>NC_064627.1:264609577-269609577 GCF_023864275.1 Schistocerca cancellata
CAAACAGAGCTTGGATGGCGTGTACAGGTACAGCTGCCCATGCAGCTTCTACACGATACCACAATTCATCGAGAGTAGTGACTAGCGTATTGTGACGAGCCAGTTGCTCGGCCACCATTGACCAGACGTTTTCAATTGGTGAGAGATCTGGAGAATGTGCCGGCCAGGGCAGCAGTCGAACATTTTCTGTATCCAGGAAGGCCAGTATAGGACCCGCAACATGCGTTCGGTCGTGCATTATCCTGCTGAAGTGTAGGGTTTCGCAGGGATCGAATGAAGGGTAGGGCCACGGGTCGTAACATATCTTAAATGTAACGTCCACTGTTCAAAGAGCCGTCAATGCGAAGAAGAGGTGACCGAGACGTGTAACCAATGGTACCCCATACCATCACGCTTTGTGATACGCCAGTATGGCGAGGACGAATACACGCTTTCAATGTGTGTTCACCGCGATGTCGCCAAACACGGATGCGACCATCATGATGCTGTAAACAGAACCTGAATTCATCCGAAAAAATGACGTTTTGCCATTCGTGCACCAAGGTTCGTCGTTGAGTACACCATCGCAGGCGCTCCTGTCTGTGATGCAGCGTCAAGGGTAATAGCAGCCGTGGTCTCCGAGCTGATAGTCCATGCTGCTGCAAACGTCGTCGAACTGCTCGTGCAGATGGATGTTGTCTTGCAAACGTCCCCATCTGTTGACTCAGGGATCGAGACGTGGCTGCACGATCCATTACAGCCATGCGAATAAGATGCCTGTCATCTCGACTGCTAGTGATACGAGGCCGTTGGGATCCAGCACAGCGTTCCGTATTACCGTCCTGAACCCACCGATTCCACATTCTGCTAACAGTCCTTGGATCTCGACCAACGTGGGCAGCAATGTCGCGATACGATAAACCGAAATCGTGATGGGCTACAATCCGACCCTTATCAAAATCAGAATCGTGATGGTACGCACATCTCCTCCTTACGCGAGGCATCACAACAACGTTTCACCAGGCAACGCCGGTCAACTGCTGTTTGTGTATGAGAAATCGGTTGGAAACTTTCCTCATGTCAGCACGTTATAGGTGTCGCCACCGGCGCCAACCTTGTGTGAATGCTCTGAAAAGCTAATCATTTGCATATCACAGCATCTTCTTCCTGTCGGTTAAATTTCGCGTATGTAGCACGTCATATTCGTGGTGTAGCAATTTTAAAGGCCAGTATTGTACATGCTTGGATCTGTAAATGATTAGCATTTCAGCATAATTGCACAAAGCGCTTAGGAATAATGCTATACGCATTTTGTTATATTTGTTCATTATGAGATGTCCTAAAGAACAGAAACCAAGCATTTATGTAACAGATTTGCCTGAACAGGCAATGAATCCACAACTTCAGTGCGGATACACATTAATGTTCGACCTCCAGCAGGAAGTTGAAATTAGCGAGTATAGCGGGCATGGACTGGGACTGTTGATAGGTGGCGCGGGGTGGGAATGTGAGGCGGCTGGCGAGTGTTCGATATGGACCGCGCATTTGCGATAAACCCTGAGTTCAGGTGGCGCAGTGGTTAACGCAGCTGCCTAACAAGCAAGAGATCCCTGGTTTGAGTTCCGGTCCAGTACACATTTTCATTCGTCGCTGCTAATCGCGCACAAAGTATTGATGCAGCTAATATCGTTAGTTCCTCCCCTTTCCTTTCCTTTATGCCGCCTCTCACTTTACTTTACATAATGTACATTTCGCGTATAAGGAAAGATTACCCAGTGGGTTTCTCATTCATAAATCGCCTTTAATTGGTTTTCTTTTGTAAGATTGTGTTATTCCTCGTTAAGAAGAAGAGCATCTACTAACATGTGTCCGAATTCGACACGATTGTGGGCTATTAAGACAGAAGTTTATTGCTGTATTACTGCTCCTATTGGTTTGAAACCAAGGACTGTCATGCAAATGTCGGGCCGATGGGTTCAGGAGGACCGTACTTGATGCTATTTTGTCTAAAAGTGACGTAGTGAGACCGTGGCTGTGTACAATTAATGTAGGTTGATTCTTACAAAGAATCTTTGTGTCAACTTCACATGTGGCAAATGGTTTTTGGTGTGTGTGTGTGTGTGTGTGTGTGTGTTTGTGTGTGTGTGTGGTGCTTTGCAAAATATGGTGACGTGCTAATTATGTAAGTGCTGCATATATTTTGGAATATTTGAAAAATACAATCTTGCAACTTCGCAACAAAATCGCTCGAAATTTTCAATGGCACCAACACACCAAGAATAAGAGGAAGAATAAAAATCGAATACTGACGATCACGTAAAGTGTATCTTGCAGATCATGTGAACAGCCGTCTGATGATGAACTTGTCAGTTCGAAACCGGTTACGGTGCTAATGACTTAAATAAATAGCATTATTAATAGTGGCTGGTTGCTGTCTTCTTCTTTGTAAGAAAGGACCATACTTAATTCTCAAGGCCCTTAAGGCCTCTAAGAGGCCCGAGAGAACATACATATTATAAAATCCCTTTACAGTGTCGATTACTGACAAAATAGCTTAATAAATTAATTGTTCGCTCTGCTGTCAGGAGCACATCGGACAGTAAGCACGACGACCTTTGTTGAGGTTTCCATTGGTGCGACTACCCAATGACAGCATTGGGAACAGGAGTGGTACCATGTCTCGTTTTCATACGATTCCTCTTGCTGTGTACAGACTCACAATAGACGTATCTGGGAGTGTTTCCAAGGAAAAAGGCATTCCCAGACTTCGTTGGTGATGGAGATGCTTCAGGAACTCAATTTGGCATCATTGCAGAGAAGGCGACGTTATTTGGAAGAGTGTAATTGAGAAAATTTAGAGAACCGACATTTGGGGCTGACTGCAGAACGATTCTACTGAAACCAACGTACATTTCGCGTCAGGACAACTAAGATGAGATTAGAGAGATTAGGGCTTGTACGGAAGCATATAGGCAGTCGTTATTCCCTCGCTTTATTTGCAACTGGAACAGGAAAGTAAATGATTAGTAGTGGTACAAGGTCCCTCCATCACGCACCATATGGTGACTTGCGCAGTATGTATGTAGATGTAGTTGTAGAGCCATCGCCATACGGCCCAGCATAATGATATGGGGTGCCCTTGGGAGCAAAACACTATCGCCTCTGTTTCACACAGTCTGCAGTTTGGACAACAGCCGCTACATTTTGACGTTTAAGGCCTGTGGCTGGGTCCTGTCTTCGAGATCTCCACGACATCTTTCAACAAGGTAATGCAAGACCGCACTTTCCTTTTAGTGTCCAGATCTAGCCCGATACACGAGGGCCTTCGACTTTTGCCCTGGCCAACACTCTCTCCTGAGATTTTACCCATTGAAAACTTGTGGTCACGGGTTATTAAGAGACTGGCGTGCCACCATTTGCTAATCACTGTGACTCAGCAACTCTGGCACTGAGTTGGAACAGCTTGGAGTGATGAACCTGTGCCTTTTATCCAAGCTCAGTAGAACTCGATCCCCAGACAGATTAGATCCGTTGTTGCTGACAGCTTTTAAGTACTAAATTTCACACCTACGAGTTCAATCACGTATTCTTCCTTCTCTACTGCTTCCGTACAATAAGTAAAGTTTCTTTATTTGCTATTGTTCTTGGTGTATCAATTTTAATGGCCAAAATTGCTCTTCGTGCATCTTTCAGCTTCCAGTTTTTCTCCAAAGCTAAGTAGCTCACGAGATGCATCTTCTTTGTTAAAGCTGATATTCTTCTACAGTACTTGACGTGATCTCCTTATTGTCATTCTCATACTTGCTGATTACTTTGTTGTTACGATTTCAAAAACAGATTTACTAAATAATATACTTTTGGTTACATCCTCTCCAAGTGAAACATCTATCTTCATGGACCACAGTAGATGCTGAAATTCAGTATATCTAAGATGTAGTGTTCATTATTGTTTCATGTTGCTTCACTGGAAAGGACAGTTAAGTAATTGTAAAAATTATTACTTTGGTCCAATTTTTTATAAATGAATCATAATGTAGTTTGCTGCTTGTGATTAGAGGAAGACTCTTAGCTTGGTTGGGCTATGGTGTTCCTAAATTTTATCACTGCCATGTTATTTTAAGATATAATTTCTGATAGACAGAATATATATTAGATATTTTTTAAAGTGTGGTACTCCTTCTTGTCACCGAAAAATATACATTAAAATTAGCATAGCTTTATGAAAAGTATAAGTAAGATTTAAAAAGTCAAGCTTTTTTGCCCTTCACATAGTTATCAACAATTTGAAACTCACTAAGACTTATTGCATTAAGTGAAATAATATTACGAATTTGCATTTCATGCCTTATCCTTAATAAAATACGCAATAAAAACATCAAGTGTCATTGAAATATGAACAGGCACAGTACCAAAACTGACTACTGGAATATCTCAGTTTATTTTTCTAATATGTGGCGAGTGTCATGAACTGAGTATAATATTTTGAACAGCATAGCTTCAGAACATCTGTTGATTATTGAAAGAAACACTGTTTATTTCCACCAAAATAATTATGAATAACTGCAGAATATTTTGTCTCTCTGACACAATATAAGGATGTGCAACCTAAAAATAAGAATGCCACACTTTTGAAGAGATTGCATATTTCTCATATCTATATTCCCATTAAAGATGTGAAAACTTTTTCATATGAAATAAAAGGATATTCACTGACAAGAACCTACTATAAATTATTTGCATATCCACAATGAGAACAACAATGAACATGATATATATAATTGTAATTACTAGTCTGATGACTGATTAGATGCAGCTCACCAGTCTAGTTTGTACTGTGCAAGCCTTTTCATCTCAGCAGAATTACTGCACCCAACATCCCCTCAAACGTACTTGCCATAGCCAAGCCTTGATCATGTATACGGTCCCGTCTTGTGGTTGTCAGACATGCCCAACCAGAGCATTGGTGGCAAGTATTCCTACCCTCACTTTCCCAACTTTCCCATGCAGCTCAACATCAGGCAACTGTCACTCCAAATGTCCCATAAACCTGAGCATTTCCTAATTCCACCAGCTAATGAAATGGAGCAAACTCTGTTGGGAGCTGATAACTGATAACGCTGTTTCACATGGGTAGGCGGCGTTTTTGTTTCCCACATATTGATCACACAACATCTGGCACTGTTCACACTTCTTGTACTTCCTACAAGGCCTGATAACAAAGACTAAACATGAACAACGCTATTGCATTCTGGTGGCCATTCTGCCTGTCGCAGAGAGATTGTAACTCCAATCATTTGCATACCCATCAATGTGTATGAAGCTGCATTGGCATCTGACCATGTCTTCTATGTTCCTAACTTTTTCTGCGAGACAGTGTATTTACAATAAAGGAGAAACAGAAACTGTATATACTTCTGCATTGATTTAAGTTTCCAATGCATAATAAAAAGACTGTCAAAGATAACGATTTTAAAGAATTATTCTCTCATCATAATTTCCACACTAACAATGTACGTGAAAGTGTTATAGCTGTGTTAGTAAAGTTTATGGAGCAATATTAATAACTCAGTTAAAAGTAATAAAGCACAGTATATTTTTAGGTAAAAATTAAGCGGAATTTTTATGCGATTTTTTGTTTTCTCTTTTTGAGTTGCTGTAACACTTTTTGTAGTAGCCTATACTACACACGAAAAGGATGTCTGTGTAACAGAACCAGTTGCAGTGGTGAGTGGAAGGATGGGGTGTATAAGGGAAGAAAAAGGATAAAGTCAAATATGAAAAAATGTTAGAGTCACATTCTGCAGCCCTTCCTCAAGAACCATATGTTAGTCCAGCAAAAATATCAATTTATTTGGAGAATGATATTTTTTCTTGCACACATTCACAATGTTTTAAGATTATTTATATGAGATACTGAGAAATCTATTATATGTATAAAGCAGAGTCTATGTATCCATGTGTGAGATCTCCTCCAAAAGCCATGATTTCATGTCAATCTAATTTGGCGCTGAAACAGCAGGCCTCGTGAGTATCTGCACTGTGGGGCTTAAAATTTCCTAGCTCTAGTAGGAGCAGAGGTATGGGTGAAAACATGTAACCAGCCGATGGTGTATAGGCTGCACTGCATGACAGGCATGTTGTGTTGGAGTAAGTACTGCCCTGCTTTATCGACCTGTCTTGCACGGCAACCTTTATGTCAAGGTCAAACAAATGATTTTTCAAGCCTCTGATGTGTAGCCCACTCTACATGATGGGTGTGTTGCAGAAGTAGTATCTGCATGCTTGATTGAACTGTATTGAACTGTATTGCAAGAGCTTCATGAGCCAATGAGCTTGGCTTGGAAAATGTTGAGATCGATGGAGATGGTGCCTGACAGAGTGAGGGGGAGGAGGAAAGGGAGAGAGAGATAGGGAGAGATGCATAAGGCAGGTGGATAGGTAGGTGATGGGCATCCAGAAAAGAAAGAGTGGGAGGTGGAGATGTGAAGAGAGAGAGAGTGGGAGGATATAATAAGAGAGAAAGAGAGAAGAGAGAGAGAGAGGGGGGAGGGAGAGAGAGATGGGGGGATAGGCTGATAGAGGTGAAACAATGGACAGACAGAGGGAGGAAGAAGTGGACACAGAAACTAGGAGAAGGAGGTGTGTTCAAAGAGCTAACCGAGCACCTAGAAACTTTTGGTAGATAAATTATTCAGACAATTATAGCTTTAGTCCTTTTTATAAATGACTACATCTGCAAAGGTTATTGCTGTAATACCATGTGTTGACACTGATGAAATTTTCATTGCTTGTTTTTTTCTTTCTCATAAATAATTTTTAACTAAATAAATATCAAACTGATATAAGTTATCGATTATGGATTGTCAAAACTTAAATCCCTATTCACCTCATTCTGTTAATTTAATGACTAAGTTAAATGGTCAGTAATATCTGCAGATCACTTTCATTTAAACTAAGTTTAAATTTTTCTCAGACTAAATTTCTCTATCTCAGAGTTTAACATGTCTAACAAATTTAAATATGTTTCACAAGATTTCACGTTTTGGTAATAATTTATGTTACAAATTTTAAATACAAGAAAAATTTGGGGAACATCATGGGCATGCAAAATTTTTATGGAAGTAACAATGTGTTTCCAATAACACCATTGGAATTTCGAGAAATAAAAGAACCATGGACCTTGCCGCTGGTGGGGAGGCTTGCGTGCCTCAGCGATACAGATGGCCGTACCGTAGGTGCAACCACAACGGAGGGGTATCTGTTGAGAGGCCAGACAAACATGTGGTTCCTGAAGAGGGGCAGCAGCCTTTTCAGTAGTTGCAGGGGCAACAGTCTGGATGATTGACTGATCTGGCCTTGTAACATTAACCAAAACGGCCTTGCTGTGCTGGTACTGCGAACGGCTGAAAGCAAGGGGAAACTACAGCCGTAATTTTTCCCGAGGACATGCAGCTCTACTGTATGATTAAATGATGATGGCGTCCTCTTGGGTAAAATATTCCGGAGGTAAAATAGTCCCCCATTCGGATCTCCGGGCGGGGACTACTCAGGAGGACGTCGTTATCAGGAGAAAGAAAACTGGCGTCCTACGGATCGGAGCGTGGAATGTCAGATCCCTTAATCGGGCAGGTAGGTTAGAAAATTTAAAAAGGGAAATGGATAGGTTAAAATTAGATATAGTGGGAATTAGTGAAGTTCGGTGGCAGGAGGAACAAGACTTTTGGTCAGGTGATTACAGGGTTATAAATACAAAATCAAATAGGGGTAATGCAGGAGTAGGTTTAATAATGAATAAAAAAATAGGAGTGCGGGTTAGCTA
Source organism: Schistocerca cancellata (assembly GCF_023864275.1). Classification (NCBI taxonomy): domain Eukaryota; kingdom Metazoa; phylum Arthropoda; class Insecta; order Orthoptera; family Acrididae; genus Schistocerca; species Schistocerca cancellata. The sequence goes on from NC_064627.1 coordinate 264,617,376, forward strand.
CTACAAACAGCATAGTGAACGCATTATTGTGGCCAAGATAGACACAAAGCCCATGCCTACTACAGTAGTACAAGTTTATATGCCAACTACCTCTGCAGATGATGAAGAAATAGATGAAATGTATGACGAGATAAAAGAAATTATTCAGGTAGTGAAAGGAGACGAAAATTTAATAGTCATGGGTGACTGGAATTCGTCAGTAGGAAAAGGGAGAGAAGGAAACATAGTAGGTGAATATGGATTGGGGGGAAGGAATGAAAGAGGAAGCCGCCTTGTAGAATTTTGCACAGAGCATAACTTAATCATAGCCAACACTTGGTTCAAGAATCATAAAAGAAGGTTGTATACCTGGAAGAATCCTGGAGATACTAGTAGGTATCAGATAGATTATATAATGGTAAGACAGAGATTTAGGAACCAGGTTTTAAATTGTAAGACATTTCCTGGGGCAGATGTGGATTCTGACCACAATCTATTGGTTATGAACTGCAGATTGAAACTGAAGAAACTGCAAAAAGGTGGGAATTTAAGGAGATGGGACCTGGATAAACTGAAAGAACCAGAGGTTGTAGAGAGTTTCAGGGAGAGCATAAGGGAACAGTTGACAGGAATGGGGAAAAGAAATACAGTAGAAGAAGAATGGGTAGCTCTGAGGGATGAAGTAGTGAAGGCAGCAGAGGATCAAGTAGGTAAAAAGACGAGGGCTAATAGAAATCCTTGGGTAACAGAAGAAATATTGAATTTAATTGATGAAAGGAGAAAACATAAAAATGCAGTAAATGAAGCAGGCAAAAAGGAATACAGACGTCTCAAAAATGATATCGACAGGAAGTGCAAAATGGCTAAGCAGGGATGGCTAGAGGACAAATGTAAGGATGTAGAGGCTTGTCTCACTAGGGGTAAGATAGATACTGCCTACAGGAAAATTAAAGAGACCTTTGGAGAGAAGAGAACCACTTGTATGAATATCAAGAGCTCAGATGGAAACCCAGTTCTAAGCAAAGAAGGGAAGGCAGAAAGGTGGAAGGAGTATATAGAGGGTTTGTACAAGGGCGATGTACTTGAGGACAATATTATGGAAATGGAAGAGGATGTAGATGAAGACGAAATGGGAGATAAGATACTGCGTGAAGAGTTTGACAGAGCACTGAAAGACCTAAGTCGAAACAAGGCCCCGGGAGTAGACAACATTCCATTTGAACTACTGATGGCCTCGGGAGAGCCAGTCATGACAAAACTCTACCATCTGGTGAGCACGATGTATGAGACAGGCGAAATACCCTCAGACTTCAAGAAGAATATAATAATTCCAATGCCAAAGAAAGCAGGTGTTGACAGATGTGAAAATTACCGAACTATCAGTTTAATAAGTCACAGCTACAAAATACTAACGCGAATTCTTTACAGACGAATGGAAAAACTGGTAGAAGCCGACCTCGGGGAAGATCAGTTTGGATTCCGTAGAAATGTTGGAACACGTGAGGCAATACTGACCTTACGACTTATCTTAGAAGAAAGATTAAGAAAAGGCAAACCTTCGTTTCTAGCATTTGTAGACTTAGAGAAAGCTTTTGACAATGTTAACTGGAATACTCTCTTTCAAATTCTGAAGGTGGCAGGGGTAAAATACAGGGAGCGAAAGGCTATTTACAGTTTGTACAGAAACCAGATGGCAGTTATAAGAGTCGAGGGGCATGAAAGGGAAGCAGTGGTTGGGAAAGGAGTAAGACAGGGTTGTAGCCTCTCCCCAATGTTATTCAATCTGTATATTGAGCAAGCAATAAAGGAAACAAAAGAAAAATTCGGAGTAGGTATTAAAATTCATGGAGAAGAAGTAAAAACTTTGAGGTTCGCCGATGACATTGTAATTCTGTCAGAGACAGCAAAGGACTTGGAAGAGCAGTTGAACGGAATGGACAGTGTCTTGAAAGCAGGATATAAGATGAACATCAACAAAAGCAAAACGAGGATAATGGAATGTAGTCGAATTAAGTCGGGTGATGCTGAGGGAATTAGATTAGGAAATGAGACACTTAAAGTAGTGAAGGAGTTTTGCTATTTAGGGAGTAAAATAACCGATGATGGTCGAAGTAGAGAGGATATAAAATGTAGACTGGCAATGGCAAGGAAAGCGTTTCTCAAGAAGAGGAATTTGTTAACATCGAGTATAGATTTAAGTGTCAGGAAGTCGTTTCTGAAAGTATTTGTATGGAGTGTAGCCATGTATGGAAGTGAAACATGGACGATAACTAGTTTGGACAAGAAGAGAATAGAAGCTTTCGAAATGTGGTGCTACAGAAGAATGCTGAAGATAAGGTGGGTAGATCACGTAACTAATGAGGAGGTATTGAATAGGATTGGGGAGAAGAGAAGTTTGTGGCACAACTTGACTAGAAGAAGGGATCGGTTGGTAGGACATGTTTTGAGGCATCAAGGGATCACAAATTTAGCATTGGAGGGCAGTGTGGAGGGTAAAAATCGTAGAGGGAGACCAAGAGATGAATACACTAAGCAGATTCAGAAGGATGTAGGTTGCAGTAGATACTGGGAGATGAAGAAGCTTGCACAGGATAGAGTAGCATGGAGAGCTGCATCAAACCAGTCTCAGGACTGAAGACCACAACAACAACAACAAAAGAAAATGATAGGATTTTGAGATATAATTTGTTTTAAGACTGCGTGAACCTGGTATAAACGTGAAGACTGAAGAACAGCTCTATTTCCTCTTATTTACAAAATCTTCTAATTATGTCAATTGCCCTTCTCTATGTTTTCTTCGTTAACTGATTAATTTTAATCAGCAATCGAAATCCCTGCAAGACAAGAAGAATAATCTGACGCCATTATGGTCCAGAGAGCAGCAGATCATCAGGTGAGAGGTACTTCTAATGCAATGGTAGGGTAGTGGTCAATTACTTCTTTCATTTCAATCACTCTGAAGCGAAAACAAAACAAACAAACAAAGCAAGCTACACAAGCCAATGCTTCTTACAACTCCTGCACCAACTTACTGTGATGACGAAAGTTCCTTGGTATATAATGTACTTGAGTACTAAAAACCCTAAATAATAAGAGCAATGAGTCCCCATAGAAATACTCGCATCTCAGAAAATTTTATAGTACATAACGATTTTAAACTTAAAATAACCCGCTCTCATGCCTCTGTTAAAGATATTCATATAGTACATAACCGCTTTACAACTTTGGAATGGTATATAAATTTATTGAGATAACTTACAGTTTCGATAGATATATCATTTTGTAGCAAACAACCTCAAGTTTGATGCGCATAGTGCATCAGTACCCCTTTCTGCCACCAGGAGCGCCAGCGTAGGGCACAGTTGAAATGGCTGGTGCGGAGCGCACACGCTGTGTGTTTTGGTTTCTTGAAATGAACTCTACAACAACTGTTCATCGTAAATTTCGGGTCGAATACGCTAAAAAACCTCGAAGTAGAGCTAAAATTTACCCTTTGCACCAGAATTTTGTTGAAACGGGTTGTTCATTGCGACATGGTAACTCGCCGGATTTACAATGGTACAACGCATTAGTGAGGCAGGTACGGTCGCTCGTGGGAAATTCTGTGCGGAAATGTTGCATCGGGTAGAGGACGACGAGACATTATCGAAACAATAATCTTCAGTGATGAGTCAACCTGTCATATTAGTGGCATGGTGAACACCAACAACTGCAGAATGTGGGACATCAAAAATCCACATGCAACCCCGGAACACGTTCGTCTCAGCCCCAAAGTTAATGAGTTTTGTACCCTTAGTACATTGAAAGTTACGGCCCTTTCCTCTTCGTTGAGAAAACTGTCACTGGTATTGTGTATCTGGAAACGCCTAAAAGTTTTTAATTCCACAGCTAGATGAAGATGACCGAGATGGAATTCTTTAGTATAAGCAAGACGGTGCACCACCTCATTCCCTCACGGTAGTTCGGTGTTTTCTCGGTAATCGCTCCCCGGTTAGGTGGATCGGCAGTAAAAAGTCAATCGCACGGCTATCTCACTTCCCAGATTTGACACCATTGCATTTCTTTCTCTGGGGTTTCATCAAAGACCGTATGTATGTTCCTCCCCTGCCAAACAATTTACCCCACCTGAAAAATCGAAGCTATGCTGCCGTTGCACGAGTTACACTTGATTTGCTGCAACGAGTGTGGGAAGAAACTGATTACCGGTGGGTTGTTCGCCGCATCTCAAATGGTAGTCCCATCGAACAAAAATGACACTTCATACTTTTATGTGAAACTTGAGGTTGTTTGCTACAAACTGACACATTTACCGATTCTGTAAGTTATCTCAATAAATTTCTATATCATTCCAAAACTGTGAAGTTCTTTATGATTCTACTTGTATATATGTAAACCTCCCCGCTGGCGTCTATAGTCATGTTTGGAACTAGTGATCGCTCTTACGTACTCAACTCTACCCGGGCGTAAAATTCTGTTCTGCAGTCCTGAAGACAGTGTTACAGTGCTGAGTTCGTTAGCGAAGGGCGAGGAAGGGGGCTGGGGTAGAAGAATCCTCCGCTTCTGATCACTGGAGTAACGCTTCGCTGTGTAACCGCCAAAGCCTCCACTTACCCCGCTGCTGCAGAACCTCGCCAAAGTGTGGTTCCATTTCCTCCCAAGCCGCTATGCCGACATTATAATATCAATCGCGTCAGTGATTACTGCCAGCAGCTATACTTCTGAAAGCTGAATAACAGCAACAGTCTAGTCAGAAACTATAGGAAGGTGTTTCTACTTTTTTTTTTTTTTTTTTTTGTTGCAGTCAAGTTATCAATTCTGTGACCAGCTTTTACAGTTTTCTCACGTGGGAGGATTCGATATGCAGGTGTGAGTTTGAAGACATGAGTTCTCAGGTTTGCAGTGTCTTCAGTGTGAAAGCAAGACATTTGATAACTGGTGCAGAGACCAAGGAAAGTAATGCCTCTTAATGTTACGTATATACAGCTAATATCAATGATGGAACGATGCAGACTGGTAACTGTGATTCCAGTTACGCAATGGCATTCCTGAGATGGTTTCTGAACGCGGTGATGGTCTGATCCTAGACCGAAATCGATCGTCTGTAATCAAATATACGCTTACAGAAGAGTATTGCATAATGAAATTTATTTATTTTTGTGAGTCATCCATCTTCTGACTGGATAGATGCGGCCCACCACGAATTCCTCTCCCATGCCAACCTCTTCATCCCTGAGTAGTACTTGCAACCTACGTCCACAATGATTTGCTGAATGTATTCCAGTCTCTGTCCTCCTCTACAGTTTTTATCCTCTACAGCTCCCTCTAGTAATACGGAAGTCAATCAAATGGCTCTGAGCACTATGGGACTCAACATCTGAGGTCATCAGTCCCCTAGAACTTAGAACCACTTAAACCTAACTAACCTAAGGACATCACACACATCCATGCCCGCGGCAGGATTCGAACCTGCGACCGTAGTGGTCGCGCGGTTCCGGATTGTAGCGCCTAGAACCGCTCGGCCACACAGGCCGGCACGGAAGTCAATCCCTGATGTCTTAACAGATGTCCTATCATCCCGTCCCTTCTTCTCGTCTTTGCATTCCTCCTATTCCTTTCCTTTCCGATTCTGCACGGTACCTCATCATTGTGGACCCTATCAGTTCAACTAATTTTCAAAATTCGTCTGTAGCACCATATCTCAAATGCTTCGATTCTCTTGTGTTCCGGTTATCCCACAGTCCATGTTTCATTACCATACCACGCTGCGTTTCAAACGTACAGTCATGCTCAAAAGTATCCGAACGACCTGAATTGCATTTCGTCTGATTCGAATGCAGCCCACATAACGCAGCTGTCTAGCAGGTCATCTGATCGCTCCTTGGTACAGTCGTTTGACTATTGAAAATGGTTCCAACAAGTCACCACTAGAAAACACTGCTCTGTTTCGCAATAACTCAAGATGCAAAGTAATACCACTATACTACAAATACCAGGGAACACCTTATCACAGATAAGACTCTCCTTAAGGTTTGTAAGCTCACATTTATTGCAATAAATGACATACCTGAAATGTTACCGCTCTCATTATTACGTCAGGTAGGTAATGCACGTAGTAAGTTCGTCGTATTCATGATTTCCTCTTCAAAGTAACATACCATTCTTCTTATTTAACACAAAATGACATTAAAAATTTAAGTTATTCACGAGCAGCCGGTCGAAAATATATATGAACTTCAAATGACACGACGAACCGCCTCGTTCTGCATACGGATTCAAACCCAGGTCATGCAGACTAAGATTTCGTGACTAACGGAAACGAACAGTCATTCTTGACTAGGCATACAGAGAGTGATATACCTCGATTTTAGACAGTATCAGTTAGCAAATATCAACTTTAAATTACATAACGTAAACACTTGTAGCGGACACGAATTCCTACCCAGCATCTATTGTCCCTGTTGACGAACTACGAGAGATGTTAAATATTGCTTCTTCACAAGTAACGTACTTGAAATGCCGTAAGGTAAAGCTTTGTGTTGGACAGGGATTCGAACCCAGAACCTAATCGGATTGTTATCGAAGCACAATCAACTGTGACATATCGGATTTTCTCGGCAGTAGCTAGATGTTTTAACTGAAATGACGAGACGAAACATTACTTATTTCCTTCCCAGGTCCAACCTGGCATCTATCGCTGTTATATCCTAGAGAAAACGAACGTTAAATATGGGTTTATTACACCAGCAACGACACGTGAGCATTTTTGAACTAGAAATAATATGACGAAGAGTTCAGTGCTGACTGGGAATCGAACCCCATACATATCGTTGTCGACTACACACAAAGAGACGTCAGCTACCGAATTTTTCTCCACCAGCAGCTCGGAATAACATCCTTGAAATTACAGTGATATCGCAAATAGTTCTGTGGCTCACTGGGAGTCAAAAACGTCAGATATCGTTAATGTTGACAACGACATGTTGACATTAAAAATCAGAATTATTATCCACCAGCAGATAGGTGTTCTCATTCTAGAGCTTGATAATACATAATGAAAACCTTAGTGCCGAGCCAGGATTCGAACCCATTCACGCGCAACATGTGGAGATGTCGAGGAATCTGCAGTTTTGAACAAACAACAAATTGTAGTCTATCTGTATTGTCACGAAGGGATCAAATTCCGCGGTGAGGGCGGTCTGAGTTGCATTCCCAGTTAAGAACCAAATTTTATCGACAAACAGAAGCACAAATAAAAGATGGCACAAGAGTCCTGTGACCCTACATAGCGTTTGTTTCGTCACTATAAATAAATAACTAGTATAAAAAAAGTTACTGGTGATAGAGTTCCCATATTTCGCCAGTCCTGACTTTATTCTGGTTCAACCTAACGTCTACTTGGTAGAAAAGGAATATCATGTTTAATGTGAATTTCAGGCCACAATGCCATTATACCTTCTTCACTTGGCGTAACCAGAAGAGAATAGAATCTGTCTCTCCCTATTAAAAGTCATTTGCAGGAGGTGGAATAGAACCCAGACCATCATCATATGAACCTATTATCAATCCAAGAGACCAACAAATCCTGATATCTGAAGCTCATTTATGTATCATACGACCGTTGCGGCACACTCGATGAGAACTCTGACACACAGGCTCCCTGTAGTGGTTTGCAGCATGTTCACTATATTCATTTACTTGGTTGACCGAATCGCCATGAACTAGCTGCCTCGGCTACGCAGTGTATACATTCGACTGTTTTGTGATCACCGAAATAAAATGTAATGTGATTATACTGACAACCTCACTGTTCGTCATACCTGATTTTGTAATCATTTAAATAAAACAACTTTTCGTCCCTCTTTTCCTTCTGTGAAATTTGTCAGTTAGCATTTTGCTTCCCAGCAGGAGAAATGCGGAAGAGTACGACCAGTAAACGATTCACAAACTACGATTTAGTGCCGTTAAACCGATTTCTTTAAACATTGGCGTAGCTGAAGGAATTTAGTTTCTTCTTAAATCGTCTAATGTAGCAACGTTCACAGATATCTCAAATAGGAAATGCTCTTTATCCAGGTACGAAGGTTGTAAAACAAACTTCCCACAGTTTGTGTCAGGTTCATCTCTTCGTCTGATAGCACTGCGTAAGTAATTTGTCTAAGAGGTATCACAAGTAGTGTTCCTGTAGCTGTTGGAATCATTGGTTGAAAACGAGTTTAACACCAGCGGGTACAGCACTGCTAAATATTGAAAATGATTATCAACCTAAGTCTGAGTTCATCCACAAACTGAGGCGTATTTATGATACGGAAGCTAGACTGTATCCTTGTCTTCCTTGAGTGGGGATCGGAAGGCGTTTACACACACGTATTCGAGGGTAATCCCAAAAGAAAGGTCTCCTAAGGGACACGCAAGTACCAACGCAGGCACAAACGAGAGATCCTTAATTTTAATGCCAAGCTGAAACCACAGCAGCAGCTGCGTGTGGCAAAGTGATAAAGTGCATGGCTACGGATACTAAGGTCTCAGGTTCGATCCCTCTTCAGGCCCACGACTTTTATGTGCCATTTTACACTTATTTCCCCTGGGGCAGTGTTTGTTGATGTGAAAAATGCCGAGTTGCTAATGGTTCAAATGGCTCTGAGCACTACGCGACTTCACGTCTGAGGTCATCAGTCGCCTAGAATTTAGAACTAATTAAACCTAACTAACCTAAGGACATCACACACATCCATGCCCGAGGCAGGATTCGAACCTGCGACCGTAGCGGTCGCGCGGCTCCAGACTGTAGCGCCTAGAACCGGTCGGCCACTCCGACCGGCCGGGAAACTGTAATCGTGATGGAAGATTACACACCTGAATGTTTGACACAACTGGTAGGAGAAAACGCTGCATACTAACCAAACCCCGCGCCTCCTGTCCGTATCCTCCTACGACACGAGCACTCCTGTAACGCTACAGAGCTGTTCCTAGCACAGCTGAGAACTGGCAACATCGTCACAAACATTTGGCAACACTGTGACAGTGCAATCACTTCCGCATATGGTACTGAATTGACTCGCTAAATTTACTTGGTATTCCCTTTCCATTTAAATGACTCATGCTATATAATCCTCATGTAATCTAAGACAATGAGAAAGAAAATTAAATTTTTTGGCTAAGGAAACGCTATTCTTCACATAAGTGGCAACAATTATTATCTTTCACGATACATTGTGAGGCTGAGCGACCAACAACATGATGAGAGTGGGGTGTTGACAGCAGTGTGTCCATAGCCCCGTGGTACAGCCCGTGTCTCACGTTGCAACAGCTCAATGAGTCGTCAGTTCTATCCGTGGTAGGGGCCACCGTGTGCGAGCTTTTTTTTTCTGATTTATTTTATGGAGCTGCGAATTTCCAGAAAAAATTCTGTAGTGAAATCAGGAGAAAACATTTACACATCAAGTCCTCTTGGTACCTTGACACAGTAAGTTGTGTTAATGGTCATAGATCTCAGCTTCCTGACTGCCAAGCTGCTTCACAATACAAGCGTCTCTGAAGAAATTCGAATCAACTGTCAATGATACGAAATTCAGTATTGTTCTTCACTTTTAAGGCTCACATGCCAGGCTGATAAGTATGAAGGAAATGAACCTCTTGGTTACTACATATCCTTTATACTAAATTACCACAGTAGCAATTAGGAACTCTCTGCAGACATTTGCTAACAGCGGCTCTAGCAACTTACTTTTTCTCTGGGTAGCTTCAAATATGAGCAATTTTGTCGCCTTAAATCAAATTGAATATTTTAAATATCACTTTTGAACAGCATTCATTTCCCAATTGATTAATGTATGGACCTCAAAACAAGCAATTTGCCTGTGTAGCTATAGAGGAGGTTCTGAATGGTATGTTTCGCATCCATTTACCATAGGGAATCAAAGAAAGAAACCAAACAAATTACATTGCATTTACTCTCTGTGCCTTCACTAATATGAATCCATGACAAAAATAAATTATTTGAAGAATCTCTTGCGAAAGGAAAAAGAACAGGATGTCACACTTTAATTATAGCGCACTGGATCAGAAACAATGAAATTAATTCTGTGCCACATTGATGTATTACTTACTGCTGTAACAAAATACTCATAAAAACGGTTTTGTGCCTCTATTGCTATTAAGTATGAAACACAAATCGTAGACAGATTTTATGGGTCACCACTCAACAACATCAAAGCTTTTACACCGTCGAGAGTGAGGAGTGGACAGACATTGTCGGCAGAAGGTGGGGCAGAACAGTGCCTCAGTCCCTGCCGGTAGACAGCAAATGGGTCCCAAAGAACTCAGACGCATGCGGTGTTCAGAGGCAGATGGTCGACCAAGAAGTCTCTCGCTAAAATATTGTTGAACCCAATTGTTATTACCCATGTGACAGAAAGCGAAATATATTGTAGATTCGCTTTACTTATAGCTTCAACACCGAGGGGAAAGGGCCGATAAAAGTTTTGTTGACACGTACTTTCGGTTGCCAGACGCCGTAGTAGCTAGTCTCGCGTTTTGCCTCAAGACTACGGTCGTAGACACGAGTGATGCAACAGACTGCAGTCAAGAGTTCCTCCAGGAAGTGCATCAGTCTACAATGTTGCCAGATCGAGCATATTGCCGAACATAGAATTCAGAGGGGAGCGTGACTGTATTGTCCACCTTACTTGAACGACTTGGCGGTCAGTTTTTTTTTCTGTAAGACTGTATTTACAACACATATTGCATGCTTAAGAACCAGAAGAATTAAAAAAAACAAAATTAGTTTATGAGAGCAACGTTAACTATAGAGTTCAAAGTATTCATTGCATTGTATACGTGTGTGTCAACGCCTTCCAATGCCCACTCAAGGAAGACAAAGATACAGTCTAGCTTCAATATTATAAATACGCCTCAGTTTGTGGATGAACTCAGACTGAGGTTGTTAATCATTTTGAATATTTAACAGTGCTGTACCCACTGGTGTTAAACTTTTTTTCAACCAATGATTCCAACAACTACAGGAACACTACTTGTGATACCTCTTAGACAAATTATTTACACAGTGCTATCAGACGAAAAGATGTACCTGACACAAATTGTGGGAAGGTTGTTTCACAACCTTCGTACCTGGATAAAGAGCTTTTCCTATTTGAGATATCTGTGGACGTTGCTGCATAAAACGATTTAAGAAGAAACTAAATTCCTTCAGCTACGCCAATGTTGAAAGAAATCGTCCTAACGTCACTAAATCGTGGTTTGTGAATCGTTTACTGGCCGTACTCTTCCGCATTTCGCTGGTTGGAAAGGCAAATGCTTACTGACAAATTTCACAGAAGGAAAAGAGCGACGAAATGTTTCCTACTGGAAGGTCATGTTTTATTTAAATGATTACAAAATCAGGTAAAACGAACAGTGAGGTTGTCAGTGTAATCACATTGCTGTGGTCAGTATGATGTTGAACTACCCAGGGCCTGCAATGATAAAGGGCCCGTTTAGGTCAGGTATATTGTATACAGAAGTGGAAGAGAGAGCACCACTAAATTCTACAATCCGTATGCGTTGCATACACACACAAATCACTGTTACGATGTACTTATGGAACCCAATAAGTGAATTGCATATTTTCCGATGAGAAAGCGCAATGGCAAACAGTCTTCGCTAAATTAAGTTACTTAAACTGGTGTCACTCTGAGCTAGAATTTATGGCCAGCGACTACGTGTAAGGACAATGAGTCGGATGCGGGTTTCGCAACTGTGAAATACTTCCCTACATTATAGAAGCCAATATTAAATTTGAACTAATATTGCGAAAATTTTGAACTTGGATAGCTTAGAATGAAAATCTTTCTGTTTATTGCAAAGGAAAACAATTGATTTTCTAAAACATTCTCTGTCACACACAACTTGAAACAGGTCACGTCGACCAAATCATATGGAAGAACTGGCAGCGACGTATATCGGAAGGCAGTAAGATCCCTTGGCTTTTGGTTTGGCAGTATGCGACAGTAATTTCTAGGGGCAAGTAAATGAAGAAAGGCAGCGCGTTTTTGTTATCAAGTGACGTCTTCATCAATTACTTTAGTTTTAATGTTATATACGAGTAATTGTTGTTTGATATTAACATTTCTATTTCTATTTCTAGGGGCAAGTAAATGAAGAAAGGCAGCGCGTTTTTGTTATCAAGTGACGTCTTCATCAATTACTTTAGTTTTAATGTTATATACGAGTAATTGTTGTTTGATATTAACATTTCTATTTCTATTTCTAGGGGCAAGTAAATGAAGAAAGGCAGCGCGTTTTTGTTATCAAGTGACGTCTTCATCAATTACTTTAGTTTTAATGTTATATACGAGTAATTGTTGTTTGATATTAACATGAAAACGATTCTGTAGACATGGAAAGAACCTATTCTAGTGCAACTACTTCTATAATGACCAACAGGCCTTAACTGATCTTCAAGCACATGTGTTATAGCAGTGATATGACGAAAATGATAGTAATAATGATTGTAATAATTGAATTATCCGGTAACTTTACATTTCACAGTGGATTTTCATCCGTTACAGCACACTCCTGAGGCTGGGAAATGTGGACACAATGGTCTGATGGAACGAACTATCACAAGTACAATTCGTGGGTTCAGGCATTTACTTTAAAGAGAGACAAACAGATTTACTTTACCTCTGGTAACCTCAAGAGAAAGACGTAATAATCCAGAATCCGCATTAAACATCACGTTCCTTCATTCCCAACTGGACAGAGCCGATTTTCTTTGAGATGTGACATAGGCAGAGGTCATGGTAAACAGAAATACTGTCGCCAGTTAACTTACTTACATTAGAAAATTTTATTTTATTTGATGAACCAAGGAACAGGGCTCTTATTTTACTTGTACTTGATTGAACTAAGGACGTTGAAAAATTTGGTGCTGGACTGTGATTCGAATTCGTATCTACTCTTTCGAGGATCTGAATCTCTCGGAACAGTACAGTTCAATCATTTCGTTCCTTTTTCCAAGACTTCAATATTATTTAGGTCTCCTCCAAAGTTAAGTATGTGGGTCCGAATCATGATCCAGTACAAAAATATTCATAATTTCATTTCAAGTCCTATCACATGCACATCGGCCTACTAGTGAAAATTAACGTGCATTTTTAGTGTCTGTTTATGTGTTGCCAAAAATTTCTGGTCAAAATCGCACACATCTTACTGTTGGCGAGTAAGAAATTGATATTTAAGCTATATTCGTGGACGATAAAGAAGAACGATAGGTGTGCGGTTCGATTGTCGCTCAGGCACAAAAATTTGTATCCTTACTTTAGATTCAAACACCTAGCAGCTGGAAAGAAAAACCGATACGTAACATTTGATTTTACTCAGTTAACAATCCGATTAGGTGTTGGGTTCGTATCTCCATTGCAGAACTTCAAATCATGCGCTTTATCTTTAAATGCATACACACTTTGTTACTTCTGAATGGAGGTATATCAGACATCTTTCCTGGTTAGTTAACAGGGATGAAAGGGTCTTGATAGGAGTCCCGGTTTATTACAAAAACTGTCGTCTTTTATTTTCAAGTTTAGATTTGGTTACTGATATTGGCGAAAATTTCGGTAATTCATGACTCTTCACGGCTAGTCAGCAATATGATATGATTAGATTGGATTCGATTAATACTTGTTCCATAGATCATGAATACAACATTTCGTAATGATGTGGAACATGTCATTTTAATGAAAGATTTCTTTACCTACTGGTATTCAATTTCTTTGCAACAATTTTTTACCCTCTCTCTCATTCCTTTTTATTTTTCTCTCTCTCTCTCTCTCTCTCCCCCACATACACACAAATTATTCTTATTTTTGTTTGTTTGGTGTGCTCGACTATCGGTGAGGCACGAAAACGTCTGTGAATGAGTTTCTTAGCTTTTGAGTACAGTTATGAAAGAAATATTAAAACAACTATGAGAGTTACTGATTTATGATGCTTAGTTTGCAGTTGGTTCTGAGTATTATTAGTAACTGCGCTCAAGTCCCTAAACCTAGTTACAGAAATGTGGATGAGACGCATTACGTATTCCAGGCCATAGCAACCGCGTCTTTGAGACGCCAGCTATGGTCACTTCGCAGCCTGCTGTAGGATGACATCGGTGCGTCTTCTTCGTGCTTGTACTGTAACTGAGATTTGGCAACAAGGCATGGTATGTTTGGCAACTCTGTGATCGACGAGTTACTTCCCGGTGTGCACGGAATTAAGCTTCAAAGCTCACTTGATTTTTCCTGTCATTTCCATTGAATAATCTGAGTTATTATCGCTTGAGGTGTAACAAAAGATTGTTAATTTACGGTTTTCAGCGCAGAAAAGTCGTTGCACGTGGAAATCGGAACTAATCTCGTCCTTCAAATAGCGGTTTACGAGTTCTAGCCCGTATCGGCCTCGTAAGAGGAAGGCACAACACACGTATCTACACTAGCTGTGTGGGGATGTACTGACCTGTGAAAAATCCTGTATAATTGTTCGCGGTTCCAGTCTCTCTGACTTTAACGTTTTTATCCCTTCTGTGAAAGAGCTACAAGCAGTCAGATCAAACATCGATAAGGAAATCGCAACAAAGTATTTTCAGCTGACAGTGCATTTGTGAAAAACTTGCAATGCTGCACAACAGGTAACTCCCCTTTCTCCTGCTGACAAGCAAATTTTGGGTTTCTAGAAATACATAACTTTATTTATGAAATGCCACTATTGCATACCTGTTGAGTATGACACATCATACCAATTAAACACAGACCCAATCGAAATCAAAGTGAGTAGTATTTTACTAATTCGTGCTGATAGAGGCACGTTTGTGTACAGATACTCAGTTTTATTAAAACAGACTTTCGTCGTTAGTTTATTGTGGAAAGTTTTATTTCATTCTTATAATACATTGCACAATTTCCGTAAGGTTTCTTTTAGTGTTGTTAAAATAATAGTAAACACGAGAGAGAAATCAATCTTCAACGATGTATGCGAATTCTCTGATGTCATCTATAACAATCTGACAATGCATATACACTTCATTGATTACATTCATGTAGAAAACTTGTTCTGAGTTAAAGCTATCAAAGAAGGTTTGAAGAGGAATAAAATGCCACCACCAGACGATAACTAATGTAGCAACTACTTTTCTGACTACTTGGGCATGCTGCGCTGTCCACATATGTAATAGAAAAGCTTCGAGATGCATCTGCTGCCTGGCCGTCTATTAAACCCGAAAAGAAGAAATTGTTGCAGAAGTTAGCCCTTTTTCCACATGCGGTTATTTTGACTTGAGAAGTGAAGTTAATTATGTTGAAAGTTCCATTAAATTGATAATTTCAGCAGACAGAAGAATTGCATTTTAGAAAATGTAGCAGCGATTGTAATACATCTCGCGACGTCTTACATGCATTGAGCGACACTTACGGTTACGCTACTAGCTGTCATGTAGCTACAGCTCCTCCAGAAGTCTACAAAAGTTCCTCCAGAACTTCCGCATTACACAGTGCTGTGATATACACTGCGTAGCTGAAGTAGCTAGTTCATGGCGATTCGGTCAACCAAGTAAATGAATGTACTGAACATGCTGCAAACCACTACAGGGACCCTGTGTGTCAGAGTTCTCATCGAGTGTGCCACAACGGTCATATGATACATAAATGAGCTTCAGATATCAGGATTTGGTGGTCTCTTGGATTGATGGTAGGTTCATATGATGATGGCCTGGGTTCGATTCCACCTCCTACAAATGACTTTTAATAGGGAGAGACAGATTCTATTCTCTTCTGGTTACGCCAAGTGAAGAAGGTATAATGGCATTGTGGTCTGAAATTCACATTAATCATGATATTCCTTTTCTACCAAGTAGACGTAAGGTTGAACCAGAATAAAGTCAGGAGTGGCGAAATGTGGGAACTCTATCACCAGTAACTTTCCTTATACTACTTATTTATTTATAGTGACGAGACAAACGCTATGTAGGGTCACAGGACACTTGTTCCATCTCTTATTTGAGCTTCTGTTTGTCGATAAAATTTAGTTCTGAACTGGGAATGCAACTCAGACCGCCCTTAACATGCAATTTGATCCCTTCGTGGCAATACAGATAGACTACAACTTGTTGTTTGTTCAAAGCTGCAGATTCCTCGACCTCTCCACATGTTGCGCGTGAATGGGTTCGAATCCTGGTCCGGCACTAAGGTTTTCATTATGTATTATCAAGCTCTGGAAAGAGAACACCTATCTGCTGGTGGATAATAATTCTTATTTTTAATGAATTTTCATTCGTTGTCAACACTAACGATCTCTGACGTTTTTGACTCCCAGTGAGACATAGAACTATTTGCGAGATCACTGTAAGGTCAAGGATGTTATTCCGAGCTGTTGGTGGAGAAATATTCGGTAGCTGACGTCTCTTTGTGTGTAGTCGACAACGATATATATGGGGTTCGATTCCTAGTCAGCACTGAACTCTTCGTCATATTATTTCTAGTTCAAAAATGCTCACATGTTGCTGCTGGTGCAACAAACCCATATTTAACGTTCGTTTTCTCTAGAATATAACAGCGATAGGTGCCAGGTTGGACCTGGGAAGGAAATAAGTAATGTTTCGTCTCGTCATTTCAGTTAAAACATCTAGCTACTGCCGAGAAAATCCGATATGTCACAGTTGATTGTGCTTCGATAACAATCCGATTAGGTTCTGGGTTCGAATCCCTGTCCAACACAAAGCTTCACCTCACGGCATTTCAAGTACGTTACTTGTGAAGAAGCAATATTTAACATCTCTCGTAGTTCGTTAACAGGGACAATAGATGCTGGGTAGGAATTCGCGTCCGTTAAAAATTTTTACGTTATGTAATTTAAAGTTGATATTTGCTAACTGATACTGTCTAAAATCGAGGTGTATCACTCTATGTATGCCTAGTCAAGAATGACTGTTCGTTTCCGTCAGTCACGAAATCTTAGTCTGCATGACCTGGGTTTGAATCCGTATGCAGAATGAGGCGGTTCGTCGTGTCATTTGAAGTTCACACATATTTTTGACTAGCTGCTCGTGAACAATTTAAATTTTTAATGTCATTTTGTGTTAAATAAGAAGAATGGTATGTTACTTTGAAGAGGAAATCATGAATACGACGAACTTACTACGTGCATTACCTATCTGACGTAATAATGAGAGTGGTAACATTTCAGGTATGTCATTTATTGCAATAAATGTGAGCTTACAAACCTTAAGGAGAGTTTTATCTGTGATAAGGTGTTCCCTGATATTTGTAGTATCGTGGTATTAATTTACATCTTGAATGATTGCGATACAGAGTAGTGTTTTCTAGTAGTGACTTGTTGGAACCATTTTCAATCGTCAAACGACTGTACCAAGGAGCGATTAGATGACCTGCTAGACAGCTGCGTTATTTGGGTTGCATGTGAATCAGGCGAAATGCAATTCAGTTCGTTCGGATACTTTTGAGCATGACTGTACATTCTCAGATAAAGCCTATGTTTGATGCTTGTAGACTTCTCTTGGCCAGGAACGTCCTTTTTCCCAGTGATAGTTTGCTTTTGATGTCCTTCATGCTCTTTGGTTATTTTGCTGCTTAGGTTGTAGAATTCCATAACGTCATCTAGTTCGTAATTATCAATCTTAAGTTTCTTGCTGTTCTAATTTCTACTTCTTCTCACCACTTTTGTCTTTCTTCGATTTACTCTCAATCCATATTTTGTACTCATAGATTGTTCATTCCATTCAGCAGATCCTGTAACTCTTCTTCACTTTCACTGAGGATAGCAACATCGTCAGAGAATCTTATCATGCACACCCTTTCACCCTTAATTTTAATCCACTCTTCAACCTTTCTTTTATTTCCGTCACTGCTTCTTCGATATACAGGGTGTTACAAAAAGGTACGGGAAAACTTTCAGGAAACATTCCTCACACACAAATAAAGAAAAGATGTTATGTAGACATGTGTCCGGAAACGCTTAATTTCCATGTTAGAACTCATTTTAGTTTCGTCAGTATGTACTGTACTTCCTTGATTCCCCGCCATGATTTCATATGGGATACTCTACCTGTTCTGCTAGAACATGAGCCTTTACAAGTACGACACTACATGTGGTTCATGCACGATGGAGCTCCTGCATATTTGAATCGAAGTGTTCGTACGCTTGTCAACAACAGATTCGGTGACCGATGGATTGGTAGAGGCGGACCAATTCCATGGCCTCCACGCTCTCCTGACCTCAACCCTATTGACTTTCATTTATGGGGGCATTTGAAAGCTCTTGTCTACGCAACCCCGGTACCAAATGTAGAAACTCTTCGCGCTCGTATTGTGGACGGCTGTGGTACTATATGCCATTCTCCAGGGCTGCATCAGCACATCAGGGATTCCATGCGACGGAGGGTGGATGCATGTATCCTCGCTAACGGAGGACATTTTGAACATTTCCTATAACAAAGTGTTTGAAGTCACGCTGGTACGTTCTGTTGCTGTGTGTTTCCATTCCATGATTAATGTGATTTGAAGAGAAGTAATAAAATGAGCTCTGACATGGAAAGTAAGCGTTTCCGGACACATGTCCACATACCATATTTTCTTTCTTTGTGTGTGAGGAATGTTTCCTGAAAGTTTGGCCGTAACTTTTTGTAACACCCTGTATAGATTGAACAATAGCGGCGAACGACTACGTCCCTGTCTTACAAGCTTATTAAGCCGAGCACATAGTTCTTAGTCTTACAGTCTTATTACTTCCTCTTGTATGTTACCCGTCAGTCCTTTTTGGAAAATCTGGGCCATTTTACATTGTGGAATGCGTTTACCAGGTCGATAGATCCTATGAACGCATCTTGATTTTTCTTTAGCCTTGTTTCTATTGTCAACCACAACGTCGGAATTGCCTCTCTGGTGCCTTTACCTTTTCTAAAAGCCAGACTGATCGTCATCTAACATATCGTCAATTTTCTTTTCCATTCTTCTGTATTTTGTCCTTGTCAACAGCTTTGATGCATGAGCTGTTAAGCTGTTCGTGCGATAGTCCTCGCACATGTCAACTGTTGCAGTCTTCGGAAAGGCGTGTATGATATTTTTCTGAAAGTCAGTTGGTATATCGCCAGACTCATACATTCTACATGCCAGCGTGAATAGTCGGTTTGTTGCCACGTCCACCAATGTTTTAGAAATTATGATGGAATGTTATGAAAACGTTCTGCCTTATTTTATCTTAAGTCTTTCCAAGCTCTTTTAAATTTTGATTATAATACTAGGTCCCCACCTCTTCTAAATCTACTCCAGTCTCTTCTTCTATCACATCAGGTGTTCTTTCCACCTATCTGCTATCTCCTCTGTATTTAACAGTGGAATTCCCATTACACTCTTAATGTTACCACCCTCGCTTTTAACTTCACCGAAGGTTGCTTTAACTTTTCTATCCACAATAGTTTCTTTTTAGACTTCTTCACATTTATCATGCAACCATTTCGTCTTAGCTTCCCTGCTCTTCCTACTTATTTCATTCGTCACCGACTTGTATTAGTGTTTTCCTGAATTTCACGGAACATTTTTGTACTTCCTTCTTTCATTGATCACCTGAAGTATTTCTTCTGTTACCCATGGTTTCTTCACAGTTACCTTCTTTGTACGTACATTTTTCTTTCCAAATTCTGTGATTGCCCTTTTTAGAGATGTCCATTCGTGTTAAACTGAACTGCTTACTGAGTTATTCATTATAGCAGAATCTTTAGCCTCAGAGAACTTCAAGCGTATCTATTCATTCCTTGGTACTTCTGCATCCCACTTCTTTGCGCATTAATTATTCCTGACTGGTCTCTTAAACTTCAGTCTGCTATTCATCTCTACTGCATTGTGATCTGATTCTATATCTGCTCCAGTGTACCCCTTACAATCCAGTATCTGATTTCGGAATCTGTACCTGACTATGATATAATCTAACTAAAATCGTCCCGTATCTCCTAGCCTTTCCCAAGTATACTTCCTCCTTTTGTGATTCTTGAACAGAACATTCTCTATTACTAGCTGAAATTAATTGTGGAACTCAGTTAGTCTTTCTCCTCGCCTATTCCTCCTACCAAGCACATGTTATGCCGTAACCTCTTCTTCTACTCCTCCTGCAACCGCATCCCAGTCTCCCATGACTATTAGATTTTCAGCTTCCTTTACGTATTGAATTACCCGTTCAATACTTTCATATACTTTCTCTGTCTCTTTATCTTCAGGTTGCGGATCGGCATGTATAGTCAACTATGGTTGTCGATGTTGGTTTGTTGTCGATTCTGATGAAAACAATCCTATCACTGAACTGTTCACAGTAACAAATTATCTGCCCTACCTTCCTATAGGAATGCGGGTAAGCTACTACAAACAGCATAGTGAACGCATTATTGTGGCCAAGATAGATACGAAGCCCACACCTACTACAGTAGTACAAGTTTATATGCCAACTAGCTCTGCAGATGACGAAGAAATTGAAGAAATGTATGATGAAGTAAAAGAAATTATTCAGACAGTGAAGGGAGACGAAAATTTAATAGTCATTGGTGACTGGAATTCGAGTGTAGGAAAAGGGAGAGAAGGAAACGTAGTAGGTGAATATGGATTGGGGCTAAGAAAGAAAGAGGAAGCCGCCTGGTAGAATTTTGCACAGAGCACAACTTAATCATAGCTAACACTTGGTTTAAGAATCATGATAGAAGGTTGTATACATGGAATAACCCTGGAGACCCTAAAAGGTATCAAATAGATTATATAATGGTAAGACAGAGATTTAGGAACCAGATTTTAAATTGTCAGACATTTCCAGGGGCAGATGTGGACTCTGACCACAATCTATTGGTTATAACCTGTAGATTAAAACTGAAGAAACTGCAAAAAGGTGGGAACTTAAGGAGATGGGACCTGGATAAACTGAAAGAACCAGACGTTGTACAGAGTTTCAGGGAGAGCATAAGGGAACAATTGACAGGAATGGGGGAAAGAAATACAGTAGAAGAAGAATGGGTAGCTTTGAGGGATGAAGTAGTGAAGGCAGCAGAGGATCAAGTTGGTAAAAAGACGAGGGCTAGTAGAAATCCTTGGGTAACAGAAGAAATATTGAATTGAATTGATGAAAGGAGAAAATATAAAAATGCAGTAAATGAAGCAGGCAAAAAGGAATACAAACGTCTCAAAAATGAGATCGACAGGAAGTGCAAAATGGCTAAGCAGGGATGGCTAGAGGACAAATGTAAGGATGTAGAGGCGTATCTCACTAGGGGTAAGATAGATACTGCCTACAGGAAAATTAAAGAGACCTTTGGAGAAAAAAAAAAAACCACTTGTATGAATATCAAGAGCTCAGATGGAAACCCAGTTCTAAGCAAAGAAAGGAAAGCAGAAAGGTGGAAGGAGTATATAGAGGGTCTATACAAGGGCGATGCACTTGAGGACAATATTATGGAAATGGAAGAGGATGTAGATGAAGATGAAATGGGAGATACGATACTGCGTGAAGAGTTTGACAGAGCACTGAAAGACCTGAGTCGGACCAGGCCCCTGAAGTAGACAACATTCCATTGGAACTACTGACGGCCTTGGGAGAGCCAGTCCTGACAAAACTCTACCATCTGGTGAGCAAGATGTATGAAACGGGCGAAATACCCTCAGACTTCAAGAAGAATATAATAATTCCAATGCCAAAGAAAGCAGGTGTTGACAGAAGTGAAAATTACCGAACAATCAGTTTAATAAGCCACAGCTGCAAAATACTAACACGAATTCTTTACAGACGAATGGAAAAACTAGTAGAAGCCGACCTCGGAGAAGATCAGTTTGGATTCCGTAGAAATACTGGAACACGTGAGGAAATACTGACCTTACGACTTATCTTAGAAGAAAGATTAAGGAAAGGCAAACCTACGTTTCTAGCATTTGTAGACTTAGAGAAAGCTTTTGACAATGTTGACTGGAATACTCTCTTTCAAATTCTAAAGGTGGCAGGGGTAAAATACAGGGAGCGAAAGGCTATTTACAATTTGTACAGAAACCAGATGGCAGCTATAAGAGTCGAGGGACATGAAAGGGAAGCAGTGGTTGGGAAGGGAGTAAGACAGGGCTGTAGCCTCTCCCCGATGTTATTCAATCTGTATATTGAGCAAGCAGTAAAGGAAACAAAAGAAAAATTCGGAGTAGGTATTAAAATCCATGGAGAAGAAATAAAAACTTTGAGGTTCGCCGATGACATTGTAATTCTCTCAGGGACAGCAAAGGACTTGGAAGAGCAGTTGAACGGAATGGATGGTGTCTTGAAGGGAGGATATAAGATGAACATCAACAAAAACAAAACGAGGATAATGGAATGTAGTCGAATTAAGTCGGGTGATGCTGAGGGTATTAGATTAGGAAATGAGACACTTAAAGTAGTAAAGGAGTTTTGCTATTTGGGGAGCAAAATAACTGATGATGGTCGAAGTAGAGAGGATATAAAATGTAGACTGGCAATGGCAAGGAAAGCGTTTCTGAAGAAGAGAAATTTGTTAACATCGAGTATAGATTTAAGTGTCAGGAAGTCATTTCTGAAAGTATTTGTATGGAGTGTAGCCATGTATGGAAGTGAAACATGGACGGTAAATAATTTGGACAAGAAGAGAATAGAAGCTTTCGAAATGTGGTGCTACAGAAGAATGCTGAAGATTAGATGGGTAGATCACATAACTGATGAGGTAGTATTGAATAGGATTGGGGAGAAGTTTGTGGCACAACTTGACCAGAAGAAGGGATCGGTTGGTAGGACATGTTCTGAGGCATCAAGGGATCACCAATTTAGTATTGGAGGGCAGCGTGGAGGGTAAAAATCGTAGGGGGAGACCAAGAGATGAATACACTAAGCAGATTCAGAAGGATGTAGGTTGCAGTAGGTACTGGGAGATGAAGAAGCTTGCACAGGATAGAGTAGCATGGAGAGCTGCATCAAATCAGTCTCAGGACTGAAGACCACAACAACAACAACAACAACCTTCCTATTCATAACGAGTCATACTCTCGTTATAGGGGGAGACCAAGAGATGAATACACTAAGCAGATTCAGAAGGATGTAGGTTGCAGTAGGTACTGGGAGATGAAGAAGCTTGCACAGGATAGAGTAGCATGGAGAGCTGCATCAAACCAGTCTCAGGACTGAAGACCACAACAACAACAACAACAACCTTCCTATTCATAACGAGTCATACTCTCGTTATACCATTTTCTGCTGCTGTTGATATTACCCTATACTCACCTAACCAGAAATCCTTGCTTTCTTTCCATTTCACTTCACTAATCTTCACTGTATCTAGACTGAGCCCTTGCGTTTCCGTTTTCAGATGTTATAGCTTCCCTACCACGTTCAAATTTCTGACATTCCACGCCCCGACTCGTAAAACGTTATCCTTTCGGTGGTTATTCAATGTGTTCTCAAGAGAACCATTGCACGCCCTCCTGGAGATCCGAATGGCGGACTATTCCGGAATCTTTTGGCAATAGAGAGACCATCATGACACTTCTTCGGTTACAGGTTACATGTCCTGTGAATACACATTATTTGTCTTGAATGCAGTGGTTTCCATTGCCTTCTGCATCATCAAGCCACTGATCATTGCTGATTCTTCCGCCTTTAGGGACAGTTCCTACTCGAAGGGCAACAGAGTGCTCTGAACCTCAGTCCGTTCTTCCGCCGTCTTTGCAAAGCCGTTGGCAGAATGAGGGTGACTTCTTACGCAAGAAGTTCTTGGCTGCCAATGTTGATTTTTATTCATAATTTAAGTGGTGGCAGGGTTCGTATCCGGGACCCACAAGGTTCTGATTACTGATCAAGGGAGCTACCCCTAGACAGCGGGTGCAGTTCTTAACAGTCATTAAAGCTGTGCACCATCTCCACAAAATATTTCTAAATTGTTACACCTTTGTTGTCTGCAAAAGAAAACGTTGAGTGTGAAATGATTTGGACGCTAAGAGGCATTGATTGTCTGGGGCATTTACCACAGAGGATAGAGAAATATGAGTGGTCTATATCACATATGACCGCACATCTAGAGCACAATCTTTTAGGGAAAGACAATATTGAACAACATCTGGACGGTGCTTATAGACAATCAGTAGAAAGACGCAGTGATCAGATCCGTGAAAATCCTACGTACACTCTAAAATTGTGTAGTGTGTTAAATTATGTGGTGCTTTTGAGTTCGCACTTCATGGGTGTGAAGAACGCAGTGGTTCATCAAACACAGTCTTACAATAAATTTCACTGCTGGACTTATATTGCTCTTAGCGACCACTTTTCGAAGGCTTCTGTTTCAAAGGCGGCTCGAAACATATTCAGAATGATTTTGTTTGTTTGCTGGAGGTATATCATTAGCGACTAAGAAAAGAAATTGCGGTTGCTGATTTTGTATCATTTACTATAGAGGAGACAACTGGTATTGTAACAATTTCACAGTTTGTCATGGTTATCAGATACGTTTTTGTCTGCGGGTAGATCTGTAGAAAGCTTCTGACTTTCCTCGCTACTCGTGGCCGTGATGCAAAAACATTAGAAGAATCGCTTAAAGATACTTTATTGGGTTTTGCGGATATTTCTCTGAGCTACGATGGTGCAGCCGTTATGAGCGTTCGCCGTACCGTTGAACACGGATTATTTTGTTTTGGGGCACAGACTCTGTTTTGTTCATTGTTGTGCCCATAAGTTGAATCTGATTTTAGCCCAAGCAACGAGTCATAATAAGGACGTTAGATTTTTTTTTCTGACCTTAATGAGCCGTGTTAACTGACATAGTGAGCAGGAAAGTCTCTCATACTCCCAGTGGGGCATGTAATTTTAAATCAAGAACTGTGGAGTTCGTGCCGCGCGGGATTAGCCGAGCGGTCAGGGGCGCTGCAGTCATGGACTGTAAGGCTGGTCCCGGCGGAGGTTCGAGTCCTCCCTCGGGCATGGGTGTGTGTGTTTGTTCTTAGGATAATTTAAGTGAAGTAGTGTGTAAGCTTAGGGACTGATGACCCTAGCAGTTAAGTCCCATAAGATTTCACACACATTTGAACTTTTTTTGTGGAGTTTGTATACATAAATAGAGGATGCAAACTGAGCATACATCTCGGCAAGCTACTACAATTACCCAAGCGGGAGGGAAATTAGAGCACCTAGCACTTCAACTTTCATTTTCTGTACTCAGTCATGTTATGCCATACGTTGACGTTTTGTACAATCCATTACAAAAACGAGCAGTTGACCTACTGACTGTACAACAGATGGCAAAGCATTTCAAAAGAACCAAACAGAATATCCGAGGCAGCACCAGTTACACGATCCTCACAAGCACCGAGGTGCTGTATCCTGCGAAGAGACAGAGAAAAGAAAACGAAATTCCAAAAACTTGCTGCGAAGGAAGTGTGAGATACAATTATCGCTCGAGAGAGTAAACGCTTTGACTTCACCCTGCATCTCGTCGCTGCAGCTTAATTTAATTCAGAAAAGTTTATTTCGTACGCCAGGCAATATCTTCAAACGTTGCTACAGAGGTCTTGTGAAATACACTCCTGGAAATGGAAAAAAGAACACATTGACACCGGTGTGTCAGACCCACCATACTTGCTCCGGACACTGCGAGAGGGCTGTACAAGCAATGATCACACGCACGGCACAGCGGACACACCAGGAACCGCGGTGTTGGCCGTCGAATGGCGCTAGCTGCGCAGCATTTGTGCACCGCCGCCGTCAGTGTCAGCCAGTTTGCCGTGGCATACGGAGCTCCATCGCAGTCTTTAACACTGGTAGCATGCCGCGACAGCGTGGACGTGAACAGGGCGTATAGTGGGCATGCGGGAGGCCGGGTGGACGTACCGCCGAATTGCTCAACACGTGGGGCGTGAGGTCTCCACAGTACATCGATGTTGTCGCCAGTGGTCGGCGGAAGGTGCACGTGCCCGTCGACCTGGGACCGGACCGCAGCGACGCACGGATGCACGCCAAGACCGTAGGACCCTACGCAGTGCCGTAGGGGACCGCACCGCCACTTCCCAGCAAATTAGGGACACTGTTGCTCCTGGGGTATCGGCGAGGACCATTCGCAACCGTCTCCATGAAGCTGGGCTACGGTCCCGCACACCGTTAGGCCGTCTTCCGCTCACGCCCCAACATCGTGCAGCCCGCCTCCAGTGGTGTCGCGACAGGCGTGAATGGAGGGACGAATGGAGACGTGTCGTCTTCAGCGATGAGAGTCGCTTCTGCCTTGGTGCCAATGATGGTCGTATGCGTGTTTGGCGCCGTGCAGGTGAGCGCCACAATCAGGACTGCATACGACCGAGGCACACAGGGCCAACACCTGGCATCATGGTGTGGGGAGCGATCTCCTACACTGGCCGTACACCACTGGTGATCATCGAGGGGACACTGAATAGTGCACGGTACATCCAAACCGTCATCGAACCCATCGTTCTGCCATTCCTAGACCGGCAAGGTGAACTTGCTGATCCAACAGGACAATGCACGTCCGCATGTATCCCGTGCCACCCAACGTGCTCTAGAAGGTGTAAGTCAACTACCCTGGCCAGCACGATCTACGGATCTGTCCCCCATTGAGCATGTTTGGGACTGGATGAAGCGTCGTCTCACGCGGTCTGCACGTCCAGCACGAACGCTGGTCCAACTGAGACGCCAGGTGGAAATGGCATGGCAAGCCGTTCCACAGGACTACATCCAGCATCTCTACGATCGTCTCCATGGGAGAATAGCAGCCTGCATTGCTGCGAAAGGTGGATATACACTGTACTAGTGCCGACGTTGTGCATGCTCTGTTGCCTGTTTCTATGTGCCTGTGGTTCTGTCAGTGTGATCATGTGATGTATCTGACCCCAGGAATGTGTCAATAAAGTTTCCCCTTCCTGGGACAATGAATTCACGGTGTTCTTATTTCAATTTCCAGGAGTGTATAACCTTGCCTTGAGTGCAGGATGGAGCTCCAGGTACTATGCACGAGGAATGAGTTTAGAGCTCTCGGGGGTGCTGTTCCACTTCCGCAATTCCTGCTCGAAAATAATTTGTGGGACCCTTTTAGCGAAACAACGAGGCTCGTGAAAGAGTTTATTCCCATACCGATGACAACGTCCGACGCGGAGCGATCTTAAGCTACCCTGAAGAGAATAAAACCTTTTCTGTGAAGTACTTTTAATCTAGAGTGGCTTATACCACTAACAGCGCTCTATATCGAGAATTACTTCGTACGCAGCCTCGTATACTTCAATGAATGTGTCATTGACTGATTCTGTGCTCTTAAGGAGAGGAGAATGGATTTTTCTTACAAACATTCATCGTAAGGTAAGTGTTTTTTCATATAGCAATTATTTGGTTAATCATTTTAGCCATTTTTAGCACATCTGAAAAGATTAAAATATCTTTCAATCTATGAGGTAGCTAGGACGAATGGCCGCCGAGCAATAATATAGAAAGTCGGAAGAGATCATCGTTATTCCAAGTCTCCATGAACTGTTAATCTATAATGCTATGGGAGAACGTGAGGAAAATGTTTGGGCGATTTGGGTAGTCTCCGGAGCATACAGTAACAAAGGTCTGACGCAATGATGAAACATTTTGCTAACCAAGTTCCTGCTTTCCACCACTACACGGTGCTGTAGCACATTTAGTAAGATCTGTGAAAGTCAGCCTCACCGTCTTCAACAACATCTTGAAACAGAAACAGAAACTGACTGTGTGAATCATGAAATTCTTCTAGGTAAGCTTAAGTACTGTAGTGTGAGTGGAACAGTGCACAAATCGTTTAATTCATATTCAACTGGAACAATGCAGAAAGTTGAAATTAACAGTGTAGATGATCTGCAAAAATCATCAGAGTCCTGGGGAGGTATCAAGAATGGTGTCCCACAGGATTCAGTCTTGAATCCCTTATTGTTCTTTATATACATCAACGACTTGCCACTCAGTGTTCATGAAGCTGCAAATCTAGTTTTTTTTGCTGATGATACAAGATAGTAATCACACCCAACAAACAAGAATGAGCTAAGGAAATTGTAAGTAATGTCTTTCAGAAAATTATTAAGTTTCTCTCTGCAAATGGACTCTCACTAAATTCTAGGTGGTTTTGTGAGGGTAATCAGTGCCTTCCTTACCTTTGTTTCCAGCGTTAATTCTTCTTTAGGCCTCTGTTTGAAACTAGTAGGCTTCTCTTGAACAGGAATGCCCTTTTTACCAGTGCTAGTCTGTTTTTAACGCCCTCCTTGCTCCGTCCATCACGTGTTATATTGCTGCCTAGGACATAGAGTTTCTTAACTTTGTCTGCCCGTGATTCCCAAATCAAATGTTAAGTTTCTCGCTGCTCTCATTTCTGCTACTTCTAATTACTTTCGTCTTTCTTCGATATCATCCATATTTTGTGCCCATTACACTGTTCAATCCATTCAGCCGACCCTGTAATACTTCTTCACTTTCACTGAGGATATGTCATGAGAGAGTCTTATATATATCCTTTCACCCTTAATTTTAATCTCAATCGTGAACCTTCCCTTAATTTCCGTCATTGCTTCTTCGATGTATAGATTAAGCAGTAGCGGCGGAAGACTACATCCCTGTCTTATACCCTTATTAAGCCGAGACTTCGTTCTTGGCCATGCAGTCGTATTACTCCCTCTTGGCTCTTGTACATATTGTATATTACCCGACTTTCCTTGTACTTTATTCAATTTTTTTCAGAATTTGGAACATTTGCACCATTTTACTTGTTGAATGCGTTTACCAGGTCGGCAGGTACCTTGATCGTCTTCTAACATAACCTCCATTTTCTTTTCCATTCTTATGTATATTACTCTTATCGGCAGCTTGGATGCCACAACGAGCTGTTAAACTGATTGTGTAATAATTCTCGCACTTGTCAGGTATTGCTATCTTCAGAATTGTGTGGATGATGTTTCTCCGTAAGTCTGATGGTACATCACCATTCTCAATCGTTCTACACACCAATGTGAATAGTCATTTTGTTGCCATTTCCTACAATGATTTTTAGAAGATACGGGGGAATATTATCAAACTCTTCTGCCTTATTTGATCTTAAATACGGTGGAATATTATCAAACCCTTCTGCCTTATTTGATCTTATGTCGTCCAAAGCTCTTTTAAATTCTGATTCTAATACTGGATCCCCTGTCTCTTTCCTGTCGACTCCTGTTTCTTCTTCTACCGCGTCATCAGACAAATCCTCCCCCTCATAGAGGCTTTTAGTGTAAACCTTCCACCTATCCTCCCCCTCCTCTACATTTAACAATGGAATTCCCACTGAGCTCTTAACGTTACCACCATTGCCTTTAATTTCACCGAAGGTTGTTTCGACTTTTCTTTATACTGAATCAGTTCTTGCGACAACCATTTCTTTTCCAGTTTCTTCATATTTTTCATGCACCCATTTCATCTTAGTGTCCCTACACTTCCATTTATTTCGTTTCTGAGTGACATTTCTGTATTCCTGAATTTCCCTGAACGTTTTCGTACTCCCTTCTGTCATCAATCAAGTGAAGTATTTCTTCTGTTACTCACGGTTTCTTCGAAGTCACCTTCCTTTTACCTACGTTATTCTCTCCAACTGTTATGACTGCCCTTTTTAGAGATGGCGAATCCTCTTCAACTGAGCTATCTACTGTGTAGTATCTATAGCCTCAGAGAACTTCAGGCTTTTCCCTTTACTCCTTAGTACTTCTGTATCCCACTTCTTTGCTCATTGATTCTTCCTGACTAATCTCTAACACTTTAACCTGCTCCTCATCACTACTACACTCCTGGAAATGGAAAAAAGAACACATTGACACCGGTGTGTCAGACCCACCATACTTGCTCCGGACACTGCGAGAGGGCTGTACAAGCAATGATCACACGCACGGCACAGCGGACACACCAGGAACCGCGGTGTTGGCCGTCGAATGGCGCTAGCTGCGCAGCATTTGTGCACCGCCGCCGTCAGTGTCAGCCAGTTTGCCGTGGCATACGGAGCTCCATCGCAGTCTTTAACACTGGTAGCATGCCGCGACAGCGTGGACGTGAACCGTATGTGCAGTTGACGGACTTTGAGCGAGGGCGTATAGTGGGCATGCGGGAGGCCGGGTGGACGTACCGCCGAATTGCTCAACACGTGGGGCGTGAGGTCTCCACAGTACATCGATGTTGTCGCCAGTGGTCGGCGGAAGGTGCACGTGCCCGTCGACCTGGGACCGGACCGCAGCGACGCACGGATGCACGCCAAGACCGTAGGATCCTACGCAGTGCCGTAGGAGACCGCACCGCCACTTCCCAGCAAATTAGGGACACTGTTGCTCCTGGGGTATCGGCGAGGACCATTCGCAACCGTCTCCATGAAGCTGGGCTACGGTCCCGCACACCGTTAGCCCGTCTTCCGCTCACGCGCCAGCATCGTGCAGCCCGCCTCCAGTGGCGTCGCGACAGGCGTGAATGGGGGGACGAATGGAGACGTGTCGTCTTCAGCGATGAGAGTCGCTTCTGCCTTGGTGCCAATGATGGTCGTATGCGTGTTTGGCGCCGTGCAGGTGAGCGCCACAATCAGGACTGCATACGACCGAGGCACACAGGGCCAACACCCGGCATCATGGTGTGGGGAGCGATCTCCTACACTGGCCGTACACCACTGGTGATCGTCGAGGGGACACTGAATAGTGCACGGTACATCCAAACCGTCATCGAACCCATCGTTCTACCATTTCTAGACCGGCAAGGGAACTTGCTGTTCCAACAGGACAATGCACGTCCGCATGTATCCCGTGCCACCCAACGTGCTCTAGAAGGTGTAAGTCAACTACCCTGGCGAGCAAGATCTCCGGATCTGTTCCCCATTGAGCATGTTTGGGACTGGATGAAGCGTCGTCTCACGCGGTCTGCACGTCCAGCACGAACGCTGGTCCAACTGAGGCGCCAGGTGGAAATGGCATGGCAAGCCGTTCCACAGGACTACATCCAGCATCTCTACGATCGTCTCCATGGGAGAATAGCAGCCTGCATTGCTGCGAAAGGTGGATATACACTGTACTAGTGCCGACATTGTGCATGCTCTGTTGCCTGTGTCTATGTGCCTGTGGTTCTGTCAGTGTGATCATGTGATGTATCTGACCCCAGGAATGTGTCAATAAAGTTTCCCCTTCCTGGGACAATGAATTCACGGTGTTCTTATTTCAATTTCCAGGAGTGTAAATTGTGATCTGAATCTGTATCTGCTCCTGGGTAAGCCTTACAATCAAATTTGTGCTTTCGGAATCTCTTCATGACCATGATGTACACTGACTGAAATCTTCTCGTACCTCGCTGCCTTTTCCAAATATACTTCGTCCTCTTGTGTTTCTTGAACAGAATATTCGCTATTATTATCTAATATTTAATGCAACTCTCATTAGTGTTTCTCTTCTCTCATTCGTACTACGAAGCCCATTTCTCCTGCAATCTTTTCTTCTACTCCCTCCCCTACAACCGCATTACAATCTCTAATGACTATTAGATTTTCATCTCCCTTTACATATTGAATTACCCGTTCAATATCCACATGCAATTTCTCTATCTCCTTATCCTCTGCTTGCGACGTCGGCATGAATACCTGAACTGTTGTTGTCGATGTTGTGTTGCTGTCAGTTCTGATGAGAAGAACCCTATGACTGAACTATTCACAGTAAGTCACTCTCAGCCGTACGCTTCTACTCTTAACGAACCCTACTCCCTTTACACAATTTTCTGCTGCTCTTCATATTACGCTGTATTAGTCTTACCAGAAATCCTTGTCTTCGTTCCATTTCTCTTCTCTGATCCCCAGAATATCTAATTCGAGCCTTAGTATTTTCCTTTTCAGATTTTCTAGCTTCACTATCACGTTCAACATTCTGACATTCCATGCCTCGATTCATAGATCGGTACTCTTTCGTTTGTCGTTCAGCCTTTTTCTCGTTGTTACCTCCACCTTGATAGTCCCTTCTCGGAGATGGGTGACTATTCCGGAATCTTTTGTCAATGGAGACATCATAGTGGCAGTCTTTCAATTGCAGGTCACATGCCCTGTCTTTAAAAGCGTGGTTTCCATTGCCTTCTGCATTCTAAAGCCTTGATGACTCGTGACTCCACCATCTTTTGGTGCAGTTTTCCAATGGGCGACATAGATCTCTGAACTTCTGTCCTTTTCTTCACCCTCATTGACAAGGCCATTGGTAGAACAAGGGTGACTGCTTAGACCGGAAGTCTTTGGCCGTCTTTGTTGATGATTTTAATTCAAAATTTAAACAGTGGCGACTTCCGAACTCAGGATGGACTACGTTTCGATTATTAGTCAAAGACGCTAACCGTAGAGCACAGAGTTACATCCGTGGAGACATTCTAGTGACTTTGAAAAAAGAGAGAGTATTGGCTAAATATTTCTTTTTTAAGCAGAGGGTATCAAACAGTGCTTGGGGTAATGTAAATTGTGTTAGATTTTTACATTACATGGCTAAAAATTACACCTATTTTTAACGACAATATACAGAAAAATTCAGTGGTTTCTGTACAAAGTGATTTAACGTGCAAGCCCAAAGGCCGTTACCGGTATCTGCCACATTGTAAGGACCAGAATTTTTCCCTACATTATATCTGCACTGAAAACATAAAAGTGAAGCCATTTTCCCAAAAATGGTCATCAGAAACGAAAAGTAAGTAGATTATTTAATGCCAATAGTTCCAGAAAATTTTCATTTGCTGGAGAAAATGGAAATATTGTTGTCCGACGCGCTTCTCCACGTACTAGCGTACATCCATCTGTACATTTCTACCCACTCTTCCAGAATCTCGCATATTCTCGTCAGTTTTTCCTTTACAACAAGCTTACAGTACCCGATGGTTGAATAATGCTACTTGCACCATGCAACCTGGACCACGTTATCTCCCACATTCCACTGTTCCTATACCTTCCGGTTCCTTCTCAGCCACAGACGTACACTCCAAATTGTAAGACAAAAAAGACGACGCACCACGAAGGAATTATTCAAATGGGATGGAAATCGACATGTGCGTTATAAATGTACATACGAACAAATGATTACAATTTCAGAAAATTTGGATAATTTAACTAAGAGAAAGAGCTTCCAAACAGAGCAAGTCAATAACGCGTTGGTCCTCCTCAGACCTTTATGCAAGCGTTATTCAGCTTGGCATTAAAAAACTAAACTTCGCCCGAATAGTCCACGAAGGCCTAACGGAACCGATCGGCCCCCGCGTCGTCCTCGGCCCACAGGCGTTACTGGATGCGGATATGGAGGGGCATGTGGTCAGCACACCGCTCTCCCGGGCGTGTGTCAGTTTACGAGACCGTCGGCTTGGCACTGATTGACAGAATTGTTGGATGTCCTTCTGAAAGATATCGTGCCAAATGTCCAATTGGCACGGTAGACTGTTAAACTCCCGAGATGGTTGGAGAGACCTGCCCACAGTGTTCCAAGGTAGGGTTTGACAAGCATGAAGACACTCACCAGAAACTCGCCATGTACATGCAGGAACTTACTGAAATATAAACCCAGGATGGCCTGCCATGAAGTGGAACAAAAACGGGGTAGAACATCGTCGAGATGTACAGCTGTGTTAGAAGAGTGCTGCGGATGACAGCCAATAAGGTCCTGCTACGAAACGAAATGGCACTCCTTGTCGTCGGGCTGTATGGCAGGTGACATTCAGGTTTGTGTCCCACAACTGTCCGGGACGTCTCCGGACACTATTTCGCTGTGCATTGGGGCTGAGTTCGAAGAGTCATCACTGAAGACATTTCTACTCCAGTCGATGAGATTCCAGGCCGAAGACATGTCAGCTGACACCGCAGAGATCGGTGGGTGACCAACTGCCGGCCGCTGTGGCCGAGCGGTTCTAGGCGCTTCAGTCCGGAACTGCGTGACTGCTACGGTGACAAGTTGGAATCCTGCCTCGGGCATGGGTGTGTGTGATGTCCTTAGATTAGTTAGGTTTAAGTAGTACTGAGTTCTAGGGGACTAATGACCTCATATGTTAAGTCCCATAGAGCTCAGAACCATTTGAGCCATTTTTTTGGTGACCAACTTGACTGTCGCCCGCGATGCACGCGGCAACCAGGAGTTATAATCATCTGATTGTCTGTACCCGTAAATCACATCTACCGATTTCCGTCCGATTCGGATAATTCCTTCGTAATGCGTGTTTTTTTTTGTGTTAGGGTATAAATACACTAAGGCGACAAAGGTCATAGCATAACGATATGCACTTATACCGATAGGGGTAGAATCGGGTACACAAGGCGTAAAAGGGCAATGCACTGGCGGAGCTGTAATTTGTATTCATTTGTATTTCATGTGAAAAGGTTTCAGACGTGATTATGTTGGCACGACGGAAATTAACAGACTTTGAACGCGGGCTGGTAGTTGGAGCTAGACGCATGGGACATTCCATTTCGGAAATCATTAGGGAATTCAGTATTCCGAGATCCACAGTGTCAAGGGTGTTTCGAGAATACCAAATTTCAGGCATTACTTCTCACCACGGACAATGCAGTGGCCGACGCCCTTCGTTTAGTGACCGAGAGCAGCGGCGTACGAGGGGCGTTTGAAAAGTGCGTGCAAAAATAAAAACTACTTACGTGTTTGGGGTAAACCTTTCTTATTTTTCGACATAGTCTCCTTTTAGACATACACACTTCGTCCAACGCTGTTGTAATTTCTTGACCCCTTCCGAATAATAGGAGTAGTCCAAGTGTGCAAAATAGGTGTTAGTTGCTGCAAGCACCTCCTCGTTTGAAAAAAATCTTTGTCCCGTCAGCCATTTCTTCAAATTGGGGAACAAATATTAGTGCGAGGGAGCCAAGTCTGGAGAATAGGGGGGATGTGAGACGAATTGAAATCTTATTTCCATTAATTTTGCGATCACAACTGCTGAGGTGTGTGCTACTGCATTGTCGTGATGGAAAACGACTTTTTTGCGGTCCAATCGCCAGCGTTTTTCTTGCAGCTCGGTTTTAAAACGGTCCAGTAACGATGAATAATATGCACCTGTAATAGTTTTACCTTTTCCAGATAGTCGATGAGGATTATCCCTTGCAAATCCCAAAGACAGTCGCAATAATCTTTCTGGCCGAAGGACTGGTCTTCACCTTTTTTGGTGCAGATTCTCCCTTGTTAACCCATTGTTTAGATTGTTGTTTGGTCTCAGGAGTATAGTAATGTATCTATGTTTCATCCACAACGACGAAATGACGCTTAAAGTCCTACGGATTCTTCCTGAACAGCTGCAAACCTCCCTTGCAGCACTTCTCATGATTCCGTTTCTGGTCAAGCGTGAGCAATCGCGGAACCCAACTTGCGGATAGTTTTCTGATGTCCAAATGTTTATGCAAAATATTATGTACCCATTCATTCTCGATGCTCACAGCACTAGCAATCTCACGCACCTTCAACTCTTCTGCCATCCATCACCATATCATGGATTGTATCGATGATTTCTGGAGTCGTAACATACACACGGCATCCAGAACGTTCAGCATCACTTGTGCCCATATGGCCACTCCAAATATTTTGAAACTACTTATAAACTGTTCTAATCGAAGGTTCATAGTCACCGTAATGTTTATCAAGCTTCTCTTTAGTCTCCTGAGGCGGTTTGCCTTTCATAAACTAATGTTTAATCACCACACGAAATCTTTCTTCGTCCATGTTTTGACAATCACTCGACTTCCTTGATTCATACGAATGCCAAACAGAAAGAAATAGACCAATATGGTTGAAACTTGGCGTAAGTTCTTTCGAAAGATGCTACTAACTAAACATGACTTCGATAGGCGCCGGTGGTGCCATCTCTCGGACTTTGCATGGACTTTTCAAACGCCCCTCGTATTTGTAGAGTTTTCAGTGCTAACAGGCAAACAAAACTGCGTGAAATAACTGCAGAAATCCACGTGGGACGTACGAGGAACGTATCCGTTTGGACAGTGTGGCGATATTTGGCGTTAATGTGCTGTGGCAGGAGACGACCGATACCAGTGCCTTTGCTAATAGCACATCACCTGCAGCTCCTCTCCTGGGCTCGTAACCATAACGGTTGGACTCTAGACGGCTGGAAAAGCGTGGCCTGATCAGATGAGTCCAGATTTCACTTGTTAAGAGCTGATGGTAGGGATGAAGTGTGGCGCAGGTCCCACGAAGCCAAAGATGCAAGTTTTCAGCAAGGCACCGCGCAAGCTGGTGATGGCGCCATGATGGTACGAGTTGTATTAACATGGAATGGACTGGGTCACGGACTAAAAATGATTATGATTGGCTTCTTGGAGACCATTTGCAGCCATTCATGGATTCCATGTTCTCAAACAACAATG
This sequence comes from Schistocerca cancellata, assembly GCF_023864275.1. NCBI lineage: Eukaryota > Metazoa > Arthropoda > Insecta > Orthoptera > Acrididae > Schistocerca > Schistocerca cancellata. The sequence continues at coordinate 264,653,749 of NC_064627.1, forward strand.
GAATTTTTATGGATGACAATGCGCTGTGTCACCAGGCCACAGCAATTTGCGATTGGTTTGAAGAACATTATGGATAATACGAGCGAATGATTTGGCAGCCCATATCGAACATTAATGGGACAAAATCGAGAGGTCAGTTGAAATGTTGAAATGTATGTGAAATCTTATGGGACTTTACTGCTAAGGTCATCACTCCCTAAGCTTACACACTACTTAACCTAAATTATCCTAAGGACAAACACACACATCCATGTCCGAGGGAGGACTCTGCCGGGACCAGCCGCATGACTGCAGCGCCTTAGACCGCTCGGCTAATCCAGAGATGTCAGATAGTGCACAAAATCCTGCATCGGCAACACTTTCGCAAGTATGGACGGCTGTAAAGGCAGCATAACTGAACTATTTCTGCGGTGGACTCTCAGCGACTTGTTGAGTCCATGCATCGTGGATTTACTGCACGATATCGGGAAATACGAGGTCCCACACAATATTAAGAAGTATCCCATGACTTTAGTCAACTCAGTGTAGATAACAGCTTGTAGGGGAACAACATAATGGGTCACATCCCCTTCTTTACATGGTTCCTTGGCTGCTTTCTCTCCTAGGTCGGCCGGCCGCGGTGGTCTAGCGGTTTTGGCGCTGCAGTCCGGAACCGCGGGACTGCTACGGTCGCAGGTTCGAATCCTGCCTCGGGCATGGGTGTGTGTGATGTCCTTAGGTTAGTTAGGTTTAAGTAGTTCTAAGTTCTAGGGGACTTATGACCTAAGATGTTGAGTCCCATAGTGCTCAGAGCCATTTGAACCATTTGAATCTCCTAGGTCGTTTTCTAATATCCCAAAGTGTACTGAGATCTTGGTAGAATACCTTCTTTTTTTATCTACTGTAAGGCTTCTTGAACTGTATGAATTATTTTTGTGCTAGATATATTTGTTGTAAAGACTGAACGACGCTGATAATCTTACCACTGAGCGCCTATAAACTCCACACACACATAAACACACACACATACACACACACATATGCATAGGCTGTAGAACACTGAGAGCGACAGAGCAGATGAGACATTTTCTACTGCGACCGTTTCTCCATGACTACTGGAATATTAATGTATTAGTTCCTCATACAGGCGAACTCTGAAGACCCCATCGGGAAAATTAATGAAAAGCCGAGTATAACACTCTGCTAAGATCCTTGCGATACTCTGTTTTGTCACAATACAATGCAAAACACTCAGGGAAATCTTCTGAAAGTTGCCCGAAGGGTGAGATATCTTGAAACACCGATGTTTCACAACGGTTCTAGTCAGTTCCGTACGTCATTTCGTTGCTGAGAACAGGTGGACTGACACTTCTGTCAGCGAAATGAACATTCGTCCCTATACATTTAAACAAACGACACCACCGACGCCAACATCTTCACTCATCACATTTCGGTCACAGTAAAGAACAAATTTAACAATGAGTGTCAACAGCTTTGAGTTGTTTTTTTCGCTAGAAACCGTATGGACTCCACATTTAGTGGAAGTTTCAACTGCAGCGCTCTTTCTGAACGGCTTCTCTACGTCAACGAGAAGTAATATGTCATTCTCGCTGTCGGAACTGAAAGCACGTTGATTTATTGCAAGAGCCAGTAAAGCGACTGTTCAGTGGTCCCCACAGCATCCAATGCTGCATTAAAACTGGAGTTCCTTGCCGGTTAGCCCTCTTACAAACCTTTTAGTCATGACATCTTTACAACGTTTACTGTATAAGTAAATATTGTTGGGCTGGTGCTGAAGTTCGTAGCGCTTTGTCCTGTGTTTAATAACACAACGGATACCCATAACAGAGACTTGATTCATCACACATTCTACTTCTCTACCACGAGAGTCTGCCAACGATTCTCCCTCACTATTTACAAGTCTGCCAACGTTGGGGAACCTTCCGATTCCGTGACTGCAGAAATCAAGTGTTTTGAGGCGAAGAACTCGTCGAGCCATATTCGGAGCGCATTTTCATCCGGAAGTTCCTTGGAGGTTGTTCGCTAGAGGTCGGAAAAGAAGAAAATGAGGGCGCAAAATCAGGTGGATAATGTGGATGCGAAATGTCTTTTCAACCCATCTCCTGTATAGTCTTTTTTGTCACTCTGACAAAATGCAGACGTGTGTTATCGTGGAGTAACGTCACGCTGTCTTCCTGGGCGTTGTTCTTGGTCTGCGTCTGCAAGACTTCTCAGTCGCCGACAATAAATGTCGGCAGTGACGGTTACACGGCGGGGATGCAGTTCGTAGTACACCACACAGTCGCTGTTCCACCAGATGCATAACATTACACTGTGCAACAATGAAAAAGTATATCGAATGAAAACAGCCAATTCCTATCAGTTCTAATGTGCTGATCGCGAATATCACAAAGACAATTCAAAATTAGCTCTAGTTTTCATTTTAAACTGTTTTATTACGGTGAGATAATTATATACGGATTTTTATGTTAAGTTTAAAATCAAATATTGTAATGGTTTGTCAAAGTCATAATAAATAGTAACAATGGATTGTATTATTGTCCCTAGTCTTACTTGTGTGCAATGTTTTGATGTAAACATTTGATACCAAGTTTAGTGATCTTTTGGTCCCCCTCCTCTTCCACTTCAGTGACTTTATTAATGCATGTAATAATTTTTGCACATTTGTTTCCAGGTTAAGTACCAATTGTTCAAGTTTATTTATTTATTTATCGTATCCAAGACATCACCATTTTACAAAAAAAAATTATATTACAATGCAAGAGAAGCAGTTATAATACAATAATACATGGTTATAAGGTAAATTAACTACAATAATATAGGAAAGTATGTAACATATAATGATAAGCGCTAAGGATGCGAAAGTCATAATAAATAGTAACAATGGATTGTATTATTGTCCCTGGTCTTACTTGTGTGCAATATTTTGATGTAAACATTTGATACCAAGTTTAGTGATCTTTTGGTCCCCCTCCTCTTCCACTTCAGTGACTTTATTAATGCATGTAATAATTTTTGCACATTTGTTTCCAGGTTAAGTACCAATTGTTCAAGTTTATTTATTTATTTATCGTATCCAAGACATCACCATTTTACAAAAAAAAAAAAATATTACAATGCAAGAGAAGCAGTTATAATACAATAATACATGGTTATAAGGTAAATTAACTACAATAATATAGGAAAGTATGTAACATATAATGATAAGCGCTAAGGATGCGAAACAGAGCGATTTTCATATCCCACGTGAAGCCCAATACACTGCAGCTTGAATAGCCTTGTCTTATGCTTCAAATAGGTCTTGAGTCGAACACGGGTTGTTTAGTTTCCTGCAGACCAGCAGGTGTTGTGGGTCTTGCTGCTCTCCACACTCGCAGGGCTCGTCTGCACTGATGTAGCCCCATTTTTCCAAGTTTGCTCTGCATCTTGATACGCCTGTTCGTAGTCTATTCAGGGCTTTCCAGGTCGTATATGGGAGTTCAGAGCCAGCTGTGGGTTCTTCCCTGGGGCTATTGCCTGGTCTTCCTGGGTCCACATTGTACCACAGCTCTTCTCGTCGTGCTCTAGGCGTTGCTTCAGTTGTTCGTAGGAAACTCTTCCTTGATTTAAGTCGGCGAGGTTGAAGATTGTATCCGAACATTGGATGCCTGGGATCTGTCTCCTGTTTATGTTTCTCGATTTCTGCGGCAGTCCTTCTTCTGATGTCTGGCGGGGCTATGCCCATGAGGTGGTACAGCTGCTTTGTGGGAGTTGGGCGGAGGCATCCTGTCACGATGCGTCCAGTCTCATTCAATGCTATATTTACTTGTTCAGCGTGGGAGGAATTTTGCCAAACGGGTGCCGAGTACTCCGCAGTGGAGAAACATAAAGCTAAAGCTGACGTGCGGAGAACTGTAGGTTGCGCTCCCCATCTGCTATTTGTTAGCTTGCGGATGATGTTGTTCCTGGCACTCACTTTCATCTTTGTGGCCAAACAGTGTTCCTTGTAGGTGAGAGCACGGTCAAGTTTAATCCCAAGATATTTTGGTGTGTCGCAGTGAGATAGATGTTGTCCCTTCCAGCTTATGTTGAGTTTCCTCCTTGCTTCCTTATTACGTAGGTGAAAAGCACAGACCTGGGTTTTTTGCTGGGTTTGGTTTGAGGTGGTTATTATCATAATAGTCACCCAGCTTTTCAATCGCTAATTATTATTTACTTTCTACCTCTTCAAGGTTTTTCCCTGGGTGGCAACGACTGTATCGTCTGCATAGATGAAGGAGCGAGCGTCCACGCTGATCGGTTGGTCATAGGTATAAATATTATACAGCAATGGGGCGAGGACGCTACCTTGAGGTAGGCCGTTTTTCTGGGTCCGCCATCGGCTCTTCTTCGACTGCAGCGTGACATAATACCGTCTATTCTGCAACAGGCACTGGATGAATTGCGCCAGTCGGTAGTCTTTTATAGTGTTACATATTTTTGATATTAACTTACTGTGGTTTATGGTGTCGTAAGCTGCTGTAAGGTCGATAAAGGCTGCACCTGTAATTTGTTTCCGCTCGTATCCATCTTCTATGTACTGTGTAAGGTTGAGGATTTGTCCACAGCATGACCTTCCTGGGCGGAATCCTGCTTGCTCTTTAATTATATTCTTGTCTACATGTTCTGAGATGCGGTTAAGGATCATTCTTTCTAAGACTTTATAGAGCTGACAGAGCAGGGAGATAGGCCGAAAATTTTTAGGGTCTGTGGGTTTTTTCCAGGTTTTGGTATAGCTACTATATCTTGGGGATTTCCATTTCAAGAACACATTTGTTCATCATATCTAGTAACCACCGTCTGGTAACAGGTCCGAACATTTTTATTTGTTCTGGGCGTAGATCATCTATGCCAGCGGCTTTATTAATTTTCATTATGGAGATGGAATCTTCTAATTCTTTCAGAGTAAAGGGGGTGCCTAGGTGGTCTTTTTCTTGAGTGCCTCTCTGTAGTTTCTTTCTTGGGTGCTTCCTGTTGGTTTTACCATTAAGTAGAAGTTGATTTGCTATTTGATTTGGTGTGACCTTACACAAATTTTGTGTATTAGATGAGGGGTCATTATTGATGTTTTTAAGGAGTTGCCAGGCCTTTCGGCTATTCTGTTTCATGTCTAGGTTTGTGATTAGATTACACCATTTCATTGTTCTTGAGGCTGATATGGCCTGGAGGAGTTCTTCTCCCGCCATAGTTGTTTCCTCTGAAAAAGGGTTTTCCTCGAAGAGCTGTTGGTAATGTTCCAGAAGAACCTTTGAGTTTCCGTCAAGTCCAGGGATATAACTAGTTCTGCAGCCTCGGGGGATATTTCTTCGGGAGACAGTTTTAACTAATTCAATGAAAGTGTCATATTTTTCCGGGCTAGCATCAAGGTTCTGCACCTCTTTGTCAAGTTCTTCAGAGAATTTGTCCCATAGGGCACGTTTAAAATTAAAACGTCTTTGGAAATGGGTGGTTGCTGGTTTAACAACTGCTTCGACCAGACATAATATAGCTCGGTGCTGTGTATGTGGGAGGGGTTCTCCCACATCCTTCCTGGTTTGATGTGCTACGTTTTCGCTGACAAAGATGTTATCTGGATTGTATCCACGGTTCCACCTGCTGCTGTTGAAAGAATATGGAAGTGTGGGGTCGTGTATTAATTTAAGGCCAGTTGAGTCTGCCCAGGTTTCTAGGTCGTCCCCACTTTTGTCTGTGTGCCTGTACCCCCAGGCTGATCCATGACAGTTGAAGTCGCCCATTACTATTTTCGTTGGATGTGAGTTGAAGTTGGTTGGCTCACTGAATCTGAACTCCCTGCTCGGTGGCTTATATATAGACGTCACAGTGCAGGACTGTAGCTCTACAGTCAAGATTTCGATGTCTTTTTGAGATGTCAGTTCTACAGATATAATACCTAAGCCCATTTTGGCGAAGATTGCGCTGCCATATTGCTCGTGTGGTCTTTCAATTACTAATTTCATTCCGTGGATCTTTGGTCTTCTATTTGTGGGGCCAATGTGGGTCTCTTGGATTAGTAAGAGATCACAGTTGTGAGTTTTACATGCTACAGCAAGTAGCACTTCTTTCTCATGAGAGAGCCCTTCAATGTTTATGGACATTATATTTAGCGCTGGCTTTGATAAAAGCCTTTTTGTGGTGTCTTGGTGTTGAAAGGATTGGCCGTTAGGCACAGGCCTAACGTTGCCCAGGGTACGCCCGATCGTTGTCATGATCTTCGGGGAGGCTCCTTTCGTGTACCCCATTGTTCAAGTTGACTCTATTCAAGTGAACAAAAATGCCACGAGTTTGTGTAAACAGTGCTGACACATTTTGCCATGTGTGTGGAGAAGTGACATTTGCTTTACAGAAACAGCAAATAACTCGACTGATTAAAAAAGTTTACAGTTGTTATTATGGATGAAAAATAGGTGATCAGGATAAACTCTGGGCTCCAGATGTAATCTTCAGCACTTGTGCCAGCAACATCAGGAACTGGATGCATGGGAAAGGACGTTCAGTGACCTTTGCGGTGCCCATGATCTAGCGTGAGCCAACTAACCATATCAGTGACTCCTACTTTTGTGTGGTTCCTCCTATCAAGAAGGAAATATCTAAGAAGAGGAAGCGGGCAATGATCTATCCTAACTTTCCATCTTCTATACGTCCAGTTCTGCATGGGGAAGAATTGGCAATACCTGAACCACCGACAGAGTACGAGATTACTTCTGATGGGGATTCTGAATGTCCTGAACGATGTGCATCACAAGATCCAGAGTTTCTTGCAAATATACGTAGCATCAACTGATGATTCACAAAAATTGTCTCAAAATGAATTAAGTGATCTCATTAGAGATTTGGAGCTCTCTAAAGCTAAGGCTGAGATTTTAGCATCGAGATTGCAGCAGCGTAATTTTCTGGAAAGCGATCTAAATTTTTCATTCTACCGCAGAAGAGAGCAACAGTTCACTCCTTTTTTTAACAATCTATATAGTCTTCTGGCATGTGTAGACATAAATGGTTGTGTAATGAAGGCTCTCAGAATTAATTACAACCCTGATGAGTGGAGACTCTTTATTGATTCGTCAAATTTGAGCTTCAAAGCAGTGCTTTTACATATTGGTAATGAGCTTCCTTCTATTCCAGTCAGGCATAGTGAACGTATGAAAGAGTCATATCAAAACATGAAAATTTTACTAGAAGCCATCAAGTGTAATACTCTCAATGGCAGATTTTTGGTGACTTGAAAGTGGTTGCACTGCTACTAGGTAAACAATTAGGGTATAATAAATAGTGCTGCTTTCTCTGTGAATGGGACAACCGAGCTCGTGCATTCTATTACAGTAAACATGAATGGCCCACCAGAAAATCTCTTTGTCCAGGTATAAAGAACATTAAATGTGAACCTCTAGTAGACCCTAAAAAGATTCTGCTCCCGCCCTTGCACGACAAGTTGGGTCTCAAGAAAAATTTTGTTAAGGGAATGAACAAAGATGGTGACGCGTTTAAGTGCTTAAGTCAAAAATTCCCTTACTAAGTGATGCCAAGGTAACCGAGGGCATCTTTGTAGGCCCACAGATTCGAGAGCTTTTTGAAGACCATACTTTTGATGGAATCATACAAGGTGGTGAGAAGCATGCATGGGAATGTTTTAAGACAGTCTGTTTAAAGTTCTTAGGGAACAAACGAGCAATAAATTACAAGGATATTGTAGATAACATGTTGTTCTCTTATGAAAAACATGGTTGCCACATGTAATTGAAAATACATTTCTTACATAGTCATCTTAACTTCTTCCCCAAAGATTGTGGTCCAGTAAGTGATGAACATGGGGAGCGATTTCATAAAGATATTGCCACATTTGAGAAGAGAATTGCCGGAAAGTGGAGCCCTACTATTTCAGCAGATTACTGCTGGACTGTCATAAGGGATGTTCCCGAGTATGTGTATAAACGTCAAACCAAGCGAAAAGGTCATCTTCTGAATTTATCTCTGAACAAAATATGTAATTGTATATACTGCACTTATGGACATTTAACATTTGTAATCCTTTATATACATTTGTGACCAGTTAATTTACATATTTTCCTTTGTGCTTTACATAGTTCTGGTACAAAGCAGACTTGCAAAGTATTTTGATTCTTGTAATATTATCTTCTTTTTTTCTTAATATTTTGCTTTTCTATTTTCAGAACGGCACTGAAATTTATCAGTGCATAACACATAACATAATTCAAGTAATTATTCACTTAAAATTTGTTATGCTGAATCCTGGACCATGAATGCATATTTAGTTAGTGAGTTATTTATACAACCTGCCTATTGGCTTCTGTCTCGGGTTCTTCGGTCGACGTTCATCTAATGATTTTTCTGACGTTTCGCCAGCACGAGTGGCTGGCATTGTCAAAGCTTCACCCTCCATTGCCGGTGGTGAACTGGAGGCGAGCTCGCGGCCGCAGGCTATATGTACCTGGCGCGCCAACGTCCGAGGGCTTCTCCGCGGTCATTTCCGGTGCGTTTCTCCTCTTGCTACCTGCGACGGTCGTTCGCTGCAGTACGGGAAGCCAGGATCCGTTTACCTTAAGGCTTTCCTCTTTCTTGTTGAAACTGTTCTCGCGTGTTTTTGGATTTCTACAGCTTCTCTGAACAAGCGCGTGTGATAGTGCTTCTCTACAGACAGAACTTCCGTGTCGGCGAATTTTATTACGTGGTCGGTCTCATTCAGTGCGTGCTCTGCCACGGCCGATTTCTCCACCTGCCCCAACCTGCAATGTCGCTTATGCTCTTTGATCCTGGTGTTAATGGATCGTCCAGTCATTCCGACATAAACTTTTCCGCATGTGCAAGGTATACGGTATATTCCCGACATTGCAAGTGGGTCTCTTTGCTCCTTCGCCGATCTAAGACACTCTTTGATCTTCCTTGTCGGTTTGAAAATCGTCTTTACGCCGTGTTTGCGCAGTGTACGGCCGATTCTGTCCGTCACTCTGGGAATGTATGGTAGAAAGGCCGTATCCGACATTTCTTTTTCTGGTTCCTTACTTCGCCGAGTGTTTGGCTCTGTTACACTTCTAATGTAATTTGTGGAGTACCCATTGCTCCTCAGAACAGTTTCCAGGTGTTGCATTTCTCGTTTGAGGTGTTGAGGCTCACATATTCGTCCTGCTCTCGTTACGAGCGTACTAATCATGCCTCTTTTCTGGCTCGGGTGGTGGTTTGATAGTTTGTGCAGGTATCGGTCCGTGTGTGTCGGTTTTCGATACACGCTGTGTCCCAGGTTTTCGCCGTCCCTTGTGACCAGCACATCTAGAAATGGCAGTTTCTTGTCCTTTTCTACTTCCATGGTAAATGTTATGTTGGCATGGAGGCTGTTCAAGTGTCTCAGGAATTCACCGAGCTGTTCTTCACCATGGCTCCACACCACGAAAGTATCATCGACGTACCTGTACCACACCTTAGGTTTGCAAGTCGCCGAGTCCAGTGCCTGTGCTTCGAATTGTTCCATGAAGAAGTTGGCCACCACTGGACTGAGAGGACTACCCATGACGACGCCTTCCAGCTGTTCGTAGAAATCGCCATACCACGTGAAATAGCTCGTGGTGAGACATGCATGGAAGAGCTTTTTGATGTCTTGCGGGAACATGGAACCGATGTGCTCCAGAGCGTCGCTGAGTGGCACTTTCGTAAATAACGAAACGACATCAAAACTGACCAGGATGTCGTTTGGCGCAAGTTTCAGTTTCTTCAGCTTCTCAATGAAATGTCCTGAGTCCTTAATGTATGTGTCGGTCTTTCCCACGTGTGGCTGGAGCAGAGAGGCCAAGTGTTTCGCCAGTTTATACGTTGGTGAGCCAGGAGCGCTAACGATCGGTCTCAGTGGAACGTTGTTCTTATGGATCTTGGGTAATCCATACAGCCGAGGTGGTAGGGCTTCTGTGTTGCGCAGGTTTCTCTGTATGTCCGCCGGCAGAGAAGATGCCTTGATTAATCGATTCGTATTCCGAGTGATACGCTGCGTCGGATCTGCGGTTAGTTTTCGGTACGTCGTCGGATCTAATAGGTCTCGGATCTTTTGCTCATAATCTTCGGTCTTCATTACGACGGTCGCATTCCCCTTATCGGCAGGCAGTACCAATATACTCTTGTCGGCGTTGAGATTCTTAATGGCTTGTACCTCTTCTTTCTTCAGGTTGCAAGCAGGTGGTTTTGCTCGGCGCAGTATCCTGGCTGTTTCAGTGCGTATTTCCTCTGCCCTTTCACAAGGAAGGGTCCTAATGGCTGCTTCGGTGTTGGCAATGATGTCCTCCATAGGTATAGTTCTCGGGATGATAGCGAAATTCCCTCCTTTTTGAAGAACAGACACTTCCTCTTCGGTCAATCGTCGTTCAGTGAGGTTGACCACTGTGTGTGACATGTCGGGAATCGCCTTGTCGGTCTGCTTCCGGCATCTTTCAAACTTTCTCTTTTGCCACTCGGTGCAGCGCTCGAGTTCGTTCTGCATGCTCCTGTGAGTGATGCTGTCGATCTTGTCCCAGTCGTCTCGATGCATTCTGCTACTTAGTTGATAGAAAATGTCCAGAAGTTCCTGATCCGTTCTTGCCAAGTCTCTCCGTGTTGTATGTATTCGCTCACGAAGAAAAGCTCGTTCCATTCTGTCGTAGATACGATGTGCTTGGGCGGTGGTGAATAGGCGCTTGCATCTCAAGAACTTCGGTGTAGCACATTCATCTCGGCACCGTGACAGAAAGGCGAGAGAGGACATCAGTCGCGCTTTCTTCTTCCGTCGTTGATCAAGGCGTCGGTACAATCTGCAACAAGTGGCCACGAAAGCCTTAACAACTTTGTATTTATACAAAAATGTAGATTACCCTTTTTAAAAAAAACTAGAGATAAATATTTATGAAGATAATGATTTTGCATCATTTTATACTGAAATAAAAATAACTATCTCCAAATCATGCAATTTACACACTTTGGCTTCAAATTTTTTTTCAGTGTTACCTATTGTGGATGCGTACAGGTCTTTTTACAGTGTGTTGCTTCTTTGTTTGGGCTTAACCATTCCATTCTTTTCCTTATGTTAGCATAAACACACCATTTATAGCCACCAGTAGCGATACCGGGTAGGAATGGTCGGTGTTGTTCCAAGCCAATTGATGACGAGCAAGTAGAGATGCACATATGACCACCCGCTGTTTTGTGATTTTGGCTTAGAGCAAGCAGAACCCACACATCCGATTTTGGAACCTTCCACACTGCATGGAAATGTCGCACAATTCATCACATATTCAGATGATGTTCAGATGTGTGTGAAATCTTATGGGAATTAACTGCTAAGGTCATCCTCTACTTAACCTAAAGTATCCTAAGGACAAACACACACACACCCATGCCCGAGGGAGGACTCGAACCTCCGCCGGGACGAGCCGCACAGTCCATGACTGCAGCGCCGCAGACCGCTCGGCTAATCCCGCCCGGCTGCACTTAAACGATCTTCGTCAAATTCCGAGGGGCCACTAATGTCGAAATGCTACTCCTCAAAACGAGAAAACCATTTTCTTTCCGTGTTCTGTCCAATGCCGTTATCCCCATACACGGCGTAAATGTTGCAGACTGCCTTCGCTGCTGTCTCCCCCTTTATTGAACTGATACGGGAGGCCACGACGTTGGGATCACGGATTTACTTCAAACTTTGTGCACCTTTAGCAGGGCATTAGAACAGCATAATGTGCAAGTAGTCAAGTGCACTGCTCTGGCAGTTCCGAGAAAATCGTCAGAGAAGTTTTATGCATCTATTATGTGAATGATGTATTTCTGCAAAGTGGCTACTGTGAGAACTCAATTTGGTCATTCAGTTAGCGTTCGCGCATGGTAATATGGCCGTGGACGAGGCTAATACTTATTTATCAATATTGTTTTCATCACTGGTCTCATTACATGATTTAGCGACATACGAGAGATAATATAATGAAAGAAACACGTGTATTTACATGAAGTTTCAATTTATGTTTTCCATCTCTGTAACAAGTAACATCCTGAAAGTGTGATCTCGAGAGCATATCCGACAAATAATTCTACATTACTCATTTAGTTTGGCACACTGTGGCTTGTTATATTACTGATAGTGAATGACGTCATTCGCATCATTATTTATCGAGGTTTGACTTGGGCTTTCCAAACCTGTCCCTTGTCCTTGAAAATTTAATTACGAATAGTAAATAGCCAAATAACATATGAAATTCACTACAGCTTCATGAAAATGCATGTGGTTTTTTCATTATATTACCTCTCAAATATCTATAAATAAAATAATGAGACCAGTGAAGAAAAAATATAGATTAAAAAATAAGTATAAATCAAAATTAGCAAATATAATTTGTGAAACACTAACAGGTACAATATCTAAAGTCAAATTTATGGGAGAAGTATCTCAGGGATTTGAAATGAAAACTGGTGTTAGAAAAGATGCTGGTTTATCACCTTTACTGTTTAATTGTGTTCTACAAGAAATTGTAAGGATCTGGAATTCGGAGCTAAAATATCACTAAATTGAACCAATAACTCTGGGAAGAAAAACAAATGCAGTCAAGGTAGATTGCTTGGCTTTTGTGGATGATTTTGCAATTATTTCAGAAAACCTGACAGAAGCAGTTATTCAGATAAACCTTCTGAAAAAAATAGCAAACAGAACTGGTCTATAAATTTCAGCTGAAAAAACAAAATTCGTGACAAATATAAAAAATGCGCCAAAATTAATAGTAACAGAAATATGTCAAATGGAGCGAGCAAATAAGTATAAATATCTTGGAGAGACTATACAACAGAATGGACTAGAAAAATCTGCAATAGATGTAAGAATTAGCAAAATGGAAAGAGCATATTGTTTGACCAAAAATATTTACAACAAGAGATGTATATCTAGAAAAACAAAACTAAAACGCTACACCACAGTGGCACGACCGGGAAGTTTACATGGATCTGAATGCCTAACGATGAGCTATAAGATGGACAGACTAGAGGTACTGGAAAGAAGGATTATTAGAAAAATAATGGGTGCAATAAAAACTGCAGATGGTTGGAAAATAAGAAGTAATGAGGAGATCTACAAAAATATAGAGAAAATATCTGAAGTAATGGCCAAACGAAGATTAACCTTTTTCGAACACCTCTACCAAATGGATAGAAATAGACCAACAAAACAAATACTCCTATATTTCTGGAAGAAGAAATCGACATCAGCATGGATTACAGAAGTAAGGAGAGATCTAGAAAGAAACAACATCAAAGAATCAGAAATATCAGAAAGAAACCGTTTTAAAAGTAAAATACTAAATTTGGAAGGCTTTCAAAGCAGAAGAAATAAAAAATCGGTAACAACATGGACAGAAGAAAGGAAGAGACTTCATGTGGAGAACATGAGGGAATACTGAAAAAATAGGTAACAACAACAAAGGAAGAAGAGGAACTGAAGTTGTTAAAATGATTGTAGTTGGTCAATACGATTGTAAAAAACATTAGGAGGATTCAGACGGTCGCCTCGTCCGCAACCCTCTTAACAACGAACGAACAATAATCACATGCCCACAATGAGTTGTTACGAGTGGCACCTTTGCACAGACAGATGATTTTCATAGCAGACACGTAAAACTTCTCTTGGCGATTTTCTCGGAGTTGCCGGAGTACTGCACCTTACTACTCTTACATTGTGTTGTTAAAGCAACCACTAAAAGTGTACGTTTGAAGTAAATCCATGATCCCAACGTCTTGGTCTCCCCTTGTCAGACAGAAGAATATGTCGCAATGTTCAAATTTCTCCAATTGGCACTCCATTTTCTAGCATCCACAGCTCCACTCACTATTTCCAAGTGGCAAAATGATAGTGTGTAAACTCATACAGCAACAATGAACTACAAATAATATATGACAATCGATAAATAAGCCCGTAGCAACAGGAATACCAACATGCAAAACAAAAATACTACGAACTTATGCACCAACTTAACAATACGCTACTATTACGGTGGCACTACATAAAAAGAATCGGGATAGGGGAGAAGAAGATTTAATTCAAAAAATGTGTAATTTGTTACATACTTTAATTAGACCTCAAATCAGTGTACAACGTTTGAAGTAAATCCACGATCCCACCGTCCTACGTCCATGACACCAAGAAATGCAGCCAGAAGACAGAAGAAGGCGAAGAAGAAGAAGAAGAAGAAGAAGAAGAAGAAGAAGAAGCAGAACGAGACTGACAATCAAGATAACAGCGTCAACCAGGACATCGCCACCGCCACGACCACCGTGACAACAGTAACAACCACAACAACCACAACAACAACAACAACAACAACAGGTAACACAGGAACAACAGCAGTCCCGTGCAGATTAACGCTTTGTCGAACCGAAATTCGAACCTAAACCTTTTCTTTCCGGTCCTTACCAACAAGCTATTTTCCTTTCACTAATGAGGAACAAAGTAATTTCTTGGGAGAAAAATTTGCATGTAAAGGTAACATATTCGAGTTACATAACCATGCTGGGAGAATTATATCTGGTACAAGTACTAAAACGAAATGAAGAGACCTCTTTAATAAGTTTGATATTACTGCAGTCATATCACAACATGCCCCCCCCCCCCCCATGAACCATGGACCTTGCCGTTGGAGGGGAGGCTTGCGTGCCTCAGTGATACAGATAGCCATACCGTAGGTACAACCACAACGGAGGGGTATGTGTTGAGGGGCCAGACAAACACGTGGCCCCTCCTGAAGATGGGCAGCAGCCTTTTCAGTAGTTGCAGGGGCAACAGTATGGGTGATCGACTGATCTGGCCTTGTAACACTAACCAAAACGGCCTTGCTGTGCTGGTACTGCGAACGGTTGAAAGCAAGGGGAAACTACAGCCGTAATTTTTTCCGAGGGCATGCAGCTTTACTGTATGGTTAATGATGATGGCGTCCTCTTGGGTAAAATATTCCGGAGGTAAAATAGTCCCCCATTCGCATCTCTGGGCGGGGACTACTCAAGAGGACGTCGTTATCAGGAAGAAGAAAACTGGCGTTCTACGGATCGGAGCGTGGAATGTGTTGTGGTTGGCAGGAGAGCCAACACCGTGTTACTAGAGGAAGTCGAAAGGCACGCATTTTAGCCCACGCAGGCTGGCGTGAGGTCTGGAACAGGACAAGGAAATTAGAATTTAGAAAAAACGGACGTAGCTGGTGGAATACTTAACTTTAATCCATTAATGGTGAACGTCGCTCTTGACGGTACATGTTTTACATCATCAATAGTAACTGGTAATGGCGCCTTGCTAGGTCGTAGCAAATGACGTAGCTGAAGGCTATGCTAACTATCGTCTCGGGAAATGAGAGCGTAATTTGTCACTGAACCATCGCTAGCAAAGTCGGTTGTACAACTGGGGCGAGTGCTAGGAAGTCTCTCTAGACCTGCCGTGTGGCGGCGCTCGGTCTGCAATCACTGATAGTGGCGACACGCGGGTCCGACGTATACTAACGGACCGCGGCCGGTTTAAAGGCTACCACCTAGCAAGTGTGGTGTCTGGCGGTGACACCACATTCCTCCCCCGCAAATCAGCGTACGGTTGTGGCATAAGGCTTCCGCCCGCCGTGGGTGGGACCCCATGTTGACGTATGCGACGAGGTGGGGAGCCTAACAACAGGCGAGGCTGTGCCACCCGCACCCTGCCATTCGGACCGCGGGGAGCTAGGAAACGCCTGAAAACCTGCTCCAGGGTGCACGCCAACATGCGGTGTATGGGCCCGCAGAGAGACAGGAGGGGCCGAAGGGTCGACCTCCATCGGGCCGGGGCACCCGACGGGCGAAGACGACATATGGTCCGGAGCGGGCAAGAGTTCCATGTCGGAGGACAACTGGTCACGGGAAGCGATCGGCGGCGCGTGACCCAGGGAGGCGCCCGGCGGTTGCAGCGACGCGTCCACTGCGGGCGTCGCCGGCGGGAGAACAGGCGGCGGCGGCGGCGCGTCGCCATGGGGCAAAATGGAAGGCAGCGTCGTTAACACCTGGGGCCGAGGCGAGCCAGTAGATGGGTCCTCAGGGCGCTGACCGGACGGCACCGTCGCTGAAAGCAGACGGGGAGCGGCAGATCCCGTGCGACGACAGAGGCGCAGCTGATTGAGATGTCGACGCACCTGACCAGAGGCCCACAAAACCAGATACATAGCGCGGCCGAGACAGCGAAGAATGCGCCCTTCGAGCCAACGCCGTGAACCTCGATAGTGGCGGTAGTAGACAACGTCGCCTGGTGCAAAAGCAGGTGTCTGCCGCTGCACAGAAACCTGATGCGGCGGATGTAGCAAAGACATCAAGGTTCGATGAGGGCGACCGTGGAGCAACTCAGCCGTCGAGCGACCATCTCGGGGCTGAGAGCGATACGAGGACAAAAAAAGCAATAACGCGTCCTCCCGAGAATGCGACTCTTTCAACTTCAACATCTGTGACTTGAAAGCCGGCTGCGGTGGTCTAGCGGTTCTAGGCGCTCAGTCCGGAACCGCGAGACTGCTACGGTCGCAGGTTCGAATCCTGCCTCGGACATGGATGTGTGTGATGTCCTTAGGTTAGTTAGGTTTCAGTGGTTCTAAGTTCTAGGGGACTGATGGCCACAGATGTTAAGTCCCATAGTGCTCAGAGCCATTTGAACCATTTTTTTGTGACTTGAAAGTCCTGACCAATCGTTCAGCGGCACCGTTTGACTGTGGCGAAATCGGCGCGGACGTTAAATGTTGAATACCATTGGCCTTGCAGAATGACTGAAACTCTGCGGACATGAATTGTGGGCCATTGTCGGAAACAATAGTCCGTGGGAGACCTTCAATGCAAAAGATAGCAGATAACGCTTGGATGGTGGCAGATGACGTCGTGGAAGACATGCGGACAACAAAAGGAAAATTACTGAATGAATCTACCACAACCAACCATCGAGCATTCCAGAATGGACCACCAAAATGGATGTGTAAGCGTTGCCAAGGGGAAGTGGCTTTTGGCCATGTAAAGAATTTCCGCGATGGTGCTGATTGTTGTGCGGCACACACCATGCAAGAAGAGCACATATTCGTAATCGCGGCATCGATTCCGAACCAAGTACAGTGCTGACGAGCAAGTTGTTTCGTTATCACTATACCCCAATGTCCTTGGTGGAGAAGCCCTAAGACAGAGGACTGTAACGAACGTGGGACCACGACCCTGGACTGATCATTATCAGAACGCAACAGCAAAACACCACGTTGTACAAAAAGTCTCTCCTGGTGAGCAAAAAATCGGCGAACCAACGGATCCCCGATCGTGACTTTGACAAGGGCCATTGCGTAGCAACGAAACGCAGAACGGTAGCAAGGACAGGGTCGGCAGCTGTGGCTGTAGCTACACGACGAAAATCAATCGGAAACGATTCGACCACGTCATCGGTTTCCGAATCAATGAACATGCAAGGAAGTTTGGAGGAATCGAATGCTCTATCCTCAGCAACAGGCAAACAGGACAACGCATCGGCGTTTCCGTGCTTAGCAGTGGACCGATACAAGATATCGTAGCGGTACTGCGAGAGGAAAATAGACCAGCCAATGAATTTCTGCGCTGTACGTGGAAGTACAGGCTTGGTCGGATGAAAAAGCGATGTCAAAGGTTTTTGGTCTGTGATGATGGCAAAGTGACGGCCATACAAGACATCATGATACTTTGTAACACCAAATACGAGAGCCAATGCTTCTTTCTCGATCTGCGAATAATTTCTTTGCGCAGACGAGAGCAATTTGGATGCAAAGGCAATAGGGCGATCGTGCGATCCATCTTTGTGCGCAAGCACAGCACCGATCACGAAATCCGATGCATCCACCATCAACAAAAGGGGCTTCTGGGGATCGAATGGCGTAAGGCAAGTATTGGAAAGCAACGCCGATTTCAACTGGTGAAAGGCGCGTTCGCATTCCGTCGTCCAGACGAACGGAACTCCTTTACGGCGTAAGCGATGAAGCGGAGCTGAAATGGAAGAGGCATGCGGCACATATCTGTGATAATAGTTAATTTTTCCCAGCACACTCTGTAGCTGCTTCAAATTCTGCGGCGAAGGCAAGTCTTGTATGGCACGGAGGTGCTCGGGACTGGGATGTGTGCTTTGGGCTCTGAGTACCTGTCCCAGGTAGGGCAAGTCACGAGCAAAAAACACACATTTGTCCTTCCGCAAGCGAAGACCATTTTGTCGCAAGACCTGAAATAATGTTCTGAGATTGGCTAAATGTTCTTCTTCCGTCTTTCTGGAGATCACAATATCGTCCAGATAGTTTGCTGCAGTAGGGACCTATGCACAAACAGTTTGTAGATATTGCTGAAACAATGCAGGGGCGGATGCACACCCGAATGGCAGTCGTTTGAATCGATACAAACCAAGATGCGTGTTAACCACCAAAACACGCTGAGATTCTTCGTCCACCGGCATTTGCAAGTACGCATGTGCTAGGTGCAACTTCGAAAAATATTTACCCGGGCACAGTTTGTCAAACAGATCTTCCGGGCAGGGTAAAGGAAAAGTTGCAGTCACTAGTTGTGGATTCACTGTTGCCTTGAAGTCCACACAAAGTCTCAATTGTCCCAAAGGTTTTGGCAAAATTACTAAGGGTGATGCTCAGAGAGAAGCCTGCACATGTTCAATTACACCCTGTGATTCCAAATCGTGTAATGTTTTTGCGACCTCATCACGCAATGCATGGGGAACATTGCACACTCTGAAAAATTTCGGTTGCGCGTTTACTTTCAGTTCCAAATGTGCTTTATAGTTCTTAGCGCAACCGAGACCCAGTGCAAAAATGTCTGCAAATTCTTCACATAGACGAGAAACACTGTCGGAAGGCACAGTCTGATTCACTGATAGGACCTGATTTACTATAGACAAGTTAAACAACTGAAATAAATCGAAACCAAACAAGTTCACTGCAGAAGAATGACACAAGTTTTGTTTGTCCTTTGTGTGTTGCAAGAAGGCTGCACTGTCCTAACACAGGGATCGCTTGACTTGAATAGCTAGTTAACTTAACATTTGCGGCACGCAACGGAGGTGTGCCCAGCAGTTTGTAAGTGTCTTGATTGTTTGGTGAAACTGCAGCCTCGGTATCGAGCTGGAATGGTATCACTTTGCCGTTAATGTCCAAGTCCACAAAAAGTGTATTGTCATGCTGACGACAAGAGTGACCGTCTCGTGCAACGTGAACTGACACTGGTACAAAATCGCTTGCGACTTGATGGGAGTTCCGGTGATGTCGACACACACTATTTGTGGGACGAACACAATCACTGTTAGAGAGAGTGGCACTGGGCGGAGTGGAATGGACTATATGAATTTCCATGGGTGAAGTTTCGTGAGCCTGAGTATCCTTGGTTCAATTCCGATTCCGGCGCGAAGCTAAGGGCCTGGAATGGTTTTGAGCTTCTGATCTGAGCTTTTTCTGGCAAACACTTTGAACATGTCCTTTTTTATTACAGTAAAAGCAAATAGCTTGGCGTGACGGGCAATTCTCATGCGAATGTCTAGTAGCACACCGTGGGCATGATTTTAGCACTGCATTTGCTTGCCGGCGCGGTACACGTGGCTGAGAGCCTGGCGGCAGCGGCGCGGCCGGGCGCAAGGGCTGTTTACTGTTCCGTGCAGCTCGCCCGGCGAGCTGGTTAACCTGACACATGGCTGGCGAAGTTTCAAATGATTCCTGAGCAAAGTCAAGTGTGTCCTGGCGATCCAATATGTCCATCACTTGTTGAAGGGAGGGATTGACTAGTTTCAAAATCTGTTCCCTTATACGAACATCAGAAACGTTCTGTGCAATTGCATCACGTACCATAGTATCTGAATAAGGGAGTCCACATTGACACTCAAAAGCACAATCCCTAGTAAAGCCTTGTAAGGTTGCAACCCACTCTCGATTAGTCTGACCTGCGGTATGTTTTGTACAAAAGAAGGTATACCTTTTGGCAACTACATTGACTGAGTCTTTGAAATATGCATCTAATGCAGACAAAATTTCGTCGTAGGACAGAGTTGCTACGTCGCGTCGGGGAAATAAATTGACTATCATACGGTACGTTTGTACGCCCACCGAAGACAACTAAAATGGCTGCCGCTCGTTACCTTGAATTCTGTAGGTGGCGAGATGGAATCCAAATTGGCGTGACCACTCTGTCCAGCTTTCCAGTGCAGCATCAAAAGGACGAAACGTTGGTGCAACTGCGTGATGTGGCTGCGTTAGCGGTGGAGTGGCGACTGCCGCGTCGTTTTGCATTGCACATTGACCCTGGATGAGCTGTCCAAAGGCATCCAGTAAGGCCTGCGTCTGCTGATTCTGTAAGCGATAAAATTCGGAGAGTACATCTGGAGATGGTGGCGAAGCCATTACCCAAGTAAATGAGGGTAGTATGGTTAAGAACGCGGTATTGCCTCATCGTCAATGTTGTGGTTGGCAGGAGAGCCAACACCGTGTTACTAGAGGAAGCCGAAAGGCACACGTTTTAGCCCACGCAGGCTGGTGTGAGGTCTGGAACAGGACAAGGAAATTAGAATTTAGAAAAAACGGACGTAGCTGGTGGAATACTTAACTTTAATCCATTAATGGTGAACTTCGCTCTTGACAGTACATGATTCAATATCAATAGTAACTGGTAATGGTACCTTGTTAGGTCGTAGCAAATGACGTAGCTGAAGGCTATGCTAACTACCGTCTCGGCAAATGAGAGCGTATTTTGTCAGTGAACCATCGCTAGCAAAGTCGGTTGTACAACTGGGGCGAGTGCTAGGAAGTCTCTCTAGACCTGCCGAATGGCGGCGCTCGGTCTGCAATCACTGATAGTGGCGACACACAGGTCCGACGTATACTAAAGGACTGCGGCCGATTTAAAGGCTACCACCTAGCAAGTGTAGTATCTGACGGTGACACCACAGAATGTCAGATCCCTTAATCGGGCAGGTAGGTTAGAAAATTTTAAAAGGGAAATGGATAGGTTAAAGTTAGATATAGTGGGAATTAGTGAAGTTCGGAGGCAGGAGGAACAAGACTTTTGGTCAGACGAATACAGGGTTATAAATACAAAATCAAATAGGGGTAATGCAGGAGTAGGTTTAATAATGAATAAAAAAATAGGAATGCGGGTAAGCTACTACAAACAGCATAGTGAATGCATTATTGTGGCCAAGATAGACACGAAGCCCACGCCTACTACAGTAGTACAAGTTTATATGCCAACTAGTTCTGCAGATGACGAAGAAATTGAAGAAATTTATGACGAAATAAAAGAAATTATTCAGATAGTGAAGAGAGACGAAAATTTAATAGTCATGGGTGACTGGAATTCGATAATAGGAAAAGGGAGAGAAGGAAATGTAGTAGGTGAATATGGATTGTGGCTAAGAAATGAAAGAGGAAGCCGTCTGGTAGAATTTTGCACAGAGCATAACTTAATCATAGCTAACACTTGGTTCAAGAATCATAAAAGAAGGTTGTATACATGGAAGAAGCCTGGAGATACTGACAGATTTCAGATAGATTATATAATGGTAAGACAGAGATATAGGAACCAGGTTTTAAATTGTAAGACATTTCCAGGGCAGATGTGGACTCTGACCACAATCTATTGGTTATGAACTGTAAATTAAAACTGAAGAAACTGCAAAAAGGTGGGAATTTAAGGAGATGGGACCTGGATAAACTGAAAGAACCAGAGGTTGTACAGAGTTTCAGGGAGAACGTAAGGGAACAAATGGCAGGAATGGGCGAAAGAAATACAGTAGAAGAAGAATGGGTAGCTTTGAGGAATGAAGTAGTGAAGGCAGCAGAAGATCAAGTGGGTAAAAAGACGAGGGCTAGTGGAAATCCTTGAGTAACAGAAGAAATATTTATTTATTTTTTGTGAATTTAATTGATGAAAGGAGAAAATATAAAAATTCAGTAAATGAAGCAGGCAAAAAGGAATACAAACGTCTCAAAAATGAGATCAACAGGAAGTGCAAAATGGCTAAGCAGGCATGGCTAGAGGACAAATGTAAGGATGTAGAGGCTTATTTCACTAGGGGTAAGATAGATACTGCCTGCAGGAAAATTAAAGAGACCTTTGGAGAAAAGAGAACCACTTGTATGAATATCAAGAGCTCAGATGGAAACCCAGTTCTAAGCAAAGAAGGGAAAGCAGAAAGGTGGAAGGAGTATATAAAGGATCTATACAAGGGCGATGTACTTATGGAAGTGGAAGAGGATGTAGATGAAGATGAAATGGGAGATATGATACTGCGTGAAGAGTTTGACAGAGCACTGAAAGACCTGAGTCGAAACAAGGCCCAGGGAGTAGACAACATTCCATTAGAACTACTGACGGCCTTGGGAGAGCCAGTCCTGACAAAACTCTACCATCTGGTATGAGACAGGCGAAATACCCTCAGACTTCAAGAAGAATATAATAATTCCAATCCCAGAGGAAGCAGGTGTTGACAGATGTGAAAATTACCGAACTATCAGTTTAATAAGTCACGGCTGCAAAATACTAACGCGAATTATTTAGAGACGAATGGAAAAACTAGTAGAAGCCGACCTTGAGGAAGATCAGTTTGGATTCCGTAGAAATATTGGGACACGTGAGGCAATACTGACCATACAGATTGTCTTAGAAGCTAGATTAAGGAAAGGCAAACCAACGTTTCTAGCATTTGTAGACTTAGAGAAAGCTTTTGACAATGTTGACTGGAATACTATCTTTCAAATTCTGAAGGTGGCAGGCGTAAAATACAGGGAACGAAACGCTATTTACAATTTGTATAGAAACCAAATGGCAGTTATTAGAGTTGAGGAGTATGTAAGGGAAGCAGTGGTTGGGAAGGGAGTGAGACAGGGTTGTAGCCTCTCCCCGATGTTATTAAATCTGTATATTGAGCAAGCAGTGAAGGAAACAAAAGAAAAATTCGGAGTAGATATTAAAATCCATGGAGAAGAAATAAAAACTTTGAGGTTCGCCGATGACATTGTAATTCTGTCAGAGACAGCAAATGACTTGGAAGAGCAGTTGAACGGAATGGATAGTGTCTTGAAGGGTGTATATAAGATTAACATCAAGAAAAGCAAAACGAGGATAATGGAATGTAGTCGAATTAAGTCGGGTGATATTGAGGGTATTAGATTAGGAAATGAGACACTTAAAGTAGTAAAGGAGTTTTGCTACTTGGGGAGCAAAATAACTGATGATGGTCGAAGTAGAGAGGATATCAAATGTAGACTGGCAATGGGAAGGAAAGCGTTTCTGAAGAAGAGAAATTTGTTAACATCGAGTATAGATTTAAGTGTCAGGAAGTCGTTTCTGAAAGTATTTGTATGGAGTGTAGCCAGGTATGGAAGTGAAACATGGAAGATAAATAGTTTGGACAAGAAGGGAATACAAGCTTTTGAAATGTGGTGTTACAGAAGAATGCTGAAGATTTGATGGGTAGATCACATAACTAATGTGGAGGTGTTGAACAGAATTGGGGAGAAGAGGGGCTTGTGGCATAACTTGACTAGAAGAAGGAATCGGTTGGTAGGACACGTTCTGAGGCATCAAGGGATCACCAATTTAGTATTGTAGGGCAGCGTGGAGGGTAAAAATCGTAGAGGGAGACCAAGAGATGAATAAACTAAGCAGATTCAAAAGGATGTAAGTTGCAATAGGTACTGGGAGACGAAGAAGCTTGCACAGGATAGAGTAGCATGGAGAGCTGCATCAAACTAGTCTCGGGACTGAAGACCACAACAACAACATAACAACATGCTCAGATATTTGTCGAAGAGAATTAAATGTTGTATACATTAACATCCAGCATTGTATTGTGTGGGCTCCATAAATAAAATGTAATGTTACCATCATACTATATACCATTTTCTGGGTTTATAGTGTTAATTAACGCTGCAGTAATGATAGCAAATGCTTCTATCAATGACAATTACCTATTTACGTCTTAATATTGATTGTGTACTCTATAACCTCGGCGTCGCTAATGCCAGATTCAAGAAACCATTTAAAAAATACATTTAATGACGCTGATTAAAGAAGCACTCCAAAGTGGAGTTGCAAGATATATAAGAGTGCTCTACTTTAAAAAATGTTGTTTTGCGTCTGTAGACGATGTTTAGAAGCACGTTCATTTGAATCATCATTGTCACGGTTATTTACATCCTCAGTGACAACATTAAGAAATAAACGGTCTATGCAAACTATAAAGCGCTTCAAGACGTGCTCAATGAAATATCTGTCTGCCAACTATTTGTGCATCAGCGAATAGGAAAGGGTTTTCAAAATCTAACGCTACAGTTTTTAGTGAGGGCAGCCGCAGCTGAAGTAATCCAATAAAATCACTCCAAAACGAATGCTATAGATAAAGTGGTACTATCTACCATAGAACATAATGAGGGGGGATGGCTACCTTGTTTAGATTTAAGAATTTCCGTACAGGTTCGATGGTTTGAATATGACCTATTTAGAAATGCTACAAAGACGGATCACCCTCTTGTGTACAAGATGGCAGCTTTTAGATCAACGTTGTATCACCTTTACATCGTACCCTTGTTTAAGTAGGTGCATGATCGACAATTTCAGTGTAATCTGCGTGTTGCATATGCCAATGGTTACGACTGTGATGGTGTAATTAATATTAATACAGCGTAGAAACGAATTCGCAAGGAATAGGCAGAGGTCAAATGGTGATGAAATCACACTACGGAGGTTGGACGAGGGGAAGACGAGTTTGTTGGTTACCATAGGATATCATTCTTTGGCGCTATTTCACAGAAAGTAGGCAAGAAGCTAAGGACAAAAAAAGATAGAGCCATCGTTCTTTATTCCACACAATCTTGGACAGAGATTTGTACATAGAAAGAAGGTATCTTACGAAATAATGAAGCTACCGAAGTACACTACTGGCCATTAAAATTGCTACACAAAGAAGATATGCAGGTTATAAACGGGTATTCATTGGACAAATATATTATACTAGAACTGACGTGTGATTACATTTTCATGCAATTTGGGTGCATAGATCCTGAGAAATCAGTACCCAGAACAACCACCTCTGGCCGTAATAACGGCCTTGCTACGCCTGGGCATTGAGTCAAACAGAGCTTGGATGGCGTGTACAGGTACAGCTGCCCATGCAGCTTCAACACCGTACCACAGTTCATCAAGAGTAGTGACTGCCGTATTGTGACGAGCCAGTTGCTCGGTCACCATTGACCTGACGTTTTCTATTGGTGAGTGATCTGGAGAATGTACTGGCCACGGTAGCACTCGAACATTATCTGTATTCAAAAAGCCCCGTACAGGACCTGCAACATGCGGTCGTGCATTATCCTGCTGAAATGTAGGGTTTCGCAGGGATCGAATGAGGGTAGAGCAACGGGTCGTAACACATCTGAAATGTAACGTGCACTGTTAAAAGTGCCGTCAATGTGAACAAGAGGTGACCAAGACGTGTAACCAATGGCACTCCATACCATCACGCCAGGTGATACGCCAGTATGGCGATGACGAATACACGCTTCCAATGTGCATTCACCGCGATGTCGCCAAACACGGATGCGACCATCATGACGCTGTAAACAGAACCTGGAATTATCCGAAATAATGACGTTTCGGCATTCGTGCACCCAGTTTCGGCGTTGAGTACACCATCGCAGGCGCTTCTGTCTGTGATGCAGCGTCAAGGGTAACCGCAGCCATGGTCTCCGAGCTGATAGTCCATGCTGCGGCAAACGTCGTCGAACTGTTCGTGCAGATGGTTGTTGTCTTGCAAATGTCCCCATCTGTCGACTCAGGGATCGAGACGTGGCTGCACGATCCGTTACAGCCATGCGGACAAGATGCCTGTCATCTCAACTGCTAGTGATACGAGGCCGTTGGGATTCAGCACGGCGTTCCCTGTTACTCTCCTGAACCCAACGATCCCATATTCTGCTAACAGTCATTGGATCTCGACCAACGCGAGCAGCAATGTCGCGATACGATAAACCGAAATCGCGATAGGCTACAATCCGACCTTTATCCAAGTCGGAAACGTGATGGTACGCATTTCTGCTCCTTACACGAGGCATCACAACAAAGTTTCACCAGGCAACGCCGGTCAACTACTGTTTGTGTACGAGAAATCGGTTGGAAACTTTCCTCATATCAGCACGTTGTGGGTGTCGCCACAGGCGCCAACCTTGTGTGAATGCTCTGAAAAGCTAATCACTTGCATATCAAATGGTTCTGAGCACTATGCGACCTAACTTCTGAGGTAATCAGTCGCCTAGAACTTAGAACTAATTAAACCTATCTAACCTAAGGACATCACACACATCCATGCCCGAGGCAGAATTCGAACCTGCGACCGTAGCGGTCACGCGGTTCCAGACTGAAGCGTCTAAACCGCACGGCCACACCGGCCGGCTAATCATTTGCATATCACAGCATCTTGTTCCTGTCGGCTAAATTTCACGTCTGTAGCACGTCATCTTCGTGGTGTAGTAATTTTAACGGCCAGTAGTGTATATTGGATCAGTTGAGACAGATGTCCTGCCAGATATGTGGTTCCGAGAACATAAAAGTCTGAAGAATTGGAAGTCGACGTTAAGTAACCACGTAAATGATTTTGTCCACTTCATAACAGGTGTAGCTAATAATTTAAAAGTCTAACACAGAGAAGTAAAGGGGCAGGTCTTAAACGTTCTGGAGGAGATTGAAATTATGTGGAGTTGAAAACTATACCCCTAATACACTCCTGGAAATTGAAATAAGAACACCGTGAATTCATTGTCCCAGGAAGGGGAAACTTTATTGACACATTCCTGGGGTCAGATACATCACATGATCACACTGAGAGAACCACAGGCACTTAGACACAGGCAACAGAGCATGCACAATGTCGGCACTAGTACAGTGTATATCCACCTTTCGCAGCAATGCAGGCTGCTATTCTCCCATGGAGACGATCGTAGAGATGCTGGATGTAGTCCTGTGGAACGGCTTGCCATGCCATTTCCACCTGGCGCCTCAGTTGGACCAGCGTTCGTGCTGGACGTGCAGACCGCGTGAGACGACGCTTCATCCAGTCCCAAACATGCTCAATGGGGGACAGATCCGGAGATCTTGCTGGCCAGGGTAGTTGACTTACACCTTCTAGAGCACGTTGGGTGGCACGGGATACATGCGGACGTGCATTGTCCTGTTGGAACAGCAAGTTCCCTTGCCGGTCTATGAATGGTAGAACGATGGGTTCGATGACGCTTTGGATGTACCGTGCACTATTCAGTGTCCCCTCGACGATCACCAGTGGTGTACGGCCAGTGTAGGAGATCGCGCCCCACACCATGATGCCGGGTGTTGGCCCTGTGTGCCTCGGTCGTATGCAGTCCTGATTGTGGCGCTCACCTGCACGGCGCCAAACACGCATACGACCATCATTGGCACCAAGGCAGAAGCGACTCTCATCGCTGAAGACGACACGTCTCCATTCGTCCCTCCATTCACGCCTGTCGCGACACCACTGGAGGCGGGCTGCACGATGTTGGGGCGTGAGCGGAAGACGGCCTAACGGTGTGCGGGACCGTAGCCCAGCTTCATGGAGACGGTTGCGAATGGTCCTCGCAGATACCCCAGGAGCAACAGTGTCCCTAATTTGCTGGGAAGTGGCGGTGCGGTCCCCTACGGCACTGCGTAGGATCCTACGGTCTTGGCGTGCATCCGTGCGTCGCTGCGGTCCGGTCCCAGGTCGACGGGCACGTGCACCTTCCGCCGACCACTGGCGACAACATCGATGTACTGTGGAGACCTCAAGCCCCACGTGTTGAGCAATTCGGCGGTACGTCCACCCGGCCTCCCGCATGCCCACTATACGCCCTCGCTCAAAGTCCGTCAACTGCGCATACGGTTCACGTCCACGCTGTCGCGGCATGCTACCAGTGTTAAAGACTGCGATGGAGCTCCGTATGCCACGGCAAACTGGCTGACACTGACGGCGGCGGTGCACAAATGCTGCGCAGCTAGCGCCATTCGACGGCCAACACCGCGGTTCCTGGTGTGTCCGCTGTGCCGTGCGTGTGATCATTGCTTGTACAGCCCTCTCGCAGTGTCCGGAGCAAGTATGGTGGGTCTGACACACCGGTGTCAATGTGTTCTTTTTTCCATTTCCAGGAGTGTACATCCGTAATTATCAAATTGATTAAAGACATTGCAGTACACTACGTAACTTGGATTACCTATCAATAACATAAATCATAGGTTTTTCTATTGCTTGGTTTTTGATACTGGGCTTACAGTTATATGCTTTTGCATCTGGTCTATTTGGTTTTATCCATTTTTTATTCTGAAGTATTTTATGGCTTATATGGTTCAGTTATGTAATGGGGCCACAATCGTTCCAATGTTACATAAACAGGCGCGAAAACGTTTGCAAGTTTCCCCGGTGTGTGTGTGGTGGCGGCAGTGCCCTCCGTGACTTACACGTGAGCGCTAACTAGCAGTGTGGCCCCGCACGGCGAGGCATTTGGAGGGTTTCTGATCGCCGCTTCCTGTTATGAAGTGAGGTTTTTTAACCAACGGGCTTTCAACGTTACTAGATGGGAATTTTTGCGTTTTGTTGTCTCATTTTGCTCTTTTATTGCAGGTTAAGGCGCTTCTAACATGCTAGTTTTTCTACGGGTCAGTTTAATCTATGACGCCCTGCTTGTAACCGGTAACTGTATTTTATTTTGATAAGGGCTTAATCTTTTACTGACATGTGAGTATTTCATATTAGTTGCCATAGAGCTTAGAATATGGGGTTAGGTATCCGGTTCTTTTATTATAATGCCGATTTCATGTTTCCTGTCTTGTAGGTATATACCCGAAGTTGTGATCTGATATGACGAAACCGGTCGTCCGCCTGTAAAAGAAAATTCAATAAATAAAAGTTCGTATATAGCTGAAAGCGGTTTTTGTCTGAAACAAAAATCTAATGGTTCGGGTTTCGAAATAACTGGTCTCAGCACTACTATACTGCAATAATTCATAATTTTAATGCCGTCTACTGCTTTGAACATGATGTAAAATTCATATCTTTAATTTCTTTCCATATCTCAACGATTTTATTTCTGTGATACGTGTGTAATACGATTTTGCCATTTCTATATAAAAGAATCTTGCAGGACTGTCCAAAATCCGTAAGAGTACGAGGGGGTGGAGATATCTTCTGAACAGCATGTTGCAAGGTATGCCAGATGTGCTCAATAATGTTCATGTTTGGGGAGTTTGTTGGCCAGCGGAAGTGTTTAAACTCAGAAGTCTGTTCCTGGAGCCACTCCGTACCCATTATGGACATATGGGGTATCGCATTGTCCTACTGGAATTGCCACGTCCGTCGAAATGCACAATGGACATGAAAGTATGCAGGTGATTAGACAGCAGGCTTACGTATGTGTCACCTGTCAGATTCGTTTCTAGACGTATCGGGGGTCCCATAGCACTCCAACTATACACGAACCACACCATTACAGAGTCTTCACCAGCTTGAACAGCCCCTGCTGAAATGCAGAGGCCATGGATTCATGAAGTTGTCTCCATGCCCGTACACGTCCATCCCCTCGATACAATTTGAAACGAGACTCGTCCGACCAGGCAACATGTTTCTAGTCATCAACAGTCCAGTGTCAGTGTTGACGGGCGCCGGGCGAGGCATAAAGCTTTGTGTCAATCAGTCATCAAGGGTACACGAGTGGGCCTTCTGCTCCGAAAGTCCATATCGATGATGTTTCGTTGAATGATTCCCACGCTGACACTTGTTGACAGCCCAGCATTCAAATCTGCAGCAATTTGCGGAAGGGTTGCACTTCCGTCACGCTGAACGATTCTCTTCAGCCGTCATTGTGCTCGTTCTTGCAGGATATTTTTCCGGCCGTAGCGATGTCGGAGATTTGATGTTTTACCGGATTCCTCATATTCACGGTACACTCGTGAAATGGTCGTATGGAAAAATCACCAATTCATCGTTACCTCGGAGATGCTGTGTCGCATCGCTCGTGCACCGACTACAATACATCTACATCTACATCTACATCCATACTCCGCAAGCCACATGACTGTGTGTGGCGGAGGGTTCTCCCTTCTATTCCAGTCTCGTAATGTTCGTGGAAAGAAGGATTGTCGGTATGCCTCTGTGTGGGCTCTAATCTCTCTGATTTTATCCTCATGGTCTCTTCGCGAGATATACGTAGGAGGGAGCAATATACTGCTTGACTCTTCGGTGAAGGTATGTTCTCGAAACTTTGACAAAAGCCCGTACCGAGCTACTGAGCGTCTCTCCTGCAGAGTCTTCCACTGGAGTTTATCTGTCATCTCCGTAACGCTTTCGCGATTACTAAATGATCCTGTAACGAAGCGCGCTGCTCTCCGTTGGATCTTCTCTATCTCTTCTATCAACCCTATCTGGTACGGATCCCACACTGCTGAGCAGTATTCAAGCAGTGGGCGAACAAGCGTACTGTAACCTACTTTCTTTGTTTTCGGATTGCATTTCCTTAGGATTCTTCCAATGAATCTCAGTCTGGCATCTGCTTTACCGACGATCAACATTATATGATCATTCCATTTTAAATCACTCCTAATGCGTACTCCCAGATAATTTATGGTATTAACTGCTTCCAGTTGCTGACCTGCTATTTTGTAGCTAAATGATAAAGGATCTATCTTTCTGTGTAATCGCAGCACATTACACTTGTCTACATTGAGATTCAATTGCCATTCCCTGCACCATGCGTCAATTCGCTGCAGATCCTCCTGCATTTCAGTACAATTTTCCATTGTTACAACCTCTCGATATACTACAGCATCATCTGCAAAAAGCCTCAGTGAACTTCCGATGTCATCCACCAGGTCATTTATGTATATTGTGAATAGCATCGATCCTATGACACTCCCCTGCGGCACACCTGAAATCACTCTTACTTCGGAAGACTTCTCTCCATTGAGAATGACATGCTGCGTTCTGTTATCTAGGAACTCCTCAATCCAATCACACAATTGGTCTGATAGTCCATATGCCCTTACTTTGTTCATTAAACGACTGTGGGGAACTGTATCGAACGCCTTGCGGAAGTCAAGAAACACGGCATCTACCTGTGAACCGGTGTCTATGGCCATCTGAGTCTCGTGGACGAATAGCGCGAGCTGGGTTTCACATGACCGTCTTTTTCGAAACCCATGCTGATTCCTACAGAGTAGATTTCTAGTCTCCAGAAAAGTCATTATACTCGAACACAATACGTGTTCCAAAATTCTACAACTGATCGACGTTAGAGATATAGGTCTATAGTTCTGCACATCTGTTCGGCGTCACTTCTTGAAAACGGGGATGACCTGTGCCCTTTTCCAATCCTTTGGAACGATACGCTCTTCTAGAGACCTACGGTACACCGCTGCAAGAAGGGGGGGGGGGCGGGGGCAAGTTCCTTCGCGTACTCTGTGCAAAATTGAACTGGTATCCCATCAGGTCCAGAGGCCTTTCCTCTTTTGAGCGATTTTAATTGTTTCTCTATCCCTCTGTCGTCTATTTCGATATCTACCATTTTGTCATCTGTGCGACAATCTAGAGAGGGAACTACAGTGCAATCTTCCTCTGTGAAACCACGCTGAAAGTCACTTAAATCTTTATTACCTGCCACTGTAGCAGCAGTAATCGATCTAACAACTGCGCCAGACACTTGCTGTCTTATACAGGTGTTGCCGACCGCTGCGCCGTATTCTGCCTTTTTAAGTATCTCTGTATTTGAATACGCATGCCTATACCAGTTTCTTTGGCGCTTCAGTGTAGATTAAGTCAGCATGCGGTCTGCGGGCTTATGTTTGACGACCACTGCTCGATAAATAAGAGGGTATGGAGGGGGAGTAATCAGTGCTGACGTCACACACCGGGATACACGAGACGGTATAGATGTTCGTGAAAGTACGCAGGAACATGACAAGTCAGCAAGTAGCGGCCCGCCCGCCTGTAAGTGCAGAGAATACGCATTATACGGAAATAACGCTGGCTGCCGGGTCACGGAGAGCGGCAGCTATCTGCGGCGACACGGGCCACCACTCAGCCCTGATCACCGCCCCCCACCATCGCGCCGCCTACGCGCAATCGCTCAGATTGCCTGCAGGCCAATCACAGACCGGCCTCGTGTCGTTACCTTCCAGCCCCACGTGGCTCCAGGGATATTCCTCCGGGACCGTCTGCGACTCCGGGTCAAACAGACACGCGCTGACCCTCTGCACTGAATTATAAAACGTGGGACTTCGTCCGAGAGAAGCAGCACCGTCTTGCCTCCTACTTTTATCTGGCGATAACGTTAATTGACGACTACTATTGATTGACATAGATGGACTCAGTTCTTTAGTTGATTGCAAGGGTATGAAGTGGAAATGGTGCTCACAGCTTCGTCTGTTGTCAGTGACAGGGATTCGTTAGTGACGAAAATGTGGTCCTTTGTCAAAGAGAAAGAACAGCAGGTACTGTGAAAGAGTTGGGTAGACCCACGGATAGTGGAATACACAGTAGGGATCACGAGGTGTATGTGCAGTAGCAAGGGGCGCCGCTGACATCAGAGAGATCCCAAATAGCGCACAGTAGCCCGGTATTGCCATAACGTACTGTGTTTTAATTGCGTCTACGAGGGGCGTCTGAAAAGTCCCTGCAAAGTCCGAGAGACGGCAACACCGGCGCGTATCGAGGTCATGTTTAGTTAGTAGCATCTTTGGAAAGAACACATACCAAGTTTCAACCATATTGGTCTATTTCTTTGTGTTTGGCATTCGTGTGAATCAAGGAAGTCGAGTGATTGTCAAAAAATGGACGAAAAAGAATTTCATGCTGTGATTAAACACTACTTTATGAAAAGCAAAACGCCTCAGGAGATTAAAGAGAAGCTTGATAAACATTGTGATGACTCTACACCTTCGATTAGAACAGTCAGTTTATAAGTGGTTTCAACATTTTCGGACTGGTCATATAGGTACAAGTTATGCTGAACGTTATCGACGCCGTGTGGAGCTTACGACTCCAGAAATCATTCATAAAATCCATGATATGGTGATGGATGACAGAAGAGTTAAGGTGCGTGAGATTGCTAGTGCTGTGGGCATCGCGAGTGAATGGGTACATAATCTTTTGCGTTAACATTTGGACATGAGAAAGCTATCCGCAAGATGGGTTCCGCGATTCCTCAGGCTTGACCAAAAACCGAATCGTCTGTAGTGTTGCAAGGATAGTTTGCAGCTGTTCAGGAAGAATCCGTAGGACTTTAAGCGTCGTTTCGTCACTGTGGATGAAACATGGATACATTACTATACTCCTGAGACCAAAGAACAATGTAAACAATGGGTTACCAAAGGAGAACCTGCACCAAAAAAGGCGAAGAGTATTCCATCGACCCGAAAGGTTATGGCCAGTGTCTTTCGGGATTCGCAAGGGATAATCCCCATCGACTATCTGGAAAACGGTAAAACTATTACAGGTGCATATTATTATTCGTTATTGGACCGTCTGAAACCCGTGCTGCAAGAAAAACGCCAGCGATTGGACGGCAAAAAAGTCGTTTCCCATCACGACAATGCACCAGCACACACCTCAGCAGTTGTGATCGCAAAATTAATGGAAATAAGATTCCAACTCGTCTCACATCCCCCCTATTCTGCAGACTTGGCTCCCTCGCACTACTTTTTGTTCCCCAGTTTGAAGAAATGGCTGGCGGGACAAACACATAAGTAGTTTTTATTTTTGAACTGACTTTTCAAACGCCCCTCGTACTAGCGAAAACAAGGTTAATTAAGGCAGTGTGAACTTTCAATCGATTACATAGAGGGACATTTAGAATAAGTTTTTCAGTGAAAAATAATAGTTTTCTGCGCGTCCTAAAAACGTGAGACGAAAAGAAACTGGATAATTGCTTGCAACTTGCAGATTCATTTTCAGTTGAAAATGCTCATGTATGCTCAATACATTTTACTGCTTCGGATTATGAAAGTATTCCTTTGAAACAGAGGTTGAAAACTGTTGCTGTTTCGACTCTAAATCTACCACCCTCCGGTGCTGATTTATGGCCTAGTAGTAAGCCTAGTAATGAAATATTTGGACACAGAACGAAGATACCGTAATGAAATAGAAGATATTTTACAGGTAAATATATTACCAACTAATGAATAAATTATAATGACACAAAACGTTAACCACGAAAACAGTCACTGCAATGGATGTGACAATGCGTGCTTACCTCAACAATTAGAAACTATGGAAATAGAAATAAAAGACCTTAGGCAAAATATCGCCGATTTACAGGATCATCTCTCTCGATACAGCACTGAGTACGAGAATTGAAACATGTTCAGAAAGTGATTCAAGGCTATTTTTCTGTCAACAGCAGGTGGTTATGAAAGGACTCCGTACTAGTAGGCCATATGAAGATTTTGTAAAGGCTGCGAATTTACGTAGCCTATCCTATAAATCGTGATCATTTGTCAGGACCTCGCTGCAATGTGTTCCATAAGGACATGCACTTTCTTCAGAATGAAAGGTATCAACAAGAAAAAAATGCTAAGGTAGTAAGCGATCTGAGAGAAGACGAAAACGAAAAAAATTAAAAAAGTTATAACAAATATTTCCAGAATAGAAAAAGAAAACCTTTTAACAAATTTAAAGAATTTAAAATGACACTATAGGGTGTTTCTGTATATTACAGGTGTGTGCGGTCTAAGCCCATGTTAGCCTTTTGCCCCAGAAAAAAAAAACAGTGACCGCCGAGATGGTGTAAGAAGTTGGCGTCCTTCCGATGCTTTAGGCTACCAACCCACTGACCATAGAAAAAAAGTAGTCTAACATAAAGTTTGGTGTTAATAAAAATAGTAATTAATACATTAAAATATGGAAAATATCGATTACATTCATACCTGGATATGAGTGAAATATGTGCGCTCCGTGTGCCTACAAGCTTCAATGCAGTGCGGCGTGGCGAGGTGGTTCATGGTGACGTCACAGTCAACAGGCTGCCTGCGCGTGATCCCTACCGTGTATTCTCGTATCCGTGGCTAGACCCTTTGAAAGCATGACGTCCAGACTACATATGCCTTCTTAAGTTCTAACAACAGCTAAAAAGTTATCCAGAGCGGTTTTTTTTCGGACAGTACGAATGTATCCCCCACATGAACCGCGGACCTAGCCGCGATGAGGTGTCTTGTGCGCCTCGCCGACACAGACGGCCCTGCCGCAGGTGCGACCACAATGAGGGGATATCCCTGGAGAGGACAGAATAACCTTTAGTTTCTGAAAAAAGGCAAATAGTGGCTGAGAAAGAAGTGAGACTGGGTAGTAACCTATCCGCGATGTTATTCAATTTCTACACCGAGAAAGCAATAAAGAAAACCAACGATAAACCTGCGATCGGAATTATAATTCAGACAGAAGAATGAAAAACTTTGAGAGAACTGAAGTGATATCTGGCGTTCGGCAAGGTAGTGTCATAGGCCCTCTGCTGTCCCTGATTTATATAAATGATCTAGGTGATAATGTGAGCAGCCCCCTTACATTGCTTGCAGATGACGCTGTAATTTACCGTCTAGTAAAATCATCAGACGATCAATCCCAACTGCAAAATGATCTAGACAGAATTTCTGTGTGGTGCGAAAAGTGGCCATTAGCACTAAACAAAGAAAAGTGCGAGGTCATCCACATGGGTACTAAAATAAATCCGATAAATTTTGGGTATACGATAAATCGCACATATCTAAGGGCTGTCAACTAAATACCTAGGAATTACAATTACGAGCAACTTAAATTGGAAAGACCACATAGATAGTATTGTGGGGTAGGCGAAACAAAAACTGCACTCTGTTGGCTGAACACTTAGAAGATGCGACAAACCCCGCTAAAGAGACAGCCTACATTACACTTGTCCGTCTTCTGCTGGAATATAACTGCGCGGTATGGGATCCTTACCAGGTAGGATTGACGGAGGACATCGAAAAGGTGCAAAGGAGGTCAGCTCGTTTCGTGTTATCGCGCAATAGGGGTAAGGGTGTCACTGATATGATACGCGAGTTGGGGTGGCAGTCACTGAAACAAAGGCGGTTTTCTTTGCGGCGAGATCTATCTACGAAATTTTAAACACCAACTTTCTCTTCCGAATTTGAAAATATTTTGTTGACACCCTCCTACGTAGGCAGAAGTGATCATAATAATAAAATAAGATAAATCAGAGCTCGAACGGAAAGATTTAGGAGTTCCTTTTTCTCACGCACCATTCGAGAGTGAAATGGTAGAGAATAAGTATGGAAATGGTTCGATGAACCCTCCGCCAGGCACTTAAGTGTGAATTGCAGAGTAACCATGTAGATGTAGATGTAGATGTAGATGTAAATGGGATTAGCCTATGACATTATCATTCTGTCAGAGACGGAAAAACACAACGAAGAGCAACTGAAAGGAAAGAACAATGGCCGGCCTTTGTGGCCAAGTGGTTCTAGGCACTTCAGTCCGAAACCGTGCGACTGCTACGGTCGCAGGTTCGAATCCTGCCTCGGGCATGGATGTGTGTGATGTCCGTAGGTTAGTTTGGTTTAATTAATTCTAAGTTCCAGGGGACTGATGACCTCAGATGTTAAGTCCCATAGTGCTCAGAGCCATTTGAACCATTTTGAAAGAACAATGTCTTGAAAAGGGATTATGAGAAAAACGCTAATAAGGTTAAAATATGGATAGAGGAATGTACTAGAATTAAATCAGACGATGCTCAAGGAATCACATTGGCAAATGAGACTCAAAAATTAGTATATGAATTTACTATTTGGGCAGCAATATAACTACTACGCTGTATAAAATCACAGATGTTAAGTGTACACCAATGGATGGAAAAAATGTTAAGGAGTCTTTTAATATCGATAGGAAAATATTTTTCAGGAAGCTCCGTGTGAGCAACTCGCTGATTCTGCAGAGAGTTATAATAAAGCCAATATTGGTAAAAAAATCTGCCGCATATGGAATAAAACAAAATTCATCCCATTAGTGCGTAACTTAATAACAAAATACATCCCATTATTCTTGAATTTCACAAAGCAACCAAGCTGTAGAATGTCGCAGAAAACTACTTTTGTAGAACCACTTATAAAGGCAGTACTTTTAACTCAACTACCTCAAAATTACCTTTTTTGAGTTACACCCTTCTTCCAACCACGTCGTCAATTGCAAGTACCTGGGACGATGCCTTAGATGTATATACCAGAGGAACTGAAAAATGAGTTACACATTACTACGGCAGAACAAGTAACTTTTATGAATGCCGCACTACACTTCAAAGTGACGCAGGTACATGACACTTTTTTGAACACAGTCACCAAGTCTCTGTAAACAACGGTCAGAACGCCTCTACCATTCGTTCAATTCCTCGATGTGTTCTTTAAGTTTGCCGAAAAGATGAAAATCACACGTTGCAAGGTTTGGACTTTACGGCGGATCAGCGTCACCCACGCCTGCGTGCGGCCTTGCTGAAATTGCTGTTACCATGACACCATGGCTGGAAGCGACATTGCATTTGGTCCATATAATGGCAGAATTTCGCCATGAATCTGCGTGCAATTTAGATGTTTTGCCACAAGAATCGTACTGTCCTGCGTTTCAACTCTGGAGTACGTTTACAGTTGCTGCGCCGTATCAGTCGCACACTGTGACGTGCCTACTATCAGTACTGCAGCAGATCTACATCTGCACGAAGTACGGAACAGGTACTCTCTTCTAACAATACGCCACTATTGTCATACAGTGGTCTTGGCGTGGAACAACATGGCTATGTAACTTACTTTCTAGCAATCACAAACTATGTGATGCATAGCGATACAATGAATTACAGATAACGTAAGGGACAGTTCAAATAATTTCGCAATACTTTATAGATGTTCCATGACTCTCATTGCTACACAGACAACATCTAAGAGGAAACCCATTTCGCCCCATACATGCTGAAGCTTATATGGAGTCACTGAAGTGAGCAGATTCTGACTTCTATAATTTTTTTCGGCACAGGATGCACATCGACAAGGTCTTCGGCACCACACCAGAAAAAGCAATTAATGGGTGTCTGCTCCGAAGATCAACTGGCCAAGACCAGAACACAGCATCGTCACTTCCATTTCGACCGATCCGACGGTTTGGAAGCTGTTCATTTAAAAATGAGTGAATGTCCATACCTCAATGTGAGAGTGCCTCATCTTGCTGAAAGATGTAGTTCGCGGAATATGTATCAAGTTTTGGCAGCAGCCTTTGCTCTTATATGACCAAGCAAATGGTTTCTGAAATGCAATGATACTAAATGGATTATCACTTAGACGTTGTCCTTGTGATTGAACTAAATGATTATAGCCAACTGGAGTGGCTATATTCATTTTGGATTACCTGTATAAGATAATTATTTCACTAGCCCAATAGGACTCGGTTTTAATAAAAATAATAGGTAAAAGATCTTGTACCTGGGATAGTGACGTGAAGATAATGTCACACACCAACTACAAAATTGCAGTTGCAGTAACACAACACTATCGTTATTGTTTAAAATCTTGAACGTTCACTGTGACTGCCTTTTACACCCAAAAGTCAAAATGACATTGCTTGCAAACTGCCGGAGACTTGATCACAGTGGCCAACAATAAAATAACAACAGTCGCTATTTTGGTCTTACTTGTCAGGCAACCAGTTTCGGCATTACATTATTGCCATCTACAGGCCTGCATATATTGAGTATCCATCGTGTTAGAAACCAATGCAGCACCGTCAACCGGTACGTCCACGGGGAAAAATCTTCACAATACCAGGTGACAGTGCTGCATTGGTTTCTAACATGGAGGTTACTCGATATATGCAGGGCTATAGATGGCATAGTGTAATGCCGAAACTGGTTGCCTAGCAAATGAAACGAAAAGAATGGCTATTGGTATGTTATTATTGGAAATCGACCAGCCGAAGTCTCGCACTCCGGACATAGGATGGAGCTACATTTACTGAGCTCAGTGGCGTCGAATGATGATCGTCTTTAACGTTCCACTGTGCACCTGCGCACATTTCTGTGGCAAGGCGTATGACCCGTACGGTACTTCCGCCTCCACGTTTTGACAGGCAGCACCTATCTACAGAGATGTGTTATAGCCTCAATACTGTCTGATCCACAACTAATCCAGCGCACATCGCAAACAGTGGAGAGCGCCGCATGGATCCACCCTAATTTTTCTGAATCAACAACGGAAGAGTGTTGGAGTAGGTCTCACATAATCACGTTGTTCTATAAGGGGCATTAAAATGGAAACGATGCAGATGGAAAAAAGTAAGTAAACGTTATTTTTTAATTCAAAAGTGATCGCAATAACTGTTCGTACATTTACCGCCCTGTGAGACTACGCGGTCAAAACCTTTGTGGAAAAGTGTTTGCAGTTGCGTACAAAACCGTGACTGTACCCAGATGTGCACCACTTCGTCCGAAGCAAATCGATGGCTGCTAATGTTTTTCTTCAGGGCTCCAAAAAAATATGGAAATCACATGGGGGAGAGATCGCGACAGTGGGGAGGATGTACACTGAAGCACGAAAGAAAGTGGTATAGGCAATCGTATTCAAATACAGAGATATGTAAACAGGCAGAATACGGCGCTCCGGTCGACAACGCCTATATAAGACACGTGTATGGCGCAGTTGTTAGATCGGTTACTGCAG
The DNA here is from genome assembly GCF_023864275.1 of Schistocerca cancellata. Lineage (NCBI taxonomy): Eukaryota > Metazoa > Arthropoda > Insecta > Orthoptera > Acrididae > Schistocerca > Schistocerca cancellata. The sequence continues at coordinate 264,693,502 of NC_064627.1, forward strand.
CTACAATGGCAGGTTATCAAGATTTCACAATCGTGATTTTACAGTCTGCGCACGAGTCATGGGACACAGCATCTCCGAGGTAGCGACTTCACGAGTGTACCCCGAATATCAGGAATCCGGTAAAACATCAAATGTAGGACATCACTACCGCCGGAGAAAGATCTTGCAACAACTGGATCAACGACGACTGATGAGAATAGTTCAACGTTTCAGAAGCGCAACCCTTCCGAAAATTGCTGCAGCTTTCAATGCTGAGCCATCAATAAGTGTGAGCGTACGAACCATTCAGCGGAACATTATCGATATGTTAGTTAGTAAGTTAGTTAGTTGGTTGCGTGTTCCATTGATCAATAGCACGGTACAGTAGCCGTTATGATGTTATGATGTGGAACGCGTCAAGTCCACCAGAAATGCATATCAGAAACAAGATATATATACAGAGTTACAGATTAATATTTCTGTTATTTACCCCATTCCCTTAAATTGCACAAAATTCATCTCACAGAAGTTTGATGACTTAACCAAAAATTTTTTCTCTGAAATCGACAAAAAATTGAATGATATGAAAAAGAAGTTAGTTGCACGACACAAAGCTTTAGCCTCACCGGGGCCGGTCAACAACGACATTAAACTGTTGACGATTGCAAACACGTTGCGTGATTGGACGAGTCTCGTTTCAAATTGTATCGAGCGGATGAACATGTACGAGTATCGAGACAACCTCGTGAACCCATGGACCTTGCATATCAGCAGGGAACTGTTCAAACTGGTGGAGGCTCAGTAATGGTGTGGGGCGTGTGCAGTTGAAGTGATATGGGACCCCTGATACTTCTAGATACGACTGTGACAGGTGACACGTACGTAAGCATCCTACTTGATCACGTGCATTCATTCGTGTCCATTATGCATTCCAACGGACTTGGGAAATTCTAGCACGACAATCCAACAACCCACAGGTCCAGAATTGCTAAAGCATGATTCCAGGAAAACTCTTCTGAGTTTAAACACTTCCGCTAGCCATCAAATTCCCCAGACATGAACATAGTTGTGCGTATCCAGGATGCCTTGCAACGTGCTGTTCAGAAGAGATCTCCAGCCCTTACGGATTTATGGACAGCCCTGTAGGATTCATGGTGTCAATTCCCTCCAGCACTACTTCAGACATTAGTCGAGTCCATTCCACGTCGTGTTGCGGCACTTCTGCGTGCTCACGGATACCCTACATGATGTTAGGCAGGTGCACCAGTTTCTTTGGCTCTTTAGTGTATAAGGGCTTCGCAGTGTAATCGAAACAACCAAGACATTTGCGCGTGCAGTTTCTTCGCAGGTTGTTTCGAGTATGCTGCAGGAGTGTCGCTGGGAAACCCTTCCACGTCATATATACAGTCCCGAACCCTCCCCGTGCGATTCGAATATTTTTGGAGCCCTGAAGAAAGACATTCGGTGCCGTCGATTTACTTCGGACGTAGAGGTGCACGCCTGCGTCCGATCGTGGTTTCATCAGCAACGGAAAACTTCTTAAAATGAAGATACTGGCCGTCTCGTCTTAGAGAGGAAGAAATATAGTAACAGTTATGACGACTACTTTCGAAATAATAAACACTACTTACATTTTCCCATCTGTCACGTTTTCATTTGATTTCCCCTTATTTTGCTAAGGATCGTAGTAAGATCATGTGCTCCTAACAGTTTTATTCATTAATTTATTTCCCTGACATATCCTAGTATAGACGTGCGCTGGGGTGCAAAACTTAAGGACGAAAGTAGCTTTATCATGATGTGTCATTATCAACTAACATAGCTCGATGAAACTTGGAGCATACTTAGAAAGAACTGCTGCCATGTAGTACTGGAGGTAAGTGAAAGAAACACGCAATGAGACGAACGCAAATGATATTCTTACTGAAAGACAATAATTATACTTAAGTCGCCGTGGTTCATGATGGTGCCGTGAACATTAGAGACGGCAGGACAAGGTTCTTAACAGATTGTTTGATCACCATGGACGGCAATGCACCTTCTGTAATGTGTTTCCGTGCTGGCCACATGCTTGCTAAATTCTTTTGCTACAGTATTCCATTCCTCCAGAAGCATGGTTGACGACTGGTGGATGTCCGTTGCTGCATGTGGACGCGCTGCAATGTGTCTGCCCTACGCAACCCAAATACGCTACAGGCCATTAAAAATACTACACCACGAAGATGTCGTGCTACAGAAGCGAAATTTAACGGACAGGAAGAAGATGCTGTGATATGCAAATGATTAGCTTTTCAGAGCATTCACACAAGGTTGGCGCCGGTGGCGACACCTACAACGTGCTGACATGAGGAAAGTTTCCAACCGATTTCTCGTACACAAACAGCAGTTGACCGGTGTTGCCTGGTGAAACGTTGTTGGGATGCCTCGTGTAAGGAGGACAAATGCGCAACATCACGTTTCCGACTTTGATAAAGGTCGGATTGTAGCCTATCGCGATTTCGGTTTATCGTATCGCGACATTGCTGCTCGCGTTGGTCGAGATCCAGTGACTGTTAGCAGAATATGGAATCGGTGGGTTCAGGAGGGTAATACGGTTGGTTGGTTGTTTTTGGGGAAGGAGACCAGACAGCGAGGTCATCGGTCTCATCGGATTAGGGAAGGACGGGGAAGGAAGTCGGCTGTGCCCTTTGAAAGGAACCATCCCGGCATTTACCTGGAACGATTTAGGGAAATCACGGAAAACCTAAATCATGATGGCCGGACGCGGGATTGAACCGTCGACCTCCCGAATGCGAGGAAGGTAATACGGAACGCCGTGCTGAATCCTAACGGCCTCGCATCACCAGCAGTCGAGATAACAGGCGTCTTATCCGCATGGTTGTAACGGATCGTGCAGCCACGTCTCGATCCCTGAGTCGACAGATGGGGACGTTTGCAAGACAACAACGTTCTGCACGAACAGTTCGACGACGTTTGCAGCAGCATGGACTATCAGCTCGGAGACCATGGCTGCGGTTACCCTACACGCTGGAATCACAGACAGGAGCGCCTGCGATGGTGTAATCAACGACGAACCTGGGTGCACGAATGGCAAAACGTCATTTTTTCGGATGAATCCAGGTTCTGTTTACAGCATCATGATGGTCGCACCCGTGTTTGGCGACATCGCGGTGAACGCACATTGGAAGCGTGTATTCGTCATCGCCATACTGGCGTATCACCCGGCATGATGGTATGGGTTGCCACCGGTTACACGTCTCGGTCACCTCTTGTTCGCATTGATGGCACTTTAAACAGTGGACGTTACATTTCAGATCTGTTACGACCCGTGGCTCTACCCTCTATTCGATCCCTGCGAAACCCTACATTTTAGCCGGATAATGCACGACCGCATGTTGGAGGTCCTGTACGGGCCTTTCTGGATACAGAAAGTGTTTGACTGCTGTCCTGGCCAGCACATTCTCCAGATCTCTCACCAACAGAAAACGTCAGGTCAATGGTGGCCGAGCAACTGGCTCGTCACAATACGGCAGTCACTACTCTTGATGAACTGTGGTACCGTGTTGAAGTTGCATGGGCAGCTGTACCTGTACACGCCATCCAAGCTCTGTTTGACTCAATGCCCAGGCGTATTAAGGCCGTTATTATGGCCAGGGGTGGTTGTTCTGGGTACTGATTTCTCAGGACTTATATACCCAAATTGCGTGAAAATGTAATCACATGTCAGTTCTAGTATAAAATATTTGTCCAATGAATACCCGTTTATCATCTGCATTTCTTCTTGGTGTAGCAATTTTAATGGCCAGTAGTGTATTATCAATGGAATTTTAGCCTCGGGGAACGAGCAGGCCAGACCATTTGCCGAATGTCGTCCCGCTCCAAGTTTTCCTCCACGTGCGAAGTTGGACACGCATTGTCGTCCATGAAAATGACGTCAGTTCCAATTGTGCTTGAAAAGTGGGACATGGGTAAGGAGTACAGCGTCACAGTCACGCTGATTGGTAAGTATTCCCTGTTCAAAGATCTGAACGTCAGTACGCCAATGCAACAGTAAACCTCCCCACGCCAGAACACCTGGACATGATCGTATTGAAGGTCTAGCAGTTATGGTGCGGGGAGGCATAAGTTGGATGGTCTTATTGACCTCCAAATCCTTGAACACGGTACACTCAGCAGTCAATCTGTTTAAGGAGTGTATTCGATCCTTACTTCGTTCTGATGGTGACAATGTCCGACCGCATTGAACAGCGCGGTGCAGGAGCTCTTGGAACGATAGGGTATTCGGCTAATGGATTAGCCTGCTCGTTCCCCCCACTTAAAACCCGTCGAGAACGTGTGGGATGCGTTGGGGAGACGTATTGGAGCATATCCACATGCACCAACTGGCATTCAGCGGTTGTCAGCCATAGCAGTGGAGAAATGGAACGCCCTACCACCAGAACTCCTTACCAACCTTGTAGCCAGCATGGGAGCACGTTGTAGAGCATCACGAATCGCTGTGACTTCAGTGTAGTTGTTGTCTTTGAATAAAAGTGTCATTTCTGTTTGTCACATTGCATATTTCTTTCAGTTACCTTCTGTACTATTTTGTAGCAGTTCCTTCTGTGTATGGTTCAAGTTTCATCGAGATATATTACTTAGCAGTGACACACCATACGAAAATTACTTTCGTCTGTTGTTGTTGTGGTCTCCAGTCCAGAGACTGGTTTGATGCAGCTCTCCATGCTACTCTATCTTGTGTAAGCTTCTTCATCTCCCAGTACCTACTGCAACCTACATCCTTCTGAATCTGTTTAGTGAATTCATCTCTTGGTCTCCCTCTACGATTTTTACCCTCCGCGCTGCCCTCCAATACTAAATTGGTGATCCCTTGATGCCTCAGAACATGTCCTACCAACCGATCCCTTCTTCTAGTCAAGTTGTGTCACAAACTCCTCTTCTCCCCAATTCTATTCAATACCTCATCATTAGTTATGTGGTCCACACATCTAATCTTCAGCATTCTTCTGTAGCACTACATTTCGAAAGCTTATATTCTCTTCTTGTCCAAACTACTTATCGTCCATGTTTCACTTCCATACCTGGCTACACTCTATATAAATACTTTCAGAAACGACTTCCTGACACTTAAATATATACTCGATGTTAACAAATTTCTCTTCTTCAGAAACGCTTTCCTTGCCATCGCCAGTCTACATTTTATATCTCCTCTACTTCGACCACCATTAGTTATTTTGCTCCCCAAATAGCAAAAGTCATTTACTACTTTAAGCGTCTCATTTCCTAATCTAATTACCTCAGCATCACCCGACTTAATTCGACTACAGTCCATTATCCTCGTTTTTCTTTTGTTGATGTTCATCTTATATCCTCTTTTCAAGACACTGTCCATTCCGTTCAACTGCTCTTCTAGGTCCTTTGCTGTCTATGACAGAATTACAATGTCATCGGCGAACCTCAAAGTTTTAATTTCTTCTCCATGGATTTTAATTCCTACTTCAAATTTTTCTTTTGCTCAATATATAGATTGAATAACATCGGGGTAGGCTACAACACTGTCTCACTCCCTTCCCAACCACTGCTTCCCTTTCATGCCCCTCGACTCTTATAAGTGCCATCTGGTTTCTGTACAAATTGTAGATGGCCTTTAGCTCCCTGTATTTCACCCCTGCCACCTTCGGAGTTTGAAAGAGAGTATTCCAGTACTTTCGTCTAGAGGTAGTGAATCACGTCGTGACGAACATCTATTGTCACAGACCAAATTTCCGCCGTGTTCATCCGGCGACGCTAGGCGTCTTTTATTATTGCTTATGACCATGAGAAGTCCGCCCCGATAGCTGAGTGGTCAGCGCGGTGGTCTGTCACTCCAAGGGGCCCGGCTTCGATTCCCTGTTGGGTCGGAGATTTTCTTCGCTCAGGGACTGAGTGTTGTGTTGTCCCCATTATCATTTCATCATCGCCAGTGGAAGGCAACGGGTAACTTCCACTGGAATCACTTCCCTAGACGCTCATGCGGTGGACCTACATGACGAGGCTCCCACCATGACAAGACCTGCCGTAGGTTTTAAGTTTGACCGTGAGAGGCGGCAGGGCGTTGCACTCTGCGAACTGTGTTGTCTATAATCTAGTAAACTGCTCTGCGTGGATGGAGGTAGGCCGAGCTTCTGAAACATCTTTCTCCGTTTAGACAGACTCATTCCTAACGTTTTCTTATTGAAAATCTCTGTATCAAATGGTTCAAATGGCTCTGAGCACTATGGGACTTAACATCTTAGGTCACCAGTCCCCTAGAACTTACAACCACTTAAACCTAACTAACCTAAGGACATCACACACATCCATGCCTGAGGCAGGATTCGTACCTGCGACCGTAGCAGTCCCGCGGTTCCGGACTGCAGCGCCTAGAACCACACGGCCACCGCGGCCGGCTGTCTATCAGATTACTGGGATAGGCAATGTGTAGATGCAGTGCATCTGGTTCTAGACCCTGCTAGTTCGATAAAATCTTTGCGCGCTAGCCCCGGCAAGTTCAGTAAAAGTAAAGTCACTGGGACGCGTCAGCGTACGTTTTGCCTGTAACAAAAACTGTTCCCGACGGCGTGATAGATCACCCGTATAGGTTTGGTTCAGACGCTTTGAACACACTTGTAGGGTTAGTGGGCTGCTAGAGACGATGGCATATTAACCAGTGAACTTTAATTGAGGCCACTGTTGGAGCAAACGAATTCTCCGTTCCCTGCAAGCGGTGAGATGTTGTAAGTAGGCTGTTTATGTTTTCTTATTGGCAACGTTACGTAGCGCTCTGTGTGCTAGTTTGTATTGTTGTCTGCCATTGTAGTGTTGCGCAGCGGCAGCTGGATGTTAACACCGCATAGCGTTGGGCAGTTGGAGGTGAGCCGCCAGCAGTGGTGGATGTGGGGAGAGAGATGGCGGAGTTTTGAAATTTGTCATGAACTGCTATATATATTATGACTATTAAGGTAAATACATTGCTTGTTCTCTATTAAAACCTTTCATTTGCTAACTATGCCTATCAGTAGTTAGTGCCTTCCGTAGTTTGAATCTGTTATTTAGCTGGCAGTAGTGGCGCTCGCTGTATTGCAGTAGTTCGAGTAATGAAGATTTTTGTGAGGTAAGTAATTTGTGAAAGGTATAGGTTAATGTTAGTCAGGGCCATTCTTTTGTAGGGATTTTTGAAAGTCAGATTGCGTTGCGCTAAAAATATTGTGTGTCAGTTTAAGCACAGTTGTGTATTTGTTTTCTTCCTGTCTCTGTGTAGTTTCATAGAATTTTTTCTTCTTCTAATACTAAGCTACATTAACTATGATGAGGAATACCGTTATCCTCAAATATAATTTGCATTAATAATATGTTATTTACTTTGTAAAGATGTTATACATTATTTATTCTGTTTCGTTTTAATGCTCATGTGTAAAGTTGACGTTTCAAAAGTTATTCTGATCTTTTATATATTTACTCATGTCATAATTCCTGTAACACTGATGTATATGTTATTTCGATTCTTTTGTAAAGCCTGTACTACAAATGTTATCTGTATTGTTATGTTTTTAATGATGTATTTTGTACCTTTCTTATTGTATTCTTATGTTATAAAATTGTAATTGACACCAGTTCATCAAATTAAGTAACTTGTAAGCAGTCATTTTACTGCACACATTTCTGTTGGTCACAATATATGGACAATATGTGAGAAGTAGGGACTGTTAGTGTTTGCACGTGTGTTGATAATTCAACAAGGGACTGGATAACAGCATTGCTGGTTCTAAGGACAATTCCAAAAACTTTGTGAGTGTACAAGTGGTGGTTTATGGACTTGCTATATTCTCTGCAAGACTCTTCGATGGTGATTGTGCACCTGCACAGTCGCAACGGATGGCTGCTAGCCGTCTCTACAAGGACTACTGTGGGTCTGAACCTTTGCTGACTCACCAGTACCATTATTTCTACAAGGACTACAGTGGGTCTACACCTTTGCTGACTCACCAGTACCATTATTTGTACAAGGACTGCAGTGGATCTGCACCTCTGGTGGCCCACCAATACCATACTCTCTACCAGGACTACAGTGGGTCTGCTCTGTGATGACCTACCTACCAATATTCTTCAAAACGTCGAATGACTCTGCTGTGGGTTTGCTATGTTGTGGCCCATTACCTGTTTGCATGTCAAGAGTCAGCACTGTCTTTCCGTTGGAAGGACAACACTACTTCTTCAAGACTGCATGGAAATCCACTACTTCTGTGTGCAATTTCTTTTACTAATGAGACTTTGTGAAAAAAAACTGTAATTACTATTATGATGAATGATCAGGACTATCTTTATGGACTGTGAGAAAATTTTAGCTTTTGACCAACATTGTATCAATAAGTGTGTGCATTTGATATCTTTGTTATTGTAATTATGAAAAATTTTATCAAATCGTTATTGGCCACTGCCCAAAACAATTGGTAAAATTTTTTGTGGGGAGCATGGGAGCTATGTAAGTAGGCTGTTTATGTTTTCTTATTGGCAACGTTACGTAGCGTTCTGTGTGCTAGTTTGTATTGTTGTCTGCCATTGTAGTGTTGCGCAGCGGCAGCTGGATGTTAACAGCGCATAGCGCTGGGCAGTTGGAGGTGAGCCGCCAGCAGTGGTGGATGTGGGGAGAGAGATGGCGGAGTTTTGAAATTTGTCATGAACTGCTATATATATTATGACTATTAAGGTAAATACATTGCTTATTCTCTATTAAAATCTTTCATTTGCTAACTATGCCTATCAGTAGATAGTGCCTTCCGTAGTTTGAATCTGTTATTTAGCTGGCAGTAGTGGCGCTCGCTGTATTGCAGTAGTTCGAGTAATGAAGATTTTTGTGAGGTAAGTAATTTGTGAAAGGTATAGATTAATGTTAGTCAGGGCCATTCTTTTGTAGGGATTTTTGAAAGACAGATTGCGTTGCGCTAAAAATATTGTGTGTCAGTTTAAGCACAGTCATGTATAAATTGTTCAAAGGGGACGTTTCAATGTGTCATCCGTCATCCAAATACCTGTCAGCTGCTGTCCCGACCGTGGCTGGCACTGAACTTCTCTTCTTCTAGCAAACGTTTACTTGATGGTTAATTGAAATAATGAACAGGACAACAGGGAAAGCTGCAGACCAGAGAAAAAGTGTCTGTTCTGGCAAAGTCATAGTATATTGTACTTCCAGTAGCACACAAAAGGAAGATAAGGCAGCCTGCGTTATAGGTATGATGGCACAGTACCTGTCTCTACTTGCTGCAGGTCAAGAATACTACACAGAAAACGTTCAATCGATAGTAAAGCCTTGAAATAGCTTGGTCCAGCTCCCGAAATATGCGAGGAGTGAAACCATGGAGAACGGTGATTATCGTCAAGAAAGGTAACGGAATCCCTGGCGGGGCACTTCATACAATTACTCAGCAATCATTTTAAATAGCGCCCAGTCTATGGCGAGCCGAATGATAACCAGTTTAACCGCGAACGCCGTTGAAGAAGGCACTGGTAGAGCTTACTCCCTGTCATCTCGCGAGTGGAACGACCACGGCGGAAAACGGTGTACTAAACTTGATCATCGATAACAGTTACGACCGTCGTAACTGTTAACATCCGTTCTACTCAGTGCACTTCTAACAATTAAAAACTGCCTTCTCTTGCCGTCTCTCGCGAGGAGCCCTTACCACAGTACGCTTCCGCCAAAGAGAAGAGGGGCGTATAGCCAACCTAACCAACGTGGTTGTTAGCACCCCTGTGTGGTGGTCAGAGCCGCTGGCTCAGAAGCTGGCGCTCTTGTTGTGGCGGGAATTTCGTGGAAGCGACGGGCTGTCGTGTATCCTTCTGCTGCGAGTAGTCGTGGCCTGAATTTGAAGCTAACGGCAGGCTAGCCTCTACCGATGTTCGCCATCTTGCGGTATTGTAGAATGAATTGAATTTGGTCCCTGAAAATTAGTTCGACCCCACGAGCCCCTAGTCCGCTGGTTAGGCAAGCCGACAGTGGTTTCAAACCGTCGTGGGAGCCACAAGGCCTGTCAGCAGCCTATACTGCCGCACGGTCCAGCTCAGTGACAAAGAAAGAGTGTACAGATTACATTACATGAATAATTTTAACTTCAGATTCGGGTTGTTCGTTCAATCACCTTTCATTTGACATGCCGCTCGAGCTCATAAACTAATTATCTCAAAATTCGTTATAATTAATCTTTAGATACACGCTCTCACGACAAGATACGCTCGTTTGTTAATTTTTTAGTCGTCCTCACTTCTTCTCTTGTCTTGGTTGCGTGTAGACGGACATCTTGCGAGTGCTGGAAAATGTAAGCATATTTGCACTAATTAAGCAGATAATATACTGATTTAATATTATTGTTCACTTTTAATTTGTAACCTGCACTTGAGTAATTTACAGTGCAACAATCGCAGCGGCCGATGCAGCCAACGACGCCATTACGTGGCGATATTAACTTATAAAAAGTTAGCGGAAGCGAAAAACTCGCCCGCTATTAACATAATGTACATTTTTCTCCACAGCCGCCCGACGTTGCAGAAAATACGTAGCTTTAAGATTCTTACTGTCAGTACCACAGCCGAGAGCCAGAGCCAGGACTCCGACTACAATGCAATGGTTGACGGAGGTAAGAAGAAATACTCTCGCGCGTGTGTGGGCCGCAATTGAAATTAACAACTAAAGATTATTTGCTTTAAAGTGAGCTGGCTAGCCGAGGAAATTAATATGAAAAGTTTATTCCATTGTTCAACTTATATGTTCATGCTTTGAGATTCGGTGAGTCTAACGTTCATTACCGTAAAAAAATAATTTATACTGAAGATTAAATTGTTAAAAAAGGAGAACTTCACAAAAGCATTTAATTGTAAATCAAAATTAAATAAAATATCAGTTTTATTAAGGCCCACCACGTAAGTCAGCAACAATCAATATAATAATAATAATAATATATTAAATGACAACGGCCGACGGACGCGAGACACCCTCTCCGCAAACAGCCAGGAACCACAAAACATTATAAGAGGGCACAGCCACAACAACGACATTGAAAATTTGTGCCGGAGCAGAACTCGAAACCGGATTTCCCGCTTATCCCGAGCGGTTACCTTATTATTTGGCTGTCCGAGCACGACTTGCGGCTAGACATAAACTTCTATATATCGTCAATCATGTGTCTACAAACCATACTCATACATCCATTATGAATATTCCTGTACAGGCGAGACATTTTACTTGTAAGCAGCTTGCCCGGTGTCGACGGATAAGTACCATATTGCAGTGGCTGTGTTTTTCCGAATTTCGATGCCATGGTTCATTGAAATGCATGCATGTCCAAAGGATCACTGCGTTGTAATTCGGAATAACTCTGGCACTGCAATATCGTATAGTCCACGAAAAGCCTGGATTCTACACATCGTACATATACAGAACTTTAGAAGGTCGTTACAATTTATAACTTAGTTGTGGGATGTTTTGTCCTAATGGCGTTTTTCGGCGCTAGTGTGTTCCACACGTTATAAATATCGTTGAAGTCTTCTTCGAAGGGTGATTCCAATGCCACAGAACAGGGTACGTCGCACAATTCACCATATTGTTTGCTATAGCTTAGCGAGAATAGCATCTCTGTGTACTTACTCGTTCTGGATATATCTGGGTGGGGAGGGGATCTTGCCTTAGCTGCCTGATCTTGTATTGATCAGAATATACAAGCCACTAACAGAAGTGTATCGTGGAGGAACAGACCTTTTGTCTGTAGTTTGATATAACTGTTGTTCCGAGGCTGCTGACTTCGGCCGGCCGCGGTGGTCTAGCGGTTCTAGGCGCTCAGTCCGGAACCGCGGGACTGCTACGGTCGCAGGTTCGAATCCTGCCTCGGGCATGGATGTGTGTGATGTCCTTAGGTTAGTTAGGTTTAAGTAGTTCTAAGTTCTAGGGGACTGATGACCACAGATGTTAAGTCCCATAGTGCTCAGAGCCATTTGAACCATTTTTTTGCTGACTTCGCAAGAGCACTCCTTTCGCCTCACAGTGAAGGCAATCTAGTTAAGTACCAACGCTTGTTACCTGTCTGTTACATGGTGTGTACTGCGACGGGCGCCTTACCTCTTCTTTTCTTCCGAAGCACGTTCCTCACACATACCGCCCTCGCAAAGTGGGCAGACGGTGCCACAGACTGTGAGGGAGCGTCGCAGCGACAGGACAGGAGGAGGAGTAGGAGGGGAGCTGCTTGTTTACAGTGGAGGCGGCTGCAGGGAGGCTGCCGAGATGGCCGCGCCCCGGGGGAAACTGCTCCGGAGGGCGTAAACCCTGCCGCTGCCCCTGGGCAGAGTCAGGTCGCTGGCGAGGTCTTTCAACCAGGGCGGCCAACAAACAGGAAGTGTCCGCCGGTCAAATGAGGCTCAGGCCGCCGCGCTGGAAGGACGCACTGGCAGTCCATGTTTCTGCAAACACGAGTGGTAAATCCAGATCGACTGCCGCCCTACGCCGTTACACGAGCCGACCAACTTCGCAATAGCCGCGCTGGAACATTCAGCGTTCGCTGACACCAGTTGCTGACCGCTAAACGGCTCCTATCTTGTGTTGATGCGTTTTGAATAACAGCGCCTTCGAGGTCATTTGAAAGTCGATCGAATACAACAACCCTAGGGTAAGGAACAACATACTGAATATTCCGCGCCTTCTTCACGTCTCGTTTTTTATCTACTTATGTGGAAGGAAGAGGGAGAAACTTATCAAACTGAGAAAAAGAAATACTAAAAGCAACACCAATTTGAATAACAGTCTCTTCAAGGTCATTCGAAAGCCGATCAAATACAACTTTAGGATAAGGCACAACAATCTCAACATTCCACGTCTCATTTACCTCCCGTTTTTCATCTGCTTATGTGGCAGGAAGAGGGAAAAACTTATCAGACTGAGAAAAAGCAATAACAGAAGAAACTAAATGTTATTAGATATGAACTTTAATTAACAGTTCAGAGGAAATGACGAGGCGAAAATCCTAACTACAAGAATGTGATAAATAATAAAAGGAGCGTCATCATTTCCCGCTAAAGTAGAAACCTTTATTACTGTTGCAAATCAATTTCAAAAACTGCGTGACCACAATCAGTGCCTGTATTAATGCTCCGTGGAATTAAAAACAGAAGCAGTAAAACAATAATACCTGCGCGTATCAGTGAATAGTACTTGACAGACCGAAGGTACAATTCCTATTGTATTTATACACTGAAGAGCGAAAGAAATTGGTACACCTGCCTAATAACGTGTAGGGCCCCCGCGAGTACGCAGAAGTGCCGCAACACGACATGGCGTGGACTGGACTAATGTCTGAAGCAGTGCTGGAGGGAATTGACACCAGGTATCCTGCAGGGCTGCCCATAAATCCGTAAGAGTAAGAGAGTGTGGAGATCACTTCTGAACAGCACGTTGGAAGCCGTCCCAGAAACGCTCAATAATGTTCATGTCTGGGGAGTTTGGTGGTCAGCGGAAGTGTTTAAACTCAGAACAGTGTTCCTGGAGCCACTCTGTAGCAAATCTGGACGTATGGGGTGTCACATTGTCCTGCTGGAATTTCCCAAGTACGCCGGATTACACAATGCACGTGAATGAGTGCAGGTGATCGGACAGGATGCTTACGTACGTGTCACCTGTCAGAGTCGCATCTACACGTATCAGGGGTCCCATACCACTCCAACGGCACACGCCCCACTCCATTACAGAGTTTCAATCACTTTGAACAGTCTCCTGTTAACATGCAGAGTCCATGGATTCGTGGGGTTGTCTCCATACCTTTGTCCGTACACATTCATCCCTTCGATACAATTTGAAACGAGACTGGTCCGACCAGGCAACATGTTTCTAGTCATCTACAGTCCAATGGCGGTGGTGACGGGCGCAGGCGAGTCGTAAAGCTTTGTGTCGTGCAGTCATCAAGGACACACAAGTGGGCCTTTGGCTACGAAGGCCCATATCGATGGTGCTTCGTTGAATGGTTCGCAGAGCATGGAAATCTGCAGAGTTTGCGGAAGGGTTGCACTTCTGTCACGTTGAACGGTTCTCTTCTATCATATTCCCGTTTTAACTTCCTAAGCACGTACTCACCAATATCATGGGGCGTCCGCCGCTCGTGGTCTCGCGGTAGCGTTCTCGCTTCCCGAGCACGGGGTCCCGGGTTCGATTCCCTGCGGGGTCAGGGATTTTCACCTGCCTCGAGATGACTGGGTGTTTGTGTTCTCCTCATCATTTCATCATCATCCAGGAAAGTGGCGAAATTGGACTGAGCAAAGGTTGGGACATTGTACGGGCGCTGATAACCACGCAGTTGAGCGCCCCACAAAACCAAACATCATCATCACCAATATCATGGGCTCCTGGTGCCCTGTAGCATCAATGAAGAGAAATGTGTGCAAGATTGCAGGGACTACCAAACCTTCACATTTGTTCCTCCAGGCTTTAAGTGCTTCGTCCACATAGATTTCAAATAGCTCACCCTCGCCATAGCCCTTTTGCAATAGGGAACTCCAGTGACACTGGATTACCTAGTTTGACAGCACTCACATAGTCCGTATAGAACTGTTGAACTGATTTGATGTAAGTAGGTGACACGCCACTATTCTTCATACTTGCCCCGTCGTAGGTCTTCTGCAAATACACGAAGACTCTGGTAATTTCTTCTCTATTAGATTCCGTAATGTGAATATTCCATCAAAATATGAGCGCCCTGGTCTACAACCATTCTGTTCTTAAGACATTCGGTAATCTGCATAGTCCTGTCTGTTCCTTTTCTTATTTTCCTTTTCTTATTTTCCTTTTCTTATTTTCCTTGGTTACCAGGTCTCTTCTAAACACTTGTTTTACAATTGGGCCGAGATATTACACGCAACAATACGAGCTACCTTTGTTAACACCATGTTTATTCCACCCAGATCCAGTGACGTCCCATTTTTCATATACCGAGTGATCAAACAGCCAGTATAAATTTGAAAACTGAATAAATCACGGAATAATGTAGATAGAGAGGTACAAATTGACACACATGCTTGGAATGACATGGGATTTTATTAGAACCAAAAAAATACAAAAGTTCAAAAAAGTCCGACAGATGGTGCTTCATCTGATCAGAATAGCAATAATTAGCAAAACAAAGTAAGACAAAGCAAAGATGATGTTCTTTACAAGAAATGCTCAATATGTCCTCCATCATTCCTCAACAGTAGCCGTAGTCGAGAAATAATGTTGTGAACAGCACTGTAAAGCATGTCCGGAGTTATGGTTAGGCATTGGCGTCGGACGTTGCCTTTCAGCATCCCTAGAGATGTCTGTCGATCACGATACACTTGCGACTTCAGGTAACCTCAAAGCCAATAATCGCACGGACTGAGGTCTGGGGACCTGGGAGGCCAAGCATGACGAAAGTGGCGGCAGAGCACACGATCATCACCAAACGACGCGCGCAAGAGATCTTTCACGCGTCTAGCAATATGGGGTGGTTCTAATAAAACCCCGAGCATGTGTGTCAATTTTTACCTCTCTATCTGCATTATTCTGTGGTTTATTAAGTTTTCAAATTTATACTGACTTTTTGATCACCCTGTACTTCACAGTTTTATAAATTTCTTGCGAGGTTATCTGTTGTGTTCGTGAATGTTCGTCTTCTTCCGTCAAATTTAACATTCCTCGAATTGCTTTCTTTTCTCAGTGAGCAACGCTTGGTAATACTTTACCCCCCCTCTATGCTTGTTAGATTAATGCCTCAACTTCTTCAGTATCTTCTACGCTCTGCTTGTTCTAGTACCAGCAAAATTTTCCTCTATATCTTCGAATTTATGTTACACCTTTTTTTAAGCTTTAGTAATGGCCGTTTGTGCTTCTTTCCGTTTATCTCCACATGTTTAACAGTCTTCATCAAGCCGAATGCTTCACCATTTGTTATAGGTGAGCTATGCGCGGCTTGTGTTCATGCCGTTTATTACTTGACATCTTGTCTTTGCAGTACTGCCATCCCGTTTCTTATTCGATTTACTGGCGTCACTAAGTTGCTGGCTTGCCTGCCCGTGAGTAGCAGCAGCAGCTCTTATCGATAATAGGACTGCCGTACTATCTTTGGAGAGACCGCTAGTATTTTCGGGTCGTCGTGTGTCGTGAGTTCAGACGGGACGGAGCAGCAGTGAGGTCCGGACAGTTATGGCTCGCCTGATCGTTGCCGACACACTTGAATGGTGACGACCTTGGTTGGTCGTTCGGTCGGTCGTCTCATCGGACGACGTGCGTTTGGTAGCCGACCGCTTCTGGGTTCTCCGTGTGTGTCGACTTGTGATTCGTCCTTGTTGTTCCACAGTCACTGGTTTTAGTATTGTTCAACTTGTTTGTGGAAGTGTTTTCTTGGAACCATGTTTAGCTTGTGTGGTTTTGACTGAGCAGCTATTTTAATGCTGTCTGCGTGCTGCATGTACTCGGTCGGTTGGGACAGAGCAGCAACGATGTCTCCACGGCACAAGGTCAGGCCAGGACCGCTGGCGGCGTGCATGCACGGTCGGATTGTGAGGCGATAGCTACGAAGTTCGTTGCCCACCGAACCTGAGCACTGAAGTTGAGTGATCAGTTAACCTGTTATGAAACCTCAACTGCTGTAACATCTCTTTGTTCATTGTCGGTTGTTGGTTCCTGGGCCGTTCCGGTTAGCAGCAACGTATGGTGTGTTGGAGTCGGTGAAATTTTGCAGCTATCTTCCTGTGTGGTATTTAACTATTAAATTGGTTGTTACTTATCAGTGAAGTGCACCAACGGTATTTTCTGCCTTGTGGCCGTTAACAGCCCAGTTACCTGCCCTGGTCGTTAGCATAGTTTTCCGGTAGTGTGTTTTTCCTCGCCGTGTTGATGCTGGCCTGCACGGCGTGACAGCCTTTTAGTTGTCTGTTCATATTTTTTTTCTTAAGAGTGGTTACTGTGCCTTGGCTGTTTTTAGACGACAATTTTGAAGACGTAATGTGGCTGGTATCGTCGTCCTTGGCTGATACTTCCCATTATCGTACCGTTGGTCGGGAGGAAGGGAATTGATTAGGTTGTCGGTCGGTCCTTCAGCTGTCCCTGGGTCGGGTTGCCATCCGATTATTTAACCTTACTCTTGGTAGCCTGTCTCACCTCACCTACCTCACCTTACGTTAGAGCTACCTCCTCAGGCCGACCCTTGGAACACTTTTGAGCACCACTGTTCTGTTGGTTTTAGGTTGTGATTTTCATTTTAGTCTGAAGTACTGTATGAGGCCTTCAGCTGTCTATTAATTTAGTTTGTTTTAATTGTAAACTAAGGCCTTCAGCCGACTTAAATTTAAATTTGAAGATTGATTTGTTTAAAAACTAAATTTTGAAAGTTTTTTCTATCTGAAATTCTTGTTATCCAGGCCTGAAGTCCTGAGTTGTTCAATGTCCAGTGTGTGGCCTTCAGCCGAACTTTTACGTGAAATATTTTTAAGATAAGGCTTTCAGCTGTCTTAAGGTAAAATTTGAAGATTCATTTGTTTAAAACAGATATTTTTAAAAATTTGCTCTATCTGAAATTATTGTTATCCAGGACCTAAGCCCTGAGTTGTTCAATGTCTTGTGTGTGGCCTGCAGCCGTGTATTTATGTGAAATACATTTTAAGTAAGGCCTTCAGACGTGTGTATTCTTTAAAGCAAATTTTTATAGCTTGTGTTCAGGCCTGCAGCCGTTCTTGTTTTTGGTGTGGTTTTGGGCTTTCAGTCCACGAGGTATCTCATGTTTTGTTAACTAGGCCTTCAGCCATATTTTTATTTTGGTCCTTTTAAGGCAATGTGTAATTAAGTAGTTTTTAGGAAAATAAAAATTTGTGTGTTTTGTGCAACTGACAGTAACTGATTGCTGCCCCCTCCACAACCATAACCTGATCCGCTTTATCTTGAGGAACCAGATTTCAATAGGGCCACTTTTTCATCTTCAACAATTTCTCTACTTAATCATTTCACTATGCATTCCTCCTCTCTTTTACCAATTTTCTCCCAAAGCTCCAAGGGCCGCTACATGTATCATTTCTGTAACTGACTGACACATATTCATCTTTGACATGTAATGCCTTCTCTGCCAGGCTCATTTGACAGAGGAAGCGTGTTGAATCCACCTGCAAACTTACTAGATTATACCAAACTTTCGAAGACTTCACACTTCACAGCTCTTCAGCTACTACGGTTTTCCGGCCAAGGGGAAACTACATTCTTAGAATCAGTAAGTCACGATCTGACCCCATTCGAGGTCCCATAAAGCTCTCACGGATTTTATAAATGGCTTGTTTCCTGCCGTGTTATCACATAAACAGCTATTGCTCTTAAATTATGTGTCGGCTGTTCCCACGTACATTGATGTATTGGTTTATTCATTCATTGTCTTCAAAGCATTTTACTGAAATACGTCTGTCTGCCTATCCATATTGTCATTTAACACATTTTCCCCACACTGACCAAAAAGGGGTCTTTAGGTCTCCACCCAGTACGTGCATTCAGGTTCCCAATAACTAACATTTCTTTTCGATGACTTATCCAGTGTGCCCAGCAGTTCGCCGAGAAATTTTTTTTGCTTCGTCTTCGTGTCGTCATTTGTCCCATGTACTGTCATGATAACGATTGAGTGGCTTAATAATTCCCCTCTGCATCTGAACGATACTTTCACTAATCTGACCCAATGATTTCTTGTATTTTTTTTTAATAGTTGTGGAGACCTCGCTTCTGGCTCTTTCTTGTTTAAGAACCCTGTGTCCAAATTTTATTTCTGCATTTCATGAAATACTTCCGCAGTTTTAGCAGCAATCTCCAGGATGTTCCATAAACCGATATTCATTGTCATTATCCGTCAAATTTTGTTTTACAGAAAGTAGAGGCTGTTTTTTTACTCGTAGTTTTCTTCCATTAGACCGACTTCTTTTCTAGGCTACGTGCTCTGTGTACCCCTTCCCCAAGCTCCTCCGCCCGGTCAACCATTTGGATGCTGCTCATTTTATTCTGGCGTTGGGGCCTTAGATTCCTGTATTCAGACTTCCCCAAGCTCCTCCGCCCGGTCAACCATTTGGATGCTGCTCATTTTATTCTGGCGTTGGGGCCTTAGATTCCTGTATTCAGACTTGCTCTTGTTATTAAAACGCACAAGAGACTCACCTTTCAGCCTGTTCCATTCGTTGCACAACGCACATCCATAATACGACATTCATTGTCCAGGGGGCATACAACTCAAGTCTTGTGAGACGTGGAAGCGGAATTTATTGTCAGAGCTGACTTAAATATTCAGCCTGGACTTTCTGACCAGTGGATGTTACTCGGGGTTTCATCCTATCCTTGGAACGCTGGACAGGATCTGAGGTCCTTCGACAACATTTGCCCCCTTTCACAATACTATCTTTCCATTTTTTTGTGAAAAGTAATGGCGGATGATTTGAGTCTTGTACGGACACACGTACAAGATGTGGTGCCGAGCAAATATAGTTGCTTAGAGGCATGGTCGTCGTTTCTGTTGCAGCTTTCCAGCATTTCAGTAAAAGCCGTCTGTTCTTGTATTTGTTTATACAGTATGTCCTGGCAGTGGAACAACGTAGCAAACGCCGAACGGTAAGTGGTAAGAGAATGTTTGGTGCAGCGATTCTACAATAAGGCGTCTGACGGTTTGGTCTCAACAAGAACTTACTACTGAAGTAGTAGTTACAAATATGGTAGCTGACACCTTCCAACAGGCAACTACTTTCGTAGTGTAACACTTGTTCGCTACTCCCAGATCGCGGGTGTATGCGCTTATAAAGCCTCAATCGGCTAAACCGTATTTTCCCACATTTAATAATGGGTCCAAATTCTGCCTTTTGTGGAGGCGATCTTTTGAAGTGTAAAATGTTCTGTTTAGTAAGACAATCATGAGACATTGAAAAGAAATCATTAACAATATTTCTTCATACAAGGCTCCTTGCAGACAAAATCTACCTTGTATCCCCTTGTTAGGTAGCTCCAAAAAGTCTCCAGGTCACCTCCAAATCGCCACTTCATCTTCGTTTATTCAGTCTGTCGCGTCATTTTGGATAACGCTTACAGGAACGAAAGGTCTGCAATTTGCCAACTAAAAGGTACTATTCACGAGAATACTGGTTAAATTTTATAACAGGATTTGTATTCCAAAAATATGATTAGGATTTATACATACTTGCAGTTTTATTTAAAATATGAGTGCGGGATTAGGGAATAATGAACCAACTGCAGTCTAAAGTATTTTCTGAGCTTAAGTGTACGGATAGAGTTAGAAAGTAAAAGACGTTACCTGAACTTTGTAGACGATAACGCTCTTGGGTGAACTTCACAATACGGAAATGTTAACGGGTATGACGATCAATTGGAACCCTGTACGGAATGTAAGCGGAAAGCCATTCAAAGACACCTTCATGCGTCTTGACACCTGTGTATGAAACTCTAACTTCCGCCATGAAAACTTCCTAAGTGTCGCCTACAGAGCGCTTGTGAAAGACGTCCACCTCGCTCACCGATCTGAAAGCAAACTACTCAGGCAAGTGCCGTTATACCGGCGAGTACGTCGCCCGCGAAATGGCGCGCAGGCTTTATGACGTGCTGGCTCTGTCAGGAGCCATTTCCCCTGCCGAACGGCCATGGGTACGCCGTTAATTTTACTGCTGCAAGGAGAACATCCGCCATCGCCAACCAGAGGGTAATGTGATCCTACGCTCTGGACACAAAAAGGGACTTACATTACTGACAGCCCGGCTGAGTGGAGAGTCGATCGAAAACTATTGTGACGTTCTTGGGATAATTAGTGTGTGGGCCGCCAGTTGGCTTTACGATTTACTTCTGTCGAACTTTTATTTGTTATACATTAGTGATTTCCAGAATTGATTTTTCTGGTATGAAGTGCGGTCTCTGTTGACAGCGAAATGGCTGTTTGAACTACTCATTTATCAGAAATAAAGAACCACACACATAATACACGAATTTTCTGCTTCATACTTGAATAGGTGATTGCACAAACCGTATGTCCAGAAATAATTGTAACAAATTTTATGAATTTATAGGTGTGGTTGTGACAACACACAGTGTGTGTAGATATCATGCTAGTCTGGGGCGTCGTCTCGAAGTGACGGTCCCATGCAAAACTACAGTGACTGTAGAAACTATGTATGTAAGCGACTCAAGTGTTTTCTACTGTGGTTGATAGGTGGCATCACAAGGTTAGGTCCTCTTTACAATGAAGGGGCAGCACCGACGGGAGTCAATGATATTTGTAGCACATTAGTCAAGTACATAAATGAAACTCCACTTCTCAGAGGAAGAAACCTTTAACTTTCTGCTGAGACTTATCTCGCTAAAATAGCAACCACGCAAAAGTTAGGTTCTGACTATGAGCACTTCAACAACATAGTGCTTTACTGTCGTATTAAATGCCATTGCTTCTTTCTCAGTTAATGCATTCTTAGTACTATAAAGAAAAATACTAAATAACGACTACCGCGTATATTTTGCAGCAGAATACGAAGTCATAATCGATGACTTCTTGAGTTTCAAGTTACGAAATCTAAATCCCCAAAGTTTCGGGTTCTGATAACTGGTAAAAATACTTCAGCAGAAAAATCCTTTGGCCGTGGAACGATTGAACAACACCAAAGCTACCCAAAATTAATTTTACATCCAGTAAATACACGGAATTTCAGTGTGATTCGGAACACAAGAGAAATGTAATTATCGAAAATATTATTGGTAGTCTAGTAAATCACTCAGTCAGGCTAGAAAACCCACAATAACCTCAAAATACCGGGCTTCCCAGCTCTCACTGTTACTCTTCTGGCGCCATTCCAGCGAATAAAAAAAGTTAAGTTGAAGAAAACGTCGAATCTTATTATCTGGCCGGGTCAAATTTGCAAATATGTAATCTTTCATGTTAAAGCTGTGGATTCAGAAAACCACTAATATAAAATATAATTTTATTTATTACTAGTTTCGGCTTACATACAAGCCACATTCTGATCATAACAAAATACTATGATTAGTGTTCAATTGCCAATCAGCGGGACACATTGTTATAATTTGTGTGAGCATGATCGTTTGTTATACAATCCAATGGAACAATGATGTAAATTATCCCAGCATAAAAGGTCGTCATACGTAATGCACACTAACAAAATCAAGTAGTTTGATCCTTTGACTACCAGCGGGACGTATGTGTCTCGCGGCAGGTTTCCAGAGAACTAATTGCATTTTGTCGCTTGTTATTGCTACGTATCGATGTCCCACTTGTAAATGGACGGCTACTAATGGTTATCAGAGTTCTTATAATTACAGATTACTCCTGCAGGTTTTGATATCCTGAAGTTTCATTGTTAACCCTGTTCACAGTATTGTCACTGTTATGATGATGACGAACGAATCGTCGCCAATGTGAATGACTGGTGACCAATGCTAAATAGAAACATACAAACCTCTTCTTTGCGTATACAGCGGGTTTGTCAGTGAAGTCGATAAGGACCTGGCTGTATGATGTGAGTCTGCAACGACTAAAGTAATTAGAAGTCGTTGGTAAAAAATAATATATTGTACTTAACTGGTGGTAAAGGAGTCTCAATAGTCAGGAGGAATATAATTGCAAACAGAGAGCTATAGAGACATCACATTGGCCATATTTGAACTAAGTGCCTTGTTAGAGGTTGTCTCCTATCAGCTGAAGGCTACACTAGTTTCCTACTTGACATCCTGAACAAGAGGGGCCGAGCGCACGCTAGAGTCTTGTTGCAAGCCACGGAGCGGCGCTAGTCTCTACTTGCGGGTCCAGCAATACTAGTACGAACCGCGGTCGATAAGTGCAACCCCTAACAAGTATGGTATCGAACGTTGGTACCACAGTCACATCAAATTAGCTTGCACCTGCAGATAGGTAACTCAGTTACCAGATTCGTAAAGTGGCTGGCTGCCTTCGCATCTTCCCGGACAGTGGTGTCGAGCGAGAGCTCACCTGAAGGTGGAGTGAAGGTCTGCTGTGTTTTCTGGCGAAATGCGGTTCTGCCTCGGTGACAGTGAAGACCTAGTGTTGCTTCGGAGGAGGCCAGGTGAGTGCCTGGAAGCAACCTGCAGCCTAGACAATTGGACTTACACCTGGCGCTATACTCTGTGGTGCGATTCCGTATGACAGCAGGAACACTCTCGTGCTTGCTCAACGCAACCTGACCACAAATCTTTACGTCAGTATGGTGATTCGACTTATTGTGCTGGCACTCATGAACAGCATTCAAGGGGTGTTTTCCAATAGGGTAACGCTCGTCTATATACAGCTGCTGTAACCCAGATGCTCTACAGAGTGTCGACATAGTGTCTTGGCCTGCTCGATCACCAGATCTATCTCCAGTCAAGCACTAAGAGGAACGTGGTAGGGAAGCCAGAACATCTGAAAAGGGAAATGCAAAGGCTCGGTCTAGGTACAGCAGGCTTCAGTGAAGTGAAATTGAAGGAAGACAAGGATTTCTGGCCAGATAAATATAGGGTAATATCAACAGCAGCAGAAAATTGTGGAACGGAAATAGGACTCATTATTAATAGGAAGGTAGGGCAAGAGTGTGAACAGTTCAGTGATAGAATTGTTGTTCTCAGAATCGACTGCAAATCAATTCCGACAACCATAGTTCAGGTATACATGCCGACTTTGCAAGCTGGAGATGAAGAGATAAAGTATATGAGGACATTGGAAGAGTAATACAGTAATAAAGGGAGACAAAAATATAAAAGTCATGGGGGACTGGAATGCAGCTGTAGGGGAAGGAGTAGAACAAATAGTTGGGCTCGGGACAAGGAATGAGAGAGGAGAAAGACTAATTGAGTTCCATAATAAATAAAGATAGTAAAGATAGTAATAGCGAATACTCTGCTCAGGAAGCACAAGAGGAGGAGGTATACTTGTAAAAGGCCGGGCGATACGGGAAAATTTCAGATAGATTGCATCATGGTCAGACAGAGATCCAGAAATCAGATACTGGATTATAAGGCATACCGAGGAGCAGATATCGACTCAGATCACAATATAGTAGAGATGAAGAGAATGCTGAAGTTTAAGATATTAGTCACGCAGAATCAATACGCAAAGAAGTGGGATACGGAAATACTGAGGAATGAATAAATACGCGTGAAGTTCTCTAAGACTATAGGTATAGCAATAAGGGATAGCTCAGTAGGCAGTACAGCTGAAGAGGAATGGACAGCGCTAAGAAGGGCAGTCACAGGAGTTGGAAAGAAAAACGTAGGTACCAAGAAGGTAACTGTGGGGAAACCATGGGTAGCAGAAGAAATATTTCAGTTGGTCGATGAAAGACGGCAGTACAAAAGTCTTCAGGGAAATTCAGGAATACAGAAATACAAATCGCTGAGGAGTGAAATAAATAGGAAGTGCAGAGAAGCTAAGACGAAATGGCTGCATGACAAATGTGAGGAAAACGAAAAGGAAATGATTCTCGGAAAGACTGTCTCAGCATATAGAAAAGTCAAAAAAACCTTCGGTGCAGGGTGATAACATTAAGGGTGCAATGGGAAATGCAGAGGAGAGAGCAGACAGGTGGAAAGAATACACTGAAGGCATCTATGAGGGTGAAGTTTTTCGGATACGATAGAAGAAAAGACAGGAGAAGATTTGCAAGAGATAGGGGATCCAGTATTACAATCGGAATTAAAAAGAGCTTTGGGAGACGTAAGATCAAATAAGGCACAAGGGATACATAACATTCCATCAGAATCTTGAAAATCGTTGGTGGAAGTGACAACAAAACGACTATTCACGCTGGTGGGTAGAACGGATGAGTCTGGCGACATACCATGTGACTTCCGAAAAATGTCATCCACATAAATACGAAGACTGATAAAGCTGATAAGTGCGAGAATTATCGCACAATTAGCTTAAACGCTTATGCATCCGAATTGATGACAAGAATAGTATAAAGAAGAACGGAAAAGGAAACGAGGTTGTGTTAGATGACGATCGGTTTGGCGTTAGATAAGGTAAAGGCACCAGAGAGACAACTGTGACGTTGCTGTTGATAATGGAGGCAAGTTTAAATAAAAATCAAAACACGTTCATAGGTTTCGCCGACCTGGAACACGCCTTCAACAATGTCAAATGATCCCTGATGTTCGAAATTCTGGGAAAGATAGGGGTAAGCTATAGGGAGAGACGAGTAATATACAATATGTATAAGAGCCAAGAGGGAAAAATAAAAGTGGAGCACCAAGAACGAATTGCTCAGTTTAAAAAGGGTGTAAGACAGGGATGTAGATTTTTGCTCCTATTGTTCAATCCGTACATCGAAGAAGCAATGATGGAAATAAAAGAAAGGTTGAGGAGTGGAATTAAAATTCAAGGTTAAAGGAAATAAATGATACGATTCGCTGATGACATTGCTATCTTGAGTGAAAGTGAAGAAGAATTTCTAACATTCTGCGTGGTGTCTGTTTGTTCTATATCGTGTCTCCCTATCACTTTTGCACAACGACGCTCTGAGCGTGTTTTTTAGGGAATTGACTAGTTTGAACCTGGGACCTGTTGCTGGTAAGGAGACGTCAGACCACACATGACATGGAGAATTCAGAAGAGTTCAGTGAGACTAGCGATGATATAACCAAATACTTAATGATTTCAGCGTCAGCTCCTCTGCACTCCCTATAAGAGAATCTTAATACTAACTAAATTTACTGGAAGGGGTTCAAGGCTTTCCTATTTTTAGTTAGCTGGTAAAATAACGTCGAAAAAGCAGTTAAGTTTACCATTGGAAATTTTATTTTACTCACAAAACATTGTTTATAAATTGCACTATTGATAAAAGGAAATGTTTTAATACAGGATGGTAACAACCAACTGCGCTGAACAAAAATGTGAACGAATATTCCCTGAATGGGTTTCCAAGTTCTACAATGGATCGAAGGATGACCTATGCCATATCACATCTATAATCTAGATTTAAATTAAGTTTCACAAAAGAGAAAACTATCAAAATGGTCTACAGTGACCCTCAATTATCTTTAATTACTTATCTAACTTGTCGTAAATTACAGTGGCTGATGTGGCTTCTCAATAACTATATAACAGAAAAATCATCGCATTTCAGATTTTTACTTCAAGTGGCAAATGTGAACACCATGAGCTTTAATTGACGATCGACACTAGTATTACGCAAAAAGGTGGTGTAACAGATGAGACTTCTGCAGTTCTGATTGAAGCTTTATGCGCTGTTATGCGGCATCGCGTGCGTTCATTACCTTGTCGGCGTTCGTCAGGGGGCGGCGTGCAGCACAGCTCCGCTCACCTCGCCATCTCGGAAGCAACTCTCTCCTAACTTCTCCTTACTACAATTTACCGAAGTTGGTTTAAAAAAACTATCTGGCTGTGTTTTCATCTGACCAATCAGGCTCTCAATGTTAACCTTAAGCTACGCCTACAATAATTCTGTCTATCCAATGAGAAACGTTATACTTTTCGTGGTGGGGCAATGTTTTTAAAGTTTGCAACGTAACAGAGACGCGAAAAAGTCTCACGCTAAAACTTGCAGCTGGTGTGGTCCTTTTAATGTTATCGTAAGATCTATACTGTTCCTCTGGAGAGCTCTAGCTTTTAACATGGGCTAGGGGGTGGTCCTGACGTAACAGAGACGCGAAAAAGTCTCACGCTAAGGCTCTAACTTTTAACATGGGCTGAGGGGTGGTCCTAACGGTTAGCTGGCGACGTGGGTGTCCGTCCCTTATCGTAGGGCCTTCTTACTTAACACGGTTCTGCTCTCGGCTTCTGTTCTCGTTTCTCCCCTCGGAACTGCGTCTGTCTCACGGTGGGAAGGTATGGCATGCATTTAGGCATTCTTGTGTTAGTCTGTGGTATTCCATTTGCTCACTCGTTACTCGTATTACTTTGGTTAATTTAATGTCACGATTTATTCGGAGCTTTGTGACATACTACTGGATTTGCTTATCATGTCAGGGTTTTCATAGAAGGTGTTGGATTTGCCTGACACCTTACAAATTACGTGATCTGCTGAATGGAATTAACTGTCTAATGAGTACAGAATATGGGATTGGGTTGGGTTTGTTTGGGGAAGATACCAAACAGCGAGGTCATCGGTCTCATTGGATTATGGGAGGATGGGGAAGGAAGTCGGCCGTGCCCTTTCAAAGGTACCATCCCGGCATTTGCCTCAAGTGATTTAGGGAAATCACGGAAAACCTAAATCAGGATGGCCGGACGCGGGATTGAACCGTCGTCCTCCCGAATGCGAGTCCAGTGTGCTAACCACTGCGCCATCTCGCTCAGTACAGAATATGGTTCAAAATGGTTCAAATGGCTCTGAGCGCTATGGGACTTAACATCTGAGGTCATCAGTCCCCTAGAACTTAGAACTACTTAAACCTAACTAACCTAAGGACATTACACACATCCATGCCCAAGGCAGGATTCGAACCTGCGACCGTAGCCGTCACGCGGTTCCAGGCTGAAGCGGCGCCTAGAACCGCTCGGCCACACCGGCCGGCACAGAATATGGATTGAGAGTAAATTGAAGAAAGACGAAAGTAAAGAGAAGTAGCAGAAATGACAACAATGAGAAACTTTAACATCAGGATTGATAGTCACGACGTAGATGAAGGAATTCTACCGTCTAGGCAGGAAAATAACCAATAGCGAACGGAGCAAGGAGGACATCAAAAGCAGAGTAGAACTCTCAAAAAGGGCATTCCGACCAAGAGAATTCTACTAGCATCATACATAGGCCTTAATATGAGGAAGAAATTTCTGGGAATGTCTGTTTGGAGGACAGCATTGTATGGTAGTGAAACACAGATTGTGGGGAAACCGGAACAGAAGAGAATCGAAGCATATGAGATGTGGTGCTACAGACGTATGTTGAAGATTAGGTTGACTGATATGGTTAGGACCGAGGAGATTCTGCGCGGAATCGGAGAGGAAAGAGATATGTGGAAAACACTGACAAGAAGAAGGGGCTGGATGACCCTCCCCTTCCTGTTCCAGTCGCGTATGGTTCGCGGGAGAACGACTGCCGGAAAGCCTCCGTGCGCGCTCGAATCTCTCTAATTTTACATTCGTGATCTCCTCGGGAGGTATAAGTAGGGGGAAGCAATATATTCGACACCTCATACAGAAACGCACCTTCTCGAAACCTGGACAGCAAGATATACCGCGATGCTGAGCGCCTCTCTTTGCAGAGTCTGTCACTTGAGTTTGCTAAACATCTCCGTAACGCTATTACGCTTACCAAATAACCCTGTGACGAAACGCGCCGCTTTTCTTTGGATCTTCTCTACCTCGTCTGTCAACCCGACGTGGTTCGGATCCCACACTGATGAGCAATACTCAAGTATAGGTCGAACGAGTGTTTTGTAAGCCACCTCCTTCGTTGATGGACTACATTTTCTAAGGACTCTCCCAGTGAATCTCAACCTGGCACCCGCCTTACCAACAATTAACTTTATATGGTCATTCCACTTCAAATCGTTCCGTGCGCATATTCCCAGATATTTTACAGAAGTAACTGCTACCAGTGTTTGTTCCGCTATCATATAATCATACAATAAAGTATCCTTCGTTGTCTACCGAGGCTTGGGTCATGAGCAACGCATGATGTTTATGTTCACATATGGAGATTACATAGCACCAGCTTCTAGTATGGAAAAGCCACCTCTTCCTTCAATCCACAACATTCACTGCTTCTGACGGTATCTTAGAATAACGAAATATGGCAAGCAAGATCTCAGTGTCCACATATGTAAACTGTCTAATACTGTCAGTGCGCGTTACCTTTGAATTTCTGTTATTCTGGGATAATTTATACCATTGTTCCATTGGAATGTATAACAAACGATGATGCTGACACAAATTAAGACAATGTATCCCGCCGTTTGGCAGTTGTACTTTAACAATTGTATTTTGTTATGATCTGAAGATTGCTTGTGGATATGCCGAAAGCAGTATCAAATAAAATTATATTTGTGATCTTGCAATTAATCTAATTGAAACATGCCTTGGATTACAGAGTGATTCACTGGATGTAGTGATGTACGTGAATAAGGTTTCTTACGTCTGACGTGCTTAGAATGAACATCATGTCTTCAAATGTAAGAAGATGTTCCTGCATTTCTTTTCAAATTCATTGGAAAACGCTTTACTGGTGCTAGATGTTTTTAAATCTCTGTTAGAATTTATTTTTATTTTCAGCATGCCTCTTAATTCTTAGTTTAAGCACATTGTATACGCATACGAATTTATGTAATCAATGATCCCCATTTAGATACACTGTTACAGCTACGTTTAATTCATATGACCTCCAACTTCCATAACGCTTTTTGTGACCAAATTGTATTACGAAACAGTTATGTAGTTAATAACTGAGATGGAACAATGCATCGAAAATTCACCACATCATTTCTACACATTTTGTTGCATTAATAACGCTGAACGCGTTTTTGAACGCTCACTACATGAGCACGTTTCTTACATTCTACCGTTACAACATAGGAAACTTATAGCGGTATATTATCCGCAACGACAACATTTCTTCTTTCTCAATTTACTACGAGCGAACCACACCCAAGAATGTCAATTAAGATTATTTCCTACATATTCACAATGAACAAAAAATTGTTTTTCCGCTAAGTTAATGACATTAATTCTCTTCGCCATGTACACAAGAAGTTAGATGAAAACTACAACGAAATAAACTCTGTCTTCATACGATCTGTTCCTCAATACACAGAACAAATAGCTGAGAATATGGCTCCAAGAAGCGCGAAGTTTACGCTGACTTACTACAAGTCGGCTAGTGTGAGAGATAGGAATTTTACAGCAGTGATACAAATTAGGCGCCGGTAAAACCTGGTAGGCAACCCAACGTACCGTGAGCACTAACGGTACTATCATACGTACTTGAAGAACACATCACAGGTGACATTACTTTTATATAATGTTCCTCGGCTACGAACCACGTACTGCACCCTGTTCGTTAACATATTTTCAGTCCAAATGAATATGTATTCGCATGCATCGTAGCCATGTAAACCGCTTAAAAAGAAATTTACACTCCTACATATCTGCAAACGTATGGGCTTAGGTTCAAGAGGGGCAGAAACTGGAATATTAAGCCTCACGGAACTAAAGAACTATATTACCTTACACGGAAATAAACACAGAAGAATAAACAAAATATAATTATTCGGTTCAACAGTGAAAGCCTTGCAGTCCTGTAAAATAAAAATCTTGTGCTCAGTAACATTAATACCGTGCTGCTCTGTCACGTAGGTTGTAACATCCATAGATGCAGCTAATGCTTTCGATGAGATGTCCGAAATGTTGCTGTTCAAGCTTCACCACTCGTCGACGGAGGTCCTCATGAGGTCATACATTTGACGAGGACGGTTGGTGAAAGAAAGTAATCAAAGTTTCAACGGGACACAAAAATGTGCAAATGTCTGCTACCACGACGCTACCGCACTGAGTGTTATCGTCTTGAAAGACGTGCAGATGTAGCACTGGACAGTAGTCTGCAGGGTCCTGTGGCGACGCTACGCTATCCTTAAATTATGCTCGAGAGCGAGGGGTACTGTCCGACGTCCGTATATGAAACCAGCCCAAGTACTTCTCCAACCTTCATTGCTGACTGTCTCTTGATCCATTTTGGTCGTAGGATACATTTTTCTCCAAAAAGAGGGACACAAGTCAGGGAAAACCACTGCACAATTCCCCGTGACAGTTCTGCTTACTAGACCGTAGACTGATAACCCACAAGCCTGTTGCTGGTGTATTTGTAACCTGCAGTCGCACGCCTTGTGCATGTCGCGTAAGTATATTGCCTGCTCGCGGTTACCTACAGATAGCGTGCACTTACATTAAAAGATCGTAAAGCGCTCAGCTGCGAATCACAGGGGAAGCATACGAGGTGTAAGAAATAAGGACAGTCAAAGTTTTGAATTACATTCCTCACATACAGAATTAGAAATAATGTTCCATGTAAGAATTCAACCGCTACTACCTTTAATAGTTCATTTATTACGGGGTGCACACAAGAACCAAACCTACCAACATACACTCCTGGAAATGGAAAAAAGAACACATTGACACCGGTGTGTCAGACCCACCATACTTGCTCCGGACACTGCGAGAGGGCTGTACAAGCAATGATCACACGCACGGCACAGCGGACACACCAGGAACCGCGGTGTTGGCCGTCGAATGGCGCTAGCTGCGCAGCATTTGTGCACCGCCGCCGTCAGTGTCAGCCAGTTTGCCGTGGCATACGGAGCTCCATCGCAGTCTTTAACACTGGTAGCATGCCGCGACAGCGTGGACGTGAACCGTATGTGCAGTTGACGGACTTTGAGCGAGGGCGTATAGTGGGCATGCGGGAGGCCGCGTGGACGTACCGCCGAATTGCTCAACACGTGCGGCGTGAGGTCTCCACAGTACATCGATGTTGTCGCCAGTGGTCGGCGGAAGGTGCACGTGCCCGTCGACCTGGGACCGGACCGCAGAGACGCACGGATGCACGCCAAGACCGTAGGATCCTACGCAGTGCCGTAGGGGACCGCACCGCCACTTCCCAGCAAATTAGGGACACTGTTGCTCCTGGGGTATCGGCGAGGACCATTCGCAACCGTCTCCATGAAGCTGGGCTACGGTCCCGCACACCGTTAGGTCGTCTTCCGCTCACGCCCCAACATCGTGCAGCCCGCCTGCAGTGGTGTCGCGACAGGCGTGAATGGAGGGACGAATGGAGACGTGTCGTCTTCAGCGATGAGAGTCGCTTCTGCCTTGGTGCCAATGATGGTCGTATGCGTGTTTGGCGCCGTGCAGGTGAGCGCCACAATGAGGACTGCATACGACCGAGGCACACAGGGCCAACACCCGGCATCATGGTGTGGGGAGCGATCTCCTACACTGGCCGTACACCACTGGTGATCGTCGAGGGGACACTGAATAGTGCACGGTACATCCAAACCGTCATCGAACCCATCGTTCTACCATTCCTAGACCGGCAAGGGAACTTGCTGTTCCAACAGGACAATGCACGTCCGCATGTATCCTGTGCCACCCAACGTGCTCTAGAAGGTGTAAGTCAACTACCCTGGCCAGCAAGATCTCCGGATCTGTCCCCCATTGAGCATGTTTGGGACTGGATGAAGCGTCGTCTCACGCGGTCTGCACGTCCAGCACGAACGCTGGTCCAACTGAGGCGCCAGGTGGAAATGGCATGGCAAGCCGTTCCACAGGACTACATCCAGCATCTCTACGATCGTCTCCATGGGAGAATAGCAGCCTGCATTGCTGCGGAAGGTGGATATACACTGTACTAGTGCCGACATTGTGCATGCTCTGTTGCCTGTGTCTATGTGCCTGTGGTTCTGTCAGTGTGATCATGTGATGTATCTGACCCCAGGAATGTGTCAATAACGTTTCCCCTTCCTGGGACAATGAATTCACGGTGTTCTTATTTCAATTTCCAGGAGTGTACATCATGAAACTGTATTTTACATAAAATGTTCAGAATGACTAGTAATTCTTGGTTTTAGGGCCAGTGGGATTATTTCTCTTCAGTGTGATAGATGGTTAATAGTGTGTGAAGTAATACCATAGACTATACATTTTCTGGACGGAAAGCCACAAGACTTTTATCTGTAGAGGACATATGGAAGCTTTCGCTTATCAAACATTAGAAATGTAGAGACTCTTCGTGCTCAACAGTATGAAGTACTGGGGGGTTACATTGGCACATGAGAGATGCGGCGCTATGGCGGGTTGGTGAATGTGTTAATACTCACGCGGGTCATTTTTACATTTCATGTAACAAAGAGTTTCATGTTAATTTATACTATTGAGTTCGCTTCACAGGACTGTAGTACGCTTGTCGCTTAACGAGCGCGCGTTGTCCCATTATTTATATGCCTCAGCAAAAGCAACAGGACGTTTCGTGCCCTTTACAACAGTCAGTATGATTCACGTTTAGTTGTGTATTTGATACTAAATGAACGCTCAAACGGATGTAAATCCTTCATGTGAATACAATAACAAGCAATATAAACTGCTTAAGTACTTACCAATCACGGTAATAAGTATGTATTACGTCATACCATATCTACAAACAATGAAGAAAGACGACTTACCACAAAGGATATATACCATATATTTCAGTGTAATTTCCTGTCTCGACACTGTCGTTATCGGTGCTATGGTCTGCGGAACAGTCACTGGACTTGCCCATGAATATGATAAAGTTTTCGACATTACTTTCTACACTCACTTCAACTTTTCAGGCTTCTTTAATAGCTGTTTTTGAGCGGCGCTATTTGCGTCGCTGCTCCTTCCAACTGCTTCTGAATTTCTGCCACAGTTAAGTTTTTATGTTTGTTACCACGTAACGCCTGGGCCCAAATCGTTTCGACGCCGCTAAAATGATAGTAGCAAGGTGGAAGCTTACACTCCGATTAAAATAACCAATTGTGATTGACAGATGGCAGTGACAGGGGACAGTGCTGCCAGTATGCAGCCATCCTCAGTTCACAAAGCACTGCACGCACCTGCGAAACAGGCAACACAGTGAGCACGTGGCGCTCGACGAAGAATTGCGATTGGCTGTCGGCTGTCTCCTCCAATTGGTCTCGCTGAAACATCGGTCACGAAGTTATTTTAATCGGACTGTAAGAACCCTGTACTCTGTTCTTTAGCCACCTAGTCAACAACACACCATTGAAACGGTGGATTAGTTTTTTCACTAGTTAATAACTTGAATACCACGTATCAGCGTTCCACAATAATGTTTACTAGTTCATTACGAATCGGCTTTCGGCTTCTTAGGCCATCTTCAGGTAACTTAATGCTGAAAAGATAGTCCACGCAACTTCACCCCGAGAATTCACAGCTTTACAAAGAATGCTGTACAAAGATATGTGACATTTTGTGACTATATTGATAC
The DNA here is from genome assembly GCF_023864275.1 of Schistocerca cancellata. Classification (NCBI taxonomy): domain Eukaryota; kingdom Metazoa; phylum Arthropoda; class Insecta; order Orthoptera; family Acrididae; genus Schistocerca; species Schistocerca cancellata. The sequence goes on from NC_064627.1 coordinate 264,727,489, forward strand.
GCAAAACAAGCATGTTGTAATACCTCAAGAGACACTGAACAGATAAATCTTCCATTACAGTATATTCAATTATTAAAAATATGTGAGAAATGAAATAAAGCAGAAATCTTCTACAAGCGAGTAATGTCATGTGGACAAACTGTGTAACGTCCCCTTAGAAAATTATGAATGACAGTGCTGGTAAACTTCTACGTTATTTGATTTTCAAACAGCTGAGCAAAACTGAACTTACTCAGACGTTTGTCTCCTTACTTGTTCTGATCAACACTAAACTGACACAAAATATTTTTTTAGCTCAACGCAATCTGACTTTCAGTAATCCCTACAAAAGAATGCCCTGACTAACAATAACCTATACCTATACCTTTCATGAATCACTTCCCTCACAAAAAGCTTCGTTACTCGAACTACTGCAATACAGCGAGCGCCAATACTGCCAGATAAATAAAAGATTCTAACTACTGAAGGCACTAACTACTGATAGGCATAGTTACCAAATAAAAGATTTTGATAGAGAACAAACAATGTATTTACCTTAATAGTTGTCAAAAGTCATCATATATGTATCTATCAATTCCTGACATCCATATTTACAAATTTCCTTTTTCTGGCGGACACACGTCCAGATCGTCCGCTTCTAGCAACCTTTCAAAACTCTGGCATCTCCCTCTCCACATCCACCTCTGCTGGGCGGCTCACCTCCAACTGCGCAACGCTACGCGCTGTTCACATCCAAATGCCCAACACTACAATGGCGAATATTCCAACAATGCCAACCAGCCACAGACCGCACACAGCACAGCCAGTGATTTTCATACAGAGCGCTAGATGACGTTACCAACATAAAAGCCTGCACAGCCTACTTACAATAGAACCATGTTTGGTCATTAAGGGCCACGTCGATCAGGGTTCCTTGACTGCTGTTTATTAAAGGCCAGAGTTTCATGTAGTATTAGTCTTCTCCCTTTAGTTCCTTTGTGGAGGGCATCACATTTCACATCACATGAATGGCATCCATTTAGAGAGTGTCCAGCAAAGATGGAATCTTTCTTTCTCAGTCTCCAACTCCTTTCAAGTTCAGTCAGTCTAGTGGTCATAGCCCTACCAGACTGACCTACATGTAGTTTGCCACACAGGTTGCACGAAATTCTAAAAATTCCACTCTGTTCTGAAGGTGGACTCTTATCTTTACTATTGAACAGAAGGCGGGCAACATTAGTTCTAGTGTGAAAAGCTGTGGTATATTTACTAGACTAGTTTCCTGGCAAGAATCTATGAGGGTTCGGGGCCCATTTGCTATCAGTGTGGTTCTGTGCTGTCTGAGTTGGATGAAGGAGGCAAATGAAATTCGATTTTTAACAGTCATCATTATTCCTAATAGCGACAAGTTTCAGAGCACTCGAGAGTTCTGTGCGCACAGGTCGGCCGACAAACATAATTGCCATCAAAGTTAACGTCCACTGTAAGATACAATGATTGTCAGAGTGTGTTTGTGAAAACAATATCATTTCAGACGCTTAATACCGGTAAAAGATTTCAGTATAGTGCTATCTTGTGAATTATCAAGCAGTTTTATCTGAAAGTTGATACTTTAATTTTTATGTTCATTTGCTGCGTGATTACAGTAACAGTTTTGGTATAGTGACTGTTTGCTAGACTAAAGATAAAGATTAGCAATATTCAGGGCCAGAATTTTAATCTGAGTCATTTTGTTTTGCTATCGGATGGCATATGTAAATTTAACTGAAAATGGATTGCTTTCTCCCAGACGAATTGTTTGACGTACCGGCTAGTATAGATTTCGCGTCGTGTCGCGTGAGCTTTTTGTATTTCGATTCAAATTAAATTTTCAGATATTTCTGTTGCCCTACACCGAGGCTTACATATTTCGATATCAAAATAAGATTTGCGCATGCTTCAGATACCAACTTGACACTTAAACATGTAAGAAACTTTCACTTCCCGGTACTAAGCGAACTAGTTTAAGATAAAAGATTACATGTATACGCAGCGGTGATTTAATTAGAAAGTTGCTTCTGACTGACTTATTCCAATTCGCAAAAGTCTACAACTTGTTTACGGAACACGTTCGTATCAAGGACCCCCGTGAGTACCTACAGAAATTATTTACTACTTAGAGCTGAGAAAGTGACACAACAAATCCTCTCAGAGAGGACGAAAACAACTAAATCAGAGGAGATCTTCCAGGGAGCGTAAACTGAGAATCACAGGTTCTCTTATCTCCCCCTGGTCACAACACACGCACGACAGTAGTGACGTACTGCAGTTGCAACAAACCTAACTCATGTTTCGATTTTCCGGCAGCAATCTTTTGGGACCCAGCCGGAAGCGAGGAGGCGAGAGATGATTTACGTGAACTTAGAGAGGTTTCGGGTGAAATAAAAAGGTGTTCTTAAGAGAATGAACTTGAGACAAATGAACTGCTGCCTGCTGACCCGTCGGAAAGAAAAGAATGGTTGTTGGATGCAAGGTACGCCGTAAGACAACAAAATTACTGTATAATCACTCTATACTATACGAAGCTGTGCTTCAGAAAATACCTTGCTATTTCTGACAGAGGGCACTTCGTGTTCGTGTATAGTGGTCACTTCCTCTCTTTGCTTTTGAATGGTGTGCCGGAAGAAGCACTGTTTGTTATATCGTCGTGTGAGCTCGAATCTGTCTATTTTTCATGAGATGTATGGAGGCCGAAACTTATGATTTTGGAAACTGACCATTAAGCTACTCCGTTATGGAAAATCCCTCTCTAGTAGCGCCTGCCCGCATGTTGGCTCAGGACATTGTGGAGGTTTTTGCACTTCCTAAACGGACGTGCGACGAAACTGGCTGTTTTTTTTTTGGATCGTCTCTATTTCTCTATCAGTTCTACTTGGTAAAGATCCCTAATTGAGAAGCGATACTCGAGCATTGGTCCAAGGAGGATTTTGTAGCGTAACTCTTTCGTGGATGCATTACACTTCCAGAGGATTGGTCCCATAAATCCCAATGTTTCTACCTACCCTACGATTAATTTTATGTGGCCGTTCCACTGTAAATCACTTCATACACATCTTACAGATGTTTAATGGATGTGGCTATTCTCTGTTCGGTAATCGTGTAATGAACAACAACGAGTCTTTCCACCTAATTATGAGCAATCATCCTATGCTAAGGGCCAACTGTCAAATCCTGTTCCAGCGTCGATATTTGCACGTCCTCCTTCATTTATCTTCAGTTCTTTGTTGTTGCGTCTTTTCTCTGCACGCGGAACCCGAAATCCACCGACAAAATTTCGAAGTGTTCCGAGATATTTCTTGAGTATTTTGATGTATGGGAACCGATGTCTCTGGTGGTTCGTTGCAGAGTAATTTCATTTATTTCGGTTTCTTATCTCTAGTTATGTTCTTTAGTGCAATGAAAATAACTGAACAACAGACCAGATGTTGACAGTACGCGCAGTGTGTCTTTATTGGAAAAAGGTTTGTTCCATTCACTCACCGTATTAGCAGTTGATAATATTAAGGGCCATATTTGTCTTCGTTCTTGTTGTAACTCCACATTGTCGCCAATCTATGTAGCCACTGTTACTTTTGTACTTTACAGCAGCTTTTGAGGTTCTGCTAGTATGTATATGCGAACTGGAGCGCTTCTCCTAACAAACAGTATTAGGCACGCATACACATAAATACTAGAACGACTGAAACAAATACAAATGCATATGTTCCAAACAGTGATTTATTTAGAGACACAAATACTAAAATTTTATTTGATCGTTGTACAGATAGGCCTGCCATGTGGCAGTGCCCCATTCACAAATTGGTACAAATCGCTGAATACCACTATTTTCTTACCGGCGTAGGTTCTACTCTGTGGTGATGTCTTTAGTTGTCGCTCGAATGCTGATTTCACGCCGATCTCGCCGTCGGCAAGCGTGACTATTCCTTCGGTGAACAGATCGATGCTCCACGGCAGGTGAGCTGCGATGGAGTTGCTGAGCTAGATGGAACTACCCGCTAAACGGCTTGTATCTTGCTTTGCGCAATGATATGAAACTGCGCTCTACTTGTCCTGTCTGCAGGTCGTGGTCTTGCGGTCGCGATCTCGCTTCCCAAGCACGAGGTCCCGGGTTCAATTCCCGGTGGGGTCAAGGATTTTCACCTGCCTCGAGATGACTGGGTGTTTTTGTTATCCTCATCATTTCATCATCATTCATGAAAGTGGCGAGATTGGACTGAGCAATGGTTGGGAATTTGTACGGGCGCTGATAACCGCCTAGCTGAGCGCCCCACAAACCAATCATCATCATCATCTACTTGTTCTAAGTCTCTCGAATGGTTAACGGCCTCGTTCCGCCTGGCACTTAGGCTGCCCCGTGCAACCTGCGTTGTTAGAGGGAAGGCTAGCTTGCTGTGGCAGCTGTGAGCACTCGGCTTGCGGTCACAACAGCCCTCTTGAATTCGCTAATATAAGCAGATCAACCGAATGATTACAAAATAATCCCCCTGCAGAACACACTTACATTAATTCCTAGTTTCTAATATTTCAGTTCTGCTGTTTTCTGTCACTGGTTTGTCTCTGCGGCAATGTTAGCTCTAAGTTAACAGTGATACCCAGCAGTATGAAATTAATTGCTAATGAAGACTTGGTCCAAGTGCTCTTCGTATAGGGGTTCACAGAACGCTGTGGAAGAGCGTCACAAAGACGCTATGCTGCGATGTTCCCGCAGCAACAGCAGCCATAGCACACTACTTTTCATGTATCAGCTGAGGGTTGTTTCATTAGTGTGTGTTTTGTTTGTACGTTTCGGTGATTGCATATTACATTCTTTGTCACAGCTGAGACGATATTTTCAGGTAAACAATGGTAAATGTGCTATCATATAAAACCTGGGATCCTTTATATCGGTGGTGTTCGGGCTCATCCGGAATACATCAGTATGATCCACAAACAGCCTCGTGGAGATTCCGATGTTACCCACAAAGTCAGTTAGTATATTCTCATCTATGGCGAAAGTATTGCTGCATGCTGAAACCTATTCTTATAGCGCCAAATCCCTCACGATGAATCTCTGCAAACATTATTAAAAAATTCAGGAAACTGGTTACAGACGAAAGAGGACAACAAATTGTGCGAGGGAACCAATAAGGTTTTGGCAGTGACAACATAGAACCTACGTCGCTACGTGGTGGCTTGAACGTGAGAGAGATATCGCCAACGGAGCGTTATGCGAATGGTGAATTACAATGCATTGCACCCTCTTCGCATCGCGCTTCATCAACAGTTTCATGGCAATGACTTTCAAACTCGGTTACTGTTAGCGAGTGGTTTTTACAAAAATTGCGGATTGATGCAGCGTTTCTATGCAAGATTTTGTTTACGAGTGAATCATCGTTTACAAACTAAGGTCGAATCACTCTTAGCAACGTACACTACAAGTCTGCTGAAAATACCATCTGGCTGAGGGAAGTGTATAAACGACGATCTTGGTCTGTCAATGTGTGGTGCAGGCTTTTGAAGTACCACATTATTCATTGGTCCCAAAATAGCCTTAAGTTTCTGCAGTAGGTACACAACAGAGATTGGGAGATTTCCCACTGGACATACGCTATCCAGATACCTGTTAGTGATCATTAATATGTGGTGTGTGCACCCTTTTAAGTTAGGCCGATTTGAACTCTGCTGCTGACGCTTTCGATCGCGTGTCTGAAAGTCTATGGAGCAAGCTAAACAAGAGAAGGTAATGAGACTGGGCGCTGGTGTCTGGAGCGATGTCAACTTTGTAGCTCACCCAACGGTATTCCACGTATTCCATTTGTTTCCTGTTGGGACTCTTGGCACGGCAGCCCATTTCAAGAATGTTTTTGTCCACAAACCATTGTCTCAGAGGTGCTGCTTTATGCCTTCTAATGCTGATGGAAACATTGTAACCTTCCAGTATAAATAAAAAAATGTAAAATAATGATGTGTAACCTTCCTGGACAGAAAATAGAAAATATAGATAATTAAATTTGGATAATTAAATTCTGACGTATGAAAACTGATAAATCTTAACTCACGAAAAACTGATAAATTTTGACCTAAGTAGCGCTACGCCATGGCCCTGTGAAATCAATCTGAATCTGTCCGTGAGAAATAAACTGAAAAATTCTTACCTGATAATGGTGTTGCCGGATAACGCTGTCTATATATCTGCTCGTAAATAGCAGAGCTTAGTCCAATGCTGGCCTATCTACTGATACTGGATAACATTTGTTTGAGATGTGAATTACTAGAAAAACTGACTTTACTTAGTGACACAGCTGCACAGCTGGTCGTCTGATTACGAAAGAGCACATGACTACGATCTGACAAAAATTCTGGAATATTTTAATTTAGATAAATGACTGGATCGGGACTGACAATGACTTAAGGGGAAAATATATTTTTATAGTTGACTGGTAAAAACAATTATATTCTGAAAATTTGTACGTTATTGATAAAGATCTACAATCCATTATACGGGAAAACTGAATATATTACAAATATGGGTCAACTGGTGCTAACGAATCACAAAAGAAATGATTGAAACAAATTCATATTAACATCTCAAACAAGTGACTTAACTTCGCGCATGCCAATAAAAATAATAAAATTTACCTTCTAATAGATGGTTGACTTAATTACACTGTTGATTTTTCATTATATAAACAATTATTCATTTGTTCCTTACCATCTCATTTCATGGTCTTATTTAGCTCTGCGACTGATCACAATTATTATTCTGTTCCATATAATAAAATTTTACAATTTGTTCTGCACTGTGACTTTAACAACTACTAACTATAAACTGTACCATCGACAGACTACAACTACACTGTAGGCAGCTGTGAGCGACTGCAACTGCCGCAGAGACTGCTCTGATCTGCGTCTCTATTGCAGCTCTCTTTTAAAAGGGGCAAAAATATTTTATGTCTCAGGCAGCGCCTGTGAATTGTCGTTCTAGCAAGTGAACAATACATCGAGATTACATTTGCTCCAGCAGGGTGGTGAACCCCTTACAGTGTCATTGCCACAAACTGTTTCTCTGCTGTACGCAATACACAATGCTGTAAAATATGTTGATATCTTTCCGCATTTAGCGTTTTTAATGGTAATAAGAAGGTCATACTCTGAACACGAAAAACAATGGCATACTGTAACACCACCACCTCCACACTTCACTATTGACACTACACGTGATGCCAGGTAGCTTTCTACAAGCATACACCAAATACAAACACTTCCATCTGATTTCTACAGGGTATGGCGTGACTCATCACCCCAAATCTCTCGTTTCCAGTTACCTATTTCCCAGTGGCGTATCTTAGCATTGACTTCAGCATATGTGCATTATGAAAAGTTGCTCGACCATTGTATCTCAATCCTTTTAACACTCTGCGCTCAGTCAGTGTGCACGCTGGACTCCTGGTAGCACTTTGGAACTCAGGAGTGATTCCTTCCGCTGATTTCATGCGATTTTTTGAACCACTTTCTGCAGCGCTCGACGCTATCTATCCTACAGTATATTAACTTAACCTGATCTCGATTTAGCTATGGTTGTACCTTCGAGTTCCTACTTCACAATCACATCACCAGCAGTCGAATTGGGTAGCGTTAGAAGGGTATAGACGTCCCTGATTTGTTACTCATATGATGTGCACTGACTAGTCCACGTTCGATGCCACCGAGATCTCGTGATTTATCCATACCACAGTTACTGCTTTTCAACTTATCGGTGTGGCTGGCGCTTCAGTCTGGAACCGCGCGACCGCTACGGTCGCAGGTTCGAATCCTACCTCAGGCATGGATGTGTGTGATGTCCTTAGGTTAGTTAGGTTTAAGTAGTTCTAAGTTCTAGGGGACTGATGACCTTAGAAGTTAAGTCCCATAGTGCTCAGAGCCATTGGTGTGGCTGGAAAAGTTGTTTGCCGCAGTCATCCATTGAAGGTCTTGCAGGCGTGATGGAGTGAGCGTTCATTGATGGCCAGCAAGCAAGAGACAGTGGGTCGAACAGTGCAGTGAAGTCACACAGCATAGTGTGCAGAGTCACAACGGTCAGTGCGGAACTGTACGTGAACTACGTTTACTTGGAGAGCAGACGGTGTTTTCTGCCAGTGTCAAGATGATGGCAGTTTACAGCTAGAGACAAGGAACGATGGCACGAAGTATTGTGCTTTTGTGGCCCATATCCGTTATTGTGAAGATGATAGATATTGGCAGGGGAAATTAGATAGGTGATGTGTGTGCGCCGAGAGAGATTAAATAAGCTGATAACTGTTGTAGTGATTTTAAAGTATGGTGAAGCCGTTACGAATTGTGTCAATTGAATTACGGTATCTTCTCATGGCGGGCCACGTGCATACTGCAGGTGATCATAGTGCTCACGGAGAGAGTGTGATATTACCATCGTATAATAACTGTAAATTATTCTGACTTATGCTGTGTAGAGGAAAAGGGGCTATTTTTAGGAAATATGGTGTGAAATTGTGATTTACTGTGTTTCAGTGCACGATGCACCAGCCTCACGGCAGATGGTGGATGAAGGCTGGCCAGCGTGTTATGCAGGTAACACGGCTTTGTAACGTGTGTACGTGCGCGGTAGCCATCAACAGCCAGAACACAGCATTAGCAGAATTACGCAGGCGTGGGCCGCATGTGGCGCGGTTGCGTTAGCCAACTCATCGAGAACCTTCTAATCAACACGGCACCGCATAACCGGTGGCTTCAGCAGCGGTCTGCACTGCATTAGTGGTGGGCATCGTCATTCGGTTCGAGCGATGGGGCGTTTGGTTGCTGTTACGCCGTCGTCATCAGTGACGCTGTCCCCGAGGACCGGCCGGCGGAAGGTGTTGCCCGCTGCTGCACCGGCGACTCCCAGCGTCGTCACGAGCCGTAGCATCTGCAGGAGGCGTGCTAGGCTGGGCCTCGTGCTGCTAACCTCCTATGGCCTGCACAGCCGCTGACCAAGCACGGCGTCGCGTTTCGCGGGCTGCGTGAATCACCACGTCTCCAACACGACACGAGCGGTGGGGCAGAGCTACTGGAAAATGTATTGAAGAACCAACAATAAAGAGGAAGATTGCTAAAGACAGCCATCTTCTTCTACCCAGCCACACCCTACAACACTGACCACGTCACCTGCTCCCGTCATCCTATTACAGCTGCATTTCCTTGTCTATATGGTAGGTAGCTGTGTGTAGTTGTGTTGTCTATTAATATTGGTTTGATATATGGTGGAGGTTGTTGGTCATATAGGGCAGATCCTTCAGTGTGGAAGACTTCACATTGGGGTAGTGGCCGATATTAAACATGAATAAAATATATTAATGTGACAGTGACAGCTAACTACCACTACTGCTGAATCAAAAGCGATATTGTAAATAACTTGTATTTATTGTAAATTATCGCACGATAGAAATTAGATCATATTGAACAAATCATGAATGAAAACAAATTAAACAAATTATACACTGTTCTTAGATATACTACACTGGTAAGATTGGCTCTCAGCTCTTAATGTTAAGTTGATGCGAAGTTAGATTTAATTACGCATCTGGATAAGCAAATGGTAAACACGATCTGACTGTGTTCCTATAGTCTCCTTTGCGTCTGAAAGAATATGTACTTCGGACACCACCACCAAGAAACAAACCAAACAACATGCAAAAAGACAAATAACCAATAACGAATCGTAAGCAAAACTGCACGGATGCTCAGTGGATGGCAAGAACACGATCCAACAACTATTTCTGAACTTTACTGCCACTGCTGCAAGTTTTACAATACCATCTACCAGCGTGCTGGCTCCATCGATACTGCTGGGGTGACGACTGCAGCTGCAAAGTCGCTGAATTAAGATAAGTCTCTCAAATATCTTGAGCAGAATAAACTACTCAGAAACATCTAATACCACAAGCCCTATATTTCCTCTAAATGGTATACAACGCTTTCAAGACTGGCTCAATAACCTTTAAGGTGCAGCCCAGTGTGTCTTGTACTAACGTGCAATACCAGTATGATAGCTCTGTGCACTGGTTGTCTACGTTCAATGGTGACTGCCAGCCTATAAGGTGGAATCAACTGCAATTATACTAGCAGTCAATGCAATGCCTATCGTGGACGCTGATGTCCTACTGTAGCTGCAGACTCTAGATCATACACAGCACAGTCTTCAGAATCTCAGTCCCTATCTCAGAGCTACCAAACTTTGCGACTGTCCGCTTTCACGGCACCAGACGCTCTCCTCCCTGCCTCGCTCTGCCCGATATTCTTGCGACAATCTTGCCGTCAAATATTAATCAGCCAATCCCAACGCTGCAAAGGCCTCCCACATCTCCCTCGCGGAATGATACAATTTCTCCACCTATCCAAAAATTTCTCTGTTCAAAGAGCGGGCGTTGACCCTCAACGTTTCCCGCACTTTCTTATGAACTGCCCAATCAGAGCTCGGCCCATTTGCCGCTAAAACAGCGCGAGACCGGGCAGCGCCAGCGCGTACGTTGGACGCTCTCTGTCTGCTCGACATTTCCCTCTCTCTCTCTCACCTGGCAAAAAAGGATGGGGCCCCTCCACGCCCACACCAACGTGGTGACCAAACCAAAAGTTCTACTGTCACCTCCGTAAACATGTTAGTTTTTGAATCAGGCGTCACAGGATGCGGGCTGTGATGTTGTCCATGCGTCTGGGTAAGACTACTCATTAACATGGTCCATCAGGAGATAGAAGTGGTCGAAAACGATTGAAGGGTAGCGGTTGTAAGGGCAGAGGAAAAAAAGTGCCAAGGCCAGTGCCAAGGGAAAAAAACCTCTGCGACAGTAGGACGGGTAGTAAGGGCAGTAGCGGCTTGCTAGCTGCGACAGAGCATGCAAGGTGAGGGATGGTTAGCGTGAGGTATCGTGCAACGTTACCTATGTACTGCGTGGTCGTTAGCTGGGTCAGTCCGGTTGCTGCGGCTGGGCTCGCTTGTAGTCTCCTGGGCCGGCCGTAGTGGCTTCCTCCCTGTAACATAAAAGTTCGGCGCGGCAACGCATGCGCTGCTGTTAGGCCCTCTGCTGCGCCCTGTCGTCAGTGACTTGGTGCAGCTTCATCAGGCTGGTGCAGAACGGCGGCGATCGGCTACCGTTCAGCGTCCTCCTCTACTGCATGCCGCAGCCTTTCCGTAATGTAGCTTCCATGAGCTCCGCTTGTTCGGAGAGCTGCGCCAGTTCAGCGTCGGAGGAAGTATTACCATTCGCTCGCGCTTGTGCGATAAAGGCTGCCCTTTTGGCTTCTCTATCCCTTGCGGGGCCCGCTCCCGCAGCAGTCGGCGTTGCCACCGGTTCAGCTGGGGCGGCGGTTGTCTTCTTTGCGCCTCTCACCTGCGGTGCTGCTGGGACAACCGCTGGGATAGGCGCGCGAACGTCCTTCTGCGAGGTCGCAGGAGTGTTCGCAGGTACGACTGCGCTGAGGCCTTGGGCGAAGACTGCTCGCAGTTGCCTCAAGGCCTCCTCCTTCTCTGCAGCCACGGCGGCTGCGAAGGCAGCCCTCTCCGCCGCCATGACGGCTTTGAGGGCTGCTGTGGCCTCCTTCACGGCGGCGCCGAGTTCGAGGTCACACTTCTTCACGGGAGGGCGAGCTGCGTCCTGGCTGCCCGTTTCCGAGCGGTCGTCCCTGCCCCTGGCAGTTGGATCTGCTACTGCGCCGTCCCTCAGCTGCGCCGGGCTGCTCTGCGACCTACGCCGTTTCCGACGTCGTCTTCTCTTCTGCTGCTGCGTCGGTGCGTCCGCTTCGCCGCCCCCGGTTTGGGTGCGGCTTGAGAAAGCCGCACAACCGCGCCAGCTGGCGACGTGCGGGCCGCCACACCGGACACAAGTCGGCAGAGCGTTGCTGCCGCGGTCGCAGGCGCGGCTGTCGTGCTCGCCTGAGCACTTGACGCACCGCGCCGCGTTGCGGCAATACTTCGCTACATGGCCCTCGCCCTGGCACCTGAAGCACTGGGGCAGAGGGTCCATGGCGGTTGGGAGAGCCTCTGTCGTCACCGGGAAGCCCAGCAACTTCCGCAAGTCGAAGATGTCGCTCCCGCCGTCGACCGTTTGCACGGTCACGGCATAGAGCGGCGCCCTCTTCCTGTTGGTCCGGTTGTGCAGCCTTGCGGCTGCACAACCAAACCCGGCTCGCAGCAGCCCTTCCCGGACCGCTGCCTCGTCACAGCACCAAGGTAACCCCCTGAGGAGTGCCTTGGTCGTCTTCATCCTTCCGACGGAAGGTGCCTTATCACGCGCCGGCGGTGCGTCGACGACGTGGTCGGCCACTGCGACCTTGATCGCCCTGTGGTCGGCCACGTTTGCAGCTCGAACGCAGATCAGCGAGTCTGTATCGACAGACTCGTAGACCACCTCGTTCCGAGCGCAATTCTTGATGGTGTCGAACAGCGCTGTCCACGCGCCTTTGCACTTGACGTACAAAGGGGGAGCAGGCCGCGACTCGTGTTCACGGGTGTTCCTCGCATGGTCGGCAGACTCGGTGAGTTGCACAACCGAAGGACCCTTCGTAGCGGCCCCTGCACAATGCTCTTCCGGCGCTCGCCGGCCTTCGCCTCCCCGGCTCCCCGTCCACTCCTCGCCTCCACTGGCAAATTTACTTTGCTTACACCTACAGCATGCGACTAAATATTAGCATTACCAAAGCCCGTATTATTTCAGACATGTGTTTAATCATCACGTATCTCTCTTTCTCATCCACCTAATAAGACTAATTAACCATTATATGGGTTTATTTACTTCAAACATGCAGAATAATCTGCGAAATGAACGTCACAAATGAAAGCCAGTGGCAGTTGCTTGCCTCAGTTATTCAGTGTGATTCTGTGCATCAGTTTATTACGGGCTGATACTGGTTCATTTTGAGGTGCTCACTTGTAGAGACACGTGGGCTCAGTTAAGTTATAGTCAGAAATATGTTAATTGTTTTATAATAACTGTTTTATTGTTATATTACTGTGCCCATTAACTGAGAAATTTTACTGTTTCTCTGTTTGAACCGAATATTATTTCTGGTATTAAAATTTGAAAATACTTTGTGGTCAAATACAAGTGTTATTATTCTATATGTTTCCATGTTATGATATTTTTGTTAATAAAATATACACTACTGGCCATTAAAATTGCTACACCAAGAAGAAATGCATTTGATAAACGGGTATTCATTGGACAAATATATTATACTAGAACTGACATGTTATTTCATTTTCACGCAATTTGGGTGCATAGATCCTGAGAAATCAGTATCCAGAACAACCACCTCTGGCCGTAATAATGTCCTTGATATGCCTGTTCATTGAGTCAAACAGAGTTTGGATGGCGTGTACAGGTACAGCTGCCCATGCAGCTTCAACACGATACCACAGTTCACCAAAAGTAGTGACTGGCGTATTGTGACGAGCCAGATGCTCGGGCACCATTGACCAGACGTTTCCAATTGGCGAGAGATCTGGACAATGTACTGGCCAGGACAGCAGTCGAACATTTCCTGTATCCAGAAAGGCCCATACAAGACTTGCAAGATGCGGTAGTGCATTATCCTGCTGAAATGAACGGTTTTGCAGGGATCGAATGAAGGGTAGAGCCACGGGCCGTAACATATCTGAAATGTAACGTCCACTGTTCAAAGTGCCGCCAATGCGAACTAGAGGTGACCGAGTCGTGTAACCAGTGGCACCCCATACCATCACGCCAGGTGATACGCCAGTATGGCAATGACGAATACACGCTCCCAATGTGCGTTCACAGCGATGTCGCCAAACACGGATGCGACCATCATGATGCTGTAAACAGAACCTGAATTCATCCGAAAAAATGACGTTTTGCCAATCGTGCACCCAGGTTCGTCGTTGAGTACACCATCGCAGGCGCTCCTGTCTGTGATGCAGCGTCAAGGGTAACCGCAGCCATGGTCTCCGAGCTGATAGTCCATGCTGCTGCAAACGTCGTCGAACTGTTCGTGCAGATGGTTGTGCAGATGTTGCAAACGTCCCCATCTGTTGACTCAGGGATCGAGACGTGGCTGCACGATCCGTTACAGCCATGCGGATAAGATGCCTGTCATCTCGACTGCTAGTGATACGAGGCCGTTGGGATCCAGCACGGCGTTCCGTATTACCCTCCTGATCCCACCGTTTCCATATTCCGCTAACAGTCATTGGATCTCGACCAACGCGAGCAGCAATGTCGCGATACGATAAACCGCAATCGTTATATGCTACAATCCGACCTTTATCAAAGTCAGAAACGTGATGGTACGCATTTCTTCTCCTTACAGGAGGCATCACAACAATGTTTCGCCGCCGGGGTGGCCGAGCGGTTCTAGGCGCTACAGTCTGGAACCGCGCGACCGCTACGATCATAGGTTCGAATCCTTCCTCGGGCATAGATGTGTGTGATGTCCTTAGGTTAGTTAGGTTTAAGTAGTTCCAAGTTCTTGGGGACTGATGACCTTAGACGTTAAGTCCCATTGTACTCAGAGCCATTTTTGAACAACGTTTCACCAGGCAACGCCGGTCAACTGCTGTTTGTGTATGAGGAATCGGTCGGAAACTTTCCTCATGTCAGCACGTTGTAGGTGTCGCCACCAGCGCCAAATTTGTGTGAATGCTCTGAAAAGCTAATCATTTGCATATCACAGCATCTTCTTCCTGTCGGTTAAATTTCGCGTCTGTAGCACGTCACCTTCGTGGTATAGCAATTTTAATGGCCAGTAGTGTATTTAAAATAAGCTCACGCTAGCACAAATACGAGCCCAAATCCCACTCCACTGAAACCCTTTTCTACACCTTCATGTAGAGCTGTTATTCCATAGCTTCCTTTTTTTTAAAGGAAAAAAAAATCCGACGATTTAAATACGTCAGAATTTTTCGCTGCTCCCAGCCCCCCTCCTCTCTGTCAAAACATTTCGCTGTCTAATGCACTTTAGGTGAACTGTTGATACGATTAGCATGCCTTAAACGTACAAGAATATATAATAAAGAATTTTAAATTCACAAAAAGGGTATTAGGAACATTCGTCATCATTATAACTGATATAATGAACGAGCGTGTTGTTCACTACACAAATTCTCAAATCTCGACGTAAAATAGGATAGAGCTACCCCAGTTTCCTGTTCCGTGCAAATTTCTTCACCACATTTACTCATTACTACATTGACCATCGAAGATCCATCCTCGCTCAAGCGGGATATTGCAAATGGAGTTAACATTTGTTCAGCTTTAATTCTGAGTAACAGATATTCGAATGGAAGAGTTATCGAATTCCATGGGGCTTTTCTTGTACTGTCACTAGGCAATAAGATTTTCTTCTTGTGAAGAAGTAGACTGCGACTGAGCTTTAAGACTAAATGAATCTTTTAATGCGTGGGAAATTGTCATATTATCCCGTTGAAAATATTTATCAAACCATCTGATGTACTGTAACAGGTGAATTTCAAAAAGAGATACGACATACTACAAGAGAAATCAACATTACTAGTGGTTAAGAACTAGCGTACTAAGGGAAAAGCGAAATATCCTTGGTTAATTTTAAAATGTACGTGTGGCATATTTACAGTGAGAGATTCAACGCATTTAATTACTGAAAGTTATCACATAAGTATGCATGTTCAACCAAAAAATCCGTTTACCAAATTTGTGGCTTACACGTTGGTTTTCTTCTTCATGAAAAATATACATAAGAGTATTTTGCCGTGTTTGGAACGTACAGGACAATACATTGCCATAAGAACCGTCGATGATACCATTAGCAGAAGTTTTTGAAAAACCATGCTTTTGCTAGCCGAGATTTATCTGGTGTATTTTATTCCTCGGCTAGAATCAGTGTGTAACAAAGCCCGGATACTGAAAAATTGAGGCTCGATGTGTGTTTGAATTTCTCTGCGATTATATATTCTGTGATAATAAGTACCACAACAAACAGTTCAGTTGAAAAGGAATAGACTTTCCTAAAAACGGCAATCACAGAAGAATTAAATATAGATACGAGAAAAGTAACTGCGACGAAGTCTTGGGTAAGAGAAGAAATAGTTCGACTTATCGACGAAAAGAGGAAATACAAAAATAATCGGTATAAGGAAGGAATATAAGTCACTTCAGAATGAAATCAGTGGGACGCGCAAGGAAACTAAAGCGAACGGGTGGTAGAGAAACTGTGAAGAAATAAGAAATGGGATCATCATCGGAAGGATAGATTCAATATATATAAAAGTCCAGATAAGGTTTGGTGAAATTAAAAGAAAGGAAGTCAGCATTAAGAGTTCAAAACATAAATTACTTCCCTAGGCAGGGAAGATCCATTGGACGACAGGGATAGGACTTGAAATCCGTTGATCTGTAAATTATTATTTAGAAATGGCTCTGAGCACTATGCGACTTAACTTCTGAGGTCATCAGTAGCCTAGAACTTAGAACTAATTAAACCTAACTAACTTAAGGACATCACACACATCCATGCCCGAGGCAGGATTCGAACCTGCGACCGTAGCGGTCGCTCGGCTCCAGACTGTAGCGCCTAGAACCGCACGGCCACTTCGGCCGGCTATTATTTAGAGTTTTACGTTTTGTTGCCTAAAACTTTCTATTCAGCGTTTAAAGAGCTGTACATTAACGTTTTCTTCTTGGCGGATTATTTGCAATACGGCTATCTTCTGGGCGAACATTCTAACAGAATATCTTATTTGCACTTGAGGAATATTCCAACCAGAAATTGCTTTCCATGTTTGACATTTCGTGATGAAATATATTACTAATAATACGTTTTAGCGTTCGTGTGTGTGTAAGCTTTGATCTTTCAGAGTAAGGAGATGTCCAATGAAAAAAATCTCGACTCTTTATTCCTCTCTTAATTAAATAAACTTCTCTCTCGTGATGTGTTACTTGTAATATGTAAATTTGGGCTAACGGTAATAAAAAAACGTCAGGCTTGATGTTCAAAAAGAGCGCAGTCCCTAGAAAATTCACTGCTTTATATTCGTCTTTGAGGTGAGGACATAATTCTGCGTTTCATTTGCAGCTTCAGTAAAAATGCCGGAGTTATCACTTTGCTTTTTCCTCAGTCTTCGCAGATTTGTTGTCTTGCGCTAGGAATTTTCCGGTTAATTTAATAGGGAAATGGAATACGTATTTCTCCAAGAATATTCATTATTTTAAAATGAGGAAGTAAAGTTCTCATTTCCACGATGTAGCAAGTGGATATAAATGACTTATAGATAGTGTTAGAAAGACTTTTAATTTTGAATAGGCAGTTTTGTTCTTAAGCAGAGTATGTTCTGTGGGAACTATGTTTGGTACTATATGAATTCCAACTGTCAATTTTCCCACTTTATTTGTCTACCTTAATTTTTTACCCAACGCAGAAGTATTGTATTGCATTTTACAAATTTAACAAGGACCACATTGGCGAGACATTTCGGATAATAATTGATAGTTTTTTAATTCTTGTGAGACATGTTCTTTATGAAAGGTTCATGAGATCTACAAGTTTTGTATGTGTTCCCAAATTTGTTTTTAGTTACCTTGATAAATTGTGAAATAGGACGATTACCGATATAAGTCAACGATTTTAATGTAAGACCAGGACCCACAATCCAGTGTACGTTTCTTCTGTCTTATTGTGTGAACGCCGCAAATGTGTTTGCAGATTTTTTAGTGTTTCAACCTCATGAGCTAAGTTTGACGACCTGACGATAGGGGCGTGGTGTCTCGAAACGCGTTTTTAAGCTGTGTACAGGACAGAAAACGATTGAATGCTAGCAATTATTACTGCTACAACAACAATGGTTACTTTGCATGTGATCAATCATGTAGCATGTATAGAACTACCACCGCATATCTGATATCAGAAAGTAGAGGAGAGGCTGGGATTCTGCTGCACTAAGCTAGGTCTTTTGAGGTGAAGGATGTCAACGGTGAAAGTGAACATGTTTTTGGTAGCCACAGATACCATGCAAGCGACGGTTTTCAGTGGGACGTCAGCTCAATGGTTCTCATCCTGAGGTAATTACCACCTGGGAATTAAATTATATTTTCTGAGGCGTAGAAACGAAAGAATTAAATTGTGTTTTGGTTACTAAACTAAATCAGAATTAGAAGATCATTACCATTGTTACTATTGCGTAAGACTGTAATACTTATTAACACAGTTACTACCAATTACTTCTTTTTCAAACACTACCATTACCGCGTGACAGAATGTCATGGAGTTCATTAAAGAATGTATGAACACCGTCTTCCTTACTGTCCCACACTACGCAGATACTTGGTACTTTATACCTTGCACCTAAGTCATACACATCACATAGTTTAAAAATGTCATAAATATGCCTTCTATGAGTTGTAGTTTCCAGAATGGACCAGAAACTGCTTCATTATTCTTTTCGCAACAGAAAGTGGGCTGACAGCATGACACAAAGGTAGCTCTGTAATGGCTGCTACACTGTTATAGGGCCGACACTGAGTTATTGTCAGTGGTAATGGTCAGACACAAAGCGTCGGCAGTCTGAAGCCTTCCAATTTCTGCCCGTTCAAAAGTAAGGAGTCCAGAGTTTTAACATACTTGCACTTTCGTGTTAAATGGGGGTGCAGTATGTGGGGGAAGCAAAAGCCACTAGGAAGATGGGCGGTGCAGAGGAAGTCGGTATTGCAACAAGTTTGTACCCACACTGTGGATAATTAGCGTTCTTTTCTGAGGAGGAGTCGTAGGTAGAAGTCGCGATTCACTGAGAATTAACAATGATGGAAACTGAATAAATGAATCAAAACTTGTGCAGCCGCCAGGATCTGAATCTGGGTCTCCTTGCTTACTAGGCAAGAGCGATGACCTTCACAGCACCGCAGCACTATGAAAAACATTGCTGCATAGAATACCCAAGTCCAATGTCTTCACCAAGCGAGTTGGCGCAGTGGTTAGCACACTGGACTCGCATTCGGGAGGACGACGGTTCACTCCCGGGTCCGGCCATCCTGATTTAGGTTTTCCGTGATTTCCCTAAATCTCTTCAGGCGAATGCCCGGATGGTTCCTTTGGATAGGCCACGGCCGACTTCCTTACCCATTCTTCCCTAATCCGATGAGACCGATGACTTCGGAGTTTGGTCTCCTCCCCCAAAACAACCCAATCCAATGTCCTCCCGAACACAAACTTCAATTCATATCTTCAGCAACGCTTGCCATAGTGCTTCGGCGGTGTAATGGTCAGCATTCCTGCCAAATCAGCCGTGTTCAAGTCCCAGCTGTAGCACAAATTTTATTTGATTTAGTTTCCTTCCACCACTATCATAGATAAAGATAAGACTCAAATGTCTCGAAGAAAATTTAATTATAAGATCTACAACATCAATGAGGATTGATTTATCATTCTATTAAGAAAAAACGTTGTTAGAATGTTTACTCACTACTTTGTTGTTGAACAAAACATCTATAAAACCTAACTATCATTATGCTTCGTCATTTTAAAAAAAAGTGCTCAAAGAAAATTGTCTTTCTTTCTGAAGTTCAGTTAGGTGCTAGTGTAGTGTAGTTGATGATAGTGTGGGGTCCGCCGCTCGTGGTCTCGCGGTAGCGTTCTCGCTTCCCGAGCACGGGGTCCCGGGTTCGATTCCCGGCGGGGTCAGGGATTTTCACCTGCCTCGAGATGACTGGGTGTCTGTGTTGTCCTCATCATTTCATCATCATCCAGGAAAGTGGCGAAATTGGACTGAGCAAAGATTGGATAATTGTACGGGCGCTGATAACCACGCAGTTGAGCGCCCCACAAACCAAAACATCATCATCATCATCATCAGATAGTGTGGGGAGAGGCGGGGGTACCAGCTAATATCTGCCTGCACTCAGGGGACACCAAGACGGTCAGAAGAAACATCGCATCACAGTGCGCGGCATTTCAGAGCTGCTGACGGTGCAGAACACTGCTGCCGAGTCTCGTATCCGAACCTGCGCAGCCTGGCGATCTGTTATTGGCAGAGCAACGGAGCCGCGACCGGCGATACCGCGGCAAACAGTTCTGATATCGTCCGGGCTTCTGGCAGTAGTAGCCTCGCTTATCTGCTCACCCTCAGACGAACGGTTTTAGTATGAGAACTGGAATGCTGCCTAGTGTGAGGCAAAGACTCGAGAGGCATCAGGTAATTCCCGGTAGACGAGCTTAGTGATAACTTGGAACGATCACATAGACAATGTTTTGGGTAAAGCAAGCCAAACACCGCGATTTATTGGCAGAACACTTAGAATGTGCAACGGGTCTATAAAACAGACTGCCTACACTAAGTTTGTCTCTTCTTCTGGAGGACCGCTGCGAGGTGTGGTATCCGCACTAGACAGGATTGACGGAGAACATCGAAAATTTTCAAAGAAAGGCAGCTCTGCCTGTACTATCGCGAAATAGGGCAGAGAGTGCTAACAGATATGATATGCGAATTTGGGTGGCAAACGTTAAAACAAAGGCGTTTTACGTTGCAGCAGGATCTTCTCATGAAATTTCAGTTACAAACTTTCTCTTTCGAATGCGCAAATATTTGTTTGGCACCCATTTACGTAGGGCGAAATGATCATCACAATACAAGAGAAATCTGAGTAGGGACGGAAAGATTTTAAGTGCTCGTTTTTCCCGCTTGCTGTTCGAAAGCGGAACGAAGAACCCCCTGTAAGACACTTCTACATCTACATTTACACTCCGCAACATCCTGCTTTCTGGCTTGCCACCAAAATCGCTCTACTACACGTCTTTCGGTTGTCCGTTGTCCACCGTGTCCTGCAAGGATATGATCGTGGGCCTCTGCCATTATTTCTTGTCTAAGGTGTTGGGGAACAACAATTCGCGGTCCAAGTTTTGTTTTACGGCATAATACACCATCTTCAAAGCAAAATTGTTTTTGAGTTGCGTATTTTTTGCATTCTGTATCCTCATCTTGTTCCTTTCTCCAGTCCTCAGTATCTCGGCCTGTTGCTTCCAAAAATGCTATTTTCCGACTTAGACAATCTGCATTCGCGTGTTTTTTCCTGGTTTATGGATAACTTCGAAATCCATTTCGGAAAGACATAGGGCCCAACGCGTGAGACGACTAGATGGATCCTTTAACCCAAGCAACCATTTTAAAGCTGCGTGGTCTGTAATGACCTTGAATTTCCTACCATACAAGTAGCATTTAAACTATTTGATACCATAAATAACACTTAACAATTCCTTCTCTGTTGTGGAATAATTTCTTTCTGCCGTTGTTAGTTGTCTCGAAGCGTAGGCTATGGGGTGTTCCGCGCCATTAATATTCTGACTCAAAACAACTCCTACTGAATGACCACTTGCGTCACAGGATAAAATAAATTCTTTATTATAATCTGGGTAGGCTAATACTGGACTGTGTGTTAACTTATCTTTAAGGGTTTGAAATGCTGATTCACAATCTTCAGACCAATGAAATTTTGCACCCTTTTTCAATAATTGGGTTAAGGGTCGGGCAATTTCAGCAAAATTTTGAACATATTTTCGGTAATACGATGCGAGACCAATGAAACTTTGTACTTCCTTAACGCGTTGTGGTGTTGGGAAGTCCTTAACTGCCGAAATTAATCGAGGATCTGTTGTAATTCCTGTTTCACTAACGACATGCCCTAGGTATGTAACCTCTGTCAACGCAAAACTACATTTTTCCATATTTAATGTTAATTTAGCTTTTCTAAGTCTCTGAAAAACATTACGCAGACGCACAGCATGTTCATTAATGTCTTTGGAGAATACAATGATATCGTCTAGATATACACAACATTGCTGAGTTTTGAGTCCTCGCAATACTCCATCGAGTAGTCTTTGAAAAGTTGTTGGTGCATTTTTCAAACCAAAAGGCATTCTTTTAAATTGCCAGTGGCCTCCAGGGGTAGAAAATGCTGTTTTATGCCTATCTTCAGGAGCAACTTCCAATTGATGATATCCGCTACGTAAATCGATTGTTGAAAAGTATTTACTGTTACCCAAACTGTCAATGATATCTGTAATGTCTGGAAGAGGACAAACATCTGAAATAGTTTGTTTGTTAAGGTGTCTGTAGTCACAACAAAATCTATATCGTTTCGTACCGTCGGGAGACTTCTTTGGAATAATTACGATGTTTGAATTATAAGGCGAATCAGAATATTCTATAATTCCATCTTTTAGATGCTGTTCTAAAAATTCATCCAGTACTGGCTGTAAGTGATGCGGAACTCTATAAGGCTTTCTATAAACTGGGGGGCTATTTCCTGTTGGGATCCTATGCTGTGTGATATCTGTTGCTGGCAGTGGACCTTATGCATTAAATAAATCTTGGAACACAACTAAAACTGCTTCTATCGTGTCTCTATCCTTTCCTTGCAAATGCTCAATCTTCTGGCGTAATGCGGTTTTATAGGCGTCTGGTTTCTGACCATAATTAATATCTGACCAAATGAAATCTTCTTCTTCAAAAGTACTGACTGTAGCTACTAATATTCCCTTATGCAACTCTTTGTCCTCCACTCCGAAATTGTCAATATGTACCGGTACTTTTCTTTCTCCCTCAACGTCTTGAACCCGTACAACACTTCTTCGTACAAAACAATGTGATACATCTAATTCCTCATTTTCCTCTAATGGCTCTATTAGACATACTGTATCTGTAGGTACCTCGGGGTCAACGGTCATCCAGAGAAGTTTTCCTGTGCCAGATGGTATCTGATCCCGCGAATCAACCTTCAAGCACGTTGCACGCAGTGTAGTTGATTTCGCCTTCCGGTTAGGGAAATCTTGCGGCAGCGGGCTCTTTGCAGCGGTGTCACCTAGCTGAAACACTATTCCGCTAAGTTCTACAGTTTGCTGTCTGAGGTCGATTTTAGCGTGATGTTTATTCAGGAAATCCAACCCTAGGATCGCGTCGTACCCGTCAGTTACCTTTGTTACCACTTCCACATCTTCTTGAAATTGTACACCGTGAATATAGAAAATCAGTGATGTACATCCTAATGACTTCACTGTACCTCCTCCTACTCCACTCAATCTATACCTAGGAGGGTCATATTTCTTTTCTCCAATGCATTCATTAGCCACTATTGATACGTTTGCGCCTGTATCCACCAGTATCCTTGCCTCTTTATCCTGTATGGTAGCAGATAACCAGCATTCCGCCTTCACATTCGCCTTAATGGCATGAAATTTTATTGGGAACGCCTGGCGGCGGCTCCGACATTCCCGTTGGAGTTTAACTGATTTCTATTTCCAAAAACTTTCTTAGACCTGCATTCCTTGAATGTGTGACCTAATCTTTGACAATTAATGCATTTAGGTTGTCTGCAATTGTTTGCTATATGTCCCTGTCGATCGCACCTAAAACATCGTACTCCTGCAGAAAATACATTTCGCTTCTCCTTGTATCTGGTGGCAATGTCAATTTCTTCAAAAGCCGTCGCCACAGATACAGCTTCCGCTAAATTTTTAGGAAACTCTGCCCTGACACGACGGGACATTTCAGGAGGCAACCCACGTAAAAATGTATCCAGAGCTCTATTTTCTGCCCCTTGTAAAATAAATTTATGTGCTTCATCACTAGTTGTCAACTGATACATGTTAATATTAACTTTTCTAATCCTATCTACAAAGCTTTCTAACGACTCGTTTTGCCTCTGAGTGATAGTGTTTAACTGTTCCCTATAAAATCTACAGCTGTTCTGTTTTTGAAAACGTGTAAGCAATCCTTTCTTCAATTCCTCAAATGTTGGAGCATTCCGTAATTCTTCATGGTATAATACGTGTGCTTTAGCCTCTCCTAGCAATCTTAACTTTGTCATTTGTAAGAGCTGTTCATCTGACCATGATCCTAACTTTGAAGCTGCTACTAAATCATCAAAAAAGGCTGTTATGTCTTCGCCAGGTTTACCTGAAAAAGGAGTTATCAAGGCTGCTGCTGAGGAATCTAGGGTGGGAGGGAGTGAACTGGTGTGCCTAACCTCACTCAACTGTTTAAATAATGCATTATTATCATTTTTAAGCTGTGCTATCTGATTAACTAAGATCTGAATAGCTTCCTCAGTAGAAACCGCTTGTGGTGGTGACTCTGACTTTGTACGATTTCGTGTCATCATTTTATAAACTGTTAGTTACACAATCTTACCACACTGAATGAAAAAAAGATGTTTAAATATTTTCGACAAGCTCTTAAAATTATGAGAGAGAATACACTTCTAAATAAAGAAAATATTACGACTGCTATGCAAACCGCTATCCTTTCACACATTAAACCATACTAACTGTGGACCTTCAGTGACTGTCATTCACACCTCATATTGAGCCAAGGGTTTTTTCTCTGACACCAAATGTAACAGTTGTGATACTAAATGTAACTGGGTTTTCTCTTTTGATGCTGTCAATTGTCAGGATGAGCATTCTAAAGCATTCTGTCAGGGTGAAAATATTAAATAAATGAACTTTTCACTCTTAGCAACATGTGGGCAGGGTGGGTTCTTCCTTGGCTCGGGTAGGAGGTAGAATGAAACAGCATTTTTACATAAGATAACTTTTATTGAAAGTTTCGTACAGCTGTATCTTACTGGACGTTCTGGTTCGGAGAGCGGCAGCCGTGTCGTTTGCGTAGCCTTCTGCTGCGGCAGCGGCGGCGGCGGCGGCGGCGGCGTCTGATTACGCGTAGCGGTGTGTATCTCGTGTCGCCGTCTCGCCCAGCTGACTGGAGAAGCGCAGCGCGAGGTGGCCCGTTTAATTATTGCGAGCGAAGTCGTGCATCGGATGGTGATACCTTGAATGTGGCGTCCCAGTGTTTCTCTTCTCTAAGCGGCCGCGTGTGTTGTGCGTCGGCCAGCGGAGCGGCGCGGCGGGGGAAGGCCAGAGTCCGGGACTCGAACAACGGACTCCCGCTTGCCAGTCTTCGGCTGTCAGATCTTCATCCCAGCTCACAGGTGACTGCTGATGTGAGGCCGTCTCCTTCCCGTCCTCACGAGTCACCCGGGTGCGTAAAATCAGACTTCAAATACCTTTTAACTTCTGTCTTCTGGCGCCGAGGCTGCTGCTTGCTATTCCATTACAGCGGCGGACTGGGTGCGTCTGTGCATGATGTAGTCTCTTCTTGCATGACGGTCTTCAGCACCGAAACTGACTTAAAACAACTGCTACGCTTCTTCACTTCTTCGTCTTCTTCATCGCTCGTCTTCGTCTTCGTCTCCGTCTCCGTTTCCCTCTTCATCTGTCGGGCCCACCGCGTCTCGCGTATTTATTCACTTCAGTTCACTGGAGGTGAACGACTTCACGGCCATTGCCTTTTCTGTCACGTTGAAAAGCTTCTCGAAGAATCTTCTTAACGTCGGTCATTGGCTCTTGGGATGCAGGCGAGGGCCTTTGCTCACATGAGACAACTGAGAAACACGTGAGCCGGTTGGGCGATGCCCTGACGGCTGAATCGACAGCGCCCGCTTATGTGGAACTTGCTGACTTCACGGTCATTGTCTCTTCTGTTCTGCTGTTCTGCCCGATGAATGCCAGTATGTAACTCTCTAAACTAAACCAAGTTTTTCATTTATATTCTAATTTCTACTTCACTTTGATTTCACTAATTTATTTACTTAAGTACCACTCAACACAGGTAATAACTTTAGTGGCACTGGAGAGAGCTGTAAGATTACAAAATCAGTAGCGGAAGACAGAGATTGGGAAATATGCAACAAATAATCGAGGACATTCGTGGCGTTACTTTGCAATGAATAGAGTGGCACAGGAGAGGAAGTTATGGCTTTCCACACCACTTCAGTTAGTGGATGTTATGTAAATTGAGGGTGGAGGGGGGGAGAAAGGAAAGGGAAGGGACTGTTGATGTCAGGTGGAAAGGGTCTTCATGCGGAATCAGATGCGACGAGTGAAAATGGTGTGCCGGGCAGTGTTTCGAACAAGGGATCTCCCGCTTACTAAACAGTTGCGTTAACTATTGCACCACTCGCGCACAGTGTGTATTGCAATTGCGCGGACCACACTGTGTGATCAAAAGTATCCGGACACCACCAAAACATACGTTTCTCATATTAGGTGCATTGTGCTGCCACCTACTGCCGGGTACTCCGTATCAGCGACCTCAGTAGTCATTAGACATCGTGAGAGAGCAGAATGGGGCGCTCGGCGGAACTCATGGACTTCGAAAGCGGTCAGGTGATTGGGTGTCACTTGTGTCATACGTCTGTACGCGAGATTTCCACAATCCTAAACATCCCTAGGTCTATTGTTTCCGACGTGATACTGAAGTGGAAATGTGGAGGGACACGTACAGCACAAAGGCATACAGGCCGACCTCGTCTGTTGATTGACAGAGACCGCCGACAGTTGAAGAGTGTCGTAATGTGTAATCGGCAGTCATCTATCCAGAACATCACACAGGAATTCCAAACTGCATCATGATCCACAGCAAGTACTATGACAGTTAGTCGGGTGGTTAGAAAACTGGGATTTCATGGTCGAGCGGCTGCTCATAAGGCACATATCACGCCGGTAAAGGCAAAACGACGCCTCTCTAGGTGTAAGGAGCGTAAACGTTGGACGACTGAACAGTGGAAAAACGTTGTGTGGAGTGATAAATAAACGTTGTGTGGAGTGATAAATTACGGTACAAAATGTGGCGATCCGATGGCAGGATGTGGGTCTGGTGAATGCCCGCTGAACGTCATCTGCCAGCGTGCGTAGTGCCAACAGTAAAATTCTGAGGCGGTGGTGTGGTCGTGTGGTCGTGTTTTCCATGGAGGGGGCTTGCACCCCTTGTTGTTTTGCGTGGCACTATCACAGCACAGGCCTACATTGATATTTCAAGTACCTTCTTCCTTCCCATTGTTGAAGAACAATTCGGGGATGGCGATTGCATCTTTCAAGACGATCGAGCACCTGCTCATAATTCACAGCCTTTGGCGGAGTGGTTACACAACAATAACATCCCTGTAATAGACTGGCCTAAACAGAGTCCTGACCCGAATCATTTAGGACACCTTTGGGATGTTTTGGAACGCCGACTTCGTGCCAGGCCTCACCGACCGACATCGATACCTCTCCTCAGTGTAGCACTCGGTGAATAATGGGCTGCCATTCCCCTAGAAACCTTCGACCACCTGATTGAACGTATGCCTGCGATAGTGGAAGATCTCATCAAGGCTAAGGGTGGGCCAACACCATACTGAATTCCAGCATTACCGATGGAGGGCGCCACGAATTTGTAAGTCATGTTCACCCAGGTGTCCGGATACTTTTGATCACATAGTATATCTCGGCACGCATGTCGGCCGACCCACATTCCCATCTAGGGCTACTTACTCTCGCTGTCCGAAAGAACAGACACCACTCGTTCATATAATCAATCACTTAGAGGACTGGCAATACACATAAGAA
The DNA here is from genome assembly GCF_023864275.1 of Schistocerca cancellata. NCBI lineage: Eukaryota > Metazoa > Arthropoda > Insecta > Orthoptera > Acrididae > Schistocerca > Schistocerca cancellata. The sequence goes on from NC_064627.1 coordinate 264,754,897, forward strand.
AAATGTGATTAACCTTTTACGTATTTTACAAACCGAAGCTATACCTTTCACGTAAGATTACACGGTCCTGTTCAAAGTACGGAGGAGAAGTGTAGATATAGGCATAAAGCACTAGCCAGAAGTCGCACTGGTGTTGTCGACAGCAGTTTTAATGAAGTAGGCGGAGCCTACCGCTTCCATTCTCCACGGACCTACTGTGCGCGTGGAAGTGTACTTCATCTGCTTCCTCTCACAGTGAAAGCAGCAAAGAAGAAGTGCGCGGGCAGTACGTGACCAACATTCCAACTCTGGCCTTTCCGCGCTCCACCAAAGAAGCTCCTCGTCGGCCTTTTCGCAAGCTGTAGCTACCCGCAGCTGGTTCAGAACTTGATTCAGATGCAATAATCGAGCGAAATCCCTGTGCTGTTATGTTCACCTTCACCATATTCGTTCATTTTTCAATTTATATTGGGTAGAAACCTCTTTCGAATTACGTCACATGTTACGATCTTCAGTTTCATGTATCCACGTGTGTTTCTTTCTTCTTCTTTTCACGTAAATTGTGTTCTTCTGGAATAATAATTTTTGAAAATGTATTTTGTTTCTCACAGAGAGTGACATAATTGGTCTTAATTGTTATGAGTTAGAGCCGTAATTTTCTACAGAAGTGCGTTTTATAACTTCGATCTTACTTCTCTGGCATGCAATAATTCCCAGAAATTTGTATTACATCCTGATAAAACTTCGAGTATAGCGCAGAGCACTATAAATCAAGATGGCCTTGGTATATGCGTTCCCGTATGTCCTGCGTAAGTCGGTGTACAGGACATGGCGGAATTTCTGTATTCCCAGACACGAAAGAGAAAATAAAAGCTTCTGGGTTTCACTATAACATTGTCAACCCCGATAGCTGAGTGGCAGCCGGCATGGTGGCTCAGCGTGTTCGGTCAGAGGGTTAGCTGCCCTCTGCAATAAAAAAAAACTGAGTTAATCGATCAACGACGAACTTAAACGGGTGTCTTACGACGTCCGCACCGAACAGATGCAACGAACAAAATGAGATAAAAAAAAGTGGTCAGCGTGACGGATTGCCATCCTACGGGCCCGGGTTCGATTCCCGCATGGGTCGGGGATTTTCTCCGCTCACGGACTGGGTGTTGTGTCGTCTTCATCATCCTTTCATCCCCATCCGGCACGCAGGTTGCCCAATGTGGCGTCGAGTGTAATAAGACCTGCACCAAGGCGGCCGGACCTGCCCCGTAAGGGGCCTCCCGGCCACTGACGCCAAACGCTTATTTACATTACTATAACGCTGTAATTTTTCTCTGACAGCAAAGAGTTAGGAAGATCACTTAAAGGAAATGGATAGAGATTTGGAAAGTTGTTATAAGATGAAGCAGTCGAACCAAACCAGGCAATGCTGACAAGGGAACCTCCCCATCGCACCCCCCTCAGATTTAGTTATAAGTTGGCACAGTGGATAGGCCTGGAAAAACTGAACACAGATCAATCGAGAAAACAGGAAGAAGTTGTGTGGAACTATGAAAAAATATTCAAACTGAGTAGTCCATGCGCATCATAGGCAAATCAAGGAGAGTGTGAGCTCAGGAGCGCCGTGGTCCCGTGGTTAGCGTGAGCAGCTGCGGAATGGGAGGTCCTTGGTTCAATTCTTCCCTTGAGTGAAAAGTTAAATTTTTCATTTTCAGACAATTATTATCTGTCCGTCTGATGCGATCACTTTTTTGGGAGTGATTATCACATCCACAAGAAAACCTAAATCGGGCAAGGTAGAAGAATCTTTTCACCCATTCGCCAAGTGTACAAGTTAGGTGGGTCGACAACATATTCCTGTCATGTGACGCACATGCCGTCACCAATGTCGCATAGAATATATCAGACGTGTTTTCCTGTGGAGGAATCGGTTGACCTATGACCTTGCGGTCAAATCTTTTCGGTTCCCATTGGAGACGCACGTCCTTTCGTCTACTAATCGCACGGTTTTGCGGTGCGGTCGCAGAAGACAGACACTAAACTTATTACAGTGAACAGAGACGTCAATGAACGAACGGACAGATCATAACTTTGCGAAAATAAAAAATTAAACTTTTTACTCGATGGAAGACTTGAACCAAGAACCTCTCGTTCCGCAGCTGCTCACGCTAACCACGGGACCACGGCACTTCTGCGCTCATACTCTCCATGATTTGCCTATCTTGCGCATGGACTACTCAGTTTGTATATTTTGCTTATTTTTTTCATAGCTTCACACAACTTCTTCCTGTTTTCTCGATTGATCTGTGTTCAGTTTTTCAAGGCCTATCCACTGTGCCAACTTATAACTAAATCTGAGGGGGGTGCGATGGGGAGGTTCCCTTGTGAGGATATTCGATGAGACACTAAACATAGTTGATGAGTTTTGCTATTTAGGGAAGAATCCATCGGACGATGGCTGAAGGTGAGACTAGAAACAGTAAGAAAAGCGTTTCTGAAGAAGAGGACATCTAATATAAATTTGAATGTTTCACTGAGGTATTTGTCTGGAGTGTAACTTCGTATGGTAGTGAAATATGAACGATAAACAGTTGAGACGAAACCCGAACGGAATCATTTGAAACGTTTCTACTGTAGAGAAATTTCCAAAAATACTCCAAAATAATCTTAACTATTTTTTTAAATGTTTTGGGAAATGACAGAAGATTCTTCAAGGCCGCATTAGCTGTATAAATGTTCCTTTATTAGATTATACGACCGGTTTCACACGATTAAAGGTGCATCTTCAGGCCATAATAAATTTTAATTCATAAGACTACAGAGAATGTACGACATCCTAACGTTTAAGTTGCAAACTGATGAATTGGGTAGCCTCTTAGAAGGTGGATGATCGATTGGCTAAAATTGGAATTTACACACCGTAGGGCGAACGCCAAAAGTGCCAGAACTCATGTTTCAGTAAAATACCAAAGCTGTCTTATAATAAACACAATGTGTAAAAAGTTGGCTTCTTACTAAACGTAGTCCTAAAGTGCAGTTCACATTAAAAGAGGAATGCAGTTAGCATATACAATGACTCCGCCAGTTAGATAAAACTGTAGTTGATGTACACCATCAATAAAATTGTGCTAAGATAGTGGTGAAAGAACTAAGAACTTAGCACAGTTTTATTGGTGACCTACATTAACTACGGCTTTATCCACCTGGTGGGACCTAGTATGCGCTAACTGCAGTCCTGCACTCCCACATTTGCCCGCATCTCGTGGTCGTGCGGTAGCGTTCTCGCTTCCCACGCCCGGGTTCCCGGGTTCGATTCTCGGCGGGGTCAGGGATTTTCTCTGCCTCGTGATGGCTGGGTGTTGTGTGCTGTCCTTAGGTTAGTTAGGTTTAAGTAGTTCTAAGTTCTAGGGGACTGATGACCATAGATGTTAAGTCCCATAGTGCTCAGAGCCATTTGAACCATTTTGAACTCCTACATTTCAGGACTACATGTAAGAAGAATCAACTGTTTAGACCTTTAGTCTATTATTACACAGCTTGGGTATTTTATTGGAGCATGAGGTTTGACGGTTTAGACATTCACCTTACGGTGTATAAACTATAGTTTCAGCCATTCGTGATCAGCCTTTAAGATGTTATGCGTTTGGTCGGTTTACAACTTGAACATTGCGACATCGTACGTACTCTCTAGCCTTACGAAGTGAAAAAATTTCATCGCCTGAAGATGCACCTCTAATAGAGTGAAACCGGTCGTGTTGCCTAAAACAGGAACCTGTAGACAGCTAATGTGGCCTAGAAGAACTTTCATTCATTTTCAGAAAAATTAAAAACGATTTTTTAAGATAATTTTGGAGAATTTTGGAAATTTATTGACACTAACATCGTATAATCTAAGCTGTGGTCACTTAACTACCGTGTAGTTTGTGTATTTGAAACGTTATGTTACAGTAGAATACTGAAGATTAGATGAGTAGATCAGAAAACTAATGAAGAAGTACTGAAAAGAATTAGAAAAAGTAAATTTATGGCATAAGTTGACTAAAAAATGCGACCGGGTTAAAGCGGATATCCTGAGGCGTAAAGGAATCGGCAGTCTGGTAGTGAACGGAAGTGTACGGCGTAAAGCTTGAAGAGGGAGATAAAGGCTTGGCTTACTTAAGCAGCTTCAAAGCGGCGTACGTTGGGGTTGTCTGCAGAGATGAAGCGGCTTCCACAAATAGACTGGCATGGAGGGCTGCATTAAACCAGTTTTCGGAATGAAGACCGTAACAACAGTTCTACATCTGCATCTACATGGATACTCTGCAAATCACACTTAAGTGTCTGGCAGAGGGTTCATCGAACCACCTTCACAATAATTCTCTATTATTCCACTCTCGAGCAGTGCATGGAAAAGAGCAACATCTGTATCTTTCCGTGTGAGCTCTGTTTTCCCTTATTTTATTATGACGACAGTTTCTCCGTAAGTACGTCGGCTTCAACAAAATATTTTCGGGTTCGGAGGAGAAGGTCAGTGACAGATGGTTTGTTCGGTACGGGGATCGTGAGAAAGAGCTCCTAAACTGTGGTCCTTCTCCACGATTGGCTGTTTTGTTCGGAAGTAGTGAGCTAAAATGGTGAACTACTCTTATTAATATTAGAAAAACTAAACAGTGAATTTACTTACATTTCCTATAACAGTATCTCTCAATAGCAGGCTATCATTCGATTATTTCAAAAGTGTTAATTAACAGCAGAATAATAAACAATAGCTAAATGAAAAAGCACTTACGAAATCTTCGGACCACACCTAACTTGGATGGCGGGCGAAGCGGTTAGGCTGTAATTTCACAGCTGGTTCTTCAGTCTCAGAGAAATACAGGGCTATTACAAATGATTGAAGCGATTTCATAAATTCACTGTAGCTACATTCATCGACATATGGTCACGACACACTACAGATACGTAGAAAAACTCATTAAGTTTTGTTCGGCTGAAGCCGCACTTCAGGTTTCTGCCGCCAGAGCACTCGAGAGCGCAGTGAGACAAAATCGCGAGAGGAGCCGAGAAAGCGTATGTCGTGCTTGAAATGCACTCAACATCAGTCAGTCATAACAGTGCAACGACACTTCAGGACGAAGTTCAACAAAGATCCACCAACTGCTAACTCCATTAGGCGATGGTACGCGGCTTTAAAGCTTCTGGATGCCTCTGTAAGGGGAAATCAACGGGTCGGCCTGCAGTGAGCGAAGAAACCGTTGAACGCGTGCGGGCAAGTTTCACGCGTGGCTCATGCCACAACTGGAGACCGACAGCAGGATGGTGCTCCACCGCACTTCCATCATGATGTTCGGCATTTCTTAAACAGGAGATTGGAAAACCGAAGGATCGGTCGTGGTGGAGATCATGATCAGCAATTCATGTCATGGCCTCCACGCTCTCCCGACTTAACCCCATGCGATTTCTTTCTGTGGGGTTATGTGAAAGATTCAGTGTTTAAACCTCCTCTACCAAGAAACGTGCCAGAACTGCGAGCTCGCATCAACGATGCTTTCGAACTCATTGATGGGGACATGCTGCGCCGAGTGTGGGAGGAACTTGATTATCGGCTTGATGTCTGCCGAATCACTAAAGGGGCACATATCGAACATTTGTGAATGCCTAAAAAAACTTTTAGAGTTTTTGTATGTGTGTGCAAAGCATTGTGAAAATATCTCAAATAATAAAGTTATTGTAGAGCTGTGAAATCGCTTCAATCATTTGTAATAACCCTGTATATGTTGTCTACCGCGGTCGGTATCAGTTAAGACTTAAGTTTTTAAATGTAAGAGCTGGTTCGGAGTCTCGGAGAACAGACATGTTGTCAGGCTTGGTCAGTATCGATTAAGAGCTTAATTAGCAATCTCTGATTATCTGAACATGTAATTTAGAACAGTTTGATAGTAATTACGCAATTCGCTGTTCACTGTTTTGTTTATTTTCCATGAAAGTGCGAAGAATGCAAATTGTGATACGTAAAGAGGACTAGGATTGTGCAGTTTCTAGTATTCTGCTAATAATAAGTGAGTGGCATCCCGTATAAACAAAGTAATTAATTATTTATAGTATACCAGTTCCTCGCTAAGAGTTTATTACTACCTCAAGGTAACGGATTCATGACCTACGTGCCGTTTTCTGCACAGGGGACAACACCAATGGAAGACTGCAGGTTAGTGAACATTATTCAGACATCATGCTTTCCACTCACGGCGGTGGAAGCAACTAGGCACCAAACGTGTACTGATATCTTAGCACAAATGAGGTCAGTGACACGTCATCTGTGATATAGCACGGATGAGGTTTGAAGGGAAATTTTCGATGGACCGACGTAAATCGCTATCGCAGTATTTCTCTCCATCTCTCCCTCTCTTTTCCACGTGCAGTAACTGGACTGATTGGCCCCAGGTCATGGCACAGAACACACCGTCTAAACTACACTTAACGCCGACAGCTTGAAATACACCCTCCAAATACTACAAGTTAAAAACCCTAGTGTACCGTTGTTGCGTTTCAACGCCTTGCATCATGTGGAGAGAGGCCGCCCCCGGTAGATGAGTGGTCAGCGCGACAGAATGTCAATCCTAAGGGCCCGGGTTGATTCTCGGCTGGGTCGGAGATTTTATCCGCTCAGGGACTGGGTGTTGTGTTGTCCTAATCATTATCATGTCATCCCCAGCGACACGCAAGTCGCCTAAGTGGTGTCACATCGAAAGACACGCGTCGAACGGCCTACCCGACTGGAGGCGCTAGTCACACCCCATTTATTTATGTGGAAAGAGGCAAATTCATGGCTCGTTGGACCTCACTACACTCCATCAATCAGCCACTGCCGAGAAGAAATTTTTCAGAATGTACGTCTGGAGCAAATTACTACGAAATTGATGAGAAAACAGGATTACATGACCGAGCGAGGTGGCGCAGTGGTTGGCACACTGGACTCACTTTCGGGAGGACGACGGTTCAGTCCCGCACTTTGAAAGGGCACGACCGACCTCCTTCCCCGTCCATCCCTAAACCGATGAGACCGATGACCTCACTGTTTGGTCTCTCCCCCAAAACAACCCAACCCAGGATTACATGTTAATGAAGAAAAGACAGAATACCTGCCCATAAGGAAGAAAACCAGAAAAGATGCACCTCTGACTGTAGATGGATTCAATTTAAAGACTGTTACCGGCCGTAGTGGCCGAGCGGTTCTAGGCGCTACAGTCTGGAACCGCGCGACTGCTACGGTCGCAGGTTCGAATCCTGCTTCAGGCATGGATGTGTGTGATGTCCTTAGGTTAGCTAGGTTTAATTAGTTCTAAGTTCTAGGGGACTGATGATCTCAGAAGTTAAGTCTCATAGTGCTCAGAGCCATTTGAACCATTTTCAAGACTGTTGACCACTTCAAGTCTTTTTAGTAATAACAACAGAACTGATATAGAAACAGATGCCCGTTTATCAACAGCAAACAAGACACTTTTTAGTCATCAAAGTTCTAAGAAAAAGATCACTTAGCAAATGGTTCAAATGGCTCTGAGCACTATGGGACTTAACTTCTGAGGTCATCAGTCCCCTAGAACTTAGAACTACTTAAACCTATCTAACCTAAGGACATCACACACATCTATGCCAGAGGCAGGATTCGAACCTGCGACTGTAGCGGTCGCGCGGTTCCAGACTGTAGTGCATAGAACCGCTCGGCCACCCCGGCCGGCGATCACTTAGCAGTAACTTCAAAATCCCCTTATATCAATCGACCTTTATACCTGTGTTGTTATATGGATGTGAAACATTAATATTTAGAAAGAAAGATGAAGAAAAACTGTTAATATCCGAAAGAAAAGTACTAAGGAAAATTTTTGGACCTGTATACGACGAAAATAACATGGAATGGAGAATAAGAAGAAATGAAGAATTAAGAGGGCTGTAGAAACACCGTAACATCGTAGAAGTATTCAAGAGGAGAAGGTTGAATTGGGCAGGCCATATAGCAAGAACGACAGAGAATAGACTACCTAGAATGGCATTCAGCAGAACAATAGATGGCACGAGAGGAAGAGGGAGACCCAGAATCAGACGGTGGGATAACATTCGGGAGGACACAACTAGGATGAACAGCAACAGCAACTGGACAAACAGCGCATTGGACAGGCAGAAGTGGAAGCGGCTCATAGAACAGGCGTATGGTCGATAAGGCCCTTGTCACATGTAAAGTAAAGTAAGTACTTTTGGAGCACAGTATTGTATGTAACTGAAATACGTACGGACTGTGGGAAAATCGGAGCAAAATCCTGCGCTAAAATGTGTTACAGCTATTCTCCCCCAACTATAAGTTAATTATCCTTTCTCAGCCAGATCACCAATAGAAATGGTAACACATCTGTGTAGTGGTTCATCCAAGCACCCAGTAGCATATGATATCGTGAATCTGATGTTAAATATCGTAACTGGGAATTCAGGATCTTACCACGTGCTGGGTAAAAACACTCTGCACCGTTTCTGGCAATGAAACAGTGGAAAAGCTAGCCAAAGCAGTCGTCTATGACGGAGAGAGCGAACACTTTGAAACACTAACTAGAGACCTTTTAAACGTTTTCAAATCGATAATTAGGGGGAATCAGGACTCATAAGAGCAAAAGACTTCCAAATCCAACGACAAAATTACGCTACAGTGAACCCAGCGCTGACTGTTAACTTACAACACAAGAAATATCGTACCTTCAGAAGGCTCATTAATACTACCAGGCGCTTAGCCTCCATCCACAGCTGTTATACGAAACATCTACACTTCTTGGTCTGCTCTCATCCCCATTGTGCGAGTGCGATGAAAAAGAGGATGTAGATCGCATACTTTATTTCACTGCACGAAAATATACAGAGCTGCATGTCGTGTGCTACAAAGTCAGGCCACCATCGGATGCTGTTTGCGAACTTGTGCAACTGCAGTCCTATCTTTGAAAGACATGAAAATATGTCGCCTTTTATTTGCCCTTTTGTTGGAAGAGTAGGTGAAATTTTCAAGTGATTCTACTGCAATTTTATGTTGATGATGATGAATAATGTATTAAACCCTATGTGTATGTTGCTCTAAAATGAGTATTTTGTTTGACGATGGCTATACGAGGTGATTCAGCTGCCCTTAAGGATGTCGATTTAGGTAATACCTGGCCTTCAAAAACCTAAACAGCAGCTTTTTGTAGGAAATTTCATGTAGTTAAATTGTCTACTGGGATGCGTTTTCGCTATAGGTTGTAGTTTTCGAGTTATTCAAGAAAAAAATACAGAAGTCAACTTCAAACCTACCCCCACTCCCAATTCAGTACAGTAGTATGTTGTTCACGACACTCCCACACCACGACTCTACAAAAATTTACAACTGCACAAATTATTTCCCACATTCGAGCGTTTTTGGTCTTATTTACGGCCTTAATATGTCTCCGGCTTTGCCCTGCACTTAAAAATTGCAAAATGGACCTTCCTGTAAATTTTACCTATAGTTTTGTGATTTTTAACACAATAAAATAAACTATTACGTTGCTGTATTCTGCAGGCATCCTGACTACGAAACTAGTGTGCTTCTAAGTTTGGATCGGATTGACAACGTAAATAGTTTTAGCATAATGCTTACAAAAGGTCGTTTTTCTTTTATTACTCTCACGGCCACGTTTAATTAATAATGTTAAGAAAATAACCAACTACGTTTCTGGTTTAATAGCACAATCAATAGAGACCAAAACAGGTTGAATGTCGGTAATTGCTCGTGTAGTCGGAAATTTTTGTACAATGGTAGTGTAACGTAGTAAGTTACTCCGTGTTACGTATAATAGATGCACTACAGTATGGAGCAGTGAGCGCCTCTGGTCTAGTACCTGCAAGAGATTCGTTCGTTTCCTCCCCCCCCCCCCCCCCCTTTAGTTAGAACGTTGCTGATGCACCTGTGTCAGATGCCGTCTGTGGCAGTAACTCAACCTGCTACGATATTTGTATTCCTTATGTATTTAAATAAACCACATTAGTTGTTTTCCGATTCTGTTCAAACTTTACATAATGCTTTTTGTTACTGCTAAAATGATACTGTCCAAATTTCATTTCGTTATTTATCACTGTTTCTAATACAGAAGAAATTACCTAAAATCACAAAAAACCATTCTGGTATTTCAAAACTGATGTAGCAACTGCACTAGATTAATTTTCAACATCATATGGTGCTATTATGAAAAGTTCAGCTCCTGAAAATCAGTTAACTAGAATTTTTCATTTTATAACATTTGTAATTTTTTATGACATAATATTGGAACCCTTTCAAATTGATATTCAGTTATGTTTTGTTATGTGAGTGCATGGGAGTGATTGAGAGAGTAAATGAAGGACATGTGAAAATTCGAAATGTTTTATTTTGTGAAGATCAATGGGAAATGCAAGCGTCTTTAAAAATTCCTGAGAAGAAAAAAAATGGCTCTGAGCACTATGCGACTTAACTGCTGAGGTCATCAGTCGCCTAGAACTTAGAACTACTTAAACCTAACTAACCTAAGGACATCACACACATCCATGTCCGAGGCAGGATTCTAACCTGCGACCGTAGCGGTCACGCGGTTCCAAACTGAAGCGCTAGAACCGCAAGGCCACACCGGCCGGTGAGAAGAACCAAGAGTCATGTGACATACTCGTACATATGATTGAGCATGTTTTTGTAAAAGGCAGTCAGAAAAGAATATTGGAACGGAAGAAGTTTGTTATGTAAATTTAGAATTATTTCATGATTTATTTGGTTGATAATTAAAGCTACTGTAATAAACTGAAGTCTGTTTATGTAAAATTAATTTCTAAACTGTGAATCATCTAGAAAGTACGTTCTGTCTGGTCACTTATATGAATAGAAAATCAGAATCGAAAGGTTCTCGCGCGAGAGAGGGGTGCTACCTGTACAAGAACACTGCCTAAGGGAATCGTTTCCGTACCATTGAACCGAACACACCCTGTTAGATCGATCTTCGCAAATAGTATCTAAAATGAAGAATTGGAGACGTGAATTCCGTTGGGTTATCGCTAACACAAAGCTACTTGAGTGGGAAGAATTTTAGTGAACCATTCATAATTTTATGTGCTTCCATGTGAAAAATAACCTCGTGCGATATATTCTGGTCGGACCTAGAAAATCCGCGTGGTATGTTTCGTATTCGAGACTGCATAGTGTAGCGAACACTTTTGTAAAAGATGATCAATGAATCCATCGAATGTTTAAATCGTGTAAAGTTGTGGGTCAGAGAGTGTTTAGGTCCTGAATAATATTCGGGTTGGGCTTACAAAATATCTGGCTGCTTTTGTGTGACTATGTATGGTACATCTTTGTGACTGTAAACTTGAAGAGACAATATTAGTGCAGACGTAAATACTGACTTTATAGCCATTTATTGAGTCTTAGTGGCATAAAATACTCAGCAGAACTTTGAAAGTGTTGCTACAAGAACGTAGAACCCGAACGCTCCATGTTTATCATGAACTTTCAGGAACTGATTTTTAAATAGAATTTTGCGGCCTCTGTCTGGCGGGTGATTTCTTGAACGCCGCTTTGCACCAGGTAGATAGTACCTGTTACGACAGAGTAAAGGGATAACGAGCAGACAAGAAGTTATCGGTGTAGGTGGATTGAACTGTGTGAATGTGATAACATTACGAAGAGGACCGAACCCAGCCCCACAGCTGTAGGAGCGAGTACCGCGACGAACATACTAGTAATACTGACGTAAAGGATGAGTGTGGAAATGGAGGGGCGTTTGGAGGTGACGTTTGCATGTTTTTCTTGAATGACTCGAAAACCGTACCTTTCAAGAAAATCGTATCCCGGTACAAAATTTGACCAAATTAAATTTCCTACAAAAATGTTCTGTTCATTTTTATAGGAATAATAATTTGCGCCAAGCGATGGAGGGAACTGGATAATCTCGAGTGTGATTTTTGAAGGCCAGATATAACATTGAGGGTTGCATAAAACGACATTGGTAGGGACAGCTGAATCATCTTGTATATCCTCCTGATATACCAAATAAATAAAAAAAAAAGATACGCCTCATCTCCGGTTTGTTCCGTTTCGTTTGCGAGTGCAGTGCAACGACAACTGCAAGGGGCTTCGCGCCAAGACCAGCATCTATCGTCGCGCTTGTTATATTTTCTCTGTTTACTTAAGCTAAAATGGAAGGACGGGTGGCACTGACAAGGGAGGCCACGACGTTTGGAACGCGGATGTACTTCTGATTTCGTACACTCGTAGTACTCCATTAGGACAACAAAATGTGTATGCAGTAGCGCGTACTTCTCAAGTGTTATTGAGAAAATAGCAAGATAATTTGTCCGCACGGTAGCTCAGCGTGTTCAGTCAGAGGGTTTAGCTACCCTCTGTAATAAAAAAAACTGAGTGAACGGACCAACGAACAACCTGAACAAGTATCGTCGGACGTCCGCCACGAACAAATTCAACGAACAATTTAGAACAAATTAAGATTAAAAAAAGCCGATCGGTGGATCGAGTCCCGTTCGTCAGTTTTCATTTTTTTAGATTTTTAACACAGTCATTTTCTTTACTATTTATATCACAATTGATATAATGGGAAAAATATGTGTAATCGGAAGAACTTATATTAAATTTACAATGTTATTTGGCAGTCTACAAATTTTTATTATCACAAATAATATAATACTCATAACTATCGACTAGTAAACGACCAAACGCATAAAGTGATACTGAAAATGTATGCTTTTCCGTGATTTGAGAATTCCCTTATACCTGGAAGAAGCCCGAAACTACTTGTTACCTCCAAGTTTTGACCGGCACGGACGGTTTTCGAAAGATCTACAATTAATCCTCACTTTCGACATTACGAGTACAATGTCAGGGTGGTAGTTGTAGTAAGAACATTGAAAACATAAAGTGAAACGGCACCAGCTGCATTGAGTAAATGCTGTTTCCGCATACGCAAGGTCTTTTGAGGTTTTCCGTGGAAGAACAAACCTCGTTAACATTTTCAAAAACTTCCCTTTCAGACGATAATTTGGAAGCAAACCATGCATAACGCAGCATTTCTTCAAATAACGGCGCTGATAATTGATCATGCAGGATCGAGTTTATTTTAATAGCGTCTTCACGAGAAGCAATTTCTCGTTCTTTTTCGATTAAACACGAACAATTTTGAAGACAAGGACAAGCATACATTTTTAGTATCACTTTATGCGTTTGGTCGTTTACTAGTTGATAGTTATGAATATTATATTATTTGTGATAATAAAAATTTGTAGACTGGCAAATAACATTGTAAATTTAATAAAAGTTCATCCGATTAAAGTATTTTTTCCATTATATCAATTGTAATATAAATAGTAAAGAAAATGACTGTGTTAGAAATAAAAAATACTGACGAACGGGACTCGATCCAGCGACCCAGCGATTACGTGGTTGCCGTCGCTTCATGGCAGAAACGGTCACGCACAGGTATATATTTGACGATCGAAATTATCTTGCGATTTTCTCAATAACGCTTGAGAAGTACGCGCTACTGCTTACATATTTTGTTGTCCTAATAGAGTACTACGAGTGTACGAAGTTTGAAGTAAATCCGCGTTCCAAACGCCGTGGCCTCCCTTGTGAGTATGGACTGTATCTTATAGCCTCAATAGGAGTAGGTAAAATGGTGGGATCAAACGAGGAGTGTATGTTTGGGGGAAGGGGATGGGTGGCACAGCGGTAGCGCGGGGGTGGGAGGGGGGGGGGGGGTCACAGGAAGCACGTAGTGTGGCTCACAGAGCGTGAATGCGTACATCACGGCCCGCTGCTGCCTGCCGGCTGTTGTTCGATTACAAGCGGGCCGGAAGGCAATATCTGTTCGGCGCTGCTCACAGGAATTCTAATAATTCCCACACAAAGATTGCCACCGTGGCGAGCGGCATTTATTGCTTTGCTCGCGTGTCCGCCAAGACAGGGGGTGACTGAGTAATGACTGCTCACTTTTTGCCGTAATTCTGTGTCGTATGTGAGGCGCCAGGCGACATATTTCAGCGACACCTATCACTTTGAACAACTCTGAGAAAATAAAAACTTAGAACGAGGAAGTTTCTACATGCCTTCTACATGAATGGAGGAGGATTAGGACAAGGAAGCAAATTGATACTATTTCGTTTGTTTCTCTCCCCCTCCCTCTCTCTCTCTCTCTGCTCTACGTAAACGACGGAAGGCCTGAATATGGACAGGGAATCTTGTAAGAGGGACGGCTTTCGCTCAGTACACTTCAGTAGGTGACAGAAAAGTTCGTTTTACGTGCGTGTCGTGGAACCATCTACCTGAAGCTTTCAGCATAGGCTGTTCCTAAATAGCATTTTCTTTTGAAGATACGGTGAAATGTTTTGAAACAATATAAAGCTCAAGACAGAGCGAATGGATGCTACTATGACAGTTAAGGTTACACAATTCTGGTAAAATCAATTCTACTCTGAACGTTCTTTCTCAGGGCTGCACTATTTACACTGTTTTTTCATACATACATCTGCTTAACTTCCGTAGCCAAACCATACAAATCGGCTGATAGCTTTCTCGTGATCTTCATCACGATCATCATGGTTAACTCAAAGAGGGGCGACAGATGTACACGTTTATAAAACACACAAATTGGTTTGAACTGTGCACCGAACACATCTTGCACTGTTATGTGGCTCACACGTACACGAACCAACAAATAATTGCGTTTTACCACTTAAACGATGACAAAAACATACTTTAGCACTCAAATAATCTTTATAGCTTCATGACCCGCTGCACGCTCTGACGATCGAGCCACATTTCTAACATATATCTGAGTACTCACTCTCTTTACGCGGAAACCGCCAGCGATTGCGCCCCAAATAAGCAAATCCAACGCTAACGGTGGAATACAAAGCGTTGCCAAACAAATCTAAAAGATTTATGTTTTTGAACCATATTTCGAACATTTTTGTCCCCTCAATCCTAAAATGACATCCGTTTTTCTTTGTCAGGTCACTTTTTTTTTAAAAATATTCGAGTTCTGAAAGAAATTTATTCAGTTTTTGTGGCATTACCTGTGTATTTTGGTAATATTTCTTCTCTAAATTCGGTTTTCCAGAGAAAAAATTTTGTATAAGCAAAATACGCAGTTAGACAAAACACAGTATACTAATTACACAAAATTTAAGTGTCCATTGTTAGCGAAGACTAGAACATGACAATTGCTTGTGAAGCTATTATTATTCAAAATTCAGGACTTGATTTTACGTTTCCTGGAATATCTAGAATGCTCTGCAGTAGGTATGTCTCATCAAAGTCCAACAGCAATCAGCTATCATGATTGCATCTCAGTATCTCTTCCATATCCTGACGAAATAGCTCGCCCTGGTCGTCGCTCATTGCTTCCAGGTCCTCAGGAAACTGATCTGTATGTGAGAATAAAATACAAATTTTAACAATGCATTCAAGCTATTTGAAAGCGGTCAGCGTAGGGGTAACAAGTCCAACGTTGTTCGTCGCCTATCTGTTGCCCAACAAGTTCATCAACAGAATAAAGACCTCCATGCTTCCATTTCCAATACGTTCTTACAGTTTTCGATTTGTGGATCTCGGATGAGCTTATGGATCTGAGGACAATGGAAAATACCAGATTTCAACTCCACCATAGTCAGCCCTGGACAAACGTGATACAAATAAGCGAAGCATCAATGTTCAGAGCTTTGGTGAACAGTTTCTAAAAACATGCTCGATGTGCAATGCTCGGAAGAGCAACTCTGTTCACCACAAGGTTGTTGACAACATTCACAAATCTGCCAGGCACCAATTCCTCCCATAGAGTCCAGTCCTTCTCTTGGTAATGTTGAGATCTGTCGCTACTGTCCCATATGCGCAGAAAATATGGCTGCATGTTGTACCCTGGCAGTTGTCCCAACAAAAAGTTCACGATCTCCAGGACTATACAGATTAAACAATCACGCTAATTATGACAAATGTCCTTCATAACGTAATTCACCACTTCATATTTCTCCTTCAATATCTAATCCTTCGGTTCGTACTTAGGCACGTCAAGCTTCTGCAAAAGACCGTCAATATCCCCATTTTTGTGAAAAAAAATGAGGAACTCTTTATGTCTAGGGCTAGCAAAAGTGATTCAGATACTGTCAGATAGTAGATTTTTTTTTCTATCAATCTTGATGCCATCATTTCGGCAGACGATTCTGACAAGCTGAGATGACGAACCAAATCATTAAACTCCCGAGGAGAAAACGTAATTGGAGCACCATCATTAACATCTAAATATTCTGCTTCTTTTAACATCTAGATATTCTTCTTATCTTTCTTCAACACTAGTGGAATCGTCGTTAGTAACGGCAAGAAGTCTTTCAAAGACCGGTACTAGAATTTCCTCCTAATCAGCTGCAGGACGCGACGTGACGATGCAAAATCAGGATACATGAGGCTGCTCAGGTTCCTTTTGTTGATGCCAGTTTCATCAATAGCATCGAAGTAGCAATCTGTGGCGTGGTTTGTCGGTTCTACCGAAGTGTGAGAATTCCAAATTTCGAAGTCTTTTTCTTTTCCTTGGTCCATCGACGCAATTACTCGGTACACGTCTTGCATAGCGCGCGTGCTGCCCAAACTTCATCTTGTTTACCAATTGACACGTCAAAAAAGCTAGGTAAGCACACTTTATTAAACTTGTGACAGCGCTCCTCTTAGTAACCAAGGAGTATTCTGCGCAGAGGTAGCAGAATTTAGTCTAAGACAAAAAAGACAATGCGGCACGAAGAAATTATCCAAATGGGGCGGGAATCGGTAGATGTGATGTACAAGTACAGACAAACAGATGATTAAAATTCCAGGAAAACTGAGTGATTTATTCAAGGCAAGGAACAGAAATTGAGCAAGTCAGCAACGCATTGGTACACCTCTGGCCTAATACAACCAGTTATTCGTCTTGGCATTGATTAACAGAGTTGTTGGATGTCCACCAAAATGATTTCATGCCAAATTCTGTCGAACTGGTGAATTAGATCGTCAGAATCCAGAGATGATTGGAGGGCCCTGCCCAAAATGCTCCAAGTGATCTCAGTCGATGAGATGACCATGATAGGGTTTCGTAATCACGAAGACAAGCAGTAGAAATTTTCGCCGTAATCCTCGTCAGGACGCAGATAGAATGACGAGTATGACTATGGAGCGCTGGGGAACCACAGGTAGTTACTAAAATGCTGCGACGTGGGGGAAAAGAGAGGGAGGAAAATGGAAGGATGGTGTGAGGTGAACCACTGTGACGGGGTTTGGAACGAGGGGTACATCTCTTGACAGATTTCATCGTCGGGGTGTGGGAGTTGGTCGAAATTCCTGTGGTTGACGATGGAAAATGCACGACGGTGCGTGGAAAGTGGAATGTGAGTGTAGTAGGGCAGCAAGATAGATAAATTGGTGATTAGTGGGTGGGGATAGGGTTCCGGGACTTGGTTTGGTTTGCGATTAATGTATTCAATTCGAAGACCTTCTAGGAAGAGAAAATGGAAAGTGAAGAAGCTGGTACTGCAAGCATCCGCCAATAAACCGTAAGCAGGGTCAGGTGCTCACATAGGCACTCTGTCGTCACTTTACACGAGATAGATGACCCCTGGTCTAAAAAGTTGCAAGAGGCCTCCTCATTGGCTAACCTTCAGAAAAAGAAGAGTGGGAGAAGGTAAGACGGCGATGTTTGAAAAGTGTGTACGTGGGGGAAAAGGCATTCGCTAAAGCACCGAACAGGATGCAGAGTAGGAGAGAGAATCGGTTTAGAGCTCCAAACTCGGACGTACAAAGACTGGTTAACGATTTAAAACTTTTGCATGGTGGGAAGATTGTTGACTTGCTGACAAACATATGATTCCCGGGTACTTTGCAGAGCCTCTGCCACTGACACTCTAGAATTGAGTGCATTTGTGGAATATGGAATGAATTTGACTATGGATAGACAACGGAGAGCACACTTGATGTCAGAAGAAGACAGACTTTTGGATGGTCCTTCGGAGAGAGCGCAGGGCACTTCATCACCATTCTTGATACAGAGCCAGCTTCACTGTGTTTCTCAAAGGAGCACACTTGGAGACTTAAGCTGATGTGCCGCAGTCTCTCGTAGCACCTACTTGCCACTTCACTTCACAAATCAGAAAGCCGACTGTGTTGAGAGATCGTAGCATTGGCGAGTAGGCTGCGAGAATGCATGTGCGCTTGTTGGCACGCTGTTAGGGCTCTATTAAACCCAGTACAACAGAGATTCTGCGTGGCATTGGGTCTACAAGTCCTCGACAGGATTCCAAAAGTATTTGGTACCAGATTCCACGCATAGGCCAAGCAATTCCCGCAAATTACGGATGGTGGTTTGCGAGCATGCAGGTTGCGCCCGATATGTGTTCCAGTGGGTACAGATCAGGCACATTTGTTGGCCAAGACATCAATGTGAATTCACTACAATGCTCCTGAAAGGCTATAGCACGATTCTGATCTTGCAACACGGACAGTTATCCTGCTGGAGGATGTCATCGCCGTACAGCGAGACTTCAAACACGAAGTGATGCAGGTGGTCCGCAATAACGTTCACGTAGTTCACTGCTATCATGATGCCTTCCATTAACACCACAGATCCCATGGAAGCCAAACTCAATGCACCCCCTCAGCATAGTTCTGCCCTTTCCGGGCGCATGTGTGGCGCGGTGTATGTTTCGTGCAGCCATTCCATTGGATGACGGCATATAAGGACCCAACCATCGACGTCGTGTAACAATAAATGGATTATCGGTGAAAAATCACTGATGCTGTGCCCTTTGCAATCATAACTGACGATGTCGTTGTGCCATCACAGGGACACGTAGGGGTCATGGGAAGTGGAGCTCCATGTTAAACAGTGGCTTTCGAACGGTGCTGCCTGCACCAGCACTGTACTCTGTCCTCAGATCTGCCACAGATCGCTGCCTATTCTCTGTTATACAGTGGCGGATCCTCCGACCTCTGCGTTTTGTGATGGGACGTCGTCGTCCAGTATCACTCGTCATCTCACCGTTCTTCAGTCACGACAGTAGTGCGCCAACAGGCGACCCGCTTCGCCGTTTCAGAGATTCTCGTTTCCAGCCGCAGCGCCACATTGTGTCCTTTGTAAAAACCGCAGGATTTCCTCATTTGCGGCCCGTATCTTCGTTATAATGACAGCCCATTCGTCTCTCTTCCACTTTCATTTTTTCCTTATTGCTTCTCGCGTCCGTCGGCCGTACTAATTTAATATATTATTATTATTATTTTGATTGTTGCTGACTTACATGGTGGGCCTTAATAAAAATGATATTTCATTCAATTTTGATTTACGGTTAAATGCTTTTGTGAAGTTCTCCTTTCCAACAATATTAATCTTAAATTATTTGTTACCTTAATGAATGTTAGACTCGCTGAATCTTAAAACATAGCATACAAGTTGAACGATGGAATAGACTTTTCACACTAATTTCCTCGGCTAGTCAGTTCACTTTAAAGCAAGAAATCGTTAGTTGTTAATTACAATTACGGCCTACATACGCGCGAGAGTATTTTTTCTTACCTCCGTTAACCATTGTATTGTAGTCGGAGTCCTGTCTCTGGCTCTCGGCTATGGTACTGAAAATAAGAATCTTAAAGCTACGTATTTTCTTCAGCTTCGTGTGGCTGTGGAGAAAAATGAATATTATGTTAATAGCGGGCGAGTTTTTCGCTTCTGCTAATTTTTTATAAGTTAATATCGCCACGTAATGGCGCCGTTGGCTGCATCGGCTGCTGCGATGGTTGAACAGTAAATTACTCGACTCCAGATTAATTTAAGGAAGGCGGACATGAAATCGGGATCACCTCTTACAAATTAAAAGTGAACAATAATATTAAATCAATATATTATCTGCTTAATTCATACAAAGATGCTTACATTTGCCAGCACTCGGAAGATGTCCACCTACACGCAACCAAGACAAGAGAAGGAGTGAAGGCGACTAAAAAATTAACAAAAGAGCGTATCTTGTTGTCTCTTTAGATCATTTTGTTATATTTCTCTGCACTCGAAACATACAGAGAAACTACTATTTTACGGCTACATGATAAATACAGGGTGTTACAAAAAGGTACGGACAAACTCTCAGGAATCATTCCTCACACACAAATAAAGAAAAGATGTTATTTGAACATGTGTCCGGAAACGCTTAATTTCCATGTTAGAGCTCATTTTAGTTTGTTTTTCCGCCTACGCTCAATGGAGCACGTTATCATGATTTCATACGGGATACTCTACCTGTGCTGCTAGAACATGTGCCTTTACAAGTACGACACAACATGTGGTTCATGCACGCTGGAGCTCCTGCACATTTCAGTCTAAAGTTACGTTGTGCAAGACGCGACAGTTGGCTGCGACTGCGACGCTGCCCCCTCCTCTTTTCCCACCCTGGCAGACGGCGACACGGCCGCAGCACGACTGGAGTCGTCGCTGTTTCCCAAGCTCCGGTCGGCGGCGGCGGATTCAAATACATAAGAAAAATAAGAATTCCGATTTTCTTGCTGTAAAAAATACTGTATGTTAATGCAACAAAGTTACATCGGCAGCCGTACGTCTTTGTGTCGTGCGACTTCCGTCGCAACACTGCTCACTGGTGCAGTGCTGCGGCAGCTGCCGCAACAGTCGCGCGTCGCATCCCAAACTCGAACTGCGCGTGTGCCAGCAAGCAACTTCTGACGTCACGTAGCGACCTGTCGCAGTCGCTAGTGTGCGTCGCGTCTTGGACAACGTACCTTAAGTGTTCCTACGCTTCTCAACAACAGATTCGGTGACCGATGGATTGGTAGAGGCGGACCAATTCCATGGCCTCCACGCTCTCCTGACCTCAACCGTCCTGACTTTCATTTATGGGGGCATTTGAAAGCTCTTGTCTACGCAACCCCAGTACCAAATGTAGATACTGTTCGTGCTCGTATTGTGGATGGCTGTGATACAATACGCCATTCTCCAGGGCTGCACCAGCGCATAAGGGATTCCATGCGACGGAGGGTGGATGCATGTATCCTCGCTAACGGAGGACATTTTGAACATTTCCTGTAACAAAGTGTTTGAAGTCACGCTGGTAAGTTGTGTTGCTGTGTGTTTCCATTCCATGATTAATGTGATTTGAAGAGAAGTAATAAAATGAGCTCTAACATGGAAAGTAAGCGTTTCCGAACACATATCCACATAACATATTTTCTTTCTTTGTGTGTGAGGAATGTTTCCTGAAACTTTGGCCGTACCTTTTTGTATATACCCCTGTATATACTATTCAATTTTTAATGTCTCTTCTTTATAAATACCGTTTTTTAAGTCTTTTCGTGATATAGCACTGGGGACACTATATGCTCTACGTGCCCGCAACACCACCAGGAGGCAGTCAACCTCGCCGTGGGCAGTGGTCATAACGTTTAGGCTCATCAGTGTATAGAGTGGGTGTGACGTTTTCACTCAGACCCTCTTTCTCACAGCACTGTACCGTTAGGCCCTGGCAGGTAGAGGACTTTCCCAGGCGGACTGTCTCCACCACGGGGAGGATAAAGCCGGCGGCCCCGCGGCCGGTCACGTAACGCCGCGATCCGATCTGCACGAGTGGGCGGCGCCGGCGCCGGCGAATGCGATGGCGATGCGGCGGCGGTAAAGGTGCCACTGCGGAGCGAGGCGCGCATGCCGAGCAGCCGCTGCGGACCGCCACGGCGGGGCTAGCAAAGGGGCTGGCCCGGCCAGGGCGGGGGGCGTACGTACGCGCTCTGTTCAGGGAGAGGGCGAAGAGCCACTTCATGCTTGGGCACTTGCAGAAATTTAGCATGCGTGCGCAAGATTAAAAAATTCTCCTTTTTTATGTTGTTGTGGTTGCCAAAAAAAACCACACTTCATATGATCTACATCCACCCACGAGCACACACACACATATACACACACACACACAAATACTATACGAAAGCACGGCTTCACGGCTATACAGGGTGTTACAAAAAGGTACGGCCAAACTTTCAGGAAACATTCCTCACACACAAATAAAGAAAAGATGTTATGTGGACATGTGTCCGGAAACGCTTAATTTCCATGTTAGAGCACATTTTAGTTGCGTCAGTATGTACTGTACTTCCTCGATTCACCGCCAGTTAGCCCAGTTGGAGGAAGGTAATGACTTCGGTGCTTGTGTTGACATGCGACTCATTGCTCTACAGTACTAGCATCGAGCACATCAGTACGTAGCATCAACAGGTTAGTGTTCATCACGAACGTGGTTTTGCAGTCAGTGCAATGTTTACAAATGCGGAGTTGGCAGTTGCCCATTTGATGTATGGATTAGCACGGGGCAATAGCCGTGGCGCGGTGCGCTTGTATCGAGACAGATTTCCAGAACGAAGGTGTCCCGACAGGAAGACGTTCGAAGCAATTGATCGACGTCTTAGGGAGCACGGAACATTCCAGCCTATGACTCGCGACTGAGGAAGACCTAGAACGACGACGACACCTGCAACGGACGAGGCAGTTCTTCGTGCAGTTGACGATAACCCTAACGTCAGCGTCAGAGAAGTTGCTGCTGTAGAAGGTAACGTTGACCACGTCACTGCATGGAGAGTGCTACGGGAGAAGCAGTTGTTTCCGTACCATGTACAGCGTGTGCAGGCACCATTAGCAGCTGATTGGCCTCCACGGGTACACTTCTGCGAATGGTTAATCCGACAATGTGTCAATCCTCATTTCAGTGCAAATGTTCTCTTTACGGATGATACTTCATTCCAACGTGATCAAATTGTAAATTTTCACATTCAACATGTGTGGGCTGACGAGAATCCGCACGCAATTGTGCAGTCACGTCATCAATACATATTTTCTGTGAACGTTTGCGCTGGCATTGTTGGTGATGTCTTGATTGGGCCCCATGTTCTTCCACCTACGCTCAGTGCAGCACGTTATCATGATTTCATACGGGATACTCTACCTCTGCTGCTAGAACATGTGCCTTTGCAAGTACGACACAACATGTGGTTCATGCACGATGGAGTTCCTGCACATTTCAGTCGAGGTGTTCGTACGCTTCTCAAAAACGGATTCGGTGACCGATGGATTGGTAGAGGCGGACCAATTCCATGGCCTCCACTCTCTCCTGACCTCAACCCTCTTGACTTTCATTTATGGGGACATTTGAAAGCTCTTATCTACGCAACCCCGGTACCAAATGTAGAGACTCTTCGTGCTCTTATTGTGAACGACTGTGATACAATACGCTATTCTCCAGGGCTGCATCAGTGCATCAGGAATTCCATGCGACGGAGGGTGGATGCATGTATCCTCGCTAACGGAGGACATTTTGAACATTTCGTGTAACAAAGTGTTTGAAGTCACGCTGGTACATTCTGTTGCTGTGTGTTTCCATTCCATGATTAATGTGATTTGAAGTGAAGTAATAAAATGTTATCGAAAACCACTCATTTTTTATCAAGACTATATCTCTGGGGTACGGAAAATGAATGTGAGAAAAGCGTTTTTTAATTATTTTTCGATTTATCCTGTTGTAGGACGGGTGAATTAGAGTCTGATGGCATTTTCATTTTAATGAATTCTAGGAAAGCAGTCGATGCTGAAGGATCCAATAAAGTAAATGGCCGAATGAATCATTTTGTACCAGGCTGTTTTGTTGAAATAAAAATCTTATTTAGTAGTAATGGCCAAATTATTAGTTAATTGTCAATAACCAACAGTAATATGTATTTGTAGTGGTACATCACTCCGATTGTTTAAAAACAGGAGTGGACTATGACGCATCAACCGCTTCCTTTCTAAAATGTTTTGCTTCAGTCATATGAATGCTACCGTACACTCAACTGGGTCTGCGAATTATATGCGAATAAAGAGCCCCTTAAAAATGGGGTTCATAAGTTACATCATAATATACTGTCATGAAAACTGCACCGTGTGCTATCCAAGAACAATCAGAGTTACCTATACCTGCAGAAGTTCATACTCGTCAAGGTATGATAGTAGGAAGGACTGGCTCCGTATTTAGAAAGGTCGTGAACCTCCTGTGAAATGTAAAGAAAGGGTGGTAACATTAAGAACGCAGTAGAAATTCCATCATTAAAGGCAGAGGAAAGAGCTTATAGGTGGAAATAGTACACTGGAGTCTCTATGAGGAAAACACTTGTCAGATGACTTGATAGAAGAAGAAACTGGAGTCGATAAGAAAGTCATAGGGGATTCAATATTAGAGTGAGAATTGAAAAGAGCTCTGGAAGACTTGAAACCAAATAAAGCAGAAGGGATAGATACACTCCTGGAAATGGAAAAAAGAACACATTGACACCGGTGTGTCAGATCCACCATACTTGCTCCGGACACTGCGAGAGGGCTGTACAAGCAATGATCACACGCACGGCACAGCGGACACACCAGGAACCGCGGTGTTGGCCGTCGAATGGCGCTAGCTGCGCAGCATTTGTGCACCGCCGCCGTCAGTGTCAGCCAGTTTGCCGTGGCATACGGAGCTCCATCGCAGTCTTTAACACTGGTAGCATGCCGCGACAGCGTGGACGTGAACCGTATGTGCAGCTGACGGACTTTGAGCGAGGGCGTATAGTAGGCATGCGGGAGGCCGGGTGGACGTACCGCCGAATTGCTCAACACGTGGGGCGTGAGGTCTCCACAGTACATCGATGTTGTCGCCAGTGGTTGGCGGAAGGTGCACGTGCCCGTCGACCTGGGACCGGACCGCAGCGACGCACGGATGCACGCCAAGACCGTAGGATCCTACGCAGTGCCGTAGGGGACCGCACGGCCACTTCCCAGCAAATTAGGGACACTGTTGCTCCTGGGGTATCGGCGAGGACCATTCGCAACCGTCTGCATGAAGCTGGGCTACGGTCCCGCACACCGTTAGGCCGTCTTCCGCTCGCGCCCCAACATCGTGCAGCCCGCCTCCAGTGGTGTCGCGACAGGCGTGAATGGAGGGACGAATGGAGACGTGTCGTCTTCAGCGATGAGAGTCGCTTCTGCCTTGGTGCCAATGATGGTCGTATGCGTGTTTGGCGCCGTGCAGGTGAGCGCCACAATCAGGACTGCATACGACCGAGGCACACAGGGCCAACACCCGGCATCATGGTGTGGGGAGCGATCTCCTACACTGGCCGTACACCACTGGTGATCGTCGAGGGGACACTGAATAGTGCACGGTACATCCAAACCGTCATCGAACCCATCGTTCTACCATTCCTAGACCGGCAAGGGAACTTGGTGTTCCAACAGGACAATGCACGTCCGCATGTATCCCGTGCCACCCAACGTGCTCTAGAAGGTGTAAGTCAACTACCCTGGCCAGCAAGATCTCCGGATCTGTCCCCCATTGAGCATGTTTGGGACTGGATGAAGCGTCGTCTCACGCGGTCTGCACGTCCAGCACGAACGCTGGTCCAACTGAGGCGCCAGGTGGAAATGGCATGGCAAGCCGTTCCACAGGACTACATCCAGCATCTCTACGATCGTCTCCATGGGAGAATAGCAGCCTGCATTGCTGCGAAAGGTGGATATACACTGTACTAGTGCCGACATTGTGCATGCTCTGTTGCCTGTGTCTATGTGCCTGTGGTTCTGTCAGTGTGATCATGTGATGTATCTGACCCCAGGAATGTGTCAATAAAGTTTCCCCTTCCTGGGACAATGAATTCACGGTGTTCTAATTTCAATTTCCAGGAGTGTAGTATTCCACCAGAATTTCTAAAATCATTGCGGTAAATGGCAACCAAACAACTATTAAAGTTGGTGTGTAGAATCTATTAGAATGGCGACGTACCAGCAGACGTTCGGAAATATATCAACGATACAGTGCTGAAGATAGCAAGGGCAGATAAGTGCGAAAACTACAGCACAGTCAGCAGTTCATGCACCCAAGTTACTATCAAGTATAATACACAGAAGAATGGAAAAGAAATCTGAGGATCTGTTAGATGACGATCAGTTTGGCTTAGGAAAGGTAAAGGTACCAGAGAGGCAGTTCTGACATTGCGGTTCATAAAGGAAGCAAGACTGAAAAAAAATCAAAACACTTTCATAGGATTTGTCGATTTGGAAAAAGCGTTCGACAATGTAAAATGATGCAAGAATTTCGAAATTCTGAGAAAAATGGGGGTAAGGGAAAGACGGGTAATATACAATACGTACAAGAGTCAAGAGGGAGATGAAAGTTCAATAGTGGGATTAAAATTCAGGATGAAATGATTCGCTGAGGACATCGCTATAGTCAGCGAAAATGAAGAAGTATTACAGGACTGGAATGAACAGTTCAATGAGTACAGACTATAGATTGAAAGCAAGTCAGGAAAACTAACAAGAAGTAGCAGAATGAGAGAAGGTTAGGTTAGGAGAGAAATTCGTGGGCGCCACGTCAAACCAACCTGACTACTCCAAAAAGAGAACTGTGTCTGTCTGAAGATTTTTGAGGAGATGTGGTTGAATCAAACAGGATTCAGTTGGAACAAACCCTTCATAATGGTGATAAAGAACAAGATCTTGAGTTTCATGAATTCGTTGTGTCCATGGAGATAGAAAATAACGATTTTCTTTTTCGTCCAGTATTCAGCTACATGACTGTGTCTAGTTTATGTGGAAAAGTGAGCCCCACAGCTTCAGAACATCGGGTTCACTTATCCATATTGTAATAGGATAGGCAACACAGCAGCCTCATCCCATAGGAGAGCACGAGTGAGGCTTCCCAAATCTACATATGTTATGCAGCTTTTCCCAAGAAAAAGATTTGCGGCCTGTTGTTTTTTGAGTACATCATATCCGTTAATATGACAAAGAACTCCATCTTTACACAATGACAAGAATATGCCAAAATTTTCATTTAATGTCTGGGTGCGGCACTACCGCACTGGCGGATTTGCCGTAAGGGGCGCAGGGATCTCGCGTTGCACTATTGGATATTGTGGTGGACTCCGTCTTGTACGTTATAATAAGGATATTAAAGTTTGAACAGGATAGACCTAGATCAAAATATTTGTTCAGCCTGTAGTGAAACGTTTATTGTACTTGCAGAAAAGTCTGCTGAGCTCTGTAACGATGTAACTAAAGATCCCAACCATCACAAATGCAGTCTTCCTTGAAGTTTGATTAATCGTAAAATATCGTTTCCTGTTCATCCCTAAAAGTTCTCGGAACAAACTTGTAATTTTACAAAATATATTACATGTCCACCTCTTTGTTTTCCGTGTAGCTTTAAGTATTTCAGATAGTGTACTTCTCGGAACTGAGTATTTCTCACTCGTTTCTCTGATAGTCGTTTCAAGAAATGTGACTTTGTCTACAGCTTCCTTCATTTAATTTTCATCCCATTATGTCGTGACTTCTCAGTATTTAAACGTTAACAGGAAAAAACAGTAAAAATTTAAATTTTTATGGTACCTGTTTTATCCGGTACAGCTCGAAATTACTTTCTCCGATACAGCCAGAACGTACCGCGTGGTAAGGCGCATTCCCATAATTATTTCTTGAACTAGACATTGTCACAGTCTACAATATTGGCGCAGAAGAATCTCAGTACTACTGTGGTGTAGTGGCTATAATACTAAACTGTTGGAGGTTCGTGAATTCAAAACTCACCTGGACTGTACCATTTTAATTTCTATATTCGCTTCAAGTACATTCTAGAAGTATCCACAAACGTCAAGAATCATTGTACTGGAATGTTCTGTAGCTGTATATATACTGTATGTATTCTGGCCGGAGGCAGTTAGTTCGGCTCTCTTGTATGTGCAAGTGCTGAATAAACCTTCGTTACGTGAAGTTAGTGTTCGTCATTCATCTAATTACACCTTCTTCTACGTGACAATACATAGAGTAGTGTCAGTTTTATCTGAAGATACAGTAAATATATTACTTACTTTGACGCAAAATGCAACACTCCAAAGTTAAGTTTGTACACAGAAAATTTCACTTGAAAAAGAGAACCTGCTGCCATTCTAAAGCGTACTGTTGTTTTCATTCAAAACGACGAGGGTGGTCTTGTTCCTCCATAGTTCACACTGCAGTGGCATTTAAAGTGCTTCCCCTAGCGCCAGTATTTAGAAGCTTCTGTCGTCCGATACAATCCGCTGTCCGATACTTCCAACCTCTCCCCAATCTTGTATCGTATTCGGGAGGATGACGGTTGAAATCTGTGTCTGACTATACAGATTTAGGTTTTCCGTGATTTCCCTAAATTGCTCCAGCTAAGCCGGCCGGAGTGGCCGTTCGGTTCTAGGCGCTACAGTCTGGAGCCTAGCGACCGCTACGGTCGCAGGTTCGAATCCTGCATCGGGCATGGAAGCTTGTGATGTCCTTAGGTTAGTTAGGTTTAATTAGTTCTAAGTCTACGCGACTGATGACCTCAGAAGTTAAGTCGCATAGTGCTCAGAACCATTTGAACTAAGCTCCAGCTAAATACCGTCCTGGTATTTAGCTGGAGCTTAGGCCATGGCCGATTTCCTTTCCCCAATCCTTGGCACAATCCGAACTTCTGCTCCGTCCCTAACGACCTCGATGTCGACGGGTCTTTGAACTCAGTCTTCCTTCTTTCTTCCCTTCCTACCTTCCCTATCCTTGTATGCACGTACGGTTGTTTCGAAGAAAAACATTTTGTTGTTCTATGCGTGACTTACAGTGTGTTGGTTTGGATATTACCAGCGCTCACGGCGAGGTTATCAGCGCCAATACGCATATTAAAAGAAACGAATGGGAATAAAGTTACGAAAATTATTATTACGTAGTGAGGTGGAAATCTATATAACAACACTCGTGCACTCACTCCCACCTCGCAAGCATTCACTCACACAATGGAAAAAAAGGTTCTAATGGCTCTGAGAACTTTAGGACTTAACATCTAAGGTCATCAGTCCCCTAGAACTTAGAAAAATGGTTCAAATGGCCCTGAGCACTATGCGACTTAACTTCTGAGGTCATCAGTCGCCTAGAACTTAGAACTAATTAAACCTAACTAACCTAAGGACATCACACATATCCATGCCCGAGGCAGGACTCGAACCTGCGACCGTAGTGGTCACGTGGTTCCGGACTGAAGCGCCTTTAACCGCACGGCCACACCGGCCGGATAGAACGTAGAACTATTTAAACCTAACTAACCTAAGGACATCCATGCCCGAGGCAGGATTCCAAACTGCGACCGTAGCAGTCACGCGGCTCCAGACTGAAGCGCCTAGAACCGCTCGGCCACCGCGGCCAGCTCACACATTCTATCTCATACGTTTAAAGGCAACGGATAAATGTTGTAAGGTGTCATATCTGGGATTAAAACAGAAATGAAACAACAGGGGAGCTAAAAGAGAGGCAGAGGGAAATGTGACTGGCTGACCACTCACAAAAGAATTGGTTGACCCAGTCATCCTGTCAACACGTTAAAAACATCCACCTAAAATTTTTGGAAATCTGTTGGACAAATCACAGAGCCGTAAAACTCTCACCACATTTGTTTGTACGTTACTTAAAATAGAGGGCTTATCTATTAGCAAAACCGCCGCCGCTCACTGTTCGGCAAATAAAACACAGTCTAATAAAATGTGGTGTACAATGATCTGCACGCCACGAGCACCACACTCTTGAGGGTCCTCTCGTCGGAGCAAGAAGCCGTACCTCACAGGGCTGTGGCCTATGCGAAGACGAGTAAGGAGGACCTCCTCTCATCGACGTGGCTGGAAGGAGGCACGCCACGCTTTACAAGACGGAGCTTATTGTCTGTCACTTCCAGCCACTCGTTCTCCCATCGTCGCGAAACTCTGTGTCTCAACGGCGAGGTGAGAGCGTGCATTGGGATGGCACACCGAGCGAACTATCGTGACATGCCACCTTGGCTGATACATCTCCCATTTGATTCTCCACAATACCCATATGGCCTGGCACCCAGCAGAAGGACACGTCCTCCCCCAGTCATTGTAATTGGAAACGGGTGTTCTGGATTTTCGGGACTACTGCATCTTCTGATAACAAGCGTCGTAGAGAGCGAAGAGCTCTCAGAGAATAGGACAACGAATTTGGTACTCGAATCCCGTCTCATCTGCACCGGTGCGCGCAAGACTGCATACAGTTCTACATCTAAGACAATAAAGTCTCGAAGCAGTCGTACTAAGAGAACACGATCGGGGAAAACAACAGAGCAATCAACAATCCTCCTATTTTGACTCATCTGTGAATACAGCAATAAAGGTGTGGTGCCCAGTTAAGATTTCCTTAAATAACGTGTTAAAAACATAAGCAGGATTGCAACTTCGCCTGTAATGCACTAAATCTAAAAGTACTTTGGGCCTCTGCTGTAAACCATGGTGGCAGACGCCTTAAACCCTGGATTTGGGGTTCTACTTGCTGCACAACAAGTGACTCCAGCACATGGTGCATGCGGATACGAAACGGGATTGTTGCTCTTATACGATTGGAGAAAAGGCGTCCCAGATGTGGTCGAGGAACAGTGTGGTATGCGGCCGAAGTCGAAGCTGTGAAGAACTTATGCACCACAAGGAGCTGCCACCGAATGGTGGGTGGCGGTTCCCCGGCCTCAGCATGGAGATTGGGTACGGGGCTGTTCCTATAAGCACCTGTGGCCAACCAAAGCCCTCATGATGAATAATGTCAATAATCTTCACATAAGAAGATCTTACTGACCCGTACATGGTGCATCCATAGTCTAGCCGTGAGAGCACAAAAGTTACAAAAACTGGAGCAGACTCGCTCTGTCTGCTTTCCAAGATCTGTGGCTAAGGCCCTTTACGACATTCATTGCCTTCCGAGTTCTGCCAGCTCTCTCAGGTGTGGTAACCAAGAAAGTTTAGAGTAAAAAAAGAGGCCCATAAAACTCACTGAGTCTTTAAAATGTAGAATGGTGCCCTCACATGCAAGTCAGGTAAATTAAAAATTCAATGAGAACGATTAAAAGGAACGTACACTTATCTGCATAAATCTGAGAACTCATCTCGCAGCGCACCCCTCTGACCTCCACGCTGTACGTTGTAACTGCTAGGTCAGTATTGCAACACTGAGAAGCAACAGAAAACAGTAAAATCATCCACAAATAAGGAGTATTGTACAGGACTCCTTACCGTAGACGCGATACTGTTCGTGGCTATGGCGAAGAGGGCACTGCCCTGAGGAACACCATTCTCCCGCTCTAAACGACCTGACAGCACGTCACCAACTCGAGACCTAAAAAACCACTTAGTCAGGAAGGATGGAATGAAAATGGAGAGGTGGCCATGATAGCACCATTGATGGAGTTGCAACATAATATTGTGTCTCAAAGTAGTAGCATATGCCTTATTGATATTGAAGAATCTGCCAAGACAGCAATGCTTACATAGAAAAGCCTGCCGAATAGCAGCATATAGCCGTATCTGGCTGTCAACAGTGGACTGAAATCTCCGGAATCTACACTGACAGCGGCTAAAGAGCAGTCTCGTCTCTAACAACCAGACCAGACGATGGTTAACCATTCGCTCCAGGGTCTTTCTTAGACTGCTCGTTAAGGCGACTCTCCAGTAACTATGGGAACATGTGCGATCCTTTCCTGGTTTGAGGAGAGATATCAATATTGCATCTCTCCACGAGTTGGGAAAGCATCCTGTCTTGCCACATCAAATTAAAACATTCGAGGAGGTATTTAAACTGTCGAAGAACCACTCGCTTTTCCCAGATTGCTGAGCGGCACTCACTGGTCCACCAAGGAACAGGTTGGCCCTTAAGATGACCTGCAGATTTCGGAATTGATAAGTCAACTGTACGACCGATCACCTGGCTGAACAGCGTCCAGTTAGCCCTGTTGCCCATCCATTTCGGTGGCGTCTGTTAAAGAAGTCATTCATGCAGAGGTGGATCCACAGTGGGAAGTGTTCACTAGAATGAAAGTCATCAGTTGATTCTCACTGAGCTGATCCTGCGGTAGCGGCAGAGCAAAGAGAGAGTTCGTTGGCTGAGCATGATCCAGTAGCAGCTGAGAAATGAGTGGGACCGGCCATATTGAGGATGCACAGATCCTGAAACATCATGACGTTCTACAAGACTTGACACGTTGAGCAAGTATAGTTTGAGCCCCTTAACAAATTATGGGCATTTGAATCACCCATTAGGAGGAATGGGTTGGGGAGTTGTTCAATAACGCCCATGAATGCCTCAGTCTATCGTACGGTATAGAGGTAGGTACAATGAGCAGATTGTGGTCTCCTGACTCACATGTACTGCAATCGCTACTGCCTGTAGGTGAGCAATCAAGGAGAGAGCCGAGGAGTGCCGTGTTATTAACAAACAAAGCAACCCCTCCCTTGGCCCAGTCCCAGTCATGTCATACTTTTAGTGAAGGTTATAGGCCCTTAGCACTGGGGCATCAGGGGCTTTAAATTGTGTTTCTTGTGAACACAGGCACAAGAAGCGGTCCTGTGTATGCAGTTTTAGTTCCTCCGGATGTATCCTGAATCCATCAGTGTTCCACAGTAATATGGGAGACATCTATCACGGGGATTGCATTTTCTCCTATCTTTCCGCCGGAGAGTGGAACCTGTAATGGGTCGAGGCTCAGTCTTGGAGAAAGATAATTGCCCCAGACTGACATCAAGGTCCATCATGAGAAACGTCAGAGAGGATGACATCGACGTCGTCGTAGTGTTTACTTTCCGACTCTGTTGGTGGTGGACGCTTCACCTCAGATTTTTTGCCATGGGTACGCTTTGGAGTCACAGCAGCGGCTGTGGTAGCGGTAGCGCTGGACAGTTGATCAGACTGAAGGAGGAGCAGGAAGCTCAACAACGTCGGCTACTACAGCCTTCTCAGAGGGTTTGGGGTAAGGGTAGGCTTTGAAGTAACTGCACCAGCAATAGTACACTGACACTGATGTGGGTGTGCCAACTGCAAAAATCGTTACTTCGCCTAAACAGGTCATTCAAAAGGATTTAAATATGCTAAATCTCATGTTAGTAAATTGTTGAAGTGTCTGTAGCAAGATCCCCGAGCTACTCTCCGAAATAAACAGGAGCAATGCCAGTATGGTATTAGGTACCGCAAGCTGGTTGAAACCACACACAAATAGCAGTGAAATTTTGAACTCGGATTGGACAATGTTTAGGAAGGAGAGGACTGATTCTATGGGAGGTGATGTGTTCATTGCAGTTAAAAGCTGTTTAAACGCAGTTGAGATCGATACTGGGTTGGACTGTAAAATAGTCTGGATAAAGCTGTCAGTCAGACAAGAAGTGACCATTGTACACTCCTGGAAATTGAAATAAGAACACCGTGAATTCATTGTCCCAGGAAGGGGAAACTTTATTGACACATTCCTGGGGTCAGATACATCACATGGTCACACTGACAGAACCACAGGCACATGGACACAGGCAACAGAGCATGCACAATGTCGGCACTAGTACAGTGTATATCCACCTTTCGCAGCAATGCAGGCTGCTATTCTCCCATGGAGACGATCGTAGAGATGCTGGATGTAGTCCTGTGGAACGGCTTGCCATGCCATTTCCACCTGGCGCCTCAGTTGGACCAGCGTTCGTGCTGGACGTGCAGACCGCGTGAGACGACGCTTCATCCAGTCCCAAACATGCTCAATGGGGGACAGATCCGGAGATCTTGCTGGCCAGGGTAGTTGACTTACACCTTCTAGAGCACGTTGGGTGGCACGGGATACATGCGGACGTGTATTGTCCTGCTGGAACAGCAAGTTCCCTTGCCGGTCTAGGAATGGTCGAACGATGGGTTCGATGACGGTTTGGATGTACCGTGCACTATTCAGTGTCCCCTCGACGATCACCAGTGGTGTACGGCCAGTGTAGAAGATCGCTCCCCACACCATGATGCCGGGTGTTGGCCCTGTGTGCCTCGGTCGTATGCAGTCCTGATTGTGGCGCTCACCTGCACGACGCCAAACACGCATACGACCATCATTGGCACCAAGGCAGAAGCGACTCTCATCGCTGAAGACGACACGTCTCCATTCGTCCCTCCATTCACGCCTGTCGCGACACCACTGGAGGCGGGCTGCACGATGTTGGGGCGTGAGCGGAAGACGGCCTAACGGTGTGCAGGACCGTAGCCCAGCTCCATGGAGACGGTTGCGAATGGTCCTCGCCGATAACCCAGGAGCAACAGTGTCCCTAATTTGCTGGGAAGTGGCGGTGCGGTCCCCTACGGCACTGCGTAGGATCCTACGGTCTTGGCGTGCATCCGTGCGTCGCTGCGGTCCGGTCCCAGGTCGACGGGCACGTGCACCTTCCGCCGACCACTGGCGACAACATCGATGTACTGTGGAGACCTCACGCCCCACGTGTTGAACAATTCGGCGGTACGTCCACCCGGCCTCCCGCATGCCCACTATACGCCCTCGCTCAAAGTCCGTCAACTGCACATACGGTTCACGTCCACGCTGTCGCGGCATGCTACCAGTGTTAAAGACTGCGATGGAGCTCCGTATGCCACGGCAAACTGGCTGACACTGACGGTGGCGGTGCACAAATGCTGCGCAGCTAGCGCCATTCGACGGCCAACACCGCGGTTCCTGGTGTGTCCGCTGTGCCGTGCGTGTGATCATTGCTTGTACAGCCCTCTCGCAGTGTCCGGAGCAAGTATGGTGGGTCTGACACACCGGTGTCAATGTGTTCTTTTTTCCATTTCCAGGAGTGTATTAGGATGTTTTTATAGACCACCAGAATCCGCAACAAACGTCGCTGAACGTTTTAGGGAAAGTCTTGAGTACATAGGAAATAAATACCCAAATTATCCATTAGTTATAGGTGGAGACTTTAATCTGGCATCCATTGACTGGGAAAATTACACGTTTATCACAGGCGGCAGAAGTAAGGACTAGCGTGAAGTTATTATAGGAGCTCTCTCAACATACAACCTTGAGCAATATGTAAGAAAACCAACTCGAGATGGGAACATTTTAGATATCTTGGCGACAAACAGACCTGATCTTTTTGAGGGAGTTAATCTAGAAGAAGGTATTAGCGACCATAATGTTGTTGTGGCTTCTATCTCAATGGAAGTAAAAAAAAAAAGGGAAAAGTTTTCTTGTTTGGAAAAGCAAATAAAAGTGTCATTAATGAATACCTTCATAGTCTGCTCAAAGCATTCACTGCGGGATACAAAGGTATTGAGCATCTTTGGTCGGAATTTAAAGGTATTGTCCCCCATGTGCTAGAGAAATATGTGCCTAGCAAAAATATAGGGGAGGGAAAGGATCCACCTTAGTACAGCAAACATGTTAGGAAGTTGCCGAGAAAGCAGAGAATTTTGCACAGTCGTTTTAAACGTAGTCACTGGCCAGCTGTCCGTCCCGATAGCTGAATAGTGGACACGACAGCGGACAAGTCTGACGGGCACCTTGATAGACGAACTCGCTCCACCTTCTCGTTCGGCTCCGGTAGCGGTGTCTCACATCTCACCATCGCTTGCCCATATGCGAACTTTTTTTGTGGAACACAGTTACGTACATATGGAACTACTGACTACCAGGACGGCAACGGCACGGGATATATATCACATCTTGACTCGACGACGGCCGAATAATGCCGTAAAGCGCCGCCAACCAACAGTTACGTGGTCAGTGGTATGGCGTACAGTGCACCACCCACGCCTTGATACGGGACCGCGCGGACTGTGGTATCAGGTGGTAAATGGGAAATACGTGACTCGTTCCAGGCTGCATACAGTTCATATGGCGGACGAGCCACTATGTCCGCAGCGCAATGTTATAGACACCTAGGAACATCGCCTGATATGCGGGCCTTCGGCGGACGTATGATGTTTGGTCAAAAAATGATCGCCTTCTTCCTTCGGGTGGTGCCGCAAGCAATAGAACCACGGATACTACTTCTCCCAGATATGACCTGTTATCGCCGAACAAAGACAAACTCAGTGACTTGGATTCGAGGGTTGACTGTGCGTTATCTTTTCCGAGACGGCAGTAAGAATGTACTCGACTTTTGGGCCTTACTACAAGAACATCACTCACAGCTTATGAGAGACATCCGAGATATCGGACATATTACGCTAATTTTTTAGGGAGTGCCTTGCTTGATCCTTCACCCAGTTGGGGTGTCCCGGGTAGGAGAATGTAATTATTGCCTATAAGTATCAGACAAGAAAGCACCAGGACAGGGGAGAGGATCCACCACCACACAGACGTACCGGACACCAACGCGAGGTATAACGGGATTAGCGAGGTACACGCCCAAGAGGAGGAACGTCGTCCGTTATTGTTTTTTACTGACAGAAGCAGGATATTTTTTCACTATTATGTATTAACGTTTCCCAGAAATATTTTATTTTATAAAGGTCATCGTCTTATATATTAAAAAAATGCTAGAAGCTGTTTATGTTTGTTATTGTTACACCATTATGTAAAAAAAAGTCCACTTATTCACGTTTCCCAGAAATATTTTATTTTATAAAGGTCATCGTCTAAAAAAAATGGTCAGCGTGACGGACTGCCGTCCTAAGGGGCCCGGGTTCGATTCCCGGCTGGGTCGGGGATTTTCTCCGCTCAGGGACTGGGTGTTGTGTTGTCTTCATCATCATTTCATCCCCATCCGGCGCGCAGGTCGCCAAATGTGGCGTCGAATGTAATGAGACCTGCACCAAGGCGGCCGGACCTGCCCCGTAAGGGGCCTCCCGGCCAATTACGCCAAACGTTCATTCCCACTGCCCAGCTGACAAACAGAAATTATGCGAAATGAAAGCAGCTGACAAAAGGCCAATGAGAGATTCTTTTAAAGAATTTGAAAGCAATATTTTATCTTCAGATTCTAAAAATAACCCCAAAAAATTTTAGTCGTACATAAAATCTATGAATGCTACAAATTATTCAATACCTTCTCTTGCTGACAGTACGGGTAATGTAGCTGATGATTATAAGCAGAAGGCTGAAATTCTAAACCTAGCTTTCAAAAACTCGTTTACGGTAGAGGACAGCAGCACCATTACCCCATTCAATTTGTCGAACAAACGCAAGGATGGCTGACATAGTGTTTAGTGTATCTGGGATTGTAAATAAGTTAAGATCCTTAGACGCCAGGAAGGCATCTGTCCCAGACGGTATCCCCGTAAGACTTTATGTTGACTACGCTATAAATATAACACCAATCTTATCTATCATCTATTAGAGATCATTGGAACAGCGAAAAGTTCTATCAGACTGGAAGAAGGCCCAGGTCATAGCAATCTCGTATAAAAAGGGTAGAAAATCGGATGCACATAATTACCGGTCAATTTCACTGACATCGATTTGTTGTAGAATCATCGAACATATTTTGTGTTCAGACATGATGAGCTTTCTAGACTGAGAACCTCATCTGCAGAAACCAGTAAGGTTTTAGGAAACAGTGGTCATGCGAGACACAGTTGGCCCTCTTTGTGCATGATATACAACAGGCTCTAGATACCGGCTCCCAGGTTGATGCCATATTTCTCGATTTTATAAAGGCATTCGACTCAGTTCCGCACTGTCGCTTGCTCCAAAAAGTGCGCGCTTGCAGTCTATCCGATGACATATGCGGTTGGATAGAT
Organism: Schistocerca cancellata; assembly: GCF_023864275.1. Taxonomy (NCBI): domain Eukaryota; kingdom Metazoa; phylum Arthropoda; class Insecta; order Orthoptera; family Acrididae; genus Schistocerca; species Schistocerca cancellata. The sequence continues at coordinate 264,792,474 of NC_064627.1, forward strand.
CGTTTTCTATCAGACAGGGAGCAGTATGTCGTCCTGAACGGGGTGACTTCAACAGAACTTCAGGTGTGCCCCAGGGCAGCGTAATAGGCCCTCTGCTTTTTACGATTTACGTAAACGGTCTGGTTCATGATATTGACACCGGCATTAAACTGTTTGCCGATGATGTTCTAGTCTACAAGAAAGTAGTATCACACGGAAGTTGTGATCAAATCAGTGAAGATTTGCGGAAAATAAATTCGTGGTGTAATGACTAGTAGTTATCTCTCAATATTAGTAACTGTATCCTATTGCGTATAACAAGGCGAAAATCTCAATTAATGTACGAGTACAAAATAAATGGTCAGTCTTTGGATGCGGTAACATCCGTCAAGTATCTGGATGTGACTATTCAAAATGATCTCAAATGGAATGATCAGATTACACAAGTAACGGGCAATGCGAACTCTAGATTGAGGTTTATTGGTAACAGTATGTTAGTTCGTCCAGTCTTAGAGTATTGTTCGTCTATATGGGACCCTTACCAGTTGGGTATGATTCAAGAGATTGAGAAGGTCCAAAGAAGAGCGGCAAGATTCGTGACTGGTACATTTAGCCATCGCGAGAGCGTTACAGATCTCATAGAAAGTTTGAAATGGGACACACTTACAGTTGGACGGGGTGCTAAACGGAAGGGGCTGCTCACTAAATTCCCAGTACGATCTTCGCCGAGGATGTAGAGCATATATTATTACCACCAACTTTCAAATCGCGCAATGATCACCATTCAAAGATAAGGGAAATTAGAGCTCATACTGAGGCGTTCAGACAGTCGTTTTTCCCCTGCGCAACCTGCGAGTGGAGCAGGGGGGGGGGGGGGGAATATGACTTTGACGCGAATTGTGCCCTCCGCCACACACTGCTTGGTGGCTAGCAGAGTATATATGTAGACGTAGCTGTAGACATATCTCACTCTTGCTAACACTTGCAACCTCCGTTTGTGTGGCAGCATCAGTTTTCTGTACTTTCTGTTTGATAACTGAAGCAGAGGAGGTAGGGAAAGTGCGGGGCTGCATGGCCTTATAAATCTTTTTTCGCCTCATCACAGGGGATCTGTCTTGTTGTTTCTATCTCCTGCATCTTCCGTTTTTCAAGAAAGGCCCAACGATATCTGCTCTATACAGGGTGAGCCCCAGAGCAATTCACACACTCTGGAAGGGATGAACACCCAATTCCTGCATGGGCAGCCTTAGCACCGACTCCTTCTTGGGCAACCTTACTACATCTGCCACAAGTTGCTTCTCCTTTACATCCAAGAGCGGTGTGTCCAAAGCGCTGGCATTTGAAACAGTCCATTGGTTTGGGAACAAGGGGCCACATCGTTAAGCTAAGAAAACCTGCCTTAATATGTTCTACAAGTTTTGTGCTATTAAAAGTGAGGGTGAACGAGTCGGATTTAATCAGTTCGCCTTTTCATGATATTCTGCACACCTACAGTGCCTTCTTGGGTCCAGTCAACTTCCAGGTCTTCTTTGGGGATATTCAAAACGTCCTTGTACGTCATAGCACCTCCACCGTAGTTTAATGTGGTGTGGAGCTCAGTCTCAGTGAGATATTCCGCAAGGTTTTTGGTCTTCTGTGGGTTTGTCGCTTGTTGAGAACTTGATGTTTCCACCGCAGTGTCCCATTTCGTAACCCATTAACAGATTTTTAAGGTACCAGCAATCCATTTTAAATCCTTTTGAATGTAAAAGGGTGAGACTTTCTCAAAACTTCCCTGTATTCTTTAGCTAATGAAAACACGTTCTGACTAGCAGCTTGCACTCTGTTAAAATATCAGAACTGGAATTCTGAAACAGTTCTGAGTTAGGACGACTGGCTATACGAGCCCTCTTGTTGGATTGGGTGTTGATGCCTTCCAGTAGCCCGTCCTTTGTGCTGGGAGGAGGAAGGGAAAATTTCGAAGGAACCGTCCTCGTCCCACGAGCAGCTAGGGAAATAAAGATCCACTCAGACAGAGATCCACTTGACTAAGTAAGACTTATACAGCTGAGGTGCGGCAGATTCCCCAGAGGTTGCTCGCTAACGACTGCCCCTCTCAACAGCCATGCATCTCATCAGTGCGCAACACAACCTGAGATTGAGGCTTTTCTTGTTTAGAGTTTTTACCAGGATCCCCATTCCCTGTGACACACAACGTTACACTACCGCACTGCATGGTGATCACTGGGGCTTGCCAGGAGCTTATCGTGACAGACTGGCGTCGGTTGCCAGACCCCAGCTCCATGTAGCGGTGGACATGGTCCCCAAGTATAGGTGCATTATTGTGTTAAACCGGTGTGCCTTCAGAATGACGAGATAACCTAGGGAATATCACGGAAACATTCCCCAGACCATAACACTCCCTCCTACAGCCTGGAACCTTTGCTCTCAGACGTTTCACACTGTACACGCCGACGGGTATTTGCTCAATGAAGCATAAGACGTGATTCATCTGAAAACGTCATCTACTGCCACTTAGTGGACGTCCAGCTGAAGTATTGGTGTAGAAATACCAGCCTTCGTCACCGGTGAACAGCAGTGAACATGCATGCACGAACCAGGCGCCTGCTGTGGAGACCCATATGCTGCAGCGTTAGCTGAACTGTCATTGAGGATACACTGTTGGCAGCCCCTTGGTTCATCTGAGCGGGCAGTTGCTCAGCAGTTGCACTTCTGTTCTCCTGTACACAGCTCCAAAGCCGTTGTTGAGCCCTGTCACCAGTGGCCCGTGGTACACCATGTCTCTCTCAGCGCCAGTTTTGGGTAGCACCATTTTGCCATGCACAGTATGCTTTAAACACGGCGGCACGTGAAGAGTTCAAAAAAATTAACAGTTTCGGAAATACTTGCACCGTGGCCTGAAAGCCAGTGTTCATGCCCTTTTGCCGGCCGCGGTGGCCGTGCGGTTCTGGAGCTGCAGTCCGGAACCGCGGGACTGCTACGGTCGCAGGTTCAAATCCTGCCTCGGGCATGGGTGTGTGTGATGTCCTTAGGTTAGTTAGGTTTAAGTAGTTCTAAGTTCTAGGGGACTTATGACCTAAGATGTTGAGTCCCATAGTGCTCAGAGCCGTTTGAACCATTTCATGCCCTTTTGGACGTCAGATAAATCGCTCCATTTCTGCATTACGTCAATGGCTGCACTGTTTTCTGCGACACTCCGACACGCTTTGTATACACTCCATTGCTTGTGCTGCCATCGCCCGTCTGTGAGTGGTTATTGCACATTAACAACGAACATAGGCGGTGGTCACATTAATGTTACTATATGGTGCATTATGGGTATTACATGCTTTATAGTTTACTTCTTCAGTTGGTCTTGTTAGAATGGTTAGGATGCGAGCATGGTGTGTGCAGATGCAGAAGGAGCTGGCGGCAGTTCGCGAACGGCTGAATGCGCTTTTGGCTACGGTCAGTCTCCTTCACGCTGGTGGATCGGGGAGTAGATTTCCGAAAAAGCTTTTGACACGCTGCCCCACTGCAGGCTGTTATCGAAGGTACTAGCCTAAGGAATAAGTGCACAGATACACTATCTGATCAAAAGTATCCGGACACCCCCAAAAACATACTTTTTCATATTAGGTGCATTGTGCTGCCACCTACTGCCAGGTACTCCATATCAGCGACAGCAGTAGTCATTAGACATCGTGAGAGAGCAGAATGGGGCGCTCCGCGGAACTCACGGACTTCGAACGTGGTCAGGTGATTGGGTGTCACTTGTGTCATACGTCTGTACGCGAGATTTCCACACTCATAAACATCTCTAGGTCCACTGTTTCCGATGTGATTGTGAAGTGGAAACGTGAAGAGACACGTACAGCACAAAAGCGTACAAGACCTCGTCTGTTGACTGACAGAGGCCGCCGACAGTTGAAGAGTGTCGTAACGTGTAATAGGCAGACATCTATCCAGACCATCACACAGGAATTCCAAACTGCATCAGGATCCATTGCAAGTACTACGATAGGCGGGAGGTAAGAAAACTTGGATTTCATAAGCCACACATCAAGCCGGTAAATGACAAACGAAGCCTCTCTTGGGTTAAGGAGCGTAAACATTGGACAAATTTGAAAAAATTTTGTGTGGAGTGACGAATCACGGTACACAATGTGGCGATCCGATGGCAGAGTGTGGGTATGGTGAATGCCCGGTGAACGTCATCTGCCAACGTGTATAGTGCCAACAGCAAAATTCGGAGGCGCTGGTGTTATGGTGTGGTCGTCTTTTTCATGGAGGGGGCTTGCAACCCTTGTTGTTTTGCGTGGCACTATCACAGCAGAGGCCTATATTGACGTTTTAAGCGCCTTCTTGCTTCCCAATGTTGAAGAGGAATTCGGGGATGGCGATTGCATCTTTCAACACGATCGAGCACTTGTTCATAACGCAGGGCCTGTGGCGGAGTGGTTACATGACATTAACATTCGTGTAATGGACTAGCCCGCACAGAGTCCTGATCTGAATCCTGTAGAACACTTTCGGGATGTTTTGGAACTCCAACTTCGTGCCAGGCCTCACCGACCGACATCGACACCTCTCCTCAGTACAGCACTCCGTGAAGAATGGTGTGCTACTTCCTAAGAAACCACCTGATTGAACGTATGCTTGCGGGAGTGGAAGGTGTCACCAAGGCTTAGGGCGGGCCAACACCATATTGAATTACAACATTACCGATGGACGGCACCACGAACTTGCAAGTCATTTTGAGCCAGGTGTCGGGATACTTTTGATCACGTAGTGTATGTGACTGGCTCGAAGACTGCTTAAATAATAGAACCTACTAAGTTGTCCTCGATGGCGATTGTTCATCAGAGACAAGGGTATCGTCAGGAATGCTCCAGGAAAGTCTGATAGGACCGCTGTTGTTCTCTATGTACATAAATAATTTGGCTGACAGCATGGTCAGCAATCTGCGGTTGATTGCTGATGATGCAATAGTGTAAATGTGGAAAAAATGTATGCACATGGGGGTGAATAGGAAGAACGAAGTCCTATTTGACGCAGTCAAGTCGTTTAAATATGTGGGTGTAACGTTGCAAAGCGATAGGAAATGTAATGAGCATGTAAGAACTGTGGTAGGGAAGGCGAATGGTCTACCTCGGTTTATTGGGAGAATTTCAGGAAAGAGTGGATCACCTGTGAAGGAGATCAAATATAGGACGCTTGTGCGACCTATTCTTGAGTACTGCTCAAGTGTGTGGGGTCAGGACCAGGTCGGATTGAAGGAAGGCATCAAAGCAATTCAAAAGTGGGCTGCTAGATTTGTTACCGTAGCTTCGAACAACACGTAAGTGTTACGGAGATGCTTCGGGAACGTAAATGGGAACTCCTGGAGCGAAGGCGACTTTCTTTTCGAGAAACACCACTGAGAAAATTTAGAGAAGCAGCATTTAAAGCTAGTTGCCGAACGATTCTACTGCCGCCAACATATATTGTGAGTAAGCATCGCGAAGATAAGATACGAAAAATTTGGACCCATACGGAGTCATAGAGACAGTCGTTTTAGTCTTGCTCTATTTGCGAGTGGAACAGGAACGGAAATGACAAGTAGTGGTACATGGTACCCTCCGCCACGCACTGGAAGGTGGGTTGCGGAGTCTATGTAGTGGGTTGCGGAGTCTATGTAGATTTAGATGAAGTTGTGCCGGAACGGAGATCACTGAAGGTATCATTGTTAACACGTCACACTCCAAACTGGAAGCAAGATTGTGGCTAAATGTCTGGTCGACGACGACGTCATTAGAGACGATATTGTCCCTGGTAAAGACATGAAACTTCCGCTGCAGTTGGGAGGACGAGAAAGGATGTTCCAGCTGCTCCGCCACTTAGGAGCGTCCTCGTATGAAGTTTATTCAGCGGAGCTGCGGGGTGGGGCTCGGTACAAATTTGGTCGCAGCGGCGCCGCCGACAAGTTTAGCCGCTCTGCGTGCCGTTCGTTGCGCCCTATGGCGGCGGCAGCTGCGCCTACAGCAACACCGGGGCTGCTCTCTCCTGGCCTAGTTACGGGCCAGCTACCACACCATCAGGAGCCTACTGCCGTCGTCCTCTGAGTAACAGGGCAGCACGAGGGTGGATCTGGCGATAAGAAGTATTCACCAACTCGTAACATCAACATCTTAATAGTAGCACGACTAATTTATGCTATACAGCAGTTCTTTGTTAGGAATGTTTCACTGTGAAGTCATATATGAAGTAGGGAAACGCAGCACTAACATTCCATAAAAGGTTAGACACCCCTGAAACAAAACATCCCCCCACCCCCCGCTTGATAAATTAAAATAGTGCTTTATTAAGGGTATACGGAATGAGTTTTTCGATGAAAAAATCGATTTTTGGGTAAATGCATTTTCGAAAAATTTAGACTCTCCTGTTTAATACCATGTATAAAATATTTGGATGACGTGAATAGAACTATTTTAAATAATTTTTTTAAATAATTTCGACACACGATGTTCCGCACCTTGTATATGAGACGCGAAATATATCTGAAATAGACAGCCTTGCCAGAGATATAATTGAGCACAAGAGAGTTAGCTTTTCTGTTGGCTACACTGCTAGACAGTTGACAGTAGATTCTGCACCATTTGTACTGTTTCCTTTGTGAGTACATCCATGTCATTGTTGTGAAAGTCGTATGTGGAGAAGTCATTGAGTTATCTTTCCTTCAACATGCCAAGACCTAGTCTGAAGGTATTTAGAAAGCGTGTACATTGGCGCAAGAAAGTAAAGTGTACTAAAAATTCGTCTGATTCATCTTCATCAGTATCTGATGACCCAGTAGCGACTAACCTCAACACTGGTAGTGATACATTGAGTGATGCTGCTGCCATTACACCGGAAAGTGCTTCAAGAAGAAAACTAGCTGGAATTGAAGAAAAATACAAGAAACTAAATGCTGGGACTACAAAATATGAGGTAATTAACGTCTCTTTGTTATCAGACGTTTTGGAGAACAATGTGTGCAGCAAACAATGTGGAAAATGTGGTGTTTCATTGAAAACAAACTTACATGTAGGACTTGCTTGTGAATTAGAGTTGATGTGCAGTTATTGCAAACACAGTGTTACTTTCTTCAATTCCTCACATGTTACTGCAGATGCAGGTAAACTATACGATATAAACATTAGACTGGTTTATGGATTACGGTGTATAGGAAAGGGCAGGGCTGCAGGTGCCATGTTGTGTGGTGTGATGAACCTCCCTCTTCCACCTTCAAAATTTAACAACCACATAATTGCAATAGGCTCTGCTGTAGAAGATGTGGCACAGGAAAACATGAAAGATGCTGTTGAGGAAGCAGTTGTTGAAAATAATAATAGCAGAGACTTGTCCATAGCTTTTGATGGAAGCTGGCAGAAGAGAGGCCACACATCTCTGAATGGTGTAGTAACAGCTACAAGTGTGGACACTGGTAAGGTAGTTGAGGTGGCAATACTTTCCAAGCATTGCAGATGCAAGGAGAAAATGAAAACTAAACATGAAGAGGAGTGCATGGCAAATTACTATGGGTCAAGTGGTGGTATGGAAGTTGCTGGTGTAAGAAGTATTTATCAACGCTCAGTAAAATGGTACAACGTTAGATACATAAATTATCTTGGAGATGGTGACTCAAAGGCTTTCAAAGAAATTGGGGAACTGAGACCCTATGGTAAGGATGTGAAAATTTCCAAACTGGTGTGTGTTGGCCATGTTAAAAAAAGGATGGGATCAAGACTTCGACGGCTCAAGGCTAGCATGAAAGGCAAGAAATTGAGCGCTGGAAAAACTTTAGATGGGAAAAATAGACTGACAGATGCTACAATAGATCATAAGACACAATACAGCAAAATTAATGAGAAGAGCAGTCTAGACTCTGTTTTTTCATACAGCTTCAAACAATGAGAATCCCCAACATGGGCTATGTCCAAAAGGAGACGATAGTTGGTGCAAGTACAACAGAGGCAAGGTAACTAAGAAATAATACAATCACCCTCATCACCTGCCACCTGCCATAATGGATGAAATAAAACCAATATTCCGAGACCTCGCAGATATTAGTCTACTAAAGAAATGTCTTCATGGCCGGACTCAAAATCCAAATGAGTGTGTGAACCATGTGATATGGAATAGACTACCTAAAACTGTGTTTGTGAGTATAAACACACTTCACTTTGGCGTTTATGATGCTGTTTCATCATTCAATCAGGGCAATATAACAAAGTGCAAAGTTCTGCAGAAGTTGGGGCTCTGTGTAGGACTACGAACTGCCGCAGCTATGCTTTGTTTGGACAAGGAACGGCTCAGGTCTTCAGATAATGCAATAAAAGTATATTCAAAGATGGCTAGACAGCATAACAGAGCCATCAAAAGGAAGCTGTTGGACGATTCTGATGATACAAACTATGGAGCAGGCTTGTACTGAAGTAAAAAATCTGAAGCTAATTTCCCGTAACTTTAGTTTATTTGTGTATAAGGTACATTTTCTCAGGGCCTATTTATAGAAGAGAGATGAAATTTTCTGTAGTTGTTCCTTAAGAACTTATAATATATCTGAATTAAAAGACATGTGGAATTATTTTGTATTAATGGATGTAAATTTTAAAATACTTGTTAAAATGTATAACTTTTTTAACATTTACAAAAAATAAAATATCTGAAAAACTATACATTATTTTTTCAAAATTAATAATTCAGCTAAAAGCAGAACATATCTCTGCGTTCTGTGAAAAAATCAAGAGTATCTTCCAAATAACTAACGAGAAAATGTTCCTAACTTTTAGCTCAATTTAACATTGTAAGCATAGGGCGTTCCGTATACTCTTAAGCACTACTGGCTGGATAAGGCTTTATTAAGCACTATTGGCTGGCCCTGAGCGTGTGATCACTCACAAATGCAGAGCAGATGTGGACACTAGTGGTCAGAAATGAGTCCCCGGATACTCACTTCAAACTAGCCATTGAGTCCTGTGACGTCATCTTCGATCTCGCCATCTCCGCCGCAGCCTATTGGTCACCTGAGTCTGCGAGGCCCACGTGAGAGAAAGCCCCTGACCCTGCAGGTCTTACGAGTGCCAGCAGCCGTCTTCTGCGGGGAGCAAGAATGGTTTCAGGCTAATTTAGTAACGACAGTGAAATGAATACCTCTAGCTGCATACAGGCGTTGATATAAGTCAACGAAGACGGTTGAAAATGTGTGGCCTGACCGGGACTCGAATCCGGGATCACCTGCTTACATGGTTGACACTCTATCCATCTGAGCAACCGAGGACACAGAGGATAGTGCGACTGCAGGGACTTATCTCTGGCACGCCTCCCGTAAGAACCACATTCCCAACGTATTGCCACGCACTATATTCATAGTGCCCCTGCCCATCATGCTCATTACTCGCCGCTTTTTGCCGATTCCCGTGAGCGTTCGGGCACTGTTTGTGCATCCGCACAGAAGAAGATGGTCAAATGGCTGGTGAGCCTTATGATGGTATCTGTTGTTTCGGACATATCCGAAAGAACAGATACCATAGGTGACCATGCAGCTCGTTAGAATGAAATTACAATGAAATGAATACCCCTAGCTATGAATATAGAGCGGGACAATACGATGGGAATGTGGGTCTCACGGAAGGCGTGCCGGAAATAAGTCCCTGCAGTCACACTACCCTCTTTGTCCTCGGTGGCTCAGATGTTAAGTGTGTCTCCAATGTAAGAAGGAGATCCCGGGTTCGAGTCCCGGTCGGGGCACACATTTTCAACTGTCCCCGTTGACTTATATCAACACCTGTATTCATTGAATTGTAGTTTCATTCTTCTTGTATATATATATACAGGGTGTCCCAGCTATCTTGTCCACCCAAAATATCTCTGGAACAATAACAGCTATTGGAAAAAGACTTTCTCCGGTATCAATGTAGGGCTAGGGCCCATGAATGTACATATTTGGAAACATTCTAAAACGAAAGCATATGTGTTTTTTAACACAAACTTATGTTTTTTTTAAATGGACCTCCTATATTTTTTCTTCAGCAATCCATAGCATGACAAAGCACATACACAATGGCGTTGATTGCATCGCAATATTCCCATTACATCCCGAGATATTGAGACGCGAAGTTGACGCTTGAAACACGCGACATGCGCTGCTGGCGCACGTCCTGAGGCTCAGGCTTGAACCCCATGCTGCCCGTAATCGCGATGTGATTGACATGTGTAATCACACCTCCATATTTATAAAGAGGGACACTTACTTGTCAATCACATCGCGATTACGGGCAGCATGGGGTTCACGCCTGAGCCTCAGAACGTTCGCTAGCAGTGCATGTCGGGTGTTTCAAGCGTCAACTTCGCGTCTCAATATCTCGGGATGTAATACGAATATTGCGATGCAATCAGCGCCATTGTGTATGTGCTTTGTCATGCTATGGATTGCTGAAGAAAAAAAAAATAGGAGGTCCATTTAAAAAAACATAAGTTTGTGTTAAAAGACACATATGCTTTCGTTTTAGAATGTTTCCAAATATGTACATTCATGGGCCCCACCCTACATTGATGCCGGTGAAAGTCGTTTTCCAATAGCTGTTATTGTTCCAGAGATATTTTGGGTGGACAAGGTAGCTGGGACACCCTGTATAGTAACTCTTGACTGTGTGTCTAAATGCAAGCAAACTTTCGATAGCACAGGACAAAGTTAAGTCCTTTAGTGGGTACTTTTTCAATCAAATATTGATTTCCCATCGGCTCCGCACGAGGCTGAGCGTTCGCAGAAATATGGGGACACCGACTAGTGTGTCGTCACAAGTTCGTTGCAGGGCCCGTATTTCTCGTTGGCCCAGCTAAGTCTGTTGTCGGGTTGAAGTGAAGGAAGAGAGCGAATGCACGAGTTCGCAAGTATAGTGGCGGACTAGCGGCGTTCCTGCTACATACGCAATCGTTTTGAAAGAAATTTCCACCTTGAAATTGTAAATTAACATTCATTTATTTCACGCAGTCATGTCGTATTTATAGCCACTGTCAAGTGCCTAAATGACAGAAGGAAGTTATATATCAAATGTAACGACTGATCTGTTAACAGTGAATATTGTCCTGGTTATACATACATTTACAGGGTGTTTCAAAAATAACCGGTATATTTGAAACGGCAATAAAAACTAAACGAGCAGCGATAGAAATACACCGTTTGTTGCAATATGCTTGGGACAACAGTACATTTTCAGGCAGACAAACTTTCGAAATTACAGTAGTTACAATTTTCAACAACAGATGGCGCTGCGGTCTGGGAAACTCTATAGTACGATATTTTCCACATATCCACCATGCGTAGCAATAATATGGCGTAGTCTCTGAATGAAATTACCCGAAACCTTAGACAACGTGTCTGGCGGAATGGCTTCACATGCAGATGAGATGTACTGCTTCAGCTGTTCAATTGTTTCTGGATTCTGGCGGTACACCTGGTCTTTCAAGTGTCCCCACAGAAAGAAGTCACAGGGGTTCATGTCTGGCGAATAGAGAGGCCAATCCACGCCGCCGCCTGTATGTTTCGGATAGCCCAAAGCAATCACACGATCATCGAAATATTCATTCAGGAAATTAAAGACGTCGGCCGTGCGATGTGGCCGGGCACCATCTTGCATAAACCACGAGGTGTTCGCAGTGTCATCTAAGGCAGTTTGTACCGCCACAAATTCACGAAGAATGTCCAGATAGCGTGATGCAGTAATCGTTTCGGATCTGAAAAATAGGCCAATGATTCCTTTGGACGAAATGGCGGCCCAGACCAGTACTTTTTGAGGATGCAGGGACGATGGGACTGCAACATGGGGATTTTTGGTGTCCCTATATGCGCCAGTTCTGTTTATTGACGAAGCCATCCAGGTAAAAATAAGCTTCGTCAGTAAACCAAACGCTGCCCACATGCATATCGCCGTCATCAATCCTGTGCACTATATCGTTAGCGAATGTCTCTCGTGCAGCAATGGTAGCGGCGCTGAGGGGTTGCCGCGTTTGAATTTTGTATGGATAGAGGTGTAAACTCTGGCGCATGAGACGATACGTGGACGTTGGCGTCATTTGGACCGCAGCTGCAACACGGCGAACGGAAACCCGAGGCCGCTGTTGGATCACCTGCTGCACTAGCTGCGCGTTGCCCTCTGTGGTTACCGTACGCGGTCGCCCTACCTTTCCAGCACGTTCATCCGTCACGTTCCCAGTCCGTTGAAATTTTTCAAACAGATCCTTTATTGTATCGCTTTTCGGTCCTTTGGTTACATTAAACCTCCGTTGAAAACTTCGTCTTGTTGCAACAACACTGTGTTCTAGGCGGTGGAATTCCAACACCAGAAAAATCCTCTGTTCTAAGGAATAAACCATGTTATCTACAGCGCACTTGCACGTTGTGAACAGCACACGCTTACAGCAGAAAGACGACGTACAGAATGGCGCACCCACAGACTGCGTTGTCTTCTATATCTTTTACATCACTTGCAGCGCCATCTGTTGTTGAAAATTGTAACTACTGTAATTTCGAAAGTTTGTCCGCCTGAAAATGTACTGTTGTCCCAAGCATATTGCAACAAACGGTGTATTTCTATCGCTGCTCGTTTAGTTTTTATTGCCGTTTCAAATATACCGGTCATTTTTGAAACACCCTGAATATTGATAAACCGTTTTCAGATACTACTGTAAATTTCTTCTAATAAATAATATCTATTTAGAGAATGTTTAGCAATTATGTTGACATATAAACACTTTCGAGGTGTTACCGAGTCTGTAATGGCGTATGAGAAAACATGAAATGAGGATGAAGTGTGGTCTCTAAAGCGTGGATAATTACTAGAATAAATTACAGAAATAAATGATAAGCTACACATCTCGCTGTTAGCCCATAAATGCAAGTTGCCCCTGACCAAATGAATACAGAAACAGCGTATTTTTTTGTCTTAGGTATATAACAATGTTGTGCAAGGTGCCCAGTTTTCGTTTGACGCAACACATCTATTTTCTCACAATGGAGCTGGAATAAACAAGGATACAACCATTTTGTTTGCGTTGGACGAAATTTGTATGTTTTTTACTAAAGTGCAGACTATAGCATGAAACTTATTCCTCCAATAGAACACATTTGCAATTGTATAACTTGCATCAATTAATTTTCGTCGCGCACTCTCCACAGAGTCACAAAACGCAGCTTCGTTAAAGGCCATCAGATCCTGGCAATCGCTTACGTCAGCTTGTCAGTGCTACTTTACAGAAGTAAGACCGTATTCTGATCTTCCGTAGTAACAGTAAATCGCGACTAGCCTTACACTCCAGCGTGCTACAGTAAGAGAGAAACGAGTTGAGGAGTATGAAGCGACGGCAGCGCCACAGTCCACAGACTCGTCATACTCGCGGAACTACAAGAGGAACGATGGAAGCCAGGTAGCACTGATGTAAGAGCAGCGCCTTGATTTGTTACGTATGCAACCCAAACATGCGTCTTGTACTCCCTCCGTTTCTGATGTCTAGTGGTCACGTAAGCCTCCTAAGTAGTATAAAACAGAAATCATATTCTATGCACAGTCACGCAATGGCGTGGTCGTCAGTGCAAAAGACCTCAGATTATGTATCTACAAACCACGCAGCTGTTACCAGTTCCTCCACGATGTCGAACGACCATGCGAAGCCTAACTGTGTGTGGTATATAATTTATGTTTTATACTGTCTACGAGGATGATGTGACCACATCTATAAGGTGAACCAGAACTCCACCGACAAACTTTCAGAGATCGTGTAGGAATACCTTCTGAGTATTTTGGTGTCAGGGACTCACGGTCTTCGGCTGCTACTTACAGAGTTTCTGAATTTCGTTAAGTTTCTTGTCCTAGTAACCTTTATATCTGTGCTGCACCGGAAATATTGCACAACAGAGCAAATGACGACGGTATGCGCTGTGTGTGTCATGTTTCCGTTCGGTCATGGTACGTGCTGTGGGCAACAGTAATGCCCGGTTTGATTCTTTGCCCTTCAAGTTTTCATTCAGTAGTGTTCGGTCCTGTCTAGGGTTTTGTTTACCGGCAGTGTGTTGACGCTAATACACAACAGTACTGTGCACAGGTCCCCTGATGATTAGTTGGCCGATCTGTACCTCGTGGATGGGTTCACTGAATGCATTGGCACAACGGCGCTATCTTGAGCTATTACCACAGCGACAGCTGCCACATCACAATACTTTTACGTCTGAGCGCTATTACATTACTCTGTGGTGTGTTGGCTATTGCATACTAAAGGCTTCTCCACTACTGTAAAGGTATTCTCACAGAAACAACGGTAATTGCAATAACAAATCGAATAAATCATAATTACATTATAAATCTGGAATGAGCTGCCTAGACTTTGGGTCCCTTGCACTGAGGTGGTAGAAGTTGTCGGATACCTTCTAATATCGAGTCGGACCTCCTTTCGCCCGGCGCAGTCAAGCAACGCCACATGGAGTAGATTCACCATGTCGTTGGAAGTCCCCTGTGGAAATATTCAGCTCTGCTGCCTCCACAGCCACCTATAAGTGCGACAGTGCTGCCGGTGCAGGATTTTGTGAACGGACTGGCTTCTCGATTACGGCTCGTAAATCTTCTTTGGGACTCATGACGGGCGGTCTGGGTAGCCAAATCATTCGTTCGAACTATGCAGAATGGTCTTCAATCTGCCGCATACCATTGTGGCCAGGTAACATGGCACACTGCCGTCCAAAAAATTAAAAATTCCATCGTTGTTTGGGAACATGAAGTTCATGAATGGCTAAAAATGGTCTCCGGTAGCCAAGCATAACCATTTACAGTTCAATTGAAGCAGAGGACCCAGCCTACACCATTATGGAGCCATCACCAGCTCACTCACGGCCTTGTTGACAACTTGGGTCGATGGCTTCGTGGGGTCTGTGCCACATTCAAACCATAGCATCTGCTCTTACCAATTGAAATCGGGACTGATCTGACCAGGCCACGGTTTTCCAGTCGGATAGGTACCAACTGACATGGTCACGAGCTCAGGAAAAGCATTGCAGGCGATGTCGTACTCTAAGCAAAGGCACTCGCGTCGGTCGTCTGATGTCACAGCTCATTAACGCGAAATTTCGCCTCACTGTCCTAACGGATACGTTCGTCGTACGTCCCACATGGATTTCTGTACTTATTTCACGCAGTGTTGCTCGTCCGTTAGCACTGACAACACTAAGCACACGCCGGTGCTCTCGGTCGTTAAGTGAAGGCCGCCGGCCACTGCTTTGCCCGTCGTGAGAGATAATGCTTGAAATTTGGTATTTTCGACACACTCTTGACACTGTGGGTATCCGAATACTGAATTCCCTATCCATTTTCTAAATGGAATATCCATTGCGTCTAGTTCCAGCTACCATTCCGCGTCTGTTAATTCCTGTCATGTGTCCGTAATCACGTCGGAAACCTTTTCACATGAATCACCTAAGTACAAAGACTGTTCCTGCCAATGCATTACCCTTTTATACTTTGAGTACGCGATACTACCATTATATATATATATATATATATATATATATATATATATATATATATATATATATGAGGGCAGTTCAATAAGTAATGCAACACTTTTTTTTTCTCGGCCAATTTTGGTTGAAAAAACCGGAAATTTCTTGTAGAATATTTTCAAACATTCCCGCTTCGTCTCGTATAGTTTCATTGGCTTCCGACAGGTGGCAGCGCTGTACGGAGCTATTAAAATGGCGTCTGTAACGGATGTGCGTTGCAAACAACGGGCAGTGATCGAGTTTCTTTTGGCGGAAAACCAGGGCATCTCAGATATTCATAGGCGCTTGCAGAATATCTACGGTGATCTGGCAGTGGACAAAAACGGTGAGTCGTTGGGCAAAGCGTGTGTCATCATCGCCGCAAGGTCAAGCAAGACTGTCTGATCTCCCACGTGCACAGCTGTGACTCCTGCAATGGCGGAGCGTGCGAACACACTCGTTCGAGATGATCGACGGATCACCATCAAACAACTCAGTGCTCAACTTGACATCTCTGTTGGTAGTGCTGTCACACTTGTTCACCAGTTGGGATATTCAAAGGTTTGTTCCCGCTGGGTCCCTCGTTGTCTAACCAAACACCATAAAGAGCAAAGGAGAACCATCTGTGCGGAATTGCTTGCTCGTCATGTGGCTGAGGGTGAAAATTTCTTGTCAAAGATTGTTACAGGCGATGAAAAATGGGTTCATCACTTCGAACCTGAAACAAAACGGCAATCAATGGAGTGGCGCCACACCCACTCCCCTACCAAGAAAAAGTTTAAAGCCATACCCTCAGCCGGTAAAGTCATGGTTACAGTCTTCTGGGATGCTGAAGGGGTTATTCTGTTCGATGTACTTCCCCATGGTCAAACGATCAGCTCTGAAGTGTATTGTGGTACTCTTCAGAAATTGAAGAAACGACTTCAGCGTGTTCGTAGGCACAAAAATCTGACCGAACTTCTCCTTCTTCATGACAACGCAAGACCTCACACAAGTCTTCGCACCCGAGAGGAGCTCACAAAACTTCAGTGGACTGTTCTTCCTCATGCACCCTACAGCCCCGATCTCGCACCGTCGGATTTCCATATGTTTAGCCCAATGAAGGACGCAATCCGTGGGAGGCACTACGCGGATGATGAAGAAGTTATTGATGCAGTACGACGTTGGCTCCGACATCGACCAGTGGAATGGTACCGTGCAGGCATACAGGCCCTCATTTCAAGGTGGCGTAAGGCCGTAGCATTGAATGGAGATTACGTTGAAAAATAGTGTTGTGTAGCTAAAAGATTGGGGAATAACCTGGTGTATTTCAATGCTAAATAAAACAACCCCTGTTTCAGAAAAAAAATGTGTTGCATTACTTATTGAACTGCCCTCGTATATATATATAGGGTGAGTCACCTAACATTACCGCTGGATATATTTCGTAAACCACATCAAATACTGATGAATCGATTCCACAGAGCGAACGTGAGGAGAGGGGCTAATGTAATTGGTTAATACAAACCATAAAAAAACGCACGGAAGTATGTTTTTTAACTCAAACCTACGTTTTTTTAAAATGGAACCCCGTTAGTTTTATTAGAACATCTGAACATATAAACAAATACGTAATCAGTGCCGTTTGTTGCATTGTAAAATGTTAATTACATCCGGAGATATTGTAACCTAAAGTTGACGCTTGAGTACCACTCCTCCGCTGTTCGATCGTGTGTATCGGAGAGCACCGAATTACGTAGGGATCCAAAGGGAACGGTGATGGACCTTAGGTACAGAAGAGACTGGAACAGCACATTACGTCCACATGCTAACACCTGTTTACTGGTCTTTTTCACTGACGCACATGTACATTACCATGAGGGGTGAGGTATACGTTCGACGTGCGTTTCATAGGACGTGGAGGACGCATAAATTGGCCAGCCCGTTCTCCTGATCTTACACCTCTGGACTTATTTCTGTGGGGTACGTTAAAGGAGAATGTGTACCGTGATGTGCCTACAACCCCAGAGGATATGAAACAACGTATTGTGACAGCCTGCGGCGACATTACACCAGATGTACTGCGGCGTGTACGACATTCATTACGCCAGAGATTGCAATTGTGTGCAGCAAATTATGGCCACCACATTGAACATCTGTTGGCCTGACATGTCGGGACACACTCTATTTCACTCCGTAATTGAAAACGGAAACCACGTGTGTACGTGTACCTCACCCTTCATGGTAATGTACATGTGTGTCAGTGAAAACGACCAATAAAAAGGTGTTAGCATGTGGACGTAATGTGCTGTTCCAGTCTCTTCTGTACCTAAGGTCCATCACCGTTCCCTTTGGATCCCTACGTAATTCGGTGCTCTCCGATACACACGATCGAACAGCGGAGGAGTGGTACTTAAGCGTCAACTTTAGGTTACAATATCTACGGATGTAATTAACATTTTACAATGCAACAAACGGCAATGATTACGTATTTGTTTATATGTTCAGATGTGCTAACAAAACTAACGGGTTTCCATTTAAAAAGCGTAGGTTTTTTTTGTTAAAAAACATACTTCCGTGCATTTTTGTATGGTTTGTATTAACCAATTACACTAGCCCCTCTCCTCACGTTCGGTCTGTGGAATCGATTCGTCAGTATTTGATGTGGTTTACGAAATATATCCAGCGGTAACGTTAGGTGACACACCCTGTATATATATATATATATATTTTACCTCAGTGTATATCAAAGACACTCAGAAGGTACGACAGAACAGCCACCAATTTGTCCGTGGAATTCTGTTTCACCCTCTATTATGCACTTCAGAATGAGCGCACGCTCGAAATTAGCTAGTAGTTGTGTTGTCTCCACCAGAAACGAGTCTTTTTCTAGACACTGTCCATTCCGTTCGACTTCTCTTCCAAGTCCTTTGTCATCTCTGACAGAACTACAAAATTTTTATGTCTCCAGAATGAGATTTTCACTCTGCAGCGGAGTGTGCGCTGATATGAAACTTCCTGGCAGATTAAAACTGTTTGTCGGACCGAGACTCGAACTCGGGACCTTTGCCTTTCGCGGGCAAGTGCTCTACCAACTAGGCTACTCAAGCACGACTCACGACCCGTCCTCACAGGTTTACTTCTGCCAGTTTTTTATGTCTCCTCCATGAGCTCGTTTATTCTGCGTGATTTCCATTAATGGTGACTCTGTGTACAGATTGGGTAAAATCGTGGCTAGGCATCGGGTTGACTGGTCCGTGTCATGCGCACCGAAGATCGCTAGCGTTGACGCAAACGCATCCTCTGCCGGCTGGGGTCGTGGGTTGTCCTGCTTACTATCTGAGTCCATCTCTGAGGATATCGTGACGATATTCGCACTGGTCCCACTCCCCATCTCCACACCTCCAACTGTAATATCGGGTAATATGAATACAATGGGTTACTTTTTTGACTACGGTTTCCTTTAGAAATATTGGATACTATTTTACCTCCACATACTTCTAACGATTCCTCATAAATCTGTGTTTGGATTTCCCATGCTGAATACCGCGTCATCACTTATTTCTTTCTTTCAACTCTTCGTCGATGATTTTTTGGTTTGTAACCGTAAAATAGAATTGCTTGTTATCTTTAATTTACTCTAGAGACTGCTCGCCTCCAGTTACGTACTGTGTCCATACTAATTTCCAATGCAGTAATGTTGAAGCCACTATTGTCTTTTCGAATGAATTTTGACAGCATCTGCTGTGCAGAATGACTCGGAAAAGTTTTCTCCCTCTGGTTCGTTATAGCTGAATTCAGAAGGGCTGTTTTTGTGTAAACAGTATAGTAGCTCTCTCTCTCTCTCTATCTACTACCTATCTATCTATCTCTTGTCAATTTTTAGATTCAATGACCATTTTTGTAAAAGAAAGCTAAACCAAAAAAATGTTAATTACAATTTCTTTATCGCCATGACGTAATAGGCATTCAGATTACTTTAGCCGATAAATTTTTTTTTCGCCGAATAGTAGCGGCTTCGGCCAAGAATACCATCTTACGAGCGGGAGAGCGGTGTGCTGACCCCACGCACCTCCTATCCGCATCCTCCACCGAGGATGACACGGCCGTCGGATGGTCCCGGTAGCCCACTCGTGGCCTGAAGACGGAGTGAGTGTTGTACATAATGGAGTACGTATCTAATCAACATGTTTGTATTTAAAGAACGGCATAACGGAAATCGCCAAAGGCTGCTGCAATGTGTGTTCATTACGCGACAACTAATTTAGTTCAAGCGACCATCTTCAAGTCACCTATATACTATCAGAAATGTACAAGAAACAGTACCTGCCAAAATAATTAAGGTGAACTATTGCGTGTGCCAGCTACGCACGGACACCATTAAATCAAGTTAAAGCATGGTTCCTCGGTATGAAGTACATAATTATTATCCGCTGCAGCATCTAAATGAAATAGTTGGAAGTATAATATACGCAAATCATTAAAAACCACAACATGTATGAAGAGTGGAAATGTCAAACGTTCTAAATGCCAAATCTTACATTTGTAAGGAGAATCATAAAACAATGTATCTCTCTTTGTACATAAATTACTTATATCCAAAATATTCAGAAAGTATTCTGATACTAAGGAATTGGGATGGTTACTATATCACTGGAAAAAGTGAGTCAAATTACAAAATAAATAATATTTATTAAGAACTTTCAGAGTGGTTCTAAATGCCAATAAGAAAGTTATTTTTGCAAGTGCCTTCAGTACTAAGGCACTAAGTTTTATTTTGCGGTAAAACAACTACAGAAATACAGTAGCACTATTTTAACTATTATAAATATAGTCAACAAAAACAGTTTTTCATATCTTTTAGATGACGTTGGCAGACCACAAGAAGGGTACCAAACTATGAAGAGGAAAGCAGAGGACAGAGGAGCTTGGAGGGATACCAAGATGCCGCGAAGCAGATAACCAAATACTGATATTTTAAATGTCTAGAAGAAAATAACAAAATTGAATTCAAGAGAAAAATCTTCCCTCCACAGTTGCTGAGTTTACTGTAGAATTCCTTGATCTGCTGAGCAAGGAAAAGGTCTCCATAACATGTTCTAGACACACGTTGTTTTCTCCGTTTACTTCCTCAACATTTTTTAATATTTTTGAAACTCAGACTATCTTCTTCCATTACAAAGAGGACAAACAAAAGCTTATACGCACTCTATTTACCGCACACACTGTGCATCAACTATATGGGGAACACCTTCAGGTGTGGCAAATGAAATTGCTTGGCACAAACAAATTACGGGATCTAGTAATTAAACTTTTTTCCAAGATTTTGTAGCTGGAACAAATCTGGGGCATGAAACAGAATACCGAGAACACAAAAACACACAAAACACATTTATTGTGACATTTTCACTCTTGATATATTCTTTGGTGAGACAGTATGTAGAACACTGTTACGGACTCTCAATTCGTGCACTTAGTGAATATCAGAAAATGTGAAGCAGAACGGACGCGCGTATAAATGTGTGGTACTCAGATTTGTGTAAATTTGTAACGTGTATACATATGTATACTACGTTTTTTAAAGGCTTTACACATACTGTATTTTTGTCTACGCGACGAAGTCACGTAAATGTGACCACCGCCTATGTTCGAGGTCAACGTGAAATGATCACTCAGAGGCTTTAGGGGGCACTAGAAGAGGAGGGCTTTTAAGGCGTGTCGAGGGATACATCGTCGTAATAGTGCGCAAGCGGAGCGATATATTTGACGCCCAAAAGGGGAATGATCATTGGCTTCCGGGCCAAGGTTGGAAGTATTTGAACAGTTGATAAACTGTTCGCCTGTCGCCTTCGTTAAAGTATAATGTGCATGACAAAATGGCGCTATCCAAAACCGGCTATGAGGTAGCTGTGGAGCACCACGGGCTGTACAACGGCTGCGGAAACGTGTACATGCAACTGTTGAGCAACCGAGCACTCACATGAACCTAGGGGCTACCAAAATTATCTCCTCAGCGACCATTCAGCAAATCACTTCTGTTTTACTCGATGACTTTCCGTCACTACTACGAACTGTAACCTCTCTGACGCGAAATTACGAATCCAGTCGAATAACTGAGAGAATATTCCATAGGCATGCAATTTGATTACAAGCCGCCTGTGAGGTACGGTGTCGAAAGCCTTCTGGAAGTCTAGAAATACGGAATCAATTTGAAATCCCTTGTCGACAGTACTCAACTCTTCGTGTGGGTAAAGAGCTAGTTGTGTTTCAGAAGAACGATGTTTTCTAAATCTGTGTTGACTGTTTGTCAATAGACTTTTTTCTCTTCGAGGTAACTCATAATGTACGAACACAATGTATGTTCCAAAATCCTGCTGCATATCGACGTTAATGATATTAGTTACTTTACATGGATAGTGAAAGTTTTATTTATTGGGTGAAGAGCTGTAATTCATATTACGTGATAAAGTGCCACCTTGACGGATTCGATGCATATGGAAATGCAGCTGATAGTCCCTATGGCATAAAGCCTGCAAACAGTAATGTTATCGCTGTAACGAAGAGAAAGCGAATGACTTGCACATCGAGGAGTTTGTCTTCATTCCAAAATGTATGCATGCCGTAAATACACGGCGGCAGCCCTTAGACTAATAATGTGCACCGTGAGATTACAAAGAATTTCGCTTGAAGTATTCGTATGATGGCGTTGGTGTTAGCGCTCCTTTACCACTTTCACAGATGGTGCGTCAAAACAATTTTGAATCAAGAAAATATTTGATGCACACTGTATCGTGACTGAGAATCAGATTGTCGCGATACGATGATAAACAGGCCATGTCCGAGAATCGTACTGAAATCCTGCTAAGCCGTAGAAGCGGCTGTTTATCGATTCTTCCCTGCCTTCTGTACTCTTATGTGTTTATGGCACCACATTTCCCTCTGTGTATCGATTCTCCTTGTGTAGCAACTCCTCTGGCGCTTCATCGAGGAGGCGGCAGAAAGCGGAGGGAGCCAACACGACTGAGACAAGCGAACAGCTGGGTATGGCGGACCAGAACGACCAGCGGCCCAGAGTTCCAGCCGCAGCTATATTTGTCGGTTGTTTGTTTGGTCACGGCCTTAGCGTTTCTCGCCCGCTGCAATGCTGTGGAGACAGCGTCATGTTGCATGTATTCCATTCGCCTTGACATCTGTTGATTTGTGATTCAGGCGATTCAATGCTGTGTGCGTCTGTATATTAGATGTTGCCCTGACAGTATTCAACTTGTTCTCGACTTTTGCACCTTTCATGCAGAGTGGTCGTACTATGAGAGCTTCTGACTTTGCCTGTTCTCGATGGCTCCCTGAAGGGCCTAATTTAATGTGATTACTGATTGAGCCCCCCTTTTTTATTTACTGTGTATTTGTGCCTTTCAGTGCCTCTCTAAGGGTGGTTACCTGCCTTGTTTATTGCATGTATAATTTGGTCGCTTAATTCCAGTTATAGTGGCTTAAGGCAGTTATTTAACTAATGTTATTTATCCTTTTATTGTATAGCTGATTACTTTGAGGGTTACCCTGTTTCATTTAAATGCTGATAGCCACCTTTTTTTGTAATAAGAGTGTTGTTAATCGAAGTTTAGTCCTTTGGTATTATTTAAACAATTTTGCG
The DNA here is from genome assembly GCF_023864275.1 of Schistocerca cancellata. NCBI lineage: Eukaryota > Metazoa > Arthropoda > Insecta > Orthoptera > Acrididae > Schistocerca > Schistocerca cancellata. The sequence continues at coordinate 264,815,609 of NC_064627.1, forward strand.
ATGTAACTGGGTCAGAGTTTTTCACGGATGGCTACGTGAAATTTTGATTGAACTGAAATGTTTAATTAGCCATATGTACTCCTGAGTCTAAAGTTATTTAAATTTACTAGTTGCATTTTCTCCTGCTGGTTATTTTAGAAGTTGCTTTTTAATTTTTTATTTGCAGGGGAGTGGATTTAAAACTTGTACATCTAATATGTATGCAAATTGTGTTATAGATATTCTTGCGTAAGTTGTTGCGTAAGCAAATGTAAGAAGAGACACTAAGGAGAGAGGAGGAGTTCGTATATATTAAAATCTGACATAGTGTGAAAAATTTTGAACCTACTAAATAATGGTACTTTTATAATTGTAGCCATGCAGAGGACCGCATTGAAAAATTTTCAGCTAATTCCGAAAAAAACTTGAATACTTTATTGTACTAACTGTCAGACAGAGGGAAGCAAATTGTTGTTTGGGGGATTTCAATGTAGATTTTCTGAAAGAGTCTGATAGAAAGCTTGACCTTGAAGTATTACTTGGTTCATTAAATCTGACGTCAGTTATTGATTTTCCTACTCGGGTGGTACAGGAAAGCAGCACACTGATAGACAATGTTGTTATAGACCAAGATAAATTTAATCAAATAGAAACTTTTCCTATTAAGAATGGTCTGTCTCATCATGATGCACAGTCAGTTAAAGTATATTACATATCTCCAAACAGTAATGCAAAACAGTCCTCCAAAATAGTGCAAGCAGTTAACGGTTTAACAACTGAAAATTTTAGGAAAAGCTTGAAACAGTTGACTGGGATGAGGTGTACGGGGAAACTGATGCTAATTTGAAATTTAACCTATTTCATGATACCTTTGTGAGCATATTTGAAAACAGTTTCGCTAAGGAAAGAGTGAAATATAATTGCAGGAAACCATCTAAAAAGCTACGGCTTACTAAAGGGATAAAAATATCTTGTAAACAGGAAAGAGAAATGTACCTTATAGCTAGAAGGAGCAATGATCCAGAAACAGTGAAACATTATAAAAACTATAGAAGTGTATTAAGAAAACTTATTAAAAAGTCTAGAGGTATGTGCATTACGTCTGAGATTACCACATCTGATAATAAAATTAAGACAATTTGGTCTATTGTTAAAAGGAAAACAGGGCAACCGAGAGCACAGTAAGACTGTATTTCTATCAAACTCAGAAACGTTTATTAACAAGAAGTCAGAAGCATAAAACATTTTTAATAAGCGTTTATAAGTGTTGCAGAGAAAATAGGATTCAGCTATTCATTATAAAATGCAAGACAGTATATGGAAGAGGAAATACCTATGCAATTTGCTAAAATTAAACCAACCTCTCCTACTGAAATTAGGAAAATAATAAATTCACTCAAAAGTAAAAGCTCACACCGAACTGATGGCATTTACAACAGAGTACTAAAAGTTTGTTTCCAACAGATAAATAGGATTCTTAGTCACATATGTAGTAGCTCACTGAAACAGGGCATTTTTCCAAACAGACTGAAATACGCTATTGTTAAACAGTTGCATAAAAAAGGGGATAGGTCTGATGCTAACAACTACCGTCCAATCTCACTTTTGACAACTGTATCCAAAATTTTTGGTTTGGTTTGGTTTGGTTGTTTGGGGAAGGAGACCAGACCGCATGGTCATCGGTCTCATCGGATTAGGGAAGGTTGGGGAAGGAAGTCGGCCATGCCTTTTCAGAGGAACCATCCTGGCATTTTCCTGGAGTGATTTAGGGAAATTACGGAAAACCTAAACCAGGATGGCCGGACGCGGGATTGAACCGTCGTCCTCCCGAATGCGCAAAATTTTTGAAAAAGTTATATATTCAAGCGTAGCAGCGCATATTTGCAAAAGTGAAATTCTAACAAAATGTCAGTTTGGTTTTTAGAAAGGCTTTTCAACAGAAAATGCCATATATGCTTTCACTGATCAAATATTAATTGCACTGAATAACCAAACTTCACCCATTGGAATATTCTGTGATCTTTCAAAGGCTTTGGATTCTGTGAATAATGAAATTCTTCTAGATAAGCTTCAGTATTGTGGTATGAGTGGGACAGTGGACTAATGGTTTAATTCATATTTAACTGCAAGAATGCAGGAGGGTGAAATTAACAGTTCAGATAGTCTGCAAAAATCAGCAGAGACCTCTAACTGGTGAGGTAGCATGAATGGTGTCCCACAGAATTCAGTCATGGGTCCCTTATTGTTCTTAATATATATTAATGACTTGCTACTCTGTATTCACGAAGGTGCAAAGCTAATTCTTTTTGCTGATAGTACAAGTAAAGTAATCACACCCAACAAACAAGAATCATTTGAGGAAATGGTAAATAATGTCTTCCAGAAAATTATGAAGTGGTTCTCTGCAAATGGACCCTTACTAAATTTTGAGAAAACACAGAATATTCCATTCTGCACAGTAAATCGCATAATACCATTCATAAAAAGAGACATGAACAGAAGTCTGTTGCGAAGGCAGAATATTCATAATTTCTAGCTGTGTGCATTGTGTGCTTTGATGAGAAATTGAGTTGGAAGAAACACATCGATGATCTGCTGAAATGGTAAGTTCATATAATTATGTTATTTAAGTTATTGCAAATTTTGGTCATAAACATATCAGTGAATTAGCCTACTACACCTATTTTCATTCACTGCTTTCACGTGGCATCATATTTCGGATAATTCATCATTAAGAGAAAAAGTGCTCATTGTGCACTAGTGTGTAAACAGAATAATAGCTACAGCCCAACCAAGATCACCTTGCAGACATTTATTTAAGGAACTCGCTATATTCACAGTACCTTCGCAATACATATATTCACTTATGAAAATTGTTGTTAATAACCCATTCCAGTTAAAAAATAACAGTATAGTGCATTGCTACAACACTAGAGGAAAGGATGATCTTCACTATTCTGGGTTAAATCTGACTTTGACACAGAAAGGTGTGAATTATATATACTGCCACAAAAATCTTTGGTCATTTGCCAAATAGCATTAAAAGTCTAACAGATAGTTAACCAACATTTAAAAACAAATTAAAAGAATTGATGATTGACAACTCCGTATACTCAACAGATGAATTTTAGATATGAATGAGTAACTGTAAACAAAAGAAAAAAAAATATTATATGTAAAGAAAACTTACGTTACAGCGCCACGTTCCACATCATTACAAAATCTCATATTCATGATCTGTGGAACAAGTATTAATATATGTATGTAGTGTGTATGCAGCTAATGGGCGTGAAAATCTGTTTAGTTCCACTTCTGTAGAGGTAAGCCCATTATTTCTTGCCATATTGTAACATACGCCAGCAAATGGCTTGGTGCTCTGGCAGTTATCAGTTGCATTTGCCGCTGAGCTTGTGATTATAATTGTGAATCGCTGTTGATTAACGCTTGAGGATGCCTTTGATTCTCATGTTCTCTTTTCTTGAACAGTGGTCTTCGTAACGAGAGTTACAGATAAGTTGCTACTCTTTGGTATGTTCTTGTAAGGGCTTCATTTATAACTGTTAAAGTTCTTCTTTGGCCCTCACCTATTTAGTGCCGTTTGTTAACAGCACTAACTTCCTTCAGCTTGCGGCCGACTTCTCTACCCCTCGCGAGCTCAGGGACCTGCAGATGGTAAAAGCACCTTGTTGTTTGTTAACTTGTCTCGTGGCCTGGGTTATTGACCTAAGCACAGTAATTTAGGGCTTCTGCTGGAACGAGCAACTTAAGTTCTCTTGTGTATTTTATGTTCTGTATTCTTATTCCAAATTGCTTATTAGAGTTTAGATTTAAGTAACTGTACTGTACCAGCTTTCTCTCTACCATTGGGGATTCATAGTTTATTTGAAGGTGTTTCTTTTACCTGACTTTAGCCTGAACTGCCAATACACTGCTTCCACCTTGTATCCTTTTTTCGTAAAAAAAGAGGGGGGAGGGAAATATTCTGCTTTAATGGTATATTTGCTTCTTTGCTGAGTATAAGGAACTGTTAATGTTACTATGAAATAAGTTGTCGCGTTTTATGAATTTACTGATTTTACTCTTAATTGTAGCATTTTCGGTGATTAGCAACATAGCTTGGCCGAGTGCAGAATCAGTCCTGAGGCCTCATTTTTACCATTTTCTTAATGTTGAACGCTACTGTTCTTTATTGTAATTATATCTCTGTTATACATTTTGACATATTTGCCCTTCATTAGTTGTCTGTTAAGAGGGAGTCTGATCATTACTGTGTTTAACATTATTTGTTGTTATTTGAATAAATATAATCAAACGACAGATAACATTACTACTCTGGGTTACCCCATCACAGTTTCTTATCCTTCCATCCTGTGTAAGGGGTCTACCACTTGCCATACTCGTACTATTCCCTGAATGAGAAAATGTATTTTTCGCTTGTATGTGCAGAATAGTATGACCTATTTATTGTAGTTGGAAATACCTTGCTTACTATGTATGCATTGGCTAGGTATCCAGCTGCTTGTCTTAAGTCATATATTTTCTTTCATCAAGATAATGCCATTGGAACTGCTTCAAGAAAGCACACACATTGTAAATAACTTTGTATTTTATACAGAAATAAATATTTATTGATATTACATTTCTTTTATGTTTAATTAAATCCTACAATATTGCTTAAGTAACTAACTTTTATAAGGGATAAACTGCTTGTGTGGTATTCAAACCGTAAGAGCAATAACGTACTTCGGTGCTCTATTTGTACGCTCAGTTTGTGTGGATTTAATACCTGTAGGTGTGATAGTCTCTGAATTCGGTACTGCATGCACACATAAACTATATTCACATACAAAATTGTCACCATCATTGAATAGTGCCAGACTTTCGGTTCCCATCAATTTAGCCTTTCTGTTGCAATCCGTATAGCACTGTATAACCAACGCAAATTCACTACACTTGAATATTGTAAATAAATGCACTGCAAAGGGTGTTCAGATGTAAATATCAATGGTGGAGGTCCATACCTGTCGATGATGGATGCCTTGAAGACAGAGGTTGATGTGTGCAGGAAGATGAGGGATCAGCCCATCGGTGTACTTAATTTGCCTTCATATCTTACCCCACTCCATCTCAGTAAATTCATTTTAGTGCTATATTCTTGATTTATAATATCAGTTTGCACCACTATCTGGCGCTCTGACAAGATTTAGACGTTTCGCGATTCGCATATACATATGTACTGGTAAAAAGCACCATTCTGAAATGAATTGTCAACATGGTCTGTTGGCTATATACACACAGGTCATTACTTATATATGTCGTAAAACCTTTGGGTTTTTTATGTTGAGCGCTGCTGTAACATTTTAAACAATACATGTGTTGAAAATAAGCAAATGTTACAAAAATTACATTTGATGGGACTCATTTAGTCGCAAACGGAATTTAGAACCTAAGAGGGTAACAACATTCTATATCGTGAGTAAGAAACGACAAGTATACATAAAATGACGAAATCTTTATCTGTTTACTAAATAATCCCTCATTTCTTACACTTGTGTATTTTCTTTTTATAACTGTCTTTCATACAATGGTGTTTCGCGATTGACTTGTGCTTCTTTAGTGCTTTTATTCGTCATCTTTCGAGCATGGATTGCGTACAAACGCAGAGTATTACAGATAAGTGAGCATGACGGTTGACAGAATAGAGATCTCTGTATTAAAAAAAATTTTATTCGGTTTTAGTTTGTCGAGCTAATGTTTCCTTTATTGGAAATGGAAATGCGAATAATGGAAAACTGGCACAAGTTCGTAACATTTATGTATGTACAACAGGTGTCCAGAATCCACAATAAGGATAGAAACTCATTACATATAGCAGTATCAGTGAGCAATATCAACAGTGACATGCTGTGAAGGCATACATGGCAGCTTTCCTACTTACTGCCACTGTCGGTAAATTTTAATTTGGAAATGGCGATGAAGGAAGTAATGAAAAGTATGATTCATCCACAAGAGTTCTAAAATGAATACGCTAATATTTAGTTCACACAATAAACCACACAGAGGTAAAGGCTGTCAATTCAGGTAAATACTTAGTCGATTACAATATTAGTGCACCTGAGAGTTAGGGTGATTCGGTAGGGTTATTGCTAGTCAGGTTGATACTTTATGCCCAACTGATCTGAAATCATTGACAGTCTGATGCGTTTTCCTCAGACGTCACGGTACCTGTTTACTGGAAGGCCACCACGTGTTTCCGATGACAGACAAGTGGAATAATATCGTGGTTGAGTTACATGGGTGCACAGAATATGGTGGCCGATGCGCAGTGACCAGTTTTCGTCCAATGGGAGACTTCATTCGTTTGTTCATACGGGAGGCCGAAAAGCGTTTGCCATCTTTTGGCTGGTCAGCGATGACAGAATCGACGCACACGTCCTCCAATCTTTCTCAAACGATTTTACAGAAACTATTCGGTAAAAAAAAATTCATTTACTTGTAACTTTATGTGTAAGGTTCATAATGATGTCCCCATTATTTCGTTAATCTTGGTATTAAGAAAACAGTGTTAATCGCGTTTTCTATTTATTTAGTGCCGACCAGTTTCAGTCCATCGCAGGGGCCATCTTCAGGGCGAACATACTGTGAAATTACAATATATATCTTAGATAAATCTAATGGCAACCATCTTATAAGAGTGGGTTACGTAAATGTAATGTTTTACCCACTGGTAGACTGCTGGTGGCGTCACTTCTACCAAGGTGTGGCAGGAGACCGTAAAGAAGTTATTTTTTTTTCTTTATTGTATTTCAGTTCCCCATCAGGGCGGGCTGGCAGCAGTATATGGGCTGCTCTTCAGCGGAAACGTAAAACATACAATAGAAGACATTTAAAAATAACATAAAGTAGAAAACATGGTGTACATAGATAAAGAAAACGGGGAACATTATGGAAGACAATAGACAAAAGGGGCGACTGTAAAATAGAGATAAAAACCGTAAAAAAGTAATACATACAAAAAAAACAACACACTGGGACAACTAAAAGGACACAAGGCGAAGTATGACCTGAGCACAAAAGTATCGACAGATGGCATAGCACATAACAATCACTGACAGGAACACTATGTAAACATCCAGCACACAATTAAAATCACACCTCTTGATGCACAGGAGAACAGCACCAAAAACAACACTGACGTAGCACACTGATGACGATGAGAAAAATGGAGGATCTGTCAGGTGCATGAAGATGAGGGAGAAGGGAACAAGAAAGGGAGAGGAAGAGAAGGTGGAAGACGGACGGAGGGCGCGACAAAGAGGGCCAAGGAATGAAGGACGTGGGAGGGAAAGGAGCGAGGATGGGGTGTTGGGACTCAGGGGGGGGGGGAGGAGGAAAATCCGCTCTGAGCAAGGGAGGGGAGAGAAAAAGGGGGGCCCTGGAGAGGAGTGTAACAAGGCCAAGTTACAGTTGGAAGGAAGGGTATATGTCACAGCAAAGTTCAACATCTGGTAGGGGGAGAGGTGCTGGAAATTGCCCTGATGAAAGACATGCAGGGTGTGGAGGTGGAGAGAGGAGGGAGACAGCGATAGAGGCGTGGCAATGGGTGGGGGGAGAGAGGAAGGAGGAAACCAGGGGGTGAGGGAGATCAAGCCTGCACATAGTGTAAAGGATGCAGAGATGTTGGAGAAAAAGGAGGAGGGGGGGAAAGGGGATTGGGTCGTACAGGAACTGTGTGGGAGAAGGAAGGCGGATACCCAAAACAAGGCAGAGCGCATGGCATTCAAGGATTTGGAGGGCCTTTAAAAGTGGGTGGGTGTGGAGATCCAGGCAACGCTGGCATAACAGAGGATAGGACGGATGAGGGATTTGTAGGTGTGGAGGATAGTGGAAGGATGCAATCCCCATGTCCAGCCAGACAGGAGTTTCAGGTGGCAGAGGTGGGAATGGGCTTTCTGCTGGATGGTCCGGAGGTAGGGGTCCAGGTGAGGTGATGGTTGAGGGTGAGGCCAAGGTATCTCAGGGTGTGGGTGAGCTGGATGGGATGACCAGGGTGAGGTAGAAATCATGGAGACGGAAAGAGAAGGTGGTGCGGTCTATGATGATTGCCTGGGTTTTGGAGGGGTTGAGACGAAGGAACCACTGGTTACACCAAGTGGTGAACTGCTCAAGGTGGGTAAGAATTTATCTTATGCCTGGGTTTATATAGCAAGTTATGAGCACGTGAGCATAACCAGGGCCTCCAGCAGTGACCAAAGACATCTAGGCTTAAAAATGGTTCAAATGGCTCTGAGCGCTATGGGACTTAACAGCTATGGTCATCAGTCCCCTAGAACTTAGAACTACTTAAACCTAACTAACCTAAGGACAGCACACAACACCCAGCCATCACGAGGCAGAGAAAATACCTGACCCCGCTGGGAATCGAACCCGGGAACCCGGGCGTGGGAAGCGAGAACGCTACCGCACGACCACGAGATGCGGGCTCTAGGCTTAAAAATCGAAGTATAAATACAATTTGTGTTAAGTTTACAATTTCAAGAAACCATGTTCATTTTAAAAAAAATACTGCTATATAAATAAACATAAAAAAATATGTGGAAAAACTTTTCAGTGCCAAACTTATAAAAGAGCGTTAGTAAGCTACCTTATCTTCATTCGTAATATACTGTGGGAGAAGGAAACAATTTCCTGTCTGTGTTCTATTTACTTTGTGCTTATTTATATCCCAGATCTATTATTTAATAACATAACAAGTTTAAGTGTGCCTATCTGTAATCGTATATACATAGCCCTCTAGTCCAGCTACTATGGACGCCGTTACCATGATACCGTGCCAACATGGCTGTCCTCTCTGCTACGATGTTATCTGTTGCCTACTCCAGGCCCCAATGGACGCTGGCGCAATATGGCTGCTCCCTTTGCCCCTTGGGGCGCTATCATGGCAACGGCGTCCATAGTACCTGGACTAGAGAGCTGTGTACATACGATTACAGATAGGCACACTTAAACTTGTTGCGTCATTAAGTAATAGAACTAGGATATCAATAAGTATAAAGTAAATACACTCCTGGAAATGGAAAAAAGAACACATTGACACCGGTGTGTCAGACCCACCATACTTGCTCCGGACACTGCGAGAGGGCTGTACAAGCAATGATCACACGCACGGCACAGCGGACACACCAGGAACCGCGGTGTTGGCCGTCGAATGGCGCTAGCTGCGCAGCATTTGTGCACCGCCGCCGTCATTGTCAGCCAGTTTGCCGTGGCATACGGAGCTCCATCGCAGTCTTTAACACTGGTAGCATGCCGCGACAGCGTGGACGTGAACCGTATGTGCAGTTGACGAACTTTGAGCGAGGGCGTATAGTGGGCATGCGGGAGGCCGGGTGGACGTACCGCCGAATTGCTCAACACGTGGGGCGTGAGGTCTCCACAGTACATCGATGTTGTCGCCAGTGGTCGGCGGAAGGTGCACGTGCCCGTCGACCTGGGACCGGACCGCAGCGACGCACGGATGCACGCCAAGACCGTAGGATCCTACGCAGTGCCGTAGGGGACCGCACCGCCACTTCCCAGCAAATTAGGGACACTGTTGCTCCTGGGGTATCGGCGAGGACCTTTCGCAACCGTCTCCATGAAGCTGGGCTACGGTACCGCACACCGTTAGGCCGTCTTCCGCTCACGCCCCAACATCGTGCAGCCCGCCTCCAGCGGTGTCGCGACAGGCGTGAATGGAGGGACGAATGGAGACGTGTCGTCTTCAGCGATGAGAGTCGCTTCTGCCTTGGTGCCAATGATGGTCGTATGCGTGTTTGGCGCCGTGCAGGTGAGCGCCACAATCAGGACTGCATACGACCGAGGCACACAGGGCCAACACCCGGCATCATGGTGTGGGGAGCGATCTCCTACACTGGCCGTACACCACTGGTGATCGTCGAGGGGACACTGAATAGTGCACGGTACATCCAAACCGTCATCGAACCCATCGTTCTATCATTCCTAGACCGGCAAGGGAACTTGCTGTTCCAACAGGACAATGCACGTCCGCATGTATCCCGTGCCACCCAACGTGCTCTAGAAGGTGTAAGTCAACTACCCTGGCCAGCAAGATCTCCGGATCTGTCCCCCATTGAGCATGTTTGGGACTGGATGAAGCGTCGTCTCACGCGGTGTGCACGTCCAGCACGAACGCTGGTCCAACTGAGGCGCCAGGTGGAAATGGCATGGCAAGCCGTTCCACAGGACTACATCCAGCATCTCTACGATCGTCTCCATGGGAGAATAGCAGCCTGCATTGCTGCGAAAGGTGGATATACACTGTACTAGTGCCGACATTGTGCATGCTCTGTTGCCTGTGTCTATGTGCCTGTGGTTCTGTCAGTGTGATCATGTGATGTATCTGACCCCAGGAATGTGTCAATAAAGTTTCCCCTTCCTGGGACAATGAATTCACGGTGTTCTTATTTCAATTTCCAGGAGTGTAGAATACAGACAGGAAATTGTTTCCTTCCCCCATAGTACATTACGAATGAAGATAAGGTAACTTACTAACGTTGGTTTATAAGTTTGACTTTGAAAAGTTCTTTCTCGTCCTTCTTTATATTTATTTATATAAAAGTGTTTTTTTTAATGAACATGTTTTCTTTAAATTGTAAACTTAACACAAATTGTATTTACCATATTCCTACAGCGCCTGCCCCCAGCCCCCACAACTGCCGCTCCCCCCTGCCATTTGCTCATCTACCGGCCGTGGTATTCTGTGTGCGCTATACCTCGCGACTCGTCGGGCGACTCACCTCACTAAGAACTACTTAAACCTGACTAACCTAAGGACATCACACACATCCATGCCCGAGGCAGGATTCGAACCTGCGACCGTAGCAGCAGCGTGGTTCCGGACTGAAGCGCCTAGAACCGCTGGGCCAGAAATTTCAAATTGACAAGTCTACTGATTCCTGAGAAAAAGGGGGTGTTAATTGTGGTGTCACCGCCAGACACCACACTTGCTAGGTGGTAGCCTTTAAATCGGCCGCGGTCCGCTAGTATACGTCGGACCCGCGTGTCGCCACTGTCAGTGATTGCAGACCGAGCGCCGCCACACGGCAGGTCTAGAGAGACGTCCTAGCACTCGCCCCAGTTGTACAGCCGACTTTGCTAGCGAAGCTACACTGACAAATACGCTCTCATTTGCCGAGACGATAGTTAGCGTAGCCTTCAGTTACGTCATTTGCTACGACCTAGCAAGGCGCCATTCACATTTGTTATTTATCTATGGATGCCTGTACCGTCAGACCGATGTTCACCAATTATGAATTAAAGTTAAGTATTCCAGAAGCTATGTACTATTTTTGGCTACTATAATTCCTTGTCATTTTCCAGACCTCACGCCAGCCTGCGTGAGCTTAAACGCGTGCCTTTCGGCTACCCGTCCTAGTGGATTCGCTGTCGGGTCAGTCCACTACATTAATAGACGGACGAACAGACAGACAGACTGTCAGATGATAAATGACAAAAAAATTCCTTTTTTCGTTTGATACAATTACAAATTAATGATTTTCGGAGTTTTTTCTTTAGTTGTACTGTGAAACCTTGCTTCCTGCCAAATATCATGTTTGTAGGTCAACGGGAAATATCCTATAGGCTTTGATGAGTAAATATACGAGTATCAAAATAAGTGACATAAATGACCTGTCTTTTGACTGACTTACAAGCTTCAATTTGTTACACCACCAAGGAACCATAAACCATGGTGTGTGAGATAATTTCAACATGATGTGAGGACCCGTTCTTGAGAAAAAGGGTTTTTAACAGTCGGACGGACAGACAGACGGATAGACGGACAACAGAGAGATACTGTAAGGGTTTCGTTTTCACCCACTGAGTTACGCAAACCTAAAAAAGAAGTAGCTATACATCACAGTGTGTTTTACTGTTAAAATTCCGACGGCACACGTTCCTAGAAGAGTGAACCAGCGCGCAGCCTCCTCCTACGTACAGAGCATGGAGGTAAAATTAGAGGGATTCGAGCTTACACAGAGGCTTCTCAGAGTCCAGGACAGTGAGTCACCAAACTCCCACAGTTTTTCTGCAGCTTCGCTACTGCAACGCTTCCAAGCGGTTGGCTTGTTTAAGTAGGGCTATTACAAATGATTGAAGCGATTTCACAGCTCTACAATAACTATTATTTGAGATATTTTCACAATGCTTTGCACACACATACAAAAACTCAAAAATATTTTTTAGGCATTCACAAATGTTCGATATGTGCCCCTTTAGTGATTCGGCAGACATCAAGCCGATAATCAAGTTCCTCCCACACTCGGCGCAGCATGTCCCCATCAATGAGTTCGAAAGCATCGTTGATGCGAGCTCGCAGTTCTGGCACGTTTCTTGGTAGAGGAGGTTTAAACACTGAATCTTTCACATAACCCCACAGAAAGAAATCGCATGGGGTTAAGTCGGAAGAGCGTGGAGGCCATGACATGAATTGCTGATCATGATCTCCACCACGACCGATCCATCGGTTTTCCAATCTCCTGTTTAAGAAATGCCGAACATCATGATGGAAGTGCGGTGGAGCACCATCCTGTTGAAAGATGAAGTCGGCGCTGTCGGTCTCCAGTTGTGGTATGAGCCAATTTTCCAGCATGTCCAGATACACGTGTCCTGTAACGTTTTTTTTCGCAGAAGTAAAAGGGGCCGTAAACTTTAAACCGTGAGATTGCACAAAACACGTTAACTTTTGGTGAATTGCGAATTTGCTGCACGAATGCGTGAGGATTTTCTACCGCCCAGATTCGCACATTGTGTTTGTTCACTTCACCATTAAGATAAAATGTTGCTTCATCACTGAAAACAAGTTTCGCACTGAACGCATCCTCTTCCATGAGCTGTTGCAACCGTGCAGAAAATTCAAAGCGTTTGACTTTGTCATCGGGTGTCAGGGCTTGTAGCAATTGTAAACGGTAAGGCTTCTGCTTTAGCGTTTTCCGTAAGATTTTCCAAACCGTCGGCTGTGGTACGTTTAGCTCCCTGCTTGCTTTATTCGTCGACTTCCGCGGGCTACGCGTGAAACTTGCCCGCATGCGTTCAACCGTTTCTTCGCTCACTGCAGGCCGACCCGTTGATTTCCCCTTACAGAGGCATCCAGAAGCTTTAAACTGCGCATACCATCGCCGAATGGAGATAGCAGTTGGTGGATCTTTGTTGAACTTCGTCCTGAAGTGTCGTTGCACTGTTATGACTGACTGATGTGAGTGCATTTCAAGCACGACATCGCTTTCTCGGCTCCTGTCGACATTTTGTCTCACTGCGCTCTCGAGCGCTCTGGCGGCAGAAACATGAAGTGCGGCTTCAGTCGAACAAAACTTTATGAGTTTTTCTACGTATCTGTAGTGTGTCGTGACCATATGTCAATGAATGGAGCTACAGTGAATTTATCAAATCGCTTCAATCATTTGTAATAGCCCTGTATAGCGCATAAGCACTTGCAAATTGCACATGAGGTCGTATTTCGGAGTTCACTGTGGCGCCATAAATATGGAAGTGCGTTTTACGACGTGGAATGAAGTAAATCTAATTTCTTTTCTCAGGCAGCGTAGTATAGATAACAGAAAGTGATGGAAACCTACTCTTTCTTCAAGGAGAATTTGAATAGACGGTACTTCCAGATTTGTATAAGATGTCAAAACTAGGGAAGGCAGGGATGTTCATAGTCACCAACGATGTTTATTTGTAGACTGAAAATGGAATGGAAAACAACTGTTGCTGTTTGCCAATGATAGAAAATTAACACAATACGATTGACTAATGGTACAGTAGTGGTAGCCGAATGTGAACAGAGGCTGCATTTTGTGCTAAATGTAATGCCACGTGTGCAAGCTGTAGATTAAGAATGCTCACAAAAAGAAAAAAATGCATCACCTATGGACATGCTGGAGGATTAAATGTTGCTTGTGGGAAAGAGAAACCAGAAGAGATATACACATTTTGATAGCAAGGAAGCAGAATAGGTACACGTAAGGCAGAGGAGCAAGGAAAAGAAAAATTGGGCTTTTATAAGAATAAATAATAGCTAACGACCAAGAATATAAAGATCGTACCCATTCACATGAGTCTGAAATACATAAAGCAATTCGCGAAACGCCGGCCGGAGTGGCCGAGCGGTTCTAGGCGCTACAGTCTGGAACAGCGCGACCGCTACGGTCGCAGGTTCGAATCCTGCTTCGGGCATGGATGTGTGTGATGTCCTTAGGTTAGTTAGGTTTAAGTAGTTCTAAGTTCTAGGGGACTGATGACCACAGCAGTTAAGTCCCATAGTGCTCAGAGCCATTTGAATTCGCGAAACGAACAAGAATCGACGCATAGTATCGGAAAGTATGCGACAATCACGCGGATCTACTAGTAATCAGTTGCTATTGAACTTAATCACGTAAGATTACAATTCACTTGCCTTCTTAAAGAATTTTATATGATACTATTACGACTCGTCTACTGTAAACCGTGTTGGCTGAATTATAAGAGAAAATCAAAAAGTCTGCGTTCGAAGGCCACACCAGCCCCTTGCCTGCCAGTTGCTATTCATATACCCGCATCGCAGCCACGCTGGTTTGCATAGACGCAGCAGCAACGCTCTCAAACGGAAATTTTTTGATCGCCCCTTGTACTTTGCACTCATATTTTTATTATTATTTGTTGACATTAGCAGAAGACGAGACGTTAGCCTAATTACATTTTCCAATTCGTACTGGAAGAATCACTGCTCTTTTTAGTGACTGGAAAATATGGAAGGAACAGCATGAAAAGTAGCAATTTCGCAGTTTATGTCACGCCATTCTTCCGTTACTACAGGTTAGCTGTAGTGCTACCATCGGTGAAGCCGTCAAAAGGTTCCAGTTTCTTGCCCTAGAGAGTTTCAAGACTGTTTATTGTAGACTGTCGGCTTACTAACAAACGTTCACCTTGCATGCCATTCGCCAAAAGAAATGGAAAGAGGAAGATACTTTGCTACAAAAAGTGTAATACATCGCGTACCATAAGGTAGGTAGTTTTCTCAGTATAGATGCAGATGTAGGAACAAACTTTTTGAAGCAAGACTAGAGTGCTAGGTGAACAGCCACCAATGCTATGCTTCGTAAAATGTAAGAACGGGATGTTAAACGGAATACACAGGCCACGCAGCCTAGCAGTTGAGTGGAAGATCAATAAAACAAAGATAAAGGCAATGAAGTAAGGAGGGTTATTTCTTTGAACACAGAAAATAGAAAGGATAAGTTAAAACAGTACCGGCTCTTATTATATTTGCAATACGCCAATAATGTTACTCCTATGATAAGAATTTGGAATGACTGATCGAGTGTAATGCGGAAGTTGCTCGAATAAGTTTTCCGGAAGATTTCTATTTAAAGGAAGCTGTAGAAAACCAAGGTTCTATCAATAATAAAGTAAACGGCAATTACGTAAAAGGAAAACGGTCCCCAGACTAATTATGCAAAGTTGTACCAAGTACTAGCACCGTTCATGAAGGAAGTTAACTATTCGAATTTACTTAACTCTGAAACTCTACTTTTAGAACACTTCTGGGAAGCAGTGCACCAGTGATTTGTCATGAAGAATAGAGAAAGGACATTAAAACGTTTTGCACAACTGGTTCTCACTAGTACTTACCGTCTGTATATTAAAGCAGAAAGTTAATGGTCATTACAGGTAAATAATTACTGATGGTGGAACACTACTAACATGGGCAGAAGGGTCATTTACCAGTTTAATTTTCAAAAATACTGTCATTGAAATGCTTCTGAGATAATTGTTTTCTATATTGTGATTACCATTTATTTTCTCAAGGAGCATTCACTTCTTTATGCTACATTGCCCAAATGAAATATATGATCCCTAGATCCGTTACAGTTTGAGTAGTAGTAGTCAGTTACTTACTGTAAGACAAGCAAGTTATAAGAACGAAAGTTGCACTTTTTTAGTACTCTTATTGTAATATACACTGAAAACACGTTTAACTAATTGGCATGGAACGCAGAAACTAATCTATCACTATACTCAGATAAAGGCTGACTAGTTGCTTTACAATGCAATATAAAAATCTCGTAACTGCTAATACATGAAAATGTAACATTATAGAAAACCTTTACAGTAATTATTTCTAATGCTGGCCCTTCAATTTTACTAGCTGTAACTATTCTGAATGACCTTAGTTTTATTCGTGTAACATTAATACCATACTGGGATTTCAGTAAGAACAACACTTAAACAAAGCATTTTAGGTCTTCCTTCGGCAATTTTACTTTAGGCAAATTTTATGAGAAACACGTGGAGTACTGAAGAAACAAGGTTCGCTGAATTGTGAAGCAATCTACTACTTCAAAAATGTTACTAAATGTTGTTTTAGGAATCAACTACGTTTCAATTCAATAAAGTAGGATACTCGGGGATATCGCAACACCTGGAATAGGAGCCTAAGGATAAAATTTTGGTGCTCAGCACAAAGTTAAAAAAACACAACTTACTATCGGATAAGAAACCAGATAACTGATCCTTGCAGTTAGACAGTATTTACCGGATAATGTGAGACGAAGGTGGTAGCTATTGTGATTTTCTGTGGCTATTGAACAAAGGCGCAAAAGTATCCATGGTTTTACTGTATAACACGTTCTCTAAATTCTCTTCATGGCGTCGGATTTTCATAGTAAAGAGCTAACAAATGAATGCCATGAACAATAAGCCGAATTTCTTTCATATCCAACGCTACATTAAGCAACCTTGCTGCTCTTCTTGCCTCGTTCAGCACACAAGATTCAAACATTTCGCATGGTAGCCAAGGAATAATTGTTGATGCAAAAAGAGCCTTGCAGTTTGACCGCCAAACCCGCCTTTTCCATTCCCACCAGGCCAGTTTCGTTGCGGAGGGACTGAATTCCAGGTTTTACATTACAAACCTAGTTTATCTATGCATGTACTATTGCTAGAAGGTTCAGCATTTCCATTCTTTGACATAACATTACTTTTGAAATTACATTTATCGATCAGTTACATTTACATAAATCATTAGCAGAAAATTTACACACATGTTACATCAAAGAGATTCGTGATACAGAGATCACATTAAATAAAAGCAGACAAGGAAGTTAGATGAGATAAGTATAGATAACATCGATGCAAGTGTGAAAATTAAAAATTTTTTGTTCAGGGTATAGTTGCTAGAAGAAATAACACTATCAAGCAACTACAAGTCTACGTGGATCACAGGAAGACATAGCATTTAGCAGGTAACTACACAGGAAGTTACTTGAGGAGATATCACCAGGCTGGTAACTCCATTGAAGGCACATGATGGAACCGTAACAATGAAACGTAGTCCAACGCCTAGGTCTGCAAGCCAGTGTCTACCGAGAGAAGGCTTCCTCAGATTCGTGGAGTTTGGCGCTTGTCAGGAGTTACTCCGAATGAGGAACTGCAGAGTGGGTAGCACAATTGCCTGGCGTAACTCCAAACGTTGAGTGACTGGAATCAGGCCGTGTGCGAGCTTATGTGTAGCTATGGTGGATGTATACAATGTGGACTATTTTACCATTAGTTTTAAATCACATCTTTCACATTAGCATCAGTGAGTGGTTGCACTAAGTCAGTATACAGTTCTTAATCTACTTTTTAGTCTGTTTTATGCAAACTGATATATTATTATAATCGTTATTTGTATACTTTTATTTTAGTGCAAAATTTCTTTGAAACGCTAGCCATTCGCAGATATCATTGGTTTCGAAGTCTTTGGTCATCCTCCATGACTTATACACTGTTGCTAGTTGTAAAGGTCTCTGAACAACAGCCTCAGTTTGGATGAAGTTACGAAAATGCTAAGGCCGTGTAAATAATCTGTATTTATGAGCCTGTTGAGTCTGCATGACTCACTTCATACGCTGTGTTACTTACTGTGGAGTCTCCAATTCTGTATAGCTGTAATAAAGATTTCGTTTCACGCCATCCAGTGTCTGAATCATTCGTATTTTTGTATTTTTTACACTGATGGTTGGTATACTGTAGCTGAAATCTAACATAAAGATCTGCAATAAAGTACAGATTCAATTGCGACTAACTGCTGACTTCCTTCCTGTTTGAACTGTATGTCGCGACATTATTTGAGTGCTTTTTTAAGTTTTTAGGTATTGATCAAGTGGAGCTCGTTGTATAGATATAATGAATTCATAAATCGAGTCTTTTTATTAATTACATATATTAATAATATGCTACGTGACTGTTCAATATCCTTTGATAGATCCCTTATGTTGCTAAATCAGTCAGAGTAAAGGTCCGTTCTGAATAAATGGAGTAGTTAACTATGGGTTACCCGTTTTTTTTATTAGAAAATAACCTATGTTTTCCTGACAACAGTAACATCATGTCATTTCTGCCCACTAAGGTAGTGACTGCAATAACATATTTTTGCTGTACACAGACGTGATGTGAGGTATGCGGTTAATAACAGTGGTCTAGCGTGCGAAACTTGAAGCCCTTTTCCTTTTTTTCTTTTTCAGAGAAGTGACATCAGGAATTTAATACGACACGCCACAGCCACGAAGTTTTAGAGAGAGAGAACTTCAATTTGCGCGTCGACCTTAATATTACTTTCGCTGAACTCGACGGGAAGCAGGAAGCGCAAAATAAAAACCGAAATACTTCCAGTCTTCTTCTACCAAATAACAACAGCAATACAGCAAAACATGTTTTCGTATGCCTTCCTATTTACATTTAACAAATGTGATTTAACAGGCAGCGTTTACTGCAACTTAACCGTACAGAACTTTTCAGTCACAACTATTAATTCTGTATACACAGTACCACGTGGACATTAGACAAGAACCTCCATTTTTTAAACTTTAGAAGCTGCTTGCACACCTCACCCATGAGCATTCATTAACCACTATTGCAGTATGAAACTCGTCGTAGGTGTTTTCATATGTATGACAGGAAATATCACATCCCACATTATAGGCTATTCTAAGTGACGATTTCCGAGGGTTCACCTTCATCCATAGCTGCGCGACAAAGTCCCTGTATCACTTAGTTCAAAGACAAGTTTGTTTGATTTTTAAATTTTTAGTACCATCAATCCGTAGCCGTAGCCGTACCATTCAGTTTGTTACCCAACATACTACGTGGCTAACTTCCAGACATACTCGTGTTGTAATGTATAAGTGGCGTTCAAAAAGATACGAGCCGGAAGTAGAATTACAGAAACCAGTACCTGTATGTTAGAAGTATTGACCCTGGCTGTTGAGACACTTGTCCCACTGTGACACAAGGCGGTGAATGGCTGTCTCATAAAATTCCCGGACCTGCGATGTTAATCAGTTCCGCACGTACGGCTGGGCGTCGTCATCCGAGTGAATAGTTTGCCCCTCAGAGCCTTTTTAAGGGGACCAAACATGGCTTAATCACAGGGACAGAGGTCCAGTCAGTATGGAGGATGGCCGAGAACCTGCCATTTGAATTTCTGCAGGAGTCCCGCGACTGTGTTGGACGTATGAGGCTTTGCACTGTCGTGGAGCAGAATGACCGCACGTGTGAGATTGTCTAGTCGTTTTGATTTGACCGCTTGTGAAGGGTGGTCAAGGTTCGAGAGTAACGCTGGGCATTTACTGTTCTCCCGTGCTGCAGGAAGTGAATGATAAGGGGCCATATTGGTCAAAGAAGAACGTCAGCATAAACTTTTCTGCACTCGTGTGGATGGCCTTGGCTTTTTTCACCCTTGAAAGCGACGCGCAGTGTTTGCCATAAACTAGTGACATTCGTCGATGAAGGTCCGTTCCTCCTACTCTTTCCGCTGTCAGAAAACGAACAACACCTCTTTGCTCTTCTGTTGACGCCTTCATGTCACTGTTTGCAATTCGACTGGCAGCGTTGGACGATTGATGCATGCTGCTGCTAGCACTGCGCAGTCACTTGATGTGCACGCGTGCCCTCTAGCGACGGGCTGTGAACTTCCACGTTGTGGTCGGAACCACACCTCGTTACACACGCCACGATATTACCCTCCTGTCACCGGTTTGCACATTCCAGACTCCGGCTCGTTTCTTTTTGAACGCCCCTTATATTTGGTCTGTAGTGGATCGTCCAAATCAGATTTTGAATAAATTGGTACACAGAAAGGTGCATATAAAGTTATCCGAATTGTAGACGTGGGCGTAATCTAATTTCACCCAGGACACTGTATAGGAACTTTTTTCCTGGTAACGGTGCGAATTTCCTCAGTATACTGCTGGACGGACTCGCCACGGGACTGAACACACAAAAGATGCTTATTCATAAGCTCACTTCTAATCCTTGCTGTCAGTCGTCCTGAATGATTTTTTTTCTCAAATCCCGCAACGTTCCCTGGTCGCGTAGTACCTCAGTGACACACTTACTCAATGATCCTTTAGTTACAGGGTGAAGCAGCTGGAGGATTACCTGATGCGTAATCTCAAGTCCAGGAGTATGTAACTTGAAACTCATGGTAAGTCATAAAACATCTACCATTTGTCAGAGATCTATGACCGATAGATTCGTAATTCATTTAAACAAGTGAATAATGGGAGTTGACAGTCCTGCAAATGATTCGCGTACCGGTTGACCTACAGTTCCCTTGTCCATATGACAACCTGATTCATTCATCTCTCTCAAAATGGAACGAATCTCTTTATCTATCATCCCAGTATTGGCCCAATCCAGGATATTAAACTTAATTTGTAGTTACATGGCTCGAATGAGCAATTCCTCGACAACAACAGCCAGTTCCTTTCTATTCTTAATTTGTTTCAAATACTGCAACCGGTTAACCTAATGATTAATTTGAGCTTGGGCTCGATGTGCTTTGTTACAGGTAGGATTACTGGCTTCCAAGAAGTCAACGCTCTCACACACACCAGAGAGCCATAGTCCAAATATCACGAGCTGGAGCTACCTCCCAAATGTCAGTGGTAATGAGTAGCAGGCAGTGCACTGCAGTGCTTAAGCACGCTCCATGTTCCACACAGCATCTGCCTAACAACTAGCCATGAATTTGTTGCTCGTAGAGGAGCTGCCCCTGCTTAAGGCATGATTCACCCACGAAACCTCTTTGCTCCATTATCACTCTTCCCTTATCCTGAAATATTGGAAGAATGGTAGTCTCTCCAAACACAGCAAGACACAAACAGAATATTTTAAACTGTGAATGCTCGTTTTTTAAAGAACAGTTAATTAGCCAACCCCAATAAATAACCACGCTCTGTAGCTACCATTGAAGTGGAAGCGTGTTGTGCCCACACCTCAGAGGTCCACTGATCGAAACCACACACTGCTACCACTGAAATTTGGTTTGCCACTTTGGCATCACCGTAATTAGTTGTAGGGTGGGAGGGCCAGGCTGCAACAAGTAAATGGAAATAGTGCTTCAAACACCACTCGCAATTGAATAACGAAGTTCAACAAATATTTATTTAGAAGGATTAGTTTATGCATCACTTATAACGAAACTACGCTTATGGAAAAGGTCACAATTCCACGGAGGAATTGTGTGATATAAACAAAAGTTGGCAGGTGTGCTTCCAATTCTGAAACATGATGCATGTTCAAATTTCGCACCAATAGCATATGAATGGCATTACTAGTGCTACAATGAGGGTGCAGATCAGGTTTGCTTTAAATATAGCCTGTAACGTTCGTGTCCGTTAGTTACCTTTCACGCATAGTGAGTTGATGTTATTCATGAATGCCTTTAAAGTGACAAACACGTATTTATCAGCACATCACTGTTTGAATGCGGTCATGGAATAGGGTTGCAAAAACTGGATGTTCCTTCAGTGATATTGCAGAAAGACGTGGCAGGAATGTAGCCACTGACAGTGGTGGTCATGAGAATGTACGGTCACTAGAAAACCAGGACGCAGCTGGCCGTGTGGCTCTACCCAAAGGAAAGACCACTGTCTTCAGCATATGACTCTGGCGCATTGTACTGGTTCTGAACACCAATTTGAGCAGCAGTTGGAACTGAGACAACGAACTACTGCAAATCTGTTACTTAATGGACAGCTCCGAACCAGATACCCTGTAGAATACATTCCACTGACCCCACACCATCGCCATTTGAGACTTCAGTGATGTGATGTGAGAGCTCATTGGAGGATGGGGTTGAAGGCTGTTGTGATTTCTGATGAAAGGTGGTACTCCATAGGTGCCAATGAGGGTCATGTGTTGTTTAGCAGGGGGCCATTTGGGGGCCTGCAAACAGTCTGTCTATGTGTGACACACTGAACATATACCTGGAGTTAAAGTCTGGAATGTGGTTTCCTATGACAGCAGGACTACTCTCGTGGGTATCCCACGCACCCTGGCTGCTAATCTGTACGTCAGTCTGGTGATTCGACCTGTTGTGTTGCCATTCACAAACAGCATTCCAGGGAGTGTTTTCCAACAGGATAACGCTCGCCCACGTACTACCGTTGTAACGCAAGATGTTGCCTTGGCCTGCTCGATCACCAGATCTGTCTCCAATCGAGCACATATGGGAAACAATAGGACGTAAACTCCAGCGTCATCCACAACCATCGTTAATCGTCCCTGTACTGACCCACAAAGCGCAGCAAGCATGGAACTCCATCCCTCAGACTGACATTCGGAATGTTTACAACACACTGCATGCACGCTTGCATGCTTTCATTCAACATTCTGACGGTTACATGGTCATTGATGTACCACCATTTCACATTTACAACGTATTAGATCGCAATTGCTTTAACCTGTGATCTTGTACTGTCAATCATTTATCTGTGTTAGATAGACAATTGTGTTCCCCGAATTTCATTACTCTACCTTAATTTTTTTTTTTAATTTGGTGTTGCGACTTACTTCCTATCAGTGTATTTACATCCTGATTGTAAAGATTAAAAAAAATACAAAATCAAATTTTGAACAAGAATCTCTAGCTGAGTGTGATCGGCGGCAATCACAACCAGAGGCGTACATCAAGCTTTCGCGGCCCGCCCGAGAACATAGCCATGGCTGTCAGCCGGTCGAGCCGCACCGGGGCCCGCCGGAACACGAATCCGTCCGCACGCCCGCCTGGCTCGACTGCTCAACAAGTCGCTCCCGCCGTGCGTTACACTGTTGTTAGCGCGAAACGAAATCTCTGTGGCCCGTCTGCAAGCGCTTTTTCACTTCGCACAGTATTTACGGATACATTACTTCCCCTCTAGCCTAATTTTAAAATAACTAATGGCTGTAGCATCAGCAACAAGATGGTAGCGTAAGTATCCACCATTGCTTGTAATTCTTAAATCAGCTTATTGTTAGATACATGTGAAAAAGATCTGCCCTTACGGTGAAGTGAAAATAGCTTATTTTATTAACCGTCATCTTACTAATTAGCGACTTTTTGTTTTGGAAATTTGTGGTAAGGTCTTATGGGACCAAACTGCTGAGGTCATCGGTCCCTAAGCCTACACACGACTTAATCTAACTTAAAATAACTTACGCTATGGACAACACTCACACCCTTGCCCGAAGAAGGACTCGAACCACCGTCGGGGGGAGCCGCACTGACCGTGACAAGGCGGCTGAGACCACGCGGCTATCCCGTGCGGCGCGAATTTTTCTAATACTAGCCTGAGTACTTAAAATTTTTGTAGGCTTAAGCGGGTGCGAGATTGTTATAACACGGCAGAACTGTTCTCATATTGTATGACGGTTATCTTTTTCTCTCCAGCTACATCTTTCCCTAGGCAAAGTCTGGCTACCAAGTGTGGCTTATTTGAGAGACATTTTGTTAAAAATTAACAGTTCAAATTTATTACTTCAGGGACCAAACAGAAGTCTGCGTTATGTGCAAGATCAAATGGTTCAAATGGCTCTGAGTACTATGTGACTTAACATCTGAGTCATCAGTCCCCTACAACTCAGAACTACTTAAACCTAACTAACCTAAGCACATCACACACATCCATGCCCGAGGCAGGATTCGAACCTGCGACCGTAGCAGCCGCGTGGTTCCAGACTGAAGCACGTAGAACCGCTCGGCCACCGCGGCCGGCTATGTGCAAGATCGTATCGAATTGTTCATTAAACGCCTTGCAGTTTGAGAAATCTGTCTAAATTCCAGTCAAAGTGAGTGTTTTGATACCCTTTAAGACTTCACAGTAGAAATTCATCTTACTTCGGACGAAAATGTCGAGAATAAAATTAAGGAACATTTGTAGGTATTAGGAAAAAATTTCAAAGACTATTTCCCTACTGTCTAGCAATAACAACAGGATTCCCAATCGCTTGGAAAATGCAGAATATGGTGCCACACAACGTGGCACTACACAAAACTGGCGCTAATAGCATAGGCACATTGGGAACACACACGACACAGATCTGTAAGTCCACGGTATTGGTGATATGTTGAGAAAACCGTCCCGAAACACATATGGTACAAAACGCCAGTCTTTCCTGTGCATGTACCCCGACATCAATATGGGATATGATCACCATGCACACGTACACAAGCCACACAACGGGTTGCATACTCTGGATCATGTGGTCGAACAGCTCCTGGGGCATAGCCTCCCATTCTTGCACCAGTGCCTGTCGGAGATTCTAATGTGTCGTAGGGGTTTGAAGACGTGCAGCAATACGTCGACCGAGAGCATCCAAGACGTGCTCGATGGGGTTTAGGTCTGGAGAACAGGCAGGTCACTCATTCGCCTGATATCTTCTGTTTCAAGGTACTCCTCTACGATGGCCGCTTGGTGGGGCCGTGCGTTATCATCCATCAGGAGAAAGGTGGGACCCACTGCACCCCTGAAAAGGTGGACATACTGGTGCAAAATGACGTCCCGATACACCTGACCTGTTACAGTTCCTCTGTCAAAGACATGCAGGGGTGTCCGTGCACCAATCATAATCACACCCCACACCTTCAAACCACGACCTTATTACAGGTCCGTTTCAAGGATATTAAGGGGTTGGTATCTGGTTCCTGGTTCACGCCAGATGAAAACCCCGCGAGAATCACTGTTCAGACTATACCTGGACTCGTCCGTGAACATAAACTGGGACACTGTTCCAATGACCATGTACTGTGTTCTTGACACCAGGCTTTACGGGCTCTGTCAAAGACATGCAGGGGTGTCCGTGCACCAATCATAATCACACCCCACACCTTCAAACCACGACCTTATTACAGGTCCGTTTCAAGGATATTAAGGGGTTGGTATCTGGTTCCTGGTTCACGCCAGATGAAAACCCCGCGAGAATCACTGTTCAGACTATACCTGGACTCGTCCGTGAACATAAACTGGGACACTGTTCCAATGACCATGTACTGTGTTCTTGACACCAGGCTTTACGGGCTCTGTCAAAGACATGCAGGGGTGTCCGTGCACCAATCATAATCACACCCCACACCTTCAAACCACGACCTTATTACAGGTCCGTTTCAAGGATATTAAGGGGTTGGTATCTGGTTCCTGGTTCACGCCAGATGAAAACCCCGCGAGAATCACTGTTCAGACTATACCTGGACTCGTCCGTGAACATAAACTGGGACACTGTTCCAATGACCATGTACTGTGTTCTTGACACCAGGCTTTACGGGCTCTGTCAAAGACATGCAGGGGTGTCCGTGCACCAATCATAATCACACCCCACACCTTCAAACCACGACCTTATTACAGGTCCGTTTCAAGGATATTAAGGGGTTGGTATCTGGTTCCTGGTTCACGCCAGATGAAAACCCCGCGAGAATCACTGTTCAGACTATACCTGGACTCGTCCGTGAACATAAACTGGGACACTGTTCCAATGACCATGTACTGTGTTCTTGACACCAGGCTTTACGGGCTCTCCTGTGACCAGGGGTCAGTGGAATGCACTTTGCAGATCTCTGGGTGAATAAACCATGTCTGTTAAGTCGTCTGTAGACTGTGTGTCTGGAGACAACTGTTCCAGTGGTTGCGGTAAGTTGCCGAACAAGGCTACCTGCAGTACTCCGTGGCCGTCTGCGGGCACTCATGGTGATATATCGGTCTTCTTGTGGTGTTGTACACTGCGGACTTCCCGTACTGTAGAGCCTGGACACGTTTCCTGTCTGCTGGAATCGTTGCCATAATCTTGAGATAACACTTTGTGGCACACGGAGGGTCCGTGCTACGACCTGCTGTGTTTGACCAGCCTCCAGTCACCCTAGTATTCTACCCCTCATAACGCCATGGATATGTGTTCTTTGAGCCATTTTCAACACACAGTCACCATTAGCACGTCTGAAAACGTCTGCACCGTATTCTGACATGCACCAACACACCTCTGCGTGTGTGGACTGCTGCCAGCGCCACCGTGCGACGACCGCAGGTCAAATACACCGCATGGTCATACCCCGAGGTGATTTGAACCCACAAACGCCCACCAGAGCGTTGTCTCACCATGTATCAGCATTATCCTTAATTTATGAGCATGAGTGTAGTATGTCATTTTCATTTCCACATCAGGGGGTAACATTTAAGAAAGGCATACCATGTTCACGTTTCAAGTTACGAACACTGCTCAAAGTGATGATCATCTGGTACCACCCCAACATGGAACAGCACTGGAGATACCATTTCACAACTGTTCGCAGCCCCTTTCAAACGATGAACCAGGCAACGTTCAGGTGTCGTGACACAACTGGTGTGTTGCTTGAAGATCGCACACTGCACCAAGAATTAGTAACTTCTTCAACAATATGTGGCTCAATTGGCTGTCGGCTTCTTCCAGGAGCAATTCCGAAACCGCCAGTTAATTCGATCTTCAACCCCAATGCGGAAAGATCACTTCTCCGTATTCCTTTAATGCATCGATACTCTCGAAGACCAGCAGTACTATTGCTGTTTTGATAAAACAGATTTACGCGTAAGGACTCCTCACCATGACCAGACCCGTGTTGACGCCTGCAGCTGTAATGCACAGTGATGCTTCAACCCATGTCGCCATACCAGTAGTGGCACCGAGCGGCAAATCACGACACTAACACTACTGACAACGCAGCTCCAGCAGTGTAAAGTCTGGACATGATTTTTATAAAACTGGGCACCCATTAGTTTTCCGTCTACACAGGCTCAAGTATCGAAAGTTTAATTATAACCACCTTGTATTTTTATTCAGAGTTACATGCAAGAAAAAGTTTTCCCCTGACTGCAATGTTAAAAAGCGCACCTTCCTTTTTTCCCCTCAAATGATGTTCAACTCTTCATTCCTAGGAAGAGTCTTTTAACGATACCAATGATAAGGCCCAAAATAAAACAAATAAGAAAAATTCTAGACCGAAATATGTTCAGATTTGCAAGCTCTATTCAGTTGTATTAATTTTTTGTCCATGTTTCCATTTGAAATTCCTAAATTGAGTACGTTTCTCAATTTTCTGTCAACGCTCACTCAAGTTAAGTTTCACGATTCTGCTCGGCCTTATTGACTACCGTAAAATGCTTTTAATCGGAAAACAAGTCGGACGCACCCTTTCCGAAAAAAAGAGCTTGTATACCAGGTAAGAAGCAACCTGTACAGCACTTCAAGCAGACACGATATTGCCGGCCGGAGTGGCCGTGCGGTTCTAGGCGCTACAGTCTGGAACCGAGTGACCGCTACGGTCGCAGGTTCGAATCCTGCCTCGGGCATGGATGTGTGTGATGTCCTTAGGTTAGTTAGGTTTAATTAGTTCTAAGTTCTAGGCGACTGATGACCTCAGAAGTTAAGTCGCATAGTGCTCAGAGCCATTTGAACCATTTGAAGACACGATATTATTCATGACTATGCTCTTAAAAGTAAACAACATCCTCTGACGTTGCTTACTAATAACAGGCGGTAGCTTTACAGTGATTCGACCACCTCAAAGTCGTCCTGGATATCATGTTGTGTATCGATATGCGTGTTACGAGTCACATGCATGGCTCGAAGACTATGTATTCCACGCTTTTGTCTGCTAGGAAAGTCATATTTTTGGTCGGATAGTGAGAAGCATATCTGTAAGCGACACTCTAAGTCGGCCACTCAGGACACTTAAAATAAAGGGTTTGAATTCCGTCGAAAGTCGCAATAAAAATTACCAATTTTTTTGGTAATGGCTACTTTCGGACATTATGTCCATTTTCAAACCATTCGTCTTCCTAAGTAATTAAAATACAGTCAAGTCTTCATGCTTGAAAGTAGCCACAGCAGAAAATATAAAATGAAAATCCAGGAAAAAAAATGGAAATGAGCGTCTGGTATCGTTGGCCGGGAGGCTTCTCTTCGTGGAAGTTCGGCTGCCAAGTGCAAGTCTTATTTCATTCGACGCCACATTGGGCGACTTGCGCGCCGGTGATGAGGATGAAATGATGAGGAGAACAACGAAACACCCAGTCGCCGAGCGGAGAAAATCTCCAACCCGTCCGGGAATCGAACCCGTGCCCGCTTGCATGGGAGGCGTTACCACTCAGCTAAGCAGGCGGACAAATCCAGGTACTTCAACACACAGTAAACAAACTATGCTGAACAGTACAGAGAGAAATCAGAATACTTGGCGCAGAGTTTCAAGTTCTAATACGGCCATGTGGAAACACTTCTTCATCATCTCTTCCTGTCGTCACCGCCGGAGCATTTAACGTGGTTCAACCTGCTGGCGATTTGTTAAGTTCACATATCTTATCATGTGAACTACTGAGATGGCAAATTCTCAACGATAGCGTTCAGGATTGATGGTGACAGCGTTGGTGTCTTCTTTGTACAATTGTATATTACAGATATTCAGGTTTACAAATGCATTTTCGCGTGAGTGAAGTCAGTTTCTTATTCGGTTCGCGTCTTTGAATGATTTGTGGTTATGGTTAGTACCTATTTTTGCTTGAACCATATGCATATGCCAGTCGCTTTCATTTTCCTTTCTTACGCACTAGCTAGTACTAGACAGATTTCGCAACTTTCAGCTTTTGTGAATATGGGGTGCTTTATATCCATATGGTCTCTTGGAGGAAATTTAAACTTCCATGGCTATTTGTGAAATAATATGTGAAATTAATTTAAAGCATCTAATGAATTGCTTTCCTCCATTTCTCAGTCTTACGACTTTTATGTTCAACACACGTGTAGTTGTTTAACCTTTGTCATGTTAACAGCCGGTACGAGCACAGATTATTGTAATTGATCTACCGTCAGCAGAATTAATAATACCATAAACTGCTGTCAGCAGGCGAAGTATTTTTTTTTTTTTGCGTGCAATTTTTTACGCCAGACGTGTTTGACTCGCAGGGAACTTCAATTTACATATTTCGTTGTACTATGAAAGTATGCTTACTACTTACTATCTCATTGCCATTTGACACATCCCGTTACGCCCACACAGATTAAGACAACTCAGTATTCATTATGATACAGTACTTGTAATCAACAACAGAGGATAATATCACATTGAAAATAAGCATGCATATCCAGCAGACGCATACGAATATGAAATTAAGACGCAATAATATGGTTGTGGGCAAATGAATCAGACCCATCTGCCATTCATCCTGATGATTCAGATAATAGGTTGTGCTGTGAAGTACATGATACATTGAAAGCACCAAAACAGTATGCATTTAGTAAGTTGAGTCTTTGGAATATCACCATTCTGAGACAGTTCTGGAGCTATTTTGTTGTGCACTGCCTTACTGGAAGTACTGGTAACCTGTAGTGTGCCAAACACGAAAATGTGAGTGCTCGTGATGGAGTAGAAGGTCATTGTGTCGCTGGCTGGCAAAAGACGTTTAGAGACGTGTGAGGGATCCTACATCATCCAGTGCAAATACTTCTCTGCAGCAACTGCCAGAAGAATGCCCTGACAACAAGTGGGAGGCAGCAACTCATGCGGTTTTCGGAACACTCGAATTTTACCAGCGGGATGTAGTTATAGTCCAGTGTACAATTGTCATTTGACAGCTAGTGGGTTGGACTACTATTGCCAACAATACAGGGATGGGGGCTGTGTGACATTGTTAGCTCCTACTGAGTTTGCATTTCCACTTGTGGAACTACGTGAATTTTGGGGATTGCTTGTGTACTGACTTCCACAGTGGCAGCTCTTTAGTTACCTTAGCACCTCCACATCATTTCTACACTTCCCCGTAGATTGTTACTTTACAGTTTAACTAAGGCTCTGTTGCACGTTAACTGGTAACTCTGAAATATCACGAACTAATTAAATAGCACATAAGAGGGCCTCCACGAGGCTTTACTATATAGAAAATGAAGTGTTGATGGTCTTCATGCGAGACCAGCGATTAAATATTTTTAAAAATATATATTGTTAACTGGAGGAAGTCCAGTACGCTCAATCGTAAATTATAAGAATACTTTCGTACAGTGAGTTGCAATAAACGTTCATTGATATTTGATTGTAAGTGAATTTGTTATCAAATACTGACAAAAAAGGCTTGTAAATATTAAAACAGGTAAATAAATGGCGGTCGCTGTTAAGTCTAGGTACACATTCGTTTGCGACACCGTACTTAAAGGGAATGTTCACTCATCGGCGTCCACTATGGTCTCAACTACGCGATTTTCAATTGAGCTAATTGACATTCGCTGATTCGCCCGCGACAAGTCAGGCGCAGTGCCTTTGAAGTAAAATACAGAATTATCATATAATATTCATACAATACTTTTGTGACCGCGAGTGACGTGGTTGCAGTTCCACTGGTGACTAGGTCCCTACAGACACTAGTTGCAGGGGTGGCCTACTCGTCAGGCGGAGCGAGACCGCCAGCCATTCGAGTCCCAGTTCCAGCAAGCTCGCACTGCCATCGCTGCTAACCTGTCGAGGACCACCGATCTGTTCGCCGAAAGAACCACCACGCTCGCCGTCGACTAGTTCTACGTGAAATCGGCTGATCAGCGACAACGCATAACATCGCCTAGGAGCAGTGTCTACGCCACGAAGGAGATGGTCGTTTTCGCAGATTTAGCTTTACAAGCGGACGGTGATAATCGTCATCGCCGGCCGGAGTGGCCGTGCGGTTCTAGGCGCTGCAGTCTGGAGCCGAGCGACCGCTGCGGTCGCAGGTTCGAATCCTGCCTCGGGCATGGATGTGCGTGATGTCCTTAGGTTAGTTAGGTTTAATTAGTTCTAGGTTCTAGGCGACTGATGACCTCAGAAGTTAAGTCGCATAGTGCTCAGAGCCATTTGAACCATTTTTTGATAATCGTCATCACCGACTTCGTCCAGATTTTTGATGTATGCACGGCTTGGCTTGAAATTGACAGAAGCAGGAGCTCCAGATGGCCATGCGTTTAGAAAAAAATAGTGAGGGCAGTGACGCCCATTCTGCGACGGCTCCTTCGACGAAAACAAAAACGCCTAATTATAGCTGCCAGTGCCGGCCTAGGGCAGCAGATGTCTCTGACCGAACGGTGCCTTCCTCCCTCCCCCACGCCAGCGGCCATTGCGGGTTTTGTATGCTCAAAGAACAGCCCGAGATCGAAATTTCTTGCAAAATTTAGCCACCTCGTTGCGTTTCACACTGTACAAAGCTCTGACTGAACCTGAAATTTCTCAAGAAGCAGGTTTTTCCTGGAGGTGAAAGTATCGTACACTCAAGGAAAAAAACGTAGCTCCGTTCGTAATTACAATTACGGTTATTTGACACGCCGAGAGACATTGTAGATATCTATGTTATACATTAATTCCAGAACTTCTACGAGATTGTTTGTAAGTGATTTTACTTAAAATCCACACTTGTTACGGCTTAAATGACGAGTTTTGCATACAAACGGCTGTTTTCTAAGCTAAATGCGAAGTGAAACGTAACTTTGGAAATATGCGTTGCCGAGTGAGTTACTTTGGTAATCAGTGGGAAAAAAGTATTTCAGTGAATTCAGCAATTTCCGAGATGGGACCTCACGTGTTTAAATCACTCAAAGAAAAATACACGTGTAGGCCGGCTATTTGTGATGATGTTATTGGATGTGTTAATATTTGTAAAGGAAAATGATATATTTGAAGAACTGTGGTCAGAGAAACAGTTGTTAGGGAACAGTATCTGTGTGTGATGGCAGCACCGTGTAGTCGCAGAATCTTTGACAATCAATAGTGGAAAGCTGCGGTGTGCAGCAGGCAGGGTTTCGTTGAGTGTACAGTGTAGTGCATGGACGCACTTTTAGAACTATGTGAGTTACTGAATTATTACGAGGTTTAATGGTGTCTCAGAACAATGGATGGATAATACAGACATAAAAAAACATTTTGAAATGAAGAACAAGGTATTATTTCATGAGAAAAAAAGCTTATTTTTATTTTTGTGGACTTGTATTGTTGGTCCACTTCACCCTTGTCACAGTCGAGCTTTTGATAATTATTCTATTGACTGATCTTCTGACTTAATTTTAATATACCATGGAAGTTACTAGATTAAATGAATTTTCGTATTAGCGTCTATAACTGGTTTTTTTTTTATATGTTCCTTCCTACGTGAAATTTAAGAACTTAAAAGTTGAGTCATGTGTTTCATTGTTGTGGAACAGAACTACAGGGGATACAGGGACCAGAAGGTCTACATAAGTAAGAACACTGAGAGACGGGAAGGAGGGGGCTGAGGGAAAGGAGTGGGGATGGGTAGGGAGGGACATGGCGAAGGAAATGCAGTCTGGGAAGGAATAATAGGCTGAAATAGCTTGGGCGTCTGTGGGCACCACGCAAAACTCACAGAAGAACCGTGAGCCACATAGGGCGTTTTATACTGAAGTTGCTCATTATTTTATTTGTTTGATGGGGCATAAAAGCTGCTCTATTGGAAGCAGTAGGTTACAACGCCGTCATCGAAATAATCTTGAATTCCTGAAGAAAGCAGTCAGCACATTATAGCAGGATAGATGACTAGAATGTTAACTTTACCAGGCGATATATCTAGAGATGGCAAATTTCCTTTTGTATTTTTTACAAACTATACTAAAAGAGACTTGCCTATTTAAAATAACATATGAATTTTGTAAATACTTTAGTTCTAGACTTTTAATGTATTTTCTAAAAATTTTCTGACATTGGTTTGTGTTGATACGTCCTCTTGAAAATATCCTCTAAATCAAAAGTTTGAGTAGTTCCACAGATAATATATCTGTTGGTTCATCGCCAATGTAACACCTATCCCCAACTGACTTTTTAAAGAAGAAGAAATCTGCAGGATGGTACATAAGTAACACAATTACAGTATATTCTGGAAACTAGCCTGCTCCTCCCCCACCTCCGTTCGCATATGTGTTTGATACTTGTATTGCACTTGTCTCCTCCTCCTACCTACCCAGCTTTTCTTCTACACATCTATCTTTACCTCAACCTCCTATCCCTATATCCCCATCTCCTCTCCCCACTCTGTATCTCTCTCCTCTCCTTCTGCCTTCTTTGTCCATCTCTTCCATCCCCTCTCTCCAACCACATATTCCTCCATACCCCCCGTACCCATAGGCTTCTACCCTCTTCCCATCCACATCTTCCTGTCTTCCCTTAACAACTGCCTACTTCCCCACTACAACTTCCACCTGCCTCCAGCATCTCCCACTCCTCCCCCCTCTCTGTCCATGTCCTCCTCCCCCTCTCTCCCCATCCAATACTCTCCTTCCCATCTCTCTGTCCATCTTGAAGTAACTGTACTCTTGCAAAGATTTGGGATCACTGAGGAGAGAGCAGCATAGCACAGCCGTACACAACATACAATGCCAGATGTGATAATATACTGACTGTATTCATTGATATGCCTTATTGTTGATGAAGTACACCATTACTAATCCACCCTACCCATCTGCATTACTGGTCAACCTATACAGCTGGAGCTATGTACTCCACCCATATCACTGTACAATGCAGATAGTGAGATAGAGGAGAGGCAGTCGATGGACAGAGAGAGAGTGGTGTATGTGGGGGCGAGGAGGAATTTGACACATGTATTTCACACATCTCCTCCCTCTACTTCTCCCCACGTCCTCAATCTCTAGCACCAGCTCTCCCTCTCTGACCAGCTCCTCACTCCCCCTCTCTCTGACCAACCTGCCTTTCCCCCATCACTGACCATCTACTTTTCCCCGTCTCCCTTACGTTCTCCTCCTTCCCCTCTTTTAGTTCCATCCCCTCTCTCTGTCCAACTTATATCGAAGGGGCTGGGAAACCGTTGCTTGCTCCTAGCCTGTAGGCTGCACTGCAAAGGAGGACAGTACGGCAGGCCGATTCTATTCTCTCATAATCTTCCTGCCATCAGCTGCCAAGTTGTGTTTGAGGACATATGAAGTCTGATATGCAGTACGAACAAGCATCATGAATATCATATTGTTGTCCATAATTTTGATTGGGTGTAAACGTGGAGACCTTTCATTAATATTTCAGCATCAGGATCTGAATATTGGCTTTATAAAGCCGACGACTGGTTTCAAGAAAGCTCTTTGTGTAAGCTCTTCGTGTAAGCCGCGGTAGTCTCTAATAACAAAGAACCTTCTTCGTCCTCCCCCTTTCTGATGCACTTAATTTCATTTTAAATTGCATTACCTTGGCCTGCAACTCCCCTAGAGCTAGCTTCTGTTCCGGATCCGTAATTATAAGGCTCATATCCTCAACCCGATGGAACCAGTGCATGATCTACACCTTTACCCTATATACGAGCCCCTTGAGAGGAGTGACTACCATATGAGAAGGCAATATCGTTTTCTACATACGAGAGAGAAGAGGAGCAGTGTTCAACTGCGGCACTCACCTGGCCATTTCGTGCTGCAGTTACCTGCACAGGACACGCGGCCGCAGCGCGCAGCCGAGAGCACAGCTCTTCCACGTCCCGTTCTTCAAATGGTTCAAATGGCTCTGAGCACTATGGGAATCAACTGCTGTGGTCATTAGTCCCCTAGAACTTAGAACTACTTAAACCTAACTAACCTAAGGACAGCACACAACACCCATCCATCACGAGGCAGAGAAAATCCCTGACTCCGCCGGGAATCGAACCCGGGAACCCGGGCGTGGGAAGCGAGAACGCTACCGCACTCCCGTTCTTCCAGTTGACTGTGTATACCTGGTTTATATCTCAGCTGTTCTTTCTTCAGGCACCCGACCTCCATCAGCACCTTAGCCTCCATCGCACCACATAGCGCACCTTCAAATACACCAAAAGAATAGACTGTAGCAAAACGAAAGGAAGGGCACCCCAAAATAAATTGGCGTACCACGAATGGTGCTCATTTAGTTATCCCGACTCCGAAAGACAACAACGCTCTTTCCACCATTTTGAAACACCGCTGCCGCATGGTTGTCTTGGGGGTCGAAAGACTGGGCAAAGCCGGCCGCGGTGGTCTAGCGGTTCTAGGCGCTCAGTCCGGAGCCGCGCGACTGCTACGCTCGCAGGTTCGAATACTGCCTCGGGCATGGATGTGTGTGATGTCCTTAGGTTAGTTAGGTTTAAGTAGTTCTAAGTTCTAGGGGACTGATGACCATAGATGTTAAGTCCCATAGTGCTCAGATCCATTTGAACCATTTTTGACTGGGAAAACAATGGTTAACTTCATTCATGACAGCCCCAGTTCCTTGGCATAATATATAGAAGGTAATACAATGAAAAATATCAAAAGTAATTAAACGGAATAAGTTTCAATCTCGACGCCACCGGCTAATCGGGAACTAAGACACCACCTCGCTCTAAAACATAGACGTAAAATAGCATTAAAGTGTGTGTGGTGACTGATCAGATTTACACTTTAGATACTGAAACTAACCACAGTAATATTTTTCTATAAAAAAATTTAAACTGAGTGCAATCAACTCCTAGTAAATTATAATACCTCTTGAGCGTTTGAAACGGCTTGCATAATGTCCACCTCAACGTAATTACCAATAAAACCAGATGGTACAATGGGACACGCAGCGAAATTCTGGCATTCGCTTCAGAACTGTTCCAGAGATTCGACAGGCAGTAGACCTCTCCATTCGCACCATCAACAGAACAGGCTCTTCTAACGGTATACTACGCCTTCCACATCCGCAGCAACGGGTTCTACACGACGCTGGTAACTACTTTGAAGGACGGTAACAGGTGCAGAGATGTAACTCTTTTGTATCGGTTGTGAATAAATAGTTGCCACTATTTAAGTTCCAACCCTCGTATACAGTGTGAGTCACCTAACGTTACCGCTGGATATATTTCGTAAACCACATCAAATACTGACGAACCGATTCCACAGACCGAACGTAAGGAGAGGGGCTAGTGTAATTGTTTAATACAAACCACACAAAAATGCACGGAAGTATGTCTTTTAACACAAACCTACGTTTTTTTAAATGGAACCCCGTTAGTTTT
This sequence comes from Schistocerca cancellata, assembly GCF_023864275.1. Classification (NCBI taxonomy): domain Eukaryota; kingdom Metazoa; phylum Arthropoda; class Insecta; order Orthoptera; family Acrididae; genus Schistocerca; species Schistocerca cancellata. The sequence continues at coordinate 264,851,905 of NC_064627.1, forward strand.
GTTAGCACATCTGAACATATAAACAAATACGTAATCAGTGCCGTTTCTTGCATTGTAAAATGTTAATTACATCCGGAGACATTGTAACCTAAAGTTGACGTTTGAAACCTCCGAGGGGCGTTTCATAGGACGTGGAGGACACATAAATTGGCCAGCCCGTTCTCCTGATCTTACACCTCTGGACTTCTTTCTGTGGGGTACGTTAAAAGAGAATGTGTACCGTGATGTGCCTACAACCCCAGGGGATATGCAACAACGTATTGTGGCAGCCTGCGGCGACATTACACCAGATGTACCGCGGCGTGTACGACATTCATTACGCCAGAGATTGCAATTGTGTGCAGCAAATGATGGCCACCACATTGAACATCTATTGGCCTGACATGTCGGGACACACTCTATTCCACTCCGTAATTGAAAACGGAAACCACGTGTGTACGTGTACCTCAGCCCTCATGGTAATGTACATGTGCGTCAGTGAAAAAGACCAATAAAAAGGTGTTAACATGTGGACGTAATGTGTTGTTCCAGTCTCTTCTGTACCTAAGGTCCATCACCGTTCCATTTGGATCCCTACGTAATTCGGTGCTCTCCGATACACACGATCAAACAGCGGAGGAGTGGTACTCAAGCGTCAACTTTAGGTTACAATATCTCCGGATGTAATTAACATGTTCAAATGCAACAAACGGCACTGATTACGTATTTGTTTATATGTTCAGATGTGCTAACAAAACTAACGGGGTTCCATAAAAAAACGTAGGTTTCTGTTAAAAAACATACTTCCGTGCATTTTTTTTATGGTTTGTATTAACCAATTACACTATCCCCTCTCCTCACGTTCGGTCTGTGGAATTGATTCGTCAGTATTTGATGTGGTTTATGAAATATATCCAGCGGTAACGTTAGGTGACTCACCCTGTATAAGGCACACGAGTGGCAAGACGCAGTCAATACCTTCACTGCGCGAAGACAACGGTGAAGTTACTGATGACAGTGCCACTAAAGCAGAGTTATTAAACACAGTTTTTCGAAACTCCTTCACTAAAGAAGACGAAGTAAATATTCCTGAATTCCAATCAAGAACAACTGCAAAGATGAGAAACATAGAAGTAGATATCCTCGGTATACCAAAGCAGCTTAAATCACTTAATAAAGGCAAGGCCTCCGGTCCATATTGTGTACCAGTCAGATTCCTTTCAGAGTATGCTGATGCAATAGCTCCATATTTATCAATTGTATAAAACCCCTCGCTCACAGAAAGTTCCATACCTGAAGATTGGAAAGTTGCTCAAGTCACACCAATACCCAAAAAGGGAAGTAGGAGTATTCGCTGAATTACAGGCCCATATTACTAACGTCGATTTGCAGTAGGGTTTTGGAACATACACTGTGTTCGAACATTATGAATTACCTCGAAGAAAACAATTTATTGACACAAAGTCAGCACGGATTAAGGAAACATCGTTCTTGTTAAACAATACTAGCCCCTTTATACTCAAGAGGTAATGAGTGCTATCGACAGGGGACAGGGTATGTCAAATTGATTCCATATTTTGAGATTTCCAGAACGCTTTCGACACCGTTCCTCACAAGCGTCTTTCAACCATACTGTGTGAATATGGAATATCGCCTCAGTTGTACGACTGGATTCGTGATTTCCTGTCAGAAAGGTCACAGTTCGTAGTAGTAGACGGAAAGCCATCAAGTAAAACAGAAGTAATATCCGGCGTTCCCCAAGGAAGTGTTATAGGACCTCTGTTGTTCCTCATCTATATTAACGGCTTAGGAGACAATCTGAGTAGCCGTCTTAGATCGTTTGCAGATGATTTACCGTCTTGTAAAGTCATCAGATGACCAAAAAGAATTGAAAAATGATTTAGATAAGGTATCTGTGTGGTGCGAAAAGTGGCAATTGACCCTGAATAAAGAAAAGTGTGAAGTTATTCACATGAGTACTAAAAGATATCCGCTGAATTTAGATTACGCGATAAGTGACACAAATCTGAAGGCTGTAAATTCAACTAAATACTTAGGAACTGCAATTACAAATAATCTAAGTTGAAACGATCACATAGATAATGTTGTGGGTAGAGCATACCAAAGACTGCGATTCATTGGCAGAACACTTAGAAGGTGCAACAGGTCTACTAAAGAGACTGCCGACACTACACTTGTCCGCCATATTCTGGTGTATTGATGTGCAGTGTGGGATCCGTATCAGGTGGGACTGACAGATGATACTGAAAAAATTTAAAGAAGGGGGGCTCGTTTTGTATTATCGCGAAATAGGGGAGATAGTGCCACAGACATGATACGTGAATTGGAGTGGCAATCATTTAAACAAAGGCGTTTTTCGTTGCGACGGGATCTTCTCATGAAATTTCAATCACCAGTTTTCTCCTCCGATTGCGAAAACATTCTGTTGGCACCCACCTACATAGGGAGAAATGATCATCACGATAAGATACGAGAAATCAGGGCTCGCACAGAAAAATTTAAGTGCTCCTCTTTCCCGCGCACCTTCGAGAGTGGAACGATAGAGAGACAGCTTGAAGGTGGTTCATTGAACCCTCTGCCCGGCATTTTATAGTGACTAGCAGATTAATCACGTAGATGTAGACTTTGTGGGTGGGGACCTCCTGCACTGAGATACTCTTTGGTCTTCTTGGTCGAGCTATAAATAGCGTTTACGCCGTGTTTGCACAAGGTATGGCCGATTCTGTCCCTCATCCTCGGGCTGTGTGGTAGAAGGGCCGTACCTGACACTTCTACCTCTGACGTGACACTTCACCCGGTGTTAGGTTTCGTGACTTTTCTCATGCAACTACTGGAGAGTCTACTGCTCCTCAGAACTGACTCTAGGTGATGCATCTCGCGTCCGACGTGCTGCGGTTCACATATTCGCCTTGCGAGCGTTACGAGCTTTTTCTACCGAATCTCCTTTCTGGCTTGGAAGCTACGAAAGCCTCATCAGTTTTGTTCTGTATATTACCGAGTTAAAACAGGTGCGTATAATATATGTCTGAGGCAGAGATTCGGGAACTAGCAGGATGTGCCTAAACGAGTGTGGAATACCGTATAAAAAACTCTCTCAGTCCGACCTACATACCGGATCACACCTTTTTCTCAGTCTTCTGACTAGTTTGATGCGCCTCTCCACGAATTCCTGTCTTGTATCAACCACTTCATCTCCGAATAGCACTGCGCCATACATCCTCAATAATTTATTGGATGTATTTTAATCTCTGTCTTCTCCTACAGTTTTTAACTTCTACCTTTCTATAGTACCATAAAGTTATACACTGAAGTCTTAATACATGTCCTTTCATCTTGTCCCTTCTTTTTGTAAGTGCTGTTATAATTACTCCTTGAGTGAAAGGTTATACGGTATTTGTCTTCAGTGATTAGCCAGGAAAGGAAGCTGAATTACACTATGCGATAGAAAGTATCCGGATACCCCCAAAAACATACGTTTTTCATATTAGGTGCATTGTGCTGTGCTGCCACCTGCTGCCATATCAGCATCCTCAGTAGTGAGAGAACGGAATGGGGCGCTCCGCGGAACTCACGGACTTCGAACGTGGTCTGGTGATTGGGTGTCACTTGTGTCATAAGTCAGTACGCAAGATTTCCACACCCCTAAACATCTCTGAGTCCACCGTTTCCGATGTGATAGTGAAATGGAAGCGTGAAGAGACACGTACAGCACAAAAGCGTAGAGGCCGACCTCGTCTGCTGACTGACAGAACCCGCCGACCGTTGAAGAGGGTCGTAATGTGTAACAGGCAGACTTCTATCCAGACCATCACACAGGAATTCCAAACTGCATCAGGATCCATTGCAAGTACTATGACAGTTAGGCGGGAGGTGAGAAAACTTGGATTTCATGTTCGAGCGGTTGCTCATAAGCCATACACACGTCGGTAAATGCCAAACGACGCCTCGCTTGGTGTAAGGAGCGTAAATATTAGACGATTGAACAGTGGAAAAACGTTGTGTGGAGTGACGAATCACGGTACACAATGTGGCGATCTGATGGCAGGGTGTGGGTATGTCGAATGCCCCGTGAACGTCATCTGCCAGCGTGTGCAGTGCCAACAGTAAAATTCGAAGGCGATGGTGTTATGGTGTGGTCATGTTTTTCGTGGAGGGCGCTTGCACCTGTTGTTGTTTTGCATGGCACTATCACAGCACAGATCTACATTGATGTTTTAAGCATCTTCTTGCTTCCCACTGCAGAATAGCAAGCCGGTGATGGCCATTGCATCATTCAACATGATCGAGCAGCTGTTCATAATGCACGGCCTGTGGCGGAGTGGTTACATGACAATAACATCTCTGTGATGGATTGGCCAGCGCAGAGTCCTGACCTGAATCCTATAGAACGCCTCTGGGATGTGTTGGAACGCCGATTTCGTGGCAGGCCTCACCGACCGACTTCGCTACCTCTCCTCAGTGCAGCACTTCGTCAAGAATGTGCTGCCATTCCCCAAGAAACCTTCCAGCACCTGACTGAAAGTGTGCCTGCGATAGTGGAAGCTGTCGTCAAGGTTAAGGGTGGGCCAACACCATATTGAATTCGAGCATTACTGATGGAGGGAGCCACGAACTTGTTAGTCATGTTCAGCCATGTGTCCGGATACTTTCGGTCACATAGTGCATCTTAATCACGGGAGTATCGGTAAAATTGGCACTAACAATGATTATTGGTCCGTTACCAACAGAGTTATGAATAACCGTGAAAAGAAATGTAAGCATTTCAGTGCCAGTATTTGCGTTGCATAACAATGATTTTTTTAAAAGGTTCTCATACTGATCATACAATACGCATTTATGGCAGCAGCAGTGGCGGCCGGCTGGCCGGTGTGACCGAGCGGTTCTAGGCGCTTCCGTCTGGAACCGCGCGACTGCTACTGTCGCAGGTTCGAATCCTGCCTCGGGCATGGATGTGTGTGATGTCCTTAGGTTAGTTAGGTTTAAGTACTTCTAAGTTCTAGGGCACTGATGACCTCAGATGTTAAGTCCCATAGTGCTCAGAGCCATTTGAACCATTTTGAGCAGTGGCGGCCGATCAAGAGCACCACCGTATTAGAAGCACCAACTTCATTTGTGCTCACCGTTGTAAGGCTGTCAAAAAGCAATGTTAGGATAGGAAATATTAGTAAAATTAAACAATAGTGATGTGAATTGTACATAAGTAATCTAAATTGTAGAAAACCATCACTTTCTCCTTTCTTTGCAGACAAGAAAGGCGTAAAGGAGTAAGCAAGTGATGCAAGAAAAAATTATCTAGACCTATCAGTTTTAAAGCAAAAACACAACGAATGTTACACAGAGTTCGTAATTTCTACATCGTCTCAGATCTTGGGAGGCAGTGGATTCTTTTCCATATTGTTTCTCTTCTACTTTCCACATGCTCCTTTCCTCTCGGATTCCCCAGGAAACCTGGTCATCAGTTCACCTAGTGTTCAACGTCGCTCTATAGCACCACATCTGAAATCCTTCTAGTTTCTTTTTCTGCGGTGTTCACAAAGTCCCACTGCCCTCTTACGATGTTACGCGGCAAGAAACACGTGAAGATGTTATTGTACTGACAGGCCGCGAAAACCTTCATGGTCACATATGCTTCGCGTTTAACTCATAAAAATTACTTGCTCACAATATTTACACATACATAAGTCAAGCTAATTAACTGTTTGTAGAAATTAGTAGGTTATTTAAAGAAATTCGAGGGAGTTGTGTAAGAGTGCAACAGTTTAAAACTGCGCCAAATTAAATTTGCTAATTATTGTGGAGCATATGAACGCTGTTTAGTGTAGTGCTGTCTACAGCGCAATGAATTCCAGTATGCTGTTCTTTTTATGATTTAACGTAACCCAGGTGCCAGGGAATGGCTACTGAAACATGGAAAATAGTGTGCCGACTGTAAATATGTTTCCGTACAGTGTTCGCCGGCCAGACTGTAACAGCACAGCCCATTAGCATAGCTCAGGGCCTGGCGTCACGATACCTTACAGCTAGCGCGCTGCCCACAACGTGTCGCGGACACTACAGGCTCCCGTGGAATGCCCTTAATGCCTCGCTGGCCGCAAGCTCTTGTGGCGCTGTTTCGCCGCAACGTCTCTGCAGAAAGGCTGCTGCAGTATGTAAACGCTGACCAACATTTGCCTCTGCAAGTTTCGACACATCTTCCCAGCCTTCCCTTCCTACATCCAAAGAGAGTTGTTTTGATATCCGAAGCTGCACCAAAGAAGAATGTAAGTAACGTTAAATTAATGTGGCCTCCAAGCCAGTGGATCATAACAGAGTTGGAGGAATGGAAAAATGTATGAGAATTACCTGCACTCTTACAAAATACCAATCAACTAATTATGCTAAGTTCATTGATTCAATATAGTAATGGCAAAATACTGTAAGAATATGATAATTGTTTATGGTGGTATGAGGAAAATAGGCTGAATAAAACCTGTGTACGTCTTTCTCCTCCTTCTCCTGTTCGGGGACAGCAGCGAATTGTATTAATGGTGACTATGCAAAGAAATTAAATATCTAACGCAACACGACAAATGAGCCTCATTTCAGCTCCGTCTTTTGTACAGCGATCGTCAGATAACGTGAAAATTATAGAATAACCCCTAATTCGACTACGTTGTTTTTGTGTTGCAAGCACATTGCCATTGAAAGGAATCTACTGGGGCACATTTGTAAGTGGCACCCGAATGTGATTTTATAAACAATGTATGTCTTTGATAGGCTTTACATCGCTGAAATGTGTAAGATCGCAGACCCAGAGATACTGCTTCTGGTCTGAGATTATTATAGCGTTGGAGTAAGACAGCGCTTGGCGCACAGTTGTAGGTAGCGGTCGGTGAGCGAAAGACGATGGAATAGGCAGTTTTTTGTGGTGTGCTGTGTGGATAAATTTAGTTACGTCAATATTGTTGAACTTGGAATCAGAAGTCTTATTGCAAGTAAGGTAAAGACGTTAAATGACTATGATTTCTGTTTTTGCAGCGCGTTAGTAGAGATGAGTTGGCTGGTAATTTCTAATTGTTGAGTAGCCCTAGAATGTACGTAAACTGTTTAGATAGAAAGGCTACTTAGTCATTTCACTTTTGTAATGCTTCTATGACTTGTTTACACAGCTATATGTAATTTGATGATTTGCGTTTATGTTGGATTAGTGAAGTTAGATAATACTAGCTGTTTAAATCTCATTGTTTATGAATAACATCGAGTAAGTAAGAAGAATGGGTAGCTCTGAGGGATGAAGTAGTGAAGGCAGCAGAGGATCAAGTAGGTAAAAAGACGAGGGCTAGTAGAAATCCTTGGGTAACAGAAGAAATACATAATTTAATTGATGAAAGGAGAAAATATAAAAACGCAGTAAATGAAGCAGGCAAAAAGGAATACAAACGTCTCAAAAATGATATCGACAGGACGGAAGTGCAAAATGGCTAAGAAGGGATGGCTACAGGACAAATGTAAGGATGTAGAGGCTTATCTCACTAGGGGTAAGATAGATACTGCCTACAGGAAAATTAAAGAGACCTTTGGAGAAAAGAGAGCCACTTGTATGAATATCAAGAGCTCAGATGGAAACCCAGTTCTAAGCAAAGAAGGGAAAGCAGAAAGGTGGAAGAGGTATATAGAGGGTCTATACAAGGGCGATGTACTTGAGGACAGTATTATGGAAATGGACGAGGATGTAGATGAAGATGAAATGGGAGATACTATACTGCGTGAAGAGTTTGACAGAGCACTGAAAGACCTGAGTCGAAACAAGGCCCCAGGAGTAGACAACATTCCATTAGAACGACTGACGGCCTTGGGAGAGCCAGTCCTGACAAAACTCTACCATCTGGTGAGCAAGATGTATGAGACAGGCGAAATACCCTCAGACTTCAAGAAGAATATAATAATTCCAATCCCAAAGAAAGCAGGTGTTGACAGAAGTGAAAATTACCGAACTATCAGTTTAATAAGTCAGAGTTGCAAAAAACTAACGCGAATTCTTTACAGACGAATGGAAAAACTGGTAGAAGCCGACCTCGGCGAAGATCAGTTCGGATTCCGCAGAAATGTTGGAACACGTGAGGCAATACTGACCCTACGACTTATCTTAGAAAACAGATCAAGGAAAGGCAAACCTACATTTCTAGCATTTGTAGACTTAGAGAAAGCTTTTGACAATGTTGACTGCAATACTCTCTTTCAAATTCTAAAGGTGGCAGGGGTCAAATACAGGGAGCGAAAGGCTATTTACAACTTGTACAGAAGCCAGATGGCAGTTGTAAGAGTCGAGGGACATGAAAGGGAAGCAATGGTTGGGAAGGGAGTGAGACAGGGTTGTAGCCTGTCCCCGATGCTATTCAATCTGTATATCGAGCATGCAGTAAAGGAAACAAAAGAAAAATTCGGAGTAGGTATTAAAGTCCATGGAGAAGAAATAAAAACGTTGAGGTTCGCCGATGACATTGTAATTCTGTCAGAGGCAGCAAAGGACTTGGAAGAGCAGTTGAACGGAATGGACAGTGTTTTGAAAGGAGGATATAAGATGAACATCAACAAAAACAAAACGAGGATAATGGAATGTAGTCGAATTAAGTCGGGTGATGCTGAGGGAGTTAGATTAGGAAATGAGACACTGAAAGTTGTAAAGGTGTTTTGCTATTTGGGGAGCGAACTAACTGATGATGGTCGAAGTAGAGAGGATATAAAATGTTGACTGGCAATGGCAAAGAAAGCGTTTCTGAAGAAGAGAAATTTGTTAACATCGAGTATAGATGTGTTAGGAAGTCGTTTCTGAAAGTATTTGTATGGAGTGTAGCCATGTATGGAAGTGAAACATGGACGATAAATAGTTTGGACAAGAAGAGAATAGAAACTTTCGAAATGTGGTGCTACAGAAGAATGCTGAAGATTAGATGGGTAGATCACATAACTAATGAGGAGGTATTGAATAGAATTGGGGAGAAGAGGAGTTTGCGGCACAACTTGACAAGAGGAAGGGACCGGTTGGTAGGACATGTTATGAGGCATCAAGGGATCACAAATTTAGCATTGGAGGGCAGCGTGGAGGGTAAAAATCGTAGAGGGAGACCAAGAGATGAATACACTAAGCAGATTCAGAAGGATGTAGGTTGGAGTAAGTACTGGAAGATGAAGAAGCTTGCACAGGATAGAGTAGCATGGAGAGCTGCATCAAACCAGTCTCAGGACTGAAGACAACAACAATAACAACAACAAGTACACCACTGCCCACTCGACTATCCGTGGGGTCTAACGCGCTGATTCCAGAGCGGGAAGGCGTGCCGGTCCCCGGCACGAATCCGCCAGGCGGATTAGTGTCGAGTTCCGGTGTACCGGACAGCCTGTGGATGATTTTTAAGGCGGTTTTCGATCTGCCTCGGTGAATGCGGACTGGTTCCCCTTATTCCGCCTCAGTAACACTATGTCGGAGATTGCTATGCAAACATTATCTCCACATACGCGTACACCATAATTACTCTACCTCGCAAACATTGGTTCTACGACTGGAATGAGACGTTCCCGATTGGGGAGGGGAGGGGGGTCCACTGGGGTCCGAACCGCACAATAATCCCGCGTTCGGTGTGGGGCGGCGATGGGGTGAGGGGGTGGGTGGACTGCTGTTGCCATTTGTGGGGTTGTCTACCACTGAGGGCTACGACGGGGACGAAGCCTCTTCGTCTTTTCTATGTGCCCAGTTCAATACATACATACATGCAGGTACACCACCTACAGTTACAACATGCTACACGACAATTCGTGTTTTGTATCCATTCCACAGTTCAGACATTCATTTAACATAATCGTAAAGTTATCATTTAAAAAGAACGTAGCATCCTACAGTAACTGAGATGCAAGTAGCAACTCCCCACCTGACTCAGAAAGTGTACATATGAAAAGATAATATAAACACATTCATCAGTAAAGTCTAACTAATACGGTGGTCAAATTAAGTGTTGCATATAATCGAAACTTTACTGCTGAACGTTGTGATCCAGAAATATGGTTCAAATGGCTCTGAGCACTATGGGACTTAACATCTATGGTCATCAGTCCCCTAGAACTTAGAACTACTTAAACCTAACTAACCTTAGGACATCACACAACAGCCAGCCATCACGAGACAGAGAAAATACCTGACCCCGCCGGGAATCGAACCCGGGAACCCGGGCGCGGGAAGCGAGAACGCTACCACACGACCACGAGCTGCGGGCCCAGAAATATGTCATGATATCGATATACTGCTCAGTTTTCTGTGTAATTCTAGCTGAAAGAGTCCTGCCATGAGGGACAGTTTGTGCAATGTATGACAATGCGTCTCCTGTAGACATCGCAATACTTGTGCTGTGTGTCATCATACGACTGGTATCACTGCAGCACGGTTTGGACATCTACAGCATACGATCAGAGATTCGCGTGCCGTGAGTGATGTTCCTAGAATAAGTTGAGGTCACAAAAGTGGCAGAGGGAAAAAACAAAAGGTGTATAGCACCGATATCTGCGTATAACAGCTAGCAGAAAAACTCAATACAATGTTAACCATCTTCGATGGCAGTTCCAAACAGCTACAGAAGTGCAGGTGTCAGCAGAAATGATAAAAGATGAGAAGATCTCGCAAGGCTCATCCGGCCGGCCGCGGTGGCCGTGCGGTTCTAGGCGCTCCAGTCCGGAGCCGCGCTGCTGCTACGGTCGCAGGTTCGAATCCTGCCTCGGGCATGGGTGTGTGTGATGTCCTTAGGTTAGTTAGGTTTAAGTAGTTCTAAGTTCTAGGGGACTGATGACCACAGCAGTTGAGTCCCATAGTGCTCAGAGCCATTTGAACCATTTTGAACCAAGGCTCATCCTTTAAATCGGGTTCGGAGAGGAGCTCATGTAACAACGGCACGAAACTGCTCTTTGTTGACTATGCAGCAGTGAAACACTATCCTATTTTCTGATGAGACCGTATCAATCTCACCCTGATAACACCAATATTCGTGTACGGAAACAACGAGGGCAACGATTAAATCCCAACCGCAATGTAGAACGTCACCCATATCAAGGCGGTTCAGCCATGTTTTGCAGTGGACTCATGTCCAGCTGCAGACACCATTTGAGGAAATATTTGCGAAGATGACTGGTGTGACGTATCGGGACAACATCCTCTCATGCATGTTGCTGCGTTTGGAGCGGAGTCACGCTGACGGATGACAATTCAATCCCCGATCGTTATACAATCTGGTTAACCCTTCCTCGTGGAGCTTAGAATCAATCGGATGGATTGGCCTCCATATTCTCCATATCTCAGCTGCACTGAGATTGCATAGGCCATTCTAAAACGAGCAGTATGCTATCATCCTTTCCCATCAGAGACCTTATAGATGATCAAAGAGACTTCTATGGAGGAATGGGACAATATCCCATAGGCTTATCTGGACACTTTGATAAGGATTATGCTTAACCACATTCAGAATTATCTCAAATTGCAAAGAGAATCAACTAGTTTATAAACAATGTGTTATGAAAGGTGACAGTGAGAAGAAACTGTAGTGTTTTCCGTGGAAATTTTTGTAATGTTTTGCTTTGGTTTCTTTGCTTTTGGTTATCAAATGTAAATGTGTTTATCTGCTTTATTTTTGTTTTCTTATGACTATATCTGACAGAAAAGAATTAGTTTTGTTTCGAAGTACGTCCAGTATTGACAAACCGCGAAAATTTTCACAGTAACATTTGCTTTACGCTCAACTCAGAAAATATACTTACTCACAATATTTACACATGTAACATTTATTCTGACCACTGTATAATGTTATATCTTAATCGTTTTCTTGTTGTAATGTATTTTGGTTTAAGCCATCGTCAGAAATCTGCCACACAAGAAACAAACAAACTGTTGAGCAGTTTCCCAAAAAGCAAACATATGCCAAAGGAAAATACCAAATTGAAAGGATATCGATTCGGATTTGTACATACAAGAACGTACCACGGAGCTGTTTGGCGAGGCAGGGTGTGTTAGTAGAGTATTATTTTTACTTTAGTCAAACATCTAATTATTTACAGATAAATGGTTTGTTTGGGGTACTGGTAATAAATTATGCACTCAAACCTGCCTCGTAAATTAGTCTACCTACTGTGTAAATGAAAACCGTTCAAAATTTCTACAGTAGTTCCTGAGAGTAGCCTCACATACAGACGGAAGGAAATCTGGAGAGGGGACTTTAATCTGTAGAGATACAGGTGTGTATAGACTCTGGTCAAGTTTCGCTTCTCTTTGAAGTTGCGGCGGCTGTTTTCACTTTACTGCTCTTCCCGCCAGATACTACCTCCTCCGTAGCTGACCAACTCATAGCTTCCTTCATTACCAAGAGCTGTCACTCCAAAATAAAATTAAATTTGGAACAGATAACAATACATATATTACACAGTCATCTTACCGTAATTATAAATTATATACCTTACTGGCAAATTGTGAAATCCGACAATTTTTGGAATGTATAGGCAATAAATAGAATACCAGCAATGATAAGGATATGAAATACATCTTATTTGATAATGTGCTGAGACATCTAATAGGATGCCAATTATGTTTAAGGCAAAGTATGAAAGAAAGACAATTTAAATATTTTGACAGTAACAATACCCACAGACATCATTGTTATAAAATTTTCAATCCACTTTGGATGGAGTTGTGTTGTATCAGAATGTCTCTTTCGCTAAAATCGCGACTGCACGTATTGATTCTGAAAGTGTTATGGTTGCTGATCGTGCAAATGCAGCGAAACAAACATTTTATAAAAAGTTACTGATAATAGGGTGCAATTCTTCAAGAAATAGTATTTCTGTAACAGACGATCACTATAAGGATATAACAATGGACCTGAAGTCGGATAAGAAGATGGAAAGGAAGCAACCATGGCATTATTGGTTAATGAAGAAGTACAGTATTCTGCTTGCTGCAGTAAATAAAGCATAAAAGAAGTATAACTTCAAAGAATATAAAAATTGAATGTCTAGATTCTGTTATTGTTAACTACATATATATGATAATTGTTCATAACATTTTTGTTTATTACGTATTAGTAAATGTTAAAAATTTTTTAAAACATATCTGAATCAGGATATGCCAGTTTTCACACACACAAAATTGCGATAATTTTTCAGCTTTTAATTTAACTTTCATCAAACATACAATTCAGAATTTTAAGCATGATATTTCATTGTAATTTTGTTCTTTGCCTCTGTCCATTTCACAATGCGTAAAATACCTAGGCATTTTATACATTTCCTAGGAAAATTGTTAAATTATAACTAAATTAAACAGCTTACAAAGTTCTAGACATTCTATATATTGCCTGAGCATTCTACACAATGCTTTGATTTGACACTTTGTTGGTGATACATACAGAAACTGTGGTGTCACCGCCAGACACCACACTTGCTAGGTGGTAGCTTTTAAATCGGCCGCGGTCCGCTAGTATACGTCGAACCCGCGAGTCGCCACTGTCAGTAATTGCAGACCGAGCGCCGCCACACGGCAGGTCTAGAGACAGATCCTAGCACTCGCCCCAGTTGTACAACCGACGTTGCTAGCCATGGTTCACTGAGAATTACGCTCTCATTTGCCGAGACGATAGTTAGCATAGCCTTCAGCTACATTTGCTACGACCTAGCAAGGCGCCGTATTCAAATGATTTTGAGATTCTATTAATGTATCAACAAGAGCGATGTTCTACAAATGTGGATTAAAGTTAAGTATTCCAGAAGCTACGTACTTTTCTTTATAGCATTCATTACGTATCCTGTTTCAGACCTCACGCCAGCCTGTGTGAGTTTAAGCGCGTGCCTTTCGGCTTCCTCTCATTTTGTCTAGGCTGTCTTGTCTAGACACAACACAAAGCTTCTTCGTGAATCAGTGTGTCTATTAGTGAAAACCGTGTGAAAATCTCTACAGTAGTTCCGGAGATTAGCCTGAACATTCTACCCATCACCACACCAATAACTCCACTTTACTGCTCCGATCCATATCTCATATTTTTACTGGCCCCGCATTCAATCAGACAGCAATGTGTTGTGCAATAAGACAGGGTAATGAGATTCATTTCACTTACAACTTTTATACTAAAAAGTGTGAGTCCAGAAGTGCAAACAGTAGAGCCAATGGACACACATAGAAAACAAAATTAATCACTCTAAATAATTTTATTATAATTTTTGGAAATAATGAATGAGTCTAAGTGTGGTGCTATGCAATGGTGCGTATCTAAATCAAATGACTGAAAGAAGTTATTTATCGTTAAGCAAATAATGGGAAATATATTTTTTAAGTTGTGCATACCTAAAAAGTTAATGAGACATTTGGTTAAGAAACAGAAAATAAACTGTTGTAAATGACGCATAATATCTACCATAATGCACAATGTGAGAAGCTTTGAACTAGTAACAGATAAACACATTCATCCGTAAAATCTAACTAATAAATGTTCCACCTTAGTCACACATGTAATATCACGTTTATGATAATAACACTTGTCTACTAATAACATTTCCAGTAACTGCTTCCTTTAGAGCAAATTTTTCTGATGCGTAAATCTGAACATGGCTTACAATGACAGTATCCCTTCTATTTGTAAGTGTAAATATTTGATAATGATAATATATCTTTTAACTAAACTGACCAGACTGCAATTAAAGATAGCGAAATGTATGTACGTTTGTGTTTCTCTAAACTATGTCATATTTCTGTTTTTCACAGCGACAATACGCTAGATTAGATGACGGTCTTTGCAACGGTTGTAAAAAGAATGTATTTATGTCGAATAGGAAGTGTGATGAGGAACTTAGCGCATAGCGTACTTGACATACATTTTATATAGAGCATGAGGAAAAAATTGTGACCTGCTTACAAATAGTGCAAAAAGGACTTTGTGGAAACTGTGGCCTTATTCTTCTGTGTTGATGCAAATAACTGTGTCATAAATGACAGAGAAGTCTTTATTTGAAGTGGTCGCATGTGATACAGTACGACACAGAAGTGAATGTGAAGTGCCGGAATATTCAGGGCAGTTCCACGTCAAAAGGACGTGCTAGCGTGAATCACCCCGACAGAAGACGAACAGCGCAGAAAGACGAGGGCGACGTGTGTGGAGCGCCTGCGCCAGACAGCCGAAGAACTGCGCTGCTGCTTCGGCATCGAATTTGCGAGGAGGACGTGGGGTGGTTTCTAAGGAACTGCTTCGCAATCAAAGTCGTTGTGCAGGTTACCGCACCTGGGTAGCGAGGTAGTAATGTGGCAGTCCGTGACAGCTATTCGGTTCTATAACAGCTATGCGGACTGCGTGGAATGTATGTGATATATAACATACACGAATTATCTATTACATGAGTGTTCACGTTGTTGTTATGGTATTCAGTCCAGAGACTGGTTTGATGCAGCTCTCCATGCTACTCTATCCTGTGCAAGCTTCTTCATCTCCCAGTACGTAGTGCAGCCTACATCCTTCTGAATCTGCTTAATGTATTCATCACTTGGTCTCCCTGTATGATTTTTACCCTCCACGCCACCCACCAGTACTAAATTGAGAACATGTCCTACCAACCGATCCCTTCTTCTAGTCAAGTTTTGCCGCAAACTTCTCTTCTCCCCAATCCTATTCAATACCTCCTCATTTGTTATATGATCTACCCATCTAATCTTCAGCATTCTTCAGTAACACCAGATTTCGAAAGCTTCTATTCTCTTCTTGTCTAAACTATTTGTCGTCCATGTTTCACTTCCATGGCTACACTGCATACAAATACTTTCAGAAACGACTTCCTGACATTTAAATCTAAACTCGATGTTAACAAATTTCTGTTCTTCAGAAACGCTTTCTTTGCCATTGCCAGTCAACATTTTATATTCTCTCTACTTCGACCATCATCAGTTAGTTTGCTCCCCAAATAGCAAAACTTCTTTACTACTTTAAAAGTCTCAATTCCTAATCTAATTCCGGCAGCATCACCCGATTTAATTCGACTACATTCCATTATCATCGTTTTGCTTTTGTTGAAGTTCATCTTATATCCTCCTTTCAAGACACTGTCTATTCCGTTCAACTGCTCTTCCAGGTCCTATGCTGTCTCTGACAGAATTACAATGTCATCGGCGAACCTCAAAGTTTTTATTTCTTCTCCATGGATTTTAATACCTACTCCTTATTTTTCTGTTGTTTCCTTTACTGCTTGCTCGGTATACAGATTAAATAACATCGGGGAGAGGCTACAACCCTGTCTCACTCCCTTCCCAACCACTGCTTCCCTTTCATGCCCCTCGACTCTTATAACTACCATCTGGTTTCTGTACAAATTGTAAATAGTCTTTCGCTCCCTGTATTTTACCCCTACCACCTTCAGAATTTGAAAGAGGGTATTCCAGTCAACACTGTCAAAAGCTTTCTCTAAGTGTACAAATGTTAGAACTGTAGTTTTGCCTTTCCTTAATCTAGCTTCTAAGATAAGTCGTAGGGTCAATACTGCCTCACGTGTTCCAACATTTCTGCGGAATCCAAACTGATCTTCCCCGAGGTCGGCTTCTACAAGTTTTTTCATTCGTCTGTAAAGAATTCGTGTTAGTGTTTTGCAGCTGTGGCTTATTAAACTGATAGTTGGGTAATTTTCGCATCTGTCAACACCTACTTTCTTTGGGATTGGAATTATTATATTCTTCTTGAAGTCTGAGGGTATTTCTTCTGTCTCATACATCTTGCTCACCAGATGGTAGAGTTTTGTCAGGACTGGCTCTCCCAAGGCTGTCAGTCGTTCTAATGGAATGTTGTCTACTCCCGGGGCCTTGTTTGGACTTAGATCTTTCAGTGCTCTGTCAAACTCTTCACGTAATATCATATCTCCCATTTCATCTTCATCTACATTCTCTTCCATTTCTATAATATTGTCCTCAAGACCATCGCCCTCTATAAATTCCTTCCACCTTTCTGCTTTCCCTTCTTTGCTTAGTACTGGGTTTCCATCTGTGCTCTTGATATTCATGCAAGACGTCGTCTTCTCTCCAAAGGTCTCTTTAATTTTCCTGTAGGCAGCATCTATCTTACCCTTAGTGATATGTGTCTCTAGATCCTTACATTTGTCCTCTAGCAATCCCTGCTTAGCCATTTTGCACTTCGTGTCGATCGTGAGACGTTTGTATTCACGTAGTAATAATAATTAAATAGGTTAATGACCTGGATAATGAATGCGACACACCATTGTAATGGTAGTCAAGCAAGGGGGAAGTATTTGAACTCCATATTGCCTCACACGTGGCAGTCTGTGATAGTAACAAGGGGGAGATACAGGGGGCTGGACAAAAATATAGAAAACCGCTATAAATGCATGCTTGAGCAAAAATGCAGCTGCTAGGCAAGTCTGCAGGTTGCAGTGTCCTATTTGATGACGAGCGTTGCCTCCCCAGTGACCGCAGTAAGTTGCAATTGTCAATCGTGATCAGACCAATGTTCTTTGTAGTTGTGACTGCATTATGTCCGAGCCAAGTGAATACGAACGTGCGCAAATTGTTGGTGCTTGTATGGTGGGTGCTTCAATAAACAAAATAGCCGATGTGCTTGGTGTCTCTAAAGCCTCAGTACGGAAGACTTACACCATATACAGGGAAAGCGGAAAATCATTATCGGCTAAGTCATAACGCGTACGAAACTGTGAGTTGAATGAACGTGATGGCCGGTCATTCAAGAGGATTGTGAAGAAATGTCAGAGGAAGACGACTGAAAAATCTATGCAGAACTGAATGTCACACTCGCCAACCCTGTCAGCACAAAAACTACACGAAGCTGGGAACTGCAGTGCGAGCTGGTATCCCTAAACCACTCTTCGGCTGTGAGAATTGCCATAACAGGAAAACGGGAAAAGTTGGCCTCAAACCTGCGCTATAGAGTATAGGAAGAAAGTCATTTGGTCGGATGAGTTTTGTGTCATATTGTTTCCAACTTCTGGCCGAGTATACGTCCCTAAAATGAAACATGTCGGGGATTCGGTGACGATTCGGGCAGCGATATCGTGGTATACTCTAAACCCCATCGTTACTTTGCAAAGTTGCATTACTGGGAACCATTCTGGATTGTCACTTCTATCCCATGATTCATTGTTTGTTCCCAGTGGTGATGCTGTATTCAGAGACGACAGGGCTC
Organism: Schistocerca cancellata; assembly: GCF_023864275.1. Lineage (NCBI taxonomy): Eukaryota > Metazoa > Arthropoda > Insecta > Orthoptera > Acrididae > Schistocerca > Schistocerca cancellata. The sequence continues at coordinate 264,870,096 of NC_064627.1, forward strand.
CTGTTCTCACAGCGCACATCGTCCAGAACAAATGGTAATTAAATCAAGACCCTACGCTGCCGACAGGCGTTGATATACATCAACAGGGACAGTTGAAATTTTGTGCCCCGACCGGGACTCGAACCCGGGATCTCCTGCTTACATGGCAGACGCTCTATCCATCTGAGTCACCGGGGGCACAGAGGGCAGTGCGACGGCAGGGACTTATCCCTTGCACGCTCTCCGTGAGACCCTCATTCCCAACTTAATGTCCACACACTACATTCGTAGTGTCCCGCCCATTACACTCATTACTCGCAGCAGACAATCTTGCCGAGTCCCGTAAGAGTTCGGGAAATACGCGTGCATCCACACAGAAGAAGAAGATCAATGGCTGGTTAGCCTTAACTATATGAAGATGGTATCTGTTCCTGCGGACATGTCCGAAAGAACAGATACCATCTTCATATCGTCCAGAACAGGTTTTGTGAGCACGAGAATGAATTGTCGAGTCTACCCTGGCCACCAGTCACCAGATCTTAATAACTTCAGCGTTTTGGTGTACTTTGGAAAGAACCATGCATCATCACTATCCACCTCTATCACCGTTACCTGAAGTTGCCACTATTTTCCGGGAAGAATAGTATAAGATTCCCTTGAAAACCATACAGGATTTGTGCTTATTCATTCCGAGACGACTGGAAGCTGTTTTGAATTCAACGATTTTCCTACACCATGTTAGACATGGTAATGTGTTTATAGTGACTTGCATATTTTCGTTCAGCCTCTGTAAAGTACTTACTATTTGGGTAACATTGAAACATTGGACCAATTACCTGTGACACATATTGATTTCCCTTGTCGATTACGAGAAGTGTTGGCTTTACACTTGCCATAATTTCTCCATTTTGCCAAAGCGCCTCCTGCCTTGGATGCCAGATCTCCATTTATTGTTACATTATCACCAATTTATAGAGCTTTATACAGAAGTTTCCAACTATGATTGCAAAAAGATAATATTTATTCACGAGATGTATCTAAACAATTGACCACAAAAGAATAAAAATGCAGAAATATATATCAATGTCTTGGTTGATATAACAACTGGAGCAGGTTAAGAATCTCCACAGAGAAAACCACATTTAACAATAACATAGAAAAATACGCCAAAATGTTTACAGAAAGACATTCGTCAAACAGAAAAGTTTAAAAAGATTAAGTGTCTAGGGGGTTCCATTCAAGAAAATGGGTTGTAAAACCTATTGTAAATGGAAGATACAGGAAAGGGGATTTGGAATTAAAATATATTTACACTTAAAACTGAATATCAACAAATGTAAAAATAATGCACTAAAGTGCAGCGTTGTAAGAATAATGTTTCAGTGGAAGGACTGGAATGTAAATACGACCAACTATGTCCAATAAAGCGTAATGATACGTGGAACGTGATGACTGGGTGTTGTGTGATGTCCTTAGGTTAGTTAGGTTTAAGTAGTCCTGAGTTCTAGGGGACTGATGACCATGGATGTTAAGTCCCATAGTGCTCAGAGCCATTTGAACCATTTGATACGTGGAAATCGAGAAGAAAATAGTCAGATATATTATAATACAGAAAAAATAACAAATAATAAGAAATACAGGCGTCTTTTTGGGCCTTTTAACGAGATTAATTTCAATATTCAGACCAAACAGATCTTAGTGTATCCCAGGGAAAAGAAATTAACAAGCTGGGTTCCTTAAAAAAGAAAGGTATGGAAACAGAACATAAAAGCAAGAGAAGTAGCAGCAGAAAGAGATAGTGTAAAATTTAAAAGGATTCCAAGGCAGAAGCAGTAAGAGAACATCTTGAGAATACAAGAAATGTATTCGCAATTGCGAATATAATCAGATTCAAGCTGCACAATATACTGGTGACAATGAAAATTTGTGCCGGACCGGGACTTGAAGGCGGATTTCTCACTTTACATGAGCGGTCGCATTAACTGTCTTTTTTTTTTAACCAATCTTTTTTTTTCTTCCAGACCACTTTTATTTTATTTATGAAGGAGAGCAGTCAGCGTCAAGCCGGTGGAGACAGGGTGGGCAGGGTTCGAAAGCCGAGACCTGGCCAGTATGCATCCCTTTCCCGTCTTTGAACGACCCCTTAAGATTTTCTTTTTGTGTGTGGAGCTGGAAGGCAGGTTAAACAAAACACCTTCGTTCGTACAATGTTGCCCTTCTATGGGTAAAGAGAGTAACTAAGTAGCAACAGCCAAAATTAAGTGTAACTACAACGTAAAGGCCGCCCATCCAGAGGGACGAACATTACGCACTAAACCCACTGATATTATCGATCAGACGGATCCTCCTAACCCGCCATTGGGGCCAAGCACGTCTTCACAAAGAAAGAAAAAAATGCTCCTGTCGCAGCACAAAAAAGAGTCTCACGGAAAAGCATCAAACCAGCTGCCTCAATCCTTATTCCCCCTTCCTTACCAAAAATTTTGGCATGCGGACATATCTGCGCTTTTTTTGCGCTGAAAGAGAGTAGCAGACAGGCAGTAATCGTGGAAAAGAGAGGAGACAGTGTCAGTGGGAGAGAAAGAAAGAGGAGATACTGATGGTGGTAGAGACAAAGTAGTGGTGAGAGAGAACGAGGGATGGGTTAAGATAACATCAGCGGGAGCCAAAGAGAGAGAAGATACTGATGGTCAGTGAGAAACAGTGGCAGTAAAATAGAAAGAGATGGACGGAGATAGAAACAGCGAGAGCAAAAGAGAGAGGAGATAGTAGAAATGAAAAATACAGATGAGTGAAGACCATACATAGGCTTGAGGTGGGGGGGTGGGGGGGTGGGGAGGCTAGTATCTGGATCCTTCCGGAGCGGGAAATTTTAACACATAGGTATAGGGAGGACTCATTTTGTATCGAAATTTTAAGAAATAGGGAAAAAGTAAGTTGGAGTCCCAGAATTTTTGAACTGCCGAGGCGTGGTGGTAACAGTGGCATTCGGAAGGAGAGACAAAAGGAGAGAGCAAAAATGAGAGAAAGTGTAGTAGCAATGGGATGTACTGTAAATCAGTTGGAGGAAAAGGTGACAGTGAGGGAGTGACATATAAATAGCGGGAGTGAGAGGAAGATACTGAGTATCAAGGTTTAACTACAAACACAGACTGGGTAAAAGCAGTTAAAATGTTGTGTGCTGAAATGCTCGCAGGCCAGAATTTGAGTGAGGATTGAGGCAGCTGGTTCAGTACTTCCTGTCAGAATGTTTTAAAGAGAAACATATTCTCCTTTTCTGTGCTACGAGTGGAATATTTTTTCGCTGACATTAGCAAAGTCAGGGTGAAAGAAACTTGAAACACGATGTACAGTGGTCAGCCAGATCGTTATGACCACTGATCTACTAGCGATATAAAACCGTCCAGGCGATAGCAGCATCACCTGGCGAGGAATGACTGCTAGTCAGACACACACACACACACACACACACACACTCTGTGACGTAGCAGTGATCGTAGTGTCAGTGTTTAGAACGAGAAGGGCGCGCGGTTTATCTGATCGAGGGCAGACAGTGAAGGCCCAGAGGCTCGGCAGGACCATTTAGAAAAACTGCACCGCTTGCCGGGTGTTCGAGGAGCGCTGTGATGGGTGTCTTCAACACCAGGCGAAACTGAGGTGAAACCAAGTACAAACATCGTGGAATTGGGCGGCAACACCTCATTACAGATGTCGGACGTCGTAGGCTCTGCAGACTGCTAGAACAGCACAGATTGCAAACTGTGGCAGAACTAACATTAGACTTTAAAGCTGGGCAGAGTACAAGTGTGGCTGAACACACAGTGCACCGAACACTCGAGGGTGGGTCTCCGCAGCCGATTACACATGCATGTGACGATGTTAACACTAGGACATTGGAACTACGACTGAAATGGGCACGTGACCATCGGCACTGGACATTGGCGCAGTGGACGAGCGTTGTATGGCCTGACGAATCCTGATACCTTCTTCATCACACCGATGGGAGGGCGCGAATTCGTTGTTTTCCAGGGGAACAGCTCCTTGATCTCTGTACTGCGGGAGGAGTCAAGCTGGTGGCACCATTATGCTCTGGGGAACATTCACGTGGGCGTCCATGGGTCCAGTGAAGCTTGTGCAAGGTACCATCACGGCCAAGGAGTATCGTACACTGGTTGCAAACGACGTACACCCCTTCACGGCACTCCTGATGGCAGTGGCGGTTTTCAACAAGATAATGCACGACGTTACAAGGCCAGGAGTGTGATGGAGTGGTTTCAGGAATACAGTGGCGAATGGCAATTGTTGTGATGGCCCCCCAACTTGCCAGATCTGAACCCGATCAAACACATCTCAGATGTGATTGAACGTGGCGTCAGAAAACATGCCCCCCCCCTCCTGCTCGGAATTTATGGGAATTATTTTACTTGTGTGTGCAGATATGGTGCTAACTCCCTCAAGTGACCTACTAAAGCCTCACTGCTTTCATGTTACGACGCGTCGTCGTTGTTATCCGTGCCAAAGAAATCAAATCTCACGTGCAACAAGAACAGATTTGCCAAGTTAAAATATCATGTAAGAATCGCGTTAATGTAACGCTAGGCAGGAACACTATCAGCATAACTCCTGATTACTGCAGCTCAGAAATCCTCGTCAGAGTAGTATGCATGACTCTCAAGTCTGTGTTACACACATAGAACATGTTAGCTACTGAAGCCACCGACCTCGCGAAGAAACGAAACGTCCAATGCGGAGGCAGCACCCACATTGACCAAGCGAATTTAAATTCTAATCGCCTCACCACTTGATTGGTCAACAATGTTTTACATTCAAAGTGCGTCGCTCGGATATGTTTTACTATGTAATCAGAGATGTGAGTCCCCTAGTAGACACAAAACGGAGAACGATAAGTCTATGAACCACGCTAGTGGTTTGCAACTCCCGTAGTGATAAAAATGAAAGTCTTTTCTAACAGACAGCTTTAAATATCTTCGGCTACAATTTTTGTCTTCTATAGTAGCCTCTTTTACTTTACTGGGAAAATTACTCCCTGATTCCTTAACACATCTCCCCACATATTCATTTAATCGATGACAATCCGAAGAATCATGTCATTCCTTTTTATCTATTCACTTAGTATTCAGTATGCTTCTGTAACACCACATTTCAAACGTTTCAGTTCTATCTTTTTTCAGTTCTTCCCACGGTCAGATCGCTGACGAACCCATGAGTCAGAGCGGACGTGGGGATTTAAACCTCGTTTCTTATGGGTAGCGTGTTTAGTGAACGTTGCTCGGAATACGTAGTCGCCATTCAGCAGCGTATTTCACAGGCTGCGTTGTGGGTAACGGTCCACCTTAACTTTCTGGCTTGAATGTTACTGCTGCGTTGAAACGTGCGCACGCAAAGCGGCACCAGAGAGTGACGCCTAGCGCCTTCTCATTCGTGAAGGCGTGCTAAAGGTGAACGAGAGAGACAGTACAGAGATTAAAAAATCGTTGGATACTGAACTGACGTGAGAGATGCCGTGGTTTCAGTAAGCATAGGAAAACCACTTTCTTATCGTCCCTATAACTTTTTGCTTTCAGCTGTTGATTTTTAATTTCTAACGTTATTAATACGACTATACTGTGAGTTTCCTGACAAAAAATGAACGTGTAACATGACTTAATCGACAGAGAAACGGAGATACCAGAAAACAACTACATGAAACAGCTGTTAATGACATAATAACGACGAAATACACAGAAAATCTTTTGCCCATGTGGCAGTGATGAAAAGGGGGAGATTACCAGTTAGTTAATGAACTCCTGGGAAACGTAAAGTGTCAATTTGAAGATCCCCTTTAGACAGGGCATGTCTAACACCTGAGTTATGCTTACTGATGGCTACGTATTGCTAGTGGCGAACAGGAATAACATAAATCTGGCATCCTCATGTGCAGATTCTGTCAATTTACTAGCGATCTGTTATGTCATCTGAGGGTATCATATTATTTAACCATAGTCTTATTAAAATCTCATCACTGTTTACACATATTTGTAATATGAGGACGGAAAGGTTATTTAAAATGCAAGTAAAGAAACAATTACTGCAGGTTACTAAAAGATCCACAACAAAGAAAAAAAAACATTTTCTTGCACGTGAAAGGGTACATTATATGTTCAGGTCATCTCAAGTTGTTTCATATACGCCGTCTAAGGTGGTTCATCAATGAAAAGAATACGTCAAGCTAACGGAAACAGATGTACCTTTGTACATTTTACCGTTTATCATGTTTTTAAGACTTAACAATCATCTGGGCGTCTACATATGCGGAGATGGCCATAGGTACATGGTGCTTTTTGATTGTAAACGTTTTATTTCTGACAAACCTTTGCATAATGTGCTGCATCTTATCAACTAATATGACAACTTGGCATGAGGTTCCAACTCACAATAAACGCGTTTTGCAACAGAAATTTTTGAAGACCAGAGGATGACAGTTAAGCCTATCGAAACCGGTTATCGAAAATAAATAAGTTTTTATGCGATCTTTCCTATAGAAAGTTTTCTACAAGACTTTGCCACTCAAATTATAGGAAATCCCATTAACGGTACCCTGTTCTAAAGCTGCAATCTTTTCTTTACTTTTCAACAGAGTGCGCAACAATGTAGAAAGCTTGTGTATATTTCCTAGATTTTAGTTTTCTGGATGGTTCCTGTGAGATGCTGCCGATTTAAAACATGTGGAACCATCTGTTGTTGGTGGGAGTTTGTGCCTTCTGAGAAACATACCGAAGTGCTGCTATACTCATTTTACTCTTTGTCCAAGTTGGTTCTGTTTTTATAAATTTCTGGAAGACATCTGATACCATTCCTCGCAAGTAGCCTTTAATCAAATGCCAAAACATTCTCTTATTTGTGTGACTAGGTTCGTGAGTTACTGTCGGAATGGTCACAGGTCGTACATTTGCGGGAAGTCATCTATTGTAACATAAGTGACACCTGGGGTTCCCCAAGGAACTGTTCTGGGTCCACGTGTTCTTATTCTGCATGAACGATTTAGGTGACAACCTGAGTAGCCCTCTTACATTGTTTGCAAATGATGCTGTCGTTTTCCGTCTGGTAGTCTTGTAGACTGACGAAAAGATCAGAACGAATTGCAAAATGATTTAGACCTCCAAATGGTGTAAAATGTTGTAATTGACTCTAAACAGCAAAATGTGGGAGCTATCCATATTTCGGTTAAGTCACAACCCCACAAATTTTAAGGTTGTCAGTTCAACTAAATGCATAAGGACAACAATTACGAGCAACTTAAACTAGAACAATCACTACCATAATACTGTGGGGGAGGCAAGTCTCGAGCGAACAGATGTTAATGGAACTCTCTTGCCCTTGGGGTGAGAAACTGCTCCTAGCAGGTGGAAGAATCAGCAATGATTAATGGCATGAGAGTCCAGAAGGCAATGGAAACTACGTAACGGGTATCCACAGGACATGTGGCCTATAACTGGAAAAGTGTCAATATGATCTCTCCGCAGGAAAAGATTCCTGAATAGTCCCCTTCTCGGATCTCTTGGAGGAGACTTCAAAGGGGAATGTGATAAGGAGAAATAGGTTAGAATAACCAAAGAAAGGATAACGTCCAACGAGGCGGCGCATGGAATGTCAGAATTCTGATGTGGTAGGTAAGCTAGAAAATCTGAGAAAGGAAATGCTGAGGCTCAGTCTAGATATTGTGTGGGTCAGTGAAGTGAAATGGAAAGATTTATGGTCAGACAATTATAGCTTACTATCAACAGCAGCAGAAAATGGTATAACGGGAGTAGCATTCGTTATGAATAAGACGGTAGGGTGAGAGTGAGTTACTGTGAACTGCTCAGTGATAGGGTTGTTCTCATCAGAATCGACAGCAAACAACAGCGACAACAATAGTTCACGTATACATGCTGACATCGCTAGCAGAAGATGAAGAGATAGAGAAAATATTTGAAGATATGGAAGGAATAGTTGAGCACGTAAAGGGAGATGAAAGTCTAATAGTCATGGGGGGCTGGAACGCGGTCGTAGGGGAAGGAGTAGAAGAAAGGGTTAGGGAGAATATGGGCTTGTAGCAGGAATGAGAGAGGAAAAAGACCAATTGAGTTCTGTAATAAATTTCAACTATTAATAGCGAATACTCTATTCAAGAATCACAAAGACGAGGAGGTATACTTGGAAATGCCTAGAAGATACTGGAAGATTTCAATTAGATTACATAATGCTCAGGCAGAAATTCGGAAACCCGGTATTTGATTGTAAGGGCTAACCAGGAGGAAATATAGGCTCAGATCACAATTTAGTGACGATGAAGAGTAGGCTAAAGTTTGAGAGAGAAATTAGGAAGAATTAATGCTCATGTAAGTGGGATACGGAAGTACTAAGAAATGAAGAGATAAGCTTGTTGTTGGAAAGAAAAACGTAAGCACAAGGAAGGTAACTGCGACGACACTATGGGTAACAAAAGAAATACTTCAGCTGATCGACGAATGAAGGAGATACAAAATGTTCAGGGAAATTGAGATATACAGAAGTACAAGACATTTGGGAAAGAAATTAACATGATACGCAGGGACGATAAGACGAAATGGCTGCATAAAATACGAAGACATTACTCGGCGTATGAAGAAGTAAAAAACAGCCTTCCGTGAAATTAAAAATCAAGTCGGTAGCAAATGATCTGATAGAAGAAGAACCAGGAGACGATAGGGAAGAGGTGGGGGATCCAGTATTACAATTATTATTTAAAAGAACCTTGAAAGATTTGAAAGACAGAGGGAATAGATAACATTCGGTCGGAATCTATAAAATCATTGTGGGATGTGGCAACAAAACGACTATTCACGTAGTCGCGCAGAATGTATGAGACTGGCGTTAAACCATCAGATATACAGAAAAACATCAACAAAGTTCCGAAAACTGCAAGAGCCGACAAGTGCGAGGATTGCACAATCAGCTTAAGAGCAGATGTATCCAAGTTGCTGTCAATAATAATATACAAAAAAATGGAAAAGAAAACTGAGGATCTGTTGGATGACGATTAGTTAGGCTTTAGGAAAGATAAAGGGACTAGCGAGGCAGTTTCACGTTGCGGTTGACACTATCACAGAATTTTTCGAACTAGAAAAAGCATTCAAAAATGTAGAACGCTGCAAGCTGTTCGAAATTCTGAGGAAAACAGGCACAGGCTATAGCGAAAGGCGGGTAATATACAATACGTACAAGAATGAAGAGGGAACAAAAAGAATGGGAGGCCCAGAATGAAGTGCTCGGACTGAAAAGGGTGTAAGACAGGGATGTCGTCTTTCGCCCCTAATGTTCAGTCTATACATCGAAGAAGCAATGACGAAAATAAACGAAAGGTTCAAGAGTGAGATTAAAATTAGATCTGAAATGATAACAATGATAAGATTCGCTGATGAAATTATGAAATTGCTGTCCTTATTGAAAGTGAAGTAGAATTACGTTATGTGCGGAATAGAAAGAACAGCCTAATGAGTACAGAATGTTGAATGGTAGTATATCGAAGAAAGATGAAATTAATGAGAAGTAGCAGAAATGATAACAGCGAGAAACCCAACAACAGGGTTTATGATCAGGATGAAGTTAAGGAATTGTGATGCATAGGCAGCAAAACAGCCCCTGACGGACGGAGCAAGGAGGACATAAAAAGCAGACTAGCAATGGAAAGAAGGGCGTTCCTATCCAAGGGAAGTCTACTAGTATCTAACATAGGTCTTAATTTTAGGAAAGAAAACCTGAGAATGTATATTTGGAGTACATTATTGTATGATACTGAAACATGGACTGTGGGAAAGTCTGAACACAAGAGAATCGAAGTGTTTCAGATTCCGTGCTACAGAAGAATGTTGAAAGTTAGGTGGGCTAATGAGGTAAGGACTGAGGAGGTTCTCCGTAGAATCTGCGAGGAAAAGAATATAGGGAAAACACTAACAAGAAGAAGGGACAGGATGACAGATCGTCTGTTAAGACATCAAGGATTAACTTCCACGGCACTAGAGGGAACTGAGGAGGGTATAAAATGTAGAGGAAGACAGAAATTGGAATACATCCAGCAAATAATTGAGGACGTAGGTTGCAATTGCTACTCTGAGATGAAAAGGTTAGCACAGGAGAGCTATTCGTGGCATGTATCATCAAACATCAGAAGTCAAAAAAAGAAAGAAAAGTGTCGTATAAAAGTTCTCCTGCAATTTGTATGCTGTGACATTGTGAAGTTGGAGACCATTAGTCTCCTCAGCCCTGAGCTTAAGTCTTAAGGCTGAAACGTTTATGTTGGTGTCAATGCATAGTTATGGGACTCAATAAGACTTAAACTTAAAAAAGAAATGATTTATTTCACTTTTTCTATAGAAATTAATTGAAATATGAGCAGTACTCAGAAATATTAATAATAAATACCTTAACAGTATGACAAGAATGCCACTAAAATTTGAAAGGGAAGGTAGCTGCCGAATGTGGACCCACTGTTACATCGGAAAAAAGTAACGCTATAGTGTTTCGATGAATTGCATATTCGCTAGTGTAGGGTAGATTAGCATATTATAGCATATTCTAAAGACGTCCTAGTCCCAAATTACTAAAAACAGACATAAATTACCTTCATTTCTCTAAGACATGTTTACAATGTAGTAAACAGATTTCTTCAAGCGGTTGCGGTCTTTATTGGGAACACGCAGAAAAGGAAAACACGTGATGAACAGAAAGCACATTGTGTAAAATATAAGCTACAACCAGGTACAGCAAGTTCAGTTTATTTGCTGAGCTAAAAAAATGCAAGCTGCATGTAGTGACTGAGCTACATACCTCCTAAGGAGATTACAGAAAATTCACGTTGGCGTAAACTAATGAAACTTTTTTCATAATAAATAAGTAGAGCATAAAATGTCCAAGAGCTCCACGCAACAGCTTTTTACGTCGCCACAAAGAATGCTCATTACATGTAAGACGAAACTAGTAATTCGCCGATTTAATCTCCAGTATCTACTGCGCACGAGTTCATTATCCGTATTACTAGAAACAAAGATGTGCCAGGTTATGTATCCCGCCAGCATTTCCTCCCTGAAACTAAACAGACGACCCAGGTCACACGAATCTGGAGCGAGCAGATGCACTTAGAGGCACATCCACATACAGTATGTGTTGCAAAGGGCCAACACACAGCTCCTCCATTCCCGCGCGCATATACTTTTTTACTCCTCCGCGGAGGCGTCCATATTTCCTGCCTTCCTGCATTTACGTAATTACCACTAATACCAGCTGGAGAGAGAGAGAGAGAGAGAGAGGAAGCCGGGGAAACATATATCGGCCAACAGAGAGAGAGAGAGAGAGAGAGAGAGAGAGAGAGAGAGAGCGAGGAGTGTTTTGTGGAGCGGTGAGGGGGGCAGGGGGAGGGGGGGGGGGAGGCAAAGGCAGAAACTACCGGGAGAGAACGGGAGGAATTCCAGGAAGGTCATTGACCATCCGCAGAGTGCGACCTACGCTGAACGGCAGACGATGCGCTTACAGTATTTCATATTGTGTCAGTGTGTCGTAAGCGCCACATGTTTGCGAAACAACACACATAACGAGTAGCGAGCGTAACGCAAAGTAACGATGTTTTTACTGTTGCAGCCTGCACTACAGCTTCAACATAGATCCTGATGTCGGGCATGGAAACAGTGAATGTAGAGCAGGAAAAGAAAGAAAGAAAAAAGAAAACAAAAATGCGTTTATGTGTTATCCACCTCCAGCACTAGGTAACTAGGGAATCGCAGTTAGCAGGACCATTATGTTCAGGTGACTTGTGGGATGTTGCTGGCTTACGTACTCGACAGCCGCTGATATTGCGACAGTCAGTATCAAGGCACAAATGATGATCAGTCGCTGTGCATGACAACTCAGACCCTCGGTGGGTGGCGCCAAGCCGAGCCGGAAGCCAGAAGACTGCGTATCTAGAAAACAATTAGCGCATCACATAGTACAACACGATCAACGTTAGACGTTATCAATAGTGAAATATAAACCAACAACGATTGAACGGCTAACAATAACTCCGCCCCTCTGATATTTGACGAGGGAGAGAGTCGTTCTCCAAGTAGAATTTAAATACGAATCTCTCTCTCTATTCACAAAGTTGCGTGCTATAGTAATCTTAACAGCTTCTTGAAAAGTAGTATCCAAGCATCTGAAAGAGCACGCCAGAATCTCTGTGTTCTTATATTCCATCGGATGACCGGCAGTGTTCTACAGTCGCAGATTTCCCATGGTCCTGAAGGACTGACCGATGAAGTACATGTGTCGACTGCACGATATACGGTAGACACAACCGCCTTAAGCAAACCTAGATCTTGCTTTACAGAAACTAAAAGCTCATATCCTTAGATGGTAAACTAGAGGAAAAAACCTGCACATCGAATTAGAATAAAGCAATCATGTTGGAAATGCCAGCCGCATAAGGCAAAAAAAAAAAAAAAAAAAATCCCTGCATGGCCAAAGGAACATTGCGTCGAATTTCTCAATAACGCGGACGTTGCAGTAGCGTACATACACAATGTGATCAAAAGTATGAGGACACTCTCAAAGACATACGTATTTCGTGTTAGGTGCATTGTGCTGCCACCTGCTGCCAGGTACTCCATATCAGAGACCTCAGTAGTCATTAGACATCGTGAGAGAGCAGAATGGGCTGCTCCGCGGAACTCACGGACTTTGAACGTGGTCAGGTGACTGGGTGTCACTTGTGTCATACGTCAGTATACAAGATTTCCACTCACCTAAGCATCCCAAGCTCCAGTGTTTCCGATGTGATAGTGAAGTGTAAAACTTGAAGGTACACGTACAGCAGTGGCCGACCTCGTCTGTTGACTGACAGAGACCGCCTACAGCTGAAGAGGGTCGTAATGTGTAATAGGCAGACATCTATCCAGACCATCACACAGGAACTCCAAACTGCATCAAGATCCACTGCAAGTACTATGCCAGTTAGGTGGGAAGTGAGAAAACTTGGATTTCATGGTCGAGCGGCTGCTTATAAGCCACACTTCACGCCGGTAAACGCCAAACGATGCCTCGCTTGGTGTAAGGAGCGTAAACATTGGACTATTCAACAGTGGAAAAACGTAGTGTGGAGTCACGAATTACGGTAAACAATGTGACGATCCGATGGTATGCGTATGGCGAATGCCCAGTGAACGTCATCTGCCAGTGTGTGTAGTATCAACAGTAAAATTCGGAGGCGGTGGTGTTATCGTGTGGTCGTGTTTTTCATGGAGGGAGCTTGTACCCCTTGTTTTTTTGCGTGGCACTATCATACCACCGCCCTACATTGATTTTTTAAGCACCATCTTGCTTCCTTCTGTTGAAGAGCGATTCGGAGATGACGATTGCATCTTTCAGCACGCTCGAGCACCTGTGGCGAAGTGGTTACACAATAACATTCCTGTAATGTACTGGCCTGAGATTCTGTAGTTCAGCTGACTTGAATCCTATAAAACACCTTTAGGATGTTTTGGAACACCGACTTCGTGCCAGGCCCCACCGACCTACATCGATACCTATCCTCAGTGCAGCACTCCGTGAAGAATGGGCTGCCATTCCCCAAGAAACCTGCCAGCACCTGACTGAACGTGTGCCTGCAAGAGTGGAAGCTAGCATCAAGGCTAAGGGTGGGCCAACACCATACTGAATTCCAGCATTACCGATGGAAGGCGCCACGAACTTTCAAGTCATTTTCAGCCATGTGTCCGGATACTATGATCACATAGTGCACGTAGAGGTATTTGGAACAGGCTCGGTCGTGCTGCCATGGGCAGACAAGTGCAGTTGCTCGATTGTTTATTTAGTAATTGGCAAATTAATTGAGCATGAACTTGAGTGTTACGTTCTAAGTTGTTTCTTGTTGTATGTAGGGGCATGTTGATGCCTGTATTGTTTCGCACGAGTTCCGTGTTTTGTTTGTGTTTCTAATCCATCATGTATCACTCGTCTGGAAATGGGTCTTGACTCTATGGTGAGTGTTCCCACATTGACATGTGGTTAGTGATTAGGGACACGTGTTGTTTGTTTCGTATACGAAACGCGTGCAGGATTAGTGATTAATATTTGTTGGTCTGGTGAGCAGCAGTGAGCATGTGTGATTGGATGGATTTAGGCACCACGTGTAGAGAAATAGGTTTTAAATCGCTTTGCGTGGTTTCCAGAGAGACGTGCGGTTCCTAAGGGGACATTTACGTTCGCGCAAGCTTTTGGAGGCCTAGGTCTCGATAGCTTATTTGACGGTGCTTCGTACTATCAGTTGTGTATTGAGACCTGATTTCTGCAATATGATTGAAATCCTGTACTGGTTTTCTGTAGCAGTGATTGAACCATTCGCGTTGTTAGTTACACGCGTACAACGAAACCTGCACAGAGTTAGATACTACTTAGTATGCTCCTGGAAGTGGAAGAGCAATTGAATTGTTCCCTCAACTGTCACATCGCTTGATACCGCAGGCACAGGTGCTTGCCGAGAGAATCAGTTTGGATAACTGTGTTGTATTAATTGTTTCAGTCTGCTTAATTGTTTATTTAGCGAACTTGTGTGCATTTAGCTACGTTGTCGCCTTGTACTGGTTTGTATTTGCCTTCAATATTTTCGTAGTGTTTGGTATTAACTGTACATGGGAGATACGGCTGTATATTTTTTTTAAGTTGTCACGATGTGTTGACCAGTTTCACACATGTTCTGTCGTGCTGTTTTGGTAGGTTCTAAGGAACGATATTCATGCTGTTTGTGTTAGGTGAACCTTTTGTATTCCAGCTATTTCTTTTTATTGTAAGCACTGGCGCGTATTTTGAGTTTTTCTCTTACGTTGCGTACAGAAAACAACGGGCGTGTGTTCGTTATCGAGGTTGTGTGCTGCCTTCAGTGGCTACCCCGCGCCCTCACAGCAAAGTCATACAGTGAGATTGGTTATAAGTCTTGTAGTGGTAAATTACCCTAGAGCGTTGATTATTACATAGGATAACGTCGTATGTTTGTGATGTAATGATAGTATTGATTAGGCTAGTGCCTTGGTTGTGAAAGGGTTCAGTCCCCGCTGTAAACTGAAAGCTTAGGTTAAACTACGGCTAGTGTCGAACTGATTACTATAAGAGGGTTACAACCCGATAGTTAGGTATTATCCTATCACAAATACTTACTGGTGTAGTTGTAAGAGACGTTAACAGTGAGCGTTTTAGCTTACGTAACTTAGGAATAGCTTAAAGAGCGGCCGCTATTGGGTACTAATGTATAGTGAATTATGGTACTAAGCGCATATGGGGAAGTGTCTGTTATGTATGTAACAATTTTGTTGTCAACATGGTTTCGTGACTCCTTCCCATTTTATGTTTTATGAGACCAGAAATTGTGAACACTTTATTGAATGATTATTCAGTCCGTTTTGTTCAAGTCTATAACGTTGTTTGACGGGATGCTTTTACCTTACGGTTTCAGAAAATGTCAGCTCGTGGTGTTATTTGAAGTGAGGTCACCTTGCTTATATAGATCTCTGCTTCAGGGTTTCTGCTGTCCAATGGTCGTGCAGCATCCGAGGGGCACGTGCCGTGGTTGGCACCAACGCCGCGCTCGTAGAGGTGGCCGGGTTCTCACATCTGGGTGAAGTTCACTCCAAGGACGTCAGTTGTTACTAATTGGCGTCGGATTGCAAGACTCGTCAATGAAGTCTGGATTGGGAAAAATGAATAAAATAATTGAAAAAATAAATTTCTTTCGGTACAACACTCAATCATAAACAACCCAGTGCTCCACTCCCCAACCACGCCCCCTGGAGCCAAAGTCTTAATTACAAAGGAGACTGAAGACAGCGCCTCCTCCTCAGATGGAGTGCGCACCGTGAAGCAGAAGATTTAAAGAGATCGAATCTTAGAACTTATTTTATAGCCAAACGGTACGTTTCCGGACATGATTTCCTTATTAAAACATTACCTACCAAGCCTCCTTTACAACTCACTGAAGCCTATAATAGGAGTTGTGCAATACCTGGTATAACAAAGAAAGGCGCAACACTTGGAATATATTATAAGGGGACGAATGACACAGATTATTATTCAAGGAAAGATGCATGCAAAAGGTCCACTGGAACAAGGTGAAACTCGTGGCTGAAAGACATTGAAAGATGCCATAGCTCTACTTCAGGAAAAGCGTTCCGTGTTGCACTATCAAGATCAGAGCTACCTACGTGGTTCGTAAACGTTTGCCTTAAGATGGTGCCTTACGAAGAGGAAAGTTTTCATTGATCGAAAATTGGCAACGATCGATTCTGTTAACATTTTTCGGATACATAACGTTTCGTTGTGTGATTGTTTGTGAAAGAGCCCGATGCTTACATTTGTGACAATCTTCACCTGTTTACAGTTCAGCTAACATGTAGGTCTCAAGTGTAAGGATAATGGATCAAGCGGATGACATCACATTTCGACATGTGAACATGCCATTTACACCAAAGAAATGAATCGTTACGTTACAGGAGGTACTGGTCGAGCTGAGTCTGTGAGAGAGGGCCGTGAAACATTCCGGGATAATTGACTTGATTGTGTTTATTTTTATGTGCATTCATTTTACGTGACAAGATTAGGGCCTTCAGACTATGTCTTGCATATACCCAGACATCCTTAGTGAGCTAGTATTAAGATATCTGTAATACATGAACAACATGCTCTAGCTGATCAATGGTATCCGTATGTGAAGCGGAACTGACCACTAAAAGTCTCGAGAGGTATATTTGCCAGTATAAAAGAAGACGAGGAGTATTTTGTCATTAAAGAAGGAGTAACACGAGAATGGGTTAGCCACGGAAGATGAGTGACTTCGAACGTGTCACTTGAGTAATAAATCCATCTGGTAATTTGTCTAAAATTGCCCAAGCAGACTGTCTGTCTGTCTGTGATATGACTGTGAAGTGGAAACGCAAGGGGGGGGGGGGGGGAAAGGGCAGAGTCATGTACTGACGGACAAGGACCGTGGATCACCAGTACGTTTCGAATTGGAAAGCTCCTCATAAGCCACACATTGCTGTAATCATTGCTAACCGACGCTTGAGGTGGTGAACGGAGCGACTGGGAAGTGGGGACTGGAAACGAGACATGTGGACTGATGTATCACGCTGTACCCTGTGGCAATGCGATGGAAGCGTTTGGGCTTGACGGATGCCTGGAAAACGTTACCTGGCATCATGTGTAGTGCCAACAGTGAAGTGTGGAGAGGGTGACGTTACGGTATGCCGATGCTTTTTTCGTTTAGGGTATGGGTGCCTTACACGCTTAAAAAAATGCTAAATGCGGAAAGGTATGAACATTTTTACAGCGTTGTTTACCGTATACTGCAAAGGAACATTTAGGACGATAGCCGTTTATATCAGCATGACAATGCAGCACCTGTGAAATAATGGTTTGTAGACAATAACAGTCTTATTCTTGAAACTGATTAGCCTGTCCAAAGTCCCAACCTAAAATCAGTGGAACACCATTGGGTGAGTTTGAGCGTCGACATTACTCCAGACCCCAGCCACTTTCCCCTATTTAGGTTCTTGAAGGAGAGTTCTCTGCCTTTCTTCCACAGACATTCAGACACGTCATTATAACTGTTCCCAGCAGGGTCGGCATAAAGGCAAAGGGGCACACACGGCATATTAATGCCCACTAATAGGTGCCCGGATACTTTTGATCAGGTAGCGTAACATGACAATAATAATGGCAACAATAATAATGATAACATACATGAGAATTAACGCATGGTATACAGGATGTTACAAAAAGGTACGGCCAAACTTTCAGGAAACATTCCTCAGACACAAATAAAGAAAAGATGTTATGTGATGTGTCCGGAAACGCTTAATTTCCATGTTAGAGCTCATTTTAGTTTCGTCAGTATGTACTGTACTTCCTCGATTCACCGCCAGTTGGCCCAATTGAAGGAAGGTAATGTTGACTTCGGTGCTTGTGTTGACATGCGACTCATTGCTCTACAGTACTAGCATCAAGCACAAGGAAGGTAATGTTGACTTCGGTGCTTGTGTTGACATGCGACTCATTACTCTACAGTACTAGCATCAAGCACATCAGGTTAGTGTTCATCACGAACGTGGTTTTGCAGTCAGTGCAATGTTTACAAATGCGGAGTTGGCAGATGGCCATTTGATGTATGGATTAGCACGGGGCAATAGCCGTGGCGCGGTACGTTTGTATCGAGACAGATTTCCAGAACGATGGTGTCCAGACAGGAAGACGTTCGAAGCAATTGATCGGCGTCTTAGGGAGCACGGAACATTCCAGCCTATGACTCGTGACTGGGAAGACCTAGAACGACAAGGACACCTGCAATGGACGAGGCAATTCTTCGTGCAGTTGAAGATAACCCTAATGTTAGCGTCAGAGAAGTTGCTGCTGTACAAGATAACGTTGACCACGTCACTGTATGGAGAGTGCTACGGGAGAACCAGTTGTTTCATTACCATGTACAGCGTGTGCAGGCACTATCAGCAGCCGATTGGCCTCCACGGGAACACTTCTGCGAATGGTTCATCCAACAATGTGTCAATCCTTATTTCAGTGCATATGTTCTCTTTACGGATGAGGCTTCATTCCAACGTGATGAAATTGTAAATTTTCACAATCAACATGTGTGGGCTGACGAGAATCCGCACGGAATTGTGCAATCACGTCATCAACACAGATTTTCTGTGAACGTTTGGGCAGGCACTGTTGGTGATGTCTTGATTAGGCCCCATGTTCTTCCACCTACGCTCAATGGAACACGTTATCATGATTTCATACGGGATACTCTACCTGTGCCGCTAGAACATGTCCCTTTACAAGTACGACACAACATGTGGTTCATGCAAGATGGAGTTCCTGCACATTTCAGTCAAAGTGTTCGTACGCTTCTCAACAACAGATTCGGTGACCGATGGATTGGTAGAGGCGGACAAATTCCATGGCCTCCACTCTCTCCTGATCTCAACCCTCTTGACCTTCATTTATGGGGGCATTTGAAAGCTCTTATCTACGCAACCCCGGTACCAAATGTAGAGACTCTTCGTGCTCGTATTGTGGACGGCTGTGATACAATACGCCATTCTCGAGGGCTGCATCAGCGCATCAGGGATTCCATGCGACTGAGGGTGGATGCATGTATCCTCGCTAACGGTGGACATTTTGAACATTTCCTGTAACAAAGTGTTTGAAGTCACGCTGGTACGTTCTGTTGCTGTGTGTTTCCATTCCATGCTTAATGTGAATTGAAGAGAAGTAATAAAATGAGCTCTAACATGGAAAGTAAGCGTTTCCGGACACATGTCCACATAACATATTTTCTTTCTTTGTGTGTGAGGAATGTTACCTGAATGTTTGGCCGTACCTTTTTGTAACACCCTGTATAACAAGCCTGAGGCTTCTTACAGGCCGGCCGGTGTGGCCGAGCGGTTCTAGGCGCTTCAGTCTGGAACCGCGCGGCCGCTACGTTCGCAGGTTCGAATCCTGCCTCGGGTATGGATGTGTGTGATGTCCTTAGGTTAGTTAGGTTTAAGTAGTTCTAAGTTCTAGGGGACTGATGACCTCAGATGTTAAGTCGCATAGTGCTTCTTACAGACTTGCGGGATGTGGCTAATTTCTTCTAAGAGAAGTGTATGTCATCAACTCAAATGGGGTTAGTGTGGATAAAAAGGCTGAGCGTTGAATCACAAGTACTTTGAAATGTGTCAGAGATACTGATCGGTTGTTGAGCATAAGAAAATCAGCTGGGAGAGGCTAAGAAGGAAGCTACGCTGATGATAAGATATAAAGCTTTGATCTGCTCTTGTATTTCGATAAGACGCCGGTTACAGGGAAGTTTGTTTCAGAGTTGTACGACTGAAATGGAGGAGTTGGAGCAACGCTTAGTGCTATACAACGGTACAGCCCAGATGAGGGGATATATCTGACCTGGTGTACGGAATGGTGATAAATATCCGATTTGTGAGGAGATATACTGGGGACACTAGCCGTTAAGAAAGCGATGATGAAGACAGAGCTTACGAAAATCACGTTGCCTATCTTGTCGCATCCATCCTAAATGAGCCTCTGAAGGACTGTAGGAAGTGAAGGACTGAAGGAAATGTAACATTCGATTAGAATGTTACATTTCTTGTGCAGGGCATTCATAGCTACATTCGAGGCGGCGTATTCCTGACAGATGCAGTAGGCCGGGCACGGCAGCTTTATGCGCCTACTTTAACCACTCACGAAATGCGATTCTGTAAACGTCGCTATGGCAACACTTCGGTATAGTCGCAGCTATATAGAAGGTTATTGTCTCGCCTGCAGCCGTTTGTGCTTCGCAAATGAAAGCTGGCAACAGAGATACTAGCCATCAGGGATCTTCTTAAGCCATCTCGAGTATAGATTGAGTCGTCTGGAGTTGTGTTGTATGAGCCACGTCACAGTAGTAAACATTTAGCAGGACCATAAACTGAACTATTGTTTTTCTAATAAAGAATGGAAACATTTTTTTTCAGATTTTTTGTTGTGTGTAGGCAAGACAGAGATTTTCTGCATGCTGTAACTGCTTCTTCTTTTAGATGTTCACGCAAGATTGGTCATCTCAAGATGATGTAATTATTAATGGGGATGCATCTTCAGGAGCGAATGTGGTGAATTTCGTACATCAAGGAAGAATGTTAGGTCCGTTGTTGCTGTTCACGATATTATTGTGTTGTCACCCAGTTTGGCGAGACAGCAGTTTGCTGTGACTGCCTCAGCAAAATGATTTTGTAAGAAGAGTGGCGCAAGAAATTTCAATAGTAGTCGTTTTTGCACAAGAAGAGGTAATCAGTACTATGACATTGTGGGGTCACCACCTCGAAATCTTGAAAGGGAAAGTTGCTGACACAAAATTCGAGCAACGGTCAGGCCTCATGACTCGACATAGAGGGCAAAACTGCTACCGTTCCAGGACGATAGTGAACCAGAATTGCATGCATATAGCCAAATTTAGACAGTGTCTCACACAGCCAATAGCCATGGTGGGAGGTACATGCCAGTCTAAACGCTGAGAAGCATCAGCAAGCTTCCACTCCCAGACTGTCTTAATACCTTGCTCCGCTACGTAGGTCTGAATGCTGCCGACCTGCCTTCCCACCAGCTAGGTGATACTCTGTCGACCACCTACCCTCAAGGGCAGACGTTCGAGCCTGGGTCATTTAACTGGCGAGCCCTCATTGTCCCAAGTGGGCAAACACTGTCGCTGTTCATTGCCGTATGCAGGCAAACGCTATCGCTGTTCGCCGTCGCCCTGTGCTAGCTCACATTACCGCCATAATCTGCCATCATCCATCATCCATGCTGAAGACTACAGTCTTCCCCGGTGTGTGCTTGTACTGAGCAGCAGGTAAGATCCAGCTGCACAACCACCTTGCACTCTCAGTTGTGTGCCACCCGGCCCTGAACCTAAATTAGCCCTACGGCCGCTACTCTGACGCCAGCACCCCTATAGCCATCGTCACCACCACTTGTCCGAGCACATCAGTGCTGTCCATATGACGGGGCCATTGCTGACACCAGCATGCTTCTGCCGGCTGAGGGCAGTGACCGCCTTCCAGCACCGTCACCTCTGTGTACTTTCTTACGGAACAGAGAGATTATTCGACAGTGCTATTTTCATGAGGGGTTTTTGGACAACGAACTGACACCCACCACCAAACTACTATAGCCATGCCCTGGTTTGTGATGTGCGGGGCCGTCCGGGGTGGCCGAGTGGTTCTAGGCGCTACAGTCTGGAACCGCGCGACCGCTACGGTCGCCGGTTCGAATCCTGCCTCGGGCATGGATGTGTGTGATGTCCTTAGGTTAGTTAGGTTTCTGTAGTTCTCAGTTCTAGGGGACTGATGACCTCAGAAGTTAAGTCCCATAGTGCTCAGAGCCATTTGAACCATCGTGATTTGTCACAGCCAGCCTCACGACCAAATGTAGTGCACACCCTCCCTGGCCGCAACAGTATGTGTATAAATGATGTGGCCAGTCAGACTGTTAGCCGACAATGAGGTTGTCTGCAGAACTTTTTAAGTAATGATGGTCTGGTGGAAAGATTGTCATTTGGGTATAAACACAAATTTATGTAATGCAATGCACATAAATATAAGAAAAAAAATTGGAAATCGCTCACTGTAATAAACTTCCATTATCTAGCAGTACCTGCGCAGGGCAGTTTAAGATGGAACGAACAGATAAATCCAGACGTGTAGGAGGCACACCAGAATCACATTTATATAAGTATCCTGCAGAAGTGTTACTCATCCACGGTAGAGGTCGTTCGTTTACAGTATCCCCGTTAGACTAAATTTCGGACGACGTTCATCTTCCTGGAAGCTTTACAGAGTTGAAAGATTAAGAGAAAGAAAAGATTCAAAGAAGAGCAGCACAATTCGCTACATGTTTGTGTAGTGAGTGAGTCTGATAGGGACACAGAAATATTAAAAAAAACTGCAGTGTGAGACCTTAGAGAAAAAGCGTTAAGCCTGCTTATAGGGTCGGCAAAATAAAATTGGCCCATAAAAATACACACTTCAAAAAAGTTTTGCATCAAAAAAATGGTTCAACTGGCTCTGAGCACTATGGGACTCAACATCTGAGGTCAACAGTCCCCTAGAACTTAGAATTACTTAAACCTAACTAACCTAAAGACATCACACACGTCCATGTCCGAGGCAGGATTCGAACCTGCGACCGTAGCAGTCACGCGGTTCCGGACTGAAGTGCCTAGAACCGCACGGCCACCGCGGCCGGCAGTTTTACATCACCCCAGTTCCCAGAACGTAGACTGTGGATGTTGTATCACAGACACAGTCCCTTTGACTGATCAGAGATGTCACTAAACCCGCCCAAAGATGTAAACAACCATGCATGAGCAGCGCCTATTAGACGGAGGGGGTCCGATAGCCGATCAGTTCCAGTCATTCCACCAGGAAGGAGGTACATTGCTCGTATTGTCTGTAGTTCAACCATGCTCGACGGTCAATACCGCGGTTCGATCGCGACCGCATTGTTACTTTGTGCCACGAAGCAAGAGAAGCGTCCGGGCAGCTGGGAGTGAACCAAAGCGATGGTGTTCGGACATGGAGGAGAACAGAGAGACAGGAACTGTCAATGACATGCCTCGCTGAGGTCGCCCAAGGGCTACTACTGCAGTTGATGATTGCTACCTACGGATTATGGCTCGGAGGAACACTGAAAGCAACGCAACCATGTTGAATAATGCTTTTCGTGCAGCCACAGGACGTCGTGTTACGACTAAAACTGTCCGCAATAGGCTACATGATGCGCAACTTCACTCCCGATGTCCATGGTGAGGTCCATCTTTGAAATCACGACACCATGGAGCGCGGTACAGATGGGTCCAACAACATGCCGAATGGACCGCTCAGGATTGGCATCACGTTCTCTTCACCGATGAATGTCGCATATGCCTTCAACCAGACAGTCGTCGGAGACGCGTTTGGAGGCAATCCGGTCAGGCTGAGCGCCTTAGACACACTGTCCAGCGAGTGCAGCAAGGTGGAGGTTCCTTGCTGTTTTGGGCTGGCATTATGTGGCGGCGACGTACGCTGCTGGTGGACATGGAAGGCGCCGTAACGGTTGAGTGGTACGTGAATGCCATTCTCCGGACGATAGTGCAACCATATCGGCAGCGTATTGGCGAAGAATTCGTCTTCGTGGACGACAATTCGCGCCCCCATCATGCCCATCCTGTGAATGACTTCCTTCGGGATAACGACATCGCTCGACTCGAGTGACCAGCATCTTCTCCAGACATGAACACTTTCGAACATGCCTGGGATGGACTGAGAAAGGGCTGTTTATGGACGACGTGTCCCACCATCCACTATGTTGAATCTGGGACAATCTGGATCAGCAGTGCCTTGATGAACTTGTGGATAGTATGCCTCGACGAATACAGGCATGCATCAATGCAAGAGGACATGCTAGTGGGTATTAGAGGTACCAATGTGTGCAGCAATCTGGACCATCACCTCTGAAGGTCTCGCTGTATGGTGGTACAACATGCAACGTGTAGTTTACATGAGCAATGAAAATGTTGGAAATGATGTTTATTTTGGTCTCCATTGCAATTTTCTGTACAGGATCCCGAACACTTTGAATTCAAGTGATGCGAAACATTTTTGATGTGTGTACTGCATGCACCTTAAGATAGGAAATCCGGCTTTCGTCATTTGCTCTCAGGGAAGATGACGGCAGGAATGCCTTCTTTGTCAGTTCTAGTCTGCTTATTATGTCCTCATTACTCTGTCTCTCATAGGTTATTTTGCTGTCTAGGTAGCACGATTCCTTAACTTCGTCTACTTCTTAATCATCAGTCCTAATGTTAAGTTTCTCGTTGTTCTCATTTAAGCTACTTCTCATTAATTTCGTCTTTCTTCGATTTAATCTCAAGCCATAATCTGTACTGATTAGACTGTTCATTCTATTCAGCAGATCGTGTAATTCTTCTTCATTTTCACTGAAGATAACAATGTCGTTAACGAATCGTATCGATGATACTCTTTCACCTTGAATTTTAATTCCACTCCTGAACCTTTCTTTTATTTCCATCACTGCTTCTTTGATGTACAGATTGAACAGTAGGGGCGAAAGACAGTATCCCTGTCTTAGACCCTTTTTAATCCGAACACTCCGTTCTTGGTCGCCCACTCTGATTGTTCCATCTTGGCTCTTGTAGATATCGTTTATTACCCGTCTCTCCCTATAGCATACACAAATTTCTCTCAGAATTTCGAACATGTTGCATTATTTTGCATTGTAAAACTCTTTTTCCAGGTCGAGAGATGCAGTGAACGTGTCTTTCTTAAGTGGTACTTCCATTATCAAACGCATTGTCAGAGCTGCCCCTTGGTGCGTTCATCGTCCCTGAGGACAAACTGATCGTCATCTTACATTTCCTCAATTTTCTTTTTCATTCTTCTGTATAGTATTCTTGTCAGCAACTTAGATTCAAGAGCCGTTAAGCTGATTGTGCCATAATTCTCACACGTATCAGCTCTTGCAGCTTCGGACTTGCATGAATGATACTTTTCCGAAAGTCAGATGGTATATCGTCAGATTCATTCAGTCTCTACACCCACGTGAATAGTCGTTTTGTTGCCACTTCCATCAATGGTTTTACAAATTATGATGGAATGTTATCTACCCTTTCTGCCTTATTTGATGTTTAGTCTTCCAAAGCTCTTTTAAATACTGATTCTATTACAGGATCCCCTATGTCTTTGTCGATTCCTGGTTCTTCTGCTATCACATCATAAGACAGGTCTTTCCATAGTAGATGCCTTGAATATACTCTTTCCACATATCCGCTATCTCCTCCGCAGTTAACAGTGGAATTCCCATTGAGCTCTTAATAATACCGCGCTTGCTTGTAATTTCACCGAAGGTTGTTTAGAATTTCCTATATGCTGAATCCGTTCTCCCGATAATCTTTTCTTTTTAGATTTCTTTACATTTTTCATGAAGCAGTTTCATCTTAGCTTGCCTGCTCTCCTTGTCTATTTCGTTTTTAAGTGACCTGTATTTCATTGTCCTAAATTTTCCAGAATAAATTTGCACTTTCTTCTTTCATCTTCCACCTGAAGTATTTCATCTGTTAGGATGGTTTCTTTGCAACTGTCTTCCTTGTACCTATGGTTTCCTTTCTAACTTCTGTGACTGCCCTCTTTAGAGATGTCCATTCATCTTCAATTGTGCTTCCTATTGAGCTATTCAGTGTCTGTAGCCTCAGAGAACTTCAAATATCTCTTCATTTTTTAGCACTTCCGTATCCCACATCTTTGCGCGTTGATTCTTCCTGATTGGTGTCTTCAACTTCCACCCACTCTTCACCATTAGAAAATTGTGATCTGAGTCTATATCTGCTCCTGGGTACACCTTACAATACAATATCTGAATTCGGAATCTCTCCCTGACCATGATGTAATCTAAATGAAATCTTCTCGTATCTCCCTGCCCTTTTCAAGTACACCTTCCCCTTTTGTCATTCTTGAACAGGGTATTCACTATTAGTATCTGATATTTATTGCAGAACTAGATTTGTGTGTCACCTCTCTCGATTGTACTACCAAGACCGTATTCTCCAGCAACCCTTTCTTCTGCTTCTTCCCCTACAATTGCTTTCCTGTCCCCCATGATTATTAGATTTTCATCTCCTTTAGGTACTGAATTATTCGTTCAGTATCCTCACGTACTTTCTCCATCTCTTCATCTTTGGCTTGTGACGTCAGCATATATACCTGAACTACTGTTGTCGGTGTTTGTTTACTGTCTATGAAAGCAGCCCTATCACTGAACTGTCCTCAGAAGCTCACTCTCTTCTCCACCTACTTATTCATAGCGAATCCTATTTCCGTTATATCATATTCTGCAGCTGTTGATTTTACTCTCTAGTCGTCTGACTTCCTTCCACTTCACTTCCCGGCCCCCGCTATATCTAGATCGAACCTTAGAATTTCTCTTTTCAGATTTTCTAGCTTCTGTACCAAGTTCAAACTTCTTACATTCCACGCCCCGACTCGTAGAACGTTATCCCTTTGTTGGTTTTTCAGTCTTTCTCATGGTCATTTCCCCCTTGGCAGTCCCCTTCTGGAGATCCGAATGGGGGACTATTACGGAATATTTTGCCAATGGAGAGACCATCATGACGTTTCTTCAATTACAAGCCACTTTTCCTATGGATACATGTTATATATCTTTAGTGTTGTGGTTTCCATTGCCTTCTGCATCCTCATGCCGTTGATACTTGCTGATTCTTCCGCCTATAGGGCCAATTTCCATCACAAGTGCAAGAGAATGCCCTGAACCTCTGTCCGCTCCTCCGCCATCTTTGACAAGGTCGTTGGCCAAATGAGGGTGACTTATGATAGCGGATATCTTCGGCAGCCAATGCTGACGCTTTTTGCTTAAAATTTAAGCAGTGGCGGGATTCGAATGGGTACCAAAGACCTTTTGATTACTAATCAAAGACGCTACCCTTAGACCATGGGTACAAAAACACAGGGAGTGGGGCGTCAACTACAAACAGATTGCAGCTGTTGGTGTTTAAGGACTTGAAAAGGGAGCAGTTATTTGATCTGCATACTGAGCAAACAGTAAAGAACCTCAAGGATTAATCTGGAAATATAACTAAAGTTGAGAAGGAAGAAATAAAAACCTTGAGGATTGTTGATGATTTCGTAATTTTGTCAGAAACAGCAAGGGGAAAGTTGAAAAGACTGGATACTATCTTGAAAGACGGTTATGAGGTGAACATCAACGATGATAAATTAAAGGTAATAGAGTTTTCGAACTAAATCACAGCATGCTGAGGGAATTAGATTAGGAAAAAACACGCTAAGGGTAACAGATTATGTTTGCTACCTTAGAAGCCAAATACCTGGCAACAGCCAAAGTAGAGATGATATAAAATACAGACTGGCAAAAACATGGAAAGCAGTTTTGAAAAAGAAATATTTAACAAATGATACACATTTAAGCGTTAAGAATCCTTTTCTGAAGGCATTTATTGGGTAGATCGGATAACTAATTCAAATTGGACGGAAAAGAAATTTATGACACAACTTGACTTAAAGAAGTCACTGGGTGACAAGATAAAATGTGAAGCATCAAATAATCGTCTATTTGGTGATGGAGGAAAGTGTGGAAAGTGTGCGTGTATGTACGCGCGCGCGCGCGCGCGCGCGTGTGTGTGTGTGTGTTGTAGTGGGGGGAGGAGAAAATTATAGATAGCGACCAAAGCTTTACTACAAAAAGCAAGTGGAAGTAGGTTATAATAGTCTTGCAGAGATGGAGAGTCTTACGCAGGCTAGTCTAACTTGGAGAGATACATCGAACACAACCATTTTACAGTGTAACTCTTCTCCATAAGTCTTAGCACAAGGAAAATACACAAACCCAAAAAAGTTTTGTATCACCCCGGTTCCCAGAACTCCAGAAGATAGACGTTGACTGTGGATATTGTATCACAGACATAGTCCCTTTGACTGTTCAGAGATGTCACTAAACCCGCCCAAAGATGTAAACAACCATGCATGAGCAGTGCCTATTAGACGGAAGGGGTCCGATAGCCGATTAGTCCAGTCATTCCACCAGGAAGGAGGTACTCGGCTCGTGTCGTCTGTAGTTCAACCATGCCAAGACGGTCAATACCGCAGTTCGATCGCGTTCACATTGTTCTTTTGTGCCACGAAGGGCTCTCAACAAGGGAAGCGTCCAGGCATCTCGGAGTGAACCAAAGCGATGTTTTTCGGACATGGAGAAGATATAGAGAAACAGGAACTGTCGATGACATGCCTCGCTCAGGCCGCCGAAGGGCTACTGCTGCAGTGGATGACAGCTACCTACTGATTATCGCTCGGAGGTACCCTGATAGCAACGCCACCATGTTGAATAATGCACAGCCACAGCACGTCGTGTTCAAATGGTTGAAATGGCTCTGAGCACTATGCGACTTAACTTCTGAGGTCATCAGTCACCTAGAACTTAGAACTAATTAAACCTAACTAACCGAAGGACATCACACAAATCCATGCCCGAGACAGGATTCGAACCTGCGACCGTAGCGGTCGCTCAGTTCCAGACTGTAGCGCCTAGAACCGCACGGCCACTCCGGCCGGCCACGTCGTGTTACGACTCAAACTATGCGCAATAGGCTGCATGATGTGCAACTTCACTCACGATGTCCATGGCGAGGTCCATCTTTGCAATCACGACACCGTGCAGCGCGGTACAGATGGGCCCAACAACATGCCGAATGAACCACTCAGGATTGGCGTCACGTTCTCTTCACCGATGCGTGTGGCATACCCCTTCAACCAGACAATCGTCGGAGAGGTGTTTGGAGGCAACCCGGTCAGGCTGAACGCCTTGGACACACTGTCCAGCGAGTACACCGAGAGTCCGCAGCTCGTGGTCGTGCGGTAGCGTTCTCGCTTCCCACGCCCGGGTTCCCGGGTTCGATTCCCGGCGGGGTCAGGGATTTTCTCTTCCTCTTGATGACTGGGTGTTGTGTGATGTCCTTAGGTTAGTTAGGTTTAAGTACCTCTAAGTTCTAGGGGACTGATGATCATAGATGTCCCATAGTACTCAGAGCCATTTGAACCATTTTTTTTTAGTACAGCAAGGTGAAGGTTCCCTGCTGTTTTGAGGTGGCATTATGTGGGGCCGACTTACG
Organism: Schistocerca cancellata; assembly: GCF_023864275.1. Classification (NCBI taxonomy): domain Eukaryota; kingdom Metazoa; phylum Arthropoda; class Insecta; order Orthoptera; family Acrididae; genus Schistocerca; species Schistocerca cancellata. Next base: position 264,899,344 of record NC_064627.1, read on the forward strand.
CCGTTGGTGGTCAGGGCAGGCGCCGTAACGGCTGTACGATACGTGATAGTGCAACCATATCGGCAGCATATAGGCGAGGCATTCGTCTTCGTGGACGACAGTTCGCGCTCCCATCGTGCACATTTTGTGAATGACTTCCTTCAGGATAACGACATCGCTCGACTAGAGTGTCCAGCATGTTCTCCAGACATTAACCCTATCGAACATGCCTGGGATAGATTGAAAAGGGCTGTTTATGAACGATGTGACCCACCAACCACTCTGGGGGATGTATGCCGAATCGCCGTTGATGTATGGGAGTACCTGGACCGACAGTGCCTTGATGAACTTGTGGATAGTATACCACGACGAATACAGGCATGCATCAGTGCAAGAGGTACCGGTGTTTATAACAATCTGGACTACTACCTCTGAAGGTCTCGCTGTATGGAGGTACAAAATGCAATATGTGGTTTTCATGAGCAATAAAAAGGGCAGAAATGATGTTTATGTTGATCTCTACTCCAGTTTTCTGTACAGGAGCCGGAACACTCGAAACCGAGGTGATGCAAATCTTTTTTTGATGTGTGTGGTTACATTGGAAAATAGTTATAAACCGTTCCCCATTTCATTAACAAAATGCAACATGAAAATATGACTCGGCCTTGAGATTATATATATTATATACAGCCCAAGAACAATTATAAACATAAAAGAAAGGACAAATTACGTTCAACAGGGGAATGCTTACAAACATAATTCAGAGCTACAACTTTAAATTCACAATATTTTATTATACTCTTTTGCATGAAATAAACACATGTAACCAAAAATCATTGTTGATTACAACGGCTATCACAAATGCACACAACACATCCCACAGGCCTCACATTATGCCAAAAGTGGTCGCCTTCCGTTTCATGAGCACTGTGATCACAGGTTAGTACAGGAAACTTCTAAAACGAGAAACGACCGTACGTGTAGCAACGTGCGTAATGATTTCACAAGCCCAAAAACCTGCCTGAACTTAGAATTGCACAACATAATTGCAAAAAGTACAATTAATAAAAGTTTTTAATACATAAGGAAACTTTAAAACCCAATTTATGAAAGTGTACATGGCGTTAGTTAATGGCTCCACAAAGTTACGCAGCAGCTACTTTACTTGAAAAAGGCAATACACTGCAGAAATAGCCATCCAATAACAAAGAATAATTGTAATGTTGCTGTGATAATCTAAAGGGCCAATAACTTCAAATTTAAGGTTATTAAAGAAGAATGTATTTCAGTAAAGTCGGCCCGCTTAAGATAACTCAGTAAAATGGAAATCACGGAAAACCTTTGAATGCAGCTTTAACATACATATGAAAATAAAACCCCTTTTTTTTATAAGCAACCAGCTAATTAACATACCAGTTTCACATAAGGCTATAGAAACGTAGTGCTGTTGGGAGCAAGGCAACACACATTAAACAATTAAAGCACAGAAAATGAACGAAGTTTTACATACTTGCAGATGTTCACCAATATTTTACCGCAGCTTAGTTCAATTCTATTCAGTCACTTAGAATAACTTTTCATCAGCGAACAATGCCTTCCCAGTGTGACAAGTAAAGGCGCTTAGCGTTGATCGTACTGTACTTCAGCGAGCCACCAGAGGGCCGCCGCAGTGGCTACAACAGCCAACTCATCCTGCTGCGACGAGGAACTGAGAAACTTCCTTCAGGCTGAGCGCCGTCTCTCCATATAAACCAGTACTCTGCGGCTTAATAACAAGTCACAACATTGCTCGTGTGCACTGCTGTATACTACAAGTCTTAAAGTATACTTCGGCCGTAAACTCAGCTTCGACGAAGCACTGCAATCCGCTCGGTAGTAAAACGCCACATTTACTTGCCCGTGCTCCACTGTCTCCAGCGGACCGTGCTTTCCTCCTTTAAGCTTCGGCGCTGCACGCTCACCACCTAGCGGCGAACGATACATCGGCAAATGAAATATCGGCCTAGCAGAATAGAAATGTGGAAAAAAGAAGTCAGAAAACAATTTATTGGACTCACTAAAACGAAACAATAACACAATGTCCAAAAGAACAACCTATTCGATCCCAACTACGGATCGACACAAATAATGGTGGGGCAGCAGCTATGTATCCTACCGAGCGGTTTTTTTTATTGCATTTAAATTCCCCATCGGGGCGGGCTGGCAGCAGCATATGCGCTGCTCTTCAGCCAAAAAAACATAGACTATACAATAGAAGACATTTAAAAATAACACAAAGGAGAAAATGTGGTGTACATAGATATAAAATAGGGGGAGTTTGTGGATGACAATAGACAAAAAGAGGATGATTGTAAAATGGAGATAAAAACTGTAAAAAAATAGTGCACACTAAAAAACACACACTGGGACAGTTAAGAGAACACAAGGTGAAGTATGACGGGGGCATAAAAGAATCGATGGACGGCGTAGCACATAACAATCACTGACAGTAACTCTATGTACAAGTTCAGCACACAATTAAAATCACAGCTCTCGACGTGCAGGAGAACAGCACCAAACACAACACTGACGTAGCACACTGATTATGATGAGCAAAACAGGATCTGCCAGGGGAATGGAGATGAGGGAGAAGGGAAGAAGGGAGGGTGGGGGGTAGAGAGGGGTGAGACAGGCGGGATCGCATTGAAGAGGGCTGGGGAGGGAAGGACGTGTGTGTGACACAGTTGAGGACAGGGTGCAGGGACTCAGGGGGGAGGGAGGAGGAAAATCCGCTCTGGGAGAAGGAGGGGAGAGGAAAAGGGGGGCTCTGGGTAGGGGAGGGAACAAGGCCAGGTTACAGTTGGAAGGAAGGGTAGATGTCACGGTGAAGGCCAACATCTGGGAGGGGGAGGTGCTGGAAATTGCCCTGATGAAGGATTATGTGGAGGTGGAGAGAGGGAGAGATACAGCGATAGAGGCATGGCAGTGAGTGGTGGGTGGAGAGGAAGGAGGAAACCAGGGGGCGGGGGGACCAAGTCTGCTGACCATGTAAAAGATGCAGAGATAGTTGGAGGAAAAGGAGGATGTGGGGGAAGGGGATGAGGTCGTACAGGAGTTGTGTGGGGGAAGGAAGGCGGATATGGATGGCAAGGTGGAGCGCATCTGAGTGGTGCATTGAAGTGTCTTTTGCCCACAGAGAGGCCACCTTATAAAGCCCGTTGGCGAATGTATCTGCCTTAACTACACTCATGCTCATAAATTAAGAATAATTGCAGAATGTGGTACCATACAACGTGGCACTGCACAAAACTCTTGCTAATAGCATAGGCACATAGGGAACACACACGACACAGATCCGTAAGTCCACAGTATTGGTGATAAGTTGAGAAAACCATCCCGAAACACATGTGCTACAAAACGCCACTGCGCATGTACCCTCGACATCAATATGGCATATGATCACCATGCACGCGTACACAGGCCACACAACAGGTTGGCATACTCTGGATCAGGTGGTCTAGCAGCTGCTGGGGTACAGCCTCTCATTCTTGCACCAGTGCCTTTTGAGCTCCTGAAGTGTCATAGGGGTTTGAAGACATACAGCGATACGTCGACTGAAAGCAGCCCAGACATACTTGATGGGGTTTAGGTCTGGAGAACAGGCAGGCCACTCCATTCACATGATATCTTCTGTTTCAAGGTACTCCTCCACGATGGCAGCTCGGTGGGGCCATGTGTTATCATACATAAGGAGGAAGGTGGAACCCATTGCACCCCTGAAAAGGTGGACTCACTGGTGCAAATTGATGTACCAATACACCTGACCTGTTACAGTTCCTCTGTCAAAGACATGCAGGGGTGTACATGCACCAATCATAACCCACTCCACACCATCAAACCATGACCTTCATACAGGTCCCTCTCAAGGATATGAAGAGGTTGCTATCTGGTTCCTGGTTCACGCCAGATGAAAACCCGGCGAGAATCACTGTTAAGACTATACCTGGACTCGTCCGTGAATATAATCTGGGACTACTGTTCCAATGACCGTGTACTGAGTTCTTGACACCAGGCTTTACGGGCTCTCCTGTGACCAGGGGTCAGTGAAATGCACCTTGCAGGTCTCCAGGCGAATAAGCCGTGTCTGTTCAGTCGTCTGTAGACTGTGTGTGTGGAGACAACTGTTCCGGTGGCCGCAGTAACGTCCTGAGCAAGGCTACCTGCAGTACTCCATAACCGTCTGCAGGCACTGATAGTGAGATATCGGTCTTCTTGTGGTGTTGTATACTGTAGACGTCCCATACTGTAGCGCCTGGACACGTTTCCTGTCTGCTGGAATAGTTGCCAGAATTCTGAGATCACACTTTGTGCCATGTTTTCACAGCCTACAGTCGCTCTAGTATTCTACCCCTCATAATATCATCAATATGTGTTCTTTGAGCCATTTTCATCACACAGTCACCATTAGCACGTCTGAAAACGTCTGCTCACTTACTCGCTGCACCGTACTCTGACATGAACCACCACACCTCTGCATACGTGGAGTGCTGCCATCGCCACCGTGCGACGACCGCAGGTCAAATGCACCGATGGTCACACCCGTGGTGATTGAAGCCCGCAGACCGCCCATCAGAGCGTTGTTTCACCATGTATCAGCATTATTATTAGTTTAGGAGCATCAGTGTATTTGCGATCACGTGCCTGGCGCAGAAAAGTAGTTTCTAGGCTAGCTGCGACCTCTGGTGAAGCTTTTCTGCAGGCTCCGTGAACGGGTAGCGATTCCTGGTGGCTGTTGGTGTGGACTTCGTGGTGTGTTGTGTTGTGGCCGCCGGTAAGTCTTTGTTTTGACAACACAGACGATGTAGGTTTTCCTGGTGAATATACACCCTGTGATGCAGGCATCCCGTGATGTTTGGACGTAAAATGGGATACCGATGCAGTAGGTGCAACGAGTCCGAAGTGTGCGGCTACAGCAGCAAGACTCTCTGCAATCGACAAGTATTGTCTGAATTACACTGGAAAATGGTTAAAAAGAAAAATGTTACAATGAAAAATGGTTAATCCAGAAAATAGCTATCCTATAGAATGGTTACACTGGAAAACTGTTACACTGGAAAAAACTTTCTCTGGAAATGGTTACTCCAAAAAACAACACACACGCAGCCAACTTCTGCTATTAGGATACTGTTTCAGTCCTGAACGCCTGTTTACGTCAACTATCATTGACCTGTCTGTTTGGTGTTGTAGATTCGACTGCGCCATAACATAAATTAGCATTAAGTCATGACAATATTGGGTGACTCTGAGGCTCGGTGGGCGAAAGCATATCAACCGTTATTTCTTACCTATACGAATGTGTACTACTTTTCAGTACACTGTTTCATGAATGTTTTATGTAGTTGCCATAGTATGACAGAATGATTTAGCGTTCGCAGCAGAAGATTGTAACGTTATTTAAAAAATGAAATAATAAACTTTACGACCACGTTGAATCAATGTCTGAACCGTGGAATGTGTACTGAACTCGAATTATCGTGTAACGTGTTGTAACTGCAAATGGTGTGCTTACTCTGTGTTATTGTTAGTAAAACTTTACACGAATTGCTTGGGCAATGCAACTCTCAATACCGATAAAGAAATACGCAATATATAGTTCGTTGCGTTTGGTCTGGGCGGACGCTACAAGGCATCCGTTCAAGTTGATCGTTGTTTCCTTTACTCAGTTTTTTTTTATTACACAGAGGGCAAGCAGCCCTCTGACCGAACACACTGAGCTACCGCTACCGTGATGGAGCGGGTTCGAACCCGGATCCCGTAACGCTTTTTGTTACTAGCCAATAAGCATCAAACGAAAAAACTACAAACAACGAAACTCGTTTAGCTTGAAGGGGGAAACCAGAAGGCGCTATGTTTGGCCCCCTAGATGGTGCTACCATAGGTGAAACGGATATCAACTGCGTTTTTTAAAAAATAGGAACCCCCATTTTTTATTACATATTCGTGTAGTACGTAAAAAAATATGAATCTGTTAGTTGGAACAATTTTTTCGCTTTGTGATAGATGGCGCTGTAATAGTCACAAACGTATAAGTACCTGGTATCACGCCATTCCGCCAGTCCGGACGGTATTTGCTTCGTGAACATTACCCGTGTTAAAATGACCGTTTACCAATTGCGGAAAAGGTCGATATCGTGTTGATGTATGGCTATTGTGATCAAAATGTCCAACGGGCGTGTGTAAAGTATGCTGCTCGGTACCCTGGACGACTTCATCCAAGTGTCCGGGTCGTTAGCCGGATAGTTATGTTTTTTAAGGAAACAAGAAGTGTTCAGCCACATGTGAAACGTCAACCACGACCTGCAACAAAATATGATGCCCAAGTAGGTGTTTTAGCTGCTGTCGCGGCTAATCCGCACATCAGTAGCAGACAAATTGCGCGAGAATCGGGAATCTCAACATTGATTGCACCGGTACCATATTTCTATGCACCAGGAATTGCATGGCGACGACTTTGAACGTCGTGTACAGTTCTGTCACTGGGCACAAGAGAAATTACGGGACGATGATAGATTTTTTGCACGCGTTCTATTTAGCGACGAAGCGTCATTAACCAACAGCGGTATCGTAAAACGGCGTAATATGCACTACTGGGCAACGGAAAATCCACGATGGCTGCGAAAAGTGGAACATCAGCGACCTTGACGGGTTAATGTATGGTGCGGCATTATGGGAGGAAGGATAATTGGCCACCATTTTATCGATGGCAGTCTAAATAGTGCAACGTATGCTTATTTCCTACGTAATGTTCTGCCGATGTTACTACAATATGTTTCACTGCATGACAGAATGGCGATGTACTTCCAACATGATGGATGTCCGGCACATAGCTCGTGTGCGGTTCAAGCGTTATTGAATAGCATATTTCATGACAGGTGGATTGGTCGTCGAAGCACCATACGATGGCCCGCACGTTCACCGGATCTGACGTCTCCGGATTTATTTCTGTGGGGAAAGTTGAAGGATATTTGCTATCGTGATCCACCGACAACGCCTGACAACATGCGTCAGCGCATTGTCAATGCATGTGCGAACATTACGGAAGGCGAACTACTCGCTGTTGAGAGGAATGTCGTTACACGTATTGCCAAATGCATTGAGGTTGACGGACATCATTTTGAGCATTTATTGCATTAACGTGGTATTTACAGGTAATCACGTTGTAACAGCATGCTTTCTCAGAAATGATGTGTTCACAAAGGTACATGTATCACGTTGGAACAACCGAAATAAAATGTTCAAACGTACCTAAGTTCTGTATTTTAATTTAAAAAACTTACCTGTTACCAACTGTTCGTCTAAAATTGTGAGCCATATGTTTGTGACTATTACATCGCAAAGCGAAAAAAGTTGTCCAACTAAAACATTCATATTTCTTTACGTACTTCACGAATATGTAATTAAAAATGGGGGTTCCTACTTAAAAAAACGCAGTTGCGATCCCGGTGTTATCAAAGAGGAAGGAGGAGCGGACAGATGTTCAAGGCAATCTCTTACACTGGAGTGGGAAACTGCCCCTAAAATTTGGAAGAACCAGCAATGGTCATCGGTACGAGATTGCAGAAGGCAATGGAAACCACTGCATTACAGACACACAATGTGTATCAACAGTACAAGCGGTCTATAATTGAAAAATTGTCGTAATAATCTCTCCAGAGGCAAAATATTCAACATTAGTCATCAATTCAGAACTCCTGGAGGTGGCTGCCAACGGGGAGGTGACCATAAGAAAAAGAAGGAATAAACAACAGAAGGATAACGTTCTACGAGTCAGGCTGTGGAATGTCACCAGTAGTGGGAAAGCTAGAAAATACGAAAAGAGAAATGCAAAGACATAATGCAATGTCCTGTAAACATAACTACTAAGTAGTACCGTCTGTCAATGATATGGGTAATTATTTGTGTAAATGCTTGCGTGTTGTCTGTGCCATATATTATTTTTATGATACTTCTCAAAAAGACTTCAGTAATATGACTAAGAAGGCAACAGAGATTCTGTGACAAATTCACCTATTTGGGTTCCTACACGGCAGGGGGAAACGCATGACGTCAAAATCCACACACTTCCTTATCAATCACATTCAAAGCCATGCCCCTCGTCTTTTACATGAGAAGCCAAGCGCTCTTAGCTATCACACCGCAAACCACGATGCCTGTAGACCACACCCCTCTGCATAAATCACGATGCAGTATTTTACAACGAAACAGCTTCTCAGACTGCAGTGCTTTACTGTCCATTAAAATTAAACACTTCAAGCAGTTTGTTTCGGACATGTTCAGATATTTCTTTATCGAAAAACTCAGAACCATCACTTGAAATGCGTAAAACTGCGCCTTGTTCAAAAAATTACGTAAGCTTCACTTCAAATGCGTAGAAATTAAGCAGAGGGTGTAACTTGCCGTATTTCCACATCTAAATTATTAGAAAAAACACACAAACAAAGAAACACACATGCACACAATGTGTATGCCATGAAACCCTACGTTCAGCAGCACTTGTGAAAATCGATAGCTCTATTGTTGTATCATACTTGATGCAAGGCACAACGGACCCTCATATTGCATATTTTCCACATTTAAACTGTGCTATGATGCTTGTGAAGTGTCGCATTTTTCTTTCCATGGTGTCAGAAATATGCCAGCAACACAAAGAAAGCAATTTTTGTGTCAGGTGCCACAAAGTTAATTTCCAAAAACGCGTACACACACATTCACACTCACATATACACCCATCAGAAGATGACTGCGAACTCTCCAATTAATTGCCTCAAGCTATTTCGATGCCAGCATTATTACCAACACATGTACCTGAAAAGTAATATGCTAAACAGGCAGTTGACACTTCATGTACAAGTCCAAATGAGGCACTGCACTGGAACTCAGATAACCGGGTCTGTAACTGCTGAAAACGCATGTTGGCTAAAATACCATGATAAACAAGCAAGCACAAAAGTAAATAGGCAGACTGCAGTACTGCCAGATACTGGATGAATACAATTAATTCCATGTTTAGACCCACACTTAACATAGGGGACAATGGACGTTCAGTTTAAACAATTCCACATCTAAATGTTCTATGATACTTACTAAGAGTCATAATGGTAATTCAATGACTAAAAAGTGTGTAAGAAAAACGTCAGCATACGACGTTTATGTCGATGTCAATTCCATATAGCAAAACACACACACACACACACACACACACACACACACACACACATACACACACACACACACACACACACAATGCTATGTCAAACGTTACAATGGTATCTCCAACTGTAAAATAGGAGATGGGATGTCAATATTTCCATGTGATAAAATGTTATTGAAGGTTCATAGAAGGAATTGACATCACTGAACCATTTTACAAGTTTTTGAGTGATGATTCACCTAAGCAAGTGTCTTTTAAAGGGGGAGAAGATGATATACACGAGCAAAATATAATCGACGTTATTAACTGGCTAAACGCGGTGGTCTAGCGGTTCTAGGCGCTCAGTCCGGAACCGCGCGACTGCTACGGTCGCAGGTTCGAATCCTACCTCGGGCATGGATGTCTGTGAGGTCCTTAGGTTAGTTAGGTTTAAGTAGTTCTAAGTTCTAGGGGACTGATGACCACAGATGTTAAGTCCCATAGTGCTCAGAGCCATTAACTGGTTAACATTGTTTTTCAGTTTTTTTATTTTTTTATTAGTTCTACTTGAGTTACATAAAAGGAGCTTTCGAGGAATTCTGCAAGACTGGCCGATCATAATTACTGTGATAAGGCTCTCTGAAAGTTTACTGGCTGTATTTCACATAATCAGCTCCTAAATAATACCTAAAACCTAATCATAATACGTGATGTAGGAACACCCAACGTAGCCATAAGACAAACAAAGTGACAAACCACCATTTTTTAAAGGGAAGAAGAGAAAGTTTTAATCATATCTTTAATGCAATGTACCACTTCCACTACGTAATTTCGCATTACAGAAGAAGAAAATAACACACTATGTTTACATACGACATGTATGTAAAAATGATGGAACAAGACAGGCTTCACCAAAGGCCAAAGATAAAGGTAGGACAAGGCGGAGATGAAAGCCCATTGCAGCAAAACAGAAACTTAGCCACTGAAATAAAATTATTCACTCTCTCTCTCTTTCCCTCCCTCCCTCCCTCCCTCCCTACCTCTCTCTCGCTCTCTCTCTCGCTCTCTCTCTCTCTCTCTCTCTCTCTCTCTCACACACACACACACACACACAGTTACTTATCGTAATATGCAAAGATCTCATTTCGCTAAAAAAATTCGAACTCTGCAAGAAAATGAAGTCGTCATTTCTCAAAATATTGAAGATTTTGAGTACAAAACACACATAAGAAGCTAACGTTGTAAGTTATTGTTAAATATCATTTCTAAAAAAATAAAATAAAAGTACACATAAGTTGCATAGTAGCAGTACTGATTTAATGGATAGTTTAAGCACAACTAGTGAATGCTCACAGTTCATTATTTGCACCACACCTTGAAAGCACAATGATAATTGAAATTGGATATTTCCATATCTCGATTTTCTGTGTTATTTATTAAAATACACGTGCTTTGCTTGTTGGCTCTACTGCAATAATCTGCAGGTCAGTCGTCGAGTGTAGCTCGATACTCGTACCACACATTAGATTTATCAAAATACATAAAAAATGGATCTATAACATCGTAAATCACGCATGTACACAAGTGCTGATCTAATTTACAGCTTAAATTCCGCGTATTAACGAGATTATCAAAGTAAACAATGTTACTCCTGTCGTATCCCATGACAGATCCAAGTTACCAGTTTATATTTGGTGTCGCCTGTTTGGTGCAATCGGAACGCTGACGACACTATTGTTCCGTCGTGTTTTCCGTAGCCAACCTCTGTGGTTAATGGGGATGTTCAAATGGTTAAAATGGCTCTAAGCACTATGGGACTTAACATCTGAGGTCATCAGTCCCCTGGACTTAGAACTAGTTAAACCTAACTAACCTAAGCACATCACACACATCCACGCCCGAGGCAGGATTCGAACCTGTGACCGTAGCAGCAGCGCGGTTCCGGACGGAAGCGCCTAGAACCGCTCGGCCACAGCGGCCGGCTTGGAGGTGTTCATCTGCCAATGTTGTAAAATGTGTGAAATGGCATCTCTCTCTCTTTTTCGATACGTCTCCTGCATCAAGCTCTTCATTTCAGAGTAGCACTTGCACTCTGCATCCTCGTTTATTTGCTGGGTCGATTCCTATCTCTGTCCGCCCTTAAAGTTTCACTCTCTGAAGTTCCCTCTAGTGTCATGGAGATTATTTCCTCATGCCTTACGACATATCCTATCAGCTTGTCCCTCTAGTCAGTGTCTTCAGCACTTTTCTTTCTTCTCCAATTCTACAGAGAACCTACTCGTTCCTTATCTTACCAGTCCACCTGATTTTAAACATTCTACTGTAGCACCGCATCTCAAATGCTTTGATTCTCTTGTCTCTTCGTGTCGGTGGTCTGCTTCGCAGCGAATGGTGACCACAAGAAGTGGCTCCACTTTCGACTATGTAATGAACGTAATGGTAGCGTTCAGAACGAGTCACAGTCGCACCACTTTTTGAAACACTCGAGTGCGGCGCTGCTAACGCATCAGTCGCGGACCGCTCGGTTCCTCGCATAGTAGCTGCAGTAAAGTGGAAATGGTTGGTTGTCACTATATTAGAAAATGTCACTGGATAAGGGAATACACGGACCAAACATCAATACAGAAGATTTGTCACTGAGATTGAAAAGTGGCGTGCTACAGGGGATCTGAAACACAACGATTACAGCAACGAGACCACAAAGAAGAACGCGTGGTTGTCCATCATAGGGAAATTCGAAACAAATTTCACAGATCACGTCAAACTTAACCGGTAAGAAAATTAATATTAATTTCCACCAAATATCAGTAATACGGGAAATATTGCAGTAGCTGAAATACTTTACGAATTCAGCGCGTGCAGAGCTGTATTTCAAGCAAACAGTTACCTGTTAATCCTGATTTCATACCTGATGGACATTAAGATCATTTCCGTGGCCTTCATGAGTGAAGTAATAAGCAAATTTTGTTCGGGTGCGTTTAGCAGCGTCAGGAGCTAGAGTGTTTTCTACTGGCGTCTCATCCTCTAGTGGAGCAACACAAAATGTGTCCTAAAACTCATACCCTTCCCTTTCCCTGACGAAGTTGTGCAGAAGACAGCAAGTATCTATGGTAATTTCTGCCAAATCTTGCTGAACATTTAACGAAATATCTTCCAAGTATTGTTTAGTATCTTACTCAAAGCGGGCAGAGCTTGGAGCTCCCCTAACGTGCCTTTACAACGCCACCCGCGCGCATTTGTATCACCACTTAAGATCAGTAGTAGTGCCACGATAGTCAGCAAACCACTCAGCAGTGCTGCAAACTGGCCACGTGTGATGCTTGGCTTAGAATCCAATATTTGATTTCGGAATCTCTGTCTGAGCGTGTTGTAATCCAGCTGGAACCTTCCCATACCTCGCGGCGTTTTCCAAGTGCACAGAGCATTCGTTAGTGCCGTCTGAAATTGATTGCAGAACTCAGTTAGTCTTTCTCCTCCCTCAGTAGTAGCGCCGAGCTCATATTTTCCTCTAACCCTGTCTGCTATTCCTTCCACTACAACTGCGTTCCAGTCCCGCATAACTTTCATGTCCTTTTACACTCCGAATTACCCGTTCAGTATCCACATATACCTTCCCCATCTCTTCATTTGTTGGCAACAATGTTGCATTTATACGTGAACTATTGCTCCCGGCTTTGGTTGCTGTCGAATCTGATGAGAATAGCTCTGTCACTGTACTGATCACAGTAGCCCACTTTCTGCCTGTCTTGCTCTTCATAATGAATCTTACCCCGTTATATATGTTGCTGCTACTGTTTATATTACCCTACATTCGTCTGGTCACACCCTTTATCTTCTTTCCATTTCACCTCACTAACACGCTCTATATGTAGGCTGAGTCTTTGCATTTCTCTTTTCATGTATTCTAGTTTTTCCACTACGTTCGAACTTGTGACATTCCACGCCCTGACTAGTAGAGCGTTATACTTTTGTTGGTTATTCCTTTTTTTTCGTAGTCACCTGCTCATTGGCAGTTCCCTCCCGGAGATGTGAATGGGGGACTAATGTGGAATATGTTGCCACTAGAGAGATTATTGTGACAATTTTTCAATTATAGATCACGTGTACTGTTGATGCACATTATATGTCTTTAATGCAGTGGTTTCTATTGCCTTATGCATTCACGTTTTTAATTATGTGTATTAAGAGCGCGTCTTGGACGAGCGCACATTCGGGAACTGTGGGTTCTCATTTCTCGAAACAACCAGTGTCCTCGAAAGGCTGATGACATCGTGAAGGCTCGGAGCAACAGGAAGTGCTGTGCCGTACGTTCGAAGAAAATCGTATCACACATTTGCAACTGAATTGCATCTGTTGAAATGCAGAGCGCAAAACGTCTGTCGTTGTTGTGTTGCCGCCACCTCGACGCACATCGAGTAATGAACGGGTGAATGAGCGAACTCACTGCACCATGGATAGCGATACCGCTAACTTAACTGTCCCCACGACAGACTTTGTTTTCGTCTGCAGAGGAGCAACGTACGGCAGTTGACCCTCAACATAAAAAAATGTAATGAACTGCGCATAAATAGCTAGAAAGACCAGTCACTGTATGATTACACGATTGCAAAACAATCATCGGGAGCAGTCATGCATTACATACATGAGACTGTGCTATGCAGCATAAATAAGGTGGCTTACAAGTGACGCTTTCGACTAATACTTGAACTTGGTCGTCGGTGTTGGATCTGTGCCTGATATTGTTGATACAGGAAATAGACAGTATGCAGAGAACAGCAGCACGTTTCTTTGTAGGTTCCCCAATAAGTTTAGGAGATCCACGGAGATGCTCAGATAACTCTAGTGACAGATGCTACAATAGAGGCGTGGTGCATCACGGTGCGGACAGATGTTAAACATCACAGAGTGAAAGGTCCTACGAGAGTCAACAGATACATTGGTTCCTCCTACCTATAACTCACCAAAAGGCTATGGAGGTAAAATTAGAGATGAACAAAAATCGTTCTTCCTGCGGACCAGTCATGACTGGAACAAGGGAGGGAAGAAGCTGACGATGGTACAAAAACTGTTGTAACCAGACGAAACTTCTTCCGTCCAGTCATTACAGTGGGTTCTTTGACTGCTCGGTGAGGTGGCTCATAGGAACTGTAACTCATGAAATATTAGTTCACTGTATTACATTAATGAGTAAAAGATTTACGTAACTTTGCCAAACTTCATCGCCACAGGAGTAATGGATAATTTACAACTGTCATTCATTAGTAAAGCATCACTTGATGCACTAATTAACAAAATGTTATCTTTCAGTACAAAATGCAACCTTTACGAAAGTAAACTTCATCAGAAACTTTAACAACTCGTTGGTGCTACACTAAGATGTTGATCCTTTCAGATGAGGTCACGAACTGGGGGACAGCTGTTGCATTCTCGAATCTATATTTACCTCAGAGCGCCGGCCGGAGTGGCCGTGCGTTTCTAGGCGCTACAGTCTGGATCCGAGCGACCGCTACGGTCGCAGGTTCGAATCATGCCTCGGGCATGGATGTGTGTGATGTCCTTAGGTTAGTTAGGTTTAATTAGTTCTAAGTTCTAGGCGACTGATGACCTCAGAAGTTAAGGGGCTCCGGAAAGGCTCAAAATCATGAAAAGTTCAATTTTTACTTTTTTTCCGTTTTCTGAATCTGCAGACTATTACGTTTTAATAGATATATAATTTATTCAATTCCGAAGACTACAACTATTTTTAAATTTTTTTTGAAATGTGTTCTACATGGGCGTGACCCACTGTGGCGCTGTTAAACTGCTGTCAAATGGTGTTATTATTAACGTCCGTGTTCATCAGGTACATTTTAGTGATGTGAGATAAAGTATGTGTTGTGGCTAACCTTTGATGGTTCAATATATATCGCTGGTGTGATTGTCGATTGTTTCATGTTTATTTACTCTGTCGTTATCTCGAAAATATTCGTAATTAATTCTGTTTCTTGAGTCTCTGTTTTGTTGAAGTATAATAATGAGTAAAAGTAAAGTTGGTGTTGCGACTTTCAATGATGGCAACATTGTAAGGTGCAAGGTATTTAGAAATATGGGAATGAAGATAGGTTCTAACATGGTACGATCGATGCTTGCTTTAGACAAGGAACGCCTTCGGGCTGCAGATAGGGCTGTAAAGAGTCTAGAAATACAAGCAAGAGTAAACAGGAGGAGGAACAAGAGGAAGCTGGAGGAGGAGTTTGCAGAGGATGAAGATAATCCATCCTATGGACCTGGAATGCACTAAAAAGTTAATCCAATCTTTGTCGCTCGATTCCCAGAACTTTTATTTTCTCATACTAATTACATGTTTTCTAAGGATCTTGCAAACATATTTGTTTCAAACATTTCAGTAAATGTTACACAGTACCTTCTGCATAATTTAACACAGCCTTTTTCCAAAAAACTGTATATTTTTGAATATATAAATAAAAAATTGCAAAAAAATGTTGTGAATTTTCATTACAATTGAAAAAAATTCATCTTTCATAACTGAACTAAAATTTTGTAAAATCCCTGTGTTAAGTTGTAGCCCATATTCCAATAAAGAATCTGTAAAAAGTTCAACTTCCTACCTCAAATACTTTGTGAGGAAAGATGTAATTTATAAGCGTTATTTTAACATTGCAAGTATAGGGCGTTCCGGAGCCCCTTAAGTCGCATAGTGCTCAGAGCCATTTGAACCATTTTTTGGCCTCAGAGCAAGGGCGCTGTACGCTCACAAGAGAAACTCCTCATCGCACCCCCGCCTCAGATTAAGTGGCAAAATGGCTCATTGGACAGCCCGTCAAAAACTGAACACATATCAAGCGTGAAAACAAGAAGAAGATGTACTCAATTGTGAAAAATGAAGCAACAGCAAACGGTCCAAGCTCAAGATGTGCAACGTCGAGCGACTTGCAAGAACGACGGCGTGGCGGTTGTGTGGACACAGTGCTGGCTTGTAAAGTCGGAGATCCGTGTTCGAAAACTACGTCTTGTTTTTTCTTCACAAATTTATGAATTGTCCGACCGGTCATTGACGTTTCTCTCCTATTTCTGTAGTCTTGGCGGTTGTCATACTATACATTGTTTATAGACTATGAGTGATGTGGTAAGGCTATATAACCGTCGCAAGTAAACGTGATAGATGAATAGTGACAGTAGGCTAAATGCCTCATAGATCTCTCACAGAAATGAAAACAACAAATAAATGGGTGTGAACTGTGTTACAACGAAGGAATTCAAAACTTGCAAAACGGACGTTACACCACGATAAAGACACAAATTTGAATACAGCGAACAGACACGTCAATGACCGGACGGACAGTTCATAATTTCGTGACAAAATGGGTAAGAGATAGACCTGAATCATGATGTCGCCCTTAGCAATTTAGTACTGTGACCACATAACCATGGCTCCACAGTCTTTTACGACGCTCGATATTGCACTTGTTAATCGTGGGCCGTTGACTGTTTCTATTCTGCTTCTTTCTCCCACCGTGCAGTACACCTTCTTCCTGTTTTCATATTTGATCTGTGTTCAGTTTTTGATGGGCTATCCAATAGGTCATTTTACCACGAACTCTGTGAGGGGTGCGGTACGGAGTGTCCCTTGTGAGAGGGAGGGTATTGTCTTCTGGAGTACCTCCCACTGGTTGTTGAAGATTGCAGCGACCGCCCGCTAATGACTGTGGTATCAGATCTCGTTGTCCACTTTGGTGTGACACCGTTATCTCTGGACGGCGCCACACAAAGTATCCTTCGACACTTTCCGCAAGAAAACTTGTGGAGCTTAGATGTAGATTTCGTTTCGATGAGTAAGACAAAATCCAGGTCAACTTTCTATCTTCATTCGTCCAGAAGATATAGTCTTATGAAATCGGGTGATTTCTCTTGAAATACGCTGAATCATACAGAATGAGTCCACTATCTTGTAACTTCCATAATGAGTAAAAACTGAGGGGACTCCTGCTGATGTGAACTTTAAGGAGAAAAATAATTATTTTTAGTATCTTTCTTTCTATTTCTCTTTATACATTGTGCAGCATGTCTTGCTTCTGATCTTAGAAGCTATCGATTCTCTACCAATTGGATCCATCTGCAGCCACCTGAAAAGCATGAGTAAATCCATCTACAGCCGCAACGTATTGTTACTTGCTGACAGAGAGAGTGGACAACATTCTTCGTATATTGAAACGTCCCCTTTGAAAAATTTATGAATTACTGTACTGGGATGCATGTAGATTTGCACCAAGTATTTCGCAGCTGCGCTTGCAATTAACTAGATATTATTTTCAGTACTATGTTAATGTGTTCTCTTATTTTTGCTCTTCAAATTGTGCTTTTCTGTGTTGTCGTGTGAAATATTGTGACAATAATGGCGTGTGAAAAACGTAATACTAGGCTCCAAAGTAAACTGAGAAATGACAGTGAAGACGAAAGCAGTGTGTTAGCGCCACCGTGTAATGAAGTAACTAATGTTCAAAGTAGTAATTTGGTAATTGTTCATAGGGAAATGGAGCGGGCGGCAAATAATGGCGTAGACAGTGAAACAATTAGTGAACAGGAAAGCATTATCGATCGATCGGTCGGCAACATCTAGCCTCAGGAATCCGAAATGACAGGACACAATCTTGCAAATACTGTAGATTCAGGTTTTGCGTCCTCACCCTTTTCTCAAATAAGTCAAGACACATTTTCTGCTTGTCAAAATGTGAATGTTGCCGGTGCAAATTCACTGCCGAAAAGCACTGAGGAACATGTTTCAGACACCAGTGCATTGTTATTACAATTAATGCAGCAAATGGGACAAAAGCTTCAAAAGTTAGACACAATGGAACAACACCAGAGACAAACACAGCAACAGTTAGACACAGTGGAACAAAATCTTAAAAAATTAGTCACAATGGAACAAAATCAGAGACAAACACAGCAACAGTTAGACACAATGGAACAAAATCAGAGACAAACACAGCAAAAGCTTCAAAAGTTAGACACCACACTTGAACAAACACGTGAAGATTTAACTACTGAGTTACATAACTTTGAATCGAAATGTCAAAAAGTCTGTAATGACGTAAAAACACAAATTTGTGAGCATTTTCAACCTATTTTTGCGCGGCGTGAAAATGCATTACAGAATCACGAAGCAGCCATAAAAGAACTGCAAACCATTGTTCATGAAAATCATGAGACCCTGCAAGCTAAAATTGACTCAGTTGCATCTACCGATTCGGTTACGCAACTTGCAAAAACTCAAGAAAACTTAAAGGATACAGTAGATACTCTGAAAATTGGTTCAGAAAGACACACTGAGGAAATGTGTTCACTATCGGAGAAAGTAGCCTAACTTTCGGATCAGGTCACTAACTTATCTACGAAGGTAGATGATAATCTGAATGACGCAAAACCGGTAGTGTTTAATGACACAGAAGAGTGCGAACAAATTAAGAAAATGAAACAAAATCTGAATCAAATTAATACGCAACATCAAAGAGAAATCCGGGAAGTACAAGATCAGCTGACACAGGTAATACAAGAATTACGTATTTCAGAGGACACTCGCGCTCCAATACGGGAAGAGGGACATAGAAATACGGAACAGCCACAAAATAATAACACAGGGCACTTCGGAAATTATGAAAGAAATTGGCAAGGTACACCGAATTTTGAGATGGAACCGCCGAAACGACGTAACAATGACCGACATGCGACTCGCCGACATGATGATTTTGATTATAAGCTGTTCATTACTACACGTAAATTGAAAACGTTTAAGAACTCTGCCAACGACATTCATCCACAAGCGTGGCTCCATCAATTCTCTCATTGTTTTCCTCCCAACTGGTCATTAGAACACAGATTAGAATTTATGTGTGGCTACTTGGAGAATGAACCAACTGTAAGAATGCGATCGGTCATTCACGATTGTCACAGTGAAGGAGAATTTTATCATGCCTTCCTCTCAGCGTATTGGTCTCAAGCTACACAAGACCGAGTAAAACATAGCATCATAATGATGAAACGTTTCGAACAATCTGAATTTTCCAGTCTTGTGAAATATTTTGAAGACATGTTGCACAAGAATCAGTACCTGTCAAACCCATACAGCCCCTCAGAACTCATCTGCATTTGCTTAATCAAATTACCTGAACATTTACGACATATTATTTTGGCAGGACGTTGCAAAGATGACATTGAAGCTTTTCAGGGACTCTTACAAGAATTAGAAATTGACACAGACAGTCGCGGAACGCGAAAACAGGAGTACAACATATACAGGTCACATCTGTCACAATTTCGCGATGACAGAAATAATAAATGGACACGACAAGGCTATTCTTACAACGTAAATCGTGACCAAAACAGACACCACCCGTATGACAACCACTGGCAGAGTAATAGTTACAGAGAAAGATCGCATTTCCGCACTAATGAATATGACAGAGACATTCATAGCAACAGACAATTTGGCAACCAGAATTATTATCACGGGAGACAGAATAACTTCAGACGCAACGGTCCAGCGCGCAGTTACGATTCAGGGAGCAATTCTCCACCACGTGACCGACAGGAAAGAAACTATGGAATCTACCGACATGACGACAGACGATATGATCGTAACGACAGACCTGAACTGCATCAGAACTGGCGGGATTTAAACAGAGCAGAGCCCTCTTGGCAAGGCGAATTTGTAGAAGTTAGGTCTCCTAATCCCAATAACGATGCGTGCCAACAAAGAAACAGACAATGACTCGCACCACAGGCAGCCACTTGCGCCCGCTGGCTCAGGGAAAAATAACATTGATGCTAACCTTGAGCAAAATTCCAGTATTCTTTACGGATGAATACCACATGATAATTGCATTCAAGTTGAAACTCTTCGTACGCCACATTTCACATGTAAAACCGTTTATTGAAAAATAATCTGCTTTTAACTTTGTCTTTGCCATAAAACGTTTCGCTTCACATTTCTAGTATGCATTGTCACACTGTTTAAGTTAAATATCCAGTCAAGAACCAAGAGAACTTATTTAAACAGAAATTACGAATGCATTGTTATAGTGAACAGACGACACAGTGTTATTGTGTGTGTGCATTCTTGCTTGTTAGTTGCACGATTACGTAATGACTATAAGGCTCACATACTTAGAACATTTACCAGTACTGCTAATGAGATTCTAATGCAACATTTTGGTTTACTTGAAAATACATTCTGGATTTAAGGTACTTTCTG
Organism: Schistocerca cancellata; assembly: GCF_023864275.1. Taxonomy (NCBI): domain Eukaryota; kingdom Metazoa; phylum Arthropoda; class Insecta; order Orthoptera; family Acrididae; genus Schistocerca; species Schistocerca cancellata. The sequence continues at coordinate 264,919,743 of NC_064627.1, forward strand.
TGAGATACCAGATGAGACAATGGTTACTTTATGTGACAGCTACACGACTTTATCATGATGCTACTAATGAGTGACAATTTACAATGTTGCTTTTGCGGTGTTTCTGTTTTATATCTGCACAGTTTTTCTGTATTATTCTGGAAAGTAAAACATGTTTTAGTAGTAACTTTTGTGGTATAGCCACAATGAGACAGCCGTTTCCGTAGCACAACAATACGTTACAGCACAGTAATTTCTTCATCATAACAATAAGCGTAATAACTAAGATATCTATACGCAAAGCATTTCACTTTTGTTTATCATGAGGTAAGTACATTGACTTCTGCAGAACTTAGCTTTTGGAGGACAATAACTACGGCACTTCCACAGAGATTATCTTGCAGCAAGAAGCACATTTAGCGCTACAGGACACGTATTTGAGTGATTAATTTTGTACTTAAATCATTTATTTTTAAAGTTATTTGAAGTACAATGATACAAAGGTCTTCCGTAATACATTTAATTCCATTCTTGTAATCCGTAACACCTGAGGGTATAATTACATTGATCCTCAGGGGGGTACACGCTTACTTTGTGTATCATGTGTTTGGCAAGCACAAGGAGTCCTAGCTAATATGGTATTTGCTTATACAACTATACACATCGGTACCATATTCCTCTAAAACACAAATTACACAGCTATCTGATCATTTAACTGAGAGAGACAAACTTTTTTACAATGGCAGTGACAGATGTTTACGTAATTACACCGTTGGATAACTTCACACTTACGAAATTGAATTTTGTCTGTACTTTGTGAACTGTTCATATTTTTTTGGACCCATTGTGATACTATGAGAGCTTTGAATAATATATTTGGTATGGGATCACAATTTTTAAAGTACGTTTGAGGCAGATGACACTTTTGACATGAGCAGAGAATTTCTTTTAATTATTGGAGGAAGCTACAACGATTTTGAGAGTTGACTGAGGTGTTATGATGTTATTATTACGATGACTATGTGTATTATGCTGTTGCGGTATGTTTATGATCAATAAGCTGATGCTGTATGAGTTATTTGATTATGCTACATATCTATTGTGATGAAATATTGAAGAAGTGTCGATGAATATGTATATATGTAATAAGGTAAGGAATAATGAGTAGTGGTTAGGGACTCTGGTTTGTGAATAAGGTTGTTGGAAACCAAGAATCATACTTTAAGAGTTATGAAATGTGTGTATATGCGTAAATGCATCACAATGCCGACGAAAACGTTTTGAACACTGTTATATTCATAGGAGTTTGTTTCTACACATTTGCAACGTAAATTCTCGACTGGTGAAATTTTTTTGTATGAGACTGCCACTGTAGCGGAAACTGCTGTCATAAATATTTCAGTAAGAAAGGTAAGTGACGTTGACGTAATGCATTTTGGGTGCCCAGCTGACAAAAGAAAGCCATTAGTGTGTGCGCCTTTCAGAGGCAGAGGTGGAGAAAAAAAAAAGAGACCATTAACCTCGCTATTGACATTCCTTTGTAGAAAGCATCGCAAATATGACACGCTCATTACCTGAAAACATATGATTACTTGTACTTTGTGCTAATTACTGAAATGCTTATGAATTGATGGGAAATATTCGTACATCTGCACACCTGATTATGACAAGTGTCTTTCTACGAGAGTTGAGAGCTACTGACTTACGAAATGCCACATAGCTATTGAATGATGTTTTTATGCTTTGGTTTGCGTAATTGCTTATTTCATTTTCCAGCTGTGTTGCAGCATTGGTTTTATAAAATAAACTTAAATGCATCTGCTAATGTGAACACTTTCTGTCAACAGATTTATTAAATAATTATTTTCTGATCCACATTCTTCGAAAAAGGAGCTCTTGGAATGGAGAGAACAATAAGAAGGGACTAATAACAGTAACTGCATCTATAATATTCTTTTCAAGTACATGGTAATATTTTTTTTACAATATGTTGTTGTGGTGCACCACTTTAATTACATAGACATTAGGATGTGAATATACATTTCCCTTGTCTGCATTATTGTCTTTAGTGTAATGTTTTTTTTTTTTTTGCTTGAGCTATGTCATGTTTAGATATAAGTTGCTGCAGCTGTTTGCCAGGCATAGTGCTACTAAATTTCACTTTGTATTACTCTGTTAAGCTAGTTTTACTACTGATTTATTTTTCTTGTTGCTGCACATTGGCTCATATTAGTTGTAATGTTGCATTTTCTCTGTTAATTTAGATTTGCTGCTGCTGCCAATTTGCATTTTTTTATTGCTGTTTGCGTTAATTGTTTTGTGCTGCTGCATTGCCTCGTCCCTTAGTTTAGCATCTGAGCTCAGTAGATTTAAGTTAGCTTAAGAGGGGATAGACTATATAAGAAACTAACTATGATGAATTGGAAGAAATGCATTGAGAAGCTATAAGAAAATGGTGTGGCCAAAAAAAGAATTTTGAAAGAGGATATGAACAAAAAAAGTAGGGTTTAAGGACAACAGGTTTAGGTAGGATTTTCTTGGAAATAAATGCTGAGGTAAGATAATGGTAAATAAATAATGAGGTAAGAAATGTGTGAACAGAATACAGAAAGCATGCTTGGATAGAATTTTTTGACTGGAGCAAATATCGAAATAAGACGAAAGATCTATGGAATGAAGTTTTGGGTTGGACTGCAGTACCAAATGTTACACTGAAAACGAACCCTGTCCTTTCCTTTTGTGTTATCCCACTATGTGTTTGTGTACCCTTGTGTATTTATGTTCTTCCTGTCTTTATATGTTTATCTGATAAGATTTATGTTGTAGAATTTTTCTAATACTCATCTACATGAACTATTATGAGGAATACTGTTCTCCTCAAATATAATTGGCATTACTAATATGTTATTTACCTTGTAAAGATGTTTAGACATTATTTATTCTGTTTTGTTTTAATGCTCATGTGTAAAGTTGATGTTTCGCAAGTTATTCTGATCTTTTATGTATGTACTCATGTAATAATTCCTGTAACACTGATGAATATGTTATTTCGATTCTTTTGTATAGCCTGTACTACAAATGTTATCTGAATTCTTATGTTCTTTAATGATGTATTTTGTACCTTTGTAATTGTATTCTTAGGTTATAAAATTGTAATTGATACCAGTTCATCATATTATTAACTTGTTAGTTACATTTCACTGCACACTTTTCTGTTGGTCATAGTATATGGACAATATGTGAGAAGTAGGGACTGATAGTGTTTGCACGTGTGTTAATAATTCAGCAAGGGACTGGTTAACGGCATTGCTGGTTCTAAGGACAATTCCAAAAACTTTGTGAGTGCACAAGTGGTGGTTTATGGACTTGCTATATTCTCCGCAAGACTCTTCGAGGGTGAATGTGCACCTGCACAGTCGCAACAGACGTCTGCTGGCCGTCTCTACATGGACTACAGTGGGTCTACACCTTTGCTCACTCACCAGTACCATCATTTCTACAAGGACTGCAGTGGGTCTGCACCTCTGGTGGCCCACCAATACCACAATCTCTAACAGGACTACAGTGGGTCTGCACCTCTGGTGGCCCACCAATACCATAATCTCTACCAGGACTACAGTGGGTCTGCTCTGTGATGACCTACCTACCAATATTCTTCAAAACGTCGAATGACTCTGCTGTGGGTTTGCTCAGTTGTGGCCCATTACCTGTCAGCATGTCAAGAGTCAGCACTGTCTTTCCGTTGGAAGGACAACACTACTTCTTCAAGACTGCATGGAAAACTACTTCCGTGTGCATTGTCTTTTACTGCTCAGACTTTGAGAAAAACACTGCAATTTTACTGTAATGAACAATCTGGACTGTCTTTATGGACTGTGAGAGTATTTTAGCTTTTGACCAACATTGTATCAATAAGTGTGTGCATTTGATATGTTTGTTATTGTAATTATGAAAATTTTTTTCAAATCATTATTGGCCACTGCCCAAAACTATTAGTAAAAAATTTTGTGGGGAGCATGGGGGCTATGTAACTAGGCTGTTTATGTTTTCTTATCGGCAACGTTACGTAGCGCTCGGTATGAAAATCACTGGCTGTGCTGTGTGCAGTCTGTGGCTAGTTTGCATTGTTGTCTGCCATTGTAGTGTTGGGCAGCGGCAGCTGGATTTGAACAGCGCGTAGCGTTGTGCAGTTAGAGGTGAGCCGCCTGCAGTGGTGGATGTGTGGAAGGAAATGGCGGAGTTTTGAAATTACATATATTATGACTTTTGATGATATTAAGGTAAATACATTGTTTGTTCTCTATTAAAATCTTTCATTTGCTAACTATGCCTATCAGTAGTTAGTGCCTTCCGTAGTTTGAATCTTTTATTTAGCTGGCAGTAGTGGCGCTCGCTGTATTGCAGTAGTTCCAGTAACGAAGATTTTTGTGAGGTAAGTGATTTGTGAAAGGTATAGGTTAATGTTAGTCAGGGCCATTCTTTCGTAGGGATTTTTTTGAAAGTCAGATTGCGTTGCGCTAAAAATATTGTGTGTCACTTTAGTGAATGTTTGAGTACGTTCAGTTTTGCTCAGCTGTTTGAAAAGCAAATAATGTAAGAGGTTTACCAGTACAGTAATTCATAAATTTTTCAAAGGGGACGTTTCAATATCAACAGCCCCGAGTACACCTCAACCAAACTTTGTCAAGTGAAGTGTATTTGGTCTTGATGATACATAGAAAAAATGTTATCTCACGCTCTCTGTCGAAGGGTGACTCACATTGTGGATGTAGATCGATTTACACTTCGTGAAAAGTGTGTGGAAACTGAACCAACTGTAAAGGATGAGCCAGACAGTAGGGGATTTTCCTTTATTATATGAGCTTTCAAACGGTAACTTCATTTTTCCATTACGGCCAAGCCACGGCCGGCAGTGTTAGCTGCCTGTAAATTCTTTCGTCCCACGGTTTAGCAACAGGAAGTCAGCTCCGAGGAAGAGCACCTTGGCCACGCGCCTCCCTCAGTTGCTGACGAGGTAACGCAGCCCCAGTCGTCGCTCAGCAGGCGACGCTCTGGAAAGTTCCATGCCGCCCGCACTGTTTTCTCGATCCCGACGAACGGCCGCCCGTCGCCGTGCCCGCTCTCTCGTATTCTCGCTCACCCGCGAGTCGGATGCGCGCCCTCTAGCAGTGAACATCTCCCGCTTCTCCCGGTACTGCGGCACTGTGGACTTAGTTTTGGCAGACAACCACTTTCGTTAGCTTCGCGAACAATGTCTCACCAAACTCTACGCTCTGGCTCACCCTCACCTCCCTAGGCCTATGTAACCCCTTTCAACATGCTTTCGCCAATAAACGGCCTTTACCTAAAAATTACCCTATTCATTCCATAACACCCACCGCTTGCCCGTACGCCCATCCTCTACACAACCTTCTTTTCCCTGGCCTTACCTCGTGACTCCACGGGATCGTCATTTATTTTGGATTTCGCAGCCTCAGCGACAGAGGGTGGACGGATGTCCTTCATGTTGACACCCCTTCGTCCTCGCCCCACCGGGGACGAAATTCATGTACTCCATCTGTCTGCGTCTAGTGTTATTCCACGAGAAAGTGTGAGAACGTTTTCGCAATGTTTCATAACTGAGACAGGATAAGGGTATCAGCCCGGTTTTCACCTAGATGTGTGTGGGAAATTAACGTGGAACCATTGATCTCTGACGTCGATAGTATACTTTACTGAAATACGTAAACATTGTTGAATGGTACAGAAATACACAGAGAGGTGAAAAAAAAAATGGCTCTGAGCACTATGGGACTTAACATCTATGGTCATCAGTCCCCTAGAACTTAGAACTACTTAAACCTAACTAACCTAAGGACAGCACACAACACCCAGCCATCACGAGGCATAGAAAATCCCTGACCCCGCCGGGAATCGAACCCGGGAACCCGGGCGTGGGAAGCGAGAACGCTACCGCACGACCACGAGATGCGGGCACAGAGAGGTGAATACAAATGTATTTTTACGCTGTGCAGTACCCATTAACATGGCAGTCTCTGAATTACGTTATATGTTGTTTTTATACGCTACAAACGTACATAGTCTAATTTGTTTTTTAAATGAAGGTAAACAGAGATTCTGGAAAGAAAATGTAGCGATGTACTATTAAGCAACATGCAGCCTGGCCGCTGTTCTTGCCTCTGAGCTATGCAGATTGTAGATTCCAGTAGCAGATACAGTACAACCCTAAAGAGCAGCTGAGGCTGCTCCTTTCCAGACGGCGGCGTTCTTCCATCCTAATGAAAGCTGAGTCACTTTGCATGTCATTACCGGGAACGCGCAGTCAGGCCAACAGCTCCTCTACCCTTCTCTCAGAGACCCAAGGACGGAATGCCAGTGGGTCAGTGGAGCGGGAAGCAGCCACGCCCTTGATCAGAAGCAGCCACGTCGACCCAATTCCCAACCACCCCCGCCTCCACCTCAGCGCATTCCGCGGCTTCGCTGCAGACGCAGCTCTGCTCTGACTTCCTAAGCCACTCACTGTTCACTTCCCGTTTTCCACACGGCTCGCGCGGTGACAAAATATCGAAAGAACACAGCCCTATCTAGTCGTACACCTATACTCTCTCTGCAAGCTACTTTCTGAGTGTAGTGGAGAGTACTTTGTCTACCATTGTAGTCCCCCCTCCCCGCCCCCCCCTCCCCGCACTACCTTTCCTGTTCTTGTCGCGAGTGGTTCGCAAGAAGGATGATTCTTGGTAAGCCTCCTAAATTTTACGTTCATGATATTTTGTCGAGATATACCTAAGAGGGAATGATATTGGTTGACTCTTCCAGGAACGTGTGCTCTCGGAATTTCGTCAGTAAACCACCCCGTGATCCACAACTCCTCTTTCGCAGGGTCTACCACTGAAGTTGGCTGAGCATCTCCGTGACGACTTCGTGCTTACTAAATGAACTTGTAACGAAGAGCGCTGCTCTTCTCACGATCTTCTCTATTTCCTCTATCAATTCTATAAATCCGAGTTACCTGCGAATTGAGTCAGGAGGTCTTTCCACTTTAAGTGCTTCAGTATGCATACCCCTAAATGTTTACTAGGTATGACTGCTACCAGTGATAGTTCTGCAACATTGGAATCATAAAATAATGGGTCGCTCTATCTGCGCATTATCTTATCTATCAATAAGTAAAGAAACGCATTTTGTGCTGAAAGCAGGTTGGCTTTATACAGCATTCCAATACACCATCTTATTCCCCACTCTTTTGGCTACAAAACCCTATTTTTCAACATAATTTCCATCGAATGCTATGGCCTTACGCCACTTTACTAGGAAGGCCTGTATGCCCGTATTTTATCACACGTCGGACCCAAAGTCTTTAATAAGTATCGTCTGTGGCGGTTTCAGTACTCGCCGACACAGATATTATCTTAAAAAAATCGGTACATAATTTTACACAAGTATAAAACATGGCACATAATGGTTTCTCTTTATTACATAAAGTTCACACAATCGTTGTCCACGTAATTACAATCATCCATTTCAATTATTCTTTTCTCCTTTTTTTACCACATATAAAATGTGTTTTCTTAGGAGACGTTACAATGCCCCCTGGCAGCAATTGACTAACGTTAAGAATGTTAGGCAATATGCGGCCACTAACGTCCGTTTCGCCGTTGTTTCTCTCCTTATTTGCGATATTCACTATTCACTTTGTTGGCTCTTTTGCACTATAGTTTTATTTACACTGTTTATGGTTTCCTCACACTTTGCGATGTGACCGTAAACCTAGCCCCAGGGTCATTACAATTTTCTGGCTCCCCCGTTCGGGCTATGTGCGGTCAGGAAACCTGGGAAAACTGCGCCAGAGCCATGGTCATCTCGCCTGGTTTGCATAACACGCAGTCTGATTGTTCATCAAAAAAGATTTGCATTTATCAAATGTTCATAGATAACAAAAGTTATTTATGACAAAATGTTAAACTTTTAGTCCCCTTGTTCAAAATGTACCTTCTACACTCTTTCACATCCGTGGTAATGTTTGAGTTTGTGTTCCGTGTCACACAGAAAGTCAATCATTAAATATTTTTACAGTAGTATAATGACTTGTCTCTACAACCATTCACGACAAATATTCTATCATGGTATGGCATTCGTGTCAGTTTGCTTCACTAATATTACGAAAACATATATCATCTAACAAATTAATATTTTGAGTTTATACACAGTAAACTAAAGAAAAAATGTTTGTCACGTAATTTCCTGTCCAATAAATCATTTTCATGTTAGTGCATTAACAGCGTAGTTATTAGTGTTCGGTTGAATGTTGACAATGTCGTACGGAGGTGGCGGCGCGAAGCAATTGTTGCGTAGCGTCGTCTGGAACGCGGCGTGCCAACGACCGCTGGGGTCGACGACCTGCTCGTCGTAACAGCGACGGCGAGATGGGGTGGCGCCCGCGCAGTCGTGAACTGCGCAGAACCATTCACCAACGTCGGCGTGTTGCAGTTGTTTCCCGCGACCGGCTGGCGGGCGGCACGGCACCCGTCTCTGCTTCTCCGCATGGCTCCCCGTCACAACGCATGAAACAAATATTCCACAACGGTGTACTGTCTTTGAGGATACAGATTATTAGCTGTGTAAGAAAACGCAACTTGGTTAAAAGCGTTTATTGTTCAGCAAGCCGTCGTTTCGTTGGTCTGCACAGGATGTTTTGGCATGATAACGGATTTCTTGTGGCTTTAAAACTGAATCGCACTGTGACACTGGTATTTAGGGTTCGTCACACGCAGGTTGTACTACACACTTTCATTTGTTCTCACGGTCGATACCCTGCCAGAGTGTCTCTCAACATACGGAAATGTTTCGGATCACACACACTAAATGTTTCCGTCGAGCGATGTTTGTTTGAATCGATTCCTAATGGATCACTAACTACCATTTTTATACACAGTAAATTTACGTTCAGCACTGCACTATGACAGTTAGTCACTCAACGCTTGACTTATTCCGACGTATATATTGGTGCAGATACAACAGTCATTTTCTGTCCCTGCTACACACAATATTCCGTCCTTTCCTAGATTGTTTATGCACACTGTTTATTTTTAATGCATATCAACTGTTCTTTGCATAATCACTCTCATCTATATTGAGTCCATTGTGTTTACCATGTCATTACACACTTTTAGTATTGTTACTAGGCGTATATGGCTTTTTTGTAATTATTTAAAGGTGTGTGATTTTTGGTACATTGTTTTCTTTTGCCTTTTCGGTGTAGCTTGCCAGGTTGTCACCCATCTAGCAAACAGATTTTACCATGTGCATGACAGCTGGACTTGGGCATATTGCTCAATAAATACTTCGTTTAGTATTAGAATTTTTTTTAATGATCTGTCCTACAAGACTACAGTGTAGTTTCTGCGTAGATTGACTTGATTCGTGTACCGCGTAATTAATATTCGAGGACGTGTACCAAGTACACGGGCTTCAATTGAAGCATCGATACATACAAAGGGTAGGTTACACGGAACGGGTTTGTCTTTGATTGAATTCTGCTCCAGTGTCGTTCTCAGATCACTATTGGCAGTAACATTACATCACATAATTGTTTTGTACTACAAAGTCATTTTTTGTCCAGTACAGACTCTCTCAGGGTTCCTTAATTCTAACCCAATTACACCTGTTACATTACTATATGAAATCTCATCATTAATTGTTCAAAATGTTCAAATGTGTGTGAAATCTTATGGGACTTAACTGCTAAGGTCATCAGTCCGAAAGCTTACACACTACTTATCCTAAGTTATCCTAAGGACGAAAAATTACTTCCCTCCTCGACCAGGGGATGGAGTAAGATGCGCGACAGTACGTTTTGTGAGGCATCACCTCTATGTGATAGTAGTACCCCTTGATTATTCGTGGTTGGTCGGTAAAGACTATGGAATATTACGATAGCAGCTGCGTTAACTGTTTGTATGTTGCTTAAACTTTCAGATTCCGGTACTTTGGTTTGAAATGCATCAACATTTGTTTCAAAATTTCTATCTTCCGTACTAGGATAATAAAGATCTGTCACATGTAGATAACCATCTAGGTGTAGTACACAGGGGTTCCTACATTTGATATTAATTCGGTTGCAACAAGTAGCTCCTTCGATTTCATCAAAGACAACTCAGTAATCCTCCTACCTTTATTAACTATGCTTAGTTTTCCCGAGGAGAGGTGGATCACTGAGTCCCTCTCACGGAGAAAATCTACTCCCAGAATGCAGGCCACCTTTAACCCTTTAACAATGAGGAACGAGCTCACTATGGCTTCGCCCTCCTTACAAATCTCCACCTGCACTTGGTGCTTAACTAATTGGCTCTGTGCACTTACAGCTCCAGACACCTTGCAATTATTAACCGGGAAAGTCAGTATGCTACGTCCCTTCCCCAGCGCTTTAAACAATTCTGTACTCATTACACTCACTGAGGCACCTGTGTCAAAAAAATGGTTCAAATGGTTCTTAGCACTATGGGACTCAACTTCTCAGGTCATTAGTCCCCTAGAACTTAGAACTAGTTAAACCTAACTAACCTAAGGACATCACACACATCCATGCCCAAGGCAGGATTCGAACCCGCGACCGTAGCGGTCTCGCGGTTCCAGACTGCAGCGCCTATAAGACGTCTTATATAGTTAAAAATATGGGTTCCCGGCCTTTGACCTCCTTGTGCGAACGCACACGCTATGCCCGAACTCGTACGGGACTTGGTAGATTAATCTGCCACGAGTAATGAGTATGATGGGCAAACATCTATTGGGCGCACTATGAATGTAGTATTGTGGACATGTTGGGAATGTGGATCTCACGGGGGGCGTGCAAGGGATAAGTCCCTGCAGACGCACTATCCTCGGTGCCCGCGGTGGCTCAGATGGATAGAGCGTCTGCCATGTAAGCAGGAGATCCCGGGTTCGAGTCCCGGTCGGGGCACACATTTTCAACATGTCCCCAATGAAGTGTATCAACGCCTGCTTGCAGCTAGGGTGTCAATTTAATTATCATTTCATTTCTAGCAAAGCTGCATGGTCATCGACGGTAACTGTTCTTTCGGGAACAGATATTACCGTCTTATATACACTCCTGGAAATGGAAAAAAGAACACATTGACACCGGTGTGTCAGACCCACCATACTTGCTCCGGACACTGCGAGAAGGCTGTACAAGCAATGATCACACGCACGGCACAGCGGACACACCAGGAACCGCGGTGTTGGCCGTCGAATGGCGCTAGCTGCGCAGCATTTGTGCACCGCCGCCGTCAGTGTCAGCCAGTTTGCCGTGGCATACGGAGCTCCATCGCAGTCTTTAACACTGGTAGCATGCCGCGATAGCGTGGACGTGAACCGTATGTGCAGTTGACGGACTTTGAGCGAGGGCGTATAGTGGGCATGCGGGAGGCCGGGTGGACGTACCGCCGAATTGCTCAACACGTGGGGCGTGAGGTCTCCACAGTACATCGATGTTGTCGCCAGTGGTCGGCGGAAGGTGCACGTGCCCGTTGACCTGGGACCGGACCGCAGCGACGCACGGATGCACGCCAAGACCGTAGGATCCTACGCAGTGCCGTAGGGGACCGCACCGCCACTTCCCAGCAAATTAGGGACACTGTTGCTCCTGGGGTATCGGCGAGCACCATTCGCAACCGTCTCCATGAAGCTGGGCTACGGTCCCGCACACCGTTAGGCCGTCTTCCGCTCACGCCCCAACATCGTGCAGCCCGCCTCCAGTGGTGTCGCGACAGGCGTGAATGGAGGGACGAATGGAGACGTGTCGTCTTCAGCGATGAGAGTCGCTTCTGCCTTGGTGCCAATGATGGTCGTATGCGTGTTTGGCGCCGTGCAGGTGAGCGCCACAATCAGGACTGCATACGACCGAGGCACACAGGGCCAACACCCGGCATCATGGTGTGGGGAGCGATCTCCTACACTGGCCGTACACCACTGGTGATCGTCGAGGGGACACTGAATAGTGCACGGTACATCCAAACCGTCATCGAACCCATCGTTCTACCATTCCTAGACCGGCAAGGGAACTTGCTGTTCCAACAGGACAATGCACGTCCGCATGTATCCCGTGCCACCCAACGTGCTCTAGAAGGTGTAAGTCAACTACCCTGGCCAGCAAGATCTCCGGATCTGTCCCCCATTGAGCATGTTTGGGACTGGATGAAGCGTCGTCTCACGCGGTCTGCACGTCCAGCACGAACGCTGGTCCATCTGAGGCGCCAGGTGGAAATGGCATGGCAAGCCGTTCCACAGGACTACATCCAGCATCTCTACGATCGTCTCCATGGGAGAATAGCAGCCTGCATTGCTGCGAAAGGTGGATATACACTGTACTAGTGCCGACATTGTGCATGCTCTGTTGCCTGTGTCTATGTGCCTGTGGTTCTGTCAGTGTGATCATGTGATGTATCTGACCCCAGGAATGTGTCAATAAAGTTTCCCCTTCCTGGGACAATGAATTCACGGTGTTCTTATTTCAATTTCCAGGAGTGTATATTTTGTTAGGAGACGTTACATCTTGCTGCATCAATTACACCTACGTACTGCTTCCCATGGTTTCCATCCTTCATTGGGCCAAATAGATGGAAGTTGGAATGTGAAAAATCCTGGTTTTAGAGTGAATGAGAGCTGAGCGGCTGAGAGTGCAGCTTTGAACTTTTTCCTCAGAGGACGGGTGTTGTGGTAATACTCCCTGTTAGAAGTGTTGAACCCATGTTTCATCGCCTGTGACGATGTCCGACAAAAAATTGTCACGATCATCCTTGTAACGAGCAAGCAGTTCAGAACAAATTGTCCTTCTTTCTCTTTATGGCCTTCCTTTGGACGGCGAAGAACCCAGCAGGCGCACGCCTTTGAGTGTCCCTACTGGTGGACGAGTGTGTCAGTGCTACCAACAAAGCGAGGTGTTCGATTGTTATTCGTCAGTCACCTCTAATGAGAGTGTCCGCAAGTTCCAACATTGCAGGTGTCCCAGGCGCCGTTTTGGAGGCTACGTACAGCGCCGCCACCTGTCGGAATTTCATGAAACTATATGGGCCCAAGCGGGACTATCCCACAGTAAATTTAGAATTATTTCAACCGAAATCGGGCAAGAAGAAAAGGTGTTGCATTACTTGTTGAACGCCCCTCGTACATATTTGATGCCCCTCGTACATATTCGCTGCGTCACACTTGTTTATGTTGAAATTCAACTGCCGACCCCTGCGCCAACTACGATCCACTACAGGTCGTCCACCAACCCAGTTCATTTCTCTGGCTTTGCGACTTATCTGTATACAACATCAACCGCGAAGAGCCTCTTCGAACTTACGAAGTTGTCCACTAGGTCATTTATGAAATGCTGTGTTCTGTTTCCTAGAAATTCTTCAGTCGAATCACGCAACTATTCTGATATTCTGTGTGCTCTTACTTTGTTCATTAGGCGGTTGTACGAAGCTCTATCGAACGCCTTCCAGAAGTCAAGGAACACGGCATCAAGCTGGCCGCCGGGATCTGTTGCTTTCTGGGTCTCGTGAACGAACAGAGCAAGCTGGGTTTCATGCGGTCCTCCTACAGAGGAGATATTTGGTCTGCAGAAATTTCGCAACACCAGAGCATAAAAAGTGTTCAAAAATTCTACAAGAGAATGACGTCAGAAGTACAGTCCTATAGTCTTTTGTTCGCCCGTTCTTGAAAATGGCAACGACTACTCTTGTTTCTAGTCACTAGCAACGCTTCGCTCCTTTAGCGACCTAATGTAGACTGATTCTAAAAAAGGATCAAGTTCTCTCTCATACTGCATGTAGAATCCTACTGGTAATCCATCAGGTCCAGTGGACTTCCCACTATTGACCGATTTCAGTTGCTTTTCCATCCCACGATCACTTATTTCGATATCTGTCATTATGACATTTGTGTGACAATTTATGGAAGCAAACACAGTACGATCTCACTCAGTGAAACAGCTTTGGAAAAAGGCGTTTAACATTTCGGCCTTCTCTCTGCCATCCTCCACTTCGTTGGCATTACCGTCACAGAGTGTCTGGACGGATGGCTACGATCCGTTTACTGATTTGACTTCTTAGGATTTTGTATGAAGTCAGCAGATAGAATTTTATTTTTAAAGTCGTTGAAATTTTCCCGCGTGTGTCTCCTTACGCTAGTGTTGGCATCGTTCAGGTTTTGTTCTCGACTTTTTTTCAGTAGCAGCATTCTTACGACAGCCGGTCTTTCCCGTCTCTCAAAGTGTTCTTCGTCATGTACCTGATGTGCACAAAGTTTCTGTGTTGGAGATGAATTTTTCATGTTGACCGCGCAGGAACATTGTTTGTTAAGCAGAAATATTTCCCTACCCTCCTTTACGTTACTATTTACACCAGTATTTGCTGTGCGTTTGATTACATCTCGACTGATGTCCAAGTTACCTACTTGCGAACATCTTTCACCTAGCAAAATACTAAGTGTCTTCTCATGTATGCAGTTCTGAGTGGTAGTTCCTCTCAACAACCTGCGTCTTAAACTAAACAACAAGAAGTCGCGGGTCATCCATATGCACCGAAAAATGACAAGTTGAGATTTTCGCGAAACAGTTCCTTCAGTACCTCTCAATGGTATTCAGTTTTCATTTCAGAAAATGTTGAATGAACTCGTCATAATCGTGGATGGGCATCTACGTTGGGAAGAATAAACAGTTGCAGACATACAGGAAATGTATCTTCCAGTCTACATGAAATCCAAAAATTTAGAAAAATGTTTCCAGCTCTAATTAACACAAAATTTGCAACTTATATAAACTGTACCGCTAGGGATTACAGGCGTCTTAAATATCCTTAAATAACTTCAAGCCTTATTTTTAAGAACGGGAGCCGCCACAACATGTTAGTAGTATATCGAATTGAACAATCACTACTAACCAAAGGTGATTACCTGCAGATCTACCTGCAGATCTAGTCTCTAACTGAGTCTCTAACTGGAGGCTGTGAAACTGACATAATAAGTATACGCTACAGATGTGCAATATTGTTGCACCACAAACTGTTACCCATTCTACATCTGTCTAAGGACACACTGTTAATGCGTACCATTACCATATCATTCAAACACAAGAGAAGTGAAAGTCATAAAAAATAACAATATAGTATTATAGTATCTTTGTACTAAGAGTTTAGAACAGACACAACTCCAGTTCCGGAAACATATCATTGATCAGAAGTGGAGTTAATTTGTTTCTGCGTACAACGGTCCAAAGAGACATACACGTCTTCAAAGAACAGGATTCTGCTCCTTCATTACCCAGAAATTTATGTGGTGAGTAATATTTACATATCTTTTATTGTGTATCAGATAGTTTTCACTGGTACCTTATTTCATATATCTCGTTATACGAGCTACGTCCAAACTAATAGTCTGCAGTACATTTTCCAACTCTGTTTTGCGTGACAGTTTTTTGTTTCTGCTATTCACTGCATTGCAGCCTCAGTTAGTCTATTGAACATTGGACATTCAAACTATTTCTTCTTGCAGTTCTGTTTCTCCGCAAATTTTTTTCTCCTAATGTATTTCATATGTTATCATTACTTGCTTGCAGTTCCATAGCTAATGTTTGAGTTCGTTTTGGATATACGGGATGTTTCAGTTAGGGTGTTTTTCTCTAAAACTTAAAAAATAGTGGGTAAAATGAGTATTTACATCAATAGATAAACCTAAGACGTGATAGTCCTGCAGACTTATGGACATCAGTTATTTCTGAGAGAATTATAGAAACGAGTTATAGCTTTTTAAATAGAATTTACTTTCTTTCATGTACCGGAGGTATTTAAACCAACTGTGTACAAATCCAGTTTAATTACAGAACGTATATACAGCCACTTCGGGTGCACAAACTTTTGTCAGTTGAAATCGGTTTCAACTGCACTGGGGTAATCTTCATCAGAATAAGAAGTTACATGCAATACATGTAATCACACCCTAATGCAATCGAAACCGTGGTCATCTGACAAAATTTTGTGCAGCCTAAGTTGCTGTATATACGTTCTGTAATTAAATAGCGTAGGGTTGCTGAGTTACAGCCAGCAAAATGTTTAAAATTCCAACTCTCAATTTTAATTAGTGAGCCAGAAAGGTTCAAAGTTTTAGGGATTGATGTTATATACTGCACATAATTCACTGTGTTCAGACGAATGTTGTAGTGGTGGAGTGCGTAGGGAAGTGAGGTGTTCAAACGAGTGCCCATGTTCCTGAATGCACAACTCAGTGAACTTTCTGAACGACCTGTGAGAGAGACGTAAAGTTGCTAATTTCACAGAGCGAAAAGCTTCCTCGATGCGATGCTGAAATTATCTGCAGTTGTCACATGTTTTACTTGTAGACAGAGTGAGGTACTTGTAAGTGCAGATTTAATTAAAATGTAAGACATACATATTGTAGAGTTATACTTAAGTCCCTTGTATTTCTTGTCATCAGTCTCTTCCCCACACATTTTATAAGAAGAGTTGTGGAAAGCAACAGCTCTTTTACTGATAACATTTTTATAGACGCTTAGAGACAGCCAAGCCATTGTCCATGCATTTATAACTACGCAGAAGATTAGTAAATGAAAAATGAACTGGGGGTTCAGATGTATTTGTTAAATACGGATTGAAGGATATACACGAAATACTTGGTAGTATTGAAATGCATTTTATATTACGTAAAATAAACTCAGGATACCTCGCTTATAAACTGTTGTCAAATGTTCAAATGTGTGAGAAATCTTATGAGAGTTAACTGCTAAGGTCATCAGTCCCTAAGCTTACACACTACTTAACCTAAATTATCCTAAGGACAAACACACACACCCATGCCCGAGGGAGGACTTGAACCTCCGCCGGGACCAGCCGCACAGTCCATGACTGCAGCGCCTTAGACCGCTCGGCTAATCCAAAATTTATGTCCTAAGAACTGAATAGTAATTTTTTTATTTTCTTCCAGTATCCGTCACAATTGCGATAATAGTCATTTCTTCATGGTGACTAGTTTTGGACCATCAGGTCCATTTTCAAACCAGGCGTCAGACGTATGTGTAATCATGTAGTCCGCCGACGTACATGTAACTATACATTCAGTACCCCTCACTATCATTGTATAACCACTCGAAGTTCGTCATTTTGCATTTATGTAACGATTGCTAGTGAGGAGTAATGAATATTTGGTTACATGTACATTGGTTCAAATGGTTCAAATGGCTCTGAGCACTATGGGACTTAACGTCTATGGTCATCAGTCCCCTAGAACTTAGAACTACTTAAACCTAACTAACCTAAGGCCAGCACACAACACCCAGCCATCACGAGGCAGAGAAAATCCCTGACCCCGCCGGGAATCGAACCCGGGAACCCGGGCGTGGGAAGCGAGAACGCTACCGCACGACCACGAGATGCGGGATACATTGGTGGGAATGTATGATTACACTTACAACTAACACCATGGTTTGAAAATGGACCTGATGGTCCGAAACTAGTCATCACACCGAAATGACTTTTATCGCAGCTGTGACGGGTATTGAAAGATAAAAAAAATACAATACGCAACTTGCTGGTCCTACTTCCCATAATTATGGTGAGACTTCATGAATTGTTTTAGCAGATTAAAGTCGTCCTAAACCCTAGGTTACAAACCGAATCGGAATATATGCAGAATAAGCATCAATGGACGCAACAATTACAAAGTTATCAAGGGATACAACAATTACAGAGTTAAAATACATTACGAATTGAATTGTATAATTATAATTTAAATAATAAGACAATGTAAATGTACAAGATGGCTCACGAAATCTCGTTCACTGACACTGTCTAATAAGTACTTTATTTGCAGACTGGTAACCTTGGAATGTTGTGATGAGCAGCTGTAGTTTGCACGTGGTTCAACACGAGTATCACTGATGCGTGTTGCCACCTCTTCAGTTTAATATAAAATGGCAGACAAAGGCCGGTTGACGCTAGAGGAGAAAATGGAGACTATGTGGCAGAGACTCAGCGACGTTTTCGTGTTTATTTTTGTACAAGGTGGGCCCCTTGCAAGCAGACAGTGTACAGAAAAAAAAACAAAATTTGAAAATGAGGGCAGTATTTTAGAGATAAACCGAAATCGTGCCAACACAGTCCGTATTCCAGAAAATATCGAGGCTGTGAGAGTGGCTTTGATGCAGAGTCCTCGGAAATCCACGAGGTGAGCTTCAGTTGAGTTGGGCTTCTCACGTTGTTATCTTCAGAGATTACTTGATGCTGACGTAGAATTATTCGCATACAAAATGACAGTGTTGCACAGACAGACGGAAAATGACAAGGTACAGCAATTACAGTCTGCGACTTTGGCTTTTGAAAATAATGAGGCCGTGATTCATATCACATGGTTCTCTGACAAGGGTAGGTTCATCTGAACAATAGCGTCAGTAGGCAGATTTTGGGCACGAGAAGCTCCTGATTGAAAATTATGCAGAACAAGTGAGTGTGCCGATTCCACCCATAAAATCAATCAGAAAATAATTTTCAAATGCACAGTTAACACTGCGTACTACATGGACATGGTGCAGAACAATCGCGGGGAAGCTGCGCGGTCTAAGGTGCCTTGTCACCGGTCGCGCAGCTCCCCCCGTCGGAGGTTCGAGTCCTTCCTCCGGCATGGGTGTGTGTGTTGTCCTTAGCATAAGTTAGTTTAAGTTAGATTAAGTACTGTGTAAGTGTAGATCCGGTGATCTCAGCGGTTTGCTCCCATAGTACCTTCCACAAATTTCAAATTTTGCGGAACAGTTTTCGTCAACAATTTTATACATTGAAGAGCCAAAGAAACTGGTACACCTGCCTAATATCGTGTAAGCCCTCCGAGAGCAAGCAGAAGTGCCGCAACACTACGTCGCATGGACGCAACCCATGTCTGAAGTAGTGCTGGAGGGCACTCACACCATGAATCCTGCAGGGCTGTCCAAAAATCAGTAAGAGTACGAGGGGGTGGAGATCTCTTCTGAAGAGCATGTTGCAAGGTGTCCAAGATACGCTCAATAATGTTCATGACTGGGGAGTTTGGTGGCCAGCGGAAGTGTTTAAACTAAGACGAGTGTTCCTGGTGCCGCTTTGTAGCAATTGGTGTGTCGCATTGTCCTGTTGCAATTTCCCAAGTCCGTCAGAATGCACAGTGCACATGAATGTACACAGGTGATCAGACAGGATGCTTACGAACATGTCACCTGTCAGACTCGTATCTAGATGTATCAGGGGTCCCATATCACTCCAACTGCACATGCCCCACACCATTACAGAGCCTCCACCAGCTTGAATAGTTCCCTGCAGACAAGCAGGGACCATGGATTCATGAGGCTTTCTCCGTACCCGTACATGTCCATCCACTCGATACAATTTGAAACGAGACTCGTGAGATCAGACAACATGTTTCCAGTCGTCAACAGTTCAATGTCTATATTGACGGGCCCAGGCGACGCGTAAAGCTTTTTGTCGTGCAGTCGTCAAGAATACACGAGCGGACTTTCGACTCCAAAAGCCCAAAACGATGATGTTCCGTTGAATGGTTCATACGCTGACACTTTTTGATGGTCCTGCATTGACATCTGCAACAATTTGCGTAAGGGTTGCACTTCAGTCACGTTTAGCGATTCTCTTCAGTCGTCATTGGTCCCGTTCTTGCAGGATCTTTTTCCGGCCGCAGGGATGTCGGAGATTTGGTGTTTTACCGGATTCCTGATATTCACGGTACACTCGTGAAATGGTCGTACGGGAAAATCCCCACTACAACCCTACCTCGGAGATGCTGTGTCCTATCGCTCGTGCGCCGATTATAACACCACGTTCAAACTCACTTACATCTTGATAACCTATTGTTGCAACAGTAATCGCTCTAACAACTGCGCTGGACACTTGTAGTCTTATATAGGCGTTGCTGACCGCAGCACCGTATTCTGTCTATTTACAGACCTCTGTATTTGAATACGCATGCCTATACCAGTTTCTTCGGCGCTTCAGTGTACAACAGGCTCACCAACGATAAAACAAGGGTTCATGCAAATGGAGATCGTCCTCATATAGCAAACGCATTTACGGAATTTCCTGCACGAACATTTCCGGCTTGTGTGATGTCCCATCGATAACCAGAACTTTTCCAGGACAGTTCAATACCGCCGCCATCCAGGCCGGATATTAATCTGTGTTATTATATGTTACGGGGACATTTGAAGGAGACATTGTATCGCAGCAAACCATGTAGTCTAATGCAACTAGGAGCAGCTATCACAACTGTTTTCCATGGAATCACAGAAGACTTGTGTCGGAGAGTGAGGAAACTTCACACTTCATCGCGAATAGATGATACGTCAACAAGATGGACGTATGCATTCATGTTTCATATGATTAATGCAAAAAAGAAAGAAAAGAGATATTTTTTGAATCAGATGTCATACAAATAACGGCCCGTGCATGAAATTTCTCGCGCCACCCTGTAAGTATTATTTAAGAAAGATATGACGCCGTTAGAGGCGTAGCAAGAGCTCTGACTGAGGAAGGTTTTGGAAGGAAATCAGTAGTGTTCTTTCAAACGTACCATTTTAGCATTCCCCTTAAGCGATATAGAAAACTCGCGGAAAACTGAATCTCGATGGCCGGAAGGGGATTCAAGCACCGACCACCCGAATATGAGTCCCGTATGTTATCACTGCAGGTATATCCAATAAATAAATAAATTTATCTAGCAGTAAGATAAGACATATTTCGAATGTATTTAAAAAGTGAGACAGGAAAGGGGTTAAATTTTTACAAAGGCCTTTAATGAACTGATCTAAGATGTCCCAAAATTGTAGATGCAATAAGAGATCGTTATCCTAACAATGCCAGATGGAATGTTGATATTTTTAGATATGTAGGAAATCCGATGTATCGATATTTCAAAAAGATTATCATAATCGACCATCGAAATATCGATAAAAGGACTGGTATATTGGTTTATCGACGGAAAAAACATAGACGTATCGGTCTATAAAAATATTGTCTGCACATTGTAAATATACTGACAGTTTTAGAGCTGCATACTTAAGTAGGGGAATCGCTTCTACAACCTTGCGACTCTGGATAAAAATGGGAGTGAGATGCGAATGCAAGAACTCAACAACAGTGTTCTCTTAGCCTCTCTCACCTCAGTTCTCCACAATCCTACCCATACGTGGTGCCCCCGTTAAGCTGAGCAACCCAGTGGAAGGTTGAGTAACCAACCCCAGCGGGAAACTGGGTCAGCGAGCCGACAGGATGTGGAGGACAGTGGAAGGCAACGGGAAACCACCACTAGAATTACTTCCCTAGACGTTCATGGGATGGACCTCTTTGTACAGTATTTCGGAGGTAAAACTTTCCCTCAATCGCATCTCCGAGAGGGGAATACAACGAGGACTCCAGAGATTAAGGCAATTGAGGATTGGGACTTGGAATGTTTTAACCCTTCTCCAGGAAGGGAAATTAGAAAACGCCATACATGAAATGATAAGAAACAAATTGGATGTACTCGGAACGTGTGAAGTGAAATTGGGTGGTTGTGGAGAACTAGAAAGTGACGCATTCCGATTGTACTATTCAGGTGAAGATAAAAATGGAATGTATGGAGCTGGAATGTTGATAGGTAAAAGACTGTAGGACAAGATTCTCAAGGTTGAATATGTTAGTGGAAGAATAAAGAAGATGAGACTGAAAGGGAAAGGAAAGCCTTAGTTATCATTCAGGTCTATATGCCAACAAGTAATCATTCAGATGAAAAGGGAGATGAACGTTATAAGACGATACAAAACTTAGCAGAGAGAGAGAAAAGAAATGCATATATTGTTATAATGGGTGACAGGAATGGCGTAGTTAGCGAAGGACCAGAAGGAAAAGCTCTGGGAAAATTTGGACTGGGAGAAAGAAATGAGAGAGGGCAAAGATTGTTGGAATACTGCTATGAAAATTTCATGAAAATGGTTGGAAATACTCTATTTGATAACCACAAAAACGATGGTATACTTGGATATCTCGATTTCACAACAAAAGATACCAAACTGATTACATAATGATACAACAAAGATACCGAAATTGCCTAAAGAGTGTCAAAAGCTATCCAGGGGCAGATATTTATTCAGATGGCTCTGAGCACTATGGAACTTAATATCTGAGGTCATTAGTCTCCCTGCTGCTCGGCGCGTGATTAGGAGTCAATCCGTTCATGAAATTTGTCCTCTGCACTTCAACAGGAACAATTAAGTACATAATTACAATGCCAGAAGCAAAAATGATATTCATTACGCCACATTAAGATTGTATGTAGCACAAACAGGGATTCACACTGTTGGAATCAAAATTTTGATCAGTTACACAGTGATATATAAAATGCATGAGAGACAGAAATGTAAAATCTGAAACTGAACTGAAAATGTTTCTGTTTGACGACTTCTTCTGTTCAGCATTAGACTATTGTTGTAATGTGTAATCAGCGATGGGTAGGAATTATTAACGTCTGTCTGTCTTTAATTAAAAAAAGCTAATAAATGATCAGAATGGAGGCAAATTTTATTTACAAAGAAATTGATATTGATATAAACTGAGTCGATCCACATCATTGCGATTTATCATGCAAATGATGATACATGGAACATGAAACTAACTAACTATTGGTATACCACAAAGTATGGTACAGACTTTGAAAACATCAAAATGAAATTCAGCAGTAAAATGAAACAGATGATCCAAGTAGACATTATTCCAGTTGTGACATGTTTGGTTATTCCTGAAAAACTGACAAAGTTACTGGCGAGAAATATTCCGTGAAAACAAGCAAATGGGAAAGCTTGGTCTGTATATTGCTATTATTGGTCGCACACAGGGTTGCCACATCTAGGTGTGACCTCGTCGGGACATTCTAAGATAAGAATGTATAAATGAAGCAAAAAAAATTATTTAATTAAATTAATTTGATTTAGAAACCAATTACATGGAACTTTTTGTGGTATAGGTAGTTGGTACACCATATTCTTCGGAAGATTTCACATTTTTCAATAAGTCTCTTTCCCATTTTACGTATTTATAAAACTCCATATAAGTCATCCTGTAAATAAACTGGCACTATAAGATGGTCCATGTCAGTATTCGATCTTTTTCAACAGACCAGCGGGCCGACGTCAGTGAAAATACACTTTCCACAGTGGCGTTGTGCGCGGGAATAGAAAACAAACAGTCGCAAAATTTTAGCAGCTGGTATTTTCAGTTTCCTTAGGAAAGTAAATCCACCTTTCTTTTACGGACTGTTTAGACTTCAATTCTTCCTAGTCATTCTTCGTTTCTAAAAAGCTCTTTAAATACATATATTTCTGAGAACAATTGTCTGCAGAAACTTTCACTCCACTTTTAGTCAGGTACATAAGAGTGTTTTCAATCATCATCCTATCTGGCGTTTCAGATAGTGTCATCTAATCAAATATTCAAGTCCGTCCCGATAGCTGAATGGTCACCGTGGCGGACTGCAGTCCGAAGGAGCTCGGATTCGATTCCCGGCTGGGTCGGGGACTTTCTCCGCTCAGACCCTGGGTGTTGCGTTGTCTTCATCATCATTTCATCGCTATCCGACGCACAGGTCGCCCAATGTGCCGTCGAATGTAATAAGACCTGCACCAAGGCGGCCGGACCTGCCCCGTAAGTGGCCTCCCGGCCAATGACGCCAAACGCTCATTTCATTTCAATCAAATACTTGATGTTCGTTAAAAGAAATAGACCATTTATTTATGTAATCAAATGCTATAGTATAGGAATCCACTGTATCTTCCCCAAATTTCGAAATCAAATAAATTATATCTTGGTTAGGGTTCTAGTTCTTTAATTTGTTCAGATTCATCTTGGTTTGCATCCAATAAAATTGGCATCATCCATTCATTCAGACATCTTTGAATGTCTATCAATATATTTCTTATTTCAATTATCGAGGTTTTATTCTTCTCCAAGCTTTTTATATATTTTTTAAACAGAGTCAATTTTGATTGCAGAAAAATGAAGTAAATTTCACTGAAATAATCTGAATTAGTTTTAGGTGGCCTGTCTTCGGCGTTAAAAAATTATTATAGTGGAATCCAAAGCTTATTCTCTCAACTGTGGGCATTAACGACAGCCCTCTTGTTTCTGAGTGAGTTAGAAGGGTCTGATGATTGACATCAACGTATAAGCAGAAATCTTTCAGCTTATCTGACCTTACCGTGTATACTGAAAAATAATTAAATATTTCCATGACAATTATTACAATGTCGACAGAAGACTCCAGCAACACTTGATATAGTATTGTGGAGAATATGGGCAGGGTATTCATTTCTTTCTACATTTTTTCCTATTTCTTCTTTAATTTGGTGAAACCCATTCCGCTGGCTGCTTCGTTGAAGCCCTCCAAAGTTGATATTGGTACTGTCCCCACAAAAAGCGATTAATTTATGAAATATAATTTGCGGTTGTCCTAAAGTGTCTAGACAAAACTTTGAAGTTGTCTCCGATGTTTCGTTATTCAGCGAATCAAACTTCAACAGCTTCTGCTGGATTCCGTTATTTTCAGTAAAGTATTGAACAATGAATGCGAACATTCTTTCAGTCTTGTGGTCAATGCGTCGATGCCTATGGCGTAAAATGAAACTTCTTGCAATTGTTTTACGCCTTCGGACATGGAGTGCGGTGCGAGAATATTTTTAACGATCGCTGTAGCTTCTGTCCTAGCCGTAAACTGCTTTGCGGCGACTTTGGAGTCAGGATACATTGTGGCATTCAGTTTTACGTTACAATCAGGAAAACGGAAGGATTGATGGTGCTTGACAACTTTACAAGCTATTGTTAGTACTGCAGCAGCAACGAAAAGTTCTTCCTGGGCAACTTCTTTAATCATGAATGTAGAAATAGGTTTTAATGTCGATGCTACCGTGAATCTATTTGCATGGTCCTTCGTAGAAATGTGGTGCCCCATATCCGCCTTACCTCTGTGAGTTACTGAGATGAAACAGCTACAAATCTCACACAACTCTTCTAGATCCGAATGCCATTTTTTGAAAAAGCACCATTCTTTTGTCTCTTCAGCCGAAAAGTCATACTTTCTCTTTCCATCCTTAGGAATTTTCGTGAGCTATGATAAGTTTTTTAGGCGGTAAACTTTAGTCGTCAAAGTTCACGCCACTGTACATATCAGGCCCTATATATCAGCAGTAAATACTTCAAACATTACTAACTTGCACTCGTTGTTCGTATTACGTTTAGAAATAATCATCTTATCAGATCGGTATTCAAATAGGAACTGCCAGATTCTTCCGCGTGGCGCTGCTCGAATAGTTCCAGCCCGTGGTATTGGAGGCGTCTGGTATTTTCTCGAATGACGGCGCTAGGTGTAGAAGGTGGGTGGATTGCCGATACACGATACACAACAAGCAACGCTAACTGTGAGACGACCTTGTCAGTACATCTTATTGAGATATTAATACTAACTGAGGCTGCATTTACATGTTGTGCTAATAGATGGCGTTATTTCAGTACTTGGGCCAAGCTCGTAACAGTGTTTTACAAAGTGGTGACAAAATTGGTTCTTGTCGGTGCAAGAAGGTCCATAACCGTCACTGTACCGATATAGCGGAACGGATGGCAATCATAGTTACAACAGAACTTGTAGCTAAACTGTTTTTCATTGTCGTTTCCAGCTACTGTATTCAAGAATAAAATATATAGTTCGCTCAAAATGTTTATTTTGTTTTTAACTTGTAGTCAGGCTGTTAATAACTCTTCTTCAGAACACACTAAAAAACGGAAGTTCAAAAATGGTTCAAATGGCTCTGGGGACTATGGAACTTAATATCTGAGGTCATCAGTCCCCTAGAACTTAGAACTACTTAAACCTAATTAACCTAAGGACATCACACACATCCATGCCCGAGACAGGATTCGAACCTACGACCGTAGCGGTCACGCGGTTCCAGACTGAAGCGCCCAGAACCGCTCGGCCACTTCGACCGGCCAAAACGGAAGTAAAAGCATATCCAGTCACTTCAGTAAGAAGTAAGTATAACATTTCCGGGATGTTCAACAACATTAAAATACCTCTGTCAGTTATGTACTGAAATAATATTTTAACATACTGCTATTTTATTTGTAGAATATATTTATCGTATACAAGAAGTACTTAAGGCATAAAAATGTTCGTATCAGAAGAACATATAACAGGCAAGCCATGCTCCTAGAAACAAATATACTAAGAATTAACATAAGGGCCGTAACTGTAGGATTTTGACTCCATACTTTTGTTTACCTAATGAAGCAGAGTTCCAAGACAGGAATTACTTTCGTTCTCCAGTCATTCTTGTTACTGCTATTTGAAACTCTTCTGTATTGACGTGCATGAAAAGATGCTGGAAAATTTCCCTTTCCTTTGAAACCCTCGGTACATCTTTATCTAGGTCATCGTGTTGCTTCCAGCCCATTCCATCGAAGACGTATTTCCTGTAGTCTTTTATGGAGTTCTTACAATGAATGACACCGACGAGGCCGTACTACTGGAGAAGCCTTGTATTTCCTCGAGTCATGGAGCTAGATTTAGATGGCGCTTGCTCCGTCAATACAAGATACCCAACATGCAAGGCCATCTGTGAGACGATCTTGTCAGTATAAAGTTGTTCACATTCATGAAACTGAGGCAGCATTTACATGTTGCGCTAACAAACGGCTTTACTTCAGTAGTTAAGCCCAGTTCGTGACAGTACTCTACAAAATCGGGACAAAATTGGTTGTTGTTGGGATGTTGGGACAAGAAGGTCCATAAAGGGGATGGTCCCGATATATGGATGGCATCACCTCTACGCAGTTCTGTTTCTTTGTCATTTCAATAATTGTTCACTTTGTTGACATGCACAAAATACGGTAGCATGTCTTGCTTCTTGCCTCGTTGCGTTTATGGGCTAGCAAAGAACACGCCGTTAAGAGTCTTTTCCTTTCTTCCTCTTTTTTTTTTTTTTTTTTTTTTACAGGAACAATAAAACTGTTGTGCATACGAGATGAAAGCTCAAAATGTAACGAATGAGAAGCAGAACCAGTAGCCAAATGAGCATCCGGTTCGAAGCTCCAGCTCCATTTGCTATCGATACAAATAAAGTAAAAGTGGAATTAAATGGATTGCGAACGCATGATTTTCACGTCACTTCCTTCTCTTCTTGGTTATTCGAAAAATATGAACAAAAAGTAAGTTACATTAACGAGGTCACAGGTGTTGTATTACTAGAGCTAATACACGTTCAAGAACAGAAAAACGTTCTTAATTGCATTCCTGACACTATGTTGATCGTGGATGCACTGTAATTTATAGTACTTGAAACAGTTATTACGTGCACATGAAAGAAATAATGAACAAGAAGAAGTCGTAAACAGGTGTCTGCGAATGTTTTGCGCTATTTAAGATGGCGGCAGGCGCCTCCCACTCTGTCTTCCAAGCAACTTACTGCGTTAAATCTTTGCGCGATCTACTTTCTTTTTCTACCTCCACACTGAAAACAGTCGATGATAAAGTCTATCTCCGGAATGGGCAGCGCTATAAATAATCTGTTGCTGAACCGCCAGGTTTTCGTAATTCACAAATCTAAAATTATTTCATTTTCTGCAGTAAGCAGCGGTCAAAACCAGGAAAATAATTTCCAATAAACCCTTGCAAAATAAATGAATCACTGCTTGTTTCTGATATGCGAAATCAATAAAATATGTTCACTTTCCATGGTCCTAATTACCACGTAGTAACTACACAACAGTTCTTGACTGTGTCACGTTAATCAGCGTACTGCTATACAATCTCATTACGAGGGGGTGCTGAAAAGTTAATGTCTCCGAATATTTTATAAGATAACTCTTAAAGGTTTTAAAATAAAACAAACTTTCTTAACATTCTAAATCTTAACTTTTATTGTCTACGTATTTATTCCTCAACATAGTCATACTGGCGGCGAACACATTTAGGCCAACGAGAGAGTAGTTTCACCGTACAGTGTTGACTGCGTTGACTGACCCACAACCTCACGTCTACTTGCACCGTTTCATCACTATCGAAGTTAAGTCTTCGAAGGTGTTCTTTAAGTTATGGAAAAGGATGAAAATCGGATGGGACCATGTCGGGCTGTATCATGGCGCTAAAAAAAAAGGGGAGGCGGCACTACAGTCTTAAGCTGTACGTTGTATCGAAGCCAGAGTGGGCGGCATTTTAAGGAGCCCAAAACATTAGCAGACTACTGTTTACGAATGTTTCATGCTCATTATTTCTGTCGTGTGCTCGCAACGTCTGTTTTAAATACTAAAAATTATAGAGCTTAGATGGATAGCGTAGTATCAGGAAGCCAATTTTGAACGCTTTTCTTTTCTTGAATGGGTATTTGCTCTAGTACTACAATACAGTCAGAGTGACGTCACGGGGAAGTGTCATTGCGGTGAACTACGGGGGTATGAATGCGGTGAACGTAATGTTTTGGTCTAGTTAAGATGGCAGACATCGGCTTCAAGTTTGTGATGTAATGCCACCTCCCTTCTTTTTCTTCCTCCTTGGACTGTATGGTAGATGATCGATGACACTGAACCCAAGGCGACGGTTATTGGAGACGTTGCAGCGCTAGTGTGTGGTCTGGCATTGTCATGGTCAAGGAGAGGGAGCTCCATGTGTGAATGAACTCTTTGAATTCGAAACTCGATTATAGCACGCTTTTTCTCATGTACCTACATAGTTGAGTTACACTCGGTCATGTTACGTGCTACAATTCACGGGTCTCAAGTGGCAGAGGGCTGTAAATAAGCAGACACGGAGAATAAAGACGCGGAATGTTAATAACGCGTGTCTTGTTTCTGTTTCACGTAAAAATATTCGGAGGCACTCTCTCGTCCAAGTTAGTTATCATCCTAACTACTTATGGATTTAAACAGTTTTTCTGAGAGATGATATCCCGAGGTAGCTCGGGCTCCAAATTTTGCTCGTCCCTGCGCCAGCATCCGCATTATGATCGTTGTAGTTTCTTCTGCTGCCGCAAGTTAGCAGCAGCTTCCCGATTTAAATCGTTATAGTTTTTCTTCTGCAGCCGCTAGTTAACGCTTTTTGCAGTTTCGCGTTCTGTTTGTGTATTGCTACCTGCTTGTGCTCGTGAAGCCTTTACGAGCCTTGGGAGTTGGACTATTTCCAACACGATTAGACGCGCGTCGGTAGAGTTTCTGTAGTCGTTGCAACACTACCGTGTCCTTTAGCTGCTTTTGCAGTATTAAGTCTGCTTGAAGTTCTTCTTAAAAGTGAATAGTGATTATTCCACTCGTTTGGAATCCGGTGATGGATCTTTTGAACTTTCGTCAAGTCAGGAAGCACGTGAAGAAGGCACAGACATAGATTGGTCTCGGGTACGTGCGTGGCATGTTGTTAATCCAAGATTCCGTTTCCTGCTCAAAATGGTTCAAATGGCTCTGAGCATTATGGTACATATCATCTGTGACCATCTGTCCCCTAGAACTTAGAACTACTTAATCCTAACTAACCTAAGGACCTCACACATCCTGCCCGAGCAGGATTCGAGCATGCGACCGTAGCAGTCGCGCGGTTCTGGACTGAAGTGCGTAGAAATGCTCGGCCACCGCGGCCGGCCCGTTTGCTGCTAAACGCGACCGTGCGATCCCTTTTGCCGATGATGAACACTTGTTTGATAGATACCTACTGGAAATGATGGAGGTGGAAACAGCTCAGTATAACAGCCAATGTGTTTCGACTACGGGCTGTAATGATTTGCCCCGGATATGTCAAGAACTCCAGATTTTTTTCGCTCTAACCATTTTTCAACGTCTTGTTGAGAAATTTGTGTTGCAGATGTACTGGTCACGGAGGGAAAGCATATCAATATCAATTTTCAATTATGTAATGGCTTACAAGAAGTTGTGCCAAATCAAAAAGTAGCTTCATTTTCCCGAAAACGAAGTCTATGATGTTGGAAATCACCCAGATTCTAAGTTGAACAAAGTTTGGCCAGTTTACCAGCATCTTGAAGATAAATTTAGAAGCTCTTATGTGCCTATAGAAGAACGTGGTATTTCTTTCACCTATCCGTACTATGAATGTGGTGGAGGGTGGCAAAAGGTCAAAGAAAATAATAAAGCCGAAGCTTGTGCTTGACTACAACGACAGAATTGGAGGAGTGGATCGAGCCTATCAGAGAATGGCGTCGTGTCCAACACCCAGAATGAAAAGGCAAATGTATTACATGAAAATCTCTTGTTGTTTGCTGGAAAATAAGTATGTGGAATTAGTTTATTTTGTGTGGCAAATCCGCAGACAAGGACTCACTGGAATTCACCTTCTCGCAAATGATAATTGAGAAGTTCAAAGGGAGAATCGTTTCTCATAAGCCAGGCCGACCAGGGCGAACGCCCCACCCTCCTCAGTTGACAGAAAGACATTTCCCGGAAGTCACCAAACAAACAGAGAAGAAAAGCAATCCTACAGGAGTGTGCGCAGTTTGCTCCAATAAGCAGGATGCGCGTGGGAAGCGAGTCCGCAGAGAAACACGATACTACTGTCCTCTGTACCACGCCCACCTGTGCCTCACGCCATCCTTCGGAATCCATCATAGGCTACACAGGATTCCTAATACGATTTTAGTGTATGAGTCCCATACGTATGTCTTATCTCACATCTTATTTGTACATTTAAATCAACAATTCTTATCTTAGTAGCAATTAACGTGTTTTAACGAACATATGCGGATGTGTGAAAGTGGCTCTCCTGGCGTATACTGTTGGTGAAAAGCTCTCGGATTTCCAGCCAGTTGGCAGTGTTAAAATACGGCGACGTTTCGACAAGTGTCGTATTCATCGTCTTCTGGCGAAGGGATAATACCCTTTATCCAGTCCTACCTTCACTATCTCATCAGATTTTCAAAAAAGCGTAAAATTGCGTAGGATACAGGAAAGTTATTAAAAGTTTTCTGTCAGAAATATGTACTGCAGGAAGTTAACGATGTCCATTTATTTTTCAGTTACAACGTTTGTAAATAATTCAGTGGAGCACAGATTGCACAGAGTCGAAATATCTCTGAAGTGAGCATTCAGATGCGCAGAATTCATTTTCTGTTCTCAACATACATTGCCACCCTGGACACGTGGTCTCGGATCGTCGTAGGTTTGTCCTTAATGCGTCCTATAAATTTTGAATGCCGTCATGTCGCTAGTACTTACAGACTGCCTTGGTAGGTGCTGTGGATTTGGTATAGGCGTTTCGTAGCCATCATAACAATTTGTATTTTATGCGTCGAATAAGCTGGACTAGTAGCTTCGACGAACAGAATGAAAGAGCATCGCGTCACGATATCGTCACGTCAGCGTGTATTCACACTGTTCGTCACATCATGTCACTTCATTCGGTTAACCCAGTAGCGAAAGTAAGGTTATGACTTACCATCTGTGATACAAAAATCAGAGTATAGTATCGAGGTTGAGGAACTAACAACGACAAACGTTATTAATGGCCAAAGCAAACTCCATAACGCATGTTCTTGATCAATTTTATCTGATAAAGTGCTGAGAAATGAAACAACATTTCAAAATATTGACATTTATTTTCTAGGGGAAATACAAGGTGTGTGAGAAAAGTAATGAGACTGTTTTTTTTTATCTATCAAAGGTTTCATTTTTTCAAACAACAGTATTGTTCCTTCAAAGTAGTTGTGGCGTTCGCTGTGTTATTCAGTGGTTTGGTATTTAACTAATTTGTAAATGGAAATGATAATCTTATTTTATTACATTGTGTAATTACTAAATAATTTTTCTCCCGGCCAAAGATTTGATCAAGTTGCTAAAGAACTCCAAGTTAACGTCGTGTTAAAGTGTTGTCTGTAAGTTGTATAAGTGTCACTAAATCACAGTTCATACAACTATGGATTATGATGGAAACAGTTATCTTCAGCAAAATGATTATTAAAACCACCGAATATCATCCGCGCACAACACTGACGTATGTTACCTGAACCAATATTCTTCGCAACTCGTGCGTAAGTAATTTCGTCTCCATACATCAGCTAGAAAAGTTTGTTATAACGATCGTGCTATGAGCACTGTTTTTAAAGAACCAATCTGATTCGAATTATTTTCATTAAAATGAGTTCGGAACCACCGGTGCACGTTTATTTTTACACATTTGTATTACGTTCAGCATTTATGTCTGCAGAGTTGCGTAATTTGAATTTGCCGCTGTGATAATTGTTAAGATGGCGACAGACAATTGATAGAGACTTTCTATTGTTAGAGCAAATAAGTAAATATTTAAAATGTTTATTAAACGCTATAAACTATACTTTCATATTGTGCAGTATTTAGACCTCCTCAAGCAAACATTTGATTTGTTTCTAAGGAAAACACAGACAAAAAAACGCGATACAAATCGCTATCACCAATGGCTGCGCTCGTTGCAGCGGAAAGAAATAATTAACACAGATAATGCTTACTGAGAGAGGAATTAAAGTTACAAATAATTATTCACTCATATTTATAATAATAATGAACTCTATTTTCAAGTAATAATTAACAAATGATTACAATTTATTAACAGACCTCAGATTGATATGCGTCCGCAACTTACAAAAGCCAACCAACAAAAGGTAAAAACAAAGGAACACAAACGCAGATCACAAAAGGAATTTACAATTATCATTGTCTTTGTACGATACACATCGATATGTCTAATTACATCATAGAATATTATATAAGTAATTAATATTTGTAAGTTTTCACTGTTTTTTCATACGTCGAATACATAATGTTTATAACTGTTAGAGGCATAAATTCCTCTCGTCGCACAGTAGCCAAAAATTTATCTCTTGGATGTTACATAGTTTTCTTCGGCATATATACACTGGCTGAGTCGCTATTCCCAGCAGTGCTGAAAGGTGTCAACTGGTAGGGCGTTTAACGTCTCGGTCATATTCTTTTGACAGTTCTCCAGCCGCCCTTACAAGTCAATTTTCAATACCTGGAAAAGAAAATAATCACAAGGACTCAGATGAGGTGAATAGGAGAACTAGGGAATAACAATGTGTGTGGAATCTTATGGGACTTAACTGTTAAAGTCATCAGTCCCTACACCGAGTGGGGTGGCGCAGTGGTTAGACACTGGACTCGCATTCGGGAGGACGACGGTTCAATCCCGCGTCCGGCCGTCCTGATTTAGGTTTTCCGTGATTTCCCTAAATCACTGCAGGCAAATGCCGGGATGGTTCCTCTGAAAGGGCACGGCCGACTTCCTTCCCAATCCTTCCCTAATCCGATGAGACCGATGACCACGCTGTCTGGTCTCCTTCCCCAAACCAACCAACCAACCAATCATCAGTCCCTATGGGGAACAACAGGAAGGCATTTTGAGGTGATGGAAGTGAGCATATGACATGGACTGTTGCCTTGATCCACTTGTCTACAATGTTCGGTCTAACTTTCCCAGAGCCTCTTAAAGGCGTCTTCGGAAAACACCTGGCTGACATATTGTCCTCGAGGAACAATCTCACAAGAGCACTCACACGTTCGACGTTTCCGTCGGTTTTTGAAGTTGAGGCCCTGAACGAGGTTCATCTTTGTGTTCTCGCCCTTCCGAAAGTGATTGGTGCCAGCGAAACACTTGTGCTCTTGATAAGAAATGTTCCCCTTATACCTCTTTCAAGTTTTCAAAGATGCCACGCATGGATTCCCTAAGTTTAACGCAAAACTTGATGGCATAATGTTGCTCTAAATTTGAGACCTTTACACAACTGGTCGTTTTCTGTTTTTGTAAAACTGATTTCAGTTTTATTAAGAAAGCTGTCGTAAAATACATGTTCAGGCTGGTTCTTAGCTGGTATTTGAGCATTAGCTAACAACCAGCCTGAACATGTGTTTTACGACATAATGGTTAATAAAACTGAAATTGACCTTACAATAACAGAAAATGACTTATTGTGTAAAGGTCTTAAATTTCATGTAAATAGTGATCGTGCTGTTACAGAAGATTTCATTGTTGATCTAAAGTGGGTCTTGATAACCATAAAGTAGAAAAACCACGACAGATTAGGATTGCTCATAAATGTTATAATACGTTAGCAAAAGAAAAAGTTGTCACTAGAGTAAACGAACTCCCAGTTGAGCATAAAGTAGTAAGTAGCATAAATCCTAATCTAAAACCGAATGACTCTCTTATAACCAGGGCTGACAAAGATAATACAGTAATCGTGGCTTATAAGAATGAATATATAGAGAAAAAGAAAACAAAAAAGTTTCGAATTTTTCGAAGAGAAACAACTTAGAACGTAAAGAAGATCCATTTACACAACTGGGGATTTACAAGATAAAATGTAATGATTTTCCACGTTTTTATATGGGTCAGATGGGAGGGCAATTAAAACTAGGTATAAGGAACATTTACTGGGGAAAGGGGGTATTAATAGTCATGGCTACGCATACGCTTGTTCAAAGCGGACATTCCCATAGTAATTTGTAAGATACTGTTATTTTGCGTAGAGAGGAGACGCGATATAGTTTGGATGTATTGGAAAAACTTCAAATTTTTAAACACAGTTTCAACAATAAGAATTCAATTTTGAACGACCAGTTGCAACGGAAAAATAAAAATTTCTTCGATGGCTTTCGCCCTGTGCTCGAAGTAACATAATTATTACATCGGGCTACTATACTGTTTTCTGAATATCAAACTCTTCATAAGCGTTCCCAACAAAATATTGTTGATGTTCCGTACAATCGCGTTACTTCTCATGTAATTTTCATAAGTCTAGTTGTCCAATTGTAATAATTTTTGATGCTTTCTGTTCCTCACTGTCTTCAGAATTTGTGTTATAAAATGTTTCGATTTTAGCATGTTGTACAGTTACATGAGCCGTTCGCTGCGATTATAGATCGTATGGTGTATGAGCGCATTTTTCCCAATTTCTGTTCACACATGAATGTTGCTCCGTCAGTTAAATGTTTATCCGTTACTGGTCATACACTCCACAACTAATAAGTGGATTGTGTTATGTATGACAAAGCCAGACTGCTGTTTTTACGATTGGCAATATTAGTTATGACTGAGCCTATTGGAGGCACTTCACGATCAGCGTGTAAAACGTGAGTTGGGGCTTATTTTAATAATTAACAACTTTTGGCCCTTTTGATATGTATCAGTGCCCATGTTAGGCGCTTGGCCATTATTTTTATTGCATACTGTAATAACCACCACTGTTGTACGTTGTGTTGTCATAAAATTCTAATTTTTGGAAAGCTGCATTTATCTGTATATACTTATCTCTAGGTAATAAGACTTCTCAAGAAGGCCCATTTATATTGGTTGGAAGCTTGGTCAAGAGCTTTTTACTACTATCTTCCACTACGGGTGGCTCTTTTTATTCAATATATTACAGTTGCACCGTTTCTACTATCCTGCTGTAGCCATGGGATATATATATATATATATATATATATATATATATATATATATATATATATATATATTCCTGGAAATGGAAAAAAGAACACATTGACACCGGTGTGTCAGACCCACCATACTTGCTCCGGACACTGCGAGAGGGCTGTACAAGCAATGATCACACGCACGGCACAGCGGACACACCAGGAACCGCGGTGTTGCCGTCGAATGGCGCTAGCTGCGCAGCATTTGTGCACCGCCGCCGTCAGTGTCATCCAGTTTGCCGTTTGCTAGCATGCCGCGACAGCGTGGACGTGAACCGTATGTGCAGTTGACGGACTTTGAGCGAGGGCGTATAGTGGGCATGCGGGAGGCCGGGTGGACGTACTGCCGAATTGCTCAACACGTGGGGCGTGAGGTCTCCACAGTACATCGATGTTGTCGCCAGTGGTCGGCGGAAGGTGCACGTGCCCGTCGACCTGGGACCGGACCGCAGCGACGCACGGATGCACGCCAAGACCGTAGGATCCTACGCAGTGCCGTAGGGGACCGCACCGCCACTTCCCAGCAAATTAGGGACACTGTTGCTCCTGGGGTATCGGCGAGGACCATTCGCAACCGTCTCCATGAAGCTGGGCTACGGTCCCGCACACCGTTAGGCCGTCTTCCGCTCACGCCCCAACATCGTGCAGCCCGCCTCCAGTGGTGTCGCGACAGGCGTGAATGGAGGGACGAATGGAGACGTGTCGTCTTCAGCGATGAGAGTCGCTTCTGCCTTGGTGTCAATGATGGTCGTATGCGTGTTTGGCGCCGTGCAGGTGAGCGCCACAATCAGGACTGCATACGACCGAGGCACACAGGGCCAACACCCGGCATCATGGTGTGGGGAGCGATCTCCTACACTGGCCGTACACCACTGGTGATCGTCGAGGGGACACTGAATAGTGCACGGTACATCCAAACCGTCATCGAACCCATCGTTCTACCATTCCTAGACCGGCAAGGGAACTTGCTGTTCCAACAGGACAATGCACGTCCGCATGTATCCCGTGCCACCCAACGTGCTCTAGAAGGTGTAAGTCAACTACCCTGGCCAGCAAGATCTCCGGATCTGTCCCCCATTGAGCATGTTTGGGACTGGATGAAGCGTCGTCTCACGCGGTCTGCACGTCCAGCACGAACGCTGGTCCAACTGAGGCGCCAGGTGGAAATGGCATGGCAAGCCGTTCCACAGGACTACATCCAGCATCTCTACGATCGTCTCCATGGGAGAATAGCAGCCTGCATTGCTGCGAAAGGTGGATATACACTGTACTAGTGCCGACATTGTGCATGCTCTGTTGCCTGTGTCTATGTGCCTGTGGTTCTGTCAGTGTGATCATGTGATGTATCTGACCCCAGGAATGTGTCAATGAAGTTTCCCCTTCCTGGAACAATGAATTCACGGTGTTCTTATTTCAATTTGGTTGGTTGGTTTGGGGGATTAAAGGGACCAGACTGCGACGGTCATCGGTCCCTATTTCAATTTCCAGGAGTGTATATAGGGTGAGTCACCTAACATTACTGCTGGATATATTTCGTAAACCACATCAAATACTGACGAATCGATTCCACAGACCGAACGTGAGGAGAGGGGCTAGTGTAATTGGTTAATACAAACCATAAAAAAATGCACGGAAGTATGTTTTTTAACACAAACCTACGTTTTTTTAAATGGAACCCCGTTAGTTTTGTTAGCACATCTGAACATATAAACAAATACGTAATCAGTGCCGTTTGTTGCATTGTAAAATGTTAATTACATCCGGAGATATTGTAACCTAAAGCTGACGCTTGAGTACCACTCCTCCGCTGTTCGATCGTGTGTATCGGAGAGCACCGAATTACGTAGGGATCCAAAGGGAACGGTGATGGACCTTAGGTACAGAAGAGACTGGAGCAGCACATTACGTCCACATGCTAACACCTTTTATTGGTCTTTTTCACTGACGCACATGTACATTACCATGAGGGGTGAGGTACACGTACACACGTGGTTTCCGTTTTCAATTACGGAGTGGAATAGAGTGTGTCCCGACATGTCAGGCCAATAGATGTTCAATGTGGTGGCCGTTATTTGCTGTACAGAATTGCAAAATCTGGCGTAATGAATGTCGTACACGCCGCAGTACATCTGGTGTAATGTCGCCGCAGGCTGCCACAATACGTTGTTTCTTATCCTCTGGGGTTGTAGGCACATCACGGTACACATTCTCCTTTAACGTACCCCACAGAAAGAAGTCCAGAGGTGTAAGATCAGGAGAACGTGCTGGACAATTTATGCATCCTTCACGTCCTATGAAACGCCCGTCGAACATCCTGTCAAGGGTCAGCCTAGTGTTAATTGTGGAATGTGCAGGTGTACCATCATGCTGATACCACATACGTCGACGCGTTTCCAATGGGACATTTCGATTAACGTTGGTAAATCATTCTGTAGAAACGCGATGTATGTTGCAGCTGTTTGGGCCCCTGCAATGAAGTGAGGACTAATGAGGTGGTCGCCAATGATTCCGCACCATACATTTACAGTCCACGGTCGCTGTCGCTCTACCTGTCTGAGCCAGCGAGGATTGTCCACGGACCAGTAATGCATGTTCCATAGATTCACTGCCCCTTGGTTTGTGAAACCCGCTTCATCGGTAAACAGGTAGAACTGCAACGCATTCTCTGTTAATGCCCGTTGACAGAATTGCACTCGATGATTAAATTCATCACCATGTAATTGCTGATGTAGCGACACATGAAACGGGTGAAAGCGGTGACGATGCAGTATGCGCATGACACTACTTTGACTCAGTCCACCGGCTCTCGCAATGTCCCGTGTACTCATGTGTGGGTTCATGGCAACAGCAGCTAACACACCAACTGCACCAGCTTCTCCTGTGACGGGCCTGTTACGGACCCGTTTGCGTGCTACGACATACCTGTTGCATACAGTTGGCGGTAGATGTTTTGCAATGTGCGGCACGTTGGATGCTCTCTGTCCGGGTACCGTTCTGCATACACCTTGCAGGCTTCAGCTGCATTTCGTCGACACTCGCCGTAGATGAGTATCATCTCCGCCTTTTCAGAGTTCGAATACACCATGGTCACAGTTCCTACAACACTACACTATCACAGACGTCTGGTAACACGGTGTACTACAGTTGGTCTGCGTGCGGAGACGAATGCGGAATAACAATAGCAGCAAGCGCTACATGTGGACACTGCAACAGCTAGACCAAACCACAACAGTGCACTACAGCCACACTCGTAAACACGGTCGTCATCGTAAACATGTCACTGCAGATGCTGCTCGCCGACCGTGGCCCGTGTTTGTTACAACACGCAACTGAACGTCGGAGGTTTCAAGCGTCAACTTTAGGTTACAATATCTCCGGATGTAATTAACATTTTACAATGCAACAAACGGCACTGATTACGTATTTGTTTATATGTTCAGATGTGCTAACAAAACTAACGGGGTTCCATTTAAAAAAACGTAGGTTTGTGTTAAAAAACATACTTTCGTGCATTTTTGTATGGTTTGTATTAAACAATTACACTAGCCCCTCTCCTCACGTTCGGTCTGTGGAATCGGTTCGTCAGTATTTGATGTGGTTTACGAAATATATCCAGCGGTAACGTTAGGTGACTCACCCTGTATAATGGTTTGAAACTTTAATAATGGCAACTATTTATTCACAACCGATACAAAAGAGTTACACGTTTGCACCTGTTACTGTCCTTCAGAGTAGTCACCAGCGTTGTATAGAACCCGTTGCCAGCGATGTGGAGAGCGTAGTAAACCGTTAGCAGAGCCTGTTCCGTTGATGGTGCGAATGGGGAGGTCTACTGCCTGTCGAATCTCTGGAACAGTTCTGAAGCGAATGCCACGAAGTGGTTCTTTCATCTTCGAAATCAAATCAAAGTCACAAGGATTTAAGTCCGGGGAGTATGGTGGATAGTACAGTACTTCCCAGTACCGTTTACCGAACAGAGCAAACCGCACATTGTCGTGCAAAATGGTGGGTGGATTGCGCAGAAAGTGTCACCCCTTCTTTCGCAAATCTGGTTTCAGGTGATGCTCCAAAAACGAACAGTAATACTGTACATTGACGGTCTGCCGTGGAGGAACGTAATGCGTTAGAACGACACCATCACAGTCGTACACGAGAATCACTATAACTTTAGACCGCTCCATTCGCACCAACAACAGAACAGGCTCTGTTAACGGTATACTACGCCTGCCACATCGCTGGCAAAGGGTTCTACACAGCGCTGGTAACTGCTTTGAAGGACCGTAACAGGTGCAAACATGTAGCTCTTTTGTATCGGTTGTGAATAAATAGTTGCCATTATTTAAATTCGAACCCTCGTATATATTAAACTTGTCTGTAGCAGCAGAATGTAATATATGAAGTATATTGGTACTAATGGCCGTGACTTTAAAAATGATTTTCAATGTGATTTGGATTTTAAGAAGATTTTTTTAAAAGTGAATTCCTGACTTAGGATTTGAAGAAAAGCAGAAATTTTACATAGAAAATGGCATGTTTTTTAAATTCATGGCAACGTTCAATGAAGGTCAAATATGGTAATAGTTTTAGTTTTGGTAAAGATTAACTTAGAGAGCGGAGGCACACAATAAAATACAATATTATCTACAATTTGGAACGGGCATAAGGGGCCTCTCTTCATTACCAGTACCCATGAACTTTCTAAAATGACCCTAAGTTGGTCATCCGAGAAGAGTAAAATGGGATGTCAGGACGACAGCAGGTTAGTTCAATTAATTTCTTTGTGATTTAAACCGTGAAAACTGCTGAGTTAACCATTGTGGGAGCGTAACACCTGGCCTGTTCACCGCCACCGCGTACCATCATGGTATGAGGTCAGTATTGAAATCCGCTCTTCTTTACGAGGAAAGTTCTCAAAAATCACTTGTATTTCAATATTTTACTTGAAATACTTTCACACAATGCACTGTATTGCATTGCCTAACACGTGGTACCTGTGAAAATGTAGGCATATTGACAGAAACATTCTAGAAATGTTCCGCAGGTAAACAAATGACGGCAGACTATCGATACTTCTAAACGTAGGTACTCATCCTCGTGTGCTACCGTATTTCAATGGAAATTGCCCATCGTAGGCGGCACTCCGTGGAGCAATTAGAGCACATCCTTCCTCTACCACGTTGCAGCCTAAACTGAGGTCCTGCCCAGTGGCTTTAGCGCGCAGGCTCCCACACTGAACTCAATTGCTCGATTCCGACATGAGCCGATACGAGTTTACCAGAACCTTCACCAAGTCATGCCACCTCCGCTTACTCCAGGGTAAATACTCATCATACAAGGCAAGGCAAGTAATCAATTTAGTGCTCTAAAACAGCTACAGCTGCATCATCATCATGATCGTGTAATATTTCCAACGGTAACTGCGCACTTACTCAAGTAATAGGAATATTTTAAAGTTCTTATTACTTCACATAGCTTACTGAACTAAAATTTTGTAATTTACGCGTTTATACCATAGTCTCTTCCGACGGTTGATGATCTGATTGAAAATTTCCTCTCTCTCGAGGATACACAGGGGTGGAATGACACCTGTTGTGTAACGACTCCCAGCAAAACCGTCTCATCGTAGCTGGAATGTGCCGGAGGGCTGCTGCTTCGCTTGGCTACTGAAAAATGTCCCCTCCCCCCTCCCCCAGTCTCCACGTCCATTTTGATCCACTCAAAGAACAGCCTGCCGGCCGGAGTGGCCGAGCGGTTCTAGGCGCTACAGTCTGGAGCCGCGCGAGCGCTACGGTCGCAGGTTCGAAACCTGTCTCGGACATGGATGTGTGTGATGTCCTTAGTTTAGTTAGGTTTAAGTAGTTCTAAGTTATAGGGCACTGATGACCTCAGAAGTTAAGTCCCATAGTGCTCAGAGCCATTTGAGCCAAAGAACAGCCTGAGATTGGACTTTTGTTGCGAATGGTTGTCATCTCGTTACCTTTACTTATAACAACTTCTTTGGCGATCAAGGCAAGTAATTAATTTAGTGCTCTTAAAACAGCTAGAGCTGCATCATCATCATCATGATCGTGTAATATTTCCAACGTTAATTGCGCAGTTTTATTGCGCTGTCTTTGCAGGCGTTATATAATTCTGGACAGTATTTTTGTACAATACAAATGTCTGCCACGAACCCGCTTTTTACGTTGCACGTTTATGGAGAATTATACAAGGGCGGTGTACTTTTTGCTTGGCGAAGTGTATACTGTGTGAAGTGTACATAAGGAGATCAAACACGAGGTGAAGCTCGAAACTTCAGAGAATAGGCCTTTAAAAGTCGAACAACTTACCTACAGTAACATTCAAAGTAATCCCCCTCGCAGTTACACGGAACACTTCCAGCAATACCCAATTGTTGAAAGCAGTTGTGGAAGTCTGCTTGCTGTATCGTGTTCAGATTTTGTTGTGATACCGAATGTTTTCCATGGAGTCACAAAACCACCCGTTCAACTTCTGTTTCATATTCTGAAGGAGGAAGAAATCATAAAAGGCAAGATCAGGAAAGCAGGGATTGTGAGGGAACAGTTGTCATGTTTTTAATTTTACAGTGAGGGAGGTGTGTGCAGATGCATTGTTGCGGTGCTGCAATAAATCTTTGTTTTTTATTTTCTCAGGCCATTTGCATCTACACTCCTGGAAATGGAAAAAAGAACACATTGACACCGGTGTGTCAGACCCACCATACTTGCTCCGGACACTGCGAGAGGGCTGTAAAAGCAATGATCACACGCACGGCACAGCGGACACACCAGGGACCGCGGTGTTGGCCGTAGAATGGCGCTAGCTGCGCAGCATTTGTCACCGCCGCCGTCAGTGTTAGCCAGTTTGCCGTGGCATACGGAGCTCCATCGCAGTCTTTAACACTGGTAGCATGCCGCGACAGCGTGGACGTGAAACGTATGTGCAGTTGACGGACTTTGAGCGAGGGCGTATAGTTGGCATGCGGGAGGCCGGGTGGACGTACCGCCGAATTGCTCAACACGTGGGGCGTGAGGTCTCCACAGTACATCGATGTTGTCGCCAGTGGTCGGCGGAAGGTGCACGTGCCCGTCGACCTGGGACCGGACCGCAGCGACGCACGGATGCACGCCAAGACCGTAGGATCCTACGCAGTGCCGTAGGGGACCGCACCGCCACTTCCCAGCAAATTAGGGACACTGTTGCTCCTGGGGTATCGGCGAGGACCATTCGCAACCGTCTCCATGAAGCTGGGCTACGGTCCCGCACACCGTTAGGCCGTCTTCCGCTCACGCCCCAACATCGTGCAGCCCGCCCCCAGTGGTGTCGCGACAGGCGTGAATGGAGGGACGAATGGAGACGTGTCGTCTTCAGCGATCAGAGTCGCTTCTGCCTTGGTGCCAATGATGATCGTATGCGTGTTTGGCGCCGTGCAGGTGAGCGCCACAATCAGGACTGCATACGACCGAGGCACACAGGGCCAACACCCGGCATCATGGTGTGGGGAGCGATCTCCTACACTGGCCGTACACCACTGGTGATCGTCGAGGGGACACTGAATAGTGCACGGTACATCCAAACCGTCATCGAACCCATCGTTCTAC
This sequence comes from Schistocerca cancellata, assembly GCF_023864275.1. Lineage (NCBI taxonomy): Eukaryota > Metazoa > Arthropoda > Insecta > Orthoptera > Acrididae > Schistocerca > Schistocerca cancellata. The sequence continues at coordinate 264,962,830 of NC_064627.1, forward strand.
CATTCCTAGACCGGCAAGGGAACTTGCTGTTCCAACAGGACAATGCACGTCCGCATGTATCCCGTGCCACCCAACGTGCTCTAGAAGGTGTAAGTCAACTACCCTGGCCAGCAAGATCTCCGGATCTGTCCCCCATTGAGCATGTTTGGGACTGGATGAAGCGTCGTCTCACGCGGTCTGCACGTCCAGCACGAACGCTGGTCCAACTAAGGCGCCAGGTGGAAATGGCATGGCAAGCCGTTCCACAGGACTACATCCAGCATCTCTACGATCGTCTCCATTGGAGAATAGCAGCCTGCATTGCTGCGAAAGGTGGATATACACTGTACTAGTGCCGACATTGTGCATGCTCTGTTGCCTGTGTCTATGTGCCTGTGGTTCTGTCAGTGTGATCATGTGAAGTATCTGATCCCAGGAATGTGTCAATAAAATTTCCCCTTCCTGGGACAATGAATTCACGGTGTTCTTATTTCAATTTCCAGGAGTGTATTATCATCTCTCAGTGTCCTCATAACATCACAGTAGAACTTCCGTATCAATGTTCAGACAGAAGAAATTCTTCATGGACATTTACATAAATGTCAAAATCAATTGCGCTGACCTGATGTTGTTGCGCACTTTTAGGCCTTTTCTGTGTCGCGGTGAGAATTGTGTCTTCCACTGCAAAGAACGCTGTTTTGTTTCAGGGTCACAACCATACATCTTCGATTCATAGACTGTTTCTACCCTGGACAGGAAATTTGGATCATCTCCAACTGTTGTTTGCAATTCAGAGCGCATGTATCGTTGCTCGGCGTTCAAAACATAAGCTCGTCTCATGATCCGTTCTTCAGATACAAGTAGAATGCGTCGATATGGATAAAATTCCAACGTATTCAAAAACAACATGGACCGTCTGCCCTCTGTCCTTGTGAACGTCTTTGAAAGTTATTTGTATTGTTGGGAGTGTTTAACTGAATTTCTCGCAAACAATCTGAAAACTATCTGATTGCAGATTCAGATCTATAACAGGCTAGTGTTGAACATCAACTTATTTATGCAAATTATTTTCTACAAATGTGATTTTAATTAAATTAAAATGCATCTGAATATCTGCAAATTAGATTGCCTGTAAGAACAATTTCCATAAAAACTCAGAAAGACTAACTGTTGTGTAATTTAAATGTACCATATTACAAAACGGCATCTGTTGAATTTAAATGAAATTTTATTAATTGAAAACTGTTGCTAATATTTTGTCAAAAGTGTTCGTTTAGGCCCTACAACAAATTCTTACCTTACAACGGGTAACTTGATGCTCCTCTGGCTGCAGGGCGGTGATGATCTGAAATACATCACAGTGTGTCAAAACTGTCTTCCTATTGTTATTTCCTTTGACTTGATTTTTAGTCGATTCTTTTTCTTTTCTTTTCAAGGTTAGTAATTATCGTTCACGCAAAAGTGCAAGGAGTGTCAATGCAAATTTTACCGAACATGTTTCTTTGATTAGTGGGGATGAGTTTTGTGAAATATCTATTAATGACAATAGGAAGTACTTCGAAATTCAGTCCTTTTAATGACACAAAAGTGAATTCCTTAATAATACGATTAGTCACCATTCTGTCAATGCATTGTCAAACGCGATATTTTCTTCTGTGTGATATTTCTGTTATAAAAATTTGTTTTCTTGAATTTGTCATGCAGTACTATGTAACTTATCTAAATGGGGGAGAGAAAATTTGCATACTGAACACATGATTGGCAGTTCTCCCTGATTACTCAACACAAAGATATTATTGGACACAATGAAATCCTTGCACATCAGTAATTGCTGAAATATGCCTTGCAGTAACAAACTGAAAGTATCTTACTTATGAACTAGTGTCTCTTAATACAATCATCCTTCATCCTCAGGTTACACAACATCGATTAAGTCAAATAGAAATCTTTGTGCGGCACATCTGCTATCCAAGATGCTCATTCCGCCATAATACGACATCCTCTATGCACGACTCCACAACTATTACTACACAAGACTGGTAACCAACTCAACCGTTTCCTTCTAACTTGCCTGCACCTTTTTCAATAATGCAACCTCTGGAAACCGAAGACTGTGCATTGATCATGTGTTCAGCAGGCAAATACGTTTAAAATGGTAATATGCCACGTAAACAGATAATTTTCTTCGTATTTGCATTCAAAGATGAACCTGCAGTTAATACATCCTCCTTTCAACTTCACGAACTTTTCCAGAGTTGAGCACAGTGACAATGGGCCCGAGTGTTTTTCACCCTCCCCAGACTAACGGCCACCTTTACATCCTTTAAACCTTTCAAATGTTTTGGTTGCCTCTAAGATTGCTCACCAAAAGTCTCCCATAATATGCCCAGTAATTCGGATGCAGTTTTACCGAACTTAAAATAAATCTTACTGCGGATCCTTTGTTACCTGAAGTCAACCATTCTGAAATTTTCATACACAGTAAAACACGGTGTAAGCAAATTAGCAACATCATCCACACTGAAGTATTCACAGTAACGGCAAGTGGTAAACAGGCAGTTTAAAGACACAACAGCGCACTTAGCAAGTTGGTGCCGCTGATTGTTTGGATGCAAACTTAAAAATCTCGCAAATTTTGGGCAGCAACTCATACCGTGTGCGACCTAAATGATTCTAAGCTAAGAGTAATGACACTGACTTGGCTATACATGTTAGGGATTTAAAGTCCCCTGCCCCATTATTTTATCAACATGTGAAGGCGTATCTGTGAAACTACTGCAGCTATTCTGGTAAGGATGCAAACTCCACTTGTTTAGTTTAGCGGTAACGGGTTCGATTCCATGCCGGGTTGGAGATTTTCTCCGCTCGTGGTCTGGGTGTTGTGTTGTCCGCATCATCGTTTCGTCCTCATCACCGGCGCGCAAGTCGCTCAGTGTGGCGTTGACTGAAATAAGACTTGCAAAAAATGGTTCAAATGACTCTGAGCACTATGGGACTCAACTGCTGTGGTCATAAGTCCCCTAGAACTTAGAACTACTTAAACCTAACTAACCTAAGGACATCACACACATCCATGCCCGAGGCAGGATTCGAACCTGCGACCGCAGTGGTCGTGCGGTTCCAGACTGTAGCGCCTTTAACCGCTCGGCCACTCCGGCCGGCTTAAGACTTGCACTCAGCGACCGAACTTCCCCGGATGGAGCCTACCGACCAACAATGCCACACTCTCATCTCATTTCATTTTGTGTATATATTTTAGAATTATACACTATGATGAATGAGAATTTTATGTATTGTAGTCTATTCCATATTTGAATGGAGTCTGGAGTGACATCAGGTAGCGATAATGTGAACTACGAGCTGCACAGCTAGAGAGGAGGTGGTATCTTCCAGGAAAAGTACTAAACTAGACAGCCTCCCCATTTCCAGACAGCAGGAAGCTTGACCAGATCCTACACGGTCTCATCAAAAGTGTTCAGACACTCCTATTTAATGTGATATTGACCACGTGATGTCACAAGGGCCGGATCCGCCAGTATAATAGGAGTGGGGGGGGGGGGGCAGTATTCCATTTTCAGGAGAGTTACAGCAGAAGAATTCGCTCAGGAGAGCTCAATGACATCAGCGTGGACTAGTCATTGGACGTCACTCGAGTAGAAAATCCATGAGGGACATTTTAATCCTGACTAATCGACTGTTGTGAATGTGGAGTGCAATAGTAAAGTACGAAGGAGCTGCTCTTACGTTTGTAAGTAGGCTGTTTATGTTTTCTTTATGTAAGTAGGCTGTTTATGTTTTCTTATTGGCAACGTTACGTAGCGTTCTATATGAAAATCACTGGCTGTGCTGTGTGCAGTCTGTGGCTAGTTTGCATTGTTGTCTGCCATTGTAGTGTTGGGCAGCGGCAGCTGGATGTGAACAGCACGTAGCGTTGCGCAGTTGGAGGTGAGCCGCCAGCAGTGGTGGATGTGGGGAGAGAGATGGCGGAGTTTTGAAATTTGTTATACTGGATATTATGAACTGCTATGTACAGGGCTATTACAAATGATTGAAGCGATTTCATAAATTCACTGTAGCTCCATTCATTGACATATGGTCACGACACATTACAGATACGTAGAAAAACTCATAAAGTTTTGTTCGGCTGAAGCCGCACTTCAGGTTTCTGCCGCCAGAGCACTCGAGAGTGCAGTGAGACAAAATGGCGACAGGAGCCGAGAAAGCGTATGTCGTGCTTGAAATGCACTCACATCAGTCAGTCATAACAGTGCAACGACACTTCAGGACGAAGTTCAACAAAGATCCACCAACTGCTAACTCCATTCGGCGATGGTATGCGCAGTTTAAAGCTTCTGGATGCCTCTGTAAGGGGAAATCAACGGGTCGGCCTGCAGTGAGCGAAGAAACGGTTGAACGCGTGCGGTCAAGTTTCATGCGTAGCCCGCAGAAGTCGACGAATAAAGCAAGCAGGGAGCTAAACGTACCACAGGATGGTTCTCCACCGCACTTCCATCATGATGTTCGGCATTTATTAAACAGGAGATTGGAAAACCGATGGATCGGTCGTGGTGGAGATCATGATCAGCAATTCATGTCATGGCCTCCACGCTCTCCTGACTTAACCCCATGCGATTTCTTTCTGTGGGGTTATGTGAAAGAGTCAGTGTTTAAACCTCCTCTACCAAGAAACGTGCCAGAACTGCGAGCTCGCATCAACGATGCTTTCGAACTCATTGATGGGGACATGCTGCGCCGAGTGTGGGAGGAACTTGATTATCGGCTTGATGTCTGCCGAATCACTAAAGGGGCACATATCGAACATTTGTGAATGCCTAAGAAAACTTTTTGTGTTTTTGTATGTATGTGCAAAGCATTGTGAAAATATCTCAAATAATAAAGTTATTGTAGAGCTGTGAAATCGCTTCAATCATTTGTAATAACCCTGTATATTATGGTTTTTCAACACTATTAAGGTAAATACATTGTTTGTTCTCTATTAAAATCTTTCATTTGCTAACTATCCCTATCAGTAGTTAGTGGCTTCAGTAGTTTGAATCGTTTATTTAGCTGGCAGTAGTGGCGCTCGCCGTATTGCAGTAGTTCGAGTAACGAAGATTTTTGTGAGGTAAGTGATTTGTGAAAGGTATAGGTTAATGTTAGTCAGGGCCATTCTTTTGTAGGGATTTTTGAAAGTCAGACTGCGTTGCGCTAAAAAATATTGTGTGTCAGTTTAAGCACAGTCTTGTATAATTGTTCTAAGGGGATGTGCTAATGAGATTCTAATGCAACATTTTCGTTTACTTGAAAATACATTCTGGATTTAAGGTACTTTCTGTGAGATAACAGATGAGACAGTGGTTAGTTTATGTGACAGCTACATGATTTTATCACGACGCTACTAATGAGTGACAATTTACAATGTTGATTTTGCGGTGTATCTGTTTTATATCTGCACAGTTTTTCTGAATTATTCTGGAAAGTAAAACATGTTTTAGTAGTAACTTTTGTGGTATAGCTACAAGGAGACAGCCTTTTCCATAGCACAACAATACGTTACAGCACAGTACTTTCTTTATCACGGCAATAAGCGTAATAACTAAGATATCTATACGCAAAGCATTTCACTTTTGTTTATCATGAGGTAAGTACATTGACTTCGGCAGAACTTAGCTTTCGGAGGACGATAACTACGACACTTCCACAGAGATTATCTTACAGCAAAGACGCACATTTAGCGCTACAGGACACGTATTTGAGTTATTAATTTTGTACTTGAAACATTTATTTTTAAAGATTTTTGAATTACAAAGAAAGTTTTCCGTGATACATTTTATTCCATTGCTGTAATCTGTAACACCTGAGGATATAATTACATTAATCCTCAGGGGGGTACACGCTTACTTTGTGTACCATGTGTCTGGCAAGCACAAGCAGCCCTAGCTAATATGGTATTTGCTTATACAACTTTACATATCGGTACCATATTTCTCTAACACAAATTACACAGCTATCTGATCATTTAACTGAGAGAGACAAACATTTTTTTACTATGTCAGTGACAGATATTTATGCAATTACACAGCTGGATAACTTCACATTTACCAAATTGTATTTTGTCTGTACTATGTGAAATGTTCATATTTTTTCAGAACCATTGTGATACTATGAGAGCTTTGAATGATGTATTTGGTATGAGATCATGATTTTTAAAGTACGTTTGAGGTAGATGTCACTACTGAAATGAGCAGAGAATCTTCTTTAGGTTTTGAAATTATTGGAGGAAGCTACGACGATTTTGAGATTTGACTGAGGTGTTATGATGTTATTATTACAATGAATATGTGTATTATGCTGTTGAGGTATGTTTATGATCAATAAGCTGATGCTATATGAGGAATTTGATTATGCTATGTAGTTATTATGATGAAATATTGAAGAAGTGTCGACGAATATGTATATGTGTAATAAGGTAAGGAATAATGAGTAGTGGTTAGGGACTCTGACTTGTGATAAAGGATGTTGGAAACCAAGAATCGTACTTTAAGAGTTATGAAATGTGTGTAAATGCGTGAATGTATCACAATGCCGGCGAAAATTTTTTGGATACTGCTATATTCATAAGATTTTGTCTCTACAGATTTGTAACGCAAATTCTTGACCTGTGAAATATTTTTATATGAGACTGTCACTGTAGCGGAAACTGCTGACGTAAATATTTCGGTAAGAAAGCTAAGCGACCACCTGCACGTAATGCGTCGTGGGCACCCAGCTGTGTCAGACGCCGGGAGAACAAGTCATTAGTGAGTGTCCTTTTCAGAGGCACAGGTAGAAAAAAAAAAGGGGAGGTCTTTAACCTCGCTATTGACATTCCTTTATAGAAAGCACCGCAAATACGAGACGCTCATTACTTGGAAACATTCTTACATCTGCACACCTGATTATGACAAGTATCTTTCTACGAGAATTGAGATAATTTTTACTGCCTTATGAAATGCCATATGGCTAATGAATGATGTTTCATGCTGTCCTTTGTACATATTTGCTCATTTTCTTTAATATCTAGTTTCTAGCTGCACTGCAGCACTGGTTAAAATAAAATTTTATTAATTTACTAATATAGATATTTTATGCCTACAGATCCAGTAAATAATTTTATGATCTATTAAAAAAAACGAAGGAGCATAAAAAGATATTTCCCTTCACAGGAATTGCATACGGAATTTTCTTTTCAACTACTTGGTAATATTTTTCGTAGAATAAGTTGTGGTGCACCACTTTAATTACATAGACATTAAGATGTGAATATACATTTCCCTTATCTGCATTGTTGTTTTTACTGTAATATTTTTTCTGCTTGAGCTATGTCATGTTTAGGTATAGTTACTGCTGTTTGCCAGGCATAGTGTTACTGAATTTGACTTTGTGTTACTCTGCTAAGCCAGTTTTACTACTGATTTATTTTTCTTGTTGCTGCACATTGGCTCATATTAGTTGTAATGTTGCATTGCTTGGTAATTTAGATTTACTGTAGCTTGCTTTGCAATTTTCCATTTTTTTTGGTCATTGCTGTTTGTGTTAATTGTTTTGTGCTGCTGCATTGCCTCGTCCCTTAGTTTAGCATCTGAGCTTAGTAGATTTAAGTTAGCTTAAGAGGGGGTAGCCTATAAGAGAATGAGTTATGATGAATTGGAAGAAATGCATTGAGAAGCTATACGAAAAAGGTTTGGAAAAAAAAGTAGTGTACAGTGGAGAAAAACTATTTTTGAAAGAGGATGTGAACAGAATACAGAAAGCATGCTTGGATAGGATGTTTTTTTTGCTGGAGCAAATGTTGAAATAAGAGGAACGATATATGGAATGAAGTTTTGGGTTGGACTGCAGTACCAAATGTTACACTGAAAACAAACCCTGTCCTTTCCTTTTGTGTTATCCCACTATGTGTTTGTGTACCCTTGTGTATTTGTTTTCTTCCTGTCTCTGTGTAGTTTCATAGAATTTTTTTTCTTCTAATACTAAGCTACATTCACTATGATGAGGAATACTGTTATCCTCAAATATAATTGGCATTAATAATATGTTATTTACCTTGTAAATATGCTTAGACATTATTTATTCTGTTTTGTTTTAATGCTCATGTGTAAAGTTGATGTTTCGAAAGTTATTCTGATGTTTTATGTATGTACTCATGTAATAATTCCTGTAACACTGATGTATATGTTAGTTCAATTCTTTTGTAAAGCCCATATTACCACAAATGTTACCTGTATTGTTATGTTCTTTAATGATGTATTTTGTACCTTTGTAATTGTATTCTTATGTTATAAAATTGTAATTGATACCAGTTCATCATATTATTAACTTGTTAGTTACATTTCACTGCACACTTTTCTGTTGGTCATAGTATATGGACAATATGTGAGAAGTTGGGACTGTTAGTGTTTGCACGTGTGTTAATAATTCAGCAAGGGACTGGATAACAGCATTGCTGGTTCTAAGGACAATTCCAAAAACTTTGTGAGTGCACAAGTAGTGATTATGGACTTGCTATATTAACTGCAAGACTCTTCGATGGTGATTGTGCACCCGCACAGTCACAACAGATGGCTGCTGGCCATCTCTACAAGGACTACAGTGGGTCTTCATCTTTGATGACCCAACAGTGCCATTATTTCTACAAGGACTGCAGTGGGTCTGCACCTCTGGTGGCCCACCAATACCACAATCTCTACCAGGACTACAGTGGGTCTGCACCTCTGGTGGCCCACCAATATCGTAATCTCTACCAGGACTACAGTGGGTCTACTCTGTGATGACCTACCTACCAATATTCTTCAAAACGTCGAATGGCTCTGCTGTGGGTTTGCTCTGTTACCTGTCAGCATGTCATGAGTCAGCACTGTCTTTCCATTGGAAGGACAACACTACTTCTTCAAGACTGCATGGAAATCCACTACATCCGTGTGCATTGTCTTTTACTGCTCAGACTTTGAAAAAAAAACCACTAAAATTTTACTGTGATGAACAATCTGGACTGTCTTTATGGACTGTGAGAAAATTTTAGCTTTTGACCAACATTGTATAAATAAGTGTGTGCATTTGATATCTTTGTTATTGTAATTATGAAAAATTTTATCAAATCATTATTGGCCACTGCCCAAAACAATTTGTAAAATTTTTTGTGGGGAGCATGGGGGCTATGTAAGTAGGCTGTTTATGTTTTCTTTATGTAAGTAGGCTGTTTATGTTTTCTTATTGGCAACGTTACGTAGCGCTCTATATGAAAATCACTGGCTGTGCTGTGTGCAGTCTGTGGCTAGTTTGCATTGTTGTCTGCCATTGTAGTGTTGGGCAGCGGCAGCTGGATGTGAACAGCACGTAGCGTTGCGCAGTTGGAGGTGAGTCGCCAGCAGTGGTGGATGTGGGGAGAGAGATGGCGGAGTTTTGAAATTTGTTATACTGGATATTATGAACTGCTATGTATATTATGGTTTTTCAACACTATTAAGGTAAATACATTGTTTGCTCTATTAAAATCTTTCATTTGCTAACTATCCCTATCAGTAGTTAGTGCCTTCAGTAGTTTGAATCGTTTATTTAGCTGGCAGTAGTGGCGCTCGCCGTATTGCAGTAGTTCGAGTAACGAAGATTTTTGTGAGGTAAGTGATTTGTGAAAGGTATAGGTTAATGTTAGTCAGGGCCATTCTTTTGTAGGGATTTTTGAAAGTCAGATTGCGTTGCGCTAAAAAATATTGTGTGTCAGTTTAAGCACAGTCTTGTATAATTGTTCTAAGGGGACGTTTCACGTTATACGATATGTTTTTCGTAGTTATTATGTGGTGCCCAAATTACACTTGAGGGATCGCTAAATGCGGAAGAATATGAGCACATTTGTACATCATTATGCATTATGTACAGTAGATCAGTGGTTCTCAAACTTTTACTCTGACGGAACTCTGAGAATCCTGATACTTTGGTGGAACACATTGTTTATTTTGAAGGTTAACAACATTTTAAAAACGGGAAATAGTTGTTTTACTCAGTGACTACTTCAATTTTAAACTATAAATAATAACACAGAAAAATTAATTTTTAAAAATTAATTAGTATCGTCAAAATGTGGAAAAAAGTCATGTTCTTAGTAATTTTCCATGGAGCACTTATTCGCTTCCCACAGAACACCAGTGATACGTAGAATACACTTTGGGGAGCCCTGCAGTAGAGGAACAGTGCTGAGGCTATGATTTTATCAGCATGACAATGCATCCTGTCATAAAGCAGCGTCCGTGAGGCAGTGGTTTGTGGACAATAACGTTCCTGAAATGGACTGGACTGTAACAGAGTACCGACATGAACCCAATGGAACCCCTTCGTGATAAGCTTAGTAGCTCGGATGTTTAATCATCACGGAATTGTACACCAAAGAATCAATAGATGATGCTTTTACTTACTTGAACGAAGAGACAGATTTTCGGAGATCTACGTCAGTGGCAAGGTTAAGCACAGCAATATTTTCGTTATGAATATGAACTAACAGCGAATTTACTTGGTTAGGATATACGGATTTATTGATTTCGCTTTCTACATCAAAAACGTAAAAACACTGTCTTGCTTCTTTCAGTTGGTTTTACTCACATTCCTATCAGGAAAAATGATTATGTTGAGTTTGCTTTATGACTTGGGTGCCTATTCATTACATTTTTATTTCGTTTTGCTTACAAGTAAACGTGACTAGGAAATGGTCGAGTCTTCCTGAATACAGCAGAACGGCTGGGTACGATGCGTTCTCCAGAATCCAGTGAAGATCGAGTGGCGAGATTTGTTGCGTCTCGATACATCAGAGTAACTCGCTCTTTGGAAACTCCGTCCGAAAGCGAGGAGCGACCTAACTCTGATGGAGAGCGTTATCTATCCCATGAGAACCCCTCAATGGCTTAAAGCTACTTCTCTCCAACGTAACTTCAGAGAAGCGGAAATTTTGTCGGTGAGTGACACAGGCGAGAGAGTATTTATCCCTCGAATTCCGCTTATTCCTAACACTTTACCATCTTGCTTCAAACGCATACAGTTTCCGTGAGATTATCTTATATCGTGACCATAAACAAAACTCAAGGGCAGACGCTGAGTGTTGTGGGACGAATCTTAGGGCAAGCTGCTACTCCTAATGTCAACTCTACGTGGCTTCCTCTCCGCCACACACCGTTGGGTGGCTTGCAGAGTATGAATGTAGACCAGTTCCGTTTCAGCCGCGCTCGCGAGTGGCCGTTGTTAACTGTTGGCGCTGCACTTCAGTGTTTACATCGCTGTCCTTGTGCTTCGCCGAGTGCCGTCCGTCCATTAATCTCCGTGTTCGTTCCTGTTCCTTGTGATCTGATCGCTCTTTCTGGTCTTGCTGCTGCTACTTGGAATTTCGGTTGTTTAACCGAAATTGCTTCGCTGGATTAACCATGGCTACAAACCTCAGGAAGAATACTCTGGTATTTGCTTTTGACAAAGAATCCCGTCCCGTTCAACCGACATCCCTGGAAATAGATGACTGGATTACGCAGGTAATTGGTCTAAATTGTGAAACCGTTCATATCTGGCAACTGGATCAGGAAAAATACTGTATTTTTGTCAAGTTAATCAGTGCTTCGACTGTTGATAAAGTGTTACGAAAGTGGGGCTATGAGGTAGATTTTGTGCATAGAAATGGTTATAAAAGTAAGGTTTCCATCTATAGAGCGGACATTCATTACAAAACCGTTCGTGTCTTGAATCTCCCCATTGAAATTGAAAATGATAAGATTAAGGAAGCTCTTTTAAACTACGGAGACGTTAAATCAATTGCAAATGAAAGATGGTCGCCTCGCTTTAAACTGCAGTGTTTTAACGGGGTCCGCTGTGTAGAGATGGAAGTTAAGACGAATATTCCGTCTCACATAACTGTTTGTGAGTATAAGGCACAAATTGTTTATACAGGTCAGGAAGCTACATGTCATATATGTAACGAAACCGGCCACTTCAGACAGGAATGTCCGCGGCGAACTGTTGTGCTTAAAAGTAATTTGATACAGCATCAGAAGCTTACCTTAAATGATCTATTACCAAAGAATAGCCCGGAACAACTGGTTGAGGGTGTTAACGCAGCAGGACAAGCTGATGTCTCCCTTCACGATAACAGTCAGTTTCCCCCGTTAACAACAAAAGGAAACCCCGTTGCCACTACTCGTGAAACTGAAATGCAACCGAAAAAACGACCTCTGGAGATAACTGATAGTTGTTCAGAGGACGAGCTGTCTTGTCCCACTCCCTCACTTCGCAAGCAAAAACAGTGCGATGAGAAGGCAGAGGAACCTGAAGGCAAAATGCGAATGGAAACTAATGAACAGAAAGATAATACACATACGGTACCAGAAAATGAAGGGGGTGTAAGCAGCATTAATTTGCAAGAAACAACAGGTGCAGTAGCCGATTGCAAAGATCAGAATCTATCTGTTAATAAACAAATTCAGGGAGAGGATGCAAAACTGCAGTCTCCATTTGTTTCCCTCGATCAGAAAGTGAGTGAAATTAATAAAGAACGAGGAAGTGGTGGCCAAACTGAAATCACGGTCAACACCTCAGGGCAGGCGCCGGCAACCGAAATTGCTAAAGCGTCTGCTGCTGCTCCAGATAAGCCGCGAAGTAAAATACCGACGCAACCAAATGAGAATGTAGCTCGTAACCAAGGGAAGGGAAAATCCAGTATGGGCGACCCAAGCCCAAAGAATGTTCAGTCCGAAACGGTCGTACACGAATCATTGGAGGAAAAATCAGAAAGTTTACCAGGAAATCAGTCTGCTTTCGGTACAAGAGAAAACATCAGAAGTAGAAAAAAACGGGACAGTAACTAATAAACTGATTGAAGTGTTATTCCATGTTCAGCCTTCCGAGAAAACTGTTACAGCTTAACTGAACCCTGAACCACAGTAAACTAAATTAGTTCTACAAAACAACTACATAGTGACAGCACAATGACGCAATCTTATTCTGTCACCACTATAAACATAAATAAAATCACGACCGGTTTGAAATTATCGGCCCTTAAGGAATTTTTGTACGAATCCGCGACTGATATTGCCCTGTTACAAGAAGTTCTAATTTTGGATTTGGTAATTCCCGGTTTTGTCAGTTATATAAATGTGTCTCCCGAAACAAGTGTTGGAACAGCTATTTTGGTAAGGGAAGGGATTACAGTAAGCGAGGTGGAACGACTGGAATCCGGAAGGGGAATAGGACTAAATATCTATGATGTGACTATCATCAACTTGTACGCCCCTTCAGGAAGTTCTCATCGAGCTGACAGGGCACGTTTCTTCAAAGATGACTTGATATACTTGTTAAGGAAATCACCAAGACAGTTATTACTTGGAGGTGATTTTAATTGTGTTTTAAATCGAAAAGATCAGTTACCTAATTTTAATTTCTCAAGTGAACTAAAACAATTAGTTACTGGTTTAGAATTAAAGGATATATGGGAAATCAAATACCCCTCCACTGTTGAGTTCACTTATGTCACGGCAACATCACATAGCAGGATTGATAGACTATACATTTCTAAAAATCTTGTAACTTCCGTGACAAAAGTAGAAACCATTCCTACGTACTTTTCAGACCATTCAAGTGTCTTAGCTTGCATAAATCTAACAAGACAGCCGGTTCGCCGATTCAAGAATCAGTGGAATTTGAACACTTCCTTGTTAGTAAATCATGATTTAGAAGATCTGATTAAAGAAACATGGGCAATATGCCTGCGAGCCCGTAGTAGATATGCCACTGCTATTGACTGGTGGGTTAAAATGGCAAAGCCAAAGTTGAGGAAAGTTCTTATTCAATACAGTGCCCAGAGCGCAAGGGAAAAGAAATGCACTATAGAGTATTACTATTCCGTTTTGAGAGATCTATATGATCAAGTCTCAGCAGGTTCCTCACTTCGGATAGCAGACATAAAAAAAGTCAAAGCCAAGTTACTTAATATCAAGAGAAGTCAAATGGAAGGGTTGAAAATAAAATCGAAGGCAAATTCGAAGTCAAATGGAAGGGTTGAAAATAAAATCGAAGGCAAATTCGGTGTCAGCAGATGAAACTACTTCCCTATATCATTTAGTGAAGCATACGAAAAACGGGAGAAGGACTTTTATTGAAGAAATTCGAACAAAACACGGTACGATTCTCAGAACCCAGCAGGATATCATGGACGAGATTTATCGCTATTATTGCTAGCTATATTCTGTACATCAAAGTAGTGATGCTTCCTTGGAAGAATTCCTTGACATCCTAGCCCCACAGCTGACAGAAGATGACAACGAAAATTTTCTCGAGGTTGTCAGCGAAGAAGACGTGTATGAGACTCTGTGCGCCTCACCACCAAAAAAATCACCAGGACCGGATGGTCTGCCAGCAGAGTTTTACATCCGTTACTGGCCAATAGTAGGTGCGAAAATCACGGACATTGTAAATGAGGTTATTCAGGGTAAAATGATTCCGGCTGAGTTTAAGGAGAGTAAAATTGTTCTGGTGCCAAAAAATAATGGAAACAAAGATTTAAATAATTTTCGTCCAATTTCACTGCTGAATTCTGATTATAAATTAATAGCTAGAATAATAAACAAGAGAATTTCATGCCTTACAGATAAAATTATTAGTCAACATCAGAACTGTGCGCAAGGCAGAACCATTTTTCAAAATCTAGCGGAATTCAGGGATATCATTGCAATAACTTCTGTAACAAACATAAAGTGTGCTTTATTGTTTTTAGATTTTTATAAGGCGTTCGATGTAGTAAACCATGAATATCTTCTACAGACATTGAAGAAAATAGGTTTCAACGATAGGGTTATACAGTTGATTAAGAACATAGCAACTGGAATAAATGCTAAAATAGCGGTGAATTGTCAACAATCCAGGCCGATGCAAATACAACGAGGTGTTCCTCAAGGAAGTCCTCTGTCCATGTCACTCTTCGTAATTTCGCTGGAACCTTTCCTCCGACATGTCCATGCTACATTAAAAGGCTTAACATTATCAGGAAACAAAACAGTTATAAGAGCCTATGCTGACGATATAGGGGTCATTATAAGGAATAATGACGAGGTAACCACGCTAGCAACAGTGATTGATTCGTACTGTAGAGCATCTGGAGCCAATGCAAACGGAAAAAAAGTAAGATGTTAAATCTCAGAGGTTTTGATAATATCAACGTCGAGTGGGCAAAATTAGTCCGACAACATAAAACACTTGGGATCACCCTGACAGCATGCCCTATGAAAATGACGGCTTTAAATTGGAAAGTTGCAGCAGATAAAGTGCAAGGAGCCATTGTAGAGAATTTAACTCGATACATGAACCAAGTTCAAAGAACACAGTATATCAACTCATGCATCCTTGCTAAGGCTTATTATACTGCCCAGCTGTTTCCAATACCGAGATTGATAGCGAGGAGAATAATGTCCAAAATCACAAAATTTTTGTGGAGAGGTGAAGTGTTCAGAGTACCTGCTAAAGTAGCCACTTTAGATCCTAAAAATGGTGGACTAGGATTAACTGATATAACGGATAAAGCCTCTGCTCTTTTATCAAAAGGCAAGTTAATTTAATAAGAGACTCGCGAGAAAGCATAACCAGCCAACTTTTCGAGATCATTAAACCTCCAAGCCTGCTTCCCCCGATTGACGTGCAGAATATCAACAGTCGCTTACAGCACGTGAGGATTATCTATGTTGAGTTGAGTTATGTCAGTGTCGAACTCAGGCAGTCCCGACACTTAACATCGAGAGCCATAATGCGGGAACGAAAGAAAAGCGAAGGAAGAAACAAAATAGAAGACAGTTTCCAAACATTGAGTGGACTGAGATTTGGAAAAACATTAGTTCTAATGTGCTCACGTCTAATATAAAAACGTCATGGTACAAGATAGTTAACAACATAGTTAGCACCAATGAAAGACTGCACGCAATCGGACTCTGTGAAACAAATTTATGTCAACAATGCCATCTAGTTGACACAGTAATTCATCGATATACTTGCAGTGGTCACATGAATAGTTGGAAGTAGATCCGGGAGCAAATAGCTCTGATTACAAGAACATCCCCTGAGTATATATCGCTGTCATTGATACACAGGCCTGAAGCACGCTATTTCCCAGAAGCAAAAAATAACCCTGTGTAGTGGTTGCTGGGAAATTTTGTTAACTACGTCCTTAACAAATTAGGATCCGATAGCATCATAGAGTTCAAGGTACACATGCTGTGTGAGTTCCACAAAATTAGAAGCTATTCGAATCACAAGAAAAATTTCGGTAATATGCTAAAAATTGTATTTGAAAGAATGGGCATTGGTTAATATAAAAAAGAAGACTGTGTTGATAGTGATGTATTGTAGTTACCTTAAGGATACTATATAAGATTTTACAGTATATTTATGATATGTGCTTTCTCTACTTCAGAGAGTAGTTTTTTGAAATTTATAAGCTAATGTACAGAACTTATGTGACATTGAGATTGTGTGTCTAATAGTGCCAAACACAAAACATGAAAGGTGCATTATTGGCTTATACTATAAATTTGGAAATAGACAGTTTTTATAGAAATCTCCTTATCGACTGGTTAAAACCATAAGATTCTATCCGATAAATGTAATATTCAATGGCTGTCACATTGCCCTGTTCATTTTTGCAGTGAAATACTGATAATATAGATCTGATCACTTCAAATACTTAGATTCAATTAATGTCCAGAAAGTGTAGTTGGAAGGCTAGTCAACTTTATTATATATCTCCTTTCCGCCATTCTCAAGTATTTATGTTTAATTTAATTCTTTCTGGTGATTTAGTCAGTAACACAATCTTCTGTTGTCTTTCCTTAACGTCAGCGCAATTGAAATGATCAAACCGTTTTGTTTAAATAACTTCATGTATGTATAACTTAGTATGTATTTGCAATGTGTAACATTGTTTTTTTAATAAAGGTTTTATAACAAAAAGCGGTTTAAGGCGCTGTAGTCATGGACCGTGCGGCTGGTCCCGGCGGAGGTTCGAGTCCTCCCTCGGGCATGGGTGTGTGTGTTTGTCCTTAGGATAATTTAGGTTAAGTAGTGTGTAAGCTTAGGGACTGATGACCTTAGCAGTTAAGTCCCATAATATTTCACACACATTTGAACATTTTTTTTTTTACTAAGCTGAGCAGATGATTTCAGATAAAAAAATTCCCATTTTCCGATTTTGATGAAATAAAGTCTCTAAAGTTGCCCCAAGCTACGTTCAAATTACCCGCGGAAAATTCGTGAAAATTCGTAGTTTTGCGGATGAGCATTTTCAAACAAAGAGACATACATGACGGATTTTCAGTTTTAAAATTAGTACTAAAGAACATTGCAATGCTTCGCAATTGCTAAGTATGTATGGGAATTGGATACACGTCCTAATCTCCTCTCCCATCCCCCTCTCTCTTCATCTTCTCTTCCCTTGGACTCTGTCCATCTTCTCCTACTTCCTCCCCCTCTTTCTCTCTGCCCACCATCTTCTCCTCCTCTCACTCTCCAACTTCTTCTCCTTGTCCTCTCTCCATCCATCACCTACTGTGCTCTCTCACTGTCCAATACCTCCACCCCCTCTCTTACTCCATCTCCTGCTCTTCCTCTCTCTGTACATCTACTCCTTTCCCTGCTTGACGTCCACTTCCTGCCCTCCCAACTCTCTCTGGTATTGACCCTTGATTATTGTTACTGCAAATGAAACCTTGACTGGGGATTGAAGTCACTTAGAATTAGTGGGTAAATCATTTGCAATCATTGGTTTCAGGGTATGAGAGAGACATCCCCAGCTGCTCTATCAGTGAGGACAGTGGCTTCAATGATAATACTTCGCACAGTTTTAATCGGCAAAAGAATCGAATTACAAACATTCGGACAATTCAGATTCCGCAGTAATATTCTAATCAAAGACCGACAAGCCATAATATAACTTTCCTGTATTCTGTTAAAACCTACTGTGAGGAAGAAAACAGAAAAACAGTGCGGTGCTGCGTATGCAATTTTTGTTCAAAATTGTGTACAAGGAAGACAAATATATATGGGAGAAACAATCCGTCTAATAATTTAAATGCCCTTTTATCGTAGTTAAAACTGCCCGAAGAAAAGAAAACGAAACCGCATATTTTCACAGCACAGCATTTTCTTTGTCACAGTTGGTGTTAACAAGAAACCTATACATTTTGTTTAAAAATATATGTAGCCTATGTTCGTCTGATATGTTATTATAATATCGTGGAAAAATTTGGAGTTAATCGGTCAAGAACTTTTAGAGATTTTTGCTAACGACATTTCCCTTTGTATAGTATATACATATTTATACATTATATGTGTTTAAAAATATGTAGCCTCAGCCTGTGTCCGTCTGAATGCTTATTAGAGTATAATGCAAAAATTTGAACTTAGTGTGTCAAGCGCTTCTCAATATTTTCGCTAGCAATTTTCCTTTTTATGCAGAGTATCCCACCTAACTTTGCCAATTATTGTGTTTCCGAAATGAAACAAAATATGAAAGTTGCAATTGCTCAGGGATGCACCTACGTCAGTGGCCCATACAATGGGTAGGAATGCACAGTCTCTACAAGGAAACAAAAATCATTTTCAGAAAAAGTTACGCTTTTTTAGCAGTACATGTATGGTTTTTTCTGCAAAATAAGAAGTAGAAGTACTGTTAGTGATGACAGACTTGGTTACACTGCTACAGAACTTACATCTTTTGTAATATTTAGACTTTAAACAATAAGAATGGTGCCACAGTTTCTGCCCTAAAGCTGTAATGCCGTAATGCGGGTTGCCTGCACTGTCCTGAAGCCTAGTGTAAGCAACCGTTGCTCTGCCCATTATGACAGAAACTGTGGCGCCGTTGACATCCTTTAACGTCTACATATTTCAGGAAGTATGAGCTTTAGAACACTGAATACAAATCTGCTGTCACTAATTGTGCCCATCATTTTCATTTCCCTAGAAGAAACATGCCTGTGTCCCTTAAAAAAAACTTCCTTTGTGTGGAAAGTGATGTTTGTTTACATTTATATATTATGCATTTCTGACCATTGTATGAGCCCCTGACACAGGCCCATCTCTGACCAAATGTATTTTTCACATTTTGTTTCGTTTCGGGAATATACGAGGTGGCAGAGTTAGCTGGGGCACCTTGTATACTAGTGGGTGTTTCAGACTGACGTTTTAAAAACATGAGGGTAGGTTCTTTACACAAAAACAAGAAAAAATGTCCAGTAAATAATGGCTCAAAAATGCATATCTAAAGAGCTATGAGTACTAGTTCGTCTTCGATAGTGTGAACCAGATTTCTTCTGCTACAAGTTCTTTGTTTTCCATATTTTTGGAGGAGTTAGCATGGACAAAAACAAGAAAAAGATCCAGTGAGCATGGGTTCAAAAATACCTTAAGAACTATGAGCACTTGTTGAGTAAAAGAGATGGCTCTCACCGTAGTGAAGATGAATAAGTCCTCATAGCTCTTAAGCTATGGATTTTAGAATCGATGTTTACTGGACACTTTCTTCTTATTTTGGCTCACACTACATTCTTCCAAAATGTGGAAAGGGAAGAGCTGGCTTAGAAGAGATGTGGTTCACAATATCGAGGATGAGCAGATGCTCGTAGGTCTTAAGGTATGCATTCTAGTGCCCATGTTTACTATACCTCTTTTCTTGTTTTGATGTAAGGAATCTTCCCCCAAATTTTTATGTCATTTTGAAACACCCTGTATACGAGTATTTAATTTACGCTCAAAAAATGGCGCTCCAGTAGGTATACATAAAATACGAGCGTATTGGAATGCATCATTCTGTCAAAATTTCAAAGCAACTGCTGAAGAACTTTTGAAGACTTTAGATTTTGAACAAACGAACATTTAAATTTATATATCCCCCACCCTCCACCCCACTACCCCCGTGACGATTTTAGTTTCTCTGTCTGCATGTGAAGGCTGATCCCAGGAGATAGTGTAGGGATTTTTGCTAATAGACTGATTCAGGAGGAAAATTTGTGTATACTGGGTGTCTCAAACGGTTTGTGTCAAATTGAAACATGTGATAGTGAATCCAGAAACGATTATATTAAGATAGGAAGCCAATTGTGAGAAATGCATTTTTATTGTGTTATGGACATACATAGCGTGCACAACGTAAAGATGTAGCTCATAGTAACTGTTCTAAGTAACGACTGCGTCTCAGTGAATGCATGGCAGCTGCACATGAAGTGCTGTCGCAGTCTCTCAAAGCTGCCTGGTATCATTGTATCAGAAGACAGGCAGCTTGTACCGTAGCAAGCTGCTCTTCATCCGTTTTACGGGGCTTTCATACATCAACTTCTCGACGGAACTCCAGAAGAAAAAGTCCAGAGATGTGATATCCGGAGATCATGCTGACCATGGGACAAGACCTCCCCTTCCAATCCAACGATGGGGTTACGTGTTGTTGAGGTGCTCGCGGATGTTAACATCGAAGTGGGTTGATGCACCATCGTGTTGAAACCGCATCATTTCGCACCCATTAAGGGATGCGTTTTGCAAGAACTGTGGCCGCACATCTCGCAGGACCATAAGCTAACGTGGATATTGTGATGTTACAAAATAGAAGTGATGTTGTTATTCAATGGAAAATTGGAAATTGAGATTTAACTAACTGTTTTATCAATCACAATTGGCGTAAGAATCATGGATTGACCATTGTCATAAAATATTGCATTATGAGATGTGAATAGTTTTTACTTGCAGTTTCGCGTGGCTTGAGGCAGTCACAACTAGCGTGCTATTGATTAAGAAGTTGCGTTATCGTCTTTCTAATTACTTCATGATCGTAGATACGATCATACCCGGTTGTGAAGTTATTGTTATGACAAAACAATTTCCTAAGGGACCAGAAAGTTCTTAAGGGCGCAAAAACAACTGTAACATCACACAAAAGGGAAATTCAATATTAAAGCTGATGCAAGAAGACGATAAAACAGTTTTCTTTTTATCAATGTAACACGCACATTGGACTGCTGATCTTGGAGTCTGTAATATTAGCAAAATGCATAATTAAAATGAAAATAATACTGAGGAGATAATAGAAATGAGCACTGCTAAATGATTCAGTATTCCCAGAACAAATATTTATTATAACTAAAACATATATCGTACCTTAAGCTTAATACTACAATGACGGTAGATTTTTATGTCAGTATCATTTCCATTGAGCGCTCTTTTATATAGCCATTGTCCTTTTGAGTCACCCGTGCGTCGTCACGATAAGTTTTAACAGTTCTTCTTACACTTCACTCAACTTAGACATAACACGTTTATATACATTTAGTAAAAATTAGATCAGACTACCACAAATCTGCGTCCGTCTTACTCGAGAAAAACAGTAAAAGTCTTTTTAGCGCTCAAGGCTTCATTTGTTCTCCAGCGAACAAAATAGTGAAGGATCGCATACCTATCCGTATTTTCCTGTTTATATTGCCGCCCAAAGACGACAAATTACATTATTTAGAAAATTCCACCGTCGCTATGCGACGCCTTATTATATATTAATCATTCTTTATAAACAAGTATTTGCCTTCTGGCTGAATTTGCTATTTTAATTAAGCCAAAAATAGCGAATATCACATTGCCTCCCATGAGGAGAGAGGGAATGCCGAAGGATTACCTCGATCCTCATGTCCTCATGAGATATTCGTGATTTTTGGTGTGACATTTACATAATGTTACTGGCGTACAAAGTACATAAATTGAAATTACATTTATAAACATATATCAGATATTTATCATTTTTCAAAATAAAGTTTTTCATTCTTTGTTCATCAGTCACTTCATTCCATAATACCAAGATTAACATTTATGTGCATATTTAAGTTTGGTCCATATTTGCTTATAACAATAAGTGAACGTTCATTTCGCACTTCAGGGGATAGAATTCAGAAATTACTTTCTTTTGAGCTTAACAACTAATACATGAGTACAGTGAGTGCTTATTTTCACTAAACTAGAGTGGACAATGTTCGAGCATCTGTTGACTCCTTGTGGTTCAATTACAGTTTAATAACGTAGCACTACACTTCGTGAAGCTTTCACTTTCTGTGTTAGCTGTCTACGGCGTTCATCATGCAGTACATCTGTCCTTTCCACTGTGGTGCCAGGAATTCAAGTGGCTTCCCGGGTTTTTATTTACAATATGAAACAGAAGAAGTGGAAAATCATTAGTATGACTTACAACCTATTGGATACATTTGTTAAGGATCGGGACTGGTCTGGAGTTTAGGGTCTTCCTATAATGCACATTCATTTTCTTTGTCCATCAAGAGACAGGATTATAATTCATTTTAGCAGTGTTCAGGAGTGTCGGTATTAATGGCTTTAAGGCCTGAGTAATCTAACAATCTACTTCTCACTCATCTTAACTTCAACTCAAGAAAATTGCTTAGTTTACGTATGAAAAGTCACACAAGTGTGCAAATGTCTTTCCTCCAGTATGTACGATTGGAGTCATGGCGGTTAGCAGTTTAAAGTTTGGATTGTTTCGTCACCCACACGTCAGCCACTCACAGCGGCTGCACAGTGTTGGGTGAGCTCCAATACTTAGTATCCGTTCGCGCTCAGGCTGTAACAGAGCTGCTGGTCGTCGATTGCTCCCTTTTTTTTGTGAACTTCGTATCACACGAGTGCATCGATACAAACACCTCGCGCGCGTTTTCCATCGGAGGAGCCGGACACTGAAGCTGCCTCCATACTTCTCTGTCAACTGCCTCCCATGAGGCTCACAGGTAAGTGACGACGAATGTTTTAGGTGTCGCTGCACTTAGAACAACACTGAACTTTGCGTTGCACCTGTTGTCGTAGCCTTGACTTCTTTTTACACTTGCATTACAACACTACCACTAATATACAGTGAACAGTTATTTTTATTATGCACGTCGCACTTTAGTGTGCATCTTCACACAGCATTCGTGCTTAGTTCCTTCGCCGATAGAGTTCATTTACAAAACAATCAATTTTGCAGGTTTCCTCCACTGGTATAGAAAGACTTATATTCTACTATTTACAAAAGATCACTTACAAGCTAATATTTACAATTAATGGTCACTCCTTTTGTTAAGTCCTGTGAACAACTGCTTTATGAATGGACTATTTATATTTCAAGGTTTGCTTTCACTAGTGAACCTAAAAATATTCTTTCAAACTTTCTTTTAAGGGCTCATCTCCTCATTATGAAAACTACAGGTTTCGCAACACTCGTTGCATTTATTCTTTAGTGCACCCAAGATCATTTTCTACTGCCACGCAGCATATCTACTACTTAACGAGTACACATTTAACGCTGAATCTTTTTTTTTCTTTTTGTGCTTTCCTTTGTGCTCGCCAATTTTTTTTTATATTTGAGGGCAGACTGGATAACAGTAGGTCTCCCTCTTCGCTTCATGTACTCAGCAATCGTTCTCTGTTAAAAAAAATAGGGTAACGCGTGTCTACTATTTTTCGCATGAATGGAATTACCGACAGTTCACTGGGTTTACGCAACCGGTCCATAACAAACATTACCAAAGCTAGCGAAGTTCATCACGCTACGTGTCTCATTTCTCATAAGCACTGCTTTGCCTCGAAGCACACGTGCCTTTAAAAGTCGACCCTTGGTCTGGGTTAATGAACCAGGATCAAAAGGAACAGGCTCAAGGAAAATGGATTTCATAAGAGGAGTGTCTTAGGAGACATTTTTGCAATGAAATCTGCATGTAAATAAAATTATCATAATAAACATAGGCACATATATAAATTTCAACCTCTTTCATTACAGCATGCTTTGCTACTTCTACGTCTTACTCTGGTTATAGTCAATATTAAGTTTAAATATCACTGCATTGCTTGTTCTTTAGATTAGCCTTCAATTAGGGTATTGAATGGTCGCTAGATTACTCTACAAATCTTCTGAAGATCTTTACTTGGACTTATTTATGATACAGGGGGCTTGCTGTGTAGTTATTTAGTACCTTGATTCTACTGAAATCAATTCGTCAGCTAACATTACTCATATACTCTTTACATTGGGCTCAGATCACAGGGAAATAGTTTACTTTCATAGCAATTAGTGGCCTCGTGGAGTACTTACGCTACATTATCGATGCTTCATGGTTTGCCTCTATTTGTACTGTATTTCACCTAACTTAGTTTACTACAGCTTATTGTCTCCTTGCGTGAACACATGTGGGTTACCACTTGTTTTTCCATTTAACAGCACGCTTTAACTGAACTTTAAGCTATTTCTTCTACTCCTGTCCACTGTCTGGACTGTTTGAACATGTACCTTTTTTTTTAAGCAGGTAATTTGGGCTTTTACAACAGAACTTCAAGTACTTACATTACTAAAAATAAATCTATAAATATTCTTGTACCTTGAGAGAAGTGCTTATTTACGCATCCTCCTCCATTTCTCACCTTTAACATATTTTATTTAGCTCCGGGCAATCACCTCGCAAGCACTTTTTTTTCTTAATACTAACTTAAAATTAAATTGAAATTCTTGGTGCAACCTCAATTTCCTGCTTCAGCTTGTTGAAGAAATATCAGTTCATGTCCATCACTATAAACAATTTTTCCATACATAGCATTTAATACTTAAAGATGACATGAAGTAGCCGTTACCATGTAGTCAGTGCGTTGTTCAACACAATACTTATCATTAACAGTTCACACAAGGGAATTTCCAGTAAGCAAGAATTCATTTCCACGACAGTATTTAACCACTACCATTATAAAATTTCTTTAAGTCTTGGTGGTGAAATAAGCCTTTTACTCTCCCCGTAGCCGGGTCAGTTAATAAATAACTCCCTATGTGCGGTTTCCTTAAAATAAGGTAAGGACCTTGGTACATGTGTTGCCACTTGCGATTTTTTTTACATATTAAGGATGGCTTGAAATGAGTCTTAAGTAATACCTTTTCACCTACATGGTAATTTACAACTTTGTTTACTTTTTTATCATAGCCTTTCTTCCTTAATTGAGCATTGATGGTAATGGAACTTAAAGCTTCTCGAATTTTGACATCTAGATCTATCTCAGGGCTAGGTATCTTGGGAAGAGGGTCAACCCACTCATTCTGTTCCTTCTTTCGAGATATCAGCTCGTGTGGAGTAAAACCTGTGGAAGTGTGTGGCAAATTATTAACTATCTCCTCAAAAGGTGTCACAAAATCAACCCAACGAGTTTGCTTGTCTGGAATGTACGTCCGAACAAATCTGTTAAACTCCTTGAAGATCCGCTCAGTCAAATTCGACTGAGGCCTAAAACGTGATATTAAGATCTGCTTGACATTGTGATGGGCCAAAAACTCACGCCATTTGCGGCAAGTAAAGTTGGATGCATTATCTGAAAGTATAGATTCGGGGACTCCGAATCGAGGGAAATAGTCATTTTCAAGACAGCGTATAATAGGCGGAGCACAAGATGTCTTCATAACATACATTCGAACGTATTTTGTGAAGTTGTCGAGAACAGCAACGAGGTATTTGACACCTCCCCTACCCATCGGTAGAGGGCCAGCCAGGTCAATGCTAATGAGCTGATTAGGTCTTTCTGCGATGATCGGATTCAATGGAATTAAAGTAGGAATATTCAGAGCTTTCGCCTTTTGGCAGATGACACAGAATTTTAGCAATTTGTGTATCCGACGATGTAGGTTGGGCACATAACAGTAAGTAGAAATCTTCTTTTTACAATTCTCTGGACCATAGTGGCCCCAAGAAATGTGGGTATACCACAAAAGATGTTCGACAAAACTGCTACGTATACAAACAAGCCAGTTGTCTGATGACACAGAGGTACGATGAAATAATACCTGATTATGAATCTTGAAGAATTTGGACAACTTATGGTTTGGATTTTCTTGAAGAAGTCTGATTATTTTTCCCCACTTAGGATCTGTGCTCTGTAGTGTCTGGATTTGCTTGCACAGTTCCAAGAAATATTTTCTATGAATGGGATCCTGCATAAGAAGAACTTTGTAATTCGACATCTGTTCTACCAACTCACTTGTCTCAGGCAGACCTTCTGGTGAACGAGAAAGTGCGTCTGCAATAATGTTATCCTTGCCCTTTATATACACAATATCAAAGTCGTATTCTTGCAAAAATAAACACCACCTGGTCAGGCGCGGATGTTGTAATTTACAGGTCAAAAGATACGAAAGTGCTTGATGGTCCGTAAATACTTTTATCTTTCTGCCAAAAATGTAATAATTAAACCTCTTGAAGGCCCAAATAACTGCAAGTGCCTCCAGCTCAGTAACTGAATAGGACTTTTCACATTCTGTTAAGACCCTACTCGCAAAACTAATCACTCTGATCTGCTCTGTTTCGTCTACTAATTCAATCTGAAACAAACAAAATCCAATTCCAACAAACGAAGCGTCTGAGGTGATACAAAATTCTTTGTCCATTTGTGGATGACAGAGAATGTTATTGTTTAAAAGACCATCTTTAATTGCCTGAAAAGCTTTCTGACACTCTAGTGTCCAAATCCAATGCGTACTTTTCTTGAGAAGATTGTGCAAAGCGGGATTGTTCATTACTTGACCAGACAGAAATCGTCGAAAGAAAGACGAAAGACCGAGAAATCCTCTTAGTTGCCTCTTAGTTACCGGTGTAGGGAAATTCTTAATCGCAGACAACTTTTCCGGGTCGGGTTTAATCCTTTCAGGTGTAATCACATGACCTAAAAACTTTACCTCACCTTTTCCAAATTTTGACTTTTTCAGATTTGCTGTAACACCATGTTCTTGAAATCTCTGAAACACCCTTCGTAGAATAGCTAAATGATCTTCCCAGTTCTTAGTGGCTATCAACACGTCATCTACATAAACAGTTACCTCATCCAGAAGTTCAGGTCCTAACACAAAATCGAGAGCAGAAATAAATATTCCCGAGCTTACATTTAAACCAAAAGGCATGACCTTAAACTGATATGAGCTGCTGGCAAATATAAAAGCAGTATATTTTCTGGATTCCTTGGCCAATTTCACCTGCCAATAGCTACTTCTTAAATCAAGTGTACTCAAAAATCTAACGCCATGAAATTTTTGCAAGTGCGCCTCAAGTGCTTCAGGTCGAGTCCTTATCGGTACAATTATTTTGTTTATTGATCTGGCGTCCAGTACTAGTCTGACACTACCGTCCTGTTTAAGTACGGACAACAAGGGACTTGAGTACGGCGAATTCGATAACTCGATAACATCCCAACACAGCATTTTCCTAATCTCATGCTTTACAGCTTCTCGTCGGGCGTAGGGTACTGAATAGCTTGCTTTGCAGAACGTTGAGTGGGGAAGCACTTCCATTTTATACTCGAACCCTTTTATTACTCCTGGTTTCTTTGAAAAGATTTTCTTGTAACTTACTAATAAATGGAACAACTCATATTTCTGCTCCCCCCTGAGTTCAGTCGATTCCTTGGCTTTAGCATCGATCTCGTCTTTGTCAGGAAGTAAGTCTTCATACTCATTGTCATTTATGTCATCCCATTTAGTCAGGTCATTTGTCTGATCAAAGCACGGTTTGCCTGTCCTCTGTCGTCTCCAAACCTGATGCAATGTCAACACTGCCTTCACCTTACTCCTTAACAAGTTAACAACAACTTGTTGTTGATTTACGATAAAGGTACACACTCCAGATTCAATATCTATCACTGCTTTTGTTTGTCGAAGAAACTCCATCCCCAAGAGACATGGAACTGACAAGTTCTTTACTATTAGAAAGTGGCAAAAAACCAAAACAGATTCTATCTGCAGTTGAAGCTGCGTCTGTAAACTAACTCTCTGTTTCAATGGACCAATCGCTCCCGATATGGAGCAACCCTGAATCGGCAATGATAAAACTTTTGAAACAGAAGACACCTGTCTGAAAAGACATGATGACATCACATTGATGTTTGCTCCTGTATCAACAATGGCTGTGACAGGAATGTTAGCAATAGAAATCTTAATCGAAGCCTGGACCTGTTCATCATAAATGTCATTAATGTCTTGAGCTTCTAGGTCAGGTGCAAGGTCATCTCGTATGTCGGTCTCATGGTCGTACCGTATCGCATTAACATACTCAGAATCAGAGTATTCGTTAGTACCCCCACTGGAACCGGCAGCGACCTCTAGGAGGCTGAAAGGCGCTGCCTCTAATTTTCCGCAGGATGTTTAACCTGTTTGTCATTCATGGCCTTAAGTGTTTGTTCCGTTTCATATTGGTGCTGGTTATGTGGTACAAATGCCGGTGTAAATGGGTCAAATCCACTGGGTGCATTCACTTGTGAATAGAATACTTGAGAAGGCTGATGTCGCCCGATCTTTTGGTTGCCGGCAAAACCATTTCCTTGTGAAGGAAAGTTCGCATTTGGTGCCATTTGAAAATTGTTCCGCGGTCCTCTATCCTGTGAAAAGTTGTTCTGATGTTGTGCTGAGTGGCCTCCGCCTTGCCCATGCCACTTGCTATTTTTCGACCTATAACTTTGATTGTACACTGGCCCATTTGAAAAATTACCACTAGTTTGTGGAGAATTTCCATACTGCTCAGGCGCAGAATTAAAGGGTGGGTTTCCGTACTGATGTTGTACCTGGTGGTTGTAAATTGGGTGGTATCTCTGCTGATTACTGTAATTGGTTTTCTGCTTCCGTTTAAAGTTATTGCCGTTTGCGTTTTGATAACCGCTGGCAGGTTGGTAACAGCGGTCGCAGTAGCTCGCTCTCTCCTTCGGCGCATTGTTGTCCGCGTGCGATGCATTCTGCTGGCTGCCAGGGAAGAATTTGCCGCTGCCAACCTTGGAGCGCACATCCTCGCTAATTAAATCTAAGGAATCTAGCACAGAAAGGAATATATCCGTGTCTTCTTCGGACACATTTACTAGTTTCTCTCTAATAGACACAGGGAGTTTGCTTTTGAGAATCATAATTACGTCCTTGGAAGAAATCGGAGAATCCCAGAATTTAATTTTTGCTAGATACTTCTCGAAGTATCGCCGGAGACTTCCATGCTTCTCATTGAAAATTTCCGCACCATACACCTCCTTCCTTAATCTTTGCTGTACCCCATTACTCCAAAATTTTGCCAAGAACATTTTCTCAAACTCTTCATAATTCCTACACGTGTCTACCATTTCCGTTCCCCATAATGCTGCATCACCAGAAATAAAGCCAGTGACGAACTGAATACGCTGTCTGTCTGTCCAGCTCCTGGGAAATATGCCGGAAAAATTCTTTAGGAACACGATGGGGTGTATTTCTCGCTTCTGCGGATGAAAAACAGGAAAAGTGCGATGCTTAATCACACTTTCCTCTTGCATTAAACTCACAATTGTGGGCCGATCATTTAGTTTCCCTACTCGGGACTCAACAGGACTGTTGTTTTGCATGTAATCAGGCGGTGAACGATAAGGAGTTGACTGACATTCGTCACCGTCTAAAGAGTTGTTCCCTATAGTTTGCGTATGTGTGTGCGGATTTTCTACCCAGTTTCTCAGCATTCTGACTTCGTCCACTACTTGCTGCTTCCACTCGGGAAGATCCCGTGTAAGTGTCCTCCGAATCTGTCCCAATTCAGAAACCACTGTGTCTCCCGACTTACCAGGAGCAGCTAAGATTTCATAAGTTACATCCTTGACAGTCTCCCTAAGCTCCTCTCTGACCTTTTCGATAAAAATATCTTTACCCTTTATCCATTCACCGTAGTGTTCCGACAATGCCTCTGCGTGTGCTTTCACGGTGCTCTTAATCTGTTCTTCAATATTGATTGAGTCTATCTGCCTCGACAGATCCTCTACTACACCTTCAATGTCAGATACTGCATTTCTAACTGAGTTTATTTCTTTGGTAGCTGCCTGAATTTTTGTGTTTAATGTTCCAGATACTTCAGCTATTTCACTTTTCACCTGTTTCTGCATTTTCTGAATTTGATCACTGATCTTAGTTTGCACCTCACCCAAATGGGTATTTAATTCAGCCGTAATTTCTTTATGCAGATCTGTTTTGATTGTACCTAGCTCTGTTTTTAATGATTCGCTTACAGCATCTAGTCGGGCGTTAACAGTCTCATTTTGTGTTTTTATAGTCTCATTTTGTGTTTTTACTGATTCGCTTACAGCATCTAATCGGGCGTTAACAGTCTCATTTTGTGTTTTTATAGTCTCATTTTGTGTTTTTACTGATTCGCTTACAGCATCTAATCGGGCGTTAACAGTCTCATTTTGTGTTTTTATAGTCTCATTTACTGCGTCAAACTGTTGTTTCAGCGTTTCCATTAACGCACCGAGGTCATTTGTAGCTGCAGCGGGAAGAGTTTGGACTTTAGGGTCACTTTCCCCTGTTACAGACATGGTTAGTTCAGTTTCCACACGGGAACCTACCGTTCGCGATCGTAAAGGGTATGGAATACTATTAACGTCTTCACTCCCGTCTCCTGTTGTCACCTGTCTCTGTTTACTATCTGCCATTTTCGTCAGTAAATCAGGTGCTACGCAAGGCTTTCGTCATTTGTCAGTGACGTGGTGAGTCCGCTAAGAGCACCGCTCTCGCGTGAGCAACAAATTAAACTCTATCTGGCGAGAAGACAAGATGGAACCTAAACGTTTCAGACAAATGAATGAAGATGCTCTTCACTGCAAATTGCGCACACTATCCACCATGTTGAAAATGCAATACAGCTATACTAACAATGGGGAGAAATAATTTCTATTATCAGACTACGAAGAATTTTACTTTGAGAGATAAAATAAAGCAGATTTTCTATAGCGGGAAGGAGATAGAAAGGATGTGGATCGACTTAGAAAAGCAACGTTGCTACTGAAGCACTACACTGCGTATGCAAAATTCTGACTTACTTTTTGATGGCTTGATTACCGCTATGTTGTCTCAGCAAATTCGCGTCTCTTTCCTTTTCTCTCGGTAATTAAACTGCCTTATCAACCAGCATATTTTCCGTCTTCCTCTCAGAGAGATGATGTGTACATGAAACGACAGAACATTTATTAACACAAGCGCATAGAAAATATTCCAAGAATTTGAACTAATTTTTGGTCAAGTCCCTGTTCGGGCGCCAAGTGTGATGTTACAAAATAGAAGTGATGTTGTTATTCAATGGAAAATTGGAAATTGAGATTTAACTAACTGTTTTATCAATCACAATTGGCGTAAGAATCATGGATTGACCATTGTCATAAAATATTGCATTATGAGATGTGAATAGTTTTTACTTGCAGTTTCGCGTGGCTTGAGGCAGTCACAACTAGCGTGCTATTGATTAAGAAGTTGCGTTATCGTCTTTCTAATTACTTCATGATCGTAGATACGATCATACCCGGTTGTGAAGTTATTGTTATGACAAAACAATTTCCTAAGGGACCAGAAAGTTCTTAAGGGCGCAAAAACAACTGTAACATCACACAAAAGGGAAATTCAATATTAAAGCTGATGCAAGAAGACAATAAAACAGTTTTCTTTTTATCAATGTAACACGCACATTGGACTGCTGATCTTGGAGTCTGTAATATTAGCAAAATGCATAATTAAAATGAAAATAATACTGAGGAGATAATAGAAATGAGCACTGCTAAATGATTCAGTATTCCCAGAACAAATATTTATTATAACTAAAACATATATCGTACCTTAAGCTTAATACTACAATGACGGTAGATTTTTATGTCAGTATCATTTCCATTGAGCGCTCTTTTATATAGCCATTGTCCTTTTGAGTCATCCGTGCGTCGTCACGATAAGTTTTAACAGTTCTTCTTACACTTCACTCAACTTAGACATAACACGTTTATATACATTTAGTAAAAAATTAGATCAGACTACCACAAATCTGCGTCCGTCTTACTCGAGAAAAACAGTAAAAGTCTTTTTAGCGCTCAAGGCTTCATTTGTTCTCCAGCGAACAAAATAGTGAAGGATCGCATACCTATCCGTATTTTCCTGTTTATATTGCCGCCCAAAGACGACAAATTACATTATTTAGAAAATTCCACCGTCGCTATGCGACGCCTTATTATATATTAATCATTCTTTATAAACAAGTATTTGCCTTCTGGCTGAATTTGCTATTTTAATTAAGCCAAAAATAGCGAATATCACAATATGTCAATCTGTAAGGCAGGAAGTAAGGTTGTATTAGGTGATCTTGGACAGTGCCCACCCAAACGTTGACTGAGAATCGTTGCTAGTGTACACCGATGAGGGTGGCGTTGCGCTGTCGCAATAGACACATTGAGACTGAAGGTCGTCGCTTTGGACAATTACTATGAGCTATGTTGTTGTTATGCAGTGTACGCTGTGTATGTCCTAACACAATAAATATGGATTTACGAGCATTGTTCCTTGTCTCAATATAACCAGTTGTAGACCCACTATCAGCAGCTCGAATTTGACTCAAAAGGGTTGAGACATCCTGTATCATTTATTACCGCCTCTCCATATACAGGGTGATTCAAAAAGAATACCACAACTTTAAAAATGTGTATTTAATGAAAGAAACATAATATAACCTTCTGTTATACATCATTACAAAGAGTATTTAAAAAGGTTTTTTTCACTCAAAAACAAGTTCAGAGATGTTCAATATGGCGCCCTCCAGACACTCGAGCAATATCAACCCGATACTCCAACACGTTCCACACTCTCTGTAGCATATCAGGCGTAACAGTTTGGATAGCTGCTGTTATTTCTCGTTTCAAATCATCAATGGTGGCTGGGAGAAGTGGCCGAAACACCATATCCTTAACATACCCCCATAAGAAAAAATCGCAGAGGGTAAGATCAGGGCTTCTTGGAGGCCAGTGATGAAGTGCTCTGTCACGGGCTGCCTGGCGGCCGATCCATCGCCTCGGGTAGTTGACGTTCAGGTTTCATAACTAACCTTTTTCGTAGGACTCTCCATACAGTTGATTGTGGAATTTGCAGGTCTCTGCTAGCTCTGCGAGTCGATTTTCCTGGGCTGCGAACAAATGCTTGCTGGATGCGTGCTACATTTTCATCACTCGTTCTCGGCCGTCCAGAACTTTTCCCTTTGCACAAACACCCATTGTCTGTAAACTGTTTATACCAACGTTTAATACACCACCTATCAGGAGGTTTAACACCATACTTCGTTCGAAATGCACGCTGAACAACTGTCGTCGATTCACTTCTGCCGTACTCAATAACACAAAAAGCTTTCTGTTGAGCGGTCGCCATCTTAGCATCAACTGACGCTGACGCCTAGTCAACAGCGCCTCAAGCGAACAGATGTACAACTAAATGAAACTTCATAGCTCCCTTAATTCGCCGACGGATAGTGCTTAGCTCTGCCTTTTGTCGTTGCAGAGTTTCAAAATCCTAAAGTTGTGGTATTCTTTTTGAATCACCCTGTATATGTCGTCCTACATATGCGAAGCCGGGGCAGATCGGTAGTAGCTCTTAATTCTCACCACGAGAGCCATGAAAGCGAGTGAGCTGCACGCACAGCGCTGTGTGCGTCCCGATAGCAAAGTGCGTGAGGGTAGAGCAGTGGAGCCATCAGGCAGATGTGCGTGGCCTGCGACCGTGCCAGATGAGCTGTGGAGGCGGCTGATACAGCGCCCGCGATGGCTGCCGCGCCTCCACTGGGGCGGACGGGGAGCGACTCGCCGCGCTGATGCCGCAGCGGCTAACGCCTGTCTGGGCGCTGTCTGCGCACAGATTGCGGCGTGCCTTCCTCACACGCCATTTGTCCTTCCCTGCACAGTAACCAGCGTAAAGTCAGCGGGCGCCCCTAACTTATCTCCAGACAACAGCTTTCAAGTGCAACGATACACGGTCCACCCCATGTCACCAAATATCTATCCGCTTTCACGGTATATGATAGAATATGTTATTAATAATACCGGTTTATGATTTCAGGTATTTGAGGTGTTGACTACAGGGGGTATTGCCCTGGTGCGTAACAAAAGGCAGATTCTGGAACACCACGACAACACTGTTTTTCTCCATTGACTGCCTGGCACAAGCAAAAATACGTGCAGAAAACACAGCGACGTGTTGTGCTATACTGGGCTCTCAAAACAAAGGAAATGAAATATTTGGACTAGCGATGTCAGTCATATGTCCATTACAGATAATATTAAGGGCTTGGCAGGAGACACAGGACTCTTCTGCCACTGTAAGTAGAACACACTGCTTGTTCCTAAATTTCTGGAAGAGGCTCCAAATGATTCACATTGAGCCAACCGCTAGTCCTGTGCACTATCCAACAGGACTTGGCCCATACCCGGAATGCTTCTACAGATGTCAGAGAAAATAGTAAATCAGTTGTCATTGTGGAGCCATAGGTACTGGAATGCCCAGTTAATGAGTGCTTGGTGGTAGAAGCGAGACAGCAACCTCAGGAACTCCTGTGCATGAGGCAGTGCGTGATGAGCTGATATTTGACTTCTTGAATGAAATGGTTTGCTTCTCACAGAACAGCCGAAAAAGGCAAGCGCGCCTCCTAACGTGTTCCCGGGGCAGAAGGGAGACTATCTTCAGTACCTCACTCACTATACCAGTGATGAAACGGAGAAAACTACAGCAAAAAGTCGCATTCCTTAAGGATCCATGAGGCTCCTAAGGCTAGTGGGAAAAGGAAACTGCAATAGAGTATCCTAGCGACAGAGATTACTTGAGATTACACAAAACTGTGGTAATATTTCTCGCCTCATCCAACAATGAAGATAAAATTCTAAGGAGCTCACACAGGTATTCTTCCCGCAGGCTGTTTTAGACTGTAACAGGAAAGTGGAAAAGTGACTGTGGTACAGGTAGTACCCTCCATGACGCACTGCACGAGAAGTGCGGATGTAGATGCGGGCTCAAATGGCTCTAAGCACCATGGGACTTAACATTTGAGGTCATCAGTCCACTAGACTTAGAACTACTTGAAACTGACTAACCTATGGACATCACATTCATCCATGCCCAAGGCAGGATTCAAATCTGCGACAGTAGCAGCCGCGTGGTTCCAGACTGAAGCGCCTAGAACCGCTCGGTCACAGTGGCCGGCGTAGATGCAGGTGAAAAGGAGAAAGCATCTAACATAGATTCGAAAAACATGTATAACGTAAGCACCCAGCACACAGTTTCTTATAATACAGCGCAACAGACGAGATAAGGGTCTCTACATCATACAAAAATAATGTAGAGTGCTGGAGTGAATACCTTTGTGAAAGCAATAGGTAGTCCAGACATAACTTCCCATTTATAGCGATCAGCTGCTCTGTGGGGCAGTTTTCCTAGTTGTCTATCAATCAGTTCACCGTGCAGAAGTTAGGTAATTATCTGAGAGATCATTTACTAGAGGTCGAGCCCCTCTTTTACGTGAAAACGATAATGTCTCGATGGTACTGTGCTGCGACACGTAACTTACCAGCGCTCAGCGACACAACCCCTTCGTCGTCTTACGTTTTCAGTTCCTGAAACTAGCTAGTGTACAAAGTGACTGCACTTAATATCATTGTCAAACGTCGGCGATTTCTCACAGGCAGTGAGTTTAACTATCACAATGACCTCCACATGAGCAGCTATTTTACACGGAACGACAAAAGACGGTGCCACCCTCATTGAAGCATATTTAAATAAAGCATGAATAAGGGGATGTATATTCTGATAAATGTGATCGTGGCAGATGTTATTAAAATTTTTTTATGTTCATGTTAGGAACTTGGACACAACTTATAACCTCGTGGAGATAATTCTGTTCATACTACTCATTACAATAACAGGGTTCAGTCTTCGAAAATGCAGTTCAAAATCATCACTACAAAACTAGCTTTGCACTGTTTGGATATTTAATATTTGAAAATTTAAGGTATTCGAGATTGAAATCATTAACCAGCATCCAAGTACTTATTAATTCGGAACTACTTCCAGCCCACACCACTGCACGTAACACGCCGAAGGAGAATAGCGCGTTGGCCAATGCATATCAACACCTCGACTGTAAATTATATTCCGGCAACTGAATGTAAATTGCACTGATCGTAACGAGCATCTTGTACATCGTGAAGACTGTCCAGAACAATGACTCTCCATCAACTAAAGGTAATCTCACCAGAAGAGCATGCTGCCTAAAATAAGGCTCCCAACCCAGACACCTCTCAACATTCTGATGCACTGTGAACGAATGTAATGTTGACTTCCTTCAATAAGGGCACACATGGCATTCTAAGCCGCCAGGGAACGTCACTGGTTGATGGCCAATCGTGTCTCGAAACATTTACTACAGATGAAGTGATTTACAAAAGAGTTTACGTAAGCAGCTGAAATGGTACGTTTTGAAGCTCTTAGTGCAACGTTTCAAGGGTAGCAGTAAAACAAATATTAACAATTCTTGGAAAAGGTAAAATAAGTTTAAATGATATAGATGATGAAATAAAGGGAAAGAAAGGATGGGAATCCATGACTTCCAGCTGCACAGGTCAATATTTTAATGTACGTATTTGAGTGATGCCTGTTCTGTCAGACATGTTCTGTAAGAACGCGACGGCTCCTTGACGTTTTTTTTTCAGTATGGCTGCATTAGTATCGTCTGACCTCCCAACGGAATCAATACTTTTGGTCAGTTAGAAAGCGTTTCACGATGTCCGAAGCGGTTGAGGGAACCATTCTAGGGAAGCGGAGCATCCGGGTCCGAATCACGCTCCGGCAGAAATTTTCAGCTTTCGCCATTGCATTACCACAATGCCCTGTGGAGATGGAAGTCACGAATTTCCACCCCTCCTTGGTCATTCTTTCCACATACTCTATGTGGTGTAAATGTATGCACCAGCCGCGACATCACGAGTGGTGTCTGTTCTGATGGACGTGTTCGACAGGAAAGACATCGTTCAAATATACACTTTTAGGTAAATAAGTGTTGAGGAAATGAAAGAGCTGATGATAAGTAACTTTCAACATACACTCCTGGAAATGGAAAAAAGAACACATTGACACCGGTGTGTCAGACCCTCCATACTTGCTCCGGACACTGCGAGAGGGCTGTACAAGCAATGATCACACGCACGGCACAGCGGACACACCAGGAACCGCGGTGTTGGCCGTCGAATGGCGCTAGCTGCGCAGCACTGCGAGAGGGCTGTACAAGCAATGATCACACGCACGGCACAGCGGACACACCAGGAACCGCGGTGTTGGCCGTCGAATGGCGCTAGCTGCGCAGCATTTGTGCACCGCCGCCGTCAGTGTCAGCCAGTTTGCCGTGGCATACGGAGCTCCATCGCAGTCTTTAACACTGGTAGCATGCCACGACAGCGTGGACGTGAACCGTATGTGCAGTTGACGGACTTTGAGCGAGGGCGTATAGTGGGCATGCGGGAGGCCGGGTGGACGTACCGCCGAATTGCTCAACACGTGGGGCGTGAGGTCTCCACAGTACATCGATGTTGTCGCCAGTGGTCGGCGGAAGGTGCACGTGCCCGTCGACCTGGGACCGGACCGCAGCGACGCACGGATGCACGCCAAGACCGTAGGATCCTACGCAGTGCCGTAGGGGACCGCACCGCCACTTCCCAGCAAATTAGGGACACTGTTGCTCCTGGGGTATCGGCGAGGACCATTCGCAACCGTCTCCATGAAGCTGGGCTACGGTCCCGCACACCGTTAGGCCGTCTTCCGCTCACGCCCCAACATCGTGCAGCCCGCCTCCAGTGGTGTCGCGACAGGCGTGAATGGAGGGACGAATGGAGACGTGTCGTCTTCAGCGATGAGAGTCGCTTCTGCCTTGGTGCCAATGATGGTCGTATGCGTGTTTGGCGCCGTGCAGGTGAGCGCCACAATCAGGACTGCATACGACCGAGGCACACAGGGCCAACACCCGGCATCATGGTGTGGGGAGCGATCTCCTACACTGGCCGTACACCACTGGTGATCGTCGAGGGGACACTGAATAGTGCACGGTACATCCAAACCGTCATCGAACCCATCGTTCTACCATTCCTAGACCGGCAAGGGAACTTGCTGTTCCAACAGGACAATGCACGTCCGCATGTATCCCGTGCCACCCAACGTGCTCTAGAAGGTGTAAGTCAACTACCCTGGCCAGCAAGATCTCCGGATCTGTCCCCCATTGAGCATGTATGGGACTGGATGAAGCGTCGTCTCACGCGGTCTGCACGTCCAGCACGAACGCTGGTCCAACTGAGGTGCCAGGTGGAAATGGCATGGCAAGCCGTTCCACAGGACTACATCCAGCATCTCTACGATCGTCTCCATGGGAGAATAGCAGCCTGCATTGCTGCGAAAGGTGGATATACACTGTACTAATGCCGACATTGTGCATGCTCTGTTGCCTGTGTCTATGTGCCTGTGGTTCTGTCAGTGTGATCATGTGATGTATCTGACCCCAGGAATGTGTCAATAAAGTTTCCCCTTCCTGGGACAATGAATTCACGGTGTTCTTATTTCAATTTCCAGGAGTGTATATTATGTCATTTTACCAGACTCCATAGTGCCATATTGTACCGTTTTCAGAAAAGCTGGTGCTTCACAGGTACAGCTGTAGATAAATGAGTTGTAGCTCGTATTCCAGAGGGTGGTGGATCGAAGCTGCGACCAGCTATTCTAACCTAGTTTTCTGTAGGTTCCCTGGATTGTTTTGGGCATTACCGGGATATTGAGCATAAATGGAAAAAAATTAAGGGCATTGCACAAAACGCACTAGATAAGTATGTCCTGAATAAAGATATGAGCGTGGGAAAACCCGATTTTCTTCGCTATCCTTCCTCAATCCGAGCAAGTGGCCAGATTCAAATAATATCGTCGTAAATTGCAAGTTAAATGCTTTCTGAAAGATTTCATGATGCCATCAGCTATCATTCTCTTAATTTCATGTGCGTTTGTACAATTTCGGCCTTAGGCCATTTACAAGTACGTAAAACGGAAACATTACACATTGGATACAATAGTAACACTTGTGATTTTGATGTGGGAACAATCATATCTGTTGATATGCTAGGCGCATTATAACGTACTTTATGGATGATTTTTGGTAGTAAATTATGCCACGTATGTTGTTGCACCTATTATGGATGATTTTTTGTAGTAAATTATGCCATGTATGTTGTTGCACCTATTATGGATGATTTTTGGTAGTAAATTATACCATGTATATTGTTGCTCCTATGATTCCATGTTATGCTCATAAAATAAATCTTTTGTTCGATATGGATTGTTATCGAGTCAACAAAGGGCTACAAAACTTATATATGAGCTACATAGATGGTTACCGAAATGTCACTGGAATCACAATAGCGCACCAGACCCCAAATCTTAACATCATAGGACGATGAGGACTTTTTTGGTGATTCAGGTTACAGTGCAGTCTCATGCCATTCGATTCATGGTAAATTCCACATTAAAAATGTCTTAGCACTGATGATTCATCTGCCATAACGATGTGACATCGACACATACTCAGTTGAAAGATAATTAAGTACTCACGATACTGAAAAAATACTGAAGTTACACATAGCGAAAGAAGCTAAAGTCCTCATGTAGTTTGTAGAGCATTAGGTAAGCATCTTCTCTCAAATAACGGAACAGAATAAAACAGTAGCGCACTTGAGTCTTATTCGGAAGGAATGGGGCTCAGACCATCAACCAGCTGTTTAGTTTTTGATACCCAGGCATTCTGCAAACGTATTTACAAGAAAGCTGTGATAATCATCGCAGCTCTACCACAGTCGGCCCCTTCCCTTACTTTTGGCTAAACGAGCTAGTATTTGTTACTAATCAATATCGGTCGAACATTTTAGCAAGAGAATTCTTACGAACTCGATGAATAAAAAATGGTCATTAACTACAAGAGGATTCATGATCTTGCACTTCAACTAAGTACCTAAAGTTCGTAATTCCTCTTATCTCTACGAAACATACTTGTTGGTGGCAGAACGGGCCGTGCTGGCGATAAGCCTTTTGAAGAGGCTGTGAGCACCTGTTCAGTAGCGATGGTTCCCCGCCATTGTGGTATCGCGTCACTAAATCATACCGGCAAACAGGCGATGGCGCGGCAATTTGCCATGACAAATGACGACTCTAAACGTTAGTGGCCCGCGTTTTAACAGGCGCGACGCTCGTTAAAAGCTCAGTGCGATAAGCCGCAGCGATTATATTGTTCACGCGTAACAGTGATACAAAGGCAATTTCAGTAAGCAACTATAATAGAGGCAGAAATTTTTGTCGCGGTAGGTGGCACCTAAACTACCCTATGGGGACAGTCTGTACAACGAGGCGGTAGCAGTCAAGTATCAGAGATACAGCCAGCCTGTGAACGATGTATATTATCTCCATTTCATTTACAGTTACGAATAAAATGAAATGAGTTGCGCTCGCTACACAAACGTTCTCCATATGTCTACTGGGTATATGTTTACTTCACCGATCAAAAGTCGGTGCGAATAGCAAGTCGAAAATTCTTGCCTGTGTTAGCCCTCTTCTCTTCCAACACTCTCTCCCTATGTATCCCACTGAGCATCAACTTCCGCATCAATGCTGCTACTGCTTGTTTTCTGAAGTGGCCGGCTGTCATGCGAACATTGTCTGGCTGCGGCAACAGCAGGCGTTTCATGCGTACGTCCAGAAGAAACAGGAGCTGGTAGCCATGGAGGAATTGCAGAATAGAGTTTCCACTACGACGATTCTAAAACAACGTTGAAACTTGTACCATTGAGTGTGCCCAAAACTGCTCGTGTGCTGGCAATAGCGTGTGAAAAGGACTTCGGTTATATATAATGTCCGAAAGAACAGATACCATCGGTGACCATGCAGCTCGTTAGAATGAAATTGCAATGAAATGAATACCCCTAGCTGCATGCAGGCGTTGATATAAGTCAACGGGACAGTTGAAAATGTGCGCGCCGACCGGAATTCGATCCCGGGACGTCCTGCTTGTATGGCAGACGCTCTATCCATCTGAGCCACCGAGGACACAGAGGATAGTGCGACTGCAGGGACTTATCTCTGGCACGTATCCCGTGAGACTCACATTCGCAACTTATTGTCCCGCACTATATTCATAGTGCACCTGCCCATTATACTCATTACTCGCTTTCCGTAAGATTTCGGGCACTGTTTGTGCACCCGTACAGAAGAAGAAGAAGATGGTCAAATGGCCGGTGACCCTTACATATATATATATATATATATATATATATATCCGAAAGAACAGATACCATCTTAATATAGATATAGTTAAGGCTCACCGGCCATTTGATCATCTTCTTCTGTGCGGATGCACAAACAGTGCCCGAACTCTTACGGCAATCGGCGACAAGCCGCTAGTACTGAGTATAATGGGCAGGGCCACTATGAATATAGTGCGGGACAATAAGTTGCGAATGTGAGTCTCACCGGAGGCGTGGGAGAGATAAGTCCCTGCAGTCGTACTCTGCCCTGTGTCCTCGATGGCTCAGATAGATTGAGTCGGCTCTCAGCCGTGGCAGCGTGCGGACGCCCCCGCGCGCCGGCCAGTGCTCCGCTGCAGGCGTTGTTTACTTCCGCGCCGCAGCTTCAAGGCTTGTGTCCCTCCACCGTGAACAACATGTCGAGCGCTTACCGCCGTGCGACCCTTAAAGTTTCCTTCCCAGCTGAACATGCGCGACCTCGTGCACATGAAGTTGAAACGTTCATACGTGAAGAAGTTCGTTTAGATCCTAACCACGTTATCGGAATCCATTTTTCGATCATGAGTAGTGTCGTTTATATTAAAGTGACAAACACCGAGGTGTGTGAAGATGTTATTCGCCGCCATGCCAATGGACTTAAGTTCAAATACTCTGATGGTCACGTTGGAGCTGTAAAACTTGAACTCGCAGAGTACGGTCAACGCACGATTAGGGTGTTTGAACTACCTTTTAAAGTGCCGAAGGACGAAGTTGTCTCTGCGTTACAACCACACGGTAACGTCATCGGTTACGTAGAGGAAAAATGGCAAACCTTCACGACCTACCACGTCCTTAATGGTGTGCGTCAGGTCAAAATTGAACTGAAAAAATATATGCCATCATATCTGACAATTGGCGGTGTGCGAGCCATTGTCATGTACGACGGCCATCCCCGAACATGTGCGGGTTGTGGACAAGAAGGCCACGTCAGATCCGCCTGCATGCGACGCCGCCTGATTCAGACGCCGGTCGGAGAGGAAGCGTCCCCAGCGGTGATCACTCAGATCCCTGTCACGTATGCCAAGGTTGCCAAGGAAGGTAGCACCCCTCCACAGGGTCTTCCTGCTTCGTTGACGTCGTCTGATCAGGTAGATGCAATCGCTACTGAGAATCCTTCTGAGGTGCCACAGACGCGAGATCCTGACCTGCCGAATCTTCGTAGCAATGTGACTGAAAATGCTACTGCGATGGACGTTGATGCGGGAGTGGTACCTACTTCTGCTTTCCTTCAGACTGGTCCGGAGTCAGACGAAAGCCACCCGCAATCAGACTCTGAACGACATGTTCGAAAACAAGGGACGACACGAAAGAGAAAGAAACGTAGCCGTACACCCCCTGATGAATCCATTCCACGGATGGATACCAGGGATGCAGACCCGAAGATGGACGGCAAACCGCTCTTTGATGATCAAAAGTTTGATGCGAACGACCCGCCACAGGCGACCACTGGCAACGACCACCCCTCCTTACTGGCGCCGTCGCCCCCACAGGTCGACGTTGAAGAGAGCCTATCCGATGAGACGAAAACTACGTCTCCTCTCCACGTGGATGATGTGCACAGCCGATGCCCTACCGCAGAATCAGTCTCCTGGGCAGACGACGTGGAGATCGACGGGACTGGGGTGGATGGTGTTGATGATGGGGCGCCCTCATCGGTTGCGCCCGCGCCCGCAAACTCTCCACAATAGCAGCCTCTTCAGCTGACCGGCAAGATCGACGACCTCTCGCTCCTGAAGAAGAAGCCCCACCTGTGCCTGTGGGACTCCAACACCAGCATTATCGTGGCGCAACGATTA
Organism: Schistocerca cancellata; assembly: GCF_023864275.1. Taxonomy (NCBI): domain Eukaryota; kingdom Metazoa; phylum Arthropoda; class Insecta; order Orthoptera; family Acrididae; genus Schistocerca; species Schistocerca cancellata. The sequence goes on from NC_064627.1 coordinate 265,005,834, forward strand.
ACCTCGCGACCATTCGTGCGCCCCACAAACTAGCGCTGCTCCGCGATATGATTTATGATGCGGACATAGATATTGCGCTTTTTCAGGAAGTGCATGTCGCCGATTTTTCACCACCACATGGCTTCACGGCGCATCTTTCTCCCGCTTCAGACACGGTAGTGGTGTTGCCATCATCTTACGCGAAGGTTTTCCTGCCGAAGATGTCCTATACCTCCCCAACGGCAGAGGTATGGCCCTTACTCTCTTTGGTCTACGCATCGTCAACATTTATGCGCCGTCGGGCTCCAGCTACCGTCGTAAACGCAATGCCTTCTTCGCGAATGAAGTTACACCCCTTTTTATGGGACCACATGATGACTGGGTCATGGGTGGAGACTTCAACTGCACCCAGCGACCTCAGGATCAATTGCCGCGTCACTCACCATGCGCAGCTCTGGAAACAGTCGTCACGCGGCTACAATTTGTTGACACGTGGAGACATGTTCACGGTGATCTTTTGGGCTTTACGTACTACACTGCGCATTCCTCTAGCCGACTGGATCGCATCTACATCTCGCGATCCCTAATTCAACACACTCGACAGGCTGAAATCTGGCCTGTTGCTTTCTCAGATCATGAGGCTTACTTCTGTGATGTTGTTCTCACAAGACAGGCAGTATGGCACGGACGTGGTTTATGGAAACTGAACACGGCACTTCTTAATTCACCTGACTGTCGACTTCTAATAGAAGACACTTGGATCACATGTAATAGACGCCGACCCACGTATCCGTCTACCATATCCTGGTGGATCCAGTGTGCAAAACCTGCTCTTCGAAAATCTTTGATCCGGTATGGCAAAGATGTCGCCTGGAGGAAGAGCACTATGGACTTTTATTACAGGATCCTACGAGAATGCTCCACAATGCCAGCCTCCCCTGAGCGCCATACAAGGATGAACCATGCTAAGGCCCAAATCTCCAATCTCATGCGAAGGCATTTGGAAGGAGCGATAGTACGATCTCGTACTGCTGATCGCATGCCTCATGAACATACGTCGATGCACCATATCATCCAAGAACGCCAAAATCGACGCCGAAAATTGATTCACGTCCTAACAGATCAAGAAGGACGTCACTACGTAACCCAATCTGCAATAGGGAATGTGCTTCACGCCCACTACCAGCAGCTGTACGCCGCAATTCCACATTCCCCAGAGTTGATCGAGGAAGTCACACAGCTCAACTTCGGTGGTATCCCAGGAGATGCGGCAGTTGACTTGATGTCAATGGTGACAGATGAGGAAGTCCGCGATGCGATCCGGGCAGGAACCATCAATCGCTCCCCAGGACCCGACGGTTTTCCCCTCGAATTTTATCGCACCTTCCGTGATTTGTTAGAGTCCACCTTCACCTCCATCTGTCGGGAACTGATGTCTCCGGAAGTACCTGTGCCGGACGTTTTCATGGAAGGAATTATTATTCCTGTACATAAACCGCATGGTGACAACAATATCAGTGATTATCGGCCCCTCACCCTCCTTAACAGTGATATGAAAATCTTCAGTCGCCTTTTGGCGGCACGGCTTAAAAACGTTGCCCGATATGTTGTGTCGCCAGACCAAGCATCTTTGGGAGGGGATAATAATATCCACACGGCTTTATGCCGCTACAAGGATATGATCGCCGTTACCCAGGCACAACGCCTCTCTGGGGCACTTGCGTCTTTGGACTTTAGTCAAGCTTTTGATAGGGTTGACCATTCGTTCCTTACGGCCGTTCTCCACCATATGGGTTTCCCAGTCGCCGTTATCACGGTAGTGATGCGCCTTCTGCGGGGTGCCTCGTCCAGAATTATGTACAATGGCAGACTCACTCCACCGATAAAAATAGGTCGATCCGTACGTCAAGGTTGCCCTCTATCAGCAATTTTGTACGCCTTTTCCTTGGAATCCTTGCTATGTGGACTAAGACAACGTTTGGTAGGGTTCTCCATAGATCGCTACCGATTCTGTTGCACGGCCTATGCTGACGATGTAGTCATCTGTTTACGTAATGCCGACGAGGTTCGAGCTGTTTTGACGTGGGTAGCGACTTATGGTGAGGCGTCGGGTAGCTCTTTAAACGTACAAGTTATGTTCATTGGCACGGTACTTCCCGTGGAGTGCGTTACACCTCTCACCACCGTTGATACCATTCGCTGTTTGGGAATAGATTTTTCATCTGATCTCCGGCGTTCAGCCACCATCAACTGCCGACGCCTCCTTTTAATGATCAGAGCAGGTCTTATGGACCATCACCTTCGATCCCTAGATATTCTCCAACGAGCTCGATATGTCAATATATATATCGCATCCCGAGTTCCCCATGTGGCACAAGTTCTACCTTTCCCGCTTACTGTGGCACGTCGCATGTTGGCAGCGATGGCATCTTTCGTCAGCTCTGGGCTGTTGTTCAAAGTTAACTATGCAACCCTTACTCTTCCCCGTGAACGAGGTGGCATAGGTCTGTTTCACGTGCCGGATAGAGCTCGCGCCCTATTTGTAAGCTCCCAGATGACGGTATGGACACGTTGCCCAACGAGCCTCACTGGTCTCCTCCTGTCGGCATATTCGCCGGTCTCACTGTCAGCCCCAGTGATGATCTCGGATGTTCCGGCCCAGTTCCATTATATACGGTACTTATTTATTGAACTCAGTTATCTACGCATCACCTTACCAAGACCGCTTTTACTCAAGACAAAGGAAGTATACAATGTCCTCCAATTAGGTCGTCCACCTAACCCGATTGAACAAAAGTTCCCCCACGTTGGCTGGCGTCATGTATGGCGCGCGGTGTTCGCCTGTTACCTTGACACGAATGTTCAATCTGTCTGGTACCTAACTGTCAATGGTAAGCAAATCAATCAATTTCGCCTTCATCGTATCCACCTCGCCCAATCACCTCTATGTTCCACGTGTGGAGTGCCAGACACTGATGAACATCGGTTTGTTTGCGGACCGGCGGCGGAGGTTGGGCACTTGGTTCGACGTATTGTGGCTTTTCTAACGCGGGACATTCCGGATCGGATTACTCCCCTTTCATTATTATTTCCGGAACGTGACTATTTTCCTCGGACAAAGACCAATGCTGTGAATTGGATTCGCGGACATGCCATTCACTACCCATTTGGACAAACTGTAGACTCTGTACTCGATTTTTGGACGTACCTCAATGACCGTCATTATGTCGTTGTCCGTCACCCAAAATACAGACAATTTTTCTCGAACTTCCTTGGGAGTGCTTTCCACGAGCCGCCTCGCAGCTGGAATGTGTTAAGCCAAGAGAGAAGAAGATTTCCTCTTTGAACCAATGAACATTTCTGAACAATTCAACGGAACACATCAGTTTCGAGAAGACGTGACTCAACATATTACCAGCGGGGCGCAGAAGGCCTCTGATCAAATACGCAACAAAACTACACAAAACAAAATAAAAAAAATAAAATAAAATAAAAATAAAATTCAAAAAAAGGAAGATTTTGTTGTTTGTAAGGATAGCCCTAACCTTGATTTCCCATATTTCCCCTGGTATATAGGCAGCTCTCTGGAGTAGGTTTAGCCAGGAGCCAGCGCCTGAAGTGGACAAGATTTTTTTTTGTTATAGGAAGAAAAGTGGCGGTGGCACTTAGTTTTTTTATTAAGGGGCTTTCAAAAAAAAGTTGGTAGAAAATAAAAAAAAGATAGATAGAGCGTCTGCCATGAAAGCAGGAGGTCCCGGGTTCGAGTCCCAGTAGATGCACACATTTTCAACTGTCCCCGTTGACCTATATCAATGCCTGTATGCAGCTAGGGGTATTCGTTTCATTGTAAGGACTTCAATTGCCAAAATACAGTAGGCCCCAATTGCGCCTCTACAGGCATAAAAGTGCTTACGTAGTGGTACTTGAATTGAAAAGGCCCGCGAGGCAGTGGTGTATTATGAGTGTATTATAATTCTACGAACGACTTGGGATAAGCAATCAGCACATTTTTTTCTCGGCCAGTTTTGGTTGAAAAATGCATAATTCGTTGTGAGATATCGTGGAATATTTCCGTTTCGGCCCCTATAGTTTCATGAAGCTGCAATTGGTGGCGGAACTATACGTAGCATTGAAACCGACGTCTATAACGGAGGTGCGTTTCAAGCAGAGAGCTATCACTGAGCTTCTTTTGCTGGAAAACCAAAACATCGCAGATATTCATAACCGCTTGCAACCTGATATTCATAGCCGCTTGCAGAATGTCTCAGGAGACCTTGCAGTGAACAAAAGCCGGGTGAGTCGTTAGGCGAGGCGACTGTCATCATCACAACAAAGTCGCGAGAACGCGTCTGATCTCCCGTGTGCCGGGCGGCCGCTCACAGCTGTTTCACCAGCAATGTTGGAATGTGCAGACACTCTCCTGCGAGATGTTCGACGAACCACAGTCGTGTACCTCGCTGTACAACTGGACATCTCTAATAGTAGTGCTGACACTCTCGTCCACCAGTGGGGGTACTTCAAAGTGTGTGACCGCTGGGTTGCTCACCGCCTAGGACAAGACCATAAAGAGCAACGAAGGACCATTTGTGCGGAACTGCTTGCGCGTTACGAGGCTCATAGTGACAATTATTTTGTCGAACATCGTGACAGACGACGGAACATAGGTTGATCACTTAGAACCGGATACAAGATGGCAATGCATGGAGTGGCGCCGCACCACCTCTCTTCTGAAGAAAAAGTTCAAAACCGCACCGCCAGCCTGTAAAGTAATCGCGACGATCTTCCGGGAATCTGTAGGTGTTATTCTGTTTGATGTCCTCCCTCATGGTGCAACGATCGACTCTGCAGTGTATTATGCTGACGTCAGGAAACTGAATAAACAAGTTCAGCGTCAATTTATCTTCCAGTAGGCAAAGTGGAATGCGCCCCACGATTGTAATATGACTTAAAAAAAATGGTTCAAATGGCTCTGAGCACTATGGGACTTAACTGCTGAGGTCATCAGTCCCCTTGAACTTAGAACTACTTAAACCTAACTAACCTAAGGACATCACACACATCCACGCCCGAGGCAGGATTCGAACTTGCGACCGTCGCGGTCGCGCGGTTCCAGACTGTAGCGCCTTTAACCGCTTGGCCACCCCGCCCGGCAATATGACTTTCGAAATGGTTGAGAGTGTTCGTCACCACAAAATGTAAACAAATTTCTCTTTCTCCACGACAACGTAAGACGTTACACAAGCCTGCGCTTCCCTGAGGCTCTCATAAAACTTCATTGGACTGTTCTTCCTCATCCACCCTACAGCCCGGATCTCGCGCCTTCTGACTTCCATCTGTTCTGCCGATGAAGGCTGCACTCCGCGGGAAGCAGTATGTGGGTGACGGGGAGGTTATTGATGCAAGAAGACGTTTGCTCCGACGTCAAAAAACATCTATCATCATCAGTCCCCTAGAACTTAGAACCACTTAAACCTAACTAACCTAAGGACATCACACAATACCCAGTCATCACGGCTCCAACGTCGATCGGTATAGTGGTATCATGGGGGCATACAGGCCCTCACAGTAACGCGGCGTCTGACCGTCGCATTGACCGAAGATTATGTTGAGAAATAGGGTTTTTGTAGCCAAAAGTGTGGGGAATAATATGGCGTACTGTAATCCTGTATAAGTCCAACTTGCTTCCAGAAAAAAAATTGTTTTGCATTATTTACTGAACATCCCTCGTAATTGAATCGAAAAGTCGCAGTGAGTCCGTGTTACGTCCAATTGCTTCACAGAGATAAGCTTTAGATTCTGTTACCAGTTTATGCTTGATTGCATGTTACCCTGTCGTGTCAGAGTAGAATGTGTTGTTTATGTTTATGGTATAGGGTGTGGTAAACGTGTTAATTGTAGCTGAGTGTTGTTTCTGGTAAGCTAGATTTATTGTACAGATTTATATTTCTTGCCCTTGTTAACTAGTTTCTCCGGGATGATGCTATATTTCTTACGAATGATATATACAGGGAGGTCCATTGATAGTGACGGGGCCAAATATCTCACTAAATACGAATCAAACTAAAAAACTACAAAGAAGGAAACTCGTATATCTTGAAGGGGGAAACCAGATGGCGTTATGGTTGGCCCGCTAGATGGCACTGCCATAGGTCAAACGGATACCAACTGCGTTTTTCTAAATAGGAACGCACATTTTTATTACATATTCGTGTAGTAGCAAAGAAATATGAATGTTTTAGTTCGACCACTTTTTTCGCTTTGTGATAGGTGGCGCTGTAATAGTCACAAACGTGTAAGTACGTGGTGCCACGTAACATTCCGCCAGTGCGGACGGTATTTGCTTCGTGATACATTACCTGTGTTAAAATGGACCGTTTACCAATTACGGAAAAGATCGATATCGTGTTGATGTATGGCTATTGTGATCAAAATGCCCAACGGGCGTGTGCTATGTATGCTACTCGGTATCCTGGATGACATCATTCAAGTGTCCGGACCGTTCGGCGGATAGTTACGTTATTTAAGGAAACAAGAAGTGTTCAGCCACATGTGAAACGTCAACCACGACCTGAAACAAATGATGATGCCCAAGTAGGTGTTTTAGCTGCTGTCGCGGCTAATCCGCACATCGGTAGTAGACAAATTGCTCGAGAATCGGGAATCTCAAAAACGTCGGTGTTGAGAATGCTACATCAACATCGATCGCACCCGTACCATTTTTCTATGCACCAGGAATTGCATGGCGTCGACTTTGAACGTCGTGTACAGTTGTGCCACTGAGCAGAAGAGAAATTACGGGGCGGTGACCCTTTAGCACTCGTTCTATTTAGCGACGAAGCGTCATTCACCAACAGCAGTAAAGTAAACCGGCATAATATGCACTATTCGGCAACGGAAAATCCACGATGGCTGCGACAAGTGGAACATCACCGACCTTGGCGAGTTAATGTATGGTGCAGCATTATGGGAGGAAGGATAATTGGTCCCCGTTTTATCGATGGCAATCTAAATGGTGCAATGTATGCTGATTTCCTACGTAATGTTCTACCGATGTTACTACAAGATGTTTCACTGCATTACAGAATGACGATGTACTTCCAACATGATGGATGCCCGGCACATAGCTCGCATGCGGTTGAAGCGGTATTGAATAGCATATTCCATGACAGGTGGACTGATCGTCTAAGCACCATACCACGGTCCGCACGTTCACCTGATCTGACGTTCCAGGATTTCTTTCTGTGGGGAAAGTTGAAAGATATTTGCTATCGTGATCCACCGACAACGCCTGACAACATGCGCCAGCGCATTGTCAATGCATGTGCGAGCATTACGGAAGGCGAACTACTCGCTGTTGAGAGGAATGTCGTTACACGTATTGCCAAATGTACTGAGGTTGACGGACACCATTTTGAGCATTTACTGCATTAATGTGGTATTTACAGGTAATCACGCTGTAACAGCATGCGTTCTCAGAAATGATAAGTTCACAAAGGTACATGTATCACATTGGAACAACTGAAATAAAATGTTCAAGCGTACCTACGTTCTGTATTTTAATTTAAAAAACCTACCTGTTACCAACTGTTCGTCTAAAATTAGAGCCATATGTTTGTGACTATTACAGCGCCATCTATCACAAAGCGAAAAAAGTGGTCCAAATTAAACATTCATATTTCTTTACGTACTACACGAATATGTAATAAAAATGGGGGTTCTTATTAAAAAAAAAACCGCAGTTGATATCCGTCTGACCTATGGCAGCGCCATCTAGCGGGCCAATCAATGGACCACCCTGTGTATATGTATTTATCTTTGGCTAAGTACTGTTGTATGTTCTTACAGCCCACTTGAAGCTTTTATTATTTTATTGCTCTGGATTGAGAATTCAGTTTGTGTTGTGTACATAGTCCCGCGTAGTTAGCGCGTTCACAACTTTCCCACTAGAGCGCGCCTCGCTAAGCACAACAGCGCAGGCGCAGCGCTGGTCCGTCTCCGCACTACGAGATGGCGCTGCCATAGAGATGGACCAAATTCTGCTTCCACCGATCCGCGTATTAATATGTAACGTAGCCAATGAGATTGCTGCTAACGTAGAACCTTTTCTCCTCGCAGATCACACTCGTGCAGTGATACATGAACGCGCGAGGTATTATAACGAGTGTACAGACCTCCGAGTAGTCAGTCTGCATTTGTCGGCACCAATCTGTACCAGTCTGCATTAGTCTGTACCAGTCTTTACGAGTTCTACATTTGTCTGTACCAGTCTATAGTCAAGTTTCAGTCTGCGCCTAATAAGATTACCATATTCCTGTACATAGCCATGAAGATAAATGTATAGACACTTTTGTCAAGTATCAGAGATATATGTGAGAATAAGATTAACGTACCAATACCAAAGGAACTTCAGATTGTCAATGGTAAATAGCACCCAGAACCAAGTTAAGTAATTTTTATGCTTCTTACTATTTTAATAAATGTGTGTGACAATTAATCAAGTTTTGTTTAAAGTTGGTCACCGTAAATCTGCTACTCTAAGCGTGCAAGTGGCATTTCTATCGTCTGACCTAACGGCAGAAGATAAACACACGACGATAAGACCACGAGACATATTGCTGACAATCGCAACCTTCGTTAGAGCGACAAATCAAATAATCTGGTGGTGTGTGTACTGAAGGTCTTACATTACGCACACCACACTTTGTTTGCTCTTTTTTTTTTTAAATTTTTTGTTTCATTTATAGTCAATTGATTCGAAGATAGGATGTAAGTGCTTGCCTTTATTGTTTATGTATGCATCTGGCAATCTGAACTCTTGTTAAGAAAACAAAACATTCGGTCAGAAGCCCACGCTTGCAAAACTACCGGCTAAATACCACCACCATCAAAATCTTATGCCATACCGGAAAGTCATATCTAATGCAGAACTGCCAACTAGATTTTAAGAGAGCGGAACCCTCAGTACAGAAGAAGACGGGGAGTATTGTGTTGCCTGTAGAGAAGCAATAATAGCAAAATGGGAGAATTAGGAGAGCTCACTGACTTCTAATGTGGACTGGTCATTGGATGTAACCTCAGTAATAAAGCCACTAGGGAGTAGTTGTCAACATTTCCGAGATCATTAGTTTAAAATGAAAAATATTTTTCTTTAACACTTTCATTTTTGAAATGACTAAAGGTAAATGATATGTAGTTTTTGGGGTTGTTTCATTAAACCACGAACTAAAGAGCCAATGTGTTAGATGCTACTGTTTAATTCTAATAACCTCTTTTTATAGAATAGTGAAGCAATTCTCAGTGCATTGCAAGTGCTACCTACACACAACTCCTTCTGAGGCAAGAAGGCTGAGTATCCACATTGCAGACGAAAGATGCTTCCTCTACAACACGGTTCTACCTACTGGCACTTGCTACACCTCTAATTAAAATCGAACAAGTTAAAATGTGCACACTGTATTTACTGTTTGTAAACCACTTGCTTGGTGGACTCCTTACTTCCGAACTAACAGATATTGGAAGACTTCAGGCTGCTAATGCTTTGTGTATGACGACTGCTAACAATAATTCTCATAATAATAACAATACGTGTAGGCTTTAAAGCGATGTAGTAGTCATTCCATAATTACTATTCAATTGTGTTGTCAATTAGTTCATCTATGTATTGAGAAGTGAGTAATAAGCACTCACCGATCCGTTGGGGGAGTTACCTACAACTCGGAGAAGATAATTTCGTGAGATATAACGTACCTGTTTCAAATGAAAGTATGTGGTACCAGACGCCTTTTCGAGCGAGAAAGATCTGTGATGTATGTATTGAGACTGAAGCTATGAATGAAAATTTGTACGAAGACGGAGACTCAAACCTGGGTTTCCTGCTGGTTAGACAGTTGCACTGAATACTATACCTCACAGGCACAGTGGCTTTCCATAAGCGCTGTTTGAATTTAGGGATAATAAGATATGGGCTGAGGCGTGAATGGGAATTTGGATTGAGAAGGGAGGTCTGCAACGGTAGTCCGTACTGTTCTGATAAAACGCTGCAATAGGGTAGTGGCTAACATATCTGCTTAGTGAGTAGGAGACCTTGGTTCGCATCCTGGCCTTGGTAAAAATTTTCATTTGTCGCTTCAGTCTGCAGATACAAAGTATATGTTTCAGTCGTGGGTGGATGGCACCAAGTATGTGTGTAGTGGGTACACTATCTGAGTAAGATATTCTCAGATTCATTTCATAAGCCGTAACCTCAACCACACTGTGTCACGTGACATTCCAGTACTTGAAAAGTAACATGTAATTATTCGTCACTTACGTTATCAGTTTTACAATTTTATGAAATAACGATAACAGCATTTTTTTAAAAATAAATTTAATTTACTGACCAAAACAATTAAGCCCTTTTGTTTTTACCCCTTAGACAAATTAGGTTTATCTCTCAGGGGGCAATTACCCCCACGTTGGGAACCATTGCACTAGGGGCATGTCAACCCTTCTAAAGCTTTCCAAGTCGACTGTTGCTATTGTGAAGTGGAAACGCGAGGAACAACATCAATTAAACCTACACCAGGCAGACCTTACATACTGACGGACAGGGACCATTGCGCATTGTGGAGGGTGGTTTAAAAAATAGCACGGAGTCACAGGAGGGGAATTACTAGTAAATTCCAAAGTGCTACTAGTAGTTCAGTTAGCACTATGACTGAGCTTGGGGACTGGAACAGAACAGGGCACAACGGCCGAGCAACTGTTCGTAAGTCGAACATTTCTGCAGTCAGTGCTACCAACGCTTGAGCTGGTCTAAAGAGCGACGCCACTGGACAGCGGATGAATGGAGATGTGTAATCTGAAGTGGTCAATCACGCTGTACCCTGTTGCAATCCTATGGAAGGATATGTCCGCCCCGATAGCTGAATGGTCAGCGTGACGGACAGCCGTCCTAAGGGGCCCAGGTTCGATTCCCGGCTGGGTCGGGGATTTTCTCCGCTCAGGGACTAGGTGTTGTGTTGTCTTCATCATAATTTCATCCCCATCCTGCGCGCAGGTTGCCCAATGTGGCGTCGAATGTAATAAGACCTGCAGCAAAGCGGCCACACCTGCCCCGTAAGGGGCCTCCCGGCCAATGACGCCAAACACTCATTTCATTTCATTTCATGGAAGGATATGGGTTTGTCGAATGCCTGGAGAAAGCTATCTACCGTCACGTGTAGTGCCAACAGTACAGCATGAAACAGGGGTGTTTTCAGTGATCAGATGTGGGTCCCTTATTATGCTCAAGAAAACACTAAATGCAGATGATTATGAGCACATTTTGCAGCGTTGTGTACTGTGTACAGTAGAGGAACAGTTCTGACACTATGACTGTGTCATGATAGTGCAACGTGTCATACAGATGCATCTGTGAGGCAATGTTATGTGGACAATAACGTTCATAACGTTCCTTAAATGGACTGGCCTAACCAGAGACATGAAAATAAAGGTTGGCATGCTTGTGTTTTCTGTACGCATTGTGACACGGGGAACTTCCAGGTTTTCTCTTAAATAACAAGTCGAGAAAATGTAACTTACCCCCTTTATCAGGTTCCATTGTGAATGTTATATTAGGATGGATTTAGATTAAATGTTCCATGAACAATTCAAGTTTTGGAAACAAAACTCGGCTGAACACCCGGTAGTACATCAGAAAGTTAGTTTCTAGAGCCCTATTTAGTTCACCGAAAATGGCCCAGTTCAATTTTTACTGCTCTGTTTATTTCTTTCTTGTTCATCCAGTCGTTGTCTTCAACTGCCCTAAACACAAGAACTCATCACCTGCTCCTATTACTTTCCTACTGATATTTGCTGTATATCTTTCGATATATTTATTATACTTTATTTATTCTTCTACTTATTATTTCTGACGCCTGCATTTATAATTGGTCTTCCATTCTTTATTGAAGTTTATCCACACTGGAGGCAAAAACCGGAATGACAACCGTAGGAGTGAAGTTGGTTAGGTAAGCTCGATTAATATGTATACCCTCTCCGTTCCCATACTTGAAGAATCTGATAGCTTCCTCTAGGACCGGTGATAATAATATTTCTGCCATATAACCTTCTCTTCGGATTTCTCTTTCCATGCTGAATTTCCCACTATCCTGCTGAAATCTAATGGTAACTGCAGCGTTGATTTATGCTGTAATGTTAATAGGCCGTAACATAACTGCTGGAGATCACCCCACGATTCTAAATCAATTCAGTAACATTTATTTCATATATTAAACGGCCAGTACACCTGTTGGATGACGGATGAAAAGTTTCCATGAAAGGAAGCGAATTATGGAAGTAACAGTGATATCTCCTGGATGGCAGAAAAGTTCGTCTCAAGTAAGGTGGTAGGTCTGGGGTGGTTTCCAGGGCCTTCTCGACGTATTCTGAAACTGCAGTTTATGGGAGTTAACTCCAGCCGCGCAGCCGGTACGGTGCCACAGCCCCCAAGTGCCCACTTGAGATGTAGCAAGTACCTACTCAGTATTGGTGTCAACAAGAATCCTGAATTTCGGTTCCCATGAAACGTGAGAAATTTAGCACATTATCAACAGTATTTATGTTCGACTAGTCCTGTGTATTGCTTCCTCTTCTAGACACTGTGATTGCTACGTCCTCTAATAGTGGAAGACCGTTAAAACTCAGTACGAACGTAACAAAATATTTATGCATATTTGTACATCATAACAAGGCATCTTCTGCAGTATTCTCCACTATTCTCATGCAAAAAGGCACACTTAACTTTTGTCAGACTGGCTACAAGCTTTCTGCTGCCCCTCCAAAGGGAGGCTGAGATCAGAGAACATTGTACTCTTAGCATTCGTTTCCTGTCATTCTGATGATTCTCTTTCTGGCTGTTGTCCCATGCTGCCTGAGCACTCTGTAAACGTAGGTGTCCAATTGCTAACAGCATGATGCGTTAGTTTCATATTTCAGAATCTGCAGTCTGAGCACCCCGCATTTGGCAGACTGGTATGGATCTTGGATGCGCAGTACTTTGGTTATTTTTCTTGTTTACCTGAACATGTGAGTTGTGAATACGAACAACTTTGATGTTGTTCTTCTTTCAGTCTTCGTAACGATGTCAATCAAAGCCCCGCATAATGAAGTTCACTATTTCATGGCCGTCCGCGGTGGCCGAGTGGTTCTAGGCGCTGCAGTCCGGAACTGCGCGACTGCTACGGTCGCAGGTTCGAATCCTGCCTCGGGCATGGATGTGTGTCATGTCCTTAGGTTAGTTAGGCTTAAGTAGTTCTAAGATCTAGGGGACTGACGACCTCAGATGTTAAGTCCCAATTTTTGAACTATTTCATGGTTAGTCTCTGTGTTTTTTCTTTTTCTTGAGTCACTTTGCAGCAAGATTAAATGTTGGTTTTGATTTTAAATAAAAGTGGTAGTAGTGAAATCGATTTCCTTTTGTGAACTCTATTTCCTACAGCTTCTCCTATGTCAGGTATCATTATTTAATAAATATAGTGATAAATAGATAGCGTGTAATAATTTTTCCGTTGCGCACTGTTGCCAAATTATTAATGGAATGCTGAGAAATGCAAAACTGTTTATTTGGTGACGAGTGGGTAACGATCGCGGGTTTTTATTTAGTAGCTAATACCGTTACTAATGCACATTGAAAATAAATGTCGTGTGGCCTATGACTTCCCGTCTAGTAGACTGGAAGCCTGGTGCAAGTCTTTTGAGTTGACGCTACTTCGGCGACTTGTGTGTTGTTGGGGATGATATGGTGATGTTGAAGACAGCACAACACCCAGTGCCTGAGCGGAGAAAATCTCCGATCCAGCCGGGAATCGAACCAAGACCCTTTGCATGGCATACCATCACGCTGATCACTTTTTTTTTAACTTCATTTTGTTCGGTATTGTTCCTTGCGTGTGATCGGGGCGGACGTCACACGACAGCCTTTCTAGTCGACCGTTGGTTCCTTTACTCAGTTTTTGTATTACAGAGGGCAACCAGCCCTCGGACCGAACACACTGAGCTACCATGCCACCATCACTGTGCTATCGAGGCGGATACTAATGCACATTAATTTCAAGACATTGAGTCGTGAGCTCTCGGTGACTGTAGCTACTAGGTTCGACATATATTTTACTAGTAATATTCCGAATTCAGAAGCAAGTGTTTTTATGTTCTAACTACTGTCCAACACGTTTCAGAGGTACAACTCATTTTTCAAGGCATGTATAGATATAATGGGCGTTACAACTGAATCGGTTTTTGACCTAAAGAGAACAGAACGACAGAGTTGTAAGTTTTACGAAAAAACTTTGTGAGACAGGTTTAATGACATAAATTAAGTACTGTGATGTATTATCTACGTTTAGTCAAATAATATTTGGCGTGATGTGGCGTGTTATGTGGTCAAACGCAGGTAGTACATTACAATTCTTTATGTGTTTAATTCATCGCCTCTGAGATAGTTTCCCCGTAAATGAGCGACTGTGTAGTTCTGCTACTGTTCGGTGAAAAACGGAAGCATATGTAACACCCATTAGGTCTACAGGGTGTTTAGAAAACAGTGTCACGCATTCCTGCAGGGGCTAGTATTAGTCACTAGAATAAAAGTCCTTATAATGAAACGTCGGGAAACGATTCAACCTTTAAATGTGAGCCTATATGTGCTCTCATTCCCGCCTGTCAGTTACGTAGACGTAGGCACCATAGGCAGTGCTTCATGTTATTACCAAGCATCCTGACACACTCTTCAGTCATTCTTCGAAGTGAACCACACACAACTTCGATACACCTGGCTCAATACGGAGTGCGCCACATGCATTGGTCACACGCTCCTGTAACATTGTCAGAGGGTTGAGAATAGTCCAGTGCCTTTAAACCTAGCAATACCAACACATTTTCCATAACGTGGGCTATCGGGGGGGGGGTACTTCATCCCCATCACAAAAAAGTCGTCAGTTGTTGTTAACTCTTTGTTAACAACACACTTTTTAAGTAAGTGCTGAAGTGTCCAGAACCGAAAAATATCTTTGAGAACCGACCTCACAATACCAACGCATTTTCCAGAACCTAGGGGAAATACTGTATGTCTGTCGTTGACTTCGATTCACAGATCAATTTTTAAATATGTTTTGATGTTTAACAGCGATCCTGAATATGAAAATGTGAATCTGATATTTATTGTGGAAAGTCACGTCTACTACTAAGACGTAAATTTTTGGGTTCTTAAAAAAAAATGTATATTTGATTCATTACCGTCAAATATGATCCAACCAAATGTACGTTTGATTTATTGATGTACGATATTTTTCTCCTGAGAATATGATTGTAATAATTGAAATCAGTAGAAAGTAAACATTCAGTTTTACAGTTGACGGCACAAATATGATTTTACCGAGCGATGTGGCGCAGTGGCTAACACACTGGACTCGCATTCGGGAGGACGACGGTTCAATCCCGGGTCCGATCATCCTGATTTAGGTTTTCCGTGATTTCCCTAAAATAGCTCCAGGCAACTGTCGGGATGGTTCCTTTAAAAGGGCACGGCCGACTTCCTTCCCCGTCCTTCCCTAATCCGATGAGACCGATGACCTCGCTATGTGGTCTCCTCCCCCAAACAACCCAACCCCAAATATGATTTTTCCAAGTTAACTAACAGCTGTAGACAGTCACCTAAGAAAGGCAGCATCAAATTTTTGTTTTAACTTCTGCCGAAAAATTTAAAACAACTACGGAACATGGTAGAAGAAATCATTAAAAACAATAACAATAATTTTCCAAAATTTTTGAATAGAAGGCCAACTTTTGAGAAGATGGGCATGAAATACCCTCCCCCCCCCCCCCCACCTCTGGCAATGCGAGGATTAAATGTCTCTAAAGCCAAAAATCCCACCGATTCAACATTGAAGGTGGAGTCCATGCTACCGGACTTCCTCGAACAACCCACCGCTCGTGACACATTGCTGTGAGGTGCTGTCGCACGATACGTAGAAAATGGTGTGGTGCTTATTCGTGTACAAACCACAGTTATTGTCAACTGTGTAGAAGTAGGCACTATAGGCAGTGCTTCATGTGGTTACCAAAGATCCTGGCACACCCTTCAGTCATTCTTCACAATGCTACACTGCTACAGCGCTGGTAATTCATGGAGGAGCAATCGGTGATACATAGTACCTGTTAATTTGTTGGTAAAGTGATGGAAGTATGAGACTGTCACCGACAATTCGTGCCATTACACTGATACTGCACAATTCCACGTTTGCTAGAGGCTTTGATTTTGCCCACGGGTGCAATTTGCGGCAATTTACTATGAAATCTCTCGTGAATCCTGATTCCTGCAAATTGCAGATGCAACACGGTCCCATATCTCAGCAGGTGTCGTTTTCCGAAGATACTACTATAGGAACTTTTCGTCTACTTGTCCTGTAGCTCCGAAACGCGTTGGAGAGTGATTAGGAAATAAAAATATCGTGACTGAGGATGGAATATTACTAAGAACATATGAACATATATACACTTCAGTATCGTGCCGATTCTAGGCACATTCCAGTTGTAATGAAGATCTGTGGCTCGCCGCGGTGGCGCCACCTGTAGCCCGTTCCGGAAGCGGTATCAGGGGCTGGAAGTGAGAAGGCAGTATCGTGTCAGCAGGGTAAGAGCACGGTTCGGCATCCCCTTGTTACTTGCCGCCTGGGTTAGCCGTGGCGGCTACAGGAAGTGTGTTGTGGTTGTGATCGGCCCGGCATACTGTACCGGGAGCAGCACGGGTGTCAGAGTCGGCATTATCGACCAGTACTGACTGAAGTGGGAATAACTACTACACCGCGGTGGATTGCCTCGGCACAGCTAAACTTCCAGGAGGGGAGTTATTTCCTTATTTAACCACGACATTACAAGGAACATTAAAAAAATAGGTGCCTTTCCTCTGAAACTTAGAGTGCTTGGCTTAGCTAAATTATACTTGAATGGCTCTGACAAGGGAACCTCCCCATCGCACCCCCCTCAGATTTAGTTAAAAGTTGGCACAGTGGATAGGCCTTGAAAAACTGAATACAGATAAATCGAGGAAACAGGAAGAAGTTATGTGGAACTATGAAAAAAATAAGCAAAATATACAAACTGAGTAGTCCATCCCAAGACAGGCAACATCAAGGAGACTGTGAGGTTAGGATCGCCGTGGTCCCGTGGTTAGCGTGAGCAGTTACGGAACGAGGACTCCTTGGTTCAAGTCTTCCTTCGAGTGAAAAGTTTACTATCTTTTTTTCGCAAAGTTATGACTCATTCATTGACGTCTCTGTTCACTGTAATAAGTTTAGTGTCTGTGTTTTGCGACGGCACCGCAAAACCGTGCCATTAGTAGACGAAAGGACGTGCCTCTCCAATGGGAACCGAAAACATTAGATCGCAAGTTCATAGGTCAACCGATTCCTACGCAGTAAAACACGTCTGATATATTCTATACGACACCTAACTTGCACACCTGGCGAATGGGTAAAAAGATTCTTCTACCTTGCCCGATTTAGGTTTTCTTGTGGATGTGATAATCACTCCCAAAAAAGTGATGAAAACATAAGAGTTTGCCACATAAACTGCAACAAATAAATGAAAAAGTTTCACAGTCGCATCGGACGGACGGACGGACAGATAGTCCGCAGCTCGTGGTCGTGCGGTAGCGTTCTCGCTTCCCACGCACGGGTTCCCGGGTTCGATTCCCGGCGGGGTCAGGGATTTTCTCTGCCTCGTGATGACTGGGTGTTGTGTGATGTCCGTAGGTTAGTTAGGTTTAAGTAGTTCTAAGTTCTAGGCGGCTGATTGACCATAGATGTTAAGTCCCATAGTGCTCAGAGCCATTTGAACCATTTGAACAGACAGATAATAACTGCCTGAAAATAAAAAAAAAAATTAAACTTTTGACTCGAGGGAAGGCTTGAATGAAGGACCTCTCGTTCCGCAGCTGCTCACGCTAACCACGGGACCATGACGCTCCTGAGCTCACATTCTCCTTGATGTTGCCTATCGTGTGCATGGATTACTCAGTTTGTACATTTTGCTTATTTTTTTCGTAGTTCCACACAACTTCTTCCTGTTTTCTCGATTGATCTGTGTTCATTTTTTCAAGGTCTATCCACTGTGCCAACTTATAACTAAATCTGAGGGGGGTGCGATGGGGAGGTTCTCTTGTGAGCACTATAGGTCTAAACATCTATGGTCATCAGTCCCCTAGAACTTAGAACTACTTAAACCTAACCCTAACCCCCTAAGGACATCACACAACACCCAGTCATCACGAGGCAGAGAAAACCCTGACCCCGCCGGGAATCGAACCCGGGCGCGGGAAGCGAGAACGCTACCGCACGACCACGAGCTGCGGACTAAATAAATAAATTATACTTGAGTGCCGTCTTCCCCACTTCATGACTTCAGGGACTGCATATGAATTTTGCTGACGAATTTTGTCGTTCTGTTTAACAAATTATTGATACAGTGCTTACGGGCAGCGCCTCTGTTTTGACGTTGGTAGTTATTCGTGTAATCAGTTAAACATTGGGGCTTGTGTTCATGATTGTCTTGTCACCATCTGCAGTTGGCAATAATGTACAAGTCAAGTCTAATAAGTCATCAATCTACATATGTTTCACATTAATGTTTGATATATGCCTTATTGTACGTAATGGAAGAACTTATTGAAAACTTATTGCTGTAATTTGGTGAGTAATTTTAATTGCCACTGGTGTATGAGGTCTAGTTTTGTGACGCGATCTAACAGGTTTGTATTGCTACAATAGCGAATGTAGTGGTAGTTTGATGAAAGCTAATATTTATTATTTTTCAGATTACCAGTGTTTCGTCTTTTGTTCTCTTTTATGATGGCCATGCGAATATTACACATTGAATCTGGTGTTCTGTGGAGGCACTCCAATTACTTCCCAGCGCTAATATTTATTATTTTTCAGATTACCAATGTTTCGTCTTTTGTTCTCTTTTATGATGGCCATGCGAAAATTACACATTGAATTTGGTGTTCTGTGGAGGCATTCCAATTACTTCCCAGCACCATGATATTGTACAATCTTGTGTATTGCTTTTGTTGGGACGCTGAACCTGGTTGCTCAATATCATTTCATTAACTAAATAACCTTTTCCCTAGTGCTGTACCTGCAATGCACGCGTTTCACATACAGGAACAAATAAAAGCAAGTTATCCGTTTGTTATTACCTGAGACGTAATCCTATTATCGCAGCGGGGTACGATGAAAACGGACAGATGCAGTGTGCTGGGCGACGTTGCCTCATGCGACTGTGACACGGAATCAGGCGAGGTGAATTTGTGAACGTCTCTATGGAAGCGCCTCAGTGGTGCTGGTGCTACGTTGACGTTTCCATGGAAACCCCTCAGTTCTGCTGGTGCTATGTTGACCTATCCATGGATACGCCTCAGTGTTTCTGGTGCTGTTTTGATGGATATCGTTTTCATTTTGAAGTCGAAAGCCTTTCGCAGTTGAAACAAGTCCGAAGCATCCCTAGCTGTCAGTGCTTTCCTTACACAGGATCGACTATTGTGTATATTGTTGCCAAGGTATGTATATATCCATGTACCATATAACACGTGTACCATGTGTGTGTCCATCACTTCCAACCCAATCTCTTTGTCCACTACCCCTCCACCATCCCTCTTGTCTATGTCCTTTCCTCCACCTCTCTGTGTCCATCTCCATTATTTCTATCTGTCTCAACCTCTCCCCCTCTATGACTATCTCATCCTCACGTCTCTACGTCGATTCCCTCCTCACCACTCTCTATCTGTCTCCTTCTGCATTTCTCCCTGTCCAACTTCTTCTTCACTCTTTCTGCCCATCCTCTCCCTATCAGCTCCCTCCTCCTTATCCCTTTCTCTCTCCATTCCCTCCTCGCTACTCTATCTGCCAATCTCCTTTTCCCCAGAGTCTCAGGCCAACTCTCTGCCGCCCCCTCTCTGTCCATCATCCACTTTATTTGTCAATCTCTTCCTCCCCTGTCTCTGTCTATCTTCTCCTACTCCCTATCTATCTATCCACCAGCTCCTCCCTCCCTCTTTGTCCGTCTCCTCTTCCTCCCTCTCCCTGTCCAACTCATCCTTCCATCATCTCAATGTGTCTATCTCCTCCTCTCCTCTCTCTCTCTCTCTCTCTCTCTCTCTCTCTCTCTCTCACTCTCTCTCTCTTTCCACTACTTCTCCCTCTCTCTCTGTCAGCGTTTTCGTCCCCGTCTCTATGCGTCTCTCTCCTCCACCCTGTCTCTCTGTAAGCTAACCCTTCTCCCTCTCACTGTCCATCTCCTCAACTCACTCTTTATATCTGCTCAGTCATGCCCATCCACACATGTAACCCCAGTAAGGGGTGAGTCTATGAGCACAATATGCCTGTTGTGCAGGAGAGCCTGCGTATCATAGGTTTGAAAATTCTATATTGCATGTATCTCCACTCATATGGGACTAGGAAGCTCTAAGCCCAACAGGGCTGATTCCCGCATAGCAAGTATTACGTGTACCAAATTTTGTTGCTGTCTATCCAATGGTTTATGAGGAGGTATTCGACATACTTCAATCTACATGAGTGCATACATAGATTTATACATACATACAATCAACCTGATATATATCCAGGGTGAACATTAATAAAACCGAAAAACTGCAGGGATGGATTCGTGACTGCAAATGGAGGAAAAAAGGTGCTATGAACTTGAGTCCGTAAATGGACAGTGTGCGTACGACGACAACAAATTGTCCCAGAACACAGTATCGAGCTGCATCACATTCACGTCACAACAGATGTTCAAAGTGACCTCCATGAGATCCAATGCACATTTTGACACATTGCCTCATGGATTGCTGCACTCTTTCGCATATTCTGGCCTCTCTCCGAATAGCATCACGAGTGTCATGGATATGCTGTTGAAGGGTCTGCACATCAGGAATTGGTTCAGCATATAGACATCTTTTCAGATGCCCCTAGAGGTAAAAATGCATAGGGCTTAAATCCAGTGATCTAGCAGGCCATGATACACGCCTCTGCATCCTTTCCAGCATCCAGAAAAGATGTTGTTGAGGTGTCGAAAAACTGTAATGCGAAAGTGGGGTGGTGCTCCATCATGTATAAACCACATAACTTTTCGTTTTGCGAAAGGCACTTTCTCAAGCTGCCCATACAGAGTGCTGTAGTGACTACTTTAGACGAACATTGGTTTACTGAACATAAAATGGCCATCGATACTCAAGGAGTTACAATGCTACACGGTAGCAGTCGCGCTGAGTGGCAGCGTGGTTTGAGGCGCCATGTCACGGATTGCGCGGCCCCTCCCGCCGGTGGTTCCAGACCTCCCTGGGGCATGGGTGTGTGTGTTGTTCTTAGCACAAGATAGTTTAAGTAAAGTGTAAGTCTATGGACCGATGACATCAGCTGTTTGGTCCCTTAGGAATTCACACACATTTAAACATTTTTACACGGCAGCGAACCGTAAGAGTATGGGAATGATAGGACAGCTTTTTGTGAAGCGCAGGGTAGTTCTATACACTTGCAAAATTAATGCAAGACTAGTAACAGGGCTTGCTATTTCTTGTACTTTGGAATCCGAATTTATTGGCAAAATAGGGCTCAATTCTGACTTGGTGGTTAATAACTTCTGTTTCAAGTTCAATCCGGAATATAAGACAACCTTTGATCAGCATAAAGAAAAAATGGTTCAAATGTCTCTGAGCACTATGGGACTCAACATCTGAGGTCATCAGTCCCCTAGAACTTAGAACTACTTAAACCTAACTAACCTAAGGACATCACACACATCCATGCCCGAGGCAGGATTCGAACCTGCGACCGTAGCAGCATAAAGAAACTTGGGGTATAGTCGAAGATAATAAAAACAAGCAACAAGTAGTTCAGGTAGACAGTGTGACACAACATCCATATGACCCTGCTAGACATCTACAAGGCGAGGTGAAACAAAAGGTTATAGCCATCTGTCAAGAATTTCCTAATGTGCTAACTACTGAGGTGGACGCGACTTAATAGAATATACAATCGAGATGACGGACAATATTCCGGTCCGCAACCCCCCCCCCTACTTGCTATCACCTTCTAAATCACAGTATGCGACGCCTAGGTCATTAATTCCGAAGCTGAATGGTGAAGGTAGGCTGGTCCTCGATTACAGAGAACAAAGTTAGAAAATAGTAGTATGCTCAATGTATTCATCCTAGCTGCATTTCAATTGCGGGTGGTTTAGGGTGCCAACGTACTCACCAGATTTGATCTTAACCAGGCTTAGAATTAAATAGCCTTAGTTGAGAAACTAAAGCTGTTTACGGCCTTTTCCACCGATGGGAGTATATACGAATTTAATAGAGTTCATTTGGGCTACCTGCATGGGCAGCAGTATTGTCGCAGTGATGGTTCACGTATTTTATGACAAAAATTATATATGTATAGAGCTATTTGGATGATTTGGTTATCTATAGTAGAAATCCTGAATATCTTCTGCTTTAGCATGAAGTATTTTCACCACTGCGGATAGCTGGATTCACTGTTACCCCAGACAAGATGAAATTTGCATGTCCCACCATGGAGTTCTGAGGTCATGTGGAGTCACTATGGATCTTGTTAGGGTAAGACTAATCTTAGACTTCACACTTACTAAAAATAGCACCATTTCTGCCCAGTTTATTGGAATATCAAACATTTCTCCGATAATTTATTCCAGGATTCTCACATAAGGCACCTCCTTTAAACAAACTGAGAAAGAAAGCCCACAAATTCGAGTGAGGTGAATTGCAAAAGGCTACATTCACTGACCAGAAGCAAGCATTGAGTATAGCCCCTGTGTCAGTGTTCCCTCATTTTAATCAATAGTTTACAATGCAGTCTGAGGCCTTTGATGTTTGGGACTGGTGTTGTCTTACTACAGAAAAGTGACGAAAGCAGACGTCCTATGCCCTATACCCCCAGGGCTCTCAATAAACTAGAGAAGAATTATTTAGTCTATGAGATAGATGCTTTATGAGGTAGATGCTTTAGCCATACTCTTCGGATCACGTAAGTTTAAGTACTATTTAGGAAAAACCAATTTACAGCTGCAAATAGATCACAAGGCAGCAAGTTGGGTCTTGGGGAGGCCTCACAAAACAGGGCGCAAAGCAAGGTGGGCCATAAGAATATTGGCCTGTAATTTCGAAGTGTCTGACATATGGGGAAATGATAATAGAGTGGCAGACAACCTCAGCAGAATCTCTGAACCAGAACTAGCAGTTGAAGAAGAAGAACCACCTCCTATCAGTTTGAGACTCACAGATTCACCACAGTTATTTAGCGTACTCGGGGCATACCAAGATAACGATATGGAGGTTTATTATATTAAAGAAGTTAAAGGGAGACCTCGCTCCAGATATGACACTTGTACAGTGTGCTGAATACATTGAATCCATGCATTGCTTCTCAACAACTGTAGCCATAGACTTCGGTGAAACAGAGTAAAAGGTTTCTCAAAATCTTCGAAACCCAGTCACAACACCCGTTCCTCTAATTTGGTTCATGGCTTGCAAATGGTACCAAAACTTACGTCAGTTTGTTCCTTTACCTGATTGTGTCAGTTTTAATGAATAAGCAGTGTATATGTAAAATCTTGCTGTTTGCTCCTCTCCTAGCTCGGTGCACGGAAAAATTATGACGAAAGCTATCGTTACCGTCATATGCTTATGGGTAATTGGATTTGGTCAGCTACACGAATTATTCCCACGCATTGTCAGTGTTCCTGTCAAATACGTGACTGATATCATAAAACATTGT
Source organism: Schistocerca cancellata (assembly GCF_023864275.1). NCBI lineage: Eukaryota > Metazoa > Arthropoda > Insecta > Orthoptera > Acrididae > Schistocerca > Schistocerca cancellata. The sequence goes on from NC_064627.1 coordinate 265,029,620, forward strand.
AGTTGAATCATGGTTTTCTCTGTTGTTTTTAAGGAGAATTTTATGTGTGGGCCCGTAACTGACTTAGCATTTTTCCTGAAAATAACAGTGCCGCCTTCATTAATCTTATTTTTGCTTCCTTTCCCGCTGCTAGTCTCGGGCAAGCAGCCTAATTTTCAATTACTGTTGTATAAAAAGACGTAAATACTGTCTGTCAGTGGACTGCATGTTTGAGACGTACACCAATATGAGGCCGGCACTCTCTTCTACGAATATTCAGCTGTCAGATTAACTTTTTAATCTCTGCTGAAAACAACCCGACGTCATTGATCCAAGTTCTATTCCAGGTGTTCCCTTCGCCATCTTCCTCATGCACAACTGTGCTCTGGGACCGTGTTGTTGTTCGTAGTGAACGCATCGAGGGCAAGTTGATCGTGTGGGCTAGGTTGGGAACTGTCCGGATGCATCGAGGCCTCACAATTACCTACCAAAATGCAGCACTCTGTTCCGTTGAATTCACTTACGTGTGTCTACTAGCCATAATTTCTAGATAGGAGTCATCAGAGACAAAATTTCAATGTTTTGTGCTTATGTTAACAGTTGACCGTTCGAATCATATCCCTTAAAACATTTCTTGCTGTAAATTGACAACGTGTGGATGATCAAAGCTTCAGATGATCGTTCAACGCACACTGAAAGACCGAAGAGTGTTTGCCAGAAGCACTGTTCGCTCATCGCTGGAAATACAACACACTCTGCATAATTTCACTGATGATTGAAGTTTACTTTAGCTCCATTGAGCAAGTGACTTATATGTAGAGATTTCCTGTGGTCAAAAGAGTGTTGGCATCATGGTGCGGAGGGGCGGGGTTTGTCGTCGCTACTCAATCGTACACTCTCTCTCATTCGTTGACCACCTACCTCACAATGGCTTCCTTACGACGTCCCTTCACTCTGCTGTAGTAGATACTCACTAGGCCGTGTAAAGCAGCGTTGATTAAACCACGACCTAATACCCACCACACAGAGGCCGCGTAACTCAAGTTGCGAATCAGTTCCTGTATGTTCATTTTAACAAATTTCCGGCGGTAGGTAAATGCAGTTTACCAGCAGTAATCGTTTGCAAATATTATTAAACTGGTTTTTATTCTTAAGGAAGCACATAAGTTTGCTGTGAAGTGTGAATTTACTATTTTCAACTCCTCTACTATTCCCAACTCACAGTCTGTACAAAATGTTCTCACACGAAAAAAGCAGCCAGAATATCTACCAGTCCGGTCCGATTAATGTTCGATCTGACAGTTACTGACCCACTACTATAGCGAGTTGAAACTTGGGTCGTATCAGTGGTCTTCAAAGTTAGAAGCGCTCGCCCGAGTATTTCATAAAGTATACGGAATATGTCACGCGGAATTTCGCTAAGACCGAAATATCACGCGCTCACAATACATCAATTAATTAATCAAATTGTCCTCACAATGTTCGCACCATAACTGCCTAAGTAACGACACTTCCTATCAGCAGTGAACTCAACAGTTTTTCCAGTTTACAAGTTATTTTCTCGGCGAAATTTAGCATGACGTTACACGTACGAAGGTTGGCGAGCGACTCTCTCGATGCCACCCCACTCAATACCCGTCTAACTTCCTGCGCGCGGAAACAGCTTAATTCTGATTGGCTAATGGATTGAATGACCAATCAGAATGTTCCTTCTAGATCATTCTCGGGGCAAAACTTCCCTAAGCCAATCACTAATCATAAAATCATTTACGTCATTCCAATGCCAATTTCTAATAATATATTTACAAAAAAGGCCGAAATGCAAAATAATCTTTAAATTAATTTTGAAACTTATTCCACTTCCGACTTCGATTCTGGCTGCTTTCTTACAAAAGTAAGCACACATGGACGTACGTCATTAGCTTCGTGGTTGCACCATAATTTTCCCATGATTCAATTTAATAAGTTTCTACATAAAATAGTATTAAGTTTTTTGTATGTCCCACAGACAGTCTCTCATCCACTCCCATGTATACACACGACAAAATAATACGCAGATAATAATTTTGAATGAGTTTTAGACTACGAAATGCAGAGTAATTAAAGTTTTGAAAAGAACATCCCAATTAAGTAACTTTGTATATTGCGAACTCTGGTTATGACTTTAGATGATAATAAAAGCCCGTTATCATGGCTAGTAGCGTCAGCTGGGCTGCGAGTCACAGCAACGACACAATTCTACAGCCACCGTAATACACGGCTGCGTGCTAAAATGCAGTAAATGTTATTTGGTTATAACTTGCTACGTTACAATGGTGTTCGATCGAAATAACACTTTTCCTATCAGCTGGAGGTGCATTTTTTAAACAATTTATTAGGAAAGTGACGAAATATATGACAAAATCAGTTTGACTGACGATCCAAATATTCACACTCCATCTGAAGGAACCACTATTGAAGTTCATATCGTACGTTGCCGAAATGTATTGTAGTCTACGTATTCTAATGTATCGTATTCGTAGCATCATGGAAAATGTCATATACTACTTCAAATTATTCATTTTCATTCTAGCCATACTATTTAGAATTCTCTCGAAGAAACAGCGGATAAGTGGTATTCACAGATGCCTATGATAGACACTACTAGCCAGTAATTGATTCATTGTGTATTCAGCAAGAAATGTGATTAACGCAGAATTCTGGACGTAGTGCATGAGTCATCAACAAGCAGCTTCCCATGGTACAAGCTGCGAAAGTAAACTATACTACTGAAAATCACAAGAATGGTAGGGCTGTTTTAATACAATGAAGAGCCAAATAAACTGGTACACCTGCCTAAAATCGTATAGAGCCCCTGGGAGCACACAGAAGTGCAGCAACACGACTAGGCATGGACTCGACTAATTTCTGAAGTAGTTCTGGAGGGAACTGATACAATGATCCTTCAGGGTTGTCCATAAATCCGTAGGAGTACGAGGGGATGGAGATCTCTCCTGAACAGCACGTTGCAAGAATCCCAGATATGCTCAATCATGTTCATTTCTGGGGAGTTTGGTGGCCAGCGGAAGTGTTTAAACTCAGAAGAGTGTTCTGGAGCCACTGTCTAGCAGTTCTGGACGTGTGGGGTGTCGCATTGTCCTGCTGGATTTGCCTAAGTCCCTCGGAATGCACAAGGCCATGAATGGATGCAAGTGATCAGACAGGATGCTTACGTACGTGTCACCTGTCAGAGTCGTATCTAGACGTATCAGGGGTCGCATATCACTCCAAATACACACGCCCAACACCATTACAGACCCTCCACAAGCTTGAACAGTCCCCTGCTGACATGCAGGGTCCGTGGATTCATGAGGTTCTCTCCATAACCGTATACGTCCATCCGCTCGATACAATTTGAAACGAGACTCGTCCGAGCAGGCAACATGTTTCCAGTTATCAACAGTCCGATGTCGGCGTTGACGGGCCCAGGCGAGGCTTAAGGCTTTGTGTCGTACAGTCATCAAGGGTTCACGAGCGGGCCTTCGGCTCCGAAAGCCCTTATCGACGATGTTTCGTTGAATGGATCGTACGCTAACACTTGTTGATGGCCCCGCACTGAAATCTGCAGCAATTTGCGGATGGGTTGCACTTCTGTCAAGCTAAACTATTCTCTTGAGTCGTTGTTGGTTCCGTTCTTGCAGGATCTTTTTCCGGTCGCAGAGATGTCGGTGATTTGATGTTTCACCGGATTCATGATATTCGCGGTACACTCTTGAAAAAATCGTACGGGAAAATCCCCACTCCATCGGTACCTCGGAGATGCTGTAAAAATGGCTCTGAGCACTATGGGACTCAACTTCTGAGGTCATCAGTCCCCTAGAACTTAGAACTACTTAAACCTAACTAACCTAAGGACATCACACACATCTATGCCCGAGGCAGGATTCGAACCCGCGACCGTAGCGGTCTCGCGCTTCCGGACTGTAGCGCCTAGAACCGCACGGCCACTCCGGCGGGCAGGAGACACTGTATTCCATCGCTCGTGCGCCCACTATAGCACCACGTTCAAACTCACTTAAATCTTGATAACCTGCCATTGTAGCAGCAGTAACCGATTAACAACTGCGCCAGATACTTGTTCTCTTATACAGGCGTTGCCGACCGCAGCGCGGTATTCTGCCAGTTTACATATCTCTTTAATTGAATAAGCATGCCTATACGAATTTCTTTGGCGCTTCAGTGTACGATGAACACTCTGGTGATATTCTAGCACAGTATATTGTATTGACAGAGGTACTCGACAGCAATTCATCGTTTCTGCCAACTGTCACCACCGTCGCGCTTTGCCTTGACTTGGCGTTAAGGGGCAGAGCGACGATTTCTGGGGCACGCATAGTTTGTCTTACGTGGTGTGTAAATGGAACGTCGTTGACGGCAAGAATCAGTTCCGGCGAGAGAATTTTCACCACAAGACGGGATGCAGATGCACATTTCTGTCTAGGGACAGCAAATCTCTGTGCAGATAGGATACTCTCGGCTAGCCTCGGGCCCGCAGCTCGTAGCGCTATCTGGTGGCTTACAGCGAGAGCTTACAGTCGCTTTTAAGAGTGTCTACACACATTGTTTAGTGCTGCACAGGTTAATGTTTACTTATCAACATTACTAGTTCGTCATATCTTCAATATAGTGAAGCGGCTCTCACGCTATTAATAATATTGCCAGTCGGAAACTTGATTTTGCGAGTATCCTTACGAAAAAATGTACGGTATTATGTTAGCTCTAACTTGTAACCAACAAAACAAAAAGGAAAGAGGAAATCTATCTGACAACGGCTAAGCAAAGGGCGTGATTTGCCGTATAATAATTTACTTACTAAAATCATAATGACGGACCTGAGATTATTCATAAACTATTTTCAGATTTTGCCATTTTACAACAAATTACCAACTTTGAAATGACACATAACACAGAAGCAAGAAACCTTAATGCAGCCAAGATAGGTGGCGGAGCAGTTAGTGCAATGGACGACGGTTCAAACTCGCCTCCAGCCATTCTGATTTAGGTTTTCCGTGATTTCCCTAAACCGCTTCAGGCAACTGCCGGGATGGTTCCTTTGAAAAGAGCATGGCCGATTTCTTTCCTCTCCTTCCCTAATCCGATGGGACGGATGACCTCGCTGTCTGGTCCCCTCCCCCAAACCAACCAACCCACCAACCTTAAAGAGAGAGGCAATTGCGGTCGGCGAGAGATTGAGTACAGCATAGAGATTTACAATGACAGGCAGGTCATTAGGATGCTTGAAGTTAGTGCTGTCATATCAACAAACACAATGGGCAAAAATGTTATTTAATTTAGCAAATCTCTTACTATTTATTGCATGTATTTGATGTACTTTTCGAAGTACTAGCCTTTCTTTTTACCCTGAACGAGGTAGTAGAACTACTGCGTTTTCAGAATAACGAAAGGAACAATTCCAAGATGAATTCAGTATCGACTGTCCTAAATTAGTAAATACGACTATCCCTGCATAGCTCTATTCAAGTTCATTTGCGTTGAAAGATATCCAGTATATAAAGAATTCAGACAACCTTTTGCATAAGTTTAATGTAAAACCTTGACCAGGTTTCAATACCGCTAAGGGTATTTTCTTCAGAAAGAAGTCACCTACAACTTTTTTCTTTGTTACTTCATCCCTATCGCCCGATGTGGATGGGGAGTAGACTGTCAGCGGTGCAATGTTCTCCCTTTCAGCCAAGCGACTTGCAAAAAATTATAATGAGACATACAAGCAAAATTTGGGATTGTTTTCTATTGTAAATTAAAAATCAAGGACGGAAGTTAAAAAAACGGAAATATATTCATTTTAAAAAACAAATCGAAGGAAGGTGAAATTCTTCTGATTAGAATACTGAAGCATTGCACTTTCACTTAAAATCTGAAGGATCTGCACTGGAGTGTGAAGTATTGCCGGAAGAGGGAGTATGTGCGGTAGGGTTGAGGAGTGTGGACACAAAGAGAAGGGCTTGTTAGACAAGAATACTATGACGATGAGAGGTAGGAGTCGAAATGGATAGTTGGTTAGACAATGAGTGGGGAAACGTAGAGGGTGAGGAGTGGTGTATCTTGTGGATAGAGCACTTGTTGCGAGAGGGAAGGGAGACATCTATAATGTTTTACACATATTATAAAATAAACTTCTAAAATATTGACGTGTTTTATGTTAAAAGCCCAACCGGTTTGTCCCAGATAAAACACCGGGCAACTACCACTAGTAATTCTGTACAGTCCTGAGATACGTAATGGTTCATCTGACGTCTTTAAATTATGGATTAACCTTTTTTTTGCAAACTTTTGTTCGGCAGAAAATAACATTGCAGTCATATTTTTGAATTAGGAGACGCTGAATCCTATACAATTCATTACTTATATAAGGTATCAAAACCCTCCTGCAGAAAGTTACCTAGAGTAGCGTTCCTTTTATTGGTTTTCGCTTCGAAATTTTTTTTTCGCTAATGAGGGTTCATAATCATTACTAAAGGACACTGCTTTAATTTAATTAATTTCTTTCTGTAGTGTAGCTGATGATAGTGATGTGACTATAGCGCAGTAAATACCTGCATGGAAGAAAGCTGTCTCATGGGACTGAGGATGTGATGAATCCGAAGGCACAATCTGATCAGTATTCGTTGTCTTACGTAAGATACCAGAAGTTATTTTATCATCTACTATGGCCAACTTCAGATCCAAATAATTTAACTCTAGTCAGCCGTGTCGGCTCGTATCGATTGTGGTCTGTAGATCGAAACAGTTGAAATGTTTGCGATCCGGGTGGGTGTGAAACGACCAGTAACCGGGGACGACGTGGGAGGAAGTCGGCTGGAGGAAACGTAAGTTGTCGCGAGCCTGAGGTCGGTGTCTTGGCTTATACGCTCTGAGGGAACCGTTGCAACAGGTGGACTTTGATTATGTTTAGCTGGTTTTGGTGTGTTGAAAGGGCACATCTTTCCTGTTGTCTACCCGTTTTGTGTGATCTACTTTGACGGCTTAGCGGGCTCTGTTGTTACTGCCCTGCCCTATGTGATTCTTCCCTGAGTTGTGAATTTGTGCTCTCCGAGCAGTCTGGATCCGCCGTTAGTGTGGTCTGTATCGCTTACACAAACTGTTTGAGCCTGCCCACCACGGTGTTTGCTGAGTGCTCTGCATTATTCTACAGAAAAGTAACTAACTTGTGATCCCCGGGTGTGACGATTGCGGTGACAGTTTCTTTATTGTTTGGTTTTAATAGAGTTTCTCTTTGCCAAATGATGCATAACGTTATTACTGTCACCGTCTGTGCAAACGATGGTAATGTGACGGCGTTGCAGGTGCTACTGGTGCTGTCAAGAATATTTATGATTAACGCGTTTTTTCAGATATGTTTTCGATTCTGATCTGGCCAGATCTATTAGTATACCGGGTGCGCAACTAATGATTGAAATTTATTCTGTAAAAAAGAAAATGGTGTATTATTAATAGAACCAGGATTTCAACCAGGAAGGCAAGGTCAAAATTGGTATTTAAAATTTACTTAAAATATGTTTCTAGATTGATTATATTAATGTACTTATTCTTGGTTGTCTCCAGTGTTTAAATTGTACTATTCTTGAAATTTCTGTTGATCACCATTTGCCGACTGTTGTAGCTTATTCTGAACTGCTTGTTCAGACAGCTACCGGGTGATCAAAAAGTCAGTATACATTTGAAAACTTAATAAACCACGGAATAATGTAGATATAGAGGTAAAAATTGACACACATGCTTGTAATGACATGGGGTTTTATTAGAACAAAAAAAAACAATGTTCACAAAATGTCCGACAGATGGCGCTGGACACCAAAACGTCAGTGATTGCGATGACAATAGTGTATAAAAGGAGCTGTAATGAGAGAGAGAAATAGATGCGCCAGCAGTTGCAGCATGTTGACGTTACTTAAAAAGGCGCTTTTAGTGAAGCTGTATTATCAGAATGGGGAATGTGCTTGTTCAGCGTGAAACGTGCCCTTAGAAAAATTATACAAGACTGTACTTAAACTGACACACAATATTTTTTAGCGCAACGCAATCTGACTTTCAATAATCCCTACAAAAGAATGACCCTGACTAACATTACCCTATACCTTTCACAAATCACTTACCTCACAAATATCTTCGTTACTCGAACTACTGCAATACAGCGAGCGCCGCTACTGCCAGCTAAATAAAAGATTCAAACTACTTAAGGCACTAACTACTCATAGGCATAGTTAGCAAATGAAAGAATTTTATAGAGAACAAACAATGTATTTACCTTAATAGTGTTCAAAAGTCATAATATATATAGCAGTTCATGACATCCAGTCTTACAAATGTATTGTCTCTGATGGAAACACGTCCAGATCATCGGCTCTCAAAATTCCGCCATCTCTCTCCCCATATCCACCACTGCTGGCGGCTCACCTCCAACTGCGCAACGCTATGTGCTGTTAACAGCCAACTGCCCAACGCTATAATGGTGAGTATTGCAACAATGCCAACCAGCCACAGACTGCACACAGCACAGCCAGTGATTTTCATACAGAGCGCTACGTGGCGGCGTCGTTACCAATATTGGAACCTAAACAGCCTACTTACATAGCCCCCATGCTCCCCACAAAAAAATTTACAAATTATTTTGGGCAGTGGCCAATAATGATTTGATAAAATTTTTCATAATTACAATAACAAAGATATCAAATGCACATACTTATTGATACAATGTTGGTCAAAAGCTAAAATTTTCTCACAGTCCCATAAAGACAGTCCTGATCATTCATCACAGTAAAATTCCAGTGTTTTTTTTCTCAAAGTCTGAGCAGTAAAAGAAAATGCACATGGAAGTAGTGGATTTCCATGCAGTCTTGAAGAAGTAATGTTATCCTTTCAACGGAAAGACAGTGCTGACTGTTGACATGCAGACAGGTAATGGGCCACAACAAAGTAAACCCATCGCAGAGTCAGTCGAAGTTTTGAAGAATATTGGTAGGTAGGTCGTCACAGCGCAGACCTACTGTAGGCCTGGTAGAGATTACGGTATTGGTGGGTCACCAGAGGTGCAGACCCACTGCAGTTCTTGTAGAAATAATGGTATTGGTGAGTGATCAAATGTGTAGACCCATGTAGTCCTTGTAGAGATGGCTAGCAGCCATACGTTGCAACTGTGCAGTTGCACAATCACCATAGAAGAGTCTTGTGGACAATATAGCAAATCCATGAACCACCACTTGTGCACTCACAAATTTTTTTTTTTAGATGTCCTTAGAACCAGCAATGCTGTTATCCAGTCCCTTGCTGAATTATTAACACACGTTCAAACACTATCAGTCCCTACTTCTCACATATTGTCCATATACTATGACCAACAGAAACGTATGCAGTGAAATGTAACTTACAAGTCACTTAATTTGATGAATTGGTGTCTATACAATTATAAATTTACAACATAAGAATACAATTACAAAGCTACAAAATACATCATTAAAGAACATAATAGTACAGATAACATTTGTAGTCAAACAATCTTTACAAAAGAGTAGGAATAAATATGTACATCAGTGTTACAAGAATTATGACATAAGTACATACATAAAAGATCAGAATAACTTTTGAAACATCAACTTCACACATGAGCATTAAAACAAAAAAGAATAAATAATGCCTAAACATCTTTACAAAGTAAATAACATAGAATTAGAAAAATTCTACAGCATAACTCTCATCAGCTAAACACATAAAGACAGAAAGAACACAAATACCCAAGGGTACACAAACACATAGTGCGATAACACAAGGAAAGGACAGGGTTTCTTTTACTGCAGTATTATGCAAACAAAACTTTCTTTACTTCTCGGAGATCTCCGTTCGTTCTTCATTATTTCCAAAAAGTCCTATCCATACCTGTTTTCTGTACTTTTTTTGTATAACTTCTCAATGTATTTCTTCCAATTCATCGTAACTCATTCTCTTATATAGTCTACCCCCTCTTTAGCTAACTTAAATCTACTAAGCTCAGATGCATAAACTAAGGCACAAGGCAATGCAGCAGCACAAAACAATTAATACAAACAGCAATAACAAAAAAATGCAAATTGGCAAAGCAAGCAGAAAAAATAGTACACTAAAGAAAACAATGCAGGTAAGGGAAATGTCTATTTACATCTTAATATCTATGTCATTAAAGTGGTGCACCACAAGAAGTTATTATACCAAAAAAATTACCAAGTAGTTGAAGAGAAAATTATGTGTGAAAGTCCTGTGAAGGGAAATGTCTTTTTGTGCTCCTTCCTTTTTTTTCAGAAGATCATAAATTTTATTATTTACTGGATCTGTAGGCATAAAATATCTATATTAGTACATCTATAAAATTTTATTTTAACCAATGCTGCAGTGAAGCTAGAAACTAGATATTAAACAAGATGAGCAATCTCTCAACTACAAAGACAACAGATATAAAATGTTTCTCATCATTTCATTAGGCATTTTAGCAAATATCATAAATTACGAGCTCACCAGTGTAATCATATATTTGCAAGTTTGAGCGTGTAGTATTTGTGATGCTTTCTAAAAAGAAATGTCAATAGCGAGGAAATGGCCTCCTTTTTTCTCCACCTGTGCCTCTGAAAGGCACGCACTAATGGCTTTTTCCAGGCGACTGTCATGCAGCTGGGTGCCCATGACGCATTACGTGAAGGTGGTCACTTAACTTTCTTACCGAAATATTTACGACACCAGTTTGCACTACAGTGACAGTCTCATGAAATTTCACAGGTCCAGAATTTGCGTTACAAATGTGTAGAAACAAAATCCTTTAAATATAGTAGTGTCCAAAACATTTTCGTTGGCATTGTGATACATTCATGCATTTACACACATATCATAACTTTAAAGTACGAATCTTGGTTTCCATCGTACTTTTTCACAAGTCAGAGTCCCTAACCACTACTCCTTATTCCTTACCTTATTACACATATACATATTCATCAACACATCTTCAATATTTCATTATAATAAATACATAGCATAATCAGATTCCTCATATAGCATCATCTCATTGATCATAAACATACCTCAACAGCATAATACACTTCGTCGTCGTAATAATAACATCATAACAGATCATTCACATCTCAAAATCGTCATAGCTTTCTGAATATTTTAAAACCTAAAAAAAATTCTCTGCTCATTTCAAAAGTGTCATCTACCTCAATCGTACTTTAAAAATCATGATCCCATACCAAATACAACATTCAAAGCTCTCATAGTATCACAATGGTTCCAAAAAAAAATATGAACAGTTCACAAAGTACAGTCAAAATACAATTTCATAAGTGTGAAGTCATCCAACTGTGTAATTACGCACACATCTGTCACTGACGTAGTAAAAAAAAATGTTTGTCTCTCTCAGTTAAATGATCAGATAGCTGTGTATTTTATGTTTTAGAGAAATATGGTACCAAAGTGTAAAGTTGTATAAGCAAATACCATATTAGCTAGGGCCCCTTGTGCTTGCCAAACACATGGTACACAAAGTAAGCGTGTACCCCCCTGAGGATTAATGTAATTATACCCTCAGGTGTTACAGAAGACAGCAATGGAATGAAATGTATCATGGAAAACTTTCTTTGTAATTCATAAATCTTTAAAAATAAATATTTTAAGTACAAAATTAATCACTCAAATGCGTGTCCTGTAGCGCTAAATTGTGCGTCTTGTTGTAACATAATCTCTGTCATTACTTAAGGATAAAAAATGTGCCAAGTGTCGTAATTATCGTCGATCGTAAGCGAAGTTCTGTGGAAGTCAATGTACTTACCTCGTAATAAACAAAAGCGAAATACTATGCGTATAGATATCGTTGTTATTACGTACAGTACCGTGATCAAGAAAGTACTACACTGTAACGTATTGTTGTGCTACAAAAAAAGGCTGTCTTATTGTAGCTATACCACAAAGTTACTACTAAAACATGTTTTACTTTCCAGAAGAATTCAAAAAAACTGTGGAGATATAAAGCAGATACAGCACAAAAGCAACAATATAAATTGTGTCACACATTAGTAGCGTCGTGATATAATTGTGTAGCTGTCAAAGAAACCAAATGCTAAGTCATCTTTAATCCCACAGAAAGTACGTCAAATAAAGAATGTCTTTCCAAGTAAACCAAAATGTTGTATGAAAATCTCATTAGCAGTGCCGGTATATGTTCTAAGTATGTGAGCCTTATAGTCGTTACGTGATCGTGCAGCTAACAAGCAAGAATGTACAAATAACAACACTGTGTCGTCTGTTCACTATAACAATGCATTCGTAATTTCTGCTGAAATAAGTTCTCTTGGTTCTTGACTGGATATTTAACTTCAAACATTGCAGATTATCTTTCAATAAATGGTTTTACATGTGAACTGTGGTGTAAACCTTTACTCTTCCTAGTACACAGAGTTTCAACTTCAACGCAATTATCATGTGGTATATGTCGGATTCTGTAAGGTCCATTGTAAACTAGAAAGAATTTGTGACAAGTGTTTCTTCTTATGTGACAATGAATGAGCTTTAGTGAAAACTTTCTGACCAATATAAAGTTTCTTTGCATTTGCTTTACCGTGTAGTTTTCTCCTTTGGTCTGCAGCAGAATTTATATTTTTAATAGCCAAATCAATTATATCTTTGTGTCGAAGTTTACGTGTATTCGGAGAAGGTACAAGCTCTCTGATTCTGTTCGGTGGTTCTTTATTCTTCAGTACAAGAATAGGTGGTAAAGCAGTGGAGTCATGAGGCATTTCATTCAGCACGTTTTCAAATAAGTGTAAATATCTGTTCCAATGCTGATGCTTTCTATGACAATAAAGTCTGCAAAGCTTATTGATTTCTTTCATAATCCGTTCAGACGGGTTACAATGTGGTGAGTACAATGAAATAAAAACAGGTTTGATTTTATGGTTCCGAAGCATGCGTGACCAAACAGCAGATCTGAATTGCGGTCCATTATCTGAAATGACTTTACTAACGTGTCCAACTTCACGTAAGGAATTTTTAAGAAAGGCGTTGGATACAGACCGTCCAGTGGCTTTACGTAACGAAGTGGAAGAAACAAATTTTGAAGTAAGTTCAACAGCGACTAGAACGTACGAAAATCCATTCGATGTTCTGACAAGGGGTCCCAAGAGATCAACAGCAGCAAATTCTTCTAATTTAGAAGGAATGATAGAAAACAACGGAGCACGATGTGAGACAGTAGATGGTTTAGCCTTTTGACAAAATTTACAAATAGACAAGACTCTTCGAATTCTCTTTTCCATATTGTTAAAATAACAAGTCGTCCGAAGAATATGATAACATTTTCGTGGACCAAAATGTGCATAGCTGAAATGAATGTTGCAAATGAGCTTATTAACCAAATTGTCAGGAATACAAAGTATCCATAGCTTGTCATCAACAGTGCAGCATTTGAACAGTATGTTGTTTCTAACCAGATAATAATGCCGAATCTGTGTGTGTGTCTTTTCATGCCATTTACTTTTGATGTCTTTCCAAATCGGATCTTTATCTTGTTCATGAGCAATGTCCTTTAAAGATGTGGTGATGAAGTTTTCAAAGGCGACTTTCTGAATGTAAAGAATACTTCTGTGTTACTTTTCTCAAGCCCAGCTGGTGCGCGTGACAGAGCGTCCACAACAATGTTCTCCTTGCCGGGAATGTAGACTATTGTGAAGTGGAATTCTTGCAGAAACAATGCCCAACGTTTTAACCTGTCATGATTTAATTTTGAAGACATAAGAAATTGTAATGCACGATGATCACTGTATACTTTTACGTGCTTACCAGAAAGAAAGAAACGGAATTTGTTAAATGCGCAAACGATAGCTAAAGCTTCTAATTCAGTAACGGAATAATTTTTTTCAGATTTTGTTACCACTCGGCTAGCAAAAGCAATGGTTTTCTGAACAGTGGTGTGATTTTCTGTGGCTTCTTGAAATAAATGGGCACCAAGACCGACTTTAGAAGAATCCGTGCTAAGGCAGAAATCTTGTGACAGATCTGGATGAGCTAGTATTGGTGCGTTAAGTAGCGATTCTTTCAAAGAATTGAATTCCAACTGTGCTTGTTTGTCCCAGTTCCAAATAGTATTTTTTCCTGTGAGAGAACAAAGTTTTGGTGTCACTAGAATTTGCATATTCAGAAAACGACGGTAAAAATTTACGAGACCTAGAAATCTGCGGACTTGTTTTTTTTGTGGATGGAACTGGAATGGCTCTGATTGCTTCTAACTTTTCAGGATCCAGCTGAATGCCTTCAGAAGAAATAATATGTCCCAAAAACGTCACCTTTGTCCTACCGAATTCGGACTTTTCCAAGTTAACTGTAATTCCAGATTCTGCAAAAATATGTAACACGCTGTTGAGGATGTGATTATGTTGTTCCCATGAGGCTTCTGCTATCAGAATATCGTCCACATAATAGGTGATGTGACGTTTTAAGAACTCAGGTAATATGGAATTTAGCCCGCGAATGAATGCTGCCGAAGAAATGTTCAAACCAAAAGGAAGTTTCCGAAAGTGATAACAAACGCTGAAACAAAGGAAAGCTGTGTATTTTCTACATTCTGGATGAAGTTCGATCTGATGAAAGCTGGATCTGAGATCAATATAGACAACACTTCTACACCATTAAAATTTTGAAGAAGTTCTTCCAACGTTTGCGGCCTGTCTGTTTCAGGAATGATGATAGTATTGATTTGTCTCGAATCTAAGACAAGCCTGATCGATCTTTTTTTCTTCTCAACAACATGTAATGGATTGCTGTATGAGCTTACTGCAGGCTCAATAATGCCCTCCTCAAGCATAGATTGTATTTCTGTCGTAACACGGTCCCTATAATGTGCCGGAATTACGTATGGTCTAACACAAAATTTAGTATGCTCATGAACACGAAATTGGTATTGAAATCTCTTGATTGTTCCTGTTTTGTGAGTAAAAACTGTGGAATGTGCTTGTAAAATCTCAAAAAGGTCTTGCCTATCAGTGTCATTACAATTCTCAATTGTTTGAATTTTATTCTGAATTAACCCATTAGTATCAAATACGCCTTCGATATCATCCCTGTCAGTACTTGCAGAGTGATTGTTAGTATCAAGTTTCGTCGAAAATTCCGAACTGTTGTCTAACAGCAGGTAAAGCCGATTAATTTCCTTGTCATGGTTTGAGAGCCAATCTTCAAATTTCAAAGCAATTGACTTACCTTCTTTCTCTAAACTTATTTCAGCATCGTGAAAGTTTAAGATTGCTTTGTATTCATCCAAAAAGTCTACTCCCAATATAATTTCCGTCGACAGTAATGGAACAATAAGAAAGTTCATAGAGAAGCTGTGACTTTGACAAAAGAATTCAAAGTTGGTTTGTTGGCGTACATCTACACTTTTTCCAAAAATTGCACCTTGTAATTTAATCTTACGTAAAGGAAGTGTGGGGCAATTGTTTGATTTGTTGCATTTGCTGAAAGCTGTTTCATTAATTACTGAAATGGGACTGCCAGAGTCAAGTACTGCCATAAATTTTACATCATTTACTGTAATGTGAATCACAGGATGTGCAATGTTGTTATGTTCTACATCGTGTTCCTGGAGTAAGATGTTCCTAATGTGTTCCATTTTTACATAATTACTAGCTACGACAGCTGCGTCGTCAGTTTCAGAAGTACGTTTTGTGGCTGCCAGCGGTATGGGTCATTGCCTGTTGTCTCTTTGTTGGTGCGTGTCGTTATTGGGATTTGGAGACCTAACTTCTACAAATTCACCTTGTCGAAAGGGCGCTGCCCTGTTTGAATCCCGCCAGTTCTGATGCGATTCAGGTCTGTCGTTATGATCATATCGTCTGTCATCAAGTTGGTAGATTCCATAGTTTCTTTCTTGTCAGTCACGTGGTGGAGAACTTCTCCCTGAATCGTAACTGCGTGCTGGACCATTGCGTCTATTCTGTCTCCCTTGATAATAATTATTTTGGTTCCCATATTGTCTGTTTCTCTGATTGTCTTTGTGATAGTCACTACCACGGAGAGGTGATCTTTCCCTGTAATTATTACTACCCTGCCAACGGTTGTCATATGGGTGGTGTCACAAAAGTGAATGACCGATAGCATTCTTACAGCTGGTTCATTCTCTAAGTAGCCATTGATGGAGCCACGCTTGTGGATGAACGTCGTTGCCAGAATTCTTAAATGTTTTGAATTTACGTGTTGTAAAGAACAGCTTATAGTCAAAATCATCGTGTCGGCGATAGAGATGGGCAAAACTGTTCTTTTCAGAGATCAGATCAGAACTGTTCACTCCCTGAAATGAATTAGCTCATTATCATGACTCACCACTCATTTACAATAGAAAATAAATGGAAGGCACATTGCCCTTTTAATTTGGTTTATTCCAGTACTATACCTGTATTTTGATCTTATTTGATCCTATTTTGAAGTAACACAGATAATGAGTAAGAATTTTGTATTGTTTATTGAAATTTCCACGATATGACAAAGTTTTTGATTATTGATTTATTTTGCACTATCATGGTTTTTTGGGTGATCGGAAAATGTTGTAACTTGAGATTTACATTAACAATATATTTGGCTATAATGTATTAAAATTTCATTAACCTCATACAAATACATTGCAAGCCATATATTTTTAAAGTGAACGTTTCCTTCCGAAGACGCCTAAAATAGCAAAATCCGTACCAGAATAAGAAAAAAAAATATAAATTTGACTGTAAAACGAAAGTGCTGCATATAGCCTTACGCAGAATAAAACAAGGAAAATATTGGTATATCACATTTTGCGATACGTTTATCGGTTCGCTCGTAATTAAAGCATAAATTCGAGTGTCCATAATAAAAATCCTATAGTAAGAGGAGTCGTCAGGAACCTAATCTGATCAGTTTAAACAAATAAAAATAAAATAAAAAGAAATGATGTATACATAATATAATAATTTAATATACATAGCGATATTACTACGAAGAACAATATCCAGTAGAGACGAACTCCGATGCAGAAGCACTGAGTCGAGCAGGTCGAGCCGTGAGCTGTATTAGTGCGTGAGCTAAGACCGCAGAGACCAGAGTGACACCTGAGTTGCTTTGCTCAACGCTCTGGCTAGAGTCGAGAATGGTGGGGTGAGCATTGAGCGGGCGAGTTCTGAGGGTGGGGGGAGCTGTGAACGGCCACCAGTCACCCGCTCCGAGACAAATCGTCCTTTCTCTTGCGAGCAGGTTGTTGCAAGTAGTTCCTATGTTATCCGCTAGGTGGCTCTGTGTCCTGTTACTCGCATCGACTGCCCAGAGGGCAGGACGTGCGACTGAGACGATCGCTGACAGAGTGCGATGCGAAGTTAAGCTGCGCAGACACTGCACGGGGCAGATGACGCACAGAGACGGCACGGCATATGTGAAACACAAAATCCAATGGGGCACTGCACAATGCAGGCAGCCAAGGTCGAAGCAGGGCAGAGGCTGGCGCTGGCTGTGTTGTGTGGCGTGCACTGTGCTGTGACCAGCAGAGGCACTGCTGATATGCTCCGTCCCTCTCTCTCTCTCTCTCTCTCTCTCTCTCTCTCTCTGCAGTGGGAAACGTTTGGAGCTACCGTTCTGTTTTTCTGAATCACTGATTGTTCACTCCTTTGAAAGATTCAACTCTATGAATCAGTTCAAGAGCGGATCCCCCATCTCTAGTCGGCGAGTCACATATCGGTCATTGTTACGTCGTGTCGGCGGTTCCATCTCAAATTTCGGTGCACATTGCCAATTACTTTCATAACTTCCGAAATGCCCTGTGTTATTATTTTGCGGCTTTTCCGTATTTCTAAGTCCCTCTTCCCCTGTTGGAGTGCGAGTGTCCTCTGAAATTTGTAATTTTTGTATTACTTGTGCCATCTGATCTTGTACTTCCCGGATTTCTCTTTGGTCTTGCGTATTAATTTGATTCTGATTTTGTTTGAATTTCCTAATTTGTTCATACTCTTCTGTGTCAGTGATGGCTACAGGTCTTGTGTCATTCAGATCATCATCTACCTTTGTAGATAAGTTAGTGAACTGATCTGTAAGTTCAGCTACTTTCTCCAATAGTGTACTTATTTCCTCAGTGTGTTTTTCTGAACCAAGTTTCAGAGTGTCCATTTGTGTTGAAATCGTATCTACATCTACATCTACATCTACATCCATACTCCGCAAGCCACCTGACGGTGTGTGGCGGAGGGTACCTTCAGTACCTCTATCAGTTCTCCCTTCTATTCCAGTCTCGTATTGTTCGTGGAAAGAAGGATTGTCGGTATGCCTCTGTGTGGGCTCTAATCTCTCTGATTTTATCCTCATGGTCTCTTCGCGAGATATACGTAGGAGGGAGCAATATACTGCTTGACTCTTCGGTGAAGGTATGTTCTCGAAACTTTGACAAAAGCCCGTACCGAGCTACTGAGCGTCTCTCCTGCAGAGTCTTCCACTGGAGTTTATCTATCATCTCCATAACGCTTTGGCAATTACTAAATGATCCTGTAACGAAGCGCGCTGCTCTCCGTTGGATCTTCTCTATGTCTTGTATCAACCCTATCTGGTACGGATCCCACACTGCTGAGCAGTATTCAAGCAGTGGGCGAACAAGCGTACTGTAACCTACTTCCTTTGTTTTCGGATTGCATTTCCTTAGGATTCTTCCAATGAATCTCAGTCTGGCATCTGCTTTACCGACAATCAACATTATATGATCATTCCATTTTAAATCACTCCTAATGCGTACTCCCAGATAATTTATGGTATTAACTGCTTCCAGTTGCTCACCTGCTATTTTGTAGCTAAATGATAAAGGATCTATCTTTCTGTGTATTCGCAGCACATTACACTTGTCTACATTGAGATTCAGTTGCCATTCCCTGCACCATGCGTCAATTCGCTGCAGATCCTCCTGCATTTCAGTACAATTTTCCATTGTTACAACCTCTCGATACACCACAGCATCATCTGCAAAAAGCCTCAGTGAACTTCCGATGTCATCCACCAGGTCATTTATGTATATTGTGAATAGCAACGGTCCTATGACACTCCCCTGCGGCACACCTGAAATTACTCTTACTTCGGAAGACTTCTCTCCATTGAGAATAACATGCTGCGTCCTGTTATCTAGGAACTCCTCAATCCAATCACACAATTGGTCTGATAGTCCATATGCTCTTACTTTGTTCATTAAACGACTGTGGGGAACCGTATCGAACGCCTTGCGGAAGTCAAGAAACACGGCATCTACCTGTGAACCCGCGTCTATGGCCCTCTGAGTCTCGTGGACGAATAGCGCGAGCTGGGTTTCACATGACCGTCTTTTTCGAAACCCATGCTGATTCCTACAGAGTAGATTTCTAGCCTCCAGAAAAGTCATTATACTCGAACACAATACGTGTTCCAAAATTCTACAACTGATCGACGTTAGAGATATAGGTCTATAGTTCTGCACATCTGTTCGACGTCCCTTCTTGAAAACGGGGATAATCTGCGCCCTTTTCCAATCCTTTGGAACGCTACGCTCTTCTAGAGACCTACGGTACACCGCTGCAAGAAGGGGGGCAAGTTCCTTCGCGTACTCTGTGTAAAATTGAACTGGTATCCCATCAGGTCCAGAGGCCTTTCCTCTTTTGAGCGATTTTAATTGTTTCTCTATCCCTCTGTCGTCTATTTCGATATCTACCATTTTGTCATCTGTGCAACAATCTAGAGAAGGAACTACAGTGCAATCTTCCTCTGTGAAACAACTTTGGAAAAAGATATTTAGTATTTCGGCCTTTAGTCTGTCATCCTCTGTTTCAGTACCATTTTGGTCACAGAGTGTCTGGACATTTTGTTTTGATCCACCTACCGCTTTGACATAAGACCAAAATTTCTTAGGATTTTCTGCCAAGTCAGTACATAGAACTTTACTTTCGAATTCATTGAACGCCTCTCGCATAGCTCTCTTCACACTACATTTCGCTTCGCGTAATTTTTGTTTGTCTGCAAGGCTTTGGCTATGTTTATGTTTGCTGTGAAGTTCCCTTTGCTTCCGCAGCAGTTTTCTAACTCGGTTGTTGTACCACGGTGGCTCTTTTCCATCTCTTACGATCTTGCTTGGCACATACTCATCTAACGCATATTGTACGATGGTTTTGAACTTCGTCCACTGATCCTCAACACTATCTGTACTTGAGACAAAACTTTTGTGTTGAGCCAACAGGTACTCTGAAATCTGCTTTTTGTCACTTTTTCTAAACAGAAAAATCTTCCTACCCTTTTTAATATTCCTATTTACGGCTGAAATCATCGATGCCGTAACCGCTTTATGATCGCTGATTCCCTGTTCTGCGTTAACTTTTTCAAATAGTTCGGGTCTATTTGTCACCAGAAGGTCTAATATGTTATCGCCACGAGTCGGTTCTCTGTTTAACTGCTCAAGGTAGTTTTCAGATAAAGCACTTAAAAAAATTTCACTGGATTCTTTGTCCCTGCCACCCGTTATGAACGTCTGAGTCTCCCAGTCTATATCCGGCAAATTAAAATCTCCACCCAGAACTATAACATGGTGGGGAAATCTACTCGAAATATTTTCCAAATTACCCTTCAGGTGCTCAGCCACAACAGCTGCTGAGCCAGGGGGCCTATAGAGACATCCAATTACCATGTCTGAGCATGCTTTAACCGCGACCTTCACCCAAATCATTTCACATTTCGGATCTCCGTCAATTTCCTTCGATACTATTGCACTTTTTATCGCTATAAACACGCCTCCCCCTTCACTGTTCAGCCTGTCTCTGCGATATACATTCCAATCTGAGTTTAGGATTTCGTTACTGTTTACGTCTGGTTTCAGCCAACTTTCTGAACCTAGTACTATATGGGCGTTGTGATCGTTTATCAATGAGAGCAGTTCTGGGACCTTTCTATAGACGCTCCTGCAGTTTACTATTAGCACATTAATATTCTGTTCTTTAAGTTTTTGCAAGTTGCGTAACCGAATCGGTAGATGCAACTGAGTCAATTTTAGCTTGCAAGGTCTCATGATTTTCATGAACAATAGTTTGCAGTTCTTTTATGTCTGCTTCGTGATTCTGTAATGTATTTTCATGCCGCGAAAGAATAGGTTGGAAAATTTGTGTTTTTACGTCATTACAGACTTTTTGACATTTCCATTCGATTTTATGTAACTCAGTAGTTACATCTTCACGTGTGTGTTCTAGTGTGGTGTGAAGATTTTGTTCCATTGCGTCTAACTGTTGCTGTGTTTGTCTCTGGTGTTGTTCCATTGTGTCTAACTTTTGAAGATTTTGTTCCATTGTGTCTAACCTTTGTAGCCTTTGTCGCATTTGGTGCATTAACTGTAATAACAATGCACTGGTGTCTGAAACATGTTCCTCAGTGCTTTTCGGCAGTGAAGTTGCACCGGCAACATTCACATTTTGACAAGCAGAAAAACCTGAATCTGCAGTATTTGCAAGATTGTGTCCTGTCATTCCCGATTCCTGAGGCGGGCTGTTGCCGACCGATCGATCGATAATGCTTCCCTGTTCACTAATTGTTTCACTGTCTACACCACTGTTTGCCGCCCGCTCCATTTCCCTATGTACAATTACCAAATTACTACTTCGAATGTCTGTTAATTCATTACACTGTGCTGCTGATAAGCTACGTTCGTCGTCACTATTATTTCTCAATTTACTTTGAGCCTAGTGTTACGTTTTTCACACGCCATTATTGTCGCAATATTTCACACGATAACACAGAAAAGCACAATTTGAAGAGCAAAAATAAAAGAACACATTAACATAGCACTGAAAATAATATCTAGTTAATTGCAAGCGCAGCTGCGAAATACTTGGTGCAAATCTACATGCATGCCACAACTGTTTTACTGTACAACAATGAAAGACTCCAACTGCAAAGGAGATTCCCTCTACAATTACGCGCTAACAATAAACAATAGCAACACTAATTACACAAACTACAAGAAAAAAATCTGAAGATTCCAGTGAGATATCCTCGGCTAAGGGTTGCCATATGAAACGTCCCCTTAGAAAAATTATACAAGACTGTACTTAAACTGACGCACAATATTTTTTAGCGCAACGCAATCTTACTTTCAATAATCCCTACAAAAGAATGGCCCTGACTAACATTAACCTATACCTTTCACAAATCACTTATCTCACAAAAATCTTCGTTACTCGAACTACTGCAATACAGCGAGCGCCGCTACTGCCAGCTAAATAAAAGATTGAAACTACTGAAGGCACTAACTACTCATAGGCATAGTTAGCAAATGAAAGATTTTGATAGAGAACAAACAATGTATTTACCTTAATAGTGTTCAAAAGTCATAATATATATAGCAGTTCATGACATCCAGTCTTACAAATGTATTGTCTCTGATGGACACACGTCCAGATCATCGGCTCTCAAATTTCCGCCATCTCTCTCCCCACATCCACCAATGCTGGCGGCTCACCTCCAACTGCGCAACGCTACGCGCTGTTAACAGCCAACTGCCCAACGCTACAATGGCGAGTATTACAACAATGCCAACCAGCGACAGACTTCACACAGCACAGCCAGTGATTTTCATACAGAGCGCTACGTGGCGGCGGCGTTACCAATATAAGAACCTAAACAGCCTACTTACAAGCGTTACGATCCTATCGCCATAGGAAGGGGTTTCGAACGGGTGAAGGTCCGTTGACAAATGCAGCTGTGGCGAGAATGATTTCGGAGTTCGAAGCCACGGGTTGTTTAGACGATAGACCGAGCACAAGGCGGAATGCTGCTGAGACAGTTCAGGAAGAATTGGAGACTGTAGCGGGTTCGTCTATGCACAGGGAAGTCAGCGCTCGTGCAGTCGCACGTCGCACCGGCATTCCATACACTACTGTCTGGTTGGCACTGAGGCGTATCCTCCGATGCTATCCGTACGAAATCCATCGGCATCATGAACTGTTACCTGGCGATTTAGTGAAGCGGAGGGCATTTGCGGTGTGGGCGTTTTAAAACATGGCGGAAGAGGACGATTGGTTGAGTAACGTGTTGTGGACCGACGAAGCTCATTTCACGCTCCGAGGGTCTGTCAACGCCCACAACTGCAGAATTTTTTCTACCGAAAATCCTAGAACTGTCGTGGAAACTCCACTGCACGACGAGAAAGTCACGGTATGGGTTGGATTTACCACATCTACCGTTATCGGGCCTTTTTTCTTCGAGGAAATGCGTCATTCTGGTTTTGTAACTGCTACCGTGACGGGTGAGAGGTACGCCGATATGTTACAGACTCGCATCATCCCCAGCCTGGCTGATAAACACCTGCTGGAACGTACGATGTTTATGCAGGATGGCGCTCCACCCCATATTGCCAGACGCGTGAAAGATCTCTTGCGCGGGTCGTTTGGTGATGATCGTGTGCTCAGCCACCACTTTCGTCATGCTTGGCCTCCCAGATCCCCAGGCCTCAGTCCGTGCGATTATTGGTTTTGGGATTACCTGAAGTCGCAAGTGTATCGTGATCGACCGATATCTCTAGGGATACTGAAAGACAACATCCGAAGCCAATGCCTCACCATGACGCCGGAAATGCTTTACAGTGCTGTTCACAACATTATTCCTCGACTACAGCTATTGTTGAGGAATAATGGTGGACGTATTGAGCATTTCCTGTAAAGAACATCATCTTTGCTTTGTCTTACTTTGTTATGCTAATTACTGCTATTCTGATCAGATGAAGCGCCATCTGTCGGACATTTTTTGAACTTTTGTATTTTTTTTGGTTCTGGTAAAACCCCATGTCATTCCAAGCATGTGTGTCAATTTGTACCTCTCTGTCTACATTATTCCGTGATTTATTCAGTTTTCAAATTTATACTGACTTTTTGATCACCTGGTATTTGTTGAAAGTGTGTTATCTTACTGATTGCCTATGGTGTTTCCAGGCATCTTCTTGTTGCACGACGCTTATTTTAGAAGCGCCCTGCTGTTGGCTGCTCGGTCAGCTACTGTTCCCGCTGGCTACCCGTGCAGTTGGCCCGGCCTGACAGTGGTGAGCGCACAAGCAGCACGATATTACTGGCCGGCATTTGGGATTCGCCGCTGTCGTTACCTCGTGTGATGCAGCTCTGTGGCACGGTGAATGATGCTTAAGTTTTTTCATCACTGGTTCGCGTGGGCCTAAATCATTTTAGAGGTTGCGACTTTTTGCCTTTCGCCTTGGATCCTTATTGGTGCAGTGCCCTTTCTATATGAAGTTTGCCCCAGTCAGCCGGCCAGCCGGAGTGGCCGAGCGGTTGTAGGCGCTTCAGTCTGGAACTGCGCGACTGCTACGGTCGCAGGTTCGAATCCTGCCTCGGGCATGGATGTGTGTGATGTCCTTAGGATAGTTAGGTTTAAGTAGTTCTAAGTCCTAGGGGACTGATGACCTCAGATGTTAAGTCCCATAGCGCACAGAACCATTTGAACCATTTTTTGAACCAGTCAGTCGGGCCTTTTGATGGCCCTTGTATCACTTAAATTTGTCAGCTCATCAAAGGACAATATCAAATTTTTGCCTTTAATATAAAACAATTCTGTTCGCTTGGACATTTAAATTTGTTTAAACTTTTTACCTGTTACGAAATCGGTGCTAGCCGTTGTACAAGTGACCTTCAAACATTTTGCTTTAAATTTGTCAGGTCTCTTAAAGGACTTGTAACTTAAAACCTTTGTGTTAATCTGGCATCATTTTGCTATCGTTGTTAAATTTGTTAAGCCATTGGGCTCCTTTGAATTCAAAGCATTCCATTCACTGTTTTAAGAACTGATGATTTCTAAAAAAATATGTCATTATGTTTTACTATTATTGCATTTAAAAAAAGGTTTAATAAATGTAAATCACTTGCCAAATAATGAATGATGTCATAACCTGGGTCCTAGCCCCTCCATGAATTCCTAATAACCTTGCTTGCCCGGGCTCATCTCGTTTTCCATTTTGTAACTCGAATGTGAAACTAATTTTATGACGCCGGCCTCGGTGGTCTAGCGGTTCTGGCGCTGCAGTCCGGAACCGCGGGACTGCTACGGTCGCAGGTTCGAATCCTGCCTCGGGCATGGGTGTGTGTGATGTCCTTAAGTTAGTTAGGTTTAAGTAGGTCTAAGTTCTAGGGGACTTATGACCTAAGATGTTGAGTCCCATAGTGCTCAGAGCCATTTGAGCCATTTAATTTTATCACGAAGATTACGCTGTATTTCAAAGAGTTGGTTAACCCCTTCATTAGTTTCACTGTATGTAATCAAAATATCATCCACGTACCTAGAGTAGGGCTGAATACCTAATTCTGTAACAGCATAACTTCGAAAACCGTTTCTAAATGGTTCCAATGGCTCTGAGCACCATGGGACTTAACGTCTGAGGTTATCAGTCCCCTAGAACGTAGAACTACTTAAACCTAACTAACCAAAGGACATCACACACATCCATGCCCGAGGCAGGATTCGAACCTGCGACTGTAGCAGTCTCACGGTTCCTGACCGAAGCGCCTAGAACCGCACGGCCACCGCGGCCGTCTAAAACCGTTTCTCTTACGGCGAATTTATAAAAGCGTCTGCTAGAAGGCCCCCGAACGGATTACCGACTGCAAGCCCATCAGGTTGTTGTAACAGTTTTCCATTAAATTCAAAAGAGTTGTATTTAACTACCAGTGCTAGTAACTATATAACGTCCGTAATATTTTCATCTGTTATATTCTTTTTGAAAGCAGGTAGGTTTTCTCTTGATTTCTACAGTTGTTTGAACTGGAACATTAATAGTATTCAGTGCATTGCGCCGTTTGGTTATTGATAAAGCCAGCGGTTTCCATGGTTATACTTCAAACAGTCACGGTTGCAAAGTTATTTTTATTTGAAAGTAACGCGTTTCGCCATCGTTAGGGATCCTCAGATTATCTTCCCCTCACACAGACGCATAACCTTTCAACGTTTTTACGATTTGTATAAGTTTTATCGAAATTTTACAGTTGGTTTATTTATTTAGTTGTTCACTGGCGCTACTTTTGTATTCTTTCCTCATGAAGTACTTGCTGGCTAACTTTTAATATTGCTGTCCTTTACCGCCATACTGTTAACCTAGGAGGTACAGCAAGCGTCACTGCACTGCACATGACATGGATGGCTCATATTACCTGTTCAATAATTTTAATCTTCATTACATTTTAAATTTAATTTTAATCTAATTTGTGCCTTCTGATTCGGTAGAGGTTAATCAGTGCCACATTAGCCTTCTACGCAACTTAAGTTACTAGCTCCATCCATTGTGCTTTTCCTGTATTAGCGCGGCTGTATGGCACCATCTGCCGTTTAGTAATTCTAGTGCCAGTGCCGGTTAGACCACCCAGCTGTTTTGCATCCAGGCCAATACGTACGCGTGGCTCTACGTCGTACTCTACTTGATGCTACAACAATTCAAAGGTATTTGTAATTCTTCGTTGGTTTCCTTTTATTAGTTTGTCAGAACTCTTTTTCGTTGTTGCTCTGGGTTGATTTCGGAAATTTTCTGTCTAGAGTCCCGCAGTTCCTTTTTAGTTATTTAGATTCATCGACACGGTTTTATATATATGTAGCTGACGTAGAACTTTGGTAGCCGGCGTAAAGAGCTTCATTTGATAGTTTTACATGAACGTTGTTTGCGGTTGTAGTTAAAATTTTGGCACTGCTGAGGACCATGTTTTATAATACACTCCTGGAAATGGAAAAAAGAACACATTGACACCGGTGTGTCAGACCCACCATACTTGCTCCGGACACTGCGAGAGGGCTGTACAAGCAATGATCACATGCACGGCACAGCGGACACACCAGGAACCGCGGTGTTGGCCGTCGAATGGCGCTAGCTGCGCAGCATTTGTGCACCGCCGCCGTCAGTGTCAGCCAGTTTGCCGTGGCATACGGAGCTCCATCGCAGTCTTTAACACTGGTAGCATGCCGCGACAGCGTGGACGTGAACCGTATGTGCAGTTGACGGACTTTGAGCGAGGGCGTATAGTGGGCATGTGGGAGGCCGGGTGGACGTACCGCCGAATTGCTCAACACGTGGGGCGTGAGGTCTCCACAGTACATCGATGTTGTCGCCAGTGGTCGGCGGAAGGTGCACGTGCCCGTCGACCTGGGACCGGACCGCAGCGACGCACGGATGCACGCCAAGACCGTAGGATCCTACGCAGTGCCGTAGGGGACCGCACCGCCACTTCCCAGCAAATTAGGGACACTGTTGCTCCTGGGGTATCGGCGAGGACCATTCGCAACCGTCTCCATGAAGCTGGGCTACGGTCCCGCACACCGTTAGGCCGTCTTCCGCTCTCGCCCCAACATCGTGCAGCCCGCCTCCAGTGGTGTCGCGACAGGCGTGAATGGAGGGACGAATGGAGACGTGTCGTCTTCAGCGATGAGAGTCGCTTCTGCCTTGGTGCCAATGATGGTCGTATGCGTGTTTGGCGCCGTGCAGGTGAGCGCCACAATCAGGACTGCATACGACCGAGGCACACAGGGCCAACACCCGGCATCATGGTGTGGGGAGCGATCTCCTACACTGGCCGTACACCACTGGTGATCGTCGAGGGGACACTGAATAGTGCACGGTACATCCAAACCGTCATCGAACCCATCGTTCTACCATTCCTAGACCGGCAAGGGAACTTGCTGTTCCAACAGGACAATGCACGTCCGCATGTATTCCGTGCCACCCAACGTGCTCTAGAAGGTGTAAGTCAACTACCCTGGCCAGCAAGATCTCCGGATCTGTCCCCCATTGAGCATGTTTGGGACTGGATGAAGCGTCGTCTCACGCGGTCTGCACGTCCAGCACGAACGCTGGTCCAACTGAGGCGCCAGGTGGAAATGGTATGGCAAGCCGTTCCACAGGACTACATCCAGCATCTCTACGATCGTCTCCATGGGAGAATAGCAGCCTGCATTGCTGCGAAAGGTGGATATACACTGTACTAGTGCCGACATTGTGCATGCTCTGTTGCCTGTGTCTATGTGCCTGTGGTTCTGTCATTGTGGTCATGTGATGTATCTGACCCCAGGAATGTGTCAATAAAGTTTCCCCTTCCTGGGACAATGAATTCACTGTGTTCTTATTTCAATTTCCAGGAGTGTAAATCCTGTTTTTTATACCACGTATCATTTACTTTGTTTGAAACATCTAAATTGTTTCAGAGTGATGTATTACTGTAACAGTTGCGTATTTCATACAGTTGAGCGTTTATCAGGCTGCTAGTGCCCAGTATGCGGCGTGCTCTACATCACGTTTACCTGGCATCGTAACTAGTTGCCAAACGTTTAATCCAACGCCTGCTCTTTTAATACGCTGTACTTGTGTAACAATTTTTGTTGTTTCCATGGAGGACTTTATTCCATATTTTCTACTGTTTGACAAGAGCTCATTAGCTCATCTCGCATATTTACAATTTTAACCTCATGTAACTTATGTAAGTACCACTTTCATCGCATGTTCTCCTTTTCAGTGTCGTCAGGTATAAAGTGTCTTACGAGCGAGATGGTGCAGTGGTCAGCATATTGAACACACACGTACGGGAGAACGACGGTTCAATCACGCGTTCGGTCATCGAGATTTAGTTCCCCGTGATTTCCCTAAATCGCGTTAGCAAAATGCCGGAATGGTTCCTTTGAAAGGGCACGGCTGATTTTCTTCCCTAATCCGAGATTGCGCTCGGGCTCTGAAGACTTCGCTGTCGACGTGACGTTACACTTACCTCCTCCTCCTCAAGTATTTTAGATGTTTATTTTATAATAGGTGTAAAATTTACAGGCGACTTCCTTATGAATAAGATATCCTTAGTGGTATTGAAACCGGTTAACATTTTACATTTCACCTATGCAGCCTACTGGCTGCATAATTTATATACTGAAATTTTGTTTACGGTTGCTGTTTTTTTTTGGTCATCAGTCTACTGACTGGTTTGATGCGGCCCGCCACGAATTGCTTTCCAGTGCTAACCTCTTCATCTCAGAGTAGCACTTGCAACCTACGTCCTCAATTATTTGCTTGACGTATTCCAATCTCTGTCTTCCTCTACAGTTTTTGCCCTCTACAGCTCCCTCATGTCTTAGCAGATGTTCTATCATCCTGTCCCTTCTGCTTATCAGTGTTTTCCACATGTTCCTTTCCTCTCCGATTCTGTGTAGAACCTCCTCATTCCTTACCTTATCAGTCCACCTAATTTTCAAAATTCGTCTATAGCACCACATATCAAATGCTTCGATTCTCTTCTTTTCCGGTTTTCCCACAGTCCATGTTTCACTACCATACAAGGCTGTACTCCAGACGTACATCCTCAGAAATTTCTTCCGAAAATTAAGGCCGGTATTTGATATTAGTAGACTTCTCTTGGCCAGAAATGCCTTTTTTGCCATAGCGAGTCTGCTTTTGATGTCCTCCTTGCTCCGTCCGTCATTGATTATTTTACTGCCTAGGTAGCAGAATTCCTTAACTTCATTGACTTCGTGACCATCAATCCTGATGTTAAGTTTCTCGCTGTTCTCATTTCTACAACTTCGCATTACCTTCGTCTTTCTCCGATTTACTCGCAAACCATACTGTGTACTCATTAGACTGTTCATTCCGTTCAGCAGATCATTTAATTCTTCTTCACTTTCACTCAGGATAGCAATGTCATCAGCGAATCGTATCATTGATATCCTTTCACCTTGTGTTTTAATTCCACTCCTGAACCTTTCTTTTATTTCCATCATTGCTTGCTCGATGTACAAATTGAAGAGTAGGGGCGAAAGGCTACAGCCTTGTCTTACACCCTTCTTAATACGAGCACTTCGTTCTTGATCGTCCACTCTTATTATTCCCTCTTGGTTGTTGTACATATTGTATATGACCCGTCTCTCCCTATAGCTTACCCCTACTTCTTTCAGGTTGCACCATTTTATATTGTCGAACGCTTTTTCCAGGTCGACAAATCCCATGAAAGTGTCTTGATTTTTCTTTAGCCTTGCTTCCATTATTAGCCGTAACGTCAGAATTGCCTCTCTCGTCCCTTTACTTTTCCTAAAGCCAAACTGATCGTCACCTAGCGCATTCTCAATTTTCTTTTCCATTCTTCTGTATATTATTCTTGTAAGCAGCTTCGATGCATGAGCTGTTAAGCTGATTGTGCGATAATTCTCGCACTTGTTAGCTCTTGCCGCCTTCGGAATTGTGTGGATGATGCTTTTCCAAAAGTCAGATGGTATATCGCCAGACTCATATATTCTACACACCAACGTGAATAGTCGTTTTGTTGCCACTTCCCCCAATGATTTTAGAAATTCTGATGGAATGTTATCTATCCCTTCTGCCTTATTTGACCGTAAGTCCTCCAAAGCTCTTTTAAATTCCGATTTTAATACTGGATCCCCTATCTCTGCTAAATCGACTCCTGTTTCTTCTTCTATCACATCAGACAAATCTTCACCCTCATACAGGCTTTCAATGTATTCTTTCCACCTATCTGCTCTCTCCTCTGCATTTAACAGTGGAATTCCCGTTGCACTCTTAATGTTACCACTGTTGCTTTTAATGTCACCAAAGGTTGTTTTGACTTTCCTGTATGCTGAGTCTGTCCTTCCGACAATCATATCTTTTTCGATGTCTTCACATTTTTCCTGCAGCCATTTCGTCTTAGCTTCCCTGCACTTCCTATTTATTTCATTCCTCAACGACTTGTATTTCTGTATTCCTGATTTTCCCGGAACATGTTTGTACTTCCTCCTTTCATCAATCAACTGAAGTATTTCTTTTGTTACCCATGGTTTCTTCGCAGCTACCTTCTTTGTTCCTATGTTTTCCTTCCCAACTTCTGTGATGGCCCTTTTTAGAGATGTCTATTCCTCTTCAACTGTACTGCCTACTGCGCTATTCCTTATTGCTGTATCTATAGCGTTAGAGAACTTCAAACGTATCTCGTCATTCCTTAGTACTTCCGTATCCCACTTATTTGCATATTGATTCTTCCTGACTAATGTCTTGAACTTCACCCTACTCTTCATCACTACTATATTGTGATCTGAATCTATATCTGCTCCTGGGTACGCCTTACAATCCAGTATCTGATTTCGGAATCTCTGTCTGACCATGATGTATCAAATTGAAATCTTCCCGTATCTCCCGGCCTTTCCCAAGTATACCTACGCCTCTTGTGATTCTTGAACAGGGTATTCGCTATTACTAGCTGAAACTTGTTACAGAACTCAATTAGTCTTTCTCCTCTTTCATTCCTTGTCCCAAACCCATATTTTCCTGTAACCTTTTCTTCTACTCCTTCCCCTACAACTGCATTCCAGTCGCCCATGGCTATTAGATTTTCGTCCCCCTTTACATACTGAATTACCCTTTCAATATCCCCATACACTTTCTCTAACTGTTCATCTTCAGCTTGCGACGTCGGCATGTATACCTGAACTATGGTTGTCGGTGTTGGTCTGCTGTCGATTCTGATTAGAAC
This sequence comes from Schistocerca cancellata, assembly GCF_023864275.1. Classification (NCBI taxonomy): domain Eukaryota; kingdom Metazoa; phylum Arthropoda; class Insecta; order Orthoptera; family Acrididae; genus Schistocerca; species Schistocerca cancellata. Next base: position 265,061,149 of record NC_064627.1, read on the forward strand.
AACCCGGTCACTGAACTGTTTACAGTAACACACCCTCTGCCCTACCTTCCTATTCATAACGAATCCTACACCTGTTATACCATTTTAGCCATGTTTAAAAATTGAATATGAGGCAATATGATATGCACAGAGACGGAATGAAACGATGAAGGATGCAGACTGAAGCCGCTTGGCTTGTTCGTGAAGGTCTGTCAACATTTGAATGGCGAATAAATTATCAAATCGTAAATTCTCAACCACCCATGGCTCGGAAAGTATTGACAACATTGAGCATATGTTTGGGCCCATCAACACTGTTCGTTAATATTTCTATAACTGTGTCAATACGCCCTCTCTGACGGTTTGACCATATTACTGAACGCGAGGGTTGCTTTAAGTCGGATAGCTCTTTGATTCATCCCGCTCATACGTGGCTATAGTTACAGTTTGAGTTCTTGTTAGTGACCGCCAAAGCATGAAATCAAGTTGGAGCTTTGAAATTCAAAATGGTACGTTAATTAATGAATTTTTTAATGTCCAGTATGTTGTCACACTCTTTACAAGTTTTCGAAGATCTTAGGGTAGTTTCGTACTTTTTAGGACCTATAATTTACGGTAATTCAGGACTTAACAAAGCCATCCTCGGAAATATATCTCACTACTAAAAACGTAGGGACATTTATACTCTCTCCAAACTACGATTAATTTTTCAAAAGACAAGTATTCCAGTTCTTATTATCTTAACTGATTAATTTTACACTTTTCTGATTACGGAGGTCTAAGCAAATACATTTGTAAGTTGTGGGCTATATTTTCGAGGAATTTTTTATTAAGTCTTTCATTACCGTAAACTACAGGTCCTAGAGGCTGCATAAGCGCCCTAGGCACTTTTGCACATTGTGAAGGCTGTAACGACGTATACGAGATTAAAAGTTGAGTAATTACGATACAATTTTTAATTTCAGTGCTCTGAGTTGATTTCATACAAAGATGCTCACTGTCACCATCTCAAAACGGAACTACACTACTGGCCATTAAAATTGCTACACCACGAATATGAGGTGCTACAGACGCGAAATTTGACAGGAAGAAGATGATGTGATATGCAAATGATTAGCTTTTCAGAGCATTAACACAAGGTTGGCGCTGGTGGCGACACCTACAAGGTGCTGACGTAAGGATAGTTTCCAACCGATTTCTCATACTCAAACAGCAGTTGACCGGTTTTGCCTGGTGAAACGTTGTTGTGATGCCTCGTGTGAGTAGGAGAAATGCGTACCTTCACGTTTCCGACTTTGATAAAGGTCGGATTGTAGCCTATCGCGATTGCGGTTTATCGTATCGCGACACTGCTGCTCGCGTTGGCGAGATCCAATGACTGTTAGCAGAATATGGAATCTATTGGTTCAGGAGGGTAATACGGAACGCCTCGCTGGATCCCAACCACCTCGTATCACTAGCAGTCGAGATGACAGGCATCTTATCCGCATGGCTGTAACGGATCGTGCAGCCACGTCTCGATCCCTGAGTCAACAATGGGGACGTTTGCAAGACAACAACCATCTGCACGAACAGTTCGACGATGTTTGCAGCAGAATGGACTATCAGCTCGGAGACCATGTCTGCGGTTACCCTTGACGCTGCATCACAGACAGGAGCGCCTGCGATGGTGTACTAAACGGCGAACTTCGGTGCACGAATGGCAAAGCGGCATTTTTTCAGATGAATCCAGGTTCTGTTTACAGCATCATGATAGTCGCATCCGTGATTGGCGACATCGCGATGAAGCCACATTGGAAGCGTGTATTCGTCATCGCCATACTGGCGTATCACCCGGCGTGATGGTAAGGGGTGCCATTGGTTACACGTCTCGGTCACCTCTTGTTCACAATGACGACACTTTGAACAGTGGACGTTACATTTCAGATGAGTTACGACCCGTGGCTCTACCCTTCATTCGATCCCTGCGAAACCCTACATTTCAGCAGGATAATGCACGACCGCATATTGCAGGTCCTGTACGGGCCTTTCTGGATACGGGAAATGTTCGACTGCTGCCCTGGCCAGCACATTCTCCAGATCTCTTACCAATTGAAAACGTCTGGTCAATGGTTGCCGAGCGACTGGCTCCTCACAATACGCCAGTCACTACTCTTGATGAACTGTGGTATCGTGCTGAAGCTGCATGGGCAGCTGTACCTGTACGCGCCATCCAAGCTCTGTTTGACTCAATGCCCAGGCTTATCAAGGCCATTATTACGGCCAGAGGTGGTTGTTCTGGGTACTGATTTCTCAGGATCTATGCACCCAAATTGCGTGAAAATGCAATCACATGTCAGTCACATAATATATTTGTCCAAGGAATACCCGTTTATCATCTGCATTTCTTCTTGGTGTAGCAATTGTAATGGCCAGTAGTGTAGCTACACATGCGCGAAGTGAATCGTAGAGCTCCTTGTTCTTATGATGACTGTAAGCTTTCGTTGTCTGCCACCAGGAGGCGCAAAGAGCAACCGAGCACATCCGATCTGCTCAAACGATCTGCACAGAGTTTGCTGTTGCTAGACACAAGTCAAATTTAATGCTGAAATATTGTCTACATGACTGTATGACACGACGAAAATATCATCAGATAACACGCCGAGAAAATTAACGTAGTCATAATGAACGCTCCGTTTTAGAGGTGGAAGTTGTAATCCGATGATGCGAAGCGTCTGTCTAGTGTTGACGGCTGCTTTAGACTGTGTTATGCTTCAGACGACGAGACTGCTGGAACTGTTCGCGTATTCAGATTGAGTGAATATTGCATACACCATCTCTTCCTCCGTGGGCAATGACTGCAAGGAAAAGGACGCATCGGATGTAATCCATCTCGAGGAGCTCTAATATGCTCCATATTCCCTTTAGGCGCACTCCTTGCTTGGTTGGGATGTGCGTGTGGTCTGAGCAAACAACGTAAATCAACTGGTGCTCAGGTGTGGACCGATGCCTATGAGCCAAACACGGGCGGAACACATTGCTTGATCGCTATTCGCCTCGCAAGTGATTTTGCAAATAGAGGTGTATTAGGGAACGACACTTGTTAAGCAGCAGCTACGACAGGTACACCTAGTTCATGATGAGCATCGACTTTACACTTTAACACATACGAAGAGCTACACTCGAAGATACTTGGATTACCTGTTTATGACAGTGAGAATGTTAGTCTAAAAACATATGAAAATAGATAACATTGTATTTATATAACAAACAACAAAGGACCCGAAAGATCAGTCTATAAGAACGGATATTATTTGAAAAGAAATTATTAGATGAATCTCTAAGAAAAGACAAGTTTCTAGGGACAGGTTGCTCGAAATATGATCCACCCAGTATCCTTATCCCACAAACGTTTTATAGAGTCCCCATGTGAACGACATACCTGCAGCGAATAGAAGTCTAAGGGTGCGTAAGAAACAGAAACATCGATGTTTCTCCATTGTTTACAATAAATTCGTCGCCCCTCAGTATTTTATATCTATATTATTTCATTCTGAAGTGCTGAAGAAAATAACACTTAAAATCAACTTCTTACATCACTTATTCTGCTGCTTGCATACCTGGTAACTTATGGAATACACCTGATGACGTTCGAAGCAGTAGGCGACGGTGTTGTGCCGGTGGTTGCAACTGCCATTCTGTGTTCCCGTTTTTAGAAATAGAAGTCTGTACGCTAATTTGAACAGGCTGTGGACTGCCGTCATTGTCATCAGAACACTCGCTCTCAAATGCATTAGTGACATATCTTCGAACTCGAAAAATGATCCTTCGCCTGTTGAGCTACTTACTAATTCTTACAACTCTACGTCATTCAGCGATTTAATCGCCATTATATCACTATTCAGACTTGTCACAAACAATGGAGAACACAAACTGAGCAGTAACACTAGATAATTCGAACAGTTGAAAAGTCGTAACGACAAGTCCATCGTTGTAAACGCAGCGCTTTTGTTGACTTGTTGAATGCCGAGAGTAAGTATAAACAATGAAGGTCATTACTACTATAAAACACAACCCAGCCAGAAAGCATTTGACTTTAGAGTAGTCATATTGATGTCGGGTCTTACTGACACGAACATTATGTCTGTAACTCTGAAGGTTGATAACTATATTACTTAAAATATTTTAAAACTTTTATAACGTCATGCCAACCATTTCATTTTCAGACAAAGTCTCGAAATTTCATAAAGTTATTATGATATTTAAATAAACAGAAACGAAATTTATAACAATTTCGGGTCATATAGACCCGAACCAACGTCACGGTTATGCAAAATAAACGTTGTCAAAATTCTGCATCTTCATTCTTCATGTCTATAAATCCGCAGCCCTCTGCCGCTAGAGAGCTTCGAAATGTAGCGTGTAATATGGCGTGTGTTACGTAACAATGTAGGAGCGTGAGAAAAAGCCATCTGTAATACAGTTTCGAATTCGAAGATTTCGTCCACATATGGAGGCCTATGACTATACCAGACCACACACGAGCGCCGCAACATCTGCAGCAATAAGAAAACTTTGGTTCACTGTCATTGACCATTATCCATATTGCTCCGACTTGTCCCCACCCGATTTATATCTGTTTCCAAAACTTAAAAGACGCCTTTGAGGACTTCACTTGGATACTGACGAAGCGGTGCAAGAAGACGTGAGGTTGTGGCTCTGTCAACAAAGTCACACGTTCTACAGTGACGGTATCAAGAAACAGAGTTCTCGTTGGGAGAAATATGTTAGCCGGCAGGGAGACTATGTTGAGAAATAAAAAGTATGTACGAAGAATAAAGATGTAGAACTTTAATAAAACAGCTTTAAGACTTTTCACATAAAAATTAGGAGATATTACTTTCCATCACACGCTCGTAATTCAAAGGAAAACGATACAGCCTAGTAAGAAAAGTGAAGCACCCTGAAGGCATGGTCGAAAGTCACTGTAACTTCATACAAGACTCAACTTCTGCGTATTAGTGAAAGATTGGAGTTCCAGTTCTCTATGATAGATCGGATTGTTTTTAGGGGACGAGACCAGACAGCGAGGTCATCGGTCTCACCGGATAAAGGAAGGACGGGGAAGAAAGTCGGCCGTGCCCTTGCAATGGAACCATCCCGGCATTTGCCTGGAGCGATTTAGGGAAATCACGGAAAACCTAAATCAGGATTGCCGGAAGCGGGATCGAACAGTCGTCCTCCCGAATGCGAGTCCAGTGTGCTTGCCACTTCGCCACCTCAAATGGTTCAAATGGCTCTGAGCACTATGGGACTTAACATCCATGGTCATCAGTCCCCTAGAACTTAGAACTACTTAAACCTAACTAACCTAAGGACATCACACAACACCCAGTCATCACAAGGCAGAGAAACGCTCGGTATCTATGATAGTTGGAACGATAACCAGTGAGCATTAGCGTTGCCTGGTTTGGTATTAAGGGGTACGAATGGCGTCAGATACTGAGTGCTCACAGTGAAGGAACGGAGATGCCGCACAATCGTCCGAGACAGCGTCATCAGCGCCTGACAGACTTGAAAAGGGGCCTGATTGGGGGTTTCCATTTGGGCAGGTGGTCGATTCGTGCAACATGCATATCTGTCGGTCATTTGGATTTGACAATGTCCAGATATTGGACTGCATATGAATGTGAGGGCAGACCAGGGAATTACCGACCTATGCTACAGGGAGACCAGGGTATTCACACTGGACTCGCATTCGGGAGGACGACGGTTCAATCCCGCGTCTGGCCATCCTGATTTAGGTTTTCCGTGATTTCCCTGAATCACTCCCGGCAAATTCCGGGATGGTGCCTTTGAAAGGGCGTGGCCGACTTCCTTCCCAGTTCTTACCTAATCCGATGAGACCGATGACCTCGCTGTCGGGTCTCCTTCCCCAAACAACCCGACCAATCCTAGGTATCCCATACAACATAAAGACCAGGAAATTACTGTTCTGTGCAATAGCCAGACCAAGGAATTATTGTCCCACACAACAGCCAGATCAGGGAATTATGGACCTGTACAACAGCCATTTCATCGTATTACCATCCTGTGCAACAACCTGACCAGGGAATTACCGACCCATACAACAGCCAGACCATGGAATTACTGTCTCATGCGACAGCCAGACCATGGAATTACTGTCTCATGCGACAGCCAGACCATGGAATTACTGTCTCATGCAACAGCCAGACTATGGAATTACTGTCTCATGCGACAGCCAGACCATGGAATTACTGTCTCATGCGACAGCCAGACCAAGAAATTACTGTCTCATGCGACAGCCAGACCATGGAATTACTGTCTCATGCGACAGCCAGACCATGGAATTACTGTCTCACGCGACAGCCAGACCATGGAATTACTGTCTCACGCGACAGCCAGACCATGGAATTACTGTCTCACGCGACAGCCAGACCATGGAATTACTGTCTCACGCGACAGCCAGACCATGAAATTACTGTCTCACGCGACAGCCAGACCATGAAATTACTGTCTCACGCGACAGCCAGACCATGGAATTACTGTCTCACGTGACAGCCAGACCATGGAATTACTGTCTCACGCGACAGCCAGACCATGGAATTACTGTCCCATGCGACAGCCTGACCAGGGAATTGCCGCCCTATGCACATACTACCGTTAATATAACAACCCAAACGACTACGTTTAGGGTGGTGTTGTAACTGGGAAGCATCAACTGCTTGTTAGTCCGCAGCATTTCGTTAAGTGATGAATCACTAACCCACATGATCGTCATCGCAGAAAGTGGTGGTGACATGTGGATAGATCCTAGTCTTCCAATGTTTTGGGAAGGTGCAGCCATGTTACTGCTGACGTCTTGGTGTAGGGAGCCATGGGGTATGATTTGTGGTAAGGCTGGCCGTGACTGTAGGATCTCTGACAGCACAACGGTAAGACACAGACAACCTGCATCTTTATGTGATATATTTCACGCGACTGTATCGTGGTGCGATTTTTCAACGGACACTGCTTGCTGACACATGTTACATGTCTCTAAGAACTGTCTGTGTGATGCTGAAATATTTCTGTGGTCAGCCAGAATCCAAATATATTCCCAATAGAACACGTGTGGCATCAGTTCGATGTTTGTTCCATCCCAGTGTCAGTATCTTGGATATCAAGAACAATATTAGTTTGCTAGCTTGCCTCTGGAAGGGATATGATGACTTTGTGACACACTTCCCTACAGAATCTCTGAATGCTCCCAGGCCAGAGGGGTACAACATCATACTGATAAGTGGGCTGATACAGCTCTTCTTTTTTTTGGAAGTGCCGGCTATTCTTTGTAAATTTGTCTCGAGTTTGTAATCACTATGATAACATTCCATACCCTTTAAACCCAGGCAGTTTTATTTGGTTTCTTCCCTCACTTCTGGGAGCTTTTGTCAGGCAGTGTAGATCAAAATCAAGTTCTTTTTTTTAAATTAGTGGTAATGTGAATCCTCTTCTAAGTACATGGACGAGTGAGGTATCAGTAAGTTGGGTACAGAGAGTATAGGAGTGAAATAGTTCGTGTTATCGGACACAATTACTTACGCTTGTAGTTACCAAGACACAATAAGAGTCACGTGAAAACTGCAAGATCTCCAAGATTTTGGAAAAACTATATTGGACGTAACGGAGTTACGATGCGTTGCACATTTTACGACTCGTTAGTGAAAGCAATTTTCCAAAAAAGTGTTCTTCAATTTGCGAATGTACTTGCCCAGGAGGTGTAAAGGAACCCCTGCTTCCCGAAAATAAAAAAAGGAAAGAAGACACTAAAGGAAACACAGCTAAAATACTCTCGAAAGAAATTAGTCGGATACCAAGAACAGTAGCAGAAAATACTAGAAGGGCATCAAAAAGTACAACTTCCTTGTAGGCTTTGGCTGCATTGAGAAAAATATTGAAAACTTTTCCATCCAAGTTATACTGTAAGAAAACTACGTGGTAAGAGGAAATGTGTGAGATATGGCCATTAAAACTCCTCATAGAAAGAAACAATGAGAGTGTACATTAAAAGCAAGAATTAGGTAATAAAATAGTCATCCAATTTCATGGTGTTATCGAACAATGTAGACAACAGGAGAGTTTCGGAGGACCTATGATGGACATGTTACCAAATTATTACGGTGTCAAACCCTTCATTCTGTCCATGGCGGTCCTGATATCTTCTTCAATAAAATCCCTTCTTTCCCCACCTCCCCCCCCCCCCCCCCAATAATCACTTGCTTGCTTGAAAAGAGAAAATTTGCATCGTGATTCAGGTATAATGCCAAACTGTAGTACCTCATACAACTTGCTAACTAAGACAGTAGCTGAAAAGTAAGAGGAAGGCAAGGGAATACCATCTCCAATAAGCACCATTCTAGTAAAGCACTTGAGTATTCCACCAACCTTCTGGTTGAACAGAAAACAGCTTTACCTTCAGGTCTATTAACAAACAACACACGGCACATCTAATGCATACGCGACGAACAGCAATGTACATTGATTAACACACTGCGCAACAAGGGTACGAAACTAATGATAATGAGTAATGCCACAGTTAGGTCCTACCAGTATCTCGTAGGGCACGGAAAGCTCCAGATTATCGGGGTTAATGCAGTCCCAAGGCTACATCGACAACCGAAGAACGTGGCTAGCCCATAATACGAATAAACGTGTTTTCACAAGAAACTACTATGTACAGGGTGTACGTTAAGTCCGGGAACACTTTCCATTATAAATTGCAGAAAAACTAAACATTGTACAGATGTCATACATTTTGCATTTCGAAGAGGAACTCTGAAATTTTTTTTACAAACATTCGATATGTGAACCATGAATGACCCGACAGAGGTCAATACGGTAATAGAATTCTTGCCATACCCGTACCATCATGGCATCGTCGACTGTGGCAGTCGCTTCCGGTATTCCCTCCCGGGGCTCTGCTACATCACCTCGTAGAAGCGGTACATACACCAGATCTTTAATGTGTCCCCACAGAAAAAGTCACACGGTGTGAGGACTGGTGATCGGGGAATGGAAACACACAGCTACAGAACGTACCAGCGTGACTTCAAACACTTTGTTACAGGAACTGTTCAAAATGTCCTCCGTTAGCGAGGATACATGCATCCACCCTCCGTCGCATGGAATCCCTGATCGCGCTGATGCAGCCCTGGAGAATGACGTATTGTATCACAGCCGTCCACAATACGAGCATGAAGAGTCTCTACATTTGGTACCGGGGTTGCGTAGACAAGAGCTTTCAAATGCCCCCATAAATGAGTCAGGAGGGTTGAGGTCAGGAGAGCGTGGAGGCTGTGGAATTGGTCCGCCTCTACCAATTCATCGGTCACCGAATCTGTTGTTGAGAAGTGTACGAACACTTCGACTGAAATGTGCAGGAGCTCCATCGTGCATGAACCACATGTTGTGTCGTACTTGTAAATGCACATGTTCTAGCAGCACAGGTAGAGTATCCCGTATGAAATCATGATAACGTGCTCCATTGAGCGTAGATGGACGAAACTAAAATGAGCTCTAACATGGAAATTAAGCGTTTCCGGACACATGTCCACATAACATCTTTTCTTTATTTGTGTGTGAGGAATATTTTCTGAAATTTTTTCCGTACCTTTTTGTAACACCCTGTATAAGTTGAGCACTTTTGTCTAACTGGAGGAGCGCGAAGGTAATCCGTGCGGTTGCGATGGTCACTGTGTCCAGATTGCCTAGTGGTCAGTGCATCTGCACAGAAAGCAGAAGACCAGGGTCACAGTCCTGGTCCAGCACAAATTTACTACTTTCCCCATTGATTTGAAACTACGACAGCTCGTAGCCAATGACTGTTATTCCTTTGTGTATTAACTATAATGCCATGTATAATACAATCACATCACAAGTATAATTACAACGTGACATAATTCGTCAAACAGGATATTTGACAGAATATTTAGTTCTCAATGCCTAACAGCTACTACGATCATAAACATATAAAGTGACAAGTATGAAGAAAATAAAACAGTAAACAAACGGCATGTGTTTTTTATAAAGCTTGGAGAGAAATTATAAAATTAGCATGTAAAATGAATAGCAAGTTAAGAAATGTGCAAGATTAATGAAAACTTTGAAACCTTTGACCTTAATTTATTGTTTTGATTCCTTAATGTTCTTGCCTTCATATGTTCGTGATCGTAGCGGAGGACGTGACATGCATACCTATACTTATTGTAGGGAGACTTACATTGTAATTGTATTATATATGACATTGTGATTATTACTGTTAATACAGATTGTGTCCTTGCCTTTATGTCTCAAGATAGATGCAGAACTGGTTTGATGCTAACCTTTGAATGGGCTTAAATGCATCCGTCTGTGTTATAAATAGTCAGAGATTAACGTCGCGCACCCTGCAGGAGCGATACGTAGGGACTCAAGAATGTTTTTCATTTATTCGATAAATACTACTTTTGAAACTTTATTAGTAGCCCTTCATGTGATTACTGGCGTCTACCTTCAAGACATCGCTCATTTAAGCTTTTCAGGACTACTGTCGCACTCTCCCATAAGTCGAACGATCCTGTCACACATCGTATCATTCCTGTTTCTGTACATTAACAATGGTATATTTGGTAGGTGTCTCAAAAACGTGAGAAATATTCTGAGACGGGACGCACAAGTAATTTTTAAGCACACTTATTTGTACGAGGTGCATTCAAGTTCTAAGGCCTCCGATTTTTTTCTAATTAACTACTCACCCGAAATCAATGAAACTGGCGTTACTTCTCGACGTAATCGCCATGAAGACGTACACTTTTTCACAACGCTGACGCCATGATTCCATGGCAGCGGCGAAGGCTTCTTTATGAGTCTGTTTTGACCACTGGAAAATCGCTGAGGCAATAGCAGCACGGCTGGTGAATGTGCGACCACGGAGAGTGTCTTTCATTGTTGGAAAAAGCCAAAAGTCACTAGGAGCCAGGTCAGGTGAGTAGGGAGCATGAGGAATCACTTCAAAGTTATCACGAACAAACTGTTGCGTAACGTTTGCTCGATGTGCGGATGCGTTGTCTTGGTGAAACAGCACACGGGCAGCCCTTCCCGGACGTTTTTGTTGCAGTGCAGGAAGGAATTTGTTCTTCAAAACATTTTCGTAGGATGCACCTGTTACCGTAGTGCCCTTTGGAACGCAATGGGTAAGGATTACGCCCTCGCTGTCCCAGAACATGGACACCATCATTTTTTCAGCACTGGCGGTTACACGAAATTTTGGCGGTGAATCTGTGTGCTTCCATTGAGCTAACTGGCGCTTTGTTTCTGGATCGAAAAATGGCATCCACGTCTCATCCATTGTCACTACCGACGAATAGAAAGTCCCATTCATGCTGTCGTTGCGCGTCAACATTGCTTGGCAACATGCCACACGGGCAGCCATGTGGTCGTCCGTCAGCATTCGTGGCACCCACCTGGATGACACTTTTCGCATTTTAAGATCTTCATACACGATTGTGTGCACAGAACCCACAGAAATGCCAACTCTGGAGGCGATCTGTTCAACAGTCATTCGGCGATCCCCCAAAACAATTCTCTCCACTTTCTCGATCATGTCGTCAGACCGGCTTGTGCGAGCCCGAGGTTGTTTCGGTTTGTTATCACACGATGTTCTGCCTTCATTAAACTGTCGCACCCACGAACGCACTTTCGACACATCCATAACTCCATCACCACATGTCTCCTTCAACTGTCGATGAATTTCAATTGGTTTCACACCACGCAAATTCGGAAAACGAATGATTGGACGCTGTTCAAGTAAGGAAAACGTCGCCCTTTTAAGTATTTAAAACAGTTTTCATTCTCGCCGCTGGTGGTAAAATTCCATCTGCCGTACGGTGCTGCCATCTCTGGGACGTATTGACAATGAACGCGGCCTCATTTTAAAACAATGCACATGTTTTTATCTCTTTCCAGTCCAGAGAAAAAAAATCGGAGGCCTTAGAACTTGAATGCACCTCGTAGAATGACTGCATTAACCCCGTATCATCCCAGAGAACAGAAGTCTGCCACCTGTGTTACTGACGATTAGCTTTTCTGATCATACACTTTCGTATCTCTACAAATTGTTACGCCAGGATGAGTTTACTGATTGTATTTGTGCTTCACTGATCATAGGATCAACTTCATTGATAATAAATTTGCTTGAGACTGAAAAACTTGTCCACATACCAGCATGGATTTAAAAAGCGTTGGCCCTTCAAAACTTGCTCTTTTCTCAGACTATAGCTTGCCAGCCATGGATGAAGGGCTACAGGTGGGTTCCATATTACTATATTTCTGCAAAGTATTTAATACGGTGCCTCAGTGCCGACTGTTAGTGAACGTTCGAGCATACGGAAAAGGTTCCCAGAAATATGAGTGGCTCGAGATTTCTTAAGTAATAGGACCCAGAAATTTGTCCTCGACGGCGAGTGTTCGTCAGAGGCAACCATATCGCCAGGAGAGGGCCAAGGATGTGTTGTAGGATCGGTCTTGTTCTCCATATACGTAAGAGCAATCTGCGAACGCTTCCTACTGATGCTCCCTGCAATGTTAGAATACATGTGCTGCTCGACACGATCACCTCGGTTAAATATTTAAGCGTAACATTGCTCATCCATAAAGGAAACGACGTATAGAACAGTAGTGTGACCCATTCTTGAGTAATGCTCGAATGTCTGGGATCTCCACCAGGTCCGACAAAAGGAACACATCGAAGCAATTCAGAGGCAAGCTGCTAGATTTGTTACCGGTGGGTTCAATCAGTAAGTCAGTATTGCGGAGATAATTCGTGAACTCAAATGGGAATCCCTGGAGGGAAGAAACGTTCTTTTCGCGAAAAATTAATGTGAACATTTAGAGAAGTAGTATTTGCAGCTGACAGCAGAACGATTCTACTGCCGCCAGCGTAGATTTCACCTCAAGGCAAGAGAAAAATGGCTCGTACGGAGGCATGTAGACAATCCGTTTGCGAATGGAACAGGAAAGGAAATGACTAGTAGTGAAACGAAGTACTTCCGCCACGCACAGTACAGTGGCTCACAGAGTATGTATGTAAATATTGGTAGAGATGGGATCAGGGTCGAATTAAGATACAAGCAGCCGCTTCGAGTAGAAAAATTGTATTGTGTGGAAAGATGTTCTCCAATCGGCTGTGTCTAGCGTACAATTTTCCCTCGTCCTGAAGTGCCCAACTTCACATTTATGAACATTTAAAATAAGCTGCCTCTCTTTGCGTCAGTTTGGAATCTTATCAAGGTCCAACTGGATATTTGTGTTGATTTTTTGTAGAACTTCTTTGTAAATAACTGCAGCTTCGGTGAAGAGTGTGGGGTCTTTGTAATACTGTGTGCCAGGTTATCAGTATAACGGTGTCAATAACAAGTGTGGCACCATACTTTTCATGTGAATGCCACAAGTTATTTCCACTTCTGTCAGTGACACTCCATCCAAGCCAACGTAAGTCCTCTCTACCAAGATATCTTCAACCCAGTTACAAGATTTGCTTCATATCCCATACAATTGTTCTTTTTCTTTAAATAAATATTTGCGTGGTACCGATTCAAACGCTTTCCGGAAGTCAAGAAATACTGTATCCACCCAATCACCTAATCAATGAACGTTGTGCCAGCTCCCTCGGTATGGTTCTGAAGCTTTACAACTGTGGAGCGCTTGGTTTCCTCCAAACTTTGCAACATGTGAATTACCGTTTCGTAAGGGATACCATAGTGGTAAGAAATCCCTATCAAAACTGGGGATGGAGGGGTAGGGGTGGGGCTGATTGTGGGAATCCTGGATGCTTGGAGCAAACTCAGCTAATCGTGGCTAAGTCTCATTATCTCTGTAAAAATAATTTCTAGTGACTCTCCCTACCATAAACGGGAAGGAGGTTAGTCTTAAAAATAAGCGTAAGTCTGGAATGCAATGAACAGTACCCGCCAGACGAGGCAAGCATTTGGTTTATTGTTTGGGAAGACGAACTGGCGTTGGAACTTGGGCAGCACATTAAAGATAAGCAACACAGCTTGCTTTATATTTACGCGATCCGGCTCAGAGGACAACGCGACGTCAGTTAGGACTCTCCATCTGTTTCTGTCTTCTGCTGTCTCTAGTTCCTCTGAAGATTACCAGCTGCTGCAAGTCTTGTCTTATTCCATCCATCTATCTACTTCTTAGATCTTCCCAATGGTCTGATGCCTGATGGGATCCAATCCATTGCAATTTTGGGTCATTTTGATTCTTCCACTCTCGGAACGTTTCCAGCCTCTTGAAGCCCTTTGCCTTTCGTCATCCACCGATGTTAGGCTCCTTCTATAGTTCTTCTAATTCTGTATTGTGGCACGGTCCCCATTCTCTAGAAATTGGATCCCAAGCTGATAGATACATTTTCCATTAACGTTTTCCCTCAGATGTAAACAATAGGTTAATGTTTTGTCTTTGAGTGCTCCACATTTCGTAACATTACAGCACCACTGGCACTCCTGATTTTTATGTAGTCTTAGTTTTAGCTGCTGATTTTAATACAGGGTTTAGGGAGTAGTAACATCCGTTTTCTGCCTGCAGTCCTGTCCAAATCTCTGCTTTAGTTGATGTTACTTCATTAAAAGTTGATCCAAGATATTTGAACTCATTCACACGCTCAATTCTAGTACCATACACTGTTAGATCTTGGGAGTTATAAAGCTCTCTTCCTGTGGTCATGTACTCAGCCTCTACAGTACTTATTTTATAGCCCAAACCTCGATGGCCCTAATTTCTCAATTCTTCTTGTCTGCATGCTATTAGGCAATGTCATATGCAAAGGCCAGATAGATAAAGTTTAACTGTCGATTTGACAACCATGAAAGTTTGTTGAAGTCCCACATTATCTTTTCGATAGGATTATTCCTTGTCTTAATCTTATTTCCGTTTAGAAAATTTCTGCCACTCTATTGCCTCTTCTAACCTTAGTTTTTGTATCATTTAAGCATGTCTCTACAAGTCTCGTCAGTTTCATTGGTACATCAAATTCTGTCATTGTTTTAATCACTGTATGAGTACTCCTTGAGGTCTATGAAGAGGAGAGGTAATTGTCGACCATATTTGTACATTTTGTGACAGACCTACTTTAAGACTAAAATCTGGTCCACGGTTGATAGCCCTCTTTAGAAACCTCCTTGGTAGTGTCAAGTTATTTCCGTTGCCATAGGTTTATTCGTTATAGTATACAGGTGGAGAATATTTTGTAACATATGTTGACTAGCGCAGGTTTATGTGTAGGGAATATCACAGCTACCTTTCATTCCTTTGGTACTGGCTGTTCTGTCAAAATGAGAGGTGACGGTCACTGTGAACGTGACAGCGATCCAGAGTTATGAAATTTATTTGTAAAAGTGACAACAATCAAATACTTCTTTTATTCAAATAGAGCTTCGATCGTTTTGATCATCTTCAGATTGATCTGCATTTGTGAAGTCAAAATTAACTTAAATAGACTGTGGATTCTTGAGGACAGGGCTTTGCCTACAGCCTTGAGTTCAGTAAGAATTCCATACTCTCCTGGATCTGCCGTTATTAAGATTTCTAATCTTCAATGTATGTCGAAGAGCCAATCAAGAGCGTAAAAAGAAAAAAAAAATCGAAAGACGAATGAAGGTGGGAGGCAAGTGATACAAATGCTGAGCATCTTGCCAGATATCGGGAAAAGTTAGAAGAGGTGTTTAAATGAATAGGTAGGAAACGCAGAACACGACTTAAAAATAAAAAGTCATACATTACGAAAAGTGATAAACAGGAGGATAATAACTTGCGTAGCCTTAAAAGTGGGAACGACACGGAAGTCGAAGACATATTTCCTATGTAGGGAGTAATATGACCCAGGATGGACTAAGAAAGACAGATAGACGCAGATTAGCTAAGATGCAGAAAGCAATCTTCGATGAAAATTCTCTGCTAACATCAGATACTTATATAAACTGTGGAAGAAATTTCTGAAAGTATTTGTCTGGTGCGTTGTATGGACGTGAAATGCAGACACTCGGAAATCCTGAGAAAAATGAACTGGAACCATTTAAATATGATAGCAAATAATTTTAAATGAACATGCGAAAACGAAGACTAAGGAGATCCTTACCAGGAGGTTAGTGGGGCATCTGGTATGACATACAGTAAAGATTTGTTTGGGGCTGGAAGGAACAGTAAAGAAAAATGGGAGGGGCAGACAAAGAGGTACAATACAAATACAGATCGTACAGGATGTTGGGAGCAACAGTTACGTTCATTTGGCTCATGAAAGAAACTGGCTGGATCTGCTGTGAGAATTTTCTGCTGAAGTTTGTGCTTTTATGATTTACTAAAAAAATTGGGTGTAATACAAAATAGCAGTCCTAGGGGCTACGAAGGGAAGGGATGAAATGTAAAACTATAAAATGTAAATGACAAATAGTGCTATCGAATCCATAGATTTGAGGGTCAGTAGGGTAACTGCTGGCAGTCCTGTTAGCATAGAACAATGAAGCATCCACCTTGATTATTTAAGAAATCGAGCTCCCATGCATAATACGTCATATCTCCCGAATTATGTATCGCAAAATGATATAATTTGGCAGGCACATTCAATAGTATATTTCTATACTATGTGAAGAAAGTATTGAAAATAGAGTTGATGGTAAAAAGCAATAAATCAAAACATCGTGTCTTTACTGCAGTCTTACGGCATTAACAGTGAAAATATGTTGTTGTTGTTGTCTTCAGTCCAGAGACTGGTTTGGTTCAGCTCTTCATGCTACTCTATCCAGTGCAACGTTCTTAATCTTCCAGTACGTACTGCAACCTACATCCGTCTGAATCTACACTCCTGGAAATGGAAAAAAGAACACATTGACACCGGTGTGTCAGACCCACCATACTTGCTCCGGACACTGCGAGAGGGCTGTTCAAGCAATGATCACACGCACGGCACAGCGGACACACCAGGAACCGCGGTGTTGGCCGTCGAATGGCGCTAGCTGCGCAGCATTTGTGCACCGCCGCCGTCAGTGTCAGCCAGTTTGCCGTGGCATACGGAGCTCCATCGCAGTCTTTAACACTGGTAGCATGCCGCGACAGCGTGGACGTGAACCGTATGTGCAGTTGACGGACTTTGAGCGAGGGCGTATAGTGGGCATGCGGGAGGCCGGGTGGACGTACCGCCGAATTGCTCAACACGTGGGGCGTGAGGTCTCCACAGTACATCGATGTTGTCGCCAGTGGTCGGCGGAAGGTGCACATGCCCGTCGACCTGGGACCGGACCGCAGCGACGCACGGATGCACGCCAAGACCGTAGGATCCTACGCAGTGCCGTAGGGGACCGCACCGCCACTTCCCAGCAAATTAGGGACACTGTTGCTCCTGGGGTATCGGCGAGGACCATTCGCAACCGTCTCCATGAAGCTGGGCTACGGTCCCGCACACCGTTAGGCCGTCTTCCGCTCACGCCCCAACATCGTGCAGCCCGCCTCCAGTGGTGTTGCGACAGGCGTGAATGGAGGGACGAATGGAGACGTGTCGTCTTCAGCGATGAGGGTCCCTTCTGCCTTGGTGCCAATGATGGTCGTATGCGTGTTTGGCGCCGTGCAGGTGAGCTCCACAATCAGGACTGCATACGACCGAGGCACACAGGGCCAACACCCGGCATCATGGTGTGGGGAGCGATCTCTTACACTGGCCGTACACCACTGGTGATCGTCGAGGGGACACTGAATAGTGCACGGTACATCCAAACCGTCATCGAACCCATCGTTCTACCATTCCTAGACCGGCAAGGGAACTTGCTGTTCCAACAGGACAATGCACGTCCGCATGTATCCCGTGCCACCCAACGTGCTCTAGAAGGTGTAAGTCAACTACCCTGGCCAGCAAGATCTCCGGATCTGTCCCCCATTGAGCATGTGTGGGACTGGATGAAGCGTCGTCTCACGCGGTCTGCACGTCCAGCACGAACGCTGGTCCAACTGAGGCGCCAGGTGGAAATGGCATGGCAAGCCGTTCCACAGGACTACATCTCTACGATCGTCTCCATGGGAGAATAGCAGCCTGCATTGCTGCGAAAGGTGGATATACACTGTACTAGTGCCGACAATGTGCATGCTCTGTTGCCTGTGTCTATGTGCCTGTGGTTCTGTCAGTGTGATCATGTGATGTATCTGACCCCAGGAATGTGTCAATAAAGTTTCCCCTTCCTGGGACAATGAATTCACGGTGTTCTTATTTCAATTTCCCGGAGTGTATTTAGTGTATTCATCTCTTGGTCTCCCTCTATGATTTTTACCCTCCACGCTGCCCTCCAATACTAAATTGGTGATGCCTTGATGCCTGAGAATATGCCCTACCCACCGATCCCTTCTTCTAGTCAAGGCGATAATTTTTTCATCATTTCGCGGTGTATGTCAGCACAAAAATATTTCTTACTGGTTAGAGATTATGCGTAAACTTTGTTGGAAGTCTCCAAGCGCTCTCCTTCTCAAATACTGGACGTATGTAGTCGCTGAAACTTGCACATCATCAGTTACGTTGCCTCAAGACGTATACACAGTGTCCAACAATAATACATGACTGTATTGTGTTAAACCTTCAACATAGCATTAAACTTATTAATGAGTGGACTATATGAGACTTTTAAATTTTTTAATTCGGTCATGAATTGTAAGAAATATTGAAAATAAAACTTATGTTTGCACTGGAAGGTTTTAGGTAGGCAACTTGTAGCTGGAGCCGGCCAGGGATTACCAAATACAGAATATTCAGAAACAGACGGAGTGTTGCGGGGTGGATTTGCTGAGTCTCTGGCGGGTTGCTTGAATTTGTGCGCACAGCTGCCTGATTGGCTGACTTCAATGGTAATTAACTCGGGAACCGCACAACGTATCAAATTTGGGACAACCTATCGTACAATATCTTTTGAGCCGTGATGCATCCTTTCTGGGACACCAGCTCTTTGGCAGGACTATCGATCACCCGGTGTACTACGATCCTTGTCCCTGTTGTGATCTGGCGGTGGGTATTTGCGATCGTCGAGTTGGTCGTCGGACTCGCTACGAGGCTCTAGGACGTGCTTGAGGGGACGAAGTAGCAAACACGTAGGCTCGCCCAGCAGCTGCGGGACTGTTCACTCTTGCAGGACGGTGGGGAGTTTGTGGTGCACCTGCCTGATGTCAACTCCGGGCGCTGCTCGTCGCATTGCTTTGGTGCCTGTTTTCTCGGAGAGACGCATCCCTCGAGACCATCTCGACAACGCTCTCCGTCGAAGGTGTAAGTGGTTTTGGTGCCTCTGTTTCGTGGAACCATTTGCGTTGTAGCGACTGTCACTTGTTGGTTGGTTGCCCTAATGTATGTTTTGTTGAAGTGAGAGCAGCCGGGAAGGCGTGTGATCGCAGGGAGACCAGCAGTCACTACTTCCTTTAAGGAAATCAGCGTCCCCAAAAGATGTAGTAACTGTAAGGTATTGGAGATATGAGGTCATGGTCTAGTTGTAATTTTTTGCATACCAAGCTTACACAATTGGCAGATACATTGCAGACCTATGCAACGAAATTACAGTGCACAAAACCTAGTTTTGTTGTGAAGTTGTGCATTTGAATAACGTGATATTATCTTTAAATTATTTCCATTTCATCTTTGTACACACTGTCGGCCTTTATCATATGTGCAAATATTGTCTGGCAAACTTTGAGAGTGTTAAAGTCTGATATTATTTTACAACATTGGATTTGTGTACAAGTCTTAATTTAAATTTTTTACAGCATTGATATTGCAGCAAAATTTAAGTAGTTTCTATTGAAGACACTTATTGTTTTTTTAACTTATTTTACTGTTTATTGATCTCTTAACTTATATTAATTGATGTTTGCTTGGTGTTTGCCGTGTTTTCTGCGGTCTGTTTGTGTTCCAGTTTTGTGCGAGTTGGGGTGTGTGGGAGCGGCGCCACGTTTCGCTTCAGTGCACAGAAGCTGCGACGTGTCGTCTTATGGGAAGTGACTCCCGGTTGGGCTCCGGCACTTAGGTGTTGTTTTGGACGGCTGGTCCGCTGCTTCCAGCATTTTAAGTTAAGTCACCTTTTGCCCAGGGCAGCCTGGCGTCACTGCCCATTTGATAAACATTTAATATCTCTCATGTATATTAAAAAAGAAATTAAATTTGCTTGCCAATTTATAATAAGTGTAACGTATTGTGCTGATTCTGTTATTGTTCAAATATTCTTTTATCTGAGCTACTTTTTAAAATTCAGATCGTAATTTATTGTTCATTAAATAATTCGAATTTGCTGCTTGCTTGAGAAGTAAGCTTCTGTCATTTTGGATATTGTCTTTACGACCGCCACGTGTTGATTGTATGTTAGCTGTTTTATAAATGTGGTCTGGAATAAATTGTTAATTTATTGATCTGCTAGTTGTTGTGTTTAAGGAGTGACTTTTTAGGGACCTTGACCTTCCCTGCTAATCCTGAATTCTAAGTGACACCTTTACAAGGTTTTCACACTGTTTCTGACCTCTCTGTAGATTCCATGTTAGTTGAACGGAAGTCATGTAACTTCAATGAACTTTTTGAAAGTTTTTAGAATTGATCGTAACGTAATAGAGCAGATGAAGATGCAAGAAATTATTTTTGTCTAAAAATTTATCTCGAAAAAGTAAGATAGATAAATTCTGGCGCTGTGCCGAGTAATCATTTAGTTTTGTAAGAAGTTGAAAAGTCGGTAGTGCTATTCTAAATTCATATCAGAACAAAAACAGTGGGAATTTTACAATTTATACTATTAATGTTTTACAAAACGTAGTACATCAGTATACGCAACTATTCATTTAACGCGAACAAGATGAGAGTCTTATTAACGGTTGTGCAAGACCATCTTTTGAGAGCTTGAATGCAAAAGGAAACAAAAACCACGAAAAATACATGTATTAAAATATTACTGTTCATCGATCATCATGGTTTTAGGAAGCATCGCTCGTGCGAAACTCAGCTAGCCCTTTTCTCACATGATGTACTGAGAACTATGTATGAAGGGCAACAGAGAGATACCATATTTCTAGATTTCCTGAAAGCATTTGACACGGCGCCCCATTGCAGGCTGTTAACGGAGGTACGAGCATGTGGAAGAAGTTCAACGATACGTGAATGGCTAGAATACTTCTTAAATAACAGAACCCAGTATGATTCTTGAGTTTCTCCCGGCGTATTTGATAATCAAAATATCCACGGGTGTGCTGCCGGTCTATAGTGTCCAACGGGCACAATATTTCGGCGATCATACATGTCGCCATCATCAGGTGAACTGACGGACTGAGCTCCTGTGAACGTGCCGGCACGGAGATCCGTACGCTATGGCTGCTCAGAGGGAACTGGGTTCGGTCGCTCTCTCTCTCTCATCTTTTGCTTTCCCCTCTTTGGGGAAGTGTGAGGGGGAGTCTGTAGCCTTTAGGCTTTTACTCCCCTGTGAAAATGTGTGTGTGATTTTTCTGTAGTTTTTGGTGTCTGTGATTTGTGATGATTGTTGTGAGTGTGTCTGGTACTTGCCTGAGGTGGGCGAGAAGTTTGTTGTTATATGGGAAGGAACAGGATGATGGATTTGGTGTAGGGATTTTCTCTTCGACTTAGTCGTCGAAGATCGTCATAGGGCGCTTGTGCTTATCGCGGGACATGTCATACCGACCTAGGGAGTGGATGAGTGCGTTTCTGGATCTGGAAGAACCCTCATAGAAGGCCCTTGCCAGATCCTGGAAACGCTCTCTCAGGAGTGGGATTTCGGCTGCGGCGTGCAAGTCGTCTGTAGGGAATCCAAGAGGTAAGCGCAGAGCCCTTCTGAGGGCGCGGTTCTGCAGCCTCTGGAGTTTGTCCAGGTGCTGCTTCGCCGCGTATCCCCAGACAGGGCACGCATACTCCATTACTGGCCGGATCAGGGCCTGATACACATTTAATGCTAGTGGGCAGGGAAGGGAGCTTGTTGAGTTCAGGATAGGATATAGGATGGACATTCTGGCGCAGGCCTTCCTGTGGACCTCGTCTATGTGGGGTTTCCACGTAAGACGAGAGTCCAAGGTTACGCCAAGGTACTTGGCGGTTCTGCGCCAGGGGAGTTGGGTTCCATTTAGGTGAAGGTGGAGTGGGGGACGTTGAGGAGGATCGCGCCTTCCGAGCCTGCGGGTAATCAGCATTGCCTGCGTCTTCTCAGAGTTAATGGTGATGCGCCAGCGACGGGCCCAAGTTTCTGTGTTATCTAAAACCTTTTGTAGCCTACGGATGACCAGGTCCTTGTTCGCGTTTCTCGTGTAGAAGGCTGTATCGTCAGCGTACTGTGCAGTGTGCACCAGGGGGGCCGTTGGTGTGTCCGCAGTGTACAAACTGTACAATACGGGCCCCAGGACCGATCCCTGTGGCACCCCAGCACGAATACGCCTTCTGGTGGAGGCGGCAGTTTCTACTTTGACGGAGAA
Source organism: Schistocerca cancellata (assembly GCF_023864275.1). Classification (NCBI taxonomy): domain Eukaryota; kingdom Metazoa; phylum Arthropoda; class Insecta; order Orthoptera; family Acrididae; genus Schistocerca; species Schistocerca cancellata. The sequence goes on from NC_064627.1 coordinate 265,083,625, forward strand.
AGTCCTATTCGTGAGGTAGCTCTTGATCAGCTGAACTATGCTCCCGGGAAACCCTTGTGTGTACAACTTGTAGAGTAGCCCTCTATGCCATACTGAATCAAAGGCTTTGGCTACGTCCAGTAGCACTATCCCGCAGTAGCCTCTGTGGTTGAAGCCCTCTGTTGCTGCTTCAACTATTCTCATGTCCTGTTGTGGGGCAGAGTGGTTCTGTCGGAAGCCAAATTGGAAATCCGGCAGAATTTGCTCTCTGGTAATATGTTCTTGTATGGGTCTTAGCAGGAGGCGCTCATAGATCTTGCTGAGAGTTGGCAAGAGGCTAATCGGCCTGTAGTGCTGCGGGAACAGAGGGTCTTTCCCTGGTTTGTGTATCGCGACCACCTCCGCATGTTTCCAGCAAGCTGGGAAAACACGGGATCGAGTAATCTCGTTGAGGACGTTCGCGAGGTGTGTGATCGCTGTGGGTGGGAGTTTTTTGACTAACTGATTTGTGACACTGTCGTGCCCTGGCGCCTTTTTTGTGGGGAGAGACCTGATTACTCTTGCCACGTCCTCTGGGGCAAAAAGTATGGGTTCGTCCTCTGGGTCCTCCTCGGCATTGAGGAAGACAGCCAGTTGACGACGGACCACTCTTTCATGCTCGTCATCCTGGGGTTCTGCCGCTTGGAACTGCTTCTCGAAGGAGTCGGCGAGGGCGTTGGCCTTTCCAGCATGGCTGTAGACCAGTCCCCGCTCGCCATGCAGTGGCGGCATCCTAGCGCGTCGTTTTGTAAACTGTTTTGTCGCTTGCCATAGTGTGTGGTCGTCTACTTTGAGAGCTGTGAGGCGGTTTTGCCATTGCTGGTTTCTGTGCTCATTGAGCGCTACCTTCAGTTCTCTCTGTAGACGATTGAGCAGCCTCCTGGTGGCCTGATTTCTAGTGATCTTCCACTCTTTTGCTACTCTGTTCTTATGTCGAATTTGAGCTAGCAAGTGTTCCGGGAGCTGTATTTGCGGTGGCCATTGAGCAGTGTGCCGCAATGTGGTTGAGGCCCTGACATCTGAAGCACTGCACCGTCTTGTTTTTGCGGCGCAGTGGTTCAGTGGTCACAGGGACCGCCAGGATCGTCTTAATGTCCCTTTTGTTCTGTGGGATGTCTGGCAGTGTGACCTGATACAGGGGCCATTTGCTGCCTATGTTTCCCATCTGTTGGACCGCCTTGACGATGTACCCCTGGGCAGTCAGGTCTGTTTTGATCGCCTGGGGGGGCCACTCGTCTCGGTAGGTCTCTGATGACAATGTTTCTATTGCGTGTTTTTGTTGTGGGGAAAGTGTAATGGGGTATGTTTTTGCTGTTGAGAAGTGTTTTTATTGTGGTGTAGTGCTCGAGTGTCAATAATGTTATTTTTATTTTGTCACCACCAGCAGGTTTTTCTTTGAAATTGCCTCCCCCGATTGCTGTTTTTAACATTTCGAAGAGTTCCTCGTAGTTCCGAGTGAACTCCGCGACGATCGGAGGGAGGTGGTGGGTGACCTGATTTTGTGTTTGTGTTGTTGTGTCATGTGGTGTCTCTGGCTCATCGGCCACCGCCTGGAACCTGTTCGGGGTGGGTTCCACTCCCCGGGCTGGCGGGAGCCTCGGCTGGCGAAAGGTTTTCCTCGCCAGCACGAAACCATCCGAATCCTGCCCGGTTACGCGGTTCCCTTCCAGTGCCAGTGTTTCCTGGTCCCCTCCTAGGACGACGACAGGTGCTGTCGGGGGCGCAGGCTCCTCAGAGGGTGTGGAAGTGGCTGGGGTGGTGGTGGTGGAGTGCTTTTTTCCCCTGGAGTGCTTCTCCTTCTTGTCCTTCCTCACACGCCGCTGCTTGGATGTGGTGGACTTGAGTGGGGGGGATTTAAGGAACTGGGATCGGGTAGGGGGTTGGGTGGCAGTTGCGGGTTTGGGAAGGATTTTTGTCGGTTGACTGGGCTTCTGCTTGCCATTTAGGTTGCGGATATGGTCAGCAAGGAGGCCACAGCTGTTGGCAAGCAGGAGAGGGCTGAGGAGAGGGGAGGGAGGGGCGGGATCGCAAATACTGACGATGTATTTGTTTGTTTGCGTATTATGTGGTTTTGCCATGTCGGTCGCGGAAAGGGGGCTTGCTGCCAGGTTATTGTCAGTTGCAACTTTTGTTGGCACCGTTGGGTTTTCCGGTTGCAGTGCTGACCCTAGTAACACGATGGCAGACGCGGAATTCTGGACGGGGGCGGCGGAAAACCTCTCTGTGGTTCCGCTGCCCGCTTCCAGGTCCTGGCCTACTTTTTCCCTATTCTTGGGGGGGGGGGGGGGGGGCAGAGACTGACTCTGCGGCAGCTGAGGTGCTCGAGACGGCCGGCCGCGCGGCCCGCGGCAACAAGAAAGCGCGCCTCGTGTCGTCGGCGGAAAGAGACCGCCGCGACCCCAAGGCGTCGCCCAAGCTCGACATTCCACAACGACGAGAAGACACGACAATTCTGCCAGGCGACGCCATGCAAAATTTTCTCCAAGTGCCGTCCGTGCTGAGACCTAGGCGCAAGTGCCCGTCAATGTTTTGATAAAAACAGAGCCGGTGATCACTCCTGTTTTTACTCCCGTGCAAGTGGGGGCCTATGGCTGACAGTACGCCAGTGAGAGGAGCGATGCTCAACCCTCGACTGTCGCGGCCGATTTAAATACCCTCCGCCCGCGGCGCGCTCCCTCCGCCGTCCGCGCCCCGCGCCACGGTCGCGCGGTGGAACAGATTGCGACGGCGTCTGAGATGACGTCGGTGTGATGGCTCTGTCCGCCGTGGTCGTCACAACTATACGTTTGCTCGATTTACTCTTGATTAACCCAATCGCTGGTTCCCAAGCCTTGCTAAGATCATAGCCACAGTCACGGTTTATGAGGTCGTCATTGGTGCGAATTTCGATGGCCTCTCTAACAACGCTGTCCCAGTATCTCGACGTCTGTACCAGAATCCTCGTGCGGTCATACTCCATGGCGTGATTTTCCGACAAACAATGTTCAGCGACCGCCGACTTGCTCGGATACATCAGTCGAGTGTGCCTCTGGTGTTCACGGCATCGATCCTCGACGGTACGCATCGTCTGACCAATATACGACTTGCCACATTGACACGGAATCTGGTACACGCCGGCCTTCCTCAAACCGAGGTCATCTTTGGCGCTCCCCACCAGTGCACGAGTTCTTTTTGGAGGACAAAACACAGTTCCGACCTGGTGTTTCTTCAGAATGCGGGCGATTTTCCCCGAGAGTGCGCCTGTGTATGGAATAAATGTAGTGCCTACCTCCTCCCTCGTGACTTCATCCATCTCAACAGGTTGTGCTGCAGTGGTTGGGCGGAGAGCACGTTGAATCTGCCACTCTGAGTACCCATTTTTTCGAAATACAGTTCTCAGGTGTTCCAATTCCTGGGGTAGACTATCTGCGTCAGAGAGAGTGCGCGCCCTATGTACTAGAGTTTTAAGTACCCCGTTCCTCTGTGAAGGGTGGTGGCAGCTGCCTGCGTGCAAATACAGATCAGTGTGCGTTGTCTTCCGATACACCCCATGACCTAGGGTGCCGTCAGCCCTTCTCTTGACCAAGACGTCAAGGAAAGGTAATTTACCCTCCGTTTCAGTCTCCATAGTGAATTTGATGTTGGGGTGTATGGAGTTTAGTTGTGTAAGGAAGTCAAGCAGTTTATCCATACCATGTGGCCAGATGACGAACGTGTCGTCCACGTAACGGAAAAAGCAAGTAGGTTTCCATACGGATGACGACAGGGCTTCAGCCTCGAAGTTCTCCATGTACAAATAAGCTACCACCGGTGAGAGTGGGCTACCCATGGCGACTCCCTCCGTATGTTTTCGTCGATGGCGAGTGTTCATCAGAGACAAGGGTATCGTCAGGGGTGCCCCCAGGGAAGTGTGATAGGACCGCTGTTGTTCTCTCAATACATAAATGATTTGGCAGACAGGGTGGGCAGCATGCTACGGTTGTTTGCTGATGATGCCGTAGTGCACGGCAGGGTATCGAAGTCGAGTGACTGCAGGAAGATACAAAACGACCTAGACAAAGTGACAGTTGGTGTAATGTATGGCAGTGAGCCCTAAATGTGGGAAAACGTAAGTTAATGCAAATGAGTAGGAAGAACAAACCTTTTATGTTCGGATACAGTGCTACTAGCATCAAGTTTTACACAGTCAAGTCGTTTAAATATCTGGGGGTAACGTTGCAAAAGCGATATGAGGTGGAATGAGCATGTGAAAACTGTGGTAGGGAAGGTAATTGGTCGACTTCGGTTTATTGGGAGAATTTTAGGGAAGAGTGGTTCACCTGTAAAGGAGACCGCATACCTCGGGTGTTTAGGAACCGTACTAGGTCGGATTGAAGGAAGACATCGAAGCAATTGAGAGGAGGGCTGCTAGACTTGTTACCGGTAGGTTCGAAGGAAACTTAAGCGTTACGTTGATGCTTGCGGAACTCAAATGGGAATCCCAGGAGGGAAGACGGCTTTCTTTTTGGGAAACACTACTGAGAAAATTTAGAGAACCGGCATTTGAAGCTAACTGGCGAACGATTCTGTTCTCGCCAATATATATCGCGCGTAAGGACCACGAAGATAAGATACGAGAAATTAGGGTTCATTCTGAGACGTACAGGCAATCCTTTTCTCCCGCTCTATTTGCGAGTAGAACACGAGGGGGAATGACAAGTAGTGGTGCAGGGTACCCTACGCCACGCACCTTACAGTGGGTTAAGGAATATCTATGTAGATGGAGATGCAGATGCAGACTTTTGCAGCACTGAATACAAAATTTCAAAAAAATGTTCAAATGCGTGTGAAATGTTATAGGACTTAACTGCTAAGGTCAACAGTCCCTAAGCTTACACACTAATTAACCTAAATTATCCTAAGGACAAACACACACAACCATGCCCGAGGGAGTACTCGAATCTCCACCGGGACCAGCCGCACAGTCCATGACTGCAGTTCCTGAGACGGCTCGGCTAATCCCGCGCGGCTACAGAATTTCGAAGTAGCCTAAGACAATAGATGTTGACAGTGCAGCATTTTCATCAATTCGTGTGTTTGGAACAACAGTGTTGTGCAAAATGACGAATGTCGAATGTAACTGTCGCTTGACGCCTCACTGTCACGTAATATAGCTCGTTGAAACTTGGACCTTACACAGAAAGAACTGTTGTAATAAAGTAAAGGAGGAAAGTAAAAGAGAACCGCAACGAGACTATCAGGAGTGATACTTTTATTCAAAGACAATAATTACGCAATTAATTACGGTCCCCTGGACATTACAAAAGGTGGGAAATGTTTTTAATAGGGTGTGTGATCACCACGGATGACAGCACAACCTCTACGACATTGGTCCCATGCTGGCCAAAGTTGATTAGTAGGTCTTGTGATAAGTCGTTCAACTCTTCCACCAGTGCGGTTGACAACTGCTATACGGTCACTGGTGCATGTGGTCGTGCAGCAATACGTCTTCACAGCACGTCTCACACGTGCTCGATGGGATTTAAGTCGGGGGAACGGGCAGTCCTGTCCATTTGCGGAATATCCTTTAATTCTAAGACCACCTTCACCTGCACTATTCGAAGCTGTCACATATTAAATATGAAGTCAGGGCCGAATGCTAGCCAAAAAAGACGCTAATGGGGGAGAAGTACAGTGTCACAGTAACATTGTCTGGTGAGTGGACCGTGTTCAAGGATTTGGACGTCAGTGTGCACTTGCAACAATATGCCCCATTACACTGTAACGACTGTAGCGCCAAAACTATCATGTTCGACGTATGGCGAGAGGTGGAAACATGTAACGCGTCGAACATGGTGTGATAGTTGTCCAAGTGGTGCGCGCGGAGACATAATGTTCCATACCTGTACTGACCTCCAAATCTTTGAACACGATACACCCAACTGTCAATAATATTATGACGCTTTATTTCTTCCCCGTGTGCCTCTTTTCAGGAATGCACTCGGCCCTGATTTTATTTTTATAGATGGCAAGGCGCGATAGCATCGAAACGCGTCGGTGGAGGAGCTCTTGGAACGAGAGGATATTCCGCGAATGAACTGACCTGACAGTTCACCGAACATAAATCCTATCGAGCACGTGTGGGTTGCGCTGATGAGGCGTACTGCAGCACGTCCACATGCTCCAAGCGCGCTGGTGGAGGTATGCAACGCCTACGACAAGAACTCCTACTAACTTTGTGGCCACCATGGGAGCACGTTGGAGAACGTCCATTACTGCCGTAGTCATCACACACCCTCTTGAAAACTGTTTCCTACCTTTTTTAATGTCCAGGCGACCATCATTAATCGTAATCGCTTCAGTGAAATTATTGACTTTAAATAAAAACGCTATTTCTGTTCGTCTCATTAAGCATGTACTTCAGTTGCACCTCTACTCTATACTGTTTCTCGCCAGGAGAAATGTACTAGTGTCAAAGATAGACCTTAATCTGAGGAAGAAATTTCTGAGAATGTATGTTTGGAGCACCGGAACAGAAGACAATTTAAACATCTGAGAATTGGTGCTACAGGAGAATTGTGAAAATTAGGGGGACTGATTAGGTAAGGAATGAGGAGGCGCTCTGCAGAATCGGCGATGAAAGGAATATATGAAGAACATCGACGAGGAGAAGGGACAGGATGACAGAACGTCTGTTGAGACATTAGCGAATAACTTCAATCGTACTAAATGGGGATGTACAGTTTAAAACTGTTGAGAAAGACAAAGATTGCAATACATGCAACAAATAGTTGAGGAGATAGGGTGCAAATGCGACTGTGAGATGGGAAGGTTGGCACAGGAGAGGGATTCGTGGCGGGCCACAGGGAACTCTTCAGAAAACTGTTGACTAACAACAAAAAAGGGACTATACTGTCGTAATTCTCTCTACGATGGTCCTACTTTCATCGAGGTATGTTACTTGGCAGTGAAACATCATGCAAAATTTACTTTCGTCCTTAATTTTTGCTCACCAGTGTACATTAGAATTTAAATGCACATCCTTGCGACAGAATTCCGATACACTGCGTGTCGCCAGTGTATCTGTAAGTAGCAAAACCAAAACAGACGTTCCGATATTTTCCTCAGTCGAGACCGGCAATTTTCTCCTAAGCTGTAACGTAGCCTAGTACTTTCGAGCGTTTTCTCTCGTACAGTGTTCGAATGACCCCACCCAGGGTAGGAGACCGACCTCGGCCAAGTTGAAGGTCACCACGACTCTCAGCATTTGCATGACCTGGGGAATTCCGCGATACTGTCCCTGCGCCGCGGCGATGCAAATGAGGGAATTCCCGACGCCAAGGGCACTGCACCCCTAGGCTTTTCTGAGTCGTGCCGCGCCATTTACATTTCCGGACGACTGGCGAGGAAAAACAACTTTCGCAACGCGAAGCTGTCGGTTGCATTTTAAGGTAATTGCAGTCGTTTGAGAGAGCACAAGACTCTCTGTGTATCAGCTTAGCTCGCCCATTAACAAGATTTGCGCAAGCAAGGGAAAAATATTGTCACGGCTATGTTCCATTATCGGTTCTCAGTGAATACTGCCAACAGTAAGTAAATCCTGTCGCTTTGTGATTATGTAAAACAAAAAATGGTTCAAATGGCTCTGAGCACTATGGGACTCAACATCTTAGGTCATAAGTCCCCTAGAACTTAGAACTACTTAAACCTAACTAACCTAAGGACATCACACACACCCATGCCCGAGGCAGGATTCGAACCTGCGACCGTAGCAGTCCCGCGGTTCCGGACTGCAGCGCCAGAACCGCTAGACCACCGCGGCCGGCTGATTATGTGAAACAAAATGACCCTGCTGTTCTCTTTACTCAGTAATATCAACTAGAAATTACTCTTTACTCCTATACCTTCTAAATATATTCATCCCTCGAAATTTTGAAGTTCAAGAGAGCTAACAAAGAGTTAAAATAACAGAGAGTTCTATTTCGTGAAAGTTTAGCTGATCAAGATGGATTCAGTAAAAAGTGTGTGTACTCAAATTAAAAGAAAGTTAACTTCTTTATCTAATTAATTATTTTTTATTTATTTTAAAATGTCAGACATACAAATATGCGAGAATAGGGGAAAGTGTTGAACCTTGGTACACATTTCAGACTTTCGCCTCTACCCAGTCGTGTAATAGAAGTTAAATGTATTTTCATGTTCCATTTTTAAAAGATGACACTCACCATTTAATTATCTCAGTCTTTCCCTGAAATGGAAAAAATTACTCCGCAAAACATATTCCAAGGTACAACTTGATAGATCGAGGCAGCTGTAGCGAAGTGCAGCAAGGCCTGCAAAGGATCGACGCTTGGTGCAGGGAGAAGCAACTGACCCTCAAAATAAACGATGCTTGGTGCAGGTAGTAGCAACTGACCCTCAAAATTATCAAATGTATTGCTAATATATAAATAACCTTTAACGTGTGATTATACAATTGCAGAAAAGTTACTGGAAGCTGTTACTTACACAAAATAGCTAGGAGTATGGGTACGAAGCGATTTAAAACGGAAAGACCACATAAAATTAATCGCGAGTAAAGTAGTCGCCGCCCGCCCGGCTAGCCGCGCGGTCAAACGCGCTGCTTCCCTAGCGGGAAGGCGTACCGGTCCCCAGCGGATTAGTCTCTATGTCCGGTATGCCGGGCAGCCTGTGGATGCTTTTTAAGGCGGTTGTCCGTCTGCCTCGACGAATGCGGGCTGCTTTCCCTTATTCCGCCACAGTTGCACGATGTCGGCGATTGCTGTCCAGACACTGTCTCCATGTATGCGTACACCATAGTTACTCTACCACGCAAACACCCGTCTGGCATGAGACGTTTGGTGTGAGGCGGTGGTGGGGTGGGTGGGCTGCTGTGGGGTTGTGAACCACCGAGGACTACGGTGGAACGAAGCCTCTCGAACGTTTCTAGGTCCCCGGTACAATACACACACACACACACACACACACACACACACACAAAGTTGTCGCCAGACTGAGATTCACTCGAAGAATCCTCAGGAAGTGTTGTCCATCAACAACAGAAGTATCTTAAAAAACACTCATTCGACCAATACTTGCATATTACTCGTCATTATGGTATCCGCACTAGACAGAACCGATAGAGGAAATACAATAGGTTCACTTACTAAGCACGAACGGGTTATAGAGAATATCAACAAAGTCCAATGGCAGACACTGTAAGAGAGGTGTTAAGTATCACGGCGTGGTTTATTGCTGAAGTTCCGAGAGCGTGCGTTCCTAGAAGAGTGAACAAATACATTGCTTCCTCTTATGCACGTCTCGCGGAAATAACATTAAGTTAAAATTAGAGACATGTGAGCCCACACCGAGGATTACCAGCAATCGCTCTTCCACGAACTATTCGCGACTGTAAAAGGAAAAGGGAGAAGTGCTCACACACCAAGGTGCCTTACGAAGAATAGATGTAGATGTAGATTATCTTACAAATATTACATTTAATGTCTGTCTAAATTGTTTTGGAACATTGCAGTGTTCTCCACGCCTGACTGAATTGCTCCACGCCAGCGGATATTTCTGTCATCAACGAATGTAAGATCGGGAATGATCATTTTAAATATAGAAACCAGTCGTCTAAAAATAAAAATGCACATCCTAAATGCGATCACTACTTTGTTTATTACATAAGTTACATGTCTTATATCATTCCTCTACTACACACTAATAACCGGTAAATGAAGTCAAATTTAGCAGAAGTATTATAAAAAGCGAGTGCAATACATTTTGAAATAGAAGCTATATGAAACTAATACGAATTTTCAATTTCAAGACAGGTAAAACTGTTAAGACAGTAAAGAAACTCAATTCATTTGCAACTATAGGATTTTGTATGGAAAATGAACTTCAGTTTCATGGTACAAGGTGGTGCATGATTGACGAAGTATGGCTTGGTCCTAGCAATACGAACGTATTTTCCATAATGCGTGTCACCAAGCGCGAAGGGAGGGGGGTACTTAATGACCTTCACAAAGAAACTGCAAAAAAGGGTTCGTTAACTCGTTAACTTTTATAAACAACATTTTTTATCTTTGTTAAATAGGTACTAAAGTCTAAGGAGTCGATAACCCGAAAATATCCATTGGAACGCTCTTTGCAGTATCAACACGCCGGCCGGCGTGGCCGTGCGGTTCTAGGCGCTTCATTCTGGAACCGCGTGACCGCTACGGTCGCAGGTTCGAATCCTGCCTCGGGCATGGATGTGTGTGATGTCCTTAGGTTAGTTAGGTTTAAGTAGTTCTAAGTTCTAGGGGACTGATGACCACAGATGTTAAGTCCCATAGTGCTCAGAGCCATTTGAACCATTTCTTGCAGTATCAACGCATTTTCCGTAATGGGTACACAAAGAGTAGGGTTACTTTATGACCATCAAAATTTTTTTTTAAATACAGATCCCGTTAACTGTCACTTAGTTTATTCACAACATCCATTTTAATATATATAGAAGTGAAGGAAAGGTCCAGAAGTTAAAAATGTAAAGATGACATTTTTTGTAGAAACCTACATTTAATACAATATTTAAATTTTTAGGTCATGTTTTACTTAAAACTTCAAAACAGTTATAACATCTGCTCTAGAAATAATTAAAAACAATAAATATCTTTTTCTAAATTTTAAAATATAGATTATATGACGAGATTACCATATTTTCAAATGGATTCCTTGTGTCACCGCCAGACACCACACTTGGTAGGTGGCAGCGTTTCAATCGGCCGCGTTCCGTTAGTATATGTCGGACCCGGGTGTCGCCACTATCAGTGATTGCAGACCGAGCGCCGCCCCACGGCAGGTCTAGTCTAGAGAAACTCCCTAGCACTCGCCCCAGTTGGACAGCCGACTTTGCTAGCGATGGTTCACTGACTACATACGCTCTCATTTGCGGAGACGACAGTTTAGCATAGCCTTCAGCTACGTCATTTGCTACGACCTAGCAAGGCACCATATTCAGTTTAATTACTTCAAGAATGTATTCTGAACACACAGTTTTGTGAATCATGTACCGTCAAGAGCGACGTTCATCATTAATGGATTAAAGTTGAGTATCAAACTAATTACGTCCGCTTTCTGATTAATCATTCCTTGTCATGTTCCAGACCTCACGTCAGTATAGTTCTTCCCTCCTCACGCCAGCCTGCGTGAGCTAAAACGCGTGCATTTCGAACTCCCCTCGTAAAACGGTGTTGGCTCTTCAGCCGACACAACATTCCTCTCCTGTGCCAACCTCTTCATCTCAGAGTAGCCCTTGCACCCTACATCATCAGTTCTTTGCTGAGTGTATTCCAGTCTGTTTTCCTGTACAGTTTTTCGTTTTACAGCTCCTTCCAGTACCATGGAAGTTATGACCAGATGTATTAACAGCCTATCCCTTCTTGTTAGTGGGTTCCATATATTCCTTTCCTCGCCTATTCTCCGGACAATATCCTCGTTCATTACCTTATCAGTGCGCTTAATTTTCAATATTCTTCTGTACCATCACATCTCAAATGCTTCGATGCTCCTCTTTTTTGCTATTCCCACAGTCCATGTTTCGCTACCATACAATGCCGTGCTCCAAACATACATTCTGAGAAATTTATTCCACAAATGAAGACCTGTTTTTGATACTAGTAGAATTCTCTTAGGCAGGAATGCTACTATCAAGGGTGAAATGTCTATACTGTTCATCATACTAAGAGTGCTACTGATATCAGTTGAAAATGAAATGAGTTATCAAGTTAACTGCTCAGGAGAAGAGAGACACTCTATTTTGTGCAAGAATTTCTTATGTTTTAAAGGTAATTCTATAAATTTCGCACTTAACCTTGTTTCAATGTTTTTGATGTGATGTACTAAGCAAGCCAGTCATGAGACACATGAGGATGGCGTCCAAAATTGCATTGCAGCAATGTCTTCCGAAATCTCATCAGTGTGTCACTATTCTGTGAAAAAACTTGGAAACTGTGCGACAGAAAATGGATTCGTCTCCCCTCAGTAAATAAGAAAACGATGAACAATACCTTACTGTTGCGTCCAAATTCCCTTCATTAATGCACCACTTCAGCAGAATGAAGTACTACATGAAAAGATCAGCAGAGATAAAAAGATTTCGAAGTGGTGGAAAAATTGGAAGCTTGTTTAAAGATTCACGAATATAAAATGGTGTAATTCACACATCGGAAAAAAAGGATAATGTAGTATCTAATGAGTACAATATGTGAATGAGTCAGCTGGAATCAGTCAACTATTTACATAACGGGGCTAACAATCTATGGGGATACTAAATGGAGTAATCGTGCGTGCTCGATCGTAGGTAAAGCAGGTGGCAGAATTCGGTTCATGTGGCCTAGAGAGCAGATTGCTTACAAAACATTCTTGCACCTTTTGAAGAATGTGTCGCATACATACCTAAAAGGATTAACAGTGGTCACTGAATGCATATAAATGTCACTATTAATGGTCACTACTTTGTTTGGCACAAAGTTTCAAGGAAATGGTTGTACTTACAAGCCAGTTTATGATGCGGTTCTAGGCGCTACAGTCTGGAACCGCGAGACCGCTACGGTCGCAGGTTCGAATCCTGCCTCGGGCATGGATGTGTGTGATGTCCTTAGGTTGGTTAGGGTTAATTAGTTCTAAGTTCTAGGGGAGTAATGACCTCAGAAGTTGAGTCCCATAGTGCTCAGAGCCATTTGAACCAGTTTATGAGCGAAAACCTACTTACAATTCTGTCATCTAAACAGTATGGAATATTGCTCTTGTCGAGGGAACATTATTTGACAGTAGCTCATCATCCGAAATCCATGAAGTACGGTAACATGAGTGATCTACGAAGTTATACAAGCCCTGAACTTGACACAATGGGAACCTGGCATGAACTACGTTAACATGCCTGCTTTGCCATCTTTTTCATGACCTTATTCTACATCTTCACGAGGACGGCATGTTAACCAGGATGTGACAATTTCCGTAGAAAAGGACGGCTGCATGCCCTCTCCCCGGTACGGACGAATTTGTGTACCCAAGCTGTCTGCGTCTAGTGTTATCCCAGGTGAAGATGGAAGAAACTTTTCGAAATATTTTCGAATCGTCGGAGGTGGGATTTCGCAAGGAAGATTAAGATTTAACGTCCCGTCGACATCGAGGTCTTTAGAGACGGAGCACAACCTCGAATTGTGTCAATGATGGGGAAGCAAATTGGCCGTGCATTTTCCGGGAGCGATACAGGGAAATCACCGAAAATCAAAATCCGAATGGCCGGACGTGAATTTGAACCTTCGTCCTCCCGTGTGCTAACCACTGTGCTACGTCGGTCAGAGCGGGACTTGGGTACCAACCAGCGAACAGCTAGTCGGATGTGAGAAACAGCCTCCAAGCACATCCAGGGTAGATAACATGGGCCGACACCTCTTAGCGAATACCGAAAGCGACGTGCCAAAGTGCGCGCCCACCCGGCTGGGTCGATGCCTACGAACTTCAATCGTGGGATATTACGCCAACTGAATCGAGTTGTGACCTAGTTTACTGCTTTAATAAAAGATGAATTAACTATCCTGGAGACTTTGTGCCAAAACTCATATTTTCTTTCACAAATTACCAGCAAATTATCATTCAGATGTCGTTTCTAGTGTAGGACAACCTCGTGATTTCATCCTATTGCAAACTCAGCTTTTAGGCTAAAAAATATGTGGTTTATGTTTCTATTTTAAAAATGGAAAGCGTAATGTGTTTCATAGGTATGCGACTGCTGCGACCTTGGGAACGGCAGGGGGAGGGGCCGGTAATTCTGAACACCAACAGCACTTTTTGAAAGAAACGTTAGCAAGCGTCATTAGAACCCACATAACACAAATTTTCTTAACAAATGTTGCCCATTGCTAAGGGCTCAGAATTATTTAACTACATGTTTCTGAAACGACAACTATTCAACAGCTGAAAGCGATGAGTAAATTACTACAATTGCCTGAGAACTGTTGCCGGGCGGGATTAGCCGAGCGGTCTCGGGCGCTGCAGTCATGGACTGTGCGGCTGATCCCGGCGGAGGTTCGAGTCCTCCCTCCGGCATGGGTGCGTGTGTTTGTCCTTAGGATATTTTAGGTTAAGTAGTGTGTAAGCTTAGGGACTGATGGCCTTAGCAGTTAATTCCCATAAGATTTCACATACTTTTGAAATTTTTTTTTTAGAACTGGGAGGAGCCAGAGTGCACTAAAGCAGCATGGACTTGCACTCGAATTGGATTATCGATAGAGCGTTAAGTAAATTGCAGTACTAATGCACAGTACGTGATCGCAAGATAACCATGAAACTCGCATTAGTAATTTAATCAAACTGTGTATTTATTTTCTCCTGATCAGTGTAATGAATCAATACACATATGATAAGACCGAGGGGCTTTCAGTAAGTAATACAACTCACTTTTTTTTTCTAAAACTAGGTTGGTCTTATTATGGATACACCATATTATCACCCACTCTTTTGGCTAAAAAGCCCCAGTTTTCAACATAATCTCCGTTCAATGCGACGGCTTTACGCCACGTTACTGGGAGGGCGTGCATGCTCGCATGGTACCACTCTAGAGGTCGACATCCGAGCCAACGTCTTGCTGTATCAATAACCTCCCCACCATCCACGTACTGCTTCCCGTGGAGCATCCTCCACTGTGCCAAACACATGTTCCTTTGTTGCTCTTTATGGTCTTCTGTTGCGTGGGGAGGAGTCCAGAAGGGCCGGCCGGAGTGGCCGAGCGATTCTAGGCGCTACAGTCTGGAACCGCTACGGTCGCAGGTTCGAATCCTGCCTCGGGCATGGACGTGTGTGACGTTCTTGGGATAGTTAGGTTTAAGTAGTTCTATGTTCTAGGGGACTGATGACGACAGTTAAGTCCCATAGTGCTCAGAGCCATTTGAACCAGTCCAGAAGGCACACACCTTTGAGTGTCCTCAACTGGTGGTAGAGTTTGTCACCACTAGCAACAGAGACGCCAAGTTGAGCAGCGATGTGTTTGATTGTGATCCTTCGATCACCTTGAATGAGTGTGTCCACACGTTCCAACATTGCAGGAGTCAGAGATGCGTGCGCCCAGCCGGCACATGGGTACGGGTTTGCGCGACCTTATTGCGGGGATCACAGACACCTCTTCCAATGACTCACGAACTTTTGTTCAGTGCCACGTCTCTGTAGACATTCTGCAAGCGCCTTTGAACATCTGCGATGCTGTGGTTTTCCGCCAAAAGAAACTCAATGACACCTTTCTGCTTGGAACGCACCTCCGTTACAGGTGCCATTTTGTAGACTAGATATAGCGCCACCACCTATGGGAAATACGTGAAACTATAAGGGCTAAAGCAGGAATATTATACTGTGTACAACAACAAATTCCGCATTTTTTTCAACCGAAATTGGCCGAGAAACAGATCTGTTCCATTACTTGTTTAGCGGTCTTCGTATTAGCCTCAGAGAATACATACTAAATTCACAACGTAGCCTCATGTGCTTGTCAGGTAGGAGCTCGAACAAAGATTCAGCTTAGAAATGACAGCAATGAGACTGTCTCCATATAAAACTAGAATTAGACTGAAGGGCGATGTATAGTGTGCGTAATGTTACTGAAATTTTTTTATGGTCTCCGATACATGTGACGTTGTCGATAGCGCATATCCAACGATATCGAGGCGAGTTGTTCCTTGTTGGTACGTGTTGTCCCTTTCACACAAAGCAGTTACCTGTCTTGCGATCATCAGATGTTGACGTCACTATACTGAACAACGTTACGAAAGAAAAGAAACTGAAAAGCGTGCGTGGCCCACATCCAAGTACTTCCTGTTTCCAGGGCATATCCCAGTTTATCTGGATACATCGTCCACTAAAGTTGTATAACAACTGCAAAACACTTATTTATGACAAAATTTAGAGCGCGGAAAAAGTGTTGCACGTGCAGCCTCCTTTCACAGTTTCGAGAAGCAGTATTAAGAAAGAAATCAGAGAATATACTGATGCACCCTACATATATTTCCCACGGGGACCACGACAATAAGGTTAGACTAACTGGACGCTCTTTCTGCCCTCCATACATCAATGGAACGGCAAGAAATCCGAATATGTAGTACAATGAAATTATCTTCTGCCATGCACTTAACAATGGATTGCAGACTTTGAACGTGGCTGTAGGTAATTTGAAATCATTCTTTATGAGTATTATTACATTTATTTTCTAAACGATCATGTTTTACAATTCAGAGGTTGTAACACATCCTCCCAAATACGTAGACCACGTTCAGACGGTAGATGATATGTAATATCTGTCGCTTGAATTCTGAGGAACATCGATTGCTTATCAACAGAAGCCTTGTGCTACGACTTGACTTATTTTTATTAGTTTTTTCCTTACGCAGTGCCATGTCATGTGGCATTAAACAGCTGCTTAAGATTGGCATAATTTGTCCACGCAGTTCATAGGGAGTGCACAAAAGGGAGTGCTTACAACCTCAAATAGAACAGCGTGTCACTCCATGACAACCACCCGCGCACATTCATACAAGACAACCCGGACTGAACTATCTCTGGCGCGCAACTCCAATTCCCATCCTTATACACCTGAATTGTTGACATAGGAACTGTTACTTCCTACATTGTTGATGCAAATGAATATACTGTCCTGTACTGTAATAATACTAACGAGATTAAGCTGCATAAATTGCAAGGTATTGGACACTTGCGTCACAGTTCAGTTTTATGAATAATCATTTATGTCTTCTGTCCGTAGTTGCTGACGCTTTAGTTTTACATTTTGTTGTTATCTGCTTCTATTGTTCGTGGTTAATTTTTTGCTCATCCGTCCATTTCTCTCTTAGTATCCTTAATGACCTGCCAATAATTGATTATTACTCTAATTAGTCTATCACCTTTCATTCGCGTAACTTGGTGTCTTTATTCCGACTCTTCTTCATCCGCTCGTTTACACTTGCAGCTCCCAGTTATTGTATGATTGATGTGTGATTTTTATCCTCAGTAGTCAACTAATCTGTTCTATCTATTTTCTGATAATTTAATACATCTTTGCCTGCAACCGGCTCTTGAACTTTTAAGGTCCAAAAGTTTCATTTATTAAGTCTTGTGTGTAAAAACAATTGCGTTCCCGCAGGAGAGAGCCCAGTTTCATTTAAACCACCACACTTGGTGTATGCGAACAAGACGTCATCTGCCAGTTTAGTAACCTTCTTCTGTTATTCTCTTGAGAGGCACGAACATGAAATGTGGTCACATAAGATGGAAGCACGGGCCGAGGGCGAACTGCAGAGTCATCGAATCTTTGCCAAGTTCGCTCGTGAAGGGAAGGTCGTGTTTTATTAACGTGCTGTTTTTCAAATATAGAGGCAGGCGTTCCCTATATCAAAGGATTTCACGTCCCATTGTCTGTAAATAAACGACTGCGAAAGTCCGTTTTCGAAGTCGCTCTCGCATAGGCTGTAACTCTGCACCAGCGTTCGCCGAATCAAAATACGTAGGTTTCCCGAGATTAACGACTTGTGCACTTCAGCATATACAACGAGATCGAACGTAAATCTGCCAACGCGCTCACGCAGTTGGGATGTTCTCCAACGTATAGTGTTCCTCTAGACAACTCCGACCAAGACCGAGGAAAACAAATGTGCGTAACTTCTTAGTGGAGAGTATGCACAAAGTTAGATTTCTGAAGAAATGGATGTGTTGATAGATACGCCTTTAATTTGAGGCAAAAATCCCTCTTGAGCCCAATACCAAATTACTTTTATGGTGTGTGAACTATTTAATTTCAGACTAAACACGATGTCTGCCGTCCATTTCTGTTCTCATCAACGTCAAAAGTCCTACTTACATGTCTAAAACATATTGCTTGAGTTGTAAAGTCAAAATCAAGAAACCTCTATGATGATTTATCCTCTAGAGACCTCAAACCGAACTTTTAAAGAAATAATTTGAGAAGTGAGTATACTTCACTAAAAGCCAATAATTTTTTTAAAAAATTACCATTCCGTACATGACCTACATATCATTTATCATATACGATACAGTACCTCTCTATCAAGCAAAAATAATCGTAGCCCACGTATCAAATATAATACATCAGGGCTCTATGAAGCTAAAATAGTGAAATGTATAAAATGCTTATTTACTGCTGTTTACTAGAATTTTAAGGAATTGTTGGTTACGAAACATTAACAGAAATCAGAGCTTGTGTACGCTGTTTATTAATTCTCCCAACTCTATGTAAAAATGTCAAAGACAAAATCATTTCAGAGATAAATTTTGCAAAACAGTGTTCATTACAAATTCTTATATAATAATATATGTGACTGCGAATACACGAAGATTACTGTACTTAGAATTTTCGCCTCCACACTTTTTATTTCATACTGCGTGGAAAGTTTTGAAGCAATTACTTTTTGAAGTGAAACACAGGAACACATCACAAGTCTGGTATTTTACGAACTTATGACTGGCGCAGCCGTGCATTCTACATCTTTTGCATACTGGTGGGATGGCTTTGTTTCATATATTTCCCCTTCGTCCGAAATATGGACTCCAGTAGCATCTCCAAAGGGTATGAATCCGTAAAAACCTTGGACCACGTACACCTACAATTAGAACACTGTTAATTCCTTAAATAATCGATCTATAACCTACTAAACTTATCATTTACAGCAGATAAGATGTAGGAGACAAACTACATTTGTTTTACATCACTCACACATATTTAAACATAACTGGTCTGATAATGTGCAAAATGTAGTCATACAGTCCGACTGTATCAAATTTGGTACAGTACATTTGCAAGTGTACTGAGACTTGTGACAGTGTAGTCATACAGTCCGACTGAATCAGATTTGTTGGCCTGATAATGTGCAAAATGTAGTCATACAGTCCGACTGTATCAAATTTGGTACAGTGCATTTTCAAGTGTATGAGAGTTGCGGCAATGTAGTCATACAGTCCGATTGAAACAAATTTGGTGTGATACATTTACACGTGTCCTGCAACTGGTAAACACGTGCACATGTTGAGAAGGTTTCGATTTATCTACTTATAGCAATAATGAATATTCCTCGTGTATAATACTGTTTCTATTTCTTACATTTTCTTTCACGTGCCATCATCGTTAACGCGCAAACACTGTGGCTTTCGTAAATGCTGTCACCTTCTTGCGACTGCGAGGACGTTGAAAAAATGAAAAGCATTAACCGCAGACTGTATAGTACGTGATACATACGGCTGCCAACTTAAAATATAGTTTATGATTGTGAGAAAAAATATCAACCGACTAAATCATACCTGATTCGTGGGAACGCTAAAGGTTATAGTATCGATAACGAAAATACCACGCTAGGTGGTGGAAATGGAAATGAGCGTTTGGCGTCATTGGGCAGAAGGCCCCTTGCGGGGCAGGTCCGGCCGCCTTCGTGCAGTTCGTATTACATTCGACGCCACACTGGGCGACCTGCGCGCCGGATGGGGATGAAATGATGAAGACAACACAACACCCAGTCCCTGAGAGGAGAAAAATCTTCGACCCAGCCGGGAATCGAACCAGGGCGCGTAGGACGGCAATCCGTCACGCTGACAACTTTTTCTTTCATTCTGTTCGATATACACTCCTGCAAATTGAAATAAGAACACCGTGAATTCATTGTCCCAGGAAGGGGAAACTTTATTGACACATTCCTGGGGTCAGATACATCACATGATCACACTGACAGAACCACAGGCACATAGACACAGGCAACAGAGCATGTACAATGTCGGCACTAGTACAGTGTATATCCACCTTTCGCAGCAATGCAGGCTGCTATTCTCCCATGGAGACGATCGTAGAGATGCTGGATGTAGTCCTGTGGAACGGCTTGCCATGCCATTTCCACCTGGCGCCTCAGTTGGACCAGCGTTCGTGCTGGACGTGCAGACCGCGTGAGACGACGCTTCATCCAGTCCCAAACATGCTCAATGGGGGACAGATCCGGAGATCTTGCTGGCCAGGGTAGTTGACTTACACCTTCTAGAGCACGTTGGGTGGCACGGGATACATGCGGACGTGCATTGTCCTGTTGGAACAGCAAGTTCCCTTGCCGGTCTAGGAATGGTAGAACGATGGGTTCGATGACGGTTTGGATGTACCGTGCACTATTCAGTGTCCCCTCGACGATCACCAGTGGTGTACTGCCAGTGTAGGAGATCGCTCCCCACACCATGATGTCGGGTGTTGGCCCTGTGTGCCTCGGTCGTATGCAGTCCTGATTGTGGCGCTCACCTGCACGGCGCCAAACACGCATACGACCATCATTGGCACCAAGGCAGAAGGGACTCTCATCGCTGAAGACGACACGTCTCCATTCGTCCCTCCATTCACGCCTGTCGCGACACCACTGGAGGCGGGCTGCACGATGTTGGGGCGTGAGCGGAAGACGGCCTAACGGTGTGCGGGACCGTAGCCCAGCTTCATGGAGACGGTTGCGAATGGTCCTCGCCGATACCCCAGGAGCAACAGTGTCCCTAATTTGCTGGGAAGTGGCGGTGCGGTCCCCTACGGCACTGCGTAGGATCCTACGGTCTTGGCGTGCATCCGTGCGTCGCTGCGGTCCGGTCCCAGGTCGACGGGCACGTGCACCTTCCGCCGACCACTGGCGACAACATCGATGTACTGTGGAGACCTCACGCCCCACGTGTTGAGCAATTCGGCGGTACGTCCACCCGGCCTCCCGCATGCCCACTATACGCCCTCGCTCAAAGTCCGTCAACTGCACATACGGTTCACGTCCACGCTGTCGCGGCATGCTACCAGTGTTAAAGACTGCGATGGAGCTCCGTATGCCACGGCAAACTGGCTGACACTGACGGCGGCGGTGCACAAATGCTGCGCAGCTAGCGCCATTCGACGGCCAACACCGCGGTTCCTGGTGTGTCCGCTGTGCCGTGCGTGTGATTATTGCTTGTACAGCCCTCTCGCAGTGTCCGGAGCAAGTATTGTGGGTCTGACACACCGGTGTCAATATGTTCTTTTTTCCATTTCCAGGAGTGTAGTTCGTTGCATGTGGTCTGGGCGGACGTCACAAGAAATCCGTATTAGTTGATCATTGATTCCTTAACCCAGTTTTTTTTATTACAAAGAGCATGCAGCCCTCTGACCAAACACGCTGAGCTACCGTGCCGGCACCACTCAGCTATCGGAGCGGACGCGGTAGGTAGTGACAGAAAGCTGTAGATAAGTGCCGTGCGGAATGGCCGCCCGATTTGAGGCGCCACGTCATGGATTGCGCGGCCCCTCTCGCCGGGTGTTCGAGTCCTCCGTCGGGTATGTGTGTGTGTGTGTGTGTGTGTGTGTGTGTGTGTGTGTGTGTGTGTGTGTGTTGTTCTTAGCATAAGTTAGTTTAAATAGAGTGTAAGTCAAAGGACCGATGACCTCAGCAGTTTGGTCCCTAAGAAACTGACAAACATTTGAACATTTTTGAACATTAGGTTCCTTAATCGTATCATGTAAAAGAGTCTGAGTGTTGATCATTTGGGTTTCATTGCATTATCTTTTGTATTTGTCTCTTATTTTTGCAAGTGAATTTTGTTGTGGTTGGCAGGAGAACCAACACCGTGTTACTAGAGGAAGCCGAAAGGCATGCGTTTTAGCTCACGCAGGCTGGCGTGAGATCTGGAACAGGACAAGGAAATTAGAATTTAGAAAAATACGGACGTAGCTGGTGGAATACTTAACTTTAATCCATTAATGGTGAACGTCGCTCTTGACTGTACATGATTCAGTATCAGTAGTAACTGGTAATGGCGGCTTGCTAGGTCGTAGCAAATGACGTAGCTGAAGGCTATGCTAACTATCGTCTCGGCAAATGAGAGCGTATTTTGTCAGCGAACCATCGCTAGCAAAGTCCAGTTGTACAACTGGGGCGAGTGCTAGGAAGTCTCTCTAGACCTGCCGTGTGGCGGCGCTCGATCTGCAATCACTGATAGTGGCGACACGCGGGTCCGACGTATACTAACGGACCGCGGCCGATTTAAAGGCTACCACCTAGCAAGTGTGGTGTCTGGCGGTGACACCACAAATTTCTCATAAAATTTTGGAGCACACGAATCTGTGCTATGCCGATACCGGGTGGTTATAATTAAACTTCCGTATTTAACACGTTATAACATGAAAACTAATTACCATACGAGTGCCAAACTTGACAGCATTAACGTCCAGAGTATGGGGTGCTTGATATCCCTGCGACACAGCGACAACGTCCAGTTCTAGCTATGGCCACAAGGTGCCGTGGTTATTCACCGTAATTCATACTCTCACACACCTGACCAGTCGTAGTGCACTTGTTGATGTGTCAACACGAGCGTGAACAAAAGGAGCAAGGCATTATTGGTGAAGCTCTATTATCAAAACAACAGTAATGCTGCCGCTGCACTTCGAGGACATCGCCTGCTACAAGGATTACGGAAGGGTCCTCTTTCTCCGCCTGCTGTGTGGAGCATGATGATGAAGTTCGACTCAATTGGACAACTGAGTGTCGCTCCGGGAAGAGGCCGACAACCGTTTGCACCACAGGTGGTTGATGAAATCGCTGTTGCTATGGCAGACAACGCTGCGCGCAATTCCCGATTGCAGATATTGCGCGTGCTGTGTCACAACAGCTGAATACCCGTGGCCCACTGTACGGAAAGTGCTTAGAACCATTCTCAAATGGTATCTGTATAAGGTCCATATCGTATAGCAGCTTGCATTACAGGACACACACGACGTGTTGACTTCGCTCTCCACTTTCTCGCAAGGACTGAAGTTGACGAGGGCTGGCCCTCGACCATCCTACGGACAGACGAAGCTAATTTTTCTCTGACCGGTGAAGTGAACACACAGAATTGCCATGTGTGGGGATTTTCACCTCCATTTCTGTGCATGAAGTTCAAAATGGCTCTGAGCACTATGGGACTCAACTGCTGAGGTCATTAGTCCCCTAGAACTTAGAACTAGTTAAACCTAACTAACCTAAGGACATCACAAACATCCATGCCCGAGGCAGGATTCGAACCTGCGACCGTAGCGGTCTTGCGGTTTCAGACTGCAGCGCCTTTAACCGCACGGCCACTGCGGCCGGCCACATGAAGTTCCTCTGTATGGTGAACGTGTCACTGTATGGTATGACTTCACGGCTACGTTCATCATTGGCCCATTCTTTTTTGAAAAGTTAGTTACTCAAGGACCAAACTCGTGCAGCGTGATTGGCCAGCGTTACTGCGATATGCTTCGCCGGCATGTAATACCCACCCTACAAGGGAGCGAGGTATTGAAATCAACAGTTTTCATGCATGATGGGACCCCACCTCAAGTCGCTCGTTCAGTTCACATGCTGCTCCGAAACACATTTAGAAACGGTGGAATTACCAGCCGATCGTATCCAAATGCTTGGCCGGCACGAGCACCTGATCTCACTCCCTATGATTTCTGGTTGTGAGGTTACCTGAAGGACAGGGTATACTAGGGGAACATTCGCACAGGTACTGATTCGAAGCGTAGCATATCGAGAGAGGTAGCCAGCATACCTACGGACATGCTTCGTTCTGCTGTGCAGAATTCAATCCCGCGCTTTCAGGCTCTTCTGGAGAGTGATGGGCGCCATATTGAGCCCCTTTTGTAGCAGTAATGGTACCGGAATGTAATGGTATGATGTACCGTAGCAGCACTTTAAAAGTGTTTCTGCTGAACTGATTCTGCATTATTTCTCTTCATCATGTTCTTGACATTAAAGGTACCTAGTTTGATCTTCGTACGGTAATTAGTTTCCGTGTTATAATGTATTAAATAGTGTAAATTTTAATTATAAGCACCCGGTACCCTATCCAGTTTTCAACAGCCACGAGTGAAAGCGATGGGGGTTCACTTGCAAAAGTGCTTGTTTCCTGCCTAACAGCAAGCAAGTTCCTTTGTGTAACAAAGAAAGATAACTCAACTAGTAGCGCATTACCTTGCGAGACAGGGAAATAATCCGCGCAGTCCACAAATTCCCTTCAGAGAACCCGACACACAAGCAATTAAAATACGATAACACGCAGAACAAAACTTACACGATTCACAGATAGATTGCGCACATGACTTTCCAAAATTCCTACCTGACTAGTGTGACGTCAGGAAGGGCAGATGGCCACAAAGTAAAATACGCGTTATAGTATAAAACTGTGCAAAAACGAATCCTGTAATAGAAAGGAGAAACGCTAGGGCAAAGAGAAAGAATACTATCGAGAATGAACAACGTGAAAACATTTAATAGCAGACTTTCATTACCACAAAAAAGTGTTCACATTTGTGCGAATTCCTAAGGGACCAAACTGCCGAGTTCATCGGTTCCTAGACTTACATATTATTTAAACTAACTTATGCTAAGAACAACTCTCACACCCATGCCCGAGGGAGGACTCTAAGCTTCAGCGGGAGGGGCCGAGCAATCCGTGACATGGCACAACAAACCAAGCGGCCACTCCGCGCGGCTCATTACCACACAAACACTCAATACAAGAAGAATAGCATTGATGCCTACAGTAGCATGACCGAAGAACTACAGTTCATTGTCGGCAGTATTAATATCTGTCCAAGTAATATCCAAAGGAAGTTCTTTACAAAGCTTTGCGCTCGTGAGATACAAATACACGTAAACTATGTATGACAGCTTCCAGTCTCAGGTCGCTTCAGTCGACTATAGTGCTACGACCAGTGATAGAGAGGCACCTTCAGGACTGAGAGTCTTTCCAGCGGAGCAGGTGTTCCCTCGAAATCAAGAAGTATCTTGAGTATGCCACTATTATCGTTCACCTGAACGGTCACATATCACTCTCCGCATCCACAATGCAATGCAGCTATGACAACATCAGAACAGGTGACATACTTAAGACTGCCTGATTGTTGACAAACGTAGGCCAGCAATTAATTAACATAATTAAATAATTAACTGACCGGGTATCACAAAAGTATGTCCTCTTATTGCTGAACAAAGTATACGGGATGGTCAGAAAAACAGTCTGAAAAGCTTGTAAAGGTGTTAAGGGGTAGGTTGTGCTTGGAAATAATTATCAAGAAAAAAGTTGAATGTGTTGCGCCGTTTCCGAGTTAACTGACATTGAAGTTACCCAATCAAGCCACTGCGTGCGCAAATTCAAGTGGGCCGTCAGATGCAATTAGTGACAACTGAGACCGCCGTAACGTATTCAAAATAATTAAAGACCTACTCTTTTGCTTGTTTCACGAGAAATATTTTCCCCATGGTATCTATGTGGTGGCTTAAGAGGGAAGCAGTATGCTGTCCCTGAACTTCATAAAATATACTCAAGTTTAAATTTGATTGCATCTTCAGTTACACATACTAAGAGACAACTACTTACACAAACTGTCAAATGGCAGGAAAGCATGTAAGGCCTGAATGGTGCTCTGATTAGAATATAATTACATTCAGTTTCATAGTCACTCGATAAAATAAAATTTCTATCGTACAAGAGCGCTTTCAAGTCTGTTCCACCAGTAGCCGCTATTTGGTTCTCAGATGATACTATTCCATATACCCCAAATCCAAACTGCTATACTGACTTGTCAACTTCAGAAAACACTACAGTTGAAAACGCTCTATATGAAGTCTCCCAAAATAGCAGCTGTAGTCTTGTGAAAAAAAGAGCACTTTTCAGTAACATACACTATACTGAAGAACTGAACAAATTACAAGATACATCATACTGAACTCTTTTCAGAGATACATTTGTAAAAATATTTGGTGTCGCATATTCTCGTAGCTAAACAAGGAAAACAAGCCAACACTTCCCTTAGCGCTACTTGTAGTGTATACAGGATGTCAGAAACAGTCTGAAAAGATCGTAAGGGTACTGCGGTCTAGAAAGCCGCGTATTCACGAATTAATTTGCATTGAAGTTAGCCCGTCACCCCGTTGCGTGCAAAAATGCAAGCTACCCGCCAGAGACTGTGTCCCCAAACGTGTTGTTCGTTCGGTTTCCTAAAACCGAATAAGAGTGTGATACAAAGATTGGACAACGGATGGTAGTAAGGATCGAACTCGAGCCAAAAGCCGAGTAGCCTCGTACACTAACGTCTACGCTATGGGAATAACTGACACTATTTGTATCTGGCGGGCCGTTTGAGTTTGCACACGCAACGGCCTGATTGAGTACCTTCTATGTTAATCAACTCGGATACTGCGCAGCACAACGAATTTTTCTCTTGAGAATTATTTCTCTGCATAACCTACCCTGCAACACACTTACAAGCTTTTCAGATTGTTTCTCTCAACCCTGTAGACTGGTTCAAATGGCTCTGAGCACTATGCGACTTAACTTCTGAGGTCATCAGTTGCCTAGAACTTAGAACTAATTAAACCTAACTAACCTAAGGACATCACACACATCCATGCCCGAGGCAGGATTCGAACCTGCGACCGTAGCGGTCGCTCGGCTCCAGACTGTAGCGCCTAGAACCGCACGGCCACCCCGGCCGGCAACCCTGTAGACTCATGTGACAAATTAAATGTCGTGTTAAGGAAGATTCACTACAAGTAATATCATATTTTCTGCTCAAAAGATGAGAGGACCCATGCCTTGTAAAGTTTGGCAGTGCCTGTGTCGGACTTGCTCGTTTCAGGAGAAGTTGCTAAGGCAAGATTTATGTGATTTTTGAAAGCATACCTGCCTGAATTCCACCCCATTTATATCTATCTCTAGAGATTACTTTTCAATTCACGCTTAATTATTTTCAGAGGGCTCACACAACAACTGTCAAACTATTTCCCCTCCGTTGCACTTTAGAACAGTACTTAGAAAAAACGAACACCGAAATCATTCCGTCCGTGTTCTGATTTCCGTTATTTTATTGCGATGGTCATTTCTCGCAACGTAAGTGAGAGTTCACAAAATAAATGCCATTCGGAGAGGAAATCTGGTGATTAAAATTCTCGCAGCAGCGAAAAACACCGTTGTTGTAATGGTTGCCATCCAAAATTGCCTGTTATATCTATGCCTACGTCGTGTTTAGAAAACGAGCTGTGCTTCTTTGATCTTTCTCGCTGTCTTTGTACACTTCTGCAAGTATTGGTTGATAAGACGTCTATTCCTGAATAGCTTGCTGTCAATATCAATTGGTTTCGGGCTATAAAATTCATGTCAACACTTGAGGACTGGCTTACACACAAGGTACACGTATCATGCTATTGAAGTCTCTAACGGTGCGCCTAATGACTCGCGCCGTGTGGGAACACCAGTTATTCCTACATAACATACTCATCAAGAAAAGTAATGAAAAGATTTACTGTCATAATACACAGTTTGAGTGAACATTTGATTTATTGTGCCTTAAGTTTGAGACTAAAGTCCCTCCATTGAGTCGTATGAATGAAGAGAAGCAAACGCTTTTCTGTCGAAATTTTAAGCTTAGGATTTTGTGAATAAAATATGAAGCAAGAGCTCTAGTTTGTGAGGCCAAAATGATAAAGATGCTTTACCTTCGCACAGAGCAGTGGCTTTGGCATTAGATATACGGTGAATAAAGAGAAGATCTGGATTCATTCTCGAAGCAATAGCTTCTAAAATGTGAAGGCTGGTCGGTAGGAAACTCACGTCCGCAGAGTGTGGATGTGGCTTGACTAGCAGCATGTTTATGGTGTGAAAAATGCTATATAAATAGAAAAAATGCTATAGATGTCCAAATACAGAGCACAGTACAACTCTATACGGTTTCAACGAAGAAAATGTTAAGTGGATTGCGAATTATTTTCTGCCGTACACGGGGGAAAAAGATGCGCAGCACTTTCTTCAGAACAGCGGATGAAGATTTTCCTTCGGTATATGGCGGATCCAAGATTCCAGTCCAGTACAGCAGAAGGAATAAGGACTAATCAAACAGCAGTATGTAAAACAGTGAGTAGTAGTTTCAGAAAAGATATGAAAAAAGCTGATATATGGATCAAATTTCCGTCGTCACCATATTATCGGACTGTAGCAAAAAACGAGTGGCTAGCAAAACGTAAATCCCCAACTGCAGCTAGTGTAACTGGCTGTAAGCACGTGCGTATTCCGAAACCAACGAAATTTGGCAACGAATATATCAATATAAATAGTTCCGCTAGTATAAATGCGCTAATTTGTACTGCTTAATGTTGCGGAACATCTACAGAACGGAGATTTTGAACATGCTGCACAGCATTCCAATGAAGACGAAGCAGATCGCTAGAAGCTTTTGTTTTTCTATTAAAAATAAAAGGTAGGAGGAAAAGGTAAAGGTTATTCACACAAACTGAAGCACTTGTGTTAACGTACCTCTGCAATACCTTTGCGACGTGGTTATCGTCGCCGTTGGCGGAGCAATGTTCCTGTGTATAAGTCCCGATAGAGATTGATCTGGCTGACCAATTCAATAAGCAGCAGCTTATTGGTGGTCCAAATGTCTTTCGTGGACTAAGAATGCAATTGACGAGTGATGTTTCTGCTGTGTTTGGAGGCAGTACGTGGCTGACCTTGTCAGTGGTATGGGAGAATCATGCTGACTATGGTGGCCTAGAAGTTTTCCCTGATGCAAACATCTTGGTTTGGAAGACATGGAGTAAATTGGAGAGTACAGGTCTACTGGCTAAGGTTCCCTATGGCATTTTGGTGCCAGACAAGCCGTTTAATTTGTCTATGAGAAGAAAGAAGCAGCTCAATGCAGACGAGTATCTGTTGATATGGGCGAAAGTAGGCAACAATTATGAAATAAAGATTACTGGCGACTGTATGTTGTGTTGTAGACAGTAAAAATTCCTTATTTCCTTTCCTTATCTCCCGTTAGATTTTTTTAAAACTAAAAATATTTATTCACTTATGTACGCTGGGTCTAGGAGCAGTTTGACCTGTTACTGCCAAGTAAATGCTCTGACTTCTATCGTTATCTCCCGGGCTTGTGCTTCAGTTTCATTTTCACAGCCCGTTTTGTCTACGCAGTATCTTCTCCACAGTTTCACTCAGGTGAGTTTTACTGTTCCCTTTGAAATATTCATTGCTCTTAGGCTCCTTACGGTCGCCGTAAAATACTGGATAATCATCCAACCAGCTATTATTCAACAATTGTTGCATTTTAGCACCCAACTGCCGCCATTGCACACACTCGCACCCGATCGGTACGCTCGCTCAGAAGAGCCTGGCTCTACAAATTCTTTCTTGACTCATTAGAAAACATATTAATCCTCTTATTAACTTGCCACAAAACTTTCTTCAGTGGTGCTGCACAATCGTACACAGCGTGCTCATGCGCTTTCTGCCTTAGTATTGCTCACACTGGATTCTCATTCACACGCTACACAATCAGTCGACACCAAAACCACACATGTAATATGTTGGGTCTCTAAGTCATCTGTACTGCTATTACCTGGCAGAGATAAGTAAGAGTCTATTTAATACGTTGCGTACAGATTCGACATCTGTAACCGTACATCCTACGTTGATCCTGTGGTGTCGCCGCCAGACACCACACGTGCTAGGTGGTAGCTTTTAAATCGGCCGCGGTCCATTAGTATACGTCGGACCCGCGTGTCGCCACTGTCAGTGATGGCAGACCGAGCGCCGCCACACGGCAGGTCCAGTGAGACGTACTAGCACTCGCCCCAGTTGTACAGCCGACTTTGCAAGGAACGGTTCACTGACAACTACGCTCTCATTTGCCGAGACTATAATTAGCATAGCCTTCAGCTACATTAGCTACGACCTAGCAAGGCGCCGTATTCAATTGATATTGAGATTCTATTAATGTATCATCAATAGCGATGTTCTTCAAATGTGGATTAAAGTTAAGTATTCCAGAAGCTACGTACTTTTCTTTATAGCATTCATTACGTATCCTGTTTCAGACCTCACGCCAGCCTGCATGAGTTTAAGCGCGTGCCTTTCGGCTTCCTCTCATTGTGTCTAGGCTGTCTTGTCTAGACACAACAGATCCAACCTGGTCAGGTCCAGTACCGTGATGCAATACAGGTCACTTGTGCAAAGGAGGTAAAAGAGAAACTGATTCTCAGCGCAGTTCATGGGAGTGCGCTATGTCTCCAACTGTGAACAGTACAAGGCGGAGCGCGTACACTGTTCGATAAGTCGGGATCATTTTAAGCAGATAGTGTGTGTGCCTTTTCATCTTATGGCAAGCTGGATTCTCAGCACAGGAAGTTGCCCGCAGAACTAAAATACACCCCAGAAAGGACATTCCTGCACCAAACCCACTGTCGTGAATATAGGCCTCGTGGTGGCCACCTGCTGCCATCAACACCAGTTGGTGGTCGTTGCCTACAGGTTATGGGTGGTGGGTACATCGAAGGCAATGCAACAGAACTGGGCGTTGCGTTTTTGAAAGCTACTGGAAGGCTTTGTCACCCCAGCCAGTATGCAACTGTCTCCACGCGATCAGTTTGGTCTCCAGGAGTTTAGTGGAACACCTTCCTCAAGAAGGCAGGAAACAACAGTATAGAATGGCCCGAGTAGTCTGATAACGTGAACCCAATTGAGTGTGTTTGGGACCGCTTGAAACTTACAGTGCTTCATCAATCACCCTGCTCATACACTGGTGTCCCCACAAGGATTACTGTCGCAGACTGGAACAGGCTGAACCTGCAACTTCTCAACTACCTTGTGGAAACATGCCAGTGACATAGCATTTGAAGTACATATAGGGACGACAGATATCGAATGTTACCCAGCATCATATTTTGATACCACAGATCTGCAGTTCCGACCGACTGCCTCTCTCTTGATTACTGTTTTGCTTTCATTTCGCAGTAAAGCTATTTAGTGTTTTATTTCATAAGGCGTATATTTTCATTCCATCTTTTCCGGGAATTCAAGTCCACTTCTGTCCCCAGATAAGTAACTCGTGGCAAACTTTCAATGAGCAGTGTACCACAATGGTCCGATCGCTATGTTATCGTTGCAGAAGTGCTTAACATGCGTCATTTATTATAATCATTTTTTAGTGTTCCACTTAGATATCGGGTTTCATCAACTCCATATACTGTTCTACATATGAAAATAACCTCAAATAAATTAGCACACCCTCCTGTATCAACCTCTTCAGAAATTTAACAACAGTGCAGTGATTTGTCACCACATTAAGACCATCTGTTTTATTTAACAAAATCTGCGTTTTAAATCTTTTCATGTATTAATTTGCATGGCTGTAGACCAGATAATTAGCTGACGCCAGCCGTCACCGGCAGCTGCATGAAAAAACAATAAGGAAAAGATAAGCTGAGAGAAGTTACCAGTACTACCAGCGATATATCAACCAAACGAACACCGTAAATGTTTCCTCGTGTAAGGTTGCAAGCGATGACATAATAATGGATCAACATCTCAGAATGGTAACGTGCTTATAGGTGACCCACAACACTTCCTTATTTTGATCAAGAGCGATAAATATAAGTTAACGTAAGTGCTTTACAGATACGACAGAAAACAATACCTGGAAATGGGTGTTTATACCCCAGGTAGTTGATATTGCTTCAGCTGGCCTCTCGATACACTTGATAGGAAATAAAATATAGAGGCATTGGTTTTTCCCATGTAGTATACATAAATGCAGTTCTAAGATAGGAAAATAATCTCGACACCAGATACTCTCTATTAGAATCGTACAGCACAAGTGAAGAGTACATGTATCTTATACATAATTATGTCACTTTGCCCCACGAACTTTTTGTAACATAATTTTACAGCGGGAGTTAAGCTCGACACAGTAAGATGTGGGTGGGTGGCACTAATGCTTCTGAAGCAGATAGTGAAAATGCCATCTGCTCCCATTAGAGACTGTAGCTTACAGTGTACAAATGTGTAGTTTGTCCACATTCTTCCCACTTTATGCAGTCTGTAATTTGTCAGTCCCATTTTGGAAAACTTACTTATTCGTTCATCCACTCTCACGTAATATTGTGTATACATCGGAAACAACATGTTTCGATGAAGGTAGCTATTAACTGGCACAAGCAAGCACGGCAGAAACTTATCTACTAGTGAAAAGCAATGATGTCCTACATTTTATATTCAGCAGTTGTTTTCATCTACTATTTCATACTTGGCAATTAATGAAATTCATTGGCCATTATGAGGCATCTGTATACAGGAAAGGTAAACAGCCTGTATAACATAAACATCAATGTTAACTGGGATTTACGTTCTCGAGTCCAAATATGCTTATAAGTTATAGAAAGAGTGGTTAACAGGTTACTCATTCAGTTTTTTTCTGAATGTTTGGTGAATTCTAATTTCTTGATTGATATCTGCTGGCAACGTATTACAGACATTTTCAGGAGAATATAAAACTATATTTTAAATCCTATGCAATGCCACATAATATAGAAATTATTTTTCCTTCTGGTATAATCGTAATGAAGTGACAGGTTTTCCTTAGTTCACTCATAATATTCAGCTCAAATACCGTTCTTGAGTAAATGTTTCGCAGCATAAGTCTAACAGTTCCATGATCTCTTTGCGATATGTTTGTTTATTAAATTCACATAATAATGATGCCGCACACTATTTTGACCTTATCTAGGTTGCCCCAGAACATGGCGCCGTTGGACAGCACTATTTATGTGGTGGTTACTTTGTTACACTATCCAGCTTGAGAGACTAAAATCCGTCCACAAATCCGAAAGGACAAACGAGAGAAAAACGAAACGAAAAAGTCAACTATAGCACAAACAAATCCACAATAACAAACAGAGGAAAAAAAAAGAAAACAAAAAGAAGAGCAGCCGCTGAACTGCGGGCGATGTCGGCGGTCGGAGAGCTTCAGAAACGTCAACACAACTGGATGAGAAAAGCGTGCACATCTTCCCTCTAGCTTACGGCGCCGGAGGGTGTTTTCAACTGACGTGAAGCCCTTTCCGCTCGCAGTGCTGATGCGAAGCCAAACAACTAGGGATAGCCACGCTGGTACGACAATGTCGAGCTCTATGTTGGACACTGCAAGTAATTTATATTTATTACAGTTATTAAAAATATAAATTGCAAATGACTGTGCAATTAATTTAAAATAAAAGGATCAAGTGTACTAACTACAGGAAATCGTATAAAGTGTATTATAATCCATTACCTCCACAAAATGTCTTATCCTGGAGTGTGACTAAATTTATTGCACGTCCATTTTCGAAACTTTCCTGAAACAGTTAACACACATTGACGAAAAAAAAACGCAACACCAAAAATTAATTAATTTTGAATAACGAAATTTTGCAATACATTTATCTAGGTAACATTTTTAAATGATTATCATTGCATAATCACAGGGTAATCTAAGAGCGAGATAAGCCATTGCAAATGTGGAATTCTGGTTCATCTTCCCCATTGCGTAGAGGTCAGTACTGCCTTACCCGCTGTTGCTCAACCACCTTCCTGCTTGTGGTGCGGTTCTGCTGTCCCCTTCGTATTAAATGACTACCGCTTTCGGTGCGCTATTTGTTTACAACCGCTCTAAGGCATTTATCTTTTAGCAATGGCCCATTTTATCACCTAAGGAAGCGTCTTCTAGTGTCGCGAAACCGACCATGGCTTTTAATACAAAATATTCTACAGCAAGTGTGGATTTAAAAAAAAACAAAAAAAATAAAAAAAGACGTAACCACTAGATTGTTGAAATCAATTATTCAAACATACAGGCATGGTGCCGATGTCAGTTTGTGGGATGGAGTTTCGTGCCTGTTGAACCTAGTCGGTCAATACAGGGAGAGTTAATGATGTTTGTCTGTTTGTGGATGACGCTGTCTCGCTATTGGAGACAGATCTGGTGATCGTGCAGCCAAAGGCAACATGTCGACACTCTGTGGAGCATGTTAGACTACAGCAGCGTAGTAGGCGAGCGTTATCCTGCTGTAAAACAACTCTGGGATGCTGTTCAAGAATGCAAGCACAACAGATCGAATCACCGTACTGACGTACAATCTTTGCAGTTAGGATGCGTGAGATAATCACGAGAGTGCTCCTGTTGTGATACGAAATCGCACTCCAGACCATAGCTCCAGCTGTAGCACCATTGTGTCTAGGCCGCAGACAGGTCGGCTCCAGACGCTCTGCCGGTCTCCTTATAGTCAACACGCGGCCATCAATGACACCGAGCCAGAACCAGCTTTCATCATAAAACACAACAGATCTCCAAGCTGCCCTCAAGCTCTCACTTGACACTCGCAAATAGCGGTGTTTTGGTGTCAGTGGAATGCACGCTGTGCAGTACGGTGCGCCGGAGCCGTACGCCGATCACGACGGTCTCCCCTCTCAGCAACGCCGCGTGGCTGTCCGGAGACCTTACGTTCTCGTGACCACCGCTGGCAGCAGTGGCTACATTACTACCAAAGCTTCCAGCGATATCGCGGGAGGAACATTCAGCTTCATATAGCCCTATTACACGACCGCATTCAAACTCAGTGAGATGTAGATAATGGCGTCTTTGTCGCCTTAAATGCATTCTTGACTAACATCAACTCGTCACGTCCAATCTTAAAGGTATGTAATGATCATGATCGTACATCACGTATTTAAAGCAAACCTGTATTGCATACGGATACTGGCGCTACTTGCACCACTGTTATAAGTCTGATGCGAAATATGAGTAGACATTTTCTTTCTCATGTAGAAAAACGCTTACCAACTTTCGTTTATGTCGCACAGCTCCTTTGTGTTGCGATTTTTTTCCGTCAATGTATTTCCTTCAAGTACTAAAATTAAAAATAAAACAATAATATGCTCATTACATCTGACAGTCATATTACTCGACACCAGTTATTTGTTTGAATCAGATGAACGGCGGCTTCTAGAACCTCTACTACAGTGCGTTAGTGCGTGGCTGACACTGACACTCACACGCTTGGCAGCACTACCAGGTGACGATAATGTTTCACGAAAGGGCAACAGCCAAATTTGCCTATATGTTTACCAACAATAATCTAGTCCGGTACGCATCGCCCTGGCTCTTTGTTTAGGTTTTGAGAGATCCAATCAATATTTTTGCAACCGTTACTGAACTTCCCTCCCACCCATGAACCATGGACCTTGCCGTTGGTGGGGAGGCTTGCCTGCCTCAACGATACAGATAGCCGTACCGTAGGTGCAACCACAACGGAGGGGTATCTGTTGACAGGCCAGACAAACGTGTGGTTCCTGAAGAGGGGCAGCAGCCTTTTCAGTAGTTTCAGGGGCAACAGTCTGGATGATTGACTGATCTGGCCTTGTAATACTAACCAAAACGGCCTTGCTGTTGTGGTACTGCGAACGGCTGAAAGCAAGGGGAAACTACAGCCGTAATTTTTCCCGAGGGCATGCAGCTTTACTGTACGGTTAAATGATGATGGCGTCCTCTTGGGTAAAATATTCCGGAGGTACAACAGTCCCCCATTCGGATCTCCGGGCGGGGACTACTCAAGAGGACGTCGTTATCAGGAGAAAGAAAGCTGGCATTCTACGGATCGGAGCGTGGAATGTCAGATCCCTTAATCGGGCAGGTAGGTTAGAAAATTTAAAAAGGGAAATGGGTAGGTTAAAGTTAGATATAGTGGGAATTAGTGAAGTTCGGTGGCAGGAGGTTCAAATGGTTCAAATGGCTCTGAGCACTATGGGACTTAACATCGGAGGTCATCAGTCCCCTAGAACTTAGATCTACTTAAACCTAACTAACCTAAGGACATCACACACATCCATGCCCGAGGCAGTATTCGAACCTGCGACCGTAGGGGTCGCGCGGTTCCAGACTGAAGCGCCTACAACCGCTCGGCCACACCGGCCGGCGGTGGCAGGAGGAATAAGACTTCTGGTCAGGTGAATACAGGGTTATAAATATAAAATCAAATAGGGGTAATGCAGGAGTAGGTTTAATAAAGAATAAAAAAAAATAGGTGTGCGGGTAAGTTACTACAAACAGCATAGTGAACGTATTATAGTTGTCAAGATAGACACGAAGCCCATGCCTACTACAGTAGTACAAGTCTATATGCCAACTAGCTCTGCAGATGACGAAGAAATTTAAGAAATGTATGATGAGATAAAAGAAATTATTCAGGTAGTGAAGGGAGACGAAAATTTAATAGTCATTGGTGACTGGAATTCGAGAGTAGGAAAAGGGAGAAAAGGAAACATAGTAGGTGAATATGGATTGGGGCTAAGAAATGAAAGAGGAAGCCGTCTGCTAGAATTTTGCACAGAGCAAAACTTAATCATAGCTAACACTTGGTTCAAGAATCATAAAAGAAGGTTGTAAACATGGAAGAATCCTGGAGGTACTAAAAGGTATCAGATAGATTATATAATGCTAAGACAGAGATTTAGGAACCAGGTTTTAATTGTAAGACATTTCCAGGGGCAGATGTGGACTCTGACCACAATCTATTGGTTATGAACTGTACATTAAAACTGAAGAAATTGCAAAAAGGTGGGAATTTAAGGAGATGGGACTTGGATAAACTGACTAAACCAGAGGTTATACAGAGTTTCAGGGACAGCATAAGGGAACAATTGACAGGAATGGGGGAAAGAAATACAGTAGAAGACGAATGGGTAGCTCTGAGGGATGAAGTAGTAAAGGCAGCAGAGGATCAAGTAGGTAAAAAGACGAGGGATAGTAGAAATCCTTGGGTAACAAAAGAAATATTGAATTTAATTGATGAAAGGCAAAAATATAAAAATGCAGTAAATGAAGCAGGCAAAAAGGAATACAAACGTATCAAAAATGAGATCTACAGGAAGTGCAAAATGGCTAAGCAGGCATGGCTAGATGACAAATGTAAGTATGTAGAGGCTTATCTCACTGGGGGTAAGATAGATACAGCCTACAGGAAAATTAAAGAGACTTTTGGAGAAAAGAGAACCACTTGTATGAATATCAAGAGCTCAGATGGAAACCCAGATCTAAGCTGAGAGGGGAAAGCAGAAAGGTGGAAGGAGTATATAGAGGGTCTATACAAGGGCGATGTACTTGAGGACAATATTATGGAAATGGAAGAGGATGTAAATGAAGATGAAATGGAAGATACGATACTGCGGGAAGAGTTTGACAGAGCACTGAAAGGCCTGAGTCGAAACAAGGCCCCAGGAGTAGACAACATTCCATTAGAACTACTGACGGCCTTGGGAGAGCCATTATTGACA
Organism: Schistocerca cancellata; assembly: GCF_023864275.1. NCBI lineage: Eukaryota > Metazoa > Arthropoda > Insecta > Orthoptera > Acrididae > Schistocerca > Schistocerca cancellata. The sequence continues at coordinate 265,120,786 of NC_064627.1, forward strand.
AAACTCTACCGTATGGTGAGCAAGATGTACGAGACAGCTGAAATACCCTCAGACCTCAAGAAGAATATAATAATTCCAATCCCAAAGAAAGCAGGTGTTGACAGATGTGAAAATTACCGAACAATCAGTTTAATAAGCCACAGCTGCAAAATACTAACGCGAATTATTTACAGACGAATGGAAAAACTGGTAGAAGCCGACCTCGGGGAAGATCAGTTTGGATTCCGTAGAAATGTTGGAACACGTGAGGTGACCTTACGAGTTATCTTAGAAGAAAGATTAAGGAAGGCAAACCTACGTTTCTAGCATTTGTAGACTTAGAGAAAGCTTTTGACAATGTTGACTGGAATACTCTCTTTCTAATTCTAAAGGTGACACGGTAAAATACAGGTAGCGAAAGGCTATTTACAATCTGTACAGAAACCAGATGGCAGTTATAAGAGTCGAGGGGCATGAAAGGGAAGCAGTGGTTGGGAAGTGAGTGAGACAGGGTTGTAGCCTCTCCCCAATGTTATTCAATCTGTATATTGAGCAAGCAGTAAAGGAAACAAAAGATAAATTTGGAGTAGGTATTAAAATCCAGGGAGAAGAAATAAAAACTTTGAGGTCCGCCGATGACATTGTAATTCTGTCAGAGACAGCAAAGAACTTGGAAGAGCAGTTGAACGTAATGGACAGTGTCTTGAAAGGAGGATATAAGATGAACATCAACAAAAGTAAAACGAGGATAATGGAATGTAGGCGAATTAAGTCGGGTGATGCTGAGGGAATTGGATTAGGAAATGAGTCACTTAAAGTAGTAAAGGAGTTCTGCTATTTGGGGAGCAAAATAACTGAGGATGGTCGAAGTAGAGAGGATATAAAATGTAGACTGGTAATGGCAAGGAAAGCGTTTCTGAAGAAGAGAAATTTGTTAACATCGAGCATAGATTTAAGTGTCAGGAAGTCGTTTCTGGAAGTATTTGTATGGAGTGTAGCCATGTATGGAAGTGAAACATGGACAGTAAATAGTTTGGAGAGGAAGAGAATAGAAGCTTTCGAAATGTGGTACTACAGAAGAATGTTGAATATTAGGTGGGTAGATTACGTAACTAATGAGGAGGTATTGAATAGGATTGGGGAGAAGAGAAGTTTGTGGCACAACTTGACTAGAAGAAGGGATCGGTTGGTAGGACATGTCCTGAGGCATCAAGGGATCACAAATTTAGCATTGTAGGGCAGCGTGGAGGGTAAAAATCGTAGAGGGAGACCAAGAGCTGAATACACTAAGCAGATTCAGAAGAATGTAGGTTGCAGTAGGTGCTGGGAGATGAAGGATCTTGCACAGGATAGATTAGCATGGAGAGCTGCATCAAACCAGTCTCAGGACTGAAGACCACAACAGCAATATACCGAACTTCAGTAAAGCCTTTGTTTCCCCCACTAAAAATCACGGGTCTGAAGTGTAATTTTCAAAAGCTTCCCAGACAGCGCGTATTATTCTAATAGCTCTATATATCTGCAACATCTTTGTTCTCTTGGATCGTAAATCTTCCGGACCTCAACACCTTCGGTCTGAATTCAGTTTTTGCTTGAGCTTCACTGGCTTATAAAGGGTGAATTTTTTTCCGCCCTACAAAAACTCGGGGGACTGATCGATGAGAGGATACGGAACAAAAAAGATCTAATGAACGGATGTCCGGAAATGCATGGTTTCCAAGCTAGAGACCATTTATTCAGTAATACGTTGCTGCCCCAGTTGGTTTCCTCTCTGTCGGTCGCGTGCTCTAGCGCTTGTGCAATAAACAGCAGATAATAATGTGGCAATAGAGTAGGTTTAAATGCTTAAGCATAGTGAGAATCGTAAAATGTCAGGATGCCAATTAATTTTGCTTTAATTGCCAATTGCAAAATTAGTAAAACGAGTTCTAGGGCCAGTCTGTCGTTAATATTCGTAACAAAATTCCCAGTCATTAATCATTAGTTCCCGAGCACGACAAAAGTCACAAAGTGCTTCACACGATCTTAGAAGAATCCACATAGGATCGGACAAATATGTTTCCCGATGCAACTTCATGAATTAATTCCATCTTTACGCATAGTTGCACTTTACACACTAGGCCACGTGTTACCACCTCAAAAACAGATCGTCTGCTGCCTTGGATTAACACAGCATCACACGAGTACGTCGTCCAAGGCAATTTTTCAACAAACTGTTCCGTCTGTACATGAGATTACATTTTGTGCTCGGTTTTATGTATTATCTCTTCGGAAGCCGATCGTCGGCTAATTGTGAGCTATCTTACCAGTTTGACGCCTACCCTGTAAGGGCGCACTTGTGACTGGTCCATCTTTTCCATCAATGAGCGTCGACAGTAACTAAAACTCTTAATTAATATTTTCTAATTACATTCAAATTATTAGTGACAATTTCTCGGAGCAAGTAACGTCATCATCACGATTGGAGCTGTATATTAATATTCAGACAGTAAATAAAAATAATACAAGATTCGCTTTTTGGTGCCCGTCATTTTAGGTGAATTCCCACTCTCTCTCTCTATTCCAATACGATACGACTCTTGCTTGCCATGCCGTTCTCACATTGTGAGACCACTTGGAACGTAGTTCGATGTGTCTGCCTTGCGATCCTACATACATGCTAGCTTCCCGTAACAAAATCTTCGTATACAGTGCATTAAAACATAGCAACAAAAATGTAATAAAAGAGGGCAGGGATGTGGCAAAAAAGTCGCTTCGCTACGAAGCAGACTTATTAAAAAATGTTTCTGAGAGGTAGGAAATTTATGATAACTCTCAGCGAAAAATAGTTTACTTAATTAACTGAAAAGCGATCAGAATGAGAAAAAATCTTTAAATAACAATATTTTAACTAAGAGTTATTGATCTGCATACGGATATTAACACCGTTTCCGGTCAGTGAGCTCGGTACTATAGTGAAATGACTACTGAGTGAAAGTAAGCCATGACTCCATACGTCGCATCCCTCTTATTAGGTCGGGACAAGCTATCGTATCGTTTTGCCAAAAAGTAGCAATAAAATTAATGTTTACTACATGACACTGTCTATATCTAGTTTGTAATTCAATGAAAGAATTGCTCAAATGTCTCAAGCAGTAGCAGTACTAACAACCCCTAATGCCCCTGCCAATACGGCAGACCCGCAACCACGGCCAGTTTTCTATGCATAACGTCTTTGAGTAGCCTCAGCAGTTTAGTAATGAGCTCGCTGGTTGTGACGTGATCGTGTTCTAGAGTCTAAAAGTATTATATCTCCGGTTCCCATTCGCTGATATTACGCAAATCCTTAAATAAAAAATTTTAGCGAACGAAAATAGCATCATGTTTGTAAATATTCAGCTAATTATGTATTAGAAAGAACCTGCAAACTAAAATTACTCAGGATAAGAAAGTGATCTACGATCTACAACTACGATGCTGTTATAATTTTGGAACAACGAAAGCTGACTCAGCATGTCATACAGCTGCGATTGCGCTATATACGCGGGTCGCAGCACATTACTTTGTAAATACACTCCTGGAAATGGAAAAAAGAACACATTGACACCGGTGTGTCAGACCCACCATACTTGCTCCGGACACTGCGAGAGGGCTGTACAAGCAATGATCACACGCACGGCACAGCGGACACACCAGGAACCGCGGTGTTGGCCGTCGAATGGCGCTAGCTGCGCAGCATTTGTGCACCGCCGCCGTCAGTGTCAGCCAGTTTGCTGTGGCATACGGAGCTCCATCGCAGTCTTTAACACTGGTAGCATGCCGCGACAGCGTGGACGTGAACCGTATGTGCAGTTGACGGACTTTGAGCGAGGGCGTATAGTGGGCATGCGGGAGGCCGGGTGGACGTACCGCCGAATTGCTCAACACGTGGGGCGTGAGGTCTCCACAGTACATCGATGTTGTCGCCAGGGGTCGGCGGAAGGTGCACGTGCCCGTCGACCTGGGACCGGACCGCAGCGACGCACGGATGCACGCCAAGACCGTAGGATCCTACGCAGTGCCGTAGGGGACCGCACCGCCACTTCCCAGCAAATTAGGGACACTGTTGCTCCTGGGGTATCGGCGAGGACCATTCGCAACCGTCTCCATGAAGCTGGGCTACGGTCCCGCACACCGTTAGGCCGTCTTCCGGTCACGCCCCAACATCGTGCAGCCCGCCTCCAATGGTGTCGCGACAGGCGTGAATGGAGGGACGAATGGAGACGTGTCGTCTTCAGCGATGAGAGTCGCTTCTGCCTTGGTGCCAATGATGGTCGTATGCGTGTTTGGCGCCGTGCAGGTGAGCGCCACAATCAGGACTGCATACGACCGAGGCACACAGGGCCAACACCCGGCATCATGGTGTGGGGAGCGATCTCTTACACTGGCCGTACACCACTGGTGATCGTCGAGGGGACACTGAATAGTGCACGGTACATCCAAACCGTCATCGAACCCATCGTTCTACCATTCCTAGGCCGGCAAGGGAACTTGCTGTTCCAACAGGACAATGCACGTCCGCATGTATCCCATGCCACCCAACGTGCTCTAGAAGGTGTAAGTCAACTACCCTGGCCAGCAAGATCTCCGGATCTGTCCCCCATTAAGCATGTTTGGGACTGGACGAAGCGTCGTCTCACGCGGTCTGCACGTCCAGCACGAACGCTGGTCCAACTGAGGCGCCAGGTGGAAATGGCATGGCAAGCCGTTGCACAGGACTACATCCAGCATCTCTACGATCGTCTCCATGGGAGAATAGCAGCCTGCATTGCTGCGAAAGGTGGATATACACTGTACTAGTGCCGACATTGTGCATGCTCTGTTGCCTGTGTCTATGTGCCTGTGGTTCTGTCAGTGTGATCATGTGATGTATCTGACCCCAGGAATGTGTCAATAAAGTTTCCCCTTCCTGGGACAATGAATTCACGGTGTTCTTATTTCATTTTCCAGGAGTGTAGAAGTCTCATTTCCCTTACCATCCTTCCCCAACTTCAGCTTGGGCTCCGTCTGAAATGACTTCGTCATCGACAGGATGTCAAAACCTAATTTTTCTTTTTTCCACATACAGTTAGATGAAGCTAGAACTGTAGTGTGTAAGTAAATCTTAGTTCCTAGTAGCACATGACTTTCACGTATGTTAACTACAGATTGATAAAGTTGACAATAAAAGCAGATGAGTGATGTACTGTTTCACTGACATTCGATGTTTGTGCCATTACATGAAATTAATTTTTTGGCCTTTCACGATATATTGCTACCCGCCTGTCTTTCGGCGGCGTTATGATGTGATTAACAAAGAAAGTTAGGAAACAGTATATTTAAGAAGTATGAAGAAAATCATGTCGATAGAGAAACAGAACTTCTATGCAGACATCAGTGTCAAAATGAAAGCACACTGTGGTAAGCATGAATGGACGTATATTGTCGAGTGTTTGTCCTGGAATTTGGAAATCTGCTCCCGCATGTAAATCACTGGATGACGCACAATCTGTCATGGCTGGCGGCTGCGGTCCCGCCCCTACTGTCCATGCTTGCTGCCCACGCACTGCCGCATGCGTAATCTAAGCGCGTTGCAAACACGTGTCGCACAAAGTGTAGAATTTTCTAGTGCAACTGAGTATGTGCTAAGAACAGGGCAATATGAATTTCAAAATATGGGGAGTTTGTTTTTATAGAAGAACTTATTAATCTAAAAAGCGAAAGAAAAACTTTAAAGAAGTTATATTGCTAAGAACTGGATCTTATCTAACTGTTGTAGCCACGGGTGGTACTTCATTTACTTACTTATTTTTTTCATACTGTTTCCTAAAGCTTTGACACGTCCCATGTAGAATCTAATGGCCGTCATATTTCCATGTCCATAAATATTATGAGAATGTGGTGTGTGTGTGTGTGTGTGTGTGTGTGTGTGTGTGTGTGTGTGTGTGTGTGTGCGTGCGTGTTCCATACCTTCTCCTAAAGTATTGGATTGATTTCAACCAAACTTGGTACACATATCTTTTACTGTCAGGCAACAATCACTGCAGGTATAACAGCAGCCTACCTACTACCTAACATAGTTCAGGAGATATGACGTCATAGACGATGAGATGCATGGAAAACTGCCGCGTCATGCATGGCGCTTAAATGTATTACTTCCGTGTTATTAACAGTATTAGCAATAAATTTCGTGGATACACCACTAAATGCACCTAGTAAAGTACATCATGGTACCACATCCCAACACTGAGATGCCTGAAAAACTGCCACATTGGACATGGCGATTACATTTATTACTTCTGCTCTACTAACAATGGCCGGCCGAAGTGGCCGTGCGGTTAAAGGCGCTGCAGTCTGGAACCGCAAGACCGCTACGGTCGCAGGTTCGAATCCTGCCTCGGGCATGGATGTTTGTGATGTCCTTAGGTTAGTTAGGTTTAACTAGTTCTAAGTTCTAGGGGACTAATGACCTCAGAAGTTGAGTCCCATAGTGCTCAGAGCCATTTGAACTACTAACAATGTTATCAACACATTGTGCACACAGTATCCACATATGCCGCTGTGTGTATCTACAAAGGTATATCATTGAATGACACAGATTAAAAGATACGACGTCGTAAATGCTGAGAAGCTGCCACTTCATGCTTGACGTTTAAATTTATCATCGCTCTGCTACTGTATTCTCAACCTACTTCGCAAAGAGTATCAAAATATGCTCCTGAGCGTACCTACGCAGATTGTACGATACATCGGTCAAGAGACAGGACATGATGAACACTGAGATGGGTGAAAAATTTCTGCAGCGTGCACGAAGTTTACATTTATTCTTTACTACTAACACATTCCTATAGGCGAGGCAACTTAAGCATATCACTGACGCCTGGCACCGTTTATGATAGCCTTTATCTGCGTAACGCAAACGACTGTAGGCGAAAACAGTAGTCGTCTATAGAGCTATGAGGAGACGTTCCCGTAGAGACGTTTGTAAACTCGTGCTGTTGACACGAGAAGCAGCTACAACCAGCGTACAGTGCTTATACATTTTTGCTTGTAAAATATGCTTATTTCTTTCTACGAATATTTCGTAATTTCAAAGGTGTTTTCATGAATACATGGAAATCTTTTCCGTATTTCACTACAAACATAGTTCATTTTTAAATTGGTGAAAATGGATCACTTGTTTGTCCGTCTCTCTATGTCTGTCCAACTGTTGGAACCACTTTTCTCAGGAGCTCTTAGACGTATCAGATTGAAACTGTGCCACATGCTAGAGTCTACGGTCCCTTGACAGAGTGAAAAATTGAAACTTCTAAGTCAATACAGTTAAAACATACTGCCATGTATATCACATATTTTGACACTCGCAAACTCACTCAGCTAAAGCTTTGGAGTACTTCCCTTTGCCCTAGAATCATGAAATATGGCACAGAACAAAGTTACACAACACAAGTGAGGGAAAAATATCCGAAAATTGTTAATCTGTGATTCTACAGCACGAAAAACTTTTTGTCGTTCATTATCCGACTGTCTGCCCGTCCGTCCGTCCGTCTGAAAGCCGTCTTTCTCTCGGGAACGGGTAGACGTGTGAAGTTGAAATTTATGTCAGTAAAGTCTATGGTCCCTTGGAGGGACCAATGCAGCCAAAAGATACTACCGTTTGCGTCTCACATTTTGATACTCGCAGACTCACTCATTAAAACGTGTAGCGTACTTCCCGTTGACCCAGAACATGAGACTTGGCAAGAAGCAAAGTTTCACAGAACAGGAAATAATTTAAAAATTATTAATTTATAATTATATCTCACAAAAATGTTCCTTTTGTCATTTCTTGTCCGATATCAAAATTAAAATATTCTCTGAAGTCCTGGAATTCCTATGATCGATATCTTGCCAGTATCAATGTCGCTAACAGGCAACAATCCTCGAAATTCTCGATTGCTGGTGTAAGTAGCATGAGTAAAGGGTTGCGATGTGTAAGGAGCGTGAAGCGCACTTTGAATAAGAAAATGCTACCTGACATTGAAGTCAACGTAAAAGATTGGGTCACCACACGACAAATAAGAGGTTGGGCTGAGTCGGAAAATTACTTAATTTATTTATAAGAAAAACTCATAAAAGAACATTCATTATAAAATCATTCTTAAAGAATGGGATGTAATTGTTAATATGATCCAGACATTGTTCACGTGAGTCAAATATTAAAATAAAGTAAAGGGTGCGTGAACACTGTTCTTAAGAGCAGCTTGCAGCAACATTCCTGAAAACATGACCTATCTTAAAGCATTTGTTATAAATAGGAAGGGAATACTAATTATTGGACCTGCGCGCATGGAAATACTATGGATGGGCTAACAAGGAAACTACAAGGTAAATGGTGTAGGTAAGCAGAGATATAACATCGGTACACTGGATAAAATTGGAGGTAAAATTATTTATTCCTTAAAACATTAATGTAACGCATCTATTACAACTGCTGTTGCCTGGTAACTAAGCACAATTGCTTGTGAAACGCTACACGTTTCACAACAGACTCATGTGCCCACGTGGTTCGCGGAGACAAATTTTAGTAACATCAAACCACGCAGTCGTGAACAATTAACATTTTACAGAGGACACATTTGAATAGATAAAGGATAATGGCAGGGGGCGAAAAAACTCTAATATTAACCCACGTGGATGGTTTCCAACGGGCATAGAGTAATGAGACAGAGAAAATTCACATAAGGGCAAAAATTACCAAGACTCGGAAAATATTAGAATGTTTACACACGCAGTTGCAGGCACACAAACATTCACACTGAACCGAGTCCGCTTCAACAAATGCAACACCTTTGTGCTACGTTTTTCTTACGGATCAAAGTCAAGTCTGCCTTAGGAATCAATCTGAAAGTCTGCAAAAGCCTTGCGTACCTTACTGCGGCCCAGAAAAACAATCTTCATAAGTTGAAACGCGAGACCAAAAACTAAAAGCCCCTCTTGCTATGACACAACGCGCCACGCGTTTAAATTAACTCACCCTTCTTCGAAGAGACTGTGGCTGCAGACCCTCGGCGAGCTGAAAGCAGACTGTCCGTCTCATACACTCCAACGTCTCCCACGCAACCCCGTGGCCAGGAAAACCCAGAGATGAGGCTTCGGCCACCAACCTAACACAGGTAACTTTCACACAAGGGGAGCGAACCTCTTTGCCTACCTGAAAACTACAAGGGTTGGCCGTTCTGTACGACTACTGCTGATTCTCTGCAAGCAAAATGAAACAGTCCCGCATTCGTTCACTCATGCATGCCAGAGAGTTCTGCATCACTGGAAAGCAATTAAAAGGATAATGAAAGGGGACTATATGCCCTTTCATTAGTATGGATGAACCAACTATATACAAAAGTAAGTTTCTTCGGAATCCTCGGTACGTGGAACCTGCTCGCACTTACCCGTATTTTTGTTTTCGTTTCTAATAGAAAACTGGAAAAATGAATACATGGGAATTATCGGGTTTTTCAGCTAGTAACTAAGTACGGTTGTAAGTAGCAATGATTCGACTTTAATTTTATTATTTGTAATTCTATCTATGCATCCATAGAAAAGGTTAATAATTAAGTATATTTAACTCATCCACAAATAACGAAGATATAATATTCTTCCGAAATCCTTAATCCATCGTCTTTGTATACTATACCGCCGCAACAGATTGCTTACTATCAGTTCGTCAATGTTGTGAATGTTCGTTCTCGAGCAGGCCTCTGTTTCAGAGTTACTGTGTACTAATTTCTTTCTCTTCTTTCGTTACGGCCTCTGTGTCAACGCAGACGATTCCCTCATTGCATTTTCTTCTTCTCCTCCCAGAGACTCTTCAGCCCCTCCCTTTTTCTCTTCCGCTCCTCTTCTTTCGGTATGCTCTTCGGTTGTTTGCTCCACTAATGAGTCACAAACCTTTTCATGCGTCCTTTTCTGTTCTTGAACTCTGGCTTATTGCATATTCTCTGGAACCAGAGCCCCAGGAAACACCACACCAGGGCTTAATTTCCACCGGCAAGCATCGGAAAGGCGTCCTGGCACCTCCCCGGAATTTTGCTTACACTGGAACAGGTCGGTAGCAGACAGTTAAATTAGTACATGTGTATTAAATCATTAGGTAGCTGTAATTGACGCTACGCTGGAATCAGCGAACGTGACAATACAAGGAATTGACAAAAAGTCATGGCACAGTGAAATGCACACATACAGACGGCGATAGTACTGCGTACATAAGATACAAAAGGGCAGTGTATTGGCGAAGCTGTCATTTGTACTCAAATCATTAAAATGAATAGGTTTCCGACGAGAGTATGGCCGCACGACGAGAATGAACAGTTGTTGAAAGCGGAATAGTAGTTTGAGCTAGACGCATGGAATATTCCAGTCTGGAAATCATTAGGGATTTCAATATTCCAAGACCCACGGCGTCAAGAATGTGCAGAGAACATCAAATTTCAGACGTTACTGATGATTCAGTGGTCAACGGACTTCACTTAATGAACGAGAGCAGCGGCGTTTGTGTAGAGTTGTCAGTGCTAACAGACAAGGAACATTGCGTGAAACAGCAGCAGAAATCAGTGTGAGACGTACGATGAACGTATCCGTTTGGAGAGCACGGTGAAATTTGGCGCCAGCGGTGATAATGGCAATAGACGACAGATGCGAGTGCCCTCGCTAACAGCACATCATCTCCTGCAGCGCCTCTCCTGGGCTCGTGATCATATCAAATGGTTCAAATGGCTCTGAGCACTATGGGACTTAACATCTGTGGTCATCAGTCCCCTAGAACTTATAACTACTTAAACCTAACTAACCTAAGGACATCCAACACCGAGCGAGGTGGCGCAGTGGTTAGCACACTGGACTCACATTCGGGAGGACGACGGTTCAATCCCGTCTCCAGCCATCCTGATTTAGGTTTTCCGTGATTTTCCTAAATCGTTTCAGGCAAATGCCGGGATGGTTCCTTTGAAAGGGCACGGCCGATTTCCTTCCCAATCCTTCCCAAACCCGAGCTTGCGCTCCGTCTCTAATGAGCTTGTTGTCGACGGGACGTTAAACACTAACCACCACCACAACCCACACATCCATGCCCGAAACAGGATTCGAGCCTGCGACCGTAGCGGTCACGCGGTTTCAGACTGAAGCGCCTAGACCCGCACGGACCCTAGACGACTGGAAAACTGTGGTGTCGTCAGATCAGTCCCGATTCAGTTGGTGAGAGATAGTTAATTAATTAGTTAGTTAGTTAGGTACTTAGTTACGTGTTCCATTGATCAACAGCACGAAAAACCATTATGATGTGCAATGTGTCAAATGCACAAGAAATGCGCACAGGAAACAAGTTTTTTTGTTTACATTATAGTGTTATACCTAAATATTTCTATTATCTATCCAACTGCCTTAAATGGCACAAAATTCATATATTATATCTCCAGATTTATTTACTCATATTCAAGAATACATCTATGGTGTAGAAGGAGTTGTCAAGGAGGTATGATTTCAATTTGTTTTTGAAACTATTACTGCTGTCTGTCAGACATTTTATTTCATCTGATAATTTATCAGAAAGTTTTATAGCAGCATATTTTACCCCTTTCTGCAGTAGTGTTGGAGTGTGGCACAGATCCCACGAGGCCATGGACCCAAATTGTCAACAAGGCACTGTGCAAGCCGGTGATAACTCCGTAACGGTGAGGGTTGTGTTTACATGGATCATTGGCTGAAAACTGTTATGCTCAGCTACTTGGAGACCATCTGCAGCCGTTCATTGATTTTATGTCCCAAACAACGATGGAATTGTTATGGATGGCAATGCATCCTGTCAATAGACCTCAGTTGTTCCGATTGGTTTGAAGAAAATTTGGCCACCCAGATCACCCGACACGAATTCTATCGAACATTTAGGGACATAATCGAGAGATCAGTTCGGCACAAAATCCTGCACCCCCAATTATGGACAGCTATAGACGCAGCATGGCTTAATATGTCTGCAAGGGACTTCCAACGAGTTGTTGAGTACATGCCAAGGCGAGTTTCTGTGCTACACGGGCAAAAGGAGGACCGACAGGGTATTAGGAGGTGTCGCATGGCTAAGTCACCACTTAGTTGGTGAACAACGTATTACGAGTGGCGAGCTTCGTTCCGAAATTGCTATCGGTACGTATCACCTTTCGTTTATGACTGCCGGCAACCTCAGTAGTCTACTAGCGTGGGACGTCTCGTTATATGAAAACTTTGGGTCACTCGTTACTAAATAATTTATTAGATCTCATATCATCGGATCAAAAATATGAAGCACTGCTTCTGGATGAAGCCAAGTCAAAATAAACCGAAAACCCTATGACATTTTTTGTTACCTTTTGAGGTAAATGACAAAAGTGTTGAAAAATCGGAAGCTGTGATTTTTATGGCTTATAGGGGATGGGACAGGGAAGAGGGAAGGGGTTGAAGAGGTCCGTACCGGCATCTAAATGTTCAAATGTGTGTGAAATTTTATGGGACTTAACTGCTAAGGTCATCAGTCCCTAAGCTTACACACTAATTAACCTAAATTATCCAAAGGACAAATACACACACACTCATGCCCGAGGGAGGACTCGAACCTCCGCCGGGTCCAGCCGCACAGTCCATGACTACAGTGCCCTAGACCACTCGGCTAATCCTTCGCGGCCCGGCATCTAAATTTCTAGAAATTAAGTCCTGCGTCACACCATCTCTAAACATCCATTATCCGCAGTACACAGTGCTGAGATGAAGCACAACTGAATTTCAGCGAGACTAGCCTCTCTCACATGCCTAGTGATTGATTATTCAGAGAATGCTGGTTTAATGTCTTTTGTGTGGGATCAAAAATTTAAAAACCTCTCTCACACCAGCCTGATTTAGCTTCACTGATCAGGATAGTAAAAACATGCGTATATTGAGGGAATTTTCATTGACAAAGCAGACTTATCACATTCACACAGTTCAATACTGTTCTATCCTGATTAAATTGAGCTTAACGTAAATTCCATAAGGCAGTGAAGCAATTTCGAAGTCTCGGTGCGTCGAAAATTGTCAGTCGATCTCCTGGAAACATTTGTAATAATTATTAACTTTCGGTGATCACATGGGGAAGACCGTAGATCTGCTGGTAAGACCGTGTTAGCCTATTTATTTGAAGTAACTGGATATCTTGAGCATACAAAACGGCAGGTTCGTCCAGTGTAAATCAGACGTTCCCCACTGATCCCGTGCAACACAGCGTAGTAAGCAGACACTGTCAATAATAATCAGTTAAATAATACGCGAACACACTTACTTTAGTTTAGTTCATGTATTAAATTCCTTCTCATACAGAATTTCATCAAGATGGCGACTAGCTCAACAATACATACATATACATCCTTCTTTCACGACTAATCGGCAGGAAGTCCTCTATTCTTTTCATAAGAGAAAACATAGATAGCAGAGAAGCTATTCCATGGAGTAAATGGACGCTCCAAGGAATAATTGGGCTTGAAACTACTTTGCATTGATAATCGGTAAGATAAGAAGAGATATTTAGAAATATGTACAGAGTTATATAATTTATAAAATTTCTGAAAATATCGCGGAGAGACCGCTGCAAGAGACATTACACTGGGCTGTCCTATGACTTCTTATGACAAATGTTTTACCCTTGGACTTTTGTCCGTCGGCTCAGCCTCAAGTAACGACACGTGTTAGAATGACTATCTGGTGAAAGTAGTATCTTAATGAGAGACGAAAAAATAGTAAAAGTATCTATTTTGAAGAGGCATAAAGTGACTGACAGGTGGGGTTGTACACCGGAACGATAAATTCAAAGTTTGCTCCTGTGTGCATAACTTATGAAACCATTAGCACTAAACGAATTCCTAGTGCCCGCTGCCCTGTGAAGCGTTGCTCTTGAAAACAGCCTCCCCCACGCAAAGAGGCCGGCGACCGTCCGCGACGAACGAGTTGCAATGTCCCGCCGCTGTGGGAGTCTTTTCGTCCTGCCCCCAGGGAGCTACTTGTTACGGCGTCACGTCCACCACTACTTGAGACCTCCAGCTCTCCTCTGGAGTCCTCGAACAGCGAACCCAGCGCCCGTAAATATCCCAAGCACTCCAGAGCTGCCACAAACTCTCAGAGGCCCTCTGAAATTTCAAGTTACGCTAGGTGCGAGTGCATTATGCCTCCTCCTCTCCTTTTTTGTGTCAGTGTGTACATAAGGAGAAAACAACTACGAAACCTCAAGTAGAAAACTTACAGTTTTAATGAGAAATAGAAATGGAATAAAAGCTTCGAAATTTTCTTGGTTGCTTCATAGTTTATGACATATACCTACTAAGTGATTACGATATTGCACTGCTTGTGTTATTCTGAATTACGGCGCGAAGTTCCTTTGGACAGGCATGTACAAGGAAACTTCGCATCGGAATTCGGAATAACGCAGGCGCTGCAGTATCGTACTTATCCGCCGACACCGGGCAAGCGACATTCAAGTAAAATGTCTTTCCTGTACGGGAATATCAACGGATGTAAGAATACAGGTTCTAGACACATGACTGACGACATGGAGTTTGGGTGTGACCGTGAGTCATGCTCGGATAGCCAAATGATAAGACGTCCGCAAGGGATAAGCGAGAAATCCGGGTTCGTGTCCCGGTCCGCCGCGCGAAGTGGCCGCGCGGTTAGAGGCCTCATGTCACGAACTCCGCGGCCCCTCCCGACGGGGATTAGAGTCCTCCCTCGGGCGTGGGTGTGTGTGTTGTCAGCATAAGTTAGTTTAAGTAGTGGGTAAGTCTAGGGGCCGATGACCTCAGCTGTTGGGTTCCTTAAGAATTCACACACCTTTGAACTTTTAGTCCCTGTCCAGCATAAATTTTCGGTATCCTCATTACATTAAACAGCTCATGGTTGTCCATATTCGCATCTGCGAAACGATTAATGTACTAAATGATAGCTCGGAGTTGCCCGGTACATTATTTGAACACAAAGTTAAACGGAATAGGTGCTACCACCAATCAGCCTAGCAACGCCAAAGACTATCGGTTCGCCTTTTACACACGATGCAAAAAAAAAAAAAAAAAAAAAAAAAAAAAAAAATACGTGTATAAAACTTTAGACTCTCAAGAAGAGATAAAGTGAAAAGTTTTTTATGTGACAAAAATGTTACAAGTGCACCGTTTCTCTGCTAGGAGCACATGACGTTTGTGACGCTATTGAAGTTTAGGGGCGGTGTTCAGATTTCCGTGTGGCGAATATTGCTTTCGAGATTGTCGTTGAAAATGTCGTCCAGTTACATTAACGCACAACTAACAGCTGTATTTGGTGTACGAGACACAGACACATATCCAAGAAGAATTTGTTGCCCGTTTCGCTGACGCTGGAAGCTGGTTGTTTTGGACGTGTTAGACAGCCATTGGGAAACAAGTACCAATGAGAGTACCTGTTGCCCAATGTATACATTGCTGTACCTTTTGCCTTGATATTGTATGAGTGATTACGCTTAATAACAAGATGTGTGGTTTGGAAATGGGCGTGTCAGCCCGAAACCGTTAACCACTACAGCTGAATTTTATATGAATGCAACTGAGACGGGCGAAATAAAAAATTATGCAGTTGTCTCACAAATAATCTTCTGGATACGGCTCAACATTTCCCCAAAGAGGTTAAAACTAATAAATAGTATAATACTCATGGAAATATTGCCTTTATCAGAGCACTAACATGTAAAGTATTTACTTCCACAATTTGTTAAGCATTCAATATTACTCCAGGAATGTGTCTCCCCCCCCCCCCCCCCCCAATTAAAAAAAATTAAATAAAATAAAAAAAAACATTAGATATCCAAATTTTTCTTTCAAAGAAATTGACAATTTGAACTTCTTTCGCTGGTACATTCTAACATGACAGTACTGCGAACGGCTGAAAGCAAGGGGAAATTACAGCCGTAATTTTTCCCGAGGGCATGCAGCTATACTGTATAGTTAAATGATGATGGCGTCCTCTTGATTAAAATATTCCGGAGGTAAAATATTCCCCCATTCGGATCTCTGGGCGGGGGCTACTCAGGAGGACATCGTTATCAGGAGAAAGAAAACTGGCGTTCTACGGATCGGACCGTGGAATGTCAGATCCCTTAATCTGGCAGGGGAAATGGATAGGTTAAAGTTGGATATAGTGGGAATTAGTGAAGTTCGGTGGCAGGAGGAACAAGACTTTTGGTCAGGTGAATACAGGGTTATAAGTACAAAATCAAACAGGGGTAATGCAGGAGTAGGTTTAATAATGAATAAAAAAATAGGAGTGCGGGCAAGCTACTACAAACAGCATAGTGAACGCATTATTGTGGCCAAGATAGACACGAAGCCCACGCCTACTACAGTAGTACAAGTCTATATGCCAACTAGCTCTGCAGATGATGATGAAATTGATGAAATGTATGATGAGATAAAAGAAATTATTCAGGTTGTGAAGGGAGACGAAAATTTAATAGTCATGGGTGACTGGAATTCGAGAGTAGGAAAAGGGAGAGAAGGAAACATAGTAGGTTAAAATGGATTGCGGGTAACAAATGAAAGAGGAAGCAGTCTGGTAGAATTTTGCACAGAGCACAACTTAATCATAGCTGACACTTGGTTCAAGAATCATAGAAGAAGGTTGTATATATGGAAGATGGTCGAAGTAGAGAAGATATGAAATGTAGACTGGTAATGGCAAGGAAAGCGTTTCTGAAGAAGAGAAGTTTGTTAACATCGAGTATAGATTTAAGTGTGAGGAAGTCGTTTCTGAAATTATTTGTATGGAGTGTAGCCATGTATGGAAGAGAAACGTGGACGATAAATAGTTTGGACAAGAAGAGAATAGAAGCTTTTGAAATGTGGTGCTATAGAAGAATGCTGAAGATTAGATGGGTAGATCACAAAACTAATGAGGAGGTAATGAACAGAATTGGGGAGAAGAGGAGTTTGCGGTACAACTTGACAAGAAGTAGGAACCGGTTGGTAGGACATGTTCTGAGGCATGAAGGGAGCACAAATATAGCATTGGAGGGCAGCGTGGAGGGTAAAAATTGTAGACGGAGACCAAGAGATGAATACAGTAAGCAGATTCAAAAGGATGTAGGTTGCAGTAAGTACTGGGAGATGAAGAAGCTTGCACAGGATAGGGTAGCATGGAGAGCTGCATCAAACCAGTCTCAGGACTAAAGACTACAACAACAACACATAATAACCTGAAAATATAGAAAATACAACCATTAGATCAAATCTCAAGGCCAAGGAGCCAAACGTGTTCACACTAGTCTACAGTATTCGCAGATTGTGTGAGGGAGGCTCTATGTACAGACTGAGAACTTCTTGCTTCCTATACACACACACTAAGTAACTAATCTTCATTCCATTCACGTTCTGCCCGATACACCAAGAGTAAGGCAGAAGAATATAAGGTATGTAACGCGACGTGCGACAAATCCAGGGCTTCAGTTTAAGTATGACAACGACAGTAATGGACAGCCAGGCCCAGAACAACACAGGCCGCAACCGCCGAGCTGGACGCCACAGCACAGACCTTCACAAAATCTAGCCAGACCGCCTTGTTACATTCCATCCCCAAGTAACTTCCTCATGTGGTGTAGTGCTTAGCACACTGGACTCTCATTCGGGAGGACGGCGGTTCAAACCCTGATTTAGGATTTCCGTGATTTCACTGAGTCACTTCAGGAAAATGCCGGTATGATTCCTTTGACAAATGGGGCGGCCAATTTCATTCCCCATTTTTCTCTAACCCGAGCTTGTGCTCCGTCTCTAATGAGCTCGCTGTCGATGAGACGTTAAACACTAATCTCCTCCTCCTCCTTCTCCTCCTCCCCCTTCCCCTTCCACTCCTACTACTAACACCGAGCGAGGTGGCGCAGTGGTTAGCACACTGGACTCGCATTCGGGAGGACGACGGTTCAATCCCGTCTCCGGCCATCCTGATTTAGGTTTTCCGTGATTTCCCTAAATCGTTTCAGGCAAATGCCGGGATGGTTCCTTAGAAAGGGCACGGCCGATTTCCTTCCCAATCCTTCCCTAACCCGAGCTTGCGCTCCGTCTCTAATGACCTCGTTGTCGACGGGACGTTAAACACTAACCACCACCACCATCCTACTACTAACTTCCTTCTCGCGATCTCCCTCACTTCGTTCCCCGAGCGCCGCTTGCCTTCTTCGTATGGCGGGCGACCAAAGACGCTACTGTCGGTGGAAGATCGAATCTGAGAGAGCCGCCAGTCCTCACCATTCTGATAAAGCTTTATGATAATGCTGAACTCAATGTTTTAATGTGATTTTAGGTGTCGTCAGCCAGTGGAGTTGTTGCTTAAGTGGGATCAAGCCGCTTACTCAGATCTGTGTTTCAGAGTAAGAGTGCTTCCGTTTTCCATTCAACCTATGCCCTCAGCAGTTGAGGGTTTCGCGCCGTCGTTGCCACCGGCGCCGCGCTGGTTGAGGTAGGTGGGTTCTCACATCTAGGCCCACCTCACTCCGAGGACGTCGGGTGGTCCATCTTGGCGTAGGATCTGAAGATTTTGTTTCAGTGAAATTTGAGTTTGAAAAATTAAATAACACGTGAGAAAAATGTGTCAGCCCAACCACCCTCCGTTGCAGCCAACCCAGCGTTCTACTTCCTGCCCATGTTCCTGGCAGTTTCAGTAAATGTGAAATGAAATCACCGAATGGTATTATTGACTGGGAGACACTGTCTGGGTTAGTAGGGCACCCGGTCCAAGTCTTTCTATTTGATACCACTTTGGCGACTTGCCCATCAACGATGAGATGAAATGGCGAGAACAACACACGCAGTCCCCAAGTAGAGAAAATCTGTGACCTGCGCGGGAATCGAACCCTGGACCCCATGATCTATAGCAGCTACGCAAACCATCAGACCACTAGCTGCGCACATTAGTAATTTAAATTAACATAAAATAGTTTCTCAAACAGTATAACAGGTCTGTCACCTGATACATGAACTTCCAAACGTGATCGTAAAAATTGTATTACCGCAAAATCTAAATTTATTGTGGATGAATAAAATATATTGTGAAATAAGTTGTCAGCTACTGCGAGTGTGATTTGAACTACTCCAAGATCCTAATTTACTGTAGACTGATGAAAATTTATTGTAAATGTTGTAAAATAAGTTATCATGAGTAATTTGAACTGTTTGAATTTTTACTCTGCTACATAATTAATAACTATAAAAACAGTAAATACCAAATTACATAAATTTGATGAATTAATAAATATTTACAACTGTTTTATCTCGGAAACCATCAAAACAGAGTACATAGCCAACAGTTCCTGCAGAGGGCAGTTTTAACTCCTCAGGCAAAGATTATTTCTTTGCTTGCATTGTGATTCACTACCATTTTTGATCCACCTAATATTAATACATTGAGCATGTCGGAAATTGCCAATCTCATAAGAGTTTAAACTCGATGTATACGTGTACGGAGCTGTAGCGGTCAACACTGAAGAGAGATGGCACGGTTGTATGCTCAGCGTTGCCCTCTCTTGTGTGACACGAAAGGGGAGGGTTAAGCCAATATTGCATAATGAACAGCTCCCAAACAAAGTGGACTCGCGGAAGTAAATGACAGTACGCTTCGTCGGCGCCAAAGAGCGCAATATCAGCGTGTGAGTGAGTTCGATAGGGGCAGATTGAACGCTCGCTGAGAAACGTTACCTGTACAGTGACATCACGTCTTATAGGTGACCTGTGGCAAGCGGAGTCATAAGTCAGTGCCACCTGAGGCTGGAAGGCAAAACTGGGGAAGTTGGTAGTGGACTATGCAGCGTGAGTGGCATCTTGTCCACATGATCATAAACCCGCGAGTCAATTTTATACACAGCCTTTAACATGTAGCTCTTCATCGGATTGTGGACGGAATTTTTTGCGGCTTGGACCGATGGCCCAAGTACACTTCGTTGACTTCTGAGAATGCTGATCCATTACCTAGGAGTCAAACCCAGGTTAGTTGTACAACTCAGGAGAGAAAGCGTAGAAATGTTGAGGAAACCATCTGTAAACGTGCAGACCGCCAACGTGAGAATGCTGTCGCGGTCGGCCAGTTTAAAACAGACAGCACAGAAATGTCCACGATGGAGGTCGTTCACGATGATGCTATGGGTGATGCTCCAGACACAGGTCCTAAAACGTAGACCATCGATCCGTCCAGCGGAAGCACTTACGGATAGGACAAGTAAAACGTCGGAAAAATTAGTGACGAACACAGCTGAATCTTTCAGTAAATAAATAGCAGTGAAATTTAGACTGAAAATCTAAGAGAAAATCCCTGCAGGAGGACAAATGATGTACACAATCAATTTTTAGTAACTTCTAATTCTGCCCACGGGGAAATCTAGGTTGAAAACATAATGATGCCTTATTCTGAAGCGATGTCCCTGCCAAATACGAATTGTTTGCGGGAAATCCGTAAAGAACAAAAACAATTGCAGTAGCTGGGGATTGTTTCCTCAAGTACAGACAAGCGAAAACGTAAGAAAAGAGACGCGAAGTCTAATCTTTCTCCAACATCCAAATATATTACAAGATGAGAAACTACAAGAATAGGTGCTGGGGCTGGAAATAAGTAGTTTACAGCTAGAAAACACGATAATGACCTACCAAACGGCTGGTCCCGGCGGAGGTTCGAGTCCTCCCTTGTGCTTGTGTGTGTGTGTTTGTCCTTAGGATAATTTAGGTTAAGTAGTGTGTAAGCTTAGGGACTGATGGCCTTAGCAGTTAAGTCCCATAAACTTTCACACACATTTGAACATTTTTTGAACCTATCAAAATGATACTATTTTCACTTTAAATGTCAACAGAATTTCAATTAAGCTAAAACTGACGTGTCTCTAAAGGCTTTTATTCACCACCGAAATTGATACAGCGTTGCTCCAGTGAGTAGAAACTAATATCAAGGTGAAACTGCGCGGTACAATGTCGTTCTCAGCAGATCATAAAGTTCTGGAGTGGCGAAATTTTCGAAGTAGTTTTGCTAACTATGCGAGAGCAAGGTCTGTGCATCCGTGATTTAATACGATGTTGAAAGTTGTTGTTTTTGTTACTTACATTTTTGATTTTAGAGTTAGTATTTCTATGGATTATGTTGTATTTTAACTGCAGATTAACATAATGTAGGTTAAGATTGTACAAGAAAAAAATGGAGAATACTTCATGCTATTTACGTAGCAGGAAGAACGTCAGATACTGGAGGAGAAAGATTTTGTTGGAACATCCGTACTCTTAGTTTTTATCAAGGAGCGTAATTTATAACATTTATAAAGAAGAGACATAAGGATTTAAAAGAAGAAAATTCCTTTTAATTTTAGTAGTGAAGAGAACAAAAGCCATCAAGATTGGTATTTCATTTTATTATTTATTTCCATATTTAATCTCACCTTCAAAAAAATAAACAATTTATAGTTACTACAGTGATTAATTTTTGTTTTTACCTATGGAAAATCTCTTAATTTAGGATATAGGAAAAGAGACTTGGTAAACTATTGCCACCTGGAAAGAAAATATTTTCTCGTTATGTCACCAGCTGTAATGTATTTTCATTTTCACAAGCAAAGGTGTAGGAGACGATTCGTAATACTTTAGACGCAGATGAAGGAAAAATGCAGATGAAGAAACAAAATCGTGGAAGCCAGGCTGAGGAGACAGCATAAGATCCATAAGGTGAGCGAAAGGAAGGAGTAAAATCGGAAAAAAAAGAAAAAAAAAGAAAAAAGCTCGCATTTGAGTGTTCTGGACTGCCACACTTGCGTATGCAGGTAGTTCACCCATACCAGGAATCGAGAATCTTGACGACTTTTGCCTATAATCAGTATGAATATTGACAGGAAACAGGTTCTGAAAATTCCAAGACTTTGGAGAATGATTCAATTTTAAGATTTAATTTTGAATTTTTTGTATGATTTCGCATTTGCCATTGTAACTTTTTTATTTCTTTCATTAATTCTGACGCTATATTAACATGATACGCTAATTAGCAACAGTAGTTATGCTTTCCTTTATGTGCAATGTAAAACTTTCCTTTTTGCCAAATTTCCCGATTCTGTGTCAACAGAAAGTATCATAAAAGTTTTCATGATTGATTTTGAGAGCATCAAAATATGTGACACAATGACAATACCTTTTATTGCACTACTTGGAAGCTTACATTTTTTACGCCGCCGAGGGACGGTAGACCTCAGTACCTGACATAAATTTGAACATAAGTCTCAACATTCTTCACAATCGGACAGAGGTATGGAACCCTAAAAAAAAGAAAAGAGGGGAAGAAAAAACGTAGACTTATGAGGTGACACTCAACCCAGAGATGGTGGGTTCGAGTCCTGATGGCGAACGAAATTTTTATCTTGAGTATGTGGCCACCAAGCTTAGGCGAGATTATGGGATATGACGCACAGTTCATGAACACTAAGCGTCATGGTCGTGTTCTGTATTTAATTCTAAACAACTCAGTTGTGTCTCATGCAATGAGGACATGTGACTCCGTTTATGTATCGTCGTTTCCTTAAGGACGTGAAACTCAGTGAGCGCTTTGGGGTATTCGAGAGAAGAAGGCCGTATATCAACACCAGGTATCACCCTCTCCACGACACCACACTACACACACATGCGTTACAGCCAACTGCGTAAGACAACTACTGTTAAGACACAACTGTCATATTTTGCGAAGGAAAAGGGTAACTGGACACGGTCCCACCTTTATGGGTATAGCCGTCACAAATGCACAGTTCCATAATTTTCATTTGTTTGCTTCGATGTAACCACAGTGCGGTAAAAAGCTGATGTGAGATCTGTATATTAGTCCGCCTGCTTAGAATTTCATGGATGTTAGCGTACGTGATCCTTTCGAAGTCATATGCAGCAAAGGGATTAAAGTGGCTCCTTGTATAGTTTATCCCACTGTAATAACTGTTTGGTGTGATTTTGTAGCGTGGCCCACTTTTACTTTCTCCTTGCCATGTGTGCGGTTTGTAGAGCATTCTGGAAACCTAGTGATCTCCTTTGGAGCTCTTCTCGGGAGACAAAACGTTCCTGTGGTCGAGATAAAAACTATATACAGCCGACAAAACAACACTATTTTGCACGGAAAATAGCTAAGTCCCCAATCGGGCATTCACCTTAAACAGCCATTTGTGTTATAACGGTAGTATATTCTGATATTGGCGAGGCGTAATATACATTGGAGATTAATACCAATTAAACACTATACATGAAAGCATAGGAGAACGACGAAGATCGCGAAATCTACGAAGAAGGAGTTGCTGTTACTGTGCAAGTAGCTCATGATCAACGTGCCTGTTCGTCACTCCTTGAAGCATAGTACTGCTCCGCCTTGAGGTAAATATTTATTATCTGCTCGTCGTAGTAGGTGCCAACGGCCTTTCTGTGTCAGCTTCTCTCATCTTGATGATTACACACTGTTGCATATTATTTGTTGTCTTTAAGAGAGCTTTTGGACTACGAGCTACAAAAACTGTATCAAGAACCTCAAAATATTTTATACAAAGTCCATCCTAGTTATCTCAATGACATTCGGTTTATAGGAGTGAAGAGTATATGATTTTAGATCGCACTTCGTTTCGAAGCTCGTATTTCAGATGTAGGAGAGAGTAACTAACCGAATAATTATTAAATTATTTGACACGAATAAAACTGGTAATGATATGCTTTTTATCACATTACGCGAGCAAATGTAAACACCAGGCTGAACAGCAATCATTTGCCTCTATATACAGGAGCCGGCCGGTGTGGCCAAGCGGTTCTAGGCGCTTCAGATCGGAACCGCACTGCTGCTGCGGTCGCAGGTTCGAATCCTGCCTGGGGCACGGATGTGTGTGATGTCCTTATGTTAGTTAGGTTTAAGTAGTTCTTAGTCTAGGGGACTGATGACCTCAGATGTTGCCGGCCAGTGTGGCCGAGCGGTTCTAGGCGCTTCAGTCTGGAACCGCGTGACAGTCACGGTCGCAGGTTCGAATCCTGCCTCGGACATGGATGTGTGTGTTGTCCTTAGGTTAGTTAGGTTTAAGTAGTTCTAAGTTCTAGGGGACTGATGACCTCAGATGTTAAGTCCCATAGTGCTGAGAGCCATTTGAACCATTTTCTGATATGTTGTGGGCAGTAGAGTGATTGATAGACTGTGAGGAATTAGATACATCACACTGTTTTATATGTAGGGGCTTTCATGCACACAAGGAATGGGTAATTTCGTTGTATATGAAGTGACTGTGGCAAAAGGCCTTTTAGTTACTAGTTTCGATGTTATGGATGAGGATGATATAGACAGGTCAATTGTGGACCTAACTATAAGCGAACTGTCAACACAGCTGCATTACATGTGAAATTTGAGCATTTGAAAAGAGAAGGTAGGATAGCAACAGAGAAGCTATTGGTAAAGTTTGTGCATTTGTTCAGTCCCAGTGGGTCATTGCCAATGACACCTATAATCTACACAGGATTCTGACTAGACTCAAATATCCTGTGTATCAGGAACCACAAAGAACACCCCACAAGTTACAAAAAATAACAAAATACACTCATGCTCATAAATTAAGGAAACTGCTAATACATGCTGAAAGTGAAACAAAGCTCTGGTGGGCGGTGCGCGGGTTTAAATCACCTCGGGGTATGACCATGCGGTTCATTTGACTTGCGGTCGTCGCACGGTGGCGCTGGTAGCAATGCACATACACAGAGGTGTGTTAGTGCGGCAAGTAAGTGTGTAGACGTTTTCAGACGTGCTAATGGGGACTGTGTGCTGAAAATGGCTCAAAGGACACATATTGATGACGTTATGAGGGGTAGAATACTAGGGCGACTGGAAGCTGGTCAAACACAGCAGGTCGTAGGACGGGTCCTCCGTGTGCCACCAAGTGTGATCTCAGGATTATGGCAACGATTCAAGCAGACAGGAAACGTGTCCAGGCGCTACAGTACGGGACGTCTACAGTGTACAACAACCACAAGAAGACTGATATTTCACCATCAGTGCCCGCAGACGGCCACGGAGTACTACAGGTAGCCTTGGTCGGGACCTTTATTGCAGCCACTAGAACAGTTGTCTCCAGACACACAGTCTACAGACGACTAAAAAGACGTAGTTTATTCGCCCAGACACCTGAAAGATGCATTCCACTGACCCCTGTCACAGGAGAGCCCGTAAAGCCTGGTGTCAAGAAAACAGTACATGGTCATTGGAACAGTGGTCCCAGGTTATGTTCACGGACGAGATTAGGTATAGTCTGAACAGTGATTCTCGCCGCGTTTTCATCTGGCGTGAACTAGGAATCAGATACCAAGCCCTTAATGCCCTTGAAAGAGACCTGTATGGAGGTCGTGGTTTGATGGTGTGGGGTGGGATTATGACTGGTGCACATACATCCCTGCATGTCTTTGACAGAGGAACTGTAACAGGTCAGGTGTATCGGGACGTCGTTTTGCACCAGTATGTCCGCCTTTTCAGGGGTGCAGTGGGTCCCACCTTCCTCCTGATGGATGATAAGGCACGGCCCCACCGAACTGCCATCGTGGAGGAGTACCTTGAAACAGAAGGTATCAGGCGAATGGAGTGGCCTGCCTGTTCTCCAGACCTAGACCCCATCGAGCACGTCTGGTATGCTCTCGGTCGACATATCGCACGTCTTCATATCCCTACGACACTTCAGGAGCTCCGACAGGCACTGGTGCAAGAATGGGAGGCTATACCCCAGCAGCTACTCGACGACCTGATACAGAGTATGCCAACCCGTTGTGCGGCCTGTGTACGTGTGCATGGTGATCATACCCCATATTGATGTCGGGATACGTGCGCAGGAAACAGTGGCGTTTTGTAGAACATGTATTTCGGGACGGTATTCTCAAATTATCACTAATACCGTGGACTTACAGATCTGTGTCGTGTGTGTTCCCTATGTGCCTATGCTATTAGCGCCAGTTTTTTGTAGTGCCACGTTGTGTGGCACCACATCTGCAATTATCCTTCATTTATGAGCTTGAGTGTAATTTATTAATCAACAACTGAACGATAGCATAACAGCAGGAAATAACAGTTCTTGTAAAACATCAATTATTACTAACCTAAGTATAGTCAGATCGTGTGAAAAAGTATAGGTTTCTGTTGTGATTATTGTTATTTATTCACTAAATGGGTTATGGATGAATATCTGGTATGAAACATTCACAAAGGAATGGCCAGCGACTGCATTTACAGTCCCTCTGGATCATTACCAGTACGAGCAAGCGCCATTTGGTTTAGACAACACAGCAGCCACATCTCAATGATTCGTAGCTGAATTATTAGAAGGTTTAAAGTCATATCAGCGCATTGGGTACTTGTATGACATTATTGTATTTTCGAAGGATATGAAGGAGCACACATGTATCAAGAAGAAGTTTTAGAAGGTTGTGTTCTGCATGCCCAATGTTGAGTAGCAAGAAGTGCCATTTTGCTTTAACAGAAGTTAACTACCTAGGACACATAATTAGCTGCGACAGTATAAAAAGAGACATGAGGTTAAAACATGCAGTACATGTTTTTCTGTCACTGCAAATGACTAAATAGCTACAGTCATTTTTAGAATTAGCCAATCATTGTAGGGAATTTGTAATAGGTTTGTGAATATTGCAAGAATGTTGACACAGTTATTGAAGAAGCCAGTGGATAGATGAATGCCAAGCTGTATTCGAAAAACTGGAGGAGGCGTTAACAACTAGCCATGTATTAGTATTTCCATATTGTGAAAAATGAGTTTATTGTGTCCCTTAACGGAAGCAGTCAGGTGGTATGGTGTGTTCTACGCCAGCTGTGACGGGAAAGAGCACCCAGTGGCTTACATATCAAAAGAATTAAATACAGCTGAAAAAAATATTCGATCATGGAAAGAGAAATGTTCAATTTGATATGTGCTCTCACTTACTTCAGGTATAATCTGTATGGCGGGAAACTCAAACTATTAACCGACCAATCAGCACTGAAATGTTTATTACGGTTAATACGAAGCGTATTTCCGTAAAGTAGTGCGAATTTGTCATTCAGGTATTCATAAACTGGGTAGAAAGCATCGTAGCGCAGATGGACTAATCAGGTAGAGTGGTCTCATACAAATGATTTATTCTAGCATTGTGGAATGGCAGAAGGTGCAGTCTGTTGATGGAGATTAAAAGTTATTGAAAACACAGCTGCAGTTCAATCTGCATGATGTCTTATTACTTAGGACAATGAAGTTAGGGTCACACATCATAACACCTGTTACAATTTGATACAAAGCATTTAAGGAAGTTATCACGACAAGAAAGACACAGAACGAGGAATGATAGCATATCTGTACGGTACTGATGGGAACTATGGAAAGAGGATGTTGAGCAGTGTGTGAAAAATTATATACTTTGTGCATACTTCAGTCAGTCAGTCAAAAGAAGTACCACTTCAGAGACTACTGAGGCATCTATACCACTCAGTGAGACAGATATGTACAGTCGTGCTCAAAAGTATCCCAACGACCTGAATTGTATTTCGCCTGATTCGCATACAACCCTCATAACGCAGCTGTCTAGCAGGTCCTCTAATCGCACCTCGGTACAGTCGTTTGACTATTGAAAATTGTTCCTACAAATCACCACTAGAAAACACTGCTCTGCATCGCAATAACTCAAGATGTAAAATAATACCACGATACTACAAATATCAGCGAAGACTTTACCACAGCAAAGACTGTCCTTAAGGCTTGTAAGCTCACATTTATTACAATAAATGACATACCTGAAATGTTACCACTCTCTTTATTACGTCAGATAGGTAATGCACGTCGTAAGTTCGTCGTATTCATGATTTCCTCTTCAAAGTAACATACCGTACTTATTATTTAACAAAAAAATGACAATAAAAATTTAAGTTATTAACGAGCTGCTAGTTGAGAATATGTATGAACTTCAAATGACACGACGAACCGTCTCGTTCTGGATTCAAACCCAGGTCATGCAGACTAAGCAAAGATATCGTGACTGAAGGAAACTAACAGTCATTCCTGACTTGGCATACAGAGAGTGATATACCTCGATTTCAGACTGTATCAGTTAGCAAATATCAACTGTAAATTACATAACGTAACCATTTTTAACGGACGCGAATTCCTACCCAGCATCTATTGTCCCTGTTAACGAGCTACGAGAGATGTTAAACATTGCTTCTTCGCAAGTAACTTACTTGAAATGCCGTGAGGTAAAGCTTTGTGTTGGACAGGGATTCGAGCCCAGAACCTAATTGGATTGTTATCGAAGCACAATCAACTGTGACATATCGGATTTTCTCGGCAGTAGCAAGATGTTTTAACTGAAATGACGAGACGAAACATTAATTTTTTCCTTCCCAGGACTCCAACCCGGCACCTATCGCTGTTATATTCTAGAGAAAACGAACGTTAAATATGGGTTTGTTACACCATCAGCGACATGTGAGCATGTTTCAACTAGAAATAATATGACGAAGAGTTCAGTGCTGACTGGTAATCGAACCCCACACATATTGTTGTTGACTACACACAAAGAGACGTCAGCTACCGAATTTTTCTCCACCAGCAGCTCGAAATAACATCCTTGAACTTACAGTGATCTCGCAAATAGTTCTGTGTCTCACTGGGGGTCAAAAAATCAGATATCGTTAGTGGTGACAACGAATGAAAATACATTAAAAATCAAAATTATTATCCACCAGCAGATAGGTGTACTCATGCTAGGTCTTGATAATACATAATGAAAACTTTAGTGCCGGGCCAGGATTTGAACCCATTCACGCGCAATATGTGGAGATGTTGAGGAATCTGCAGTTTTGACCAAACAACAAATTGTATTCGAGCTGTATTGTCACGAAGGGATCAAATTCCGCGTTAAGGGCGGTCTGAGTTGCATTCCCAGTTCAGAACCAGTTTTATCGACGTACAGAAGCTCAAATAAAAGGTGGAATAAGTGTCCTGTGACCCTACATAGCGTTTGTTTCGTCACTAGAAATAAATAACTAGTATAATAAAGGTTACTGGTGATAGAGTATCTACATGTCGCCACTCCTGACTTTATTTTGGTTCAACCTAACGTCTACTTGGTAGAGAAGGAATATCATGTTTAATGTAAATTTCAGACCACAATGACAGTATACCTTCTTCACTTGGCATAGCCAGAAGAGAATAGAATCTGTCTCTCCCTATCAAAAATCGTCGGCGTAAGATGGAATCGAACCCAGACCATGAGTAAATGAATCTATCAGCAATCCAACAGACCACCAAATCCTCTGACCTGTGCTTCATTTTTCAATTGTAACGCCGTTATGCCACACTGGATGAGAATTCTGACACACAGGCTCCCTGTAGTGGTTTGCAGCATGTTCAGTACATTTATTTACTTGGTTGATCGAATCGCCATGAACTAGCTGCCTCGGCTACCCAGTGCATACTTTCGACTCTATTTTGTAATCACCGAAATAAAATCACGTAACTGCCACCTACACAGAAATGTATAGGATATACCATCCGACTTTCATAAAAATATCGTCCACAAAATTCCGAAGACTGGAACAACTGACATGTGTGGGAATTATCGCACAATCAACTTAACAGCTCGTGCATACAAGTTGCTGACAAGAATAATGCACAGCAGAATGGAAAAGAAAATTGAGGATCTGTTAGATTGCGTCAGGTTGGCTTAAGGAAAGGTAAAGGCACCAGACATTCAGTTCTCACGTTACGGTTGATGGTGGAAGCAAGACTAAAGAAAAACCGAGACGGTTTCATAGGATTTGGTTAAATGGAAAAAGAAATTATGCAAAATGAAAGCAGCTGTCAAAAGTTGAATGAGAGATTCTTTTAACTAATTTGAAAGCAATGTTTTATCTGCAGATTCTAAAAATAACCCCAAAAAGTTTTGGTCGTATGTAAAATCTATGAACGCTACAAATAATTCAATACTTTCTCTTGCTGACAATATGGTAATGGAACGGATGATGATAAACAGAAGGCCGAAATTCTAAACCTAGCTTTCAAAAACTTATTTACGGTAGAGGACTGCAGCACCATTCACCCTTTCGATTATCGAACAAACGCAAGGATGGCTGACATAGTGTTTTGTGTATCTGGAGTTAAGACCCTTACACGCCAGGAAGGCATCTGGCCCAGACGGTATCCCCTTGTGATTATACGTTGACTATGCCACAAATATAGCACCATTCTTATCCATCATCTATCAGAGATCATTGGAACAGCGGGAAGTTCCACGGGACTGGAGAAAGGCCCAGGTCATAGCAGTCTATAAAAAGAGCAGAAAATCGGACGCACATAATTACCGGCCAAAGCCACTGACATCGATTTGTTGTAGAATTATGGAACATATTTTGTGTTCAGACATAATGACTTTTCTAGACTCTGAGAAGCTCATCTGCAGAAACCGGCACGGTTTTAGGAAACAGCGGTCATGCGAGACACAGCTGGCCTTCTTTGTGCATGATATACAACAGGCTCTAGATTCCGGCTCCCAGGTTGATGCCATATTTATCGACTTTCGAAAGGCGTCCGACTGAGTTCCGCACTGTCGCTTGCTCCAAAAAGTGCGCACTTACGGTCTATCCGATGCCATATGCGGTTGGATAGAAAGTTCTAGGATACACAGAGCAGCATTTCGTCCTGAATACGCTGACTTCAACAGAAACAAGCGTAACGTCAGGTGTGCCCCAGGGTAGCGTAATAGGTCCTCTGCTTTTTACGATTTACATAAACGATCTGGTTGATGGTATTGACAGCTGCATTAGACTGTTTGCCGCTGATGCTGTAGTCGTCAGGAAAGTAGTAACAAGGGGAAAATCCCCATTAATGTACGAGTACAAAATAGATGCCCAGTCCCTGGAAGCGGTAACGTCCGTCAAGTGTCTAGGTGTGACTGTTCGAAATGATGTCAAATAGAATGATGAGATTACACAAGTAATGGGCAAGGCGAACTCTAGATTGCCGTTTATTGGTAGAATCCTGAAGCGATGCGCCGGCCGTTGTGGGCGAGCGGTTCTGAGCGCATCAGTTTGAAACTGCGCGACCGCTGTGGTCGCAGGTTCGAATCCTGCCTCGGGCATGGATGTGTATAATGTCTTTAGGTTAGTTAGGCTTAAGTAGTTCTAAGTTCCCGGGGACTGATGACCTCAGATGTTAAATCCCATAGTGCACAGAGCCATTTCAACCATTTGCAGCGATGCAGTCCTTCAACAAAGGAAATTGCTTACAATACGTTAGTTCGCCCAGTCTTAGAGTATTGTTCGTCTGTGTGGGACCCTTATCAGTTGGTTATGATTGAAGAGATTGAGAAATTCCAAAGATGAGCGGCAATATTCGTGACTGGTACATTTAGTCACCACGAGATCGTCACAAAACTTACAGAAAATTTGAAGTGGAACACACATGTAAATAAGCGACGCGCTAAACGGAAGGGGTGCTCACTACATTCCGAAATCCGATCTTCACCGAGGTTGTAGAGCGTATATTATTAACTCCAACTTTCATATCGCGCAATGATCACTATTCAAAGTTAAGGGAAATTAGAGCACGTACTTGTCCTAGAGCTCGTATTTGTATGGAGTAGAAGAGAATAGAAGCTTTCGAAATGTGGTGCTCCAGAAGAATGCTGAAGATTAGATGAGTAGATCACATAACTAATGAGGAAGTATTGAATAGAATTGGGGAGAAGAGGAGCTTGTGGAACTTGAGTAGAAGAAGGGATCGGTTTGTAGGACATGTTCTGAGACATCGAGGGATCACCAATTTAGAATTGGAGGGCAGTGTGGAGGTTAAAAATCGAAGAGGGAGACCAAGGGATTAATACAGTAAGGAGATTCAGAAGGATGTAGGCTGCAGTAGGTACTGGGAGATGAAGAAGCTTGCGCAGGATAGAGTAGCATGGAGAGCTGCATCAAACCAGTCTCAGGACTGAAGACCACAACAACAACTGAGGCGTTCAGACAGTCGTTCTTCCCTCGTGCGATCCGCGAGTGGAACATAGGGGGGGGGGGGGGGAGGGGAAATAGGACTTCTGCGCGAATTGTGCCCTCCGCCACATACCGCTTAGTGGCTAGCGGAGTATATGTGTAGATATGTAGATGAAGGTAAGAAATTCTGTTACGTAGGCAGTAAAATAACCCGTGACGGACGGAGCGAGGAGGACATCAAAAGCACACTAGCACTGGCAGAAAGGGCATTCCTGATCAAGAGAAGTCTATTAGTAACAAACATAGGTCTTAATTTGGGAAAAAAAATTGTGAGAATGTACGTTTGGAGCGCAGCATTGCACAGCAGTGAAACATGGGTGTGGGCAGACTGGAACAGAAGAGATTCGAAGCATTTGAGACGTGGTGCTACTGACGAATGTTGAAAATTAGGTGGACTCATAAGATAAGGAATGAAGACGTCCTGTGTAGATTGGGAGAGGAAAGGAATATGTGGGAAACAGTGCCAAGAAGAAGGGACAGGGTGATAGGCCACTGTTAATACATCAGGGAATGACTTCTATGGTACTAGAGGGACTTGCAGTGGGGAAAAACTGTAGAGGGAGACAGTGATCTGGACATATCCAGTAAAAAATTGAGGACGGAGTTTGCAAGTGCTACTCTGTGATACAGAGATTAGCACACGAGAGGAATTCGTGACGGGCCGCATCAACCCAGTAGGAAGACTGATGAAAAAAAAAAAAATCTTTATAGGACTCCTCGTTTGCGATCTAGTTCTTTCTATGCGAACTAATTATTTTACTGTGAACTTGAAACTGAAACAAATGAGCCTTCTAGTCTTATTGACCAGGTTTCAACACTTCTAAGAGTACCTTGATCAGAATCAAAACAATCAAAATGGTCTATAACATAGTTACAAATTTGTAGGAAAAGACATTTTTACATGAAAAGTGTAACTACTGAGTAACAATAAAACACAAAGGCAGTTCTTACGTGTCACATATAAAATAATTACGTCCATAAGGGCTTTAGTCACAAAAAATATAAAAAGGGATCTTACTGTGAGCAAAACCAAAATCGGTGGCGAAGTAATGATTAATTTAATACAAACAGACTTCACTGATCGACAGATTTGCTAATTCTGTTTTTCCCGACATTCTATTCTGCACTTAAACTCTTCAAGCTCACGTACACTGTCTGATCGGATGTATCCGCACTCCTGCGTTTTACGACGGCTGAGTTCTACTGAAGTCAGGTGTCTGAATGTCTATGCAGAAATGGCAACCAATTCTTCCTCAACTGCCAAAACCAGAGAAAGTAGTGACGCCGAAACGCAGCGGTCTGATGCGAAGTCGACGTAGTGACTCTGGAGATCAGGGTGGGCGGCCTGTACAGTGATAATTGAAGCTGACTGTCATATGTCACGTTGAAGTGTAACTCACCTACTACTGCTTGGATGCAGTGGTGTGTGTGAGCAGGTGTTTGATGGTGACCTGTAATGGAAACATTTCCAGGCGGTTAACAGTCTTCGTACGCAGCCACGGTCGGAAAAGCGTGTAGGTGTCAGAAACGGTGCATAACGAAGGTTGATGTCGGCTGTCGGCATGGTGTTGCTCTCAGTACGGCAGTAGCACTAATAAATTGTGATCTGAATCTACATCTGCTCCTGTGTATGTCTTACAACCCAGTATTTGATTTATTAATCTCTACCGGACCATGATGTAATCTAACAGAAATCTTCCCGCACCTCCCTGTCGTTTCCAAGTATACCTCCTTTTCTTGTAATTCTTGAACAAAGTATTTTATTGTTGAACAGAGAGTTCGCTACTACCAACTGATATTTATTGCAGAACTACTAAGTATTTATCCTCTCTCATTCCTAACACCAAGCCCATATTCTCTCGTAAACATTTCATCTACTCATCCCCCTACAACTACATTAAAGGTTCCCCATTACTATCTGATTTTCATCTCCCATTACGCACTGAATTACTCGTTCGATATAATCACATAAATACTCTGTTTTTTCGTCTTCAGCTTGCGACGTCGGCGTTGGTTTGCTGTAGATTCTGATGAGAAAAGTCACAGTGACACAGTCTCTGTTCTACCTTCCTATTCAAAACGAATCCTACTCCCTTTATACCATTCTCTGCTTTTGTTGATATTATCCGATGCTCATAAGACCAGAAATCCTTGTTTTGTTTCCATTTCACTTCACTGACCCTCACTATATCTAGATGGAGCCTTTTCATTTCCTTTTCATATAGTCTATCTTTCCTACCACTTTTGAATTTCTGATATTCCACGCCCCGTCTCGTAGAACCTTAACCTTTCGTTAATTATTCAATCTTTTTCTCGTGGGGACAGCCCCGTTAGCAGTCTCCTCCCGGAGATCCGAAGGTGTGGACTAGTCCGCAATGTTTTGACAGTGGAGAGAGAAATCATCATAACATGCTTTCAGTACAAGCCACATGCCCTGTGGATAGATATTATGTGTCTTTACGCAGTGGTTTCCATTGCCTTCTGCATCCTCATACAGATGATCATTGCTGGTTCTTCCACCTTTAGGGACAGTTTCCCACACAAAGGGCAAGAGCGTGTCCCGAACCTCTGTCCGCCCCTCTTTCCTTTTTGACAAGTCCGTTGGAAGAATGAAGGTGACTTCTGTTGCCGGAAGTCTTCGGCCACCAAAGCTGTTGATTTTTGTTCATAGTCTAAGCAGTGGCTGGTTTCGGACCTGGGACCGACAACGTTTTTATTGCTAATCAAAGACGCTAGCATTAGACCACTGGTCTAGGCGTACGTCAGCAACTGTGAGTTTCTCTTCCTGACGCGTATTTAATGTTGGTTGGTGACTGTGGTACTTCCCATAGTCACGCAGCTACGCATTCAACAAATTGTCGAATGATGTAAGACTGTAACTACTACTTATGTAATCGTATGTCTAGGGCCCCCTGTCGGGCAGGCCGTAAACTCCCAGACCCAGTCGGGAATCGAACCCGGTCCCAGAGGACTGACAATCCGTCACGCTGACCATTTAGCTACCGGGAGCGGACACTGTAACCAGTAACAAAGTAGTGATAACCTGCTGTCTGAACTGTTTAGCGTCTTCAGATTAATTCTGTTACGCCCTGAGTCCCAACCATTTATAATATTTGGTCTCTACTCTGCTGTACCTAACATTTATGGACTCATCTCCACAGTGTCTGCGTGAGAAAGTGATTACGGATTGTGTTTAAAAACACAGCAGCGTTCTCAAGATAAGCCGCAATTTACTTTCACCCACTCCCTGCAGACACTTTCAAGTTTTAATACGGTCTTAAAAGTTAAGCACTCTTTCAGATTTTCCTCATGCTTAAAGTAATTTTGCCTCGAAGGCTGGTTGTAGTTTCAGGAGCGGAGAGAGAGGATTAGGGTTGGCCGTGACTAAAATTTTTTGGTGTATATTGTTTCATCAGTTCCGATTTAAAAACAAGTATCAAATGTTACGCCTAAGCTTCACTAAAATAAAAACAATACTAGTAGTGAGGCTGGCAGACTTTGAATAAATTTACCAAATATGAGCCCTAAGAATGAAGCTCTTAAAGCGTTGCTAACAGCTCCCTAAGCCCACTAAAGCCTTACGCCCAGAAGCAATGCAAAGTAGACTAGGGGGTATTGAGTGTCTTAAATCAGCGGTTCCGAAATGTTCGAACTAAAGAAATTAAGCAGTCACAAAGTAGGATGGCAGTGCATTATGGGGTACATCATCTAGAGAACAGCCTGATTTTAATTCCACTCTAGAACCTGCCTTTCAGTTCTGTCATTGCTTCTTTGACGTACAGACTGAAGATCAGTGGAAAAAGACTGAATTCCTTTCTTACACCCTGTTTAATATGAACATTTCGTTCTTGCTCTTCCATTCTTATTGTCTCTTCTTGGTTTACATTTTTACATTGTCCGCCTTTTCCTGTAGCTTACACCTATTTTACGAACACCTTGTAGCTGTTTGCATTGCCGACTGCTTTATCTACGTTGACAAATCTTATGAAGGAGTCTTGATTCTTCGTAAGTCTTGTTCCTATTATGAACCCCAATAACACAACTGCCTCTCTGGTAGCCTTGTATTTCTAAACTCAACGCCATCTGTTCTTCTGGATATCATTCTTGTCGGCAGTTTTTGTACATGGGTTGTATAATAGAATGGTAATATACAGGGTGATCAAAAAGTCAGTACAAATTTGAAAACTTAATAAACCAGGGAATAATGTAGATAGAGAGGTATAAATTGACACACATGCTTGAAATGACATGCGGTTTTATTAGAACCAAAAAAACTAAGTATTGCTAGACGCGTGAAAGATCTCTTGCTCGCGTCGTTTGGTGATGATCGTGTGCTCAGCCGCCACTTTCGTCAGGCTTGGCCTCCCAGGTCCCCAGACCTCAGTCCGTGCGATTATTGACTTTGGGGTTACCTGAAGTCGCAAGTGTATCGTGATCGACCGACATCTCTAGGGATGCTGAAAGACAACTTCTGATGCCAATGCCTCACCAAAACTCCGAACATGCTTTACAGTGCTGTTCATAACATTATTCCTCGACTACAGCTATTGTTGAGGAATGATGATGAAGATATTGAGCATTTCCTGTAAAGAATGTCATCTTTGCTTTGTCTTACTTTGTTATGTTAATTATTGCTATTCTGATCAGATGAAGCGCCATCTGTCGGACATTTGTTGAACGTTTGTATTTTTTTGGTTCTAATAAAACCCATGTCATTCCAAGCATGTGTGTCAATTTGTACCTCTGTATCTACATTATTCCGTGATTTATTCAGTTTTCAAATTTATACTGACTTTTTGATCATCTGGTATACACTGTATGGCAAACAATAATGAGAATCTCTTCTCAGGCAAATAGGCAATGACAGTGTGAGAATAAGTTGCAGGTATTATTATTCCAGTTCTTACAGACAACTTGAGTCTCTCTGTCGTTATTGGTACGCTTTATATGGAGTAGAAATAAGGCTTGATTCGCCTACAGCACAAGAGTGACAACCCAAAATCAGCAGCAGTCTATAGGCTGATCAGCGTATTACTTGTACTGTCGAAAGCCTCGGAGTACGTTTTCCAAGAACAGATAAAGTACTACCTTAAAATTAGCAATGTATGTGATAAATATGAGGACACTGCTGCTGTCATGACAGACCTGAATGTTGAATTTCGTTCAGAATTACGATAGGCACCAAACGTGGCTCTTGAAGGCGAAGAAGTCGCAGGTCATTATATGACATGGGAAACTTTTTTGGAAACTTTTCGTGAAAATTCCGTCTGTATTCCTTGATTTATTCAATTACCCCGTTAGAAAGCAGTAACAGATCTCTGCATAATGTGGGCTAAGCATTGAAACGGCGAAGAATCCACAGCATACAGGAGATCGGTCTCTCGATAGTATGGAATCAAAAAATTTAGAAATTTTTCGCTCCGAAAATAAACAAACTCTGTTCCGGTCTTTAACTCCGCCAATATTTGTTACTGTGATGTAGTGCAACACCGTACGAATATTGAAAACTGCAGACGATGTAGTAATGAAATTTTTTGTAACATGTGTATGTAAAATTCGGTTATTTGGTGACGTCAATCTTTTCGATGCTTAGCTGAGTTGCATGTCACCGTCTAGATGACATGATTTACGTGCGTTCTGCTTTCTTAATCGCTGTTTTAGCCACTAGTGTCCTCACTACTTTTCCTCGAATATCGAATACTGTCCAACAGTACAAGATCGGATAACTACCATTATGCTGGCCGTATCTGCGTATAACAACAGCCGCGTGGGATTAGCCGAGCGGTGTAAGGCGGTGCAGTCATGGACTGTGCGGCTGGTCCCTCGGGCATGTGTGTGTGTGTTTGTCCTTAGGATAATTTAGGTTAAGTAGTATGTAAGCTTAGGGACTGATGGCCTTAGCAGCTAAGTCCCATAAGATTTCACACACATTTGAACATATAACAACACATTTTTCTCTATTTCAGCCATACAGTTCTGGGAAAAACAATCCAGAAATCTACATTCTAACTGGAACCACTACGTATTCAAGTGGAGGTGAAAGCTTTCTGTTATTCTCGAGGTAGCATCCCTCTCGATATATTTCAGCTGTCTTCCTTCTCTCCAACAGTGAATTAGAATTTCATCCACTCTGAACATTATCTGTGTTTTCCTTATCTCCGAAAATTTATGTTTCCATCCTTCCATCTCTTCAGCTATTCCTGTCCTGTTATTTTCCTTCTTAACTCCAATAGGAATAACTTCTTTCCTGTTTTTGAATCCTTCTTTACTGTTACCATACATATCTGTTAGAAGCCAATCGTGACATTCGACTAAAATTAAGAAGGAAATTACTTGAATACGACAGCGTGCAAAGAGCTGGGAGCGACAAGATGCCAGGAAAAAAATACTTCACCCAAACCAGACTGAAT
The DNA here is from genome assembly GCF_023864275.1 of Schistocerca cancellata. Classification (NCBI taxonomy): domain Eukaryota; kingdom Metazoa; phylum Arthropoda; class Insecta; order Orthoptera; family Acrididae; genus Schistocerca; species Schistocerca cancellata. The sequence goes on from NC_064627.1 coordinate 265,159,245, forward strand.
GATTTTTTTAACAAGGTGTGGAAACTGTCACTATAATTTTTTAACAGGTGAAATTTGGCAAACTCAAAGGAATGCAACTACACTGAAGGAAAAAATCGTAACACCGAAAAATTATGAATGTAAACTAATGAAATTTCGGGAATGCATTTGTCAAGGTAACATATTTAAGTGATTAATAATAAAAGATCGCAGGCTAATGCAAGTGCGAGATAAGTCATTGCAAATGTGAAATGCCGCTGCATGATAACCAATGTAAGCTCCAGAATGTTGAACGGAAGCATGCAAACGTGCAAGCATTGTGTTGTGCAGGTGCTAAATGTCGGTTTATGGGTTACAGCTCGGTGCCATTTGGACTTGTTCGGTCAATACAGGCACGGTTAAAGCTGGCTGTGGATGATGCTGGAGTTGTCGTCCGATGACGTCCCATGTGTGTTCGACTAGAGACAGATCTGGTGATCGAGCAGGCCAGTGCAATTTGTAGACACTCCGTATTGGTTTACAACAGCGGTACGTGTGCGAGCGTTATCCTGTTGAATAACACCCCCTGGAGCGCTGTTCATAAATGGCAGCACTACACGTCGAATCACCAGACTGATGCATAGATTTCCAGTGTGGGTGCGTAGGATAACTATGAGAGTGCTCCTGCTGTCGTACGAAATCACATTCCACACCATGACATCAGTTGTAGGTCGATTGTGTCCAGTAGGTTGCAGGCCATCTGCAGGCTCCCTTCTAACCAACACACGATCATCACTGTCACCGAGGTAAAACCAGCCTTCATCATAAAACACAACAGACCTCCATCCTGCCTTCCAGAGAGCTCTTACTTGACACCACTGCAGTTGCAAATGGCGGTGGTTTGGGGCCAGCGGAATGCACGCTGCAGGTCGTCTGGCTCGGGGCTGTCCTTGAAGTAACCGATTTGTAACCAGTTCGTTGTGTCACTGTTGTGCCAGATACAGTACAATGTGCCAGAGCCATACGCTGAACATGACGTTCTTTCCTCTCGGTAGTTCCACGTCGCCGCCCGGAGCACGGTCTTCCTGTGGTCGTACATTCATGTGCCACGGCTGTCTGAAATCATGTGCAGAGGCTAGTTTCCCGCCGCGTCTTGCTGCAGTATAGCAGGAGGAACATCCAACTTCTCGTAGCCCTACTACACGGCCTCGTTTAAACTCGTTGCGGTGTTGCTAATGGCGTCTTTATAGCCTTAAAGGTATTCTCGATTAACATCAACTCATCACGTTCGATCTCAAAGGTAACTAACGCTCACGACAGTTATTGCGTGTATTTATAGCAAGTCTTATTTGTATCCTCATAGTGGTGGTAGTAGCTCCACTATTATGCAACTGGCGCGAAATCTGAATAGACGTCATCTTTCAGATATAAAACCACGGCTACAAAGTTTCCTTTATGTCGCACAACTCCTTGTTGTTGCGATTCTTTTCTGTCAGTGTAAAATCGACGTGCTTCTCAGGCATGTAAAATGTCAGAAGGGAGAATGACACTCCAGCTCAATGTCGAATTGAACTTAAGCAACAGGTCATCGCATTTTCGTGCCACATGAATGACAGTAATTGTCCTTGGACGGCTATTCTGCAGTTATCGGTGGCAACTGACTGAGCACAAGCTAAGGCGTAGTGCTGTGAAGTCCGGTGTGGAGTACCTATACCCACTGGAGGGAGGCGAAGGCGGCAGTTGCTTACCTACACAGGCAAAGAGAGGAAACCATTCCTTTGAGTTCATATCAAAGCACAGCTCAGGATTATTAGCTCGTTATGTGATGATATACCCCTAGTATAGGAGTTCCTATTTTGATTAGTAATCTAAACGTTCTCGGTCCCGTGCTCAAACCACGCCACTGTTTAATTTTTGAGTAAAAATCATCAGCAATGGTGGCCCAAGCGTTCCGGCATATCACTCTTATTCTGGCGTGGTCTTGTCAAAGTGAGTGGAAGAGTAGACAGTGGATCAGGACACTTTATTGCACTTGGGGTGAAGAAACAGTCCCTAAAAGGAGGAAGGATCAACAATGACCATCGGCATGAGTATGCAGAAGACAATGGAAACCACTTCATTAAAGACACATAAAGTGTATGCACAAGACATACTGTATAGCCTATAACTGACATATTGTCATGCTGGTCTCTCCACTGGCAAAAGTTTCCGGACTAGTCACACCCCTTCGGATCCCTGGGAGGGGAATGCCAAGAGGGAAGTCACCATGAGAAATTGACTGAATAACCAAAGAAAGGATAACGTTCTACTTGTCGAAGCGTGAAATGTTAGAAGTTTGAACGTGGTGAAATACCTAGAAAATCTGAAAAGGAAAATACCAAGGCTCAATCTACATATCATATAGTGGGGATAGGTGGAATGAAATGGAAAGAAGTTAGATGAGTACAAGATAACATCAACACAGTAGAAAATGGCATAGCGGGAGTAAGATTTATTATGAATTACAAGGTAGGGCAAAGGGCGTTACTGTGTACAGTTCAGTTATCATCAAAATCGATAGCAACCTAACAATAATACTTCAGGTATATTATATACCGACGTTGTTAAACAGAAGACGAAGAGACGGGGAAAGTTTATAAGGTTACTGAATGCGTAATTTACCACGTAAAAGTATATGAAAATCTAATAGTCATGGGTGATTAGAATGCGATTGTAGCAGAAGGAGTAAAAGAAAGGGTTACGAGGGGATAAGGGCTTGGTAGTAGGAATGACAGAGGAGAAAGACTAAATGAGTGCTCCAATAAATTTTAGCTAGTAATCCGTTCAAGAATCACAAGAGGAGGAAGTACGCTTCGGAACTGCCGGGAGATATGTAAATATTTCAGTTAGATTACATTACTATCAGGCAGATATTCCGAAATGAGATACTGGATTGCAAGGCGTACCCAAGGGCAGATATAGATCACAGTTTAGTAATATAAAGAATAGTATATAGGCAGGAAGAATCGACGCGCAGATAAGTGGGATACGGAAATAATGAGGAATGAAGGGAGACGCTAACAGTTCTGTGACGTTGTAGATACTGCAATAATCAATAATTCCGTAGGCAGTTCTGTTAAAGAGGAATGGACGTCTCTGAAAAGGCCAGTCACAGAAGTCCGAAAGAAAAACGTAAGTACAAGGAAGGGAACTGCGAGAGAACCATGGGTAAGAGAAGAAATACTTCATTTGATCAACGACAGAAGATAGCACAAAACTGTTCAGGTAAACTCAGGAACACAGAAATACAAGTCGCTTAGGAATGAAATAAATAAGTAATGTAGGGAAGCTAAGGTGAAACAGCTGCATAAAAAACTCGAATAAATCGAAAGGAAATGATTGTCGGAAGGACTGCCACAGCTAACAGAACATCAAAACACCATTCGGTCATTCGGTGAAACTGAAAGCAAGGGTGGTAACATTAAGAGTTCAGTGGCAGTTCCACTTGATAAATTAAGAGGAGAGAACAAGTAGGTGGACGGGGAAGACTTGTCTGATGTGACAGAAGAAGAAACAAGAGTCGGTATAGAAGATATGGAGGACTTCCGATGAAATAAGGCAGAACGGATAGATAACATCCCATCTGAATTTCTAAAATCATTGGGGGAAAATTGTAAAATCTTTGCAGGAGAGATTGTGCTGAGAAATAATGATTAAGAAACAAATTTGATACGTTTCGCCATTTACGAGTTAATTAGCGTTGAATTTAGCCTACCAGGCCGCTGGTGCACAGATTGAATCGACCAGCCAGAAACGGTGTTGTCGAAGGTGGTGATCGTCTAGAGTGATGCGAAAAATGGACGTGAGACGGTAGTGATGATCGAAACCGAGCCAAAGTCTGAGCGGCCTTTAACGCTACCATGAGAACAACTGACATAAACAGTACCTGGCGGGCCTCTTGTATTTGCTCATGCAACTTCCTGATTTGCCAACTTCAATGCTGATTAACTCGACAACTGCGCAACGTATCGATTTTTTTCTTAACAACTAATTCTAAGCACAACCGACACTGCAGCACCCTTACAGGCTTTTCACACTGTTTCTGAGCACCTTGTAGAATGCATCAGCGTGGCAATATACTATCAGACTTTCGGAAAACATCACTCACACAATAGCAAGTGCTGTAAAGTGTAAGAATTATGCCACAATCAACTTAACAGCTCAAGCGTCAAAGTTTCTGACAAGAATAATATACAGAAGAATAATATACAGTTGGATGACGATTAATTTGTCTTTGGGAAAGGTGAAGGCACCAGAGTTGCAGTTTTGACATTGCGTTTGATAATGGAAGTAAGATTAAAGAAAAATGAGACGCTTTCACAGGATTTGTCGACCTGGAAAAAGCGCTAGACAATGTCAAATGTTGCAAGATGTTCCAAATTCAGAGAGAAATAGGTTTAAGCTATAGGAAAAGGCGAGTAATATGCGAACAGCGGAAGAGTGCTGTCGCAGTACAAGAAATAAGAATATGTTCTTTTTTATTTGAAGGACATTGATCGAAAAGTCAATGCAGTTTTCACCTACACTGCATTATGGTGTGAAATGACTAATCAATCAAAAATTGTCATGACGTCTTGCGACCAGTTTCTGCTGCCTTTGCTTCAGTTCACTGGTTTTAGTGCATTATTCGTAATTCGTGAATGAAGTGCGGTTGCAATTATTAATGCGTTTTACCAGATTTGTGATTTCATTTGAAAATGACGACTCACTGCGTCGAAACTAGTTATGTAAACTTTAAAAAAAATTTGTTTTAGTGACTGTGGCTTGACGATCGTCTGCGATGTCAAACGTTTTTAATGTCATGCAGTCGCGTTCCTTGATGACAGTTGTCCGGAAATACAAAAACACGAGAAAGGTAGGATAAATGAGAATACCGAGAAATTTGACATCAGAATTTGTGTTCAGGAATTAGATGAAGGAATTCTGGTATCTAGGCAGCAAAATAGCTCATGACGCATGGAGCAAGGAGGACATAAGAAGCTGACAAACACGGGTAAGAAGGGCATTGCTGGCCAAGAGAAGTCTACTAGTATCAAACAGAGGCCTTAATTTGAGGAAGAAATTTCTGAGAATGTACTTCTGGAGCACAGCGTTGTATGGTTGTGAGACGTGGTCTCTGGGAAACCGGCACAGAAGAGAACCGAAGCATTTGAGATGTGGTTATAAGAGAAATATTGAAAATTAGGTGGACTTATAAAGTAAGGAATGAGGAGATTCTCTGGCGATTCGGCGAGGAAAAGAATATATTTAAAACACTGACAAGATGGAGGGACAAGGTGATAGGAGATCCATTAAAAGGTCATGAATAATTTCAATTGTACAGATGGAGCTGTAGAAGGTAAACACTGTAGGAAAAGACAGACACATACATCCAGCAAGTAACTGAGGACGTAGGTTAGAAATACTACTTTGACGCGAAGAGGCTGGCTCAGGAGAGGAATTCTTAGTGGACCCTATAGACCAATCAGAGTTCTGATGGGAATTAAAGTATCGGTAATATTCTATGAATGCATATGATTGTGCTGTGCTGCGAATTGTGGCATACTACATTCCGCCCACTAGGGGAGTGTCGAGCTTTGCCTTGTCAGTTGGTCATGCAGAGGTCGCAAGAAGCACAGCTGTGGTTTTTGAACGCCTCCAAACTGAAGCAGCGAGGGGCCTCAGCTGAGACGTGGAGAGTTAGCAGAGAGCGGCCAGGAAGCAGAACATGCGCGCAACAGAGAAGGGGGTCGGCTGGACAGACGGAGCGGCAGACTGCCGTGGACGGCAAGGGAGGAAGACCGGTGGAGGCAGGCCTGAGCTACAGCGACTCTTTGTTAGCACGAGGCTTCGCTCTCCACTCCGGGACAGTGCGCGGCACCTGGCGTCTTGGCTCCAAGGAAGGTCACGCTGACGAAACACGAGCAGATGTTAACTGTGGTGCTTTCCCTTGGATGGTGGTGGGCGTGGAGGTGCCCATGTCCGGTTCCATGTCAGCTTGCAGAATGATATTTTTACTCTGAAACGGAGTGTGCGCTGATATGAAACTTCCTGGTAGATAAAAACTGTGTGTCGGACCGAGACTCGAACTCGAGACCTTTGCCTATCGCGGTCAAATGCTCTACCATCTGAGCTACCGAAGCACGACTCACACCCCGTCCTCAAAGCTTTATTTCTGATAGAACCTCGTAGTATCTGGTACAGCACTTGCCAGCGAAAGGCAAAGATTTTGCCTATCGCGGTCAAATGCTCTACCATCTGAGCTACCCAAGCACGACTCACGCCCCGTCCTCACAGTTTTACTTCTGACAGTACCCCGTAGTACCTGGTAGAGCACTTGCTCGTGAAAGGCAAAGGTCTCGAGTTCGAGTCTCGGTCCGGCACAAAGTTTTAATCTGCCAGGAAGTTCCATATCAGCGTACTTCTGCTGGTTGTCCTACTGTCGCTACTGTGGGGCTGCTGCAAGGCCTAATGTTGTCACTGGAAATGATCTTGAGTAGCAGAAGATTCCGGGTGGATTAAAACCTATGGGTGTATCTTATTTTTTGTCAATTGTGGTAACTTATTTACCTTGTGATATCTAACTGCAGGCCTTGTTATGTTACTGATCTCGTTATTTCTTCCTGTGGCCAGCATTGTGTAGCGTGGTTCTGTATTACAGAGGGGCCGCTTAAAGACACCTCTTCATGAAATCAGAATAGCAGATGGGTACCTTTGAAGCGTTTCTGACGCTAGTAACACATTGTCAGAGTTCAATTATTTATTGACCAAGTTTACGGTCGTCTTGTTCCACTGGTCTTATAGCCGATGTCTCATTCAGCTGCATGTTGGATTTCCGCTAACGGCGGCGCTGTCATCACCTCGTCTGCAGGCCAGGCGAAGAATAAGTGTCTTCGAGCAACGGCGCGCTGCCTGTGCGGCTATGGTCCAGAACGAATGGTCTAGTACTAGCTGCTGGAGTGTTGACCACTATGTGGTGTTGTCGGAAGTCGTGTGGTCGGTGGTCGGTCGATCTCCTTCCTGCCAGCCAGGTAGGTTTCATCATGCGGGGGTGCGTCAAGTGTTGAACAGGAATGCGGACCTCACGAGTCCCTGCTGCCGGTTTCCTCACTGAAGTTAGATGGTGTCAGCACTCTGCGATGTGGGGTTGTCGGTAGAGAGTCAGCTTCTCCACACCAGTGGTAGGCAGCGAACAGTATAAAATTCATGAGGTGAAGACCGTCATCTCAGATACATCTTCAGCTGGTTCGCAGACTATTCTGGAGTGCCTGGGAGATAGATTCGCTACAGTATTGGTTAAAAACAGTCTTGGTTGCAATTTTAGTTTTTTTTTTGTTGCCTTATTTAGGCATCTTCAGGTTATAACCTGAATATGCCTAAATAAGGCGAAATGCGTCGTGAAAAATAAACGAAAATTAAATTGCAACCAAGACTGTTTTTAACCAATACTGTTAAGCACTGGTTTGCTGTTATGCCACATATGGACTGGAAGAAAGATTCACTACAGTATGGCAGTCATGGAATCGAGTGTTACTACTGTGAACGCCATCGTTCCCAATGATCAACTGCTTGAGAGCTGGAGAGCTAGATTACTTAAAGGGAGCTAACTTGAGGCTATGATGCGATGCTCATTTCGTAATGATAGCATGTGTCCTTGGTCTTATTTATTCGCTTAACAGGCTCTTAACAGCTGCGTAGGTACTCTGATACTTGTTTCCATTTAATGGTACAGTTTCTTCCGTCATCTATTATGAGCTAATGAATATGCGTGTCACGTTTCCTTTGGTTTTCTGTCGCATGCTGTTTTATGCTGAGCTCATTCTCTCTCTCTCTCTCTCTCTCGGCGCGGTGTCGTAAAGAGCCGAGGTCTGAACCACTGTGACATAACGCTTATTATCTTGTTCTGTCCCTGACTCTGCGTGACTTTGGTTGCAGCAAGGTGAATGAGTTTTAATAAAATTTTCTAATTTTCAGATCCTTACTATTCTGTGCCATTACGGTATGCTTTAATTATCTGATTAACTTTCCTCTTGTTGACTGGCTGTATTTGTATTAGTTTTGGCGCTTTGGTGCATAGACTCTAGTTAAATCTCTGTATATTGTTTCCTGAGCTAGAGCCTTGCTACTTTATTTTTTGTTCTCATTCCTTGCAGCTTGTATGTTATTAGTGGTATAGTTGACTATTGTTGTATGCCTTCCTTGCTGGAAAGCAAATTATTTTGAAGGCAGTAATTTCATTGTTTGACAAGTTATATTTGATATAAAGTTAATGCATATTCGTGGACTGAGCACCTGTCAGTTTCCTCGCAGTTTACTTTTAGTCACGCACTCCGATTTACTGAATTCTGATGTTAATAAATGTATTTAAAACTCGATAAGTAGTTACACCTAAATAATGCATAGGCACTTTCTAGTCCCATCATTCCCTGCTCCACAAAGTCTTTTAGTTTCGTATTGTAGAATAGTGACTTACTAATGACATCTCGTTAGATGTAAGTGAGGACCTGACGGTGAAGACTGGAATATGAACTGCTTTTGATATATTTGTTGAGTAGCTGAGCACGATTATCGCGAGTTACTTGCCACGCATTATAAATAAATAAGGATGAAGATATTTCATTTGTGTGGCCATGTTGTCTGTAATGACTTTAAAATTATTGAAGACTTTCAAGTCTGTCTTTGCAATTACAAGAAAATTCATGTTTGTATCGCCAAATGTGTTTCGTTTTATGTAAATAAAACATCAGTTTCCTGTAAAGGAAGAAACTCACAAGCTGGCTCGCTTGCTATATGGAAAAACAGTTTGTTACAAATGATTAGGATTTTACTTGCGGTATTTTAAGACTAGTTTTCGCTCACATCAGAAAACGCCGTCTGCTTGCATGATTTTGAGTTGTCCTTTCGTTTAGCATTGTTTATTTTGGCCTAATACAACTTTACATTCACGGTTCACTCACCGCCCCCCCCCCCCCTTTCTCGTTTCCCCTCACCCTCCCCACATACTCACCATTTGCATCTTTAACTCGGTCACTACACCTTCATTTTTTATTCACATTAAATACATAGATAATAACATAATTAAATGACGTAGCACAAATACGGCGAATCACAGAGATAGAGAATATATTTTGGTAAAAAAAAAAACTAGCGTAAACTTGCTAACCCTACACAAAACATACAGTAATGAGCCAATACATTATGACCACCTGATTAACAGGCTGTTTGTCCGTCTTTGAAACGAAACACACCACGTATTCTGGTTATCATTGAGCCAACAGTTTGTTGGTAGGGTTGCGGAGGAGTGTGGCGTTAGACATCTACGCACAGGTCATGTAGTTCCCGTAAATAAAGGTCCACTGATTTGCGTGCGCGATGATGCTTCCCTGTAGCAACCCAGATGGTTTCTATATGGTTAACATCAATGGAATTTGATCGCCGACACATCTACGTCAGTTCATTATAATGCTCCTCAAACCACTGCAGCACTGACAGTTATACTTCTAAAAAATGACATTGCTATAGGGGAAGATATCAAGCAAGAAGGGATACAGGTGGTTCGTGGCTGTTAGCGTGTCGTAGATTCCTATCACAGGTCCCATGCGAGAGCAGGAAAATGTCTCCGTTAGCATAATACTGCTCCCAACAGCCTGCGTCCGTAGTGCGCTGAACGTTTCGAGCCGCCGTTCACCTTGATGCCGGCGTTTGTGGAGACGACCTAATGTAATAAAAATGTGATTCACCCAAAGAGCTGATAATTTTCCACTGATAGACAGTAGGGTCTCGATGGTCCCATGCCCATAGCAAAAACACCTGACGGTGTCGTTGGGTCAACATGTGAACGTGTAGGGGTGCTATGCTGTGGAGCAGCATGTTCAACAATGTACGATCAACGCTTTGCTGTCCTACTGTGCAGAACAGGCAAGTCTCCGAACCACACGTTCTGTGAAGAGTCGTGGATGTTCAACCATTTGGCGCCTAGTGGTAGCTTCATTGGCCTTCTACCTGTTCCCGTAGATTCTAGTGCCAGTAGCACGTGAACATTCGACCTGCTTCGTTTTTAGATACTCGTTCACAGGCTCTGCGTAATAATAAATTGTCCTTTGTCAAACTTACTTGTCTCAATGGATATCCACATTTGCAGCATATATCTTCGCTAGGATGATCCCCCGTCCGTGACGGATAGCTTACATAATTTTGTTATCGAGTTACGTGCTCGCGAAGGCACAAGGCGGCATCCAACGGCGCGATGGGCAGTGGTCATAAATATCTTTCATTATAGACCACTGATCATGTTTTATTTCAACACGGAACTCCTTTGGTGACAAAATCACGTAGTTTCAATGAGGAAATGAAAATAACTGCAATGAAGACAAAGATGACGACCTAGCGGGATGTAGCTAGGTTACGTTAGAAGTCACGCATGAAGAACATGGATTCTTGTAGCTGAAAAATGTAATATGAACTTTTTCTGATATTCTTGCCGAGTATTTGAGCACAATTATCGCGATTTAGGTGCTACGTATCCTGTTTTGTTGCGTCTAGATAATTTAATGAATACAGAAACTTCAAAAATCAGTTTTAATATTTCGACATATTCTGGCCAAACTTCTTCCTGTATTTCTAACTTTATCTTTGGTTGAACTAGTTTCATAGCTGGTAGAAAGTTCCTAGCATCAGTTCTTCTCCACCAGACAGCGTCAAGTCACTTGTTACTGACAAACTTTCGATCCACATTTACTAGGAGAGTGGGAGTTCTTGGTGGACAACGAATCAGAGTCTTTGGAGGTATCTAGAAATCTCTACTACAGCGACACCAAGGAGGAGTAACTACAGTTTTACGCGAAGGGGACGCTACCTTTCGCGGTCTGAAAAATGCGACCGTTTACAGCTGCCTCGCTCAAACCGCGCTTATCGATGCACGATGAAAGTTTCCCGCTTTGGACCGAGCAGATAAAGTCGGTAAATTCGCAAGACGAAACCGCTGAAACTCTTGGAGAGACGTCGTTCAGGGAAGATTGAGGCCTATCGGAAGTCAGTCGATGCTAGGAGGATAGTTGACATCTATTTAACAATTTAACGTCATTATCGATACACCTAAGAATAACATTAGAGCTATTAACAAATTACTAAGTAACTCAAAGTTGTTGGACTGGAGTTTATGATCTGTGGTTCGGTGGATTTTATTCTACCCGCTGACACACTGGACATTTTATGAGAAAAATTTCGGTGATTATTTTAGAATAAAGTTGCGAGAGACTGATAAGTAATTAAGACTCTGAATCCAAATACGTTAGTAATCTGATAAAGGTAGCAACAAAGTATTTCACTTTTTCTGATGTTCCAACATTACGCAGCACAGTTCCATTAGGTTTTATGAACAATTGGTTCCATAGTTATCTTCCTGTGCTTCAAATAATAATTCACAAATCTGCATCTACTCACATCTGCACGAATGAGATTCATTTTGTTAGCATTAGTATTATCCATTTCTTCATGGTAAACAGAAGGAAACCTTTCTGAGTACTAGACACGCAAAATCCGCAATATACTTTTGATTTTCCTGTCTCAGTTTTCCTCTAACGTTTCTACGTTTGCTGCTCACTCAATTGCAAGTCCCTGTATACCTTACCTTCGTCCCTCCATTTTTCTACTTTACAGTGGCACGGCGGAAAATGGTTTCTTTTTACTTTCACAGATGTAATCTACATGTTATTACTTCACTTGGTATTCGTGTAGTTAAGTTACCGGAAGCTGCATTTTTAAAATGCACATCGCAACAACACAAACAGCGTAAACGTTTAATACTTTTGAATTGTACAATAAGTATGCTAGCTCTTACTCCATGTTCCATATTGCTTCCAGTTGCCGCCTGATTTTCTTTATTCGACTTCCGTTCGCAGAGTCTGTTACGTCATTGTTAGTTAATACAGTCAATTCGTGTTAAAATGGTTGTTTTCGGAACGAATTTGCAGAAGTTCTTTTTCAGCGGTTCTGTACATTTTCTGGGATGCCGAACCCAGATTTCATGTTTACTGGCTTGTAGGAGGTAGGATTCACAACAAAAAGAAACCCAAAGAAATTTATGGTTTATGTCTCGACCAGTCGCCACAAAAATAAGGCAGATAAAATCTATAAAATGCTCAAGTCTGGTTTGATTTTCTGACGAGCCGTGTGGGGGCTAGAGCACTCTGAAAAGCGGCTGTGTTTTGGCCGTTCTGCCAATACGTAGAAAACACCCACTCCTACGCCATACAACGCGAAAAATGTACGTGTTACCAACAAAAACCCTCACCCCAAGTGAAAGTGCATTATGCTTTCCACAACACAGGTCTCTAATACCCAAGTTTCTCATGAGTGGGTTGGGTTGATTTGCGGGGAAGAGACCAAACAGCGAGGTCATCGGTCTCATCGGATTAGGGAAGGAAGTCGGCCGTGCCCTGTCAAAGGAACCATCCCAGCATTTGCCTAAAGCGATTTAGGGAATTCACGGAAAACCTAAATCAGGATGGCCGGACGCGGGATTGAACCGTCGTCCTCCCGAATGCGAGTCCAGTGTGCTAATCACTGCGCCACCTCACTCGGTCTCATGAGTGGGGAACGAGGGAAGGAAAAAATGCCAACAAGTCCTAGTACCGCCAAATGATCCTTCCACGTGTCACACGATATGACAAGTTGAAAAGGCTTTTCCAATTACGACGTGGAATTCAAAAGTTTCTGAAATATCTGTTCAAATGGTTCTGAGCACTATGGGACTCAACTTCTGAGGTCATTAGTCCCCTAGAACTTAGAACTAGTTAAAGCTAACTAACTTAAGGACATCACAAACATCCATGCCCGAGGCAGGATTCGAACCTGCGACCGTAGCGGTCTTGCGGTTCCAGACTGCAGCGCCTTTAACCGCACGGCCACTTCGGCCGGCTCTGAAATATCTGTCATCGGCGCTATACCTTCGGTGTATTACGCTTAAAAAAGGTTGTTTTGAATGCATTGATGGGAAAGCATGTTTGATGAAAACATTAACAAAAATATGTTTGCAATATGTTTGGTACATGAAACTCAACAGAAAGATGAATGTGAAATCTGTATGTAGTAATGTTACATGTGTCATGGAATGAGTGGATGTCGAGTCCAGGATTGGGTCATCGCCACTGATAGTTCCTTCATCGGGAAAAAGACGTAGGCATTTGGTGACAGAATATGGATACAAAAGATAGAAAAGTTGTTTAGTGAACTATCGTAGCACGAAGAAATAACTGTACTGTTGTCACATGCGTAGTTTACTTTTACTCTTCTCCGTTTGGATGCTGGTGACCCAGGCATAGTTTCTTCGGGATTAGAAGCTCCAGGTAAAGGATCTTGGGCAATGGAAGTTCCAGCCAAGCGTGAGGGGCTGTGGAAGGTACAGGCTGCAAAGTAAGTTGTTTCTGTTATTTTACTGAAAAAAATGCAATTGAATGATTATCGTAACATTAAAGAATAGCTGATTAGTAACGATGCAAAATTCTGCAAAATATTAGGCGAATTTATACCTTCTGTCGCGTCAGCTGCTTCAAACAGTGGTACTGCATGGAGTTCGTACAGTTCGCCTATGTGTTCTACATAGAAATTGTCGTCCGTGCAGAACAGCCCTGCTCGCTACCCATACAATGGCCTTGGCACTTCGTCTTGCATTTGCCAGATGTATGGTGAAGAAGCCTTTCGGAAGCCGGGGATTTCAGTGTGGCAATGAGCGCCAACCGATTTTTTTGTAATCTTTCACCTTCACTGATCTGGATCTACGTAGAACAATATATGTGACCGATGCTGGCTTTTTATTCAAATGGTTCAAATGGCTCTGAGCACTATGGGACTCAACATCTTAGGTCATAAGTCCCCTAGAACTTAGAACTACTTAAACCTAACTAACCTATGGACATCACACACACCCATGCCCGAGGCAGGATTCGAACCTGCGACCGTAGCAGTCCCGCGGTTCCGGACTGCAGGGCCAGAACCGCTAGACCACCGCGGCCGGCGGCTTTTTATTTCACACATTCGTATCGTCGAGGAATTTTCTTCTCACATATCCATTATTTACGAAGGAAGTAGAATCAAAGTGCGATAGTCGCGTTAGATGATACTCGCCGGAAAGAATACTACCAAGTCCCCGTTGCGCTTGAGATGGTCGACCAAAAAGCAGTCCATCGAGATATAATTCAGCAGCACCAAGACGCCAAAAGTTTCACAAGTAAATTTTTCTATCAAATGCGAAAAACCTAGAATAGATTAATCAATGGAGAAGAGCGGAATCGTCTGTAAGTAAGAATCTAATGATGCAGACACACGGATAATGGTGACGGCAGAATCTCTAACTACGGTTCACAGGAGTGTCGCAGTTGTGGGGGAAGATGTTTATCTCTGGTCGTAATGGTGTGTTTCCAAAATCTCTTGCGCCATCCCGCCCCCCTCTCCCTCCCCCCCCCACCCCAATGCACATTTACTCAGTCCATGCACAGGTATAGCCTGAGCTTTTCCACTGTCTGGGAAGTGCCGTTGAGAAGTGTGTTGTGCTCCTCTCTTTTTGCATGCAATGAGTGGTTACAACAATATGTCCGCATTATTCAATGAAGCGGAAGTTAAATTTCTCAAGACAATCTCCAAAATAAGGATCTCGTCTAATACATGACTAAATTCACTGATCCTTCAGCCCAATCAAAGGAAATAATAGCCGCTGTTGAGAAATTTGTGCTTGCCCTTTATGGCGGCAACCACCCAACCGGAACACTCAAAACAAAATGAGATCTAAGTAGTACGTCTGCATCGACGTCTACACCTACATGGATACTCTGCAAATCACACGTAAGTGCCTGGCAGAGGGTTCATCGAACCACCTTCACAATAAATCTCTATTATTCCAATCTCGAAGAGCGCGCAGATAAAACGAACACCTATATCTTTTCGTGCGAGCTCTGGACTCTCTAATTTTACTGTGACGATCGTTTCTCCCTGCGTAGGTCGCCGTCAACAAATATTTTCGCTTTCGGAGGAGAAAGTTAGTGACTGAAATTTCGTGAGTAGATCCCGCTGCAACGAGAAAACGCCTTTGTTTTCATGATGTTCTCCCCAAATCCTGTATCCTAATCGTAACACTCCTCTGTTTCTCGATGATACAAAACGTACTGCTCTTCTTTGGACTTTCTCGATCTACTCCGTTAAGGATCCCACACCGGGGACAGTACTTCAAAAGAAGACGGACAAGCCTAGTGTAGGCAGTCTCTGTAGTAGATCTGTTGCATCTTCTAAGTGTTCTGCCAATAAAACGAAGCCTTTGGTTCGCCTTCCTCACAACATTTTCTATGTGTTCTTTCTAATTTACGTTGTTCATAATTATAAGTCCTAGGTATTTAGTTGAATTTATGGCCTTCAGATTTGACTGATCTGCAGTGTAACCGAAGCTTAACGGATTGCTCTTAGCACTCACGTGGATGACCTCACATTTTTCATTGTTTACGGTCAATTGCCAATTTTCATACCATTCAGATATCTTTTCTAAATCGTTTTGCAATTCCTTTTGATCTTCTGATGACTTTACTGGACGATAAACGACAGCATCATCTGCAAACAAGCTAAGATGGTCATATTGGCTCCAAAACCGTCTATAGAGATAAGGAACAGCAGGGGTCTATAACACTACTTCGTGGAACGTTAGAAAGCACTTCGGTTTCACTCGATGACTTTTCGTCAGCTACGAACTATGATCTCTCTGGCAGGAAATCACGAATCCTGACACATAACTGAGACGATATTCCGTAAGCATTGACTGCAAGCTGCTTGTCAGGTACAGTATAAAAAGCCTTCTGTAAATCTAGAAATACGGAATCAATTTGAAATCCCATGTCAATAGCACTCAATGCTTCGTGTGAGTAAAGTGCTAGTTGTGTTTCACAAGATCGATGTTTTCTAAATCATCCATGTTCACTATGAGTCAATAGACTGTTCTGTTCAAGATGGTTCAAAATATTCGAACACAATATATGTTCCAAAATCCTGCTGCGTATGTATGTTAATGATATGGGCCTGTAATTTAGTCGATTACTTCTATTGCCTTTCTTGAACATTAATGTGACCTGTAGAGCTTTCGAGTCACTGGGTTCAGATCTTTCCTCGAACGAGCGGTTGTACATGATTGTTAACTATCGTGCTATTCCATCAGCACATCTGAAAGGAACATTATTGGCATACAGTCTGGACCAGAAGACTTGCTTTTATTAAGTAATTAAGTTACTTCATTCCAAGGACATCTACTTCTAAGTTGCTCATGTTGGCAACTTTTCTTGATTCGAATTCTGAAATGTTTACCTCGAAGTCTTTGGTGAAGGAGTTTCGGAAGGCCGTGTACAGTAACTCTGCTTTGGCAGCATTGTCATCGACGGTATTTCCATTGCTATCGCGCCGAGAAGGCACTGACTGTATCTTGTCGCTAACATTTTTTACGTATGACCAGAATCTCTTTGGATTTTCTGCCAGGATCGAGGCAAAGTTTTGTTTTAGAAGCTGTTATAAGCATCTCGCATCTGCGCTAAATTTCGAGCTTCTGTAAACGTTCGCCAATCTTGGTGATTTTGCGTTCCTTTGAAACTGGCACGGTTTTTTCGTTTTTCTGGAACAGTGATCTGACTATTTTTGTGTACCAACAGGTATCAGCTCCGTCCTTTGTTAATTTATTTGATATACACTACTAGCCATTACAATTGCCACACCAAGAAGAAATGCAGATGATAAACGGGTATTCATTGGACAAATATATTATACTAGAACTGATATGTGATTACATTTTCACGCAATTTGGGTGCATAGATCTTGAGAAATCAGTACGCAGAACAGCCACCTCTGGCCGTAATAACGGCCTTGATACGCCTGGGCATTGAGTCAAACAGAGCTTGGATGGCGTGTACAGGTACAGCTGCCCATGCTGCTTCAACACGATACCACAGTTCATCAAGAGTAGTGATTGGCGTATTGTGACGAGACAGTTGCTCGGCCACAATTGAGCAGAAGTTTTCAGTTGGTGAGAGATCTGGAGAATGTGCTGGCCAGGGCAGCAGTAGAACATTTTGTGTATCCAGAAAAGCCCGTACAGGACCTGCAACATGCGGTCGTGCATTATCTTGCTGAAATGTAGGGTTTCGCAGGGATCGAATGAAAGGTAGAGCCACGGGTCGTAACACATCTGAAATGTAACGTCCACTGTTCCAAGTGCCGTCAGTGCGAACAAGATGTGACGGAAACGTGTAACCAATGGCACCCCATACCATCACGCTGGGTGGTACGCCAGTATGGCTATGACGAATACACGCTTCCAATGTGCGTTCACCGCAATGTCGCCAAACACCACGGCTGCGACCATCATGATGCTGTAAACAGAACCTGGATTCATCCGAAAAAATGACGTTTTGCCATTCGTGCACCCAGGTTCGTCGTTGAATTCACCATCGCAGGCACTCCTGTCTGCGATGCAGCTTCAAGGGTAACCGCAGCAATGGTCTCCGAGCTGATAGTCCATGCTGCTGCAAACGTCGTCGAACTGTTCGTGCAGATGGTTGTTGTCTTGCAAACGTCCCCATCTGTTGACTCAGGGATCGAGACGTGGCTGCACGATCCGTTGCAGCAATGCGGATACGATGCCCGTCATCGCGACTGCTAGTGATACGAGGCCGTTGGGATCCAGCACGGCATTCCGTATTACCCTCCTGAATCCACCGATTCCATATTCTACTAACAGTCATTGGATCTCGACCAACGCGAGCAGCAATGTTGCGATACGATAAACCGCAACCGCGATAGGCTACAATCTGCCCTTTATCAAAGTCGGAAACCTGATGGTATGCATTTTTCCTCCTTACACGAGGCATCACAACAACCTTTCAGCAGGCAACGCTGGTCAACTGATGATTGTGTATGAGAAATCGGTTGGAAACTTTCCTCATGTCGGCACGTTGTAGGTGTCGCCACCGGCGCCAACCTTGTGTGAATGCTCTGGAAAGCTAATACTTTGCATATCACAGCATCTTCTTCCTGTCGGTTAAATTTCTTGCCTGTAGCACGTCATCTTCGTGGTGTAGCAATTTTAATGGCTAGTAGTCACAACTGAAATTGTGATTGCTAACGCCCTAACTGTTTCAGAGATACATACGTCAATAAGGTAGTAAAAAGAAACGACGCATGATGGTACATGGGTTCCAACCTTTTGCCTTACATCCCTTTATCCACAATTGTAGGTTTCAGAAGATCTTGGAGTTACAATAGTCTGTCTCGCTACGACAACTCTGTGTTCAGTAATCCCTATATCCATTTTGATGCTCGTTATTAACTCAGGATTGTTTGTTGCTAAGAGGCCAAGTGTGTTTTCGCAAGCGTTTCCTCTCTGAGTGGGCTCATGAACTAACTGCTCCAAATAATTTTCGCAGAATCCGTTTAGCACAATTTCGGACGATGTTTTATGCGTACCTCCGGATTTAAAAATACATTTTCACCAACATACCGAGGGCAAATTAAAGTCACCAACAACTATGATTCGAGTACTTTTTTGCAATTAGACTCAATTTTTCTTTGAACCTTTCGGTAGTTGTATCATCCGAATGTGGAGGTCGGCAAAAGGATCCAATTATTATTTTATTCCGGTTGCCAAGAGTGAACTCTACCCGTACTAACTCTCAGGAACTATCTACTTCAATTTCGCTACAAGATAAACTACTTCTAACAACAACAACTATGTCACCGCCAAATGTGATAAGCCTATCCTTCCTGAACGCCGTTATGTCCTGAGCAAAAATTTCGGCTGAACTTATTTGTGGCCTAATCCAGTTTTCAGTGCCTATAACGATTTGCACATCAGTGCTTTCTGTTAGCGCTTGGAGTCTGGTACTCTCCCAACAGACCTACGACGCTTTACGACTGTTATACCAATGCTTCCTGGCTCTACGTTCTTCTCGTGTTCGACCTGAACCTTTTGAGAGTGAATCCTTTGTGTGTTTCCCAGAGACCCTCGAACTTAAAAAACCGCTCAGTCCATGTCACACAGCCACTGCTACCGGCGTAGCTGCCTCCTGCGTTTTGTGGACTCCTGACCTATTTCGCGGAACCACTCTTTGGTACAAGTCGAGAAATCTTCAGCCTACACGGTCGCGGAGCCGTCTGAGCCTCGGATTCAGACCCTCCACTCGGCTCTGTACCAGAGGTCCGCAATCAGTCCTGTCGCCTACGCTGCAAATGGTGAGCTGTGCTTTCGTCTTGCAAGCAAGATTGGCAGACTTTACCACTTATGACAGCCGCCCAAAACGAGATAGAATCTCTTCCGTTCCAAAGCTGCACTCATCATTGATACCGGCGTGAGGCACCATCTGCAGGTGACTGCACCCTGTGCTCTTCATGGCTTCCTGAAGGATCCGTTCCACTTCTGGAATGCACACAGAGTGCTCACTGACTTTCTTCCCCTCTTTGGCAGCCATGTCCCTAAGTGGCCTCATAATGCGCCTAACATTGGAACTCTCAACTAGCCCGGATCATACAGGCTGAGAGGTTTCCTCTGAAACAGGACAGAAAGCACTTGGAACCTGTTTGTCAGACTAACCAGGGAGGCTTTACGTGCGGCCTCCTGGAAAGTGTTTCGTTACCTTCCTGTGGGTACCCCATCATAACACATGGTCAAATCATTCCCAATCACCAATGCCAATGTTTGTGGCTATTGCTTGTTGTCTTTCTTTAACCTCATTACCTTCTTCTACCCATTCCTCTTTCCACTGATCCCTTGGGTCGACTTCTAGTCTCTTTTCCGCCACTTATTGTTAGATAGATTCTATGGCAGTTCAACTTTCCACGACTTACTGAGTCCAACCTGGTTTCTAACTCACCAGATCTCTCGTTCTCTTAATTCTTTTCTCTCTTTGCCAGACTTGTTTTAAAGGATAGCAAACTTGCAGAAAATTAATGCGCGGACGTATGTTCCCAGGCCTACTAGTGCAGCCCTCATCTCAACTACTTCAACTTGGGCCGGTGAATCGATCTCTACAACAGAAGGCAGTTTATTGACACTTAACGCCTGAGAAGGCAGTTAATAAAATAAGATCATGAATGTCGGAGTGGTGTTACACATATGTTTACCAACATGAACTGGCAGAAGCAAAGGGTTTCATGGAACAAGGGCAACAGAAATAGACATGCTACGTTATGGGCTTATGCTAAGCTGTTAAAATCAATCACACAAGGCTGAACAGAGAGAGCACAGACATGTTACATAAACCACAAAAGTAAAGAATAAATAAAAATAAGAAAGAAGTTCATACAATGAAAAAGAGATTGGAGACTCCTTTGAGCGTGTTGGTACTCGTCCTGTCTGTAATTTCACGCGTTACACGATGCAACACAGTGTTACTCACTGGATACAAGAAAATGGCATGGTATGGCATGGCATGGTCGTCTCAGGACGACTATGTTCAACAATGAATGGAAAGAAACTGCCTGCAATGCGTCTGTCCGTGCTCTGCTACAGTACTGCTGAGCTGTATTGGATTTACCAGATACGATAGACGGAGTACATCAAAGAAGTTCAAAGAAGGTCAGCTCGTTTTGCATAATCGCGAAATAGGGGAAAGAGTGTCACGTATTGATAAGCGAGTTCGGATGGTAACAATTAAGACAAAGGCGTTTTCCGATGCGGCGAGGTTTTTCCACGAAATTTCAACCTCCGGCTTTCCCCTCAGGATGCGAAAATATTTTATTGGCACCAACCTACACAAGGAGAAATGCTCATCTTAATAAAATAAAATATATAAAAGCGTGCACGAAGAAGACTAAGAGTTTTTCCCGTGTGCTGTTCGATACTGGAACGGTAGAGAAACAGTGTGAAAGTGGTTAGATGAACCCTCTGCCAGGCAATTAAGTCTGAATCGCAGAACAGTCAAGTAGATTTGTATGTAGATGAAACAAGTTAACTTACATAAAATATTCAAACCAAGAGTGCCGCGAAATTAGGAAATTAGTTCGCTGAAGGCGCCACTCTTTTCACTCAGTCGACTCGGAATGAATTTTGACTGCTACGACGTTGCGCAAACACAAAGTACCAATCCCAGAAATACCGCTTAAAAAGTTGAAACTGACGTGCGTTACAAAAGAAAGATATCCGAAAGCTTCGTCAGCAAATACGCGATAAAATAAGAAATGAAGCAAACCTTGAGAGACTAAATTCACTTGTTATTGATGCACGTAGTTACATCTCACTATGTACAAAGGCCTCCTTGCTAAACCTCATTTTACACGTAACATTTAAATGAAAGTAACCAGCCGGCCGGAGTGGCCGTGTGGTTATAGGCGCTACAGTCTGGAACCGAGCGACCGCTACGGTCGCAGGTTCGAATCCTGCCTCGGGCAAGGATGTGTGTGATGTCCTTAGGTTAGTTAGGTTTAATTAGTTCTAAGTTCTAGGCGACTGATGACCTCAGAAGTTAAGTCGCATAGTGCTCAGAGCCATTTTTTGAAAGTAACCAAGAATTCAGTTTGCAAAGTAATCTACAGTATTACATTTTTGACCGAAACAGACTGAAACCCCGTACATTTGGAAATAAATATAATCCTTATCTAGCTCCAAACCATATTAGTAAAGTAGAGAGATCTACCGTCTTGTACTCACTCGTCTCAGAAGAAAAAGCGACCCTGACCGTTCGCATATTTCAGCCATTCGCGTCCACTCGGGAAGTGGAGGGGGACCAGTACCAATCACCCCTTGTAGGCGCTTAAGGGGAAACACTATATTTCTACTCTGCCCTGTTTTCACTGCTGTCCCCAACAACCGAAATACCTTTAGGTTGGTAAAGGTCAGCCATACAGTGGTTAACTCTCTGGTATCCCACGGATCTTTGAAAATAGACTAATTCATTCTTCCAGTTGCTCAGAAGGGTACTCAGGAAGGGATATGGAGCAATTAGGTACAATTACATAACAAATTTACACATTTTACCATTAGTCTTTCCTCCAGAGACCCGTTGCCATCCCCTAAGGCGCACCATTCAGTGACAATGAAGTGCTAATAACATGTTTGGAAATTCTAAATGACAAATCTTATTTAACGGGACTAACTGTACCATTTCAGTCTTTATTATCATTTTCGTGAGTTCACTGACTTGGTTATGTGGAGCATTTAGAGTAGAAGATAGGGTACGTGTCAATTTGGCACACTTATGAGAAATTTATTACCGCCTTGGGAGAAAAAAATGGTTCAAATGGCTCTGAGCACTATGCGACTTAACTTCTGAGGTCATCAGTCGCCTAGAACTTAGAACTAATTAAACCTAACTAACCTAAGGACATCACACACAGCCATGCCCGAGGCAGGATTCGAACCTGCGACCGTAGCGGTCACGCGGTTCCAGACTGAAGCGCCTTTAACCGCACGGCCACACCGGCCGGCCCTTGGGAGAAAAATTGTACACCAATGTTGACAAAATCAAGAGACCGGCGCCAGAAAACAAAAGCAATGATATTCAAAACCAACTTTTCATTTAAATATAGGGTGGGCCACCTCAAACGTTTCACTTCCATTTGATGCTCTGCTCCAGAAAAACAGTTCCATAAAAGACATGCTAACACTATTCTTATTATTGGATGTCTCCGCCGGAAAATCTTTACACACATTTTATTTTATTTTATTTTATTTAGTTTTCCTTTTGATAAAAGCTTTTCGTGGTAGTGTCAGCATGCACTCTATATCCTCTTTACATTTGCCGTCATTAGTTAATCTGTTATTTCACTACTCTAATAGCAGGTGCCTTCCATTTCTTGTACCGTTTCGTTTTATAATCAAATTCCATTAGCATCGCCCGATTTTGTCCGACTATCGATTCCTTGTTTTAACTTTGTTGATGCTTATTTTATAATATCTTTTCAGAACACTATCAATTATAGTCAAAGGGTATTACAAATCTTCTGCTTCGATGATGGAATTGTTATGTCAGCAGTAATTTTCCTTCTTATCTGTTTTCCTCCTTGGTTTCTTTTATTGACTGTTCAATATAAAGATTCATTAGCATGGAGCATAGACTGAAAGCTTTTCATACATCCTTCTCAATTAATGTTCCATTTTCACGGCTCTAGTACCGCAGTCTGATTTCTGTACAAGTTGTCCCTGATAAATTTAGAATTTCAAAGTGTGCATCTTATGTTGTGAAGAAGCAAAGATAGCAAAACTATAAAAATATGATAATCCTGCTTTAACTTAAGTTCTAAGTCTTGGGTTCAGTATTGCCGCACTTGCTGCAACGTTTCCCCGGAACCCAAACTGATTTCCTCCTAAGCTGACTTCTATCGGTCCTCCCATTTTCCTGTAGATTATTTGCATTAGTAGTTAACGTCAGTAACAAACTAAATTGATTGTCCAGTAATACGCAACTCTTTAGAAACTATTTTCTTTGTAACTGGGCTGACTTCTACATTGTGGGATTTCGGTATATTTTGTGAGTGAAACCGTGTAGATCGCTAAATAAAATATCTTTATGTATTACTACGTTTCGGTATCTGCCATCAGATATCGGCAGTTGAGATACAAGGAACATAAAGAGCAACATGTGTTTGTTATACAACATCGACCTCGAAAACTATAAAAAGTTACAAAGTATTTTAAAATATATACTCTCTGAAAATCTTTGAATTCGCGAAACATGGTTCAGAACACTGTTGTCCACGAAACTTATGATTCATCTTGACAAATACACTTATTTAACATACACCCAGCACGAGCTCAATTAAATCGATCTTATGAAATAAAAGTGCCTCTGTTCACACGATGTAATGAATGTTATGAATGTTATTTACGGAGAATTTCAAGTTGGTTGATATTCCTGGAGTTTCCGAAGGCTTTGGACAACATTTCTTTCAAGCAGCATCTAATCAAAATGTGGGCCTATGGAATATCGCCTCAGCTCTGCGATTGGATTCAATATTTCTTCTCACAAAAAGTTACAGTACACAGTAACTGACGAGATACAAGCTAATGAAACTGAAGTTATCTGTGGTGTTTCCCGAGTCTTTGCGTTCTTGAACAGTTTAAATGATTTAGGAGATAATCGAACACCATTCTTAGCTTGTGATTGACGTCATATATTACCGACTAGTGATTCAGCAGAAATTCAGAACGAATTATGAGCAAGTGTCCCATAACGGTAAAAGACTGAGGTCCTTCACATGAGTACTACAAGAATTTCGTTGAAAGGCTGTCAGTGAGACCGTCACACATTAACGGAGGGTTAATTAAAGCAGGTTAAGTCTTTTCTTGCTGCGTATTTTTTAAGAAACGTAGTGTCAATAATGTGCTCCTCCTGCCCTAAGACATTCCTCACACCATTTCAACAGATTTTCATCTGAGGTTCATCACGAGTAATGAAATTAATTTCATGTCTTACTGTATCTTTACGTTCTTCTATAGAGTGGGGATTCTTTCGGCACATTTTACCTACCAGAGCGTGAGAGGGCATGGAAACGCATGAGTAACGTGGTAGTTTTGGCGGTCCTCGGCAAAGATCAGTGACAACGGTCTGAACGATACTATATGGAATTAGCCCAGTGAAATAATAGTGTGCCCGTAATAAAACTGCGAAAGTCTTCTTTCCTCAACGACTGTACAAGTTCTTGGGGTGTTGAATCCGAATTTCAATTTGTCTAAACATGAAAAACCGAAAATAATCACACTTTTTTCAGTTTTTCGTTTACGACTCGAAAATACGTTTTTATAAGATCACCAAATGCTACAGCGTTAAAGCGACAAATTCTCCTAAAAAATACATTATTAAGATTTGATTTTCTGACGAGCGCTATCTTCTGCGGAAACGTCAAAACGTCCATTCCCACGCCATACATCTCGAAAAACGTTAATGTTATCAATAAAAACCCTCACTCCGCGTGAAAGGACATTATATTCCTACAAGAGACATAGTTAACAGTTTATTTTCTCATAAGAGGTCAAGGAGGAAAGCGAAAAGAGAAAATTACGAAAAATGTCATCTGCTCCTTACAGCCAAATGACCCCTTCCATCTGTCATTCAACAGTTCTACACTTTCAGTGTATTACGCGTAAGAGATTGTTTTGAACGAATCGTTAGGAATATGCAAGTTTGACGAAAACTTTAACGCATTATATTTAAAACGTATTAGGTACACGAAACCGAATAGGAGGGTGAATATGAAATCTGTACGTAATAATGTACATGCGTCATGAAATGAGTGAATGGCGAACACAGGAATGGTTCACCTGGAAAAGAAAGAAGGCATTTAGTGAAAGAATATGAATACAAAAGATATATAAATTGTGTAGTGAGCTATTGATGAATGAAGAAGTTGTTACCTGATGTCATGCAGGCAGCTATTTTAGTCGTCTTGTGGATGCTGGTGACCCAGGCAATGTTTCTTGGGCTCTTGAAGGTCCAGGTGAAGGATCTTGGTCAATGAAAAGTCCAGGAAAAGCGTCATGGGCTCTGGAAGGTTCAGGCTGGAAAGTGAGTTGTTTCTAAGATGCATAATGCTGCAAAATATTATACCAATAATACGTTCTGACGCCTCCGCTGCTCCAGACAATAGTACTGCTGCGTAGCCGCCCAGGTCGTCTTCGTCTCTACATGAAAATTGTCGTCGATGATGGAGCACAATCCTTGATGTTGCTGGCACAGTTTAGTGCAGAACAGTGATGCCCACCTAGACCCACACTGCCCTTGGCAATCTGTCTTACGTTTGCGACATATATGCTGCAGTGTTAATCTAATATATTAGTCACATTTTTGCGTTTTCCTCGATGTCGACAGTAGAGTTTCCTAGCGCTTGTCGAGAGTCCTTTGTCTACGTAGTGTAGTTCTCCATTGTCTCCAGCTAGGGGCTGTGACTGCTGTGTGTGGAAAATTTGGAAATTTGTCCATACCTAGGCTTACACTCTACTTAATCTAACTTACACTAAAGACAACACACACCCATGCCCGAGGGTGGACTCAAACCACTGACCGGGGGGGGGGGGGGGGGGGCGCTCTGTGCATAGATGCAAGCCAAGTTGGCGACACAGCATCACTGCTGTGGGTCGTGAGGATCCAATGGACGCCCAGCACATCAGAGCCCACCTATCGATCTGCACTGGTGGCCAGCCTAGTTACTGCTCGCATTGAGGTTGACGGATGTCTGTGGTCGAGTGGGAGGTCACCTTGGGGCGACCAGACCAGGAGGGATGTGTGGACACAAGGGGTCACTGTGCCAGATGACATTTTTACAATAGGACAGGACGTTATTATAAAATTCGTCGTTTGTCAGGAAATCATAGATTTTTGTTTAATAAGTTTTTTGACATTTATTCTGGTCCTTTCTATGTAGAGAGAATAGTTCATCCGAAGACAGCTGAAATTAAGAACTTTCGAACGGGAAAGTCTCACGAAGTGGAACATATCTCCAACCTTAATTTCCGTGGAATAAAATTTCAAAATGGCATCAATTTGAGTGGTTTTTAGGTTTTTGTCATTGTCTGCAGAAGCAGTGTTTAGGGTTTTCCGCTCAGGAAAGAGTAAGATAACTGAACAATGCAAAGGCCTTCCAAGTGATGTATGTGAACACAGTTATTAAGTGTATTGAGGAATTTGTCTGCTTTCAGGAAAGCAGTGTGTTAGTAATTGTGTAACTGTTAATGATTCTTATTCTATTAGTGCGGAGATGGCCCAAGCACATAAAATTTTGATGTCTTCTGGCCTGGCAACTTCGCTCCCAACTCCACTCTTTTCCTTTCCGTAATGTATTTGAGGAAAGCTGAGATGCAAAGGATGTAATCTACCTTAGTGACCTGAGAAAATTAAAAGTAGCTCCAAAGTAATAAAAGATCTTTAATACTCTCCTTTTTTCAAAAGAGCTGCGTGTGTCGCTATTTTACACACAGCTGAATGTGTGTGAACTGACAACGCCAAGGAAGACCGAAGTCCAGAAGAGAAGAAACCACGACTAGCCATCGACATGAGGATAGGGTGAGAACACCGACTTACAATGATATAGTCAGAAGCAGCAGCCTTTAATCTGAAGAAAACAGAAATCTCAACAAATGTAATCCATAAATTTGTGCTATTACGCTCATTGTCTTTACAGTTTGACAGTTGAACAAATAAGGTTAAAAACTGATGGACAAGCACAACCCAAGTTATTTACCTTAATTTTGTGACATTACTGATATGTAATTCCTTACAGTTTTAGATTCCAGCGTGATGGGGGGAGACCAAAGAGGTTGTTACCATATATACATATATAAAAATTTAAAGTCATTTAAAAAGTTTTAATTCTCTTGATTGCAATTCAGATAGAATTTGGTGAGAAATTAGTCTTACGTTTATGTGTTACAGATAAAACAGAGAATCTGAATAGCAGGAAGCATATAAATAAAATGAGCGGTAGTGTGCTGCAGTGAAATCTAACGAACAAGGTACTTTAAGTAACCATAGACCATATCAACAGAATAATGTTTTTCAAAACCATTGTGGATGAAAATGCACACAGGTGTTAGGTAAAGGTCTGTACACCACATCATTATGTGAAGTACCTTATCGGTTAACTTACGTACGGTTTACAGTTGTACAAGTAGGTCACTGTTGATATATACTCAAATTCCAAGCTTCATTCGAAATATTTCAGATCAGGCTTCATAAAATCAAAGTCCCCACAATCTTCAATAACTAAGTTCCGACAATTCTCGGAAATTTTTCCAAATGTAACTACAATCTAACATATTTTAGTGTCCTGCAGACTAGCAGAATTTCCTGATGCCCACACAACACACATGGAAATTTCACTGCTCTTCGTCCAACATTCGCAACCTCCACTCCTTCACATTCCTCAACTATCACCATTCAGCAATACACTGGAGTTTTTAAGTGTCGTACGTGTAACGTAAAACACTTCTTAGTTTATGTGAAGAACCACTTAAAAGAACTTAAAAATGAAATGTTAGCCTGAACGTATGTGCCTTATGTTTATAGGATGAATGATTGGAGTTAAACGTATTATCCAAACGATATCAAATTTCCATCATACCAATGCTTACCTACAGTGTAAGTCAGTGTTAGTTAAACAATAATAATAATATTGTTTACACATCTGAGGGACAACAGTGGAACTAAGGCTGAGCCTTGGGTAACCCCATATGTGATTACTCCCCAGTCAAAATAATGTCCCCAGCCTACATGTGTCGAATTAATTAGTACAACTTCTGGCATTCTCTTGGGTAGATATGACATTATCCACTGGTTCACTGTTCCATCAGTCACATAACCTTCAATATATGTAGGAGAATACTGTGATCCACATGGTCAAATTCTACAGACAGATCGCAGAAAATACGAATGGGCGCTTTAAAATTTGGTGAGGGAACATGTAGATTGCATTCTCAATAGAACAACTCTTCTGTAATCCAAACTGTGATATGTTATACTGCTGCTAAGATAAGATACTATTCTGGAATATATGTTCTTCTCGAAAATTTTTTGAAATGATGTCAGAAGTGAAACTGGTCGGTAGTTATTGAGATATCCCCTATCACCTTTCTTACGGAGGGTTTTGACAGTGTCATATTATATGGGAACCAATCTTTAATACTCTACTGCAAACACCAACAAAACCGGTTGAGTTTTTAGTTTTGAGAGACTGTATAATTTTCTTAATTTCGGGAGGAGAAATTGGAGATACATCCACTTGATTGAATTGAATGCGACTGGTATTTCAACATACAGCTGTCAATTTTTCCTTGAACTGTTTGTCCATATTCTTTCTACCACGATTAGGAAATGGTGAAATGGTTATTAAATATATTTACTATCTATGACCCGTTATTTATACCCCTTGTATTCAGTTCAATATTGACAGTGTCCTATTCTGTAGCTGGTTGCCCTGTGTCGGGTTTCACTTTTGGGAATCTATATTATGAATCTTCTACTACTACTAGTACTACTGCAGGTAGTTAGGAACCTATTTGAATCTATAATATGAATGTACTGTTATTACATTACGGACCACGGAACCAAGTGTCTGAATCTACGGAATGAATGTACTGCTAGAATAACAAGTATTCTAACAGTTGCACCACACTGACCACACGCCTTTATGAACTATTACAATGCGTTTTACTGCGTAAGTACGAGGGCTGTTCAGAAAGTAAGCTCCGATTGATCGCGAAATGGGAACCACAGTGAAAATTAGAAATGTTTTATTTTTAACAGTTAGCTACACCATCCAGCTACTTCTCTACGTATTTGCCGTTCTGACTAAGACATTTGTCGTAGCGTTGTACCAACTTTCCAATACCCTCATCATAAAAGACAGCCGCCAGTGCTTTCCGCCAATTCTCTACGCTGGCCTACAGCTCGTTTTCTGTGCCAAAATGTTGTATTAATAGCCAGCGGTTCATGTGAGCAGAAATGAAACGCAGGGGGAGTCAATTACGGGCTGTATTGTGGGTAGTCAAACATTTCAAATTGAAAACGATGCAGGAGCATCTTCATTGCCCCTTCAGAATGCGGCTGAGAATATTGCCTTGTAGAAGAAACTGCACGACAGTTATGTAATGTTGGCTGTATAGCTTCAGGCGAAATTTCTCACCAGGTCCTCGTACTCGGCGGGAGACACTATTCTCTAGACAACTTTACGCGATCACTGTGAGCTCAGAAATGAGAGGAGTGACGTCATGCTATCTAGGGTCATACTAGAGACACTGCCCAACACATCTGTGCAAAGCTTTATCGGATTATCATAGTCGTTTCCATTTCGCGATCAATCGGAGCTTACTTTCTGAACAGCCCTCGTATATCATTGTCATATAAGGCTCAGATTAAGCTACGGGGGGTTGAGGAGCACTCACACTTACGTTTTAGTCATGAAATCCATCTGATTTGAATCCTTCTGGAACGCTATTAAATGACGGATATGCATCCGCAATCTATAGATGTTGTATAAACGTTTGATGTTAGATACATCCGAAAACGGGAAATAACTAGCTGTAGCATTGCTTCTGTAGCATTTTTTGATCTGTCAACGACACTGAGATGTAGAGTACAGTTTAACTAATAACAGCAGACCTTCGCTATTATGAGTGTTTGCAACCTTGGTCAGCAAAAGCTTTACCCCACCAACACCCTTGCTGAAGGGAAGACACCGTTATTCATCTGAAACTATTGATAAAGCTTACTGCAACTTCAGATGTCTATGCCGTGTTTATAGATGAATATCAGCAGACAAATGCAACTATTCCTTCCACTCTGAGAACTTCTTTCTTGGGATCTTTTACAAATGCTGAATTCGACATCAAATTCACCGATTTCGACGCGAAATTGGCTGATCTGCTTTATGTATGCAGTATAATGTCTATGTTCATTTCCTGCTGTTTACTTTTGGATTGATCTCTATTATCGTGTTTCCATACTTTCATATCCAATCTTTCGATCTTGTTTTTTATTATGTTAACCGTGCATTATCTGTAAACAGGAAAAAGTGAAAAACTTGAATCATTTTTTGACATAGCAGGTGTAGAAGTATGAAACCGGAATTTAGTTGGAAAAACTACACGCCTGATATTTAAAACTGATAAGCAATATTTCATTGAAAATAATTTCCGTTGCTGTTTACATAATTCTCCCACTTCTCCGGCAAGCTATGAATCCCACGCCAAAAAAAAT
This sequence comes from Schistocerca cancellata, assembly GCF_023864275.1. NCBI lineage: Eukaryota > Metazoa > Arthropoda > Insecta > Orthoptera > Acrididae > Schistocerca > Schistocerca cancellata. Next base: position 265,189,922 of record NC_064627.1, read on the forward strand.
TACAGTTCTTTTTTGAAGCGAACCAGTCACCGAGCCATTTTCGTACTTTTCATACGAACTGAAGCATTGTTCAGCCAGAGCGTGTCACAATGATGCAAATAGATGATAATCGGAGGGACCAAAGTCCGCAGAATAAGCCGGATGCCCAAGTATGTCCAAACTGAACGCCTCGATCGTTTCCCTGATCCGTTTGTGTGTGATGGGGCGTTATCATGGAGCAATATGATTTTGCGTTGCCTTTTTCCATATGCCGGTCGTTTTTCACGTAATGCCCGATTTAAATCAGTCACTTGCTGTTGGTAATGACCAGTGTTAACGGTCTGACTATGTTTTAGCAGCTCATAATGGATGACTCCCTTCTGGTCCCACCCTTCTGATACCACTAATCTTTTCAAAGCGATTTGATCCTGCAGTGGACGTCGATGGTTTCCCTGGATTCACCCATGATTTATGACGTTTAAGATTCTCAAAATATATCCACTTTTCATCACTTGTCACTATTCGACGGAGAAACGACATTCTTCCGTATCTGGCGAGCAGCAGTTCACAAGTGGTCTTTCGATTTGCTTGCTGTCTGTCCTTCAGCTCATGCGGTAATTTTCCCACTTTCTTCACCTTTCCCATAGCTTTCAACCGAAGAGAAACGGCTTTGTGTGTCACATTCAATTGTTCCGAAAGTTCTGCAATTTGTCTTCTTCGAAATTTTTCGGCGGTTTCTCGCACTCGTCGTTTCTCACCTTAAAATCGCCAATTTGAATTTTTTTGAACCACTTGAAACACTCTGTTTTCCTAAGAGCATGTTTATCGAAAGCTTTTACAAGCACTCGATGCGATTCTGCAGCAGTTTTCTACAAAAGGCAACTGTAAACCAATGCTCTCCGCAAATTGCAGTTCGCAGGTACAAAACTCGACAAGTTTATGGGTTTCAAACAGATACCGATGAACAAGTTTGTTTGTGTGACCATCCTTCGTAGCAAGCATATAAATACTTGTTTTGTAAATAAAACTGCCTTCTCCAGCTGCTAGTTCCTTTATTTATCCCATACGCGCTTCGCCTTCTCCTGTTCTAAGGCATCATCAGTGGGATCTAAACGATAGTTTTTGTTAGTTTTAGATCATTAAACAGTTCACTTCACGATTTTTTTTGTAAAAAGTTAATTACTTACGATATGCTGATCTGAGTTTCCTCACATCTGGTCTGGAGGTCGCACTACCACTTTTATCACTGCCACATAATCACATCTTTTTGTTCTGGCGCTCCTCACATTGTTCACCATGTTTCTCTCTTTTTTTTTGGTGTACTGTTGTTCTTTTGTCACTGGATGCAACTATTTCGTCGAACACTGTTTTTCTCAACGTAAATATTGCGACTACATTACGTGTTTCACCTTCTTTGGTATGTTTACCTATATGTTGCCAACCTAACGCAGTATATGTTCGAGACTAACTACTATGTATGTAACTTCTATGTATGGAACTTGGGCTGCCATGTGTCGACATTCGTCGTCAGCCGTTACAGGTAGGAGATGGCGCTGCAGTCGCGGTCTCATGCGACTTACACTAACGGCTGGCACCATCTATAGGGAAAGTCCGGTTTCATACATCTACACCTGATATGTTAGGGGAATGTAGGTACAGTACCTGATACGATAGATGTGAAGCGAAACGTCGAAGTTCAAGGCACATGCGCTGAAAATGAAATGTTATGTTCATTATAACCCTTTTTATAACATGTGGAAATTTAGAAAATCGGAAGAGTTTTAGTCACAAGCAACTGACCAGGTATCAATCGAGTTTCCGCTATCAAACTTTGAGTACTGAGAACCGTGTATTTGTCGAAATTATATCAAAACAGTTGTATCACAGAAAATTTATTAAAAAATTTCGACGAACTGTGTATGGCTGTGTGCTTCACATGTTTTAAATTTTCGGTAAAACCCCCGTAAGAATCATGGCCACAAAAAGTCATAAATTCTCCATCAAAAGTTATCGTTATTTTCTAGTAATTAATTATTCTACCCACGTAGCTATTATTTATTATACTCATGGGAGCGTAAGGTAAGATATACCCACGGAGTCATTTGCTATAAATGACGATACCTAGCTGGCGCCTGCGCTGAGTGAAATCGCTGCAGGCACCGGGCAGGAATATTTGCTCCGAAGACCGTAGGGCCGACACAGTGTGGCGCCCCTGACGCCATTTCCATAATCTCACTATCTGCACCCAGGCTGACGGGCTGCCATCCAATCTCGGATCCGCTCCTGCGGAGGCCAAGTTGCCTGCCTCCTCCCCAAATGAATACAACAGCGCGCCGTCACAAGTGACGCCCGATTTCTCGGCGAGCGTTGAGCGTATTTTAAGCAGCTCGTGAGTCAACTCAGTAGCGGGCTACTTTCTGAAAACTTTCCAACGGGCAACACTGTCGTAACTACTGCCTGCGAAAGTTGTTTTTGCTCTTAAACGATGTCCTCAGACGCACAAGATACTTGGGACTACTCAACTTTTACGCAAAAAGTTGCGTCAGTCGTTACGCTGAAGATCAACAATGCAGTGCGGCAGCCAGTGTCTAGGAGTCAGGTTTGTATTTTTGGGTGAATATTTGTAATTCTGAAAAATATCTCTACCTGCACGATATGATTAATTTCCTCGTTAAATCTTAGATTTTTCTCATATCATCCAGTGTGAGTCTTTATCCTAATAAAATGGTTCAAATGGCTCTGAGCACTATGGGACTTAACATCTGAGGTCATCAGTCCCCTAGAACCTAGAACTACTTAAACCTAACTAACCTAAGGAAATCACACACACCCATGCCCGAGGCAGGATTCGAACCTGTGACCGTAGCGGTGGAGCGGTTACAGCCTGAAGCGCCTAGAACCGCTAGGCCACATAGGTCGGCTTATCATAATAATCCAAGCAAGTACCAATGGAACGTTACTATACATCAAAATTACTCATTGTTATATAGACAGAAGACACACATAACATCAGCAGTAGCAACACGTACCAGGTATACAAGTACGTAATGCTCCTCAAACCACAGCAGCAAGGTTCTGTCTCCGACACACGGACAAGTGTACTGCTGAAAGGTGACATAGCCGTCGGGATTACTAGCACAGGACCCATGCAAGATCAGGAGAATGTCTCCAACAGCATAGCAGTACGCCCATCAGCCTGTGCCCGTGGCGCGCTACACATTTCGAACCGCTGTTCACCTCGATGACGGCGTTTGTGCAGACGACTGTCGACGCAGTACAGCAAACCATTTGATTCACCGAACAGCCGACACGTTGACATTGATCGAAGATCGAATCCCGGTGGTCCCGTGTAAAAATATTTTTGTGAATCTTTTGTATTTTGTTTCGTATAATGTTTTCAAAGCGTACTGTGCACAGAAAATTCTGTGTGGTGTTTAATATGGATTACTTTCGGTATACGTAAAAAAAAACCATAAGTAGGATTGTTTTCCAAATTCACCACTAACTCTACAGAAAGATCGATCATTAATCACAGAAGTGTATGAGTAGATATACTACAGTAAAGGTAACACAACAATGCAGCATCTCATACATCGAAAACATTACAAAGAAATGGCGGAATACACGAAAACCGCACTTGAAGTGGAATCATTTCCACAAACGTCGAACAAAAGATAAAGAAAAAAATAAATCTTAACTGACCACAGAATAAGTTATATTATAGAAAAAACCATTGCCTTCACATTCGAAGGCTTTCACCTACTGTTTCTAAAGCATAAAATAAAAATATGACATAGGTATGCTTAATACGCAGAAATCATTCTTCGCTGTTTAGAGCAAAACTATCCGGCTAGACTACAGCTTAATCCTTTAACCTGGAAGTTGAATGTTGATATTTTGGTCACCAAATTTAGCTGATCCGAACCCAGTGGAGCACATCTGGGTCAATATCAGAAGTGGGCTCCATGCCCAAAACAACAGTCCCTAATTTACGGGAATTATGGGAGCGGTGTGTAGATATCTGATGCTACATACCTCCAGAAAACCTACCAAGGAATAGTAGAATCTATGCCGTGCAGAATCGCTGTTGTACTGCGTTGCAAACATGGAACAACATGGTATTAAGCAGGTGATCATAATTTTTTGGCCCATCGCTCTATATCTCACACCATGACCACAATGCTACAAATGGAGAAAGTCAGAATGCTATAGACGGGTAACCAAGGGACGGAGTATGGGGTGGGGAGGGGAGGAAATGGGAGATTAATGAGGAAGAATGACATGAACTTTGTGACTTCATTAGGCAGTCGATTAATGTATATAGGGTATATTTCACGTTTGAGGAATTTTGGAGCAGCACTTTGGGTACGTTTTTTTAAAACTCTTTACTCATTTGTTGTCTGAGGGCTGTGTTATATGTAAAACAAATCATAATTGTGTATCTGAATGTTAAACTTTCTAAAATTGCGCTTTTCCAGAAGTCTATGTCGCGCCATAACACCAACATGTGTACGCAATATGCCCCATTTATTTTTATTTCAAAAACTGAGTTTATTTACTCAGTAATGCAAAAGGCAATAAAGTAAATATATCTTTACAAAGAACGGTAATAAAGTCAGTTTAATAACATAAAGTTATTAATTTCAAACTGTGGTAGACAAATCAAATTTTAACTTTCACAGGTCAATTAATGTTACTATTAATTTCAAATTGAGGTAAGCAAATCAAATATAAATATTCACGGTTGGGACAGAGAGGCAGACAAAATGTTGATGATTTTCTTTCGACAAACCCACACATTCCTCATGGACATAATTAACATACATTATCCGCAGTATTATGCTCTTCATTTTATCTTCGGCACAAACTGAGCAGTACCAACCAGTTGTTAGTTTTTCAAATGGTTCAAATGGCTCTGAGCACTATGGGACTCAACATCTTAGGTCATAAGTCCCCTATAACTTAGAACTACTTAAAGGATTCGAACCTGCGACCGTAGCAGTCGCTCGGCTCCAGACTGTAGCGCCTAGAACCGCACGGCTACTCTGGCCGGCCCACTGCAATCGCAATTGACACACGTAGTGATTGTCTGCAGTGGAGCCCCATGTTTAACAATGTGCACTAAAGACTGTACTCCGAAACACTTGTGCCTAAAGTATCACTGCCGCCTGTTATACTTTACAGAGCGAGCAATCTTCCGACCTCCATGATGAGATGTTGACATCCAACACCTTGTCGCTTACTCATGGGTTCAGCATTCTTCAACCAGTTTTTACAGATAATCACGACAATATCACGCTAATAGGTGACTAACTTCGCCATTTGAGGGATGATGGTTCACAGATATCGGGCCTTACTAATAAGCTCTCAGTCGAAGTCTCTTATATCAGTGTGTAAACCCCCGTGGCGTTTGTCACATAGGGAATGAATATGTGTGGTTGCCTAATGTTGTCTCCCCAATGCAATTATCATGCCTAAAAATGATTGAAACGAACTTGCCATTGGCAGCCTTCAACTAGGGATTTCCATAAAACTAATTATCGAGTTTTGTTTTTACTTCAGTCCACTTCAGACAAATCAAACCATTCCTATTTGGATGCTACTAGAATGAATCACAACTTGGATACAGTAAATAATTTATTCTCCAAAATAATGCAGAATGCAAAAACAAGAAAAAATCTTTTAATATGTTGTACACAATGTCAGATTCTACTTTAAATGTAATTTCGAGATTGGCAGAACATTTGTTTGACTTTCTTTAGGCCTGGCCCCCGTTTATTAGATGCACAGGAAGTTAGCTGATAAGTTTAGTGATGAGAAACAGAAGACCTACTCCCTTACTGGCACTTTCAGAAGAGGCTCAGTGGACAAGGAAATGGAGCTCAACACACTTCCTGTGAGTGTTTCCCTATCCGCCGAATCAAAGTGCATGTATCACCTACTAAAGTTCTGACAGCAGTTATACTGCACAGATGATACCTTAGTTTTGGTGTTGGCCACTGAGTAGATGATGTATGTGGGTACCTGTACTTCTCTGCCTACACAGTGGATGAAATATGCCATCCGCAAACCGCAAGAGTTGAAATTGCCTCAGTATAGGACAGAACACGACTCAATATTTCTGTTTGCTCACTAACCAGGAACAGAAATTCGACTCAAGTGTTCATCTGTAAAGAAAGACTTCAGTGTGTGTCTCACTCCACAGAGATGACAAGAGTCTTAGCTCATGTAAACACAATAACAACTCTGTTCGCAAAGAAACGACTGCACGCGCTCCTTGGGGCGATTGAACCCCACAGGGAAGTGTCTCCACGCCATATCCCCGCCCTCCTGTATGTGCGGCGTCTATATTTCCGCGCAGACGACAATTCCAACGACAATTACAAAAACATTAACTCCCGCTACATGGTTCATAAATCTACCAGCCAATCGCCTGAAACTCATACTCCTTTCAGAAGATTTGCTGCAAGTTTTGATTTTCCCTCCTGGATCATTATCAATCAGCCAAGAAAATATATGTCTCTGCTTTTTGGTAGGAAATGGTGCCCTGGTGCTTCCCTTGAGAACAGTCCGCATAGGTCAGCTTGCGACCATCGTTTGTGAGCTCACGCATTTTATAGATGCCTTTTTGCCTTGTTTAGCCGCTGACACACTTCCAGCAATCACGCTATTCTGCATTTCGTTTTCGACCCACCAGTGTTCACTTTCCTGCCTGCACTATTCGCGCTACAGAGGTTCTGTGATCTGCAGTGCTGTAAACCGCCGCCTCCTCGAGCTGTTCTTTATCACAGTAGTAAATAACTGCACCTGCAGAGCATGACAAATCTCTTTCCACGCCCTCCTAGCCGATAGAAGCTTCAGAGAAATACGATGCCCACGTGGCCATTTCTGTAAGTGCTCATCTTTAATTAACTCCCAGACATGCAGCACTACAGAGACTGGTACTACGTGGTACTAGACAGTAACAGTCAATGATCTAATAAATATAAATACAAATCGAAAAGAATTTTTTTAATATCAAATGTATGGTGGCAAAATCTTGAGTTAGAAAGTTTATTTCAGGTGTTGATTTATTATTCATTTTATTTTATAAATTTGATCTACCCAATAACAACACGTATCCTACGTCTACAGTTCTTTTAACGTTGAACATAATTATTGGCCAGACGTGCAAAAGCTTTTATGAACAGTATTAATTATATAAAATAAAATGCCTCTCATGGAGCAGAAAGAATCACAAATCTTACCAATATGGAGAAGCTAAACATAGAAACGACGTTCAATAAGAGCGGCCAGTTCATTGAAAGCTGAAATACGAGTACATGATTATTTGTACATGATGATCATAAATTAAATAGTAACATGCTGTGAAGCGGGTTGCTAGCCATGTTGAGAGCGTAATGTCCTAAAGAAATGTAATGCACATGAAAGTGGTAAGTACTACGGTTGGTAATAACCGACTGATTTAACAACAGGAAGGTTAGCAGAAACTGGAAACTGTAGTCGATGAAGTAGTGCGAAATAAAGTACGACGTAATTTGCATGATTCCTGGAGAACTGACAGGAATAAATGTCCTAAACGGGAAGAGTTGAAATTTTGTGCATCCAGGGAACGGGTATAGGCGAAGAAAAGGGAGACAACGTTGACAATGGACGAGAAATGCATGGAGGGATACGTTGCACATAAGGCAACAGATTAAGAATGTAAAGGCAAAACGCATCATTAGAAGTAGAACATAAAAGACGATACCCTCTTTTCTGGGTTAGTATTCAATAACTTGACATAGTTTGTGTACGACTGGCTGGGAAATGGAGGAAAAACTGTCATGAATAAAGGAATATCGAACAAGTTTGAACTGACAATTATTTAACGCAGAGTTAAAAAATTTTTGGTGTCTAGATAACCTTTTTAAAATTACTAAAGAAAATTGAAAAAGCGATAACAGTATACGCAGAAAATGTTTTAACAAAAAAATATTTTTTAATAAAACATTGGCCGGCCGAAGTGGCTGTGCGGTTCTAGGCGCTGCAGTCTGGAACCGCGAGACCGCTACGGTCGCAGGTTCGACTCCTGCCTCGGGCATGGATGTGTATGATGTCCTTAGGTTAGTTAGGTTTAACTAGTTCTAAGTTCTAGGGGACTATTGACCTCAGAAGTTGAGTCTCATAGAGCTCAGAGCCAATAAAACATTAATAGACAACTCTTTTCAAAAGTGTAGAAGAAAACTCAAAAAGATAACAGAATATGGAGAATGCATTCTAAGACATGGTTACAAAATTTTTTAATTAACTAATCAATAGACAGCCTTTTAAAATTTATTAAAGGAGATTCAAAAAGATAACAGAATACAAGGAATGCACTGTAACACATAGTTACAAAAATTTTTAATCAAAAGATCAATAGATAACCTTTTAAGTATTAATGAAGAAAACTGGAAAAAAGAAGGATAAATAACACGCACAAGACGCTCAAAGGACCCACAAGGCAGTGTAACCTATATAACACTCAATATGTGGTAAGGCTTCGCAGAAGGCGAACTTACAGAGTAAGGCAGTTGTAAAATTTTTTAGTCAAAGTCCATCCATTGTAACAAAACAATTTAACAGCATGCAAGCAAATTAAAAGACAACACAAGGGCTAATCAGCTGAAGGCGATTAATTAAATGGAACGCTCTGTTATTCAATTACAGTTGTGCAGACAATGTTATTTTATCCACAAATATACATGCTAGGCAATTTCACTGAAATGTGGGATTACTCAAATTGTACATCAGCCAACTTACAGCGTTGAAAAATTATGTTTTGAAGATAAGCAACAAAACAGAAAATTAGTCACAAGTTTTTTCTTTCTTATGATATGGTGAGATGCCAATTTTCAGCGAGCTGAATGTTGAATACCTTAAGTGACAAGAACAAAAAGTAAAATTAATTTTATTTTCAACTGCAAGGATACTCGAAGTCCAGTCACCATAGATTACTTCCGCTTAGTAGCGACAATTCAGAAGACACAGTGAGCTACTTGACACCCAGCCAATAGCCTTTCACGAGCTTATCCGCTCCAGTAACATTAGATTAACTGGGACTGAATGGCCTGCCAGCAAAGCCTTCAAAACAACAGTAATTACAGGTCAGAGAACAGTGACCAGTACTACAACAGATAAAATACACAATTAGAACGACGCTTAAAACATAAACTATTTAGATTTAAGACGGCAACTCCGAGAAAGCACATATATCCAAATAATAACTCGAACTCCACCCAGAAGCTGAAATGTAGTATTATTTTTTGCTTTAGCAACTTATCCATTTGACACTGAAGGTGAATCAGCTATTATTACGGTGACAGCAGTTACAAATGTTTGATGTGCCGACCATTAAAGAAGACCACCCATGTTAACCACTTTCTACAACACAGAGAGTATATGGTTTACAAATTGCTCACCATGCGATATTTTCTCTGTGACAACGAGTATACGTTCGTTACACAAGTTGTGGAGCTTTAGTAAGTCCGTTCTGCGTTCCTTTGTTAAAGGTAATTCCATATAAGCAATGCCGGTTGAATATCATCAACAATCTAGATCCAAGTCCGCCGCGCTCACAATTATCGGCTGCACTGACTACAGGTGTTGTGACCAGCCAGGAGCTACGAGGAAAACTGGCCACAGTCACTGCAGTCGGCAACCTCTTGTCTTCGCCGGCTTAAATGACCTTCCTCTGCCACGCCGTCTTTCGATCGCCATGGAAGTCATAAAGTTTTCTGAGTAAAGACAGGCGAGTATAATACCCATCGATACGCACATTAGCACGGATCAGAAAGTATACACAGCGTGTAACCTCCGCGTGACCCAGTACTCGTTAAAGCCTGTACTATGGTAAGTGAGCGGGGGTCACCTTATGAGAAAGGATTTTCGTACAGATATCGACCGCGTGTACCTAAATGGTGGCAAATCAGACTTACACCCACTCTGTAATAACAATGATCGGCCAAGCAAGTCCGAAATGCAATTACACGTCAGGATGGACCAAAAGCAACACTGAAGATGCTACTTATTTGATAATAATACGTTCGCTAGCCTAATTAGGCATTAACTGAGTTTCTTCCCTGTACAAGTTGGTATGTATTCATGCAAAACAACACGTAGCAACACTGCATAATATAGGAGAATTTTAGAACCTGAAAATCTATTGAACTGATAGTTTCACGTTCTGACTGATATGGAAAAACCATGAATACATAACACTACACTATAATGTATACTACAAAACTTTTGTCTATTAATCTGATTAAAATCGGGCATAGGTTACCCTAGAAATATCACTTTCGTGCCACACACAAATTGTCAATTTCGATAAAGATAAAACACTGATAAATTTTGACTTTTATATTGACTTTAACTTTTGCTGGTCAAACCAATTTAGAACACTACAGAATTCAAATGAATAAAAATGAGGGGGGGGGGGGGGAGGCTGAAACTGTTATGATCACTGTATTAAAAAAATTGATTACTGAAATTATTATGCGTTCAAGATTTCCGGTATATAAGTTACTACTGTTTTTATCTTATTTACTGCTCATTTAAATACCTTTATATCTGTCTCGAAATAATTAAACTTCATTACTATATCAATATTAAAGTTATCCTTCAACTTCGTTAGACCTTCGTTATTCATTTACTGGTTCATTAACAAAACACTTGTTTAAATACCATTCTAACATAGCTAGGACTGCAAATAATTATTATTAACACAAAATTTAATTTTTCATTTCGCGACACTCGGATTGCATAATATTTGGAAAGGACCCTGTCTAGGTTAGTTGTGAGGGTAATTAAATGATGGGAAAGTTCTGGTAAAATTTATGTTATTATTGCACAGTTCACTCTCTGGTCCATACAAATACAGTTCTAAAAGTTTCAACCTGCTTGTATCGATGCGGCGGTTGGCGGGCGGCGAGATGGCGAGGCACACAGCACACGTACAACCACAGCTATGGCTCTTGACGTATCGGCACTTTAATTCTTCTTAGCGCCGCAATACTTTTCCACTTAGTGCCTATGGAATTTTGCCATACTGTGTAGGCGTTGGAACGGCATACCCGAGGCTCAATGAAGCTACGTCTTCCAGGAGAGCCTCCTCGCTCCAGAAGGTGTTGCTCAAACCAGTGCCAAACTCCAACTACTACTGCTGAGCCCGTTGTGCCGTGCAGTGCCCGCGTGCATTTTCCCGCGCTCGCCTGCCATCCACCTTTTACCGCTCCCTGCCAGGCCGGGCATTCACCCGAGGTTTTGCATTCTACATATCCCAACACACTGCCTACGTATGGAACAGACGCACAATTACAATTTTTAACATCTTACAACAGTTTCAACATTTGTTACATTTCAATTCTATTATAATATTGCTTGACGTTTGACATAAACATTAATATTCACATTGAAACTTATTTACTGTTTTCTTATCATAATGGCATGAAACAAAAAAGAAATGAAATCAGAACATCAATTACACAAGTTTACCGAAAATTCAGAAGAAAAAAATCACTTATATGTACAACAGTACAGCGTCGTTGTTGTTACACATGCCCCTGTTTCCACTAAATTTTACTAAGTGCAAATTTGATGGGAACACTGAACTTTATATTTATACAGGGTTTCTGAATCTTTGTGTGAATGTACCATCATAAAATTTTGTATCACTAAACTTCCTTTCACTCACATTATATAGGTCTATACTTCTTAATATATCGATAACATTTACCTATCATTTACTTAAGTGCCTTTGGCACAGTCCAACCTCCTATCACAACATGATTTAAGTAGCAAATTACTCATTATTATTAAATTTATCACATAAATAAAATCAAAATCTGGAACACAAACACTTCACTACAAAGCGTATACAAATACCTATATACACTATACAGCAATTTGTTGCTGCTTGCATTGAATGGCAGTCCATTCGCTTATTTTCTAATAAACATTCAATACTACACTCCTGGAAATTGAAATAAGAACACCGTGAATTCATTGTCCCAGGAAGGGGAAACTTTATTGACACATTCCTGGGGTCAGGTACATCACATGATCACACTGACAGAACCACAGGCACATAGACACAGGCAACAGAGCATGCACAATGTCGGCACTAGTACAGTGTATATCCACCTTTCGCAGCAATGCAGGCTGCTATTCTCCCATGGAGACGATCGTAGAGATGCTAGATGTAGTCCTGTGGAACGGCTTGCCATGCCATTTCCACCTGGCGCCTCAGTTGGACCAGCGTTCGTGCTGGACGTGCAGACCGCGTGAGACGACGCTTCGTCCAGTCCCAAACATGCTCAATGCTCATGCTGGCCAGGGTAGTTGACTTACACCTTCTAGAGCACGTTGGGTGGCACGGGATATATGCGGACGTGCATTGTCCTGTTGGAACAGCAAGTTCCCTTGCCGGTCTAGGAATGGTAGAACGATGGGTTCGATGACGGTTTGGATGTACCGTGCACTATTCAGTGTCCCCTCGACGATCACCAGTGGTGTACGGCCAGTGTAGGAGATCGCTCCCCACACCATGATGGCGGGTGTTGGCCCTGTGTGCCTCGGTCGTATGCAGTCCTGATTGTGGCGCTCACCTGCACGGCGCCAAACACGCATACGACCATCAATGGCACCAAGGCAGAAGCGACTCTCATCGCTGAAGACGACACGTCTCCATTCGTCCCTCCATTCACGCCTGTCGCGACACCACTGGAGGCGGGCTGCACGATGTTGGGGCGTGAGCGGAAGACGGCCTAACGGTGTGCGGGACCGTAGCCCAGCTTCATGGAGACGGTTGCGAATGGTCCTCGCCGATACCCCAGGAGCAACAGTGTCCCTAATTTGCTGGGAAGTGGCGGTGCGGTCCCCTACGGCACTGCGTAGGATCCTACGGTCTTGGCGTGCATCTGTGCGTCGCTGCGGTCCGGTCCCAGGTCGACGGGCACGTGCACCTTCCGCCGACCACTGGCGACAACATCGATGTACTGTGGAGACCTCACGCCCCACGTGTTGAGCAGTTCGGCGGTACGTCCACCCGGCCTCCCGCATGCCCACTATACGCCCTCGCTCAAAGTCCGTCAACTGCACATACGGTTCACGTCCACACTGTCGCGGCATGCTACCAGTGTTAAAGACTGCGATGGAGCTCCGTATGCCACGGCAAACTGGCTGACACTGACGGCGGCGGTGCACAAATGCTGCGCAGCTAGCGCCATTCGCTGTGCCGTGCGTGTGATCATTGCTTGTACAGCCCTCTCGCAGTGTCCGGAGCAAGTATGGTGGGTCTGACACACCGGTGTCAATGTGTTCTTTTTTCCATTTCCAGGAGTGTATTTAGAAAAGTCACTACACATATTTGCTGCCTATTATTTAGATTTGGGTAGGCCATTTCGCATCATTTTATCACATCACCTGTACCACACTTACAAGTCTCCTTTGATTATTTATTTGCCGTCTTTGGTGTTTGGCATTCATTTATATCATGACTCACGCACTGCCCACTTTGATTTTTGGCAGTCCCATCTTATATTTGGCTTGCAGCATTTGCTTTTTCTTTTCAGTCCTTTTTTCCATACACCTTTACATTTATAGTACATTTGGTAATCTGAAACTTACATAAGTACATTAGCACACTGACAATGGTATACATACATTTACAAATACTTGTTACATTTAGAATAAAATAATTTCAAGGTTAGATACAGCACATTTACTGCAGATTGCTTTCTGAGTGTACTTAGGTCACTCACTCCTAGGAACATACAGTTTCAGGTCCACAACGTTTCTTACACCTAAAGGTCTCTTGGATTTTGGGTAGATCAGGTAGTAAGCATTATCGTGTGGAATATTCTGTATTATATACGGTCCATTATAAATATATTTAAATTTGGAAATTTCATTGTTCAGTTCACTAGATTTTTCGTGGGTTTTTTAAGAGAACAAAATCCCCAATTTTAAATTTTGAAACTTTCAGGTTTTTATCATGTCTTTTATATCTAGATTCAGCTTTTTGCTTTGTTCTTTTTCTAACTAATTCTTTCTTTTGACTCAACCCTAAGCTTGTACAAGGTGGAAACTCTAGTTTTTCCTCAATTAAACTTTTACTTCTGCTGCCTAACAAAATTTCTTCCGGTGGGAGCCCAGTAGATTCATGATGTAAGGTGTTCATGACATTCTCAAAGTCCGATATAAACCTGCCCCAGGCTCTATGGTTGTGACTGCAGTATGTTCTACACAATCTCTCGATTTCTTGCATGTACTTTCAACCGGGTTGCTAGCTGGATGGTAGGCTGAGATATATTTAACCTCCACACCATTTTGCTCCGTTCCTTCTTTCCAAATTTTGGATATGAACTGGGGTCCATTGTCAGATAGTACTGCCTTGGGTTTCCCGATGGTTCTGAAGTATTCGATCATCCTATTAAATACAGCTTTTGCTGTTGCCTTTTTCAAGGGGTATAATTTTACAAACTTTGAGAATACTTCCAAAATTACTAAAATGCATGCACAATTTCCCGAAGTCTTCGGGAGGGGACCATACAAAATCTACTGATAATAATTTTAGGGTGTCTTCAGGTAATGTACTTTGCATTGGACCTCGACTAGTTCTGTTAGGTACTTTGGTCCTTTGACAGACATCACACGACTTAATTCGTTCATTTACCTTCTTGCTGACACTACCAGCAATCACTATTACATTATTCAGTTTATCCGATCATTTCTTTGGTCCACCATGCCCCAATGCTAAATGGAAATAGTCTATGACATCAGTATCAAACTGGTGTGGCCAACATACTCTCCATTCCTCAGTGACTAAACCTTTTCTCCTGTATAAAATGCCTTTAAAGATTTTATAGTATTTCTTAATTTGAGGATACTGCACACTATCAAAATTTACCTTCACGGATTTCCATGTCGGATCCTCATTCTGATAGTGCCTCATGTTTTTACATATTTGCTCAATTTTCCTTTTTCCTGAAACCTCTTTCATATACCTTATCTGGAAAGTACCCTCATCACCATTTTCATTGGGCACTCCACTCATACCATTAGGCAATCGAGATAAAGAATCTGCCACGTAATTCTCAGTACCCTTAACATAGCAAATCTCAAAATCAAACTGCTGTAGGTACAAAGCCCAACGAGTTAGCCTGCCATTAAGTAAACGACAATCTGTAAGAAAAGTTAAAGCTTTGTGGTCAGTATGTATGATGAGCTTATGGCCCCACAGATAATTCCTGAATTTCTTTAATCCCCATATAATGGCTAAAGCCTCCTTTTCCGATATGGTGTAGTTCCTCTCGTATTTTGTTAGAGTTCTACTTGCAAACGCAATAGTCCTGTGTTCGATTTCTTTGCCATCACAGATTTCTTGAAAAACTTCTATACCAATCCCATAAGCACTACTGTTGGTACTCATGTGGAAAGGTTCTGTCAGTATGGGGTGATGCAAAATATTGTCATTCAAGAGCTCACTTTTTAAATTTTCAAAATCTCTCATGCACCCTTCATTCCAAACAAAAGCACTATTTTTCTTAAGGAGATTATTCAAATGAGGACTATTAAAAGCGTGCCCCTTGACGAATTTTCTATAGAACCCTCATAGACCTAAAAAGGTTTTCAACTGTTTCCTATTTCTAGGAGCTGGACACTCTGCTATTGCACTTAATTTTTCCGGGTCCTTGCCAATCCCGGTCGTAGTAATAATATGCCCCAAAAACTTTATTTGCGACTTCACAAATTCACATTTCTTCCACTTTAGTGTCATGCCCCATGATTGTAGAGCAACAAAAACTTTCTGCAATAATTCACAATGCTCTTGCCATTCCTCAGTAGCAATCAGTAAGTCATCTACATAAATGGTTAGCCGGGAACTCAATTCTCTCCCTAATACAAAGTCCAATGCCCTAATAAATACTGCCACAGAAGTGCTAAGCCCAAATGGCACTACTTTATACTGATAGCATTTCCCGCCGAATAGAAAAGCGGTAAATTTACGGGATTCTTTGCTCAATCGGCTTTGCCAGTATCCAGCGGTCATGTCCAAACTGGTTAAATACTTCACATTATAAAACTTTTGGAACATTTCGTCCAGATTTTCAGGTCTCTCTATTTCCTTCTTTACAATTTTGTTTAAAGTCCTGGCGTCAATGACTACTCTTACTTCCCCATCCCTTTTATTCACGATGATAAGGGGACTATTATATTCGCTGCTACTCCGTTCGATTACACCCCATTCTATCATTTTATCTATTTCCACTTGAATGGCCTGCCTCTTTGGTATGGGTACCGAAAACGGTCTTACAAAGAAAGGTTTATGCTCTAATGTCTCACTCTGGTATTCAAAGTTCTTAACTAGGCCTGGTTTGTCCGAAAATACGGTGCTATTACTTTCTAAAAGATCAAGCAATTCTATTTTCTGATCAGGAGATATCTCCTTCAAATTTTCCACAATTATTTAAAATCATGCCTCTTCCTGTCACTTTCATCTATTAACCTCTTGACATGGTACATTTCATACATGTTTGTCAAACCATCATTCCCTTGGTCGATTTCCAACAATAAAGAACCAATCTCTGAATCGACCACCTTCCCATTTTCCTCAAATTTTATTTCCAAATTTGTAGATGCATTATTAATTTTGACGACTTCCTGGCTACAATCAATAATAACTTTTTCTTTATCTAGCCAATCTATACCCAGAATCATTTCAGTACTCAAGTCTGGCACAACCGAAAAACCGTGTTCAAACTTTTGTCCTTTTATACTAAATTCAACCAACATCTGGTTGTTTACTGGCTTGCTAGTCTTGCCAATAGCACCAACAATTTTTACACCAGTCACTGACATAATTACTAGTCCAGGCTTATCACAGATGTGTTCGAAAAACGATTGGGAGATAGCACTTATCTGAGATCCAGTATCAAGGACTACTTGCAATTTCACATTACAAATTTCAACTGGTATTACAGTTTGTTTAACCGTCAAATGCTTTTCATTGTTGTGTTCTTCTGTAAGCAAATCCAGGTCGACGATAACATCGTCCCAAGATATGCTTTTGACCTGGACATCACCTATATCTGGCGGTTTCTTTGGTTCCGTCAGTTCAAAGTCATTACATACTTGAACTCTTTGTAACAATGAGTCGTCCAGTGGCTCCTCTTTTCTGTGTTCAGTCTCAACATCTGGGTTTTGTTTTGAAACTTCGTCATCAGTAGGTACAATATCGCAATTAGCTGTATTCCCATTATTTTCACTAGTACCGAAATACTCGTCATCTGAACTACCGTCAGAATCCGACCATTCTGGATCGCTTTCAGGTTCTAACATAAAAGCTTTTCTGAGACAGGCACTAAGTTCTTCCTCTGCATTTTCGTCAGGCTTTGATTTTAACTCAATATCCTCTTTTGGCAAAACGACCTCATTATCAGCTTTACTCACATCCACTGTTACTTCATATTTAGTGTAATCCTCGTGGACTTCAGTTACTCTTAGGTAATTACCTGCCCCTTCCCCACGGTGCCTTTCGGTAACAGCTTGTACCGTTGGCGGATCGTTAACAGAAGTTACTTCCTCGTCAATGCTTAGGATTTCATCCTCCAATTCCTTCCTGTCTTTAACCATCGTCCTATCGGCAGCATGCGTACTTTGCGTGGCGCTATTTACTCTCTCCACTTTAAATTCGGGCCACGTCACCTTATCAACGTCCCTACTATTTCCTTTTTCTCTAATTAACCTCCTTGCCTCGTATTCCTTCTTAAAATCCTCCCACTCACATTGCTTGAGGCCCTTGTACAGAACATCGATCTGAACATGCCAATCAGTTACTTCTGCAAATTCATTCTCGCCATTTACTTCATTGCTAACACTGCTAACCGCACCTCTCTGTGTATCCACTGTTCCATCCACTATTTCCTACACCACGGAATTACCTCTCATAATGTATTCGCCAGCTCTTACGGCAATGTTCGTACCTAATGCTGCCGCCTTGCTAGCGGCTTTTCTCTGAACACCTGATCTGCTAGGCTGGGCCGTTGCACTCTGATGCTCCACTCGCCTGTTAACATGTATCGCACTGTGCGGCAAAGATGAATCATCTGCGCACGCACCTGATGCTTGTTTCGCAACTACACGCTGCGTCGTTACACGCCTGTCTCTAAGCTGTCTCATAACTTTACTGTCAGTCCAGTAATGTTTCTTAAATCGGGGGCGGTATGTCCTGTTCGCTTCCGTTTGGCCCGCCACGTTCGCGGAAATCAGTTTCCCGTGTCGTTATTATTTTGCGCAGTGTGTCTTCTACCGCAACCTGCATAACCCCCTCTTCCTCTTCCTCTGCCTCTACCTCTCTGTATCATGTTGACGCGAAAACCATCGCCGTCATTTCTCTCGTCATTATTGCGGTTATTCCTGTTACTAAAATTCTGCCACGACTTTCACGCCAGTGGTCTTCGTCTTCGACCATTTCGAGAAACGCTTGGAAGCTGCGATCTCTTCGAATCTTCTGGAAGTTTTTTATATAGCTCCCATACGATTTCAGAATCGGATCTTCTCCCTCTTAAATGTGTCAACTTTCGGTACCAATATTCGCAGAAATCTTTCAAAGAATTCCTGCCCCTGTTATCATGAAGTTTGGCCATGATGAACTCGCGCCACAAATGATCCTGTTTCTGTTTGGACCAGTATTCTTCCGTAAATTTTTGTTTAAACTCTTCGAACGTCATTAGTTCGGTATTCAAGTTAATTCCCCAGCGCTTAGCGTCACCTGCTAAGGCGCTAATTACTACGTTTATTTTCTCCTGACCAGATAAGTGTTTAGGAAACATTCTCTCGCAATTTTTGATGAAATCCAACGGATGCCATCCGTTATGTTTTTGGGCGGGATCGAAGCGCTCCTCAACTTCCAACAGCTTCGTAAGTGGCGTGCCATTACAGACAACACCAGGCCTATCGTTGATTTTACTCTCGAGATCGAACATTTTGCCTTGAATTTTCGATGCATTTTGTTCACACTTTTGTACACATCCGGTAACTTTTCGCCTAAATTTCTTTCTGAAACTGCCTTTTTCAACTGTGATATTTCATGTTGGCATTCGTTTACGATCGCAGTTTTAAGACCGAAAACCTTTTTCGTCTGCTTTTGTTTCAACTAGAGGCTCCACTTTCTCTTGGATGTTGAGAATTTCAACATCAAACCTACTGTTAATGTCGTCAATTTCCCCCTGCATATTATTCATATTTTTATTAATTGTGTCAATTTCAGACTTCATAGTATTTACTGCAGAACTTAAATTACCCACTTTTTGTTCTACCTGTTCTATTTGTTTACTAATTTTAATTCCTTGTTCTTCGACCTGTGCTTTCAGCTGGCCAACTTGTGTTTTAAGCTGATCATTCTGTGTTCTGAGCTGATTACTTTGTGTTTTAAGCTGCTCGTCAACGTGTGTTTTAAGCTGACTAACCTGATTAATGACTTGTCTTTGAAGCTGATCATTCTGTCCTGCAATTTGTTTGTTAATCGTTCAAATAAGTCGTTCACGCTTAAAATTTTCACACTGTCTTGTTCTACAGAATCGGTGCGTTCCGATCCTACTTGAAATTTTCTTTCGTTTCTTTCTTTATCTGTAGTGAATCAAACATGTCAGTGGATTCGTTCACATACCCACTATAATCTACAAAGTCATCCTCTACTTCCTGTTTTATTCCTTGCTGTGTTCTAGGCAATCTCGACACTTCAATCTGTTCGTTAACATGTTCGTGGTATTGTATGTACGCCAATTGTCTACCGCTAATGCCATCTGTTATCTGGCCGCGTGAACTCCATGTCATTGCCAGCCGCATCTTCCATTACGCTCGGCACATCTACTGTGTCTACGTTCTTGTCCATGCTGAACGAAAACTACCCCTCACTACCGTACTTGGCGTTCACTGCTATTTACTTTACTGAATATTTTTGCAATTCGTGCCACTGAACATCCACTGTTCGGTATTCACGTTAATTTGTGACCGAAAACAACTGGATGTCCTGTCACTGGGAAGCCACTTGTAACCTCCGCGTGACCCAGTACTCGTTAAAGCCTGTACTATGGTAAGTGAGCGGGGTTCACATTATGTGAAAGGATTTTCGTACAGATATCGACCGCGTGTACCTGAATGGTGGCAAATCAGACTTACACCCACTCTGTAATAACAATGATCCGTCAAGCAAGTCCGAAATGCAATTACACGTCACGATGGACCAAAAGCAACACTGAAGATGCTACTAATTTGATAATAATACGGTCGCCAGCCTAATTAGCCATTAACTGAGTTTATTCCCTGTACAAGTTGGTATATATTCAAGCAAAACAACACGTAGTAACACTGCATAATATAGTAGAATTTTAGAACCTGAAAATCTATTGAACTGATAGTTTCACGTTCTGTACTAATATGGAAAAACCATGAATGCATAACACTACACTATAATGTATGCTACAAAACTTTTGTCTATTAATCTGATTAAAATCGGGCATAGATTACCCTAGAAATATCACTTTCGTGCCACACACAAATTGTCAATTTTGATAAAGATAAAACACTGATAAATTTTGACTTTTATATTGACTTTAACTTTTGCTGGTCAAACCAATTTAGAACACTACAGAATTCAAATGAATAAAAAGGAGGGGGGGGGGGGGGAGGCTGAAACTGTTATGATCACTGTATTAAAAAAATTGATTACTGAAATTATTATGCGTTCAAGATTTCCAGAATATAAGTTACTACTGTTTTTATCTTATTTACAGCTCATTTAAATACCTTTATATCTGTCTCGAAATAATTAAACTTCATTACTATATCAATATTAAAGTTATCTTTCAACTTCGTTAGACCTTCGTTATTCATTTACTGGTTCATTAACAAAACACTTCTTTAAATACCATTCTAACATAGCTAGGACTGCAAATAATTATTATTAACACAAAATTTAATTTTTCATTTCGCGACACTCGGATTGCATAATATTTGGAAAGGACCCTGTCTGGGATAGTTGTGAGGATAATTAAATGATGGGAAAGTTCTGGTAAAATTTATGTTATTATTGCACAGTCCACTCTCTGGTCCACAGTACTAAAAGTTTCAACCTGCTTGTATCGATGCGGCGGTTGGCGGGCGGCGAGATGGCGAGGCACACAGCACACGTACAACCACAGCTATGGCTCTTGACGTATCGGCACTTTAATTCTTCTTAGCGCCGCAATACTTTTCCATTTAGTGCCTATGGAATTTTGCCATGCTGTGTAGGCGTTGGAACGGCATATCCGAAGCTCAATGAAGCTACGTCTTCCAGGAGAGCCTCCTCGCTCCAGAAGGTGTTGCTCAAACCAGTGCCAAACTCCAACTACTACTGCTGAGCCCGTTGTGCCGTGCAGTGCCCGCGTGCATTTTCCCGCGCTCGCCTGCCATCCACCTTTTACCGCTCCCTGCCAAGCCGGGTATTCACCCGAGGTTTTGCATTCCACATATCCTAACACATTGCCTACGAATGGACCAGACGCACAATTACAATTTTAAACATCTTACAACAGTTTCAACATTTGTTACATTTCAATTCTATTATAATATTGCTTGACATTTGACATAAACATTAATATTCACATTGAAACTTATTTACAGTTTTCTTATCATAATGGCATGAAACAAAAAAGAAATGAAATCAGAACATCAATTACACAAGTTTACCGAAAATTCAGAAGAAAAAATCACTTATATGTACAACAGTACAGCGTCGTTGTTGTTACAAGCGGAGGGGTATGTGTCGAGAGGCTAGACAAACTTGTGGTTGCTAAAGAGGGGCAGCAGCGTTTGCAGTAGCTGCAGGGGCAACAGTGTGAATGATTGATTGACCTGACCCCGTAATATCAACCAAAGCGGCCTTGTTCAAAAATGTGCAAGTGTGTGTGTGTGTGTGTGTGTAATCTTATGGGGCTTAACCATTAGGGTCATTAGTCCCTAAGCTTACATACTACTTAACCTAAATTATCCTAAGGAAAAACACACACACTCATGCCCGAGTGAGGTCTCGAACTTCCGCCGGGACCAGCCGCATAGTCCACGACTGCAGCGCCTGAGACCGCTCGGCTAATCCCGGGCAAAGCGGCCTTGCTGTGCTGGTACTGCAAACAGTGGTTGAACGGTAATGGCGCTCTCTTGGGTAAAATATTCTGGAGAAAATAGCGCTCCCCCCTTTTGGAACTCCGAACTGAGACGTCTCAGGACGATGTCGTCATCAGGAGAAACAAAACTGGCCCCCTAGGGATCGGAGTGTGGAATGTTAGATCCCTTAATCTGGCAGGTAGGTTAGGTCATTTGAAAACGGGAATGGATAAAGTCAAATATAGTGGGAATTATTGGAGATTGTAAGGTACCCCTTATATGCATATAAGAACCCATTTTACTTTATTTCCGGTTTTGCTATCTGACATAGGTGAAGTGAATGTATCAGCACTGCAGTACTTACGGATTAAGAAATGAGCAGTAGATTCCCACGCTGGCTAGCAGAGGTGGTTGGCCATCTGGCACTTGCAAAGCCAGTGGGACGAGGAGCCGGTGCAGAAATCGCTCTTTTCGTCAGAAAAGACATACGCAGGGAGAGCA
Organism: Schistocerca cancellata; assembly: GCF_023864275.1. NCBI lineage: Eukaryota > Metazoa > Arthropoda > Insecta > Orthoptera > Acrididae > Schistocerca > Schistocerca cancellata. Next base: position 265,212,572 of record NC_064627.1, read on the forward strand.
CATTTATTCTGGCGCGAATCAAGTAATTGTTATTGATAAATATTTGATACCAGAAGTTTCCTTTTGCCACTCAGACATTAGGAGGAGTCTACGGGGCATAAATACTACCTTTCAGTAATTTTACGAAGCTAGAGATTGTGCGCCATAGTCAGCAGACGTCGATAGGATGTCTTTTGCTCTAGTCATGCGGTAGATCATGCTCTCTTAACGTTAATAGTTAGCTTATCATAAGTGGTAACAAATTGCCTTTACTGTGTCTCTTAAAGAAACGCATCATTATGGCAATCTGTGTAAAGATTATTTGCATACAAGGAGCTTCTTCCAGCTTCATTACGTATCACATAGGCAGTAGTATTTGAGTTCCAGAATAATATTAGATTAGATTAAATGGTTCAAATGGCTCTGAGCACTATGGGACTTAACTTCTGAGGTCATAGGTCCCCTAGAACTTAGAACTACTTAAACCTAACCAACCTAAGGACATCACACACATCCATGCCCGAGGCAAGATTCGAACCTGCGACCGTAGCGGTCGCGCGGTTCCAGACTGTAGCGCCTAGAACCGCTCGGTCACCCCGGCAGGCTTAGATTAAATATTCATTCCATAGACCCATAAAAGAGGGAATACTCCTGGGTGTGTAACATGTCAGATAAACACATTACAAAAATGTAATTAGAAAAACTTGAGTTTCATTAACTTTAATGATCCTCAGTCAATAAACAGTAAAATTATGTACATGAATTAAATTTAAACTTCTTATATTTACAGGTTTAATACTTACATCTGCTTTCATTAAATCCATCATTCAGACATTTGCTAGTTTCAGGCTATTACAAGCAAGTATTGTCAAAAATTAAAGTAAATTATTCATTTCAATGATCATCAGTCAAGAACAGTCAGATTTTGTACAATATTTAAAATTAAACTTCCACTATTTACAGACTTAAGACTTAAATCTGCTTTCCATACATCCATCATTCACACAGTAGGTAGCTACTTGGGTGTTACAATCAAGTATTGTCAAAAATTAAAGTATAATAAGTTTTCATTAAAATGGTTCGAAATGGCTCTGAGCACTATGGGACTTAACATCTATGGTCATCAGTCCCCTAGAACTACTTAAACCTAATTAACCTAAGGACAGCACACAACACCCAGCCATCACGAGGAAGAGAAAATCCCTGGCCATGCCGGGAATCGAACCCGGGAACCCGGGCGTGGGAAGCAAGAACGCTACCGCACGACCACGAGATGCGGGCATAGCATTAAAATGGTCTACTGCACTTGTTGAGAAACTCATGAATGTAATAGAAGGAGATGGCCACCAAAGATTCTTTTAAATTATGTTTAAATTGTGCCTTGTCTGAAACTAAACTCTTAATGGTTACTGGTAACTTATTGAAAATATGCGTTGCGTCAGAGGGAGCTCCTACGGCTCTGCAAGCGGAGATGAAACTGCGAGGGCATCTTCACCTAACAGGTAGGAAGAATTACCATGCGGCGGCTCACTAAGTCAGAAGAAGCAGGGACTGACTTCATTATTTCAAAATTCGGTTGGGAAGATGTGGCCATTACGCACATTAGACCACCATCTACGGACTCACCGGCTAAACTGAGACATTTCTGGAGGTACAGGTTTATATGCCAACTAACTCCACTTACATTTTTGTACTGTTAGTGTGCAAAGCATCGCAGTACGACGTCTGGGTACGCAAATTTTGGTTCACCCTGTATACTTTGGTTCGAATGGCTCTGAGCACTATGGGACTCAACTGCTGTGGTCATAAGTCCCCAAGAACTTAGAACTACTTAAACCTAACTAACCTAAAGACACCACACACATCCATGCCCGAGGCAGGATTCGAACCTGCGACCGTAGCGGTCGCGCGGTTCCAGACTGGAGCGCCCAGAACCGCTCGGCCACTCCGGCCGGCCCTGTATACTTTCCTTACCGCGTTACATGCCCGTAAAGCCACCAGGCGGGGTCCGATCTCGCGACGATCAGTGGTCACAATGATTTGGGTCATCAGTGTAAATAATCAGCTGCCGTTTTCCATCAGTTCTTGCATCTTTCTGAAGCCATTGTATCTGCCGTTATAAGTGTCGTTCTAGTTTTATGCACATTCCCATACATTTCACTACACGTCGTGTGAAGGGATCGCGTGTAGTCCCAGAAGATACACTAATGCAAAGAACGTTTCGATTCTTCTACTGTATTCGATGATCACTGTTATAGTGAGAGAAATTCTGCGTGATTACTACACAGGATGTTTCACGATTCCTGTTATTGGAGAGGGGACTTGTGAAATAAAGTTTATAGGGAACCCACATCCGGAAATCTACTATCTGGATATAAAATGTTAGAAAATCCGATCGCTATCAAATCTCTCGCTTCACGCCTTGAAAAAGAACTGAGATGAAGGTGCCGCTCAGTCTCTGTTGTAATTATGACATCACATACCATTTTCGTTGTACTACAACAACGGCTGCGAGAAGAAGGTACGTGCGGAACAGAGACAATTGACTGTGTTGCTTCGCGGACGGATCACACTCTAACTTTGAAGAGGACGTTGTTGATTACGTGGTAGAGCAACCGACAACTAGTACTCTGGATACTTTATATGCCGTGGGATCCTATAGAGCTTTATCTTTGTCTCCTCCCGTGGGCGTACCGTAAAGCGGAAGATTTGAATGCGATCCGATTTTCAACGTTATTTTTTTTATCCAAGCGTACCTTTTTGGACGTAGGTTACTTATCAACATTGTATCTCCTGAGAAGTGAAACTCCCGCACCCCGCCCCCCCAGATTTGAGCGGTAAGGGGGCCCAGTGGATATCCCGTCAAAAACTGGACACAGCTCAAGCGTGAGCACAGGAAGAACGTGCACTGAACTGCGAAAAAAGAAGCAAAATTGAAACAGTGAATGGCCTGAAGTGTTGGCAGAAGAGCCAACACTGTGTTGCTAGAGGAGGCCGAAATGCACGCGTTTAATTACACGCGGACTGGCGTGAGGTCTGGAACAGTTAAGGGAATTAATAGTAGCAAATAAAGTACGTAGTTGATATAATACTTAACTTTAATCCACAATTGGTGTACATCTTTCTTGACGGTACATGTTATAATCTCAATATCAAATGCTATGGCGCCTTGCTAGGTCGTAGCAACTGACGTAGCTGAAGGCTATGCTAACTACCGTCTCGGCAATTGAGAGCGTAGTTGTCAGTGATCCCTCTCTGGCTAAGTCGGCTGTACAACTGGGGCGACTGCTAGTAAGTGTGTAAGTAGGCTGTTTAGGCTTTCTTTATGTAAGTTTGCTGTTTATGTTTTTTATTGGCAACGTTACATAGCACTCTGTATGAAAATCACTGGCTGTGCTGTGTGCAGTATGTGGCTAGTTTGCATTGTTGTCTGCCATTATTGTCATGAACTGCTATAGCTGGATGCGAACAGCGCGTAGCGCTGGGCACTTGGAGGTGAGCCGCCAGCAGTGGTGGATGTGGGGAGAGAGATGGCGGAGTTTTGTAATACTGGATGTCAATTATGAATATTAAGGTAAATACATTGTTTGTTCTCTATTAATATCTTTCATTTGCTAACTATCCCTATCAGTAGTTAGTGCCTTCTGTAGTTTGAATCTTTTATTTAGCTGGCAGTAGTGGCGCTCGCTGTATTTCAGTAGTTCCAGTAATGAAGATTTTTGTGAGGTAAGTTATTTGTGAAAGGTATAGTGTAATGTTACTCAGGGCCATTCTTTTGCAGGGATTTTTGATAGTCAGATTGCGTTGCGCTAAAATTATTGTGTGCCAGTTTCAGCACAGTCTTGTATAAATTGTTATAAGGGGACGTTTCACATGTAAAATTGTTCAAACGGGACGTTTCATATGTCGACCCTTAGCCTAGGATACCTCACTGGAATCTTCTGATTTTTTTCTTGTAGTTTGTGTATTTAGTGTAGCTTTTGTTTATTGCTAGCGCGTAATTGTAGAGAGAATCTCCTTTGTAGTTGCAGTCTTTCATTGTTGTACAGTAAAACAGTTGTGGCATGCATGTAGCTTTGCGCCAAGTATTTCGCTGCTGCAATTAACTAGATATTATTTTCAGTGCTATGTTAATGTGTTCTCTTGTTTTTGCTATTCAAGTTGTGCTTTTCTGTGTTGTCGTGTGAAATATTGTGACAATAATGGCGTGTGAAAAACGTAACACTAGGCTCCAAACTAAATTGAGAAATAATAGTGACGACGAGCGTAGCTTATCAGCACCACTGGGTAGTGAATTAACTAATATTCAAAGTAGTAATTTGGTAACTGTGCATAGGGAAATGGAGCGGGCGTCAGACAATGGCGTAGGCAGTGAAACAGGTAGTGAACAGGGAAGCATTGTCGATCGATCGGTCGGCAACAGCTCGCCTCAGGAATCCGAAATGATAGGACACAATTTTGCAAATACTGTAGATTCAGGTTTTGCGTCCTCACCGTTTTCTCAAATGAGTCAAGACACATTTTCCGCTTGTCAAAATGTGAATGTTGCCGGTGGAAATTCACTGCCGAAAAGCACTGAGGAACATGTTTCAGACACCAGTGCATTGTTATTACAGTTAATGCAACAAATGGGACAAAGGCTACAAAAGTTAGACACAACGCTTGAACAAAATCAGAAACAAATGGGACAGAATCTTCAAAAGTTAGACACAATGGAACAAAATCAGAGACAAACACAGCAAAAGCTTCAAAAGTTAGACACAATGGAACAAAATCAGAGACAAACACAGCAAAAGCTTCAAAAGTTAGACACAATGGAACAAAAGCTTCAAAAGTTAGACTCAGTGGAACATATGCTTGAACAAACACGTGAAGATTTAACTACTGAGTTACATAAAATAGAATCGAAATGTCAGAAAGTCTGTAATGACGTAAAAACACAAATTTGTGAGCATTTCCAACCTATTTTTTCGCGTCATGAGAATGTATTACAGAATCACGAAGCAGCCATAAAAGAACTGCAAACCATTGTTCATGAAAATCATGAGACCTTGTGGGCTAAAATTGACTCAGTTGCATCTACCGATTCGGTTACGCAACTGGCAAAAACTCAGGAAAACTTAAAGAACACAGTAGATTCGATTTCAACACAAATGGACACTCTGAAACTTGGTTCAGAAAAACACACTGAGGAAATGTGTTCACTATCGGAGAAAGTAGCTGAACTTTCGGATCAGGTCACTAACTTATCTACAAAGGTAGATGATGATCTGAATGACACAAGACCCGTAGCCTTCACTGACACAGAAGACTATGAACAAATAAGAAAATTCAAACAAAATCAAAATCAAATTAATACACAGTATAAAAGAGAAATCCGGGAAGTACAAGATCAGTTGACGCAGGTGATACAAGAATTACGTATTTCAGAGGACACTCGCGCCCCAATACTGGAAGAGGGACATAGAAATACGGAAAAGCCACAATATAATAACACAGAGCATTTCGGTAATTATGAAAGAAATTGGCAAGGTGCACCGAATTTTGAGATGGAACCGCCGACACGACGTAACAATGACCGATATGTGACTCGCCGACATGATGATTTTGACTATAAGCTGTTCATTACTACACGTAAATTCAAAACATTTAAGAATTCTGGCAACGACATTCATCCACAAGCGTGGCTCCATCAATTCTCTCATTGTTTTCCTCCCAACTGGTCATTAGAACACAGATTAGAATTTATGTGTGGCTACTTGGAGAATGAACCAGCTGTAAGAATGCGATCGGTCATTCACGATTGCCACAGTGAAGGAGAATTTTACCATGCCTTCCTCTCAGCATATTGGTCTCAGGCCACACAAGACCGCGTAAAACATAGCATCATGATGATGAAACACTTTGAACAATCTGAATTTTCCAGTCTTGTCAAATATTTTGAAGACATGTTGCACAAGAATCAGTACCTATCAAACCCATACAGCCCCTCAGAACTCATCCGCATTTGCTTAATCAAACTGCCTGAACATTTACGACACATTATTTTGGCAGGACGTTGCAAAGACGACATTGAAGCTTTTCAGGGACTGTTACAAGAACTGGAAATTGACACAGACAGTCGTGGGATGCGAAAACAGGAAATCAATCACTACAGGTCACATCCGTCACAATCCCGTGACGACAGAAATAATAACTGGACACGACAAGTCTATTCTTACAACGCAAATCGTGACCAAAAGAGACACCACCCGTATGACGACCACTGGCAGAGTAATAGTTACAGAAAAAGATCGCATTTCCGTAGTAATGAATATGACAGAGATTACCATAGAAACAGACAATATGGAAACCAAAACAATTATTATCAAGGGAGACAGAATAACTTCAGACGCGACAGTTCAGCACGCAGTTACGATTCCGGGAGAAATTCTCTACCACATGACCGACAAACAAGAAACTATGTAAACTACCGACATGACGACAGACGATATGATCGTAACGACAGACCTGAACTGCATCAGAACTGGCGAGTTTTAAACAGAGCAGAGCACTCTCGTCACGATGAATTTGTAGAAGTTAGGTCTCCAAATCCCAATAACGACGCGCGCCAACAAAGAGACAATAGGCGATGACTCACACCACTGGCAGCCACAAGACGTACTTATGAAACTGACGACGGAGCTGCCGTAGCTAGTAATTACGTAAAAATGGAAGACATTAGGGACATCTTACTCCAGGAACACGACGTAAAACATAACAACATTGCATATCCTGTGATTCATATTACTGTAAATGACGTAAAATTTACGGCAGTACTTGACTCTGGCAGTCCCATTTCAGTAATTAGCGAAACAGCTTTTAGCAAATGCAACAAAGCGAACGATTGCCCCACACTTCCGTTACGTAAGATTAAATTACAAGGTGCAATCTTTGGAAAAAGTGTAGATGTACGCCAACAAACCAACTTAGAATTCTTTTGTCAAAGCCACAGCTTCTCTATGAACTTCCTTATTGTTCCATTATTGTCGACGGAAATTATACTGGGAGTAGACTTTTTGAATGAATATAAAGCAATCTTAAGCTTTCACGATGCTGAAATAAGTTTAGAGAAAGAAGGTAAGTCAATAGCTTTGAAATTTGAAGACTGGCTCTCAAACCATGATGAGGAAATTAATCGGCTTTACCTTCTGTTAGATAACAGTTCGGAATTTTCTACGGAACTAGACACTAACAATCACTCTGCAAGTACTGACAGGGATGACATCGACGGCATATTTGAAATTAATGAGTTAATTCAGAATAAAATTCAAACAATTGAGAATTGTAATGACACTGATAGGCAGGACCTTTTTGAGATTTTACAAGCACATTCCACAGTTTTTACTCACAAAACAGGAACAATCAAGGGATTTCAATACCAATTTCGTGTTCGTGAGCATACTAAATTTTGTGTAAGACCATACGTAATTCCAGCACATTATAGGGACCGTGTTAGAACAGAAATACAATCTATGCTTGACGAGGGCATTATTGAGCCTGCAGTAAGCTCATACAACAATCCGTTACATGTTGTTGAGAAGAAAAATGGATCGATCAGACTTGTCTTAGATTCGAGACAAATCAATACTATCATTATTCCTGAAACAGACAGGCCGCAGACGATGGAAGAACTTCTTCAAAATTTTAATGGTGTAAAAGTGTTGTCTTCCATTGATCTCAGATCCAGCTTTTATCAGATCGAACTACATCCAGAATGTAGAAAATACACAGCTTTCCTTTGTTTCGGCGTTTGTTATCAGTTTCGGAAACTTCCTTTTGGTTTGAACATTTCTTCAGCAGCATTCATTCGCGGGTTAAATTCCATATTACCTGAGTTCTTAAAACGTCACATCACCTTATATGTGGACGATATTCTAATAGCAGAAGCCTCATGGGAACAACATAACCGCATCCTCAACAGTTTGTTACGTACTTTTGCAGAATCTGGAATTACAGTTAACTTGGAAAAGTCTGAATTCGGTAGGTCAAAGGTGAAGTTTTTAGGACATATTATTTCTTCTGAAGGCATTCAGCCGGATCCTGAAAAGTTAGAAGCAATCAGAGCCATTCCAGTTCCATCCACAAAAAGACAAGTCCGCAGTTTTCTAGGTCTCGTAAATTTTTACCGTCGTTTTCTGAATATGCAAATTCTAGTTACACCAAAACTTTGTTCTCTCACTGGAAAAAATACTATTTGGAACTGGGACGAACAAGCACAGTTGGAATTCAATTCTTTGAAAGAAGCGTTACTTCACGCGCCAATACTAGCTCATCCAGATCTGTCACAAGATTTCTGCCTTAGCACTGATTCTTCCAAAGTTGGTCTTGGTGCCCATTTATTTCAAGAAGCCATAGAAGATGACATTACTGTTCAGAAAACCATTGCTTTTGCTAGCCGAGTGCTAACAAAATCTGAAAAAAATTATTCCGTTACTGAATTAGAAGCTTTAGCTATCGTTTGGGCATTTAACAAATTCCGTTTCTTTCTTTCTGGTAAGCACGTAAAAGTATACAGTGATCACCGTGCATTACAATTTCTTATGTCTTCAAAATTAAATCATGATAGGTTAAAACGTTGGGCATTGTTTCTGCAAGAATTCCGCTTCACAATAGTCTACATTCCCGGCAAGGAGAACATTGTTGCGGACGCACTGTCACGCGCACCGGCTGGGCTTGAGAAAAGTAACACAGAAGGCAACCTCGAGAAAAATTTCAGTATTCTTTACATTCAGAAAGTCGCCTTTGAAAACTTCATCACCACATCTTTAAAGGACATTGCTCATGAACAAGATAAAGATCCGATTTGGAAAGACATCAAAGGTAAATGGCATGAAAAGACACACACTCAGATTCGGCATTATTACCTGGTTAGAAACAACATACTCTTCAAACGCTGCACTGTTGATGACAAGCTATGGGTACTTTGCATTCCAGACGATTTTGTTAATAAGCTCATTTGGTACATTCATTTCAGCTATGCACATTTTGGCCCACGAAAATGTTTTCATATTCTTCGAACGACTTGTTATTTTAACAATATGGAAAAGCGAATTCGAAGAGTCTTGTCTATTTGTAAACTTTGTCAAAAGGCGAAACCGTCTACTATCTCACATCGTGCTCCGCTGTTTCCTATCATTCCTTCTAAATTAAAAGAATTTGCTGCTGTTGATCTCTTGGGACCGCTTGTCAGAACATCTAATGGATTTGCATACGTTCTAGTCGCTGTTGAACTTACTTCAAAATTTGTTTCTTTCACTCCGTTACGTAAAGCCACTGGACGGTCTGTATCCAACGCCTTTGTTAAAAATTTCTTACGTGAAGTGGGACACGTTAGTAAAGTCATTTCAGATAACGGACCGCAATTCAGATCTGCTGTTTGGTCACGCATGCTTCGGAATCATAAAATCAAACCTGTTTTTATTTCATTGTATTCACCACACTGTAACCCGTCTGAACGGATTATGAAAGAAATCAATAAGCTTTGCAGACTTTATTGTCACAGAAAGCATCAGCATTGGGACAGATATTTACACTTATTTCAAAATGTGCTGAATGAAATGCCTCATGATTCCACTGCTTTACCACCTACTCTTGTACTGAAGAATGAAGAACCTCCGAACAGAATCAGAGAGCTTGTACCTTTCCCGAATACACGTAAACTTCGACACAAAGACATAATTGATTTGGCTCTAAAAAATATAAAATCTGCAGCAGACAAAAGGAGAAAACTACACGGTAAAGCAAATGCAAAGAAATTATATATTGGTCAGAAAGTTCTCATTAAAGCTCATTCATTGTCACATAAGAAGAAACACTTGAGTCACAAATTCTTTCTAGTTTACAATGGACCTTACAGAATCCGACGTATACCACATGATAATTGCGTTGAAGTTGAAACTCTGCGTACTAGGAAGAGTAAAGGTTTACACCACATTTCTCATGTAAAACCATTTATTGACAGATAATCTGCTTTTTAACTTAGTCTTTGCAATTTTCACTTCACGCTATTTGTGCAATTTGTCAGAGTTAAGAAACTGTTAACATGCAACATTTTGGTTTGCTTACGAGTGGATTCTGGATTTGAGGTGCTTTCTGTGAAATGCCAGATGACACTGTGGTTAGTTTATGTGACAGCTACACGATTTTATCACGACGCTGCTAATGCGTGACAATTTACAATGTTGCTTTTGCGGTGTATCTGTTTTATATCTGCACAGTTTTTTCTGAATTCTTCTATAAAGTGAGACATGTTTTAGTGGTGACTTTTGTGCTATTGCTACAAGGAGACAGCCTTTTCCGTAGGACAACAATACGTTACAGCACAGTACTTTCATCATCACGGCAATAAGCGTAATAACTAAGTTATCTATACGCAAAGCATTTCAATTTTGTGTATCATGAGGTAAGTACATTGACTTCTGCAGAACTTAGCTTTCGGAGGACAATAACTACGACACTTCCCAGAGATTATCTTACAGCAAGCGCATTTAGCGCTACAGGACACGTATTTGAGTGATTAATTTTGTACTTAAGACATTTATTTTTAGAGATTTTTGAATTACAAAGAAAGTTTTTCGTGACACATTTCATTTCATTGCTGTAAGCTGTAATACCTGAGGATACAATTACAATAAACCTCAGGGGGGTACACGCCTGCTTTGTGTACCATGTGTTTGGCAAGCACAAGGAGCCCTAGCTAATATGGTATTTGCTTATACAACTTTACACATCGGTACCATATTTCTCTAACACATAAATTACACACCTATCTGATCATTTAACAGAGAAACAAACATCCTTTTACTACGTCAGTGACACATGTTTACGCAATTACAGAGTTGGATTACTTCACACTTAAGAAATTGTACTTTGTCTGTACTTTGTGCACTGTTCATATTTTTTCGGAACCATTGTGATACTATGAGAGCTTTGAATGATGTATTTGGTAAGGGAGTATAATTTTTAAAGTACGTTTGAGGTAGATGACACTACTGAAATGAGCAGAGAATTTTCTTTAGGTTTTGAAATCATTGGAGGAAGCTACGACGTTTTTGACATTTGACTGAGGTGTTATGATGTTATTTTTACGACGACGATGTGTATTATGCTGTTGAGGTATGTTTATGTCAATAAAATTCTTGACCTATGAAATGTTTTTATATGAGACTGTCACTGTAGCGGAAACTGCTGTCGTAAATATTTCCGTAAGAAAGTTAAGTGACCACCTGCACATAATGCGACGTGGGCACCCAGGTGTGTCAGACACCTGGAGAACAAGCCTTTTCAGACGCTCAGGTAGAAAAGAAAGCCATTAGGATGTGCCTTTCATCGCTAATGCGACACGCTCGTTACTTGAAAACATATGATTTTTGTAATGCGTTGTGGGCACACAGCTGTGTCAAACACCTGGAGAATAAACCATTAGGATGTGCCTTTCATCGCTAATGCGACACCCTCGTTACTTAAAAATTTATGATATTTACTGAAATGCCTAACAAAATGACAAGAAATATTTTTACATCTGCACACCTGATTATGACAAGAGTCTTTGTACGAGAGTTGAGAGCAATTAACTTATGAAATGAAATGTCACATGACTACTGAATGACATTTTTATGCTTTGGTTTGTGTAATTGCTTATTTCATTTGATGTCTGGTTTCCAGCTGTGTTGCAGCATTGCTTTTATAAAATGAGATGCATTTGCTAATGTGAACTCTTTCTGTCAACAGATCTATTAAATGATAATTTTGTAATCCACATTCTTTAAAAAAAGGAGCACTTGGAAAGGAAAGAACAATAAGAAGTAACTCGTAACAGTAACACTTAATTTTCTTTTCAGGTACATGGTAATATTTTTTTTACAATAAGTTGTTATGGTGCACCACTTTAATTACATAGACATTAAGATGACCACTTTAATTACATAGACATTAAGATGTGAATATGCATTTCCCTTGTCTGCATTGTTGTTTTTACTGTAATATTTTTTCTGCTTGCGCTATGTCATGTTTAGGTATAAGTTGCTGCTGTTTGCAAGGCATAGTGTTATTGAATTTGACTTTTGCTAATTTATGCTGCTAGCTTTGCCAATTTGCATTTCTTTGTCATTTCTGTTTGTGTTGATTTGTTGTGATGCTGCATTGCCTCGTCCTTTGGTATATATATCTGAGCTCAGTAGATTTAAGTTAGCTTAAGAGGGGGTAGACTATATAAGAAACTGACTATGGAGAATAGGTAAAGAATGCATTGCGAAGAAAGATTTGGGCCCCAATGAGTATTGTACAATCAGAAATAATTATTTTGAAAGAAATATGGATAGAATACAGGAACGAGGTATAGGTAGGATTTTCTTGGAAATAAATGATGAGGTAAGCAATGTGTGAACATATAAATACAGAAAGCATGCTTGGATAGGATTTTTTTGGTGGAAACAAATGTTGAAATAAGACGAAAGATCTATCGAATGAAGTTGTGGGGTGGACTGCAGTACCAAATGCCACACTGAAAACAAACCCTGTCCTTTCCTTTTGTGTTATTCCGCTATATGTTTGTGTGCCCTTGTGTATTTGTGTTTTTCCTGTCTTTATGTGTTTAGCTGATGAGAGCTCTGTTGTAGACTTTTTCTAATAATATGTTATTTTCTTTGTAAAAATGCTTAGACATTATTTATTCTGTTTTGTTTTAATGCTCATGTGTGAAGTTGAATTTTTAAAAGTGATTCTGATCTTTTATGTATGTACTCATGTCATCATTCCTGTAACACTGATGTATATGTTTATTTCTATTGTTTTGTAAAGCCTGCACTACAAATATTATCTGTATTGTTATGTTTTTAATGATGTATTTTGTATCTTTGTAATTGTATTCTTATGTTATAATATTGTGATTGACACTAGTTCATCTAATCAAGTAACCTGGAAGTTCCATTTCACTGCACACATTTCTGTTGGTCATAGTATATGGACAATATGTGAGAAGTAGGGACTGTTAGTGTTTGCACGTGTGTTAATAATTCAGCAAGGGACTGGATAACAGCATTGCTGGTTCTAAGGACAATTCCAAAAACTTTGTGAGTGCACAAGTGGTGGTTATGGACTTGCTCTATTATCCGCAAGACTCTTCAATGGTGATTGTGCACCCGCACAGTCACAACAGATGGCTGCTGGCCATCTCTACAAGGACTACAGTGGGTCTGCATCTTTGATGGCCCACCAATACAATTATCTCTACAAGGACTACTGTGGGTCTGCATCTCTGGTGGCCCACCAATACCATACTCTCTACCAGGACTGCAGTGGGTCTGCTCAGTGATGACCTACCTACCAATCTTCTTCAAAACGTCGAATGACTCTGCTGTGGGTTTGCTCTGTTGTGGCCCATTACCTGTCAGCATGTCAAGAGTCAGCACTGTCTTTCCGTTGTAAGGACAACACTACTTCTTCAAGACTGCATGGAAATCCACTACTTCTGTGTGCAATTTTTTTTACTAATGAGACTTTGTGAACAAACACCTGTAATTACTATTATGATGAACAATCTGGACTGTCTTTATGGACTGTGAGAAAATTTTAGCTTTTGACCAACATTGTATCAATAAGTGTGTGCATTGGATATCTTTGTTAGTGTAATTATGAAAAATTTTATCAAATCATTATTGGCCACCGGCCAAAAACATTTTGTAAAATTTTTTGTGGGGAGCATGGGGGCTATGTAAGTAGGCTGTTTAGGCTTTCTTTATGTAAGTTTGCTGTGCTGTGTGCAGTATGTGGCTAGTTTGCATTGTTGTCTGCCATTATTGTCATGAACTGCTATAGCTGGATGCGAACAGCGCGTAGCGCTGGGCACTTGGAGGTGAGCCGCCAGCAGTGGTGGATGTGGGGAGAGAGATGGCGGAGTTTTGTAATACTGGATGTCAATTATGAATATTAAGGTAAATACATTGTTTGTTCTCTATTAATATCTTTCATTTGCTAACTATCCCTATCAGTAGTTAGTGCCTTCTGTAGTTTGAATCTTTTATTTAGCTGGCAGTAGTGGCGCTCGCTGTATTGCAGTAGTTCCAGTAATGAAGATTTTTGTGAGGTAAGTTATTTGTGAAAGGTATAGTGTAATGTTACTCAGGGCCATTCTTTTGCAGGGATTTTTGATAGTCAGATTGCGTTGCGCTAAAATTATTGTGTGCCAGTTTCAGCACAGTCTTGTATAAATTGTTATAAGGGGACGTTTCACATGTAAAATTGTTCAAAGGGGACGTTTCAAGTGTCTCTAGACCTGCCGTGTGGCAGCGCTCGGTCGGCAATCACTGACAGTGGCGACACGCGGGTCCGTCGTATACTAGCGGACCGCGGCCGATTTAAAAGCTACCACCTAGCAAGTGTGGTGTCTGGCGGTGACACCACATGGCCCATGCTCAAGATGTGCTGTACTGAGGAAGCCCGAAAAGTCTAGCTGTCGTGGTTATGTGGTCACGGTATTGGACTGCGGAGGGAGAGATCCGTATTCAAATTTCGCTCGTGCTACGTATTATTCACAAAATTATGACCTGTCCGTATGATCATTGACTTATCTGCTGTATTCAAATTAGTGTCTGTGTCGTGGTGTAACGTTCGTTTTCAATAGCGATGTGGAACAAAGGGGATTCTCCAGACATACATACCTCCTATTTGTTACACAAGTACCAAATGTCATGACTCTTGCGTTCCGTTTTGGAAGCTTTGAGTTTTGAATTCCTTTTTTTCTAACATAGTTCACACCCTTTTACCCATTATTTTCATTTATGTGAAAGGCCTATTCTGCAGATCTCCTGCCCTCGCTATTGGTCACATTTACTTGCGACGGTAATACGGGGTGTTCAAACAGTCTCTCCGCAGTGCCGTGTCATTGTTAGCCGCGCGTACCGTATGATTGTTACTTCCCTTCAAATGAACTCTCCTAACATTCCACTGTTTTGTTTATCTCAGCCAGCGACAGTAGTATCGTTGGTGTGTGTCGTTGCGTGTTGACGTGAACGTTTAAGTTCAGTTCCTTTGTTTGCTTGTTTCGTTTTTGTCACTGTTAAAATGCTAACCATTGGAGAGTGTGTGTTTTTAGTCGAACAAGTGTTCAAAGCTGGCGGTAAATACACAGCTTCAGTTCGTCAAACATTTAATTCCGTTTTCTCGGAGACAGCACGCCCACATCGCGATACTATGCGAGGTTTGATTATCAAATTTCCAAGTACGGGTTCAGCGTTTTGTCTGAGGATAAACTACTCGATATTTCCGATAATGTCCATGAGTCCAAACAAGTCAGTAAGTAAACTCGCCCAGGAAGTCGATGTTAGCGTCGGAACGGCCCACACAGCTGTAAGGAAAAAAATAGTTTTCCCATACAAAGTGACAGTCATAAAAAGATCTGAAAAATACTGATCATGGCAAGAGACTGCATTATTGTCGATGGTTCAACAATTTCGTTCAACAAAATGAAAGAGATATTCTTAGTGAAACTTTTTTCACTGATGACGCGTGGTTTCATTGATCCGGCTACATTAACTCGCAAAATTCTCGTATGTAGAGTATTGCAAATCCATTGTGTATTCATGAGGAACCACTTCATTCTGTGAAAATAGGAGTTTGGATTGCAAGTTCTAGACGTCGGATTGTGGGTCCCATGTTTTTCAACGAAACAATAAACGCACAACGATACTGCAGTAGTATTCTGTACCCATTCATAGGAGAACACTGAACGGTTATTTTCAACAAGATGGTGCAACCGCGCACAGCTCACGTTTCAATGTCACTGCTTGCTGATGTTTTTGGTGATCGCATAATTTCACAGGGACCTTGCCCTCCACGATCGGCTGACCTAACTCCACCTGACTTTTTCCTCTGGGGTGCAGCGAAAGCAACTGTGTATAAAAACCATCCAAAATCGATCGATGAATTGAAAACTGCCATATCCACTTTCACTGGTTCTGTTACAGAAGAAATGTTACAGTTTGGGTTTGGAAACATGATTACACGAATTTAATTGTGTATTCAACAACAGGGGAGACACTTACAGCATTTAATGTGAAAATTTGTAAGTAAAAATGAATATTCAATAAATTGATAACTTGTACTTCACTGAGTTTCATTTTGGTATATTCACTGCGACATACGGAACGCGCGGCTAACAATCACACGACACTGAGAAGAGAGTTTTTGAACACCGCCTATATTCTTACAACATGACTTGACATGTATTATATAACCAAAGTGTAGTATGACAATGCAGAGACTGCAGAAGAAGAATATACATGTCAGTGACTGGACGGGAAGTTTATAATTTTCTGAAAAAAAAGTAAGAACCACGGATTTTCGAACGTGGACCTCCCATTTTGCAGTCCAACACCGTGACCACACAACCACGACGTCTTTATTCTTCGAATGCTCTCGATGTTGCACGTCTTTAGCTTGGATCATGTACTTTTTCTGTTTTGCTTCTTTTTTCACAGTTCAGAACACCTTCTTCCTGTTTTCACGCTTGACCTGTGTTCAGTTTCTGACGATCTATCCACTAAATCTGAGGGTGGATGTGATGGGGAGTTTCACTTGTGAGCACGCCTAGAAGCATGGTAGGAGCATGAAGGACCCTTTACATCCACATGCCCACAAAAATACACATCTAAAGAGGTGCGTCAACTGATCTGATACATTTTATACACTCCTGGAAATGGAAAAAAGAACACATTGACACCGGTGTGTCAGACCCACCATACTTGCTCCGGACACTGCGAGAGGGCTGTACAAGCAATGATCACACGCACGGCACAGCGGACACACTAGGAACCGCGGTGTTGGCCGTCGAATGGCGCTAGCTGCGCAGCATTTGTGCACCGCCGCCGTCAGTGTCAGCCAGTTTGCCGTGGCATACGGAGCTCCATCGCAGTCTTTAACACTGGTAGCATGCCGCGACAGCGTGGACGTGAACCGTATGTGCAGTTGACGGACTTTGAGCGAGGGCGTATAGTGGGCATGCGGGAGGCCGGGTGGACGTACCGCCGAATTGCTCAACACGTGGGGCGTGAGGTCTCCACAGTACATCGATGTTGTTGCCAGTGGTCGGCGGAAGGTGCACGTACCCGTCGACCTGGGACCGGACCGCAGCGACGCACGGATGCTCGCCAAGACCGTAGGATCCTACGCAGTGCCGTAGGGGACCGCACCGCCACTTCCCAGCAAATTAGGGACACTGTTGCTCCTGGGGTATCGGCGAGGACCATTCGCAACCGTCTCCATGAAGCTGGGCTACGGTCCCGCACACCGTTAGGCCGTCTTCCGCTCACGCCCCAACATCGTGCAGCCCGCCTCCAGTGGTGTCGCGACAGGCGTGAATGGAGGGACGAATGGAGACGTGTCGTCTTCAGCGATGAGAGTCGCTTCTGCCTTGGTGCCAATGATGGTCGTATGCGTGTTTGGCGCCGTGCAAGTGAGCGCCACAATCAGGACTGCATACGACCGAGGCACACAGGGCCAACACCCGGCATCATGGTGTGGGGAGCGATCTCCTACACTGGCCGTACACCACTGGTGATCGTCGAGGGGACACTGAATAGTGCACGGTACATCCAAACCGTCATCGAACCCATCGTTCTACCATTCCTAGACCGGCAAGGGAACTTGCTGTTCCAACAGAACAATGCACGTCCGCATGTATCCCGTGCCACCCAACGTGCTCTAGAAGGTTTAAGTCAACTACCCTGGCCAGCAAGATCTCCGGACCTGTCCCCCATTGAGCATGTTTGGGACTGGATGAAGCGTCGTCTCACGCGGTCTGCACGTCCAGCACGAACGCTGGTCCAACTGAGGCGCCAGGTGGAAATGGCATGGCAAGCCGTTCCACAGGACTACATCCAGCATCTCTACGATCGTCTCCATGGGAGAATAGCAGCCTGCATTGCTGCGAAAGGTGGATATACGCTGTACTAGAGCCGACATTGTGCATGCTGTGTTGCCTGTGTCTATGTGCCTGTGGTTCTGTCAGTGTGATCATGTGATGTATCTGACCCCAGGAATGTGTCAATAAAGTTTCCCCTTCCCGGGACAATGAATTCACGGTGTTCTTATTTCAATTTCCAGGAGTGTAAGTGTGCGTCTGCACTTGCGTTTAGCAGGCATACGCGTTGCCAAGCACGTTGCCCATGGGCCTGTGTGGCTCAGCGCCTGCCTGCCTGTGCCATTGGTTGTGTGGACACACGCGCAGCCGCCGCGCCGCCCAGACCACGGGAGGCGTTTTATGCCGCAGTTAACAGAGACCACGAGGCTGGATCGTGCTCTGCGGCCGTTGTTTGGCTGCAGCAGCGTGTCACGTAATACGCTCTTCCTGGGAATTACAGCCAATTACGTGACCTCACACCCCGTACGTTTTCCTCTCGGCGCTGCTGGAACTTAAAAGTGCAGTTTAGTGTCGAGGGGAGGGACAGCGGGCGCAGAGCATTGTAGGGCTTCGATATTAAATTCGCGCTTCGACCTAGCAGACATGGCAGTAGCCCGTTTTTTACTGAAATCCCAATTACGTGGGTAGGCAAAACCACATTACAGTCTTCTGGTATAATTTTTTATCGATTATCGGACCTCTGCTGTACCTCAAAGTGTTACCAAAGGAGTGTCATCATCATTTAACCCATACTTCGAGGACTTCCAGACACATATATGGTATTAATATGTTCGTATTTCGTTTATATGATGTTCTATGTTGTCTCCAGCAATTTCTGTAATGTTGTCCACCCACCCGGAGGTTGTTTACCCTTGTAGCATGTGCTAAGGGCACTGCAGCACACTGTGTATTTTTCCAGGAGAAAATTAGAAGTTTTGAATTGAAAGTAACAAAACTTTTGATGGTTGTTTGTGCGTCATTCTGTAGTTTTTTTAAGGCAGTTGGCACATTAAAACACTGACATAAAATTGCATGCATTTTCGGAGAATACAGTCGACTTAACTTAATAAAGACACGTAATGAGTATTACAAATTGGCGCAAGGATTTTGTTTCCATTCTTTGTTTCACTATGGTCTGCCGTTAACTATTGCGCCACAATACCTACTGATCTCAGACATTGTTTGTTAGATATAGTTCACAGAGCTCACCTAAAAGCCATTTGTCTGTCCCACCAACGATGTAGGCCGAAACAGCTAGTCAACCACAATACTTCCAGAGTTTGATCCTCGGTAGCCGAGCGGTTCTAGGCGCGAAGTCCGGAACCGCGCGACTGCTGCGGTCGCAGGTTCGAATCCTGCCTCGGGCATGGATGTGTGTGATGTCCTTAGGTTAGTTAGGTTTAAGTAGTTCTAAGTTCTAGGGAACTGATGACCTCAGATGTTAAGTCCCATAGTGCTCAGAGCCACTTGAACCATTTTTGAACAGGGCCTTATTAATTTTTTATTTTGAAACTACGTGAAATATATGATAACAAAGTGAAAACATTTTTATTCATGTGTGCGTGAACTATATGCAGTAATGGTGAAAGGTGTTTACTCTATGTCTCACTGATTGCTGTGGAACTACAATGGACCCTGAGATTCATCCTAAGGGTTCCATCACAAATGCCTAACAATTATCTTGAAACAATCTCTTGTAAGGAAAAATGAGCGCTCCACATCAAAAGACATCAATGTGGGAAATTTATAGTAGGGTACGTCGCTCAAACTCACATCGATATCCTCTTCTCGATGATCTTTAACACATTTGAAATCTACACATGTTTTGAAAAGCATTATTGTTTGCACCCACGCGTCTAAATTTCTTTTGTAACATTTATGCTGTAGGTTCACTAAGACAGTTAAATTTTCTTTCAACGTTATGAATAATTATGCTGAACTGTTTGTGACAGAAGAATCCCTCCCCTTTCAAATTTGACAATTATGCTGATAAGTAAATGCAAGTTAGCAGATTTGAATGTCAAGTCCTTTTAAACACTTTGCCACGTGACGTTTCCTAAAGGATTCCAGTTGAAGTTGCTTCATATTTGCTCAGTGCGTTAACTACTGAGCCAAAATCATCCAAATTTTCTGCATAATATTGGACTGCAGTGCGCCAAGTTCCCCACTGCATTTGTACTGGATTTGGTGGCAGTGGTACGTTGGAATTTTTGTTCTTGGGTACGTGAACTCTTATTGGGAACACTCTTTTCGCATTAGGAATCAATTTATCCACATTAGGATATTTCTTTACGTAGTCAATGTAAACCATGCGCAATGTATGTAAAATGGATCACTTTAAGGTAACTAATGTGGAAACCTGCCTCTGCCTTCTTCACAGATGCTGCGGCATTTGCTATTAACAGTAAAACATTGTAAAACTTCGAAACTCCCTGCTACATAATTTGCTGATTTATTAAATAATGTTCCG
The DNA here is from genome assembly GCF_023864275.1 of Schistocerca cancellata. Classification (NCBI taxonomy): domain Eukaryota; kingdom Metazoa; phylum Arthropoda; class Insecta; order Orthoptera; family Acrididae; genus Schistocerca; species Schistocerca cancellata. Next base: position 265,232,959 of record NC_064627.1, read on the forward strand.
GCCGTCACATGGTTCGTAGTAGTCATTACTTGTCTTGTTAGCAAAAGACATTTCTTGTAGATCACTTCAACGTTTTTGATACCGAACAACTACATTCCCAACTTTCCTTCTAGCAAAGTCCAAAGTTTCGTTTAACGTACCGCAGAATTTTTCATTTTCACACACGGAACGAATTGTTGTAGAACTTGTCGATAACTCTTCGGAAGACAGTTTTTTCTCAACAGTGACTCTTCAGGAGTGTCAACATTTGGATATTTGCAGAGAAACTCCTTTAACACTGGATTATTTGTCTTAGAAAAACATAGGTCGGCTAATGCAAATGCCCTGTATAAATCTTCACAATAAACTGAAAACGTACCAGGTCCTGCTGAAGAACCTGGAACTGCATCCCTAATAAGAGGTTGTTTTTCATTAGTCGCGAAACTTCAGAAGTATCTTTCATGCCCTCCAGGTATTGTGTAATTTGAGATCACTGTTCAGTCTTTATTGCTTTCTCAAATGGTTCGCAGAACATTACGCACCCATCTGAACTAAAATAATCCGTAATTCAAACAACGTATTGCTGAAGACGATGATTTGTTGTCTACTTTACATTAGACGATGTAGTATTGTAGTATTGCTTCACACTTCAGAGCACCAGAAATAAACCACATGTGAGTGAGTTGGTGCAACATAGGTATGGACATAGAAATCCCACGCTTATGTGGCGAATATGACCGATAAAATTATAAACACAGAACTGCAAGTTAATATCTAGGGACAAAATAACGTACTCTCTACATTTAGTCCAACGGGTTTTTATATTAAGATTAAATAGCTTATAGGTTCGTCCTCGTTTAAGTAGCACAGAACAAAAATGAAATAAACTGAAAATTCTAGCCTATTTACGAAAAATTTAAATATTATATCCTAATAACTGAAAAGCTGGAATTTATGTAACAATAAAAAAAATTTGATTTACGTATTTGCATAAAAAATTTATTTACCCAAAGTCCGAGTCCCAGTGATAATTTACCCCACTTAATGCTCCTTTCCTCAATGTTACTTTCACTAAATTTCAGTTCCGTCACTGTGTGTATTTGTGCTACGTTTATTTACTAATACGTTTGTTTGCCACGTTTCAAGCATGCCTTAATTTTTAACCTATTAAGATACGCCAGCGTTCACGTCCTCTCCCGATAACTGTCAAAATTTTAAGTTTCTCGCTTCGTCTACTAAGCAAGACGTACATTAGGCTTCAAGAAAGGGTGAGTTGCGACATTGTACTCCACCCAGGGGTTTAAATTTCGTAACGTAGTAATATGAAGCATTAACGATGGCTGTGGTAAGTTATAATCAATTTTGAGGCAGCCTGACAAGTCAAAGCTTGCAACGGTGGGCGGCTGCCTCTTTTGGTTGCCGATAATTGTGGAGAGACAGAAGTTTTTTGAGTGCTGCCGCGGACTTTGATTCAAAAATGGTTCAAATGGCTCTGAGTACTATGGGACTTAACTTCTAAGGTCATCAGTCCCCTAGAACTTAGAACTACTTAAACCTAACTAACCTAAGGATATCACACACATCCATGCCCGAGGCAGGATTCGAACCTGCGACCGTAGCGGTCACGCGGTTCCAGACTGTAGCGCCTTTAACCGCTTGGCCACACCGGCCGGCGACTTTGATTCGCTTCAGCATATTAACTTAACGGCTAGCAAATATTAATTTCCTGATGAATGGTTATGAATGTATGTATGTTCTGTAACTAAAGTCCCTATGTGAGCAAGTGTTGTAGAAAAGCGAGCTTTCGACCGCGCTTCACAGAACGGGCCAGGAGAGGCCGCTATCCAACGAGACGAAGGCCGCCGAAGAACTTACATTTAATTGTTATAACAATAGAATTGTGAAGTGATAGTCTCCCTATGATTTTTGGGATTTATAATTTCAGTTCCGATTTGAGTCTTACTAGGGAAGCCTACACTAGAACTCATAGGTGCAAGTTCTAATTAAATATAATGTCTAACAGTTGCCGGTAAAGACAATAGATCACGGTTCTAGGTGGGATCGCGAGTAATAAAATTGTTGAGGATTCGGTCAAGAGGGTCTGTTGAATTATTGGGTTGGTATGCGTTCAGTGCTTTCCATCAGAACTTAGTGTGACCGAGTTGTTAGACATTTTTAGCAGTAAACCTGCCTCAATTTATATTGTTACGCGAGAGAAAGTAGGGAACTTAAAACTAATTGATTTGAGTTTATTTTGGGTCGTAGGGTTGGCGAGATTTTTGCTACGATCGAATATGCGGAGGAACTGATTAATTGACGCTGCAGTTGTGAGGGTAAAGTTTAATAGGGTTCACATTGTGAAGGAAGAAACGTGCTAGCGTGCCGTTGTAAAGTTACGCTTTAATTTTGGTGAAACTGTGGTTCATATTTGGAGAAGCTCATGTTTGAAGGTCTTAGTCTAAGAGTGCGAGTCGAGGTATTCCTGGTGCAGAGATGACTCTAGAAGACGTTGTGGTTTAAGTTGGTGGACGTTGTATTCACGCACGATCTGAGGTAATTGAGCGGTTGAGTTTTTTCTGTGATTCTGATCGCCCATTCTAAGGTAGTAAACACTGTTGAGCGGCTTATGTTGGTGTATATATTTGAGTACACACTACAGGGTTACTGACGTAACGAGTTTGAGACCAAATGGTATTTTATAAAGCCAGGAACCAGAATCGGCACTGCTTACAGTATGTAAAAGAGGTCACAGTTATTGTTGCCCGTAAAATTTGTGACACTAATCTTTGAAAACAGCCTTCGTACCTTAGCGGAACCAATTAATATTATACGACGATACTCAATTCCATTGTTTCATAGGGTGACGAGTGGTAAGTTTAATTTAGGGACTGTTAAAGGGAACTCCCGCGCCCGGGTTCCAGGTTTCGATTCCCGGTGGGGTCAGGGATTTTCTCTGCCTCGTGATGACTGAGTGTTGGGTGATGTCCTTAGGTTAGTTAGGTTTAATTAGTTCTAAATTCTAGGGGACTGATGACCATAGCTGTTAAGTCCCATAGTGCTCAGAGCCATTTGAACCATTTTGTTAAAGGGAACGCGATTGCAACACCTGAAGTGGATGAGCATTGATTGTTGTACTGAAGTTGGTACAAAAGTGGTGGTGGCACTTAGGATTTTTATTTCTGATTTTGTTTTATCTTTTCTATATCGATTTGTGTGGAGTTAGGTTTTTTTTAATGTCATTCGCTCACATAAAAGATGTATGTGAGATATTAATTTGATTCAAATAAAGTACAGTTAAACTGAATCCTGAGTTCGGAGTCTAGTTCTACATGGCCGAATGGTTCTAGGCACTTCAGACCGGAACCGCGTGACCGCTACGGTCGCAGGTTCGAATCCTGCCTCGGGCATGGATGTGTGTGCTGTCCTTAGGTTAGTTAGGTTTAAGTATTTCTAAGTTATAGGGGACTGATGACCACAGAAGTTAAGTCCCATAGTGCTCAGAGCCATTTGAACCATTTTTCTAGTTCTACAGTGGAAAGGATTGAATCCCCACTGAAATGTACGCAAGTGGTGTAAATAATAAAGAGCTACATTGATGCAAAGTAGTTAAAAGTCAGTCTTGCAGAGATAAATCAGTTATCCCAGGTCAAAGAACCAGACTCCAAGACTAATATCATACTGAGATTTTATTACGTTTTAAAAAATCTGTAATTAGACGAAAACGACTTAACTAGATTTCATTCAAGAAAAGGCAAAGGTGTTAACTTCTTTATTCGCTTAACTGTTATTTCAAGGATCAAATAGAAAGAAATAAGGAAAAGGGACAACGAGAAATGACATTTACAGATCGCAAGAGAATTAATATCATCGCAGAGATAGCTACCGCTATATTGCTGGTTTACAATGAAATTAGAACTTTGGCTGCTATGTTAGGAATGATATTAATAAACAATGGTTTATTAAATTTAACTGAACAAGAGTGTAAGAAATTGAGATTTACCGTACTAAGGCCCATTTGTCACGGTACGTATTTGTTACGCGTTTTTAAATGATTTTGTTTTATAGTAGTGAGTGAAAGATCTTCGCATAGTAAACTATACCGATCGATACCGTGAATAACGTAAATAACCAGCGATAGATATAGTTATTTCGGGCACTAAATTTGTTTGATGTCAGCAAGAAGTTTTAATCGTTATGACAATTAATCAGCGCAAGTTACGAATTATAATGTACGCACTCGTACTGAGAATTGTTGAACTGTTGTTGTCAATAGCAACCCACGTTACGGCTCACTGAACGAGGGTATTTAGGTTTAGATGTAATGAAATCCTAATTAGTATAACGATAAGCAACAGTTCAACGCATTGCAACACTAATAACGACTGTAGTATTGACAGAGTGTATACGATGTAATACTGGAACGTAACCTGTGTACTTCTGCTTTAGTCGGATGCCTAGTTTATACGCAGTTCGTGCTACATTCACTCAATTGAACATCTTTGGCTAAAAATTTCACCATTTATGCTAGTGCTGGGATGAGGTGTGTCTAATCTTGAAGGCAGGGCTGTTGTCAGTATACTTATTATAATCACGTACATAGATCCAAGTGGCATAGCCCAGAACATAATTCAAGCCACTGTAAAGTATGGAGTGGTGGTTACCTCACTCTACTTATCCAGTTTCCGTGTCTTCAGTGTATGCACGGTCGAAATAGATTCTGAATCAAAAATTTTATTTCAATTTTATGATTTTCCTTGTTGTGTAAACGGACGTAATATGAGCCAAGTGTGACAAGTAGTTTTAACGTCTTGAGGTCTGTTGATTATGTTACTGAGATGATAGTTCACAAATGAAGGCGCATGGTAGCAGTTGATGGTTAAAACAATGAAAAAAATTTTATTACATGTTATCTTTACCTGTGCAAGCAAAATAGTACGTTGAAAAATTGAGTACATATTGCTGAACAGGGACACAACCCAGTTTATCTATGATATGAAACCGCCCCTGCACCCATGGTATCAGTACAATGACCTGAAACAAGTTAAAGACTCGACTTATTGTTGCAGAAGAAGGAGGATTTCAGGAGAAGAAGATTGTTTTGCTTTCAAAAGGCGTCCGAATACGTGACTTAAAAAGAACGTTCACTGTGTTTCTGTCCACGATCTTACTGAACAAGTAAGGTCCCATAGTGTATACAGGGTGTTACAAAAAAGTACGGCCAAACTTTCAGGAAACATTCCTCACACACAAATGAAAAAAAGATGTTATGTGGACATGTGTCCGGAAAGCTTAATTTCCATGTTAGAGTTCATTTTAGTTTCGTCAGTATGTACTGTACTTCCTCGATTCACCGCCAGTTGGCCCAATTGAAGGAAGGTAATGTTGACTTCGGTGCTTGTGTTGACATGCGACTCATTGCTCTACAGTACTAGCATCAAGCACATCAGTACGTAGCATCAACAGGTTAGTGTTCATCACGAACGTGGTTTTGCAGTGAGTGAAATGTTTACAAGTGCGTAGTTGGCAGATGTCCATTTGATGTGTTGATTAGCACGGGGCAATAGCCACGGCGCGGTACGTTTGTATCGAGACAGATTTCCAGAACGAAGGTGTCCCGACAGGAAGACGTTCGAAGCAATTGATCGGCGTTTTATGGAGCATGGAACATTCCATGCCTATGACTCGCGACTGGGGAAGACCTAGAACGACGAGGACACCTGCAATGGACGAGGCAATTCTTAGTACAGTTGACGATAACCCTAATGTCAGCGTCAGAGAAGTTGCTGCTATACAAGGTAACGTTGACCACGTCACTGTATGGAGAGTGCTACAGGAGAACCAGTTGTTTCCGTACCATGTACAGCGTGTGCAGGTACTATCAGCAGCTGATTGGCCTCCACGGGTACACTTCTGCGAATGGTTCATCCAACAATGTGTCAATCCTCATTTCAGTGCAAATGTTCTCTTTACGGATGAGGCTTCATTCCAACGTGATCAAATTGAAAATTTTCACAATCAACATGTGTGGGCTGACGAGAATCCGCACGCAATTGTGCAATCACGTCATCAACACAGATTTTCTGTGAACGTTTGGGCAGGCATTGTTGGTGATGTCTTGATTGGGCCCCATATTCTTCCACCTACGCTCAATGGAGCACGTTATCATGATTTCATACTGGATACTCTACCTGTGCTGCTAGAACATGTGCCTTTACAAGAACGACACATGTGATTCATGCACGATGGAGCTCCTGCACATTTCAGTCGAAGTGTTCGTACGCTTTTCAACAACAGATTCGGTGACCGATGGACTGGTAGAGGCGGACCAATTCCATGGCCTCCACGCTCTCCTGACCTCAACCCTCTTGACTTTCATTTATGGGGGCTTTTGAAAGCTCTTGTCTACGCAACCCCGGTACCAAATGTAGAGACTCTTCGTGCTCGTATTGTGGACGGCTGTGATACAATACGCCATTCTCGAGGGCTGCATCAGCGCATCAGGGATTCCATGCGACGGAGGGTATATGCATGTATTCTCGCTAACGGAGGACATTTTGAAAATTTCCAGTAACAAAGTGTTTGAAGTCACGCTGGTACGTTCTGTTGCTGTGTGTTTCCATTCCATGATTAATGTGATTTGAAGAGAAGTAATGAAATGAGCTCTAACATGGAAAGTAAGCGTTTCCGGACACATGTCCACCTAACATATTTTCTTTCTTTGTGTGTGAGGAATGTTTCCTGAAAGTTTGGCCGTACCTTTTTGTAACAGCCGTATACAGGGTGGTCCATCTGAAGTTTTGGCTTTGATTATCTGGAAAACTATACATCGGGTAAAAATAGTGGGTAAGACAAGTTAGTAAGGTCAAAGGGGGACATCAAATGATACTACACGTGACCCACCCCCTTAGGTGGGCGGGGAGCAACTTTTAAATCTTAAATGGAAATCCCCATTTTTATTGCAGATTCGGATTCTCCACAAAGAAAGTAATAAAATTTTGTCTGAAACATTTTCTTAAACCATTGACAGATGGCACTGAAATCGAGAAAAATTAAAATTGGGGAAGAACTCTGATTTATTTAGAACTGTCGAAGAAAGACGCATGAAATCGATAAAAAATGTGGACCAGCTCTTTCGTTACGCCAAATTAAGCTATTTTTGTACAAAATATACTGTATCCTACTTTTAGCGTTACCAAGGAACGACATGGGGTGCTTCATTAGTGTGAGCCTCCTTGACTCTCACAGTTTGGAGTGCTTCATTAGTGTCAGTTCCCTTGCCTCTCATATATTGGGGTGCTTAATTAATGAAATTAGCCAGGAACAAATTGTTCAAAATTATCCCCATTTGCTTCGATGCATGAAGTCAATCGTCTGCAAAAGTTGTCCACAGTTTCGAGCAGCACATCCCGTGATATGGCTGCACACGCTCTTTGAATGCGCTGCTCCATATTGTTTCGGGTTGTGGGCTGTCTTTCATAAACAATATTTTTTAAATAACCCCACAAGAAAAAAATCAGGAGATGGTAGGTCTGGTGAACGTGGAGGCCACTGAATTGGTCCGCCGCGTCCTATCCACCGACCAGGGTACCGTAAATTTAAAACGTTCCGCACATTTTTAGCATAATGGGGAGCTGCTCCGTTCTGTTGGAACCACATTCGTTGCCTAGTTTCTAAATCAACATCTTCCATTAGCTCCAACAAATCACCGCGGGGAAGTTGTAAGTAAGATTCCCCAGTAACATTTCGGTCAAAAAAACACAGTCCTATCAAGTAACCGTTTAAAATTCCACACCAGACCATTAACGATCGCCGCATCTCGTGGTCGTGCGGTAGCGTTCTCGCTTCCCACGTCCGGGTTCCCGGGTTCGATTCCCGGCGGGGTCAGGGATTTTCTATGCCTCGTGATGGCTGGATGTTGTGTGCTGTCCTTAGGTTAGTTAGGTTTAAGTAGTTCTAAGTTCTAGGGGACTTATGACCACAGCAGTTGAGTCCCTTAGTGCTCAGAGCCATTTGAACCATTAACGACCATATGTGTTGATTGTCAACGGGTGTGTGACAGTGTGAATTGACAGGGGACCAATAATGACAATCATGACGATTTAATTCGCCATTGCTTTTGAATGTGGCTTCATCGGTAAACACAGTGTATCTAAAAGAATCATTATCACTTCTTATCACTTCCAAGGTCCATTGGCAGAAACGCACGCGTATTTGCATATATTTCGGCGTTAATGCCTGTGCCAGTGTGATATGATACGCATGACATTTATGTGCCTTCAAAATCCTCAAAACAGTTGATTTCGGTTTTCCAGTTTGTCTCTGAATCGCACGACTATTCATTTCGGGATCCAGTTGAACACAGGCGAGAACGGTAAGGGTACGAGCGTCATTTTCATTGTATTCGCGATGACGAGGTGGATGGTGCATGTATCCATTTCGAGCTCATTGAATGCAATTTCGAATAATGTTTTCGTTTGGATGTAGTCTGTTTGGGAAACGATCCGCCTACAATTGCGCAGCTGCAGCGTAATTGTTATGGCATTCACCTAAAATTAACATCATATCAACAATCTCTCTAGGAGGATAGTGAGCCATGTTTCGCTAAAGAATAATTCACTTTCGTCAGTTGATGTTTACGGTTCACAATCTGAAAGTGAAGTGACGTTTGATCGCATTGCACCAGCATTTACGCTGAGCCATAGTTCGCAGTTTGGCCACGGTAGCGCCACAGTCAGGTAAGTAAAGCAATTGTGAAGAGTTCCCTAACGAGATTTTAATACCATTCCACCTCCCTCCATCAAAATCTATGGCGGGTAGACACATTTCGTAAAAAAATTACTTGGTTTGGCGCTATAAAAGAACTGATGCACATTTTGTATCGATTTGATGCGTCCTTCTCGGACCTCTCAAAAAGTCGGAGTTCTTCCCCAATTTTAAATTTTCTCGATTTCAGCGCCATCTGTCAATGGTTTAAAAATGTTTCAGACAGAACTTGATTACTTTTTAATGGAGAATCCGAGTCTGGAATAAAAAATGGGGGTTTCCATTTAATATTTAAAAGTTGGCCCCCGCCCCACCCAAGGGGGCGGGGACTGGAGGTCAGGTGTAGTATCATTTGATGTCCTCCTTTGAACTTACAAACGTGTCTTACCCACTATTTTTACCCGATGAATAGTTTTCCAGATAATCCCATCCGAAATTTCACATGGACCACCCTGCGGATGTAGGTCGCTCTATCGCATTCCAGTCGACGAAATGGAAATGTTTATTAATTCATTTTGCGCTCATACCGATTCTGCTTCTACCTCTGGTTGACCTCAAACCTAACCTCTGTTCATTTACATGGTCAGAGTGTGAATATCCATGAAAATGAAATGCAAGTTATAGTTGGGTACTACCTTCCCAATGTTCCCTTCTTTTAAATTTTTGTGGAAGAGATTATGCAATATTCTTCTTAAATATTTGTTGCGATATGGAGTTAGTTTTACCGTTCTCAACTGTTCGTGATCAGAGTAGAACCATGATAAAAAATAAGCCTCAGTAACTCTTTGTGGTAAGGGACTTCAAAAAGTAAGTTAAACATTATTATGCCAGGGCAAGTAAATTTTATTGGATGCTGCACTAGATGTCTAAGTGACACACATACGTAGGACAACATTATAATAAAGTCTCTGTGAACAGCGGTCCTAATGTTCAATTACTCAATTCCTCGACGACAGAAATGCGCTACTTGGTCGTGGAACCATACGAGAATACCTCTGTAAACGTCTTCATCTTTGGAAAATCCCTCTTACCTCCAGATGTTCTTCCTCGACTGCCTTACAGAGTGAGGTGGCGCAGTGGCTATCATAGTGGACTCGCAGTCAGAACGACGGCGATTCAAATCCGCGTACGGCCATCAAAATTTGTCTTTTCCGTGCTTTTCCTGCACGGTCTCAGACAAATGCCGGCATGGTTCCTTTGAAAAGGGCACAGCCAGTTACCTTCTCCATCCTTCCGTAATCCGAGCTTATGATCCGTCTCTAGTGACATAGTTGTCTACAGGACGTTAAATTCTAATCTACCTTACTTCTGTTACCTAGACACTGCCGTCTGTGGTGGATGTTGATGGCCTCTTTCCCGATTAGCATCACCCATGTCTCTGCGGCCTATGTCAAAATTTAGAAACTATTTCATTACGGCTGGATGCGACGTTGTAATCTGATCCATTCCCGGTGAATATGTGTGCAGATTAGGAGTTTTGCCCACAAAGAATCGTACTGTCCTAGTATTTCAGCTATGTAGTATGGTAACAGTTGACGTGCCATTTCACTCCCACACGGGTGGTGGACTCTTACCTGCCAGGATAGCCGAGACCGCTAACGCTCTGCTTCCTGGACTCGGGTAGGCGCGCCGGCTCCTGATCGAATCCACACGGCGGATTAACGACGACGGCTGATGTGCCGGCTAGCCCGGGTTGTGGTTTTTAGGCGGTTTTCCACATCTTACTAGGCGAATACCGGGCTGGTCTCCACGTCCTGCCTCAGTTACGCGACTCGCAGATATTTACAACACATTCACACTATTTCACGATTTACACTCGACACAGACAGCTGGGGTACACTAATTCCTTCCCGGGGGGTATGGGGTGGCGGCACGAAGGGCATCTGGCCATCCTTACAATTAACCATGCCAAATCTGTACTTAACCCTGCCGACCCAGCGCACAATGCGGGTTAACGGCTGTAGCAAAAGAAAGAAAGACAAGTGGTGGACTGTTATCCGTATTCCAGCAGAAATGTCTATGCAGAAAACTCAGAATATATTCTTTTTTCTGAGAACGTGCCACATTTGCTGGGTAATGGTCCTTAGCGTAAGATGGTTTTAGAAAGCATCGCTCGTGCGAAACTCATCTTGCCCTTTGCGAACTGCTGGGTGACAATTGTTAAACTATAAATTAGTTACAAACTACTGCGTGCACACAGTATATCCAGCACGTAGGCTAGGCGCAAATTGAGAAGCGTATAGTACGTGTGACGTGACACGACACTGCAGCGCGACACGCTCGTGCCGCACCGGTCGCGCGGGTGCAGCGCATATTGCGACGCGTACACCATACTTCGCACGCGCCGACTGGCGACGCTCTGCGCTGTGACTGAACCGAAGTGCGCGCAACCTGTTATCTTTCTCAAACGATTTTACAGAAACTATTCTCTGAAAATATATGATTTTTGCCTTACTTGTAGCGTTATATGTCAGCTTCGTGCCCATCACCTCGCTAATGACCATTCTTATTGTGATGTACATATTTCAGTAAGACACTACGCAAAATTCAAAAAGTTTGCAACGAAAATTAGGGGTCGCTATGATTTTGCGTTTGGTGCGTATTACACCATATGTTGCTGCGTATGAAATTTAGCTAACTTTTGTTTAGACTTGGGAGGAGATCCCTATCTGCCTCCGATCTCGAGAAAATGGATCCCATGTAGCGCGCTCACTTCCGATCTCACGCCCGCGAGAATGAAATACTCGCAACATCTCTCGTATCTCCTAAACCGCTCGAGACATCGAAACGAAAGTTTGGCGAATGATAGCACACAAGGAGGAGAGACTTTTGCCAATTATTAAACACACGGAACTTTCTTATCTATGGCGATATATCACTACTTATACTTCTTTTTTTATTTATTTCACGCCAGTGACTGTAATTTTTTAAGAGTTATCGACAGCTAGCGAAACAAGAGCTTCCTAGTATGAAAATAAACATGAAATTTCTTCTTTTATGTTACTGCAAACCGATACTATGAGGTTTTTCGTAAGCTATTGAATTCTGTAATTTGTCAATTATTTGTTTAATGAGGCCCTACGTTTCGGAATTCTGTCTCAATAGCTGCTGTGAGATGAGTTTGGCAAATTACATTGTGACAAAGAAAGTACAATTAAACCAGTCACCAAGAGAAATGTGACCTTTACTCATAAATGGTAATGCTTCTTCGAATGAGAAAAGGTTAACAACTCACACAAAAACAGATTGGCAATTCTGTTGGAATTTTGGTGGAATCCCCGTAACCCATCGTTTTTTTTAACACTGAGCGACGGGAATGGAAACTTACCAAAGGATTTTATTCCTTCTCTTGATCTAAGCAGTATTAAAATAATGACGAGCGTTCCTTCAGGCGGAATGATAGGCACATGCCAGATACTATTTACTCACCTAGGGCTTGCCAAACTGACAATGCGTGATCGCGAATAAAATAGTTGTTATTGAGAAAAATAAACAATTGATCTGTCGGACAACACAATGGTCAGTGTATTGTCAGCAGCGAAGGATAATGCGCGCGACAGGAATGCACAAGTTAGCCAAGGGTGCCTTGTGAGATGGAGTTCGAAAAACACTGTCATGAAAGTAGATCTGCCTTTGTCAGGAGCACATTTCAACAAATTAAATATATCTAATCATAACACTCTTTTAGGATATTCCTACTTTCGTAATAATACCGACCATTTTCTTCATTTGCGTAGCCTGTTGTTGTATAATTAGTTTATTAATGCTGATAATGTCCATGCAACAACTGAAATGCTTTTTCTCATCACGGCGAACCAATTAAAACATTGTTATTTGTGACTGCTTTTCGACTGTTTCTAGCTTGCAGTGGAAATATGTTGTTCACATGCACGTAGTACAGTGTGTCGTATTACATTATTACATACATATCAGAGTAATCACAGTGAAACTTCTATGCTTCAGATCTTGGACGCTTTTTACCACAAGAACAAAGGGATCACACCTGTGGAGATTATCCCTTTCTAAATTTTTGTAACAGATCGGACAGATACGCTAGATTACTAGGCAGCGAGAATATAACCTTGCTTTACTTTCCTGCCTTGATTCTTAATCACATGATTTTATAATATTCCTTTCTTCCTTATTCACTACCCGATCTGAAAACATCACGGAGGCATATGGTGCAAATTCCAGCGGGCAATGGCTCATCAGTTACTGAAGTATACATTTTTCTTGACAGAAGAAAAACAAAACAAAACTATGCAGATATAAATAACAGAAAAGTATAACGTGCTAACGAAGAAAGCTGGAGCGTTTAAATGGCGAAAAACGAAACACTACCGAAAGGCAATAAAATTCAGTACACAGTAAGGCAAAATTTATCGTATTCGCAATACTACCAGTGCTGATAACTGTCGTTCCGATGTGAGCATATGGCCGGGCTACTTTTCCGCTCCCCTCATCAAATTTCCCACGATGCTAGCGAGGCAAGCGCGACGCGCGGCGCGAGAAACTGTGCCTCGACCACAACGCCGCGCGACCTGGCGCAGGCGCGTGTCGCGTCCCAGTCGCGTCGCGTCGCAATTTGCGCGGTCCCATTTGAACCTGTAATGTTACAAAAACGAGCGCTGCGCTGCGTCGCGCCATACGCGCTATACGCGTCTCAATTTGCGCCTAGCCTAAACGTTACTATAGATATTCGGATTTACGTTATGCCATGTTCGATACGCGTGCCATCGTTGGCGATGATGTGGCGCATACGAATAGCGAAATTCTGCATGACCCGCTGAAGTGTCGGGATATCGATGATCTCCAGAATGGCTGTTTTCAGCTCAACAATGGTTGTCGGGTTATTGGTGCACGCCTTTTCATTAATATAGACCCAGAAAAGAAGAGTCGTGTGTGTACAGATCTGGAGAATATGACGGGCACTCGAGGCCCATGCCAGTGGCCTCTGAGTATCCCAGAGCCAGAATTTGGAAAATGTGGAAAAATGTGAGTTAAAGAGGATGAGTTGGAAAAACAAACCTGTAATGTTTGATTGGAGAATTGCAACTATCGTGCATGACAGAGTCAAGTCTATTATGTACCTGGGCGTAACTTTGCAAAGCGATATGAAACGGAACGAGCATGTGTGAACTGTGTTAGGGAAGGTGAATGGTCGACTTCGGTTTATTGGGAGAATTTTAGTAAAGAGTGGTTCACCTTGCGTACTGGCCGAGTGTTTGAGATTAGTACCAGGTCGGATTGAAGGAAAACATCGAATCAATACAGAGGCAGCTTGCTATATTTGTTACTGGTAGGCTCGGATAACACGAAAGTGTTACGGAAATGCTTCGAGAACTGAAATGGGAATCCCTTGGAGGGAAGGCGACGTTCTTTTCGAGAAAAACTATTGAGAAAGTTTAGAGAACAGGCATCTGAAGCTGACAACCAAACGATTCTGCTGCCGGCAACATACATTGCGCTTAAGGGACCACGGAGATAATATTCGAGAAATTGGAGTTCATACAGAGGCATATAGACTGTTGTTTTTCCCTCTGTCTATATGCGAATGGAACAGGAAAGGAAATGACTAGTAGAGGTCCAGAGTACCTTGGCCACGCAGCGTACTGTGGCTTGCGGAGCATGTACGTAGATGTAGATGACATTTATCACGTACTTCCGGAAATTCCTACGAACGTACGTTTAAATACACACGCAACTGTAGTGAAGCTGTTTGTGACCTACTAACATGTATTCGTATTTCAAGGGTATGGGAAAGAGCAGATGTATTAATTTCGGACAGGGCACTCTGATATGAGAATGACTGAGACAAAGCTACCAAGCTGAACGCGTTGTCGGACAACTGACAGTGAAATAATACGGGATGTTAGTCATCGGTCGTACAACGTTATTAGTTGACTAATTATGTATGTAGCTGTTAGCATTTCGGCGTGGCGAAACCCGACCAAAATGTAGCGCTTCCGTAACGAGAAGTGCGGACAAGAAATTTCACGTACATGCTGTAGACTGCGAGACAGGGGTAAATTTACCAAACCCACCGAGTGGAAGTTCTTTGGTAACGTAACAGACAATCGTCGGGCCCTATGTGTTGGCTGAAGTGTCGGCAGAATTGCCAACACTGTTTTTAGAGGAGGCCGAAATGCACGCTATAAGCTCACGCAGGCTGGCGTGAGGTCTGAAACAGGATACGTAATGAATGCTATAAAGAAAAGTACGTAGCTTCTGGAATACTTAACTTTAATCCACATTTGTAGAACATTGCTCTTGATGATACAGAAGTATTATAGCAATTGAATACGGCGCCTTGCTAGGTCGTAGCAAATGTAGTTGAAGGCTATGCTAACTATCGTCTCGGCAAATGAGAGCGTAATTCTCAGTGAACCATGGCTAGCAACGTCGGCTGTAGAACTGGGGCGAGAGCTAGTACGTCTCTCTAGACCTGCCGTGTGGCGGCGCTCGGTCTGCAATTACTGACAGTGGCGACACGCGGGTCCGTCGTATACTAGCGGACCACGGCCGATTTAAAAGCTACCACCTAGCAAGTGTGGTGTCTGGCGGTGACACCACATTGGCAATATGTGGTTTTTAATTCCGGCACTCTTGCGTTTTTATATAGGGCAGTCAGCCATAATTCTGAGCTGATCAGAGTTACAGGAATGGCATTACGTGGAACAGTATTCGACATGAAACAGAAGATGAATCTAGCAAGTGGATAAAGCAGCGGAAACGTGATGAACGGCACAATGTTAATCAAGAATACTTGTGCACAGATGGTGGCTGGGACTTATTTAATAAGTAGAGGTATGTTAACAGCGGCTCAACTGGTAAATGATAAAATTCACTTATGAATAATGGGAATTGGTAATTATACAATACGGTGGATCAGCTAGATTTTCGTGGTTTTTCATGGTGAACAATTTGTTATGACACAGTAAAAATGCTAGTTTTACAATAGTAGCGAGCTGGAGTGCAAACCAGATCTATTAAGGTTGAAGTATTTGTCAGAAACCAAGGTGTATTTACGTACATTTCTCGTTCTGACTTACTGAAGACAAACCATAATAATACTATTAATTATTTAAACCTAAATTAGTAATAAACAAAATGTATTTAAACAAAAACGGGGAAATGGGATTGGTACTGGGTACACGGTCATAGCTTCTACTAACATTTCCGTATTTACCAATGTTTTATCACTACTCCTCAAATGATTAAATTGCGACTGATTTTCAGTAAATTTGCCCCTGCTAATATCCTTAAAATACAGGGTAAGAGTTGAGATGAAGCTCACAACCGACGTCGTCAATCCTGATGCAATGGTCCATGAGACGAAATTATGTATCTACAGAATTACAGTCGACTAGGCCCGGTGAAATGGCATTGCATCCAATTAAGGAATTACCAAACATTATTTTCACCTAAGTACAAGGAAATGGAAATAGTAGAGTAGCTAACAGATTCATTGGGCCAAATAGTCACGTAGCATAAATCCATCTCGCACCGTGCTTACAACCATGGTTAGCAGGGAGAGGGCAGTCAATAACAAGATACAAAAGCCGGAGGGGACAAAGAACTGTTGGCCTCACATCTCGGTGGAAACGTTGCTTGGTTGCGTGAAGCTGAAGCCTTCAATCAACTGCACACCAAGAAGTCAAAGAAACTGCTGACCTTGGACGTCGTGTCGTGTTGATTCAGAGGTTGCCGCAACACTGTGTGATTGATACTCATTTTCCTGCTGACGCACACTGCGGGCCATTATAATTGTAACAGCAGGAACGATAGCAAACAACGGAACTTTATTTGTGGTGTGGTGTGGTGTGGTGTGGTAGTATTTGTGGATGATAGGGAGTTCACTGCGTGCAGCTTACAGAGCACACGATTTGCCGTCTCTGCCAGCAATGGCAGCAATAGGCTAGCTGGGCACCGAACAGAACTTGGATGACGTAAAGGATACTCCATTCCGTGTTGCTTCAACTCCATATTATAAATCAACAATTGTCGTGACTGGCTTGTGCCAGAGAATCCCTCGGCATCCCACTACCAGATGCTTTCAGCGGGTGAATGATCTGGTTAATGCCTTGAACAATTTATAGTGATATAGACTGATATTTACTGTTCGTGTGTAGGGGCCTTAGCGCATTGTGTGATTCGCATGATATCTGTGACGGAGGGCGTCCAACATTACAAATCATTGTTCTTCCCTCCATCCGTCCCCCATCCCCCTTCACCCCTCGGTAACTCTGCCCCCCTTTCTCTCTCTCTCTCTCTCTCTCTCTCTCTCACTCACACACACACACACACACACACACACACACACACACACACACACACACACACACAGAGAGAGAGAGAGAGAGAGAGAGAGAGAGAGAGAGAGAGAGAGAGGGAGAGGGAGAGGGAGATATACACAAAGCTACAGAATCAAAACCAAATTACCGTCACAAATTAAATAAAAATATAGTAACTGAGAGAAAACTGCCTGATACAGTGGCTGTTTTCTGAAATGCTACCGTTTATACAGAATCAATACAATAAAAAAATACCACAAGCCTTTCTATACAGCATGAAAATTTGTTACATTTCTTTCTATCGTCGAAAGTTTAAGTCTTTTATTTCTCTTGTCTCTTAATGGGAAATAGGTGAGGGTCAAAGCTCCTTGCACTCGGGTTGCTCCACAACACGTCAACCTCAGTTCTGTTTTTACATTGAGGTTGAGAAAACAACAGATAGTTGTTGATAGCCAATGTATTTCAGCACTCAACATCCCACAGCGTCTTTGAATTTAACTGAACTATAAACTGAGGCAGGATTTCGGTCTATTCGAGTTATGGGTAGTGCACGCATAGCACGTGCATGCTGTAGCACCTCTGTTAACTTGCTGAAGTGCTATTGAATGTGAGATGACAGCAGTAGGGTTCCACTACTTGCTGACTGGAGTTCAAGTGTACAAATTCAGTTTGGAGCCTCGATATTCTGTTCTAATCGGAGAACTACTCAAAGGAACTACAAGCACAATGTTGCTACTGGCTTCTAGATGTCGAAGGGTAAGCCAAGGAAGAAAACAGTGGAAGATCTATTAGAAGTAATGAAGTACCAAACTTATCAATAAATGAAAACGGCATCACAAAACAGAGAATAGTGGTTGTAATAACAAGGCATAGCCTATAGAAGATGCTGTCGCTGCTGCTGCTGATGATGATAATGATACGTCGTAATTTCTGTGGGTAATGCTACGAAGAGGTGCGGCCACAGTGACAAGCGAAAGTTGTATATTGTCGAACAGAATGAAGGTTCTAAAATCTCATTTATTTGAATATAATGCATCATCACAAACAAAGTGAAGTTCGATATGAACGACAGTGACTGCTAAATGGAAATCCTGGCCCTCAGTTAGATGGTAAATACTTCATTTTTATTGCAGTATAAGGTCAAATTATCAACATCCTATTCTGTACAGCAAAGCTGATATTATTCTCATCGATTTTAGAGTAAATCTTTTGTTATACAGGGCTATTACAAATGATTGAAGCGATTTCATAAATTCACTGTAGCTCCATTCATTGACATATGGTCACGACACACTACAGATACGTAGAAAAACTCATAAAGTTTTGTTCGGCTGAAGCCGCTTTTCAGGTTTCTGCCGCCAGAGCGCTCGAGAGCGCAGTGAGACAAAATGGCGACAGGAGCCGAGAAAGCGATGTCGTGCTTGAAATGCACTCACATCAGTCAGTCATAACAGTGCAACGACACTTCAGGACGAAGTTCAACAAAGATCCACCAACTGCTAACTCCATTCGGCGATGGTATGCGCAGTTTAAAGCTTCTGGATGCCTCTGTAAGGGGAAATCAACGGGTCGGCCTGCAGTGAGCGAAGAAACGGTTGAACGCGTGCGGGCAAGTTTCACGCGTAGCCCGCGGAAGTCGACGAATAAAGCAAGCAAGGAGCTAAACGTACCACAGCCGACGGTTTGGAAAATCTTACGGAAAAGGCTCAAGCAGAAGCCTTACCGTTTACAATTGCTACAAGCCCTGACAGCCGATGACAAAGTCAAACGCTTTGAATTTTCGGCACGGTTGCAACAGCTCATGGAAGAGAATGCGTTCACTGCGAAACTTGTTTTCAGTGATGAAGCAACATTTTTTCTTAATGGCGAAGTGAACAGACAATGTGCGAATCTGGGCGGTAGAGAATCCTCACGCATTCGTGCAGCAAATTCGCAATTCACCATAAGTTAACGTGTTTTGTGCAATCTCACGGTTTAAAGTTTACGGCCCCTTTTTCTTCTGCGAAAAAAACGTTACAGGACACGTGTATCTGGACATGCTGGAAAATTGGCTCATGCCACAACTGGAGACCGACAGCGCCGACTTCATCTTTCAACAGGATGGTGCTCCACCGCACTTCCATCACGATGTTCGGCATTTCTTAAACAGGAGATTGGAAAACCGATGGATCGGTCGTGGTGGAGATCACGATCAGCAATTCATGTCACGGCCTCCACGCTCTCCCGACTTAACCCCAAGCGATATCTTTCTGTGGAGTTATGTGAAAGATTCAGTGTTTAAACCTCCTCTACCAAGAAACGCGCCAGAACTGCGAGCTCGCATCAACGAAGCTTTCGAACTCATTGATGGGGACATGCTGCGCCGAGTGTGGGAGGAACTAGATTATCGGCTTGATGTCTGCCGAATCACTAAAGGGGCACATATCGAACATTTCTGAATGCCTTAAAAAACTTTTTGAGTTTCTGTATGTATGTGCAAAGCACTGTGAAAATATCTCAAATAATAAAGTTATTGTAGAGCTGTGAAATCGCTTCAATCATTTGTAATAACCCTGTAGATGTTTGCCCTCTATTGAATCGATTACCCAGTGGCCTTGCCGTAGTGGTAACACCGTCTCCCGTCAGATCATCGAAATCAAGAGATGCCGGGCTTGGATGGGTCACCGTCTGGGTCTGCTGGGTGCTGTTGGCAAGCGGGATGCACTCGGGCCTTGTGACGCCAATTCAGGAGCTACTTGACTAAGAAAACTGACAATGGCCAGGAGAGTGATGTGCTGACCACATGCCCCTCCGTATCCGTATCCGGTGACACCTGAGGATCATACGGCAGCCGGTCGTACCGTTAGGCCTTCAAGCCCTTTTCGGACAGTATTTGTTTTATTCAATAAATTATCGGCAGAGCTATTCTGCGTCGTCATTCACTGAACGTCTCCTTTTCCCAACACGGCGGTTCAGCTCCCGCATCAGCGGCCCAGTTCAGGGATTATGATCGCTGTCCGCATCGGATCCCTTCTGCCTGAACTCGAGTCCTTTCCTTTAACATCTCTTCTCGGGTCCATTCACATACATCTCCATGGTGTGTACCTAGGCCGCAGCTTTGGCTGGACCTGTCGCATGGCCCTAAGGATTCAGTTACCCCTGAGGTTCTCCACTGTCACTTTCTCTAGATTCTTGATGCGTCCCAGGGCTCTGAAGTAGTCTAACCGACGGCTCGTTTGTTGGTGGTCACGTTGGCTTCGTTTATGCTCACACAAAACATATTGAACAGCGCTCCTTGCCGGATGGCTGCAGTGTTTTCACTGCACATCTGGTGGCCATACCTCGTGCTCTTGAGCATTTCCGTTATTGCTCCTGTGAGTCCTTCCCTGGCTGTCGTGATTCCTTGAGCGGCTTGCAAGCTACTGACCAGTGCTACCCCCGCCATCCTTTGGTAGCGACCATCCAGGAATCCATCTACACCTTGGCAGTCTGGTCGTTCAGTGGTGTTTGTCTAGACCCCAGAATACGTCGGAATCACAGGAAATGAGCTTTCTCACAGGCTGGTCAAACAGGTTACTTGGAACCGCTTCTGGAGATAGGCATCTCTGAAACTGACCTACGCTCGGTATTACTCTGCAATGTTTTTGGGATTTGGGATAAAGAATGGCGTAATCTAGGCATGCCCAATAAACTGCGTGACATGAACGAGTCTACAAATGTGTGAAAGTCGTTCATGCGGGCCTCCCGCAGAGATTCTGTGGTCCTCCGCATCGGCCACGCTTGGCTGACCCACGGCTATCACCTCCGCCGTGATGACCCGCCCCAGTGTCGCTGCGGCAGCCTGTTGACGGTGGCCCACATTCTATTGCACTGTCCTGCTTTTTCTGCCCTGTGACGGAATTTTCAGCTACCGGAATTGTTGTCATTACTTTTAGCTGACAACGCCTCATCAGTTGATTTAGTTTTACGTTTTATACTTGAGCGGCGTTTTATCGTTCCATCCAAGTTTTAGTGCATATCCTTTGCCAATCTGTGTTCTTTACCCTAGTGCTTTTAGGCTGGAGGTTTTAATCTGTTGCAGAGCGGCTGGCTTATCCTTTTTTATTCCTATGACCAGCCAGTCACTATAGTCTGCTCTACTAGTTTAATCCCTTCTGCTTGTTTCTTGCGTCTCTGTGTGGTTTCCTTATCTTATTTTGTCCATTGTAGTGTTTGTTCCCCTTTAGTAGTTCTTGTGGTTCTTCTTTTCTCTATATTTGGTGGGATAAGTCTTGTTCGTTTTATTCCTTCCCTCGTGGCCTTGTTTTATAGGAACAAGGGACCGATGACCAAGCAGTTTGGACCGCCCCCCCTGCCAACCAATCAACCGACCATTAAATTTTCGAACGATAAGTGTAGATAGAAAAGTGGACGTAATATGCAAGCGAAATGTAGAAGCTGAGCAAGAGGACACTGAGCAAACTACAGCAGGCGCGGCACAGTATTGACGTGGATGGAATTGAAATGTTTGGCCAAAGAAAAAAAAAACAGCAAAGTATGCTTATTGTCTAGGCCTTGACGTGGGTAAATGTGTTATTCGACAGCAATTTCTGCGCTATTATGAACAACAAAATGAAATACCAACTTTGCTAGAATACCGTAGGTTAAGACGTACACAAGTGGAAGGGGAGGGTGTGAGTTCGAATATGAGGTCGTAGAATGGCCTGAATAATGATGTGGTTTAAGGTGCCAGCTGCATAACCTTACCACATTGGTCATGGTACACATTAGTTCAAGAAATGCGCGACGAGATGACATATCATCCATTAAAATAATTGCAGTTTGCAGAACAATTTACAGCTTCCTCTGTAAGGCAGCAACCTACTGTGCACAGGTTCGTGGGTTCGATCTCACTGTACAATGAGGTTTTGCAGTACTTTCACCATTAATAATAGCTCATACAAAATAGATGACAAAGAGATGAGATGAATTCGATGTCACACACAGTGTGCAGCAAGCACAGACATATTTATTTATTATGCTAGGATTTATAATTTTCCAAGTGATTATAGTTGTCATAGAAACATTAGCAGTAAATAAACTGTTCTCTTACCGTAAACATTGTATGTAGGACACCGCGCCACAGCGGCATTCAAATGGTTCAAATGGCTCTGAGCACTATGGGACTTAACATCTGAGAAGAAATGTCCCGTAGAACTTAGAACTATTTAAACCTAACTAACATAAGGACATCACACACATCCATGCCCGAGGCAGGATTCGAACCTGCGACCGTAGCGGTAGCGCGGTTCCAGACTCTAGCGCCTACAAGCGCTCAGCCACACTGGCCGGCACACCGGAATTCAAAACAAACCACTCAAAGATGGCTGTTTTCGTTTGAATGTTTATCTAACAGTCGGCAGCTGATGGTTGAAGTGATCGGTATGGCAAGCAGAAATCTAGAGATAGCAGTGTTTGAATGCTGGCTCCTATTTTGACCACCGCCGAGGTGGAATTTTCCTGCACGTCGGTCAGGGATCTATCTGGAGGTGACGTAGTAAATCGCCGTAACTGGTAGCCAAATAAAATAAGTTTGGAAATTAGACAGCTGAATGGTGTTTGATTTGACATCCTGTAGCGAACAGCCAAGACCCGCAACCACCCCTGAAAAGATGGACATACAGAGACTTCTACACACACTGCACATAGCTGACACAGCTTCAACATACGACGTCCCAGATAAATTACAGTACGGACACCTCACTGGCTACAAGTAAACTTCTCTAGTGTTCCCACGGAACTGAGACAATTCTGTAGGACCCTTCAGTCTAACAAACAACGCTTTTCATGTAATGGGAAGGCCTCTAGGCATTCAGAGCTCAACACGGCCATGCGGCCATGCGAAATTACAGAACAAGAAAGCGAACAAATATCACTTACCAGCCGTCCGCTGTGACCGAGTGGTTCTAGACGCTTCAGTCCGAAACCACGCTGCTGCTACGGTCGCACGTTCGAATTCTGCCTCGGGCATGGATGTGTATGATGTCCTTAGGTTAGTTAGGTTTAAGTAGTTCTAAGTCTAGGGGACTGATGCTCTCAGATGTTAAGTCCCATAGTGCTTAGAGCCATTTGAACCATTTGAATCACTTACCACACTGCACTGTTAGAAACTACAACTCGTTATAGTTGGCCCCACGTCGCAGCAGTGTAGATGGTAAGCTGCTGTTGTCCTAAATGTGTTAGTGTGACATCAGGCGTAGATGTCTCTGCCACTGGCAAAGACTTGGTGACACCAGATATAGGCATCCAGTTCCAGACTCCTACAGTCGTCAGGAAGAGCCGTGCGGAATCCGGTGGTGAGCTCGAGAGCGCAAAGAAAATATCACTGTCGATAACACATTTATTAGGCAGTAATACTGGAAAATCTTCCAGAGAACCGCGCCTCAGCTGGGCGGGAGGAGTATCTCCTCGTCAGCAGTGGAATGCCGGAGTGCGATCGACTCGCAGTATCGCCGGCGCAGCGAAGCGTCGGGTGGCGGCTGTGATGTCACGGGAGGCCGTCGACCCGCAGAATCTGTCGGCTTCCAGCTCTACGTATCGATCTCGAAAGTACTGTCGTGGACGTCAGAGATTTGCACTCAGGTGTCTCGACCCAGGTCCATCTGAAATATTCACTGTCTCACAGGGATCGGCTCTCAGCCCCAGAAACGGCAGCATCGATATCTAGCACAGGAACGGGATGAGCAGAAGCGACTCTCACCCACTTGAAGATGGATGACAGACAGCGTCCAGGTCATGCGTGTCACGTCACCACCAGACCTGCAGGGTGACGGCGGCCTTAGCGCCCCTTCGGGTGACCTTCGAAGTTGGCAGTGCAACTGTCAGTTGGAACGTCCTTCCAGCTGGACTCGTGGATCCATAGAGGATCGAAGAGAGCTAGGTGTGCCGGTGGTCGACACTCATAGCCTCCCCACTCGCTGGATAGCTGCAGCTGATACAAGAGCTGAGACTACGCACTGGGAAGTCGGCAATAAGCACTCAGCAAATCAGACATTTGTTACTTAGGGTGGGCTAATTGTGCTGGCACTTCACGTGCCCTCTTCGGTGATGAGGACGGCTATGAGATCATGTGTCTTGGTTTTCTCTCGCTGTCAGCTCTAGTAACTACTTCAGACTTTCGCGACTTCACCTTTCAGAGACTCTTTTCTGCAGGCTCGACACCTGAATGCTTAATGTTGCGTCATCCAAAAAAATGGTTCAAATGGCTCTGAGCACTGTGGGACTCAACATCAGTGGTCATAAGTCCCCTAGAACTTAGAACTACTTAAACCTAACTAACCTAAGGACATCACACACATCCATGCCCGAGGCAGGATTCGAACCTGCGACCGTAGCAGTCGCGCGGTTCCTGACTGAGCGCCTAGAACCGCTAGACCACCGCGGCCGGCTGCGTCATCCCTAGCCCTCCATACGAAACTTTGATTTGTTACTGGTATGACTGTATATTTTGCCTTCCATGATGTCGTTATGCTTCGTTTGCGAACTTGGGTGCTCCGTCGTTCCTGCGTGGTCGGCCGTGGCGGCCGAGCGGTTCTATGCGCTTCAGTCCAGAACCGCGCGACTGCTACGGCCGCAATTTCGAATCCTACCTCGGACATGGATGTGTGTGATGTCCTTACGTTAGTTAGGTTTAAGTAGTTCTAAGTTCTAGGGGACTGATGACCTCTGATGGTAGGTCCCATAGTGCTCAGAGCCATTTGAACCATTCGTTCCTGCGTGTTTGCCGCAACTCGGTGAACAATTCTCCGTAGCTGAAAGTGTGCTTGTCATTGACGCAGGCCGTTCGTCTTCCAGGTGCTACTAAGGTAGAGTTGGACGAATTTTTAGTACCCGCAGGGGATACTATCCTGGGGTGTAACAGGTTGTACCACTTAATAACAGTTTGTCTTTGAGGTGGTGCTTTGTGATATTTAGACCCAAATTTTCTCCGAAACTGTAGCAGCGGATTTGGATTCATGAAACCATAAACAAGACTGGCCACACTATGCACCGTTATAGTACTCCACGCTGACTGTTGGAATATCTCATTCTAGCATGACACCTAGCGAGAATGTCGGTAATTAACAGTGTTAGCTGTGATTAAAACCTGGAGATACACTGCATGCAGTGCTATGTCAAACATTTATGTAAGTTATTTATCCTTCTGACAATTAAAAGTTACTTTTTATAACTACTTTATAAAGACCCTGTGTTACTAAATAGCTAACGCAGTGTGCTGCCCATAACCCCAGCTGTAGGTTGCCAGTCTAACGACTTACAAGGGCTGCAAAAATTGATTTTTTAATACTTGATATAATTACTGGGAGACTTTAAAAATTTAAAATGGTATCATAATCTACCTATTAAGAGGTATAACGTTACCCTAGAGGTTTAACAGAAGTACTGTAACACAAGTTATACAACTAGAAACTGTGTCTATGCCACGAGGCAGCATAACTCAGGACTTGTAAATCACGCAGATTATATTCATTCAGTTTTTTAGAATGACATTAGTTAGCTACTTCCAACAAACTATAAACGTAATTTCAAATATTTACGAAACCTTTTCTCGCGGACACCCACTATAAAAGAGACGTTTGAAGCTGTTTTATACTTGAGAGATCAAACATCTAAAGAAATAGGGTAGAGGGGTTTGCAAGTAGTTAATTCTAGTAGAAATTTCATATTCGTATTTGAAGTAGTTTAAAAAATATTCAAAACTCCAAGAAATTAAATTTCTTAGTGCCTGTTATAGTCAACAGTCAGGCATTTTAAAATGTTTTTCTAAGTGCGTCAGTGAATGACTTAAAGTCAATAATGTGTTACCAAAGGAAGTAAATAAAACAGCATTTCGATTAATATTTAGATCTGCCAATAACATTTAAAAAAGGACGACTAATAGCTGAAATCTGTTATTTACAAGTCAATGCTACGTGCAACAGCCCTCTGAATGGAAAGTAACTTGATATTATAGATAAAGTAACGTTCTCAGATGTTAAAACGTAGTCACTTTTTTACTGTGTTTCATATTATTATTTTGATTTGTTTGAGTGAATGAGGGAATGGGTTAGACTGATTTGAGGGGGGGGGGGGGGGAGGAGACCAAACTGCGAGATCATCGATCCCATTGGACAGGGAAAGAAGTCGGCCGAGCCCTTTCAAAGGAACCATCCCGGCGTTTGTCTGAGGCGATTTAGGGAAATAACGGAAAACCTAAATCAGGATGGCCGGACACGGGATTGAACCGTCGTCTTGCTGAATGCGAGTCCAGTGTGCTAACATGTGCGCCACCTCACTCGGTTTAGAGGGAATGAATGTGGTATGTAAGTCGGATAGAACTTATTGAAATTGTGAAATGCTAAGTGTGAGTGTGTGGGAAGCCTTGATGCGAATGGGGAGAAAACACGAATTATAAAGAAAGCTGTTTTAGGTATTTTAGAAATATAAAACTTAATTCTTTCGTTCAGACGATTAAAGATAGGGTTAATTTGTTTTCATTTGGTTACTGGGACAGCGATATTATGGATTTTCCCCCTCTAAATTGACCTTGGAATGAGCATGGTCTAAGGACAGGTAATACTGGGTTATATGAAGGAAAATAGGATGCTGATTGTCCCTTGAGGTGTTCAACCAATTAGAGAAGAGATATTTTGCGCAGTTGGTACTGGAAGAAGAAATCCGCACGTGAGTTAAAAAGTGTCTGTGGAAAGTTCTTGTGACGAT
The DNA here is from genome assembly GCF_023864275.1 of Schistocerca cancellata. NCBI lineage: Eukaryota > Metazoa > Arthropoda > Insecta > Orthoptera > Acrididae > Schistocerca > Schistocerca cancellata. Next base: position 265,259,715 of record NC_064627.1, read on the forward strand.
AGTTCATGTGACCTGGAGCTCCACACTACTTTGTTAACTCGTGAATTTTCAGAGAGTGTCATAAGACAGAAATGTTTTAATCTCAAACGTGGATGATATTTACACAAATTTCGAATTGTTTCATGAGAAGTAAGACCTCCTTACGGAGGGTAAAATGCAATACGTGTGAGGTGTTTAAACGCAAGAGAGCTTAAGTGTCTACGTCATCTGTTCCATAACTATCACATCACATAATTGTAAACTTAACATTTTGTGCCAAGTGTGACACTATTTTGCCTAGGTTCCCTAGATTGGCTCTACTTCTTATGCTTTGCCGCTGGCTAACATGGCTTATCTCTCTGCCGGAGGGAGTGTTTATGTGCCGGTTGGCAAGGGAGGGGGGGGGGGGATGAGTGAGAGAGACCTGAGAACGGAGCCACGGCTGTTGACAGACCTGATCGGCAGCCAGTACCAGATTGGCTGCAAGTCGAGATTGCGCTTGTTTATGTGAGGTCGCTCACAGCCACGGCAGTTAGATAGCTACATGTGCCAAGAATAATTACATGATAAACAGGTTCTTTAATCTGATATTTGCTAAAACCAGCATTATCTAACAACTACTTACAAATAGTGCGTCGATAGACAATGTTAATAACTGTTGAGGTGGCTTCCAAGAGTGTATGACGTTTGCTTTTTAGGGTTCAGAAGTTGTACCGACTGTATGTTATCAGCTGGACAGTCAATTTGCTAGATGTTTCTATTAGTTATGACTAACGGTGCTATTATACTGGCCACGTGTACCATCCATAGCTTATTTTACTGACAGAATAAGGAACAGTTGATTTCTATTTCTAATACTGAACATTTTAAAGTTCGCTTGTGTGCTATTTTCTTGAGGTTATATGTCCAAATGTACCGAAGTGCGTGTTGTAATATTTCTGGTTTCATAGTCATCATATTCATCTATAACAAGCTCTTTTTAGAGCAGTTGAGAAGGCAGCAGTGGGAAGATGACGTAACGTGGTGTGTGGTCCCGATGGCAGATGGTTTGTTTCGATAGTGGTATTATGCGAAAGACCGCCTAAATTGTGGTCCTCCTCCAAGATTGGCTGCTACGTTCGGAATTTCTGCGTCAAAATGACAAACTTTTGTTATTAATATTAGAAAAACCAATCAATGAATTTACTTGCTTTTCATGTAAAAACATCTCTCAATAGAAGGCTATCATTCCATTATTTCAAAAGTGTTAATTACGAACATAATAGCAACTGTGATTCTTGAGTTTCTCCCGGCGTATTTGATAATCAAAATATCCACGGGTGTGCTGCCGGTCTATAGTGTCCAACGGGCACAATATTTCGGCGATCATACATGTCGCCATCATCAGGTGAACTGACGGACTGAGCTCCTGTGAACGTGCCGGCACGGAGATCCGTACGCTATGGCTGCTCAGAGGGAACTGGGTTCGGTCGCGGCGGCGGCCGCTTTAAATACCCTCCGCCCGCGGCGCGCTCCCTCCGCCGTCCGCGCCCCGCGCCACGGTCGCGCGGTGGAACAAATTGCGACGGCGTCTGAGATGACGTCGGTGTGATGGCTCTGTCCGCCGTGGTCGTCACAACTATACGTTTGCTCGATTTACGATTGATTAACCCAATCGCTGGTTCCCAAGCCTTGCTAAGATTATAGCCACAGTCACGGTTTATGAGGTCGTCATTGGTGCGAATTTCGATGGCCTCTCTAACAACGCTGTCCCAGTATCTCGACGTCTGTACCAGAATCCTCGTGCGGTCATACTCCATGGCGTGATTTTCCGACAAACAATGTTCAGCGACCGCCGACTTGCTCGGCTACATCAGTCGAGTGTGCCTCTGGTGTTCACGGCATCGATCATCGACGGTACGCATCGTCTGACTAATATACGACTTGCCACATTGACACGGAATCTGGTACACGCCGCCCTTTCTCAAACCGAGGTCATCTTTGGCGCTCCCCACAAGTGCACGAGTTTTATTTGGAGGACAAAACACAGTACCGACCTGGTGTTTCTTCAGAATGCGGGCGATTTTCCCCGAGAGTGCGCCTGTGTATGGAATAAATGCAGTGCCTACCTCCTCCCTCGTGACTTCATCCATCTCAACAGGTTGTGCTGCAGTGGTTGGGCGGAGATCACGTTGACTCTGCCACTCTGAGTACCCATTTTTTCGAAATACAGTTCTCAGGTGTTCCAATTCCTGGGGTAGACTATCTGCGTCAGAGATAGTGCGCGCCCTATGTACTAGAGTTTTAAGTACCCCGTTCCTCTGTGACGGGTGGTGGCAGCTGTCTGCGTGCAAATACAGATCAGTGTGCGTTGTCTTCCGATACACCCCATAACGTAGGGTGCCGTCAGCCCTTCTCTTGACCAAGACATCAAGGAAAGGTAATTTACCCTCCGTTTCAGTCTCCATAGTGAATTTGATGTTGGGGTGTATGGAGTTTAGATGTGTAAGGAAGTCAAGGAATTTATCCATACCATGTGGCCAGATGACGAACGTGTCGTCCACGTAACGGAAAAAGCAAGTAGGTTTCCATACGGATGACGACAGGGCTTCCTCCTCGAAGTTCTCCGTGTACAAATTCGCTACCACTGGTGAGAGTGGGCCACCCATGGCGACTCCCTCCGCTTATTCATAGTATACTCCCTCCGCTTATTCATAGTTCTCCGGCTCTGTTTTTATTAAAACATTGACGGGCACTTGCGCCTAGGTCTTAGCACGGACGGCACTGGGAAAAACATTTGCATGGCGTCGCCTGGCAAAGTTGTCGTGTCTTCTCGTCGTTGTGGTATGCCGAGCTTGGGTGGCACCTTGGGGTCGCGGCGGTCTCTTTCCGCCGACGACGCAAGGCGTGCTTTTTTGTTGCCGCGGGCCGCGCGGCCGGCCGTCTCCAGCACCTCAGCTGCCGCAGAGTCAGTCTCTGCCCCCCCCAAGAAAAGGGAAAAAGTAGGCCAGGACCTGGAAGCGGGCCGGGGAACCACACAAATGTTTTCCGCCGCCCCCGTTCAGAATTCCGCGTCTGCCATCGTTATAGTAGGGTCAGCAATGCCACCGGAAAACCCAACGGTGACAACAAAAGTGGCAACTGACAATAACCTGGCAGCAAGCCCCCTTTCCGCTACCGACATGGCAAAACTACACAAAACGCAGACAGACAAATACATCGTCAGGATTTGCGATCCCGCCCCTCCCTCCCCTCTCCTCAGCCCTCTCCTGCTTGCCCACGGCTGTAACCGCCTTGCCGACCACATCCGCAGCCTGAATGGCAAGCAGAAGCCCAGTCAACCGACTAAAATCCTACCCAAACCCGCAACTGCCACCCAACCCCCTACCCGATCCCAGTTCCTCAAATCCCCCCCCCCACTCAAGTCCACCACATCAAAGCAACGGCGTGTAAGGAAAGACAAAAAGGAGAAGCTCTCTAAGGGGAAAAAGCACTCCACCACCCCCACTCCAACCCCTTCCACTCCCTCTGATGAGCCAGCGCCCCCGACAGCACCTGTCGTCGCACTGGGAGGGGACCAGGAAACGCCGGCACTGGAAGGGAACCGCGTAACCGGGCAGGACTCGGATGGTTTCGTGCTGGCGAGGAAAACCTTTCGCCAGCCGAGGCCCCCGCCGGCCCGGGGAGTGGAACCCACCCCGAACAGGTTCCAGGCGGTGGCCGATGAGCCAGAGGCACCTCAAGACACAACAACACAAACACAAAACCAGGTCACCCACCACCTCCCTCCGATCGTCGCTGAGTTCACTCAGAACTACGAGGAACTGTTCGAAATGTTAAAAACAGAAATTGGGGGAGGAAATTTCAAGGCAAAACCTGCTGGTGGTGACAAAATAAAAATAACATTACTGACACTCGAGCACTACACCACAATAACAACACTTCTCAGCAGCAAAAACATACCCCACTACACTTTCCCCACAACAAAAACACGTAATAAAAACATAGTCATCAGAGACCTACCAAGACGAGTGGCCCCCCAGGCGATCAAAACAGACCTGACTGCCCAGGGGTACATCGTCAAGGCGGTCCAACAAATGGGACACACAGGGAGCAAATGGCCCTTGTATCAGGTCACACTACCGGACGTCCCACAAAACAAAAGCGACATTAAGATGATCCTGGCGGTCCCTGTGACCACTGAACCACTGCGCCGCAAAAACAAGACGGTGCAGTGCTTCAGATGCCAGGGCCTCAACCACATTGCGGCACACTGCTCCATGGCAGTGAGGTGCAGGAAATGCGCCGAGGCCCATGACACGAGAACTTGCAACATCAAACACACAGACCCGCAAATAAGGTGCGCGCTGTGTGGGAAAAACCACACAGCAGGTTACCAAGGTTGTGAGGTCCATAAAAGACACACACAGCAGGCAAAGGGCGCAAAGGCCGCCCCCCACATTCGAAAAGTAAACACCACGAACCCATCCAGACACACAAGAAACCAAAACATGACAACACACACAGACAAGGCCTGGGTAAAACCAAGGCCAGATACACCAAGGGCAACATATGCGGAAGTGGTTTCTCCCCAGAGGAATCATGAAAGCATTGCCCAACCACCACAACGCCAGACACTATCACAAGAACAACACCGGGAAATACACAGCAACAACGACCAGGTCCACCATGGCAGAGAAAGCCCTAGGGAACCCCACACACACTCCCCCCCCCCCCCATGGATCAGTTGTTAGGCGTAATGGTGCAGACCATGAACCTCGTCATGGGAATGATGAAGGAATTTAGGGAAGCCCAGAAGCAGAACACACAGATCCTCGCTGCCCTTCAGGCAACAGTTCAGCAGTCGCTCCCCTCTGCGACTTCCTCAGTAGTATCAAACCCCCATCATGAATAGAAGACGAAACATCCAAGGCCTGACAATGTACGTCTTTAACGCAGATGGCATTGTTAATCAAGAAGTCGAGTTCAGAGAACTCATGAAGGAGTTCTCCATCGACATATGCATGATGGGGGAAACCCACCTAAAACCGGGAATAAAAGCGACAGTCCTCAACTATGTTAGCTACCGCAAAGACAGGCCAACCCAAGGCGGAGGAGTGGCCATATACATAAAAAGAGGGATCCCCCACCACCAGGTATTCCTACCAGCTACCAATAAAATCGAAGCAGTGGCGGTGGAAGTAACCACTGCCACTGGACCCCTAACAATTGTTGCAGTCTACCGACCCCCACATGACCAGATAGATGAGGGAGACATAGCTGCTCTAGGGCAAATTGAAGGCAAACTCGTAAGGGTACGAGCGTCATTTTCATTGTATTCGCGATGACGAGGTGGATGGTGCATGTATCCATTTCGAGCTCATTGAATGCAATTTCGAATAATGTTTTCGTTTGGATGTAGTCTGTTTGGGAAACGATCCGCCTACAATTGCGCAGCTGCAGCGTAATTGTTATGGCATTCACCTAAAATTAACATCATATCAACAATCTCTCTAGGAGGATAGTGAGCCATGTTTCGCTAAAGAATAATTCACTTTCGTCAGTTGATGTTTACGGTTCACAATCTGAAAGTGAAGTGACGTTTGATCGCATTGCACCAGCATTTACGCTGAGCCATAGTTCGCAGTTTGGCCACGGTAGCGCCACAGTCAGGTAAGTAAAGCAATTGTGAAGAGTTCCCTAACGAGATTTTAATACCATTCCACCTCCCTCCATCAAAATCTATGGCGGGTAGACACATTTCGTAAAAAAATTACTTGGTTTGGCGCTATAAAAGAACTGATGCACATTTTGTATCGATTTGATGCGTCCTTCTCGGACCTCTCAAAAAGTCGGAGTTCTTCCCCAATTTTAAATTTTCTCGATTTCAGCGCCATCTGTCAATGGTTTAAAAATGTTTCAGACAGAACTTGATTACTTTTTAATGGAGAATCCGAGTCTGGAATAAAAAATGGGGGTTTCCATTTAATATTTAAAAGTTGGCCCCCGCCCCACCCAAGAGGGCGGGGACTGGAGGTCAGGTGTAGTATCATTTGATGTCCTCCTTTGAACTTACAAACGTGTCTTACCCACTATTTTTACCCGATGAATAGTTTTCCAGATAATCCCATCCGAAATTTCACATGGACCACCCTGCGGATGTAGGTCGCTCTATCGCATTCCAGTCGACGAAATGGAAATGTTTATTAATTCATTTTGCGCTCATACCGATTCTGCTTCTACCTCTGGTTGACCTCAAACCTAACCTCTGTTCATTTACATGGTCAGAGTGTGAATATCCATGAAAATGAAATGCAAGTTATAGTTGGGTACTACCTTCCCAATGTTCCCTTCTTTTAAATTTTTGTGGAAGAGATTATGCAATATTCTTCTTAAATATTTGTTGCGATATGGAGTTAGTTTTACCGTTCTCAACTGTTCGTGATCAGAGTAGAACCATGATAAAAAATAAGCCTCAGTAACTCTTTGTGGTAAGGGACTTCAAAAAGTAAGTTAAACATTATTATGCCAGGGCAAGTAAATTTTATTGGATGCTGCACTAGATGTCTAAGTGACACACATACGTAGGACAACATTATAATAAAGTCTCTGTGAACAGCGGTCCTAATGTTCAATTACTCAATTCCTCGACGACAGAAATGCGCTACTTGGTCGTGGAACCATACGAGAATACCTCTGTAAACGTCTTCATCTTTGGAAAATCCCTCTTACCTCCAGATGTTCTTCCTCGACTGCCTTACAGAGTGAGGTGGCGCAGTGGCTATCATAGTGGACTCGCAGTCAGAACGACGGCGATTCAAATCCGCGTACGGCCATCAAAATTTGTCTTTTCCGTGCTTTTCCTGCACGGTCTCAGACAAATGCCGGCATGGTTCCTTTGAAAAGGGCACAGCCAGTTACCTTCTCCATCCTTCCGTAATCCGAGCTTATGATCCGTCTCTAGTGACATAGTTGTCTACAGGACGTTAAATTCTAATCTACCTTACTTCTGTTACCTAGACACTGCCGTCTGTGGTGGATGTTGATGGCCTCTTTCCCGATTAGCATCACCCATGTCTCTGCGGCCTATGTCAAAATTTAGAAACTATTTCATTACGGCTGGATGCGACGTTGTAATCTGATCCATTCCCGGTGAATATGTGTGCAGATTAGGAGTTTTGCCCACAAAGAATCGTACTGTCCTAGTATTTCAGCTATGTAGTATGGTAACAGTTGACGTGCCATTTCACTCCCACACGGGTGGTGGACTCTTACCTGCCAGGATAGCCGAGACCGCTAACGCTCTGCTTCCTGGACTCGGGTAGGCGCGCCGGCTCCTGATCGAATCCACACGGCGGATTAACGACGACGGCTGATGTGCCGGCTAGCCCGGGTTGTGGTTTTTAGGCGGTTTTCCACATCTTACTAGGCGAATACCGGGCTGGTCTCCACGTCCTGCCTCAGTTACGCGACTCGCAGATATTTACAACACATTCACACTATTTCACGATTTACACTCGACACAGACAGCTGGGGTACACTAATTCCTTCCCGGGGGGTATGGGGTGGCGGCACGAAGGGCATCTGGCCATCCTTACAATTAACCATGCCAAATCTGTACTTAACCCTGCCGACCCAGCGCACAATGCGGGTTAACGGTTGTAGCAAAAGAAAGAAAGACAAGTGGTGGACTGTTATCCGTATTCCAGCAGAAATGTCTATGCAGAAAACTCAGAATATATTCTTTTTTCTGAGAACGTGCCACATTTGCTGGGTAATGGTCCTTAGCGTAAGATGGTTTTAGAAAGCATCGCTCGTGCGAAACTCATCTTGCCCTTTGCGAACTGCTGGGTGACAATTGTTAAACTATAAATTAGTTACAAACTACTGCGTGCACACAGTATATCCAGCACGTAGGCTAGGCGCAAATTGAGAAGCGTATAGTACGTGTGACGTGACACGACACTGCAGCGCGACACGCTCGTGCCGCACCGGTCGCGCGGGTGCAGCGCATATTGCGACGCGTACACCATACTTCGCACGCGCCGACTGGCGACGCTCTGCGCTGTGACTGAACCGAAGTGCGCGCAACCTGTTATCTTTCTCAAACGATTTTACAGAAACTATTCTCTGAAAATATATGATTTTTGCCTTACTTGTAGCGTTATATGTCAGCTTCGTGCCCATCACCTCGCTAATGACCATTCTTATTGTGATGTACATATTTCAGTAAGACACTACGCAAAATTCAAAAAGTTTGCAACGAAAATTAGGGGTCGCTATGATTTTGCGTTTGGTGCGTATTACACCATATGTTGCTGCGTATGAAATTTAGCTAACTTTTGTTTAGACTTGGGAGGAGATCCCTATCTGCCTCCGATCTCGAGAAAATGGATCCCATGTAGCGCGCTCACTTCCGATCTCACGCCCGCGAGAATGAAATACTCGCAACATCTCTCGTATCTCCTAAACCGCTCGAGACATCGAAACGAAAGTTTGGCGAATGATAGCACACAAGGAGGAGAGACTTTTGTCAATTATTAAACACACGGAACTTTCTTATCTATGGCGATATATCACTACTTATACTTCTTTTTTTATTTATTTCACTCCAGTGACTGTAATTTTTTAAGAGTTATCGACAGCTAGCGAAACAAGAGCTTCCTAGTATGAAAATAAACATGAAATTTCTTCTTTTATGTTACTGCAAACCGATACTATGAGGTTTTTCGTAAGCTATTGAATTCTGTAATTTGTCAATTATTTGTTTAATGAGGCCCTACGTTTCGGAATTCTGTCTCAATAGCTGCTGTGAGATGAGTTTGGCAAATTACATTGTGACAAAGAAAGTACAATTAAACCAGTCACCAAGAGAAATGTGACCTTTACTCATAAATGGTAATGCTTCTTCGAATGAGAAAAGGTTAACAACTCACACAAAAACAGATTGGCAATTCTGTTGGAATTTTGGTGGAATCCCCGTAACCCATCGTTTTTTTTAACACTGAGCGACGGGAATGGAAACTTACCAAAGGATTTTATTCCTTCTCTTGATCTAAGCAGTATTAAAATAATGACGAGCGTTCCTTCAGGCGGAATGATAGGCACATGCCAGATACTATTTACTCACCTAGGGCTTGCCAAACTGACAATGCGTGATCGCGAATAAAATAGTTGTTATTGAGAAAAATAAACAATTGATCTGTCGGACAACACAATGGTCAGTGTATTGTCAGCAGCGAAGGATAATGCGCGCGACAGGAATGCACAAGTTAGCCAAGGGTGCCTTGTGAGATGGAGTTCGAAAAACACTGTCATGAAAGTAGATCTGCCTTTGTCAGGAGCACATTTCAACAAATTAAATATATCTAATCATAACACTCTTTTAGGATATTCCTACTTTCGTAATAATACCGACCATTTTCTTCATTTGCGTAGCCTGTTGTTGTATAATTAGTTTATTAATGCTGATAATGTCCATGCAACAACTGAAATGCTTTTTCTCATCACGGCGAACCAATTAAAACATTGTTATTTGTGACTGCTTTTCGACTGTTTCTAGCTTGCAGTGGAAATATGTTGTTCACATGCACGTAGTACAGTGTGTCGTATTACATTATTACATACATATCAGAGTAATCACAGTGAAACTTCTATGCTTCAGATCTTGGACGCTTTTTACCACAAGAACAAAGGGATCACACCTGTGGAGATTATCCCTTTCTAAATTTTTGTAACAGATCGGACAGATACGCTAGATTACTAGGCAGCGAGAATATAACCTTGCTTTACTTTCCTGCCTTGATTCTTAATCACATGATTTTATAATATTCCTTTCTTCCTTATTCACTACCCGATCTGAAAACATCACGGAGGCATATGGTGCAAATTCCAGCGGGCAATGGCTCATCAGTTACTGAAGTATACATTTTTCTTGACAGAAGAAAAACAAAACAAAACTATGCAGATATAAATAACAGAAAAGTATAACGTGCTAACGAAGAAAGCTGGAGCGTTTAAATGGCGAAAAACGAAACACTACCGAAAGGCAATAAAATTCAGTACACAGTAAGGCAAAATTTATCGTATTCGCAATACTACCAGTGCTGATAACTGTCGTTCCGATGTGAGCATATGGCCGGGCTACTTTTCCGCTCCCCTCATCAAATTTCCCACGATGCTAGCGAGGCAAGCGCGACGCGCGGCGCGAGAAACTGTGCCTCGACCACAACGCCGCGCGACCTGGCGCAGGCGCGTGTCGCGTCCCAGTCGCGTCGCGTCGCAATTTGCGCGGTCCCATTTGAACCTGTAATGTTACAAAAACGAGCGCTGCGCTGCGTCGCGCCATACGCGCTATACGCGTCTCAATTTGCGCCTAGCCTAAACGTTACTATAGATATTCGGATTTACGTTATGCCATGTTCGATACGCGTGCCATCGTTGGCGATGATGTGGCGCATACGAATAGCGAAATTCTGCATGACCCGCTGAAGTGTCGGGATATCGATGATCTCCAGAATGGCTGTTTTCAGCTCAACAATGGTTGTCGGGTTATTGGTGCACGCCTTTTCATTAATATAGACCCAGAAAAGAAGAGTCGTGTGTGTACAGATCTGGAGAATATGACGGGCACTCGAGGCCCATGCCAGTGGCCTCTGAGTATCCCAGAGCCAGAATTTGGAAAATGTGGAAAAATGTGAGTTAAAGAGGATGAGTTGGAAAAACAAACCTGTAATGTTTGATTGGAGAATTGCAACTATCGTGCATGACAGAGTCAAGTCTATTATGTACCTGGGCGTAACTTTGCAAAGCGATATGAAACGGAACGAGCATGTGTGAACTGTGTTAGGGAAGGTGAATGGTCGACTTCGGTTTATTGGGAGAATTTTAGTAAAGAGTGGTTCACCTTGCGTACTGGCCGAGTGTTTGAGATTAGTACCAGGTCGGATTGAAGGAAAACATCGAATCAATACAGAGGCAGCTTGCTATATTTGTTACTGGTAGGCTCGGATAACACGAAAGTGTTACGGAAATGCTTCGAGAACTGAAATGGGAATCCCTTGGAGGGAAGGCGACGTTCTTTTCGAGAAAAACTATTGAGAAAGTTTAGAGAACAGGCATCTGAAGCTGACAACCAAACGATTCTGCTGCCGGCAACATACATTGCGCTTAAGGGACCACGGAGATAATATTCGAGAAATTGGAGTTCATACAGAGGCATATAGACTGTTGTTTTTCCCTCTGTCTATATGCGAATGGAACAGGAAAGGAAATGACTAGTAGAGGTCCAGAGTACCTTGGCCACGCAGCGTACTGTGGCTTGCGGAGCATGTACGTAGATGTAGATGACATTTATCACGTACTTCCGGAAATTCCTACGAACGTACGTTTAAATACACACGCAACTGTAGTGAAGCTGTTTGTGACCTACTAACATGTATTCGTATTTCAAGGGTATGGGAAAGAGCAGATGTATTAATTTCGGACAGGGCACTCTGATATGAGAATGACTGAGACAAAGCTACCAAGCTGAACGCGTTGTCGGACAACTGACAGTGAAATAATACGGGATGTTAGTCATCGGTCGTACAACGTTATTAGTTGACTAATTATGTATGTAGCTGTTAGCATTTCGGCGTGGCGAAACCCGACCAAAATGTAGCGCTTCCGTAACGAGAAGTGCGGACAAGAAATTTCACGTACATGCTGTAGACTGCGAGACAGGGGTAAATTTACCAAACCCACCGAGTGGAAGTTCTTTGGTAACGTAACAGACAATCGTCGGGCCCTATGTGTTGGCTGAAGTGTCGGCAGAATTGCCAACACTGTTTTTAGAGGAGGCCGAAATGCACGCTATAAGCTCACGCAGGCTGGCGTGAGGTCTGAAACAGGATACGTAATGAATGCTATAAAGAAAAGTACGTAGCTTCTGGAATACTTAACTTTAATCCACATTTGTAGAACATTGCTCTTGATGATACAGAAGTATTATAGCAATTGAATACGGCGCCTTGCTAGGTCGTAGCAAATGTAGTTGAAGGCTATGCTAACTATCGTCTCGGCAAATGAGAGCGTAATTCTCAGTGAACCATGGCTAGCAACGTCGGCTGTAGAACTGGGGCGAGAGCTAGTACGTCTCTCTAGACCTGCCGTGTGGCGGCGCTCGGTCTGCAATTACTGACAGTGGCGACACGCGGGTCCGTCGTATACTAGCGGACCACGGCCGATTTAAAAGCTACCACCTAGCAAGTGTGGTGTCTGGCGGTGACACCACATTGGCAATATGTGGTTTTTAATTCCGGCACTCTTGCGTTTTTATATAGGGCAGTCAGCCATAATTCTGAGCTGATCAGAGTTACAGGAATGGCATTACGTGGAACAGTATTCGACATGAAACAGAAGATGAATCTAGCAAGTGGATAAAGCAGCGGAAACGTGATGAACGGCACAATGTTAATCAAGAATACTTGTGCACAGATGGTGGCTGGGACTTATTTAATAAGTAGAGGTATGTTAACAGCGGCTCAACTGGTAAATGATAAAATTCACTTATGAATAATGGGAATTGGTAATTATACAATACGGTGGATCAGCTAGATTTTCGTGGTTTTTCATGGTGAACAATTTGTTATGACACAGTAAAAATGCTAGTTTTACAATAGTAGCGAGCTGGAGTGCAAACCAGATCTATTAAGGTTGAAGTATTTGTCAGAAACCAAGGTGTATTTACGTACATTTCTCGTTCTGACTTACTGAAGACAAACCATAATAATACTATTAATTATTTAAACCTAAATTAGTAATAAACAAAATGTATTTAAACAAAAACGGGGAAATGGGATTGGTACTGGGTACACGGTCATAGCTTCTACTAACATTTCCGTATTTACCAATGTTTTATCACTACTCCTCAAATGATTAAATTGCGACTGATTTTCAGTAAATTTGCCCCTGCTAATATCCTTAAAATACAGGGTAAGAGTTGAGATGAAGCTCACAACCGACGTCGTCAATCCTGATGCAATGGTCCATGAGACGAAATTATGTATCTACAGAATTACAGTCGACTAGGCCCGGTGAAATGGCATTGCATCCAATTAAGGAATTACCAAACATTATTTTCACCTAAGTACAAGGAAATGGAAATAGTAGAGTAGCTAACAGATTCATTGGGCCAAATAGTCACGTAGCATAAATCCATCTCGCACCGTGCTTACAACCATGGTTAGCAGGGAGAGGGCAGTCAATAACAAGATACAAAAGCCGGAGGGGACAAAGAACTGTTGGCCTCACATCTCGGTGGAAACGTTGCTTGGTTGCGTGAAGCTGAAGCCTTCAATCAACTGCACACCAAGAAGTCAAAGAAACTGCTGACCTTGGACGTCGTGTCGTGTTGATTCAGAGGTTGCCGCAACACTGTGTGATTGATACTCATTTTCCTGCTGACGCACACTGCGGGCCATTATAATTGTAACAGCAGGAACGATAGCAAACAACGGAACTTTATTTGTGGTGTGGTGTGGTGTGGTGTGGTAGTATTTGTGGATGATAGGGAGTTCACTGCGTGCAGCTTACAGAGCACACGATTTGCCGTCTCTGCCAGCAACGGCAGCAATAGGCTAGCTGGGCACCGAACAGAACTTAAATGACGTAAAGGATACTCCATTCCGTGTTGCTTCAACTCCATATTATAAATCAACAATTGTCGTGACTGGCTTGTGCCAGAGAATCCCTCGGCATCCCACTACCAGATGCTTTCAGCGGGTGAATGATCTGGTTAATGCCTTGAACAATTTATAGTGATATAGACTGATATTTACTGTTCGTGTGTAGGGGCCTTAGCGCATTGTGTGATTCGCATGATATCTGTGACGGAGGGCGTCCAACATTACAAATCATTGTTCTTCCCTCCATCCGTCCCCCATCCCCCTTCACCCCTCGGTAACTCTGCCCCCCTTTCTCTCTCTCTCTCTCTCTCTCTCTCTCTCTCTCTCACTCACACACACACACACACACACACACACACACACACACACACACACAGAGAGAGAGAGAGAGAGAGAGAGAGAGAGAGAGAGAGAGAGAGAGAGAGGGAGAGGGAGAGGGAGATATACACAAAGCTACAGAATCAAAACCAAATTACCGTCACAAATTAAATAAAAATATAGTAACTGAGAGAAAACTGCCTGATACAGTGGCTGTTTTCTGAAATGCTACCGTTTATACAGAATCAATACAATAAAAAAATACCACAAGCCTTTCTATACAGCATGAAAATTTGTTACATTTCTTTCTATCGTCGAAAGTTTAAGTCTTTTATTTCTCTTGTCTCTTAATGGGAAATAGGTGAGGGTCAAAGCTCCTTGCACTCGGGTTGCTCCACAACACGTCAACCTCAGTTCTGTTTTTACATTGAGGTTGAGAAAACAACAGATAGTTGTTGATAGCCAATGTATTTCAGCACTCAACATCCCACAGCGTCTTTGAATTTAACTGAACTATAAACTGAGGCAGGATTTCGGTCTATTCGAGTTATGGGTAGTGCACGCATAGCACGTGCATGCTGTAGCACCTCTGTTAACTTGCTGAAGTGCTATTGAATGTGAGATGACAGCAGTAGGGTTCCACTACTTGCTGACTGGAGTTCAAGTGTACAAATTCAGTTTGGAGCCTCGATATTCTGTTCTAATCGGAGAACTACTCAAAGGAACTACAAGCACAATGTTGCTACTGGCTTCTAGATGTCGAAGGGTAAGCCAAGGAAGAAAACAGTGGAAGATCTATTAGAAGTAATGAAGTACCAAACTTATCAATAAATGAAAACGGCATCACAAAACAGAGAATAGTGGTTGTAATAACAAGGCATAGCCTATAGAAGATGCTGTCGCTGCTGCTGCTGATGATGATAATGATACGTCGTAATTTCTGTGGGTAATGCTACGAAGAGGTGCGGCCACAGTGACAAGCGAAAGTTGTATATTGTCGAACAGAATGAAGGTTCTAAAATCTCATTTATTTGAATATAATGCATCATCACAAACAAAGTGAAGTTCGATATGAACGACAGTGACTGCTAAATGGAAATCCTGGCCCTCAGTTAGATGGTAAATACTTCATTTTTATTGCAGTATAAGGTCAAATTATCAACATCCTATTCTGTACAGCAAAGCTGATATTATTCTCATCGATTTTAGAGTAAATCTTTTGTTATACAGGGCTATTACAAATGATTGAAGCGATTTCATAAATTCACTGTAGCTCCATTCATTGACATATGGTCACGACACACTACAGATACGTAGAAAAACTCATAAAGTTTTGTTCGGCTGAAGCCGCTTTTCAGGTTTCTGCCGCCAGAGCGCTCGAGAGCGCAGTGAGACAAAATGGCGACAGGAGCCGAGAAAGCGATGTCGTGCTTGAAATGCACTCACATCAGTCAGTCATAACAGTGCAACGACACTTCAGGACGAAGTTCAACAAAGATCCACCAACTGCTAACTCCATTCGGCGATGGTATGCGCAGTTTAAAGCTTCTGGATGCCTCTGTAAGGGGAAATCAACGGGTCGGCCTGCAGTGAGCGAAGAAACGGTTGAACGCGTGCGGGCAAGTTTCACGCGTAGCCCGCGGAAGTCGACGAATAAAGCAAGCAAGGAGCTAAACGTACCACAGCCGACGGTTTGGAAAATCTTACGGAAAAGGCTCAAGCAGAAGCCTTACCGTTTACAATTGCTACAAGCCCTGACAGCCGATGACAAAGTCAAACGCTTTGAATTTTCGGCACGGTTGCAACAGCTCATGGAAGAGAATGCGTTCACTGCGAAACTTGTTTTCAGTGATGAAGCAACATTTTTTCTTAATGGCGAAGTGAACAGACAATGTGCGAATCTGGGCGGTAGAGAATCCTCACGCATTCGTGCAGCAAATTCGCAATTCACCAAAAGTTAACGTGTTTTGTGCAATCTCACGGTTTAAAGTTTACGGCCCCTTTTTCTTCTGCGAAAAAAACGTTACAGGGCACGTGTATCTGGACATGCTGGAAAATTGGCTCATGCCACAACTGGAGACCGACAGCGCCGACTTCATCTTTCAACAGGATGGTGCTCCACCGCACTTCCATCACGATGTTCGGCATTTCTTAAACAGGAGATTGGAAAACCGATGGATCGGTCGTGGTGGAGATCACGATCAGCAATTCATGTCACGGCCTCCACGCTCTCCCGACTTAACCCCATGCGATTTCTTTCTGTGGAGTTATGTGAAAGATTCAGTGTTTAAACCTCCTCTACCAAGAAACGCGCCAGAACTGCGAGCTCGCATCAACGAAGCTTTGGAACTCATTGATGGGGACATGCTGCGCCGAGTGTGGGAGGAACTAGATTATCGGCTTGATGTCTGCCGAATCACTAAAGGGGCACATATCGAACATTTGTGAATGCCTTAAAAAACTTTTTGAGTTTTTGTATGTGTGTGCAAAGCATTGTGAAAATATCTCAAATAATAAAGTTATTGTAGAGCTGTGAAATCGCTTCAATCATTTGTAATAACCGTGTAGATGTTTGCCCTCTATTGAATCGATTACGCAGTGGCCTTGCCGTAGTGGTAACACCGGCTCCCGTCAGATCATTGAAATCAAGAGATGCCGGGCTTGGATGGGTCACCGTCTGGGTCTGCTGGGTGCTGTTGGTAAGCGGGATGCACTCAGGCCTTGTGACGCCAATTCAGGAGCTACTTGATTAAGAAAACTGACAATGGCCAGGAGAGTGATGTGCTGACCACATGCCCCTCCGTATCCGTATCCGGTGACGCCTGAGGATCATACGGCAGCCGGTCGTACCGTTAGGCATTCAAGCCCTTTTCGGACAGTATTTGTTTTATTGAATAAATTATCGGCAGAACCGTCAGAGCTATTCTGCGTCGTCATTCACTGAACGTCTCCTTTTCCCAACACGGCGGTTCAGCTCCCGCATCAGCGGCCCAGTTCAGGGATTATGATCGCTGTCCGCATCGGATCCCTTCTGTCTGAACTAGAGTCCTTTCCTTTAACATATCTCCTCGGGGTCCATTCACATACATCTCCATGGTGTGTACCTAGGCCGCGGCTTTGGCTGGACCTTTCGCATGGCCCTAAGGATTCAGTTCCCCCTGAGGCTCTCCACTGTCACTTTCTCTAGATTCTTGATGCGTCCCGGGGCTCTGAAGTAGTCTAACCGACGGCTCGTTTGTTGGTGGTCACGTTGGCTTCGTTTATGCTCACACAGGACATACTGAACAGCGCTCCTTGCCGGATGGCTGCAGTGTTTTCACTGCACATCTGGTGGCCATACCTCGTGCTCTTGAGCATTTCCGTTATTGCTCCTGTGAGTCCTTCCTTGGCTGTCGTGATTCCTTGAGCGGCTTGCAAGCTACTGACCAGTGCTACCCCCGCCATCCTTTGGTAGCGACCATCCAGGAATCCATCTACGCCTTGGCAGTCTGGTCGTTCAGTGGTGTTTGTCTAGACCCCAGAATACGTCGGAATCACAGGAAATGAGCTTTCTCACAGGCTGGCCAAACAGGTTACTTGGAACCGCTTCTGGAGATAGGCATCTCTGAAACTGACCTACGCTCGGTATTACTCACCAATGTTTTTGGGATTTGGGATAAGGAATGGCGTAATCTAGGCATGCCCAATAAACTGCGTGACATGAAGGAGTCTACAAATGTGTGAAAGTCGTTCATGCGGGCCTCCCGCAGGGATTCTGTGGTCCTCTGCCGGCTCCGCATCGGCCACGCTTGGCTGACCCACGGCTATCACCTCCTCCGTGATGACCCGCCCCAGTGTCGCTCCGGCAGCCTGTTGACGGTGGCCCACATTATATTGCACTGTCCTGCTTTTTCTGCCCTGTGACGGAATTTTCAGCTACCGGAATTGTTACCATTACTTTTAGCTGACAACGCCTCATCAGTTGATTTAGTTTTACGTTTTATACTTAGCGGCGTTTTATCGTTCCATCCAAGTTTTAGTGCATGTCCTTTGCCAATCTGTGTTCTTTACCCTAGTGGTTTTAGGCTGGAGGTTTTAATCTGTTGCAGAGCGGCTGGCTTATCCTTTTTTATTCCTATGACCAGCCAGTCACTATAGTCTGCTCTACTAGTTTAATCTCTTCTGCCTGTTTCTTGGGTCTCTGTGTGGTTTCCTTATCTTATTTTGTCCATTGTAGTGTTTGTTCCCCTTTAGTAGTTCTTGTGGTTCATCTTTTCTCTATATTTGGTGGGATAAGTCTTGTTTGTTTTATTCCTTCCCTCGTGGCCTTATTTAATAGGAACAAGGGACCGATGACCAAGCAGTTTGGACCGCCTCCCCCCCTGCCAACCAATCAACCGACCATTAAATTTTCGAACGATGAGTGTAGATAGAAAAGTGGACGGAATACGCAAGCAAAATGTATAAGCTGAGCAAGAGGACACTGTGCAAACTACAGCAGGCGCCGCACAGTATTGACGTGGGTGGAATTGAAATGTTTGGCCAAAGAAAAAAAAAAACAGCGAAGTATGCTTATTGTCTATGCCTTGACGTGGGTAAATGTGTTATTCGACAGCAATTTCTGCGCTATTATGAACAACAAAATGAAATACCAACTTTGCTAGAATACCGTAGGTTAAGGCGTACAGAGGTGGAAGGGGATGGTGTGAGTTCGAATATGAGGTCGTAGAATGGCCTGAATAATGTGGTTTAAGGTGCCAGCTGCATAACCTTATCACATTCGTCATGGTACACATTAGTTCAAGAAATGCGCGACGAGATGACATATCATCCATTAGAATAATTGCAGTTTGCAGAACAATGTACAGCTTCCTCTATAAGGCAACAAGCTACTGTGCACAGGTTCGTGGGTTCGATCTCACTGTACAATGAGGTTTTGCAGTACTTTCACCATTAATAATAGCTCATACAAAATAGATGACAAAGAGATGAGATGAATTCGATGTCACACTCAGCGTGCAGCAAGCACAGACATATTTATTTATTATGTTAGGATTTATAATTTTTCAAGTGATTATAGTTGTCATAGAAACATTAACAGTAAATAAACTGTTCTCTTACCGTAAACATTGTATGTAGGACACCGCGCCACAGCGGCATTCAAATGGTTCAGATGGCTCTGAGCACTATGGGACTTAACATCTGAGATCAAAAGTCCCCTAGAACTTAGAACTATTTAAACCTAACTAACTTAAAGACATCACACACATCCATGCCCGAGGCAGGATTCGACCCTGCGACCGTAGCGGTAGTCCGGTACCAGAATCTAGCGCCTACAACCACTCGGCCACACCGGCCGGCACACCGGAATTCAAAATAAACCACTCAAAGATGGCTGTTTTCGTTTGAATATTTATCTAACAGTCGGCAGCTGATGGTTGAGGTGATCGGTATGGCAAGCAGAAATCTAGAGATAGCAGTGTTTGAATGCTGGCTCCTATTTTGACCACTACCGAGGTGGAATTTTCCTGCACGTCGGTCAGGGATCTGGAGGTGGCGTAGTAAATCACCGTAACTGGTAGCCAAATAAAATAAGTTTGGAAATTAGACAGCTGAATGGTGTTTGATTTGACATCCTGTAGCGAATAGCCAAGACCCGCAACCACCCCTGAAAAGATGGACATACAGAGACTTCTACACACACTGCACATAGCTGACACAGCTTGAACATACGACGTCCCAGATAAATTACAGTACGGACACCTCACTGGCTACAAGTAAACTTCTCTAGTGTTCCCGTGGAACTGAGACAATTCTGTAGGACCCTTCAGTCTAACAAACAACACTTTTCATGTAATGTGAAGGCCTCTAGGCATTCAGAGCTCAACACGGCCATGCGGCCATGCGAAATTACAGAACAAGAAAGCGAACAAATATCACTTACCAGCCGTCCGCTGTGGCCGAGTGGTTCTAGGCGCTTCAGTCCGAAACCACGCTGCTGCTACGGTCGCACGTTCGAATCCTGCCTCTGGCACGGCTGTGTGTGATGTCCTTAGGTTAGTTAGGTTTAAGTAGTTCTAAGTCTAGGGGACTGATGCTCTCAGATGTTAAGTCCCATAGTGCTTAGAGCCATTTGAACCATTTGAATCACTTACCACACTGCACTGCTACAAACTACAACTCGATATAGTTGGCCCCAAGTCGCAGCAGTGTAGATGGTAAGCTGCTGTTGTCCTAAATGTGTTAGTGTGACATCAGGCGTAGATGTCTCTGCCACTGGCAAAGACTTGGTGACACCAGATATAGGCATCCAGTTCCAGACTCCTACAGTCGTCAGGAAGAGCCGTGCGGAATCCGGTGGTGAGCTCGAGAGCGCAAAGAAAATAGCACTGTCGATAACACATTTATTAGGCAGTAATACAGGAAAATCTTCCAAAGAACCGCGCCTCAGCTGGGCGGGAGGAGTATCCCCTCGTCAGCAGTGGAAAGCCGGAGTGCGATCGACTCGCAGTATCGCCGGCGCAGCGAAGCGTCGGGTGGCGGCTGTGATGTGACGGGAGGCCGTCGACCCGCAGAATCTGTCGGCTTCCAGCTCTACGTATCGATCTCGAAAGTACTGTCGTGGACGTCAGAGATTTGCACTCAGGTGTCTCGACCCAGGTCCATCTGAAATATTCACTGTCTGACAGGGATCGGCTCTCAGCCCCAGAAACGGCAGCATCGATATCTAGCACAGGAACGGGATGAGCAGAAGCGACTCTCACCCACTTGAAGATGGATGACAGACAGCGTCCAGGTCATGCGTGTCACGTCACCACCAGACCTGCAGGGTGACGGCGGCCTTAGCGCCCCTTCGGGTGACCTTCGAAGTTAGCAGTGCAACTGTCAGTTGGAACGCCTTCCAGCTGGACTCGTGGATCCATAGAGGATCGAAGAGAGCTAGGTGTGCCGGTGGTCGACACTCATAGCCTCCCCATTCGCTGGATAGCTGCAGCTGATACAAGAGCTGAGACTACGCACTGGGAAGTCGGCAATAAGCACTCAGCAAATCAGACATTTGTTACTTAGGGTGGGCTAATTGTGCTGGCACTTCACGTGCCCTCTTCGGCGATGAGGACGGCTATGAGATCATGTGTCTTGGTTTTCTCTCGCTGTCAGCTCTAGTAACGACTTCAGACTTTCGCAACTTCACCTTTCAGAGACTCTTTTCTGCAGGCTCGACACCTGAATACTTAATGTTGCGTCATCCCTAGCCCTCCTTACGAAACTTTGCTTTGTTACTGGTATGACTGTATATTTTGCCTTCCATGATGCCGTTATGCTTCGTTTGCGAACTTGGGTGCTCCGTCGTTCCTACGTGGTCGGCCGTGGTGGCCGATCGGTTCTAGGCGCTTCAGTCCAGAACCGCGCGACTGCTACGGCCGCAAGTTCGAATCCTACCTCGGACATGGATGTGTGTGATGTCCTTACGTTAGTTAGGTTTAAGTAGTTCTAAGTTCTAGGGGACTGATGACCTCTGATGGTACGTCCCATAGTGCTCAGAGCCATTTGAACTATTCGTTCCTGCGTGTTTGCCGCAACTCGGTGAACAATTCTCCGTAGCTGAAAGTGTGCTTGTCATTGACGCAGGCCGTTCGTCTTCCAGGTGCTACTAAGGTAGAGTTGGACGAATTTTTAGTACCCGCAGGGGATACTATCCTGGGGTGTAACAGGTTGTACCACTTAATAACAGTTTGTCTTTGAGGTGGTGCTTTGTGATATTTAGACCCAAATTTTCTCCGAAACTGTAGCAGCGGATTTGGATTCATGAAACCATAAACAAGACTGGCCACACTATGCACCGTTATAGTACTCCACGCTGACTGTTAGAATATCTCATTCTAGCATGACACCTAGCGAGAATGTCGGTAATTAACAGTGTTAGCTGTGATTAAAACCTGGAGATACACTGCATGCAGTGCTATGTCAAACATTTATGTAAGTTATTTATCCTTCTGACAATTAAAAGTTACTTTTTATAACTACTTTATAAAGACCCTGTATTACTAAATAGCTAACGCAGTGTGCTGCCCATAACCCCAGCTGTAGGTTGCCAGTCTAACGACTTACAAGGGCTGCAAAAATTGATTTTTTAATACTTGATATAATTACTGGGAGACTTTAAAAATTTAAAATGGTATCATAATCTACCTATTAAGAGGTATAACGTTACCCTAGAGGTTTAACAGAAGTACTGTAACACAAGTTATACAATTAGAAACTGTGTCTATGCCACGAGGCAGCATAACTCAGGGCTTGTAAATCGCGCAGATTATATTCATTCAGTTTCTTAGAATGACATTAGTTAGCTACTTCCAACAAACTATAAACGTAATTTCAAATATTTACGAAACCTTTTCTCGCGGACACCCACTATAAAAGAGACGTTTGAAGCTGTTTTATACTTGAGAGATCAAACATCTAAGGAAATGGGGTAGAGGGGTTTGCAAATAGTTAATTCTAGTAGAAATTTCATATTCGTATTTGAAGTATTTTAAAAAATATTCAAAACTCCAAGAAATTAAATTTCTTAGTGCCTGTTATAGTCAACAGTCAGGCATTTTAAAATGTTTTTCTAAGTGCGTCAGTGAATGACTTAAAGTCAATAATGTGTTACCAAAGGAAATAAATAAAACAGCATTTCGATTAATATTTAGATCTGCCAATAAAATTTAAAAAAGGACGACAAATAGCTGAACTCTGTTATTTACAAGTCAATGACAGTCGCTGCGTGCAACAGCCCTCTGAATAGAAAGTAACCTGATATTATAGATAAAGTAACGTTCTCAGATGTTAAAACGTAATCACTTTTTTACCGTGTTTCATATTATTATTTTGATTTGTTTGAGTGAATGAGGGAATGGGTTAGACTGATTTGGGGGGGGGGGAGGAGGAGACCAAACTGCGAGATCATCGATCCCATTGGATAGGGAAAGAAGTCGGCCGAGCCCTTTCAAAGGAACCATCCCGGCATTTGTCTGAGGCGATTTAGGTAAATAACGGAAAACCTAAATCAGGATGGCCGGGCACGGGATTGAACCGTCGTCCTGCTGAATGCGAGTCCAGTGTGCTAACATGTGCGCCACCTCACTCGGTTTAGAGGGAATAAATGTGGTATGTAAGTCGGATAGAACTTATTGAAATTGTGAAATGCTAAGTGTGAGTGTGTGGGAAGCCTTGATGCGAATGGGGAGAAAACACGAATTATAAAGAAAGCTGTTTTAGGTATTGTAGAAATATAAAACTTAATTCTTTCGTTCAGACGATTAAAGATAGGGTTAATTTGTTTTCATTTGGTTACTGGGACTGCGATATTATGGATTTTCCCTCTCTAAATTGACCTTGGAATGAGCATGGTCTAAGGACAGGTAATACTGGGTTATATGAAGGAAAATAGGATGCTGATTTTCCCTTGAGGTGTTCAACCAATTAGAGAAGAGATATTTTGCGCAGTTGGTACTGGAAGAAGAAATCCGCGCGTGAGTCAAAAAGTGTCTGTGGAAAGTTCTTGTGACGATAGTTCATGTGACCTGGAGCTCAACACTACTTTGTTAACTCGTGAATTTTCAGAGAGTGTCATAAGACAGAAATGTTTTAATCTCAAACGTGGATGATATATACACAAATTTCGAATTGTTTCATGAGAAGTAAGACCTCCTTCCGGAGGGTAAAAATACTATTTCGTGCGCTGTGCAGTCATAACGATGAACTTTCAAAGACAAGTAGGAGGATTTACGTAGTATTTTTGAGAGCATTCAATACTGTTAGCCACCTTGTTTATTGAGAAACTATTCATTAACTGATGAGAAGTGAATACCTTAAACTGGCTACGAGAGGGAGATAATGCTGTATATCTTAAAGGATTATTATAAACTGTGTTAGTTCTCATTCTCATATTCCTCAAACTGTGTGCTTGGACGGAATTGGTAGCAAATGCATCTACAATAAAGTAGCAATATAAATGGAATGGATATTTTGTGCAAGGATTTTTCATCGTTTAGTAGTTGCAGCCAGACCTGGTAAATTTATTCATTAAATACCTCGTCGAGGAGTATAGTACAGCTAATTTTTTACCACTTTTCTCCTTTGAGGAACAACGTACGTTGCTTCGGGGCACACCGCGTTTTTTGAAGCTTTCGTCAAAAGTGAGTAACTTCATTGTTAAAAGGAAAGCAGAAAAATAAATAGTGCTGCTGCAAGTGTATGTTGTTATTCGGGAGTGAATACGACAATACCGCCACCCTGACCACAGAACCAGTCTGGTTTGCCGGGTAATATGCAATACGTGTGAGGTGTTTAAAACGCAAGAGAGCTTAAGTGTTCAAATGGCTCTGAGCACTATGGGACTTAACTGCTGTGGTCATCAGTCCCCTAGAACTTAGAACTACTTAAACCTAACTAACCTAAGGACATCACACACATCCATGCCCGAGGCAGGATTCGAACCTGCGACCGTAGCGGTCACGCGGTTCCAGACTGTAGCGCCTAGAACCGCACGGCCACTCCGGCCGGCGAGGTTAAGTGTCTACGTCATCTGTTCCATAACTATCACATCACATAATTGTAAACTTAACATTTTGTGCCAAGTGTGACACTATTTTGCCTAGGTTCCCTAGATTGGCTCTACTTCTTATGCTTATGCGGAGGGAGTGTTTATCTGCCGGCGGCAAGGGGGGGGGGGGGTGTGAGTGAGAGAGACCTAAGAACGG
Source organism: Schistocerca cancellata (assembly GCF_023864275.1). NCBI lineage: Eukaryota > Metazoa > Arthropoda > Insecta > Orthoptera > Acrididae > Schistocerca > Schistocerca cancellata. Next base: position 265,284,385 of record NC_064627.1, read on the forward strand.
AGCCACGGACGTTGACAGACCTGATCGGCAGCCAGTACCAGATTGGCTGCAAGTCGAGATTGCGCTTGTTTATGTGAGGTCGCTCACAGCCACGGCAGTTAGATAGCTACCTGTGCCAAGAATAATTATATGATAAACAGGTTCTTTAATCTGATATTTGCTAAAACCAGCATTATCTAACAACTACTTACAAATAGTGCGTCGATAGACAATGTTAATAACTGTTGAGGTGGCTTCCAAGAGTGTATGACGTTTGCTTTTTAGGGTTCAGAAGTTGTACCGACTGTATGTTATCAGCTGGACAGTCAATTTGCTAGATGTTTCTATTATTTATGACTAACGGTGCTTTTATACTGGCCACGTGTACCAACCATAGCTTATTTTACTGACAGAATAAGGAACAGTTGTTTTCTATTTCCAATACTGAACATTTTCAAGTTCGCTTGTGTGCTATTTTCTTGAGCTTATATGTCCAAATGTTGACTGAATTTCATGTACCGAAGTGCGTGTTGTAATATTTCTGGTTTCATAGTCATCATATTCATCTATAACAAGCTCTTTTTAGAGCAGTTGAGAAGGCAGCAGTGGGAAGATGACGTAACGTGGTGTGTGGTCCCGATGGCAGATGGTTTGTTTCGGTAGTGGTATTATGAGAAAGACCGCCTAAATTGTGGTCCTCCTCCAAGATTGGCTGCTACGTTCGGAATTTGCGCGCCAAAATGACAAACTTTTGTTATTAATATTAGAAAAACCAATCAGTGAGTTTACTTGCTTTTCATGTAAAAACATCTCTCAATAGAAGGCTATCATTCCATTATTTACGAACATAATAGCAACTGCTAAACGAAGAGGCAGACGAAGCACTTCATAGATCGGCGGATCGAATAACGGGCGAAATGGTTCGGCTGTAAGGTAAGAGCTGGTTCGGCAGTCTCGGAAGACAGATGTGTTATCTGCCTTGGTCAGTATTGGTTAAGAACATAATTAGCAACTCTCGGTATGTGGATGTATAACTGACAACAATCGGACAGTAATTACGCAAATACGCAGTTCATTGTTTATTTTCTATGAAAAAGTGAATCACGGAGATTATTTATGATTCATAAAGCGGGCCATAATTATGCAGTTTCTCCTGTTTTATTAGTGGCATCCCATAAAAACAAACTTGAAGATTTAATTACTTATACAACATTAGTTCCTCGTTAAGAATTTATTACAGCCTCAAGATAACAGATCCACGACATATGTGCTGTTCTCTGCGCAGAGTGAAGGTTGATGAGCAGTAATTAGAACTTACGTATTCCATTCAGGGCGGTGGAACCAAATACGCATCTTGCGTTATTGCAATCTTAGTACTAACGAGATCCGTGGAACGTCGTCTGTGGTAACACACAGGAGGTATGAAGGAGACAAATTTTCGATGGTAGGGGTGTATCATACGCACGTGTACGATATATCGCTCCCTATTTAAACTTGCTGTAATGTTTACAATAGTGTTCAAGCAACAAACATTCATTGTCCTCGAAAAGAGAAGCTAATGTTCTTAACATTTATAATATTTATGGTAAACATTTGATATGTTAGACTCAGTATATTCCCGAGCTTCCTGAAATGGTTTCATTTCCTTATGCTCTTGTTGTTTTAATTATGAGGCTAAACTCGTTTTAAACTGTATTTAATCTGTCTGTTATTAACATTTTATTGCTGTGTAAATATTTTTTTCTGGTAGCATTCTGTTTGTGGACCAGTGATTGTTGCTGGTTGTTTTTGTCTGGTCTTAATTATCATGCTAACTTTACGTTTTTTAAAAAAAAAGTCTGAGCCTTTATTAATAATTTAACACTGAATCAAAATTTAGCCTTGGAAATACTTTGTTTATAAATCAGGTGGTACGAGTCGGTCGTTCTGATCAGGTCAAATCTTCGTCGATGTTATCAATAAATGTATGAATATGGATGGTAAACCAAACTCAGTCAACCCATTCCACCATTTAATTCTAAAGGCTCAACTACACATAACAGCTTATTTCGAAATATTCTTAGGTAAACAGTGATGACTTATATTTCCAGTTTATAAATTTATTTTATTTTTAATTTGTTGTTTTATTTAATTTGGCAATATTAGTAACATCAGGCCCTCTCTTACATCTAACCAGGCATTCCATAAAGTTTAAAAGCCATATGATACCATAAGTATCTAATACTAAATTTGTAAAATAAAAATTATGGTAGTACAGTTAAAGAATACATACGCACACTTTAAATTCGTACGTGATAAATAGAAAAATAATTGGAGATTACAGTACGGTACGTTTTCAGTTATGGGTGCTATTAGCAGTGGGCAGGGGGAAGGGGTGGAAGAGAGAGGGAAAGTGGAATTTGTTGGTTCGAATGGCTCTGAGCACTATGGGACTTAACATCTGTGGTCATCAGTCCCCTAGAACTTAGAACTACTTAAACCTAACTAACCTAAGGACATCACACACATCCATGCCCGAGGCAGGATTCGAACCTGCGACGTAGCAGTCGCGCGGTTCCGGACTGAGCGCCTAGAACCACGAGACCACCGTGGCCGGCAGGAATTTGTTAACACATTCTTAATGCATGTAGGGGAAGAGAAGGTGGCCTGCCTCGTAGGCCAGGGGAAGAAGGAGGAAGCGAAACCGAGAAAAAATAGAACTGTCTTTACTGTCTGACACAGGGAGTGTTGGCCATTTACAATAATTTTTGGGGAAGATCTGTGAGGATGATAGAAGGAAGTACTTCAGCTTCTTAAAAGAAGAGTGTAGGGTAGCTTGCTCTTGAAGAGGACAGCTGCGACAGCGAAGGAGGCTGCAAATGTTTTTGTGCTCTGAAAGGGAACAGCCAAGATATATACGTATAAAGAAGAGTGTCCGTTTGTTACTTTGTTTGTGTGTCATACATATCTACAATTCTGTACCAATCATGATGAAATTTTACACACTTTACCTTGAAGACAAGAAGAAAGTCACTATCTACGTAGGATTTCGTAATCTGACTTGAACCACATGTGTATGTAACAAATAGAAGGGAAAGAATTTTACCAAAAATATCTAAAAGTTCTGGGCTGATGATTTACTTTAAATTTGTGCACGATCCCCTAATGAATATTTAGTCGAATATAGACTTGTTGTCTTACATACATACACACACACACACACACACACACACACACACACACACACACACACACACACATATATATATATATATATATATATATATATATATATATATATATATATATATATATATATGCGATGAAGTGGGGCTTTCCCGTACGACCGTTTCACGAGCGTACCGTGAATATAAGGAATCCGGTAAAACATCAAATCTCCGATATCGTTGCGGCCGGAGAAAGATCCTGTGAGAACGGGACCAACGACGACTGAAGAGAATCGTTCAGTGTGACAGAAGTGCAGTTATTCCGTAAATTGCTGCAGATTCCAATGCTGAAGCATCAGCAAGTGTCAGCTTACGAACCATTCCACGAAACGAGTCTCGATTCAAACTGTATCGAGCGGATGGAAGTGTACGGTTATGGAGACAACCTCATGAATCCAGGTACCCTGTATGTCAGCAGGGGACTGTTGAAACTGACGGAGGCTCTGTAATGGTGTGGGCTGTGTGCAGGTGGAATGATATGAGACCCCTGATACATCTAGGTACGGCTCTGACAGGCGACACGTACGTAAGCATCCTGTCTGATGAACTGCATCCACACGTGTCCATTGTGCATTCAGAAGGAATTAGGCAGTTCCAAAAAGTCAATGCGGCACCCCACACGTCCCAGATTGCTACAGAGCTGCTCCAGGAACAATTTCTGAGTTTAAACACTTCCACCGGCCAACAAACTCCCCTGACATGAACATTATTGAGCATATCTGGGATGCTTTCCAACGTGCTGTACAGAAGAGATCACCTCCCTCTCGTACTCTTACTTGATTATGGACAGCGCTGCAGGATTCATGGTGTCAGTTCTCTCCAGCACTACTTCATACATTAGTTTAGTCTATGCCACGTCATGCGTCATGTTGCGGCACTTCTTCGTGCTCGCGGGGGCCCTAGACGATATTAGGCAGGTATACCAGTTTCTTTGGCTCTTGAGTATATATATGTATATATTTGTGTGTGTGTAACATTGTTACCAAACATGTACTTGAGCGGTTTACTTGAAATTTCTTGGATGATTTACTTCGAATTCCTACTCTCAGGTGAAACAACGTAGAAAATTAATCAAAATTAAATGCATAACAAACGAAATATGTGGTGGTAAAACTGATTGAAATTCCTATCCCTAGAATAAATTGTAGCGACAGTTCCCCTCCTGGAGATAGTAGCATCAGTCGTCGCTAGATTGCGGGACGAGCAACAGCAAGAGATTTCGACAGAAACGTGATGTTAACTCTTATTTATTGTTTAGTTGACGTTCTTAAAAATGATATATATTCTAAAGGCTTATTTTAGACCTTGTTTAACAATTATTTTTATTATTAAAACCCACTGCATCAGATAAACACTAAGATGGGTCGTGGATAGAGTACCAACAAGTCATTTGATCACGAGCCGATCAGAGCTCGAGATTTCCCGAACTGTAACATGACCTGTTCGAATAGTGCTCACACACGGCTCTACTTAAAACAGTAAAAGCTGAGCTGAAACAGTAGAAGACGTATTATCTTAACACACAATGTGATATTTATTGCAAAATGTAACAGTAGATGACGCTACTTTGTGTTGTAGATATTCAATATCCCAGACAACGCTGGTCACTGCAGCTAGTATGAGGTAAGTGAGATCTTACGTTTCTATTTTGATAGGACGAAAGGTGCTTAATGCCTTAGGCGAGGTACTGGTGTTGTTGAGCACTGAGAAGCTGGCGAATAAATAGTTATATGAACTAACTAAAAAAATGTCGTTTCAAAAGAATTAATTTCAATAATTTCGTCAGTAATAAAATCAAGAACAAGATAAAAACAGTTCATTTTATTATTCTACCTGGTGATTTTCATTAATTCTTCTCAAATTACAATGAAACATACCTAAATTTAGATATAATAAACGTCACTGAACTATTTTCAAGTATAAAGAGCATATTAAATTTATTATTAACAATGCGGTAACTGTAAAATTTCAGCTGGCTTTTTATGTTAACCGTTGGCTTTTTAGCGGAAACTTAATTCCGATTATAAAAGTTTTTAAAGTGTTGAACGCTTCTTGGAGTATTTTCTAATGTTATTATACCAAATTAAAAGAATAATAAAAAGGGTGACGAGTGAAACAAAAGCAAAAATATCCTGTAACACCTTAAAGTAATTGAGCAAGTGCTTTTCAAGACAGACATGTCGTTCGACGCTAGAACTGATAGGAGTTGCAGTCTAATTCGTTTTAGGGTTCCGGACCTCCACCCTTATACAGTGAACACTGAAGAGCCAAGGAATCTGGCACACATGCCTGTTATCGTGTAGAGCCCCCACGAGCACGCAGAAGTGCAGCAACAAGACGTGGCATGGACTCGACTAATGTCTGAAGTAGTGCTGAAGGCTATTGAAACTTTGAATCCTGCAGGACTGTCCATAACTCCGTAAGAGTACGAGGGGGTGGAGATCTCTTCTGAACAACACGTCGGAAGGCAGCCCAGATATGCTCAATAATGAACATGCCTGGGGAGTTTGGTGGCCAGTGGAAGAGTTTAACAAATAAGAGCGTTCCTAGAACCATTCTTCAACAATTCTGGACGCGTGGTGTGTTGCATTGTCCTTCTGGAATTGCCCAAGTGCGTCGGAAGGCACAACGGACATGAATGGATGCAAGTGATCAGACAGGATGCTTACGTGGGTGTCACCTGTCAGAGTCGTAACTAAACGTATCAGACGACCCATATACTCCAACTGCACACTTCCACACCATTATAGAGCCTCCAACAGCTTGAAAAGTCCCCTGGATTCATGAGACTTACCCGTACACGTTTATCCGCTCGATACAATTTGAAACGAGACTCGTCCGACCAGGCAACATGTTTCCAGTCATCAACAGTCCAATGTCGGTGTTAATGGTCCCAGGCGAGGCGTAAAGCTTTGTGTCGTGCAGTCATCAAGGGTACAAGAGTGGGCCTTCGGCTCCGAAAGCCCATATAGATGATATTTCGTTGAATGGTTCGCTCGCTGACACTTGCTGATGGCCCAGCATTGAAATCTGCAGCAATATGCGGAAGGGTTGCACTTCTGTCACGTTGAACGATTCTCTTCATTCGTCGTTGGTCCCGTTCTTGCAGGATCTTTTCTGGTCGCAGCGATGTCGGAAATTTGAGGTTTTACCTGATTCATGATATTCACGGTACACTGGTGAAAAGGTCGTATGGGAAAATCCCCTTTCATCGCTTCCACGGAGATGCTGTGTCCCATCGCTCGTGCGCCTACTGTCACGCCATGTTCAAAGTCACTTAAATCTTGATAACCTATCATTGTAGCAGCAGTAACCGATCTAACAACTGCGCCAGATAGTTGATGTGTTATAGCAGACACTTGATGTCTTATATAGGCGTTGCCGACCGCAGCGCCATAATCTGCCTGTTTACATATCTTTGTATTTGGATACGCATGCGTATAACACTTTCTTCGGTGCTTCAGTGTAGCATCATGCTTATAGCAACGCTTTGTTGTCGCCTTGTCTGTCTGCTGTCCGATTGTTAAAAGCCGTTTTCCCAAGAAGTCAAGTTGAAATGTATGTCAGTAAAGTTTACAGTCCCTTGACGGTGTAAAAAATTGGAGCTTGTATGTCAATGCAATCGAAAGAAACGGCGATCTATGTCACGCATTTTGACATTCGCAAACTCACTCTTCAAAATCTGTGGGATACTTCTCGTCGACCAAAAATCATGGAATTTGGCAAAAGGTCCCACGGTACAACCTTAGGAAAAAAAATTGAAAATTATTAATTTCTAATTATGTCAATCGAAATTTTTTTCCATTTATGAGTCTGTTTGTCCGTCCGTCTGTTAAGACTCTTTTTTTTTGTCAGCTACGGGTAGATTTATCAAGTTGAAATTTATCTTACACACAAAGGGCTATAGTCTTTTGAGGGTACAATGAAAGTTAGCTTCTACGGCAATGCAGTCAAAAGATAGGGCTATTTATGTCAAATATTTTCATACTCGCAAACTCACTCATCGAAAAGTGTAGGGCACTTCCCATTGTCCCAGAATCACAAAATTTGACAAGAAGTAAAGCTTCACAGTACAAATAAAGGGGAAAAAATTAGAAAATTTTTAAGTTTATAATTATGACACACAAAAATTGTCATTTGTTATGTGACTGTGTGTTCGTTCGTACATTAAGTCTCCTTTTTCTCAGTAACGGTTAGAAGTATCAAAATGAAATTCATGTCACACACTAAGGTCCATAGTCCGTCGGCTGTGTAATAAATTTAAGCTTCTAAGTCAAAGCTACCAAAATATACGACCATTTATGTCACATATTTAGACAGTCGAAAACTCAGTCATGAAAACCTAAAAGGTACTTCCAATTGATCTAGAATGACGAAATTCTCGCAAGAAGCAATATTTCACAGCAAAAATAAGAAAATCGGTAATTTGTAATGAAATTAGGTTGAATAACAAGTACACTTTTTCGTTCTACTGATTTTTGTTTATTTCTCATTTGTTTCCTGCCATGTGCAGGAAACAACTGACTAGCATTTGCAAGGGGCACTAATTCTAATTTCAGCATTAAAAGACAAGTTTGGTGCGCAACATTCTGTGCAATATTTGGTTAGGTAAAAACTAGTATCCATCACAGACGCTAATCAGTTGTTTCCTGAAGATGGCGCTATGAACCGAAATGTACTTAGAAATAGGCAAAAATTACTAGAACAAAAACAGTGCAGTTGTTATTCAACCTTAAATATGGATCTGTTCTTCTAGAGGCAACGAAAGAATCCGTAAATAACATATGAAATTTTTAGTTGTATCACATGAAAAAATATTTCTTTTATCATTTTATATCCGACCTCAGACTTGAAATTAAAACTTTCTCGAAAGTCTTGGAACCCTGGATCCGATATGTTGCAAGTATCAATGTCGATAACAGGCAAAACTCGTCGACATTCTCGATTCTCGGACAGGATGAGTTGTCTATATACCTAATTATGTTTGTGAGAAAGCATGAACGTCCGAATCCTAGTCACAGTTGGCTTTATTTTTTAGATATTACATAGCATTATACACGACGAACACGAGCGCCACCGACAAAATTTAGAAGGTACATCAGGAATATTTTCTGTGTGTTTTGGTTTAAGGCATACGTGGCCACCGGTGGCTCGTCCCAGAGTAATAGTGTAAGTCAGGGGCGGGCAGGAATCCTGCACGTGTGCAGTTAACAGGTGTTCTGCGTGCACACAGGGGCAAGCTGGTCACCCGCTTATCTCCCCTCCCCACCATACCTTCTGTCCGCTCCTTCCTCTGTAATGCGTTTTGTTTCCTAGCTTACTTTATTGAATGTAGGAATAAGATTAGTAGTAGTAGTAGTAGTAGTGCTTGAAAGACATCGTGGTTTGAAAGAGTACCTATTACCTAAGATACGTTTTATTTAATTATCACAGGTGGAGTGGAACAAAATAAGGTTAGTAGGAGTGCTTGAAAGATGTCGTGTTTTGAAAGAGTACCTATTACCTACGATACGTTTTATTTAATTATCACAGGTGGAATGGAACAAAATTTCTACATACAGACAAACGCAAGCAGTTACTTAAATTTTCATCACTGATGTTTGCTCTTAACCGACACTTACTAATTCAGCAAATGGTTTTCCAGCTCTCGCTATATTAAGCTCGTACCGCTGGGCTATTATTGTTGTCGTCCTGAAAAATTGAAAACGGTGCTCCATAAAATGTTAAATCAATTCCATGAGAGACATGACGAAAGGAAGTCGCAGATTTCTCGCGACCACAGCAACTACGACAGATTCATCTAGTATCGTCAGATCGCTCTTCTTAAGCTCAGTCAATTTCCCCATGCGCTCAGAATCCGACAATAAATTGTACTCGTCCTTGTGAAATTTGTTATAATGGCCTTCTATACTAAACTTCCGCTGACCAGCGAGAATACTGCCACATATTAAACATTCTGAATTTTCACGTTTTTGCACAAAGAAAAAATGATTCTCCCATTACTTTTCAAAAGATAGCAAATCTCCACTTCTCCGTTTCCTTGTTTCACTCTGCATTTTCCGGTTCTTGAAATACAACGTTGACTACGTAGTGGTCGCTACGCATCAACGTCCGCAGCTTAGCCTTGTACTACACTGCCGCAACCGGCCGGCTGTCGCCACTGCCCCATTCGACGATTGCACGCGAGCAGCACACGTGCAGCGCTGTGCGCTCACGAGCTGCGTGCAACGTTTGCCCGCCCCTGGTGTAAGTGTTATTAATATGACCTCTTACCACAGTTGTTTCTTTGTTCCTGTTAAAATACCTTCACAACAGCAAACTAGCCCGAAGTATGCAAGCTAAAAAACGTACAATAAAAAATATAGTGCAATGCACCAACCCTCAGCCATTTGCAGAAGTACCATGATGTGGCTTACCGTAGCGTAGTGGTGCCACTCTATCGTTGCAGACAGTGAACACCGTCCTCTACATTTCCTTTTAGAGTAAGTTTTTCCCTTTGGGTTCGATTCTTTCGTTTTCTCTTTCGGTGTGGTTTCCCGTTAGTTTTAAGCCCTTTTACTTTCAACAACTCATTTTTGGAATTGTTTTAACCTGCATAAGGAAAAAGGGAATGATGACCCTGTTGTTTGGTCCCTTTTTGTACCCCAAACCAACTCATATACGAGGTGCATATTCACCAATTCTTCATCACTAAACCTATCCATAGTACTGCTATGTGTAACTCTTAACGCACAATAAACACTGCCAGAAAAGTGAGCTCGACACAGAACGGATCAGTACTCACTACAAACTTAAGGGCAAAGAGTAATGTGGGCACTATTATTATCACCAGCAAGTGCTGTTAGTGGTTGGAACTAGTAAGTTTACAAACAACACACACACAGTGTATGCCGTAGACATCTGCACTGTCAATGCAAGGGTAAACTGTGGAGGGAAGGTCGGGGATGGTATCAGATCAAACGAAATGCAGTTTTCCACTGTGGTGATACAGCAGACACGATGCTTTCTTTGTACCAAAAAATTTAGCAAACATCCCTGAACAAACTATGAAATTTTCTCTGTGGAGTCTGGGTTCATGTTGTAAATCCTACGGCAATTATTTTCGGTTTTGTAGATTGAAACAACCCTGTTTTTATTTTGTGAATAACAGAATTAACTAGAGATGTGTTACACATGGAAGCTCCTTCACAGTTTTAGCTCACTGCTCGAGACACGAAGTAAACATCGCTGCTTTCTAGTTAGAGCACAGAGTATTTGCTAATTAATAATTGTGCACGAGCAACTGACTGCTCTTAATGGCTGCCGCTTACAATAAGTCGTGTTAGAGACGCTCATATGCCAGAGACTGTCTCATTTCAGATGAGAACGCTTTTGGAAGAGACCAGGATTCACAAGTGGAGCATAATTTTTATGGGAAAAAATGTTGGGGGTTCTGAATGTTAATCATCTTAATGTTTTGCTCTACGTTTAGAGTGCACATTTACTGTTAACGAGCGTTAAATTTGACTCTTAATGTCCCGAGAACGGAAATTCATAGCAGGAGAATGAGCCACAGCGGTTTCATATGATTTATACCGCCATAAGGAGGACGAAATAGCGCACGGCACGTGGTTTTATACAGTACCTTTCGCGAACAGCTTCCTCTACGGTATAACGTTTCCTGGCGCAGCTTGATGAACGCCGGAACCGTGCAAACGCGGACCAGAGCCAACCAATATCGAAACTTCCTGGCAGACTGAAATCACGTAGCGGACCGGTAGCCGAACCTGGAACCTTGTATATTGCCATCAGACCGAAAACATTTCCTGCGTCAGGACGAGTTGCACCCTAAAACAATAAATACTCAGAAACATTTGTAATTAACTAAGTGCGAACATAAAAAAAACGTCAGGGAGCATGTTACGCAATAAATGAACGCATCACTCTGTACTCTAGACTAATGTCCGAAAGCTATTCTTACAATCGTGATGTAATGTACCTATGCTTGTTTAATCACTCTGGTAAAAGCATGACGGACCCCTTCCAATTGGGAACAGTCTACATAATCGACATCCATTTCCAACTCCGCGGGTGCAATACATGAAATGAACAGTGAAACGTTTCGTAAGTATGTTGCCGTGCATACTGCATGGCAATGACAACATAACAACGCGGAACGATTAGGAAGATGTAACACATTTACTTGAACGATGATTTTAAGCACGGCACGTCATCCACAATTTCATTATTAATTACAAGCTGATGTAACTCCAACCATATGACGTTACTAGATGTCCATAAATTAATTCTAGATGCAATGATTTTATCTTGGAACTCTTCCATTTGGGCCGTGTTTGCATAGAAAAACAGTAATATCAGAAACTGAGTCCGTCTTGATGCAAAACACCTTGTTATTCGTTTATTTCTTTATTATCCCAAACTAGTTTCGGCGACAAATTCACCATCATCAGTGGAGTTTTTTAATCTTATTTATTGTATGTTACAGCATGTTTTAAGCAATTATTGGCCCTGTTTGTGACATATATTTTGTGCTCTTTTTTCTGTTGCCGTTTTATACTTAGTGAACATCATGTCATCTGCAACCATATGAGTTGGTTCGTTGGACGGTATGTGGCTGCTTTTACACAAAGAAAAACAAAACTTTCGCACTTTGTTTCTGCTTCAGAATATTACGCCATCTTGCTGTTCGAACAGCAAGATGGCGAACAGCAAGGTGGCGTAATATTCTGAAGCAGAAACAAAGTGGGAAAGTTTTGTTTTTTGTGTATAAAAGCATCCACATACCGTCCAACGAACCAACTCATATGGTTGCGGATGAAATGATATTCAATAAGTAAAATTGTAACTGTTCTCAGAATTCACTGAATATTACACTCACTCGGATTGAAATGATTATTGACTTATTGATATCCACCAAAACAGGTAAGCAAAGCCCCACAATAGCTCTGGAATACTGTAGTATGGCTTGTTCCTCTGAGATACAAACAAACACTAGCCATTGCGTATCTCTCAAATTTAAAGATTTTAAGCCGTCTAACTGCTTCACTGATGAAAATTTTTATACTCTTTCCTGATGGATAGAGACCAGCTGGCTTAATGGCAGTAACTGTAACACGCAGGTATTTTGCTAGGAGATTACATGAAACAATACATAATTCGACATGCAATTTGGATGAACACACAAAGGAATGAAATAGCCTCACAAACTTAGCAAATCCACATTTATATGTAACAGAAGAAGAAGAAAACATAAAATCTGAATGTTTTGTATCACTGCAGATGAACGTATAAGACATGTAAATGCTAAATACTAAATGAGCTATTTACTGTCTCCTAATTGATTGAAGCCTGTCTGATATATCTTGCTTAGAAAGTGGAACAGTGTTGTCCTAATACCTTAAAGTTCTAATAATGTACCTTTGCCTGGAATCACATTTGTGTTTTGACTAATACCACATCTTCAAATATATTTCTGCAGAAAGTGACATGTCCAAGGACTTGTCCGACTCACTTACCTTATTTCTGTTTCTTTTATTAGGCTTATGACCACTTTCACATCTCGCAGGATTTGCTTTTCCTTCCATCCATCTAGTACTCGAGAGTTTTCCTCGATGTCTGAATTTCCATTCCATTTAGGTGATCTTTTCTTTCACATCCTTTTCCGCTCTAAAATGATTCCTCATCTCGTTCTTTTAAACGGCTCTACAACTAAACAGCTAAACTCCACCCGAACAGACCATAAAGGCCCAACGGTTCCGTCCAGCCGCCGTGTCATCCTTAGCCCACAGACGTCACTGGATGCGGATATGGAGGGGCCATGTGATCAGCACACCACTCTCGTGACCGTATGTCAGTTTACGAGACCGGAGCCGCTACTTCTCAATCAAGTAGCTCCTCAGTTTGCCTCACAAGGGCTGAGTGCACCTCGCCTTCCAACAGCGCTCGGCATACCGGATGGGGACGCACCAGTAAATAGCTTTTACCTTTCGTCATGGTTCTGCCGATATAGCCAGTCTGCTTATTTGTTAAAATTTAGTGCTGTCACTATCTCTTTTAATTGCCAATACTTAATTATTTTCTTTTTGGTTTCGGGATTCCTCCCTTCATTCATTAGAAAACTACTTACAGTTTATTTATTTCTTTTTTCTGAAATTGCGACTTTCGATATGTCATCAGAAAAGATGATACATTTATGTCGTTACCAATGAATTTAATTCTTTCATTGCCTCTTTAATGATTTTCATGGCTTCTGCAATGAATATATTCAACAATTACGGGAACAAGGAACTACCTTTCCCATGCTTCTTCCCGACTTCACGCAGCTGTTCCGTTACGTTTACAAAGTTTTTTCCATGTTGATTTTTGTACAGATCATAAATTTCTTGTCCACTCACGGTAGCCATCACGGTTTTCTTCATAATGTTATAGTAGTTGCTATATTCACACTATCAGAAGTCTTACCCAAATTAGTAATACGGAATTCCTTCCAGCAGCACCACTCAATCCATAATTGCTTCTTCTGTTCAAGTAATTGTCCTAAGCCCAAAATAATCTACTACAAAGGCACCGACAAATTTTTTCTCCTTTCCTTTTTATTTGCCATATTCAGAACTATCTTGGATACACAAAGTCAGGCTGATACTGTCCTGTACGTTCTTCAGTTAACTGCCTTTGCTGTTTGCTGTATACACTCCTGGAAATGGAAAAAAGAACACATTGACACCGGTGTGTCAGACCCACCATACTTGCTCCGGACACTGTGAGAGGGCTGTACAAGCAATGATCACACGCACGGCACAGCGGACACACCAGGAACCGCGGTGTTGGCCGTCGAATGGCGCTAGCTGCGCAGCATTTGTGCACCGCCGCCGTCAGTGTCAGCCAGTTTGCCGTGGCATACGGAGCTCCATCGCAGTCTTTAACACTGGTAGCATGCCGCGACAGCGTGGACGTGAACCGTATGTGCAGTTGACGGACTTTGAGCGAGGGCGTATAGTGGGCATGCGGGAGGCCGGGTGGACGTACCGCCGAATTGCTCAACACGTGGGGCGTGAGGTCTCCACAGTACATCGATGTTGTCGCCAGTGGTCGGCGGAAGGTGCACGTGCCCGTCGACCTGGGACCGGACCGCAGCGACGCACGGATGCACGCCAAGACCGTAGGATCCTACGCAGTGCCGTAGGGGACCGCACCGCCACTTCCCAGCAAATTAGGGACACTGTTGCTCGTGGGGTATCGGCGAGGACCATTCGCAACCGTCTCCATGAAGCTGGGCTACGGTCCCGCACACCGTTAGGCCGTCTTCCGCTCACGCCCCAACATCGTGCAGCCCGCCTCCAGTGGTGTCGCGACAGGCGTGAATGGAGGGACGAATGGATACGTGTCGTCTTCAGCGATGAGAGTCGCTTCTGCCTTGGTGCCAATGATGGTCGTATGCGTGTTTGGCGCCGTGCAGGTGAGCACCACAATCAGGACTGCATACGACCGGGGCACACAGGGCCAACACCCGGCATCATGGTGTGGGGAGCGATCTCCTACACTGGCCGTACACCACTGGTGATCGTCGAGGGGACACTGAATAGTGCACGGTACATCCAAACCGTCATCGAACCCATCGTTCTACCATTCCTAGACCGGCAAGGGAACCTGCTGTTCCAACAGGACAATGCACGTCCGCATGTATCCCGTGCCACCCAACGTGCTCTAGAAGGTGTAAGTCAACTACCCTGGCCAGCAAGATCTCCGGATCTGTCCCCCATTGAGCATGTTTGGGACTGGATGAAGCGTCGTCTCACGCGGTCTGCACGTCCAGCACGAACGCTGGTCCAACTGAGGCGCCAGGTGGAAATGGCATGGCAAGCCGTTCCACAGGACTACATCCAGCATCTCTACGATCGTCTCCATGGGAGAATAGCAGCCTGCATTGCTGCGAAAGGTGGATATATACTGTACTAATGCCGACATTGTGCATGCTCTGTTGCCTGTGTCTATGTGCCTGTGGTTCTGTCAGTGTGATCATGTGATGTATCTGACCCCAGGAATGTGACAATAAAGTTTCCCCTTCCTGGGACAATGAATTCACGGTGTTCTTATTTCAATTTCCAGGAGTGTATTTAACTTTCTTTCAGATATATGCTGAGATAAAAATAATCAAAATTGTTTTTGTGACACTGATTTCGTATTCCATACGGATATTCATGAGATTACTGCTCTATTACACTATCGAAGGACAGCCGCATTAAGCTTTGCAAGAATGTTCGAATACCAAAACGGAATTAAACTTACGATTTCTTCCAAGGTTCGCAAGACCTTAACCCAACGAAAATATGCCAGCAGAGATTACGGAGTCAGTAGCATCTAGACCGTCAGGCCGAAACTCGAACACTTGCCCGCGACAGGCAAAGGTCCCGAGTTCGAGTCTCGGTCCGGGACACGGTTTTAATCTGCCAGGAAGTTTCAATAGAAAACCGGTTTTTCTTCACCGTGTCTAATTTTGAGCTCTGTTATATATAAGCGTCACAAATTAACTGTAGCCAATTAGCAGTTAAAATCGCCTATAAAGTGGTGTTGGTGGCATTTCAGTCATTGTCTTGTGGGGTTAGTGGAGGTACTGAGCGTAACGAAAGTACGACTTGAGGAGCTGCCGCTGCTGGTGAATGTCGATGCAGTCGAACAAAATTAGTACGAAGCCAGGAAATGAATTTATTGAACGAGCTGGAACCTACTTCCAGGGAGTCAGGGGTCAGACTTCTCATACGGTAGCACGCTTTTCCCCTTAGAACATAATAGTGTGGCTGGGGTATTGATCGTAGTTTGATAGATGTGGGGTGTGGGTTCGGTTCCCCCAAGATTGCTCCGTACTTAAGAATCCGCCCCTTCCCTACCATCTGTCTTCCGCACTGTCGCCTGATAAACAAACTAAGAGCCTACGGAATATCGGACCAGCTGTGTGGCTGGATTGAAGAGTTTTTAGCAAACAGAACACAGCATGTTGTTATCAATGGAGAGACGTCTACAGACGTTAAAGTAACCTCTGGCGTGCCACAGGGGAGTGTTATGGGACCATTGCTTTTCACAATATATATAAATGACCTAGTAGATAGTGTCGGAAGTTCCATGCGGCTTTTCGCGGATGATGCTGTAGTATACAGAGAAGTTGCAGCATTAGAAAATTGTAGCGAAATACAGGAAGACCTGCAGCGGATATGCACTTGGTGCAGGGAGTGGCAACTGACCCTTAACATAGACAAACGTAATGTATTGCGAATACATAGAAAGAAGGATCCTTTACTGTATGATTATATGCTAGCGGAACAAAGACTGGTGGCAGTTACTTCTGTAAAATATCTGGGAATACGCGAGCGGAACGATTTGAAGTGGAATGATCATATGATCATATAAAATTAATTGTTGGTAAGTCGGGTACCAGGTTGAGATTCATTGGGAGAGTCCTTAGAAAATGTAGTCCATCAACAAAGGAGGTGGCTTATAAAATACTCGTTCGACCTATACTTGAGTATTGCTCATCAGTGTGGGATCCGTACCAGATCGGGTTGACAGAGGAGATAGAGAAGATCCAAAGAAGAGCGGCGCGTTTCGTCACAGGGTTATTTGGTAACCGTGATAGCGTTACGGAGATGTTTAGCAAACTCAAGTGGCAGACTCTGCAAGAGAGGATGCTCTGCATCGCGGTGTAACTTGCTGCCCAGGTTTCGAGAGGGTGCGTTTCTGGAATAGGTATCGAATATATTGCTTCCCCCTACTTATACCTCCCGCGGAGATCACGAATGTAAAATTAGAGAGATTAGAGCGCGCACGGAGGTTTTCCGACAGTAGTTCTTCCCGCGAACCATACGCGACTGGACAGGAAAGGGAGGTAATGACAGTGGCACGTAAAGTGCTCTCCGCCACACACCGTTGGGTGGCTTGCGGAGCATAAATGTAGATGTAGATGTAGATGTAGGTCTGGGGCAGCGGTGAAAGTTGTCACAAAGAGAAACCCTGTCACCATCACTCTTTCACACTACAAATTTTATTTATTTAGTAAACCAATAGTCATTTAATGTCACGGAGCTCTTACCTTATTTCAAGTTGAGACCCTGGGATTCGAATTACGATCTCCTCTTTAGCTTTAGTTTACCCTCTTAGAACGATACAGTTCTATCATTTCGTTGTTTTGATCTAATTGCAAATTCCTCTATATCACCACGAAAGACACGTATCTGGGTTCGAATCCTGTTCCAAGACACAAATATTCATAACTACATTTCAAACCCTAGCATGTTCACATAGAATTACTACCGAATAATAATTTTAAATTTTTTCGTCTTCGAATGTTGTGAAAAATAACGATAGGTGCCGTTATTTGTAGTCAAACACGCGCAAAGCTCGCTACTGCTGAAGATACAGTTGATACATAACAACATCGTTAGGTGCCATTTTCGAAACCCTGTCACGCAAAAAAATAATATATCGTCATATCAGATTCAAACATCTCGTTATTGGTGAAAACATTCGATAGATAAGCTCTGATTTTACTTAGTTAACAATCGGATTACGTGATGGGTTCGAACCTCGTCGTAAAACTTTACATGATAGCATTTCAATTTTGAAAACAGGCACAATTTGTTACTTGTGAATGAAACTATATTAAGTCGTTCGTAGTCAGTGGAGAGGAAGATAAGGCTCTTGATAGGATTCCCAGTTCAGTGAAAACAATTGCGTCATTTATGTTCAATTTTAGATTGCCTAGCTATGGGTGCAGTACGTGGCGATTGTAGCCATGGAAATTGCAGTAGCTTCCGTAGCATTGACGACATGGATAATCGACACCAGAATTAAGCTTTCGAAAAATATAAGCGTATAAAATTGCAATGAAACTACGTGATAACGCATTAACTAATTCGATATTTCACATCTATTTATGCGTGGTCAGACACGAAATATTTGCATCGTTAACATTAGTTCTATGTGCTCAGTTTGAATGCAGGTGCAGAATAAGAATTCACTATCTCATTTAAGTTCAAACACGCACACAAATAACTATTCATAGCTATGAGAACAGTGAAATTACTGGTGATACGCTGTTGGGACTTCAGTAGAGTGATTGCCGGTATTAATCGCATGTTTTATTGGTTAGTGTAATAACCAGGTTATGCAAAACCACTAGTCGTAGAAACAACTTGTAGCAGGTGTGGGAAAAGATTTTAGAGAGAAAAATACTAGGAGTCCAGATATTGGCTCAAAATCTCTTGTTGATAAAGATATTTAATTTTACCTATGGATTAGTGTATGATATATGTCATTTATTGTAACGAAGGAGGGTTTACAAGAGCTAACGGTCGTCCCATATCTCATTGCGTGTTTCCTAGTATATGCAAATCGTGGTGTTAATTTACATCTGGACTGATTGCCAAAAACATTGCTCTATGCAGGTCTCATGTGGTATCTACCCTGAGGTCACAAAAGTCATCGGATACCTCCTGATATCGTGTTGGACCTCCTTTTGCCCGGCTTAGTGCAGTAGCAGACATGGCAAGGATTCAGCAAGTCGCTGGATGTCCTCTGCAGATATATTGAGCCGTGCTGCCTCTATAACCGCCTACAATCACGAAAGTATTGCTGGTGCAGGATTTTTGTACACGAACTGACCTCTCGGTTCAGTCTCATAAATGTTCGACGTGATTCATGTCGGACATTATGGGTGGCCAAACCATTCGCTCGAACTGTCCAATCGCGAGCAATTGTGGCCTGGTCGTCTGCTGCCATAGCCCGTTAAAGCCAAATTTCACAACACGTTGATTTCTACGGTTACTTCACGCAGTGCTGCTTGTCTGTTAGCACTGTCAACTCTACGCAAACGCCACTGCTTTCGATTGTTAAGTGAAGGCCGTCAGCCACTGCATGGTCCTCGGTGGGAGATAATGCCTGAAATTTGGCATTTTCGAAACACTCTTGACACTGTGGATCTCGGAATATTAAAGTCCCTAACGATTTCGGAAATGGATTGTCCCATGCGTCTGCCTTCAACTACCATTTCGCGTTCAAAGTGTAGCGCAAACAGATCAGAGTACCTGAAGGACAGCTGCGTTATGTGGGCTGCATGCGCATCAGGCGGAACGAAATTCCTGTTTTTCAGATCCTATTGAGCATTATACAATGTTTAGTTAGAACTAGCCAGAACTTAACACATGTTCGTCAAATGACGTTTATAATAACACTGTTGTATTTATACAGTTTGGTGTCATTACGCTATTCATTGAGGCATACAACAGAAAAAAAACCAAAATATTTTAACTGATAGAATTCAATAAACATTTAATTTATTTCATAATTTCCCTATGTAATCGAATTTAATGATCAATAAGTGAAATAAAAATATTGCACCACAAACTAAAAAATAATCTTTCTCGACTATGTCGTAGAAAGGAAGTTTCGGCTTGGAATTATTTGCTTATAACAGGAAGTGAGAGTTCAGTTTAAACGAGGACCTTATGCAAAGCCACAACGTCATTACAGTATGATTCTACACATTGGATGTTGGATAGTGATTAAGTATAATATCGTACTGTTACCAGCTTTCAACTACCGTATGACAGGCTCACATATGTTAATAATACTAGTTCGGTTTACTCACTTACAGTGTCATTCATGAAAATGGTTAAAAAGAATAGACCACCTGTCTTACAGCTGGATAAAGTAAGATTCATTGTGGAAACAATCCCATAGCCTGTGGGTCAGCCATTTCTCCGCTGTATACTTTCTTCCAGGAGGGTATGCAGGACAACTTACGTGCAGTTTGCAATGTGGAGAAGATGTAGCAGCAGAAGAACAGCTGAGATGACGGGTCATGTGGACTCCCTGGTAGGTCAGTAGGTAATAGCAATGCCAGGAAAAGGTAAGGCTGCAGGTTCAAGTCTCGGTTCCGAATATACTTTTAATTGGCCAGGAAGTGGCGCAGAGTCGACGGTTTGTGCCTCTGCATGGACGTAGACCATTCTGAATGGTTCATTCTCTTTTAGCTGCGTCCTTACGTAGAGCTATCAATTTAAATCTCGCAACAGCAGATGCTCTGGTAAGCCTAGGGGTCGTTTGCTGCCGCGTCTATGGAGCACAGGGTCTTGGTGGAAGGGCCCAGAGTTAGTTTCACGACAGTAAGAAATTAAAGTGTTTCCTGTTACACTAAAATTACTATTAAACAAGGAACTGCATGGCTGTTGTCACGCAGTGTCACAAGTTGCGGCGCATATGTTTTACGAGATGTCCTGGGGCTAGACCTGAGCCACGGCTTCTTTACGATCTGTGTGTTTTCACAGTTATGTCGACGACAGTTGTTTGACTCGGCCGTATGTTTTTGAAGCTCTGAAGTGTTTTACTAGTCATATAAATGTCGCCCACAAAGCACTAAATTTATAGTGAACACGGATAATACTTGGTCCCTCCTGTGCCTGGGCTTTTTAGTACATCGTAAATCAGATATTCGTGCTTTTAGGGCATCAGTTCTTCAAACGGTCCAGTAGAAACTAAATTTCAACAGTATGACGCCCAATGCAAGAAATGTCTATCCCCGGTTATTCTAAACATTCGTATCGGACCATTATCCATTACATTAAATTAGAAGCGTACAGCAAGCAAAAGCGAGGCTACACAAAGAACGATGATAGTAATTGCGTTGGAACATCAGTTTCATTTCTTAGCCTGGCCTCAAGAGAAATAAATGGTGAGTTCCACAAGAACGGCGTAAAACTGAAGAGTGCAATAAAAAAGTTGTTTAGAAGTTATATTAAAAATGTTCCACAGGTGTTTTCATTTTAAATTGTAATATTAAATGCAGTTCACACTAAGTAGGGCAAAAATACTAAAATTCAAGTACGTGCCAAAGGTAGTTTCAGTCTTAGTACCACGCACTACTTGAAGGAAAATACAAAGCATTCCAAATTAGTATGACACAAGTTCTCATAAAGTGGGCCCTATTTTTGATCCAAGTGTGGTATCATTGAAAACAAGTTCTCATTTTTATCTTTTCTAAGAACTCTTTGCCCTTCAGTTCCGTTGAATATTACTATTCTGATTGCAGAAGCCTCTACTCTCTTTTTTGGAGTATTAACATTTTTCCGAGTTTCTAATTCTCTGAAGGTATATTTCACTTCTATGACTCGGGGATTCCTGGCTGAGAAGTTTACCGTCGTTACATTTGAGATCTGCAACGATTTTTGTTGTTACCACGGAATCGGCAGGAGACTGAATATTGGTGACATTTGGTTCAGTTAAGTCAATAGCTTCAAATTCGTTAAGATGTGTAGCAGATGTTACAACATCATGCAGGTCTTCAGGAACAAATGCCTGGCACAGCCTCCCCCTCTTCTCAGTCAGCACGAAGTCCCTATTTCACGGCAAGTTGCTTTCGAAGAGCCTGCCGCGGTGGCCTGCGGTTCTAGGCGCTTCAGTCCGGAACCGCGGGACTGCTACGGTCGCAGGTTCGAATCCTGCCTCGGACATGGATGTGTGTGATGTTCTTAGGTTGGTCAGGTTTAAGTAATTCTAAGTTCTAGGGGACTGATGACCTAAGATGTTAAGTCCCATAGTGCTCAGAGCCATTTGAATCATTTTGAAGCTGTCGAAGTTCGGGCCCATACCGACGGGTACAAACAGTATTCCTACTGGGATACTACCTGTGATTGGAACAGGGTGGGATGAAATAATATCGGTACCCTTCATCATACACTATAGAGTGGATTGCGGAATATAGTTACGGTTGTAAAGCTAAATCCGAAAAAGATTACATGTTTGCTTCATGAACAGGTTCCCAAAAGACTTACAAATGTTTTGTTTATAAACTTATGATTTCATATTTGGTGCGTGGAAAGGGTTGAATTATTACAGTTGAGATTCAGTTGTGTGGAAAGGGTTGAATTATTACAGTTGAGATTCAGGTTTGTACTTACCAGAGGACATGGTGGCTTTTTCTCTTGTTTCTTTTCATTGGTAGATATTTTGTATCCTTTACCACTAATTCTCAGTTTCTTCTCCACATATAACTTATACTCAATGCTTTTCTTTCCTTTTCTTCCCAATTTCAAAATTATTTGCATGCAAAGCACCCAGAAACATTGCTTTCATTTTTCATATGAGCTATTTGTACTGACAGACCTCTGGGTAAACTGTGAGCAACGTAGCAAAGTTTCTTCTTGTGATGAATATGTGAACTAAACTAAATACTGTGGCACTTAGCCATGTCTTGCGTACATTGGTGATGTTACATAGATGGGTTGTAAAGCAAAAAGTAATTATTTAAAAATTCCATACACTCTTCAATCGAATATTCATTATGTTGAGTCGGAATAGAGAAACAGTATCACAAGTTGGAAACGAACCAAATGTGTAATTGGTCTGTAGGCGTGTCCCGGAGGAAACTGTCAACCAGGCCGTTCTGGAGGCAACTCAGAGCACATGTTCCAGTCAGCCGCCGATCTTCGCCCACGCCGCTACCAAAGACTTCTGCCGCCTGGTTTCTCAGGTAACATTTATTTCTCTCTGGAGACTCGCAGAAATGGTGAAGGCACCTAGATACCATCACTTGCGAGGACTCTTCACATTTCTCTATCTGGAGCACCGCAGCACAGCAGCTATAGAAAAAGATGGGAATGTAAAGAATGTAGAAGAACCAAGAGGGAACAATAAGAATCGAAGACCAAGTACACGGTAGTTGGATTAAAAAGGGTGTAATATAGGGATGTAGTCTTCAGCTCCTACTGTTCAATCTATACATCGAAGAATTAAAATTCAGGGTGAAATGATGTCAATGATAAGATTCGCTAAAGACATTGCTATCCTCAGTGAAAGTGAAATAGAATTACTGGATTTGATAAGTGGAATGAACAGTCTAATGAGTATAGAAAGGAACGGAGAGTAAATCAACGAAGGACGAAAGCAATGAGAACAGCTAGAAACTTAACATCAGAATTGGTGAAGACGAAGTAGACGAAATCATGGAATTTTGCTACCTAGGCAGCAAAATAACCCATGACGGACGGAGTAAGGAGGACCTAAAAAGCAGACTAGAACTGGCAAATAGGGCATGCTTAGCCAAGAGAAGTCTACTGGCATCAACACATTGGCCTTAATTTGAGGAAGAAATTTCTGAGAATGAAAATTTGGAGCATATCTCTATATAATAGTGAAACGTGGACTGTAGGAAAACCGGAACAGAGGAGAATCGAAGCATTTGCGATGTGGTGTTATAGAAGCACGTTGAAAATGAGAGACTGCTACGGCAAGGAATGAGGAGCTTCTCCGTAAAATCAGCGAGACAAAAGGAAGGGACAGGATGAAAGGACGTCTGTTAATACGTCAGGGAATGACTTCCATGGTACCAGAGGGAGCTGTAGAGAGTATAAACTGTAGAAGACAGAGACTGGAATACACGCAGCAAATAATTGAGGACGTTGGTACAAGGGCTGCTCCGAGATGAAGAGGACGCAGGAGAGGAACTTGCGCCGCATCAATTCAGTCAGAAGACTGATGACTGAAAAAAAAAGTGG
The DNA here is from genome assembly GCF_023864275.1 of Schistocerca cancellata. Classification (NCBI taxonomy): domain Eukaryota; kingdom Metazoa; phylum Arthropoda; class Insecta; order Orthoptera; family Acrididae; genus Schistocerca; species Schistocerca cancellata. The sequence goes on from NC_064627.1 coordinate 265,308,110, forward strand.
CGGCGAATATTCCATGGAAACAAGAGACAGTATCATCGAGTGTGTCCCTCAGGAACCTTACAGGACCTCTCGTATTCTCAGTATATATATACGACGTATCAGATAGGATTCTAAAATTTATCGGTGATGACGCTGTCATCTACGTGAAAGTGCTGTCATCGGGCGATCGTAGGCAAATACAGAATCACTAGCGCAACATTTCTATTTCTTATAATGAATTATAGTTCTGTGTAAATGCAGATAATAGCCACATAATTCCTGTTACAAGGACAGAGATACGGGTAGTATCCGATTTTGGTTAGTGTGGAGATCTCTAGCATTTCCTACTGTGTAGGTATTTAGAGATAATGTAAGAAGCGATATGATATAGGACGATCACGAATGGAAGACTTGGATTTGTCGGAAGGTTCAGGGAATGTGCCATACATCTATAAAGAAAGACGCAAGTGCTACTACTCCTAGAGTATTGTTTCAATGTATGGAGTCCCTATCACGTAGGCATGACAAACCGAATCGAGCGAATTCAGAACATTGTGGCGACAACTGGTATAGCCCATATGAAACTGCAACTTTAGAGAAACTGTATTCGAAGAAGACTGTCATTATACTCGTGTATCTCTCGCAGGGGTAGTGAGAATAAGATAGATCAGAACGCTTACAGAGGCATGGAAAAATTTACTATTCCCTTGCTCATTACCTTTAATAGATTGTTTTCCAAATCTCAATAAATACAGAGGGATCACACAAAAGTCTACATTATTTCGTTTGTGAGATGCGTTTATGTCATCGATTACTAAAACACCCATTTCTTTTTATATTTAACAGTTTTGAATCGCGAAACTTCTCACTCATATGAGCAAGAACACGAGCACAGGAAACAGGTTTCTGTTCGTTGCAACAGAAGTGACGTAATAAATGGAGAGAGTTCTTCACAAGCGATGGGGCAAGTCAATAAAGTAAACAAACTGTAGGAAATATTGAACCTTTCCTCTTTCTGTTTTGTAAGCAACATTACTCTTTTGTATCCCCGGGAGCGTACACAAACAGTCAGATGAAAAGTGGTCTCTAACACTGCTAATTAACTGTAAAACCAATGCCTTGTTCTCACAATACATTTATTATTCTTTCTTACTAATGGTGCAGTTTCTAAGAGGCTAATGCTTCTGCCACATGGTAGACTGAGTTTGCAGTACTGCAGCTGTTACTAGAGTTCGCTTCTTCGCAAGCGAGCACTGATGCACCAGTGGGCCGGCTAACGCATCTTGCACATTCGCACGTTCATAGGCATATGTTTCCTTCACACTGTATCCACATCATAATACAACTTATTTCTTCCACAGTAACGCACTACTGGAGGATCGTTAACAACACGAAAGGAAAAAGTAATCCTACCTTCAAAAAATTAATGACAAAACAGATTGGCAAAATAAACCATAATAAAAACAGGCGCATCAAGCGGAGATTTGAAGCATAGCAGCCTACTTCAGTGCGGTCTTACCTCGACCAGTTTTACTTTTGAAACATGCAGAATATTTGCACAAAAACCATCATTCGCAGTATAAAAAATTCAGCTCGTAGGTGTTTTACGGCTTAAGTTACTCCATTACGGAACGAATAAAAAAAATTGCCAGAATATTTATAAAGCACTTAAAAATAAATATGGAATAACGGAAAGCAACATATTTGAGTAGGTATATTGAAATAAGTAACACACTTTTGTGGAAGACTATCACGTGCAACACAAAGTAAGCCTGCCTCAAGGGGACCATTCGTCATCAAATTGAAAAGCCTTTTGCAAATGTGCCTGTCAAAGAGTACATATTTTCTTTACAATGGTTAGGGAAGTGTTGCACAAGTGATAATTTTTTTCTGTCTGGTATTCACTGAGTTATATGTGACTGAGTCTACAGTATTAAACCCAAATCTCTTGAGGTTTTACTATAAACGAATGACAGAGAATTCCTAGACATTTGAGGTAAAGCCTACACAAAGTTGATTAAGTGATACCCCCTCCCCCCATCGTCCTTAGCATCTGTCTCAGGATAAGAATGTTAAATGTGAAAACACAGTCTTGTCCAAAATATGATTCCGTATAGAGTGCAAGTAAGCAACGGAAGCAACACTTCGCACTCCACTACCCCTTTTGTTCAGTACTAAAGTTTCCTAGCCAAGAGATATTTACTTGTACTAATCATAGGATATGATTTTAGAAAGAAATTTCTAAGAATGTACATTAGGAGCGCAACATTGTATGGCAGTGAAACATGACTGTGGGAAAACCGAAACAGAAGAGTATCGAAGACTTGAGATGTGGGGATACAGAAGAATGATGAAAATTACATGAAATGATAAGGTAAGGCGACGTTCTCCGTAGAATCGGGGAGGAAAGGCATATGTGGAAAACGCTGATAAGAAGAAGGGACAGGATGATCAGGGATCTGCTAAGACATCAGCGAATGACTTCGATGGTGCTAGAGGGGGCTGTAGAGAATAAAAAATGTAGAGGAAGACAGGGATTGGAATTCCTGTAGCAAATAACTGAGGACCACGTTACAGTTGCTATTCTGAGATGAAAAAGTTGTCACAGAAGAGGAATTTGTAGCCGGCCTCATCAACCAGTCAGAAGACTGATGACTAAGAAACAAAAAAGTGTCCATTTGACATTATCATGCTGAGATTTCACATCACCGTAACTATAGTCAGAACTCGTACAGGAAGCTTTCAGATCTATGAATTGCGAAATTGAAGAAGAAATTCGTTGTAATGTAATGTTTTACCAATTTTCATTTTACTGATGAGATTGTACTGTTAGCCTCTAGAACAGATGAATCTCGCTAACGAATGTAAGGTCGTGTAAGAGCGAAGTGTGAATGTAGGTTTCAAAATCAATTAAATTACAAAAATAATATATATTTTTCAAACCTTTGAAGAAATACGAGCACGAATTAAGTATGTCATAGAACCAATGGATAAAATTTCATTTTTTTGACTGTTGAAGACAATAAGCAGATGGACAGATACAAAAATAGAAAGTATAAAACCATCCTAGAGGTTTTGAGAAACTAAATACGGTTTTGAAAGTCAGTCTCCCAATCGTCTGAAGTGGAAATTTAGAATCAGTATTTTTTATCAGTCTTATGCAGTGAGACATACAGCTTTAATCAGAAAATTGTAGAAACACTTGAGAATTTCTGAAAAACCAATAAAGAGGTGCGTATAGAGAATTACTGGGAGAAAAAGGACAATAAACAAAGTAAGTCAGGGAAGAGGACGGAGTGGAGACGTAAGTAATTATGTCCGTGCTGAAAGGAAATGGAAGTCGCTAGCCGAATTGATGCTACATGTGGAATTCGAAGAAATAAGAAGGGACCGATAAGGCGGGAAGTTGACACGAATAAATATACAGGAGCATGAGAAAATGCTTAAAGATTATGACCTTTGGTATTAACATGTTCATAACCATGTGGCTGCCTTAGACGTTACATCTCATTCTGGAATCATTTGCAAAGTTACGAAGACTGCAAGAAGCGGCAAGTACTTAACAGCTCATGCATCAAACTTACTGACAGGAATAATAGAAAGGAGAATGGAAAAGGAAACTGACGATGTGTCACACAATTATCACTTAGGCTTTAGGTAAGGTAAAGTCACCGGAGAAGCAATTCTGACGTTGCAGTTGTTAATGGAATCAAGACTTCAGAAAAATCAAGACATCTACTTAAGATTTATCGATGTGGCATTCAATAGTGTCAAATGGCGCAAGATGTTCGCAACTCGGAGAAAAATGAGGATACGCTATAGGAAAAGATGGGTAATATACAATATGTACAAGAACCAAGAGGGAACAGTAAGAGTCGAAGACCAAAACAGTAGTGCTCTGATTATGAGGGTGTAAGACAGAGATACAGGCCTTCGCACCTACTGTTCAATCTATACATCGAAGAAGCAATAACTGAAATAAAAGAAAGGTTCAAGTGTGGAAATAGAATTCGAGGTGAAAGTATACCAGTGACAAGATTCGGTGATGACGCTGGCATACTCAATGAAAGTGAAGAAGCATTACAAGATTTGTTAAGTGGAATGAACAACAGTCTAATGCGTACAGAATATGGATTGACAGTACATCGAAGAAAGGCGAAAGTAATAAGAAGTATGGCTGACATGGAAATAAGTGTCCAAGGAATAGAAAAGCAACTGCAATCACTCAACAGAGGAAAGTCCACTGGACCTGGCGGGATACCAATTCGACTCTACACAGAGTACACGAAAGAACTTGACCCCTTCTAACAGCCGTGTACCTCAAGTCTCTAGAGGAACGGAAGGTTCCAAATGATTGGAAAAGAGCACAGGTAGTCCCAGTCTTCAAGAAGGGTCGTCGAGCAGATGCTCAAAACTATAGACCTATATCTCTGACGTCGATCTGTTGTAGAATTTTAGAATATGTTTTTTGCTCGCGTATCATGTCGTTTTTGGAAACCCAGAATCTACTCTGTAGGAATCAACATGGACTCCGGAAACAGCGATCGTGTGAGACCCAACTCGCTTTATTTGTTCATAAGACCCAGAAACTATTAGATACAGGCTTCCAGGTAGATGCTATTTTCCTTGACTTCCGGAAGGCGTTCGATACAGTTCCGAATGTCACCTGATAAACAAAGTAAGAGCCTACGGAATATCAGACCAGCTGCGTGGCTGGATTGAAGAGTTTTTAGCAAACAGAACACAGCATGTTGTTATCAATGGAGAGACGTCTACAGACGTTAAAGTAACCTCTGGCGTGCCACAGAGGAGTGTTATGGGACCATTGCTTTTCACAATATATATAAATGACCTAGTAGATAGTGTCGGAAGTTCCATGCGGCTTCTCGCGGATGATGCTGTAGTATACAGGGAAGTTGCAGCATTAGAAAATTGTAGCGAAATGCAGGAAGATCTGCAGCGTATAGGCACTTGGTGCAGGGAGTGGCAACTGACCCTTAACATAGACAAATGTAATGTATTGCGAATACATAGAAAGAAGGACCCTTTGTAAGTAGGCTGTTTAGGTTCTTATATTGGTAACGCCGCCGCCACATAGCGCTCTGTATGAAAATCACTGGCTGTGCTGTGTGCAGTCTGTGGCTAGTTTGCATTGTTGTCTGCCATTTTAGTGTTGGGCAGCGGCAGCTGGATGTGAACAGCGCGTAGCGTTGTGCAGTTGGAGGTGAGCCGCCAGCATTGGTGGATGTGGGGAGAGAAATGGCGGAGACTTGAAATTTGTAAGACTGGATGGCATATATATTATGATTATTAAGGTAAATACATTGTTTTTTCTCTATCAAAATCTTTCATTTGCTAACTATGCCTGTCAGTAGTTAGTGCCTTCAGTAGTTTGAATCTTTTATTTGGCTGGCAGTAGCGGCGCTCGCTGTATTGCAGTACCTTGAGTAACGAAGATTTTTTGAGGTAAGTGATTTGTGAAAGGTATAGGTTAATGTTAGTCATGGCCATTCTTTTGTAGGGATTTTTGAAAGTCAGATTGCGTTGCGCCAAAAGTATTGTGTGTCAGTTTAAGCACAGTCATGTATAATTTTTCTAAGGGGACGTTTCACCTTTATTGTATGATTATATGATAGCGGAACAAACACTGGTAGCAGATACTTCTGTAAAATATCTGGGAGTATGCGTACGGAACGATTTGAAGTGGAATGATCATATAAAATTAATTGTTGGTAAGGCGGGTACCAGGTTGAGATTCATTGGGAGAGTCCTTAGAAAGTGTAGTCCATCAACAAAGGAGGTGGCTTACAAAACACTCGTTCGACCTATACTTGAGTATTGCTCATCAGTGTGGGATCCGTACCAGATCGGGTTGACGGAGGAGATAGAGAAGATCCAAAGAAGAGCGGCGCGTTTCGTCACAGGGTTATTTGGTAACCGTGATAGCGTTACGGAGATGTTTAGCAAACTCAAGTGGCAGACTCTGCAAGAGAGGCGCTCAGCATGGCGGTGTAGCTTGTTCGCCAGGTTTCGAGAGGATGCGTTTCTAGTTGAGGTATCGAATATATTGCTTCCCCCTACTTATACCTCCCGAAGAGATCACGAATGTAAAATTGGAGAGATTCGAGCGCGCACGGAGGCTTTCCGACAGTAGTTCTTCCCGCGAACCATACGCGACTGGAACAGAAAAGGGAGGTAATGACAGTGGTACGTAAAGTGCCCTCCGCCACACACCGTTGCGTGGCTTGCGGAGTATAAATGTAGATGTAGATGTAGAAATGAGAATCTTGAGAAATTAAATATGAAGTTTGGTGATCACGAAATAGATGAAGTTAAAGACTTTTGCTACCTAGGCAGCAAAACATCTCTTGACGGACGGAACAAAGAGGGTATAAAAAGTAGAGTAGTACTGACAAAAATGGAATTCGTGGCCAAAAGAAGTCTCTAGTATCAAAAGTTGGCCTTAATTTGAGGGAGAAATTTCTGAGGATGGTTCGTTTGGAGCACAGGGTTGTATGGCAATTGAAATGTAGTACTACAGAAGAGTGTTGAAAATTAGGTGGACTGATAAGGTTAGGAATAAAGAGGTTACCATTCCGCAGATAATCGGCGAGAAAAGAAATATACGGAAAACAAAGACACGAAGAAGGGACACGATGGTGACATCTGTTAAGACGTCACGGAATAAGTTCCATGGTCTCAAAGGGAGTCATAGAGGGTTAAAACCGTAGGGAAGACAGATATTAGAATATATGTACGAAATAATTGAGGACATCGGTTGCAGGTGCTTCTCTGACATGAAATGGTTGGCACAGGTGAGGAAGTGGTGGGAGCCCACATTAAACGAGTCTGGAGACTGAAAGCTCAAAAACAAAAAAAAAAAAAAAAAAAAAACTCTAAAAGTGAGTGGGTTGCATTAAGCTCAGCCGAAAAGTGTAGTTTGGCTATGTGCTCTTTCGGCCTGAAGAATTAACAAAAAGATAAGTTTTCGAAAGGAGCCTTGTAACTCTAATAAGTCTTGGAAACGGTGTTGCTTATGGGCACCCTCCTCGCTTGCTTGACATAGCCCCTATTATTCTTAAGTTAATGTACATGTAGCGCGTCTTTGGAACTAACAGATTTTAGAAATAAAACCTCATGAACTAATGGAAACTTCAAACTAAAGTAATTACTAAAGCCTTCCGAATGACACTTTGAAATCTGTGCATCCTCCGGTGTTGGGCGCTAACTGTTCTTCAGGGAAGTGGGAGTGTCACTTTTAGTCTCCTGGCCACGGGAAAGAAGACTCAATAGAACGAAGGGGAGTGTTGGATTTGATCGCTAGTGGCAAAGATGCACTCGTATAACTTTGCACCAAATCGCAGAAACTCTGTGGGCAACGTGAGCATCAATTCAAAAATGTGTGTGGGTCACGCATTCTTTGGCGGGATGTCAGACTAAATTTTAGGCCAGGCGTGGGAAGCACCAGAGATCACTACACAACTCCTTTTCATTACATATTTTGTGCTACATACTTGGGGTACTACCGACTACAAAGCGCCTGTGCATTGATATTCATCTGCGTAACTACGTTTCTGCTTCAATAAAGTATTGTGTTTCAGTAAGTTTGTACGTATTGCTCAAATTGGTCACACATAAAACGTATAATGAATCAGCAATGTAGGAAACGGTAGATTGTTGCTTATTGTAAAGATAACACGCTAAGCTGCAGACAAGCGCAATTAAAAGACACGTACACACAGGCTTTCGGCTTACTAGAAAAAGAGAAACTCACACTATTCATTCACACAAGCAAGCATACCTTACGCGTACATGGCAGCCACCTCCGAGCTGCCGGGGTTGGCGGTAACGTCTGCATGAGATGTTCCTGCTTGTGTTTCGCCTGAATGCAGCCCAGTGTGGTATCTTTACGGCTTGTAACAATCTATTTTTCCGACATTGTTGTTACAGGCAAATTTAAGGCACACTCTGCGAATCGTAAAGCGTTAAACAGCAGAGATTCAGAAATATATGTGTGTAATATATGTGACATACACGTACCTGAGTGGGTGAAAGGCTAATATGTTATACGAAAGTACGTATGTATTCTGTATACTATACATAAATGATCTGACGGATAGGATGTGCAACAATCTCCCGCTATTTGCTATTAATGGTGTGGTGTATGGAAAGGTTCAAAGGGCTGTAAGCACTATGGGACTTAACATCTGATATCATCAGTCCCCTAGACTTAAAACTACTTAAACCTAACTAACCTAAGGACGCCACACACATCCATGCCCGAGGCAGGACTTGAACCTGCGACCGTAGCAGCAGCGCGGTTCCGGACTGAAGCGCCTAGAACCGCTCGGTCACAGAAGCCAGCCTATGGAAACGTCTCGTCGTTGAATGGCTCTAGGGGGATACAAGATATCTTACACAAAATTTATATATAGTTGGTGTGATGAATGGTAGCCAGTTCTAAATGTCGAAAAATGGACCTTAATGCGGAAGAGTGGGAGAAACAAAACCGTACCGCTCGGATACAGCATTAATAGTGTCCTGCTTGACATAGTCACGTCGTTTATATGTCTGGGCTTAACTGCAAAGCGATGTGAAGTGGAACGAGCATGTGAGGATTGTGAAAGGGAGCGCGAATGGTAGACTTCAGGTTATGCGGAGAGTTTTGGGGAATTGTGGTTCATCTGTAAAGGGGACCGCATAGTTATGGGAACTAGCGCGAACTTTCTTGAGTACTGCTCGACTGTTTCGGATTAAAGGAAGACATCGAAGCAATTCGGAGGCGAACTGCTAGGCTTGTTAGCGGTAGGTTAGAAGTGGACGCATGTATTACGGACATACTTCGGTAACTCGAAAGGGAATCCCTGGGGGGAAGGCGACGCTCTTTTCGAGGAATAGTATTGAGAAAATTTAGAGAACCGGCGTCATATAGGCAGCCGTTGTTCCCTCGCTCAGTTTGCATGTGGGATGGGTAAGGAAATGACTAGTAGTGGAAGAAGGTACTAACCGCAGCTTGCGGTGTGTGTATGTAGATGCATATGTAGATGGATGTATGCACGGAAGAGGAAGAGATTGACAGAGAGGGAGGATGAGATGGATAGTGAAAGGTTATGATGGGTAGATAAAGAGTGGGTGAAGGTGGACAGGGAGGTCGAGGAGGAGATGGAGGAGAGAAATAGAAGAGAAGGAGGAGGAGAGGAGAGGATCGGGGAGGAGGAGATCGACACAGAGAGAGGGAAAGGGTAGAGAGAGGCGGGAGGAGTAGATGGTCAGAAAGAGGTCAGAGAAGAAGATGTACAGAGCGTGGGGGAAGACGAAGCTCGACAGAAAGTGTTGGAGGAGCTAGGGGTGGAGGAGGAGGAGCAGGAGGAGGAGTAAGAGTAAGAGGAGGACGACAGAGGGAGGAAGAGGAGTTGCGACACACGTGTACACGGGTGAAACCACAGGTAAAAAGCTGGTAAAACACAAGTGTCAGAGTTCCAGTGTACTTCTTTTCTCTTGCCCCCTCACTACATTTGCAACTGCTTTTCTTTTCTTTTTTTTACGTAGAAACCAGATACACGTTGGTATTTTTATAGACATCACCAGGTATCGGCGGCGCCACATGAATTGACACACGAGGCAAGTGCATTTCAGAACAACGAATTAAGCTGGGTAACGTTTCTTAAAAAATATAGCTACCTTGCAGTTTGCAACTCTGCATGTAGGGCATTGTGAACTCAATCAGGCGCCAGAATACCGACAGAGTACCGCGCTTTTTCTCTGTAGTTTGTTCGTATATAATCCAACCACTATGTGGCTGTCGCCTCAAAAAGCATAGTGCAACAGTGCACCAACCACACGTAAACACAAATTTAGAAACTTACTGTGTCACACTTCGTGCTTGATGGCAGCTTGCGAGGGGTGATGAAAGGTTCAGTTCGACTCCGTTCGATTGGAAATGCTATATATACTACCGTTTTCATCTCTTAGTTCATGTTATCGCTGCCACTTCCAGCAGTGTACACGCGGTATATTCTGTAATGCGATCAATCTTACACTCGCGACAGCAAGCACTGGCGAGCACGTGACGTAATAAAGAGCAATAAGCGGCGCCGTAAAGGGCAGAGCTCCGACGCAGCCCCCTCTGCAGGGAGCTGGCGGTGACGCAGCAGTCACCAGCGGCAGACGGCGGCGAGGAAGTGCGGCCGCCGACTGCGCAATCAATTAGCGCGACGTCTCCTGTGGCAATAACGCCACGGGGAGGGCCTCTGGTGTAGGCCTGGTGGCCCCCGTCTCCTTTTGCTTAGGTGGTCGCGCGGTTCACTTCAAATTTAGTTGCTGTCACAACGCAGGCTTTGCAAGAACGTAATAACGTGGAATTCTGTTCGAGCTACTTTGATGTCTTACAGCTGTAATGGAAATAGGGACAGCGGATAACCACGTTTGTGGAAAGACAAACCCAAAAGCATCGGGGAAAATTTGAATAGCCACCCAGCTAAAGGTGCAAAAAGACTTTTTAAACGAACAAAATAAGTGTGACAGCTTATTACCAAAATTTGTTGTTATGCACTGTGGTGTCGACTCTTGTAGTGTTTTTCATGTTAATATCATCTTTATGTATTTTGATTTCAGGTGTCTTTTGCATAAATTGAGTTGTACATGTAAAAGAAGGAGAGAGAAGCTGTAAATGATGAGGCTAGCCATCCTTGTGGAAGCTCCGAAGCTTAATGTAAATTATGGTGAAATCAACAGAGTCAGACACTTTAAATACCTCAGTGAAATAACTGAACCAACAGGACCTGAAAACAATAGCACTAAAAACAGATTGCAGAAAATCAAGAAAGCGATTTCACTTATTTCAGGTTTGTATAAAAAATAATTCCTGTCAAAAAGCACTAAAATGAAACTCTATAACACTGTAATCGAACCGACAGTCACATATGTAAGTGAAACACTCTCACTGAATCGAAAACTAGATTCACAAGAATTTAAGAAACCAGAGAGAAAGTTTATTAGACAAATTCTAAACCAAGATACACAAAAGATGGACACACACTATAAACCATTGAGACAACAGAGACCATAATAGCGTAACAGATGTCATCAGGGAGCAATCAGTTACCTAGTTCCAAAATTGTATCACGTATTAACAAAGGAAGCTGTTGTGCAACTTTAAAATTCAGTTACACTGTTTTGAAAAGCAAAATTTATTCTGCAGGTGATGGACAACAAATGATCATTTTTTACGTATACAGCTGCAACCAAAGCACATCAGCTGTATTAATATTGGTGAAATATAAATCATAATGTTAAATTTTCCATAAACTCTGAAATACCACAGACTCGTGAAATTTCATACCAGTTTTGAAATCAGCACGAAAATTCCTGTAAATGAGACACTATATACATAAATTATCAAAAGTTCTAAATTTCAAAAAATTACATTTTTTTATTTTGCGAAGATTGCTGACATAATGGTAGAAATAATAGTCGACCCAGGTATGGTTGCTGCCATATCAGTATACACTCAAACAAATTTAATATGTGACAAATAAACTCTTTTAATTCATACTAATATAAATTAAAATAGGGTAGACTTAAGGGAGCTTAATTCTATTATTAGTTTTAATGTGACATTGCATCCATTAAATTGGAGGAGAAACTGATGCCTTGTAATAAGTTTTTACTAGATGCAAAGCGCCACTTTAGAGTGAGTTGACATTGTGGTAGACCATGTTGATATATAATACTTTTAATTTTTGCGAATGACATCCAAATCTGGATTGGGAACAGTGCAATACCATGTCCAATGGCAGTGTTGAGCGTCCTTAGTGAGTTTTCTACGAAATAAATACTGAATTACGAAGACTAGTTTTGAAGTATCAATATTTTCATTGTAGACAACTACAGAAACCTGATAGCAAGTGAACTTAAGGACCAGAGACCTCGAATCGACTGCAGCCACTACATTTATCACTTATATTGATTAAATCCAAATGCTACATTTGTGGCATGGTATGTGAATGACAACTCAGACACCAAACTTAGGCAATGGCACACCAGTTGCATAGTGTGGCCAGAATATAACAGGGGACTGCTGCTACCGAGGGGAAGAGAGAGAAGATAGATTCTTCCAGAGAATGCACGATAATATAGAGGTTCCTGAAGGCACTCCACATCCCGACCACTTTGCCCATTGGTATGCGCTGGCTTCAACGTCAATCTCAAGTTCATTCGAACGCCCTGACGACCAATGGTTTAACTCTGGTAAGTGTAGTGTCTTGACCAAGGAAGCAAGGGAGGTGGTGTGCTATGGCTGGCCAGTATCCTCTTTCTACAGCACAAATGCACCCATGGATAGATATTGTTCTTTATTTACAGGACCAGGTTATTTGACTCTATTACAATCCGTATGTTGTAGTACAAGCTAATCCATAAAGACCTCTTGCAGACAATATCGGTAATCTAGCTATTACGAACTTCAGTCTCACTAATGTGGTCGATAGGCACTGTCGTAACCTGTGACCCGTTCTACTGGATGAGTGACAGTCGCCAAACTTGAGTGTGAGTTTGTGAGGCCCTCTGATCAGTGGCAGTGGCCTAAATACCTGCTGTCGAGAGGGCGTTGGCGGCGTGTTGCATGCGAGTCTGTCTCTGGGCTCTCTCGTGATAGACGCACTTGATGAACCGCCTGCTATCGATCTTCGCGCTACATCTTTGCTGACCGGTGTGCTGGCGAAAGCCTACGCAAGCACAGTAAGGACATGAGCTAAACGAGAACGCCAAATAATTTCTACAGTCAATGGCGAAAATGATGTCTTTAAAAAAATTATATATACAACTTTGATTTCAGCAACAGAGCGAGGTGCTGGTCCACAGCGATTCCAACCTGACTTATCTTTCTGTACAGCACCTTTGATAGCAGTCACACTGTGGAGGCGCTCCAGCCTCTACTCCAAAGGTTACCAAATCTATGAACCTACTTTCAGTTTAATCGGCTGGACCGATTCATATTCATTAATTTGCGCCCACGTGCCTCCGCTGTACAATGGAGGCTCTATATCCAGACTTCGGTCTCAAGTTTTATCAGGGTGCATCCTTGTCTTTCCGTTCCTATTGTGTTTAGTTTGCTTCTCTTTTCTTTCACGAAGGCTCGCTTAAAATTATATGGGTATTATAAAAGCAACTCCACCGCCGTATTTTCTCTTATGTGCAAGAAGGTTAATCTCAGCAATTAGGGAAGGGATATTGATACAGTTTTCACTAGCAGACACTCTGATTCACGAGTTTTGTGTGTGTAATTTATAATTATAAAAATAGCGAGTGTGCAGTATGTGTATTATTATGGGATCCATACTTAATCGACACTTGGAGTGACATCTTTTGAGAATGATGGAAGCTACAACCTGGTATGCTACATGGGAAGCGGTACCTGACGGGAAAAGCAGTAAAGTTAAAGCCGCCACAACTCCAGAGAACACTGAAGCTTGATCAGAATATATACATATTACAAATTTAAATCCTCCACCACTTTTTTTTCTGTTTGTATGTGAAGGCTGCTCTCAGAAACAACTGCTGCGATTTTGATGCAGTTTTCGTTAATATATAAACTAATAATAATGTAGTGTGACGAAGGCCTCCCGTCGGGTAGAGCGCTCGCCTGGTGCAAGTCTTTCGATTTGACGCCACTGCGGCGACTTCCGTGGCGATTGGGATGAAATGATGATGATTAGGACAACACAAAATCTCCGACCCAGCCGGGAATGGAACCCAGGCCCTTAGGATTCACAGTCCGTCGCGCTGACCACTTTTTTTTTAAATATCATTTTGTTCGTTTTTATTCGTTTGAATTGTTCGTGGCGGACGTCACCTGACGCCCGTTGAAGTTCGTTATTCATCCATTCACTCAGTTTTTTTATTACGGAGGGCAGCTAACCGTCTGACCGAACACGCTTAGCTACCGTGCCGGCCACTCAGCTATGGGGGCGGACAATATACACTACTGGCCATTAAAATTGCTACACGACGAAGTTGACGTGCTACAGACGCGAAATTTAACCGACAGGCAGAACATGCTGTGATATGCAAATGATTAGCTTTTCAGAGCATTCATACAAGGTTGGTGCCGGTGGCGACACCTACAACGTGCAGACATGAGGAAAATTTCCATACACAAACAGCAGTTGACCGGCGTTGCCGGTAAAACTTTGTTGTGATGTCTCGTGTAAGGAGGAGAAAATGCGTGCCATCACGTTTCCGACTTTGATAAAGGACGGATTGTAGCCTGTCGCGATTACGGTTTATCGTATCGCGACATTGCTACTCGCGTTGGTCGAGATCCAATGACTGTTAGCAGAATATGGTACCGGTGGGTTCAGGAGGGTAGTACGGAACGCCGTGCTGGATCCCAATGGCCTCGTATCACTAGCAGTCGAGATGAAAGGCATCTTATCTACATGGCTGTAACGGATCGTGCAGGCACGTCTCGATCCCTGAGTCAACAGATGGGGACGTTTGCAAGAACACAACCATCTGCACGAACAGTTCGACGTTTGCAGCAGCGTGGACTATCAGCTCGGATACCATGGCTGCGGTTAACCTTGACGCTGCATCACAGACAGGAGCGCCTGCGTTGGTGTACTCAACGACGAACCTGGGTGCACAAATGGCAAAACGTAATTTTTTCGGATGAATCCAGGTTCTGTTTACAGCATCATGATGGTCGCATCCGTGTTTGGTGACATCGCGGTGAACGCACATTGGAAGCGTGAATTCGTCATCGCCATACAGTTTGGACGTCAACTCTGTCCCAGTGCCAGTATCTGTGATATTGAAGACACAGTTGTGGGGTAACTTGCCCCAGAAGAGGACACAACGTCTTTATAAAACCAATCCCATCCGATTCAGTACAGGCATCCAGGCTGCTGTTACTCTCTGACCGATGGTGCATATCACACACATTGTTGCAGGGAGTCCATTGTTGTTTGCAGACAGCAGGCGCAGATGTGGAGGGATTACGATGTCCTTGGTGCACAGTACGGCGGTTCTTCCTTGTGACGGTCAGACGTGGTCGCCCAGAACCTCCACGATAGGCACGCGATACAACGTCCTACAGATCAGGGGACTCATTCTGGCATGTACTTTACAGGCCTACATTTGAGACGATTTCGTAAGCACTTAATCACTGCAATAGCATCACACGCCCTCTCAACTCGGGAAGTTCATTTCGTTTTCTCCTTGTCTTCTGGGTGCTTCATTTTTTCCCAGGAAAGGTATATATACGAGAAAAGGCATTATAGAAAGTCATGTACAGTGATGGAAAAATCGCAACACCAAAAAATAATTGACATAGAGCCATGAAATTTTGCAAATACGTTCCTCTAGGTAACATATGTATGTGATGAACATCGCAAGATCACACGTTAAAGCAAGCGCGAGATATGTTATTGTACATATGAAATGCTAGTACATTAATACCCGTTGCAACTGCCAAAACGTTGAATGCAAGCATGTAAACGTGCATGCATTGTGTTGTACAGGTGCCGGATGTCAGTTTGTGCGATGGAGTTCCATGCCTGTTGCTCTTCATCTGGAAACGCAAGTACGGTTAATGCTCTTTCTCTATGACAATAAGGTTGTCGTCCGATGACGTCCCATATGTGCTCGAGTGGAGACAGATCCGGTTATCGAGCAGGCCAAGGCAACATGTCTCATCACTCTGTAGGGCATGCTAACAACGATATGCAAGCGAGCGTTAACCCGTGGAAAAGAAACCCTTGAATGCTGTTCATGAGTGGAAGCACAAAAAGGTCGAATAAGCAGATTGACGACCAGATTTGTAATCAGGGTGCGAGGTATAACCACGAGAGTGTTCCTGCTGTCATACGAGATCGAATTCTCAAGATCACAACTCTAGGTGTAGGTCCAGTGGGTTTTGTGGTGTCACCGCCAGACACCACACTTGCTAGGTGGTAGCTTTAAATCGGCCGCGGTCCGCTAGTATACGTCGGACCCGCCTATCGCCACTATCAGTGATTGCAGACTGAGCGCCGCCACATGGCAGGTCTAGTGAGACGTACTAGCACTCGTCCCAGTTGTACAGACGACTTGTTAGCGAAGCTACATTGACAAATACGCTCTCATTTGCCGAGACGATAGTTAGCACAGCCTTCAGCTACGTCATTTGCTACGACCTAGCAAGGCGCCATTTATCCTTTGCTATGTATCTGATGAAGCATGAACCATCTGACCGATGTACACCTATTATGGAATAAAGTTAAGTATTACTTCAACTACGTACTTTAGTTGCTACTATAATTTCCGTTAACTGTTCCAGACCTCACGCCATCCTGCGTGAGCTTATAGCGTGCATTTCGGCCTCCTCTAGTAACACAGTGTTGGCTCTTCTGCCAACACTACCGGTTTAACAGTCCGGCTGGTTGCAGGCCCTCAGTATGCCTCCTCCTAACCACTACCGGGCTATTCTGACACCAAGGCAGAACTGGATTTCATCAGAAAACACAACAGACCTCCACCTTGCCCTCTAGTGAACTTTCGCTTGACACTACAGAAGTTGCAAATGGAGGTGGTTTGGGGTCAGTGGAGTGCAAGGCATCCGACCCAGAGCTGCCCTTGAAGCAAGTGATTAGCAACAGTTCGTTGTGTCACTGTGGTGCCAACTACTGCTCAGTTTCCTGCTATAGAAGCAGTACGATGCGCCAGAGCCATACGCCAAACGCGATGATCTTCCCTCTACGTAGTGCCTTGTGCCCTTCATGAGCCCAGTCTTCTTCCCACTGTACATTCTCATGACCACCGCTACCAGCAATCATGTACAGTGGGTACATTCCAAATCGTTTCGCAATATCGCATAAGGAACATCCAGCTTCTCGTAGCAGTATTACAATACGCCGTCCAAGCTCAGTGATGTTTTAATAATGGCCATTTTGTCATCTTAAAGGCGTTCTTGACTATCATCAACTCACCACGTCCAGCTAAGGCTTACGACCGTTACAGCGTGTATTTAAAGCAAACCTGATTTGTTACTGGGTCCACTCTTATGTGACTGGCGTGAAATCATCTTTCAGATGTAGAAACATGACTCCCAACTCGTTCTTGCTGTTGCGATCTTTTTTCATCATTCTATTTGATGAAATGAGAGAAACTATGTTAAAAATTAATGGATTGATGTTGGGGTGGGGTAACCTCCACCGGGCGATGTGACAACGCTGTAGCACTCGCTTCGGCGTTGTCTCTGTGGTTACTTTTGTAGATAATACAGCGCGCTACAGACTCAGTGTATCCACCTCGTCACACGCAGCCGCTGCGTTCCAACCTCCCTCCAAATCTGTCATTATACGTTGTACGTCTAAAAACATATTACAACTTTGAACATTCATAGAAATTTTTCAAACGTCTTACAGATCTAGTTTTTGCATTTGTAGGAAAATACACTACTGCCCATTAAAATTGCTACACAACGAAGATCACGTGCTACAGACGCGAAATTTAACCGACAGGAAGAAGATGCTGAGATTTGCAAATAATGAGATGGCGACACCTACAACGTGCTGACATGAGAAAGTTTCCAACCGATTTCTCGTACACAAACAGTAGTTGGCCGGCGTTGCCTGGTGAAACGTTATTGTGATGCCTCGTGCAAGGAGGAGCAATGCGTACCATCACGTTTCCGACTTTGATAAATGTCAGATTGTAGCCTGTAAAGATTGCGGTTTATCGTATCGCGACATTGCTGCTCACGTTGGTCGAGATCCAATGACTGTTAGCAGAATATGGTACCGGTGGGTTCAGGAGGGTAATACGGAACGCCGTGCTGGATCCCAACGGCCTCGTATCTGTAGCACTCGAGATGACAGGCATCTTATCCGCATGGCTGTAATGGATCGTGCACCCAAGTCTCGATCCCTGAGTCAACAGATGGGGACATTTGCAAGACAACAAACATCTGCACGAACAGTTCGACGACGTTTGCAGCAGCATGGACTATCAGCTCGGAGACCATGGCTGCGGTTAACCTTGACGCTGCATCACAGACAGGAGCGCCTGCGTTGGTGTACTCAACGACGAACCTGCGTGCATGAATGGAAAAACGTCATTTTTTCGGATGAATTCACCTTCTGTTTTCAGCATCATGATGGTCGCATCCGTGTTTGATGACATTGCGGTGAACGCACATTGGTAGCTTGTATTCGTCATTGCCATACTGACGTATCACCCGGCGTGATGGTATGGGATGCCATTGGTTACACGTCTCGGTCACCTCTTGTTCGCATTGACGGCACTTTGAACAGTGGACGTTACATTTCAAATGTGTTACGACCCGTGGCTCTACCTTTCATTCGATCCCTGCGAAATCCTACATTTCAGCAGGATAATGCACGACCGCATGTTGCAGGTCCTGTACGGGCCTTTCTGGATACAGAAAATGTTCGACTGCTGCCCTGGCCAGCCCATTCTCCAGATATCTGACCAACTGAAAACGTCTGGTCAATGGTGGCAGAGCAACTGGTTCGTCACAATACGCCAGTCACTACTCTTGATGAACTGTGGTATCGTGTTGAAGCTGCATGGGCAGCTGTACCTGTACACGCCATCGAAGCTCTGTTTGACTCAATGCCCAGGCGTATCAAGGCCGTTATTACGGCCAGAGCTGGTTGTTCCGGGTATTGATTTCTCAGTATGTATGCACCCAAATTGCGTGAAAAATGTAATCACATGTCAGTTATAGTATAATATATTTGTCCAAGGAATACCCTTTATCATCTGCATTTCTTCTTGGTGTAGCAATTTTAATGGCCAGTAGTGTAGATGAAGTTTTGATTCAGATGGTACGCTAGTACCGAATAACATCCCGACAAGCGTTGGAGACACTTGGAGCTCAGTTGGTTGGTTGTCTTCGCGACTGTCGATCGTTCTCGCTGTGGGTTTATGTTTGAAAAATTACAGTCTGCTCCAACTGGTAACGGAATTTACGAATCTGGTGAATGTCTTCTCAGTAGGCTTACCACTTACCTGTAAGTAGCATAAGCGTTTCGTGGAAACTGGGTGCTGCCTAAACGGTACGAAATCCTCAGGTCGACCGTGTGTGTGACGGCGTCGTAGAGAACGTGAGGCAAAGCCTTGTCCTGCACAATCGAGCTATGTGCTTCTCAGAAGCTGGGTATCCCACATGTGACTGTTTTGAGTGTGTTATGAAGACATTCTCATTTCAAACCGTACGAAATAACAATGGTGCAAGGACTTAAAGACACTGATAAGACTGGTCGTAGTTCTGTGGGGAAATGATACCTCAGTTGGATAAAACCAAAATTTGATTGTAAACATTATTTTTAGTGAAGACTCGAGTTTTCGGTTGAGTGGTTAGTAAACCGTAGAATCTGGGTTAGTGAAAATCCACGACACATATTGGAACATGGCCCTGATGGCTCAACCGTTAACGTCTTTTGTGGATTTTGCAAGACCGAATTTTACGGCCAATTCGTTTTAAAGGAAGGTAATCAATATATATATATGAAGTAAGATAGGCTGGAAAACTTCTTAATCCAGCTGGTTGGCAATACTGACCAGGGAGTTAGCGTACACTTCTTACAAGGCTGCGCACAGCCAGTTCCTCACCGACGTCCGTAACTTCCTCAATCTCCGCTTTCCAGGTAAATGGAAATGTCGAGATACGCCGTCTGCGAGGCTGCCACGTTCACCGGACCTGGTACCTACTGATTTTTTCTGGAGGGGATTCTTCAAGGGTACCGTGTCTATACAACCTTTAACAGTCTCTAGTAGCGCTACTCCAATTTTCAACAAATTACAGCTAAGATAGTGAAGTTAGTTTGGCAAGAAACAGAATCGAGAAGGGATGTGTGCCACTTAACCAACGAAAGCCACAGTCAACCTGCTAATCTGTAAGCTAAAAAACTCAATGTACTTTGCTAAAAAAATGACAATAAAACCTGGTCTGTAAGTCCTTTTAGGAACACTCCGTAAAATTCGAAGTACGATCAGGTCGTCAAAACCACTGAAAAATAGATTCAGAGAGGAACCATCCTGATCATTAACCCTCGCATTACCAAGCGGGGTATTCTGACTACCCCAGATTGATTTTTTCCCTATAATAATGTTATCTAAAGGGCCACATGCCTGTGGTTTCATGACTTTGAACTAAAATGATTGACGTTGAATTCACACTCACGACTGTCTAATTTTTTGTCTTTATCATTGTTATTCAAGTCATTTATCGGTGCGATTGTGAGACTACCCCACTTGGTATGAAACGTCTTATTTTCTTATTTGTAGAAAAAGAAGATTTTGGGAAATATATCTGTCATTCATCTTCTTTGTTGACTTTTGCCATAGATCCAATGTTTGTTATTGTTGCTGGTTACTACAGTTCAGTTGAATTTTACGTTCACTGTTGAACTGACATTACGTGAGTCAGTATTTCATCTGCAAGTAAGGATGTCCAGAGGACTTTCTAGCGAAGAGATCATGGAAATTCTATACAATTCTGATGTCACTGACGATGAAAATGAATGGGACATTGATAATGAACTGCATGAATATATGGAACCTCTTGACAAAGACCATATCATAGCATCAGGTGAAGCTGATGATGAAATATCAGAAGACACTACACATTCACGTGAACAAGTAGAAGAAGAAGAAGAACACACTGGAGATTTGTTTGTTCTTGAAGTGGACTACAATTTTGTAGTGAACCACCAAAAGGTGTACGGCGTTGATGTCGCAACATTTTGAACATAACACCTGGCCCAGAGAGTGATGGAAAAACAATCAAAACACTAACAGAGTCATTTTTATTATTTATCTCACCGGAAATCATGAGCATCATTGTAGAAGAAACGAACAGGGAACCCAAACTAGTGATTTCTTTGTAGAATGCAGCTCATTCTTCGAACAAAACGACATGGAGAGATATAAATGCAACTAAAGTGTATGCTGTATTAGCAATTCTAATAGGAGCTGGTCGAACTCATGGATATTGCACAAGTGCTTCCGATGTGCGGGGAGGTAATGTTGCCTTTTTGCAACCATTTTCTGCTGCCATGTCAAGAAACCGATTTTTGTCTATACTGAAATTCTTGCGATTTGACAACAGAGACACAAGAGCACAGAGAATTGAAGAAACCAAGGACAAGCTACGAATTGAAGAAACCGAGGACAAGCTACAAGCCATCAGGGTAGTGTTCGACAAATTTCAATGTAACTTGTGCAAGAACTTCTATCCTTACGAATACGTGACTATTGATGAACGATTAGTAACATACCGAGGAAACTGCAATTTTAGGGTTTATATGAAGAGCAAGCCTGGCAAGTATGGCACTGAAATTTGGGTTTGTGCTGATGTGAAGACATCTTACTTATTACAGATTGAAATTTACACAGGAATGGTGGACAATACTCGGGAAGTGAATTAAGGAGAGAGATTTGTTTTGGACCTGATGGAACCATTTCTGAATAACGGTCATGGTGTAACAACTGATAATTTTTTCTTCCATTGGCTGCTGTACTACTAGAACGAAACACGACATTCGTTGGTACCTTGCATTCCAATAACAAAGAAATAATGAAGGAATTCTTGCCAAACAGAAAGAGAGAAGTTCACTCTTCAATGTTTGGTTTCGTGAATGACTTGACCCTAGTTTCCTATGTTCCAAAGAAGGGAAAGGCAGTGATACTACTCTATACTCAGATAATGGGAGACAAGTGAGTGGTGAAGAAAGTGAACACAAACCCGAAATCATACTGCACTACAACAAAACCAAAGGCGCTGTAGGTAATGGGGACAATGTGACAAGAGAATACAGTTGTGTTAGAGGAAAGAGGCGGTGGCCACTAAGAATCTTCATGGAAATGATAGATATTGCAGCACTGAATGCATATATTCTGTACACTGAAAGACTTCCTGACTGGCAGAAGAATAACCGAAGCCGACGTAAACTCTTCGCGACTGAACTGGCATTTGGACTCAGCAAAGGCAACATGGAAGGAAGAGACAAAAATATCAACGGTCTTCATAAAGATGTACAAGATGCACTGAAAGCTTGTAGTATTGCAATTCCTACAGCAGTGATCCAGACCCAGAGTTCCAAGTTACCAACGCCACAACGATGTCAAGATTGCAAGAGAAACGAAGATCGGAAAAGAAGATTCTGTTGTGTAACGTGCAAGAAACCTGTTTGTAATATACACAGAGAAGACAGCCTACTTACAAACTGTTACTGCGAAGTGCATGCAGTACAAAAATGTACCTGACTAAAAAGTTGAAAAAGTCTTGTGTTATTTTACTGCAGTGACTGTTGAGGTACATAGATTATCAATTTTCTGTTCGTTGAGTACTGAATTTAGTGAAAGATATAAAATTTTTCTGTACTTTGTGATCTGATTAAATACTTCTAACAACCTGAAAAGCTGCTTTCCAATACTAAATAAACCCATTCAATGGAAATAACGAAATCTTAGAACAAATATTACAATAAAACACAAAACTCTTTTTCGGGTAGTCCAAATACCCCGCTTGGTAAAACAGAGTTGTGAAAAAGCTTGGTAACGGGTGGGTTAACAGAGCTTCAGGAGCCTGAAAATAATAAATTATTATACGAACATTTATACTTCCACGTCAGTTCTTAAAGTATAACACGAAAGTATGAGAAAAGACAAGTATATGGTTCTAGCACTACTAGTTTCGGATATGGCCAATTTTCAGTTCCATCTGGTACATATACGAGCACATATACATACAGTCGACGTCGAGTGCCATGCGTAATTGTAAGTAGCTAGGTCGTCAGAGTGCGTCATCTCGTGACGCATAGCTACAAACAATACTTAAAAACAGTTGTTTATGGTACTAAGACATGTGTACGAGTGCGTATGCATAGGCATACTTCTACGCATATGTTAGTACCCTAAACAGGTGTGTAGCTACGATTCGCGAGATGATGCACAATTACACATGGCACGCGCTTTTTCACGACAAGACGAGGACGACGTATATAATCTGTAATAGATGCACTTGAAAGTGGGCCGTGTACCAAACTACTGGTGCTCAATTTAAAATAAATGCTAACAGAATGACCCCTTCCTCAAATTAATCGAGACTGAGACGTCCAATCAACAGAAAGTGATGCTAATTCACGTCACATTTCTGCCCTCATTCACATAGCATAGATACGCTTGTAAAATTGGAAGAATATTTTTTAAAAATTCTGCACAGATTTGGGTGAGGGTGGAAGCTTAAAATACGTCGGTATGTAGGAATATGAAACATAAAACATTCCGTTTGCTTACGCCACTCTTCCTTACAAAGACGTCGCTGAGCACTTCGGTGTTTCTCAGGAACGATTCAGCCGGTCGATGCGCAGTGAACAGAGACGGAATTGCGGAGATGGGTGGGGTTCCGACGACAGATGAAGAACCATTCAGTGGCGGAATGCGCTCGCGTTACAGGCACGCGGGCGGCGAACGGACATTGGACCGGTAAAACGATCGGTGCCAGAGGGGTAGTGGGCGTGGTCCTTGCTTCAGGTGTCTGCAGTCTGCAGCGGGGAAACCAAACGACTGCCGCGTGGGCGGACTGGCGAAGGACAGGTTCCTGGAGTCACACACAGAGCAGGCGAGCTACAGAGCTGAAGGAAGCAATACGGAAACCTCAGCCAAACGACGGCTTCCAGTAAGACTCGTATCAAGTGTTTTCGTGTTCCTGTTCTTTCATGAACTGCAAAACAGTTTGAATAATGCCTAGCGACACGGATCACACAGCATACATTGACGGGGAAAAACTTCGTACCAAATTTTAGTAACTGTTTAGAGCATAATAGACATTGTGGTACACATTGTGTAGCCATTTCTGCAGTCATAAGTCGATTCGTGATTACACACGATGGCACGAAGGATAGTTTCTATGTTACGTAACGGTCGAAATGATTATCTGGTCACCCGGTCAACCAATCCAAGTTCTAATCTGACGGCTTTCAAGAAAAACAAAAATTCGATTTTCAATATTTTACATAATTCTTGAGCGAATCTAAAAATTAAAACGTTATTTTAATCTATTCATTAACAGATACATTGAATCGCCGAAGAAACTGGTATAGGCATGCGTATTCAAATAGAGAGGTATGTAAACAGACAGAATGCGGCGCTGTGGTAGGTCTTATAAGAAAATTGGAAATTTGTGGTAAGGTCTTATGGGATCAAACGGCTAAGATAATCGATCCCTAAGCTTGCAGACTATTTAATATAACTTTAAACAAACTTACGCTAAGGATGACACATACACACACACACACACACACACACACACACACACACACACATACCCGATGGAGGACTCGAACCTCTGACGGGGGCAGCCGCGCGAACCGTGACAAGACGCCCTTGACCACGCGGCCACCCCGCGCACTGCCAGTATAAGACAACAAGTGTCTGGCGCAGTTGTTAGATCGATTACTGCTACTCCAATGATGGCAAGTTATCAAGATTTAAGTGAGTTTGAACGTCATGTTATAGTCGGGGCACGAGCGATGGGCACAGCATCTCCGAGATAGAGATGAAGTGGGTATTTTCCCGCATGACCATTTTACGAGTGTACCGTGACAATCAGAAACCCGGTAAAACATCAAATCTCAGACATCGCTGCGGCCGGAAAAAGAGCCTGCAAGAACGGGACCAATGATGACTAAAGAGAATCGTTGAGCATGACAAAAGTGCAACCCTTCCGCAAATTGCTGCAGTTTTCCATACTGGGCCAGCAGCAAGTGTCAGCGTGCGAACCATTCAGCGAAACATCATCGATATCGGCTTTCGGAGCTGAAGGCCTACTCGTGTACCCTTGAACACTGTGCAATACATAGTTTTACGCCTCGCCTGGGACTGTCAACACCGACATAGGACTGTTGATGACTGGAAACATGTTGCCTGATCGGACGAGTTTCGTGTCAACTTGAATCGAGCGGATAGACGTGTGAGGGAATTAAGACAACCTCATGAATCCATGGACCCTGCGTTTCAGCAGGGGACTGTTGAAGCTGGTAGAGGCTCTTTGACAAAATAGTAATACCAAAACAGTACAAAATAATATATTGGTAGAGATATGTAGTTGACATTATTTGCTTAATACAAGAACCACAGCCTCGCATAAAAGAGCTTCGTGACAACATAAACTCCATCCACCCACAAGTGCAGTTCACCATTGAAACACAAACAGACGAAAACCTTAGTTTCTTAGATCTCGCCATACACAAAAGAAACAACAAACATGAATTTACATTCTGCAGAAAACCCATAATCACCAGCAACATTATTCATAACCAATGCATCACCCCATAACTCACAAAGAACCGTGCTTCAGATATGTATTTCGCAGACTGAACAAAATACCCATGAACAAACACGATTACACTTAAGAACTGAACACAATAAAACAAATTGCACAGCAGAATGGATATGATGCAAAGAGAGTAGTAAACCACATAACACACAAACACACAACACGTAACCATAAAACACACACACACACACACACACACACACACACACACACACACACGCACACACGCACACAGAAACAAACAAACACAACACATCACACAACACAACAAATCAGCAGATAATAAGCAAGAAATGCCACATAATGACTTACAACAACAAAGTCACACACAGGGCCGGTAATATACTAAAGAAACAAAGACTCGCCATATCACACAGAACCAATAACACGATAAAAAGCAGACTTGGAAGAAATACCACCAGCACTGACAAATACACCTAGTTCAGTACATACCAACTTACTTGCAACTGCTGTCAATCTGTATGTGTGGGAAAAACATGCAGGAATTTCAGAACCAGGTACACAGAACACCTCAGAGCACTGAAAAGCAATAGCTCACACTCAACATTTGCAGACCACCTGATAGCACACAATAACCATCCAACAAACATTAAAACTGACTTACAAATCCTTAAAACTAGGAGCAGCTTATACCAAAAATTAACTATAAAAGAAAACTATCACATCCAAAAACCAGTAGCCCAAGGAAAGAAAGACCTCAAAGGATACACATCACTGTGTAATAAAACCGTCTTCGCCACAATAGAAGAAGTATACAAATAACACTCACACCAAAACTACTCATGAGAAGAAAAAAAACTTCTCTCCCCTCTCCCTCTCATCCTCTGCCCCAGCCCTGAACACACACACACACACACACACACACACACACACACACACACACACACATATATATATATATATATATATATATATATATATATATATATATATATATGCTAACGCGAGTGCGAGCGCACATTCAAACAAACCAAACACCACAGAAGCCAAATACACTTCAGACTCGCGCGTCTTACGAAGCAAAACACGCTACGAAACAAATGAATACTACACAGCCACAACAACACATAATGGCTGCGAAAACTCTGCCTATGTTTTGAAAAATCACTGCAGTGTCAAGCGTCCATAGGTCAAGAGATCTGCCTATTCACTTCGCCAACAAAATATGAGAAAGTACCACCGAACCGTACGTAACCAACGGAAAACCTGATTTATACTCATTTCTGTTTGTAAATGCATAAAAACAGAAAAATAAAAATTACATTTTGCTGTTTGTATACGAGAACTTGTAGATTGCGTAGCAGAATAGCTACCAAAATAAATTTCCAATAGCATCGTGTAAGGTATGTGAAGAAATGCATACATCCACTCTTATTGGGAATTAGCTATAAATACAACTTTGACATCATGTTATAAACAACACATAGTGTCTCAGGTCGTTAGTAAATATCCCAGCAGTGAACTTTGAACAAATGATGTACAATATTTTGCAACAATTATTCATTCACTATTGTAAATATTATGTGCCTAAAGGTCTGCTGTATGTTAACATGCAACAGCAATTTTACAGTTAGTAAAAGTACAAAATAACCCACTGAGCTTCTGTAAAGTTTGGAAGGTAGGAGACGAGATACTGGTAGAAGTAAAGCTGTGAGTACCGGGCGTGAGTCGTGCTTCGGTAGCTCAGATGGTAGAGCACTTGCCCGCGAAAGGCAAAGGTCCCGAATTCGAGTCTCGGTCGGGCACACAGTTTTAATCTGCCAGGAAGTTTCATATCAGCGCACACTCCGCTGCAGAGTGAAAATCTCATTCTGGTAACAGCTATAATAGTTTGATTGTCAAGATAAATTAATGTTTCTATATTATGGTCCTGATATAATGTTATTACTTTGTTTTCTCATTCCTCTTGTTAATCATGTCTCTTACGCACTGATCAGCCAGAACGTAAGACCCACTACTTAATGGCTTACTTAATAGCTCGCATGTCTATCTTTCGCACGGATAACAGCGGCGACGCGTCATAGCATGGAAGCAATGAAACACTGGTAGATCTCGATAGGGAATTGGCGCCACATCTCCACATACAAGGCACTTAACTCCCGTAAATTCCGGGGAGAGGCCCGATGAGCTCTGATGCCACTTTCAATCAAATCCCAGTTGTGTTCAATAATAGTCATATCTGACGAGTTGGGGGCCTGCACATCAACTGGAACTCGCCACTGTGTTCCTCGAACCATCCCGTCACACTCCTGGCCTTGTGACATGCCCATTATCGTGACGAAAAATTCCACTGCCGTCGGGAGACAAGATCGTCAAGAAGGGGTGTATAGGGCCTGCAACCAGAGTACGATACTCCTTGCCCGTCATGGTGCCTTGTACGAGATCCACTGGAGCCATGGATGCCCACGTCAATGTTCCCCAGAGCATGATGAAGCCGCAGCCAACTTGTCTCCGTCCTGCAGTGCAGGTGTCAACAAGCTGATACCCTTGGAAGACGACGGATTCGTCCTCTCCCATCGGCACGATAAAGAAGGTGCCGGTATTCATGAGGCCATGCAACGCTCCGCCATTGCACAAACATCTAATGCGGATGGTCACGTGCCGACTTCAGTTGTAGTTGCCGAAGTGGTGGCGATTATCGTCAGCTGCGGAGGCTCGTCTTCAGGAGTATTCCGTGTACTGCGTATTTAGACACACTTGTATCCTGCCCAGCATCGAAGTCTGATGTTAGTTCCGCCACAGTTCGCCGCCTGTCCTGTTTTTGTAATATACCCAGTCTACGACGTCCGACATCTGTAGTGAGGGACGACTGGAAGAGGTCGAAACCTCCCGATAGAAAAATTTATGAACTACTGTGCTGATAAACCTCTTACGTTACTAGATTCTCAAACAGCTGAGCAGAACTGAACGTACTCAGACATTTCTCTCTTTATTTATTCTGATCAACACTAAACTGACACACAATATTTTTAGCGCAACGCAATCTGACTTTCAATAATCCCTACAAAAGAATGGCCGTGACTAACAATAACCTATACCTTTCATGAATCACTTACCTTACAAAAATCTTCGTCACTCGAACTACTGCAATACAGCGAGCGCCAATACTGCCAGATAAATAAAGGATTCTAACTACTGAAGGCATTAACTACTGATAGGCATCGTTAGCAAATGAAAGATTTTGATAGAGAACAAACAATGTATTTATCTTAAGAATGTTCGAAAGTCATCATATATATATCAGTTCATGACCTCCAGTCTTACAAATTTCGTTTTTCTGACGGACACACGTCCAGATCGTCCGCTTTCAAAACTCTGCCATCTGTCTTCCCACACCCACCAGTGCTGGCGGCTCACCTCCAACTGCGTAACACTACAATAGCAAAAATTCCAACAATGCAAACCAGCCACAAACTGCACACAGCACAGTCAGTGATTTTCATACAGAGTGCTACGTGGCGTTACCAACATAAAAACCTGAACAGCGTACTTACAAGGTTTCACCTTGGTTTTGCAAAGTGTTGTAGACACACACCACAGCACTCCTCGGACAACTGTCCGCCCTAGGCCAAACTCAGGTCGCGCACTTTCCCCATTCTACCCACAGACAGCACTGTCAATGATACTATATGCACCGTGAGTGTGTCTTACTAGCAGTCATTCCTCGCCAGGTGATCCTATAGCCTGGATGGGCTTATATCTATAGTAGGTCAGTGTCAGAATGTTCAGCCTGATATACTGTACTTAATTGACCAGACGAAGCTTTCTTCGACGTAACAATTAAGGCGACTTTCCGTAGCCTCCTCACCATTCAAGTCATCTCCCGCTTTCGTTTTCCTTTTTTACGAACACCGTTATTAACATTTTACCACTGAGATCCATGAAACGTTTACATAACTTACTTTCATATTCTTTTTCTTTTTTTTCGTCGTATTTCTCTTTAATTTTATCATAATATTTTACATATTAAATCACAATGGATAACAGTTTCACATAATCGGTAACAACAATTGAATGAATTACTGTCCCATCTACAGACTTCTTCATCTAATTTCTGAGACCACTACTCTCGTGACACCATACTTCAATTTTGGCCCGTCCCTGTTGTACGTCATGGCAGTGACACGATGTGAATGTGTTAGCAGGTTGTTTTGATTCATCGTAGGAGGATGGGACGATGTGGAGACGCGACAGATTGGCAGACAGGTGTTATGTCGTTTGACCACAGCTTGAATGACACATAAAGCTGCATGCCTTCAATTGGCCACACAACGCAGAAACTACACAATGTACACAAGAGGCGCAGTTCAGACCGGAATTGATTGTATGATGTTTTGGGGATATTTTTCGTGTCATGGCTTGGGCCCACAAAATCTTTTTACGATTATCATGGACCAGGATGTTTATTGCAACATTTTCGCTAACCATAGTCTTTCCTTCCTTCTACATCTTCATGATAATTACGTCGTCTCGTGCGGTTCTAGGCGCTACAGTCTGGAACCGAGCGACCGCTACGGTCGCAGGTTCGAATCCTGCTTCGGGCATGGATTTGTGTGATGTCCTTAGGTTAGTTAGCTTTAATTAGTTATAAGTTCTCGGCGACTGATGACCTCAGAAGTTAAGTCGCATAGTGCTCAGAGCCAATTACGTCGTCCACATTCCTGTCTTACATGGTGGCTACAGGAGTGATCAAAGAAGATACACGCATACGATTGACGTTTGACGATCTCTCGGCAGGCTCTCGCAACTCGATTGGTCAGTTAAATCACCCTGTCTCAATCTCACAAAAACTTTTGCGGGTATTTTGAAACAGCTGGTGAAACGTAGCAGTCAACGTCTGTCTGGTTAGGTAGCTGCACGTTATCTAATCGTCAATGAGTGACTACACCTGCATGTGGCATTCGTGAACAACTTGTATAATTTCTTC
Organism: Schistocerca cancellata; assembly: GCF_023864275.1. NCBI lineage: Eukaryota > Metazoa > Arthropoda > Insecta > Orthoptera > Acrididae > Schistocerca > Schistocerca cancellata. The sequence goes on from NC_064627.1 coordinate 265,338,382, forward strand.
CTCGCCGGCCTGTAGTTGTATTTTGCAATGTTTCCAGGATGTAGCAATTTTTGTGGGTAACAAATGGTACGATGATATGAAAATGCAACCAATCTACAACAGACGTTACTTACTAAACACTCGTGCGATCCATTCTAGAATATTGGCCGCGTTTATGGGTCTCATATCATATAGGATTGAAACAGGATATTGAACCTAATGCAGCACGATTGGTTACAGGTTATTTTCAGCCATGGAAAACCTAAAGCTGGAGATGCTTGAAGACATTCTCCAACTTTGCTGTGAAAGCCTCTTCACCAGTGGCATATTACAACCGACTAAGAATCGATCCCGCAGGGATCGTGAAGATAAGCCTAATTAAAGATCGTACAGTGGCATTAAACCAGTCATTCTTCTCTCGCTCAGTACATAAATAGACCAGGAAGAAAGAGGAGTACGTAATACGGTTGCAAGTACTCTCTGCCATGCACATCGTAGTTGTTTGTAGAGTATAAATGTACATAATAAATATTTTCAAGTAGGTGAATAGTGATTTTTAATGTCAGCAGTCGTACGGTAACAGTAATCATAGCACACACTGGTTAATTCAATGTTTGCTTACCAATATTAGGTGTATACTAATCCAGAACCAATTAAAAAATTAGTGACAATGTCTGTCTCGAAAAAATGTAGATTTCATAATAATGTGACCAAAGTAGCCGTTCAATTAGGTTGAATCCATAGAAAAAAGGACGACCGCATTCTATAATAAACTTCAAATACTTTCCATCTTTTGATTTGCAGCTCCTTGTATTGGCCGTGTTTGCTGTTAATATTTTTGAATGTGAGGTCCGCCAGTTATGCAAAACACTGTTTTTCTCAGTAACCAAACATGTTTCGGCACCACTGGGCCATCATCAGTAGGTTTTCGTTTTTATTTATTCTTTACATTTAGTGTGCTCGAATTTTCTGGATCACTTTTGTGTTAATTACAACAGGTAGCTTTCATGTTTTCGTGTGGCAAGCACTTCCATTCTCCGCATCATGCTGAGATGTTGTGATGCATACGTAACTATAACAAGTATTTTTTGAACAAACCACAATCACACTGTGTTCTGGAGTAGTGAAAAGTGTTTTACTACGTTCATAAGCAAATTAATAACGCTCCTCATGAGCTACCGTGTACAGGGGAGATCAGAACAGAGAACTAAGATTTTTAATGATTTATTTGAACTGTCTGATACGAAAGTCGCTCTATGTAAAAACAACGAGAAGGATATGCGGATATCAAGTGCTCACAGTTCATATTACCATGCACATTGGAGAGCGAACATTGTCCTTCTGTGAAATTATTTCTCCCTGTGTATTAATTTTGATTCCGAAATAAAGAAACTAATGACTGCATTCGGGAAAAATTGCGAGCAAAGATAGGTGACGTTGTTCAAGAAACACAGCATGATCAATCCTCATACTTACTAGCAATCCTTTAAAACGTAAAACAGCGTTGTCCATAATAGCCCGTCCCTTATCTTTTATTTATTGGCCGGATATAATCTCGCTTTACAGCTAGCCTCTGAAACGTTTATGAAAGCAAGAAGCACAAAATGTAACAATGATTAAACTCACATGAGAGCAAGAACGCAGAAGTGTATTAAAAGATGGTGTTTCATGAACAATGACGACAGTGAATGTCGTTTACATTCATTTTAGACGGTTTGATATTTAAATAATGTCGGATCAATTATTAACTTACAACAACATCTTTGCTTGACACAAAAAAGAAAGCTAAAATGTTGTAAATTGTGTTTGGTGTTACATCCGGGAGTATCTAGCGAACAGAATACAGCATGTCATTCTGAACGGAGAGTTCTTCAGATGGAAAGGTTACTTCGAGTGTGCCCCAAGGGAGTTATAGGGCTATTTTCGCAATATGTATGGAGGTTCCGTGATGATGTTCCAAACATTGGGGATGACAGAAAAGGATAAACATATCAATATGACTAAGGGACCCGGTTCCGGAAACTTATAAACGAAAGATGTTGTGATACCTCTGACAGTGGAATACATGGACCGATACGGACTGATAAGACTGTAGACAAGGGTAGGCAGTTTTCGGAGGTGGTAGTAACGACAAAAAAAAAAAAAACAACTCGAGGAAAGATGGGCTCTAAAAGCCATACCTTAAGAGCGATGAGCACTTGTTCATCTTCAATACTGTGAAACCCATGTCTTCTACTGCAAGCTCTTCGGTTTCCATACTTTTGAGCGGTTAATAGGGAACAAACAAGAAAAAATACCCAGAAATTAAGGGATCGAAAATGCATACCTTAAGAGCTATGAGCACTTGTTCAAACTGGCTACTGTGTAAAACATGTCTTCTACTGAACTAGTGCCCACAGTTCTCAAAGTGCCAAAGTAGCTCCTGTCTCACACCTCAAGGTGATGGTCGGAGTGTAGATATAGATCTACAGTTCCAGTATTGTAAAAGAGATGTAGTTGTGGGGATTATGACTCGGTGTTACTCAGTTTCTTTGTTTAGCTCCTCATGAACTTTCCTGAATATGTGAAGTGCTAGAATGATGTGGTTGGGATTGGTACAGTACGGATCGTCCTTAACAATAGACATGTCTTTATGACAGATGCATCTGAGGCTCATCCTAATAATGATTATAGTTTGCCAGTTGCTGAGATTCAGCTGTTAAAACCATGACTTCCGTGGTACGTCAAGTTGAACTCGGTATACCTGGCAAGAGACTCGATACCGTAAAAAGGACACTTGTTGCAATTATAAGCTGGCGCAGTCTTACGCCACGCCATGCGCGGTACCCTGCAGCTCGGATAGTTACTGTATCAGGACACTTCGGCGTGGTAGCAGCACCACTGCGGACCTCCTTTGGCTGATTTAAATACTGGCCGACCACCCAGTGAGTCATCGAGTCGGTGTCCAACACAGTGTCGACTTACCCACTATGAGATCGTTAACATTCCACCGTCATCCTGACAGTACCGCCTGCCATGGGCTCCAGCCATAGTACTGACGAGATAGACCCCTGAGGTCTGTGTGTTAATGCCCAACATCGAGCGTCCGCCAAATGAGGACTTCAGCTACTAATATAAATGGTTGGATAGTTAAAGAGAATCTGCTCTGGCTGAGCAGATTTCGACTCACTCCAACCTACCATTCTCCCACAATCTAGACTTAGGCGAAAAATTTTCCTATTACCTATTTGTGTAGCGAGCTATTAGATGGACCGTTCCTAATGAGCACAGGCCTTTGGCAGAGGACTGAAATCTGTCTAAGGCAGAGGAATTTTTGGAAGTGGTCGCGTTCACTAAGGCATCCGACATTTCGTTATGTCGGATTCCAGCATGAGCGGCAATTTACTTTACATTAACATCTAGATGATCGGAATTCCCTACATTTGCTATGGACCATAAAGAGTTTATACAATGAAATTAAATTTTCAATAAAAACAAAGAGCAAATTAAGTATGAAAAGCGTCATACTGAACAAAGGGTTAAAAAAGATTACTCTCTATCTCTTATTTTACTCTCTCTCTCTCTATCTCTCTCTCTCTCTCTCTCTCTCTCTCTCTCTGTCTGTCACTGATACTATATGCACCGTGTGTCTGACCAGCAATCATTCCTCGCCAGGTGATCCTATCGCCTGGATGGGTTTATATCTATAGTAGGTCAGTGTCAGAATGTTCTGCCTTATATATATATATATATATATATATATATATATATATATATATATATATATATCAGTTGTAACTAAAACGGTTTTACAAATCAAATTACGAAGTTTTTCGAAAACTTTATAGACTCTTTCTGCCCTAGAGTAAGAAAGATTTAGGAATCATTGGCTAAGTAAAAGTAGGGTGGTCACTAGTTGATCCTTGAGTCATAACGTTTCGAACCATTTATGTAGATGTTTCAGTGCTGATAGAGTTTTATCGGCACTATTTCCGATCATTATTCCGGTTTGAGGTAGCTATCCATTCGCGGAAACTTATCCATTGAGATAGGTAAGTAATTCTTTTTTTGTGTTTGATAATTTATAGACAGTCTGAATTTAGTGCTGAGAAGGACTTAATTGTAGATTGACGATGAGATGGAGGCCACTAGCGTCGTTTTCCTGATAGTTCCAGTCTTCAACAATCAACTCAACGTAGTCCCTCTTATTCGTGGTACTGAGGAATTGTAGAGAAACTAAGAACAGCGTTATTTCTAACTTAAAGGAATTGCTGTTTCGAGTAACCACAGAAAACATTTCGTGGGATGAGTATTGTTAAATAGACACAATGCCGGAAGTGTACGAGATTTGTTAAATAAGTTTGTAATTGGTAGGTCTAAAATGGCAGTAGCCATTTATTTTTTCCTTATAGGAAAGGCCAAGTTTGTAGCACTGAGGAAGATAGTGGAGTTCGAAGGCAACGAATGTATGCTTGAAAGGGAAAGCGAATTTGAACGTGTATTTCAGAATTAAGATATGTCATTGAACTCTTATTTTACTACTAAGGCCAAATAACATACAGAAAAGAAAGGATATGAGAATAGGCAGTAAAAGGATGAAATTAAATATAGATATTGGAGTAATTACGAAGTCGTAATTAACTATGAGATTAAGAAAATATGTAAGTACACAGTCAGATATTAATTAATGAACCAACTTCCTTAAATAAAAGGGTACAGAGTTAATTGTTTTTCATTTATAAAAGAATCTTGTTAGCAAATAAGCAGAAATTATCGCGAGTTATCTCTGATTGGAGAGAGATAACATCAACATCGCTGGATTATTTCTGTCTTTTGATAACAAAGGAAGGATTTATTGCATAAATATCTGTGCTTCTTAAAGTTCATTCTTTAATATTTTCAAAGAGGATATACTTAATACTGAAGTTGTTTTTGTAAATAGAAAATCTTTTCATTGGTGAGGTACAGAGTGTAGCTTATATAGGGTTTGTCTACTCTCCCTATCGATAACCCACAGTGTTATATCTGGTCTTAAAAACCACGTGCGAGATTTACGCATTCTCTCGCTCGCTACGCGCAGACTATTAGTCCTACAGAAAATGAACAGGACCTTTTTGTAAGAAATTTAATATAGTTAAATTTTGAAATAGGATACGTTTTAGCTTGAGGCCGCGATTTTCGAGTTATTCAAGAAAAACGTACAAAAATAACCATCGAACGCACATCCACAGCTATCCTCTTCCCTTGCTAGTCAAGATTTCTAGTACGATGTTCGTGGTACTTCCTTCTACCACTGTACAAAAAATTCCGATTACATGAGCAATACACGATATTTGACCTGTTTTGGCCTCTATTGACTGGGGTATTAGGCCACCAGCATAGTTGGATATTTCATTGTTGTTGTTGTTGTTGTGGTATTCAGTCCTGAGACTGGTTTGATGCAACTCTCCATGCTACCCTATCCTGTGCCAGCTTCTTCATCTCCCAGTACTTGCTGCAACCTAAATCCTTCTGAATCTGCTCAGTGTATTCATCCCTTGGTCTCCCTCTACGATTTTTACCCTCCATGCTGCCCTCCAATACTAAATTGGTGATCCCTTGATGCCTCAGAACATGTCCTACCAACCGATCCCTTCTTCTGGTCAAGTTGTGCCACAAATTCCTCTTCTCCCCAATTCTATTCAATAACTCCTCATTAGTTATCTAATCTTGAGCGTTCTTCTGTAGCACCACATTTCGAAAGCTTCTATTCTCTTTTTGTCCAAACTATTTATCATCAATGTTTCACTTCCATACATGGCAACTCTCCATACAAACACTTCCAGAAACGACTTCCTGACATTTAAATCTATACTTGCTGATAACAAATTTCTCTTCTTTAGAAACGCTTTCCTTGCCATTGCCAGTCTACATTTTATATCTTCTCTACTTCGACCATCATCAGTTATTTTGCTCCCTAAATAGCAAAACTCTTTTACTACTTTAAGTGTCTCATTTCCTAATCTAGTTCCCTCAGCATCACCCAACTTAATTCGACTACATTCCATTATCCTCGTTATGCTTTTGTTGATGTTCATTTTATATCCTACTTTCGAGACACTGTTCATTCCGTTCAACTGCTCTTCCAAGTCCTTTGCTGTCTCTGATAGAATTACAATCTCATCGGCGAACCTCAAAGTTTTTATGTCTTCTCCATGAATTTTAATACCTACTCCGAATTTTTCTTTTGTTTCCTTCACTGCTTGCTCAATATACAGATTGAATAACATCGGGGAGAGGCTACAAAACTGTCTCACTCCCTTCCCAACCACTGCTTCCCTTTCATGCCCCTCGACTCTTATAACTGCCATCTGGTTTCTGTACAAATTGTAAATAGCCTTTCGCTCCCTGTATTTTACCCCTGCCACCTTTAGAATTTGAAAGAGCGTATTCCAGTCAACATTGTCAAAAGCTTTCTCTAAGTCTACAAATGCTAGAAACGTAGGTTTGCCTTTCCTTAATCTTTCTTCTAAGATAAGTCGTAAGGTCAGTATCGTCTCACGTGTTCCAATATTTCTACAGAATCCAAACTGATCTTCCCCGAGGTCATCTATCTTACCCCTAGTCAGATAAGCCTATACATCCTTACATTTGTCGTCCAGCCATCCCTGCTTAGCCATTTTGCACTTCCTGTCGATCTCATTTTTGAGACGTTTGTATACCTTTTTGCCTGCTTCATTTACTGCATTTTTATATATTCTACTTCCATCAATTAAATTGAAGATTTCTTCTGTTACCGAAGGATTTCTACTAGCCCTCGTCTTTTTACCTACTTTATTATCTGCTGCCTTCACTACTTCATCCATCAGAGGTACCATTCCTTCTCTACTGTACTTCTTTCCCCCATTCCTGTCAATTGTTCCCTTATGCTCTCCCTGCAACTCTGTACAACCTCTGGTTCTTTCAGTTTATCCAGGTCCCATCTCCTTAAATTCCCACCATTTTTCAGTTTCTTCAGTTTTAATCTACAGTTCATAACAATAGATTGTGGTCAGAGTCCACATCTGCCCCTGGAAATGTCTTACAGTTTAAAACCTGGTTCCTAAACCTCTGTCTTACCATTATATAATCTATCTGATATCTTCTAGTATCTCCAGGATTATTCCATGTATATAACCTTCTTTCATGAGTCTCGAACGTATGATGAAGCTATTCTCTGCGCAAAACTTTACCAGGCGGCTTCCTCTTTCATTTCTTAGCCCCAATCTATATTCACCTACTACGTTTCCTTCTCTCCCTTTTCCTACTCTCGAATTCCAGTCACCCATGACTATTAAATTTTCGTCTCCCTTCGCTACCTGAATAATTTCTTTTATTTCATTATACATTTCATCGATTTCTTCATCACCTGCAGAGCTAATTGGCATATAAACTTGTACTACTGTAGTAGGCGTGGGCTTCATTATCGTTATTAATTTAAACTTGCCCTTGAGGGTAATGAAAGAAAAACGACATGTGGAATAATCGGGTTTGTGTCACTCTGGCACAATATTTCAGCCACGTAACTCGTTGCCACGTAACTCGGGGCCGAAATATTGTGCCAGAGCGACACAAACATCCGGCAGTAGACCCGACACATGTCAAGATCTCGCCGGGAAAGCCTGAAGAGTTACAAAGAGATACGACTTTGTAAACTTTACGCGGGAACTAATTGCATAGGCAATTCGATCCAAACTCGGTCCTTGGAAGCACAGTAGATTTGTAGTCAGACGGCCTGAGCAATACAACGATGTAATTTTTTTTTTTTGCTGTTAAGATTCACAAAAGCGTTGAACACAATTTATACAGACGTCAGTTTTACAATTTTTAATTGCTTGACTAAGCCGGTGGCGTAACGAGGCCAGTGAATGAAGTACAAATAAGGTCAAATGTGGGAAATAATTCATGGAGTTGAAACTTTTTGTACGGAGGTAGGAGCGGGTGCTTCATCAGCGGGGCTGAGCGAGAGAGTAGGCATGCGTTTGAAGGCCCCTTTTGAATGTTTTTTTGAGTAACACCGAAATCTACAGCCTCCAATGAGAACGTGTCCCAGTACAAAATTTAGCTACATTCAATTTCCTACAAAAAGATTCTGTTCATTTTTCTGTAGGACTACCGGTTTGCGCGTAGCGAGCGAGAGAATACGAATATCTTGCGTCTCGTTTCTGAATGCCAGCTATGACGTTGCGGATTGCATATATTTATTAACATGTAAGTCAGAGATTGATATTAGCTTGTCGTTATTACTACCGTTAGGATTTTAACAGTGACAAGCACGTAAACTTTGTATGTATATGAATCATTCTTCTTTAAAGTACTCTTTTGTACTTAAACGTACATTGAAGGATATAAATAAGAGGAACGCCAAAATTACTTACGTTGGTGTGCATAATTGAAACACTGCTGTGGTTATAATTACATAAGCTACAATCTTGTTACTATCCTCAGAAAAAATAAGAACTCACCATTTAAACAATCTATTGGCCTGATGTTTAGAGTTATTCATCAACCACAAGTTGACTGCTTATGCACGCAGCGCCAGAAGCGCCAGGGAATACTTTCGGGCAGTACTAGGGCCATATGACCTCCTGCTGCGGGTTATACACCAATCACAGCGCTCCAAATCGACCACTGCGATCTTTTGAAGGGGTGACCAATACGTTGTCTGGTGAGCTTATTTGTATCGTGTTGACCGATTCCAGCTGCGATCCTCTGATTTAATAGTCATGGCGTAACACGATTTTGTTTAATTATTTTGCTGAATTTATTATATTGCTAAAGATAAAATAAGACAAGCTTGCGAGTATATATCCAGTGCAACAGCATTCTACCAACGCAACTTACCAAGTGACAAAAGCGGAAGAAAGTAAAAGTAAAGAGGCAATTTTTCCATTCTGAATCTTGATGGTTCATTACAGACAGAAATGTGTGTGTTTTAATGCAATCTCTGACACGTTTGACCGGCAGTATTGTGGTGGCTATGGATGTAACGTAGCGAGATAACGCCATTCAGGAGCAATGTGCTGTTCAGGGTAAGGGAGTTCAAATGGCGACAGTTCGCCAGCTAATCGCCCACTGTATGGAGTGACCACTTGGAGTGACTAAATGTAAATGTCGTGAGGCATTTTCGTTTTTCGATGGGGCCCACGTGCCTAAATATGAACTGCGAATATTGTGGCTGAAGTTGACTATGATATGAGTAGTATCTTTGTTAACGTTATCGGTGGTGATGAAGAACACCCGAGCGTCGAAGCCACTTACACTACACATACACATTACTCTTATACTCTCTGATTTTAACGCCCCAGCGTGTAAGACGGACCACCATCACAATTTCTTAAGGTTTAATAACAGGTACACTGGTTTTGTTCTACTGATTTTTGTTTATTTCTAACTAGTTTTCGCCCTCTTCAGGAAACAAGTGCTTTGCGTCTGCAAGGGTCGCTAGTTCTTAGGAAACCAAACATTATCAACAAGGATAGCAATCACTTGCATAGCATGTTGTGCACCAAACTTCTGTGCAAGTGAATTGTATCTTCGCTTATACCTAAGAACCAAGGTCCCTCGCATAAGCTAGTCAGTTGTTTCCTGATGATACGGTTCAGTCAGTTCGATGAGTAGAAAGGACTAGGGTTTAGCGTCTTGTTGAGGGAGAACATTAGCCCAGATTAGGGCTACATTGGAAGGGAATTTGGCCGCACTCTTCCAATGAACCGCTCCGGCATTTGCCTCATGCGATTTAGTTATATCACAGGAAAAATGAAGCTGGATGTCTGGAAGGGGATTTGAGCCTCGCCCTCTAGCGTACGAGTGTAGTGTCTTAACATTGCGTCCCTCCGCTCTCTAGTTTACCATTGAGGAACGCGCAAAGGCTGAAGGATAAGGGCAACCACAACTAACTAAACGCAACGTGCGGATGCAGATTACAAATTATGCACACAGGCATTAATACAGTACTTCCTGGCAAAAAAAAATTACAAATGACTCAAAATTCAAAGGTAGATATTTTTCAAATTCATATGTAGGAAAATAAGAGTTGCTTACTTAAGGGGATCTTCTTTTTGATTCATTATTTGAATAATCGAGCATGTACATGACTAAACGTCGTTGTGAAAATACCACAAGTTGTAATTATTGTCTACTCAGTCGGCATCGCGTTTAATGTCTTCAGAAAGTCATTTCATGTGAGTCTCTGAGGAATAGATGAACCAGCTGTGGAGCTGAAGCCAGCCGCGGTGGCCTAGCGGTTCTAGGCGTTTCAGTCCGGGGCGCAGGTTCGAATCCTGCCTCTAGCATGGATGTGTGTGATGTCCTTAGGTTAGTTAGGTTTAAGTAGTTCTAAGTTCTAGGGGTCTGATGACTCAGATGTTAAGTCCCATTGTGCTCAGAGCTATTTTGTGGAGCTGAAAAGCCTTTCATAGAACTGACTGTAGCAACCAGTATATTCTGAGGGTTGTTTATTCAAGCTGCCATTCGTACGTTCCTTGTCTATCGCATATCGGACGTTTACGACGCTTCTTGTGTGCCTTCACGGCCTGATCGACGCTATACTTGTCGATATTGTGCAGCCTCTCTTTCCGACAATGATCCAGCATATTTGAAAGTGGTATTACAGCACATCTGACTACTATACAGCCAGTCCTTTTAGCGTTTGCTGTCGAGCCGTAAGCGGAGCGTTTGCACAAGAGTAGTAAGTGGGTGGATTCAGCGCAGTTGCAGATAATTTAACGATATTTTTTATTTTCTTATAAACTTTTTCTTATAAACTATTTTCTTATAAACTTTCTTTCTGCACACACTAGCCACTTACTTACTAAATTTTTTTTATAAACGGATGCAAACCATAAAAAATAAAAATTTTTAAAATTTTTCAACTAAAATTCTGCAGCCCCAAACAGCTACACATCCAACTTTAGATCATGAAATTCGTTATCATTCTTTTTAGGCTTCTTCATTTCTTTATATTTATAGTTTAATGTCACCATTTTTAAAAATTGAAAGTGCTCATCAGCAAGCTGTAGAATTAAATGAACAAACTAACAACTACAGCTTCAATTGGAAGACAAAGATAAAGAATGTCTTTTACAATTAAATGATTGTATGGATGCCATAAAACAAAACGTCCAGAACATTGATTTAAAAACTATCTTTATTAGTGAATCAGGATTAAACTGCTTAATATTAAATTCAAAAAAGAAGAAGCAAAAGAATTTATAGGTGCAAAAATCATTTTACTATACTTTCAACTAATTTTTGAAAACAATTAAATTTTATGTCTTTTTCCCTTCCTACTTCTGACTACTTTCTATCCAAGTCTATTAAATTTCTTCCTCTATAAATGTTAAGTTGAAAATACACTGTCTACAACAAACAAAAGAAAATATCCCATAACAGAACTGTTACTTACAGAAAATTTGAATAATAATAATTACAGATTTAATACATTGTACAAAAGACGTAGATAAAAAATTAGAAGATATTCAATAACCGTAAGGCACTGTATCATGGTTATCTAAAACAATTCTTTTCTCATACTGAAACTAAAACTATTTCTTATCTTGTTCGTTTACCAAATTTTTAGTATCAATATCTCTTGTTATCTGATTGTATTATAACTGTATCTTTTCTTTAACTTCACTTTCTATTAACCTTATCATTGATTCGCTATTCAACTTTTGTATATTTCTGTAATTTAGAGTAAGGCCTTTTACCTTCATTTCTGTCTTATTATTATTTTTCTCGTAATAATAACTTTTTGGTCCTGTTGAAGCCCAATCTGTAATCCAATTAGTTCCTAATTCATCTGTCCATCCACCTAACACACAACCTGTTTCCACAGTATTTTTACCATCATCTATATATACTACAGAATAAGTATCGATATATATGGTATTTTTTCCTAGTTTATCTAACATATCATACAATCTAAGTCTTGCATTTGATGTAGTGAATACAGCTACGAAAATATTCGTAGCTGCTTTGTTTTCCATGTAATAATCTTTGAAATTATACCTCATATGAACCATTTCTTCTGTAATAAAATTTGCATCTAAGTTATCCAATTGATCATCCAACAGTATCTCATAAAAGCGTTGTAAATTGGTAATATATTGTGTTTGACTCATATTTTGCCTTTGTCCACATTTGTCCCATAATGAATTAACACAAATTTTAGCAACAGCTCGTTTTCCAGGATTTTCCTTTATTCTATCACGATCCAAGTCATTATCCAACTTCCATTTAACTGTTTTGATGTATTCTTTGTCTCTTTCAAAATTATGTGAACTAGTTTCTAATTTTATTTTCATAGTCTTTCACATAATTTTTAAACAGCATATTGCTTTTATTGTTAAAATCCCATACTTCATAAAGTTCTAAAACTTTATATCCTTTTTCTACAGCTTTCTTTACTTCATCAATCGTCCAAGTTCCAATAAAACTTCTTTCTTCATCACTGTGATTGCATTTACATAGCTGTTCTTCTGCACATTTGACACACAGAGGAAACAATAGTTTTTCATTTTTATCGATTTGCATGCATACAGGTAAAACAGGATGATATAATCTTCTTGGACCCAACACTTTACATTTTATTAAGCCATAACAATTTTTAGGATAATATCTTGGTCTATATATTTTCCTTGGATGTTGTTTAGGATAATAATCATAATATTGCACAGAAGGATAATGACTACATACATCAATATATTTTATTTTTGATCTCATACCAATCGTTTCAGCTCTTAATTTTATTGCAGTGGTTCGTCCACCATAAAATGCATCTCTTGGATTCAATGGTTCAATAACTTCTGGTAACTGTTTAAACTTTTTATATTCTGTTGTGTTCACCCAATCACATTCCCACATTTCTACTAGACTGTATCCAGCATTTCGTATTTCTGCACTTCTTCTCAATGTCTTTTGATAAAGACCATCCATTGTTTCTTCATTAATGTTGTTAATTGTTTCACCTTTGAAACAATTTTTACATCCATGCCAAAAGCATCCATGGTGTTGATAAACAGTATTAGTTTCTTTGTCAAATCCATCTACTTTTGCTCCAGCGATTCTGACTTCTCCACCATTAAGAGCATGCGAGATTTTATTGTTGTTTAAACTATCTAGCCAAGCTATCGATTGTTTACTGTAATTTTCCTTCTGTTCTTTATCCAATACAGCAATTGTATTCGGATGTATGTTATTTCGATCTGTAAATTGCCATACAAATGCCAGCAATAGTCAAATAACAGAATGGATCAATGTTAGCAAATTTCGAGAAACTGTTTTCTTAATTCCAAACAACCTCTGATTAATATATCTACATCAGAATTACAATACTCGTTAATTTCTTTCTTCATTTTGAACACATAATTTTCTTTAACTCTAGAGCTGTGCCATTTGAGAAATGCTTCTCTGTCTTTCGGTTTCATAGTGTCAACACAGTAATATTCAGTATCAGGAATAGGTCCTATGTAGTTTTCGTTTTCTACCATGTTGTATAAATGTAGGAAGTAGCCTTTCTTCAGTTCTTTCAAATCAAAAGTTTTTGGAAAACTACTAAGTGGACATTGTACAAAGTTACTACTATCTATAATTTTTATTCCTAACTGTTTGATTTCCAACAACATTAGTTTAGTTCCTGCATAGATGGTATACGGTCTTATTGTATTTTCAACAGAGTACTTCTAAATGAATTGGAAATCGTAACCTTTTGCATAGTGAGCTATGAATGTGGTATACTTGTTTTTCTCAGGTATCATCCACTTACAGAATTCATCATTTGTCTTAAATTTTTAAACAGTATCACCTTTAAAATTGTGAACAATTACGAGATTTGGAATATATGTTCCAGTTTCTTCAGTTGCTTCATAATCAAACCACATGTATCTCTCAGTATAAGTACAATTCACTTTCTTTGGAAAGCTTTTCTTACAACATTTAAACTCTTTACCACCAACTATTTCATTACATTCGAAGCACTGGCAAATATAAAAATCTTGGAATTCTCCATTAACATAGCAACCTTCTTTATTACAGTTTGGGCAACCTTGCACTATAAATTCCTCACCAAATTTTCTTTCACAGATACCACCTTTTTGCAATACAGGTTGCATACAACATTTATGATTTCCAATTTCCACTACTTGTTGACAATTTCTACAAAGTTCAAAGCCACATTTATGTTCTTTAGCTCTTGGAACTTGGATGACTGATGAAGTAAAGAAAGCTGTAGAAAAAGGATATAAAGTTTTAGAAGTTTATGAAGTATGGGATTTTAAAAATAAAAGCAATATGCTGTTTAAAAATTATGTGAAAGACTTTATGAAAATAAAATTAGAAACTAGTTCACATAATTTTGAAACAGATGAAGAATACATCAAAACAGTTAAATGGAAGTTGTATATTGACTTGGATCGATAGAATAAAAGAAAATCCTGGAAAACGAGCTGTTGCTAAAATTTGTGTTAATTCATTATGGGACAAATGTGGAAAAAGGCAAAATATGAGTCAAACACAATATGTTACCAATTTACAACGCTTTTATGAGATACTGTTGGATGATCAATTGGATAACTTAGATCAAATTTTATTACAGAAGAAATGGTTCATATGAGGTATAATTTCAAAGATCTTTACATGGAAAACAATGCAGCCACGAATGTTTTCATAGCTGCATTCACTACATCAAATGCAAGGCTTAGATTGTATGATATGTTAGATAAACTAGGAAAAAATGTCATATATATCGATACTGATTCTGTAGTATATATAGATGATGGTAAAAATACTGTGTGTTAGGTGAATGGAAAGATGATTTAGGAAATAACTGGATTAGAGATTGGGCTTCAACAGGACCAAAAAGTTCTTATTACGAGAAAAATAATAATAAGACAGAAATGAAGGTAAAAGGCTTTACTCTAAATTACAGAAATATTCAAAAGTTGAATGGCGAGTCAGTGAGAAGGTAAATAGAAAGTGAAATTAAAGGAAAGATACTGCTAGAATGCAATAAGATAACAAGAGATATTGATACAAAAAATTTTGGTAAACAAACAAGTTAAGAAATAATTTTCGTTTGAGTATGATAAAAGAATTGTTTTAGATAACTATGATACAGTGCCTTATGGTTATTGAATATCTTCTAATTTTTTATCTACATCTTTTGTACAATGTATTAAATCTGTAACTATTATTATTCAAATTTTCTGTAATTAACAGTTCTGTTATGGAATATTTTCTTTTGTTTGTTGTAGAAATTTATAGAGGACGAAATTTAATAGGCATGAAAAAAAAGTTTTTAGAATTAGAAAGGCAAAAAAGACATAAAATTTGATTGTTTTCAAAAAGTAGTTGAAAGTGTAGTATAGTGATTTCTGCACCTATAAATGCTTTTGCTTCTTGTTTTTTGAATTTAATATTAAGCAGTTTAATCCTGATTCATTAATAAAGATAGTCTTTATATCAATATTTTGTTCATCTTGTTTTATGGCGTCCATATAATCATTTAATTGTAGACATTCTTTATCTTTCTCTTCCAATAGAAGCTGTAGTTGTTATTTTGTTCATGTATTTCTATAGCTTACTGTTGAGCACTTTCCATTTTTAAAAATGGTGACATTAAACTATAAATATAAAGAAAGGAAGAAGCTTAAAAAGAATGATAACGAATTTCATGACCTAAAGTTCGATGTGTAGCTGTTTGGGGCTGCAGAATTTTAGTTGAAAATTTTTAAGTTTTTTTATTTTTATGGTTTGCATCTGTTTATAAAAAAAAATAGTAAGTAAGTGGCTAGTGTGTGAAGAAGGAAATTTTATAAGAAAAAGTTTATAATAAAATAAAAAATGTCGTTAAATTATCTGCAAAAGCGCTGAATCCGCTCACTTACTACTCACAATGATATTATGACGAGTCCACCAAAGCCGATACACTTACGTTGTCGCCACAATGCTGGTAGCATTTGGTTCTTCGAGTTCAACGCTCAGACAACACAGATGATAGTTCTGGAAGCAAATTACGTGCCTTCTCTAGTTGGTTCAAATTCTACAGACTTATGCCAGGGAGGGTATTACTCAGACTGGTGTACGTAAGGCTGATAAGGAAATGGCGTAGCCCGATAATGTGCACTGTGAATATTTTTGCTGCTAAGCCGCATTGTAAGTATTCAAGAAAAAAGTCTAAGTTTCTCTTCTTTGCAGCATGTTGTACCACTTATAATGGCGGTTTGTACAGCCCTACCTGTCCAGTGGACTAATCGGCGTACAAGCAGACGCAGCCATGACAAGAGAACGTAGCACATAGTTCAAAGTTCACACATGTGAATTTTAAGCAGTTAAACGACACCAAAAAGTCTCAAATCATTAATTTTATTAAGAACTTGTAGTTCATATCGTCGGCGAAATTGTTGATGTTGCATTACAGACGGACTGCCATCAATCGGAATTTTAATTTGCTGAAGTAAATATTTTATAACAATACGGAAGTTCTTATGATAAATGTTGAATAATGTATACTTTCTTAACGTGTAGGCTTTCGCGGCCGGCGTCATCATTAGTTATAAATTCCCGGCTGAGAGGCCGTGGTCGATCTGTAAAACTTTATTCTTCCATCTGCTCCTTCGTACAGTTGGCCCCACGTGACGTATGGTGGTGCCCTCTATGAGCTCTATAGACCTATACACGGGATCTCCACGGCCTGGCAGCCAGTCGTTGACTCACCTCGGAAGATGTTGCCTGCAACTGGCAACGAAACGTCAGGAAGAAGTAGTTTTACAAATAGACCACGGCCCCTCAGCCGTCGCAGGTTCGAATCCTGCCTCGGGCATGGATGTGTGTGATGTGCTTAGGTTAGTTAGGTTTAAGTAGTTCTGAGGTTTAGGGGACTGATGACCTCAGATGTTAAGTCCCACAGTGCTCAGAGCCATTTGAACCATTTGAACCCCTCAGCCGGGAAGTTTTAACTAATGAATGTATAGTTTAGTAAGAATGAAACACTTTCTTGTTTCTTCCCTGCAGTCATCACAAAAATGTCAACTATTATTGGATGACAAAAACCACATTTTCCGCACACAGACCACAGATGATAAAAGAAAAATTAATGAATTCATGCACTTCACAATATTATGTAGACAGAACTGGGATGGAGTAAGAACTGGTTGTGACCTTGTTCTGTATGTAGGGTAAACATTAATGAAACCGGCAAACCGCAAGTACTGATTCCTGATTAGAAATGGAGGCAAAAAGATTATATGAACATTTGTCCCGAAATGTATCGTTGCCACAGTAGATGGCGCTGATGAATGGAAGTTCCTCTAACCAGTTGCCGTGGGTTCCATGTGTGTTGCAGGCTGTACCACTGACGCGGCGTACTGTAATCAGCACAATGGTCCGTCGGTGGAGGACTGATGACAGAAATCCGAGGACTGATGACAGATATCCCTTAATCGTGATGGTCTGGTGCAAGATCCATCGCCAAAATCCATCCCATAGAGGGAAACCCGTTGCTGATAATCCTTGCACTCGCTGGAGGTAATAGGGATAACAGCGGTTGTCTTGCAGGATATACATAATCGTACTTTGACGGGCCACTTACCTGAAGTTTGTATCGTCTGAATATCTTATAGAACCCAATCCCCTAAATCTATGAATTATTTTTTGCAATTGCTAAGAAGACTTTTTGAGTCTAATGTTGAAAACTATTCTCCCCCATTTTTTCCAGATTTTTCTACGTCGTTTACAAGATCTTTGTCATTAAATCGTCCTTTTTTTCTAAATTTTTGTCCTAATTTGCCTTGAGATTCATGAATAGGAATATAAAGTTGCTGAGACAGAAATCTACTCATACTTATTACTGACATTGTTGAATAGCATTCATTGACCCGCACAAGCGGCCACGGCTTTATGCGAACGAAATGGTCTGGACGCCATTCTTGTACGAAGCCTGCCTATAGGCTTTATACGCAGCAAGAAACTTCGTCTTCACGTCAGCTACGAATTCCTCTATAGTGTTACTTGTTAATGCCTTCTCCTCTACACGTTTACTTGAAGTAAATTTCCTATTTTGGCGGCTTCCTTTTCCACATAATTTCCTGAATCCGTTTAACCTGGTCAAAGAACCCTGGAAATCATTAAAGTTCATCTCATTTTCTATTCAGAGGACCCAGTCTCGAAGATCTCCCTCAGAAACGGTGCCATGACTCTCAAGAGTAGTTATAAACCAATCTATTAGTTATTCCTTCACAATTTTGCGAGTTTCATGTTAGAACATATTTCATACATGGTGTAAATCTTTCTTCCATTTGTACACGTTCGTATTTTACGAAAGGAAACTGGCTTTGCACACTGCTTAATTTTAAGCATTTTTTCCCTCCTTCATTTAACCAAAAAATTTACTACCTTATCTTTGTCACTGAAAGCTATAACCGTAAATGTGTTCGCTATAACTATAAATGTGTTCTTTGGGCTAGGAGGGTGCTGTGTTTTTGTTATCGAGTTTAATTAGAGCAAAAATCATCGCTCGATTCACTATTCACAGAATCGTCTTCTAATGTTTTCACAATTTTTAACAAAATGTCAACATTATTCGAACGAATATTGTAATGTACCCTTACTTTCAAAACCATTTTCATCTACATCTACATCTACATCTACATTTATACTCCGCAAGCCACCCAACGGTGTGTGGCGGAGGGCACTTTACGTGCCACTGTCATTATCTCCCTTTCCTGTTCCAGTCGCGTATGGTTCGCGGGAAGAACGACTGTCTGAAAGCCTCCGTGCGCGCTCTAATCTCTCTAATTTTACATTCGTGATCTCCTCGGGAGGTATAAGTAGGGGGAAGCAATATATTCGATACCTCATCCAGAAACGCACCCTCACGAAACCTGGCGAGCAAGCTACACCGCGATGCAGAGCGCCTCTCTTGCAGAGTCTGCCACTTGAGTTTGTTAAACATCTCCTTAACGCTATCACGGTTACCAAATAACCCTGTGACGAAACGCGCCGCTCTTCTTTGGATCTTCTCTATCTCCTCCGTCAACCCGATCTGGTACGGATCCCACACTGATGAGCAATACTCAAGTATAGGTCGAACGAGTGTTTTGTAAGCCACCTCCTTTGTTGATGGACTACATTTTCTAAGGACTCTCCCAATGAATCTCAACCTGGTACCCGCCTTACCAACAATTAATTTTATATGATCATTCCACTTCAAATCGTTCCGCACGCATACTCCCAGATATTTTACAGAAGTAACTGCTACCAGTGTTTGTTCCGCTATCATATAATCATACAATAAAGGATCCTTCTTTCTATGTATTCGCAATACATTACATTTGTCTATATTAAGGGTCAGTTGCCACTCCCTGCACCAAGTGCCTATCCGCTGCAGATCTTCCTGCATTTCGCTACAATTTTCTAATGCTGCAACTTCTCTGTATACTACAGCATCATCCGCGAAAAGCCGCATGGAACTTCCGACACTATCTACTAGGTCATTTATATATATTGTGAAAAGCAATGGTCCCATAACACTCCCCTGTGGCACGCCAGAGGTTACTTTAATGTCTGTAGACGTCTCTCCGTTGATAACAACATGCTGTGTTCTGTTTGCTAAAAACTCTTCAATCCAGCCACACAGCTGGTCTGATATTCCGTAGGCTCTTACTTTGTTTATCAGGCGACAGTGCGGAACTGTATCGAACGCCTTCCGGAAGTCAAGAAAAATAGCATCTACCTGGGAGCCTGTATCTAATATTTTCTGGGTCTCATGAACAAATAAAGCGAGTTGGGTTTCACACGATCGCTGTTTCCGGAATCCATGTTGATTCCTACATAGTAGATTCTGAGTTTCCAAAAACGACATGATACTCGAGCAAAAGACATGTTCTAAAATTCTACAACAGATCGACGTCAGAGATATAGGTCTATAGTTTTGCGCATCTGCTCGACGACCCTTCTTGAAGACTGGGACTACCTGTGCTCTTTTCCAATCATTTGGAACCTTCTGTTCCTCTAGAGACTTGCGGTACACGGCTGTTAGAAGGGGGGCAAGTTCTTTCGCGTACTCTGTGTAGAATCGAATTGGTATCCCGTCAGGTCCAGTGGACTTTCCTCTGTTGAGTGATTCCAGTTGCTTTTCTATTCCTTGGACACTTATTTCAATGTCAGCCATTTTTTCGTTGGTGCGAGGATTTACAGAAGGAACTGCAGTGCGGTCTTCCTCTGTGAAACAGCTTTGGAAAAAGGTGTTTAGTATTTCAGCTTTACGCTTGTCATCCTCTGTTTCAGTGCCATCATCATCCCGGAGTGTCTGAACATGATGTTTCGAGCCACTTACTGATTTAACGTAAGACCAGAACTTCCTAGGATTTTCTGTCAAGTCGGTACATAGAATTTTACTTTCGAATTCACTGAACGCTTCACGCATAGCCCTCCTTACGCTAACTTTGACATCGTTTAGCTTCTGTTTGTCTGAGAGGTTTTGGCTGCGTTTAAACTTGGAGTGAAGCTCTCTTTGCTTTCGCAGTAGTTTCCTAACTTTGTTGTTGTACCACGGTGGGTTTTTCCCGTCCCTCACAGTTTTACTCGGCACGTACCTGTCTAAAACGCATTTTACGATTGCCTTGAACTTTTTCCATAAACACTCAACATTGTCAGTGTCGGAACAGAAATTTTCGTTTTGAACTGTTAGGTAGTCTGAAATCTGCCTTCTATTACTCTTGCTAAACAGATAAACCTTCCTCCCTTTTTTTATATTCCTATTAACTTCCATATTCAGGGATGCTGCAACGGCCTTATGATCACTGATTCCCTGTTCTGCACTTACAGAGTCGAAAAGTTCGGGTCTGTTTGTTATCAGTAGGTCCAAGATGTTATCTCCACGAGTCGGTTCTCTGTTTAATTGCTCGAGGTAATTTTCGGATAGTGCACTCAGTATAATGTCACTCGATGCTCTGTCCCTACCACCCGTCCTAAACATCTGAGTGTCCCAGTCTATATCTGGTAAATTGAAATCTCCACCTAAGACCATAACGTGCTGAGAAAATTTATGTGAAATGTATTCTAAATTTTCTCTCAGTTGTTCTGCCACTAATGCTGCTGAATCGGGGGGTCGGTAAAAGGAGCCAATTATTAACCTAGCTCGGTTGTTGAGTGTAACCTCCACCCATAATAATTCACAGGAACTATCCACTTCTACTTCACTACAGGATAAACTACTACTAACAGCGACGAACACTCCACCACCGGTTGCATGCAATCTATCCTTTCTAAACACCGTCTGTGCCTTTGTAAATATTTCGGCAGAATTTATCTCTGGCTTCAGCCAGCTTTCTGTACCTATAACGATTTCAGCTTCGGTGCTTTCTATCAGCGCTTGAAGTTCCGGTACTTTACCAACGCAGCTTCGACAGTTTACAATTACAATACCGATTGCTGCTTGGTCCCCGCATGTCCTGACTTTGCCCCGCACCCGTTGAGGCTGTTGCCCTTTCTGCACTTTCCCGAGGCCATCTAACCTAAAAAACCGCCCAGCCCACGCCACACAACCCCTGCTACCCGTGTAGCCGCTTGTTGCGTGTAGTGGACTCCTGACCTATCCAGCGGAACCCGAAACCCCACCACCCTATGGCGCAAGTCGAGGAATCTGCAGCCCACATGGTCGCAGAACCGTCTCAGCCTCTGATTCAGACCCTCCACTCGGCTCTGTACCAAAGGTCCGCAGTCAGTCCTGTCGACGATGCTGCAGATGGTGAGCTCTGCTTTCATCCCGCTAGCGAGACTGGCAGTCTTCACCAAATCAGATAGCCGCCGGAAGCCAGAGAGGATTTCCTCCGATCCATAGCGACACACATCATTGGTGCCGACATGAGCGACCACCTGCAGATGGGTGCACCCTGTACCCTTCATGGCATCCGGAAGGACCCTTTCCACATCTGGAATGACTCCCCCCGGTATGCACACGGAGTGCACTTTGGTTTTCTTCCCCTCCCTTGCTGCCATATCCCTAAGGGGCCCCATTACGCGCCTGACGTTGGAGCTCCCAACTACCAGTAAGCCCACCCTCTGCGACTGCCCGGATCTTGCAGACTGAGGGGCAACCTCTGGAACAGGACAAGCAGCCATGTCAGGCTGAAGATCAGTATCAGCCTGAGACAGAGCCTGAAACCGGTTCGTCAGACAAACTGGAGAGGCCTTCCGTTCAGCCCTCCGGAATGTCTTTCGCCCCGTGCCACACCTTGAGACGACCTCCCACTCTACCACAGGTGAGGGATCAGCCTCAATGCGGGCAGTATCCCGGGCAACCACAGTCGTAGTCCGATCGGGGGATGCGTGGGACGAGCTGGCCGTCCCCGACAAACCCCCATCCGGACCCCCACAGTGATGCCCATTGGCAACAGCCTCAAGCTGTGTGACCAGAGCCAACACTGCCCGAAGCTGGGAGCGAAGGGATGCCAACTCAGCCTGCATCCGAACACAGCAGTTGCAGTCCCTATCCATGCTAAAAACTGTTGTGCAAAGAACGTCTGAACTAATCTACAGAGAGCACAAACAAAACGACACAAAATTGAAACGGTTATTAAAACACAAGATTGCCTAGTAAATGCAGTAATGCTGCCACTTGTGCACTGCTGACACACTGCTCGGCGGCGGAAGGAGAGTACGCGATTTTACACTATTCAGGTACTAAAACGCGATGCTACAACTCTCAAATACTATAATACGCCCGAAATTTATGAATTAAACAATGCAAGTACCAAAAACACGCAAAGAAATTAAGAATTAAACTATGTAACAAATGAGTGAGCTAGGAGTATACGACTTGCTGCTGCAGCTACTTATCCAACGGCGGCAGGGAGCACACTGACTGTGACCAACCGACACTGGCCGTTCAAAACAAAAACAGGTGACAGACGACTACGCGAATTTACACTATTCAGGTACTAAAACGCGATGCTGCAACTCTCAAATACTATAATACGCCCGAAATTTATGAATTAAACAATGCAAGTACCAAAAACACGCAAAGAAATTAAGAATTAAACTATGTAACAAATGAGTGAGCTAGGAGTATACGACTTGCTGCTGCAGCTACTTATCCAACGGCGGCAGGGAGCACACTGACTGTGACCAACCGACACTGGCCGTTCAAAACAAAAACAGGTGACAGACGACTACGCGAATTTACACTATTCAGGTACTAAAACGCGATGCTGCAACTCTCAAATACTATAATACGCCCGAAATTTATGAATTAAACAATGCAAGTACCAAAAACACGCAAAGAAATTAAGAATTAAACTATGTAACAAATGAGTGAGCTAGGAGTATACGACTTGCTGCTGCAGCTACTTATCCAACGGCGGCAGGGAGCACACTGACTGTGACCAACCGACACTGGCCGTTCAAAACAAAAACAGGTGACAGACGACTACGCGAATTTACACTATTCAGGTACTAAAACGCGATGCTGCAACTCTCAAATACTATAATACGCCCGAAATTTATGAATTAAACAATGCAAGTACCAAAAACACGCAAAGAAATTAAGAATTAAACTATGTAACAAATGAGTGAGCTAGGAGTATACGACTTGCTGCTGCAGCTACTTATCCAACGGCGGCAGGGAGCACACTGACTGTGACCAACCGACACTGGCCGTTCAAAACAAAAACAGGTGACAGACGACTACGCGAATTTACACTATTCAGGTACTAAAACGCGATGCTGCAACTCTCAAATACTATAATACGCCCGAAATTTATGAATTAAACAATGCAAGTACCAAAAACACGCAAAGAAATTAAGAATTAAACTATGTAACAAATGAGTGAGCTAGGAGTATACGACTTGCTGCTGCAGCTACTTATCCAACGGCGGCAGGGAGTTAACTTCCAGATTTAGATTTTACATCGCGTCTGCAGATATCAGTAGCATTCAATAAGCTCAGGTAGTCCTGCAGAACGCATAGCGGGAAGTAAGATTCCAGTTCCCACGCTGGCTGATGTAGCCACAGGACCATTTGGCGTTGCCAGTAGACGGTGGGGTAAGGCGCTGTGGCTAGCTGCAAGAAAGATACATCAGCGCACTTCACGCAGGCAAACCACAGGAATTCTGGAGCAAGGAAAGTGATTTTGTGTAATAAATATTTATTAATAAAAGCCACTTTTTCAACTACAGATATTAGGAGAAGCATAATTGTCATAAGCACTTTCTTATAACCATATTACGACGCAAGAAAGCTGTCGCTTCAATAAACAAGTTAACAAAGTTCAGCTGTAAGACCACGCTCTCAAGGAATTGCTAGTTTTGACTTAACTCATTATCATCAGATTACTGTGTTTCCGTAAATAAACGCATCACAATGGTAGCCACAACATTATTTTAAGTACGAGTGGCGTTCAATAAGAAATGCAATAAATTTTTTTTCTGAATGCAGGAGCTATTATTCAGGATTGCCATAAACCATATTATTCCCCACTTTTCTTGGGCTAAGAAACACTATTTTTCAACATAATCTCCATTCAATGCGCACGGACTGGCGCCACCTTATTGGGAGAGCCTCTCTGTCCACATGGTGCCACTATACTGGTAGACGTGGGAGCCAACGTCTTGCTGCATCAGTATCCTCCCTCGTAATGCTCAAGCGTTTCCCCACAGATTGTCCTTCGTTGCTCTTTGTGGTCTTCTGTTAGGCGGGGAGGAACCCAGGGGGTACATACATACATTTGAGTACCCCAACTGGATTACGATTTGGTCATCACTACTAACAGAGACGTCCAGTTGTCCAGCGCGATGTTTGTCACCCGTCGATCACCCAGAATGAGAGTGACCGCGCGTTCCAATGTTGCAGGAGTCGCAGTTGTGTGCGGCTGGCCGGCGCGCGAGATCGATAAGGTTGCGCGACACTTGTTGCGATAATGGAAGACGCCTCGTTTAGCGACTCACCGAGCCTTTGTTCAGTAACAAGCCTCCGTAGACATTCTACAAGCGCCTGTGAATGTTTTCCGTCGAAAGAAACAGTGACTGCTCGGACCGCAATTCCGTTACAGGTCCCATTTTGAATGCTACGTATAGCGCCGTCACCTATAGGAAATTTATGAAAAGACAAGGGCTGAAGTGGGAATCTTTCAATATGTTCCACACCATATTCTGCATTTTTTGAACCGAAACTGACCGAGACAAAGAAATGTTACATTACTTACCGAACGTCCTTCGTAATACAGCTTTCCTTACCGAATTAGAAGATACAGATTTGTACTTTCCAGAGAATCTGGTGGCAGTGGTACTGCTTCTGCGAGGGACATCTGCTACGGACCTTTGCAGCAAAACAGGTAGGAAGAAATTCTACGCGACGACTCACAAAGGTAAACCAATTACGGGTTTCTTAACTTCTGCAAATATCGTATGTAAAAGCGTGGTCAGTCACTCCGTACGGCTCTTATGCCTTCTTCTACGGACGAAACTGAGACTCTTCAAGTGGTTTAGCAAAGTGGAGGGGGGGGGGGATTTTACAATGTCCAAGGAATGAACTAATAACACATACGTAGGTCTTCAGGAGAAGTAAGTGATTTCGATTGCATATCAAGTATTTCATATTTCCTCTTTGCAAAGTTGGAAATATTAATTGCATTACACATTACGAGAAATTCTGCAACCTGCACAACGACAGATGCTATTAACAAGCATGTACGAAAAGACGAAGCGAAAAATAAATAAACACATAAAAGTCAGCTTTATCTCCATTGTTAACACTAAACCATACCACAAAGACATGAGTTGCAAATTCGAGCGAATTGTAGCTGTGAACAACTGCGTCAGATAAACTATCAACGGAAACTGAAATCCGCTTTAGAAATTACGATCACACTTTGCCGTGTTATCCGTTTACTGATGCGTCGTCATTCAACGGGGGGCAGTGCACAAATTGTTTAATTCATACTTAACTGGAAGAATGCAGAAGGTTGAAATTAACAGTACAGATTGTCTATAAAAACCAGCAGAGTCCTCTGCCAGGGGAGGTATCAAGAATGGTGTCCCACAGTGTTCAGTCTTGGGTCCCTTATTCTTCTTAATATATATTAACGACTTGCCACTCTGTATTCATGAAGATGCAAAGTTAGTTCTTTTTGCTGATGATACAAGTATAGTAATCATACCCAACAAGCAAAAATCATCTGTGGAAATTGCCAATAATGTCTTTCAAAAAAAATTATTAAGTGGTTCTCTGCAAATTGACTCTCATTAAATTTTGAGAAAACACAGTTTATACAATTCTGTACAGTAAATGGCATAACACCATTGATAAATATAGACTTTGAACGGAAGTCTGTTGCTAAGGTAGAATACTCAAAATTTCTGAGTGTGTGTGCATTGATGAGAAATTGAATTAGAAGAAACACATCGATGATCTGCTGAAACGGAAGGTTCAGCTACTTATGCTATTAGGGTTATTGCAAATTTTGGTGATAAACATACCAGTGAATTAGCCTACTAAGCCTATTTTCATTCACTGCTTTCATATGGCATCATATTTTGGGGCGTCATTAAGAGAGAAAGTATTCATTGCACAAAAGTGTATAGTCAGAATAATAGCTGGAGTCCATCCAAGATCACCTTGCGGACATTTATTGAAGGAGCTCGGGATATTAACAGTACCTTCGCAATACATATATTCACTTACGAAATTTGTCATTAACAACCCACCCCAATTCAAAAATAACAGCGAAGTGCATAGCAATAACACTAGAAGAAAGGATGATATTCACAATTGTGGATTAAATCTCACTTTGGCACAGAAAAGGGTGAATTATGCTGCCACAAAAATCTTTGTCACTTGCCAAATAGTATTACAAGTCTGACAGATAACGAACCAACATTTACAAGCAAATTAAAAGAATTTCTGAATGACAACTCCTTCTACTCAATAGATGAATTCTTAGATATGAAGTAGTAACTGTAAGACAAAAAAATTAATTAATTAATTATTTTGTGTGAAGAAAACTGATGTTAAAGTGACACGTTCCACATCATTACGAAATGTCGTATTCATGATTTATGGAACAAGGATTAATGTATGTATGTATGTATGTAACGATATATGTCTGCCGTGTTGCCGTATTGTGCACTGTGCAAGAGCTGCCTGCTACAGCTAGGGTAGGGATGAACATTTATCCAGTCCACTGATGAGATACGAATTTTCGACATTAAAACAAATAATTTTTAAAAAGCTCATAGTAGCAAAAATTTTGATATTGTTTTTTGGTTAATTCTTCGGGTATAAAAAAATTCACGACAGATTTCGACATATTCGTTCGGACTGTTCCCTTGTTAGTCTGAATGCTGATGTCGCGGTGGTCGAAAATCCTTTGCCGCAGGTGATCGAAAGTTATGCTTGTGGATTTGAGGCAATGTTTACTTCCAGCTTCTGTGTTTGCACAGGTCGCTAAGCCGAGGTAACAAAACTATTCTACGGTCTGAGGAAACTCGTCATTGATCGTGATGGCAGGATGCGTTGCTTGGACACTACAAATATGCAACCCGGAAAAAAATTGTGAACTTTAGGAGACATCAAACTAATGCAGTGTGACACCGCTTCTGATAATGGTCTTAATACAGCGAGGAAGCGAATCTGCAACTTCTATCAGGTAAGCTGCATCCAGGTAAAACCACACATTGATGATTAGATCTAGCAGACCTATCAAATTTCGGGGATGTTGATTGTTACGCTTCACCCGCTACAGTACAAATTCATGCAGGATGTTCAAAATTCCGAGAAAAATAGGAGTAATCTATAGCGAAACACAGCAAATACACAAAATGTGTAAGCACCGAGAGGAGAGAATAAGACTGTAACCTAAAACGACAGGAATGCAGGACACGGATTCAGTCTTTCGCCTCTCCATATCAGAGAAGCAATGCCGGGAATAAAAGAAAAGTTCAAGAGTGGGATTAAAATTCAGGATATAAAGTTCACTAATGCCATTGTTACCCTGTGCGAAAGTCAAGAAGAATTACAGGATCTTTTTAATGGAATGAACAGTCTAATGAATACAAAATAAAGGCTGTGGGTAAATTGTAAAAAGAGAAAAACAAAGAGAAATAGCAGAAATGCGGCTATCAAGAATCTTAACATCAAGACTGATGGTCACGAAGTAAACGAACTTCAGGAATTCTGCTATCTTGGAAGCAAATAATCCAAGAAGGCCCTCGCCCCCTCCCGCCCTCTCCCTTGCGGGCCGCGCGCATTGCCACCTGCGCAGCCCCCGCCAGTCAACCCGCATGCTATTCGTTCGTTCCTTTCGTCAGTCGACTCGACTGAATCGAGTTATCAAGTAGTAGTACTTTACTATGTAGCACGCGCGTCTGCGTCATCGTATTTTATACGTTTCTGTCTGGCACATAGATAGCTAACACATACTTATTAGAAAAGTCGCGGACATTATAGTGATCTCGATACGTTATTCTGTCTGGCATTTGTTCGAGAAAAACCGCGAGTATTCTACTGTTTTGTTGTACAGAGAACGTTCGATACGAAGCGTTATAAATACGGACTATTCGCCGAATCGGAAGCTAGTTTACATTCAGAAGCAGAAATATTAAGACTGAAGAATGAATAATTAAAAAGTACTAGTTGCAGCAAGTGCAAGTGCCAAGATTAGTCTAGAGTGAGAGTGATCAGTATTAATAGCAGTAATTCATAGTAATTTCTCAGTAAAAATATAGTTACGAGACTCGTAACAATATTTTTGCTAATAACGTAACAATAGTTTCCCATGCCTAACTCGTAATTGTGGCAGCGAATGTTCTCGAAACAACCGAGCCACATATACAAGGGAAGCAGAGTTTTTGCCAGGTAGTCAGATTGAAAGCTACAATCGTCGCAATAGCTTGAAAGTGATAAAAAGTGAACAACTGCGGTTATTGGCTATTACCACGGACTTCAGTCACTGTTGTGCTTAGTGATATTAGAAATACGCGGAGTGTGACCATGTGTGTTTTAATGCTAAGTGTACTAGCATAGTTTTTCAATGTAGCGCCGTACAAAGACGTGGCTGAGGTCGACAATGAAGGAGGATCGACTTAATGGCTTAGCTCTGTTGAACACTCACCCTGACAGTGATTGTCCTATTGACGACGTAATTAACCAATCTGCCAGGAAGCATAGGCACATAGAATTTATTATTTAAGGACGAGAACCACAATCGTAACTTTTTTATATCATAAGATGGCATGTCTTGTATGTGTGTCTAATCAGTTTAAATAAAACTTCCTTAAACTTTGCATCTGACTTGATTGTTTTTTATTACAGTAAAAGTAAAAGTAGCTCAAGATATCTTTAGCGCCCCATCCTTGAGGTTTTTCTGTATCCGCCACTGCTCCATTGTATTAGAGGAAATTGTAGAAGACAGAGATTTGAGTACACACCTCCCTCCCCCTAAAAAAAAATAAAGAGAGTCACAGACGTTCTTTTGTATAATAAAGATAGGGTAACTTAGGGGGAAACTCTAGGAGCCACAGGATACGAGAATGTTCGGCCAAGAAGGAGTGTATGCGTGCGCCCCTGTGAGATGGACTGCACTCACTCAACAACTATTGTCGGATTTGAAACGAGTTTCAGTGACAAGCCGTGACACTCTTCTCCAGTGCCTGTAGGTTAGGATCATTTTACGAACACTATCCATAAACCCTATGAAGCATCTGTGAGTGGTATAATACCCGTTATAGATACGTTTCACAGTGAGGTGATACCCTAAAAATTCGGGCAGCCTTTTTCACGATGTGGTCATGGGCACGTCCAAACACGATAACTCCTTTCTTTCAATCTGTCACGTCTCCACGCCGACCAACCTTACCGCCGTGATTTCAGACTAACGACAGGCATATATACAAAGCTTCACCTTCATGGCTTAAGCCAGCGAGAGAGCAACAGTTCTGCACTATCAGCATCCCACCAAAGCGACATGTGTGTTTCATTCAGTGAGTCTCTTTGGGGTTAAGATATAATCACTTTAATAGCTGCAAAAGAATTGTTGCTGCCTTCTTCATTGAAGTTAAGTGTTGGCAGTACCCTGTGACGTGGTGTTGTTGGAAGAAGCACAATTAACAGTGACTTAGTTTAACTTTCTTATTTTATGATGACTGAAAACTCTACAACAGCAGCCACATTGTCGTACAAATACTTTTGCTTTATTCCCATCTACGTCTAAAAACACACTTACTTTGAAAATGATTGTTAAACTCATATCATAGGACACATTATATTATACCGTTAGTAACCATCCTGTCCTACAAATAAAGAATGAACTGTGTGATTATTCTTATGCATATTGACACACCCTCGAGGCTCCTTATGTGGAGTCCTGGAGTATGTTAATAGCTTTACCTCCTTAAATTTGTTTCTTTGGATTTCTCTAAGCAGTATCACAATATATTGGGTCCTCTTTCTCCTTAAGATTTTTCAGCGTTTATTTTGTAATTGTTGGACACTTCACTCTCCATCGCACTGCAGCACAAGTGCCGTGAGCACATGGTTCCCGTTTCCATACTTACGAAAGCGATATTCCGCTCGAGAATATGATAAATATAGGGATTAAAATTCACATGCATGGAGCTGTAGTTGAGTTGTCAAGCGAATAGTGAAGTGTCCGACTAAAATATCTCTGCCAAAGCACATTGCAAAACAAAAGGAGTTTTAATTTATATTAACACCGTACATGCAGCGAACAAACCAATTTGTACCAAAAGATGTAATTTAG
The DNA here is from genome assembly GCF_023864275.1 of Schistocerca cancellata. Classification (NCBI taxonomy): domain Eukaryota; kingdom Metazoa; phylum Arthropoda; class Insecta; order Orthoptera; family Acrididae; genus Schistocerca; species Schistocerca cancellata. Next base: position 265,369,113 of record NC_064627.1, read on the forward strand.
GGAAAGTAATCAACATACTCACGAATTTTACAAATTTACATCGATACTCCGAAATCCACGTTAGGGCACGTGGCGCATGGTTGCCCGGACCACTACTAGTCATTTCGTCTCCTGTTCCAATCTCAAACAGAACGACGGAAAAACGTCTGTCTGTATGCTTGTTTGAGAGCTCTCATCTTCATGTTCCTTGCGCGCAATGTATGCTGGAGGCAAGAGAATCGTTCAGGAGTCAGGTTCAAATGCCTGTCCTCTAAATTTTCTCAGTAGTGTTCCTGGAAAAGAAAGTCGCCTTCCATCCAGGGATTCCAGTTTGACTTCCCGAAGCATCTTCGTAACACGCGTTTTGTTCGAACCTACCTGCAACAAGTCTAGCAGCCTGCCTCTGAATTGCTTGGATGTCTTCCCTTAATCCGACCTGATATGGATCCCAAACACTTCGCAATATTCAAATATAGGTCGCACTGGAGTCCTGTATACTGTCTTCTTTACAGATGAACCACGCTTTCCTAGAATTCTCCCAATAAACCGAAGTCGACCATTCGCCTTTACAACACAATCCTCACATGCGCGTACCATTTCATATCGCTTTGCAACGTTACAAAAAATGGTTCAAATGGCTCTGAGCACTATGGGACTCAACTGCTGTGGTCATAAGTCCCCTAGAACTTATAACTACTTAAACCTAACTAACCTAAGGACAGCACACAACACCCAGCCATCACGAGGCAGATAAAATCCCTGACCCCGCCGGGAATCGAACCCGGGAATCCGAGCGTGGGAAGCGAGAACGCTACCGCACGACCACGAGATGCGGGCTGTAACGTTACACCCAGATACTTAATCGACGTACTATATCAAGCACGGCATTACTAATGCTGTATCCGATCATTACGGGTTTGTTTTTCCTATTCATCAGAATTAACTTGTTGGTGACTTTCTGATGTTACTAAATGAAACTGGGAGTTGTTGTGGTCTCAAATCGGAATACTGGTTTGTTGCTACTCTTCATGCTTTTCTGTTCTGTGTAATTCTATTCATCCCTGCCTAACTACTCCCGCCCTGCGTCCGCTTGAATTGCTTTTTGTAGTCAATCCTTGGTCCCCCTATACAAGTTTTACCCCTTGCACTTCCCTCCATTACCACACTGATATTCGTCAGTTTCTGCCACATGAGTAGATCACTTCTTTTGATCAGAATATGACATAAATTCTGTTTCTCCAGAATTCGATTCATTAGCTCTTTATTAGTTATTTTTACAGCCCGTTTAATCTTAAGATTTCACCTGTACCAATATATTCCAGATGCTTCTTTTTTATTCTCGTCGAAGCTGTTTCTCGTCCACGTTTCGCTTGCAAACGCTATGTTCCACTTACAAAGTTACACTCAATAAAAATAATTTCAGAGAATACACCTGGCAGTTAAAATTTGTAATTGAGGTTAACAAATTTTTCTGTTTTGGAACCGCATTGCTTGGTATGGCTTGTCTGCATTTTATAAATGCAGAGAATAAGGTTTTATGTAGATTCTCTACACTAATACACGTTCCTTCCTAGTGAAAGATTATATGGTATTGTTACAGGACATCAAAAGGCAACTGGTAAACGCTATATGAAAGTACCTACACAGTAATTACATGGACTGAAGGTCAATATCTGTAACCAACTGTGAAAACATAATGTGTTTCGCATATGCATAGCGTACGTTTCATTTCGTACGATCGTGTAGAGCTGTCATTTCACCTTTTAGTAGGTACTGAGCAGTTTTTTTCTACGTTACACTACATAACTGACAACAGCTCATATCTATGAAAACTAAAGGAAAGAAGTCGATGGAGAAATCACTACTATATTTTTAGGGCATATAACATTAGTAGTAAACAACTCCAGAAACAACCGAAAATTTTGTCGTCATGAAGTGGGGATCACTACCTCAATGACTTCATTCACTGTTGCTACAGAAGTCTCCGGAAATGGTTCTGTAAACACAGATTTGCCTGACTTGCACAACGAATAAAAAATTCATATTTTTTCATTTCACTGATGTACAACTCGGAACGCTGTTTACTGAACTTAATATACTCGCTGTTATTAGCGAGTTTAGTTCGCCAAAATTACATGTTCCCTTTGAAGCAGTCGCAAGAGATGCTCATATAAATGATTGTTGCGTTTATGTTTGCCTGAACAATGAAGATGCTGTATCAAATTCTCAACGTGATCGATGATTCACAGCATCTTTACAAAATAGCGCGATGCGGCTATGAAATTAGAAGCCCCTCCCCCTGACCTCCCCTCAGGAAACTTGTTAGCCACACTGCCCTTGAAACCTACAAATTCGCCGGCTGTGCTATTGTTCTCATTGTCCTCATGGATTCTGCGTAACGACCGAGCTGCGACCCTGGAGAGCGCGGGATCTTTATGCCCTCTAGTTTTATCGCCAATGACTTCACAAGCGCAGAGAATAAGCCGAGTGTCGTAACTTCTCCAGTCTCGTGATGGGACCGTCGTAACACACGGAGTCCTTCCTTAAAACCTCTTCGCTTCTATTTTGCAATCAGCTTTTTCTACCCTCGGGAAGCTTTATTCGCGTCTTCATTCAATCACTACGCGGAAAGTTGTTCTCTTGAAATTGTATCTGAAGAGTGTAAATTTAACCAGAACGACCGTCTACCTTCTGCGATGTAGAGATGCCTACGATAATGGCTGGGGAGAGGGAGGGTGGAGGGACATAACCACGTCACGGTCTCGCATGACGAGAATGAAATGCATACGACGAGTTCTCGTAAAGCATTAACTTTCTTTTCTAAAAAATGTCAAGTTGTTGTTGTGGTCTTCAGTCCTGAGACTGGTTTGATGTAGCCCTCCATGCTACTCTATCCTGTGCAAGCTTCTTCATCTCCCAGTACCTACTGCCACCTACATCCCTCTGAATCTGTTTAGTGTATTCATCTCTTGGTCTCCCTCTACGATTTTTACCCTCCACGCTGCCCTCCAATACTAAATTTGTGATCCCTTGATGCCTCAGAACATGTCCTACCAACCGGTCCCTTCTTCTTGTCAAGTTGTGCCTCTTCTCCCCAATTCTATTCAAAACCTCCTCATTAGTTATGTGATCTACCCATCTAATCTTCAGCATTCTTCTGTAGGACCACATTTGGAAAGCTTCTATTCTCTTCTTGTCCAAACTATTTATCGTCCATGTTCCACTCCCATACATGGCTACGCTCCATACAAATACTTTCAGAAACGACTCCCTGACACTTAAATCTATACTTAATCTTAACAAGTTTCTCTTCTTTAGAAACGCTTTCCTTGCCATTGCCAGTCTACATTTTATATCTTCTCTACTTCGACCATCATCAGTTATTTTGATCCCCAAATAGCAAAACTCCTTTACTACTTTAAGTGTCTCATTTCCTAATCTAATTCCCTCAGCATCACCCGACTTAATTCAACTACATTCCATTATCCTCGTTTTGCTTTTGTTGATATTCATCTTGTATCCTCCTTTCAAGACACTATCCATTCCGTTCAACTGCTCTTCCAAGTCCTTTGCTGTGACTGACAGAATTACAATGTTATCGGTGAACCTCAAAGTTTTTATTTCTTCTCCATGGATTTTAATACCTACTCCGAATTTTTTTTTTGTTTCCTTCACTGCTTGCTTAATATACAGATTGAATAACATCGGGGATAAGCTACAACCCTGTCTCACTCCCTTCCCAACCACTGCTTCCCTTTCGTGTCCCTCGACTCTTATACCTGCCATCTGGTTTCTGTACAAATTGTAAATAGCCTTTCGCTCCCTGTATTTTACCCCCGCCACCTTTAGAATTTGAAAGAGAGTATTCCAGTCAACATTTTAAAAAGCTTTCTCTAAGTCTACAAATGATACGAACGTAGGTTTGCCTTTCCTTAATTCAGCTTCTAAGGTAAGTCGTAGGGTCAGTATTGCCTCACGTGTCCAATATTTCTGCGGAATGGAAATTGATCTTCCAAGAGGTCGGCTTCTACCAGTTTTTCCATTCGTCTGTAAAGAATTCGCGTTAGTATTTCCCAGCCGTGACTTATGAAACTGATAGTTATGACTATGAAACTTCATGAAGTTGGTAGCCCTTCTCTACGTATTCATCCTGCAATGCCACACATTTTTCCCCAACGATGGATAAGTTGAAGAAGACCTTGGTTGTTGGAGTTTGCGTTTTGACTGATTAGGAAATGGTTCGTCTCGAAAATGACCTCCGTTTCTGTGAATGATTGCCACATAATAGCATCTTTATCCACGGGAAGAAAAAAAAGCTGCTGGGTACCATGTCAGGATATGGAGCTGATGATACGTTGATAAGACAGAAGGAGCAACACGTGTCACTGTGCCCTGTGCAGAATGAATTGAGGCATTGCAGTTGGGTTGAAACATTCCTTTGGGCATCGTCTTCAGAGCTTCTCGTAAATTTCCGTACTGTGCTCTTCTGACGGTTTGTCCATACGAACAAACACACTGAGGAGACAAAAGTCATAGGATAGCGATATGTAAATATACAGATGGCGGTAGCATAGCGTACACAATATATAAAAGGGCAGTGCATTGGCGGAGCTGTCGTTTGTATTCAAGTGAGAAATTGTCTTCAGAGCTTCTCGTAAATTTCCGTACTGTGCTCTTCTGACGGTTTGTCCATACGAACAAACACACCGAGGAGACAAAAGTCATAGGATAGCGATATGTAAATATACAGATGGCGGTAGCATAGAGTACACAACATATAAAAGGGCAGTGCATTGGCGGAGCTGTCTTTGTACTCAAGTGAGAAAGTGTCCGACGCGATTACGGCCACACTACGGGAATTAACAGACTCTAAACGCGGAATGGTAGTTGGAGTTAGACGCATGGGACATTCCATTTCGGAAATCGTTAGGCAATTCAGTATTCCGGAATTCCAGTGTCAAGAATATGGGGAGAATACGAAATTTCAGGCTTGACCTGTCACCACGGACAACACAGGGGCAGGCGGCGTTCACTTAAAGACCGAGAGCAGGGGCGTTTACGTGGAGTTGTCAGTGCTAACAGACAAACTGCGCCGCGCGGAGTGGCCTCGAGGTTTGAGGCGCCATGTCACGGATTGCGCGGCCCCTCCCGCCGGAGATTCGAGACCTCCCTCGGGCTTGGGTGTGTCTGTTGTTATTAGCATAAGTTAATTTAAGTAGTGTCTAAGTGTACGGACCGATGATCTCAGCAGTGTGGTCCCTTAGGAACTCACACACATTTGAACATTTTGAACAAACTGCGCAAAATAACCACAATAATCAGTGTGCGAAGCCCTTAGGGCAGTGCGGCGAAATTTGGCGTTAATGTGCTATGACAGTAGACGCGGCCGCGAGTGACTTTGTTAACATCGCGTACATCGCCTCTCTTGCTATTCTGACTATATCGGTAGGACCCTATACGGCTGGAAAACCTACGTCTAATCAGATGAACCCCAGTTTCACTCGGTAAGAGCTGATGTATCGTAGAACGCAGGAATCCATGGACCCAAGGTGTCAACAAAGCACTGTCCATGGTGGTGGCGGCTCCTTGATGGTGTGGTCAGTGTTTACATGGAATGGACTGGATGCTCTAACCAAACCGTACCGATCATTGGCAGGAAACGGTTATGTTCGGCTACTTCATTTTGAGCCATTCATCTACTTCATGTTCCCTAACAACTATGGGATTTTCATGGATGACAATGTATTGTGTCACCGGGCCACAAGTGTTCGCCATTAGTTTGAAGAACATTTTGGACACTTCGAGGGGATGTTATGACTACACAGACAGCCCGGCATGATTCCCATCGAACATATAAGGAACATAATTGAGAGGTCGTGCACAAAACCCTGCAGGGACACTTTCGCTATTACGGATGGCTATAGATGCAGCATGACTCAGTACTGTAACGTAGCATATTCAGTGCATACCAGAACTGCAGAAATACAGGGCGTTTCAAAAAGAAAGAGCAGATTTCAAACATTTATTTCTCAAAAACTACAAATGATAGAAACACAATTCCAACGGTCCTTCACTCAATATGAGTACCAAATGTTACACAACAAATATCAAAACTGTACCTCAATATGAGCACCATTTGTTACACGACAAATATCAAACCGGTATCTCATTTCTTGCCACACACGACGCAACTGGTCTTTAGTTACCGAATTCACGGCCGCAACAATTCGATGTCGTACCTCTTGAAGAGTAGCGGGCATAGGTGGGACATAAACACAGTCCTTTATGTACCCCCACAAATAAAAATCGCAGGGAGTAAGGTCTGGTGACCTGGGAGGCCACAGACGATGACATTGATCTTGTGCTCCTGCTCTTCCAATCCACCGTCCTGGAATGGTGTTATTTAGGTACCGTCGTACAGGTTCAGAGAAGTGTGGTGGGGCGCCATCTTGCATGAAGATGAAGTGATTTGAATCTTCCTGAAGTTGAGGAAATAGCCAGTTTTCTAACATGTCCAGGTAAATGGTTCCTGTGATAGTTTTCTCCATGAAAAAGAAAGGTCCATAAACTTTGTTTACCGAAATTGCACAAAAGACGTTAACCTTTGGTGAGTCTCTTTCATGTTGAATAACGTCCCTCGGAGTTTCACTCGCCCAAATTCGTACGTTATGCCGATTAACTTTACCAGAAATGTGAAACGTTGATTCATCTGAAAAAATTAATCGTTCGGCAAAATTGTCCTCTTCCATGTCCTGTAGAATTGCAGTTGAAAATTCGAACCTTTTGTTGTGGTCGTCAGGACGCAATGCTTGCAATAACTGCAGTTTGTACGGCTTCATGTGCAGACGGTTACTCAGAACGCGCCATACCGTTGTTTTAGACATGTTTAGTTCGTGACTTGCCCGTGTCGTGGATTTTCTAGGGCTCCTTTCGTAAGCTGCACGGACACGCTCGACATTTTCATCCGATGTGCGTGGACGACCCGTGCTTTTTCGCTTGCAGATGCAACCATCTTCTACGAATCTGTGATGCCACTCATAAATTTGCTTATGACGAGGCGGCTGTTTGTTGAATTGACGGCGGAATGCACGTTGCACACCAACAATGGACTCTAACTTTGCAAATTGCAGCACACAAAATGATCGTTCCTGTGGTGTCGTCGCCATTTTCCTACAAACAAACGCCAGCGCCACTGCGGATTTGCATGGAACTTCTGCGCGGACCATTGAAAAACTTTGAACCTTTCTCTGACAAGAAACGTTTGAATTGTGTTTCTATCATTTGTAGTTTTTGAGAAATAAATGTTTGAAATCTGCTCTTTCTTTTTGAAACGCCCTGTATGTCTGCAAACAAAATAGAATTGATAACATAACTTTATATATATATATAGATGATAGCTGAAACCCTTTGACTATTACTTTATGAACTTTTCCTGCATTTAAGTGATTCACTAGCGCCAGTTCATTATTTTTACATAGCAGCACAGATACCATACCTGCGTTACGTTGTCGGTTTTATTCTGAGATCAGGAACAGGACTGAGGGTACCTGTGACACATGATTGAAGGTGTATGATTATAAAACTTCTGATTCCTTGCGTGTATGTCCGCGAAGCATTTATGTCTGTGGTATACCAACGTGTTACCACTTCAGCAGTGCATCTCTGAATTCTTCCGACGTTTTAAAATTGTATGGATAGTCCACAATGCACGGGAAAGGCAATGATTCCGAAATCGAGTCTCGGTCTGGCACTCATTTCTAATCTGCCAGGAAGTTTTATACGGGTAAGGAACATTATTCACGTTGCCAGTTTCAATGCGATGTTTTGGCAATGGCTCTTCTAGAGAACAGCAGACCATCAGGTAAGGGTCATACCTTCTACGCTCGTAAAACGGTACTAGTGTCAGTATCTTTTTTTCTCTATTAATTTAACTTTATTTCACGAATCAGAACATTACACGAAATAAGTGCTGGGTTTCCGTTTTCCAACATTTTACACTGCCTAATGAGAAAAGAGAAGCACCCAGATATCAACATGAGGTCCTACTCATACATACCAAAGGTGTGTACGTAAATGATACACCTGCAGGTCTCTGTGGCAGAACGTCCACCACGGTGCGTTAATGTTGTTTGTGTTTAGCGTTTTTACCGGGCTGGTAGGACATATAGGGGGGCTGAAGAGCGTCCCATGCTGAGTAATCACTGTGAAGAACACGGAGATGGTCCGTACTCGTTTCGTTCGCAAAGGGCCTCATTGTGGGAATCCGTTTGGCCGGCTGGTTGTATTGTGCTGAATCCATATTTGTGTTGGATTCTGATGCGACACTGGCCCGATGTTCGCCAGCATGGGAACGTGAGGGCGGGCATACTTGTGGTGTTTCCAGTCAACCAGAACTGATTAAGCATGGTATGGCCGCCATATTGTTCACCAAACGCATCGTATCTCGTTCAGATCTGCTTCCGCCGTCCGATGACAAGTAATGGACTCGTTGCAATATTGAGTGTCATTCTGCACTACTGGCGGGATACTAGCAACAGCTGGTCAGGGGAATTGCTGTTACGTGTACAGGCTGTCGTAAACACCACAACGCAACCGTCTGTTCTACATTACCCTAGATGACCATGGTCGGCGAGTATGGCGGCGAACCGTGGAGAGATCCCATTCTACCAAAGTTTTGGGAAGGCAAAGCGATGGCATTGCTACTGTCATAATGAGGGAAACCATCGGTTGTGGCTTAACGTCATGGGTATTATTGAGCGAGGGAACTATTACGGCACACCGGTGCGTTATAGGCGTCCTGCGTCTTCATGTGTTAGCTCTCAACCGACAATGTTGTGGAGCAGTTTTCTAACACGACTATTGAATCACGGTGGGTCTTTTGAATCCCGCAAGATCTTGCTCCGGAACATACTTATCTAAGGCATATTGAACGATTCTTTTAAACTTATTCCATTTGTGCTATACATCTTTGTTCTCATCACTGAATATTTTATGCTGACCACTCAGATATGAGCAATTTGTATCCTGTCGCTCTTACCAAGTAAAAATATTCTACCTGTCTTTCTCATAATTTCCTTTTTGAAGAAGTTCGAGAAAATCAATGCACCATTTAGCGTTTTCGACTATTGGGTCAGCCGCGTTTGGTCACGTACAAACTCAAACTAAAGCCTTACGTAACAGTAGAGCATCGACTGAAGATCTTAGATACTATGGCTCGACGTCAGTACTGCAAATGGCTGCTTCAGTCTCTTCACAGTATTGAAGCCGATCTTGGAATGCTCTTTTGTCTGGTGAAGCATGACTGCATTTATCGAAGAACGTGAATTCACAGAACATTTGATAGTATTCTGAAAATCCTCATTACTTACATCAAAAGACTTTGCGTCGTGTGAAATAATTTAGTTGTGTCGTGCATCTACTGCAGCACGAATTATTAGATACCCGTTATGCTATAAAACATAAATTCTAATAGGTATGTAAAGGATGTACCGCAATATTTTAACAGAAAACGGAGCACCTACGCTTATTTCTCTCAGGGCAAAGGCCAATAATGTTGGACTTCTCTGGCGCTGATCGACCATCTGTAAAGGCAGACATTCCTCATAATTAAATTACACTTATTTTAGGGTCCACTCCCGTTGCACAGTTCCTGATATTCCATGGAAACGCGGGATTCATGTACCGGACGCAATTCCACAGGCAGTTGTGTACCTTATAATGCGTCTGCCGTACAGTAATTGATATATTGACCCTACGCGATACGTCAGCCGCATAATATCCGGTAGTCATGAACCATGTCGTGCCTAAATCCATTTCCTGCGACTGCATGTTATATCTCTCTCTCTCTCTGTCTCTCCCCACTTGTTCCTCTCTCATTCGCTACTCCACCCTCTCTCCCTCCCTCCCTCCCTCCCTCACACACACACACACACACACACACACACACACACACACACACACACACACACATTCACGCGGTTCTGTAGTTAGCCACCTTTTCTGGGATTAATTTATACTCACATGATTACACGTTCTTGTCTTCTGGAAACTTCCACTTCATCGGTGGTGTAAGAGATGTGTAAGAGTGGTGCCACATCAGAAGAAAAACATAGGATGGAAGACAAGAGGTTAACGCATCACAGAAGACGATAATCTGTGTATTCTCATTGTTGGATTGGTATAAGGTGTACACACGAAGCAGACCGAACCTCATAACGTAGGTGGTACATCTGATTTTTAATAAAATTGATTAAGTACATACAGAGCATGTAATAGCCGATAACATATAACAACACATTACAGCAACTGAAAATAAACTGCAAAGAATTTCCTACCTAATGTTCTTGTTACACGAAGTTACCAATAAGGATGAGATTAAACAAATCCTAGGCATGCCATTGTTAAAATCTAAGCGTTGATGTGCTGCAGGTTCTAATACTTCATCGCCAATCCTTCGGTTCAGAAAAAAGGACATTCGCAATATTATTTGAATAGAATTACAGCCAGTCTTTCGCACAGGAACGAAATGATATCTACTGGACCCCTTGCGCTTCTGCTGACTGTGAAGAACACTCTATTTAACGTCCATCTAAGTTTCAGAGTCCTTCTGTAGCACAACATTTCAAACGCTTCGATTCTCTTGTGTTCCTTTTTTCCATTGTCTATGATTCACTATCATACAACGCTGTGCTCAAACCGTACGTTTTTAGAAATGTCTTCCTCTGATTAAGTCGTGTTCACATTACTGTAGTAATGTTTTCAAAGTGTTATGTGTCTTTCAGAAAACTATTTTTGTTTTAGTTTCTGCTCTGTACGATACATTAATTATTTGTGCAATAAATAAGAGTTCACATTAAATCATATTTTCTACATGTTTTCTGTTCTAAGCGACTCAATCATAATCGTGAATTGATAAAATTATTGTGGATGCCTTCTTTCGGGATGTTTTCTCAGATTACTCACATTCGTTGTGATAATGCTTCATAACTGTAAGAAAGAGGAAAGCCTGACATGATATCAATCGGAGGTAAATTGACAACTGAAGTATTATTCTAGTATTCTTTATTGATTGGGTGAAAGTCTTCAATAGAAACAACTGGGGTATGCTGCCGAGAATTTTAACAGGTGTGATCGACAGTAAAGATTGAAGGTTAATAAAGGAGATAGACTTAAAGCAATAATAACAGTAGGAAAGAACGAGAAGGAACGTGTCATCATTAGACGGGGTTTACGGCAACAATGCTCGCTGACACCGAAGCTGTTCAACACCCATGGAGAAGTATTGATAGATAGGGCAATAGAGGACCTAAGAGGCATTATAATGACAGGATAAAGGATAAAGACTATAAAATACGGGGATGATCAAGCAGTAAAGCCGGAATCGGAGGCTACAGAAGACGTGGCGAGTGGTTTGGAACGAAAATAAAAACAAGAAACACCGAAGTGACAGAAGTGATGAAAATAGGCAGGAACGCGGAGCCAGTTAACAAATACCTAGACGGAAAAATATATTGCAAGTAAAATTCTTTCTGTACCTGGAACATTTAATGACAAGGAATGGTAGTTGTACAGAAAAAATAAGGAGGAGGATATTTGTGAGAAGGAGAGCATTTGAAAAGGCGAAGCGGTTACTAACAAGCAGCGGAATTCGACAGGAGCTGAGGAACAGATTTGTTAAACTGCCGTGAGTATTCTACAGTACTGAACCACAGACAAAAGGAAAGAATAAAGGAATTTAGGAAATTCTGAAATGTGGCTATGGAGAAGAATGCTTACGTTGAAATGGGCTGGCAAACTTAAGAACGAAACAGACCTGAAGGAAATAGCGGTAGAATGAAGATTTCTGTAAGTTGTCAGGAAGAGGAAAAAATCGTGGTTTGGACATAACTACATAACGATCGTCTGGAACAAAGAATTATGGAGGTAAAAATGGAGGTAATGAGAAGAAGAGACAGGACGAATATTGGAGTAATGGACGTCATTAGAAGAGGACGAACATACAGATGACGGAAACTGCTCAGAACAAAACACAATGAAGAGCCTCAAGTTGAAACCTTTCATCAGACATGTACACGAAAGAAGAAGAAGAATATCTTTTAGCACTTAATTGTTATATTTTTCTTCACAATGCTAGTCGGTTTCGTTCATGATCCCAACAACTTCAGATCTGTTAAAGAAAGTAAAATACATGCTAAGTTTGATCTTACTCAAGTAATCTGAAACACACGTATGAAAAATACAAAATATTAGCTTAGTACACGGCGTTGCCTCGGTAAGTATTTAGTCCAATCGTCTCTTAGTCCATTTTCTCCTCTCTCTCTCTCTCTCTCTCTCTCTCTCTCTCTCTCTCTCTCTCTCTCTCTGCTATCTCCCGCTTTCTCTGTCCATCTCCTCCAACACCTCACTCTGTCCACTCCCTTTACTCCTCACTCTCTGTCAATCTCCTCCTGCCCCTCTCTCTCTGTCCATCTGCCCCTCCCTCCTCTGATCGTTTGCTCCTTCCCCATCTGTCCAGCACCTCCTCCCCCCTCTGATTTCGTCTCCTCCTCCCTCCTATCTTCTCCTCCATCCCCTCTGAACATTTCCCCCTCCCCATCTCCTTCTCCCACTCTCACTGCCCATCTTCTTCTTCGTCCTCTTTCCTTTCTTTGTCCATCTTCTCCTCCCTATCTCCCTGTCCATCTCCTCCTGCCCCTCCTGTCTGCCCATCTCTTCTTCCCCCTGTCTCTATCCGTCTCCTCTTACCTTTCTCTGTCCATCTTCTCCTCTCCCCCTCTCTTATTTCCCACTCTCTAACTGCCCATATCCTCCTTCCCATTCTGTCTCCACTCTATGATCTCCACACCAATAGGAGGCTGGTGGTTCTTTCCAATCGTAACTAATATGTGTACTAAGGGTGACTGAAATCGTTCCAGGGATTTAAGACGGTTTTACACTCGTAGCTTCGCTGACGTACACCCGTTTCAAATATATTTCACGGATATTTAAATATTTCACACGTATTTATATACATATTTCACTTGTATGTCTAGAAAACTTTGCTCTGCAATTTCAATTTAAGGCAGCTCAATGTTTACGACGTCATATCTCGAAAACTATATTTCGTACAATGATAAAATTTTGTTGGTGCATCCAGTGGTACATTTTTCTATTTTATGGTAAATTTGTTGTGAATAAAATTAGTAGTAAAGAAATAATAAATTAAAACTTTATGTATGCTACCACAAGATACCACGGCTTTCCATTGATCTTAGTATTTGACGTTATATATCCTGAAGTATGCGTCGTACCACGATACAATTTGCTGGTATATTTAGTGGCATATATGAATACTGCCTGCAAATTCAGTAGTGAAGAAGTAATAAATTAACGCGTCAGGCTTCATGCACCATTTTCAACGCATGAACAGCAACATGTGGTAAGCGACAAACTTTTCCCCGTTTCATATTTTGTGGGAGCTGTCAAGAACAAAAAGTTTCATGAGGGATTGAAATTATGTGATATGTTTGTTGCAAGTCACTGAGTCCTCTCATTCTCATATACCGGATGAATAAAAGTGTGTATTTGCGCGTAGTGGGCAGCACCGCTTTTTCACTCCCAACCCCAGCTCTTTGATAGGTAGGCTGTTCCTATCCTCTCAGAGATCATTTTCAGACAGCAAGTCATACGTCTACAAGTTTGGTTGTAACAGGTATAGTGGTTTAGAAGGAGAGGTGGAACATACATACGTATGTACGGTACATCCATTTTTTGCAAAATATTTGGATATGACAGTTTTATGTGCTGTGTTCAACGTCATTTAGTCACTAATGTTCATAAATTGTAATTCAGGCAATTTTAAAAGCAATTCGAGAAAACATATTGAGAAGTGTCGCTCTTTACACGATACATGAGTATAATACACTTTCGGCAAAAGTAAAGAGAGAGCGGAATGAACATATGCAGATGGCTGTAGTATCGCATATTCAAGGTATATAAGGGCAGTGCATCGGCGGAGCTGTCATATGTACTCAGGCGATTCATGTGAAAAGGTGTCCGACGTGAAAAGCGGCTGCACGTCGAGAATTAACAGACTTTGAACGCGGAACGGTAGTTGGAGCTAGACGCATAGGACATTCCATTTCGGAAATCGTTAGGGAATTCGATATTCCGAGATCCACAGTGTCAAGAGTGTGCCGAGAATATCAAATTTCAGGCATTATCCCTCACCACGGACAAAGCATGGCCGACGTACTTCACTTAACGACCGACAGCAGCGGCGTTTGCTTACAGTATTATCAGTGCTAATAGACACGCAACACTATGTGAAATAACCGCAGAAATCAATGTGAGGTGTACGACGAACGTATCCGTTAGACAGTGACGGGAAGTTTGGCGTTGATGGGCTGTAGCAGCAGACGACTGACGCGAGTTCCTTTGCTAACAGCACCACAGCACCTGCAGCGCCTCCTCTGGGCTCGTAACCATGCCAGTTGGATCCTAGACGACTGGAAAACCGTCGCCTGATCAGGTGAGTCCCGATTTCTGTTGGTAAGAGCTGATGTTAGAGTTCGAGTGTGGTGCAGAACCTACGAAACCAAGGACCCAAGCTGTTAACAACTCACTGTGCCAGCTGGTGATGGCTTAATAATACTGTGGGCTGTTTTTACATGGAACAGATTTGGTTCTTTGGTTCAGTTGAACCGATCATTGGCTGAAAATGATTATTTTCGGCTGCACGGAGACAATTTGCAGCCATACATGGACTTCATGTTCCCAAACTACTCAGAATTTGTATGGATGAAAATGCACCGTGTCATCGGGCCACAATTGTTAGCGACTCTCTCGAGGAACATTCTGGACAGTTCGAGTGAATGATTTGGCCACCCGAATCGCCGGAAATGAATCCTACAGAACATTTATGGGACATAATCGAAAAGTCAGTTCGTGTTCGGAACCCTGCATCGGCAACACTTCCGCAAATATGGGATTCTATAGAGGCAGCATGGCTCAGTATTTCTGCAGGGGACTTCCAAAATTTTTTTGAGTCCATGGCATGTCAAGTTGCTGCACTAAGCCTGGCAAAAGGAGATTAGACACGATATTAAGAGCTATCCCTAGAATTCTGTCACCCCGTTTTATAGTCGATGTGCTCAAACAAACAATTTTAAGGAGAAGATAATGATCGTGTACAAAGATAAAACTAGAATGAAAGAGAACCCTGCTGATCACATCTCAAACACATTCTCTTTATTCTTGCATCTTCGCTGTGGAGCTTTTCCGGAGTATTCCACCAGAGGACGTCGTGTTTCGTGAGTCGGTAGCACATACAGCGTGCAGTTCAGTCCATTGCTGGGTTGGCCTCGCTTTCGCCGTGGTATTGCTCATAGTATGATCACTGACCAACTAATTTGTGTACTCCGACAATTACGGCTTTCTAATAGCCTCTGATTGAGTTCAATGACTGAAATTGCGCTTGTTATGTGTTTTGTTAGATTATCGTCTGTTGTAATGTCAACGTTTTACAGTATTTCATTATAACGTTGTAACTGTTTGTATTCACGATTTCTTCGTCATCTTGATGTATTGTGCGTAAAAGGCAGTACTTCGATATTACAGTCTTCTATACATCCTGCCACTTTCATTTTGTTTACCTTTGCGACTCGCGGACCCTGTACACAGTGCACAGCACCAGCCATTGACTGGTTGCCCTGTAACTACTGAATAATCGCAGTATTATTTTGTTGTACGGTGTGTCCGATTAAATAGGTACAATCATTAGCGTGTTTGTTATTTATTTTCGACGCATCTGACGGTGTTCGTTACTTGAAGGAAACAGGTCATCAGTATAGAAATCAACGATATTCGATTGTTATAACAGACTTTTCAGCAGGAGAACAAACGTAAATCCCATATTGGACTCGTCACATGAACAGTCAACAGCAGCGGAGTATAATGTGTAATATCTGCTCAACTGGAAAACATGCGACTGGTTCGTATTTCTAAAAGATAAGTTTGTATTAAAAGTACAGAATCCGCCAAAACTGAATAATTATAATGTAACTTAATGTAGTGTACTGTCGTAGGTGTTTTTACAGTGAATTTTGGATTCTTTTTTACTTAACATTTTCGGATGACGTAGCAATCACTCGGCATGCAGCGTCCGCAATTCAGAATAGCGAATATAACGTAATCTCTGATACATTGTTCTTGCACTATAATATGTATCTCAGTTTAGGAATCAAACTGTGCCATTTCAACGTGCAGGATTTCCTGTCTACAATTCGTCAGTAACACAGCCCTTTCCACAGAATTCCATAAGATTCGCTGTAGTTGACGCTGTTTCTACTTCATTTCAGGGAACATATGGACTGCAAGAAGTTCAATGATTGCGGAGGACCTGTAAGGGGGGGGGGGGGGCAAGCCTATAATACATGAATAGAAATTACCGCACGATACTCCACATCGATGGACTGCACTGTTTTCTTTTTCCTTCACTCCACATCTGAATGCTCACTCAGTCGCAATAATGCTACGTGATCTAAGATTACCTACGAGGGCTATTCGGAAAGTAAGGTTCGATCGGGTGCGAAATGGAAACCAGAAAACCACAATGAAAATCCGACGTAGCTTTGCACAGATTTGTTGGACAGTGACTCTAGTATGCCCGTCGATCACGTCACATCGCTCTTTTCAGTTCTGAGAGCACGGCGATCACCTAAAGATGCCTAGAAACTAGTAGTCTCAAGCCAAGACGGGCGTCTGCCGTGACGTTTCGCCTGATTTCATGCAGCGCGCATAACTTTATTGTCATGCATTTCCTTCTTCATGACATTTCTCCGCAGCACACTGCAGGGACAACGAAGACGCTCATGCAGGATTTTCGATGGGAAGTTTTTTCCAGCCTACCTTACAGCCCGGACTTGGCTCCCTCTGATTTTCATCTCTGCTCGCATGAACCTCTGACTATGAAGTCAACATTTTGCCACAGACAACCAGCTGGAGAGCAGCGTAGAACATTGGCGAATAGCGCAGGCGAATACCCTCTATGACGTTGGTACTCGAAAGATGGAACCACGCTACGGCAAATGTTTAACAGTAAGCCGGAGAGGTGACTATGTAGAGAAGTAGCCGTAAGATGTGGCTAACAGTTGCAAACAGCATTTTTGATTTTCACAATGGCTTCCACTTCGCGACCGATCGGACCTTCCTTTCCGAACAGCCCTCGTGTTAGCGGTCCCTGTTGTGAATGTACCGCAATCAGTTGGTTGTTTGTGTGACTACAGCAAAAAAGGGATATATTACGCACCGAAATGGAATTTTAAATCTTACATTTAAAACTTGCAAAAAATGGCTCTGAGCACTATGGGACGGTGCGCCTGGTCCTGGCGGAGTTTCGAGTCCTCCCTCGGGCATGTGTGTGTGTGTTTGTCCTTAGGATAATTTAGGTTAAGTAGTGTGTAACCTTAGGGACTGATGACCTTAGCAGTTAAGTCCCATAAGATTTCAGACACACATTTAACAACAAGCACTATGGGACTTAACTGCTGAGGTCATCAGTCCCCTAGAACTTAGAACTACTTAAACCTAACTAACCTAAGGACATCATACACATCCATGCCGAAGGCAGGATTCGAACCTGCGACCGTAACGGTCGCGCTGTTCCAGACTGTAGCGCCTACAACCACTCGGCCACTCCGGGCGGCTAAAACTTGCAAATGTGTTAGTTGTATGCACTGAAAATCTAAAATCGAACTTGTATCTTCTGCGTAAAGAATATTGTCAACTACACATATTTCGGCAAGGGTCAAATATGTATTGCCGAATTTTTTAACAATGTTTAAGAGCGGGGAAAATGCTGCACCACACAGAGTTCCCGACCAACGGTACAGCTGAATGGCGCGTCGGACGTTACTGACCTAATTAATGGTGAGCATGAACAAGAGTCAAATGGATGCGTGAAAGAGTCCCATACCATTATATAACACGTCCCAGGCAAATGAGCGAACGTGGATTTGTCCATAATTGAACAGGTGGAATTGGCGCGATTCTGTCTACCTCACAAAAACACGGGTAAGGTATCGGCGATGTGCTGCAGGCACTATTATTATAAAGTTATACTATACTTTAACAGTCAGTGAATTTATGCACACAGAATCCGAAAAATGTAAACAATCGCTTGGAAAGTTAGACTTTAATTCAGTGCGCATTACTTATCCCTTGCTACAATTAGTTTATAAGATCTACCACATAATAAATATCTCGGAATGAAAACAGTTTTGGTTGCGAAATTATTAAATATCAATGGCGCGTTTCTCCCTTTTGGGGCATCATCAGATTGTGTTAAAATAATTGGATATGTGACCCACCAGTCATAAAGCCATATGAAACGGCAATTGGAGGCATCAGTAACTAACTGAATATGTATTCCAAAAAAACATAAAATGCAAGGTGGATCTTGGACGCACAGCTGAGTACGCCATAGCAATACAAAATAGGACCACGCTTACAAAATAAATGCAATTTCAGCGACACACGGAACGATATCGCTTTGGTGTGCTCACAAATATTACTGTTTAGTGATATTCCGCGTGCACGACAAAAGTACATTTTGCCGTGTGCGGGTCTTACCGCGTTTATTTTGCAAGCGTTATCCTATTTCGTACTGCTGTGGCCGAGTCAGCTGGTGTGCTCAAGCTGAACCATGCATTCTACATGCTTTTATGTCGGATGGATTACATATCTAATCACTGTTGCTTCCATTTTCCATTTTATATGGCGTTATAGCATACATACTGTTTTATACCATACACATCCAGCTATTTTTATACAATCTGATGATACTCCAACAAGGGTTAAACGAGTCATTGATATTAAATAATTTTGCAGCTAAGACTGATTTTACGCTGAAATAATTCAAAACTGGTTGCTATAGCACCCTGCCCCAATGGAATGGAATAATTTGTAATAATAAATACACGTATGACACATTATTAGTACCTAACTTGAAGTGCGCATGTGAAGGGAGTATTAAGAGAGACTAAAGTGCTTGTTATGTAACTCAGAGTATTACGCTGTCAGATTTTATTTATAACTGGTAAAACAATTTAATTTACGTCATTAACTTTTTTTTGTTTTCTGGTAGATATCTTCAGTCCTAATACATCGCAGTTCAAGCGCCATAGTTCTGCACCACGTCGCTAGGGAAACCAAAACAAAATAGCGTAGCACATTAATAACGGGGGTATCCTGCTGTACAGTGTATTCTATGTTTGAGGGAAATAGCATTGCCGAGTCAGTGGAATGTATGGTGACAACGTATCGCGATATGGCACAATGGTTAGATAGAGCAGAAGCTCCTGGCGTCGTCGGAAATTTGTGGTAAGTTCTTATGGAACCATACTGCTGAGGTCATCGGTCACTAAGCTTGCAAGTACTTAATCTAACTTAAACTAACTTACGCTAAGACGACACACACATCCATGCCAGAGGGAGAACTCGAACCTCCTACGGGGGAAGGGGGGGGGGGGGACTGTGAAAGACGCCCATGACCGCACGGCTACCCCGCGCGGCTCATGGCGTCGTCAAACAAGTCTCAGTTCAGATAACTTATTAAGCCGCTTAACCAACATGTAGAAATGCTGGACGTAATACTTTGCCCCCATAAAAAGGAGCATACATGCAGTGGAAACATGTGGATTCACCATCGCCGAGAAAGGTAATGGCCGAACCATCATCGGGTAAGTTATTGCTGAGTGCAATTTCACACTTACAAGGTGCGATGATAAAAGAATATGACTGTTAGACCCAAAGTGTCACAGGAGCAAACTACAGTAATCTCCCGACGACGTTACAGGAGACTCTGATATAGAAGCATTGCGGAAAGCTGTCGTTCCTTCACAACATCGTCACAGCGAAGTCTGCACTTATTCTGCGCAGGACATAGCTACATCTTTACGCTGTCAAATTTTGTCCATCGATAGTGGCGACATAGCAACATCTGAGGGCGTATGCTATGATATTTGAATATGATATTCGAGTATTCTTATGCATCCGAATCCCTTTGCGCACATTATATAGCTTTTTGATTATTTTAAGTTATGCATGCGTAATTTAAGCTTCTGCAGTGTATTTATGTGACATTTACAGATACGGATAATACCCTATCAATGATATCTGTCTTTGACAAAATATGCCACGTACATCTATTGCAACAAAGTCACTGCTTACTCTGCCACGTTGGTAGTTTCCTTCCGCGAAACGCGACGGCCAGTTGTCTGACTGATCCGTTTTACGAGGGACTTTCCTCAGCTCTGATGAAAATAACGAATGTAGTAACTTCAAAGAGTAACAGAAGTAATGAAGTACGAAATGAGCTAGTACGACGGGCGTTCAATAAGTAGCCTAATGCAACACTTTTTTTTCTAAAAGTAGGTTTATTTTATTCAGGGTTCCAATGCACCATGTTATTACCCCCTCTTTTGACTACAAGACCCAATTCTTCAACATAATCTCCGTTCAATGGGACGACCTTACGCCACCATACTGGGAGGACCGGTACTCCAGCAAGATAGTACTCTACTGATCGACGTCGGTGCAGACGTGTTGCCACATCAGTAACCTCCCCATCATCCACGTACTGCTTCCCGCGGAGTGCCTCCTTCATTGGGCAAAACATTTGGAAGTCACAAGGTGCTTGTCCTGGCTCTAGGGTGGATGAGGAAGAACAGTCCAATGAAGTTTTGTCACTGTTACATTTTGGTGTATTAAAGTGTTTCGTATGAGAAATAAGCATTTTTAAACCAACATATGTTACCCAGTTCTAAGCAAAGAAGGGAAGGCAGAAAGGTGGAAGGAGTATATAGAGGGTTTATACAAGGGCGATGTACTTGAGGACAATATTATGGAAATGGAAGAGGATGTAGATGAAGATGAAATGGGAGATAAGATACTGCGTGAAGAGTTTGACAGAGCACTGAAAGACCTGAGTCGAAACAAGGCCCCGGGAGTAGACAACATTCCATTAGAACTACTGATGGCCTTGGGAGAGCCAGTCATGACAAAACTCTACCATCTGGTGAGGAAGATGTATGAAACAGGCGAAATACCCACAGACTTCAAGAAGAATATAATAATTCCAATCCCAAAGAAAGCAGGTGTTGACAGATGTGAAAATTACCGAACTATCAGTTTAATAAGTCACAGCTGCAAAATACTAACGCGAATTCTTTACAGACGAATGGAAAAACTGGTAGAAGCGGACCTCGGGGAAGATCAGTTTGGATTCCGTAGAAATATTGGAACACGTGAGGCAATACTAACCTTAAGACTTATCTTAGAAGAAAGATTAAGAAAAGGCAAACCTTAGAGAAAGCTATTTACAATTTGTACAGAAACCAGATGGCAGTTATAAGAGTCGAGGGGCATGAAAGGGAAGCAGTGGTTGGGAAAGGAGTGAGACAGGATTGTAGCCTCTCCCCGATGTTATTCAATCTGTATATTGAGCAAGCAGTAAAGGAAACAAAAGAAAAATTCGGAGTAGGTATTAAAATTCATGGAGAAGAAGTAAAAACTTTGAGGTTCGCCGATGACATTGTAATTCTGTCAGAGACAGCAAAGGACTTGGAAGAGCAGTTGAACGGAATGGACAGAGTCTTGAAAGGAGGATATAAGATGAACATCAACAAAAGCAAAACGAGGATAATGGAATGTAGTCAAATTAAATCGGGTGATGCTGAGGGGATTAGATTAGGAAATGAGACACTTAAAGTAGTAAAGGAGTTTTGCTATTTAGGGAGTAAAATAACTGATGATGGTCGAAGTAGAGAGGATATAAAATGTAGACTGGCAATGGCAAGGAAAGCGTTTCTGAAGAAGAGAAATTTGTTAACATCGAGTATAGATTTAAGTGTCAGGAAGTCGTTTCTGAAAGTATTTGTATGGAGTGTAGCCATGTATGGAAGTGAAACATGGACGATAACCAGTTTGGACAAGAAGAGAATAGAAGCTTTCGAAATGTGGTGCTACAGAAGAATGCTGAAGATAAGGTGGGTAGATCACGTAACTAATGAGGAGGCATTGAATAGGATTGGGGAGAAGAGAAGTTTGTGGCACAACTTGACTAGAAGAAGGGATCGGTTGGTAGGACATGTTTTGAGGCATCAAGGGATCACAAATTTAGCATTGGAGGGCAGTGTGGAGGGTAAAAATCGTAGAGGGAGACCAAGAGATCAATACACTAAGCAGATTCAGAAGGATGTAGGTAGCGGTAGGTACTGGGAGATGAAGAGGCTTGCACAGGATAGAGTAGCATGGAGAGCTGCATCAAACCAGTCTCAGGACTGAAGACCACAACAACACGTTACAATTTTGTAAGTTCCACATATGACGTCGATGGTCAGAGGTACAACTCTAATTTTTCGATTTTTATCTGTTTATTACATATGGTTTTCTGTTTTGCTGTTTGTACAGTCTTCCAGCTGATGATGGTGATACATCCGAAACCGGTCAAGAATAAATGTGATTGGCACAGCTGTGGCAAATAAAAAATCATTTCTGTAAATATCTGACGGCTGTAGTCAGTTATCTACACAAATTTGTAATTTTCTACAAACAAGGCGTCCGATAATCCATCTGTCTTTGGGAAAAACGTGTAGCGTTGATGGGTGAATATGTGGAAAGGGCTAACACCGTCATCACCTTTCATGGCAGAAGTCAGATTTTTAATTAATTATAACCAGGTGATCTTCCTTAGTGCTTTGTGAAGCAATTACTCCAAATATTGTTGATAGTAATGAGCCTATCAGTGTTGCAGTGTGTTCGAAATGCGAACTGTTATTAGCCTACTTTGAACGTACTCTATAAGGAAACTCATCAAAATAAATGTAATGGCTCATAGGGACCTCCGCCGTGTTTTTGTGTGAAAATAAAGCAGGGTTTCATTTTCATCTTATACTGTTTAAAGTGCGATATTTTAGCAGTATATATTTGATTTTCCATTATAACAATAACTCATGTCTACAGATAAATATAAACTCATAGTGAACGTCAGAAATCGCCTTGTCAAAATGATCTTTTGTTGAACCTTATGCGAGATAAAGAGTGTCTAACTCCACTTGTTACTTCTCCTATAATCGTTACAGGACCCAAACCACAGATGATGCTTAGCAAGTCGGCGTAACCTGTTGCAGCTACGAACTTCTCGACTAATGTGCAATAAACTATTTTTGCACTCGTCTCCCTTACCGATCATGACATCCGTAATAGCGTAATAGTGTAATGGCTAGGACCAATGGGCTATGAATTGTGTGTTACCAAGATTCCCATCTACTATGTTTTTCTCCCCTTGTGGAGATTTCGACTGTATCTGCGTGCCTGTGACTCTCGCAGAGAATACTCTAACAGCGGTGGCGTCCGCTCCCTTTCTTGTAATTTTTTATCGGTATATGACAGTCCGCAGTGCACTGTGAAAGTCTCCCGTAGAATACAGTGCCTGAAGGGCCAAAGGACACTGTAACGTTTCATTTAGCTAAGATCTATTTTTCGATAAATAAAATAAATTAATGAATTTTCATATAGTACACGAACATACAAAAAATATCCCATCTTTGTACTATGTGCTTCGGCTGATTTTAAGTTCTAGGCAACCACCGCTACGACCTTCCAACGATGACTGATGAGTCAAGAAGAGTAAGCTGAGGGCATCACCGACAAGCAGTACAGTCCGACAAGCAGTTCAGTTAATTAGAACATTCCTTCCAACAGACGGCTGAAGCAGCATCGGGGAATACAGGTAGCCAAGGCATACCAGAGGTCGTTAACCGGTCAAGTCCAGTGTACTACGCTTGTTGGTCTCAAAGCCAGGCTGGTGCCTTCGCCAAAGATCGCGGCGGTAATATACGACCGATCTCAGAACGTATGAGGCTGTTATGCCGGAGCCAAGATAGCCCCTGAAGGCCGGCAACCCATATTACACCACAGAGGACGGGGTTGTCTATGTCCAAGGCGTACCGAAAGCACCATGGTAAACACCGGCTATTTACATCCAATATAACGGAAACAGACATCCCGAGCACTACTTCCTGCAGGGGGAGCTCGAGCCACGGTCTGCAGGAAGTATCACTACGCCAAAACCTGATTGGCTGGAGGCAGCTATTTAGCGGCTAGAACCAGCCTCGAAGTTCAGTTCACTCTGGGTGCCAACATCGTGGACTTCGACCGCTGAAAATTACGTCTTTGTCTCTTAATTGGGCTTTTACTAGTGCGTATGTGTTACCACGACCCTTTGTGGAAAATTTGAAGTGAACTTTTGTTAGCCTCAATTAGAAGACTTTTACTGGCATCGTTATTGTTACCTTTCTTTTGTTGTTCAGTCATCAACCTTGTAAACGTACATAAATAAAAGTTGTGTTTGTGAAAAATTGCGAATTGTCAGTCACTACATGGGACATAAATGCCTGTGACGTGTCTTTACGATACTCAGAAAGGCTATTCATTTCAACTTCATTCTTATCATTCAGCACTTATTCTTTTAAGTGATCCACAGATACTTTAAACTTTTCCAGAATGTTGGGGTGATATTTACATCCATGAATAATACGTTTTCATTGGTATCCGACTTTGACGAAATATGACATATGGATCTATTGCAACAAAGTCACTGCTTATGCCTCATCGTTCGTCGTTTTCTTCCCTCAATTAGATTTTTACTAGAGAAAAATTTGTGGTATCGCAAAGCCTTTCATGCTGTTAATGAAGGTGGGACAAATTAACGGAGTCTATCCACTGAACTCACTAAAACATTTTACACGACTTTATATGCTCAAGATGCCATACTGTGACATCCTCCGTAACTTAATAGCACTATGGTCAATGTTTTGTTATCAAGTGGCACCTACAAATGATGCCGCATTAATAGTGACTGGATATTATGAAAGCGAATTTTACAAGAAACCAGCATTCCGCACAAGAAACCAGATTTACCACAGTCATTGACTGAATTTTGCTCAAACTGTTCAACGACGAGTATGTTCTGGCAACGCAAGTTTCCATTAATAGCGGCGTAAATCTTCTGTTGACACAACTTTCAAACGCCCACGAGAGCAACACAATCACCATTTTCAAGAAATTCTTAATCTGCACCTTCTTTCCTGACCTACGGAATAGTTTCGTCGACGAAACATGCACCAAAGACAGAACAGTTACCATTTTTTAATGTTTATACCCGTATTCTGGTGATTAACGAAGTTATGGAGAGGTATTGCTCTATATTTTATGACACCGTGGCCATTGACCGTGAAAGCATCTAACACATACTTGAAAAATTACATCACTAAAAGCCTAAAAGTGCTTTAATGAAGATAATATTCTGGTTTTCAAAATATTTTATTACGCAAAAAAGTGTGTAACTTATATAGTGGCTTTAATAATTAAAAAAAAATTGCTCACCTACATTTATGCAACGGAGCGCAGACCATACAAAAGAATCTGGAAACATAAAACATTTTTACTGACACAAGAATTGAGATGTAGGCGTTAGAAGTAGCATTCTGTATGCATCTGAACAAATCAGAAAGCAAACTGCACACACACACACACACACACACACGCATGCACGCGCGCGAAAATCAGAGAAAACTGAAAGGCCTTCTCCATTGCGAAAAGGACGCAGCTAATCACCTTCATACTGCGGGAGTATCTCAAGTGACTTGTGACTGTGGCAAAATGTACATAGGTGAAACTGGAAAGACAATGAAAGGTCTTATTCAAGAGTAGGAAGGCTAAAACGTAGCGGGTAATCAGTGGAGCTAGGTCCAAGGTGTAGATTTCAACAATATACAGGGTGAATATTCCCCAGAAACTTCGCTCAGTGGAAGAGGCGTCTCTGCTTATCCGTAATGCTCGACTGTTTCTGACAAACCGACGATCAAAGTTTTCGCTGTATTTTCGAAGTAGTGTGCCTTTTACCGTGCGATATCTTCAGACGAAATGGTGGTGTAGTGATTAGAGTTGCGATTAATTAGTTTTGCTCCGGCCGCGGTGGTCTAGCGGTTCTGGCGCTGCAGTCCGGAACCGCGGGACTGCTACGGTCGCAGGTTCGAATCCTGCCTGGGGCATGGGTGTGTGTGATGTCCTTAGGTTAGTTAGGTTTAAGTAGTTCTAAGTTCTAGGGGACTTATGACCTAAGATGTTAAGTCCCATAGTGCTCAGAGCCATTTGAACCATTTGAATTAGTTTTGCGCACTGTATCCGAATCCCGATTATTACTTTTATCTCTTCTTTTCATTTATACATCCATGTCTGTAGAAGATTACTACACAAATGCTGTCCATATTCGTCGATTAATAGTATGTCATATGAATTAATTATATTAAGAATGAGCAGATTTTATGAAAGTGATTTCGGTGAAAGTCCTGCAGTTTATATTGATTCATTATCAGCTGCATTCACCATTTTTCGGATAAGTGATTCGTTACGCATTTGTTGCCGCAATATTATTGTCAACGTCGAAATAACTGACGGCAAAAATCACCAGCATTCTTACCGACCTCTCTTAAAAGACAAAGTACAGGCAGACCCTGAACCAAAGTCATATTAGAGAGCAGTAGTAACCGCGATTCATTTGCTTGCGTCACCACCTGAAGGAGAAAGGCCATCACTTCTTGGACCAAACGGATACTGCTGCTGAAAGCCCGCATGTCTGGTGATGTTTATTTGTGACTATAACACTGATCTGTAGGAGCAGCGGAGTATCTGTCATGTGAATTGTATGTAACCTGGAACGTTCATATATTTACCATTTACAGCCTGATACACAGTGCGCGTATTCCCATAGTAAGTCTACGTGGTGCACTGTACGCCTTACCGCTGTCCATGTCAATGATTGCCTGCCGCCTCTCTAAGGAATAACTCGGCCGTCCTCGAGCCAATATGCGATACATATCACGAGACGTGAGATTCTTTCGAAGAAGTGTCTCTGTGGCAAACCTGCCTCCGTGCGACGCTCACAGTGTTCGCAATGTCTAGGTTTCGATCGTTTCAACGATCGGCATCATCCAAACGAATGCACAAAAACATCCCGAAGAATAAATACAGTATATGAATAAAATATAAGAATTTATATGAGAATGAAGTACCAGAATATGAGAATTTAAAAAGATTGTAACCCCTCAACATACCATTGACTTATATTTCACAGCAAATATCTGATACGTATTGTGCAATCTAGTGAAAATTCTACAATTATTAAAACGACCTTGTATCTCATAATTTACTAATAACGTTCGTGCTTAACCTTCTGTGAATGTGGGTAGATAAATGAAAACAATAAAAATAAAGCAAACAAAAAGAAACACATACGGGACACAAAAATAAGAAGCCACGACGCTAACCACTTTTTCATTCTCTTTTTTTTACAGTGATCCGCAGATTACCTACGTGGAGCTATCTTTTTTATTTTTTATTTCCAATTTTTCAGGGGGATGTTGGAAACACAAAATCGGTACGGATTAATGGATCTGCACGGTCCACGGCTGACACGCACAGCCAACAGAACTCTGAATCTCTCGGCGGTGTTGCTTTTTACTTCTTTTCTTTAAGTGTCTTGAATAAAGTGACTGGAAGATTTCTTCTCGAAATAAAGAATAAAGTCTCCCTTGCTGAGAACAAAAATACAAATGCCTGCTACATTAGTAAAATATTGCAAGTAAAACTATAAAGAAATAATAGACTCTGTTGTTTGAAAATACAAGACGACGTACTTTAAAACGAACATAAAATGTCTTGACCACAAGAAAACTTATTTTTATGGTTACCGGTTTAGTTCAGTTACTGAAGAACTTCAGACTTCGCAACTAAATATGAACATTGAGTGGATTAAGAGAGATGCGAACTAGTAGTAGTAACATATAAAATACATATTAATAACAAATCATAAAACAAGAAATTATACTAGTGTTGATGGGCGGTGGCAGCGAATGGAGCAGGCGTTACTAGTTCCACGAAGGTCACCGGCTAATGACAGCAATGCGGCTGCTACTTAAATACGCGATGCTCCGCGCACTGCACACCTAATTACTCAGTGATAGCCGATCAGGCGTACAGGACGTAAAACAGTTGTTACAATACAATATGTACAGAACGGTTACACGAGAGCTAATAACAAATAAAGAAATAGATGCCTTATATTACATAAAGTAACTGCTATAAACAGCATTTCGTCAGTCAATGATAAATATAAATATATAAGCATAATGAGTTGCGAGAACACCGCTAGCCGTTTGTGAGGATTTATTGCAAACTCATAGATTGTATGGCAGCAAAGATGGTGGTTCAGCGACGTTAATGGTTCCCATGGAGACGGCGTGCTCATATCGTTATGCGCTATCCAGCAGAAGAGGATTTCAGTGCTGCGACAGCGGCTGTATGTGACATACACTTAAGTGAAAAAAAAAACATGCTTATTCAAATACAAACGTACGCTATGTAATCAAAAGTATCCGCACACTCCTAAACACATACGTTTTTTATATTAGGATCATTGTGCCAGGTACCCCATATCGGCGACCTCAGTAGTCATTAGACATCGTGAGAGAACAGAATTGGTCGCTCCACAGAACTTAGAACTTCGAACGTTGTCAGGTGACTGGGTGTCACATACGTCTGTATGCGAGATTTCCACACTCCTAAACATCCCTAGGTCCATTGTTTCCTATGTGATAGTGAAGTGGAAACGTGAAGGGAAACGTACAGTACAAAAACGTACAGGCCGACTCCGTCTGCTGACTGACAGAGACCGACGACAGTTGAAGAGGTTCGTAATGTGTAATAGGCAGACACCCATCCGGACCATCACACAGGAATTAGAAACTGCATCAGGATCTACTGCAAGTACTATGTCAGTTAGGCGGGAGGTGAGAAAACTTGGATTTCATGATCGAGCGGCTGCTCGTATGCCACGTATCAGACCGATAAGTATCAAACAACGAATCGCTTGGTGTAAGGAGCGTAAACATTGGACCACTGAACAGTAGAGAAACGTTGTGTAGAGTGACGAATCACGGTACACAATGTGGTGATCCGATGGCAAGTGATATGGCGAACGCCCGGTGAACGTCATCTGCCAGCGTGTGTAGTGCCAACTGTAAAATTCGGAGGAGGTGGTTTTATGGTGTGGTCGTGTTTTTCATGGACGGGGCTTACAGCCCTTGTTGTTTTGCGTGGAACTATCACAGAACAGGCCTTCATTGAAGCTTTAAGCACATTCTTGCTTCCCACTGTTGAAGAGCAATTCGGGGATGGCGATTGCATCTTTCAACACCGCCAAACACCTGTTCATAATGCACTACCTGTGGCGGAGTGGTTACACGACAATAACATCCCAGTAATGCACTGGCCTGCACAGAGTCCTGACTTGACTCTTGTAGAACACCTTTGGGATGTTTTGGAACGGCGACTTCATGCCAGGCCTCACCGACCGACATCGATACCACTCCTCAGAGCAGCACTCCGTGGAGAATGGGCTGCCATTCCCCAAGAAAGCTTCCAACACCTGATTGAACATATACCTGTGAAAGTCATCAAGGCTAATGGTGGACTAATATCAAATTGAATTTCAGCATTACCGATGGAGGGCGCCAGGAACTCATTGTTTTTTGATCACACAGTGTCCGTAAACTGGCAGAATACAGCGCAGCAGTAGGCAACGCCTATATCAGACTACAAGTGTCTGGTGCAGTTGTTAGACCGGTTACTGCTGCTGCAGTGCAGGTTATCAAGATTAAATGAATTTGAACGTGGCGTTATAGCCGGCACACGAGCGATGGGACACAGCATCTCCGAGGTAGCGATGAAGTGGGGATTTTCCGTACGACCATTTCACGAGTATACCATGAATATCAAAAATCCGGTAAAACATAGTGTTTTCGAAATCGTTGCTGCGGAAAAAGATCCTGCAAGAACGGGACCAACGACGACGGAAGAGAATCGTTCAACGTGACAGAAGTGCAACGTTTTCGCAACCTGATCAGATTTCAATGCTGGGATATCAACAAATGTCACCGTACGAACCATTCAACGAACCATCATCGATACGGGCATTCGGAGCCGAAGGCCCTCTCGTGTCCCCTTGATGGCTGCACGATACAAAGCTTTACGACTCACCTGGGCCCGTCAACACCGTCATTGGACTGTTGATGACTGGAAATATGTTGCCTGGTCGGACGAGTCTCGTTTCAAAATTGCATCGAGGGGATGGACGTGTACGGATATAGAGACAACCCCATGAATCCAAGGACCCTGCATGTGAGCAGGGGACTATTCAAGCTGGTGGAAGCTCATTCATGATCTGGAGCTTGTGCAGTTGAAGCAATATGGGACCCCTGATACTTTTAGATACGACTGTGACAGGTGACACATACGTAAGCATCCTGTCTGATCATCTGCATGCATTTATGTCAGTTGTGCGTTCTGACGGACGTGGGCAATTCCAGCAGGACAACTCGACACACCAAATTTCCAGAATTGCTACTGAGTGCCTCCAGGAACACTCTTTTGAGCTTAAACACTTCCGCTGACTACCAGATTCCCCAGATATGAACACTATTGAGTATATCTGGGATGCCTCGCAACGTGCTGTAAGAAGAGATCTCCAGCCCCTTGTACTCTCACGGAGTTATGGGCATCCCCGCAGGATTCATGGTGTCAGTTCCCTCCATCACTACTTCAGACATTAGTCGACTCCATGCCGCCTCGTGTTGCGGCACCCGCGGCCCTTCTGTATGTTCGCGGGGCCCATACACGATATTACGCAGGTGCATCAGCTTTTTTGTCTCTTTAGTGTACGTGCTGACATTCAGGTCAACATGTACAAAAGCGTACCAAGTGTTGCGTATTCCTTCTGGATCATAGTGGCAGCGTAAATACTGCTCGACTGAAGCCGTTATTTACCATCGAAGTGGTGTGGAGGCATCAATTTGTACGTTTCACAGGTGAATATTTCATAGTTGCGACAGTGAGGTTTTTCTACAAAACACTGGCATTCATGTAAGGCGACTTTCGTATTATGTGTCAGATCCCCTAGTCGACGTTGAGCAAATAACCAACAAGATAACACGTAAAGTAGGGCACATGATACTTAGAGCATGAATAATATCAGTTACAGCACAAGAACTACGGCACAAAATCTCATCGACCAATGGAGGTATTCAGAGTCATAAAACAACGAGCATACGAAATCTGAAGTTCAAAAGAACTATGAAAATAGTTATGTACAGTTATTCCATAAATCAGGCGTAGACAATGTAGCAATATGGGTCACATCACTACGATATATTACACCAAGGACCCATCTAGATTGTCATAAATGTGAAACAAACGCATAAACGGTCAAAAGAGAAAACATACTGTGATTGTAATTGTCTACAGTCACAAGAAATCCGTAAAATAGCAATGAGCATTACGTTAGAGTTGTCGTTTGGAGAAATACAGGAGGAATAAGGGCAAACAGACGTAAAACGGCTTCTTCAGTTAACCTATAGCAAAATCTTATTGCATGAAGGGGGGCACTGCACACAATCTGTGATTATTAAGATAGACATAAAGAAAAAGTAAGGACATAAGCACCGAAGAAAATAAAATAAAGTGCACAAAGTTTACTCTAAAACGAAACCATGACTTGAAAAGAAAAGAAAGAATAAAAGAGGCAGAGCTGGAACATTTATAGTAAGCCTTCAAAAAGATTATAGAAATATTTTCTCTGAAGTGTAATTGTTCAGTGATTATGAACGAGGGTTTATTTTTGTAGTGAGCTTAGATTTCTATCTCCTCTAATGTCATAAGTAACAATTCATTAGGCGTATTGTGAAGAAATTTACCCTCTGAGTGATTATGATGTGTCAAATATTGGCCAAATCCTGATTTATTACGAAACTCACCAGAAGCGTGTTCCTTACAACGAGTAGCGAAGTTCCTACCTGTCTAGCCAAAGTACTGTTTGTCGCAATCTTTACATAGTATTTTATAAACATCTGAATTGTGGTAGGTATTATGGGTATTTCCAATTGTACGTTTCAGCCTGTTCTGCAAAACGATATTCGTAGTAAAAGTTATCGTCAAATCTGTGTTCTTGAATAAGTTATTAATTTCGTCAGAAATTAAGTCCATGTATGTCATTTTGGTAAATTTGTTATTGAGAGTAGTTAGACTGTTATGTTACTGTTGCAATTTGCAAAGCAAATAATCAAGTTCATTGGGGTTAAAACGGTTAGCTTTGGCAATTTGCTTTAAAATGTTTAGTTCCTTTTGTATTTCATCTGATTCCAGACGCAATTTAATTATTCTGTGAGTCACAGATTCGAAACAGGGTTATTTGTATTTAGAGGGCTGACATGAATAGGCATTAATAATTACATCAGTGGCAGTGGGCGTCCTGTAAATGGTAAGAGAATGTTTACCGCTGCCATTTGAAATCGTTAGATCTTAAAAGTTAATGCTATTGATTAGGATGAACGTTATTTAAAATGTTAGTGAGTCCACCTCGTCTCTAGAACCTATATATATAACAAAGTATCAACAACATTCTTCTTACAGTATAAAATTTTACTAATGATCTGTGGATTGTTCTGGAAAATTGTAATCCTACGTGATTAACGAAGATGTCAGCTATGCTACATGCCAGTGAATTACCCATTGCTAATCCGTCTTTTTAGTAATATATTTTTCCAATGAATGAGAAGTACTTGAAAGCAAGAGTACTTTCCAGTAACTCAGTGAACTCTTATCTCTCCCGCCCTCATAATCTTATTTGAAGTAATTATTTTTAATAATGGCTATTGTTTCGGTGACTGATATTTTAGTGTACAGTTTTGTAGTGTCCAATTAGTCCAATGTTGCATCGTCAGGAATTTCAACGTTGTAGATTGACTGTATTAGTTCGTAGCTGTTCTTAACACTAAAGTTCTCTTTAAAAACTTTCAAAATGTCATTCAGTTTTTTGTCTAGGTTGTGATGGAGAGTTCATATTGTTAACAATTGGACGAATTGGCGTATTAGGCTCATGTAGCATTAACTGGGATATTTATTTAGGTAAGTAAGGATTCATTAATTTCAATGAAGGTTATATTTTGGTAAAATAAGGAAATTATTATCATTAATCAGTTTTTTAGTCGTATTTTGAAATTTCAGAGTTGGATCCTTGGTAGTTCCGGTTATGCCATTTTCACTGACAAGTGTGAAAGTCCTTGAGATATAATCACTTTCATAAACAAGGACCATTGTATTACCTTTATCTGTCCTTCTTAGTATTGCTTTATTAATTACAAGCTTGTCATTAATAATTTTAAATATTTGGGATTCACTATCTCTTTTAATTTTATTTTTCTCTTTGATGATTATGTCTTTAGTTTTTATGGCAATTTTGCAGACATCTGATTTACTCAAATGGGAACGTTTCGTCATAGTTTTAACGTCGACTATAATGAGCTTAATGTTTACATATTTTAGAGTATGAGTTAAGTTATATCTTAACCATTGGTTTTAAGCTCTGTTTCAACAGGATTAATACGAATATTAGTGGGATAGGAGAGAACTTATGCTCATTAGTGAAGGAAACATGTGCGAATTTATTTTGCTGGCTACCAAGAGGATCTGTTTCCTTCTGATGCTTACTCATGATTGTTCCCCAGAATAAATTAATTTTCTCATCAGTAAAATCAAAGGAGATACCTGCTTAGATGTGTCTACCTTAATAGGCCCAGTTTGTGTGATGTGGCTCCCTTCATGCAATATATTGATTTTATCCTAGGCTAACTGAACAACGCTCTTTTACGTCTGTCCACATTTATTCATCTTGTAGTTCGCTAAATAATAATTGCATCTTCGTGCTCATTGCATTTTAAGGATTTTTTTGTGACTGTAGACAAATACAGTCACAGTATCTTTTAACTTAATTTACATTTGTGACTAATTTGATGCGTCCTTGGTGTATCATATCCTAGTGACGTAATCTATATTTCTATACTTCTGACATTGAGTACCACCGTTTTATGGCATAACTGTGAACATCTATGTTCATAGTTCCTTTAAACTTCAGTTTTCTTATGCTCGTTGTTTTATGCCTTTGACTACCTCGGTGGGTCACTGAGATTTTGTGTCGTGGTTCTTCTGATGTAACTCATATTTCTTCATGCTTTAGGTCCCGTGTGTCCTGCTTACCTTGTTTTCTTGTTGGTTACGTAGTCAATGTCGTCTAGGGGATCTGACACATAATACAGCAGTCCTCTTCCCTGCACGCCAGTGTTCTGAAATAACTAGTCACTGTCGCAACTTCGAAATCTTCACCTGTGAAACGTGCACATCGACACCTCCACGCCGCTTCGGTGGTAAATAACGGCGTCAATCGGGCACTATTTCCACTGCCACTACGATCTAGGAGCAATACGTAATACCTGGCATGTCAGCACGTTTTTGATATCCAGCCGCAGTTGCAGCTCTAAAATCCTCTTCTGCTGGATGGCGCATATCGATACGACCACTCCATCTCCATGGAAACCATTAGCGTCGCATATCCACTATCTTTGCTGCTATACAATCTACGAGTTTGCGATAAATCCTCACAGATGGCTATCCGTGTTCTCGCAACCGATGATGATCGGTTATCTCTTTTTTACAGATATTTTTATCATAGATGGAGGTAATGCTATTTATAGAAGTTACTTTATATAATATAAGGTATCTATTTCCTCATTTGTCATTAGATTTCGTGTAATCATTCAGCATGAACCTTATTGTATAACTTGTTTACATCCTGTATGCCTGATTGACTATCGCTGATGTAATTCGGAGTGCAGTTGGCGGAGCATCGCGTATTTCAGCAACAGCTGCATTGCTTTCCGTAGCAGCTGTCGTTATTAATTTTTATATAAGATGTGTTTTATATGCTACTATTATTTGTACACATGCCTCTTAATATATTCTGTGCGCATATTTCAGAATGGGGTCTGAAGATGGTAAGTAATTGACCGAAACCGATAACTACAAAAGTAAAGGATTCTTGAGGTTTATGTTCATTTTAAAGTGCTAAGAAAATCCGATGTTCTCCGCCAGGAATGTTTTCAAAAGTTAAAAGACCATTTTCTCAATAATACAAAATATTTCAAATGGTTCAAATGGCTCTGAGCACTATGGGACTCAACTGCTGTGGTCATAAGTCCCCTAGAACTTAGAACTACTTAAACCTAACTAACCTAAGGACATCACACACATCCATGCCCGAGGCAGGATTCGAACCTGCGACCGTAGCGGTCGTGCGGTTCCAGACTGTAGCGCCTTTAACCGCTCGGCCACTCCGGCCGGCTACAAAATATTTCTTGAAACGTAGATAAGTATACTTTTTTAACATGACTTCTTTTGACAGAAATGGTGTAATAAATAATAGAGACAAACTGCTTCTTTCAGCAGAAAGCAATAATGGACCGCGTCCCCATCCGTGGGCGCTCCTTCGTCGACCCTGTTGTACTTCGTTTTGGTGCCTGGCACGTTCTTCACGCATGATGGTGGATCCTCTCCGGGGTCCTGGTTCTTTCTGGTTCACAACAATCGTATGTAGTAATTACACTCTCCTAACCCGGTACATCCCTACTGGGTGGGGGATCAGTCAAGGCATGGCCTAAAAAATTTGAGTAATATGTTCGATATCTCGGATTTTCACAATCAATGAGTGACGTTCTTGTAGTAAGGCCCAAAAGTCTAGCAAATGCTTAACGACCTCTCGGAAAAGACAAAGTACAGGCAGACCCCGAACCAAAGTCATATCAGAGAGTAGTAGTAACCGCGATTCATTTGCTTGCGTCACCACCTGAAGGAGAAAGGCCAACATTTCTTGGCGGCCGGAGTGGCCGAGCGGTTCTAGGCGCTACAGTCTGGAGCCGCGTGACTGCTACGGTCGCAGGTTCGAATCCTGCCTCGGGCATGGATGTTTGTATTGTCCTTAGGTTAGTTAGGTTTAAGTAGTTCTAAGTTCTAGGGGACTGATGACCACTACAGTTAAGTCCCATAGTGCTCAGAGCCATTTTGAACCATCATTTCTTGGACCAAACGGACACTGCTGCTGAAAGCCCGCATGTCTGGTGATGTTTATCTGTGACTATAACACTGATCGGTAGGAGCAGCGAGGTATCTGTCATGTG
Source organism: Schistocerca cancellata (assembly GCF_023864275.1). Lineage (NCBI taxonomy): Eukaryota > Metazoa > Arthropoda > Insecta > Orthoptera > Acrididae > Schistocerca > Schistocerca cancellata. The sequence goes on from NC_064627.1 coordinate 265,405,253, forward strand.
AATTGTATGTAACCTGGAACGTTCATATATTTCCCATTTACAGTCTGATACACAGTGCGCGTATTTCCATAGTAAGTCTACGTGGTGCACTGTACGCCTTACCGCTGTCCATGTCAATGGTTGCCTGCCGCCTCTCTAAGGAATAACTCGGCCGTCCTCGAGCCAATGTGCGATACATATCACGAGACGTTTTCGTCCTAATAGTCAGTAGTTCCAAATGTACATAACTGTGAAATGATTCCTATGTGGACAAGCGACGTGAGATGTGAGCCACTGCTACCGGCGCCAGACAAGGAGATGGTGCCAGTTCTTCTAACAATATGCCCGTTATTGTCTGGTGTCTTGTGAACATCTTGATCATCGTCGTTCAATAGGTCACCACTGCTCGTTCGCGGACGTGGACTAGCCCAAGGCCTCCACGCCTACTAGGGAAGGTTAGGGTTTCATATCCGACCATAGAAATCAATCCTGTGCTCTGAAAATATCCTAATACCGCAAGGATTCGTTGCGATAACACTACCGGTGGTTTGCAGTATCTCCGTCGGGCTGCCTGTCCTAGGAAGGACGGGGTCAAAGGGAGACCGAACATCATTCGTATTGTGAAAGTGCTATTTATTTTAACAGAACACACTAAGGTACATTTACTGAACATATATTGGAAAAACACCTTCAGTGGTATCGACTACTAAGAAACAGTATAATTTACAGTCATAAAACTGTACCAGATTGATTAGTAGTAAACAAAGTAAATACAATAATAAAATCTTTAGCAGTACAATAAAAAAGCTAAAAATTCTTTCTCGCAAGAAATTTCAACATTTACAGTCCAAAATAGAAGTATACGTCGCAAATAAGCGCCATTTAAGAAAATTACTGAACCGTCGGATAGTGGAGATGCACAAGACACTCAAGAGAAATAATCAGAAAAAACTGATGTTAAGTATTGCGTCCTGAATGCAAGTAGTCAGTGAGAACGTTCATGAAACTAACAGATCTTAAAGCTCATAAATCTCAAACTAACAGATCTTAAATCTCATCTCAGTTCGAAACCAACAGTGCATACAAGGAGCAAGATTAATAACCAATGAGTTGACCGATCCACACTTGCATAAACAGATTCAACTAAATGAATCTAGTAATTACTCAACTGGCAAATTAGCCGGTTAAGACTTCAACAATTTATTTGAGCTAGGAAAACTTAAAAGGAGAGGAGCAGTAGGCGTGGAATTATTATTACGCAAATAAATACATCGACATACTATACAACCCTGTCTTGGCAAGGCGTAGTGTACTCGGAAAGATTAAGTGGAGCACGACCACCTGCACCCAGTTGGCCGTCGGTCGGTGGAGACTTAGCTCCGCCTTCGGACGCGGACCTGGTTTATCAAGCAGGCAGATTTCTTCCAAGTACCACCAAAAGAAACACAAATCGTAGCCTTATTTATAGAGAAATACTGAATTAAGTACATGAAGTGGGCCAGGCCTGTACCACAGACCAAAAGCCGCCACCCCACAATCAAAATTGCAGCAAAAAGAAAAAAAAGTAAATAATTTTTCAGTGTTGTAACGGAGACAGATCAACGAAACTGGCAAGGCAGCCAAAATCTAAATACAGTCACCGAGCACGAAGTTCGACTGCCAACCACAGCCGGCCGTAGTGGCCGAGCGGTTCTAGGCGCTTCAGTCTGGAACCACGCGACCGCTACTGTCGCAGGTTCGAATCCTGCCTCGGGTATGGATGTGTGTGATGTCCTTAGGTTAGTTAGGTTTAAGTAGTTCTAAGTTACTAAGCTACTGCCGCGTATAACATAGTAGTAACAAACCCAAAGTAAAGTCCTCACTAAGAGAGATATAATAATTAAGTAAGTAGAGGTACCACCCTAAAAAAAAAAGCAGACTTAATGGTATAAACATCCAGTAAGAAAACAGATGGAATTGTGCGTTCTAGTTAAATTACAAGCAGGACGTGGTACATGAAATGAACCCACTTGAAATATAAATGCGCACCGCCACAAATCCGACTCCTTACAGCAAATATCACTCATATTGGAGCATTAAATAAACTAATAAATTCGTAGTTTTATAGGAGCGTCTAGAGGCAGAAGCGGGATTAATAACCAAAAGTCTGATGTGGAACATGATGTGAACCGCGAACGAACAACCGGAAAACTGTCGAACTAAACAGTTACAGTACTGGTACAGGAAATGGCAATTATACAGGGTGCGTCAAAAAAATGTTTACACACTTTGAACTGTCATAGACAATTTATTTCCCGTTCTACAAGGTTAAATATCTGTGAGAAAGTAATGATATGTTTCTTCAACAGGTGGCAGCAGTGGCAAGGAAGTAACTGCAACATGGTGGACATGCTTTTGAGCTTTGAAGCGCGGAAGCAGATAATTAAGTGGTACTGGAAGTTTGAGAATGTAGCTGCGGTTCGAAGACAGTGGAGAAGTGAGTATGGTACAGAATCACCTTCAAGGTTAACAATTACACGTCTACGAGACAAATTCGAAACTCATGGAACAGTGTGTGATGTGCATTAAGGTCGATCAGGGCGACCTCGTACAGCTACAAGTGATGATACCACAACTGTGGTGTTGGAACTGTTTCAGCGTTCGCCTCAAAAACTTCAAGGGAAGCGGCACGTAAGACTAATGTAAGTGCTAGTAGTGTGCTACGCATTCTGAAGAAAGGCAAGTTTCGTGTGTACATTCCAAGCCTGGCGCAACAGATAAGTGACGACGATCCAGGCCGAAGGTTAGAATTTTGTGAATGGGTTCAGGAGATGGTGAGACGTGAACCTGGATTTATGGGTAGCATAATTTGGTCTGATGAAGCCCAATTCAAATGGAACTGTCAATAGGCACAATTGTGTTTACTGGACTGAAGATAATCCTCACATTACAGTTGAAAAGGCTGTGAATTTGCCTGGTGTAAATGTGTGGTGTGGTTTGTCTGCAAGTGGACTCACTGGGCCTTTCCGCTTTGAAGGTACTGTTACTGGAGAAACGTACCTAACAATCTCGCTGACTCCATATTCCCTGCCATTCGTGCATTATACGGTAATGATGAGTTTTACTTCCAACAAGATAGCGCCCCGCCGCACTATCATAGGGACGTACGAGCATATTTGGATCACAATGTGCCAGGCCAGTGGATAGGACGCAGGGGACGAATCGAGTTTCCTGCACACGCTCCAGACTTCACGCCGCTGGATTTCTTCTTATGGGGCACAGTAAAAGATGAGGTGTACAAACGTAAACCACGTAACTTGGACACACTTCGGAATGAGTTTCAGGCGGTGTGCACAGAAATCTCGTTGGACACTTTGGTACGATGTACAGTATCAGTGGTGACTCGTACTCAGAAATGTATTGATGCTGAAGGCCACCAGTTTGAATATTAATCACATTTTCAAAGTACATTTATTTCTCCAATTGGACATTAAGCTTTCCATTTCCAGAAATTTAACATTGTAGAACGGGAAATAAATTTTCTATGACGCTTCAAAGTGTTTATACATTTTTTGACGCACCCTGTAGTTTTAATTACTGCCGATGTTCGGTTCACTCGCATCCGATGGACCAAATCGGAAGCCCACCAGACATATCCGTAAAACGATCCAGGAAGAACAGCGTGGAGCCGACACACGACTTCAATACAGCGGTGGTCCGCCGTCCGCCTCCAGGTCTGGTCGGTCGCTCAAGCACACGGCACGCTCCTTCCCTCGGTGAGCGCCCCACACGTCCAAAAGTTTGCAACCGGTCGCAACAGTGGTAATAATGGTTCACAAACCAGGTACCCACCTGAGTGCCTATTCCTGGTATCGCTGCTACGCTCAGAGCCTGTGACTGTTAACTGCCGAACTTGTACCAGCCATCAACTGCCGGCATACTGCTCGCCTCGCCGCCAGGTTCCAACTCGGCCGCCTCACCACTGCTTCACGTTCCTGGTCTCATCGTAAGTGGCCTCGCTTCCGATCTCCGCACGAGCCACGCCCTCCTAAGGCAAAGATGTTCTACTAGAAACCGTGGTGCAACTGGGAGGGTCTTCGAGTCGTGAGCTTCAGTGCGTTTACGTTTTACTGACATTGACTGTGAAAAAGATGACTGGCTCATTGCGAGAAAATCCCCCATGATTGCCAGCGCCTCTCATGGCGCACTTCTTCCAGCTGGCGGCCCATCAGAGGGAGGCGCACCCGCCTTAGGTGGTGGTTCACACCTCAGGTCACACCTCCTGAAAACCTGACAGAGAAACCTATCAGCCATTTGGGAAGGTAGCAGCTCAGGCAGTCATTCCTGGCCTTTACCAGGGGGTATGTGCGCACCCTACCTGCTCACCCAAGGCTGGGAATTGCGTGTTACCCAGTCACCTGTTATGAATCAGACGCTTGGGCCGGCCTTCAGGAGCACACAGAGAGGAAGAAGAAAAAGAGAAACCTCAAACGCCGAAGCGGAGGGAGGATAGCAGAAGGTGATTGAAGAAAGAAAAGAGGAACGAAAAACACTGGAGAGACTGTTCTGCTGTCAACAACTGAAAATGCAGAACACATACCCAAAAACATCCCAGACATATTCATCAAGGTAGGGGAAAAAGAATAGCAAAAGGATAGACATGCAGCACGATAGGGAAAAGATGCTGCAAAAGCTGGAGTCCCGTGGTAGTCAAGCACGAACCCGCCGAAGAGCGCGAGCCCCCTGGAGGGAATGTTTGTCAGTATATCAGTACATTGCTTCCCGTCAATATATCACATGATGTGAATAAACTCACTCGCTGTCGCTCAACTTTAACTTTTATTCTCTTCCAAGTTACATTGACAAAGTCTCAACAACATCACGATGATAACTGAATTAAAAGTATCCATTTCCATTTGCATGGTGTTACGAATTGACTATAAAACAGGGACAGTGTGTGATGAAAGCGGAAAACCATGTGCAGCTAATGGTTCAAAATGGATCTGACCACTATGGGGCTTAACTTCTGAGGTCATCAGTCCCCTACAACTTAGAACTACTTAAACCCATCTAACCTAAGGACATCACACACATCCATGCCTGAGGCAGGATTCGAACCTACGACCGTAGCGGTCACGCGGTTCCAGACTGTAGCGCCTAGAACCGCTCGGCCACTCCGGCTGGCGCACCTGATGGTAACCAAGGTATTTCGCTCCTCTTTGATCCTTACTTTAAAGATTTTAGTTTTTTCGTACTTCGCATTCTTTTGGTGTCAGTGCTTCGAGAAGCTCTTAAATTTCCTTGCCTACTTTGTCGTTCGCGTTATACACTGTACTGTGGTGAATTGCATGTTGAATCAACCTCCTGCTAGTACTATGTGAAGAGAACTGCTGTTCCCACAAACGATTTGGGAAGATCAGCTTTCAGCTACGTCTGTCAGTAATGTCACCGGCAAACGTTTCTGGCCGTGCTGCGTAACATAACCACACGCCTACGCGTCAGATTCACATGAGGGCTCTTTAGTCTTTTATACCCAGTGTCGCGTGTCCTTTCGCTGTGGCTTCAGTAGAGACTGCCACACTGCTCACGCACCTGACACTTGACCTCCACAGAGTAGCAGGCAAGTAATACCTTCGTTGGATTTATTTGCTGTTTAAATTAAAATCTAAGGACTAAGAGACAAAGGTGAAACAGAAATTTTTATTCAAAACGCTTTGCAGAAATGGTGACATTATTTTTCTACTAAAAGCGTTTCACTTGTAATGACTACCCCCGTGTTAGATTACAATACGTTTCAGCTGCGTACAGTCTCCTCATTTCCTCCTCTATTTTATTTCTGCTCCCGATACGATGACAATTGATACTTGGTAGTCGGTAACTGATGTAGGGGATTCCAGTAATGAATCTTATTTCCATATTACTCATTAGTATTTCTCATGTTTCGTGGTAAATTCTCGGGACCTTGTGGAGTTCCCCTCAGACCACCGCCAGTTTTAACATTCCGCTCTTCAGCGAAAAAGACCCAATAAACACGAATAAAAGGTGAAAAGGTAACAGATCTTTTTAAATCTATAAAAAGATTCGTTTTGATGGTGTATACATCATGTTAAAACTGTTGGATTTCTTCATGTTTAAATTAAAATCGAAGGACTAAGAGTCAAAGATAAAACAGAAATTTTTATTCAAAACGCTTTGCAGAAATGGTGACATTATTTTTCTACTAAAAGCGTTGCACTTGTAATGACTACCACGATACACATTCTGCGGCGAGTTCCATGGTTTCGTGTCGCATTGTGTTTACCCTTTGTTTTGATTATAGAGTTATTCCTCGTAAAGATTACAGCAGATGAAACGAAATATACTTACGCGGTAACTGCGTTAACGGACGATCTTGCCGCGGAAGTCCAAGACAGTCCTCCGGAAACCGACGGATATGCTGCCATAAAGAATCCATTGAATATGCGACTGTTCCAGTCTGAAGCTAAACGTTGGGAAAAGTTTTTATTAACAGAGGATTTAGGCTTCAGAACTCGGTCGTAACTGCTTATTCACCTGCATACTCTTGCAAGTAATATTAGTGACGATGTATTACGCAATATATAGCTATCCGACAACCGGCGGATTGACAGAAGATTTTAGCAGTATGTCCCGGATTTGTGACTGCATTAGCCCAAGCAGCTGGTCGGATAGCGGAAATTTTTCCGTTGCTAAACTGCCACGTCACCCGTCACGTGACTCAGTTCCGTAAGTGACCGTTGACTGCTCAGTGTAGCAGCAGCCGCCGAGCCGAGAGGACGCGCAACAGAGCAGCAATAGCACTCGTGTGATCAAATGTAAATTAATTTAGTCTTTGTGTTTCGTTCACGTGCTTCTGCAAAGAAGTGAACTGTGAGTGTGTATTTTACTGTGTAGACTAGTGGTTAGAAAAAAATCGTAGTTTCTGTTTTTGCGTAAGTCTTTTGAGTATCGTTATGTAGGGCGGTTCTCTAGTGTAAATTTTCCGTGTAGATAAATTTATTTCTGTTTAACAGCTTGCGGTCTCAGAGTTCAGTGAGAAAACTGCACACCAACTTTTAGTGTTACTTTATTCTCCTTTAGTATATTATCAAACTCAGTAGTGCCATTTGAGGCCTAATATCTATTTTATACACAGTACGATATGGCTAGGGACTGTGCTTGTTGTGAGCGGACACAGGGAGAGTTGGCTGCCGTCCATAAACAGCTGGAAGCTGCGTTGGCTACCGTCGACAAACTTCTAGCTAATGCTCGAAGTTTCGGTGACGTCTGGGCCCCAGTAAAGAGACCTTGCGACACCTTTTGTGTCACTGGAATCCTCTGGTGGGCGGAAGTCATTGCGGCTTCCGATATGCAACATCTGACCGGTCCGTCCTCACTCCAGGGTGGGTGGCTGACAGTGATGGGTTCCCATGCCACTGGGCGGAAGGCGAAAGAGGGAGGCGGCCTTGCGGCTGGCTTCCTACGTCTTAGCAACAGGTACGAGGTGCTTACCAGTGTTGATGATAACTCTGAGCCAGCACGGGATGCCTCTCCTGTTGGGCCAGCGGTCGATTTTACTGCCCATTCCGGACATGTACAGAGGGTGGGTATGCTACTCCTTGTCATCTCGCTCAAGGAGCTACTCCTTGACAGCTCCCTCAAGGAGAGAGCAGGCAAGGCAAGAAAGAATTCCAGCGTGCATTCCGTATATTTGTCGGGAGGTCTCGTCTGTGATGTGGAGGAGGCCCTGCCGGAGCCTTTGGAGCGCACAGGGTGCAGCCGGCTGCATGAAGTGGCCGTGTCGGCACGAATGATGCCTGCTGCTCGGGTTCTGAGGCCATCCTCGGCTTTTCGGCGGCTGGCTGATTTGGTGAAGGCAACTAGCAACGCCCGTGGGGTGTAGGCTAATCTACTTCTAGCATCGCACACAGGGTTGATCGCGGTCCTCTGGTTTGGAGCAGAGTGGAAGGTCTAAACCAGAGGCTCAGACGGCTCTGCGACGGTATCGGATGCGAATTTCTCGACCTCCGCTATTGGGTGCACAATTGTAGGGTTCCCCTTAACAAGTCAGTCGTACACTACACGCAGGAAGCGGCTACTAGGGTAGCGGAGTACGTGTGGCGTCCACATGGGGCTGTTTTAGGTTAGAGGACCCCTTCCTTGGGAGCAAACACGATTTGCCTGTTAAATCAGCCACAGAGACCTCAGAGAATTTTGGTCCTCGCGGATCAGAGATAGAAAAGATTAATTTGATTTTAGTTAACTCCAGGAGCATCCAAGAAAAGTCCCAGAATTAGTATACGCAGATTGTATTGGGAACAGAAAGCTGGGTGAAGCCAGACGTCAATGATAACGATATCCTAAGTTCAGATTGGAAAATTTATCGTAAGGGTAGGTTAGTAGCCAATGGTGGCGGCGTCTTTATTGCAGTACAAAATTCGATAAAATCTAGCGAGGTTATCACAGATCCCGAATGTGAATTAAGTTGGGTGAAATTGAGTATCAAAGAAAGGTCAAAAATGGTGATGGGATGTTTTATAGACCACCTGGGTCAGGATTTGTAGTTGTATAGCGCTTCAGACAGAGCTTGCAGAATGTCATTAGTAATTTTCCTGATCATGCCGTTGTTATAGGGGATGACTTCAATTTGCGAGGTTTAGATTCGGAATGTTATAGCAACAAAATTGGCGACAGAGACAGGAAATCGTGTGGCGTTGTTCTGGACGTCTTGTCCGAAAATCACCTCGAGCAGATAGAGCACTAACTCGTGAGGGTAACGTCTTAGACCTCCTGGCAACAAACAGACCTGAAATTATCGAATTAGTTAAAGTAGAGGAAGGTATCAGTGATCGTCAGGCTGTGACAGCATCTATTACGACTGGTCCTACGAGGAATGTTGAGAAAGGTAGGAAGATATATCTGCTCATCGAGGATGACAGGATGACAATTTCAGAATATCTCAGTAGTCAGCACTAAATATTCGGTGATAAGGACGAAGATGTGGAGAACAAATGGAAAAAATTCAAATGCATCGTTCAATATGCCCTAGACAAGGTTTTAAGGGATGGGAAAGATCCACTATGATTTAATAGCCATAGTATAAAAGCGCCACATAAACGAATAGCTCTTCAAGAGAAGTAAAAACGTAGCTGACAAACAAAAGCTGAACAAAGCGAAAATGAGCGTGAGGAGAGCAATGAGAGAAGCGTTCAGTGATTTCGAAAGTAAGGCGTTGTAAACCGACCTGACTAAAAAACCTAAGAGATTTTGGTCGTATGTAAAATCAGTAAGTGGGTCAAAATCATCTATTCATTCTCTCAGAGACCACACCGGCACCGGAACGGAAGATAACAGAGAGGAGGCCGGAATAGTGAATTCGGTCTTCCGAAGTTGTTTCGCCGCGGAAGATCGTAACACTGGCTCTCCTTTCAATCGTCGTCCGACCATCGAAATCGCAGATATTAAGATAACCGATCGCGGAATTGAAAAGCAGCTACAATCGCTTAGTAGTGGAAAGGCTTCAGGACCACATGAAGTACATACACTCCTGGAAATGGAAAAAAAAACACATTGACACCGGTGTGTCAGACCCACCATACTTGCTCCGGACACGGCGAGAGGGCTGTACAAGCAATGATCACACGCACGGCACAGCGGACACACCAGGAACCGCGGTGTTGGCCGTCGAATGGCGCTAGCTGCGCAGCATTTGTGCACCGCCGCCGTCAGTTTCAGCCAGTTTGCCGTCGCATACGGAGCTCCATCGCAGTCTTTAACACTGGTAGCATGCCGCGACAGCGTGGACGTGAACCGTATGTGCAGTTGACGGACTTTGAGCGAGGGCGTATAGTGGGCATGCGGGAGGCCGGGTGGACGTACCGCCGAATTGCTCAACACGTGGGGCGTGAGGTCTCCACAGTACATCGATGTTGTCGCCAGTGGTCGGCGGAAGGTGCACGTGCCCGTCGACCTGGGACCGGACCGCAGCGACGCACGGATGCACGCCGAGACCGTAGGATCCTACGCAGTGCCGTAGGGGACCGCACCGCCACTTCCCAGCAAATTAGGGACACTGTTGCTCCTGGGGTATCGGCGAGGACCATTCGCAACCGTCTCCATGAAGCTGGGCTACGGTCCCGCACACCGTTAGGCCGTCTTCCGCTCACGCTCCAACATCGTGCAGCCCGCCTGCAGTGGTGTCGCGACAGGCGTGAATGGAGGGACGAATGGAGACGTGTCGTCTTCAGCGATGAGAGTCGCTTCTGCCTTGGTGCCAATGATGGTCGTATGCGTGTTTGGCGCCGTGCAGGTGAGCGCCACAATCAGGACTGCATACGACCGAGGCACACAGGGCCAACACCCGGCATCATGGTGTGGGGAGCGATCTCCTACACTGGCCGTACACCACTGGTGATCGTCGAGGGGACACTGAATAGTGCACGGTACATCCAAACCGTCATCGAACCCATCGTTCTACCGTTCCTAGACCGGCAAGGGAACTTGCTGTTCCAACAGGACAATGCACGTCCGCATGTATCCGTGCCACCCAACGTGCTCTAGAAGGTGTAAGTCAACTACCCTGGCCAGCAAGATCTCCGGATCTGTCCCCCATTGAGCATGTTTGGGACTGGATGAAGCATCGTCACACGCGGTCTGCACGTCCAGCACGAACGCTGGTCCACCTGAGGCGCCAGGTGGAAATGACATGGCAAGCCGTTCCACAGGACTACATCCAGCATCTCTACGATCGTCTCCATGGGAGAATAGCAGCCTGCATTGCTGCGAAAGGTGGATATACACTGTACTAGTGCCGACATTGTGCATGCTCTGTTGCCTGTGTCTATGTGCCTGTGGTTCTGTCAGTGTGATCATGTGATGTATCTGACCCCAGGAATGTGTCAATAAAGTTTCCCCTTCCTGGGACAATGAATTCACGGTGTTCTTATTTCAATTTCCAGGAGTGTATAAGATTCTACAAAGATTATGCGAAAGAACTTGCTCCTCTTCTAGCAGTAATTTATCGTAGATCGCTTGAGCAACAAAAGGTACCAAACAACTGGAAAAAAGCGCAGGACATTCCCGTTTTTAAGAAAGGCTGTAAGACAGATCCACACAATTATAGACCTATATCATTGACATCAGTCTGTTGTAGAATGATGGAGCATGTTTTACGCTCAAGAGTTATGACGTTCTAGGAAAATGAACAGCTTCTCTACAAAAATCAACATGGATTCCGCAAACAGAGATCCTGCGTAACTCAGCTCGCTCGCTTCCTCCACGAGATCCACAGCGCAGTGAACAACGGCGCTCAGGCTGGTGCCGCGTTCCTTGATTTCAGAACAGCATTTCACACCGTCCCGCATTGCCGTTTATTGAAAACAATACGAGCTTACGGACTATCGGAGAAGACCTGCTTTGGATTCAAGACTTTCTTGCAGATAGAATTCAATACGTCGCTTTTAACAGAACTAAATCGACAGATGTAAACGCAATATCCGGAGTACGATAGGGAAGTGTAATAGGATTGTTGCTGTTCACTATATATCGCAGATGATGCAGTTGTTTATACCAAAGTAGCAACGCCAGAAAACGCCAGAAGATGGTAAGAATTTGCAGAACGACCTGCAGAGAATTTATTAATGATGAAGCCTCTGACAGTTGACCCTGAACGTAAATAAATGTAACATAGTGCGCATGGAAAAGAAAAAGAAATCCACTGCTGTACAGCTACACTATTGATGACAAACAGCTGGAGACAGCGTCTGCCGTAAAATATCTAGGCGTAACTGTCCAGAGCGACCTTAAGTGGAATGACCATATAAAACAGATAGTGGGAAAAGCAGACACAGGACTCAGATTCATCAGAAGAATCTTAAGAAAATGTAACTCATCCACGAAAGAAGTGGCTTATAAGTCGCTTGTTCGCCGGATTCTTGAGCACTGTTTATCCATCTGGGTTTTCTATCAGATAAGATTGATGGAGGAGATAGAGAAGATCCAACGAAGAGCGGCGCGCTTCGTCACGGGATCGTTTAGCTGGCGAGAGAGCGTTACGGAGATGCTAAACAAACTCCACTGGCAGACGTTACAAGAGAGACATTGTGGATCACGGAGAGATTTACTACTGAAATTTCGGGACAGGACATTTCAAGAAGAGTCAGACAGCGTATTAATTCCCCCCCTCCCCTCCCCCCTCACACACACATACATCTCGCGAGGGGAAAATTCGAGAAATTAGAGCCAATATAGGGGCTTACCGACTATCATTCTTCCCACGCACTATTCGCGAGTGGAACAGGGTTGGGGGGATCAGATAGTGGTACCGAAAGTACCCTCCGCCACACACCAATAAGTGAATTGCAGAGTATTATCTAGATGTAGATGCAGAAATGTATCAGCCTACAAGCATCGCGATGTAGCTACTGCACAATATATAACGTCAGCAACTTTGTCGTCACTACAGTCTCGACTAGCTCCGCTCACAATACAAGCATCCGGGCTACAAAAACCACACAAAATGCGAAGCGCACCGATGATCAAGAAGTGGAAATCGTTCGCCAGCGACACACAACATATGTTGGTACCACAGAAAATTTGGTGAAGACATATAAAGTGTGTACTACCGTGTACAGTGATCGTGACGCCGACACAGCAGCAGCTACAACACCGTTAGCCGGCAAAATACGAAGTTTATTTACTACGGGCCTCAACACAAAAGTGCTGTACTTGATCGACACCGGAGCGCTCCCGCGTCCAGGTTACCACGTCACAGTGGCGACGATGTTTGCCTGTGTGGTGCAAATGATTCAGAGTTTACGACACACAAACTCGTCGGCACTTTACTAGCCAACCTGAACTGCGTCGTACCTTTGAGTGCCCCGTTTACTGTGGCTGATGTATCGTACCCCTTACTAGGAGCAGACGTCTTGGCGTCCAGCGATCTGATGCCCGACCTACGGTGGCAGCGATGAATTGACGCAAAATCGAACATGAATGCAAGAGGTAAGTTAAACTGCACCCCCTAAACTATACTCAGTCACAGTCACAGTGACCGCAGTGGACACGAAACATATAACTACTAAAAATTTCAAGGAGTTCACGAGATAATCAATAACGTTTGCATCTGTCAAACACTCGACAGTTCATCATATCCTCACTACCCGAGGCCCGCCAACAGCCTCGACCTTTAGCAACGGATAAATTACAAATTATCAAAGAAGAGTTTCATGGCATGTTAGCGGAAGGTACTTGCCGGTCTTCAAGTAGCAAATGGTTCGAATGGCTCTGAGCTCTATGGGACTTAACATCTCAGGTCATCAGTCACCTAGAACTTAGAACTACTTAAACCTAACTAACCTAAGTACATCACACACATCCAGGCCCGAGGTAGGATTCGAACCTGCGACCGTAGCGGCCACGCGGTTCCAGACTGAAGCGCCTAGAACCGCTCGGCCAATTCGGCCGGTTTCAAGTAGCAGCTGGGCAGTTCCTCATCATGTGGTACACGAAAACAAAAACGGATGGCGCCCCTGCCATGGTTGATTACCGGAATTAAATACGAGAACCATTCCGGACAGACATCCGTGCCGCATACAGAGAATTCCTTAGCCAGAATTCAAGGCAAAACGATTTTCTTCAATGACAGACAGCTGTCACCACGCCATTTGGTTGACTCGTGTTCACAAGAATGTCATTCGGGTTGTGTAACGTAGCGCAGATTTTTCAGCGATTCGTGGACGAGATAACGCGTAATCTAATATTTCATTCTGTATATATATAGACCATGTGCTCGTTACAGGATGTCAAGTCAAACACCTCTCAGCCGTCTGGTTTCCAAAGTTATTTTATTTATGACCGGAACCGAGTTGGAATCTTCCTGCACGTCGGTCAGTGGCCTGAAGATGGCGTAGTAAATCACCGATACTAGTATCCAAATAAAATAACTTTGGAAACCAGACGGCTGAAAGGTGTTTAATTTGACATCCTGTATCGAACAGCCGAATCCCGCAACCATATCTGAAAAGATGGACATACGTTTGCGTTCGAAGAGGAATATATATAGCATTCGATGAAATCGTCTTAACGACTGCGTGCACAAGGACTAGTAGACTAATAGTGAACCTATCAAAATGTATTTTTGGCGTCACTTACGCAGTGGTGACGCATGGCACCGACCGTCGCAAGACAAAGTGGAAGCCACAAGCGCATACCCACGGCCTGCTACAATTGGGCATTTGCGGTGTTATCGTGATGTAATAAATTTCTTCCAGCGGTTTATGTCGCATCATGCATCGATAACAGCACCATGGAATGTGCTGTTGAAAGGTTCACACAGGCCAAATGACAGATTGCGGTGGACAAGCGTGACAGATTCTGCTTTCAATGCCATCAAAACAGCGATAGTGGCTGCAGCTCTATTAGCACACCCTGTAGCAAACGCGCCGTTAGCCTTAACGACCGAACGCTTCTCTAACGCAATTGGAGCAGTGTTGCAGCGGACGATAAACCAGTGTTGGGAACAAGTCAAAACCTGTCATAGTCACAACAGAGGAGGTCGCCGTACAATCTACCAAATCCCGGAGTTCGAGGGACCACGAAACAGGTTAAACAATGTTTCATCTGGCCTAGCACGAACGTCGACTGTAAGCTGTATATCCAACAAAGAATGGCCTGTCAAAAGAACAAAACCACACGACATGTCAAGGCACCGATAGGTATATTTATACCGCTTAACCAGCGATTAGACTATGTCAACATGGATATCGTAGGTCCACTATCAACTTCTGAAGGGTCCAGTTACTGCATTACGATCGTGGACAGATACTCGAGATGGCCAGAAGCATTACCTATGGCTGACATCACAGCGGAGACTGTGACGAAAGCGTTTTTGAGACGATGGGTTGCGCGTTTCGGCGTATCGTTGAAAATAACGACACATCAAGGACATCAATTTGAGGTGTACCTCTTTAAGGACCTTGCCACATTGTTAGGTGTTGATGTTATGCAACAGACAAGTGGACAGAAACACTACCCATTGCTTTACTAGGCTTGCGAACAGTCTTCAAGCCTGACCTCCAAGCCACATTGGCAGACCTGGTGTACAGCCAATCGTTAAGTCTACCCGGAGAGTTCATCCATGGTATGGGAGATGAAACCGTCGCAGAGTCAGACTTCGCTGCGAAGTTACGATACCACATACGTCAGTTTCATCCAGTATAGCCTCGGAAACAAATCGGACGCCGCACCTTTGTCTTTGTAGATTTAGCCACCTGTTCACATGTGCTGTTACGTAATGATGCGGTACGCAACCCCCGTATGTAATTAGCCATGGGACAACAGCTTAAGGTCGCCATCCGTGGCGTACCACGGTTGCGCTTGACCGACCGCATAAAACCGGCATTTGAGGATTCGTACCAACAGAAAATGAATTGGCATCGACAAATATGAAAGAGGAGAGCATGGACTAAGGATCCTCCTGCTCAACAAGCTATATACGAGCCTCGACGAACATCAGATGCTACCATGCAGGAAACATGAGTAGGCGCTATGGCCCCGCCGGTGGAAGAATACACCGATCCCAAGGAGAAGCCATCGAGCTTCAAGAAAGGCGTGACGAGGCCATCTGGACCCTATTTCAAATTCAGCGAGAAGTATTGATAACATTGGAGGCGGGGGTGTTCTGTAGTGTTTCCCACTACACACATTCCACGGCACGGTGGTGTATTGTACGAGAGTTTCATAGTTCCGTGCTGCATTGTGCCTATTCTTTGTTTTAATTATATAGTTATTCCTCGTTTTGTCTCGTTGACACTGAACGTCATGCAAAACTCATACTTCTGTGTAATTAATTTATATGTGGTAACAAATCTTTTCACGAATTAACCGCATAATTTTTAGTTTAATAAATTTGTGACACTTGTTTTCGCTGCTGCCAACCTAATGCATGTTCATCAAATTTTATTGCAGTAACCATTACTCGTAGACTATCACGACCAGCATCTTCATTAATTAAAACTCCGGGCTAAGAGGCCGTGGTCGAACAGCGGAAATTCTTCCTCCTGATGTTTCGTTGCCAACTGCTGGCAACATCTTCCTAGATGAGTAAACTACTTGCTGATGGGCCGTGGAAGTCCCGTTTATATAGAGCACATACAGAGCGACGCCACTCGTCACGTGCTGTCGACAGTGAAAATATCTCTGACTAAAATCATCACTCTCGAACAAAGGTAATCGATTGTCACGTCGTTAGTACAAAGTCGACCGCCATATCTTATCTAACTTTAAGCCTTCTTCGTTTCTGTTAAAATTATTGTGGTGTTTATAAATATCTATGGCTTCTCTGTATGTACGTGCATAATAATGCAATGTATTAGCTAACACGCTTGCCTCACTAAATTTTATTTCATGATCACCGTCTTCAAACACAAGTTCTGATGCAGCCGATTTGTCGGTGTGTCCCAGATGACAGTTCCTTTTGTGTTCGTTCAGGCGGGTACTAACACTGCTTTTAGTTGTTCCAATACAAAACTTATCACAACTACACGGAATTTTATACACCCCGGGGGTTGCAAAAGGTTGCTTTTGCTGATCTTGAACATTCAATGATCTTCAACTCTAAACTTGGACAGGACTTTTCCAATATGGTCCATATATTGTGGATAAATTGAAGAGGAGCTTTCCCTACCGACTGCTGTTGTTATTGCATGTTTTCGGACGATTGTCGATGGGATATCGAATATAAATGCTCTATTTTTATCATTTTCTGAGGTGTTCAACAAACACATCGTATGATTTATGCCGGTTGCGTAACTTATCTTCCTCTGCATCTGCATCTACATTTATACTCTGTAAACCACTATGTGCATAGCAGAGAGCTTCTCATCGTTCCATTGAAGTATAAGGAGGGAAGAATGATTGCTCAAGGTCTCTGTGTGCACTGGAGTGATCCAATGTTGTCTTCACGATAACTATAGTCATGATAGGTGGTGGGTGGGGGAGAGGCAGGGGAGGGAGGTTGATGTATATTCCTAGATCCATCACTTAAAACTGTTTCTTGAAGCTTTGTGAGTAGGCTTTGATGCGGTAGTAGCGTGTATCCTCAAGCGTCAGTCAGTTCCGTTCTTTCAAATAGTTTCAGTTCCAATAAGCAGTCACGACCAGATTTATTTCCAAAGTAATAGAAGCGTACTTTCTTGTAAAATTCTTACCTTTCTTAACCACAAACGTACCGCAAATGTAACACTATCAGAATAATCAATTTTTATGCCACGACTAGCCGTTGAGCTAAGCACCAATACATAGAAAAATGAGGTTACGAGGTTCTTGAACGAACAGTTGTAAGTAAAGTAGAAAACCTGAAATTTATCATAGTGGTTGCGAAGTACTAAGCAGTGCTAAATAAAGACGAATATCTAATGATCATAAGAGCTATGCTGCACCAACCAGTGCAACCGCTATCACCTAAGTTTATACTTCATATTTTTAATCAAATCAGGATCTTACTGAGTATCTGTGTTCCCTTTTTCACTCGATTGTAGACAATTGTATCTCTTAACATCGTCTGGGGTTATCATTAAGATCTGAAGTTGTATCTAATTCTGTCGATGGCGCTGCTTCCAAGATAACATTTTGCGTCCTGCCTACCAATAAGCACTCAGTCCGGCCACAGATATGCTTTGATAACCGAAATGTCGTTGTTTGGTTAATAAGCGTTGGTTTAATGCTGACTAAAGTGCTCTTCGGTGGTGAATCTTATCTGAACCGTGATATTAGCCATTACGCATCATCTTTGACGTTTAATATCATCAAGTTAAGTACCAGTGTAACGCAATACTCCACCAATTAAAACTCGAAACGCCTACCATTACGGAAACGTGCATTTGATAGCTCGGCTCCAGAAGCCTCCACAGGGCGTTCGATAAGATGTTCAGGGAAGGCGTTAGAGTTTGCTCGCGGGGCCCGCAGGCAATTAAGCGGCTTCCCTGTAGGTGGTACAGCACAAAGTGGCACACCGAGCCCATCTACCGTAACAGACAGGCCTCCAACCTTCGAGGCAGATCTCCCACGTCAGTGTATATCATGAACTCGCAGTGAATGTGTCGTCCATAAAGGACGGGATCATCAGAGCTGCGACTGTTGATTAATATAAATGAAGCAATTTCTGCGTCAGTCACTTATTAGTTTCGTTGGTTCACACCATCATCTTAAGGTGGAGAACTGTAGTTTTATATTCCTGCAGAGCACAGACGAATTTTCACGGCAGCAGAGCGAGTGAAAGGTGAGTTATGTTTCATATTATTTTAACTTCGAGAAAACCGCTGCCACATTGCCACATTTTGAATGAAATGTTCCGCAATGGCTGTAAAATATTTTTATTGATAGCCACGGCCTGTTTCATATCATGCCCGTTTCATATCATACTCAAGGGATAGAGATTCTTTGTAACAAGTCATAGCCGAAAGGTAACTGCCTTAGAACCATTTCCCATCAATTACGTCGAGCTGTAATCACATAGCGCACTAAAATCGGTAGTCGAAAGTTAAACTGAGGGTTATAGAAGAACCATGTCACGAGTAAGAAGAGCTGAACGGCAGAAGGCAAGGCATAACTGACCGCTCTGTCTTCATCTCAGACGAAACCGGTCGTGACTTTTAATAAAAATATTTTGCAGCCGGTGTGAATCATTTCACTCAGAAAGTTACGTTACGCCATTTGAAGGGAATCAGAAGCGAACGGATGCTGCATACTACTACTTGTTGCATGTTTACGTTGTAAATGCAATCTACATTGAACAACAACTGCAAAAATTGCAATATGCAGCATCCTTTCGCTTCCACTCCACTTCAAAATACGAAAGATAACTTGTCTTTCACTTGATCTGCTGCAGTTAGAAAGTGTCTGTTATCTGTAATAACGTCAGAAATGTAACGAGACAATTCTCCACCTGAAAATAATGGTATGAACCGTCGAAAAGAACAAGTGACTGACGTGGAAATTTTTTTATTTATATGAACTATCTCTACCCCTTTCTCTGGGATCCTAAGCTTTCTAGGTACAGTAAAAAAAGGAATCTTATGAATCTAAAAGACAGTATTTCAGATGGACAACAAATCTTTATTCGAGTTATCAAATGTCCAAGACATCGTTACATAAGGAAAACAGTTGAATGAAAACAGAAGGTACAGTAGAACAGTCAACAGAGTCGTTGGTAAATTGAATGCAAGTAAACTGAACTCAACTTGGAATGAAGATCGGCCATCGCTCAGTGGAGATGACAGGTACTATTCGAAGACAATTGAGACAGCTATGGTGCAATGAACAGCGAGCCTAGCTACGGCTTTGTCTCTGCCGGCGGACATATCAACAGTGAACTGCAAATGAATGTTGTTTGCATAATACACAACGTCAATCCTTCAGATAGGCCGGCGTCCGCCAATGATGGAATGCCATCGATAGCGTAGAACGCCTCGTATGGTCTGTGTGCAGGACTTCAGTGGCTGGTATTTCATGTGGAGTCATGATACTGAAGAAACTAATACAGAAAATATGTTAGATGACGGTTCAGTTGGCAACGTAAGCTACTTTGTTGCTTAGATGAAAATGCAACAAAGCACAGTACTAAACATCGAAACAAAATAAGTACTTACTGTTCAACAGATATTAAACGTTGAGTTCCGTAACCATGGACAACTTCTGTCTAAATATCTGTTTACAAAGACCTTCAATCAATTACACGTTCTAATGTGGTGGAATGCTTCGCTGGTTAGATGGCTGGCGCCAGTTACATAGCGGTCGTATAGCCCTGTTAGCCATTTCATAACTGACAGGGACCAAATCCCCGAATGCTAATCAACATGATCAAATTTATTTGGCTGTGAAGTGGTTAATAACTTTTATGCGTCATCATTCGTCTGACGTGTTTGGTGCGGCAGTCATGAAATCCTCTTTTGCGCCAACCTCATCATTTCAGAATCCTTCTTGCATCCAGGATCCTCATTACGTATTGGATGTAGACTTATCTCTATCTTCCCCTTCGTTTTGTTGTCTCTCCTTAGTGTGTTTAACATATTTCCTATCATTCTGTCCTTTCTTATTATCAGTGTTTTCCACGAGTTTCTCTCCTCGCCGATTCTACATAATTTTCAACTTCCTTCTATAGCACTTCGCCTCAAACGCTTCGACTCTCTTCCATGCAACACTGTAATTCAAACTCAAATTCTCAATCTAAATGACAATGTTTGATACTAGATTGCACAATCTAACTTGAATAATCTTTTGTTTGTCATCCGAAATTGATTTAAGAAATTACGAGGGACTGTTGTGTATGCCTCCTGCTTTATTTGATCGCATGTCTTCCAAAGCTCTGTTAACCTTTGACTCCTGTACTGTATACATTTTGTCTTTCCAAATCTAATTCAGTTGTTTCTTCTATCACGTCGAACATTTCCACCCTCTCATACAGACCTTACTGTAATCCCTCGACCTATCCGCTCTGCGT
Source organism: Schistocerca cancellata (assembly GCF_023864275.1). Lineage (NCBI taxonomy): Eukaryota > Metazoa > Arthropoda > Insecta > Orthoptera > Acrididae > Schistocerca > Schistocerca cancellata. The sequence goes on from NC_064627.1 coordinate 265,425,705, forward strand.
TTAACAGCGGAAGTTTTCTTGCGCACTTAATGTTGATGCATCTGCTTTCAATTTCTCCGAAGGCTGTCTTGACTTCCTGTATGTTGAGCTAGCATTTCCGACGACCATTTGCTTTTCAATCTTCGTGTTTTTCTTGTTGCCCTTCCGCCTACGTTTCCCTGTCGTTCTCAGACTTCCCTGTCGTTCTCATTTATTCATTCCAAAGAGAATTATTTTTAGTTTAAGATATACAAATGTATTATTGATTTACACTTACAGCGAATCAAGAAAACCAACAACTGCCAGTTGTATCTCAGAGTGCTTGGTCGATGTGTAAGGTCAGTTGTGCATTTGTTAATTGATGTGTGCTTCTAATTATATCAGCAAGTGTTCCTCAGTCAGGTGCCAGCCAACAACATTTTTTTGTCTATCTTGCTTGGATCAGAAAGAACTCTGTAAAGCTATTACGCAGTGTTTCAACAGCTCCTGAGTGTTATGTTGTGATGCATGTTTATGGGCTGGTCGGGGTGGCAGAGCGCTTCTAGGCGTTACAGTCTGGAACCGCGCTGCTGCTACGGTCTCAGATTCGAATCCTGCCTCGGGCATGGCTGTGTGTGATGTTCTTAAGTTAGTTAGGTTTAAATAGTTCTAAGTTCTATGGGACTGACGACCTCAGAAGTTAAGTCCCATTGTGCTCAGAGCCATTTGAACCATGTTTATGGACTGAGGCATCAAATCAGTTGTCAATGACTATTAACAGATGACGACGTATGAAACCATGTCAGATGAGTCTGCACATAACCGCTGAGCTGTCTCAGATACAAAATAAGGTAACTTCTCGTGCCCACAACACTTCTTCATCCTGAGGTCTCTCATCTCATGTACCTTATGGGGCAGCACATTTAATCTGTTTTGACCAATGGTCAGAGGTAATTTGTCTTTCCAACAATATAGATGCTTTTATCGGGCGTAATGTTGCACTTTGTCCGTAGTTTGACGCATCATTAACAAAGTGACTGCCGATATTGTACAGCATATCAGACATCTCGTTTCATTAACCTGTGTACATAGTGTACAATGTGCACGTTGCTGAAGGATTATAAAACTTAATGTAGAAGTATACAGAGATCTGCTTCATTTTCACATTCACAATGAGATAATATTTTCAACTGAGTGACTGGAAACATCAGATTTACATTGTAAGTACATGCACATTTTCACGTTTATATTTGAGATGCAGAATTGACAGATTTTTCAGGCAATACTTTCTTCGCAAGGTTGTATACATATATCCTTTATTTCATTAATATCGTTTAGATAGGCTGAAATAATTTAACTAAAAACCTTCTGAAATGTGATTAGGTGGAAGATTATTTCAAACGTTGGCAACCCAACATTGCCTGCGAGGCATTCTACGAAATCAAGGAACGCAGAAAATCGTTGTAGCGCAGAAGCGCTGTATCAAATATGTATGGTGCGCAGAAGCGCGGATTGGGGGAGACGGGTGGGGATCTTCGGTTCCTATTTGAACTAGGAACATAGAATGAGAAGGTTTTCGTTGAGCCCGGACCAGCAGCTATTTGTACAGGCATTCGAACCTCTGTCTTACTGTAGCTATGTTAATGTACATTAAGCAAGGTTTCGACGACGAACCAGAGCTGGCGCTCAGGCAAATTGTGTGAATCAATTAATTCTTTTTGGAAAAACTGGACTGAAATTAATACTCAGTTAATGTCACTATTTGTATGTGCACTGTTTAGATTTTTTACGTGCAAAAACAGTCACTCTTAAGTATCTCCGGGCTGGAGCGCGACTGATGGTTTGGTGCACATATGTATCGGATAGTAGCCAAAGATGAGTTTTAACGATTTGGAAAAAATCTTGTTCCACTTGGATATTAGTGCAAAAAATACGTTTTCTTGTGCGAGGTGTGTCACTTCTACAATTTAAACTTGTGCGAATCGGTTCACGTATTGTAAGAAGGTAGACAAATACAAGAAAGTAACGGTCGTCCTATTGTTTTGTGAAAGCTTTGTAAGTTTCTACGATATAAAAAAACATGATTCGAAAGACAACTAAAGAAACTGATACTGGACTTCTTGTCACACGTGTAAGCAAAAATCTACATCAATTGCAAAGCTACAGCGGCCTAATATCAGAATTACGTTAGAGTAAACGTTTGGAATCAGAATCAAAAAACGCTCCTATCACAGCACAAAGAAGGTGAGGAAGTCCTGGGAAGAGATAGGGATGTAAAATAAGGGAACCAGCTAGTTGACTTATCTAGCAGCTTCAAAGATATTTAAATCAAAAATGTTGACATGTTTCCTAAATTTTACGGGTTAATCCTAATTCCCAAGTGCAGTTAGATCCTTTAGTTGCAAGGTATTGGCACATCTGCTTCTTGCAATTTACAGGCTGAAGTCCCTGATCCTGTGCCCAAAATCCAGAAGATTCAGCAGCCATATAATATCACATGGTTGAATGGCATACATGTAATATCTAAAAGAGTTTGCCGGGGGAATACAATTTCCAGGGTGGATTAAAAGCGTGACTATGTCAAGATGTTTTGACTTAAATTTCTTTGAAGCTACCAGATTAGTCGAAAAGATAGTTCCTTTTTTTCCATTTCTAACTCTGCCCAGGAAAGATTCGCCTTTTTTGTGCTATGATAAGAGCATTTTTCATTGTGATACGACTGGAAAATAAAAATAAATATAAATAGCTCTAACATGGAATAATTAAAAAGAATACTTACGATATCCCGTTTTAAATAAAACTGTAATAGATTAAGGAAAGGCAAACCTATGTTTCTAGCATTTGTCGACTTAGAGAAAGCTTTTGACAATGTTGCCTGGAATACTCTCTTTCAAATTCTGAAGGTGGCAGGGGTAAAATACAGGGAGTGAAAGGATATTTACAATTTGTACAGAAACCAGATGGCAGTTATAAGAATAGAGGGGCATGAAAGGTAAGCAGTGGTTGAGAAGGGAGTGAGACAGGTTTGTAGGCTCTCCACCTTGTTATTCAATCTGTATATTGAGCAAGCAGTAAAGGAAACACAAGAAAAATTCGGAGTAGGAATTAAAATTCAGGCAGAAGAAATAAAAAACTTTGAGGTTCGCCGATGACATTGTAATCCTGTCAGAGACAGCAAAGGACCTGGAAGAGCAGATGAACGGAATGGACAGTGTCTTGAAAGGAGGATATAAGATGAACATCAACAAAAGCAAAACGAGGATAATGGAATGTAGTCGAATTAAATCGTGTGATGCTGCGGGAATTAGATTAGGAAATGAGACTCTTAAGGTAGTAAATGAGTTTTGTTATTTGGGGAGCAAAATAACTGATGATGGTCGAAGTAGAGAGGATATAAAATGTAGACTGGCAACGGCAAGGAAAGCGTTTCTGAAGAAGAGAAATTTGTTAACATCGAGTATAGATTTAAGTGTCAGGAAGTCGTTTCTGAAAGTATTAATATAGAGTGTAGCCATGTATGGAAGTGAAACGTGGACGATAAATAGTTTAGACAAGAAGAGAATAGAAGCTTTCGAAATGTGGTGCTACAGAAGAATGCTGAAGTTTAGTTGGGTAGATCACATAACTAATGAGGAGGTATTGAATAGAATTGGAGAGAAGAGAAATTTGTGGCACAAATTGACTGGAAGAAAGGATCGGTTGGTAAGGCATATTCGGAGGCATCAAGGGATCACCAATTTAGTACTGGAGGTCAGCATGGAGGGTAAAAGTCGTAGAGGGAGACCAAGAGATGAATACACTAAACAGATTCAGAAGGATGTAGGTTGCAGTAGGTACTGGGAGATGAAGAAAGTTGCACAGGATAGAGTAGCATGGAGAGCTGTATCAAACCAGTATCTGGACTGAAGACCACAACAACAACAACAAGATATTGTTGTGCAGAAAGAAATGTAGTTGGCATGAGAGTGAACACCCACTCTGAAAGAAATAAGAGGATATTGTCATGCGTCGAAGAGACTTTGTACTGTAAGTAGGGATGCGAGATGTACCTCTTGTGCATATTCGCAATAATGCCAGTGATGTTGGTGCTAGTGCGAGAGATATGCAAATACATGAACGTTTAGTAACTGATGTGTCAAGCCAACAAAAAACCAATTTAATAGTCATAGGGTGGCAATCTTTCATCCCTACTGGACTATTACCATCAACAAACATTATTTCTCCGATAACAAAAAACATGGAAATCAACCACATAGACAGTGAGGTGACATCCAAATGAACATCGAAAACTAGAGTTTGCACCAAAAAGAGTAGACTAATATTTGTTTCAATTTTGAGGGTGTAGTCTGGCTCAGACACATTGAATTGCTCAAAAGTAGAACGGAGACTACTGTCTCTAAAATATTCGAATAGGTTTTGCGAAATCTTTTGCTACAATAATAAATTGCAGTATAAAATGGAACGTAAAGAATCGATTTAAAGTTACGTTATCAAAGCTGTATGAAATAGTTGTTGACATTTTTATTTGGTGAGGAGGTCGGGCTAGTGATATGGGTGGTCTTACAATGTACAAGAGAAGGTAATGTGGGTACACACCCGGTCGTCCTGCTGAAAGTAGTGACCATCGTGACATGGATTGAAAGACACGCTGAAGGCATGTGGGAGCTATAATGATTTATGAACAATAGACGAAGGATCACGATTCAGGCAGGTAGGCGAGGGCTGTGCTCAAGACACACAATACTTGCTGGATGGCATACCAGACGAGATCAATAGGATTGTGACCACGTGACATGGCGTATCACAAGTGCGTACTTCTATCCGTGAAGTGTTCGTCAAACAATGCCCACACAGTTCCGGAAAAATGTGTTGGAGCCCTGAGTTGGTGAGGACACAATTCTCCTGGTGGGTTCTCTAGGCTAACAAATGAATGCAATTGTTGTTGAAGTAGGTACTTAGAGTGCTCGCCGTTAAGAGGCGCTGTTAAATGTGTAAGAAGCCACATAATTTCCTCGTTATCGTCTTCGACTCGACAATATCTCTAGAATTTGCCTACACAATTACACGTGGAATACATCACCTCACGTGTGCTGCAAGGCGGCATTGGCGCCAGTCGCTTCTCTGTATTCAGTTATCTCTGCGATCGACTCTGTACAACACCACCTAGACTACAGGCCTGCGAGCACACTTGTGACGTCACATACTGATGGCCGGGTCTTTATCGGAACGCTCCTGTTAAGCACGCTGCAGCTATACGAACTTTACGAGTTTTAGAGCTGAAACCGCGTAGGGATTCTCGTGCTTTCCTCTTCTACATGGCCTTGTAATGAAAGTATGGAAATTTATATCACTGCGTAAAGCGACTGAACAAAACTGCCCTATGTTATTTCAAGATATAAAATTATTTTGACGATCTGCCTTAAATACGCGTTCCTAGGCTTGAATACAAACTGTAATTTTAAATTCTGTCTTTTACCTAAAAAAAAAAAATGGTTCAAATGTCTCTGAGCACTATGGGACTTAACTTCTAAGGTCATCAGTCCCCTAGAACTTAGAACTACTTAAACCTAACTAACCTAAGGACATCACACACATCCATGCCCGAGGCAGGATTCGAACCTGCGAACGTAGCGGTCGCGCGGTTTCAGACTGTAGCGCCTTTAATCGCTTGGCCACCACGGCCGGCCTTTTACCTCAGGAGATACGTTTTTTTGCAGTAAAAAATCGGCAATATGCAACAACGAGCAGACGTTTTCGGTTTTAAATAAAGCAGCTGGAACTCTTACAGAAATTAAGAATTTGTTTCCCCGGTTATTTTCGTAAATTTTCCTCTCCACCTCAAAATTTGCTGACATCACGCCAAACTCAAATCATTCCACTAAATGGAGCACCTCCTGACATAATGTTTAGTAAATCAAGAAATCCCATAAAATATTTTATTTCCCTGTTTCTCCAGAATTTTAGAACCTTAAACATGAAAAGATTGTTTCTCGTATATCCTTGACTGAAATTCATGTCACAGAGTGCTGTTAATTTAATCACAATACATTTACCTCGAAATTCTGCTTTCTATACTGCTTAATCTGTCGAACACTGAATTCATTAAAGTAATTTTCTAAGGTAGTTTACTCAAATTGAAATTATTTCTGAATAGCTGTATATGTAAAACCAAACAAAATCATTTTGTAGCTCTTCCAAATAAAAGTATTGGAAACTCAATAATCTGGTAGGAATGATAAGGAATACTAAACATTTTCGAGCCACACTAATTAATATAAATATTCTGTGTGACAATAGTTGCAAATATGAGAGACATTTCACAGCCAGCTCGTATTAACCTCGCAGCAATGGCAGAATTAAGAAACAAATTATATTGGTACATGATACATAACTGTTTTTAAAAACAATTGGCACGCCATAAATTTTTTGTCATTTACTTACCCTTGAATGATGCGTAGACACAAATTCCTATCTGGGAATAGCATCAATCCAGCGATTTCTCAACTTCACACATTTGGGAAATCGAAACATGTGCACTTTCATGCCTTTTTGGGATTTATAATTTCCCTGGAAAAAGGGAACGCAATACTCGTATCCCTTACTTCGAAGAACCGTAGGCGAATACTGTATGGAGTATACATCACTTTCACGTGGCACACACTTTAAACACAACATACTCGCCAACAGGACTGCTGACTAAGGGTAAGATGGCCAACAGTTTGTGACGTCACGTGCCAATATGGCCGCTGTGAGTAGGCCTTGTATCTCGAAGGCTTTGCTCTGTATCGCGTGGCTGCGGTTTTCTCTTCGGTCGCTTTTCGGCGCGGTGGAGAGTGGGTTGGTTTTGGTCGGTCGGTTGGCGCTGCGGTGTGTAGTCTGGTTGTCAGCGGTCGCTCTTTGCGCATGCTCTGTCTCATTCTGTCACGTGGACGGTGGGGCTGCGGTCGGCGAATGCGTGTTGCGTGTAGTCAGAGGGCGAAGGTCTCGTCTCTGCTGCTAAACGACGTGAGAGAAAGTGAGAATTTTGTTATTAATGTGGTACTGTTACCAGAAGATGATAATCGTGGATTTGAATTGTGTGTGAACTAGCGACTCTTTTTCCTGATTACGTTCTGGTCCGTCAGTGATGATATGGTGTGTCTGTTCCGTCGGATTGTTAAATAATCGCCATCGGAATTTCCTTCAGAAATAATGCTTATTTTCTCTTGGCAGAAGTTATAAGTAGAGGAAGGACAAAACCTGTGGATTAGTTACACTACTAGCCATTAAAATTGCTACACCAAGAAGAAATGCAGATGATAAACGGGTATTCATTGAACAAATATATTATACTAGAACTGACATGTGATTACATTTTCACGCAATTTGGGTGCATAGATCCTGAGAAATCAGTACCCAGAACAACCACCTCTGGCCGTAATAATGGCCTTGATACGCCTGGGCATTGAGTCAAACAGAGCTTGGATGGTTTGTACAGGTACAGCTGCCCATGCAGCTTCAACACGATACCACAGTTCATCAAGAGTAGTGACTCGCGTATTGTGACGAGCCAGTTGCTCGACCACCATTGACCAGACGTTTTCAATTGGTGAGAGGTCTGGAAAATGTGCTGGCCAGGACAGCAGCTGTATCCAGAGAGGCCCGTACAGGACCTGCAACATGCGGTCGTGCATTATCCTACTGAAATGTAGGGTTTCACAGAGATCGAATGAAGGATAGAGCCACGGGTCGTAACACATCTGAAATGTAACGTCCACTGTTCAAAGTGCCGTCAATGCGAACAAGAGATGACCGAGACGTGTAACCAGTGGCACCCCAGACCATCAGGTCGGGTGATACGCCAGTATGGCGATGACGAATACACGTTTCCAATGTGCGTTCACCGCGATGTTGCCAAACACGGATGCGACTATCATGGTGCTGCAAACAGAACCTGGATTCATCCGAAAAAATGACGTTTTGCCATTAGTGCAGCCAGGTTCGTCGTTTAGTACACCATCGCAGGCGCTCCTGTCTGTGATGCAGCGTCAAGGGTAACCGCAAACATGGTCTCCGAGCTGATAGTCCACGCTGCTGCAAACGACGTCGAATTGTTCGTGCAGATGGTTGTTGTCCTGAAAACGTCCCCATGTGTTGGCTCAGGGATCGAAACATGGCTGCACGATCCGTTACAGCCATGTGAATACGATGCCTGTCATCTCGACTGCTAGTAATACGAGGCCGCTGGAATCCAGCACGGCGTTCCGTATTACCATCCTGGCCCCACCGATTCCATATTCTGCTAACAGTCATTGGATCTCGACCAACACGAGCAGCAATGTCGCGATACGATAAACCGCAATCGTGATAGGCTACAATCCGACCTTTATCAAAATCGGAAACGTGATGGTACGCATTTCTCCTCCTTACACTAGGCATCGCAACAATGTTTCACCAGGCAACGCCGGTCAACTGCTGTTTGTGTATGAGAAATCGGTTGGAAAATTCCCTCACGTCAGCACGTTGTAGGTGTCGCCACCGACGCCAAGCTTGTGTGAATGCTCTGAAAAGTTAATCACTTGCATATCACAGCATCTTCTTCCTGTCGGTTAAATTTCGCGTCTGTAGCACGTCATCTTCGTGGTGTAGCAATTTTAATGGCCAGTAGTGTATAAACTTCACTATTTGCAACGTGGTTGTATTATGAAAATTTTAATTATTAATTTACAAAAGCGAATAGTGACGTGTTGTCGAAGAATTTTGCGGAACTAATTTGTGTACATCACTATGTCATGTTGATAGGAAGTGCTGAATGTGGGTGGCTTGTGGGTCCCTTGTGGCCCTATTGCTGTTTTGAAATTTTGCTAATGTTCTAAGGATTGTGTTACTCTGGATACTGCCCAGCTGCTGTGTGGATTTATGTTGTTGCTTCAGCGGTACAAACAGCGGTGCGCGTCGTCCGTTGTAGCTGGTCGTTTAACTGGGGGACGACGCCTTGCCGGCGGCCAGTTTGAACTGTAACCGATAGCGCGGTGACTGAGTTTATCAGTAACTCCAGTTCAAAAAACTGGTTCGAATGGCTCTGAGCAGTATGAGACTTACAGTTTTAAAGGTGGTCCATTCGGACGGATTTACATCTCAGAAGACTCATATCGATAAATGGAAAAAAAATAAAAAATAAAAAAAAATCGTCAAAGTGCAGTAGTGTTGTCAATGGTGAAAACCAGAGGAGGGAAGTCAGCAAGTAGGCAACCCCAAGGCTATGGTAGAGGCAGGAAATATCCCACCCCTGATGCAGTAGAGGCAAGACCACCTTCTATTTAAAAGCATTCAACCACTAGAACGTAAAAGTGCGTATTGTAAAAGGAGACTAACCAAATCTAAAAAGCTATAAAACGGAGTAAAAGGGAGAGAAAAGAGGATCTTGGCCAGCTTACAGTGGGAGACACCCCAACCATCACCGCCCTGCCCCTACTCCAGAGGGAGATTAAAAACCTTAAAACTGAAAATAATAACCACTTTCACCGAGGAAACTGAGAACCAGTTTCACCATCCGGGAATCGCCTGCCAATATTAAAGGTAAAGTGCACGGAAGTCCATACTTAGTACGCAGAGCCAAAAGCAGGGGGCATTCCACCAAAATGTGGGCTGCTGACTGGAGCCTTCCAGTGGCACAAAATGGCTGTGGCTCATTAAGGAAAAGAAAACCATGGGTCATCCGAGTATGGCCGATGCGGAGACGGCACAGAAGGGTCGGGTCCTTTCGGGAGAGGTGGAAGGAAGGACGCCAAGGGACAGGTGTCACCTTAATCGCAAGAAATTTATTAGACAGGGAAGTAGCCTCCCAAGAGTTGACCCACGATTGTGCGAAGTGGGATTTGATCTGAATCCGTAAATCCATCGCAGAACGGGTTACAAGGAAAGAGGGGGGTGGGGGTGTAAGTGACTGCTCCCCCAGCCAAACGATCACCAAGCTCATTACCTGGGATACCCACATGGCCAGGGACCCAAGGGGAGTCAACGGAACAAACAGTATGGTGGAGGTCAGCGAGACAGTCATGGATGGCCGAGACCAAGGGATGGTGGGAAAAACACCGGCAAATAGCCTGAAGGCCACTTATAAAAAAACGCGGTGGAGTCGGCACTGTTTAATAAAGGTAATGGCCTGGGAAATCGCCATCAATTACACAGTAAACACCCCACATGCAGTTGGCAGGAGATGATTTTCCATGCCAACAGAGGACGTGAAGGCATATCCCACACGATCAGCAGATTTAGAGCTATCGATGTGAAAAACAACAGCTTCCCGAAACTCATAAAATTCGGCGGAAAAAAACAACAGAACACCATCGGGGGGACGGAATCTTTCGGACCTCGGCAGAGATCCATCCGAATCCAGCGGCCGAGGAACTAACCAATGGGGCGTGGGGGAGGGGGGTTTGGGGGGGGGGGTGGAGGGAACGTGGGAGACTGGACAAAGAAGGAAGCTGAAAAATCACTGGTGACACCGAGGCGTCCGTCTTTCCTTCTTCACCGACTCCCTTTCAGCTTTCTTTCAGACTCCATCTGTATTGTAGATTCCACGCACCTCTGATGTGCCACTATCTGCCACTGAAATTTTGTAACACCTGAAAGAGGCCTTTCATTGTACTGGGTTTTTAATGTCGTATTCAGAAAGAGAAATTGTGAGTTGTTTCTGCTGTTATGTGTTTAAAATGTGTCCTGCTTCTGTGGGAGCTTTTCTCAGTAAACCATTTACTGTTTGTATGATTGTTAAAATTTATGTAAAGAGGTTCTAAAATTATTTATTGTTTGGGGTGCGCTTTGACGCCGATGGACATTTTTTCTGTTTAGTAATGTTTAAAATTCTAGGGCAATTATGTATATTGTTCTGGAGTAACAGGAGTTAGCTGTTGTCATGCAATTGTTAAATAAAATCTGTTGGAAATTACAAGCCAGAGTTTGTGTTGGATTGGTAATTATTGCCTTGTCTTTACTGAGTTGAAGTATCCTTGAGCGTGTGTCCCATGTCTTAACATATTTCCAGTTTAATTATACCAGAGCAGAATACATACAGTGACGACATTCACTGCTGTGCATTTTATTGCCGTCTAATAGTAGAAGAAACACTAGTGCCCCAAATTCTGAAACTGTCAGCTATCTTGTAACACTTATGTTAAAATGAGTATCGATTATTCGTAATAGCGAGCAGTACGTCACAAAAACAACAATCTGGGTAGAAGGACAGCGTGGCGTTTTGATAGCGGTCGGAAGAACAACGTGCCGTTTCCAGCAAGGAGTTTTGCTGACGTGTCACGGCGTCGCTACCCACGTGGTAAAATCTTCCTCGCTTGCTATTGGCTAATAAAAGCTCCGCCATAAATGGCAGCACATAATTCCTTTGTTTTGGCTGGCTAAACCGCTCGAACCATACAATCTCTTGTGTCGGCAGTAGGAATGGCTGGTCGAGTCGCATACGGCTAAGCCATTTGTTATGAAATATTGTTTTATGTGGTGGTCACAGGGAACGGTCGAGCATGTAAGCACATCGTTCAAAAGTTTGCAAAATGTGTGAAGAGATGGGCATAACTGTCACTGTTCAGATTTTTGGATATAATAAGTTATCAGAAATATTGAGGTATTGAATGGATCTGAGGAAAGATGCGAATGTGTACCAAGTGTTAGGAATAGTGTTCAATATAACCGTTATTTTAGAGTGCACGGTTTGAAGCAATATAAATATCATCTTGTGCAGTGCATCATGTGTAATGATGAGCGTGCTGTGCTAATAATTAATGCACTTAATAAAATGAATCCCTTGGACAGTATTTGTGTACTGTTTACTGAAATGTAGTTAAGGATTTTCCTGCGATGCTCACCGCTACAGCGCTATGGCCAAGCGTATTCACTGCAGCGACAGGAACTTATCTTGAGAAAGAGCGCGCTGTACCCCACAAGTATATGATACTGGTTCATAGCGCAGTGCAGAGAAAATACCGTGGCATGACTGCTGGCGATAATTTTTGATTATTTCAAATTACACATTACAGTGACAGTGAGCGACGATCAGCGTTGTTGTAAATGTTCACAAGGCATGAAGAATGCGAAAGATAGCAGACAGTACTTCAAGGTAGGAAGACGTCTGTTTTCAACCAGGGATCTCACTGGCCGCGAAGTTCCATCTGACGAGCCGGCACTTGCAAACCTCGCAGACGGCCACATGTCGTGAAGTACGGTAGGCTTGTTTTATCATTTATTAGGGTCCAGCACTATAGCACGGCTTCGCGCCACATCGCGGAAATGAAGAACAGCGCACATCCAGACAGTAATAAATAGATTTGATAGTTATAAATATCAGTAACCTTCGAACCATAGGTGACGAAAAAAGATGTAGTTTTAAGGAACAAGAATAGTGAAGTGCCTTAGTTTTCTCATGAATGAGAGGACGATATTTTGTCAGATTCACATGACTGACATCAATGCAAAACATTTCAAATGTCACGAAAGACCTGCTTGTGTGCACATTCCCCAGGTACATTCAGATGAGCAAGGGTCACATGTAAGTCTGTCCAGTGAAAGTCACCAAAGTGTATAAGCAGACACTGTACTTGCTGCCAGTGATGGTAAATCGTCCAGTGAAATTACTGTAGTAAATGATAGTGACAAGAACGATATTTTGCTGAAGTATCTAAGAGAATTTCAGAAAATATTTGAAGAAATTTAAAATTCAGTTAAAGACAGTAACCTTTCTACTATAAAAGAAATAGAAATCTCTAATGATAATCAGTCCATCCAACTTGATAAATCGGTCTTACTATTGATTAACTAAAATATGAGATTAACTTAGAATTAGTATTAAGTAATGCTTTAACAGAAGACGTATCTAGAAAAAGACAGTTGTTTGAAGCGTAAGAGCCTCAAATAGCTTGTTTATAATCTAATGTTGTGTCATTAATGAATAAAAGTCATAAACTTTTTTTTGTTGCAGATACTGTGACAGAAACTGTTTATACTAACAGTAAAGAAATAACTGAAGGAAATGAGCTTCAAGTCATTGTTTTAGAAGTTAGAAGTTAATTGCTGTTAGTGATGTTCGGTCAGTTAGAAAGCAAATGCGAACTGAGAATCACTACGTTTTGCACAAGCAGCAGTGCTGCAAAGTAAAGAACGTTTACAAAGCTCCATTTCTTGATGTTTACCGAGATCTTTTTTTCGATCTGAAACATTTTCACAGTAAAATAGAGAGTAGATCAGTTGAAGATTCAATGGCTTCAACCTTGTCAAAGTAGCTACACAGGACGTATTGGAAAGTTAAGCGTTAAGCACGTATGGAATAACGCACAGCTACTGAAAATTTACGTGACTCCAGCGCAAAATCTGGTGTGTCACGTCACAGGGGATGATTGACTAGGCAGGAGACTGATAGCGTATCAGGTCTGGATAGGATCCCATCATGGATGGTACTAACTAAGGAGCCACTCAGAGTAAAATTGTTGAAGGTATCTTGAAGAGGAGAAATAAAATGGGACCAATAAAATAACATTTGCTGAGCCATGTAAAAAGAAGGTCAATCAAGCGTGTGAACTAAACGTAGACAATATAAATGCAGTTAAGAGGGTTGAATTAACGGAGACCGCTCAACAGAGAAGCGACAGGAGTTACGTTTCGTTACAGTGGGAAAGAAGAGGTAGATTACAGAGCACATATTCGTTTAGGTAATCCACCTACGAAGCCATGAAGTGATGCGTCATTGAAAATTTATACATTAGAAAATAATGATTACGAATCGTGAAAGAATAGTAAGTAACAATATAAACAAAGTACAAACGAAAAGCATCAGGTAAGTCAATGTTACAACGATCTGATACCTGACAACGACAGTATGGATGTACTTTACGGATTGCTCCACCAGATCGGATTGCTAATAGAAACTGAGGAAAGCAAAGCAATGACGAAGGAGAGCAAATGGAATTAGAATTATTGAGAAGACATATGAAATTAATATTTATAAGGGGAAGACTAAATAGTTTAGCAGACCCTCTGCAACCCTAGGGGACTCACAGCGTAGTTGGTGACTATAGGGCTCCAAGCTACAGTGGTGCTGTTTCCTTTCGTTTAAATTTCTTCACTGTTGTCCTCTATCGTACATTCTATAAATCTGTCAAAAATACAAGGTGAATCACCTATAGCTTGCACCGCAGATATTGCAGAAATGGGAAGTGCTATTGATGTGCGGTTGTCACCGAATGCTGAAAGGGGCTCATATTGTTGATGAACAAACAGATTGTAATACTACTTATAAAATGTATTTTTTGTACAAACACACACATTTTAAATGGAACAACGCCTATTGACATTAACAGACTAAAACTAGGGTAAATTATAATGTGAGTGGCCGTCGTTACAGGTTTCTAGTGCGAGTCGTTTATGAAATATCGCATTTCGAGAAGTTCCTACACCGACACTTGTTTGTGTCATCCCACTTATGTAGCTGCTGTGTACGATGTTGTAGGATTTGCTTGCAGTGTGCTTGTGTGTTCCTTGTCAGCATTGCTAGTCAGTTAGAGTGGGACCGTCGAAGCAGTAGGTCTTGAGTGGATGATGGAATTTACAAAGGCTGAAAAAGCCGACATACTCGCGGCGTATGGAGAGTGTAGGAAGAATGCAGTTCTTATTCGGTGTATGCGACAAGATATCCCAACAGACGTTAACGATCTCAGCAAATATTTATCAACCTCTTCAGCACTTGAATGTGGTAATGTGACACTTAGACAACGTTAACAGAAGGAAACAAGTGACGACAGAAGAGGGGGAAACTAATGTTCATGCTGCTGTCGCAGTTGATCCGCACGTTAGTTCCCGTGCAACCGTACGAGGAAGTGGCATGAGTCAGACAAGTGCCCCACGCATTCTCCATCGACATCTGTATTACATCTCTTCCCATCAAAAGCTGCATTGTAACGAATATGAGAATCCTGTTAACTTCTGTATATGTGCATTAAGACAGGATACTCCAGATGTATGACCTATCTTGTTTAGTGGTGAAGCCACATTTACCAATAATGGCCATGTAAACCGCCGAAACACGCACTAATGGTCTGCTAAAAAACATTATTGGCTTCGTCGGGTGTAAAGGTTGGCGTGGGATAGTGAACCATCAGTGCATGGGCCAGGGTGTTGTAGAAGGAACACTGAAAGCGCAGAAGTATCGCAGCCTCATAACCGACCATCTTCCACTGATACTAGAAGCCGTTTCGTTGAAGACTAGGAAAAAGCTGTGGTATCAGCGTGATGTCTGTCTAGCCCATAGTGCACGGAGTACTACAGCATGTCTTCACGAATTGTTTCCAAATCATTCGATTGGACGCGGAGAAGTTGTACGAGCCTTGGATAGCCGTTTCCGCGGATCTGACGCTTGTAGACTATTTTCTGTGGGAAACGTTGAAAGACGCTATCTATAAGGACATGCCAACTACACCCGATGATATTCAAAGACGTGTTACCGCAGCTTTCTCGGAAATCTCCGCTGAAATGCTAGCACGTATGCAACAGTCGTTCCATGTTAGACTGGAGGCATGTATTACTGCTGCCCACGGTCATTTTGAACACAGCCTGTGATGATCAATTTCTCGTTGCTGATCAGAATCCACATAATTAGTGTATGCGCTTGTGTTGTTCTTTAGCGTGTGCTACCACTGGTATTGTACAACTGTCGATGTGATAAATTTAAAAAAAAAAGATATCTCGTAAATGGTTCGCACTAGAATCCTGCAACAAACACCATTGACATTCTAATTTAATCTGGTTTTAGTTCGTCAATATCAGACACAAAATAGACTTTACTTCTATTGTTACGCCCTGTTTATCGGCTAAAAATACGAGCCCCTGCGTACCAATCCGTTCTGCTAAAACCACACATGAATTTCCAGTAGCTCTTCCTATTTCCGTAATATTTGGTGTGTAATTTTAGGTGATTCAGAATTAAGGCTAAGTGGCCAATGACCTCTTCAGTGCGGATGCACATCAAGTTAGAACTCATTCGGGAATCAGCGGAATGCGGTGAGTAATGAGGATAATGGGCAAGGGGCACTACATCAGTATGTGGATAAGTTGAGAATTTTTGTCTGACAGGAAGCATGCTAGGGTATTCCGCGCAGTTGCGATATAACTGTGTCCGGATGGCTTAGTGGTCAGAGCATGTGCCCAGTAATCAGGAGATCCGAACTCGAATTCCAGTCCGTCGCAAATTTTCAACTTCCCCATTGATTTAAATCAATGCCCACTCGCCCGCAATGTCCTTAATTCCTTTGTGTGTAAATTGAATACATTAATTTTGAAACTACGTAGCAGATTAAAACTGTGTGCCGGGCCGAGACTCGAACTCGAGACCTTTGCCTTTGGCGGACAAGTGTTCTACTGACTCAGCTACCCAAACACGATTCATGGCCCGTCCTCACAGCTTCAGTTCTGCCAGTACCTCGTCTCCTACCTTCCAAAATTCACAGAAGTTAATCTGCCAGGAAGTTTCATATCGGCGCACACTCCGCTGCAGAGGGAAAATTTCGTTCTGTATATTAATTTTGCCTATTTAAATTGAATTATTCAAATATATTTAAATTTTGTAACTACGTGTTTAACATTGCGAGGAATGTAATGAAGCGAAAGGAAATAAAAGGTTGGCATAGTGCGCATCGAGTCCTAGTCGATAAATTGCCAGTCCACGTAGTTAACCAGTAGGCTACGGAACTGATATGTGGACCTCTGCTCAGACATCCCTCCCACTCTAGGGAACTAAAGTGCTACTGGCATTTTTCCGCCGTCCCCAGAGCTGCTACAGACGTGCTATTTCCACATCTCGGAGAATACAAAAGGCCCGAGTATTTATCATAAATGTATGTGCCTATTTGCGTGCTATCATTTGAAAAATACCTCGTTTTGATATCTTGAACATTTTATGAAATATGACGACTGTTATGGCCACATTATTCCCAATGTGCAGTGACAGAAATGGGGACGATGCGCGCGCCCGTCCGACGGACAATGGCGCAATTTCGGTGCAATTTCCGTCTTGCATTCGAAGAGAAATGGCATGATTTTAGTGTGATAGTTACACGGAAATTTGTGTTGAGAGACCAGAGGGTGAAGAACTCACACTCAGCAAGTACTCAGTTAAGCATTAAAAAGCAGACAGAAATGATTTCAATCGCGTTTAATGACAATACGACAAACAATGTTGGCACTGTAAACAAATACTTTCAAACTTAAGGTAGTACGTTTGCATTCAACAGAAACACACATCCTACTGAGACAGAGGTTAACGTAACGAACCCATTGTGTAGCAGCGATTTTAATGTAAGGTTGTGTGTGGAATAAGTAAATGTAACAGGTAATGGCAACAACAAAGTGTTTTGAGAGGCGAACGCTAGGAGATCGGCTAGTGAGTTAGCATGTTACAGGTGTACTGACCCTCCCCAGAAAGCAATAATGGATTCACTGCAGATGCTCTGTACAGAAACAGATACGGGATCGCCAAGTAAGTCTCACAAAAAAATATAAGCTACAAACCCTACTGGCTCTACAGGAAGGCTATGGGGAAAATAATTAGTCTTAACGACACACGAAGTCAACGACATCCAAGAACGCTGCTAACGGACATAATGTAGTGCTTGAATATTTAATGAATCTGTAATTCTATTACACGAGTAGAATACAATTACTTGTTGCTACCTGACAAAAAATTTCCGTTACATGTCAGTCTTCAACTACGTACCCGGTGGGAGAGAGAGAGGAAGGCGACATAGAGCTGCTTTTACTGAACTGAGACAGCGTTATTGAGGGAAGAATATGATAATGCCTCAGTTGCCACATACTCTCGACTGCACAGCTGCCTGTCATCGGAAATAGTATTTATGTGAAGTGCTAAAAATGGCAAACTGTCAAAAGACAGATACAAGCAGTTTAACTGTAGTATTAGTTATGTGATCAATAGACTTACATGATGCAGGACACCAATGTGTCAAGAAGATAGAAATAGGACAACATAATGGTACAGATTTAAGAAGAAAAGCATTTTGTAGCATATACTGAATTTAATAATTCAAATGTTGAGTTCATAGATAAGGAGCATTAAAGCTTTTACATTTTAGGAAAAATATTCTCAAATGTTAACGTAATGTGGACAAATGAAAAACAAGAAAACATTTATGCATTCTTAGCAAAACTTACGTATCAAAACATTCGATTAAATATGAGCAATTTGGCAAGAGAGTTTCTGTCTTCATTCATGTAATTGCCTTTGAGAATTTGTCATTTATAAAAAAAAAATACATTAAGGGAGGGAGGGGGGGTAGATGTGTAGCACGTTTGTTAAAATGGGTATCGAATAGTCGCAATGTGGCACAATATGTCACAAGATATATAGTTTAAGCACAAGGACAGTGTTCGGTTTTGAGGACGGGTAGTGGAGATCATTGCGTTTCCGGTGTGGCGTTTTGCCAAGATTTCATGTCGTCACCATTGATCATGTAACAGCATCCTCTCTTCCTATAGGCTAACCAAAGCTTCACTATATAATAGCATGAAATTTGTTGTAATTGGCTAAATTGCTCTAGCCAAAAACTCTCTTGTATGAGCATGAGGAGTTGGGCGGCTACAGCCCAAGTAGACACTCATGGCGGTTGTAACAGAGTCTTACAAAATTTTGTTTTATGGCACATTCTACCGACAGCGGTCACAGGGAAGGGTCTCTCGTGTAATGTCGATGTGTCTTAATTATTGCATTATCAAGAAGTGTAATGTCGACGTGTCTTAATTATTGCATTATCAAGAAGTTGGTTGGTGGCGGCCATGGTGAATCGATGTCGTCACTGTTTACATTTCTGTATGTAATAAGCTACCAGAAAGATTCAGGTACAGGCCAAGTCTGAGTGAGTTAGCGTAAATTGACATGGTTATTTTTGAGTGTACGATGTGAATCTACGAAAATTCAATCCTTACAAGACGCGAGGTGAGAGAGAGAGAGATGGGCCTGACGTAGTTCATTTCCAATGACTAACATTGCATGCATGGCTAATCTGTTAACACCAGATATCCTGGCACGTTACTCTAACGACTGGAAGGTGTTGTAATCTCTTAATGTTATTTCCATGATGGGAGTAATATTTATTTGTAATTATTTTTCTACATAGTTTTCGAAATAGATATCACAGTTATAGCTGCTCAATGGCCTGGAGCAAATCATTCAATGGGACGTCACTTAGGCGACTTGCTTATCCAATATGCACATTATCCAACCAGGAAAGGGGATCTATTGTTTAAGGTACAATGCAAATGACGCGTCATTTCTGGCGAATTCTCACATCGTTGAGAGTTAAAGACTGACTGAGAATTTTCGATTTCCAGACGTGATTGAGTCGTGCAATCTCTCGCGTTTCAGTCATGCGCTTTACCGGTAAAACATCATGCCCAACAACAGATATATTCAAAAATGGTTTGGCTCTGAGCACTATGGGACTTGATATCTGAGGTAATCAGTCCCCTAGAACTTAGAACAGCTTAAACCTAACTAACCTAAGGACATCACACAAATCCATGCCCGGGGCAGGATTCGAACCTGAGACCGTAGCGGTTGCGCGGTTCCAGACTGAAGAGCCGAGAACCCCTCGGCCACACCAGCCGACACAACACATATATTATTGCGTGTGAAGTACTACTAAAATATCGAGCGAACTGACTGGCCATAGAATAAATGTAAACAGTCAAAACCCATGAATGAAATGACTTAACGTATCCAGAACAAATATTTCGGAGCCCCACATTTCCCTTCAGTAGTATCATGAACATCCTTTTTCAAGAACCTGCATCCAATATATATTACTGAATGTACTTTTCTTTCTATAGTGTTTCTTATCATGGTGTGGACTCTTTTTGTCATAGCATTTTTTTGCGGAAGCTGATGATCTTCATTCGATTTCCCATCGCATTAATTATTTCATTTAACCTAATTCCTTCACCTGGGCCCAGAGAAATTCTCAAGATGTACAATAATTGGAAGGAAACATAATATGGGGCGGAATGTCTGTACGATACATTTTCGGAGCATAATTTTTTAATTTCCCAGCGATTCCTTGTAATCTCGGAGAATCGGATGTAGTGCCAGTGGTCTGCATCTTCGACGTTGGAATACGGCATCTTCATTACGTGGTTACTGAGACTGTCTCAGGAAACACGTAATGAATGCGAGGCTAGCACGTTACCACCCCGCTGAGGAGGTGGAGGGGGCAAGTAAATGTATGTGGCCAACAATACAATACAATACAATTTACTGTCGCCGCATGGGACCAGACACATACTCAACATGAGCTTCTTTGTCCTCGGAATCTTTCGCGGTGGCATGCCTGAATAAAGTCTTCTCGGTGTGCAAGCCGCGTCAATTCGAATAAAATTCTTGAGTTTCCGATCGATAACTCACATGAAAGCGGTCCTGAACAAGTTAATACACAGAGCAAAAGTTATTTCTGACGACGACCACCTGTAGTCGGAAATGCAGCACTTGAGACACGTGTTCAGAGAGAATGGTTATAGCAAGAGAGGTACTGGAAACGCTTTCAGGTGCCAACGAAGAAGTACGCCTTGTGAATCGGCGGAAGAAGCCGATCCGGCGGATTTCCTGCAACGAGCAGCAAGTTTGGATGTATACTACAGGTACATGGATTGAGACCGGTATTCCGGCCCGCATGTTCGGTATGCTGCGCTCTGAAAGACGACATAGCTCCTGGTGTGCCCGGTGTGTATGGTGTCCGGTGCGATTGCGGACACATGCCTGGAAATGACTTACAAGTTCGTGGCGATCTCCGTCGGTAATGTTGGAATTCAATATGGTGTTGGCACAGCCTTAGCCTTGATGAAAGCTTCCACTCTCACAAGCATACGTTCAATCAGATGCTTGGAGGTTTATTGACGGAGTGCTGCGCTGAGAAGAGGTGTCGATGTCGGTCGGTGAGGCCTAGCACGAAGTCGACGTTCCAAAACATCCCAAAGGTGTTCTGTACGATACAGGTCAGGACTCTGTGCAGGCCAGTGCACTACAGGGATGTTATTGTTGTGTAACCACTCCGCCACCGGCCGTGCATTATGAACAAGGGCTCGATCGTGTTGAAAGATGCAATCGCCATGTCGGAATTGCTCTTCAACAGTGGGAAGCGAGTAGGTGCTTAAAACATCAATGTAGGCTTGTGCTGTGATAGTGCTACGCAAAACAACAAGGGGTGCAAACCCCCTCCATGAAAAACACGACCACACCGTAACACCATCGCCTCAGAATTTTACTGTTGGCACTATGCACGCTGGTAGATAACGTTCACCGGGTATTCGCCATACCCACACCCTGCTGTCGGATCGTCAGATTGTGTACCTTGATTCATCATTCCACACAACGTTTTTCCACTGTTCAATCGTCCAATCTTTAGGTTCCTTACACCAAGCTAGGCGTCGTTTGGCATTTACCGGTGTGGTGTGTGGCTTATGAGCAGCCGCTCGACCATGTCCAAGTTTTCTCACCTCCCACCTGACTGTCATAATAATTGCAGTCGATCCTGATGCAGTTTGGAATTCCTGTGTGATGGACTGGATAGATGTCTGTCTATTGCACATTGCGACCCTATTCAACTCTCGGCGGTCCCTGTCAGTCAACAGACGAGGTCGACCAGTACGCTGTTGTGCTGTACGTGTCCCTTCACGTTTACACATCAGTATCACATCGGAAACAGTAAACCTAGGGATGTTTAGGAGTGTGGAAATCTCGCGTACAGACGTATGACGCAAGTGACTCTCAATCACCTGACCACGCTCGAAGTCCGTGAGTTCCGCGGAGACCCCATTCTGCTCTCTCACGATGTCTAATGACTACTGAGGTCGCTGATACGGAGTACCTGGCAGTAGGTGGCAGCAAAACGCACCTAATATGAATAACGTATATTTTTGGGTGTGGCCGGATAATTTTGAATACGCAATGTATAAAGGCTAGATAATTCGCATACTTGTAGGGTACTGTACTGAGCACAAGAGACATATTACGGAAAGGGAGCCTGGCAAATCCCTCATAGCTAAGAATTGCCTGGAAAATGGAAATGAAATACAGTCTGAGAACATGAGAGTCTTAGCTCATGCGTCAGCAGACTAGGATTCCGTTATAAAAGAGGTAGCTGAGATTAGAATGAACAGCAACAATTTTGGTTCAAATGGCTCTTAATGGGACTTAATGGGACTTAACATCTATGGTCATCAGTCCCCTAGAACTTAGAACTACTTAAACCTAACTAACCTAAGGACATAACACAACACCCAGTCATCACTAGGCAGAGAAAATCCCTGATCTCGCCGGGAATCGAACCCGGGATCCCGGGCGCGGGAAGCGAGAACGCTACCGCACGACCACGAGCTGCGGACGCGCAACAATTTTAACAGAGACCAAGGCTGCACAATGAGTGGGGTTTGCGGGTGCGCTTTGGATGTCGAAAGGAACCAATGACGGATGCTTAACGCTTACAGGGAGGAGGGAGCGGCAGTTTCAAACGTGGTGACGGCCCCTCGCGACATCTAACGTTACTCGCCGCGCTGGGTAGCCGCGCGATCAAGGGCGTCTTGCCACGGTTGCGCAGCTCCCCCCGTCGGAGGTTCGAGTCCTCCCTTGGGTATGGGTATCTGTGCCATCCATAGCGTAGTTATTTTAAGTTAGATTAAGTAGTTTGTAAGCCTAGGGACCGATGACCTCAGCAGCTTGGTCCCATGATAACCTGCGACCACCAAACGTGGTCTGGTCCCGCGGCGGGCCGAGTTGCTATCAACCGCCCAACTCACCTTCCGCGCACGGGTCGTTTCGCCCATCTCTGATTGGTGCTAGCTGCCGTATCCGCGACTGTATAAGCGGAAAATTGTGGCCTTCCCGGCAGTCAGTACTTTTAACACTGGCGACGAAGGCCAAGATAGCCGTCGAAAGTTCGAGAATTTTATTCGAACTGACACGGATTGAAAACTGTGAAGATTTTACTCATGACTTTCATTGTTCTGAAAATTTTCCATGTACATGTACTTCTGAAGAAGACAATTTTCCAATTACTGAGACCGCAATAGAGGGTTCTTAATAAACCTTTACACCTGCAACTGGTTGTATATTTTTTTCAAATCATTCATTTACATTCACCGTTGCTGAACATGAAACGTCCCCTTTGAACAATTTTACATGTGAAACGTCCACTTAGAACAATTATACAAGCCTGTGCTTAACCTGACACACAATATTATTTAGCGCAACGCAATCTGACTTTCAATAACCCCTACAAAACAATGGCCCTGACTAACTTTAACCTATACCTTTTACAAATCACTTACCTCACAAAAATCTTCGCTGCTCGAACTACTGCAATACAGCGAGTGCCACTACTGCCAGCTAAATAAAAGATTCAAACTACTGAAGGTACTAACTACTGATAGGGATAGTTAGCAAATGAAAGATATTAATAGAGAACAAACAATGTATTTACCTTAATATTCATAATTGACATTCAGTCTTACAGATTATCAAAACTCCGCCATCTCTCTCCCCACGTCCACCACTGCTGGCGGCTCACCTCCAACTGCCCAACGCTATCTGCTGTTCACATCCAGCTATAGCAGTTCATGACAACAATGGCAGGCAACAATGCAAACTAGCCACATACTGCACACAGCACAGCCAGTGATTTTCATACAGAGAGCGCTACGTAACGTTGCCAATAAGAAAACATAAACAGCAAACTTACATAAAGAAAACATAAACAGCCTACTTACATAGCCCCCATGCTCCCCACAAAAAATTTTACAAAATGTTTTTGGCCAGTGGCCAATACAGATTTGAAAAATTTTTTCATAATTACAATAACAAAGATATCAAATGCACACACTTATTGATACAATGTTGGTCAACAGCTAAAATTTTCTCACAGTCCATAAAGACAGTCCTGATCGTTCATCATAATAGTAATTACAGTTTTTGTTTTTCACAAAGTCTCATTAGTAAAAGAAATTGCATATAGAAGTAGTGGATTTCCATGCAGTCTTGAAGAAGTAGTGTTGTCCTTCCAACGGAAAGACAGTGCTGACTCTTGAAATGCTGACAGGTAATGGGCCACAATGGAGCAAACCCACAGCAGAGTCATTCGAAGTTCTGACGAATATTGGTAGGTAGGTCATCACTGAGCAGACCCACTGCAGTCCTGGTAGAGAGTATTGTATTGGTGGGCCACCAGAGGTGCAGACCCACAGTAGTCCTTGTAGAGATAATTGTATTGGTGGGCCATCAAAGATGCAGACCCACTGTAGTCCTTGTAGACAGTGTGGACAGGCCCACTGTAGTCCTGGTAGAGATTGCCAGCAGCCATCTGTTGCGACTGTGCAGGTGCACAATCACCATTGAAGAGTCTTGCGGATAATAGAGCAAGTCCATAACCACCACTTGTGCATTCACAAAGTTTTTGGGAATTGTCCTTAGAACCAGCAATGCTGTTATCCAGTCCCTTGCTGAATTAGTAACACACGTGCAAACACGAACAGTCCCAACTTCTCACGTAGTGTCCATATAGTATGACCAACAGAAAAGTGTGCAGTGAAATGAATGCTTACAAGTTGATAATATGATGAACTGGTGTCAATTACAATTATAGAACATAAGAATACAATTACAAAGATACAAAATACATCATTAAAAACATAACAATACAGATAACATTTGTAGTAATAGGGGCTTTACAAAAGAATAGAAATAAACATATACATCAGTGTTACAGGAATTATGACATGAGTACAAAAATAAAAGATCAGAATCACTTTTGAAACATCAACTTCACACATGAGCATTAAAACAAAACAGAATAAATAATGTCTAAGCATCGTTACAAAGTAAATAACATATTATTAGAAAAAGTCTACAACATAGCTCTCATCAGCTAAACACATAAAGACAGGAAAAACACAAATACACAAGGGCACACAAACATATAGCGGAATAACACAAAAGGAAAGGACAGGGTTTGTTTTCAGTGTAGCATTTGGTACTGCAGTCCACCCCACAACTTCATTCGATAGATCTTTCGTCTTATTTCAATATTTGTTTCCACCAAAAAAATCCTATCCAAGCATGCTTTCTGTATTTATATGTTCACACATTGCTTACCTCATCATTTATTTACAAGAAAATCCTACCTATACCTCGTTCCTGTATTCTATCCATATTTCTTTCAAAATAATTATTTCTGATTGTACAATACTCATTGGGGCCCAAATCTTTCTTCGCAATGCATTCTTTACCTATTCTCCATAGTCAGTTGCTTTTAGCAAATGCAACAAAGCGAACGATTGCCCCACACTTCCGTTACGTAAGATTAAATTACAAGGTGCAATCTTTGGAAAAAGTGTAGATGTACGCCAACAAACCAATTTAGAATTCTTTTGTCAAAGCCACAGCTTCTCTATGAACTTCCTTATTGTTCCATTATTGTCGACGGAAATTATACTGGGAGTAGACTTTTTGAATGAATACAAAGCAATCTTAAGCTTTCACGATGCTGAAATAAGTTTAGAGAAAGAAGGTAAGTCAATAGCTTTGAAATTTGAAGACTGGCTCTCAAACCATGATGAGGAAATTAATCGGCTTTACGTTCTGTTAGACAACAGTTCGGAATTTTCTACGGAACTAGACACCAACAATCACTCTGCAAGTACTGACAGGGATGACATCGACGGCATACTTGAAATTAATGAGTTAATTCAGAATAAAATTCAGACAATTGAGAATTGTAATGACACTGATAGGCAGGACCTTTTTGAGATTTTACAAGCACATTCCACAGTTTTTACTCACAAAACAGGAACAATCAAGGGATTTCAATACCAATTTCGTGTTCGTGAGCATACTAAATTTTGTGTTAGACCTTACGTAATTCCGGCGCATTATAGGGACCGTGTTAGAACAGAAATACAATCTATGCTTGTCGAGGGCATTATTGAGCCTGCAGTAAGCTCATACAACAACCCATTACATGTTGTTGAGAAGAAGAATGGATCGATCAGGCTTGTTTTAGATTCGAGACAAATCAATACTATCATTATTCCTGAAACAGACAGGCCGCAGACGATGGAAGAACTTCTTCAAAATTTTAATGGTGTAAAAGTGTTATCTTCCATTGATCTCAGATCAAGCTTTTATCAGATCGAACTTCATCCAGAATGTAGAAAATACACAGCTTTCCTTTGTTTCGGCGTTTGTTATCAGTTTCGGAAACTTCCTTTTGGTTTGAACATTTCTTCAGCAGCATTCATTCGCGGGTTAAATTCCATATTACCTGAGTTCTTAAAACGTCACATCACCTTATATGTGGACGATATTCTAATAGCAGAAGCCTCATGGGAACAACATAACCGCATCCTCAACAGTTTGTTACGTATTTTTGCAGAATCTGGAATTACAGTTAACTTGGAAAAGTCAGAATTCGGTAGGTCAAAGGTGAAGTTTTTGGGACATATTATTTCTTCTGAAGGCATTCAGCCGGATCCAGAAAAGTTAGAAGCAATCAGAGCTATTCCAGTTCCATCCACAAAAAGACAAGTCCGCAGTTTTCTAGGTCTCGTAAATTTTTACCGTCGTTTTCTGAATATGCAAATTCTAGTTACACCAAAACTTTGTTCTCTCACTGGAAAAAATACTAGTTGGAACTGGGACGAACAAGCACAGTTGGAATTCAATTCTTTGAAAGAAGCGTTACTTCACGCGCCAATACTAGCTCATCCAGATCTGTCACAAGATTTCTGCCTTAGCACGGATTCTTCTAAAGTCGGTCTTGGTGCCCACTTATTTCAAGAAGCCATAGAAGATGACATTACTGTTCAGAAAACCATTGCTTTTGCTAGCCGAGTGCTAACAAAATCTGAAAAAAATTATTCCGTTACTGAATTAGAAGCTTTAGCTATCGTTTGGGCATTTAACAAATTCCGTTTCTTTCTTTCTGGTAAGCACGTAAAAGTATACAGTGATCACCGTGCATTACAATTTCTTATGTCTTCAAAATTAAATCATGATAGGTTAAAACGTTGGGCATTGTTTCTGCAAGAATTCCGCTTCACAATAGTCTACATTCCCGGCAAGGAGAACATTGTTGCGGACGCGCTGTCACGCGCACCGGCTGGGCTTGAGAAAAGTAACACAGAAGGCAACCTCGAGAAAAATTTCAGTATTCTTTACATTCAGAAAGTCGCCTTTGAAAACTTCATCACCACATCTTTAAAGGACATTGCTCATGAACAAGATAAAGATCCGATTTGGAAAGATATCAAAAGTAAATGGCATGAAAAGACACACACTCAGATTCGGCATTATTACCTGGTTAGAAACAACATACTCTTCAAACGCTGCACTGTTGATGACAAGCTATGGGTACTTTGCATTCCAGACGATTTTGTTAATAAGCTCATTTGGTATATTCATTTCAGCTACGCACATTTTGGCCCACGAAAATGTTATCATATTCTTCGAACGACTTGTTATTTTAACAATATGGAAAAGAGAATTCGAAGAGTCTTGTCTATTTGTAAACTTTGTCAAAAGGCGAAACCATCTACTATCTCACATCGTGCTCCGTTATTTCCTATTATTCCTTCTAAATTAAAAGAATTTGCTGCTGTTGATCTCTTGGGACCCCTTGTCAGAACATCGAATGGATTTTCGTACGTTCTAGTCGCTGTTGAACTTACTTCAAAATTTGTTTCTTTCACTCCGTTACGTAAAGCCACTGGACGGTCTGTATCCAACGCCTTTGTTAAAAATTTCTTACGTGAAGTTGGACACGTTAGTAAAGTCATTTCAGATAACGGACCGCAATTCAGATCTGCTGTTTGGTCACGCATGCTTCGGAATCATAAAATCAAACCTGTTTTTATTTCATTGTATTCACCACATTGTAACCCGTCTGAACGGATTATGAAAGAAATCAATAAGCTTTGCAGACTTTATTGTCACAGAAAGCATCAGCATTGGGACAGATATTTACACTTATTTCAAAATGTGCTGAATGAAATGCCTCATGATTCCACTGCTTTACCACCTACTCTTGTACTGAAGAATGTAGAACCTCCGAACAGAATCAGAGAGCTTGTACCTTTCCCGAATACACGTAAACTGCGACACAAAGACATAATTGATTTGGCTCTTAAAAATATAAAATCTGCAGCAGAGAAAAGGAGAAAACTACACGGTAAAGCAAATGCAAAGAAATTATATATTGGTCAGAAAGTTCTCATTAAAGCTCATTCATTGTCACATAAGAAGAAACACTTGAGTCACAAATTCTTTCTAGTTTACAATGGACCTTACAGAATCCGACGTATGCCACATGATAATTGCGTTGAAGTTGAAACTCTGCGTACTAGGAAGAGTAAAGGTTTACACCACATTTCTCATGTAAAACCATTTATTGACAGATAATCTGCTTTTTAACTTAGTCTTTGCAATTTTCACTTCACGCTACTTGTACAATTTGTCACACTGAGAAACTGTTAACACGCAACATTTTGGTTTGCTTATGAGTGGATTCTGGATTTGAGGTGCTTTATGTGAAATGCCAGATGACACAGTGGTTAGTTTATGTGACAGCTACACGATTATATCACGATGTTACTAATGAGTGACAATTTACATTGTTGCTTTTGCAGTGTATCTGTTTTATATCTGCACAGTTTTTTCTGAATTCTTCTATAAAGTGAGACATGTTTTAGTGGTGACTTTTGTGCTATTGCTACAAGGAGACAGCCTTTTCCGTAGAACAACAATACGTTACAGCACAGTACTTTCCTCATCACGGCAATAAGCGTAATAACTAAGTTATCTATACGCAAAGCATTTCACTTTGTTTATCATGAGGTAAGTACATTGACTTCTGCAGAACTTAGCTTTCGGAGGACAATGACTACGACACTTCCCAGAGATTATCTTACAGCAAGACGCACATTTAGCGCTACAGGACACGTATTTGAGTGATTAATTTTGTACTTAAAACATTTATTTTTAAAGAGTTTTGAATTACAAAGAAAGTTTTTCGTGATACATTTCATTCCATTGCTGTAATCTGTAACACCTGAGGGTATAATTACAATAAACCTCAGGGGGGTACACGCCTACTTTGTGTATCATGTGTTTGGCAAGCACAAGGAGCCCTAGCTAATATGGTATTTGCTTATACAACTTTACACATCGGTACCATATTTCTCTAACACATAAATTACACAGCTATCTGATCATTTAACAGAGAAACAAACATCTTTTTACTACGTCAGTGACACATGTTTACGTAATTACAGAATTGGATTATTTCACACTTAAGAAATTGTATTTTGTCTGTACTGTGTGAACTCTTCATATTTTTTTGGAACCATTGTGATACTATGAGAGCTTTGAATGATGTATTTGGTATGAGATCATGATTTTTAAAGTACGTTTGAGGTAGATGACACTACTGAAATGAGCAGAGAATTTTCTTTAGGTTTTGAAATTATTGGAGGAAGCTACGACGATTTTGAGATTTGACTGAGGTTTTATGATGTTATTTTTACGACGACGATGTGTATTATGCTGTTGCGGTAAGTTTATGATCCATAAGCTGATGCCATATGAGTTATTTGATTATGCTATGTATCTGCCATGATGAAAAATGGAAAAAGTGTCGACGAATAAGGTAAGGAGTAATGAATAGTGGTTAGGGACTCTTGACCTGTGAAATATTTTTATATGAGACTGTCACTGTAGCGGAAACTGCTGTCGTAAATATTTCCGTAAGAAAGTTAAGTGACCACCTGCACATAATGCGACGTGGGCACCCAGGTGTGTCAGACACCTGGAGAACAAGCCTTTTCAGACGCTCAGGTAGAAAAGAAAGCCATTAGGATGTGCCTTTCATCGCTAATGCGACACGCTCGTTACTTGAAAACATATGATTTTTGTAATGCGTTGTGGGCACACAGCTGTGTCAAACACCTGGAGAATAAACCATTAGGATGTGCCTTTCATCGCTAATGCGACACCCTCGTTACTTAAAAATTTATGATATTTACTGAAATGCCTAACAAAATGACAAGAAATATTTTTACATCTGCACACCTGATTATGACAAGAGTCTTTGTACGAGAGTTGAGAGCAATTAACTTATGAAATGAAATGTCACATGACTACTGAATGACATTTTTATGCTTTGGTTTGCGTAATTGCTTATTTCATTTGATATCTGGTTTCCAGCTGTGTTGCAGCATTGCTTTTATAAAATGAAATGCATTTGCTAATGTGAACTCTTTCTGTCAACAGATTTATTAAATAATTATTTTATGATCCACATTCTTTAAAAAAGGAGCACTTGGAAAGGAAAGAACAATAAGAAGGAACTAGCAACAGTAAAACAAAATTTTCTTTTCAAGTACATGGTAATATTTTTTTACAATCAGTTGTTATGGTGCACCACTTCAATTACATAGACATTAAGATGTGAATATGCATTTCCCTTGTCTGCATTGTTGTTTTTACTGTAATATTTTTTCTGGTTGCGCTATGTCATGTTTAGGTATAAGTTGCTGCTGTTTGCCAGGCATAGTGTTATTGAATTTGACTTTTGCTAATTTATGCTGCTAGCTTTGCCAATTTGCATTTTTTGTCATTTCTGTTTGTGTTGATTTGTTGTGATGCTGCATTGCCTCGTCCCTTGGTATATATATCTGAGCTCAGTAGATTTAAGTTAGCTTAAGAGGGGGTAGACTATATAAGAAACTGACTATGGAGAATAGGTAAAGAATGCATTGCGAAGAAAGATTTGGGCCCCAATGAGTATTGTACAATCAGAAATAATTATTTTGAAAGAAATATGAATAGAATACAGGAACGAGGTATAGGTAGGATTTTCTTGGAAATAAATGATGAGATAAGCAATGTGTGAACATATAAATACAGAAAGCATGCTTGGATAGGATTTTTTTGGTGGAAACAAATGTTGAAATAAGACGAAAGATCTATCGAATGAAGTTGTGGGGTGGACTGCAGTACCAAATGTTACACTGAAAACAAACCCTGTCCTTTCCTTTTGTGTTATCCCACTATGTGTTTGTGTACCCTTGTGTATTTGTGTTTTTTTTCCTGTCTTTATGTGTTTAGCTGATGAGAGCTATGTTGTAGAATTTTTCTAATAATATGTTATTTTCTTTGTAAAGATGCTTAGACATTATTTATTCTGTGTTGTTTTAATGCTCATGTGTGAAGTTGACGTTTCAAAAGTGATTCTGATCTTTTATTTTTGTACTCATGTCATCATTCCTGTAACACTGATGTATATGTTTATTTCTATTCTTTTGTAAAGCCCCTATTACTAAAAATGTTATCTGTATTGTTATGTTTTTAATGATGTATTTTGTACCTTTGTAATTGTATTCTTACGTCATAAAATTGTAATTGACACCAGTTCATCATATTATTAACTTGTAACCATTCATTTCACTGCACACTTTTCTGTTGGTCATAGTATATGGACAATATGTGAGAAGTAGGGACTGTTAGTGTTTGCACGTGTGTTAATAATTCAGCAAGGGACTGGATAACAGCATTGCTGGTTCTAAGGACAATTCCTAAAACTTTGTGAGTGCACAAGTGGTGGTTATGGACTTGCTCTATTATCCGCAAGACTCTTCAATGGTGATTGTGCACCTGCACAGTCGCAACAGATGGCTGCTGGCCATCTCTACAAGGACTACAGTGGGTCTGCATCTTTGATAGCCCACCAATACAATTATCTCTACAAGGACTACTGTGGGTCTGCATCTCTGGTGGCCCACCAATACCATACTCTCTACCAGGACTGCAGTGGGTCTGCTCAGTGATGACCTACCTACCAATATTCGTCAGAACTTCGAATGACTCTGCTGTGGGTTTGCTCCATTGTGGCCCATTACCTGTCAGCATTTCAAGAGTCAGCACTGTCTTTCCGTTGGAAGGACAACACTACTTCTTCAAGACTGCAGGGAAATCCACTACTTCTATGTGCAATTTCTTTTACTAATGAGACTTTGTGAAAAAAACTGTAATTACTATTATGATGAACGATCAGGACTGTCTTTATGGACTGTGAGAAAATTTTAGCTGTTGACCAACATTGTATCAATAAGTGTGTGCATTGGATATCTTTGTTAGTGTAATTATGAAAAATTTTATCAAATCATTATTGGCCACTGGCCAAAAACATTTGTAAAATTTTTTGTGGGGAGCATGGGGGCTATGTAAGTAGGCTGTTTATGTTTTCTTTATGTAAGTTTGCTGTTTATGTTTTCTTATTGGCAACGTTACGTAGCGCTCTCTGTATGAAAATCACTGGCTGTGCTGTGTGCAGTATGTGGCTAGTTTGCATTGTTGCCTGCCATTGTTGTCATGAACTGCTATAGCTGGATGTGAACAGCAGATAGCGTTGGGCAGTTGGAGGTGAGCCGCCAGCAGTGGTGGACGTGGGGAGAGAGATGGCCGAGTTTTGATAATCTGTAAGACTGGATGTCAATTATGAATATTAAGGTAAATACATTGTTTGTTCTCTAATAATATCTTTCATTTGCTAACTATCCCTATCAGTAGTTAGTGCCTCCAGTAGTTTGAATCTTTTATTTAGCTGGCAGTAGTGGCACTCGCTGTATTGCAGTAGTTCGAGCAGCGAAGATTTTTGTGAGGTAAGTGATTTGTAAAAGGTATAGGTTAAAGTTAGTCAGGGCCATTGTTTTGTAGGGGTTATTGAAAGTCAGATTGCGTTGCGCTAAAAATATTGTGTGCCAGGTTAAGCACAGTCTTGTATAAGTTGTTCTAAGGGGACGTTTCATACGTCTGTTCGCAATAACAATGCATTCGTAATTTCTGTTTAAATAATTTCTCTTGGTTCTTGACTGGATGGTTAGTTAGCTTTAAAACATAGTTGCATGTTAACAGTTTCACAGTGTGACAAATTGTACAAGTAGCGTGAAGTGAAAATTGCAAAGACTAAGTTAAAAAGCAGATTATCTGTCAATAAATGGTTTTACATGAGAAATGTGGTGTAAACCTTTACTCTTCCTAGTACGCAGAGTTTCAACTTCAACGCAATTATCATGTGGTATACGTCGGATTCTGTAAGGTCCATTGTAAACTAGAAAGAATTTGTGACTCAAGTGTTTCTTCTTATGTGACAATGAATGAGCTTTAATGAGAACTTTCTGACCAATATATAATTTCTTTGCATTTGCTTTACCGTGTAGTTTTCTCCTTTTGTCTGCTGCAGATTTTATATTTTTAAGAGCCAAATCAATTATGTCTTTGTGTCGAAGTTTACGTGTATTCGGGAAAGGTACAAGCTCTCTGATTCTGTTCGGAGGTTCTTCATTCTTCAGTACAAGAGTAGGTGGTAAAGCAGTGGAATCATGAGGCATTTCATTCAGCACATTTTGAAATAAGTGTAAATATCTGTCCCAATGCTGATGCTTTCTGTGACAATAAAGTCTGCAAAGCTTATTGATTTCTTTCATAATCCGTTCAGACGGGTTACAATGTGGTGAATACAATGAAATAAAAACAGGTTTGATTTTATGATTCCAAAGCATGCGTGACCAAACGGCAGATCTGAATTGCGGTCCGTTATCTGAAATGACTTTACTAACGTGTCCAACTTCACGTAAAAAAATTTTTAACAAAGGCCTTGGATACAGACCGTCCAGTGGCTTTACGTAACGGAGTGAAAGAAACAAATTTTGAAGTAAGTTCAACAGCGACTAGAACGTACGAAAATCCATTCGATGTTCTGACAAGGGGTCCCAAGAGATCAACAGCAGCAAATTCTTTTAATTTAGAAGGAATAATAGGAAACAACGGAGCACGATGTGAGATAGTAGATGGTTTCGCCTTTTGACAAAGTTTACAAATAGACAAGACTCTTCGAATTCGCTTTTCCATATTGTTAAAATAACAAGTCGTTCGAAAAATATGATAACATTTTCGTGGGCCAAAATGTGCGTAGCTGAAATGAATGTACCAAATGAGCTTATTAACAAAATCGTCTGGAATGCAAAGTACCCATAGCTTGTCATCAACAGTGCAGCGTTTGAAGTGTATGTTGTTTCTAACCAGGTAATAATGCCGAATCTGAGTGTGTGTCTTTTCATGCCATTTACTTTTGATATCTTTCCAAATCGGATCTTTATCTTGTTCATGAGCAATGTCCTTTAAAGATGTGGTGATGAAGTTTTCAAAGGCGACTTTCTGAATGTAAAGAATACTGAAATTTTTCTCGAGGTTGCCTTCTGTGTTACTTTTCTCAAGCCCAGCCGGTGCGCGTGACAGCGCGTCCGCAACAATGTTCTCCTTGCCGGGAATGTAGACTATTGTGAAGCGGAATTCTTGCAGAAACAATGCCCAACGTTTTAACCTATCATGATTTAATTTTGAAGACATAAGAAATTGTAATGCACGGTGATCACTGTATACTTTTACGTGCTTACCAGAAAGAAAGAAACGGAATTTGTTAAATGCCCAAACGATAGCTAAAGCTTCTAATTCAGTAACGGAATAATTTTTTTCAGATTTTGTTAGCACTCGGCTAGCAAAAGCAATGGTTTTCTGAACAGTAATGTCATCTTCTATGACTTCTTGAAATAAATGGGCACCAAGACCAACTTTGGAAGAATCAGTGCTAAGGCAGAAATCTTGTGATAGATCTGGATGAGCTAGTATTGGCGCGTGAAGTAACGCTTCTTTCAAAGAATTGAATTCCAACTGTGCTTGTTCGTCCCAGTTCCAAATAGTATTTTTTCCAGTGAGAGAACAAAGTTTTGGTGTAACTAGAATTTGCATATTCAGAAAACGACGGTAAAAATTCACGAGACCTAGGAAACTGCGGACTTGTTTTTTTGTGGATGGAACTGGAATGGCTCTAATTGCTTCTAACTTTTCAGGATCCGGCTGAATGCCTTCAGAAGAAATAATATGTCCCAAAAACTTCACCTTTGACCTACCGAATTCAGACTTTTCCAAGTTAACTGTAATTCCAGATTCTGCAAAAATACGTAACAAACTGTTGAGGATGCGGTTATGTTGTTCCCATGAAGCTTCTGCTATTAGAATATCGTCCACATATAAAGTGATGTGACGTTTTAAGAACTCAGGTAATATGGAATTTAACCCACGAATGAATGCTGCTGAAGAAATGTTCAAACCAAAAGGAAGTTTCCGAAACTGATAACAAACGCCGAAACAAAGGAAAGCTGTGTATTTTCTGCATTCTGGATGAAGTTCGATCTGATAAAAGCTGGATCTGAGATCAATGGAAGACAACACTTTTACACCATTAAAATTTTGAAGAAGTTCTTCCATCGTCTGCGGCCTGTCTGTTTCAGGAATGATGATAGTATTGATTTGTCTCGAATCTAAAACAAGCCTGATCGATCCATTCTTCTTCTCAACAACATGTAATGGGTTGTTGTATGAGCTTACTGCAGGCTCAATAATGCCCTCAACAAGCATAGATTGTATTTCTGTTCTAACACGGTCCCTATAATGTGCCGGAATTACGTATGGTCTAACACAAAATTTAGTATGCTCACGAACACGAAATTGGTATTGAAACCCCTTGATTGTTCCTGTTTTGTGAGTAAAAACTGTGGAATATGCTTGTAAAATCTCAAAAAGGTCCTGCCTATCAGTGTCATTACAATTCTCAATTGTCTGAATTTTATTCTGAATTAACTCATTAATTTCAAATATGCCGTCGATGTCAACCCTGTCAGTACTTGCAGAGTGATTGTTGGTGTCTACTTCCGTAGAAAATTCCGAACTGTTGTCTAACAGAACGTAAAGCCGATTAATTTCCTCATCATGGTTTGAGAGCCAGTCTTCAAATTTCAAAGCTATTGACTTACCTTCTTTCTCTAAACTTATTTCAGCATCGTGAAAGCTTAAAATTGCTTTGTATTCATTCAAAAAGTCTACTCCCAGTATAATTTCCGTCGACAATAATGGAACAATAAGGAAGTTCATAGAGAAGCTGTGGCTTTGACAAAAGAATTCTAAATTGGTTTGTTGGCGTACATCTACACTTTTTCCAAAGATTGCACCTTGTAATTTAATCTTACGTAACGGAAGTGTGGGGCAATCGTTCGCTTTGTTGCATTTGCTAAAAGCTGTTTCGCTAATTACTGAAATGGGACTGCCAGAGTCAAGTACTGCCGTAAATTTTACGTCATTTACAGTAATGTGAATCACAGGATATGCAATGCTGTTACGTGTTACGTCGTGTTCCTGGAGTAAGATGTCCCTAATGTCTTCCATTTTTACGTAATTACTAGCTACGGCAGCTGCGTCATCAGTTTCATAAGTACGTCTTGTGGCTGCCAGTGGTGTGAGTCATCGCCTATTGTCTCTTTGTTGGCGCGCGTCGTTATTGGGATTTGGAGACCTAACTTCTACAAATTCATCGTGACGAGAGTGCTCTGCTCTGTTTAAATCTCGCCAGTTCTGATGCAATTCAGGTCTGTCGTCATGTCGGTAGTTTCCATAGTTTCTTTCTTGTCGGTCACATGGTGGAGAATTTCTCCTTGAATCGTAACTACGCGCTGGACCGTTGCGTCTAAAGTTATTCTGTCTCCCTTGATAATAGTTATTTTGGTTCCCATATTGTCTGTTTCTCTGATTGTCTCTGTGATAGTCATTACCGCGGAAAGGTGATCTTTCCCTGTAACTATTACTCTGCCAGTGGTTGTCATATGGGTGGTGTCTGTTTTGGTCACGATTTACGTTGTAAGAATAGGTTTGTCGTGGCCATTTATTGTTTCTGTCGTCACGGAGTTGTGACAGATGTGACCTGTAATGATTGTTTTCCTGTTTTCGCATCCCGCGACTGTCTGTGTCAAGTTCCAGTTCTTGTAACAGTCCCTGAAAAGCTTCAATGTCGTCTTTGCAACGTCCTGCTAAAATAATATGTCTCAAATGTTCAGGCAGTTTGATTAAGCAAATGCGGATGAGTTCTGAGGGGCTGTATGGGTTTGACAGGTACTGATTCTTGTGCAACATGTCTTCAAAATATTTCACAAGACTGGAAAATTCAGATTGCTCGAAGTGTTTCATCATTATGATGCTATGTTTTACGCGGTCTTGTGTGGCTTGAGACCAATATGCTGAGAGGAAGGCATGGTAAAATTCTCCTTCATTGTGGCAATCGTGAATGACCGATCGCATTCTTACAGCTGGTTCATTCTCCAAGTAGCCACACATAAATTCTAATCTGTGCTCCAATGACCAGTTGGGAGGAAAACAATGAGAGAATTGATGGAGCCATGCTTGTGGATGAATGTCGTTGCCAGAATTCTTAAATGTTTTGAATTTACGTGTAGTAATGAACAGCTTATAGTCAAAATCATCATGTCGGCGAGTCACATATCGGTCATTGTTACGTCGTGTCGGCGGTTCCATATCAAAATTCGGTGCACCTTGCCAATTCCTTTCATAATTACCGAAATGCTCTGTGTTATTATTTTGTGGCTGTTCCGTATTTCTATGTCCCTCTTCCCTTATTGGGGCGCGAGTGTCCTCTGAAATACGTAATTGTTGTATTACCTGTGTCAGCTGATCTTGTACTTCCCGCATTTCTCTTTTGTATTGCGTATTAATTTGATTCTGATTTTGTTTGAATTTTCTTATTTGTTCATACTCTTCTGTGTCAGTGAAGGCTACGGGTCTTGTGTCATTCAGATCATCATCTACCTTTGTAGATAAGTTAGTGACCTGATCCGAAAGTTCGGCTACTTTCTCTGATAATGAACTAATTTCCCCCATGTGTCTTTCTACTGTGTCCTTTAAGTTTTCCTGAGTTTTTGCAAGTTGCGTAACCGAATCGGTAGATGCAACTGAGTCCATTTTAGCTTGCAAGGTCTCATGATTTTCATGAACAATAGTTTGCAGTTCTTTTATGGCTGCTTCGTGATTCTGTAATGCATTTTCATGCCGCGAAAAAATAGGCTGAAAATGCTCACAAATTTGTGTTTTTACGTCATTACAGACTTTTTGACATTTCGATTCAATGTTATGTAACTCAGTAGTTAAATCTTCACGTGTTTGTTCAAGTGTGGTGTCTAACTTTTGAAGCTTCTGCTGTGTTTGTCTCTGATTTTGTTCCATTGTGTCTAACTTTTTAAGATTTTGTTCCACTGTGTCTTACTTTTTAAGATTTTGTTCCATTGTGTCTAACTTTAGGAGATTTTGTCCCATTTGTTGCATTAATTGTAATAACAATGCATTAGTGTCTGGAATCTGTTCCTCTACGCTTTTCGGCAGTGCATTTGCACCAGCAACATTCACATTTTGACAAGCAGAAAATGTGTCTTGACTCATTTGAGAAAACGGTGAGGACGCAAAACCTGAATCTACAGTATTTGCAAAATTGTGTCCTATCATTTCGGATTCCTGAGGCGAGCTGTTGCCGACCGATCGATCGATAATGCTTCCCTGTTCACTACCTGTTTGACTGTCTACGCCATTGTTTGACGCCCGCTCCATTTCCCTATGCACAGTTACCAAATTACTACTTTGAACATTAGTTAACTCATTACACAGTGGCGCTAACACATTGCTTTCGTCTTCACTGTCGTTTCTCATTTTACTTTGGAGCCGAGTGTTACGTTTTTCACACGCCATTATTGAGACAATGTTTCACACGATAACACACAAAAACACAATTTGAAGAGCAAAAATAAGAGAACACATTAACATAGCACTGAAAATAATATCTAGTTAATTGCAGCAGCGAAATACTTGGCGCAAAGCTACATGCATTCCACAACTGTTTTACTGTACAACAATGAAAGACTGCAACTACAAAGGAGATTCTCTCTACAATTACGCGCTAGCAATAAACAAAAGCTGCACTAAATACACAAACTACAAGAAAAAATCAGAAGATTCCAGTGAGGTATCCTAGGCTAAGGGTCGACATATGAAACGTCCCCTTTGAACAATTTTACATGTGAAACGTCCACTTAGAACAATTATACAAGCCTGTGCTTAACCTGACACACAATATTATTTAGCGCAACGCAATCTGACTTTCAATAACCCCTACAAAACAATGGCCCTGACTAACTTTAACCTATACCTTTTACAAATCACTTACCTCACAAAAATCTTCGCTGCTCGAACTACTGCAATACAGCGAGTGCCACTACTGCCAGCTAAATAAAAGATTCAAACTACTGAAGGTACTAACTACTGATAGGGATAGTTAGCAAATGAAAGATATTAATAGAGAACAAACAATGTATTTACCTTAATATTCATAATTGACATTCAGTCTTACAGATTATCAAAACTCCGCCATCTCTCTCCCCACGTCCACCACTGCTGGCGGCTCACCTCCAACTGCCCAACGCTATCTGCTGTTCACATCCAGCTATAGCAGTTCATGACAACAATGGCAGGCAACAATGCAAACTAGCCACATACTGCACACAGCACAGCCAGTGATTTTCATACAGAGAGCGCTACGTAACGTTGCCAATAAGAAAACATAAACAGCAAACTTACATAAAGAAAACATAAACAGCCTACTTACAAGCATTTATCTTAAAATTTTATTTCTGTTATAACAATTTAAATTACCAAATACCCTTAACTGATGCAGTTCCCGACGAAACTAAATTCTGCGCTGTAATCTATCAGCTGTAAATTATCACAAGGGTAATAAAATTACATGAAACATCGTTTAAATAGTATTTTCGCATGTTAAAGGGCAAGGAGAAATAATGAGTTACTTAAGGAAAGTAGCATAACTATCAAGTAAATTACATCCACTTAGCTAAATCCTCTTGTCCGCAGCTCGTGGTCGTGCGGTAGCGTTCTCGCTTCCCGCGCCCGGGTTCCCGGGTTTGATTCCCGGCGGGGTCAGGGATTTTCTCTGCCTCGTGATGACTGGGTGTTGTGTGATGTCCTTAGTTTAGTTAGGTTTAAGTAGTTCTAAGTTCTAGGGGACTGATGACCATGGATGTTAAGTCCCATAGTGCTGGGAGCCATTTGAACCATTTTTGAGCTAAATCCTCTTTGCTATGCTTTACGTACCGTGCGATCAAAAAGTCAGTATAAGTTTGAAATCTGAATAAATCACGGAATGACGTAGATAGAGAGGTACAAATTGACATACATGCTTGGAATGACATTGGGTTTTATTAGAACCGAAAAAATACAAAAGTTCAAAAACTGTCGGACAGATGGCGCTTCATCTGATCAGAATAGCAATAATTTGCATTACAAAGTAAGACAAAGCAAAGATAATGTTCTTTACAGGAAACGCTCAATATGTCCATCATCACTCCTCAATAATAGCTGTAGTCGAGGAATAATGTTGTGAACAGCACTGTAAAGCATGTCCGGAGTTATGGTGAGGCACTGGCGTCGGATGTTGTCTTTCACCATCCCTAGAGATGTCGGT
The DNA here is from genome assembly GCF_023864275.1 of Schistocerca cancellata. Taxonomy (NCBI): domain Eukaryota; kingdom Metazoa; phylum Arthropoda; class Insecta; order Orthoptera; family Acrididae; genus Schistocerca; species Schistocerca cancellata. Next base: position 265,466,177 of record NC_064627.1, read on the forward strand.
CGATCACGATACACTTGCGATTCAGGTAACCCCAAAGCCAATAATCGCACGGACTGAGGTCTGGGGACCTGGTAGGCCAAGCATGACGAAAGTGGCGGCTGAGAACACGATCATCACCAAACGACGAGCGCAAGAGATCTTTCACGCGTTTAGCAATATGGGGTGGAGCGCCATCCTGCATAAACATCGTACGTTCCAGCAGGTGTTTATCAGCCAGGCTAGGGATTATGCGATTGTGTAACATATCGGCGTGCCTTTCACCCGTCACTGTATCAGTTACAAAACCAGAATCACGCATTTCCTCGAAGAAAAAAGGCCCGATAACGGTATATGTTGTAAATCTAACCCATACCGTGACTTTCTCGTCGTGCAATGCAGTTTCGACGACAGTTCTAAGGATTTTAGGTAGCCCAAATTCTGCAGTTGTGGGCGTTGACAGACCCTCGGAGCGTGAAATGAGCTTCGTCGGTCCACAACACGTTACTCAACCAATCGTCATCTTCCGCTATCTTTTAAAACGCCCACACCGCAAATGCCCCCCGCTTCACTAAATCGCCAGGTAACAGTTCATGATGCCGATGGATTTTGTACGGATAGAATCGGAGGGTACGCATCAGTGCCAACCACACAGTAGTGTATGGAATGCCGGTGCGACATGCGACTGCACGAGAGCTGACTTCCCCGTGCATAGACGAACTCGCTATAGTCTCCATTTCTTCCTGAATTGTCTCAGCAGCATTACGCCTTGTGCTCGGTCGGCCACTACGGGTCTATCGTCTAAACAACCAGTGGCTTCGAACTTCGAAATCATTCTCGCCACAGCTGCATTTGTCAACGTACCTTTACCCGTTCGAATCCTCTTTTTATGGCGATAGGATCGTAACGCTGAACTAGCACATTCCTCATTCTGATAATACAGCTTCACCAAAAGCGCCTTTTCAGGGAACGTCAACATGCTACGACTGCTGGCGCATCTGATTGTCTCTCTCATTACAGCTGCTTTTATACACGATTGTAATGCGCAGTCACTGACGTTTTGCTGTCCAGCGCCATCTGTCGGACATTTTGAGAACTTTTTTTTTTCTTTCTAATAAAACCCCATGTCATTCCAAGCATGTGTGTCAACTTTTATCTCTCTGACTACATTATCCCGTGGTTTATTAACCTTCACGCGTTCACGTGGGCGGTGAAGTGACCGCCTTTTTGCAATTTCGCGCCATACTTACCCCACAAAGGCAACGAGGCGGCGGGAGGGACATGTAATCACTAGTTGCACCGTTTTGCGACAGATTCTGCTCCAAGTTCGTCCAAGTCGCACCTCTCTGCCTCTCAGGACAAGTTCAAATAGGTCCGGACACGTTCGGCGGTCAGTATACCGCCTTGCAAGCGCTTACGGCACTTACAAAAACGGTCAGTTACCGCCTTGCGAGCGCTTACGAGGCTTTGTTCTACTCGTCTACTTCGGAATGTAAGTATTTCTTTTGTAATTCCCTATAATTCCTAAATTTTATAGAGTCTTCCAATTCTCTCGTGAATGTGCATGTGCTCCACAATTTCAACATCAAGAAGAACACAAAGGTGGCCTGCATGTGTATTTTTCCGCTTACTTGACTTGGCAGGAATAAATTCGTTACGCATTTTTCAATTCAACACAGGTAATATGAAAGAAAAAAACGAGGAGACAATTTTTACATGCGTTATCTTTGGAACTGATGAGCGAAAACCTGAAAGAAAGAGCTAATTTGAAGCATTTACCAAAAGATTTGTTAGTATTTTTGGAAAATTACAGAGAGATTGACGTAGTTTATGCAGCTGTATCAAAAAAGAATATAAAAACAAAGCGAGAATGCGGCGAATGAGTGAAAGAAACGTCTGTCTACGACATTCAACCACGACAGTTACTTGCAATAATTTTTGTCAGCCTCATAACTAAAATGAATGCATAACAGACTGATCAGCATTTTTCATCTGACAAAAATGTTTGTGGCGTTTTCAATCAAAAATTCTCGTTTCAAAGCAAAATTAGCTTTTCTTGTGACGAGTTAAGACAGTGAATAATTCTAGTCTTAAGTATTACATTATATAGTCCCAAAACATTGCAATTAAAAAAATGTTCTTATATTTCATTTGGGTATTTGGCTTCCTTTTTGTATTCCATTGTATATTTTATTGTTAAATAAATAATTTTGATTACAAATGTGTTTGCAATATTGTGTGAGATATCCTATGTCGATATTCTATGGAAATATGACCTTCAAAAACGGAAAACCTCAAGAGATTGATGAAAACTCTCGGGCGATCGGACGACCGCCCGCTCGCGTGACTGTTTCTAGCGCAAGCACATGAAGGTTAAGTTTTCAAATTTATACTGACTTTTTGATCACCCGGTATATGGAGGTACTCCAGTGTACAATGTACTCTTTCGATGCAGGCATACGGGAAGTTGTTGGACACACTGTACAATTTCTGAGCCAGACAACTATAACGCAGCGCCGTGCCAGCACGCGGAGATACCGCTCTTCCTCAGACCCCTCTCGAGTCGGCAGTCTTGCCGCTCCGCTGCTCCCATTAGCCCCCCTGGCGAGAACAGCAACAAGTCGTGGCGGGCCCGCGGCCGCTACACCAGCCCCGTGTGTCCCAGGTCTAGCCGCGATCGTGCGCCTGCGCGCTAGTGCTGCCCGCCAAACACAGTGCGGACGCCGTCCGCGGAGCCGGCAGTGGGTGGCCGCCAGCCGCTGCAGCAGCACCGACGGCCTGCCCTAGGTGGGGCACGCCACGGGACCGGCGCCGACGTCGCGTGCGGTGGCGACCTAGCAGGCACCGGAGGAAGAGGGCAGCCAGGAACTCACAAGCCGCCCGGAAGTCGCTCCTGTCTGGGTAAGTGAGCCGTTTCCTAAGAAAAATGACATGAGTTTCCAACATGTAACACAGTGTTAAAATGTAGGATCAACAACGTTTCACACGGCAAGACTACTAAAATTTCGAAGAAACAAATCTTCATCAGCAGCTTTATTCTGATAGATAAAAATGTAACTAAAATATTAAAAAATTCTGGTCATTCCCCTTGTAACAGCGTCTTTCTAAAATGTGCTCCATCGTCATCATTCATCCAGTAAAGTACACTAAACTGAATCGGCGTGTGCAGTCTGTCAGTATAGGCTGTATCGCGGCGAAAGCTATTCGCGTGCATTGTCTCTTTTCCTCCAGAAAAGTCACATTCAGATACGAAACATGTAGCGTGACTCAGCACTTCGTTTAGACAGAGCTTTTAAAGCCCAGAAGAGTAAACACGGTATCATGACTGAGCTTAGTGTTACAAGACAGCTGCCAGATGTACCGGATATCAGGAAAACATATCACATTAATTAATTCGTAAGAAACGGCACCCGAAGCTAAGTAGAAATGAAGTGCATAGCGTCGAGAAAGTAACGATTCCGCATTTCGGCAATTTCTCGCAGAAAGTAGCGAACATTGTTAACCAGTGTGAAACTGAAGCCCGATTTAAAATCAGAGACATGTTATGATGTAAATTAATAAATAAGTTAACACAGGAGGCTGATAAATACGATGAAGTTGCCATGTATACAATTCAGTGTTAACAGGTGAACTACAGCGGGTGCTTAATGTTGAAGTACAGGGAACACCCGATCCCGGCGGAGGTTCGAGTCCTCCCTCGGGCATGGGTGTGAGTGTTTGTCCTTAGGATAATTTAGGTTAAGTAGTGTGTAAGCTTAGGGACTGATGACCTTAGCAGTTAAGGGAACACAGTGACGTTTATCGCGTTAATAATTTCTAAAAGACGGCCTTAACCACACATATCCACGAAAGTGGACAACAGTCTTTTGGAATTGAAGAACATCTTCCATTCTGTACAAACAGGGTAAGAGTAGAAAACTGGATCTCCTGAAAAAGTTAGGTTACGGTACACAGCGGGAAAAATGTAAATTCATCAAATGATCAGATTACAGGACACGCAAAATCAATTTAAAATTTTTCAATTTTGTTTATAATAACAACTGTTATTAGCTGCTCTAATCAAAGTCTATCGTTGACATTCAGTGTGTGACGTGATTCGAACTACCTGACATTCCCGTAGGGAGGCGTTCTCTCTTTGAACATAACTGAGTATGTCTCAGACTTATCTATTAAGTACACGAAGTGTTCAGTCGCACTCGGTATTTGTTTGTAGCCGGAAGACTTTTCAGAAAGAATGCGGACTGCGAATTTGAAATTCTGTTGCAAGGACACTGCCTATATTCAGGGACTGGATACATCGAGCTGTTTTAGTTTATTTTACCGACTGAACGAATTATGCTGAAGCACCTTTTAGGAAGACATGTTCACAGGCGACCATAAATTTATAATATTTTGATCTTTATTGCTTTCATAGGGTTCGTGCAGCATAAATGTCATGATGCAGACTTGCTCCTTCAAAATGCGTGGATATCAGTGCCGTTGCGTTGCGGAACGTCGTTGATTTTACTTTTAATACTGAGTTTAATAAGCAGAATCTCGTATCCGTAATGGCTAAAAATCAACGAATAACTGTTTCAACAGTAATGGACGGCGCTGTGACGGCTGATGCTTTAATTACACATAAAATAGTTTTTTTGCCAGTCAATAACATTTTGCCCGCTATTTGTTTGTGTGGTCACGCTGTCGTCTTCAGATGGAAAAATATGTAAATGACACGAAATATTGAAAAGTGAAACGCAAGGCCTGTTTTAGCTAAAACTCGTTTATGCACGACCAAAAGTTTTTTTTTTAAATTACGTTGATACCTAAGTGAACGTATTGTTTATACGCCCTAATACTGATTTTCGTAGCTTAAAAGTCTTCCCGTTTCTATAGAAAACCGAGTTATCTGTACAAACCAAAACAGCACTATCTATTTTGAATGTTTAAAAGCTCGTCATCGAAAATATTAAAATATTTACAGTAAAACTTACTGAAATTAACATTCCAGTTTATTAGAGAAAAAATATTATCTAATATTATCTCATTTCTGTGTGTCTACTACTTTAAAACCGTAATTGCCCAGAGATATGACGCTGCAGGTAATTTCGTTCACGGTACTCGCACTCATAATATAAAATAACCCATTCGTGGGAAATCATAATAGTGTTACCCGATATTCGGGGAATATCTCTTTAATTAGTCACCTCTAATTGTAGTGAAACGATTTCAGTGTACAAGTAAAAACTCTGCTGATATTTGACGTTTTTGAAGCCGTAGTGACTGTTTTAAATATGACAGACGGCAGGCTGGCGTCATCAGATCAGAAACATGAGTAAAGAATCGTTACGTGGTTTCACGTCAAATGGCACGTAACCGTATCTCAAATACGTAATTTCGGTACTATGATGTGTGCTTTACACGATTCACTGTAATGATGTTTCACTCACGATTGTCGTCTGGTAATTGCAGTCCGCCCAATTGTGTAAGCTTTGTGAAGCAATGAAGTACAATCCAGACCGTCTATTGTGTATAAGCCCAATAAAATCGCAGACCTCTATAAATATTTCCTGTCTTCCGTTACCGCTGCGCAAAATACTCGGGCAGACACAACTGTTTCCGGGCGCACTGTTCAGCTCGCGTTGTTCAGCAGGTGGCAGCAAAGTAGACGACCCTTATGTCTTTTCATGTTGATCGAAAGACATTGTCATTTACAATAATATTGAGCAAGGGACCATCGACAATGGACCGTGGATGAATGGAAACGTTCCACTTGGGCGGATGAATCACGTTTCTTACGACACATGGTCGACCTTCGGGTCCGGACAGGCCAATATCCAGGCGGGCGACTGCTCCTAACATTTTCTGTGCCACTGACTTAGTGTGGTGAGGGCAGTATTACACCCAGTCACGGAGGTCCAGCGTGGGATGTAATCACCGTAAGGCAGTGAAACTTGGTAGGTGCGCTAATGTATTAATGGGGAACTGAATTACACTGGGAGAAAATTTAATTTGGGTTTGACCATCAGGTGAAAATCTGGCGCTGTACGTCATCTCGTCGACGTCTCATATTGAACAAACGGCGTAGGTGGCGGTTTGTAATAAAATCAAGATTATGCCTTGCTCACTTGAAGTTTTGTGCCCACGTCCCATTCCTAATTTATTACATATGGAAACATTTCTACACGTCTTTCTTACATTCACAGCGCCAGTTTTTCAGTTGGTGTCCAAAATTGGTACTAAGTTTTTTTTCAGCGTAAATTCGTTTCGTATTAACGCATTAGAATATTTACCAAGTTTCGCTGCCATACCGTAATTACAGCCCACACTGGAACTCTGTGGATAGCTGCACTTCAGTTATAATCACCCAGAACTACAGGGTACATTCACTTTTTTGTCTTCTGTGGTACCTGTGATAGTGATGGAAGGCACCAGAACAGCAGTACATTACGTGATTATTACGCATCATCTATGTCGCTTCACATTTGATGTCTTCCCCAGTGGCAATGGCACCTTCCATGTCACAATACCAGAATTGTGCTACAGTGGTTAAGAAGCATGATGGTGATTTTGTGTGGATTTATTAACCCTTGAGCACCGCACCCTCAAATCATCGACCTGTAATTCACGGGAACTATGTAACCTACATGTGGACTTCTGATGCTACTTTCGGAATCCTGACAATGACTTGACGAATCTATGCCACGAAGAATCGCTGATGTGTTGCGATCTAAATGTGGACCATTAAGAGGTGTTCATAACATTTTAATGAACTTCGCTCAGGCTCGTAATAGCAACAGAGGAGACTCTGGATGAAACGCAGCGGCTCAAAGATCTGGAAAGTAGAGAAAGGGCGGGAGAGAGCTGTACTTACACCACTCCCGTCCATACGGCATCACACCTCATGGCAGAGGACGGCAAGGGATCAGTCGACGCTGCGTGGTCTTCAGTGCCTGATCGTGGAGTTTAGTCAGTCATAATCTTTTGGGTGATGAGGGTAACCATCTCTCGCATTTTGAAAGGTAATGTTTCGAGGAAGGTGTTAATAAACGTATGAAATGCACAGAACTGACATGAGACGATCATTAAAAGCAACGCTGCGTAGTTATTATTAAAGTACAGTTACTCACAGAGGTCCAGTGTTGGCTGTAGTTATCGTATGGCAGCCTAAAATGGCAGATATACTAATGCGTTAATGCGGAACCGATTTACGCTGGGAAAAAATTAGTTCCAAGTGTGGCCACCAGGTGGAAACCTGGCGCTGTGAATGCAAGGATGGCGCTCAGAAATGTTTCCATACGTAATGTATTAGGAAAGGAACATGGGCACAAAAGAACAAACGAGTGAGAAAGGCATAACGTTGATTTTATTATTAGCCACCACTTACATAATTTTTTCAGTAAGCGCACCGAAGACGTCGACGACATGCTGTAAAGCGCGAGATTAGCACCTGGTGGCCAAAATTGGAAGAAATTTTTTCCGGCGTAAATCGGTTCCGTATTAACGCATTAGGGTATCTACCGAGTTTCATCGCCATACGGTAAGTATAGCCCTAACTGGACCTTCGTCAGTAGCTGCAGTGTAATTATAACCACCCCGTAAATTTAACTTCTTTTAAGTGCACTGTGTGATTCTTAATTCTTTCTGTTTTTCATAAACTTTTAATGTTTCCATAACGATAGTTGGTGCAAGTATTATTCTGGTCAGAGTGCCTTACTGAATTCAATATCTATTTCAAGTGGCAGTCTTATAACGCAACACGCGTTTTATGTCAGATTGGCATGGTAGTATTCTCCGGAAAATTTTTACCACTGCAGGTAAACGAAAATATATCTGTTTTATCACGAAAATTTGTCCGCGCGTTTAGTGTAGAAAAGAGCGAGGTGCATAGTTTATTTAAAACAGCGTACGACATATAGAGACTGGTCACACAGCAGTGAATGGAACCTCATTACACGTTCATTCAGCTTCCTGTTATATATCACCGACGTTATCAAGCGAGTCATGGTGCACGAGGTGCTGCGTGGTAGAAGGCTGATTAATGGGTAATATCGTAATTCGAAATTATGTGCACAAGCTTATTCGCGCAGTACAAGTGTACTGCAAAACATGAGACCCTCTGGAAAACGATATTTACTCTTAGAAATATATTACAACACAGGTCGATAAATCTGTTGTTGATAAAGTATATTGTTTAAGCGCGTTTGGATACATTACGAAACGCCACGTTTAAAGTAAGTAGAAATAGTTGCTTGAACACAATCATCAAGAAGTAAGGGTGTTATTATTCACAGTGAATGTTGGTGTTTCTAAACTTGTTACCTGCACTCAATAAATGTTTCAAGCCATCGTCAGTAAGCAGTAGTCACAGTGCGAGAGAGAGAGAGAGAGAGAGAGAGAGAGAGAGAGCATGAACGGGAAAAGAGAGGAAAAGGGCAGATAGAAGCGTGGCGTGTCTGGAGTGGGAGGGAGGGGGGGGAGGGGAATTGGGAGAGGAAGTTGGAGGGGGAAGGAAAGAGGTTTGAGATGGGAAAATGGAAGCAGGCAAAGCTAAGAACGGAAGACGCCGTCGGCAATTGGGTACAGCTGTTTATGTCGGAGTGGCTGCAGAATCCCAGCATTCTCCATTAAGTGGGAGACTGATCGCTTCTCTTCACGTCTCCATTCGCTTTCGTTCTTTTTCAGGCAATAAGGGCACATCGATCTTTAGACTGGGAGAGCCAGATAGTGTGTTTAACACTCAGCTCATAAGTACTTGCATTATATGGACCCGGCATTGACGTATTGTAGCTCCGTCAGTAGTCAACTGTTTGCTATCACAAGAATTAGAATTATCAGTATAAGTTCTACGAGTTGTTAATAATTTGTGCGTGAACGAGTGATAGACCAAAAGAAATTATTCGTAGCATTTGATTCTTCTAAATAATTCCACAATGTTCAACTTTTCTTGTGATGGAAAATAGAAGTTTCTTCTTCGATCATACACACGGTAAGAGAATTATCATCCAATAGTACAGTTCTTGAGGGTACTTTTGCAACTACAAAAATGTGTTTCTTATTTACCTGACGCGTATCGCTTTATTGAAGTAAAGGATCATCGGAGGTCTGTAATTTTCATTTTGATTTGCTTTAAGATCGATAAGCAGCTCGCTAACTGTATGTTACGGTGATTTTCGCATGATTTCTCGCTTCCATCGGGAAATGTCGTCTGCGAGCACATCGTTTGTTTTTCTTCTTTAGACACTGGTATTTGTGGTCAGGTTTTAGTTCTTCTGCACTATGTATTTCTAACGTTTTGCATACCACACTTTTTCACACACCACTGTTTACTGTTGTTTTTATACAGTAAACAGTTGTGTGCGAAAAGACAGCATAAACATCGCTGCAGATTACAAAAGCTAGGGTCTACATTTGCTGGACGTGAAATGATTTAAGGTCAGAGGCAGAGAAAAAGAACATTTATAGCCGAAATATTAGCAACAGACGAAGTTTTGTTACGGCTGAATTCACACAGGTTTATTGATCAAATAATACGGCGTCAGGACGTGGAGATTCACATATTGAAAGTTCCACTCCTGTTCTGTTGCATATGTTTTCACCTGTTCCAGTGCGTAGTTGGCTAATACTAATTTCGAAACTCTCAAGAACTTCTGGATAACGGAACCGAATGTCACGTGGAAATGGTTAACGTTTCATATAATGTGTATAAAGAACTACATATCCACATTTGTAGAGTTTTTAGAAAGGATAAAAAGAAACACTTTTGTTCTGAAGCACACATGTCCCTGCTAGCCGTCCTTAGAGAGCTCGTTGATGGACTTCACTTAGACCAGAGCCGGCCGCGGTCGCCGTGCGGTTCTAGGCGCTCAGTCCGGAACCGCGTGACTGCTACGGTCGCAGGTTCGAATCCTGCCTCGGGCATGGATGTGTGTGATGTCATTAGGTTAGTTAGGTTTAAGTAGTTCTAAGTTCTAGGGGACTGATGACCTCAGAAGTTAAGTCCCATAGTGCTCAGAGCCATTTTGAACTTAGACCAGATATCGCAGCTGTTTTGACTACTTCATATGCAACATGTTGACATTAGACTCTGATCAGCCACGGAATTACATCTTACTTCTAGGATGGATGAGTTTTCAATACTTCTAGCAATGTCCACGCCATTTCATAAACCATTATATAGTAATTATTTGTGTTGTGTTGGCAAGAAATTGTCTACTGACGTTTAACGGGTCTTGATGGTTGATTACATTCTAGCCGAGTTAGCTGACATGCATCTCCTGTATGGAGAGACACGATACAACAGTCTTGCAGCAAAATACCTGTACCTGTAACTGGAACAATTTCGAGGGAGGAGGTTATCAAATCATGTCACTTTACAAAGATCTAATGGCCGTCATTGTCAAAAAGGATTCCTCACGTCAAGCCGACGGGAAACTGTGCAAACTTTACAGCTTGAGTAAGATGAGTTGCTGCAAACTGAGGACAACCCCGGCCCCAGCACACGAACGGTAGCAAAGGAACTAAATGCCCCCATCGCCAATGTGTGGGACCTTCTACATGTGTCAGAAGATACGAGACCTATCAGCTGATGACTTCCCTAGCCGTTGGAATCCTACCAGTGGTTTCTACAACAAATGATAAACATCCCTGACTTCCTAACGTGTATTTTGTATAAAACTGAAGCTGCCTTCACAAAGGAAGTAATATTCAACAGCCATAATAGCCAAACTAGGGAGCAGAATAATCCTAAGCCCACTTATGGGTTACGCCTTTAGCAGAGTGTGGCCATAAATGTGTGGGCTGATATTGTTCACGACCACCTGAGTGAGCCCTTTCTTCTGTTTAACACGCTAGGTGAAGAAAATGACAGCATCTTTCTCCGTGAAATACTGAATGATGTAAATTCTAATCGAAGTACTGAAATACTACTCCTAAGCAGTCAGTCCCCACAACACTTTGCCGCTGATTTAAGACAATATTTAGACAATGATTTCCACAATTGTTGAATTGAAAGCAGTGAGTCAGTGGCGTTGCCACCGTATTCTCCTGGCCTCACTCCTATGGCTTTCTTATTGTTGGCGGAGGTGACACATTTGCTGTACGAGACATCGATAAACACTCCTGGAGGTCCTGTCGCCCGTTTGGCGTAAGCTACAGCTGTTATTCGTGAAACCTGCGGATGTTTTGAGCGTGTTACACAGCTATTCACTCATCAGCCCGTAGATGCTAGTTGTGCGTCTTCAGCTACATCTCTGAAACAATATTCATCACACGGTAGTTTGAAAACCGTCACTGAACACCACTAGCTTCAAAACATTCATGAACCCCTCAGCAGAGAAACGATGCGTCTGTGCCATTTTTCTCGCAGAAAACTGTATTCCTCCAAACATTTTAAAACTTTGTGTAAGTACTTTATTTCACTTCCTGTGTACAGAAAATGTAACTTTTACTTTTAACTGTAAGAAACGAAAATACTACGTTTCACGGCCACAGGTACCATTACGGAGGGCGTGGCGCAATGTTAATATCCTACTGCGGCCTTGTGGAAACGAGACTGTGAATCTTACGTATGGAGATAACTTTCTAGGAAACTCATTTCATCAATGGGAGGCGCGTGGTTAGAACGATGCTTTTGCAGGCTGAGGCGCTTTGTATACTGCTGGCCATTAAAATTGCTACACCAAGAAGAAATGCAGATGATAAACGGTTATTCATTGCACAAATGTATAATACTAGAAATGACATGTGATTACATTTTCAAGCAATTGGGGTGCATAGATCCTGAGAAATCAATACCCAGAACAACCACCTCTGGCCGTAATAACGGCCTTGATACGCCTGGGCATTGATTCAAACAGAGTTTGGATGGCGTGCACAGGTACAGCTGCCCATGCAGCTTCAACACGATACCACAGTTCATCAAGAGTAGTGACTGGCTTATTGTGACGAGCCAGTTGCTCGACCGCCATTGACCAGACGTTGGTGAGAGATCTGGAGAATGTGCTGGCCAGGGCAGCAGTCGAACATTTTCTGTATCCAGAAACGCCCGTACAAGACGTGCAACATGCGGTCGTGCATTATCCTGCTGAAATGAGGGGTTTCGCAGGGATCGAATGAAGGGTAGAGCCACGGGCTCTATCACATCTGAAATGTAACATCCAAGGTCAGTGCGAACAAGAGGTGACCGAGACGTGTAACCAATGGCACCCCATACCACCACGCCGGGTGATACGCCAGTACGGCGATGACGAATACACGCTTCCAATGTGCGTTCACCGTGATGTCGTCAACACGGATGCGACCATCATGATGCTGTAAACAGAACATGGATTCATCCGAAAAAATGACGTTGAGTACACCATCGCAGGCGCTCCCGTCTGTGATGCACCGTCAAGGGTAGCCCCAGCCATGGTCTCCGAGCTGATAGTCGATGCTGCTGCAAATAGACAGGGCTGCACGATCCGTTACAGCCATGCGTATAAGGTTCCTGTCATCTGGACTGCTAGTGATACGAGGCCGCTGGAATCCAGCACGGCGTTCCGCATTACCCTCCTGAACCCACCGATTCCCTATTCTGCCAACAGTCATTGGATCTCGACCAACGCGAACAGCAATGTCGCTATACGATAAATCGCAATCGCGATATTCTGCAATCCGACCTTTATCAAAGTCGGAAACGTAATGGTAGGCATTTCTCCTCCTTACACGAGGCATCACAATAACGTTTCACCAGGCAACGCTGGTCAGCTGCTGTTTGTGTATGAGAAATGGGTTGGAAACTTTCCTCATACCAACACGTTGTAGATGTCGCCACCGGCGCCAACCTTATGTGAATGCTCTGGAAAGCTAATCATTTGCATGTCACAGCATCCTCTTCCTGTAGGTTGAATTTCGCGTCTGTAGCACGTCATCTTCGTGGTGTAGCAAATGTAATGGCCAGTAGTGTATATCGCACGAAGCTTACCACAATACGCATACAAGCCTGAAGTGCTGCAATAAATTGCTAAGGCAACGTGATATCGACAGTAACGCGTGAGATGACTTCTGTCTACTAGGCCGCGTACACCTGATCCACAGAAGTGACAGAGGCCAGCAGCTTGCGTAGTTGTGCACGAGCCGTACATTCGCTACGTTGCCTGCTTTCCGCTAGAAAGGGCGACTTTTGAATTTATTCTTATCTGAATGTTGGCGCTGTAGCACGGCGTGGAGATATTGCCACGAAAACCTTCAGATAGTGTAGTACTGAAGTTTTTGTATCGTATGTCGAAAGATTTTTCACGGAAAAGTCTTCGTTGCTGTTTACGTACGCGTAAACAATGCAAATGACGCCATCAATGATTTGAAGGAATAAATTGTTAGGAACCACAGAGAGCTCACTGAACTGATTATTTCTCCTCTCTCCTCTTGTAGAGATTCAGTCGACGTTTTGTTAAAAGAAAGATATGGAATCCTCCTGCCACGACACATTACTGGAGGTGAAAGTGATATCACCGCAGGCTACCCACTTCGTGAAGTTACATATGCAAGGCTACTTTTGCTAAACCGTGAAAGTAAATTCTACCAACGTGATGTCGATGGCTCGGCTGTAGCTTGAGGAGAGGCTCGCTTACCTGATGTGTCTTGCTGTTCATAGGTCGCGCCTTCAGATACTGCGGTTTTCAACAGTGGAACTCAATGTGATTGTTGGGACTGCTACTACTGTTACCGAAATAACGTTAAGAGACTTTTATTTTGAAAAAGGGGAGGCACCTTATTTTTTTTATCCAAGTGTAATAATGTACAGTTGTCTCTGGAAATATGGTAAAATTCAGTGCCCCGTTAGAGCTAGTAAATTCCATGAGTCAATGTTACTTTCATGATGTCCAATCGTACTAAAAAAAAAGGTTCAAATGGCTCTGAGCACTATGGGACTTAACATCTGAGGTCTCCTAGAGCTTAGAACTACTTAAACCTAACTAACCTAAAGACATCACACACATCCATGCCCGAGGCAGGATTCGAACCTGCGACCGTAGCAGTCACGCGGTTCCGGACTCAAGCGCCTAGAACCGCTCGGCAATCACAACTTCGGGTTTGGCCTCACATCCCCCTCGGCGACCAGCAAAGCTGGGGCCACTAACCTAAGGACATCCATGCCCGAGGCAGGATTCGAATCTGCGACCGTGGCGGTCGCGCGGTACCAGGCTGCAGCGCCTAGAACCTCTCGGCCACCACGGCCGGCAATCGTACTGTCGATCACCGCAGCCACTGTGCTTAACATCACTATCTTTTCTTGGTAGTCAGGTCAATCTCACAATAAACGTCACCACTCGCATTTTTAACAGTTACACCATTTTTACCCAGGGGAGTATAATTGGTTTGTTAGATTGATTTACGTCATCGATCACCGAGTGAGACCACTTCAATATTACTTCTAATAGTCTCTCTCTTGACTGCGCAGGGTGTAGTTCTGTCAAGGGATCTCCGCCGATATTCGTTACGTTAATAAGACTCATACGTTATCTTCTAAAAGATATTTTTAATAAATAATGCTGCAAATAATAAATGTCAGTCATCATCATCATCATCATCATTAAATACTGATAATGCCTTTCAGTGTTCAATCTGGAGCATAGTCCCCCTTATAAAATCCCTCCATGATCCCCTATTCAGTGCTAACATTGGTGCCTCTTCTGATGTTAAGCCTATTACTTCAAAATCATTCTTAACCGAATCCAGGTACCTTCTCCTTGGTCTGCACCGACTCCTCCTACCCTCTACTGCTGAACCCATGAGTCTCTTGGGTAACCTTGCTTCTCCCAATCAGTCAGTATGTCAGTATGAGTAAATATTCCATTGTATTCAGTTTGGTTTTGTAGTACATTTTAAAGTAATATCGACGTTATTCAGATTGCTGCAAATTTTGTACGGAAAATCCTCTATTTTGTGCTAGACACAGACTTTCCCTCACTTCTGGTCCAGGTGTCCTTGCCATCTTCGCACTGGTGTGGGTAAGATGCCTCTCTTCCCATGCACGCAGGTATAGCAGTGAAGTTAACTATTTGTAGATTAAATGATGAACCGTAACGGGAGATAAACACTACTCTCTCCCACAATGAACTCTTTCATATTATCTACAGTTCCCACAAACTAGTCATAATCCAACATATCTTTTCATTCCTGGCTACCAACTCTTACACTCTACATTTACGTTGATAATCTGCAAATCAGACTTAAGTGTCTGGCAGAGGATTTAGCGAACCACCTTCACAATAATTCTCTGTTATCCCTCTCTTGAACAGTGCGAGGAAGAAACGAACACCTATATCTTTCCGTGCTAGCTTTGGTTTCCGTTCTTTTATTATGATGATCGTTTCTCCCTGTGTAGGTGGGCGTCGACAAAACGTATTCTCATTCGGAGGAGAAAATTTGAAATTTTGTGAAAAGATCCTGCCGAAGTGAAAGACGCCTTTGTTTTAATGATGTCGACAGCAAATGCTGTAGCATGTTCGTGACATTCTCTCCTCTATTTCTCAATATTACAAAAAGTGCAGCTCTTCATCGAACGTGTTCGATCTACGCCATTAATCCTATCTCTTAACGATCATATACGGCGCAGCAATACTCCGAAAGATCGAGGACAAGCGTAACGTAGGCAATCTTTTTAGTAGATGTGTTGCATATTCTAAGTGTTCTGCCAATAAATCACCTTCCCCACAGTATTTTCTATGTGTTCGTCCCAACTTAGGTTGTTCATGATTATAATCCAAGGTATTTAGTTGAATTTACGGTCTTTAGATATGATTGCTTTACCGTATAGCTGAAGTTTAATTGATTTCTTTTAGCACTCATGTGGCTTTACACTTGTGATTATTAGGATCAACTGCCAATTTTTTAATCGTACAGATACTTTACCTAAATCGTTTTGCACTTGGTTTTGATGTTCTGATGACTTTACTAGACGAAAACCGACATCATCATTTGCAAACACCCTAAGACGGCTGCTAAGATTGTCTCCTAAATCGTTTGTATACACAAAGAACAACAGAGGACCTACAAAAGTCCATCGGGGAACACCAGAAATCACATCTGTTCTACTCGATGACTTTGCGTCAGTTACTACGAACTGTGACCAGTCTGACAGCAAATCACGAAACCAGTCACATAACTGAGACGATATTCCATAAGCACGCAGCTTGATTACAAGCCGCTTGTGGGGTACAGCATCAAAAGCCTTCTAGAAATCTAGAAATACTAAATAAATTTGAAATCCCTTGTTGATGGCACTCAACAGTTCGTGTGAGTGAAGAGCTACATGTGTTTCACAAGAACGGTGTTTTCTAAATACTGGTTGACTGTGCTTCAATAGACCGTGCTCTCCGATTGTAATGTTCTGACACAATATACGTTCCAAAATCTTGCTGCCTATCGACGTTAATGATATGGGCCTGTAATTTAGTGGACTGCTCCTGTGGCATTTCTCGGATACTGCTGTCACCTCTGCAACTGTCCTGGCTTTGGACATGGGTCTTCCGCCGAGCGAGCGGTTGTATATGATTGTTAACTATGGAGCTACTTAATCAGTATTCTCTGAAGTAAACCGAATTGGTATAGTGTCTGGACGGGAAGACTTGATTGTGTTAAGTGATTTGAGTTGCTTCACTACTCCTAGGATATCCACATCTGTTACTCACGTTGGCAGTTGTTACTGATTCAAATTATGGAATATTTTCTTTGACATCTTTGTTGAAGGAATTTCGGAATGCTGTGTTCAGTAAATCTGCTTTAGCAGCATTGTCATCGATAGTATTTCCATCGCTATCGCGCAGGGATGCCATTTCTTGTGTCCTGCAGCTAGCATTCCTTACATACGACCAAAATCTCTTTGGAGTTTCTGCCAGATTTCGAGACAAAGTTTCGTTGTGGAAACTATTATCAGCATCTGGCATTTACGTCCGCACGACATTTCGAGCTTTTGTAAAGCATCGCCAATATTGGAGATTTTGCGTTCGTTTACGTTTGGCATGCTCTTTCGTCGTTTCAGCAACAGTGTTCTGACTCATTTTGTGTACCAAAGAAGATCAGCTCCGTCGTTTGTCAATTTAATTGGTATAAATCTCTCAATTGCTGTCGATGCTATTTCACTGAATTGAAGCCATGTCTGGTCTGCACTTACATTGTTAATGTGGAAGGAGTGGAGAGTCTCTCAGGAAGGCGTCAAGCGAAATTTTATCTGCTTTTTTGAATAGATATATATTTTCGTCTATCTTTGGTGGATTCGGGAGGTATGGTATTCAGTCTCGCTACGACAACCCCGACTTCACTAATCCCTGTATCCGTTTTGATGCTCGTTATTAGCTCAGGATTATTTATTGGTATGAGATTAAGTGTGTTTTCACAACCGTTTACTATTCGAGTGGACGTATGAACTAATTTCTCGAAATAATTTTCAGAGAATGCTTTTAGCACAATTTCGGGTGATGTTTATCTGTACCTCCGGATTTAAACACTTGTTTTAGCCAACGTACCGAGGGTAAATTGAAGTCACCACCAACTGTAACTGTATGAGGCGGGTAAGTGTCTGAAATTATACTCAAGTCTTTTTTGAACCTTTATCCAATTATATCATCTGAGTTGGGAGGTTGGTTAAAGGATCCAGTCATTATTTTATTTCAGTTGCCAAGAATGACTACCTACACTCGCTCACAGGAACTATCCGCTTCAATTTTGCTTCAAGATAAGCCACGTGTAGCAGCAACAAACACGCCACCTCAAAATGCGTTTCGTTTATCCTTTGTGAACACCGTTAGGTAGTTCGGAAAATGTCGGCAAAGCTTATCTCTGATATCAGCCAGCTTTCAGCACCTATATTGATTTGAACATTAGTGACCTGGACCGTTTGAGACTTACGACAGATCCACACTCGGACCTGTCGTCTATGCAGCAAATGATGCAGATGCAGTTCTATCCCATGGCTTTTGTCAACTCATTGTACGATGGCTGAGAAATACTTTGCCTACTTTGTTAATCCGAGTTACCACAGTAAGTAAGTAAATATTGCTTGCGATCAGCACTAACTGTGAAATACAATCGCTATTGTTTCAATATGGCTTCAGAAATTATTAAAAACATTAACGCATTTTTTATTTGCAGTCTTTCTTTAAGAAAACAACGTATGTATTGATTAGAAACTCTTTTGATTGAAGAGATGCAACGTACTTCTGCCATTGCACCCTTCGCAGGCGGTCGAATGAAACAACAATAAATAAAAATGTTAAGGAAGTTGGCAACTGTTTTAGCAAGGGTCATTTTATAAAGTGGAAAATGGAAAATTAAATATGCAGTACAACGTCTTTTTTAACGTAATAGCCGGCCGCGGTGGCCGAGCGGTTCTAGGCGCTTCAGTCCGGAACCACGCGACTGCTACGGTCGCAGGTTCGAATCCTGCCTCGGGCATGGATGTGTGTGATGTCCTTAGATTAGTTAGGCTTAAATAGTTCTATGTTCTAGGGGACTGATGACCTCAGATGTTAAGTCCCATAGTGCTCAGAGCCATTTGAACCATTTTTTAACGTAATACAATATGTAACTAAATTCCTTCTGTGATTATTGGCTTTTGGAAGGTTTTAATCGCAAAAGAAGCAAAGCAATGAAAATATTTATCTGATAGTCGACTGATAAATACTAATTATTGTGGACTCTGATAGACGGTGATCATCTCAGCTAAGAATATAAATGGTGAAATTCTTCGCGAACGTGCTGCACGTGGGTTATTCCCTGTATAGCGCTCCTCATTAGCTTTATCTTCAAGAACGTTTCCAACAAAGAGCAGCGGGCGGGCAGCTGCCCGTCTCCTCCAGACCCCCACTTCCACCACTTCCCAACTCCCAGAAGAAATAAACCTTTGTGAACCGATTTGCATCCTTCGCAGCCAAACAGATATCCATAGCAACTCATTATCATTTTGGAGAAAGTCAGACCATGTAACGAGCACTCGTAGCCATTTGCTGCGAAATCTCAAATCTATTTCGTCGTTAGCTGCTTAGGTTCTGGGCACGACCACGCTGGGTTCGGCAATTAAGGGTAATTTTATCACAACACTCTCCAATAACAACTATCGGCGAATTCTCACCGCTATTGTGAGCCATGTAATTGGCCAAAGTAATGACACGAGTTTGTCGCTAGCACACAACAAAACCAAGACTGCCGACCGAGTTCCGGCACTGTAGCTCTGCGCGTTCGGTCAGAGGGCTGGCTGCCCACTGTTATAAAAAAAAAAGGACCTGAATGAAGAATTAAACGATGAAGTTGGTTTCATTTGAGGTCCACCCAGACCAAATGACGATAACAATGATGAACATGATGGGAAAAAAGTTGCTGCTGCCTGTAACCGTTAAGTTGCGCATCCAGACGTCACAACACGGATTTGAGAACTTCTAACATTGCAGCGCGTCAGCAATCGTGAATAATTTAATTATAAAGAATCCACCTCGATTACAAATTGAAACCGGATGTTGACCTAGGTTTCGGCGCGAATAAACCACACCTTCTTCGGAACGCACTAAACTACAAACGGCCTAAAGAGGCATGGTCCAACATTAATACATAACACCCTTTCTGCTTGTGCAGAAACTTTCAAATATTATACATCATTTACTCAGTCGACAGTATTCGAGAAAGACAAAACCGTATCTAAACAGCCACAAG
Source organism: Schistocerca cancellata (assembly GCF_023864275.1). Taxonomy (NCBI): domain Eukaryota; kingdom Metazoa; phylum Arthropoda; class Insecta; order Orthoptera; family Acrididae; genus Schistocerca; species Schistocerca cancellata. The sequence goes on from NC_064627.1 coordinate 265,485,818, forward strand.
GTTTTCAACAGAGATTTGTTATTACAGATCGTCCATAGACTATTCACAGGGTGTTCCATTCTTTTTGACCATACTAAACAACATTTTGTGCAGAACAAAAAATGTAGCCAGGAAATGTCTTTCAGTTAATAGCATGGCTGCCACTTCAAGGAAACTGTACATCGCTCATTCAGTCAACGGACTTCAGTTGAAGGTTTGTGTGAGTACAAAGTATACCAACGAAGAGAAGGTGTAGCTGGTACTCGTCTACGAAAACCCTCCCCCCCCCTGCCCCCCCCTCCCCGCGTTCCCTCTTCCCCTACTACTCTTCTAACTTCCACACTTCACAGACGTCACAGTCGTTCTTCCACATGCAGCAGGTGCACTTCCAGAAGCGCTAGAATTAGAAGACATACAGGAAAACTTTCACGAAGTTCAGAAGGTAGGACAGAGGAACTGTACTGTACTGGCGCTCTTTGGGTAGAGTACTTTCTCTCCAAAGGCAAAGTTCCTGCGTTCGTATCTCGGTCCGACGAACAGTTTGTCTGACAGAAACTTTCAAATTAGCACACAGTCCGCTGCAGACCGGAAGTTCATTCTGGTTGCACATTATTCTGACTCTAGATTCAGTCGACGTCTTCCATTTAACAGGAGATATTTAATCTCTGAAAACCAAAGTTATGGGCTCACGTAGTGTAGTGTAACGACGTAAGTTCTTTATGTAAATGGTTTTCTTTTGATATATGACCATGTGCAGACTTCCTCAACTACGTCAGTTACAACACACTTCAAAATTATTTAAGTTCTTTTTAAATTGTCTCTAAATGGTTCTTAAACTAAACTGTAATTAAAACATCATCATTTGAGTCGTATGCGCAGAATTACGTCAGTCAGTCCAATTGGTTTGCGTAAACTTTTTCAATTTAGATGTCGTTTGTTTCTCCTCAGAAATTATATTAATGCCAGTGATCTGCTGTAATAAGTATTAGAACCACACTGAATAAACTTTCGACATTCAAACTCGCGATGGACGTTGTCAAAAATTAATAATCTTGTCAAATAAATTACGTAACATAATTCTTCATAAATAAATTCTCGGAACACGTATTTCAACTTTAGTAGCATCCACTAGTTTATTATCTTCCTACATATAGACGTGAACCTGAGCCTTGACAAGACAGAACTGAATATTTACATCATGATTAAACTTTCTATGACGTCACTGTTGTACAAACATTACAAATTCTCAATCATTTGATTTTTAGAAGCACGACGCAACAACTCGGTTTCAGGATCTTCTGTTGCTCTTTGGCTGTCGATCCGCGACGTATAGTGGCCAGCAATTTTCTCTCTGGTCCCGGCAGCGAAGATGCTATCTCCGTTCGTTGCGCCGCCCTCTCCGTACATGAAACATAAAAAATAAATACAAAACTTTAGATAATTCACAGCTATTACCAATATTACAAAAATACATAAACAAAACAATAAATTAAACTTATATTCACCTGCAAACTGGGCTGACACTGGTGGAGGGGGGACGCTTCAATTTCACGCCCCACTACAGCACCTCTGGAATATTGTATATCCTACGAACGTGGCTATACCTATTGGAGGTAAGAAAATTCTCAGTGACAGGCACCTGAAACTGCGTAGAAGGTATTCATCATGACGCAAGGGCGGATATGTCGCACAATATAAATCCAGTTTAGTGCATTAAATCACGATGAGCCGGCCGAGGTGCCCAAGCGGTTCTAGGCGCTTCAATCAGGAACCGCGCGACTGCTACGTTCGCAGGTTCGAATCCTGCCTTGGGCATGGATGTGTGTGATGCCCTTATGTTAGTTAGGTTTAAGTAGTTCTAAGTTCTAGGGGACTCATGACCTCAGAAGTTAAGTCCCATAGTGCTCAGAGCCATTTGAAATCACGATGAGAATGAAACATCTGGTAACTTGAGAAAATAATCAAACAGAACTGTTAGCATTATGATAAGCACTGAGTGACCCACACACACCATTTTACTTTCATATTTTATGGAACTAACATTATAATCGACTAATAAAGTGGAAATTCCAAATGAACCATTTTCGGACTGTAAACATGAAGATGTCTGCTATTTAATACCACGCGGAAGTCGTGGTCATTGGAGACAGAGCACTATAGTGAGGATAAAAGTTGTCCACAGTAGACGGCTATTTTGAAGATATATTGGTTTCGGAGACTTAAAAACTTTTATATGACGGCAGGGTGACGAGTTCATCTTCGCTCCTCTCTAATAACCTTGCAGAGCTTCAATCGTTAAAGTTTTCAGCGGTAGAAAGGCGATATTGTTTTAAAGGAATTATGTTGCGCATATCTGGGGAATGGGTATCTGCATCTACCTCTACCTCTACGTCTGTATTCACCAAGCCACCTTGTAGTATTTGACGGAGATACTTCGCAAAACATTATCACTTTCCCATTCCCTGTTTCATTTACTAGTAGTGCGGCAGGGAAAATAACTAGTGGTGTGATCTCACCCGTCTCTGATTTTCCAATCATTCTGAGATGCAAGTGGAAGAATACATTAAATTGTCAGTGTCTTCTTAGAATGTAGGTCACCAGATGTTAGTGCTCAGACGCGGTTCTCATTGAGGCAATATGATATGCAATAGCTCGTGTTGCAGTAAAGGACGCACGACATGAAGCTAGTCTGTGCGACACTCCTATTCCCACAAGAGCGAAACGACAAGCACCAAGATACGCTAGGCGGCAATAGCCTTTAAATGCGAACGTTTTAGGATAGGCTTCACCGTCACTGTTTTTGATATCGAATGAAACAACATGTTTATTGTTACCAGTCACTGTTTATTTATCTCCCCGACGCGTTTGGATGGTTTAAACTTATGTCAGGAGGTGGATTTACATTTGAAAGTACGACATACGTGTGTGTGTGTGTGTGTGTGTGTTGTGTTATGATTTTAGGGGAACTTGTGGCACTGTCTAGTGGAGAAACAAAACACAATCTCAGAACATGGTTTTGGGAGGCTTTTCTTTTTTTTTTTTTTTGTTTAAAACTAAGCGTATATCTAAGTGAAAATAAGACAAGTAAAATAAAATTACTACGGTTAGTTTTTTCCAAGTCTTTTCCAGGCGCTTTATGTACCTTTTATCGCACGATGTTTCAGACGATATGGTGGCTCAGGGATTAGCGTCACGGCTTCATACTTTCGCATCCCGTGTTCGAGACCGGAGTATAACATTTAATCATTTTTTTCATTCATATATCTACGTCTGTAGACGATTACCAGACGAATATTTTGCAGTGCATATTGATATAACGTTGTCCTCATTTGTCTACTAATTTTATATCTGGTGAATGAATGTAAAAAAAATGAGAAAATCATTTGAAATTGGGCTCGGCTGAAATTCCTGTAGTGTATCTTGATTCTTAATCAATTGCAAGCGCCAGTTTTCGGAAGAGTAATTCGTTATGAATAGTTCGCAGCAAGATTACTGCCAATGGGTGAAATCTTCACTAGTGTTAACGACGCTTCTTTCCCGAATGAGGTTTATACGAAGAAATGAAACTGTGGAAAACCATCCTTCATGCGACGCTCCTGGTGTTCAGAATATCTGTGTTTAGAATGTTTCTACGACCGGTCTCATCCAAAGGAATGCATGAAATCTTTCTGAAGACTGAACATATGAATGAAATAGAAGAATTAATAAAAGAATTGTTATGACAATGAAATGTCAGATATGAGAATTTCAGAAGTTCTTAACACCTCAACATACCATACACACGTGTTATATAATAAGTATGTGAAATGTATTGTGAAATCCAGTTGTAATTTTACAACTAATGTAACGACCTTGTATCCACTAATTTGATAACAAACACTAGTGTAGTAACCTTCTATGGACATGGTAGATAAATGAAAACTATAAACATAAAATAAATAAAAACAACAATCGGGTTGGAGAGGGCAAAATTAATAAGCTCCGACTCTGATCACTGAGCCACCGCTTCCACTGAGGACATCGTGCACTAAAGGGTATATAAAGTACATGGAGAATACCTCGAAAACTAACACCATCGTTTTTCTTTTCAGAAACGTTCGAATATGTAGGGTAAGCATAGACAGCTGTTCGCTTATTTTGACTACTCTTCAACTGAGCGAAGTTCCTGGAAAATGGGATAATGGCACTTGCGTGTTCTTTTCGAAAGTGGTAAATGCCACAGAATCGCGCTGAAGAGGAATGCATAACAATCGATCGAAATAATTCTTTCGCGAGTAAATTAAATTTCTGTAGGATACTTGCACTGGATTTTATCTACCCGTTTCTCTTTAGGTTACTCCAGACTTATTTACCTAAATTTTTGAATTTATTACTGATTACATTTGCCTTTCTGCCTTTTTACAGGCAATACTCTATTTTTGTTTAGTCTGCTAGTCCGCTTTTGAGGTCCGGCTTGCTCTGTCCGTCATAGGTTATTTTGCTGCCGTGGTAACACAAATCATTAAATTCATCTATTTCCCGATCACCAATACTGATGTCAAGTTTTTAGCTGTTTCTTTTCTGATACTTCTGATTAGTTTCGTTTTTATGCAATCCATATTCTGTACTCATTAGACTGTTCATACCATTCAGGAGATCTTGTAATTCTTCTTTACTTTCACTGAGAGAGCTGTAGAGGGTAGAAACTGAAGAGGAAAACAAAGATTGGAATTCATCTTGCAAATAATCGAGGACATGGCTTGCAGGTGCTACTTTTGGGTAAAGAGGTTGGCGCCCGAGTGGAATTCGTGGCAGGCTACATAAAATCAGTCAGAAGACTGATCACTTAAAGAAAAAGGTACAGGGATTGTACAAGAGTCTGCGTGGGAACGTTTCGAAATACGATATATCGTAAACAACTCTTACCAGAATCGAATATAATAAACTTTCTTATGACTAAGGAGATAATGTCCACGAATCAGCATGGTTTTAGAAAGCATAACACATGCAAAACTCAGTTACCCTTGACATCTTGGGTTGTCGGGTGTTCTGCCGGATATCAGCACGATATTTCGGTAACGTAGCTCTTTACCGAAACATCGTACAAGTACGACGCTGATATCCGGCAGAACGCCCGACAACCCAAGATGTCATTAGATCGTAGGCCGGCCGGTGTGACCGAGCGGTTCTAGGCCCTTCAGTCTGGAACCGCGCGACCGCTACGGTCGCAGGTTGGAATCCTGCCTCGGGCATGGAAGTGTGTGATGTCCTTAGGTTAGTTAGGTTTAAGTAAATCTAAGTTCTAGGTGATTGATGACCTCAGATGTTAAGTCCCATAGTGCTCAGAGCCATTTGAACTATTTGTCATTAGGTCACCCGGAAAGCCTGAAGAATTACATCAGTTACACTTGTCTCACATGATATACTGAGGGCTATGGATGAAGACAAACAGGCAGATTCCATATTTCTGAATTTCCGGAAAGCATTTGACACTGTACCCCATTGCAGGCTGTTAACGAAGGTGCGAGCATATGGAATAACTTCACAGATATGTGAGAGGCTCGGAGATTTCTTAAGTAATAGAACTCAGTACGTTGTCCTCGACGGCGAGTATTCATCAGAGACAAGAGTCTCGTCAAGAGTGCCCCTGGAAAGCGTGATTGACCCACTGTTGTTCTCTATATCCATAAATTATTTGGCGGACAGTGTGAGCATCAGTCTGCGGTTGTTTGCTGATGATGCTGTGGTGTACGGTAAGGTGTCGAAGTTGAATGACTGTAGGAAGATATAAGACAACTTAGACAAAATTTACAGTTGTTCTGATGAATAGCAGCTACCCCTAAACGTGGAAAAATGTAAGTTAATGCAGATGAGCAGAAAGATCAACCCTGTAATGTTCGGATGCAGTATTAGTAGTGCCTTGCTTGGCACAGTCAAGACTTTTAAATATCTCGGTGTACCGTTGCAAAGTGACATGAAAAGGAACGAGGACCGTGGTAGCGAAGGCGAATGGTCAACTTTCATTTATTGGGAGAATTTGAGGAAAAAGTGGTTCAGCTGTAAAGGAGACCGAGCATAAGACGCTGGTGTGACCTATTCTTGAGTACTGCTCGGGTCTTTGGGATCCGTACCAGGTCGGATTGAAAGAAGACATGGAAGCAATTCAGAGGCGGATTGCTAGATTTGTTACCGGTTGGTTCGAACAATACCTAAGTATTACGGAGATGCTTCGGGAACTCAAATGGGAATCTCTGGAGGGAATGCGATGTTGTTTTCGAGAAACACTGTTGAGAAAATAGCTGCCTGCCGAACGATTCTACTGCCACCAACATTCACTGCCCGTAAAGACCACGAAGATAAGATAAGAGAAACTAGGGCTTATACGGAGGCATATAGATAATCGTTTTTCCCTCGCTCTATTTGCGAGTAGAACAGGAAAGAAAATGACAGGTATTGACACAGGGTACCTCCACCACTGTGGCTTGCAGAGTACCTATGTAGATGTGGACATAGAATGTCTTCATTGAATGTTATTATTGGTATCCTGTCAAATCTGAATTATATTTACACCATTGCACATTTCTTTTATTGCCTCATTGATACTTCGATGTATAAAATGAACAGTAGATGCGAAAGACTGCATCCCTGTCGTACACCCTTTTCAGCCGATCACTTCGTTGTCGCTCTTCCACTCTTACTATAGGCTTTTGTACATATTGTACATTACCTGTCTTTCTTATAGCTTACTCTATTTTCCTTAGAACTTCAAACATCTTGCACCATTCTACACTGTCGAAAGCTTTCCCAGGTCGATAAATGCTATGATTTTCCTTTAGTCTTACTTCCATTACCAACCGCAACATCAGAACTGCCTCTCTGGTGACTTTACCTTTCCTAAACCCAAACTGATTGTCACCTAACACATCCTCAATTTTCTTTTCCATTCTTCTGTATACTATTTTTTGTCACCAACATCGATCCATAAGCTGTTACGATGATTGTGAACATTTGCCGTCTCTTGCCATCTTCGGAATTGTGTGAACGGCGTTTTTCCGAAAATCGGATGGTATATCGCCAAACTCATACATTCCACACACCAACGTAAATAGTCGTTTCGTTGTTGCTTCCCCCATTGGTTTTAGAAAATCTGATGGAATGTTATCTTTCCCTTCTACCTTATTTGATCCCAAGTCTTCAATGGCTGTATTAAATTCTGATTCTAATACTGGAGCCCTATCTCTTCTATAACGACTCCTGTTGCTTCTTCTTCCACATAATCAGGCAAGTCTTCCCCATCATAGAGGCGTTCAGTGTACTCTTTCCACTAATCCACTCTGCATTTAACAGTAGAATTCCTATTGCACTCCCAAAGTTTAATTTCAGCGAAAGTTGTTTTTATTTATCTATATGCTGATTCAGTCTTTATGAGAATTATTTCTTTCTCGATTTCTCCACATTTTCATTAAGCTACACTCCTGGAAATTGAAATAAGAACACCGTGAATTCATTGTCCCAGGAAGGGGAAACTTTATTGACACATTCCTGGGGTCAGATACATCACATGATCACACTGACAGAACCACAGGCACATAGACACAGGCAACAGAGCATGCACAATGTCGGCACTAGTACAGTGTATATCCACCTTTCGCAGCAATGCAGGCTGCTATTCTCCCATGGAGACGATCGTAGAGATGCTGGATGTAGTCCTGTGGAACGGCTTGCCATGCCATTTCCACCTGGCGCCTCAGTTGGACCAGCGTTCGTGCCGGACGTGCAGACCGCGTGAGACGACGCTTCATCCAGTCCCAAACATGCTCAATGGGGGACAGATCCGGAGATCTTGCTGGCCAGGGTAGTTGACTTACACCTTCTAGAGCACGTTGGGTGGCACGGGATACATGCGGACGTGCATTGTCCTGTTGGAACAGCAAGTTCCCTTGCCGGTCTAGGAATGGTAGAACGATGGGTTCGATGACAGTTTGGATGTACCGTGCACTATTCAGTGTCCCCTCGACGATCACCAGTGGTGTACGGCCAGTGTAGGAGATCGCTCCCCACACCATGAAGCCGGGTGTTGGCCCTGTGTGCCTCGGTCGTATGCAGTCCTGATTGTGGCGCTCACCTGCACGGCGCCAAACACGCATACGACCATCATTGGCACCAAGGCAGAAGCGACTCTCATCGCTGAAGACGACACGTCTCCATTCGTCCCTCCATTCACGCCTGTCGCGACACCACTGGAGGCGGGCTGCACGATGTTGGGGCGTGAAAGGAAGACGGCCTAACGGTGTGCGGGACCGTAGCCCAGCTTCATGGAGACGGTTGCGAATGGTCCTCGCCGATACCCCAGGAGCAACAGTGTCCCTAATTTGCTGGGAAGTGGCGGTGCGGTCCCCTACGGCACTGCGTAGGATCCTACGGTCTTGGCGTGCATCCGTGCGTCGCTGCGGTCCGGTCCCAGGTCGACGGGCACGTGCACCTTCCGCCGACCACTGGCGACAACATCGATGTACTGTGGAGATCTCACGCCCCACGTGTTGAGCAATTCGGCGGTACGTCCACCCGGCCTCCCGCATGCCCACTATACGCCCTCGCTCCAAGTCCGTCAACTGCACATAGGGTTCACGTCCACGCTGTCGCGGCATGCTACCAGTGTTAAAGACTGCGATGGAGCTCCGTATGCCACGGCAAACTGGCTGACACTGACGGCGGCGGTGCACAAATGCTGCGCAGCTAGCGCCGTTCGACGGCCAACACCGCGGTTCCTGGTGTGTCCGCTGTGCCGTGCGTGTGATCATTGCTTGTACAGCCCTCTCGCAGTGTCCGGAGCAAGTATGGTGGGTCTGACACACCGGTGTCAATGTGTTCTTTTTTCCATTTCCAGGAGTGTATTTCGCCTCAACTCCCCGGCACCTACTGTTATTTCATTACTGAGAAATTTGTATTTATGTATTCCTGAATTTCCGTGAACACTTGTCTAATTTCTTCCTTCAATGATCACCTGAAATATTTCTTCTATTGTACATAGTTTAATTTCAAGTTCTGTGACTGCCCTCTTTGGAGTTGTCCATTCCTAACGAACTGAACGGCAAACTAAGTTATTCCTTGTCTCATTATCTGTAGTCTCAGACTATTCTAGCGTAACGGGATATAGAAAACGGCGACATTTCTGCTTCAGCAAAGTACATTCCCTCTCCTCTTCGGGCGGTCGCTGCGCAAAGAATACTCCTCCCCTTCCTTAAATTTGAATATAATGACCTTTCCGACCTAAAATAATAAGCACCTGGTGTGCTTGAGGAAATTTCATCCCAAGCGCATGCCAGTGGTCAATCTTTCGGTAATAGTGAATTCGATAGGCCGAGAGAGCAACGAATTCCAAGATGGATTCGCAACTCGGCCACCAATGGTAATGGCCTGCCGTTCAAAGTGCGACGCACCATATTAGACTTCTGTATATTAGGTAACTTACAAATACGGTAAACATTACTGCACAATTACCAATCCACCGGTGACACGTTACTACAGGAATCTAACAGCGCACAAGCTAGATCGTGATAACCGGTAGCATACACAAATGGTATGTCAGCCCTTGCGAGTGCCCTGAACTCACCTCAGCGTCTTAGTAAACCAGACAGTCCCACACAATGTCCCTTGGGCGAACGGTCGCAACTCGGCTCACACTTTTCCCGCGGTACTGGGCGGCTGATCTTTCTCTCGCATGCTAGGAATAATTGATGCTGGAACACGTTTCTCGTCACTGACGTGTGTGTTTTCGATGCTGGACACCACCTTATTTAACTCACAAAATCCGCGACTTGTCTCTGGATACATCCCTTCCAGTGTATTATTAAAGGGAGTTAGAACGTAATTTTTTTCACATTTTTGGATTTTTACTTCCTTATAAAATTTGCAATTTTCCGAATACAATGATATATACATCACTTATAAACTCACATGGGAAGTATTTTATTTTATTTTTTAAATATAAACTATACTGGTTGAAAATGTTAAAATTTTTATTTGCATTACTTCAAGATATAATAAAATTCGTAATTTTTTTATTTAGAAGGTTGTGGATTGCTGTGTTATGAAGGTTAAATTACGTGTTTGTATTGGTAGCACTGTCAAAAACAGTATCGTATCGTTTCACAGTATAAACACGCGTTGTATGTCGAAGTGCTAACATTTTTCGGAGAAAAAGTGACGAATAGATTGGTAAATCACACAAAAAGTAAAGTATGACACCAAAACGATGTATTTTTAAGAAAAGTGGGTTTCATGGTAACAGATTTTCGAACAGAGGGAAATATTGTGTTAACATGTGGCATATAAAGTTACAGACAGAGGAATACAGGCAAATTGCTCAGTATCTAGAGAAATAACCATTAGTGCTTCGAAGATTAAAATAAAACCTTGTGATACAGTTTTCTCAAAACTAAAAGGATGTAAGTGATGGGTTAGGTTATATTCTGATGGATTTACACATCGTAACAAGGGTGTTAGGTGAATGTGTGTGTTGTAAAATATGTGGAGGGCCAGTTAGTTTAAATCAAGACAGTGTGAGGTACCACATCGACTAGACAGAAAACGTATCATTAATTGTGCCAGTTGTAAATATACTCATACATTTTTTTAATTCTAATAATTGTAAAGATAATTATTTTGAAGTAAATGTTAGGTGCTTTTGTGGATTGAGAGCTATTGACAAAGGACACACTGCAGCAGAAACAATGTGTGCCGTGATGAATATGCCACGCCCACCTAGTAAAATTGACAAGTATGCAGGATTTATTGGAGCTTCCGTGGAATCTATTGTATGTGAGTCAGTGAAGGGTGCTGCAAACAAAGCTGTTGAAATAAATGATGGTATGCTTTTGATGGCACTTGGCAGAAGTGCGGATACAGTTCTAAGATTTCTGTTGCTATGGTGACCAGTGTGGATACTGGAAACGTTATAGATTTCCAGATATTAACCAAATATTGTTATAAGTGTAAATCAGGGAATGAAGCTGCTATTGAAATTTTTAGTCAATCTGTGATTGAAAGGGGAGTGTGTTACTGGAGATTCAAAAGCATATAAGAGTGTATTAGCCGCTCAGCATTATGGTGAGAAGATAAGCACAAAACTGGAATGTGTTGGTCATTTCCAGAAGAGGATGGGCACCAGGTTGAGGAAGGTGAAACAAAGTTTGAGAGATAAGAAACTTTCTGATGGTAAAACCATAAGAGGCAGGCTGACAGACAAAATGAATGATGAACTACAGCAGTATTATGGGATGACCATTAGAAATAATGCTGAGGATTTGTTGAAAATGAAGCAGGCAGTATGGGATACCTTCTTCCACAAACTGTCAACTGATGAAAAACCAGTACACCACCTTTATCCTCCTGGACCTGATTCATGGTGCAATTACTACAATGCCAAGTAATGAAACAGTTCATACATCCCAGCAGCAGTCATGGATATCATAAAACCTATGTACAGAGACCTGGAAAATCCTGAATTACTGAAGAAGTGTCTGCATGGTCAGACTCAAAATCCCAATGAGTCGTTCAATTATCTTATATGGACTCGCTTACCAAAAATTATTTTTGTTGGAATGAAGACACTAAAGTGGGGGTCAGTGATGCTGTTATTGCTTTTAATGTTGGCAACACTGGTAGGGTGAAAGTGATACAGCATATGGGAATTAATTCTGGAGCAAACTGCATCAGAGGTCTTGAACGGATGGACAAGGTTCACATTGAGAAAACAGAATATGCAGCACAGTTGGCCACTAAGGAGTCCAGAAACAAAAAAAGAAAAAAATCTTGGAAAGAGGATGAGATACGGTATGGTGCAGGGTGCTCATGAATGACTAAATATAAAAAATTAAGCATATGTTAAGTGAGATACAGTCTTTCTGAACTGTAGAAGCCGTTCCTGAAAATTGACATCTTCTGTGTCATTTTTCACTAAATCTCAGAAACTACTTCGAGTAGAGTATTAAAATTTTCAGGGAGTAATAACATACGTATACTGAGACTACTGAACTAAAAGAAGAATATTGTATTATGTAAAATTAAAATTATTTTGGATAACGTACAAAGTACACAAAATTTTAACTGTGTAATTAAAAAATTGTATTTCCGAAAGCAGTGGCTGAAATGCAATTATTGTAGTTCAGTAGACTCAGAGCATACAGTTTAATGTCCTGTAAAAGTTTCATGTCAATGGCTACACAGGGGTTCCAGAAGTGTAGGGAAACCAAGTCACTAAATTTAACGTTGTTGGGATAGGGCGTTCGAAATCCCCTTAAGAGCTTCCGATTCAGAAACATCAAGGCAAAAAGTCACCATCACGATGCAGACATCTTCAATTTATAAACCAAAGTTTCATCATGCTCTTGAACCCACGAAAATATTGACCAACTAGGTTCCTCTAGCAATCTCTATCAGAATGCAGTCAATGTTTTACCGACACCAATAGTTTCCAAAACATTTCTACTTACACTTAACGTGAGTCAGGGGGTGATTAACCCGAAAAATTACCGAATCTGCAGTGTGCAAGATGGCCGCTTGGTCGTGTAATTCAGAGTTAACCATAACATGTCCACCACTTGTTCACTAGTGTCAATAGGTAAGTTCGCAATCGCCTCCACCGTAGGCAATGAGTGCTCGGATAATTTGAATTTCCGCCGTTCTACCTGTCTCCACCCAGTGGACTCTAATATTTGCTGCTGATAGAACTACGCAGGAACAGAACCCTCATCCCTACCTATGGTCTCCTCTCAATCCTCTCAATTGAACAAACTACTCTCAAGCCCCAACAGATAACCTCTTCTCGCAATTCTTTGACTGCAGCATTCTGCTTTGGGGCTGTATTACTGAAGTTGAAATCTTGCTCTCGATTGCCTAAGTGATAGAGCTGAACATGGATTTTGTACATGTGAGTGCAGGTGGGAGACGTAACCTGTAACAGTTCAGTGTTGGCTTACAGATCAGTTAGGAGGCTGCCACAAATGGAACGGACATCACTTACCTCGCCAACAATGGTAGTTGCAATGATAAAACCGTGCATCAGTGCACCCTTCGAGCTTTGTCGCGGTTCTACAACGCTGCCCTATGTTTCCTCGCCAACAGATTGCTAGCTCATACTATAACAGGGCTTTGGTAAGATATGATGTTCCACGGCCTCCTCACCGATACATAACCACTCACCTCTTAATCATTTTCTGAAACATCAAAACAAAAACACACAGCATACAGCAAAAATAATCCTAGCCCACTACTGAAGCGTATCCTTGCTCTGCTACCTTTGAAGTGGTAGGAGGCTGGCTGGTGAATGGAAAGTTAGTGGGACCACAAAACAAAGTATACTTGAACTGCAGTTTATTATTAAGAACAATTAAATTCTTTACAATGATAAAATACACAATTTAATAGTGGGAACAGTTAAAGCAAGGCTCACCATATCAGTAAATACAATATATGGCAGAAGTTAATAATTAAAAATAAAAAAAAAGCAAACGTTGCGCAATGTTGGGGCAAAATGAAGTATCAAGTTAAGTACGAAGCGGTTCAAGTAAATTTATTAATTGCCATACATCATTGCCCGTTCCACTTAGCAAAATGAATTAACGCCTTATCACTCTGGCGAGGCCAAAATAATGTAAAGTATTCAAGTTCTGCACACAAATTTCATTAAGAAACATGATGCATCGACCATAAAGACCAGTTTACGGCACCACTGGCCAACATTAAATGAACAAAATTTCACTACATGGAACTTAAATAGTTTTTAACATAAATGCAGATTAAATGAATTAATGGCGGGTGCCCATGCAAACAAACTTTACATTAGGTGAATTTGCTTGAGTGTAATTTGTCTAAAATACAATGACTCTAACTACTCTAACTTCTATACACGCTTCAATGGGCAGATAGTTTCTCCTGACTCCACAGTTTTCTGACACGTTTGATGCAGCCCTCCACGAATTCCTTTCCTCTGCTTGTCTCTTCATCTCAGAGTAGCACTTCTGTATGCTAGGTACCATACAAATATGGTAAACTTTACTGCACCATTCCCAATCCACCAGCAACAAATTCTTACGTCTTTAATTATTTGCTGGATGTATTCCAATCTCTGTTTTCCTGTACTGCTTTTACCCTCTACTACTCCCTCTAGTGTCAAGGAAGTCCCTTCCTGATGTCTTAGCGGATGTCCTACCATCGTGTTCCTTCTCCTTATCAGTGTTTTCCACGTCTTCCTTTTCTCTCCAGTTATGCATGGAACCTCCTTATTCCGTATCAGTCCACCAAATTTCCAACATTCGTCTGAAGCACCACATGTCAGATGCTTCCAATCACTTCTGTTCCGTTTTTCCCACAGTCCATGATTCACTACCAATACAATGCTGTGCTCCAAACGTACATTCTCAGAAATTTCTCCATCAAATCAAGGGTTATGTTTGACACCAGTCAACTTCACTTGGCCAGGTATACCCATTTTGCCAGTGCTAGTATGCATCTATATCCTCCCTGCTCCGTCCTCATTGCTTATTTTGCTGTCTACGTAACAGTATTCCTTCATTTCACCTACTTCGTGACCCTCGATTCAGATGTTAAGTTTCACGATGTTCTCATTTCTGCTACTTCTCATTACTTTCGGCTTTCTTCGATTTACTGGCAATCCCTATTCTGTACTCAGTAGACTATTTATTCCACTCAGCACGTTCTGTAAATCTTCTTCACTTTCACTCAGGATAACAATGTCATCAAAGAATCATTGATGTCCTTTCACCTGAAATTTTAATTCCACTCATGAACCTTTCTTTTATTTTCATCGTTGTTCCTTCAATGTACAGATTGAACAGCAGGTGCGGGAAACTACATCTCTGTCGTATACCTTTTTCAATCCAAGGACTTAGTTCTTGGTCGTTCACTCTTATTATTCCCTTTGGGCTCTCGTACATATTGTACATTACACGTCCCTCCCTATGGCTTACCGATATTTTTCTAAGAATTTCGAACATCTTGCACCATTTTACATTGTCGAACACTTTCTCCAGGTCGACAAATCCTATGAACGTGTATTGATTTTCCTTTAGTGTTGCTCTCACCTTGTCAACTGCAACGTCAGAATTGCCACTCTGGTGCCTTTATCTTTGCTAAAGCCAACTGATCGTCCTTGTAACGCGTCCGCAATTCTATTTTCCATTATTCTGTATATTACAGTTGTCAGCAACTTGGATGCATGAGCTCTTAAATTGATCGTGTGTTAATTCTCACACTCGTTAGCTCTTGTAGCTTTTAGAATTGTGTGGATGATATTTTTCCGAAAGTCAGATGGTATTTCACCAGACTAATACATTCTACACACCAACATGAATAGTCTTTCTGTTTCCACTTGGTCCAATGATTTTAAAAGTTCCGATGGAATGTTATCTATCCTTCTGTCTTATTTGATCTTAAGTCCTCCAAGGCTCTCATAAATTCTGATTCCCCTGTCTGTTCTAAATCGACTCCTGTTTCTTCTTCTATCACATCAGACAAATCTTGCACCTCATAGAGGCCTTCAGTGTACTCTTTCCTCATATTCGCTCGCTCCTCTGCATTTAACAGTGGAATTCCCGTTGTATTCTTAATGTTACTACCATTGCTTTTAATTTCACTAAAGGTTATTTTTACTTTTCTATATGCTAAGTCAGTCCTTTCAACAATCATTTCTTCTTAGATTTCTTCACATCTTTCACGTAGCCATTCGTCCTAGCTTTCTCGCACTTCCTGTTTATTTCTTTCCTCAGCGACTTACATTTGTGTATTCCTGAGATTCCCGGGCATTTTTATACTTCCTCCTTTCATCGATCAACTCAATTACTTCTTCTGTTACGCTTGATTCTTTGTACCTCTGTTTCGCTTTCCAACTTCTTTGATTACCCTTTCCAGAGACGTCCATTCCTCTACAACTATGCTGGCTACTGAGCTACTCCTTATTGCTGCATCTATAGCCTTACCGAACTTCAAGGGTATCGCGTCATTCTGTAGTATTCCGTAACCCACTTCTTTGCGTATTGATTCTTCCTGACTAATCTCAGCCTACCCCAGTGTCTGATTTCGGAATCTCTGACCATGAAGTAATCTAACTGAAATGTTCACGTATCACCCTGCCTCCTCCGAGTATACCTCCTCCTCTTGTGATTCTTGAACAGAATATTAGTTATCACTAGCTCAAATTTATTGCGAAATCAATTAGTCTCTCTCCTCCTTCATTCCTTGTCCCAAGCCCATATTGTCCCGTAATCTTTTCTTCTACTCCTTCCACTACAACTGCATTCCAGTCCCCCACGACTATTACATTTTCATCTTCTTTTACGTACTCTATTACCCTTTCAATATCCTCAAACACTTTCTCTGTCTGTTCGGCTTTCCACGTCGGTATATATACCTGACCTATCATTGTCGTTGTTGGTTTGTTGCCGATTCTGATAAGAACAACCCTATCACAGAACTGTTCACAGTAACAGACTCTCTGGCCTACCTTCCTGTGCATAAGAAATCCTACTCGCGTTATACCATGTTCTTTTGTTGTCGACATTACCCTAAACTCATTTAAACAGAAATCTTTGTCTTCTTCCCATTTCACTTCAATGAGCCCTCCTATACCTAGACTAATTTTTAAGTTTCGCTTTGCAAATTTTCTACCATCCCTGCCACGTTCAATCTTATGACATTCCGCGCCCCGACTCGTAGAACGTTATCCTTTCGTTTGTTAATCTTTCTCTCAAGATCACCACCCTTTCGGCCGTTCCCACCCGGAGATCCGGAATCTTTTGTCAATTAAGAGATTATTATGACACTTTTTCAATTACAGGCCCCATGGCCTATGGATACACGTTATGTGCCTTTAATGCAGTGGTTTCCATTGCCTTCTACATCTTCGTGACGTTGATCATTACTGATTCTTGCGCCTTTAGGGGCAGTTTCCCACGCCGAGGACAAGAATCTGATTCTCTGTCCGTTCCTCCGTTCTCTTTGACAAGGCCGTTGTCAGAATGAAGGTGACTTCTTATGCTGGAAGTCTCCGGCCGCCAGTGTTGATTATTAATCAAAATTTAGGCGGTGGCGGGCTGCGAACCCGTTACCGATGACGTTTTGATCACTGATAGAAGACGCTACCTACGCTGCCTATCTAAGCGGTTTATCTGGCTTATAAACACAGTGAGCATTACGGCAGAGAAGCCGTCCAAAACACTAAGTTGCACTTAAATGTGGTAGGCCGTCTCTAAGCTCTGTTTCTTAAATTTATGTAGGCAGGAATTAGAAAAAACCAGTTGCATTGAATCAAAAGGGAAATTGATTACAAATAAAAAATACCCTTGTCTGTTCCATATATATAATTGAGAGACAGAACACCAAGTCAAGACAAACACTTGATTTCGTGGTTACAGGTAAGCAAGCAACGGCAACAGCCAGTGAAATATACAGAAGAAATCAGCCAAACCGAACGGGAGGAAACACCAGAAAAACAAATAATAATTTAGTTAATACAAAAGCAGCTAGTTTGAATAACACTAAATGACAAGTACTGTGAATTAGCTGATTAAGTGTCTTTCCAAAACAGATACCTTTCCCGCAGATGTATGAAGAGTTTACTTTATAAAATGGTTTGCTGTGTGCCGCAAAACCAATCAAAGCGAACAGTGAGGCCCCTTTACGTGCTTGCTTCTGGATCCGATAAATAAGGCGCTAAATCGTGGCTAGTCTGTCGTGTAACGCACACGTATAATCAGAATTAAACATTATAAGCTAAATGACACCAATGAATAGAAGCAGTTTCACGAGCACTGAAAGCGTTAAACATCCTTCTAATAAAACACAAAACACAAATGAATTAAAGAAGGCGGGTGAGCACTGAATAAATAATGAACCAGGCAGGTAATTACAGATTTGATGCAAAGCGGGGGCTTGCGTACACGATCTACACAATCATGCTGTTTAGTGACGTGAAAAATAGACAGTAAGATCAGGTAACAACAGACGTTCGCAATAAATCGCAAATAAGTATCACGAAAGTCGCCTAAATACAGCCTGGTAAAAAAGTATAGACGATCGCCCTTGGCTCACAGCAGTAAACCTGAGGAACGACCAAAATACTTAAAGCTTCCTCTGATACCGTCAGGGTTATTCCAAGATGCACTAACACGTTTTCTATCATACTATTCCTTCTTCTTATCACTGTTTCCGTATATTCCTTTCTTCGTTGATTCTGCGGGGATCATTCGTTATTTTATCAGTCCACTTGATTTTCAACATTCCTCTGTAACACCACATCTCAAGCGCTTAGGGTCTCTTCTGTTCCAGTTTTCCCATTGTGTATGATTCACAATAACACAATTCTGTGCTCACAAAGTACATTCTCAGAAAACTCCTCGTTTAGTTAAGACCAATGCTTGATGGCAGAAGCCCCCTCTTTGCCTGTACTAGTCTGCGTTTTATGTTCTCTTTGGTTCGTCCGTCATGGCTTATTTTGCATTGAAGGTAGCAGAACTCCTTAACTTCATCTACTTCGTGATCACCAGTTTTGAGAAGTTTCTCGCTATTCTCATTTCTGCTGATTCTCATTACTTTATTCTTGTTTCGGTTTGCTCTCAATCCATATTCTGCACCCAGTAGACAGTTCATTCCATTGAAAAGATCCTGTAATTCTTCTCCAATTTCCCTGAGGATAGCAATGTCATCAGCAAATCTTACTGTTGATATCCTTTCACCCTGAATCTGAATCCCACTTTTGAAACTTTGTGTTATCTACGTCATTGTTTCCTCGATGTTTAGATTGAATAATAGGGGCGGTAGACTGCTTCCGTGTCTTACACTCCTTTAAATCCAAGCACTTCTTTCTTAGTCTCCGAAACTTATTGTTCCCTATAGGTTCTGTTTACATTTTATATTACTCGTCTTTCATTATAACTTACTCCTGTCTATTATTTTAAGCATCTTGCACCATTTTACAGCCGGCCGCTATGGAAGAGCTGTTCTAGGCACTTCAGTCCGCTGCTACGGTCGCATGTTCGAATCCTGCCTCGGGCCTGGATGTGTGTGATGTCCTTAGGTTAGTTAGGTTTAAGTAGTTCTAAGTTCTAGGGGACTGATGACCTCAGATGTTAAGTCCCATAGTGCTCAGAGCCATTAGAAGCATTTTACATTGTCGAACGCTTTTTCTAGGTCGACAAATCCTTTGAGAGAGTTTGGATTTTTCTTCAGTCTTGTTTCCATGATCAAGTGCAAAGCCGGCAGTGCCTCTCTGGCGCCTTTACATTTCCTGAAGCCAAATCAATCTTTATCTAAGAGTTCCTCAATTTTCTTTTCCACTCTTCTGTATATCATTCTTGTGAGCAACGTGGATGCATGAGCTGTTAAGCTGATTGTGCGATAGCCCTTGCTATCTTCTGAGTTGTGTGGATGATATTTCTCCGAAATTTTGATGGTACGTCGCCAGTCTTACAGTTTTTACACTCCAGTTTGAATAATTATTTTGTTGGAATTTTCCTTAATGATTTTAGAAAGTCCCCTGTAATGTCTTTCTGCCGTCTTTGATGTTAAGCCAGTCAAAGGCCTTTAAATTATGATTCTAATGCAGGATTCCCTCTCTCTTCCCTATCCACTATTGTTTCTTCCTTTGTCTCGTCATAAGACAAAGTTTCCCTCTCGTAGTACTTCTGTGAACTCTTTCCCCCCTACCCACACTCTCTTCTGCGTTAAAAAATGAAGTCTCATTGCACTATTAATGTAACCACTGTTCCTTTTAGGTTGTTTCGAGTTTTCTTTATGCTGAGTCAGTCCGCCCGGCGATCATTTCTTTTTCGATTTCTTCACATCTTCCCTGCAGTTCATTCCGCCTTCGCAGACCTGCACTTCCTACATATTCATTCCTAATTAATTTACACTACTGTATTCCAGTCACTCCTTGAATATTTTTTTACTATCTTCTTCATCAACTGAAATATTGCTTCTCGTACCCAAGGACACTTGAAGTCATATTAATTGTGCAAATGTTTGTCAGTCCAGCATCTGTGATTGCCCTTTTTAGAGAAGTCCACACCTATTCAACCGAACTGCACCTTCTACAATTCCTTACCGCCGTGTGGACATTCTTAGCGAACTTCCAATGCGTCATCATTCCTCAGTGTTTCAGCATCCCACTTCGTTCCACACTGTCTGTTCACAATTTTCTCATGCTTCAGCCCACTCTTCATCAGTACTAAATTGTGCACCGACTATTTCTACATCCTGATATGCCATACAATCCCGTATCGTTTATGGATTCATGATTTCATCCACTTGGAATCTTCCAGTGTCTCCGGGTCTTTTCCAAGCATACATGCCCCTCTCTTCTTGTTATTCCTGTACAGAGTATTCCCTATTATTATCTAAAATTTATTGCCTAATCTCATCCTCTCCACTCTCTCATTCCTACTGCCAAATAAATGTTATCCCGTGGCTCTTTCTTCTATTCCATCCCCTAAAACCGATGTCCCATCCCCCATGATTATCAGATTTTTCATTCCTCCTTACACAGTGTATTACCAGCTCAATTGCGTCATGTACTTTTTCTGTCCCTTTATCTTCTACTAGCGACTTTGGCATGTGTATCTTAACTATCACTGTCGACTTCGGTTTGCTATCGAATCTAATCAGAACAACCCTATAACTGAACTGTTCGCCGGCCGCGGTGGTCTAGCGGTTCTGGCGCTGCAGTCCGGAACCGCGGGACTGCTACGGTCGCAGGTTCGAATCCTGCCTCGGGCATGGGTGTGTGTGATGTCCTTAGGTTAGTAAGGTTTAAGTAGTTCTAAGTTCTATGGGACTTATGACCTAAGAGGTTGAGTCCCATAGTGCTCAGAGCCATTTGAACCATTTTGAACTGAACTGTTCATAGCAGTTCACTCTCTGCCACAGTTCCGTATTCGTAACGAATCCTACTCTCGTTCCATCATTTTCTGCTGCTGCTGGTATTACCCTATATTCGTCTGACCAGAAATCCATACCTTTTTTCCATTTCACTTCACTGACCCCACTCCATCTAGATTGAGCCTTTGCATTTGCCTTTTTAGATTTTCTACCTTTCTACCACATTCGAACTTCTAACTTAACTTTCTTTGTTTAAATGGTTCAAATGGCTCGGAGAACTATGGGACTTAACTTCTAAGGTCATCAGCCCCTGGAACTTAGAACTTCTTAAACCTAACTAACCTAAGGACATCACACACATCCATGCCCGAGGCAGGATTCGAACCTGCGACCGTAGCGGTCGTGCGGTTCCAGACTGTAGCGCCTAGAACCGCTCGGCCACCCCGGCCGGCCTTTCTTTTTTTATTCCCTGTTTTTCTCGTGGTCACCTTCCCCTTAGTCGTCCCCTCCATAGATATCCGAGTGGGGCACTGTTCCGCATAATTTTGCCAAAGGAGAGATCATCATGACAATTTTGAATTACAGGCCACATGTCATTTGGATACACGTTATGTGTCTTTAATGCAGTGGTTTCCATTGCCTTCTGCATCCTCAGGCCGTTTATCATTACTGATTCTTCCGTCTTTACGGGCAGTGTCCCACACCAAAGACAAGAGACAGTGCCCTTAACCTCTGTCCTCACCTCCACCCTCTTTGACAACGCCGTTGACAAGTTGAGGGTGACTTCTTATGGTGGAAGTCTTTGGAATCAATTACTGATGTTTTTTATTCAAAATCTAAGCAATGGCGGGTTTCGGACCAGGGACGAGTATGTTTGCACTACTTGTCAAAGACGCTACTTATAGATCACGGGTTTATCCCACTCTACCAATTATAAATCCACCCCAACTGTAAATCCGTCCTCACAGTAAATCCGCCCCAACTATAAATCCATCCCACCAATGCAATCTCATTAGCCCTCCCTTGTCCTTCCCCTCCAATCTATCTCTAGCTATTTGCTCCCTTCCTTCCTCGACTTTTCCTACGCCTTTTTTCCCTTCGTATTATGGTCTTAATGACACCTCCAGCTATTCCTGCTCAGTAGCCACTCCTTTCCTATCGATACACACCACTTTCCCATGTTTACACACCCCGTTATCATGATAAGGTTCAATTCTTTCCACTCAGACAACATACTATTTTTCCAGGGAAAGCCCTCTAAGTCACAGTGCAATACTTCATTTTTAAGATCCAGGTGTTACAACGTGTATTAAATGTATTATTATTTTCGTTTTACCTTTTCGTACTCCTAATTTAAATTAACTAGTTTCCTTTGTATAGAACCTTCCACATTGTCATCATTACAACTTCTGAAATCGCTTGTACAAGTCTTGCCCTTACAGGGCGGGGAGAATTAAGTAGCAGCAAAGAAGAAAAGAAGAGGAAAGCGCACAGCAAATCATTGTTCAAATGGCTCTAACCTAAGGACAGCACACAACACCCAGCCATCACGAGGCAGAGAAAATCCCTGACCCCGCCGGGAGTCGAACTCGGGAACCTGGGCGTGGGAAGCGAGATCGCTACCGCACGACCACAAGATGCAGGCAAATCATTGTAGCCTCTAATGTCCAAATCAAGTATTGTTTTTCTTGTGCTCGGTTTAGAGCCAAGTATTATCTTTCTTTTATTTTAATACCACCATATTCGCCTTTGTGTGTTACCTTCACTTAAAAGTCCCCACAAATGTCTGTATACTCATACATGCCATACGAGGAGTTTTATTGAATTTTTTTAAAGTACAACAAGAGTTTGTACAGTAATAATACTGTTGCTATTTCCTGCAGTGTTTCAGGGAACTGTCAAATTTTAGCAAAAACATTTGGAAATTTGTGGTAAGATCTTATGGGACCAAACTGCTGAGGTCGTCAGTCCCTAGACTTACACTCTACTTAATCTAACTTACACTAACTTACGCTAAGGACAACACACAAACATGCCCGAGGGAGGACTCGAACCTCCGACGGAGGGAGCCGTGCGACCGTGACAAGACGCCTAGACAGCGCGGCTACACCGCGCGGCAAATTTTAGCAGAGGTACAACTTCTCGATGTGGCTGGTTTGTACTTCCCATCGTATCTTTTTCACTCGTGCCGCGCAAGTCAAATACCGTGCAACCATGCGAACTGTACTCGACAACGTGATGTTATCGGGAGAGGTTACAAGTTTACAATACCAGAGAGAAGGAAAAGTCTGATTTTATATAACTTTTCCAATCCCATTTGGTTCTAGAAGTGTAGGGAAAGAGAAAGTTTTCGGTTTTGCCCATAAAGATAAATTTAACCTAACATCACAGAGAGTTTCTCTCCCTCCCGCTCTCCCCCTCCCCCCTTCCTCTCTCTCTCTCTCTCTCTCTCTCTCTCTCTCTCTCTCTGGCAGTAAGAGCAGTGGAAACCGCGGTGGGAAATCGGACAATGAGAACGCCTTGCGACGCTCGTAAAGCCCTCTGGCGGGCTCTGCAGTAAACGCCCCATAGACCGGGGCACAAGCGTATCTGCTGGCTCAGCTGCTGCGTTCTGGAATTTTCTAGAAGTCTAACGGCATCCCACTTCGCTTCGATCCCGGGCTCTACGTAAAGTTGTCTGTGTGTGTGTGTGTGTGTGTGTGTGTGTGTGTGTGTGTGTATGTTGTTCGCTCCTCGGACTATGCATGAACATACTCTTGCATTTCGCTTAAAGGACCTTTAGATTTCTTTTTGTATGCCATTGGTGTGTAAGTGCGTAACTATCGGTTCTCCGTTAATCAAGATGTAAATAGCAGCCTCAGACTTGATTGTTGCGTTTCGCAACATTATTGGAACTATGTGTTAGTGAAACACTGAAACGGCGGTCTGGAAAGAAATAAACCTAATTTTTCGCTTGGTGACAAGCTGTTAGTACTTGCTGAGTACCGAGACTGTAATGAATATATCGTGGTAGAACAAAAAGATAAATATACCAGTTGGTCTGGAAAGAAACATCCAAACCCTGACTGTAGATGGTAGTCTTAGACCTGGAGGAAGACTTGTGATCGGGTACAGGAGAAATAAAAGAAAATGACCAGAAGTTCAGATGGCTAGTGTCCCTCTAACTGCAAAGACAATAAACGAAAAAGATGTGCTGCACAATGTAACAGTAAATTCTACTTAGTTGAATTTTGACATGAGAACAAAGACGAAAATTTGTGTGTTCGAATAACTTGTGAAGCATAGTGGCACATATCGAGTAGAAGAGTGGGTACAGGACACAAAATTAAAATAATGCACACACACACAGCGTATAAAATGGTTTTAGGAGGCTATACTTTGTGGTGACTTTAGGAGATAAAATTTGGTAACAAAAATTATGATGATGATGATGATGATGGTGGTGGTGGTGGTGGTGGTGGTGGTGGTGGTGGTGGTGGCTGGTTTGTGGGACGCTCAACTGCGCGGTCATCAGCGCCCTTACAGTGTCTCGATCTTTACACAGTCCAATTATAGCCACTTGACGAATGGTGATGATGATGATGATGGTGATGGTGATGGTGATGGTGATGGTGGTGATGGTGATGGTGATGGTGATGGTGATGGTGATGGTGATGGTGATGGTGATGGTGATGGTGATGGTGATGGTGATGGTGATGGTGATGGTGATGGTGATGGTGATGGTGATGGTGATGGTGATGATGGTGATGATTGTGACATGATGGGGAAAAGATACACCCAATCCCCGGGCAGAGAAAATTCCCAATCCGTCCAGGCAGGATCTACAGGCAGAAAAAAATTGAAAGGCGGTTGGTTATCTGATACCATATAGGAGAAACACTAATAACAGTCACATGTAGAGGTTACATGAGAAGGTGCCGGAAATTACTTGGAAGGAGTTTCTCGTGAATGAAGAGATATGGGGAAAGGAAACAATGTGTGGCGGAAATAAAAGTTTCAATGAGAAGGAGATGACTACAAACAGTCGAGACGTGAAATACCCCGTGACGATGATTTAGCGGTAAATGGCATTTGGTGTTCTAAAGAAAGAGCTATTGATATGCGTACAGTTGCTTCTCTTTTCTCCAAAGTCCTATGTAATTTTCCTATAGGCGGTATCTATGTTCCCCCTGGTGAAGGAGCAGTCCGTCTTCAGGCCACAAGTGGCCCATCGGGACCATCCGACCGCCTTGTCATCCTCAATGAGGATGCGGTAGGAGGGGCGTGTGGTCAGCACACCGCTTTGCCGGTCGTTAAGATGGTTTTCTTTGACCAGAGCCGCTACTATTCGGTCGAGTAGCTCCGCAATTGGCATCATGGGGCTGAGTGCACCCCAAAAAATGGCAACAGTGCATGGTGACCTGGCCCCTGGTGAAACATTCTTCTAAATTCCCACATCTGGGTGTTCTGCCTGACTTATGGGCATCGTAGCAGATATAACTTAATATGTAATTTTTAATGGGACGAAATCTACACAGGTAGTAGTAATTTCGAGATTATCTCAAACGACATTTATAGTGCTGTTACTATTTACACTATACGAATATATATTACTTAGAGAAAAAGAAGCATGCGGAAGACACGGACGGATGTCAAAGTAACTTTACATGTACAGTCTTAGACATAAAAACTGACCGTCGTCCAGCCGTCATTAAGACTAAGTCCTAGTCGCTCATTGAAGGTGGCCAATAAAACCGACCGCCCCTGACAAAGCTAAGTCTGGCCATCTGCATAATCTGGAGACACGGTAAGATGCAGAAGTCTGGAGAAAGTATTGTCTACTTCTGAGATGTTGTCGTGTTTTGTGAGCCCGTGGTCTAGTTGTAAGAGTCGTCCATTCTAAACTTATACTCATGTCTTCGCATCCAATTGTATCTCCTTCTTTTTCCTACCACATATCGGCCCTCGTCTTAAGTTATGAGTCTGATTGAACATCGAAGATAATTCGCTTCACATTCTATCCACCAGTAATAACAAGTACCTCCAGAAATAATTCCGCAGGACAGCTCGTGGCTGCGGCGCGATCAGGAAAGCTTACGCTCGAGCGTTTCCTCGCGCTGCAGCGGCTACTGGCCACCGGCCAGACGCCACCCCAGATCACGTAAGAAACAGATTGCCCGATCGCTTGGTCTAGCAGGCAACCCTTGCCACGGAACGGCCACCAGGCGGCAACAGTGTCGCACCCTTACTTGTGGAATCAACCACTAGATGGCACTCCGTTCTGTGAAATATGTGGCAACATCGGCCGAACGCGTGCAGCTTTCCACTATTTGGCGTTTGTGAAGTACAGCTGTTTCTGACATACCAGTGGTAGTGGATCGAGTCCTCATGCCGAGGACCTGCGAGTATATCAACTGTGGAAGGAGTAGACGAACAAATCCTGAATTAGAAATGTTCAGATTTCCCGTCAAAGATAAAGAAAGGTTACGCGAGTGGATTTTAAATTCAGGTAAATCAATAAATTAGTTACAAGTACGAATTAATGAAGAGCCCTAAGCATTCGATCCTATCTACATTCTGTCGATCTTATATTCTGATATAACGTGGCAGCCCTTCCTGTACAAGAATCATATTTTATAATTTTTAAATGAAATCTTTGCTGCGATTTAGACTTTTTTAAATGTTCAAAGACAAGTGTAGTAGAACTGTCTCAAAACTGAAAATTATAAAAAATATGTAGTTTATTCATATTGTATTTAAGTACCAAATAAAGATTCTCCGTTAGGCTGCACAAATAAGTTTCGTTGCCTTTCCTTGATCACTCTACCATGTTTAACTAGAAAGAAGCAATGTGTTAAATCTGAGCAAAACAGTACTGCTTGTGACAATAGTAGATGTGCTGACCGCATAGTTAAGATGTTTACCATCACAGATTTTTTTTTACTCACGATATTTAAAGTTTCACAATATTTATTTTTTTCGAAGATATCGTGGTTAAGTGCGTACATGAAATTATATTCGTTTACAACCAACAGTAAGCAAATGCAAAATGTGGTTATACTTAAGAACGCTTACAGAAATACTTAGAAATGAAGCAAAATCATTTTCTTAAACTTATTTACAGTCTCAATGTGAAAAATATCTTGTAGTTATAACTCGCCTAATCCCTATACATACTTTATGCAAAATAAATAATTATGTCGGTAATGTCAGGACGCGAAACCCACTGCTCAGTGCAATATTTGTCAGTAAATTAACGGATTATATTTCAAAGACGTTGAGGTTTTGAAAACTTTCTAGTGTTAACCTGCACGTGGAGATCTCTTTTACCACCATAATCCGTATCAGAAGAGCTGTATAACAAAGAGGAAATAGACGGCATGGAAGGCGAGTGTAAAACCTGTGCGACTGCAATACAGTCTGCATTTAAACAGTAACTCACGAGAAATATTTGTGTGTTACTTTTCATTTGTTTAATTTCACATATGATTGTGAGAAGTATCCCTATAGTAGAAATAAACTTGGTTTGTAGAATTACAGGAGCTAATCTACATTCTTCGATTGAAAACTCGGGAAGAACCATAGCGATCATGGTCTACAGTCAGCTGTGTGACGAATGCATTTCGCTCGCAACGCTCTAGCCGAACACAAATCAGCGTCATTCACGTCACCGAAGATACAGCGTTGCCAATTCCGCGACATGGACAGGTCAGTTAGCATTGTAGCGCGCCTGCGACATCTGTTGACCGACAGGAAAACTATTTTTGCGGTTGCCTGTTCCGCCGTAAGGATGGTCAATCTGTTTCTTACGTGATCTGGGACGCCACCCGCCACCTGAAATCGGGCGCCGCCCAGGTGAACGCGGCGGAAAGCTGGAAGTGTATGTATCAACTCTCATTTTCGAGTTTGAAGCTCTAGTTATCATCCTGCAGTCAAGCATTGAATTTTGCACACTGGAAAATCAGGAACTGCGGTTAGACGTTGCAATATTGGGTCGCAAGTGGAAAAAAGTGTAACATCTGCGCCGGCCGGTGGGACCGTGCGGTTCTAGGCGCTTCAGTCTGGAACCACGCGACCGCTACGGACGCAGGTTCGAATCCTGCCTCGGGCATGGATGTGTGTGGTGTCCTTAGGTTAGTTAGGTGTAAGTAGTTCTAAGTTCTAGGGGACTGAGGACCTCAGAAGTTAAGTCCCATAGTGCTCAGAGCCATTTGAACCATTTGTAACATCTGCAACACAGTATTTACTTTTGGTATAATATAGGGGTGAATTCAAAGGAGGCAGCTCGAAAGACTTGAACTGTTTGTGGAGCGAGTGCTTCTGGGAAAAAGTACCAGAAAAAGATATTCCTGTTTCAATAAAGATCGTTCTGGCGTGAATGATTTTCCACAGTAAGGAAGTCTAGACCACTGATGTAAGTGATCGATTATCATTTACCATCATGCGACATTTGTGTTCAACAGGCGAGGCTGCTTCCTCTAATTCCAAACAACAAAAATCAACGGGGCGACAATTATTGCAGTTTCGCTTGCACGTCATCAGGTCTCTCATTGAGCATTCCTACCCAATACTGCTACTGGTGACGAGTTATGATACTTAACTTGCCAAGAGGAAATGAGACGCTGGGCCGCATCAAAAGACATAAACTCGAGCAAAGTGTAGTGTGAACATAATATTTTTCCATCTGATAGCTCCAAAAGTGTGTCCTGCACTATGAGGTCTTCCCCAAGCGTGTGTCCCTGACAGCTGAAATTTGCTGTCAACAATTGAGACACCTTTCGATCGCAGTGTAAGAAAATCGACCGACGAAACTACATCACGTGTGCTACTGCATGATAACGCACTCTGTTGATTTGAGAGACAAAACTATCCAGGAGAATGATAGGGAAATCATCTCTCAGCCACTTGTCCCTCTGGTCGTATACTCGTAAACTTTACCTTTCCTGCTCTTGATTGATCAACCGTCAAGGCAGTTCATTTCTAGACGAGAATTCAAACTACAGTGGTTTAATGACATTGTTAGAACCAGTAGGTTTCTACAGGCGTCGAATTTGTAAACTAGTTTAGCATTGTCAGATATTATAGATATTGTGAAAGAATATACTCTTGCTGATTAATTTGTTTTTGATGATTACTGTTGTGTTCAATAAAGTAATGGAAAACGCAATTAAAATATTCACTGTACTAATACAAATTACATTCAACTTACTACAGAAACATCAGATGGCAGTCTATCTTAGTAAAACTTTAAATGAGATTAGATTAGATTTACTTTCGTTCCAATTGATCCGTACTGAGGAGGTCCTCCAGGATGTAGAGTATGTGAGAAAAACAAAATACATGACAAATATTTACAACTGAAACAAATAAGCTAATGTACCTTCCACAGTTCCCGAGTGGGATGATCGTCATCTTTTTTAATGAACAAAGAATCATTTTACAAACACTCATGCACTGAATTTAAAATAATTTTTTTTTATTTATAAGTTAATAAGCACGTAATAGAACTACTATAATACTTATTTACAATGAACATATTACTGCATTGAAAAGGTGAGCAATTGTGAGCAATTGGCTACCCTAGTGAGGAACTTTACAGTGGGAATTAAGTTGAATGATAGTGATGCTAACTCAAATATGTTCTCATTGAAAGAGTCTTTAAGGAAATCTACATTGAAATCACCATCAATCATTATTTCTTTGTTTTTGGTTGTTAAATGGGCGAGTACGGCTTCAAGGTGGTTTTGTGAACAGATTAAAGTTACCTGCAGGCGCTCGATATACAGTTAATATTATGAAGGACTTTTCGTGAAATTGTACTTCTGTTGCAAGTGCTTCCGTATGCTGTTCGAGGCAAAATTTGTGAATGTCTATGTTCTTAAATTTATGACAGTTCCTGATGAATGTGGCAACTCCTCCTTTCGCCATTCCTGCTCTACAAAAGTGAGATGCTAACCTAAACCCTGTAACATTTAAAAGTCCTATACCAGTCGTCACATGATGTTCAGAGAGGCAGATTATGTCAGCTGGTTTTGAAGACTCTAATTCATCTATGCAGATAATTAAATCATTAATTTTATTTCTCAGTCCTCGAATATTTTGATGCTGTGTCTGTAAGACGATTGTGCCTATTTTAACACGAATTAGCAGGATATTACTGACTTTTGACTTCGAAAGGGTCTGTATTTAATTTATGTCCGGTATCATACTCAAGTATTATGAAAATGTAGCAGTTCATAGCTAAAATTATGTATTCACAACAACAAAAAATATGTCGGCAGAAAACAAATGCAACATTATGAATTTTGCAGTACCATAAAGTTTTTGCTCTGACACTAATGGGTACTGAAAGTAGCAAGACGAATTTCGGACCAGTATCTTGAAGGTGTATTCATCGGAAGCAGTTCACAATTTTGGAACTTCTCCAGTAGTTGAGTTGGCAAAGTATCTTTGCTATCCAATATTATTATTGAGATCACTGAAACTGGCACACCCGCCAGAAGACAGGCATGACCTGGCTTCTTGTTGTCAGTTTTTCTGACGGGTATTCAGCCGTTGCTCGAAACGTGAAGACTTAAAGGTGAACTGAATGTGTCATATGGCGAAAATCTGATGTTTCTGTCCTTCCAGCACTAACATTCAAAAAATAGTTACCGTAAGCGGCATAAAAGCGCCTCTGACTGCAGTCATAATTAGTGGAATTCGACAAATCCCATCTGTCATCTGATGATTGTGAAAAACTACTTTTTTCATCTGCACAGCATCGCAGTATGAACTCAAGGGTTTCGGAGGATTCCTATAGTTAGTTTCGTTATGATCGTTTTCAATGACAGTAGGGGAGGGGCTAAACCGTCTGACTTGAAATATAATTTCCCAGCGGGATTTGAATCTTTGGCTACATTTTCAGTAGCACATCCAGTGACGTATCAAGAATGTGAGCATTCACTCATTGTTGTAGTATAAGCTAGGGTAGAAACAGGAGGTTTCTAGAAAGTAAACGATGAGAAACACTGTAATTAACATGTAAAGTAACCATCTCACAAACGTAAATTTTCCAAATCGCTGTCACTTGTTAAACATGAATTGTTCAGAAAATTACAACTACATCTGGTGAAATGAGTCCGTCACTATCACTGAGTTGTCAAACATTTTCCGAGCAGCACTTTATATATATATATATATATATATATATATATATATATATATATATATATATATATACTACTGGCCATTAAAATTGATACACCACGAAGATGACGCGCTACAGACGCGAAATTTAACCGAAATAAAGAAGATGCTGTGATATGCAAATGATTAGCTTTTCAGAGCATTCGCACAAGGTTGGCGCCGGTGGCGACACCTACAACGTGCAGACATAAGGAAAGTTTCCAACCGATTTCTCATACACAAACAACAGTTGATCGGCGTTGCCTGGTAAACGTTGTTGTGATGGCTCGTGTAAGGAGGAGAAATGCGTACCATCACGTTTCCGACTTTGATAAAGGTCGGATTGTGGCCTATCGCGATTGCGGTTTACCGTATCGTGACATTGCTGATCGCGTTGGTCGAGATCCAATGACTGTTAGCAGAATATGGTACCGGTGGGTTCAGGAGGGTAATACGGAACGCCGTGCTGGATCCCAACGCCCTCGTATCACTAGCAGTCGAGATGACAGGCATCTTATCCTCGTGGCTGTAACGGATCGTGCAGCCACGTCTCGATCCCTGAGTCAACAGATGGGGACGTTTGCAAGACAACAACCATCTGCACGAACAGTTCGACGACGTTTGCAGCAGCATGGACTATCAGCTCGGAGACCATGGCTGCGATTACCCTTGACGCTGCATCACGGACAGGAGCGCCTGCGATGGCGTACTCAACGACGAACTTGGGTACACGAATGGCGAAACCTCATTTTTTCGGATGAATCCAGGTTCTTTTTACAGCATCATGATGGTCGATCCGTGTGTGGCGATATCGCGGTGAACGCACATTGGAAGCCTGTATTCGTCATCGCGATACTGGCGTATCACCCTGCGTGATGGTATGGGGTGCCATTGGTTACACGTCTCGGTCACCTCTTGTTCGCATTGACGGCACTTTGAACAGTGGACGTTACATTTCAGATGTGTTACGACCCGTGGCTGTACCCTTCATTCGATCTCTGCGAAACCCTACATTTCAGGAGGATAATGCACGACCGCATGTTGCAGGTCCTGTACGGGCCTTACTGAATACAGTAAATGTTCGACTCCTGCCGTGGTCAGCACATTCTCCAGATCTCTCACCAATTTCAAACGTCTGGTCAATGGTGGCCGAGCAACTGGCTCGTCTCAATACGCCAGTCACTACTCTTGATGAACTTGTAACACCACAGCTCTTATGCTGTATGGATTCATTTTGCTTTATTTAATGTCACATTGTTGATCTTCTGTAAGTGTGATTGAATCGATAACATAAAATTGTGTACTCTTTTCTTTGTCAAATCTTTGATGTCGTGATTTCATTCTATGCAAAGTAGTGTATCTGCAATTTATATTCTTTGTCCCATTTGGAGGGAACAGAACTTATTGTATGTAATTGTGATTTTGTGTGAATAATTTTTTGTAGAAGTGTCAATATGTAAAAATGTTTTGTTTTATTTAATGTATTTGTTTGCTGTTATGTAAACTGCTGATCCTCACTTAGGGCTCTTAGTTATTCTGTATGTAAATGGTGTAGTGGTTCCCCTCTGGAACGGAACTGTGTAGTGCGCGCAAATTATGGTTGGCCTAGGTGGAAAAGGTGGAACTGATAGTCAGTCGGAGAAGAGCAGTCAGTCGGGGACGAGCCACCAGTCGGAGATGAGCCAGTAGTCGGATTTGAGCTACGAGTGTGTGCACTGCTAGTATAAAGGTGCATATTGTGATGATTCAGAGAGAGGCTTTTCCTGCTTCTTTCCAAGGCCTCGGATGGATGGACAAATAGCTGGAACTATTCTGGAACTTGTATGAATCATCGCCACGAAGAAATGACAGAGTCCAGCAATTCTACCTGCAATTCCACCTACCAACATGCAGTTGCCACCACGTTGCGCCATTACTGTAACGTAATACTGTATTGATGTACAGTGAAGGATCAGCCTAATGGATTTGTTAATGTGCTGAAATATAAGGTAATTCATATCGGAATTTATTTACCTACCTTGATTTTACTCCTCATCATAAAACCTCTCAGGGTCCTCTCCGTTTGAAGTAAAGTAATTACCGAGTGTCCTTACTGAAAGTACATTGAAGCCTAGAGCTCTGTTAAATAATGCCTCTTGAACTTATTAAAGAGAAAGTTAAAGTCAATGATAATTGCTGAAAACAATTTTCCTAGTAAAACTGCTTATCAAAGTACTGTTGCTAACGGTAAAATTAAAAGTCCTTAAGTAAAGTAAATGAACACATTGTTGCCTGTAGTAAATTCTAAAAGGAGAGTCAGTTTCTTGCAATTTTGTCAACATTGTGTTTCGTTGTAGTAAAATTGAGAAAGTTGCAGTTGTGAAACGTTACATTCTCATGTATGTCAAGTGTTTGTCTCTCTTGTGTGCATATTAACAGTATAAAGACCACTCAGTTTGTGTAAACCCTGAAAGTGATAGTGTTTCTCTGTACCTGTTATAATTTTGAAAATAGTTCCTGCTGCTCTAACTGTTAGCTTCAATCTTAAAACATTTGTGTGTCAGAGTTCATTGCATTCGCGTGTTACTAAGTCTAGGTTGTGTCTGTTGTGTTGTCCATTATAGTTACTTATACCTACTTTCATAAACGATAATGGTAATCTTTCTCTTGCCTAATTAGGCTGGCGACCGTTTCCCTTATTCTAGGAATAGTATAGCTAGGCAAAATTTTGTTTGTCACTATTCCAATATTTACGTAATTCTTACTTTCATTTCCGATAAGCCACCTCCGTTAGGAACAACACGGTCAAACTAACAAAATTCTTCTCAGAGGGTAACACTGCTCTGTTGCTTTGTGCCATAGTTTCTTTAACAAAATTGTTTTCTGTTACAACCTGCTTCTGGCATTGAGGTTATGGTACAGTAGTAGCAGACAGGGAGTGTTATAAACTGTGGTATCATGTTGACGCTGCATGGGCAGCTGTACCTGTACACGCCATCCAAGCTCTGTTTGACTCAATGCCCAGGCGTATCAAGGCCGTTATTACGGCCAGAGGTGGTTGTTATGAGTACTGATTTCTCATGATTTATGTATCCAAATTGCGTGAAAATGTCATCACATGTCAGTTCTAGTATAATATATTTGTCCAATGTATACCCGTTTATCATCTGCATTTCTTCTTGACACTACGAATCGAAACAGACAGCCTCGATCATCAATTAAATATTGAAGGACAAATGTCCAGGTTATCATAGCGCGTTAAAATACAGCCACGGCGGCAGATGAAAATTTGTGCCAGACCAGGTTCGAACGCGAATTCGTGGTGTCTTTTCTTTCGGACATGTCAGAAAGAACAGACACCATACATATATGCATACACACGGTGTTTCAGGGGAAGTAGTAGACATGTGAGCAGGTGGTAGTATAGACGAATTGAATAAAAGATTTTATATAAAGTGGCCACTTTCTATTGAGTACAGAGATACAGCTGTTAGAACGTAACCCTCAAAAACTGAAAGGAAAGGCAAATGACGTTGGAAGTTAATTTTCAAAAATTCCTCCATCACTTTCAATGACCTTTTGAGTTATCATGATAACACAACGTTTGGGTCTTCTGAGGTCGTCTTTGCGTTCTTTTTGAGGGATGCACAATTCATAAGCCGAACGATCAAATAGGCACATTGTTTTACTTTTCCTTTGTAGACCTTGCCATTCAACCATCCCCACTGGCAAAAATCCAAAGGGATAAGGTCCTGGGACCTTGTTGGCCAAGAAAGGAGCCCACATCTAGTGATCCATCTTCCGAGGAATATTAGGTTTGGGTGATGTGTCACCTGACGAATAAAATATGCAGGAGTCTCGCCATGCTGGAGAAACATACTCATTCTTGTAGCCAAAGGAACCTCTTCCAATAATTCTTTCTGAAGGAAGTGTAGACAATGGGGTCCTGTAACGACCAACAAACGAAACGAAGGAGCATTGAACCCAGCTGTATGTACCCAATAAAAATTGGACCCATGTTATATGGCATTTTTCAGCAATTTGTCTATACTACCACCTCCTACAATATTTACTTTTCCTCCTGAAACACCCTCTATAATTATTCAGGTCTCGACGGGCCATAGAAAGTTTTCAGTGCTAGACGCACGTCATCGTCCGAACCCTCGCGGGAATACAGTGTGGCTGCTGCGAGCGAGTGAAATAATTAACGATTAACGGAGGGAGGGGGAGGTACTGTGGTATGTGGTATGCGGCAACGATGGGAGTTAGCGTCTGACGAGGAGCGTGTGCAGATAAGTTCTGCAGGCATGTTGGCCGTTGTGTCCAATAGTGCAATGGTCAGTGCGTTTGCCTAGTAGGCAAGAGGTCCAGGTTCGAACCCCGGTCGGGTACAAATTTTCATCTGCCGCTGTTGCTGTATTTCATCGCTCTGTGACAGTGTAAACATCTGTCCTCCGATATTTAAGATGCAATTTTTTTAGGCAATACAGGTGATTTGCCAACATTTGTCTTGCCATCAATGTAACGGGACTTCAACAGCATCCATTTCTTAGTCATTGCAGCCGGCGGAGTGGCCGTGCGGTTCTAGGCGCTACAGTC
The DNA here is from genome assembly GCF_023864275.1 of Schistocerca cancellata. Lineage (NCBI taxonomy): Eukaryota > Metazoa > Arthropoda > Insecta > Orthoptera > Acrididae > Schistocerca > Schistocerca cancellata. The sequence continues at coordinate 265,521,392 of NC_064627.1, forward strand.
TGGAGCCGAGCGACCGCTCCGGTCGCAGCTTCGAATCCTGCCTCGGGCATGGATGTATGTGATGTTCTTAGGTTAGTTAGGTTTAATTAGTTCTAAGTTTTAGTCGACTGATGACCTCAGAAGTTAAGTCGCATAGTGCTCAGAGCCATTTGAACCATCTTAGTCATTGCTTTGTGATGTGGCTAACTCATGTCATATACATGATAATCAGATTGTAGCGCACATTCAGTCAAATAACGAATGGTCAGCATACAAGTATTTACCAACAGTGGAAGCACGATTGCAGCGAGCTGAACACTTAACCAAGAGCAACATAGAGTACATATGTAATGAGTCATTTGAGCTGCATAGCTGACAGTAGTATTTGTCAAGCAATACACTGAAGAATCAATGTAATACCCGCACGATGATCTCTTCAGTCACACTGTATCATTAGCAGCTCGTGAATGGAGTATTATGTTCGCTGAATCACATTACTGAACCTGATGCCAAATAAAGAGAAGCGACGACGCCACCACACTATCTTCACTTACGTAGGTAGCGCTAGATTATGTGCGCCATCATTAACGTTACTGTAAGCAGTTTGACAGCATAACGTCACCACATCAACTGACAACCTGTACCAGTATCATCACACAGTTGTTACTCGCAGTGATTACAAGTTGCTGATGTTTGTCCAGAATAACGGAAAGCGCCTCATGAATGTGAAGTTCCATTTGCATTACACCTAGGACAGAGAGAATCCTAAATAACAGTAGGGGTTACTCAGCGAAGGGAAGAGTACACGTATTGTCTGGAGTTCTTGCAGTCTGATATTAATGTAGTTCCCGATGGTTTCACACTAACGGGCTCTTTTGGCTATCGGAATACTCATATGGGAATCATCAAATTGCTGGAACACTGAACTACCTTAATAACACCTCGTTTTGGAGTGATTATGACTCAGAAAGCGACGTTAATTTGACGTTTCCGTCCGTCCCCTGACGACTTACTGAATGAAGCCTGAAGTGCACTCACAGTTGTGTTGCCTGCAGCATGAATTCTAAGTGTTGTGGCAGCTGGCAGTCATTGCTAAATACAGACATATGTAAATATCTGCACTGATCTAGGGCAACTCGTCTTTGTTGCATTTTTTTCCATACCGTAATTAGCACAATAACATAAGGCTCATTCCTGAAGAACTTGATGCCCGCAAATCCTTAAATAAAAATCTGCGAGCGGTAGTAATGCATGAAAGGAAACAGACTGTTGGACAAATGAATAGAGAGCTCCCTGCTTTTTGCGTTTCCGATAGGGCCTAAGATAAGAATCTGGTGCCATATTATGCTTCAGAACCCTATACTGTTTATTTTTCAGCAAGTTCCCGGTTTGGATGTACCGTGCACTATTCAGTGTCCCCTCGACGATCACCAGTGGTGTACGGCAAGTGTAGGAGATCGCTCCCCACACCATGATGCCGGTTGTTGGCCCTGTGTGCCTCGGTCGTATTCAGTCCTGATTGTGGCGCTCACCTGCACGGCGCCAAACACGCATACGACCATCATTGGCACCAAGGCAGAAGCGACTCTCATCGCTGAAGACGACACGTCTCCATTCGTCCCTCCATTCACGCCTGTCGCGACACCACTGGAGGCGGGCTGCACGATGTTGGGGCGTGAGCGGAAGACGGCCTAACGGTGTGCGGGACCGTAGCCCAGCTTCATGGAGACGGTTGCGAATGGTCCTCGCCGATACCCCAGGAGCAACAGTGTCCCTAATTTGCTGGGAAGTGGCGGTGCGGTCCCCTACGGCACTGCGTAGGATCCTACGGTCTTGGCGTGCATCCGTGCGTCGCTGCGGTCCGGTCCCAGGTCGACGGGCACGTGCACCTTCCGCCGACCACTGGCGACAACATCGATGTACTGTGGAGACCTCACGCCCCACGTGTTGAGCAATTCGGCGGTACGTCCACCCGGCCTCCCGCATGCCCACTATACGCCCTCGCTCAAAGTCCGTCAACTGCACATACGGTTCACGTCCACGCTGTCGCGGCATGCTACCAGCGTTAAAGACTGCGATGGAGCTCCGTATGCCACGGCAAACTGGCTGACACTGACGGCGGCGGTGCACAAATGCTGCGCAGCTAGCGCCATTCGACGGCCAACACCGCAGTTCCTGGTGTGTCCGCTGTGCCGTGCGTGTGATCATTGCTTGTACAGCCCTCTCGCAGTGTCCGGAGCAAGTATGGTTGGTCTGACACACCGGTGTCAATGTGTTCTTTTTTCCATTTCCAGGAGTGTAGTAATGGACTCCCTGCAACAGTCTGTATAGCATCGCACCACTTGTCGGAGACTGCAGCAGCCGGACTAGGGAATTACTGCCCCATGCGTAAGCTGCCATTAAGGCCGCAACACAGATGGCTGCATTTGGGGTGGTGCCGTGGCCAGGAAGCATGGCGTGGTAGTGGATGGCATCGCACTGTGTTCAGCACTGCACTGCATTGCACAGGTAGCACCAACGATCGCTTGCACCGCATCATGGACACCAACAGTTCTCACTGGTTCTATTTTGTCAAAAGCCGCAGGTCTTACGTGGTATTTAGTATGTAAGACTTACAAAAACGGTTGTTTTGTAACAAACTGCCGCCGTTTGACTGTAGTATTTATTGTTTTTCGTTAATTCATCCTAGTGCGACTTTTGCTTTAAAGCTGTTATCAAGAGCAGAGTCAATGAAGGGGAATAGCAGTAATAGTGAAATGGTGGTCTCTACATTATAAACATTAGATTGTGACTGTGATAGTCAACGGGGGACAAGACATTTAAGAGTCCTTTTTGTTCATTGTTGTGCATGTCCCTGTAATTTGAATGTGCCTGAATATATTAGTAAGTTGAAGTATATGCAATGAAGCGCCAAATAAACTGGAATAGACATTATAGACACGCATATTCAAATACAGAGATGCGTAAACAGGCAGAATACGGCGTTGCGATCGGCAACGCAAGCATAAGACAAGTGTCTGGCGCAGTTGCTAGATCTGTTACTGAGCTTACGATTGCATGTTATCAAGAATTGAGTGAGTTTGAACGAATCGGAACACGAACGACGGGACACAGCATCCCCGAGGTAGCTCATGAAGTGCGACCATTCACCGTGAACATCAGCAATCCGGTAAAACATCAGATTTGCGATAACGCTGCAGAGTTCAGTGCTGGGCCATCAACTGTCATCCTGCGAGCCATTCGACGAAACATCACCGATATCGGCTTTCGGAGCCAAAGGATCACTCGTGTACTCTTGATAACAGCACGACACAAACTGTTACGCCTCTCCTGGGCCCGTCAGCACCGACATTGGACTGTTGATGACTGGAAACATGTTGCCTGGGCGGACAAGTCTCGTTTCAAATTGTATCGAGTGGATGGACTTCTACGGGTATGGAGACAACCTCATGAATCCATGGAACATGTATGTCAGCAGGGTGCTGCTCAAACTGATGGAGTCTCTATAATGGTGTGGGGCGTGTGCAGTTAGAGTGATACGGTGCCCCTGTACGTGTAAATACGACTGACAGGTGACAGGTACCTAAGAGACCTGTCTGATTGTCTGCATCTGCCCTTATTGTGCATTCCGAAGGACTTCAGCATTTCAAGCAGGACAATGCGACAACCCAGACGTCCAGAATTGCTATAGAGTGGCTCCAGGAACACACTTCTGTATTTAAACACTTCCGCTGGCCACCAGACTCCCCAGATATGGACATGATTGAACATATCTGGGATGCCTTGTAACCTGCTGTTCAGAAGAGGTCTCCACCCCCTCGAACTCTTACGGATTTATCGACAGCCATGCTGGATCCTTGGTGTCAGTTCTCTCCAGCACTACAGTGCGCTTATCAATAAAGTTAAACTTTCAAACCACTGTAGAAATGATACCACTGGTCAGAATGACGTCAAATTGCAATGGAATATTGTCGAAGGAGGGGGAAAACATTTGGCAGAAGGAAAATAAATAGTTACAAAATGTATGAATAGATGGCGCTGTAAGCATCATAATGTAATGGTGGTCGACTACAGATGACAAATGCATCATACAACAACGCCTAAGGTGTACGTCTGACATTAAACAAACTGTACTACTCACTATGCGTGGATGTACAGGTGTGATACTCTTAGTTACGTAAGCTCATCCGCCACGGCAAGGTCATATCACATCGGATCGGAAAACTCTGTTTTTAATTATTCTGAGGCCAAACACCGCATTAAAAGCATCACTTACATGAATTTTTAATTGTCCTGAGGCTAAAAACCGCATAAAAACCATCAATCGAAATCAAATCGTCTTATTAATTTCCATGTGACTGGCGCAAAACATATTCAATATGCTGTCCACCGTTGTCTGCAACAAGTTGAAACCGAGATACAACATGTTCCACAACTGATCGAAGTGTTTCCCGGGTCACGTTCAAAATGTGCTGGGCAATGCGTGCCTTCAATGCAGCTAAGTTTGCAATCGGAACACTGAACACACAATCTTTCAGATAGCCCCACAGCCAGAAGTCAAACGGATTACGATCAGGTGATCGGGACGGTCAGGCTGTAGGGAAATGGCGGCTGATAATTCTAGCATTTCCGAAATGGCGCTCAGCAGCTGCTTAAATGGATTTGCAATGTGCAAGGTGCGCCATCTTCCATAAAAGTGATCCCATCCACACATTCACGCTGTTGCAGAGCTGGAATGAGGTGGTTGCACAAAAGACACTCATAAGGTTACCGGTGAAGGTACAGGTAGTAGGAAAGGAAGCACCTGTCTCTTCGAAAAATATGGCCCTATGATAAATGATGCCGTAAACCCGCACCACGCAGTGACGTTTTCAGGATGAAGTGGTACTGGTTGATTTGCATGTGGATTTTCCGTTGCCCATACTCGCCAATTCTGTGCGTTGACATATCGTGTCAGGTGGAAGTGGACGTCAAGTGTCCACAAAATCTTCCACGGCCTATCACCGTCCTCTTCGATGCTAGCAATAAATTCTAAAACAAAGGTCTCTCTTGCTGGCAGCTCAACAGGAAGCAACTCGTGCACATGAGTAATTTTGAATGGATTGCAAAGAAGGATGTTTCGTAGGATTTTACGCATCGTCGTCTCCTCCTGCATTGCCGCGGCCACTGCTTCCACTAACGTCGAATCAATCCGTTTCCTCCCCCTACCAGGTTGCGCACCAGAAGAACCCTTCTTTTGGAATTTCCGAATCATTTTCTCCAGACCCATGGCAGTCATCAGACCAACGCCTTTTTCCAAACCCCCTCAGTGTGCGGAACTTCTGCAGTGCGACGTGTGCACAGTCATCTTTCTTGTAATACAGTCTTACAAGCAGAGCACGATCCTGCATTGAGACAGTGACGACGAAAGTCGCAGACGGGAAATGAGGAAAAGCCGTGTACCCGGCGTGTTTGTACCAATGGTTCGTGCGCATGACAGGTGTTTTCATTACATATTCTGACACATCCAGGGCCATCTATTGATCAATTTTCACACTACTTTTTTTCTTCCGCCATACGTTTTCCCCCTTCTCCGATAATATTCCGTTACAATTTTACGTCATTCTGACCAGTGGTGTTATTTCAACACCGTTTTGAAATTTTAAGTTTAATTATAATCACCCTGTACTTCAGACATTAGTCGAGTCCATGCCACGTCGTGTTGCGGCACTTCTGCGTACCCGCGGGGCCCTACACGATATTCAGCAGGTGTGCCAGTTTCTTTGTCTCTTCAGTGTATATGAAAAACTGAGCCGCAGGGGTTTTGAATCTTGCAGGCAGTCATTCAATACCGAGATTTTGCATATCCTAGGTTTTGCCTGTCTCCATTACTTTCCCCTCTAAGTTTTCTTCCAACACCAAGTTAAGTAATCCACTTGCAAATCTGTCATTTCTTACAGTATCACACACATGCAGACTCCTATCCTCGTCTAAACTTTTTAGTATTTCTTTGCTTCATATTTTGTCTTCCCACTTCATATATAACATTCTTTGCTTCCACCACATTTCAGTTGCTTGCAGTTTCATATCCAGATTTCCGACGATATAACCTCTATCGAGTTGGGTAACGGTGAGCAATAGAATAGAAAGCATTACTTTCTACGACTGCCATACCTTTGGGGAGAACAGTGGAAAGCTGGAATACGCAATGAATGTCTGAGCACCATGATATCCTGAAGCAACAGCAGGTGCGATGTACCTCGGTGCTCTGTCCTGCGCCCATTGTTTTTGGGGAGAATGTGAACTGTTTGCGTCTGAACATAACGTGTCTTGAGAGGCGATGTCCAACAAGAACAAAAATTCAACGAATTTGCTGAAATTGTTGTTGGATGGCACTGGAATGCTATGCAGAAATGAATCTTCACTGAGTGATAAGCTGGCTGTGTTACATTGCAGCCCCTCTGGCCTGGATGCATGCACGTTTTTAACTGGGAAGCGTGTCAAAGTCATTATATCCTGTCCCGAGTCAAAGAGGTCCACAACTGGAATGAGATTTCCACTCTTCAGCGGAGTGTGCGCTAATATGAAACTTCATGGCAGATTAAAACTGTGTGCCTGACCGATACTTGAACTCAGGACCTTTGCCTTTCGCTGGCAAGTGCTCTTTCAACTGAGCTACCCAGGCACGACTCACGACCCGTCCTCACAGCTTTACTTCTGCCAGTACCTCGTCTCCTACGCCCCAAACTTCCAAACAAATGTTGGGAAGGTAGGAGACGAGGTACTGGAAGAAGTAAAGCTGTGAGGACGGGTCGTGAGTCGTGCCTGGGTAGCTCAGTTGAAAGAGCACTTGCCCGCGAAAGGCAAAGGTCCTGAGTTCGAGTCTCGGTCCGGCAAAAAGTTTTAATCTACCAGGAAGTTTCAGGTCCACAACTGTCGTAAATGGTCCTATATATCCTCGATTCTGGCACTGGGCTGGAACTGACGTCCAAACTGGCCTCTATACACATCTGGGGATTTTAGTGGCCACGAGAGTAGAGAAGTACCAAGTGTGTATGAGCGCTGTCGTGTTTTAAAATGGCACCAGGATACCATCGCATGAGATGTAACGCATGAGGATGTGATCGACTGCAACCTTCACGACGGCTATCCTTGCCCTCATGTTCTCATTCCCTGCAACGTCGAACTCTTGTCACACACGAATGCCCAACAAATCTGGATATTGCACGGTTCGTCCAACCGACCAAATGGAGACACAAAACTCTGTGTGTGCTGAAAACTGTCTCACATGATCACGCGGCATCTTCATGTCTCTCAATATCAGTACCTAATGCTTTTCTCGATCCTTACATATTCTCCATCCTTATATACGCTACCAGGCGTGTCAACAACACTGAACACGGATAACACTAATGGTCCCTGGTGTTCGTTATACCCATCACAGGAATAGGCAGCTCTCATCATTTAGATACCAGCAAATGGTATGTACACGTAGGCACTTACACTGACATTCGACCACATCTTCTGGGTACTTCTTTCCTTGTCAGGAAGTGTATACTCGTGTACTGCACATGGTAACGGCCCTATAAGAACCATGTGCCTGTTAGATTTTTCCCATTAAAAGCTACATGTTAAGTTACATCAGCTACAATGTCCCAAGTTCAGTCACATTAACCAAATGTAAGAATTTAGAAGGAGAAAAGGTAGATACTGTCTAGAAAAAAAAAGAAGTCTTTGATGGAAAGAGAAGCAGCTGTATGAAAATGGAGAACTTAGATGGAAAACCAGTCCTAAGCTAAGAAGGGAAAGCTGAAAGGTCGAAGGAGTAATAGTGAGTATGTACAAGAAACATGAACTTGAAAGCTATAGTATAAACAAGGGGAAGTGGACGTAGATGAAAATGATATGGGAGAGATGTGACGGCGAGAAGAATCTTACAGAGCACTGTAAGATCTAAGTCGAAACAAGGCCTCGAGAGTAGACGATATTCCGTCTGAACTAATGATGGTCTTGGAAGAGACTACAAAACTCTTGTATACTGTGTGCAAGATGTATGAGACAGGCGACATACCTTCAGACTTCAAGAAGAATGTAGTAATTCCAGTTCCAAATAAAACAGGTGCTGAAATGTGTGAATATTACCGAACTATCATTTTAATAAATCATGGTTGCAAAATACTGACACGAATCCTTAACATAAGAATGGAAAAACTGGTAGAAGGTGACCTTTGGGCAGATCAGGTTGGACTCCTGCGGAATGTAAGAACACGTGAGGCAATACTGACTGTACGACTTACCACAGAAGATAGGTTAAGAAAAGCCAATCCTGCACTTATAGCATTTGAAGACTTAGACAAAACTTTCGAAAAGCTTGACTGGAACACTCTTTGAAATCCTGGAGCTATCAGGAGTAAAATACAAGGAACGAAAGACTATTTACAACTTGTACAGGAACCAGACGGCAGTTACTTGAGTCGGGGGCATGAAAGAGGTCAGTGGTTTAGAAGGAAGTGAGACAGTGTTGTACCGTATCCCCGATGATATTCAGTCGGTATACTGAACTAGCAGTAAAGAAAACCAAAGGAAAGTATGGAGTGGGAATTAATGCTCAGGGAGAAGAAATCCAATTCTGTCAGATGGCAAAGAACTTGGAAGAACAGTTGAACGGAATGGACAGCGCTTTGAAAGGAGAATATAAGAAAAACAAGAATATGTAATGTAGTCTAATTATATCACATGATGCTGAGGGAATTAGATTAGGAAATGAAACACTTGAAGTAGTAGAGGAGGTTTTGCTATTTGGGCAGAAAATTACTGATGATGCCTGAAATAGAGAGGATATAAGATGTAGACTTGCAATCGGAAGAAAAGCTTTTCTGAAGAAAAGACATTTGTTAATGTTGAATATAGATTTTTAGTGTTAGCAAGTCTTTCCCGTTCGTATTTGTCTGAATAGCAGCCATGTAGGGAAGTGAAACATGGACGACGATCAGTTTAGACAACAAGAGGACAGATGACTTTGAAACGTGGTGCTACAGACGAATGTTGAAGATTATATGGGTAGATCACGTAAATAACGAAGAGGTACTAAATAGAATAGGGGAGAAGAAATTTGTGGCACAACTTTACTAAACGAAGGGATCAGTTGGTAGCACACATTCTAGAGACAGCAATGTATCGCTAATTTAGTATTGGAGGGAAGTGTTAGGGGTAAAAATCGTGGAGGGAGACCAAGAGATGAATAAAATAATCAGATTCAGAAGGATGTAGGTGCAGTAGTCATTCAGAGATGAAGACGTTTGCACAGAACAGAGTAGCATGAAGAGCTACACCTAACGAGGTTTCCGACGTAAGACCACAACAGCAACCAGATACTTTGTAAGCTCGTGCCTTGTTTACTCGATGACAGTGCGCAGTTGTGCTGAAATTCTTCCGGAACTCAATTTCAGTATCAGATTCTTTCAGTATTTCAGTATTTCAGTTCGAGTGTTTCTTTTTCTCTCTTTGAGAAATGAGTGACATTACTGCGGACGTGTGTATAAAATCCTCTGACCTGGAAAAAGACAAACGGCAGGAAACCGTGGAAACATACTCTATTTGTGTTGTCTGCTAGTCACGAGAATCTGTCCTCATCCATTGTCGTCGCTGGACGTCCCGCAGCACATTGGCGTCTGCGCGCGTGCTGAACTCGCTCGAGCTGGATCGTCTAATTTCGTTTGCAGTTCCGCCGCTGCGGTCACGGTGGCGTCGGTTGCGCCTGAAGCAAATACGGAAAAACAAATACCGCTTCCGAACAGCTGTGGCTATATTTTTTGCGGCATGCGTCTCAGTGAAGCACCAGTAGCAAAATTACGCAGTTTTTTTTTCGAATTCAGATTTTTGTCGAAATACCGATGTTAACTTTGCAAGTACGTCTGTTTTTACGAAAGGCGTTCAGCAGCTCGTTCACCAAATTTCTTTCTGAAAGCAGGCTGGTTTCATTCAGGATTTCAGTGTATCATATGATTCCCAATTCTTTTGGCTCCAAAACCCTATTTTTCAACATAATCTCCGTTTACCGTAACGCCATTACGCCACCTCACTGGAAGGGCGTATATGCCAGCATGGGTACGACTTTTCTGGTCGACGACGGAGCCAACATCTTGTTGCGTCAATAACCTTCTCCTCAACCACATAATACATCAAGCTGTGTGCATCCTTCGTTAGACCAAGCAAATAGCCGGCCGGAGTGGCCGAGCGGTTAAAGGCGCTACAGTCTGGAAACGCACGACCGCTACGGTCGCAGGTTCGAATCCTGCCTAGGGCATGGATGTGTGTGATGTCCTTAGGTTAGTTAGGTTTAAGTAGTTCTAAGTTCTAGGGGACTTGTGACCACTGCAGTTGAGTCCCATAGTGCTCAGAGCCATTTGAACCAACCAAGCAAATGTAAGTCGGGAGGTGCGACATTCGGACTGTAGGGTGAATGAGAGAGAACAGTCCAATGAAGTTGAGCCGTGCGTGGCTCGCGTTCCCGCCATTATGTATTTTACACCCTGTTTTAACGTACTTCCACCTTACTACGTTAATTTATGTTACCACTGTCACCGGCTTCCTGCTTTGCCTAACCGCTAGCGGCGTTAGCAGCACGTATCGATATATCCCCTTTCGTAGTATCTTTCGACTTACTTTCCGGTCGTTGCCTGTCATAAGGGAATTCGGGTCGCGCGTTCGGGCTGCCAGTGAGTTGGAAACGTGTGGAGTGCAGTTCGGACCTACCAGTTGGGGAGTTGCAATGCGGCCCAGTGCAGTCGGGTTGCACCTGTGAGGTCTGCGTCGACATGGCTCTCCCGACCATTGCCGCCACGCATCACTTGAGCCAGGCCACGATCTTGGTGGATCGTCGGTCGGTCGTCCTACCGGACGACGCGTTTTGGCTCTCTGATCGTTCATGAGTTGGCTGTGTGTGTGTGTGTGCATCGACTCCCGATTTGCCTTCATGTGTGTTTGGTCACTGTTAGGTATCGTTCAGGTTTTCGTGCAAGTGTTTGTCAGCTTGAGTGTGTGGTTAGCGTTATTTCCACTGACGACTATTTTAGAAGTTGTCGGCATTCTACGGTCGTCAGTCGGTTGGTGCGGACCAGGCAGGATATCTCCGTGCAGTGCAGTCTGCTTGGTCCTGCGCAGTGTCGGAGCGTTGTAAGTAGGCTGTTTAGATTTTTATATTGGTAATGCCACGTAGCGCTCTGTATGAAAATCACTGGCTGTGCTGTGTGCAGTCTGTGGCTAGTTTGCATTGTTGTCTGCCATTATAGTGTTGGGCAGTTGGATGTTAACAGCGCGTAGCGTTGCGCAGTTGGAGGCGGGCCGCCAGCAGTGGTGGATGTGGGGAAGTGAGATGGCGGATTTTTGAAAATGGATAATCTGGAAGTGTGTCCATCAGAAACAGTACATTTGTACGAATGGATGTCATGAACTGCTATATATATTATTACTATTAAGGTAAATACAGTGTTTGTTCTGTATTAAAATCTTTCATTTGCTAACTATGCCTATCAGTAGTTAGTGCCTTCAGTAGTTTGAATCTTTTATTTAGCTGGCAGTAGTGGCGCTCGCTGTATTGCAGTAGCTTGAGTAACGAAGATTTTTGTGAGGTAAGTGATTTGTGAAAGGTATAGGTTAATGTTAGTCAGGGCCATTCTTTTGTAGGGATTATTAAGTCAGATTGCGTTGCGCTAAAAATATTGTGTGTCAGCTTAAGCACAGTCATGTATAATTGTTCTAAGGGGACGTTTCAGCGTGTGTGGAGCTGTCCGATCGCTACGAGTTTCGTGCCTCACCGGCCCAGGACGTCAAAGTTGAGTGGTGTGTTAAGTACTCAAGCCATGTCCGTCCATGTTGTGTCAGTCGTTTCGGCGGTTTGCTGTTGGGGAGCTTTTCCTGTGACTAACACAGAGTATTTCTAATGGTGAAATCGAGCCACCGTGCTGTGGAATTAACTATATTGGTTCACTGCAATTCAAGTGCACCAGAGGAATTTTCTGCGTTGTGACCGTTAGTGTTCCAGTTACCTGCCCTGCCCACGGACGTAATTTCAGGCAGTGTCCTTTCCTCACCTGTTGTCCCTGTCCAACAGGGTGTGTAGTTTTGACTGCTTAATACATATTTCGTTGTGGATAGTTATGTCCGTAACATTTTGTGTTTGAGTTATCATGTACCGATTGGTGGCAAGCTTCGTTTGTCGGTCGGTCCATGGCTGTCCCTTGGTTGGGTTCCGACGGATCAAGTGTAATTGGGCTCACCACATGTCTCACCTAAGTGAACGAATGCAGACCGACGCCCTGGAGGCTTCTGAGTGCTGCTGCCTTTACTGTCTTTCTCACTGCTGTTTAATGATAAAACATTATTGGTTTTACTGTGTTTTATGTAAGTAAGTTTGAATTCCGGCAAGTGGATATTTGTTGAAAGGTTTGCCGTTGTGTTGCCTTTTCTTTTAGTCTGGTTTCAGCTACTTAAAACTTATGGCTTCTGGTTATATTTCTTTTCAAATTTTGCAAATTGTGGGCCTTCAGCCTTGGAACCTTATTCTTAAAATTACCCTTCAAGCTTAAACACTGCTGCTTGGAACCTTATTCGTAAAATTACCTTTCAAGCTTAAACATTGCGGCCTTCTGCCCTTGAAAGGTTATGGTAATTATTTTAAAATCCTGAAAATTTTATTGTGGGCCTTCAGCCGTTTGTACTGCGTGTTTTCAGACACTTGAAATTTACCTTGTTGATTTTTAAGATTTCTTGTTTGGAGGCCTTCAGCCGTGAAAGATTTGCAGTTTGAAACTCGTAGTTGTAAAAGTTCGGCTGTATGCCGCTTTGGTTGTAAATGTTTTATTAAATTACAATAAATTTGAATTTTAAGGTGAAACTGATCCCAACATTATTTGGCCCGTTCCACAGTCCTAATCGCCTGTTCTGCCCAGCGGGTTTAGCGGGCGTTTGTGAGCGCCTGTCGGATGCGCAGACTTGTATGAGACCTTGCTTTGCCATGGAGAATGAGAAGTTTGTAAGCATTTTTGTGGCGACGAACACGCTAAAGTGATTTCTTCAATTTCCTGAGGGTAATACAATACACTTCTCAGTTGATCGTTGCACCGTGAGGGAGGACGTCATAGAGAAAAACACCTTCAGAGTCCCAGAATACCGTCGTCATGATTTTACCAGCTGAGCGTCCAGCTTGAACTTCTTTTCGGAGGAGAGATTGCGTGGCTCCAATGCCTGGACTGATGTTTTGATTCCGGTTCGAAGTGATGAACCCATGTTTCATCGTCTGTGACGATGTTCGACAAAAAAATGTCACGGCCAGCCTCGTAAAGCGCAGGCAGTTCCGCGCAGATGGTCTTCCGTTAGGCGGCGGGGAACCAGCAATCCCGCACCTTTGAGAACTTTGGACCAGTGTGTCAGCTCTACCAGCAGAGACGTCCATTTGCTGAGCGATGTGTCATGCCGGCACGCGGGATGTGGGACAGGTTTGCGCGACAAGAGCGAATATTCCACGATGTACCACAACAATTTCAGCATTTTTTCAATCTAAATTAGCCGAGTAAAAGAATGTGTTGCGTTAGTTTCTGAACACCCATCGTAAGTAAATTCCCAGCTGAGAAATATACTGAGAAGGATCACTGTATTAAAACATTAACTTGGACAAATAATTAACAACTCTTTTTGTGATTCACGCAACATTCCAAAAGATTTTGAACAACATCACCACTGTGCCAGTTTTACACGTTATCATTTGCAAACCTCATTGAGAAAGCAGAAGGAAAAAGCTGAGAATACATATACGGGTCTGCACGCACCACCTGCCTGCCCCGACCTGTTAAAACGCTGACTGCCATGTTGTAGTGATGAAGGTTTTGGGTTACAACGGTTGGATATGGTCCAGATTAACCTGACGGTTAAAACAGTTCAAAAAATCGGTTTCTGAAATAACTGTTTTTCGGTTCTTTATTGCTATCACTTCCAGTAATATGCGCTGAGTTTGAACAAAGATTGGAAATTCTAATCAAGGTGGACGACTAGAACACGATCGATAAGGGTTTGAGGCTGTTGCGGAGATCGGTCCCATTGTGTCTATCAGAAACGGCGGAGGCGAAGGAGACGGACACGATGACAGCGAGAGAGAAGGTCACAAGTTGATGACTCTCCAGAATCGTCGCTTTTAGCAGGTATCAATTTTTCACCACGACGCAACCATAAAATTGAGGGTTCAGTTATAATCCGAAGATTACAGCACGTCAATATACTCGTAGGTCTATCAGTACAATTTACCTTCTCTTCCAAGGAAGATTGTGGATGGTTCTTCTTATATGATGCTAGTTTGTTGTGTCTCCTCGCGTTCTTAAAGCAAACAGAGAATTATACTTCATTGCTACCGCACTTCGTCGAGTACCTCCAATTAGAGATGGCACCATTCTTCAATACAACTGATGTCTGAGGACGACAGCGAGAAAATACCGTACACAAGCAGCTGGGGGAACGCCTTGAACACCGCACATATACACTTACCGTCTGATAGGCCATGCCACACGGTAAAAAATAGGTTACTGTCGCTGCAACTCTGTGCCATTTCTTACGACAAATGTTTGTTGCTATTTTTAACGGTACGTGTTGTCATTAAAATAGTGCTGATCGCTTTTCCAGATTTTCGTAATATTCCAGTGATTCATAGCAACGGTAATCTTACGAATAAACGTTACCCCTTTTTCGAAAATGTTTTGTTTGAAAATCAAAAGGTTTAGCATTGCTGCAGTGACAAATTGATATGCCGTTTTTCCATTATTAGTAAGAATCGAAGAAACTTGTTAAAACAGAGACCAAGCAGCGAAGAGTAACGGTCGGTCTTAGCCACCCTACTACGATGCCGCCGGCAAACACAGTAGAAGTTCGCCGGCCGCGGTGGCCGTGCGGTTCTAGGCGCTGCAGTCCGGAATCGCGGGACTGCTACGGTCGCAGGTTCGAATCCTGCCTCGGGCATGGATGTGTGTGATGTCCTTAGGTTACTTAGGTTTAAGTAGTTCTAAGTTCTAGGGGACTGATGACCTAAGATGTTAAGTCCCATAGTGCTCAGAGCCAGCCACAGTAGAAGTTCACAGCTGGCACTGAGTGCCCTCCGTCGGCCGGAAAATCTGCTCTGTTTAGTTGAGTAGGGGGCTTGGACAAAATCTAGAAACATCGCGAGAAATGCCTGCTTGGACTAGCGAAGCCAGCAAGTTATGTTGTTGTGTTTGATCGCGAGCGGCACCTCACTACGTTGTAAGTGACAATGGGAGAGAGAGCAATGTTGTCTGTAGTTCTGAGTGCATTACGCTGGAGCTAAGTGAATTCAAATTGGGGTAATAGTTGGTGCTGTCGTAGCGGGTGCTTCAGTAACTAACATAGTCGAAGTGTTTGCTGCCTGAAGAGGCACGATATCGCATATTCGTACAGCTTACACGGAAATCGGAGAAACATCACCTGCTAAGTCACAACGCGGACGAAAGTGTGTGTTGAGTCATCGTGACAGATGGTCATTGAAGAGGAGTGTGACGGAAAAAAAATAGAGGACGACGACAGCTGTTAAAGTCACTGCAGAACTGAATGTCGCACTTGTGAACCAAGTCAGCACCAGAACAACACGAACGAAACTCCATAAGCAGAGAGTTGCACGGCTAGCTGGAATTCCAATGCAAATACCTGTAACAGGGAAATGTGCCGAAACCATGAAACCTGCATTATGGAGAACGGGTGAATGCCATTTGGTCGGTTGAGTATTGTTTCACATTCTTAAACTTCTGGGCAGTTTACGTCCCAAGAGTGAAATATGGAGGGGGTTCCTTGATGATTTTAGCGGCCATATAGTGGGTTTCCCGGGATATTGTAAATTTGTGGTAAGTCTTATGTGATCAAACTGCGGAGGTCATCGGTCCCTAAGCTTACGCACTACTTAATCTAACTTAAAATAACTTACGGTAAGGACAACACACACACCCATGCTCGAGGGAGGACTCGAACCTCCGATGAGGAAGTCGCGCGGGCCGTGACAAGACGCCCTTGACCGCGCGGCTTTCCTGGATTACATTACATTTATCGTTTTCCATGGATCCCTTGGAGAGGAGTCTCTGGGGTGTGGAAAAAGTCAAAGATTTTTTACTCAGAAGCATGGATATTGTATAATTCTAACGCAGACAAAGCTATGAGCTATAGTCCCTGTGAAGATATTCATCGATGGAGTAGGAGGCGTTGGCCAACAGGAAGTTCTTTAATTCACTCTGAAACCGATCTTTATCACTTACAAGACCTTTGATATGCTCTGGTAAGTTAGTGAATATGTGAGTACCCAGGTATTTGACTCCTATTTGTACTGATGTTAAGCTTTTATAGTCCTTATACGGATTGTTTTTGGTTCTGGTATTACAATCATGTTTTGCACTATTTTGTGTGAAAAGAGACACGTTAGAAATGGCAAAGGACATCATTGAAGATATGTACTGAGAAACAGTAGTTGGAATACCAAGTTTCTTAAAGAGGTCTCTGCATAATGATCTAGGACTGACAGCAGATATAATTCTAATGACTCGTTTCTGAATTTTGAAAATGTTCTCTTTCTGAGAGGAGTTTCCCCAAAAGATGATTCCATAACTCATTACTGAATGGAAGTAGGCCGAATAAGCTAACTTCGTAATTTTTAAATCACCTATTTCTGCAATCATGCGTACTGCAAATGTGGCTGAACTAAGGCGTTTCATTAAGACTAGAGGGTGAGTTTTCCAATTTAGGTTGTGTTAAATTTGTCGCACTAAAAATTTGAAACTGTCTACAGCTTTAATTTCATTGTTTGAATACATTATACCTATAGGGTCAGGTAATCTTTGTGAGGTACTAAACTGTATGTACTGGGTCTTCTCAAAATTTAGTGACAATCCATTTGCTGTGAACCACCCATTGATACTTACAAATATTTCATTAGCTGATTGCTCTGTGAGATCACGGGTACTGTTTTCATACCAATTCTTGTATCATCTGCAAAAAAGGCAAAATTTGCATTTTGTGACACTGCATATGGAAGGTCATAGTTACTCTGAAAGGTCGCTTTACTGACAAGGATGATGTAAGCATTCTGGCACGTCAGGTCCATTAATGGAACAGTGTTTGTTCGAGATTGGTGATGCAACGTTCTAAGAGAACAGGTCCCCTGATCACACGACTCGCATCATCCAAGACTCGTTTGGTGAGCACGAGGATGAACTGTTACATCTGCCCTGGCCACCAGTCACCACACCTCAATATTATTGAGAATTTGAGTTCTGCTTCGGAGAGAAGGGTGCATAATCGCTAAGGACCTCAATCACAATTGCCTGAACTTGATAGTATTTTACCGGAAGAGTGGTATAAGTTTCCCTTGGAAACCATACAGGACCTGCATCTATACATTTCGAGACAAGTGGAAGTCGTTTTGAATGCCAACGGGGTTTCCCACACCTTATTAAGAATGGTAATGTGTTGTGTTTCTGGTGGTTTTTGTATTTTTGTTTATACTTGCATATCTTCGCTTGGTAAGGTATTATCAGTTTAGTCTTGGTAGCAGTTCTATTTGATATAGATTTCATGCAGAGCTTTGTCATTACCATTAGAAACAAAATCGTGGCTATTACTGTTATCATTTGTGTCCATAAAAAGCATTTTCTTCGTTAGTAAACTTCGACAGTACTGGGTCATCGATATCAGAATCTAATTCTTCCAACATTCTCAGCAAACCTTCGTTAGTGAAACTAGTCTTCTTTTCCAGGAGAAATTGCCCGATCTCGTGCAACTTCTTCGATTTGGCTGTTGATTTACATGCAGACACAAAAGGCGCACGCGCTTCAGTCTACTTTCAGTAGAAAGTCGCTTGCGTAACACGGGCTCAACCCGCTAACACAGTTGAAAATGGATACCTCGATCAGACCCCGTACCTTGTCTTCCGATCCCAATTACACGAGAGCGGGATCCGTTTGAGTTAACTCCATTTGTGATAGTGTTATCTGATAAAGTAAATCTCACTGTCCGTATCAAAATATAAATTAGTGGTTAACTTTATAATGAACATAGAGTGACGTCCGATTTAACAAAAATTATCGATAAAAATTCTGTTCGAGGGAAGGTTACACAAAACAATAATAAAACGATGAATATGACATTGTACCTCATTTCCTGTACACCTGCGTCAACGCAATCACGAACGCAAATTAATGTGCATACTAAACATGTTCTGCACTGATCAGAGTTTAGCCCGAGGTCGCCTCTAGGCAACCGCTGTTGGGCAGGAGTCTCTCCTGTGTCCGACGGCAGCCCAGTGACGTCAACGTGTCAAATCACGATGGACGTGTGATTTTAAGCTTAACAGCTGGAAATAAGGCAGCTGGTTCGGAAATGCAGTCGGAAGCGAATAGGGAGATGTATAGCAACTGCCAAGAGACTTTCTCTTACGCTACTCAACTTTAAGTAAAACGCGACGCAACCACTAACCTTTATTAAATGTGGTGAACAAAAAAATGGTTCAAATGGGTCTGAGCACTAAGCGACTTAACTTCTGAGGACATCAGTCTCCTAGAACTTAGAACTAATTAAACCTGACTAACCTAAGGACATCACACACATCCATGCCCGAGGCAGGATTCGAACCTGCGACCGTAGCGGTCGCTCGGCTCTCGACTGTAGCGCCTAGAACCGCACGGCCACTCCGGACGGCGTGGTGAACATCACAAGGCCTGAAACATAATGAATCACTGTTTTCCAAAACTGCAAAAATAGAACAATAATCTACACAGGATTAGTGACGTCAGTCTAGTATGGAGGATTCCACTGCGTAAGTAATTGTTTATCCCAGAGGTGGTTCTCATAACTTAGCTATAGAAGTGTGTTTTCTATTGCTTAAATATATTGCGAGTACAGTGCCGAAATTTCGGATTTAAAAATGTTACTTCGGTTTAAAGAAACACACTTTCTACGAAATCCAATCAAAAATATTAAAATAACGTATCTGAATAACACATGAAATAATTTTGTAGTCATAGTAATAATTCAACGCCAGAATACTGCAAGTCAGTACACACAGAGATCGATTCAGTAAACTCACAAGAGTTATGAAACGTATTAAAAGTATGAAAAAAATGTGTCAAATTAATTTACAGTAAATTAATTCACGTTACGTTAACGGAATTCATGACACTTTGATAGTAAGTCTGAAGGTCTTAACCAAATACATTAGCTGTTGAAATAGCTCAATGAAGTTAATGTCAAGTTACCTTTGCGGATATTTGTCATTAATTCAGTCACACTCGGCTGTAACTGAGAACAGGAGGAGCATCTTATCCCAGGCTCTAACGACGTCAGAATAATGACGGTCTCTAACTGCTAAAACTGATATTCCAAAATAATACTACCGTGTTGTTATACAACCAACACATGCACTAGAACAGAGCTTTTTATGTTAATCAGGCTTACTGATTTTCCTTACAAACTGTCGATCTTTTTAATATGATGGCATCAGCCGATGATTCGTTCAAATATCCACAGGGCTACAGTGCACATGTCCCTGGCTCTGAGCTCGTGCCACGTGGATGGGGCAGCGGACTGCCAACTGAAGGGACCGGGATCGATTCCTGGCCGGGTCGGAGTGTTTCTACACCCGGGGAACGATGTTGCGGCGCCCTCACGTTCGCTTCGTCACAACTGGCATTCCACAGCTGAGATGCTTGCACGCTTTCTAAAATAAGGAAATCAAATAACGACGTGTGGTTTGATGGCCCTCAACTACGTACCCACAGACTCAGTGTTGAAATATTAAAGGTTTTAGCTGGTTTCGTTGTCTTCGGGCTGGGATACGTAGTTGCCGCATTACAGGCCAAATACAGCTGAGTCTACAGTATACAGTATGAATATACACATGAATCTAATGGTCAAAGGTCCCTATCACTCGGCAATTGCGGATGTAACGTAGAAATTTATAAATGAAAGATTGCAAATAAATAAAATCTGCAGGTACTCTCTTAACGACTTTAAATGATGAGTACGATAGTAGAAGTACTTTTGAGAATGCGGTATAGTTCTGCAAAACACTTATTGGTGTCGATGGCCCAGCAATTAAATAAAATATAAGGTGAGTAACAGGGAAACAATAGATTCCTACTGCGCGTAATGTTCGTCTTCACTGTTGAAACCACAGAAACCTCAAGAGTTCACAAGTCGGCACTCCAAAATCTTTGTATCACGCGCGACCACGCGCAAACCGCTCCGAAGTCTCTCTTGTTACCGTGCGTCGGTCGAGCCGTACCGTCTAGCACTCCACGTCCAGCACTCCCTATGTCCTGTGCCGTACTCTCCCGAACTCCCTCGCGCCACACACTCACAACTACCTCGTGTCCTCTCCAGAAACGATGCTCCTTCCCAACCTCCATACGTCTCTCATTCACGAGCGCTGTGATTGGCTCGAGTGCTCGCCCATTGTCTTCAAGCCAACAAACCCATACGAACATAATGAAACACATTCGAAATACTGGATTTACATTTAAATAACTTGAAATTAAATAAATATTCCTGCGGCAGGACCACAAACACGCTCTAACACACATTATTGAATACGTAAACAAATTAAACAAACATATATCAAATGAATAGCAACAAAAGGTAGGCCAGTAGCCTAATGTCTCTGTGCTTTCTAAAACACAGTAAATATTTTACCAATTTCTTCATGAATAGTATACGTCGGATATATACAAAGACGTAGATGAATAAATATATTTATAAGTATGCTGCTACCGATTTTCCGTGTAACTGTGGAGTACTTATGGCCTGACGCGATCGATAGTAATCGGCAAATTTGACCTCCAATAACTCATGTACTATTTAAGTTCCATGCTTGTAATTAATACCACTTTAGGTTTTCACTAACAGCTTTCTAAAGACATGTAGCTCGATGAAATCGGAAGAGCCGTTTAGATTTTGGAAATTCGTTGCTGGTTGTTACTTGTACAATTTATCATCAGATACTAATAAATGTATTGAAAATCTGACTACACCAACAGAATTGTCGTGAAAATAATGGTAACGTACATGTTTCTTTTTGTGGTATCACTATTCATCTGGCTACTATTAATTTCTATACGAACTGTGAAATAGTTGCCATTAAGGTTTCACAAAGTCCGCCATCTTTGGCACTCCCAGCGTGTCTCCTTCATCGACACAGTGTCACAATGGAATTCCCAGCCACGCGGCTGGACCACGCGCTGGGGCTACCCCTCTCGTCCGGCTACCGTTCGCCACCACGTGTTTGCTGCCGGGCCCCGGCTGGTCGAGCGGCCGGTGCAGTCACGCCAACTCCGAACTTAAAATATTTTCAGGGCGTCACAATTCGCCAGTTACCTCACATGCTGTATGAGCAGGTCCCGAAAGCGAGTAAATTAAAAAAAGGATAATAATTCTGTCTACAACTTCTAACAGACAATATCTGACTCTGTTAGACATAGAGATGCTTATTAGCACGATTAATCAGCAATTATTCCAGCGTACCACGCACCCACGCTACTTCTTCAAAATCAACAACATAAGGTCATTCAGTAGGCACCACTCATTCTTTGTTTCCCATTTCCAAGGAAATTTGGCCGACCATATATTACTGTATTACTTAACAGTTCTGCACCCAGAGAAGCCACAATGTACACATGTATCCAAACATTTTAGATACTCGTAATATATTTCGAAACAAGTTCTGACAGCATTGTTGTAAATACATTATTTACATGTTGCAAATAAAATGAATAAAGCTGGAAAAAACTTAAATTATATGTAAAACTGCGTTGACTCGTTACTGTAGGTGGAGTGTTTTAATTCCTGTTATACACCTGCAGAGGATACTTGGTAAGTAGATATGTTCGTAGGAAAGTACAAATGGCAGTAGTTTCTGTCTTTAACTCGCACAATCTAATGCTGATACTTTTTACGAAGATAAATAAATTTCTTTCCATCTTCATTGCATAAACTGCATCTACAAAGTAGGCACCGATAGACCTAATCGAAAATACACTCCTGGAAATGGAAAAAAGAACACATTGACACCGGTGTGTCAGACCCACCATACTTGCTCCGGACACTGCGAGAGGACTGTACAAGCAATGATCACACGCACGGCACAGCGGACACACCAGGAACCGCGGTGTTGGCCGTCGAATGGCGCTAGCTGCGCAGCATTTGTGCACCGCCGCCGTCAGTGTCAGCCAGTTTGCCGTGGCATACGGAGCTCCATCGCAGTCTTTAACACTGGTAGCATGCCGCGACACCGTGGACGTGAACCGTATCTGCAGTTGACGGACTTTGAGCGAGGGCGTATAGTGGGCATGCGGGAGGCCGGGTGGACGTACCGCCGAATTGCTCAACACGTAGGGCGTGAGGTCTCCACAGTACATCGATGTTGTCGCCAGTGGTCGGCGGAAGGTGCACGTGCCCGTCGACCTTGGACCGGACCGCAGCGACGCACGGATGCACGCCAAGACCGTAGGATCCTACGCAGTGCCGTAGGGGACCGCACCGCCACTTCCCAGCAAATTAGGGACACTGTTGCTCTTGGGGTATCGGCGAGGACCATTCGCAACCGTCTCCATGAAGCTGGGCTACGGTCCCGCACACCGTTAGGCCGTCTTCCGCTCACGCCCCAACATCGTGCAGCCCGCCTCCAGTGGTGTCGCGACAGGCGTGAATGGAGGGACGAATGGAGACGTGTCGTCTTCAGCGATGAGAGTCGCTTCTGCCTTGGTGCCAATGATGGTCGTATGCGTGTTTGGCGCCGTGCAGGTGAGCGCCACAATCAGGACTGCATACGACCGAGGCACACAGGGCCAACACCCGGCATCATGGTGTGGGGAGCGATCTCCTACACTGGCCGTACACCACTGGTGATCGTCGAGGGGACACTGATTAGTGCACGGTACATCCAAACCGTCATCGAACCCATCGTTCTACCATTCCTAGACCGGCAAGGGAACTTGCTGTTCCAACAGGACAATGCACGTCCGCATGTATCCCGTGCCACCCAACGTGCTCTAGAAGGTGTAAGTCAACTACCCTGGCCAGCAAGATCTCCGGATCTGTCCCCCATTGAGCATGTTTGGGACTGGATGAAGCGTCGTCTCACGCGGTCTGCACGTCCAGCACGAACGCTGGTCCAACTGAGGCGCCAGGTGGAAATGGCATGGCAAGCCGTTCCACAGGACTACATCCAGCATCTCTACGATCGTCTCCATGGGAGAATAGCAGCCTGCATTGCTGCGAAAGGTGGATATACACTGTACTAGTGCCGACATTGTGCATGCTCTGTTGGCTGTGTCTATGTGCCTGTGGTTCTGTCAGTGTGATCATGTGATGTATCTGACCCCAGGAATGTGTCAATAAAGTTTCCCCTTCCTGGGACAATGAATTCACGGTGTTCTTATTTCAATTTCCAGGAGTGTAGTTCTCGCTCGAACGTCGTGGTTCTTCAACGGCACCCACATCCGTCGCATACAGGCATTCTTATAACTGTACCGAGATTTCGTAAGCAAATCTCCAGGTATGTATTTTCGCCAGATAAGTGGTTTATTTTTCAAGTAATCTTTCGACTGGTTCGGTGCAGTCTACTGTTTCCCTATTCCATGTTTATTTACTTCATCGCTGCATATTTAGTGTACCCAACATCCTCAGCAATATGCAATGCCTCTAGTACTTTACCCTCTGCTGCTCCTGCCAAATGCCTTCGCAAACGTCCCGCTAAACTGTTCCTCCATCTAATCTAAGCCTTTCATTGCCTTTCTTTGTTACTACTTCTTCTTTTCATACTTCCTGTGTTTATATATTTCTTTTAAAATTCTTCTAAAGCACCACATTTGAAATATATTCAATTTCTTCTTCTTCAGAGTTCCAACGGTTCACACAATACTGCACGGCCTTTAGCGATAATTCTGCGTAATCGTAGCTTACAAAACTGTTTCCATTTTAGCGTCGTTCAAAGATTTTGATGTTAAGTAACTCACTGTTCTCCTTTGCACTTTTCATCACCACTTTCGTTTTTCCTTTATTTACCAGTGAGTCAAATTCACCACGGCAGAAAATATCTTCAGGAATTATATTTGGCGTCCTTGGCGGACAAGTACGTTATCCATCTCCACCTACTCCACCTTCTCCGACTGTAACGCCCGGGTTGTCTGATACGAGAACTGGAAAGAGCGGCAGTGAGCCTTAGCATTAAAATTGCAATTATTGACGGATATTTAGCGGCAAATGTGATAAGAATACGAGCTGTGTTCCTTCCAGGAAAATCGGGTACTTTTGCGCTAGTAGTCGAGGAGAGACAAAGTACGCCTTAATCAAATCACTATCTGAAGGTTGGTGGCTATATAATTAATATTAAAGATGAGCAAAAATCGAAGTATGTGGCATGAACGTGGCTCTTTCGGTTGCTGAATATAGCTGATTTCTCTCTGGAGAAAATATTAACATGTAAGGCGGCCGTGTGGCCGTACGGTTCTAGGCGCTGCAGTCCGGAACCGCGTGACCGCTACGGTCGCAGGTTCGAATCCTGCCTCGGGCATGGATGTGTGTGATGTCCTTAGGTTAGTTAGGTTTAAGTAGTTCTAAGTTCTAGGGGACTGATGACCTAAGATGTTAAGTCCCATAGTGCTCAGAGCCATTTGAACCATTTGAAGCAATATTAACATGTAAAGTAAGTAATGTCCACACAGTGCTGATGAACCATGTACGATTGTGTACATCTTGAACAAAATCTCAGAATTCAAGAAATCGTCACTTGTCGTGATAAGGGTGAACTTTCTGGTCATTGACAACACGCCAGGACTGTGAGATAGATTCAAGTCGAACGCATTTACTTAGAAACTCGCCTCAGGATAACTCATACGCCTATGAAGTACGTCCACTTCCAAACAGTGCAGCTGGTTATGGCATCACTATTCTACAGGCGGAGGCCATACGCCGCTGCAGTTGAGGTCTCCAGATAATTCTGACTGAACAGAAACCAAGGGAACTTGAGATAAGGGGATCGATCTAAGTGCCATCTGTTTACGTCACGTGTTTTTCACACATTTGCTTAGTAAAATCTTAAGAAAAAATAGTGTTCATACAAGGGATTAGGATTTCAAAGAAGAAGTTCATAATAGTAATGCTTTAATGTGAATGGATGATCGAAATTCGTAACAATGAGTCCAGTGTGCCGTAGCCGAGGTCGCTAACGCACTCCGGTGCTGTGGCGCTTGAATCGTGGTTTGGTACAGGAAAAAAGTTTTGCCTCCAGTTTTTTGGCAGCAAATCACCAGAGCTTGCATAAATTTCCTCAGTGAAATTCCAGACCTCTCAGCAGTATTTCATAGTGTGAAATACGGTATATGACACTGTTGATGGAGGTCCACCCGTCGGATGGGGACGTTCACCTCGGCGGCCTCCTTGATGCTATTCGAGAAGAGAATAGGATATAAATTGTGTAAACGACAACTGTCTATATCATACCACAGTGCTATACAGAAAGTCGAGAAAAACAAATTGATATACTTGTGGCGTGTCAATCTAGGAAAATATCTCAAAATGGCCTACAAAAGCCGCTTTAGTCACAGCGCATGCGCGTCGCGCGAGATGTTTAAAATCCTCCCGTCCGCTTACGCCACCGGCTTTCGTTAACATTATAAAGTTAACTCCTCCTGTGATGGTAACGAAGGGAAAAGACTTTTGAAAAAATTGTGTAAAAACTAATTACGGTTCCAATTATTCGATTTAAACTTAGCCCTTACAAACACAATTGTCTCGTAATAAGAAGGCCAGAGACGAAAGAATTTAACTTATGGTTTTTACAAAAGTATGGGACAAAATTTACGCAGGTGTCTATTCAACAATATGTAATTGCGCGGATATAGCAGTGCGGCAAGAGGGAAAGAGGGTATTAAAAATCTCGCGCAACGCGTGTGCGCAGCAGCTTAAGCGGCTTCTTTAGGCAAGTTTAAAATTGTTTTCCGGCTTCATAGACCACTAGCGTCTTGGATGAAATTGTTCGTCCGTGCACCGCTGTGGTACATTGTAAACAGTTGTAATTTATGCTATGATGCGAGTAGGGAACCATTACGTTATTTCCCCGCAGCTAATGATCAATGGGTGGAAGTTGGCCAAAGGGATCTACTGCCGTACAAATCTGGACAGGCAATCAAAAGATTAGTTGACACTAGTGTACTTCAAATAAATACATTACTGAAGAACTGGTACGCTGTTGACAACTTCTGGCAGCCACGGACGTCTATAAACAGGGGCCCCACACAGGCGGGCTTCTATGTACTTTGACTGTTTGCCGGTAGAGCTAGCTATCAATAGTTCGGTGTGATGCTCGGAACTAGCTAGCAACACGGAACTAATCTCGAGCTCTAAGACTGCTACCCATATGCCAGGCGCTTATAACACCGTCCAATAGTTCGGTGTGATGCTCGGAACTAGCTAGCAACACGGAACTAATCTCGAGCTCTAAGACTGCTACCCATATGCCAGGCGCTTATAACACCGTCCTAGCGGTCTTCGTTGGTCGACGTCCTGGAGGTTCTTCATTGGTCAGCTCATCGTGCTGGTGGCGCCCGCAGGAATCTCCATCGAGGCTCCCGCTCCGGCAATTTCGATAAAGGACGATATGACAGTTTACACACTAATAAAAAATTGTTGAAGCTTTAGTGACCACTAGTTGACGTATTTCCTCTTGCTTCGGTCTCCAGAGCTTCGCTGGTATTTTTTAACGATTTTTATAACGTTTCAACAGCACGAGCGTGTGCCATTGTCAAAGGGTCATCCTCCGTGCCGGCACAGAGTTTCATCCCTCCCTTCACTCATCATCATGCAATGCAAACATGATACCATTGCTATACGCACGCATATTAGTCATCCACACTCAACATATATGATACTTAAATTACAGCTGTCGCACAGCGCGAGGTTAACGGGCTACTGTGCGCGGAAGCAGAGTAACCTTTTTGAAAAGATAGCTGAATCTACCACGTGGAGTCTCTCAATCATCAGTGATCTACGATTCCTTCTTTCTCTTTGTATACAGCTGTCTTTCACTGTCTGTAAGAGAAACTGTTATAATCGTGTGGAAACTTCTATGGATGACAACTGTTATAGCCGGCCTGAGTGGCCGTGCGGCTCTAGGCGCTACAGTCTGGAACCGCGTGACCACTACGGTCGCAGGTTCGAATCCTGCCTCGGGCATGGATGTGTGTGATGTTCTTAGGTTAGTTAGGTTTAAGTAGTTCTAAGTTCTAGGGGACTGATGACCACAGCAGTTAAGTCCCATAGTGCTCAGAGCCATTTGAACCATTTTTGAACAACTGTTATTTAAATTAAGCAGACTGCTGCCAGTTTTGGTGTGGAAAGCACAGAATTGTTGAAACGGTAATGAAAGTGAATTAAGTACAACCAAATATATATTTTTGTCTTTAACAAGAATATAACTGTTGACCGAGTAAATTACATAAACACGATTTTATTATCATTAAATTCATACAAGTTTTAGATAAACTTCATTAATCATCAGGAAAAAAACTGTTTTAGATGTGGAAATATTATTTAAAAAGTTAAAATATGGTTTCGGTTTTGACACTTATTTTATCGTTGCCTCCTGTGATATTGCCGGGAATTGTATGTAGAACGGCGTCGATAGCACTCATACTAGGTGGAGGTTGAGCATGAATGCTCATAGTTATCTGATAACTCGATCTTCATTTAGTCTTTGCAGTCATTAACCTTAAATATGAATAACTATGCACCCACAACGTTCTCAAATGGAACTACCGTGTGGAGACAATTCTAGGAAACGTACTGGCCAGATGTAGATTAGAACAATAAAAAGGAACGTACGCACCGATTCGTATTTCGCGGCTATCTGGGACATTTAAACCGTACGATTAGTACAGAAGGTAGGAAGGTGTGAAAACGATCAGCTTTGTCCACACAAATTCATGTCTTAAGCGCAAAGACGGCACAGAAATGCTCTTGCAACTCTAGCGGCAAATTATACATGCAATGTCACACATGGGTTTCTAAAATATTTTGGTAAAGTCCATCGCAAGAAGTTTCAAGGAATATATTTGTTCGTACTCCCTACATCCCGCAAAATGATCATGGCAGGAACGAGAGAAACTATCCAAATATCGAGTGTCTTTCTTCCTGTGCAGTGTTAGAGATTCCTTCCGGTGTGTGGCGGAGGGTACATATTGTCCATTATCACTTTCTCCCTTTCCTGTTGCAGTCCCTCATGCTGCCCATGTATTAGTCATTGTTAAGTCAACAAGAACGTAGCTGCTTCACACACATACTCTATTGGTATTTCAAACTTTTTGACCGTTTCGTGATGACGGCCATTTGTTTTCCTCTGTTATATAATTATTATTATCTCCAGTTTCAGCAGATAAATCGCTCACCCACTCTTATTGTGGACAACATACTGCAGATTGCAATAATATTGTGCTGCAACCAAGTTGTTATGAGTTTCTTTCTCTATTCTTAGATGCTTAGACAAAACTTGTAAATAACTTTATACACTTGGAAAGCGTAGAATACAAATTATCATAGTGTTTCAAGCTACACTACAACTGTTTCAGCACCCCACCATATCATGCAGCGCATATGTAATCAGACTTTTCAGATGTGAGAAGTTAAAAAATGTCAGCTGTGATGAGAATTTTATAGTGCTCGTTTTTTTGTATGTAGTGTTTATATTCGATATAGTTTTTGTTTATATAGATTCTGATTTTGTTTACTGGCGTATTGTGAAGCTATGGTAACCGTATGTTGTAACAAATGGCAAACTGAAAAAATAAAACAGAAGTAATGAAATATGCGCTATTCTCACTCGCATTACTGCTAGTTGTGAGATTAGAGAAAAGAGAACCCCAACAGGAAACTGCCTGAAGGGGAACGTTCGCTTGATATTGACATCGAATTTAGGTTTGCTACAGCACCGAGAGCAAGATGGAGCGAAATCTAAAATCAAATTTATCACTCTCTCTACCTACATGTAATCCGTGTTGCAAGCAGTTGAAACGAAAATCGTGTACCCTACTCGTATCACTTCCACTTTACGTTGGCGCCTCATTAAATGGTTGAGGGACACCGGTAATTAACAGTGGCTGCAAAATTACGCTCATTCACAACGCCTATTGATGATGATGATAACGATGAATACAGATAGGGGCCTACACTAATTGGAGGTCATCTCGCTGTTGTACTTGTGTATAAAACTAGAACACGAGAAAGAACAGCAAATTACGAAATTTTATCTGTTATGAGTATACAATATACTAGGACAAAAACATGATTATACCTGTAGGTGATTTGCTGGCATAAAGAGTGCGAAATGTAATACTCTGTACTAATTGAAATCTGTGCCATGGTTCGTTAATAACTTTCGCTGGTGATTGGCGTCGTGCCAGGCTCGCGGCAATGCGTGGTAGGATTTTTGAAATTTGTTAAAGTGCTGGAGAAAGTGCTCACGAGAGCAGCAGATTTCCCTCTGTATCGAAGTACGTCAGGACATCATGGACAACATGCGATATTGCGTAATTGAGTTGAAAGCTAACGAAACGGTTACATAATGTCTTCTGTCCAAATTACCGGTTGCTTTAACCAGAGGTGATCGTTTTGAATACCCAGTGGTACGCAATATTGCTACGCCATATACTGTGCCCGTGTGACGGTGACGAATATAATATGGCAACGTTCGTTCTGCTCAGGGCCTCTGTACACGGATACATGCATCCTAATATCGTATCAGATATCTGGATTTGTCTAAAAAGACGACGTACTGCCTCTGCTATGTCCCTGTGGATATTTATCTTGCTGCAAACAAGCCGATTTCCTGACTCAAGGTGCGTGATGTGTTCTACGATCAAATGGTTCAAATGGCTCTGAGCACTATGGGACTTACTTCCAAGGTCATCAGTCCCCTAGAACTTAGAACTACTTAAACCTAACAAACCTAAGGACATCACACACATCCATGCCCGAGGCAGGATTCGAACCTGCGACCGTAGCGGCCGCGCGGTTCCAGACTGTAGCGCCTTTAACCGCTTGGCCACCACGGCCGGCTGTTCTACGATCCTGTACGGCCAAGCGAACATGTTTGTTTCCTTTCTGAGCCAGTAAGGTCCTGAATTATTGTGAAGTATGGTCCTACTAAACTCCTCGATCCCATATTCGCACGACAGTTGTCGGGTTCCGACCAGCACCGTTGAGAAAGTACAAAACAGTCTCGACAGGTGACGATCATGCCTCTATTGAATTCGGCCATGTGCTGTTAGGCCATTTTCCATCTTACAAAAGTCATAAAAGGACTTTCTCACAAATAAACAACACTGAAACGCGTCCTCTGATTGAAGAAGGCGATTTATAATCCTTTCTTATACACGGAATGTAGACGGCGCTATTCCTAACTATTTAATGTGGTTAGGCTGACATGCTAATCATTTACATATCAGAGCATGTATCACACACGCACGCCGCCTTAAAACTGATACAGTTTTAATGCCAGTGTATTTAGTAAACGTCTTTCCAATTTCAGCTACCAGAACCAACAAAATTTTTGTCTATCATTAATGACGTGGTAATCAATGCAGTCTCCCGCCTATCTATAAGTCACATTGTGAGGAGTCCTGGAATAAAATAAGGTCACGGAACGAATGATTACCAACTCCATCTAAACACAATGTAATACACCATCAAGTCTGGATAGCTGTTTCGAACATATTAAGCGTTACTGTATGTAATATCATCACCTACTCTGATTTCCAACACATAGGGAGTGGTGACAATACCACACCGTACTTGGAAATGTACGTGCGCCCACCCTGGACCAGGAAGTGAGTGACTTAGCGTCGACATTATAATAGGATGAATACTTGTTCCTTTTCTTGAAGGAGAGGACAGCGCATAAAATACGACGGTCTATTGCTCTCTATTAAAGATATTCATAATATACAAATGCTGAAATAACCATGAATGTATATCTGAATCACATTATTATACCTATGAAATTCAACATGACATCCCCGATTACAATTAATGTTGCCACATGGTGAAGATTTACAGTAGCCACAAAGATTAACGTCTCATTGGAGTGAAAAACATTGGCCACTAAAAGTGTAAGATGATACTCAATCTGAAACTGATTTCAAATCTATGGCTTCACTCTCTGCTCTGCCACTGTAATCGTTTTATTCTTGATTCTGAGTAGACACTGCAGACGAATAACTTCAACATGCTTAAGACATCTACATAGGATTTCCCAACCGACAAAAGGCTTTCAACAGCTTAAAGTGGTGTCATATGTCTGATACTCTCAGGGAAATAGGTATAAACTGTATTGAAGAGTGCCTGGGTATCTAGTGGTAGCGACCACTCAGAATCCTTCTGGATAGTACGGTTGTACTCAGGGGGTGACTGTGTACTGGTAAAAGGGCAGATAGGTCCAGTGGGAACGCTGTTGACCGTAAAGCATGCCATTATTTCGTTCCAATGTGTGACGTGTCATGGCTCAGCAAGGCAAACACGCCTCACTCTGTTGTCCCTGTCCGGCGCTCATGTATGGACGGCGGCTTCCGTCCTGGATGCTGAGTCTGTGCCTTGAGATGCTGATGGAAGGCCTACGGCAGACCGGCGGCCACTTGGAGGCCACAGCAGTGTCGTCAGCGACATCCCACTCCCATCAGCAGCGAGAACCCCTCAGCTCCGCACGCGGGTTCCGCGGCATTGTGTGAAGATAGGTGTGTGTGGAATTCGACTCGCTAGCCTCTGTGAGCGCTGGTGCTCAGGTACTAAGTGCCACTATGAACACAGTGCGGGCAGCAGCAAGCACAGGCGGCAGGTCGGCAGGGCTATGGCACCATACCCCGGGAGGAATTATTGCTGGCAGGGTGAGGACCAGCCCAATCTCGAACCCATGTCCGCTACTGGAAGCGCCCAGTCGTCTCCCTTCGCGGCGCAGCCCCTGATAATGCTGCTGGACTGGCGACGAGCATACGTTAGACTAATCGGTGAAGAGAACGTGATGCCAATCTTGAACGGTTCATCTGGCATGTTGTTGCGCCAGTCTGTACCTCGCTGCGTGGTGTCGTGGTTGCAAAGATGGACCTCGCCATGGACTTCGGGAATGAAATTGCGCATGATGCAGCCTACTGCGCACAGTTTGAGTCGCAACACGACGTCCTGTGGCTGCCCGAAAAGCATTATTCATCATGGTGGCGTTGCTTTCAGCGTTCCTCTGAGCCAGAATGCGTAGGTAGCCCCTGGGCGGACTGAGTGCGGCATGTCATCGACAGTCTCTCTGTATCTCCTCAAAATAAGACCCACGTTGGATACTAGGATACATCCTTTAGCGATGAATGTCCTCATCGCCTGTGGTACTCTACTTTATACGTCTCTCCGAACAACATCGCTTTGGTTCACTTCGAGACGCCTGGACACTTCCCTCGTTGAGAGTCCTTCCTGGCACAAAGTAACAATGTGGACGCGATCGAACTGCGATATTGGCCGTCTAGGCGTGGTTGAACTACAGACAACACGAGCCGTGTACCTCCTTGCTGGTGGAATGACTGGAACTTATCGGGGGTCGGACCCTCTCCGTCTAATAGTCGCTGCACTTGCATAGTTGTTTACATATTTGGGTGGGTTTAGTGGCATCCAGGTAGAAAAATCCTATGAACGTGTCTTGATGCTTCTTCAGTCTTGTTTCCGTTATCAACCGCAACTTTATAATTGCCTCGCTAGTGTTTTTATCTTTCCGAAAACCAAACTTATCTTCGTCTAACACATCCTAAAAAAAATGGTTCAAATGGCTCTGAGCGCTATGGGACTTAACATCTATAGTCATCAGTCCCCTAAAACTTAGAACTACTTAAACCTAACTAACCTAAGGACGTCACACAACACCCAGTCATCACGAGGTAGAGAAAATCCCTGACCTCGCCGGGAATCGAACCCGGGAACCCGGGCGTGGGAAGCGAGAACGCTACCGCACGACCACGAGCTGCGGACTAACACATCCTCAATTTTCTTCTCCATGATTCTGCATATTATTGTTATTATCGACTTTGATGCAGGAGCTGTTAAGCTGATTGTGCAATAATTCTCACTCTTTTAGACTGTTGAGGGCTACGGCAACCAAAAGACTAATAGGGTTGGTGTGTAGAATCGATGAGACGGGCGAGGGCGACCTATCATCAGTCTTTCGAAAAAGTATGGCCCACACAAGTTCGAGGACAGCAAGCGCAAAGAAAAATGGTTCAAATGGCTCTGAGCACTATGCCACTTAACTTCTGAGGTCATCAGTCGCCTAGAACTTAGAACTAATTAAACCTAACTAACCTAAGGACATCACGCACATCCATGCCCGAGGTAGGATTCGGACCTGCGACCGTAGCGGTCGCTCGGCTCCAGACTGTAGCGCCTAGAACCGCACGGCCACTCCGGCCGGCGAGTGCAAAGAAGTCCGGGAAATATCGTAAATACAGTTTAAGAGCTAGTTCATCCAAGTTGCTGATTACAGAAGAATATCAAGGATAATTGAGGTTCTGTTAAATGAAGCTCAGTATGGCTTTAGAAAAGATAAAGGCTCCATAGAGGCAGTTCTGATGATGGGTCGCTAATGGAAGCAAGATTGAAGAAAAATCAAGAACCGTTCATAGGATTACTTGACATGGAAATAGCATTCGACAAAGTAAGATGGTGAAAGATGTTCGAAATTTTGAGGAAAATGGGAGTAAGCTATAGAGATAGACGGGAAATATACAATATGTACAGGAAGCTAGAGTGAACAGTAAGACTGGAAAACCAAGAAGGAAGTGCTCGGATCAAAAAGGTGTAAGACAGGGATGCAGCCTTTCGTCCCTACCGTTCTATCTGTACATCAAAAAGCAATGGCGGTAAAAAAAAAAAAAAAAGTTCGAGAGTGGCATACTAATTCAGGTTAAAAGGTTATGAATGATACGATTAAATGGTTCAAATGGCTCTGAGCACTATGGGGCTTAACTTCTGAGGTCATCAGCCCCCTATAACTTAGAACTACTTAAACCTAACTAACCTAAGGACATCACACATATTGTTGCCCGAGATAGGATTCGAACCTGCGACCGTAGCGGACGCGCGAATCCAGACTGTAGGGCCTAGAACCGCTCGGCCACCCTGGCCGGCTACGATTATCTTTTATTGGTATCCTCAGTGAGAAATAAGAGAAATTACAGGATCTTTATAATGGTACAGCATGAACAATCTAACGAGTACAGAATAAAGATTTAAAGTTAACTGGAAAAAATACGAAATTAATTAGACGAAGCAGAAATGAAAATAGTGAGAAAATTAACATCAATATTGGGGATCACAAAGTAGGCGATGTTAAGGATTCTGCTACCTTGAAAACAAAAATTGCTTTTTACGGGCGAAAAAGGAGGACATAGAAACATAAAAAGCAGAGTAGCGGAAAGAGAGAAGACATTGCTAGACATAAGTCTACTGGCATCGGACATAGGCCTTAATCTGAGGAAGAGATATACATCTACATCTACATGGATATTCTGCAAATCACTTTTAAGTGCCTGGCAGAGGGTTCATCAAACCACCTTCACAATTCTCTATTATTCCAATCTCGTATAGCGCGCGGAAAGAATGAACACCTATATCTTTCCGTACGATCTCTGATTTCCCTTATTTTATCTTGGTAATCGATCCACCCTATGTACGTCGGTGTCAACAAAATATTTTCGCATTCGGAGGAGAAAGTTGGTGATTGGAATTTCGTGAGAAGATTCCATTGCAACGAAAAACGCATTTTTTTTAATGATGTCCTTCCCAAATCCTGTATCATTTGTGTAATACTCTCTCCCATATTTCGCGATAACACAAAATGTGCTGCCTTTCTTTGAACTTTTTGGATGTACTTCGTCAGTCCTATCTGGTAAGGATCCTACACCGCGCGGCAGTATTCTAAAAGAGGACGGACAAACGTAGTGTAACCAGTCTCCTTAGTAGGTCTGTTAAATTTTCTAAGTGTCCTGCCAATAAAACGCAGTCTTTGGTTAGCCTTCCCCACAACATTTTCTATGTGTTCCCACCAATTTAAGTTGTTCGTAATAGTAGTACCTAGATATTTAGTTGAATTTACGGCTTTTAGATTAGACTAATTTATCGTGTAACCGAAATTTAACGAGTTCCTTTTAGCACTCGTGTGGATGACCTCACACTTTTCGTTATTTAGTATCAACTGCCACTTTTCGCACAATTCCGATATTTCTTCTAAATCGTTTTGCAGTTTGTTTTGGTCTTCTGATGACTTTATTAGTCGATAAACGACAACGTCATCTGCAAACAACCGAAGACGGCTGCTCAGATTGTCTCCCAAATCGTTGATTGATATATATATATAAGAAACAGCAAAGGGCCTTTAACACTACCTTGGGTTACGCCAGAAGTCACTTCTGTTTTACTCGATGACTTTCCGTCAATTACTACGAACTGTGACCTCTCTGAAAGGAGATTACAGATCCAGTCACATAACTGAGACGATATTCCGTAAGCAAGCAATTTCACTACGAGCCGCTTGTGTGGTACAGTATCAAACGCCTTCCGGAAATCCATAAATACGGAATCGATCTGAAATCCCTTGTCATATAGCACTTAACACTTCATGTGAATAAAGAGCTAGTTGTGTTTCACAAGAACGATGATTTCTAAACCCATGATGATTGTGTGTCAATAGACAATTTTCTTCGAGGTAATTCAAAAAACGGCTCTGAGCACTATGGGACTTAACATCTATGGTCATCAGTCCCCTAGAACTTATAACTACTTAAACCTAACTAACCTAAGGACATCACACAACACCCAGTCATCACGAGGCAGAGAAAATCCCTGACCCCACCGGGAATCGAACCCGGGAACCCAGGTTCGAGGTAATTCATAATGTTCGAACACAATATATGTTCTAAAATCCTGCTGCATATCGACGTTAACGATGCGGGCCTGTAATTTAGTGGATTACTCCTACTACCTTTCTTGAATATTGGTGTGACCTGTGCAACTTTCCAGTCTATGGGTACGGATCTTTCGTCGAGCGAGCGGTTGTATGTGATTGTTAAGTATTGAGCTAATGCATCAGCATACTGCGAAAGGAACATAATTGATATATAGTCTGGACCAGAAGACTTGCTTTTATTAAGTGATTTAAGTTGCTTCACTACTCCGAGGATATTTACTTCTACGTTACTTATGTTGGCAGCTGTTCTCAATTCAAATTTTGGAGTATTTACTTCGTCTTCTTTTGTGAACGCATTTCGGAAGGCTGTGTTTAGTAACTCTGCTTTTGCAGCACTATCTTCGATAGTATCTCCATTGCTATCGTGCAGAGAAAGAATTGATTGTTTATTGCCGCTAACATACTTCACATAAGACCAGAATTTCTTTGGATTTTCTGCCAGGGGCCGGCCGCGGTGGTCTAGCGGTTCTGGCGCTGCAGTTCGGAACCGCGGGACTGCTACGGTCGCAGATTCGAATCCTGCCTCGGGCATGGGTGTGTGTGATGTCCTTAGGTTAGTTAGGTTTAAGTAGTTCTAAGTTCTAGGGGACTTATGACCTAAGCTGTTGAGTCCCATAGTGCTCAGAGCCATTTGAACCATTTTCTGCCAGGTTTCGAGACAAAATTTCGTTGTGTAAACTGTTACAGGCATCTCGTATTGAAGTCCGCTGTAAATTTCGAGCTTCTGTAAAAGGTCGCCAATCTTGGGGATTTTGCATCTGTTTAAATTTGGCATGTTTGTTTCTTTGTTTCTGAAACAGTGTTCTAACAAGTTTTGTGTACCAAGAAGAATCAGTTCCGTCATTTGTTAATTTATTTGGTATACGTCTCTCAATTTCTGCCGATACTATTTCTTGGAATTTAAGCCACATCTGGTCTACACTTATATTATTAATTTGGAATGAGTGGAGATTGTCTCTCAGGAAGGCGTCAAGTGAATTTTTATCTGCTTTTTTTAATAGGTATATTTTTCGTGGATTTGGGGATTACAGTATTAAACCCTGTGTGTACTAATCCCTAAATCGGTTTTGATTTTCGTTATTAACTCAGGATTATTTGCTGCCAAGAGGTCAAGTGTGTTTTCACAACCATTTACTATTCGCGTGAGCTCATGAACTAACTGCTCGAAATAATTTTCAGAGAATGCGTTTGGCACAATTTAGGATGATATTTTATGCGTACCTCCGGAATTAAACATGTATTTTCGCCAACATATCAAGGGTAAATGAAAGTCACCACCAACTATTACCGTATGAGTTGCGTACGTGTTTGAAATCAAACTCAAGTTTTCTTTGAACCTTTCAGAAACTGTATCATCTGAATTGGAAGGTCGGTAAAAGGATCCAATTATTATTATATTTCGGTTGCCAACAATGACGTCTGCCCATACTAACTCACAGAAAGTATTTACTTAAATTTCGCGACGAGTTAAACTACTTCTGACAGCAACAAGCACGCCACCGCCAACCGTATTTAGCCTATCCTTTCGGAACACCGTCAGGTTCTTCGCAAAAAGTTTCGGCTGTGCTTACATCCGGCTTTAGCCAGAATTTAGTGCCTATAACGATTTGCGCATCAGTGTTTTCTATTAGCGCTTGGAGCTCAGGAACTTTCCTAACATAGCTTCGACTTTGGAACTGTTATACAAATGGTTCCTGTATCTACGTTTTTCCTGTGTTCAGCCTGCACCCTTAGTGACTGAACCCCTTCTCGCGTTTTCCTGAGACCCTCTAACCTAAAAATCGCCCAGTCCACGCCACACAGCCTCTGGTACCCGTGTACCCGCTCCTGCGTATAGTGGACACCTGACCTCTTCAGCGGAGCCCGAAACCCAACCACCCTTTGGCGCAAGTCGAGGAATCTGCAGCCTACACAGTCGCAGAACCGTCTGAGCCTCTGATTCAGACCCTCCACTTTGCTCTACGAGAGATCCGCAATCCGTCCTGTCGTCTATGCTGCAAATGGTCAGCTCTGCTTTCATCTTGCAAGCAAGACTGGCAGCCTTCACCACTTATGGTAGCCGCTCGAAACCAGAGAGAATCTCTTCTGATCCAAAGTGACACACATCATTGGTACCGACGTGAGCCACCACCTGCAGTTGGCTGCACCCTGTGCTCTTCATGGCATCCGGGAGGACCCTTTCCACATCTGGAATGAGTCCACCCGGTATGCACACGAAGTGCACATTGGATTTCTTACCCTTCTTGTCAGCCAAGTCCCTAAGGGGCCTCATAACGCGCCTAACATTGTAGCTCCTAACTACCAATAATCCCACGCTCTGCGATTGCCCGGATCTTGCAGGCTGAGTGGTTTCCTCTGAAACAGGACAGGCGACAGTATCTGGTTCAGCGACAGTGACAGCCATAGATAGCACCTGGAACCTGTTTGTCAGACAAACCGGGGAGGCCTTACGTGCGGCCGCCAGGGAAGTCTATTGCCGCCTGCTTCAACCCGGGATGACCCCTCACTCGACCACAGGTGAAGGATCAACCTCAGTGCGAGCAGTAACTCGACTGGCCACCGTAGAGGACCGATCGGAAGACTCGGACATGCTGGACGTCCGTTGGATTCCTACGCCCGGCCCACAACAGTGGTGCCCATCCACTGCAGCCTCAAGCTGTGCAACCGAAGCCATCACAGCCTGAAGCTGAGAGCGAAGTGTCAACAACTCGGCTTGCATCCGCACGCAACAACCGCAGTCCCTGTCCATACTAAAGACCGTGGAAAACTAAACTATGCAGATGAAGGGACTATCGGCACGTGCTGTGCAACTCTACTGTAGATCCTGACGAAAACGCACGAACTGTGTCTAGTAATACGCAGATATTCAAAAACCTGACTAGTCTCGGTCGGCTACTGCTGCCTGGTTGTGAATGTACGTTTTAAGTAGAAAATTCTATCGTAGTGAAACTTGGACTGTGGGAAAACCGAAACAGAAGAGAATCGCTGCTTTTGAGCTGTGGAGCTACAGAGGAACTTGAAAATTATGTGGTTTGATAAGGTACGAATTAAAGAGGTCCTCCGCAGAATCGGTAGCAAAATGAATGTGTGAAAAATACTGACAAGAAGAAGGGACTGGATGACATGACATGTGATATGACAAGTCCTACGACATCAAGAAATAGTCTCCATGGGACTAGAAGAAAGGTAGAGATTTCAATACATTCAACAAATAATTGAAAACGTTGGATGCAAAAGATACGCGGAGATGAACAAGTTATTGAAGGAGAGAAATTCGTAATGGGCCGCATCAAACCAGTTACAAGACTTATGATCTAGTTACGACACGCTGCGACCCCCCCGTCAGCCTAACGCGATGGTTACACACGACCACACGACCTTCTGTATAGGACAAGATTCGCTTTCATGTTCGAAACAGATAAATATTTTCAATTATCCTAAAGGCAAACACACACACCCATG
This sequence comes from Schistocerca cancellata, assembly GCF_023864275.1. Lineage (NCBI taxonomy): Eukaryota > Metazoa > Arthropoda > Insecta > Orthoptera > Acrididae > Schistocerca > Schistocerca cancellata. The sequence continues at coordinate 265,560,888 of NC_064627.1, forward strand.
CCCGAAAGAGGACTCGAACCTCCGCCGGGACCAGCCGCATAGTCCATGACTGCAGCGCCCCAGACCGCTCGGCCAATCCCGCGCGGCTGTTCATATCTTTTAAAACAAAGACACTAGCAGCATAAGTAGCTATATTTTCATTTGAAAAACACCGAAGATTATACTGATATTTCTGTAATTAATATAGCTCTCAAAAGAGGTTATAGCTTATTTAGTGAGGAGTATTTCAGTGACGGCCGGGGTGGCCGAGCGGTTCTACGCTCTACAGTCTGGAACCGTGCGACCGCTACGGTCGCAGGTTCGAATCCTGCCTCGGGCATGGGGGTGTGTGATGTCCTTTGGTTAGTTAGGTTTAAGTAGTTCTAGGGGACTGGTGACCTCAGGAGTTAAGTCCCATAGTGCTCAGAACCATTTTTGAAGTTAGTTAGATTTAAGTAGTTCTACGTTCTAGGGGACTGATGTCCTCAGATGTTAAGTCCCATAGTGCTCAGAATCATTTGTGACATTTTGAAGTATTTCAAAGCGTATTTAAGTGAAAACATAATTACAATATCTTAAATCATTGAGGAAAATTTGGAGGTAAATAGTTCAGCTGAATCACACTGTGTATGTTATGACACTGTATATCGACAAAGTTACCATCCATATTTTTTATCTAGGCGTAGATTTTGTTTGTTGAAGCAACAATAAATAAGTGAATGTAACTGCTAAGGTGCTGGTTGATTTGAAAAGAGATTTACAAGTAGTTGTCGAAGCGACTAACATCTCCAAGCATTTATTTCTAACTGTACGTCATCTTGTGCTTGTATATTAACAAATTCTAGCGTTAAACGACCACACAGAAATAGCCGTAAATGGAAGACATTTAAGTGTCTGGCAGAGGGCTCATAGAACCACTTTCACACTAGTTTTCTACCGTTCTGCTCTCAAACAGCGGGCGGGAACAACGAACACTCAAATCTCTTCGTACAAGCTCTGATTTCTCTTAATTTATGAGGATTACTATATCTCCTTAGGTAGGTGGGTGTTAGTAGAATGTTTTCACATTAGGACGAGAGACTGATTAAAATTTCGTGAAAAGATCTCACTGCATGGAAAAAACGTCTTTGGTGTAATGATTTTCTTCCTAATCCACGTATCATAACCATGACTATTTCACGAACCTACAAAACTAGCTACCTTTCGTTGAACTTTTTCGATGTTCTCCGTCAGCCTCATCTGGTATCGATCCCCTACAGCCCGGCTGTGTTCTAACAGAAGACGTAGAGGCGTAGTGTATGCAGATTCTTTAGTGGATTTGTTGTATGTTCCAAGTGTTTTGTCAATAAAACGCTGTCACTGGCTGGCCATTCTCACAACATTACCTATGTGATTGTTCCAGCTTAAGCTGTTCGAAATTGTAATCCCTATGTATTTTGCTGATCTGATAGCCTTTAGATTTGTGTGGTTTATAGCGTAACGAAATTTAACAGATTCCTGGTAGTATTCATGTGATTGAATTCACTCTTTTCATTATTTAGAGTCACTTCCTACATTTGCGCCATGCGGATATCTTTACTAAATACTTTTGCAATTGCTTTTGATCTTTTGATGACTTTACTAGACGGTAAATGACAGTATTATCTACAGCGACGTAAGAGGATTGCTCAGACTTCCTGTTGAATCATATATGTTGATCAGGAACGGCAAAGGGTCTACAACACTTCCATGGGAAACGCCAGTTAAGATGAATTTCCCCCAGTTACTACGAATTATGATAATAGCTTTCTGAGTGGAAATCACGAATAAGGTCCCACAACTGAGGCGATATTACATAGGCACGAAATTTTTACAAATCCATTGTGATGAACCTTTATCAACAGGCTTCTTGAAATCTACATATATTTACTTATTTATGCATTTATTCGTTTGAGTCATCAGTCTTCTGACTGGTTTGATACAGCCTGCCTCGAATTCCTCTCATACGCCAATCTTTTCATCTCAGAGTAGTACTTGCAACCTACGTCCTCATTTATCTGCTGTGTATTCCAATCTCTGCCTGCCTCTACGGTTTCTAACACCTACAGCTCCCTCTAGTACTAAAGAACTTGTTCTCTGATATCTTAATAGATGTCCTGTCATGCTTTCCCATCTTCTTGTCAGTGTTTTCCATATACACCTTTTCTCGCTGATTCTCTGGAGAATTACCGCATTCCTTATCGGTCCACCTAATGCTGAACATTCTTCTACAGTACCACATTTAAAATGCTAAGATTCTCTTCTGTTCGGATTTTTCCACAGTCCATACCTCACTACCATACAATGCAGTGCTCCAAACGTACATTCTCAGTAATTTCTTCCTGAAATAAAGACTTTTGACTGATACTAGCAGACTTCTCTTGGCTAGGAATCCTTTTTTGCCAGTTCTAGTCTGTTTTTTGTGTCCTCCTTGCTCCGGCCGTCATGTGTTATTTTACTGCCAAGGTAGCAGCCTTCTTTAACTTCGTCTACTTCGTGACTGTCAATCCTGATGTTAATTTTCTCGCTGTCTCAATTTCTCCTACTTCTCATTACTTTGAGTATTCATCAAACTGTTCATTACATTTAACACACCCCGTAAATAGTCTTCACTTTCACTGAAGACAGGAACGTCATCAGCTAAGCTTAGCACTGATATCTTTCACCTTGAATTCTAATCCCACCCTCGATTATTTCTTTTATTTTCCGTCATAGCTTCTTCAATGTGCGTACTGAACATCATGTGCGAAAGGCTACATCACTGTCTTACAATCATTTTAACCCGAGCCCTACGTTCTTGGATTTCCACTCTTGTTATTCCCGTTTGGTTCTTGTATATATTACCCGGATTATCCTACAGCTTACCTCTATTTTCGTCAGAATTTCGAACATGTTAAAACATTTTACGTTGTCGAACTCTTTTCTCAGATCGACAAATTCTATGAACGTGTCTTGATTTTTCTTCAGTCTTGCTTCCGTTTCCAACCGCAACTTCAGAACTGCCAACCAAGCCGATCGTAATTTCAAGTTCGGCAGTTTTATTTTCCGTTGTTCTTTATATAACTCTTGTCAGCAATTTGGATGTATCAGGTATTATACTGATTGTGCGATAATTCTGGCATATGTCGGTTCCATCAATCTTATGAATTGTCTGGAAGGTTTTTTTTTCCCAGAAGTCTGATTGTATATTGTCAGTCTCATACATTCTACACACTAATGTGAATATTCCTTTTGTTGCCATTTCCCCCAATTCCGATGGCAATTTGTCTATTCTTTCTGCCTCATTATTTTAAGTTGCGTGGAGTCCTTTTTATTTCTAATTTTGAATATCCTATCTCTTCCCTGTCGACTCCAGTTTCTTCTTCTATCACGGCATCAGATTCATAGAGACTTTTGGTGTACTTTTTCCATCCGTCCGCTCTCTCGTCTCCACTTAAAAATTAGATCACCAATGTACTCTGAATGTCATTGCCTTTGCTTTTCATTTCACCGAAGTTTCTTTTGACTTTTCTATTTGCAGTCCATTCTTTTCATATTATTCGTAGGGCCATTTTGCCTTAGTTTCTCTTCTCTTCCTATCCATTTCATTCCTAAATGTCTTATTTCTATATTATTGTCTTTCCCTCAACATTTTTGTATTTTCTTATTTCGTCCTACAACTGTAGTATTTCTTTAGTACTTCTTATCCCACTTCTTTGGGTACTGATTCTTCCTCACTAATCTCTTACATTTCAGCCTGTTCATCATCATAATTAAATCGTGGTAGGAGTCTATATCTGCTCCTGAGTATGACCTACAAGTCAATATCTGTTTTCGGAAACTCTATCTGACTTATGTAAAGTAACTGCAATCTTTCCGTATCTCTCGGCATTTCCAAATGTGATTTCTCCCCTTCTGTTTCTTGAACAGAGTATTTGCTGTCACTAACTGAAATCTATTGCAAAAGTCTTCATCATCTTCTTGCAACGTCGGCATGTAAGTCTGAACTAAGGTTGTCAGTGTTGTTTTGTTGTCCATTCCAATGATAACAATCATGTCGCTGTACTGTTAGAAGTAACTCACGGTCTCCCCTACCTTCATATTCATGACGAATCCTACTCCCGTGGTCTAGGGGTAGCGTATTTTATTAGTAACCACAAAAATGATTAGCAAATGGTGGCCAAAGACTTCCACATTCTTCCAACGGCCTTGGGAAAGAGGGCGGGGGACTGGACAGATGTTCAGGCATTCTCTTGGCTTTGGGGTGGGAAACAGCCCCCAACGGTGGAAAAACTAGCGATGATCAATAGCAAGAGGGTGTGGCATGTAATGGACAGAGTATCGTAATGACCTCTCTATAGGCAACAGATTCCGGACTAGTCCCCTCAGTGGGGGGGGGGGGGGAGGAAGGGTGACTGCTAAGGTGGAGATGACCATGAGAAACAGACTGAATAACCAACGAAAAGATAGTGTTCTACGAATTGTTGGCGTGGAATGTGAGAAGTCTGAATATGGCAGGGAAGCTAGAAAGTCTTAAACCTGAAATGCTAAGGCTGAATCTGGGTATAGTATGGGTCAGTGAACTGAAATGGAAAGAAGACAAGGATTTCTTGTCAGGTGAGTGTAGTGTAACATCAACAGCAGCAAATCCAGATATAAGGAACCAATTTGAGATATGCTGTCGATAGCACTCATTATTTAATGCGAATAAAGAGCTAGTTGTGTTTCACAAGAAAAATAATTTCTGTATCCGTGCGGACTGGGTGTCATAATGTTCGAACACAATGTGTGCTCCAAAACGCTACAGCAACTTGATATAAGTGGATCTGATCTGTAATACAGTGAATTTACTACTGTTCCCTTTCCTGAGTATTGGTATGACCTGTGCAATTTTCCAGTCTTCAGTTATGGATCAGCCATGAAAGGAGGTGTTGTATACGATTGCTATGTATAGAGCTGTTGTATCAGCATATTATGGAAGGACCCTAATTGAAGACTTGAAACAAAAAAGTCTCAGAGAGCCAAAATAATTTGAGGAAAATGAGTTTTAAGTTTACTAGATAGTTAATGGTCAGAATTGTAGTATAAACGTATTTTAACTGAAAGTTAAGCATGGTACTGAGCTAATTTCCAAAGGAAATGACAAATATTGTACTGTAACAGTATGAAAAGCTTACTGAAGGTGGAAATGTAATGAAAAGCTGTAAATACCACAATTCAGCAATGAGCAAAAAGATAGCAAAGTTCATTCTGCTTTTGTAAAACTGTATGCGGTTATTAGTTTTCATGTATTGCATCATTTCAATTAGGGACCCGTACATCTTTTCTCAAAATTTAAACATAGCCACTGTACTTTGGATATATTTGCTGTGTTTATATTACAATCTGCTGATTTATTGAAATCGAAGAAGGAAGATGCATTCATGTTACTGACGATAAATGGCTTTGTTTGTCTTGATTGCTGTATCATGTCCTTTACAGAATGAGATTTTCACTCTGCAGCGGAGTGTGCGCTGATATGAAAGTTACTGGCTGATTAAAACTGTGTGCCCGACCGAGACTCGAACTCGGGACCTTTGCCTTTCGCGGGCAAGTGCTCTACCATCTGAGCTACCGAAGCACGACTCACGCCCGGTACTCACAGCCTTACTTCTGCTAGTATCTCGTCTCCTACCTTCCAAATTTTACAGAAGCTCTCCTGCGAACCTTGCAGAACACGCACTCCTGAAAGAAAGGATATAGCGGAGACATGGCTTAGCCACAGCCTGGGGGATGTTTCCAGCCCGTAAAAGGCAAAGGTCCCGAGTTCGAGTCTCCGTCGGGCACACAGTTTTAATCTGCCAGGAAGTTTCATGTCCTTTACATATTCTAAAACAATACATCTGGTAACTCAAGAATAAACAGTCTGTCCAGTTGCGATGTAGGTTAGCGATCAGTAATGAGACCTACCTCCTGTCCTGAATGAGCTATTGCAGGAACACATTTGTTATTTGAACTTATGTATTCACTCCCTCCATTTTTTTTTCCTCGTTGCTGCAACAGTACCTTCTCCTTTAAATCGCAGTTTCTTTTCACTCACTGTCACAAACATCTGCTGCCTCCGCCATTTTATCGAACACTGTGGAGTAATCGCGTGGAACATAGAGCGGCGCATAGAGCATTACGTTAACAGCAGTGGGTGGTAAACCGCATGCCATCTATGGATTACATTTGATACTACACTTTCATTCTTGGCAGTTTGAGGCTTTTATACGTTATTGAGCCTGGCATGTGCATCCCATTTCACACAAAACTTCAAAAGTCCTTATTATGATACTCTGAGCCTTTTTTTTTTATTTCGAGTCTTCATCTGATATAAAATTTAGACCGTAAGACTTGCCTTTATGAAGTGATTAAAGTTGCTTTCCTACATCGAGGCTAATCTATTCTTAGTTACTCATGTTGGTATCAGTTCTTTATTCGACTTCAGTATATATACTTCTCGTTTGATGAAGTAAATTCGGAAAACCATATTTAGTATCCCAACTTAAATGGTATGATCAATGGAAACATTAACATTGTTATCGAGCAGTGAAGGAATTCATTCTTTCCTTCCGCTGGTGTACTTTATATGCGACGAGAATATCTTGCGATTTTCCGCAGAGACAGATTTTCGGTGTGGATGTTATTAAAAGCATCTCGCATCCAAATTCGTGCTACGTGAATTATTTTGCTTGTTCCTCGACGTTCGAAAGTACGCCATCATAAATTTATGATACAGCAACAGTTGTGCCGGCGGCGGTGGTGGTGGTGGCAGTAGTTGTTGTCGTTACTGTTGTTGTCGTAGCTGGTGGTAGTAGTAGTAGAAGTAGTAGAAGCAGTGGAACGATTTTACTTTGCCATTAATTACTTACACAAGGATATTGCACATGTCGTGGTATTATATTTTCTAGACAGAGAAGATAAGCCGCATACGACGGCCTATACTTAATTACAGTCCTAGTTTGAAAAAAGATGGAGCAGGAAATCAGGTGCGGCATTACAGAAGGAACAATCTAGGCATTTGTCTGAAGTAATTGAAACACATCGGACTAGAAGAGCTCGTGAGAAAAATCCGGGTAATGTGAGCACAGTGGCTTCGCTCCATTCCGGTCCGCCAGATACACTTAGCGTCAGTTGTTCTGGTAGCTTAGATGACAGCAAACGAGACTGACTAGTCTTTGGCTGGTTCCTACAGTTCCATGTCAAACTTTTGTATTACTCTCTTGTTCAGTTATACGAAACCAAAGGAGTAACGCATGTGGTGACGCCGCCTCTGGTGAGCCTCTTGAATTTGCAAGCGCAACGGACTGACTCACTAAGTTAAATGTTAGTAAATTCGTAAACGGAACAATGTAACGAATTTTTTGTTGTTGTTGTTAACAATTATTTCTGAGCACAACTTACTCTGCAATATCCTTACAACCTGTTGAGACTGTTAATGACCACCGTGTATTGTCACAAGAAAATGTTTATGGTTTTTCCAATATCCCCTTTACGCTCCTTACGAATCTTCTGGTCCTAATTGTCTGTTACAGGGTATTGTTTCTTCAGCGAATCGTGTCTCTGTTCTCTTAAGGTTAGCTTACCTTAAAATTTAGATAGCTTACATTGTACGCAAATCTATTTTTGCACATAAACAACCTTAATGGAGAGAAGAACGCAAACATCTCCGTATTTTAATATCATTTTCCTTCGGTTTAGGCTGTTTGAACTTGGATACTTCCCTAGTTAGAACCAAGGAAAGCTGCAGAGATCTGAGGTTGTAACCTGGCTGGCATGATGTGTAAGCGTATTACGTGTGTGTGTGTGTGTGTGTGTGTGTGTGTGTGTGTGTGTGTGCGTGTGTGCGCTCGCGCGCGTGTGCGCGCCTGTGGGAGACAGGGAGAGAGAATTTACGGTTTCCATGTATTAATACCGTACCTTTTTTATTTTCTTCTACCCACTTACTTAACGGAGTTTTGCCATTGAAAATGATGACATATAATGGACGGCTTCATTACGAGATTAAAAAGGGAGAAATTGCAGTCAATAATAGGGTAATTGAAGTGCTCTACATATATGGGTGCGACATGAAATATTATTCCATATCAAATTCCGCCTGAATCAAAACATTGGTAATTCTCTAACGATATTTATGCTCTTATAACTTCGCTAGGCACTTCAGATTCACTGGTGAAGAACAGTGTTAACATCGAACAGTGTTATCATTGACACCTGAATATATTTAGCTCTATTTTACTACGGCACTTTGTCGATGAAAATGTTATGATAAGTCTTTCCACCAGTTCTGCAAAACGTGGCTTCGTTTCAGACTCATATTAAGTTCATTTGATGTTTCTTATTCAAGACTAATGCATTTATAGATATCATACTACAATAACGTGATAAAAACCTTAGTCACAGACGAAGAATTTATGTATACGAGATGGAATAGAACATATCGTTGCAGATTCCCTTACGGTTGGAAATAAATATCTCCACATTTGTATTTACAGCTGTAATCTGCAAGCCCCCTTACTGTGTGTAGTTGGGGGTACTTCCGGCATCACTGCCTTTTTATCCCTTTCGCTGTTCCACTGGGGAACACAAGTAGTAGTTTGCTGCAGTCTATAGTTGCATATTTGTTTTGTCTACTAAGAACCTGTTTCCTGGTGCACAATCGGCAACCTCATTTGCCCAAATAGATCTGTCATGTAACATTCACGAATGGCGTGCGGGAAAAACGCCTGTCGATACCAGTTTTGTTTTGGTTGAAGATCAGAGGTACATTGCAATAAATAGAAAATCTAGTGTAGTACGCGTATGTACGAGAGCGTGCTGAAAAATAAGCATAGTGATGAGTAACATAAGTCCACCGGTACATGGGAGGAGGAGTGCTATAATCGACTTGCGAAGTCTGAGTTCTTACAGACATGTAGCACTCTCTCCTTTATCATGACACTGCAGACCACAAAAGAGCGCTGTGACATCTGCAACGAACAGACGCCTTGGGTTCACTGTCATTAATCAACCTCCGTACACTCCTGACTCGGCCCTATGTGATTTTCATCTGCTTCCAAAGCCTCAAGAATACCTTCGAGGACTTCACTTTAATAGTGATGCAGTGGTGTAAGCAAAGGTTGTCTCTTCATAAACAAAGTGAAACATTCTACAGTAACGGTATCAGCAAACTTGACTCTAGTTGGCAGAAATACGGGGGTCACTCCAAAAGAAATACACACTATTTTTGTAAAAATATTGTTTTCATTCAGCATGTGTGAAAGTTTTACAGTGTGTAGATACATCCTTCCCGCTTGTTTTCAAACTTACTTCAACCTGTTCCCGTAAGTGGCGCCGTCACAGCATGTTTTCAAGATGGCTGCTACACTTGACGTTCGTCACGAGCAACGTGCTGTCATAGAATTCCTGTGTTGTGAAAACGAGACAGTGGGAAACATCCACAAGAGGTTGAAAAAGGTGTATGAAGATGCTGCTGTCGATCGCAGTACAGTTAGTCGGTGGGCAAGCAGGTTACGTGATGAAAGCGGGCACAGCAATATTGAGGATTGTCCTCGCAGCGGCAGGCCTCGTACTACACACACTCCAAACAACGTGCAGAGAGTGAACGAATTGGTGACTGCTGACAGACACATCACAGTGAACGAATTGTCACGCTACGTTGGGATAGGGGAAGGAAGTGTTTGCAGAGTACTGAATGTGTTGGCGATAAAAAAGGTTTGTGCCAGTTGGGTTCCCAGGATGTTGACAGTGGCTCACAAACAAAACAGAAAAACAGTATGCAGCGAACTTTTGGAACAGTACGAGAATGGTGGAGATGAATTTCTTGGAAGAATTGTGACAGATGATGAAACATGGCTCCATCATTTTTCACCAGAGACGAAGAGGCAATCAATGGAGTGGTATCATGCAAATTCACCCAAGAAAAACAAATTCAAAACCACACCTTCTGCGGGAAAAGTTATGGCTACGGTGTTTTTCGATTCCGAAGGACTCTTGCTTGGACATCATGTCAAGTGGAACTCACGACACTGAAGAAACTTCAAGTTCGACTGAGTCGTGTTCTACCACATCGGCAAAAGCAGGATGTTTTACTGTTGCACGACAATGCACGGCCACATGTCAGTCAAAAAACCATGGAAGCGATCACAAAACTCGGATGGACAACACTGAAACATACGCCTTACAGTCCTGACCTGGCTCCATGTGACTATCATCTCTTTGGGAAACTGAAAGACTCTCTTCGTGGAACAAGGTTTCAAGATGATGACTCCCTAGTGCACGCTGCCAAACAGTGGCTCCAAAAGGTTAGTCCAAAGTTTTACCGCGGGTATACAGGCGCTGGTTCCAAGATGGCGTAAGGCAGTTGAGAGGGATGGAAATTATGTGGAGAAATGAAAATATTGTTCCTAAGGGATGTATCTACACACCGTAAAACTTTCAAACATGTAGAATAAAAGATGTATTTAAAAAAATAGTGTGTATTTCTTTTGGAGTGACCTTCGTATGTTGGTCGCCAGGATGACTATGTTGAGAAATAAAGATGTACACGTGAAGAATAAAGAAATTGTAAATTAACAATGTTTTTCATTTAAAAAGCTTCAGTAGTTTACACTTAAAAAAATTCTGATGAATTAATTCTCAGTACGCCCTCGTAGTACGAACCTCTTTTTCAGATCAGCGGGTCAGTTAACTTAATGCTAAAAATAAGAATAATTTACATGAATCCATAGGTTTCCTTACTTTGGCCGAAAACTATGCCCACTATTCATAAACATACAGTTCCAATATCTGCCCAACAGCCATAAAAAGTTAGCTACTAATGGAGGTCGGCTTAACAGAAACCTAAGGAATTTATTGGTGAACCACGCTTCTTTCGACTGACGAATTTTTTAGTAGCACCAGTCAATTAAAAGAATCAGTTGAAGTATATTTTACTAAAATTGGGAAATAACATGAGCGTTCTATAAAACATCACTTCTACACCTCGCTCATGCTGTAATTTGAACAATATAAACAAGTGTTCCAAAGTGCTTTCTGTTTCATAAAGCATGGATATAATAGCCCCAGAATAGCCTTATGCACAACACATTTGGTTGTGATAAGTTTATTATGACTTGTTAAACAAAAACATGTTTCCACACAACTGACCACCGTTCCACGTAGAATCTATGGAAGTAAAATTAACATTGTCTTCTTTTTTGCAAAAATATTTTATGTATTGTTGTTTAGTTACATGTTCTACGTTCTTGAGCATTTCTTCACTTTGGATCTTTGGAACAGAAAGTACGTCTAATGTAACGCAATCTGATCCGGAAACTGAGGCCTAATTTCTCTGATTTTCTCGTGGTGGTCATTTCGAGAGACAAATGTGGAAGTGTTGCCCGCCTGTACTTGTAAAGTACGCAATAGGAATTTTTTTTCTTGGGGCAGTGGGCCAAAACCTCCAAGAAATTTCTAATAGAAGCGTTTATATTTTTAGCTGTATCAATTTACAAATCTTACAGTTAATTTTTGGAAAATGATGTAGCAAGGAACTGAAACTTTTCCGAAACTGGCAAGGGATCCTAGAATTGAAAGGCTACGTTTAAACATAGTACTCTACACTTGCTTGTGTGAGGGCGTGACCAAGTGAATGCGCTTGTCGCATGACGAGTAACATTCCAGCGACTTACCGGTGCATATGTACAGCATGGTCTTTTGCGACAGTGTAGACCGTCAAACCACACGAATTTGAATAAGGCAAGACGAAAGAGGAAATTGCCTTCTATGGCAAAAAAATTCGCGGTAAACTAATTTCTCCAACGTAAGTGGAAATGTTTTGTCAATAGCAATTTCTTTGAAGTTATGATAAAGCAGTGTACTATTCACTGATATTAACATATTATTATTATTATTATTATTATTATTACATTAAAACACTCTACATAATTATTGGTTAATATGCAATATACAGGAGCCGGCCAGTGTGGCTGAGCGTTTCTAAGCGTTTCAGTGTGGAACCACGCGACCGCTACGGTCGCAGGTTCGAATCCTGCCTCGGCCATGGAAATGTGTGATGTCCTTAGGTTAGTTAGGTTTAAGTACTTCTACGTTCTAGGGGACTGATGACCTCAAATGTTAAGTCCCATAGTGCTCAGAGCTATTTGAACCATTTTTGCAATATACAGTGTGTCCTAGCTAACTCTGCCTCCTCATATTTAAAAAACGAAACAATACGTGAAAAGTGCATTTGGCCAGGGATGTGCCTATGTCAGGGACTCACACAGTGGACGGGAATGCATAAACTGTAAAAGTAAACAAGCATGACTTTCTACACAAGGTTATTTCTTTTTTCCTTTTTCTAAATGGCGCATGTATTTTTTTCTACGAAAATGAAAACTATAGGTACAATTAATGATGGAATACTTGTCTTCATTATTCTAAACCTTCTGAAATACGTAGGCTTTAAAGGATGGAAACGGTGTCACAGTTTCTGCCATTATTCACTGAGCGAGGGTTGCCTATATCATGCTTTACTACAGTGCAGGCAACCCGCATTACGGCATTACAGCGGAAGCTGTGGCACCATTTCCACTATTTAAAAACTAAATATAAGTTCTAGAGCAGTGAGACCAAGTCTGTCATCACTAATTGTACATCTTGTACATCTAGTTCTCATTGTCTTAAAATAAACGTGCGTGTGCCATTAAATAAAAAAAAGTAGCTCTGTGTTGCAAGTTATGTGTCTTTACTTGTAGGGACTGTGCATTCCTGACCACTGTGTGAGACCCTACGTAAACGAATCCCTGGGAAATTGTATTTTACACATATCGTTTCGTTCTGTAATATTATGAGGCGGCAGAGTCAGGTGGGTTAGAAATAGTTCAAATGGCTCTAAGCACTATGAGACTTAACTTCTGAGGTCATCAGAAGACTTAGAACTACTTAAACCTTACTAACCTAAAGACATGACACACATCCATGCCCGAGGCAGGATTCGAACCTGCGACCGTAGCAAGGGCGCGGTTCCAGACAGGAGCGCCTAGAACCGCTCGGCCACAGCGGCTGGCTCAGGTGGGATACTCCGTATTCTTGCGAAACATAGAGGTGAGGCAAAACCGGACGGATCGCTTCATAGTAACGACTGTGGGTTGGTTTGCTGGCAGACTGAGTATGATTTCTAGGCTGTTACCCAGTCTGTTTTAGACAAATGCCGGACAAGTCCACAAGTTCCGCCTCAGAGAACATGATACAAACACTGTTAAAACATGATACCACACATAACGAAGTCTACACGATTGACAAACAGATGGCGCAAACAGCTTAAGGCCCTTTCTTCCCCTACCCCCTCCTCCCTTTAGGTTGTCTCGATGACTGTGGCGTCACGAAGGGCATCCGGCCATAACATGAAATAATTAAGATTTACCAAATCTTGATATAGCAAAGCCCATTCGGAGGGATAGGTTTGTTGTTGTTGTTGTGGTCTTCAGTCCTGAGACTGGTTTGATGCAGCTCTCCATGCTACTCTATCCTGTGCAAGCTTCTTCATCTCCCAGTACATAATGCAACCTACATCCTTCTGAATCTGCTTAGTGTATTCATCTCTTGGTCTCCCCCTACGATTTTTACCCTCCACGCTGCCCTCCAATACTAAATTGGTGATCCCTTGATGCCTCAGAACATGTCCTACCAACCGATCCCTTCTTCTGGTAAAGTTGTGCCACAAACTTCTCTTCTCCCCAATCCTATTCAATACTTCCTCATTAGTTATGTGATCTACCCATCTAATCTTCAGCATTCTTCTGTAGTACCACATTTCGAAAGCATCTATTCTCTTCTTGTCCAAACTATTTACCGCCCATGTTTCACTTCCATAAATGGCTACACTCCATACAAATACTTTCAGAAACGACTTCCTGACACTTTAATCTATACTCGATGTTAACAAATTTCTCTTCTTCAGAAACACTTTCCTTGCCATTGCCAGTCTACATTTTATATCCTCTCTACTTCGACCATCATCAGTTATTTTGCTCCCCAAATAGCAAAACTCCTTTACTACTTTAAGTGTCTCATTTCCTAATCTAATACCCTCAACATCACCCGACTTAATTCGACTACATTCTATTATCCTCGTTTTGCTTTTGTTGATGTTCATCTTATATCCTCCCTTCAAGACACCATCCATTCCGTTCAACTGCTCTTCCAAGTCCTTTGCTGTCTCTGACAGAATTACAATTTGAAAGAGAGTATTCCAGTAAACATTGTCAAAAGCTTTCTCTAAGTCTACAAATGCTAGAAACGTAGGTTTGCCTTTTTTTAATCTTTCTTCTAAGATAAGTCGTAAGGTCAGTATTGCCTCACGTGTTCCAGTATTTCTACGGAATCCGAACAGATCTTCCCCGAGGTCGGCTTCTATTAGTTTTTCCATACGTCTGTAATGAATTCGTGTTAGTATTTTGCAGCTGTGGCTTATTAAACTGATTGTTCGGTAATTTTCACATTTGTCAACACCTGCTTTCTTTGGGATTGGAATTATTATATTCTTCTTGAAGTCTGAGGGTATTTCACGTCTTTCATACATCTTGCTCACCAGATGGTAGAGTTTTGACAAGACTGGCTCTCCCAAAGCCGTCAGTAGTTCCAATGGAGTGTTGTCTACTCCGGGGGCCTTGTTTCGACTCAGGTCTTTCAGTGCTCTGTCAAACTCTTCACGAAGTATCGTATCTCCCATTTCATCTTCATCTACATCCTCTTCCATTTCCATAATATTGTCCTCAAGTACATCGCCCTTGTATAGACCCTCTATATACTCCTTCCACCTTTCTGCTTTCCCTTCTTTGCTTAGAACTGGCTTTCCATCTGAGCTCTTGATGTTCATACAAGTGGTTCTCTTATCTTCAAAGGTCTCTTTAATTTTCCTGTAGGCAGTATCTATCTTACCCCTAGTGAGATAAGCCTCTACATCCTTACATTTGTCCTCTAGCCATCCCTGCTTAGCCATTTTGCACTTCCTGTCGATGTCATTTATGAGACGTTTATATTCCTTTTTGCCTGCTTCATTTACTGCATTTTTATATTTCCTCCTTTCATCAATTAAATTCAATATTTCTTCTGTTACCCAAGAATTTCTACTAGCCCTCGTCTTTTTACCTACTTGCTCCTCTGCTGCCTTCACTACTTCATCCCTCAAAGCTACCCATTCTTCTTCTACTGTATTTCTTTCCCCCATTCCTGTCAATTGTTCCCTTATGCTCTCCCTGAAACTCTGTACAACCTCTGGTTCTTTCAGCTTATCCAGGTCCCATCTCATTAAATTCCCACCTTTTTGCAGTTTCTCCAGTTTTAATCTACAGTTCATAACCAATAGATTGTGGTCAGAGTCCACATCTGCCCCTGGAAATGTCTTACAATTTAAAACCTGGTTCCTAAATCTCTGTCTTACCATTATGTAATCTATCTGATACCTTTTAGTATCTCCAGGGTTCTTCCATGTATACAACCTTCTATCATGATTCTTAAACCAAGTGTTAGCTATGATTAAGTTGTGCTCTGCGCAAAATTCTACCAGGCGGCTTCCTATTTCATTTCTTAGCCCCAATCCATATTCACCTACTACGTTTCCTTCTCTCCCTTTTCCTACACTCGAATTCCAGTCACCCATGACTATTAAATTTTCGTCTCCCTTCACTATATGAATAATTTCTTTTATTTCATCATACATTTCTTCAATTTCTTCGTCATCTGCAGAGCTAGTTGGCAAATAAATTTGTACTACTGTAGTAGGTGTGGGCTTCGTATCTATCTTGGCCACAATAATGCGTTCACTATGCTGTTTGTAGTAGCTTACCCGCATTCCTATTTTCCTATTCATTATTAAACCTACTCCTGCATTACCCCTATTTGACTGTGTTTATAACCCTGTAGTCACCTGACCAGAAGTCTTGTTCCTCCTGCCACCGAACTTCACTAATTCCCACTACATCTATTTTTTACCCATCCCTTTCCCTTTTTAAATTTTCTAACCTACCTGCTCGATTAAGGGATCTGACATTCAATGCTCCGATCTGTAAAATGCCACATGCTGATGACCACATCCTCTTGAGTAGTCCCCGCCCGGAGATCCGAATGGGGGACTATTTTACTTCCGGAATATTTTACCCAAGAGGACGCCATCATCATTTAATCATACAGTAAAGCTGCATGCCCTCGGGAAAAATTACGGCCGTAGTTTCCCCTTGCTTTCAGCCGTTCGCAGTTCGAGCACAGCAAGGCCGTTTTGGTTATTGTTACAAGGCCAGATCAGTCAATCATCCAGACTGTTGCCCTTGCAACTACTGAAAAGGCTGCTGCCCCTCTTCAGGAACCACACGTTTGTCTGGCCTCTCAACAGATACCCCTCCGTTGTGGTTGTACCTACGGTACGGCTATCTGTATCGCTGAGGCACGCAAGCCTCCCCACCAACGGCAAGGTCCATGGTTCATGGGGGGGAGGGGGAAGATAGGTTTAGGAAAAGAAAAAGAAAATTTGATATGTTTATTGCTGTTGACCTTAAAATCGTCCCCGTCTATGGTACGTAAAAAGTGTGAGTGAGTTTAAGTGATCATTCAGGGGGACGAGGGGTGTGTGACAGAGGTCAGCAATTAACTACGACTCCCTCCCTCCCCCTCTCCCCACCCACTGCCCCAGAACCAAACCCTGGGTCCGTATCTGCACTCCTCCACGTGACACAGTGAAACGCAAATCCGTCGTGAGTGTGCCACTTTGTGGTTGCTTTTAGTGAGGGGTATTGTAGTGAGATGTGTGTTAAATTATTCACCTTTATGGTCCGGCTTGGTGTGCCAGAGTGCTCAGTTAAATTCCCGCCTGCGACTGTGAACTCGGGAGCGGAGGGTTAGGCTGGCGACTCCTTTGTAGAGAGAGGAAGGCAACCGCGCAGAGTGGCGGCCAGCTGAAGTACCCTGTCTCGGACACAAAAGGGGATGTGGGGAGGGACCGCCTGCTCAAACTCTGTGAGCTCCAATATCTAGGCGCAAAGCCAAGGGGTTAGTCCCAGGTATGCTTTCTGAAACGTCTCAGACTTGGTGTGAGAATAATATTCAGATAACACAGCTGCAGATCACGCTCAGTTTAATTCACACTTCCGCGTTCGCTCCTCAAATTCGAGTATCATCAGACCAGTGCAAAAGTGCCATTGGAAAAGGAAAACGCCACTGGGCTTCTGTTTAATTAAAAGGCTCTGGAAAGTGGGGCTCCAGTTGCCTCATTCTACCATCATCAGTACCTTTAAACATTTCCCCAAGACACTCGGCTTTGGCCTTCTCATTAACATGGTATGTGGCCGCGGTCTGGGATTACTAATTAAAATGTCATCTGTCCCGAGTTTGAACGGCGCCACCGCTTAAATTCTGAATAAAAGTTATCAGTAATGGCGGCCGAAGACTTCTGGGAAAAGAAGTCACGCGCATTCTGCCAACAGCTTTCTCAAAGAGGTCGTAGAAGTGGACAGAAAAAGTGGTTCAAATGGCTCTGAGCACTATTGGACTTAACATCTGAGGTCATCGGTCCCCTATAACTTAGAACTACTTAAACCTAACTAACCTAAGGACATCACACTCATCCATGCCCGAGGCGGGATTCGAACCTGCGACCGTAGCAGTCGCGCTGTTCCGGACTGAAGCTCCTAGAACCGCTCGGCCACCGCGGCCGCGAAGTGGACAGAGGTTCTGGGAACTCTCTTACCTTGGGGTGGGAAACTGCCGCCAAAGGCGGAAATAATCAGAAATGAGGATTCAGAAAGTAATGGAACCCACTGCATTAAAGACACATGATATGTATTCACAAGCCACGTGGCCTGTAATTGAAAAAGTATGATGATGATCTCTCCACTGGCAAAAAATTCCAGAGGGAGCTGCCAAGCGGGAAGTAACCATAGAAAAAGCTTCATTAGCAAACGAATGAATAATGTTTGCGAATCGGAGTGTGGAATGTCAGAAGTTTGAACGTGTTATGGGAACTAGAAAATCTGAAAAGGGAAATACCAACGGTCAATCTAGGTGTTGTAGGATTCAGTGAAATGAAATCGAAAGAAGAAAAGGCTTTCTGGTCAGGCTAGTATAGCATAATATCAACGGACGGAAAGTGGTATAACGGGAGTAGGATTCGTTATTAATAGGAAGGGAGAGCGGGTAGTGAGTTTCTGTGAACAGTTCAGTGACTAGGTTGTTCTGATCAACATCGACAGCTCAGGTATACATGTTGACGTTCAAGCCGAGGATGCAGAGATAGAGAAAGCATGTGAGGATACTGAAGGGGCAATTCAGTATGTAAAACGAGATTTATAAAAATGTAGGAATGGAATGCGGTTGCAATGTAAGGAGTAGGAGAAAGAGTTACGGAAGAATATAGGCTTAGTACTAGGATTGAGAGAGGAAGAAAACTGAGTTCTTCAATAAATTTCAGCTAGTAATAGCGAATACTTTGTTCAAGAATCACTAGTGGAGGAGGTACGCTTCAAATGTTGGGAGATACTGGAAAGTTTCAATTACATTACATTATGGTCATTCGCATTGGGGAGGACGACGGTTCAATCCCGCGTCCGGCCATCCTGATTTAGGTTTTCCGTGATTTCCCTAAATCACTCCAGGCAAATGCCGGGATGGTTCCTTTGAAAGGGCACGGCCGACGTCCTTCCCCTTCCTTCCCTAATCCGATCAGACCGACGACCTCGCTGTCTGGTCTCCTCCCCCAAAAAACAACCAACCATCGCGGTCAGACAGAGATTCCGAAATCATACACTGGATTGTAAGGCATACTAAGGAACAGATATAGACTCAGATCATAATTTAGTAGTGATGGAGAGCAGGCTCAAGTTTAAGAGACTAGTCAGGAACAATCAATTTACAAAGGAGTGGAATACGGAAGTACTAAGGAATGCAGCATACAGAAAAGTCAAAAGAAGCTTCGATGAAATTAAAAGCAAGGTTGGTGACAATAAGAGTGCAATGGCAATTCCACTGTTAAATGGAGAGGAAAGGGCAGATGCGTGGAAAGAGTCATTGAAGACGTCTGAGTGAGAAGACTTGCCCGATGACATTATAGGAGAAGTATCAGGGTCCATATAGAAGACATAGGGATCCAGTATTAGAATCAGAAGTTAAAAGAGCTTTGGAAAAAACCATTCCAAACTGGAGAAAGAATTTACTAGATCGCAAAAGAGCTGTTCTCATTAACTTAGGTCTTGAACTAATAAGGCCTTATGCAGATACACAAGCTCGAAATTTGTATGGTCTTCACAAGCAAATAATAATGGTAATGGAAAACGCCACACAATGGAAGCTTAGCTGCACTATGGAACCTTCGCCATCAACAGCAGAGCCAGGAAGATGTGGACGGTGCCACCTATGCTGGCACGACGTTGCATCCAAAAAGATAAAATGCAAGAAGTTGAGAAAATCAACTCGACCTGCTCTCAGTGTCGCAAACACGTCTGTGAAAAGTGTAACAAAACGACAGTGTCGTGTGAAAAATGTGTTATAGAATGAGACAATGAACTGTTTGCTTCATGTAGTGGACTGAAATTAAAAAGCTTTTTTTAATAAGAGATCGCAATTATTAACGTTTCTGGGAAAAAAAGTTATTCTCAGTGCATTTTTTTATTTGTTGGTTTTGTTCCTAATATAATTTTATATTTTGTTATCCAGTATACAAAAATAATGTCTAATCAGTTTTAAGTGTTCTCAGTAGTATCAGAACTTGCATGACACATTAAACTGCCACTTGCTTTCTGGGCCTATTAGGTCCCCCTCCACCCCTTGATATTACATGTAACAAAAAATACCTTGGTAGTGCTAGGGTTAAACTCGGCTGAAATAGTTACTCGCTACCCCCCAGAGACGGCTGCGCCACTCATAAGAACTGCAGTGTCACATGATGTGACGTCCGCGCCAAGCCCTGTCATTCTCGTGGGCCTCGGACAGCAGTCAACCGTCTATACTCGGTCGTTTGGAGTGTCGGTGACCACTAAAAGCAGCAACACAAATTTCACAGCTCTGTTGTGGGTGAATGATGTGGGACAGGTAACTCCTGGAATGGAACCTGGACCAAGTGCAGTGTGTAGATGAGCTCCACTCGCACATGTTGTGAGAGGGTGTACCGCTACTAACGTAAGGGTGAATGGAAAATATGTTAGTCCCGTGTTTTTTCTTATTTCAGCACTAACACTCAAAAACATTATTGTCAGTGAGTGGTGCCATACTTAATTCACGGGTTCAGAATGTCTGAAGTGTGCAAGGTTATTCAGATTCCACTTCAAAAACCACGAGCAAGATTTTAATATTCCCTCGGTCACTGCACGCAACTGTTAGTGCTACGGAGAAAAATGAACAGGGCATTTTCGTAGGAAATTTAATGTGGTTAAATTTGCACATTTAATGTAGTTAAATTTAAACAAGGATACGTTTTCGGTGGAGGCTCAGGTTTCCGAGTTATTCAAGAAAAACGCGTTTGAAGGTCACTTTTGTACGTCTTTCTTGATTGACTCTGAAACATTTGTCTCCAGCGAAAACGTGTTCCAGTAGAAAATTTAACTACATTAAATCTCCCACAAAAAGATCCTCTTCGTTTTTTTCTGATTGCGCATATGGAGGAGGAGAATATGAAAGTTATGCATGTAGTACTTGATGGCACTGCGGGGCAGTTGAATCACCCTTTACATCTGAATGATGGCAGTTCTTCGGTCTTATTTGTTGATCTATTCGTGTTGGGATTCGTTGTAATAGAACGACCTACAGGACACCATATTGTAGAATCATACTACAGCTACCACGCAAGGCGCACTGCAATCACATAAAAGTGGAACATGTCGCTCCAACGTGTCGGCTTATTACCATTCCCTTCTCACCGAGTCACCTGCGAAGACAATCAGAGGTGTGCTGGCACTGACCATGATGTAGACCAGTACGTGGTCGAATGAGAGAGGACAAAAACTAATTGAGTTCTGCTATAAATTTCACCTAGTAATAGCGAATAATCTGTTCAAGAATCACAAGAACAGCTGGTATACTTGGTGAAGACCCAGAGCCACAGGAAGGATCATCTGGATTAAATCATGATCCGACATTTCGAAATCAGGTATTGGACAGTACGGCGTACCGAGGGCAGATATAGACTCAGATCACAATTTAGCAACGAGGGAAACCCGACTGAAGTTCAAGAGAGTAGCCCGGAAGACTCATTATGAAAGGAAGTGGGATACTGAAGTACTAAGGAATGATGAAAAAAAATGGTTCAAATGGCTCTGAGCACTATGGGACTTAACAGCTGAGGTCATCAGTTCCCTAGAACTTAGAACTACTTAAACCTAACTAAACTAAGGACATCACACACATCCATGCCCGAGGCAGGATTCGAACCTGCGGCCGTAGCGGTCACGCGGTTCCAGACTGAAGTGCCTAGAACCGCACGGCCACACCGGCCGGCAAGGAATGATGAGACACGTTTGAAGTTCGCTAAGGATGTGGATACTGCGGTAAGGAATATCAAAATAAAAATAGTTTAGATGGAAAGCAGTGGAGCTCTTTACACACGACAGTCACTGATGTTGGACTGAAAGACAAATGTACAAAGAAGGGAACTGTGAAGAAACCTTGCAGAACAAGAAATACTTAAATTTGAAACGTCCCCTTTGAAAAAATATATACGACTGTCCTTAAACTGACACACAATATTTCTTAGCGCAACGCAATCTGACTTTCAGAAATCCCTACAAAGGAATGGCCCTGACTAACATTAACCTGTACCTTTCACAAATCACTTACCTCACCAAAAATCTTCGTTACTCGAACTACTGCAATACAGCGAGCGCCACTACTGCCAGCTAAATAAAAGATTCAAACTACTGAAGGCACTAACTACTGATAGGCATAGTTAGCAAATGAAACATTGTAATAGAGAACAAACAATGTATTTACCTTAATAGTCATCAGCAGTCACAATATATACAGCAGTTCATGACATCCATTTTTAAAAATCTCAAAACTCCGCCATCTCTCTCCCCACATCCACCACTGCTGGCGGCTCACCTCCAACTGCGCAACGCTACGCGCTGTTCACATCCAGCTGCCGCTGCCCAACACTACAATGGCAGACAACAATGCAAACTAGCCACAGACTGCACACAGCACAGCCAGTGATTTTCATACAGAGCGCTACGTAACGTTGCCAATAAGAAAACATAAACAGCCTACTTACAAATTGATCGAAGAAAGACGGAAACTGCTAACTCTTGGGCCGGTCGAGGCACAATGAGAATACAATCCAGGTATAAAATGTAGAATACATTTATTGAAAAGTAAATACGGTAGTCGAATTCTTGCCTTACCCGTCCCAGCATGACTGTGCCAGTCGCTTCCCCTATTCTCCCGGAGCTCTACTTCATCACGTGGTAGAGGCGGTACATACACCAGATTTTTAATGTGCCCCTACATAAAAAAAAATCAGACGGAGTGAGATCTTGTTTTTGTCGAACTCCTAAGACACAGAAAGCTCGCTCCGCATTTGAACTCGCCATGTTTGCGACTAGAGCTGACTCTCAGCAAATTACCGAACTACGCTGTGGCGGTATATATGAAACAAAACTTTCAGGGTTTCTCTTCAAAATGACATATTTATGTATCTGTACAATGTTTGGTTCTTGTGCATCAAATAATTGAAAGTGTTTCTGGACCTTATGTACATCCTGTATAAAAACCAAAATACTATTGGATAAAAGTTAATCACAACAACAGTTTGTAATATTTCGTGATTATAACTGAATTTACGTAAGCCCGAATCTAGGCTGAAGGCTGTAGTGATGAAGCCATGGAGGTTCAATATTAACTTGGAAGTAGAAGGAAATAGCGTAATGAAGTAATGTGAGAATCCGCTTCAACTGTAACAA
The DNA here is from genome assembly GCF_023864275.1 of Schistocerca cancellata. Classification (NCBI taxonomy): domain Eukaryota; kingdom Metazoa; phylum Arthropoda; class Insecta; order Orthoptera; family Acrididae; genus Schistocerca; species Schistocerca cancellata. The sequence continues at coordinate 265,583,804 of NC_064627.1, forward strand.
TATTTTTTTTTAATCTTATGGGATCAAACTGCTTAGGTCATCGGTCCTTAAGCTAACAAACTACTTAATATAATTTAAACTAACCTGTCTATGGACAACACACACACCTATGCCCGAGGGAGGACTCGAACCTCCGATGGAGGGAGCTTCACGGACCGTTACACAGTATATGAGGAGGCATCTGTAACACACAAATGAACACAATAAATTTACATTTCATAATGAGACATTCATTTACACCAAAATTTTCACTAACATGTGGCGCAAAGGACGAGCACCAATACGGTACTCACGTGATTTAACTTAATGAAGCGTAGGAAACAGTAGCGAAACAAGCACTGAAGTGGGTGAGGGCTACAATGACTGGCAACCTAATCACGGAACAGGTAACAAGTCAATAGTCCGGAGCCTTACGGGAGTATGCTTGGTTTACTGGAGCATGTTAACGTTAATGTGCGACAGCACACACTACCAAAATATTCTAGGCACAGTCAACACCGCAGCACTTGAACTTTTCTGGGTTAACACTCAACCAAAACAGCAGAAAATTTGAAACACTGGTAACACAGCTTTGACTTTGCAAGACACGGGCAATCTGAGAGATACACACCAGTAACACAAGAGCGGAAATTAGGTCCACGACCCTCTGCCTGATGCGGCAACCACACCCCACTCCGCACCACCCCCTCCCTCGACCAGGCGCTTGGCACTGTGCTCTGCGGCGACGTTCCCGTCTGTCCCCTTCTCCACCGGTGCTTCTTGTTCGCGCCATGCCAGCTCAACAAAGATCACGTGTGACGACGTCTTCACAGGCATAGTCGCGTATCCGCTCTCGCACACGGACATGTTTTTGCCCTCTCGCCCTGGACAGACTATCCTGCCTCAGCGACAGCAACGCTGATGATCGATAGATCGCAAAACTGACGCGTTTCCTTAAATTGATATTGTTAAGAGTGCCGCAAACGAACTTCGAAACATTGAAAGTACGATAAGTAATTGCATCACTATCATTGAAACGTTCAATTCCACCAATCTACATCTACATCTACATCCATACTCCGCAAGCCACCTGACGGTGTATGGCGGAGGATACTTTGAGTACCTCTATAGGTTCTCCCTTCCATTCAAGTCTCTTTCGCGGAATGAAAGATTGTCGGTATGCCTCTGTGTGGGCTCTAATCTCTGATTTTATCCACATGGTCTCTTCGCGAGATATACGCAGGAGGGAGCAATATACTGTTTGGCTCCTCGGTGAAGGAATATTCTAAACTTCAACAAAATCCCGTACCGAGCTACTGAGCGTCTCTCCTGCAGAGTCTTCCACTGGAGTTTAACTATCATCTCCGTAACGCTTTCGCGATTACTAATTGATCCTGTAACGAAGCACTTTGCTCTCCGTTGGATATTCTCTATCTCTTCTATCAACCGTATCTGGTACGGATCCCACACCGGTGAGCAGTATTCAAGCAGTAGGTGAACAAGTGTACTGTGACCTACTTCCTTTGCTTTCGGATTGCATTTCCTTAGGACTCTTTCAGTGAATCTCAGTGTGGTATCTGTTTTACTGGCGATTAATCTTATATGGTCATTCCATTTTAAATCACTCCTAATGCGTACTCCCAAATAATTTATTAAATTAACTGCTTCCAGTTGCTGAGCTGCTATATTGTAGCTAAATGATAAAGGATCTTTCTTTCCATGTATTCGTAGCACATTACACTTGTCTACATTGAGATTCAATTGCCATTCCCTGCATCATGCGTCAATTCATTGCAGATCCTCCTGCATTTCAGTACAATTTTCCATTGTTACAACTTCTTGATATACTACGGCATCATGCGCAAAAAGCCTTAGTGAACTTCCGGTGTTATCCACTAGGTCATTTATATATATTGTGAATAGAACGGTCCTACGACATGCCCCTGCGGCACACCTGAAATCATTCTTACTTCGGAAGACTTCTCTCCATTGAGAATGACATACTGCGTTCTGTTATCTAGGAACTCTTCGATACAATCACACAATTGGTCTGATAGTCCATATGCTCCTACTCTGTTCATTAAACGACTGTGGGGAACTGTATCAAACGCCTTGCGGGAGTAAAAAACAAACGGCATCTACCTGGGAACCTGTGACTATGGCCCTCTGGGTCTCGTGGACGATTTCAGAAGTACTTCCACTCCGAACAATGGCAACAGTCAACAAACCGCTACAGTGTGAAGCAGCTTTATTAATACTAAAATTCAGTACTGCTCATAAGAAAACACAAGGTCCACCCACAGCAGTAAAAGTTCCAGTGCCTTTCTTGGTAAGCATATAGTCCCTGAAACAAATGTAACATTATCAACGGCTTTATATACAGTAGGGCGTGAGCACCGATTCCTCCAATAAAAAAACATCTCGTGGGTCGTTCAGAGTCGTTGCCTGCGCAGCTGCCCGATACAGACTGGTAGCGCCACCGGAAAACGTCGCGCTGATAAAGGCGCGCGGCATTTCTGTGAATCGCGTCTCGTTTGCATTCCTGCAACTGAGAGCTGTCTGGCATAGCGCGGTGCTCTGCGGGTTGCCTACGTTGGCTCCTGCCGTCATGGTGGCCCCAGCCTTGCTGGTCGCCGAGGGGGATGTGAGGCCAAACCCGAAGTTCTGACTGCCGAGCGGTTCTAGGCGCTTGAGTCCGGAACCGCGTGACTGCTACGGTCGCAGGTTCGAATCCTGCCTCGGGCATGGATGTGTGTGATGTCTTTAGGTTAGTTAGGTTTACGTAGTTCTAAGTTCTAGGGGGACTGATGACCTCAGATGTTAAGTCCCATAGTGCTCAGGGCCATTTGAACCAAAGTTGTGATTTCGATTTCGCCGCGCCTATATCAGCGCAACGCTTTCCGGTGGCGCTGCCACTCTGTATGGGGCTGCTGCATAGGCAACTGCTTTGAACAACTCACAATATGCGTCGTTATAAGAGGAGCAGGCACTCACGCGCTACTGTATATAAAGCTGTTGATGTTACATTTGCTACAGGGACTAAGGTTACAAAGAATAAAGTGAATTTGAAAGGTACTGAATGTTATATGGCTATGCATGGACTTTTGTTTTAGTGGGAGCAGTGGTGAATTTTCGTATTAATAAAGCCGATAAGTACATGGTAGCGCTATTGCCGTTGTTCGATGTGAAAGAATTTCTGAAATTGGTCGATATTCCTTTATTATTTTAATTGTATTTATGTAACACAGGATATACGGAGTCTATTAGCAGTATCTTTCACTGACGTGTAACCAAAGTAGCAACACAGGAATTCTGATCACCGATTCCGTAGCTACGAATGTTATTTCTTAACAGCGAATATGAAATTCTCTGATATAGTCACTAGCGTTGAATCATTATTCCTCTAACACATCACTGGAACCTTTTTCGACCAGACAAGCATCCAAAACCACGTAATGAGCTACATACGCTTCACAATAACAATATTCGGTAAAATCAAAGATATTTAGATTTCACTCTCGTAATAACTCGCGCCTAAAAATGTTCGTATTTCCTGAAGATGGCAATATGAGAATCTTCTTTTAAAACTTCACTCTGGCCGTCAGCCTTGTGAAAGTTAACTCTCGTAGTCTTTCTAAAGTAAACTTTTTTTTTTCATTATATCTGCTCAGTGCATCGAATCTCCCCATTACTTCTCTTCAAAAACCATCTTTAGTCACTACTAGTCATAAGACGAGGGTTTATTTTTTACAGAGAACCACTTTTTAATTATCTGCTCACTAGCTCAGATACAACAGCACCAACAATATTTTCACATTTCCTTCTATTTCCGTTTTAATCAAAGGAACAGCACTCCAATTTTCTTGAACCTCCTAGTTCAGTGGCCGTCGGTCGGGCTGCAATATCAGCCAGCTACCTCTGATAGACCGACACCTATATCCGGCTGGAACACTGTGTTGTCTTCATGTTGAATGTGAAATAGATAAAGCACATACACAAAGTCATTACAACAATTGCAGTGCATTAATAAATGTTATTCTTAAGATCGCATGAAAGTTTCATCTGTAAACATTAGAAATATCTAGCAATACGCGTAAGAAAAAGTGAAAGTGGAACCAACACAAAGAACTAATTACAGGTAAGGCAGGTACCAAACTAAGATTTACTGGAAGAATCCGCAGGACATGTAGTCCAACTACGAAGAACGTAGCTTAAAACACTATCGTCCGATCAATAATTGACTGTTTCTCGTCGGGCTTGGATCCGTATCAGTTAAGATTGATAGCTCAGATGCAGAAGGTCTTGAGAACAGCAGCGCATGTCGTTACAGGTTCATTTAGTACGTGTGAAGCATCACGGATACCCAGTGGCAGAAGTAGGAAAAGAGGCATTCTCCATCAGTTACTTTACTATTAAAATCACGAGATTTACGTTCCCAGAAGCCTATATCTCGAGAAAAGACTATCAAGGAAAAATTAGGGAGATCTGAACTCACACAGACGCTTACCAAAAATCGTTCCTGCCGCTAACCAGTCGCGACTAGAACAGTAAAGGTGGGAAATACCTTCCGCCACACACCTCAAGGTGGCTTACGGAGTATAGATGTACCCGTAAAAGTACACAACGGGTAAAGCGAATGAGATGGTGAACCGGCCTCAGATTCAGGAGGATGGAGATCTATGCTCTCTGGACATATTAGCATAGGGACCGATCACCTCAGCGGTTTGGTCCCTTAGGAATACACAAACACAAACACACACACACACACACACACACACACACACACCCACACACACAAACACAGGTTTTCCACGCTTTTCCTAAATTATGTCTGAATGGCCAAGCCAACCCCGTGTGCCTCGCTCTTGCCGCCCATTGGCTACTACTACAGTGGATGACCGCTACCTACGGGTTATGTCTCGGTCCTGACAGCAATGTCACCATATTGAATAATTCTTCTCGTGCAGCCACAGAATGTCATGTTACGACTCAGACTGTGCACAGTAGGCTGCATGATGCTCTACTTCACTCCCGACGTTCATGGCGAGGTCCATCTTTGCAACCACGACACCATGCAACAAGGTACAGATGAGCCCAACAACATGCCGAATGGACCGCTAAGGATTGGCATCACGTTGTCTTCACCGATGAGTGTCGCGTATGCCTTCCACCAGACAATCGTCGGAGATGTTCTTGGAGGCAACGCCTTAGAAACACTGTCCAGCGAGCGCAGCAAGGTGGAGGTTCCCTGTTGTTTTGGGCTGGCATTATGTGGGTCCACCTTACGTCGCTGGTGGTCATGCAAAGCGACGTAACGGCTGTACGATACGTGAATGCTATCCTCCGACAGAGGCATTCGTCATCATGGACGACGATTCGCACCACCATCATGCACATCTTGTGAATGACTTCCTTCACTATAACGACGTCGCTCGACTAGAGTGGCCAGCATGTTCTCCAGACATGAACCCTATCCAACATGCCTCGGATAGACTGAAAAGGGCTGTTTTTGCACGACGTGACCCACCAACCACTCTGAGGGATCTACGCCGAACCACCGTTGAGGAGTGAGACAATTTGGACCAACAGTGCCTTGAAGAACTTGTGGATAGTATGCCACGACGAATACGGGCATGCTTCAATGCAAGGGGACGTGCTACTGGGTATTCGAGGTACCGGTGTGTACAGCAATCTGGACCACCACCTCTGAAGGTCTCGCTGTATGATGGTACAATATGCAATGTGCGGTTTTCATGAGCAATTAAAAGGGCGGAAACGATGTTTATGTTTATATCTAATCCAATTTTCTGTACAGGTTCTGGAACTCTCGGAACCGATGTGATGCAAAACTTTTTTTGGTGGTTATGCTAATACTGTAATCATGATTTAGTCGGTTCTTCGTAACAGTGAAAACGCTTGTAATATGCAATCAACAAAATATACATACTAGCCTAAGCCTTATCTAGTCTGTAGTCAGTTGCGTGGTTCCAGTTTTGTCGTGCACCAATTACCGAGTGAGGTGGCGCAGTGTTCAACACACTGGACTTGCATTCTCGAGGACAACGGTTCAAACTCATGTTCGGCCATCCAGATTGGGTTTTCCGTGATTTCTCTAAACCGCTCCAGGCAAATGCCGGGATGATTTCTTTGAAAGGGACGGCCGATTTCTTTCCCCATCCTTGACACAATCAGAGCTTGTGTTCCGTCTCTAACGACTTCGATGTCGACGCGGCGTTAAATTCAGTCTTCTTTCCATCTTTTTCGAAACAGCAATTTTTTCATATCACTGTGTGCTGTTGTACAGTAAGGTACTCGCATCTCTGCCTATATACCGTAGTGTCTTACCTGCTTATAATGATGACTTCGCATAGATTACGAACTACACTCCGCATTTGTGTTTAAAGTTATTGATTCGTTCATACGAATGGTTCAGGATTGTTTTTCTTTTCTGCCACTTTTTAGTGATGGAAGCATATTTCTCCATTTGTGATACGACAGATATCATTTTCTGCTATGCTTCAGGAAATGAATGTAACCTATGTGGCAGAGTATCACCTGTTCGAGCGACTTTCCCAGCGTCTAAGCGACACATGGTCTACAGCATCCGAAAACGTAAATATTGGAAGGTCTTACAGAGTCCGCGCACTTGAAAATGAGTTGGAATAGCGTGCGCTACATTTATTGGGCCAAAATCTTGGAGTCATTGTGTGACGACTAGTAGCAGCGAAATACGTCACCCATCCTGTTGTCGGAGCGGTAGTTAATGAACAATTGCTGATTTCAAAGAGTTCGCGAAGTCTTACGCCGTAGAGGAGACGGTTGCATCGCCAAGAATGCATGGCAGCTTAAGAACAACCTGTCACCAAACGTCATGAATGGACTTCATGTCGAGTTCTCTTACAAGTGGTCGTAGCTCTAAAAGTTTGCATTTCTTGGCCGATAATCAATGGATTTGTTCTGGTTCTGTGAGTACTACAACTTTTCAAAATAGTCTGCATTTTTATTAACGACCTGTCTGTCACTTTCCCGCCTCCTAGTAAGTAAACAAATGTTATATTGCTTTAAGAGTGACCCCAGGGCATACAAGTTACTACAGCCGGTGCAACACGCACAACTATGCGCTCAGTGAGAGGAGTCGCTCTCTGCATTCACGACTGCAACAGAAGGCGGCCTGTTCAGTAGTTCCAAAATACGACTGTAAAATTTATTTTCAGGAAACCCTTCCTCTACAGATCTTACCAATGTGTCCACGGTACTGACCTCATTTCTACCGAATCTGCAGTCCGTTTGGGCGTCACAGTTAGCTCTTAATGCATCGGAAAAGACCGCACATTTCAGCAAGTTGTATTGACCCGGTGTCTTCAGAGCAAGTAGCTGGTTCCAGTACGGGAAAGGCTGAAATGAACTGTTTATGCAATACATGCAGCTTGCCCACTCCGGCTTAGGAAAATCGTTAGGTGAAATAATCGAAATTTCGCAAAGGATGCCAGTAATTTTATTCATTGATGATGTATTTCGAAACGTTTGACGTGAGGACGACAAATGTTTTATCTTATTTCATCAAGTGACCAGTATAAATAAAGTGTTCGGGCTTTTTTGCTTGGCGGAGGTAAGAACGCCGCTGGTGTACCGCGAAGCGCTCCTGAATAGTGCACGTCGTTTGTTCTTCCTATGCTTGGTCGCACTCACACGAAATTCTACATACACCTGCCTCGCACAGCACTAAATCCTCTTTGACAGACCCCAGTGCAGAATCGGGAATGTTTACGCCGACAGCACAGGACGCTGCAAACTTCCGCTTTCCAAGGCAGCCGGGTTTGGTGACAGTAGGCTGTTCGCCAGGGGCCGCTGTGCTCGCTCCGGATTATCCATCACTCGCCGCCAAGATCGACTAATGTCGCTACATAGGAAGGTAAAGGTGGCCGCTAATGGCCATGCCGAATACTGATAAAATTGTATCCTTCGCTTCTCTTTCTAAATCGCCGCATGTATCGAACAGGGAGAAGACACGCAGAAGACATCTTGGAGGACTGCTATCGGCACTGGTGTCCGAAATATCAGCTGCTAAAACGATATGCTACCGGCTAGAGTGGCCGAGCGGTTCTAGGCGCTACAGTCTGGAACCGCGCGACCGCTGCGGTCGCAGGTTCGAATCCTGCCTCGGGCATGGATGTGTGTGCTGTCCTTAGGTTAGTTAGGTTTAAGTAGTTCTAAGTTCTAGGGGACTGATGACCTCAGAAGTTAAGACCCATAGTGCTCAGAGCTATTTGAGCCATTTTTTAATGGTGAGACAAACCATGGCAAATATAACAGAAGAAGTTAAGTGTTTGTCTTTACCACCTTTGGCTCCCTGTAACGATCCTAAATAAGTGTATGTATTGTCATGACGCATCTGAATATCTTTTTGTCTATAGTATAAACGTCTGACGTGGATCCGCTGGCTACAATGATAGACACAACATCCATAAGTGTCGAGATTTTTGAGCCATCACGAAAGATCGCTTTAACTTTGTGTTCTTAATACTCTGCTTATTTTCGCGAAAACATCTCGGATAGCTCACAAGTATGATGTTGATTTGCAGGTCTCGTCAGCTTCCTTGTGCTGCTGTTGGTACGTAGGTAGCGGTTATGCAGTTGCTGAGACGAATATCCATTGTGCAGGAAAACAGTTTCGAGGTTCCCGTAATTCACTTGCAAGCTTTTGGCAACTGAGATGTTATGGTTTAGGTATGTGTCATATCAAGCAGCAAAAACTGGTAAATGGGAGTAGGATTTGTAATGAATAGGAAGGCAGGGAAGAGGAGTTTCTGTGAACAGTTCAATGATAGGTTTGTTCTCAACGGAATCGACAGCAAACCAACACCGACAACAGTAGTTCAGATACACTTGCGATATCGCAAGGAGAAGATGAAGGGGTAGAAAAAGTATTTGAAGATAGTGAACGATACTGCGATAATGAATAACTCAGTAGGCGGTTCAGGTGAAGAGGAATTCATATTTCTAAAAAGGGCAGTCACAGAAGTTGTAAAGAAAAAGATGAACGTGTCCCCCTGCAACATCAGTACACATCTGTGGCTGTCTAAGCACTTTCAGATACACCCAGCGTCAACTTCAGACATCGATGGCGGCAACTTCACGGCTGATCCAGTATTTCAGTTCCTGCATTGTTTGTGGATTTGTTTCATAGGCCTTCCGTTTCAAGTCTCGCCACAGGAAAATATTACATATTGTTAGATCCGGCGGTCGTGATGACTACAAATGTTTGCTGACAGTTCTTTCCACAGTGAAGACATCATGGACTCAGACTAGGGATATCTTAGACTTGTGGCATATTATCCCATCTCGTTGGAAGAGGCAGTCCCCTTAAAAATTATTTTTTGCTGTCTTTTCCATTATAAATAAACGTTAATTCGTTTCAGCTCTGGTTTCTGTAACTTAACTGATTTTCCATTATACGAAGAAGAGCTACTTTCATCTGCGTCACCTTTCAGATCATTGTCTTTCATATATCAGTGAATTGAGCACAAAATGTTTCAGAATTTGCATATATGGTACTGTGCTAAGGGTACTGTCAAAAATATCGGTGCAGACGACGAGTCTTTCATCATGGAGTGTTTGCTGACAAACAGTGTTCGGGTCCTCCGTTGCCCAGTACGTCGTGTTCTGTGGATTCACGTGACTGAAAAGACGAAACCATGCTTCATCACTTACGATGTGATGCAAAGTGTTGTGACTTGGCAAGGCAGCCAAGCCACTATGATTGGTAGCCGAAAAGCACGCGTTTAAGCTCACGCAGGCTGGCGTGAGGTCTGGAACAAGACAATGTAATTAATATAGCCAATAAGGTACGTTGCTGCTGGAATACTTAACTTTAATCCATAATTCGTGAACATCGGTCTGACGGTACATGCATCACAAGATAAATAGCAAATGATAATGGCGCCTTGCTAGGTCGTAGCAGATGACGTAGCTGAAGGCTATGCTAACTATCGTCTCGGCAAATGAGAGCGTAATTTGTCAGTGCACCATCTCTAGCAAAGTCGGCTGTACAACTGGGGCGAGTGCTAGAAAGACGCTCTAGACCTGCCGTGTGGCGGCTCTCGGTTTGCAATCACTGACAGTGGCGACACGCGGGTCCGACGTATACTAACGGACCGCGGCCGATTTAAAGGCTACCACCTAGCAAGTGTGGTGTCTGGCGGTGTCACCACATTCCTCCCCCGAAAATCGGCGTACGGTTGTATTATAAGGCTTCCGCCCGCCGTGGGGAGGACCCCATGTTGACGTATGCGACGAGGTGGGGAGCCTAACAACAGGCGAGGCTGTGGCACCCGCACCCTGTCATTCGGTCCGAGGGGAGCTAGGAAACGTCTGAAAACCTAGTCTAGGGTGCACGCCAACATGCGGCGTATGCGCCCGTAGAGAGACAGGAGGGGCCGAAGAGTCGACCTCCATCGGGTCGGAGCACCCGACGGGCGAAGACGACAGATGGTCCGGAGCGGGCAAGAGTTCCATGGCGGAGGACAACTGGTCACGGGAGGCGATCGGCGGCGCGTGACCCAGGGAGGCGCCCGGCGGTTGCAGCGACACGTCCACTGCGGGCGTCGCCGGCGAGAGAACAGGCGGCGGTGGCGGCGCGTCGCCATGGGGCAAAATGGAAGGCAGCGTCGGTAACACCTGGGGCTGAGGCGAGCCAGTAGATGGGTCCCCAGGGCGCTGACCGGACGAGATACATAACGCGGCCGAGGCAGCGAAGAATGCGCACAGCGAGCCAACGCCGTGAACCTCGATAGTTGCGATAGCATACAACGTCGTCTGGAGCAAAAGCAGGTGTCTGCCGCTGCACAGGAACCTGATGCGGCGGATATAGCAAAGACATCAAGGTTCGATGAGGGCGACCGTGAAGCAGCTCAGCCGGCGAGCGACCATCTCAGGGCTGAGAGCGATACGAGGACAAAAAGAGCAATAACGCGTCCTCCCGAGAATGCAACTCTTTCAACTTCAACATCTGTGACTTGAAAGTCCGGACCAAACGTTCAGCGCCACCGTTTGACTGTGGCGAAAACGGCGCGGACGTCAGATGTTGAATACCATTGGCGTTGCAGAATGACTGAAATTCTGCGGACATGAATTGTGGGCCATTGTCGGAAACAATAGTCTGTGGAAGACCTTCAATGCAAAAGATAGCGGATAACGCTTGGATGGTGTCAGATTACGTCGTGGAAGACATCCGGACAACAAAAGGAAAATTACTATATGAATCGACCACAACCATCGAGCATTCCAGACTGGACCAGCAAAATCGATGTGCAAGCGTTGCCAAGGGGAAGTGGCTTTCGGCCATGCAAAGAATTACCGCGGTGGTGCGGATTGTTGTTCGGCACACACCATGCAAGAAGAGCACATATTCGTAATCGCAGCATCGATTCCGAACCAAGTACAGTGCTGACGAGCAAGTTGTTTCGTTCTCACTATACCCCAATGTCCTTGGTGGAGAAGCCGCAAGACAGAGGACTGTAACGAACGTGGGACCACGACCCTGGACTGATCATTATCAGAACGCAACAGCAAAACACCACGTCGTACAAAAAGTCTCTCCTTGTGAGCAAAAAATCGGCGAACCAACGGATCTCCGATCCGCGACTTTGACAAGGGCCATTGCGTAGCAACAAAACGCAGAACGGTAGCAAGGACAGGGTCAGCAGCTGTGGCTGTAGCTACACGACGAAAATCAATCGGAAACGATTCGAACACGTCATCGGTTTCCGAATCAATGAACGTGCAAGCAAGTTCGGAAGAATCGAATGCTCTATCCTCAGCAACAGGTAAACGGGACAACGCATCGGCGTTTCCGTGCTTAGCAGTGGACCGATACAAGATATCGTAGCGGTACTGCGAGAGGAAAATAGACCAGCGAATGAATTTCTGCGCTGTACGCGGAGGTACAGGCTTGGACGGATGAAAAAGCGATGTCAAAGGTTTGTGGTCTGTGATGATGGTGAAGTGACGACCATACAAGAAATCATGAAACTTTGTAACACCAAATACGGGAGCCAATGCTTCTTTCTCGATCTGTGAATAATTGCGTTGCGCAGACGAGAGCAATTTGGACCCAAAGGCAATAGGGCGATCGTGCGATCCATCTTTGTGCGCAAGCACAGCACCGATCCCGAAATCCGATGCATCCACCATCAACAAAAGGGGTTTCTGGGGATCGAATGGCGTAAGGCAAGTATTGGAAAGCAACGCCGATTTCAACTGGCGAAAGGCGCGTTCGCATTCCGTCGTCCAGACGAACGGAACACCATTACAGCGTAAGCGATGAAGCGGAGCTGAAATGGAAGATGCGTGGCGCACATATTTATGGTAGTAATTGATTTTTCCCAGCACACCTTGTAGCTGCTTCAAATTCTGCGGCGAAGGCAAGTCTTGTATGGCACGGAGGTGCTCTGGAGTGGGATGTATGCCTTGGGCATTGAGTACATGTCCCAGATATGGCAAATCACGAGCAAAAAACACACATTTGTCCTTCCGCAAGCGAAGACCATTTTGTCGCAAGACCTGAAATAATGTTCGGAGATTTGCTAAATGTTCTTCTTCCGTCTTTCCGGAAATCACAATATCGTCCAGATAGTTTGCTGCAGTAGGGACCGACGCACAAACAGTTTGTAAATATTGCTGAAACAATACAGGGGCGGATGCACACCCGAATGGCAGTCGTTTGAATCGGTACAAACCAAGATGCGTGTTAACCACCAAAACGCGCTGGGATTCTTCGTCCACCGGTATTTGCAAGTACGCATCTGCTAGGTCCAACTTCGAAAAATATTTACCCGGGCACAGTTTGTCAGAAAGATCTTCCGGGTGGGGTAAAGGAAAAGTTGCAGTCACTAATTGTGGATTCACTGTTGCCTTGAAGTCCACGCAAAGTCTCAATTTTCCGGAAGGTTTTTGCAAAATTACTAAGGGTGATGCCCAGAGAGAAGCCTGTACACGTTCGATCACACCTTGTGATTCCAAATCGTGTAATGTTCTTGCGACCTCATCACGCAATGCGTGGGGAACATTGCGCGCTCTGAAAAATTTCGGTTGCGCGTTTACTTTCAGTTCCAAATGTGCGTTATAGTTCTTAGCGCAACCAAGGCCCGGTGCAAAAATGTCTGCAAATTCTTCACATAGACGAGAAACGCTGGCTGAAGGCACAGTCTGGTTCACTGATAGGACCTGATTTACTATAGACAAATTAAACAACTGAAATAAATCTAAACCAAACAAGTTCACTGCAGAAGAAGAACGAAGGACGAAAAATGACACAAGTTTTGTTTGTCCCTTGTATGTTGCAAGAAGGCTGCAATGTCCTAACACAGGGATATGCTGTCCTGAATAACTAGTTAGCTTAACATTTGTGGCATGCAACGGAGGTGTGCCCAGCTGCTTGTACGTTGTGTGATTGAGTAGTGAAACTGCAGCTCCTGTATCGAGCTGGAATGGTATCACTTTACCATTACAAGTCCAAGTCAACAAAAAGTTTATTGTCCTGCTGAGGACAAGAGCGACTGTCTCATGTAACGTGAACTGACACTGGTACAGAATCACTTGCGATGTGATGGGATTTCCGGCGACGTCGACGCACACTACTTGTGGGACGAACACAGTCACTGTTAGAGAGAGTAGCACTGGGCAGAGTGGCATGAACGACATGAAGTTCCATGGGCAAAGTGTCGCGAGCCTGAGTATCCTTGGTTCGATTCTGATTCTGGTGCGAAGCAAAGGGCCTGGAATGGTTGTGAGTGTCCGATCGGAGCTGTTTCTGGCAAACACTTTGAACATGACCTTTTTTATTACAGAAAAAGCAAATAGCCTGGCGTGACGGGCAATTCTCACGCGAATGTCTAGTAGCACACCGCGGGCATGATTTCACTGCATCTGCATGCTGGCACGGGACACGTGGCTGAAGGCCAGGCGGCATTGGCGCGTCCGGGTGCGAGGACTGTTTACTGTTCCGTGCAGCTCGCCCGGCGGGCCGGTTAACATGACACACAGGTGGCGAAGTTTCAAATGATTCCTGAGCAAAGTCAAGTGTGTCCTGCCGATCCAATATGTCTATCACTTGTTGAAGGGAGGGATTGACTAGTTTCAAAATCTGTTCCCTTATACGAACATCAGAAATGTTCTGTGCAATTGCATCACGCACCATAGTATCTGAATAAGGGAGTCCACATCCACACTCAAAAGCACCCTAGTAAGGCCTTGCAAGGTTGCAACCCACTCCCTATTAGTCTGACCTGCTGTACGTTTTGTACGAAAGAAGGTATACCGTTTGGCAACAACATTGACTAATTCTTTGAAATATGCATCTAATGCAGACAAAATTTCTTCGTAGGACAGAGTTGCTACGTTGCGTCGGGGAAATAATTTCACTATCACACGGTACGTCTGGACGCCTACGGAGGAAAGGAGAAAAGGCTGCCGCTCATTACCTTGAATTCTGTAGGCAACGAGATGAAATCCAAATTGGCGTGACTCCGTCCAGCTTTCCAGTGCCGCATCAAAAGGACGAGAAGTGGTACAACTGCGTGTTGTGGCTGCGGTAGCGGTGGAGCGGCGGCTGCCGCATCGTTTTGCAGTGCACGTTGACCCTGGACGAGCTGTCCAAGGGCATCCAATAAGGCCTGCGTCTGCAGATTCTGCAAGCGATAAAATTCGGACAGTACATCTGGAGATTGTGGCGAAGCCATTACACAAGTAAATTAGGAAATTCAATACGACCGCAAAATCCTCGGCGCCATTTTGTTGTGACTTGGCAAGACAGCCAAGCCACTATGATTGGTAGCCGAAAAGCACGCGTTTAAGCTCACGCAGGCTGGCGTGAGGTCTGGAACAAGACAATGTAATTAATATAGCCAATAAGGTACGTTGCTGCTGGAATACTTTAATCCATAATTGGTGAACATCGGTTTGACGGTACATTCATCACAAGATAAATAGCAAATGATAATGGCACCCTGCTAGGTCATAGCAAATGACGTAGCTGAAGGGTATGCTAACAATTGTCTCGGCAAATGAGAGCGTAATTTGTCAGTGCACCATCTCTAGCAAAGTCGGCTGTACAACTGGGGCGAGTGCTAGAAAGACGCTCTAGACCTGCCGTGTGGCGGCTCTCGGTCTGCAATCACTGACAGTGGCGTCACGCGGATCCGACGTATACTAACGGACTGCGGCCGATGTAAAGGCTACCACCTAGCAAGTGTGGTGTCTGGCGGTGACACCACACAAAGGATCTAACAAACCATCGCTGATGTTATTCAAAAGTCATGTACAGTAATTTACACGTTTCTGACTGTCACCATCCCGTAATTTCCGCACAATCGTCAAACGACATGGCTACAAATTAAGACTTTTCAAATATCCGCTGACAACTGCTCCTACTTATATGTGCTGTCGAAAATACCCTTTGCTCGCCTAGTTAAACCGCCGCCGGCATACGTGGTGTGAACGAATAATTTAGTAAGTAAGGAGATGAAAATCTAATAGTCGTAGGGTGTTGGAGTCCAGTTTTGGAGAAGGACCACAAGAAGGGGCCACGGGAGAATATAGACATTCCAGACGGAAGACTATTTGAGTTTTGCAATAAATTTCAGCTTCTAATTGCGAATACTCCGTTCAAGAACCACGAGAAGAGTAGGTATACTACCAAATATGAAAATATGAGGAGATTCTAGTAAGGTTACATCACAGTCAGGTTGAGATTCCGAAATCAAATATTGGGTTATAAGGTGTACACAAGAGCAGATACAGACGCAGATCAGTACACAGAAATGATGAAGAGTAAGCTGAATTTTAAGAGACTAATCAGGAAGAACAATGCACAAAGAAGTGCGATATGGACGTACTAGGGAATACAGGTACACGCTTGAAGTTCTTTGCGGCTATAGATACGGAACGCACTTCTGCTTCAAGTCACTACAATACGCCGAGCGCCCAACGTGTCGGAAAGGTCACCTCATCCGCATCAGTTCAATCGTCTTCACACGGTAAAATCGCAGAACGATATTGCCCACACAGAGCACAATGTTTTTCTTCGGTAAGATTCTATGCAGTTGCTCTTGAGAATGCAACCAGGGAGGTACTTCTGACGTTGTGGTTGATAATGGAAGCAAGACTGAAGGAAAATTAAGACACGTTCATAGGATTTGTCGACCCGGAAGAATTGTTCCACAGTGTAAAATGAACGAAATTGTTCGAAGTTCTGAGAAAAAGAAATGGGTAAGCTATATGGAAACATGGGTACTGTACAGTGTTTACGGGAACCAAAACGGAACAATAATTATGGAAGACCAAGAACGAACTGCCAGGATAAAAAAGGATTTAAGAAAGAACTATAGTCTTTCGTCCCTACTGTTCAACCTATACATTTAGGAGCAATTACGGATATAAAAGAAAGGTTCGAGAGTGGGGTTAAAATTAAAGATGGAAGGATATATCGATATTAGATTCGCTGATGACACTGCTATCCTCAGCGAAAGTGAAAAAGAATTAAAGGATGTTTTCATGGACTGAACAGCCTAATGAGTACACAACATGGATTGAGGATGCGAAAGTAATGAGAAGTAGCAGAAAGGAAAACAAGGAGGAATTAAACATCGGAATTGGGGATGTAGAAGTAGAAGTAGTTAACGAATCGTGTCATCTAAGCAGCAAAACAACCCATGATAGACGGAGCAATGAAGAGATAAAAAGCAAACTAGTACTAACAGGGCTTTCCCGATCCAATAGAAGTCTACTAGTGTCAAACAAATGCGTTAATTTCCGAAAGAAATTTCTTAGAATTTGCGTTTGGAGCACAGCATTGTGTGACAGTGAAACACAGACTGTGGAGAATCAGGAACAGAAGAGAATCGAAGAATTTGAAATATGGTGCTACAGACCAATGTTGAAAATTAGGTGGAATGATGAGATGAAGAACGTTGAGGTTCTGCGCAGAATCGGAGAGGAAAGGAATATGTGGAATACACTGATAAGAAGAAGGGAGACGATGATAGGACATCTATTATGACATCATTTGAGTAACTTCCATGATACTATAAGGAACTGCGGAAGGTAAAACTGCAGAGGAAACAGAGACTAGAATATATCCAGCAAATAATTGAGGAAGCTGCTTGTAAATGATACTAGAAGACGAAAAGTTGGCACAGGATAGGAAATCGTGGCGGACCGTATCAAATCAATCAGAATGAGGACGAAAAAAAGTTTTTATTTACTTAACAAAGAAATTCGTCAAACAGCCAAGCAGATTGAGAAGTTATTTTATTTAATTTTTGCTACCAGTTCCGGCAGTTCAGTGTGCCATCTGCATGCCTTACATTTACCTCTCAACAATTAACGGTATTGGCATACTGGGACCATCTGTCTCTGGATGTCGTGAATTTTCAGCTGCTTCCTTTGAAGATCTGACTGCAAATGTTGCACTCAAATTTTCGAAAGGAGCGCTTGAGAAGTCACGACATCCAGAAACAGATGGCCGCAGTATGTCGATATCGATAATTTTGGGAGGTGCTTGTGGGGCCTGAAGAAGGCATATAGAATTTTATTATTTATTTCTCAAGTAAAGACCTGCCGTCTGTTGTTATATAGCAGGTCGTACATTGTGTGATTCTACATGTTCTATGATAGAAATTCAGTTTTATTACTAGTACATTTTATATTAAAAATTTAAAAAAGGATAGATGAAAAATAAATTAAATATATATATATATATAACAAGTAGAATCGCATGTAAACAGTCTTTTAAACTCGTTGCTAACTTACATAATGATAATAAATAGAGTACATAATAGGTTGTGGATGTATATTAACTTAAAGTAAAAGTATATTTAATGGAGGAAACAGATGGAAATTTGACTTACATATGATAAGACAGTTCTTCCCTTTATACCTTCTGCGTTATTTGATTGTCTGTTAAAAATGTGTTGTCTTGACAGTGGTAATGCTTAATTTACTATATTGATTAGTTACATATTGAATTGTCAGAACTGGTGGTAATAGTAAAATAAGACAAGTTTGCAATTTGCACGGCTGTTCGGCGAATTTATTTGTTAAGTATTTGACCATCCGCCGTCCTACGTCCACAATAGATCAACAGAAACAAAACAAAAAAGGGGAGATCGAATCAAGGTCTTTAGAACATCCATTCTTTTGTTCTGGTCTGTCTGGGGCTCTTATCAATTTCTCAAGAACTAGTGCATAGAATCGTACCGAAGAAAAACATTGTGCTTTGTGTGGGCAATATCGTTTTGCGATTTTACCGTGTGAAGACGATTGAACTGATATGGATGAGGTGACCTTTCCGCCACGTTGGGCGCTCGGCGTATTGTAGTGACTTGAAGCAGAAGCGCGTTCACTCAAGCAACACATACACATCGGACTACACGACTCATGTGCAGGCGGTGGTATAAGAGGGCGAGCTCATGATATTTTCGACAATATGCGTCAAAAGATTGGCAGAACTCTCGGCGGTGAAATATTGTGACACCGAGTTACAGGCATCCGACAGGTCATACGAAATTTCATGGAACAATGACCTGAAAGGTGACGTAGATAAAAGTAGCTCTTGTATGTATAATGGAAATGCAGTGAAGTTACAGAAACCAAGAGCTGAAACAGATTAAAATTTATTTACAATGCAAAATACAGCAAAAAATGATTTATAGAAGACAATGAAAGTGCCCCCCTGCAACATCAGTACACATCTGTGGCCGTCTAATCATATTCAGATACACCCGGCGTAAACATCGGACATCGATGGCGGCAACTTCAAGGCTGATGCAGTCTTTCAGTTCCTGTATTGTGTATGGATTGACTTTCCGCTTCGTCATCACAGGAAAAAATTATATATTGTTACATACGGCGAACGTGATGGCAATAAATGTCTGCTGACAGTTCCTTCTACAGTAACGACATCAAGGACTCATCTAGGGATATCTTAGACTTGTGGCATATTATCCCATCGCGCTGGAAGAAGAAGTCTGATACTAATTATTTTTTCCTGTATTCTGCATTATGTTGTTGTTCTTGTGGTCTTCAGTCCTGAGACCGATTTGACGCAGCTCTCCATGCTACTCAATCCTGTGCAAGCTTCTTCATCTCCCAGTACTTTCTGCAACCTATATCCTTCTCAATCTGCTTAGTGTATTCATCTCTTGGTCTCCCTCTACGATTTTTACCCTCCACGCGACCCTCCAATGCTAAATTTGTGATCCCTTGATGCCTCAGAATATGTCCTACCAACCGGTCCCTTCCTCTTGTCAAGTTGTGCCACAAACTCCTCTTCTCCCAAGTTCTATTCAATACCTCCTCATTAGTTATGTGATATACCCATCTAATCTTCAGCATTCTTCTGTAGCGCCACATTTCGAAAGCATCTATTCTCTTTTTATCCAAACTGTTTATCGTCCATGTTTCACTTCCATATATGGCTACGCCCCATACAAATACTTTCAGAAACTACTTCCAGACACTTAAATCTATACCCGATGTTAACAAATTTCTCTTCTTCAAAAACGCTTTCCTTGCCATTGCCAGTCCACATTTTATATCCTCTCTACTTCGACCATCAACAGTTATTTTGCTCCCCAAACAGCAAAACGCCTTTACTTCTTTAAGCGTCTCATTTCCTAATCTAATTCCCTCAGCATCAGCCGACTTCATTCGACATCATTCCATTATCTTCGTTTTGCTTTTGTTGATGTTCATCTTATATCATCCTTTCAAGAAACTGTCCATTCCGTTCAACTGATCTTCCAAGTCCTTTGCTGTTTCTGACAGAATTACAATGTCATTGGCGAACCTCAAAGTTTTTATTTCTTCTCCATGGATTTTAATACCTACTCCGAATTTTTCTTTTGTTTCCTTTACTGCTTGCTCAGTATACCGATTGAATAACATCGGGTGAGGCTACAACCCTGTCTCACTCCCTTGCCAACCACTGCTTCCCTTTCATACTTCAAAAGCTTACTCTAAATCTAAAAATGCTAGAAACGCCTTTACTTAATCTTTCTTCTAAGATAAGTCGTAAGGTCAGTATTGCCTCACGTGTTCCAACATTTTGTACGGAATCCAAACTTATCTTCCTCGACGTCGGCTTCTACCAGTTTTTCCATTCGTCTGTAAATAATTCGCGTTAGTATTTTGCAGCTGTGTCTTATTAAACTGATAGTTCGGTAATTTTCATATATGTCAACACCTGCTTTCTTTGAAATTGGAATTGTTATATTCTTCTTGAAATCTGAGGGTATTTCGCCTGTCTCATACATCTTGTTCACCAGATGGTAGAGTTTTGTCAGGAATGGCTATCCCAAGGCCGTTAGTAGTTCTAATGGAATGTTGTCTACTCCTGGGGCCTTGTTTCGACTCAGGTCTTTCAGTGCTCTGTCAAACTATTCACGCAGTATCTATCTCCCATTTCATCTTCATCTACATCCTCTTCCACTTCCATAATATTGTCCTCCAGAACATCGCCCTTGTACAGACCCTCTATATACTCCTTCCACCTTTCTGCTTTCCCTTCTTTGCTTAGAACTGTGTTTCCATCTGACCTCTTGATATTCATACAAGTGGTTCTCTTTTCTCGAAAGGTATCTTTAATTTTCCTGTAGGCAGTATGTATCTTAGCCCTAGTGAGATAAGCCTCTACATCCTTACATTTGTCCTCTAGCCATCCCTGCTTAGCCATTATGCACTTCCTGTCGATCTCATTTTTGAGACGTTTGTATTCCTTTTTGCCTGCTTCATTTACTGCATTTTTATATTTTCTCCTTTCATCAATTAAATTCAATATTTCTTCTGTTACTCAAGGATTTCTACTAGCCCTCGTCTTTTTACCTACTTGATCCTCTGCTGCCTTCACTACTTCATCCCTCAAAGCTACACATTCTTCTTCTACTGTGTTTCTTTCCCCCATTCCTGTCAATTGTTCGCTTATGCTTCCCCTGAAACTCTATACAACCTCTGGTTCTTTCAGTTTATCCAGGTCCCATCTCCTTACATTCCCACCTTTTTGCAGTTTCTTCAGTTTTAATCTACAGTTCATAGCCAATAGATTGTGGTCAGAGTTGACATCTGCCCCTGGAAATGTCTTACAATTTAAAACCTGGTACCTAAACCTCTGTCTTACCATTATATAATCTATCTGATACCTTCTAGTATATCCAGGCTTCTTCCATGTATACAACCTTCTTTCATGGTTCTTGAACCAAGTGTTAGCTATGATTAAGTTATGCTCTGTGCAAAGTTCTACCAGGTGGCTTCCTCTTTCATTCCTTACCCCCATTTCATATTCACCTACTACGTTTCCTACTCTCGAATTCCAGTCACCAAACACTATTAAATTTTCGTCTCCCTTCACTACCTGAATAATTTCTTTTATCTCATCATACATTTCATCAATTTCTTCATCTGCAGAGCTAGTAAGCATATAAACTTGCACTAATGTTGTAGGCGTGGGCTTCGTGTCTATCTTGGCCACAATAATGCGTTCGCTGTGCTGTTTGTAGTAGCTTACCCGAACTTCTATTTTTTGTATACATTATTAAACCTACTCCTGCATTACCCCTATTTGATTTTGTATTTATAACCCTGTTTTCATCTGACCAGAAGTCTTGTTCCTCCTGCCACCGAACTTCACTAATTCCCACTATATCTAACTTTAACCTATCCATTTCCCTTTTTAAATTTTCTAACCTACCTGCCCGATTAAGGGATCTAACATTCCACGCTCCGATCCGTAGAACGCCAGTTTTCATTCTCCTGATAACGACGTCCCCTTAGTAGTCCCCGCCAAGAGATACGAATGGGGGACTATTTTACTTCCGGAATACTTTACCCAAGAGGACGCCATCATCATTTAACCATACAGTAAAGCTGCATTCCCTCGGGAAAAATGACGGCTGTAGTTTCCCCTTGCTTTCAGCCGATCGCTGTACTAGCACAGCAAGGCCGTTTTGGTTAGTGTTACAAGGCCAGATCAGTCAATCATCCAGACTGTTGCCTCTGCAACTACTGAAAACACTGCTGCCGCTCTTCAGGAACCACATGTTTGTCTGGCCTCTCAACAGATACCCCTCCGTTGTGGTTGCACCTACGGTACGGCCATGTGTATCGTTCAGGCACGCAAGCCTCCCCACCAACGCCAAGGTCCATGGTTCATCCGATGTTAATCCGATTCAGCTCTGGTTTCTGTAACTTAACTGCTTTTCTTTTATACGAACAAGAGCTACTTTCATCTGCGTCACCTTTCAGATCATTATCTTTCATATATCAATGAACTGAGCACAAAATGTTTCAGAATTTGCATATATGGTACTGAGCTAAGGTTAGTGTCAAAAATATCGGAGCAGTCGACGATTTTTTCATCATGGAGTGTTTGCTGACAAACAGTGTTCGGGTCCTTCGTTTCACAGTGCCTCATGTTCTGTTGATTTCTGTGACTGAAAATACGATACCATGCTTCATCACTTACGATGTAATGAAAAGGATCTAACAAACCATCGGTGATGTTATTCAAAAGTCACGTGCAGTAATTTACACGTTTCTGACTGTCACCATCCCGTAATTTCTGCACAATCGTCAAACGACACGGCTTCAAATTAAGACTTTTCATTATCCGCTGAAAACTCTTCCTTCATATATGTTCCTCTTGACCAATTTTCGTGTAGATTTCTTTGGGTCCTGAGTAATTGTATGGAGAATGTCTGCAGTAATTTCCGGTGTGCGAAAAGAAGGAATCCTTGCCGTTTTACGTTTTGTACATCCATAGATGAGTCAATTTTTGTACACACTCTGTACTGCTCTCTTTTCTCATAGTCCTCTATCATGATACTTGAATCCAAAAATTTCGCGAGGTTCCTTAATAGAAACTGTTTTCACATATTCTTCCACATTTTCAATTATTTCTTCTATCAAGAAAGTCATTTTGCAGACCACAAAGACAAATATGGAACTACACTGATGAAATAAACTGAAATGCTGACAATCGATTATCTCATAAAACTGTCCATTGTTGTAGCCGTTTAGTCAGTTTCAGGAATCGTAATATCGCATTCACATTCAAAGTGGAGGAGGGGTTACTTTTGACTGCGACACCTTGTATATATAAGCCACAAGCCATGTGACCCACGTACGGTACAAGAATATTTCGCATGCGCAGTGAGCAGTAAATAACTTTCGTTCGAAGAGACTAGTCTGAACTGCTCTCAGTCTCGCGCCAACTCGCATCCGCAGCAGTGCCAGCGAGGTGCACGCGCAATGACTCATTGTCAGCGTTGATTACTTCCTGGGGCATTGTACTTGAAAACCGAACAACACACGAAGCGATTAGGGCTGCTCAAATCTTGCCTTTATTATGCACGTTACAGTCAGAGTACTGTAACCAGTACAGCGTAATGGGTTCAATGAAAAGAGACTACCATTTTGCTAAATCTTATTGGATGCCTTGTGTAATTAATAAGCAATACTGAAGTTACAGGTTTCGGCGCGCAAGCCGACCTACAGTAGCTAGTCAGAGCGTAACATTCTCCACTGGCTCCACATCTGTTGAAAGCAGCAACTCACCGAATTTAGGTGCCGTGTGCAAACCTACATGTCGCAGCTTTCCTTGATAACAGATCCTGATCAACATTTTTTTTATGAGATAAGCTGCCTTTTGCAACACGTAAGGTGCTTTCGACGACAGGAAATTAATCATGGCTGTCTTCCCATAAATACACTCCTGGAAATTGAAATAAGAACACCGTGAATTCATTGTCCCAGGAAGGGGAAACTTTATTGACACATTCCTGGGGTCAGATACATCACATGATCACACTGACAGAACCACAGGCACATAGACACAGGCAACAGAGCATGCACAATGTCGGCACTAGTACAGTGTATATCCACCTTTCGCAGCAATGCAGGCTGCTATTCTCCCATGGAGACGATCGTAGAGATGCTGGATGTAGTCCTGTGGAACGGCTTGCCATGCCATTTCCACCTGGCGCCTCAGTTGGACCAGCGTTCGTGCTGGACGTGCAGACCGCGTGAGACGACGCTTCATCCAGTCCCAAACATGCTCAATGGGGGACAGATCCGGAGATCTTGCTGGCCAGGGTAGTTGACTTACACCTTCTAGAGCACGTTGGGTGGCACGGGATACATGCGGACGTGCATTGTCCTGTTGGAACAGCAAGTTCCCTTGCCGGTCTAGGAATGGTAGAACGATGGGTTCGATGACGGTTTGGATGTACCGTGCACTATTCAGTGTCCCCTCGACGATCACCAGTGGTGTACGGCCAGTGTAGGAGATCGCTCCCCACACCATGATGCCGAGTGTTGGCCCTGTGTGCCTCGGTCGTATGCAGTCCTGATTGTGGCGCTCACCTGCACGGCGCCAAACACGCATACGACCATCATTGGCACCAAGGCAGAAGCGACTCTCATCGCTGAAGACGACACGTCTCCATTCGTCCCTCCATTCACGCCTGTCGCGACACCACTGGAGGCGGGCTGCACGATGTTGGGGCGTGAGCGGAAGACGGCCTAACGGTGTGCGGGACCGTAGCCCAGCTTCATGGAGACGGTTGCGAATGGTCCTCGCCGATACCCCAGGAGCAACAGTGTCCCTAATTTGCTGGGAAGTGGCGGTGCGGTCCCCTACGGCACTGCGTAGGATCCTACGGTCTTGGCGTGCATCCGTGCGTCGCTGCGGTCCGGTCCCAGGTCGACGGGCACGTGCACCTTCCGCCGACCACTGGCGACAACATCGATGTACTGTGGAGACCTCACGCCCCACGTGTTGAGCAATTCGGCGGTACGTCCACCCGGCCTCCCGCATGCCCACTATACGCCCTCGCTCAAAGTCCGTCAACTGCACATACGGTTCACGTCCACGCTGTCGCGGCATGCTACCAATGTTAAAGACTGCGATGGAGCTCCGTATGCCACGGCAAACTGGCTGACACTGACGGCGGCGGTGCACAAATGCTGCGCAGCTAGCGCCATTCGACGGCCAACACCGCGGTTCCTGGTGTGTCCGCTGTGCCGTGCGTGTGATCATTGCTTGTACAGCCCTCTCGCAGTGTCCGGAGCAAGTATGGTGGGTCTGACACACCGGTGCCAATGTGTTCTTTTTTCCATTTCCAGGAGTGTAATATCATTCAGATAGGCTCTACAGTGTGACTGAAGTCTCATTAACCACCCTGGAGAACGAAGACGAACCTGTTAGCTATCGCTTTCAATTTTGTAGCTGTCTGGAAATCAGAGTGGTCATATTAACCCCAGGAAAGCTTGTTGTGTGTGGAAAACCCATCCATCACACACCCAGGCCTCAATTTTCCTCGTGTCACCTGGCATGAATTGATTGAGGCCTGAGACGGGAAGAACACCTGATGCTCTCTATAGATGGGGATGGTGTGCCCCTCCAAGCTGTGGCTGCAGGAGAGGGTGCCATATATAGTTCAGCCCCCCCCCCCCTTACGTGTTTTCACTGGATCTTTGGAGTAAATACGTGAAGACGGTGTGGAGTTTCTGTCAGGACCAACAATTTCCTATCCGATCGTTTTTATGAATGTCTTCTGTATTGTGTAAATTATCTTCCTGCGCAACCAAGTGAGTGGTTAAAAAGCCATGTGTAGGACGACATGCTAATTCCGATGCCGGTGGCAGACAGGCCAATATGGCAGCAGCCGTAGTGGCAAGAGGCTTCCATGTGTAAATATGACGAGAAAAGCACTCGCGAGTCATAACAATGTACTCTCTGCAACTCCTGAACAGGTAATTACGTGAATATAATTACATAAAACGCAGCTCACAGTTAAGAAACCAAGACTCATGGGAGTCTCTGTATAGGTTGTAACAGGCTACACAGCTATAAAAATTAATAAATACAATTGTTAGTGAACAGAATGGATTGCATAACAACCTAATGCCTGCGAAAGCTCATGAAAACATACGCAGACCAAAAACAAGTCGCAATGCTAACGGTCTTAGTCAACCGAAACTTGGACCTCCATGGTTAGCGGACGCAACAGAGTGGAAGGGTGGCCTATCTCTGTGTTGGATGCGATGCGAAGTATGGTTAACCTTAGACTTTCGCTCCTTGAGCGGCCAAGCGGCCGCCACGAAAAAAAAAGATCGTAGTACAATGAAACGTTATGAAAACATTTGTAATGTCGTGCGGAAGAGAAATGGCGAATAAATCACCGAAGGACACAAATTTTTATTTCCACATGAGAAGGTAATGTTTGTTAATTACGTAACACGTTTGAGTTCCAGGTCAGAAACGTTGTTCAGAGCGACTATCATCTGGATCCATGACAACCAGGAATCGCACTAAAGAAAGCTCTATTGCTGCCCGACACATCTCTGGTTGGATGTCAGCTACCTCCCTCGCTGTGCTCACCATCAGCCTACTACCTGAGTTACTGTACCGTTAGTAAACAATGTCCTTCAGGTAACACCACAGCCAGAAATCACACCGATTCAAATCTGGTGATTTGGTGGCCACAAAGGTTAGGACAAACGGCGTGTGATTCAGTTTTCTCCAAATGTGACACGGAGCAACCGAATGACTTCATGAGCAACGTGAAGTGGAACGACATCGTGAATCAAAACAGTCGAGATCGAATCACCTGTGTCTCATAGAGCAGAGATCACAAGTCAGCGTAGCAGATTACGATAACGTGTGCCGTTCACGCTGCATATCCTTGCCGGCCGGAGTGGCCGTGCGGTTCTAGGCACTACAGTCTGGAACCGCGCGACCGCTACTGTCGCAGGTTGGAATCCTGTCTCGGGCATGACTGTGGGCGATGTCCTTAGGTTAGTTAGGTTTAAGTAGTTCTAAGTTCAAGGGGACTGATGACCTCAGATGTTATGTCTCATAGTGCTCAAAGCCATTTGAATCATTTGCTGCATGTCCTTGGTCATTGGTGTCTGAGTTCCTCGTCCGACGCCCTACCAGTACCGGCGCCTAGTAGCAAGTCGTGATAATAAAACTACTAACAACGCAAATATTGCGGCGCAGACTCTCATCATAATTCTCATAAAGTTGGGTACCCACACGGTAAATAGTTTTCCATCTACATTGCCTCAAGCAGCGAAAGTTTATTTATAACCATCCTGTAACTGAAATGTTTTACTTTATACGGTCAATAAAGTCAGCGAAGAATCTAGTCTATCGATCCATAATTTTACTGGTATTCAATCATAATATTCCTTGTGTGTTGGGAAAATTTCGGCTGTAAACCATCCATACATCTTCGGAGCGGGTTTATCCGGATAGAAAAGTCTTGCTTCTCGAGGAAAAAACACACAAGCTTGTTCGACGTGCTTCGAATGTGGCTGGACGGTTTACACCCGAAATATTAGTAACCGACAAAACGTACCTACGGTCCAGGTTCAGTAACTTTGTGGGTCAATAAATATGCCGCGAAAGCATCAAGATTCACAATTTCGCATGTCGTTTCAGAGGTGCAATTTTCTGTCTTTTGGATGATAATACGTTACCATCAGTAGAGGATATGATGCGGAATAAAGGTGTTATGTACAATAGAAAATCCAGGATGGGTTGTATCAATATTATGAGAAGGAAAATTGCCACTCACCATACGGCGGAGACGCTGAGTCGCAGATAGGCACAACAAAAAGATTTTCACACTTCAAGCTTTTCGCCCAATGGACACAAACAGTGTGGTTTCAGTTGCCTGCAGTCGTGTGTGTGAGTTGCGTTTGCGTGAGAGTGTGTGAGCGTAGTGCGTCTATTGTTTACAAAGGCCACTGGCCGAAAACAAAGTGTGAAAAATCTTTTTGCTGTGCCTACGGCGACTCAGCATCACCCGTGTATGCGGAGTGGCAACTTTACTCATCGTAATATTGTTATGTACAGTAAGTATTATTGTACAGTAAAATTACTTTTGATGCAAGTAGAGTGTACAAGCACAAACTTAGAAATGTATATGCATATTTATTATTATCAAGTTGCGCTCAGTAGAACGATCGTCACCATGATCGAAATGAAGAGTTTCCTGCTACTATTGACAAGTGAGGATGTTGTTTATAAATGGCAGGAACATGCAAGTTCAACTAAATATTAAATCGAAGTTATATATAAATCCTTTTGTTGAGGATATTACTTCTTATATCACTGTAAGATAAATCCGTACTGTTTTCTTTATTTTTACTGCATCATTCCCTTTTTCATGTTACAAATCAATGGTTTTCGAAGAAAACCTTAGTTAAAACTTAGATTCAGTTTTGCTATAAATACGGGAGGAATTATACGTAGAACAAAAATGCTCCTTGGGTCACCTAGCATATATCCTCACTAGTTTGTGACAGTTCAGCGCTTTCTGGATATAGGGGAATGCAGTGAAACACTGATCGCATACGTAAAGAAAAGTATAGTAATGAGGTAATATCCGAAAGGGATGCAACACACCGAACTTACAGGTAACGGTGGTATGACCTTTACTGATCAAAGCTACTGCGAAAACTACTGCAGTCTACAATTCCTTACGATAGTCTACAGTAGCTTACAGTAGTTTTACAACTCTAACCATGAAACACGGTGTATAAAAAGACATGAACAGGGTGAGTCGTTTAGTGATATGGACCACCTGTCTGATGCAACTATCAGAACATGTTAGACATGGCGTCTGTTAAAGAGGCAAATAGGTACCGGCAACGTTATACTGGCGCTGGAGATAAATATTTATAGTTTAACGTCTCACCAACAACAATGAAGTCAGTCAGAGATGCGGCACAAGCTCGGGGTAGAGGAGGAAATCGGCTGTGCCCTTTACAAAGGAACCATCCCGGCATTTACTCAAACTATATAAAGAAACCACAGTAAATTTAAATATGGGTGCTCAGACGTGTATTTGAACCGTTGTCCTCCCTTGTGCTATCTTCCTCGGCTTTAGGCTGGCTCTAAAGGAAATCAGTGGTTTCCTTTTTCCCTCTTGTCAATTTAACTTGTGCACGATTTCTTTATTTGTATTAGGTTGGTACATAAGTTACTAGCGTTTTTGTTTTGCATTTTCGTCTTCAGGTTGTTATAGGTTCATTTACCGAGTGTCATATTTTATTTTTTGTAGTTCACTGTTGGTATTTGAGTTTATATGTTGTGATTTCTTCATTTGGAGATAGTGAGTGGAGCTGTGGACGCTAGAAAATTGACTGCCAAGTGAATGAATCGGAATTTTTCCGGCATATTCTTCTGTTTGAGATCAACAGAGGTGTGGAAGTAGAGGAGGCAGCCATCATTTTCGCCCTGTAGGGGGATAATGCCATTGGACAGAACATGGCAAGGAAATGGTTTTCTTGTTTTAAGGAGGATCGATTTGATATATAGACTCTACACGTTCAGAAAGACTTTTGGGGTTTGTTGAAGATCGTTTAAACGCATTAATGCACAATAATTCACGTCGATGTATTCGGGGACTGGCAAATGTGACCTTTCCACCATCGTGCGACGTATGAATGCAATGGAGAAGGTTCAAAAAAGCAGACGTATGGGTACCGCATACTCTGATCCAAAATCACGAAAATGAGCTGGTGGCAACATGTGCGTCTCGGCGTGCTCGTCATCAATTAGCTCGTGAACAACACCGATAATTTCTGTCTTGCATCATTAATGATGACTAAGAATGGTGTCTTTATGCTACTGTATGGAAAAGAAAGGAATGATTGAGCTCAAACAAAGCAACGTCCAAAAATGATAATGTTGTGTGGCTGGTGGAACGGCAAAGGTGTGCTGTACTACGAATTACTTCCACGAATTGTTGTCATCACTGCTGACATTTTCTGTCAGAAAATGAGACGCCTGGCAGACGTAGTCGATGAACAACGACCGGCAAGATTGGGTGAAGTGACGGTACTCCAAGATAGCGCTAGTCCGCATTCTGCTAGATTGACAAAATGCGCTACACACAAGTTGGGTGAGAAGTCATTCCGCACCTACCTTATTGACTTGTTCTTGTACTCTCAGATTTTCACATTTTCCGCTCTCTGTCGACCAACTTAAAAGGAACTTCCTTTCCGGATGAAAATGAGCTCCGAACGTGGCTCGACGAGTTCTTCGCCTCAAAACCACGCGATTTTTTCAGTCACGGAATCGAAAAGTTACCCCAGCACTGGCAGACTGTTGTAAGTGGTGAAGGAAGTATATTATTGATAACTAAAATCTCTGTTATGTGTATCTTTTGCGGTTGCTACACATACGGAATAACGCTACAGACTTGTGCACCAACCTAATAATTGTTAACGTACCGGTAATTGTGTCTGTCCAAGAGCATCCAAAGGCAAATAAAGAAACGAACTCCTGTTACTGTGTCTATTTAGGAAACACGTGAATTTAGTAGCAACAGGCGCCTGGCTGACCCAGTGTCGACACCAGGACTGATGCATCACGGAACCCCATCTGCTACTGCGCGCAACTAGAAGTCCCATGGGAGCGCAGAAGCGTGGGCGAAATGGTGGGTGTGGGGCGAGACGGTCGGTGGCCTGTAGCATGCGTGTCGCTGCCAGACCGCTCCTGTACAGCACGCATTCCGCGCCGTAGAGCGCGCCAGTCGCATACCTGCGCAACTCCCTCGTGTCACATACGCTACGCTCGCACACCCGGCACTCACCCTGGCAGCTGTAGGGCAGTGAACTAGTGAGGCAGACGGAGTGGTTAATAAGTCGGAGGCCGGCCGGTGTGGCCGAGCGCTTCCAGGCGCTTCAGTCTGGAACCGCGCGACCGCTACGGTCGCAGGTTCTAATCCTACCTCGGCCATGGCTGTGTGTGATGTCCTTACGTTAGTTAGGTTTAAGTAGTTCTGAGTTTTAGAGGACTGATGACCTCAGATGTTAAGTCCCATAGTGCTCAGAGCCATTTTTGAATAAGTCGGAATTTATTAAAATAACGTTCACAGCATCAATATGAATTACCAAAAATTTACCTGTGCTGTGGCAGTTCTTACAAACAAGCGACATGCTCTGGCTTCTCTCCCTTCAAATCTTTAAGCCTAATACGTTCCAGATATGTAATGTAAATTGCTGAAACGCCTGTGCATCGCTTACAAGCAATCCTAGTTTTTTTTTTTTTTTTTTTTTTTAATTGAATTGCAATTCCCCCCGAAGGGGGCGGGCTGGCAGCAGCTTAGTATGCCGCTCTTCAGCCTACAGACTTTGTGAGAAAGATCAAGAGAATAAATAATAAAAAACAGGCGATAAAATCGGAGACTTAAAGAGTAACATGGCGTAAAGAAATCGTGGAACTTAAAACAAAGAACAGAGGGACGATGATGCGAATAAAATACATACGAAGCAGACAGGGAAAACAATAGACAGACAATTAAAAAACACGGCGACAGTGTGGATTCTGTTCGCAAAAGACATAAAATTCACACCTAGCGACAGCATGGTTTCTGTTCGCAACACGAGAAAGACAAACAACACTGAATAGTCACTGGAACACTGCACTAAAAAGTTGGCAAATGTGACATACCACAGTCGAGAGCAGGTGGGGGGAAACTGGACAGAAGATGGGAAAACAAAAAATGGGGGAAAGGAGAGTAAAAGCGAAGGGGGGAACCGGGAAAGGAGCTGATGGAGGATGAGGACCCATAAGAGGGGTGGGGGGCAGACGCGACAGGGAGTGGGGTAGGCAGAGGAGGGGAATACAAAAGGACTTGGGGGGGAGAAGGGAGGTACGGAGAGGTTTAGTGGGGAGAAAACAGGACGGAAGGGGGGGACAAGCAATCCTTACAGTGTACCATATTCATATGGAAATTTGTGGTAAGTTGCTATGGGACCAAGCTGCTGAGGTCATCGGTCCCTAGGCTTACACACTACTTATACTAAGGGCAACACACACACACACACACACACACACGAGGGAGGATTCGAACCTCTGACGGGGTACCTGCGTGAAATATCGCGAGGCGCCTCAGACCGCGCGGCTACACCGCGCGGCTGTACCATATTCATGTGCCTTTTGAGGCTACCTATGTTGCCTACCAAAATCTATTCCGCACGCCTGAAGGCTCACTCCTACAACCAACCTTCAATATTATTTTAGTGTGTTTCAAAACAAGAAGATCATGAAATCTTTCTTTTCTGGGTTGTAATAATATTTCATAAGCGCAGCTATAAATTCGTTGCAACCGAGAGAAATGTGAGCCAGCATTAAACGATATCTCTGCACTTCCTTGAATTGTGGGCAAAGACTGCATGTAATAATTTGCTTTCCATTCACGTTAGGATTAGTTAATTTCTCTCTCAAAGGAAACACACTAATTTCTGCTCAAGCCACAGCTACCGAGTAGCTTCGGATTACGTGGTTGCCTTAAAGTATATTTACTGAAAGTAATTTACATCGCTTGAGATAGTAAAATATCGAACTCCGTAAACAAATTCCGTGCATGTTCTGTTAAACCGATGATACAATTAATGACTGTTGATGCTGCAAATAATTTAATACCACTACGCAAAACCATAGAAGCTTCCGCTAATAAAATTACACTGGCCACATTTAACTTTAGGTAGTGCATAATAGTAAAGCAGCCCAATAGTCTTGCGGCGGTGGTACCATCGGTTCCCGTCAGATCACCGAAGTAAAAGCGTTGTCCAGCTTGGCTAGCATTTGGATGGGTGACCGTCCACTGTTGGCAAGCAGGGTGCACTTAGTCCTTGTGAGGACAAATGAAGAGCTACTTGACTGAGAAGTAGCTGCTCCGGTCAAGAAATCTGACAACGGCTGTGAGAACGATGTGCTGACCACCCCTCTGTATTCCCATCAGGTGACGCATATGGGCTGAGGTACCATAGGACCTGCCGCGGCATATTCGGGCGGAGTTTAGCTTTTAAGGATAGTAAAGGACAGGAATTGACGTAAATGTGGTTTATTGAACTTTACATTAATTATTATTTCAGTCAAAAGTTACATTAACATTCATCAGAACAAAGGCAGCAATCGCAATGACGATTTTAACGTCAAGTCAGAGAAGATGATGAAGTGATAACGGACGACTCAGTGTCGCGTAATAACATATATAGTAAAATATGAGACAAACTAGGAACGCTAGCTCCATACTGTATCCATATTATTAGACAAACACAATACATTACATAAATTAACACTGTGAGCTACATTTATTTTCTTCATATACGCGTAAAGTGGTTTGAAAAACGAAAATATTGATTAAATTATTTAACTAACCTAAAAGAGACACCACACTTCTTATAGATTCCAACTCTGTAACCCAGGCCCGCATCTCGTGGTCGTGCGGTAGCGTTCTCGCTTCCCACGCCCGGGTTCCCGGGTTCGATTCCCGGCGGGGTCAGGGATTTTCTCTGCCTCGTGATGGCTGGGTGTTGTGTGCTGTCCTTAGGTTAGTTAGGTTTAAGTAGTTCTAAGTTCTAGGGGACTGATGACCATAGATGTTAAGTCCCATAGTGCTCAGAGCCATTTGAACCATTGTAACCCAGTTAATAAAAATCCCGCCCTGAGAAAATATGTCGGCACGTTGCATTGTGTTTGATTTAAGCAAGTTACACTCACGAATGAGATACTAGCGCTGTTCCTTTATTAAGGACTCATCGGTTTCGAAGTGGAACCCCCCAGGGAAAATCCGGTGAAGCTTTGCTAAGACATGTTGCGCAGTGTTTCTAATATGTCCGTCGATCACGTCACGTCGCGCTTTTCATTTCTGAATGCACAGTTATCTCGTAAAGATGCCTAGAAAGTAGTATAACCAAGAACTCCTACCAATTAATTGTTTCACAGATAAATCTGAAAGTATAGATCTGCATATAAAATTAAAAACGGATAATTTCTTTTTAAAAACGTTATTCATAATTATCGTGATCCATAGCTAGCAATTTTACGTGCAGACACATCACATCTTACGTGCAGGGTAATTCCGTGATGATGTTACAAACTTCTGTGGATGATGGAGAAGGTTAAGTATATTAAATGGGCTTAGGAAACGACCGAGTCGAAAATTACAAGTGAAAATCGTTCTGCCACTTCTGACGATGGAATACATGCACCAGCATTGTTGTTGCTAAGATTGCAGTGTAGGCAATCCCGAAGAGCACTTAGGTATAGAGGCTGGGATTGTAATTCAACTATTCCAGTACGAATGGCGAACTGTGTACTGACATGAGCAATCCTGGTCTACGGTGTCTGTACAGTAGTAGGCGGCAATCTGTGTTTACAAGTAGAGTTACTAACGTCCATCAACCTTAATGAAATGGAATTGCATCCGGTGATGGAACTTGCAGATGTGAGTTCCATGTATGGGCGAGTAAATGGAAGCAGTAGTGAAGGAGAATGGTCGTACAGGTCTAAATGCGTAGAAGACATTCTACTCACACCATGTTTCCTAGAGTTTCCCAGAGGTTAAATGAAACGGAGCAATTGGTACTACAGTACAACGACCGAAGGGGCCAACGAACAACACGGACTTAGAAGATGAAGTGCTTATTGGATTGATGAAGCCCATGCAGCCAGCACTTGACCAGTTGCACTTGAATGAATGTTTCGCATGGTATTCCACAGAAAGACCATGCTTTGACTCATGCTGACTGCTGACTTCGGATCTCGTTTCGTGTTCAGCCAGTAGCTCATGCAAAGTCTTAGAGTTGCTCCTAACTTTCCTGCGTATGTCTTTTCACTGGTGAAGCTTGTTTCACCAGAGCCGGAATGCTGAATAGTCACAGTAATGATGTTCGGGCCGTAGAGAATCCTCTCGCTGCAATTGTGAAGAGCCATAAAGACTGATAATCATTCAACGTGCCGTCAATGATTACGTACAAGGCACGTTCCTTCTTACTCCTCAGTTAAGTGCACGAGTGTACACAGTATTTACCCCACTTGCTATTCGTCAACGGATGTGGTTCCAACAGGATGAGCCCCAGCTCAATCTGGACACCTGGATCAGACAGTCCCTGAAAAGTCGTTAGGCATTCGAGGTCCTGTTTCGTGGCCATGGAGGTCCCGTTTCGGGGCTATGTCAAAAGTCTTTCTTACGAGGAGCCTGTCGAGACTGGCAAGAATTATCACCTGTCTGAGTCACTATTCAATCGACACCAGGGGTTAGAACGGATACACAAGAGCTTTGTGCCTACAGTGACACTGGGAATGCCGTTTGGAACAACTGTTGCAAATATAGAAGCTTGTGATCTTGTGCAGGTAAATGCAATTTCTTAGAATTCTTTCTTAGAATTAAGATTTTCGGTCTCTCTGGCATCAAGCTACGTGCGCCGTTAGTACTTAATCAACTGAGGAAATTATCTGAGGATATTGGGAAGTATTCAGTGCGAATTCTCTAAGTCATTATCTGGGTTCAAAAGTCGGAGCCCTTAGTCTGAGCGCTGCGCGAGACTAAGGTGGAACTTCTGAAAATTTTCGTTTATACATTGAGACTTGGTAGTTTCCGGTCTAGAGTTCTTTGCTTCAGACTGATACATTTACGTTTCTCCATCAACTCTGAAAGTTTGTAACATCATCGTGGAAACACCCTGCTCAAACTTTCCCATTTTAAGGAATGTGTTTCCCTTACACTACCTGTTCGCAGGAGATCAAACATAAGTTAGTTTGTGATAAAAGTGGTGCTCAAACATGAAGATAACTGGTGTATGCCAAAAAGGAATAGCTCACAATATCATCAGAATATTTTACAGTTATAGCCTCTAAAGCTGGTTATTCATAACTTACGTTTCCTGTTTAAAACTATCGTTATATTTTTGCTTACTTTTATAAAAATCACCTTAGATGCACTACCACGTGCGTCATCAATCAACCCCAAATGCTGTGACCTAATATTACCCAAGGAATGTAGTAACAGCGTAATGAGGTGTGTGCGTGTGCGCATGCGTATGTGTGTGTGTGTGTGAGCGCGCGCGCGCGCGCGTGTGTGTATGTGTGCGTGCGTGTGTTTGTGTGCGTGCGTGTGTTTGTGTGTGTGTGTGTGTGTGTGTGTGTGTGTGTGTGTGTGTGTGTGTGTGTGTATGAGAGAGAGAGAGAGAGAGAGAGAGAGAGAGAGAGAGAGAAAGTGAGTAATTTTTACTATTACTGTCCGTTTAATTAGAGGCCTGTACGGCAGCTTCAACTCGTAACGCTGTATTGGAAGTCGCAGCAAGTGATAGTACACTTTCCCTTTAGCGTCTCTTGGAATTAAAGGATAAAAGCGAATGTCAAATAAAACCCAGCAGCTTAGCGCATAGTCATGGCTTTCGACCAGCATTGCAGTCCCGAAAGCCAGGCGGGAAGAGATTAACAAACTAGGTAGCAAAATTTGCTTCACTAATCCTGAAAGATGCCTACGTAAATTACAGCACACTAATCCTCTAGATTACCCTCATCTCTGAAATTAAAACGTGCTTTATATTCGTGAAGTCATTTAAACCATGCAGGGAAGAGGAAATTTTTGTATTGAAGCTTATGGTGATGCGCGTTATTGCGCACTCAGCTCCTGACGTTACGAGACGTCAAGAAGACTAATTACAAGAAATCTACATTTACAACAGTGCTTCCAACATAATTCACGAAAAATGAATCAGTTATTTCCAGTAAATCATCAAAGGCACACATGCTTGAAACACACAAACACACACACACACACACACACACACACACACACACACACACACATACATACACACACTCTCTCTCTCCCTCCCTTTTTTTTTTTAGTCAAAATAGAACCGTTAATCAAAATTTTTTATTGTAATATTATATTACGACTGTCTCGAAAAAAAGGTAAACTTTGTAGACCAGTTTGGACTATATTCCCCAGCACTGCAGATACGAATTCCTTCGCATATGGCTGTTCTCAAAGGGACCTCAAAACGACAAGCTGTAATAGCGAACTTTTAGCATACATTAGAGCAGAGCTAACATCACAATTTGGTACCGATTGCTAATTTAGAATTCGTCGGAAAAAATAACTGTTTAAGATTTCGGGATGAAATTTTGTCTGAAAATGAGCTGAAATCGGAATTCATTTATGTAGATACAAGTCATATTTAAGATTCTAAAAATTTCAATCTTGCATCTATGCAAGCTGAACCCAGAATCTTCATATACGAGAGTGTGCCGGAAAGTAATGCCTGCGAATGCTTTATGTGAAACTCTTAAAGTTCTTTAAATAAAACAGTTGTTATTAACATTCTACATCCTTATTCTTCATGTCTACATATTTATTTCTCAACATTGTGACCCCAGCGACGAACAAATTCTCTCAACGAGAGATAAGATTGTCTATACCGTCACTGCAGAATGTTTGAGTTTGTTGACGAAGTCATAACATCACCTCTGCTTTCGCCACATCATCAATATCGAAATGAGGTCCTCGCATGTGTTCTTTAAGGTTCTTAAGGGGCCAAATCGGGACGGTATGGAGGATTATCGATGACAGTGAACCCAACGCGTTGGTTGGATTATTGAAGATGTCGCAGCACTTGCGTGTGACCTGGCATTGCCACACCGAATGAAAGGGCGCTGAATGTGTGGCCGATCTCTTTGAATTCGAAACTGGATCGCAGCACGCTGTTTCTCACGCACCGACATAGTTACGTTACGCACCGCCATGTTACACATTTCTGTTCGGATCCCTGTAGCGGCAGAGAGCTGGAAATATGTAGACATAATGAATAAAGATGTAGAATGTTACTAAGGGTTGTTTAACATAAAAAGCTTTAAGAATTTCACGTAAAAAATTTGCAGGCATTGCTTTTCAGCATGCCCTCTTATTTTTATCTTTGGTTTGCTTCATTTGCAGTCGGTTTCTAAGTCTTTTTATTGCTTCATCTTCGGACATTTGACCATAGTTACCAAACTGGAACGCACCTGGAAGTATATCGTGTTACTGCGTGGTTCTATGCTCTAATAATGCTTGCAAACATGACGCGTTAACATAACTGAAATCGCTCATTTACATTACTAAACGGCTAACCCGGTTCACGGTGCACAATCACAGTTTGCAGGCTGCCTACCTAACTTACAAGGGCAATAAAATATTTATCTTCAGTATTTATTATGATTATTCACAGAATTTAAATGTTTGAAATGCTGTCATAATCTAAGAAGTATAACCTTATGTTGAAGCTTTAATACTAGAAGTATCACAGTTGGAGACTGTGTGTGTGTCTTGAGGCATTGGAACTCACAGCGCGCAAATTACCCAGACTACATCCCTACAGTACATTTTCACTCTTTATACAGCAAAACTTCAAGCATGACATTCTAATTTATTACTTCTTTACTGGCAACTCTATTCGCAACACATTTCGTAAACAAAATAAACATATACCACTGAATGTACCCGTAAAATTATCATTGTATGTTACGTAGTTCAGAAGATACGACATCATAAATATTGAGCTCCATGAAAAATTAACTTTTGCTTAAAATGGAGCGCAAATTATACAGACTGTACTCACCGATGTTTGATAATGAGTGCACTTAAGTGACTTTCAACGAATTTTAAATGTAATTTCCAACAATTTCTAAACTTTTTCTTGCTTACATGCTTAACATCGCATTTTTAACACATTAATACATGAGTAAAATAATCAGATGTTTGAAACTATTTTATACATGACAGTTTGATGTTGGTGTGTTTCTAAATCTCGTGCAACTCTATTAGGACAATTAATTAGATATTCAGTAATGGACTGGCGACCGTTCTGGCTTGTAGCCAAGCGGTTCTAAAGGCACTTCGGTCCTGAACCGCGCTGCTGCTACGGTCGCTGGTTCGAATCCTGCCTTGGGCATGAATGTGTGTGATGTCCTTACGTTAGTTAGGTTTAACTAGTTCTAAGTCTAGTGGACTGTTGACCTCAGATGTAGCATAGTTCTACAGCCATTTGAACCATTTCTTCGTTTTGTAGGAACAAAGTATACAAGTATTTGCGGGTACATTTAATTTCGGTAACAGTGTCTAAAGGCCTGAATATGAAGCAATAAAAGATTCGAAATAGGTTTAAAATTACACTACCGACTATTAAAATATTCATTGGACAAATATACACTCCTGGAAATGGAAAAAAGAACACATTGACACCGGTGTGTCAGACCCACCATACTTGCTCCGGACACTGCGAGAGGGCTGTACAAGCAATGATCACACGCACGGCACAGCGGACACACCAGGAACCGCGGTGTTGGCCGTCGAATGGCGCTAGCTGCGCAGCATTTGTGCACCGCCGCCGTCAGTCTCGGCCAGTTTGCCGTGGCATACGGAGCTCCATCGCAGTCTTTAACATTGGTAGCATGCCGCGACAGCGTGGACGTGAACCGTATGTGCAGTTGACGGACTTTGAGCGAGGGCGTATAGTGGGCATGCGGGAGGCCGGGTGGACGCACCGCCGAATTGCTCAACACGTGGGGCGTGAGGTCTCCACAGTACATCGATGTTGTCGCCAGTGGTCGGCGGAAGGTGCACGTGCCCGTCGACCTGGGACCGGACCGCAGCGACGCACGGATGCACGCCAAGACCGTAGGATCCTACGCAGTGCCGTACGGGACCGCACCGCCACTTCCCAGCAAATTAGGGACACTGTTGCTCCTGGGGTATCGGCGAGGACCATTCGCAACCGTCTCCATGAAGCTGGGCTACGGTCCCGCACACCGTTAGGCCGTCTTCCGCTCACGCCCCAACATCGTGCAGCCCGCCTCCAGTGGTGTCGCGACAGGCGTGAATGGAGGGACAAATGGAGACGTGTCGTCTTCAGCGATGAGAGTCGCTTCTGCCTTGGTGCCAATGATGGTCGTATGCGTGTTTGGCGCCGTGCAGGTGAGCGCCACAATCAGGACTGCATACGACCGAGGCACACAGAGCCAACACACGGCATCATGGTGTGGGGAGCGATCTCCTACACTGGCCGTACACCACTGGTGATCGTCGAGGGGAACCCATCGTTCTACCATTCCTAGACCGGCAAGGGAACTTGCTGCTCCAACAGGACAATGCACGTCCGCATGTACCCCGTGCCACCCAACGTGCTTTAGAAGGTGTAAGTCAACTACCCTGGCCAGCAAGATCTCCGGATCTGTCCCCCATCGAGCATGTTTGGGACTGGATGAAGCGTCGTCTCACGCGGTCTGCACGTCCAGCACGAACGCTGGTCCAACTGAGGCGCCAGGTGGAAATGGCATGGCAAGCCGTTCCACAGGACTACATCCAGCATCTCTACGATCGTCTCCATGGGAGAATAGCAGCCTGCATTGATGCGAAAGGTGGATATACACTGTACTAGTGCCGACATTGTGCATGCTCTGTTGCCTGTGTCTATGTGCCTGTGGTTCTGTCAGTGTGATCATGTGATGTATCTGACCCCAGGAATGTGTCAATAAAGTTTCCCCTTCCTGGGACAACGAATTCACGGTGTTCGTATTTCAATTTCGAGGAGTGTATTAGACCAGAACTGACATGTGACTACATTTTCACGCAATCTGGGTGCATAGATCGTGAGCAATCAGTACCCAGAACAACCACCTCTGGCCGTAATAACGGCCTTGATGCGCCTGGGCATTGAGTCAAACAGACCTTGGATGGCGTGTACAGGTACAGCTGCCCATACAGGACCTGCAGCATGCGGTCGTGCATTATGCTGCTGAAATGTAGGGTTTCGTAGGGATCGAATGAAGGGTAGAGCCACGGGTCGTAACGCATCTGAAATGTAACGTCCACTGTTCAAAGTGCCGTCAATGCGTACAAGAGGTGACCGAGACGTGTAACCAATGGCACCCCATACCATCATGCTTCGTGATAAGCCAGTATGGCGATGACGAAAACACGCTTCCAATGTGCGTTCACCGAGATGTCGCCGAAAACGGATGCGACCATTATGATACTGTAAACAGAACCTGGATTCATCCGAAAAAATGACGTTTTGCCATTCGTGCACCCAGGTTCGTCGTTGAGTACACCATCGCAGGCGCTCCTGTCTGTGATGCAGCGTCAACGGTAACTGTTCTTGCAGATGATTGTTGTCTTGCAAACGTCCCCATCTGTTGACTCAGGGATCGAGACGTGGCTGAACGATCCGTTATAGCCATGCGGATAAGATGCCTGTCATCTCGACTGCTAGTGATACGAGGCCGTTGGGATCCAGCACGGCGTGCCGTATTACCCTCCTGAAACCACCGATTCCATATTCTGCTAACACTCATTGGATCTCGACCAACGCGAGCAGCACTGTCGCGATACGATAAACCGCAATCGCGATAGGCTACAATCCGACCTTTATCAAAGTCGGAAACGTGATGGTACGCATTTCTCCTCCTTACACGAGGCATCACAACAACGTTTCACCAGGCAACGCCGGTCAACTGCTGTTTATGTATGAGAAATTGGTTGGAAACTTTCCTCATGTTAGCACGTTGTAGGTGTCGCCACCGGTGAATGTGAATGCTCTTGAAAGCTAATAATTTGCATATCACAGCATCTTCTTCCTGTCGGTTAAATTTCGCATCTGTAGCACGCCATCTTCGTGGTGTAGCAATTTTAATGGCCAGTAGTGTAAGTTAATGAAGTATATAAAGATGATATCTGTTCCTTGGAACATGTCCGAAAGAACAGATACCATCGGTGACCGAATAGCTCTCTAGAATGAAATGATAAGTAAATGAAGACCATAAGCTGCTGACAGGCGTTGATATACATCAACGGGGACAGTTGAAAACCGGTGGCTCAGATGGCTAGAGCGTCTGCCATGCAAGCAGGACATCCTGGGTTCGAGTCCCGGTCGGGGCACACGTTTTCAATTGTCCCCGTTGATGTAAATCAACGCCTGTCGGCAGCTTAGGGTCTTGATTTAATTATCATTTAAGCTAATAAAGGAAACAGCTGAATGAAAAATTAGTGTGAAGCAACCTGTATGATCCAAAATAAATATAAATTACGTCTACATGATGTACTAAATACAAGATTAACTCCAAGAACCCTACTGTAAAAAATAAGTATCGTCGTTACTTTATAGAACTAGTTTTCTCTTCCAATTTCAGTGATCAGATTTGCAATTAGGAATTTTATCGCGTATGAATTTGTTAAAGGGGATAGGTGGCAAGTTACAGTGTACTGGCAGGTAGTAGCCACCACACACTCTCTACAATTGCTTCTGTACTATTTATGTAGATCTACGTATTTGGAGAAGCGAACATATGGAACGGCTGTTAACTTCGTCTCAGACTCCCACTAACAGACTGTAATTGATATCTGACTATCGGAGTAATACCACGCAGTGCTATAAAATTTTATCGAGGGCTTAGTAATCCACTGAAAACGAACGGACACACGGCAACACGACTGTGGAGTCGATTGAGGTCAACGACTGCAGCACATTTAACTCCGGATGCATTTTCTGAATGGCGCTCGTGGCTGTGGCAACTGCATTTCCCGTAGTTTTGCTGCGCGTATGGTCAATTATGTATGTGTGTGTGTGTGTGTGTGTGTGTGTGTGTGTGTGTGTGTGTCGTCTGGCGGCAGACGCAAAACAGCGACCGGAGTGTCAGCCGCATGGGGATAGCAAGTGCCCGTGACGTCACAGCCGCAGGGCACTGTATCTTTACGGAGGACGCACACACACGTGGAGCAATGACGCGAAAACGTGCCGACACTTAAGCGGCCGTTACATTTCCAGTGAGACCGCCAGGTCTACAGGAATAATCCGGAAGTGACGCACTTCCGCCGCCAGCGTTCTGCATCCGCTAGCAGGGATCTATTTTTGCACCTCCTGCCTCAACAGCCAGCGATAAATTGTATTTTCTGCCCGATTTCATTCAGGAATGACACCGCTTTAGCGAGGCTATTACTTTTTTTGCTTTTTTTTATTTTCTCCCGCCAAAAGGAATTATTATTACAGTTTCCCGTAGCGCTGAATGCCTCTGTATTTTCCCGCTGGAGTTTCTCAGCCGTTTTATCTTCTGTGGCTCTTCGCGCATCA
This sequence comes from Schistocerca cancellata, assembly GCF_023864275.1. Lineage (NCBI taxonomy): Eukaryota > Metazoa > Arthropoda > Insecta > Orthoptera > Acrididae > Schistocerca > Schistocerca cancellata. The sequence goes on from NC_064627.1 coordinate 265,626,752, forward strand.
TCTGCTGCCGTTTGTATCTCTGCTTTCAAGATGAATAAGAAGAACAGTGAAACGCGATCCATCATAAAATCTCCCTTTCACTTCTGTAGCTGGTTTCCATTTACAGGGTGTCCAGAAAAGGGCTCCCTGATTTCAAAATTAAATATCTCGAAAACAAAGATCGATAGAGGAATGCAGTAAACGGTATGTTTATTGTGAAAGCTGCAAGAAGTTTAGACAGCAGTTTGAAATAATAGTTACAAAAGCTGCTAACAGATGGCGCTGTACGCTGTACAGCTCATATCAGCATACATAAGTGAAACAATCGTATGAAAACAATCTTTGCAAACAATAACATCACAGTGCTTTCAAAATGTTCACCATTGGCACTACAGAGGTGGCGCAAACGAAGAATGAAATTCGCCATCACATTTCGTAGTGTCTCAACCGAAATGGATTCACATGCCACAGAGATCGCCGATTCAAGCTCGTCCAGCGTGGCGGGATGTAGACCATGTCTTTCACTGTGCCCCACAACAAAAAGTAACAGGGAGTCAAATCCGGCGAATATGGAGGTCAATCCATGCCTGCACCAGTAAATTTGGGATATTCCAAAGCAATGACTCGATTCCCGAAGTGTTCCTCAAGAAAGCGAAACACTTGTTCGGTCCGATGTGGTCGGGCTCCATCTTGCATAAACCATTCAGTATCTGGTCGATCCTCTAACGCTTGCTGTGTGGCGACAAATTGTTCCAAAATTGCAACGTAACGTGCACCAGTGACCGTTTCTCGAATGAAAAAAGGGCCAATAATGCCTCTGCTGCATACTGCAGCCCACACAGTAACTTTAGGAGAGTACAGGGGTTTCGGTTCACACCAATATGGCTTTTCGGAACCCCAAAATCGCCAGTTCTGCTTATTCACGTATCCACTCAGGTGGAAGTGTGCTTCATCTGTAAACCAGATGCAGCCAACATCAAATCCTTCACTATCAATCATTGTGAGCATCTGATTAGCAAAGGCAACCCTTTGTTGCACAGTTCGTACGGGTATGGCCTGGTGCGTTTGAATTTTGAATGGAAACATGTGTAGGCTCTTTCTCAGTATTTTCTGCGTGCTGGAACGCTTCAAACCAGTCTCAGATGCAATTCTACGGACGGATGACATTGGATTTCGCTGAATAATTCCTGAAACTGTGGCGATATTTTCAGGCGTAACTGCGGTTTGCTTGCGGCCAACATGCCCCACTAGATCATCAGTTACGCTGCCTGTTCGTTAAAATTTTGTGAAGAGCGTACGAATGGTTTTCGCATCGGGTCCTTTTGGAACATTAAATCGTGCTTGAAAACTTCGCCTTGTTGCCGTAGGACTCTCTTCTAACCTGTGGTACTCTAGCACCAGAAAAACGCGTTGTTCAATGGAGTACATGGTTTTAATCTCTTCCTTCGGTACGCTAACCTCCTTTCACGTTTCAATATTGGAACTGATCGCTCTGGGCTTCGGATTTATACTAGGCATTACGTATGGCGATTACAGCGCCATCTGTTAGCAGCTTTTGTAACTATTATTTCAAACTGCTGTATAAACTTCTTACAGCTTTCACAATAAACATACCGTTTACTGCATTCCTCTATCGATCTTTGTTTTCGAGATATTTAATTTAGAAATCAGGCAGTCCTTTTCTGGACACCCTGTATCTATATGTCCTTCCCCACGACAACATCAGGAATTCCTCAGATCATGAAATTCATCCTGACATATGTTACCATCACAGCCTTCCTTACACGTCATGTGGCGTCACCTTCGATTCTTATTTTTAAACATTTGTTCATAAATTATTGAATCACCTCCCCACCAAATCGTTTATTACGTACAGACATGCACGTTGGAAAAATTTCAGAACAATGGGTATTAACGATGCAAGACAACATTGGACAGCAGCGAGCCAAGTGCTGTTTGGCTAAGTTGCACGCAGAATAACCACACGCAGCGTGCAACAACATCGTTAAAGACAACCATCATCCACCAACACTGTAATGACAATGTCGACAATTTTAAGGAACACCGTCTAAACCGTTTAGCATCTGAAAGACAGTTCCAGTGCTCTATTTAAAGATATCAGCTGTATGGAGACGTGTTGCTGTTTGCTGATGTACATAAATTTTTTATCTTTCTTATCAGGATAGGAAGTTTCTTACCCTGAGTGCTTGGGTTCAGATCGCATACACAGTAAACACACAATTTGATCACAAGTATACAGGCACCCCTATATAATGCGGAACTGACCGCTAATTGTCATGAGGGGTGGTCCAGTCTGTACAAAATGAAGTGGTGAGTACTGTATTGTTGGTAGAAATAGCTGAGTGAGTTGGAGCGTGAACTAGTCTTTGAATGTCATATGAGTAACGAATCCATCGCCAACATTTCACCGATTCTAGTCCAGAGAATGTGGTGATATGACTGTCAATGGAAAACGCTAAGGAACAACCACAGTTACATCAAGACCAATCAGATCTCCTCTACTGACGAAGAGGAACCGTCGAGGATCGCCAAAAATGATTGTAAAAATTCGCATGAAGTTAGCAGATAGAATCGCTCTTGTGTTCCGAAGTGCTAAAAACAGCCAAGCTAGTACAAAAACTGTATATAGTTAAAAAGGAAGAGGTAAAATGACCAAGCAATTCCTCATAAGCCACACTTTTCTGTAGTGGTAAGTGATGCTTTAAGTGGTGTACACAGCGACCCTAATGGATGGTAAATGACTGGAACTGATTGTTTTGTGGTGACGAATTACGGCTATACACTGCGCCGATGCGATAGAAGGTCTTGGGTTTGGCGAATGCCATCATGTGTAGTGTCAACACTGAAGTACGAAGGAGGTGGTGTTACGGTATGGGAGTGTTTTTCGTGGTTGGAGTGTGGTCCCCTTGTTGCACTTACGAAAGCGCTACATGCAGAAAGAATGAACACACCCTGACCCTAACCCAGTGGAATACCATTGAGATGAGTTAGAACGTAGGGGGACCAAAGCAACAATCCATGCTGAGCTGGTGTAAGTGTACAACAGAATCCACTATACGGCACAGTGATTTAGTGGCACCGACGCTGCCGGTTTGTTCAGTGATGAAGGATAATGTGGGAGATCATCTGTCTCAAGAACCGGGAATCGCAAGAGAACTTGAGGTCATGGTGCTCGAAAGGTTAGTGGAAAAGTACAAATCACTCACGGCTCAGTTTTCTACAACTTGTACGACACTGTGAACGTGACAGACGCCGCCGCCCGCTGAAATCAATGAATGCTCACAACCTCAAAAACCCCGCAGAGGCCGTCCGCTGTGACCGAGCAGTTCTAGGCAGTTCAGTCCGGAACCGCGCTGCAGCTACGGTCGCAGGTTCGAATCCTGCCTCGGGCATGGATGTGTGGGATGTCCTTAGGTTAGTTAGGTTTAAGTAGTTCTAAGTTCTAGGGGACTGATGACCTCAGATGTTAAGTCCCATAGTGCTCAGAGCCATTACAACCATTTTTTTAACCCCACAGAGCCGAAACAGCAGCGAAAACGTTGCACGTGCGTCTCGTCGATTAAGATGACCCACTTAACAGCCAACACAGTGTGTTCCAGTTCCGTTAGGACAGTTTGTATGAAATTTCGAGCTGTGTAGAAAGTCAAAACGCTAGCGTTTCTCTAGCAGGCATCTTGGCAGCGAGTATAACGGTACTTGTCTGACACTCGTCGGAAAATGGCAGTGGAGCGGTGAGGCAACGTCAAGTGTCTTTTCAATCCTCCAGAATTTGTGGGCGAAGGTTCTTTGTATTCGACTTGAATACCGAGAGGTAGGTTCCTGGTTGCTTCTCTATGACGACACCCCAGCACAGAAAGTGAGGTTTGTGCACGAATTTGGCCAGCAAGTGGACAAAAGTCCTGGATCAAGCACCGTATCAACGGATTTGGCCCCAGACGATTTCTGGTTGTTCCCCAAATAGAAGTCGGCAATGGAAGGACACCGTTATGACGCAGTTAAGGACACCCAAGAAAATTGTACTGCTGTATAAAATGCGTTTCCAAAACAGGAACACAGTGACTCTTTGAAAACACTTTTAAAACTATTTCACCTGCGTTTTAATCTAGGGGGAGAGTGTTTTCCATAAACACACTGATTTTGTGGACATAATACCTAACGTTTGTTTCTCATAGCGACGGTTCTGACGGAAATAGGACACACTGTGTGTTCACCATGAACAAGTGCTTTGACCGCAAGACAAAGGAGCAAAGCAAGCAGTGGAAACATGTGAATTCACCGTCGCCAATCATTATCGTGTAAGGTGATGCTGAGTGTTTATTGTTGCTGTAACAGAGTATGCTCGTATGAGCAATCCATTACAGGAGCGTATTACCGACAACTGTCGAAGTTACTGGAGACTGACAAGGTAAAGCAGCGTTGCAAGCTGTGCCAATTCTGCACAAGACACAGTCGCACTTGATTTTCTTTAGAGTATCGAAATAAGTCTCCCCTATGTATTGTCCTCACATGGTATCCATCGACTTCTTCTTCTTCTGTCCTCAACTGAGAAACAGTTGCGTCGTAGATATTTCTAGAATGACGACCAGGTTATTTTGGAGGTGGAACGTTTCCGAAACAGCAGAATTTATTCTTGTACTACCAAATTGCATGACTGCAGCTTTCTTATTTCTAGGTGATAATTAAAACTTCATGACAACCCCTCGTTTTCCTTTACAATACATACCAGTTTAATTATATGAGTAGTATCATGGGATAAGAAAGGATCCCATTCCAAAGACCTAAATACAGCGAAGCTGGGCCTTGTTCGTACCTCAACACGTTCGCGATCCACAGCCAGACATTGAATTTTAAGGGCCTCTTGAGCTGCTTGCGCTCCCTGCTCTGACACATACCTCTCTCCCCTTAGACCTCTTCACAGCGACATGGCCCGATTTGCGTGGACAAACATTGGCAGCTCCCTGTACGCCGCCGTCTCGTAATGAACTACACGACACTGCTGGCCGTGTCTCTAATGGTTTCCAGCGACGTGCTTGGATGATCACATGTCGCTGATAGAACGCCTCGCTCCCGGCCGTGTTACGACAACGAGTCACGTTTCAATTAAGCCTGGCATGGCAGTACTTCTGTTTATACTGGATATCCAAATCATCACTGCCCGAAAATTTTTTATAGCAACGCAGCGAATGCTGATGTTGCGATCACCTCAATTTTTATGTAGTGTCGTAAATGCTCTTGTTCTTAAATTTAAATGGGAAGCTGCAATACTTTTTTTCTATTTTTCTTTGATTTAATATAATATCAGCGGGCCTCTACGCATTTCGTTGGTTCCAAAACGATAATGCCAATTTCTTTTTCCTGTTATTTACACTACTGTTGCACTAACCCTTTTTAATACCAGGGTTAGTATGCGAAATCATCTCATTCAAGTCGGCATTGCATGCCACCGGTGTGAAAGCTTGAACAATGATGTGTGCTGGTAACAATTGATCTCGACCAGGCAGCTACCGTATTCGGTGTTAAATAGCGCACATTTCCGGCGTTCCGTGCCGATAGATAATGGTTTCTCTGTGCTCCGCTGTCTGAAAATTGTTTGTTGTTAGTGAGAGAACTTTAGGTTTTGTTGATGATGCGTCTTTAAAAATAAGACATCTTTGCAGTTACTACTGAACAAAATGATCTTGTACGGTTTCAATCTGTGCTCTCTCCCAAATAAAGTTCAGGTCATATCCTTTCCTCAGTCAAAGAAACATGGAATCAGCCTAACGCTGAACTGACCAGTTGCACGCTACCTCACCTACTTGACGAATCACCAAGTTTAATAATAGATGTATATTAAAGAGAGAAGCCAAAACTGTATCAATGTTTTTTTAGAATATTTTATTGTAATAGTCTTAGCTGCAATTACTTACATTTAGTAAATAACTTCGATCACGGTTAGTGGTCATCTTCAGGTATGATCAATCACTTGTTGTGAGGGGGCAAAATTCTTTAAAAAACAGTAATAATTAACAGTAACACAAAAGAAACAGCAATACAGTACATTTGTGGTAAATGTACTATAGTGACATTCCTTTTATTTTACAGTGTAGAGGAAGTTCTTTTTTTATTTACTTCTTACGTTATCTGAAGAGTATCATTAAACGTGATTGGAACTTGATATCATGTTTGACTAATTGCAGCTGAGACTGTTAAAATAAATATTTCAGAAAAAGCATCACCAAGTCATCCAGAAGTGACACTGACAGTGGAGGAAATAAGGCGCAGCAGAATTTAGCATTTTCTCGAAGCCGCTGTAGTCAGTGCTAGCATAATCGCCAGCAAAATTAGTGCAGAAGCTTTAATTAGTTTGAAGCAACCTATACTTACCATCAGTGCAAAACTAGTGGATGCATCAGTACGTAAGCCAACCACTAGATCAAATAAATCACGACACAACAGTAGTTATGAATCATACGTTCCAAAAACAAAACTGACAAATGAAATGAAGTAGCATTTACACCTGAAAATGTGACATCATGAACGTCTGCGTTGTTTAGCTCAGTGAGACACCCACCGTCAGAGTGTCAAACGGATGTGCCAGATTTGGGGTGGTGGTCTGTGCATGAGCAATAGTAACAACTGTTCTGCAGGATAGCACAAAATGTTAACAATACCTGTTTACCAGGGTTTGCTGTGGAACCATATACCATAAATAGACTGTAAAACAGAATGAAATTTTCACTCTGGAGTGGAGTGTGAGCTGATATGAAACTGCTTGGCAGATTAAAACTGTGTGCCGCACCGAGACTCCAACTCGCGACCTTTGCCTTTTGCGGGCAAGTGCTCTACCGTCTGAGCTAGCTCTCCTGCAGACCTTGCAGCTTCTGTGAAGTTTGGAAGGTAGGAGACGAGGTACTGGCGGGATTGGAGCCGTGAGGACGGGTCGAGAGTCGTGCTTGGGTAGCTCAGACGGTAGATCACTTGCCCGCGAAAAGCAAAGGTCCCGCGTTCGTGTCTCTGTGCGATACACAGTTTTAGTCTGCCAGGCAGTATTACTGTCAAACAATTTGCGGCGGCATTGCTTGGTACTGTATCAGAAATATTCCAGCAAAAGACGGTTCCACTTGAGTAAGATCTACACTATCTGCTGCCTGATCTGGGGCGCTACACAAACAGCGTAAGTTAAGCAAAGCTGTTGGAAAACGCGCTGCATTGCATGGCGTCGTAGACCGCATCATGTTTACCACTGATTTCCTGAAAGCTGATCAGTAACTTGGGATTAAATTACCTACTTATCGATGAGAGTTATTTCAAGAATAAGTGATTTATATTTTCCAATAATAAAATCTAAAACTTGCTTTCCAGTCCACACTGGAATGTAAATATAAGTTTCAGACGCACGGTTCGTGGAGTACAATTTAATGTTTAACTAATACTACACTCTCCATATTATTCATATGCCCACTCGCACTAACGGTCATTATCTGAATCGGATTCTCAGTACACTATTAATAAATCACTACAGAATTAGGTTACTAGCCGCCGAAATTTCTTACTGTATGCCATATAGTTTGCGTAGTCGCCAAAATACTGCACAGTTCATCGCTTTGTACTAACCTGATGTCTATGACTGACTTCTGTGTAATGCTCCATGCCATGCTACAGGTAATAAGAACGGGAGGTTTCACTTCATCATATTCTCAGAAACATCTATATCTGATTTTGTTGCACAAGTCCGCTTTATACAGTCGACGGTCCTGCTGATCCTCATCAAAATGTACTTTTTTCAACACATTACTAAAATCGACAGAGGCACTGCAGACACATTCCTACACTCTGATTAGTAGATTACATTTCCCGGTACCTTAGCCTATACATCTCTCAGCTGTGACCTGATTCCAGCTATGGCCGATGATAGTTGTATCTGTACTCATATAACTAAATAAATCACCCATGTGACGAACCACATGTCTCAAATGAAGTTTGCCTCTATTGCCAAAATAGATTCTCAGAAATGACCAACGAACTTCATGCCGCTGTTTCTTTTCGTGTCCGAAAGACAAGCGTTATGTTAAGTATCTGATGTTTTCACACTACATATGGCAGTGTACGCCACCCAGTCCACTATCGCAAAAGAATGTGCACTCGCTAAGACATTCTTCGTCGCTCACAAACTCAAACTTTGTTCTTCATACACATTCCTCATTCACTTCTCACACGTTCTAAATAAATGGTTAATTACTGCAGAAAAGTTGGGGTTTTATGTACATTTTCTGTGCTTCAGAAACTATTAAAGATATAGAATGGAAACTGAAATGGTGACCTATCATTGCCATTTAACTTTGTGGTACGCAGTTTTATTGAAACCTGTTTATTGAAATAGATATACGTAAAACACTGGTTGGAGACTCATCGCACCTGAGCAGGTAACAGCTGCACGTGATTGCAGCGTCAGAAATCACTTCAGTGCCCCCACGGTTACATCTTAGCGATAATAGCGCAACAGTAGTAGGTTGGAAGGATGCCAGTAAGGGCGTAGGCGAAGGAAAGGAGGCAGTATGGCAGCTATACGATGAAGAAGTGATTGGAATGGCTGAGATAAAAAAATATATTTTTTTAAAATTTCTATTATTGACTAAAGATTTGTACATTCAGAGGAAAAGGCTTTCACCATGGAGTGAAGAATTTGCTGGTTACCGATATTTAAAGATTCGAATGGCCACATTTGGGCAAAAGCGCAGCCATTGGAACACAAACAAAAACTCGTTTAACAGTGAGACACGCCTGTATCATTTCCTTTCTGATCCGGTTTTGGAGCAAAATCCTTACAAAACTTTTTGCACGCTTGAAACCATACCATTTGCTTAATATTATCAATTTACTTCTGCGAGATGTGTCCACTATTTCAGAGTATTTCTTCACTTCGCTTAAACAAACAATTCAACACCCGGAATTTGTAATTATCGTTATGAAATGATCCTGCAACATCGGATGAAATGTTGAAGTACTTAATACAATTAGGCCACACATCCAGATCTCTACAACTCATTCACATAAAAAATAGCGACTACACTGTAGTAACTGCGTTATCATAGTGTACTAGGGGGACACATTAGATGAATTTTTTCATACGCCATTTTACTGAAGTTAGACAGAGCAGTGTTACTGCAACGATTTCTGATGTTTTTAATTACATTGCTTAATGCAGCCATATTACCATTACCTGCCTCTGTTATCTCACATGAAGCAAATTACCAATCCGTGCTACGGGAAAACGAGCCAGTTTATCTAAGCTTATCTCAAAGCAGAGTGCTCGGTTAACGACAATATAAGGAGTCAGGTGGCGCCGTCGTAACGCACTGGAGTCGCTTTCAGGAGGATAACCTTTCAAATCCACGTTCGGTCAACCAGATCCAGTTTTACTTGGATATCCCAAAATCGATTAAGGGAAACGCTAGGATGCTGTTTGAAAGTGAACGGTCCGTTTCTTGCCCATTCCTTCTGCAGTCCAAGTTAGTGGTCCGTCTTTAATGAACGACCTCATCGACGGGACGTTAAATGCTTTTCTTTTCTTGCTTTGCTGTAAGAATAGACTCACCCAAAAACATTAGTAAACAGTTAGTATATTTCAGTGGAAGACCGCGTAATTATTTGAAAAAGTAAGTAACATCCGGACTGGGGATGTTAAAAGACAATCTTCAAATCCTAATGTCCATTTATTCTCTCGAGACTGAAACGCGCTATCTATTCTGTGTAACATTTTTCTTTCTTTAGAAATGTATAGTGAAACGCAGTATCTCCCACATGCCCTTAGCTGTGTCACACAACTGTCTGTAAAATTTTCGATTTACGGTTGTTGGCATTTGACAGCCCGGAGTCCCACTAAGTTGCTCATTCGCTGCGAAAATGTGTTGTGCTTGCTAGATCATAGGGATTTGTTGCAGTAGGTGATTCGTGTCATGACTGATATCGCTTGTCTTACGACGTGCGATTAGTTTAAAGACAGGGACACTACAAATATGTGATTTTCAGAATTTTTACGTAGTTTTTACAGCCAACAGACCTTTAAACTTATTAAGAGCTAAATATTAACGATATTGTGAAATAATGAAAACTACACACATCAAATAATCGTAACGCAATATGCAACTTCGGAAACATGAGTTGCTGAGCCGATGTTTTGCTGATAACCGAAATAAAGGCTTTATTCGTCATTCGGACTTGCTGGTCTTGCATTTTCCGTATTTACAGTTAACATTATTGGGTATAAGATCAGCCTGTTACGCAAAACATTGCTTTTCGTGTTCCCCAAAATGTTTCAATGCCTCTGTATTATCTTCAGTGGGTTTTCTGTATTCAAATCTGTGAAATGTGAACATATTTTAAGTGATAACGGATTTACGGAAAGTAGGCTTAAAGACAATTTTTTTTTGTTTTTGTCATTACCTTAATTTTATTTTACACGGTTATTGTGGGCTATTTGTGCATTAGCCTATACTCCTTGCTTGTCAACTGCAACAAAATGATGTTAATACAAATTTTGTGCCGGTCGCGGTGGTCTAGCGGTTCTAGGCGCTCAGTCCGGAACCGCGCGACTGCTACGGTCGCAGGTTCGAATCCTGCCTCGGGCATGGATGTGTGTGATGTCCTTAGGTTAGTTAGGTTTAAGTAGTTCTAAGTTCTAGGGGACTGATGACCACAGATGTTAAGTCCCGTAGTGCTCAGAGCCATTTTAGCCGCAAATTTTGTTTGCGAGTTAGCATAAAACTTTTTGTTTAAACGTAATTTTGTTGTGTCAAAAATTTTCATGCATGATTTGCCATTACGAGGACTTAAGTTCTGCTGTGGCAGATCTGTTTTCTTTTGCGTTGTCATGAGTTATTAAGAACAACATACACATACCACTCATATTTTGCAGAACTTTGTTTCTAATGAACACTTTCCTCTTTGAAAATCACAGTGAAAACGTCTTAGTTGTTATTGTAGGGCATAAACACCTTGAAGCGAGTTTTTATTGGCGCGGATAAGGAGCGCTGTACTTTTCGAGGATGTGGGACAAGAGAAGAGGAGGAGATTAGAGTTTAAAGACCCGTCAACAACGAGCTCATTAGAGACAGTTTCGTTTCCGAGACAACTTCAGATGCCGACTTCTTTGAATCAAACAGTGGTGTAATAACTACCCCTCTGTAAATAACAATGTATCTGCAATGTCTGGGGACTGTACAGCTTCATACGCAGATTGTGTTTCTGGACACGTCTTAAAATTGTCTCTAAATGCGTCCACGGTTTTTCCGCATTGTGGATTTTACAACGCTCAGTAAAATGTGACAAAGGTTATCTCGACACAACAGTCCGATGTGCCTTAACAGCTCATGTTGTTCTGTTTGTGTGTACAGCCACCTTCTGCGAAGTATCATAGCTGTTCATTTTGCCACCTCAATTGACAGCTAAATGCACGTTTCATCTAGAGTTAAAATGTACAAAACAGTCGATCATTACGTGGCAGTGTTATTTACCTGCAGACAAGCGAAAGCACTACCAATGATTTTTGTTTGAAACGGAACTTAAGAGGAGAATTTGCTACTGTTATATTTTCTGCAAAAAAAGTTCATAAAAACTTGTCAAGAAGTGATAAAAATAGCTACTGAAGATGAGATGTGGGCTTCATGAAACGCACATTGGTGCGTGTAAGCTTTGAAAATTCTTGTGCACAATAAAGTTAGTGTTACGGCCACTTTGGCCGGCGGTCGGTAACTGCACCAGACTACACTTCCTCTGACATTATTGACAACATTGTGCAATAATATCGACGCAAAACGTGAGAAGAAAAGTAAAATGAAGCACATACGTGTGTCTCGTCGGCGTTCAGAAATTTAAACGAGGAACTACAGAAAAGAAAACTCGCAGTAAAATTAGTGTTCATAAAAACTTGTCAAGAAGTGATAAAAATAGCTACTGAAGATGAGATGTGGGCTTCATGAAACGCACATTGGTGCGTGTAAGCTTTGAAAATTCTTGTGCACAATAAAGTTAGTGTTATATTTACGCAGGAGACCACAACCTTTCATTAGAGGATTAATGTGACACTTTTCGCTCTTTCTGGATTGCTTATGATGACCTCCGATATTTGCGTTGTCTTATTTAATGAATCATTTATGGTATACAATGAATGTTAATGTTTGCTCTTCGTTCTCTCCTTGATACGAGGGCCAATTCAAAATTTCTGCAGAGAGGAACTATTCCCACTTGCGAAGCATTAGCTGTGAGACAGACTTTTAGCTATCACCACATATCTTCATTGTTACGATTTGAGGCATTCTGATCTGAAACGAAGGGAAAATGACTTAAGCCAAATCTCACCACTGACCAGCAGTCTCGATCAAAATGTATGACTTGCGGTGAAAAACAGCTACTGAAATTCATAACGCTCTACTTGAAGTTTGTGGGGATAGTGTAGTGGATCGAAGCACGGTGTCACGTTGGACTTCCCAGCCAGATAAGTACTTACGGACAGGACGGTCGGTAACTTGATTCAAATGGCTCTGAGCACTATGCGACTTAGCTTCTGAGGTGATTAGTCGCCTAACACTTAGAACTAATTAAACCTAACTAACCTAAGGACATCACACACATCCATGCCTGAGGCAGGATTCGAACCTGCGACCGTAGCGGTCGCTTGGCTTCAGACTGTAGCGCCTAGAACCGCACGGCCACTTTGGCCGGCGGTCGGTAACTGCACCAGACTACACTTCCTCTGACATTATTGACAACATTGTGCAAGAATGTCGACGCAAAACGTGAGGAGAAAAGTAAAATGAAGCACATACGTGTGTCTCGTCGGCGTTCAGAAATTTAAACGAGGAACTACAGAAAAGAAAACTCGCAGTAAAATTAGTTCATGATAATCTGTGTGAAGAACTAACAGCAAATCGCAAGAGAATCGCATAATAGTTTCTTCAGCACTACGACGTAAAGGAAGATCAATTGATAAACAGGATTAATGACAGAGGTAATACGTGGATTCAAGATTTTGAGCCAGAATTGAAATCTTAGACCTTCCAGTAGAAATATTCTGACTCTCCTCTGCCGAAAATATGCAGTCGGCAACAGTCTAAAATCAAGATGAGAGCCTCAGGAGATCACTGTAACCATGCGATATCACACGGACTTTCTGCGAAATGTCTTGCGGCCACGGATTCGCTGAAATAGTTCCGACACTTTCACAGCTGACGTGCTCACTCTGTATGACGACGCACGCCTGCATATTACCGACCATACAGGCTCAGTTTTGGAGGATTATGAGTGGGAAGTGCTTCCGCCTCAAAATTACAATCATGACATGAGCCCAACAGGCTGTTGTTTCCAAAATTCTAGAAACTACTCTGAGGTAAATTTTTTCAAACCATTTAGGAGGTTTCTGATGCAGTGAGCCAGGTAGTCAGACAGATCAACAAAAACGACGTGATAACGGGAATACAAAATTTGTCCGTAACTCAGGGCCACTGTTGTTGAGTAAAATGGAGAGGGCTTGTGACGTAATTTTGTGCAATAAAATATTTCTGAATTATAATTTTACGTTATGCAAAATTTTTGAAATGACACTCGTAGCATTATTTTGCATTCAGCGGTGAGATGGCTCTAAAACCTGTGCAAAGCCACCAGCCATCCTTCATTGTAAGGCACCATACGCTACTCCATCACAAGACAGGCTCTCCTCAGGTGGACTGAAGCCTGTGCCACTTGCAAGAAGTGAATGCAACTCCACGTCCGGCAGTCCTTATGGAGGTCTTGCATCATTTCCCCAGGTTGCTTTAATCAGACGCCGGCATAGTTTCTTTGAAAAGGCCACGGACGTATATCTGGCTCATCCTTATTAAGTCCAAGTTACATTGAACCATTTCTAAAGATTCCACCGTCAACAGAAATATAAAGAACATCTTCATATCAAATGAAGCGTGCTAATGTGACACTGAAAGATATTGAAAGGATAAGTACTGAAGTAGTAAAAGGTATAAATAGCTTGTGGCTGATGACATTTTAGAAAATTACCGGAATTGAACTGATTATACAGACTTTAAGAGCTAAACAGGTTGGGATTCTTAAAGACTTATGTATTTCCAGTTTCTCCACATCACATACACAACTATTTAGCTGTGAAAATGCTGACGATATCAATAAACATGGCTTCGTGTAAATTTGTCTATATATCTACATGATTACTGTACAGTTCACAATTAAGCGCCGGCCGCGGTGGTCTAGCGGTTCTGGCGCTGCAGTCCGGAACCGCGGGCCTGCTACGGTCGCAGGTTCGAATCCTGCCTCGGGCATGGGTGTGTGTGATGTCCTTAGGTTAGTTAGGTTTAAGTAGTTCTAAGTTCTATGGGACTTATGACCTCAGATGTTGAGTCCCATAGTGCTCAGAGCCATTTGAACCATTTGAACCACAATTAAGCTCCTGGCACAAGGTTCATCGTTCTACATTTAGATCATCTACATAGATACCCCGCAAACTACCGTACGGTGCGTGGTTGAGGGTACCCTGTACCACTACTTGTCATTTTCTTTCCTGCCCCACTCGCAGATACAGCGAGGGAAAAACGACTGTCTGTAAGCCTCCGTGTGTGCCCTAATTTCTCGTATCTCCTCTTCGTGGTCGTTACGCGCACTGTATGTCGGCAGTAGAATCGTTCAGGAGTCAGCTTCAAATGCCGGTTCTCTGAAATTTCTCAACAATGTTTTTCGAAAAGGACGTCGCCTTCCTTCCAGAGATTCTCATTTGAGTTCCCAGTACACCTCCGTAACACTTACGTGTTGTTCGATCCTACCGGTAACAAATCTAGTATCCCGCCCCTGACTTGCTTCAATGTCTTCCTTCAATCCGACAGGGTACGGATCGAAAACAATCGAGCAATACTCAAGAATAGGTCGCACCAGCGTCCTATATGCGGTCTACTTTACAGGTCAACCACTCTTTCCTAAAATAGTCCTAATACACAGAAGTTGACCATTCGCCTTCCCTTACCACAGTTCTCACATGCTCGCTTCACCTCATATCATTTTGCAACGTTACGCCCACATATTTAAACGACTTCACTTTGGCAAGCAGGACATTAGTAATGCTGCATCAGAGCATCACAGGTTTGACCTTCCTACTCATCCGCATTAACCACCACCGTTCCGCTGTCGAGCAGCGCGCGGGGAAAACGAACACTCCATTGATTTATCTTATTTTATCATGATCATCATTTCTCCCTCTGCAGGTGGGCTCCAACAAAATCTTTTTGCATTTGGTGAAGGAAGCTGCCGACTGAAATTTTATGAGGAGATCCTGCCGCAATTGTACACAGCTTTGTTTTAATCATTGATACCCCAATTCGCGTATCATATCTGTGGTAGTCTGTACCCTATTTCGCTATAACAGAAAACGAGCGGACCTTTATTGAACTTTTTCGATGTCCTCCGTCAATCGTGTATCATGCGGATCCCATCACTGCACAAAAATACTCCAGAAAAGGGCGGACAAACGTGATGCAAGCAGCCTCTTGACCAGACTTCTAACGTTTTCTAAGCGTGCTTGCAATAAATCGCAGTGTTTGGTTCGCCTTTCCCACAACATTACCTATGTGATCGTTCCAATTCAAGTGATTCGTAATTGTAACCGCCAAGTATTTAGCTGAATTCACAGTGAGCACGCAGAAGTGCCTCAACACGACGTGGCATGGACTATACTATACTATACTATACTACTGCAACCATGCAGAGTGGCCGCGCGGTTTGAGGCGCCATGACACGGATTGCGCTGCCCCTCCCACAGGAGGTTCGAGTCCCCCATCGAGCATGGTTGTGTGTGTTGTTCTTAGCGTAAGTTAGTTTAAGTTGGTTTAAGTAGTGTGTAAGCCTAGGAACCGACGACCTCAGCAGTCTGGTCCCCTAGGAATTCGCACATATTTGAACATTTTATACCAAACTCTGAAGTATTGCTGAAGGGAATTGATGCCATGAATTCTTCAGAGCTCTCCATAAATCCGTAAGAGTACGACGGGGTGGAGATCTCTTCTGAACAGCACAATGCAAGGCATCCCACACATGCTCCATAATGTTCATATCTGCGGAGTTTGGTGGCCAGCAGAAGTGTTTAAACTCGGAAGAGTGTTCCTGGAGCCACTCTGTAGAAATTCTGGACTTGTGGGGTGTCGCATTACCCTGCTGGAATTTCCCGCGCCATTCGGAGTGTACAATGGACATGAATGAATGCATGTGATAAGACAGGATGCATACGTACGTATCACCTGTCACAGTCGTATCTAGACGTAGCAGTGGTCGCACATCACTCCAACTGCACACGCCCTACACCATCACTGAGCCTCCACCAGCTTGAATAGTTCCATGGGCAGCGTCCATGGATTCATGAGATTGTCTCCATACCCGTACAGGTTCATCCGATCGACACAATTAGAAACCATACTTTTCCGACCAGACAACATGTTTCCACTCATCAACAGTCCAATGGCGGTGTTGGCGGTCCCAGGCGAGGCGTAAAGATTTGTGTCGTGCAGTCAATGGTACACAAGTGGGCCTCCGGCTCCGGAAGTCCATATCGATGTTGTTTCGTTGAATGCTTCGCACGCTGCCTTGTTGACGGCCGAGCATTGAAATCTGGTGCAATTTGCGGTAGGGTTGCACTTCTGTCACGTTGAACGGTTCTCTTCAGTCGTCGTTGGTTCTGTTCTTGCAGTATCTTTTCCGGCAGCAGCGATGTCGGAGATTTGATGTTTTACCGGATTCCTGATATTTACGGTGCACTCGCGAAATGGTCGTACGGGAAAATACCCACTTTATCGCCACCTCGGAGAACTTGTGTGCGAGCGCTCGTACGCCGACTATAACACCACGTTCCAACTCACTTAAATCTTGATAACCTGTCATTGTAGCAGCAGAAACCAATCTGACATGTGTGCCAGACAGTTGTCGTCTTATACAGGCGTTGTCGTCCGCATTACCATATTTTGCCTGTTTACATATCTCTGTATTCGAATATGCATGCCAATATTAGTTTTTCTGGCGCTTCAGTGTATTACGGCTTTACAAGACGGTAAAAGCAAGTAATCTAAGAGAGCTGCTGAGATTTTCTCTTAAACCGTTTATGTTGATTACGAACAGCAGAAGGCCTTACAACACTTCTTTGAGGAACGCCAGGTATTAGTTCTGATTTACTCAATGACTTTCCGAATCCAATTGCACAACTGAGACGATACTCCGTAGCCACACCACCTGATTACAGTCGCTTATGAGTCAAAAGCGGTAGAGCACTTGCCCGCGAAAGGCAAAGGTCCCGAGTTCGAGTCTCGGTCCGGCACAGAGTTTTAATCTGCCAGGAAGTTTCATAAATCATACTGATACGCTGACCAACAGGAGGCATTTCACCTACAGATGACAAGATTCGAAAAGGTTCTATAATGTATGGGACTCAATGACATCAATAGGCTCTATGCATCATGGAAAGACAGAAGACAGTATCTAGTACAAACAGACATAGCACATTACTTAGACCGTCGTTGGGATGTCAGCATACGTAGTCTCATACCATAAACGCCACAAAACTGAAATTATGAAGAAGCGTAAGAAGTTAAAAAAACAGTGCAGGATGCACAAGTAAGTGATAGGAATTCATATTTTTCGAGAGCAAGATTGATAAACAAAAGAAACTACTAAAATATTCTAAGAAAGGAATAGACTGACGCAGTCAGTGTCTGAGCTTCCTGGAATACTTGAATATTAAGTAGAAATATATTGATTAATTGTCTGAAAATGTCGTTTGAGAGTTGAACTTGATACTCTGATAATATCTGCAAGAAAAAGGAGTACTGCTTAGAATTGTTGTAAACGGACATCAAAATCTACTCAGGACGGCATGTCGGCTTGACGGAATGCTCATTTGTCATCTGTCATTATGTCTGCTAGAAGAAGAAACATTCCTTTGACGATGAGTTTATTAGAAACTGGGCAACACGGGTACTTGAACCTGTACCCTCCCGAGTGCGAGACCAGTGTATTATCACGCCGTATTAGGGTTCGTTAATTGTGAGATAACATTATACATCTACTGGCGAGCCTGAAAAATAAACCGGGACACTAGATTTCTCGAAGCATTTTTATCTAGATCCACATCTTCCAGTGCACTCCACCAGACACACTGTATAGTGCTTGGTGAAAGGTATTTCAGACTTATGGTTGTTTCCTGATTATATTAATTCTAGCGCTTCCTCTTTAGGGCCGATTTAAGTTTTTCAGCGTTTTTTAAGGAAAATTCTGCCTTCCATTTATGTCATGTTTAATGTTTGAAATAAGTTTATTCAACGGATTTTTGTATACTCTTATTATTTGTTTAGTGTGGTTTCGCTTATTTTTGTACCCAGCTCTGTTTTTTTGTGTTTTAATTAATTAATGTATTTCATATGTTTTATGTTTCTTTCACGACTTCCTCAATGACTTGCATGAAACCCCTCTTCTTTCTTATATTTTGCTTTCTTCAGATTGCTTCAAGTGCTGCTTTCTATGTACAGTATACCACAGATGAAAGGAATATTGCAGAAGATTCAGTTTTTTTTTCTTTTTGCTAACATAACCAGGCAAAAATAATAATGGTGTGATGTTCTGTTGTGAGACTGATGATTATGAAACTGATATTAATAAAGATAATAATGACAGTAGAAACACTACCTATGGCGATTTTAGTTTGAAAGTCAATTAGTGTACTGGTAATTCGCCACGAATTGCACAGCTGTTTCTAATGTTGCAGATTTCAGTGAATGCCTGGGACCTTGGACTTGGCAGTAAATCGGAATTACCTCTGCAGCTGTGCGGCCTGCCGATAAGCAGCTTAAAGCGCACATTTCCCGAATTTACTTCCCTCCGCTGTCTTCCTCTTGTTTCAAAGAACCGTGTTAAGTGACTACACAGCAAATTAGATACAGCCGCAGCCTACGTCAGTAAAGGGAGGTGGAACAGAAGAAAAGCACGCTACAACGGCGCCTCCCGAGACTGCTGCGAACTGAACGAATGTTTCGTGTCCTTTGATTTTTTATAGCGGGTAGTAAAGAGGGATATTCGTGGACGAGAGCTTGGTGCTGCGGTGGTGAATTACACCGCGAATATCGGTGCGGTTATGGATTACGTGCGTGGCACTACGCTGGGTACATAGACGATTTAACCCATGAACAGCACCGTCGAACCCCAATAAAAAGACGCAAAAGTCAACCAAAAAATCAACACCAGTGAAGACAAACCGATATTAAAATAAAATATGGTTTATAAGCAGAGGATAGTAGTAAATTCCAACAAGTGAGCACTGGACATTCAGCTAAATAATTTGGTGAAGATTCTGACGACTCACAACTATCATCAGAGTCATTCAACACGTGGCATGACTCTATTGGCCTTTTATTGATAGTATTTCGACATAAACATGCAACGAGTACCAAACATTTTCCCTCTTCTCTTGGGGAACACACAGGTTTGCAAACTGAAATGAGATGGTGATACTGATGCTGTAATTAATACACTACTGGCCATTAAAATTGCTACACCACGAAGATGACGTACTACAGACGCGAAATTTAACCGACAGGAAGAAGATGCTATGATATGCAAAGGATTAGTTTTTCAGAGCATTAACATTCGCCGGTGGCGACACCTACAACGTGCTGACATGAGGAAAATTTCCAACCGATTTCTCATACACAAACAACAGTTGACTGGCGTTGCCCGGTGAAACGTTGTTGTGATGCCTCGTGTAAGGAGGAGAAATGCGTACCATCACGTTTCCGACTTTGATACGTCAGATTGTAGCCTATAGCGATTGCGGTTTATCGTATAGCTACATTGCTGCCTGCGTTGGTCGATATCCAATGACTATGAGCAGAGTATGGAATCGGTGGGTTCAGGAGCGTAATACGGAACGCCGTGCTGGATCCCACCGGCCTCGTATCACTAGCAGTCCAGATGACAGGCATCTTATCCGCATGGCTGTAACGGATCGTGCAGCCACGTCTCGATGCCTGAGTCAACAGATGGGGACGTTTGCAAGACAACAACCATCTGCACGAACAGTTCGACGACGTTTACAGCAGCATGGACTGTCAGCTCGGAGACCATGGCTGCGGTTACCCTTGACGCTGCATCACAGACAGGAGCGCATGCGATGGTGTACTCAAGGACGAACCTGGGTGCACCAATGGCAAAACGTCCTTTTTTTGGATGAATCCAGGTTCTGTTTACAGCATCATGATGGTCGCATCCGTATTTGGTGACATCGCCGTGAACGCACATTGGAAGCGTGTATTCGTCATCGCCATACTGGCGTATCACCCGGCGTGATGGTATGGGGTGCCATTGGTTACACGTCTCTGTGACCCCTTGTTCGCATTGACGGCACTTTGAACGCTGGAAGTTGCATTGCAGATGTGTTACGACCCGTGGCTCTACCCTTCATTCGATCCCTGCGAAACCCTACATTTCAGCAGGATAATGCACGACCGCATGTTGCAGGTCCTGTATGGGCCTTTCTGGATACAGAAAATGTTCGACTACTGCCCTGGCCAGCACATTCTCCAGATCTCTCACCATTTGAAAACGTCTGGTCAGTGGTGGCCGAGCAACTGGCTCGTCACAATACTCCAGTCACTACTCTTTATGAACTGTGGTATCGTGTTGAAGGTGCATGGGCAGCTGTACCTTTGCACGCCATCCAAGCTCTGTTTGACTCAATGCCCAGGCGTATGAAGGCCGTTATTACGGCTAGAGGTGGTTGTTCTGGGTACTGATTTCTCAGGATCTATGCACCCAAATTACGTGAAAATGTAATCACATGTCAGTTCTGGTATAATATATTTGTCCAATGAAACACGTTTATCATCTGCATTTCTTCTTGGTGTACCAATTTTAATGGCCAGTAGTGTACAACCGTCACAAAATTCTTATCAGTTCAGTGCACGGAGATGTATAACGAAGTTTTATGATGAAAGTGTATACATACAAATAAAAGGTTTTTTCTTTTTTTTTCTTCCACATTTGCCAATTTTTAATTCTGCTGATGGCAATAAAAGAAAAATTAAGCTAATAGCACGAACAGCTGTTCAAATAGTTTCGATTAAGTATGCACGGAGTAAACTCCAATTTGTGTAAGCAATGACTGATATACAGTGTGGCCAGAAACAATCTGGGTATTACAGGTTAGATTGGGGTGGGAAGTAACTGTTTAGAAAAAAATTTGATCGGGTATGCTTCTCCGTTTCCGAGTTAATTAGCACTGAATGTAGCCAAACTGACCGTTGCGCCCGCAAATTTGAGCAGCCTGTCAGATTCTCTCACAGTGTAGATGAAATCGCACGAGACTGCTCAGCCTTTTGCATGGGTTCCATCCCTACGAGAGTCCCATCTCCAGTTCTGTTTCTGGAAACCAAAGGAAGAACACGTGTTCGGCGACAGTGTAATGTAATAAAATAAAAATTATTTGTTTTGTGACTATTAGTGTAATGTAATAAAACAAAATATGAGCCGCGGCTTATATAAAAAGGAAACGCGCATTAAAGCAATGGCTCAGCATAAAAGAGAAATAACTAATGTAGGAATATTATTAATAGTGTAATATGTTGTTTAATTTAGCCCGACGTTTATAAGAACTCGGTAAACTAGCTCAGTTCTCAGGGTAGTTACGTGAACGTCGATAATTAATTGTCCTTTTCTTATTTATAAGCACCAGAGATATTATTCCAGGTTCGTGAGAAGTCATGTGCTAATTGCACCAGAAAATATTTGCCAAGTCTGTTCGATGAACACTCCTGTAATACGTAACTTGTCGTGGTTTCGTCTCGATTCCCCAATATAACAAGAGTAGCATTTACAAATTAAATCCTATAATTGAACTGGAATCCTGTGATCAGACCTTTTCTGCCTGGGATGTTATCTCGTTATATAAAGAAAATCTGTAACTAAAATTGTTAAAGTATTAGTAGCTGCCTCCGGTCTCGTGGGATCTGAACTAAAGTTAATTGTCCTAACCGACGGCACGTCTCGTAGCTGAGCTTAAAGAAAAATGTTAAACACTTTTCTAAGATGGCGCGTAACAATGAAAATTGTCTGTTAAGGCCGATATCTGCTTAAGGCAGTCTAGTTATCAGACTAACGATAGACTGACCACCTACACAAAATTCTTTTGACAAAATAACCATTATATTTTTCGGGTCTTAAGTACAACTTACATTATCAGCTGGTACAGCAAGATGAGCTTTACACAACAACGTCATCTTAGGTTTGAATCCAAGAAGATAAGCGAATGACAAAGGAAAGATAGTTCATGCATAGGAGCCCATGAGTCCCTGGAATAACATGTTCATTGTAGTTCTATCTCTTCTTCTTTGGCGCACTTGTCGATTATTTATAAATGCCCCCTGGTATGGCTGGGACAAAAGGATGTATTTGGACCAGACATACCACAGTACTGTTCAGTTCTTCCACACGATTGTACATGCATGGCTATTCAGTTAGTTTCTATAATTAGTTTTCGCATATTATTTAAAATGCCTGTTTTCTCAAGCGGTAAGGGAGAGCAAGTACAATCCCCTTATTTGTGTGACAGAAATTTTAGTCCGGAAAAATGTTGACTAATCTCACCTGAAAACGACTTATGTTAACCCTCCTTCGGGTTCACGGGCAAGGGGAAAACCGGGAGTCAAAAACCAGCCCAGGGTCTTCGGACTATTACAACATTTATCCAGTGTCTCAAAAAAATGAAAATCTGAGTATTGTTATTGCTTAAGTTCATCTTAATTGAATGTTCCCCAAGTGAATTAGATCAGAGAAAAGATACAGTCAAAGAAAATACAGTGACAGTAGTTACATATTGATATATATTACATACATTTCTCATATGTGATATTCGGTGCACGCTTTTGGATTTTCCGTGGCAGACACACTTTGACTCCTGTAACTGGAGCTTGCTACCACAACACACGCACTCATCGCACGCAATACACGTCATCGATAGTCGATTCTCCGCAGTTGGGGCGCTGATGTAACTAAGATGGTGGCGCGCCGATGCTGCACGTGAAGAAGCAGGCTGACCAACAACCTCTTAATCGGAAGGCAACTCAACCGACAGACAGCCGACGAACCAACCAACTGCCTGACCTAGGTCACCAGACGAAAAACACTACAACAAAATGCCATCGAGGCGAAGAAACCAGGAACATTCGTCATCAAATATTGGTTTGTTAGTAAACCAATGCACAATAACTACTGACATACATGAACATCGCAACGGCTGTGGAACTACACGCCGTGGAGGACGGCATCAGCACATTAAGAAAACACTCTCTCGCTGCTCTGTCGCAGCCGACCAACTGGCTATTGCAGTACGCAGACAGCGTTACAGCATTTAAGGCATTGATCGCTAGAACTGACACAGGGTACACAGTGTTGCACGAAGTACTGCCACAAGAAACTCGAACACTCGTAAAACGAATCACTGATGAACAACTAGAACAAATCACCGGCGGACACACACACAAACGCGCAACCAAAGTCGTTGGCACTCAAAACATGCGCGTCCGCTGTCCGTCGGGAACTGGGAGACACTGCGATCCGGGCACACTGTCTCGGACTCAATCATGCAGAGGTAACTCTGGCCCACTGTCCACGACGTCTCCGTACAAGAAGGAACCGAGCAACGTCTAGCAAGATGACCCAGTGACGAGGCCCCAGAAACGGTCAAAAGACCAAACACAGGTCGCCCAAAGAGGCGACCAACTGAACGACCGACCAACGGTCGATCCCGCTGCCATCTCCTTCCGTCGGAGAGTTCAATCTGCGTCGCCAGCGGTCTGCGAGTACTGCCTGTCCACGCCTCCCTAGCGCTCTGTCCCCGACTTCTACTACGTCCCGACTGCACTTCTGCACTCCAACCGTTCCAGGTCCGATCTCTCTCTACACGACACACGACGAGCAGGAAGTAATAGCTTTCCAGCAAAGATAATACGCGGGGCTAATATCGATACGCGTTGCTTCTGCCGCTCACAGGCTGGCAAGACAGCAATTCAGTGACACCAGTAATTTAAATTAAAATGACGAGGCGGCCGTACGGTAAAAACAAGATGATAAATAATAGATGGCATGAACATGAGCCACGAACGGCTCAAAAATTGAACTTTTGAAGAAATCGAAAAACATGATTATCGGAAGAATGGTTTCAGCATATAGGAAAGTCAAGGCAGCCTTCGGTGAAATTAAAAGCAAGGGCGGTAAAATTAAGAGTGCAATGGAACTCCGCTGTTAAATTCAAAGAATGAGCAGATAGAAGGAAACATTTCAGTCAAGGCTGCTACGACAGAGAAGACGTGTGTGATAATGAAATAGAGGATGAAACAGTTTTCGATAGGGAAGAGATGGGCGATCCAGTGTAAGAATCAAAATTTACAAGAGCTTTCGAAGACTTAAGATTAAATAAGGCAGAAGAGATAGCTAAAATTCCATCGAAATTTATAAAACGCAAAACGACTATTTAAGTTGGTGGTTAGAATCTATGAGACTTTCCCTCATGCATCCCAGTTGCCTACAAGAATGATAATCAGAATAATGGCAAAAGATTTCGAAGTTGTTAGGCGGCGGTCAGTTTATACATTAAATGTATTCGCAGTTACAAATACGTACATCTATCGGCTGTAGAACGGGATTACGACAATGAAAATTTGTTCTCGATCGGAACTCTTATTACAAGCAGTCGCCCTAATATTTGGTTACCCGAGGAAGACTCACAGCCAGACCCAAACACCCCTGTGTGGGCAACCATTTTATCTACAAGCTGTACTCGTTCATCCATTGTGCATATTCCCATACATGGGAGACATTTTTACTTTTAAGTCGCTTGCCCAGTAGCGACTTTCAAGTAAAAATGTCTCCCCTGCATGTGGATAAACACGTGATCCGTATGGTGGGTTAATGATGTCACCTACCAAATTTCCCAGTTTTCTCCAACATCACAGTAAACATGTCACTCGATGAGAAGGTCGACACAACCTCTCTTACTAACATTTCACCGCCTCTTCCGACGCCTCTCTCATGGAGATCAGAATCGCGACACCCAGCTTCGAAATCACGAGGTTTTCTTGTGAGTGGCCGAGGACAACTTATCAGATACACCGCTGCTCAGAATATACATGAAAAGGCCTCATGGGGTGGCGTAAAGGGCGTCAATGAAGCCACCCCTGTCCCTCGCACGCACTTCGCTATCGGTAGTGACAGTTTGCAGTGCACCGAGCTACAGGACTATGATCTTGACCAATTTTCACACTGCTCACACACTATTGTCTAAACCCGTCTCTAATGATATTGTGGGGATGCATCCCACTGAACCTGAAGGCACCCCCTTTCAAACACAGCGTGACCATAATTTCTGCTCTCGTGTACGGGCTGGAACTACTAAGGAGAGTTCAAAACCATTCGACTAAATTTGAACGTGATCTGAAGCAGAAAAGTGAGCGAAGTGTACTTATGCATTTTATAGTCATCCTATTTTCCGCGCTTCTGTGATCACAGGGAGTGCAACATTAACATGTGTGTGAGTAAAATGACAAAAGGTATCTCTAAGACATCCCAGATTGGCAACACCATCGGTGCCACCGAAGCAACTTTGTCAACCACGTTACAAATATACCTGTCAGTAACTTTCACACCGCTTAAGCCTGACGACTGCTCTAGCACCTGAAGATAGGCAAACCCCATGCAAGTGTTGCTGAAGTGGTTGTCTAACCTTCATGAGCTAGAGCAGCTGCCAGCCTAAATTGGTGTCTAACAAGGGAATGGTCAGACTTGTCATGCCGAAACATGTATTGCTTTTTTAGCACTGTTATTTAACTGTGCAAAAGGTCCGTATGCAGAATTGTAGCTGCTGACATGGACTGGAAGTCACCTAAAAAAATCACGAACATGACTGTGTTTCTTGCTTGGCGCTTGCAGTGACGGCTGGCCACCCCTGGAAATGGCGAGTCGCGAGCGTTGTGCGCATGGTCGCATGGCAAGTGCGGCCGTCTTATCGCGGCGTTCACTAAAGAGGAATATCGCTGCACGGTTTTGGTGGAAAGGGGAAACGAATATTCGTTTCTGTGGCATCCACGTCCTTTTAATTTCTGGTACGTATTTCGAAACATACCGTCCTGAAACTGGTTAGAGATGTGAAAGATGTTCTGTACATGTTCATCTATACTCCGCAAGCCACTTTACGGTGAACATTCAATCTCCCCTCCCAGGTGATGGTGAACCCTGTAAATGTTTTGCTGCTTGCCTTGGAGATATGCCACAGACGCCAAATGAAGCAATCAACAGAAAACACGCTTGAAGACTATGTGTTGTGCGACATGGTTGTTAAACTTCAAGACGAGCATGTAAATGGGGCAGACATGTGGCTAAAAACAACTGAAACACTCGATATTGCAGACTGTGAATCTACAGACGGCGAAGACACCGACGAAGTTACACTCATGAAGAGTCTTCGAGTGATAGTGCCACGTACCATCCGAAAGTAACACCAGCAACTACAATCACCTTATCAGACAAAGAAAAAGCGGTGACGTATTGGTTGAACGAAAGTGGTACGAAACGCCTATGTGTAAGTACTGTTCAAAATAAGTATCGGTTTGTCCGTTCTGAACGTGAATTGTATAGATGGAAAAAGGAAGTCGGTGGACTACGTAAGAGTCGACTGGAAATTGCGACGGAGATAAATGCGCGACTTTTTGAGCTATTTACCGATGCCAGACAACAGTCATTTAATGTCAGCGATAGAACTTTGCGTGATTGGGCGTTAGAGATTGCCAACGCGATAGGCGCTAAAGGATTTACAGCTTCTCAAAGTTGGATTAGTCGCTTCAAAAGATCACATAAAATTGTGGCAATAAAAATAATAAAATTTGTATCGAGAAACAGGTCGGAAAATGAATTACACAAATCGAAATGATAGAAGCTTTTCTTACGAATGCAAAAAATAAGATCGCTAGTTTTATTGAATCGTACGTGTACAATGCAGATCAGTCAGGTTTTCACAAAAAGAAATGCGTGCGAAAAGAACACTGACATTCAAAGGGGAAAAACATTGAGGCGATTACGCAGTCCACGACTGCACTCACCCATTCATACATTATAATGCCCATAATTAGTCTGGATGGTTCATTACTGCCTAAACTAGCCTATATGTGTGTCTTCAAGAACCAACTGGACGTTTTGGACCACGTATCAAAAGAACAATGTTCTACGCAAACAATCTTGTGGTAGACGCATCGAAGTCTGGAAAAATGGGAAATGAAAACGTTACACTTTTCATGCGCCATGCTTTTCTTCCGGTCTGCGGGAACAAATCTCATCTCCTTCTAGATTCGTGGTCAGGTCATAAAAGGTCTGATTCATTAAAAGCTGTATTTCGAGCCCACCCTGACAAAGAAGTAGAGATACTTCAGATTCCACCCGGCACGACGAACGTAATCCAACCTTTGGACAGAGAATTTTTCCGTCAGTGGAAGGCATTTTACAGAAAACTAACAGAGAAAATTATTGTGTACAGAACACTGCAATTTCCTGTGTATCACCGTGACAATATTCTCAAGCTGCAATCAGTAGTACATTATCAATTTTCCTCCCCACGGTTTCAGAATTTGATTAAATATGCGTGGCACTCCTCGAAATATACTGATACTACGCCTGATTCATTCCTAATGCCAGCCCAGTTTTGTCTACGGACATCTAACAACGTCTGTGATTCGCAGGGCTGTCATATGTCATCTTTGCTTGTATGTTCTTGGTGCACAAAAAACCTATGTTTTGAACATTGTATCAATATTTCGCATTTTTGAGGTAATTACAAGAAATAAAATTTGGACGTGTTCTAAACCCTATATTTATTTGTGTCTATTTCATAGCTATTTGGAAAGAATGTTGTAGATAACATATCAGCCATATTTGTCAACGAATGTTTAATTATCATACGATCCCTTTCAGTGGGGGAATCAGCTTTCTCGCTGCTGTGGCAAGAGAGCGGCGCGTAGCTAACGCCACCTTGTCCCTAGATGGCGTTGGTATAACGTAGCGAGAGAGGTCAGGGTTGTACAAGAGGCAGTTATAAGCGCGGAAACCATGCGACAATAATGTCTTACTTCATCAAATTGTTTACAGACTTCCAGTTCATGTCAGCAGCTAAAATTCTGCATACAGACTTCTTACAATGTTAACTCACGGTGGTAAAAAAAGCAACACAGGTTTCGACATGACAAGTCTGACCATTCCCTTGTAAGTTTCTGACAGGTACATTTGTAACGTGGTCAACAAAATTGTGTATGTGACACCTAGGGCGTTATCGAAATGGGATGCTAGAGGAACCGTTTGCCGTTTCAGTCACATACGTGTTGATGTTGCACTCCCGCATGATCACGCCTCACGAGGGCGGAAGTCAGGAGGGCTAGAAAAGCTTAAGTACCCTTTGCTCCTTAGGATCACCTTCATATTTCGTCGAACGGTTTTGAACGGCACCTAGCGGTTCTATCCTGTACACGATAGCAGAAGTTATGATCACGTTGCAGTCAAAAGGATTGCGATCAGGTTTAATGCGGATACAGCCGCACAGTGTCCTTAGATAAGGGTTTAAAAGCCCGAGGGTGTTATTTGTCTGAATCTTTGTCAAAAACACCTTGCTGTTGCTCATCGCACTGCAGACTGTCGTTTCCGACTGCCAAACATGTGGAAATCAACGCCACAGTGAAATGTATGATTCCATTGACGCGCCTTATGCCACACCTTGAAGCGTTTCCGTGTTGATTCTGAGAGGCGGTGCGTCTTAAATGTTTCCGTCAGCCATCCGTAAGAAAACTGCATGATATAAACCCTGCGTGTCTCGGTTCTGACCTCTACCGCGAGGCATCAAAAGAAAGGGTGAAATGTAACAGGGGCTGTGACACCCTTCTCATCGTGTGACACGTTCACAGCGGCGTTGGGATGAATTCTCGTGAAGCTTGGTCCCACTGTGACAACAGTAACTGACATTACACCTCACACGAACTTCTGAGCTGTGGCCTTTTTTTCATGTTGGCCGACACGTTGCCGTTTGAAGCGTTGCCGAGCAAGTGGGTGACGTCACAGGGCGCCACGCTTCTTTGCCGTTGCTGAAGAAAGTTTACGCACCTTTGAACCAAATTTAAAACTTAATCGGCGCAATGGGAGGCAAATACCGGATTCCCTAAAAGTGATCCTCCAATTATGTCGCGCATTGTAAAACGGTGAATATTATAGCAGTAGAGCTCATGACTACTAGGTACGTGAGTGAATTGAATTGGAGAGAATAGAAAGTTATGGCACAACTTGGTTAAAAGGAGTTACTGGTTGACAGGACACATCCTTAGGCTTAAAAGAATCGTCGATCTGATTACGGTGGGAAAGGGAGGAGTAATATTTTGACTACAAAAATATACATACTCCTCAACTTCTTAAACTGTCTTCTAACTACACTGGCTTGTGTACAAAATAACCAATCGCTGAAACTACAGATAAGTTTCCTTATTGTAGATAGTAATTTTTTAACAATACCTATTTCCATACTCAATCTGAAAACTATGTTTCAATTTGAATAAGTACCATGGAGGCTGGTAGAGCAACGGTATCAGTCAACGGTATCAGTTTGTAAGAAAGGTAAAGGAACGACATTTATTCTACAGTTAATCAAATGCTCCTTGAAAGATGTGATGGAAGGATTCGTCATTTATGCTGTGTTCATAGGAACTACAGAGCGAGATAAGCCATTGGTCTTATATATTCGGGGGAACGGCGGTTCAAATCCTCGACGGCTATCCAGATCTAGGTTTCTCATTATTTCCCTAAATCGCTCATCTCGAAAGCTGTGGTGGCTCTTTTGAAAGAGTGGGGCCTAATTGTCTTCCCCCAACCTGAAACTGCGCTCTGTCTCAAACGACTATGTAGTAGACCGGAAGTTAAATTCCAATATTCCTTTCTTTCATTGACCATGTTAGGATACATGAAATTTATTTTGATTTTACTTCGGTACTTAGAGCGCAAAGGATAAATCGCCAGTTCTGTTAAAAAGCGTGGCGTCTTGTGTGTTCTGCGTTTCATAAGCTATTCGATCGGGTTCGTTAGGAGAGTCAGAAACACGGTAGGTAGTATATTTCATCCACCAAATCAATAAAAGATTATTGCAGTCCAATTATAGAACAAAAGGGAAAACTGCAAGTCGTTTTATGCTTAGATTAGGATTTTATATAATTTTTTCTTATATTTCTTAGCTTGAATACAAAACATAAGTATTTTTGGAAACAGCCATCGATAATACTTTATAGTCAATGATCAGAATGTTTATTAAGTTAGCCAGTTAACATAAGAGGAATATACTGAAGACTCGAACTGTTATTTGGACAGTGATATAATTTGACATGCCCATCTACATTAAAAGGGAAAAACAGCGAACTATTGGCTACGTGTTGAGTAATAAAAATTAATTCGTATGCATGACAACATCAGAGTTTTCATTACGTATGCAGGATCCGTGTCTTTGGTAGCGCCCATCGTAAAAATTGATTTGCCCCTAGGACTATGAGCCTAGCAAAACACAAGCCATCATTACACATGAGCCACACGTACAAATGCTAGCCATTGCCATAATAGCCAACTGCAGGGCGTGCAGACTGAATGGCGTCGTCTACTAACGAGTCTACGGACGCTGCACCCAGGGACTGATTCGCAAAGAAGGGACGGAAACTTCTATCAAAAAAAGCAGAGCCCTCGTAACTGTATAAGACATCGCTCGCGTGTGTCACACCTAAGTTACTTCGCAACTAATATTTTCTGCCAACTTCAATTTTTGATCGAAATTATTGTGCAGCCTTTCTACACAAGAAACGTATGTGCAGGACACCGAAAATCGTATCGCCGTAACAAACAACAGCTGCCATTCAGTTGCCTGGCGTGTTTTCCAAAACAATTTTGCCTTTCATAAATTATGCTTGAGACAAAAGAGTCATACTCAGATTAAACGGCAGCAATTTCGCTGAAGCATCTCTTTCAATTAGTCGTACAAGAACATGGTCTACAGCCAAATTATTACCTGCAAAAATAATTGGCTTAAGCGAATAGTGGGTACTAACAAGCAAAATTCCTTGAAGAAAAATCTGGGATGTCATTGAAATGTTCCTAACAGTGGTTACATCACTCCGAAATTGCACTTGTACATTCATGCACTATGGATAAATTTTCACAGGTTTTCCTAGCGACTTACTGTACGAAAGAGAAACATACTGCAGTCGAAAAGAGATCTCATCGTAATCTGAGCACTGGCTGACAGGATACAGTGCATAATTTTCAACAGTTATTACATTGTGTGCATTCGACCTTAGTTAACTCTTTTCAAATAGATTACTATTAAGTCTTTCGATTGATAATCCTGTTACAAAATAAGACGAAAAGAGAATTACATAACAGCTAATCCGTTGAAAGATATTCCCGAAGACAATCTAGCAGATGTTAAAGAATGTAATTTTAATACCCAAATACTGGTGCACTCGTGGTAGGACTGGATTCCGCACTGTTCTGCGATACAAAAATTCTTCTTGCATGCCCTGTCTTTTTTCCGAACGTTTTTTAGAACATATGGGGTATCATCAGCAGGTTTTTATTTTGCGGAACTGTGATAAAATAATATTGTGATGGCAGAAATTAAGTGAAAATAACGTATCAAAATATTGCGAACATTTATAATTATTTCTGGGTGACGCTATTTATGACGTTCTGTAACTAATGGGTTAACGTATCATCTGGAGCAATATAGCGCGTTTGGCGAAAATAGCTGCAGAGTTAGCGAAAATAACGTATTTTCACTGTAATTCCACTGTGAAAAAGTATATATCTACGTTCTAATCATCATGCACATGTTCTTCTCGTGAAGATAGTGATGCAAAGGTACTATACAGCGTGTTTATAAATGAATATCTGGGTTTTAACCCTTTATAATAGTTATTATATTAAACTTAGAGTTAAAAATGATATGTCAAATGAAAGAGCAACTCAAACAGTTTTACCAAGAACCTTATAAATGTTCATTGTGAGCACCATTTGTCACACGGCACACACCAAGTCTATAGCCGAGTTCTTCCCAAACGTTGATAAGTGTGTCTTCAGTGATTGTACCAACAGCTGCTTCAATCCGGTTTCTTAATTCAGGGATATCTGCTGGTAGCGGAGGCACGTACACACGATCCTTGATGAAGCCCTAAAGGAAAAAATCGGAAGGCGTTAGGTGGGGTGAATGTGGAGTCCATGCAAAGCAAGACCTGTCATTGGGCCCCTTGCGGCCTATCCAGCGCTCGACTATAGACTTGATGTGTGCCGTGTGACAAATGTTACTCACATTGAACATTTATAAGCTTCTTGGTAAAACTGTTTGAGTCGCTCTTTCATTTGACATAACATTTATAACTATAAGTTTAATGTAATAAATATTATACAGCATTAAAACCCCGATATTCATTTATAAACACCCTGTATATGTTACTTTTACTAACATCACTCACAAGTTTAAATTAAGAACGAAACACACCGTTTACACCATCACTGTTGGCGATACTGCTACCGATGTCCGACTGCTGTCCTAGCTGCTCCAGCATGTCATATGAACTTCTCTTTCCTTGTTTCCTGCATCTCTCTCTCACTCACACACTCTGGGATGGTACAATTTATTACGCCGAAATCGTCTAGTTACTGCAATGTTCACATTACCGGTTTCTGCAGTTTATTGCCATCTTCACATTTCATACGTCTCTTTTACCATTGGACGACATGATTTACGATATGTTTTATAAAATTGAAATATGTTCGGACTGCACAACTGTAACGTTTATATATCACTAAGAAACTGTTAATGGATTAATTATTACATCCAAAGATGGTAACATATTTAGAAATCGATAATAAGCAATTAGACTTGACAATAATTTGTTATATATACCTTCATAAGGTCGTATGCTTCTGTCTGATAATTGCCAGTTCATTAAAAAAAGCGGTATTTAGGCATCTCTTTACGAAAACCGGCCTCGGAGCCAGGTGAACGTAAGAGGGTTATGTTATGTTATGTTATGTTATGTGAACCGGGGACTTAGAAACGACGGAAGGGCTCCGTCCCCGCCGCAGCCGCAGTGGTCCGCAATCCCACGACGACTACCGCAGTCCACTTCGGCCCTCCGCCGCCCCACACCGAACCCAGGGTTATTGTGCGGTTCAGCCCCCGGTGGACCCTCCAGGGAACGTCTCACACCAGACGAGTGTAACCCCTATTTTTGCGTGGTAGAGTAATGGTGGTGTACGCGTACGTGGAGAACTTGTTTGCGCAGCAATCGCCGACATAGTGTAGCTGAGGCGGAATAAGGCGAACCAGCCCGCATTTGCCGAGGCAGATGGAAAACCGCCTAAAAACCATCCACAGACTGGGCGGCTCATCGGACCTCGACACAAATCCGCAGGGCGGATTCGTGCCGGGGACCGGCGCTCCTTCCCGCCCGGAAAGCCGTGCGTTAGACCGCACGTCCAACGTAAGAGGGTAGTCAGAGTTTTAAGAACCACCCCTAAACGAAAAAGCTCCGACAAAGACACTTGATGAAGGTTTTAGTCCCCCTCTCCATATTCAGCCTTCGACGCGACAAATGTTTCCCAACGATGGAAAACTTTTCTGAAACCTTAGTTGTAGAACGCATTTTGACCATTCAAAAATCGTTGCATCTCGAATCCACTTCGTCATTTTGGAAACGCATGTTCCGCAGTGGTTCTTTCATCCAAGCAAGCAGAAAAAGTCACTGGGTGCCATTTCAGGAGAACACAGGAAATGAGAAGAAGTTTGATACATTAGAGGAACAGCATGTGTAACACTGCATCTTTGAAAAATTAGCTGGGACGTAGTCGTGAAGCAAAAACACAAACTTTGCACAGCCTCCCTCGGCGATTAGTATATTTAGCCTTCACAGTTTTCCCCTTATGAGCATAATCTGTTAGCACAACACCATAACATTTCCAAGAAATAGCCTCACCTTGCTCAGTGATGGTTGGGTACTGGCATTTTTCGGCAGCGGAGAATCGACAAGTTTTTATTGCCCACACTTCTCCTTTATCTTGAGTTTACAGTGATGCATCCAGCACCTGTTCATAGTGATTAGGCAGGTAAAGGAGTCGTCTTGACTGACCTAATACAGATGGAACATTTGTCTTCTGAGTGGTTTGATGCGGCCTGCCATGAAATCCGTCTCCTGAGCTAACCGTATCATAACAGAGTAGCGACTGCATCCTATCTTCTCAGTTATTTTCTGGGTGTATTCCAGTCCCTGACTTCCTATACAATGTTCATCCTCCACAGCTTGCACTAGAGCCATTGAGGTTATTCCCAGAGGTCTTAACACATATCTCATTATTCTGTCCCTTCATCATGTAAGTGTTTCCATATGCTCCTTTTCTCACCAAGCCTGCGGCGAAACAACTCATTCCTTATTTTAATCATGCATCTAATTTTCAACATTCTTCTGCAGTATCACATCTCAAATGCTTCGATTCTCTCCTGTTCCAGTCTTCCCACAGTCCACGTTTCACTGCCGTATAACGCTGTGTTCCTAAGGATTTCTTCCTATAATTAAGGCCTTTGTTTGATACTAGTAGACATCTATTGGCTAGAAATGTTCTTTTTGCAAGTGCTAGTCTGGATTTTATGTCCTCGTTACTCCGTCGTCAAGGCTTATTTTGCTACCTGGGTGGTAGAATTAGAGATCACCAATCCTGATGTTATGTTTCTCGCTGCACTTATTTCTGTTCCTTATCATTACTTTCACCTTTCTTCGATTTACTCTCCATCCATATTGGTGTATTCTTTAGACTGTTCATTCCATTCAGCAAATCCTGTGAGTTCCTCACTTTCACTGAGTATTGCAACGTCATCAGAAAATCTTATAACTGATATTCTTTCACGCTGAATTTAGTCCCACTCTTCAGCCTTTCTTTTATTTCCAGCATTGCTTCTTCGATGTGTAGATGGAACAGTGGGGGCGAAAGAGTACATCCCTGTCTTACGCCTTTTTCAATCGGAGCACTTTGTATTCCACATGCACTGTGGATACACATTACGTGATTTTAAAGCAATGGTTTCCATTGCCTTCTGTATGCTAATGCCGTTGATCACTGCCGATTCTTGCACCTTTTAGGAGTAGTTTAGCAACGCAAGGGCAAGAGAATTTCCTGAACCTCTGCCTGCTCCTCCGGTCTCTTTGATAAGGCCGTTGGCAGATGGTGAGTTTTTATGCTAGAAGTCTTCGGCTGCCATTTCTGACAGTCTTTATGGAATATTTAAGCAGTAGGGGGGTTCGAACACTGGATCGAGGACGTTTCGATTGCGAATCGAGGAAGCCACTCCTTGACCAAGGGTTCCTGATTACTGACAGATGAATGGTCTGCCTTTTCGTTCATCGTCTTTCAGGCTTGTTTAATCACGGAGGAAGCGTCAGCGGCACCACAACACTGCATCATATCATAGTGCATTGTAGCTATATACTTTGACCAGCTCAACACACACTTTTGCAGAGCTGCTTCCCTTCAAACGCAGAGAACGTATCACCCCACGATAGTCCATTTTATCAATGGGTAACGCCATATTCAATTTACTTCTCTAGCTACATGCTACAGTGCTGTTTGCTGGGATTACAGTATGTACCAGAATTGTAGATATGCACCAGATAAGAAACTAAATATTAATATCTACGTGATACTTAATAATTTAATTACTACTTCTTCTCGTAACAGCATCTATTACCACCATCTCTTGTCCTGAATTTCTTAGATACAACTAAATACTGTTCTCTGTGTTGTATAGTGTTTACTTTTTCCAATCGCCTTAAACATGCAATATATCGTTTTCTAGCTCACCCTGCAAATGTGATCTACTATGAAAAGGATTTTCGCAGTTTTCTTCCACGGTAACTGTGAATAGTATTTTCAGGAACGCCACGGTATCACAAACGTCATTGTTTCTCCACTGTCTTCATTAACTTCCTTTTCCCAGGTCGTCGTCCTCATCCTCTTCACGACATATCGAGTCCTTTCCTGTCCATCTTGTAGTCGTCCGTATTTAGAAGCCGTGAATTTTAATCGTATGAATAAAGGTTTTGGTTGCACCGTGATTCGTATTAACGTTTAAAGACCTCCGAAAAGACATAGACGATGCTGAGATACTTTAATATAAGACGCATGGGGTCTCAACTGTCAGGAAATACCCTAGAAGGGGCTGACAAATGTTGAATATATGACGTCACCAGATGACGTACCTCACCACACATGCATTAGTTGAACCTATCGGACTACTTTAGCCAGTACAGCTTATGGTTCGAGTCTTGCAACTGAGGGGCAGTAATTTTTTCATTGTGTTACACAATTAAGTATTTACACTAAGGTAAGATTTTTTATCTACCATTTATCGGTTTCACTGTCTCCGCTGATTTATTGCAAAGTGCAGTACAAAACCCTACTGTATTGCGTCACAGGCAATTTAGAATAAGTTCCCGACTTCCGTCGTTACCCGTAAAAGACTTACGGTTTCTTTACTAAATAATGTCTGTAGACAAAAAAAGAAGGGACAAATGGAAAGAGACATGAAATAAGGACAGTTTTTACTTGATTACAGCGAAGAAATTAATTTCGTAACTTCTACCTTTATAACAGATCACATTTACAAAAGGTTTTCTAAACTGAGCGATGCAATGCTTGCATTCAAGCAGACTATGCCAATCATCTCTTCACGCCCAAGCCAAACCGCTACAGTAGAGACGAGGTACGGCATCTGGTGACATCACATAGTCAACATTGCTCATTCATTTTGGGATATTTTCAGATTTTTGCAACCCCATGTATCGTATATTAAACTACTTACCTCAGCGTCATCTACGTCACTTCGGGGGTTTTTAAGCGTTAATAAGAATCACCCTTTATATTTTATCTTTAATCTGCGTAACAGAGCTTTTGCTGTCAGACTGAAAAATATTTATCTTGCTTGATCGTCTTCCTTTAAACCAATGCGCAAATTATTGTGTGCGGTGAACCGAGCTCCATCTTTCCTGAATTTCCGCATTCTTTCGAATATTCTATATTTATAAAAAGAGGCCTCTTGCTTCAACCTTCACATCAACATGTATTCCATCTTGGTTTTGTGATCTGAAGAACCGCTTTTACGGCCCGGCGCATGATGCATACTTCCATAATTTTCAGCTGGTGTTTATCTTGGGTCATCGACGTGCTTAAACTCGCTACTCCAGATGTCATTTCAGTTTTATGCCGTCTACCGTTGTTCATCCTCATCTATGATGACTCATTTTAGCACTATGCGACATAAGTGTGGTGGTTTTTCCTTCCCGCTACTTTCCCTGGCTGTCCTACGACAATAGAATTCACTCAGATGGGGACCTACAGTTCAAAATGGACTGAGGACCATGGCATAGCCTGGCGTTTTTCACATACCAGTTCCAGAATTTGAATAAGCGATTGTAAGACAGATTGAGGCTTGATCACCGAACGTTCTTGCCTTTAATGTGACACTCACCTTCCTTACCGTCAAGCCATTCGCTATTATCTTACGAAAATCAGAACATATGAAAGCACTAATTGAAAAATTTTCATACGGGAAGAGGTGGTCTAGAGATATATTGCAAGACTGCACTGAACTTGAGGTATGATTTGAAAGGTTGCAGGCGACAATGAGTTTACGCCCTGACAGCAGTCACTTTAACTAGTAAGCCTTCCACTTGACTACCTGGCGCATGCGTCTGCTAAACTGATTTTGCCCTTTGACTGAGGTTGTTGTAGCCTGCATTAGAAGTTATAAAATTTATCAGAATCTAAGTTGACTTGAATTCTGATTTAATATCAATGAAATGGTGGCACTGTCATTATTGTAATCAATTGTTGATTGGCTATTAATATGTCAACACTGGATTGATCTATTATAAAAGTTATGGCACAAATTTATTGATTAAAAAATAGGCCAAAAATCCTCTATCATTGAACAGGATGCAAAAAACAAACTAGTTGTCTTAAATTAGAATTCGTTCTGTAGTTATGCTATGCATGATGGCAAATAAAACATGAGTTGTTGGCAAACAAACAGACGCAACAAATTGTTAACACTCCACTGGGTGGCGACTTGTTGCCAAAGACAAAGGTTTGTCTAATTGAAATATTTACTCTGCTCAAAACATGGATAACGCAGTCTGGAATTATCTGACACCGAATATATGATGTGGGCACAGGTGAGAATAAGTGGCGAGACTGTGATTCTGTTTGCCCTAACGTGCCGAAGCAGCATTATCATAAGCCTTTCTCTATGTGTTGCGCTCTCTCAGGTGACAGTCGGTTCAAGCGTCTGCAGAGCATCGATGTGCGGCGCCTCTAATTCGTTATCGCGGGCACGAAAAGTGCAAAGTCATGATTGGTGATCAGTTAGAAGGATCGAAATTACTGTCAATGGAGGTTGTCTCACACAAGTGCGAGAAATTACTGGGACCAGCATTCTGCCCCGGGAAGTGCTTAGGGATCTTCGTTTCCCAAATAGCTGCACATTGTTTCCAAGGCCCAAACGTGCACTGCAAGATTTACTGTTAAATGACCAAAGTGCTCGCTTGTTCTCAACTCCAGAAAAATAGTATTCGAAGACGGCACACTATCCTGCACGTATTGACAATGTACATGCTCCCATCGACGGCTGTTCATGCTGATAACTTTCTGTCGTCTCACAAAAATGATGTCTTGGACGTAAAATAAACATTGAAGAGTAGCCTAGAATATATTAAATAGTGAGAGAGTGACTCGTCCTCTATCATTCTACTGTATGCAAAAAGCAATTCAATTGTCTTAAATTAGAATTCGATTTGTAGTTTTGATTTTAACATGTATATTCTTAGTACGATTTCAGTAAGTAGATAAGAAAATTTTAAATTTTCTAAATTATTTCCGCTTTTTATCTCCATTTTATTATTGTTTTTCCAAATACCACTCACGATGACGATAAGCATTCGTAAGAAAATCTGCAAGTGTTTCATCCTATTTTCTATTAGTGAAAACACGGCAGTGTCACAGGATTCACTGTTACGACGCCGGCCAGGGTGGCCGTTCGGTTCTAGGCGCTACAGTCTGGAACCGCGAGACCGCTACTGTCGCAGGTTCGAATCCTGCCTCGAGCATGGATGTGTGTGATGTCCTTAGGTTAGTTAGGTTTAAGTAGTTCTAAGTTCTAGGGGAGTGGTCACCTCAGAAGTTGAGTCCCATAGTGCTCAGAGCCATTTGAAGCATTTGAACTGTTACGACGATAAGCAGTATGCTCAAGTACTTAGTAACCTGTTTACATAATTGTGAAATGACCAGAATCCTGAAAAAAAGGTTGATTTCCAAACTTGGACTTACTGTTTTAACTCTGACTAGCAGTCATTATTCCGCATACCACTTTTCAGTTAATGGTTTCCGGGAGGCACCTAGTACGGCATGGGGAACCTCCTGAACTGGTGGAATTTTCGACCCACATCCTGAAACTCCAGCTTCACAATATGTTGGTGTGTACATCGTAATTAACTCATAACTTCAGATTTTATAACCTGTAGCAAAATTAACTGAAGTAAAAACGCTAGAATTTTTCACCACGTCTCTGTATTACGAAACGCAGTGCCTCAGTGATTTTTGTTGCCCTATAACCACAACATAATCCAGAGGTAGTGTAAAATTAATTGGCTTGCTAGCAGTTGCAGACAGTTCCAGGCATGCTTGTGGTAACATCTACAACATGTCCAATAAACCCTCCAAATGCCACTCATTCGGAGCAGTATCTGCACGCACTCAGTCATCACCATTCGATCCAAAACAGCACTGTTGGTAAGATCTGGGTCATCAAACAGAAGCTGTCTCTGACGCCAAAGAAATTGCCTCTAGAACTTCAAAGGTACAGTCCGCAGCCTTTCACCACCACAAAATGTGCAAGTTTTTGCTGCTATATACGATTATTCTCTCGTCCGCTGCACATACAAGGGAAGATAAGAAACTTAAGTTCACAACTACGAGTTTATGTTAAACTACTCGCATTGCCATTTGGATTGTCTATTCTGGCTGTTCTCTACAGGCATACTTGAGTGTATTTCAATTACTTCCTCAAATCTATGGTTTGAGAATGGACACGACACAATGTCAGAAACTAGTCACCAATAATAAATAAAGGATACTTCATAATTCAGCTTACGAACAGAACTTCAGCTATGTATTTCAATAAGAGTACAAAGTCTGCAGTGAAACTGTGCGTTCTATTTCATACAAACAATGCAGCCAACTGCTAGTACGTCATTTTTAGACTTCGTCTTTATCTTGATTTAGGCGTTTCTCGCTTCGTGGAATGAGTCTGAACATACCCTTCTGGTAAAAATCCCGTCCTTGCGTGTTCAGCCATGTCATTACGAAGTGTTTCACTTCCTCGTCCGTGGTGGCCGAGTGGCTCTAGGCGCTTCAGTCTAGAATCCTGCCTCGGGCATGGATGTGTGTGATGTCCTTAGGTTAGTTAGGTTTAAGTAGTTCTAAATTCTAGGGTACTGATTTCCTCAGATGTTAAGTCCCATAGTGCTCAGAGCCATTTGAACCATTTTGAACTTCCTCATCAGAAGCGAATCGTCGGCCTCATAGATGCTCCTTCAGGTGAAGTGAAAGTCGCTCCACCAGCGATCGAGCTGTGTTTACATCTGTTGATGCCGTGCTGGGTAGGCCGTTGCAATCCTCGTAGGTGACGTTTCCCACAGCGGCCGAAAACTTTCGACACAATTCCCAAATATGCTGACGAGATATTGCAGTCTCTACCAGATGCCCGTCAAATTCAGTAGGGGTTAACGTTACGACAAAGAAATCCTGCCAGGAATTGCTGCAGGCAGGGAATGAAGGTCTATTCCAACGTGTAAGCAAGAGAACATTGCAACAGACACTTCATGTAATGAACATTTGGATTCGGTCACCCTGCTTGATGCCATCGCTCACAAAGGTACATAAAGACAACAGCAAAGTTCGTCGGGCTGGAAGAATAAGTGACAGGTTTTCTGAACTCAGCAACTCCATCGCACCTCAGCTGGACAGCGAAATCACTTTTCTCGAACCTCATAGATATGTGGCAGATCAGACGAAAGGTTATGAAGCTGGTGTAGGCACAAGTATTTCCGAATATGCCGTTCAGCGCGCACTATGATTTTCACGGCAGACGACCCCAACTTGTTTCAATGTTGACCGACCGGAATGGTCAATTACTTTTATAATGGCAACAGGATCATCAAAACTTAACCGTGGATCATTCAACAAGTGGTCGACTGAGTAAGATTCTTCTGACACAGGCGTCCGGATATGCTGAGACCTAGGTGATCAGTTTTGCAGATGTGCACAATCCGACGAACGGAGCCCAGTATATGCACTATTATGCTAAGGGAGACATTGATGTGGTCTCATATGGGAGCCATTGTTGTAACCGAAGACAACGCCACAGCTGTGGATACGTGAGCGTTATTGCGGGCTATCAGCTTCCCAATATGCTTGATGCGTCCTCACACCGCAGTGGAATGTTCCAGCAAGATAACTGTCCGAGTTGAGGAGCGTAGTAGTGAACTCAGGTTGCTGCCTTGGCCATTAAATTCTCCTGATCCGAATTCGATGGGATACACGTGCGATGCTACAACCATAGCTCCGCTCACACAAATCAGGTACCAGATACCTCCTGAAATCTATCAATTACCTGTGGAAACTGTTGTGGGTTGGCAGGAGAGCCAACACCGGTTTACTAGAGGAAGCCGAAAGGCACGCGTTTTAGCTCACGCAGGCTGGCGTGAGGTCTGGAACAGGTCAAGGAAATTAGAATTTAGAAAAACGGACGTAGCTGGTGGAATACTTAACTTTAATCCATTAATGATGAGCGTCGCTCTTGACTGTACATGATTCAGTATCAATAGTAACTGGTAATGGCGCCCTGCTAGGTCGTAGTAAATGACGTAGCTGAAGGCCATGCTAACTATCTTCTCGGCAAATGAGAGCGTATTTTGTCAGTGAACCATCGCTAGCAAAGTCGGTTGTACAACTGGGGCGAGTGCTAGGAAGTCTCTCTAGACCTGCCGTGTGGAGGCGCTCGGTCTGCGATCACTGATAGTGGCGACACGCGGGTCCGACGTATACTAACGGACCGCAGCCGATTTAAAGGCGACCACCTAGCAAGTGTGGTGTCTGGCGGTGACACCACAGAAACTATGCCACGAAGAATCGCTGCTTTATTACATTCCATAGGTAAACCAACATGTTAGTAAGTAGATGTATTGGCTAATCAGCGTATGTGCGTTCTATATATCGAACAAGCTATCGACTTCGAATACACATATATACTTTCATTTATGTTAGGTTTTTAAATTATTGTCTGACACATGTTGTCCCAGAATTAAACCAAAAATATTTCGTTTTGCCTAATTCATTCCAAGGTTGTCAAGATGTCCCTCTGTCCCACTGTTTGGTTGAGAAGTTCCTGACTCATGGGCCATTAGCACAACAACCTGCTCTACATAAAGAATGAAATGAAAAAAAAGAGCTGACAATGGCCTGGACTGTGATCAGCAGCAACGTGTGCATGATCTAAATATTCGTATGCAAATACACTAGGTTTTCATTTTCCCTCTGGGACAAGTTGTAAAAGAATAAAAATTACAAAACCCCTAATCCTCCTATTCTGACCACAGTTTTGGAGAGATTTATCTTGGCTGTGAAGTAATAGCCGGAACTTGATTCCTACACCCAAATACTCCGAACTGCGACTCTCTCTGCCCCAGTTGCAGCTCACCAGGTGGCCGTCAGACTCCACAGTGGGGTAGAGCTTGAAAGCTCACTCAACCCCTAGTGGTAGAAAAAAGTAATACGCAATAAATAGTAAAGTCGCATGGCATGAATATCTGGGAGACCCCGAAGTGCAGGTTCAGCCACCTTACTGGAAATCTACACCGTATCCTTCGCGCCAGCAGGCACCTATCATTCCCGAAACATGAGAACACTGCGTAAGTGTGTCTTTTAAATGTAGGTGCCGGTATTAGTGTGTAGTGTAGTGTCGTATTCATGCTTGTGTTGGAGGTGACGATAGAAGGTACAATATTAAAACCGGTGGCGGCACATAGCCTACTCCTATCGAAGGGCACCAAGGGTCCACCGAGCTTGTCGTCCCCATCCTGTGGATATCATCAACAGTGTCACATGCCCTCATTTCATGAGACTGCAGAGTGGTTCGATATTTAAACCAGGAGATTGGCGCAAAGTCTGGTGATCAGAAACTTTACGTCATCACCACTCCATCCCCTCCCTGTCAAATACCGAAAGTGAAAATTTCTTCCACTGTTATGATTCCAATCGATTCACCTCGATGTCGCGCACCAAACACATGGGCTTGCGTTAGAAATCTCGGCCATGGACCCAGGTTATATGCTATAAATAAAACAAAGTACGATAGTCAGTGACCGCTTGACGATGGCCGAACCACCCGTCAGAGAAAGCTCGTCGATGTATAACCACTTGACCTGCTGCATGCAGTATGTTTTACAGGCATATCGCCACGAGACCATGAAGTCAATCTGTCCCCATTTTAATCTTCAGTACTGTCTTCTTTCAGGTATCTGACACTTC
This sequence comes from Schistocerca cancellata, assembly GCF_023864275.1. NCBI lineage: Eukaryota > Metazoa > Arthropoda > Insecta > Orthoptera > Acrididae > Schistocerca > Schistocerca cancellata. Next base: position 265,670,507 of record NC_064627.1, read on the forward strand.
GCAAGAAGGGTTGGGATTAGTTTAAGGAAAAGCACATGGAAGGTGGACCCACATATTTCGTCATCTGTCATTTCGTGGAATACAATTGATTGCCTATTATGGTTGCAAATTAAAACCTTGTCAGAAATGAATAACAATGCTCTCAGTAATTTAACGAACTTGAACAGGATCAGTTCATTAATAGAATAATTAAACAATTTATACTATTAAGAACAGGGCTTGAAACCAGGAATATACATAAATCCCCAAATACATGTAGGAACTCATACCAACTAGGTGTGACTGCAAGCTGGTTCAACAAACTGAATTCTGAAATTCCAGCTCGTCCCCCGAACTGCTGTGCTTATGCTGCCTCGCATCGTGTTGTTTTGGTGCTTACAGAGTTCGCGATTCTGACATTCGTTTCTGCAGTAAATATTTCCTCTTTCGTTCTCGTATATCTCGTCTCAGTCCTCTTCAATGACCGTCTGTCACTATCACTCAACACAATCTTTTGTCCATGTTCTGGCTTAGTGGACGATGTATTTCCGCTTTTCCTGTATGCAGTATATATCTTCGGTACGGTGTGTCTTGAAACACCAAACACCTCGACTACGTTGCAAGCACCCACCTTAGGAGCATCAACATTTCGCCCACGTTCGTATTCACATAGCTGCGACACAATGCACTCAAAACTACACAGAACACTGGTCTGACCACGGTTGACACTTTCAATGTACTGAGGGGTTGCACAAATAGCGTTCGTGGTATAATACGAAGGCGCAACCTCTAGGCTTGGATAGCATCTGTTTTGATAATGAACCATGCATTCGCGGTGTTTCCATATTTTTGTGCAGCCCCTCTATATTGAAGGCTAAAAATGATTAGGACATTGTTCACTGCAAGAGCCTCGTTCGGCAGCTATACTATTGTCAAAACCAGGGAGTGCTAATATCGAAACTTTGATCAAGGATCAGAAATTTAGAGTTTAGATCATCTGATACCATACTTTGTCAACGAAATTACTTACTATGGTATTTTCAGAGAATCATTAGCGTCAAAATATAAAATACGTCTCATCCGTATGTATGTGGTAATTATCGACCGATTCGTCTAACGCGTCACGGTTGAGTGATGCTAACCAAAATTATATACAGATGTGTAGGAAGAATATTTGAACACGCCCTGGACAAAGATCAATTCGGTTTTAAGCACAGTAGCAAACAAACAGTTTCATGAAGAGTGTGGACGCTTTACTGCCGTCTGTGGACAGAAAGGCCTTTGACGTAGGAATGTGGAGTATGATATACCCAATCCTAAGAAGAGTGGTGTTAAAAGACAGACAGTTCAGTAATCTACAGCACTCGTGCGCAACTGACGGCCTGTGATCACCATCGGACCCGCAAAGGAAATTCACAATTATTGGTCCCACTCGATTTTGGCTTTTTGATGCAGCAACCGGTTATAAATATTCTGAATGAAAACAATATCGGTTGCAAAATTGTTTCTATTAATAACAATTACGCGTTTCGCTTTTGTAAGGCATCATCAATATACAAATGTTGCAGGACAAGCTTCATCCGTCACTTGCCGCTGAAGGACAAGAAATAAGAATAAGAGGGCTCTAGATATAATCTTGCGTACTCAAATGTATCGATACGTAAAGGAACTTACGAGAGCCTGCTTTAGTACATGTAAGGTCCCTCATTTATCTGGTATGACATTTGACGACGTGATATCCAGATTCTCCTTATTCTTACTTATTGCCCTTCAGGAGCAACTGACGAATGAATCTTAAGCTGCTACATTTTTACAGAATCTCTTGATGTTTTATAAGGACGAAACACGTGATTGTTACTGATAAAAACAATTTTCTACCGAGACTGTTTTCATTGAAAAGAATCGCGAAGTTACTCCTAACTGTTTGTCGACTGGGATTGCCTATCCCATTGCTGTGTTTCGTTTTTCTATTCATTATCGTATTAACATTATTAAATAATTCTCGTCCGTTATGATCATATTGGAACACTATAAATGTTCAAACGGTAGTTGGTTTGTAACAATTAGCTGCAACCAGTTGCCTTTATACGCCTTTATTTTTCTGTGAGAACATCTGAAGATGACTAGCAACATATATTCAGAAGTTCACTTTTAATTAAGTGTCGTGAAATTGTTTCTTTACCAACGGCGCTGCAGGATTTTGTAAATTAAAGTCTTTAACACAGATATTGTAAAATGTTATGAGTAAAGATACTTTTTCCACGACAAGTAAGTAAATACAAACATGTGAATATAGGGTTGGAATGGGCAAATTACGCCCCAAGAAATTCCTAAGAGAAACACTTACGAGGAAGGGCTGGACCTCAGGGTTGTTCAACAGCGTTCACCGTTTAATCTCACGCAACGTATATTTATGATAACCATTCAGGAAACAGCAAGTTCAGTTAAACAATCAATTGAAGGAGGGCACTTTAGAGCATCATTTAACCCAGAATTTGTTTTACCATTCTGAGAAAGAGTTATATGACGAGTTAATAACATCAAAATCAGGATTCACAAGTTGGTTAATTCTTACAATAAAACTGTATATTAAAATTTCTTACTTTTAAAAAACAAATCAAATTCATCTACCACAGAGGACAAATCCCTGACGCACAACAAGCCAAATTAAAAAATTGCACCCTTTAAGATATTTATGTGAATCAAGCTTACAAGAATTCTTAACAGATGACGAACAAAATTGCCCAAGAAAAATATGAGCCAAAGCAACACATTATCAAGAAAAGAGAAGCTGTATAAAACTGTTAATCGCCACAGTAACAGACCAGATGCAAGGACGTGAAACTACAATAAGTAACTTCATGGAACATCAAAGCTGAAGTATTAGTTTTACATCTTTTTTCTCCCTTCGCTCTGCGAGTTTTTACAGCACCCGGCTTCTCCCGCATCCAAATTTCCATCTACTCCTGTGGTGCCAGTTCTCATCTTGCATGGCTCTGTCCTGCATCGTACACGTCAATTCATCGTTCCAATGTAGCCGGAGTCTTTCTCTTACTCTCACTCTTTGTCGTGGTGGTCTCCAGTGCCATAATTTAGGTCACCCGTCTGTTCTCTTAGCACTTCATTCCTTATTCCGTCTCTTCTCGTTACTTCACAACTTCGTCCCCAAATCTCCACTTCCATTGCCTTTAATTTCTCCTCATTGATCTTGGAGACTTCCCACTGTTGAGCACCATACATATCAACGTTCTCAAATGGTTCAAATGGCTCTAAGCACTATGGGACTTAACATCTGAGGTCATCAGTCCCCTAGAACATAGAACTACTTGAACATAAATAACCTAAGGACATCACACACATCCATGCCCGAGGCAGGATCCTAACCTCCGACCGTGGCAGCAGCACCGTTCCGGACTGAAGCGCCTTGAACCGCCCGGCCACAGCGGCTGGCAGCAGCGTTCTCAGATATAGTTTCGTACATACTCTTTTTCAATTTTTTGACGTCCTTTTATTTCAAATAATGGAGTGTAACTGTTTAATCGCCAACTATCCCTTTCCTATTCTGTGCAATATTTCCTCGTTACAATCCACCTTTACCCGAAAGGACTGCCGTAAATATTTATATGATCGACTACGCGTTATTATAGATACATCATCCGTAAGAAGTTCCCTTCTCATGCCCACAAGAAGCAAGTATTCAGTCTTCGTGAAGTTAATTTTCAGGCTCCAGTGCTCATATTCTTCTTTAAGCTTTCTTGACATCTAAGACACATCCTATTTTTCCTCAGCGTAGATGACGCTATCTTCGGCTAAATTTAGGGAGAACAGGATGTCATCATATACTCTGATTCCCACGTTTCTGCACATCCTTTTCCAATTTTTCAGTGGTTCGTACAAAAATATTTTAAAGAGAGTAAGCGCTAAGCATCATCTACCTCTACATCTACATGGTTCCTCTGAAATTTCCACTTAAGTGCCTGGCAGAGGGTTCATCGAACCATTTTCATACTACTTCTCTACCATTCCACTCTCGAATGGCGCGTGGGAAAAAGGAACACCTAAATCTTTCCGTTCGAGCTCTGATTTCTTTTATTTTATTGTAATGATCTTGTCAACAAAATATTTTCGCATTCGGAAGAGAAAATTGGTGATTGAAATTTCGTAAATAGATCTCGCCGCAATGAAAACCGCCTTTGTTTCAGTAACTGCCACCCCAATTCATGTACCATATCAGTGACACTCTCACCCCTATTGCGCAATAACACGAAACGGGCTGCCCCTCTTTGCACTTTCTCGATGTCCTCCATCAATCCTACCTGGTAAGGTTCACACACCACGCAGCAATATTCTAGCAGAGGACGGACAAGTGTAATGTAGGCTGTCGCTTTAGTCGCTTTAGTGGGTTTGTCGCATCTTCTAAGTTTTCTGCCAACAAAGGGCAGTCTTTGTTTCGCCTTCTCCAGAATAATGTCTATGAGGTCTTTCCAATTTTAGTTACTCGTAATTCCTAGGTATTTAGTCGAATTGACAGCCCTTAGATTTGTGCGATTTATCGTATACCCAAAATTTATCAGATTTCTTTTAGTACCCATGTGCCAATTGCCACTTTTCGCAGCATACAGAAATTCTCTCTAGATCATTTTGTAATTGGAATTGAACGTCTGGTGATTTAACTAGACGGTAAATTACAGCATCATCTGCAAACAATCTAACAGGACTGCTCGGATTATCACCTAGATCATTTATGTAAATCAGGAACAGCAAAGGGCCTATGACACTACCTTGCGAAACGCCAGGTATCACTTCTGCTCTACTCGATGATTTAGCGTCTATCACTACGAACTGTGACCTCTCTGAGAGTAAATCACGAATCCAGTCACACAACTGAGACGATACTCCATGTGCAGGCAATTTGATTAATAGTCGCTTGTGAGGAACGGTATCAAAAGCCTTCTGGAAATCTAGGAATATGGAATCGATCTGAGATCCCTTGTCGACAGCGCTCATTACTTCATGGGAATAAAGAGCTAGCTGTGTTGCGCAAGAACGATATTTTCTGAATCGGTGTTGGTTATGTAGCAATTAGTCATTTTCTTCAATGTGATTCATAATGTTAGAGTACAGTATATCCTCCAAAATCCTACTGCAAATTGAGGTCAGTGATATGCATCTGTAATTCAATGGGTTACTCGTATTTCCTTTCTTGGATATTGGTGTGACCTGTGCTACTTTTCACTCTTTAGGAACAGAAAATGGTTCAAATGGCTCTGAGCACAATGCGACTTAACTTCTGAGTTCATCAATCGCCTAGAGCTTAGAACTAATTAAACCTAACTAACCTAAGAACATCACACACATCCATGCCCGAGGCAGGATTCGAACCGTTGCGGTCGCGCGGTTCCAGAATGAAGCGCCTAGAACCGCTCGGCCACTCCGGCCGGCTTTAGGAACAGACCTTTGGTCAAGTGAGCGATTGTATATGATTGCCAAGAAATGCGCTACTGTGTCTGCACCCTCGTCTCAGTCTTCGCTAACCTTCAATTTCTTTGGTAGTAACTTCCCAACGTTAACATGACGAGTATCATCTGATTACAGCTTTCTAACGGATTGTACATGACTATCATGAATATACTTGTTTATCATTGCTTCTCACGTCCTAGAAGCGGTACACTTCATAGGCCTCCTGCAAGTCTATAAAAACCACTTATGTCTTCAAGTTATGTGCCAGTCTCTTGTCAGCTACTTGTCTAATACTGCAGATATTATCGATCCAATACCTTCCTGCCCAAAAGCCACTCTGTTCTATTGGTTCATAAATTTCTCTGTCAATTATAATTTTAAATATCTTACCTTTATGAAACGTCCCCTTTGAACAATTATACATGACTGTGCTTAAACTGACACACAATATTTTTACCGCAACGCAATCTGACTTTCAGAAATCCCTACAAAGGAATGGCCCTGACTAACATTAACCTACACCTTTCACAAATCACTTACCTCACAAAAATCTTCGTTACTCGAACTACTGCAATACAGCGAGCGCCACTACTGCCAGCTAAATAAAAGATTCAAACTACGGAAGGCACTAACTACTGATAGGCATAGTTAGCAAATGAAAGATTTTAATAGAGAACAAACAATGTACACTCCTGGAAATTGAAATAAGAACACCGTGAATTCATTGTCCCAGGAAGGGGAAACTTTATTGACACATTCCTGGGGTCAGATACATCACATGATCACACTGACAGAACCACCGGCACATAGACACAGGCAACAGAGCATGCACAATGTCGGCACTAGTACAGTGTATATCCACCTTTCGCAGCAATGCAGGCTGCTATTCTCCCATGGAGACGATCGTAGAGATGCTGGATGTCGTCCTGTGGAACGGCTTGCCATGCCTTTTCCACCTGGTGCCTCAGTTGGACCAGCGTTCGTGCTGGACGTGCAGACCGCGTGAGACGACGCTTCATCCAGTCCCAAACATGCTCAATGGGGGACAGATCCGGAGATCTTGCTGGCCAGGGTAGTTGACTTACACCTTCTAGAGCACGTTGGGTGGCACGGGATACATGCGGACGTGCATTGTCCTGTTGGAACAGCAAGTTCCCTTGCCGGTCTAGGAATGGTAGAACGATGGGTTCGATGACGGTTTGGATGTACCGTGCACTATTCAGTGTCCCCTCGACGATCACCAGTGGTGTACGGCCAGTGTAGGAGATCGCTCCCCACACCATGATGCCGGGTGTTGGCCCTGTGTGCCTCGGTCGTATGCAGTCCTGATTGTGGCGCTCACCTGCACGGCGCCAAACACGCATACGACCATCATTGGCACCAAGGCAGAAGCGACTCTCATCGCTGAAGACGACACGTCTCCATTCGTCCCTCCATTCACGCCTGTCGCGACACCACTGGAGGCGGGCTGCACGATGTTGGGGCGTGAGCGGAAGACGGCCTAACGGTGTGCGGGACCGTAGCCCACCTTTATGGAGACGGTTGCGAATGGTCCTCGCCGATACCCCAGGAGCAACAGTGTCCCTAATTTGCTGGGAAGTGGCGGTGCGGTCCCCTACGGCACTGCGTAGGATTCTACGGTCTTGGCGTGCATCCGTGCGTCGCTGCGGTCCGGTCCCAGGTCGACGGGCACGTGCACCTTCCGCCGACCACTGGCGACAACATCGATGTACTGTGGAGACCTCACGCCCCACGTGTTGAGCAATTCGGCGGTACGTCCACCCGGCCTCCCGCAGGCCCACTATACGCCCTCGCTCAAAGTCCGTCAACTGCACATACGGTTCACGTCCACGCTGTCGCGGCATGCTACCAGTGTTAAAGACTGCGATGGAGCTCCGTATGCCACGGCAAACTGGCTGACACTGACGGCGGCGGTGCACAAATGCTGCGCAGCTAGCGCCATTCGACGGCCAACACCGCGGTTCCTGGTGTGTCCGCTGTGCCGTGCGTGTGATCATTGCTTGTACAGCCCTCTCGCAGTGTCCGGAGCAAGTATGGTGGGTCTGACACACAGGTGTCAATGTGTTCTTTTTTCCATTTCCAGGAGTGTATTTACCTCAATAGTGTTCAAAAGTCATAATGTATATAGCAGTTCATGATATCCAGTATTACAAATTTCAAAACTCCATCTCTCTCCTCACATCCACCACTGCTGGCGGCTCACCTCCAACTGCGCAACGCTACGCGCTGTTAACATCCAGCTGCCCAACGCTACAATGGCGAGTATTACAACAATGCCAACCAGCCACAGACTGCACACAGCACAGCCAGTGATTTTCATACAGAGCACTACGTAACGTTGCCAATAAGAAAACATAAACAGCCTACTTACACCTTGTAGTCTACATATAGAACTGAGAACTGTGATGCCTCGATAATTTGCGACACCATATTTGCTTCCCTTTTAAAATATATTTGTGATGAACGAGTCTTTAAACTCGACAGAAATATCCTCAACACTAAGAAGTTAAACAGCTTTGCGATATGTTCAAATAACACGTTTGGAACGGCCTTCAGCAATTCCATATATACAGCTTCATGTTCTGGTTCTTTCTTGCCATTTTTGAATAACTTAAATATGGTTCAAATGGCTCTGAGCACTATGGGACTCAACTGCTGTGGTCATAAGTCCCCTAGAACTTAGAACTACTTAAACCTAACTAACCTAAGGACAGCACACAACACCCAGCCATCACGAGGCAGAGAAAATCCCTGACCCCGCCGGGAATCGAACCCGGGAACCCGGGCGTGGGAAGCGAGAACGCTACCGCACGACCACGAGATGCGGGCTTGAATAACTTAACTGTATTCTATACTTCCACTGTTATCTCCTTCATTTCTGTATCATGTTCGTTGCCTCGAGAGGAGCATGTATTCTGAAATTCGGATTGATCTTCTTTAAACAGTTCTCCGTAGTATATCTTTCATATCTAGGCTAATCAGCTCCTGGTTTACACTACTTCCTAGCTGTTTTCTCACCTTCCACAATTCTTTAGACTTCGAATTCCCTATCCAGTTACTAATCGCTTCATATTTAATGTAATCCATAGCATTTTCACTCTAATTACTGTTTTCTTTGTCTCTCCCCTCAATCTTATATATTTCTACTATCATCAGTGACGTTGCTCAGAAGCCTTCTATTATAGGCTTCCTTTTTCTCCTTCACCTTAGGGCTACATAAACATTCCACCAATTACTTTTGAACTTGCCATGCACCTCAACTACTCAGAGACTTTCAAAGGCAGTTTCATGAATCATTCTCATAACTGTCTCATACGTTATTTCTGCTGAGGTATCATCAGCTTGATATAGCTTCCATCTCAATATAAACTTGTATAAGAAGGCAGCTGAAGGATCCTGCAGTAAACTTAACTCATAGTGTGGTTGGTCCAGTTTCTCTCCAGTCTCATGGCAGTTGTTTTACGCCTACTAATTTTTTGAAAGGGGAACCAAAGATCAGACTGAAGCAGGAAATTGTCAGAATTACTTTCTGCTTCCCTGTAGACTCAATAATTTTCCACCTTTGTACAGTTACTTTCTTTCCTTATAGCATAATCAATTACAGATTGTAACTTCCTTATAGATATATTTATGGTTCTGGTTATGTTGAAAAAAGAAAAAAAAAACAATTCCATATCTTAAGACTGTACTGTCAATACATTTATACCAATCTCTCTCCATTATCATTCACCTTATCCTCCCACATGTACCTACAACCTTGCTAGCATCCTGCTTACCCTCTCCTCCATTAAAATCTCATAAAAGATACAGCTCCTTTCTGTAGCTAATGCCATGTACGAGGTTTGTGAAATTATTAAAGATATTACTCTTCTTAGCGTCAGCAACTTTATTTGTGTGTGCATATGCTGCAATGATCGCTACGTCGTAACCTCTTAATTTCTTATTTTCACACATCAGACATTCATTCATACAGTCCCATTTATTAATGCATCATTTCCGTTACTTATGCAGCGCGACAGCTATTCCTTTCTTTGTCCAGCACCCTTCGTTCACTCTACCGTAAATATGAACATAACCATCTATTTCCTCTCCTCCTTTACCTTTCGTTTTCATATCTCTTAGTGCTATTATGTCTACATTGTTCCGGTAGATTTCTTTGAATACTTCTGTTTTCTTAGTTGCGAGGTCCTGGACGTTTCATGTATCATAATTCGTCCATCGCTTTTGTTTTCCGGGTCGATTCCGTTTAATTCAGATCTGGTTCCAAGGCTTTACTCTTGGATCTTTGTCAGATTGAAGTTTTCCAACTGGTTGGGAGCAGGCCCACCGCATCAACCCCCAACCAGGAGGACCATCTCAAGGGATCATCGGGCCACACAAACGCTAAGGTAGAAGTCTATAGGAAGGAGCTATTACATGAAGTATTAAAGATCCTGGCCAGTTTCAAACAACATTGAATAAAAACTTAGCTTTGCCCGACAGTTGCGTGGACTAGTTGGAACAGGCACAATATACAGACGGAGCCCCTGAGATGGCCACACACAAAAAGGTGCGTCACCCAATGTGTAGATATCCCTTGCATACTGCAAGTGTGCGGACTGTGTAGCACAAACCTCTGTGAGTAAGTGTGGACGATAATGCAAGCAAGGTAGCCCCAGACATACGAAAATTTAATGATCAAGGAACTCGCGTTAACTGCACAGGGGGGAAGACCAAATTTGAACTACAGTAAAAATATTAATTTTTGTTAGCAAAGCCTTGCACCAAGCCACTATGTTTGGGATGGATACAAATTTAATCAATCGCCCCAAATACATGGGGCTTACTATCTTGAAACCTCAATAAACGAGTGAGCTCATAAAGGCAATAAAATGCAATTAATCTGCTGACTAGACAGCACAAGAAATTCACAAGTATCTCAAATATGTAATTTACTATAACATGTTAACTAAAACACCCAGGGATTTCCATCAGTTTCAGTACAAATAAATACCTGAATTTAAAACAATCGTACACATGTAAGCTTAGTCATGTTACATTGTGCACAGCTGGAGCCAAAGTAGATGAAGACAGTCTTTTAAAAACAGTCTCAAGCCAACCCACAGCCCCACTGGCAATAACCAAGCAGCAGGAAGCAGTTACAATGCTTGGATGCTGAATTTGAGACAGTAATACCTTCGCTTCTAGATCATCAAGTTCATACTCTGCAAATAATAGGACGAACGAAAGGCCCGCAAAATCAATTCTGCCTGGCAACCCATGTGCACAACCAACAGGATAGCGAACACTGTAAAGATGATGTCAGGCCCTGCAGCTCAAGGTGCCACCATCAGCGCGTGCAAAACACCCAGTAGCACAGACTTCTTTGTAATTTGTCTCGCCAGCAGCCCTATACTGTATAGTTTAGTCGCACTCCCGATCAGTTCGCTAGGCAAGCGCACCAAGCGAATGGATTACCGCAACCAAACTTCTGTGCAATTCCATAAGCCATTCGGAAACGAGTAGGATTGGCTCAGGAACCGAGGTGTTCAAATGGCTTAACCACTATGGGACTTAACATCTGAGGTCATCAGTCCCCTAGACTTAGAACTACTTAAACTTAACTAACATAAGGACATCACATACATCCATGCGCGAGGCAGGATTCGAACCTGCGACCGTAGCAACAGCGCGGTTCCGGACAGTAGCTCCTAGAACCGCTCGGCCACAAGGCCGGCTAACCGAGGTGTGTCCATGCCACGTTGCAATGTCTCCTCTCGTCAGTCAATCACAGACAGGTGACCACAGCTGCAGGCATGGCCACCCAATGGCTGCGCACCCGGCACGAAGCACTGCAGGGCGAATAGCGCCCCACACTCGAAACTGCCAGCCGACACAACTACCAGACATGCTGTTTCCAGTATTGTTTTAGCCTACATGTGTATTGAGTTCCTCCACAATTTCATCAGTGCTCTTTGAGACGCTTGGTTGACACATGCCAGCTGAATTGTCAGACCCATAACCCAAGAAGTTAAGAGTTGTGAAACCCTAAAAGAAGAAAAAAATAACCATCGCATTTTGTGATTGACAGGAACTGTTCATCCACTTCACTCATTTCAGGACTTGCTGAAAAACTGCACTTTCAGGCACGAAGGAATGGCCCTAGCTCTCTTATAGGCATTCATGTACGGTCACCGCTCCTCAACCAAATTACAGTTCTGCCTTCTATTCTCTCAGGTATTTCATAGTTTCTCGTCTCGTCCTGTAGATTAGGTTGCCAAATCGCATGGCGCCACACTTCCTCAAACCACGTTGCTCACCTTCCTCACTCTTCCCTCCCTCTTCACAGTATCATGTGCTCTATATCCACTTCAATATTCATGGCTGAAGTCTATAAATAATAACATTTATGAACTCACTTTCCACTCAGAAGCACCCCAGTGATTCTTCAATAAAATCTAATCACCAAAAATCACTCAATATTTCTAAAATAACATTATCTCTGCAATTAAAGCACACCAAACTGAACGAACAGCCTTACCAAGACCTCACCTCGGCACAGTAGACGAATATTAGGCAGGCGGATCGATCTTTAACAGGCCTCAGTAGTGTACAGAGAAACAACATCGGTTACTGAACAGAAAATGGCGTAATTACCGAGGCTAACCAACGGAACAAAACCGTATGGACGACGCAGAATAGGGCTACAGGCTCGGCGCTGTCGCCTCACTGCCCCTACTCCTACTCACCTTCACTTCACTCGCCTTCAGGCCCAGAGCTCCACCGAGTCATACCGCACAACAACAAACCAAAGATACACAAGCGGTGATGGATCGACTCAAGGCGAGTCACCATGGCGCACAGGTGTCTTGAGGCATAATTTATTAGTATGGGGTGTCGGGAAAGTGGTGCCATTCATATTGGTGTGTAACTCCTTAAACATTAACGTCACGGACACTACAGTTGATGCACTAGGAGTGCTGTTGTCGTGTCACTTGACCACTCGGCCAGACAGTATAACTAAGTGTGTTAATCAGGCCTATGTATCACTGAAGGTTGCCCATGCGTGATCCACAACATGTACAAACGACAGATCATCGAAGATGCTGCATCTTATCACCATTGCTGTTCTACTTGCTGGTGGAGGAAGAAACGAATTAAGGGTTGGGGTTGTTCGAGGAAAGAGACCAAACGGCGAGGTCATCGATCTCATCAGATTAGGTAAGGATGGGGAAGAAAGTCGGCCAGGCTCTTTCAGGGGAACCATCCTGGCATTTTCCTGGAGCGATTTAGGGAAATTACGGAAATCCTAAATCAGGATGGCTGGACGCAGGATTGAACCTTCGTCCTCCCGAATGCGAGTCCAGTGTGCCAACCGCTGCGTCACCTCGCTCAGTACGAATTAAGGGAAAGAAAGTTTCTGTTTTGGAGATGATTTACAGGCTATTTTAATCATTCCACGATAGATGCATTCATTAAGGTTTCTCGTTGTGAGCAATATATCTCTGTGCTTAAATGACACCTATATTTTTCCTCTATAATAGCAAGCGCATGGTGTGGGTGCAAACTTAAACTATAGGCAGCGCCTTACCCGTGGCGCACTATCGTCAACCTCACTTCAAGTAGCTGTGTCATATACAAACAGTAAGGGTAAATGTTAGGCTTTAAACAGATGCAAATTGCACCAAGAAGTGCTAGTGCCCCCTACGTACAGAGTTTCTTTTCTTTTTTCTTAAAAAACACTAGCATGAAATGTGAAATGTAAGAAGAAAAATAATAAAATAGTACCCACTGTAACGGAACACTGAAAGTAAAACAACAAATTTAGATTGCCATGTTTGTGTTCACGGGTTATGGGATTATATACTGAATACCACTATAAAACATCGTTGTGACCACGAATCCTGTAATCAATTATGTGTTGCTGATAACGACTGCAGTGTATACTAAAAACAACAATCACTTGTAACTGTGGAAAACGTTATTGGAAAGAACAGTGATCTGTATTTAAATATATATATTAAAGAATCTTGAACGCATAAAATATTTACTAAAATGGTAACTGGTTTCAGTCAGTGATGATCATCTTCAGGACAATATCTGAAATATCGTTGAAACTTAAACTGACACAGAACAATGAAAATTAAAAACTGAAGTCCATAAAGAAAAAAAATTAATGAAAAGATGTGTACTCCAGGAGATAAGCTGAGACAGAGGGTGGAGCACGAGCCATATGTACAAATATCGACTGATGAATAGCGTGAATGCGCGGTGGCTTAAATGTCAGAAGCTCCTCCCAACACCTGCTGCTTAACATCAGTGGCAGCCAATGAGATGAAGCGTAGGTAAAAAGTGTGAAAATATTAAAATTATAAATATGAGTATAAAACAGAGAAATACGACTAATACTACATTAAATTACATCGGCTTTAACTGCTTTGTGCAGTGGTTAATCAGCAAAACAATGATAAGCAGATGAAGTAACCAACAAAATTTGGTTGTAGGAAGGATGTCTGCCCTCTGTGGCAGTACGAAGGCACAAAACAAATCGTAGAAACACGATTATAAGTGACGCCATCGGTTGCCACGGAGACGGTGTGAAGAGCATCGATGTGGTACTTCCGCAACAAGCTGGCGATAAACCAAAGATGTAATGGCGACAGATGGACGTGGTCGGTAGCTGTGGTGGACGAAGTACTGGTGACCCACTGATGAGTCAAAAAGCGGACACCGTCGGTCGCCATGCGGGTGAATACATTCGATGAGAGACGCCAGGAACGGCGAGAGAAAAAGTCATGATTAGGGACGTATCAGTGGTAATGCAGACATCACGCTAGTGTTGGGGTGGCGACAATAAGCCTATGGGCACCATAGTGATGTGGAGATTGGTGAACAGACCGATGTATAGTTAAAAAACGGCGGGCCTGTAATTTTAATTTTAAAAATAGAAAAATGTACTAATGGTTATAATATGCTGCTCAATAATAGTTGCTCTTGAACGTGTAGCAAACATCGATGAGAATGACCTCTAATTGGCATATATATATATTTCCTGGAAATGGAAAAAAGAACACATTGACACCGGTGTGTCAGACCCACCATACTTGCTCCGGACACTGCGAGAGGGCTGTACAAGCAATGATCACACGCACGGCACAGCGGACACACCAGGAACCGCGGTGTTGGCCGTCGAATGGCGCTAGCTGCGCAGCATTTGTGCACCGCCGCCGTCAGTGTCAGCCAGTTTGCCGTGGCATACGCAGCTCCATCGCAGTCTTTAACACTGGTAGCATGCCGCGACAGCGTGGACGTGAACCGTATGTGCAGTTGACGGACTTTCAGCGAGGGCGTATAGTGGGCATGCGGGAGGCCGGGTGGACGTACCGCCGAATTACTCAACACGTGGGGCGTGAGGTCTCCACAGTACATCGATGTTGTCGCCAGTGGTCGGCGGAAGGTGCACGTGCCCGTCGACCTGGGACCGGACCGCAGCGACGCACGGATGCACGCCAAGACCGTAGGATCCTACGCAGTGCCGTAGGGGACCGCACCGCCACTTCCCAGCAAATTAGGGACACTGTTGCTCCTGGGGTATCGGCGAGGACCATTCGCAACCGTCTCCATAAAGGTGGGCTACGGTCCCGCACACCGTTAGGCCGTCTTCCGCTCACGCCCCAACATCGTGCAGCCCGCCTCCAGTGGTGTCGCGACAGGCGTGAATGGAGGGACGAATGGAGACGTGTCATCTTCAGCGATGGGAGTCGCTTCTGCCTTGGTGCCAATGATGGTCGTATGCGTGTTTGGCGCCGTGCAGGTGAGCGCCACAATCAGGACTGCATACGACCGAGGCACACAGGGCCAACACCCGGCATCATGGTGTGGGGAGCGATCTCCTACACTGGCCGTACACCACTGGTGATCGTCGAGGGGACACTGAATAGTGTACGGTACATCCAAACCGTCATCGAACCCATCGTTCTACCATTCCTAGACCGGCAAGGGAACTTGCTGTTCCAACAGGACAATGCACGTCCGCATGTATCCCGTGCCACCCAACGTGCTCTAGAAGGTGTAAGTCAACTACCCTGGCCAGCAAGATCTCCGGATCTGTCCCCCATTGAGCATGTTTGGGACTGGATGAAGCGTCGTCTCACGCGGTCTGCACGTCCAGCACGAACGCTGGTCCAACTGAGGCGCCAGGTGGAAATGGCATGGCAAGCCGTTCCACAGGACTACATCCAGCATCTCTACGATCGTCTCCATGGGAGAATAGCAGCCTGCATTGCTGCGAAAGGTGGATATACACTGTACTAGTGCCGACATTGTGCATGCTCTGTTGCCTGTGTCTATGTGCCTGTGGTTCTGTCAGTGTGATCATGTGATGTATCTGACCCCAGGAATGTGTCAATAAAGTTTCCCCTTCCTGGGACAATGAATTCACGGTGTTCTTATTTCAATTTCCAGGAGTGTATATATATAATTTGAGACAATATATACAAACTGTGGATCATGTAACGCAAGAATAAATTGAGTTTAAAACCTTTTAACTACAAAATGCTTACGAAAAAGTGCAAGTTATACCATAGACGTAAAAGAAGGAGAAAACTAAAGGACACAAATGTTCTATAACAAGCCATAAATATCTTGTTCTTTGGAACAGTTGCTCATTTAGTAAGACGACAGGTGATTTTTGTAGTACACGTAAATCTCAATTTCCTCAAGGTTGATTATCAACTATCCTTTAGCGGTACTGGAAAGAATTTTTTATTTACTTCAGAGAACACATAAGAATTATTAATATGGACAAGGCGCTGGCCAAAAAATGACTTACTACAAGCAAGACTTACTGTGTGTTCGCGCCGGCCGCGGTGGTCTAGCGGTTCTGGCGCTGCAGTCTGGAACCGCGGGACTGCTACGGTCGCAGGTTCAAATCCTGCCTCGGGCATGGGTGTGTGTGATGTCCTTAGGTTAGTTAGGTTTAAGTAGTTCTAAGTTCTAGGGGACTTATGACCTAAGATGTTGAGTCCCATAGTGCTCAGAGCCATTTGAACCATTTTTTGTGTTCGCTAAAAAGGATAAGGAAATTATGGCCGGTTTGTCCGATGTGGTACCTGTTGCAGTCATCACAAAGAAATTTGTAAACACCAGAAATGGAGTACTTTTTATAGCAACTAATAGTCTTATGTTAGGACCTGTTCTGCGGAAGATAATTGGAAGGGAAAGTTAAGGTGATGTCAGTATCTTTAAACAATACTATTTTAACAGAAATATTACCCACGTAGGTCATTTTAGGAAATTTTAAATTGATTGTGCTAAGAGATTGGATTTTCATAATTTATTGAACAAAAAATCTACATAAGTAGTATTGAAATTGTTGGTGCTAACAAACGGTTTAAGAATAGATATTTCTTTTTCATTTCGTCTGACCCTGGCGGCAGTTTCAGTGTTCTATGGTTCATCGAATAAAATAAACTTTTTTTTTTTTTTTTTTACATTTGGGCAGACGGCAAGAACCAGTATTTATGTAATATCTCTTTCAGTTGGCTTTGTGTAAATGGCAAAATAATGTTTGCCATCTTGATTAGAAGTGTCATGGTCAAGAAAGTTAATTTTCCTGCCATTTTCATGTCCTATAGTAAATGAATGTTTAGGACGAACATTATTTAATAGTACAACTAAAGTATCTGTTTCATCCTTTCATTCATTGTGAAGCAAAGTATTGTCAGCAAACTCCTATGATAAATGATTTGACTGGCAATATCAGGATTTTCATTAAAAATTTTAATTTCTATATGTTTGAGAAAAATATCTGCTTAAGTCCAGGTTAAGGAATTCCCCATTGCTAACACACATTTCTGAAAATAAATGTTATCATTAAAAGAGTTATTAAAAGCCAGTGCATTTTCAAACAGTTCAATAAATTCATTTATTTCTCCTTTGCGCATTCGTTTCCGTATTAGTGAATTATGTTTCACGTTATCTACAGTTTCTGAAATTTATTTCGTGCTATTCAGCAGTAGACGTTCGTGCCTTTCAACATACCTTTCGCGCTTCGCTCACCTCCTTTATTCACCATCTGACGATATGCATCCCTTCATTAATTTCGCTTTACATTAAAGGTCTTAGTACACTCCTGGAAATTGAAATAAGAACACCGTGAATTCATTGTCCCAGGAAGGGGAAACTTTATTGACACATTCCTGGGGTCAGATACATCACATGATCACACTGACAGAACCACAGGCACATAGACACAGGCAACAGAGCATGCACAATGTCGGCACTAGTACAGTGTATATCCACCTTTCGCAGCAATGCAGGCTGCTATTCTCCCATGGAGACGATCGTAGAGATGCTGGATGTAGTCCTGTGGAACGGCTTGCCATGCCATTTCCACCTGGTGCCTCAGTTGGACCAGCGTTCGTGCTGGACGTGTAGACCGCGTGAGACGACGCTTCATCCAGTCCCAAACATGCTCAATGGGGGACAGATCCGGAGATCTTGCTGGCCAGGGTAGTTGACTTACACCTTCTAGAGCACGTTGGGTGGCACGGGATACATGCGGACGTGCATTGTCCTGTTGGAACAGCAAGTTCCCTTGCCGGTCTAGGAATGGTAGAACGATGGGTTCGATGACGGTTTGGATGTACCGTGCACTATTCAGTGTCCCCTCGACGATCACCAGTGGTGTACGGCCAGTGTAGGAGATCGCTCCCCACACCATGATGCCGGGTGTTGGCCCTGTGTGCCTCGGTCGTATGCAGTCC
Source organism: Schistocerca cancellata (assembly GCF_023864275.1). NCBI lineage: Eukaryota > Metazoa > Arthropoda > Insecta > Orthoptera > Acrididae > Schistocerca > Schistocerca cancellata. The sequence continues at coordinate 265,688,713 of NC_064627.1, forward strand.
TGATTGTGGCGCTCACCTGCACGGCGCCAAACACGCATACGACCATCATTGGCACCAAGGCAGAAGCGACTCTCATTGCTGAAGACGACACGTCTCCATTCGTCCCTCCATTCACGCCTGTCGCGACACCACTGGAGGCGGGCTGCACGATGTTGGGGCGTGAGCGGAAGACGGCCTAACGGTGTGCGGGACCGTAGCCCAGCTTCATGGAGACGGTTGCGAATGGTCCTCGCCGATACCCCAGGAGCAACAGTGTCCCTAATTTGCTGGGAAGTGGCGGTGCGGTCCCCTACGGCACTGCGTAGGATCCTACGGTCTTGGCGTGCATCCGTGCGTCGCTGCGGTCCGGTCCCAGGTCGACGGGCACGTGCACCTTCCGCCGACCACTGGCGACAACATCGATGTACTGTGGAGACCTCACGCCCCACGTGTTGAGCAATTCGGCGGTACGTCCACCCGGCCTCCCGCATGCCCACTATACGCCCTCGCTCAAAGTCCGTCAACTGCACATACGGTTCACGTCCACGCTGTCGCGGCATGCTACCAGTGTTAAAGACTGCGATGGAGCTCCGTATGCCACGGCAAACTGGCTGACACCGACGGCGGCGGTGCACAAATGCTGCGCAGCTAGCGCCTTTCGACGGCCAACACCGCGGTTCCTGGTGTGTCCGCTGTGCCGTGCGTTTGATCATTGCTTGTACAGCCCTCTCGCAGTGTCCGGAGCAAGTATGGTGGGTCTGACACACCGGTGTCAATGTGTTCTTTTTTCCATTTCCAGGAGTGTATATTTGATTGTTTCTGCCTCCCTCTAAGTTGTAACGTTATTTGTATTTCAGACATTGGTCTGATGATCATAAATGATTGAAACGGGTTACCATTCCAGTAAATACTTTATGATATCACGATTGTTTGCTTAAAAAATTATGTTGATCAGATATCCAGCACTCCGAGAGAACAGTGGAGCAGTTGGTATTACACCAAAGTTGTCAGCTGACGATCTTTTGTCGCATTTCCGATTCCTGTTTATTCCACTAATGTCTGTGTGTACCGTAGAGCTCTCGGTGGTACCGTATCGCGTTTCCTCCATGACGTGTCATATAGTTCACCCATACTCAATGGCCGTGATAACACCTTGTGCCGGCCGGGGTGGCCGAGCGGTTCTACACGCTACAGTCTGGAACCGCCCGACCTCTACGGTCGCAGGTTCGGAACCTGCCTCGGGCATGCATGTGTGTGATGTCCTTAGGTTAGTTAGGTTTAAGTGGTTCTAAGTTCTAGGGGACTGATGACCTTGGAAGTTAAGTCCCATAGTGCTCAGAGCCGTTTGAACACCTTGTACGTGAAGTGCAGAGGTCGTGAGATGCTGTATCGCTGGGATTTAGTATTAGAAAAAACAGTACCAATTAATATAACATTGTCGTGATGTGAATGTTATCTTCATGTGACATTAAAACCCAGCACTGGCGTCATATAAAAGAAGGTTGTATACATCGCAGGTTTCAGATAGATTATATAATGGTAAGACAGAGATTTAGGAACCAGGTTTTAAATTTTAAGGCATTTCCAGGGGCAGATGTAAAGTCTGACCACAATCTATTGGTTCTGAACTGTAGATTACAACTGAAGAGACTGCAAAAAGTTGGGAATTTAAGAAGATGGGACCTGGATAAACTGACTAAACCAGAGGTAGTACAGAGTTTCAGGGAGGGCATAAGGGAACGATTGACAGGAATGAGGGAAAGAAATACAGTAGAAGACAAATAGGAAGTTTTGAGGGGTGAAGTAGTAAAGGCAGCAGAGTAGCAAGTAGGTAAAAAGAAGAGGGCTAGTAGAAATCCTTGGGTAACAGAAGAAATATTAAATTTAATTGATGAAAGGAGAAAATATAAAAATGCAGTGAACGAAACAGGCAAAAACGAATACAAACGTCTCAAAAATGAGATCGCCAGGAAGTGCAAAATGGCTAAGCAGGGATGGCTAGAGGACAGATGTAAGGATGTAGAGGCATATATAACTAGGGGTAAGATACGTACTGCCTACAGGAAAATAAGAGAGATCTTTGGAGAAAAGAGAAGCACTAGCATGAATGTCAATAGCTCAAATGAAAACCCAGTTCTATGCAAAGAGGGGAGAGCAGAAAGATGGAAGAAGTATATAGAGGGTCTATACAAGGGCAATGTACTTGAGGGCAATATTATGGAAATGGAAGAGTATGTAGAAGAAGATGAAATGGGAGATAAGACACTGCGTGAAGAGTTTGACAGAACATTGAAATACCTAAGTCGAAACAAGGCCCCGGGAGTAGACAACATTCCATTTGAACTACTGACAGCCTTAGGAGAGGCAGTCCTGACAAAACTCTACCATCCGGTGAGCAAAATGTATGAGACGGGCGAAATACCCTCAGACTTCAATAAGAACAGAATAATTCCCATCCCAAGGAAAGCAGGTGTCGACAGATGTGAAAATTACCGAACTATCAGTTTAATAAGTCACAGCTGGAAAATACTAACGCGAACTCTTTACAGACGAATGGAAAAACTGGTAGAAGCTGACCTCGGGGAAGATCAGTTTGGATTCCCTAAAAGGCAGTTATAAGAGTCGAGGGACATGAAACGGAAGCAGTGGTTGGGAAGGGAGTGAGACAGGGTTGTAGCCTATCCCAGATGTTATTCAATCTGTGTATTGAGCAAGCAGTAAAGGAAACAAAAGAAAAATTCGGAATAGGTATTAAAATCCATGGAGAAGAAATAAAAACTTTGAGGTTTTCCGATGACATTGTAATTATGTCAGAGACGGGAAAGCATTTGGAAGAGCTTTTGAACGGAGTGGACAGTGTCTTGAAAGAAGGATATAAGATGATCATCAACAAAAGCAAAACGAGGACAATGGAATGTAGTCGAAATAAGTCGGGCGATGCTGAGGGAATTAGATTAGGAAATGAGACACTTAAAGAAATAAAGGTATTTTTGCTATTTGGGGAGCAAAATAACTAGTGATGGTCGAAGTAGACAGGATATAAAATGTAGACTGGCAATGGGAAGGAAAGAGTTTCTGAAGAAGATAAATTTGTTAACGTCGAGTACAGATTTAAGTTCAGGAAGTCGTTTCTGAAAGTATTTGTATGGAGTGTAGCCATGTATGGAAGTGAAACGTGGACGATAAATAGTTTGGACAAGAAGAGAATAGAAATTTTCGAAATCTGGTGCTACAGAAGAATGCTGAAGATTAGATGGGTATATCACATAACTAGTAAGGATGTGTTGAACAGATTTGGGGGGAAGAGAAATTTGTGGCACAACTTGACTAGAAGAAGGGATCGGTTGGTAGGACATGTTCTGAGGTGTCAAGTGATCACCAATTTAGTATTGGAGGGCAGCGTGGTGGGTAAAAATGGTAGAGGGGGACCAAGAAATAAATTCATTAAGCAGATTCAAAAGGATGTAGGTTGCAGTAGGTACTGGGAGATGAAGAAGCTTGCACAGGATAGAATAGCATGGAGAGCTGCATCGAACCAGTCTGTGGACTGAAGACCACTACAACATGGATGGTGGTAGTAGCACAGGGGAAGTAGAGTGAATTGAGAGTAAGAGGCGAAGACTATGGAGAAACAGATATAACCTAACTTTAATGAAACGTATGTAGTTCGAGGGGTAGGGTGGAGGAGAGAGGATTGTAGAAAGGTCTGTGTAGATCAAAGGAGTTTCTACCAACTGACGTAACGAAAGATCCTTAAATAAGATTTGTCAAACGGTTCTAGGAACTGCTTTTCCCTGAGCTCAGCATGATCACTGATAGCACATTCACACTTCTTCTCATGTAACTTTAGATTTCCGCTTGTTCTTAGACATTCACCACGAGCAGCTTCTGGATAATGAACAAAATTTTAAAATTTTCCCTTTGTTCGCCTATGTTGGATTAGTTGATAAGTGAAGAAGGATTTCTCTTATGTTATCTTAGAAATATTTTCTTTAAATCTTGTCAAAAATTTGCGTCCCATTTGCCCAATACAAAAACTATTACGCTCGTAACAAAAAATTCTGTAAGTACGAGTATTTAGAAATCTTTCTATGCAATCAACGCTATTTTAGAGCATATTACACAACGAATTCCTATTTCTGAACATATTTATTCCCAGACAGCCACGTAATTTATTCGGAAATGCCTCTCATATGTCCTGCTTACATACTTTATTTTTTGTACCAAAATATTTGTTAATTGTACTGTACGTTGTTTTATAGAGGCGTTCAATTTCCGCAATGCAACAGTCAGTGGCTGTTGCAGTCTGGTTTAAAATGTTCTCCTCTTTAATATTCTCATGATTAGGAAGTGGTAGTTTCAGAATTCTTTGGTACGGCATTTTCTGTGGATCATTCGAATTTTAGTCCATGATTGTTGGCTGCCTGTAAGTCTACCGTGTCACTTCTTTTTTGTGCTCGTAGGATGAAATAATTTATAGTTTCCCATCCAGCTCTTTGTGTCTAATGGTGGAATCTAGTTTATAATAAATACTGTTAAAATTAATCATAGTATGTTCCATTTCTTCACTAGGACCTCATAACGACAATGTCGTGTCATAGATATGACGTTTATGATAAGTAAGTTTTTTTGTTTATGTCAAGGAATAACTTTAAAGAATGTTTATGGATAATGTGGTGTTTACAGTTGGATTAACGATATTTCAGTTAGATAGCTCACCCCCATTAAAAGGTTTTTTCACAGAAATTCTGGACATTGATGCTATAGGCTATTTCATAATGTTACTTCTTGTAAAGTACCTCCCTGGATTCTTTCAACATCCCACAGTGCGCTCTTCATAGGCTCCATTTAAAATGGTTCAAATGACACTGAGCACTATGGGACTTAACATCTGAGGTCATCAGTCCCCTAGAACGTAGAACTATTTAAACCTAACCAACCTAATTACTTCACACACATCCATGCCCGAGGCAGGATTCGAACCTGCGACCGTAGCGGTCGCACGGTTCCAGACTGAAGCGCCTAGAACTGCTCGGCGACACCAGCCGGCTGATCCATTAAAAGTTACTAACGCTGTATAGTAGTGATTCCACTAGATGAAAAAGCAAAAGTACAATTTATCTTCGTTCTCCTGCATCCATTCGTTTGGTGTTTCACGGTTACGCACTTCTCACTATGCTTTCGAACAAAACACAGTGAAAGCAAATACAGTGATTGCAAAATATATTATAATTAATGCATGTTGCTAAAGTTTACTCAGGGGTACAATACCATTTCATATGCATCGTGTGTCGAATCGCCTCCCAGCGGATATTGTCAATTTTCAACTTTAATGCGGTGTGTTTAAATCAGATCAGCATCCAAAAATGGAAATGAAAGTTATGCGTTCAAAGTGTGCGCCAATTAGCAGCTTAGGTACTGTCCAGTAGCTGAAACTCTCATTGTAACGATCATCATTTGTATTAAAGACACAACAAATAATCTGGAACACCCAGAACGACCGAGTGGTTGTTGAACTATTTCCGCCGTGAGGGAGCTATGAAAATGAAGATTCTATAAATGTAAAGATTTGAAGAACTAGTTTTCTTATAATGTCATGCAGGATACATGTAACCAAGGCAATTTAGTATATTTTCAAGCACAATGAAAAAATTACGTTTGTAATGTTCTGCCTACAGAACACATAGCAGACGTACCCGTGTTGTAACTTGTTTCTGCCATAAAATATTTTTCACAATCAACATACAGTAGAAGTGCACGAGAAACAGTGCGGATCTAATTCGTTTTCCCTACAAACAAGTGCTGTACCGTTAGTTGATAACAGTATGGTACCAGAGCTTTGACTATGTTCCTGGACTTCCAGAAAGCATTGGAGATAGCCATTTCTTCAAAAAAACTAGTAGCTCACCGAGTATCAGACCAATTTAGTGACGGGCTAGTAAATAATACTCATTTCATCATTCTTAGCGAGACAGTATCACATGTAAATGTAAATTCGCGATAACCCCAAGGGAATGTTGTAGTGTCATAAATGCAGACAATGTATATAAGTAATCCAGTGGATAGCGTCGTACGCTCCGAGATGCTGTTCGTGGACGATGCTGTTGTGTATAGGAAAGTTGAAACGCCAGAAAATTGTAGCGATACAGAGGCAAACTGCAGTGGAATTACGCTTGGAACTGACACTGACAGTTGCCCATCATCGTAAATAAAAAGTGAACTCCTTCCGAACAGGCATCACAAGGCCTAAAGATACCAAACCGACCGTCGTGTCATTCTCAGCCGATAGAGGGACATGTGGTCAGCAGTTGGCTGCACATGGTCTGAGTGAATCCCGCATGCCAACCACACCAGGCAGATACGAACGGTCACCAATCCAAGAGCTAGCGAAGCCCGACAGCACTTAACTTCGGTGATGTGACGGGAACCTGTGTCACCACTGCGACAAGGCACGTGAAATTTATACTACGTAAACAGACGAAGAGATCGGTTACGCTGTTAGCAGTAAATCACTGGAAAGACCATAGTTCATTATATACGACGTCAGAAACACTGAGATTTATGGAAAATGCCGCATCGTGCATGAAGTTTTAATGCATATACGTATTTCGTAGTACCAAGACACTTCTACAGCCTAGTCAGCTTACGGAAATCCCTGATACCTAACCGCTTTTGACAGATTTCAACTGCGAAACGCAAACGGTTGTAGGCGAGAACAACAGCCGTCTATAGAGCTGTCAAAAACCATTGACATACAGACGTTTACAAAATCGCGTTGTGAATCTGCTAAGCAGATGCACCCAGCGTACGGAAACCGTCTGGAATACTGTCCATCCACATTTATACATTATGGATATTTCTTTGTACGACTGTTTTATAATTACAAAGATGTTTAAACAATAAAGGGTAATGAACTTTTTTTCGATATTACACTACATACTGCTTAGTTTTTGTTAAATTGCCAGGGCAGGATTGATGGGAATAATGCTAAAGAAATATATACAAACTCGTTAGCCGTATTATTGTGTACTGCTTGTCACAGGCATGTAACACAGAGAGTAACATGATTCAAAGAAGAGCTAGAAGTTTCGCCACGGGTTCTTTTAGTAAGCGCGAGAGCGTCACGGAAACGATCACAAACTCCAGTGGCATACTTTATAACAGTCCTTATGAATCTCAGTAGGTTCACTATTAACATTCCGAGAGCGCATGTTTCAAGTTCAGTCAGGTAACTTATTTCTTCCTTCCCCATTCATCTCAGATATGACCACGACGAGAAGATCGGAGTCATTTTGGGCTAGCTCGGAAGCTTAATCCGAGCACTTCTTTCCACGTACCATGCGCGAATGGAACACGAAAATACATCTTAAGGTGCATTCCAGAGTATAAATGAAGAAAGAGGGCAAGAAGGAGATTTAGGTACAGACTTTATTTCGAAACATAAAATTAAGGATAATGGTAGAGATACTGATGGAATATCATGCAGAATAGCAAGACCTGTAGGATGCAAATCATTTAAGTCTATAGACCTACATGCTCATCTTGTGCTGAGGGGGCAAAAGATCTCACTGAGTAGCGCTATAAGCTCGCTAAAAATAGTAACTCCCACATCTTTCTTAGGTGACGAATGTAGCTATCGTAGATCATCCTTCGGACTGCAAACAGACTGCCTGGAGCACTAAACGTGATTAATGAAATCTGCGCTCGTTACTATACTTAATCACGGAAATATCGTGAATAGAAGAATGACAACATTAACCTAGTTGCAAGTCCAGAGATTTCAAAATCGAAAATTTCGACTGTAAAATCGATAAAATGGCATATCCAGCTGATCTTAACACAACAAATTATAACGCAAACTTGTATAGAAAGGCATTAGAAATTTGTAAACACAATAATAACTATAAAAGTCAAAAAGGAGGAGTGAAATAAAGAGATGAATGGAAGCCGACTTTGCACAAAGATACTAATTCTAATTATGGATTAGTGCCAGTCGAGATTGGTGCCACCTATTTACATTTGGTATCATGGGACGAATAGTAGGGTCCCGATATAGCTCATGATGCCCCTGTGAATACGGGAACCCTAGAGCTTCTTAATCTGTTTTATCTCTGAAGGTATCTCCCCGAGACCGAGACGAAACGTTAGCGAATAGTTTCTTGCATCGAACACAGCCTTTCTAACCTGCAATTTTTTAACAGAACCTGATCTTTATGCTTATTAAGCAAAAAATGCAGTTGGAGTATTTAGTCGGTAGGTAAAAGTGTTGTGTGCATTCCTATTCTGGTATACTGAGCACTATCGTCCGATCCCGCATCATCATACACTACTGGCCATTAAAATTGCTACACCAAGAAGAAATGCAGATGGTAAAAGGGTATTCATTGGACAAATATATTATACTAGAACTGACATGTGATTACATTTTCATGCAATTTGGGTGCATAGACCCTGAGAAATCAGTACCCAGAACAACCATCTCTGGCCGTAATAACGGCCTTGATACGTCTGGGCATTGAGTCAAACAGAGCTTCGATGGGATGTACAGGTACAGCTGCCCATGCAGCTTCAACACGATACCACAGTTCATAAAGAGTAGTGACTGGGGTATTGTGACGAGCCAGTTGCTCGGCCACCATTGACCAGACGCTTTCAAATGGTGAGAGATCTGGAGAATGTGCTGGCCAGAGCAGCAGTAGAACATTTTCTGTATCCAGAAAGGCCCGTACAGGACGTGCAAAATGCGGTCGTGGACCGAGACGTGTAACCAATGGCACCCCATATCATCACGCCGGGTGATATGCCAGTATGGCGATGACGAATACACGCTTCCAATGTGCGTTCACCACGATATCGCCAAACACGGATGCGACCATCATGATGCTGTAAAGAGAACCTGGATTCATCCGAAAAAATGACGTTTTGCCATTCGTGCTCTCAGATTCGTCGTTGAATGCACCATCGCAGGGGCTCCTTTCTGTGATGCAGTGTCAAGGGTGACCGCAGCCATGGTCTCCGATCTGATAGTTCATGCTGCTGCAAACGTCGTCGAACTGTTCGTGCAGATGGTTCTTGTCTTGCAAATGTCCCCATCTGTTGACTCAGGGATCGAGACGTGGCTGCACGATCCGTTACAATCATGCGGATAAGATGCCTGTCATCTCGACTGCTAGTGATACGAGGTCGTTTGGATCCAGCACGGCGTTCCGTGTTATCCTCTTGAACCCCCCGATTCCATATTCCGCTAACAGTCATTGGATCTCGACCAACGCGAGCAGCAATGTCGGGATACGATAAACCGCAATCGCGATGGGCTATACCTTTATCAAAGTCGGGAACGTGATGGTGCGCATTTCTCCTCCTTACACGAGGCATCACAACAACGTTTCACCAGGCAACGCCGGTCAATTACTGTTTGTGTATGAGAAATCTGTTGGAAACTTTCCTCATATCAGCACGTTGTAGGTGTCGCCACCGGCGCTAACCTTGTGTGAATGCTCTGAAAAGCAAATCATTTGCATATCACAGCATTTGCTTCCTGTCGGTTAAATTTTGCGTCAGTAGCACGTAATCTTCGTGGTGTAGCAATTTTAATGGCCAGTAGTGCATTTCTAACGTTCGCACGTTTAAAATTGCTACGACTGGATAAAACGTCCTCACTTCTGAGAAACTGCAACGAAGCAACTGCAAGCGGTTCGTGATATCCTTGTGTAGGAGTGTTGCATGTAGATGTTTTAAGTGGCGCTGATATTTTACTGCGTGGAGTATTAGTTCCTTTTCAACGATGCATGGAGCAATCGCAACTAATATTTTGCTACTAAGCGGGGTCAGAAAACATTTTTCTACGAACTCGTACAGCACGACTGTTAAAGATCTTAACACATTACCCAGAAAAATGAGCAACATCAATGTCGCCTTAAAACTGACACTGGTGGAGCGAAGGGAAAAATTAAGTAAGTCTATAGTACTACACCAGTAATCACCTAATCCCCATTTCTTTAAAGAATCGAAATCTCATGTACAAAAAAAGCGCGAGAAAGTTTTGACTGGTGTAAAACTGGTTGGAAGTTTTTTTCTGTCATTTTCAAGTATGAAGAGGGTGAGTCAAGAAATAAGTAGCAAGCTAGGTTGGAGGCATCAGAGGCGCATGTAGCAGCCCTGAAATTTATTTTATTTTTTGATGAACTCCCATCTTAAACTTAGTCACTTATCCTATCGTTCAACAAAATATTAAAAGCCAGCGGCATAGAATTCCTGTGCCAGGGTTCGCATGAAATGAGTGACTTCTCGGGATATAGCAAGTCTATTTGGTTCCTTAAATTTCTGCAACCTATATCACCAATGTGTCGTGGGGATGGCGAAATATCCCTGGACTGGAAAACTGTGCCATGACTGGATAACCAGAGCCCCCAGGACACTTCTTGAATGTAACGTATTCTTGTACTTTACTGTATTACTGTATCCTATTGACCAAATTCCATTAAGCAAAGTTTTAACCATACATGAGACGAATTTCGTTACGGATGTGTTCTGCAAACGGTTCCTAGTCTCACAAAAATCTCATTGATGTAGTCGGGTAAACGCTTACAGCATGCCTGCTATGTTGGTCTGACAGCAGATCATTAAGTATCGCCCGCGTAATACTGTGTATCGGCTAAATCCACGCGACATGTGTTGCAACCTTCTAGGTATGTATAGCCGCGAAATTTAAAACAATATGCGGTATTCTGGCGTTGGCGACTTATTTACTGACTCACCCTCGGAGTTGTCTGTAGTCCGGGTAATTTGCGCGTCGTGAAGTACACTGCCTTAAGACATATACACGGTTTCAAATTCAAATTGTTGACTTACTAGTCAACCAGCAATGTGGACCGTGCACCGATTTTTCCGTCCAGTAATACAGATGATACAACTTCTTTTGTTACCAGCTCTAGAGAGCAGGGCGAGATGTTGCAAGACTGTCTTTTACCGGCAAATATTCCTACAGGCTAGGTGTGGGGCAGAGAGACTGCCAATTGGGAACGTTTATAAGTCGAATTATTGTTCAGGGATTTAGCATGATGACCGGGGGAAGTCTCCGAAAATCTTGGTCGGACTTGTGGATTGGAAGTACTGTATTGTGCCGGCCGTTATGGCAAAGTGGTTCTAGGCGCATCAGTCCGGAACCGCGCGACTGCTACGGTCGCAGATTCGAATCCTGCCGCGGGCATGGATGTGTGTGATGTCCTTAGGTCAGTTAGGTTTAAGCAGATCTAAGTTCTAGGGGACTGATGACCTCACAGATGTTAAGTCCCATAGTGCTCAGAGCCATTTAAACCACACTGTATTGTAATTTAGACAAAAATAAAGTTGGTGTGTGTGTGTGTGTGTGTGTGTGTGTGTGTGTGTTTTACTGCTATGGAATTCACAGTGTGGTGCAATGATTTTCTGAGCACGTGGGTCACGTGCGACCGCCAGCAGAATACACGTGGCAAGCGGCGTCAGCTCGCAGCCCATAAAGCCGGCCGCATCCGAAATGCGCCGCGAGAGCCACCTGGAAAACTTCCAGCAGGCATTTCCAGGCGCCTGTTATCGTCCGGTCGCCGTAAATCGCTCGACGCAGAGACCAGAGCGCGTGCAGGGTGCGGAACCACCAGCTGCGGGCCATACAATGTCCACACACCGCTCTCGGTTTTACGGTTACCTGCGGTACTTTCGCGTGAGCCCAGCTTTCACCGCTGCAATAACCCGGTATCGTTTACCGAGAAAGTGTGCGTGACTTGTGTAAGTATGCGTTCGAGCGTGCGTGTGCGTGGGTGAGGGCGTGCGTGCGCGCGCCTGTGTGTGCTGCGTGTGTGTGTGTATGTGTGTGTGTGTGTGTGCGTGTATGCACGTGCATGTGTGTGCACGTGTGGGAGTGTGCGTGTGTGCCTACGGTGATTTTTGCTCTGAGAGGTTTGGAGAGAAGAATCAGTCCAACAGAAAGGTACTTCTCGAAACCCAGAGACCGCTTCCCGGATCAGGCTGTACATTGGCATGCTGCAGTCATTCTTAATAACGATCTCGGATATTGAGGTACTTTTTTAGATCCCACCTGTAGCTACATTTGAACATCGCAAGTTATCGTACGGCGTGCGGAAGAGGGTGCACATTGCAGCAGTCTCACACCACCTTTCCTTGTCCTTTACATTTACATCATATTTCCCAAGCGGTGTCACTAACTGATCCCCTTCCCTATTCCACTCTCGAACTGCGCGTAGCGAGAATGATTATTGGTAAGACTCTGCAGTGGCTCTAATTTCTCGACTTTTCTCGTCGTGGTCATTCTGTAAGATGTAAATTGGAGGAAGTAATAGACGGTGGTGCAAGTAATCGGATACTTCCCAATACCGTATCGGATCTCCATTTGTGCGGCGTAGTGCAGCATCTCGACGTGGCATGGTCTCAACATGTCGTTGGAGGTCCCGTACAGAAATACTGAGCCATGATGTCCCTACAGCCGTCCATAATTGTGAAGGTGTTGCCGATGCAGGATTTTCTGCACGACATCAGCTGTTGCCAAGTGAAATCTGGACTTCTCTGACCAGGCCACGGTTTTCCTGGTCGTCTAAACTGATATGGTCACGAGAGAAGGAGAGGCGATGTCATAGTGTGAGCTAAGTCATTTGCGTCAGTCGTCTGCTGCCATACCCCATTAACGCCAAATTTCGCCACACTGTCTTAAGGGATGCGTTTGTCGTACTCCCACATCGACTTTTGCGGTTATTTCGCGCAGTCTTGATGTCTGCTAGCAATGACAACTCTACGCGAAAGCTGCTGCTCTCGGTGTTAAGTGAAGGCCGTCGCTCATTGCGTTGTCTATGGTGGTAGGCAACGCCTGATATTCGCTACTCTCGGCACACTCTTGACACCATGGATCTCGGATTATTGAATTCCCCAACGGTTTCCGAAATGGAAAGTCCCATACGTCTAGCTCCAACAACCATTTCGCATTCAGAGTCTGTTAATTCCCCTTGTGCGGCCATAACCGTGTCAGAAACCTTTTCACATGAATCACCTGACTGCAAATGACAGATCCACCAAGGTAATGCCCTTGCATAGCTTCTGTATCCCAAACATACCCCCTTCTGTACATCCACATATCGCTATCGGATAGCTTTTTATTACGTCAGTGTATGTTGTCCGGCTCTTCCCGTGAAGTTCTCTCTCAAAACTTCAATAGTAAACCTCTCTGTGATACACAACGCCTCTCTTGTAACATCTGCCGTTGGAGTTTGTTCAGCATCTCTGCAACGATCTCGCGCCGACTTAAAGAATCCGTGACGAAACGTTCCGCTCTTCGTTGTATTTTCTCCATTTCCTTTGTCAGTCCTAACTGTAAGGGTCAGAGATTGATGAACAACACTCAGCAATCGGTCGAACAAGCGTCCTGTAAGCCATTTCCTTAATAGATGAAGCATGAGCTACGTTTCCTTAAGTTCCATCCAAATTGTTGCAGTCTGTCATCCGAACGTAGAAAACGTTTCACATTTCCTCTTACATGCTTCTGTCGGTTGTAGAGGGAACTTTTTAGACAAAGTTCTGTTAACTCATGTCCGGAAACGAACCAATTAAAGTAACTATGGAGGCTGGATCACTTTCAAGTCTCCCACTTTCACGGGACGACCACGACAGAGAGAATGTGTGATCTAGAGAAGCCTCCCCGCGAACCGATCCTAGTGTTCATTACACAAGGTGTACCTGCGACGTATGCTTTCATACACATGGTCCAAAGACCATAGTACACGCCCGTGGAGGATTACAGTTCAACCATCCTAACTGCGAACATACCAGTTTCTCACAACTGTTATTGTAGTCGGACGAAAATGGTATGTGATCGACTGAGCCGCTCTGGACAATGTTCTAGATATATGCATTGTGCAGCTCTACATTTATGTACTGTGCCCTGAAGCAGAAGATTTGAACATGATCCGATGTTCAAACATATTTCATGTCAAAACGGTGTATTTACGGATATGGGTTTCTTGTCAAGACTGTATTACTGAGTCCACTCTATAACGCTTAAAAGCTTGTAATAGAAATTGTGGAACAAAAGCGATAGAATAACATCCAAACCTCCAGATGTCAGTCAAATCGGCGTCAGACGTTCTATATCGACAGAGTATATTTTCTGCTATGTGCTGTCGTCTAGGAGAACATGCGTAAACGCTAAGTAATAGGTTACACTTGACCTACGAAGCACAGGAAAAACATAACTATGAGCGTCTGTTGTCTAGAGCCCCCGTGGGAAGATTTATAGTGTGTCAGTTGGTTGCACCGAGAGTCCCGAATTCGAGGCCTGATCACGCCAGTTTTTGTACTGTAGCATGTGTGAATCTGTCATATGGAACAAAATATTCCTGACACGTAAAAGGACTGTTCGGAGTTTACAGCAATGTTCTGTTGGCAGTCCTCGCTTCTATTACTGAAAGTAGCAAACAGGAGTACATCTATAGTTTGTTAGAATAAATCAAAATGTGTGTGAAGTCTTATGGGACTTAACTGTTAAGGTCATCAGTCCCTAAGCTTACTTCAGTCTGGAACCGCGCGACCGCTACGGTTTCAGGTTCGAATCCTGCCTCGGGCATGGATGTGCGTGCTGTCCTTAGGTTAGTTAGGTTTAAGTAGTTCTAAGTTCTAGGGGAGTGACGACCTGCGATGTTAAGTCCCATAGTGCTCAGAGCCATTTTGAACCCTAAGCTTACACACTACTTAACCTAAATTATCCTAAGGACAAGCACACACACACGCATGCCCGAGGGAGGACTCGAAACTCCGCCGGGACCAGCCGCACAGTCCATGACTGCAGCGCCCTAGACCGCTCGGCTAATCCCACGCGGCTTGTTAGAATAAACATAAACAATTGGAACAGAGGAATAAAAAACAATAATAGTAATAATTATTGTTATTACTGTTAATATTCCCACACTTGTGATGCGGTTGTTTCTTTATTCTTCTGCATCTAGAAGATTGCTATAAACTAAGAACAGTTCTTTACCATTTCAGGAATATGTTGCTCCACATAACAGATTCACACATGCTACAGTACAAAAACTGGCATGACCAGTGGTCGATGTGGAGATAAGCTCTACCAGCTTCTCCACGGGAGCTCCACACGACAGACGCTCAGAATTATGCTTTCTCTCTACTCCGTAGGTCATGTGTTCCTTGTTACTTACTGTTTACGCACGTTCTCCTGGATGACAGCACAGAGCAGAAAATATATCGTAGTTTTGATTGATACTCTGTCGTTATACATTTGGAGCCGACCTGACCGTCTGGCATCTGGAGGTTTTGGTGTAAGAATATCAAAACAAACAAGTGGCTGACCTAAGCCATGCATACGACACACGGAACAATAGGTCGGTCATTACAAAAATCTCACAATTGAAGACTAACCGCCTCTAAAACTTAATCACTACCACAAAAACGATGTTCCGCAGGATTTGCCAGGAAGAATGGTCAATACTCAGGGATATAACGGGAATGATCATCCAAAGCAAAAAACTGTAGTAGATAAGGATTCTAAAATCTATACCTTAAGAGCTATGAGCACTCCATCTCCGATACTGTGAAACAAATATCTTCTTCTGCAAGTTCTTTGCTTTACATATTTTTGGAGGAGGTAATATGTACCAAAACAAGGAAGAAATAGTCTAGTAAACATTGGCTCTTAGCTGCTTGTCTTAAGAGCCATGAGCACTTTTTTCAATAGCAGAGATAAGTTTCACAGTAGCGAAGATGAACAAATTCTCGTAGCTCTTGAGGAGTGCACTTCAGAGCCCATGGGTGCTTGACATTTTTTCTTGGTTTGTTCATACTGTCACTCTCGCAGCGCGGAAGTCAAAGAGATTGCTGCAGTAATGATTTGTTTCGCAGTATCGGAGATGAAGGCGTGCTCATAGCTCTTAAGCCTAGGGTTAGTAAAATTCTTTTCATCAAATCTTAGCACATATCACATTCCTCAACATTCGCCACTCTTCCTGGGATATATTGTATATCACACTGTCGGGTAGCTAGTGCCTATGGCAACGACAAAAGCTCACCCCAAGTCAGTTTCTACCCCCCCCCCCCCCTCCCTCCACTATCAAATCGTGTACCAAAAATCAACTAACACGAAATTACGAGACCCACTTTCTGCACACCGACAATCTGGACATCGCAGATGAAAGAAAAAGAGTATGACAAAGACCACAATCTGGAACGCTCTCTCAGGACCACTTTGTAATACTACCAGGAAAACTCTCTTAAACCAAATCCTTCTAAAACGCTAGTCAACACCTATCATCTTCGCCCAAAAGAAGCAAAAAGAAATCTCAACGTAACCTGTAATTTCATTACCCTGGAACACACAGTTCCACGTTCTGGCCTACTACGGAGGTGGACCCTGGAACACGCAGATAAACTGATTTTGTTGCGTGCCGTACTGGACTACTCGTTGACGTACAGACATATCTGATAGAAGACCTGCCATGAAATCGCAGCAAGAAATAATATTCTGAGAACGTTAGAACAAAGTACAGCCACGTCACTGCGCTTCTCTTTGGCAGAATATGGATGGGTGGTGTGGTCCAGACATGTAAATGCCATAACATCAACGTAATTTTAAATGAAACAGACGGGCGTGGTTTTCATGCAAGTGGTTACTAGTCAATCTACAAACTACAGAAAGCGATCGGATTTACGGACCCCTGCTACAAACATACTGGGACGCTTTACGACGGTCTTATTTAGAGCGTCATGTCGACGTTGAATATGTAAATATCGGAAGAGATTCATTAAGAAACAAATTACCAAGCCTCCAAATGATTATCCTCGACTGCAGCAGATGCCAAGGGGCGAGAACTTGGGATGGAAAATCTCGAGGAACCTCAACCGCTTCATAACAGGTGAATGTAGCAGTCAATGAAAATTTGATCAAGTGGTGCCTTATGGTGAATTTGACAATAGATGTGACTGTGACGAATCACAGTACATGGAACATCTCCTGATCCGTTTCAAGTGTCTAAACAAGCTGTTCTCTTGCGGCAGGTTTGTAAGGAAGCATCAGACATAGCCAAATTTTAGGTTTAAAATACTGATCTCCGGGCGTGAAAAAACTCGTTCAAGGGAAGAGAGACTGCCGGTAACTCTCTGAATGAACCTAAATTTCTCTAACTTCGGTTTCGTACCCATGAAAGGAGTTACACCATGAATAATTTGAACAGACAGATACTCCAGTATTTTCACAGCTGTGGGATATTTTGATTAAAGTTTCATAGCTATGCGAGGAAGTATAGGAAAAAAACCATTCCTAAAGGTGACCAGTGGTGTGAGTGAATGATAACGGATGAGTCGTCTAACATAACTGAAGCTTTCCAGGTAGAGGCCGCTACACAACATACTCAGAAGAACTGCACTTCCAGTTTATCACCTTCTTTAGAACTTCGAGAAAATTCGAATCATTAGCATGGCGGTGAAAGGAGCCTCATTCCAACTTACCGCACAGACATCTGGCTCTAGTACAATGACTGCAGAACGAAGGTGACTAGACAAAGGACAACAGTAGTATGGTAAGAAGGGTAAGCACTGCTCCTTCTAGAATGACCTCACCATTAGCAGATAGTAGGAAGGGCTGTGACAAATACATGAATGAAAACAGCTGAAATCGGGGCACATGTGATAGGCAGAGTGACACCACGAACCGTTGGAAACAAATTACAGAAACGGGTTTCAGATTTTGGATTTTCATCCGGTGTTTACCGCCGACACATTACCACAGACCACATAAACTTAAACGAAATAAAAACAGAGTGTACTTCGACATTAAGCGTCATTGTGTGCTGTTTTTATGGCGGTCATATCGACACGAACCTGCGTCACCTCCGTTTGGCTAACAATGATTTCTTTAAGTTTCTTTAATTTACGTCTATGGTCAAAAACTTTTTGTTAACAGATTATCGGTTTCGGTCTTTAATGACCATCATCAGATGGCTGCAGTACATTAGGGCTTTGTTTTTATGAAACAGATCTGATGATAGTCATTAAAGACCGAAACCGGTAAACTGTTAACAGAAAGTTTGTGACCATAGACGTAAATTCAAGAAACTTATTGTGTATACGGGTCACTGTATTTTCGCAACAATGTCGCAGCTTGTGAATGATTTCTTGCCTGTGCTAAGTTATTGCTTATGTATGTCGTCTTCATGAGCGGCAACTCTGATGTCAAGTTTGGGAAATTTCTCCTGCTCATTACTTTCGTCTTTATTTGGTTTAAACTGAGTCTACATTCTGTGATATTAAATGTTCATTACATTCCAAATGGTCTTTCCCATATTCACAGAAGATGGCAATGTCATCAGCAAATTTTCTCTTTGATATCATATCGCATTGATATCTGAATGTGAAGCATCCTTTTATTTTTTTCGTTACGTCCTCGATATGCACGTTGAGCAGAAGTGGAGAAAGACTGCGTTCCTCATTTATATCCTCTTTGTCGGCAGCTCTTTTCTATTCGCCCTCCATTCTTACAATTCCTTCTTCGTGTTTGTACATATTCTAAATTATCTATCTTTCCGTGTTATTCTGCGGATTTACGCTTGCAACTATTTACAATGTTGAATGTTTTTACTAGCTTCAAAAATCTTACTTATAAATAAATTTCCAAGTTGTCAGGACACCGAAGTTTTTGCTTGTATTTTTATAACTATGCAGACCCTTTCTCCCCCTCCCCTTCCACGCCAGCCGCTGTGGCCGAGCGGTTCTAGGTAGTTCAGTCCGGAACCGCGCTACTGCTACGGTCGCAGGTTCGAATCCTGCCTCGGGCATGGCTGTGTCTGATGTCCTTAGATAAGTTAATTCTAAGTAGTTCTAAGTCTAGGGGACTGATGGCCTCAGATGTTAAGTCCCACAGTGCTTAGAGCCTTTTGAGCCACCCCCCCCCCCCCCTTGCGAAATCCTTAACTCTATAATCTGCTATCTATCACGAAGAAGAAGCAATACATATGTATAGAGATTGGGATGTATGATGATTGGAATTCCGACATGAAGAATTACCTAGAAACATTATTTGAATCATATATACTTATTTCAGTAATTAATCTTTCTGTATAGGTTTAGATCAGCGTAGTATTTAATGTCCTTTCAGATCATAATACGCAAGTAACTACCATAAGCATATTTCTGTATAGTATCGAGGCACCACTGTGCCAGATAGGTGGGATAATTAATGACTCCAGCGCATCAGATATGTTGCTCGAGATGCACAGGAGTTTAATGTATTGGGAAACAATGCTATAACATATGCCATGATAAAAGTTAGTTTGCATCATTATCTGAAAACAGCTTTAGTGGTAATCTAATGGAAAAGGACATTAAACAGTTATGTAAATAACCACATATAAGTAATACGGTTAGATCATTTTGTAAACAGGAACGTTAAATTTGTTTGTCAAGAAGAGCAAATAAAGATTCTGACTTAGTTGAATACTATAAAAATTACTCCATGCTATTAAGAAAAGTTTAAGAGTACGCACATTATGACTGAACTTAATAATTCGAAAGAGTTAAATCTACATGGATCACTGCAAAACTAAAGACAATTATTAGGCCTACATGATGATGACATCTTTATTGTTTTTCACATAGCAGGCATTTTAATTATCATTTATTAAGTATAGGAACGACAATAGTGTCAAAGTTTTCAGCAGAAAATTCAAGATATTACGTTGACAAAATAGATGAAAATTAGTGGAATGGTATTCTCCATCGCTGCCTCAAGCAAAATGCAGAAGAAAATAAACTGTCTATTAAATATCTTAACCTCTTCAAGTGTGGGTCCACAGAGTCGACGTAACTTCTGAACGAAAAAAAAAAAGCCGTAGACACCAGTTTCGGCCTGTTGTTATTTCAGATGCATTGCGTGGGTGAACCTAAATAATAAAATCTCATGTGCACCTGATAGTATCGCCAAATGTCATATTACAGTAAAGTTCTGTGTAATATGGGTGACAGGAGTGATGTAAATATTTAACGAACTGTTTCACTGCTGACATAAGTTCTTTCAATATCTGAGAAAGTGAGGTACTCTAGAATAATAAACGAACTTCTTAATTATTACATGCCTTGCAAATGGCGTTTTGTATTTCACGACGGTTGCTGACATTATTATACTTTCTGCAGGGAGTATCATAATTAATAGAGTAAATGCATAGTGTTGAAACTACAAGTTACTAGAAGCAATTTAGCCTCAGTAAACATTGGGTCTGAAAGGCAGACCTTAAAAGCTATGAGCAATTCTTGATCTTCGGTGCTGTGAAACAAATCTTTTCTCACGCAACATCTTTGCTTTCCATACTCTTGGAGAGGAAAGAAAAAAAATATACAGGAAACATAGATTCTGTCCGTACCTTAAGAGCTCTGAGCACTTTTTCAGTAGAAGAGATGTGTTTCATAGTAACGAAGATAAGGTGCTCATGGCTCTTAAGGTACGCAGTTTCTTAAATGGTCACCATGCTGGCATTCTGATATATCAATTTAGTTAACATTCTGTAAACAGAAACATTCTTTGCCATTGCATGGAACACGTGACTAACGAAGTACCTAATTAGCTATGAAAATACCTTGATTTTTCTTAAGATTTAATTTCATTACCAAACGTAACGTGAGAAATATCTCCCTGGATCATTTACTTTTGCTAACAGCAAACTGACTGTCATTTATCACATCCTCGTTGTTCTTTACTGTCCTGTTGTACACTAATCTCATCAGCGATTGTAATACACAGGCTGACTGTGCAGCTCTTTTTTCATTAATCTGCCTTTAGTATCTTCATGATTGTGTGACTAATATTCTTCCTTAAATCCAACGGTATCTTCTGTAACATATGTTCTGTACTCGAATACGAATAATAGAGTTATTCTTCACCACTTTCGCCAATGATTTTAAATGTTTTGCAGAACAGTTAGTCTTGTTTGATTCCAATTAGTCTAATGCTGTGACAGACTATGGCTCTAATATTGGATACTCTGCTCTCTAAACAGAAACATTTTCCCTTTTCTGTCTAGTCAGCAGACAATTCCTCTCTCTCACAGAGGCCTCCAACCTCCCTTCTGCGTTTTTTTAACAATGAAATTCCTATTACGCTGTCGATGTTGACATCTTTACTTTAAAATTCCACAGACCTTTTTGAGAATGTCCGTCCTCAACTACCTATTATGGTATTCATTAACTGCTCATTGCACTTCATCATCGACAGTACTTCAGTACCAACGTCTGTGTACGTTGATCTTTCTGACATTTCTCTTCAACTTTGACCTACTCTTCATGATTATTGAATTGTGGATTGTTTGTTTCTGGGTAATCCTTAAACCTAATATCTGATTTTCGAGTCTTCGTCTAATCATGGTGTAATCCAATTGGTGTCTTCCGATGCCTCCAGACCTATTCCGAGTGTACACATTTCTCTTGTGGTTCTTCAACAGGGCATTTGCTATTACTACCTGAAATTTATGGCAGAACTCAAGGAGACTATGTCCTTTCTCATTCCAAATATCGAGCTGTTGTTATCCAGTAAATTTACATTTAATTTCTACTGTTTCTATACAATTTCAGTCTCTTTACACACTGAGTTACCCGTTCAGTGCCCTCCATATACTATCTCTACCATTTCATTTTGTGCTTGTCGACATGTATTCATATACTATTGACGCTGGTTTTGGTTTGCTGTCGACTCAAATGAGAATAATCCTCTAATTGCACTCTTGACAGTAACTCACTGTTTGCCTTAACTTCTTATTCATAATGAATCTTATTTCTGTTTAGACTGTTTTCTGCTGCTGTTGATATAACCGTATATATGTCTAACAAGAAATATCCTTTAAATACACTTCAGTGTTAAATGTTTAAGCAACCTCTGTGTTTCCCTTTCAGGTTTTGCAGCTTTCCTACCTCATTCAAGCTTCCTACGTTCCTCACTCCGACTTGTTGAGTGTAACCCTTTCACTGACGTCACTGAATCCTCTTGGTCAGCTCCGACTGTGCAGTCCCTTCCAAGATATCCGAATCGAGTCTAATTCCGAATCTGTAGCCAACTGAGCTAGCATTACAACCAGTTTTCATTTACAGGCTATGTTTCTCGAGTCAATTGCCCATGGCATTCACTTTGCCATTTCTACTGTCCTTAGGGACGGTTTTTGTGACCGAAGAGGAAGAGGGTGCTGCATCCACTCCTCAGGCATTTTTTGACGAGGTCGTCGGCACAATGAATGTAACTCTTTATGTGGGATGTCTTCTGTCACCATTGTCACACACGATAGAATCTAAGTACCGGCTGGGATGCAACCCAAAAAATGGTTCAAATGGCTCTGAGCACTATGGAACTTAACATCTGAGGTCATCAGTCCCCTAGACTTAGAACTACTTAAAACTAAGTAAGCTAAGGAGATCACACACATCCATGCCCGAGGCAGGATTCGAGCCTGCGACCGTAGCAGCAGTGCGGTTCCGGACTGAAGCGCCTATAACCGCTCGGCCACAACGGCCGGCGGATACAACTCGCGTCTCAGAATAGTTGTCCTAGAATTCAAAGTTGCTACCCATGGACGACGGTGTCCAGAAACGAAAATGAGAAAATTAGTTCTTCGA
Organism: Schistocerca cancellata; assembly: GCF_023864275.1. Classification (NCBI taxonomy): domain Eukaryota; kingdom Metazoa; phylum Arthropoda; class Insecta; order Orthoptera; family Acrididae; genus Schistocerca; species Schistocerca cancellata. The sequence continues at coordinate 265,711,333 of NC_064627.1, forward strand.
ACACACGACTGAAAGACGTTCTTCAGCTTATAGCAAAAATATTGGTCTTGTATTCTTTGGTTGGGTGTTGTAATCTCTGAATACCCAGACAGCTGACTGATGTTTATTTTCCAGTTCTTACGAATATATTCGAATTCCTTCTCTTGCAAATTATGCAGCGCCCATTGGAAGCAGATCGTTTTCACAACTGAACGCCAACGCGGAATCGAATGTACTGCATCCTCAACTGAATCTTCATAATGCTACCTCTCTCTCTCATAGTACGTCACATACACCTGTGTTGGTTTGAATAGCAACGGATTTTTGTCGACCTTCACGCTGTCCATCGGTGACGAAAGCACCATCACGACGAAATTCTGCAAACCAAGTGCAAACAATCTCCTACATAGGCGGTTAGTTATCAAAAATTGAAGGAAATTATTAGAGTCATTGACGTCTACTAGGTGTTTACGTAAATTGTGAAAAATCATCCACAGAAAATGTGCGCAGGAAAATTTCATTTCTTCACAACACTGTTTCCTCAAACACGCTCTGTAAATGTACTGCTCGACCACTTCTGAGTTGCCATAGTTGCAACAAGAGCGTCAGTCGAGTATGAAAAGAATATTATCGCCACACCTCAGTAGCGTCATGTAGCGGTCGTGTGCGAAAACTTAAAAACGCCTACCTCGTATTCGGTGCGGCTGACATTAGGAATACTTCTACAAATTGGAAACGGACGCTTACTATTTGGTCCAGTCCCCTTAGGTCATGAAGAGAGGAAAGAGAGAGAGAGAGAGAGAGAGAGAGAGAGAAAGAGAGAAAGAGGGGGGGAGGCGGGGGGAGGGGAGGATGGAAGGAATTTAAATTTTAAAAACTTGTATCTTTTCATTTACAATTAGATTTTCTTCTTTTCGTTAGCGCTTACCCCATCTGGTTACGACTCCACTGTACTCAGCATTTGGCAAATTGATTTGTCGTAACTTCTCGACGGGGTGTCCTTTCTATTTCTGCAATCTTTAGTTACGTAATAGAGGGAAGTCGAGTGCGACACCGATCATCGAAGTGTGTAAGTTTCGTTCCGTGTGTGATGTTATATTAATTGCTCGTGTATAATATTTTTTGAGACGGAAATTGGTGATCAGCCTAGAATTTGCCTAAACGGGCGTGGGAAACGGCCTAAAAACCGTACTCGTGCTTCAGCCATGGTCGTTAAACTGCCTCACGTATTCCTTTACGGTCTAGCTGAATTCCCCGTTCCCGGAAGCTAGTGCGGATCGCGCTACACCGTACTAATAGGTTTTTATTTTACTTACTAATCGCATGAAAATGCCAGTATTGGCAACAAATTAAAATTTTATCCAATAATGCAAAATATCAAACAAAGTAAAACATTTTTCTTTCATTTCAAGAGATTAAGCAGCATTATTGATGTATATTTGTTCCATTTAATAATAAGCTCTTTTGCATACCTGCATAAAACATTAAATTGTTTTAATACTAGAAGTAATTAAAATGTTAATATCATTAAAATTATGATTTAATATTGATCAATTAGCATTTCTATTTGTTCATAATCACGGATTCAAATAAAATTAAAAATAATTTTTTGCTGCTAGCGATATTCGTAACTCCAATTTAGCATCGTAAGACTGCTACGCATCGGTATGTGCTCAGCTACCAATAACTATATTTACAATAAAGAGTTTTACAGTTAACATTGCTCGTGAATGTTCTACTCTTCAAAGACACTTTTTTTTAATTTTTTATTCTCTTTTATGGGAAATGCGTCATTCGTCTTTAGGAGATCAAATTTACTTGCTAAAGCAGTCATCTGTCACTCACCATCATCCACAGATGCTTCAGTGGTTTAAAATAATGCACTGGTATGGTGTAAACTGACGATCTGCATGAATGGAGTACCACTCAGTATTAAAGCAACGATTTACTGCCTAGTTTCGATGTGTCAGTAACCGCTTAATTACGTCCATTGATTCCCTCTGTGTAGCCGCTAGCATTCAGCGTGTCGTATCGGTTGTGTCAGCTAATTTAGAACGATGGACGCTGAATGAACTTATAACTCTCGAAAAATTGATATCCGATGAATTCATGCTGGTTTCAGGCAGTGCCGTTCACGGACATTCTCAATCGAGTTATGGTGATCACTTTATTGTTCGAGGGACTGTGATAGCTTTGACGTAAAAATTTGCTGGCCGGTTGTTCGTCAAGTAAACACTGCAGCTAGTCCTCACGCAGGACGGTCAATAACCGTGTGAAATGTAGCAGGGCTGAATCTGACATGAATCCTGCTGTTTTATATAATACGTTTGATGAGTATGAGTGATGTTTGGAAATCCGCGGATATACTGGGTGTCCTAGCTAATTCTGCCACCTCATGTATTGCCGAAACGAAATAAGATGTGAAAAATGGAATTAGCCAGGGATGCACCTAAGCCAGGATCTCAGACAATCGGCAGGAACGCACACTCTATAAATGTAAACAAACTTTACTTTCAACACAAAGTTGCGTTTTTTAAGTGCCATATGTAGGGATTTTCTACTGGAAACTAGACGTACGATTACAGACGGCAGACTTGTTGTCACTCTTCTAAACCTCATACCTTCTGAAATACGTAGATTATACGGGGTGGCAACGGTGCCACAGTTTCTGCCACAATGCGCAGAGCAAGGGTTACCCCCAGTAGGTTCAGTAGAGTGCAGACAATTTGCACTACGGGATTACGGCAGAAACTGTGGCACCAGTCTCATTATTTAAAGTCCAAGTATTCCAGAAAGCACAAGGGTAGAGCAGCGAAACGAAGTCTGTCATCACTAATTGTACTTCTAGTTTTCATTTCTATTCATAAAACGTATATATGTCATTTAAAAAGAAATTTAACTTTGTGTTGAAAGCGATGTTCGTTTACTTCTGCGGACTGTGCATTCCTGCCCATTGTGAGAGCCCCTGAGATAGGTGATCTCTGACCAACTGCATTTTACAGAGTTTGTTTCATTTGGGTAATATATGAGGTGGCAAAGTTAGGTGGTACACTCTGCATGTATGTCTAACAGCATGGCTCTTCTCGGCAAGAAACATTTCACAGTCCATGCCAAATTGTATACAACATTATCTCTAGATTTTTCAGTACTTTATATTTTTCGTTCCTAAGAGGGGTTATAAATATAGTTTATACATATTCCACAGTTCATTGATTAATAAGAATGAAAATGCACTTAACTATTTGTATGTTTGAATGTGTGAGATAGTAAGTGCATACATCTTCCAGTATACGCAGATCCAGATTCGAACCGTTCGTGAGGTACTGTGATGGTTTCATTATGTGCTGCCACTGATATCAGTATGAAATTTTCTCCTACTTAGTATAATGTATCTAGGCAGGCAGTTGGAAGGCTTCGACCAGTTGTCTGTGCTTAGGTACAAACTGCAAAAATCTGTACTCATATTTAAATATCAACTTCTGAAATACATAAATCATAATACCTTCAACAGATCGCTCCTTAGAGCACCTCAGAAAAACACTTTTCCGTCTCGAAAGTTAGTGTGAGCTCAAGTAACTAACAGCTTGAAGAGTTACATCATGTGTGTACAAAAATCCCAAGTCAACTTGGTAAAAATTTCTTTATCGATAACTAGTTTCTACGCATTGACGAGCCATCGTCAGATCAATAAATGTTATTACTTAATGCAGTGTGTATCAGCAGGGTGACACCTCAACGAGCTGAAAGTAGTAATCAGTAAATAAATTTTTGCGATATTATTTTTTATCCACTTTTTTTTTCTTTTTTTTTTTGTAGCGCAACAGATCATCTGTTTCAATGTTTGACAGTGTGAAGTAGCAACGTAAACACAGTTATATGCAATTGTATGTATGGTGTCTGTTCTTCCACACATCTCCGAAATAACAGACATCAAACATAGAACTGTAGAGATACGCTTCGACAGACAATACGATTATTTCAAAAAATGGCTCTGAGCATTATGGGACTTAACTTCTGAGGTCATCAGTCCCCTAGAACTTAGAACTACTTAAACCTAACTAACCTAACGACATCACACATATCCATGCCCGAGGCAGGATTCGAACCGGCGAACGTAGCGGTCGCGGGGTTCCAGACTGTAGTGCCTAGAACTGCTCGGCCACCCCGACCGGCTACGATTTTTTCAGTGCGGATGCATGTCATCGTTAGATCCCTTGTGGGGATACAGTGAGGCTGCGAGCAAAGGGGGGTGAACAGGGCCACATCATCAGTGGTGAGCAGCACCAGGGAATTTGACTCAGACAAGAAGCGTGACCAGATGGTAGAGGCGCTCAAGGCGACCGGTCACGAGAAGCGGAGAATCCAGATTTGTATCACGGTCCGGTCACAGATTTCAAGATACTGAATTATTTCAAGGTCTAAAGCAGCTAAGTCATACAAATTTCCATTTATTTACGTTGTGCTCAAAAACCACAGTATTTCTGAAATTCACCTTAACGGCCGTAGAACCAATATTTACAACAGAACTCCTGAATACTTAAGGAAGCTGGCAATAAGACAATACAGTCCTAAGATTCAAACATTTAAGAAAGGTAGCTTCCCTTTGACAGTAAACTTCGATGGTTCCTGGTTTGGGTCCCCACACAATCTTGCTCGAATCTAGCTGCTATTACGAGGGTAAGTCAATTATTATCCGCAATTCAGTTATATTTTTGTTTATTTTGGTAGTACCTTCGTTTTACGTTGATGACGCAAGCTTTGTTTATTTTTTGTTATATCTTTGCAATTTTCAAGCTGCTAGGTTAGTTTCGTTTTCGCTGCCATGCTGTTAATCATGGCTGCTCCGCCGTCATTTGCACCAAAGAAGAGCAACATTCAGTGATCCGTTTTTTGTGGTAGGTAGGCGTATCAGGGGACGAAATTCATCGAAGGCTTTCAATACAATAGGGGAACAGCGTTTTAGCACAACAGAGTCTCTACGAATCGATTGAAAAATTCCGAAATGGTAGCACAAGTGTTACGTACGATGAAGGAGCCGGACGACCGTTTACCGCCGCAAATGAAGAAACCACTGAGCGTTCACGGGAAATGATTCTCTTAGACAGACGGTTAACTACTGATGGAGTTGCACATCGTCTGCAAATTAGTCACCGTTCTGCCTACGAAATCATCCTCAACAGACTTGGGTTTCATAAAGTTTGTACAAGATGGGTCCCAAAACAAACTCAAACAGTTGCACAAACAAACGCGCTTGGACATCTGCAAAAAACATTTGGATCGCTGTGGTAACGAAGGGGACAACTTCTTAGACAGGATGATTACTGATGACGAAACATGAATCCATCATTACGAGCCGGAGAGTAAATGGCAGAGGATGGAGTGGAAACATCCAAATTCGCCGTGCAAGAAAAAGTTTAAGACCCAACCGTTCGCAGGAAAACTGATGCTTACGGTATTTTGGGACATACAGGGTCCAGTACTGGATCATTATGGGGAAATGGGTACAACAATAAACAGTGTACGTTACAGTGAGATGCCTACTGCCAGGCTAAAGCCTGCGATTCGTAGCAAACGCAGGGGATTGCTTTCTAAAGATGATGTGTCGTTGCACGACAATTCCCGTCCGCATACTGCTGTCCACCCTGCTTAAGCGCTCCATAAACTGAAATTTGAAATACTGGATCATCCTCCATATAGTCCCGATCTTGCCCCTTGTGACTATCATTTGTTTGGTCCACTCGAACAGGCATTAAGGGGCCGTCGATTTGCCTCGGATGAAGCTGTGAAAGAAGCTGTGCATTCCTGGCTTGCAGCTCAACCGAGAACCTTCTTTAAGGGGGGTATCGGGTAGCTTGTACAACGATGGACCAAGTGCGTTGAAACGCAAGGAGACTCTGTCGATAGATGATGTTCTTGTAAGTTTCCTATTTGATTATAATAAAATTTTATTACTACTTTGCGGATAATAACTTACCCTCGTAGATATCCACCTGATTGCGTTACACATAGGGAATGGTTACACTGTAATTTTGACTGAACATGCATCACCATCCGTACATATATTCTAAGTCAGAATCATTACTTAATCAAAGATTTACCTGAAATTGCGAAGTATTACACCCAAGGCACAAGAACATATTGACAACAGCAGTTTAACATATTTCTGTCTTGTGTCATTGGCAGCTCCAATATTTGAGCCCTCTTTCAAAGTCATACACTTTCTAACTCCACGTAATAGTTCACTTCAGTAGCCACTGGCCACCGGGAACACATATGTAAATCAATTTCAGTCAATTTAAACACTATGTGATTGTCAGTAGTTGCACCCATTAACATGTAACGAGAAATTCATTCAGTGCGGCGTGTAACCTGAGAACTACTGACCTTTTCATCTAAAAAAAGTACAAAATTTTCCTAGAAAAGAAACCAGTTCAATCTCTGCAACATGGCGAGAGCAGAATTGACAAAAGCAACATCAGTTTACAGTGTCTGACCAAAAATATGTCTTTTTAGGCACGTGGTAAGCACATTTATTTGCGGGTCACGCAACGTGCCGTATCCAAAATATGAGAGTTCTCATCCATATCTGCACATTCACCACCGTCGAGCCACACCTTCCTGAACGCCATGTCCGACCGATGCGACACAAGGCTGTCTCCACTGCTGTTGCCCGTCGCACTTCACAGTCAACAAACCTGAACTCGGCTAACAGCCCATTTCCGACACGTCTGGGAACTGCGATATCTCGCTGTTTCGCCAAAGCTAGCATGGAAATTTCTGGCCAGCAACTCATACACCCAGAGTGGTGTTAACCTTGTTATCTAAACAAAGTATGTTACAACACTTCGTGAAAAATCTATTTGAACTGTACATTTTTACATGAAGTTCCAATTTAACCTGACTCATATTTCAGCCACTACCAAGAAATTCAATACTAACTCAGAACGTCATATGTTACAACCTACTGTACACTCATACCTTTTAGAGCATATATTCTAGTGACGTCCTTGCATTTGGAAGCAGTATTGGACTCGTCTCTGCAGTGTGTCACAAATTATTTCAAAAACCCACAGGTCATATTGTAAATCGTGATAATACAAACCAGTTCACTGCTACACCTCTTAAATTATATCAGCGAGACTATGTACTTCATTTTTGACAAGAAACCAGACAGAATAATTCAGAGAATTGAAGTCATTTAATCGATCAAATTTGAGCGCATTTAGACGGTGACTTCACCAAAACATTTACATTTCAAATAATTTGTACTAACTAGAACAATATTTCATACTGAAGTCAGTGGTGCTTCCTGTTCAGCTCGTTTGTATTTTGGGACATTTTTACTTCTGTTATGGTATATATTAATTCGTTCAGGTATCACTACCAGTTCTGGTACACCGTATAAAACCTACTATTGATATAAGCCCGTCCAGACGATAGCAGCGTCACCTGACGAGGAATAGTTGCTAGTCAAATACACGCACGGGGCATGTAGCATCAGAGAGCGTGATGTCCGTGTGTAGAGTGGGGTAGGTGCTCTCTCTTTTTGAGTTTGAACGAGGGCAGATTGTCATGGCTCGGACGCTCGACACGAGCATTTCGGGAACTGGACAACTTCTCGGGTGTTCGAGGAGATCTGTGGTGTGTCTCTTCAACACGTGGCGGAACCAAGATGAAGCAATGTCCAGACGTCGTGGGGTTGGGTGGTAATGACTCATTACAGATGTCGAACGTCGTAGGCTGGGCAGACTGGTAAAACAGGGCGGACAGTGAAGTGTGGCGGAACTAACGTCAGACTTTAATGCTGGACAGAGTAAAAATGTGTCTGAACACACAGTGCACCGAACACTGCTAACGACAGGCGTCCGCAGAAGACGACACATGCATGTGCCAATGTTAGCAACACGACATAGGGAACCACGACTGAAATGGGCCCATAACCGTCGGCAATGAACGTTGGCGCAGTGGCAGAACGTTGCATGGTCTGATGAATCCCAATACCTTCTTCGTGATGCCGTTGGGAGGGCACGAATCCTTCGTCCTTCATGGGAACATCTCTTTGACATTTGCACAGTGGGACGGAGACAAGCTGGCGGCGACTCCTTTCTGCTCTGGGGAACATCCAAGTGGGCATCCGTGGGTCCACTGGAGATCGCGCAAGGCACTGTGGCGGTCAGGGAGTATTGTTGCATACCGCGTACACCCCTTCATGATGATCATGTTTCCCAACGGCAGTGGCACTGCTCAAGAAGATAATGCGCCATTTCACAAGGCCAGGAACGTGGTGGAGTGCTTCGAGGAACCAGTGACGAGTGCCACTTGATGTTCTGGCTCCGCAACTCACCAGATCTCAGCGCGATCGAATACATCTGGGATGTGTGAACGTGACAATAGAGCTCATCGTCCCCGTCCCAGGAATTTACGGGAATTAGGTGACTTGTGCTTGCAGATGTGGTGCCGACTCTCTCCAGCGACCTACCAATGCCTGATTGCTTCCTTTGCACGACACGCTGCCGCTGAAATCCTGCCGAAAGTGGCCATACCGGCTATTAGGTAGACTGTCATAATGTTCTGGCTGATCAGTGTATATCTGCAGAGGGGTAAACCGTCGTCTTACAGATTGCTACAGTGATTCTCTTCTATTATATCTTTATTCGTCTCTTGGACGTATTGAAACATTTTATTGATACCATGGTAGATCTAAACAATGAACAGCGACGAATAATGTTGACTCAATTCCGTAACTGTATCTGTCGCTTGGACTGGTCAGTTGTGCTTACAAAAAGCTTCTGTAGGAAATGATTTCATGTGGTACGCTTTCCACCTCCATTATTCTAGGTTGTTTTCTGGCGACAGTGTTTTACATATACAATATTGCCTCGGAAGTACACTAGTGTGTAGGTGCCATAGATTGATCCAAAGAGAAGCAGTATAATTGGCCCGTCGTCGATGTGTTGGATGTTTCGTTGCATTCCTCTCACTTCCCACCACTTAGGCAAGCTTAACGAGCGACAAGTTCGACGCAAAATACTGAACTTAAAATTGATGGTTTCGTTGTCATACGCAGATATTGCCTCCGCTATTACTTTTGACTCTGTATCATGCAGCTGAAGTCTATTTCTCCCTGAACTTTCGGTGTGTGTCAAAAGGAAATCACAGCACTCAAAATCGTCTTTCCACTATATACTCCGTTGGTAAAATATTCATTAAATCTTTTTTCCTGCAGTACAGCCTGTTCCGAAGAATTCATCCTATAATACAAAACTCTATGTTCGACGTGAACGACGATAGAATCCTGGGGTAAAATTTAATTTATGAATCGACACTTAAAATTTGTCTTGCAGCCGCCCTAAGTTGCCTGTCCATGAAGTTGCTGGTAGAGATCTCCCTGGTGCAGATGATGGCTCGTCCCTTACCCACAGTGTGTCGAGTGTAGCTGATAAGATAGCAACAGCTTTTCTTCTTTCTCAGCTGCAGCTGTGAAGCGTGATTTTCATTTAGATTACGTAACAGCATCTCGAGCAGCTAAACGCATTCGACGATAGCCTTCACATTCAGGCCACAAGTTTTTTATGTAAGAAAAAACTCAATGGTCACCCCAGTGAGCCGTCTCAAGCAGTATTGTATATCCAAGAGTGTTTTAGTCGTGCCAGTCGAGAGCTATCCATTCATTATGTGTCTTTCTACCATGTTTTACGGCGAAACAAATAAGTAGTATTTCGCATAACATCAGGAAAAGCGCTTCGTTTCGATATTGTTATCAAGTTATGTCAAACACAGACGAAAAATGCGGTTAATGTTATAAAGTTACTTTTTTTCCTTTGTTTCAGGTATAGCAAATTCGAGTTTTTGATGTGGTAAGTACCTAAAGTTGGCTTAGTGTTAGAAGAGTAAGAACGAAATAACAGTAAATTAAACTTCTCTCTTTCCGATTACTAAGATTTAAACACGATGAACTTTCTACAATGATTGGTTCAGACCAAATAGTGTACAGTTCATCCACGTTCCACTTGAACTGGGTACTACAGAATTTCACACTTGAATGTTCTGTGAAACATCTATAAACGATACAGGTTAATCAGTCACCGATATCCATTTGTAGACAGATGATTGTAGTGTTAATTTGGATACTGGAGACCTTCCCGTTTTGATGATACGAAGAAACTAGTGTTGTGTTATCAGACCAAGAAAATTTCAAAAAAAAATGGCTCTGAGCACTATGGGACTCAACATCTTAGGTCATAAGTTCCCTAGAACTTAGAACTACTTAAACCTAAGTAACCTAAGGACATCACACACACCCATGCCCGAGGCAGGATTCGAACCTGCGACCGTAGCAGTCCCGCGGTTCCGGACTGCAGCGCCAGAACCGCTAGACCACCGCGGCCGGCAAGAAAATTTCATTTCCGGATATTCCGTCTCTTCTCAGTCACTTCCTGGGAAGTCTCTGCTGCTATGAGAGTAATCCGGTTACCTTTACGGAGGTACGTAACGACATTATCTTTAAGTTACCTTGCACCTTTATAACTTCGGCAGCTTTCACTTGTAAGACCTAAATCAAATTTAAAACTTCTGGGATCACGCGAAAAATTAAGTTAGTCCTTTCATTATGTCTGCTGCTGAAGTGAAGCGAAACTGCTTCTCCGGGGTAGCATTCTTTGATTTCTGGGCCCAAGTCACTACTCCCACTGGACAGTACGTTGCACATTTCTGTCCCCGCGCTCCACTCTAGTACGATGAAGCCCATTGTGTAAGGTGGAAATGTACCCCAACTGATCTTATTACTTTATATCGATTCATCAAGAAGTTAGCTTGCGAACTACGGGCAGTCAAAGGAATCATGCTAACCTTTTTCTCTCTAGCAGAGTTGCGACATGGGAAGTGTGGCGAATACGTAATAAATAAAATACACTCCTGGAAATTGAAATAAGAACACCGTGAATTCATTGTCCCAGGAAGGGGAAACTTTATTGACACATTCCTGGGGTCAGATACATCACATGATCACACTGACAGAACCACAGGCACATAGACACAGGCAACAGAGCATGCACAATGTCGGCACTAGTACAGTGTATATCCACCTTTCGCAGCAATGCAGGCTGCTATTCTCCCATGGACACGATCGTAGAGATGCTGGATGTAGTCCTGTGGAACGGCTTGCCATGCCATTTCCACCTGGCGCCTCAGTTGGACCAGCGTTCGTGCTGGACGTGCAGACCGCGTGAGACGACGCTTCATCCAGTCCCAAACATGCTCAATGGGGGACAGATCCGGAGATCTTGCTGGCCAGGGTAGTTGACTTACACCTTCTAGAGCACGTTGGGTGGCACGGGATACATGCGGACGTGCATTGTCCTGTTGGAACAGCAAGTTCCCTTGCCGGTCTAGGAATGGTTGAACGATGGGTTCGATGACGGTTTCGATGTACCGTGCACTATTCAGTGTCCCCTCGACGATCACCAGTAGTGTACGGCCAGTGTAGGAGATCGCTCCCCACACCATTGCTGCTGGGTGTTGGCCCTGTGTGCCTCGGTCGTATGCAGTCCTGATTGTGGCGCTCACCTGCACGGCGCCAAACACGCATACGACCATCATTGGCACCAAGGCAGAAGCGACTCTCATCGCTGAAGACGACACGTCTCCATTCGTCCCTCCATTCACGCCTGTCGCGACACCACTGGAGGCGGGCTGCACGATGTTGGGGCGTGAGCGGAAGACGGCCTAACGGTGTGCGGGACCGTAGCCCAGCTTCATGGAGACGGTTGCGAATGGTCCTCGCCGATACCCCAGGTGCAACAATGTCCCTAATTTGCTGGGAAGTGGCGGTGCGGTCCCCTACGGCACTGCGTAGGATCCTACGGTCTTGGCGTGCATCCGTGCGTCGCTGCGGTCCGGTCCCAGTTCGACGGGCACGTGCACCTTCCGCCGACCACTGGCGACAACATCGATGTACTGTGGAGACCTCACGCCCCACGTGTTGAGCAATTCGGCGGTACGTCCACCCGGCCTCCCGCATGCCCACTATACGCCCTCGCTCAAAGTCCGTCAACTGCACATACGGTTCACGTCCACGCTGTCGCGGCATGCTACCAGTGTTAAAGACTGCGATGGAACTCCGTATGCCACGGCAAACTGGCTGACACTGACGGCGGCGGTGCACAAATGCTGCGCAGCTAGCGCCATTCGACGGCCAACACCGCGGTTCCTGGTGCGTGCGCTGTGCCGTGCGTGTGATCATTGCTTGTACAGCCCTCTCGCAGTGTCCGGAGCAAGTATGGTGGGTCTGACACACCGGTGTCAATGTGTTCTTTTTTCCATTTCCAGGAGTGTATAATACTTTATATTTGTTACATACAATAAACCGATCCGAAATGTACATGGGGACAACTGGTGGCGAACTTTTAAATTCTATGCGGTAAAACACGTAGGGCGCCACATCATTAGTCAAAATTTTCTTTTCAGAGGCGAAAGAAGAAATTAAGAAGTTGATGTTCTTTCTGTAAGTTATGATTTACGATGCTCATCATACACATTCTACAATTAAGGTATAAATCAACTTCAGCGTAAAACTTACCTCTTAAAATTGCCTTAGCTCACATGAAACAATTTTAGTGACATGAGACATCATTGGCATACATCGTACGATGATTGGCAGGGTATATTTGACTTTTTATCTCCTGAAAGAATCACGTTGATATTTTTATATGAAAGAGTCATTTAAGATCTTAAAAAAAGAAAAAAACTTTCTGTATAACTTTATACGAGAATTAAATACACGTAATATTGTCAACTAACGAAATTCTCGTATCATTGTCCAACAAGGAAGTTTCAGTCTCATCGAGGACCATATATTACCAGTAACTTAATTTTTTCCAGTTGGTATTATACAACAAAAAAGATTCACTTCAATATCATTTTAATACCAATATCAGAAGACTATAGTGAACTTTGTACTGAAATACAACTTCTAGCGCCGGCCAGGGTGGCCGAGCGGTTCTAGGCGCTACAGTCTGGAACCGAGCGACCGCTACGGTCGCAGGTTCGAATCCTGCCTCGCGCATGGATGTGTGTGATGTCCTTAGGTTAGTTAGGTTTAATTAGTTCTATGTTCTAGGCGACTGATGACCTCAGAAGTTAAGTCGCATAGTGCTCAGAGCCATTTGAGCCATAGAGCCATTTTTTGAACCACTTCTAGCAGAACACCAGAAGTAGATGACAATGGTGGATCTCAATGACCGTAATACACTGACGTGACAAACGACCTGGGATAGCGATATGGAGATATACAGATCGTGGTAGTATCATGTACACAAGGTATAAAAGAGCAGTACGTTTCCGGAGCTGTCATTTGTACTCATATTTTACATGTGAAAAGGTTTCCGATGTGATTATCACCGCACGACGGGAATTAACAGGCTTCGAATGAGGAGGTATTTGGAACTAGACGCAGGGCACATTCCATTCCGGAAATCACTAGGGATTCAATATTGCGAGATCCACAGCGTCAAGAGTGTTTATAGAATGCGACATTTCAGGCATTATCTCTCACCACGAACAACGCAGTAGCCCACGACCTTCACGTAACGACCGAGGGCAGTGGCGTTTGGGAGCGAGTGCCTTTGCTAACAGCACGACATCGCCTGCAGCGCCTCCCATAGACTCGTGACGATATCAGTTGAACCCTAGTCGACTGTAAAACCGTGTTCTGTTCAAATGACTCTGGACTTAAGTTGGTAGGAGGTGGTGGTAGTTTCGAGTATGACGCAGACCCCACGAAGCTACGGACCCAAGTTGTCAACAATGCACAATGCACTGTGCAAGTTGATTGGCGATTCCATGATGGTGTGGGTTCTGGGCACATGGAATGGACTTGGTCCTCTTGTTGAACTGAAACCATCATTGACTGTAAAGGATGATGTTCGGCTGCCTGGAGGCCACTTGAAGCCATTCATGGAATTCATGTTCCCAAAGATGTTACCTGGCCACAATTGGTCGTAATTGGTTTGAAGAACATTTTAGACAATTCGAGTGAATAATTTGGCCATCAAGATTACCCGACATGAATTCCATCGAACGTTTATTGAGGAGTGTTGTAGAGGCAGCATGGCTCAATATTTCTGCAGGTGACTTCCAGCGATTTTTTGAGTCCACGCTACATCGGGCTACTACACTTCTCTGGGCAAAAGAAGGTCCGACACCATTTTAGGAGGTACCCCTCGCTTTTGTCACCTCAATGTATAATGATGCTACATACTGGTAACAGAATTTTGTTATTTCATAATACTGTATATCTTATCTACGTGTACTTATCTCTCTGCTTTTATCTCGCAGGTAGACCATTGGATATTATTGAACCTTTTCACGTATAGACATATGATCGCACAACGCATGTTTTCACGACCAATATTTGCATACTTCGAGAGTTTTGTCTTATTGCCGTTATGCCGCGGTCCAAGGGATTTCTTCGATTAACGTTTGGCTCCTAATGCAGGAAATATCGTTAGAAGCTTTAAGGACTGATATACGAGTTTGAAAGTGCAAGCTCTTCGAACCGAACACCTTACATGTACCCATGAAACGGTTAGATTGTGAAGATCTCATAGAGCTGCCGACTGCAGAATCGCGCTGACGTTCATTACGGAGCTTCTAGTGCGAAAGGGCACTGTTTGCTTTATTTTGTTTGCTTTATTTATCTCTAAGACCCAAAACTTGCCAAATTTCATTTCGTCTTCATTTTGGTTAGAACTGTTTTTGTGCTTCTGTTTCTGAATGTTTGTGGCCTCTCCGTACATCGTAGCATAGTAATGATTAGTCCTTAATAAAGCCACAGTATCGGAAAAACGAATTTTGTGTTCCCAGATCCGATTTCGTGATCTGCTATTGCCGATCTACCCGTGTTGCACACACGACAATTTCTACTGTATTCTTTAATCCGGGTGTCAGTCCTGTATATACTTGACCGCATGTGAAAAAGATTTTGTATACTCCTGCTGTAACAAAAGGCGAGTGTAGGCTCTTCGAAATGTGCAAATATTCACGCAAAGTTCTTGTTTGTTTGTGTACTGTGCCAATATGCTCTGTTGATGCGTTCTGTGTCTGCTTTAACGTAAGGATGAAAGCTTCCCCTTCGGCTGCTTTTCCTCTACAAGCTCCAGATCTTTTAGGAAGTGGCACCCTATTTGTTTCTGCGTCATAAGTGATTCTTATGAAAGTGACTCGCAAGTGATGGAACTCTTCCTCAAAGTAATCCTCGAATATAACAGTCATATGAATCACCACATGATCATAAGTTCTGGCGCTGTAGAGTCTATTCTGTTTGTAACCAGATGGTATTCACCACAGTTATCTCATTTAGACTGGCCGTAATGATCACTGTGACACCAAGAATTTACGAGGTGGATCCGAAAACAGGAGAGGAAATGTTTAAAAGACGATAAGTACATTTTCACATCACACTTCCGACAGTACATACTGCGGGCTGGACGTAATATCAGACGTGAAAAGACTTTTTCTCGAGTTCGGTAATTCCTAAGAGAGCGAGAGAAATCAATAGAAAGTTCAGCTCGTGAGATAGGCTTGGATGATTCAGACGAACATTTCCTGCTAAATTCGGGGATGTGACTTCGTGTCTAGACACTGAAAAGATACCGCTTATTATTTTTATGATCTTGATTACTTACCTAACAGTCTTTTATCTTACATTTTTTGCGATATATAGCGTTACATGGTAGATCTTTTATACACTCCTGGAAATGGAAAAAAGAACACATTGACACCGGTGTGTCAGACCCACCATACTTGCTCCGGACACTGCGAGAGGGCAGTACAAGCAATGATCACACGCACGGCACAGCGGACACACCAGGAACCGCAGTGTTGGCCGTCGAATGGCGCTAGCTGCGCAGCATTTGTGCACCGCCGCCGTCAGTGTCAGCCAGTTTGCCGTGGCATACGGAGCTCCATCGCAGTCTTTAACACTGGTAGCATGCCGCGACAGTGTGGACGTGAACCGTATGTGCAGTTGACGGACTTTGAGCGAGGGCGTATAGTGGGCATGCGGGAGGCCGGGTGGACGTACCGCCGAATTGCTCAACACGTGGGGCGTGAGGTCTCCACAGTACACCGATGTTGTCGCCAGTGGTCGGCGGAAGGTGCACGTGCCCGTCGACCTGGGACCGGACCGCAGCGACGCACGGATGCACGCCAAGACCTTAGGATCCTACGCAGTGCCGTAGGGGACCGCACCGCCACTTCCCAGCAAATTAGGGACACTGTTGCTCCTGGGGTATCGGCGAGGACCATTCGCAACCGTCTCCATGAAGCTGGGCTACGGTCCCGCACACCGTTAGGCCGTCTTCCGCTCACTCCCCAACATCGTGCAGCCCGCCTCCAGTGGTGTCGCGACAGGCGTGAATGGAGGGACGAATGGAGACGTGTCGTCTTCAGCGATGAGAGTCGCTTCTGCCTTGGTGCCAATGATGGTCGTATGCGTGTTTGGCGCCGTGCAGGTGAGCGCCACAATCAGGACTGCATACGACCGAGGCACACAGGGCCAACACCCGGCATCATGGTATGGGGAGCGATCTCCTACACTGGCCGTACACCACTGGTGATCGTCGAGGGGACACTGAATAGTGCACGGTACATCCAAACCGTCATCGAACCCATCGTTCTACCATTCCTAGACCGGCAAGGGAACTTGCTGTTCCAACAGGACAATGCACGTCCGCATGTATCCCGTGCCACCCAACGTGCTCTAGAAGGTGTAAGTCAACTACCCTGGCCAGCAAGATCTCCGGATCTGTCCCCCATTGAGCATGTTTGGGACTGGATGAAGCGTCGTCTCACGCGGTCTGCACGTCCAGCACGAACGCTGGTCCAACTGAGGCGCCAGGTGGAAATGGCATGGCAAGCCGTTCCACAGGACTACATCCAGCATCTCTACGATCGTGTCCATGGGAGAATAGCAGCCTGCATTGCTGCGAAAGGTGGATATACACTGTACTAGTGCCGACATTGTGCATGCTCTGTTGCCTGTGTCTATGTGCCTGTGGTTCTGTCAGTGTGATCATGTGATGTATCTGACCCCAGGAATGTGTCAATAAAGTTTCCCCTTCCTGGGACAATGAATTCACGGTGTTCTTATTTCAATTTCCAGGAGTGTATTACCTTAATAAAGAATCGGGACGTGAACGCAGAAAGAAAGCAAGGAGCAATATGAAAAGGAAAGTAAAGTTCAGTGGAGAGAAATAAAAACTAAGGTTTGCCGATGGAATTGCAACTCAGAGTCGGCGAGGCACTTGCGCAGCCTTTTGACCGAAATGGATACTCTCTTGAAAAGCGTTTATACGTAAAAAAAGTAAAACAAGGGTAATGGAATGTAGTGGTGTCAGATCAGGCGGTGCTAGGATAATCTGATAACGAAATGAGACAATAAAACTAGTAAACCAAATGTAGTATTTCAGTCTCAAAATATCTTACGATGAAGAGATGATATGAAATACAGAATATCAAGAGCAAGAAAATCAATTCTCAAAAAGAGTAATTAATTGAAATATAATACGAGGGCAGTTCAATAAGTAATGCAACACATTTTTTTTCTGAAACAGGGGTTGTTTTATTCAGCATTGAAATACACCAGGTTATTCCCCAATCTTTTAGCTACACAACACTATTTTTCAACGTAATCTCCATTCAATGCTACGGCCTTACGCCACCTTGAAATGAGGGCCTGTATGCCTGCACGGTACCATTCCACTGGTCGATGTCGGAGCCAACGTCGTACTGCATCAATAACTTCATCATCCGCGTAGTGCCTCCCACGGATTGCGTCCTTCATTAGGCCAAACATATGGAAATCCGACGGTGCGAGATCGGGGCTGTAGGGTGCATGAAGAAGAACAGTCCACTGAAGTTTTGTGAGCTCCTCTCGGGCGCGAAGACTTGTGTGAGGTCTTGCGTTGTCATGAAGAAGGAGAAGTTCGTTCAGATTTTTGTGCCTACGAACACGCTGAAGTCGTTTCTTCAATTTCTGAAGAGTAGCACAATACACTTCAGAGTTGATCGTTTGACCATGGGGAAGGACATCGAACAGAATAACCCCTTCAGTGTCCCAGAAGACTGTAACCATGACTTTACCGGCTGAGGGTATGGCCTTAAACTTTTTCTTGGTATGGGAGTGGGTGTGGCGCCACTCCATTGATTGCCGTTTTGTTTCAGGTGCGAAGTGATGAACCCATGTTTCATCGCCTGTAACAATCTTTGACAAGAAATTGTCACCCTCAGCCACATGACGAGCAAGCAATTCCGCACAGATGGTTCTCCTTTGCTCTTTATGGTGTTCGGTTAGACAACGAGGAACCCAGCGGGAACAAACCTTTGAATATCCCAACTGGTGAACAATTGTGACAGCACTACCAACAGAGATGTCAAGTTGAGCACTGAGCTGTTTGATGGTGATCCGTCGATCATCTCGAACGAGTGTGTTCGCACGCTCCGCCACTGCAGGAGTTACAGATGTGCACGGCCGGCCCGCAGGCGGGAGATCAGACAGTCTTGCTTGACCTTGCGGCGATGATGACACACGCTTTGCCCAACGACTCACCGTGCTTTTGTCCACTGCCAGATCACCGTAGACATTCTGCAAGCGCCTATGAATATATGAGATGCCCTGGTTTTCCGCCAAAAGAAACTCGATCACTGCCCGTTGTTTGCAACGCACATCCGTTATAGACGCCATTTTAACAGCTCCGTACAGCGCTGCCACCTGTTGGAAGTCAATGAAACTATACGAGACGAAGCGGGAATGTTTGAAAATATTCCACAAGAAACTTCCGGTTTTTTCAACCAAAATTGACCGAGAAAAAAAAATGTGTTGCATTACTTATTCAACTGCCCTCGTACTTCAGTTGTTTCCGTTATGATGTTCCCTTGGTGATAAGAATGACTGCACCTTATCTTTTGCAACAGAATTTTCATTTAATTGCGTCCACCATCTTCAGTGCTCTGCAGAGAAAACCAAGTGATAATCATTCCGTCCAGTGACATTAATGTGACCACCTGTCAAAAGCCTGAATAACCACATTTTGCAGAATGGACCTCTGGAAGGTACCGACAGGGACGTGGAGCCATGCCGACTCCCATACCATGGCCAGCTGGTTGATCGACTGAGAATTCCCACGATTCACGATTGGGTTTGAATCCGGTGAGTTTGATGGCCGTGAGAGTACGGTGAACACATCCTGGCGCTCTTCGAACCACGCACTAACACTGTGAGGTTTGTGACACGTTCCATTGTCTCGCTGGCAGAGGCTTAGTGCCGAGGAAAAACAAACTACACTCCTGAAAATTGAAATAAGAACACCGTGAATCCATTGTCCCAGGAAGGGGAAACTTTATTGACACATTCCTGGGGTCAGATACATCACATGATCACACTGACAGAACCACAGGCACATAGACACAGGCAACAGAGCATGCACAATGTCGGCACTAGTACAGTGTATATCCACCTTTCGCAGCAATGCAGGCTGCTATTCTCCAATGGAGACGATCGTAGAGATGCTGGATGTAGTCCTGTGGAACGGCTTGCCATGCCATTTCCACCTGGCGCCTCAGTTGGACCAGCGTTCGTGCTGGACGTGCAGACCGCGTGAGACGACGCTTCATCCAGTCCCAAACATGCTCAATGGGGGACAGATCCGGAGATCTTGCTGGCCAGGGTAGTTGACTTACACCTTCTAGAGCACGTTGGGTGGCACGGGATACATGCGGACGTGCATTGTCCTGTTGGAACAGCAAGTTCCCTTGCCGGTCTAGGAATGGTAGAACGATGGGTTCGATGACGGTTTGGATGTACCGTGCACTATTCAGTGTCCCCTCGACGATCACCAGTGGTGTACAGCCAGTGTAAAAGATCGCTCCCCACACCATGATGCCGGGTGTTGGCCCTGTGTGCCTCGGTCGTATGCAGTCCTGATTGTGGCGCTCACCTGTACGGCGCCAAATACGCATACGACCATCATTGGCACCAAGGCAGAAGCGACTCTCATCGCTGAAGACGACACGTCTCCATTCGTCCCTCCATTCACGCCTGTCGCGACACCACTGGAGGCGGGCTGCACGATGTTGGGGCGTGAGCGGAAGACGGCCTAACGGTGTGCGGGACCGTAGCCCAGCTTCATGGAGACGGTTGCGAATGGTCCTCGCCGATACCCCAGGAGCAACAGTGTCCCTAATTTGCTGGGAAGTGGCGGTGCGGTCCCCTACGGCACTGCGTAGGATCCTACGGTCTTGGCGTGCATCCGTGCGTCGCTGCGGTCCGGTCCCAGGTCGACGGGCACGTGCACCTTCCGCCGACCACTGGCGACAACATCGATGTACTGTGGAGACCTCACGCCCCACGTGTTGAGCAATTCGGCGGTATGTCCACCCGGCCTCCCGCATGCCCACTATACGCCCTCGCTCAAAGTCCGTCAACTGCACATACGGTTCACGTCCACGCTGTCGCTGCATGCTACCAGTGTTAAAGACTGCGATGGAGCTCCGTATGCCACGGCAAACTGGCTGACACTGACGGCGGCGGTGCACAAATGCTGCGCAGCTAGCGCCATCCGACGGCCAACACCGCGGTTCCTGGTGTGTCCGCTGTGCCGTGCGTGTGATCATTGCTTGTACAGCCCTCTCGCAGTGTCCGGAGCAAGTATGGTGGGTCTGACACACCGGTGTCAATGTGTTCTTTTTTCCATTTCCAGGAGTGTACATAGGTCTCTACATGATGCAACTTGTTTTGATGCACTGTGCCTTCCAGAACGATGAGGTCACCCACGAAATGCCTTCCGGCCTGGACCGTTCCGACGACTTTGCAGGGGGTTTTCTTTCACATGTTTCACGCAGTACCGTCTACAGACACCTCTCCGGTGGAGCATAAAAAAGGCCACTTAAACGGACGTCCAGGTGCTGTACTGGCTTGCAGATTCCGTCCTTGGTTGATAATGAACAGCTGTCAGTTACGGTGCATGAAACAGGAGCCTTCTGCGGAGGTCTTTAAGCGGCAACGTTCGCTGAGCGGTCGTTGACGAGAGACTGGTGGTAGCTCCTTAGCTCATCTAGGTGCTCAATTGCTCAACAGTTGCGCGTCTGTTCCCCCCTATACGTCACCCTTCTCGTCTGTGTTCCATGGTGCATCACTATTACATCGGCGCCATTTTCGCATGCATGTCACGCGAACGGTTTATAAACTTAGCCGTTTCGTAAATGCTTCCACCTATGGCCCGAAAGCCAGTGGCCATGCGCTGTTGGACGTTAGATAATTCTCAAGGTTTCCGGGTTACAACAACGACTACACTGCAGCCGCGTCCTCCTCCTCCCCCCCCCCTTCTTTACCAGTGATAGTGCTGTGAGTGGTTATTCGACGCTGACGTCGAACATTGACTGGAACGCGTATTTCCTTGACTACAAAAATAGTTTTCGTGAGATATGTCTATTTCATGACAGCACTTTTAGGTTACCTTAATATTTACATTATTCACAAATACAGGGTTGTGATTTTACAACTTACTTGTGCTAGTGTTGACAGGCGTTACACACTGAAGCATAGTCTGACGAGGGTTCGAATACACTGACGTATGAATGGACCAAAATTGTACTGGTTATATGTAGGTATTGAAAATTTCCGTAGTTGCTAGGCACTCTTAAAAATGACCGTTCGTTTAAAGCTGGCCAATAGTCGTAAATAAAGCATCTTAATCAAAAATTACACACTATGAGTGCATTCTTTTTGTATTAAATTCAGGACGTAAAAGTTAAGGTAAATAATCGTTACGTAAACTAAAGGAAAATGAATAGAGAGGAGCACTTACCACTTTTGACAAGGGTTCAGTAGGAAGACGATATCCACAGAGATTGCAAGCTTCCGATCTTAAAATCTTTACCCACAGTTACGTTCCGGTTTGGGCTCGCCCTATCAGTAGAGAAGCGAAGGAGAATCGATGTTAAGTTGCCGAGCCGCTTCGGTAGCGGAGAACGGCAACGCTAATACAGTTAAGAAGATGGGGTCGTGTAATGAGAACGTATTGCTCCATCGTCACCAGAAGTGCCTCTTACCTGGACTCAGAGTGTTGCGAAGGTTAAGTATATGACCTGGCAACGTCTAGAGGGCGACGAGCATTTCCTTTTGAAATTTCACCGAAGTACTCAGGATCCTCCTTAAGAGGAACAAGATGTACGATAATGCCAGACGTTCCACCGACAAAAGCGCCAGCGGAAGGGTCTACTGTGGAGAGGTAATAAGAGGAAGAACCGTAACGTCCACATGTCCACAACAGCTTTGTCTTTGTAAATGATCGGACAGTTAACTCAGAATAACCTGACTATCATTCGACAGTCTTCGATATACAAATGTTGTCCTGAACGTATGTTCCTATGGTTGATTATTTTAAATAGTTTGCAGTCTGGCGCTGCAAGCTGATAAGTCCTTAATGAAACAGGATCGCATTATACATCTATGACAAACGAGGTTACACGTACTACGCAGACTCTCACTTTCTCTCTAGCATCTGAGAAAGACAGGTGACGACATTTCCACCATCGAGTAGGTTGTTTTATATGTGTTATTTTATGGTTTCACTGTTTTATGCATATCTTGTTATATGCACTGTTTTATATATGTGATTTTTATGTTCCACGGTTCTCACGTTCCTGCTTCAGTTTCTTATTGTTCTTGAAATATTGTAACTGTGTATACTCGCGTGCTATCCGTCTGTCTGTTTATTTAGGAACTTCCGTATTTAGCTTTCAAGAAGGTACTGCTGTGTTCCTTCGATTAGGGTCACTGACCTGCTTGCACATCTGTATATTGCACGTATGTTAATTGACAAGTTGCTTCACTTAATGATACAGTGCACAGACTCTTAACTTACACCGCCGTTTCATCATTCATTATATGCTTGGATTTATAGCTACTTATTTATTTCAGATAACACTATTTTTGTATTTATTTTACATTTCTATTTGTTCTGACTTACGTTGCGTACATTTCCTTACTGTTATATGTTAAGAAGCCCTTTGTTGATCTTCTGTTTTACTTTTAATTAACATACCTCTTTCACGAGACTCCACTGAGCTACACAAATGTTTATATTCAAAGTCTCCGGCAGGAATGCTTAGCGTATCCACTTTAGGTACTGTTACACTCATTTCTCAACACATCTGGTATGAACTATATCTTTACACCATTTTGCTCCTACATACGCTCCTACATACGCTCTCAGCTTTCCGTGCTGAGCGTGGCTTTGTTGTGGCTATACTGCTAGCCAAATACTGCTATTAGTGCTGAGAGATACTTATTATGAGATTTTAAGAATATTCGATTAAAAAATTTGATTTTTGCTGCTCTTTAAGTCTGATACCTCCGCTCCATAAAGGACTGAATTTCTTTTCGTTATTCGTCACAGATATCGCACTGCATCAAATTAAGTGAAACATTGCACGAAATTTTAAAGAGTTTGCAAAGGTAAACGTGCATTGGGTGATTTTAGCTCACACACTGCAATGTAGGAAATGCACATACGACATCTAATTTTTTTTTTTATATTAAAAGCTGAACGATGCTTCAGTTCGTTCTCGAGTTACTTGATTTTATATCCAGTGGACCGTTGCACAATAAAGGCTAATTTCCTTATCTGTGCATCGTGAATCATGTACCTTAAGAATCATAATATTTTATAAACGGTTCAAGATACCGAAACGAGGTTTTTTACGAATGATATCACGAAAAGAGGCGAATGTTGTATCATAATTACTCCAGACATTTTTTTCACCGAGATACGGAAGTAGCTTATCCACGACAGTGATAGGTCGGTGCAGCAGGATGCGTAAAGACGTCAGTAGTGTTTAAACAAGTCTTCAGCACCTGGGAAGTTGTGGAGCTTGAAGATTTAGATCGTCCACGTAAGTTAAACAGTTAAATATACTGATAAAAATTTCCCTGTAATAGCATCAGTGTAATAAATCCTTACCACCTATAGCAGTTATCTGTTTGCTTATTGTTTTCAGATCTGAAATTGGTTCATTTTTTGCAACAGAAACTAGTTATTGCTGTTATCTAACTGCGATCTATATAACTAAAAGTTTTAAAATTATTTATAAAACGTATTTAAATTTATATTTGATTTCGCTTCTCTCCGTCCTGACAATGTCAGTTAATAATACCAAAAGTTTCCATAAATCCATTCGAGCAAAATCCATACTCTAGATGGCTTCAACAGGCGATGTATACTAATCATAAGAATACGCTCAAAAAGTATGTGAGCAGTTCATGTTGCATACTAAAGATGTTTCGTGTTAGGTTATTATTGAGGAACGAGGCTAAATTTTCGTCACAGACTGACTAGATAAACACGAATTGAACGACAATATGAGCATGTGTATATTGGGGTGAAGCTTTTGTATACGAAGATGCTTCGAAAGACGAAAATTCATTGCGAGAAAAAGTAATTCAGCTAGCAGCTGCCAGTGTGTCTACACATTATGAATGTCTTACAGTGTGTGTAAGTGAATAATTTAGTGACAAAGCCAGAAGAGAAATCGAAGCACTTAAGATGTGGCGTTAAGAAAGGATACTAAAATTCAAGTTGAGTAAGAAGACAAGAAATGAGCAAGACATCCACAGTATCGACAAGGAAACAACAACTCGAAGAAGAACAACATCCATGATACAAGAGGAACCCTTAGACGCCAAAAACTCTAGAGGAAGACAGAGATTGTAATATATCAAGTGTGTACGTGCTGCTCTGAGATGAACAGGTTGTCACAAGCGTAGAACACGTAGCGGGCAGCGTCTGACTACTGGAAAGGGTGATAAAGAAAACCAGGATTTACAGAGATTCACCGACTAGTTCTCAACATATTCACCACCGTTACTAAGGTAGTTAGCATAGTGACGTATCAAAACTGTATGTCTGTGTTACATTCACCAGCATTGACAGAAGTCTGGGCTATATGCTGGATGGTCAGATGTCCCATCCAAAATGAAACAATTAATTCCATTTGATGTGGGCTTTATGGGGTCTTGCATTGTCGCCTAAAGACGCAGCGCCTCCCAATTTCCTTCCCAGATATCACAATGTCTGGCTATATGAATTAGCATTAAAGGAATTCTCTCACGCTAAAACCTCGATTAAGAGGACACTGTGACCCGTAAGACAGGGCACATCATTATTTGACAGAGATTGTCAGCTTGAACTTGGACGTCACAGGTGAGCAGCTCCTGGGGCTAACATGACCACAAAATTCATCACGTCCCGTTCACGTGCCTCGAAGAATGTCAACGCTACGTCCTGACGACTGGTTTTGCATTCATCTGTCAGCTGACTTGTCACCCTTCAAGTAGGAACTTTGCGGCAACGAAGCCCTGAGATCACGATTACGTTGAACAGTTGTATCGCAGCCGTCCGGTTTTGCAATGTAGACACCTAACAGCTTTACTACAAAGCAATATCGGCCGTAGGCTAATCGTACACCCAACGCCGCCTTACAATAGAAATTTCTAAGTGCAAGGGATACGGGTACTGCAACCTACCATTTGTATTATTCACCTGCAACAATTAAATGAATTGATATAATATAACAGAGGCTGACGAGGGAGTGTTCAATGATTTACAACAAAAAATAACATAAACTATAGAGGGATGGCAAATATAACGAAACAACAAAACCACAACAAATTCCCATGACTAACGCGGGGAAGGAAACCTTTTAGCACACTAAACGGTATCCAGTTTTCTCAGAATGAATAAGTACATGACCAGTATGGTTTTCAAGGCAAAGTTATACCATGCTTCCTGCGTAATAGTTCAGGAAACAACGATGGAGATGAATAGCGACCATACACCTTGCTCTCCAAAGTAGACCACAAATACTCAGTAATATCCCAATATCGGTCTCTGTTGCGGCCAGGGGACTTATGACAGTTCGTCCTCACGTTCACAAAATGAGTCCTGGATGATGCGAGGTATGTGAACAGGGGCCCTAACGTCTTGGAACACAGCTTCATCATTAGGGATGGGCCTTATCAGTGAAAATGGTCATATACTCCTTGGAGTTCACACTATCTCGTAGAGTAGCCATGGATCTAGTGCAATACCACCTTATGGCTGCCCAAATCATCTACCGATTCTCCTCCATGTTTCTCTCTTGGGTCGTGAACTCGGGCAGAAGTTGGAAACAGTGTGAACAAAACTCAACCGGTCAAATGACGTTTTTCCATTGCTCCATAGTCCGTGTTTATGGCTTCGTAACAACGTTTTCCTGTTGCGGGCAATTGATCACAGATGAGCAGTTCTGAAATTCCGGCTCAAACGGCAATTCTTCTCCTGGAGTTCCACTCGTATTGTTTTGGTGCTAACATGGCTCGAGAGTGCGATACTCTGTTCTGCAGTGACTTTTGCAGCTGTCGTCCTCTTGCTTTTTGTCACAAACCTCTTGAATGACAGTCTGTCACGATCACTCCTCACACAATTTTTTTCGTGTTGCGACTTAGCGAATGATGGTTTTCCGCTTTCCTTGTATGAGATACATATCTTCAGTACGGTGCCTCTTGAAACACCAAACACTTCGGTTACGTTGTACACGAAAGCAACAACAATTTCAACGTGCGAATTCACTTAACTCCGACTTCAATGCACTGACAACTACACATACCACTGTTTCGACCACAAGTGGCACTTGCTAAGTATTGAGGACATTGCGCAGACACCGTACGAGGTCAGATACAATAGAGGAATCTTCAAGCTTGACTAGCATCTGCATCCATGTTCAGTCACGCAATTCTCGTGTTGCTCTCGTAATTTTACCCAATTCTTTTGCTGCTAACTACTTCATAAAGGCAAAATACGGTTCTTTAATATGAATGTTAATGCCATACACGATTAACAAATTGCAATGTCACTAGTAGAAATAAATATTTCATGTGAATGTAACACTCAACTTTTTCAGGAGCTGTTTTAATATTTCTGTGAGCTGTAGAGCATGCAGGGTAGCGTAACGGTTAACGCCAATGGCTGGTGTCGTGCGCATTGCTAGTTCAGACCCGACCACCAGCAATTATTAATTGTTGTTCAGTAGTTATTTCTAGAAAGTTCATAAAATATTGATGTTTGTAGTGTCTGTATTTAGCTCGTTCTCTACTGATTGGCATTCCCACCATAAGGCCAACAAAGTAACAGTTTGAAACGCATTTCGATGTATACATGAATATGTTGTACTGCCTACTGTCACCACATGGTGTTGCTGATTCCCATAGGTGGCGCATTGCAGCTGCAATTGTTACGGCTTGCGAGTTCGCTGGTAGTCACCGATGAGACAACGTGGAAGACGACAACTATGTGTCAACGATGTACAGTATGGTTTCTCTGGAGGGAAAGAGTGATTCCTTCCAAAATCGACGAGACATTAGTATCCATATGTGGGTAAACAGCACCAAGTCGCAGATCAGTGTTTCGTAGCGTATCAGAGTTCAGAGAGGGCAGGGACTGTGCCGAACAAGGCAAACCCATTGGGCATACAACAACTGCATGGAAACAAAACAACGTCCAACTTATCAGTGAATTGATACTAAGCCACAGGCGAATCACGTTTCACAAACTACAGGAGACTAGAGGTGAATATTGTGGAACCCTCCATACTATCGTCCATGACCTTTTGAAGGTGAAGAAAGTGTGTGCACAATGGGCGCCCCATTCTCTCTTTTGAGTCATCATTCTTCGGACTACTTTGATACGGCCCACCACACATGCCTTTCCTGTGCCAACCTTTTCATCTCAGAGCAGCATTTGCAACCTGCGTCCTCAGTTATTTTCTGGATGTATTCCAGTCTCTGTCTTCCTCCACAGCTTTTACCCTCTACAGCTCCTTCCAGTACCATGGAGGTTATTCCCTGATGTCTCAGTGGATGTCCTATCATCCTGCTTCTTCTTCTCGTCAGTGTTTTCCATGTATAATTTATCTCGCAGATTGTCCAACCTCCTTCCAGGCCACCAAATTTTCGACATTGTTCTGTATCACCACAGCTCAAATGCTTCGATTCTGTTCTGTTCCGGTTTTCCCTCAGTCCATGTCTCACTGCCATACAATGTTGTGCTCCAAACGTACATTCTCAGAAATTACTTCCACAAATGAAGACCGAAGACCTATGTTTGATATTAGTAGACTTCTGGTAGGCAGGAATACCTCTTTTTTGCCACTGCTAGACTTCTTTCCAATGTCGTCCTCGCTCCATCCGTCAAGGATTATTTTACTGCCTAGGTAGCTGAATTCCTTCAGATTTCTATTTCGTGATCACCAACCGTGATAAGTTTTTCGCTATGGTCATTTCTGCTACTTTTCATTACTTTTGACTTTCTTCAATTTACTCTCAATCCTTTCTGTAGTCATTAGACTGTTCATTCCATTCAACAGATCCTGTAATTCTTCCTCACTTTCACTCAGGATACCAATGTTATCGCCGAATCTTAACATTAATATCCTTGCACCTTGAATTTTAAACCCACTCTTGCACCTTTCTTTATTTCCGTCATTGCTTCATCGACTATAGACTGAACAGCAGGGGCGAAAGACTACATCTGTTTCTTACACCCTTTTTAATCTGACCACTTCGTTCTTGGTCTCCCACTCTTATTGTTCCAACTTGGTTTCTGTACATATTGTACATTACACGTCTTTCACTATTGCTTACCATATTGTTCTCAGCACTTCGAACATCTTGCACCATCTTACGTTGTGGAATGCTTTTTCCAAATCGAAAAATCCTATGAATGTGTCTTGAGTTTTCTTTATTCTTGCTTCCATCATCAACCGCAACGTCATAACTGCCTCTCTTGTGCATTTACCTTTCCTGAAGCCAAACCGATAGTCATCAATTTTCTTTTCAAGTCCTCTGTATAGTATTCTTGCCAGGAACTTGGATGCAAGAGCTGTTAAGCTGACTGTGCGATAATTCTCGCACTGGTCGGCTCTTCCAATCGTGGGATTTGTGTGGATGATGTTTTTCCGAAAGTCTGATGATACCTCGCAGGTCTCATACAGTCCACAAACCGATATGAATAACCTTTTTCTTGCAACTTCCCCCAATTATTTAATAAATTCCTAACGAATGTTATCCACCCCTTCTGCCTTATATGTTTTCAAGTCGTCCAAAGCTCTTCTACATTCGGATTGTAGAACTGGATCCTTATCCCTTCCCTGTCGACTCCTGTTTCTTCTTTAACGCGTCACCGGATACGTCCTGCTCCCCACAGAGGTCATCAGTGTACTCTTTCCACCTATACGCTCTCCCCACTGCATTTAACAGTGGAATTCCCATAGTACTTTCAATGTTACAGCCCTTGCTTTTAATATCAATGAAGGTTGTTCTGACTTTCCTATATGCTGAGTCACTGCTTTCGACCATTATTTCTTTTTCGATTTCTTCAGTTTTCATGCAACTATTTCACCTTAGCGTCCCTGTACTTCGTTTTTGTTTCACTCCCAAGTGACTTGTATTTCTGTATTCCTGAGTTTCCCGGAACATTTTTGTACTTCCTCCTTTCATCGATCAACTGAAGTAATTCTTCTGTTACCCATGGTTTCTTCGCAGTTACTTCCTTTGTACATACGCTTTTCTCTCAAACGTATGTGACTGCCCTTTTTAAAGATGCCGACTAAGCTATTCACGATCGCAGTAGCTGAGCTGTGGTAAGAATTGCTGTTTTGAAGAGCGCGCCGCAACGCGTTCTGTGAAGCAGTCGCCCTCCTTTTATGGCGGTGGCGCTGCTATGGCAATCGCCTCCCTCTGGTGGGAAAGGGGAAAGGTTGCATGTTCACGTGCATTTAAGGGGCGCTATCAGCTCGGCAGTTGCCCCCCCCCCCCTCCCCTGAGACCCTGCACCCCATACTTGCCTCTTTCCTTCCCACATCCCCCCCTACCTGGCCCTCTTCAGCGCGCCCCCCGCTCATCACCCCCATCTCTTCCTCTCCCTCCCTCCCTCCCTCCCGCCCTTCTTCCAGTCTCCCTCATCTCCTTGCGCCTGGCAGATCCTCTGTTTTGATCATCGTCAGTGTGCCACATCAGTGTTGTGTTTAGTGCTGTTTCTCCTGTGCGTCAAGAGGTATGATTTTAATTGTGTACTGCCTTGAGGTTCGCCATCAGTGTTTGTTATGTGCTACACCATCCGTCGATACCTTTCATGCTCCAGTCATACTGTGCCTTGTGTTCTTTTAATTGTCGCAGTGTGTGGCTTTTTGTGTGCTACTTTTAAACAGTTTTAACAGTTTTTTATCTCCATTTCACGGTCACCCCATTTTTTGTCTATTGCCTTCCATGATGTTCCCCCTTTTTTATATCTGTTTTCACCATATTCTCTCCTTTGTTCTTTTTAAATGTCTTCTATTGTTTGTTCTATGTCTTTCGGCAGAAGAGCAGCGCATATGCTACTGCCAGCCCGCCCCGATGGGGAATTGAAATACAATAAAGAAAAAAAAAAAAACTCGGCAGTTGGTCAGTCCGAGTGAGGCTGGGTCAGTCTCGCGTCACCAGTTGCTGGTCTGTCTCTCGTTCGCATTTGTGTGGCAGTGAGCGTCTGTCTGTCTGTCGTCGGAGTGCTAGTTGTTGTTGTTGTGGTCTTCAGTCCTGAGACTGGTTTGATGCAGCTCTCCATGCTACTCTATCCTGTGCAAGCTTCTTCATCTCCCAGTACCTACTGCAACCTACATCCTTCTGAATCTGCTTAGTGTATTCATCTCTTGGTCTCCCCCTACGATTTTTACCCTCCACGCTGCCCTCCAATACTAAATTGGTGATCCCTTGATGCCTCAGAACATGTCCTACCAGCCGATCCCTTCTTCTGGTCAAGTTGTGCCACAAACTTCTCTTCTCCCAAACCCTATTCAATACTTCCTCATTAGTTATGTGAACTACCCATCTAATCTTCAGCATTCTTCTGTAGCACCACATTTCGAAAGCTTCTATTCTCTTCTTGTCCAAACTGTTTACCGTCCATGTTTCACTTCCATACATGGCTACACTCCATACAAATACTTTCAGAAATGACTTCCTGACACTTAAATCTATACTCGATGTTAACAAATTTCTCTTCTTCAGAAACGCTTTCCTTGCCATTGCCAGTCTACATTTTATATCCTCTCTACTTCGACCATCATCAGTTATTTTGCTCCCCAAATAGCAAAACTCCTTTACTACTTTAAGTGTCTCATTTCCTAATCTAATACCCTAAGCATCACCCGACTTAATTCGACTACATTCCATTATCCTCGTTTTGCTTTTGTTGATGTTCATCTTATATCCTCCTTTCAAGACATTATCCATTCCATTCAACTGCTCTTCCAAATCCTTTGCTGTCTCTGACAGAATTACAATGTCATCGGCGAATCTCAAAGTTTTTATTTCTTCTCCATGAATTTTAATACCTACTCCGAATTTTTCTTTTGTTTGCTTTACTGCTTGCTCAATATACAGATTGAATAACATCGGGCAGAGGCTACAACCCTGTCTTACTCCTTTCCCAACCACTGCTTCCCTTTCATGTCCCTCGACTCTTAAAACTGCCATCTGGTTTCTGTACAAATTGTAAATAGCCTTTCGCTCCCTGTATTTTACCCCTGCCACCCTTAGAATTTGAAAGAGAGTATTCCAGTCAACATTGTCAAAAGCCTTCTCTAAGTCTACAAATGCTAGAAACGTA
The DNA here is from genome assembly GCF_023864275.1 of Schistocerca cancellata. NCBI lineage: Eukaryota > Metazoa > Arthropoda > Insecta > Orthoptera > Acrididae > Schistocerca > Schistocerca cancellata. Next base: position 265,743,051 of record NC_064627.1, read on the forward strand.
GGTTTGCCTTTCCTTAATCTTTCTTCTAAGATAAGTCGTAAGGTCAGTATTGCCTCACGTGTTCCAGTATTTCTACGGAATCCAAACTGATCTTCCCCGAGGTCGGCTACTACTAGTTTTTCCATTCGTCTGTAAAGAATTCGTGTTAGTATTTTGCAGTTGTGGCTTATTAAACTGATCGTTCGGTAATTTTCACATCTGTCAACACCTGCTTTCTTTGGGATTTGAATTATTATATTCTTCTTGAAGTCTGAGGGTATTTCGCCTGTTTCATACATCTTGCTCACCAGATGGTAGAGTTTTGTCAGGACTGGCTCTTCCAAGGCCGTCAGTAGTTCCAGTGGAATGTTGTCTACTCCGGGGGCCTTGTTTCGGCTCAGGTCTTTCAGCGCTCTGTCAAACTCTTAACGCAGTATGGTATCTCCCATTTCATCTTCATCTACATCCTCTTCCATTTCTATAATATTGTCTTCAAGAACATCGGCCTTGTATAGACCCTCTATATACTCCTTCCACCTTTCTGCTTTCCCTTCTTTGCTTAGAACTGGCTTTCCATCTGAGCTTTTGATATTCATACAAGTGGTTCTCTTATCTCCAAAGGTCTCTTTAATTTTCCTGTAGGCAGTATCTATCTTGCCCCTAGTGATATAAGCCTCTACATCCTTACATTTGTCCTCTAGCCATCCCTGATTAGCCATTTTGCACTTCCTGTCGATCTCATTTTTGAGACGTTTGTATTCCTTTTTGCCTGCTTCATTTACTGCATTTTTATATTTTCTCCTTTCATCAATTAAATTCAATATTTCTTCTGTTACCCAAGGATTTCTACTAGCCCTCGTCTTTTTACCTACTTGATCCTCTGCTGCCTTCACTACTTCATCCCTCAAAGCTACACATTCTTCTTCTACTGTATTTCTTTCCCCCATTCCTGTCAATTGTTCCCTTATGCTGTCCCTGAAACTCTGTACAACCTCTGGTTCTTTCAGTTTATCCAGGTCCCATCTCGTTAAATTCCCACCGTTTTGCAGTTTCTTCAGTTTTAATCTACAGGTCATAACCAATAGATTGTGGTCAGAGTCCACATCTGCCCCTGGAAATGTCTTACAATTTAAAACCTGGTTCCTAAATCTCTGTCTTACCATTATATAATCTATCTGATACCTGCGATGTATACAACCTTCTTTTATATGACACAAGCGTGGGGTTTTAATGTCACAAGAAGATAACATTCACATCACGACAATGTTATATTAATTGGTACTGTCTTTTCTAATACTAAATCCCAGCGATACAGCATCTCACGACCTCTGCACTTCACGTACAAGGTGTTCAAATGGCTCTGAGCACTATGAGACTTAACTTCTGAGGTCATCAGTCCCCTAGAACTTAGAACCACTTAAACGTAACTAACCTAAGGACATCACACACATTCATGCCCGACGCAGAATTCGAACCTGGCCGTTCCAGACTGTAGCGTCTAGAACCGCTCGGCCACCCCGGCCGGCACAAGGTGTTATCACGGCCATTGAGTATGGGTGAACTACGACACAGCATGGCGGAAACGCAATACGGTACCACCGAGAGCTCCGCGGTACACACAGACATTGGTGGAATAAACAGGAATCGGAATTGCGGCAAAGTATCTCCAGGGTTCTTCCATGTATACAACCTTCTATCATGATTCTTAACCAAGTGTTAGCTATGATTAAGTTGTGCTCTGTGCAAAATTCTACCAGGCGGCTTCCTCTTTCATTTCTTAGCCCCAATCCATATTCACCTACTACGTTTCCTTCTCTCCCTTTTCCTACACTCGAATTCCAGTCACCCATGACTATTAAATTTTCGTCTCCCTTCACTATCTGAATAATTTCTTTTATTTCATCATACATTTCTTCAATTTCTTCGTCGTCTGCAGAGCTAGTTGGCATATAAACTTGTACTACTGTAGTAGGTGTGGGCTTCGTATCTATCTTTGCCACAATAATGCGTTCACTATGCTGTTTGTAGTAGCTTACCCGCATTCCTATTTTCCTATTCATTATTAAACCTACTCCTGCATTACCCCTATTTGACTTTGTGTTTATAACCCTGTAGTCACCTGACCAGAAGTCTTGTTACTCCTGCCACCGAACTTCACTAATTCCCACTATATCTAACTTTAACCTATCCATTTCCCTTTTTAAATTTTCTAACCTACCTGCCCGATTAAGGGATCTGACATTCCACGCTCCTATCCGTAGAACGCCAGTTTTCTTTCTCCTGATAACGACATCCTCTTGAGTAGTCCCCGCCCGGAGATCCGAATGGGGGACTATTTTACCTCCGGAATATTTTACCCAAGAGGACGCCATCATCATTTAATTATAAAGTAAAGCTGCATGCCCTCGGGAAAAATTACGGCCGTAGTTTCCCCTTGCTTTCAGCCGTTCGCAGTACCAGCACAGCAAGGCCGTTTTGGTTATTGTTACAAGGCCAGATCAGTCAATCATCCAGACTATTGCCCTTGCAACTACTGAAAAGGCTGCTGCCCCTCTTCAGGAACCACACGTTTCTCTGGCCTCTCAACAGATACCCCTCCGTTGTGGTTGTACCTACGGTACGGCTATCTGTATCGCTGAGGCACGCAAGCCTCCCCACCAACGGCAAGGTCTATGGTTCATGGGGGTTCTGTCTGTCGTCGGTGCTAGTATGGCCGTCGTTTGCATCAAACTTTAAAGCCAGAAAATGAGAGTCTTGCCACTCCGCCAGTAACAGAACTCAGCTAGTAGTTGCCCGGTCGGGGCTTAGTTCCTGCATCTGAGTCTGCGCGTTAGGCCGCCAGTCTGCTCGAGTTGCTTGGGTAACGGTCATTGGCGGTTGGGTCGGTCGGTTGGTCGGTCGGTCGCGCACTGAGACACAAGATGACTGGTCCGCCTTGAGCGTCGGCGCATGTGAAGTCCCCAGGTGAGTCCTGTGGGCCGCGCCGTATAGAAAGTGGTAGTCGCTTCGCGGTCGACACGAGAGCAACAGGAGTCAAAGCACGACATCGAGACGGCCGGGGCGAGCTGCGACGCCGTGAGACGGGAGATTGGCGCGCCTTCCTGCGTCCGTTGAAGTGGCTGGCAGCGGACGGTTCGGGAGAGCGTTTGGGGGTGCTGCGCCCTGTCTTCGCCAGAAATCGCGGTTTATTAGAAGTTAAGTGATTGCAGATATGTTGTTTCATTTACTTGTTAAATTCTACTTGTTTTCTTGGTGAGGTCACCAACCGCTTTGTTTTGGGGTCGTTCCACACTTCTTCTCCGTTTGCCCACCCGCGGGAAGGTGGTTATTTATGAACTGGGTGGTCCGTTTTCCCTTGTGGAGTTCGGGCGGGTTAGAGCAATGTGCAGTTCGGGTTGTTCAGTAATCCCCCTGTCAATCTGCCATACGTTAATAGCTACCTCTGTCGTGTTTGTCGGATTCGGTATTAACGAATTTATTAATTAAGGTGTAAAGGCCGAATTCCTGAAATATGTTTTTATCTTGCCTATCATCTTGCGAGGTGGTATATGTGTAATGTAGAGCATGTTGTTACATTTTATGTAAAACTGCATATCATGGATTATGTTTAAATGGTCATTTTAGTATATAAAGTTGCCACCCTTTCACCGTGAGAGTTCTTTTAAAAACAAGTTGCACTTTCGATGGCAAGTAATTTTTAATGTGAGTGTTTTTCCATTCCTCTTACGGGGATACATAGTTTATGTGTTTCTGTGCGTTGTTAAAATTTTTAGTTTAAAGTAATCTGGTGTGCTGCAGATTTGCACTAGTGTAGTCTTTCAGAGGTTGTTGTGAGCGATCGTGACTACGGTCGTGTTAAAAGGGAGCGGCAAGGTTCTCAGCCCGAAAGCTCATACAAAAAGAAAAGATATTTACAGGGTGCTTTCTGATTATAATTTTAAATCTGTTCAAAAAAAGGTCTTTTAGGAATAAAATTTCCATTTATTAAAAAATATTTAATTTGTTTCATCAGTTACCATTCGCAACTACTTCCACGGCCACATAGTGTGATTAAATGTGTTAATGTTCTTGATGAATCGCTAGTAAGTATAGTAAATTCTTAAGAAAAGGTTTTGAAAGTAAATTCACGGTTCAGTAACTATAGCCTCAGAGAAGTTCAAATTATCTCTTAATTTCTTAGTACTTCCCGGTGTCACTTCTTTGCGCACTAATTCTCCCAGACTAGTCTTTTCAACTTTAGCCTACTGCCAGTAATTACCAAATTTTAACATGAGAAGAAACCCCTTAAAAAATATTCGCAGTTCCGAATATGGACCGCCATCAGCTGTAATTGGAACGATGAGAGTGAGAATCCATGCCGGACCGGGACTTGACCCCGGATTTACCACTTATCACGAGCGGTGCCTTACCATTTTGCTATTCAAGCACGACTCTCGACCAGATCCAAACTGCCTTACGCCGCATCAAACCAGTCAGAAGACTGATTAAAAAGAAAGAAAAAACGTAGATACTCTGCTAGTCACACTTAAGTGTCTGGCAAAGGGTTAATCGAACCACCTTCACAGTAATTTTCTTATTATTCCGCTCTCTAACAGCGCGCCGAAAATACGAACACCTGCACCATTCCCTGAAATCTCTAATTTCCCTTATTTTGTTATGATGATCGTTTCATCCTATGTAGCTCGGCGTCTCTTTCGGAGGAAACTGTTGGTCATTTGAATTTCGTGATAAGATTACATCGCAACGAGAAACAAATTTGTTTTAATGATGTCCACGTTAAATCCTGTATCACGTCCGTGATACTCTCTCCCATGTTTCCCGACAATACGAAACGTGTTGCCTTCTTCGGACTTTCTCGATGTACTCTGTTAATTCAAAATGGTAATGATCCCACATCGCGCAGCAGTACTCCAAAAGAGGGCTGGTAAGCGTTGTGTAGGAGTGTAGGCAGGCTGTTTAGTACATCTGTTGCATCTTCTAAGCGTTCTGACAATAAAATCCAGTGTTTAGTTCGCTTTTCCCACAAAATGTATGTTTTTTTACAATTTAAGTTGTTCGTAATTGTAATTCCTAGGTATTTACTTCCTCATTAGTTACGTCATTAGTTACGTAACTAATGAGGAAGTATTGAATAGGATTGGGGAGAAGAGAAGTTTGTGGCACAACTTGACCAGAAGAAGGGATCGGTTGGTAGGACATGTTCTGAGGCATCAAGGGATCACCAATTTAATATTGGAGGGCAGCGTGGAGGGTAAAAATCGTAGGGGGAGACCAAGAGATGAATACACTAAGCAGATTCAGAAGGATGTAGGTTGCAGTAGTTACTGGGAGATGAAGAAGCTTGCACAGGATAGAGTAGCATGGAGAGCTGCATCAAACCAGTCTCAGGACTGAAGACCACAACAACAACAACAGGTATTTACATCAATTTATGGTCTTCAGATTTAATTGATTTACCGTGTAACTGAAGTTTAACGGATTCCTTCTAGCATTACTGTGGATGACCTTACACTTTTCGTTTTTTAAGGTCAATGACCAATTTTCGCACCATACAGATATCTTTTGTAAGTCATTTTGCAATTTGTTGTGGTCTTCTGATAACTTTGCTAGATGATAAACGACATCATCAGCAAATAACCTAAGACGGCTGCTGAGATTGTCTCCTAAATCGTTTATATAGATAAGGAACAGCAGGGGGCCTATAACGTTATCTTAGAGAAAGCCAGAAATCAATTCTGTTTTAGTCAATGACTTTCCGTCAGTTACTACGGACTCTGACCTCTCTGACAGGAAATCATGAATCCAGCCACATAACTGCGACGATATTCCATAATCACGGACTTTAATTACAAGCCGATTGTGCGATGTTTTTGCCAATAGCTGGCAAAAACAACTAGATTGTACTTAATTCCTGACCTCTGCATAAAAAAATCATACTCCTGTAGAGCCAATAATCCCTAATGAAAAGCGTGTGACACTGCAAATCATACCACCTGGACCTGGAACCACCGGTCAAATTGAGCCTCTGGATGTTTGTTATTTCCGTGCCTATAAAACGCGTTATGACACCATCAGCAGCTTCGCCTTAAAGACAGCTAGGTTCACGATAACCTCCACTACACACTGTTTCGCATTCGGTTCCATGCCATCACATTGCATCAGTTGTCATCAAGTTGTCATGACCCCGTGGCACCAATGTGATTCTACTACTCATTCTTCAAGAGTGAATACCTAGCTGAATTTCCTGCACGGTTCGTAACTCCCAAGAATTTCGCCTTCGATCTTGAAGTGCGAGCCTTTGTGATCACTGTGGCGCACTAGTTTTCATTCATGGTGCCAGTTAATGGTTTGTTTGGAATATTTCTTGAATGTGGATGGTGTCCACTTTGTGGAGTGTAATATATACATCTCGTGGAAGGTTGATGTCTGCACCTCTCGGGCTCTCATTTTCTGTAATCTCCCTGATACACATTGTGAGTCGTTAGCAGTTAATACTTTTCCAGTCATCATTGTTAAAATAACGCTTTTAAATGAGCCATATTATGGATTGATCTTGTGACCATGCACTCAAGGGGTTGCTTGTGAGTCTGTATCTGCCCCTGGGTACGCCTTACAATCCAACTTCTGATCTCGTAATCTGTACTTGACCGAGAAGTAATCTAACTGAGATCTTCTTATATCTTCTGGCCAATTCCAGGTCCACGTCCGCTTCTTGTGATTCTTAAACAGAGTATTTGCTATTACCATCTGAAATTTATTTCGGAGCTGTTAGTCTTCCTCTTCTCTCATTCCTACTGCCAAGCCCATATTCTCCCGTAACCAGTTTTCTTCTCTTTTCCCTGCAACTGCATCCAATTCCCATGACTGTTAGATTTTGATCACCGCTTACGTACTAAATTACCCATTCGATATCCTAATGTGCTTTCCTTATCTCTTCATCTCCTTTCCATTTCACTTTACTACGCCCGATTTATCTAGATTGAGGCTTAACTGCTCTCTTTCCAGATTTACTAGCTTTCCTACCGCGTTGAAACATCTGGCATTCGTTGGTTATTCAATCCTTATCTCAAGTCACCTTCCCCTTAGTAGTCATCACCTGGAGATCCGAATGGGGGACTAGTCATGAGTCTTTTGCCAATAGACAGATCATCGTGACACTTTTTCAATTACTGGCCACATGTCCTGTGGATACACATTATGTGTCTTTAATGCCGTGGTTCCCATTGCCTTCTGAACCCTCATATCGTAGATTATTTCTAATTCTTCAGCCTTTAGGGGCAGTTTCCCACCCAAAGGACAAGAGAGGGCCCTGAACCTTTGTCCGCCTTCCGCCCTTTTTGTCGTTCGCAATTCAAGCAGCACTGGGTACGAACCAAGGGACCAAGGACGTTTTGAATATTAATCGAAATTGCTACCCCTGGGCCACACCATTTATATATATATATATATATATATATATATATATATATATATATATATATATATATATATATATATATACACTTCTGGTTTTGCGGAATGGTGTGGCCCAGGGGTAGCAATTTCGATTATATATATAGTGTGCAGTGCAGATCTAGTGGAGTCCTCTGAACGTCTTATCAACGTCAACAATCATAGTTCTTGCAGGATTCCCCAGAAAAGAAACGCCAGTCCGTGGAGTAAAAGCATACAGGGAGCCCTCGTCCCGAACAGTCATTGCCGAAACTATTCGTGCATAAACAAATGCAGACAGTGGTTTGCAATCAGGATTGGCTCCCTCCTAGCGACAATGCCATATTCTGCGCAATGAAGGAGGTAATCCGAGGCACGAAGTTCACCACCAATGACGAACTTCATGTAGTTGTCCACCAGGGATACTCCCAAAGAATAGGTTGCCACGCAAATACGGAAGCTGCCAGAAAAATGATAAAAATGCAGACACATTGGCGGGAAACATCTGTAGTATAACCTGTTTTCGTTTTTTTTTTTTTTTAGTATATAATTGCCGTGGTCAGACAAAAATTGTAGACCAGTCATTTTTGAAAGCCCAAAGTATATCGTGGAATATTGGATGTTTGCATGAATATAAGCAGTCTGGAATCTTCCTTGTGTATAAATAGCTGCACCCTCCGTCCAGGAAGTCACCTCTATTCTGGCTGTATGTGCTTTCAGTTGTAATTCATTGGCAACCCTGTCCTCGGATTTGGATTTCAGCGATTTCTGCTTGATAATATTTCACCACATACCTCAGGTAGTGAGATACCTGAGAGGCAACACATTCCAAATCGACAAGAGAATGGTTTATTACAACATAACAGGACGTTATCTAAACAAAAAGCTTCTTACAAACTTAACACCAAAGTCGCACAGAAATCGATCAGGCGTTCTCTAGGAAAACAACCAAGTTAATTAAGATGAAGAAAAGTAAAGAGCAGTCCGACGAAGTTTCCCACTGGAAGGGAGGAGAGTGTACTCGGCAGCAGCTGGCCGAAGATACTTCTCGGAGGCGACGTTGGTGAGGTCCGAAGGCCCGCTACGGTGGCTCCGACCGGGTTTTGATTGAAGGGCTAATATTAGCCGGCAAATTAGTTGACTCCGAGCGTCGGCGGAGAAATGCCGACGAGTGGAGCTACGCCACTATAAATAGCTGGTGCGTGGAGATACAGTTCTCGATCTACTTCCGCACACATGACTCGGCGGAGATAAATAGATACCCAGAGAGGGGGAACTCTGATTGCACTTGCCCCGCTGTCTATCGGCTGTGATACGACACCCGCTGGCGGCCGAAGTACAGGCAGGCGACGCCTTTGAGGTATGTATGTACGCGACGCTTCTCCGTGTGCACGACTGCCGACCTGTCAGGCGTAATGCTGGTCAGTGACACATATAATTTTGTTATGATGGATAAAGTAGTTATTAAGACTCTGAAGTCATTCACAAAAGTTTGTTTGCGGATCTGTGGAGACGTAAAAAGAAAATGTTTTGGCTGAGGAGGCCATTTAAGAGAGCGAAATTAACCTTCGCAGAAAGTATAGAATTTCTAAAGACAAGTGCAGCTTCAGCCAGGTAAATGTGGGTCCATAAGGATACAGACAAGGCCTGTTCAAGCCCAAGCGTCACAATCTGCCGCTTGGAGCTCCAAGCTGAGAGGGGCGCTAGTGGCTACCAAGTTCAACATTTATATACAGTACGTATCAGAATTACAGTAAAAATGGCGTCAGATGTTCCCTGACAACTCCCAGCGGCGGTGTAAGCTCTCAACCGCAAAGTGTTAACTGCTGCAGGCGAATACAGTAGGCGTCTGCAGAGCTGTGGCAGCACTGTTGCCATAGAGACGGTTCTGAAATCGAGTTACGATATTGTTTGGCGAAGCTGCCGCGCCCAGCCGACTGGAGCTGTCACGGGTCAACTTGCGCTGACTAAACTATATTAGCGAAAACTAACATAGATGAAAGTGTACGAGTGAAGAGGGGGGGGGGGGGAGAGCGGCGGAGCCAAATGGTAAGTCGCCTTTTGGAAGAGTGCTGTAGAACCGGTCCTGAATACAGCTTACTCACCAATGCATAATATCCTTCATTGGCCAGTACACCACTGGTATAATGACTACCGATATTTTAAGGGGTTTCAAAACCACCATCACACTTCTAAGCTACAGTCGTGACTGCTTTAAGAAATACCCACACCACTTCAATCAACCATCATTCCCGTTGATTTAATTGGTAGAGAGGACGCCTATCACATATTCTACTGTTTGATTCCAGAAATTCCAGGTCTGCTGAAACCGATTTTCTTCAAATAAGTAGATACAAGACGTCCTGAGAAGAACTGTCAGTACTCAGGGATACGCCAGCAACGATTATTCGGAGCAAAAACCGTCTAGCAAATACGGGCTCTAAAATGCGTACCTTAAGAGCTATGTGCAGTACTTAATCTTCGGTAATATGAAAAAAAGCACTATTACTGCAAGCTCTTTACTCCTTATATTATGAGAGGTGATTGTGTGGACTAAAACAAGAAAAAGATGTCCAGTATACGTAGGCTCTAAAATGCATACATAAAACGCAATGAATGCTTGCTCATTTAAGCTACTGTGAAACACGTCTCTTCCACTGAGCAACCGCTCATAGCTCTTTAGGTATGCATTTTAGAACTCATGTTCAGGAGACTTACGCTTTTTGTAATACTTCCTGTCCTGTCCCTGAATACTGTCCCTTCTGCAGAGGGGCACGCTGTATATCCACCGTTAGTAAGATGTTAGTGACGTATATGCAGTGTTGTGTACTACTGTTAAGAAGCTGTGAGCTGTTAATTAGGCTGAATAACAATGTTAATTATCAGTGTAATAGTAGTAACTTAACACACTTGTAATGAAAGAGAAGAAAATGCATATGGTGAACAGCATTGTGCCGTGGCAGCTGTTGACACTCATCAGATTCCACCTATGTGCTGGGACCGACAGCTAGAGATGATCCGTCCAGTTTCGTTGCCGTAAAACTACATAATGTAAATTTGAGCGTACGAAACCTATTAGCGGATTTAGTTTCACAATAAATGCAGTCTCATTCATGTCACAAAAAGAAACCACCCATTTACCATTTGAAACGGTTTTTCACGTCGAACGCCGCGAGATATTTGATTTTATATCACCAGACTACCATATTCATATGCGCCCACATGGTTGTAAAACCACTGCCTGCCACTGATCGAAAAGAGCCGTACGTCTTACCAAGCTAACAGCTTTCCAACTGCACACCTGCCTTACAGATTTACGCACTGATCCACCATCATGCACCTGCATTAATTTTTAATGACGCTTCCAACAGCAGGAATAGATAGACAAACTTTTGCAGGCATTTACTATGACAGACACACAAACGACAAGAAAAATTCAATATAACTGACGCTTATTTTGTTTGCTCTGTATGCGAAACTTCTATACCTTCAGCGTAATATGTGCAGACATGTGCACAAATTCTGACAAATACATTGTACATCCATCCCTTGAATTTATCCGCACTTTTATTATATTATACATACTTAAATGAGTACCTAAAGCGTTAAATAAACATTAAATTCCAATAATAATTTTTAATATTTACATGTACAGTACTCGTATGTTAGTGTTAAAATGTAATATGTGCAAAAATTTGACGACAGATTCAAGAAAATCTGTAAGAAAATGATTGCTCAAATTCAACAACTGATAACATCAGACCCTTGATGAGAACCTTTCATCAATATTTTAACAATCTCAGTGATAAATCATAAGATAACCAGTTCATTGATATAAGGTAGAATCTATAAGCAACGAACACCACAGTCCAAGACAACACGACGAAAACACTTTCGCAACAGGACACATTTTTTCCAAGGTTCATGCAGCCAATAGCAGAATACAGAAGGAAAAATGTTTCTATTAAATACGAGAAAGGATCAGCAATTAACTGAATGAATGAACATTTTTTCCATGGAAAATCTAAAACATGGCGTGTTATTTATTTGGTATCAAGACAGTCATTCAATTCAAGAAAAAGACAGGGGAAAATGGCCATTGGTGGAGAGATCATGAAATACTTCACATTGTTACTCCATTAGAATAATTGGTTCAGAATCAATAGAGTATGAATGTAGATGTAGGATGGATTGTAAGCGGACTAAGTTTCCATGATTGGACTATTAACACAAGTAGTAACTTGAAGCCCTCATTTAGTGAAGCTATATCTTACTGCAAATAAACTCATGACCGGATAATCAGTTTTGTAACACTGTCCTTCTTCGAAAATGAAACACGATATTTAAACAAGCAATTCCCACTTATGAGGCGTATTCGGAAAGTAAGGCCGATTAGGCGCAAAAGTGAACAAGAAAGTTAAAATTACCAGTAAGACCCTATCTTCAAAATTACAAAGGTGTGATAGTGCCCCATCTATAGTCCTACACTGCTATGGCAATCGTGGCCCGTTTTGGCAAACACAAAACTCTAGTATGAAAGTTCACTAACTAATGATAAGTAATTTGAATTATGATGGGGTTCGAAAGAATTGAATCGTTTTGAATTATTATGTAAATCTGAACACGTCAATACAGTGCTCTGCGCAACTTCGACACGCACGCTGGAGAACATCTACCACAGTAATTCTTTAACCAGCAACCGACGACTAGCTCAACTTCAGAGCTGATAATTCGTGTGCAGATAACACGGTGTTTATTACCAGAAATAATGGAATATTAAGAAATAACTTACTTCACATCTTTACTAAGCAGACAAAAATGGTTCAAATGGCTCTGAGCACTATGGGACTCAACTGCTGTGGTCATCAGTCCCCTAGAACTTAGAACTACTTAAACCTAACTAACCTAAGGACATCACACACACCCATGCCCGAGGCAGGATTCGAACCTGCGACCGTAGCAGCAGCGTGGCTCCGGACTGGAGCGCCTAGAACCGCACGGCCACCGCGGCCGGCTACTAAGCAGACAAAATGGGGTATCTTGCAGTGCGTGACTGTGAAATGTCGTGAACAAGGCATGCACCAGAGATACTCGTAAGACTCAATAAATGACTTATGAAAATAGAAATGCGAAACAGCAAGTACAGTAAGTGATATATGACTTCAAAACAAGCAAAAAGAGGACACATACCTCTTCGCATTCAGGAAACACATGCAACATAACACGACGATTCGACCAATCATAAGGGTTTAAATACGTTTGCACGACTCTAAGGAAAGCATAGAACGGCTTAAATTGAGGAGGTGAGTAATAAAATATGGTACATAATGTCTCGCGCTGAACCACATGATCGGGTAACCAGCTTCAAGGTCACCGAAGCACAAAGACTCATAAGTTTCTAATAATTCGCATGAATCTCAGCTCACATTCACATTTCGTCACAACTTTAGGTGCAGAATTCGTGGAAATAAGGTGTGGGATGCTAATACCACACGAATGAATTCATTCAAAATTTTTACACTGAACAACGACTTCGGATAAATGAAATGTTCTCACCAATAACCGCAAACGCGCTGCACAGCATCTGATGTCTGTCCATATGTAACAAGCCTCCGCCGGCGGGGGTGGCCGAGCGGTTCTAGGCACTACAGTCTGGAACCGCGCGACCGCTACGGTCGCAGATTCGAACCCTTCCTCGGGCATGGATGTGTGTGATGTCCTTAGGTTAGTTAGGTTTAAGTAGTTCTAAGTTCTAGGGGACTGATGACCCAAGATGCTAAATCCCATAGTGCTCAGAGCCATTTCAGCAATTTTTTATAATTTTCGCCTGTGTACATTTGAATCTTAAATAGCCAAGCTGTACCTGCGGCTACTATATGGCGCTCTCACTGAAATGTCATGTTCACTTGCCGCACTCGTTAACGCGAGCGTCTCAGACTGATGACCTTAGAAGCTAAGTCCCATAGTGCTCAGAACCGTTTGAACCATTTTTGAACAAGCCTCCCGGAACAGGTGTGCTTTCGAAGTTATCGGCAAGCATACCCGTGTTTACAACAGTACTGTGAGTGACCGAAAGAGCTTGGAAGTGACCGAAGTTAACTATTCTTTCGCCACAACACCTCAGAGAGAGAACTCGAAGAGCTGACTTCGAATTTAGCGGTACCAGTTACAGCAGATCTTTGCAAAGTATTAGGAAAAACCAGTATGCGAAATACTGAAAGCAAAGCAAAACTAATGAACAACTGAATGTACCGTTTAAATCTTAGAAGATACATACAGGGTGTCCACGCTAGAAGTGTACAACAGTATTTGTTTATATTTCAGTACCTATTATTGTTTATAACTTTAGTTGTACAACATTGTACACAGCTCACAAGTTTTTATGCATTTCGGTACAGCTCAACGTAGGCACCGTTCGTAGTTCGACAGATATCGAAACGGTGCTCCACTTGTCGCCACGTGTTCGTACGCATGACAGGCGTTATGGCCTCTACTTAAACGTAGATCCGTTGCCTCATATCTACTACATCTCGAACCCTTCTTATGTAGACAATATAATTCACGCACCGAAATCCGGTTGACACCCCCCCCCCCCCCTTCCAACAGATCCAACGTTCAGGAATTTTCCCATGGAGAAATGTGGTAAAATTACCATTATCGTGAGGATATCCCATCTTGCTGTAAAATGACGTCTGGATGCATCTGTGGAGTCCACCATCACTTCCAGGTAGGTGTATCCTGTCGCTGGCGCGCGGGCTCCATGTTCCTCAGTGCTGTTCATTAAAAGGTGAGAATCACATTTTGGAGACCGTCTCTGTCTATTGCGTATTTATCGAACAACGTAAAATGTGAAGTTCTTTTGTTATAAGCTTTTATTTGTGTACACCTCTAGCCAGGTCACTCTGTATATTAGGTGACAGCAGAGCTGTTTTGTTGAAGGAAACTTCTTGCAGCTGTCATTTTCTTTCTAATGTTTTCCTTAATTCGAAGTTCTTGTGTTCTCTTAATGCCAGTAATTGATAACATATTCAGTTCATAATTTTAACAGCTCCGCGAATTTATTCAAAGCATATTACGATCGCACGTTGTACAATGATTATGTTATAAGAATTTTGACCCACACTGTACAGTCTACGTTACAAGATGATCTCTTTCAATTATAGACAAACATATGTTAGCGAATTCTATTTTTAGCGGAAATTTTTATTTTAGAACCTTGTAATTCGGACTACTAAATACCAGTTAGTAAATCGCGGATGACATTTGCAAATTATTACCACACACAAACTCATTACTCTGCAACTGACAACATACAATTAATGAATTGATTCATACACATTCACTCAAATTTTCGCTTCCATAAATAACAGTAATCGGTATATGTTGTTAATGCAACTGTAGTGCAATATGTCCTACAATTCACAATTACATGAAAAAATAAAATGCAGAAATGTAACTTTCTACCGACTGAATAAATTCATGCAGTGTGATGGAATTAATTAAGCATGTGCTGATAGAAAGTGTTTCTTCAGAAAATTAGTTACTTGAACAAACAATGATAGGTGTTACAAAAGTTCGAGAAGTTACGTAATAACAAAGTGATCAATTGTTATAATGTAGTTACATTCTTAAATGAAAGTGATTCGAAACGTTTCAGTTAAGATTTTCTAATGAACTGAACGTCCCTAATTATATGAAGTATGTATTCCAGTCTTCCCCTACGATCCACAGCTTCCTTGATATCATGGGAGTTATTCCATGGAGTCTTATAACATATGCTATGACCTCGTCCCTTCTTTTGGTGACTGCCTTCCACATATTTCCCTCCTGCGGAGAACCGTCTTATTTGCTATCTTATCAGTCCAGTTAATTTTTAGCATGCTTCTTTAACATCGCATGTCAAACGATTAGATTCTCTTGCCCCCTTCCCCGCCCATAATGCTGTGCTGCAGGCGTATTACTACATCCTCAAAAATTATTTCCTCAAATTAAGATATACATTTGACGCTGTGCTACTAGACTTCTGTTTGCAAAGAATGCCCACTTTCCATGCACCAGTCTCCCTCTGAAATTCTTGTTTCTCCCGTCATTGGGTATTTTAGAGCCAGGCAACGCCATGAGCGAATTCCCTCATTCGCCTAATAAATAGTCCTCAGTTGTAGGGTTAATTCCATCTCGAGCATAATTTCTGCTACTTCTCATTACTTTTGTCTTTCTTCGATTTACTAGTGATTCATGTTCTGCGTTAATTATTCATTACATTCAGCAGATTCTGTAATTATGCCATCAGAAAATATTGATATTCTGTCACTCCGAAATTTTTATCCCACTCATGACTTTCCCATTTCCATAAATGGTTTTTCTACATACGGGCTGAACATCAGGGGAGAAATTTTTGTCTTTGGTTGTGCTGTAATTTGGAAAACTGATGACGGTAAAAGTTACTGTGCCGTCATGAGAAATTGTCTTATACTAGCAGAGTCAAAGAGTACCATAGAAACTTCGCAAAGTATTCACCATTCACAGCAACCTTCACCAGGCACTAGAAGGGTTTATCAAATAAAACATTCCTGCTCTTTAGGCCGCCGACAAATAGAATCTCCTCCCTATTGGGCATGTCGGAACACTTCCCGAAAGTTCGGCCGATTCTCGTGTTCATCTAATTTTTTTATTTCATAGTTAATGCATGTATAAGCACTTTCCTAATTCAAATCCTGATCTCCGATAATTCATCCACTTTTTTTGAGTCAGTGGTCTTATGGACTGTTTTGATGCGACCCGCCTCGTCTTCCCTTTCTGTGCCAACCTTTTCATCTCAGAGTAGCACTTACAATCAATGTCCTCAATTCTTTTCTGGATGTAAGTCTCTGTCTTCCTGTATAGGTTTTACCCTCTACAGCTCCCTCGAGTAATTCCCAGATATCTTAACACATGTCCTGTCATTCTTCCTTCTTCCTGTCAATGTTTCCGATGCATTCCTTTCCTCGACGATCCTATGGAGAACCTCCCCATTCCTTACCTCATCAGTGCACATAATTTTCACTGTTCTTCTACAGTACCACGTCTCAAATGCTTTGATTCTCTTCTGTTCCGTTTTTCCCACAGTCCATAGTTCCCTATCAGCTTCGAAAAGATACATGACAAAGTTCTTTTGAACTGCACGTCCATGCGTAAATTAAACAAAGATCATAGGTACGAAGAAACTGTAATGTTTTGAATTTTGGAGCTACAGAAAGACATAATTTCTATTTACACGGATGATGAACAACATGAAAATAGTAATACCTTTCGTAAACTTCAATCACACATTCGGTTTGCTGGACAGAGATACTTTGGACAGGATCGTAACGGAATTTCTGGTCAAAACTACGCTAGTAAATATAATCAAGGAGACATCAGCAATGACCATGCAAGAAGTCTCCTGTCACATGGCAATTAAGAACTTGGCATTTAAAACAGAAGTGAGACAACGTGATGGACTTTCGGCACTCTTCTGCAAATGTGTCTTAGAAAAAATCGTGAGGATTCGGAACCTGAAACGGGAGAGTCGTTAAATAAATACAGGGTTTGGGTTTGGGGGAGAAATGGTCCTCTCGGGAAAAAAGTTAACGCACAGGATCAAGGAACTTTTGCCTATAAATTTCAAGATGCAGATGTGCCAACCTCTTTCAGCTTAGAGAGCTCGCAGAGCTGGGGAAGTAGGGTTAATTCGTAAAAGCTCGATTTTAAACATCGTAACTTCTAAAAAATTGTTTTAGCTTTTCCATCTACCTTCGATCAGTGTTTGAACCGATTTAAACCAAACAAGTAGCGAGC
This sequence comes from Schistocerca cancellata, assembly GCF_023864275.1. NCBI lineage: Eukaryota > Metazoa > Arthropoda > Insecta > Orthoptera > Acrididae > Schistocerca > Schistocerca cancellata. The sequence goes on from NC_064627.1 coordinate 265,760,277, forward strand.
TTCAAAAATCTCCCAGAAAAACGTGTTTTGCATGTTACTGCACGTAAAATACGAACGGTGCACATAGAAACGGTGGCGTTATCTGAGCATTAATTTCATCCCGGTTAAAATCTTTTGCAAACGGAAGTAATAGTTTCGCGCAATGTGCCTGAGTGCCCACTACGGTTCGTCGTTCAGACCTTACATACTACACTGTAACATAGATACAGTAAGACAGATGTACCAACGGCTCTACAAATGGCCGCTGGTCTGGGATAAATAATGATTTTTACTCATTTTCAGAGCTCAAATAGGAACCAAGCGCCAAGACACCTTCCCCTCAAACCGCAACATTCTCAGACATACAGTGAGGTGAGAAAAGTAACGAAACAACGATACACACGCATACTGAAGGCGGTAATACTGCGTACGCGAGGTATAAAATGGAAACGCATAGTTGGACCTGTCATTTGTACTTAAGTGATTCGTATGAAAAGGTTTGCGACGTGATTGTAGCCGCACGACTGGAATTAACACAATTTGAACGCGGAGTGATGGTTGGGATTAGACGCATGGGTCATCCTGTTGAAACATCTCTGTGAAGTCGTTTCATAAGACGCTTGTCGAATTCGGTACAACCTATTCATTTTACTACCTGATTTTAGCTCAATTCATGAACTCTTCCAGAAAGACTGAGCACTCAGATAAGGCCTATTGATTATTATACGTGTGTTTTAATGTGGGTTTCGGTTTTGTTTTGTGGGAATCGCTGAATTGGTCATCGTCTGCTGGGAACAGAGGATGTTGCTTCTCGTTCAAAGGAGAGCACAGGATGGCCAACTTAGGTTTCCAATACCTGAACAGAGAGGTTTACCCATCCTAGGCGAGGGCTGTGTCGAAGGCTGTTTTTGTGTGTGAGGTTGGTGACGAAGGGCTACCCCTCTGGTTAGCCTCCGCTGCACGGGGAGCTAGGTAATCTGGAAAGAGCACTCTTCAGTGAACGCTTGGTGAGTACGGATCGTAGCTCTTAAGGGGGATTTCAGATGATAGGAATCAGGTTGAGTTAGAACTTCGTTATGTTTAACTGGTGAAATACTTAAGAACTTTAGCTTATCTGAAGCGTGTGAAGCGAGTTATTTTTTTAAATGATTTTTAAACTTATATTTTGTGGAATTCGCTTTTGTCTTTGTGTGTCGATTTTGTGCCACGTGTTTGGTAATCAATGACCCTTCTGGTTCACCACGGCACCGCAATGGGCTTTATTTTAACAGTTTGCTTGTTTAATGAGCTACAATTCGTGCAAGAATATTTGTTCTTTCGTGCGCTTTCTACAAAGCAGCACAACAGTTTGAGTCAGAATGCACCACGAGCTCTAGTTCGGCAATTTGCAAGCTGCAGACGCAGTTAGTATGTTTAATAATTATCGCACAGTCTTGTGTGTTGGTTAAACCTCAGTCCAGAATAGTGCATGCGTAGAATCGTAATGCTAATCTCACTGAGATATTTTTATGGTATTAATGCAAAGGAGATGATAGTATAATTGTCTCCCACACCCGTCTTCTGTGTTTCTTCTTGCTGTAGTTAAATTGTGCTCTGTTTCATTCTCACGTAATTCTTACTTAAATATTTCGAGTCAGGCACCAGTTATGTGTAGTTAGGATGTGCAACCAAATAATTAGTTACAATAAATAATTTACGTGAAAGATAAATTCTTTGGTGTCGATCTCGCCCCCTTACTCTGATTTCCATTCCTGAATTAATCGAGTTGTTTCATGCACGACATGGAGTGCTATTTATCTGGCTGCTTAAAGAAATTTGCGTACTTGTAATTAAATTATTAAAGTAATTAAACTAATAATTTTCCAGCTCCGTTTTTTATAAATGGTTAGGAAGGGCTTGGGCTGGTGGCGACGCTGAATTTCTGAATTTTTATCATTATTTGTGTGAGAGAAGCAGCTAGAAATGCGATATAACGTATATGGCTCGATGAGCAAAGCCGTAACTGCCTCACAAATCGTTAGAAAATTTAATATTCCGAGATCTACCGTGTCAAGAGTGTGCCGAGAATACCAAATTTCAATAAGCGCATAAATCATTGTGGGATTTACGACGAACGTATCCGTTAGAATAGTGCGGCGAAATGTGGCGTTAACGGGCTGTGGCAACAGACGACCAACGCGGTTGCCTTTGCTAACAGAACGACATCGTTGCAGCGTTTCTCCTGGGCTGGTGCCAATTCCGATTGGACGTTAGACGTCTGGAAAACAGTGACCTGGTCGGATGAGTCCAGGCTTGAGTTGGTAATAGCTGACGGTAGGGTTTGACCGTGGCGCAGACCCCACGAAGCCATGGACGCAGGTTGTCATCAGTGCACTGTGTAAACTGATGGTGGCTCCGTAATGGTGTGGGTGGTGTTTACATGGATTATTGACTGGAAAGAACATTGCAATCTACTTCTGTAAAACAGAGGGAAGATGGGCCGTCAGAGTTCAGGCCAAGTGGAGCGTTGATTACAACAGCAGCGACGCGGGCACCAGGTGCCACAGGGGCCACCAGGGGCATCGTCTTAGGGGGCGTGAAATGTTGGGGACTGCGGGCCAGCAGAGGCGTCAGCAACAACGGCGTTTGTACGTATAAGTGAACATCAACATAGCAAGGCATAGGTATCTCATCCACACATTATGAAACATGGTGAGGCAGAAAGTGACATAGAGAGTGCAATAAAGCCCTCCAGAAAGCCTTCCGAGCAGTCAGAGACAGTTAATGTACAGTTGGAAGAACTTGGCAACATAACATCATTGCTGTGATGAGGATTTCCGCGTAACCACAAAGGCTACTACTGAAAAAGTACTAGATTTGGAGTACAAACTCAGTCATTGAGCAATATCACAAGCCAAACTGACTGGGTGTATAGAAAAATTAGTAAAAGAAGAAAACAAAAACAGGACATTCTGTTAGTTCGCTAGTGTGGCAGCCACTGCTCCACTAGTTCAGACAGTCGTCACAAAATCAAAGACTAAGACCACACAGGCCAAGCAAGGTAGCACACTATTCATCAAATCCAAGGACAAGAAAGACGCAAAGCAAATACAAACACGTCTGTCATCGCTAACTGTACCGAAGAATGAAAAGATAAGGATCAAGAAACTGAAGACAGCAAACAATGCAGCAATAACTGAAACATAAACAGAAGAGGAAATCACGAAGCTGAAACAAAATTCGGAGTTGAATAAAGAAATGTTATGCGAGCAATCTAGGAAGCATAAGTCGAAAATGATAGTGTATCACGTCCTAGTTACAATGCCAGAAAGTGTATTAATAGAGTCATTGTACGAACAGAACTTGGAGGCAACGACAGATAGGAAGCAATTCTTAAAAGAAACGAAATTCAGGTTTAAAACAGGGCCACGGGAGAAGCTGACAGTAAGTTATGTACTGTAGGTAAATCCAAAAGTCAGAGCACAACTGGTTACGCAGAAAAGAATATACGTTGGATTTCGATCAAAAACTGCGAAAGTTTACGTTGCGGTCACCGAATGCTACAACTGCCACGACTATGTGTGCGTTTCAAAGTACTATAAGGATAACAAACCGAGACGCCTTACTGTGGAGAGTGTGACCATCTAAAAAGGAATTGTAAAAATACCAAACGAGTTCCAATGTGCGAAAAGGAAGGAATTATGGCATCCAACTGTGCGACGCACCAAATATTCATGGAGCGAGAAATTCAAGCCACGCGGGATTATCCGAGCGGTCTAAGGCGCTGCAATCATGGACTGTGCGGATGGTTCCGGCGGAGGTTCGAGTCCTCCCTCGGGCATGGGTGTGTGTGTTTGTCCTTAGGATAATTTAGGTTAAGTATTGTGTAAGTTTAGGGACTGATGACCTTAGCACTTAAGTTCCATAAGATTTCACACACATTTGAACATTTGAGAAATTCAAAGAACCGAATATGGACTCCGAGCTTTTATTGAATGCTATGCTGAGCGTCACTGGAAACCACCGAGTAAATCCAAAAGCTGCAAATATCACTTCAACGTTCTAAGAAGATGTCCAGGAAGAAAAACATTAAACCCGAGCCCACTGACCAAAAGGGTTATAAAATTACCTATCATCTTTGTAAGGAACGGAAACCTACATCGTAAAAAAAGCGAGATGCAAAAAGAGCAAAAATATTCCGTTCCAATGTGAAAGGCATAACGAGAAGAGACATAGCAACACAAACCGGATACGAGATGGACAATTAAAAGGCCAATAGTAAGAATAATGTTAAGACATAGTGGGGTTCTGGAAATGGCTTAGAAGAAAGGAAAACAAGGAATGGACAGCATGCCTAGCTCTGCACAAGGAAGACGTAAAGGAGGACATAATATCATATTTATAAAAAGTTGAAAGTGCAAGGTGTGTACCAGCCAACACGTTGTAATAGCGGAGTGCGATAGCACGCAACAACTAATAGAGGAAGATTGTGAAAATACACAGATCATACAATCTGCAGATGGCAACTGGAATTACGGAAAGGATCAAAACAATGATGGACATGACATAAAAAATGGAAGACGTTATGGCTTGACGCACGGCCTGTTTACGAAATGTGTGAAATTGCGATGATACTGGCTCAATTAGAGGATATGCATGTGTTAACCTTAACCTGAGCGGCGCGGGGTAGCCGCATGGTCTTGGGCGCTTTGCTACGGTTGATGCGGCTCCCACCGTCGGAGACTCGTGTCCTCCCTCCGGCATGGGTGTGTGTGTGTGTGTGTGTTGTTCTTAGTGTAAGTTAGTTTAAGTTAGATTAAGTAGTGTGTAAGCCTAGGGACCGATAGCCTAGCAGTTTAGTTCCACAGGGATTTACAACAAAATAAGACACCTAATTAGGCACAGTCATCCAAAAGGTTGTACCATAAATTTTCCTGTCAAGGAAGAAGTTGACCATATTCATCTTAGTGTCAACAACTTTCCTACAAATACGAAGGAACTGCAGACTCTACTTGACGTTGTCCTTTAGAGGAGACAGAAGACACTTGATACTGATCATCTGTTCAGGCAATTAGTGAGGACGTAGATGTCCTCACTAAGATGTAGAGCAAAGCGGGCGAGGAGATACTACTGAATATCCTTAAGGGAAACAGAACGGCAGAGAAGGCAGATTTTCTATCGAACAATCAAACAACAATGTACAGAATTAGTACACCAAACAAGAGTAGAAAAATAGGAGGCATACATTAATTATCAAATGTTAACAGATGTTTGGGGTTTTCCATACGAAATTGCAACAAATAAAGTTCGATCACGCACTGTATTATCAAACATGTGAAGATCCGACGCCACGATGACGACAGACTGGGAAATATCAGTGCAGTATCTACTTACAAATTTGTTGCCAGACGATACAACGATGGAAGACACGGAGTTCTATCAGCATCTTCGTTCTGAATACTATACCAGCATGTGAATAACAATGTTGATTCCATTTGCGTAGGAGGAAGCGAGGCTGGCAATAATGAAATTAAAGAAGAAGAAAGCACCAGGGCCTGATAGAATACCGGCAGAAGAGTCGCATCAGCTAGTGGACCAACTTGAGTCATATAAAACAGCGTTATGAAACGAATGTCTTTGTCAGATTCCGGTGCCCAGAATCTCAAATATCATTATACTAAAAAGAAGGGAAATCAAAGACCAAAGAGAACCGAAATCTTACAGGCTGATTTGCTTGGTAAATCCTCTAACCAAAGTGCAGAAAAACCTTCTGTGCCGTCATCTGAGGGACCACGGAAGTTAGTTGGCATGAGCCCACTGCATTACGGTTTCAGGAAAGGAAAATCTACCGGGAATGCGATAAATCACGCAATAAATAGTTGTCAACACCTCAGACGACCGGTATGTTATATGAATAATGATTAATATTGCTGGGGCGTTTAATAATGTGTGGCCTGCCATGTACAAACTTCTGAAGTAGATGGACTATCCAAGGTGTCTCCATCACAAAGACATCGCCAACGCTCACCCACAGGGCTCTGTTTGTGGTCCAGATTCTGGGCTGTTGACATAGAGCCATTACTGAATCAGCATCAGAGTATAACACACACAGACGTTGCATCGCTTACGCCGACGAGCTGCTAATTATAGTGTTTGCTAACACGAGGGCTAAACTAGAGTAGAAACAGTAGGATTGTTCTTGAATGACTAAGAAACTGATGGATAGAAAATAAACTAACGACAGCAGCGCACAAAACAGTCTGTATGCTACAAAAGAAACATTATGAAGAACGAGAAATCCCACAGTCAAAATAAATGGCCAACCTGTGAAAAGAAAAGAAGTATATAGGTACCTTTGAATTAACATCCACGGAGAGAAAACCTTTAAAAAAATGGTTCTGAGCACTATAGGACTTAACATCTGAGGTCATCAGTCCCCTAGACTTATAACTACTTAAACCTAACTAACCTAAGGACAGCACACACATCCATGCCCGAGGCAGGATTCGAACCTGCGACCGTAGCAGTAGCGCGGTTCCGGACTGAAACGCCTAGAACCGCTCGGCCGCAACGGCCGGCGAAAACCTTTCATGCTCATATAGAAATCGTGTACCAGAGAGGCATTAAAATCCTAAGTAACATAGCAACTACTTGCCAAAGGTGTTTTCAGCTGCCACTAGTGCAACAAGGACGTGCCGCTATGCAATCTTACTCGCTATTGTGGGCTACAGGTCGAGAGTTTGGATTCATAGAACCAGATACGTAAGCAAAGCGCGGCCTCTACGGCAAGCACAGAGGGGTGTACTCTTGCGCCTGACAGGCGTGTGTAGAACAACACGGACTGAAGCACTTCTGATGATGTTAGGCTTGCTACCTCTAGAATCTAGCAATAAGAAAGAGAGGTGCACAATATTGGTTCAAAAAGAGAGAATATAATAAAGTAAAGGAGATACTGGGCACAAGAGCCGTATCGAAAAAGAAAATAAAATCACGCATTGATATAGAATGGCAAGAAATCTGGGGCATGGTAGAATGAGGAAGGAGAACTTACCAGTTTGTTCTTAACATAAAAGAAAGAACAAGACAGACATGCTTCCTTTCTACCAATGGAGCTATACACTACCCGTCGGGACAAGGACCGTGTCAAAACTAGTTACTAAAAAAAGCAAAAGCGCACCAGAGACACTTGTGAATGTGGAGCAATGTATAATAATAAGGAATGAGGAAATCTCTTACAGTTACCAGCTTATGAACTACAAGCCTAGATGACTGAGAGAGAACCAAGAAGAGGTCTTACATCCGATAACGAGATGCGCCACGGCAGAATCCCCACTTACAACCACCTTCTGGAAGCAGTGAGGAGACGAGCCTCGGTGAGGCTTACAGTCACCTCCCAATCTGTACATCTTGGGTGGCACAGTAGCACAGTTCCTTTAAATCTTGAGGTGCACCTCAGTGTGTATGGGGACTAACCGACCAGAAAAATGGGAGATCCAGCTTGTTTCTAATATCAAGTATAGTATTGCATTGTAGTGTTGTGTAGCACAGTACTGCGTGGTATAGTGCTGTCGTAGCGTAGTCCAGAACAATAAATTACAAGATTTGTGATCTGCCAATGCCGCATAGTGTAATAGACTAGTAGTGTGTGCCTTCTGGATTCCTGATGAACAGATATCTTTGCGCCAGATGGCCAAATGGTAGTATGCAGGCTTTATTTCTAGTTTTATTTTTTTTAATATTGTTATTCTATGTGGATTTTCCCCCCACTAAATGGCATAATGCTTAGTTATTGTTGTTGTGGTCTTCAGTCCAGAGACTGGTTTGATGTAGCTTATCGTGCTACTCTATCCTGTGCAAGCCGCTTCATATCCAAGTAACTACTGCAACCTACATCCTTTTGAATATGCTTGGTGTAATCATCTATTGGTCTCCCTCTAAGATTTTTACCCTCCACACTGCCCTCCTGTACTAAACTGCTGATCCCTTGATGCCTCATAACATGTCCTACCGACCAATCCCTTCTTCAAGTCAAGTTGTGCCACAAATTCCTCTTCTCTCCAATTCTGTTCAGTACCTCCTCATTAGTGATCTACCCATATAATCTTTCGCATTCTTCTGTAGCACCACAATTCGAAAGCTTCTATTCTCTTCTTCTCTACAAGATGTATCGTCCACATATCACTTCTGTATATGGCTACGCTCCATACAGATACTTTCAGAAAAGACTTCCTGACACTTAAATCTATAGTCGATGTTATTAAATTTCTCTTCTTCAGAAACGCTTTCCTTGCCAATGCCAGTCTACATTTTATATCCTCTCTACTTCGACCATCATCAGTTATTTTGCTTCCAAAATAGAAAAACTAATTTACTACTTTAATTGTTTCATTTCCTAAGCTAATTCGCTCAGTATCACCTGATTTAGTTTAATTACATTCCATTATCCTCGATTTGCCTTTGTTGATGTTCATCTTATATCCTCCTTTCAAGACAGTGTCCATTCTTTTAAACTGCTCTTCCAGGTCCTTTGCTGTCTGCGACAGAATTACAGTGTCAACGGCAAACCTCAAAGTTTTTATTTATTCTCAATGGATTTTAATTCATACTCCTATTTTTTCTTTTGTTTCCTTTACTGCTTGCTGTATATACAGTTGAATAACATTGGGGAGAGGCTACAACCCTGTCTCACTCCCTTCCCAAGCACAGCTTCCCTTTCATGCCCCTCGACTCTTATAACTGCCATCTGGGTTCTGTACAAATTGTAAATAGCCTTTCGCTCCATGTATTTTACCCCTGCCACCTTCAGAATTAGAAAGAGAGTATTCCAGTCAGCGTTGTTAAAATATTTCTCTAAGTCTACAAGTGCTAGAAACATAGGTTTGGCGTTCCCCTAAATCTACCCTCTAAGACAATTCGCAGGGTCAGTATTGCCTCACATTTTCCAACATTTCTACGGTAGCCAAAGCGATCCTCCCTGAGAGGTCGCCTTCTACCACTTTTTCCATTCATCTTTAAGGAATTTATGTCAGTATTTTGCAGGCGTGACTTATTAATCTAATAGTTTGGTAATTCTCACACCTGTCAACACCTGCTTTCTTTGGAATTGGAATTATTATATTTTTCTTGAATTCTGAGTGTATTTCACCTGTCTCAAACATCTTGCTCACCAGATGGTAGAGTTTTGTCAGGATTGGCTCTCCCTAGACTATCAGTAGTTCTAATGGAATGTTGTTGTCTACTGCTGGGGCAATGTTTCGACTTAGGTCTTTCAGTGCTCTGTAAAATTCTTCACACAGTATCATATCTCCCATTTCATCTTCAGCTACGTACGCTTCTGTTTCTATAATATTGCTCCAAGTGCATCGCCCTTGTACAGACCCTCTATATACTCCTTCCACCTTTCTGCTTTCCCTTCTTTTCTTCAAACTGATTTTCTATAATAGCTTTTGATATTCACACAAATGGTTATCTTTTCTCCAAAAGTCTCTTTAATTTTCCTGTAGGCTGTATCTATCTTAGGTGATATATGCCTCTACATCGTTACGTTTGTACTCTAGCCATCCCTGCTTAGCCATTTTGCACTTCCTGTCGATCTCATTTTTGAGATGTTTGTATTACTCGTCTTTGTACCTAATTGATCCTCTGCTGCCTTCACTATTTCATCTCTCAAAGCTACCCATTCTTCTTATACTGTATTTCTTTCCCCCGTTCTTGTCAATCGTTCTCTAATGCTCTCTCTGAAACGCTCGACAATCTCTGGTTCTTTCAGTTTATCCAGGTCCCATCTATTTAAATTCCCACCTTTTTGCCGTTTCTTTACTTTCAATCTATAGTTCATAACCAAAAATTGTAGTCAGAGTCCAGAAACCTTCCAGTGTCTCCAGGCCTTTTCCACGTATACAACCCTCTTTCATGTTACTTAAACAAAGTGTTAGCTATGATTAAGTTACTCTCCGTGCAAAATTCTACCAGGCATCTTCCTCTTTCATTCCTTACCCCCATTCTATATTCATCTACTACTTTTCCTTCTCTTCCTTTTTCCTACTATAGAATTACAGTCCCCCAATGACTATTAAATTTTCGTCTCCCTTCACTATCTGAATAATTTCTGCTATCTCATCATACAGTTCTTCAATATCTGTGGTAGGCGTGGGCTTCGTGTCTATCTTCGCTACAATAATGCGTTCACTATGCTGTTCGTAGTAGCTTACTTGCACTCCTACATTTTTATTAATAAACCTACTCCTGCATTGCCCATATTTGATTTTGTATTTATAACCTTGTATTCACCTGACCCGAAATCTTGTTCGTCCTACCACACAACTTCACTAATTCCTGCTATAACTTTAACCTATCCATTTCCCTTTTTAAGTTTGCTAACCAACCTACCCGATTAAGGGATCTGGATATTATGTTACAATATTATGTACTTTATTCATGTTAATTCATTTGCAACATTCAGTCTGCTCTTTTATGTAATAATAGACTACAAATAAATAAACACAAGCACCACAGTAACGTATTAAAGCGACGACACCGGACAAGTGACTTTAATTCGATATCTGCCCTGTACGGGAAAATACATAATGAATATACCAGCACAGATTGTAGACAAAAGGCTGACAACATACGGGTTTTTAGGACTGCCCGTCAGTCGTGCTCGGATGGTCTAATGGCAACGCGAATGCTAGCGATAAGCGGAAAACCGGGTTTCGAGTCCCGACCTGGAACAAATTTTCACTCTTGTCATTCCATTATACAGCTGATGGTTGTCCATATTCACAACTGCGAATACAGTTCATGTATTTCATAACGGCTACCAGAAGAAGTGGCGCGTTCGGCAGGACGACGGTCCAAACTCGCGTCCAGCCATCCTTATTTAGGTTTTCCGTGATTTACCTAAATCGCTTCAGGCAGATGCCGGAAAGTTCCCCTTGTCTTGGCAGGGCCGACCTCCTTCCCCGTTCTTCCCTATTCCGACGGGACCAGTGACTTCGCTGTTTGGTCCCTTCCCCAAAATCAACCAACCAACCAAACAGACTGGCTGTAGTCGCCGCCGTGCATGTTCCTTTGAACGTGCATGCGTTTCCGAAGGAATATTGCAACCTACTTCTGAACAACAAAGCTACTGCAATACCATACCCATTGAACATCTATGGGACATAATCGCTCGTAGCGGTCGCGCGGTTCCAGACTGTAGCGCCTAGAACCTTTCGACCACCCGGCCGGCTCGGGAGGTTAGTTCGTGCACAAAATCCTGCACCGGCGTACTTTTGCAGTTTTCCACATCTACATGAATGCTCTGCAAATCACATTTAAGTGCCTGGCAGAGGGTTCATCGAACCACCTTTACAATTCTCTGTTATTCCAATCTCGTATAGCGCGAGGAAAGAATGAACACCTATATCTTTCCGTACGAGCTCTGATTTCGCTTATTTTATCGTGGTGATCGTTCCGCCCTTTGTAGGTCGGTGTCAACAAAATAATTTCGCATTCAGAGGAGAAAGTTGCCGATTGGAATTTCGTGAGACGATTCGTTGTTGTTGTGGTCTTCAGTCCTGAGACTGGTTTGATGCAGCTCTCCATGCTACTCTATCCTGTTCAAGCTTCTTCATCTCCCAGTATCTATTGCAACCTACATCCTTCTGAATCTGCTTAGTGTATTCATCTCTTGGTCTTCCTCTACGATTTTACCCTCCACACTGCCCTCCAATGCTAAATTTGTGATCCCTTGATGCATCAAAACATGTCCTACCAACCGATCCCTTCTTCTAGTCAAGTTGTGCCACAAACTTCTCTTCTCCCCAATCCTATTCAATACCTCCTCATTAGTTACGTGATCTACCCACCTTATCTTCAGCATTCTTCTGTAGCACCACATTTTGAAAGCTTCTATTCTCTTCTTGTCCAAACTAGTTATCGTCCATGTTTCACTTCCATACATGGCTACACTCCATACAAATACTTTCAGAAATGACTTCCTGACACTTAAATCTATACTCGATGTTAACAAATTCCTCTTCTTGAGAAACGCTTTCCTTGCCATTGCCAGTCTACATTTTATATCCTTTCTACTTCGACCATCATCGGTTATTTTACTCCCTAAATAGCAATACTCCTTTACTACTTTAAGTGTCTCATTTCCTAATCTAATTCCCTCAGCATCACCCGTCTTAATTCGACTACATTCCATTATCCCCGTTTTGCTTTTGTTGATGTTCATCTTATATCCTCCTTTCAAGACACTGTCCATTCCGTTCAACTGCTCTTCCAAGTCCTTTGCTATCTCTGACAGAATGACAATGTCATCGGCGAACCTCAAAGTTTTTACTTCTTCTCCATGAATTTTAATACCTACTCCGAATTTTTCTTTTGTTTCCTTTACTGCTTGCTCAATATACAGATTGAATAACATCGGGGAGAGGCTACAACCCTGTCTTACTCCTTTCCCAACCACTGCTTCCCTTTCATGCCCCTCGACTCTTATAACTGCCATCTGGTTTCTGTACAAACTGTAAATAGCCTTTCGCTCTCTATGTTTTACCCCTGCCACCTTCAGAATTTGAAAGAGAGTATTCCAGTTAACATTGTCAAAAGCTTTCTCTAAGTCTACAAATTCTAGAAACGTAGGTTTGCCTTTTCTTAATCTTTCTTCTAAGATAAGTTGAGACGATTCAGTCGCAACGAAAAACGCCTTTCTGTAAATGATTTCCAGCCCAAATACTGTATCATTTCTGTGACAGTCTCCCATATTTCGCGATAATACAGTTTTCGATGGCTATAGAGGGAGCATTGTTCAATATCTCTACAGAAAACTTCCGACGACTCGTTGAGTCCCTGTCACGTCGTGCTGCTTCACTACGCCGGGTAAAAGGAGGTCCGGCACGGTTTTAGGATGTATTCCTTGACTTCCGCGCTGTGATGATACTGTTGTTCATTCTTGCTCACTTTATAAAGACCGAGAGAAAATATGCTAGCTGTAACACTTTACTGCCATGCCTGTAAATTTCTATTACGTCATGCTTCATTATTTCGTGATGACTACTTGCCTTGGCCTGTACTCCACTTTAGCTGCTCCTGCAAACCTGTAGAATATTGTGCAATTTTTTGAATTTTTGTGTGTGGTGTGTTTCTTAAAAGCCTTCATGATAGTGAATCAGATGTCTTTACTTCTTTGCATTACTTGAAAAAGTATGTTCGTTAACAAACTGTTTATTAATGTGTTGTTTGCACCAACGATTTTATATACCTGTTTAATAGGGAGAGTATTGTTCCACGTTTAGGTTAGTCATAAATATTTCAGTCTTTCTTCTGTCAACCGACAAGTGTTCTTACTATTAATGGAAAGTAAATATGCTATTCTTATTAACCAAAAAGTGTTTTCGCTAGTCATACCGTTTCAAAAATTTGTGTTTAATCCATATGCTTATTACAAAACATCATCACATACTGTTATAATATTGTCACTTATCGATACTATCATATCACGTTCATGTAACTTTCGCGTAAGACCATATAATATGATATCGTGTTAACATACTTCACTCTTTCCACACTTCAGCTTACCTTGATTATTTCTTTTAAAATTATCTCAGAGTCTGTTACTCCCTTTCTCATATTCGATAGCGAAGAACAATAGACAAGCTAGGTGTAGTTCTGAATGTAAAGACAGGAAGAACTGACAACACAAAAGAAAATGAAGTAATAGTGTCAGTTTACTGGGGCACCTGGTAGTCGTCAGTTACCGGGCATCACAACGAATGAGTGCCTCCTGAGGTTGTTACTCCTACATCAACTGCTGCAACATAGCAACATCCTATATGCTTTTGTTAACTGCTTCTCTCATATGTAATCAACAAAAGTGTGTGTACTTTGCTAACTATATTTCTCATCTTAGCTACTTAAACTCTGAAAGCAACTTGCTGGAATCGTTTTTGTTTTGTCCATTGCATAGGAATGCAACTGGCACTTGAAGGTCATCGACCGCTCGCTTCTTTCTGCTGACTATGCGTGAACTTCACATGCAATAATGTATCGCCCTATGCACTAAGATTAATTCTACTTTCTCTTTCTTCCTGATCACATTCCGATATTGTTTTCTTCCTAACTTTCTCTATAAGTTTAGTGACATGAATGGTGCAGTTTCGTTCACTACTACAGTAAATTTCTATACTTTTCCTCGATTTCTCTCAAATTAACCCGAATCACATTTGTTTGTATTTAAAAATGAAATCTACGTTGGAAATGTTACTACTGTGTTTGCATATATCCCTTTAGGCACTGATTCAATCTGCATATACTTAAGGGGAAAGTAATTGCTACCAGGTTTAGTATTTTTACCTTTCGCATTGGCAACTTCACTAACTTTCGTGTCTAACGCGTGTGACGTTAATTATCTCTATCACAAAGTCCACTGATCTCACTTGGTGTGTCAATAATTCCGCTATTTATAGTGTCGTTTTCCACTGATGTCATCATCCCTTACCCTGTTTCCTATTTTGGTTCAACTTTTATCTGTTTATTGATGGATAGCCTAGATATAATTATTCAACCCTTGGTAGAAAGCACCTAGCCCATCATTTAACCCTTGATAGTAAGCATCTATGTTTGATTAGTTTCTTTAGTTTCAATCCCTTGATAATTTCTTTTAGTTCTGTGTCTACTTCTTATGTAGCTTGCATTAGTGTGCTCAACACTTCTTTTAATGTCATACTTCGGTTTTGTTCCAACAAAACATTATTTGCCTCCTATAATCTCATTTTGCAAAGTGTCATTCGCATGACTTAACCCATGCAAGTCTTCTGATGGCTCATTTGAAGTTTTGACGTCAGATGCTGTCTCTGTCTGTCGACTTCATTCGAATTGACCACGTCAGTATCGCACGACAATACCTTCATTTTCAGAGCAGTCATTTGCGACAGACTCTACGTCTTCTTTCACGTTTTCTGTAACTCCTTTATTCGTGACCTGTAGTTGATCTGAAGCATTGTCGCTACCATACTTAGGCTGAACTCCTTCCCTACTTCTAAAAAGATACCTGCTCTTACCTTCACTTCCCATGTTTTAAGATTTACATACAATTCACAAATATTTATAAACTCAGTGATTACTACAGCATATACTATTACAACTCATAGTTCATTCCCTTCCTTCTACCAGCCGCAGCGCGGATTAAACTACGTCATGCAAAGCATAACACTCTTTTCTAGCATGCAGTAATCAGCGTAGCGAAGAACTCCTTGCAGTTGGATGCACGATGCCAGCCTGACTGCAGGTACTGCTATCACCGCTGCTTGCCCACCATGTACAGCCCACAGGGCGTCTCATTCTCTGCAGCAAAAAAAAAAAAAAAAAAAAAAAAAAAAAAAAAAAAAAAAAAAAAAAAAAAGGTTCCAATGTATGGGAAATCTTATGGAACTTAACTAACTGCTAAGGTCATCAGTCCCTAAGCTTACGCACTACTTAACCAAAAGTATCCTAAGGACAAATACACACACCCACGCCCGAGGGAGGACTCGAACCTCCACCGGGACCAGCCGCACAGTCCATGACTGCGGCACCTGAGACCGCTCGGCTAATCCCGCGCGGCTTCTCTGCAGCCTGCTCACCGTTGTTGCGCTCTTAGATGTGTGGATCCGTTGTGAGATAAAATCCTCGTTAATTATACCACCCACGCAATCCACTGACTGCGCACAAGGATGTTAATCTTAAAACACTTTAGTTTGAGATATCGTGATGTCAACTCAGTCATTAGCCTTTTTTCACTGTCGGGGACTCATTGTTATGTGATAATCTATCGCTTGTTGCTCTTGTTTGTATTGTGTGTGTGTATTAAACCGGGGACCTAGAAACGACAGAGAGGCTTCGTCCCACCGTAGCCCTCAGTGGTTCACAACCCCACAACTGGCCACAGCGGACCCCCCCCCCCCCTTCCGGACCACACCGAACCAAGGGTTATTGTGTGGTTCGGCCCCCCAGTGGACAACCCTCCCCCCTCCCCCCTCCCCCCTGGAAACGTCTCATACGAGACGAGTGTAACCCCAAATGTTTGTGTGGTAGAGTAATTATGGTGTACGCATACCTGGTGGCAGTGTTTGCACAACAATCGTCGACACAGTGTAACTGAGGCAGAATAAGAGGAACCAGTCGGCATTCCCAAGGTAGATGGAAAACCGCCTTAGAAACCATCCGTAGGCCGGCCGGCACACCAGACCTCGACACTAATCCACCGGGCGAATTCGTACCTGGGACTGGCACGACATCCCGCTCGGGAAACAGCGCGTTAGACCGTGCGGCTAGCCTGGCTGGCTCTCATTTGTATAGTTCAGATACCGTTATACCCAGTCCAAACACAATCATTTACAGTTTCTGTCCCCACTAGTGACTTCAGATCCCATGTGTTTAGAGAACTGTTAATGTTCTACCATGAATTCCATATACGGCAGAACAGTATGCAGGACTAATTAACCGGCCGGCCGCGGTGGTCTAGCGGTTCTGGCGCTGCAGTCCGGAACCGCGGGACTGCTACGGTCGCAGGTTCGAATCCTGCCTCGGGCATGGGTGTGTGTGATGTCCTTAGGTTAGTTAGGTTTAAGTAGTTCTAAGTTCTAGGGGACTTATGACCTAAGATGTTGAGTCCCATAGTGCTCAGTGCCATTGGAACCATTGGACTAATTAACCTTTGCAACTGGATAGAAAGAAGAGTGAACATTCGGTGCAACTAGGGTCCTGCGTATTCCCTCTTCTGCATTACTTCAGATTACACGCGCCTCTCCCAGTTCGTAGTTTAGGTGCAGAACATACGAGGAGCCATAGTTGCAATCGTGCTGCATCAAGGCAGAAGACACAGATTCGAAAGGCCCACCCACCTGTTGTCCCCTACAGATTTTCCTGGTGTAAGGCTGTAATAAACTTCCTGGCGAGTATGCCAAGGCCCTCCATATTCAACTAGAAACAATCAGGTAGACCATTCCGGGATCACGCGCTGCTATTGGCCAGTGCATATGACGTCATCGGGAATACTGTTCTATCACTAGAATTTAACACTAGATACATTAATTGTGTGTTCTTAAGTGCAGACCGACATTATTAAATATCGGTTGGATCTAACATTAAAAGAAACAAACACCTGTGTTTGAAAATAATAGCCACCTTCAAAAAAAGCATTAAGGGCTCATTATAGTTCAGGACGACTTAATATTAAAAGCTCACTGTAGCTCAAGGAGATGACGACGCAACCCACTGAAGATTTTTCTTTGCTGGCATTTCTTTTCTTTTTTTAGTTTTCTGCTTTAGGCATTATCTTCAAATGCCGCATCCTAATGAGGGTTCTTGGACTCACGTAGAGAGAAAGCACTTTGTGATGCATTTCGGGAAATTGAGGTTATTTTGAAAATACCCTTTTGCATCAATCAGTCACGCTTAGCAATATGTCGCCCTTGGAAACGGCAAAAATATCACTTCAAACTCCTTTATTTTATTGAACCAGCCATTTGAAAGAGAAGTGAACACACTTCTGGATATTACGAAGATCCATTTATGACTGGTGAGTAATCTGTATCCGGAAGAAGTTTCCCTGAGACTGGACCCAAGGATCTGTAAATGTGATCGAAACTGGCTAGTGTGAAACAGTGAGACAGAATGCTATTTACACTGTCTCTAATGTCTAGTTTCATTGCAAAAGAAGCACTTTTATTTACTTCCACAACATCGAACACTTAGCTGTCAGGACATTCTTACTTCTTGACAAAGAGTAGTTTTCCTTCCTCAGCAGCTGCATTTCAGTTTTGATACTGTGTGTTTCCTCTTTTGCAGTAACGCCTTCGTCAAGAACTACCTCTGTACTGATCGACTGATCAGAATTAATTTTCCTCGGAGTTAGAGCTTCTACAGTAGACAGCGGCGTTTCGTACTCTTCTCATTTGAAATCGGCAACCTCTTGTTAATGTGAATAAATCAATGATTTGTTGACATCGTTTCCTCCCCGGAGATTATGAACAAGGATTAAAAAATGTGCTATTAATTTAAGCTAACCAATTTCAGAATATCATTATTCTCTTTGTTGTTGTTGCAGAAATGAACCGTTTGTAATCGCCATAAAGAAGCCATCCGTGGATTATTCCAAACCACATAATATACACAAAGAGAATGAATATCTGGCAGTTAACTGTACGTTGTCCTCGTCGGTGCTTGTGACAGCTTCGAAACATCTTCATGCCAATTTCCAAGCCGGCCGCGGTGGTCTAGCGGTTCTGGCGCTGCAATCCGGAACCGCGGGACTGCTACGGTCGCAGGTTCGAATCCTGCCTCGGGCATGGGTGTGTGTGATGTCCTTAGGTTAGTTAGGTTTAAGTAGTTCTAAGTTCTAGGGGACTTATGACCTAAGATGTTGAGTCCCATAGTGCTCAGAGCCATTTGAGACAATTTCCAAAAACTTTGTGACGTTACCCTTTACATTTCTTTTCAAAGGTAACCCCAGAAGCACATTTTTTAATCCTTGTTCATAATCTCCTGGGAGGAAACGATGTCAACAAATCCTTGATTTATTCACATTAACAATATCAGGCCGGCTGGTGTGGCCGAGCGGTTCTAGGCGCTTCAGTCTGGAACCGCGCGATCGCTACGGTCGCATGTTCTAATCCTGCCTCGGGCATGGATGTGTGCGATATCTGTAGGATAGTTAGGTTTAAGTAGTTCTACGTTCTAGGGGATTGATGACCTCAGATGTTAAGTCTCATAGTGCTCAGAGCCATTTGAACCATTTTGAACAATATCAGCTCGTTTACACCATACACCCATTTGCGCTGTAGTTCTCTATCTTTCGGAACTCGACAATAGACAACATCCGAAGTGCATTCAGTAACAGCATAATGATTTAGACTTTTGTTCATAGTACTACATAACGGCCAGAAGGAAGAGTAGCTAACAAGCAGCCGCATTCTCGTTATTCCAAGAAAGGGATTTGGGAATTTGCTTGCATTAACGATGAGCGTGTAGCATTCTGCCTTCACACTTCTAGCTTCTCGTGTCTGTAGAGATCGCTCTAACGAAACTACGATTCGGTAGTTGTGCTAGAGTACATAAATGACGTAGTAAATGGTAGGATTACCGATAGTATTGGTAGCATTGGTAGGGGAAGAAGACGTAAACGAATGTATGAGAGAGAAACTGGAAGCCGACAACTTATCTCTGTTTCTTGGTTTTTGGCTGTCGTTTCGCATATAATTACAACTGCATATCATTCCGTGTCAGTCCATTGTCTCTTTTACATCCTTATAGAATATAAATTGCATTTTATAAGTATCAGAATTATTTGATGGCTTAACTTCGGTGATTTTATGAAACCAAAGAAATTACTTTTGTTGGAAGTATAGTTTACATACACAAACATAAGAAAAATATATGTAATTATTTTTTACTCAATAGAACGTTCTTCATCATGATAAAAGGCAAGTGATATCTGTTATTATTGATAAATACGAAAGCTGTTTGTGAATACAGGAACATATTTGCATACGTTCGACGAAATATCGATGCGATGTTTGATATATTTTTGTTCTATTTTTCTACTTTTTTTTAATTTTAATATTTTGTAGAGAAAATTGCCTTTCTACCACTATATGATAAATCTGTATTGTTTTCTTTATTTTTACTACAATGTCCATTTGTTTCACGTTATAAATAAGCAATTTTCGGGTAAGACTTGGATGAAACGTTGACAGATTCAGTTTTATAATAAATACGGTTCACTTTAAGTAACAGACAGGAGGATAACTATGTAGAAGAAAAATCTTCCATGGGTTACGTGGCCCTTTATGAATCATCACTCAGTTTCTAGGCGACTCACCGCTTCCAGTTTTTAGAGAAATCTAGTAAGACACTGGTCGCATACGTAAAGTAAGCGATCGGTTTGAAGTAATGCCCGACAGGTTATGCAACAAACGTAATGTGCAGGTGATGTGGGTACGACCTTGACTGAAAAAAAGCTACTAGGAAAACTGCCGTCGTGTAAACTTACTTATGACAGTCCATGGTAGCCTACAGCAGTTTTACAACTTTACGTATTCCTAATGTCACGCCGTTTCGCCAGCTGGTTCTGCGGGAAACCGATATGAAATGAGAGGCCTAATTTAATTCTAAAGAGGTATGCAAACGGCCTTTATTTATCAATCAACGTACCAGACCAAGCCATAAACTGCTAACAGAAAATGTAATAGATGTTGGACTACAGCTTTGTATCTAACATAGATATAATAAGTAACAACGACATTGTTTGTCCATAGGAAACTTTATATAATATACAACGACATACAAAAAAATCTACTCTTCATTAGTTGTACAGAAGTGATGCATTAATATTTATGTAGTCAGCGTGCATTTTTTTAAATGTGCGGCCTCACCTACTCGGAACGGTGGAGCTGCTCTGTAACCACCTGCTCACTTCACTTCGTCCATCACTCGACTTCCATAGCCAACCCGAAACACTTCGATCAGCGAGCATTGATGGTGCGCCAAAGGTAAATGAACTGTTCGCCGTCATTACATAACACTAAAGTTATTCAATAAAGTTGCTAATGAGAAGAATCTGAATAAATTGCATGAAACCTTACTACTGAAGATAGCAGCGATAATTGTCAATCAAATCTGAATAACCTACCTTCAAGAAATGCTAATAAATGAAAATTTGTGTGCACTCACTCCACCTCTTACTTCATACCTAATCTGACATTTACTTTCTCAATTACTGAGGCTCAGTAGTGAATACAGTGGCTCCCGGGGCCAGAAATGCTGCAAATATCTGCCCTTGTCCATGCGGTCGCTACAGGCTTCTCCCCTGTCCTTTACCACGAGTGTGTGGCTGAGCAGAAATCGCTACCCATCAGTAAACCCAAGCTGTCTGGAATATCACAATTACCGAAGATGTTGATCGTGCAGACATAAATACAAGATGATTCACGAAGATATGCTGATATTTTAATGTGTATAAGTAAAACTAAAGAAAAAAGTCCATACAAACATAGGTCCGCAACTGTTTAGTTACGGAGTTACGGCTAATAAAAGATTTTGTCTGACATTTAGCAACTTCGCTAATACGAAGTCAATGCAAAACTGTACGACGCTAAAGTAAAACACGATTTCCATTTATTTTGTTGTTATTGATCAGGTGAATCTAATAAAACATGTCCCAGACGTGTATCTGCAGTAGTGTTCCAGAACATCCATAGAAGCAAAGATTATTGAAAAAGTAAACTTGTTTACTATCCATTAAGAATGTAGAAACGCTTTTGTTATTGTTGGCAACCATTACTGAGTTGTTTCAGTCGTTTATAACCTTGAAACGAGTTAGTTTTCTGCATTGTTCAGTGAAAGAACATAATAACAACAGTTACTACAACTGTAACTACAGTTACAATACTAAACATTTAAATGAACATTTTCCCCAGAAATGGATTGGACGTCTGTGGCCACCCAGAAAGCCCGATTTAACAACAGATTTTTGTGTATAGGGAGGGATGAAAGACAAAGTTTATGACGACATAGTCAATACACGTCAGGTACTACTTGCTCGCATTATAAATGCAATAGACGAAATTAAGAACAACCCTGTGAAACTGAAACAAGTAACAAAATCTGTTCATATATGTGCAGCTAAAGGCATTGAACTCGGTGGAGACATTTTTGAACATTTATTGTGAATGTATTGTGAAATTGTGTGTACACTGTAGAACTTCCTTGACACTGAACTTCGTTTTTTTTTCGGTTTAACATGAATTCACCTGTTCTATGGTATTAATAAAAGCAGATTATCTGACACATTCATGAAGTTTCAGTTAACGTTATTACCATCATTGTTCCTAAATTAAATTCTCTATAACTTCTGTTGAAAATTTTGTGCTGTTGCCTGCAATTGAAAAAATCAAATTGGGCCCAGTAGTTAATAAACTAAAAATTACGTCTTTGCTTCCCTAGATGGGAAGATACACGTCTGGGACATGTTTTATTAGATTCACCAGACCAACAACAACAAAATAAATCGAAATCACGCTTTACTTCAACTTTGTGATCGCTTCATGTTAGTGAAGCTGCTAAATTTCAGGCAAAATCTTCTATTAGCCATAACTCCGTGACTAAACATTTTCGGATGTATGTTTATATGAACTTTTTTCTTTCCTTGTATAATAACATATTAAGATATATGTATATATTCGAGAATCATTCTGTTTTTCCATGTACAAATACCGCTTGTGATTGTTGGATATCGAAGTAATTCTCAAGACACTGTAGGCCCAGCTTGTAGTAATTGGTATATTCAGTTTTCGAATAAGTAACCATTCTTCGTCCTGATATGCATCGTTGACAATTATTACCTAACGTAGCAGACAGCTCTAGTGCAGGACGGTGCGCACTATCCAGGTCGGCGGAATCATGTGGAACTTTCCTTACAACTCAACAACTACTAGAAGATGTGAGTGCCTTGTTTTAAATAAACCCTGTGACGGCCTTGAGCTTTAGTTACCTTTGAGATTGGACGTAGTGAGTTGATGTTAGTCAGGACAGCCTTTAAGACGACAAAGAAGCCATTATCAACACTTCACTGAGTTTGAAAGAGGTCGTGTAATAGGGCTATGAGAAGATGGATGTTCCTTTTGCGATATTGCAGAAAGACTTGGCTGAAATGCAGCCATTGTATATGGCTGCTTTCAACGGTGGCCACGAAAATATACAGTCGCAAAAATCCCGGGCTCCGGAAGGCCATGTGGCACTACCGTGAGGGTAGACCATCGTGTTCGGCGTATGGCTCTGGCGCTTAGTAATGCACCTGAAGCAGCAATTTGAGCAGCAGTTGGCACAAAAGTGACGCAACAAACTGTTACAAATCGGTTACTTCAAGGACAGCTTCGACCAGACGCTCTGTAGCGTGCATTACACTGACCCCAAACCACTGCCATTTGCGACTTCAGTGCTGCCAGGCGATAGCTCATTAGAGAGGAAAGCGGAGGCCTGTTGTGCTTTCTGATGAAATATGGTTCTGCGTAGGTGCCAGTGATGGACGTGAGCTGTTAAGAGGCCATCTTGAGGGCTTGCAACCGACCTGTCTGCCTGATGGGCACACTCGACCCACATTTGGAGTTACGGTCTGTGCTGCGATTTCGTATGACAGCAGGAACACTCGTGGTTATCCCACGCACCTTGATTGCAAATTTCTACGTAAGTCTGGTGATTCAACCTGCTGTGTTGCCAGTCATGAACAGCAATCCAAGGGTGTTTTCCAATAGCATAACGCTCGCCCACATATGAATGTTGTAACCGAAGACGGCAAGAGCTGACAAGTGCGAGAATTATCGCACAATCAGCTTAACAGCTCATGCATCGAAGCCGCTTACAAGAATAATATACAGAAGAATGGAAAAGAAAATTGAGAATGCGCTAGGTGACGATCAGTTTGGCTTTAGGAAAAGTAAAGGGACGAGAGAGGCAATTCTGAAGTTACGGCTAATAATGGAAGCAAGGATAAAGAAAAATCAAGACACTTTCATAGGATTTGTCAACCTGGAAAAAGCGTTCGACATTATAAAATGGTGCAAGCTGTTCGAGATTCTGAAAAAGGTAGGGGTAAGCTATAGGGATAGAAGGGTCATATACAATATGTACAACAACCAAGAGGGAATAATAAGAGTGGACGATCTAGAACGAAGTGCTCGTATTAAGAAGGGTGTAAGACAAGGCTGTAGCCTTTCGCCCATACTCTTCAATCTGTACATCGAGGAAGCAATGATGGAAATAAAAGAAAGGTTCAGGAATGGAATTAAAATACAAGGTGAAAGGATATCAATAATACGATTCGCTGATGACATTGCTATCCTGAGTGAAAGTGAAGAAGAATTAAATGATCTGCTGAACGGAATGAACAGTCTAATGAGTACACAGTATGGTTTGAGAGTAAATCGGGGAAAGACGAAGGTAATGAGAAGTAGTAAAAATGAGAACAGCGAGAAACTTAACATCAGGATTGATGGTCACGAAGTCAATGAAGTTAAGGAATTCTGCTACCTAGGCAGTAAAATAACCAATGACGGACGGAGCAAGGAGGACATCAAAAGCAGACTCGCTATGGCAAAAAAAGGCATTTCTGGCCAAGAGAAGTCTACTAATATCAAATACCGGCCTTAATTTTAGGAAGAAATTTCTGAGGATGTACGTCTGGAGTACAGCATTGTATGGTAGTGAAACATGGACTGTGGGAAAACCGGAACAGAAGAGAATCGAAGCATTTGAGATGTGGTGCTATAGACGAATATTGAAAATTAGGTGGACTGATAAGGTAAGGAATGAGGAGGTTCTACGCAGAATCGGAGAGGAAATGAATATGTGGAAAACACTGATAAGGAGAAGGGACAGGATGATAGGACATCTGCTAAGACATGAGGGAATGACTTCCATGGTACTAGAGGGAGCTGTAGAGGGCAAAAACTGTAGAGGAAGACAGATATTGGAATACGTGAAGCAAATAATTGAGGACGTAGGTTGCAAGTGCTACTCTGAAATGAAGAGGTTAGCACAGGAAAGGAATTCGCGGCGGGCCGCATCAAACCAGTCAGTAGGCTGATGACAAAAAAAAACACAACCAAACATGCTGTATAGTGTGTCTAAATGCTGCCTTGTCCTGCTGGATCACCAGATGTGTCTCAAATCGAGCAGATATGGGACGTAATTGGTCGACAACTCCGTGTCATCCAAAAACAGAATTAATCGTTCAAAATTCAAATGGCTCTGAGCACTATGGGACTCAACTTCTGCGGTCATCAGTCCCCTAGAACTTGGAACTACTTAAACCTAACTAACCTAAGGACGTCACGAACGTCCATGCCCGAGGCAGGATTCGAACGTGCGACCGTAGCCATCTCGCGGTTCCAGACTGTAGCGCCTAGAACCGCTCGGCCACCCCCGGCCGGCCAGAATTAATCGTCCCTGTATTGACTAGTCACGTGCAACAGGCATGGAACTCCGTTCCCCAAACAGATATCCGGCTTCTGTACAAGACAATGCACACATGTTTCCATTGTTGCATTCAACTTTCTGTCGGTTACACCTGTTATTAATGTATCAGTATTTCACATTTGCAATAGTTTATCTCGCGCTTACATTAACCTATGATCTTGCTATGTTAATCACATACACAAATTACCTAGACAAATTTATTCTTATAATTTTATTACTCTACATCAATTATTTTTTGGTGCTGTGATATTTTCCTTCAGTGTATATTACTCTGACTTTTATGCAAATAATATCAGTTCACTCGAAGTTACCTTTTTAAATCACGCAAACGTTCTTACAATATCAGCTTCTGAGAAATTTACAACTGTAAATAGTGAAATAAAAAAAAAATATAAAATCAGAGTGGGAATAGTACAGAGGCAACTTCTTTCCCTCCTTTGGAGTTTAACAAGAGTCTTCTATGCTATTAAACGTACACTGGTGTCCAAAATTAAAGCAACAAACAGTTATTTCCCCGTCCTGTTCCTAATTCATAATATGATCATACAAACTGTCTACAGATGTCTGTTCATCACAGTCAACGGATAACCACGCCAACGATGATGTCAGGGCACTTATCAAATGGGGCCGTGCGTGCCGAGTAGTTCCACATCCACATCCCCACATCTGCAATCGTAGGGTACACAGCCACAGACGGTGCAGTACGGCACAGAGAAAACGCCTTTCCGACTCTCTGCGGATGATGGAGGAGGGGTTGGGGAGAGTAGAAACAATGGATGAGTACACTCTGCTGTGACCCGACGGCCTCATGGCACTCGTTTTGCTGTTTCTCGGATGTGCCGACATTTTTAGAGACTGAAACTGTACCCCGAAGACCAGCTCAGGGCCAACCACGAGTGACACGAGAAAGAGACGACCGTTATTTGGCTGTAAGGACATGACAGTATCACTTAGCACTGCACGGCAGTTGGCATCTGACCTCGCAGCGTCTACTGGACGTGGTGTATCGAGCAAAACGGTATACAGAAGGCTTCGGCAGAGTGGTATTTATTGTTGGAGAGCTGCTGTATGTGTACCTCTGACACATCTTCACAACAGGGAACGTCGAAAGTGCAGTCGTCAACCTGCCACCTAGATGGTCGAATAGTGAGCCAATGTTATTTTAACAGATGAGTCTCGATTTGATGTGGAGAGTGATTCTCGATGAATTCGCATCTGGGGGGAACGTGGAACGCGATTTCGGGATCCAAACATCGTCGAAAGAGACCAATATCGAGGAGGCTCCCTTCTGGTTGGGCATTGTTTATGTTGACCACTCGAACAACTCTTCTTGAAATTGTGCTGGTGAATCGGCAAGGTTTAACTGCTGTGAGGTGACGTGACGAGTTCTTCGTACCTTATGTGCGGCTGTTGCGCGTTGCTGTGAGCCAAGACTTCGTACTGATAGGCGATAACGCTCGACCTTATAGAGCACAGGTGGTTGATGTTTCCTTAGAAACAGAAGATGTTGGACGCATGGGATGGTCTGCTCGCTCTCTCGATATGAATCCCATAGACATGCCTGGGATGCACCAGTGAGACGGGCTGCATAACGTTAGCATCTACCTATCACTCTCGAAGACCTGCGAGCAGCTCTGCAGGAAGAATGGGCGTTACTGCCTCAGATAAAGATGGATTATCATTCACAGCATGACCCGTCGTTGTTAGGCCTGTATTGCTGCCAGAAGTGGTCACACTCCATACTAAGTACATTAACCAGGTGTCGGAACGTTTGTGCAAATCCGCTAAGTTGGAAAAAAAGGACATTTTTGTTTATCGTTATGCATGTAGCAGTTACATACGTTTTGTGTGTTCTTTATATTGTTTCTACTTTACCATCACCTGTTTATACCGTTTTGTGGCAAAACAAACACAACCGTGCAAAATTACCGTTTGTTGCTTTAATTTTGGACACCAGTGTATTTCGTGCTTGTATTTCGTTTCATTATGAATTACAAAGTCAGTTTCTTTGATTTCCTCTCTGAAACGAAACTATAACATGACGCAAAACTACACTCCGTTGTGTATGTCTTCCTTGCCCTCCTTCCATCTACCAGCAAAAGGATGTACACATCTAGTAACTGTCAGTACCTATTCGACATTCCGACATAATCTAAACTCACAAATCCCTGAAAATGCATTCACATGGAATACCTTTGAACAAATTGCGTCTTTGTTAGTCTTCTGTAAGTTTCTGGAAGCAAAGTACCATCCTAGAGAGAATGAAATATGCGTAATTTGGTTCTTGTATGCAAGTATGTTCCAAAAATAGTTGATTAGTCTAAAAGCACAGTTTTTATCAATACTGCACACTTTTTCATTTATATTGTAGCTATAGTCGTTCATCACAATTAATTGTCTGTCTTTATGCTACAATGCAGTTCTGATAAGCATTCGTGGTCTTTGATGAAATGCTTTCTTTGTGGGAGTACTGAAATATTTCTCATCCAGATATATAAAAGAGACTTTGTGTAGACTAGTTACACTCTTGCAGTTTCAGTTTGTGCCGGCCGGAGTGGCCGAGCGGTTCTAGGCGCTATAGTCTGGAACCGCGCCAAAGCTACGGTCGCAGGTTCGAATCCTGCCTCGGGCATGGATGTGTGTGATGTCCTTAGGTTAGTGGAATGATCATATAAAATTAATTGTTGGTAAGGCGGGTACCAGGTTGAGATTCATTGGGAGAGTCCTTAGAAAATGTAGTCCATCAACAAAGGAGGTGGCTTACAAAACACTCGTTCGACCTATACTTGAGTATTGCTCATCAGTGTGGGATCCGTACCAGATCGGGTTGACGGAGGAGATAGAGAAGATCCAAAGAAGAGCGGCGCGTTTCGTCACAGGGTTATTTGGTAACCGTGATAGCGTTACGGAGATGTTTAACAAACTCAAGTGGCAGACTCTGCAAGAGAGGCGCTCTGCATCGCGGTGTAGCTTGCTCGCCAGGTTTCGAGAGGGTGCGTTTCTGGATGAGGTATCGAATATATTGCTTCCCCCTACTTATACCTCCCGAGGAGATCACGAATGTAAAATTAGAGAGATTAGAGCGCGCACAGAGGCTTTCAGACAGTCGTTCTTCCCGCGAACCATACGCGACTGGAACAGGAAAGGGAGATAATGACAGTGGCACGTAAAGTGCCCTCCGCCACACACCGTTGGGTGGCTTGCGGAGTATAAATGTAGATGTAGATGTAGATGTAGTTCTGAGTTCTAGGGGACTGATGACTTCAGAAGTTAAGTCCCATAGCGCTCAGAGCCATTTGAACCATTTTTTTAACTGAAGCGCTTAGAA
The DNA here is from genome assembly GCF_023864275.1 of Schistocerca cancellata. Classification (NCBI taxonomy): domain Eukaryota; kingdom Metazoa; phylum Arthropoda; class Insecta; order Orthoptera; family Acrididae; genus Schistocerca; species Schistocerca cancellata. The sequence goes on from NC_064627.1 coordinate 265,788,562, forward strand.
CCGCACGGCCACACCGGCCGGCTCCATTTTTTTTAGATTCAGCTTGCGGCAAGATTTACATTCTAATATTTATTCAAATAGCGTTCTTCAATCGGTGTATAATTCGAGTGCGTAATGTCACAGGACATATTTCGTTCGTGTTGGTCGTGGCGTACAGTCATCTTGCCGCGAAAATTGCCATTCACCATTGTCGTTCAGTGATAGCGAAAATAAATATGTCATGACAGAGCGGCAAAAAATAATAATGAACGGCATATCGCAGCTTTCCACAGATTTCACTGGCCAGAGTGACACAGCGGTGGAAGGCCTACCGTGCGTTGTATGTCAACATGGAGGCCGGACAATTCCAACTCCAATACCTAAAGCATACACAACCGCCATTATACGCCTAGAAACGAGTCTGGATGAAGTCCGTACGGCATTCACTTTCATTCAGCCAAAAAAAGGAGTCTGAAGATTAATGGTTCCTAGCTACTCACAAAATAATTATTACTGTTAATCATTTGCACAGCCAAAGAGGCTGGATCATGCATACAAACTAAAAATGAAAAAAAAATAGTTACTCCTACAGTATCTGAGAATTTCTCCGTAACATAACAATTAAATGCAAACATTGTGACACGATAATTTATTTTCTTGTGATCATCTTCTTCTGCTACTTATATTTTATTCTTACTTCGATTACCCACGAAGGGCTGGCATCCAATAGAACAACATTTCCACCATCGTTTCACATATTTTATTTATTTAGTCATTAGTTTTCTGAATGCTTCCATGTGGCCCACCACAAATTTCTCTTTTGTGACAACCTCTTCATCTCAGAGTAGCAGTTACATTCAACGTCCTCCTTTATGAGTTGGATGTATTCTAATCACAGTATTCCTCACAGCTTTTACCATCTACAACTCACATTAGTACTATGGAAGTTATTTCCTCATGTCTTAATATTTGTTCACCCATTCTACAGAGAATTTCTACACTACTTACCTTACTAGTCCACCAAATTTTCTGCTTCCTTTTACAGTACCGCATCACAATCTCTTCGATTCTCTTGTTTTCCGGATTCCCCACACTCCATGATTCAGTGGAGTGCTCCAGACGTAGATTCCCAGAAATTTCTTCATCAGTATCCTTGTGCGATACTAGCATACTTCTCTTTCCAACTAATGCATTTCTTGCCTGTGCTACTTTCTATATGCCCCTTGTATCGTCCATCGTACGTTACTTTTCTTCCATGGTAGCAGAAGTCCTCAACTTCGTCTACTTTGCTAATCTCAGTTTTCTAATACGCATCACTTCCGCGTCTCTTCAGTTTACTCTCCACCCACATTATGTTCTCATTAAACTAGGCTTTTCCAGCGGTGTCCCATGTGGCAGGGGTGCTCGGGAGCTAGTTTAGGGCACCCGCCAAGTAGCCCTATTGCACACATCCTGCACATGCGCGCACCACTTGGCCATCGTTGCCCTCGACCGTGAAGTCGGGGCGCTATGGTCGCTTATGCCGCAGGGCAGCTACCGGACTGCCCGCATGTCAACTTTTCGTCCATCCCTGGCCCACGCAACAAGAGAGTACCCGCCTTAGGCGGGCAGTCTAGCTCCAACAGCCTACATTATACTCTTTATTCCATTGAACACGTAATTCTTTCGCTTTCACTGAGAAGCGGTATCATCAGCGAATCTTATCATTGACAAACTCACTCTTGAACTTTTTTTTTCTTCTTCATTGCCTCTTTGACATGTAGATTGAACAGTTGGGGGGAAATACTGCAGGGCGTTTCTTAAACCTTTTTTAATCCAAGCACTTCATTCTCTCTCTTCCATTTTTGTTGTGCACTCTTGGATTTTGTACATATTATATGTCATCTGCTACCGATATAGCTTATTGTTATTTTTCAGAATTTCGAGCATTTTGCATCATTTTGCATTGTCGAACGCAGTTTTGCAGGGCGACATACCCTATGAACGTGCATCTTTTTCCTAAACCTTGCTTCGTTTATCAATCGCAACATCCGAACTGGCCATCTGGAGCCATTATCTTCCTGAAAACAAATTAAATTGTCGTCTAACAGAATCTCAGTTTTTTTTTCATTCATCTGCACACTACTCTTCTCTTCGATGCATGAGACTTGATTGTGCAATAGTTTTCGCATTAATCTGCACATGCCATTTTCGGGATTGTCTTGATGATATTTTTCCAAAAGTCTGTTGGTTTTTCTCCAGACTCATACGTTCTACACAAAAAGTTGAATAGTCGCTTGATTGTCACTTTCTCCAATGATTTGAGATATTCCAACCGAATGTTATCTACCTCTTCAGCCTTATCTGGCCAAAAGTGTTCCGCAGCTTTGTTAAACTCCGACCCAAATACTCGATACCGTCTTCCATATTGGGCCCCATTTCGTCCTCAATACTTTCATCACACAGTTCCTCCCTATCGTGGAGGCATTCAGTGTGCGCTCTTCACCTATCTTCCTTCTCCTTTGCCCTTAACAATCTAATACCCCAATGCACACCTGATGTTGAAGCCCATAATTTTAATTTCATTGAAGGTTATTTTGACATTTGTGTACGCTGAATCATGCCTTCCGATGCCTTCCGATACATAAAAACAGATGTGAATCAACCCTTTTTTAAACTATGCATTGGTAGACAACAGTTATGTTTAAAACTTTTATATAATTTTATAATATACTTGACATATAATCACTTACAATAACGGTGATAGCTTTACGATATATAGTGGCGATGCTGGTGGTACACAAAAATAATCATGTTCACCTTGGGATTGTGGAACCGCAGGTAGTGCCTGTGAATGATTGAGGGGGAGGAAGGAGCAGGGAGGGAAATGGATGTATGGGGCGAGGTGAAGTGTCGTGATTAGGGCTGAAAAGAAGATTTCATTGTTGGGTGGCTCAAAATGGCTCTGAGCACTATGGGACTTAACATCTCAGGTCATCAGTCCCCTAGAAATTAGATCTACTTAAACCTAAATAACCTAAGGACATCACGCACATCCATGCCCGAGGCAGGATTCGAACCTGCGACCGTAGCGGTCGCGCAGTTCCAGACTGTAGCGCCTAGAACCGCTCGGCCACACCGGCCGGCCATTGTTGGGTGGTGGGTGACGATTGAACTTCCGTCAGGCGAGAATGACTAGGCATGAAGGTGCCTGGAAGGTGGTATATTAATGTGTTTAGTTGATGATCAATGCATAGTATAGGTGAGCCGTGGCGGCTGGCGCTAGGATGCTCGACTTGCATCGCTGATACCGATATTTGGCTATCCTGCTATTCTAGACTGCTACCCCGGCGGGTTTCCCGTGTGAACGTGTGACGAGTGAGTCTCCGGTTGGCGTTCAACGAACAAACTTGTGTTGAAAACAAGCCAGCGTCTCTAACCGTGGTGCATGGGCCTCGCCGTGCTCGTCACCCTTGTCTTTTGTCGCGCCGCATGTACGGTGCCGATCATTGGGCGCCTTGACGTGCAAAATTGTTGTTGGTTCGTCGTCTCACGCTTAACAGCTTCCAAGCTCGTAATTTGCAAGCTCCAAGTTATGTATGACTTTTATTCTGGGTTTAACTAAGAAGATTGTTGAAACTTATTGCGGCATGGGTAGCTGCCGGAGATGATTCTGAACTTTGTTGCACAGTGGCTATTTTACGGAGGCTGATGTTCCTCATTCCTTTTTTGATCATATTGGAGTGTGTGTTTTAAGAGGTTTTCATGCAACTTTTAACTTGTTTTAGGACATATTGTCGTCTTTGGAACTGGCGGCGGTTGTGCACGTGCATGGCAGCCGTAGAGTTAATGGTTTAATCATTTGTCACGGCATCATTTGGTATATTTAATGTTGAACGTGCCTTAAGGCAACTTAAGTGATCTCTAAGTTTCCTGATAATTTACTGGGAGACGGGTAATATTAGAGTATTGCTCGTTAAGATTCTGGGGCGTGCTTATTATATATTCTAGTATGGCTGTGATTTGACCTTGTTTCCTTTGCAGTCTGTTTGTGCTGCAGGCCGTTTGTTAAGACTGCTCGTTCCCTGGCGTCGGTGTGGTTATGGATTCTTGTCAGGACCGCCCATTGTGGGGCCGGTCAGATTATATATAAATATATACCGCCTGCTATGTGACCCTGTGCATAAGCTGTGGGGAGTGAACGCCCGTATTGCCTGCCAGCCGTAGCGTTATTGCTTCCAAACACTGCTATGGGCCTTGACGCTGTTCGCTAAAGTTAAATGCAATTTGAGAATCATTCTGAGTCATAATGTCAGTTAATTAAGTGAGGCCACCTTTTTAATATTGGCGTTTCTGTAAGTCATTTTATTGGTTGAGTTATTACTAGCCCTTCTTATTTAACACTTATGTTAATCATTTGTGTATCTCTAATGAACGTGAAACTTGTTATTATTCCTGTGTGCAAGTTTTGCGACTTTGGTTGGCCCACTTTGTATTTTTGGTATAAGCATGTTTCACTGTGGACCTATATGTGGGCAGTTCAGTTTTATTAAGCTTTAAGATCTCTTTGTTCTTTATGAAGTTGTGGTATTATGTGGCTGTGTAACTTTGGTTGGAAGTGTTTAGTGTTACTAGTCTCTTGAGACATGGTTAAACAAGAACGATAGTTTGTGATTAATTATTCACCGTGCCTACTATCAATGATTTTGGTTGCGGACGCAAAATATATGATTCTTATTCGTGTTTATGTAATTCAATTAAAGTGAAGATTTGTATACTGCACCAGAGAGAGGGCAAATGTCCGAATTGAAGTTTGCAATAAAGTCTGCTTTGAGGCAAAGTAAAATTGTAAAAAATCACAAGCTTGTCCATCACCAGTGATCCCGGGCTTCCTATTTCTTTTTAATAACTGTGATGAGATTGTAATTTTGATTTTCTATGGAATTGGGTAGGACCACGGTTCATAGGGCCTTCCAAAATTATCTTAACAACTTTGATCAGGTGTATTTCGAAAAGGTAGAGAGGTAGAAAGGTGCAGTTTGCGGCACAATGTTCACACACCTAACAGTAGAGGCCAAATGTGATTGCCCAACTCCAACGGAACATACGGATACGTTACAGAGGCACACGACGTTCAAGGAATCAGGAAGTCTCACGGACAGGACGAGCTGGACGTCCGAACACGAGTAACGCGAACATGTAAAGGTGCATCTTGCATTTATCCAGAACCCAGCCAAACCAATCGGTCAAATGTCTCGGCCACCAGCTACGGTACACAGGGTGCTACGCAAGAGGAAACGTTTCATGCCTACAAATTGCAGCTGCTGTGTACACTTAAATCTCGTGGGAAGCCAAAGCGTAGATCGTTTGTAATTGAGATTATGAGTCGTCTCAACGATGACCCAGACTATCTCATAAACGTGGAGTTTACGGACGAAGCTTGCTCATGTTAATGAGGATGTGCTAGGCAGAACATGGGAAGAACTGGAAAATCTTTTTGATATACTGCGTGATGGCGCTCACATTACTAAACCTCAGGTGTGTGTATAAACATTAATCGGCAAACCGCACCTCTCTGCCTATCCCCATTTCTGAAATATACACGATCAAAGTCGTAAATATCATTTTGGAGCACCCTGTATATTTTGTGGAGGGATTGGGTCTTGCGGTCCATTGATGGGTCATAAAGAGAAGAAGGTGTGGGAAGTGGATCCGTTGGTATTGCGTGTGAGCTGAGGAAGGTAGGCGGATAAGGTGTGCGAGACGGAACGCATTTCTTTCCAGTATTGTATGAGGATGTAGAATTATGAGAGACAAGGATCCAGGAAATGCTGGCATACGTTAAGATGATATGGATGAGAGATTTATATGTGAGATAATATTAGGTCCGGTTGAATGTAAGTACACAACGAAAGGTTATTTCAAAAAAATAAATTTTTTTTCAGAAAGTACAACCTCCACTCTATTTTTCGACATTGTTGCCAAGTTTGTTCAAACACGTATCATATCTCTCAGCCAGTTTTAAAATACCCTCTCCATAAAAACTTGCCAGCTGCTCTGCTAACGAAGAGTTCACTGCCGTTTTCACGTCGTCGTCATCATTGTAACAGTTGCCACTGAGATGTTGTTTGAGGTAGAGGAACAGATGGCAATCACTCTCCGCAAGATCCGGACTGTAGGGTGGGTGGTCTAAAACTTCGCAGCGAAAACTGTCCAATAAATCGCGGGTCTGACCTGCAGCTGAGGTCCTGCATTGTCATGGAGAAGTACAATGTCCTTTGTCAGTATGCCGCGTTCTTTGTTTTGAATCGCTCTTCGTAGCTTTCTCAGGGTTTGGCAGTATGCTTCTGCATTGATAGTGGTTTTTCCTTACATGAAGTCGACCAACAAAGCACCACACCTATCCCAAAATACCGACGCCATGATTTTGTGCTGGGACAGAGTCTGTCTAGCCTTCACCTTTACATGCGAGGATGTGTATCTCCATTCCATGCTCCGCTGCTTCGATTTGGGCGTGATATGCGAAACCCATGTTTCGTCTCCAGTTACGATCTGACTCAAGAAGCCGTCACCTTCTTCATGATAACGAGTGAAGAACTTCATCGCACACTCAAATCTTTGGTTTTTGTGGTCCACTGTTAGGAGTTTCAGGACCCAACGTGAGCACAGTTTTCTAAACTTTAGGTGTTCCGAAACAATGTTGTAAAGCACTGATCTCGACACGTCAGGAAATTCGTTTTAGAGACCTGTTATTGTGAAGCGCCTGTTCTCACGAATCCTCGCTTCAACTGAAGCGCCCGCATCTCGTGGTCGTGCGGTAGCGTTCTCGCTTCTCACGCCCGGGTTCGATTCCCGGCGGGGTCAGGGATTTTCTCTGCCTCGTGATGGCTGGGTGTTGTGTGCTGTCCTTAGGTTAGTTAGGTTTAAGTAGTTCTAAGTTCTAGGGGACTGATGACCATAGATGTTAAGTCCCATAGTGCTCAGAGCCATTTGAACCATGTTTCAACTGAAGCCACCAAATCGTCTGTAATCAAAGAAGGGCGACCGGAGCAGTCCTCATCATGGACGTTGTCACGGCCATCGTTGAATTCTCGTACCCACTTACGCACTTTATCTTCACTCATAACAGTATCACTGTACACTTCGCAAATATGTCGCTGAATTTCTGCAGCAGACAGGTTCCTTGCTGACAAAAACCGTATCAGTGAGCGAACGTCACATGCGGCGGGCGAGTTGATAGTCTTAAAAATTTTGAAAGCACGGAACAGAACCGCACAGGTTAGCTACAGAGTTGAAACTGAGCACAGTTGTTCCCGAGGCATGCCGGTACACGACGCACGTGCTTGTTGCGGTATGTGCGCGAACTACTAGTGTATACAATCAAACGGATCTTACTTAAAAAACACGCCTCGTACTACTTTAGCTGTGGCACATAACTCTTCATCTTGCTTGTGAAGCGCTACTTCTGACATAAAAGACCGTTATGAGCACGTCACTTGGACACTGCATGCACTCTCGTGGATGTGTAGGCAGATGTAGACTCCAAGTGCGACCCGTTAGTAGTTTTAGTCGCATTAGGGCTTTATATTCGATGGTAATGGGATGTACATGGAATATTGGTTACCTGTGGGAAGTTAGTTCTAAATACTTTACTACGTTAGCCACAGAAATGGATTGGTTGCAGATGGAGAGCTGGAAATACAGAGGACGGAAAGGCCGCGTGTTGTGGCCGAATTTGATGGGCTAGCCTCTTCTGTGAATTTACTTGAGATTTCCACGTATCACAAGACATCAAGAGACTCACGTGGCAGTGGAGAGAGAGTAGAAGTGTATGATGTGTAGCTAGGTAGCCGATGATGTCAGCTTATTTCAGGAGATAGGTGCAGGTGGGGATTTTGTTTGTTAAAGTCTGAAATAGGGTCTGAAATATGCATAAGGTAAAAGGGGAGGGGGGAGGGGTTAGCAGTACAGAGCCTTGAAACGACTCTAGAAGGATGCGGGTGAAGGATGCGGGAACACATGTGTTTTAGCCGATATAGTTGCCGGGACTGGTATTAATTTTCTGTAGCAGATCAACAGCTATCCCCATGTGCACCACGGCACGACTTCTACAGTCATGACCTCTGTAAGACTAACTATACACTACAAAGATACTTTCGCCACAACTCTCTGTGTATGTTTCCATTGACCTGATGTGTCTGCATAATAGAGGTACCATCTGACGTCGGTACGCCTACAGCCTGTACTACTTTCTCTAGGTATGGCACACAAGTCTTCATCACGCCTGTGGAGCTCTGCTTCTGACATGAGCCGCCATTTGAACACTGTACGTACTCTCTTGCCCGTGTAGCTGGTTGTTGTGGGAAGCGTACGTGTTACCTGTTGCACTTGACGTGATAGCCAAACGATTATTGAAGGTGGTTTGTAGAATCTAAGAATCTGGAGAAGTGCCAACAGACTTTAGGAAAACAAGTCTTCCACACCATCCTGAAAATATGAAGAGCAGGTAACTATAACACAAGCACCTTAACAGCGGAAGCATCCAAGTTGCTGACAAGCGTAATATACTGAATAATGGAAAACAATACTGAGGCTATGTTAGATGACGATCAGTTTGGCTTTAGGACAGGCAATTCTGAAATTGCACTTGATAATGGAAGCAAGATCTACAAAAAAAGTCAAGACACTTTCATAGAGTTTGTCGAGCTATGAAAACGCTCGACCATGTAAGATGGTGCCAGATGTTCGAAATTCTCAGAAAAATCAGTGTAAGCTGAAGGAAAAGGCGGGTAATACAATACGTGTAAGAACCAAGAAGTAAGAAAAACAATGGAAGACCAAGAACGATACTCTGACATGAGAACTGTTATAAGACAGGAATGCAGTCTTTCAGTGGGATTATATTTCAGGGTCAAAGGAGATTAGTGTTAATAGTCGGTGATGTTGCTATCCTTAGTGAAAACGAGGGACAATTACAGATCATACTGAATAGAACAGCAGTATACTGAGCACAGAATAAGGACTGAGAGTAAACTGGAGAAACAAGAAAGTAAGTAATGCGAAACTTTACGTCAAAATTGGAGACTACGAAATAGACTAAGTTACGGAATTCTGCTATCTTAAAAGCACGATAACAAATGACGGTCGAACCAAGGAGAACGTAAAAAACATACTTGTACAATAAAGAAGGCGTTACTAGTCAAAAGAAACCCCACTAGTATCAAACATCGGTCTTCATTTGACAAAGAAATTTCGGAAGACGTACGTTCGGAGCACAGAATTGTATGGAAGTGACTGTGGGAAAACTGAAAAAGAAATCGGGGAGGACAGAAATATATGAAGAACATTGACGATGGAATGAAACAGGATAATAGGACGAGAGTTAACTTCAATAGCACCAGAGGTAGCTGGAGAGGGTAAAAACTGTATTAGAAGACAGAGGCTGGAATACATAAACAAAATAATTGAGGACCTTGGATGCAAGTTCTGATCCGAGTTGTAGAGGTAGGTAAAGGAGAGGAATTCGTGTTCATTCACAATACATGACGCCCCCGTCTTCCCCCTCCCCCACTGCTCCCAAAACATAGGAGAAAAAACCGCTGGGTACAATTGGATAAATTCTAGTTTGCAGAGTCTTGGTTGCAATCTTTAATTCTACTTAACTCTGTGAACAGAACAGGACGGGTGGAAAACGAGATCTTCATATAATGCACGCCTCGCTGAGTACTGTTCGCTGTCTCACAGCCTTATCCAGCTGCACAGTACTCGGAGCATCTCGCAGCAAGAACTACGTTCAGACTCCACGTCAGATGTCGGCGCTGCCCAGCGGCCTACGCAGCCCGTGATTTGGCGGCGTTCGCTAACAATCCTCAGCGGCTGCTGCGGACGTCCATGCGGCACGCACAGTGCGACCACGGCGGTTTGCAGAGCCGTAATTTCGCTTTCTGTCTCACACACGCCGCTCTGCTTCGGCCACAGGTGGCTTTTTCACTGATTTTCGACGCGTTGCGTAGGTTTCTATGCAGCACGTTTCCCCTTATTCTGAGCGGTGGCACAAATCACCCATTGATTAAAACCGATTAATGCATGAGGCACTTTATCATGCACTGCCGCATTGTAATTGAGTCTCGAGCAATTACTGATAATGAATGTATTACAATAAAGTCACCTGAAAGAGCAAAAAGTGGGGCTCGCTGTCACGAAACAATATTTCAGTCTGCAGCCACACATATTAACAGCTGAAACATAACAGGTAATGTAATTTTGAGAGCTTTATTGTTAGATTAACATGTCTCCTAATTCATTATTTTATAGGTACGTGTGGCCTTACAGGCTGGAATTTAGTTGATTTATTTTGTTTTGTAATTCGGAGAGAGTATCTATCCTTAAGTTGTGAAGTTCGGTTTTCCAATGGATTGATAATTCTAAAGTTTTATGTTAGCATGTTGTTTTGCGTTTGCTACCTCCTACCACCGTCTGTCTACCTTACGCACTAATGAACTTTATCATTGGAATATTGCTCAGGTTTCAGTTTATTCCCAGCTGATTTCGAGTGAAAACTGTAACGTTACTATTAGCACATCCAGTGTTGGTGACACACCTCAGAAGCTACGTTATGTCGAGTAGACGTAAGCGCATGCCTCATCCAGACTTAGGGTCTGTACTACAATCGTGGCTAAATGACGTAAGTGATGTTGACGAGTGTGAGCTATACTTTTGCATGGATGATGTATGTGAAGATAATTGAGTCTGAAATTTCTGGCGATGAAACGGAAGATATTACAGTAAGAAAGGTTTATGATGGAAAAAAAGGGAGTTGAACTGGTTTTGCGAACCTTTTATCACAGAACGACGAATATAAACGGTCAGGCACCTACACTAGGAAATTCATCTTTACAGATCATCGCTGCTATGTGTCATCAGTGACAAATACTTGAAATATTATAAATATGTAAAAAACTTAAATCATCATATATCCATCTTTTAATGGTTCAGTTGCATCAGTTAATCCCTAAATACGGATCAGTTTTGTATGTTTTAACTAACCCACTTCGTCCAAAGGTTTCGATCAATATAAGTGATATTCTTTTAATTCTTTTAAAAATTAGAACAAGTTGTATAAAGCGTACATACAGAGAGTCTTATCAACATATAGCGCTTTGTTAGTTGTTAGTAGTCACTAAATACTATTGTGTACAGTCAGTATATCAGACTTTAGATTTCTGTAAATCACAGGAAAAAATAAACAAATGCTATATGGCTGACTTCACCTCACAAGCTACGTCCCAATATAAGTACTTCACAAGTTAAGGGTTAAAGACGTTTTCTTTTTCTTGCCGCAGACGTGTGGACTGCTCTTCATCTATTAACGGCATTCTTTCACTTAATATCACAATTAAGTATCCATGTGGTACCAAGTATGTGCTATTTGATCCCCGAGTACCACATTTCTTTGAAGTTAACGTCCTCAGTTCATAAAAGTAAACGTGACACTTCATGTTCAGACAGTGGCAGTAAAAAACTGTACATCAAATGTGATTCTGCGTTTTAGTAATTTATGTGAATGTAACGTAACAATACAGTCTGGCTCTTAAAATGCATTAAAGGAACTAGGCCGTTGGTCTATGTGTTAGGTAGGGTGGGTGGTGCGAGGTGCTAGGGGTGCCACTTTCAGTTCAAATACACCGCACATTCTCCGAGGTCAGAACATTGGTACAGGTGGGTTTCCGTGAGCAACAAGGATACTTAAAATTCCCATTCACGGAAGAGAGATGATTTGACTGATTTAGTAGTAATCAAAAACTAGCGTTTAGAAGAGAGAAATACATACTAGCTTATAGCAGAGATGAGTCTAAATTGGTCAAGAAAGAATTTAATGTAAGAAAATATTAAAAAGTATTAGCAAAGATACACAAAGTGGTTCTGTGATAGTCCCCTACTTTAGAAGATATCATAATTTAAATTATTCCACATAGTTTAATCAGACAAATACTAATGAAGTTGGGACCAAACGGGTAGTTCCGAGATTGTGGAGTAGGAGATGTGCTGGGACAAGAAATGTTAAGCACTACTTATAAATTATTTATACTACCAGATACCCAGAGGCTGGTGATTTTAAATCACAATTACTGATATTTTTGGACTCTAGGCAAAACTTTCTTTTACTTGCAAAACCATGATGGCATATATTTATATTTAGGCAAGTCCTTGCAATTAAACCAAATATCAAAAGTTGAAAATGAGTTTATCATAGATTAAAATTCAACTTTAGAATTTTCAAAGATCTCAATAATTTTAAAATTTCTCGATGTAAAGTTCACAGTAAATTTTAAGAAAACAAGTTTTCACAATTATCAAGAACTTAAATCACTTGAAAGATGATAAATAACGAACATAAGAAAGCCACCTCAGCTTGCACAGCGGATTAACCTTAGGTTGGGCTGTTGGCTGGTACGAACTGCACATGCCGTCTATGTGTTTGTTAGTTTGGCCTTACATCAATACAATATCCGCACATAGTAATAACAGCTCCTACAACACAACAACTGCTAAGCACTTACAATATCCAAGGAACGTGAATAAAATATATTGACCCATAATGACATCTGCACCTGAAATAGGTAGCTGATTTAAAGACAAGGCTGTTAATTCACTCATCAGTATTAGTCAACTAGAAAAGCAGCTTGACAGGTTAATTACCAGACCGACCGACAAATTTAAATATTGAAACAAAGACAGCTCCTCAAATGCATGGTGCAACTTAAAGCAAGGAATTTAAATTACAAAAAAACTTAATATGGAAAACAATAGGCTAGCTGACAAATTTAAATATGAGTAAACAATACCTCACTTGCATGCTGTACTACACGCTTTAAATTTAAGGAAGTCTTTCCGTCGAGCTGCTCCGTGAAGGTGAGTGCTTATAAATGTAGAACTTTCTCTGCATCCTTCGTGGCTACTACTGGAATACTGTTCATGTACACATTAGCCACAATACAAGACGAAAATGCTGTGCCCGTTGCACACGCTGGGATGGTTGGAATTCGCCAAACGCCTTCAGCTCGAAAAAAAGCATGACTTGTTAAATATCGTCTCAACTTGTTATCGACTTTAATGTTTTGAGTGAATGAAGAGTTTGTTGAAAGGTTTTTTAAAGTTTTCTTAAATTTTTTGTGTTACAATTTTGTAGATACGTGACATTTAATGTCCGAGAAAAGCTGTGTCCTGTCAAGTCAGCGAGTTTGCAACGTCCAGCTGACTTCTGAGTCGCGGCGTGCGGCAAAGATGATGACTAAGGAGCAGCTTGGCCATTAGAAACCTTTGTCGGCGACTGCTGAGAAACACATATTAGCGTGATATGTTTGTTCACAGAGAAAGGTTCTTCGATTGTACTTTCAGAATTTGAGTTCAGTATCCGAATATTGTTAGAGAAGTGAGCCTCGAGAGAGATTATCTCAAGGGTGTCATGAGATCGGCTCACGCGTACAGTACGTGAATTAGTCTGCAACGGGGATAGAAGTGTGTTGTAAGCAGTTCAGAGTTGTTCAGAAAGATATTTTGAGAAGATTATTGGCTTGTGTAGAAAGTGATTATTTTGCCGGTTTTGGAAATGTGTAGAGTCCCCAGATGTAGGAAAAGCCTTGAAGTGTGAGATTAGTTCCTCCTACTTGTGATAAATTGCACGTTGTGCACGCGTTTGGAGGAGAACAGTGTTTCAATATGATGGATGGTGTAAGTGAAAGGACATGTTCACACGAAGTTATTTAGTTCTTTTACGGTTGAGGATTAAAGCACGCAGTAGGGGATAGTAGCGTTGCACTGCATTAATGTGGTTGTATGGATGAGCGCAAGCAATAAAGAACAGTGACATAGCGATGTTTGGTTAGGATTTATTGTGTGACGTTGGTGTGAACGAGGTAATGTAGTAACCTCCGGAAATCTCGTTGGGTGCACTTAATGTGTACTCTGTATTAAAGACAACGGTAGTCCTACGTAATAGTTATTTGTTGAGAAACAATCGGAAGTTTATTTAGAATTTGATAGCTTTTCCCTTTGTCCCTATACGACAAATCAAGAAGGATTTATCGGAGAACACGCTAATTCTCTCTAAAAGAGATCGAGTGCTGTGTTCTGATTTTTAAATATTTGTGGGTGGTGGAAGTCAACGCCTGAAGTGGTTGAGCTTTGATTGATTATTTAAAGTTCATATAGTTGAAAAATGGCGGTTACATTCAGGTCTTTCGTTTACTTCTTTTTATTTATTTAATTTCAGCTTGGGGGGTTTTGAACAGAGAATTAGCACTCGTAAAGTAAAAGGCTGACTTGAAACCGTAAAAAAATTGATCGCAGGAAATAAAGAATTAACTGTTTTCAACTGAAAAAGTCAGTAAGCCTACACGACTTGTCCTCTATCCCTAAACTATTACAAGGAAAATATTCAAAAGTTTATTTCAAAGCAGACTAATATCTCGAATATATTTTTTCCTATCAAAGTAAATCCAAACGCAAATAAAATAAATGACTGGCATATTAGTAAAAGCAAAGTTCAAGAAATTAAAACCCTAAAGACAAGGAGTAGCATTTTTCAATTAATAACTTGCAACGAAAAGAAATCTAATTAACCTTCATTTAGACAGGGAAAGCAAGATTACGGTTTATTGAAAAGTGATTAATTATAAATGAATAGTTATTCCATTTAATACTGAAAGGTTCCGACTGACGAAATAATTTATTGCGATAAAATTTCAATAGCGTTACGGGTATTGTTGCAGCAAGGCGCTAGTTAAAGAGGTTATTGTTGATTGACAACGAAAGATTGCCTTGTGAACGTATCCTACAATTTGCGTAAAAGTTTATAACGTTCACACCAATTGTTTATGTATACGATTATTCGTTGAAGGTTTAGAGGAGGAGCTTCAAGAGGCAAGGGATTTATACGACATATTCATCAGTTATACATGTGCGAAAGCTGTCGTTTATGGTACCTAGGTTGTTGAGAAAGTGTTGAGTTGTGCTGTCACAGTACACACAGTAAGCTTCGCTATAGGTTGCTGTTGTTGGTAAAGTAAATATATCATTCCTACTCCCTGTCAAATCTCGCTTATAGTATTTTTCCTGTGGTTGATACTAGCTTTGGTGGCCGCCTATCTTTCGAACCTAGTGAACCCAAATGGTTCAGATGGCTCTGAGCACTATGGGACTTAACATCTGAGGTCATCAGTCCCCTATAACTTAGAACTACTTAAACCTAACTAACCAAAGGACATCACACACATCCATGCCCGAGGCAGGATTCGAGCCTGCGACCGTATCGGTCGCACGGTTCCAGACTGAAGCGCCTAGAACCGCTCGGCCACACCGACCGGCTAGTGAATCCAGGTAGTCAGAATCGTTGTTGTAATTAATATCCAGATAGTTACCACTGACACCCATTGTACCACGAAAAGTGTTATTGTGTTCATCCTTTTGTCCATAGTGATGTCATAGCGAACTGTAGTGTGATTTACAGCGTGAGAAGCTGAATACCAAACCTTACGTGACGTCGTTGTGTTCAAGTCACACAGATTACGTCGTTGAGTGTAGGCAAGGTCTTGTCAGTCCAACTTGTAGTATTATGAGAGTGAGTTACACTGGCCGATGTTGCTTTTCACCTACGTACTGCAGTGCTGTCAGAGCCTGTTTATACAGTGTATTTCCTACGAGTTAGGGTATCTATAGACAGGCGCAGTGCACGGTGGCTTCAATGGCTAGCAAACACCAACCGCTTTGCTGAAAGTACGATGCACTTGTGGAACTGAGCCAAGCTAACACGCGCCGCTTTCTGGCAGTGAGACACTACGTACTTCACTCAGCCTGACAAGAACCATCCGGCACATACAGCCGCGTGTCCACAAAGGACATAACACACAACGGGAAGCCCACGAGAAAGACAGGCGTTGGCGCGTACGTGACACTGCAGGTCTTCAGAGTGCGGCAGCCGTCTCCGACAGGGTGTGAGTAACTGTTTTAGACGAGTTTAATAACTTTTGACTGCGTGTTGAAATGCTTGCAAGTTCTCGATAGCACACGACAAAATTAAGACGTTTGGCAGTTATCTGTTCAATTAAATATTGATTTCCCATGGGCTCTGCAGGGAGCTGAGCGTTCGTGAAGTGTAGAGGACAAGCTACCTAAAATGACGACACAGGTTCGTTGCAGGTCCCTTATACCTCGTTGGCCCCGACACAACGACTGCCTAAGTGCACTGTGGGTCTCTATGGCGCTCCCTCCCTCCCACCTTCTCCCCCCCCCCTCTCTCTCTCTCTCTCACTCACTCACTCTCTCTCTCTCTCTCTCTCTCTCTCTCTATCTCTCTCTCTCTATCTATGTCCCTGCCTTCTTCCTCTGACGTCATTGTAGCGTCACTGTGCGTGCTCTTTTTAAGACTAATCGCGCTAGAGCTCCTCCGATATCGGAGCTGGGATTTAAGATTTAACGCCATATACTGAACCCCGATCAAAGCTGGAGCAAGGTCAACGGAGCGACTGCTCAGGTGTACTGAGGAAGATGGAGTGGTAAGCCTTCTTGATAAGGGCTAGCTGTGTTTAAACTTCCTGCCACAAGGTACAATATCAGGATACATGTCACAATACCATCTCGTATAAGACACGTAGCTAAAGAACTGTTTTTAACCTTAGAAATCAGGTTCATATCACACATTACCACACTCTTGTACTGTTTCCTGTTCACACGAAAACAACAAGACTGTCGGATCCGACACCGCCTTCTGGCAGGAAGATTAAATTCGTTTCTGCGACGAAACTTATGATACATTTCTGTTTCTGTTGAAATTTCGAGTTTTTTATGTATGAAATTATTGTCAGTCATGTATTTTCCAGCAGCCCGCGGCTACGCAGAAATCCATGGGATGCAGAATACGTGTGTCCAACCGAAGAACCAGTTAAAAATATTTAGGCGTTTAGACTAGTCAATAAACAGTGAGCGCTTTGTTAATCTTTTATAAAGGCGTTAGCAGCTTGGATATATATAATCTAATGTATGTAATTACATGTTTTATTATAGTACTTACACTTCTGGTGATCTGGTCATATAAGAATTTTAGCATAGCTATCACACTTTGAGTCATCATCCTCTCGTTGCATGACTGCTGTTGCCCACACAGGCCAGCCGAGATTTGAGTAGAAATTCTAAGACTTTTGTCATCCAAACGACGTACGTTTACAGCCTCTTGACGAGTCGCCATACTAATGACGATGGCATACAATTTCAGTTATACATATGTCACCTGCACACATAAGTATAATCCTGAAGACATGATATATACACACGACGTAGAAAGAAACCAGTGAGTCATCCTTTTTCCACAGGAGGTTTGAAAGGTCGGACAGTCAGCAAACGTACTTGTGTATCTCTAAATAACACTCTACATTGTTGTCTTTACAAACGCAATGCTCCTTCCCAGAATCCTGTCACCAAATGTAACACTTCCTATTGCCGTCCATACCACCGTTTCTGTGCGATTGTAGCGTGATCTAGGGAGAGTGTTCGGTCAGAGGGTTAGCTGCTCGTTGTAATAAAAAAAACTGAGTGAATGGATCGACGATGAACTTGAAAGGATGTCATAGTATGTTCGCCCCGAACAAATGCAACGAACAATAACAAATGTGTGAAATCTTATGGGACTTAACTGCTAAGGTCATCAGTCCCTAAGCTTACACACTACTTAACCTAAATTATCCTAAGGACAAACACACACACCCATGCCCGAAGGAGGACTCGAACCTCCGCCGGGACCAGCCGCACAGTCCATGACTGCAGAGCCCTAGACCGCTCGCCTAATCCCGCGCGGCAACGAACAATAACGAACGAAACGAGATCAACAAAGAAAGGGGAAGGGGGGAGGGGTCTTCGTTTGGTAATCAAAGCGTGTGGCTCGATCCGGGTTCGAACAGCGCCAATACATAAAATTTTTAAATAATCATCAGTAAGGGTGGCGGAAGACTTTCGGCATAGGAAGTCACCCTCATTCATTCATGGCATTCTCTTTCCCTTTGGATGGGAATCTGCTCCCAAAGGCGGAAGAAACAGTGATGGTAAATGGCAATAGGCTGCAGAATGCATTGGAAACCACTGCATTAAAGACATGTAATGTGTATACATAGCACATATGGCCTGTAATTCAGAAAGTGTCATATTGATCTCTCCATTGGCAAAAGATTCGTAAGCTACCCTACAGGGATCTCCGGGATGGGAGATGACCATGAGAAATAGATTGAATAACCAACGAAAGCATAACGTTCCACAAGTCGGGGCGTGGAATCTCAAAAGTTTGAACGCGGTAGGAAAGCTAAAACTTCTGAAAAGGGAAATACTAAGGCTCAGTATAGATATGGTAGGGGTCAGTGAAGTGAAACCGATAGAAGACAAGAATTTCTGGTCAGGTGAGTGTAGGGTAATATTAACAGCAGCAGGAAATTGTATAAAGGGAGTAGGATTTATTAAAAATAGGAAGATAGGGAAGAGAGGGAGCTACTGTGAATACTTCAGTGATAGGATTGTTCTCAACAGAGTCGACAGCAAACCAACACCAACGATTGTCAACGTATACACGCCGATGTCGTAAGCTGAACATTACGGTACAGAGAAACTGCGTGAGGATACTGAAAGTATGCTACAGAACTTAAAGGGAGATGAAAATTTAATAGTCATGGGGGACTGGAATGCAGCTGTAGGCGAGGGAGTAGAAGAAAGGGTTACGAGAGAATATGGGCTTGGTAGTAGGAATGAGAGGAGATAAAGCCTAATGAATACAGAATATGGACTGAGAGCAAATCGAGGAACGACGAAAGTAATGAGAAGTGGCAGAAATGATAAAAGCGAGAAATTTAACGTCAGAATTGAAGGTCACGAAGTAGATGAAGTTAATGAATTCTGCTACCCACGCAGCAAAGTGAAGTGTGACGGGCGGAGGAAAGAAGACATAGAGGGCAGACTCGCATTAGCAAAAAGGGCGTTGCTGACCAAGAATGGTATGAAAAAAGGGCCTTAATTTGATGAAGAAATTTCTGAGAATGTACATTTGGAGCACAGCATTGTATGGTAGTGTAATACTGTGAGGAAACATAAAAGAAGAAGATCGAAGCATCTGAGATGTGATGCTACAGAAGAATGTTGAAAATTCGGTTGTCTGGCAGGTTAAGGAAATGAGGAGGTTCTCCGCAGAAAGTACGAGGAAAGAAATGTATGGAAAATCCTGACAAGCAAAAGGAACAGGATGGTAGGATATCTGTTACAAATAACTCAGGATGTACACTGCAAGTGCTACTCTGGGATGAGGAGGTTGGCACAGGAGAGAAATTCATGGCGGGTGGTACCAGACATGTCAGAGGACTGATGACAGAGAGATAAATAAACTAGCAGTGGTTGTCTCATTTCACATAAATAGTGCACGCTCAAGATGCTGACTACTAACCTTGCGACTGAATGCGTCAGGTTGTTTCTGTTTGTTAATGGGCATCATGCTGCGTTTGTCGAGATTTAAAAGCAGCTGCAGTTCATTACACCGAGTTGATATTTCTGTATTTTCTTACGATCGACCAATTTTAATGCACACATCGGAATCGTTACTGAACAGTTTTATAGCACTGCTGATCCTATCTGAGAAAACATCTTCATAAATTCACCAAGTTAGAGGCTATACTACAATCAACTGGCCATCCAGCATAACACCAGCAACATTCCCGATCCTGTCAAGAACAGAACACCCATCTAAGAAACAACTTCTAAAGTCTGATTACTTCGAAAATACGTTAATGTTTTACAGTATATGTCATCAAGCAATTAAAGCTTCAGTGGCTGAAAACGTGGAAGCTGAATTATGTTGGTTTTATTAGTTACATATTATTCATCTTTACGCGAATGGAAAGGTCAAAAACGAAACAGGGAAACCAAAAACGTGAGAAATTGTTACATAAAATTTTTTGGCAAATAGCGCATAGCGCCATACAGTTTATTTTAGCCTTGATCATATCAAATGGTTCAAATGCCTCTAAGCACTATGGGACTTAACATCTGAGGTCATCAGTCCCCTAGTCTTAGAACTACTTAGACCTAACTAACCTAAGGACATCACACACAACCATGCCCGAGGCAGGATTCGAACCTGCGACCGTAGCAGCAGCGCGGTTCCGGACTGAAGCGACTAGAACCGCTCGGCCACAGCGGCCGGCTTGATCATAGCAAAAGTAAGTTAATAAGCAAAGTCATTAAACGAAATTTCAGAATGTAATACCCTGGAAATATTACGGTATCAATTGTGCAGTTTACACGTTTAAAGTTTGTTGGAAGCCGCGAAGTGAACTCGTTGTCAAAAAGCGGATGAATATATTCTGTATGATTAGAGTAATGTCAGTTACACTGCTTCAAGACATATACTGATACGCCAGAACATTATGACCACCTACCTAATACCCAGTATGTCCTTTTTCGGCACGGATAGCAGCGGCGACCTATCGTGGCACGGAAGCAATAAGGCCTTGCTACGTCGCTGAAGGGAGTTAGCAGCGCATCTGCACACACAGATCACCTAATTCCCGTAAATTCCGGGGAGGGTGCGATGAGTTCTAACGCCACGTTCAATCACATACCACATGTGTTCGATTGGGTTCAGATTTAGCGAGCTGGCGGCCCAACACATCCATTGAAACTCGCCACTGTGTTCCTCCAACCACACCCTCACATTCATGGCCTTGTGACGTGGCGCATTATCTTGCTGAAAATGCTTTTGTCATCGGGAAATGTGACCGTCATGAAGGGGTGTACGTGGTCTGCAGCCAGTGTAGAATACTCCTTCGTCGTCATGGCGCCTTGCACGAGCTCCGCTGGACCCAAGTGACCCCAGAGCATAATCGAGACGCCGCCAGATTGTCTCTGTCCTGCAGCACAGGTGTCAAGGAGCTGCTTCCCTGGAAGCCGATGGAGCGGCCCCTCCCATCGGCATGATGAAGAAGGTACCGGGATTCATCATAAACGCTCTGTCACGACGCCAACGTCCAGTGCCGATAGTCACTTGCCCATTTGTCATAGTTGCCGATGTATTAATATTAGCACATGCATGGGTCGTCGACTACGGAAGTCCATCGCTAGGTGTGTTCGATGCACTTTGTGTTCAGACACACATGTATTCAGTCCATCACTAAAGTTTGATATTAGTACCGCCTCAGTTCGCCCCCTGCCCTCGGTCAAGCCCATAGATCACGTGCCCTCGCCATTCTACGCATTCCTAGCCAGGTGACATTGGTATCTCGTGGACGGTTTTATATCGACAGTAGGTCGGCGGTCATAATGTTCCAGCTGATCAGTGTGTAATCATATTCTAACTGTAAGGCTTGATTTATTGTGTTGAACCTACAAGGTAAGATTATACCTATTAATGAGTAGACTGTGGCGGCAATTTAAATTTTTAAGTTCGAACAATAAGATACGAAATACTAAAAGTAAATTTTTGTCACTCCTGTAAGCCTTTAGATAAGAAACATGCAACTGGGACTGGACGACCGTTTAGATTATTAGTCCAGCATTTATCGAGCCAGTCAGATATCTGCAATGACACTCGACATGATCGTATCTTGGTTAGTAATCAACGATGATGGTGTGGTACTGTAATGAACACCTTTCGGGAATCTACGAATGCAAAGTCAATCTGAGACTTGGCAGCCTTTGCACAAGAGACCGCGGCTGAGTGAGGGTCGCCTTCCACTAGACACAGCTCGTGCAGCTGTGTCACTAGGCGAACTAGTTTGTGACCATTGGCAACCACCACCACGCTATTCAGAGTACATTTACCTCCTTTCTTGTTCACGACCTGCGAATAAAACTCATGCAGACTCGCCACGAGCCTGCACTCTTTTGGCACGTCGATAAGGTTTTCATTGTCACCTAGAAAACCTGAATTTACGTAATTAACTTTTTGTTTGTTTACAGTCGTATGTCTGCAGTCATGGTGAACACTGAAATCCTCTCGTCGCCGTACCGTTACCAAAACAGAATGTCACTGCGCATTTCTGAAGTGCTTAAATACTGTTGTTCCATTTCGGTGTGCACGAAGGCCGCAGAAATGAACCTCCAGTAGAACAAAACATTAATTACGTAGCTTCATTTTTCGAGGTGATGGTTAAATCTTTACCTCTCGTGTAACCCATGTGAAAGTATATGAGAAATACTTGGCGAACTTAAATGTGAATTCTCGGAAGACACATGTGGTAATTCTCCTGTAACCCTGTTGGGTAAATTTGGGGATCATGATTATAAGGTAAGAGATATCAGAGCTCGGATATGAATGTAATAGGACATAAAAAAGTAAGAACTGTAGAAAGTAAATTTGTGTTTGATGACGAACTGCAGTCCCAAATATTGAATTTATTCCTCAAATTCAACTTGAATGCAGTTCGTATAAACTGAAGTGACAAAGAGTCATGGGGTAGCTGTACGTTCATATGCAGATGGCGCTAGTATCGCGTACACAATGTATAAAAGTTCTGTGCGTTGACTGAACTGTCATTTGTACTCAGATGATTCATGTAAAAGATATGCGGCGTGATTAGGGGCGTACGGCGGAAAGTAATATACAGGGCTATTACAAATGATTGAAGCGATTTCATAAATTCACTGTAGCTCCGTTCATTGACATATGGTCACGACACACTACAGATACGTAGAAAAACTCAAAGTTTTGTTCGCCTGAAGCCGCATTTCAGGTTTCTGCCGCCAGAGCGCTGGAGAGCGCAGTGAGGCAAAATGGCGACAGGAGCAGAGAAAGCGTATGTCGTGCTTGAAATGCACTCACATCAGTCAGTCATAACAGTGCAACGACACTTCAGGACGAAGTTCAACAAAGATCCACCAACTGCTACCTCCATTCGGCGATGGTATGCGCAGTTTAAAGCTTCTGGATACTTCTGTAATGGGAAATCAACGGCTCTGCCTGCAGTGAGCGAAGAACCGGTTGAACGCGTGCGGGCAAGTTTCACGCGTAGCCCGCGGAAAATTGGCTCATACCACAACTGGAGACCGACAGCGCCGACTTCATCTTTCAACAGGATGGTGCTCCACCGCACTTCCATCATGATGTTCGGCATTTCTTAAACAGGAGATTGGAAAACCGATGGATCGGTCGTGGTGGAGATCATGATCAGCAATTCATGTCATGGCCTCCACGCTCTCCCAACTTAACCCCATGCGATTTCTTTCTGTGGGGTTATGTGAAAGATTCAGTGTTTAAACCTCCTGTACCAGGAAACGTGCCAGAACTGCGAGCTCGCATCAACGATGCTTTCGAACTCATTGATGGGGACATGCTGCGCCGAGTGTGGGAGGAACTTGATTATCGGCTTGATGTCTGCCGAATCACTAAAGGGGCACATATCGAACATTTGTGAATGCCTAAAAAAACTTTTTGAGTTTTTGTATGTGTGTGCAAAGCATTTTGAAAATATCTCAAATAACAAAGTTATTGTAGAGCTGTGAAATCGCTTCAATCATTTGTAATAACCCTGTATTTCCTGAACGCGAAATGGGAGTTGGCACTAGACGCGTGGGACGTTTCATTTCTCAAGTCGTTAGGCAATTCAATATTCCGAGATCCACAGTGTCGCGAAGTCCCAAGAATACCAAATTTCGTGCATTACCTCTCACCACGGACGACGCAGTGGCCGACGGTCTTCACTTAACGACCGAGAGCAGTGGCCTTTGGGCCAGTGCTTTCAGAGAAAACTGCGCGAAATAATCGCAGAAATCTATGTGGGAGGTACGACGAACGTATCTCTTAGGCCAGTGGAGCGGAATTTGGCGTTAGTGGGCTATGGCAGAATACGACCAACCGAGTGCCTTTGCTAGCTGCCTTTCTATTTGCCGTGGAAGTAGCAGGGTTCAGAAGGCCACATTTTTCTTCCAGTTAATATCCCCTATATTCACTTTCACAGCAGCCTGAGTGGGCCTCCTTGGAGGGACTGGAAAGAGTAAAATCCTGTCCGTTATCTGGTATTGAACCCAGGACCTCCTGGGCCAGAGTCCATGGAGCACCACAGCTATGAGACCAAGTAGTATAATAAAACTTTTAACTTCTGTTTTTCCTCGACATCAACAATTGTTCAATATAGTCAGTTGTTTGACCACATCCTCAAGCTGCCTGGGTAATTTAACTAATTAAATAAATATTTCAGATTAAATAATTAACTCAGTTTTCTGTTCAGTTTTAAATAAATGCACTGTTTATTTTTGTTCTTCACAATTCATTTTCTCTATCCATATTTTCTGACCCGCACCTACTAAATTTGGCGTCAAAAACGATAGGTATAAAACGAAAACGGTAAATGGATTTTCATAATGATAAATAACTAACGAAGTGTGTTTCTGAATTGTAAGTGATTTATTGCCCTTGTTCCAGTTAATTTATTTGTAGGGAAAAGTGTAAGAATTCTCTCAATTATCAAAAATATACTGAATGACTAAATTACAAGGGGCGTCCAATAAGTAATGCAGCACATTATTTTTCTCGGCCAATTTCGGTTGCAAAAGTGCAGATATTTTTTGTGGGACATGGTGGAATATTTCTATTTCTGTCTCTATAGTTCCATGAAACGATAGATCTCGGCGCAATACGCAGCCGTCAAAATGGCGTCTGTAACAGAGAAACATTACAAGCAGAGAGCTGTCATTGAGTTTCTTTTGTTGGAAGACCAGAGCATCGCTGATGTTCATAGGCGCTTGTAGAATGTCTACTGAAACCTGGCAGTGAGCAAAAGCACGAAGAGACGATGAATTAGACGAATCGCTGTCAAACACCTAGCTGCAGAACTGGACGTCTCTGTTGGCAGTGCTGACACACTCAAAGGTATGTGCGCGCTGAGTTCCTCAATGTCTACCAGTAGGCCATAAAAGGAATTAAGGACCATCTGTATGGAATTTTTTGCGCGTTACGAGGCTAATGGTACAAATTTTTGTCGAAGTCATAACGCATGCAACGTGGATTGATTACTTCAGCCGGAATCAAAACGGCAATCCATTGAGAGGTATCACACCACGTCTCCTCAGAAGAAAATGTTCGAAGCCCAACCCTCAGCAGGTAATTACAGCGACAGTCTCCAGGAACTCTGAACGAGTTATTCTTTTTTATGGCCTCACTCATGGTTCAACGATCAACAATGAAGTGTAGTGTACTGTAAGTAGCCTGCTTAGAAAAATTATACATGACTGTGCTTAAACTGACAAACAATATTTTTTTAGCGCAACGCAACCTGACTTTCAGTAATCCCTACAAGAGAATGGCCCTGACTAAATTAACCTATACGTTTTACAAATCATTTACCTCACAAAAATCTCACACACTGCACACAGCACAGCCAGTGATTTTCATACAAAGCGCTACGTGGCGTTCCCTTTAGAAAATTAAACAAACATCTTCAGCGTGTTCCTCGTCACAAAAATGCAAACGACCTACTTCTCCGCGCCAACGCATGGCCTCATACAAGCCAGCCAAAAGTGTCCCGAATAATATGGTGTACTGAGATCCTGAATAAAACCAACCTGCTTTCCGAAAAAAAAATGTGTTTCAGTGCTTATTGAGTGCCCCTCGTATATAAATTTAAGAGGCCATCGAAAGTAAGCGGTAACACACAAGAGCGTATCTCTCGTTATTGCATGTTATGTGTTTGGTTAAATTGAAAGACAAGGGCATAAATACAATAAGATCAAGTGACTCATATTGTAGAAAGCATTTAGTTGAGGTACATATGGGACTGATTGCAACCAGCACTCTGTACATTCGAAAACACAACAGATAACCTGATGAGAATAATCCTTAAACTGAAGATTAGTCTTCAGTCGTCTCATAGGCGATTTCGAAGTAACAAAACCACACAGATCCGTCGATCTTTTAAAATACAGTATGATCAACTTGAAAGCCCCCGTTAGTGCAAATGCAAAAAGAGGTAAACAGTACCGTTTAGTCATAGTAAGATTAAAACAGATACCCAGTGAAAGTTTCATACCCTGAATATATCAAATCCTTGTCTACATCTACACATCGCAAGCCGTCTTACCGAGGGTACCTGTAGTACCACAAGTATTTTCTCAGTTATCTGTCCCTTTCGCAAATTGTGTATGGGAAGAACGGCTAACGGTAAACTGCCATTGCGTTCCGACTACTTTGATTTCTTGGTCGTGGTCATTTCGCTAAACCTATTTGGCCCAGTTCTTCCTCAAAAGTACACTCTCTATAGTTAAACAATAACCTTCTTCGTAGTACATTACACAAATCTTGTAGTGACTGCCGTTGCAATTTGTATAGCATCTACTATCGCTCTTTTCTAAATGATCCTGTGACGAAACGTACCGCTCTTCATTCGATCTCACCTCTCAGTTCAGCTATTCCCACTTGGTACGGGTCGCAGGTTGACAGGTTGAAGGCAGTATTCAAGATTTGGTGGAAATCTTTTGTGAGCCACTTCTTTCGTGGATGAATTATATTTCTTTACTATCCTTCTAGTGAATTACAGAGTTGTATGCTTTCTGAAAACTTGTTTCTTGTGGTCGGTCTACTTTACGCCGCTCCAAGGTGTTTTTGGATAGTTACTGTTTCTAATGATTTTGCACCAATAGGATAGTCAAAGAGTAATAGATATCTTCAGCTATTAACGTGTAGTACATTACATTTATTTAAACTCATTTCCTGTCTCTGCACAAGCCATTGGTCTTCTGGCAGTCTTACTGCATTTCGCTACCGGCTGCAGGCTTTGCAACCATCCTACAGGCAACAGTGTAATTTGTGAAAACTACATGGAACTTCCAACATTATCCTCTAGACCATTCATAAACAGGTTGTAAGGAATAAGTGCAAATGCGGTGATCATGGCTATCGTACTGTGTTGGGTGGTCCATTGATCGTGACCGGGCCAAATCTCTCACGAAATAAACATCAAACGAAAAAACTACCAAGAACGAAACTTGTCTAGCTTGAAGGGGGAAACCAGATGGCGCTGTGGTTGGCCCGCTAGATGGCGCTTCCATAGATCAAATAGGACCCGCCACTTTTTATTACATATTCGTGTAGCACGTAAAGAAATATGAATGTTTTAGTTGGACCACATTTTTCGCTTTGTGATAGATGGCGCTGTAATAGTCACAAACATATGGCTCACAATTTTAGAACTTAAGTACATTTGAACATTTTATTTCGGTTGTTCCAATGTGATACATGTACTTTGTGAACGTATCATTTCTGATAACGCATGCTGTTAGAGCGTCATTACCTGCAAATACCACATTAATGTAATAAATGCTCAAAATGATGTCCGTCAACCTCAATGCATTTGGCAATACGTGTAACGACATTCCTCTTAACAGCCAGTAGTTCGCCTTCCGTAAAGTTCGCACCTGCATTGACAATGCGCTGACGCATGTTGTCAGGCGTTGTCGGTGGATCACGATAGAAAATATCCTTCAACTTTCCCCACAGAAAGAAATCCGGGGATGTCAGATCAGGTGAACGTGCTGTCCATGGTATGGTGCTTCGACGACCAATTCACCTGAATGAAATATGCTGTTCAACACCGCTTCAACCGCACGCGAGCTATGTGCCGGACATCCATCATGTTGGAAGTACATCGATCGCCATTATCTCATGCAGAGACACATATTGTAATAACATCGATAGAACATTACGTGGGAAATCAGCATACATTGCACCATTTAGATTGCCATCGATAAAACGGGGGCCAATTATCCAACCTCACATAGTGCCGCACCATACATTAACCCGCCAAGGTCGCTGATGTTCCACTTGTCGCAGCCATCGTGGATTTTCCGTTGCCCAATAGTGCATATTATGCCGGTTTACCTTGCCGCTGTTGGTGAATGACGCTTCGTCGCTAGATAGAACCCGTGCAAAATTCTGTCAAATGTGTAAATGTGTGTGAAATCTTATGGGACTTAACTGCTAAGGTCATCAGTCCCTAAGCTTACACACTACTTAACCTAAATTATCCTAAAGACAAACACACACACCCATGCCCGAGGGAGGAAAAATCTGTCATCGTCGCGTAATTTCTCTTGTGCTTAGTGGCAGAACTGTACATGACGTTCAAAGTCGTCTCCACGCAATTCCTGGTGCATAGAAATATGGTACGGGTGCAATCGATGTTGATGTATCATTCTCAACACCGATGTTTTTGTGATTTCCGATTCTCGAGCAATTTGTCTGCTACTGATGTGCGGATTAGCCGCGACAGCAGCTAAAACACGTACTTGGGTATCATCGTTTGTTGTAGGTCGTGGTTGACGTTTCAGATGTGGCTGAATACTTCCTGTTTTCTTAAATAACATAACTATCCGGCTAACGGCCCGGACACTTGGATGATGTCGTCCAGGGTACCGAGCAGCAGCATACATAGCACACGCCCGTTGGACATTTTGATCACAACAGCCATACATCAACACGATATCGACCTTTTCCGCAATTGGTAAACGTTCCATTTTAACACGGGTAATGTTTCACGAAGCAAATACCGTCCGAACTGGCGGAATGTTACGTGATACCACGTACTTCTACGTTTGTGACTATTACAGCACCATCTACCACAAAACGAAAAAAGTGGTCCAACTAACATTCATGTTTATTTACGTACTATGTGAATATGTAATAAAAAAGGGGGTTCCTATTTTTAAAAACGCAGTTGATATCTGTTTGACCTATGGCAGCACCACCTAGCGGACCAACCATAGCGCCATCTGGTTTCCCCCTTCAAGCTAGACGAGTTTCGTTCATTGTAGTTTTTCGTTTGATGCTTATTTCGTGAGATATTTGGCCTGGTCGCTACCAATGGACCACCCTGCATACCCACTTCAGTGTGTTATCTGCTTTTTCTCTGTGCCTGTTTTCTTACGAACATGTCACGTAATTTACTACCTGATGTTTCCTGTACGGTGGTAACTACATCTCTCAACGGACTACGCCTGTCAGCACAAAATAGTCGTTTTGCGTCCACACTTCACACCTGACGTGGTGGCCAGGGAAAAATAAGCGTTAATGCCATGGTCTTGCCACATGTTCTTGGAGGTACTAACCAACCTAAAAACATACTACTCGTAACAGCTAGAGTCTTCAACAAATGAGGTAAGTATTGATGTAATGTTGTTCAGTACACTAGTAAAAATATCTTCTCTTAGAAGGTAGTGCTCAATCCAGCCACAAATCTGGTCCCATAATCGATAACCTCGTATTTCAGTCAGTAAACGACTGCCGAACTGTATTGAATACCTTCCGGAGGCAAGTATTGTGTCAAAAACTTTAGTTGTTTATTGTTGACGACCAAATACCATAAAAATTCACATGAACATGGAACTGAAAATCCTACACTGGGGAGGTATGAAAGGAATTCCCTGTAGTGACTCCTGGTTGTGTAATTTACCTCAAAGTGCATTTTTACACAATTCCACATTTACAGTTGGTCATCGCATTTGTTTTGTCTGATTTTTATTTGTTGTGTTTTAAAGTTACTTCCATCAAGACGGTGTATTCAGTGTCTGAAATAACGGATATGTACTTCATTTACGGCCTAGTTGATCGATGAAAGAAGAAGTACATAAATGTTTAGGGAAACTGAGGAATACAGGTACACAAGTCATTTAAGAATGAATTAAATAGGAAGTGCAGGAAACTACGGTGAAATGACTGCATGAAAAATGTGAAGAATTCTAAAACGAAGTGGTAGTTGGAGGGAATGACTCAGCATACAGAAAAGTCAAAACAATATTCGGTGAAATTAAAAGAAGGAATGGTATCATTAGGAGTGCGAATACCACTGTTAAATGCAGAACATAGAGCGGAGAGATGGAAGGAGGCCATTGAAGGCCTGTATGAGGGTGAAGACATATCTGATGACGTGATAGAAGAAGCAAAAGGAAACGATATAGAACAGATAGACGATCCAATATTAGAATCGGAATTGGAAAGAGCTTTGGAAGACTTTAAATCGTATAAGGCAGGAGGGGCTGATAACATACCACCAGAATTTCCAAAATCATTGTTTGAGAAGTGGCAACAAAAAGACTATTCAGGTTGGTGTGTAGAATGTATGAGTTTGGAGATGTACCATCTGATTTTCGGATAAATATTTTCCACACAATTTCGATCATTGCAAGAGACAAGTGCGAGAATTATCGCACAATCAAGTTCGAACCGTCATCACCCTCTTATAACACAAAGTCGATTCATTAATTTTGAAGGAAGTTGGAATTTGGGGGTTTGGTCAAAGTTTCACAGCACGTGTCATGCTTAGATAGTGACACAACAGAGAGAGGTCGCAACGGCAGAATTTAAATAAACAATTTTCATAGTAATAATCTGCTATTGTACTTCGTTTCTGTCGAAAGTTGTAAGCTCGTAATCATGTCCACGCTAGATCCTGAAATGCATGTTAGATGATACGGACACTAGTTAAGTTTCTGTTGATATATATATAGTCATTTCGCACCACAATACAATTACGTTCAACCGCCATGCTAACTCAACGATTACATAACTCTTAGTCCATACACGTACTGAACAAGAACAAAGATTAACCTATAACAACATGTAGCAAAGAAATTTTTTTAAGTAAAAATGTGAACGTCGTGTGACTAGGGCCTCCCGTTGGGTAGACCGTTCGCTGGGTGCAAGTCTTTCGATTTGACGCCACTTCGGTGACTTGTGCGTCGATGGGGATAAAATGATGATGTGTAGGACAACACAACACCCAGTTCCTGACCGGAGAAAATCTCCGACCCAGCTGGTAATCGAACCCGGCCCCTTAGGATTGAGATTCTAACGCGCTGATCATTCAGCTACCGGGGGCGGATATTTTTAAGTAATAAGTAATTAAATGAAATGTTTGTATATACACCAACAAATAGCTTTTCGTATAGCTATTTGGTAGTGGCTTGTTCGGTTTCGAGTCTTTAACTTGGTAATCAGTCATTCTATATAACTCCAGATCGGTTAGTGCATTTTGTGTCACCATAACCAGTGTCCGCCCCGGTAGCGCGACAGAATGTCAAGCGTAATGGCCCGGGTTCGATTCCCCACTGGGACGGAGCTTTTTTCCGCTCTGGGGCGGTTTTGTGTTGTCCTAATCATCATCATTTCAATCCCCATCGACGCGCAAGTCGCCCCAGTGGCGTCACATCGAAAGTCTTGCACCCGGCGTCCGGTCTACACGACGGGAGGCACTAGTCACACGACATTTACCATAACCAGTTTTATTACAAGTTTAACACGTCATTCATTCAAGTTGCTAACAAGTCTAATACACAGAAAACTAGAAAAGAAAACTGAGGATGTGTTAGATGACGATCATTTGGGTTTAGGAAAGGTAAAGGGACCAGAGAGGCAGTTCTGACGTTGCGGTTGATATTTGAAGCAAGGCTAAAGAACAATCGAGACCGTCCATAGGATTTGTAGACCTAGAAGAAGGATTCGACGATGTAAAATTGTGCAAGATGTTCGAAATTCTGAAAAAAATGGGGGTACGTTATAGAATATGTAGATGTGTAATGTCGAAAATCTAGAAGAGTTAAGAAGGAAAAATAAGAGTGGAAGACCATGAACAAAGTGCACGGATCAAAAAGTGTATAAGACAGGGATGTAATTTCAGCTCCCATCGTTCAATCTGTACAATGAAGAAGCAATGTCGGAAATAAAAGAAAGGTTCAAGAGTGAAAGTCAAGTTGGAGGTGAAAGGCTATCAATGATAAGATTCGCTAATGACATTGCTATCCTCAGTGAAAATGAAGAAGTAATACAGGACGTGCTAAATTGAATGAACAGTGTAATGAGTAAAGAACATGGATTGAGAGCAGATCGAAGACAGACGAAAGTAATGAGAACTACCAGAAATCAGAACAGCGAGTAACTTAAAATCAGGATTGTCGATGACGAAGTGCATCAACTTAAGGAATCCTACTACTTAGGCAGCAAATTAACCCATGACGGAAGGAGCCAGAAGGACATAAAAAGCAGATTAGCACTGACAAAAAGAGCATTCCTGGACAAGAGAAGTCTGCTAGTATGAAACATAGGCCTTAATTTGAGGAAGAATTTTTTTACAGTTTACGTTTGGAAAGCTGCATCGTAAGGTAGTGAAACATGGACTGCGGAAAAACCGGAAAAGAGGAGAGCCGAGGCATTTGAGATATGGTACTACGGAATAATGTTGAAAATTAGGTGGACTGGTAAGGTAAGGAAGGTGGAGTTTCTCTGCAGAGTCAGTAAGGAAGGGAATATACGGAAAATACTGACAAGAGGAAGGGACAGGATGGCAGGGCGTCTGTTAAAGACATTAGAGAATAACATCCATGGTGCTAGAGGGAGCTGTTGAGGGTAAAAACCGTAGAGGGAGACGGAGATTGCAATACATCAAGCAAATAATTGAGGACGTAGATGCAAGTGCTACTCCGTCTGCTGCTACGGACACATGTTCGAATCCTGCCTCGGGCGTGAATGTGTGTGATGTCCTTACGTTAGTTAGGTTTAAGTAGTTCTAAGTATAGAGGACTGATGACCTCAGCTGTTAAGCCCCTTAGTGCTCAGAGCCATTTGAACCATTTTTGAGCTACTCTGAAATGGTGAGGTTTGCACGGGAGGGGAATTCGTGGCGGACTCCGACAAACCAGTTAGAAAACTTATGACAGTTAAGAAAAAGAAAAAGAAGAAAGAAAGAGAGGAAGGGAGAGGCTAGCAATGCAGACGTAGCGCGTCAGTATTATACGGAACGTTACGCAGGGAGACAATTACCAAGTACAGCAAGTTTCTATGACTCTGCCAACTCTTACGACAGATAGGCTCATTTGAAAATAGTGTTGCAGGTGCTGAGAGACCACACGATGTCCGAACTCCCGGGCTCGGACAACGGGTTCTTTGCACTGTGAAGGAAACGTCATCAGCTAGCCCAAGGAGAATTACGGGAGGCAGTGGTGTTCATCACATGCAGTTTTGCATGAAAATGCTCTGTACCTGTATCACTTTCAACAAGTGCAAGGACTGAGCGAGGTGGACTTTCAGCCAAAAATAACTTTCTGCTTTCTGTCAGTGAACAGTGTTGTGTTTTTGCAGGTCTTAGCATGCATCGTTTCAGTATGAAGTTTCGTTTTTCAGGTAACAGGATTTTCAAGTATCACAATAATGACCTCTGGGTTTATGAAAACGCGCATGAAGTGCGACAAGGCAGAGATTCAGCCTCAACGTGTTGGACTTAATCACTCATGATCATCTCTTTGGCCCTCCTTCCTTTCGTAACCTCTTACTGGACAACTGTACCTACAGTTCCTCAGCCATGAGTTGCTTCATGTACTCGATGATGTGCCTCTAGTGGTCATCCAACGAATTTTGATTATGCACGATGGTGCTTCACCGCACTTTGCATGGATAGCTCGCCAGTATCTTGATAGTTCGGTTGATTAATCAAGTGGGATACGTTATATGTCCTCCCCCATTGCCAAATTTTAATGGACGTTTAATGTTGATATATTCAATTCCCGAGCCCAGTGTTGATGTTCTGAGGGAGCGTATCCGAAAGGGATTTGACCAATTACCGAGGACAGCAGGAGTTCATCATAACGTTCTGAAAGATATGGACAGAAGGCTCAGGAAATGCATGGAAGGAGGAGATGGTTACATCGAGTAATTTTTATGGTCCCCGTTCTTGAATCGGGGAAAAGGAACCCTTATAGTATAATTTTGTTGTCCGTCTGTCTGTCTGCCCGCCCGACTGTTAAAAGCCCTTTTCCTTATGAACGGTCAGACGTACGAAGTTGAAAGTTATGCAGATACTGAGGTCTAAGGCCACTTGGTGGTGTAATAATTGTAAGCTTCTAAGGAAACACAGTCAAAACATACGGCAATTTATCTCACTTACTTTCGTACTCGAAAACACATCTACATATCTTACTTACATTCATGTGTTTTGTCTGTTCTGTCGGACTTGTATGGCAGAGCAGATAGCACACATACGTAAACAGCACTCTATGCTAGCAAGAAGGTGAGTGGACAGTGGACGCCACTAATGTCAGAGAAGTTGATGTTTTGGGTCGGACGACAAGCGTGTCCGGAAGACAGAAGCAGTCAAGGCAACCGCTAGGGTTAAGTGGGAGGTCTGGGTTCGATTTTGGTTCCGGCACACGTTTTCAACTTTCACCCTCGAATTATTTCGATGTCCGACGGCTGGCGTCGGTCATGTCCGGAAGAACAGACACAACGCGAAATCTGCAGCTGTCATACATATTATGTAATTCGAAGGTGCTTAGATATCAAGAATACAAACATAAAAGTTTTCTGACATATGTGTTAATACATCTAGCGCGCGCGCGTGTGTGTGTGTGTGTGTGTGTGTGTGTGTGTGTGTGTGGTTCAAATGGCTCTGAGCACTGTGGGACTTAACATCTATGGTCATCAGTCCCCTAGAACTTAGAACTACTTAAACCTAACTAACCTAAGAACACATCCATGCCCGAGACAGGATTCGAACCTGCGACCGCAGCTGTCTCGCAGCTCCAGACTGCAGCGCCTAGAACTGCACGGCCACTCCGGCCTGCGTGTATGTATGTGTTAGATGTGGTACGTTACTGGTTCAAAAATGGCTCTGAGCACTATGGGACTCAACATCTGAGGTCATCAGTCCCCTAGAGCTTAGAACTACTTAAACCTAACTAACCTAAGGACATCACACACATCCATGCCCCAGGCAGGATTCGAACCTGCGACCGTAGCAGTCACGCGGCTCCGGACTGAAGTGCCTAGAACCGTACGACCACCGCGGCCGGCTACGCTACTGGTGGCTCCTTGCTTGGTCCGTCAGCCTGAGAGTCCACGTACCGTCTCCGGTGGAGACTTGCCCAGTGCAGACAGTGCGTCGTTAAGATAACGGCAGGCCGCTCGGTGCGTGCCCTGTAATCTTGAGCTACGGCGCCGGCCTTTGGCCACCTCGCCCACGTCCTCGCCCTCGTCCTCCACCGCACAGCCTTTTATTTCCTCACCTCCCTCACTCCAGTCGCAACGCACACTGGCGCCAGATCCGCGATAGTCGCAGCCACTTCTCGCTACGGCTCGTCCTCGGCACAGCGGGTATAATTTTTCTGTTATCGCTGTTTTAGGGGCTCCCATTACAGCTGCAGCACTCGACGAAATATCTCTTTACACTTTCCCATTCCCGGGCTAACGCCGCGTCAGCTGTTCCCCCCTAAAATGGACGAGAGGTGTCGCATTGTTTTATGACGAAATTACGGTCGTGTTTAATAGCTCAGAAACTTGTCTCGCGGACTCCCAAATGACACAACAGCCGTGGAGTACAGTCACTGAGGCTTTAGTGTTCAGCGGCTTTATCTTTTGTTTACTCTGAGTGGAGTTCACGGACGCCGGTAACTGTCCGGAGATAACTGTGAAGGGAGAGAACTGCACCGTTGCAGTCAATTTTTCTTTTGTCTTTTTATTAAAACGGTCTAGGGTCAGGAGTCCAGATGACATTGCAATATCTTTGCAACTGTTCACTACACCGCCCTTGGAAACATCCACTTGTGTCAGAAAGCGCTAGAGTGGATCCTCACCTGTCCGAAATAACTGGGGACGGGAGATTTAGGGATAACGAACTTTCCGGATAATCGATCATTTACAAAACACATTGCCGACCGTTCTGGCCGAATGGTTCTAGGCACTTCAGGCCGGAACCGCGCTGCTGCTACGGTTCGAGTCCTGCCTCGGGCATGGATGTGTGTGATGTCCTTAGGTTAATTAGTTTTAAGTAGTTCTAAGTCTAGGGGACTGATGACCTTAGATGTTAAGTCCCATAATGATCAGAGCCATTTGAACCATTTGAACAAAACACATTGCGAGCATGGAAACAACATTGTGGGAGTTACGGAAAATCATGTTTGAGGTGTGCAAAATACAGTGCTAAGCACATTGAGTGAATACGACAGCTTTTTTTTTTTAATTAAAAAAAGGTGTCAAATCGGTCGCAAAATGAAAACCACAGTGAAAATCAGAGATTTCACTTACAACATTGTAAGACGTGTATATTTCTATTGTCTATTGTCTAACCACAATTAATGAAATATGTTTATATTTTATTAATAGGATTAAGTAGGAATAATTAATATTTGTCAAGTTAGAAATAATTGTGGTAGCAGGGAACGTCTGCGCCAAAGTATTGTTGGCAGGAGAGACCGCACATTGATATAATATTAAAAAGGGCAGGAGAGACAGCGTATGGATACATTTTAAGAAAAGAGCGGGAAAGAACGCGCATTGATACATTTTGTAATGGTAGCAGGGATTGTCTGCACAAGAAAGCATTGTTGGCGGGAGAGACCGCACTTTAGCGTTCGCAGGAAGTCAGTAGTAAGCGAGATGTGAAGCGAGTCGGTAGCAGGTCTGAAGCGAGAGGTTGAGAGGAGCGGTGTGCCTGCCAGCCACCAGCTATGATTTATAAGAGATTATAAACGGATGTATAGAGACATCAGCTAACTATTATCATAAGAGAAACTAATATTATTGAATTACTTTTTTGAGAAACTCAAGACTACTGAAGGTATGTTTGCGCAATGCTAGTTGTAAGATTATTGTAAAAATTAAGTCCCATTTCAACGTTTGTAAAATCATTTCATTCAGATTATAATTAATTTTTGCCAGGAATATTGCATTACTGATTATAATCCATCCCAAAAACCATCAACGTAAAACACTGAAAAATTTTATTGTTGTCAAGAAAAAGTTTAACTATGAATTACGTAACTTCAGTCAAATTAATTAAAGAATAACGTCAGCTTTGCTATTAAAGGATAACGTCAGCCTTGGTAATAAATACAGCCACTTATTATGACAGCCCAGCAGCAGCTAATGGAGTATAGTAAAACAGAGCAAGTATTATCATGACGCAGTTCGATGTAGCAGTCAGATGGCGATCCAGTAACAATAAAACAAAGGTAAGGAACAGTTTTGTGTTATTGCAGGTAACGACTGAGGGCCTCGACGACGACACATTCTATGTTTCGTCGAAATAATCAGAAAATCACTTTTAATAAGCATCATTTAAATTTGTATGCGAAGATTGAGAAAGAGAATTAATTTCAAAGGGAAGATTTGATTTGTTATTATTAAGCAAGAGATAAAAATCCTAAGGGAAGGTTTCATAGGTTATTATAGAAGGGAAGGTTGCGTAACAAGAGATATAGAGGAGACGGGAAGGTTTCAACATTTAGCTTCAGTTTCCAGCTATTTTTCTACGTAGTCGCCGCCCCGGATTAGACATTTCTCGTAACATGGTACCAACGTTCTAATAACCTCGTCATAGAATTCAGTTGCCTGTGATTTCCTCCAGTTCTCGACGCTTGTCTGTAGCTCCTGTCTGTGCCAAAATGATGTCCCCATAGCCAGCGTTCCAGGTTAGCCAAGTCCAGGCTGCATGGTGGGTCATCAAACATTTCCCACCGAAAACATTCCAGAAGAGCCTACAGATTAGTGAGGCGTTCTAATGAATAAGTGGAAAGAGATCGTACGCGATGCGGGAGAGACAGTCGACACTGCACCAACATCAGCAACAACAGACCATGTATAAATGCTGAAGTCATGTAAACATAAATACACTTGTGGAATTCAGTATGTTCCATAGTAAATTTGCGTCAGCAGTTGAAAGCAGCTTTCCTAAAAAATTATCCACAACGTCCTTTAAAAAAAAAAACTAATAAGCCAGGAATGGCTACAAGGATTAAAATTTCTGTAAGGGGAAAAGGGAAATTCACATAAAGGCCGTAATAAGTCAAGATCCGGCGTTAGTTGCATTCTACAAAAATATTCTAATATTTTAAGGAAACTTCTCAAAATTTCCAGAAATGCGCACATCCTGACAG
Source organism: Schistocerca cancellata (assembly GCF_023864275.1). Classification (NCBI taxonomy): domain Eukaryota; kingdom Metazoa; phylum Arthropoda; class Insecta; order Orthoptera; family Acrididae; genus Schistocerca; species Schistocerca cancellata. Next base: position 265,826,449 of record NC_064627.1, read on the forward strand.
AAATTAATAATGTAGATAATAAGACTGAAGCTATACGGCATATTGCTAAACAGGAGACAGGACTGCCATTCAGCGTACAAGGTACCGTAACTATAAAACTAAATGGCAACGTTGTGATCAGTTTCTAAATGTATCAGCAAAAATAAGATTAAATGGTTCAACTGAAGAAGCAAGAGATTTACGACTATTAAAATGTACTTCTACTAAACTTTAAGCAGCTAGAAGTAGCACCAACATCCATGGCTGAAATTAATAGAATTCTAGAAACTGTAAAAAACAAAAGTTCGTATGGCGTAATAGAAATTTCAAAACAGAATTCAGGAAAGTTGTTGTAAATTAATAAGTAACGTCCTTAGTGACATATGAATTGCATTTCCAGATAGATTAAAATACACCATATTTTAAACTTCTCCAGTGATACTAGTAACATTATTGTAAGTTACTTTAAATTCCAATGTGTAATGCTTTTATTAATAATAATAACAGCCAAGCAACACAGTGGTCACATGACTTTTGCTCCTTCTGCCGTTACAAAAAGACGGTTCAAATGGCTCTGAGCACTATGGGACTTAACATCTGAGGTCATCAGTCCCCGAGAACTTAGAACTATTTAAACCTAACTAACCTAAGGACATCACACACACCCATGACCCAGGCAGGATTCGAACCTGCGACCGTAGCGGTCTGGCAGACGCTGTTACTCTAGGCGTCTTAACGTGCTCATTGTCCGCTCAGAACTGAAAAATGCGGCATGACGCGATCGACGCGAACACTGCGAAACACATCTATGCAAAGCTTCATCGGATTTTCATTGTGGTTTTAACATCACGTCCGATCGGACCTCGAAAAATAAATATTCCTCGCATGTACATCAAAATTAAAAAGAACAGTAAAGGCCCTGGGCGCTCCAGTTACATAACATCCGCTTGGATACACGTGACCAATAGCCGAAGGCATGCAACACGCGGTCACGTGTTTCTGAACTACAAAAGACACAATACAATACATAAAACGAAGCACCGAGGAATCACAAGCCAAGAGATGATGTACGGCATTATAAAGAAAGTTCACGAGAACCGAGTATGACCATACAATCCTGAACATGCAATGAATTACCACTCCGTCTGTATACAAATCCTGTTTCCACCATCACCCACTAATCCCGAACACATAATCAACAGAAAGAATACTTGACTCACGAAGTTTCGCAATATAGCCCCACGTGCTTCACGTGAACAGTCTTTTAGTGATTGGAAGTTCGTAACACAGGGCAACATAATAATTACGCTTTCTTGATAAACTAAAAGTTGGCACAAGCCCTTTCGAAAGATGCACAAGAATAATGAAAGGTATCGTACCAACTCGTGTGTTCGCAGCACGACCCATCTAATGCACTACAGACAGCTCCTTACATTGCGGTGACCACCGTAAGTGTGTCTCTTCAAAATAAAGTATTTACCTTTGTTTTACACGACGGAAGTTGACCTTACGTTCTCTGAGCAACTTCCTAGCAGAAAATCAGAACTCTAATGAATGGATGGCCTTGACCGCAAAGATTTCCTCTTTCAAGTGTGTCAGTAATGCATTCCTGCGTTTTGGCACATTTCGTCTGCTGAAGGAGTAAGTGCAGAGCGGTGAAAGTTTATTATCGTATGTTCAACTAAATAAAGTAAAGAACGACTGTGTAGCTCAGTTTTCAAAGTTCAAAATTCACGAAAATGTTCAAATTAGTTCCTGTGGTTGAGCGGAAATTCTTTTTACTCCGTTGATGCATATTGTTGTCCTCCCAGCTGCATATACCTGAAATGAGCTTGATTCAATAGCACCTGTCTTCAACAGGTCTACATTTTAAATAGGAAGGGACGAGGAAACGACCAGCAGAACTTCTCCACGGAGCGCGCGCGAATTTAAATTCGCCGACTCTAATGCTTTTGGTTAATTGATGTTTCGGGTGAGTGTTGTTCGGATAATCGATTTTTTGCTATAAATTTTTGTATTCTGACGGTCAGCACAGTAACTGACATAAAGTATAGTTCTAAAATGATTGTTATAGTGTCGTGTCATATGACATCATTATAGTCAACAAAATCAATTTGATATTAGGAACCATTGGTCAAAACATGAGGAACAAAACGCAGAGCAGAGTAAGGTGATTTGTGGAATAAACGTTTCTCAAGGCGTATGTCGCGAGATTAAAGACCGTGCATTTATAAGAGGTCGTGTTAAAAATAATCTGAGTTGACGTCTGCTTATTTTGCCCCGCAAGAACTCGCTTTGCTTTCGAATTCTGTGGACGTGAAGAATGTGATTTCATATTGTTACTAAAGTAAATAAAGTACAATTCTGTTACTGATCCCGTAAATGTAGTAGGATTGACTATATATCTATTCACTTATCCATGTAATCATCAGCAACCAGGTCACTACGTGTGAAAGTATGGTAACATGGCTAAGCACGATGTAAACATAGCCTGCATGGTTTGACAGCTGTTGCATTCAGTTTACCCTCGTTGCGAAGCTTAGACAAATAGCGAGCAAACAAGCAACTTTAATTAAGTTGGTCACTGCCCGGAAACTAATTGCGGATGCCGTGATTTATGCACGCGACTGTATCAAACATTAAAATATGCCAACTCACTTTGTAAAAGTTTCCTCCAAAAGGCATTACACAATGTGTATCTTGAGCAGCATAAATTTAAAAGAAAGATAGTTTAAGTAAAATACTTATAACTAATGGTGAGTCAAAAATGCTAAATTGAAAGTTAATAGTCCACTACCGGCAGTATTACTTATGTAGCAAAAGTTAAGAAACAAAACACTTTGACAGTGAAACAAACTATTAACAGTATGAACTGCTGAATCCTATTCGTCTTTAACTGGCGAAAGCGCACAGCAACGCAGCTTATCTGTTCGTTGTTGGAGAGGCGTGGCGGCGTTTTGCGATGACAGCGGTTAGGGGCTGCTTGTGGTGTTGCAGATAAAGTTATTACAGCAACTGCGTTTGACGCATTTCCACGGCGAAGTATGCAGATGAGTTCTCTTCTCGGTCATGTTGCAAAGTCACCTGCAGTGTCATTTAGCAGACCACTCGCTGAATATATCTCATTGTCGATTATAATCCACGGTTTTAGCATGTACATGTTTATTACTCGTTACACACACCTAGTTCACACTGCAGTACTTTATATACTGTTCGTGATAATTTCCGACCGCGATATAACTGTTCTTCAAATGTGCATACGACTACTGCAATAGTAATAAAACCATTCTTTCACGTGATCCACAATTGTAATTAAGTTTACTGCGACAGTTACGGCTTCGAACATTCGGCTGTTCATTAAGAAGACAAGTATATTACACGGATCTACGGAGCCGTAGCTCTCGCGATGCAGTTGCATTTAAAACCAGTTTCACTTTCACAGTAACATTACGTCTACTCGAGAAAGCATTGTCAGCACCTGTGGAGACAGTCCATTCAGTAATATTCAAACGATATGATCGTTCTCTTCATAACAATCACTTCAAATTTCATTACGCACTGCGACGGTAATCCAGTCGTTAGTCGTTAAGTTCCACGATTCACTGTCTCGGTAAGTTTTTGCATCTGAAATCAACATCTTGCGTCTTGCCATTTTGTCACACATTCGCTGACACTGACTCTCCCTCACTGTATAACGCTGCCTAACTGTCACTCTCGATATCGCCCTCTGTGCTTTCGTGTCTACGATTTCCATAGCAGATCTTCACATCACTGTTGCTTTTACAAATACAGACAATATAAACAAAAAATTTTTAAGTCTTTCAATATTCAAGTAAAACATAATTATCCATTAGAGAAAAGAAAATAAATTGCAGTTACCTTTTAAGATTATTACAATGAATAGCTATGCTGCACCATCAAAGATATGAATACTTAGTCTAAGAAAACGAAAGAAATGACTGAAAAAGAAAAAAAACACATACCGAGCGCTAATGCCTATATCTTCACAGATTCTACAAAACAATGAATGTCCTCTTATTTGCATATCATACACTCAAGTTAATAACAAGTGCTCACTAAGAAACAAACAGTTGATATGCAGGAACAAGGAATAAGATTTATCAGAATAGTGAGAGGGTATACACGAACGGAAAGAATAAGATATTCAGCAATATAAGAGAAACAAGTACAGCCAAAATGACCTAACAGACCAAAAGGATAAATGATGAAAGATATACAAATTCTCTGAACGTTTTTATGTCCACGCTTTGTTACGATTGTGTTAGCAGACTAACACACTGAGCTCTGAAAAACGTTCACAATATTCCGAGAAGGTGATTTACGACAGCATCAGTCATACAAAGAGTGCTCGTAGTCGTTCTGGTTATTATAATTATACGCGAGGAAATTTGACTTTCATCTCATACAGTGCTTCATGATAGCCGTATCCGAAGGTATGTTACAGTTTTTACCTCGTTCTGCATGTTTCCCATTCAGTACTATATGCCTCATTCAACTCTTCATACTCTCATTGCTTTCCAAATGGCGGACATAATATTTTTTATATGTGACCTGCACAGACATTTAAGTATTTCAGCTGTCGTGTAAAGTTGTAGACTATGCTTTAAAATGGTAAAATTATCATTTGTCTACAGTTCTTAAAACCAAAATTATTGCCTTATTCAGTATACGGTGTGTTAGAGGTAGAAGTACAGATATTTCTATTGATGGCTTTCACCTGGGCGTCCATGGGACCTGTGACGCTGATGAAGGCACAGATGAGGCCTATGTGATTATTATCGAGGCAGCGGCATCTTCCAGGGGGAAATCTGTTCATGTGAGAAAGCTATAATCGTGCTACAGTGCATTGAGGATACTTCAGACAGTTGCTAGTGAGTCTTCCGGGTTGTATGACCGTGGTCAAAGAAATTTTTCGATTCCTGACGTGCCATCCAAAGCCACGCTGGTTATCTTCGGAGATGCTCGTGGCAACCCTAAGTCTCGCCAACTGAGTAGTCGATCGTTGGAGAGCGACATGAAAACTCTGTACGTTGGTTCTTGGTCGAATTTACAGCTGATCAGCAGAGGCAATCCTTGTAAGAGAGAAAAATTAACTATCGACTGTCCTCTGTCAAGGATAAAATCGATTCTGCAGAGCCAGTGTCCATGTATCCCTAAGTTCCATAGCTTTTTCTTTTCTGTTAAAATTATCCCCATGGATATGTATTTCGACGGCTTCTCTATATAGCCGTGGACAATAGTTTGTCATTCTAGATAAAATTCTAGTTTCATAAAATTTCACTTTGTAATTTCCTGACTGAAGAGCGTGCTCTGCTGCAGCTGGTATTTCTGTTTTCCCTAGTTGTCAAAGACTTTTATGTTCTTTCATTCTTCTGTTCATACTTCTCTTAGTTGCTACTATATATATCTACACGCAACGCACGAAATATTATGCACCCCACATGTTTCTGTGAAGTCTTTCATATCTGATCAGTTACTTTTTTGATAAAGGAAAGAGAAACCCTGTTGTTCTATCGCTGTGCTATTGTTGTCATTTGGCCTTCTGTCATATGGTCAAGGAAATATCGTTACTTCTTCATCTGAATATCCATTTTCATGAAAGCCTGCTTCAGATGTTTTAATTCGGCGTCCAGGTATTCCACCGTGGAAATTCTTTTGGCTGTGTCAACCAGACTATTAATGACACCTCTCTTTCGCTGTGGACAATGGCTGACGTACTTAAGCAAATATCTGTCTGTGTGATTCAATTTCCTTCTGCCTGTCTCATAAGTAAAACATCCAAGAAAGATATTGCTTTGTGATTTTCCATGTACTTTGTAAACTCGATTTTCGGATTTGTGTCATTTAGATAACGGAAACAATTATTCAAAGACATTTTTAACATCTGACCAAATCACTAATTTCTCATCCGCAAAACGACGTCATAAACGTGGTTTCTTATTTGATTTTTTATGGTTGACTGTTCGAATTTTTCCACATAAAAATCAGCGATCGCAGGAGTAAGACTGTGTCTAAAAAGTCAAATCCCCTGGGATACCATCCATTACATAAATCATGACTTCATGAATAAAGACGATACTTCCAAAAATATCTTTAGGAGCCTAGGTTAGTCCTTTAAGTTTCTCGATAAAATAATGTGCAGTAAGTCTTTCATATAAGAGTCAGTTTCACCAGTACGTGATTGTAAACGAGTTGCCAGGTATCTAGCTACTTGATACTTTGGGGAATTCGTAGCATTGAATTATGGGTAAGCCATAAAATCTGGGTCACGTTGCTTTACTCGTTTACGAGGCTTTCTTATCCTCTTTTTGGGCTGTACTAGATGACGTTAACAGAGTGCCAGTTTTCTTAAGCATGCCTGTCGTATGGTCTTCCTTAAATTTTTTGTACGATCTTGAAGTAAGAAGATTCGCAATTTTACTTCGATAGTTCTCTTTTTCGTAACATCAGCAGCGCTGCCTTCGTCAGTGGAACCACTATCTCTTCATCTGCACTTAAATCCCTGAGGGCCTTTTGACAACTTTCGTTAAATTACTATTCAAAGGTTCATTGGGGCACAGTACCCTAGTGGTTTCGATGCGAATTACATTTATTGTTTTTTTGAGGAGAGATGGTACCCCTGCTTCTACAGTCGTTATATCTCCTCATTTGATACATTCATAGGTATTATAGCATAGCGTCATCCTTTTGCAAAGACAGAAATATCGCCTTGGGGCATTACTCTCTCTGACTTATAAACAACTGTTTCAGACGTCACCGTAGTGTTACTACATTTTAAATTAATCCGTAATAAAAATAAATGGTTTGCAGCTCCATTACAAAGTCCGCTGAGAAGTACCTTTTTTTCTAGTTTCTTGATGGCGACTAGTTTCGGACGCCTGTGTTCATTTTCAAACCATTCGTATCGGCAGTGTGACAATACGGGTGATAGCCTATGTACAAAAACTGCCCGTGCAGTGATGATCAAAGCGTCACTACGGCCGACTGAACCACGGTAAACAGTTCACACAGAACGGGCGTTAGAGAACTCTAATTTCCGTTCTTACAGGTCTTTTTATTACAGAGTTTGATTGTCCGTTCTATGCGATCTGCTTACTGTTGTCAGTCGCCCACAGTGCCACTTTGATCGTCACTGCAGGGGCAATTTTTGTACATAGGCTACTGTCTGTATGGTCGCACTTACGATTCAGACGTTTTGAAACTAGATACTGAGGTTCGAAACAGTAAGCATCAGGAAATAAAAAAATAAAATGAAATAAAATAAAAAAACTTACTTCTCAATGAAACTTATGACCGCGTTACAATCATTCACTTTAATTACAAAACAAGCTTCAGACATGTTTTTCACCTGCAGCATGCTGCAAGATCGCATTACTTAGTTTTTCAAGCTTTTTATTATTCCTCCTAGTAGTTGTCTTCATTATAGATTTCGTAGATCTACGCGTGAGGTAGTCTAAGGGGACTTTTGTATGACGTAAGCTAATATATTTTATTCCAAAGGTCCGCCTGTCCGCGCTTCGCCGGCCGGAGTAGCCGTGTGGTTCTAGGCGCTACAGTCTGGAGTCGAGCGACTGCTACGGTCGGAGGTTCGAATCCTGCCTCGGTCATGGATGTGTGTGATATCCTTAGGTTAGTTAGGTCTAATTAGTTCTAAGTTCTAGGCGACTGATGACCTCAGAAGTTAAGTCCCATAGTGCTCAAAGCCATTTGGTCTGTCTGTCCCTTACCAGTGGTGACCAAACGCGGTTGTAGAGCAACTTATGGTTAACAGAACCCATCTCACGTCTCATAAAATGAATGCTTTCTTGTAGTAACGCTGCTTCTATGTAGTCATAAATCTATTGAACTTGGGCTGTCAAAAATATTCCAATCAGTTTTAAAAATTTTCCTATGGAAGACGAATCTCTGCAACACAACAAGAAAGCTTAAGTGAAGATTAAATGTGCTCCCTTCCAATCGTCTGACTGGTATCTGAGACATTCTTCCCACAGAGTCTTCTCATCGTACAATAAAGGTTTCCACGACCGTATGTCATAGTGGCTTGTGAGCCTTCCAACTCTGTCTCGACAGATAAGTTTTTGTCCTTGGCAGAGGACGGTGGATAGTTAAATTTTATCTCTGACGAGGATTATCTCTGCTGATCATGTGTAAACTCCACCACACCCACTGTACACAGACGTTCGATTCATCAGTCGGCAAGACTCCGTGTCGTCAGTAGCATCTCTGAAGACGTCCAGTGCAGCTCTAGCCTCAGGAATCGAAAAGTTTCTTGCATCACAGCCATACATCTCGGAAGACTCACCAGAAAATAAGACATCCCGTCCTGACAGTCATCATTGTATGGTCAGTTTAGATAATCAAATTACATTACTGGCCATTAAAATTGCTACACCAAGAAGAAATGCGGATGATAAACGACTATTCATTGGACAGATATATTTTACTAGAACTGACATGTGATTACATTCTCACGCAATTTGGGTGCATAGATCCTCAGAAATCAGTACTCAGAACAACCACGTCTAGCCGTAATAACGGCCTTCATACGCCTGGGCATTAAGTCAAACAGAGCTTGGATGGCGTGTACAGGTACAGCTGCCCATGCAGCTTCAACACGATACCACAGTTCATCAAGAGTAGTGACTGGCGTATTGTGACGAGCCAGTTGCTCGGCCACCATTGACGAGACGTTTTCAGTTGGTGAGAGATCTGGAGAATGTGCTGGCCAGGGCAGCAGTCGAACATTTTCTGTATCCAGAAAGGCCCGTAAAGGACCTGCAACATGCGGTCGTGCATTATCCTGCTGAAATGTAGGGTTTCGCAGGGATCGAATGAAGGGTACAGCCATGGGTCGTATCACATCTTAAAAGTAACTGTTCAAAGTGCGGTCAATGCGAACAAAACGTGACCGACACGTGTAACCAGTGGCACCCTATACCATCACGCACGTTGGTACGTCAGTATGGCGATGACGAATACGCGCTTCCAATGTGCGCTCACCGCGATGTCGCCAAACACGTATGCGACCATCATGATGCTGTAAACAGAACCTGGATTCATCCGAAAATTGACGTTTTGCCATTCGTGCACACAGGTTTGTCGTTGAGTACATCATCGCAGGCGCTCCTGTCTGTGATGAAGCGTCAAGGGTAACCGCAGCCCAGATCTCCGAGCTGATAGTCCATGCTGCTGCAAACGTCGTCGAACTGTTCGTGCAGATGGTTGTTGTCTTGCAAACGTCCCCATCTGTTGACTCAGGGATCGAGACGTAGCTGCACGATCCGTTACAGCCATGCGTATAAGATGCGTGTCATCTCGACTGCTAGTGATACGAGGCCGTTGGGATCCAGCAAGGCGTTCCGTATTACCCTCCTGAACCCACCGATTCCATATTCTGCCAACAGTCGTTGGATCTCGACCTACGCGAGCAGCAATGTCGCGATACGATAAACCGCAATCGTGATAGGCTACAATCCGACCTTTATCAAAGTCGGAAACATGATGGTACGCATTTCTCCTCCTTACACGAGGCACCAGAACAACGTTTCACCAGGCAACGCCGGTGAACTACTGTTTGTGTATGAGAAATCGGTTGGAAACTCTCCTCATGTCAGCAAGTTGAAGTGTCGCCACCGGCGCCAACCTTGTGTGAATGCTCTGAAAAGCTAATCATTTGCATATCACAGCATCGTGTTCCTGTCGGTTAAATTTCGCGTATGTAGCATGTCATCTTCGCGGTGTAGCAATTTTAATGGCCAGTAGTGTACGTTGGTACCTTGGCCAGCGAATTCGCCTGAACTGAATCCGATGGAATGCAACTACTACGCCATTAGGTGTCAGATTCCCGCCCACAAACCATCGACCCGTAAGTTGCAGGAAATCAGTGACCTGTGCAATAGACTATATGGTGTCACGTACCTCCGGATGATCTGCCACGAAATTGCAACACACTCAGAGTCGCTGGCGCATTGCGTTCCGAAGTTGCACCAATGGACCAATAAGCTATTATGCAAGTGATTGGAAAATTTGGAAATTTGTGGTAACGTCTTATGGGGCCAAACTGCTGAGGTCGTCGGTGTTAGTTCTGAGAAATATAGGAGTAAACTACAAACACCTACATAACTCTTACATAGGGGCCACGTAGGAAAGAATTGACTAATTGTATCACGAGCAAAGACATTTAAACAATCACTTTCACACCCTCCAAATGTGAACAGAACACGGAGAAACACTAATGATTGATATAGTGACAATTATACTGCTACATACAGGGTTACTACAAATGATTGAAGCGATTTCACAGCTCTACAATAACTTTATTATTTGAGATATTTTCACAATGCTTTGCACACACATACAAAAACTCAAAAAGTTTTTTTAGGCATTCACAAATGTTCGATATGCGCCCCTTTAGTGATTCGGCAGACATCAAGCCGATAATCAAGTTCCTCCCACACTCGGCGCAGCATGTCCCCATCAATGAGTTCGAAAGCATCGTTGATGCGAGCTCGCAGTTGTGGCACGTTTCTTGGTAGAGGAGGTTTAAACACTGAATCTTTCACATAACCCCACAGAAAATAATCACATGGGGTTAAGTCGGGAGAGCGTGGAGGCCATGACATGAATTGCTGATCATGATCTCCACCACGACTGATCCGTCGGTTTTCCAATCTCCTGTTTAAGAAATGCCAAACATCATGATGGAAGTGCGGTGGAACACCATCCTGTTGAAAGATGAAGTCGGCGCTGTCGGTCTCCAGTTGTGGCACGAGCCAATTTTCCAGCATGTCCAGATACACGTGTCCTGTAACGTTTTTTTCGCAGAAGAAAAAGGGGCCGTAAACTTTAAAGCGTGTGATTGCGCAAAACACGTTAACTTTTGGTGAATTGCGAATTTGCTGCACGAATGCGTGAGGATTCTCTACCGCCCAGATTCGCACATTGTGTCTGTTCACTTCACCATTAAGAAAAAATGTTGCTTCATCAGTGAAAACAAGTTTCGCACTGAACGCATCCTCTTCCATGAGCTGTTGCAACCGCGCCGAAAATTCAAAGCGTTTGACTTTGTCATCGGGTGTCAGGGCTTGTAGCAATTGTAAACGGTAAGGCTTCTGCTTTAGCCTTTTCCGTAAGATTTTCCAAACTGTCGGCTGTGGTACGTTTAGCTCCCTGCTTGCTTTATTCGTCCACTTCCGCGGGCTACGCGTGAAACTTGCCCGCACGCGTTCAACCGTTTCTTCGCTCACTGCAGGCCGACCCGTTGATTTCCCCTTACAGAGCTATCCACAAGCTTTAAACTGCGTATACCATCGCCGAATGGAGTTAGCAGTTGTTGGATCTTTGCTGAACTTCGTCCTGAAGTGTCGTTGCACTGTTATGACTGACTGATGTGAGTGCATTTCAAGCGCGACATACGCTTTCTCGGCTCCTGTCGCCATTTTGTCTCACTGCGCTGTCGAGCGCTCTGGCGGCAGAAACCTGAAGTGCGGCTTCAGCCGAACAAAACTTTATGAGTTTTTCTACGTATCTGTAGTGTGTCGTGACCATATGTCAATGAATGGTGCAAGAGTGAATTTATGAAATCGCTTCAATCATTTGGAATAGCCCTGTACTTCACAGTAGTGTGCAGAGTGTAGATGGAGATGTAGCAGTGGACAAAATGTAGTTAGTAAACTAGGAAACGACAGCTTCAGTTACTCAGTTATGTGTATGATTGTGTGAAGAACAAAATTTCCTTAAACATTAGATTTAACTTTACATGTACACATGAAATCATGGCACAGTTACTGAGTCAGAGATATTGTTTACAGAACCACGCTAGAATTCCCCCCCCCCCCCACTCCCATCCTCCCCCTCTCCACCCCCAACACACACACACACACACACACACCCGCGCGCACATACATTCAGCTTAAGTATGTGGACAGTATCAAACTTTTCGTCTGCATTCGTTTTTACGCTTTGTGGCAGCTTAAGGTAAAACATACAGCTGCGCCACTTTGTATTAACGCTCGAAACCACAAGCACAGCTTCTAATTTACTGCCACAAGGCAGAAAAATTCCGATATAGCGATCATGATGCTGCTACCGCGACACAAGAGCTTTTCCCAGACTCCACTACTTCAGCTCCTGTACCGAGAAATCCGCTCTCTCTTACGGACCTGCCTCCACAATATTAAGCCTCCCATCCTCCCCGACTTGTCTCGCTACCCGCTCTCTTCCTCGTGATTCCTCACGACTCATCTCACAATCTGCACACGGGAACCACGTTATCGCCCAGCACCAGTCCTCCGCAAAAATCTCTAATGGCTACGTAAATTCAACACAGACGCTTCTACTAAAACCTTTCACACATTTTGCTTGTAAATGGAGACGCATATTACCGATTCTGCCAAAAGAGAAATGTCAATGCCAAGTATCAGCAAAGATGATCGAGCAGCTAACAGAATGCTCCTAACACACTCAAACTGCACACATCACTAAATATTTTACCTGTCAGGTGTTGTAAGTAAAATATTGAAATAATCTGTGGTGAATAGTTATCAAGAATTATTGCCCCTTCTTTGTCAATTATTTTATATTATATAATTGTTGGGAAACATAATTTAGTAACAAGCATTTCACAAGCTTTAGCTGCAATCTTTTTCTCAATTTCCTCGCATTCCACGTTCCGCACACCTATACCGATATGATATTTTTGTTGATAAGTGCTTTCTAGTATTTCAGCCGGCTCTTTTCACTACTTTTTCCGACTTTAGCGGTTTTCCTTCCCATCCAATTAATTTATTTATCTTTTGACAGTGTAATATCACTTACCTCTTTGTAGTGTTTGCTATTGTTGTTGATGTTGTCGTCATCGTTGTTTTTCTTTTTCCTTTCTACTTCTTTTCTTTTATTTCTCAATCGTCCTCTTCTTTTTCTTCACTTCACGAAGTGCCTAAACTGACTTTTCCAGCTTCATCCAGATTTGCTTCCTTTTTCCCGAATGCTTGCATAGTCTCTTCGTCCTCTAGGTCTGTGTTATTGCATTAGATTTGGAAGTGTTCTCTCTTCCATTCTATTTATATGAACTCTGTTTCTTCCCATTTATTCCATTTTTGTTCCAACTTCAAAAAAACTTGTGCTCTTATCCCACAACACTTACATTATCCAGCCATCTTTTACCACAGTTCTTCAATGATGTGGCGGTACACGTATTCTTACGAATACCCAAGGGAAGTTGAGGACGTGAGGTATCGGAAGGCTTAATTCACTCTTTTATTTCCATGCATTTCAACAATAATACATTTGACGACAGTATGAGTTTAGAAATACTAAGTAAATCTCTCTATCATATATAACCTAAGGGCATAAGTAAGGTTCAAAATGGTTCACATGGCTCTGAGCACTATTGGACTTAACATCTGTGGTCATCAGTCCCCTAGAACTTAGAACTACTTAAACCTAACGAACCTGACGACATCACACACATCCTTGCCCGAGGCAGGATTCGAACCTGCGACCGTATCGGTCACGCGCTTCCAGACTGAAGCGCCTAGAACCACACGGCCACACCGGCCGGCCCATAAGTAAGGCCAGAACACAACGACCACAAGAGTATTCAATTTTAACTAGCAGTAATTAATATCAAATCCTTTAAACTTATACCCGCACTTGATACCTACTGCAAAAAAAAAAAAAAAATTCAATAGAGTCTGAGCACAACTGCCGCGAGAAAAATGCATTTTAAAGAACAGTTAAATGATCAGAATAAATAATCTTAAAGTCCCTTACATTTATAGCAAGGCTTGACATCTACTGTATGTGAACTTACCATAAAACCCGAACGCAACTGCTCCAGCAAGAATTAATTTTATATTTCAGTTAAAGAATCAGAACAAATGATATCAAAGACTTTAAATTTATAGCAAGACTCGACACATACTGTACATAAATTTACGGTAAGTCGATCACGACGGCTCCAAGAAAAACTACCAGTAGAAACAATAACAGATCATAGGTTACATTTTCTGGTTCACTAAAACTACGTGAAAACTTGTCAGGGGCGAGAAGATTTGCAGGAAAAAAGCCAAATGAACTTACCTTAAATATAAAACACGGCAAATAGTCCCTGACGTAGCAAGGTTGGCGTGGTTGTGGAGGGGGGGGGGGGGGGGGGGGAGCACGAGGCTTCAAAACAGGCGAGACGGGAAACAGCTGCCCGCGATGACACAGGAGGCCAGCTCTCATGAAGAACTAATTCCAACCGATGGAAACCGTCTGCACCGTCCGACTCGCAACCAACTCACGCAAGTTTAGCGACAGATAACTGCAGCACAGAAAACTTTCATTAAAGACTCACCGACGTTAAACACAGTAGCCCGATTCAGTATTGCCGATTTCTTAACATTAATTGTTGTTGTTGTGGTCTTCAGCCCAGAGACTGGTTTGAGGCAGCCATCCGTGCTACTCTATCCTGCGCAAGCTTCTTCATCTCCAAGTAACTGCTGCATCCTACGCCTTTCTGAATCTGCTCTTGGTCTCCCTCTACGGTTTTTACCCTCCAAACTGTCCACCAACATTAAATTGGAGATGCCCAGAACATGACCTACCAACCGATCCCTTCTTCTAGTCAAGTCAGCAAATTCCTCTTCTCCCCAATTCTGTTCAGTACCTCCTCATTAGTTACGTGATCCACCCATCTAATCTTCGGCATTCTTCTGTAGCACCACATTTTATTCTCTTCTTGTCTAAACTAGTTATCGCCCATGTTTCACATCCTTACAAGGCTATACTCCATACAAATACTTCCAGAAATGACTTTCTGACAAATCTATACTGGATGTTAACAAATTTCTCTTCTTCAGAAACGCTTTCTTTGCCACAATATACATTTTATATCCTCTCTACTTCGACCATCATCAGTTATTTTGCTCCCCTGACAGCAAAACTCATCTACTACTTTAAGTGTCTCATTTCCTAATCTAATTCCCTCAGCGTCACCTGATTTAATTAGACTACATTCCATTATCCTCGTTTTACTTTTTTTGATGTTCATCTTATATCCGCCTTTCAAGACACTGTCCATTCCATGCAACTGCTCTTCTAGGTCCTTTGATATCTCTGACAGAATTACAATGTCATCTGCAAACTTCAACGTTTTTATTTCTTCTTCATGGATTTTAATTCGTACTACAAATGTTTCTTTTGTTTCCTTTACTGCTTGCTCAGTATACAGATTGAATAGCATCGGTGATAAGCTACAACCCTGTCTCACTCCCTTCCCAGCCACCGCATCCCTTTCATACCCCTCGACTCGTAAAACTGCCATCTGGTTTCTATAAAAATGGTAAATAGCCTTTCGCTCCCTCTATTTGACCCCTGCCACCTTCAGAATTTGAAAGATAGTATTCCAGTCAATATAGTCAAAAGCTTTCTCTACGAATGCTAGAAATGTAGGTTTGCCTTCCCTTAATATATCTTCTATGATAAGTCGTAGGGTCATTATTGCCTCAACTGTTCCAACTTTTCCAGGGAATCTAAACTGATCCACCTCGAGTTCAGCTTCTACCACTTTTTCGATTCGTCTGTAAAGAAATCGTGTTAGTATTTTGCAGCCGTGACTGATAGTCAACACCTGCTTTCTTTGGACTAGAATTATTGAATTCATCTTGAAGTCTGAGGGTATTTCGCGTGCCTCATACATCTTGCTCACCAGATGGTAGAGTCTTGTCAGGGCTGGCTCTCCCAAGACTATCAGTAGTTCTCACGGAATCTTGTGTACTCCTGGGGCATTGTTTCGACTTAGATCTCTCAGTGCTCTGTCAAATTCTTCAAGCAGTTTCATACTTCCCATTTCAATTTCACCTAAGTCCTCTTCCATTTCCATAATATTCCTTGTATAGACCCACTATATACTCCTTCTTTTTTGCTTTCCCTTCTTTGCTTGGAACTGGTTTTCCATCTGAACTCTTGATTTCATTAAGGTCGTTTTCTTTTCTCCAAAGGTGTCTTTAATTTTCCTGTAGGCAGTATCTATCTTACCCCCAGTGATATATCAATCTAAAATCTTCTAGCCATCCCTGCTTAGCCATTTTGCAGTTCCTGTCGATCTCATTTTTGAGACGTTTGTATTCCTTTTTGCCTACTTCGTTTACTGCATTTCTATATTTTCTCCTTTCATCAATTACGTTCAATATCTCTTCTGTTACCCAACGATTTCTACTACCCCTCGTCTTTTTAACTACTTGATCCTCTGCTGTCTTTACTATTTCATCTCTCAAAGCTGTCCATTATTCTTCTACTGTATTTCTTTCCCTCGTTCTAAAACAATTGTTCCCTATTGCTCTCTCTGAAACTCTCTACAACCTCTAGTTGTTTCAGTTTATCCAGATCCCATATCCTTAAATTCCACCCTTTTCGCATTTTATTCAGTTTTAATCTACAGTTCATATCCAATAGATTGTATTCAGAGTTCACTTCTGCCCCTGGAAAATCTTACAATTTAAAACCTGGCCCCTAAATCTCTGTCTTACCATTATATAATCTATCTGAAACCTTCCAGTGTCTCCATGTATACAATCTTTCATGTATACAACCTTCTTTTATGGTTTTTAAACCAAGTGTTGACTGTGATAAAATTATGCTCTGTGCAAAATTCTATCTACCAGGCACTTTTCTCTTCATTGCTTACTCCCATTCCATAATCACCTACAATTTTTCCTTCTCTTCCTTTTCCTACTAATGACTGCACCGGGTGAGTCATATAACTAGTTTGAAGTCCTGGATGTTACGGAGTACTGAATCTCCAAACTTAAAACACAGCTTGGCTAAGACAAAATGAACGATAAGTCACAATAATTTCAAATGTACATTTAATCATAATCTTTCAGTATTACAGAAAGCCAAAGCCTCAAAAAAAGTCTTTTTTAAAAAATTACGCTGATACCAATAAATAACAGTAAATAGTTACAATCTCCGGCCGGCAGGATCTCGCATGAAGTGAAGTATATTCGATACGATCGGCCAATCTGGGAAGGGAGCCGGGTTCGCCAATACTCCTTGGTTCTATGGATACAGAGTGCATTGTGAAAAAAAGAAGTAATTGCTACTTGAGGACCTGAGATATCATAAGGCACAATAACTTTCTATAGAGCGCGACGCTCCAAATTAGCCTGCAAAACATTGATCAACATCAAATAATAATAAAATCGGTCTGCTCACAAGCTAGGAGGGGGGCAACGTTTGAACAGCTCATGCATATCAAATATACTAGTTATCATCATTCTTTCTTCCACAGGAAAATATGTAATCACAAAAGTATGTACCAGTAACAGGCAACTATGTTATATTGAATTACACGGGTTACAACCACGTAACATCTTTACACAAACTCATTTCAGCTCATACAATTTCCCCTTAATCCTGCCGCAGACAAAACTTACTGTAACAAGGTAATAAAGTAAGAACCAAGAATAGTTCTTACATATGTATCAACAACTCATAGCTAATTTCAGGCACCACCTTCACAAAATATCAACTGACCCAATTCTGAATCGCCTGGCGAAATAAATCTAATAAAGGGCACAGTACAAACGTAGTACACAGCTGTTACCAGATAGGACGCGAACACTGTCACATAAATAATTGAGCGTTCTCAAGAATAAACTGTATCCTTAAGGGCTCTACTGCAATTGCAAATTGACATGCAGAAGAAACCTGTCCACACAACGAGAGAAATAAACGTCACCTTAAATTCTCCCTCAGCACAGCCTTGACAGCATGAGCCTTTCAAAACACAGTCCAGCCCTCTCGACCAAACAGCCAACAGGTCCCAGGAAAGCGTTCGTGTGAACCCTCACTCGGCTCCGTGCGTGCAGATGTCGTGCTGCCGCCGGACTCTCCGCTGTATTCATCTGCCGGCCAAAACCAGCTCACTTTCGCGACGCTCGACAGTCCCGTCACAGACCGCAGAGGACGCCACCATCTCTCCAAACCAAAGATAAGTGTCCGGAAATATTATCGAGAGATCGACATGGGGCCGCCATGGCTCACTCACTGCTTGTTTCTTGTTAGTACCGCAAACCGGAAGTCTGTGTAACTAAGTCGTAGCTCCATACGCCCAAAAGTACAACTTCATTAATCAGTTTCAACACAAATGCCAGGGGCGTTCTACAAATAATGCGACACATTTTTTCTTATAGCAAGTTGCTTTCATTTAGGATTACATTAAACCGCATTATTTCCCACTCTTTTGGTTACACAACCCTGTTTTTCAACACGGTCTCCCTTCAGTGCGACAGCCTTACGCCACCTTACTCTGAGGGTATTTATACACGTGTAGTAGCACTCTACTGACCGGCTTCGGAGCCAATGTCTTGCTGAAACATAGCTTTCCCATCATCGACGTACTGCTACTCGCGGAATATAACCTTCATTGGGGCCAAACAAATGGAAGGTGCGGGATGCGTGCTGTAGGGCGGATGAGGAAGAACAGTACAATGAAGTTTTTTGAGCTCTTCTCGAGTGCGCACATTTGTGTGAGACCTGGCATTGTCATGGTGAAGGACAAGTTCCTTTCCATATCTGTAACGATGAACATGCTGAAGTCGTTTCTTCAATTTCCTGAGGGCTTTGTGCCTTTGAACTTTTTCTTCGGAGGAAGAGAGTAGGTGTGGCGCTACTCCATGGACTGCCGTATTGTTTCCGGTTCGAAGTGTTGAGCCAATGTTTCATTGCGTGTGACGATGTCACAATCAGGCGCATGAAATTCCTCACTGATGGCCCTTCGTTGCTCTTTATGGTCTTCTGCTAGACGGCAAGGAACCCAGCGAGCACACATCTCAGAGCACCGCAACTGGTGGACGAGTGTCTCAGCACTAGCAACAGAGACGTCCTGCGAAGTGTTTGTATGTGATCTGTCGATCACCTCAATTGAGAGTTTTTATTAAAGTGAAACTCCTACAGCTGTACATAATATTTTATATTTACTTGGCTACTAGTTTCGACGTTTCGTCAACGCAATCTTCAGGTCCGTACACTTTGATGAAATCAATTGTGTGAGGCTCAGTCCTAAAAGTCCGCGGTGAGACGAACACGTGCTCCACATGGATGGCGGGCAGTAACTAGTTTGGTTCAAAACGGTTCAAATGGCCCTGAGCATGTAACGATAACTGTACATATAATAATTTTTTCTTTATGAATTTAGATAAATTTTTCTTTCTGAATTTATGTAAAGTAATGTAAGCAATGTTTAGAATTTCTTTTTCTTTTCGTGGCATGTTAAAGAAACTGTAAGCAACTTTTGAAAATGAATGTTATTATTTATGTTAGATTTCAAGCAATGTGATAATCAGAGGGAAGTGTATTTAATTTTAAAACTATTGTAAGATGTGAAAATTGTAATTTATACACTTGGTCCATACGTAGGTAATGCATTAGGATATGTGTAGTAGAAAACCTGTGGTGAATACCCTACCTGTAGGGGAGCAGGAAAAGGTGGAGATAGGCGAGCGCGGGAAAACGCACACTGGCGCGGTTCGGCACAACGGACTCACTAAGACAGTCGGAGTTGGGCATCGGTCAGAGGAACATGTACTGTACCGAGGAGGCTATCCAGGAAAAGTGGATCCCATTGAGCCTCGGATGTGCCGATTCCGATGACTACTTGGCATGGCTATATTCTTAGGCACAAAATTGGAAAGATTACGACGCTAAGAAGAAGAAAAGTGCCGATGCAGTGAGAGCCTTAGCCGTGCTTGCATGTGTGCTGTGCTTCTCGCTATCTCGCTGCCCGCCAACCGCCGCACCGACTTGCACAGGTCAAACATTTATTTCATCTTTAGAAGTGTATCTGTGTGGACCAGTGTCGAAACTGTTTTTAACTGTTCAATAATAACGTGACTTTTACCAGAATCGCCTTAGCCGTTACTTATCCTTATCACTGACCTAGACAGGGTCCTTACCACATATTGTGCAACCCGAGTATCCCGAACTGAAAGTCTAAAGATAGTATTAACGAGAATTATCAGCAGACAAAGCTATGCTATAAAGCAATTTAAATTTCAGTGTGTTATTGCAAATGTTGATAAAGAACAAAAGTATGTCTATATTGGAAGGGAGTTTTTTGAAGTGAGTTAGCAATGTTATTTAATTAATGTGTGACAGAAATAATGACAATTAATGAATTCAGAAATAAGAGAAAAGAGTAGTTATCCATAGATTGATAATTTTGAGTGTTCATTTACCTTCAGGACTTAATAGTTTCAGTATAACGACCATAACAGTTTCAGGCCCCCCCCCTTCTCTTGCCCATTCTTTCACATCTTGAAGTGTACTGATCAGATTTGAACAGCAAAGTTAAGTTCTATATTAAACCTAAGTGTATTAGTGTTTTTTCCAATTTTAGTAGTGACATTGTATGTGTGCTTTCCAAATTGCTAATTCTAAGGTAATCTATGCCCGATTTCAGTCTGATCAATATACAAAATGCAGTTCGTAGTAATCATTGCTGTGTGGTGTTGTGTAATTTTAGCTCGTCCAAATTAGTATAAAAGGAGAAAACCTTAGTTCAGTAGATTCTTTCTGGTTCCAAATTTTGCCATAAAACGCAACATTACTACGTGTCATTATGCTTGTACATGCACCCACTTGTACAAGGAAAAACTCACTCAATGCCTAATTAGGCTGGCGACCGTATTATTAATCATTGATAGTATCTACTGTGTGTACTTCTTGTCCATGCGAACGAGTAATTATGCTATACATTTGCTTGACGCATCGCTGTAGTTACTGACTGAGTATAGGTCCGATCTTGCTTCCTTTAGGTACACGCGGTCAAATTATGTACTAAAATCCTTGTTTACAAGGTGAAGCCCGTGAACTTATTACGGTACAGGCTTTATAGAGCTAACGCACGTCCGAGCGGGCGGTAGCGTTACAAGTGGCTTCCCGGTGACAGGACATCCAGTGTTGTCGGTTACAAATTAACGTAAAGACCGAACAGTGGATGTTCAGTGGCACGAATAGCAATAAAGTTCAGTAAAGTAAACTGCAGTGTGAGTGAAGTATAATAGTGTGGTGTAATTGGCAGGTCTCGCGGTTCTAGGCGCGCAGTCCGGAACCGCGCGACTGCTACGGTCGCAGGTTCGAATCCTGCCTCGGGCATGGATGTGTGTGATGTCCTTAGGTTAGTTAGGTTTAAGTAGTTCTAAGTTCTAGGGGACTGATGACCACAGCTGTTAAGTCCCATAGTGCTCAGAGCCATTTGAACCATTTTTTTTTTTGTAATTGGCATTCATTATGGACAGGAACGTAGACAGGGTAGATGTGCCGAGCGAAATGGAAAATGCGGCTGGCAGTAGCAGGAGTTTACGCGGCCAGATAACAGATGGCGTTAGCGGAAGACAATTGGCGTACATACAATACCATGAACACGTCAATGAACAGATTGTAATGTCGAGATCGTCTCGAACACAGCAAGGGACAAAACAGGAAGTAGAGGGTGACTTTGTAGATGATAGTGGGTACGTGAACGAATCCACTGACATGTCTGATTCACCACAGATAAAGAAAGAACCGAAAGAAACTTATGAAGTAGGATCGGAAAACACAGATTCCGTAGAACAAAATAGTGCGAAAATTTTAAGCATCAACGATTTATTTGAACAATTAACCAAACAAATTGCGGGACAGACTGAGCAGCTGAAAATACAGGGCCATCAGCTCAAAACACAGAATGAGCAACTTCAAAAACAAGTTAGTAATCAGGTTAATCAGCTTAAAACACACGTTGACGAGCAGCTCAAAACCCAAAGTGATCAGATTAAAGCACAGGTCGAAGGACAGGGAATTAAAATTAATAAACAAATAGAACAAGTAGAACAAAAAATGGGTAATTTAAGTTCTGTGGTAAATACTATGAAATTTGAAACTGATACTATTAACAAAAATATGGATACTATGCAGGAGGAAACTGGTAACATTAACAGTAGATTCGATGTTGAAATTCTCAACATCCAAGAGAAAGTAGAACCTCTGGTTGAAACTAAGGTAGACGAAAAAGTTTTCGGTCTTAAAACTGAGATCGTAAACGAATGTCAACACGGAATATCACAGTTAAAAAGGTGGTTTTAGACACTGAAAGGGATTTAGGTAAAAAAGTATCCGGATGTGTTCAAAATTGTGAACAAAATACTACGAAAATTCAAGGCAGAATTTTCGATCTGGAGAGCAAAATTAAAGATAGACCTGGTGTTGTCTGTAATGGCGCACCGATTACGAAGCTATTAGAAGGCGAGGAACGCTTCGATCCCGCCAAGAAACATAACGGGTGGCATCAGTTAGATTTTATCAAAAATTGCGAGAGAGTATTTCCTGAGCACTTGTCTGATCAGGAAAAGATAAACGTTGTAATTAGCGCCTTAGCAGGTGACGCTAAGCGCTGGGGAATAAATTTAGATACCGAACGAATGACGTTCGAAGAATTCAGGCAAAGATTTACAGAAGAATATTGGTCTGAACAAAAGCAGGACCATTTATGGCGCGAGTTTATCATGGCCAAACAGCATGATAACAGGGGCAGAAATTCTTTGAAAGATTTCTGCGAATATTGGTACCGAAAATTGACACACTTAAGAGGTAGAAGATCAGATTCAGAAATTATCTGGGAGCTATATAAAAAGCTTCCAGAAGATTCAGAGAGGTACGTAGGAAGCAATCATCGCAGCTTCCAAGCGTTTCTCGAAAGGGTCGAAGACGAAGACCATTGGCGCGCAAGTCGTGCCAATTATCAAAATTTTGGTAACCATAATAACCGAAACAATGACGAACGAAATGACGGCGATGGATTTCGCGTCAATATGATACAAAGAGGAAGAGGCAGAGGAAGAGGGAGAGGAAGTTATCCAGGTCGCGGTAGAGGGTATTCCGCGCAAAATAATAACGACGCGGGAAACTAATTTCCGCGAACGTTGCGGGCCAAACGGAAGCGGACAATACATACCGGCCCCGATTTAAGAAAAGATACCGGACCGACAGTAATATAATGAGACAGGTTAGAGACAGGCGTGAAACGACGCAACGTGTTGTGGCGAGACAAGCGTCAGGTGCGAGCCAGCATGAGTCATCTCGGCCGCACAGAGCGCTGCAGGTTAACAGGCGAGTGGAGCATCAGAGGGCAACGGCCCAGCCTAGTGGAACATCTGTTCAGAGAGATGCCGCTAGCAATACGGCAGCAGTAGATACGAACGTAGCCGTAAGAGATAATGAAAATTTTACGAGTGATAATTCCGTGGCAAAGGAAACAATAAATGAGACTGTGAGTACACAGAGAGGTGCGGTTAGCAGTGTTTGCAATGAGGTAAAAGGCGATAATGAATTAGCAGAAGTAACTAATTGGCGTGTGCAGATCGACGATCTGTACAAGGGCCTAAAGCAATGTGAGTGGGAGGATTTTAAGGAGGAGTATGAGGCGAAGAAATTAGTTGGTGGAAAGGGAAATAGTAGGGACGTCAATAAAGTGACGTGGCCCAAATTTGAAGAGGGGAGAATAAATAGCACTGCGCAAAGTACGCGTGCCGCCAATAGGACGCAGATTAATAAGAAGAAGGAGTTGGAGGATGAAATCCTCAGCATTGACGAAGAAATAACTTCTGCTAACAATCTGCCAATAGTACAAGCTGCTACCGAGAGGCACCGGGGAGAAGGGGTAGATGATTACCTGAAAGTAATTAAAGTCCACGAGGATTACACTGAATATGAAGTCACAGTAGATGTAAATAAAGCTGATGATGAGTCCGTTTTGCCAAAAGAGGAGATTGAATTGAAATCCAAGCCTGATAACAATACCGAGGAAGAACTTAGTGCCTGTCTCAGAAAAGCTTTTATGTTAGAACCTGAAAGCGATCCGGAATGGTCGGATTCCGACGATAGTTCAGATGATGAAAGGTACGCTAATACAGACGAAAATGAATGTACTAACTCTCCCTATTGTGCAAAAGTAGCGTACTTAAGCGAATCTGGTGCTGAGGAAGAGAGTAGTGATGACTCTAGTGAAGATGAATTTTTAGGTGTAAAAGAAAGTGAATATACTTTTACTGAAAGAGGGTATGAGAAAATCAGTGAAAATAAAGGGGATACAGCTAATTGCGAAATTGTACCTAATGAGGAAGAACTTTCAAAACAAAATCCAGACGTTGAGACCGAACAAAGAAAGAAAGAACCACCGGACGACTCAGGGTTTATCTCGCAAAGAGTTCAGGTAGTTAATGACTTTGAACTCCCGGAACCAAAGAAACCGCCAGATATATGTGAAGTGAATGTTAAAAGCATATCTTGGGACGATGCTATCGTCGACCCGGATTTGCTCAAGGAAGACCACGATAATGAAAAACATTCGACGGTTAAACAAACTGTAATACCAGTTGAAATTTATAACATGAAACTGCAAGTACTTCTTGATACTGGGTCTCAGATAAGTGCAATTTCCCAGTCATTTTTCGAACACATTTGTGATAAGCCTGGGCTAGTAATTATGTCTGTAACAGGTGTAAAAATTGTTGGTGCAACTGGCAAGGCTAGCAAGTCGGTAAAGAACCAGATTTTGGTCGAATTTAGTATAAAAGGACAAAATTTTGAACACGATTTTTTGGTTGTGCCAGACTTGAGTACTGAAATGATTCTGGGAATATATTGGTTGGATAAAGAAAAGGTTATTATTGATTGTAGCCAGGGAGTGATCAAAATTAATAGTACATTTGGGAATTTGGAATTAAATTTTGAGGAAATTGGGAAAGTGTTTGATTCAGAAATTGATTCTTTGTTGTTGGAGATCGACCAAAGTAATGATGGATTGACAAACAAGTATGAGGTGTACCATGTCCAGAGATTATTAAATGAGAATGACGAGCAGGGGCATGAATTTAAGGGAATGGTGGAGAATTTAGAGGGAATATCTCCCAAACAGAAAGCAGAATTGCTTGAAATTTTAGATAGTAACAGCCCCGTATTTTCGGACAAACGTGGCCTAGTTAAGAACTTTGAATACCAGATTGAGACAATAGAGCATAAACTTTTCTTTGTAAGACCGTTTTCGATACCCATATCAAAGAGGCAGGCTGTTCAAGTGGAAATAGATAAAATGATAGAATGCGGGGTAATCGAACGAAGTAGCAGCGAGTATAATAGTCCCCTTATCATAGTGAACAAAAGGGATGGGGGAGTGAGAGTAGTTATCGACACTAGGACTTTGAACAAAATTGTAAAGAAAGAAATAGATAGACCTGAAAATCTGGACGAAATGCTCCAAAAATTTTATAACGTGAAATATTTAACCAGTCTGGACATGACCGCCGGGTACTGGCAAATCCCATTGAATAAAGAATCCCGCAAATATACCGCTTTTCTATTCGCCGGGAAATGCTATCAGTATAAAGTAGTGCAATTCGGGCTTAGCACATCTGTGGCAGTCTTTATTAGGGCACTGGACTTTGTGTTAGGTAGAGAACTGAGTTCCCAGCTAACTATTTATGTAGACGATTTACTGATTGCTACCGAAACTTGGCAGGAGCATTGCGAGTTATTACAGAAAGTTTTTGTTGCCCTACAAGCAGGGGGCATGACTCTTAAGTGGAAGAAATGTGAATTTGTGAAATCGGAAATAAAGTTTCTGGGGCACATTATTACTACAAACGGTATTGGCAAGGATCCGGAAAAGTTAAATGCAATATCAGGATGTCCAGCTCCTAGAAATAGAAAACAGTTGAAAGCCTTTTTAGGTTTATGTGGGTTCTATAGAAAATTCGTCAAGGGGCAAGATTTTAATAGTCCTCATTTGAATAATTTACTTAAGAAAAATAGTGCTTTTGTGTGGACTGAAGGGTGCATAAGAGATTTCGAAAATTTAAAAAGGGAACTTTTGAATGACAATATTTTGCATCACCCCATACTGTCAAAACCTTTCCATATGAGTACTGACAGCAGTGCTTATGGAATTGGCATAGAAGTTTTCCAAGAAATCTGCGAGGGCAAAGAAATCGAACACCGGACTATCGCATTTGCAAGTAGAACCCTAACAAAATACGAGAGAAACTACACTATTTCGGAAAAGGAAGCTTTAGCCATTATATGGGGGCTAAAGAAATTTAGAAATTATCTGTGGGGCCATAAGCTCATTATACATACCGACCACAAAGCTTTGACTTTTCTTAAAGATTGCCGTTTACTTAATGGTAGGCTGACTCGTTGGGCTTTGTACCTGCAACAATTTGATTACGATATTTGCTATGTTAAAGGTACTGAGAATTATGTGGCAGATGCCTTATCTCGATTGCCTAATGGTGTGAGGGAAGTGCCCAATGAAAATGGGGAAGAGGGTACTTTTCAGATAAGGTATATGGAAGAGGTTTCAGGAAAGAGGAAAATTGAGCAGATATGTAAAAATATGAGATACCATCAGAATGAGGATTCAACCTGGAAATCAGTGAAGGTAAATTTTGACAGTGTGCAGTATCCTCAAATTAAGAAATATTACAAAATTTATAAAGGCATTTTATATAGGGGGAAAGATTTATTTACTGAGGAATGGAGGGTATGTTGGCCAAACCAGTTTGATACTGATGTCATAGATTATTTTCATTTAGCATTGGGGCATAGTGGGCCGAAGAAATGTTTGGATAAATTGAATAATGTCGTAGTGATTACTGGTAGTATAAGTAAAAAGGTAAAGGAACGGATTAAGTCATGTGATGTCTGTCAAAAGGCCAAAGTACCGAACAAAACTAGTAGGGGACCAATGCAAAGTACATTGCCTGAAGACACCCTAGACTTATTATCGCTAGATTTATATGGTCCCCTCCCAAAAACTTCGGGAAATTGTGCATATATTTTGGTGATTTTGGAAGTATTTTCAAAATTTGTGAAATTATACCCCTTGAAAAAAGCAACAGCAAAATCTGTATTTAGTAGGATGGTCGAATACTTCAGGACCATTGGGAAACCCAAGGCAGTACTATCTGACAATGGACCCCAATTCATATCCAAAATTTGGAAAGAAGGAATGGAGAAAAATGGTGTGGAGGTTAAATATATTGCAGCCTACCATCCTGCAAGCAACCCGGTTGAAAGGTACATGCGGGAAGTCGGGAGATTGTGTAGAACATACTGCAGTCACAATCATAGAGCCTGGGGCAGATTCATATCGGATTTTGAGAATGTCATGAATACATTACATCATGAAACTACAGGATTCCCACCGGAAGAAATTTTGTTAGACAGAAGTAGTAAAAGTTTAATTGAAGAAAAATTAGAGTTTCCACCTTGTACAAGTTTGGGATTGAATCAAAAGAAGGAATTGGTAACAAAAAGGGCAAAGCAAAAAGCTGAATCTAGATCTAGAAGACACGATAAAAATCTAAAAATTTCAAAATTTAAAATTGGAGATTATGTTCTTTTAAAAACCCACGAAAAGTCTAGTGAACTAAACCATGAAATTTCCAAATTTAAATATATTTATAATGGACCATATATAATACAGAATATTCCACACGATAATGCTTACTACCTGATCTACCCAAAATCCAAAAGACCTTTAGGTGTAAGAAATATTGTGGACCTGAAACTGTATGTTCCTAGGAATGAGTAATTATGCTGTATCTTATGCTGAACCCAAGTTATTTCAAATGTAACTAATCTTTGTAAATGTCTGTATACCCTTGAAAGTGTGCTAATGTAGTTATGTGAGTTTCAGATTACCTATTGTACTGTAACTGTAAAAATGTATGGAGGAAAGGACTGAAAAGAAAGGATAAATGCTATCAGCCAGATAAAAGATGGAACTGTCAAACATGAAAATGGGCAGTGTATGAACCATAATATGAAGGACTGCCAAATACCAATGAGGGCAGATAAATAGTCGATGGAAAATTGTAAATGTGATCCAGGAGATGTGACAATATGGAGTGAGAAGGACTGCCCAAATCTGCATAATAGGCAGCAAATATGTGTAGTTAAATTTCTGAAGATATGTGTGTGTGTTTTGTTTAGTAAGTAAGGAAATGGACTGCTATTCAAAGCAAGCAGTAACAAATTATCTTATAGTGTATACAAAATATGCATTTGTTTTTGTAGTTGAATGTTTGTATTCCATAATCTGAAGTTATTTCTTGGAGAAGTTAGAAAAAATGATTAAATTGCTATTTTAGTAATGTTGTGATGGGAAGTTGGACTGTGCAAAAGGCACTTGAGTAAATGATAAGTAATTATTCTTGATATGTTAAAAAAGTGTAAACCTATATACAGTGAGTAAAAGGAAATATGTAGTGTAAATCTGTTTGAACATTTACGTAGAGATTCAGAACCACTGTATAATTGTAAAATTTAGTGTTCCCATAAAATTTGGACTTGAGAAATTTTTCTGGAAACAGGGGCATGTGTAACGATAACTGTACATATAATAATTTTTTCTTTATGAATTTAGATAAATTTTTCATTCTGAATTTATGTAAAGTAATGTAAGCAATGCTTTGAATTTCTTTTTCTTTTCGTGGCATGTTAAAGAAACTGTAAGCAACTTTTGGAAATGAATGTTATTATTTATGTTAGATTTCAAGCAATGTGATAATCAGAGGGAAGTGTATTTAATGTTAAAACTATTGTAAGATGTGAAAATTGTAATTTATACACTTGGTCCATACGTAGGTAATGCATTAGGATATGTGTAGTAGAAAACCTGTGGTGAATACCCTACCTGTAGGGGAGCAGGAAAAGGTGGAGATAGGCGAGCGCGGGAAAACGCACACTGGCGCGGTTCGGCACAACGGACTCACTAAGACAGTCGGAGTTGGGCATCGGTCAGAGGAACATGTACTGTACCGAGGAGGCTATCCAGGAAAAGTGGATCCCATTGAGCCTCGGATGTGCCGATTCCGATGACTACTTGGCATGGCTATATTCTTAGGCACAAAATTGGAAAGATTACGACGCTAAGAAGAAGAAAAGTGCCGATGCAGTGAGAGCCGATGCAGTGAGAGCCTTAGCCGTGCTTGCATGTGTGCTGTGCTTCTCGCTATCTCGCTGCCCGCCAACCGCCGCACCGACTTGCACAGGTCAAACATTTATTTCATCTTTAGAAGTGTACCTGTGTGGACCAGTGTCGAAACTGTTTTTAACTGTTCAATAATAACGTGACTTTTACCAGAATCGCCTTAGCCGTTACTTATTCTTATCACTGACCTAGACAGGGTCCTTACCACATATTGTGCAACCCGAGTATCCCGAACTGAAAGTCTAAAGATAGTATTAACGAGAATTATCAGCAGACAAAGCTATGCTATAAAGCAGTTTAAATTTCAGTGTGTTATTGCAAATGTTGATAAAGAACAAAAGTATGTCTATATTGGAAGGGAGTTTTTTGAAGTGAGTTAGCAATGTTATTTAATTAATGTGTGACAGAAATAATGACAATTAATGAATTCAGAAATAAGAGAAAAGAGTAGTTATCCATAGATTGATAATTTTGAGTGTTCATTTACCTTCAGGACTTAATAGTTTCAGTATAACGACCATAACAGTTTCAGGGCCCCCCCCTTCTCTTGCCCATTCTTTCACATCTTGAAGTGTACTGATCAGATTTGAACAGCAAAGTTAAGTTCTATATTAAACCTAAGTGTATTAGTGTTTTTTCCAATTTTAGTAGTGACATTGTATGTGTGCTTTCAAAATTGCTAATTCTAGGGTAATCTATGCCCGATTTCAGTCTGATCAATATACAAAATGCAGTTCGTAGTAATCATTGCTGTGTGGTGTTGTGTAATTTTAGCTCGTCCAAATTAGTATAAAAGGAGAAAACCTTAGTTCAGTAGATTCTTTCTGGTTCCAAATTTTGCCATAAAACGCAACATTACTACGTGTCATTATGCTTGTACATGCACCCACTTGTACAAGGAAAAACTCACTCAATGCCTAATTAGGCTGGCGACCGTATTATTAATCATTTATAGTATCTACTGTGTGTACTTCTTGTCCATGCGAACGAGTAATTATACTATACATTTGCTTGACGCATCGCTGTAGTTACTGACTGAGTATAGGTCCGATCTTGCTTCCTTTAGGTACACGCGGTCAAATTATGTACTAAAATCCTTGTTTACAAGGTGAAGCCCGTGAACTTATTACGGTACAGGCTTTATAGAGCTAACGCACGTCCGAGCGGGCGGTAGCGTTACAAGCACTATGCGACTTAACTTCTGAAGTCATCAGTCGCCTAGAACTTAGAACTAATTAAACCTAACTAACCTAAGGACATCACACACATCCATGCCCGAGGCAGGATTCGAACCTGCGACCGTAGCGGTCGCTCGGCTCCAGACTGTAGCGCCTAGAACCGCACGGCTACTACGGCCGGCAGTAACTAGTGTGAAAACTTTTTATTTAGTTTTTTGCATATTTATCGGAATAACAACAGAATTAGGGAGAATTTGACTAATGTACCTGCAATGAACACATCATGTTTTATTATTACCATCATTTTGCCATAAAAGGGCCGTCCTGCGGCTGAATAAAAGGCTATTTGTTAGTTTACCATTATGCGTTTCGCTACCTACTGTATTCAGTTGCCTGTACAGTGCAGGATATCAAATTATGATTATTTCCGTATAAAGTTGACTATATATATTTCACGTTTTCCTTTTTTAAAAACTTTTGTTTTCTGTGTGCATCTACTGTCTCCCGTGTTCTGTTGTCCATTCAACAGGAGACAAAAGGAAGTACACAATCTAAACACATTCTTTTAAGACACACACTTGTGGAAACATGTAATGTATGTATTAAAGAATACACAAAATGGTGAGAACAAGAAAACTAAATACAGTTACATTGCAGAGTAGATGTTGCGGAAGGAGCAACCTAACCCTGAAGATCTTAAAATACGCCGAAACGGGTATGACAAGCAAATAAAGAAATTTTCATATAGTTAGGAAAGACTGACCTTAGATACTAAGTATATAGTTATAACCAGCTATGCGGTTTGGGGCCGACATATGATATGTAAACTTACGCAGGTGCTAAAAAATCATGTCATCTTGTTTACTAGGGTGTTAAGTAAGACATCACTGTTAACTGGACGGTGTGGGGTTCAGTTATTTTTACTATTCTAAAATGGTCACATACGTCGTAGTTAGAACAAATAAAAGAAAGTCGCTGTTACCTCGCGGGTGGTTGACCTGTTATTTGCGTTGCAAGAGGGTCACGTTGCAGCATTTAGTAATAACGCTAGTACGAACCAACCCCACTCCAGCTGTCGCCGTAATACCAGTTCCTGGGTTGCAGATGCGAACGGCAGCCACCATTCTTACCCAAGGAGAACATTTGACAATTCAGGGACTCATAAAATTGGCCGCGACGCGCTGCGGCCGTTCTGGTTCCCCCGAAAAACGTTCCAGTAATTACGCCGAGAGGCAGTGAGCCACCGGGGAGAAACTGCCGTGCCAAGCGTCCGAGCTCTTCAGTCCATCGACCTCCTCGTGTCTACTCATATGAAACGGTTGCCCTTCGCCGAGGAATATATTGCGAACTGAATTCCAGGAATGGCTTATTTCTCGTCAACTGCATAAAGAGTTAATCGAAAGAGCATAGAACTGAAAACGCTACGTATTTGCGAAAACCTGTTTATCTACGGTTATATTGATATTAGCGTGTGACAGTGGCAAGCATTCCAAATATTGCTTAATTTGCTTCTAGCTTAATATCGATGGAGACTACGGATGTCACTGATATAATGGTTCTGTCTCCTGCACGGATGAAGTTTATTAGTTCTCTCACTGAAGTCATAAAACGAAATAGAAGCTAAGTATTTGATAGCCTACCTTTTCCTATACCAAATTTCTACTTAAGTATCATTGACCATAGAAGCGCGTCTCTCGTTCTCAACGTCTTGGATATTGTGAGCATTTGTGTGCGAGACAAACGACTTATTCATCAAGACCAGGTTTTCAAAATAAGTGACTAACGACGGAAATATGCTGCTACCAACAAGCTAAATGCAAATATTTGTATTTATTAATATGATTTCAACTTTTCCTTCTTCGAAGCTCCTCTTAGGGAAAAAAGATTCGCAGATCAAAGAGTTGAAATCCAACTAATAAATAGTTATGTATTTTTTTAGAAAGCTTCCAACTAATTGAGACTGATTTCTCGTCTTGTATAATGAAACGTAACACATACCGCTATCTAGTGGCATTTGCACGTAGGTAGCCATTATCTTATCCGTTTAACTGTTCCCTTTTCTCCCATTCTCCTATCCGCTAACATTTCATTTAGTGAGATTTTTGCTCACAGTATAGGCTGAGCGATGAGAAATGTGATTGTCATATATCAGTTTTCTATCTTTACTAGCGAATCCGGCTTCTCCCATCTCCTTGTCATGTAGCCTTATTTATTGTTACTGCAAACCAAACCTTAATGGGGAGCGGATGTCGCCTAAAACGAATGCGTAAATGGTTGGTTTCACTGTTATAAGCGGTATTAAAGAGACTTTTCCAGCTGCTGGGTCTGTTAGGGTAGTAGAGTCGATATCAGTGTTCATCATAATTTTAGTCTGTGAATGGATAGGCTTATAAAGTTTTGGACGATTTTTATTATAATGCTCAGCTGGTAAGCCATAAACACAACTTTCCTGTTCTCTGTAAAACCGACAACGAGCACGAAAACAAGCAGAGAATTTTCGCAGCATAGCACAGCCGGGTACAGCATTTTCTCTCTCGCAGTCAGTTTTAACAGGATACCTGTGCATTATTGTTTCAAAAATACATACAGCACACAAATACTATGTCCATTCTCAAATTATGTTACTGTATCCTATAAAAATTTGAAACATATAGGTCAAGATATCTTCGAGAGTTTTGGTGACAACATTAATCAAAGATTTTATTTTATTTAGCAAGGTGACGTAAGATACCTTAATGTCATATTACGCTGTGGCTAAACGTAGACACCCACTTCATGATAAAATTTTGCAAAAACTGATGCTAATTCGGCAAGCGTAATCCTATTATCCCATTCCCGGCTTTACAAAACCGTAAAGTTACGAAATTTAACAAGTTCTGTATAACTAACGTATCGTTAAATTATTGACTTATTGTTTTTCCCGTTATCAATTGCATTCAAAAGTCCTCTCACGAGGGATTGTAACACTGTTTAAAAGATGAAACTTTACAGCACATTTCGTGCAGATTGTTCCCCACAGCTGCTAAATTGAATAAAGTGACTTTTACGGACCACCTAGATCTGATGATAAAATAAATTTTTACAGACTAGCAGTTTCGACCAACTGAGCATAAAACTATTTACATCAGTACAGCTCTTACTGTGGTGTCACGCACGAGCAGGAAAAATGTAGATATACTGTGTACTACGATTATTTAACATAGAACCTGAGTACAGACAGTCGATTGATGGTATTTAACTGTTTCAATGCATTTTCCTGTTGACAGCAGTTTCAGTCAAGCAAGGTGTCTTTTCTATTTATTTTTATTTTTGGTGTATTTTAACTCCTGACGCCGCAGTAAGAACAAAACGTACAAGCTAATTTTATATTGCCTAATGTGGCTTGGGTGGTATAAGCTTGTAATAACGGAAGTTCATTTTAATGAAAGCCCATGGTGGTCCTTAATTACAGCTTTCTTCAAACACTGTATTTCCATTCTCTTTGCCACACACACATTTTGTCTCAATTCTACTTTTTGTGTTGTTGAGAATAAAGTGTGAAATGGTGTCGAGCGGACTGAACCATCTAAAAGTATGTTGGATAATTAATTCAAATTGTACATTGAACGTCATTATTCTCTTTTCTGTGTCCTGCCATCTCCAATTATCTCGACGTCAATGGGACTTTAAACCCTAATCTTCCTTCCGCATTGTGCGTCGACGTTTTTTCTGTTTTTAATGCGTGCTGCCCTTGTGATAGATTACCATGGTGTTTGTTTATAAAGAGAAAAATTGGGATGGTAAATGTCCGATCCATATTGACGTCATTGTCACAGAAAATCAGCACAGCTGCACAAAGCCTGCTGGGAAGGGCAATGAAATGTTTCACCAATCAAATGAACCATGATACAAATTATCTATTGTGGCTTAGGAAAAGTATAAGTGCGCCAAATGCAGTATGGACTAACAAAAACGTCAATACACTTTTGTTGTATTCTTGTTATGGTTGTGTGTAAGGGGGAATAGAGTGATACGCATATTCTGATCTCTTGTATTCATTTGCATATCCAGTGTTGCACAATTCCAAATTAACCCAAAAGAACCTTCTAATATTTTAATGCTTCATACATAATAATGCCAACCTGTGGCAATGTCTTAATGAATATTTAATAATGGTAGTCTGTGGCAACGCAAATGTAGTAATCTTACATCAGAGGGAGAGAGGCGGGGGGAGGAGAATTGATTAATAGAATTGTTGTTGTGGTCTTCAGTCCCAAGACTGGTTTGATGCAGCTCTTCACGCTACTCTATCCTGTGCAAGGTTCTTCATCTCCCAGAACGTACTGCAGCCTACATACTTCTGAATCTGCTTAGTGTATTCATCACTTGGTCTCCCTCTACGATTTTTACCCTCCACGCTGCCCTCCAGTACTAAATTTGTGATCCCTTGATGCCTCAGAACATGTCCTACCAACCGATCCCTTCTTCTAGTCAAGTTGTGCCACAAACTCCTCTTCTCCCCAATCCTATTCAGTACCTCCTCATTAGTTATGTGATCTACCCATCTAATCTTCAGCATTCTTCTGTAGCACCACATTTCGAAAGCTTCTATTCTCTTCTTGTCCAAACTAGTTATCGTCCACGTTTCACTTCCATACGTAACTACACTCCATACATATACTTTCAGAAACGCCTTCCTGACACTTAAATCTATACTCGATGTTAACAAATTTCTCTTCTTCAGAAACGCTTTCCTTGCCATTGCCAGTCTACATTTCATATCCTCTCTACTTCGACCATCATCAGTTATTTTGCTCCCCAAATAGCAAAACTCCTTTACTACTTTAAGTGTCTCATTTCCTAATCTAATACCCTCAGCATCACCCGACTTAATTCGACTGCATTCCATTATCCTCGTTTTGCTTTTGTTGATGTTCATCTTATATCCACCTTTCAAGACACTGTCCATTCCGTTGAACTGCTCTTCCAAGTCCTTTGCTGTTTCTGACAGAATTACAATGTCATCGGCGAACCTCAAAGTTTTTATTTCTTCTCCATGGATTTTTATACCTACTCCGAACTTTTCTTTTGTTTCCTTTACTGCTTGCTCAATATACAGACTGAACAACATCGGTGAGAGACTACAACCCTGTCTCACTCCCTTCCCAACCACTGCTTCCCTTTCATGTCCCTCGACTGTTATAACTGCCATCTGGTTTCTGTACAAATTGTAAATAGCCTTTCGCTCCCTGTATTTTACTCCTGCCACCTTCAGTATTTGAAAGAGAGTATTCCAGTCAATATTGTCAAAAGCTTTCTCTAAGTCTACAAATGCTAGAAACGTAGGTTTGCCTTTCCTTAATCTTTCTTCTAAGATAAGTAAGTCGTAAGGTCAGTATTGCCTCACTGTTCCAACATTTCTACGGAATCCAAACTGATCTTCCCCCGAGGTCGGCTTCTATAAGTTTTTCCATTTTCCTGTAAGGAATTTGTATTAGTATTTTGCAGCCGTGGCTTATTAAACTAATAGTTCGGTAATTTTCACATGTGTCAACGCATGCTTTCTTTGGGATTGGAACTATTATATTCTTCTTTACGTCTGATGGTATTTCGCCTGTCTCACACATTTTGCTCACCAGATGGTAGAGTTTTGTAAGGAATGGCTCTCCCAAGGCTGTCAGTAGTACTAATGAAATGTTGTCTACTCCCGGGGCCTTGTTTCGTCTTTCAGTGCTTAATAGAATTATTGAAAGTATTATGTAGGACTATTGTAGGTAATACTTCACACCTGTTGCAACTTTTGGAGGCCGACTGTCCAAGACTTCACAAAGCAAATCTTCATAGTGGAGGCTCTGAGATGGTGGTATTATAAACTGACTCGCAATTCTGAACGTCTCATGCGAGAGCAGCTTGATCTCTGGCTGAAATACTGCCACGGTAATCTGTGGTAGCGCCAATGGCCCTCGCCTGCGGCTGAGTGTTGGATGGCCCGAGTATTTTCTTAATCGTCTAAATGCATCAGATCATATGGTGGCTGAGGCTGGCGGATCTGCAGTTGAAGTTATGAATTAGAAGTTATGACATGGGGTGATTTCTGTGTAATTGCGTCCGACAAAGAAACTTCACTTCGCCGCGTTTTTTGGTAAAAGCTTAATCTGACTGGCTGGGCTCTGAATCTTGCAAGCTCTCACCGATCGCAAGTCTCTCTATAGAGCTCACGTCCCCTTGTGTTGGCTATGTGTTACGTGGTTAATCAGCGACCCCCATTCTACTGTTCTCCTTTGAAAAAGGTCGTCCTAGCTATTCCTCTCTCTCTCTCTCTCTCTCCCTCCTCATCCAGTGAGGCAGCTACCATCTGGCACTGTTCTGCTCCTTGTCTGTCTGGGTACAGTTTAGATGAACTAACGTTCAGAGTTTTCACACCTGTAAACAATGTTTCTTGTAAGAGCTGTGCGTTTGGCTCCGTCTCTAGCTTTTCAAAGGGCTAACTTAAGGTACTTCACCTACAAGATATGGAGCTCCAGCATGTGTCCCAATCATTGGCTTTCTACCTTCGATGGACAATAGTACCCCTTTTTAAAGTTCTTCTTCACTACCACTCGTAAAACATTTGCTCAGGCGGTGGCTGTAGGACGTCCTAGCTCTTTTCTACCTGCACGACAGCACTCTGGAGTGTCTTTGGAGAGCGTGTGGGCCGGATGCAGCAATGACTATTTCCCGTCACTGGCCTTTTCAGAAGGGCGCAGCAGGGGGCCTGAATGTTCCGGCGTTCGGCTCTGCTCCTGTGTAGGCCAGTATGCCCCCAAAACAACTCTCTTATTTCCAGCCAGCATGCAAACTTGTTTTAGGTTATTACAAAAGCTGACGATCACATGTACACTTAATATTCAAATCATTTCTCCAACTGCAGTGAATTACTTAGATCAAGGGTGTACACAATTTGAATTTATGGGTATCTGAATATGATGTACGACCGTTCTGAAAACCGTCCTGCAACGTTTTAATTAGCTCGCCATAAAGAATACTAGCCTCTCAAGAGATATCATGCTAATAACGTGCTACACATGATAATGTCCACATTTAGGCAAGAAAAAGTGTGCACAAGTTTCCTCTGGTATCCCATATCCAACTGAAGACACTCCATTATTATTACATCCCACACAGCAAGTTTCAACGATCTTTAATGTGGCGTTCCAGCCACTTTCCCAAATAGTTCCAGACATTTAATGTGAATTAAGATCAGATACCCAACTCCGAATGTCCAGTGCATGTAGTTTCCTTATCAGTGTCCCGTTGGAAGCCGATTGACACTGTCCTGCAGTCACTGAGATTAGCAATTTCCGTCGTGATGAATGCGATTGTCATTGACAAACGTGACTCTCGTCCCCGGGCCCTATCGGTTAGGATCATCCCACTATTGATAAGCCTTGGTGAATGGCTGTGAATCCTTGTAGACACGTTGGACAATCCACGTTGATGCACCAACTAGTCGAGCAACTACGTTCACGGTGATGTCACGGTCGCCTCCATACAGGATAGGTCCCTTCAACTATTCTGCCAGTTTTCCAAGTCGACCCACCTTATTCAGCTGATTGCATACAACAACTGACAGGAACATACACATAACTTCTCTGACAGTGATTCACGTCAGTGGACGGATGGTTGAACGACCACATGGTACAAAGCCCACAGCACTTACAAAGCTCCAAAGCGACCAGTGTGCTCCTTTAGGGGGACAATAATATTTTGTCTGGTGACCTGATATTGTGTACAAGCTTGTTTCTGGATTTCCTCCACTTGGTCAACAAAGATACTTCCACGTACACACCGCAACAGCCAGCAAAAAGGCTTAGTGTGCTTCTGCCCTTGTCTGATGGATCACTTACATACAGCGTGTTAAAGATATAAGTGCAGATACTGTGATCATTGATACCTAAATATGTACCCACTTCAGCGTGTTAGGTGTTTTTTCTGTGTCTAACAGTGTTCCCGCAAACACGTCTCATAATTTACTACCTGATGTTTTTCTGCACGGTCGTAACTGCACCATTTAGTGGACTACGTAAGAAAGTATACATAACCGTTTTGCGTACACATTTCAAAATTTGATCTGCTACCCAGGGGAAAATAAGCATTAATAGTTTGCTATTGCCACACGTACTTAGAGGTCCTAACCAACCTAAAACTATAATTAATAGTCTGAAAATGAAGTAAACACTGATGTAATGTTGTTCAGTACACTGTTCTCAGTCCTAAAGTTAATTTGTAAGGTTTCTGTTTTAGTTCATGTTCATCTTTCTGAGTAGATGCCGATAACACAGCAGACTGAAGTGCTAGATATCGAAACCGTTTTCTCTTTCTTCTTTCCGATACTGTTTCTAGTGCACCTATTTTTTTCTCGGTTAAAATCGGTAACGTACTTGCCACACCATCGGAGCAACGGGCCAGAGTTCCTTGTGGTGGAATGGGAGCTGTCTACAGGGATATCGCTTCTCCTACAGCATTGGTGACAGCTTTTGTGTATGTGAAACACCCTGTATTACAGGCAGGATAAAGAGGCGCAATAATAAATCGAGATGGGTGGGTATTTCAGTGCATTTTCTTTATCGTCTTCCAAGCCTCTTGTAAACACAATTGTTCATTACTTTCTTACTGTTATCATTGTAAAAATGATGTCCATCTCGCGTTTCGCTCTTCC
The DNA here is from genome assembly GCF_023864275.1 of Schistocerca cancellata. Taxonomy (NCBI): domain Eukaryota; kingdom Metazoa; phylum Arthropoda; class Insecta; order Orthoptera; family Acrididae; genus Schistocerca; species Schistocerca cancellata. Next base: position 265,865,324 of record NC_064627.1, read on the forward strand.
TGGTGGTCTCTGTTCAACATTAAACTATCTTCTTTGGCCAACGTTGGTCATAAATGTTCACACGAGCCTAACGATATTGTTTTTTGGTGTTGTCGTCCGACCTCATATTTGTTCTTTCTTCTTCGTTAGTCTTTTTCTCAAATCATGATATCCCCTCTCCCACATCAGCCAATGTACCATCATTCAATATCGATAATTTCGATCCCTAGCATAAGGCGAGTGCAGCCATTATGTTACCCATTTATTTTGTTCTGATATGTTCTTCTCGCAAAAGAAGGATTCAGACAAGTTATTGTTCTTTTTTTCGACACATTTTTATCAATATACACCGAAAAATATATTTGTCTTGGCTAAAGTATTGCCTCAATATTGATACATGTTTAAAACAAGTTGTCAGTATTCAGTACCGGATATCTGGTTTTTCTTTAACTTATCTCAAGTCCCTCTTTTCTGATATCCCCGGTGTAAACGTCGTATCATAAACTCGTGTCGCTCTTGTGTTAATGCGAGTTGATCACCTTTAGAATGTAATGATAACGATTGTACCTGGTTGATCCTAATATCTCCATAGTTGGTCTTCAGTTTCCGGATAGCCGCTTCAGCAGAACAAACTGAACAAAATGGACGACATACTGAGACGATGTCGCAAACATCTTGTGGAATAAATACATCGTGATTATTTTGATTCTCGCTGACTCTACGCCGCATTATCTCCTTAAGCTGCCATTTTATTTGGTGCAAATGTCCATCAGCAAGTACCGAGCGAGGTGGCGCAGTGGTTAGCACACTGGACTCGCACTCGGGAGGACGACGGTTCAATCCCGTCTCCGGCCATCCTGATTTAGGTTTTCCGTGATTTCCCTAAAATCGCTTCAGGCAAATGCCGGGATGGTTCCTTTGAAAGGGCACGGCCGATTTCCTTCCCCATCCTTCCCTCACCCGAGCTTGCGCTCCGTCTCTAATGACCTCGTTGTCGACGGGACGTTAAACACTAATATCCTCCCCCCCCCCCCCCCCATCAGCAAGTAGAAAAGATCATAGTCAAATTTATTCCTAATGGAATTTTAAAAATGGCATAGAGAAAGTACCTGACCTCTTTCACAAATTGGATTGTTCGTTGAAGAGGAACATGATACTGCATTTGAGCCAAGGCAGTCATCTCGATTTTACACACGTTTTTTTTCTTTTTTGGTAGAAATAGCCAGTCAGCAACAGTGGATCACTGTAGAAAAAAATGGCTCTGAGCACTATGGGACTTAACTTCTGAAGTCATCACTCCCCTAGAACTTAGAACCCCTTAAACCTAACTAACCTAAGGACATAACACACATCATTGTAGACTGGTCAAAACAATACCGTCATTCAACGACATACAACACATATTCTGCACATACGCTTGTATTTCACTCTGAAACCCAACACGAAATGAAGGTACACCTGCAAGCACAGTCTAAAATACTGGAATTTACTGATGTAATTGATCTGTAATTCTTCTCCGTACCTGTTCAGATATGAGAAGTTGTTTCCCCTGTGAAACAGGCCACAATAATGAGTGTCCCTTAATGAGGTGTGCCTGCATCACCGAGTCGTATACTGCTTCGCAGTTGAGTGACGCGACTGCACTGAGATTTTCACATGGTTTTTGGGTCATTATTTTTCATTTGCTCATACAGAAAGAAAAAAGAAATCAGCAACTTACCAAGAAATGGCACGACAAAAAGGTACACCGCTGACATGTCTACTACACATGGACCACGAGAAACATTTCTGAATAACTTGGAGAGCAGTATTTTCGCCAGTATGATTTCCGCTGTTCCACCAGCCTGCCTCTACAATATCGCAGTGTCTTATGCATTGCGTGGGGCGGCGGTTCAAATACTGTGTTCGACGTGAAAGACCTCCGTAGTTTCCCCAAACTGCTTCAAACAATTATTGGGATGATTCCTTTGAAATGAACACGGCCGATTTTCTTCCCCATCCTTGTGCGCGGTCTCCAGTGGCCTTTCGGTTTTCTGGATGTTAAATCCTAAGCTATCTTCGTGTTTTTCTTACTTTGACGTGATTAATTGTGCAGGAATGTATCGAGTATATTCTGAACCACCATCTCCACTTGTTTTTGAAATGCTGTCAGTTAGTCAGTTGGTTACGGCGTTGCTGGTACGCATCCCCAATGACGGATAGAATTAGCCGGATACTGCGGAAACACGGAGTACATTCTACGAACTGACCAAAAAGACCAGTGAGTTTCTCAAATAGACAAAGGACGCAAGGGACCCATTCACACAGGTGGAAAAGTTTGTTTTAGAGTCATTGAACGATCCTTCAGTGAGGTTGGGACAGATGGTGAAATCAGCCGTGGGGGAACATGCGCCGTGCAAGATCGTCCACGGAATAATATTCACAGACACGGAGGTTCTCACAGTTTCTTCGACGCCAGTCAGCCAGCAGCAATTGAGGATGAATTTTTCACGATGTCTACTACTCGAGCTGGCTAAACGTAAGAAAATTCATTAAATAAACGTCCGCTGAAGATCTCGAGACAGAATCCAACAGGCAATAAGTCAGTTCCTTAATAATTTCCATTGTGGATTCAGGATATATGATGCAGCACAGGTGAGTCAGACTGGAGGAAGAAGTAATGTTACACGAGATACTTTCATCGACACAGCTTAAGATGTGAATTTAGGTGCAATTTTAAAACAGGATCTCATTTGATTAGTTTTACTCATTAAAAGCTTCAGCAGTAAGCTTCTGCAGAAACACATTTCAAAAACTTCTCTTTTTGCATGAACCGTTTATCGCCTACGTTCCACCTCTGTACAAGGCCACCGTTCAGTAATGTACGTTAAGAAAAGACGTCCTAACACCTAAATTTAGATTCGTTTTAACAACTTTATCCTTTTCAGATAAGTTTTTCTTACTATTTCCGGCGTGCAGTTTAATCCTCCCTATTTTGGCTGTCACCCTACCCAGATAGCAAACATCTACAGGCCTACTATAAAAGATGGATTGCGATAGCCTTTATTCCTCAAAGTACGAGTATTAGATGGACAAATACGATTAATGGATGAATAGAACCGTAACCTCATCAAGTCTCGTTTCTTCTGTCTACAAATAGTCTACGAATGCCTCTCTGGTCACGCAATTTGAAGAAACAGAAATGAAAATACGGCATAATACAGGAACTCATTTAATTCAGTTTACTGATTAAAAGCTTCAGTCCAAGTGGTAGTCGATTTCAGTTCATACCTTACGTGGCAACATCCTGTCAGTGGTAATCGTAGCAGCTTTGATGTGTTCGCGGAGCTGTTCCGGCGTTATTGTCACACGGTCCTTAAGGGGATACGGAATCACCTATCCCCGCAATGTTAATATATGCCTACTATAGGGAACATTTTCTCACAAACTACTGGAGACAGAGAGGTAAAAATTTTACTGTATGTGCATTCATATGTTACAACAATACTGAAACAACAGTTTATTGTCAAAGTATTTTCTTACAGAGATATTGTACATTTATTTTTAAGTAAATTTTTTCCATCGCTTTTTACTAGACTATCACCCCTAAGTCTTTTGTAAATCAAGTAATTAAAAAATCGTTGTTTCAGTATGTAATAGGGACCTATGTCACTACGTCATATAAATTTCAGACTTCTAGGTTGACCAGTACCTGAGATAATGTTCCTAGATGAAGTAAAAAGTAAACTTACGGGAAACGGAGAAAGAAGATTAAAACATTCCTGATCCGTAGCTAATACCCCCTTCACAGTCTTCATAATCATCTTCAAGTCTTCTTTTGGCACCCCTCTGCACCTGTCTTGCTTTTTTCACTAATGTCTTGATTATATTATCAGCATGCCTTAGTCTGTGCTGATCTAAAAAGAACATAGCACGTACCGTACGGGAACCAACACACATACCCAACTTTTGAAGGACCTGGCATTTAGTTATATTTCCAAGATTGAAGGTTGCCACAGCATCATACACACCAAAATGTAGTGTATTAATTCCGACAAACACTGTTTTTGGGAGAAGATGCCATATCACACTATTCAAGCACTCGTTGGGGTTCTGCGTTTTTCCGTGAAGACATTTCATCAGAAGACTTCTGTCAGCCAGATCTCTGAAAATGGGCTTTATTTCTGCCATGATGGCTGATGGTAGACTGTGGTGGTGAATGTATTTCTCTCCTGTTGTTAGTCCCCTATTGTATTTACACCAGCTGTTTTCACCTTTGGGGCACAAACCATGTTATGGATGCTCATCCGTGGATGCGGTGTGGAAATATAAAGCCCATATAGCTCTCCTCATTTCTTCAAGATTGCCTGTATTTTGCCTGATTGCAAGGCCATAGCAGTTCTGAATGTGGTCTATTATGGAATCAGTCAATCTTCCTCTGCCATCCAAGGTTTTCCCATCATCTAGTATTTTCCCTTTCATAACTGATTTTAACCTTCTCAGCCTGGCACCCATTCTCTTCTGCACATGTCCTATACATTCAAGTTTGCTTATATTTACACTGTTCCCATATGGTTTGCTTTCCAAAACTTCTTTGAATGCTTTAGAGTCACCATCTCCCAGATATTTGACATAGCGAACATTATACCACTGTGAAGAGCGATGAAAAATTTTCTTCACCCCAGCAACCTCCATGCCACCACTACTACCATAATAATTCGCAATACAGTCATCACTGTGTTCATTTTTCAGCCTGCCTGTGCACCTACAGTATTTAGACATTATTGCAACATCAATAACCTTGCCAGTATCAACACTAGTTGCTGTTACAACACCATTGTTGGAGGTGTGGCCCCTTTTCTGCCACGTGCCATCAAACGCCACTGTGAGGTCACGACTGCCGTCATTTTCTTCCACTGCTTCTTCCACAGCAACCTGCATTGACTTCTGTGCTACATCTTCAACTGCAGATCCTAGTACATAATTGTAAGCTTCAAACTTTGAAGGTGCACTTGGAAGATTTAGAACACCACATAGCATATCACCAGCTGCTTTGCCCTTACCAATTGCTCACAATCCATAAACTAACCTAATATTTACACTATAAAGTTCAGTTTTCTTGTATCCATTATTTACAGTTACTGAAACCGAACTTGGAAACTTACAGCTGTATTTACAAACACTGCATATTAAATTAAACTGGGCAGCCAGGCCAACATGGGATTCTACTTTCAGAGAAACGTTTCCATGACATTTTTTGCAGCACAAACTGTTTTCAAGAGCTTCACACAATATATTCGTAAAACTTCATTCCCTCTATCAAGTAAATTATATTTCTCTTCCAAATCTCTTAGTTTTTTATGAGAAGCACTGTTTTCATTTGGTGTAAGTTCGTTCGGCAAATCAGTAATAAGTGGATTCACATTTTCCAACAGTGATGATGATGAACTGCTTTGCTTTCCTAATGAATCATTATTTCTTTTCTTTTGCCAGTTCACACGCTTTTTAAATACTTTTGCTTTAGCTCTAGGCATTTTCACTGCGAAAAATGAAGCACTAAATACGAAATAACTCAACAACAACTACTTTCTTATATCACACTGTTTACAAAACAGTCCCGCCACAAAGTCAAAGAGTAACTTGAGGAAACCAGAGAGAAACATTTTCGGGCAACTAGTGTATAAATAGTCGCTGGAAACCGGGATATTTGAATTCATGTCACTTTAAAGGTACTGCCAAAAAGTTCATGGTCAGCCACGAGAGACGTGTATAACTAAAGCGCAATACCCGATCTCACAAATATATAAAAATAAAATAGTTATAATTGTAGTAGAGCTATGTATGATACGTCATTTTAAAGAGGAAACATGGCAGAATATAATACGCCAATAAAAAAAAATTCGATTTCTTAACCCAAAATCCGATTCCGTATCCCCTTAATGTACCCCAAAAAGTAAAAAGGCATAAAGTGTTAGGGCTGGAAGAGAGCCACATCATCTTCACCACTATGCCCAATCCAGCGATGAGAAATATCGTCACTGAGGGATTGAAGGACGTCGATATTTCAACGATCGGGTGCTCCGTCTTGATGGAAGATGAAATTACCAGAATCAGCAGTCCGTTGGGGAATAAAACCAGAATTGCAGTACATCAAAGTAAGAGGTAACAATCACAGTCTTTTCGCAGAAGAAAAACGGCTTTGTCACCATTTTGTCAAGCTCTTGCACTAGTAACGCCACCTGGTGGGCACAATGGAACATTGTACATGTAATATTTTCGCAAATGTAGAGCTCTGAACACGAATGAATCATTTATAGTAGCCCTGCGTTATTTTACTTGTTTCGGGATCTAATGTAATTTCCTCAGCATTACTTGATTTAATTTTAAGACACTCCATTAACGTTGTTTCACTTTTGCCGATCTTCATCTTATACCCTCCTTTCAGGACAGTATGTATCCAGTTCAGTTGATATTCCATGTCCTTTACAATGTCCAATAGAATTACACTTTAACGGTCAACCTTAAAATTTTTAATATTATCTCTCCGAACTTTAAGTCCCTTCCCAAATGTCTCCTTAGCTTCTTTACTGCTGGCTGAGAATATACACAGTCAGTACTGTTGGGGCAAAAGATAACCTTATCTCACTATTTTCTCGGTGGCGTTCCAAAAGCAAAGAATGAAACCTTCGTGCCTAATCTGCAATTTCCAATTGCGACACGAGAAAAAAAGGACAGCTTCATATGTAATTGAGTTTACAGTATTTTGTACAAACCTGAAAACCAAATCCTATCTTCGTCTCTCACGTGGTATGGTTGCTCGACTGTGGAAATTACAGTTAAGCGCGCCAAGCTTAATTCTGTGACACTGCCGCTTGACATGTGGTATCGGTCCCCAGCCGCGAAGCTTTTAGTATCTGCCAACTCATTGCATGTCATTCAGGTACGTCTGACATTAATATCGACTGGTATTTGCAATTGACTTTTCTGTTGACAGTGACATTCGTCCTGATATAGCACGTTCCATGCGACGCATGGCGGCATAAGAGAACACAAAGCTTTTTCTGGTGGAAAAGCGAAACCTAATAAAGTGACTTACGTGGTATCTCCTTAAACATAGCGCTTCAGCCGAGAAGATTCCTCTCAGTACTCAGTTAGGTAGTCGTTATTTTGATAACTGTCTATCCTTTGTCATAAACAGTATTTCTCTTTTCTCAAAACAAAACAAAATGAAAAGGAGGAATGTAACACTACAACTGAAAATAACCTTTACAAGTAGCTCAAATGGGCAACATTAGTGCAGAAAGCAGTTGGTAGATGGATATAGATACGTCTAAAAACCGGCCACAGCAAATTAAATGTCTTGTGAATAGTGTAGTGCAATTTGAAAATGATTTAAAGAACTTACTTTTCGGCCACTCCTTCTGCTCCACTGAAACACATTTTCACTGAAACTCTTAAATTTGATGTTTTGGGTAATTTCATAATGAGAAATATTACTGCAGTAAATAGTTTTCAATAAAACCAAATCATTTCTTTGCAACGCATTTAAGTGAAATTAGATGTACAGTCGTGCTCTAAAGTATCCGAACGACCTGAATTGCATTTCGCCTGATTCGCATACAACCCGCATAACGCAGGTGTCTAGCAGGTCCTCTAATAGCTCCTCGGTACAGTCGTTTGACTATTGAAAATGGTTCCAACAAATCACCACTAGAAAACACTGCTTTGTATCGCAGTAACTCAAGATGTAAAGTAATACCACGATACTACAAATATCAGGGAACACCTTATCACATATAAGAGTGTCCTTAAGGCTTGTAAGCTCATGTTTATTACAATAAATGACATACCTGAAATGTTGCCGCTCTCATTATTACGTCAGATAGGTAATGCACGTAGTAAGTTCGTCATATTCGTGATTTCCTCTTCAAAGTAATATACCGTACTTATTATTTAATACAAATGACATTAAAAATTTAAGCTATTCACGAGTACCTAGTTGAAAGCTTGTATGAACTTCTAATGACACGACGAACCGTCTCGTTCTGCATATGGATTCAAACCCAGGTCATGCAGAGTAAGCAAAGATTTCGTGACCGACGGAAATTAACAGCCATTCCTTACTAGCCCTGCAGAGAAAGATATACCTCGATTTTACACAGTATCAGTTAGCAAATATCAACTTTAAATTACATAACGTAACATTTTTAATGGACGCAAACTCCTACCCAGGACCTATTGTCCCTGTCAACGCACTACGAGAAATGTTAAATATTGCTTCTACACAAGTAATTTACTTGAAATGCCGTTAGGTAAAGCTTTATGTTCGACAGGGATTAGAACCCAGAACCTAATCGAATTGTTATCGAAGCATAATCAACTGTGACATATCGGATTTTCTTGGCAGTAGCTAGATGTTTTAACTGAAATGACGAGACGAAACATTAATTTTTTCCTTCCCAGGACTCCAAACGGCTCCTATCGCTGTTCTGTTCTACGGAAAACGAACGTTAAATATGTGTTGGTTACACCAGCAGCGACATGTGAGCATGTTTGAACTAGAAATAATATGACGAAGAATTCAGTGATGACTGTTGACTACACGCAAAGAGACGTCAGCTATCGAATATTTCTCCACCAGTAGCTCGGAATAACAACCTTGAACTCACAGTGGTCTCGCAAATAGTTGTGTGTCTCACTGGCAGTCAAAAACGTCAGATATCGTTAGTTTTGACAACGAATGAAAATAATTAAAACTCAAAATTATTATCCAACAGCATGTAGGTGTTCTCATGCTAGAGCTTGATAATTCATAATGAAAAATTTACTGCCGGGCCAGGATTCGAATCCATTCAAGCGCAGTATGTGGATGTGTTGAGGAATCTGCAGTTTTGAACATACAACAAATTATAGTCGAGCTGTATTGTCACGCAGAGATCAAATTCCGCGTTAACGGCGGCCTGAGTTGCATTCCCAGTTCAGAACCAATTTTATCGATATACAGAAGGATGGATTAAGTGTCCTGTGACCTACATAGCGTTTGTTTTGTCACTAGAAATAAATCACTAGTATAAGAAAGGTTACTGGCGATTGACTTTCTACATGTTGCCACTCCTGACTTTATTGTGTTTCAAGGTTTAACCTAACGTCTACTTAGTAGAGAAGGAATATCGTGTTTAATGTGAATTTCAGACCACAATGCCATTATACCTTCTTCACTTGGCGTAGAATCTGTCTCTCCCTAACAAAAATAATTGGCAGAAGTTGGAATCGAACCTAAACCATAAGCATATGAACCTGTCGTCAGTCCAACAGACCATGAACTCCTCTTTGCTGTGACTCATTTTTCTTTGGTATCGCTGTTGCGCCACACTGGATGAGAATTCTGACACACAGGCTCCATTTAGTGGTTTTAGCACGTTCAGTACATTCATTTACTTGTTTGACCGAATCGCCATGAACGAGCTGCCTCGGCTACCCAGTGCATACATTCGACTCTATTTTGTAATCACCGAAATAAAATAACGTAACTGTAATCTACACAGAACTGCCAACAGTGTAGGATGCAGAAATTTAAATTGGAAGTGTTCCTTTCCACTTGAGCTACCATATTGCGCTACCTGTTCGTTGAAAACGTCGTGCAGTGCAAAATAAAAGCTGTAGCTGCCTGTATCTCAGAAGTCTAAATCCGGACATTTACATTCTCTCACAGCACTGTGGAATGCTCTCTCAGAAGTCTAGATCCGGACATTTACATTCTCCCACAGCACTGTGGATTGCGGAAGTTCTGGAGGAATTTTTCTCGACTTCTGGAGGTGCTGAATCTATGTGTCAGCTAGTAGCACGACGGTAAGTGTCTGGTCCCATAGTTAAGAAGTTGGGACTTAAGAGTTCATTCACTGCTACATTTTTTAAAACGCAATTCCGCTGTCTGCTGAAGTTATCATTCTAATAACAGTTTGAACATAAGTCCCTTCCCTTCTCAACCCAGAATAGTCACATGTGTAAAAACTTCTAACTTCTGCGAAGTTTTGTTCTTTTCAGGTTTAATAGACACCCAGGCAGCATATGCATCTGGGAACTTTTACATTATGTATGGGGAAAGCGCATCGTGCCAAAATACGTCAGAAAAGTATTTTCCACATTAGCTGACATGAGGTAGTGGCATTTTATTCTTCTTCAAACCTTGTTTGGCAGCTTTAACTCAGAACATGCATGTAATCAATAAACTGCAGGTGCATTGTCAGTTTGTTATTGATAACATTAGAGAATTAGCGTATGTAATTCATGATTAATTTCTCTTTCTTGTTTACTATTGTTTTAACAACTGTAAAAGAAACCTTACGAAAATTATGCAATGTATTATAAGAAATGAACTAAAGCTAACGACGATAACCTTACGACGAAAGTCTGTTTTAATAAAACTGAGTATCTGTGTACAAGAGTGCCTCTATCGGCACGAATTAGTAAAATACTACTCACTTAGATTTCGATTGGGTTTGTGTTTAATTAGTATGCTGTGTCGTACTCAAGAGATATGCAAATGTGGCATTTCATACTTATGTATTCCTAGTAACCCAAAACTTGCTTGTCAGCAGCGGAAAGATGAGTTACCTGTTGTGAAACGTTGTAAGATTTTCACCATCGCACTATGAGCCGAAAGTATTTTCTTGCGATTTCCTAATCGGTGTTTGATCTGATTTCTTGTAGCTCGTTCACAGAAGGGATAAAAACTTTACAGTCAGCGAGACTGGAGCCGCAAACCATAACAGACGGTTTTCCGCAGGACAGCGCGTTACCACAGAGCTAGCGAAGAGGTTTGAATCTTCGTATCCTCTTAGGAGGCCGAGGGTGCCTAGAACTAGCAAACCGCTATTTAAAGGGCGAGATTAGTTGCGATTTCCACGTGCAACGACTTTCCTGGGCTGAAAACCGTAAATTTACAATATGTTCTTACACCTCAAGCGATGATAACTCAGATTATTCAATGGAAATGACAGGTAAAACCAAGTGAGCTTTGAGGCTTAATTCCGTGCACACCAGGAAGTAACTCGTCGATCACAGAGTTGCCAAACATACGTTGCCTTGTTTCCAAATCTCAGTTACAGTACCAGCAGGAAGAAGACGAACCGATGTGATCCTACAGCTGGCTGGGAAGTGACCATAGCTGGTGTCTTTAAAGACGCGGCTGCTACTGCCTGGAATACTCAATGGGTCTGATTCGCATTTCTGTAACTAGGTTTACGGACTGGAGCGTAGTTAATAATAATACTCAGAACGGCCTGCAAACTAAGCATCATAAATCAGTAACTCTTATAGTTGTTTTTATATTCTTTCGTAAGTGTGTGTGTGTGTGTGTGTGTGTGTGTGTGTAAGAGAGAGAGAGAGTGAGAGAGAGAGAGAGAGGGGGGGAGGGAGAGACAGAGAGATAAAAATAAATAAGAATGAGAGGGAGAGTAAAAATTGTTGTAAAGAAATTGAATCGTGGTATGTAAAGAAATCATTCATGAAAATGACACATTCCACATCATTACAAAATGTCGTATTCATGATCTATGGAACAAGTATTAATCTAATCAATTGTAATCAGATCTAATCATATCATATTGCTGACTGGTCATGAAGAGCGATGAATTACCAAAATTGTCTCCAGTATCAGAAACCAAATCTAAACTTGAAAATAAAAGACGACAACTTGTGTAAGAAACTGGGACTCCTATCAATATGCTTTCGTCCCTGTTAACTAACCACGAAAGATGTCTGATATACCTTCATTCAGAAGCAACAAAGTGTGCATGCATTTAAAGACGAAGCGCCTAATGTGATGTTCTGTGACGGAGATACCAACCCCACACATAATGGGAATGTTAACTAAGTAAAATCGAATGTACTTATCGATTTTTCTTACCAGTTGCTACGTGAAGTGTGAAGTTACCGTATAATTCGATTATTACCTTCATTATTACTATCATTTTATTCATGGCTACTGGAACACATGTGCTTGAAGATCATTTAACGCCTTTTGGTCATTATAAAAGAAATTGCCAAAGAACATGTTCTTTCCCTGTCTACGGAATCCTTTTCATGTTAATATCAAACATCAGCAATTACTCGTATATTACATTAAAACTAAAGTAATTGATGAAGACCTTACTTGATAACAAAAAACACGCTGACTTTCTTTATTTACTTGCGCCTACAAATGGCTGTCGAATACTGCCAAACCAAAAGGCAAGAGATCTTACTGCCTTCCGATATACGTCGCTGTCAGTTCTTCCATATGATTTGGCCGACATGACCTGTTTCAAGTTGTGTATGACAGACAATGTTTTAGAAAATCAATTGTTTTCCTTTGAAATAAACAGAAAGATTTTCATTCTAAGCTATCCAAGTACAAAATTTTCGCAATATTAGTTCAAATTTAATATTCGCTTCTATAATGTAGGAAAGTATTTCACAGTTGCAAACCTCGCATCCGAATCATTGACCTTACACTTAGTCACTGACCATAAATTCTAGCTCAGAGTGACACCAGATTAAGTAACCTAATGTAGCGAAGACTGTCTGCCAGTGCTCTTTCTCACCGGAAAATACGCAATTCACTCATTGGGCTCCACAAGTACACTGTAAGAGTAATTTCTGTGTGTGTGCAATGCATACGAATTAGAATTTAGTGGTGGTCTCTCTTCCACTTCTTTTTGCAATATGCCTGACATAAACGGGCCCTTTATCATTACAGGCCCTGGGGAGTGCAACATCTTACTGACAACAGTAATGTGCTTATACTGACACCAGTAATGTGCTTATACTGACAACCTCACTGTTCGTTTTACCTGATGTTGTAGTCATTTAAATAAAACAACATGACCTTCCAGTGGGAGACATTTCGTCCCCCATTTCCTTCTGTGAAATTTTTCAGTAAGCTTTTTGCCTTCCAACCAGCGAAATGCGACAGAGTACGGCCGGTAAACGATTCACAAACCACAATTTAGTGCCGTTAAGACGATTTCTTTAAACACTGTCGTAGCTGAAGGAATTTAGCTTCTTCTTAAATCATCTTATGCAGCAACGTTCACAGATATCTCAAATAGGAAAAGCTCTTTGTCCAGGTAGGAAGGCTGTAAAACAAACGTCCCACAGTTTGTGTCAGGTTGAGCTTTTCGTCTGATAGCACTGCGTAAGTATATTGTCTAAGAGGCATCACAAGTAGTGTTCCTGTAGCTGTGGGAATTATTGGTTGAAAACGAGTTTAACACCAATAGGTACAGTACTGCTAAATATCCAAAATTATTATCAACCTAAGTCTGAGTTCATACACAAACTGAGGCGTATTTATAATGTTGAAGCAAGGCTCTGTATCCTTGTTTTCCTTCAGTGGGCATTGGAAGGCGTTTACACGCACGTATATAATACTATGAATACTTCAAATGCTATAGTTAACATTGCTCTCATAAACTAATTTTGTTTCTGTTTAATTCTTCTGGGTCTTCAGTGTGCAATATGTGTTGCAGATACAGTCTTAGACAAAAAAATTGGCCATTGAGTCGTTCAAGTAAGGTGGACAATACAGTCGTGCTCCCCTCAGAATTGTGTGTCTGGCAATATGCTCTATCTGGCAACATTGTAGACTGTGGCACTTCCTGGAAGAAGCCTTGATTCCAGTCTGAGTGAATCATTCTAGACTACGACCGTAGTCTTTAGCTAAAACGCGAGACTAGCTACTACGACGTATGGCAACCGAAAACACATGTCAACAAAATTTTTATCGCCCGTTTCCTCTCGGTGCAGAAGCTATGAGTGTAATTCAAGCGGATCTACAATATAATTCGCTTTCTGTCACATTAGTAATAACAGTTTGATTCAACAATATTTTAGCGAGAGATTTCTTGGCCCACCATCTGCCTCTGATCTCCGCATGTGTCTGAGTTCTCCGGGACCCGTTTGCTGCCTACCGGTGGGGCTGAGGCACTGTGCCGCCTCCCCTACTGCCGACAATGTCTGCTCCACTCCTCACTCTCGACGGTGTAAAATGCTTTAATGTTGTTGAGTGGTGACCCATAAAATCTGTCTACGATTTGTGTTTCTCACTCGATAGCAACGGAGGCACAAAACCGGCTTTATTTGATGAGTATTTTATAACACTAGTATGCAATACATCAATGTGGCACAGAATTAATTTCATTGTTGCTGATCCAGTGTGCTATAATTAAAGTGTCACATCCTGTTCTTTTTCCTTTCACAGGACATTCTTCAAATAATTTATTTTTGTCATGGATTCATATGTGTTAGTCAAGGCACAGGGAGTAAATGCAATGTAATGTGTTTGGGTTCTTTCTTTGGTTCCCTGTGGTAAATGGATGCGAAAAATTGTGTCAATACCTTTCAGAACCTGCTCTATAGCTACTCAGGCCAACTGCTTGTTTTGAGGTACATACATTATTTAATAGAGAAGTGAATGCTGTCCAAAAGTGATATTTAAAATATTCATTGCATTTAAGGCGACAAAATTGCCCATATTTAAAGCTATCCAGAGAAAAAGTAAGTTGCTAGAGCCGCTGTTAGCAAATGTCTGTAGAGAGTTCCAAATTGCTACTGTGGAAATTTAGCATAGAGGCCCTATAGTTGTCGTGAATCACAATAGAGCAGCGATTAGCAGTCCAACAACACTTTTTTACATAGTCACAGAACATACAATATAACAAGTCAAAGATACATTGTCCTAAGAGTAAAGAAACAGTCTCTCACTTGCCCAAAGTACATCACTCTGTGACATCCTCCCCACCCTGGTCGACCTCCAAAGGTACGGCCAGCTGCACAGGACGACTAATGATGTGACCTTCTGGTGTCCGGAGTATTATCGTCCTTACCCTGCCGTCTCTTCCTGGTAGTACCTTTTCTATCCTGGCCTTCTTCCACATATGTCGCGGACGAAGGTCCTCTTGGATCAGCACGATGTCGCCAGGGCGAAAGGGGATGACTCGTCCCGATGGGCGTTTAACTTCATGGTAGTTCCGGAGCTCCAATAGGTATTCTTTAACCCAACGGTTCCAAAAACTGTCACAGAGTTGCTGTCTCAGTCGGAATTCCTTTGTTAAATTCGTGCTCGCTGAAGGCTCTGGTCCCGTCGGAATAGTCGTAAGTTTTTCTCCCGTCAGAAAATGGGATGGTGTGAGTGCATCACAAACATCTCCTGGTGTGATGGGCCTGGAGTTCACCGCGGCTTCAATACTGATCAAGGTGGTGTTCAGTGAACAATATTGAAAGTCGTATCATTGACGCTCGATTCGAATTTCTTCAGAGACTCTTGCATTGTGAAGCAGCTTGGCAGTCAGAAAGCCGAGATCTATGACCATTAACACAACTTACTGAGTCGAGCTACCAAGAGGACTTGATGTGTAAAGGGTTTCTTCCGATTTCATTACAGAATTTTTTCTACAAATTCGCAGCTCCATTAAATAAATCAGAAAAATGCTTCCTCACACTGGCCCCTACCACAATCAGAACTGACGACACTGAGCCATTGAGACACAGGCGGTACCACGGCGCTACGAACACACTGCTGCTAGCACGCCGCTCTCATCATGATATTGGTCGCTCAGCCTCATAATGTATCGTGAAAGATGGTAAAAGTTGTCACTTATGTGAAGAATAGCACTTCTTTAGCCAAAAAAATGGAATTTTCTGCCTCAGTGTCTTAGTTTACATGAGGATTATATAGCACGAGTCATTCAAATGGAAAGAGAATATCAAGTGAATTTAGCGAGTCAATTCAGTACCATACACGAAAGTGATTGCACTGTCACAGTGTTGCCAAATGTTTGTGACGTTGTTGCCAATTCTCAACTGTGCTAGGAACAGCTCTGTAGCAGTATGCAAATAGAATCCTGTGCTCATGTCATAGAAGGATACGGAGAGGAGGCGCGGGGTTTGGTTAATATGCAGCGTTTTCTCCTACCAGTTGTGTCAACCATGCAATTGTGTAATCTTCCATCATGATTACAGTTTCCTACTAAATATATATGAATAAAACACTTACCTTTTTACTTTGTGACAAAAGATTATTTTAGGCCAATAAAAAGTCTTTGGAAATCAACTTTGCCCACCTGTCACGAAAAGTAAGATAACAAACACTTTGCACCTCGAAATCGATTGCATCTATGCACAGTCTTTTGATCATACAAGTAGAACATAAATTACATGAGAATTTAGAAAAATGTTGGTGCCAATGGAAGCTATAAGAAACACAGTTAACTAATTATTCTGTGCCACATAATAATCAATTCATTTGAAAATTCAGAAGAGAAGAAACTAAAAATTATGCCCTTCAAGACAGAAAATAAAGTGCAGATGCGGGCACTGTGCAATCTGCGCTTTTTCAACTTCAGATCTATACAAATAATGTATACTAACCAACGTATTCATTCCTTTCATAATGTTTCCGTCTTGTTTAGTCTTCTAATGATGAACTGGATCCACACCCATGAGTCTGATTGTTTCTTTGTATCCTTCCATCTACTAACTTTGTGTGTTATTGCTCGGTGTTCAAAATGCAAAATATTATGCCTGCTCCCACGAGGTATTAGAACGAGGCTAACGGATTATAATCAAAATACAATGACACGCCAATCTGTCTATCGTCATGGTGTTAAGTCAACAGAAGTAGTTGGGTATTCTGCCTGCATCACCGGCATCCGGTTGTCATCTTCTCTTACTGATATTTTCATATTATCCTGAACACAAGAGGCCGAGATAAATGTGTATATTCTTCGTGACGAAACATCCCACATTCCATTCATCCTGATCCATTTGTTACGTGCATCAGCAGCAATGAGTGATAGGAAAGCTGTTGTGAGGTGACGAATAACAATAACAATGGTAATAATAACAAATCAATAATCAAGGATGTTTACTGCATTACAGACAATTGATAACAATTAACAAAATAACCAAGAAAGGTTGAGTGTTTAATTGGAGCACTGCATAGGTGTTCTTACCACTTTGTTACTGAATTCTGTTCTGGTTGTTTGCACAGAGAAAAGAAAGAACCCTGTAGCCATACATATCGCTAGTAGAACGAGATATTACCTATGAACTACCCTTGCTTTACATCACGAGACGAGCATGCCGTCACCGAGCCGATATTTGAAATACATCTCTGTTTTCTCTCTCTGTCTCATTCTCTCTCTCTATTTTTTATTTTATTTTTTGAGGAAAGCACCGAGAAAGCAAGTAGAAATATAATCTATTTACAGTTATTTTCAACGGGATACATGATGCAAAAAATGCACCTTTTAAGGGTATTATTGCGTAATTCCAATTATTGACAGTCTATTCGTGAGCTTGCTCGCATTCAGTGGGTTGAAACCTATCACAGAAGCAAGCAAAACACAAATATTTCGTGCATCATGCACAACACACAAAAGAAATCTCTCTGCACTGACGTGTTGTCCGATATATTGCTCGGAAAACATATCTGATTCATGTTGCTAAATACAGTTCTATGAGATATCAATGTGGATATGTATCTTGAAATACACAGAAAGGCACACAGCGGTATTCGACTGAAACATAGCCACGATCAAGATTGTAACTGGGGTCGACAGCATCCTCGTCTACCACCTTGACAACTCGAACGGTGACAGTGCACGGCCAGTTACTTACGTTTACTAGTATCAAAGCTACAGCATGAAAGCACAAAAATATCAATAACCCGAAGCTCTTTAACTTATGAACCCATAGTAAAGTAAAGCAGTCATCAGTTGGAAAATTAGTTTGAACACCACACTACGTTAATAGGCACGATCCTGTTGGAGCTGGTATGCTGTTGCTTTCCTCCAAACTTTGAGTTGACTTACCCAGCCAGTTAATAGGGGAACCTATAGTTTAAGGTGGCTTTCGGCCCACAGTGCAACTCGGCGCCGGCCGGAGTGGCCGTACGGTTCTAGGCGCTCCAGTCTGGAACCGAGCTACCGCTACGGTCGCAGGTTCGGATCCTGCCTCGGGCATGGATGTGTGTGATGTCCTTAGGTTAGTTAGGTTTAATTAGTTCTAAGTTCTAGGCGACAGTTGACCTCAGAATTTAAGTCGCATAGTGCTCAGAGCCATTTGAACCATTTGCAACTCGGCATTTTTCACATCAGCAAAAACTGCCCGAGGGGAAATAAGTGTAAAGTGCTCTTTACCACTCTGCCACCAAGTAACGGCTGGAACCACTAACGTACTAATAAAATGTTTTATTTGTAACGCTCTTTCGGTGCACAGCATTGAAAATACGATTGTACATCGTCAACTTCGGTCTCGATTTTTTCAAAAGCTAGGGCTTGTCTAGCAGAAAGCTAGAAAGTCCATGCATTATTTGACCAAAATTTGAAAAATTTGGTGCTGGACTGTGATTCGAATTCGTATCTCCTCTTTCGAGGATCTGAATCTCTCGGAACAGTATAGTTCAGTCATTTTGTTACTTTTCCCAAACCTGCAGTTTTCTCTAGGTCTCCTCCAAAGGTAAGTATGTGGGTACTGATCCAGTACAAAAATAATCATAATTTCATTTCAAGACCTATTACGTGAAAACCGGCCTACTAGTAAAAATTAATGTGCATTTTTAACGTCTGTTCATGTGTTGCCAACATTCGCAATAGGTGTCGTTATTTCTGGTCAAACGCGCACACATATTACTGTTGGTGAGTAAGTAATTGATACTTACGCTATATTCGTCGATGATAAAGAACGATAGTAGGTGTGTGATTCGATTGTCGCTCAGCCACAAAACTTTGTATCCTTATTTTAGATTCTAACACCTATCAGCTGGTAAGACAAATCGATACGTAACATCCGATTTTACTTAGTTAACAATCCGATTACGTGTGGGGTTGGTATCTCCGTCACAGAACTCCACATCATGCGCTTCGTCTTCAAATGCATGAACACTTTGTTGCTTATGTAAAGAGGTATATCAGACATCTTTCGTGGTTAGTTAACAGGGGCGAATGCATAGTGACAGGAGTCCCGGTTTATTAGAAAAACTGTCGTCTTTTATTTTCAAGTTTAGATTTGATTACTGATACTGGCGACAATTACGGTAATTCATGACTCTTCATGGCTAGTCAGCAATATGATGATTAGATTAGATTACATTTGATTAGATTAATACTTGTTCCATAAATCATGAATACGACATTTCGTAATGATGTGGAATGTGTCATTTTCATGAAAGATTTCTTTACATACCATGATTCAGTTTCTTTACAACAGTTTTGCTCTCTCACTCATCCTTATTTATTTCTCTCTGTCTCTTTCTCTCTCTCTCTCTCTCTCTCTCTCTCTCTCTTACACACACACACACACACACACACACACACACACACACACACACACACACACACACTTTTCTTATTTTTATTTGTTTCTTGTGCTCGACTGTCGGCGAGGCACGAAAACGTCTGTGAATGAGTTCCTTAGTTTTTAGTACACTTACGAAACAAATATAAAAACAACTATGAGAGTTACTGATTTATGATGCTTAGTTTGCAGGCAGTTCTGAGTATTATTAACTACGCTCCAGTCCCTAAACCTAGTTACAGAAATGCGAATCAGACGCATTGCGTATTCCAGGCAGTAGCAGCCCCCCGTCTTTGGGACGCCAGCTATGGTCACTTCCCAGCCCGCTGTAGGATCACATCGGTTCGTCTTATTCCTGCTGGTACTGTAACTGAGATTTGGCAACAAGACAAGGTATGTTTGGCAACTCTGTGATCGACGAGTTACTTCCTGGTGTGCACGGAATTAAGCTTCAAAGTTCACTTGATTTTTCCTGTCATTTCCATTGAATAATCTGAGTTACTATCACTTAAGGTGTAACAAAAGATTTGTAAATTTACGGTTTTCAGTCCAGGAAAGACATTGAACGTGGAAATCGCAACTAATCTGGTACTTTAAATAGCGGTTTACGAATTCTAGACAGTATTGACCTCGTAAGAGGAAACCAAAACCCAGACCTCTTCGCTAGCTCTGTAGGGACGTGCCGACCTGTGGAAAACCGACTGTTATGATTCGCGGCTCCAGTCTCGCTAACTGTAACGTTTTTATCCCTTGTGTGAATGACCTACAAGCCGTCAGATCAAACATCGATAAGGAAATCGTAAGAAAATACTTTCGGCTCATAGTGAAATGGTGAAAATCTTACAACGTTGCACAAAAGGTAACGCATCTTTCCGCTGCTGACAAGCAAATTTTGGGTTTCTAGGAATACATAACTAGCAATACATAACTATGAAATGCCACATCTGCATACCTGCTGAGTATGAGACAGCATACCAATTAAACACAGACCCAATCGAAATCTAAGTGAGTAGTATTTTAGTAATTCGTGCCGACAGAGGCACGCTCGTGTACGGATACTCAGTTTTATTAAAACAGACTTCCGTCGTAAGGTTATCGTGGGTAGTTTTAATTCATTTCTTATAATACTGTGCACAATTTTCGTAAGGTTTCTTTTAGTGTTGTTAAAAAAATAGTAAACATGAGAGACAAATTAATCATTAACGGTATATACGAATTCTCTGATGTTATCAATAACAGTCTAACAAAGCACATGCAGTTTGTTGATTATATGCATGTAGACAACTTGTTCTGAGTTAAAGCTGTCAAACAAGGTTTGAAGAAGAATAAAATGCCACTACCTCACGTCAGCTAATGTGGAAAATACTTTTCCGACGTATTTTGGCACGATGCCCTCTCCCCATACATAATACAAAAGTTTCGAGATGCACCTGCCGCCTGGCCGTCTATTAAACCTGAAAAGAACAAAACGTCGCAGAAGTTAGAAGGTTTTCCACATGCGACTGTTTTAGGTTGAGAAGTGAAGGGCATTATGTTCAAAGTTCTATTAGATTGTTAACTTCAGCAGACAGCAGAATCGTGTTTTAGAAGATATAGCAGCGAATGTACTGGAAGTCGCGACGTCTTAAATATGGATCGCGTCGCTTACCGTTATGCTACTAACTACAGCACCTCCAGAAATCAAGAAAAATTCCTCCAGAGCTTCCGCATTCCACAGTACTGTAAGAAAATGTAAATGTCCGGATATAGACTTCTGAGAGACATACAGTTACAGATTTTCTTTTGCACTGCACGACGTTTTAAACAAACAGATAGCACAATAGAGTAGCTCAAGTGGAAAGGAACACTTCCTAATTAAATTTCTTCATCCTACACTGTTGGCAGTTCTGTGTAGCTAGCAGTTACGTGAATTTATTTCAGTGATTACAAAATAGAGTCGAATATATGCACTGGGTAGCCGAGGCAGCTCTTTCATGGCTATTCGGTCAGCCGAGTAAATGAATGTACTGAACATGCAGCAAACCACTACAGGTAGCCTATGTGTCAGAATTCTCATCCAGTGTGGCGCAACAGCGATACCAAAGAAAAATGAGTCACAGCAAAGAGAGATAATGGTCTCTTGTATTGATACTAGGTTCACATGCTGTTGGTTTGGGTTCGATTCCCACTTCTGTCAATTGTTTTTGATAGAGAGAGACAGATTTCATTCTCTTCTGGCTACGCCAAGTAAAGAAGGTATAATGGCATTGTGGTCTGAAATTCACATTGAACATGATATTCCTTCTCTACCAAGTAGAATTTCGGTTGAACCACAACGAAGTCTGGAGTGGCACCATGTAGAAAGTCTGTCACCAGTAACCTTTCTTATACTAGTTATTTATTTCTAGTGACAAAACAAACGCTATGTAGGGTCACAGAACACTTATTCCATCCTTTGTTTGAGCATCTGTATGTCGATAAAATTGGTTCTGAACTGGGAATGCAACTCAGGCCGCCCTTAACGCGGAATTTGATCTCTTTGTGACAATACAGCTCGACTATAATTTGTTGTTTGTTCAAAACTGCAGATTCCTCAACATATACACATATTGCGTGTGAATAGATTCAAATCCTGTCCCTACACTAAAGTTTTCATTATGTATTATCAAGCTCTACCATGATAACACCTATATGCTGGGGATAATAATTTTGAGTTTTAATGTATTTTCATTCGTTGTCAACACTAATGATATCTGACGTTTTTGACTGCCAGTGAGATACAGAACTATTTGCGAGATCACTGTAATTTCAAGGATGTTATTCCGAGCTGCTGGTGGAGAAAAATTCGATAGCTGACGTCTCTTTGTGTGTAGTCAACAGTCAGCACTGAATTCTTCGTCATATTATTTCTAGTTCAAACGTGCTCACATGTCACTGCTGGTGTAACAAACATATATTTAATTTTCGTTTTCCCTAGAATATAGCAGCGATAGGCGCCGGTTTGGAGTCCTGGGAAGAAAAAAATTAATGTTTCGTCTCGTCATTTCAGTTAAAACATCTAGCTACTGCCGAGAAAATCCGATATGTCACAGTTGATTATGCATCGATGACAATCCGTTTAGATTCTGGGTTCGAATCCCTGTCCAACACAAAGCTTTACCTCACTGCATTTCAAGTAAATTACTTGTGTAGAGGCAATATTTAACATTTCTCGTAGTTCGTTAACAGGGACAATAGGTGCTGGGTAGGAGTTCCCGTCCATTAAAAATGTTAGGTTGTGTAATTTAAAGTTAATGTTTGCTAACTGATAATGTGTAAAATCACCTCTGTACGCCTAGTCAGGAATGACTGTTAGTTTCCGTCAGTCACGATATCTTTCCTTACTGTGCGTGACCTGGGTTTGAATCCATATGCAGAACGAGATGGTTCGTCATGTCATTTGAAGTTCATACATGCTTTCAGCTAGCTGCTCGTGAATAACTTAAATTTTTAATGTCATTTTGTGTTAAATAATAAGTACGGTATGTTACTTTGAAGAGGAAATCACGAATACGACGAACTGACTACGTGCATTACCTATCTGACGTAATAATGAGAGTGGTAACATTTCAGTTATGTCATTTATTGTAATAAATGTGAGCTTACAAGCCTCAAGGACACTCGTATCTGTGATAAGGTGTACCCTGATATTTGTAGTATCGTGGTATTACTTTACATATTCAGTTATTGCGATACAGAGCAGTGTTTTCTAGTGATGACTTGTTGGAACCAATTTCGATAGTCAAACGACTGTACTGAGTATCGATTAGAGGACCTGCTAGACAGCTGCGTTATGCGGGTTGCATGAGAATCAGGCGAAATGCAATTCCGGTCGTTTGGATACTTTTGAGCACGACTGTACGTACTTGGCGCCTCTCCGTTTCACAGACACTACTCTTCGTCGAATCCGTGGAATGCGTTTAATGTATGTAATGTGGTTATGTGCCAGCCACTATCCACTTCGGTAAACTACTATACCTGGCGGCATACAGCAATGAAAAATATATTAGGAAACAAATGTATCGAAAATCGTAATATCTATAGATATTACTTCTGCTAGTGCCTCCATCTCAAATGTCAACATCCTTACCGAGGTAATGTTTAGGATGGAATTCGTAGATAACTTACATAAAAAAGGTGAGGCCGAGTAATAATCTGGAACCAGAAGACTGTAGTAGATACATGCTGACAATACAATTATTTAAACATCTTGTCAAGACCAGTATCAGCTTGGTAAATTCTTTATTAAATGCGTGACACACAAATGCTGACTTCATTTATATTTTATTCCGACCGGTTTCGGTCATAAACTACGTTCACGGTCGTCGAAAAGTTAATCGGCAGCCAACATTACACCTCAAAACTAAAATTATCGTTCCTCTCGAACATAACAAGCGTGATATCTACGTGAAGAGCAACTAACTTAAGTGAACTAGTCGTATTGGTTTCCTTCAGTTACTTGCTCTTCACACAATGTATACTCTCAGTTCTGACATTTAATGCTGGGTGCAGATTAATTTTTCGACCTTGAACGTGGCTTATGACCGAAACCGCTCGGAGTAAAATGTAAATAAAGTCAGCATTTGTGTATCACGCGTTTTATGAAAATAAAAACCATTATTCTTCGCATTTCACACTGGACTCGCATTCGGAAGGACGACGGTTCAATCCCGCGTCCGGACATCCTGATTTAGGTTTTCCGTGATTTCCCTAAATCACTCCAGGCAAATGCCGGGATGGTTCCTCTGTAAGGGCACGGCCGACTTCCTTCCCCATCTTTCCCTAATCCGATGAGACCGATGACCTCGCTCTCTGGTCTCCTTCCCCAAACAACCCAACCCCTTCGCATCTCAGTATTCCCTGTTTAGCATTCATAAAAGTGAACAGTTTCTCCATAAGAACACAAAATGACTTACGGATGATCAGCTCTTGTCGAAGGGACTGGTAGATGTTGTCAACAGTAATTAAAAGTAAAACAATAAGCAAACCAAAATCTGACAGACTGTATGATCGTAGCTTGTCTAGAATGCGTGGAAAATACGAAATATCTAGGACTATCTAATGAGAACATAAAGTAGCCACCACTATTGGTCTCGAGGGCGGAAGGACGCACATAAATGTAACCGTTAGGGAAGCACATGTCAGTTAGAGATTAACCGAAAGACCTTTCGGAAGCTGTAATTTTAATTTAACCTGCGAAGGTAACAGCGCACAGAACATCCTTTCAAGTACACGTGAAATCAATACTACAGCCTGTAATTGATGTAAAGGCACAGGATGACCGTAAAGCCTTTATATGATTACAACAATTGATTTATAACGTCCCGGTGGAGGTTCGAGTCCTCCCTCGGGCATGGGTGTGTGTGTTTGTCCTTAGGATAATTTAGCTTAAATAGTGTGTAAGGGTAGGGACTGATGACCTTAGCAGTTAAGTCCCACAAGATTTCACACACATTTGAACATTTATAACGACCGACGCAAAATACAGCTATCCGTTTTGCTGAAAAGGGTACTTTAGCTCATAAAGTTCTTTATTTATTTATTTTTATAGATATTCTTCCACGTGTGCTTCGTTTGTTGCCCGTAAAACGTCTAGGTGCTACTCAGCCGCTCTCCATGTATTTAAAACATCTCTTCCGTCATGAGCACCTCGTATTACTCCCGTATGGGTTTGCACATTAGGAATTGGTGATCTTGACACTTAAGCTTTAACGTAACCCAAGAAAAAAGTCAAGAGGAGTTACCTCTGGTGAACGTGTTGGCCGTAATGTTGGACAGTCTCTACCGCCGCCTCTGTCTTGAAAGGTTTTATCCAAGAACTGGCGAATTCATAACCCACAGTATGACGGTGCACCACGTTGCTGAAATGCTGCTCAAATGCTAAATTCCTTTAACTGAGCTGTCAGAGCAAATGCAGTGCTATTCCATAACATTTTTATGAGCTAAGCTGCAATTGACAAAATCCCGTGGGCAGCGATG
Source organism: Schistocerca cancellata (assembly GCF_023864275.1). Taxonomy (NCBI): domain Eukaryota; kingdom Metazoa; phylum Arthropoda; class Insecta; order Orthoptera; family Acrididae; genus Schistocerca; species Schistocerca cancellata. The sequence goes on from NC_064627.1 coordinate 265,890,617, forward strand.
TCGTTCGAACATTCAACTACTATCGTGAGATAAGACACCGAACAAGTGTGCCATGATTTTCCCCCGCAGTCAACAGCTACAGCTGTATTGCTGTTTCATTTTTAAAATAACGAGATATCACAAAATAATTTTACTGTAAGTTAGTCAGAAATTATCTGATATCTCAGTTTCTCAGAAATCTCACTAGTTGGTCACACAAATTTGTTTTCAGAGCTGTTCGTTGCGCATGGCACTAACGTGAGCCACCGGCTTGTACGTGTCAAATGTACTTGGCATCCCAAAGGGATTGTTACAGAACTGCACGCTGCCGGAGAAGGTAGTGTAGACGCAGACAGAACGTAAACATCACTACACGATCAATTTGGCGTCAAGGCATTGATTACGAACAACGAAACTATCTCTCTAGTATTGCGAAAGTGTACACTTTCCAAAAGATGAACTATATTATGGTTATGTTTTTATTATTATCATCATCATTATTATTATGCAGTAAACCACAGTTTTCCACCTTTTCAGCCGGAACCGTAGAGTTGCTCTGGTTAAATGGCAAGCGAAAGAATGTCAAGGAGATGGCCTACTTGATCTGGCGGTATCGTCGCTTCCTCGAATCCCAAATAAAGGATGGGGCATATACTTCACGTTAAATGCTTTTTGGTATGGTGAAGATACTGATAATATATTTTCACTTTCACTAATATTCGCTGTCATAAAGTTCATGTTATCGTAATACTGCCGACGACCAAGGTTCACGTATTAAAATAGTTATTTCAACTGGAACTATGCAGGTTATTGGATCAATAATAATACTTCTGGATGAATTTTGCTGCTCTTCCTTCGATCTTCTTAAGTTAAAATATTGTCTGCCAACTCTACGTTAGTAAAAATCATTGTAGACCTAAAAAAACATGTATGAGTTAACATCCCTACGACCCTATACTATATACCAGCAGCGTAAATTGCTGTAACTTCGGCATATGTTCCAATACGCACGATACAGGAACACTCTGAATCTGCTACTCTTCAGTCAGATCTTCAGAAGGGTGATAAATAATTGAGTATCTCTTACAGCGGTGAATAATTTTACTGATGAAATGAAATAAACTCTGACATCGCCCACTACCGGGCATTGAAATAACTGCAATGGCGACAAGTGAAAACTTGTGCCGGACAAAGGGATTCAAACTCAGATTTCTCGTAAACCGAGGTTCGAATTCCTCTCCGGCAAAAAGTAAAAACTTGTGTCGGACAAAGAAATTCTAACTCGGATTTCTCGTAAACCGAAGTTCGAATTTTTCTCCGGCAAAAGTTTTCACTTGGCACCACTGACGTCATTTCAGTACCAAACTACGGCCGATGTCACAGGTTATTTCAATTCATCATATACATGTATAGAAGCGGAATGAAGAGCAGTGTCTAGACTCTCGTACATGGACACAAGAACAGGCGCCACACACATCCCGCGTGATTATAATTAAACTTCACGTATTTAACAATTTATAACACGGGAATTAATTACCGTACGAGTACAAAATTTGGTAGCATTAATGTCCAGAGTATGGGGTGCATGATTTCCATGCATCACAGCCCCACCTTCTAGTTCCAACTATGGCCACCAGGTGCCGTGATCAGTCATCGTGATTCATAGTCTCGCACACCTGACCAGTCGCAGTACCCTCGTTGACGTGTCAACATGAGCTTGGACAAAAGGAGCAGAGCATTATTTATGAAGCTCTATTATCAGAACAACAGTAATGCGGCAGCTGCACTGCGAGAATATCGCCAGCTGAAAGGATTACGGAAGGGTCCTCTCTCTCCACCTGTTATGCGGAGCCTGATGAAGAAGTTCGAATCAACTGGAGAACTCGGTGTCGCTCCGGGAAGAGGCCGACGACCGATTGCACTACAGGTGGTTGATGAAATCGCTGTTGCTATGGCAGACCACACTGCGGGCGATTCTCAGGCAGTGCACGTGCCGTGCCACAGCAGTCGAACATCCTGTGGTTCACTGCACGCAAGGTGCTTCGGACCACTCTCAAATGTTATCCGTGCAAGATCCGTATCATACAGCAGCTTGCACCACTGGACGCACAACGACGTGTTGACTTCGCTCTCCACTTTCTAGCAAGGATTGAAGTTCACGGGCCGGCCGGAGTGGCCGAGCGGTTAAAGGCGCTACAGTCTGGAACCGCACGACCGCTACGGTCGCAGGTTCGAATCCTGCCTCGGGCATGGATGTGTGTGATGTCCTTAGGTTAGTTAGGTTTAAGTAGTTCTCAGTTCTAGGGGACTTATGACCACAGCAGTTGAGTCCCATAGTGCTCAGAGCCATTTGAACCATTTTTTTGAAGTTCACGTGGGATGTCTCTGGACCGTCCTATGGACAGACGAAGCTAATTTTCCTCTGACGTGTGAGGTGAACACTCAGAATTGCGGAGTGTGAAGACCTTCCATTCACTGTTCATGAAGTTTCTCTGTATGGTGAACATGTCACCGTATGGTATGGCTTCACGGCTACGTTCATCATTGGCCCATTCTTTTTTCAAAAGGTTGGCGCTCAAGGACTAGAGACGTGGAGTGTGAGTGGCTAGTGTCACTGCGATATGCTTCGTCAGCATATCATACTCGCCCTACGGGAGAGAGTTACGTTGAACTCAACAGTTTTCATGCAAGATGGGACCCCACCGCACATCGCTCGTGGAGCTCATCTGCTTCTCCGAAATACATTTGGAAACAATCCAGTTATCACCCTATCGCTTCCAAATGCTTGGCCGGCACAATCATCTGATCTCACGCCCTGTGATTTCTGGTTGTGGGCTATATGAATGACAGGGCTTATCACAGGTGCTGATCTGAGGTGCAGCATATCAAGAGAGGTAGCCAGCATACCTACGAATATGCTTCGTTTTGCTGTGCAGAATGCAATCCTGCGCTTTCAGACTCTTCTGTGCACTGATGGGCGCCATATTGAGCTCCTTTTATATCAGTAATTGGGGTATATAATGGTATGATGTACCGTAGCAGCATATTAAAAGTATTTCAGTTGAATTGATTGTGTATTATTTCTCTTCCCCACGTTCTTGAATTAATGCTACCAAGTTTGGTACTCGTACAGTAATTAGTTTCCGTTTTATAACAGGTTTTAAATAGGGATTGTTTAATTTTAACCACCGCCTATAAAAAGGATTTTATTGTTGAAAGCGCCGGCTGGAGTGGCCGAGCGGTTCTAGGCGATTCAGTCTGGAACCGCGCGACCGCTACAGTCGCAGGTTCGAATCCTGCCTCGGGCATGGATGTGTGTGATGTCCTTAGGTTAGTTAGGTTTAAATAGTTCTAAGTTCTAGGGGACTGATGACCTTAGAAGTTAAGTCCCATAGTGCTCAGAGCCATTTGAACCATTTGAACCATTGTTGAAAGGAGTATAAAATTCGGAGTGGAAATCCACCCACCACAAGAACATCACTTTTGCCACTATTTTAGATTAATCAGCTTACTGATTTTATGTGCTAACTTCTCTGCTAATTTTCATATCCTCCTCGTTTCCTCTGTCATGTGTTATTTTTGCCTCCAAGGCTGCAGAACTCCCGCATTCGCCTAGTTTGTGGTCTCCAATTTTGATATTAAGTTTATCGCTAATCTCATGTCCACTGTTTCTCACTACTCTCGTATTTCTTTGGATTAAACTCAATAAATATTCTGTACTCCTTAGTCCAGTCATTCCATTTAACTTCTACGATAAGGCTTCTTTCCTTTCACTGCGGACAGCTATAACATCAGCATACATTACCACTGCTAACTTATCATCCGGAATTTTAATCTCACCGTTGAATCTTCTCTTCGGAAGATTGACAGAGAAACTTACCAAGATCGCCTTTTGCAACGGATATTCATACTCTTCCTGATTAAATAAAAGGGGATGAAGCTGAATCGACATGTCATCCGAGGACGACAGTACAGCTTCGACAAATAGGTTGGAAGAATTTTGGGCCAGTTTCCTACCTATTTGCCTAGATGTGGCAAAGGAAGCCTTAAATGTCCTCGTACAGTCTCAACAACATACCTGTGCGACATGGGATTCTCGACACAAGCCATTACTAAAACAAAACACCGTGTGATCTTACACATGTTTTAGCTATTTTCAAACCAAACAAGCATGAGCTGCTTGAAGGAAAACAGTTTCAACACTCACTGACTTCAACTAATAAAACCGCAACAGCTACCAGATACTGATTTATTAATCAGTCAACCACAACTAGTTTAGTGACCGTAAAGCCACATCTTCAGGTAAAAAACAGATGAATCCTAAATTGTGATTCGATCTCCATGTGTTGTATGTGTGTCCTGTCCGTATCACCTATGGTTAGCTCCTTCCACTTTCTGGGTTTTGTCTTCCTTTGTGTCCTCTGTCATTCTACGGATGACGGTTCGTTCTTAACATGCCAATATCAATCAGGAAGAGAGGAGAACTCTGTTACTTATCCTCATGGAGATGTGATTGCAATTGAAAGTCCATCTTTCATCTGAAGTTGTGACTGTGGTCACGAACTAGTTGTGATTGAGTGATAAATAAATACATTTATGGCAGCTGTTACGGTTTTATTATAGTTGAAATGGATTACTTTTAACGCTCTAACTGAAGTTTTTTCGTCTTGAGTTTGCTCGTAGAGGTTAGCTTTAATCACCGTGAACAAAACGTGCATGATCAATAGTTTTTCTGCATGTTATTTATCACCTCTTTCTCGGCTTCATTGTACATCACGCGATTGTGCTCAGGTTAGAACGTGAGTTTAAATTCAGGGCTACAAAATGCGTCTTCAGCCGTTCAGTTATCGACAGAGTATCTCGTTTCCTGGTGATACCTGGCGGTGACCGCTTGTAACATTGCTCCGCTTCACACGTTAAGTAACAGCACTTGTGAAGCGATCCGCAATGTTTATGTGTCGCCTATAACCGAGCAGTAGCCAGCAGCTGATGTGGCAACAATGTCGCGGCGAGTGACGTGTAAACAAACAATTTTAATCGGACTACAGAAAACCGCTCGAACACTGCCAGTGAATTGACCGCACTTATTACGGTTCAGTTCAGCGTCGAAAATTCGCCACAGCGCCACGAAAATTAGTTCCGTGGTAAAGTATAAAATTCTGTGTTTTTCACACGCTCTTGGAATGCAAACAAATTGTTAAGTAGAGATTTAACTTTGCTATGGATCTATTTGTTCTAAACTGTACATTCAGTATTAATCATTGTGAGCTATAAATGATTCATTTCTTCAGTTAAAAGTATGTTGTTTCGTCTTGGTGATTCTCAAAGATGAGGGCAGGCCATACTCCTCAGATCGTTTCTGTAAGGAATTTTTTCGCACTCAGCCTGGACTTGACACCCGACAAATTTTGTCATAATTTCTGCATCCAACAGTCTTTCTCTGCTTACTTCCAAAATCATTCTTCATTTCTTCGTCTTAGGGTTGTTCCATGGGCACGAGGTTCACTTTGCAGACCCCCATTCGCCATTTCTCTCGGTCCAATGCGTCTTCCACAAGTAGGTCTGCAAAATGCCCATCTTCTCTCCGCCAGCTATTAATTTCACTGTCCAAACCACGTACCAGCTGCTGTGTTACTAAAGGGGTCTATAAGTTTGATGCCAGCCTCGTGCTATCTCCTAGTTTTCCCAATAATCGATTAACCTCAAGGCAAATTGCTGCAAGAAATCGTTGTTGTTACTCTATAAGCTTTTACAGCAGAACTTCACGTATATGACCATCGAATCTTATCTATATAAGGTAAATAACAATTGGATCCCTTAGTAATACCGCCTCTTTCACTTTGGGAACTTGTCTCGTCAGACATCTGTTATGGTGTCACAGCCAGAGTTAGCGAATTTTCCCCAATATCAAAAGAAATAATTACCTAATGGCAGCATCTAGTACGCTTAAGTGAAACAATATTTACTTTTTTGAGTTTAAACATCTATGTAATGCAGTGATGTGTGAACCTTTTAACCAGTACTCAGACAAAAATTGCATAACCATAACACTGTTAGAGTATTGAAAGTGTGAATACTTCTCTTGGTCTTGTCTTTCTTTTCTTTAGCTGCCATCTTATCCTTTATCTACGCTCTTGTTATCAGATTTGGACGGAAATATATCTTTGTTGCTGAGCTGTACTAGTAAGTCCAAATGTTATTGACATATGTAGACTGACTGTTCATTAAAGCACAAAAAGAAAATGGCGTACTACGACTGCGTTATTTGAACATCCTCATTCCTCTTCATAAAAATAAAAAATACATTTCATTTATGAAAAGTGAGTAAATTAAGTACGGAAGCTTTTCACTTGGTCTGCGATTATTTCAAAAGCCATTTGGTGTCTAATTACAATCTGCGTACTACATTTATTAGAACCTTCAGTCTTTTATATTTCTCGAAGCCCAATAATTTTTCTGAGAAAGATTCTTGCGAAAGTAAGCTTCATTTCTTTTCGCGGCCACTAAAACACCAAACGAATTGTTTCCAAGAAAACTGTGGGCCGTACCTATTTTGCAGTTTTAAAGTAAATGAGAGTCAAAATTATTATCATTCTCGATTTTTACCAAAAGATCAAACACAAGATTATCACACTCCAGCTTTCTTATTGCGTTACGCCAACAGAGATCCGACAAAAGGTTGTCTCGAAAAATTTAATATTCTTCCTTGTCAGATTCAGAATATACAGTAATTTCCACAGAATTACAGACAGTAATGTTATACTGTTACACAGGCATTTTGTTCGTTCCATTTACAGTGACAGGAGTTGGAGATTGAAGACTCAGCTGATATTTAATTTGGGCAGTTTTGTCAATGTCTCAGATAACATCAATTGCGTACGGGATAGCATTTCATTTCTAAGGGGAAATTTTTGTGAAAAATATTGTAACACATTAATTTAGTATCTGATCTTCTCAGTAAAAGTGATTTTCTTCCTATGCGTACTGGAGACTTATTGCCAACCATTAAAAATCGAGGGACCATTAAATCTCAACTTTATTTGTACGCATAAAAAAATCTCGCTCACACGCTATCGGCGAAGATCAACAACATCCGACTTTTTGGTGTATTTCTGTTTGTGATCACCATTGTAATTTAGGCAACAATGATTTATGTACTGCAGGTTTCCGTGAAAAGTGCCGATATCTCTCTCTTGGCTCCTGATGAAAAAATCGTGTCTAGCAGCGGAAGGGTAAATGTGTTCCGGTCTGAGGCGCACTGTTGCTGAGAATCGTCTGCACTCTAGCAAATAGGACAAATCTTTTGTTCGCATGATGTTCAACACCGTTCCGGTAATATACGCGTATTCTTCAAGGTATCACCATTGAAGGCAAGACGTAGTTCTTATTAGGTAGGCGATAAATACTTTCACTTAGCAAACGCAAAATAGCCTAATACGTGTCTGTTCACTTTAGAGGTTTTAACTAGATTTTTGTGAAGAAGTTTGTATTTACTTCTCGTAAAATACATTATTTTCCATGGCATTGGGATATACTCTACGAAATGACTTCCAAATAACGGAATATCATTCAAGTGTACCGCTTATGGTGATACAACTATACCATCACGCATTGCCGTCCTCTTTTAAATAATGCAGACACCGAGTTTAATATAGGATCACGGAAAATTTGAGCAGTATCGGCCAGTAAACACTACAGCCTTCCAGTTACGACGTCAAAGGCACCTTCCAAGTGCTCTTTTCGCTGTAAGATGTTTGTGAATTCTGGAAAATTATGGACTATGTAATGGGATACATGCCAGACGTCCAGCGACTGTTAATTTTTCTTTCGACCCTATAGGGCCAATATCCATTTTTTAGCAATACCTCTTTATTCTCTTGCACCATCTAGTTCTCTCTGATTCAGTGATCTGTATGATCTTCCACTATATTCTTGTTGCTGGACGTCCGCAGCTCGTGGTCGTGCGGTAGCGTTCTCGCTTCCCGCGCCCGGGTTCCCGGGTTCGATTCCCGGCGGGGTCAGGGATTTTCTCTGCCTCGTGATGACTGGGTGTTGTGTGATGTCCTTAGGTTAGTTAGGTTTAAGTAGTTCTAAGTTCTAGGGGACTGATGTCCATAGATGTTAAGTCCCATAGTGCTCCGAGCCATTTTTTGTTGCTGGACGTTTCCGTCTGTGTACGGAATCTTTTCCCTTATTGTAGTAACTTCCCAATCTTATCTAATTCAGTTGTTATTTGACGTGGTCAAACAGGACTACAGTCGATCTGCTATTTTAAAATGTGTGGATAAAAATCCTAAGTCAAAATCGCAAGACTTACTTTAATGATAACTAGTTTCAGCTCGTTGACGATCAATCTTCAGATCAATAAAAATTGTTACTTAATTGACAGTGTATCAGCCACTTGGCTTTACGCATCGTCAAAATCTGCTGAGCTGAATCAGTCTTGTCGTCATGTAGTAGGTCATCGTGAAGTCAATGAGCTGAAACTAGCAATCAGTAGAGTAATTCTTGTGATACTGAATTTTCATCTACACATTCTATCTGATCCTTGTCTTCCAAAGATTGACTTTCAAACTTATTGCGTTTCATATCTTCTTGTCTTCCATCCTCGTGGTGAACCCAGAAAATTCCAGTCTCTTACGCATCGTGCTTGAAATTATTTCTACACTCTCAGACAAGTCTTGTATTCATATGTTAATCCAGCCATGACCTAATTCTTTCATGCCAAAATGGTCACTAAAAATGTTTCGTACCATTTTCCTGCCGGATAACGGCTCTCTTTCCCTAGATAATCGCCTCCGTAATATACTGCAATATTTCTGATTGTCGACATACGAAGTCGCAGTCTGGCGTTACTCGATAGTTTGTTCTTGCAACAGTTTGTTATTGCAACAGTTTGTCTTTGCAACATGTCATAGCTTCTGCGGTAGTTCGAACCTACAATACTCTACTTTCATCTTAGTATACCCATTGTCTCCAGTTCCCGGAGGCTGTACGCATTCTCCATCTTAAACCTCGCAGTGAGTTTCTGATTTCAATACCACAGTACACGATCTTGAGGCCTGCTTCATCTGCAGTTTCACCGAACTTTCCCGGCGTTACTTTTGTACTTTCTTCATTCTCATGTAGCAACGCCACACCGTCGGTAGAGGATAGGTAGTCTGCTGTGGTCTTACGCTTTACTTTGCATCTGGTTTGTACAGTTGCAATGGTTTCTGCCTCGAATGTTCGACCATATAATCCAGAACCAAGTTTAGCGGAATCGTTGATAACCAATCTCCTTGAAGAACTCCTTAATTTAAAACTTTCCTAGCCTCTATTTCGAAACCTGTCACTAATACTTGGGTCTTCCAGAGTTTCCCTCAATAATTCGTGTGTTATACTGACGCGTTAATACCCGGTAAATAGATTTTAAAACTGAAATTTCTGAGATTATAAAAAATTTGTAATTGTGATAGGTGTCACCGGATGGTGGTTGCGCGCGTATTGTCGTCCGCAGTTCCTACGACTCAGCGAAAAAAAGAAAAAAAAGTCAGCGCTTCTTATGGAGTTCAGCAAGAAGCGCAACGCTTAAGATATTAATACCACCATGAAATTCAATTATTCGTGAGGGCCTGTGACCTACCGATGTAGGCAGTACGACAACGTCATTGTTAGAAGACGAATAACTGAAACACCCAACGTATGGCTTGCAAGAAATATTCCACAATATAGGAGAAATAACCGTTACAAATGTCTCAGGGATGTAATGCGTAATATGCGATTAAAAGTAATGACGGAACACGATGAGTGCTCTGTCATTAACGTGCACTAACAATGTGCCGTCAACCATTCTGCTCCGTCCGCGACATTCTGAGAACACGTCATACGAATTAAAAGAAATGAAAAGGTTTAAAATATAACTCAAGGAATAACAATTTTGATATTGTACTATATCAAGAAAACTTACATATGGTTTTCATGTGAATCGTTACAAGATCGAAGCAGAATGGCTGGGGTATCTTACCAAAGCAACACTCGAAAGACGTCTCTAACAATATTATTCGAAACATCAGAAAAACAAAAGCAGCGGACGAACGAAATTAGTCTAGCGTTTACATTTATCTTCAAGACATGGGCCCTTAACGGTCGCTACTGCAAAATAAGTCAGTCAGTTCATAATACGTGCACAGGTGCAACATTTACATAATTATTGGGTGATCAGCACATGCGTGCAAATTCTGGTAGACAAAATCCAATAGTGAAATGCTGATTATATCTTCATCACAAAGTACATTCTGTCCATGGAACCGTCAGCTTTCATAAAGGTCCACGAAGATTACTACCACAATTTTTCCTTTCTTGTGACAGTGCCCTAATGTTAATTTCATTCAATTCTGTACAGATTCCCCTTTTCGGAAAGCAACAGTATAGTCGTCAGTACTTTACAAGAACTGTTCTTCCAACCTACTAAACTATTATCTAGAGAACATCTTGTATCAGATGGTCACTATCGACATACCTCTATAGAATAAAGGTAGCTCCTCTCCAGTCTTAGGTTGGTGCATAAGTTTGTAGCGTTTATGTTTTGCATGTTGGTATTCCGGTAGCTATGAATTTATCGACTGTTTATATGATGTAGTTTACTGTTGCTATTTGAGCGTACGTGTTGTCATTTTGTTATTTGGAGATAGTGAGAGGAGCCGTGAACACTGCAAAATGAAATGCAAGTGGAAAAATCAGAGCATGTCCGACATATTCTTCTGCTTGAGCTCAACAGTGGGGTAACAACAGCCAGAGTCATTTGCGCTGTCTATGGGGATAATGCCATTGGACAGAGCACGGCAAGAAAATGGTTTTCTGGTGTTAAGGAGGTCGGTTTTGACATTAGTGACTCTCGACGATCGGGAAGACATTTGGGTTTGATGAAGGTCGTGTAAACTCATTAATCCACAATTATCAATGTACTCGACAATGGGCAGATGTGATGAAGTATGATCATTCCACCATCGTGCGACGTTTGCGTGCAGTGGGAAAGGTTTAAAAACGGGTGACTGGGTTCCTCATGCTCTAAGCCAAAATCACAAAAATCAGCCGATGGCCGTACACGCATCTCTGCTTGCTCCTCATCGGTTGGTTGATGAACAATATCGACGACTTCTATCTTGTAGAGTTGTGACGGGAAATGTTGTCTTTATGCTAACAACAGGAAAAGAAAGGAATAATTGAACCAGACAAAGCAGCAACTTCTGTTCAGAGACCTCGTCCACAAAAGATAACGTTGTGCATGTGGTGGAACAGCGACCGAGTGGTGTATTAGAAATTATTTCCCGTAAGTGGTGACATTTATTGTCAACGATTGAGACGACTCGCAGACGCAATCTAAGAACAACGACATGGAGCACTGCGTGAAGTGATGCCACTCCACGATAACGCCTTCCCGCATTCTGGTTCAAAATGGTTCAAATGGCTCTGAGCACTATGGGACTCAACTGCTGTGGTCATAAGTCCCCTAGAACTTAGAACTACTTAAACCTAACTAACCTAAGGACATCACACACATCCATGCCCGAGGCAGGATTCGAACCTGCGACCGTAGCGGTCGTGCGGTTCCAGACTGTAGCGCCTTTAACCGCTCGGCCACTCCGGCCGGCTCCCGCATTCTGCCAGGCTTACAAAAGAGGATTGGGTAGGGAAGTCATTCTGCACCCACCTTGTTCACCTGATCTTGCGCCCGCACATTGTCACATTTTCCGCTGTTTGCCTAACAACTCTCAAGGGACTTCCTTTCCGGATGAAAATACGCTCCGTACCTGCCTCGACGAGTTCTTCGCCTCAAAATAACGTGATTTCTACAGTCGCGGAACAGAAAAGTTACCCTGCGTTGGCAGACTGTTCCAAATAGTGAAGGAAAATATATTATTGATGACTAGTTCTCTGTTATATGTATCTAAGGAAAAACGTTACGAACTTACACTGAGATGACACAAGTCTTGGGGTACCTCGTAATACAGTGTCGGACCACTTTTTGCCCAGCATAGTGCAGCAAGTCGTCATGTCATGGACTTAATAAGTCGTTGGAAGTCCCGTGCAGAGATACTGAGCCATGTTGCCTCTACAGCTGACCTTTACTGTGAAAGTGTGGCTGGTACAGCATTTCTGCACCAACTCTCCTGCCTGTTACGACCCATAAATGTCGTACAGGATTTGTGTTGGGCGATCTGGGTGGCCAAATGTTTCAGAATGCTCATCAAATCAGCTGCGAACAACTGTGGCCCAGCGCAGTCTGGGGTGCCGCGCGACTGCTACGGTCGCAGGTTCGAATCCTACCTCCGGCATGAATGTGTGTGATGTCCTTAGGCTAGTTAGGTTTAGGTAGTTCTAAGTTCTAGGGGACTGATGGCCTCAGATGTTAAGTCGCTTAGTGCTCAGAGCCATTTGAACCATTTTTGAATGCAGTGCCGTGGTATAATATTACCCATAAAAACTCCAACGTCGTTTGGGGACATGAAGTCTGTGAATAGCTGCAAATGTTCTTCAGATAGCTGAACATATTCATGTCCAGTCTATGATCGGTTCAGCTGAATCAGAGGATCCATTCCACTCCATGTAAACAGAGCCCACACTACTGTGTAGCCGCCACCAGCTTTCAGAGTGCCTTGTTGACAACTTGGATCAATGGCTTCATGGTGTCTCTTTTGATTCCGAGTTGCATTTCTTTTGACAATTTAGGTGTGTTAAGACCTTTCTGTATCTCTTCCCTTCTAACAAAGCCAGTAGCGAAAGAGCTACAATGCAATACAGAAAACTGAACAGGCAGAAGACACGGTATCATGTCAAAGTAATTGCCTACAGGCATACAACCTCGGCAGTCATGTAAAATATTCGAAATGCAATTCTCTGTGGCTGGTAGAACGGCCATCAGAGTGCAGTAGTGCTGTTCGTGTTTAGTGTTGTTACCTGGGCTGGCAGGGATAAAATGGCGATAAACAGCGCCAGATATTGAGTGATCACTGTGAAGGACACGGACGTGATGCGTAATCTTGTGAGACAGCGTTATTAGTGCCGACTTTGGAAGGAGTCTCCATTTGGTCGGGTGGTTAAATCTTTCAATATCCAGATCGGTGTAGCTTGTGGATGTGATAGTCGCCCAGTGTTTGACTGCACGAGAACGTGAGGGAAGGCATAGTCGCTGTCAAGGTTACGTCGACCACATCTGACAATCGCAAGGAAGGATCGCCATATTGTGCATCAAGCACATTGTAACGTCTTCACATCAGTGACTCCCTTCGGAGCACTTTTAGTGGACTCCTTGCAACATTCTGTGTCGTCGTCACAGACTAGCAGTAGCCGGACTGCGGTGTTGTCGCCCCATGCGTAGGCTGTCGTTAATACTCCAACACAAACGCCGTCGTTTGGAGTGGTGCTGTCAACAGGAAGTATGGACTGCCAATGAATTGCATCACATTGTGTTCAGCTATGAATCGCAGCGCTGTACTGCCCCGGATGATCATCACTGGCGAGTAACATTTTAAAGAACATAGTTCTTATTATAGAAAACAACGATCTATAATTATTATACGTAAACGAGAAGCAGTTTTGATCGCATAAATTTTTTTTATGTGGTGACCGGTTTCGATCTCATTACAAGATCATCTAAGACCTAAAATAAACGAGAATCCTTATAAACATATAAAGGACGAAATCGTATATTGACAAAACAGTAAATAACACTGATGTACCATAGATGTCTGCCGGAGGCGGTGGCGCATGACAACCCTCTTGCTTGTGGCTGGTGGTGTACTGCAACGTGAAGGAGGCTGGCCTTTAATTTAAAACTTTAAGCCTAGCTCACTGTCTCCGGCATAACGTCATGGACAGCCACTCACGTAAGTTGCATTTCTACCGCTTAAGAAAGTAACATGGTAGTTACTATTAGGTCATAATAACCATCTATAGAACTTATAAAACAAGTTAAAACCTTATAGTTTATAAAATATAGTGTAAAAAGGTAATTACTGCGACCTAAATAGTGTGGCCCTCTATCAAGTATTATTGTCGACCAAAGCAAAGATGATAACACGGACGCCACTCTAATATCTATGGATACCTACTCGTCTTACTAGGACCAAAATACTATCTGTGGGGAAAGCATCCTGGTCGCTCTAACGTTGCCATGGAGACCAAAAGAAGGTCGATCAGTACACGATATGGGTAAATGGGAAGCGCATAAGTTACTGTTGCCATTACAATTCTAATTAAAAGACATCTCGTCCAAATAAATATTTCTTCTAGAATGCGATATCAGTTGTGGGATGTTACAGAAATATATAAATAAGGGCTATATTACCGTAACGGTCGTTGGTCTGCATAGAATGCAACGGGATGGCTATCATGAGCATAAAATTAATGACATTATGCCAATAAAAAACATCCCTTGTCAAACAGTAAAACACAGATAAGTGACATATAGCGTATACATAAGGCAAGAAAATTGACTGGTACACACACGCACTTAATCCTGCGTAATATGTGGTAAAACAACAGTCACAAGTTAATATAGTACACGAAACATAAGGCATGATAAAGTGATGCTAAACATATTGAACAGGGTAGGCACATTCGTCTGACGGAAAATACAATAGTTATAAACAAATGTGGTAGGCAGTAGCGTAACAAAACCAAACGGCGATAATTGTGTAGTAAAAAACAATTAAAAGGAAGCGTTACAGCAGAGATATGGTTACCGTGACATCTATACTCATCCAGACTAATGGAACATCGTGAAGAGTGAAGTATTTTAGAATAATTCCTCAAACAGATCAAAGAAATATTTTTCTCTGAAATCCAGTTCTTCGTTAAGTAGAGTTTCTGGATCTTTCCTCCGATGTATATAAATTTCCAGTTCTTCAAGGGTATTAAGTAAAAGCCCTTTAGGGACAGTATGCAGGATACTCATATTGTACTGATAGTCCCTACAGAATGGTTATTTTGCTTAATGTTTTGCCCGAAGATAGACTCCCTACGTGGTGTACCAGTAGTATGTTCATGATATCTTAAAATTTGTACCAGTTTGCCAAATATAATGACTATCACAATTATCACATGTGATTTTATACACCCCGGAATTTAGATACTTATTACTCTTATTATTCATAGTGTGTCTCAGTCTATGTTGAATTAACTTGTTCGTAGTAAAAGCTTTGTATCCATAAACATTTTATTGATTTTATCTGAAATATTGCCAAATTGGTCGTTTTGGTGAAATCGTATTTATTCTTCGCTCTGTTTTGTGTTGGATTTTGAACAGAGTTGCTAATTTTCTCATAAAGGGTATCAATAAACTCGCTTTCATAGTTGTTGGCTTTAGAAATTTGTTTAGTCAACTCGTTTCGCACAGCCTCATTTTTTAATGGTAGTTTAACGATCCTGTGTACCATTGGCTGCAAAAAGGCTTTTTTGTATCCATGTGGATGACATGCTGTGGAGTTAATTATTACATCTGTAGTAGTCGGCTTCCTGTAAATTGCAAACTGGTGCCTCACTTCATGATTAGTTATCGTAACGTCAAGAAAATTTATCGTCTTATTACTTTCATGTTCGACCGTAAATTTCAATTTTGGATGGCTATAACTGTGTTTGCTCGTAAATTTATCGATCTCTTATTTGGAGCCATTAAAAAGTAATAACATGTCATTCACATATGTTTTATAATATACAATTTTATTGCTTATTTCGGGGTTTGTCTCAAAGAATATAATTTCTCTATGATTGACAAAAATATCAGCGAGTGTACCTGCTAGCGAATTTCCCTACCACGTTACTTTCTTAAGCGGTAAAAATGCAACTTACGTGATTGGCTATCCACGACGTTATACCGAAGACGGTGAGCGGGGCTTCAAGATTTTAAGTAACGGCCGGCCTCCTTCACGTTGCAGTACACCACCAGCCACAAGCAAGAGGGTTGCCTTGCACCACCGTCTCCGGCAGACGTATGGTATATTGGCGTTATTTACGGTTTTGTCAATATACGATTTCGTCCTTTATATGTTTATAAGGATTCTTGTTTATTGTGGGTCTGAAGATATCTTATAATAAGATCGAAACCGGTCACCACATTAAAAAGATTCATGCGATCAAGACTGCTTCTCTATTATGTATTGACGAGTAAAGCGGCGACGTAGCGAGAGGTCCCATGCTTCCAGTATTCTGGAGAGGCACAGCAGTGTTACCCCTGACGTCATGCTGTGGCGAACCAAGGGTTAAGACTTCAGGCCACGACTGGGGGAACTCTGACAGCGTAGCAATATGTCACGGGCATCCTGCGTCCTCTCAGGTAACAGCATCGTTGAGGCATTTCTCAATAGAACACGTTTCGCCCATATATAACAATGTGTCTGTATGAACTCTCTGCGTAATGATGTTAAGGCTCTTCCATATCCAGCAAGATTCCCAAATCTGACCCCGATACAACTAGTGGTGGGCCACGTCGGACATCAACACCGTCTCACTGCCAGCATCCAGGATATTATGTGTCAGTTACAATAGTTGTGGACCAGCTTGTTTCAAGAGAGTATACAACTGATGTAAAGGTATGAAACCCTTCCCAACTTAATCAGGCATGCAACCAGGCCAGAGGGGATGCAGTGTCATATTGGTAAATGGTCATGCTGCTAAGTTATTTAAAAATTTGACTCGATTTCGTAGTCACTAGAATCAGAACACATATCCTCTCATACCATGAAATTTCATTTCTTTTCATCCTCCCCCTCTGAGTGCTTAACTTTTTTAGGCAGTGGAACTACATTACAACTTTCATTTTATCATTAACTTCGACGCAACGGATATGTTGCCCATCTCTCGTACTTCCTTCAACAATTCACTGTTTTACAATGTCTTTTCGTACGCCAATTGAAGACGTGACACAATGCAGTCAGATCTTCTGATACTGTTATCAATGGAAGTATTTTACATTGTTTTTCATATTTTTATTTTTTATTTTTTTGCGATTTGGTGACACCATTCAACAACTGACAGACATTTTAGAAATAAAAAAAGTTCGTTAAAATAATAAATAGCACTTAAATACTTAATTATCCATATAATTTGTTCGAAAAATACATCAAATATGATTTGAAACAGCTTCCAAAATTAAAGTCACTGCTTCCTGTTTCATGAAGGTGTGGTATATAGTCACTTTTGTTTCAACTAAAAAGTGTATATAATGTCCCATATGTTACTACGTCTTTGGATGGTAAGACTTCAGTACGGGGCGTGAGTCGTGCTTGGGTAGCTCAGATGGTAGAGCACTTGTCCGCGAAAGGCAAAGTTCCCGAGCTCGAGTCTCGGTCCGGCACACAGTTTTAATCTGCCAGGAAGTTTCATATCAGCGCACACTCCGCTGCAGAGTGATAATCTCATTCAGGATTCAGTACTGGTGTTTGTAACTACCGTTATTTAATGCCTCTGTTTGACAAGTTCATCCAGTAAATGCAGGCAAAGAATACGTTATTTAGCTTGCTCTTCACACTGGAATGGTGATGCTATGGAGGTAATGTCTGATTAATCATCATGCTTAATGTAATGACTGTCTCTTTACAGTCAGCCGACACATGTAAGTCACTATAATGTGAACTCTTTGACGCTTTAAGTACCGGTATCCCTTTATGAGGTTTTTGAGCAAGATGATTGTAAATACAAGGTCGGACACAATAATGATATGCTTATCTGTTAGCAAATAGGCATATTTTGTGGTTTTAAATTGAGCAGTACGCTCTGCAGCCATAACAGTTATGATATTTTCCTTCTTACTGTCGCATTCACTCCCATGCGGCACGTTTTTCCTATACAGCCGGGAAATTATTTACTATTCGTGAGGATTCAGACAACGTGGACACTGTACCGGCTCGGTTAGTGCGAGAATGAGTATTGGCGACAATTCCCAGGACTTTTATAGGGTCTCCGTGCTATACTCGCAGACATCGCAATACTTCGTCAGTCGCTGAGATCGAACGGAACACAAATGGCTGCGCGTAGCTCCGTGCACGTCTCGCTGAGCATTAGCGTGCGTATATCCCTCCCCATAACCATCTGTAACACGAAATGAGAATTCATGCTCCAGACTGCACTCCCGCGAACGATGACCGATCTCTACGTGCCATGTTATACGCTAGCGGTGAGCTGGACGGGGGTTGCAGTCAACCGATAACAGATAATCGCACTGGTATCACCTCACTGTTATACGTCAGCCCGCTCCATCGATTACTCTGACGGAGTAACAAGAAGTAACCGTTAATTTCGAGTGGGGCGAATAGGTGACTACAATGGAGGATGTCATATAATGAACAAATTATCAGGGAACAGAATATACGATGGGCGGTTGAAAAGTTCTAGCCTGTGGTAGTTACCGAAATGTTTCGCACAAACACCACCACCTACTTTTATGATGACCCTTTTTAGGTACGCAAGTCATATTTCGCGGCTCCAGCTTTGTTAGTTTTGCCGATAGGATGCTTTGTATACCGTAGTGTAAGCAAAGTGGCGAATATGGAGATAATCTAGAACCCTGCTGTGATTGAATATCTTCATTGGAGGAGATTTACGTCCAAGAAAATTGCGGAGGACAGTGCGGATTAAACGTATGGACAATTCTTCGTCTTGTGCAACAGTGATAAACTGTGCAAGATGCACCAAGGAGCGGAAGGCCTGTCACCGTGGCCACTGATGAACCAAGGACTACAGTTCACGATACGATGTTGCAGGATTGTCAACCAACGTTGCTGCACATTGAAACCACATTTGGAATCTCCCGTGGACGTGCTCATGACATTGTTCTGGATGTTTTGGGAATGCGGAAAGTTGCATCTCGGTGGGTCCCGAAAAAAAAAAAACTTTAATACAGATCAGAGACGGGAATGTGTGCAGTCTTGTAAAGAAATCGTCCGCTAATATGAAGCGGACTAAGACGGCTTTACTGCAAGGTGTGTGACAATGGACGAAACGTGGATTCGCCACTTTGATCCTGAGACAAAGCAACAGTCACGACAAGGGAAACATCCTTCCTGCCCCACCTCAAAAACGTTCCGGGTGCAAAAATCTGCCGCTAAGGTGTTGGCATTGGTCTTCTGGGATGCAGAAGGGATAATTATGGTGGATTACTTCAAAACTGGCGTAACTATCAAAACGTGATACTATTGCACTATCCTTCGCCGTTTGCGAGAAGAGATAAAGAAAAAAAGGCGCGGAACATTGTCACGCGGATTTCTTTTCCATCAGGACAACGCATCGGCGCACAAGGCCCTCGCAATTCTGGAAACTGCGTCACTGCAGGTTTGAATTGTTACGCCGTCCGCCCTGTTCTCTAGATCTGGCTCCATCAGACTTTTTATTTTCCCAAAAACAAAAAAATAGACTTCAGAGGACAACGATTTGACGATGACGATGCAGTAATTGACGCTGTGAACGCTTAGTTGGACTCGAAATCGAAGACCTTTTGTTTGAATGGTTTGCAGAAGTTAACTGAGCGTGCCCGCAAGTTTATTAATGTACACGGGTATTAGATTAAAAAATAAATTGGTATTATGAAATTTCTGTCGTTCTTTATTTGTTAGGCTAGAACCTTTTCGACCCTCCTCGTATTTGGAGAACTTGCTTGCACTAAACCGATTTAATTATTGTACGAAATTAATAAGCATTACATTTCAGAGAGTAAAAATACCACCTAACTTAGTATTGATGAGGAAAATAAGTTACTGTCATTTCTAATTTGGAGACATTTCATTTTATCTTACACAAATCTCATCTCCATATTTCTCATACGACATTGCACTGCCTGTTTTGTGAAGAGGTACGATGGAAAGTTCCTTCGGATATGCAACGATACGTCACACGTTCTCAATGATCTACGGCAGATATTCTACCCTTTCCCGTCCCCTGTCACTTCCTATCATTCTACTGAATCCACTGCCATTTTATGAAACATTTTTGTGAAGTTTTCCTGTCTTTTTTCCTATTTTCCCCTCTGTCCACTGACATATTCCTTGCTAACTTGCTGCCTTCCTGTACTTTATTTGACAGATTTCTATTAAACTTTCTAGTTTATCGGGGGATTGATACGTGGAATAAGTGACAAAAATAAAGATTTTTAGTTTTATGTACTATGACAAACTATTATCCACGACTATATAGAGAAGCCAAAGAAATATACAGGGCCTTCGGAAATCCCCGTTACATACTTGTAGTAGTTATTGAGGAGAATGAGTACATCATATTTTGAATTGGAAACCGTTTCCGTTCTACAACGGTTTCAATTCAGATATTTAACACATCCACTTCTGCTTGAGGAACTGAATTAGACGTGAAGCAGTGCAGTTATTAGGTAACAATTCGAAAGGAACCATAACGAATCATCCATTTACCACTTAATCACATTTGTTTGTATTAACACTTAAATGTTACATATTTACATTATAGCAAAATAAAGAAGGACCAGCATACTGTACTTACAGAATAGTTTCGATGAATTACAACAGCGGCTCGATGCGACGACGACATGTATAGTACATGTACCTTGCAAGCAAGTAGACTGAATACCACACTGGATGTTGCCGCTGTGCGGGCGTTGTATCCCACTCCGGGAATACCGCATCACGCCAGGTGACGTGACGTGGCGGAGGAGGTCATGTCTCCTGTCCGTTGCAATGTGGTCATTGCCTGCTGTGTGTATGTTGCGCTGCTGATTGTCGAAGCGAGCAAACAGTATCGCTATCTCAGTCGCCGGCTACGGCAGCATAGGCGTCAGCAGTCTACGACCCACATCACACATAGTGCCTTCCCATGACTTATGGTGACTCAGCGCTTCACGAGCTGGGGGCATAGAAGAAAATGTGTCAGTTTCATTTAATTACTCATCTCACATCAAAATGGCTCTGAGCACTATGGGACTTAATTTCTAAGGTCATCAATCCCCTAGAACTTAGAACTACTTAAACCTAACTAACCTAAGAACATCACACACATCCATGCCCGAGGCAGGATTCGGACCTGCGACCGTAGCGGTCATGCGGTTCCAGAGTGTAGCGCCTAGAACCGCACGGCCACCCCGGCCGGCCATCTCTCATCAACAGACATGGTATATAAGAATCAGTCATTGTGCAAACGTCGTTTCTAAATTTCAGACCTCTCCGCAATGTTTCATGAAGTAAAGGAATCTGACACTGTTGATGGTGTTCTGATCGCTGGTTCGGGACAATAGGCTGCGCGACCCACCTTTGTGCTCTTCGAGCGAAGTAGGCTATATGCTGGCACCGGGTTTCATCCTCTCCCTTCTCTAAACATCTACAACATGAAACACTGCACACACACACACACACACACACACACACACACACACACACACCATTAGAGACGCCTACAGTTAACAGATCCGCTTAGCACACAGCTTGTAGCACTCACATAGAGTAGGAATAGATGTATTTTATGTAACTGTGTATCTGCAATTTATGAAGTGTGTATTCTGTGTTGTTTAAACTTCTTGATGTATGACAGGAAAATGTGCACATTTGAAAAGTGCAAAACAATACGTTGAAATTTTAAATTATTGTAATGGAAGTGGAAATGAGCGTTTGGCGTCATTGGCCCGGAGGCCTCTTACGGAGCAGGTCCGGCCGCCTTGGTGCAGGTCTTATTACACTCGACGCCACATTGGGCGACCTGCGCGCCGGTTGGGGATGAAATGTTGATGAAGACAACACCCAGTCCCTGAACGGAGCAAATCCCCGTCCCAGCCGGGAATCGAAACCGGGCCCGTAGGACGGTAATCCGTCACGCTGACCACTCAGCTATCGGAGCGCACAATTATTGTAATATGAATATCTTTATGACAAACAGTATGTTTGTCAAAAGACGATTCCCGCTTAGGGCACTTTTATTTCTAATATGTAAACGCTGTAGGGAAGTCCGTCCACAACGAAAGTGTCATGGCGCCAATTAGATTGTTGAACCTGTCCTCCGCACTCTTCACCCATTCATGCCATACGACTTTATTGTACTTTCTAGACGAATGGAAAAACTAGTAGAAGCCGACCTCGGGGATTGGATTCCGTAGAAATACTGGAACACGTGAGGCAATACTGACCTTACGACTTATCTTAGAAGAAAGATTAAGGAAAGGCAAACCTACGTTTCTAGCATTTGTAGACTTAGAGAAAGCTTTTGCCAATGTTGACTGGAATACTCTCTTTCAAATTCTAAAGGTGGCAGGGGTAAAATACAGCGAGCGAAAGGCTATTTACAATTTGTATAGAAACCAGATGGCAGTTATAAGAGTCGAGGGACATGAAAGGGAAGCAGTGGTTGGGAAGGGAATAAGACAGGGTTGTAGCCTCTCCCCGATGTTATTCAATCTGTATATTGAACAAGCAGTAAAGGAAACAAAAGAAAAATTCGGTGTAGGTATTAAAATACATGGAGAAGAAATAAAAACTTCGAGGTTCGCCGATGACATTGTAATTCTGTCAGAGACAGCAAAGGACTTGGAAGAGCAGTTGAACAGAATGGATGGTGTCTTGAAGGGAGGATATAAGATGAACATCAACAAAAGCAAAACGAGGATAATGGAATGTAGTCGAATCAAGTCGGGTGATGTTGAGGGTATTAGATTAGGAAATGAGACACTTAAAGTAGTAAAGGAGTTTTGCTATTTGGGGAGCAAAATAACTGATGATGGTCGAAGTAGAGAGGATATAAAATGTAGACTGGCAATGGCAAGGAAAGCGTTTCTGAAGAAGAGAAGTTTGTTAACATCGAGTATAGATTTAAGTGTCAGGAAGTCATTTCTGAGAGTATTTGTATGGAGTGTAGCCATGTATGGAAGTGAAACATGGACGGTAAATAGTTTGGACAAGAAGAGAATAGAAGCTTTCGAAATGTGGTGCTACAGAAGAATGCTGAAGATTGGATGGGTAGATCACATAACTAATGAGGAAGTATTGAATAGGATTGGGGAGAAGAGAAGTTTGTGGCACAACTTGACCAGAAGAAGGGATCGGTTGGTAGGACATGTTCTGAGGCATCAAGGGATCACCAATTTAGTATTGGAGGGCAGCGTGGAGGGTAAAAATCGTAGGGGGAGACCAAGAGATGAATATACTAAGCAGATTCAGAAGGATGTAGGTTGCAGTACGTACTGGGAGATGAAGAAGCTTACACAGGATAGAGTAGCATGGAGAGCTGCATCAAACCAGTCTCGGGACTGAAGACCACAACAATAACAACACATGGTGCAAGAAAATTATACCGAAAAAACGTGATGGGTTGTAGTGATATATTGAGGAATAAACCGAGAATATGAACCCAAGTCCGAGAACATACATCTACGCTACAGAGCGTCAGAGTTACAATGACCAACGTTAGCATGGTCAATGTGCCGACCTGTAGGCCACCCGTTCAGCAGCAAAAGTGATTCGGTACGGTAACGCTATGCTGAACGGTCTCTACAGTGTCGTCGTGACATTGCTCAACGCGTTAAACGAAATATAACGTGCTGAATGCTGTCTGGGCTAATCCGGGATGCCCTTCTGCCGGTCCATGTACAAATAAACGTTTGAAGCCAAAGGTGTAGATTAATAACACGTGTTGACCGCCATAGCTTCGACATTCTTTAGTGTGACTGGATGACTCTGTCAGACACGGCTTTCTATCCTCTCTTCGTTCCTCAGGACACTCTCTACGACCGCTCCAAATCTGCAGGTATCGTTCTGTTACACTCTGTATGCAGAATGTACCGAACAAGACGTAAGATGTTTATATATATAATCTCCAGAATGGCTTAAGATATAAGGCTTACGAGAAATAAGAGCACGTATGTGCTCATGTAATTTCCTTGTTAGTTCTTTTAACTCGTGTATCAATCCAGATTTTGAAGCAAGTACGAATTTTAACGGTACAATATACATTTACTGAAGGCATTCGAAAGTTGTTGAAAGGCGGTCTTTACCGTGGAAGCCTCGCCCCCAGATGGAGTACAGGGGAATGCTCGCCAGCGGAAAATGTAGGCCGCCACGAAGGCAGAGGAGAAAACTTCGGTACCAAACCGAACCTCGGTAGTTCTTGGACAGAGGCCAAGTAGAGGACTAGAGTTGTAATGAGCGTTCACAACGCAGAGACCATTAGAGACGGTGACGGTAGAGCCAACTAAGGGATCAATAGCTGCACTCGAGTCTTCCAGGAAGAGAACGACCTGGGTGTCTGGTTGCGGCCGACCGTAAAACAAAAACCAAAAAACGTATAATAATCATTAATCACACAAAAAAGTTTAATGCTACAGAGTTCCACTCCAGCTACGATAATTGCTATAGCGTATCCCTGAAGTGACAGAACGTCCAAACAACAAGACACTGAAAATATCCAAAGTGCATAACGTCATTTAAAACACTGGCGTTGCGACAAGAAGCACTGGCAAGCTAAGTGCCATATTACGGTTATGTCACATCAACATCTGCTGTGTTCAAGAAAAAAATGGAAGGGCGCAAAATCAATACAAATGTGGAAGGGATACGAACTTCTACGTATAATGGGGTATAGAATACCAGATACAGTATTGGCATACTATTAGATACATACGTTGGCCAAAGCGGAGTCGAAATACACTGAAGCACCAAAGAAACTGGTATAGGCATGCGTATTCAAAGACAGACATACGTAAACTGCCAGAATACGGCGCTGTGGTCAGCAACGCCTATATAAGACAGTAAGTGTCTGGCGCAGTTGTTAGATCGGTTACTGCTGCTACAATGTCAGGTTATGAAGTTTGAACGTGGTGTTACAGTCGGCGCACGAGCGATGGGACGCAGCATCTCCAAGGTAGCGAAGAAGTGGGGATTGTTCCGTACGACCATTTTACGAGAGTGCAGTAAATTTTAGGAATCCGATGAGGCATCAAACCTTTGATACCACAGTGGCCGCGAAAAGATCCTGCAAGAACGGGACCAACGGCGACTGAAGAGAATAGTTCAATTGTACAGAAATGCATCCTTTCCACAAATTAATGCAGATTTCAGTGTTGGGCCATCAACGAGTGTCAGCGTGCGAGCCATTCAAAGAAACATCATCGAAGTGGAATTTCGGAGCCGAAGGCCCACTCTTATACCCGTGATGACCGCACGACACAAAGCTTTGCGCCTCTCCTGGGAACGTCAACTCCGACACAGGACTGGTGATGAGAGGAAACATGTTGCCTAGTCGGACGAGTCTCGTTTCAAATTGTATCGAGTGGATGGACGTGTACGAGTATGGAGACAACCTTATGAATCCAGGAACCCTGCAAGTCAGCAGGGGACTGTTCAAGCTGGTGGAGGCTCTGTAATAGTGTGTTGCGTGAGTTGGAGTGATATGGGACCCATGATGCGTCTAGATACGGCTCTGACAAGTGACACATACGGAATCATCCTGTCTGATCACCTGCATCCATTCATGTCCAGTGTGCATTCCAACGGAAAAAATTTGGAAATATGTGGTAATGTCTTATCGGACCAAACTGCTGAGGTCATCGGGCCATAAACTTACACACTACTTAATCTAACTTAAACTAACTTACGTTAAGGACAACACACACACCCATGCCCGAGGGAGGACTCGAACCTCCGACGGCGGGAGCCGCTCGGACCGTGACAAGACGATCGGGACTGCGCGGATACCCCGCGCGGACCATTGCGACGGTCTTGGGTAATTCCGAGTTTACATACTTCCGCTGTCCGCAAATTTCTCAGGCATGAAGATCATAGAGCATATCTGGAATGCCTTGAAACATGCTGTTCAGAAGAGATCTCCACTCCCTCTGACGGATTTATGGACAGCCCTGCAGGACCATGTTTCAGTTCTCTCCAGCACTCCTTCAGACATTAGTCGAGTCCAAGCTATGTCGTGTTGCGGCACTTCTGCGTGCTCGCGGGGCCCTACATAATATTAGGCAGATGTACCAGTTTCTTTGGCTCTTCAGTGTAAATGGAAGAGATCGTGGTATAATATCTATGGAACTAGATATGGAGAAATAATATTGCCTTATCACCTCATTCCGTTTTGAACACCAGTCAAACGAAACTGGAGCGTCGTGTGCGCGCCGCCGGGGAAGTACACATGCTCCCCGCAACTACTGAGGGAGCGGTATGGAGTTGGCTTCGGGACTATAGCTCTCCGAATGTAATTTTCCTTCATCGCGTGGGTTTCGTGTGTCACGGGCCTCGACCTGGGCAGAAGCTGCACACATCAACAGGATTAGCCGCCAACATATTGCCCTGGGTCGGTTTCGGCTTCGTTTGGCCTCGTATGAAGTGGAACTGAAGCGTACGACATTTCTGTTTCGCTAGAAACCTGATGCGTGTCAGTTGGACTGAGCTATGAGCGTCCTTTAGACTTTCTTATTGACAACTGAAAGTGGTTGTGTTTTTTAGTTTTGTGCAGATGTTTTCTAGTCATTACTGACTGGTAGTCATAGCTTCCATATTAACCTACTTTCTAACGCACTGCTTTCCGGGCGGGAAGGAGCGCCTGGTCCCCGGCACGAATCCGCCCGGCGGATTTGTGTCTGGGTCCGGAGAACCGGCCAGTCTGTGGATGGTTTTTAGGCGGTTTTCCATCTGCCTCGGCGAATGCGGCCTGGTTCCCCTTATTTCGCCTCAGTTACACTATGTCGGCCATTGCTGCCAAACAAGTTCTCCAAGTACGCGTATACCACCATTACTCTACCACGCAAGCATAGGGGTTACACTTGTCTGGTGTAAGACGTTCCCTGGTGGATCCACCGGTGGCCGAACCGCATAATAACCCTGGGTTCGGTGTGGGGCGGCGGAGTCTGCGGTAGTCGTCGTGGGGTTGTGGACCACTGCGGCTGCGGCAGGGACGGAGCCTCTCCGTCGTTTCTAGGACCCATGTTAACATACAATACAATACAATTCAACCTACTTTGCCGACTGAACGACATTTTTACTTTCTTTATTGGGATCTGTGATAATTAGTAACTGGTTTATTGTTACTGAGTTTTCTGGGTGACCATCTTGATACTAAACATTTTTCCCTCAAATCTGACGTAAGCACAGTTTGTGGCTGATTCTGTGCAAGCAGCAATTTTGATATTAAATCTTGTGTGTTTTTTTCAAATAAATGTTGTTATAGACGGAATACAAATGGGGACATAGATTTGAGACTGTAGGGTACGTTTTTAATTCAGACAATGTCAGCTAAGTACTGGAAGGGTTAAAATACATAAAATTAATAAATCTTTGTATAAGACATGTTTTTAGTATATTTTTGTATGTGGTTGCGCGTTCGGGTTATTTATAAGCGTGCTATTCAATTGTAAAAGTAATTGGGGGGAACGCGTCTTGATTTGGATCTGATTTGAATTGACGCTGGTGTTAATAAAGACGTTTTCTGAACGTTTTCGTACACGTTTCAAACCGGCTGTATCAGTCGTAACAATGGCAATAGTAAGTGAGTTGCTTGAAACAGAGAAACAAGAATTTTGGGAAGAATTATGCACACAACTAAATGGAGTACCGGCTTCAACGTAACAACTGCTACGTGTGGAGGTTCACGAGCACTTTGGGGAGGAGGCGACTGGTCTTGATGGGTATCATCGAGTCTTCGTCTCCGGTAAAATAACTCAAAACTAAATAAGTTCGAAAAATAAATTACCAGCTATTTTTCCAAGGAATCCCCTCAGGAAGTACTCCCAGTGAGGTTTGGCTCAAATTTCAAAAGTTTCGTGCAAACAGTGCTAAAAAATACTAGGTATGAGGAAAGGAGACCTTTACAGCCATTTTATACCTGGAAACCAACGCTTACTCGAAGTGTGAATAGAAACACTCTCAGAAAAAGATAGAGAATCTCCCCAAGAGGCCAAACAAATTTCCCGGAGGCCAAGAATATTTCTCGAAGGACGGTTACTATCAAGAAAGAGAAAGCTGAATTCGACCTGTGTAATGGGATTGAAGGAGGAGAGGGCACTGAAATTTACAAAATAGCGAAACGCAGATGTGACGCCACTAAAGGCATTAAAACTATTAAGTGTATCAAAGCAAAATGCAAGCTACTGACAGGTCTAATACCTAACCCTGTAAAAGAAATCACTACAGCAGAAGTCAAACGAGCACTACCTAAAAGAAAAACAACAGAGCGAGTAGGCCAGACTAGAGACCAAACGAAGTGTGGCAAGGTTGGGGAGCCGTTGGGGAAACTGACCAGACTTTCCTTTTTTATATGGAACGTTGCATCATTCTTTAATGAACATATTATGAAAATATTCCGGTTAATAATGGTGTATGGTCTTAACGGGAAAGGACATAAAAATGCTCTTTTTTCAGTTTAACTGAAGCAGTCAATGCAGTTTATTTTATTGTTCAGTCAATCACAACTTTTGAGACTCACTTTGCAGAGTGACGAGCTCAAACTGATGGCGTTTGAAACATTAACGGCAAGCTCTTATAATAATACCCCAATATTGCGAAGTACCTAACGCGATCAAGTCCTTATATTTATCTCTACAATAAATGGGGTAAACAGTAGGTATTACTGTTAAGCTTACTACAGCGTTCTGTCGAGAAAGCAACTGAACTATTAACGGCAAAACGTAGTCGACAGATTTCAGGGCGATCATCGCGTATTTTACAATTTCACTACAAGAAATTTATAGTAGATCTGGTGCGTAAAAACTATATTATAAGCTTATCGCCGTAATGAGGTGCGTTCTATCAGCATTAATATATAGCCTACGGAAGAAGCGCGCGTTCGTAGTGGCAACTGTAATTAATATTAATATTCAGCCGCACGAGGACTCTTTGTTTCTTCTCTGAACAATTCCTCACAGCTCCGTAAATCGTTGGGAAGTGAGAGCTACGTGGATAACAGGTGCAAAAGTTCACCCTGTCCGCATTCATTTACGGTAAATCATTGTACATGATGAAGTTATTAATGAATAATAGAACAAGTAACTTCATTTTGTTTACGGTTGCTGTGACCAGTGGTTATTTCGGTAATGAGGTGACTTCCCGCAGGTCCGTATGTGGACATTTTTTTGGTTGACCATGACTGAAAATATATTATATAGTCACAGGCGACACTTCTTCCAGACATTGACTCAGTACGCTGTGTGTTAGAGCTGCAGAGTAAGATGTCTCCAACTTAGAGCAGAATACAGAGGTCGAGCTGAACTTAGAATTTTTAGTCACCACAGAAGCCGTCTTCTGCTTTTGCACATCTTATGAGTGGTACGTATGGGCCGTTGTTGCAGCCACCGACACAAGATCAGCGTGAAGTCAGTTAATTCGCGTCAGGTTCTCATTTCGCAGATTTAATTTTCACATGTAGCTAGTTGAACATGTCATGCACTTGGGCGGGAGATTTTGTATTCGTTTAAGCTGTTCTGGTTCCTTTTTATAAATCACTAATCTTTTTCGCAATCATTGACCATATTTGCAACATATCTCTATATCGTTCTTTTATATATCCACGACCTGTACGAAGGTTACAGTACGTGTCTGCAAACTCTAGTCCATTTATTAAATGTTTATTGTTTATTCGGTGGATAAATCAATTTTCATGTTTCTTGGAAATGAGCCACATTGTTATTGTGACCAAATGTTTTCTTTTGTAGTTTTATGGATCACGTGTGAGGTGAGCAGCCCCATGCCTATTTGGGCCATTCCAAACACTTTTAACTTAAGAAGTCATTATTCGTTGCATGAGCTTATTTCTCTTAAATTCACATGACCTTATGAGAAGCTTTCCAACCCTGTAGGTCATCAGGGAAAGGATGTGTACCATTTTAGGGCTATGCTAAACAGCTCGACCGGCACCTCACGTTTGCTATTTGGCAGGATTTCTTACAGGGGAACGACGTAGTGGGGCTTTATTGACAGACAAGCAGCATTTCGCAGTGTTCATTCTCAGTGCAGCACACTCCCAACGTGTTCCAAGCTTGTAATTAGGGTTTTTGTTCCAAAAAGGTAACGGAAACACTGTTTCGACATACGCGGTGCATTTGCCTCATCACAGTCCTGGTAGAAGTGCGTTACTTATTCTACACATTCAAATCGCCGACGATCTGACCCGCAGCAGGCTGTCGAACACCCTTAATGGCTCTGCGGAACCGCCGTGGTGTCCGTCCGCCAAATACTTGTGGTCGTGCTTTGCGGAGGCGTACATGTGTGAAAACCTTGTCTCTGAGGTACTCGAGATCCGCCCTAGGCACCGTTGATCTTGGAAGTTCGAGTTTTTGTATCATTCCCGACGTACTACGACCCATGAGACTTGCACTACACGTCATGCAAAAACGTGTTGCGAGTTGAGATGATAAAGAAAGGGCCGCGACTTTTTGCACCGCAAGACACGGCCGTAACTCGTAGAAGTTGGCGAGACAGTTCACTCCGTTTTATAGTCCCTCGAGACGCCGCAGAGGATACGCCTGAGAGAATGCAGAAGTGTTTCGGCAAATTCTCGCACCTAACGCAACAGATACCCTTGAGGATTTGCCCCCTAGCCCACACAAAAAGTTTAAACGTGTCCTGGCCTGCGGCGGTGACGAGCGACGGGTAACGGCAACTTTCGTGCTGTCTCACCACAACGCTTAATATTTCAGTAGGAAACAACCGAGAAATTACGGACGTGAAAAAAAAAACTGAGCCCCTTCTGAAACAACGAATCTGCTCCTCGGTGTGTTTCAAAGTCGGATATTATTCTTAGTGTCGCTGTGTCAAATTATCTTAAGCTATGAAGCGCTGAGGTTGCAGAGGTGGAGGACGACATACACACTGTCGGTTGGTTTCTCCTTCCTGGACTTGCTTTGAGTGTTGGAAACGAGAACGCGGGCCAAGTTTTCCTAAACATACTTTGAGGAAAAACTAAAAATCGCACGCAGTCTGTCCGCTGCAGCAGGCCAACGGTGGAAACCACTAGCGCAAATCCGCCCACCTGTTGCACGCGCTATTGTAAGACAATGCAGTACCCACTAGTTTCATGATTTATGAAACTTCCTGGTGGTCGTAACTCTTCACCTGCTATTACATTTACTGTTACTATACGACCGTCCCGTTTACTTAAAAGTTTTACCAGAGCAGTCAAGTTCATTAACTATCATTGCAACACTAATGACGTGCGGTACCACACACAAATTATGGTTGGTTATACAGAGTGGTTCTAAATTGCCGATGTACCCTTTGAGAGTGTCTAATAGAGGACTGCACGTTGGTCTTAACTGTAAGCTATACACGCTAACGTACCTGTCCAGAGCTACAGAAATAAGCGTTTTAAACAATGAATTCTGCTGTCTCATTTCAGTTCCCGGCGGAACCTCTATGGAATTGCTATTTACCGCAAAAGCATGTAACTGGCGTAGCAACAATATCAATGGCTCTGAGCACTATGGGACTCAACTGCTGTGGTCATCAGTCCCCTAGAACTTAGAACTACTTAAACCTACCTAACCTAAGGACATTACACACATCCATGCCCGAGGCAGGATTCGAACCTGCGACCGTAGCAGCAGCGCGGCTCCGGACTGGAGCGCCTAGAACCGCACGGCCACCGCGGCCGGCGCAACAATATCCATTGCCAACGGCATCTGTAGTAAAGAAACAAGATGCAGAACATCAGTGGAAGAATGGTACTATGTAAATACCGAACGTTCGAAAAATGAATCCCTCTCCCGTGGGCAGTGTATGCGCTGATCTTAATTTTACTGACAGACTAAAACTGCGAGGCGGCCCACGACTCAAACCAGAAATCTTGCCATTCATGGTTCAAATGGCTCTGAGCACTATGGGACTTAACTTCTAAGGTCATCAGTCCCCTAGAACTTACAACTACTTAAACCTAACTAACCTAAGAACATCACACACATCCATGCCCGAAGCAGGATTCGAACCTGCGACCGTAGCCGTCTCGCGGTTCCATTCATGGCTGCCATTCACGGCCATTATTCGTACGAGCAAGCACACCCAGGCTCGACTCATGACCCGTACTCACACCTTTGGAAACTAGGACAGAGCTACTGCCAGAACTGAAGCCCCTATGACGGGTCGGGAATCAAACCTCGATAACCCAGACTGTAACCGTTCCTGAAAAATAAACCGCAAATATCTGTTGTATGGTCATTTAATACTACTACCTCTTACACTACGTGAGAGTCATGTCGCCAGGTACATCTAAATAAACATAGAATAGACCGTGAGGAAATTAAAGCAGAAAAAGTTGTTTCTTTTCTTTTTTCTTTCTTTTTTAGAATGGCAATAATTTATATATTCTAGTAAACTTACATATTTTAGTTCATTTGAAGAAAAATGTTGAGCACTTGATGTCCCGTAATTCCCAGAGGTTATAATAAATTCGTCGAATAGTGACAAAAACCAACACCTGAAAAAGTCGAAACGAAGAGGACGGCTATAAAAGGAGGTCAGCTCTATAAATAACAATAAAACTGTATAACCAGGAATAGGAAGTTGAAGACGAACAGCAGTATTAAACAGCAATCGCGATCAAAAGACAGGACATAGTAAAAAACCATAAAAGGCGCTCGCCACAAATTTCCAAATTTTTCGCATGTCGTTAAAAACCGTCACTGGCGGTTGCCAGCGGAATACTGAGCGCGTGTAGGAGTGGCAGACAAACAGCAGACGCAGCTAACCCGGAAGAGAGGGACGGCGCCTGAAATTGCGATTGATCTCACTAAGAATTTTTGGAAGCGTCCTCACAGTAGAGATGTACTGCTAAAAGTGCAATAAAATGACTTTTGAAATATAACAAGGATCTATTAGCAGCACTGGAGACAATCAAAACTGGAGAATATTTGATAATGCTTCAAGTCAGTTTGTCCTCTTAGTACACATTCTGTGTGACAATTGCTATTTCTCAGAGTCTCACCCTCTTCTAGTACATTTAAACTACGGCTTTTGGCGATGTAAAATTTGAAAGCGATTACACAAATTAGTGATAGCATGTTTTACTCTCGTAAACAGGTGCTTAACACTGATCTGGAATCCCACAAATTTAGATACTCTGATTCTAATCTCGAAATTCCTTACTGTGTATCCCAAATATTGCACAGGTCAGTTGCTACACTGTATTCGACATAAGTTGTTAATGGAAAATTTGGGAATTACGGCTGTCTCCCTATTTATATACATGTCTTCCAGCGTTTTAGGAATAGAAAACGCAGAAGTCACACGTTTTCCTTTTAAAGTAGGAAACCTTGTACGGAAATCCATGATAACTGGCTTCATCTTAGTCCTGATCTTCGTCGGTACCTCAACTTAGAATAACCCTCCCCTCGAAAGACCCTCGTCGTTACCACCAGTTTTAAACTTGCATTCAGTCTAATGGGGCTTCTGTTTTATTTTCAGTTCCTTTCTTTCGCTCACTTAAGAATCAGAAAACTGTAGCAACCGCTGACTGCAAGTAAGGAATAGGTATCTCTCTCCCCCCCTCTCTCTCCCCTCCACCTTCCCCTCCCCCCTCTCTCTCTCCTCCCCCCTCCTCCATCTCTCTCTCTCTCTCTCTCTCTCTCTCTCTCTCTCTCTCTCTCTCTCTCTCTCTCTGTCTGCCTTTCTCGGTCTCTCTCCCTCCATCTCCTGCTCCTACTACACTAGAAGTGTAGCAGTGTAGCCTCGTCTCTCTCCTGAAATATGCAACATCAAAGACCAGCACATCATTTCCTGGGTGCCAATGTGAGCTAGCTCTGTTCCTTAATGTAGTCGTTTCGACTAGCTGTAGGTACAGACCTTTTTTGTTTTGTTTTTGGAATAATCCGTCTTTTGATACGGCCAGCAGCGAGTTCTCCTGTGCTTCATCTCAGAGTAGCCCTTGCAACCTACGTCTTCAATTATTTGCTGGATGTATTCCAATATTCTCTACAGGTTATAACTTCTACAGCTCCCTATAGTACCATGGAAGTCATTCTCTGATGTCTTAACAGACATCCTACCATCCGGTAACTTCTTGTAACTCTTTACATATTCCTTTCCTCGCCGATTCTGCGGAGAACGTCCTCATTCTTTGCCTCATCAGTCCATCTAATTTACAACATTCTTCTGTAGCACTACTTCTCAATTGCTTCGACTCTCCTCTGTTCCGGGTTTTCCATAGTCAGTGCCTCACTACTGTAGAAGGCTGTGCTCCAAACGTGTATTTTCAGACCGAGCGGTTCTAGGCGCTACAGTCTGGAACCGCGCGAACGCTACGGTCGCAGGTTCGAATCCTGCTTCGGGCATGGATGTGAGTGATGTCCTAATGTTAGTTAGGTTTAAGTAGTTCTAAGTTCTAGGGGACTGATGACCTCAGAAGTTAAGCCCCATAGTGCTCAGAGCCATTTGAACCATTTTTTGCATTCTCAGAAATTTCTTCCTCAAATGAAGGCGTATGCTTGACACTAGTAGACTTCTCTTAGACAGGAATACTCTTTTTGCCAGTACTAGCTGCTTTTTATGCCGTCTGTGATCCGTGAGTCATAGGTTATTTTGCTGTCTAGGTAGCAGAATTCCTGAACTTCATCCACTTCGCTATCATCAAACTTCATGTTTAGTTTCTCACTGTTCTCCTTTCTGCTACTTCTCATTGCTTTCGTCTTTCTTAGATTTATTGTAAATTCATATTCAATACTCATTAGACTGTTCATTCCATTCAGAAGTATCTGAAATTCTTATTCAGTTTCAATGAGGATAGTAACGTCATCAGCGAATTTTATCATTGATACCCTCTCTTCTTGAATTTCATTTCCACTCTTGAACCTTTCTTTTATTTTTATCCTTGCTTCTTCGACGTAAAGGTTCAACTGTAGAGGCGGAAGACTACAACCCTGGCTTACACCCTTTTTAATCCGAGCATTTCGTACTTGGTCTTCCACTCTTATTATTCCAGCTTGGGGTTTGAGGCGTCATGTCACAGATTGCGCGGCCCCTCCCGCCGGGAGTTCGAACCCTCCATCGGGCATGGGTGTGTGTGTGTTGTTCTTAGCATAAGGTAGTTTAAGTAGAGTGTATGTCTAGGGACCGATGACCTTGGTAGTTTGGTCCCTTAGGAATTCACACACATTTGAGCATTCCATCTTGGTTCTTGCACATATTGTATATTACCCGTCTTTCCCTGTAGCTTATCCCTCTTTTTCGCAGAATTTCGAACATATTGCACCATTTTACATAGTAAAATGTTGTTTACAGATCGACAAATCCTATGAACGTGTATTGATTTTTCTTTGGCCTTGCTTCTATCATCCACAATGTCAGAATTGCTCTCTGGTGCCTTTAACTAAAGCCAAACTGGTCGTCATCTAACACATCCTCAATTTCCTATTCCACTTGTCTATATAATTCTTGTCAGCAACTTGGACCCATGAGCCATTAAGCTGATAGCGCGATAATCCTCGCACTTGTCGGGTCTTAAAATGTAAATGATGTTTTTTTTCAAATGTATGTCTCATACATTATACACACCACCGTGAATGGTCACTTTGTTGCCAGTTCCCCTCACGATTTTAGAAATTCTGATGGAATGTTACCTGTCTCGCCTGTCTTATCTGATCTTATGTCGTCCAAAGCTGTATGAAATTCTGATTCTAATATTTTATCCTCTGTTTCATCGCTGTCGACTTCTTCTATCACATCATCAGCTAGTCCTCACCGTCATAGAGGTTATCAGTGTGTTCTTTCCACATATCCGCTCTCTCCTCTGCGTTTAACAGTGGAATTCCCTGGAATTCCCATTACACTATTAACGGAACTTTCTCTTAATTTCACCGAAGATTGTTTTGACTTTTCTTCACATTTTTCGTGGAGATATTCCGCCTTAGCTTTCCTATACTATTTACTTCACTCCTAAATGACTTGTGTTCCTGCATTCCTGAATTTTGTTGAAAATTTTTGTAGCACCTTCTTTCGTCGATCAGCTGAAGTACTCCTTCTGTTATCCTTGGTTATGTTCACAGTTAACTTCATTATAGCTATCTTTTTCTTTCCACCTTCTGTGACTGCCCTTTTAAGAGATGTCTATTCCCTTCAACTGAGCTGTCCGCTGAGCCATTCATCATAGCAGTATCTATGAGTATAGCCTGAGAGACTTTCAAGCGTATCTCTTCATTCTACGGTACCGCTGTATCCCGCTTCGCTACGCGTTGCATTTTCATGCCTAGTCTCGTAAGCTTCAGCCTACTATTCATCACTACTAAATTGCGATCTGAATCTATACCTGCTTCTAGGTGCTCCTTACAGCTTAATACCGGTTTTCGAAATTTCTGCCTGATCATGATGGAATTTAACTGGAATTTTATCGCCGGATGGGGTGGCCGAGCGGTTCTAGGCGCCACAGTCTGGAACCGCGCGACGGTCGCAGGTTCGAATCCTTCCTCGGACATGGATGTGTGTAATGTCCTGAGGTTAGTTAGGTTTAAGTAGTTCTAAGTTTTTGAGGACTGATGACCTGAGAAGTTAAGTCCCATAGTGCTCACAGCCATTGCGACCATTTTTGGACTTTTCACCGTATCTTCCGGCCTTTTCCAGGTATACTTCGTCCACTTTTGATTCTGGAACAGATGATTCGCTATTACTAGCTGAAACTTACTGCAGAACTCAATTAGTCTTCGTCCTCTCACATTCTTATTACCAAGTACATAATCTCTTGTAACCCTTTCTTCTACTTCTTCCTCTGCAACAGCATTCCAGTCCCCCATGACTATTAGATTTTCCTCTCCTTTTACGTACTGAATTACCTGTTCGACATCCCCATATACTTTCTGTGCCCCTTCATGCTCTTTTTTACGACGTCGGCTGTCGGCAGTTTTGTTGCGGTGTCGGTGTCCTGTCGATTTTGACGAGAATAAGCATATCACTACGTTGTTCATAGTAACTCTCTCTCTGCCCTCTCTTCCTACTGATAACAAATCCTACTTCCGTTATACGATTTTCTGTTGCTGTTGATAGTGACGTATGCTCGTCTGACCAGAAAGCCTTGTCCTTTTTTTATCCTCTTCGCTAATCCCCACTCTATCTAGATTGAGCCTCTGCATTCCCCTTCTCATAGTTTCTAGCGCCTTATAGTAGCATTATTAACAGAAGTAGGAAACTGCCAATGAAAATGTCAGCACTGTGCTCCTGATTGGCTGGAAGGCCTATATCTTAAAATACTTTCGTAGCGCTTTCTGGAGGCTCGGGAAATATTGAGTCTGGCACAGTCTTTGTGGGGTGCAAAAGTCGTGTGCCCTCTGGGACGGAGGTGGTGTCTTTTCGCATTTCAGAAGTCGAGATATGGCGAACCTTTGTGATCAACCGAATTATTTCTCGAGATATCCATGAAGCAGGTTTTTCGGGCGAGGGAGTGGATTTCTCGTTTACTTTTTACGTGTTCCAGGCGAGTTTGACCTTTGAGTAACAGTGTTCCTCGCTGGACACTGGTATTTCAGTGAATGAGAACAATACACCATGGTTTAGTAGAAGTCAATAAACTATATCCGTTTTCGTGGAAAATTGAGGGTGATGTCTTTGTGTGACTATATGCCTATTGACTTTAGCTGTATTTCTGCTTTGTTGTTGTGTTTATTATCGGCGGGAACTACTTGTAGCCAACTGGAGATGTGGTGCGTTGATCTGTTGGCGGTGAATATACTGCAGTCCAGATGTCGGATATCGATATTGTCCTGGAAGCAGATGACAATAGGACTTTTAATCATTGACTAGGAGTTGACAGAAAAATTACCCTTTGACGCGGTTCAAAGAGAGACTGACGACTGATATTTAGACTGATTTTATAGGTGTGGCAGTCCAGATAATTAATTTGTATTGGTCAGTAACCGTTTCCGATGAAATCTGTGGAGAGGACAGTCGCGGGATTTGTCTCGCGAGGCCAGCATCGGCAAGAGCAAGTGGATTCAGACAGCGGCCCAGGAGTGTGACTTCGCAAGATGGCACGCTAGTTCCGAGGCGAGGTCGAAAGGAACCGCGTCAACCTCACTCGCTTTCAGATCGAGTGAAGTTGAAATATCCACCTCGGTAACGTGATCTGGGTTTTCCTTGGTTTTTCTAATTCACTTAAGGAAAATGCTGAGGAGACTTATTACAAGACGGCTGATTTACTTCCACTTTCTTGTCCGGATCTTACTTCAGTCTCTATTCTAATATCTCATTCGTCAACTGAGCGATAAGAACCTTAATTTCCTGGTTTTTTCTTCCTCTCTCAGCGCAAAACGTTCTCTGTCGACGCAAATACGAGTACCAGTACAGGTTATATCATCGTCATTATGCTGCAATCTACCAAAGAGATTTCCGGAAATAATACTATGCTGTTGACGATAAGGTCAGTCACAGACGGAGTTCAAGTTCGGTTTTTTGGAAGCCTGGGGGAATAAATCCCTTCCACAGGTACGATCCCGACATTTCGCTGAAGCGATTTAGGGAAGACAAGGCAACATTGGATTATCAGGAGGGAATTTGTACCACCATTCAGTTTCTGAAACTCTGTCCCATTTCGCTAGGTAACACTACAAATACAAAAGTCTTTCAGAAAAGACATATTAGTAATACTAAACTATAAACGATTTTTCAAAGATAGAAAGAACAAACCTGAATTTATAAATTACACTAATTTTGGAAATCCTCGAATTCATGTTACAAACAAGATAAGGGTCATATCCTTCAGCAGTTAAACGATTAGGCATGCAAACAACGAAATATGAGAGACTAGAATGGAGCTAGTCTTAATCATATTAGTTTATTATTCAAAAAGTCTGTTGCTGACGTACACTCGGTGGTTGTTGTTGTTTTCTTCAGTCTAAACGCTGGTCTGATGCAGTTATCCAAGCTACTCTTTGCACAACTACCGCAGTGTACATCGATTTAAAACTGCTCTCTGTATTCAAGTCTTGGCCTACCTCTCCAGTTTTATCCCCGAAAACTTGCTGCCGTTACCTAGTTGATGATTCCTTGATGTATGTCCCAGCTACACAATCCTCCTTTTGATCAAGTTGTCCCATCAATTTTTTTTTCCTCAGTTCGATTTTTGGTTAAGGTAAGGTACATTAGCCAAAACATTGCTTTAACTGTATCTACTTAATACAATTTTTCTTACAGGGTTCCAAAGGAATGAGGTTAACGCTCTAACGCTGTGTCGGATAGCTTTAGAAGCCAATGATGCGTTACAATGCATAGTACAATTTTGAACTTATCCAGAACCATCTTTAGAACAAGTACAGGTCTTGGTAACAATAACTGACTTAACCCTTCACTGTGCAGTCACGTCAGTGTAACCACTGTCAAAAGACTTTTGCTGCGCGGACTGTCGCGTGACATGCAGGAAGGGAATCGATGTGGTTCTGAAAGATACCAACAGGAATGAGGAGTCACGCCGACTCAAGTGACGTGACCAGCTGCGCAAGGTTCCTCGGTTGAGTATCCGTGGCGCGAACAGCCCTGACAAGACAGTCCCACGGATTCTTGGTTGCGTTTGAATCTGGTGATTTGGTGCACAGGGGAGTAGGGTAAACTCATCTTCGTGCTTTGAACAATGCATCTACTTTGCGAGCTTCTTGACACGTTGCTTTGTCTGGAGGTATATACCATCGCGCTGAGGAGAAGCAAGCCGGCCGGGGTGGCGCTACAGTCTGGAACCGCGCGACCGCTACGGTCGCAGGTTCGAATCCTACCTCGGACATGGATGTGTGTGATGTCCTTAGGTTAATTAGGTTTAAGTAGTTCTAAGTTCTAGGGGACTGATGATCTCAGATGTTAAGTCCCATACTGCTCAGAGCCATTTGAACCATTTTTGAGGAGAATCAAACTGCATGCAGGAGGGGGATTGGGTTGTGGACACGGTACACAATGACGGATGTATACTTCTGTTGATACATCGTGCCTTCCAGAATAGCGAGATCACCCAGGGAATGCTACTAGACTATATCGCTCCCTCGTCAGGCTTGACCCTTCCGACGATTATTGCTGGATGTTTACTCTCATACGTTTCACGCCAATGGAGCATGAAACAAGATTCATCTGTAAACATCACCTGTCCCCACTCAGTGGACGTCCAATTGTAGTATCGGCCTGCAAATTCCAGCCCTTGTTGCGATTAACAGCGGTCAGCATGGGTGCATGAACAAGGCGCCCTGCTGCAGAGACCCATATACAACAATGCTCGTTGAACGGTCATTGCCGAGACACTGTTGGTTCATCTGGGTGGTCACACATCTACGCAGCCTTCATTCACATCTATCATGCACCACAGTTGCCTTGGCGCTGGTTTTGCATAGACAGAATTGAAGTATGCACGCGTCTGCAAGTCGATTCAACACAACCTAAATAACAAGGTTTTCAACTGTGTCGCTAATAGTGAGTAACGTCACCCGTTCAAAGTGCTAAAGGTTAGGCAACGGCGTTCGTTGTTGCTTAACATCATATCTGAAACGGTTGTATTCCTTTTTGCTTCATAGTAGCCCTTGTCGTGTACGTTACCCTTAGGAATTGAGAGTTAATATTCAGAATGGTGAGCAGCAATTATATCCTGGTTGTATTGGCAATTATGAGGAGAAGAACGAAGTCCATATCCTTTCATCCCCAACAGATGAAATTTACGTAGTGGTCATGTGCAAATATTTCGGCCCTAGCAACAAGCATTCTGTGGTAAGTGGTTTCCCTTTTAAGCATTTATCGACCAAGGGAAAAATCCTCCTGCCGGAGTACAAGTATTGCAAATATGTTTCTCTTGAGAAGACTCTCTTAACACAGAATATTCTAAATTATTTCGCAAGTCTCTCTTTGTAGTTAAGCGTTCATACTCTGCATCTCCCTCTTACTGCCTCTCTGCTTATTCTCCCATTGATTTAGGATACATCGCACTGCCACCGAGGGAGGTGGCGCAGTGGTTAGCACACTGGACTCGCATTCGGTTCAAACCCGCGTCCAGCCATCCTGATTTAGGTTTTCCATTATTTTCCTAAATCGCTTCAGGCAGATGCCGAGATAGTTCCTTTGAAAGGGCACGGCCGACTTTCTTCCCCATCCTTCCCTAATCTGATAGGACCGATCACTTCGCTGTTTGATCCCCTCCCCCAAATCTACCAACCAACCATCCCCTGCATTGTCCTCTGTCTCTCACTTACACCGTCTGCTTTTGTCTTTCTTTCCCACTACCACTGTATCCGCTATACCCCGACAGCTCAAAAATTCTGGGGGGCCAACTTATTTTTTATGCTACACGTAAAATTTAAATTTCGTTCCAAAATGTGGCCTCCCCTACACCTATGCGATAAAGTTCGACAATATGAGCGGGTACATACCTCCCAGACCTATGTATGGTCTCCACTCGTCTGTATTTTTCATTTCGACTGACTTCTCTCTCTTTTGCTCCCACTGCTTCTATCTCCATCCACATCACTGTTTTACTGCGACTGTCCTGCACTGACCATCAGTATATCCTCTCTCATTGGCTCCCTCTGCTATTGTCTCCGTATATATATATATATATATATATATATATATATATATATATATATATATATATATATATATATCTTTCTCTTGCACTGCCACTTTCTGTCTCCCACCATTATTGTCTCCTCTCTCTTTCTCTCCCACTGGCACTATCTCCCAGTCTCTTCTAGTGTCATTGTCCCTCTGCTGCTCTTTCAGCAAAAAAGGCGCCTATATCTTCGCTTGGCAACATTTTTGCTGAGGAAGGCAGAATGAGAATTGACAAAGTTGTTTCTCCACTTTTATGTCAGAGCTTTTTAAAAATCCATATATTCGCCTATTCTGTTCTCCGACAGGAGCATTTTTCAGCTTGTTCCCATGCACTGTACACCTTAACAACGGCGGCACGCGAACAGCTTACAAACTTAGTCGTCTCTGAAATGCTTCCACCCTCTGTCCGAAAGCCAATTATCGTGCCCTTCTGAAGTCAGATAAACGTCTCCTTTCCTGCGTTACGGCAATGACTGCACGTTTTTACGCGTCCTCCCGACCCACTTTATATAGCCTCGAATACCAGTGCTGCCACCTGCCGTTTTGTGGGTGGTTTTTGTACGCTGACGTCAAACGTAGGCGGTAGTCTCATTAATGTGAGTGCACAGTGTGTATGAAATTAATTAAGCATATAAAAACGTAAGTTACTTGCTGGAATAGGCGGTATTAGCACACAACAAATGTAAGTAGGCTGTTTAGGTTTTTATGTTGGTTGCGTCACGTAGCGCTCTGTATGAAAATCAGTGACTGTGCTGTGTGCAGTCTGTGGCTGGTTAGCATTGTTGGGATATTCGCTATTGTAGAGTTGGGCAGTTGGATGTGAACAGCGCATAGCGTTGCGCAGTTGGAGGTGGGCCGCCAGCAGTGGTGGATGTGGGGAGAGAGATGGCAGAATTTTGAGAGCGGACGATCTGGACGTGTTTCCATCAGAAAAAGTAAATTTGTAATACTGGATATCATGAACTGATATATATATATATATATATATATATATATATATATATATATATATATATATATATATATATATATATATATATGACGACTTTTGAACATTATTAAGGTAAACACATTGTTTGTTCACTATCAAAATCTTTCATTTGCTGACTATGCCTATCAGTAGTTAGTGCCTTCAGTAGTTAGAATCTTTTATTTAGCTGGCAGTAGTGACACTCGCTGTACTGCAGTAGTTCGAGTAACGACGTTTCTTGTGAGGTGAGTGATTCATGAAAGGTATAGGTTATTGTTAGTAAGTGCCATTCTTTTTTAGGGATTATTGAAAGTCAGATTGCGTTGCCCTAAAAATTTGTGTGTCAGTTAAGTGTTGATCAGAATAAGTAAAGAGAGTAATGTCTGAGTACGTTCAGTTTTGCTCAGCTGTTTGAAAATCGAATAACATAGTGGCTTATCAGCACAGTAATTCATTAATTTTTCAAAGGGGGATGTTTCACAAAATACAAAAAATAGTAACCAGCCGAGACAGCAGTTCGCTCAGAACAGCAGTTATTCACATAAACGGTCCATCGATGACTCACACTGAAACATATCAATACTAGAGCGCATAGGTCTCTAAGAGAAACAGGGTGAATTAATACTCATAAATCAAGAAACCACATCTGCAGTTCACGCACAACAGCATCCATTCTAACAGCACTGCCCATACATTGGCCACACTAAGATCTCTTCAAAGTATCATCATCGCATACAAGAGGCGACAGAGTAAATACCAAACCGGCACAAGCCAAAATTTCTACTACAAGTACTCCAGGCACACGAGCCTGCAAAGTTACACATTCAGTCTCACCATTAGCTAGGAGAATCTCAATATCGGGCAGTCCAAACGATCGTTCTTCCGTCTACGGCCTAATGTGCTACTCACAGAGCTCCATCGAGCACCAATTGTCCCAGATGTTCCAGAGCGCGACTCAGTGATCGGACTCATTCTGTGTGGACACGTCACGCGGACCACGGAGCTCGCCTTTCTGTCGGCCGGTGAACAACTTACCTTCAGCGTCCTCTGCATACGCGTAAAGACACTACTACCCTCTCGCGGAGCTAGGGACCACATCGACCCTACGGGAACCGACAGCGCACGTGAGCTATCCATAAGGACTGGCGCTAAGGTAGAACACGCGCACTGTACAAGTACCTCCTCATAAGTTATCCGACATACCCATCTAATTTTCCTCTGTAACACCAGATTCCAAAACTTCTATTCTCCTTTTGCGTGAAGTGCTTATTGACCATGTGTCACCTGTACGCTGTGTGGCTGGTCCCGGTTCCTTCGGGCATGGGTGTGTGTGTTTGTCCTTAGGATAATTTAGGTTAAGTAGTGTGTAAGCTTAGGGATTGATGACCTTAGCAGTTAAGTCCCATAAGATTTCACACACATTTGAACATTTGAACTTCGATGATAAATTTTTCTTCTTCAAGAAACCTTTTCTGGCTAGTACCAGTCTGTATTTTATATCCTCTCTACTAAAGCAGCTGTCAGTTATATTGTTGCCCAAATAGCAAAACTAGTCTTAGTGTTTCCTTTCATAATCTAATTCTATCAATATCACTTTATTTATTTTATCTATATCCCATTACGCTTTTTGGTTTTGCTGATGTTCGTCTTATACTCTAACTTCCAGAAACTATCCATTTCCGGTGGAAAGCGCTTAATTCTGACTCCGA
Organism: Schistocerca cancellata; assembly: GCF_023864275.1. NCBI lineage: Eukaryota > Metazoa > Arthropoda > Insecta > Orthoptera > Acrididae > Schistocerca > Schistocerca cancellata. Next base: position 265,934,737 of record NC_064627.1, read on the forward strand.
ATTGCAAATAATAATACGCTCTGATACTCGTTATGTACACGATATAATTATTTCCTTTGATGGCAATGACCAAGAATTAGAATGGTTGTTCAGCACGTTCAATAGTTTTCACGAGAAAATATCCTTTACAAAAGAAATCCAGAATGAATACACGGAGCTTAACTTACTCGATCTTGAGACATCCATAGCAGATAACAGCACCAGCCTTAACATTTTCCGTGAGTTAGCTTATTCGGCTAATATTATCCCAGATGAGTCTGCTCATCCACGAGCACACAGATTTTTCATTCCGCGAACTATCGTGCCATAACAACGCCCATTTCCCCTGGTAACTCACAAAATGAAATCTATATACACTGAAGAGCCAAAGAAACTGATACACCTGCCTCATGTAGAGCAACTCCCCCCCCCCTTTCCCTAAGACAACGCAGAACGCAGGTTCGAATCCTGCCTCGGGCATGGATGTGTGTGATGTCCTTAGGTTAGTTAGGTTTAAGTAGTTCTAAGTTCTAGGGGACTCATGACCTGAGATGTTAAGTCCCATAGTGCTCAGAGCCATTTCTGAACCACAACGCAGAACGGCCGCGACACAGTCTTAAAAGTCTGAAGTAGTGCTTGAGGGAATTGACACCATAAATTCGTAATTGTACGAGGAGGTGGAGATCTCTTGTGAACAGCACGTTGCTAGCCATCCAAGATATGCTCAATAATGTTCATATCTGGGTAGTTTGGTGGCCAGCGGAAGTGTTTAAACTCAGAAGAGTGTTCCTGGAGCCACTCTGTAGCAATTTGGGGTGTGTGGGGTGTCGCATTGTATGTTGTAATTGCCCGTCGGAATGCACAATGGACATGAATGGATGCAGGTGATCAGACAGGATGCTTACGAACGTATCATGTATCAGAGTCGTATCTAGACGTATTAGGGGTCCCATATCATTCCAACTGCACACGCCCACGCCATTACAGAGGCCCTACCAGCTTTAACAGTCCCCTGCCTACAAGGAGGCTCAACGGATTCATGAGGTTGTCTCCATAGCCGAGCACGTCCATCCGTTCGATACAATTTTAAACGAGATTCCTCCGACCAGGCAACATGTTTCCAGTCATCAACAGTTACATATCTCTGTATATAAAAGACAGTGTCCTGGCTGATTGACTGACTTATCATCGCCCAGCTCAAACCGCTAAGAACAGAAAATTGAAATTAGGAGAAGGTGGGGATCTCACACAGTAGCCGTCGTTTAAGAAAAGGTTTTACGAAATTCCAGCTCTGAGGGGCTGAAATAAGAGATGAAGGGATTTTTTTGAAAAATATCGCTATCAAGGCAATTTTGAAGGTAGACCTACGAAAACTGGTGCTTGGTTTCTCGGTCAGAAATTAAGAAACACGTGTTTCAGCATTTTTCTAAATTTGCCCCGTGAGGGTGAAATAGTGCGAGAAATTTTTTTTTTCAAAATATATCATTATTAAAGTACTGCTAAAGTAATTGTAAACCCACTTCTATGAGCACTGGTACCTGGCTTCTCAGTCATAAATTTGAAAAAAATTGTGTCTCAGTGTTTTTGGAAGTTGTACCTATAGGGGGTGAAATTGGGGATGAGATTTTTTAAGAAAATATTTTATGATGAAAGCATTTTTAAAGCTAAAGCACTATCGTGACAGGTAACGAATGTAAAATTACCCCTACAGGCAACCAGACAACTGTATTCATGCATAAACACGCATCGCGTAGTTCAGCAAAGGAAAAAAAAAGACGCTTAGCGCAGATACGACAAAAAGTTATGAAAACAACAGTGAACGATTGTACACTGAAGACGAGTGAGTAAGTCAGAAGACCGAACTTGGATGCATGTTATACTTAGTGTTTTCCTGTTTTTTCGTTTCCTTTGATGTGTCTACCACATTTCGGCATAGAAACATTTTTACAGCTATGAATATGTTGAATTCCTGGTTACCACGTGGCGTCCAATAAACCTTTACGTCAGTATACGGGACGTTATGAAATTCCCGTTATAAATTTTTAGGACTTATGAAGGGGAGTCACTGCATAATATTTTGAATAGGAGTCAACGCCCAACAATGTACCGTTTGGTTCTACGGCGGTTTCATTCGACATCTTTAAACTCATCCACTTCTGCTTGACGAATTAAAGTAGGCGTGATGCAGTACAATTATTAAGTAGAATTGGAAAGGAAACATAATGAAACATCCACTTATCAATTAAGTCCATTTTTGCAATTAACACTTAAATATGACTTTTTTATAACATTTCAAGACAAAAAATAACACAGCATACTGTATGTAGAGAACAGGAATACATTACAGCAGCGGCTCGACGTGGCAACCACCAACGTTGTTACGGACATTATACCTAAGTAGTATGTCCTGGTTCATACTCTCCATCCCACCTGTTGTCTCTTCGATTTCTAGTGCAGCGGCCACAACTCGTGACAGCAGATCTTCCTTTGCCTCTACAGGAGTCTCGCAACTTAAATTTTGCATTCGACCCCACAAGTAGTAGTCCGTAGGAGCAAAATCCGAGGCCACGTGATTGGACTACCTCGACCTATCCATCTTTCGCTATATCGTCTACTGAGATGTGTCCGAACCGCACGTGAGAAATGAAGTGGTGCGCCGTCATGCTGAAACCACATTTCCTGGCGGACATCCAGTGGCAGTGTTTCCATGAAAGGGTCCAATACATTTTGTAGGAAGATAACGTAGGACTAGCTACCTTGAATGGAAGGAGGTATGGCCCAATCACAACAGTTCAGAATACCTGCCCGCACGTTAATAGCAAACCTGTGCCGAGATTCCTGAACATGCCTGGCCTGAGGGTTTTAGTCGGCCCAGACATGGCTGTTTCGAGAATTCAGGACATACCCACTAGTGATCTTACATTCATCTGTTAACATAACTCGACACGGAAATAAATGTGTGTCGATGCAGCGGTGCATTAACTACGTAGAATAGGCAGCGCTTTGTGGAAAATCGGCTGGACCCATAGCGGGAACCATCTGAACGTGGTACGTTTGCTCACACAGAACGTTCCAGACGATATTGTGACTAACAAACACTGCAAGCGCAGTTGTGTGAGTACTCTTCAATCCGATGCAGCGTCCGCCGCTCGTTGTCTCGCGGTAGCGTTCTTGCTTCCCGAGCACGGGGTCCCGGGTTCGATTCCCGGCGGGGTCAGGGATTTTCACCTGCCTCGAGATGACTGGGTGTTTGTGTTGTCTTCATCATTTCATCATCATCCAGGAAAGTGGCGAAATTGGACTGAGCAAAAATTGGGAAATCGTACGGGCGCTGATAACCACGCAGTTGAGCGCCCCACAAAACCAAACATCATCATCAATCCGATGTAGTACATCATCTTCAAATTCGGGCGTGCGGCGTTACCGTGGAGCACCACAGTCTTGCCTCCTCTGAGGGTACCTGGTTCTCTGAGCCGCTGTGTAACTTGGGCAAAAGTTCTTTGCGGTGGCATGGTACGTTTCGGAAAACGTTCGTGAGACAGCCGACTAGGAGCTCCCCTGTATCTCGAGCTTTCGCTATACACAGCATATCTGCGCATTCCGTAAACGTGTACCGAACCATGTTTACTATATCGGTAGGTGGTAAGTTCCGATGGGATCGAACTGCCGAGGTCATTGGTCGTTCTATATCGGAGACGCACAGGCACTGAACAGGTCTCGCAGCAAGGCAGACTTTAAGTGACATCAGCTGACCGTCTGACGTACTACACGTCATCCTGTCTACTCTGTTGCATACCAGGACAAGCATCTCTGAGACTTCTCTCTTTCTCTCAGCAGACGTGGACGCGTTAAGACCTCTGAATTGAAACTGTCGTAGAACAGAAACGTTTCCGGACGCCGTTTCCTACTCAGAATATTATGGGTTCAAATGGCTCTGAGCACTATGGGACTTAACTTCTGAGGTCACCAGTCCCCTCGAACTTAGAACTACATAAACCTAATTAACCTAAGGACATCACACACATCCATGCCCGGGGCAGGATTTGAAACTGCGACCATACCGGTCGCGCGATTCCAGACTGAAGCGCCTAGAACCGCTCGGCCACTCTGGCCGACATATTATGTATTCACTCCCCTCTACAAGTCATAGACGTTTGTAACGGGAATTTCCTCACACTCTTTATAACATCGTCTGTCCAAGAAAGCAAAAATTACATATAAAGTTGTCATTATCGCCACAGTTCGATACAGAATACCACTAGTCAGAGTGAGATAGTATCATGAGACTAACCGGAGAGCTGTAATTCCATTCGGAGCCGTGTCGGGCTGTAAACTGAGACACAGAGAGCCGGTGAAAATCCTGAGAAGAATGCAGAGGGGGAATAGTTTTACTACCCACCAGTAATAGAGGACAACTCCAATAGAGTCCCTGCTGGTAATCAAGGAAATTTACGCTACGCCTTAAGATTCAAATGAGAACAGCCATTTACTTGCTACGAAGAGGAAACAGAGAAAGCGTGGGGCGGGGATTTAAATTTTCAGGTCCTTCACGAGAGGGAGATATTGTTACAGAACAGTTGAAATGTTGTTTAATATATTAGAAAACAAAGAGTGAAGAATTTTTCTAATGTCCTATACACATACACTGTACATGGACAATCCAGTTACATTAACATGGTTCAGAATATAGTGTATTTCTAACTCACTAATAATACATCGAATTACTGATATATTATCACAAGAAAATTAAAAGAAAGTATTTATCATCTCACGATAAGTGCAGCAGATATGCAGGTTTAGTCATGAAAAGACACTATTTTAGTTCCTGAATGGGTAAAGATACAGAAATATGGCGTGGAACAATTCATAGCACAAAAATGTCACATACTTTTATTATAACACTAGCTTAGCGCCTCCTAGGCTGTATGATATGCACCGATGTCTTTCATTTTCCTTAATTCATTATTTTTGCTCACAAATTGGAACAACTAAACTTTTCTCGGTAATTAAGGAAATAGAAGGTCTTTTCCGAATGTACTCCTGGCAAAATAGCGATTCTGGTACCTAGAGTACAAGATTTTTGTTGATCATGCCTTTTGAGTTCTTGTGGTGATAGTTCCGTAGAAACATTCATACCCTAACACATACTTCTTTAAATCTAACCGAGAAGTGAAATACCAATTTTCATAGATTTGGATTTTTTAAATAAGAGGAAGTATTTTGTTAAAAAATTCATCCCCTGTTCCGTACCCCCACCCTTTGAAAATGCTTTCATAATAAAACATTTTCATAAAGCTTTTCATCTCCTATTTCACTCCCTTGGGGTGTTGAATTTCCAAAAACACAGAAACACGTACTCTTTTTCTCAATTTCTAACCAAGTTGTCAAATGTCAATCTTCATAGATGTAACTTCAAAAATACTTTAGTTTTTCTTCAATAACGATTTATTTTCAAAGAATCTTTCACCCACTATTTTACCCCCTAGTGGTTGAGTTTGCAGAATGCTGAAACATTCATATTTTTATTTCTAGCTGAGAAACCAAATACCAATTTTCGCAATTCTAGTTTCAAAACTATTTTAAATTGTGAAATTTTTTCGAAAAGCTGTTCATCCCCTGTTTCATCCTATTATGAGTGGAATTTCGAACAACCCCTTCTTAAACGCAGCCAACGGCATAAGATAAAGGCTGGACAATAATGAGTCTGTGAATCAGTCTGGCCCTGTTTCACCCCCTTAGGGATAGGTCTTCCAAAAACACTGACTAAGGTTTTTTTTGCGTTTCTAACCGAGAAGATATACACCAGTTTTCAAAGATTTACATTCAAAAATTATTTCACAATTAAATATTTTCATAAAACATTTCACCCCTGTTTCACCTACTTAGTGGCTGACTGTCCAAAAACAGTGAAAGACTTTTTTTTGTTTGAAAGAGAGAAGCCATATACAAGTTTTCATAGACTTAGCTTTAAAAATGCATTTGTCATGAAATATTTTCAAAAACTCTGCATCCCCTATTTCACATCACTTAGGGGTTGAATTTCCAAAATCGTTGAATTTCTTTATTTCTAATGAGGAAGACAAATATCAATTTTCACAGTTGTAGCTTTAAAACACTTAGCAGTTATTTAATAATTTTTTATTTTCCTAAACAACGTTCTTCCACTATTTCACCCAGGAAGGTATTAATTTTCCAAAAAAGGTGAAACAAATACTTCATTTCTGGCCGATAAACCAATTACCAGTTTTCGTAGTTCTAGCTTTAAAAGTGCCTTAATAGCGAGATAATTTTAAAGAATCTTACACGCTCTGTTTCATCTCCTTAGGGAAAGAATATCGAAAAACCCCTTTTTAAATCCGCTTGCAGCGTAAGATTAGTACCTTCTGCAAATTTCAAGTTTCTATCCTTAATGCTTTTGACTGGGCGATGATGAGTCAGTGAGTGAGTCACTCAATCGGAACATCGCCTTTAATATACAGAGATTGATTCTTTTAACTCTTTTATGAATCTAGATATTACACCAAATGTGCTTTTTATAAATGAAGCTGTATACCTTTTAATCACTTCCGAAAGCTCTTGAAAAGAATAGTTCAATCGCGTAACATTTTGTAACACTTGTTAACGGCGAGGCTCCAATTTTTCACAAGGAAAACGGAAAAATTTGTTGAAATTACGAGGCATGGCCGCCAGTATTGGCTACTGTGATGTAAACGCTACAGCTGATGTCTACATATCAGGCTCCGTAATTTAGGTTGTCTCCCTATCTCCACTGAAGAATATTTAAAAGAAAGGAGTCTTGCATAATCTTGCCTGCCATCACAAGACAGTTCATTTCCATTTCAGTGCTTAACGCTCGGAGACATCTATACTAATGAGAAACTGGGTGTACCAGTGGAATGTTGTTGAATGCCTCTATTTAACCCAGGATTTCATTTGAGATTATGACCCTGGTTTCATCCCCTGAGTCATTATCACCTCTTCATTATATATGATCGACATCTAAGTAAATACAATGTGACTGCGATGCTACTCTTAGTGGCAACGCCTTTCGCAAGACGTGGTGGAAGAATGTTGGGTTAACCAGAGTTAATCAAGACAGAAATGAACTGAGAATCCTCACTATTGATCTCACCAATTTACTGACTCTGTATGTAAAGAAACAGTTTCTTACAGTTGATGTAATGCAAATGTTTTTCCCATGTATGCTTTACGCTACCAAATATTCTGAAAGAAAAGCTTATGTGGTAGCAGAAATTCTCAATGACTACGTCTCAGCCGGTACGTGAGTCAGAGTTCTACAGCGACGTGGATATATAGCTGAAAATCCTTGCCTTATGTAATAGTGAACATTGCTTAATTCATCGGTCCCATCGAATTAGGGAAGGATAGGGAGGACGTCGGCCGTGCCCTTTCAAAGGAACTATTCCGAAATTTGCCTGAAGCGATTTAGGAAAATCACGGAAGATCTGAATCAGGATGACCGCACTCGGGTCTGAACCGTCGTCCTCCCGAATGCAAGTCCAGTGTGCTAACCACATCGCCACCTCTCTCGGTCGTTATACATGATGGGGCAGTGTCTCGCGCATCTCAGTGTTTGTGAGGTCATGTCTCCTGATTTATGTATCATACGTTTACATAATTTTGTAAGTACATTCAGTGGCACATGTGGATACTCTCTGCAAAATGTGTTGAGAGTAGAGTTAGTAGCAAAGAAGTCGCAAATTAAAACGTCAGGCGAGAAGCAACAATTTTTTCTCTCATCTCATTATTTGACGTCTATCTACCGAACCATGTCTCATGCAACGATAAATTATTATAGATACATTTAGTGTAATATGCGGGTACTGTCGGCGAAATGTATTGCGAATAGAGTTAGTAGCACAGAAATAACAAAACTGAATGTCAGTCAGCGGCACTTTTTGACGTAACTTATTGTTTAGGGCGTCATATCGTTGGATGTATGACAGGTCGGTGGTTCTTTGCGCCACAGCGATTGTTGCCTAACAGTAAAGGATATGTGCACCAGGTTTGTTTCAAACTGGTCCAGTGGCTTAGGAAAAGGTGAGAAACATACATACACTTTTATAATACGTATGGATTTATCCTGACCGCCGATGTTCCTCTCTAGGCTTGTCATGAAACTAGTGCGGAATGGCAACTATAACGTAAAATGACGACGAAGAGCCCTGTAACTCACAGATAGCTTTATACTGCGATATTTTGTATGAAGTCGACTACTACAGAACGACAATGTTCCGACGAATCTACTGGTGGTCTCACTTTTAGGAATACGTAAGTCTGTATAGAAGACCTATTGCATAAATCACCCCTATTTTAGAAATGTAATTGTAAAAGAAGCAAACAATTATTGTGTGCAGCTGTAATAAGTGATACTAGACAAAATTCTCATTGTTTTCGCCATTTGTTAATGGAAGGAAACGATATAGTCTACAATGTTGTTCATTACATTCACGACACCGGGAAGGCTAACAGCTAACGAAGTTTTACCTATTGCACGTATAAAACAGTAGCAGGAAAACACATGATGGAATTTGTAGGTGATTAGAGGTTGTGTAGTGTGTAAAGTTAAGTACACTGAGTAGCCACTTCTGGCATCAACAACGGTCCCAAGTGACTGACCGTCGATTCTAACTGAGCTTGAATGGGAGCTACGGGTATGTCACTTCAGGCTACCTCAGTTTTACACAAGAGGTCAACAGTTGTTGTGGTTGGCGAGCAGTGGTGAGCCAGTCTCTCTGCGATACAATGGAAGAGGTTTCAATCCATCAGAAACCTGGAAAATGTTATGGCACTGGGAACACTCGAACATTCTCTGTATCGAGGTAGGTCAGGACAGGACAGTCAACATGAACCCTTGAGTTACCTTGTTGAAAGACGTCATGGAGACCTCGAAGAAATGGTGGAGCCATAACACGCCAGAAACGTAACGGCTGCTGTCCAATTGCCAGATATACTAACAGTACGTGATCCTGTTTTGTACCCAATGTCACTCAGTATCATCACGGGAAGTGTTGGAACCATATGACGATGCCATATGCAATCTGGCAACTTTCGTTCTCCCCGCAGCCACCACGCACAGGTATTCTCCTCGGAGACTCCACACACGATTTCCGTCCATCGTGATGCTGTACACAAAACGCATCCCGTGTCGGCGTGATTCTCTCTGCTGTCGCGTCAGAAGAAGTCGCAGTGATGGTCACCGTGGTGGCAATCCTTGGTGCTCCAGACGTTGTCGAAATATCCGTGTGTAATTGAAAGTAACTATGAAACTATCTCGCAAGATACGTTTATTAAAAGGTGACCAATTTCAGTGATCACATAATGATCTCCAGACCTTCAACCATACTGATGGGTAATGGCTGTGCATGGAGCAGGAAACGCTGAGTGACGACGGTCAACTGCAGTTGATCAGTTAACGTTCCTGCTCCACGCATGACTGTTGTCCATCAATATTGTTGGAGGTATGAAGTTCATCATGCGATGATGGAAACCAGTCAACTTTTAATAAACATGCCTTCCGATATACACTGTTCTATAAATAATTTATAATATTACATTGCGACCGCTTACTATTTCCAACAATGTTTACAAAAATAATTTCTCCGTTTGTATAGCTGTCTTTCTACAACTAAGCGCCTTAGTGACATGTTGACCTTCCACTGATGTCTCAACAGATGTCCTATCGTTCTGTCCCTTCTTTTTTCCGAACCTTATCAGTTCACCTAATTTCCAACATTTGTCACTAGCACCTCATCTGAAACTCTTTGATTCTGTTCTCCTTCGTTTTTCCCACATCCCATGTTTCGCTAACATACAGTAATGTGCTCCAAATGTACGTTCTCAGAAATTTCTTCCTCAAATTAAGTCCTAAGTTTTGTCAGCTCTAATCTTTTTTACGTCGTTCAAATGACTCTGAGCACTATGGGACTTAACATCTGAGGTCTCAGTCCCCTAGAACTTAGAACTACTTAAACTTAACCAACCTAAAGAAATCACACGCATCCATGCCCGAGGCAGGATTGGAACCTGCGACCGTAGCGATCGCGCGGTTCCAGACTGAAGCGCCTAGAACCGCTCGTGCACTGCGGCCGGCATTTACGTGGGCCTTTCTCCGTCCGCCATGGGGTACTCTACTGCCTAGATGGCAGTTCTGATGTTAAGTTTCTTGCTGTTCTCATTTCTGCTAATTCTCATTACTTTTGTGTTTTTTTGGTTTACTCTCAGTCAGTTTTCTCTACTAATTAGACGCCTCATTCCACTCAATAGCTCCTGTAATTTATTTTCATTTTCACTTGGTATAGCGAAGTTATATGCGAATCTTATCATTGATATCCTTTCAACTTGAATTTTAATCCCACATTTGTTCTTCCACGAAATACAGCACGATCTACTAACAGACAACCAACATACAATGCGATTTATGAATGAGAAACCTGCTGTGTAATCTTTCCTTATCAACAGAATGTAGATGGCGTTAGTCTTACGAGAAAATATTTAAGCATTAAGAAACTGAAACGATATTAGCTATAAAATACACACCATCACCTCTGTTCCGAGAGTTCCGGAACCTGTACAGGAAATTGGAATAGAGATCAACATAAACATCGTATCCGCGATTTTTATTGCTCATGAAAATCACACATTGCATGTTGTACCACAGTACAGCGAGACCTTCAGAGGTGGTGGTCCAGATTGCTCTACCCACCGGTACCTCTAATACACAGTAGCACGTCCTCTTGCGTTGATGCATGCCTGTATTCGTCGTGGCATACTATCCACAAGTGCATCAAGGCACTGTTGTTCCAGATTGCCCCACTCCTTAACGGTGATTCGGCTTAGATCCTTCAGAGTGGTTGGTGGGTCACGTCGTCCATAAACAGACCTTTTCATTCTATCCCAGACATGTTCAATAAGATTCATGTCTGGAGAACATGCTGACCACTCTAGTCGAGCGATGTCGTTATGCTGAAGGAAGTCATTCTGAAGATGTGCGCGACGGGGGCGTGAATGCCTCGCCAATATTCTGCTGATATGGTTGCACTATCGGTCGAAGGATGGCATTCACGTATCGTACAGCCGTTACGGTGCCTTCTACGATCACCAGCGGCGTACGTCGGCTCTACACAATGTCACCCCAAAACAACAGGGAACCTCCACCTTGCTGCACTCGCCGGTAGGTGCGTCTGATGCGTTCAGCATGTCCGGGTTGCCTCCAAACAATTCTGCGACGATTGTCTTGTTGCAGGCATATGCGACACTAATCGGTGAAGAAAACGTGATGCCAATCTTGAGCACTCCATTCGGCATGTCGTTGGGCGCATCTGTACTGCGTTGCATCGTGTCGTGGCTGCAAAGATGGACCTTGCCATGGACGTCGGGAGTGAATTTGCGCATCATGCAGCCTATTGCGAACAGTTTGAATCGTAACACGTCGTCCTGTGTCTGCACGAAAAGCATTATTCAACATGGTAGCGTTCCTGTCAGGGTTCCTCCGAGACATAATCCGTAGGTAGTGGACATCCACTGCAGTAGCAGCCCATGTGCGGCTTGAGTGAGGCATGTCGTCGACAGTTCCTGTCTCTCTGTATCTCCTCCATGTCCTAACAACATCGGTTTGGTTCACTCCGAGGCGCCTGGACACTTCCCTTGTTGAGAGCCCCTCCTGGAACAAAATAACAATGCGGACACGATCGAATCGTGGTATTGACCACCTAGGCATGGTTGAATTACAGAAAACACGAGCCGTGTACCTACTTCGTGGTGGAATGACTGGAAGTGATCTGCTGTCTAACCCCCATCGTCTAATAGGTGCTGCTCATGCATGGTTGTTTACATCTTTTGGTGTGTTTAATGACATCTCTGGAAATTCAAAGGGACTGTATCTGTGATACAATATCCGTCAACGTCTATCTTGAGAAGCTCTGGGAACCGAAGTGATGCAAACCTTTTTTATGTGTGTAAAAATATTATATTATGAGTTTTATGTGATAAAAGATAAAAGAAGATATTCAGTTCAATTTTATCAATTTTTATTTTGACATCAGTATTGTCAAGACTAACAGTAGTAGCAAGAAGTTTATAGCAAGTTACAGCTGGGAGAAGTTCATTGCGATTTCTGAGTCAGAACGCTTATAATGTAGGACGGATGGGTTGCCCAACTGGTACTGGAAATTGTATCACGTGAAGAACAAACAAGCTTGGAGTAATGGATTCTCGAAATCGGTCATAATTATTTACGTTAACTAAGTGTAACCAAGTATTTGAAGTCAAAGAAGACGCTTACGATTGCGATTACTCGACTGTACACTCAACACAGATATTTTATTTTGTTATTCTCGTTCGGCCTGCACTAAAGTGCATAAAGGTTAATCTTCATTTCCATAAAAAGCACACAGGAATTAAAATGTTATACCCAGACCAGAATAGGGAAGCTGATCTTGCTACGACGGGCGTGTCGCCAAGAGTCAGTTCACGCTTTATTCGACATAGAGTACACTCCAACCCTGTGTTTTTGAAACGTCTGTTCGTTATCGGAGAAGCCATGTCTACTGACCACAGTTATGTAAATTCACATTCACTGCTGGTTAGAAGACAATCTCCTCTTGTTTCATCACGTACAGCAACAGTGACAGTGAAGCGAAAGCTGTTGTGTGGTATTGTAGGAAATTTGACTGTGTTCTTACATAAACCCAGTCATGTCAAATGGAAATACATATACACACTTAGTACCAACACACTACCCATTGTTCTAAAACAGCAGGGAGTGGTTCCAATACGGTGGCTATACAGCTCGCTATTTACGTGTTGCAGTTCAAAAATGGTTCAACTGGCCCCAAGCACTATTGGACATAACATCTGAGGTCATCAGTCCCCTAGACTTAGAACTACTTAAATCTGACTAACCTAAGGACATAACACACGTCCATGCCCGAGGCAGGATTCGAACCTGCGACCGTAGCAGCAGCGCGGTTGCGGACTGAAGCGCCTAGAACCGCTCGGCCACGTGGCCGTCGGTGTTGCAGTTGACCATAACTCTGTGTTTAATCTAATAGAAATAAATAAGAGTTCCGCAGAACAAATAGAGGGTAGGAAGGGTACCGTAGAGCGGAATTAGTCACTACTTCTGCCTCTGAGACCTTGCAAATCGTTCGAAGGTTTAAGACAAACACATTCTTTGCTTCACTGGTCTTGTATCAGGGCTCTCCATGTGATGTTTAAAAACGATGAGTGTTTGAGTCAGTATTTTGGATACGAATTCATGGTTGTTATTATTTCATATTCATTTTAAATAATTTGGTTAAATATCTGCTCCTTTTCGTGCATATAATTTCAGTCTGTTATTATAAGGGCAGTCAAATAAAAAAAGAGGCAGGCGATATAAACAGCATGACGCGAACGTTGGTAACGGAGGTAGTATTCCTCTATTGTGAATCAGGAAGAATAGTGCGAAAGTTCATCACTGCACCATTTGCCAGTCACACGTGTTCGACGTGATACATCAAATATATTCGCAGTAGCGAATACGAACAACTGTCAGCTGTATAGAAGAATGACGACAGTGAAAATTTGTGCCGGACCGGAACTCTAACGCGAATTTCCCGCTTTACACGAGCAGTCACCTTAACCGCTTCGGCTATCCGTGCACTACTCAGACCCAGCCTGTAGTGGTTAATAAAAAAGAAAAAAGAGAAGAAAAGAAAAGAAAAGGTTGAAAATGTGGGAAGAAATGGTGAATAAAAAGGGGGTTTAAAAATCGTAAATGACCGTGAAAAAGGGAAAGAATGAAATGCAAATCGGACTTCGTATTACAGAAAAGCTATCGGACTTCGTGATTCGGAAAAGCTACTGTTGGGGTGGTCCTTGTGGCGTTTCTGAGCAAAAGTCAAACCAATTTCCACTACAAAAATTATTTAAAAAAAGACAGAGAATAACAAATGTGACTAACAGCGGGAAATGGCGTAGATAAGAGTTCATTCTTTACTATGTTAACATGTCTTCTTTCGTGCGGCGTCCAGGTCCTCAAAAATCTCCTACTTCATTTCTGCGTGAAAAGTCTGCTCCGAAATTTTGCAATAAGTTTCATTGTCCAGGAATTTCTAATGTATACAAAACCGTCTTGATATTAATTACGATTTATTTTACGTTGCTTCCCTCCTCCAAATGTCATAACAACTTCCACAATATGTCTACACATTAAAATCAGATCAAGTCTGCATTAAGCTTCCGCTCGCGAGAGACAAAAAAGAAACGGATAGAAAAAAAAGAGTTACAATTTTAGTATTTTCTCTGCCGTCGAGCGCTCATACCGCTGCGACGGTATAATTTATGTCTGAGGGAACGAGTGTAGCGCGGCGAAATTCAAAGTCCCCAAACTTCATAAGCCATCGTTCCTACGTCACAACCTGTATTCGTAAACACATTTTGTCATTCCCATTCAGAGGAGGACAATGTAACTGAAAGTCGCTGCCCGGTATCGGCAAATAAATACAACACATGCATTGCAATACCGTGTTCGACGTGATGTCAGCTAGTCGTGCGTGCATCTGGCTTCACTATTGCGGACGGGAAATAGGAACAGTTAGGTGTAGTGATGTTTTTGACTGTGGAAGGAGTGTCAGGAAGTTAAATTCATCCCGAATGTACGCTGTGTATTGCAAACACTGTCCGTCACATGAGCATGTATTTGCGTGAAATAAACGATTTCAAGAAGCCTGCGTTTCACTGAATGACAGCAGTCGGCCACAATACGCCTATCGTCTCATTACTCATTCTGTCATTGCTGCGATGGATGCTGCTGTCAGAAATGACCGACAGTGTAAGACATTAGGCTAGTGTTAGGCACCAGTGACGGTACCTCTCACACCATGACAGAGCATCTGAAGTTCGGAAAACCTGTGCTCAGTGGGTTCCGCACACTCAGACACAGGAGCAGAAGTTGGACAGAATATCTAAATCACTGAAGCACCTGGAACGGTATCACGATTGTCGTGGGAGGTGAAACACTGTGCCATTATTTTGAGGCGGACAACAAGCGTCGGAGCCGGCAATAGAAGAACATGGACTAACCCCACCAAAAAAATAGATAATCGTGCACGACATTTCCGGAAAATTATTTATACCTTTCTCTTTGACTGCAAGGGCCCGCTGATCATTGGCTTTCTGGAACACGGCGCCACAATGACTCACAGCGATACGAGCACACTTCCCAAAAACTGGACTGCGCCATCAATTCAAAACGCCCAGGAATGTTGACGGGTGACATCATTCTGTTGTAGTACAGTGCCCACTCATACAACGCCAAGACTGTTCCGACTACGCTGGGAAGACCTTTAACACATACTTCACACAGTCACGACCTATCCCCATGCGGTTTCCTTATTTTTGGAATCCCGAAAAAGTTATTGCCTCGGACGAAAAGGCGCACGCCTGCGTTCAACCATGGTTCCATAGGTAACCGAAAACTTTTTTCCACGAAGGCACTGATCGTCTCGCAATGGGAGAAATGTGACACAGTTATTTGGAACACTGCTGAATTAATAAAAGTTTATTTACTTTTTTCCATCTGCCTCGTTTTCATTTGACTGCCGTGTGGAGAAGAAGGCAATATGTGGGCGAATGGCAGAGCTTTTGAGAGTGTTTCACAATACTCGAAATACCAATCCATAACTCTCCAATACGCATCTCGTACGTTCTCTTCAAATTGCGCGATCGTTCCCAAGTAAAGGTATGTAATTCCCGTATTTCAATTCCTCGTTTTAGCACGTAACAATGGCGACATGGTTATCAAATTTAGAGATCCTAATTTTTTGTCAAATAATACATTTAGCTTACATAAACACTGGAAGGTGCCGTCGATGAAACATTTAAACCAGAAACGAGATGACATTGTTATGTGGAACCGATATGTGGATCAGCTAAAGGCAGAGGGCTAAAGGAGAAAATATAATTTTAATTTCTTGAAGCGTTTAAAGTCATGATTTTTTATCGTAATGGTAAACTCATGTACAGCGTTTAGTTACACAAAAATACCTGAAATAAAGTCATATTTTATCCCAACTAGGTTGTTTTACAAATACCAAATTTTGCTAATACAAATTTCTAAAGTAACTCGTCGAATTACAAGTTTGCTTGGAGTCAGACAGCATTCGAACAGATGCACATAGTCTTCTGTCTGTGAGTATATACACTCCTGGAAATGGAAAAAAGAACACATTGACACCGGTGTGTCAGACCCACCATACTTGCTCCGGACACTGCGAGAGGGCTGTACAAGCAATGATCACACGCACGGCACAGCGGACACACCAGGAACCGCGGTGTTGGCCGTCGAATGGCGCTAGCTGCGCAGCATTTGTGCACCGCCGCCGTCAGTGTCAGCCAGTTTACCGTGGCATACGGAGCTCCATCGCAGTCTTTAACACTGGTAGCATGCCGCGACAGCGTGGACGTGAACCGTATGTGCAGTTGACGGACTTTGAGCGAGGGTGTATAGTGGGCATGCGGGAGGCCGGGTGGACGTACCGCCGAATTGCTCAACACGTGGGGCGTGAGGTCTCCACAGTACATCGATGTTGTCGCCAGTGGTCGGCGGAAGGTGCACGTGCCCGTCGACCTGGGACCGGACCGCAGCGACGCACGGATGCACGCCAAGACCGTAGGATCCTACGCAGTGCCGTAGGGGACCGCACCGCCACTTCCCAGCAAATTAGGGACACTGTTGCTCCTGGGGTATCGGCGAGGACCATTCGCAACCGTCTCCATGAAGCTGGGCTACGGTCCCGCACACCGTTAGGCCGTCTTCCGCTCACGCCCCAACATCGTGCAGCCCGCCTCCAGTGGTGTCGCGACAGGCGTGAATGGAGGGACGAATGGAGACGTGTCGTCTTCAGCGATGAGAATCGGTTCTGCCTTGGTGCCAATGATGGTCGTATGCGTGTTTGGCGCCGTGCAGGTGAGCGCCACAATCAGGACTGCATACGACCGAGGCACACAGGGCCAACACCCGGCATCATGGTGTGGGGAGCGATCTCCTACACTGGCCGTACACCACTGGTGATCGTCGAGGAGACACTGAATAGTGCACGGTACATCCAAACCGTCATCGAACCCATCGTTCTACCATTCCTAGACCGACAAGGGAACTTGCTGTTCCAACAGGACAATGCACGTCCGCATGTATCCCGTGCCACCCAACGTGCTCTAGAAGGTGTAAGTCAACTACCCTGGCCAGCAAGATCTCCGGATCTGTCCCCCATTGAGCATGTTTGGGACTGGATGAAGCGTCGTCTCACGCGGTCTGCACGTCCAGCACGAACGCTGGTCCAACTGAGGCGCCAGGTGGAAATGGCATGGCAAGCCGTTCCACAGGACTACATCCAGCATCTCTACGATCGTCTCCATGGGAGAATAGCAGCCTGCATTGCTGCGAAAGGTGGATATACACTGTACTAGTGCCGACATTGTGCATGCTCTGTTGCCTGTGTCTATGTGCCTGTGGTTCTGTCAGTGTGATCATGTGATGTATCAATAAAGTTTCCCCTTCCTGGGACAATGAATTCACGGTGTTCTTATTTCAATTTCCAGGAGTGTATTTGTGTATACATTCAGGCGTATATACAGATTGGTCAGAAACTGTCTAAAAAGATAGTAAGAGTGGCCTAGGGGGGGGGGGGGGGGGTTGCACCGAGACATAATTCTTAAGAAAAAATTGGATACGTTGCGATGTTTACGAGTTACTTACCTTTGAAGTTAGCAAGTCAGATCGTCGCGCGCGTAAATTCAAGCAACCTGTCCAGGGCAGTGTAGTCAAACATGTTCTTTGTTCGGTTTCCTCAAACAGAAGAAACGTAGCTTTTGCTCAGCTAGCTTAATTTGTTGCTTCCGAAAAAGGCATATTTGAAAATGTGGTAACTCACCGACCCGAAGATGTCTCCGCTTTTCCGCATTTTAGAGCGTGCAAGTGTTTGATATTAATCGCACAGTGACCTGATGGCTAACTTCAATGCTAACTAACAATGAAACGTCGCAACATATCGAGTCTTTTCTGAGGAATTATTTCTCAGCACAGCCTCCCATGCAGCACAATCATAAACTTTTCAGACTTTTCTGGTCAACCTAAATGTTAATAACTGAATATGTATAACTATCGGATAAAAGAAGATGCGAAAATTTATAACAGATTACTGACATTGTCTTTCTTTTTTTCTTTCCTGCTTCCAGTGTTACGAACGTAGTAACTTATTTTTATGTAACTGTATGCTGATAACGCTTTCCTCAATGATGAAGTACTGTATGGTAAGTTGAAAGGTATAATTAATTTTCTTATTTGATAACAAAAATCGATGAGTGATTAAGATTTTAAGACGACAAATCATTAAATGTGTCAATTAAATTAAAGAAATTTTCGTGATAGTAAATGATTTCCAGTATATTCTGTGTCCTCTTTTAACATTATTCCTGTGTATCTGATTGACTTACTAAGAGTCGTGTAAATTCACCGTGTAGTTTAATGCGGGTGTGGTAGATAAAAACATATACATTGGTAAAAAAGGATTTCACTGACGATAGCAAGATAACGTTTTATGAGGAAGTTGTCTGAAAACGTAATGCTCCCTATCAAGTGAATAGGTACAGTGCCTTCCCCACCCGCATGAAAATTACGCCAGGTGACGCACAGTGCATCGAAAACTCATGAAATCAGTGAAGATAAGGTGATTCTGGCGCTTGAAAAGTGCATACGCAGAAAGAATCCTAAACAAAAGTTTTTATTCTTGTTTACGGGGTTACTTACCTTGAACGTATGAACGATAACCAACGCCTCCGTGTTGGGAATTTAACGGAAATTACGTTCATAGTCATGCTAGTAATGTTATATTAATACGATATAGTGCTCATAGTCATGGTAGTAATGTTATATTAATACGATATAGTGCTCAGTTGTTACCAACAATGCTTAATTTCTGATGTAAATGGTAAAATCTATGACTGACTGCTCCGTAATGAAATACTCCACCAATCACGAGACCGTCATGTTTACAGAGCTGAGTATGGTAAAGTTAGAAGCATGCAGTGTCTGTATGTATTTACAGTCCAACATGAAACAATCGACAGGGTCTGATCAAAAGAGTCAGGGCACCGCAATGCAGCACGTAATTCAGCACTAAATATTACGAGAGGAGTAACCGACAATGTAAAAGGAGGCTGGGTGTATTGTGTTGTCACCAGAGAAGCAGTAGCTCAAGAGAGCTCAGTGAATACGAACGCGGGCTAATCATTGGATGTCACCAGAGTAACAAATCTACAAGCAAGCATTAAGTGATGTGATTATGAAGTGGAAACGTAAAGGAAAGAATGAGCAGACAGACTGATAGGGACTGTCGAGTACTGTGTGGGGAGTTTGTAAAAAAAATCGCTTGAAATCAGTGAATGGAGTCACTCGTGAGTTCGAGAGTGCTATAATCAGGCCAGCTAACATAATGACTATGTATATGGAGAAAACAATGGGGTACGTTAGACCAGCAGCTCCTCAAAAGCCACACATTTTTGTAATCAGTTCTAAGCCACACAAGAGACGGTCTAAGAACGACGTCACTGGACGAGTTATTTGGATGAAGGTCCTTGCTGTAACGTGTGTCAATCTGGTAGAAAGTGTGGGTTTGGCGAATGCCTGGAGAACAGAGTACAAAGGTACAGAAGTACAGAGGAGGAGGAGGAGATTAGTGTTTAACGTCCCGTCGACAACGAGGTCATTAGAGACGGAGCGCAAGCTCGGGTGAGGGAAGGAAGGGGAAGGAAATCGGCCGTGCCCTTTCAAAGGAACCAGCCCGGCATTTGCCTGAAGCAATTTAGGGAAATCACGGAAAACCTAAATCAGGATGGTCGGAGACGGGATTGAACCGTCGTCCTCCCGAATGCGAGTACAGAGGAGGTGGTATTACGGCGTAGGGGCTTTACTCGTGGTTAGGGTTTGATCCATTTGTTGTGCTTCAGAAAAAGCTAAATTTGGGAGGAAATCAACACGTTTTACAGAATTGTGTACTGCTTAAGTAGAAGAACAATTAGGAGATGGTAACCGATGCGTCAGCACCTGTGAGGCGAATGTTAGTGGACAGTAACACTCCTGAAACGGGATGACATGCCCAAAGTCCCGATCTGAATCGAACAGCTTTGGGATGAGTTAGAACGTCGATTTAGCTTCAGATTCCATCGTCTCACATCATCAGCTGTTCTGGTTTTGGCTCTTGAGCTGGAATAGGCTGCCATTCTTCCACCGATATTCAGACGCCTCACTGAAAGTATCCACAGCAGAGTCCCAGAGGCTGGACTCAACCCACATTAACGTCGACTAATACGTTACCGGATACTTTTCATCTGATCGTTTATAGCTGTTAGTGGTCTCTACGTATACTAGGTTTCAACTGCAAATGTCTGAGCGTGAAGGACAAAGACCCTAAAACGGAATATGTTGTGACTTGGCAAGACAGCCAAGCCACTATTAGAGGAAGCCAAAAGGCTGGCCTGAGGTCTGGAGCATTTAAGGAAGTTAGACTTTAGCAAAAAAGGTCGTAGCTGTTGGAACACTCAACTTTAATCCATAATTGGTGAACATCGGTCTGACGGTACAGGCATCACAAGATAAATAGCAAATGATAATGGCGCCGTGCTAGGTCGTAGCAAATGACGTAGCTGAAGGCTATGCTAACTATCGTCTCGGCAAATGAGAGCGTAATTTGTCAGTGAACCATCTCTAGCAAAGTCGGCTGTACAACTGGGGCGAGTGCTAGGACCTCTCTCTAGACCTGCCGTGTGGCGGCGCTCGATCTGCAATCACTGACAGTGGCGACACGCGGATCCGTCGTATACTAGCGGACCGCGGCCGATTTAAAGGCTACCACCTAGCAAGTGTGGTGTCTGGCAGTGACACCACATTCCTGCCCCGCAAATCGGCGTGCGGTTGTGTTATAAGGCTTCCGCCCGCCGTGGGGAGGATCCCATGTTGACGTATGCGACGATGAGGGGAGCCTAACAACAGGCGAGGCCGTGCCACCCGCACCCTGCCATTCGGTCCGAGGGGATCTAGGAATTGCCAGAAAACCTAGTCCAGAGTGCACGCCAACATGCGGTGTATGCGCCCGTAGATAGTCAGGAGGGGCCGAAGGGTCGATCTCCATCGAGTCGGGGCACCCGACGGGCGAAGACGACATATGGTCCGGAGCGGGCAAGTTCCATGGCGGAGGACAACTGGTCACGGGAAGCGATCGGCGACGCGTGACCCAGGGAGGCGCCCGGAGGTTGCAGCGACGCGTCCACTGCGGGCGTCGCCGGCTGGAGAACAGGCGGCGGCGGCTGCGGCGGCGTCGCGTCGCCATCGGGCAAAATGGAAGGCAGCGTCGGTAACACCTGCGGCTGAGGTGAGCCAGTAGATGGGTCCCCAGGGCGCTGACCAGACGGCACCGTCGCTGAAAGCAGACGGGGAGCGGCAGATCCCGTGCGACGACAGAGGCGCAGCTGATTGAGATGCCGACGCACCTCACCAGAGGCCCCCAAAACCAGATACATAGCGCGGCCGAGGCAGCGAAGAATGCGCCCTACGAGCCAACGCCGTGAACCTCGATAGTTGCGGTAGTAAACAACGTCGCCTGGAGCAAAAGCAGGTGTCTGCCGCTGCACAGGAACCTGATGCGGCGGATGTAGCAAGGGCAATAACGCGCACTCCCGCCAATGCGACTCTTTCAGCTTCAACATCTGTGACTTGGAAGTCCTGACCAATCGTTCAGCGGCACCGTTTCACTGTGGCGAAAACGGTGCGGACGTCACAAGTTGAATACCATTGGCCTTGAAGAATGACTGAAATTCTGCGGACATGATTGCGGGCCATTGTCGGAAACAATAGTCTGTGGAAGACCTTCAATGCAAAAGATAGCGGATAACGCTTGGATGGTGGCAGATGACCTCGTGGAAGACATCCGGACAACAAAAGGAAAATTACTATATGAATCGACCACAACCAACCATCGAGCATTCCAGAATGGACCAGCAAAGTCGATGTGCAAGCGTTGCCAAGGGGAAGTGGCTTGTGGCCATGCAAAGAATTTCCGCGTTGGTGCTGATTGTTGTTCGGCACACACCATGCAAGAAGAACACATATTCGTAATCGCGGCATCGATTCCGAACCAAGTACAGTGCTGACGAGCAAGTTGTTTCGTTCTCACTATACCCCAATGTCCTTGGTGGAGGAGCTGTAAGACAGAGGACTGTAACGAACGCGGTACCACGACCCTGGACTGATCATTATCAGATCGTAACAGCAAAACACCACGTCGTACAAAAAGTCAGTCCTTGTGAGCAAAAAATCGGCGAACCAACGGATCCTCGATCCGTGACTTTGACAAGGGCCATTCCGTAGCAACAAAACGCAAAACGGTAGCAAGGACAGGGTCGGCAGCTGTGGCTGTAGCTACACGACGAAAATCAATCGGAAACGAGTCTACCACGTCATCGGTTTCCGAATCAATGAACATGCATTGAAGTTCGGAGGAATCGAATGCTCTATCCTCAGCAACAGGAAAACAGGACAACGCATCGGCGTTTCCGTGCTTAGCGGTGGACCGATACAAGATATCGTAGCGGTACTGCGAGAGGAAAATAGACCAGCGAATGAATTTCTGCGCTGTACGTGGAGGTACAGGCTTGTTCGGATGAAAAAGCGATGTCAAAGGTTTGTGGTCTGTGATGATGGTAAAGTGACGACCATACAAGGAATCATGAAACTTTGTAACACCAAATACGAGAGCCAATGCTTCTTTCTCGATCTGTGAATAATTTCGTTGTGCAGCCGAGAGCAATTTGGACGCAAAGGCCATAGGGCGATCGTGCGAACCATCTTTGTGCGCAAGCACAGCACCGATCCCGAAATCCGATGCATCCACCATCAACAAAAGGGGCTTCCGGGGATCGAATGGCGTAAGGCAAGTATTGGAAAGCAACGCCGATTTCAACTGGCGAAAGGCGCGTTCGCATTCCGTCGTCCAGACGAACGGAACACCCTTACGGCGTAAGCGATGAAGCGGAGCTGAAATGGAAGAGGCGTGGCGCACATAGCGATGATAGTAATTAATTTTTCCCAGCACACTCTGTAGCTGCTTCATATTCTGCGGCGAAGGCAAGTCTTGTATGGCACGGAGGTGTTCTGGACTGGGATATATGCCTGGGGCATTGAATTCATGTCCCAGGTATGGCAAATCACGAGCAAAAAACACACATTTGTCCTTCCGCAAGCGAAGACCATTTTGTCGCAAGACCTGAAATAATGTTCTGAGATTGGCTAAATGTTCGTCTTCCGTCTTTCCGGAGATCACAATATCGTCCAGCTAGTTTGCTGCAGTAGGGACCGACGCACAAACAGTTTGTAGATATTGCTGAAACAATGCAGGGGCGGATGCACACCCAAATGGCAGTCTTTCGAATCGGTACAAACCAAGATGCGTGTTAACCACCAAAACGCGCTGGGATTCTTCGTCCACCGGTATTTGCAAGTACGCATCTGCTAGGTCCAACTTCGAAAAATATTTACCCGGGCACAGTTTGTCAAAAAGATCTTCCGGGCCGGGTAAAGGAAACGTTGCTGTCACTAGTTGTGGATTCACTGTTGACTTGAAGTCCACACAGTCTCAATTTTCCGGAAGGTTTGTGCAAAATTACTAAGGGTGATGCCCAGAGGGAAGCCTGCACATGTTCAATTACACCTTGTTATTCCAAATCGTGTAACGTTTTTGCGACCTCATCACGCAATGCGTGGGGAACATTGCGCTCTTTGAAAAATTTTGGTTGCACATTGACTTTCAGCTCCAAATGTGCTTTATAGTTCTTAGTGCAACCAAGGCCCGGTGCAAAAATGTCTGCAAATTCTTCACATAGACGAGAAACACTGTCTGAAGGCACAGTCTGGTTCACTGATAGGACAAGTTAAACAACTGAAAAAAAAATCGAAACCAAACAAGTTCACTGCAAAAGAAGAATGAAGGACGTAAAATGACACAAGTTTTGTTTGTCCCCTGTATGTTGCAAGAAGGCTGCACTGTCCTAACACAGGGATATGCTGGCCTGAATAACTACAGAGCTTAACATTTGCGGCACGCAACGGAGGTTTGCCCAGCTGTTTGTACGTGTCGTGATTGAGTAGTGAAACCGCAGCTCCGGTATCGAGCTGGAATGGTATTACTTTGCCATGAATGTCCAAGTCAACAAAAAGTCTATTGTCCAGTTGACGACAAGAGCGACTGTCTCGTGCAACGTGAACTGACACTGGTACAAAATCACCTGCGACTTGGCGGGATTTCCGTCGATGTCGACGCACACTTTTTGTGGGACGAACACAGTCACTGTTAGAGAGAGTAGCACTGGGCGGAGTGGAATGAACTACATGAATTTCCATGGGCGAAGTGTCGCAAGCCTGAGTATCCTTGGTTCGATTCCGATTCCAGCGCGAAGCAAAGGGCCTAGAATGGTTTTGAGCTTCCGATCGGAGCTTTTTCTGGCAAACACTTTGAACATGTCCTTTTTTGTTACAGAAAAAGCAAATAGCCTGGCGGGACGGGCAATTCTCACGCGAATTTCTAGTAGCACACTGTGGGCATGATTTCACTGCATTTGCATGCCGGCGCGGGACACGTGGCTGAGAGCCAGGTGGCTTTGTCGCGGCCAGGCGCGAGGACTGTTTACTGTTCCGTGCAGCTCGCCCGGCGGGCCGGTTAACCTGACACACGGGTGCCGAAGTTTCAAATGATTCCTGAGCAAAGTCAAGTGTGTCCTGCTGATCCAATATTTCCATCACTTGTTGAAGGGAGGAATTGACTAGTTTCAAAATCTGTTCCCATATACGAATATCAGAAATGTTCTGTGCAATTGCATCACGTACCATAGTGTCTGAATAAGGGAGTCCACATTCACACTCAAAAGCACAATCCCTAGTAAGGCCTTGCAAGGTTGCAACCCATGCCCTATTAGTCTGACCGCCTGTACGTTTTGTACAAAAGAAGGTATACCTTTTCGCAACTACATTGACTGATTCTTTGAAATATGCATCTAATGCAGACAAAATTTCGTCGTAGAACAGAGTTGCTATGTCGCGTCGGAGAAATAATTTCACTATCACACGGTACGTTTGCACCCCTACACACGATAATAAGAAAGGCTGCCACTCGGTACCTTGAATTCTGTAGGCGCGAGATGGAATCCAAATTGGCGTGACCACTCCGTCCAGCTTTCCAGTGCCGCATCAAAAGGACCAAAAGGTGGTGCAACGGCGTGTTGTGGCTGCGTGAGCTGTGGAGCGGCGGCTGCCGCATCGTTTTGCATTGCACGTTGACCCTGGACGAGCATCCAAGGGCATCCAATAAGGCCTGCGTCTGCTGGTTCTGTATGCGATAAAATTCGGACAGTACATCTGGAGATTGTGGCGAAGCCATGACACATGTAAATCAATACGAACTCAAAATTCTCGTCTCCAAACTGTTGTGACTTGGCAAGACAGCCAAGCCACTATTAGAGGAAGCCGAAAGGCATGCATTAAGCTCACGCAGGCTGGCCTAAGGTCTGGAGCTTTTAAGGAAGTTAGACTTTAGCAAAAAAGGTTGTAGCTGTTAGAATACTTAACTTTAATCCATAATTGGTGAACATCGGTCTGACGGTACAGGCATCACAAGATAAATAGCAAATGATAATGGCGCATTGCTAGGTCGTAGCAAATGACGTAGCTGAAGGCTATGCTAACTATAGTCTCAGCAAATGAGAGCGTAATTTGTCAGTGAACCATTTCTAGCAAAGTCGGCTGTACAACTGGGGCGAGTGCTAGGACCTCTCTCTAGACCTGCCGTGTGGCGGCGCTCGGTCTGCATTCACTGACAGTGGCGACACGCGGGTCCGTCGTATACTAGCGGACTGCGGCCGATTTAAAGGCTACCACCTAGCAAGTGTGGTGTCTGGCGGTGACACCACAGAATACGTTTCTCGCGCAACTACAGCACGTCAGCCACGACGTTTCACGAGAAAGTACATCCCGACGTTGCACCTACATTAGTCTACAGAGTTCCGGAGGTGAAGAAACTGAACTGCCTCAAAACTAATGCAAAAATGGTGACATTTCTGTCCTATTATTTCAAAATTTGTTTGTAACAAGGACATTGGAAATCTGATTACAAAAAAAAATGTTCAAATGTGTGTGAAATCTTATGGGACTTAACTGCTAAGGTCATCTGTCCCTAAGCTTACACACTAATTAACCTAAATTACCCTCATGACAAACACACACACCCATGCCTGAGGCCTCGAACCTCCGACGGGATCAGCCGAACAGTCCATGACTGCAGCGCCTTAGACCGCTCGCTGACTACAAAATTGATTCCGCTCCGTTTCACTTAAAATATAAAGTCCACTGTTGCGCAGAACCACGCCATTAGATTCAGAAATCGACAAATTGATTAGGGCACAGTGCTGTACTCTGAAGATAGGCTACTAAGAAGTACTAGAAGTTTGGTGGTCGATGTTTCAGTCTAGTGGCCGATTTTGGAATCACATGAAAGGATACCCACTAAAGTCCGTCATAAACAATTTCCGGCATTTTCAACTCTTTTTGTTTCTGTGGAGGATTTGTGGAGCATTTGTAAATGTTTCCGGCAAATGTATTTTTAGTGTTTTATAACATATTAAAGCTGTTTGGAAGATATTGTTAGTTCTTTAGTTATGGAACCTTATGTCAAGTAAAACTGCAGACATTTTTAAAATCAGTGACGCAATGTGCGGACGGTAAGCCACACGTCGTCAATCGTGTACCATCTCCCATTTACTAAGATCTTTTATCATGAAACACGTGGTATTTGTCAATTCCGTGAGTTTGTTTAATCTCCCTGTCATGAAAAAGAAAATTTGTGTTAATATCCTATAGCTACTGCTTCAATATATATTTAACTTATTACTTATAAGTATAATACGTATACTTGATTTAAGGTCATTCACTGATTATTGGTGTGAGGCAGAGTAAAAGTGCAACACATGTCAGTTAGGGTATTACAACCGTTTAAATTTTGGTAGCGTTTTTTTTCAGTGGTACACAACCGTTTTCTGCCTTGGAACATTGCTCCACATTTGACAAACCGTTACTTTACTAGAGAAATTTATGTAATTTCATAAAAAAAGGCTGCTGCTCCACATTTGACAAACCCTTACTTTACTGGAGAAATTTATGTAATTTCAGAAAAAAGGCTACTGTAAAAGAGAAGTTGATGTCATTATTTAAAAATGGAAACTGGACCTCTATTAGAAAGATGGTTAGTGGCAAAACTCTGATAAGTGCTCTAGGATACAACACTCTCTCGTACTATACTAGGGAAAGTCTGAACTGCATTTAATTCGTAAAATCAATCATCACAAGCAATGCAATCGCTTTTTAAATGAAATTGACATAAGTTACACGTACGTTCCATTATTTATGACAAAAAACTGAAAATCATTTGCACTGGTATCATATACCAACATCAAGATGTGCAAGAACACATACGTTTCCATCTTAAACGAAATACGTGGTGTCTACAAATACGCAAAACCTAGGAGGAAATGCATTGGAACTCTCTTCCAAAGAGGACGTACAGAAAATACGATACGGTAGTTCTCTCAACAGGATATTCAATACTGAGTTCTCGGGAAGATAATCTGTACTTCTGGGTAATACGAGCGGTCTTTTCTGACAGAGATATATCTATCGGTTGCAGATAATGGATTTAGAGCTTTAGAGATAATGGATTTGCAAATGCTTGCCAATTTCCTGCCGGATACACTCAACAAAGACACAAACAGCGCGAAATACTTCCGGATCGCATAATTTCCTGTTTTGATTTGGAGGATAAAGTCGCAAGATACAACGTAATATTTTCTGCTTATGTGAAGGAAGGACTTATTCTAACTATGTGGAGTTATCTAAAGACGTATTGCAATATTACGCTGATCTGATAAATAATTGTATCCAGAATTGTTACAGTCCATAACATTAAGTTTATAACGAGAACAATGCTTAATCAGGTACAGACATACCGAAAGTTTTTGTCCAATTAGAGCGTGGAGAATGATGCAGACGACAGGAATGGAAGCAACTGCTGGGGCCACTTACAGGGTGACAGTCTTTGCGTTAGGGCTTTCAAACTGCACGGTTGACAGCGGGGCATGGTGCGAATTAGTGTGCGCTGTGTGGTTTAGTTTAGCGACGAACCCAACTTTCATTTGGATGGGCTCGTCAATAAGCAAAATTGGTTTATTCGGGGGACTGAGAGTTCACATTTCGTGATCGAGAAGTCTCTTCACACTCAACGGGTGACTCTGTGGTGTGTAATGTCCAGTCACGGAAAAATCGTTGCGCTATTCCTTGATGGCACGGTGGCTACCGGACGATACGTGAAGGTTTTGTAAGATGATTTCATCCACATTATCCAAAGTGACCCTGATTTAGACAAGATGTGGTTCATGCAAGATGGAACTCGACACCCTCGAAGCAGGAGAGTGTTTGATGTCCTGGACGAGCACTTTGGGGACCGCATTCTGGCTCTGAGGTAACCAGATCTTGATTAGAAACACAGTGCGAAAGTTTTGTTTTTCTGTTTATAAAAGCAGCTACATACCATACAACGAACATGACATGATGTTCGCTGAGTAAAAAACGGCAACAGAAAAAAAAGCGCACAGAAAATACACTCCTGGAAATGGAAAAAAGAACACATTGACACCGGTGTGTCAGACCCACCATACTTGCTCCGGACACTGCGAGAGGGCTGTACAAGCAATGATCACACGCACGGCACAGCGGACACACCAGGAACCGCGGTGTTGGCCGTCGAATGGCGCTAGCTGCGCAGCATTTGTGCACCGCCGCCGTCAGTGTCAGCCAGTTTGCCGTGGCATACGGAGCTCCATCGCAGTCTTTAACACTGGTAGCATGCCGCAACAGCGTGGACGTGAACCGTATGTGCAGTTGACGGACTTTGAGCGAGGGCGTATAGTGGGCATGCGGGAGGCCGGGTGGACGTACCGCCGAATTGCTCAACACGTGGGGCGTGAGGTCTCCACAGTACATCGATGTTGTCGCCAGTGGTCGGCGGAAGGTGCACGTGCCCGTCGACCTGGGACCGGACCGCAGCGACGCACGGATGCACGCCAAGACCGTAGGATCCTATGCAGTGCCGTAGGGGACCGCACCGCCACTTCCCAGCAAATTAGGGACACTGTTGCTCCTGGGGTATCGGCGAGGACCATTCGCAACCGTCTCCATGAAGCTGGGCTACGGACCCGCACACCGTTAGGCCGTCTTCCGCTCACGCCCCAACATCGTGCAGCCCGCCTCCAGTGGTGTCGCGACAGGCGTGAATGGAGGGACGAATGGAGACGTGTCGTCTTCAGCGATGAGAGTCGCTTCTGCCTTGGTGCCAATGATGGTCGTATGCGTGTTTGGCGCCGTGCAGGTGAGCGCCACAATCAGGACTGCATACGACCGAGGCACACAGGGTCAACACCCGGCATCATGGTGTGGGGAGCGATCTCCTACACTCGCCGTACACCACTGGTAATCGTCGAGGGGACACTGAATAGTGCACGGTACATCCAAACCGTCATCGAACCCATCGTTCTACCATTCCTAGACCGGCAAGGGAACTTGCTGTTCCAACAGGACAATGCACGTCCGCATGTATCCCGTGCCACCCAACGTGCTCTAGAAGGTGTAAGTCAACTACCCTGGCCAGCAAGATCTCCGGATCTGTCCCCCATTGAGCATGTTTGGGACTGGATGAAGCGTCGTCTCACGCGGTCTGCACGTCCAGCACGAACGCTGGTCCAACTGAGGCGCCAGGTGGAAATGGCATGGCAAGCCGTTCCACAGGACTACATCCAGCATCTCTACGATCGTCTCCATGGGAGAATAGCAGCCTGCATTGCTGCGAAAGGTGGATATACACTGTACTAGTGCCGACATTGTGCATGCTCTGTTGCCTGTGTCTATGTGCCTGTGGTTCTGTCAGTGTGATCATGTGATGTATCTGACCCCAGGAATGTGTCAATAAAGTTTCCCCTTCCTGGGACAATGAATTCACGGTGTTCTTATTTCAATTTCCAGGAGTGTATGTCGCAAACAGCGACAATAATTCTTAAAACATGCCTGTAACATACAATAAATAAGATGAAAAAATACCACTGATGATGGTGATATTTGTCGCCAAAACTAGTTTGGGAGAATAAAGAAATAAACGAAGAACAGGGTGTTTTGCATCAAGATGGACTCAGTTTCTGATATTATTGTTTTTCTATGCAAACACGGACCAAATGGAAGAGTTCCAAGATAAAATTATTGTAACAGTATTGATTTTAAAGTTTTATTGTCATTTCTGTGTGATTTTTCCCTTCAGCTACAATTATTGTGACTTATTTGGCAGATTAAATGTAGGTTTTGCATTCCATACAGGTTTCTTAGGTTACACATTTACTAATTTGACTGGAAATATAGTAAAGAAAAAATCGTGTTGTTGGATAGATATACAATGTCTTTCTGCAAAACGTAAAGTAGTTTGCTGTTTATTTGTCAGTTTTTGTTATTAAAAGGAAGCGATGTTCTTCAGTAAATATCCGTATGTTTCAACATAATAGTAAATAAACTGTGGTATAATTTACTGTTTCATATCTCATAGGATCCTTAGGAAAGTGAAGACAAATATGGTGATACATTTTAGTTAGTGCGAATTTTTATGGCACTACATATGCTCACTATTGTAAAACTATGCTAGAAATGTATTTAAACGACTCACCCAATATCGTATTCGGAAATGTCGCTTTCCGTTCTCTTGGAGCGCTCCTGTCACAGTGTACAACAAAACAGCAGTAGTGTCGTGACTACAGGGCAATGTCACCGTGTGTTCCCAATAACGGCCACCACGGGAAGACCAAATGCAATATATTGTGGTTATGTAGTTTCAGACTATGCGGAGAATAATTTTATAGTGGGCTTGAATATTGGAAGAACCAAAGAAGAAATTTTATAAAATGTATATAGATTTTCTGGGCGTTAATATTTAATGTAAAAAGAACTGTTCTTTCTCTCTCTCATAGGTGTAGTGTTTAAAAGGAAGTACATTCATATTTACAGTGTCTTGAAGTAAACTATGAAAGTATTTATTCAGTTTGCTGTAGAGAAAGCTGAGTAGAAACTGGGCTTCTAGAATTCACTTTTCCGCTATGCTCTTGCAGATATCATTTCAAGAAAAGAAACAAAAGTAAAAATCAAGTCAGATAACGATAAAAATTACATCGTGGCATTTCTTTCTTCCTCATTGTAGACAATGCGTTCATCGATTTTATTAATAACATATGTTCTACATTGCACTTCGGCGTTTTTAGAAATATTTAACTGCAGTAAAAGTTATACTAGCAGCAACGTGTTTCTTTTCGGTTGTCGTGTTAAACGAGAAGGCAAATAAAGCTGAAATTATTTTCTTTTTCCTCAACTAATTTTAATGTCATGTTCTAGCCCGGATGTAAATAAAAATTACGAAGCTGTACACTAAGATCTCGCAGTATTTTTATAAGTAGTATTCAGGCCAGTGCAAGACAAGGGACAAGGACAGCAAATCGGCACTACCATTTGCGAAATTTTAAAAATGGACTTCCACGCAGCGTCTCCACATGAGGTGAGTCCGTTCCATTACATTTTCTTGCTCCATACTCCATCTTCTCAGTTGGATTAGGCACGTGATAAATTACTCCTTGGGGTGTCTAGCTGCGGGAGAACGATGTATTTTTTCCATGTTTTCTGTGGAATGTGTGTGTGTGTGTGTGTGTGTGTGTGTGTGTGTGTGTGTGTCGAAAACTGCTGTATTTGGTGGCGAGGGGAATTAAATTCAAGTTGCATACGTTGAATGCCGTGTTTCACGAGTGTAATGAAGTTTGATGAAGAACAAACGCCCTTCTATTAATTTTAAAGCATCTTAAGTTGTCACTATAACAATAGAGTTTTTATTACAAATTTAGTTTCTTGGGATCACGCACAGTTCTCGTGCTTTAGGTTAGTGGTAATATACGCATACAGTATTTATTACTATCGTTACTTTTGTGTGCTTCTTACGTCATTCGTTACGCTCTTCTGCACATTTGTGGTAGATTCTAGCAAACAGCACTCTCACTAACTCTATATATATTCACATTTTTGTGTTGTGAAGAACCACTGTCATCTCGCTATTTCGTGCAGTTTGTTTGATGTCTATCCTCTTGCTATTTTTTCTCTCACCATTGGGGGACTTGTCTGGGGTACTAATGGGGATGTTCTGCATTGTTTGTCGCTGACGTGAGGACACTCTCACCGCTGTTTTTCGTTCCGTTTTCCTTTCTTTGTTTCTCTTCTACTCTCGTTCGTCCGCTCGGCGTTTGGGGTTCCTCTTTTTCTTTTTCCTCCCTGTGCGCTCCTGAAGGCCGGCCCACGCATCTGACACGGAACAGGTGACTGGGTAACTCGTAATTCCCAGCCCCAGGTCGACAGATATGATTCGCATGTACCCCCTGGTACATGCCCAGGGAGGAGTGATTGATTGCCTGAGCTGCTACCTTACCACATTGCCTATTGGTCCCTCTGTCAGGTAATCACGAGGTGTGACCTGAGGCACTTGCAGCCCCTTGTGTAGTGGGCCCCCAGTTGGAAGAACCGCGCAATCGAAGACGCTGGCAATCATGGGGTATTCTCTCGCAATGAGCCAGTCATCTTCACAATCAGCGTCTACTAAACGTAAACGGAACGGGGCTAACGATTGAAAGACCCTTCCAGCTGCACCACAGTTCCTAGTGGTCTCACACACTGAAGATGGTCAGCCATTTGCAACGGTAAATCCGTTTATTATTCAGAAAGATGTTGATGCCATAGCCGGCCCTGTGAAATCCTTCTCTCGTTTACGGATTGGCACTTTGCTTTTGGAGACTACTTCTGATTATCAAGCACAGAAACTGCTTGCAGCTTCGCTTCTCTATGACTATCCTGTGCATGTCGAGTCCCATAGAACTCTGAATTCTTATCGTGGTGTTATTTACACCAGGCTGCTCGACGGTCTGACCGAGGTTGAAATCCTATCTTACCCCTCTGATCAGGGTGTCATTGCCGTCCACCAGGTGATGAGAAAGGTAGATTCCTCTTTAGTGCCCACCCACACTCTTTTTCTCACCTTTGATAGTGGTACCTCCGTCAAAAATCAAAGCAGGCTATAAAATTATCACAATCCGACCGTGCATTCCAAACCCGATGCACTGTTACCAGTGTCATCGTTACAACCACACTCGAGAGTCCTTAGACACCCAGCCAAATGTGTAATATGTGGTAGGGATGCGCATGAAGACGATTGTCCGCCCAGTCGCTCGCAAGTTATTGGCTAGTCGCAAACCCTGTGTTCTCCCGACTGGCACCTATAGTTCTGCTCTTATTACTCCTTGCTCCATGAAGGACATGGTCACACAGACATGCGACCTCAAATTCAGCGCTGAGGTTATGAAATCGCACAGTGTCAAGGTAGCATTGCCTTCCCTCCGTCCAGCTGGGCAACAAGCCATCAAACTCTCGCCTCAAGGGGCGAAGCCACCAGCGACGCAACTGGTCGGCTATAAAGGACAGAAGTAGTACTCCTGTGAAGACTTCCTAGATCCATCAAACCATAAAAACCCCCGAGTCTTCCTTTTCTAACTGGAAAGGCTCGAAGAAGTTCACCAATGGCAAAGTGTTCTCCTTCGCCAACTCGAAGATCCTCTTCGACGGTGTGATACCTTAGCCTGGCTGGTCTCTGTGTCGCTGGTGCACATCACCAACCGTTTTTCCTCGTTGGACTCCACAGACCGACAGCACAAGCGCGCCGATGCTTCTGTGGCCCTCATGGACCAGGATCCTCCTGCTTCTGAGCCCTGTAGCAGCGACACTTCGCAGGCTGTCATCCGCAGCCGGTGAGGTGACACCCATTTATTTCTACCTCATGACTCTCCTCCAATGGAACATTCACGGCCTTCAGTCGCACAAAGAGGATTCACTTCTGCTTTTAGCATCACAGTGTCCCCTTGCACTTTGTCTTCAGGAAACAAAATTGCGTCCTCACGACCGCTTTGAGCTTCCATATTTCTTCCCGGTTCATTTTAACCATCCCCCTGAGATCGGAATTCCATCTCATGGGGGTATCATGCTGCTCAGACGGGATGATTTTCAGTCATTCCATCTCCCTGACTACACATCTTCAAGCAGTTGCAGTTTGCCTTTTCCTGCCTCACCTGACTTTTTCCCTCTATATCATTTATGTCCCTTCATCACCAGGGCCGACTTCCTTCAGCTTATTGGGCGGCTACCGCCCCCATTTCTGCTACTCAGTGACTTTAATGTGCCTCATCCCCTTCGGGGTTCTCCCAGAACCTGTTAGAGAGGTGCCCTCTTGGCTGATATTTTTAATCAACTCAACCTCCTGTGCAGCCGCATTCCTTCCCAACACCTCCCACACGTACTCCCATTTCGACGTATCCTTCTGCACTGCCCAGCTTCCCCATCGTCTTGAGTGGTCCGTTCTTTCTGACACCTACTCGAGCGACCATTTCCCATCTGCTGTCTGTTTGGTGACTCCTACCCCACCTGCGTCCATACCCAAACGGCAGCTTACTAAGTCTTTAATCCTCCCTGGCTACCTTGAAGAACAAGATTTCCCCAATTGCCACGACCAGGAGGAAAATCTCACAAACGTTATTCTTATTGCTGCAGAACCTTCCATTCCTCGCTCTTCCTCTTTCCTACGCTATGTCCCAGTCCCTTGGTGGACCGAGGCATGCCGGTCCACAATTCGCGAACGGAGACGTGTTATCTGCGTTTTTAACTGTCATCCTACGACGGCAAACTGATTTCATTAAAAACAGATGACTGCAAAGTGTCGTCGCGTTCTTCGGGATAGCAAACGAGCTAGCAGGATTTCATTCACTAATTCTTTCAACAGTTCCACTCCGTTCTCAGTCGTATGAGCCAACCTCCAATGGCTCTCTGTGACCAAGATCCATTCGCCAGTTTCCGGCCTGACAGTAGCAGACGATGTCATCGAGGACCCTGTTGCTATTTCCAAAACTATGGGCCACGATTTTCCGGAAATTTCGAGCGCTTCCCACCATCAGCCTGCCTTCCTCCAACGGAAACGAGTGGAGGAGGCTCGGGCGATACCCTTGTCTTCTCAGAATCGTGAGTCCTACAATGACACCTTTACTATGAGGGAGCTAGATCATGCTCTCAATTCATCCCGATCCTCAGCACCAGGGTCAGACGCTGTCCACATTCAGATGTTGCAGCACTTTTCTCTTGTGGGCAAGCACTTTCTGCTTAATACATACACCCGCATCAGGACAGACGGATGAGGACAGAAACCTTCCTTCTAGCTACCGCCTCATCTCTCTCATCAGCTGTGTTTGCAAGATGATAGAACGTATCATTGATGCCCAGCTGGTATGGTGGCTCGAGTCTCACAATTAATTAACGAGTGCACAGTGTGGATTTCGAGCGCGCCGTTCTGCAGTTGACCATCTCGTTACTTTGTTCAACCATCACGAATGATTTTCTTCGGAAATCCCAGACTGTTTTTCGATTTGGAGAAGGCCTAACACCTACTGGAGAACTGGAGGGTTTCCTTGGCCGCCTGCCTCGTTTCCTCCAGGAATTTATAAAGACCTAGTTTTTAAGGTGCGTGTGGGTTCTGCCATGTGGGACACCTTTATCCAGGAAAACTGTGTGACTCTGGGTTCCATCATGGACATCGTCCTCTTCGCTACCTTCATTAACCTTATAATGGCCCGTTTCCCACCGGGCATCTCCAGCTTCCTTTTTGTTGACGATTTTGCCATCTAGTGCAGTTGTACACGGACCTGTCTCACTGAGTGGAGTCTTCAGCGACGCCTTCACTCCTGGAGCATCGACAATAGCTTTCGCTTTTCCACTGACAAAACCGTCTGTATGAATTTCTGACGATGCATTTGGTTTCTCCCACCATTTTTACATCTTGGGCCTGTTGTCCTTCCGTTCGTTGAAACTACGAAATTCCTGGGGCTCATACCCGATAGGAAACTCTCTTGGTCCTCTCACATATCTTACCTGGCAGCCCGCTTTACGCTGTCCCTCAGTGCCCTACGTATCCTCAATGATACTTCCCGGCGTGCCGATCGAACCACCCTCCTCCATTCTTAGCGGTCCCTTGTCCACTCGAAACTCGACTACGTGTGCTTTGTTTATGCGTCTGCATGTCCATCTGTCTTACGCCGTCTCAACACTGTCCATAATCGTGACATCCGTTTGGCCACTGGAACCTTTTACACCAGCCCAGTTGAGAATACGTATGCTGAATCTGCTGAACTACCACTGTCCTACCTCCGTGACTTTCTCCTCAGTAGGTATTTATGCCGTTTGTCTGTCATTCGTGGACATCTATCCTATGCCTCCTTCTTCGATGATTCCTTTGGTCGCCAGTATAGGGCGCGTTCCTCTTCTCCGTTACCTCCTGGAGTCCGCTTTCGGCACTTGCTTCGGCGGCTTAACTTTATTCTACCTCCAGCTTTCCAGGTTGGTGTGAACCCTTTACCACCTTGGCTTAACGAAGCGGCCCGTGTTAAACTTGGCGATCATACGCTTCCTAAGGACACTACTCTAGCTTCGATCTATCGCCTTCAATTTCTCGAACTTCGCATGGAATATCGTGATAGTACCTTTGTACACGCTGCTCTCGGACTGACCGTGGTGTCGGGTGTGTCTTCGTCACTGAAGCCCACGTCTTTCGATATCGGCTTCTGGCGCAGTGCTCGGTATTTATAGCCGAGCTCTTCACCCTGTATCGGACCAGGAAGTACATGCGGCGACACAGACTTTCCAATTATGTCCTCTGTTGAGACTCACTCAGCGCCCTTCAATGCCTATGTGTGCTGTACACCGTCCATCCCTTGGTGCAGCGGGTCCTGGAAAAATGTCACTTGCACACTCTTGGTGGAGCCCCTGTGCTGTTTATGTGGGTTCCTGGTCATGTCGGTCTGCTAGGAAACGAGGCTGCGGACGCTGCCGCCGAGGCAGCAGTCCTCGTACCTCAGTCCACTAGTTCCTATGTTCCCTTCAGTGATCTCTGTGTTGCTGTCTGTCAGAAGGTGGTGTCCTTTTGGCAACGTCATTGGTTCTCCCTTCAAGAAAATAAACCCCGTATTATTAAGCCCCTCCCAGAGGATTTGACGATATCCTCTCGGCCCTCCTGTTGGGGGGAGGCCATTTATCCAAGTTGCGTATTGGGCACTGCCTTTTTAGTCATCGTCATTTGACATTTGAGGAGTGGCGCTCCCCCACCATTTTGTACACGTTGCGCCCAAGCTTCAACTGCCAGACACTTCCTCACCGAAAGTACTTTTTTTAACCGTTTACGTTCTCTCTTGGATTTGCCGCCTGAGTTATTGGCCGTTTTAGCAAATGACGCGCGAGCTGTCGACCTCATTTTAACTTTTATCCGTCAAAGCAATATGGCGAAGACCAATTAAATTTTAGTTTTGAACATCCGTTTCTGTCTGGTGTCTTATGTAGCCCTTTTTTCACGTCCCTGTTTTTAGCTGTCTTCTCTGATGTCTGTTGGGGTTGAGATGTAGTCGTTTTTTAACTCCTCTCTGTCTTCGAGTTCTGTAGTTTTGACTTGGGCGCGTATGACACCAGTTATTTTTGCGCCCTAAAACAAAACAAAACAAAATACGAACAGTTCTCATGCTCTAACTTACTATTATACGAGGATTGTGTGATACGTCCGATAAAAAAAGGAATAAAATCTCACTTGGGGGATATACACTTGCTGGAGCAATCCTCCAGCTTTTTCATCCATGGGATAAAACTCTCCAAAATATTCGTTGACTGCAACTATCACTTCCTCATTTGATGAGAGATTATTCCCAAAAAGCAAAATTTCCAAAGTATGGAACAGTAAGAGTCACTTCCGATTAAGTCTGAAATTTGTGGTAAGGTCTTGTGGGACCAAACTGCTGAAGTTATCAGTCCCTAAGCTTACTCACTATTTAATCTAACGTAAACTAACTTACTGTAAGGGCGACACAACACCCATGGCCGAGAGAGGATCGAACCTCTGACGGGGCAAGCCATACGGACCGTGACAATACGCCTCAGACCGTTCTGCTACCCCATGCGGCCGGGATAGGATGGATGGTCGAGCGGTCTAAGGCGCTGCAGTCATTGGCTGTGCGGCTGGTCCCGGCGGAGGTTCGGATCCTCCCTGCGGCATGGGTGTGTGTGTGTGTGTGTGTGTGTGTGTGTGTGTGTGTGTGTGTGTCCTTAGGATAATTTAGGTTAAGTAGTGTGTAAGCTTAGGGACTGATGACCTTATCAGTTAAGTTCCATAAGATTTCACACACATTTGAACATTTTTAGGATGGATGAGATATCAATTCAAAGCTCAGTTCGTGCATTTTTTCATTGTTAATGCTGATGTGTGCATTATTCTGCTGAAAGAGCACTTTTATTCATGCCAACGTTTTACATCTACATGGCTGACAGAGGGTTCATTGAATAACCTTCACAGTAATTCTCTATTATTCCAATCTCGAACATCGCACGAAAAAAGCGATCACATATATCCTTCCGTGCGAGCTTCGATTTCTCTCATTTTATTATGATGATCGCTTCTCCCTATGTACGGTGGCATCAATGAAATAATTTCTCATTCGGAGAAGAAAGTTTGTGATTGAATTTTTGTGAGGAGATTCGGCAGCAACGAAAAACGCCGTTGTTTTAATTATGTCCGCCCCAAATGCTGTGTCACGTCAGTGACACTATCTCCCTTATTTCGCGACAATATAAAACGTGCTGCCCTTCTTTGAATTTTCTCAGTGAACTCCGTTTATCCTGTCTAGTGAGGATCCCAAACCGCGCAGCACTACTCCAAAAGAGGACGGATAAGCGTAGTGTAGGCAGTCTCTTTAGTAGGTCTTGAAGAACTTTACTCTTCTTTCAGCCGAGGGAAGTTTTAGACGATCCAACAATGAAGCATAATAGGGTGCAATTATGGTTTTGCCTTCTTCCTTGGGAATCCCAAAAAGTTGTGTCTATCACCTTACCAAGTGACGAAATGGTCTTTGCTTTCTTCAGTGCACTTTCACCAGCCTCTGTTCGTTGTTTTGATTGCTGTTTGGACTCTGGTGAGTAATTATGGAACCAGGTTTTATAAACAGTCAAAAACAGAAGAAAAAAGTGTTGCAGATTGCGATTAAACATCTCCCGACATTGTGTTAAAATGTTGCGCCGGGTGCGCTTTTGTTCGACTGTGAGCAACCGCGCCAGCCACCTCGCTCGCAGCATCTTCATAGCCAATTCTCTGAGCAGGATGCTATGCACGCGCCCAACTGAAGTGCCTGCAGTCTCAGCACTCTGATGACTTTTTAATCGACGGTCTTACATTATCATATCATGGATTTTGCCAATGGTTACCTTTGTGATGATCTCAATTGGACGGCCGGAACTAAACTGAGTAGGGGGTGGGGGTAGGTGGGGTAGCACAAGGAAAAGAATAAAGCTTCGAAAGTAAGAGTCACCCTAATGGGACATGGTACCAACGCACAGAAATCAACAACGGTATTCTAAGTCATTTAGACTTACAGAGATAACACTCACTTAATCAGATTGCATACAAGACGTAGCTGCAGTTACAGATGACAAGCACTTGGAATTTTTGCTTCGTTGAAGGCTGGTCGTTCTTCCAGTAAAAAGGTGTTTCCAACGAATTTACACCCATTCTGCAAGGATGGCTAAGTTTACCGCTGAAACCTAAACCTGGCAAAAGATTTTTGCGACTCGATTGATGGCCAGAGCCGCCGTTATGGTCGCGTCCTGAGCAAGGCAGCGTACGGTCGTTGCACTTAAAACCCACAACGGCGCGCTGTAGACTCGACGATAACACAGGGGAAAGAAAGAAATGAAAAAAGGAAAAAAAATTGTATGCGTGGCGGAGGACGGACGGACTTTACGAGACAGGCAGCCAGTATTTTTCTTTTTGCAGAACTCGGAGCCATAACGAAATAAAATAAATCGAGAATAAAGCGAGCAGGAAAGCAAGTCCGCGCGGCAAAGAACATTAAAGCGGTAATGCACAATAAAAGCGTGTGATGTGTGCTCAGCAAGAAAAGGGAGTGAGCATTCAGCACGTCGGTCCGTCCAGACAGTTAATGCTGACGTTCACAGCTGTGTTACCTGTTATCTGAGCTTAATTAAGGGACCGTCCTGGCGTTCAAGAGACAAGGGGACGTTTGTGCACAGATAACAGTATCTGCTTGGTTTGTAGTTGAGTAATATGCAAGTGTGATTCAGCTTTTTCTCCATCAGATACGTTGCTAAAACCTCCATCAGCTGCTCCAAGTGTAGGACGTCACATTCCCTGTCTAGGTGGCGACCTCGTGAGTCAGCGAGAAATTAACAGTGGCAGATACCCACCACAGGGGAGTGATGCTGTTGAAATCTACTTCACACGCAAGACTCCCCGCTCTAGCCTCACTTATTTGTCCATCTCTTTCCCACTATTACAGTCTCCTCCTCCCTCGGGATAAAAAAGGCTTGAATGTGTTCGCATGCAAACATTTTTGGTAAAAATTTTAAAGGTGCTGATAAAGGTAGAATGAGGCAGCTGGTAAACCCTACTTGTCGCTAACAGACTGTTAAACAGGAATATGTTTCCCTTTTTGTGTTGTGGTAGGAGCATGCTTTCGCTAGCTCCCTTCTTTGAAAAAAATGGTTCAAATAGCTCTGTGCACTATGAGACTTAACTTCTAAGGTCATCAGTCCCCTAGAACTTAGAACTACTTAAACCTAACTAACCTAAGGACATCATACACATCCATGCCCGGGGCAGGATTCGACCCTGCGACCGTAGCAGTCGCGCGGTTCCAGACTGTAGCGCCTAGAACCGGTCGGCCACTCCGGCCGGCTCCCTTCTTTACCCTGCCAGAGAAGGGCATGTCACTCATATGAAAAAAAAAACTTTATGGGCGGGAAAATTTTGATATTATACTTGCGTGAAGTCGAAATATAACAAATTATACACCACGGACCAGATTTTACGCGCAGAAAAATTTTGCACGTCCTTCAGCACTAGAGCACGTGGTTTCCACAACGCTTCTGATGACAAGGCAGGCTCTTTAGAGAATTACGGTATATTAATAATTTTTACTTATGGACCGTCTGACAGCAACTGAATAAAACACAATTTTAGTGACATACGCGTTTCGCCTTTATTTTCTGCAAGGCATCATCAGTGGCCTGGAATATGTATATATGTTAGCTATTTTATTTACATTTTTGTCATTGTGCCTATAGGTTATAAACAGTTCTCGTGGGTGGTATTTCCTATTAAGTAGTAATGTTTTGAACTGTACTTACAGGTTGCGTGGACAATTTCCTACATATTACGCTCCTGTTGCATTTTTGGTGTTGTTCTTCTTCTTATGAACGCCAATTTGCTGTTTTTTTCCCATTCCACAACACTATGCACTGAACGCTTGTTTTAAAGCAATGTTTTGGTTTCTGTTACCGACTGTCAAATTTTTTGCCAAAGATCGAATGTTATTGCCAAACTTATGAGTGTAACTATTGAAGTATCTGTAGTCTGTTCGTGTATGCATTTGTGTGTGCGTTTGTGCATGTGTGTGTGTGTGTGTGTGTGTGTGTGTGTGTGTGTGTGTGAGAGAGAGAGAGAGAGAGAGTGTTTTTTGGTGTGATATATATTTTTTGTGCTGTGTGTGTATGTGTATTTTGGTGTTATATATATATATATATTTTGCTGTGTGTGTGTGTGTGTGTGTGTGTGTGTGTGTGTGTGTGTGTGTGTGTGTCTCCAGATGATGTGGGGAAGAGTTTTCTTTTTTTATTATTATTATTTTTTGTTTTATGTTATCATTTCCTTTACTAAGTGTAGTAGGCAGCCTGTGCTGATGTGTGTTTGTTCATTTATCACATGTTTGTTTTCTGCTATGGCTTTCTGGATGTGGAAGTTTTCTTGCATTTGTATAAGATGTTTGTCATGGTTGCTTATTCTCATTATTTTCATTTCTTGTTCCATGTTTGTAGGATGATGGTTGTAGTGTTTTAAATGCTCTGCAAATGTGGAATGGTTTGTTTCGTACTTCCAACATCTGATATGTTCTTTGTATCTTGTTTGAAAATTCCTGCATGTCATGCCTATGTATACTGCATCACAACTTTGACATTCAAGTTTATCTATTCCTGATTGTTGGAAATTGTCTCTCTTGGTAGCTGGCTGGCTTAGGTGTGATTGAAGGGTTTGCCGAGGCTTATATGCTATTTTGAAGCCCTGTCTCTTTAGGATGTTTGCAACTCTGTGTTTTAGTTAATGTGTGTAGGTCATGGTGTACCATCTGGTTCTTTTCTGTGTGGTGTTGTCTTTGTGTGTGTTTGTTGAGTGTGTTTGTAAGTTTTCAGCTTGTGCGTTCGTTTGTATTGTGGAAATGTTGTGTTTGTTTTTTATTTGTGTTTTTATTTTTTGATTGAGCTTGTGTACCATATGTGTGTCATGCCCATTGTTCCTAGCTATTTGTATGATTGTACTCATTTCTTGTTCATAGTTTCTCTTGCTGAGTGGGATTCTGTTTAATCTATGTAACATGTGTCTTAGTGCTGCAAGTTTCTGGCTGTGGGGTGGTTGGATGTGGAATGTATTATTGTGTCTGTGGCTGTTGGTTTTCTAAAGATGTTAAATGTATGTTTACCATTTTCTTTTTTAATTGTAAAGTCAAGAAAATTTATTTGATTTTCTTTTTCTTTTTCAAGTGTGAACTTTATATTCTGATGAGCTTTGTTTATTTCTGAATGGAGTTCATCTATTTATTCACTTGGCTCATCTACCAGACAAATAATGTCATCCACGTATCTGTACCAATATATGCTATTGAAACTTTCATTTGTGGTTATCTTATCAAATATCTGATTTTCTAGGTGACTGATGAAAATGTTTGCTAGTGTTCCTGATATTGGGGATCCCATGGGCAGTCCATCAGTTTGTAGATAATATTCTTTCTCAAAATGAAAGTAGTTTTGTTCAGTTGTCAGTCTGAACATATCTGTTATTTCTTTTATTGCGTCTGTGGTGAGGTTGGTGTGGGATGAGAGATTTTGTTCTATGATTTCTATTGTTTCTGTGATAGGGATGGAGGTATACATATTTTCTATATCGAATGAAATCAGTGATGCTGTATGCGGTACCTGTATGTTCTGTATGTTTTCTATTAGGTTTCCTGTGTTTATCACTGTTCTGTTGTTTCCTACTTTATACTGTTTTGTAACTAACTTTTGGAGGTGTTTGGCTATGCGGTATGTTGGGGCTTTCTTGAAGTTGATAACAGCTCTAATTGGCATTCCGTCTTTATGTCCTTTCGGTTGACTGCGGAGTGTTGGTGCTTGTGGGTTTTTCTGTGTTAAGTAGTATTTCTGTTTGTCTGTGAGTGTATGTTCAATGTTTTTCAGTGTTCGTTTCACATTTGCCTGGAACCTTGTAGTTGGATCTGACTTCAGTTTTTGTATGGCCTTGGTGTTTATGTATTCCTTGGTTTTTGTGATGTATTGCTCTTTATGCATGAGTACTGTTACATTTCCCTTGTCTGCTCTTGTTATTAATACGTTATTGTCTGCTAACTTTTGTTTTAACCTTTTCATAGTAGCTGCTTCTGTTTGGTTGTTCTTATTGTGTGTCTGCTGTGTTTGTTTTATTATGCCTTTTATTTCATATTTTACTAGTTCTCTTGTCAGTCCTATGTTTATTTCACAATTATTTTGTTGTTCTTCACGTGTAAGGATGTGTTAGGTTTCTACTATGAGATTTTCTATGTATTGATTGTTCACTTTGCTATTGGTGCAGTGTTTCAAA
The DNA here is from genome assembly GCF_023864275.1 of Schistocerca cancellata. Classification (NCBI taxonomy): domain Eukaryota; kingdom Metazoa; phylum Arthropoda; class Insecta; order Orthoptera; family Acrididae; genus Schistocerca; species Schistocerca cancellata. The sequence goes on from NC_064627.1 coordinate 265,978,707, forward strand.
CCTTTTTCCAAGAGCATATTTTCATTTTCCTTTAGTTCTGTCTCTGTTAGGTTAACTAAGCGTGGATGGAATGTGTGTTGGTATTCATGTGGTTTCACATTTAAAATGTAAATGTGTTTTTGCGTCTTTTTTACTGTTAGTTTCGTTATCTTCTGTTTATGTTTGGTTTGTAAATGTTTCATTGCTGTGTATGTGTTGTGTTCAGTTTTTTCTACTAGTGCCATGAAAACTGCGGCGTTTCCTACGTTTTTTGCCAATTCTAGATGAGTCTCATAGAGCATCGTGTTTAGGTGCTGTTCTTTCGAATAGAGCATGGTAAACATACATTTAACATCTTTAGAAAACCAACAGCCACAGACACAATAATACATTCCACATCCAACCACCCCCACAGCCAGAAACTTGCAGCGCTAAGACACATGTTACATAGATTAAACAGAATCCCACTCAGCAAGAGAAACTATGAACAAGAAATGAGTACAATCATACAAATAGCTAGGAACAATGGGTATGACACAGATGTGGTACACAAGCTCAATCAAAAAATAAAAACACAAATAAAAAACAAACACAACATTTCTACAATACAAAAGAATGCACAAGCTGAAAACTTACAAACACACTCAACATACACACACAAAGACAACACCACACAGAAAAGAACCAGATGGTACACCATGACCTCCACACATTAACTAACACACAGAGTTGCAAACATCCTAAAGAGACAGGGCTTCAAAATAGCATATAAGCCTCGGCAAACCCTTCAATCACACCTAAGCCAGCCAGCTACCAAGAGAGACAATTTTCAACAATCAGGAATAGATAAACTTGAATGTCAAATTTGTGATGCAGTATACATAGGCATGACATGCAGGAATTTTCAAAAAAAATGGCTCTGAGCACTATGGGACTCAACTTCTGAGGTCATTAGTCCCCTAGAACTTAGAACTAGTTAAACCTAACTAACCTAAGGACATCACAAACATCCATGCCCGAGGCAGGATTCGAACCTGCGACCGTAGCGGTCTTGCGGTTCCAGACTGCAGCGCCTTTAACCGCACGGCCACTTCGGCCGGCGGGAATTTTCAAACAAGATACAAAGAGCATATCAGATGTTGGAAGTATGAAACAAACAATTCCACATTTTCAGAGCATTTAAAACACTACAACCATCATCCTACAAACATGGAACAAGAAATGAAAATAATGAGAATAAGCAACCATGACAAACATCTTATACAAATGCAAGAAAACTTCCACATCCAGAAAGCCATAGCAGAAAACAAACATGTGATAAATGAACAAACACAGATCAGCACAGGCTCCCTGCTACACTTAGTAAAGGAAATGATAACTTAAAACAGATAATAATAATAATAAAAAAAAGAAACCTCTTCCCCACATCATCTGGAAACACACACACACACACACACACACACACACACACACACACACACACACACACATGCACAAACGCACACACAAATGCATACACGAACAGACCACAGATACTTCAATAGTTACACTCATAAGTTTGGCAATAATATTCGATCTTTGGCAAAAAATTTGACAGTCGGTAACAGAAACCAAAACATTGTTTTAAAACAAGCGTTCAGTGCATAGTGTTGTGGAATGGGAAAAAACAGCAAATTGGCGTTCATAAGAAGAAGAACAACACCAAAAATGCAACAGGAGCGTAATATGTAGGAAATTGTCCACGCAACCTGTAAGTACAGATCAAAACATTACTACTTAATAGGAAATACCACCCACGAGAACTGTTTATAACCTATAGGCACAATGACAAAAATGTAAATAAAATAGCTAACATATGTACATATTCCAGGCCACTGATGATGCCTTGCAGAAAATAAAGGCGAAACGCGTATGGCACTAAAATTGTGTTTTATTCAGTTGCTGTCAGACGGTCCATAAGTAAAAATTACTAATATACCGTAATATTACACGCAACTGAGGAAGACAGGATTATAAAAGTTGAAGATGTCTTTAGAGAATATTTCTGTGTGCTACGTCACTTTATAAACTATATTTCAGTGCGTTTCAACACTGTAATTTCCTAATAGGAAATGGCTGATGATTGAAGTAGCTAATTTCTAGATTCGTATGTATTTAATTTCAGCGGAAAATGCTTCTGGCCGAGCGGAAAACAGAGAGTCTGTCTAAAGGAGTCTTACTGAAAAGTGCGGTATCAGCTTCCTCATTCATCCTTCCCGTACAGCGTCACAAATTTACCCAAAATTGTGGCTTTTGAGCTTGTTCGCACCCTTCGTAACAAGCATCTCACCTCTTACTCCCACAAGCTCCCCTAAACCGTAATTCTCCCACCCACTAGTCCATCGCTGTTAGTTGCTCATATCCATCTATTCTCAATTGCTCGCACATTCAGCCCAGTTCATTGTCATTATCGTCTGCGTCTCTCTGTCACGGTCTCCTGTCTCACACCCACCGTCTCCGAAAGGAACATTTTTCTTTGTGTGGTGACGCTCTTAAAAAAATTTTTAGTGATTTTTGATGCAATATTTTTTCACACGAATATGTACCCCTTTTCAAAATATTCTTTGTACACTTTGCTTCATTATATGGACTAAAATAAATAATTACAATATATTTTCTATTTTAATAAGTAAAATGATCATTCAATAATTATCATGCAAAATAACAATAACAATATTCAGTTATACAGTGGAACATAGCGAACCAAACACTTAACGTGTGTTCAGGTGGTCACGAGCTGCTGCGCACTGCAACATTGACTTGCTGATACTTTCATAGTGATGCCCAACGGTTGACTGCAGTTGTGCATGATGGAAAGGCTGAAAATTCAAGACCTTTCAACGTGCCCAGTGAGGCGTCTCAGGTAACGTGCAAAACAATGAAAGCATGTGACTTTATATTCCGACAGCTGCACAGGATATAATCTAATCATGAAAATGGCACTTCCTTTGAAGAGCTATTACAAGAACCTGGTAGTAAACTATAAATAAATGACCGCAAATTTCCTGTGCTATTACGCCTTCTTTGGCTTGATAGAAGCAAAGGGAAGAAAAGCAGTACATATTTATTCGCCACATGACTGGGTAGCCATTGTGAAAGAATCCAAAAAGAAAAATCCGTTTAAAATAGTTCATATGATGCATACTGACTTTTTGTCCACGAAGAAATTGAAATCAGCCATTGAAAACCGGAAGAAAATCGTTGCTGTGCAGATTCACTAAAAGACAAAAGCAGCCTCGATCCTGACATACAACTGCAAATAAAGGTAAAGGAAGAGCAACACGTCCGCTACAAGAACCAGAAAATCCCTACAAGCAGCGACATGCAGTTACGGAAGCCAAACAGAAGGATTTGTTGGTTTTGCTGCCTTTTATTCCTCTCATTCAGCATCGTTTCTTCGCACATATTCTTTACATCACAAACACATGTCAAAAACGGTTTGCCGAAAATTAAGCCGAGCTAAAAGAAATCTGTTAACCTGCGGTTACACGATAGATCAGTCAACTCCAAAGGCTAGAAATTCAACTGAACACCTATAAATTACGATTACTAACAACTTAAACTGGAAAGAACACACAGAAAATGTTGCGGGGAAGGGGAACCAAAGACTGTGTTTTATTGGCAGAACACAGAAGATGAAACATATCTACCAAAGAAACTGCCTACATGACGCTCGTCCTCCTCTTTTGCAGTACTAATGAGCAGTCCTATCGTACTGAGCAGTCCTATACTTACCAGACAGGGTTAATGGAGTACATCGAGAAAGTTCAAAGAAGATCAGCACGTTTTGCATTATCGAGAAACAGGGGAGAGAGTGTCACTTACACGATACAATATTTGGGGTGGACTTCATTAAAACAAAGGTGTTTTTAGTTGCGGCGGAACAACTTTCTCTTCCGAATGGAAAATATTTTGTTAACGCCAACGTACATAGGGAAAAACAATCATTATAATCAAATAAAGGAAATCGGATTTCGCATGGAAAGATATAGGTGTTCGCTTTTCCTCGCGCTGTACGAGACTGGAATATTAGAGAATTATTATGAAGGTGATTCGATGAACCCTCTGCCAGGTACTTAAATGTGATTTGCAGAATATCCATTTAGATGCGAATACTGAACATGAAAGTTGTACTGTGTACCACTTTGTTTGGAATTATTTTCAGGAGACTACTAAAGCGTATTTTCCGTTACAAACATTTTTGCGGTCTCTGATGTTTCTTCTATGTATTCCATTTTGCAGGGAACAACCGAAGGACAATTTTCTGTTTCAAAATAAAGAAATTTATGTTTGTAAAGTTGATGCTGATTTCTTTATACATCTACAAACTCCGGTATCTCAGAAACACATTCTCTGGACGTGCACCACTTGTATTCTAAATGCTTCATATAGTAAAGAGTGTGTTCTTAATGATCATATACAGTCAGGTATGCCACTATATTTTGGTTCTATACATAATATAATTTCCTCATAAGACAGGATCTGTTAATGATGGGGAAGGTCATAGCTAAAGATTTTAACTTAATTTTAAAGGAATGGTACAGTGTGTCAGGAATTTCAGAAGTTTATTGATTGTTTGATTTTTCTATGAGTATGAAAAAGATAAAAAAGAAACCTACAAGTAACAAATTTTTTGTGACTGTCCATATGTTGTCCATTATCTTTTATATTGTTAAATGGTCTCTGTAATGAAATATTATATAACTGTGGATGATCAGTAAAGAATTTAGTTAGTATACCTGTATTATGAGCCCGATAGAGGGAACAATGTTTATATACACGCATATTATAAAAACTGTGATTAAAAATGTCTAATAGATTCGCTGAAAATTTTTCGTTTATGCCCATAGCAACTTTAGCTGTATTAACATGTCATTATGTAGGAACGACAGTACAGTAATAGTAGGCTATTAGATAGTCTTAAATAAATGTCAGATGATTTGTAGCTCGTAACCACTCCTATTATTCTGACAAATTGTACTAGAACAAATGAAATATTTCCATGTCACAGAACTTGACAAATTTAGATTATATATAGAACAGGGCTGGGCCCGTGAGCTGCCCGCAGGCAGTGAGGGCATGTCGTATTGTAAGTAGGCTGTTTATGTTTTCTTATTGGCAACGTTACGTAGCGCTCTGTACGAAAATCACTGGCTGTGCTGTGTGCAGTCTGTGGCTAGTTTGCATTGTTGTCTGCCATTGTAGTGTTGGGCAGCTGGATGTGAACAGCGCGTAGCTTTGCGCAGTTGGAGGTGAGCCGCCAGCAGTGGTGGATGTGAGGAGAGAGATGGCGGACTTTTGAAATTTGCAATACTAGATGTCATGAACTGCTATATATATTATGATTATTAAGGTAAATACATTGTTTGTTCTCTATTAAAATCTTTCATTTGCTAACTATGCCTATCAGTAGTTAGTGCCTTCAGTAGTTTGAATCTTTTATTTAGCTGGCAGTAGTGGCGCTCGCTGTATTGCAGTAGTTCGAGTAACGAAGATTTTTGGTGAGGTAAGTGATTTGTGAAAGGTATAGGTTAATATTAGTCAGGGCCATTCTTTTGTAGGGATTTTTGAAAGTCAGATTGCGTTGCGCAAAAAAAAAATATTGTGGGTCAGTTAAAGCACAGTCGTGTATAATTTGTTTTAAGGGGACGTTTCAGTATCGCCGTACGGGGATGAAGCGCTCCCAGTTCGCTTTCTCTGACTCGCGAACAGGACCGAAGACCGCCGATAATACACGATCGGCAGGTGCATTCGAGTTTGTAGTCGCGTTGAGTTCTTTTCATCGTCGTAAGTATTACAGTGCGACAATGGAATGAATACTTATCACATAATATAACATGTGCACTGTATTTGCAGGAAGTGTAGTCTCAAAAAAATGGCTCTGAGCACTATGGGACTTAACATCTGTGGTCATCAGTCCTCTAGAACTGAGAACTACTTAAACCTAACCAACCTAAGGACATCACATACATTCATGCCCGAGGCAGGATTCGAACCTGCGACCGTAGCGGTAGCGCCGTTCCAGACTGAAGCGCCTAGAACCGCTCGGCCACTTCGGCCGGCGTAGTCTCAAAGTGCCCTTCATGAGAAAGTAACAACAGCTTATAACAATTCCGTCGTGAAGTAAAACATATGAATTTACGCTAGCATGGCTGCTTTAATGCGTCATCTCGTCGCGTAAGCCTTTGGACGTCAATTATTAAGTTGTAAAACAGCCGTGTTGTTTTCCTGCGTCAGAGAGTGAATTATTATTTTTGATTTAGAAGATTACAATGACGTGGCCAAATACCCAAAATTATTTTATTCAAAACGACACCGATTTTGTTAATTTCAACAACTCAGAAACTGTTCTCGAGGGAAGTTCTTGTATAACAGTTCAATATTTTCTGCGTTGCAGAACCTGTCCTTGAGCACACGACTGCTCTGAAAGTCGATCAGCTCCAATCGAATTTCATTAAGCTCACTTTCTACATTCACTGCAGAAGAAGATGCAAAAAACACTAAAATTAAATTTAAATTTATTTAAGTCACAAAATCTGCTATCAAAATTTGTAACAATGCCTGTGGCACTGTAAGAAACTCATCAAAATATTTGCTCAGTGCCTGCTTTTCAAGAACTTCTTTATTTACAACTTTTGGGAAAGCACAGATGACCTTCCTGAAAGTTGCATTATCCGCATCAGCAATTTCTTTTAACCCGCAAACCTAGTTTCAAAAGTATCGGTAATTAGTTTATGTCTATCCTGCAAAGTTCTTCTCATGACGGTCAGGTGTTTCGTAAATCGGCTAGAAATGCGAGAGGTAATATCCACTTGAACTCATCGGACTGTTACATAGGCGTCCTTCTCATGTCCATAAATGACGCTGTGTCTTGTACTAATTGTAAAAAAGTTCTACAACAACTCTTTGATGCAAACAGCGTGCTTCACAAACTTACAGCACATCGCCATATCACACTTCAGCTTTGCCAGGATGGATTTTAACTACCCAGGTTGCAAACAGTGAGATCTCAGTTTTATTTTCACAACAACATAAAGGACGCCACTTATTTTAGCACATTTTTCTGGCAGATAAACGCGATGTAGGACGCAGCTTATCACTAGTATTTGCTGATGGACACCATCTTCTGTCAGCTTGTTCCTTATAAAAGCAACAGCACAAGTCGTTTGACCAGTCACTGCGGGAGCTTAATCTGTTTCAAGCAACGAAAGTTTTTCCCCAAGAAAGCTCCTATTTGTCAACACTGTTTCCTAAGCAAGGAAATGTCTTCGGCTGTAGTTGTATCTGGTGTTGGTACTAAATCAAGGCCAACCTTCATCAAGGTAGCTAACGTCAACACCTCTCTCGAATACAAAAAAGCTGGCAACGTCCATTACATCCGTGCTCTTATCCAAAGGCAGAGAGAGATAAACTTAAAAATCTCACTTGCGTTTGTTCATTTCTTCGATGCTCTGGAAACAGTTATCCGTGAAAGACGGACTGATCCGAAAAACGGAAACAAATTCTCTATCGCTGAAGGGATGTGCTGTTATGGCTCTCTCTCAGTGCATCATCATTTTGATTGACGTGGCTCTCTTTCTGTTAATAAGTTACAAGGAATTGGCAAAATCGACGGTAAAACCACATAAAGCTTTATAAATAATAACATTTTCAAAAAATTCCATTTATCTACATGAACTTCTTTCTCTCTCTTGTATTATAGCTAGAGAAGTGTGGCCTTCCTTCCCACAGTATCCATACATTCGTACATACATTAATCCTTGTTCCGTAGACCATGAATACGACATTTCGTAATGATGTGGAACTTGTCACTTCAACATAAGTTTTCTTTAGACAAAATAATTAATTAATTATTTTTTTGCAGTTACTACTTCATATCTAAGAATTCATCTATTGAGTAGAAGGAGTTGGCAATCAGAAATTCTTTTAATTTGCTTTTAAATGTTGGTTGGCTATCTGTCAGACTTTTAATACTATTTGGCAAATGACCACATATTTTTGTGGCAGCATAATGCACCCCCTTCTGTGCCTGTGCCAAAGTGAGATTTAATCCCGAAAAGTGAATATCATCCTTTCTTCTAGTGTTGTAGCTTTGCACTTCGCTGTTATTTTTGAATTGGGATGGGTTATTAATGACAGATTTCATAGGTGAATATATGTACTGCGAAGGCACTGTGAATATCCCGAGTTCCTTAAATAAATGTTTGCAAGGTCATCTTGGGTGGGCTCTAGCTATTATTCTGATTACACGCTTTTGTGCAATGAATACTTTCTCTCTTAATGACGAATTGCCAAAAATATGATGCCATATGAAAGCAGTGAGTGAAAACAGGCATAGTAGGCTAATTTACTGATATGTTTATCACCAAAATTTGGAATAACCCTAATAGCATAAGTAGTGGAACCTAACGGTTTCAGCAGATCATCGATCTGTTTCCTCCAATTCACTTTCTCATCAATGCACACACCCAGAAATTTTGAGTATTCGGCCTTAGCAACAGAGCTCCATTCATAGTCTACATTTATCAATGGTGTTATGAGATTTACTGTACAGAATTGTGTAAACTGTGTTTTCTCAAACTTTAGTGAGAGTCCATTTGCAGAGAACCACATAATAATTTTCTGAAAGACATTATTTGCAATTCCCTCAGCTGATTCTTGCTTCTTTGGTGTGGTTACTATACTTGTATCATCAGCAAAAAGAACTAACTTTGCATCTTCATGAGTATAGAGTGGCAAGTCGTTAATATATATTAACAACAATAAGGGACCCAAGACTGAACCCTATGGGACACCATTCTTGATACCTCCCCCATTAGAGGACTCTTCTGGTTTTTGTAGACTATCAGTACTGTTAATTTCAACCTTTCACAAGGTTTAGTATGTATTTTAATAAAAAACTAATTGTTGTGTTGGCATAAGAGCCAACACTGTGTTACTAGAGGAGGCCGAAATGCACGCGTTTTAGCCTACGCAGGCTGGCATGAGGAGGGAAGAACTATACTGACTTGAGGTCTGGAACATGACAAGGAATGAGAATTCAGAAAGCGGACATAATTAGTTTGATACTTAACTTTAATCCATTAATGATGAACGTCGCTCTTGACAGTACATGAGTCACAATATTATCTGTTCAGAAGACATAGTAATTGAATATGGCGCCTTGCTAGGTCGTAGCAAATGACGTAGCTGAAGGCTATGCCAAACTGTCGTCTCGGCAAATGAGAGCGTATGTAGACAGTGAACCATCGCTAGTAAAGTCGGCTGTCCAACTGGGGCGAGTGCTAGGGAGTCTCTGTAGACTAGACCTGCCGTGTGGCGGCGCTCGGTCTGCAATCACTGATAGTGGCGACATGCGGGTCCGACGTATACTGACGGACGGCGGCCGATTTAAAGGCTACCACCTATTAAGTGTGGTGTCTGGCGGTGACACCACACTAAGCTTCTCCCCACTGTAGGTTGTAGCGTAAGGATTCGACCGATTTTCGTTCTGAGAACCTTAACGCCTCCTCAGCTATTTCCATCTTACTAGTTTTTTTCTATCACGAAGCCGAAGTGACGTGGACAACAGTGACGACAATCCTGCTGCCTGCATCGGTAACAAACGAGCGATGTTAGCAGAGAGGTGGATGGGGAATTGCAGGCTGACAGCACATTTGTCAACCCCTGATGTAGACCGTAATCGTAGCTACAAACTACTGAGAAATAATAAATGTGACATAGTCTGCTGACAAGCATTGACACGCCGGAGGCATTAGTGTAAAATGTGATGATTTGTAAATGCTCTGTATACATTTGGTATGGTAGCACATAGATTTTCCTTTCAGTAATACATTATGTAGCTATAAGCAAGTACTATGTTAACCAGACAGGGCATGAAAATTGTCAAATCTAATGATGATAATTACTAATAATGATTATTAAACAATGTATTATACACTGATACATAGTATGTACACTTCTTAAGTCAAGGAACTATAATTGTCAGATCTAATGATGATAATCACTTATCATCGTTATTAAACTATGTATCATGTGGTGATACGTACCCATGGGGAAAAATATTTAAATTTTAGTCCACATTGAATATCTTGACGATCTTATCCTTAAGACTAATACCTAAATTACTTCCAGAGCAGATTAGACTGAAGTGTCTGTGTTCCCATCAGTATTATATCGTAACCATAAAATGCAAATGGTTTGCAATTGAATTATTTATGTTGCAACATAACAGATGCAAATAGTTTTGTCATTATGTATGCTGTTAACGTATATGTGGTATTTACATTCAATGTAATCAATAATAGTGAGTATCTCTTTGCAATGCCTCAGTGAACAATCTTTGACCTACTCTGTCCAATCCGTGGGTGTACTATATACAAACGTCTAAGAGGTTAAATAGACACTTACTGACAGGAGTCCACTGGGGTACTCTTATATGTGGCACCTGAATATTGTAATGATACTAATATAAACTAAAATAAAAACTATTATCTTGCAAACGATGTATGTCTCTGATTTGCCCCTGCCGGGATACAGAGTGAGAAGTGTAATTGGTGTTTAGTATTCCATATAAGTGCCTTATGTCATGCTTTCTATGTAGTGCATTTCCTGCACAGCTGTATGGGTGATACATTTCGCACTTTCATATGCTTCTGTTTATGAACATAATGACTCGTTTGGATACAATGAGACTTCAGTACGTGAAAGGAGTTTACTGGGGTACACTTATACATGGCATCCGAATGTTGTATTGATACTAATATAAACTAAAATAAAAACTATTATATTGTAAACGATGTATGTCTCTGATGGGCTCTGTAGAACGGATCGCTGACTTTGCGCGACTGCAGAGCCTAACATACTACTTCTGGTCTGAGATTGTAGTGTTTGAGTAAGAGAGCGCTTGGTGCACAGAAGTGAATGTATATCAGTCTCTGAGCAAAAGAGAATTCAGTACCTAGAAGGTTGTATGTATTTTGCAGTCACTGTATTTCTTTGTTGATATTGGGAGTTGCATTGCCCAATCACTTCGTGTAAAGTTTTACTAACAGTAACACAGAGTAAGCACACCACTTGCAGTTACAAGAGGCTACACGATAACTCCACTTTTGTATGCATTGCTAGTTCAGGCTTTCATTTAAGTATTTCAGTAACATAATTACAAAGAACGTTACAATATGTTAATTAATATTAGAGCTACTATTAGTGATAGAACAACGAAGGACTGATAACTGTTACTCCAATTAAGCAAATCCGTAAATAAGATCGTGCTTCGTAAGTACATTGTCACAGTGATGTATGGTATGATGTATTTGATGTCGCTTCACCTAAAAGTGCATACTTTAAACTTACACACATCAATATATGTGTTTTTGTTCTCCTTGGTACAGTCGACCCGATGATGGTTCAAATGGCTCTGAGCACTATGGAACTTAACTTCTGAGGTCATCAGTCCCCTAGAACTTAGAACTACTTAAACCTAACAAACCTAAGGACATCACACACATCCATGCCCGAGGCAGGATTCGAACCTGCTACCGTAGCAGTCGAGCGGTTCCGGACTGAAGCGCCTAGAACCGCTTGGCCACAACGGCCGGCCCGATGATGGTCTGATCCAAGACCGAAATCGATTGTCTCATAAAATATACTGATACAGCTGTGTATTGAAAAACGCATTTCTTAACATTCATCAAAGTTGTACACCACCACCTCCAAAAAATATTCCCAACTATGTTTATGCAATATGCTATAATCGTCAAATGTACATTTGACTAAGTGAAACCGTCCATCTATCGACTGTCGTAGCACATGTCTTCATAATGACTTCCGTAATAATATAAGGCATTATGCTGTTTAGAGATGCATCAGTCTGTGTCTTGAGTCTATGTATAGTAGTGGGATGTCGCATTACATTTGAAACGTAGGCTACTCCACACTGTGCAGCCAGCTCTATTAATCTTTGGTCTATTTCTTCGAAAAATTCCCCAGAAATAGCATTCAAATATATCATATCTTTAGCAGGCATTGCAGTACTCTTTGCTCTTTTACATTTTATTATTGCTGGTATCCCTGGGAAAGCTGTATAAGTGTCGGATTTCTTACATCTGTGTTTCGTTAAATGTGTCTTTCCCGACTGGAAACACGATAATGTTGAGCAGTTTATGTAGCATACGTACACAGTAGACTGGCTATTTTCGCCTACGGCCAACATAAAAGTGTTCCAGAAATAGCTTTTTAGACTCTCCCGTTTCTTCAGTGTGTACACATTGGCTTCAATCTTATGTACTTCTTACTGCACTCGTTTCCTCGCGCTGTGTGGTTGCAGACAGACACAACGCGACTAAGAGGTCTGTGCTGGCTCCAGTCGCACAAGGATGCAGATACATTTAACGTCTCTGAACTCAGACATTACCTAGCCTTCGGTGACGTAATTGCTGTGGGCAGTCTATCCAGTTACACTGTGCCCGCTTACTAGGTGATGAAGGCCTTTGACGCTGCCACCAACACTTCTGTCTGAAATAAATAACTCTTTCATGTCTCCGCATGTGTACCATCAAACGACACCTTCTTTTAGTCAGCGGGCACCATAAATTTCTTTCCTCCCTAATTTTATCTGTTCCTGCTCATTAATTATCCCATCTATCGAACCGAGTGAGGTGGCGCAGTGGTTAGCACACTGGACTCGCATTCGGGAGGACGACGGTTCAATCCCGCGTCCGGCCATCCTGATTTAGGTTTTCCGTGGTGATTTCCCTAAATCGCTCCAGGCAAATGCCGGGATGGTTCCTTTGAAAGGGCACGGCCGACCTCCTTCCCCGTCCATCACTAAACCGATGAGACCGATGACCTCGCAGTTTGGTCTCTTCCCCCAAAACAACCCAACCTATCTATCGATCTAATCTTTATCATTCCTATACAAACGATATTTCAAAAGCTAATTTTCTTCTCAAAACTGTTTATCGTCCATGCTTCCATACCGCACAATGCTATACTCCAGACAAATATCTTTAGAGAAGACTTTCTAACACTTCAATTTATACTTGATGTTAACAATTTTTTTTCTAGAAACTCTTTTCATGCTTTTGCTAAGCTGCATTTCATATTCGCCATTTCTGAATCGTCCGTAACGGCCGTTATATTTGGAAGTAAATTAGGCATAGTAACACGGTACAATATTCTGTACGAGAGAGAAAGTTTGGAAGGCTCAATGAAGGTAGCGAATCGTTCAGGAGTTTCCGGAAATATCCACGTTTTCGTGGCCGGAAAGTAGTAAAATCGTCTCAGTTTATCATGAGGACATCACAAATTATTGTTTGCCTGGGCATGATTCAAGGTTCTTACATTTCCAATTAATCAGTTATACTGCAGCAATAACGGAAATAGCAAAACAGAGTGCCAGTAAAACGTAAAAGTTTCGGAGCAGAAAATGGGTTTAGCAAATGGTTTAGACGGATAGTTAAACAAGAAGCAATAAATAAAAAAATTATTATGTTTAACAAATATATGACAAAACTGTGTGCCAGTGTCAATGCTCGAATATGTGTTTCCTGACTTTAGCGAATAATATGGTATTGCACAAACCTAAAATTTTCCTTTCGAAGACGGTGCCGTGAGGATAGATTTGTTGTCGGATGATGATGTAAGCCACAGCATAAGAAATATCTCTCCACCTGTCATTCATCTTCAGTATTCCACTAAGAGATCAGTTACTATCCACGTGATTGTTTTGTAAGAATCACAAATGTGGTAGTGGCTCTCAAGCCGTTCCATAAGTACATTCTCTCGGAATTTCAAGAAATGGTGTCTGGCTTTTCCACTTTTATTTTCGCTTACACCAGTCCGTCAATCCAAGTCCGTAATTAATATTTTGTCACACATTTCTCATTCATAATGATAGTTTGATGTTTACTGAACTTCTCCTTAACTCACAGTTTACATCGTTTGGTAAACGTATTCCACTGCTCTCAACCTTAAATTATTGTAATGTCTCTTAGTCTTCTCTGAAACTGTTCCAATACAACTGGTTAACTGGAACTGTACGGATCGTAAATCATGCACATGCAAACAAAATTTGTTTTCCTGCCGACCTCGAAGCAAGAATAAATGAAACTCTGCTTTACTGCTGTCCCAGACGATAAATTTTTAACTGCACTGAAGCAGTCGAGGCGGGTATCGTTAAATTATCTCTGCGACCGATGAATGATTCAAAGGATTAATATGCATGCTGAAGTACATAATACAGTATTCAGAGAACTGTCGATTTTATATTCCGAAGAGGGGGTCCGGCAAACTCAAACAACAAATAGTATAGTTCATAAAAGCCAAAGTTTTCGTAGGATGCAGGTTGTAAGTATTGACAAGAAGTCAGCACGTAGTGACTTGTCTGTCATTAAAAATTTCAGTTTTGTTTATTTTTTACTTCATTTTATTTCTTTTCCAGGGCTTCACGGTGCGGCTCAGGCCATAAGCACACGAATCATGGCTTGAAATTTTACAGAGCGCCGTTTCTTACGGTAAGCACCCAGCGGTTCTCGATATTTGTTGACCGGTAGGAGCATAAATGGCATTAGCAGGTGGGTAAAACTATAATGAAAAATGACTGTGATCCTGGGACGCTAGTTAACAAGGCAAAAAACATAGTAGAAAAGTAAAATGAACAATTACATCAAGCCTCCTATTTTAGGAGACTATTGAATAAGAGTTTATAGGATAACCGGTGCCCGCTGTCGAGAATTAAATCGTCTTCACGTTACAGTGAGTAAAGAATAGAACGCGTTGTACAGTCTGTGCGGTATCCGCTATAACCTCAACTGCTTCAGATTTCAAACACACATGGAAGTGTAGTTAAAAAAACCAGCATAGGTTAGAAAGTGGTGCTACGTCACTGGTTCGTTACAGTGAGAACAAAGTGGTGCGGGATCGCCGCTTAGCAGGTGTCGGTGACTGAAAAGACAGTGCCCAATAAGTAGTCTAATTAAAGTTACCTCCTCGCGCCGAGATGGACGCCATGAGGTTGCCCAAGCCGCAGGGCGGTTCCCTGAGCTTGTTTCAGCCTCGTGGCAGAGTGGAGAGAATGTTCATACGAATAACAACGCTGAGATCGTCCGAGGTGACAGCTTTGCTAAAATGCCTCAGCATTGCAGTTGCAGCCATGGTGGTATAATAAGAGGAGTTGTCGCTACAGGCTAACGCTGACCGTTGTTAGAGTTTAGACTAGGGAGGCGTCATTCTCTCGGTAAACATGGCCATGTTTACCGAGAGAATGACGCCTCCTTAGTCTAAAATCTTCTTTCTTCAGACAAGACACATTGTGAGTCGCTGATTGGCTCCTCTCTGGATATGCAAAGCACATATTTCTTTTCCTTCTTCGTCTTGTGGTCCTCCCCTGGTGGAGAATGTCAGGTCTTTCCCTAGTGGGTGAGACTTCTGGTCTGTAACTTGTGGTGGACTAAGAGCCAGTGACAGTTTCCAACTGTACCTCCGACTTATCGTGTATCACGAGGGTGAACTTATTCGTCCTGTTTCCGGCTTCGACGTTTGACAATTCCAGCATGCACCGTCGTGTCTGAGAGTCAAATCGGTTTGGCCAGACCAGCAAAATGGTGTACTTTAAACTGAAATCTACAGGGATTTCGGGGCTTCGATAGGGATATTTCCCGCTTTCTAATAATCTGAACGCAATTCCTCGTAGCTTCCAAATTTTCGTGGATGCGTCAGAAGATTACAGCTGCCATAGCGCGCCGCTCCTTGCCCACGGCGTGCCGTTTATTGCTGCCGCCTGAATCAAGGTGAAAACGTAAAATATTGTTGCACCGGCGTAGGGTTGTTAGATGATATTCACAGCTCCCTGTTCTCCGGTGAACCATAGTTTGTGGTGTACTTTGTCGTAGTTGATTCCATGTGAATAAAACTGGGCCTCAAAGTGTGTTCATGTAAACAAAGTCAGATTGCGTTGGAAAAGGGATTAATTCAAGGTAGAATTCGTGTAGCTTACACCCCAACAATTGCTTTGTCAATCAAGCACCTTCCGTTTTCTGATTTGTGTTCGTAATTTTTTCGTATGGTTTATCAGCTCGTTGTAGTTATAATAGGACGAATAAAAGCTTGTCATTATCTTTGTAAACTTAAATACGCCACTATTCTCATTCCTATTCCCTCATCTATTCACCGTTTTTATTATTTTTTTGGGATTACACATGGGCACAACAGGAATTCAAGTTTCAATTTTACTAAATTGGGTAACTGGATTATTAATCTGGTTTCTGAAAGAGAGCACAGACAAAGGCAACAAAAGTGCCATAAGTATATTAACTAATACTATAAATAAAAGAAATTAAGGCTGCAGCTCACAATTTGAAGGTTATCGAGATGATAAAACTTCGTAATTTACAGACAACATATAGCAGTACTCGGAGATATATCTATGATTAAAGCAAACGACGGCTTGGAACCTGAAATTCATTCAGTTTTTCATAAAGGCGCTCTTGCTACTGTATGTGCAGTCAGTTTGTTATGTGTTGGATACTTCTGGAGACTCAATTCCGTTTCCTATGCGAAAAATTTTGCATACATGTGATTTTTACGGTTACACATATGTTAGTTTTTATTCCACTGTCAGTGTCCGAGACCTACATTTTGTAACGTGTTATTCTCTGAGTATTAATGTTCGTTCAACAACCCCAAAAGGGCACATACTTTTCCTTCTAGGAGTTCCCATTTACTACAATAAGACTTTTTTCTCATTACGTACTCTTTATCCTAACGTTTAAGTTTGACGATGATTTTGAGCGGAGTAATCATACTATTTGACACTGATGTATGTATAATTCATAATGGTTGAAATGGCTCTGTGCACTATGAGGCTTAACATCCGTGGTCATCAGTCCCCTAGAACTTAGAACTACTTAAACCTAACTAACCTAAGGACATCACACACATCCATGCCCGAGGCAGGATTCGTACCTGAGGTATGTGTAGTGTTACGGTAGATTACTTTCGGTAACTAGTCACTGTGAAAGAAGAAATTTTACCTGGAGTAGTGCTTCTGTTAAAAAACGTTCTAGAATACTGCCGCAGTTACTTTGATATCCAATTCTGTTCGTTTTGCACGATATTAGCTGAGCGTTCTGAGGCGCTGCAGTCATGGACCGTGGGGCTGGTCCCGGCGGAGGTTCGAGTCCTCCCTCGGGCATGAGTGTGTGTGTGTTTGTTCTTAAGATAATTTACGTTCAGTAGTGTGTAAGCTTAGGGACTGATGACCTTAGCAGTTACGTCCCATAAGATTTCACACACTTTTGAACATTTTTGTCCTTTTTAAGTAATTCAGAAAAAAAAGTTTTATAGAGACGTGATACATAGGTTCGCACCATCTGTACAGGTGCAGATTGAGCCTCGTCAGAACAGATAAAGTGTGGACATCTTTTAGTGAGCTGTAAATAATAAGACTTTCCATATTCGGAGTACAGATGGGCTCGCCCAGGCTCGTTTGCCAAGTGCCAGCAAGTTATGGCGGGGCTGCGAGATGATAGTTTTAATCAATGCGTAACTATAATGTACAAAGGAGATCGGAAGGAAATACGTCCAGAGCATCTGGTAGCGGGTACCAGAGAGGGCTTGTGACTTAGAGCCGATGCTCCCCAGAGGCCACAGCGATCCACGTTTCAATATTAGAAGAAAATATTTAAGGAAAGAATTCAAATCGGTATCATACTGGTTGGACAGCCTATACACCTCTCAAGTGAAGTACGTACTAACGTGACTATAAATAGAGCATTACTCATCATTTTTCGAAAGTGAATTTAGTCTATTTATGACAACACTTTCTAACACCTGATTCCTGAAGAAGCTATTATCAGACAAAAGTTTTATTTCATGCCTGGAGGTAGTACATTAGTATTACCTCTTAATTTCGATCTTATTAAATCCGGGAGAGAGGACAACAGTGGTCTTAGCCTCTGCTGCCTGCACAGAAACTAAGTCTACTGTGTGGAACCTCTTCTTGACGTTATGGTAAAACCAACCACCATCCTTCAATAGTTTCAAATAGTTTCAGGAGTCGCTTTACTAGGTCCTTCCTATACACAATCTCTTCAGGATTTTCATTTATTTACACTCCTGGAAATGGAAAAAATAACACATTGACACCGGTGTGTCAGACCCACCATACTTGCTCCGGACACTGCGAGAGGGCTGTACAAGCAATGATCACACGCACGGCACAGCGGACACACCAGGAACCGCGGTGTTGGCCGTCGAATGGCGCTAGCTGCGCAGCATTTGTGCACCGCCGCCGTCAGTGTCAGCCAGTTTGCCGTGGCATACGGAGCTCCATCGCAGTCTTTAACACTGGTAGCATGCCGCGACAGCGTGGACGTGAACCGTATGTGCAGTTGACGGACTTTGAGCGAGGGCGTATAGTGGGCATGCGGGAGGCCGGGTGGACGTACCGCCGAATTGCTCAACACGTGGGGCGTGAGGTCTCCACAGTACATCGATGTTGTCGCCAGTGGTCGGCGGAAGGTGCACGTGCCCGTCGACCTGGGACCGGACCGCAGCGACGCACGGATGCACGCCAAGACCGTAGGATCCTACGCAGTGCCGTAGGGGACCGCACCGCCACTTCCCAGCAAATTAAGGACACTGTTGCTCCTGGGGTATCGGCGAGGACCATTCGCAACCGTCTCCATGAAGCTGAGCTACGGTCCCGCACACCGTTAGGCCGTCTTCCGCTCACGCCCCAACATCGTGCAGCCCGCCTCCAGTGGTGTCGCGACAGGCGTGAATGGAGGGACGAATGGAGACGTGTCGTCTTCAGTGATGAGAGTCGCTTCTGCCTTGGTGCCAATGGTGGTCGTATGCGTGTTTGGCGCCGTGCAGGTGAGCGCCACAATCAGGACTGCATACGACCGAGGCACACAGGGCCAACACCCGGCATCATGGTGTGGGGAGCGATCTCCTACACTGGCCGTATACCACTGGTGATCGTCGAGGGGACACTGAATAGTGCACGGTACATCCAAACCGTCATCGAACCCATCGTTCTACCATTCCTAGACCGGCAAGGGAACTTGCTGTTCCAACAGGACAATGCACGTCCGCATGTATCCCGTGCCACCCAACGTGCTCTAGAAGGTGTAAGTCAACTACCCTGGCCAGCAAGATCTCCGGATCTGTCCCCCATTGAGCATGTTTGGGACTGGATGAAGCGTCGTCTCACGCGGTCTGCACGTCCAGCACGAACGCTGGTCCAACTGAGGCGCCAGGTGGAAATGGCATGGCAAGCCGTTCCACAGGACTACATCCAGCATCTCTACGATCGTCTCCATGAGAGAATAGCAGCCTGCATTGCTGCGAAAGGTGGATATACACTGTACTAGTGCCGACATTGTGCATGCTCTGTTGCCTGTGTCTATGTGCCTGTGGTTCTGTCAGTGTGATCATGTGATGTATCTGACCCCAGGAATGTGCCAATAAAGTTTCCCCTTCCTGGGACAATGAATTCACGGTGTTCTTATTTCAATTTCCAGGAGTGTATTTATTTTTTGAGTCTTTAGTCTTATGATTAGTTTGATGCTGATGCGGCCCGCCACGAATTTCTCTCCTGCGCCAATCTCTTCATCTCAGAGTAGTAATTACAACCTATCTCTTTAATTATGTGGTGGACGTATTCCAATTTCTGTTACCATCTACAGTGTTTGCCCTCTACAGGTCCCTCTAGTACCATGGAAATCATTCCCTGATGTCTTAAAATATGTCCTATCGTCCTGCCCCTTCTCCTTGTCAGTGTTTCCCACATATTCCTTCCCTGTTTGATTCTGCGCAGAACCTTCTCATTCCTTACCTTATCATTTCACCCAATTTACAACATTCGTCTGTTGCACCACATCTCAAATGCTTCGATTACTTCTGTTCCTGTTTTCCCATAGCGCATATTTCACTATCGTACAATTTTGTGCGCCACACGTATATTCTCAGAAATTTCTTCCTCAAATTAAGGCCTATGTTTGATACTAGTACACTTCTCTTAACCAGGGATGACCCTTTTGCCAGTGCTTGTGTGCTTTTGATATTCTTCTTCCTCCGTCCGTCATTGGTTATTTAGATGCCTAGGTAATAGAATTCCTTAACTTCGTCTACTTCGTGACCATCAATCCTGATGTTAAGTTTTTCGCTGTTCTCATTTCTGCTATTTTTCATTACTTTTGTCTTTCTCCAATTTACTCTCAATCCACATTCTGTACTCGTTATATTGTTCGTTCCATTCATTACGCCATGTAATTCTTCTTCACTTTCGCTCAGGATAGTAGTGTCATCAGCGAATCGTATCATTGATATCCTTTCACCTTGAATTTGAATTCCACTCTTGAACCTTTCTTTGATTTCCATCATTACTTCTTCGATGTACAGATTGAACAGTAGGGGCGAAAGACTACATTCCTGTCTTACACCCTTTTTAATCCAGGCACTTCGTTCTTCGTCGTCACTCTTATTATTCCCTCTTGGCTCTTCTGCATATTGTATGTTATTCGTCTCTCCCTACAGCTTAACCCCTTTGTTCTTAGAATTTCGAACATCTTGCACCATTCTACAATGTCGAGCGCTTTTCCCAGGTCGACAAACCCTGTGAATGTGTCTTGATTTTTCTTCAGCCCTGCTTCAGTTATCAACCGCAATGTCAGAATTGCTTCTCTGGTGCCTTTACCTTTCCTAAACCCAGACTGATTGTCATCTAAGATATGCTCAGTTTTCTTTTCCGTTCTCAGATGTTATTCTTGTAATTAAGTTTGATGCATGACCTGTTAAGCTGACAGTGCGATAATTTTGTACCATCTGCGTTATTTGATTTTAAGTCCTCTAAAGCTCTCTTAAACTCTAATTCTAATACTAGATCCACCATCTCTCCAAAATCGTCTACTGTTTCTTCTTCTATCACATCAGACAAATCTTTCATCTCATAGAGCTCTTCAGTGTAGCCTTTACACCTATCCGCTCTCTCCTCTGCATTTATATAGTGGAATTCCCGTTGTTCTCCTGATGTTAGACATTTACTTTTAATTTCATCGAAAGCTGTTTTGACTTGAGCCGGCCGGTGTGACCGATCGGTTCTAGGCGCTTCAGTCTGGAACCGCGCGACCGCTACCGTCGCAGGTTCGAACTCTGCCTCGGCCATGGATGTGTGTGATGTCCTTAGGTTAGGTAGGTTTACGTAGTTCTAAGTTCTAGGGGACTGATGACCTCAGATGTTAAGTCCCATAGTGCTCAGAGCCATTTCAACCATTTGTTTTGACTTTCTTGAATCCTGAGTCAGTGCTTCCGACAATCGTTTCTTTTTCGATTTCTTTACATTTTTCATGCAACCATTTTGTCTTCACTTCCCTGCACTTCCTATTTATTTCATCCCTCAGCGACGTGTATTTCTGTTTCTGTGTTCCTAAATTTCCCTGAACATTTTTGTAGTTCCTTCTCTCATCCTTCAACTTAAGTGTTTCTTCTGTTACCCTTGGTTCCTTCCCAGTTACCTTCTTTGTACCTGTGTTTTTATTTCCAACTAGTGTGATTGCCCTTTTTAGAGCACTCCATTCCTCTTCAGCTGTACTGCTTCTGATCTATTCCTTAGAGCTGTACCTATAGCTTTAGAGAACTTCAAGTGAATCCCGTCATTTCTTAGTACTTCCAGATCTGTATTTGTATGGTGTAAGAGCGGTGGTTTATTGGATAATGATTGTGCAGTACAAGGAGATGTCATGTTTTATTATTGTAATGTTTAAGAGTAATAAAGACTTTGCTTATTGCACATTGATTCTTCCTGACTAATCTCTTAAGGTTCAGCCTACTCTTCATCACAACTACATTGTGATCTGAGTCTATATCTGCTCCTGGATGCGCCTCACAATCCAGTATCTGATTTAGGAATCTCTGTCTGACCATGATGCAATCTTACTAAAATATTGCCGCATCACCCGGTCTTTTAAAAAAAAATGGTTCAAATGGCTCTGAGCACTATGGGACTCAACTGCTGTGGTCATAAGTCCCCTAGAACTTAGAACTACTTAAACCTAACTAACCTAAGGACAGCACACAACACCCAGCCATCACGAGGCAGAGAAAATCCCTGACCCCGCCGGGAATCGAACCCGGGAATCCGGGCGTGGGAAGCGAGAACGCTACCGCACGACCACGAGATGCGGGCACCCGGTCTTTTCCAAGTATACCTCATGCCCTTGTGATTCTTGAACAACGTGCTATTAGCTGAAATTTATTATATAATTCAATTAGTCTTTTTCCTCTCTCTTTCCTTGTATCAATCCCATCTTATCCTGCAACATTTTTTTCTGCTCCTTTCCAGTCCCCTATAATTATTAGATTTTTATCTCCCTTTACGGACTGTAAAACCCTTTCACTATCCTCATATACTTTCTCTATTTCTTCTTCATCAGCTTGCGACGTCAGCATATATACCCAAACTATCGTTGTCGCTGTTGATTTGCTGTCGATTCTGATAAGAACAAACGTCCCACGTAACTGTTCACAGCAACGCACCCTCTGCCCTACCTTCCTATCTATAATTAGCCCTACTCCTGTTATACAATTTTCTGCTGCTATTGATATTACCCCACACTCATCTGACCAGAAATCATTGTCTTCTTTCCATTTCGCTCCACTGACCCCTACTATACCGAGATTGCATTTTCATTTTCAGATTTTATAGCTTCTCTGCCACGTTCATAGTTCTGACATCCCACGCCCCACCTCGTAGAATGTTATAATCTCGTAGTTTATTACATCTTTTTCTCATGGTCAGCTTGCTCTTGGCTCCCCTCCCGCAGATCCAAATGGGGAATATTCCGGAATATTTTGCCAATGGTGAGATATTCATCACTCTTTTTCAGTTACAGGCCACATGTCCTTTGTCTTTAATTCGGTGGTTTCCATTTCCGTATACATTCTATTGCCGGTGATTATTTCTGATATTTCCGCCTTTAAGGGCAGTTTCCCACCCCAGGGAGAAGAGAGTGCCCTGAACCTCTGTCCGCTTCTCCGGCCTCTTTGACAAGGCCGTTGGCAGAAACAGTGTGACTTCTTACGCCAGAAGCCTTCGGCCGACAATGCTGGCTATTAATCAGAATTTAAGCAGTCGCGGGTTTCGCGACGTTGTGATTCCTTACGAAAGCCACTACCCCTAGGCCATGTATACATATTTAGGAACTACTGACACGAATATTTTGTGTTTTTTGACCTCTAGTAATTGAACTTGGAAAATTTAATGTGCTGCAGTTTCATCACGTAGTCGGCACTCAGAGCTTCTTTCTCTATACGCATGGGATGCAGATGTTTCCTAGAGTTACCATGACAGGTTTACAATGTCGCTTTTCGTAGTCTCACAAGGGATTCATGGCATGCTGCAGCGAACTTTGATCTTGCTTCAGATGTTGATAGAGATTTCCAAGCTGAGTATTACCTCTTAACCATGGTAGTTGCTAATTATACTAACGAAAAGCAGTATCGTAGGTAGTGATACGTATTTCTGCTGTTGTTACAAAGGTATTGGATGTGTATTGTTAGATTACAAGTATCAAGAAAATTTATCTGACGCGTATGTTTAAACAAACGATGTCTAAGAGATTCTTCGAATGACTGCGTATAAGCTTCTTCCTCTGCTGAATACTTTTCATTAAGCAACACGTAGATGTCAATAAATTCGAAGGACAAATACGTATTCTTGAAAAATTCGTTTAATTCACACTATTTCTTGTCATATACAAGGCCTCTGAAGACGCAACTGGCGAATCAGGACTTTCACAAAGAGCGTAACAGCCAAGGATCACAGCTGCCCCAACTACATGACAGAAACATTATCCGTAAGATACCTGGCTTGGTTTTCCGAAGTGGCCTAAATGTGAGTGGATGCTTTTGCTTATGCATGAGTTCGTGCAAGTTCCAGACAAGAGCTGAACTACAAAGTTTTATGGAGCAGTTAGTCCGCGTGTAGATTGAGGCTAAGCACCTACTATATTCATGTCCTCCAGATAAGACGTAATCCAATGAAGCTGCCACCAAAAAGTAGCCGATGAGGTGTTCAGCGTAACGGTGCGCTAACTTTAACTTTCGGGATCTCGTCACCTGGCTCAGTTCAAGCAAAGGCTTCGTTCAGAACACTGTTTTCCCCCCTTTTTTTTTTAAAGGAAAAGGCAATTTATGCCCTAGATTTATGAGATGAGTAAATAACAATTATTTAAACAAGTTTTTTAATATAACACGTTTTAACGGAATAAAAATATAAAGTAACTTCTAACCCCATGCATATTCCTAACCGCATATTGGTAGCCCTGAAAAATTGTGCTTATATATGTTTTAATAGCTGTGAAAACGCTTGTAGAATTTACAAGTAAATACGCGGGACACATGCAGTAGATAACAGTAAGGGTATGAACTATTTATGCATCAGCTTCGTACTGCATACACCCCACGTTTCTCGTTTTAAATTCGACAAGTATTTATAAAGCTATTAAAAATGTATAAGCACAAATTTTCACGACTATCGGTATGAGGTTAGAAATCTGTATGAAGAGTTTTTAGTCCGTTTCAAAAACGTTTTTTACTAAAAAGTTTTTTATTTAAATAATTTCTTCTGCTTTTTCTAGAGATATATGGTAAATTTCAGAATTATTTCAATTTTTCCTCAATGGAGTCAACTAACACATTGCGTCCTCCTTCGATTATCTGACGGAAAGACTTCGAAGGTAAAAACTGGAGAGAATCGACCTTACAGGGGGACTTAACAGCAACCGTTCTTACCATGGAACGTTTTGAAGTGGAAAATGGGGAAATAGCAGTGGTATGCAAATTACCGTCCGCCACACACCAGACACGAAAGAGGGTTAATACCGCGTTGTAATCTAAGTCTAAGCTACACTATATGATCAAAAGTATCCACACACCTGGCTGAAAATGACTTACAAGTTCATGGCGCCCTCCATCGGTAATGCTGGAATTCAATACGGTGTTCGCCCACCCTTAGCCTTGATGACAGCTTCCACTCTCGCAGGCATACGCTCAATCAGTTGCTGGAAGGTTTCTTGGGTAATGGCACCCCATTCTTCACGGAGTGCTGCGCTGAGGAGAGGTATCGATGTCGGTCTGTGAGGCCTGGCACGAAGTCGGCGTTCCAAAACGTCACGAAGGTGTTCTATAGGATTCAGGTCAGGACTCTGTGCAGGCCAGTCCATTACAAAGATGTTATTGTCGTGTAACCACTCCGCCACAGGCCGTGCATTATGAACAGGTGCTCGATTGTATTGAAAGATGCAATCGCCATCGCCGAATTACTCTTCAACAGTGGGTGGCAAGAATGTGCTTAATACATCAATGTAGGCCTGTGCTGTGATAGTGCCACACAAAACAACAAGGGGTGCAAGCCCCCTGCATGAAAAACACGACCACACCATACCACCGCCGCCTCTGAGTTTTACTGTTGGCACCACAAGTTCATGGCACACACACTGGCAAATGAAGTTCACCGCGCAGTCGCCATTCCCACACCCTGCCATCGGATCGCCACATTGTGTACCGTGATTCGTCACTTCACACAACGTTTTTCCAATGTTCAATAGTCCAATGTTTACGCTCCTTACACCAAGCAAGGCGTAGTTTGGCATCTGTCGGCGTGATGTGTGGCTTATGAGCAACCTCTCGACCATGATATCCGAGTTTCCTCACCTCCCGCCTAACGTCATAGTACTTGCAATGGATCCTGATGCAGTTTTGAATACCTGTGTGATTGTCTGGATAGATGTCTGCCTATTACACATTACGACCCTCTTCAACTGTCGGCGGTCTCTGTCAGTCAACAGACGAGATCGGCCTGTACGTTTTTTCGCTGTACGTTCCCCTTCACGCTTCCCCTTCACTATCACATCGGAAACTGTGGACCCAGGGATGTTTGGGAGTGTGGAGGTCTCCCGTACAGACGTACGACACAAGTGACACTCAATCACCTGACCACGTTCGAAGCCCGTAAGTTCCGCGGAGCGCCCCATTCTGATCTCGCATGATGTCTAATGACTACTGAGGTCACTGACGTGGAGTAACTGGCAGTAGATGGCAGAAAAAAAGCACTTAATGTCAAAAATGTATCTTTCTGGGGGCATCCAGATACTTCTGATCACATAGCGTATGTTGTAACTTTCAGATCTCTAGCTCATCGGTGAGTTAGTGTAAATAGCATGATTTTCACCGGAAAAGCAGGCAAGAAAGCGACCTATTAAAATTATAATTG
Organism: Schistocerca cancellata; assembly: GCF_023864275.1. Lineage (NCBI taxonomy): Eukaryota > Metazoa > Arthropoda > Insecta > Orthoptera > Acrididae > Schistocerca > Schistocerca cancellata. Next base: position 266,005,003 of record NC_064627.1, read on the forward strand.
ATGTAATAGATTCTGTACGAGTAAATCCTAGTCGAATGTAAGAGTGTGCCTGATGGTTCTAAGCAGATCAGGTTTAATAATTGTATAAATACATAATAGGGATCCGTGGTCTAGGGGTAGCGTCTTTGATTCATAATCAAAACGCCTTCGGTCCCTGGTTCGATCCCTGCCACTGCTTAAATTTTGATAAATAATCAGCATTGGCGGCCGAAGACTTCCGGCATAAGAAGTCAGCCTCATTCTGCCAACGGTCTTGTCAAAGAGGGCGGAGGAGCGGAAAGAGGTTCAGTGCACTCTCTTGTCCTAGGGGTGGGAAATTGCCCCTAAAGGCGGAAGAATCAGCAATGATCAACGACATGAGGATGCAGAAGGCAATGGAAACCACTGCATTAAAGACACGTAACGTGTATCCACAGGACATGTGGCCTGTAATTGAAGAAGTGTCATGATGATCTCTCCATTGGCAAAAGATTCCGGAATAGTCCCCCATTCGGATCTCCGGGAGGGGACTGCCAAGGGAGAGGTTACCATGAGAAAAAGATTGAATAATCTACGAAAGGATAACGTTCTACGAGTCGGGGCGTGGAATGTCAGAAGCTTGAACGTGGTAGGGAAACTAGAAAATCTGAAAATGGAAATGCAAAGGCTCAATCTAGATATAGTAGGGGTGAGTGAAGAGAAGTGGAAGGAAGACAAGGATTTCTGGTCAGATGAGTATCGGGTAATATCAACAGCAGCAGAAAATGATATAACAGGTGTAGGATTCGTTATGAATAGGAAGGTAAGGCAGAGGGTGTGTTACTGTGAACAGTTCAGTGACCGGGTTGTTCTAATCAGAATCGACAGCAGACCAACACCGACAACGATAGTTCAGGTATACATGCCGACGTCGCAAGCTGAAGATGAACAGATAGAGAAAGTGTATGAGGATATTGAAAGGATAATGCAGTATGTAAAGGGGGACGAAAATCTAATAGTCATGGGCGACTGGAATGCAGTTGTAGGGGAAGGAGTAGAAGAAAAGGTTACAGGAGAAATGGGCTTGGAACAAGGAATGAAAGAGGAGAAAGACTAATTGAGTTCTGTAACAAGTTTCAGCTAGTAATAGCGAATACCCTGTTCAACAATCACAAGAGGAGGAGGTATACTGGGAAAAGGCCGGGAGATACGGGAAGATTTCAATTAGATTACATCATGGTCAGACAGAGATTCCGAAATCAGATAATGGATTGTAAGGCGTACCCAGGAGCAGATACGGACTCAGATCACAATATAGTAGTGATGAAGAGTAGGCTGACGTTCAAGACATTAGTCAGGAAGAAACAATACGCAAAGAAGTGGGATACGGAAGTACTAAGGAATGACGAGATACGATTGAAGTTCTCTAACGCTATAGATACAGCAATAAGGAATAGCGCAGTAGGCAGTACAGTTGAAGAGGAATGGACATCTCTAAAAAGGGCCATCACAGAAGTTAGGAAGGAAAACATAGGTACAAAGAAGGTAGCTGCGAAGAAACTATGGGTAACAGAAGAAATACTTCAGTTGATTGATCAAAGGAGGAAGTACAAACATGTTCCGGGAAAATCAGGAATACAGAAGTACAAGTCGCTGAGGAATGAAATAAATAGGAAGTGCAGGAAAGCTAAGACGAAATGGCTGCAGGAAAAATGTGAAGACATCGAAAAAGATATGATTGTCGGAAGGACAGACTCAGCATACAGGAAAGTCAAAACAACCTTTGGTGACAGTAAAAGCAACGGTGGTAACATTAAGAGTGAAACGGGAATTCCACTGTTAAATGCAGAGGAGAGAGCAGATAGGTGGAAAGAATACATTGAAAGCCTTTGTGAGGGTGAAGATTTGTCTGATGTGATAGAAGAAGAAACAGGAGTCGATTTAGAAGAGATAGGGGATCCAGTATTAGAATCGGAATTTAAAAGAGCTTTGGAGGACTTACGGTCAAATAAGGCAGAAGGGATGGATAACATTCCATCAGAATTTCTAAAATCATTGGGGGAAGTGGCAACAAAACGACTATTCATGTTGGTGTGTAGAATATATGAGTCTGGCGGTATACCATCTGACTTTCGGAAAAGCATCATCCACACAATTCCGAAAACGGAAAGAGCTGACAAGTGCGAGAATTATAGCACAATCAGCTTAACAGCTCATGCATCGAAGCTGCTTACAAGAATAATATACAGAAGAATGGAAAAGAAAATTGAGAATGCGCTAGGTGACGATCAGTTTGGCTTTAGGAAAAGTAAAGGGACGAGAGAGGCAATTCTGACGTTACGGCTAATAATGGAAGCAAGGCTAAAGAAAAATCAAGACACTTTCATAGGATTTGTCGACCTGGAAAAACCGTTCGATAATATAAAATGGTGCAAGCTGTTCGAGATTCTGAAAAAAGTAGGGATAAGCTATAGGGAGAGACGGGTCATATAAAATATGTACAACAACAAAGAGGGAATAATAAGAGTGGACGATCAAGAACGAAGTGCTCGTATTAAGAAGGGTGTAAGACAAGGATGCAGCCTTTCGCCCCTACTCTTCAATCTGTACATCGAGGAACCAATGATGGAAATAAAAGAAAGATTCAGGAGTGGAATTAAAAGGTGAAAGGATATCAATGATACGATTCGCTGATGACATTGCTATCCTGAGTGAAAGTGAAGAAGAATTAAACGATATGCTGAACGGAATGAACAGTCTAATGAGTACACAGTATGGTTTGAGAGTAAATCGGAGAAAGACGAAGGTAATGAGAAGTAGTAGAAATGAGAACAGCGAGAAACTTAAGATCAGGATTGATGGTCACAAAGTCAATGAAGTTAAGGAATTCTGCTACCTAGGCAGTAAAATAACCAATGACGGACGGAGCAAGGAGGACATCAAAAGCAAACTCGCTATGGCAAAAAAGGCATTTCTGGCCAAGAGAAGTCTACTAATATCAAATATCGACCTTAATTTGAGGAAGAAATTTCTGAGGATGTACGTCTGGAGTACAGCATTGTATGGTAGGGAAACATGGACTGTGGGACAACCGGAAGAGAAGAGAATCGAAGCATTTGAGATATGGTGCTATAGTCGAATGTTGAAAATTAGGTCGACTGATAAGGTAAGGAATGAGGAGGTTCTACGCAGAATCGGAGAGGAAAGGAATATGTGGAAAACACTGATAAGGAGAAGGGACAGGATGATAGGACATCTGCTAAGACATGAAGGAATGACTTCCATAGTACTAGTGGGAGCTGAATAGGGCAAAAACTGTAGAGGAAGACAGAGATTGGAATACGGTAAGGAAATAATTGAGGACGTAAGCTGCAAGTGCTACTCTGAGATGAAGAGATTAGCACAGGAAAGGAATTCGTGGCGGGCCGCATCAAACCAGTCAGTAGACTGATGACCAAAAAATAAATAAATAAATAAATAAATAAAAGATCTTTAAAAATACGCAATGATGAGTTACAAGATGGTTCTTGATAAGACTCCAACGTAATGAAATTACCTAAGAAGAAAAATGTTGAGGAGTAATAATTAAATTACATGGAAACATGAAACTTCTGCTACTTGAGACATTCAGATCTATGGAATATGTGTGCGTAAAGTTTCAAAGAAATATGAAATGCAACGAGCACGTAAGGTATGCAGTAGTGAAAGCAAATAGTCGACTTCAGTTTACTGGGAGAACTTTACGAAAGTGTGGTTCTTCTGTAAAGGAGACCGCTTGTAAATACTAGTGTGATCTATTATTGAGTACTGCTCGAGTGTTTTGGATCCCGAAAAGGTCGGATGAAAGGAAGACATCAGATCAATGAGCCGACTCCTAGTTTTGTTACCGGCAGATTCGATCAACTTGCGACTATTACGAAGATGTTTCTGAATGGAAGTGAGAATCCTTGGAGCGAAGACGACGTTCCTTTCGTGGAAAATTATTGAGAAAATTATTGAGAAAATTTTGAAAATTGGCGTTTTAGGCTTACTGAAGAACAATTCTGCTGCCGCCAACATACACTCCTGGAAATTGAAATAAGAACACCGTGAATTCATTGTCCCAGGAAGGGGAAACTTTATTGACACATTCCTGGAGTCAGATACATCACATTATCACACTGACAGAACCACAGCACATAGATACAGGCAACAGAGCATGCACAATGTCGGCACTAGTACAGTGTATATCCACCTTTCGCAGCAATGCAGGCTGCTATTCTCCCATGGAGACGATCGTAGAGATGCTGGATGTAGTCCTGTGGAACGGCTTGCCATGCCATTTCCACCTGGCGCCTCAGTTGGACCAGCGTTCGTGCTGGACGTGCAGACCGCGTGAGACGACGCTTCATCCAGTCCCAAACATGCTCAATGGGGGACAGATCCGGAGATCTTGCTGGCCAGGGTAGTTGACTTACACCTTCTAGAGCACGTTGGGTGGCACGGGATACATGCGGACGTGCATTGTCCTGTTGGAACAGCAAGTTCCCTTGCCGGTCTAGGAATGGTAGAACGATGGGTTCGATGACGGTTTGGATGTACCGTGCACTATTCAGTGTCCCCTCGACGATCACCAGTGGTGTACGGCCAGTGTAGGAGATCGCTCCCCACACCATGATGCCGGGTGTTGGCCCTGTGTGCCTCGGTCGTATGCAGTCCTGATTGTGGCGCTCACCTGCACGGCGCCAAACACGCATACGACCATCATTGGCACCAAGGCAGAAGCGACTCTCATCGCTGAAGACGACACGTCTCCATTCGTCCCTCCATTCACGCCTGTCGCGACACCACTGGAGGAGGGCTGCACGATGTTGGGGCGTGAGCGGAAGACGGCCTAACGGTGTGCGGGACCGTAGCCCAGCTTCATGGAGACGGTTGCGAATGGTCCTCGCCGATACCCCAGGAGCAACAGTGTCCCTAATTTACTGGGAAGTGGCGGTGCGGTCCCCTACGGCACTGCGTAGGATCCTACGGTCTTGGCGTGCATCCGTGCGTCGCTGCGGTCCGGTCCCAGGTCGACGGGCACGTGCACCTTCCGCCGACCACTGGCGACAACATCGATGTACTGTGGAGACCTCACGCCCCACGTGTTGAGCAATTCGGCGGTACGTCCACCCGGCCTCCCGCATGCCCACTACACGCCCTCGCTCAAAGTCCGTCAACTGCACATACGGTTCACGTCCACGCTGTCGCGGCATGCTACCAGTGTTAAAGACTGCGATGGAGCTCCGTATGCCACGGCAAACTGGCTGACACTGACGGCGGCGGTGCACAAATGCTGCGCATTTTAGAAATTCTGATGGAATGTTATCCATCCCTTCTGCCTTATTTGACCGTAAGTCCTCCAAAGCTCTTTTAAATTCCGATTCTAATACTGGATCCCCTATCTCTTCTAAATCGACTCCTGTTTCTTCTTCTATCACATCAGACAAATCTTCACCCTCACAAAGGCTTTCAATGTATTCTGACATGACTACAGTTCTGTGTCTTACAGATGTTAGCGTCGGTGGTGTTGAGAAACAGCTGAAGTCACTAAAATTGAACAAAGCTCCAGGCCCCGATGGAATTAATATCGGATTCTGCACCGAATTTTCCGCTGATTTATCCCTCTCTTAACTGTAGATCCTTCGAACAAAAAACCCGTTCCCAGTAGTTTGAAGAAAGCACAGATTGTTCCTATCACAAGAAGGATAGTAGAAGTAATGTAAAAAAGTGCCGTCCAATATCCTTGACACTGATTTATCGTAGAATCGTAGAAAATGTTCTTAGCTAAAGCATAATGACCTCCATGCCAACTAACATGGATTCCGAAAACACGAATAGTGTGAAACCCAAAGATGCGGTATTTTTGGACTTCATTTGTTGTAGTACCAGATCTACACTTAGTAACGAATGTATGATCATATTCGGTATCAAAGAAAACTTGAGTGAATTGGCGATTTTTTGCTAGGGAGGACGCAGCATATTATCTGGGATGGAGATATGTCAACAGATGTAGAAGTAACTCTTCGAGAGTGCTCCAGAACTGTTATGACTCTTTCTGTTCATGTTGAATATTAATGACTTCGCACAAATTAACAGGAACCTCCAATTATTTTGCAGGTGATATAGTTATCTATAATGAAGCACTGTCTCAAAAAGCTGCACAAATATTCAGTCATATCTTGATAAGATTTCAAAATGGTGCAAACCTTGCGTTGAATGTTCGAAAAAGTAAAATGCGCGCTTCATAAAACGAAAAAAAATGTGATATCCTATGAATACATTATCAGCAAGTTACACGCATAAAGGAAGTGGATGTAACACGTTCTAGGGATAACAAATGAACCGATCACATATTCACAATCGAAGGTACAGCAGGCAGTAGACTTCGGTTCATTGTTAAAATACTACTGAAGCGAAATCAGCCTACAATGTAGATTGATTTCATATCAATCGTGCGACCATTGTAGAATATTGCTCAAGTGTGTTGGACCTGTCTCTGGCATTTCAGCATTGTGTTCTTTCTTTTGTCCTGAACGTTCATTTGATGGTGCCACACATCGTATTAAATCCCTTAAACTTTTATTCAGCAACATCTGCACGAAGATACAGTATCTCACAGCCCAAGAATATGAATGTGTGATTTGTTCAGTGCTTTAGTTTCCTAATATGACTTTAAATCTCAACGGTTGTGAGCCTTGGAATGACATGAGATGAGTTTTATTTACTGATACGCTTAAATGACGTTGCTTTGGTGTTTTGAAAGTTCCATATAGCGCTCTCTGTAAGTTATCTTCGTTATCTGCCACTAGAAACTGGTCGTCAGCAAACATAAGAGTTTTTATGTAAATTGAAGGTGGAAGAGGGAGAAAGGAAAGGAAAAGGAGGGTACTAATGGTATCGAGACTTGATGCAGAATTAACGGAGACGAATGAAGATGTGTGACAGACTGGGACTTAGTCCCAGGATTTACCTCCTTACTAGACAGTAACATTATCCCCTGTGTCATCCCGACGTAGTGTCCATCGCAAATGCACGCACAACCCCTGCGCGCACTCCGGCCGACTAACGTTCCCACATATCCGCAGTGCCCGCCCATGTCCTCCGTGCTCGCTACTTCCAGATTCCCGCTGGAGGTCGAACGAAAAAGGGCGTCCACGCAAAAGGTTGTTAATTCTTTGCCCATCGAGGTGAGGCAGTTATATGAATGTGTGGTGACTGTTCTCTGAAAGAACAGAGACCCCACTTTCACATAAGAAGAGTCTTAATTAAGTTTCTTTCTTTGAAGCTGTCCTGAATATTTCATTTTATAGTCCGTTTCCTACTTTCTCTCACAACATCATCGAAATATAAATTAAAAAGTATTGGCGGAATACAACTCCTTTGTCTGACCGCCTTACTAATATTTGCTTGTGCTATAGTCCCAACTTTCAGCTTTATATGTATTAGGGTCCTTGTATATATGCTGCAGGTAATATCAATCAGATGTTGTTGTATTCTCTTCTCCATAATACCCCATAGTGAACATTGTTAGACGCTTTACATGAAGACTGAGTACGTCTGTAATTGTATTCGCTTGCTTTTCTATTGTTTGTTTTGACGAGAAAATGTTATCAGAGCAGGAGATTCCTTACACGAAATCTACTCTTCGGGTAATAATATGCTGTCTACGATGTTTCTCATTTTCTTTCCTATCATCTGCACATATTTTTGTATGGCGTATTTAAGAAACCCATCCTTTTATAATTTACACAGCCTATTCTTGATTCTCTTTTAAAAATGGGTTTTACTGTTACTTTCTTCCATTTTTTTATAGCCAGCATTGATTTTAAAAATCCGTAGATGTGAAGTACATTTACAAGCAAACAAATTCTTATCATTTCAGAAAGATTGGGTGATTTATTCAAGAGGAAAACCTTCGCAAATTTTGCAAGACAATAACGTGTTGGTCAAACTCCGGCCTTTACGCTAGCAGTCATTTGGTTTGGTATTGATTGATGTATTCTTGGATGTCCTCCCGAGGCATGTCTTGCCAAATTCTGTCCAATTGGTGCACTAGATCGTCAAAATACGAAGATGGTTGAAGGACCCTGCCCATAATGCCCCAAGAGTTCCATAGTTGGGGAGAGATACGCGGACCTTGCAGGCCAAGGTACGGTTGAGCAAGCACGGAGACAGTAGAAACTCGTACTGTTCGTGGGCGGGCATTATCTTGATGAAATGTAATCCCGGGTTGGGTTGCCATGAAGGGCAACAAAACGGGGCATACAGTATCGTCGATTTACGGCTGTGGTGTTAGGTTGCGCGGACGACAACCGGAGGAGACTTGATATGAAAAGAAAAGGCAACCCAAATGATCACTTCTGCTGATGGTTATCGGGCAATATTGCATTCGACATGCAGGTTGGTCTCTTACCGGTGTCTGGGGTGTCTCCAGACACGTCTTCAGACTAGAATCTCATTGATTGGGATACAAATGTTTTCGGTGAAGAGCCCCGTTTCGAACTGAGCGCCGTTGACTAACAAAGACGCGTCCTGACCATTACAGGCACGATCTTCCAGCTAGCTCGCGATTCTTACTATCTAACACGCCTATTGGACTGAATTTGGCTGACATCTCTTAGGAGAACATCCAACAACTCTGGCACTCAGTACTAAGCGGCATAACAACTTGCATTAGCGCCACAGGTGCACTAATGCGTTACAGACTTGTTCAATTCGTGAAGCTCTTTCTCTTGAGTAATTCATAAGATTATTCTCTTAGGAGAACATCCAACAACTCTAGCACTCAGTACTAAGCGGCATAACAACTTGCATTAGCGCCACACGTGCACTAATGCGTTACAGACTTGTTCAATTCGTGAAGCTCTTTCTCTTGAATAATTCATAAGATTTTTCTGTAATTATGAATATTTGCTTGTCTGCACATGCACATTTTTTTGTCTTCGAGTGTAGAAATCACTGTTTAAGCAACAGAAAACTGCTGAAAACCTTCTTACTCTGCACCTAGGTCCGACAATTCACGTGGTCATGTGACAGCTTTTGAAACTTAAAATGGCGTTTGCAACTCGTCTGTTACTGTATAGTGTGTTACATGCATTAATGAGCTGAAGCATGATCAGTCGGCAAGACTCAGCGGAGGAGCGCCTCTGAGGATGTCCAGCGCTGTCCTGGACGAAACGTCAGGAACAGAAGAGTTTATTGGACAACGACCTCACATCCCGAAAAGTTTACCAGCAGCTATTATGACTGATGCCCACAGCGAGACGAATGCCGGCTATGCGCACGACACGACAAGGGAAGTACAGGGCTATTACAAATGATTGAAGCGATTTCATAAATTCATTGACATATGGTGACGACACACTACAGATACGTAGAAAAACTCATAAAGTTTTGTTCGGCTGAAGCCGCACTTCAGGTTTCTGCCGCCAGAGCGCTCGAGAGCGCAGTGAGACAAAATGGCGACAGGAACCGAGAAAGCGTATGTCATGCTTGAAATGCACTCACATCAGTCAGTCATAACAGTGCAACGACACTTCAGGACGAAGTTCAACAAAGATCCACCAACTGCTAACTCCATTCGGCGATTGTATGCGCAGTTTAAAGATTCTGGATGCCTCTGTAAGGGGAAATCAACGGGTCGGCCTGCAATGAACGAAGAAACGGTTGAACACGTGTATCTGGACATGCTGGAAAATTGGCTCATGCCACAACTGGAGACCGACAGCGCCGACTTCATCTTTCAACAGGATGGTGCTCCACCGCTCTTCCATCATGATGTTCTGCATTTCTTACATAGGAGATCATGATCAGCAATTCATGTCATGGCCTCCACGCTCTCCCGACTTAACCCCATGCGATTTCTTTCTGTGGGGTTATGTGAAAGATTCAGTGTTTAAACCTCCTCTACCAAGAAACGTGCCAGAACTGCGAGCTCGCATCAACGATGCTTTCGAACTCATTGATGGGTACATGCTGCGCCGAGTGTGGGAGGAACTTGATTATCGGCTTGATGTCTGCCGAATCACTAAAGGGGCACATATCGAACATTTGTGAATGCCTAAAAAAACTTTTTGAGTTTTTGTATGTGTGTGCAAAGCATTGTGAAAATATCACAAATAATAAAGTTATTGTAGAGCTGTGAAATCGGTTCAATCATTTGTAATAACCCTGTATATAAGCGGCTCACTGGAAACTGGGGAATCATTCTACCGGGTGATACAGACTGCAAATGGGGAAATACAGTCAAGTATGGGACTCTGACAAATGGTAGATTATTACGGTCCCAAGTCAGGGATCGAGCATCTCGGAAACGACGAATCTGATCGGCTTTTCGTGTACTCCTGGAGTGATCATCAATGGAAAGTGGATGAAGGACGGTGAAACTACGGGTAGGTGAGAAGATGTACGTCCACGCATCTTAGAACGTTGACGTCGAAGGCATACGCACTCTTTTAAGAAGGGCTGGCGGCGATCTGTAGTAACGCTGACGACAAGCTACAGTGCTGGTGTAGGTACAGGGGCTGCGGAACACTATGTAAAATATGGGGCTCCGCAGCAGGCGGCCTATATTGAGCCAACGATACTGTCAAATATGTTTACAATGACCCCGGGATAATCAAGATTTGGCCGTGAATCAATGACAACACGTCGCGTGGTCCGATGAATCATTTTTATTGTTACACCAGTTCGATGATCTTGTCTGGATGCATCGTCATCCAGGTGAACGGCTGCTGCAAATATACACAGCGCCAGGAACGGATACCGGTGAGGAGAGTATAACGCTACGGCGAACAATTACATGGGCTGCCATGGCTCCAGTAATAGTAATCCGAATCGGGAACAGCACTCAACATAAGTAACGTAGAAGATATTCTGAGTGTTACGAAGCAGGTTTAATCATTTCATACCGGCAAGTCCTCGCGGTCCAAAATGTATAACGGTTACAGTGAGGTGACGTAGCGATATGCACCTATAATGATGGCGGTGCTACCAAGGTGGTACAAGGTGTAGGAGGCAGTGCGCTGGCGGAGTTCTGTCATTTGTACCAGGCGTTTCATGTGAAAAGGTTTCCGACACGATTATAGCCACACGACGTAAATTAACAGACTTTGAACGCGAAATGGTATGTGGAGGTAGACGCATGGGATTTTCCATTTCGAAAATCATCAGAGAATTCAGTATTCCCAGATCCACAGAGCCACTGACTAGTATGATGCGGCCCGCCAACAATTCCTCTTCTGTGCCAACTTCTCTATCTCAGAGTCGCAGTTGCAACCTACGTACTCAATTATTTGCTGAATGTTTTCCGATCTCTGTTTCCCTCTACAGTTTTACCCTCTACAGCTCCTTCTAATACCATGGAAATTATTTCCTGGTGTCTTAACAGAAATCCCATCATTCTGTCCCTTCTCCTTGTCAGTGTTATCATACGTTCCTTTCCTCTCCGATTCTGCGCAGAACCTCCTCATTCCTCATCTAATGTGCTTGGATTCACTTCTGTTCCGGTTTTCCCACAATCCATGTTTCGCTACCATACAATGCAGTGCTCCAGACGTACATTCTCAGAAATCGCTTCCTCAAATCAAGACCTATGTTTGTTACTAGAAGACTTCTCTTAGTCAGGAATGCGCTTCTGGCCAGCGCTAGTCTGTTCTGTATGTCCTCCTTGCTCCGTCCGTCTAGGGTTATTTTACTGCCTTGGTAGCAGAATTCCTTAAGGTCATCTGCTTCGTGATCACCAATCCTGAGGTTAAGTTTCTCGCTGTTCTCATTTCTGTAACTTCTCATTACTTTCGTCCTTCTTCGATTAGTTTTCAATCCATATTCTGTACTCGTTAGACCGTTCATTTCATTCAGCAGATACTGTAATTCCTCTTTGCTTTCACTAAAACGAACAATGTCATCAGCAAATCTTATCATTGTGTCCTTTCAGCCTGAATTTTAATTCCATTCGTAAACCTTTCTTTTATTTAATTCAGTATTTGTCCAATCTACAGATTGAAAAGTAGGGGCGAAAGACTACATCCCTGTCTTACACCCTTTTCAATCAGAGAACATTGTTGTTAATTTTCCACTCTTAAGATTCCCTGTTGGATATTGTGCGTACTGTACATTATCCGTATCTCCTTGGCCTACTTGCATTTTCCTCAGAATTTCGGACGTATTACACCATTTGACAAAATCGAAGGCTTTTTCCAGGTCGACATATCCTACGAACGTTTCTTTATTTTTCGTTATATGTGCTTCTGTTATAACCGCAACGTCAGAATGGCCTCCCTGGTGTCTTTACCTATCCTAAAGCCAAACAGCTCGTCATCAAGTACCATCTTAATTTTCTTTCCTCTTCTTCTGTATATTATTCTTGCCAGCAACTTGGCTGCTTGAGCTGTTAAGAAAATTGTGAAATAATTCTCGCAATTGTCGGCTCTTGCAATCTTCGAAAATGTGGCGATGACATTTTTCCGAAAGTCAGACGGTATTCGCCAGACTCATAGATTATACACACCAACGTGAATAGTCATTTTGTTGCCACTTCCCCCTATGATTTTAAAAATACTGATGGAACGTGATCTATCCCTTCTGCCTTACTTAATCTTAAATCCTCCAACGCTGTCTTAAATTCTGATTCTAATACTGAATCCCCTATCTCTCCTAAATCAACTTTTGTTTCTTCTTCTGTCACATCAGACAAATCTTCCCCCTCATAGAAGCGTTCAGTTGTACTCTTTCCATCTATCTGATCTCTCCTTTGAATTTAACAGTGGGATACCCGTTGCACCCTTATTGTTACCAAACTTGCTTCTAATTCCATCGAAAGTTATTTTGACTCTCCTATATGTTGAGTAGTCCTACCGACCGTCATTTCTTTTCCGATTTCTTCACATTTTTTCTGGAGACATTTCGTCTTAGCTTCCCTGCACTTACTATTTATTTCATTCCTGAGCGACTTGTTTTCCTGTATTCCTGAATTTCCCCTAACATTTTTGTACTTGCTCCTTTCATCGCTCAACTGAAGTATCTGTTATGTTCCCCATTGTTTCTTCGCATTTACCGTCTTTGTACGTACGTTTTCCTTTGTAACCTCCGTGATTGCCCTCTTCAACTTCAGTCTGCCCTTCATCACTAGTACATTGTCATCTGCTTCTAAGTAAGCCTTACAGTCCAGTATCTGATTTCGGAATCTCTGTTTTACCGTGATGTAATCTAACTAAAGTCTTCCAGTATCCCGAAAGGTTCTTATTTTCCAAGTACATCTCGTCCTCTTGTGATTCTTGAACAGTGTATTTGCTGTTTGTTTTGGTTGGCAGGAGAGCCAACACCGTGTTACTAGATGGAGGCCGAAAGGCACGCATTTTAGCTCATGCAGGCTGGCGTGAGGTCTGGAACAGGACAAGGAAATTAGAATTTAGAAAAAAGGACGTAGCTGGTGGAATACTTAACTTTAATCCATTAATGGTGAACGTCGGTCTAGACGATACATTATTCACAATATCAATAGTAACTGATAATGACGCCTTGCTAGGTCGTAGCACATGACGTAGCTGAAGGCAATGCTAAACTATCGTCTCGGCAAATGAGAGCGTATTTTGTCAGTGAACCATCGCTAGCAAAGTCGGTTGTACAACTGGAGCGAGTGCTAGGAAGTCTCTCTAGACCTGCCGTGTGGCGGCGCTCGGTCTGCAATCACTGATAGTGGCGACACGCGGGTCCGACGTATGCTAACGGACCGCGGCCGATTTGAAGGCTACCACCTAGCAAGTGTGGTGTCTGGCGGTGACACCACGTTCCTCCCCAGCAAATCGGCGTGGCATAAGGCTTCCGCCCGCCGTGGGGGGCACCCCATGTTGACGTATGCGACGAGGTGGGGAGCCTAACAACAGGCGAGGCTGTGCCACCCGCACTCTGCCATTCGGACCGCGGGGAGCTAGGAAACGCCTGGAAACCTGCTCCAGGGTGCACGCCAACATGCGGTGTATGCGCCCGCAGAGAGACAGGAGGGGCCGAAGGGTCGACCTCCATCGAGTCGGGGCACCCGACGTGCGAAGACGACATATGGTCCGGAGCGGGCAAGAATTCCATGTCGGAGGACTTCCGGTGACGGGAAGCGATCGCCAGCGCGTGACCCAGGGAGGCGCCCGGAGGTTGCAGCGACGCGTCCACTGCGGGCGTCGCCGGCGGGAGTACAGGCGGCGGCGGCGGCGGCGCGTCGCCATGGGGCAAAATGGAAGGCAGCGTCGGTAACACCTGGGGCTGAGACGAGCCAGCAGATGGGTCCCCAGGGCGCTGACCGGACGGCACCGTCGCTGAAAGCAGACGGCGAGCGGCAGATCACATGCGACGACAGAGGCACAGCTGGTGAGGTGCCGGCGCACCTCACCAGAGGCCCCCAAATCCAGATACATAGAGCGTCCGAATCAGCCAAGAATGCGCGCTTCGAGCCAACGCCGTGAACCTCGGTAGTGACGATAGTAGACAACGTCGCCTGGAGCAAAAGCAGGTGTCTGCCGCTGCACAGGAACGTGATGCGGCGGATGTGGCAAGGGCAATAACGCGCACTCCCGCGAATACGACTCTTTCAGCTTCAACATCTGTGACTTGAAAGTCCTGACCAATCGTTCAGCGGCACCGTTTGACTGTGGCGAAAACGGCGCGGACGTCAGATGTTGAATACTATTGGCCTTGCAGAATGATATCGGAAACAATAGTCTGTGGAAGACCTTCAATGCAAAAGATAGCAGATAACGCTTGGATGGTGGCAGATGACGTCGTGGAAGACATCCGGACAACAAAAGGAAAATTACTGAGTGTATCTACCACAACCAACCACCGAGCATTCCAGAATGGACCAGCAAAATCGATGTGTAAGCGTTGCCAAGGGGAAGTGGCTTTTGGCCACGCAAAGAATTTCCGCGGTGGGGCTGATTGTTGTTCGGCACACACCATGCAAGAAGAGCACATATTCGTAATCGCGGCATCGATTCCGAACCAAGTACAGTGCTGACGAGCAAGTTGTTACGTTCTCACAATACCCCAATGTCCTTGGTGGAGAAGCTGTAAGACAGAGGACTGTAACGAACGTGGGACCACGACCCTGGACTGATCATTATCAGAACGCAACAGCAAAACACCACGTCGAACAAAAAGTCTCTCCTTGTGAGTAAAAAATCGGCGAACCAACGGATCCCCGATCCATGACTTTGACAAGGGCCATTGCGTAGCAACAAAACGCAGAACGGTAGCAAGGACAGGGTCGGCAGCTGTGGCTGTAGCTACACGACGAAAATCAATCGGAAACGATTCGACCACGTCATCGGTTTCCGAATCAATGAACATGTAAGCAAGTTCGGAGGAATCGAATGCTCTATCCCCAGCAACAGGCAAGCGGGACAACGCATCGGCGTTTCCGTGCTTAGCAGTGGACTGATACAAGATATCGTAGAGGTACTGCGAGAGGAAAATATACCAGCGAATGAATTTCTGCGCTGTACGTGGAGGTACAGGCTTGTTCGGATGAAAAAGTGATGTCAAAGGTTTGTGGTCTGTGATGATGGTAAAGTGACGACCATACAAGAAATCATGAAACTTTGTAACACCAAATACGAGAGCCAATGCTTCTTTCTCGATCTGTGAGTAATTTCTTTGCGCAGACGAGAGCAATTTGGACGCAAATCCAATAGGGCGATCGTGCGATCCATCTTTGTGCGCAAGCACAGCACCGATCCCGAAATCCGATGCATCCACCATCAATAAAATGGGCTTCTGGAGATCGAGTGCCGTAAGGCAAGTATTGGAAAGCAACGCCGATTTCAACTGGCGAAAGGCGCGTTCGCATTCCGTCGTCCAGACGAACGGAACACCTTCACGGCGTAAGCGATGAAGCGGGGCTGAAATGGAAGAGGCGTGTGGAATATAATTAATTTTTCCCAGCACACTCTGTAGCTGCTTCGAACTCTGCGGCGAGGGCAAGTCTTGTATGGCACGGAGGTGTTCGGACTGCGATGTATGCCTTGGGCATTGAGTACATGTCCCAGGAAGGGCAAGTGACGAGCGAAAAACACACATTTTTCCTTCCGCAAGCGAAGACCATTTTGTCGCAAGACCTGAAATAATGTTCTGAGATTGGCTAAATGTTCTTCTTCCGTCTTTCCGGAGATCACAATATCGTTTGCTGCAGTAGGGACCGACGCACAAACAGTTTGTAGATATTGCTGAAACAATGCAGGGGCGGATGCACACCCGAATGGCAGTCGTTTGAATCGATACAAACCAAGATGCGTGTTAACCACCAAAACGGGCTGGGATTCTTCGTCCACCGGTATTTGCAAGTACGCATCGGCCAGGTCCAACTTCGAAAAATATTTACCCGGGCACAGTTTGTCAAAAAGATCTTCCAGGCGGGGTAAAGGAAAAGTTGCAATCACTAGTTGCCTTGAAGTTCACACAAAGTCTCTATGTTCCCGAAGGTTTTGGCAAAATTACTAAGGGTGATGCCCAGAGAGAAGCCTGCACACGTTCAATTACACCTTGTGATTCCAAATCGTGTAATGTTTTTGCGACCTCATCACGCAATGAGTGGGGAACATTACGCGCTCTGAAACATTTCGGTTGTGCGTTTACTTTCAGTTCCAAATGTGCTTTAGTTCTTAGCGCAACCAAGGCCCGGTGCAAAAATGTCTGCAAATTCTTCACATAGACAAGAAACACTGTCTGAAGGCACAATCTGGTTCACTGATAGGACCTGATTTACTATAGACAAGTTAAACTGAAATAAATCGAAACCAAACAAGTTCACTGCAGAAGAAGAACGAAGGACATAAAATGACACAAGTTTTGTTTGTCCTTTGTATGTTGCAAGAAGGCTGCACTGTCCTAATACAGGGATATCTTCTGACCTGAATAGCTAGTTAACTTAAAATTTGCGGCATGCAACGGAGGTGTGCCCAGCCGCTTGTACGTGTCATAATTGATCAGTGAAACTGCAGCTCCGATATCAAGCTGGAATGGCATCACTTTGCTGTTAATGTCCAAGTCTACAAAAAGTTTATTGTCCTGCTGACAAGAGCTACTGTGTCATGCAACGTTAACTGACTCTGGTACAAAATCACTTGCGACTTGACGGGTTTTCTGGCGATGTCGACGCACACTATTTGTGGGATGAACACAGTCACTGTGAGAGAGAGTGGCACTGGGCGGAGTGGAATGAACTACATGAATTTCCATGGGCGAAGTTTCACGAGCCTGAGTATCCTTGGTTCCAATCCGACGAGAAGCAAAGGGCCTGGAATGGTTGTGAGTTTCCGATTGGAGCTTTTTCTGGCATGTCCTTTTTTATTACAGAAAAAGCAAATAGCTTGGCGTGACAGGCAATTCTCACGCGAATGTCTAGTAGCACACTGCGGGCACGATTTTAGCACTGCATTTGCTTGCCTGCACGGCACATGTGGCTGAGAGCCTGGCGGCAGTGGCGCGGCCAGGCGCGAGGGCTGTTTACTGCTCCGTGCAGCTCGCCCGGCGGGCGGGTTAACGGGACACATGGCTGGTGAAGTTTCAAATGATTCCTGAGCAAAGTCAAGTGTGTCCTGCCGATCCAATATGTCCATCACTTGTTGAAGGGAGGGATGGAGTAGTTTCAAAATCTGTTCCCATATACTAACATCAGAAACGTTCTGTGCAATTGCATCACGTACCATAGTATCTGAATAAGGGACTCCACATTGACTCTCAAAAGCACAATCCATAGTAAGGCCTTGCAAAGTTGCAACCCACTCCCGATTAGTCTGACCTGCCATACGTTTTGTACGAAAGAAGGTATACCTTTTCGCAACTACACTGACTGATTCTTTGAAATATGCATCTAATACAGACGAAATTTCGTTGTAGGACAGAGTTGCTACGTCGCGTCGGGCAAATAATTTGACTATCACACGGTACGTTTTTACGCCGACCGACGCTAACAAAAAAAGGCTGCCGCTCGTTACCTTGAATTCTGTAGGTGGCGAGATGGAATCCAAATTGGCGGGACCACTCCGTCCAGCTTTCCAGTGCAGCATCAAAAGGACGAAAAGTTGGTGCAACAGCGTGTTGTGGCTGCGTTAGCGGTGGAGCGGCGGCTGCTGCATCGTTTTGCATTGCCCGTTGACCCTGGACGAGCTGACCAAGGGCATCCAGTAAGGCCAGCGTCTGCTGATTCTGTGAGCAATAAAATTCAGACAGTACATCTGGAGATTGTGGCGAAGCCATTACACAAGTAAATCAGGGCAATATCGATAAGAACGCGGTTTTGCCTCGTCGCCAATGTTTTGGTTGGCAGGAGAGCCAACACCGTGTTACTAGAAGGAGGCCAAAAAGGACGCATTTTAGCTCACGCAGGCTGGGGTGAGGTCTGGAACAGGACAAGGAAATTAGAATTTAGAAAAAAGGACATAGCTGGTGGAATACTTACCTTTAATCCATTAATGGTGAACGTCGGTCTGGACGGTACATGATTCACAATACCAATAGTAACTGATAATGGCGCCTTGCTAGGTCGTAGCAAATGACGTAGCTGAAGGCTATGCTAAACTATCGTCTCGGCAAATGAGAGCGTATTTTGTCAGTGAACCATCGCTAGCAAAGTCGGTTGTACAACTGGAGCGAGTGCTAGGAAGTCTCTCTAGACCTGCCGTGTGGCGGCGCTCGGTCTGCAATCACTGATAGTGGTGACACGCGGGTCTGACGTATACTAACGGACCGCGGCCGATTTAAAGGCTACCACCTAGCAAGTGTGGTGTCTGGCGGTGACACCACACTATTACTAGCTGAAATTTATTGCGGAACTCATTTAGTCTCTCTCGTCTCTGATTCATTGTCACAAACCCATATTCTCCTGTTATCTCTCCTTCTACTCCTTCCCCTACAACAGCATTGCAGACCCCTATGACTAGTAGATTTTTATCTCCCTTTCCGTACTGTATTACCCTTAAAATATCCTCATCTGCTTTCTCTATCCCTTCATCTTCGGCCTGCGAAGTCGGCCATGTATACCTGAATTATCGTTGGACCCTAAATGACTGGAAAACAATGACCTGGTTAGATGAGTCCTAATTCCAGCTGGTAAGAGCCGGTGATAGAGTTCGAGTGCGGTGCAGAGCCCACGAAACCATGAACCCAGATAGTCAACTAGGTACATCTACATCTACATCTATACTCCGCGAGCCACCTTACGGTGTGTGGCGGAGGGTACTTATTGTACCACTATCTGATCCCCCCTTCCCTGTTCCATTCACGAATTGTGCGTGGGAAGAACGACTGCTTGTAAGTCTCCGTATTTGCTCTAATTTCTCGGATCTTTTCGTTGTGATCATTACGCGAGATATATGTGGGCGGTAGTAATATGTTGCCCATCTCTTCCCGGAATGTGCTCTCTCGTAATTTCGATAATAAACCTCTCCGTATTGCGTAACGCCTTTCTTGAAGTGTCCGCCACTGGAGCTTGTTCAGCATCTCCGTAACGCTCTCGCGCTGACTAAATGTCCCCATGACGAATCGCGCTGCTTTTCGCTGGATCATGTCTATCTCTTCTATTAATCCAACCTGGTAAGGGTCCCATACTGATGAGCAATACTCAAGAATCGGACGAACAAGCGTTTTGTAAGCTACTTCTTTCGTCGATGAGTCACATTTTCTTAGAATTCTTCCTATGAATCTCAACCTGGCGCCTGCTTTTCCCACTATTTGTTTTATGTGATCATTCCACTTCAGATCGCTCCGGATAGTAACTCCTAAGTATTTTACGGTCGTTACCGCTTCCAATGATTTACCACCTATGGCATAATCGTACTGGAATGGATTTCTGCCCCTATGTATGCGCATTATATTACATTTATCTACGTTTAGGGAAAGCTGCCAGCTGTCGCACCATGCATTAATCCTCTGCAGGTCTTCCTGGAGTACGTACGAGTCTTCTGATGTTGCTACTTTCTTGTAGACAACCGTGTCATCTGCAAATAGCCTCACGGAGCTACCGATGTTGTCAACTAAGTCATTTATGTATATTGTAAACAATAAAGGTCCTATCACGCTTCCTTGCGGTACTCCCGAAATTACCTCTACATCTGCAGATTTTGAACCGTTAAGAATGACATGTTGAGTTCTTTCTTCTAGGAAATCCTGAATCCAATCACAAACCTGGTCCGATATTCCGTAAGCTCGTATTTTTTTCATTAAACGTAAGTGCGGAACCGTATCAAATGCCTTCCTGAAGTCCAGGAATACGGCATCAATCTGCTCGCCAGTGTCTACGGCACTGTGAATTTCTTGGGCAAATAGGGCGAGCTGAGTTTCACATGATCTCTGTTTGCGGAATCCATGTTGGTTATGATGAAGGAGATTTGTATTATCTAAGAACGTCATAATACGAGAACACAAAACATGTTCCATTATTCTACAACAGATTGACGTAAGCGAAATAGGCCTATAATTATTCGCATCTGATTTATGACCCTTCTTGAAAATGGGAACGACCTGCGCTTTCTTCCAGTCGCTAGGTACTTTACGTTCTTCCAGCGATCTACGATAAATTGCTGATAGAAAGGGGGCAAGTTCTTTAGCATAATCACTGTAGAATCTTAAGGGTATCTCGTCTGGTCCGGATGCTTTTCCGCTACTAAGTGATAGCAGTTGTTTTTCAATTCCGATATCGTTTATTTCAATATTTTCCATTTTGGCGTCCGTGCGACGGCTGAAGTCAGGGACCGTGTTACGATTTTCCGCAGTGAAACAGTTTCGGAACACTGAATTCAGTATTTCTGCCTTTCTTCGGTCGTCCTCTGTTTCGGTGCCATCGTGGTCAACGAGTGACTGAATAGGGGATTTAGATCCGCTTACCGATTTTACATATGACCAAAACTTTTTAGGGTTCTTTTTTAGATTGTTTGCCAATGTTTTATGTTCGAATTCGTTGAATGCTTCTCTCATTGCTCTCTTTACGCTCTTTTTCGCTTCGTTCAGCTTTTCCTTATCAGCTATGATTCGACTACTATTAAACCTATGATGAAGCTTTCTTTGTTTCCGTAGTACCTTTCGTACATGATTGTTATACCACGGTGGATCTTTCCCCTCGCTTTGGACCTTAGTCGGTACGAACTTATCTAAGGCGTACTGGACGATGTTTCTGAATTTTTTCCATTTTTGTTCCACATCCTCTTCCTCAGAAATGAACGTTTGATGGTGGTCACTCAGATATTCTGCGATTTGTGCCCTATCACTCTTGTTAAGCAAATATATTTTCCTTCCTTTCTTGGCATTTCTTATTACACTTGTAGTCATTGATGCAACCACTGACTTATGATCACTGATACCCTCTTCTACATTCACGGAGTCGAAAAGTTCCGGTCTATTTGTTGCTATGAGGTCTAAAACGTTAGCTTCACGAGTTGGTTCTCTAACTATCTGCTCGAAGTAATTCTCGGACAAGGCAGTCAGGATAATGTCACAAGAGTCTCTGTCCCTGGCTCCAGTTCTGATTGTGTGACTATCCCATTCTATACCTGGTAGATTGAAGTCTCCCCCTATTACAATAGTATGATCACGAAACTTCTTCACGACGTTCTGCAGGTTCTCTCTGAGGCGCTCAACTACTACGGTTGCTGATGCAGGTGGTCTATAGAAGCATCCGACTATCATATCTGACCCACCTTTGATACTTAGCTTAACCCAGATTATTTCACATTCGCATTCGCTAATAACTTCACTGGATATTATTGAATTCCTTACTGCTATAAATACTCCTCCACCATTGGCGTTTATCCTATCCTTGCGGTATATATTCCATTCTGTGTCTAGGATTTCGTTACTGTTCACTTCCGGTTTTAACCAACTTTCCGTTCCTAATACTATATGCGCACTATTTCCTTCAATAAGAGATACTAATTCAGGAACCTTGCCCTGGATACTCCTGCAGTTTACCAATATTACGTTAACTTTTCCTGTTTTTGGTCTCTGAGGACGGACGTTCTTTATCAACGATGATAATGTCCTCTCTGGTAAGCCGTCAGGTATTTTATCGTTTCGCCCAAGGGGGGGTCCCTCTAACCTGTGCAAACCAGTGATGGCTCCATAATGGTGAGGAGAGTGTTTATATGGAATGGACTGGGTCATCGGCTGTGTTCGGCTAGTTGGACGCCATTTGCATTCCATGGACTTCATGTTCCCAAAAAAGTTGGGATTTTTCTGAATGACAATGCACCATATCTATAGTGTCTATGGGTCGTAGTTGTTCGCGATTGGTTTCAAGAACATTCTGGACTGGACAGTTGGAGCGAATGATTTGTCCACCCATATATCTCCTGCTTACATGGCAGACGCTGTATTCATCTGAGCCACCGAGGACACAGATGAATAGCGCGAATGCTTCCCGTGAGACCCACATTCCCAACTGTCCAAAATCTACATACGTAATGTTCCTAATTGATATTTGCCGATCCACTCGCGCCCACTAAGGTGATGATTCCCGTAAGAGTTCGGGCAACCTGTATACATTCGCACAGACGAAGATCAATGGCCGGGTAGCGTTTCAACTATATGTGAAAATAGTAACTGTTACCGAAACAGCAGATACCATTGATGGCCGTGCAGGTTCTCTAGAATAAATGATAATTAATTGAAACCCTCAGCAGCTGACAGATGTTGTTGATATACCGCGATGGGGACAGCTGAAAATGTGTGCCCCGACCGGGAGTTAGACCATTATGAACCATTACGAAACATTACGTATGTAGATTGACGACAGTTGGGAATGTGGGTCTCACGGGAAGCGTGCAAGGGATAAGTCCCTGCAATCGCGAGGCGCGCTATTCATCTGTGTCCTCAGTGGCTCAGACGGATGCCGGCACGGTAGCTCAGCGTGTTCGGTCAGAGAGGTGGTTGGCCTCTTTAATAAAAAAATTGAGTGGAAGGATCAACAAACGAAGTTGACCGGATGTCATGTGACGTCCACAACGATCAACAACGATCAAAATGAAAAAAAAAAAACAAAAACAAAAAAAACCAGATGGATAGTGCGTCTGCCATGTAAGCAGGAGATCCCGGGTTCGAGTCTCGGTCGGGGCACACATTTTCAGCTGTCCCCATCGAGGTGTATCAACAACAACTAACGGCAGCTGAGGGTTTCGATTTATCATTTACATAAAAGTGTCTTTTATGAAAGTTGTAGAGCACAATCCGAAGAATATTTTCTTAAATAAATACCAAAAACTATTACACTGAGATAAAGTGTCGATTTTATAACGATCCTAGACTGATGCTTTGTGACGAGAAATGAACCTATCGACGCATTATTTGTGAGGAGAAGATTCCGGCGCCGATTTTGTCTTACGGCTCCATTTTCGGTTATTTGCAGCCTTATTCGTTACTTAATGTTTATGTATATTTTATGCTCATAAGACGTAAATACAGTAGTTCCGAGAAGAATAGTCATCGAGGTACTTTACATGTCTTTTAAAACTGATTTGAATAAAAACAATGACGGAATATATACGCAAAAAATCATATTTTGAAATAACGCATAAATTTCTACGTCCTGGTGAACAAAGATTCTAGTTTTCATACAAATACTTTTACTTCATGAAAGTCTATCATTGGCACATATGTCTCTTTGGGTTTTACGAAGACTGGTCTATTCGGCATTTATGTAACTAAGTTCGAGGACGGGAGGGTTTTTGTGTGTTTGTTACTTGGGCCTAGTTGATTATCGGCTATGGACAGTAGTTGGTTTTTTGGATTATACGGACGAAAGTTTGGTTTCACTGTTATTATGATGAAAATAGAATGCATCGTCTATGTCATAAGCGCAAAAGAAATTTTTCTTGGATTGAATAAACACTGAAAAAGAAAGCTTGCGTTTCATTCATGCAACTGATAAAAACCTGCACCATTATTAACACCAATCTCTGTGGATTCATCTAGAATATGAGACAGCAGCATGCTGGATGTTTATCAAAGAAAAATCACCAAACAGCCGTATGTTTTCAGAAGCCGTTATTTTATTTACACAACCAATTTCGGAATCTCATCGTCTTCAGAGCCCTGCAAATTAAAAACTACTATTCGTGTGGACTATGTCAACATATACCGGTAGTTGACATTACGGGAAATTAATCGTGGTAATAAACGTCATTAAAACCTACAAAATGTAACATACAGCGATAAAGAGTTCGCCGGCCGGAGTGGCCGAGCGGTTAAAGGCGCTACAGTCTGGAACCGCACGACCGCTACGGTCGCAGGTTCGAATGCTGCCTCGGGCATGGGTGTGTGTGATGTCCTTAGGTTAGTTAGGTTTAAATAGTTCTAAGTTCTAGGGGACTTATGACCTAAGATGTTGAGTCCCATAGTGCTCAGAGCCATTTGAACCATTTTTGAATCATTTGATAAAGAGTTCCTCTGCACGCAAATCACAACATAGCGGAATAGGTACATTCACAAGATATCATCGACACTAACTACTTTGTCATCATACAATTGTAATAAAACATGCCAAACATTACAAAAAAGGGCAGTACATAAAATCGCTCATTTTTTAAATTCCGTAACTCATGTAGATGAGAATCACGATAGTTCTTAGGAAAACCTATCCCTCTTCCAATTAAAAAAACCACGTTTTCACCTATGAAGCACTCAATAGTGTGCACGTCCATCGCCCAAATATAGTCACCTCTCGTGACGTACCAGAATCAGGTTGTCGCAATATCAGAAACACAACCAGAAGCAAAACCCAACGGCCGAGAAATTAGTAAGAGAATAACGGTAAGAAAAGAACTTGCGAGGAACGCTTATAAAATACCTAGAGGAGACAACGTTGTATGTCTAAGCAAAAAATTAAAAAGATATGATTTCAGGTCTCTTAAATATCAATTAATTGGCGGTCAGATACTATGACGGAATAAGAAGGGACCCAAATATCATACCGACTTAGGGGAGCCCCCGAACATCTCGGTTAAATGCGTAATTACTATTCCCTTGGGAATATAACTTACCATACTATTAGCCTATTTACAGAATGAAAAAAAAACATCCAAATATGGGCTAACACATAGAAAGTTGTTTCGCAAAAGGTAGTTGGGGAAACAACGACACTGAATGTAGCATTTTGTAGGTTTTATGTACTTTCATTGCTACGTTTCATTTTCTGCAGTGTCAGCTAGTGGTATACCTTGACATATACTACATGTATACTCCTTTTTAGCATGCAGGTACCTGAAGATGGCATTATCGGTATGCTGAAACTGGTAGAGCAAATAAAATAACGACTTCTGAAAACGTACGGTTGTTTGGTGAGTTTTCTTTCTTTTTTACTAATTGGTAAATTATTAACACATGGTCAAGAGAAGAAATCAACATCGAGGCGACGCTGCTGAAGTTAAAATTATGCAATCATTAACTGAACGTACTCTTCTGCAAATTAATTCGAAGAGCTAAATGGAAACTGTTCGCTCTAAAACGCGTCGTTAACTATTTGTTCTCAATAACATCATACCGGGAACCGGATATATTTCAGTTTGCACCTGCTGTACATGTCTGTGCAAGTGTGCCCTCTCAAATAGTTTCGAGATCGCCGGCAGTAGACTAACTGGGATGTTACACTGATCACACAGGCGTATCACTGCCACCAGCAGTCGATAGGCAACAGAGTGGGCCATTATTCTCAGGAGGACGTCTGCTCAGCCCAGTTTCCCATCAGCCGCTGCCGGGGGCTATTCTCGGACAGCGACGACGCGAGCCAAGGGCAGCTTCGATGACGGCGACGCGCTGTTTAGGCGTCAGGAATAGTAGCGAGCCGAGGAATCACAAACAGTGCGCGGCCAGGCGTGCAGTTTAAGTAGCCAACATTTTAAGACGCGACCTCGCGAAATAGACCGTGATTTACGAGTGCGTCTCCTTTCCCGGGGAGGGCGAAAAATGGCCGACTGAGTACAAGCAGCGCCCGGCACAGCTGTTCTGACACGCGCCGGTCACATACTGCAGCAACTCGACGTTACACGTGCTGCGCTGCGGGGTCTGCCGGAGGAGGAACTTCCGCGTGGCAGTAGCCGTGTGTTGCCCGACTCTTCCCGTGAAGTGCTCTCTCGAGATTTCAATAGTAAATCTCTCTGTGATGCCCCACGCCTCTCCTTTAGTGTCTGTCTGTGGAGTTTGTTGAGCATCTCCGTAGCGCTCTCGCACCGGCCAAACAATCCCGTGACGAAACGCGCCGCTCTTAGTTGGAGCTTCTCTATCTCTTCTATCAGTCGTATCTTGTACCTTATAACCCCACTTCCTCCGTCGATGAGTTAAATTTCCTTAATACTTTTCTTACGAATCTGAGTCTGGCATCTGCTTTCCCCACTATTTATTTTATATGATCGTTCCACTTAAGATCGCTCTGCACAGTTACTCCTAGACACTTTACGGTATACAGGGTGTTACAAAAAGGTACGGCCAAACATTCAGGAAACATTCCTCACACACAAAGAAAGAAAATATGTTATGTGGCCATGTGTCTGGAAACGCTTACTTTCCATGTTAGAGTTCATTTTATTACTTGTCTTCAAATCACATAAATCATGGAATGGAAACACACAGCAACAGAACGTACCAGCGTGACTTCAAACACTCTGTTACAGGAAATGTTCAAAATGTCCTCCGTTAGCGAGGATACATGCATCCACCCTCCGTCGCATGGAATCCCTGATGCGCTGATGCAGCCCTCGAGAATGGCGTAGTGTATCACAGCCGTCCACAATACGAGCACGAACAGTCTCTACATTTGATACCGGGGTTGCGTAGACAAGAGCTTTCAAATGCCCCCATAAATGAAAGTCAAGAGGGTTCAGGTCAGGAGAGCGTGGAGGCCATGGAATTGGTCCGCCTCTACCAATCCATCGGTCACCGAATCTGTTGTTGAGAAGCGTACGAACACTCCTTCCGAAATGTGCAGGAGCTCCATCGTGCATGAACCACATGTTCTGTCGTACATGTAAAGGCACATGTTCTAGCAGCGCAGGTAGAATATCCCGTATGAAATCATGATAACGTGCTCCATTGAGCGTAGGTGGAAGAACATGGGGCCCAATCAAGACATCACCAACAATGCCTGCCCAAACGTTCACAGAAAATCTGTGTCGATGACGTGATTGCACAATTGCGTGCGGATTCTCGTCAGCCCACACACGTTGGAATGAAGCCTCATCCGTAAAGAGAACATTTGCACTGAAATGAGGATTGACACATTGTTGGATGAACCATTCGCAGAAGTGTACCCGTGGAGGCCAATCAGCTGCTGATAGTGCCTGCACACGCTGTACAGGGTACGGAAACAACTGGTTCTGCCGTAGCACTCTCCATACTGTGACGTAGTCAATGTTACCTTGTACAGCAGCAACTCCTCTGACGCTGACATTAGGGTTATCGACAACTGCACGAAGAATTGCCTCGTCCATTGCAGGTGTCGTCGTCGTTCTAGGTCTTCCCCAGTCGCGAGTCATAGGCTGGAATGTTCCGTGCTCCTTAAGACGCCGATCAATTGCTTCGAACGTCTTCCTGTCGGGACACCCTCGTTCTGGAAATCTGTCTCGATACAAACGTACCGCACCGCGGCTGTTGCCCCGTGCTAAGCCATACATTAAACGGGCATCTGCCAACTCCGCATTTGTAAACATTACATTGACTGCAAAACCACGTTCGTGATGAACACTAACCTGTTGATGCTACGTACTGATGTGCTTGATGCTAGTACTGTAGAGCAATGAGTCGCATGTCAACACAAGCACCGAAGTCAACATCACCTTCCTTCAATTGGGCCAACTGGCGGTGAATCGAGGAAGTACAGTACATACTGACGAAACTAAAATGAGCTCTAACATGGAAATTAAGCGTTTCCGGACACATGTCCACATAACACTTTTCTTTATTTGTGTGTGAGGAATGTTTCCTGAAAGTTTGGGCGTACCTTTTTCTAACAGCCTGTATACTGTTTCCAGCGGTTTGTCATCAATAGTTTAGCTGTACGGTAGTGGATTTCTTTTCCTATCTATACGCAATGTCTTACATTTATTTACGTTGAGCGTCAACTGCCAGAGCCTGCATTACTGACAAATTGTCTGGAGGCCATTCCGCAAACTTTCCCTATCCTCTGAGTTTGCCTTAAAGAGCATCCGACGTTTTCTACTAGGTAATTTTGTACACTATGTGATCAAAAGTATCTGAACACCCCCAGAAACATACGTTTTCATATTAGGTGCATTGTGCTGCCACCTACTGCCAGGTACTCCACATCAGCGACGTCAATAGGCATTAGACATCGTAAGAGAGCAGAATGGGGCGCTCCGCGGAACTCACTGACTTCGAACATGGTCAGGTATTTGGGTGTCACCTGTCATACGTCTGTACGTGAGATTTCCACACTCCTAAACATCACTAGGTCCACTGTTTCCAATGTGATAGCGTAGTGGAAACGTGAAGGGACGCGTACAGCACAAAAGCGTACAGGCCGACCCCGTCTGTTGACTGACAGCGACCGCCGACAGTTGAAGAGGGTCGTAATCTGTAATAGGCAGACATCTATCCCGACCATCACTGAGGAATTAGGCGCTAGGTGAGAAAACTTGCATTTCATGGTCGAGCGACTGCTCATAAGCCACACATCACGCCGGTAAATCCTAAAGGACGACTCGCTTGCTGTAAGAAGCGTAAACATTGAACGATTGAACAGTGGAAAAACTTTGTGTGGAGTGACGAATCACAGTAGGGCAGGGTGTGGGTATGGCGAATGCCCGGTGAAGGTCATCTGCCAGCATGTGTAGTGCCAACAGTAAAATTTGGAGGCGGTGATGTTACGGTCTGGTCGTATTTTTCATGGAGGAGGCTTGCACGCCTTGTTTTGCGTGACACTATCACAGCACAGGCCTACACTGCTGTTTTAAGCACATTCTTGCTTTCCAGTGTTGAAGAGCAATTCGGGGATGGCGATTACATCTTTCAACACAACTGAGCACCTGTTCATAATACACGGCCTGTGACGGAGTGTTTACACGACAATAACATCCCTGTAATTGACTGGCCTGCACAGAGTACTGTCCTGAATCCTATAGAACACTTTGACGTTTTGGATCCCCTACTTCGTACCATGCCTCACTAACCGACATTGATACCTCTACTCAGTGCAACATTCTATGAAGAATGGGTTGCCATTCTCCAAGAAACGTTCCATCACCTGATTGAACGTATGCCTGCGAGACTGGAAGCTGTCATCTTGGCTAAGGGTGGGCCGACACCATATTGAATTCCAGCGGTACCGATGGAGGGTGCCACGAACTTGTAAGTCATTTTCAGCCAGGTCTCCGGATACTTTTGATCACATACTGTATATTTTAAACAGTAATTGTCCTGTCACACCTCCTTGGGGTACTCTCGTAATTGACCGCCCATGTATTGACCGACCAAGTGCAACAGTCATAGAACTCCATCCCACAAACAAACATCCGACATCTGTACAATACATGTTTAGCGGATACACCGGTTGTTAATGTATCACCGGTTGTTAATGTATCAGCGCTTCACATTCGCAGTGGCTTATCTCGCGTCTACATTATCCTGTATCTTGCATTCTTAATCGCTTACATAATTTTATGTTACCTATACATATGTCTTCCCGATATTTCCTTACTCTACATTTATTATTTTTTAGTGTAATGATTTTTTTCCGTCAGTGTTTTATTTAACACAGAAACCAATGACATCAGTAGGAATGATCGGTATTTAATTAAAAAATCAACAGTATTTTGTCCAGATATAGGTCGTTTGTAAAAACGGGCGTCGCAAAATAACGAATAACAAAATAAGAAACTCATCCTAAGCAAATATAATATGTATAACTCAAATCTGATTCAGCGCGTGTGACACAGAAGGAGGTTCTACTCAACAAGAACAGAACAGAAATCACACGCAATTTTGACATATGATGACATGCTTGGAGACCGTGGCTGTGAAGAAATTGTTTGCCATTGTCCCGTTTCTATGCCTATTGTGTGATTCGTACGTAATGCTATCTCGATGTCTGCATTTGTATTGTAGATAATGTCAACATTTACATGAAGCAACTTCTTCTGTGCTATTTTATTACTGTGGCACTTTTAATGTAATACACCTGTATAGCTTCACTTTAGCTGCGCCTTCAGCACTGTCGTAATTGACGATTGTACGCGTAAAGCGTTTTCTACGATTGACCCTTTTACTTATATACTTTATGAACGTCAGGCTTAGGTCAATGTACATGTTAACATTTTAGTCCTCTGATTTTACTGTCACATAGTACATATGTGATTTTAGGTGTATTATATTTCTGGTTGAGCTTGGCATCCATAATATTCTTTTGTAGTATTTTATTACTGTGGCATTTAATTTATTACATTTGTATGACTTCTCATTAGCTCTAACTTCATGTAGCAGTAAATCTATACGCCGCCACAGTCTTTTATTTTATCTCCAATAGTTGTCACATT
The DNA here is from genome assembly GCF_023864275.1 of Schistocerca cancellata. Classification (NCBI taxonomy): domain Eukaryota; kingdom Metazoa; phylum Arthropoda; class Insecta; order Orthoptera; family Acrididae; genus Schistocerca; species Schistocerca cancellata. Next base: position 266,035,500 of record NC_064627.1, read on the forward strand.
CTTTGATACCCTGTGTATTCTCCGTATAACTGCTAATGCCATCTGACGTCTGTAATGTTTGCTACTTGTATATGTTATCGGTAAATAGTAAGTTTAGCACTTGAATTCATAGGTATGAGAGAGATATTTTCAGTGACCTATGTGCTCACTTTCCTGAGCTTCGCTTTGTATTTTATTGTAAGTATGAGTAGAAGTTGGTTTATTATGGCTGAAAACAATTTTTCATTAGCATTTCTTGTAACTGGAGATGCGACAAGAAGCCGTTCAGGAAGCAAGTGACCATATTATATAACTTTAACACTACTGCCTAAACATCAATGAATGGCGCGTCTCGGGAAGTCCCGTCACCGTATATCAGATAGACCTAATCAACTCCTGTAATTCTCCACTTTTTCTGAGGATAATAATGTCATTGATATTATTTCACTTCTAATTTTAATCCCGATATCTAACCTTTCTTTTATTTCCGAAATTACTTCTCCATTATATACATTGCACATTCGCGTCTTGGACCCTCCTCAATCCGAGCACTTCGTACTTGGTCTTCCGCTCTTATTGTTCCCACCTGGTTTTTGCATATATTGTATATTATCCGTCTTTGCCTACAGATTAGCTGTATTTCTTCCAGGATTTCGAACATCTTGCACCGTTTTACATTTCCCAATGATTTGTTTCGGTTAACAAACCCTATAAACCTGTATTCATTTTTCTTCGGTCTTGCTTCCATAATAAAACGCAACGTCACAATCGCCTGTGCGGTGCCTTTACCCTTCCTAAAGCCAAACTGATTTTCATTCAAGAGTTCCTCAATTGTCTTTTCCATTCTTGTGTATATTATTGTTATCAGTAACTTGGGTGCATGACCTGTTAGGCTGACTGTGCAATTGCTCTCCACACTTGTCGGCTATTTCAATCTTCGGAATGGTGTAGATGATACTTTTTCCGGAAGTCAGATGGTATATCGCTAGTCTCATACATTTTAGAAACCAACGCGAATAGTCGATTTGCTACCACTCCCCTCAAGGTTTTTAGAAATTCCGATTGAATTTTACCTATCCTTTCTGCCTTAATTGATCTAAAGTTGTCCAAAGCTCTTTTAAATTCTGTTTCTAATACTAGGTCCCGTATCTCTTCCGTGTCGACTCCTGTTTCTTCTTCTTCCCACTAATAGATGCTGTCACTCTACTCTTTCAACCAATCTTCTCTCTCCCCTCCATTTAACGGAGGAATTCCCATAGCACCCATAACGTTACCCCCCTTGCTTTTAATTTCACTGAAGGTTGTTTTGACTTTTGTAATGCTGATTCAGTCCTTCCGACAGTCATTTCGCTTACAATTTCATCAAATTTTTCATGTAGCCTGCTTGTCTGCACTTTCTATTTATCCATTCCCAAGTGACTTTTATTTCTGTAATCCCGAATTGACTTAAACACTGTTTGGCGGTGCGTTCCTTGTACCTATGTTTTTCTTTCCAACTTCAGTGACTGCCCCTTTTAGAGATGTCCATTCCTCGTCAGCTGAACTGCCTACTGATCTGTTCATTATCGCACGATCTATAGCCTCAGAGAACTTCAAGTGTATCTCTCATCCCTTATCATTTCCGTATCCCACCTCTTTGCGCATTGATTCTTCCTGACTAGTCTGTTAAACTTCAGTCTGCTCTTCATAATTAATAAATTACTATCTGAGTCTTTATCTGCTCTTGTCTACGCCTTACAATTCAATATCTGATTTCGGAACGTCTGTGTGACTATGATGTACTCTGACTGGCATCTTCTCGTGTCTCCTGGCCTTTTCCAAGTAAACTTAGTCCTCTCGTGATTATTGAACAGATCATTTGCCATTACTAGCTGAAATTTATTACATAACTAAATCACTCTTTCTCCTACCTCATTCCTACCACCAGGCCCACGTTCTCTCGTAACCCTCCCTTCTACACCTTCCCCGTTCAACCGCATTGCAATCTCCTACGACACTTAGATTTTCATCTCCCTTTAGGTACTGAATTACCCGTTCAGTATTGTCATACACTTTACCTCTCAATCCTCTGCTTAAGACGTTGGCTTGTATAACTGAACTATTGTTGACGGTGTTGGTTTGCTGTCGATTCTGATGACCAAGCCTATCACTCTACTTCTCGCAGTAATTCACTCTCTGCAGTACTATCCTATTCATAACGAGTCCTACTTCCGTTATACCACTGTCTGCTGACGTCTGATCAGAAATCCTTGTGTTCTTTCTGTGTTGAATTCACTGACGCAAGTTCAGATTCCGAACATTCCATACCCTGACTCTAGAGGGCCATCCTTTCTTCGATTATTCTATATTTTCCTCATGGTCACATTCCCTTAGGCAGTCCCATCCCAGAGATGCGAATGGGGGACTAGTCCGGAATCTTTTGCAAATGGAGATATTCTGATGGCACTTTTTGAATTACAAGCCACATATCCTGTGGATGCACATTATGTGTCTTTAATGCAGTGGTTTCCATAGCCCTCTGCATCCTCATGCTTCTTTCATTGTTGATACTTCCGCCTTATTGCCTTGAACCTCCGTCACCTCCTCTGCCCTCTGCCCCTCCACCCCGTTGGCAGAATGAGGGTGACTTTATGGCGGAGGTCTTCGGCCGCCGTTTGCTGATGATTTCTATTCAATATTTAAGCAGTGGCGCTTTTCGAACGCTGGACCAAGATCGTTTTGATTATTCATCAAAGACTCTACACCTAGTCCACAGGTGTGTATGTAACATAGAACTCCAACTTTTTAACAAGGTGTGCCTGATATCTGATGATGGCTTGTCCCAAAAGGTGTAATTTTAAAGTCATTTTCATTCAGCAACTTATGAAGCTTTGCTATGTGACCTGTTCAGCATCTGTGCACTAATCTTCCAATTTCCTGTAACGCTTTTGTTTCCTTTTTTCTTGTAATGTGTTTTTTGCTCTCGCCGCAGATGTGTTCTGGTGACAATCTATCGAAAAGCGTTACGGTGAATAATTTAGTTTACGAACAAGACACTTCCAAAATTGCATCCCGTGCCAAATCTGAATGGTCGCTTGCCTCAAATATGGAAGAATTTTGTCAAGCGATTAAAGTAACATAAGTCTGTCACATTGTCAGATAGCCATTAGTTACTGCGGACAACCAAAGCACACTCCTAGCGCTCTGTACGCTACAGCAGTAAGAAATCTCTATCGTTCCACTTCTCTGGCTGTGATTGCCGTCTTCCATAGTCACCAGGAAAAGACACTGTTCACCCTCTAGGAAGGCGACGTCCATGACAGTTTGCCCCCCCCCCACTCCGCCCCCCCCTCCGACCCCCCAACCGGTTTCCTCAAACCACTACTTTGGCGTTATGACCGTGCAGGTTGCCTGGGTCCAGGGCACACCACAGTGCAGACTGGAAGTTCTGTATTTGTTGCTGGCTACCAATCAACTCTGGTCTGCTCCAACGGTGGCCCGCAGCTAGAACTTTGTTCCACCCTGCTGCACCCAAAACAAGTCCAGCCAGTACCGCACAGCAGGTCGTCCGATGCTAAGCACTGTGGCTTCAAGCGGTGGTATACCCAGACGCCGCATCTCCCCGTCCCTCTGACCCAGACACCCAGACCCAGCCCGCGTACACAGACAACCTCGACCGCCGCGCCCATCCTTGGCTCCGACGACGCTCCGCAGACCTGACCGCAGCTTCCACTGCGGCGGCGGTATTAGTCCCCAGATTACGATGTCGTTATCACTCCATGTACACTCCTGGAAATGGAAAAAAGAACACATTGACACCGGTGTGTCAGACCCACCATACTTGCTCCGGACACTGCGAGAGGGCTGTACAAGCAATAATCACACGCACGGCACAGCGGACACACCAGGAACCGCGGTGTTGGCCGTCGAATGGCGCTAGCTGCGCAGCATTTGTGCACCGCCGCCGTCAGTGTCAGCCAGTTTGCCGTGGCATACGGAGCTCCATCGCAGTCTTTAACACTGGTAGCATGCCGCGACAGCGTGGACGTGAACCGTATGTGCAGTTGACGGACTTTGAGCGAGGGCGTATAGTGGGCATGCGGGAGGCCGGGTGGACGTACCGCCGAATTGCTCAACACGTGGGGCGTGAGGTCTCCACAGTACATCGATGTTGTCGCCAGTGGTCGGCGGAAGGTGCACGTGCCCGTCGACCTGGGACCGGACCGCAGCGACGCACGGATGCACGCCAAGACCGTAGGATCCTACGCAGTGCCGTAGGGGACCGCACCGCCACTTCCCAGCAAATTAGGGACACTGTTGCTTCTGGGGTATCGGCGAGGACCATTCGCAACCGTCTCCATGAAGCTGGGCTACGGTCCCGCACACCGTTAGGCCGTCTTCCGCTCACGCCCCAACATCGTGCAGCCCGCCTCCAGTGGTGTCGCGACAGGCGTGAATGGAGGGACGAATGGAGACGTGTCGTCTTCAGCGATGAGAATCGCTTCTGCCTTGGTGCCAATGATGGTCGTATGCGTGTTTGGCGCCGTGCAGGTGAGCACCACAATCAGGACTGCATACGACCGAGGCACACAGGGCCAACACCCGGCATCATGGTGTGGGGAGCGATCTCCTACACTGGCCGTACACTACTGGTGTTCGTCGAGGGGACACTGAATAGTGCACGGTACATCCAAACCGTCATCGAACCCATCGTTCTACCATTCCTAGACCGGCAAGGGAACTTGCTGTTCCAACAGGACAATGCACGTCCGCGTGTATCCCGTGCCACCCAACGTGCTCTAGAAGGTGTAAGTCAACTACCCTGGCCAGCAAGATCTCCGGATCTGTCCCCCATTGAGCATGTTTGGGACTGGATGAAGCATCGTCTCACGCGGTCTGCACGTCCAGCACGAACGCTGGTCCAACTGAGGCGCCAGGTGGAAATGGCATGGCAAGCCGTTCCACAGAACTACATCCAGCATCTCTACGATCGTCTCCATGGGAGAATAGCAGCCTGCATTGCTGCGAAAGGTGGATATACACTGTACGAGTGCCGACATTGTGCATGCTCTGTTGCCTGTGTCTATGTGCCTGTGGTTCTGTCAGTGTGATCATGTGATGTATCTGACCCCAGGAATGTGTCAATAAAGTTTCCCCTTCCTGGGACAATGAATTCACGGTGTTCTTATTTCAATTTCCAGGAGTGTAGCTGACTAAGCTCTACATTTCCAAGTCACTCCACATGAGCTCGAAGAGGCGTTGCTGCCGCTGAAACTCTGCCGACACGCCATCTGGCGAGAATATGATTGCCGTAGCAGCGCTGCTACACTCACCTGGGAGGGTAGAAATACAGCTGAAGAACATATTCGATTTCAAATGTAATGAAGGATTTCGTGGCCGTGTAGGATTATGGCTGAAAAACCTATGCTGAGCTCAAACGTAATGAGAGGTCTTGAACAGAATGACCTCTTCTATGCCAACCAGCATGGATACAAAAATATCAGTCACATGAAACCTAGCTCGCATTTTGCTCACGTGACATCCTGAACGGCATTCTGATACAGTCTGTCAATCAAGATTTTTCTATGCGGTTAAGAATTTCTTGGTTGGGTGGACATATCGTGTTAACGTGGATGGAGAGTCATTGACAGGTGTAGAAGTAACTTTAGGTTTGCCCTTTGCCGTTGATGTGTATTAACGGCCTCGCAGACAATGTTAATAGTAACCTCAGACTTTTTCGTGGATAAGGCAGTTATCTGTAATGAAGTGCACTTCGAAGAAAGCTGTACAAATATTCAGTCTTAACTTTGATAATATTTTAAAGTGGTACAAATATTGGCAACTCGTTTTTAACTTTCGGAACTGTAAATTTGTGCGTTTCTCAAAGCGAAGAAAACGTAGTTCCTATGGCTACAATATCAACGAGTCACAATTGGAATCATTCAGCTCTTATAAGTACCTATGCGTAATAATTTGTACTGACATAAAATGAAAGTATCAGATAGGCTCAATCGTAGTTAAAAGAAGTGGCATACTGCGGTTCATTGGTAGAATACTTGGGAAGTACAACCATTCTATAAAAAAGACTGCATACACAAGAGTCGTGCGACCCATCCTAGAATATTACTCAAGTGTGGGGCCCATACCAGGTAGGACTAACAGTGAATACTGAACGAGTTCAAAGAATGGGAGCACTAATGTTGACAAGTTTGCTTGAGTCACGGAAGTTTCACGAATACTTTGAAAGAACTGAAGTGGTAAACGCTTGCAGGTAGATGAAAACTATCCCCTGAAAGGCTAGGAAGAAAATTTCTGCAACTAACCATAAATGAGGCGTTTATGCACTCATTCTTGTCGCGCACCGTACGTATTGGGACGGGAAAAAGCACTAATAAGTGGAACAGTGGGAAGTATCCTCTGCCATGCACTACTTTGCGGTTTTCAGAGTATATCTGTAGACGTAGTGTAGGCTTTGTGTGTGTGGTGTGTGTGTGTGTGTGTGTGTGTGTGTGTGTGTGTGTGTATGTGTTTGTGCAAGCGGGAAAAGATTACATCTTTCGAATGAGTTTGTTACGGACGCTACGAGGTAGTACAGTGAAAGTATCCTAAGACATGTTTTCATTCGGTAAGCTAAATTATCATTATTTCCGCCAGCACCACGACTCTAGGGCCAAGGTGCATATCTTCCTGTAAAATCTCCATCTGCTGATTAGCGCCTGCAGTGCTTCGAAAACTAGTTAATGGAAGAATAAATTGCATCAGATTTAAAATGGGAGTGGTTGGGTATTACATCTGCAAAAACAACCAATTTAAATTACAGTTGCAGTTCGTCATCAACAGTGGATATAATAAACTTTGCCGCGCGTGGTTGCCGAGCGGGTGTAGGGCGTCTTGTCACGGTCCGCGCGGCTTCCCCCGTCGGAGGTTCGAGTCCTACCTCGGGCATGGGTATCTGTGTGTTGTCCTTAGCGTAAGTTAGTTTAAGTTACATTAAGTAGTGTGTAAGCTTAGGGACCGATGACCTCAGCAGTTTGGTCCCATAAGATCTTACCACAAATTTCCAATTCCCAATACACTTCTTTCAAGATTTTTGAACCAAGTGTTATCAACGATTACATTACGCTCCGTGCAAAATTATGCCACGTTTTCTCAGCATAATTTCTTTTATCCCATCGTTCATTCTCTCAATCTTTTCATCATCATCTAAGGAGCTATACAGCATATAAATTAGTACTACCGTAGTATGTGTTGGTTTGCATCTACCTTGGCTGCTGCGGGAACAATATTTTATATCCTTCCACATACAAGGTGTTTATAAATTAATTTTACGAAAATAACCTTTAATTGTGAAAAAGGTAAATAATATGCAGAAATGGTTGTTACAGCACTGAATGCAGTGTATCTTCAAGTTTTATTTACAAATGTTCATTGTTGCTACCTTTTGTACCACGAAAAATGACCCATGTGTAATAAATTTCCTGCCAAATCCAATGAAGCAAGTCATGGTGTATGGTGGCAACTGCTTGTGTTATTCGTTGTCGTAGCTCGTCGACGATTCCCAGAAGCGAAGGAACAAACACACTGTCTTTAATGCAATCCTATACAAAGACGTGCACTGGGATTAAAACAGGTGGACGCCAGAGTATTGTTATGTCCGATCCAAGTCGGCTCATTCCAATGGAGATACACAACTTCATGCTGCTAATGTGGTGGCGCGCCATCTTACTGGGAAATAAATTCTGTGACCATACCCGGTGTAATTGTGGCATCAGATAATGCTCAAGCACGTCCAGGTAATATATGCCAGTTACAGCTGACTCGGCAAAAAAGAAATGACCGTCAGTTTTGTTACAGCTTCCAGCACAAAAAACGTTTACCTTAACGATCCTGTACATGTACGATTAAGTGACGTGGTTTTTGCGCAACCGTTACCCGAACGTTATGCCGATTCACCTTACCGCACGTATGTAACGTGGAACCGTCACTGAAGACGATTTTGTGAAGAAAATCATTTTCAGTTTGCATTTGGTTAAGCATTTCTCCACAAATTTCCCCTCATTTTTCTTTGTCATTTTCTATGACAGCTTGCAACAGTTCCAATTTGTAGAATTTGAATGACAAGCGTTTCCATAATACCTACCACACTGTAACACTAGGCATATTCAATTCTAAGCTGGCACGTCTTGTTGATTTACCCGGTCTACGGCTGTAAGACTGCCAAACTTGTTCATCTGCTGCGTCAGAGAGAGCTGGCCGACCTGATTCGGCGTACTGTTTGATACACAAACAGTTTCGCTGAAACGATTGTATAAATTAATAACTGGTTGTCTTTGAGGTGATGTCTTGCAATATTTAATCCAGAATTATCTCTGAACTATAGCAGCAGACTTACACTCTTTATACCACAAACAGCCGGCCGGAGTGGCCGAGCGGTTCTAGGCGCTACAGTCTGGAGCCGCGAGACCGCTACGGTCGCAGGTTCGAATCCTGCCTCGGGCATGGATGTGTGTGATGTCCTTAGGTTAATTAGGTTTAAGAAGTTCTAAGTTCTAGGGGACTGGTGACCTCAGAAGTTAAGTCCCATAGTGCTCAGAGCCATTTGAACCGTATACCACAAACAACATTGTGTACGCTCTGCAGCATTATACGACTCCATGATGACTGATGGCATAACTCATTCGTGCATGCCACCTAGCGGGAACGTCTGGAACTAACAGTGTTAGGTGGGCATAAAATCTGAGGATATACTGCTTTCACCGTTGTATCAAACATAACTGTAAGTTATTTAACCTCTTCAAATTAAAGCTTATTATTGTGTAATTAATTTATAAACGCCCTGTATACCTCGCAGAATTACCTTGGCGGCGATATTAAAGTATTCAGAGCGCATTTGGGACCTCACCATCTTACGTTCTTCCTGTGTAGCGTACTCGATAAGCAAAGAAAAGGGGTTTAGTCATAACACGAAGACCAGGCAATCATCATAGGCTGCACCACCCACTCCTTCCGTGTCCATGATTTCTACCTCACCCTTGATGGTCTACCCATCCAGCTCACCCCCAACCTGAGATACCTTGGCCTCACCCTCAACCATCACCTCACCTTGACCACTCACCTTCTGACCATCCAGCAGAAAGCCCATTCCCACCTCTGCCTCCTGAAACTCCTGTCTGGCCAGACATGGGGATTGCATCCTTCCACCATCCTCCACACCTACAAATTCCTCGTCCGTCCTATCCTCTGTTATGCTGTCGTTGCCTGGATCTCTGCACCCAACTGCTTTTACAAGGCCCTCCAAATCCTCAAACGCCATGCACTCCGCCTTGCCTTCCATATCTGCCTTCCTTCCCCCACACAGCTCCTGTGTGAACTCATCCCCTTCCCCCACTTCATCCTTTGCCTACAACATTTCCACATCCTTTACACTGTCCGCAGGCTTGAAACCCCCCACCCCCTGGTTTCCTCCTTCCCCTCCACCCCCTGCCTGTTGCTCCACCTCTATCGCTGTATCCATCCCTCTCTCCACTTCCACACCCACCATCTCCTTCATCAGGGCAATTTCCAGCGCCTCCCCCTCCTGGATGATGAACATTGCCGTGACATATACCCTCCCTTCCAACTATAACTTGGCCTTGTTCCCCCCCTCCCTCCACAGGCCCCCTTTTTTCCTCACCCCTCCTTCTCCCAGAGCGGATTTTCCTCGTTCCCTCCCTGAGTCTCTCCACCCCCTCCCCTGTTGTTTCCCTCTCCTGTCCCTTCCCTTCCCAGCCCTCCTTCGGCGCCCCCCCCCTCCACCTCATCCTCCACCATCCACCTCCTCGCCTTCCCCTTCTTCTCATTTCCCTTGTCCCCCCCCTCCCTCCTCCTATGCAGATCCTCCCAAGTTTTTATTCGGTGTCAGTGTGCTACATTAGTGTTGTGTTTCAGTACCGTTCTACAGTGTCATCTAGTGCTGTGTGTTTTAATTGTGTGCTCGACCTGTTTATTGGCCATCAAGTTCCTTGCTACGCCGCTAGTCATGTGGCTGTTTTACTTGTTCTACGGACTCTTATGCTCCGGCCGTGTTTTGTCTGGTGCCTTTTAATCTAGTTGAGGTCTTTTTTGTGTGTACCATAATCTTTTAGATTTTTATCTCCGATTTACAGTCACCACTTTATATGTCTTATTTGCTTCTGTTCCGCCTTTTTTGTTTCTATATTCCGCCATGTTATCTCCTTTATATTATTTTTAAATGTCTTCCTGCCTATTTATGTCTCTTAGCTGAAGAGCAGCACGTATGCTGCTGCCAGCCCGCCCCTGATGGGGAATGGAAATGGCAATACAGGAAAAAAAAAAAAGAAAACAACACGACGAGTGGTACCCTTCATCTCACTTGAAAAGTTGATTAAGAGTCAGTTAACCAAGTTGCTTTGTCATTTCCCCTATTTTGCTTTCGTTTCACACACGCAGATTTATATGTCGAAAATGGGATGCCAGCGCTCTCATAACACTAGTCATGAGCTGCGCCGACGATCTGATGCCCTTGAAATTCTCGCCATGCCTGTTCCTACTGGGAAACACTGCTCAGTGTAATGAAGCAAACGTTTATAACTATTTGCTCCCTCATTGCAGGAATTAGACGCTACGGTACGACTGCCAGACTGCCGCGTATGCACTCCCGGCATTCAGCGACGCAGATTAACACTGGCGCCTGAGACCAGCTCGCTCTGGGCACGGTAGTTTAATGGGCTGGTAGCATGTCTCCCTCCAGTAAACATTTTGCGTCCCGGCGGTGCCTGCGATAAATTCGCCGATGGAGCCCGCCACTGACTCCACGTGTCGCAGCAACCCCCCACCCCCTGGTAGTGAGATAGGCCGGGCCTGGTGATCATGCAACAAAGGACGATCTCGTGGCGAGGAGTGGGGGGAACAACATCGCAGCTCTCCATCACCTCGCCCGGCCTTGACGCACGCTCGGGGTTGAGTCGTTACTTTCAGCGGCGGACAGATTCAATTTGCGCGCCGGGCTCGGCCGGAACAATAGAGCATCAAGTATCTGTCGCGCGGTCGTCCTCACTCTCCGAACGGCATGGTATGTGGGATTTCAAAAAAAAATTGCCGGGATTCGTTATAGTCTAATAAGTGCAGTGGATATGATATTACTCTTCAAAATTTAGCAGTGACATTTTGCAGTAAGTTGGTATCCCTTACCTTCCTCTAGTGTCACCCTATAACATGGTAGTAACTATGGCTTTGCCTACGTGGAAGTGCGGTAAGACCACGGAATTTTCGTTGTAACAGGATATCTGCCAGTCATTTGAGTGAAAGAAGTAGGCTGTCTCCTAAATAGAGAAAGATGGTACGGTAGTACATAGGACAAGTGAGAGTACTCAAAGGGATTAATGATTTCTTATATCAACAAAACGCTGGCAACGATTTATGCTCCGTAGTTTGAAATGATTAAGAAGTGTCATGTTTAGCAAGATGAGCTACTAATTGACAAGAAAATACCTATTATTCAGTTTCATAAAATGTCAGTTCAGGGTATTTAACGTTGTTAATTCTATGACAACAATGAAATACAGCCTGTCATAGATACTAGAAAACATCATTAGTACGTGGCCCCGTTAATACGACCTTGCACAATTCATACCACAACTATTATCAGGACGGCAAACGGTATGGCGAATCATGGCTGGTAGTCATACTTTGATTTAAACACACTTAATTTATTAACATAAGGTTCCTTCAGATAATTCCCCACAATATTCAGTACAATGAAGCAGTGACTTACTGTAAGTTCTTATTGAAACAAGACAGTTATCATAACCCAACAAGTATAGCCATAAAATGCATATGAAATCAGGTAAGAAACAACTAGCAAATAGAGTATTGCCGCGGCTTCGCCACACTTAACAAAAACTTACAACTGACAGCACGGTTTCTATCAAAGTGGGCCAGCCACTTACTTGCAATTGATTACTACACGGCCCAAACAACACTTAAAACTCACGTGGTTAACCACAATTCACTATAACATGGATATCTAACAGAAATACGAAAGATTGCCATGAAACAAACCCAGATTACAAATTACCCGACTACACACTTTAACTTAAATAGAGATGTGACATCGACTCAACAAGCTCTGTGGACTGTCTATTACTGCAGAGACAGATCACTGCAATTAGCCCAAAATTACATCACAATCGATAAGAAAATTTAATTACTTTACACCTGCTCTATTTGCTAACGTTTACTTAGTTGCAGGTCTATCTTTATGTAACCCAAAAAATACATTTGTTTAAACATCAGAAAATCACAATCAAATTACAATACGCGTTTTACCCGCCTTGGCGGAAAGGAAAGATATACTAAACTTTTGGTATGGGGTCTTCGCCCAAAGCAATCCAGCCGTGGCCGGGTTACATAAACACAGCAGGACTTAGGCTGCGGGTTACACCTCACTCCCCGCCAAGGCGTTGGCACTTACAGCGGCTTTTGACAAACACAGGACAATTGCAATTCTCTGAAACACTCACAAAATACATGGCAGAATCCTTGCACCAGACATACGTGCATCAGTCTACAAAATGTTCCGTCCACAGCAATCGCTGACCTTTAAATTGAAACCATTTAAGGACGGTTCACCGATAATAGTAATATCACTTAGGTGCATTTTTCAGTCACTTTATATCCTTAATGATCAATTAGAGAACAGCCAGTACAGTTATAACTAAAACTGCTCTGCGAAGCTAACATTAAACCAGTTCACACGGAGCTCATCAACATACTTTTCGATTAACGGCTGTGTAAGTTCCACAATCATCTAGCGAGTGAAACGCCTCTTAACACGTCGCTCAGCCACATACACTAACGGCCAACGTACATGACGTTTGCACACAGCACAACTCAGCGGCTCATGCAGCTTAACCACTTTACTTCAGGGACCTTTGCCTTGAAACTTAGATCTCCAAGCTGCCCCAAAACACGGACTTGCCGACCAATACAACTCCGCGGCATATCACGCTGATAGGGCACACCCGCTCGCAGTCGACACACCTTTCTGCGGAGACGTCCCAAGTCTCTCAATGTTTTTCTTTGGAAAGCTGACGGCCGACTCTTCAAACCCGCCAAACATGAAGAAAGCCACACGATATCCAAAGATCACATACAAATTCGGAAAGCGATTGTAAGGATATAACGAGCTTACCCGGTGCTGGCGCCAGTCCGCCACGGCACAATTATATGGAAGCACAACAATAATACAGAATGTGTGTGCGTTACGTCTTCAGCATTCGCCTGTGTTTGAGTACTTCGTTTGCTCAGTTGCATGGTTGCAGTTGTGTGTACTTCATTGGCTCCTTTGTGCGCATACACCTACTTGCTCCTCACATATCAGCTTTCATTCATTTCATTTCCTATTTATTATCCTAGTTTTGCTCATCCACAAAACATAATTGGTCTCAAATTCATTTATCATTAGTATTATCCACCTCTGGAAAGTGTATCCTGAACACTCAGAAATACACCGAGGCGCCAAAGAAACTGGTATGTGTATTCAAGTACAGAGATACATAAACAGGCAGATCGGTTACTGCTGCTTCTGTGGCAGGCTATCAAGATTTAAGTGAGTTTGAACATGGTGTTATAGTCGGCGCACGAGTGATGGGACACAGCATCTCTGAGGTAGCGATGAAGTGGGGATTTTCCCGTACGATCATTTCACGAGTATATCGTGAGTATCAGGAATTCGGTAAAACACAAAATCTCCGACATCGCTGCGGCCGGAAAAAGACCCTACGAGAACAGAACCAATGACGTCTGAAGAGAATCGTTCGACGAGACAGAAGTGCAAATTGTAGCAGATTTCAATGCTGGGCCATCAACAAGTATCAGCGTGGGGATCATTCAATGAAATGTCATCGATATGGGATTTCGGAGCCGAAGGCCCACTCGTGTACCCTTGATGACTGCACGACGCAAAGTGTGAGGCCTCGCCTCGGCACGTCAGCACCGACATTGGACTGTTGATGACTGGAAACATGTTGCCTGGTCGGACGAGTCTCGTTTCAAGTTCTATCGAGCGGATAGACGTGTACAGATATGGCGACAACCTCATGAATACACGGACCCTGTATGTCAGCAGGGGACTGTTCAAGCTGGTGGCGGCTCTGTAATGGTGTGGGGCGGGTGCAATTGGAATGATATGGGACCCCTGATAAGTCGAGATACGACTGTGGCAGGTGACACGTAAGTAAGCATCTTATCTGATTACCTGCATCCATTCACGTCCATTGTGTATTCCGATGGACTTGGACAATTCCAACAGGACAATGCGACACCCCACACGTCCAGAATTGCTAATTAGTGGCTCTAGGAACACTCTTCTGATTTTAAAGCCTTCCGCTGGCCACCAAGCTCCCCAGACATGAACGTTATTGAACATATCTGGGAAGCCTCGGAACGTGCTGATCAGAAGAAAGCTCCACCCCGCTTCTATTCTTACATATTTATGGACAGCCCTGAAGGATTCATTGTGTCAGTACCCTCCGGCACAACTTCAGCCATTAGTCGAGCCTATGCCACGTCGTGTTGCGGCACTTCTGAGTGCTAGCGGTGACTCCACACGATATTAGGCAGGTGTACCAGTTTCTCTGGCTCTTCAGTGTATTCTGTAAGATTTAGGAAAAAGTAGAAACGCTCCTTTTTGCAGATTCATATTTTTTTTCATTGTGCTGTCATGTCTCACTCGAACAGTGATGCAAACGTTCACATGCTTTAAATGTTTTTCAGTCAGTCACGTCACATTAATCTCCCTCTTTTCATTTACTTCGTTCATATCTGCGTTCGTCTTTTTCTCCAGGTCTCATTTCGTCTCTCACGTCCGCTGCTGCCACGATCAACGTTCTGAATCTACCTTCCTATCCTGAAATTTTCACAAACAGACATTAACTGTTTTTATATCTATTACTGATTTCATATTTCTTAGTGTTGGACTCCATACCAGACTGCTTACAGTCTGCGTGTCATAGTGAAATATGAAGAAAGCCTGGTTAGAAGTAAGCGAGTGATTGTTAAGACCAGTAAATAAATAAAAGACTTGGGACATACGTCAGTAGTTCTGAACTAAAGGAGCTCTTTAACATACATACACCATCGTTCATAGTTTTAACATGAGGATCTTTTAATTTAGGTTCCTCACGTATCATGGTGCATATCCGAACGAAGATCGCATCGTACATCTGAGCAACACCCACACTGCAATAACGTATTTAATCGCCGACACTGGGCTATCGACTTTCAATTAAAATGTCTCTCCCGTTCGGGAATATACATAATGGGTGTGCAAGTGCTCGTTAAGTACACATGGTTGACGATGTGTGGAAGTTTGGGTTTGGCCGACAAACATGCTCGGATAGCATAATGGTATGGTGACCGCTCCCGATAAACAAGAAATTCATGTTCGAGTACCGGCCAGGCACGAATTTCCACTGTCGTCATTCAGTTATACAGCTGATGGTTGTCTTTATTCGCAACTGTGGATACATTTCATGTAATTGATGAGGCTGTTATCGCCGCAGTGGACTGCAGTATCATACCACATTCTATGTCTACTTCATCGGCTCCTGAGTCCGCATGCGTCTCTGAACCCCACATTAGAGATCTAGCAATTCCTCTCATCTTAATCACAACGTCTCACGTAATAATATCCTAGCTGTGGCCATCGAAAAAACAAAAATCATTCCTTCTGTGTTGCTACTGCCGTCAATGGAAGAAGATGTCCTGCGCTGTTACATTTGAGCAAAACTTTCTTTCATTTTACGTGATTGTTCATTTGGGATGCGAGTAAAATTCGCATTTACGTAAGTGTAATTTATTAAGTGGTGTTAATGACTGTGCGTGTGGCATAACTTCCGCCAAATTTGCCGTTTTTTGCTCGCTGCCCCAAATAAGTCTCTTGTATTCCGGAAACCACATTCTCATACTTCAGTATCGGAACGTGCCTTTTCTTTAGTCGTCTAGACTGTACGGTCACCATCGACTGCAATTTGCTTTTGTGCATCGGAATCCATCTCCATTTTCTCCGATTCCCTAAACTTTATCATATTATAAAAATGAGTCACTGAACCCACATTACACTTAAATGCACAAGTGCCGCAACAGTATTACATAATCTAGAACTACGGAATGGTCGCTCATTTAAAAGACAGAAGAATGGCTAGCAGTCGATCTTGCCGATGCGTTGCTTTATAGCGGCCGTGTTGGACAACTTCAGTTTTAACAGTTTTGTAAAACTTACTATTACAAGGCAATAAACTGAATTTTATAAATTTTAAGTAATGAAACATGCATTAATTACTCGAATTTTGTGAAGTTGTCGAACATGCTATGGCGGGCTAGCCGTGGTGGCGTCCCTTGCCTTTTCTTCACAGTTCGTTTTCATGACATGATAATAAATTTTCCCCTCAGAAATTGACCAGATGACGTCAATTGACAATATCTTCCCATCAGGTTCGTTTTCCTCTGGTTGAATACATGAGACTGAAAAATAACACATATCAGACGTATAAAATTTTTATTTCGCGCCCCACATTGGGCGCTGGCATGATACATTTGGCTCCGGTATTTGAATAAAGTAGCAAAACTTGTAAAAGTGAAGTCATATTAATTTCTCTCCTATTGAGCAAAATCATTGTTGATTGTGGCGCGCATTCTTCCTACTGCATCTGACACACATTTAAAAGAAATACAATGATTTCGGAATAAAAATAGTACCCATTTACAAGCATTAATAATTTAACAGCAATATCAGTTCTGCGGGGCTTATACCTGAAAGAAGTGGTAACAGCAGTTTCGCAGTTCGGAGATAATGGCCAGATCATACATAATTAGCATTTGCTCAAAATGATCGCATGTCACTTTTAAGTGATTCGGAAATAATCCGAGGAACGTACTTTGCTTATAGCAGAATGAAATCAATATCACAAAGCGGATTGCATTCGGCACGTTGTGTCTGTTCGTCATCATCTGCTGTACTCGCGGTTCCAACTAGCGTTTCTGAAACATATTACAAAAACCATAGTTCACGTACATTTTAATAAACGTGAGTAGAACATTCACTTACAAATGAAAACTAAAATGTAACTCATTTTTAACATATTTAACTATAAATCAAATCACATCTACTACAGAGATACTTACACAAAATATGTCCGCTCAGTTCGATGGAAACAAGAGAAGTGAATTTCAGTTTTCTGAGAGAAGCTTCGCTCCTTGCGTTTCTCTTAAGACATAAAAAATACAATTCCTCCGATTCGTTTCAGCCAGAAGCTGGTTTCTGTGATAGCGTTGGTCTGAATTTACAGTTCGTACACGTTTCATTACATTTTTCTTATACAACTTTCAATGTTTCTTTAATGAAAGAGCGCACATGCGCTCAAGATAATTATTTTGAAATCTTTTTATACATAAAAAATTGATGACATTCTTCAAGTAATGCTTCATTTCGCTACACCTCAACTCTCTCCAGAGATTCCGATGACGCGCGATGACGGTATTTGACGAAGCTGCGTCGTAAATAATGTCTCGAGATCAGTTGTGTGTTACATGTAATGATATGATTCCCGTACTATTGCAGCTGCGTCGAGAGCCTGATGTGGGATTGCAGTTAGAGGATCCCCACAATTTGAAATACGCCGCGCCGACGTATTTACGGTTTACATTTGTCTGTACGATATCTTACTCCATGGTACAGCACTGTTCAAAGCTTATTGAAATAGAAGCTCATTTCTCGCAATGTTAATATCCGATATTGTGCACTCACAATATTGCGGCCACTGACCCACCGATATATGCTCCTTACACATGCGAAAACTGTCGTACTTCATCCATCAATAGAAGCACGGAGCATTGCTCACAGTCAGTCAATAGCAACCACTATCCTCCTGCATTTCACACTATTACTCTTTATCCGTGTCCTCACACACGAAAGCCAACCCACTCGCCATATCGTTACGCCCCGTCTCCTCTTCACCGACGATACTCTTTGAAAGGGCAGTTTCGACAATGGAAACAGGGTCTCTAATAGCACAGATAAAAACACATTGAAAGAGTTATGTTCAACGTATTTATGTGATCTCTCCTTCACTGGAGCTTTCGGCTAAGGGGGAGAAAACCCTGACAGAAAAATCAGGCAAGTCAGGAGAACTCAAGGCGACAGGAGTATTAACGGACTGCTAGCTTCGTAACCTATTCTGGAGTGTGGAGTACTCTTAATCCCCAATGCAATAGCTTGGAACAAAAACCACGGACGGATCATGTAATGACAACCGGAAACCCAGAAAAAGCTTAAAGGAACTAAAAATGTAGGATATCTCCTGGTACGCAGCGGAGAGGATGTAGCGACCAGAGCAAAGGCACGTGTGACGCGGTTGATCAGTACTCATCTGAAGGAATTTTAGTGTCCTATAAATAGGTAAAGGAAAGGACAATATCAGCAAGTAATCTGGGGATAGGTCACATCATGTCTTCGCGGCATACGCGCCAGAGGAAGGAAGGAAGGAGAAAACAGAAATGTGCTATGCCACACTTCAGAAACACCTGGAAAATCTGAACAACACTGACTACCTTGTTATAAGTAGAGGTTGAAATGCTAGAGTTGGCAATATACCAAAACCAAAGGTAGCTGGAACGTTTGGGAAACCGTATGAGAACGAAGAAAATTTCACCTTCATTACTGATCCGCATGTGTACAATGGATGTGATTATCTCCTCAGCCCATTTCATGTTTTATCATGAATTTATGTGTCGATAAAATAGAGAAAGGCAACTAAACCTAAGCAGAAGAAAACATACAAAACCAATTTACTGCAGGAGAACAGTGTCCTGTAGCTTATCTAAACAGACTGTCAAAACATCTATTAAAATAGAGAAAGAGGAAAATATAGAGAAAGAATGGAGCGTAATAAGGAACGCCATCCAATAACTAGCACGAGAAGCGCTAGGGGAAACGTAGAAAGACAAGAAACAGTAGTCTGCCAAGATTGATGGAAGAAATGAAGCAAGCAGTAAAAGAAAACAATCAAGCTTATCATAACAGTCTAGAAAATCTCTGTGATGCAAATATAAATCTCCATAGAGATAAACAAATAATTTTAAAGAAAATGACCAGAGAAACTCAAAAAAATACATGGGGTAAATTTTTCAGTCAGACTGAAAATTATCTTCATGAACATTCAGCAGTTTCCATATAAGGTGATTGAGGAGGACTTGATTAAGTACTATAAAGGGTTATGATATGGTGAAACACAACAAGAGCGAGATTTTGTGTACGGAAATTTAACTGTCGACTTAATGTCAATGTATGAATTAAAAGAATTTCTGGAAACAAGCAGAAACGGAAAAGTCTTAGGAATAGGTAGCATTAACGTAAAAATTCTGAAGAATGGTGGAACATCCCTTGAATAAAGGCTGCTTCACTTGTTCATTTTTGTTGCGTACAACAACCAATACCACAATTCTGGACAATAATTACAGAAATTTCAGTTTTTAAGAAGGGAGACTGTGGTGTCACCGCCAGACACCACACCTGCTAGGTGGTAGCCTTTTTTAAATCGGCCGCGGTCCGTTAGTACACGTCGGACCCGCGTGTCGCCACTATCAGTGATGGCAGACCGAGCGCCGCCACACGGCAGGTCTAGAGAAACTTCCTAGCACTCGCCCCAGTTGTACAGCCGACTTTGCTAGCGTTGGTTCAGTGACAAATTACGCTCTCATTTGCCGAGACGATAGTTAGCATAACCTTCAGCTACGTCATTTGCTACGACCTAGCAAGGCGCCATTACCAGTTACTATTGATGATGTAAAACATGTACCGTCAAGAGCGATATTCACCAATTATGAATTAAAGTTAAGTATTCCAGTAGTTACGTACGTTCTTTGCTACTATAAATTCCTTGTCCTGTTCCAGACCTCACGCCTGCCTGCGTGAGCTTAAACGCTTGCCTTTCGGCTTCCTGTCATAGTGGATTGGCTGTCTTGCCAGTCCACAACAGAGACAGAACAATTTGTATTAATTGCAAGTGAATCAGTAGTATGGGAGACGGCTCTAAAATATATGCAAAATTAATAAATTAAAGAACGAAAGCATTTATGGAGTGTGTCAATCATGAATTCTTAGTGAACCAAATTATTGAGAAACACAGAGAATGAACCATTTACCTTGCCTTTCGTGGGGTGGCTTGTGTGTCTCAGCTGTACAAATATATGTACCTTACCCTAGGTGCAGCCACAACAGAAGGGTATCTGTTGAAATACAGGCAAACGCGTTGTTCCTGAAGACGAACAGTGGCCTTTTCAGTAGTTGCAGGGTCAACAGTCTGGATGATTAAGTGGTCCGACTTTGTAAAATCAATCGAAAAGGCCTTGCTGTGCTGGTACTGAGAACTGCTGAAATCAAGGGGAAACTACAGCCGTAATTTCTCCCAATGGCATGCAGCTCTTCTGTATGGTTAAATGATGATGGTGTACTCTTTGGTAAAATACTGCGGAGGTAAAATAGTCCCTCATTCTGATCTCTGGGCTGGCACTACTCAGGAGGATGTCGTCATCAGCAGAAACCTAACTGGCGTTCTTCGTACCGGAGCGTGGAATGTTAGCTCCCTTAACCGGGCGGTTAGGTTAGAAAATTTAAAACGGAAAATGCATAGGTTGAACTCAGATATAGTCGAAATCAGTGAAGTTCCTTGGAAGGTAGGACGGAACATAGGGCTTTAAACTCAAAATCAGGAAGGGGAATAGCAAGAGTAGATTTAATAATGAATACGAAAATAGGAATGGAGGTAAGCAACTATGAAAAGCATAGTTACTGCATTATCGTAGCCAAGATAGACACGAAGCCAACACTTACCACAGTAGTACAAGTTTAACGCTAACTAATTTCGCAGATGACGAAGAGATTCAAGAAATCTGTGGCAGGATAAAAAAAATTATTCAGATATTACAAGAAGACAAAAATTCAATTGTCATGGGGGACTGGAATTCGCTAGTAGGAAAATGAAGAGAAGGAAAAGAAGTAGATGAATATGGAATAGGGGAAAAGTGTTAAAGAGGGAGCTGACTGGTAGAATTTTGCACAGAGCATAATTTAATCATTGCTAAGACGTGTTTTAAGAAACACGAAAAAGGGTTGTATAATTGGAAGAAACCTGGAGACACGGAAGGTTTGATATTGATTACATAACAGTAATGCATAGATTTAGGAACCACATTTTAAACTGTAAGAAATTTCCAGGGCAGATGTGGACTCTCACCACAGTTTATTGGTTATGCACTGTACATTCAAAGTGAAGAAATTGTAGGAAATTAAGGAGATGAGACCTGAGTAAACTGAAAGAAACAGAAATTGTTTGGAGCCAACGAATGACTAGAACAGAAGAAAGGAGTACGGTAGAGGATGAGTGGGAAGCTTAGAGAAATGAAATAGTGAAGGCGGCAGAGAATCAAATAGGTAAGAATACAAGATTTAGAAGAAATCCTTGTTTACCAAATGAGATACTGAATTTAACTGATGAAAGGAGAAAATATAAAAATGTAGCAAATGAAGCAGGCGAAACGGAATACAAACGTCTAAAAAATGCGATTGACAGAAGGTGTAAAAAGGCTAAGCAGAAATGGTTAGAGGACAAACGTCAGAATTTAGAAGCACACGTCATTAAGGGAAAGATAGATACAGTTTACAGTGAAATTAAATAGGCTTTTGGAGGAATGAGTAGCAGCTGTATAAATATTAACAACAGCTCAGATGGAGTCCTAAGCAAAGAAGGGAAAGGCAGAAGGATTATCT
This sequence comes from Schistocerca cancellata, assembly GCF_023864275.1. Lineage (NCBI taxonomy): Eukaryota > Metazoa > Arthropoda > Insecta > Orthoptera > Acrididae > Schistocerca > Schistocerca cancellata. The sequence goes on from NC_064627.1 coordinate 266,057,284, forward strand.
AGAGGACTATACAAGGGGAATGAACTTGAAGGTCATATTATAGAACTGGAAGAGGACGTAGATGAAGAGCGCAGAAAGACCTAAGTCGAAAGAAGGTCTCGGAAGTAGACAGCATTCCATCAGAACTACTGAAAGCCTTAGGAGAACCACCCAGATAGAACTCTTCCATCTGATGTGCATGAGACAGGTGAAATGTCCTCAGGCTTCAAGAAGAATATTATAATTCCAATTCCAAAGAAAGAAAGTGTTGACAGGTGTGAAAATTGCCGTACTATCAGTTTAATAAGTCACGGTTGCAAAATACTAACACGAATTATTTACAGAAGAATAGAAAAATTGGTAGAACAGTTTGGATTCTGGAGAATTGTAGGAACATGCAACGCAATACTGATCATTCGACTTACCTTAGAAGATGGATTTAGGAAAGGCAAACCTGCATGTATATCAACTGTAGAAGTAGAGAAATCTTTTGATAATGTTGACTGGAACACTCTCTTTGAAGTTCTGAAGGTAACAGGGGTAAAATAAAAAGGGCTAAAGTTTATTTTCAGCTTGTACAGAAACCAGACGAGAGTTTTAAGAGATGAACGGCATGAAAGGGAAGGAGTGGTTGAGAAGGGAGTGCGACAGGGCTGTAGCCCATCCCGAATGTTATTCAGTCTGTGGATTAAGCAATCAGTAATGGAAACCAAAGACAAATTTGGAGTAGGAATGAAAGTTAGGGAGAAGAATTAAAAACTTTTTATGACTGACACTGTAATTATGACAGAAACAGCAAAGGACTTCGAAGAGCCGTTGAACGGAACGTACAGTATCTTTAAAGAAGGATATGAACATCAACAAAAGCAAAACAAGGATAATGGAATGTAGTCGAATTAAATCAGGTGATGCTGAAGGAATTACATTAGGAAACGAGACACTTAAAGTAGTAGATCAGTTTTGTTATTCGGGCAGCTAAATAACTGATGACGGCAAAAGTACAGAATATCAAATGTAGAATATCAATGGCAATAAAAGAGTTTCTGAAAAAGAAAAGTTTCTTAAGATCGAACGTTGATTTAAGTGTTCGGCAGTCTTTTGTGAAAGAATTGAGGGGAAAAATTTTTGGACACATTCGGAGACCCCATTGGATCAACAGTTAGCACTGGAGGGAAGTGTGGGGCGTCAAAATGGTAGAGGGAAACCAAGAGATGAATACAGTTAGCATATCAAAAGGATGTAGTTTGCAGTAGTTATTCATAAATGAAGAAGCTTGCACAGGATAGAGTAGCATGGAGAGCTGCATCAAACCAGTCTTCTGCCTGAAGACCACAGCAACTGAGAATTCAACATAGAAACTCATCTAGCGTTTATAGACTACGAAAAGGTCTTCGAAAGTGTGAGAAGGATGTTTGTTTGGGAGATTCTGGATAAGAGGGGCTACCCCAGACAACTAATTCATGTTTTCAGAAGTACAAAGGAAGTCATAGAAACCAATGAAAAACTGAGTAAGACAATAAATGTCAATAACGGCCTACATCAAGGCTGCTTTCTGTCATCTTTACTGTTTATCGTAATTCTGACAACATCGTACAGAAATGAATATATGAGCACTATTGTTGTAAAATAGGACGCGAGAAAAGTGTAAGAACTTTTTTACTTGTGGACAACAAAGCAATCCTTGTAAAAGACGATGAACTGCCGATACTGGTATACAGACTTGACAAATCGCAATAAACCTTATTTGAAGAACTCCACAATCAAAATCAAAATCATGGCATTAGTTGCTAAACATCCTATAAGAAAAAAAAGATTGTCATTGATGGGAAAGTAATAAAGCAAACAAGTCTTCTTAAGGGAGAGCTGACTATGAAGTAATGTGTGGACCAATCAGAACATTAAAGAATAAAGATCCTAAAGAGACTTCAGTGAAGTTTCATAGAACAATGGCGTCCGTAGCTTAATATGTGACAGCGAAGCAAGGGTTAAATGCAGAAAAAATGAGCAACAAATTCAAGCAGCAGAAATGAAATTTCAAGATCAGTAAGAGGATGTGCAAAACACCACAGAATAAGGAATGAATACATTCGTCAGGAGCTAAACGTTTTTGCCCTGAATGGCTAGGTAAACGAATATTGGAAAGAATTGGGAAATCATATGCCTAACATGGAGAACCAGCAAGGACTAACGTACTCATGGGTGGAAGAGACGTCGGGCGGAAGGTGGAAAGTAGCTGGAACGGGTCGAAATAACAGTTATTGAAGAAAATAAATATTTGAATCTATTGACATTTACCATGAATTATAATGGATTAAACATAACAAGGAAACGAGGGAAATATTTATATAGGCTTCCTGGAGATATGTATCTTTACGCTATATAAAGTGAGCTGGCTGTTATCTATGAATATCATGCCAATATTACTAGAGAATCAGTTTTCTTGACGTTTAAATTCAAGTTGTTGCTGATTAAACGAAACATTCAGTTCAGGTCAGATTGTCGACACTTCGGCTGTTTCATTTTGTGAAAAACACATCAGTATAAAGACGACCAAGGACGAGAGATTTGAACATATGTTGACTTTTTGTTTATACACAGTAAAAATAAAGTAAAGTAAAGTCGCATGACATGAAGGCTGGGAACCCCCATGGGCAGCTTCAGCAGTCTAATTGGAAAGCCATGTGTGGAAGTGTATTTGTCAAGTGTAGATGACTATAATATGTGTGTGTGTGTGTGTGTGTGTGTGTGTGTGTGTGTATGTGTAGAGTAGGAACACTGCATCGTTCTTTTTAACAACACAGACACTGTAATATCGCATTTATGCGCCGATATCAGGCACCGGCTTTCAATGCAAATGTTCTCCCCTCTACGGGAATGACATGTGTAAGAGTACAAGTTGTGGCGTAGTACCGATGACATATGGAAATTTGGATCGTTTGGTGAATCGTGCACTGGTAGTCAAAGCGGTTAGTGCGGCCTCTCACGTGAAAAGCGAAATCGGGGTTCGAGTACCAGTGTGGCACAAATTTTTCACTGGGGTCATTCCCTTATGCAGCTGCGAATACATTTTATGTGCTTAACTTCGGTGATCTGACGGTGTATCCACCACAACAACGGCCTTCGACGCAGAACGAATACGAGGGATTACAATGCTTCATATTGGCATTTACATATTATCCTATGCATAAATGCATAATCAGACTTGGGGTCCCATTGTGTAGGATGTGCAGAGGAAAAATTTTCAGACCAAAACAAGAATATATGTGATAACGATATATCAATATTTTTTATTTCTTCCTATTTTTTAAAGCATACGTTCATCTCTAAATAGTTAAAATTCTATCCAATAACTGAGATTTGAGTTGTTAGATAATCGTATTGTGCTTTCGATAAAATATCATTTGTTCTTGTGCTCTCTCATATACTAGGATACATGTTTACATTTGGCAGGTCTGCACATCTGAAGACAGTCTTGCTTAAGATTTTCGCCTGTTTAGTGACAGCGAATAACGTAAGTATCCCGTTTAACCATAACCCGGAGTTCATTCGTTTAGTAGTCACATATGACTTTTCTATATGTCTAGGAGTATGGTAATGGATGGATATTATAATACTGTACCAAAACGTCACCCATAATCTAAAACAACCCAACTGTCCAACCTTTGCTGCTGTTACCGTGGACTAGCAGCAACGTAGACTGTGGAGAAGTGGCTAAGACTTCTTGTGGAGCAAATGTACCTGAGTTGTACCGCACTAGATACAATTAAATAAAGCAGTTCCAGATAAATAAATTAAAATGAGAACAGTAATTTAAAATAAAACTTAACTTGTTCTCATTTAATAATTTCCCAGAACAATAGTGCAAATTCTTTAGTGAGTGAAATACCCAACCCTTCAATTCAAATACCAGTAGAATTTAATCACACTTAAAAAGTAGATTATAAAAGATTTCGTATTCCGTGAGTAAGTTCTACGTCAGATTATTCGAAATCCTCAAAAGAGAAACAAATGGAAGCACGGGAACCACACCTTAAATTGCACATTACACACATCAAAAAAAGTTTCGCATCACTTCGGTTCCCAGAGGTCCGGAACCTGTACAGAAAATTGGAATAGAGATCAACACAAACATCATTTCCGCCCTTTTTATTGCTCATGAACACCACATACTGCATGTTGTACCACCATACAGTGAGACCTTCAGAGGTGGTGGTCCAGATTTCTGTACACACCGGTACCTCTAATACCTAGTAGTACGTCCTCTTGCATTGATGTATGTCTGTATTCGTCGTGGCATACTAACCACAATTTCATCAAGGCACTGTTGGTCCAGATTGTCCGCCACCTCAACGGCGATTTCGCGTGGATCCCTCAGAGTTGTTGGTGTCTCACGTCGTACATAAACAGCCCTTTTAAATCAATCCCAGGCATGGTCTATAGTGTTCATGTCTGGAGAACATGCTGGCCACTCTAGTCGAGCAATGTCGTTATCCTGACGTAAGTTATTCATTAGATGTGCACGATGGGGGTGCGAATGGTCGTCCATGGAGTCGAATGCCTCGCCAATATGCTGCCGATATGGTTGCACAGTCGGTCGGAGGATGGCATTCACATAGCGTACAGCCATTGGGGCGCCTTCCATAACCAACAGCGGCGTACGTCGGCCACACATTATGTCGCCTCAAAACACCAGGGAACCTCCACCTTGCTGCACTCACTGGTCAGTGCGTCTAAGGCGTTCAGCCTGACCGGGTTGCCTCCATACACGTCTCCGACGATTGTCTGGTCGAAGGCATATGCGACACTCATTGGTGAAGACAACGTGATGCCAATCCTGAGCGGTCCATTCGGCATGTTGTTGGGGTCACCTGCACTGAGCTGCATGGTGTCGTGGTCGCAAAGATTGACCTCGCCATGGACGTCGGGAGTGGAGTTGGGCATCATGCCTATTACGCACAGTTTGAGTCGTAACACGACTGGTGGCACAGAAAACATTATTCAACATGGTGGCGTTGCTGCCAGAGTTCCTCCGAGCCATAATCCGTAGGTAATGGTCATCCACTGCAGTAGTAGCCCATGGGCGGCCTGAGCGAGGCATGTCATCGACAGTTCCTGTCTCTCTACATCTCCTCCATGTCAGGACAACATCGCTTTGGTTCACTCCGAGACGCCTTGTTGAGAGCCCTTCCTGGCAAAAAGTAACAAAGCGGACGCAATCGAACCGCGGTATTGACCGTCTATGCATGGATTACCTGCGAAATTCATATAGTATTCCAGGACACTTTACTAGAGTAGTTATACGATTTGCCTCCTTCTATACGAGGAACACGAGTCGTGTACCTGCTTTCTGGTTGAATGACAGGAACTGATCGACTGTCGGACTCCCTCAGTCTAATAGGCGCTGCTCATGCATGGTTGTTTACATCTTTGGGAGGGCTTTAGTGACATCTCTGAAGAGTCAAAGGGACTGTATCCGTGATACAATATCCACAGTCAACGTCTATCTTCAGAAATTCTGGGAACCGGGGTGACGCAAAATTTTTTGCATGTGTGTATTACTTTCAGAATTAAAATTGAAACCACACCGTTCAAATCAAATCCAAGAAGGGAGTCCATAAACCCAGCAGACATACAGAATTCACTAGAGAGAACAACTTTTACCAAGCCTGTCATTTACTTTCGTTCTGCGATTGCAGACTTGTTCGCCTCCAGATCACCATCCAAGGGGCAAACTTTTAGCTATGGTCCATTGCACAAGCCACCAATCCATTATTTTTATCTTTAGTGTTGCTTAGAGAAGGTGAAATATCTAATTACTGCATGCAATATTTGTGGCCATATCAAAATCCTCACGGTATGCCTCGAATTACAGACAAGGAGCTGCATAAGATAATTTTCCAGGATGAAATAGAATTGCACTGTCTGCGAAATTCATATAGTATTCCAGGACACTTTACTAGAGTAGTAATACGATTTACCTTCTCCTATACGAAGAAGTGTATTGTTCACTTATGATCGGGCTCCAGTACATTTCAGTTACATGGCTCCATTCCCCGGTACCTTCTACGGTAAATCCACAAACATACTCTGGCAGCCATCCTATGATGCGCGGAGGAGGTACCTTGTATTGCTACTACTCATTTCCTTTCCTAGTTCACTCGCAAATGGAGCGAGAGAAAAATTTACAGTATCAGGTTTCCTTTAACAGCGTTTTATTGCCAAACCAGACTGGTTTACTAGTGACTGAATAGAAGACTGTTATCCGCTTACCGATTTTACGTAGGACCAGAATTTTCTAGGGTTCCCAGAGAGATCATTCGGTAAAGTAAGGCAGTGGAAGTTGTACGTATGCCTCGCAAGTCGATCTTTTTATAAACACATTAATCTCTACTAACGTTTGCTTGTCAACATTTGTGTGGTATTTTTGAAACGAATGTGCAACAGCATTTCCGAATTTTGTTATTAAACTACGGTGGATATTTGCCATTCTCAATCCAATTACTCGACACACACTTCTCCACAGCACTACTTCTACATTTCAGGTTAGGACTGCACTTCCGCGGCCTGGAAATCCCACCCAACGCCAGTCGTTTGTATTATTATCCCTGCTGGTACCACTTAATATGAACAGAAATTCGTAATATAAAGAAGCTTTATCAATGACTGTTAGAAACCAGGAAATCAATTGGGCAGCGTCCGGCGGTATCTCAGTGAAGGCTCCGTGATCGAAAGTCAGGAAGAAGACTAAAATTTAACGTTCTCTCAAAGGAAGAATAAACAGAGACGGAGCGTAATCTCGGAATGAAGAATGAAGGCGAAAGAAATCGATCATTTTCAAAGGAACCATCCCGGAAATTTCCACCTGCGAAACACCTAGATATGCACATTTAGGCAATGATTTGAACCGTCGTCTATCCCAATCAGACTCCAGGAACTTTCTACTGTGCCCGCTCGTAAGATTCAACGACGGTATTCATATATACAGGAAGGGGCAAATAAAGCCGCCCCAAAGGACTGAAGGAAGTGAAGTATGAACCTGACTACAGCAGATACTAAAAGTGACAACCATTCATCTCTTGGTACTTTTGAGCCCTGGTCAGCAAGTTGCTGAAGGTGGATCGAAACTGGACTGCTGGAATTGCTGCAGTTTCATTCTTAATGTTCTGCTGCAGTTCTTGAAGATTGCGAGGGTTGTTGCGATACACCTTCGACTTCAGGGCTCCCCACACAAAGTAATCGCAGACTTCGTTATTTCTTAGTGTAGCTGGCTGATACTCAGACAGCTGATTATTAGTAACTATATCTCTCATTTAACTCATTGAAAGTCAAAATATAAGGACTTTGACTTTTCGGCAAAAAGTCGTTACAGCGTACGCGCGCTGTAGTCTCACTGACAGCGCGCGCCTTTTGGGCGGTTTGGGTGGTTTACACTCGCAATTGTCCTCGGATCTGACCTCAGTATTTATAAAAGTATTTGGTGTAAACCATTTATAACATTAAACTGATGAAGATGTATTATACATCCACAAAAATGCTGTCGCTTCATTACTTCACGTACATTATACATTTTACTTGTTACGTTAGAATCGGGTGACCTGGCTGCCTACGTAATGCCGCGACCAGACTGACCTCTGCTCGTCAGGTGTGAAGTTTGTGCAAATGTGCTCCGAGTTTCGGCCGGCTGTAAGGGCAGTTGCTACATCCTGTTGGGCTGTGGTTATGTGCATACATTCTCGTCCAATCTTATCCACTCGTCCGGTTCACTTTCATTTGTTCCACCAAGTAGAACCAAGCGGAAAGCGTGTTCTGAGTTCCTGTCCCGCAGCGCTGTAAATTATTTTGACACGAAGGATTTATACACATAACACTTATTTTCTCATTTTTGTTTGTCGCATCTGACCTCAATATTTATAAAAGTATTTGGTATAAACCATTTACAACATTAAACTGATGAATATGTATTATACATCCACAAAAATGCTGTCGCTTCATTACTTCACGTACATTACACATTTTACTTGTTACGTTAGCAATTATTTATGACTTCACGCTACGTATTTAAAAATATTTTCATTACATTCTTTTCGCCATTCCTTTCAACGTTTTTTAATGTCATTCAGTGTGTGTGCAAGTTAACTCATTGTAACAATTTCGATGCTAACAAGCGTAGAACTTCTAGAGCCCCGTCTTATATAGGGAGGATGATTCAGAACAACGTCTCCTCTAGGATCATTTTTAATGATATTAAAACAGTCCTGTGGGCGGATGACTACGTTCCTTTACCGACAAACTGCTGTAATTTATGGTGTATTGTAGTGAAAACTGTGCACACTATAAACTGAAATACTGAATAACTGGGAATGAACTCACCTCCCTCTCCCTCCCACGTACCTGTACCCGCGAATTCTTAAATCGCTGTCTTTCTATTGGGACACGCGTCCACGTATCACGAAATTTTTGCGGGCATTTATTTCTGTTCCGCATCTATAGCTTTTACGTTCTGTTTTGCCATCCATCAGTTTCGAATAGAATTTTGTATAGTATCAAGTTCATAGAAGCTTCGTTCTTTCTTTCAATAGCAAAACGTTAACAGAAGGCCTTCTGTTTCTGTTTAATACGTAATATCAAGATGTGTAGGTATTGTTTTATCGAACAAGGGAAATTAATTCCCCTTGCAAAACCCTCGCATGGTCCTTGTATTTTAGTACAAAGAGGCGTTTTGTTCCATACATGCATACAATTTGTAGAGGCGTACAAATCAGTAAAAATAAAAATGCATGAGAAGGGGTTTCAGGTTTAATGCCCGCTAGTTTAATTCCGTAGGAAACCCTTGAAATTCAGAACGCGCGCAGGCACATGACCTGCGACAGAGTGCACGTGTAAGCAGATCAGTGGTAATCAACAATACAGTCCAGCCTAGCTGCGGGTGACCCATCCTTTTTTCCAAACAACTGTTTCCATCCGCTTTGTGCGGTCTCCTTTCAATGAGAGACTGACGTTAAACAGAAATAAAATAAGAGAAGTAAAAATAAAAAACTTCTGAATAAAGCCTTGTCACTGGAATACTGTAGGGCTCTGTGAGGAATGAGCATTTCTTTTCCCTTCATTGTCACTATTCAAAACATTAAAAGAATGCCTAGAACGGATACAACCGATTCAATGAATCTAATGTGACATCGCCGACAAACTAATGCTCGATGTTCAATGTTACCATTCACGAAAGGCTGAGACAAGGGGATGGAGGAGATGGAGGGGTGGGGGGAATGGACCCACCGTTGAAATGGACTATGAGGATGAGGACAATGGATACTGAAAAATGCCTGTTCTCCTTTTTGTTTAATAAAAACTAAAATGTATGTTGAATTTTCCCAGTAAATTTTTAGTTTTTATTTACCACGCCATTCACCACCCACACGATACTACTACTATACTTCGACAACTTTTTCCCACAGAAATGCGAAAATAACCGGAGCGCTTGCGCAACACTACCGGAAACTACGTAACACTGCGCACTTCATGTAGTAATATAAATTTTCTGTGGTTAAACTGACGATCTGTATTGCCTCGACTGTTCCTACGTCTCGCCAGAAACCAAGCTGATCTTCCCCAAGATCGGGCTCTACCACTCTTATGTAGATAAACTTTGCAACAATTATTACTAATGAACTGGTGGTTTGGTGATATTTACACCCGTCAGTGCCTGTCTTCTTCGGAACTGGAATTCTAAGACTTCTGTTGAATTCTTCTGTAATCATTAATATCAGATGGAAAAAATTCTCTATGCGTTATTATGCTCCACATTTTTCTATTGAGTAACAATCATTTGCGGATTTTCTTTTTCGATGTATTTCAGTGCAAACGTATCTTCTTCGTAGTGACATGTTGCTCCATTTAAAATACAACATAAATCATTTTATGAATTTTAAAATTTCTATTTCTCTACCATTCACACCATAGGAAAATCAACTGTTTTATGTTCTTCATATCTTATATATTTTTCCAGACTTTAACAATTTTTCGACTGCGAGGAACGTCAATGAAGCCATATACTTTGATAATACACTGACGGCAAAAATCACAATACTAAAAAATAATTGATATAGGTTAATGAAATATCAGAAAAACATTTATCTAGGTACCATATTTAAGTAGTTAACATTACAAGATCACAGGTTAATGTATGTACGAGATAAGCCACTGCATATGCGAAATATTCCTACATTAATAACCGCTGTAACCGCGAGAATGTTGAATGCAAGTATGCAAACGTGCATTCATTGTACAGGTGCCAGATCTAAGTCTGTCGGATGACTTCTGCACTTGACTGTTGCACTTGCCTGGACAATATAGAAACGGTCAGCGCTGGTTTTGGATGTGGCTAAATTTGTAGTCCGATGATTTCCCAAACGTGCTCGACTGGAGACAGATTTGGTGATGGAGCAGGCCAAGGCATCAATTTGACACTCCGTAGAGCATGTTGGGCTACAACAGTGGTATATTACTGAGCGTTATCCTGATGTGAAACACCCGCTAAAATGCTGTTTATATACGGCAGCACAACAGATAGAATCACCAGACTGACATACAAATTTGCAGTCAGGGTGCGTGAGGTAACTACGAGATTCCTATTGTAGTACGAAATCGCACCCCAGACAACAACTGCAGGTGTAGGTCCAGTGTTTTTAGCACACATACAGGTTTTTTTCAGGTCCTCAACTAGTTTCCTTCTAACGAGCACACGACCATCACTGGCACCAAAAGCCGAGCGAGGTAGCCGTGCGGTCAGGGGCGCCTTGCCACTGTTCGAGCCCCCCCCCTTCCCCCCCCCCACCCCCCACGGACGTTCGTGGCCTCTCTCTGGCATAGATGTGTGTCTTGTCTTCAGAGTAACTTGGTTAGATTAAGTATTGTGCAAGCCCAGGGACCTACGACCTCAGCAGTTTGGTCCTATAGGAACTTACAACAAATTTCCGATTTCTGGCACCGAAACAGAACCAACTTTCATCATAAAACGCAACAGACCTCCATACAGCCCTCCCATGAGCTCTCGCTTGACAACACTAAAATCGCAGATGGTGGTAATTTGAAGTCAGTCGAATGCACGCTACACGGTGTCTGGCTTGGAGCTGTCCTTGCTGTAACCGATCTGTAACAGTTCGTTGTATCACTGTGGTGCCAACCGTTGCTCAAATCGATGCTGCATATGCAGTACGGTGAGCCAGAGCCAAACACCGAACACGGTGCTGTTTCCTGTCGGTAGTGCTACGTGGCCGTTCGGAGCCGTCTTGCGACCGTAGATTCTCGTGACCATCGCTGCCAGCAGTCATGTGCAGTGGCTACCGTCCTGCCGAGTCTTTTGTAATATCGCAGAAGGAACGTCCGGCTTTTCGGAGTCCTTATTACACTGCCCCGTTCAAACTCAGTGAGGTGCTGATAATGGCGTCTTCCTCACCTCAAAGGCATTCTTCACTAACATCAACTCACCACATCCAATCTCAACGATAACTAACGCTCACGACCGTTGCAGCCTAAATTTAAAGCAAACCTGATTCCCATCCTTATAGTGGTGGTGGTACCAGCGTTACTCTTAACGAACTGGCGCGAAAATGGTCCAAAAATGGTTCAAATGGCTCTGAGCACTATGCGACTTAACTTCTGAGCTCATCAGTCGCCTAGAACTTAGAACTAATTAAACCTAACTAACCTAAGGACATCAAACACATCCATGCCTGAGGCAGGATTCGAACCTGCGACCGTAGCGGTCGCTCGGTTCCAGACTGTAGCGCCTGGAATCGCACGGCCACTCCGGCCGGCGAAATTGGAATAGGTATAATTTTTCTGATGTAGAAACGTGCCTACCAACTTTCTTTTATGTCGCATAACTCCTTGGTGCTGCGATTTCTTTTTCCGACGGTATACACTCCTGGAAATTGAAATAAGAACACCGTGAATTCATTCTCCCAGGAAGGGGAAACTTTATTGACACATTCCTGGGGTCAGATTCATCACATGATCACACTGACAGAACCACAGGCACATAGACACAGGCAACAGAGCATGCACAATGTCGGCACTACTACAGTGTATATCCACCTTTCGCAGCAATGCAGGCTGCTATTCTCCCATGGAGACGATCGTAGAGATGCTGGATGTAGTCCTGTGGAACGGCTTGCCATGCCATTTCCACCTGGCGCCTCAGTTGGACCAGCGTTCGTGCTGGACGTGCAGACCGCGTGAGACGACGCTTCATCCAGTCCCAAACATGCTCAATGGGGGACAGATCCGGAGATCTTGCTGGCCAGGGTAGTTGACTTACACCTTCTAGAGCACGTTGGGTGGCACGAGATACATGCGGACGTGCATTGTCCTGTTGGAACAGCAAGTTCCCTTGCCGGTCTAGGAATGGTAGAACGATGGGTTCGATGACGGTTTGGATGTACCGTGCACTATTCAGTGTCCCCTCGACGATCACCAGTGGTGTACGGCCAGTGTAGGAGATCGCTCCCCACACCATGATGCCGGGTGTTGGCCCTGTGTGCCTCGGTCGTATGCAGTCCTGATTGTGGCGCTCACCTGCACGGCGCCAAACACGCATACGACCATCATTGGCACCAAGGCAGAAGCGACTCTCATCGCTGAAGACGACACGTCTCCATTCGTCCCTCCATTCGCGCCTGTCGCGACACCACTGGAGGCGGGCTGCACGATGTTGGGGCGTGAGCGGAAGACGGCCTAACGGTGTGCGGGACCGTAGCCCAGCTTCATGGAGACGGTTGCGAAAGGTCCTCGCCGATACCCCAGAAGCAACAGTGTCCCTAATTTGCTGGGAAGTGGCGGTGCGGTCTCCTACGGCACTGCGTAGGATCCTACGGTCTTGGCGTGCATCCGTGCGTCGCTGCGGTCCGGTCCCAGGTCGACGGGCACGTGCACCTTCCGCCGACCACTGGCGACAACATCGATGTACTGTGGAGACCTCACGCCCCACGTGTTGAGCAATTCGGCGGTACGTCCACCCGGCCTCCCGCATGCCCACTATACGCCCTCGCTCAAAGTCCGTCAACTGCACATACGGTTCACGTCCACGCTGTCGCGGCATGCTACCAGTGTTAAAGACTGCGATGGAGCTGCGTATGCCACGGCACACTGGCTGACACTGACTGCGGCGGTGCACAAATGCTGCGCAGCTAGCGCCATTCGACGGCCAACACCGTGGTTCCTGGTGTGTCCGCTGTGCCGTGCGTGTGATCATTGCTTGTACAGCCCTCTCGCAGTGTCCGGAGCAAGTATGGCGGGTCTGACACACCGGTGTCAATGTGTTCTTTTTTCCATTTCCAGGAGTGTATATTACGAACATTTCTAAATCTACGAGGGCTGTTCAGAAAAGAATGATAATTTTTTTTAACAACATACCTTTACTCGTGCTCATAATTTTAATGGTCATTCTCAAAGTAGTCTCACACGAATGCGATGCATTTGTCCCAGCGTTTCTACCAGTCTTCAAATACATGCTGGAAACCATTTTTTGAGAGGCCCTTCAAAATCGCCTGCGCAGCCTTCACCACTGCTTCTGATGATTGATAATGTCTCCCACCAAGGCGTTTCTTCGTGTTAGAGAATAAAAAAAAGTAACATTGGGCTAAATCCGGACTATAGGGAGCGTGAGGGATGCACTTCACGTTGATTTTTTGCAAGATGTTCAGCAACGACATTGACAATATGTGGCCGCCTATTATCGTGGGGCAGCATCCAGCCTGCTTCACGGAAATGTGGTCTTTTGCGCGTGATGTGGACTTTTAATGTTTTCAGGACATCCCTGTAGTATTGACCAGTTACTGGTGTGTGTGCAGGTACAAACGCTGTTAAACCATTCCATGAATATCAAAGAATAAGATTACCATAACTTTACCTGCAGAAGCAACCACTTTCGCTTTATTGGGGGTTGGCGATGAAGGAGATTTCCACACTGAGCTTTGCAGTTTGCTCTCAGGATCAAAATCATGTAGCCAAGTTTCATCACCAGTGATTACATTTAAAAGAAACTCCGGATCTTCCTCTAGCATCAACTTTAACTACATGCAGCCCTGCAAGCGAATGTCCTTTTGTTCGGGAATCAACAGTCTTGGAACACATCGCGCATAAACACGTGTCATGTGCAATTTTTCTGTCAGCAATGTGTGGGTGGCACCCAGTGATATGTTCAGTATTTCTCACAACGACAGCAATAGTGTTCATGTTTTCTTCCACCAAAGCAGTAACTGGAGCACCGGGTCCACCTCCACTGAAATTAATTGCCTTCCCTCTTTTAACATTTTAAACAACCTTAGAGCCGTGCTCTAGGGAAGAACAGACACTCCATAGGCCTCCAGTAACATCGCATAGGCCTCAGCTGAAGATTTGTTGAGACGAAAGCAGCATTTCTAACCGCATATTGGTACTCGCATGTGGGCGATACATATCTGACCTTGCCTGGCTCTCATAGGCGGGAACCAGGAGTCCCAACAATGAAACTGCTACGGCGTGTTTTTTGTACGTTAAGCTAACAGAATATCAAAAGATTAAATTTTAGCACGAGAAATTATGACCATAAAAAATTATTATCATTCTATATTGAACAGCCCTCAGATTAGGGACTGTTTCGCATAGTTTTACCTTTGTCTGCCCAGTAGCTTTTCCCAGTGGAAAGTATTCTCACGCTGTTCATTTGAGTGCTTTCTTACTGTATGCACTCGAATGTCGAAAATCTTCTGTATCACCAATTTGATATGTGTCTTGTGAAATGTAATTGGTACGTGGCAATATATTCCGAGAAATTGGAAATTTGTGGCAAGTCCTATGGAACCAAACTACTGTGGTCATCGGTCCCTAGGCTTAAAAGGCTAAGGTCCCCCCCCCCCCACACACACACACACATGGTCGAGGGAGTACTCGAACACCGACGTGGGGAGCCGCGCAAACCATGTCAAGATGCGCTAAACCGCGCTGCTTATTTTCTGAAACTATCGCATAATCTGTTTTATAGCTCAATATGGAGATTCCAATAGTAAGTCAAATCACAGACCTTGCATGAAATCTACAGGCAATATTCGTTACTGCCTATGATTGGATCTCTGATTAATTCTACATCCCTTCCCTCTAGGTACAGTCAGGGAGTCCTGTGATTTTGGCAGCCTTGGGGCCAATAGCTGTTTCACTAAAGGGATGTTTTCACATACGGGGAACGGAATAGAGGTAGAGTTGTCCGCGGGTGAAAGCCATTCTCGACGCAGACAGAGACGGTGAAGAACAGTCTGCCGTCCCAGCCCAGTATGAGTGTTGAGGAGGCCGGACAGTGTCCCGTAAAACTGCATCGTGTGAGAGGGGCAGGGAATCCGTTTCATCGAATGTAATAATCTGAAAGGAAAGAGAACAACGAAACTATGAAGCATGAGAGCTGTCGTTGAGCCCAGGTGTGGCCTGCTGGAATCTTTGTTCGAATTGTAGTAAGGGGTTTTCTGCTTGACTCATAACAATTCTTTCGGTAGGAGTGGCGAGTTCCCATACGTGCCTACATGCGCACCCTGTTGTTGGCCACGACTGAAAATGTGCCATGTAGTGGGAGAGCTTTTCTGCTTCTTTCCGCGCCACAGGACTAACACACCTTACTGGTTAACCACAATAAGATCTACAAGTGTAGGAAATTGATAAACTTCTTTATTAAATTATCATTAAATACTTCATACGTGTGGCCACGTTGTCCGTAGCCGCTTTACAATTTCTGAGGGTATTTTCGTTCCGTCGTTGCAGTTACAAGAAAATGCGTGTTTTTCTTCAGCAGACGTGTTTCACTTTACTGAGCTGAAGCATCGTCAATGGTGGTGATTTCCGATTGGTTTCTCGACTACGTCAGGAGATGCCGTTTGACACCAAAGATGTGATAGCAGACGGCATCTCCCGATGTAGCGAGAAACTAATCGGAAATCGCTACCACTGCTGATGCTTTACCTCAATAAAGCGGAAGCCGTCTGCTGAAATAAGACACACATTTTCTTGTAGTTTTAACGATAGAAAGAAAATAACCTCAGTAAATTATCGTTAGTCGGAACTTGCAAGATCTGCTGCAATTGGCTGAGAAGGCTCCAACGCTAGCAGGACCAGTTAAGTTTCGTTGAGTAAAGTTAGAACAGAGTTAATTGATGGATACCGTCGAGAACTCTTTCTTGATGCATCACGCTGGTCTCAGAACCGTAGAGGGAGGTGTCTCTGGCTTAAGGCTGAATATAGAGGCCAAGCTGTATTTAGAGATTGCTGCCGCTACCGGAGCCATCTTCTACCCTCGCACAACTTGAGAGTGGTACGGAAGTGCCATCATTTCAACTACCGCGAAGAAATGAGTGCGGAGTCACGTAAGTTGCATCAGGGTATCATTTTGCAGATATAATTTTAGAAGCCAACTAGTTGCTCCCAACATACACTAAGGCGAGCATACGGTGTTTAGTTACGCTGTTTCAGGAAATTCCTTTAAATCACTAACCTTTCCCGCAATCATTAGCAGTTTTACATCGTCCTTTAATGTGTCCACTCATCCATGCCAAGGCTAAAGCTCATGTTATCAATCGCTTGTCCAATTGTTAAATATTTGTAGTCTTGATTCAATGGTTAAATCATTTATGATGTTTACAGCAATAAACCAAACTGTTAAAGCAACCATAAGTTTTCTTCGGTAATTTATTCATTAAAGTGCCTGCGCTAAGTCTGCTACCCATGCTTTCACGCTTCATTGGATCTCCCTTAGTAAATTTCACTTAATAACACGTTATTTCTTGTTAGACCTTGTTTCCTTTTAATCTTGTGGGGAGCTTTCCACTCCTGTAGGCCAACGGGGATACGATCTGCAGTGCCTTATAGGTATGCTAAAGGCCCAACCGATACTTCACATAATTCCAGAAAAATACCCGTCAACTTTATGTAAATACTTCTCACCATCCGAGTCATTTTTTCGATAGTTTTCTTTGCCAGAGCCTGCCTGCTTCAAATTCATCTCTGATTCTGATTTCATATGCAATTTCTCTTCCTATAGAGTCAAATGTTACGTATTATCACTTTCTTAACATTATACGAAACAGTGAGATACATATTCTGACAAAACCATTTAACAGTACTCATAAGTGACGCCTAAGTTTTAGTGTCTGGTGAGGAATTAAGAAGAGTCCCACAGGGTTCAATTTTGGTTGCACTCCTGCTCCAGAAATGTATGTTTGACCTCCCAACTGACATAAATCCAGCAGAGAACGCATTTTCTGTAGATGACACAAACGTTAATAATATTAGAGACGAAGCAATAGAAGAGATTGTTAATAATGTTTTTAAAGCATAGTCATGTAGTTCTTTGAAAACTGACACTCTCAAGCTTGAAAGAGTCGGAGACAGTATACTCAGTTCCATAAACAAACAGAAAAACGCCAGCAACTAATACAGAAAATTAACAGGAATCAAGAAACGAACAGAATGTTCCACTTTTTAGTATAGCTATTGACGGAAAATTGAATTGGAAGAAATACGTTGCCGAGCTGCTCAAGCAACAAAGTTCAGGATAATTGGCTCGTCTTGGATTTGCTGATTCTGAGAACAAAAGGTCACATTTTGATTTATTTTGTATATTTCCACTCATTGATAACTTATAGCATAAATTTCTGTAGTAGCTCAACACAAAAGAATCGATTGCCCAAAAGCAAGAAGTGAAAATAATATATGCTCTGTTCATTCTCCTTTATCTTGTAGGCTTTTTTTAAAAAGAGTTAGGCATTTGCTCTGCTCCTTTACAATGCGTATGAGTTCGCTAATGAAATTCGCTACAAACAACTTGAGAAGAATAATTGTGTTCACAGCTCCAGCACTAGCTATTATTGCTTGAGAGAAGATATTATACAAGCATAAACACCTTTGATAGTTTGCCCCACAGTATAATATCTGCATAGAACCAAGCCAACTTTAAAATCTTGCTCAAAATCGCTTCTTCTGGTCAAGTAAGCATATTCCAATGAAAACGTTTTATACAAAACTGGTATTCATGTATATGCCAGTAGAACATAAACTGACTCGTTTCACATCATTTCGATGAAAACCATGCAAATTATTTGCTGGACGTATGAAAAACTAATTTCCGCTAGACATATACGTAACCTATTATTTCCCTCTGTCCCTTTACACTTTATTTCGTGTTACGAAATTTATCTTCACTACATTCGTTTCTACATGGACAAACAAGCTAAACAATAGTAGCTCAACAATAACACAGCCATCTTATTATGAACATTCCTTATTTTACCTTCAGTACTTAGTTATTATAAATGTTGTAGATTATTTGCACCTGTATTCTAATGTTACGCAGGCAACAACATTGTAAACCACATTTACAGACTTGAAATTTTCATATATGAAATGTGGAGGCATGACTTCTCACTTTATGTCCCCACCGCTTAAAGGACGCATTTAATTCTCCGTGTTTATTGCTGTAAAAATACACTGGCGTGGAAGTTATTCCCTGGAATGTTTAAACAGTGAGGAAGGTTAAGGGCCGATGAAAGTGTCTGCAAACACTGAATGCCAAAGATGCAAGAAAAAATGTTGACACTTCCAGAGAAGCGGCAGCTGGTAGCAGCATAAATGTTTAATGTGAGACCCTGAGTCTTCCACTCGTCAACACAGTTCACGGTGCTAAACAGCTTCACAGATCAAGACGAACTCCTGCGATGTAGCACATCTCCGTTCAGCGCAAGAGATCGTTTGTTTCCTTTCGTTCAGTGTCCATGGTGAAAGACATAACAGAAACGAATGATGTTTGCTTTTTGCCAGCTAAATAGAGCGGCTGTTCCTCCAGAAAGAATAGTTGTTCAGTACGGATAACTAGAGAACATACTGAATTTCACGGAGTCATTGACCTTAGTCTGTTGCTTTGAATCTTCTGAACTTTCCGAAAATTTGTTAATTAATAATCCTTTTATTAACCATGCTGAACCCATTTGTAAAGAGTAGCAGGGGTATAAAGTTACGTCGATATCGAAGACATTAGCAACAATGCAATAAGTAAGGCGTGTCATCAGAATCTGTTTAAACCAGATCGTTGCACTGATGCACCAACAAGCTGTTGACACAAATATAGTGTTTACCCTCCACTTGAAAATGACAACCACAAAGTGTCTTTCGAAGCATACCTCCCTATGACATATCTTCTCGTAAAAATATGGCACTGGATGATCCTATATGGCGCGACATGCAGCTTGTTGGGTTGGGTTGTTTGGGGGAAGAGACCAGACAGCGAGGTCATCGGTCTCATCGGATTAGGGAAGGAGGGGGAAGGAAGTCGGCCGTGCCCTTTCAAAGGAACCATCCCGGGATTTGCCTGGAGCGATTTAGGGAAATCACGGAAAACCTAAATAAGGATGAACGGACGCGGGATTGAACCGTCGTCCTCCCGAATGCGAGTACAGTGTGCTAATCACTGCGCCACCTCGCTCGGTCATTCAGCTTGTAGTAAAAAGAATTTAACAATGTTCAAAATAGTACGAGGGGCGTTTAATAAGTAAAGCAACACATTTATCTTATGGATTTCAATCACCATATTAGTCCCCACTGTTTTAGCTGTAAACTTCTATTTTTCAGAACAATATCCGTTCAATGAAACGAACGTACGGCTCCTTGCTGGGCGACCTACATTGCTCGCATAGTACCGCTCTATTGGTCGACGTCGGAGCCACCGTCTGTCTGCATCAATAACCTCCCCATCACCCACGTACTGCTTGCTGTAGAGGGCATCGTTCATTGGGCGAAGCAGAAGTTGGGAGATGGGAGGTTCGAGCTGTAGGATGGGTGAGGGACAAGAGTGCAATGAAGATTTGTGAGCTCCTGTCGGGTGCGCAGACTTGTGTGACGCCATGCGTTCTCATGCAGAAGGAGAAGTTCGTTTGCATTTTTGTGAGGACGAACACGGTAAAGTAGCTTCTTCATTTTTCTGAGGGTAGCATAATATACTTCAGAGCTCGTTCGTTGCACCGTGAAGGAGGACATCAAACAGAGCAACCCATTCAGAGTCCCTGAAGACCATCGCCCACTCTGCAAACTGAGGGTGCGAGTTTTAATTTTTTTCTTCGGAGGGGATGTGGTGTGGTCCCACTCCATAGACTGCCGTTTTACTTCCGAAGTGATGAACCCAAGTTTCATCGCGTGTGTCGACGTTCGACAAAAAACTGTCACCATCAGCCTCGTAACGTATAAGCAGTTCCGCACAGATCGTCCTTCTTCGCTGTTTATGGCCATCTGTTAGGTGGCGAGGAATCCAGCGGGCAAACACCTGGCCGGCGAGCGTGCCAGCAGTTCCAACTGAGACTTCCAGTTGAGCATGGAGATGTTTCATTGTGATCCGTCGATCACCTCGAATGAGAGTGTCCGACTGTCCCAACACTGCAGGACCAACAGCTGCGACCGGCCTGCCGGCACACGGGTGATCAGAGAGGTTTGTGATACCATGATGCGACGATGGCAGATGCCTCGCCCAACCACTCACCGTGCTTTTGTTCTCTGCCAGTTCACTGTAGACATTCTGCAATGGCCTATTAATATCTGCGATGCTCTGGTTTTCCCCCAAAAGAAATTCACTGACATCTCTCTGCCTGGAGTGCACCTCTGATGCCATTTCGATACAGTGCCGCCACATCGAAACTTCATGAAACGATAGGCGATGAAGCGTAAATATTGAACGATGTTCTACAATAAAATCCGCATTTTTGTTACTGAAATCGTCCTATTAAAATGTTTTACTTTAGCTGTAAGTTATACTGATAAGGAGTTAAAATTGTAGTGATCGTCGTGAAATAAATTGCCTTGTGCAAACGGGAGGAAATACAAAACAGCAAAGTGTCCTATCTAAAGAGGATGTAACAACAGAAAAAGCAGAGAAATACGATACTTGTGAAACAGGAAGACGTAAGCTGATTATACCTTAAAAGTCATGGCCTTTGCCCACATAGTGAAATAAGGAAACCGTATACGCAGAGAAGAGACGAATTCGGAGTCATTTTAGCGTCATTTTACGCACTGTCTATTTGTTCAGATTGGTCACACTCTAACTGCCTCCTTTTTTCGGAGCTTGCGATAGTCACCAGCTCCGGCGATAATGCCTCAAATCAAACGACAAAGGCCGGCGAGCTAATTAAACGTTCAAACATTGCGTAAGGGGTCATGACAGTACTCTCACAAAGTGACAGAGACACCGAATAAGAAGGCAGAACGTGCGAACGTCACGTCATCTATCCAGTCGCGTTCACTCTTACTCAGAAAGGGCTGACGTGATCAGACAATGGGAAGGTACCCAGTACGCAAGCACTCAGAGCCAGCTGAAGAGGTCTGGTATTTTCACTATGTGGAACTATATTACTATGCGAAAGATTTGGCAGGACTGAAGACTGAACCATTTTACATGAGGTGGAAATATTTTAGTAAAGTTTTGCATTGCCTGTAAGCAAAACAATTTCATTTGCATGCTCTAACAGCTTGTTCAGGCCAGTTTCAATGCCTATCTGTATAATGCCGAGATCTTTGACTGATTTTTTGTATTTACTTCCCTAATTTAAATGATCCCAGATTGTATTTACGTTAACAGTGCACAAAGTGTAAATATTTATAACTTTTTTCAGGTACCGTCTAAGAGGGATACGCAGCTCGTTACTTATGACATCAATGAAAGAACAGTAAACGAGAGAGGGCAACAGGTAAGTCTTCACATAATTTAAACTAAAGCGCATACTTCATGTAATTTATAAAAGGATATTTCATACAGCATTATTATTTCTTTCGTATATATTCAGTTGTATATTTCTGTCCAGCAGCAGTGAGAACCACTCCAGAGACATAATTATGAAATTAAAAAGTTTGTACATTGCAGGTATTTGGTACAGCAAATAAAATGGCACCTCTGTTACAATGTCATTTAAGCATTATGATTCGTCTACAACGTGGATAATTGCACACACATGTCAGTGAGATAAAAGGGAGAGCTGGGGGCAATAACATGGTAACCCACTCGAACCAAGCTTCATGCAAGCTGGAAAATGCAACCGTTTTACTCGTATGTGGCTTACCATCTTTTTCATGGGAAAATTCATCTGAAGTGTTAGTTACCATGTTTTTTGATATTAATAATTCCGTTCTTTCTGTATGAAGGGTCATTTATATTTATTATTTAACTCCTGAGAAAACTGTACTATGTCACACTGTGTAACACATAACTGTGTTACTGAAATAAACTAACGGAAATAATCTTCTTAAGATAAAATGTTATATCTAACAATATGGATTCATTTGTTCATTCTTCATTAAACAACAACTGAAAACAAAAATTTCTCATACAAGAGGACACTCATATGAAAATAACCTCAATAACAGGCAAATGACTGCATTTACCACCACATAACTCTTAAGGAATAAGTATTAAATAACAACTGTTGAAAACATTATACCATAACATAAACAATATACTTATGACAATATCTTAACATAAAAGATATACTGAATATTTAAGAGCGTATGTATTTTTCTCTTCTAAGAACTCACTGATACCAGATATGAACCTTAATTAATACTCATAAACCGATTTAGTCTAATAACATTTCATGAATTTGAGTTACATAACACATTCTGACATTTTTTCACACCCTTTTACATTGAGAAGTGGGAAAAATACAGTGAAAATTGTTACGAAAGTCCATGAATTTCTTTGTGTCTGTTCAGTTAACATTGCAGAGCAGTTTCCTTCATCTAGGCCTCCTTCTGGTCTGTGACCTATCCCCACTTAATTCTAACAATTTTGGAAGAAGATGTTTTGGATGCAATCTTTCAGGGATAAAATGTCTTTCATTTTTAACAGATCTATTCTTCTTCGCCCATTGTACTGTCTTTGCTGGTGATTGAACTTGACCACATGAACAAAGAATTATGTTTGATATAGGCCATTACATTGGTATTTAATATTTAATTTCATTAGGTCATCCATTGAATATGATATGGTAACTGCATTTTTGAATTAGATATGTTCCTTCTCGGCAGTCTTTGTTCTGAAGTTAAAATATTTCCTGAGGTTCTCAAGACTTACAAAATCCTTGTGCATCATTCTCGTTACAATGGACATCTTTCTTTGAGAAAATTTTTCTATAACTTCTATTCATTGTTGAGGAACGTACACAGCCTAAGCACGCCTTCTTACATAGCTTTCTATATAGCCAAAACCTTGGTCTGGAAGAAACACTGTATGGCCTGAAGTAAGGAAATGGTGTTCTAATGTTCAAAGTGATCAGAAGCAATGAGATATGTTAAAAAATGCTACCACAGACCAATTTTTGCTTTGGACGCCCCAGTTATCACTTATCAAAACAAGTTTCTTTCCTCTCACATTAAATTTCTCGATATGCTTCTTTAAACGGCTTGTGATCTCCTTTTATCCACGGCCAGCTGTGGGCTCATTCCAAATACAGAATTAACCTAGCGCGGACTTGCAGTCAAGTACACTAAAATTATAGCATCACAATTTAATGGAATATAACGCTGTACCAGTACTCAATTTAGGAAGAGGCAGTACTTGTTGAAGTTCGAATGTGAACATGTATCTTCTTCAGCTTTGGACAAATCTGGTAACGGCCTTGCCGCAGTGGATACACCGGTTCCCGATTACCGAAGTTAAGCGCTGTCGGACGTGGCCGGCACTTGGATGGGTGGCCATCCAGGCCGCCATGCTCTGTGCCGCTTTTCGGGGAGCACTCAGCCTCGTGATGCCAATTGAGGAGCTACTCGACCGAACGGTAGTGGTTCCGGTCAAAGAAAACCATCATAACGAGCGGGAGAGCGGTGTGCTGATCACACCCTCCTTCTATCCGCATCCTCAGCCGAGGTGGCACGGCGGTCGGATGGTCCCGATGGGCCACTTGTGGCCTGAAGACGGAGTGCTTTTTGGATAAATATATATTTTCTTTTGTTTTTATAAACTCAGCTTGTGCTTTTCGATGGTGCAGCTCCTGTTGAACCTATAACTCATGGACTTATTTCGTATCCTTTTTTAATTTCCAGTCCTTAATTTTCAAGGACAGTGTCACATGTTGTACCCCTGTCACTGTTAGGATGCATCAAATATACTTTCAGTGTTCTGAAGAGTTTTCTGTATTTTTCGAAGTAAACTGGCTTTAGTGCATTTTCTTTGCAGAAATTATTGACCCAAAGATCAGAGATACTTCTAATTGAGTGTTCGTTTCCTGTATAAACCCTGTCCATATTATTTTTCCGGCTGCAATGACTTCAATATTTCGGAATTTTGTTAATGTGATCAATTACGTACTTGATCTGATCGCCACTAAAACTATTATTTATAGTTCCATGAAGGCTTCTCTGGACCAAAGGAGGGGTGTTCCGAACTAGAGCTAGTTTTTTAAACATAATCTCAACCCTCCCCCTCGCTTTTTGAAGTCCATGTTTCTTTAGAAATGCTACTTTACAAACTACCACTTCCATAGAATCTTTCAAAACCATATCCACCACACTATAAGATCTTCTACTTCCATCACCCTGCTTCGTGTATCTACGTTTAATATGGATGACTTTTATTCATCCATGCAAATACGAATACTGGAGATCATAGTTTTACATGTGGCTCGTCAAGTACGCATTTCAGAGCCCATATTTACTAGACATTTTTTTCTTGTTTTGGTTCATACTACCACCTCTGAAAGTTGACTGTTCTTCGATTTTAACAACACTACCGGTACATGTATTCCACCGTCAGAGGTATCAAAAACACTTTTGTTTGTAACTTTCGACTCGTTCGTTTTCAGCACGGAGACTCTTACCTCAAATCGATATATTTACCCTTCTCCATCCTAGGACCTTTGTAACATCATTAACGAATCATCCTGTATATAGATACAAATACAAGCGCTGGCACCTGTACCTTTGACGTTCTGTAGCTTCGTTGGATGACGTTCCCGGGCAGGTGTTCCTATTCAAAATACACTCCTGGAAATGGAAAAAAGAACACATTGACACCGGTGTGTCAGACCCACCATACTTGCTCCGGACACTGCGAGAGGGCTGTACAAGCAATGATCACACGCACGGCACAGCGGACACACCAGGAACCGCGGTGTTGGCCGTCGAATGGCGCTAGCTGCGCAGCATATGTGGACCGCCGCCGTCAGTGTCAGCCAGTTTGCCGTGGCATACGGAGCTCCATCGCAGTCTTTAACACTGGTAGCATGCCGCGACAGCGTGGACGTGAACCGTATGTGCAGTTGACGGACTTTGAGCGAGGGCGTATAGTGGGCATGCGGGAGGCCGGGTGGACGTACCGCCGAATTGCTCAACACGTGTGGCGTGAGGTCTCCACAGTACATCGATGTTGTCGCCAGTGGTCGGCGGAAGGTGCACGTGCCCGTCGACCTGGGACCGGACCGCAGCGACGCACGGATGCACGCCAAGACCGTAGGATCCTACGTAGTGCCGTAGGGGACCGCACCGCCACTTCCCAGCAAATTAGGGACACTGTTGCTCCTGGGGTATCGGCGAGGACCATTCGCAACCGTCTCCATGAAGCTGGGCTACGGTCCCGCACACCGTTAGGCCGTCTTCCGCTCACGCCCCAACATCGTGCAGCCCGCCTCCAGTGGTGTCGCGACAGGCGTGAATGGAGGGACGAATGGAGACGTGTCGTCTTCAGCGATGAGAGTCGCTTCTGCCTTGGTGGCAATGATGGTCGTATGCGTGTTTGGCGCCGTGCAGGTGAGCGCCACAATCAGGACTGCATACGACCGAGGCACACAGGGCCAACACCCGGCATCATGGTGTGGGAAGCGATCTCCTACACTGGCCGTACACCACTGGTGATCGTCGAGGGGACACTGAATAGTGCACGGTACATCCAAACCGTCATCGAACCCATCGTTCTACCATTCGTAGATCGGCAAGGGAACTTGCTGTTCCAACAGGACAATGCACGTCCGCATGTATCCCGTGCCACCCAACGTGCTCTAGAAGGTGTAAGTCAACTACCCTGGCCAGCAAGATCTCCGGATCTGTCCCCCATTGAGCATGTTTGGGACTGGATGAAGCGTCGTCTCACGCGGTCTGCACGTCCAGCACGAGCGCTGGTCCAACTGAGGCGCCAGGTGGAAATGGCATGGCAAGCCGTTCCACAGGACTACATCCAGCATCTCTACGATCGTCTCCATGGGAGAATAGCAGCCTGCATTGCTGCGAAAGGTGGATATACACTGTAGTAGTGCCGACATTGTGCATGCTCTGTTGCCTGTGTCTATGTGCCTGTGGTTCTGTCAGTGTGATCATGTGATGTATCTGACCCCAGGAATGTGTCAATAAAGTTTCCCCTTCCTGGGACAATGAATTCACGGTGTTCTTATTTCAATTTCCAGGAGTGAATTATGTACTCACTGCCCTCAACAAGTCCTTGAAGTTCTTTAAGAGAATTTCCTAACGCACTGTATTAAGAGCTTAGTCCTTAGCACCACTTTTTTCTTCAGTTTCTGTATTCACCTCGCCTTTCGCTATCTAGACGGTCATGTATTTGATAAAACAAAAATTTGAAAAATAACGATTGTTATTGAATGAAACAGGAGCGCAATTTGTATTATTTTTACCGTTACATATAAATACTCACTGCATTAATTAATAATAAAATTTGCCTTATATTGTTTCTTTAACCTTGCACTCTGTGAGTAACTCAGTTCGACTTTTACGTATGCACAGTGAAGTACAGCATATGATGGGGTACTGTGTGTCTGTCCTGGAAAGTCCCAGTGATTTGTATCTCATTCATGTGCTCCAATTCATTTATTTTCAGCGAAACAGTCCTTGAATTCAAAATTACCTATCGCTAAGCCTAAGAAAAATAGACGAATCCAAGAAATGGTATGTTTATTGTGAAAGCTCTAAGAATTTTATGCAGATGTTTCGAAATAGCTGGAAAAGTTGCTAACAGAAGGCGCTATAATCGCAATATGTAGTGCCTATAAACAGTTTGCCCCAGTTAGAGCGATCAGTTCCATTGTTAAAACGTGAAAGTTAGAATACCAAAAGACGAGGTTGAAATCATGTAATCCTTTAAACAACGTGATTATTTGCTACTGGAATACCACAGGTTAGAGCACAGTCCTACGCAAACAACGTTCAGTTTTCGAATACCATTTAATGCTCCTAAAGGCCCCATCCGGGAACCATTCGGAACCTCTTCGTCAAAGTCCAACGCCAGGCAGCGCAGCGGATGATTTAGCGGGGAATGTAGGAACCCGGCAAACTGTAATTACTCCTGAAAATGTGGCCATAGTTTCTGGAATTGTTCAGTAATATCTAATAATCCGAAAAATAGTAGCAGAGACTCATTTGAAGCGCTCCAAAACGAAGAAAATACTGCGGGAGAGTGAGTAAATGTTTTCATCCAAAATCCAGCTGTGCCACAGAGGACCGACTGGGCGAACAAGAGTCTCACAGTGATTGATAATGAAGGATTTAATGTTGGCTGCGTATGGTTCATAGATGAAGCACACTTCCATCTGAATGGAATCGTAAATAAATAAGACTTGCGGTTTCTTTTTTTAAAATTTGGAGACTCACCATTTGTGTGAAGCACAACCATTGTATTCTCTCAAAGTTACTGTTTGGGCTGCGCTATACGGTATAAGCACTATGGGCCTTTTTTTCATGCGAGAAATGATCAGTTGCGAATATTAGAATTGAATTTGTTCGCCATACAGGATGGCGGATTGATCAGATACCGAGGGGCTCTTGCAAGATGGCGCATCGCATCAGTGTTTTGCTTTCTTTATATATGCTTCGGGAAGAGAGTCGTTGTGTTGGATTAGTGCAAATTTACTGACGCAGGGATGGGCTGACCTCCATATTAACACGATCTGACTGCTTGTGCCTATTTTTTGTCCGGCACATTGAAAGACGCATCTAAAGGCATTTCCGTTGAAATATTGCAGGATGTGATGACAAATTCCATTGTCCGTTTGCTCCATCTTCGTACTGCGAGTGGTGGACATTTCGAAAAGACTGTGATGTGATTGCAGAGACTGCTTGCAGAGAACGAGTTTAATTACTTACGCTGATACTACGACCTGCACAGCATGCAGCGTCATCTATTTATAGCTTTTCGAACTATGTCGAACATCTGCATAAGTTTCGTATAAAACTCTTACAGCTTTCATAATAAACATACCTTTTGTTGCAGTTTCCTATTGATCTTAGTTTTCGAGATATTTAAGTATGAAATCAGGGACTCCTTTACTGGACATCCCGTACGTATGACCACAGTGATTCCGAAACCCATTATGTATATCGGAATCTAATAAAAAAATTGAACGATGAAGACAAAGTACTCAATATCAGCTGTTAGTCATTCAAGACAGATGTCGCAGTTAAGGTGAGATAGAAAGGAAATAAAAAACATTTCAAATTTTCGGATTTTTATCTCCTTATAAAATTTGCAATTTTCCGAAAAATATGATTTTATGTATATAAAATCACTTGTAAAGTCACATGGGAAATATTTTATTTTTTTAAATATAATCTACACCAGTTGAAAATGTAAAAATTTTTACATGCATTATTCCAAGATCTAATAAAATCGGTAATTTTTTATTTAGAAGGCTGTGGATTGAAGAAACTTTTGATGCTAAAACCAAAAGAGGCACGGTGACAAAATGATTGATGGACTACTGCAGTATTATGAGTTGGCCATTAGAAATAATACTGAGGATTTGTTGAAAATGAAGCAGGCAGTATGGGCTACCTTCTTCCACAGACTATCAACTGATGAAAGACTCGTACACCACCTTTGCCGTCCTGGACCTGATTCATGGAGCAACCACCTCAAAGCCCAGTACTCAAACAATTCATACAGCCATAAACATTCCATCCCAGCAGTAGTCATGGATACTATAAAACCTATTTACAGAGACCTGGCAAATCCTGAATTACTGAAGAAATGTGTGCATGGTCACACTCAAAATCCCAATGAGTCGTTCAATAATCTTATATGGACTCGCTTACCAAAAAAATTTTTTGTTGGAATGAAGAAACTAAAAAAAGAAAAGAAGAAAAAACTTGGAAAAATTCAAGAGAATGATATACAGTACGGTGCAGGGTGTTTCTGAGTAACTAAAAATAACAAATTAAGCATATATTAAGTGAGTTACAGTCTCTTGAAACTTTAGAAGCCGTTCCTAAAAATTTACATTTTCTGTTGCAAATTTCCCTAAACCTCAGAAACCATGTCGATTAGAGAATTCAAATTTTCAGGGAGTAATAACATACATATCCTGAGGCTACTGAACTAAAAGAAGAACATAATGTTATGTATAATTAAAATTATTTTGGATAACGTACAAAGTACACAAAATTTTAACTGTGTGATTAAAAAATTGTATTTCCAAACGATGTGACTGAAACGCAATTATTGTTGTTCAGTAGATTCAGAACATAAACTTTAATGTCCTGTAGAAGTTTCATATCAATGGCTACAGTGGTTCCTGAAATATAGGGAAGCCAAGTCACTAAATTTAATATCGTTCGGGATAAAGCGTTCCAACTCCCCTTTATGTTCGAATCTCATTGTGTTCCGGATACAGTCTTATGTAACACATGAAACAGATAATTGTATCAAGCCCAAAAACAATGTAAAGCATTTTCATTACCAGTTACATTGCTGACGTAATATGGTTGTTGTACCTGTCGAACGCTGCGAAAATACGACGCTATCAAACTGTCGGCAGCTGTCCAAAAGCCCCCGGATGCCGTCAAGCCGTGCTAATCCACGGCGACATCCCTCCAGATGGCCAATCAAGCAGCGCTCACTGGATGGGTACCCCAGCTAGCCCCGGGATTACTCCGCCGCTGGCTGGCCGACCGGTTAGCGGCATTTGATTGCCCCATCCACGTCTCGACTCACTGACCACTGAGATTTTAACCTACCGTAACTTTTGTCGGGTACCAGATAAACTGAAATACGTGAGCCGCTGACATCGAAACATTTGAAAGTATCCCTGAAATTTCGATGTGCAAATACGGCTTGGTTTATTAACAACGTTCTTTCTGTTTTGCTGGACTTCATTAGATGTGCCCTATCTCGTCTTTCATAACAGTGATCGCTATTCTCAACTTGTGTAAAACTAGCAGACACCTCCATTTCGTACTTCAGTAGGTTTTTCATCTAATGGTAGGGGAACTACACTGGACAGTGATGCAACCTACTGTAACAACCATGTCTCCGAATGGAAGGGAAGCTGCGACAGCTATTTTGATTTGGTTTGGATTAGTACTTGTGAAGAGCTGTCGTCTCCAGCTGGGTTTCTGTAACTTTTCGTGCATTTCAACTTGAGGTAAATAGTTAATTCCTAAATGTACGCCCTTAAATGACATATAATCTTGAGGTACAAGCCGACCACTATATATTAGTTGTATAAAACGCCTAAATCCATCAGTTATTACGGCCCACAACTGGTTAGTGTTCGATTATGTCCCGTCGCTTTTAGATGCAAGTAGTTTTTTTTTTTAATTGTGAATTTCATTTTTCCTCTAGCTTTTCCAGATGGTACGACATTACGTTATAAAGACTAATAGACAGAAATGGGATATTAAATCAATGTTAATAGTAGCCAATTTATCTTTCGAAGTGAGCGATTTAAAAACATTACGGATTTCAGTCTACCCAAATGTTAAAATGGCTCTCAGCACTATGGGACTTAACATCTGAGATCATCAGTCCCTTAGAACTTAGAACTACTTAAACCTAACTAACCTAAGGACATCACACACATCCAGCTGGCCAGGGCTGTTTTATAGGATATACTACTTGGCATCCTACATTGTCTACGCACAAGGCGGAAAATGCAGTTGGTGGTCGAGTTATGGGATTCAATAAAATAAGGGTAACTTGGTATTAATCATTAAAAACACTTGTACGTTTTCAGACTGTCATTAAAATATTTTCTCATTGTTAATCATTTTTTGAAGATTCCATATTTCTTAGTCTCAACTGGCCGTTAAACGACTTTGTATCTTAGTCCTGAGACAATATTCGTAATTATTTCAACGTTTATGCAATAGTTTCACAAAAAGCGAACATTTCTCTCAAAAAATGTAAAAAATACGTTACATACAGTGATTCTCAAGTAAGGTAAGTTAGGTTAAAGTACAAGTTGATTTTTTGTATCTTTAACAAGTGTTTTCCCGTGTTCAATTATTTTACGAAATTGTTAAACAATAACAATCCCGTTTCGCTCCGAGTTTCCCTATCACGTTAATCAGTATTGCACTTTTAACTCTTTTTATTCAGTTGTAATGGGCCGGAAAGAGACCACACACTAACACACGTATAAGACATTTACCGTGCGCTGAGAAAAAAGTTATAAATTGAGGTGAAGTCTGTTATTCCGTATACACTCACTTGGCAACTGAATTACAGGTAAACAGTGATGGTGCTATAGCGCACGTGCCGTTGCGACCAATGCAATCTTTCGGCAAGTCAGGTGACTGGTACGTCATGCATCCTCTCATAATAATCCACGTTACGAATGGGCTCCGCCATTTTCCTCTGACTCATCCAGCAGCGTGCTGCGGTACTGTGACGCGGGGATTTCAGTGTCCACCAGGGTTTTAGATCTGTATCTGCAAATAAACAAAAAGTTTGTATGTAACTTCATTTTTTCGAGATGACTGTCCCCTCGTACCTGAAGTTGGTTAATATTTCTTCAAAGTTCACATTCACACATCTTGTGCAACCCGTCTGATATATACAAATGGTTCAAATGGCTCTGAGCACTATGCGACTTAACTTCTAAGGTCATCAGTCGCGAGGCAGGATTCGAACCTGCGACCGTAGCGGTCGCTCGGCTCCAGACTGTAGCGCCTAGAAACGCACGGCCACTCCGGCCGACTGATATATATACAATATGATTGCAGATATAAAGGGACATTTTGTCCATCTGGTTGAAAGCAAACTAAATAATCATTTTTAAAGGACTGATGGCAGGGAAATAAGTTGACACGCTTAGATGACGGTCACTTGCGTGCTGGGAAAGGTAAAGGCAGCAGAGAGGCAGTTCTGATGTTGCGGTTGATAATGAAGTATGACTGAAGAAAAATCAAATCACTTACATAGGACCCGTTGACCCGGAAAAAACATACGACAATATAAACTGGCGCAACATGTTCGAGATTTCTAGAAAATTAGGGGTAAGCTATAAGGGTACAAGAGCAAAGAAGGAGCAATACGAGTGGAAGACAAGGAACGAAGTGTTCGGATTAAAACGGGTGTAAGAAGTTGATGTAGTCTTTCGCCCCTGCTGTTCAATTTATTGGTCGAGGAAGAAATGATGGAAATAAGAGAGAGCTTCAAGAATGGGATTAAAATTCAAGGTTAAGGGATATCTGTGTTACGTATCATTGATTACATTGTTATCCTCAGTGACGGTGAAGAAGAATTACAAGATGTGTTCATTGAAATTAACAATCTAATGAGTACAGGATATGGACTCAGAGTAAATCGAAGACAGGCGAAAGTAATGGGAAGTAGCAGAAATGAGAACACAGAGACAATTAACATCAAAGTTGGTGATGGCGAACTAGATGAACTTAAGGAATTCTGTTACTTAGGCAGCAAAATAACCCGTGACGAACGGAGCAAAGACGAAATAGAAAGCAATGGCAATGACAAAAAGGGCATTCCTGACCAAGAAAAGTCTACTACTATCAAACTTAGGCCTTTACTTGAGGAGTACATTTCTGAGAATGTAGTTTGGTGCAGTGAAATACGGACAGTGGGAAAACGGAAACAGAAGAGTATCGAAGCATTTGAGATGTGGTGCTACAGAAGAATGTTGAAAATAAGATCGACTGAGGAGGTTGTCTGCAGCATCGGCAACAAAAGGAATATGTGGGAAAACACTGATTAGGACAAGGGACAGGATGACAGAACATGTCTTAACACATCAGGGAATAACGTGCCCTGTCCTACAGGGAGCTGTAGAGGCTAAAAACGGTAGAATAAGACAGACATTGAAACACACACGGTGGATAACTGAGGACATAAGCTGCAAGTGATACTCGCAGGAAAACGTTGGCCCCGCCGAGGAATTCGTGGAGGGTCGCATCAAACCAGTCAGAAGACTGATTACTCAAAAACCGCAGGTGAACTACCGATGTATGTGTTATTGGATACGGGAAATGGTTTCTAGTTGTACCGATTTACCGATGAACAAGTGACTACAAGTGAATTTCTTGTATTTGAGTTGTAAACTAGTCGCTAGTCTGGTACGCTGGACGCCGGCCGGAGTGGCCGTGCGGTTCTAGGCGCTACAGTCTGGAACCGAGCGACCGCTACGGTCGCAGGTTCGAATCCTGCCTCGGGCATGGATGTGTGTGATGTCCTTAGGTTAGTGAGGTTTAATTAGTTCTAAGTTCTAGGAGACTGATGACCTCAGAAGTTAAGTCGCATAGTGCTCAGAGCCATTTGAACCATTTGGTACGCTGGACAAATCTGCTGTCATGATGTCCAATTGCGTCCGGTAGTGTGACCACATTAACAGCATTCCTTCCTCTCTCCCCCTCTCCCTGGTGCGTCAGTCCCGCGTGTTTGTGTAATTAATGTGACATCCTGCAGCAGTTAATGCCAAATCCATCACTCACGCCGGTCGATATTCCGTGCTGGTTGGCTCAGTAAGGGTCATCCTGGTCAGTCTACTTTTTTATCAGACTAAAGTCGCTAATATTAACCAAGGACCTATTCGTAAAATAAGATAACTTTACTAATGAATAAACCCCTTACGTTCACTTATCTCTAGACCTTCCATTCTAATTTAGTCAATTCAAACATGTGTTTAATTTAATAACCGGATACAGGAACGCAGGTGTGACTCATCGCATCGTCCGAGTACAATTCTGGCCCAAATAAACGTACGCACTTTTTGCAAAAGAATCAGTTTAACAATGAGCCGTATTTTCAGTAACAGTGCTTTTCTTTTTTTTTAAAAAAAAAGAATTGGCAGTATTTTGTATCTTGAGAGATAATATTATTGATTTGAAACTTCCTCGCAGGTTAAATATGGCGCTCGAATATTGAACCTTTGTCTTTCGTGGGCAAGAGCTCCACAGACTGAGCTATTCAATCACGACTCATGATCCCCCATCACAGCTCTTCTTCCGTTAATAACTCATATCTTGTCTTCCAGACTTTGCCCTAGTTCTCATGCATGCTTTGCTGGACTAGGCAAAGGTCTCATGTCCGATTCCTGGTCGACACACAGTTTTAATCTGCTAGAAGTTTCAGATCAGGGAACACTCGCTGCAAAGTGAAAATTCGTTCTGAATACCATTGGTCATTGTCAGCTACTTGTTTCCTTTACTGAACTGTTGTTAGAATGGCAAAATTTAACTTTTTTGGGGAAAACCTTGAAAAACTATGGTTTCTTTACGCTGAAAGAAAAAGTACAACAAGGGCCCATGTCTTCACCTTATGTAACTATTTCATATCATTTTCTAAGGAACTGCTGAAACCTACTCAAAAATTCGCCTGTAGCTTCCTAACCGTAGTCTAATGCAGACATTCTCTCATGCAAAACATAATGGCATGCTTGTAAGCTGTGAAGAGATGTTTCCTAAGTGTTGAACGACTACTAGTTCTATAACAATGAAATTATCGGAATTATAAATAAAAACTATAGTCATATGAGTATATATTAAGACCTTTGTCACCTCTGCACGAGAACGTGCAATTTGTCTACTTTTGAATTCAAGCGTTTAATCTAGAAAATTTTCCGAGGATGTCACATTTTTGAAACCCACTATATGGTTTCCAATGAAAAACAACATCATCACCGTTATCTACGCGGCTGCCTTTCGGTACTCACATGTATAAGTCAGATAACGTGCAATGGTTTTTCGTAACTTACTTTTTCATAATTTAATTCAACTACTTTGTAACAGGTGGAGAAGGTATAAAATAACATCACTCGACTGAGAGCATGACAGAGAACCACAGCTTCGAAAAACAATGTGTTTGTTCCAAGATGATAGGTTACTGATTCGTTATTGTTGAAAAATTTATAGAAAACGAATTACCACATGAACAACAAAATGAAACAGGAAGAACTTCAGTTAAGTAATATCCATGGAAAGTGATTAATAGCATAAGAACATTTTATTCTATGAGGACTGAAACATTAATAGTGGGAGCTTACGTAAAATTGATGTATGCATCAATGATTTTCTGTCCATCGAAGTAGTCTCCTGGATAGTGTATTACCGTTGCCAGCAATGTGAAAGTCGTAGAATACCCTTAACAGCGCCAGTTGTGTTGCTAGTTCGAGGGGACCGGTCTACAGTATTGCCCGACTAATCTCTGTAACAGTCGTGAAGCAATGGCATGAAGTGCTTGCTTGAATTTAGGAATCAGGTAGAAATCCCAATGCCTAAGTCCGTAGAGTGTGGTGGGTGGTATTGTACTTTGCAGTGCCATCAATCGAACAAATCAGTTAAAACTAGCGTCATAAGTGTCCAACCATTGTCCTGCAAAGTGATGGGCGCCTCCGGCAGTAAGCGTCACCGCTTCTTTCTCCCAGCTGGTCGCAGGCTGTCTTCCGAAAATGAACAGCTTGGAGAAAGAAGCGGCGACACTTTCTGTAGGACCCGCACATAATTTTGCAGCACAATGATCTGGAGCACATGGGACAAGTTGTTACTGATATGTTTTATCTATGGGACTGGGAAGTTCTGTTCCACCAACCAAACTCCCCGGAATTCAGCCCTGGGATCTTCAACTTCATTCCTAAATTGAAGCAAGCACTTCACAGTATTCGCTTCACAATTGTTACAGAGATTCGTCGGCCAACAGACTGCTCCACTCTCTAACACAAATAGCCCTGCTAAGGTTGTTCTACGACTTCCACATCGCTGGCAGCGGGTTATACACAACGCTGATGTCAAATTTTGGCGGTAAAACTTTGAAACACGTATCTTTCTGCAGTCACCTTAGACGCATACTGCAGCGGCAACACCGCAGACAGACCAGCGATGCGGGATGCCGACTCCGCTGCGGAGTCTGACTTATCTTGCAAGATAAGTGCGACCAACGTCCATCAGAGGGCATCAACCAGCAGCAAAGGAAGGGAGCGCGGTGATCAACTAGTATTTCCTGGCGATCACGTGTGTGCAAATAGTCCCGGAAATATCCTTCCGCACAGGGACGGCCGTTCAGCGGGCAGTTCTCGATTCGTCGAGTGCGGAGAAGATCGGCCGGTCCAGCGGTCGGCCAACTCGACCATCCTCTCTTCCGCAACAATTGTGCTACTTCGCTCCGTCGTGTAGGCTATCTATAAGCTGCTAACAGCCGACTACATCTACATCTACATTTATACTCCGCAAGCCACCCAGCGGTGTGTGGTGGAGGGCACTTTACGCGCCGCCGGCCGAAGTGGCCGCGCGGTTCTGGCGCTGCAGTCTGAAACCGCGAGACCGCTGCGGTCGCAGGTTCGAATCCTGCCTCGGGCATGGATGTGTGTGATGTCCTTAGGTTAGTTAGGTTTAACTAGTTCTAAGTTCTAGGGGACTAATGACCTCAGCAGTTGAGTCCCATAGTGCTCAGAGCCATTTGAACCATTTGAACCACTTTACGCGCCACTGTCATTGCTTCCCTTTCCTGTTCCAGTCACGTATGATTCGCGGGAAGAACGACTGCCAGAAAGCCTCTGTGCGCACTCGAAACTCTCCAATTTTACATTCGTGATCTCCTCGGGAGGTGTAAGTAGGGGGAAGCAATATATTCGATACCTCATCCAGAAACACACCCTCTCGAAACCTGGACAACAAGCTACACCGCGATGCAGAGCGCCTCTCTTGCAGAGTCTGCCACTTGAGTTTGCTAAACATCCCCCGTAACGCTATCCCGCTTACCAAATAACCCTGTGACGAAACGCGCCGCTCTTCTTTGGATCTTCTCTATCTCCTCTGTTAACCCGACCTGGTACGGATCCCACACTGATGATCAATGCTCAAGTATAGGTCGAACGAGTGTTTTGTAAGCCACTTCCTTTGTTGATGGACTCGACCGGACACCAGGCGGCAGTACGAGCGTTGACAGAGGCGGCCACTTCTGAGCGACCTATTCGCGTTGGCACAACACGTGACAAGAAAATAGTATCACGAGTATTACGTCGCCGGAAGCTATAAAGACCAGCGCAAGGACTATGCTATACAGTTTTTCCGGCTTCGAGGGCCTCTCCTGGCCTACGGGCGGATGCTACTCACCTCACCGTAGAGACCATTGCTGCTCTCAGCTTTTATCGTTGTTTGTGCTCATAGTCTGCATTAAGCTGAGACTTTCGTCTGCCTGCGTTGGACCTAATCAGGACGACGTTCTCGGAACTAGGATTATTTCCCTACAAGTGTATTTTTCTACGAAGCTGCGAGTGGTGTTACTACGTAATAGAAACAGTCAGGCGACTTTTAGATAGCAGCTCTATCAAGCGTCTGTACCAGTACCTAGGGAGACACTGTATTTTGTGCTTTTTGTTCTTATCGTCGGATTAGATATATTTTTTGTAAGTCTGCAGGCCGGATACCATTTTTCTTTAGTGTTCTGCTTATGAGGTCAGTGACCCCAGAAACGAACGGTTACCTAACGGAAGGAGAAGGTGGTTCCTCATCGTTCTTATTAGCGTGATTAATACTCCGCCTAAAATCCCTGTCGACTAGACGACTATCGTACCCATCCAACCGGCTGCTGTGGCCGAGCGGTTCTAGGCGCTTCAGTCTGGAACCGCGCTACCACTACGGTAGCAGGTTCGAATCCTGTCTCGGGTATGGGTGTGTGTTATGTCCTTAGGTTAGTTAGGTTTAAATAGTTCTAAGTTCTAGGGGACTGATGACCTCAGATGTTAAGTCCCATAGTGCTCAAAGCCATTTGAACCATCTTTTGTACCCATCCAACTCCGATTCCAGGTTGTCGTGATACGGATGGCACGTCAACACAGAGTGGTGTGCACTGCTTGCTGCTGGGCTCGGTGATGATGCGAAGTGGCATCTAAATACCTTTTTTTGTATTGTAGGGCGCTCAACTGCGCGGTCATCAGCGCCCATACAAAGTCCCAATTGCACATACTCCAATTTTTACATAATCGAATCTAACCACTGTCACGAATGATGATGATGATGATGAAATCATGAGGACAACACAAACACTCAGTCCCCGGGCAGAGTAAATCTCCAACCGGACTTTTTTTTACAGAGGACAAGTAAGGCAAATAGCTATGACAGTCATTCAATATTAATCACGGTAATAAGAATGACGAGGACTCGTCTTCCACCTCCATTAGATTACAGTTCTTTTCTGAGGTCACTGACCACATAAACAGAATTCGAAAGTAAATGATATTCAGACATCTTTCTTTAGTCGAAAAACGGATGCACCTGATTGCCACCACAATGCAGGCGTCTTTTAAGTGGTATGTGGCTGCGGTAAAATGTATATAGGCGAAACGCGAAGTACTATTAAAGAACGCATTAAGGAACACGAAAGGCACACACGGGTAAAGCAAAGTGTAAAATTGGCAGTAGCGGAAAACCATAAGGACTGTGGCTCTGACATCGATTTTATTAACGTACATGTGCTGGCTAAGGAAACCAACATTTATAGAAGAGAGGTCCGAGAAGCGGTTGAAATTGCCAAAAATGCTTGTATTTTCAATACAGAGGACGGCTATAGGCTTCCGGCCTCGTGGCTCCCAGCCTTCTAGGAACTGAATATGCGGCCGCGGTGTGCAAGCAATATAAACAACGCGCTGCAGGTTACTTCGGCGGACAATAATATTTTGGGTAAACATGCCCCCACTCTTGCTCTGTCCGTTTCGCATATAGCCAACGATGATGGCCAACCAATAGCAGTAGGAGGAATTTAAACCAATAACCCTTCTCCATTCAATGACGATGGGCCACCAATAGTATCCATAAGAGTTTAACACGTAACTCCCCTTCCTCATCAGCGCGTGATTATTAGCCTATGACGAAGGCCCACCAATGATAGTCACATGAATGTTGACCGATACTTCCACTTCTCCAGCACAAACGCCGGAAAACTCCCCTTTATAAGAGAACGCAACACTGGTCTCTGATAGCGTTCTAGCAGTAGTGGACACGTAAACATCCTAATGAAGATCCCAGCAGAGGGGTCGAAGTGTCGACTATTTTAGGAGGAAATATGACGCGGCCTAACAACCCAGAAGATCTTAACTTTAGACGTAATTTTGTTTGTCAGTCAACGTGCTGAAACTTGATCACTGTTTTTCCTGCTTTGCCGTAAGGGTCACTACACATTTTACATGCAGAAGGCACACGACTTCCCTTCTTTGGGTAATACTGACGACTATGGCGTCAAGAAGGGTCAAGTTAAAATAGTAAAATAAAATTTGCCGAGTCCCGGAAGACTGGATCCCGAAAGGAAAACGAAGATCTGCTGTAACAGCTACGAGGGTGTTCAAACAAGTGCGGTAACATGGCGTGGGAATCAGGTTGCTCACTCAAAATGCCGAATTGTTTCTATTTGAACATATTTCACCGCCAGAGGACTGAGTGATCGAACATCGTTACGTAGTAACATTGTCTTTTGCATGTTGTTCACACGGCCGAGGTTGTAGTTCTGCTTAAGACGCATTGGCGTGAGGGTGTGCTGTGCACTCCAGCTTCCTATCATTACTGTTAAGTTTCGAGTCATCTACGTTTGCGTTTTGTTTCACTATATATAATCATTCTTGTTCTGTCGAACGTGTCGTAGAGTGTTCATTGACTATGAAATCCTTCGGTTCGTTAGCAAAATGTTTGTCTTGTCTCCAAGGAAGAATACCGTGCAAAATTTCAATAAGACCACACATGCTGTTGAACCACGCTCATTGGGACTGCATGATCAGATTGTGGACGTATCACGAATAACAACGGGCCATGTCCACGCGACCTATTATGACCTTGAACAGTATACCTGTTCCGAAAAAGTGTTGAAGGTTGTGTTATTGGACCGTTTCTCAAGAATCACGACAGAACTCTAAGTACTGATTCTGTTTCAAGCGCAGATACTGATTACGAAGTTGTTTGGGTCTTTAACGTCCCAGGGCCTGAAGAAGTAAATTACTGCCTGAAAAAAGTACGAACGAGGTTTGGTGAAGTTAATATCATAAAAATGAATGGCAGTCCGGTCAACGAAAGTTGCAAATTTTTAGTGGCATGCAGTAGGTGGAAAAGCAGATAGGTCAATCACGATTGCACGATACAAGGTGCAGGTTTCATTCTGAGCCCAAGGTTTTACATGCTTTATATTTAATTAAAGCGGACACCTTCGTCAAAACTACCCTAAACGGGTTTTCATTTTAAAAAAAAGCTCTGTGCAGAACGGAATTAACTTTTGCAGAGCCCGTTACTCAAATTCAAGCAAATGACGAAGTTCAGTCAAGTACATCCGAAAGCGTGCAAAAAACTGACATGTTACGTGACGAAGTTTTTCCGCTGCTAGAAAGTTGAACAGCCTATTCCTAAAATAGCTAACATTATAGCAGAAAGTAAGGGACTACGAACATACAAAGGCAACAGTTTTCCGACGCCTTTACTGAAACTGAACGGTCGTATAAACGGGACACTCTAAAACCTGCGTCTCGAAAAGGAAGTAGCCAGTGAAAATATAACACACGATTTCAATCACTTGCCAGTGACACTATACTCGTACATTGTTTCAATGAGTTGCCAGAACGGCAACAAGAAAACGTGCCATCACTTTTTGCTCGAATTGCCTGACGCCAGATATGAAAACGTGTAGGAACAAGGCACACGTTAAGGAAAACAAACAGGTCTAGGAAATTGGTGACGTAAACAAATGTGCTCGTGTCCGCCAAACAACATAAATATTCCGAGCAGGGCCGACGGTGTATGCAAACAAGAGGTAAGTGGAAGTCAAACTGTAAATACAGACCAGTTTGAGGAAAAGCCACCCGATATGCATGCCAAGTAACAGACGAGGAGCAAGATTAGTATGTTAGCAGTGTCCTCCCGTTGCTATCACCCGTTGAGAGAAGTAACATCAGTACACGTACTCTTACGAAACTACAACCCAACGTATATTTCACAAAAAAACATTCAAATGTGTGTGAAATGTTATGGGTCTTAACCTCTAAGGTCATCAGTCCCTAAGCTTACGCACTACTTAACCTAAATTATCCAATGCCCGAGGGAGGACTAGAACCTCCGCGGGGATCAGCCCCACATTTCATGACTGCAGCGGCTTAGATATTTCACAAGAAAACGAACCTAAATAATACACCCAAAGCAGTGAAAGTCACGGAAATGAAATAAATACACAGAATGCAACGAAGCTAGTTCAGTGATGTCATAGGCAAACACATTCATTTCCCTGTATAACAACCGGATCGCATCCGATTTAGAAGTATCTGCACTGCAGTATTTCACATACAAGTCTGAAGCACATATTTCCCTAGTACAGGAAGCTCTACAAACTTAAATCCACCTGGTTTTCGAACAATTGTGAACTTCCCACTTGAAGAAACACAGGCACGGAAGGGTCAGTCAGAGATACTGAGGAATTACAAAACAGTGATTGATATATATTGTTGTTGTTGTCGTTGTTGTGGTCTTTAGTCCTGAGACTGGTTTGATGCAGCTCTCCATGCTAATCTATCCTGTGCAAGCTACTTCATCTCCCAGTACCTACTGCAACCTATATCCATCTGAATCTGCTTAGTGTATTCATCTCTTGGTCTCCCTCTACGATTTTTACCCTCCACGCTGCCCTCGAATACTAAATTTGTGATCCCTTGATGCCTCAGGATATGTCCTACCAACCGATCCCTATTTCTAGTCAAGTTGGGCCACAATCTTCTCTTCTCCCCAATCCTATTCAATACCTCCTCATTAGTTACGTGATATACCCACCTAATCTTCAACATTCTTCTGTAGCACCACATTTCGAAAGCTTCTATTCTATTCTTGTCCAAACTATTTATTGTCCATGTTTCACTTCCATACATGGCTACACTCCATACAAATACTTTCAGAAACGACTTCCTGAAATTTAAATCTATACTCGATTTTAACAAATTTCTCTTCTTCAGAAACGCTTTCCTTGCCATTGCCAGTCTACATTTTATATCCTCTCTACTTCGAATATCACCAGTTATTTTGCTCCCCAAATAGCAAAACTCCTTTACTACTTCAAGTGTCTCATTTCATAATCTAATTTCCTCAGCATCACCCGACTTAATTCGACTACATTCCATTACCCTCGTTTTACTTTTGTTGATGTTCGTTTTATATCCTCCTTTCAAGACACTGTCCATTCCGTTCAACTGCTTTTCCAAGTCCTTTGCTGTCTCTGACAGAATTACAATGTCATCGGCGAACCTTAAAGTTTTTATTTCTTCTCCTTGGATTTTAATGCCTACTCCAAATTTTTCATTTGTTTCCTGTACTGTTTGCTCAATATACAGATTGAATAACATCGGGGAGAGCCTCAACCCTTTCTCACTCCCTTCCCAACCATTGCTGCCCTTTCATGCCCGTCGACTCTTATAATTGCCATCTGGTTTCTGTACACATTGTAAATAGCCTTTCGCTCCTTGTATTTTACCTCTGCCACCTTTAGAATTTGAAAGAGTGTATTCCAGTCAACATTTTCAAAAGCTATCTCTAAGTCTACAAATGCTAGGAACGTAGGTTTCCCTTTCTTTAATCTTCCTTCTAAGATAAGTCGTAAGATCAGTATTGCCTCACGTGTTCCAACATTTCTACGGAATCAAAACTGATCATCCCCGAGGTCGGCTTCTACCAGTTTTTCCATTTGTCTGTAGAGAATTCGCGTTAGTATTTTGCAGCTGTGGCTTATTAAACTGATAGTTCGGTAATTTTCACATCTGTCAACACCTGCTTTCTTTGGGATTGGAATTAGTATATTCTTCTTGAAGTCTGAGGGTATTTCACCTGTCTCATACATCTTGCTCACCAGATAGTAGAGGACTGGCTCTCCCAAGGCCGTCAGTAGTTCTAATGGAATGTTGTCTACTACCGGGGCCTTGTTTCGACTCAGGTCTATCAGTGCTCTGTCGAACTCTTCACGCAATATCGTATCTCCCATTTCATCTTTATCTACATCCTCTTCCATTTCCATAATCTTGTCCTCAAGTATACTCCTCTTGTATAGACCCTCTATATACTCCTTCCACCTTTCTGCTTTCCCTTCTTTGCTTAGAACTGGGTTTCCATCTGAGCTCTTGATATTCATACAAGTGGTTCTCTTTAATCCAAAGGTCTCTTTAATTTTCCTGTAGGCAGTATCTATCTTACCCCTAGTGAGATAAGCCTCTACATCCTTACATTTGTCCTATAGCCATGCCTGCTTAGCCATTTTGCAGTTCCTGTCGATCTCATTTTTTAGACGTTTGTATTCCCTTTTGCCTGCTTCATTTACTGCGTTTTTA
This sequence comes from Schistocerca cancellata, assembly GCF_023864275.1. Lineage (NCBI taxonomy): Eukaryota > Metazoa > Arthropoda > Insecta > Orthoptera > Acrididae > Schistocerca > Schistocerca cancellata. The sequence continues at coordinate 266,100,813 of NC_064627.1, forward strand.
TGTTTTCTCCTATCATCAGTTAAATTCAATATTTCTTCTGTTACCCTAGGATTTCTACTAGCCCTCATCTGTTTACCTACTTGATCCTCTGCTGCCTTCACTATTTTATTCCTCAGAGCTACCCATTCGTCTTCTACTGTGTTTCTTTCCCCCATTCCTGTCAATTGTTCCCTTATGCTGTCCTTGAAACTCTGTACAACCTCTGGTTTATTCAGTTTATCCAGGTCCCATCTCCTTAAATTCCCACCTTTTAACAATTTCTTCAGTTTTAATCTACAGTTTATAGCGAATAGATTGTGGTCAGAGTCCACATCTGCCTCTGGAAATGTCCTACAATTTAAAACCTGGTTCCTAAATCTCTGTCTTACCATTATATGATCTATCTGATTTCTTTTATTATCTCCAGGATTCTTCCATGTGTACAACCTTCTTTTATGATTCTTGAACCTAGTGTTAGCTATGATTAAGTTATGCTCTGTGCAAAATTCTGCCAGACAGCTACCTCTTTAAATATATTACTGTAATGAATTACATGACCCTGTGAAGCGCTTGGTGCGTATGGCTTGTTGGAAGTAAATATAAACACGCTAGTGAAACATATTTTCCTTATGTCGACTTCGAACAGCAGGAGCGATAGCAAATACGCAATAGAGAACATTTATCAACTAGTTCTCATTACAAATTTTACCCCCGCTCCATTTTCAGATTACTATGTGTTACCCTTGTCATTAAACTTAGAGAAACAAACTACAGAGAGGTATAGAGGCTAGTGGATGTTAAACGTCTCTAACCTCAAAAAATGGTTCAAATGGCTCTGAGCACTATGGGACTTAACTTCAGAGGTCATCAGTCTCCTAGACTGAGAACTACTTAAACTTAACTAACCGAAGGACATCACACACATCCATGCCCGAGGCAGGATTCGAACCTGCGACCGTAGAGGTCACGCAGTTCCGGACTGTAGAGCCTAGAACCGCTCGGCCACTCCGGCCTCTCTAACCTCAGATGAACAGTCAGAACTTCATGAACCAACTGCATACGTTCACTCCATAATTTCACATCAAAAACGAACAACCGAGTGGTTGAATTTATTGAAAGAAGCTCAGGAACATGTGTAATAACTAGCAGAATACATAATACCATTGAAGTAAAGAGAACCATGGAAATTTGTTTCGCCATATTTAAAAAGCTGACGGGAAATTCAACTACCAATAGTGAATAAGGAAAACTAAACCGAAATTCATTACCATCAACAGGACGCAGATTGCCTTAAGCAGGATCCATAGAAATAATCGAGACAGCAACCATGTATCACATCATCGAACATGAGACCAGCCGCAGACTCTCGTTCCTAGGTGAACTGCAGATAGACGATGGGAATATACTCAATCATTAAAATGAGATGGTGAGTGAAATACAAAGGCTTTACTGGAACCTCTACTCCGAGAGTCCCACCGATAGGGAATTGACAACTAAGTCCATACAACCCCTTGAGAGCTGTATCACCGAAGATGGGAATACAGCATTTTTAGCTGATTTTAGCATGGATGAAGTATTTGTTAAATCACCAGGTAACAGAGCGCCAGAACAGGACGGAATTCCCAAATAGTTTTATTACAAATTCTGAGACATTATCGGGACTATTGTTAGTGAAGTTCTTGGTGACATAACTAGTTTTGTGATTGTGCCTAACAACATGGAGGAAACAATTTTTCTCGTATCGAAGAACAACGTGCTGAAAAACAATGGAAATTTGCGGCGTGCTACACTGCTGATCTTTGACTACAAAACAACCGCCAGGGGTATTTACAGCTGGATAACACCGTTGCTTAAAAGACTACTCAAATAATATCAGGTATGCATTACCAGAAGGACGATTAAGTTGACTGTGTCTGTAATCAGAGACATCATTCCAGTAGCAGCTGTGACCAAGACCTTTTATCTTGTCAGCCATCAATACATAATGACATTATTGCAGAAAGGAGTCTGGACGAGTGTGTAATAAAAGTAATTCGGAATATGATTTGTGCCATATCCGCTAGGGTTTGAGTTAATGGACAATTGATTAACTTTTTAGTGGGTGTAGCACAGGACAGTCCATTCTCTACACTTTTTGTGCTGTCGCTGGGGTCTTTGCAACAGATTTTTAACGGTACACTATCAGTGCCTGATCAAACTCCAGTGGCGTCGCTTTCAAGGGAGCACCCTCCAAGCGAATGACGAAGAAGTGCGCCTAGCTCTCTAGCTACGCATTTGTGAGACTATGCTTCCTAGACCTTTTGTTTCAAATGATCATACCTGTCATATCCCTGAATAGTGGCCATTCCTCCTGAAGTGGCCGCACGGTTTGAGGCGCCATGCCACGGATTGCGCGACCTCTCCCGCCGAAGGTTCGAGTCCTCCCTCGGGCATGGGTGTATGTGTTGTTCTTAGAATAACTCAGATTAAGTAGTGTGTAAGTCTAGGGCCGATGACCTCAGCAGTTTGGTCCCTTACGAATTCACACACATTGCTCGCGGACGTGTGTCGTACAACAAATTTGCGTTAAAGACTTGCTAGTTACTTTACTCGTAACTGAACGACTACCACCCTGCAGTTACAGAGTAGTAGTCCACTGACTAGTTTGTGGAAATAACTACACTCTTCTCACATCTGCACTGTTCAGCCTGGCATTGTGTATTTTTCAGTGAAGTAGCGGCTGATATCTTCAGTTCTCGTTGATAGTAATCCACGCCGTCGTCTAGTGAACAGAATAGGATCTTACGGAATATTGGGCGAGATCTACGTTTGGATTGAGGGCTTCCTAGCCGACGGCACTCTCCAGATATGGAAGTAGCTACAAGTGTAGTCCAGTGTGCTACAGAGCCGTTATCATTGGCAGTTTTGTTTACTTTTGGAATATAAAAGGGTGTTAAGTTAACGATTTTTATCTCTGTGTGTAGTTTTTTAATCGACCTCATCAGCTTTACGTTTACACAATATATGTCATTTCACCCTAGTTAGGTGAAGTGGCAAACTTATTTAAATCACTTCACCCATATAAGGAAACTTTTTGCTTCCTGTTCTGTAGGTATGACTTAAACCATTCATATGCTATTCCATTTATACCATAGAATTGTAATTTTTGGAACATAATGTCATGGCTCACACAATCAAATGCTTTGGACAAGTCACAGAAAATTCCTATTGGTGATATTTTACTATTTAAAGACTCTATTATGTGGACAGTGAAATTGTATATTGGAACAGCATTTTTGAAATCCGAACTGTTATCTACTAAGTATCCCATTACCGTTGAGATGGCTAACCATTCTTGAGTACATCACTTTCTCGAAAATTTTTGAAAATGCTGTAAGCAAGGATACTGGCCGATAACTATTGACATCTGTGGTGTCCCCCTTTTTGTAGAGAGGCCTGACAATGGCATATTTTAACCTGTTGTTGTTGTGGTCTTCAGTCCTGAGACTGGTTTGATGCAGCTCTCCATGCTGCTCTATCATGTGCAAGCTTCTTCATCTTCCAGTACCTACTGCAACCTACATCCTTCTGAATCTGCTTAGTGTATTCATCTCTTGGTCTCCCCCTACGATTTTTACCCTCCACGCTGCCCTCCAATACTAAATTGGTGATCCCTTGATGCCTCAGAACATGTCCTACCAACCGATCCCTTCTTCTGGTCAAGTTGTGCCACAAACTTCTCTTCTCCCCAATCCTATTCAATACTTCCTCATTAGTTACGTGATCTACCCATCTAATCTTCAGCATTCTTCTGTAGCACCACATTTCAAAAGCTTCTATTCTCTTCTTGTCCAAACTATTTACCGTCCATGTTTCACTTCCATACATGGCTACACTCCATACAAATACTTTCAGAAATGACTTCCTGACACTTAAATCTATACTCGATGTTAACAAATTTCTCTTCTTCAGAAACGCTTTCTTTGCCATTGCCAGTCTACATTTAATATCCTCTCTACTTCGACCATCATCAGTTATTTTGCTCTCCAAATAGCAAAACTCCTTTACTACTTTAAGTGTCTCATTTTCTAATCTAATTCCCTCAGCATCACCCGACTTAATTCGACTACATTCCATTATCCTCGTTTTGCTTTTGTTGATGTTCATCTTATATCCTCCCTTCAAGACACCATCCATTCCGTTCAACTGCTCTTCCAATTCCTTTGCTGTCTCTGACAGAATTACAATGTCATCGGCCAACCTCAAAGTTTTTATTTCTTCTCCATGGATTTTAATACCTACTCCAAATTTTTCTTTTGTTTCCTTTACTGCTTGCTCAATATACAGATTGAATAACATCGGGGAGAGGCTACAACCCTGTCTTACTCCCTTCCCAACCACTGCTTCCCTTTCATGTCCCTCGACTCTTATAACTGCCAACTGGTTTCTGTACAAATTGTATATAGCCTTTCGCTCCCTGTATTTTACCCCTGCCACCTTTAGAATTTGAAATAGAGTATTCCAGTCAACATTGTCAAAAGCTTTCTCTAAGTCTACAAATGCTAGAAACGTAGGTTTGCCTTTCCTTAATCTTTCTTCTAAGATTAGTCGTAAGGTCAGTATTGCCTCACGTGTTCCAGTATTTCTACGGAATCCAAACTGATCTTCCCCGAGGTCGGCTTCTACTATTTTTTTCCATTCGTCTGTAAAGAATTCGTGTTAGTACTTTACTTTTAACCTATCTGGGAAAATATCTTGAGTTAGTGATGCATTACGTATGTGACTCAGAAAATCCGCTGTAATTTCTCCAGATTGTTTTAATATCTTATTAGAGATGTCATCTACTCCAGCAGAACATTTTTTAAGATTTAATAATTTTACTTATTTCACAAGAGGTTGTTAGGTGAAACGTAATCTGAATAAATTTTTTCCAAAACAGATTCTTCCATGTACTGCCTGGCTTTTTCTTTTGAACTGTTCTCACCAATCTTTTCTCCTATACTTAAGAAATTGTTGTTAAATACATTAGCTTCTTGTGTACAGTTGGTTAGGCTGGTCTCGTTCTCTTTAATACTAATACTACCTACCCCACTGGTTACTTTACCTGTCTCCCTTCTAACAACATTCCATACTGATTTGTTTTTATTGCAGGAGTTTTCCATTTCTTCTCTAACATACTTATTTCTTGATAACCTTACAACTTTTCTCAGTATGTTACAATAATTTTTATAGGGTAAAACTACTTGTGGGACTTTACTAGTTCTTGCTGTCTCATACAGTTTTCGTTTTCTTTCTGAAGACACTTTAACACCTGTAGTAATCCAAGGTTTCTTTGAAAAGTGTGTGGTGTTACATTTAGTAATTTTCTATGGGAAACAATGTTCAAAAATGGATATAAATTTATCAAGAAATATGTTTCATTAATCATTAGCATTTGGCTCATTATATACATCTCCCCAATTACCATTTCTTAAGCTTCCTCTGATGTGCTCTTTACATACCGGGTTGAACGACCCCACACTTTTACTTAAAGGTTTCCGAACTGTACACCATGTTGTGTATCATCGTCTGACAATCCATTTACCACAGGGAAAGCAGGTGTTTGTTTAACATCCTATTTCTGTACAAATACATTACCTATTAGCGTGCTACTGTCTTGAGCTATACGTGTAGGGAAATTCATCACTGATTCCAAGTTATAAGTTGTTAATAACACTTCTAGTTCACTTTTCCTATTAGAACTACTTAGAGAGTTTACATTGAAGTCACCATAGATCAATACCTTCTTCTTTTTGTCTGACAGACAGCATAATATAGAGTCAAACTCTTTTTATGAGCCGGCCTGGGTGACCGAGTGGTTCTAGGCGCTACAGTCTGAAACCGCGCGACCGCTACGTCGCAGGTTCGAATCCTGCCTCGGGCATGGATGTGTGTGATGTCCTTAGGTTAGTTAGGTTTAAGTAGTTCTAAGTTCTATGGGACTGATGACCTCAGAAGTTGAGTCCCATAGTGCTCAGAGCCATTTGAACCTTTTTTTATGAACAGCTCCCAGTTCGTAATGGGGACCTGTACACTGTTGCTAATATCAATACTACATTATACAGCTGAAGTTCACATGTACAAACCGCATAGTGCTGATTAACACAAAATTTGCATACTTCTACAGTTTTGCATTTATACACTTGTTTTATGAAAATGGCAACTCCTCCTTTATCCATCCTAGATCTACAAGTGTAAGTTACTAAATTATACCCACTTATACTGACACTATCCATGCCCACAGTTCCACGGTGTTCTGACAAAGTGCATCAATCTCATTCCTATTTTTGAGATAATCTAAACACACTAATAGCTCATCTACTTTATTTTTTATTCCCCTGATATTTTGATGAAGTCTGTTGATACTGCCCTTAGGTTTACCCTTATTTACTGTATATGAAGTTTATTTTATTCTATTTATCTAGATTGTCATCTGTCTGGATTTTGGCTTCAACCTAAAAAAACCTGTCTGTCAGGACCCACTAACTACAGGGATCACCCCTTGTGTGACTGTGAACCCCCTTACAGTTTCTGCTAATAGAGAAGCTAACTTATTTTTCCCCATCCTATTAAGGAGCAGACCATGTGTAGTGTATCCCCACATACCAATGGCATTTACTGGAACAACGCTTTTGTGAGATTTTGACGGTGTCTGGAGCATCCTGTTCAGCTCAGTGTTAACATGCCTTACAGCAGTTTTTACCCAGGGCTGATCACGGCGCTGAAAGACCTACACAACCCCACATTTTTGTGGTCAGTTTCTGTTCCTATTTTATCCAGGTCACTCCTAATACTGTATCTTGGATTCATAGTCAGGCTGTTTCCTGTTCCCGCAAGTATAAATGCCTGATTTTGCTTCTCGAAGTCCCTGCATAGCTGACCTAAGTTTTCTGTCACCTGGCTAAGGCTAGCACTTGGTTTCACAAAAAAAAGAAACAAAAAAAACAAACAAACTGTGACCTGGTACCCTGCACCTAATTTCTCCCGAAGCTGCTGGCCCACACCCCTACGCCCCTCCCATGACTGCTGCCTATAAGCAAAGTTCTTCTTTTCCTATTCTGGTTTGATCCAGACCGATCTTTTTTCTTTAAGTTAATATTGTGCTTCAACGTACTTTCAACTACAGCTGGATGAGGCCCTTCCTCCACTTCAGATAGCAAGCGAAACTGAATTACTAATTGAATTTCTGAAGTTTTTTTCAAGTCTTTCCCTTTTTCATCCTTTGCTTGCTACCTTTTCCCATTTCCCAGTCTCTTTTTTCTCCTTTAACGTACGTAATTCCAAGTTCGCGTTTTCTAATTCAGCCTTAAGTGCACAAATTTTTGCCTCGTGTTCAGCGAGTTTTCTGTCCTTTCTACATAACCTACACTGCCATCGAAGATTCTCATTTCTACCCTCGTTTCCTCGCGACTACATTGGCCCCAATGAAACCATAAGTTACAGTCTGCACAAAGCACCCACTCTTTCAAATTTCTACGGCAACCACCACATTTGTCAGACGTGGTTTGATAGACAAACGGTGCGTTGATGAGCTTGTGAATAGTACGCCACGACAAACGCAGGCAAGAATTAATGCAAGAGGACGTGCAACTGATGTGTACAGAAATCTGGAACACAATCTCTGAAGGTCTCGCTCTATGGTGGTACAAAATGTAATGTGTGGTTTGCGTGAGCAATAAAAAGGGCGGAAACGATGTTTATGTTGATGTCTATTCCAATTTTCTCTACAGGTTACGGAGCTCTCGGAACCGAGGTGATGCAAAACATTTTTGATGTGTGTATAAACTCTCGATGATATGAAGTTCGCAAAAGCAAGCACCACTCGATTTATCGCTCGTTACAGAAATCTGTGTACAAGCTATAGATAAAAGAAACATAGAGTGCCATACAATATCACCAATGCTGTATTACAGACTATAAAATTAACCCTGATTTTGGAGCAGGTTACATTGTAAACTTTCACGAAACAATGCGGACATTATTATAATGATTAAATACCTACGTTTTGCGCACCACGCAGAAATTCTGAATATGGGTCAAAACTGCATTTGATGGAGCATTCTAGTTACTTTGCCTGAAATCTGCACTATAAAATACACCAGAAAACACTTGACCTTTAAGAAAAAAATTGATTTTCGGTTAGTGTTACCAAGACAGCAGTTACTGACTCCGTGTACACGAACAGAGTATTTGACTGAGATTATTTTGAAAATATCAGTGTACTGAAGAAGTGAAACTATTTATTGCATTTATGTCATTCAGACCTCTTCAAATCAGCCAGTCAGTCACAATTTTCACGAAGCTGAATTCATGGAAAATATTTTCAGAACAGCACGTACTGTCCTATCCATATCACGTCACGCCAGCCGCGGCCAAATTCCTACCCCGCTCAGTCTCCTCAGCTGCGGGCAGTACAGGATAATAAATTCCCTGGAACAGGAGGATACTAAATCACCATTACTACGTGTACGACTTCGCCGTCATATATTTTTTTTTTATTTTTAGCATAGAGCTTTGTAAGGCAGACATTCATAAAGCAAGAGGTTGATGGTGGGTCGAAAAATCGAGCGAATGGTGTCTGGGAACGGGCCGTGCCGCCTGGCTCTTCACGAGAATCGTGATCCATCCTTCATTAGCTGTCGCTCGCGGAGTTACTGATGGAAATAGTTTTCGAGCACGTAGTCCGTGAACATCCCAAGTAATATTCTGTACTTCGGCAATGTAGATGAAAGGAAACACTCCATTTCAAAATGCCGACTTCCAAAGGCAGAAATTTGTGTCGATGGTGATTTGTTTTGTCGGGTTTTTGTTTTTATCCAAGGCACATTTCTCTGCAGAGTCTCATTTTTTTTTTTAATTGCATCATAAAACTCAGAGAAGTAATGTACAAAATTCTATTCAGGAGAATAGCAAGTAAACCTGTGAACTGCGAGACATATTAAATACGTGAATGAATGTATGTTACTGTTTCTGCAGCTTACTAAGTTGCTAGAAGAACGCGCAGGAACAATAAAAATGGCTGTCTAGTTAAAACCTTGCTGGATATAACCCGCCTATAACCTCCTAGTTAAGATTTTACTTAAACTGTCTTGTCACAAGGAAATATATTGAATAAACATTAGGCTTTACTAATACACGCATACTGAAGTCAACTAGCCATAAGTAAGTTATAAAATGAAAACGAATCACACTTCGTTGCTCTAACGCCGTGTACGAGTGAAGCACAACCATCGTCTGTAACAACTGACAGCAGCGCCGTACGGCGGAGTTAAAGGCAAATAATGCCGGCACGAGACAAGAAAGGTCCAACGCTGGGAATGGATATGTTGACTTCACATTTATAGCCATCATTTGGCTAAAAAAATATAGGAAAGACTTTCTGGTTTCCCCTCGTAATCAGAAATGCGTAAATAGAACCTCCGGCCTCAACATACATTAACATGAAAGCAACATACACATTGGTTAAGAAACAAGGATTCACAGTCAAACAGTTACATACCTTATATTTTTGTACGTGCCCGGTTAGTAATAAAGGATACTAGACGTTAGACGACAGAGTAGCGGCCACTCTGAGCGACACCCGAATCTACTTAAGCTAGAGCGCTCGCAACTCGTTAACTTCAATGAGCTTAGCGTCAGTTGTAACTATCCCAGTAGTACTTTACTAAATTATGACTCTGCTAATCTGGATTAGTTGCAGTTTAATCCAGGTCCTCAGTTTAAAGCGGAGAGGTAACCGCTCTATAATTAGACAAGCACTAGTCTAGTAAATCACTGCATACAGCGGTAGACTTAATAGTAAACAGTACCCTCGACTAATGTGTGACTGAAGGAATTAAAACTTCGCAGATGAGTGATTAAGACCGCCACTGAGGAAAGTAGACCGCTGAAACAAGAAACGCATGTGCGTTAGCCCTTATGCAACAGAAGGCCTCAACTTAATAAATAGGGACCAACAAGGAGAAGTACACGAAATGTTCACCCAACAAGCAACAAGGACTTCGTTCCTCAGAATCAGCCAAATCACAGAACGGCAATCCTGAAGCCACACGCTGATCTAGGGACAAGTAATGCCCAAATCGCTGCGGAAACACTAAAGACATATACTGGGGAACACGAAGCGGCGACACAACGAAGCGCGCAAAAACCTGCCGTTCAACAAGGTCATGACCAGTTTATGAAACACAGCCAGTCAAATTTAATATTCTGTGGGAAACCGCTCTCGCAAACCACATGTAGTTTTTTTATTTTTTATTTTTTATTTTTTTGTAGTCGATACAAAACCCAAGTGGCCATCTAACACACAGTGATGCCTCCAGTCTTAATTTAGGTGCACAAGTTTGGCACAGAAAACAAGTGAAATGCCTCAGTCGTTCCTCTCAAATGATATGCAAAACTTGTTTCATTATCAATAGACTCACTACTCGCACAACACAACTGAGATACGTAATCAATCAACTTCCAGTAGATCTAAAAACAACAGCTAATACGACACACACGAGAAACTACACTGAAGAACCAAAGAATCTGGTTCACCGGTCAAATATCGTGTAGGGCCCCCACAAACACACGTAAGTGCCGCTGCACAACGTGGCATGAGTCGATTAATGTCTTAAGTAGTACTGGGGGGAATTCATGGATCTTCAGGGCTGTCCATAAATCCGAATGGTACGAGGGGGTCGGGATCTCTTCTGAACAGCACTTTGCAAGGCGTCCCAGATATACTCTATAATGTCCATGTCTAGGGAGTTTGATAGCCATCGGAAGTGTTTAAACTCTGAAGAGTGTTTCTGAAGCCACTCTGTAGCAATTCTAGACGTGTAGCGTGTCGCATTGTCCTGCTGGAATTGCAAAGTCCGTCCGAATGCACAGTGGACATGAATGGACGCGTGTCACCTTCCAGAGTCGTATCTCAACGTGTCAGGGGTCCCATATCACTCCACCTGCACACGCTCCACACCATTATAAGGCCTCCACCAGCTTGAACAGTACCCTGCTGAGGTTCAGGGTCCACTGATTCATGAGGTTGTCTCCATTCCCGCACACGCCCATCAGCTGGATACAATTTTAAGTGAGACTCGTCCGACCAGGCAACGTTTTTTCGAGTCATGAACAGTCTAATGTCGGTGTTGACGAGCCCAGGCGCGGCATAAAGCTTTGTGTCGTGCAGTCATCAAGGTTACAAGAGTGGGTCTTCGGCTCCGAAAGCCCATATCGATGACGTTTCGTTGAATGGTTCGCACGCTGACACTTCTTGATGGCCCAGCACTGAAATCGGCAGCAATTCGCAGAAAGGTTGCACTTCTGTCACGTTGAACGATTCACTTCAGTCGTCGTTGGTCCTGTTCTTGCAGGATGTTTTTCCGGCCGCAGTGATGTCTGAGATTTGATGTTTTACCGGATTCCGGGTATCCATGGTACACTCGTGAAATTGTCGTACGGGAAAATCCCCATAACATCACTACCTCGGCTACCTCGGAGATGCTGTGTCCCACCTCTCGTGCGCCGACTATAACAAAACGTTCAGTCACTTAAATCTTGATAACCTGCCACTGTAGCAGCAGTAAGCGATCTAACAAATGAGCAGACACTTGTCCTCTTATACAGGCGTTGCTGTCCGCAGTACCGTATTCTGCCTGTTTACATAACTCTGTATTTGAATACGCTTGCCTGTACCAGTATCTCTGATGCTTCAGTGTATAAGACACGAATCTTTCACGTAATTGGACTATCAAAATCACACACGAGACGCGTGTGACGAATCTCCGATCACACGTCACAGTGGAACCACTCGTAATGGAGCTAAAACCGATTATCGAACACGTGATACATGACTGACTACGAACACATTCGCCATCGAAATCCCAAAAAAGCCACTCAAATAACAGCTTCTCGGTGGCTGCCTCAGTAGGCAGACTCCAGCCTGCTGCTGAGAGAACATGACAGGAGATAGCCAGGAGTTCCGCGTTTCATAAATAAGTTTCGATACATGTGACAGCAAAGAGAAACAGTTCAAATTCTCACTCCAAGGGGCACACCGTACATCATCTCACTCTGTGCAGATTTCGTTGCACATGACTGAATGTACTATAGGAACTTTACAATCGCTGTTAGGGAAATCGAGTACAGGATTCAGTCGAACCGCGCAACTCAGATCTCAGTGTACAGCTGACAGTACCAAGCATCGGAAATAAAGTTTAGGTGAAACTTCCAAACGTTCCGCACTCATTGAAAACGTAAATATACCATTAGGAATAGCACGTCATGCTAGAAATCTCATGAAGTGATCCAAAACGACTTCCGTGGATGTGACGCCTAAGCTTATCGGCAACATACTTGCACACTGGTGCTAAGTTCAAATGGCTCTGAGCACTATGGGACTTAACTTCTAAGGTCATCAGGCCCCTAGAACTTAGAACTACTTAAACCTAACTAACCTAAGGACATCACACACATCCATGCCCGAGTCAGGATTCGAACCTGTGACCGTAGCGGTCGCGCGGTTCCAGACTGTAGCGCCTTTAACCGCTTGGCCACACCGGCCGGCTGGTGCTAAGTATGAGACCGACAAATACAGTATTAATAACTATTCATACACACGGTCCACGTACCAGTCAGACAATAGGCAGTATCCGCTGTGGCCCAGCGGTTCTAGGCGCTTTAGTCCGGAACCGCGCTACTGCTATGGTCGCAAGTTCGAATCCTGCCTTGGGCATGGATGTGTGTGACGTCCTTAGATTAGGTTTTAGTAGTTGAAAGTCTAGGGGACTGATGACCTCAGATGTTAAGTCTCATAGTGTTTGGAGCCATTTTGAATAATACTTTTTTAATCATTAACCACAGGTTGTTTGCTAAACCACTCAAAACTGGGCCACCACATTTCAGAATACGTGATTTATGATCGATTAGGAACACAAAAACACACTACACTCACCGAAAAACCACGGAGACGTCAGCTTGCAGGTCCCTACAAGAAACAACGCTATAGTTGGCAGAAAGTAAGAATTCCATTCGATGCTTTCAACATTTGAGAAGTGAGTAACCACGATGGAACAAGTGTACTAAATACCTGAAGCACTTCAGCTACTCGTAAGAATACTAAACATTACTCAACTCTATTGTACTGCCCATGACGGCGCAGTGAAAAGCATCCGGCATCAACATCTAAAAACATCATTTCACGCCTCGGCGAAAGAACGAACAAAAACATCATCACAGCAGCTAGAGAATTTCACCTCCCTGGCAGCTGGAAGCTCCAGGTGACGAAAACAGCCGTCAGAGAGCGTCAATATGACAGACACCGCCGTGCACGGTTGGTGCCGGGGTTCTTAAAATTAGAGCAAGAGAGGACCGCAAGACACACATACTCGTACGTCTATCGATTCCACTTAAAAGCTGTTTGTTATGACTAATTTCCTCCAGTTAATCTCATTAACTACTGTAGTCCCGTCAGTCAGGGTGACTGAGGAATATGGCCCTATGCTATTCAGAGGAACCATCAAGAAATTCGCTGTGGATGCTGCGGAAAATCCATAATGTGAATCGCAGACATTAATTTCAGTCGGCACTGAGATATCTGGTTAGTAATTTAGGGACTCGACGGTGGAATCAAATTTAATGTCGAATACTCCTTTCAAATTTGACAGGGATCTTAGCCTCTTACATTTTCTCGTTGCAGAAGTGGCGACAAATCTACCCCGTGCTTATTCCCCACTAAACCCTCATATGTGGTTAAGAAGGCAAGGGAAATATCGTTTATAAGACATAGTACCAGAGACTCTCTCTACATCTGCAGGACTATGCAATTCACGCTAAAGAGTTTTGCAGCAGGTTCATGGAATCACTTCCAGACTAGTGTTCTACTCTCAAACAGCAAATGGAGGAAATGAACACCGAAATCTTTCCGTGTGAGCTCTAACTTCTCTTCCTATGATGACCATTTCTCCCTGTGTCAGTGAGGTAAACAAAATTTTTTACGGCTTTAGTTTAATGATTGACACTCCATTTCGGGTATAATATGCGTACCACTCTCTTCCCTGCGCGTAGCGCTCTCTTCCCTGTTTCGCGATACAACAAAACTTTTGAACTACGTCAAAGTCCCACGCCAGTCCTACGTGGTAAGGATCACATTCTGCGCAGCAGTAATACGGATAAAGGGGGAAAAGCGTAGTTTAGGTAGACTGTTTAATAGATCTGTTGAATATTCTAAGTGTTCTGCCAATAGAAGGCAATCTTTGGTTCACGTCCCCCACAGCATTTTCTGTGAAATAGTTAGAAATTGATATATTGGTAATTAAAAACCCTAGGCTTTTAGTTACATCGACAATGTTTACATCTGTGTGAGTTATAGTGTAACCTAAAATTATCTTTAGCACTCATGTGGAGAACCTCACAGATTTTGGCACATTCCGTTAAATATTTGCTGAAGTCATTTTGCAATTCGTTTTGATCTTTGATGACTTTACTAGACTGTAAACGGTAGCATACTCTGCAAAAAATCTAAGAGGACTGCTTATGTTCTTTTATAAATCGTTTATCTAGTTTAATGACAGCAGAGGTCCTATGAACTTCCTTGTGGAACCATAGATATCACTACATCTACATCTCTATAGCCACTCCACAAGCCACCGTACGGTGCGTGGCGGAGGGTATCCTATCTTCGTAGCCCTTGAGCGCAACGTATGTTGGCGGCAGTGGAATCGCTCAGAAGTCAGCTTCAAATACCGGTTCTCTAAATTTTCTCAATAGTGTTTCTTGAAAAGAACGTCGCCCTCCCTATAGGGATTCCCATTTTAGTTCCAGAAGAATCTGTGAAACGCTTACGTGTTGTTCGAATCCCCTGGTAACAAATCTTGCAGCCTACCTCTGAACTGCTTGGATGTCTTTCTTTAATCCGACCAGATATGGATCTAAATCACTCGAGCAGTACTCAAGAATAGGTCTCCTTTACAGGTGAACCACTCTTTACTAAAATTCTCCCAATAAACAGAAATCGACCATTCGTCTTCCCTAGAGCAGTTCTCACATGCTCGTTCCATCTCATAAAGTTTTGCAACGTTACGCTCAAACACTTAAACTACTTCACTGTGTCAAGCAGGACACTAGTCAAACTGTATCCTACTCGTCCGTATTAACTTACTCTTTTCCACATTCAGGGCTAGCTGCCATTCATCAAACCAACTGGAAATTTCGTCTAAGTCTTCTTGAATCTTTCTACAGACACTTCGACACCTTACCACATACAACGGCTTCATCGGCAGACAGCTGCAGATTCTGCCCATCCTGTTCGCCAAACCATTTATGTATACAGAGAACAACAACGATCCTATTACACTGCTCTGGGACACTCCTGACGATACACTTGTCTCTGATGAAGACTCGCCGTCGAGGACAACATAATGGGTTCTATTATTTAAGAAGTCTTCGAGTTACTTTACATGACTTCCGGTCAGTTACTGTGTGTTGTGATCTTTTGGCAGAAAATCTTAAAGCTGTTCTTGTAACAGAGGCAATACACCATAGACACTCCATTGAATTAGAAGCCGCTAGTGAGGAACGGTGTCAAAAGCTTTCTGGGAAACAAAAGATATGGAATGAACTTGAAACCCCCCCCCCCGTCTGTAGCAGTCGTTACTTTTCGTAAAAAGTACCAGTCGTGATACATCCTGGTAGATTAAAACTGAGTGCCGGACCGAGACTCGTACTCGAGACCTTTGCCTTTCGCAAGCAAGTGCTTTACCAACTGCGCTACCCAAGCACTACTCACGCCACGTCCTCAAAGATTTACTACTGCCAGTATTTCGTCTCCTACCTTCCAAACTTTACAGAAGCTCTCCTCGGAAGTAAAGCTGTGAGGACGGGGCGTGAGTCGTGCTTGGGTTGCTCAGTTGGTAGAGCATTTTCCCGAGAAAGGCAAAGGTCCCGAGTTCGAGTCTCGGTCCGGCACACAGTTTTAATTTGCCAGGAAGTTTCAAATCAGCGCACAGTCGGATGCAGAGTGAGAATCTCATTCTAGTACCACTCGTGTTTTCTGAATACTAGCTGCATATGTATCAGCAGACAGTTTTCTTCGAGATATTCCGTGATGTTGGAACACAGTATATCCATAATGTTACTACAATCAGATATCAATGATATGAATCTATAACTCAGCGAATTACTTCTATTTCCTTTCTTGTGTCTGGCGTGACCTGAGTAACATTCCAGTCTTTAGGTTCGGATTTTTGGTTTATTTAACGACTGTATATCTTACTGTTTGTCCAGACCTTTCAGCTGATAGTTTGACGATTTCTTTACAAATATGTTTTGCGTACAGCACTTATTACTTTTAAGATATCAAAGATACTTCTAAAGAAAAGTCGGCTGAACATCAGAAACGGACTCCAGCAAGTCTCATGTCGGAGACTAACTGATTAAGTCTTCGTCTATGTGCCAGGCATGACTCGAATTCATTATGTTTAGCAACCTTAGTGAGCGTGGCTAACGGGTCAAAATTGCCAGAATTTTAATATACCTAAATTTTTTGTCTTTTGATTATTTCGTAGTCTATCAGAGTACAGAAGATTTTAACTTGATTTACGACAGCGGTTTATGCTGTATTTCACAATCCACCCGTGCTTAATGTGTTAAATCGACGGAGACTGAAAATACTTCTTCATTTGCTTACAAAGATCTTGTACGACGGGTAAAAGCGGAATATAAAGAGTCGTAGCGCCACCTCTCAGACGCGTCTTCAAATTACAGTGCCCCTCCCCCCCCCCCTCCCCTTTTCCACGCACTACGCATACCGAAAACAAACCCATAGTCGTATCTCAAAGAAACAAACAAACTACCGCAAAGAAAATACAAATTCAGTCGTAAACCTGGAAGTGCGTTCTGATTTCCTCGTCGGGCCGACGCGTTCTTCTTCCGGGAATGCGACGTGCTGAATTTTCCATTTCATTTTCTCCGATGGCAGTTGACGCGTCCATCTCCCCCCTAGCCAGGGCAGGCGGCGGGCGCGCTTGGAGCGACGCCAGGACGTTCGCCTTGAACCTGGTCCGGCGCAGCACCACATACTGTCCGGGTTTTGCGGCTCCGCCCTTGCGGGACAATTTCCCCCAACGACGCGCGACGCGTCCTCCTCCGGCCCGTAGTACCGCTGCAAGGACGCCTCCGGGGGTCATTGGAAGCAGACCGAGGGCCAGTCGCAGATCACCGACAGCTGACCCGGGTTCTCCTCCACGTCTCTGTATGACGTAGATGTCAGCGCGCCCTAGGACCGGAGATATTCTAGGAGCGCGACTGCGGATTTTTAGCTCACGTCCGATTCACGACTCGTGCGATGTAGCGGATGTCAAGAGCGTACGCATATCTGACTAGGAGGCGGATCTTGGCAGCGCTAGTGTCAGAGAGACTGAATCGCCATTCATTCGGTTTTGACATTTCCATGCGGCTTTTCGCGGATGATGCTGTAGTATACAGAGAAGTTGCAGCATTAGAAAATTGTAGCGAAATGCAGGAAGATCTGCAGCGGATAGGCGCTTGGTGCAGGGAGTGGCAACTGACCCTTAACATAGACAAATGTAATGTATTGCGAATACATAGAAAGAAGGATCCTTTATTGTATGATTATATGACAGCGGAACAAACACTGGTAGCAGTTACTTCTGTAAAATATCTGGGAGTATGCGTATGGAACGATTTGAAGTGGAATGATCATATAAAATTAATTGTTGATTAGGCGGGTAAAAGATTGAGATTCATTGGGAGAGTCCTTAGGAAATGTAGTCCATCAACAAAGGAGCTGGCCGGTCGGTGTGGCCGTGCGGTTCTAAGCGCGTCAGTTTGGAACCGCGTGACCGCTACGGTCGCAGGTTCGAATCCTGCCTCGGGCATGGATGTGTGTGATGTCCTTAGGTTAGTTAGGTTTAAGTAGTTCTAAGTTCTAGGGGACTGATGACCTCAGTAGTTAAGTCCCATAGTGCTCAGAGCCATTTGAACCATTTGAACAAAGGAGCTGGCTTACAAAACACTCGTTCGACCTATACTTAAGTATTGCTCATCAGTGTGGGATCCATACCAGATCGGGTTGACGGAGGAGATAGAGAAGATCCAAAGAAGAGCGGCGCGTTTCGTCACAGGGTTATTTGGTAACCGTAATAGCGTTACGGAGATGCTTAGCAAATTCAGGTGGCAGACTCTGCAAGAGAGGCGCTCTGCATCGCGGTGTAGCTTGCTGTCCAGGTTTCGAGAGGGTGCGTTTCTGGATGAGGTATCGAATATATTGCTTCCCCCTACTTATACCTCCCGAGGAGATCACGATTGTAAAATTAGAGAGATTCGAGCGCGCACGGAAGCTTTCAGACAGTCGTTCTTCCCGCGAACCATACGCGACTGGAACAGGAAAGGGAGGTAATGACAGTGGCACGTTAAGTGCCCTCCGCCATACACCGTTGGGTGGCTTGCGGAGTATAAACGTAGATGTAGATGTAGACATTACCATAAAAGCTTCACGGCTTTTGTATCGTAGAAGACATAGCGTGAGCGCGACGCCTCCGAAAGAGTACGCTGTCTTTACACGTTATGGAGAAGTTCCTGTGTATTGCAGTCCAATAAGTAACGCACTATTTTTTTCCTCGGCCTGTTTCGGTTGAAAATATACAGAATTTGTTGTTGGACATCGTGGTAGGTTCCTGCTTTAGCCCCTGTAATTTCATTAAGTTATGATAGTTTGCTGCGCTGAACGTTGCCGTCAAAACGGCGTCCGTTACGGAGTTCCAAGCAGAAAATTGTCACTGAATTTATTTTGGCAAAAAAACAGACTACCGTAGAAAATCAAAGGCGCTTCCAAAAAGTCTACGGAGACATGACGGTGAGCAAAAGCACATTGTCTCGTTGGGTGAGGCGTCTTTCGTCATCGTAATGGGGCCACAATCACTGTTACTTCGGCTCGTCACATTTGTAAGCTTGAAACTTCCTTGAAACCAGGACTAAGAAGAGCTGCTTTGTTCCAGCAGGATGGCGCAAAATCACTCACTGCGAACACTCTTGTGGCCATTCTTCGACGCATGGTTTCTGGACAGATAATCTCACATTTCGGCACCGTTTCTTGGCTTCCCAGATCTCCACACTTATCAGTGTCTGACTTTTTCTGTGGAAATAACTCAAAAGCCATGTCTGTGTTCATAAACCGCGATATTTGGACCAGATGAAGAATCGAATCATTCAAGAAATTGCTGCCATTCCTGCAGAGGCAGCCATCCCCCTTGGACGGGGGATTTGAAGAAGATACTTGAACTGTGCATTCAAAATTGTGGCATCACTTCGGGATATTGTTCTTCACAAGTAAGTGTCGTCTACATTAAATGGCAAGTAATTTTCTTTGATTTAATGTCAATAAACATGCATTAGTTGTAGAACTGATCAAGCATTCTTTATTCAAAAACCGTTTCTCCCATGTGCCATCCAGTATTTATGAATAAAACAAAGAAGCGATATGAAATGAGAGGAACACACAAAATTAGTGCTAAGGAAGGCGAAAGGGAAAGTGTGGCGCATATGTACAGGAAATCACATACTGGACTCTGGTGCAACCAATTCGAGAATATTGTTCCAGTATTAATAGTATGTATGAAGTACGCATGCCAACAGACATTGAACGAATTATGTGACGCGCTGCTAGCTTTGTAACAGTTCAGTGTACTGCTCCTACTGCTTGAGGAACTTAAAGGGAACGATGTAGTTCTCGTCAAACCCCGTTGGGTAAATTTAGACAATCTGTGTCCTAAAATGACTGTGTGGCCATTATGATGCCCTTACAAGTGTTTCGCGTTTCGATTATGAGAATAAGATAAAGGAGACCAGGGTGCGTACAGAGACATACAGACAGCTGTATTTTTCCTCGCTCAGTGTGCGGCTGGAACAGAAAGGAAAACTCACGATATTGGTACCATCTCGTTTGATGGATAAAGGGGTAGTGTCGACTACACTCCAGCTATTTAATATTGGCCTGCTCTATGACTGTACACAAGCTTGGAATCCTCCCAGTTTACGTTGGTTAAGGGGCCTAAAGATCGTGTAACAGAACACAGAATTTCGTTGCGTAAATAAATTAAATACAAATAGACGACTGCAGGTTTTCTAATTTTAATTTAGAGTTTAGTTTCAGTTATAAGAAAGGCAGAAGACGTACCCAGAACAAGTTGTCATGAAATCTGAAACTAATCATTTCCACACATACGTCGATGATGCGCTCGTTATGTGACAGTATGGGAGAGTCCCCAGACGAATTCTTCGAGAACCTCAGCAAAAGACATCAAAACATGGAATTTACAGTGAGATTTATGGAGAGCAAATGTAGCCCGATTTTGACAGTTCAGGTGCAGAAAACGCTTGATGTCGCTTTGGGACATGGAGTACAAAGGAAACCCAACGAGGCGGCCCTGTATCTTCCAGGGACCAGCTGCCATCACCCAGGACATCTGCACTCCTTTCTGACGATAATGCCGACAGAACGAAGGCCATTATGTAATTACAGGGATTTACCGATGGAGCTGGACCGCCAAAAATGATTTATGCTACCAGTGGCTAAAATGACGTACTTAAGAAAGCGCTGGAGGCAAAGACCCAACGACAAAAGAAAAACACGAGGAAACAATGGAACAGAAATTTGCGTTCCTGCCATATGTAGGTGCAGCTTCGGAAAGAAACGGGAGATGTATATCTAAGAAAGGTATCTAGCCCATTTTACTACCAATTTCAAAAATAAAGAACCTTTTGGGCAGCGTAAAATAACACTTCTGGTTCCTAGAACTGAGGCATATCATATCCCGTGCGAAAATGGAAATTCTTACATCGGAGAACGCAACGCTGTGTCTTCCTACGTTTCACTGTACTCGAGCAGGGAAATAAATCTGCACTGACCGGGCAGTGCTCAACGGAAAAGCACATGTTCGATTTCGAAAAATCGTCGCTCATCTCAAGTTGTTCGTAATTGGGATTTCTAGGTATTTAGTTGTATCTAGAACCTTCAGATTTGTGTGGTTTATCGTGTAACAGAAATTTCTTAAAGTACTCGGGTGGAGGACACAACACTTTTCATTTCCACGATTAATTATCGCTCTTCACATCATGCGGATATCTTATCTAAATCATTTTGTTGTTTCTTTTTTTATAGTATCATTACTTTATTAAACGGTAAACGTCATCATATGCAAACAGTCTAGGAGGGCGGCGTTTACATCGACTAAGAACAGCAGAGGGCCTATAACGTCTTTCGGGGATCGCAGATGTAAGTTCGGTTTCGCTAGATGACTTCCCGCCAATTTCTGAAAAAATGTGACGCTTCTGACACGAAATCACTAATTCAGTCACGCAGCTGAGACGATACACTGTAGGTACGCAGTCTGAATAGAAGCCTTTTGGGGAGCAGCGTAAAAAATCTGTAAATCCAGAAATATGGACTCCATTCTTGGTTTGAAATAACAATGTTTCCAAATCCGTGCTCGTCATTTTCCAGTAGATCGTTTTCTTAGAGTTCTTCATAATGTTGGAACATAGTATACGCTCTAAAATGTTACTACAGATCGTTGTCAGTGATATGCATCTATGATTCATCGGATTATCTCTAGTTTCTTTTTGTGGTACCCTTAGGAATGGATCTTTCGTCTAGCGAGCGGCTGCAAATGATAGCTAAAAATGGAGTAATTGCACAAGTGTAGTTTACCATTAACAATATTGCTATAAAATCTGCCACACTTGCTTTTATTAGGTGACTTTAGATGTCACGCTAGATCAAGATATCTACACTCCTGGAAATTGAAATAAGAACACCGTGAATTCATTGTCCCAGGAAGGGGAAACTTTATTGACACATTCCTGGGGTCAGATACATCACATGATCACACTGACAGAACCACAGGCACATAGACACAGGCAACAGAGCATGCACAATGTCGGCACTAGTACAGTGTATATCCACCTTTCGCAGCAATGCAGGCTGCTATTCTCCCATGGAGACGATCGTAGAGATGCTGGATGTAGTCCTGTGGAACGGCTTGCCATGCCATTTCCACCTGGCGCCTCAGTTGGACCAGCGTTCGTGCTGGACGTGCAGACCGCGTGAGACGACGCTTCATCCAGTCCCAAACATGCTCAATGGGGGACAGATCCGGAGATCTTGCTGGCCAGGGTAGTTGACTTACACCTTCTAGAGCACGTTGGGTGGCACGGGATACATGCGGACGTGCATTGTCCTGTTGCAACAGCAAGTTCCCTTGCCGGTCTAGGAATGGTAGAACGATGGGTTCGATGACGGTTTGGATGTACCGTGCACTATTCAGTGTCCCCTCAACGATCACCAGTGGTGTACGGCTAGTGTAGGAGATCGCTCCCCACACCATGATGCCGGGTGTTGGCCCTGTGTGCCTCGGTCGTAAGCAGTCCTGATTGTTGCGCTCACCTGCACGGCGCCAAACACGCATACGACCATCATTGGCACCAAGGCAGAAGCGACTCTCATCGCTGAAGACGACACGTCTCCATTCGTCCCTCCATTCACGCCTGTCGCGACACCACTGGAGGCGGGCTGCACGATGTTGGGGCGTGAGCGGAAGACGGCCTAACGGTGTACGGGACCGTAGCCCAGCTTCATGGAGACGGTTGCGAATGGTCCTCGCCGATACTCCAGGAGCAACAGTGTCCCTAATTTGCTGGGAAGTGGCGGTGCGGTCCCCTACGGCACTGCGTAGGATCCTACGGTCTTGGCGTGCATCCGTGCGTCGCTGCGGTCCGGTCCCAGGTCGACGGCACGTGCACCTTCCGCCGACCACTGGCGACAACATCGATGTACTGTGGAGACCTCACGCCCCACGTGTTGAGCAATTCGGTGGTACGTCCACCCGGCCTCCCGCATGCCCACTATACGCCCTCGCTCAAAGTCCGTCAACTGCACATACGGTTCACGTCCACGCTGTCGCGGCATGCTACCAATGTTAAAGACTGCGATGGAGCTCCGTATGCCACGGCAAACTGGCTGACACTGACGGCGGCGGTGCACAAATGCTGCGCAGCTAGCGCCATTCGACGGCCAACACCGCGGTTCCTGGTGTGTCCGCTGTGCCGTGCGTGTGATCATTGCTTGTACAGCCCTCTCGCAGTGTCCGGAGCAAGTATGGTGATTCTGACATACCGGTGTCAATGTGTTCTTTTTTCCATTTCCAGGAGTGTAGTTCCAGATTACTCATGCAGACAGTTGTTCCTGATTCGAATTCTGGAAAAATTTTCTGTGTCTTGTTTGGTGAAAGACTTTTAGGAATCTATACTTAGTAACTTTACATTCGTGGTAACATTACAATATGTCTACGCGCTGATATACTTTTCATAAGATCAGAATCTCTTTGGATTTTCTGCTATATTTCTAAAAGGGTTTCGTTGTGGAAACGATTAGTAGCAACTCGTGTTGATGTTCGCACTATATTTAGAGCATCTTCAAATCGTCGCAAATCTTGGAGATTTACCGTTCGTTTAAATCTGGCATGCTTCCTTCGTTGCTTCTGCAAAAGTATCCCGTCCCAATCTGTGTAACGCGTATGATCTGTTGCATCTCTTATTAATTTACTTGGATTGAAACCCTCATTTGCCGTCAATATTTTTTTTTTATTTGAGGCTTACTTAGGAATGGAGGTTGCCTCTTAGGAAATCGTCAAGATAATGTTTGTGAGCTTTTTTTAAATAGATGCGTTTCATTTTTGTGGGTTTAGATGTTTTCGGCATTCAGTCTCGTAAAACAACCTTGTTGTCACCAGTTCTGCTAACCGTCATGACACTCTCTATTTCCTCAGGATTGTTTGTCGTTAAGAGGTCTAGTTTTCTGTAGCAACCACACCCCTTTTGTGAAGGCTCCTGAACGATCTACTCGGAATAATTTTCAAAGAAGGCATTTAGTGCAGCTTCGGACAGCTTTGAACTAATAAACATCATTCAAAATTGCTCTTCACCACATGCACACTGTGGGCATGTTTAAGACTGATGCTGCAACAAAATTTTCTTGACGCTACCGTCACTAAAACACAGGTGTACAATGTTGGTTCTGAAATTCCTCGACCATCTACAGAGGTAATGTCAGTGAAGCTCTACCATAGTAAGGTGTACTTCAGGAACCCTCCTGTCATTGTTTGGTCCAGGCTTACTAGGATGAAGCTCTGGCTCTTCATAGGAAATCTTTAGATCGATTTGCTCAGTGACTAATTTCCCCTCCACGAATGGCTTCCTCAATTAAAATTTCTAGCGTTCGTACTTTGATAGGGGAAAATGCTGCTATTGGAGCATAAAAAAGGCGAATATGCTGCACCTTGAAAGGCTTTGAGTAATGGGGTACCAGCTTGCCACATTCTTCCTTCCTCAGCACCTTTGAGAATTATACCAAAACTTATGGCTTGCGAACATATTTGCGCGCTTTGTAACAGTCAGCGCACCTCTCACACACACAAGCTTCCCTAACTGAAGCTCGCTCACACCCACTAGTCATTCACTCATTCAGCTCAACTCATTGGCATTATCTCTTTGTGTCTCTCCAACTGTCACTGTCGCCTGTCTCACAACCCCAGTTCCTTCGTTTTGTTCTGCTACTGCTTTCTCCTCTCACTGTCTCCCTCTTTTCTGTGTTTCTCCTACTATCTCATTCATTCCTTCCCACTGCTGCTCTCTCTTCTCATTGTCACTACATCTCACTTGTCGTCATTATTGTATAGTCTTATCGCTCATTGTCAGGCAGTATATTGTCGCACGTATACCAATTAAAAGAACTTCGTGACTGGCAGATTTATATGATGTTGAAGACCGGAGCACCGATTTGTGTACACATGCCAGATGATGATCATGCTATCGACAGTTAAGTGAGCACATAAGAAATGTAATGCGCCTGCGATCTACCCTCTCTGGCCCCCTCCCTCCTCTTGAAGCGCAACGGTCTTACCACAGTAGATACACCACTTTCCGTCAATCACCGAAGTTAAGCGCTGTCGGGCGTGGCCGGCACTTGGATGGGTGACCATCCGGATCGCCATGCGCTGTTGCCATTTTTCGGGGTGCACTCTGCCTCGTGATGCCAACTGAGGAGCTCCTCGACCGAATAGTAGCGGCTCCGGTCAAAGAAAACCATCATAACGACCGGGAGAGTAGTGTGCTGACCAGATGCCCCTCCTATGCACATCCTCACTGAGGATGACACGGCGGTCGGATGGTCACGATCGGCCACTTGTGGCCTGATGACGGAGTGCTCCCCTTGAAAACTGTGTCAGCTGGCAAGGCTCTGCAGAGTGCTGCTTGCGCCTGCAGAACAGACAACACAGCGAGCACTTTCAGCTTAAGAAACAGCAGCGATTGGCTGACGCCCGGCCTCTACCACTCAACCCACTGAAACATAAGCCAGACTAAGTATAGCCATCCAGAACATTTTAACAATTTGAATAGAAACTGAAAGGACCCAAAATATCGTCACTCATGCTGGGGATAAAGAAGTAAGATGCTACAATACATTTCGTAGCATTTGCAGAGGATTTTGTCTTACTTCCTGAAAGCTCGACACATACTCAGTGTAAGTCAACAAAGCCTAACATATACAGTGGTGTAAGTTAATCTTCTGGAAGATACAATCAATATGACAGACATCCCTACAAAAATAAGGACAATGCCCCAAAATAATTAGTAATAGATTTTGGGCAAACGTAAAAGGTGAAAAGATTCACATATCTGGGGGGAGACTGTTCAAGAAAATGATTTAAAAAATCTGCTTTAGAGGAAAGGATATACTCGTAGAAGGTGGGGAAATTACATGGCATAACTCACAATAAAACTCAAAGTAAGGCCCTACAACACAGCAGTGAAACCAGAATGAATGTATGTTAGCAAGTGACTAATATTAAATTATAAATGTGAGGAATTAGAAATGTTAGGATATTAATCCCTCTGTCGGAAATTAAGAAATAGCGATGAAATTGAGAGGGAATATAGAAAACACGTCAGAAGCAATAAGGAAGGGCAGATTACCATTTTGGGGTACGTTTACAGAATGGTTGACAACATCCTCACCAAGCAGAATCTCTGAATGTCTTACCGGAAACAAATTAACAATCACCTGCATTCAAGAGGAAGTACTTGGGAAGGAATAACATAAGAAAAGAACAGCTACTGGGAAAACAGAGTTTTAGAACTGGAAGGATTTCAAAGCAGAAGAGTAAAGGGCACTGGCAAAAAGTGGTCTGAAAACAGGAAAAGCAAATATAGTGAAAGAATGAAGGAATACTAGTAGAAAATGAAAGAAATCAAAAGTTGCTGAAATGAATTTGAAACGTGCTACCTCGAAGACGCTGGCCTCGGTGACCGTACGGTTCTAGGTGCTGCAGTTTGGAACCGCGGGACTGCTACGGTCGCAGGTTCGAATCCTGCCTCGGGCATGGATGTGTGTGATGTCCTTAGGTTAGTTAGGTTTAAGTAGTTCTAAGTCTAGGGGACTGATGACCTCAGATATTAAGTCCCATAGTGCTCAGAGCCATTTGAACCATTTGAACCTAGAAGACGTGAAATAAGTCTGTTCTCAAGCGCAGGCTTATTGGTTGTAAGTGTTATGAAACGACGTCAGGCGTTGCTATTTCTTGTAGACAACGGGACCGAACGAGTTGCCGCCGTGATAAGACATCACACACTCAGTCGGAAGGAACGTGGATAAGATCCTCACCTGGCCTCATAGCTTCAGATTTCCAATTGTTCCCATAAATGTTTTAAGGTAAATGCCGGGTTTGTAGCTTCGGAAAGGATACGGCTCGTTTCTTTCCCCGTACTTTCCATTCCGAACTTGTGCTCTGTCCCTAAAGACCTCGTCGTCGTCGGGGCGTTTAGCTCTAACGTTATTGATGGGTTAGTTATTTCCTGCGCTGTATAAGTACTCAAGGAGAGCAATCGTTAACCTAGAATCCAGTAACATGATCGTCGCCCCTTTCACCTGTTGGTGGACATATAAAGTTTCCTTTGAAATTCCCATTCTTTTGGTTTCTTACTATGCACCATAGGTAGATATGGGTCTACCGCTTCTCCATTTCGAAATGTGCATTTCCAGGATACTGAAAATATATGCGTCCATAAAATGTTGTCTAGAATTTAAGCTGATCTACAAATAATCAAAACACGTTGCAATAACAGAATATGAACCTGGCACTGAAACTAGCAGATAATAGAATACCACTCCCAAAAGGAAACTTAGTAGAATCGATATAAGAACAATACGCTTTATCAGAAATTTATACGTCTTGTATGCACTGTGCTTTCTGTATTACCGCGCCTTATCTTTAGACTAGCGGCCGGGTGAGTTCCACTGTTTCTTCCTTAGTCGTGCCTTCAGACAGGCGTGCAGCGAGGAAACGCTTACGAACGGTAGTGAGCTGCAGAGACAATAACGCGCCGCCTTATCCCGTAGAAGCTACTTGGCCTCGTTCTGTTCGATAGCCAATATCGTGGGCCGTTATCTGGTATTGCTTATGCGTGACGTGGCATTGAATTTAACAGCAGATAGCGGTAGACAGACGGCACCAATACACAGGAACAAAGCTTCCTGGAAGGTGCTTCATGAAGGGGATTTCTTGTTGCTCTGGCTAGCAGAACGCTCTGAATTTGGTACAATGTGTCGCTTTTGCTATAGGTGATTTCTGTCGTAAAAAGTAATGCAGTTATATATCTATGTTACCAACTACATTTATTGATTGAAGAAAAATTCGTGTAGCGAATTCTAGCGTCAGAAACAACCTTTCATTTCACTAAAGTTATGTTTCTCGTATCATAAGCTCCTCTTCGAAAACGTAAATAGGAGGTATGAAAAATGTTTCATGGGATTTACAAGTGTGCTGTTGGAATATTATCCAGTTTCACCATGTTTTTCAGTTCTGCTATCGTGTACGATACACTCAGGAATTAACATTTGTGCTGCAGTCCCTGGAAACCGTGGCGGTCGTGAGACATCAACACAGCGTGAATGACACTGCTTGGGCATTTTTCTTGACGCAAGTTCCCTAACGTCACAACTCAAAAACTGGCACGTTCATCCATTCAGGTTATCGCATAGTCAACGCCTTGAGTATTTTCATAAACATTTCTTGCACCAGTGCACGAAGCAAGTAGACATGATTATAACATGTTGTTCGTTGTGCTGTTTTACATCTCTCTCCTTCGTTTTCTTCTTATATTGTTCATTTGATATGTATTGCATTTGTTCACTTCAGCTGTTTGGTATTATGTTATTAGATTGTTTCCTTTTTTATTATTGTCCTGTCCAAATTTGTAGGTGTTACTGTTAGGGATGTATGGGACTTCGATTGCTTTGCTGATGTAACTCATTGTACGCGTCGGTTTCTCTCAGATCCATTATGTCATTGGTGTATTTTCCCATTGTATTAAAAAAAATACAGTATATGTTAGGAGCTGATTTTGTTTTGAATTCGTAAGAATGATATATTTTATTATGTAAGTATATGATGTGATTTATCTCCCGTTTTAATCATAAATTATGATTTATGTTGTCGTGCTCTCATATTCTTCAATCATGCTTTCTGTGTCTAGAATGGTAGCATGTGCTGCACAAACGACGTTGGATTCTAGTACAACTGTTGGTTTTGCTATCATTATTCAAGTACTTTTAGTCGAACTCGTCTAATTCTTTTGCGATCCTCCCTGGAGATAATGCATCTACTGCTGATCCCATTCGGTGTCACACTTCGTCTAAAACTGTTGGGTGCGGAATCACGTAGATGAAGTCTTTCACAAACACCTCAGCAAGAAAGAAAGATACGAAAGACATAGGTCCCTTACTGCCAATCCGTCGTTGAGGCAGCTCATTGTTACGAAGTGCTGTTACATGTAACTGTCAGAATGGTGATGCTCCGTCGTATAAAAAGAATTATAAAAAATAAAAAAATAAAGAAAATGATGTTGTCACAGTTGTATCCGTCTTTTCCGCGAAAAAGAACGAGCAGTAAATCTCTTCCAGAAAAGTGGCACAAAACACATGAAGCTTTGGAGTGTCCGACCTGCTGGGCTGGTGTGCGTGTGACTGCTGTATTCCAAATCTCTTACGTTACAGTCTTGCACTTTTACACTTAAATAGAATGCTTCCTCATCACTGAACACTAAACGTAAAGGAAAGTGGTGTCTCCGCTCGTTGTTTAACATTCCCTCTCCATCTGCTATTTAACGCCATCACATGGGCTTGTAGCAATCGAAACCGTGAGACATCCTCTTAGAAAAATTAAGAATGACAGTGCTGGTAAACCTCTTACGTTACTTGATTTTCAAACAGCTGAGCAAAACTGAACGTACTGAGACATTTTCTGATCAACAGTAAACTGACACACAATTTTTTTTAGCGTAACGCAATCTGACTTTCAATAATCCCTAAAAAAGAATGGCCCTGACTAACAATAACCTATAGCTTTCATGAATCACTTAATTCACAAAAATCTTCGTTACTCGAACTACTGCAATACAGCGAGCGCCAATACTGCCAGCTAAATAAAAGAATCTAACTACAAAGGCAATAACTAATGATAGGCATAGTTAGCAAATGAAAGATTTTGGTAGAGAACAATGTTACCTTAATAGTGTTCAAAAGTCATTATATATATATCAGTTCATGACATCCAGTCTTACAAATTTCCTTTTTCTGACGGACACGCGTCCAGATCGTCCGCTCTCAAAATTGTGCCATCTGTCTCCCCACACCCACCACTGCTGGCGGCTCACCTCCAACTGCACAACGCTATGCACTGTTCACATCCAACTGCCCAACACTACAATAGCGAATATTCCAACAATGCCAACCAGCCACAGATTGCACACAGCATTGTCAGTGATTTTCGTACAGAGCGCTACGTGGCGTTACCAACATAAAAACCTAAACAGCCTGCTTACAACCTTTGTTGTTTGAAATACCAATTGTCCAAAGACATGGCAGACACACGATTTCCATCACCGAATGCTTAGAACTGTAAGGAGTGCAGGGCCGTAATTTGGACGAAAAACACTCGGTTCGGTCGTAAGTGAAGTGCTGGTGTTGAAATGGGATGTGCGAAACACATTTGTTACTGTCTTATCGCCATCTCGACCTGTCGCCGTTACATAATGAAGAAACGTGCGAGTGGGCTACTTGTCCCAGAGAGAAACCTATCGGTAACCACATGAACCAGCTGCTTACAAGTGATGCAGAGGTACACTTTTAGTTTCGATAATAAAGTTAAAATTTACCGCAATATCTTCATTCGTATAGGAGATAAGGTCTTGTAAAAATGAATGAAGATTCTTTACGGAACACCGTGAACTCTGAGCAGTGAGGTGAATGAATGGACTGAATGTTATTTATGTTACAAAAGGTCTGTCTCTGAATATAACCAAGACTAACCGGATACATTTTCAGAGAATACAAATTTGCAGCATTAGTCAGACGTGATTCTTTGCTGTCAGGTGTGGTACACAATACTGTCCGACAGTGTTACGGTCTCCAGTGAGTTGTTACGTTTATTCACGTTGAAACTCAAACTTGGCGGCGCTGAGATACTGATTACTGTACTATTGGAACCTCCACTTTCAGATGATGCGCTGTCATGAAATTACAGCAAAATCCCGTGGCAGAGGGAGGGGTATGGCAAGTAAATAGAAAGACAATTAATTCGAAATGCGGAGGTGAACTAGATAAAATCAGAATACATGTACCGGTTGTAATATTTATTCAAGTAATTATTGAATTATATACAAGAATTTCTCAAGGGATAGTGTGAAATAGAATCCACAACGGCGTGCTGGAAAGTAATGCCTCCGAATTTCTTTATTCTGTTCTCAATATCAGTTGACGTATTTAAATGGATGCGTACTACTCGGTCGACTTTCTCGCTTCACTGAAGCAAGTATGAATCCTCTGCCGCTAGAGGGTACCGAACTGTAGTGTGTAACATGGTGGTGCGTGAGAAACACAGTGCTATAATCGAGTTAGTAACCCCAGAATGTGTGCCTCCAACTGAAATGACATGCAGGGTCACACAGGAACGCTGCGACGTCTGCACAAGTCCGACGCCTAAGGTTCACTGTGATCGATCATACTCCATAAAGCCGCGAGTTGGCCCCACATAATGTTCATGTTTCTAAACCTTAAAGATCATCTTCGAGGACTTCACTATGACAGTGATAACGCATTGCAAGCAGAGGTGAGAATGTGGATCCGTCAACAAAGTCAAACATTCTACGGTGACGGAATCGAGAAACTGGTCTCTCACTGGAAGAAATGTGTTTGTCGCCAAACTATGTTGAGAATTTAGTATGTAAACAATGAAGATGTAGAATATTTCTAAAGTTTTTAATGTTTAAGATGATTTAAACGTTTTCACATATACTCGCAGGCTTTACTTTTCAGCAGGCCCTGGTACTGTACTGATACTGTATACGCTTTTTTACATACTGCATGTAAGTGAGTTCGATATTAGCCTAATGTGAAAGAGGTTACAGTACAAAAATACCTTTTTGTAGAAGTAACAGGTATATCTTTATCTTACACTGTACTTTAATAGCTTGTTGCGCATGTGATGCACATTTCTTAGTATTAAAACGGTCTGAAATTGTACGTTACTAACAATAATATGTGATACTGTATTATATCGCCATAGTCAAATCGTCTCTCTATGCTGTGCTACTGTTCTCATACGTGTGAGCATCGCTGATATATGCCAGAATACTGACTGCAGCCACTGACAGTGACATAATAATACTTCCTCTTCACTTTCTACAGTAAGCCAAAAATAATTAAAATACACTCCTGGAAATTGAAATAAGAACACCGTGAATTCATTGTCCCAGGAAGGGGAAACTTTATTGACACATTCCTGGGGTCAGATACATCACATGATCACACTGACAGAACCACAGGCACATAGACACAGGCAACAGAGCATGCACAATGTCGGCACTAGTACAGTGTATATCCACCTTTCGCAGCAATGCAGGCTGCTATTCTCCCATGGAGACGATCGTAGAGATGCTGGATGTAGTCCTGTGGAACGGCTTGCCATGCCATTTCCACCTGGCGCCTCAGTTGGACCAGCGTTCGTGCTGGACGTGCAGACCGCGTGAGACGACGCTTCATCCAGTCCCAAACATGCTCAATGGGGGACAGATCCGGAGATCTTGCTGGCCAGGGTAGTTGACTTACACCTTCTAGAGCACGTTGGGTGGCACGGGATACATGCGGACGTGCATTGTCCTGTTGGAACAGCAAGTTCCCTTGACGGTCTAGGAATGGTAGAACGATGGGTTCGATGACGGTTTGGATGTACCGTGCACTATTCAGTGTCCCCTCGACGATCACCAGTGGTGTACGGCCAGTGTAGGAGATCGCTCCCCACACCATGATGCCGGGTGTTGGCCCTGTGTGCCTCGGTCGTATGCAGTCCTGATTGTGGCGCTCACCTGCACGGCGCCAAACACGCATACGACCATCATTGGCACCAAGGCAGAAGCGACTCTCATCGCTGAAGATGACACGTCTCCATTCGTCCCTCCATTCACGCCTGTCGCGACACCACTGGAGGCGGGCTGCACGATGTTGGGGCGTGAGCGGAAGACGGCCTAACGGTGTGCGGGACCGTAGCCCAGCTTCATGGAGACGGTTGCGAATGGTCCTCGCCGATACTCCAGGAGCAACAGTGTCCCTAATTTGCTGGGAAGTGGCGGTGCGGTCCCCTACGGCACTGCGTAGGATCCTACGGTCTTGGCGTGCATCCGTGCGTCGCTGCGGTCCGGTCCCAGGTCGACGGGCACGTGCACCTTCCGCCGACCACTGGCGACAACATCGATGTACTGTGGAGACCTCACGCCCCACGTGTTGAGCAATTCGGCGGTACGTCCACCCGGCCTCCCGCATGCCCACTATACGCCCTCGCTCAAAGTCCGTCAACTGCACATACGGTTCACGTCCACGCTGTCGCGGCATGCTACCAGTGTTAAAGACCGCGATGGAGCTCCGTATGCCACGGCAAACTGGCTGACACTGACGGCGGCGGTGCACAAATGCTGCGCAGCTAGCGCCATTCGACGGCCAACACCGCGGTTCCTGGTGTGTCCGCTGTGCCGTGCGTGTGATCATTGCTTGTACAGCTCTCTCGCAGTGTCCGGAGCAAGTATGGTGGGTCTGACACACCGGTGTCAATGTGTTCTTTTTTCCATTTCCAGGAGTGTATGACATGCTATTATTAACCGTTTGTCTACAAACACAGTGAGAAACACCAAAGAGAAAGGGATAAGTTTAAGAAAGCTGCAATGAAACCCGAAATGCATATTCATTATCGTGTATCATATTGTCATTGCTACAGTTGTACTAACGATACGATTCTTTTACTTCTTCCTTTGTATAATTGTGGCAAGTGTGCTTTGTGGCTGTGACTGTCACTGCTGATCTGTGTTATCTGGCGGAACTTGTGGAAGAATATTCTGTCACATCAAAAAGAAATAATTTGGTAGATGATAATTGGAACTTTGCTTGTATAAATTGGCTTCATCCTCTTTGAAGATCTACCCCGCACTCTAACTGTGTGTGGCATTATTAGTCAATTTATCCTGAAAACAAATCCCTTTGTTGTTATCACATCGCCTTTATTTATGATTGCAGTTATTATGATGGTAGTAAACCTCTATTTATCATTCCATACTTTGCCGCTGTGCACCGCACATTTTCAGAGGTACTTTCAAATTTTAATTAAGCCTGTGACTAGTTCCGTTTGCGTTATTTGTCTTACGTCTGCAAAGGAAAAAAGTTCTCCCTTCAGTGGCACAAACTAGATCACATTTTGATGACACTGATGTGGTTACGAACTAGTTTTCAACGAAAGGGAAAAATATGGACTGTGGTATTCATGGTATTCTGAATGAGATTAGTAATAAGCGCATTCTGTCGAAGTATCTGTTGCGTGTGAAGGTACACAATTTTACTAGAGGAAAATCACTGCAGTATGCACAGCTATGACTTGTTAAAGGTTGTAGAACCACTGTCGCAGAAGATTTAAAGCTCTACGAGACAGCAGCGTAAAAGATCTGAAATGAAACTTCTGTCATATTCTGTTGTACTGTAGGGCTTTATTCCTGGTCTTATTCGGTATACGTTATTCTGAGTTGTTTCAGCTGAACGTATTTAGAGAAATAGCAAATTACAGTGTGAAATTTATTAGCAGTTCAGTTTGTGTTTTGCAATTAAGCACATATACTTCCACAGCCCACTCAAGTAATGCAATAATAATTTTTAATCACGATATTGTTTTAGGTTGATAGAAACACTAAAGTGTTAAATCTCTAATCGTTATTTTGCTAAGGGGATTTGGTTTTTACTGTTCTTTGTATTGCGTAAGTGCCTGTGGCAGATTCTGCTGTGAGATTATATTCGCTGAATTACAAAACAATGTTTGGCATTCGAGATTAATTACCGGAATGTTATCTTGTTTCACCTGGTTGCCGTCGCTGTCGCAGAAAATCTCTGTTATCGTCACGTTGCAGATGTTTGACGATTCGCAGAAACAAAAAAGAATGGCAGGAACTATCTTGTCAACGCACATTAATTTGATAAAATACCAAATAAATTCCAGCCATCACTCCGATGCGTCCACCATCTGTGAAACTGTCACTGTTAAACTTTTCAGACAACATATAAGTCTGGATGAAATATGTACACTGTTTTAGCATGCAAAAAATGTCGACTGTATAACGATGTATTTAATTGGCGTATCGTCACTTATTTTACTTTGCGTACGCTTTGGTCTTCTCACGAAGTGGGTTCATTATGGCAATCTGTTCATAGTTCAGTATTCTGGTGTACGAAATAACTGATAAGTTACTGTCCATAACACAGTCCTTAATTTTGGCATAATTCACGATATTTCTAACATACAAACATAAACGTCCAGTAGAATCAAAATAGGCTCGAGTTTTCTAGACGAATCTGCTTCTGTCTCTCTTCTTCCCGACATAACGTTCGTCTTGATCCCCGACTATTTTCTGCACCGATGTTTGGATGATTATTCCGTCCTGAAAATCTTTCTTCTTGCTTTCTTCTTGCTTTTCTCTAAATCTTCTCTTGCCAAACTTCTTTTTCGTTGAATTTTTAGAAACAGATATCTTCTAGAAATTTTAGTGTTTTTCTGCAACAATGTCGATGCAGTAGTTTTGTGGAAACTTCTGTGGTCCACCCATTTCCACACTTTTATACCACGTTCTGCATGTCAATAGGATACTTATCTTTTCTTCTTATAATCCGCTATCTTCCATCACAACGAAAATAGTTTCTTCATCCGGGGGATTATTATTTTTAGATTAATTAACTTCTCATTATTTGAACCAGGCCCAACACAGACTCATTTCGCTTTCTGCTCTCCAGATAACAAAATTTCACCACACATGAATTTTTCCTGTGTTTCCAAAGTGTATATACCTAGTTTACACATAAATTACATACAATTAAATTCATATATAAATATCACAACAAATTCATATGATATATTACATATCGTTCATATTATAACATCAAATAGATCCAAAGGATTAAGAGGATGTAAATAGCTACAATATTTATTGTACATGAAACTAAACATCAAAGACTTTACGTTGTGTTGTGATAACAGAGGAAAGACATACACCTGTTACAGCACCAAATAGTTGTAGTGCCTCTTAGCAGCAGCAGTATGTAAACGATGATTAAATTTTGGTCATTATATAGTAGGGTCACTCCAAAAACCCATTAAGTGCTCATCTGGTCATTTTTGGGTTATTTATACATTTCGTAAATAAATAGCTTTCGTCTGGAGAAACAAGTGCAGTTCTAACTCTAATAAATTAAACAGGTGTCGCAGGAATCTTTTAGGGTCCTAGTTAAATATTATCTACAGCACTTGAATGATCCTTCCTGCATTTTTTTCGATGAAATTATTTGTACAACAATATTCCATTGAGTGCACTTAATTGTTTCCAGTACAAGGAAGTCACGAGGTGTTGGAAATAACATAGATCACAAATGAATTTAATTTTTAGTATTCTTTAATTATTTTTGGGAGCGATGAAGTCATAATATTTTTTTGTGTGTTAAAAGCTGCCGACGTACGGACATACGAGGACAATTTCACAGATTTTCACACTCAGGTTGTACATAATCGTGACTTATTTAGTTTCATAATCGATAAAAGGTCTTTCACATATATATGTTGATCGAAATACTGTAGCACTTCTGCAGCCTCATTATGGAGGCGTGGAAAATGTACCTGAGAAAAACAATTTAGACCTCCTGGACTCTTTTAACGTGGAACGGTTTGTCTTTAAAACGGGAATTAAATAGTAGATCAGTCAGTTTCATCAGCGCGTGCACAGCCGTGCTTTCAACTGAAAATCCTACGCTCTGGAAAACAGGCCGAAAACAGATGTATGATTGGCAGTGTCTCCAAAACATTTAGAAAACTATCCTTGAAATTCTTTCAAGACCACAACGAATTCTTCAAACTTGGCTTTTCCTTTAGATCCATTGAGCTTAGAGAACTGGAATGCGTTTTTTTGTCCTAACTTGTCCCTTCTACAATGCGGTTTTGTTTTTCAGTGTGTCCCTATCAAACTAGAAATAAGTTGAAACTCCCTGGGAAATTAAAACTATGTGCCGGACCGAGACACGAACTCGGGTCCCGAGTTCGAGTCTCGGTCCGGCACACAGCTTTAATTTGTCAGGGAGTTTCATATCACTGGACACTCCGCTGCACAGTTGAAATTTAATTCTGGATAAATAAGTTGTCTCTCATTTCAGTTTGTTATTGTGGACAGTGTACAGTCAAATCCACTTGAAATGGGAGGTCTCCAATCCATTAGGATGTCCTCGTTTTCGTTACTGCCTTCCTTTTCCCTTCATAAAGTCAACAATAGCGGGCTTCACTTAATCATCTTACACCGCAGTAATGTATAAAATCTCCACGCTCTTCGTTCAACTACATCGAAAACCGATGCACCTGACTGGAATAACACGTGCGATTTCGGAAGTTCGCACCGCCAGTTCCTTCACGTCCTCCATGCCTGCAAATTTAGCACAACGTGTTTCTTGACATACAGAACAATGATCCCTGTCTTGCTAATCGTTGGAATTTTTCGCTTTTTGACTGTCAACTAAATCTTTAAAATCTTCTTCTATGGCGTTGCAGTGTCATTTCGTAGCAAATTTGTGATACCCGTGTATTGTGTGTTGGGAGTACGTCATTCCATTCATTTTCAAAGGCATGTGACGACTGATCACTAGGTTGCCTCTTTTAGTGCAAACAGGCACTAAACCCATGAAAGTTCTTCATACAAATAGCGAAGTTTAAACAGCGCTGACACCACGATCTGCCGAGGTGAAGCGAGTCATGCCGTTTCATTACTCCAAAGTCAGCCATTAGTCAGTGGCATCGCTTACTACAGCACCTCAGCGCCGCTCGTCATTTGCTGCAGAATAGTGTGGATTACGAGTAGCTGCTCGACCACTGCACATTCTCTTAAGCCCCCACCACGAACTCCCGTTGCGCTAGCTGGACTGCTGGTAACACTTTGGAGCTCGCGACGTATTCCTTCAGCAGATTTCAAGCAATTTTTTGCAATCAGCCTCCGCCATGTTCGACGGTCCCTGTCCATTAATAGATTAGGTGCGTCTGGTCATGGTTTAACAGTGGTTGTTCCTCAGCGTAACCGCTTCACAATCAGAACAGTGACAGACCGTTGGCTTGGGATGCTTTAGAAGGGTTCAAATGTCCCTAATGACTTGCTCACTCGGATGACATGCAATGACTAGTGCACGTTCCAAGTCACTGAACTCTCCTGGCCGACCGATTCCGCTGGTTACTCCTTCTCTAGTGACAACACGGTCCTCTCCGCTTATTTTTAAACAGGCACGTCCATCTCTCGTGACGACTAATGGTCAGTCCTACAGGTGTCTGGATACATTTGATCGTACAGTGCATTGCTTCAGCCTCGCGAAAAGGGCATGAAGAATTCACAAGGCCACTTACCACCAGTCGTACTTAACGCATACTCTTCGTGATTGTAAGAGTGAAAGTAAGTGGGGGGGGGAGGAGGGGGAGTTATGCAGTTGTACACGAGTAACCCCCCATCACAGGT
Source organism: Schistocerca cancellata (assembly GCF_023864275.1). Classification (NCBI taxonomy): domain Eukaryota; kingdom Metazoa; phylum Arthropoda; class Insecta; order Orthoptera; family Acrididae; genus Schistocerca; species Schistocerca cancellata. Next base: position 266,138,982 of record NC_064627.1, read on the forward strand.
CGTAAGGCGGCTTGCAGACTACGCCAAAATTAGTTAAAAAACAGCCCTCGATCGCCCAGTTATTTATTAAAAATATGACCAGTTTCTGCCTCTGGTACAAATAGTTCAAATGGCTCTAAGCACTATGGGACTTAACATATGAGGTCATCAGTCCCCTAGACTTAGAACTACTTAAACCTAACTAACCTAAGGACGTCACACACATCCATGCCTCAGGCAGGATTCGAACCTGTGACCGTAGCAACAGCGCTGTTCTGGACTGAAGCGCCTAGAACCGCTCGGCCACAGCGGCCGGCCTGCCTCTAGTAGTAGGCTATCTTCGGATAATGAACCACCCAGTTCACAATGATGACGTTTGGAACAGTCGTGCTGACGATTTGTTTATTAGGTTGTTATTGTATGACTCATAGTCGATTACTGAAATATTAGATACAAAAATGAATCACGTTTCCAACAACGAAAAATGGATAATACACAAAACTTAGATATTTTTGTAAATGACGTGCCAAAAATTAAATTTTATAAAGCGTAATTAAGTTTATCGAACCTCAGTTTAATAATAAAATAAACTCAGAACTAGATGAAATATTCACTTGTCAGCTGGGGTTTAGTTGAACTAGGCCAACCTAATTGATAAGTTAGAATTGTGTTACCGAAAACCAAGAAAGTCACCAATTAAACTGTATTTCCCACCAGTACAGCACTAGAGCCTAGAGCCACAGTGTTCGGCGACTTGCACCAAGAAACTAGGCGTTTGACTGTCCTGTACTTCGTTTTTCGACTAGTTTGATGCTGTCCTCCACCTATTCTGATACTACACTTTTCTTATGAATACCGTTTCATCTCTGCTTGTTTTCGCTGCAGTACTTGTATATCACGTACGAAATTTCCATTAACTCGTCCTTTCGTTCTTTTCCTATTTCTTGCAATCCAATAATCTCGGTTCATCAGCCACCCATGCTCCTGGTAAAACGCTCCACTAACCTCCATTTCATTTTCTTTGGAGCCATAATTACGTCTTCCAATGCAGTCTGTTCCCTGATTCATTAGTTTTCCTGTATTGACCAAATAACCCTCACACCTTTCGTTTCTTAACTAAAGATATTTCACTTATGTATAAAGCAAAATAATGTATACATAAGGCAAAAGTAACCGTTATTTAAATGTTACTTTATATTTTTGCGTACCCAAGAATATAAGCTTTAGTGATTTTAGAAAGGACTACGATATTGAGATTTTAGTAAGTAATAGTGAAATTAGCCGCGACAGGCTGAAACAATTATTCTGGATATAAGTATTTTTTTCAAACTATATATTAATTGTCAGTGTGCAAATGAGGGGAACCCTTACTAATTTGAGGGCTAATCCCTTCTCAGTCGCAGTTGTTCAATTTTTCCCATTTTTATTAGCCTGAAGATGAATTCGCTGGCTCTCTCTGCTTTGTTTTATTATTGCTCGCGTAACAACTAATATATGAGATAAAATATGTTGCTACGAAAAGAGCCCCGAAATACCTTTTAGTGATGCTGTGCTGTGACTTTCTTTGGATCATTAATTTTCAACAAAACAAAATATATTATGTTCTTATTATTCTGGATCTGGCTTCCTATTAAAGGAACATTTTTTCGTTACCGTAACTCGCCAAAAAGTTCAACATATCTTCATTACTTTACAGTTATTGAAAAGATTAATGAAAATTATTTCGTTATCAATATTGATGTTACAGTACGCAATGATTGTTCAACATCAAAATTTTGCAGTGGATTTTTGTTAACAGTAAAACACCAATAAGTACCACGACTAACACGAGAACATGAGACTATTATCATAGAAAAAGATGTTTTTACTATAATGTTTGCCAGACCAGAACTACGCACAGCAGGATTTCTTTTATGTTATGAAGGTAAATTATCTTTTTGCACTGTTAATAATATATTATCGGCAGCCCGCGTCCATATGTAAAACAAATATAAAATCTGCTGCTCTGCTCTGCAATTCCGAAAGCTGAAAGAAATAATTTTAGTTTACTATTACCTGTCCGCTTCTTTGCGGTATAATTGGTTTCATTTAATGCAGTTTGAATGCGCCGCGGTAGCGTCTCGTTCGTTCGTAGCGCAGCTCTGCACCACGAATAATATTTAAATAGCTGAAAATGTCTTAAAAAGATGGGATAAAATACCAGGCAAGCTTATTACAAATCATAATGCAAGTTTTCACTTAGTAACTCTATTCAAAACATTTAAACACATTAAATTATTACACACCTTTACAATGAGTACGTAATGGCGTACGTCTCTCAATCTTGACAAAAGAATGCTACGCAAGCGTACAATACAACGTCACAGGCTTTCCCTACTCACGTAACTCGAAGAAGACGACGGAGAAATTTGTGTTCGCTCACTACTATTTATACTTGTCACATATTCTCATCTTTGTTTGATATTTAATAAGCATCGTCTGTGGCGGTTTTAGTGCTCGCCGACATAGGTATTATCTTTAAAAAAATCAGTACATAATTCTGTATAAGAGCAAAACATGACACATAATGCTTTCACTTTATTACATAAAGTTCACACAATCGTTGTCCACGCAATTACAATCATCCAGTTCAATTATTCTTTTCTCCTTTTTTTACCACATTTAAGTTTTTTTTTTTCAAACTATATATTAATTGTCAGTGTACAAATGACAGGAACCCTTACTAATTTAAGGGCTTATCCCTTCTCAGTCGCAGATGTTGAATTTTTCCCATTTTTATTAGCCTGAAGGTGCAGAAACACACTATATTCCCCAACTAATTTTAACGACGAATGTAACTGACAATGGGGCACGTAATCAAATTAGTTCCGGTAACTACCGCTTAATAACATCACAAAGTGAAATTATTACGCTGCTTATTTCTTAATAAAAAGAGGGCTACGGATAGTACCGCAGTTAAATCAAGACACAAAGTCAAAAAAATAACGATATTTTAAATCGAATCACTAATACATAGACGTAGCTACATGTATGTACGGCATGAGGTGAAAATAAAACACATCCTTATACGGGACGTTACATCAGGTAACATACAACAATAGGTCACAGGGATTTGTCAACGGAGGAAATTTTATATCCATTACACAATCAAAATTAATATAAACTTTGATGTGAAAATTCCTTTGGTCTCAAGTTTTAAATGCTTTGAAGAAAGGGAAAGGTGACCTAAATATGACGCACAATCACAAAATTGGTATTATTTAAAGAAAAAAAGTAACCATCCAGAAAAAGAAATGGTAAATGTCACAGTATAAGCTGCTTTAAAATGACACTTTAATTCTTTAAAGTTAAAGTGTAGACGAGAAAAAATAAAAACAGTATCATTTTTTGCCTCAAAATCTTCAATATGATGCGGCTAGTCCAAAATATGGTACATGTGTGCCATTGTTATCAGCACTGAAGATAGCTGAAGTCTTACAGACGATATAGAGAACACACAAAACGGTATGTATGCGTAACTGGAACTTTTGTGTGGGGGAGAGAAGGTGGGTGGGTAGGGGGACTATTTCTACGATATTTATGTCGTGAGACGTACGTCAGAGTCGACTACAGAAATGTCTCCTTCTTTTTCTTGTTTTTTAATACGTTGATGTCAACCAGCAATCGGTAAAAACTGTTTACAGTTATACTTAATACATTGACTCTAACAAAGAAGTAAGAAATATACAGAAGTGAATTATGCTTCTCTCTCTCTCACTCTAGAGCCAAAACTTGTAGCTCATTTTCCCGGAATTTTTGTATGATAGATACCTACCTGTATCTATACGTATTCCTCTTTCCTCCCCGAAATTTAACGAAGAAATAATCTCCTTCACCTACGTGTGCTGGATCAGTCATTACAATACCATCTGGTGTGTATTCTCCAAGGGGATCCGTGTCATACATACTGTCATCACTCTTCAAATAGATGTAGGGACCGAATCAGTCTCTTAAGTATCATTTCTTTTCGTGTTATAAATTTTCTCACAGGCATAGCTTTTTGGCTCTCCTGCTTTTGGCCTACGCCATTTTTCACTGGAGGCTTTTCTTTTTTAGCAATGAGTTTACTGCTAGAGAAATGGTCTGCCGCAGTTGCTTTGCTGGAGAATGGGAATGAAGGCAACCCGCGACACACCGCAGTGTGGCTGGTGACTGGACAGTTGGTGACAGTGTATCACTTTCGGGAATGTATATAATTTTGGAATGGAGCGAGTCATATTTAAGGATCCTGTTGACTGCTGATAACAATCTGTATATAACAGATGTGTCAATAATGAATAACTCAGGAAATACAGCACAATTTTCTGTGTATTTCATAAAAATTTGGCAGATATATAGTCAATATTTGCGCAAGTGTGGCAAATGTTTTCCAACTGCGCACATTTATTTTCAGTCTGAAAGTACTGTTGTCGAAATTATATTTTAGCTCAAAAGTGATGATTCTAATGAAAAACAAATTATGACTAACTATTCCTAAGCAATAGCAGCATGACTAACAGTAGGAAGATTTATAACTGGTATTTTTTATTATGAATAGAGTGGGTGTATCTCTTTTTGGGAAGTTTTCACTGTATCAGCTTTAGGATATCTTGCCTTATAGTTCTTGAAAATCTGTTAGTGATAGCACTTTGAAGAGGATTTGCTACTGGATTTCTCCTCTGAGATACTTCTCCATCTAAGATGACTTCCTGTCGTATGAGTGATAATAATAAATAGAATTATTTTCTTACCTTTTGGAACGAATGTCATATGCAATGAATTGCTGAGCGTATTACACTACTTGTGCCACAAGTTTAACAACTTATACAGCTTTTCATCGTTCACCGTTTCTTTTCGGTGAAATCACTGGAATTTTAACGTCCAAGAGTTACTGGAAAGGAAAATGCTGAAATCTGGAATCATCTTCTCATAGTTGTCACATCTAGTTAATTTTTGCCGAAGTGGCTCAATTATGTGATCAGAGCGACAAGCTACTTTTTTCAGGCCAGTTCAAGCTTGGTACGGCTTGCGTACACTTCTGAAAGAGATCATGTTAGGAATACGTTACGAAAATGTGCTGTATCGGGTAATGAAACATTTGTGTTCTTTAAGTACAACCGTGACGGACGGGGCAAGGAGGACGAAAAAGCAGACGAGCGTTGACAGAAAGGCCTTTCCTGGCCAAAGGCAGTCTGTTGGTATCAAACATAGGCCGCAATTTGAGGAAGTAATTTCTGAGGACGTAAGCTCGCAGTGAAACATGGATTATGGGCAAAGTGGAACAGAAGAGAATCGAAGCATTGGTGATGTGGTATTACAGAAGAATGTTGAAAATAATGTGTAGCGATAAGGTAAACAATCAGAAAGTTCTCCGCGGAATTGACCAATACATGAAAAACACTGACAAGAAGAAGAGACAAGGTGATGTTGTTGTTGTTGTTGTTGTCTTCGGTCCTGAGACTGGTTTGATGCAGCTCTCCACCCTATTCTATCCTGTGCAAGCTTCTTCATCTCCCAGTACTTACTGCAACCTCAATCCTTCTGAATCTGCTTAGTGTATTCACCTCTTGGTCTCCCTCTACGATTTTTACCCACCACGCTGCCCTCCAATGCTAAATTTGTGATACCTTGATGCCTCAGAACATGTCCTACCAACCGGTCCCTTCTTCTTGTCAAGTTGTGCCACAAACTCCTCTTCTCCCCAATTCTATTCAATACCTCCTCGTTAGTTATGTGATCTACCCATCTAATCTTCAGCATTCTTCTGTAGCACCACATTCCGAAAGCTTCTATTCTCTTCTTGTCCAAACTATTTATCGTCCATGTTTCACTTCCATACATGGCTACACTCCATACAAATACTTTCAGAAACGACTTCCTGACACTTAAATCTATACTCGATGTTAACAAATTTCTCTTCTTCAGAAACGCTTTCCTTGCTATTGCTAGTCTACATTTTATATCCTCTCTACTTCGACCATCATCAGTTATTTTGCTCCCCAAATAGCAAAACTCCTTTACCACTTTAAGTGTATCATTTCCTAATCTAATTCCCTCAGCATCTCCCGACTTAATTCGACTACATTCCATTATCCTAGTTTTGCTTTTGTTGATGTTCATCTCATATCCTCCTTTCAAAACACTGCCCATTCCGTTCAACTGCTCTTCCAAGTCCTTTGCTGTCTCTGACAGAATTACAATGTCATCGGCCAACCTCAAAGTTTTTATTTCTTCTCCATGGACTTTAATACCTACTCCAAATTTTTCTTTTGTTTCCTTTACTGCTTGCTCAATATACAGATTGAATAACATCGGGGACAGGCTACAACCCTGTCTCACTCCCTTCCCAACCGCTGCTTCCCTTTCATGCCTCTCGACACTTATAACTGCCATCTGGTTTCTGTACAAATTTTAAATAGCCTTTCGCTCCCTGTAATTTACCCCTGCCGCCTTTCGAATTTGAAAGAGAGTATTCAAGTCAACATTGTCAAAAGCTTTCTCTAAGTCCACAAATGCTAGAAATGTAGGTTTGCCTTTCCTTAATCTATTTTCTAAGATAAGTCGTAGGGTCTGTATTGCCTCACGTGTTCCACCATTTCTGCGGAATCCAAACTGATCTTCGCCGAGGTCTGTAAAGAATTCGCGTTAGTATTTTGCAGCTGTGACTTATTAAACCGATAGTTCGGTAATTTTCACATCTGTCAACACCTGCTTTCTTTGGGATTTGAATTATTATATTCTTCTTGAAGTCTGAGGGTATTTCGCCTTTTTCATACATCTATCTCACCAGATGGTAAAGTTTTGTCAGGACTGGCTCTCCCAAGGCCGTCAGTAGTTTCAATGGAATGTTGTCTACTCCCGGGGCCTTGTTTCGACTCAGGTCTTTCAATGCTCTGTCAAACTCTTCACGCAGTATCGTATCTCCCATTTCATCTTCATCTACACCCTCTTCCATTTCCATAATATTGTCCTCAAGTACATCGCCCTTGTATAGACCCTCTATATACTCCTTCCACCTTTCTGCTTTCCCTTCTTTGCTTAGAACTGGTTTATATCTGAGCTCTTGATATTCATACAAGTGGTTCTCTTTTCTTCAAAGGTCTCTTTAATTTTCCTGTAGGCAGTATCTATCTTACCCCTAGTGATATAAGCCTCTACATCCTTACATTTGCCCTCTAGCCATCCCTGCTTAGCTATTTTGCACTTCCTGTCGATCTCATTTTTGAGAAGCTTGTATTCCCTTTTGCCTGCTTCATTTACTGCGTTTTTATGTTTTCTCCTATCATCAGTTAAATTCAATATTTCTTCTGTTACCCATGGATTTCTACTAGTCCTCGTCTTTTTACCTACTTGATCCTCTGCTGCCTTCACTATTTCATCCCTCAGAGCTACCCATTCTTCTTCTACTGTATTTCTTTCCATCATTCCTGTCAATTGTTCCCTTATGCTCTCCCTGAAACTCTGTACAACCTCTGGTTTAGTCAGTTTATCCTGGTCCCATCTCCTTAAATTCCCACATTTTTGCAATTTCTTCAGTTTTAATCTACAGTTCATAACCAATAGATTGTGGTGAGTCCACATCTGCCTCTGGAAATGTCTTACAATTTAAAACCTGGCTCCTAAATCTCTGTCTTACCATTACATAATATATCTGATACCTTCTAGCATCTCCAGGATTCTTCCACGTATACAACCTTCTTTTATGATTCTTGAACCAAGTGTTAGCTATGATTAAGTTATGCTCTGTGCCAAATTCTACCATACAGCGTCCTCTTTCATTTCTCTCCTCCAATCCATATTCACCAACTATAGTGATAGGTCATTTGTTGAGACATGAGCGAAATATTTCCGTGGTACTAAAAGGAGCTGTAGAGAGTAAAAACAGTAGAGGAAGAAAGAGATTTGAATACATCGAACAAACAATTAAAGAAGAAGGTTGCAATAGCTGCTCTGAGATGAAAAGATTGGCACAGGATAGGAATTCGTGGCTGGTCGCATAAACCAGTCAGAAGACTGATGACTGAAAAAAAAGTATACTACATGTATTGAACATCTGAAAATGAGGATAAACAGTATGACAAGTATTTACAATCGTATGACTGCTACAAATATTGAATGATTGCTCAAACAGCGAGATTCCCGTAGGGCGTTTTTCATGGGTTACACTAGACACACTCGTTATAAGCTATTACCAGTTATTGTCAACAGCAGAGTGAAACTTTAGGAAGAATCAGCATTTACCGCCTTCTGAGATAAGCTGTAGGCAGTACGCGGGCAGTCAGACAGCGTCCTCGGCCCTCTGCCATCGCGACGCCGTCCTCAGCAGAGTGTGGACCAGGCGGCAGCATTGGCAGGAGATAGGGAATGCTACCATCTCGGAGCATCAGCGATTAATGACACATCTCGACTCTTCCAAGGATTCACTAGAGCAACACACTGTGTCAAAGTATCCTGTTCCGAGGGCTGAAACCGGAACTGCTGCCGGTCTTGTTGGCCGAGCGGTTCTAGGCACTTCAATCCGGAACCGCGCGACTGCTACGGTCGCAAGTTCTAATCCTGCCTCGGGCAAGGATGTGCGTGATGTCCTTTGGCTAGTTAGGTTTAAGTAGTTCTATGTTCTAGGGGAATGATGACCTCAGATGTTAAGTCACATAGTGCTCAGAGCCATTTGAACGATTTTGAACCGGAACTACCACATAGCAAAGTGTTCTTCTGCCCTTCTTTTCTGTTCCATAGTTCACTCTCATTGTTTCGACTGTTGCAGGATTTCCAGCCAATGGGATGGGATGTTATGTTTCAAAGCCATGGTTTGTAGATCTCTGTATAGTGAAAGTATAACCAGTTTTCTGGTGGCCGCCATTCTCGTTCAGTGACTGCGTGACTAATAGAGAACATTGAAACTAGGGTCCAGGACGGTCTTATTATCAGAGACATAGATCTACAACTGAGTCACACGACGAATTCTACTCTAAACGAGGAAAAGATAAATGTTCCCACACAGATAGGTCTGCACTATAAACCGATTCAATGGCGGCTACGGACCTCAGACTGCAGCCAGGCATAGTCACCACCACCACTGCCACCACCGTGGTGGCTGCAATGATAGCGACAGGGGCAGAATAATAGAGGCGATAACTGTCAACGTATGCAGGTCACGGATTCGAGAAGACCAGCGGTCATCGGGAATAAGTGATCTGGCGGATGGGGTGGGCACCAGTCTTCCGTTATTAACTAACGTTGCTGTAATTGTAAGTAGCCTGTTTATATATTCGTATGTTAGCAGCGCTATAGACTGCATTAATATCGCTGACAGCGCTCTGCACCCTAGGCCAGAGAATCTGTGGTTGGACGGACTAGCAGTTAGCGAGCGGACGGCTTGGACATGTGTGCTTCGTGGAGTTAAGTGGTGGTACGACATGCATTTTACTGTGAGGATGGATGAAGTTGGTAATGTTTGGGTAGTGGAATTATTGATAACTATATAATTTTTGGAACTGGATGTCGTATGAATAAGGTAAAATCTGGTAAATGCATTGTTTTCTCTTCAACAAAATCTTTCTTTTGCTAGCCATATGCCTCCTAGTAGTTAGAATCTTTTTATTTAGCTGGCTGTAGTTGCTGCTGGCTGTAATTGCTGTAGTTCGTGTTACAAGATTTTCTGTGAGGTAAGTGACTTAGGAAAAAGTATGGGTTATTTTTAGGATTTCTTTCAGTTCAAGCCCTTTCTCTTGTGTTAATTATTTGAAGCCCTGTCGTCATTGTATAGCAGCCAGATTGCGTTGTGCTTGTATATTGTGGGTAATAAACGGATAGGTTAAGTCTGAGTTGTCTTTGTCAGAAAAAATTCTGTAGGTCAGTGTTGAAATGATAAAAATAAATGAAGGGACAGTAGCAGCAAGAATTTTCACCAGTGCTAACTGATCTTGTATTTCCTGCATTTCTCGTTTGTGTTGCGTATTTATTTATTTCTGACTTTGTTTAAATTACCTAATTTCCTCGTACTACTCTGTGTAATTCAAGGCTACCGGTCTCGTATCATTCAAATGATGATCTACCTTTGTGGATAAATTTGTTAACTGATCCGAAAGTTCGGCTACTTTTTCCGATTATGTGCTGATTTCCTCCGTGTGTTTTTCTGAGCCATGTTTTAGTGTGTCCATTTGTGTCGTAATCGTACCTACTGTGTCCTTAAAGTTTTCCTGATTTTTTACAACTTGCTTGACCGTATAGCTAGATGCAGCACAGTCAGTTTTAGCCTGCAGGGTGTCGTGATTTTCGTGCACAATGATCTACATTCCTTCTATAGCTGGTTCATGATTCTATAATGAGTATTCATGTCGCGAAAAAATAGGTTGAAATGTTCACAAATAGGTGTTTTTACGTCTTCAGAAATGTTTTGATATTTCGAATCGATTTTGTGTATGCCAGCAGTTATATCATTACGTGTTTGTTTAAGTGTTTGTTCAACTGTGTCTAGCTTTTAAAGTTGTTGCTGTGTTTGTTTCTGATTTTGTTCCATTGTGTCTAACTTTTGAAGCTGCTGTTTGTCTGTTTGATCAAATTTTTGAATTAATTTCAATATCAATGCATTAGTCACTGAAACATGTTCCTTTGTGCTTTCGCATCGGCAATATTCGTATTTTGAAAACCAGAGAGTGTGTCTTCAATTAATTGAGAAAAGTGTTATGACGCAAAACCTGAATCTACGGTATTTGCAAGATTTTGTTCTGTTATTTCGCATTCCGGACGCGAACTGTTACCGACCAATTATTCGATAGTTGTTCCCTGTTCACTGATTTTTTTCAGTTTCTACCCTGTTATTTACTGCCTGGTCCATGTTCCCATGCACTATTACCATATTATTGTCTTGAATATTTGTCAGTTCGATACTAGGTGGTGCTGAAAAGCTACGCTCGTCGTCAGTCATTTCTCACTTTGCTTTGCAGCCTATTTTTACGCTTTTCACTCCCCATAATTATCACACTATTTTACACAATAACACACAAAAAACGATTTAAAAGCAAAAACAGGAAGAAACACTAAAATAGCACTGAAAATAAAAAATATCTAATTAGTTGCAAAAGCGACTGCAAGATACTTAGTACAAATCCATATGCATGCTACAACTACTTTACTCATGACAATACAGTACAATAATAAGAAACTACAACAACAAACGAAATTCGATACATACAAATACGCGCTAACAGTAAGCAATAACTAATTCCTAATCATGTGTTAATTATTCAAACTACAAGAAAATCAGAAGGTTTCTGTGAAGTATCCTCGGCTGAGGGTCGACAGGAAAAACTTCTTAGTGTTTACTTACACTGCTGAGTGAAACTGCTGCTACTGTCTCTTTACTTATTTTTTTCATTTCAACACTGACCTACAGAATTTTCCCTGACGGAGACAACTCAAACGTAACCTATTCATTTATTATCCACAATATACAAGCGCAAAGCTATCTGACTACTATACAGTGACAACATGGCCACAAATAATTAACGCAAAAGAATGGCCCTAAATTGGAAGAAATCCTAACAATAACCCATACTTTTTCCTAAGACACTTACCTCACAGAAAATCTTCATAACACGAACTACAGTAATTAAAGCAAGCAGCTACTACAGTCAGCTAAATAAAAAGATTCTAACTACTATAGGCTCTAACTACTAGAAGGCACAAGGTTAGCAGAAGAAAGATTTTGTTGAAGAGAAAGCAATATATTTAGCAGATTTTACCTTATTCAAGTGGCATCCAGTTCCAAAAATTATAGAGTCATCAATAATTCCACTACCGAAACATTAACAACTACGTCCATCCCCATTATGCAACGCATGTCTTACCAACACTGTCTCCACGAAGGACACAGGCCGTCCGCTCGATAACTGCTGGTCCGTCTGGTCCGTCCAACCACAGATTCTCTTGCCGGGAGCGCAGAGCGTTGTCAGCGATATTAATACAGTCTATAGCGCTGCCATCATACAGCCATATATACAGGCTACTTACATAATTTACGGGAAGGTGTCGAAATTGAGTAACTGTTGGAGGATACAAGATGACTTAAACAAAATGTCTAGTTGTTATAATGAATCGTAGAAAAACGTAGCAAAACCCAAGTTAACCCGGATGAGTAAAACAACAAACCCGTATTGTTTGGATACAGCATTGTTATTATTCTGCTCGATGCAATCACGTCGTTTAAATATCTGGGTGTAACGTGACGAAGCTACATGAAATGGAATGAGCATGTAAGGACTGTGGTATGGAGCTCCAACTGTTGACTTCGATTTATTGGGAGAGTCTTGGGGAAGTGTGGTTCATCTGTAAAGAAGACAGCATTGAGGACACTAGTGCAGCCTGCTGTTGAGGATTGATTGAGTGTCTGGGAGCTGTACTAGATCGGATTAAGGGAAGGCACAGAAGCAATTCCGAGGCGGGCTGCTATATGTATAACGGCAGGTTAGAGTAAATCGCAAGTGCTACGGAGATACTTCGGGAAATTAAATGGGGATCCCTAGAGGGAAAGCGACGTTTTTTTTACGAGGAACGCTATACAGACAATTTAGAGAACCGGTATTTGAAGCAGACTGCAGATGGATTCTATTGCCGCCAATGTATATTTAGCGTAAGGTCCACGAAAACAAGATACGAGAAATTGAGGCTCATGGGGAGGCACATAGATATTCGTTGTTTCCTCACTCTATTTGTGAGTAGAACAGGAAAGAAAATGACCAGCAGTGATACAGGATACTCACCATACTGTGGCGGAGTATGTAGGTAGACACAGATGTAGATGAAATCCGAAGATGGCAACAGTAGCTTTGACAAAAGTATGACAGAGAACTCTTAATGTGATCCGAGGAGACATCCGAGAAACGGAAAAACATCAGACTGCGTATCCTTGCTTGATAGTGTTTTAACAATTTGCCACATATGCATATCTCGACTAACGTTTAATCAATACTCAACTCATGTATAGATCACTGTATCTGCGAAAACGCTTAACAAACACCTTTTAACGCGCATTTCGTAGCAAGTATTTGAAATTGATCTAGCATAGAAAAGGTTTTACAATATCGAGGACTGGAAAAATTGGCTTTTTGATTAGATTTCCATGTCTTTTATGTTTGTGTACTGTAACGAAACACCATATGGAAGTAAATGACTGAAAAAGTATGCAGGTCTTCAAGAATTTAATGTTATGTAAGAAGTAAAATGAATTAATAACCGGATGGCTTGGCTCAGTTATACACAATAATCACTTCAGTGTTTTAACAATTTGCACACAAATAAAAAGCACTGAGACAGAAATAATTCAACCTCACATCATTATGCAGCAACGCTGACCACGAATTTGGACAAGTTAGAGCAGAACAGCTCTTTGTTATACATTCGTTAGTGAATTTTTTAAGATTCTATTTAATGCATAAAATTTCTTCTTGCTGCCTCTCTCCCTTCAGCAGGAGTTCTGCACCAAGTTTATTTCCATTAAGACTTCGAAAACGTCGGCCAAAAGCGTAACACTATGGCATTGTCTCCGTGAAAACATCCAAAAATACCTAACAAAATACCTAACACATCCTATGGGAACTGGAAGACGCTATATGTCCACAAGCGTCATGTTGCGCTGCTTCAGTCGATCACAAACTAAAACGGCGTCAAGCGGAGGGGCAGAGGATGTCGTCATACTTTCTCTTGACAGAGCCATGCTACTTGTAAATGTAGGCTCTCCCGCCGTGTACTGATGATGAAATGTTCTCGGGTTTCGAATCGGATGGCAAAGTATTGCAACGTTTGGCCTGAAGATGATGATGTATACCACTGTTCGAAACGTCGTGGTACTTTAACACTGGCGTCTGACTGGAAAACCGAGAGCTTTTCATCAAGATTTAGTACTTTTGTTCTTCCGGCAATCAAAATTACACCAGACGCACGTTGTGATAATCGGAATTTCAAACTCTGGCTGCCACATGCTTCTGGCCACGTGAAAATCCTTCTCAGGACGGTCACGTTCCCTTCGACTCGCTGTTTCCTAGCGGCATTTATAATGCATTAGTGTGCAACTCGATGGCTTAGTGTTGACAGAGATACATCAGTCCATCTGCTAAAAATCAGCTAACGGAAACATTCCAGTTATACCTCTTCCTGCAACGGCAGAGCGCCTAATTTGCCGTGGTCTGGCGTTGTGGAGGTCAATAGTACTTAGTGCTAACACTAAAAACTGGAACGAAGTCACCTACACTTTAAATTACTTCACTCTTATGTTTATCGTCACATACATAATTTTGTAGGACCAGCACAGAATTACTACTGCTGTTACTTTACTCATAATTCAAAATCACATTCTGTGAATTAAATGTTGACTTAAATGGAATAATATGTGAGAATATGGGATTAAGCTCAAAGATATTTCTGCATGAAGTGTTTACGCAGTTGCGAATACTGGAAACCATAAGCTGTATAATGGAATGACGAAAATGGAAATTTGTGCCGGATCGGGTCTCGAACCCAGCTTTCCTGCTTATCACGAGCAGTCACCTTACCACTTGGCTGCCCGAGCCAACTCACAGCCAGACATAATCTTCCATAAGTCGTCAACCCTGTGTCTATAGCCTGTTGTCGTACGCGCATTATGTATATTCCAGTACAGGGGAGATATGGCACTTGAAAGTAGTTTGCCTGGTGTAATTCGGAATATGACAGGCACTACAGTGCTGTATTGGAACATATCTAGCTAAGTTGTGCCAAAAGAAAAGGATCACCATAACGTTCTTCTTTGCTGGGATTGCAGAAGTAAAAATAAGATTTTATAGAAACCATTAACCTATTACTACGGCGTTTCTCCTTATGTAGTGGAACCTCGACTTCTCCTCCCCGATTTTGACGCCATATGCAACTATGCAGCATTAATATTGATTGCGTAAATGTATTTATAAAAAAATAGCCTGATTATACATGCTGAGTTAGTATACAATGGTAATAACTGTAGAAAGAGTTATTGGGATGTTTTGATAACTTAAGAGAGAGTAACACGATGTGCAAAATCACTGAGGCTTGCCAGATCCCTAACAGGTACTGTGAAATGTGGCTGAAAACGCTATGATGAACTAAGTGGACAGAGATTGACAAAGCACAGAAAAATGTGAACCGGAGTCGATAGACGCTAGTTAACACAATCAGTACGATGATTGGTACATAATGTTCATTTAGATCTTCACAATACCGAAGAAGAAACGATCGTAAAAAATGTGGAAACCACTAAGCTGGTATTTCTCAGTTATTGAATGTAATAAAAATGGAAGTACAGGAAAAAATTGAGAAGCTGCTAAAAGCTGAAGTATTCAGTTTAGAATGTTTGACATGCATGTCGTGGGTAAAGCCAACAAGGCTCGTTTAGGGATTCATTTCGTTGACTTTCTTTTGACATAAGGTTTTCTTCCAGCGCAATGAAATATAGATCAATATATAGAGAAGTCTTGGCAGACGGCAGCACTTTTCAAAGACGGGAGAAGGGGATTACCAATTATATGGTCTACAACAGACCCGTGGTATTGTTGTCTGAAAGGTCTCTATGTCTAAACAATGTCGGTAGTTGCTAGGACCTCTCGAAATCTGGGAGCTGACCGCCAGACAAATACCCAGTTTCAAGAGGTTGTTGTACAATATCCCTTGCCTCCTCTCAGTCCAATTCTGACCGTCGTGGATACTGCCGTGGCGATAGCGCGCATTGTCGAAGAGTGGCGGATCCTCCTTCGGAGAGCTGAGCTGCGATGATTTGAAGTGGTAGCGGCTGTGGCGACTAGAACTGGAACTTCGACTGGTTCTCACAGTAACTCTCGCAGGAACAGACTCTCTAACAAACTCTTCCATTGAATCAATCCAGGGAGCGCGGCTGTCAACGTGATGTGCGAGAGTCCTCTAGTGGATTCGTTTCGCCTAGCCCGTCAGCCGACCTGTGCAGCTAGCATGCTTTGAAGGAAGACTAAGTCCCAGGCGTTGGGACTATCTGTCACACCATACGTTTAACATTCTCATTAGTTGCTAGGCTGACTGCGCAGAAAATATCACTGTTGGTTGTATACCGTGCAAACAGCGCAACAGAACATGGAATAAAGCCGGAGGACGAGATCGTCCTACGTAAGGCTCAATGGACGAGAGATAACAAGAGAGAACAGCCTATGGCTCCCTAGATAATGTTTAATAATGTAACAGAATACGAAAAAGACGGAACAACATCTCCCTCCCCCCCTAGCTGCGGGAGGAAATAATAGTCACCCTCCACAAAAAGACGATCATGGAGGCTCGCAGTAGGATGAAGACATGACTCTGAGCACAACGAAGACCCAGTTTTCCTTATGAGTACCATGGTAGAAGAAAAATATTTTCGCGTCATAGATTACATTGACGATGCATGCACACAAGGAACTATGGACTATTACGTAGTTAGGCAAATCAAACATGAACTCCTTCAGTGGGCAACGTTGCAGTATGTAACACTGTTAAGAATTGAGGAACTAGAAGTAGTTGATGGCAGTGTAAATAGAGTAGCACATAGGTATCCACACAACATAGATAGACAAAACGAAAGTACTACGCATCCGATTTACACACAGAATGACATACGACGCCACAATAGTACACACGCATCACATCCGCAGTACAATAAGGAAGATGAAATGAGTCAAAGGAACACCAGGGCGCTAAGCACACAATATTAAAATGCAGAAAAGAAAATAGAATATGACACAACAAAATGTAAAAATGGAATGAAACCGTTACGTTTCACGTATGGAGTCAGCACAAACAGCCCGTATAAGCTAAAGACAGAAAATAAAAACAACCAACATACACAAGATGCACTAATACTCAAAGTAAACACAAATGCTATAACTGAAAACAACAACATCTCAAAAACACCAAACAGTAAAAGAAAACGTGACACAGAATGAAAAAGCTAACACAGCCACCATAGGAATACAAGCAGATTGCATATCTCCACTTCAAATACACTCACAGGCAGGAAAGAATATCCGTCACAAACAAAACTAAATAAAGACTTACGCACAACAGACAGAAATGCAGCGAGAATCGACACATCACGTAATAAAGACGACAAACAAACAACAACAGACAAAAGCGAGTTAATATACAAAGAACTTTAAAGTAACCCATCTCTCAGTAGACTAGAGAATAAAGATATTTTTCCAAACAACACTAAGAATGATAATACGTATTAAATATCCCGAAGAGGATAAAATAGGTTTTCCAACCACCAAACAAACGGTAAGAATGGTACTCCGAACTGCAAATCCCCCGGCAGACCACTGCATCTCAATCAAACTCTTGGAACAGACATTCTCAAGAAGGGATAAAGGAAAAGACTGGAAACAAAGTTACAAGGATTTTGTAAGGGCACACGGGTGTGTTTACTATGACCGTAAAGAGGTAGGACAAAAAAGCTACATTAGTACAAAATACCCATCGAAACATGAAACTTATCAAATTAAATTGCATGAGAAGTGCCTTAGTGAGGACGGAGCTAATTAAACTAATAGAGGACAAAGCAGTTGACGTAACCATACATGCGCAATGGGAACATACCTGCCATTTTGAGGCAATACACTAATCACAGGTTCCACACATGGTGTGCACATCTCTGTCCGGCACATTTTAACAGACTGCGTTTTATACCGTGATGCAAGGGCAGAAGCACAAGTTGATGGGGATCTGCCCTGTGTTTTAGCTAACGATGAGACGTGTGTGTCTAGGGTTTTTAAGTTTTGTGATGTGTCTGGACTCTGGCCTAAACTTTTAGGCTGGCGGTTTTAGTGTATTGCAGAGTGGCTGACTCCTCCCTTTTTTCCTTGCGGTCAACCAGCCACTTCCATCTGCTCCATTGTTTTAGCTCCCTCTACCTTTTTCTTCCTGTGTTGTCCATGTTTTACTGCTGACGCCCTGCTTCATCTCACGCTTCGGTGTGGGTGAGCACATATTTTTTATGATTGTTCCCTGTGTTTTCTGTTCCGTTTGATGTAAATGTTCTGAGTTTTTTTTTCTTGACACCCGTTTCACTATGATACTGAACGGGCGCTGAAGACCTTGCTGTCGTGCGCCCACAAACCCCTTCTACTACTACTACACACATGGAAAGGCAGCAATCGTGGTGGCAAACACACAGATAACGGAGACAAAAACTACACAGGTGAACACGGAACACACAGTAACAATAGAAATCGTACTAGGCAGGGAACATTGGGTAACCTCTTCCATGTGTGTTCAATATTACCTCGAAATAAAGCCATTTACAAATAGAATAAGGGACATAACACAATTCGCCAGAGACAGAAGCTTACTGATACACGCCAACATCAATTGCACGCACTAACCTCTGGCATGCCGACAGAACGGACGCCAGAGAGCAGGACGATGTAGACACAGTAGGCCATTTCGTACTGAATAAAGCAGGTCAACCACCGACATTTTGTGGATATGTACGTGGAACCAGTAACATTGACATTATACTCGCAAACGAAAAATTAGTTACACTGGCATTTCCAAGACAAAGTCACACGTAGTGATCACAACGTAATAGTCAAATACAGCAACCGCTACTGACGCAAACAGCCGGCCGAAGTGGCCGTGCGGTTCTAGGCGCTGCAGTCTGGAACCGCGAGACAGCTACGGTCGCAGATTAGAATCCTGCCTCGGGCATGGATGTGTGATGTCCTTAGGTTAGTTAGGTTTAACTAGTTCTAAGTTCTAGGGGACTAATGACCTCAGAAGTTGAGTCTCATAGTGCTCAGAGCCATTTGAACCATTTGACGCTAACACACACACCCACGGTAGCTACTACACAAGGCAAACAAGCAAACTCTGAGAGGAGATCAATAACTGACGTATCTATACTATACACAGTAGTATTGATTTCATAGTTTACATCCTGACACATATATTACAAAGTCCCAGTCAGCTGCCATATAAGTAGCAAACGAAAACGCAAGCAGGGAATGCCGTTGTCTACAAAGTCGACTAGACGCCGGAAAGACTCGCGAGACAAAAGGCGACTCTACCAAAGGTGAAAACAGCACAAGATCGAGCAATTAAACCCCAAATCTATCGCGAAGCTGAAGAAAGGTGTACAACCGAACTTAACAAGACAGGACCACTGGGACAATTGGCGCGGACTTAGTTGGAATATAATGTGTGGGGAGAACCGTACAAACTGCAGACTGAAAAAAATCAATTTACCACTTGTACTGCCCACACTGGGATGTCCAGAAGCTCCACTACGCAAGGCTGGAGACGTTACAGAAAATATGATCTACAAAAGCATCTCACGGACGATGACCCAATTAAGGACCAACAACATGTAAGTCTCCGTACACTGCTGTGTGACAGACTTCAGTTGCACAGACAGCTCTTCGACCTTAGCCCCCACCAAATCGAGTTTAGGCCACAGAAATCTATAGACAAGGTCATTAACAACGCACTGCAGACAATACAAACGACACAAAACAAATAGGTAGTAGCGATCTTAGTTGATATATCCTGAGCCGTTGATAACTTCTGGTGGCCTGCATTATTTGCAAGATTAGGGAAATGCAGATACCCACTTCTTTATATTACTGTCTCCTAGACTACTGCAATAATAGAGATGTAGAATGGCACGCAGGCCATCAGAAGGTCGTCAAAATAATTACGAAAGGCTGCCCACAGGAGTCTATATACTGTTACATATTCTAGGATATGGCTGCATAACGTCTTTTAAACACTCTTGATGAGAACAACATGGTGAGAGGAGTAATTGCGTATGCAGACGACGTAATGATAATTACATCGCCAACTCAAGAGCAAATATTCAACTAAAGACAAAGCAGATACTGGAAAAATAGAATAACTGGTGCAACAGCAACAGACTTCAAGTAGCAGGCAAAAAACTGCCTACGTATAGCTAAAGGGAACATAACAAAGGAACCCAACAATCAGACTTGACAATACCACTATATAACGAAGACTTACGACAAGATATCTCGTAGTAAATGTTGGCGGAAAACTCTCATTCAAAGACCACGCAAAACTCGCTACTGACCAAGCGACGAAACTGATGAATAAACTAGCCAGACTCAACACAGCACAGTTAGGCTACCACTACAGACCATATGAACCTACCATATCGCCTTGTTTGAGTCCATTCTGAGCTTCGCAGCCAGAACATTAGCCCATCGTCTCTGCCCCACGTCACACAAAATCATAGTACGACGCGGACAGAGAAGAATCTTTTCAAGAATGTCACGAGGGTTTGGGAGAACATCTATACAGGCATTAGGCGTCGTCCCGAGTGTGTATCCAGAAGACTTAAACGTAGGTTTCAGAGCTGTAGCCTACTAGACCAAAGTGGGATGGCAGGACAAAGAACAGGAAATTACTGGTAAACAAATAACTGACACGAAACAATTTAATGAATGGTGAAATGAAGTGAGGCAGATCTAACGAGAGACAACTAACGACGCAGAGTACACACGTTCTTCCAGAACATCCAAGAACGAATGAGCATGAAATATATAGATCCGACATATGGTATGGTCCACTTTCTTACAGGGCACGGACTGTAACGACATCATCTCCATCGTGTTAGACTAACTGACACAGGAATATGCACATGAGGAGAAATCGACACAGCGGAACACATCACATCACATTACATTGCGACATGTTTAGACACACACTACTACAAAAGCAAGCCAATGACATATGATAAAGGATGAGACAGCCGGATTATTGTTTAGAACTAAACACCATCACAAGAAAAATTTCTCAAGCACTTCACACAGCATACAGGAAGAAACGGCCATACGTGACATTGAGAATAGGGAATCACTCTATTAGAAAACACAACACATGTAAGGATTCTGACAACAACACAACCACTGACTCGGATGCCTCAACGAACTCAGAACAAGACAATATGGGTACATAGACCAAAGTAAAAGTAAATAATAGTACAGTGAGAAAATAAAACTATATATAGAACATTACCCAACGATAGAAAATGTATAAGGATTGTAACTACAGGTAAGTAACACGAAAACAATCGCTAAGTTTAATTTCATAGCGGCTTACAATACAGAAATACATCGAGCTAAAATTCCTTAGGGAGACGAGGCTCGACGAACTTCCGAGGCGCTCATCCCACAGGAAAAGCCATGTCATTGCCAGTAATTATACAAGAACGCCATACTAATGCAAGTGGCATGTAAGCTGTAAATTTCACGTAATAGATCATTTTACATAACGGGAAATTAGAAGTTGCACTATAACACTAAAACTAGTATGAGAAATGTATATTAATTGACTATATATAATGAAAAATTGTAAATGATGTAATTCAATACAATTTGTGCTTAGATCTAAGCAAATTGCTGCTTCATCTGGGACTGGCTCGAAGTTCTTCCAATGCCCTCCCACCTGGAATAGCCAGGTAGTGCGACACCTTCTTCCATTAAAAACCTCTGTTAGCAACTTAAAAAATAGTTGTTTCTGTTTTCATTTCCTCACATTGTATTCCTTTATATTGTTACTCTTGTTTTATTGTTAAAAACAGATTTTGTTACAAATATTACGCAATATAATATAAAATGTAAAATTGTAAACGTACGACTAACTTTTTAAAATAGGCAGCAGATTTCGAAGTATGCAATAAATGAAATTAAATGGAAAACTTTAGTTTCTATGGTTTCGATACACGAGTGTTGCGACTTAGTGAATGTGCACATAATTAGCAGGCAGGGGCCTCGTATTAAATCATCGATTTAATAGCAAGTCTTGTGTGTCATGTAGAGGAAGACTCGGCAAGAATTCATTGAAACTCACAAAACATATTCGGTCTGTGATGACTTGAATTGTTTTGTTTCTAGTGTGACTCTTGATCCATATAGCTCTGAACTATTAGCTTGTTTTATCTTATTTGAGATATCCATAGCATTTATCATCGGTGAAGGAGAACTTTCCATTCTATTCCTGTATCATGCTTAAAACAAGTCAACGGACATTGGTAACACCCTATTGAAAATGTAGCAAATGTGATACAGATCATCTCTTATAAATGTCCTTATTTATTAGTGTTTTAATACGTCGCGTAATGACTCTCCCGCCACACTTCTCTAGGATCGTGCGGACAAGAGCCGCGGAAGCATCGCACTACGTTATGGAATTTCCGAGGGCTAACAGAAGGAACGTTTTTCAGTTAAAAAAAATAGACTTAATAATAAACCTTCCTTACTTCCAGTTAGCATTCGAGAGCTCACGGAAATTCAACGATGCTACACTGTAACATAAATTAACGTTCCCCGGACAAGTTTTTCAAAAGTAATTGCATTCTGTACTTAGTGAGACTAAGGGCTATGGGCAGAGCAAAACCATAACCATGTGAACATAAAATACATAGAGAGCTATAGTTAGAAACTGCTTCAAGGTCTGCACGTTTCCCAGCTGATTCTGCGAAACTGTTTACAACACACACTTACATGCATACGTCTATGATTTCCATTTTGTAAGCTGACAGTTACCGATTGATGACAGCACATCTTCACATTCAAAACGTGTGACTCAGCAGAGAAACTATATGTGACAGCATTCAGTAAAATACTGCTACGCAGTATTCATCTTAATAAATGCGATTTATATCTGTGTACGTCAGCAGCACATAATGGTAATCATTATGCTCAGTTCACATTATAGAAGTTGGATTATCTCCCATAACTCATTTAACCGAAATGTTTTTTTGCTACCACTACGTAATAACGTTATTATTGTTATCATTAATATTACTACTTTGTACTCTGTACGACTTTGTACAAGACGGTAAAGAGGGGCGGGGTACAGAGTGGCGTGGCAATTGTCCTCGTTGGAAAGCTGGACAGGAGCAGAAATGATTAGCGGACAATTTAACACAGTAAACGGAAGATGTACTAATATTTCTCCAAGTGGACGAAGACTCGTTTCAAGTAATTCAGCAAGAAGTAGAGTCCAGATAATACCATAGCAAAAAGGCTGAGACTGTGTTAGATACAGCACGAACGACGGTGCTGGAGCTGCGAATAGGCGGCGTCTGTGAAGCGTCAAGTAGCAAAGAGGCCCCAAGTGCAAGTCGGTCGTATAACTGCCGCCGACCGTCCCATGTTGCAGTGGCACAAGGTGCTTGTGCTATGGAGCTGCTGGATGCGTGGCTCATTGAGTGTGCTCCATTGGGTGCTTTTCTATAGGCGTTAAGTGGATGACATTTTTACTGTCTTTGAAGGCACTGTGGAAGAGGTCTCAGGGCTAGCTGAAGGTTTTAATTCACTATACCCTCAGATGGCAATCACTCAAGAGCTAATGGATGGTAACAAGGCTCTCAACTGTTTACATCTGCAATAATGATTAGGGAAAGGCAGTGTCAAATTTGACACCTTTCGCACCCATCAGCAGCATGCGCTTCCATCACTCATTCCTCTTCTTGTTATTCACTTTGTCAAAAGAGGATCTTTTTCAATCAGCGATTCATCATACCACGGAACTTCCCCTAAGTCATTCTTCCATTGACAAAGAATTAGCAAACCTTAGATATATTGCAGCGAGCAACGAATACAACCCTAATATTCTAGCCGGCAGCGGTGGCCGAGCGATTCTAGGCGCTTCAGTCCGGAACCGCGCCACTGCTGCGGTCGCAGGTTCGAATCCTGCCTCGAGCATGGTTATGTGTAATGTCCTTAGGTTAGTTAGGTTTAAGTAGTTCTAACTTGTAGGGGACTGATGACCTCAGAAGTTAAGTCCCATAGTGCTCAGAGCCATTTTGAACCAGATACGTCAAAAACCCTTTTGTAGACACTATATCGTATGACCTCGTAAGGCACTTTAGAAAAACGGTGTGGACGTCGCATTTTCGTCTACAAGTAAAATCGAGCTTCAGTACATGCATAATGAACTACCTACAAAAGACAAATAAGCGGACTCAGGGTTAACAGAATTGAGTGCATTAACTGTAGACTTGTGGGCCAGACTAGTAGGAAATGTCAGGCAAGATTTAGTGAATATTTACTTAACAAGAAATGACACTTCAAGAACATTGGGCTTTTGCTGAGCACCTAAAATCTAGTGGCCACCAGCCTCTGACGTTTACAAATTTACTGTATTCCATACCAACCACAAAGGGGAAATTCTTAAGCAGTAAAGTGCAGAGAAAGGTAGATTATTCAATGATAAGTTCGCTAGCAGAAACCAGTTCTATGATAATATTATAACACCCTCTATATTGAACCTATCAATAGTTCTTTATCGTGAATGTGATAATACCTCAAACACTACTTCATCTTCCTCTTTATTGTTATTTCGTTCCCCTGCCCCATATGGGCAGAAGAGGGCTGGCAGTGGCACAATCCACCTCTCTTCAGCCGAGTCATGTTACAGTTAAAACAAGGGGAAAACTATACACATTAAGGCGATAAAAAGGGGGGACATGAAACAGAAGAAATGGAGATAATGGGGGTTAAAATATACACTGACACAGAGACGTTCATTGTGGGGCAGTTAGATAGTCAACATATGAATAAAGACACATTGGCGATTAATGGATCACATAAAGTACACAGAAGTCACACGCACAGGTTAAAAGTTGGCCACAGTATTAAAACGCTCAAGAGCAAAGTCACTTTAAAACCCTTGTGAGAGATGAAGTACACACGATGAAGAGTAAAAACTGACAGGAGCCACCTGCCATGGGAGAAGCCTGAGAGGAGGGATAAAGAGGGGAGAGCAAGGTGCAGTAGGGAAAGGGGTGGGAGAAAAGGGGGGGGTCAGGGGTCGCACCAAGGCGCAGGAGATGGGTGGGGTGGGAGATGGAGAGGGAAAGCAAGGCAGGAAGAATGGCAGAGACACAGAAAGGGTGCACTGGAAAGGGAGTGGAGGAGGGAGGAAAACTGCTCAGAGAAAGAAAGAGGATGGGAGAGGGAGCCCTGAGGAGTGGGAGGGGGGAAGGTAGGGTTACAATTGCATTTCTTATCTTCTAACTGGCTTTTTATGTTCTGACTTAAGTTTTTCTTTCATTTTAAGTCTTATTGATAGTGGGTTTTAAAAATTTCATAACTTGTATAGGTCATATTACCACTAACAGCTTGTATCTTTGCATTAATTTAATTTTAATAATTTCACTTGTTGTCTTATTTATTATTTCCCATATATTTAATTTAGTAGTGCAACCGTTTTTGTTAAGTACGTTGGCTAACCAACACCATCTGCCCTTAATGCCTGTTACTGTGGTTGTCTTTACAGCTCTATGTTTGCGTGACCGACTACGAGGTCTGACTTATGTTCTCAACCGCATTATATTTACATTTCGTCCACTGCTCGCAACGCTCAATGGTGTGTACGTCGGAACGTGGTTATCTCCGTATTATGTAATCTCTTTTAAACATCTTTCTTCGTTTTCTGCAGTTCCTCTTTCAAAAGCCACGTAACGTCCGGCGCGGGAGTTACGTCGTTTGGATGGAAGATCATATCTCAATCAGTCACCAAGATTGTGAGATTCGAGGGGCCACACTGAAATCAAGCATGGAAATGCTGTGTAGACTCAACGAAATTAGCCCCGAAGGGAAGAGAACGAGCTGACACAGTGCATTGATTCCCAATCGGTGGCTGGGCGTCCTCACTGAAAATGTTAACTGTGGATCTGGAACATTTTGTCGCACGACCCGTATTTTTCAAGACATTTAGGTGTTTCGAGTCGAAACGTTCTGTATAGTTAACGTGAAGGCGAACTTCAAAAATCTACGTATCGTTTGAACTTAATAGGAAAGAACTATGATTTTAAGATACCAGTAGATAAAACTAAGACACCTTTACTCGATAGGAAATACAGAGTTCGAAACAAAATTTTAATCGAAAATCGGATTTTATAACAAGTACAGTACTTCAGGTACCCATGCAGCTATACTACTTCTAACGAAAGTAATGATGAAGGTATTAAGTTACGAACACTACAAGCAGCACATTAAAAAATACACGAAGCAACATGACAATGAAACTTCGTTTATACAGAGAAAAGGCTCTAGCCAAGTCCAGGTGGCAGAAATGATAGCCGAAGATTACATTAAGCTGGACAGGGTTCCTAATGACAACGTTAGACAATAAAGAAATATTTTTGCAGAAAATGGACAAAAAAGATGCACAAAACAAAACTGGAAGGAACATCTGGAAAATACGCAAAATAAAGACAAGGATTCCAAAGATCACACTACAACACAAACCCAAAGCCAAGAGGCAAACAAACGACCAGTTAAAAGATGTAACTGAGATCAGAACAGGTGTATAGGCCTACTCTGTGAAAGGCAGAAGACGAAGAAAAAGAATAAGAAGAATCAGGAGGAGGAAGAGGTTAATGATAATGTCTCAAGTGCGCACAGTGCTTCTGTGTGGTAGTGGCGTGTTTTTTCCCTGGTGAAAGGGATTTCTTGCTATAAATATTATTTATGAACTGTTTTGTTGCTTATATTCTCAATGTCAGTGTTCCCGATAGCTTCACCAAAGCACTTGAAGCGTTGAATATTAATGACGTTGCCATCCCAGAGCAGCGATCGTGAGTCCATGTACTGCATCATCTAGTAAATGATATGAAGGTCATTTTAGTCAGCAATATCATTAAGTTTTTGAAGGCTGTGTCTGACTTTAGAGGTAGTCCTGGTAAATATTGATGTCCCATCGTAGAGGCAAGACACTTGATAATGGCTCTTCAAATTTTTTATAATAAACGGAACATTTACCTGATGTGCAGCAAAATCTATGAGCACTGTATAGAATATCTGAAAAATCATTCCCTTTTTAATATTACTGTCATGTTCTGTGAAGTAACGGCGGAAAATTCATTAAATATTTCACTTTTTAAGATCCCGTACTTCGACCAGTAAAAATGGAGCCTTGTAGTATCACTTGGTTGTCCATCTGTCTATCTGCTTGCGTCTGTGGCTGTTAAAAACAACTCTTCTTTATGTCACATACTAAAGTCTATGGTCCTTCGTGATGTAAAGAATTTAAGCTGCTACGTCAATGTAAACAAAAGATACGTTTATTTATGTCACATACTTTGTGACAGGCAAACTCACTCATCAAAAGGTACAGCGTACTTCCCGTTGACTTACACTCGTGAAATTTGACAGCACGTAAGATTTTGCACTACAAAAGAAAGAAAACCAAAAGTAACAACTTTTTATTTATATAAGGTAAAAATATTCTTTTGTCATGTTACCGACTGTCTGCATGTCCGTCTCTGAAGACCCACCTTTCTCAGGAACGGGTAGGAGTACCAAGTTGCAATTTGTGTCACATTCTAAAGTCTACGATCCCTTGGCGATGAATGAAATTTAAGCTTCTGCATCAATGCAATCAAAAGATACATCCATTTATGTCGCATACTTCCATACATGGATAACAGTCAAAAATCGTTGAAATGCTCGACTCCCGGGTTCGATGACCTGCCTATAAACACAATCGGATTTGTACGGAATCCACGGTGAGCGAGTGCTGCTCGCACTTCCCAGGATTTTTTATTCCGAAATATACTATAATTGTTTGATATTGTAGTAAACGACAGGAAAAACACTAATGACAATAAAAAATTGCTGTTTATGTAATTTTTAATCCTTCAACCTGACACGGTCAGTAATTAGATTATGGCCATAGTTGGATATTCATAACTCAGACAATAAATACAAAAAATCTAGAATATTCAGAGCAGACAGAAATTTTTCTGTCACAAAAATGTCACAGGTGCACGGTTCCCCCGCTACGGGATCGTAAAGATTTTGAAGCTAATGAGTTTCGGAGACGGTGTTCAAACTGCCGTGTGATGAATATTATTTCAGCGATGTTACCTCACTCTTTGGGTTTCTTTTAGAGTGGGAAGATGAAGCGTTTGTTGTAGGAGACAACGAAAGACCATCCATCAAATGAAGCTGCCCATTGGGCTTAAGGTGGAGCCATTATTCATGAACGCCTGGTTGTTAGCCAATCATTAGCATGTAGATGCTAGTTGTGCATTAATGTTAATTTTCAGTAATTTTCAGTAACATCACTCATCACACGGCACTTTTAACGTGGTCTGTGAACATCACTAGTGTCACAACCCTCATGGACCCCTAGCGGTCATAAAGGAAACACTGTAATATATTGTATACTAAGAATTTAACTCCCTGTATATCTGTTTAGCTACAGTACAAGTTGGAACTAACCCCTAGTCGAGATATGCGTGTGCTGCCGACAGTAAAGACATCAGCTGCACAATTAACGCACAGGAAGTCCGGCGCCCCAGTCCTATCGCAGACACCCGCCAGTAGTACTCAGAAACAGTTATTCTGAAATTTTGGAGGTCAAGCATCTCAGACGGTCAGGAGGTAATTAAACTGTCATAATCAGATCAGCAAATCAAACGCTCAAATTCATGACTTAGTAACAAGTTACTTCCAAATCCGTCAGTTGATATTGACGTCTGTATTCCAAACTTCGTCTCGACAGCGGCTGGCGTTGGCTTACAGCTTATTTCTGTGATTCAGAACTTCCTGATGTACTGTAGCCCTTAAGAGAAAGGAGAGGAACTTTCTCAAATTTAGGAAGTTTTAGAATCTAAAGTTTACTCCGTGTGAAGATTTTTTGCGGAATTATGTTATTCGCCCTTTGACTAGGGCAAGTCATCAAATACACTAATTCACTCGTGGAGTGAAAACCAACAGAGTGAATGAGGCAGGGTTCGGACTTCGCAGCTACATCAACATCTAAGCAAATCAGCTCACGTTGTGTGGCGGTGGGTACAGCTGACACCACTGTCCTTTCCTCCCTCATCTGCACAGAGCGCCGGCCGGTGTGTCCGAGCAGTTCTAGGCACTTCCGTCTGGAAATGCGCGGCCGCTACGGTCGCAGGTTCGAATCCTGCCTCGGGCATGGATGTGTGTGATGTCCTTAGGTTAGTTAGGTTTGATTAGTTCTAAGTTCTAGGGGACTGATGACATCAGATGTTGAGTCCCATAGTGCTCAGAGCCATTTTCTGCATAGAGCGGTGCGTAGTAAAAACGAATGTCGAAACTTTGCCAGTAAATTGTCAGAGTATTCGTAGCAAAGTTCCCGAATTTACTGAGATACAGAAAAGTCCTCGCGCTTAAATTATTCTCGGGACCGAGAGCTGGCTGAAACACTAAGTGGAAAACTATGAGATATTTAGCGAATCGTGGAATGTATATCGGAAAGACAGATTAGAGAGGGAAATATTCATTGCAATTGACAAAATGATTGTCTCTATTGTGGTCGTAGTTAGGTGCGGCAGCGAAGTTACCTGACCGCGTATAACAGGTGAAGTTGGATGTTTTCACCGGTAGCCCGCATCTGCTGTGACAGTTCAAGTGTTATTCAACGAATGTCTATGGTCTGTAGCGCATCAGTATCCACATCGTGCATTACTAGTTCGAGGTGACTGCAATTTGCCGAGTATAGATTGGGATGGATTCATCGCAGGGAGTTCAGTCATGCGAAGTACTTTTGAACACTTTTCCTGAAATCTGTCTCGAGCAGCTAGAGTCGGCAGCCCACTTCCAATGTTAATATCTCAGACCTTGTAGCAACAAATAGGCCGGGCCTTGTCGACAACGTCATTATAGAAACTGGATTAGCGATCGTGATATCGTTATAACAACTGTGATTACGAAAGTCAATAAATCAGGTAAGAAGGCTAGGAGAGAATTTGTTCTAGATAGAGCTGGTAAGCAGTTCTTTTGCATCCTACTTAGACAGTGAATTGACATCACTTAGATCCAGTAAAATGGACATTGAGGAATTATGGGCAATGTTTCAGCAGACTGTAAATCGCCGTCTGCAAAATTATATAATTTTACAGTCTGCCTAGTAAGTGGACGTAAAAGACCCACCATGGTCTAGATTCGGAATATGCTGACTTAGCAAGGGTCTTGCATTCTCGGTTCAAAAGAGATCGCGTGCAAGTCACGACATGTGAAGGTTTGCAGAGATTCGTACGTCTATGAAAAGATCTATGAGCGAAGCATACAACTGCTACCACCGTTATACGTTAGCAAAAGATCTGGCAGGGAACCCGAGAAAATTTCTGGTCCTATGTAAAATAGCTAAGTCAGTATAAGGTTTTCATCCAGTTACTTGTTGACCATTCCGATGTGTCAGTTGAAGATAGCAAAACGGAAGCCGAAGTTTTAAATTTCACGTTCAAGAAATCGTTCACACAGAAGAATCGTACAAACATACCGTCATTTGACCGTCAACTCCGGTATGGATGACAAGGTTCAAATGGCTCTGAGCACTATGGGACTTAACATCTGTGGTCATCAGTCCCCTAGAACTTAGAACTACTGAAACCTAACTAACCGAAGGACATCACACACATTCATGCCCGAGGCAGGATTCGAACCTGCGACCGTAGCAGTCGCGCGGTTCCGGACTGAGCGCCTAGAACCGCGAGACCACCGCGGCCGGCTTATGGATGACAAAGTAATAAGCATCCGTGGCGTAAAGAAACAACTAAAGAAGTTGAAAACAAATAATATACCACGTCCGGATGGAATCCCAATTCGGTTTTTCAAAGAATAATGTACGGCATTGGCCCCTTATTTAGCTTGCATTTATCGCAGACTTCTCGCCCAGCGCAAAGCCCCAAACGACTGGAAAGAAAGGCAGATGACTCATTTTTATAAGAAGAGCAAAATTACCCGCAAAATTACCCGCAAAATTACCCGCAAAATTACTGGCCAGTATGCCTAACATCGATTTGCTGTAGAATCGTTGAACATATTCTCAGTTCGAATTCAATAAATTTTCTTGAGATCGTGATTCGAATGTCCTCTAATCAGCTTGGTTTTACAAAGCATCTCTCGTGCTACAGTCGGCTTGCCCTTTTCTCAGGTGATATACTGCAAACAGTATATGAAGGGCAACAGACAAATTCCATATTCCTACATTTCCGAAAAGTATTTGACACGGTACCCCTATGCAGATTGCTAACGAATGTACAAGGATACGGGATAGGTTCCCAGATATGTGAGTAACAGAAACAAATACGTTGTCCTCGACGGCGAGTATTCATCAGGGACAAGTGTATCGTCAGGAGAGCCCAAGGGAAGAGTGCAAATGGTTCAACTGGCTCTGAGCACTATAGGACTTGACATCTGAGGTCATCAGTCCCCTAGACTTAGAACTACTTAAACCTAAATAACCTAAGGATATCTCACACATCCATGGCCGAGGCAGGATTCGAACCTGCGACCGTAGCAGCCGCGTGGTTCCGGACTGAAGCGCCTAGAACCGCTCGGCCACAGCGACTGGCAAGGGAAGAGTGATAGGATCGCTGTTGTTCTGAACATACAAAAATAATATGGCGGACAGTGTGGACAGCATCTGCTGATAATGCTGTGGTGTATGGTAAGGATTCGAAGGGCTGTAGGAGGATATAACATGAGTTTAAAAAAAATTGTAGTTACTTTTATGAATGGCAGCTAGCTCTAAATGTAGAAAAATGTAAGTTAATACGGATGACTAGGAAAAACAAACCCGTAATGTTCGGATACAGGATTAATAGTGTCCTGCTTGACACAGTCACGTCGTTTAGATACCTAGACGTAACGTTGCAAAGCGATATGAAATGGAACGATAATGTGAGGATTGTGGTAGGGAAAGTGAATGATCAACTTCGGTTTATAGGGAGAATTTTAGTAAAGTGTAGATCATCTGTAAACGAGACCGCGTATTGGACGCTGGTGCGACGTATTCTTCAGTACTGTTCGAGTGTTTGGGAGCCGTACCAGGTCGGATTAAGAGAAGACATCGAAGCAGTTCGTGGGCTGCTAGATTTGTTACTGGTAGGTTCTAACAACACGCAAGTGTTGCGGAGATGCTTCGGGAAGTCAAATGGGAATCTCTGGAAGGAAGGCGAAGCTCTTTCCGCGAAACGCTTTTCAGAAAATTAGGAGAACCAACATCTGAAGCTGACTGTAGAACAAGTCTGTTGCCTCCAACATACATTGGGCGTAAGGACCACGAAGATTAGACACGAGAAATTAGGGTTCATGTGAAGGCGTACAGTCAGTCGTTTTACCCTCGCTCTATTTGCGCGTGGAACAGGAAAGAAAATGACTGGTTGTGGTACTGGGTACCTTTCGAAACGTGCTGTAAGATGTATCGATACAGATTTAGATGTCGATGACTATCCTTATAGTCTCGAGTTTCTCTGATTTTCTGCTTAGAAACCGCTCATCACATACATTTCGCTTTTGCTGGTGCAGTAGGCCGTAAAAATGTTGCACATTACAAGAACGTCAGTGAGTTTAACGGAAACTGTGACCTCACATGAGGACCCAAAGTAATGGGTATCCTTGAAAGCACTCGCCAGAGGTATGAAACAGACACCACTATCGATACAAGCACAAGTGACTGATACAAACACGTTGCTGCCCGAACATGATTTTTTGCATAGATTCACAGGAACTGGTTTGACCAAGAAATAAAATGTTCTCAATTTTGTCAATGCGATATCGTGATGCCAGTTGTATCTTAAAAATTTTAAACAGCATCGCCTATCAGTATCGCAGTTGGCCGGTGAATATTGGCGAAGTAATAACAATGTCTAGAAAGCTGAGTTCGCATACGGGGTATCGCGTCATACGTGACAGTACTATAGAATGAGTAACAATATGAATATTCTCCAAGTCGAAAGGTTACTTAGACTTTGGAAGACTATTTCTATCCGCGATCGAGGTTTTAGACGCTGTAACGCCGCTACCCTTTGGACGCAAAAATGAAAAATATAAATCTACTCCTCACCCCCGAATACAAGCCCCAAGCCCAAGATCCAGATTCCATAAGACGAAAAACAAAGTCCCGCTGTACTAACATCGCACGGCTAGTAGCAAGTAGACTGAAAAGAAAGTAATATAAAAAGAAATAGAAAGGAATCTTGGTAGCAAAGTAACTTAATGTTTTGAAAATGAATAAAAAAGAAATGTAATCTATTAGTTTCAAGATAAAATAATAGTAGATCGCAAAGTAGTAGACTTGTAGATCACGGAGTGTAACAATTGACCTCACAGAATACTCCTTGTGAGTACTCTTTGAGGACACTGCGGAAGACAGAAGCTAAAGTCGTATATTGTTAATGTGCTTCTGGCGCTTGCGTTGCCGTGCTCATGAAACATTTATCTGTACGACAACATAGATTATCAACAGAGCGCAGCATTTATAGTTATTCTTTGGCGCTCTAGAGAGTTGTCGTAATGTTTCAGACTTTTTAGCTCACACGAATTGTAAACTTCCATACATAAACTCTGGATGTATATAAACTGTAATCACGATTAGGGCAATAATCTCAGTCTGTATGCATTTACATGTAGCTATGCTCGTACATGTCCGGGAGAAAATATTCATCTGAGTAAGCCGTTACAACTAACACCACGCTCTCGGCGTAAATAAAGTGCGGCAAGACAATTCTTTTTTTGTGACCTTACTCGCAAACATTCTACCTCGAACTAGCCGGAGCCTGAGCTTCATTAATTAACAAACAATCAATATAAAAAGAGGAAGTTACAACGCTTCAGTAACGCGAACGTAAACGCGAAATTGATGGCTAGTATGGGAATAAAAGTTAGTTATGCTAAATGTGAGTGACGGTATCATAACGAATCACGGAAGGATGATTAAGGTGTAAGATATCGTCGACGACGAGGCAATTAGAAACGGAGCACAAGTTCGGCCTGGAGAACGATGGGGAAGAATATTAGCAGCGCATTTTCAGAGTAGCTGCCACTATATGCACTTCAACCAATTTAGAGGAGCCACGGAAAACCCTGATGTGTACATACAAGCCTCGACAGGTAGCCAAAAGATTAGTTTGGCATTCTTATGGCTCTGAAGTGCGTGTGGTAAACGCGAAAGCGTTATTACCAGATGCATTTAAACGGGACCACGTGCTTTATTCTTTTCGTGCCTGTGGAAAGACAAAACCGGTAGATATTCATCGGAGAATGAAGAAAGTGAAGCTGGTCGATGTGGGAGACCGCCATCATCCATTCGGGGGAGGATGTGAGGATGAAAACGGCATTTTACCAAACGGCTATCTTCAGTCTTATCCGCCGCTGGGATGGTTGCCTCAATGCTCACGGCGATTTTGCGTGACTGGGATACCGATACTGGAGTGAATAGCCTCCGAACTGAGACTTTTTGTTCGCCCCTTATAGATTTAGCGAATTTCAAGTTATACTTTGCAAGTACCTCGTCATTAAGAAAGATGATTTTATTTTGGCATTTTGATTTGATTTAGAGCATACGGTTTTAGTTTAACTACCGCTTGTCTAACCGATAGACGAGCATTAAAACCCCACCATCCGGTAGCCTTGAAAGGAACAGGTACTTCGGAAACTTTGATAAAGCGTCTAAGGACAGAACTTAAAAGTAGTAACAACTTTTCCCCCAAAATGCAATCCTTGCTGTACCAATTTTTACACTTGAACACATTGATACTGAAACTCGCGGACTCATAAACGTTCTAAAAAATGGTTCAAATGGCCCTGAGCACTAGAACTTAGGACTACTTAAACCTAACTAACCTAAAGACATCACACACATTCATGCCCGAGGCAGGATTCGAACCTGCGACCGTAGCGGTCGTGCGGTTCCAGACTGTAGCTCCTTTAACCGCTCGGCCACTCCGGCCGGCATAAACGTTCTACATGCAAACAAAAAATATTACTGTGATTCGTATAGACATCTTCATTTCTGTGTGCTATGTAATGTAAAAGAGTAAAACTTTGCATTCTATTAAACCGTTACGCTGTGAAAAAGTCCGCTGCACTGATTTCGCTGGCGATCAGAATGCAGCGACGCTGTTTTCCTACAACCAGAATTTGCCGACTGGAGTTCTTCGATTACTTTCACCCGATTTTCACTGGCCATCTTTGCCTGCAGTCGCTGCACGTTTCCGACATTAGCAGCCGTTAATGGCCGCAGTAACTATCCTAGACTCTGTCGTTACAGAGTAGTGCTATCGACATCGCTTTAACGACAACGGTCCATTTAGTGGTCTGAATCCCATCTCCCATGAGATACGAAACACTAGCATGCAGTTCACGCACTACTCAGTGGACAGTAAAGCTCCCACGGCCAGGTGTTCAAACGTGTTCATCGGTGTAACACGATAACGGATGGATGTGGAGTTGGCGCCATTATAAAGTGTAAAGGAATTTTATGCTGTTGAACTCCGTGACTATTCCTTTATAGGGTGTAGAAAAAATTCCGCTACCAGGCACAATAAAAGGTTATTTATTTGTCACACTACCAGTTTCGGGCTTGCGCTAATCTTCAGGTGTTTATACATTCATGTACATGTATATATGCTGGAGATCAATAAAGATGAAGCATCATTACTATAGTTACGCTGTGGTGACAATTTTTCACTTAGAAATACACTTGTTATCATTTTCACGCCCATAAAATGGCTCAAATGGCTCTGAGCAGTATGGGACTTAACATCTGTGGTCATCAGTCCCCTAGAACTTAGAACTACATAAACCTAACTAACCTAAGGACATCACACACATACATGCCCGAGGCAGGATTTGAACCTGCGACCGTAGCAGTCGCGCGGCTGCAACATCGGTAGCTCCGTGAGGCTATTTGCAGATGACACGGTTGTCTACAAGAAAGTAGCAACATCAGAAGACTCGTACGTACTCCAGGAAGACCTGCAGAGGATTAATGCATGGTGCGACAGCTGGCAGCTTTCCCTAAACGTAGATAAATGTAATATAATGCGCATACATAGGGGCGGAAATCCATTCCAGTACGATTATGCCATAGGTGGTAAATCATTGGAAGCGGTAACGACCGTAAAATACTTAGGAGTTACTATCCGGAGCGATCTGAAGTGGAATGATCACATAAAACAAATAGTGGGAAAAGCAGGCGCCAGGTTGAGATTCATAGGAAGAATTCTAAGAAAATGTGACTCATCGACGAAAGAAGTAGCTTACAAAACGCTTGTTCGTCCGATTCTTGAGTATTGCTCATCAGTATGGGACCCTTACCAGGTTGGATTAATAGAAGAGATAGACATGATCCAGCGAAAAGCAGCGCGATTCGTCATGGGGACATTTAGTCAGCGCGAGAGCGTTACGGAGATGCTGAACAAGCTCCAGTGGCGGACACTTCAAGAAAGGCGTTACGCAATACGGAGAGGTTTATTATCGAAATTACGAGAGAGCACATTCCGGGAAGAGATGGGCAACATATTACTACCGCCCACATATATCTCGCGTAATGATCACAACGAAAAGATCCGAGAAATTAGAGCAAATACGGAGACTTACAAGCAGTCGTTCTTCCCACGCACAATTCGTGAATGGAACAGGGAAGGGGGGATCAGATAGTGGTACAATAAGTACCCTCCGCCACACACCGTAAGGTGGCTCGCGGAGTATAGATGTAGATGTAGATGTAGATG
The DNA here is from genome assembly GCF_023864275.1 of Schistocerca cancellata. Classification (NCBI taxonomy): domain Eukaryota; kingdom Metazoa; phylum Arthropoda; class Insecta; order Orthoptera; family Acrididae; genus Schistocerca; species Schistocerca cancellata. Next base: position 266,175,511 of record NC_064627.1, read on the forward strand.
TAGAACCGCTAGACCACCGCGGCCGGCTTCACGCCCATATTTCAGTTTTATAAAGTTCAGCTGCATATTTCACCATTACGATGTGCACTCGTAAATACACTGTTTTTTGCATACAAACATGCCACTGGGTGGCGACAGGTGATTCTTTCAAATGTATCATCGGACAGATGGCCACTCGAATGCGCGGCCCTGCAACCATCGTCTCTTAAGGGAGGAAGAGGGAATGTTTTCGTGCATTCCTGGGTGATCTCGTCATTCTGAAGGCACAGCAGATCAACACAGGTACGCATCTATCCTTGGAGAGCACGTCCATCCCTACAAGCAGTTTGTTGTCTTCCTTTGCCACGATGGCATCTACCAGAAGGCCTGTGCCACGCATCACACAGCTCTCACTATACGTGCGTGGTTCGAATAGCACCATGATGACTGTACCGTACTCCCATTGCCACCAGACTCACCGGATTTAAACCCAATCGAGAACCTGTGGGACCCCCACGATCGGGCTGTTCCTGTCGTGGATCCTCAACCGACAAACCAAGTGCAGCTGACCACGGCACTGCAGTTAGCACGGCTCCGCATCCAGAACTTCATTGACTTTCTTCCTTCCTTCACGTTCGCGACTCTAAAAGTGGTTACTGAAGCTATTAACAGTTGGTCATATTAATGTGACTGGACCGTTTAACACGTGGCTGAAATTACTGAAAGTGTACAACATGGTCTGCCAGTGGTGGAATCGCTCTTTATGAGGCCGATTCGTGCAAGAACTAATGTCTTTGACAGCTGGTATTTACTTTCCCTTATAAGTCATTAGACATAATCTTTGTGGTGAAAGCAATGATTCACAATCATGCCGGCCAGAGTGGCCGAACGGTTCTAGGCGCTACAGTCTGGAACCGCGCGACCGCTACGGTGTCGCAGGTTCGAATCGTGCCTCTGGCATGGATGTATGTGATGCCCTTAAAAGTACATAAAAATTCCAACATACACTCATGCTCATAAATGAAGGATAATACTGACACGTGGTGAAAAAACGCTCTGGTGGGTGGTTTGCGGGTTTAAATCACCTCGGAGACCATGCGGTGCATTTGACCTGCGGTTTTCGCACGGTGGCGCTGGCAGCAGTCCACACACGTAGAAGTGTCTTGGTGCATGTCAGAGTACGGTGCAGCGATTGTGCAGACGTTTCCAGACATGCTAATGGTGATTTTGTGTTGAAAATGGCTCAAAGAAAACATATTGATGACGTTTGAGGGGTAGAATACTAGGTCGACTGGAGTCTGGTCAAACACAGCAGGTCGTAGCACGGGCCCTCTGTGTGCCACAAAGTGTGGTCTCACGATTATGGCAACGATTCCAGCAGACAGGAAATGTGTTCACAGTGTACAACACCACAAGAAGACCGATATCTCACCATCAGTGCTCGCAGACGGTCAAAGAGTACTGCAGGTAGCCTTGCTCGGGATCTTACAGCAGCAACTGGAACAATTGTCTCCAGACACACAGTCTACAGACCACTGAACAGACATGGTTTATTCGCCCAGTGATCTGCAAGGTGCATTCCACTGACCCCGGGTCACAGGAGAGCCCGTAAAGCCTGGTGTCAAGAACACAGTACATGGTCATTTGAAGAGTGGTCCCAGGTTATGTTCACGGACGAGTCCAGGTATAGTCTGAACAGTGATTCTCGCCGTGTTTTCATCCGGCATGAACCAGGAACCAGATACCAACCCCTTAATGTCCTTGAAAGGGACCTGTAGGGAGGTCGTGGTTTGATGGTGTGGGCTGGGATTATGATTGGTGCACGTACACCCCTGCATGACTCTGACAGAGGAACTGTAACAGGTCAGGTGTATCGGGACGTCATTTTGCACCAGTATGTCCGCCTTTTCAGGGGTGCAGTGGGTCCCACCTTCCTCCTGATGGCCCCACCGAGCTGCAGTCGTGGAGGAGTACCTTGAAACAGAAGATATCAGGCGAATGGAGTGGCCTGCCTGTTCTCCGGACCTAAACCCCATCGAGCCTGTCTGGGACGCTCTCGGTCGACGTATCACTGCACGTCTTCAAACCCCTACGACACTTCAGGTACTCCGACAGGCACTGGTGCAAGAATGGGAGGCTGTACCTCAGCAGCTGTTCGACCACCTGATCCAGAGTATGCCAACCCGTTGTGCGGCCTGTGTACGTATGCATGGTGATCATATCCCATATTGATGTCGGGGTACATGCGCAGGAAACAGTGTCGTTTTGTAGAAGATGTGTTTCGGGACGGTTTTCTCCAATACCGTGGACTTACAGATCTGAGTTATGTATGTTACCTATGTGCCTCTACTAGTAGCGCCAGTTTTGTGTAGTGCCACGTTGTGTGGCACCACATACTGAAATTGTCCTTAATTTATGAGCATGAGTGTAGATGTGAATAAACGTGGTTGAAATTCTTAATGCCAGGGAAACGTATAAGTTAATGAATCCATGAGATCTACATGCAAGTGATAACTCACATATTACGGTATACTGATAATTTTTACTTTTGGACCGTCTAACAATGAAAATGAAACACAATTGCCGGCCGGTGTGGCCGTGCGGTTCTAGGCGCTTCAGTTTGGAACCGCGTGACCGCTACGGTCGCAGGTTCGAATCCTGCCTCGGACATGGATGTGTGTGATGTCCTTAGGTTAGTTAGTTTTAAGTAGTTCTAAGTTCTAGGGGACTGACGACCTCAGATGTTAAGTCCCATAGTGCTCAGAGCCATTTGAACCATTTTTTTGAAACACAATTTTCGTGCTAGACGCGTTTTGCCTTTATTCTCCGCAAGGCATCTTCAGTGGGCTGGAATATGCACATTCTTTTACTATTTAGTTTACATTTTGGAGCAATGTATCTATAAGTTATAAACAGATCTGGTGGTTAGTTTTTATATGACGTAGGAACATTTGAAATTCTAGTTACAGGTTGCTTCGACGATTTTATACATGTTATGTTTTGTTCCATTTTTGAGGGTGTTCCTCTTCTTACAATTGTCATTTGGGGTTTCAGTTTTCCACATTTCACAGCACATTATTTTCATTTCTTGTTCCATGTTTGTAGAATAGTGGTTATGGTGTTCTACATGCTCTCCAAATGTGGAATGGTTTGTTTCGTACTTCCAACACCTGTTGTTTCTTTGTATCACGTTTTAAAATTCAAATGATTTGCAGTTTTCTTCGTTAAATGAGCTTTGTTTCATGCAAATCTGAGGATAATTTTCCGAGATATCGTCAATTTTACAATACGTTGTCCGTCAAGTTCCACACCCATTTGCGTGTTACTGTAATGTTTCGTCCCTATGACCTCGTGGTATGTCCTTGTGATGTTAGTATCTTTGATTTACATTTCAATGGTTTTCCAGACTGTAATCAGGGTGACAATTGAACGTCATTTGACAATAGACGGTGATCACTTTGTTTTAATAAAGAAGTTTTCACCAAAGACAAGATTCAGAGGAAATCAATACACAAGTAATAAAAGCAGCAAATAAGCAGAATGTCGCCTTCACGTACTTCAAACAAGCAACCCGTAAGTGCATCAAGAATGAAGTTGAAAGTAAAACATGATTCTGTGTTTGACTGTCACATAAACCTTCAAAACAGAGAAAACTGTGGAAATATTAAAATTGACTTGAAGATACTGAGTGAATTTATCAGTTCACATACACGATGTAAGGAGTGTGGTGGTATTATATCTTTGAGTGAGAGCAGAAGCTAGTTTTAGAATGTGCTAAGTGCGAATATATTGCGGCAACAATGACGTCTAGCTTAGGTCCAACGAGGTTATATGATAATAATATACGCCTTTTACAATAGGTAAAGGTATGCAGGCAGGAAAGATTTTCTGTGCACCTTTACATGTTCCGCAGCCTCCCACGCGATTTTCAGTTTATTATAAAGTCATTGGTTCAGCTGTCAGTGAGGTGTGTAACTTTTCAATGAAAGAAGCAGCTCAGCAAGCGATAAATGAAAACACCAAAGATAATTCCACACACATAGCAGCTTGTTTTGATGGTTCATGACAGAATAGAGGGCACACGTCTCTCAATGACATCGTTTCTGTCACATCTTTTGACACTGGAAAAGTTTTAGATGAAGAAGTGATGAGTAAATTTTGCTTTGTTTGTCAAAATGAGCCAGGAGCAAAACACATCTGTGAAAAAAATTATAGTGGACCAAGTGGGGGTATGGAGGTGGCTGGAGTACGAAAAACACTTCATCGCTCTGTCAGTGCAAGAGATGTCATGTACACTAAATATCTCGGTGATGGCGACAGTAACGCGTTCGCAAAAATCTGTGAAGAGAAGCCATATAACCCTGACATTCAGATTACAAAACTAGACTGCAATGACATGTTCAGAAAAGACTTGGCTCAAGGCTGAGAAAGCTTCTAAAGGAAAAGGCAGGATAAATTAAAAGATGGAAAAAACTTGGAGGAAAAGGACGTCTTACAAACTGTGAAATAGACAACCTACAAGTTTACTATGGGTTAGCCATAAGAAGGAACTGTAATGATTCGGAAAATATGAGAAGAGTTGTACGAGCAATATTTTTCCATAAAGTATCAAGTGATGAAGGCCCACAATACAGCGTTTGCCTTATCGGTCCTGAAACTCGGTGCAAGTATAACCGGGCATTATGTTCTGGTGGAAATTATAAACACAAACACTCTTTACCTCTAGCAGTTATGAGTGCAATAAAATCTATATTCAGGGACTTGGCTAATATTGATCTACTCAAGAACTGCTTACACGGAAAAACTCAAAATATGAATGAAACTTTGAATTCCATAATTTGGAATCTCCTACCGAAAACGGTCTTTGTACTTGACGAAACTTTAAAATTTTGAGTATTAGACGCTGTTTGTGTTTTAATGATAGAACATCAAGAAAAATTGAGGTGCTGGAGAGATTTGGAGTAAATGCAGGTGCAAACACTAGACTGGCGTTGCGTAATATCGATTTTTCAAGAATCCGTAAAGCGAACATAGCTGCTCTCAATTGCACAAAAGAAGAGAGAAAAAGAAGAGGAGCCAAGAATAAAAGAAGGGGGGATGCCTACAATTCATATGATGCTGAATGTGGTGCAGGAGAATTTTAATTGTATGTAATGTAACAAAAATTTGTAAATAATATAGAAATAAAACAGTGAACCAAGTTTTCTCAAAAATTACGTTTTTTATCCTGTAGGTACCATTATTTCCTGAATGGTCTGTCACAGAACGTTAAAATTTTGTGCAGTTGTTCCAAGACAATAAATTAACAAACACTTGCACTTTTGGCATTGTAGGTGTATTTCTTTTGAGGTAGGCCTAAAATAATTATAAATTTTATCAAAAAAAGAAACCAATTGTTTGAAAAAATGTCCAACGGTCTCTACAAATTCGATGTGCCTGAATTTGCACTAGATGAAAGTAATTATTACTGAAAATATGCATACCAAGTTTCCAGGTTCTATGTTTAACAGTTTGTTCAGAAACGATATCTGAATACATCGGAATTTTGCATTGCCGACATAGGGAAGATGGCTTGCTCCTGTCTCCCCTTAAAGTGGGATTGGAGGGTTTGTACAGTCTTATATGGTATGTGGAAGCCCTGTCTCTTTAGTATGTTTGGCACTCTGAGTGGTAATATATGTGTGTAACTCATAGTGTGCCATCTGCTTCTTTTCTGTGTGATACTTTCACTGTGTGTGTTTGTGTGTGTGTGTGTGTGTGTGTGTGTGATGTGTTTGTGAGATTGCAGCTTGCGAGTTACTTTGTATTCAGAAAATGTGTTTACGTTTTTATATTTGATTGAGTGTGTGTATTACAAGCGTGTCATACACTTTGCTCCTAGCTATTTGTATGACTGTACTCATTCCTGTTTCATAGTTTCTCTTGTTGAGTGGGACCCTGTTTAATCTATATACCTATGTCTTAGTGCTGCAAGTTTCTGGTTGTGTGGCACGAAAATAGTGTTTCATTCATTTGTAGTTAGACAGTCCAAAAGCAAAAATTATCAATATACCGCAACATTACACGCAACTGAGGAAGACAGGTCTACAAAAGTTGAAGATGATAACTTACGTAATTTATCAGTAGACAAACTACACAGCTTTCACCAGGGCGAAAAAAAGTCGAGTTACAATAGGTAACGTTGTTTCCGAAGCAACATCTCAGATTCAGAGTATAAATAATATTACAGACCTCCTGAAACCTTGTAATTGAGTGTAAATGACTGACTATATGTCACTTGAGTTTGCAGATGCCTGATACATGTTCTGATTAAAGGAGAATGAGAAAAAGAGAAGATATGATTCACTGAGATTTGCACAGAAAAGCTCGCGTACGTGGTACGACTTAACATCAACCGACTTTTAACGTAGTTCCTAATTAGCTCAACGTGATTGCAAGGCTTGCGTAAAGCTACAATCTTGCCAAAGTTGGAATGTTTGCCGGTTCTAGAGGAAGCTGTTAGGTTATTAGGAAAAGCCAAGAATGTCATTACACGTGCTTCACCTGTAAGGTGGATCACAGATGGGGTCTTCGAATCAGATTATGGAATTGGCAGAAGTAATTGTGATCATAAGATTCACTCAAATGTCTACTTATGCCTATAATTCTTTCCTTTTCGCAATGTAAGAACTATCTACTCTTGAATATGTTTTGGGAATGTCGTCAGATTGTGTTAAAAATCATTTCTTTGGTCAAAATTCCACGGGAAAATGGGCAGATATTAAGAGTATTTTTCTGAAAACACACTTTCATGTACTCAGAACAATACAAAAAGGAGTAGTTGGTTTACACAGTATTAACTATGTTCCGTATTAAATTCCTCTTTGTTTTGCTTATCATCTATACTTGAATTCGATCCAAAAAACGATTGCTTCTTACGTTTCAGCGAGTCGTGTGGTAGGGGTCGGGTGTCACCTAAATGCAGCAGTTTTTCGGTATCCATCTGTTTACTGTGTAACTCGTTTTGTAGGTAAAGGCACAGTCGTCTCCTATGCGGCAGGGCTCCCAATGCGGAGGTAGAGAAGCAAACATGGACTGATTTAATCCCATCAACACATTGTTTGCTGCATCCGAGGGTCACTCCAAAAGAAATGCACACAATTTTTTTTTTAATCAGTCTTTTCTTCTACATGTTTGAAAGTTTTACAGTGTGTAGATACATTGTTTAGGAACAATATTTTCATTTCTCCACATAATTTCCACCCCTCTCAACTGCCTTACGCCATCTTGGAACCAGCGCCTGTATACACGCACGGTAAAATTCTGGACCAACAACCTGTTGGAGCCACCGTTTGGCAGCGCGCACAAGGGAGTCATCATCTTCAAACCTTTCAGTTTCCCAAAGAGATGATAGTCACATGAAGCCAGGTCAGGACTGTAAGGCGGGTTTTTCAATGTTGTCCATCCGAGTTTTCTGATCGCTTCCATGGTTTTCTGACTGACATGTGGCCTTGCATTGTCGTGCAACAGCAAAACATCCTGCTTTTGCCGATGTGGTCGAACACAGTCGAGCTAGAAGTTTCTTCAGTGTCGTCACATATGCATCAGAATTTATGGTGGTTCCACTTGGCATGATGTCGACAAGCAAGAGTCCTTCGGAATCGAAAAACACAGTAGCCATAACTTTAGCAGCAGAAGGTGTGGTTTTGAAATTTTTTTCTTGGGTGAATTTGCATGATGCCACTCCATTTATTGCCTCTTCGTCTCTGGTGGAAAATGATGGAGCTATGTTTCATCACCTGTCACAATTCTTCCAAGAAATTCACCTCCACCATTCTCGTACCGTTCCAAAAGTTCGCTGCATATCGTTTTTCTTATTTCTTTGTGAGCCACTGTCAACATCCTGAGAACCCACCTGGCACAAACCTTTTTTAACGCCAACACTTTCAGTATTCTGCAAACACTTTATTCGCCTATCCCAACGTAGCGTGACAATTCGTTCACTGTGATGCGCCTGTCAGCAGTCACCAGTTCGTTAACTCTCTGCACATTGTCTGGTGTGTGTGCAGTACGAGGCCTGCCGCTGCGAGGACAATCCTCAATATTGCCGTGCCCGCTTTCATTACGTAACCTGCTTGCCCACCGACTAACTGTACTGCGATCGACAGCAGCATCTCCATACACCTTTTCCAACCTCTTGTGGATGTTACCCACTGTCTTGTTTTCACAGCACAGGAATTCTATGACAGCACGTTGCTTCTGATGAACGTGAAGTGTAGCAGCCATCTTGAAGACATGCTGTGACGGCGCCACTCACCGGAAAAGGTAGAACTAAGTTTGAAAACTAGCGGGAAGGTTGCATCTACACACTGTAAAGCTTTCACACGTGCAGAATGAAAACTGTATTTTTGCAAAAATAGTGTGCATTTCTTTTGGAGTGACCCTCGTACAAGCTGGCAACATCGCACCCAATCAATCCGTCACACAGCTGTTTACTCGAGTTAAAAAAAAAAAGTTCAAGTGTGTGTGAAATCTTAAGGGACTTAACTGCTAAGATCATCAGTCCCTAAGCCTACACACTACTTAACCTGAACTACCCTGAGGACAAACACACACCCATGCCCGAGGGAGGACTCGAACCTCCGCCGGGACCAGCCGCACAGTCCATGACTGCAGCGCCTTAGTACTCGAGTTAATTTTGCAGATGTAAATAAAGTGGTAGATTACTTACTACTTACTTAAGAAAACAGTAATATAACCATCCATTAATGGAACCTTATGGAATTTACAATTTGTGAATGTCTTTTGCAACAAAATTTCAAGCGGGACATGTGTAGAGTGGGAGGGCGCTGCTTTGGTAGAGGGCAGGCGTGATTGATTCGGTAATTAGCCACTGAACACCGGCGTCTCGGGTCCGGCGCGCTGTCTCCGGAGGACGGTTGCGCAGGGCGCATGCGCGCGCGCCCGCCCCTATCGGACCGGAATACGATCGCATCGGCGTTATGACAGTGGCCTGTTACAGCGGCGCGCCACAGGTGGTGGAGGGTGCGCCAGCGATAACAACCCGCCGTCTGTTGCACTTCAGAGTCAGACCGCCTGCTGGCTCGGTAGCGGCGGCAGTGTTTAAGCCTCTTGTGGGAAGCGGGGTGTATTTGACACGCAACCGCCACGCCTGTCGTAGCTGACCTTCAGGGCCGGAGGTGAGTTGCTCCAGTAGCTCAAACATTATAGAATACTGTTATAGGGACCGATGACCGTAGCAGTCTGGTCCCTTCAATCCCACCCACCAACCAACCAATACTGTTATAACACCCATATAAGTGACGCATACCACTTAGTAACAGCACCTCCACGCAGTAGCTCCTCGTGCGGACTTCAATTTGGTCTGATTGTTATATAACTGAACTTGAATCTATATTCACACTCTGCAAGCCGCTTTACGGTGTGTGGTGAACGGAACCTGTAGTATCAATATCATCACCCCACCACCGTCTCCCCCACTCGAGAGCAGTGGGGGGTGAGAATTACTGTAGATAAATTTCCTTAAGAGCTCTAATTTCTCGGATTTTTTCGTCGCGGTCGTTTCGCAAGGCATACGTGGGATGAAGTAATATATTGCTCAAATCTTCTCCGAACGTACGCTCTCGGAATTTCAGCAGTAAGCTGCTCCGTAATACACAACGCCTCTTTTTTGTAGCGATTGACACTGGCAATTGTTGAGAACATCCCCAAGTCCCTCGCACTCCCGTGAGGTAAAGTGTCGCTCTTCTTTGGATTATCTTTCTCTCTTCTGTTAATCACACTTGGTAAGGGTCCCAGACTAATGAACATTACTCAAGACTCGGTCGAACAATTGTTTTGCAAGGCACTTCTTTAGTGTAAGGCTCTTTTTTTTTAATTACCGCTACCAGTCACTAACTTTGTCGCCTATTGTATTACCTATTTATTTGGCGACATGTTTTGAGGGTTAAACCTCATCTTCAGGCTAAATGGCATTACAAAAACAATTTTTCAATAAGGTCATACTGATGCTACATAGTCTTTTCGTAAATGCTGTGGTCATCCTGTGGAAGAAGTGAAAACTTAGTAAAACGCGATGTCACTTTGTAAGCTGGACTCTAGTTCACAAAGTTTGTGACTGGTAGCGGTAACTTAAAAAAAAAATTTACATATTTCTTCAGACAGTCACGGTCGAAAAATAGTCAAAATGGCTTCAAAAACCCCTTAGTGGCTGTATTACATTTCCATAATAATTCTTCCTATCAGTCTCAGCCTGAAGCGTCCTTTTTCTTTATTTTTTAGTTTTCTATATGGGGTCATTCCACTTTCGGTAGCTCCGGGAAGTTACTCCTACATATTTTACGGTTGTTACTATGTATAGTGATTCTGCACCAACACCTTAATCGAACAGTAATGGATCTCAATACGACAAAAAACCAGCCAAAGTTGTAAATTTCCCTTTTTTTATTCGCTCGATGACAAGTAACATATTCAAAAATGGTATTTACGAAAATCCAAAAACCATGTCAAAAATGTGCAAACTAACTGCTAGAGTGCACACAGATAACAAACGACCTGTTGCAACGCATACAGGTAACATTTCTGACATGGTTTTTGCATTTCCGGAATTAGCATTTTTGACTATATTACGGTGGGCTGAAAATGGGTCCCGGCCAGAAACTAATGATGGAGTGAATAAAAAAAACATAATTACAACATTGGCTAGTTTTTCGTGTGGATTAACAGAAGTTGCTGACCTAAAATTATTCCAGAATGCTGAAAGTTCCTATGTAACGTCTCTCTTCGCCTAATTACGCGCAATACGTTACATTCATTTACGTTCAGAGTCAACTACCAATGCCTGCAACAACCATCTTACCTATGCAGGCTTTTTTGCGTGTCGCTGGAATCTATTGGCGTTGAAACGACACTATTATCTGCAAAGAGTCTCATAGAGCCTTCGACGTCATCCACTAGATCATTCATAGACGTCGTAAGCACTGTTGGCCCTACAACACTTCCTCCGGGTACACTTGAAGTTACATTTACATTTGTCGAGTTCTGTATCTTAAAGAGCCCTGAACTAAGTGAGAAACCTGGTTAGATAGTCGGTAAGCTAGAGCCCAGTGATCACCAGAAAAATTAACATTAATGCTACATTATGTGACTCTTTTCTGTAGATTAAGTACAGCAGCTAACGTACCAGCATGATGCCAAACGATAAAACTCTCTGCAGGAACTCGAACCCAAAAGCTTGCCTTGACAAGAAATGATTCCAGAAGCAAACTCGGCTACAGAATGATAGATTCATTCTGGTAACAATCACTCGTCAGTAATTTCGACAATTTTCCGCGATATCCTTTCCTGTAGGAAAAAAATGTGTATGAAATCTTATGGGACTTAACTGCCAAGGTCATCAGTCCCTAAGCTTACACACTACTTAACCTAAATTATCTTAAGGACAAACACACACACCCATGCCAGAAGAAGGACTCGAACCTCCGCCGGTACCAGCCGCACAGTCCATGACTGCATCGCCTGAGACCGCTCGGCTAATCCCTTTCCTGCAGGAGTGTTAGTTCATTAAGATACGCAGGAGAACTGTCAAGTTAGCAGAGACGTACTGCTAGAATTGAAGCTGTGAGGGAGGCTGGGTGCTCTGGAGTCGCATCTAGATAGCTCAGCCAGTACTTGCACGTCTCGAAAGGCAAAGTTTGTGGGCTAGAGTCCTGCTCCAACCTGCAGCTTAAACCGCCGCTAAACGGTCGTTCTTCGCGCGATATTTTATCCAAGAACTACATCAGTTTATTAGTATAATTCAGAAGCCTTCCACCTAGGGTAGCCTACAAGACGCATGATAGTGAATTACTAGGAACGAATGTAAATTTACAGTTATTTCCACAGTACAAAGCAGAGATTTACGGATTTTCTCGCTTTCGGGTCACCTTCAGTAAATTTTAACATGACTTACAGCATTACTACACACCATTATTACATCTTCCCACAGTTTCATTACGTACCTGATTCCAATAATAGAATGATACTTTTTTACTTCTTTATATTTAAACTAGTATTTTTTTTTTATTGTATGGAAAATCTCCGTTTTACTTGGCCATCAATCCGTTATCGGGCAATTGTACTTTGTGATACATTTTATATGGTTTTGTATGCAATTTAGAGAGGTATATAAACCACTTCAGTTATAAATAGTTTCTAGGTTCTATCACGACCTGTTTCGGTGGATTATAAGCTCATCATCAGGTGAGCAAGAACCAAGAGCCACGTGGCCGCCGCAAATTGGACTCCAGGCTACGCTCAAGTGACCATATCTCGGCCGTACGTGCAGCTGTCGCCTGCCCTTAGCCTCGTGTCCAGTCTGCGGTGGCCACGTGTCACCCCGGTTCTTGTTCACGTAAAGACGGGGTAATAATGGCCCGAAACCAGCCGTGATTGAACCAAATAAACTCCTTACAACTAAAACGGTTTATTATCTGTTTACAAGATGCTCATATGAGGATGTCTTGTCAACCAAATTTTGTGCAGTTTAGAGAGATTTAACTTACAAATTGTCCGTCAGCGACTTCACTGCCTTCCGTAGATATGCGCATGTGTTACGTTACCAGGACTTCCGTATCTCCACAGTATTCACAGACGTCTGCTCGACTAACTTGTGTCGTGTGCTCACTGTTCATTAAACTTCTACATACGGCTCTTTAGTATTCAAACAGCTGTAATGTGTTACAATCAATATTTATATATGTTACGATAATGTAATTCCACTTTCCTCTAGTGTGCACAGCAGTTGTATCTTCACATATAGCGTAACGCACAGCGGGCTAGCTTGGGAGACAGGAAAATGAGCCAGCCCAGAATCGAATTCGTGGGACGGATTAGCAACTATGCACCGGCCAGTGTAGGTGTTGTTTTAGGTGGTTTCCCATACTCGTTAAGGCAGCTGCTGGGCTGGTCCCCAGTTTCCAAATCTCGAAAGATACGATTCACAAATAGTCAAAATAGGAAAAGATGCATGACAACAAAATGGAAAGACAGACAAAGACGTAATAAGTTACTGATAAGGCAGGGAGATGAAGCAATAATTGAACCACACCACCTAGCAAACTATGAGAATGAACATTTTTCACCTATTGCAGTGAAATTACAACAAAAATTCCCGAAAACCAGTATAGCACCAGTAAATAAGTACGATGATGTTACAACCAACTATAGGAAATGAAATCAGTAAACTTACATAAAACCCAAAAAATAAAAAGTCATTAGGCTTAGACGAGGTACCAATGTGTGTGTGTTGAAAACAGCACATACAGAATATACAAGTTCCCTTCACAAACATAATAACTGAATCATTCACTTCAGAGAAATTTCCAGAGCTTTTAGAACAGGCAATAGTTACACTTCTGCTGAAGGAAGGTAATGTAGAAGACACAAAATTTCCTGCCACCACGATTCTAAAAAATAACAATCAACTCTGAAAGGCAGATTAATAAATTACTTGAATAATATTTCAAGTGAATCTTTCTTTTCCCTGTCGTCATTCTCACATAACTGGCTTGATGCGGCCTGCCTCGAATTTCGAATTCCTCTCTTGTTTAAACGTCTTCACTCAGTAGCATTTGCCACTAACGTCCTCAATTATTTACGGAATGTATTACTAACTCTGTTTACCTCTACAGTTTTTACCTCCTACAGCTCTTTTTAGTACCAGGGAATTCTTTACCTGGTGTATTAACACATGCCCTACCATCGAGTGCCTTTTTTTTTTTTTTAGGGTTTTCCATATACTCCTTTCCTCGTACATGTTACGGAGAACCTCCTCATTCCTTAATCTACCAGTCCGCCTAATTTCAAACATTTTTCTGTAGCACCACATCTCAAATGCTTCGATTCTCTTCTTTTCCGGTTTTCTCACAGTCCTCGTTTCACTACCATACAATGCTGTTCTCCATAGGTACATTCTCAGAAATTTCTTCTTCAAAATAAGGTCAATGTTTCAACTACTAGAGTTCTCTTGATCAGCAATGCCCTTCTTGCTAGTGCGTGTCTGCTTTTTAAGTTCTCTTTGCTCCGTCCATCATTCTTTAATTTGTTTCCTAGGTAGTAGAATTCATTAACTTCATCTACTTTGTCATTCGTGATGTTAAGTTTCCTCGTTTCTGCTACTTCCCATTTATTTCGACTTTCTTCGATTTACTCTCAGTCCATATTCTGTACTCATCACACTGTTCATTCCGTTCAGAAGATCCTATTATTCTTCTTCACTTTCATTGAGGACAGCAATACCATCAGCGAATCTTATTGATTTCCTTTCACCTGGAATTTTAATTCCACTCTTAAACCTTTCTTTTATTTCCGTCATTGCCCCTTCGACGTACGAATTAAACTGTAGGGGTGAAAGATTACATCCCTATCTTACACTGTTCTTAATCCGGGCAATTCGTTCTTCGTCTTCCACTCTTATTGTTCCCTCATGGTTCTTTTACTTGATGTATAGTAACCCTCTTTCCCCGCAGCTTACATCTATTTTTCTCATAATTTCGAACATCTTGTATCATTTTACATTGTCGAACACTTTCACCAGATCGACAGATCCCATGAACATGTCTCGACCTTTCTTTACTCTTGCTTCCATTATCTACCGTAACGTCAGAATTGCCTCTCCGGTGCCTGTCCTTTCCTAAAGTCAAACTGATTTTCATCCAACACATCCTCAACTTTCTTTTCCATTCTTCTGTATTACCCTTGTCGCATGACTATACAATAATTCTCGATCTAGTCGACTTCCGCGATTTTTGGAATGGTGTGGATGAATTTTCTGTGAAAGTCAGATGGTATGTCGTCAGACTCATACATTCTATACGCCAACGTGAACAGTAGTGCTGTTGCCAACTTTTAGAAATCCTGATTGAATGTTATCCATCCCTACTGCCTTATTCGACCGTAAGTCTTCCGAAGCTCTTCTAAATTCTGATTCTGATACAGAATCCCCAATCTGTTCTATATTGACTCCTGGTTCCGCTTCTATCACGTCCCAGGCAAGTCTTCGCCCTCGTAGAGGCCTTCAATGTACTCTTTCCACTTATCCGCTCTCTCCTCTGCATTTAACAGTGAATTCCCACTGTGTTTTTCATTTCAACGAATGTTGTTTTGACTTTTCTACATACTGAGTCAGTCCTTCCGACAATCATTTCTTCTCGATTTTTTTCACGTTTTTCTTGAAGCCATTTCGCTTAGTTCCAGGCACTTCCTATTTATTTCATTCCTAAGTGACTTGCATTTCTGTATTCTTGAATTTCACTGAACATTTTTTTACTTCCTTCTTTCGTCGATCCGTTGAAGTATTTATTCCGTTACTCGTAGTTTCTTCGTAGCTACCTTTTTGTACCTGCGTTTTTTTTTCCAATTTCTGGGATTGCCCTTTTTAGAGGTGACCATTTCTCTTAACCGAACTGCCTACCAAGCTATTCATTATTGCAGTATCTATAGCCTTAGAGAGCTTCAAGTGTATCTCAATATTCCTTAGAACGTCCGCATTCCACTTCTTTGCGCATTGATTCTTCCTGACTAGTCTCTTGAATTTAAGCCTATTCTTCATCACTACTAAATTGTGATGTTAGTCTACATCTATTCCTGTGTG
This sequence comes from Schistocerca cancellata, assembly GCF_023864275.1. Taxonomy (NCBI): domain Eukaryota; kingdom Metazoa; phylum Arthropoda; class Insecta; order Orthoptera; family Acrididae; genus Schistocerca; species Schistocerca cancellata. The sequence goes on from NC_064627.1 coordinate 266,191,121, forward strand.
CACCTTAGAATCCAGCATCCCATTTCGAAATCTCTGTCTAACCATGATATAATCTTACTGAAACATCTCCGTATCTCCCGGTCTTATCCAAGTGAACCTTCTCCTATTGTGATTCGTGAGTAGAATATTTGCTATGACTAGCTGAAATGTATTGCAGAACTCAATTCTTCTGTCTCCTCTCCCATTCTTAGTACCAAACTCACATTCTTCCGTAATCCTTTCTTCTACTCCTTCCCCTACAACTGCATTGCAGTCCCCCATAACTTTTAGATTTTCATCTCCCTTTGCGTACTGAATTACCCTTTCAACATCCTCATGTAATTTCTCTGTCTCTTCAACTTCATCTTTCGACGTCGGCATATAAACATGAACAACCGTTGTCGGTGTTGGTTTGCTGTCGATTCTGATGAGAAAAACCCTATCACTGAACTGTTCACAGTACCTCATTCTCTGCCCTACCTCCGTATTCATAACGAATCCCATTGCCGTTATACCATTTTCTGCTCCTGTTAATATTGCTCAACTGACCATAAATCCTTGTCTGTTTTCTATTTCACTACACTGACAACCCTAGTATCTAGACTTAGCCTTTGCATTTCTATTTTCAGATTTTCTAGCTTTCCTATCACGTTCAATCATTCCACTTCCCAACTCGTAGAACGTTATCCTTTCGTTGGTTATTTAATCTTTTTCTCACGGTCACCTCACTCTTGGCAGTCCCGTCCTGGAGATCCGTATGGGAGCGTATTCCGGACTCTTTTGCCAATGGATAAATCATCATGTCAATTTTGGCAGACCACATTTCCTGTGGATACACATTACGTGCCTTTAATGCAGTGGTTTTCATTCCCTTACGCACCCTCAGTTTCGTTGATCATTGTTGATTCTTCCTACCACTAAGGGTAAGAGGGTACCCTGAGATAGTGTCGGCTCCTTCGCCATCTTTGACAAGGCAATTGATAGAAACACGGCGACTTCTTATCACGGAAGGCTTTGGCCACCACTGTTTATGATTTTTATTCCAAATTTACGCGGTGGCGGCGTTAGAACCCGAGACCGAGGACGTTTTGGTTAGTAGTCAATGACGCTACCCCTAGACCACGAGTGTTATCCCCTCTTAGCCAGCGTAAAATTTACAAAAATGGTAATTGATGCTCTTGGAAAAGAGAAATGCGTCATAGGCATATTTTTAGATCTTTCTAAGGCTTTTGATACGCTAGACCATAAGATTCTAGTAAATAAGCTAAAAGCATTAGGAATAAGGGGTAATAACAGTTTCTGATCGTATCTATCAGATAGCATACAAAGGGTAGATGAGCCAGAACATTAGGACCATCGACGTACTATCGATATAAAGGCGTCCAGGAGAGAGCAGCATAATCTGGCGAGGAATGACCGATATATACACGCACGGTGCGTGAAGTATCTGAGAGCGTGTTTTCCGTATGTAGAAAGGCGTGTGATCTATCTGAGTTTGACCAAGGGCAGATTGTGAGGGCCTAGAGGCTCTGCACGAACATATCTGAAACTGCACGACTTGTAGGGTTTTCGAGGAGTGCTGCGCTGAGTGTCTTCGACAGGTGGCGAAACCAAGGTCAAACCGCGTTCAGATGCCGTTGGGTTGGGTAGCCACCCCTCTTTACAGATTTCGGACATTGTAGGCTGGAAAGACTGGTAAAAGAGGAGAGGCGGCCAACTGTGGCGGAACTAACACAGGCTTTAATGCTGGACAGATTACAATTGTGTCTCCACAGCCAGCGACCACTGCATGGTCTGATGAACTTGCACAGCTCTCGTAAGTTAGACCCAGTAAATTACGCAATATACACAGGTAGTAGTTTTACGCAGAACGGCACATACAGGGCGAAGAACTCCCACACACAAAACGCGACAGCACATTTGAGATACCACAGTTCACCGCGAAAGTCGTAAAGGGCCACTCAACAGTTACAAGAACGATCCTGGATGGGTAAAAAGCTTACACACCAGAATTAACACAGCTAAAGGTGACAACGGCATTGTGATAGCATACAGGCGGTTGTATTCAGGCCTTTGCAGGGCTACATTGTCCTCCAGACGTAGCATGGCCCCAGTTCCGCTATTAGCGTCAAGTCTCACCTCACGTCGTCCACTCACAAACGTTGCTTCCGAAGTCGGCCAAAATAAACTCTGGGCTCTTACGGCCCACCATCAACCACAGCACGGCCAACAATGCAACGACGACGACTGACAGGGTCACTGCCATCTCTCGGTAACCAGCGTAACTTCCAGCGCGGATCGCTGCTACGCCGATTCCCCTTTCGAGTCCGCCTCCGTAGCGTCGCGATAGCGTTTCCGCCTATCACGCAGGGGGCCCGGGTTCGATTCCCAGGAGGGGACTGGTTGTTGTGTGTTGTTCATCATCATTTTCATCATCATTGACCCGCAAGTCGCCGAAGTGGCGTCAACTAAAGAGACTTGCAGTACGGCAATCGGGCCTCCCGGCCAACAATGCTATACGCTCATTTCCATTTCCCCCTTTCGAATCGTTTCTCGCGCACCTAAATCGGCGATCGCAACCAATCTCACCGCGGCAAGCGCAGGCACAAGAAAGGACACACTAACCGCTCCAGAGATAGGTTACGGCTCACAGACGGATAAACTAAATGCTTTCAAAGAAAACAAAAATTCCAGTTGTTTTTTGGACGCAGCTTGTAGACTCAGTCAAGACAAAAAAATGGTTCAAATGGCTCTGAGCACTATGGGACTTAACATATATGGTCATCAGTCCCCTAGAACTTAGAACTACTTAAACCTAACTAACCTAAGGACATCACACAACACCCAGTCATCACGAGGCAGGGAAAATCCCTGACCCCGCCGGGAAACGAACTCGGGAACCCGGGCGTGGGAAGCGAGAACGCTACCGCACGACCACGAGCTGTGCACTCAGTCAAGACATATTACGACTGTAATGAAAATGAAATTGAAGTGATCGGGACATGTAGACAGACGAATGGATTGTAAATGAACAGAGAGACAGTCAGTGTTGAATTTCGAGAGACAAAGAACACTGACACACCGAGCTATGGGAACTGGGCAGATATAAAATATGCAGCAGCAACGTGGATGGGTATCGTCGAGAACTGTGTTGCTTGGTGTAGTCTATATGGACTCTTTATCCTCAGCAATTAATGTCGAAAGGCTAATGAAGATGTACAAGTGATCACCAATCAGTACATAAATCTTCTAGAGGTGATGTGCAGATCGAACCTCTATCAGCAGTAACTGCTATTTTTAAAACTGCTTCGAATGTGATTGTGTATGTCAAGCTATTGATTTTCGACCGTATCGCAAATTCGTGAAGTGTCATCGCTGGTCGTAATGCAGTCCAGAATGTCTTCTCGCAGCCTCCAGGTAGATTTAACGATACTTGTCCTCGATGCGTCCGTTTTTATTTCTGTTTTGACCTTATCGGTGACGTACGTGACAACTGGTGGACTGTGCAGACTATATTTGAATGACAGAACCCTACACTGTGATCAACGTTGTTCTTGCACCTGTTGAGGTATATATGTTACGGTAATGCACTTCAGTGAAATCTGAGATGATCACAAAATGTGCTATTCTATTTTGTACTGTTGTTGTCATTGCCTGAAAATGTTTTTTATTCGTCTTTTCGGTCATTAAGCATGCAATACGTAAACTTCAGTTTAAAGCAGCGATCAGCCACTGTCTGAACGAAAGGCCTCACTTGTGCTGCGATTCATTCTTGATTGTCCTGCGAGTCTTTCATTGCACATGCGAGGGGAAAGGGGTCAAGGACTCTCTCGAAGAGGTTTCAACATTTTGCTTCTTTGCTTTCTTTTTCTGTAGTTAGGTGGTCTCCTAACTCCAACAACTTGGAAAAGTTAACTTTCATTCGTGACGTGCTCTAAGGTGCTTATCTTGAGAATCTCTTCCCCGAAGTTTCTAAACCCCCGCGTACTTCCTACGGCTTAAAAATTATACGGAAAGTTAGCTCCACTCTGTTTCCCTCTGCGTCCACAATTAATATAAGCCAATGTCGGCTTCTATAAAATGACATATCGTACCATTATCTTTAGAGATGAGTGAGCACCACCAGCTAGTGATGTAGAACGTATCTCGCTGTAGGTGCAGCAGTTCCGGGAAACTCTTGGCTCAAGTTTGAAGCTCTACTGAAAATCTGTGAGGATAACTAAGATTTTATACTGATGTATTTGTCTGATAATCCAACATGGAGAGAAATTTTGTGTGATGAGCTATGCTACTGGTTAGAGATTAAAGTTGCAATTAAGTAGAATAATTAAAGGAACGGAAATCGCAAGTGCCGTTTTTGACCAGTAACCAGTAACCATATGTGGAAATGTATCACAGAATATGAGAAATTCGCGAAAGGAGCGAATTGAAAAGTGTGAGCTGTGACGGAAACTGAAAATTACGTTAACTGATAGTTGTTTCTGTTGTGGTCTTCAGTCCAGAGACTGGTTGGATGCAGCTCTCCATGCTACTCTAACCTGTGCAAGCTTCTTCATCTCCCAGTACCTACTGCAACCTACATCCTTCTGAGTCTGTTTAGTGTATTCATCTCTTGGTCTCCCTCTACGATTTTTACTCTCCACGCTGACCTCCAATAATAAATTGGTGATCCCTTGATGCCCCAGAATATGTCCTACCAACCGATCCCTTCTTCTATTCAAGTTGTGCGACAAATTTCTCATCTCCCCAGTTCTATTCCATACCTCCTCATTAGTTATGTGATCAACTCATCTTATCTTCTGTATTCTTCTGTAGCACTACATTTCGAAAGCTTCTATTCTCTTCTTGTCTAAACTATTTATCGTCCACGTTTCACTTCCATACATGGCTACACTCCATACAAATACTTTCAGAAACGACTTCCTGACACTTAAATCTATACTCGATGTTAACAAATTTCCCTTCTTCAGAAACGCTTTCCTTCCCATTGCCAGTCTACATTTTATATCCTCTCTACTTCGACAATCATCAGTTATTTTGCTTCCCAAATAGCAAAACTCCTTTACTACTTTAAGTGTCTCATTTCCTAATCTAATACCCTCAACATCACCCGATTTAATTTGACTGCATTCCATTATCCTCGTTTTGCTTTTGTCCATGTTCATCTTATATCCTCCTTTCAAGACATTGTCCATTCCGTTCAGCTGCTCTTACAGGTCCTTTGCTGTCTCTGACAGAATAACAATGTCGTCGGTGAAGCTCAAAGTTTTTATTTCTTCCCCATGGGTTTTAATACCTACTCCGAATTTTTCTTTTGTTTCCTTTACTACTTGCTCAATATACAGATTGAATAACATCGTGGAGGGGCTACAACCCTTTGTCACTCCCTTCCCAACCACTGCTTCCCTTTCATGCCCCTCGACTCTTATAACTGCCATCTGGTTTCTGTACAAATTGTAAATAGCCTTTCACTCCCTGTTTTTTACCCCTGACACCTTCAGAATTTTAAAGAGAGTATTCCAGTCAACATTGTCAAAAGCTTTCTGTAAATCTACCAATACTAGCAACGTAGGTTTGCCTTTCCTTGATTTTCTAAGATAAGTCGTGGGGGGTCAGTATTGCCTTACGTGTTCCAACATTTGTACGGAATCCAAACTGATCTACCCCGAGGTCGGCTTCTCGCAGTTTTTCCATTCGTCTGTATAGAATTCGTGTTAGTATTTTAAGCCGTGGCTTATTAAACTGACAGTTTGGTAATTTTAACATCTATCAACACCTGCTTTCTTTGGGATTGGAATTATTATATTCTTCTTGAACTGATGGTATAAGCAATGAAAAATTACTCTGCAGGTCGGCGACGAAACGAAGGAACACGAATGTCGACAGAAAAAGTTTTGTTCAAAGACAGAGACTGTAATACACTCCTGGAAATGGAATAAAGAACACATTGACACCGGTGTGTCAGACCCACCATACTTGCTCCGGACACTGCGAGAGGGCTGTACAAGCAATGATCACACGCACGGCACAGCGGACACACCAGGAACCGCGGTGTTGGCCGTCGAATGGCGCTAGCTGCGCAGCATTTGTGCACCGCCGCCGTCAGTGTCAGCCAGTTTGCCGTGGCATACGGAGCTCCATCGCAGTCTTTAACACTGGTAGCATGCCGCGACAGCGTGGACGTGAACCGTATGTGCAGTTGACGGACTTTGAGCGAGGGCGTATAGTGGGCATGCGGGAGGCCGGGTGGACGTACCGCCGAATTGCTCAACACGTGGGGCGTGAGGTCTCCACAGTACATCGATGTTGTCGCCAGTGGTCGGCGGAAGGTGCACGTGCCCGTCGACCTGGGACCGGACCGCAGCGACGCACGGATGCACGCCAAGACCGTAGGATCCTACGCAGTGCCGTAGGGGACCGCACCGCCACTTCCCAGCAAATTAGGGACACTGTTGCTCCTGGGGTATCGGCGAGGACCATTCGCAACCGTCTCCATGAAGCTGGGCTACGGTCCCGCACACCGTTAGGCCGTCTTCCGCTCACGCCCCAACATCGTGCAGCCCGCCTCCAGTGGTGTCGCGACAGGCGTGAATGGAGGGACGAATGGAGACGTGTCGTCTTCAGCGATGAGAGTCGCTTCTGCCTTGGTGCCAATGATGGTCGTATGCGTGTTTGGCGCCGTGCAGGTGAGCGCCACAATCAGGACTGCTTACGACCGAGGCACACAGGGCCAACACCCGGCATCATGGTGTGGGGAGCGATCTCCTACACTGGCCGTACACCACTGGTGATCGTCGAGGGGACACTGAATAGGGCACGGTACATCCAAACCGTCATCGAACCCATCGTTCTACCATTCCTAGACCGGCAAGGGAACTTGCTGTTCCAACAGGACAATGCACGTCCGCATGAATCCCGTGCCACCCAACGTGCTCTAGAAGGTGTATGTCAACTACCCTGGCCAGCAAGATCTCCGGATCTGTCCCCCATTGAGCATGTTTGGGACTGGATGAAGCGTCGTCTCACGCGGTCTGCACGTCCAGCACGAACGCTGGTCCAACTGAGGCGCCAGGTGGAAATGGCATGGCAAGCCGTTCCACAGGACTACATCCAGCATCTCTACGATCGTCTCCATGGGAGAATAGCTGCCTGCATTGCTGCGAAAGGTGGATATACACTGTACTAGTGCCGACACTGTGCATGCTCTGTTGCCTGTGTCTATGTGACTGTGGTTCTGTCAGTGTGATCATGTGATGTATCTGACCCCAGGAATGTGTCAATAAAGATTCCCCTTCCTGGGACAATGAATTCACGGTGTTCTTATTTCAATTTCCAGGAGTGTATATACAACTAACACATACACCATATTCATGAGCCACAGCTACATTGATTTACTTACACTTTATTAAATTTTTTAATGCATTACAAATAAATATTTAAACAAACGGCTCACATCTTTCTATCACACCAATATTTAAAAACGGTAGTATGTCCATTCGTTAGTAAGCATCTCAAAATGAAGAGCATCTCTTTGGAAGAATACCATTTCTGTGTTGGCACATCACTTCCCTTCCCCCTCTCCCGTCTTTCACCGTCAAAGTCTCGAGACGTAAGGCATAAATCTCGCACCTGGCCTCTCAAACCAGAACCTCAGTCAGCAAATTGTGGCGAGCTGGTTATTCTCTCACTATCCTTTCAACAAGCAGTCCGCCTGCCTGGAGAGGTCTGAGGTCGTCTTCACTCTTCCATGGTACGTACTGGTTTCGCCCACAAAAGCAGCTTTAATGAAAATTCTGCTAAATACCTACCACGCAAATGCTACATAAATCCAGTCCATATGAAGTAGCAGCAAGTTAGTTTAATTAGCAGGCGTTCGGGATTCTTGCTTCACTCGTTTGAAGAAAATGTATAAGATTTTCTTTGAGTTGCTTTATCGTCTTTAAAACATGGAAATGGCAGGCAAGTCCGTTTTTATAGTCCCGACATCAATTACGCAATGTTGCGAACTATCTCTGTTACAAGTTCACGCATGAAAGCAGCCAAAAGATATGTTGTCCGACCAGATATTTTGAACGTCCTAAACAGTCACTGACCCACGATTACTTGCAAGTTATCACAATCATTCGTTTAGTAGGCCTCTTATAAAGAAGTGGTCGCCATAACGTCTCGTAATATGCACGAAACACGCCACGCGGAGTTTACGTAGGGAGTAGTATATGAAATGTTTACACGCGAATTTCTCCAAAAATAAACCACTCACAAAGGCCAAACGTTCACAAAATACTCAATACTGTGTTGGCTTTTCGACAACGACACGAGAACCGATCAAACGCACGAATTTATCCATTTGGTACCGATTTTATCAGTGCGGATTAACATAGGTGTTTACCAGGAGACGAGTACCGAGCGACTCTCTCGACTCATAGAGCTGAGGCACAAAGCCCTACTCAAATGCGCGGGAAATTCTGAATTCCTATTCGCTAGTATGTTAGGCAGGCAATCGGATTATCTCGAGCATTTCTGTACGTGACCATATCTCTAACATGCCAATAGGATTACCACAAGTAATTCACACCAGAATTCTCGTAATTCCGGTAATAATACCACAGTCCATCTGAAACTATACCTGTTCCATATTTTGTACTCATTACATTGTTCACTCTATTCAGCTTCTCGCAGCTAGTTTGCCCGACAAGATATTTTTATAGTAAAAGACAAAGACCTGTTGGTGGTGTCTTTTACTATAAAAATATCTTGTCGGGCAAACTAGCTGCGAGAAGCTGAATAGAGTGAACAATGTAATGAGTACAAAATATGGATTGAGAGTAAATCGAAGAAAGACGAAAGTAATGAGAAGTAGCACAAATGATAACTAGGATAAATTTAACATCAGGACTGATGGTCATGAAGTAGATGAATTTAAGGAATTCTGCTACATAGGCAGTAAAATAATGAATGATGGACGGAGGAAGGAGGACGTAAGCAGACTAGCTGTGGCAGAAACGATACTCCTCGCCAAGAGAAGTCTATTAGTATCAAACATGGGACTTAATTTGAGGAAGAAAATTCTGAGAGTGTACGTCTGGACCACAGCATTGTATGTAGACATGGGCCGTGGGAAACAGGAACAGATGGGAAACGAAGCATTTCAGAAGTGGTGCTATAGACGAATGCTAAAAATTAGGTTGACTAGTAAGGTGAGGAACGAGGAGGTTCTGCGCAGAAACAGAAACGAGTATGTGGGAAACACTGATAAAGAGTAGGGTTAGATTGTTAGGACGTCTGTTATGACATTAGGGAATGATTTCCGTGGTACTAGAGGGAGCTGTAGAAAGCAAAAACTGTAGAGAAAGACAGATATTGGAATACATCCAGCAAATAATGAAGTTCGTAAGTTGGAAGTACTACTTTGAGATGAAGAGATTGACACAGGAGAGACACTCGTGGCTGACCGCGGCAAACCATTCAGAGAACTGATGAAAAAAAAATGCAGACATTACTCACGACACGTCCTCATAGCTTCCGTCAGTACCCCTTCCCTACTTCTCAAACTCTCCTGCAAACCTTGCTGGTCTAGCAGCTTTGAACTTAATGATGTTGCATGTCCATTGGAGGGCACTCAGCTGCGGACAGGAAGCATTAAAGTCGACGTCACAGCGTCGGATACAGTATTGGTTGATACTGGACTAGGCGCGATTTACTGGCCCACTAACCTCTGAGTAGAGGCGAACGTCATAGCCATGTGAGCGAGGCCCACGAGAAAGACAGGCCGCGGCGCATACGTCACGAAGATAGGCCGAGCTCGCTCAAGTCAGCAGAAAAACTGCGTTTCTACACCTGTCAACTCGTAACTGGGTTTGTAAGTACAAACGAGAATTGTATCTTCTACTGGAAACCATTATTATGGAATTTTACTGTTATTTGTCCTACAATAATAGAAAGTGCATGGGGATAGTAATGGTTTGTCACAGCTGTACTGCTGTACAACAGAATTAAAAATGGTTCAAATGGCTCTGAGCAGTATGGGACGTAACATCTGAGGTCATAAGTCCCCTAGAACTTAGAACTACTTAAACCTAACTAACCTAAGGACATCACACACATCCATGCCCGAGGCAATATTCGAACCTGCGACCGTAGCGGTCGCGTGGTTCCAGACTGAAGCTCCTAGAACCGCTCGGCCACATCGGCAGGCCCAACAAAATTAAAATCATGTCAAAATCGTTATCAGTTGCATAAGGCACCACATCTTGTATGAAATGAGGACTGCTACGCAGAAGAGACTAAATGTTATAAACAAGCCGTTATACCATTTATGTCGAGAATTGATTTTAAATTTTGTTGTTCAAGTAGTAATCAGTAAGACTTTATAATAGCAGATTCCAGTAGAAGTTGCAGTTCTCGTTAGTACGTACACACCCACTTGCCATTTAATAGGTTTGGAAACGCATTGTGCCCGCTGAGTTAAGCGAGCGAGCGAGCTCTGGCCTACCTCCATGACGTACGAACCACGGCCTCGCCTGTGGGCAGTTCAACAGAGACACAGACAAATAGCGCCGTGCACACACACTATAAAAATGGTTCAAATGGCTCTGAGCACTATGGGACTCAACTGCTGAGGTCATTAGTCCCCTAGAACTTAGAACTAGTTAAACCTAACTAACCTAAGGACATCACAAACATCCATGCCCGAGGCAGGATTCGAACCTGCGACCGTAGCGGTCTTGCGGTTCCAGACTGCAGCGCCTTTAACCGCACGGCCACTTCGGCCGGCGCACACACACTATACGCTAATTGCTGTTTACCATAGCCTACAGTGTCCACATGATAGACCGAGAGTTGTTGAGCCAACTACTTCTCTTCCATCAACGCCATGGTTTCCTGTAATTAACTAGTGCCTACCGTGATGCGGAAAATTTACACTCTGAAACTACTAACACGAGCGTCTCGTAAAGACATTTAGTCTACTGGTGCCACATAAACAAACGTAAAGTGTGGGCTGAAATGTACATTGGCTGTAGCTTACTGTGCTTTAATGTACATCAGGGACAAGAGTGGACAGGATGGAAGATATCTACATCTACATTGAAACGTCCCCTTAGAACAATTTATACACGACTGTGCTTAAACTGACACACAATATTTTTAGCGCAACGCAATCTGACTTACAAAAATCCCTGCAAAAGAATGGCCCTGACTAACATTAACCTGTACCTTTCACAAATCACTTACCTCACCAAAAATCTTCGTTACTCGAACTACTGCAATACAGCGAGCGCCACTACTGCCAGCTAAATAAAAGATTCAAAGTACGGAAGGCACTAACTACTGATAGGCATAGTTAGCAAATGAAAGATTTTAATAGAGAACAAACAATGTATTTACCTTAATAGTGTTGAAAAAGCATAATATACATAGCAGTTCATAATATCCATTCTGTACTCAAAAATCCGCTATCTCATTTCCCACATCCACCACTGCTGGCGGCTCACCTCCACCTGCCCAACGCTACGCGCTGTTCACATCCAGCTGCCACTGCCCAACACTACAATGGCAGACAACAATGCAAACTAGCCACAGACTGCACACAGCACAGCCAGTGATTTTCATACAGAGCGCTACGTAACGTTGCCAATAAGAAAACATAAACAGCCTACTTACAACATCTACATCGATACCCGGCAATCCAACTTAGGGAATATGGTGGAGAGTAGCCCGTACCACTATCAGTCATTTCCTATCGTGTTCCATTCGCGAATAGAATGAGGAAAAAAAAGACTTCTGTATGCCTCCGTATGTGCCATAGTTTATCTTATCTTCGAGGTCCTCATGCGCAGTGTATGTTGGAGGCAACAGAATAGTCCTGCAGTCAGCTTCAAATGCGATTCTATAGATTTTCTAAATAGTATTCCTTGAATGTCACTTTCCCTCAAGGGATTCCGATTTGAGTTCCCGAAGCATCTTCGTGACACTTGCGTGTTGTTCGGACCTACTAGTAACAAACCTAGCAGCCCGCCTCTGAAATGCTTTGATATCTTCCCTTAATCTGACCTGGCACGGCTCCCAGACACTCGGGCGGGCACTACCGAGGAATAGGTCGCACGAGCGTCCAATATGCGGTTTCCTTTACAGACGAACTATACTTTACTAAAATTCTCCCAATAAACCGATGTGGACCTTTCGCCTTCCCTAACACGATCCTCACATACTCGTTCCATTTGATATCGCTTTGCAACGTTGTGATTATCAGGAACTCTTAAAGTGATAAATAATCTAAAAATGATGTCTACGGTTATTAGGGTTTAGTGATACATTGGCATCCTCTGGTATGGATGTACTTTATACTAGTCTCATGGGCAAGAGGGAAGGTGGCCAAAAGTTAAAAGTTATTAGAAACGAAAAATGACAGTAGATGAATGGTCGATAAATATTGGAACGAGACTGAGGCAGACTGTAAGGTAAAGAATAAGCCGGTGTATTTGGGGCTACGTGACCAACCGGCTGTGACGCCGGGTGACAAGCACAAGTTCGCAGGGTGCTAGAGGGGTGCATTCCTGAGCTGCTTTGCGCTGCAGTTGCAGCACTGGCGAGGAATTCCTCCCTCCCGTCACCTCTCGAGAGGATACGTAACCGTGAGGATAGCTCCTGACGGAAATAGTGAGTTTTTAATACAAAAATAATAAGCACACTGAGCGACATAATCCACTACATTATAAAAATGTATGTACGTATATATGCATGTTTGTATGCTCCACATCTCTTCCTATCTTGACCGATTTCAACTAAACTTGGTACGCAGTTCACTTACAGTCTAGAAAGAATCACTGTGGGGATAAGAACCACTAATCAACAGAAAGGATGGAGACAAGTTTGAAAAGAAATGTAGAATACACACACAATATTCGCCCAGTATTTTCGAAAGAGAGCACTTAGTGACTTGCAACAAACGTAGCACATGATGTCAAACCTTCATGATTTTTTTCTCTCTGACAAACCCCACAAAATGACGAAAAGAAAAAAGATTGTCGCTTGCAACATTTCGGCTGTTCATGCAGTAAAACTGCGGCATCAGGCTTGAGGTTTTAATTACACATTTCACAGATAGTATGCACATATGCCACTGAATGTATCCTACCATTGTAGGACATACAGTTCAGAAGATGTGACTTCATAGACATTGAAGAAAACGAAATTTCAAGGCGAAATGTGTTAGAGATACAGTTGAAATACGTGTAAAAATGTGTGAAATACATTAAATATATTTGATATACATGTGGCGCGTGCGTACACGGGCAAATCTACGAGTACAATGCTCTTCTGAAATGCATGAATCGATTTCAACCAAATTTTATACACACTACTTGTTGTTGTTCTGGTCTTCAGTCCAAAGCCTGGCTTGATGAAGCTCGCCATGCCACTCCATACTGTGCAAGCTTCTTCATCTCCCAGTACCTACTTCAACCTACATTCTTCTGAATCTGGTCTCCCTGTACGATTTTTACCCTCCACGCTGCCCTCCAATACTAGGTTAGTGAAGCCTCAGAATGCGTCCTACCAACCGACCCCTTCTTCTAGTCAAGTTCTGCCACAAATTCCTCTTCTCCCAGATTCTGTTGAGTACCTTCTCGTTAGTTACGTGATCTACCCATCCAATCTTCAGCTTTTTTCTGTAGCACCACAATTCGAAAGCTTCTGTTCTCTTCTTGTCTAAAATGTTTATCGTCCATTTTTCCTTTCCATACATGGCTATACTCCATACAAATACTTTCAGAAATGACTTTCTGACACTTAAATCTACACTGGATGTTAACAAATTTCTCTTCTTCAGAAACGCTTTCCTTGCCATCACCAGTATACATTTTATATCCTCTCTACTCCCAAGTAGCAAAACTCATCTACTACTTTAAGTGTCTAATTCCCTCAGCATCACCTGTTTTAATTCGACTACGTTCCATTTTCCTCGTTTTACTTTTGTTGATGTTCATCTTATATCCTCCTTTCAAGACACTGTCTACTCCGTTCAGTTGCTCTTGTAGGCCCTTTGCTGTCTCTGAACGAATTACAATGTCATCGGCAAATCGTACAGTTTTTATTCCATCTCCATAGATTTTAATTCCTACTACAAGTTTTTATTTTGTATGATTTAATGCTTCCTCAGTATACAGATTGAATAACGTGGGGGGAGGGGGCGGGGGTAGGCTACAATCCTGTGTCACTCCCTTCGCAACCACTGCTTCCCTTTCGTGCACCTCGACTCTTACAACTGCCATCTGGTTCCTGTAAAAATTGTAAATAGCCTTTTGCTCCCTGTATTTTATCCCTGCCAGTCAACATTGTAAAAGGCTAAGTCTACAAATGCTAGAAACGTAGATTTGCCTCTCAACCAATCTTCTAAGATAAGTCGTGAGGTCAATATTGCCTAGAGTATTCCAAAATTTCTACGGAATCCAAACTCATCTTCTCAGAGGTCGGGTCCTACCAGTTTTTCAATTGGTTTGTAAAGAATACGTGTTACTATTTTGCAATCGTGACTTATTAAACTGATAGTTAAGTAATTTTCACACCTATCAACACCTGATTTCTTTGGAATTATTATTTTCTTCTTGAAGTCTGAAGGTATTTCGCCTGTCTCATACATCTTTCTCACCACATGGAAGAGTTTTGTCGTGGCTGGCTCTCCAAAGGCTATCAGTAGTTCTAATGGAATGTTGCCTACTCCCGGGGCCTTGTTTTGGCTCAGGTCTTTCAGTGCTCTGTCAAACTCTTCTCGCGGTATCATATCTCCCATTTCATCTTCATCTACATTCTCTTCCATTTCCATAATATTGTTTTCAAGAAGATCGCCCTTGTATAGACCCTTTATATACTCCTTCCACCTTTCTGCTTTCCCTTCTTTGCTTAGAACTGGGTTTCCATCTGAGCTCTTGGTATTCATACAAGTGGTTCTCTTTTCTCCAAAAGTCTCTTTAATTTTCCTGTAGGCAGTATTTGTCTTACCCCTAGTGATACATGCTTCTACATCCTTACATTTGTCTTAGAGCCATCCCTGCTTAGCCATTTTGCTCTTCTGTCGATCTCATTTTTAGAGACGTTTGTCTCGCCTACTTCATTTACTGCATGTTTATATTTTCTCTTTTCGTCAATTAAATTCAGTATCTCTTCTGTTACCCTAGGATTTCTACTATCGCTCGTCTTCTTACCTACTTGATGAACTGCTGCCTTCAGTATTTCATCTCTCAAAGCTACCCATTCTTCTACTGTATCTACTTCCCCCGTTCCTGTCAATCGTTCCCTAATGTTCTCTGAAACTCTCTACAGCCTGTGGTTCTTTCAGTTTAGCCAGGTCCCATCTCCTTGAATTCCTACCTTTTTGCAGTTTCTTCAGTTTTAATCTATAGTTCATAACCAATAGATTGTGGTCACAGTCCACATCTGCCCCCGGAAATATCTTACAATTTAAAATCTAGTTCCTAAATCTCTGTCTTACCATTATATAATCTATCTGAAACCTTCATGTGGCTCGAGGCCTCCTCCACTTATACAGCCTCCTTTCATTATTCTTAAATCAAACGTTAGCTATGATTAAGTTATGCTCTGTGCAAACAGAACAGGACAAGCAGCCATATCCGGCCGAAGATCAGTATCAGCCTGAGACAGAGCCTGAAACCAGAACGTCAGACAAACTGGAGAGGCCTTCCGTTCAGCCCTCTGGAATGTCTTTCGCCCCCTGCCACACTTCGAGACGACCTCCCACTCTACCACAGGTGAGGGGTCAGATTCAATGTGGGCAGTATCCTGGACAGCCACAGTCGTAGTCCGATCGGGGGATGCGTGGGACGAGCTGGCCGTCCCCGACAAACCCCCATCCGGAACCCCACAGTGATGCCCATTGGCAACAGCCTCAAGCTGTGTGACCGAAGCCAACACTGCCTGAAGCTGGGAGCGAAGGAATGCCAACTCAGCCTCCATCCGAACACAGCAGTGGCAGTCACTATCCATGCTAAAAACTGTTGTGCAAAGAACGTCTGAACTAATCTACAGAGAGCACAAACAATTCGACACAAAAGTTAAATGGTTATTAAAATACAAGATTGCCTATAAATGCAGTAATGCTGCTACTTGCGCACTGCTGACACACTGCTCGGCGGCGGAAGGAGACTACGCGATTTTACACTATTCAGGTACTAAAACGCGATGCTACAACTCTCAAATACTATAATACGACCGGAATTTATGAATTAAACAATGCAAGTACCAAAACACGCAAAGAAATTAAGAATTAAACTATGTAACAAATAAGTGAGCTAAGAGTATACGAGTACCTACTGCAACCTACATCCTTCTGAATCTGCTTAATGTATTCATCTCTTGGTCTTTCTCTACGATTTTTACCCTCCACGCTGCCCTACAATACTAAATTGGTGATCCCCTGATGACTCAGAACATGTCCGACCAACCGATCCCTTCTTCTAGTCAAGTTGTGCCACAAACTTCTTCCCAATTCTATCCCATACCTCCTTATTAGTTATGTGATCTACCTATCTAATCTTCAGCATTCTTCTGTAGCACCACATTTGGATAGCTTCTATACTCTTCTCGTCCAAACTATTTATCGTCCATGTTTCACTTCCATACATGGCTACAATCCATACAAATACTTTCAGAAACGACTTCCTGACGCCTAAATCTATACTCGATGTTAACAAATTTCTCTTCTTCAGAAACACTTTACTTGCCATTGCCAGTCTACATTTTATATCCTCTCTACTTCGACCATCAACAGGTATTTTGCTCCCAAAATAGCAAAACTCCTTTACTTCTGTAAATGTCTCATTTCCTAATCTAATTCCCTCAGCACCACCCGACTTCATTCCATTATCTTCGTTTTGCTTTTGTTGGTGTTCATCTTATATCCTCCTTTCGATACACTGTCCATTCCGTTCAACTGCTCTTCCAAGTCCTTTGCTCTCTTTGACAGAATTACAATGTCATCGACGAACCTCAAAGTTTTTATTTCTCCATGGATTTTAATACCTACTCCGAATTTTTCTTTTGTTTCCTTTACCTGTTGCTCAATACACAGACTGAATAACATCGGGGAGAGGCTACAACTCTGTCTCACTCCCAAATAGAAAGACAACAAAAATAATTAATTTGTAGTTGTGTCAGGTGACAACGGATAACAGGGGTTGGTAGATTCAGTTTTGGAATAAATAATTGTGTTTAGCCCTGAACTGTACTGCTCACAATAGTTGCGGAACATACCTCAGGAGGGAGCGTGTAGCCCTCGCGACGCAGCTGAACGTAGTCTCAATGTCTACATCAGTACACTTGCTATGCAATCCGCTGTGAAGGTGTTGAGACCGAGAAGAATTACTGCTTGGATGCCCCTGTGTGAGCTGTAATCAGCTTAATGTCGTCTTCATCGTCCTTAAAGGAACGATACACAGTGAGACGAATATCTTCAGAATCTACGCTTAATACACCTTCTCCAAACTTTTCTAAGTAGGCTTTCGCTGTATAATTAGCGTGTCTTCAAGTATAAACCAATTCGGGTTTCCATAACACTCACCCATGGATCAAAACCTGTGGCCAGTTGCGCCGCCCTTCTTTGAGAATATCCAATGTCCATTCGTAGGTAGCAGCACAGGTCAAACGCTTCTGCTTCTTGTGTAGGCAGTGTTTGTACTGTCAGTCTGCAATTTATATCCTCTTTCCTTCTGCTCTCGTCCGTTATTTTTCTGACATATTACTTCTCATTTCCTAATATAACTGAAGACTTCGCCTGTAGCAATGGTAAGTGACACTCGATGAGGAACAGAGTTATTGCATGTAAAACGTGGTCGTCATGTGTTTTATTCGTTTCAATTTATAGTTCCACGATAAACTGAAAAATTTTGCCTTTATCTCTGTTTTCAGATTCCCAGTAATGGCAACTTTACCAGGATGTGTGCATGTAAAATGTGGTAATTCCCAAAAACATGGCTGCCAGTAGTAGTAATGTGTGCAGTGTTTATGTCAGGATGCACATACAAAGATGATGTCGATAACTGTGGCACAGATATAGGTCGTGAACATGTTTCTGAGTAAAAATACATTTCAAAAGTTGTTACTAATCAAGTAAATGTTAATAATTAAGCAAGTAAAAAATTTCTTACTGGACAATGTGATGGCAGCAACGTTAAGACCAACTCTTAAGGGGCGATGTAATGGATTTTGATCCAAAAATGGATTTTTCAAAAATAATATTTTCTAGATCTACACAGTTTAATCAATGTTGTGTGTGAATTAAATCATGATAGCAGCTTTGAAATACCTTTAAATTGCTAAGCTGATTAACTCTACTCTGGAGGCCACTCCCGCCTTTTCCGACATTTGGGGAACTGCTTGGTTCAGCGGAATTTTTATCAGCGTGAAGGCTATTTTCTTTCTATATCTTTGGCTGATATCTACATCTTTGGCTGACATCTGTATCTCTGTCTGACATCTGTATTAGTAGGTGGAAAGTTGAATTCGCAGACCTTTAAGTGGAAGTCAATATTTACGTATAAAGGGTGGTGGGGAAACTGTGTTTAGGAAACGGAGGTTCCATGGAAATCGATTCAACAACAACAAAAAAAAAAAAAGAGGAAGCAGCTCGAAATGAAGAACATAAGCTCTCAGCCTCTGCAGCAAAACTTGGGACAGGAGAATTGTACAGGTGCGTGAATGATGTTGATATAGATTCCACTGGATTCAGACTTATTGATTTAGAGCTTCTCCGCCAGGCTATCAAGTTATCATGTTAATGTGTTAGCAGTAAAAATACGGAATGCGTTATTGTTTGTTGTTGAAGAAAAAAGAGTGGGAATAGCTTGTGATTGTAAATTAATTTGAAATTAGTGTGGCTGTGAATTTTCATTTTCCTCCTCCAAAAAACTGACACTGGTACCTACAAAAAAAATTTAGGCTAGCATATGCTCTAAGATGCTTTGTACAGGGCAGGGAAGGAGGTAATTTATTTGTGGTTTTCTTAACATGCCTCCACAGTATGCTAGGTTTGAAAAAATAAATAAATACATGTCTGATGATGCTGTATGCGATACTGCCAAAGTATCTATGAAAGAAGCAGTTGAGGAATTGGAGGAAATAAACCAAAAAGAAATAGATCCTGTGGTAGATATTCATGACAGTGAAACTCCTACAAATGTTACTGACCTGTGTGTGTCTGTAGATGGGACCTGGATGGAAAGGGGTCACACATCTCTGTATGGAGTTGCATCTGTTATTGGCATTGGATCAGATAAACTTTTAGATGTAGAAATTATGTCTAAACACTGTCACCAGTGTGAAACAAGAAAAATGTCCAACAATGAAGACAGTGTGATACTGTGGCAAGAACAGAGTGCAGTAGCATGTTCTAAAAATTATAGTGGCTCAAGTGGGGGCATGGGGGCTGCTGCAGTTGTGAGAATGTTCTCCAGATCTGAGGACCAGTATGGTGTTAGATGCACTAAATACCTTGGTGATGGGGATGCCTCTTCGTTCACAGCTGTAACGTATAAAAATACATACAATACAACAATAGAAAAGTTGGATTGTGTTGCCCCCATCCAAAAGAGGCTTGGTGGTAGGCTTCGTCGCTTGCTGAAAGAGAAGAAATATGAAGTATTTGAGGATGGAAAACAACTAGAAAGAAAAGGCCAGCTTACTCTGAAAGAACTCGATTCTCTTCAGTTATTTTATGGGAGAGATATCAGGAAAAACACACATAATTTAGAAGCAATGAGGCGTGCTGTGTGGGCAATTTTTTCTCACAAACTATCCATTGACCAAACACCAATGCACAATCTGTGTCCGAAAGACGATTGCTGTACGTTCAACAACAGAAATGAGACGTATTCACATAAACACTCATAACCAGAACCTATTATGAATGCAATTAAGCCCACATTCAGGTTTCTTGCAAACCCTGATTTACTGAAGAAGTGTCTTCATGGAAAGACACAAAATACAAATGAAAGCCTCAATAATTTAATTTGGATTATATGCTCAAAAAGGACATTCTGTGGACTTGAAGTACACAAAATAGATGTCTATGATGCAGTTTTATGTTACAATAACTGAAATAATGGCAGAATTGGGGTGCTGAAGAGAGTTGGTATAGATCGTAGTGTGGTTACAACAACAGCATGTTACACCATCGACGAGAGCAGGGTCAAGAAAGCTAACATATCAGTGTCTTACCTGAAAATACAGGCCAGGTATATTCGAAAAGGAGAAAAGAGAAACCTGAAGATTGTTGAGTATCAGTATGGAGGCTTTTAAAATTAGGTAAGCTTATTACATGTAGAAGTATGAAAAGAAAATCTTTGAACATCGTTTTCTCTGTTTTATATTTTTTACGTTATTAGAAGGCTTTTCTCAAAAAGTATATGCGCTAACGTTAGGAAACTTTCAAGAACTGTTCGCGACGTGCTGCTGTCTCCCTGGAACTAAAAAATACGAGATCCTGCAATTATATTCCGATTTTTAGATGACTGTATGAAGAAAAAAAGTTAATTTTCGATATGCAAAATTACAAACTCTGTTAATGGTACAATTTGTACCATAAATTAATAACTGTAGTTCAGTGGTCTTATAACCTTCTCGGGACACTACAACAAAATTTTCAGATTAATTGCATGATTAGAATTTGAGTTATGGCTTTTTATAAAGAAAAAGACAATAAAAATTAAAAGGTCAACTTTCTGGCAAAATATTAATCCAACTGATTTTATTATATTCGTCCGTTAAAACACAGTTCTTTTGCTATATACATGCAAAAGTTTAGGTTTGTACATTAATAAATATGGCTGTAATGATTTTTTAAATAAATGTTTACATTTTCCGTTACATCCACCTTAACATTGTTTACGGGCTATAGTTCAAAAATGGTTCAAATGGCTCTGAGCACTATGCGACTTAACGTCTGAGGTCATCAGTCCCCTAGAACTTAGAACTACTTAAACCTAACTAACCTAAGGACATCATACACACCCATGCCCGAGGCTGGATTCGAACCTGCGACCGTAGCGGTCGCGCGGTTCCAGACTGTAGCGCCTAGAACCGCTCGGCCACCCCGGCCGGCACGGGCTATAGTAAGGTGACAATAATATTAATTATGTATAGCAATGAATCATAGATTAATTTTTTACGTTATTATGCTTTATTATTATAAAAATTGGTAATGCAGATCATAATGACATAAACTGGAACAATTCGGAGTTTTTAATCTTGTAGTTTTCAGATATTTCTCAGTGATGTTCCGTTAACTCCTCCAGCAAGAAACAGTCGTAAGTCAATGCTAACTCATGTTAGGTAGACTCAGTTCGCAAATAAACAATGTTAATTACCCATTGACTGACTGTTTTGGATATAATGTACTATTTTAAGAACTTGTCGTTACTCCGGAAATATTTGAAAACGAGGACTTATCCGATTAAAAGAAAACCCGTGGATGCACTTGAAATGTCATATTTATGTGATCTCATTGAAACTTTACCGTGCAGCTTCTCAAAACTACCAGCTTGTTCCTAGTAAATTTTGTTGGCTTTATTTTACTTTGATATATATTCAAACTACAGCCTCTTTTCAGGACATCACTTTCTTTCAACTGATCTGAGTCCTTCGCCATCTCTGCTTGCTTATTGTAGATACTGAATAACGCGGAAGATACGCCACAGTCCTTCCTCGGTCCCACCTTTTCATGTCCGTCGCCTCTTATAACAGCACATGCAGATGACGTTGCGTTCCCAGTATGTTATCCACCATACCTTTAGAATTTCAAAAAGTTCATTCAAATCAACATTTCTGGGAACAGTAACAACAGCAAGATACCTAGGAGTAATAAAGAATCATTCTTCTAAAGTAGAACGACTACATAAAATTAGTTGTAAGAAAATCAGATTTCAGGCTGGACTACATTAGAAAAATCCTAAGGAAATTTTTCGTCCTCGAAAGAAGCTCGTCCGACAGATTCTTCAACATTGCTCTGCAGTTTGGTTCGCTTTCCAGGCAAAATGTGGAAAGGATCCAAAGAAGAGCAACACGTTTGTCACGAGTTCGATTAGTAAGCGCTATAACTTCCGAATATGCTCATGAAAATCTACTGCCTGATGTTGCAAGACAGACTTTGAGCATCTCGGAGAGGTTTATAAAGTGTACCTTCCTTAAAGTCGTCATCAGCCTTTAACTTTGTCATTTAAATCACACTGAGTGACCATGATAGCAAAATCAGAGGAATTGCTCTTCATTCGTCTCACATACGGATGGAATGGAAAAGAGGAATAGGAATAGTGATATTAGAACTGTCCTTCACATTACACAGGAAAGGTGAATTAAAGCATATAGATTTAGGTAGATGTTGGTTTCGTCTGCACTGAAACTGCCCTCTCTCTGTGAATACAAAGGACTCAAATCGTTTGGTTCAGCTGTATTCGCAAAGTGCCCAGTAGTAATTTCCGGGAAGTTTCTATATTCGAATGTCAATTTGTGAAGAGTAGTGTATATATCATTAAGTCATTAAACATGATCAATCCTAAAAAAGAAATGCCTACTAGGTCCTGAGGAAAAAATATCCAACAGAACGCTGAGACGTAGGAGGGAAACAATGAAAACAAATTGTTGCGATTATTTAAAGCTCATAATGTGAGACTCTGCAGAATCCCAAGTGGTTTTTTGCAATTTTTATTGAATAACACAGGCATATATAAAATTAAACTAAGTTTCATAAGCGGTAACAAAGTATTTCGACAGCTTCTGGCGCAATAATTTTCGCGAGAATTTTAGGGTTCTTATAGGCATTTCGGACTTAGCCCAGATGCATTTATTCATCTTCCCGCGAACATTTCTCGCATTTTCCTCAGAACGAATGAGCCTTCGGAATTCGTCCCTGCTGTTGCTACCAGCTGACGCAGGGGATAGTAAGATAAATGTAAAGTAATTTCAGCAGATTTATTCAAAACTGCGGTCGTACCGCTGAGACCTTATGCGAAGGTCCATTACTTTAAATGATTGATTTTACACAGCATTGTCGATGCTTATTACGAACATTTCTTTGCGTCGAACTTTTTACTCGATCACAGTTTAGTAATATTACTGTTGTAATCACTACCATGTCGTGCACATAATATTGTAGGTAATAAACGTTTCCGACTGCTACGCAGAAATGCGCAGAACACTTGATTTATTGACGAGACGTGGATGCTGTATCCACATCTGTTGCTGCATGTAATTGTTACGATGTGTGTTTGTGTGTGTATGTGAGTGTGTGAGTGTGTGTGTGTAACGCTATATCCAGTGCAGACGTATGGTTTATGATGCTGTAGTTTCCTTGTTTTATTCTGGTGTATTATGTCCCTAGATGCACTTGACAAAGGCCAGTGCTCGAAACCGGTAGCACACTCAAAAGTAATTCCAGATGCAGCCGTGGAACAAAGTCCTTCCTCAAGACGTTTTTACTGGCAGACAAACTGTCCTCATATGCTTCAGTAACAAACAGTCAACTTTCAGCTGCACATATTTGTAGTTTCTTATTCGATACTTATACAGGGTGTTACAAAAAGGTACGGCCAAACTTTCAGGAAACATTCCTCACATACAAATAAAGAAAAGATGTTAAGTGGACATGTGTCCGGAAACGCTTAATTTCCATGTTGAGTTCATTTTAGTTTGTTCTTCCACCTACGCTCAATGGGGCACGTTATCATGATTTCATACGGGATAATCCACCTGTGCTGCTAGAACATGTGCCTTTACAAGTACGACACAGCATGTGGTTCATGCACGATTGAGCTCCTGCACATTTCAGTCGAAGTGTTCGTACGCTTCTCAATAACAGATTCGGTGACCGATGGATTGGTAGACGCGGACCAATTCCATGGCCTCCATGCTCTCCTGACCTCAACCCTCTTGACTTTCATTTATAGGGGCATTTGAAAGCTCTTGTCTACGCAACCCCGGTACCAAATGTAGAGACTCTTCGTGCTCGTATTGTGGACGGCTGTGATATAATACGCCATTCTCCAGGGCTGCATCAGCGCATCAGGGATTCCATGCGACGGAGGGTGGATGCATATATCCTCGCTAACGGAGGACATTTTGAACATTTCCTGTAACAAAGTGTTTGAAGTCACGCTGGCACGTTCTGTTGCTGTGTGTTTCCATTCCATGGTTAATGTGATTTGAAGAGAAGTAACTAAATGAGCTCTAACATGGAAAGTAAGCGTTTCCGGACACATGTCCACATAACATATTCTCTTTCTTTGTGTGTGAGGAATATTTCCTGAAAGTTTGGCCGTACCTTTTTGTAACACCCTGTGTACCATGCGGACACTCCGGTATGACTGATATAAGTATCGATACTTCTGTATAACTTTAATATTATATATATAGTATATATACATTTAAAGTGACGGACTGTCGCGTAAGGTCTCAGCGGTACGACCGCAGTTTTGAATAAATTTGCTGAAATTACTTTACATTTACCTTACTACCCCCTGCGTTATACTTCTGTATAACTTACTGTTATGATTACTTCACAATGTTGTAACAAAGTATCAGAGTATCAAGAAAATGGTTCAAATGGCTCTGAGCACTATGGGACTTAACTGCTGAGGTCATCAGTCCCCTAGAACTCAGAACTACTTAAACCTAACTAACCTAAGGACATCACACACGTCCATGCCCGAGGCAGGATTCGAACCTGCGACAGTAGCAGTCACGCGGTTCCAGACTGAAACGCCTAGAACCGCTCGGCCACACGGCTGGCTTCAGACTATCGATGTAGGAAGTAGTGAATGGCAGGGAGGATTATAATAACCTTTCGCTACTTGTTTAATGAGTATTAAAATCTGCGGTGTGCCTATGCATTACACAGAAAACGAAAGTGGAGCAGAAAAAGCTGTATACGATGTTACTCGGAAAGTAAGGTCCGATCAGTTGCAACAGTTACCTACACCTTACAGCTACTTCTTTATCTAGTCGCTGCTCCATCTGGGACATTTGTCGTAGAGTTGTACCAACTTTCCATTACCCTCGTCAAAGAAAGTAGTCGTCTGCGCTTTCCGCCAATTCCCTAAGCTGGTCTGCAGCTCGCTTTCTGAGGCAGAATGTTGTCTCCATAGCCAGAGGTTCATCTGAGCAGAGATGGAAACTCAGGGGGAGCCAAGTCTGGACTGTATGTTTGGTGATCGAACACTTCCCGTCAAAAACGCTGCAGACCCCTTTCAGTGTGCGGCCGAGAATTGTCAAGCAGGAAACTCATGATAGTTATGTGGGCTACATGAAAACAGGCGAAGTCTCTCAGAAGGCATCCATATTTGGCAGGAGACACTGCTGTCTAGGTATTTTTAAGTGCTTACTGTGCGCTTAGAAGTGAAAAGTGCGACTTCACTCGATCGACTGGCGTACTCGCGACACTGCTAAACACATCTGTGCAAAGCTGCATAGGTTCTTAATTGCCGAATAATCCTCATACCACACACAATCTATAGCGAATTAGTCAACGGAATAATTACTTCAGTTGACTGTGTAAATTAAAGATGAAATGGGAAAAAAAGCAAGGAAAGCGAAGGACCTGTTGATATCAGCTGCATTGAGATTTCATGTGGAATCAGCGGTGACGAGTGAAAATGTGTGTTAAACCGTGATTCGAGCCCGGAATCTCCGACTTAACAGGCAGTTGTGTTAGTCACTGTGCCATCGCCGCGCGGGGTGGCCGAGCGGTCTGTGCGTCTTATTACGGTTCGCGCGGCTCCCTCCTTCGGAGGTTCGAGTCCTCACTGGGGTATGTGTGTGTGTGTGTGTGTGTGTGTGTGTGTGTGTGTGTGTGTGTGTATGTGTGTGTGTGTGTGTGTGTGTTGTCTTAGCGTAAGTTAGTTTAAGTTACATTAATTAGTGTGTAAGCCTAGGGACCCATGACCTCAGTAGTTTAGCCCCATAGAACGTTACCACAAATTTCCAAAACTGTGCCATCCGGACACAGTGTTCACCACACTTCCGCCAACTATCTCGACATGCTTCCCACCCGGCCCACATACCCACCTAGCACCACCTACCCGCAGTCCCCGTCCTTGTTCTCCATGCTCGTGACTTTGAGGTTGCTGCAGGAGGTCGAACATAATTGTGCATCCATACTGAAAATGGTGGATTCATTGCCCATCGAGACGAATCAGTTACTTGAATCCGTGGTGTCTTTTCCTTCGGATATGTCCGAAAGAACAGAGACCATGTGTTCATATAATACGTAAAAGAAATATTACGGATATACCCACTCTGATGGGAAAGTGTTTCGAGTATTCAAATGTGTGTGAGCTAAATGTCGGTAAACAGTAACTTGTTCCACCCTTATTTTCAGTAATTAAGGAACTATGTGAATATTTTATTATTTTAAAGTGCTAGCGTATTTTGTATAAATCTTTATAGCTGCAAAGCGGCAATTAACATCTGGCATTTGGCAGCTCGCGTAAGCTTCAGAATGGCTCAAAGCACTTTCTTCCACACCATTATCAACACCTGAAAGAAGGAATAGCAGGTAGTGAGTAACTTTATGTTTATTGCCAGCGCTGCGACTGAAATCTGACTCTAAACTGAAGCAAGTACACTGCCTGACACGAAAAGTGAGATACTCACACACATGGTTGGGCGTCTGTATAAATTCGCGCTCCTGCACACCACCGACGGGAGTGTAAATGTTTAGAATTGCCATTATCTGTGACAGGTGGAACGGCCACCAGAGTGCACTAGTGTCTTTGGCGTTTACTGTTATTACCAGGCCTAATAAGATATATAGGTGGCGTCAACAGCATACGATATTGTGATCACTGTGGAGGACAGTAGGTACCGCGTATTCATGTGAGCCAGCTTTATCAGCACCTGACGGAGTTTGAAAGTGCCCTCACTGAAGGTCTATATTTGGCTTGCTGATCGAACCGTTAAATATCCAGAATTTAAGGCATTGGTATGTGGCAATGGCTCAATGTAGGGCAGTATGGCAAATATTCAGAATTTGAGGCATTGGGATGTGGACTGTATGGGAACGCAGGCATTCTCATCATCAAGTTCTCCATAGAACGCATATGACAAAGACTAGAGAGGATCGCTGTATCTCTCACTAAGACCTTCGTGACCCCTTCGCATCTGCGCGTTCCACCCGAGAACAAGCAATGGACTCCCTGTAATATTGTGTCATCCCGCACCATTCACCGGAGACTACAGCTGCCGGTCCAGGGAATTACCGTACCAATCGTTGGCTGCCGTTAACACCACAACACAAACGGCTGCCTTTGGAGTATCCAGGGATCATGGCCTGTTGATGAATGACGTCGGATTATGTTCAGCGATTAATGGCAGTCCTGCGCTACCCCATAGCCTGGGGAGAGGTCCAGTTCTTCCAATATCTTAGAGAGACACAGTGGCCTTACTTCTGGCGTCATGGTTTGGGGAACCACTGGGTACGACTTCAGGTCATGGCTAGCAGTGATGGTGAGGACATCCTGCGTCTTGTTGTCTTATCTCTCAAGCGACAGTAACGTGGTGTCATTTTTCAACAGGACAATGCTCGTCCACATGGCTCATGCGTGAGTTTCAGATACTCCCGTGGCCAGCTATATTCCCAGATCTATCCCCATTAGAACATCTACTGGACCAGTTCGTGCGTCAATTCCGTCCATGATACTAAATACCATGTGTAACAGGTTCAGCTGCTGATGCGCGTTGGTATATATCAACGGGGACAGGTGAAAATGTGTGCCCCGACCGGGACTCGAACCCGGGATCTCCTTCTTACATGGCAGACGGTCTATCCATCTGAGCCACCGAGGGCACAGAGGATAGCGCGACTGCAGGGATTACCTCGCGCACGCCTCCCGCGAGATCCACTACCTTCGTAGTATCCCTACCTAACACACTCATTACTCGAGGAAGGCATTCTTACCAAGTCCCGTAAGAGCTCGGGAAATGTGTGTGCATCCACACAGAAGAGGAAGGTCTGTTCTTTCGGACATGTGTAATAGTCGTTGGCCACCTTGCCTCAGGAGGTGATACAACGGCTTTATAACGTCCTTGCCTGCCTGCGTGCACCCGACAGAGGGAGTGTAACGTCATACTGGTTAGACAGCCCGTGGTGACAATTTTTTTTATACGTGTGACTGACTATCATAACACTGAATTAACATCGTATATCTGGCCAACCCGGTAAATTACATTACGTTTCTTCCTCCTCTTCTTACGAATACTTTACGTTTTTTGTCACGCAGTTTGTCTTATCATGCTCTTAATAAACAAAAAATCCTCCTGTGTAATTTTAGCCTACCACCAGTAATAAATTATTAATAAGTAACACCGTTCATGTAACTTCTCTATAATGTTAAAATAGTTGTGTTAAGGCAGACAAGTCTATGAGAACACTGTTTGACATGGGTTCTATTTCTGATATTAAAGTATGTGCTTCTTGACCATTTTATCGTGGGAAATTCAAATATGTAAACAAAATATCGTTGTCAGGGATACTTTTTATGTAATATGTATATATATGTATATTCACAATTCATGGCAAACACAGAGACGTTATAGAGAAATACGGGTATGTTGCCGCATCTAGTAGTGATAGAACGTGATAATTTCTTGTGCAGCAGCAGGTGGGAAGAATCAGACATCATTAGGTTATCCCCCGCCACACCTATGTCATTAAGACCACCTGAAACATCTCATTAACTCGAACGGCGACAGCCGGTCGCTGCCTCGGCAGTAAAGCTTCACGCCTCCTAGGGGCAGGTGCATCGAGTTTACAACGGTGGTGTTACCCGCAATTTGTCACAGTCTTAAGGAGTGGGTGTTTTGGCTGACAAGTAACTGTCTGTCATATTTCCGAGCACGGTTGCTGTGTAAACTGATTGAGCCTGGTGCTGAAGGTAAAACGACTGCTTGTTTTTACGCATCAACGTCCCTCTAGTTCCCTACTATTAATTTAATACAGATGTATTACCAAAGTGGTATTTCTAAATTTGCAGAAATGCCACGTCGTCGTGGATGTCGATATAAGCCGGACAACTGCTACATCTGTGGGAAGTTCACTTTTACCAGAAATAGGAAGAAAATTTCTTCAGCCATAAAGAAAGCATACAAACATTACTTTGGAGTAGAGGTAGGAGACAAAGATAAAGAATGGGCACTACATTTCTGTTGTGCTACATGTTACTGCAAACTAATTCAATGGTGGAAAGGTAAAGAGAATGTGGCGTTGTTTGCTGTTCCCATGGTGTGGAGGGAGCCTAAGGCCCATGTTACTGATTGTTATTTCTGTCTAACAAAAATTCAGCGTTTTACAAACAAAAAGTCGAAGAGGCACATTGTTTACGGAGATCTGCCTTCAGCGAGAATGACAGTGCAGCATTCCGACAACCTTCCAGTACCTTCAAGAGCTCGAGGTCAAATTCCGAGCGACAGTGAAATAAGTAGTACTGAAGAAATCACAGATGATGATTCTTTATATCACTACACAAGCGAGTCATCGCCACATTTGTTAACACAGGCAGATTTAAATGATTCAGTACGTGATCTAGGACTAAGTAAACAAAAGGCGCAGCTGCTTGGTTCAAGATTACAAGAGTATAATCTACTGCACCAAAGTACTAAAATCAGTGTGTTCAGGCACAGAGAACATGCCTTTATTTCTTGTTTTTCAATTGACGAAGCACTGACATTTTGCAATGACGTTGCTGGCCTACTGAAAGTGCTGAACTTCACTTATATTTCACAGGAGTGGAGACTTTTCATAGATGCATCGAAAACAAGTCTGAAGGGTGTTTTGCTCCATAACGGAAATAAAATACCCTCTGTTCCAGTAGCTTACGCTAGTTTGACGAAAGAGAATTACGAATTCGTACAAAGGATGCTAAATTCATTAAAATACAATGAACACAAATGGAAAATATGTGCAGATTTCAAGGTAATTGCTATGGTACTGGGAATGCAACAAGGCTACACAAAGTATGCCTGTTTTCTTTGCGAGTGGGTAGTCGAGACTGAAATTCTCACTACGTGAAAAAGAAATGGCCTAGGCGAAGATGGAAAGTTGGCGAAAAGAATGTACAATGTGAAAGTCTGGTAGCTCCTGAATATATACTACTTCCACCGCTTCACATCAAACTTGACCTGATAAAACAATTCGTGAAGGCCATGGATCCAACAGGCTGTGGGTTTGCATATCTAGCTACCAAATTCCCCCATCTTTCAGCTGCAAAAATAAAGGAAGGTGTATTTGTGGTCCCGCAAATCAGGGAGCTGCAGAAAGATGCAAATTTTGAAGCATGTTTAACTGATAAAGAAAAAACCGCATGGGACTGTTTCAAGATGGTGTCGGAAAACTTCCTCGGAAGAAGAAGAGCTACTAACTACAAAGCAATGGTGAAGGATATGATCAAAGCATATCAGGATTTGGGGTGCAATATGTCTTTGAAGGTACATATGATGGACTCTCATCTGGTCTACTTCACAGAGAGTTGTAGTGTCTTATTGTATTGCTGGAATATCATTCGAGAGAAGAAAGATTCACAATACAAGAGAAAAAAGTGATGTGCATTACAAGGCAGTGGCTCATTGTTTGTCAATTTTCTGTAATTTCTCATGTCAAATAAATGCTTCAAAGTGTATACACAAAGGTTACTGTGTTATATGTTAGATCCCTCCCTCCATTAATGTGATGAACTTATAACATCATAAAGATGTGCATTTGTTTGTCGTATTTCACCTCACGTTTGCTGCACTATATGAGAAACAGAAAAGAGAAATAAAATTGCGATTACTCATAAACTATCCCTGACAGAAAAAAATCAAAAACAGTTTTCAATTCAGCACTTAAAATAGAACTAGGATCACAATATTTTTGATCAGAAATAGAAAAAAAGGTTTTTTTTTTTTTGTAGAACAGTGGAATTATGTTACTGCTTGTCACTGAAACAGTTACCAGGGAAGGTACTCGTGCATGTTTCGTCCTAAATTTTTCGTTCGTTAACTGATCAGTTTGTTCGACACATGAGCATTGAAGAAATAGTCACAGGCTCGAAAGGATGTGAATCAAGTTTTCAGATGAAAATCGCAGTCGTGATCTCCTGTGGTGAGTAACAAGCGTGCGACGACCTGTGATTAGAATCACAGCATATCGCCTGCCTTTTCCGTTACATACCTCCACCCCAGCTCTTAGAGCCTTCTGGCTCTCGCTTAGTACCTTCCTCTGACTGACTACCTTTGGTTTCTTTATTCGTACAGTCTAAGGTTTTTGTTTCTTTAGGTTTTTTTTTCTCTCTCTGATTGTGTCTTTAGGTTTTCATAAATTCCTGGAAGTACGAACAAGCGTATTGGATGAAAAATAACAAGGAAATACACATAATAGAATCAACTCAAATAATTTCTTTTTAGGTGGGTATCATATTTTGTTGTTCTTAAGATACGTAAAACGTTTTAGTATTCTATCTTTGCAGGAACCTTTGCTATTTACTTGGTCAGACATCACCGGTAATCTTCGAGACTTCATTGATAAAAATTATTCGGTAACGGCTTTTAATATCGGTTTTAATTTTGCGGTTATCGATGAAATGTAATCTTGAAATAGAGTGTCTTCTGGGCCGTAGTTGGTTGGAGTAAGAACCTTTATAGCCAATTATATTAAAAACAGCTGACCAGTTGCAAAGGATAAAGTAATCTTTACCTAGGTTTCGATAGATTTAAATCTATCTTCTTCAGAAGGCGGCAGTATTACATTAACATGGAGTGATATGTCATTGCCATTTTTACAAACATCTCCATAGCTCCATTAGTCCAAATAAAATATAGCCCTGAGAATAGGGTTTGTCAGATAAATGAAATTAAGTACATGGAAGTTGGAGAGCGCATAAGCAATGAGTTGCTTATGCGCCCTCCAACTTCCATGTACTTAATTTTATTTGTCTGACAAACCCTATTCTCAGGGCTATATTTTATTTGGACTAATGGAGCTATGGAGATGTTTGTAAAAATGGCAATGACATATCACTCCATGTTAATGTAATACTGCCGCCTTCTGAAGAAGATAGATTTAAATCTATCGAAACCTAGGTAAAGATTACTTTATCCTTTGCAACTGGTCGGCTGTTTTTAATCTAATTACGTGGAACCGTTGCTGTTACGCAGCTATGTTTAAAATAATGACCTTTATAGCTGTTAGTTCCTGTCTAGCCCTTTGCCATATTTCTGCTTTACCACACCATAATACGCGGTACTGCAGAGCGTTTTCTTCAGTTACACTTAGAATGTGCGTCAGTCGGAAGCTTTAGTGAAAAGCACATATACAGCACTTCCTGCGTGAGCTGGATACACACAAGGAAATGTGGTCCCATATATTGTTATTTTGGGGAATCGGATAGTTTACTGAACGATGTCGAGTTTGCTGTGAATAGCATGACGATGTATACAGGAGCTTTATAAACAGCAAAACTGTAATTCATGTACATGACATTGGCCTTAGACTGTAACTGAGCCTTCTTCAATTGAAACTGATCTAATCTGTGTTTAAATTTAAACAAAAACCTGTTCTCTAATGGAAACTTTCTGAGCAATTTTACTATTTTCTTGTGTAACATCAGAACATTTTGTAATTCTTATACTTTAATTAAAAATACTTATGATCCATTATAGTTAACGATGTTTATCGAAATAAAAGCCATAGAAATAAAAGCAAGAGTGCCCCTTGCAAAATAAAACAAAATTATTAGTTGAAAAGTACTTTCTTAAAAACAATAACGTGATAATAGAAGTAGGACTATTTCGTATTTCAGTTTTACTACAAAACTTTAAATTGTACTTAGTTCATTTGTTTTGACATCAACATTTCCAGACGAGTCTCTAAACATGTTTCAAGTGAGACGTCCTGGCAGTACTTACCGAGAGCAAAGAGTGAAGTTCTCGTGTTAAAGTCATAATAAAAATGGCGAAATTCTTCGACCACAGGCTGTCATCCTCTTTTTTGTATAAACGTTAGTCAGCAAGGTGGGATAAATGGAAGATTCGCGCACTTGAATATTTACCCACGATGCTACAAGGAGAACCTTGCTTCCGCGATTCGTGCGTGTTTCGAATTAGTTACTGGGACCATGAAGAATAAATTTCAACTTTAACTCAAGAACGCAGATCATACAGCAAGATAAGCGCAAAACAGCTGTACTAGTTCTTGCTTTTAATTTTTCGAGATAAATCTGTTAACACGTGCTTAGGGGTACGCAAGCACAGAAGGAAATGAATGGCTAGTTAAAAGTCTTATGATCAGTCGAACAAGCTTATTTTACGTAATTTCGTTTTTGATAACATAAGAGATTAAAATTTTTGCGTTATCATTAAAATTTTTGGGTTAACGTTTTGGGAACAGGAGCAGATAATGTTTTCAAACCATATGTGAGCCATCACGTTCATTTGTGGGGTTCACGACTGTCATGCAGGCCTTTATTTCACGAATAATGAAAAGTACGAAAGACTTTATTTAGAGAGTGATGAGACATTTTTGTCTGAACCAGACATACTAATGTGGGTTGATTTTCGTAAATCATTCCATGGCCGTTTCCTTTCTTTACCCTTTGTTTTTGAAATGTTGCTGTTGTATTATATTTTGATTATCATTTTCATTCCATAATTTTTAACTAAAGTTATTGTGATTGCTTTTTTTTTCATTTTCAAACACTTGCTGAAGTAACTTCATTTGAAAGAAAACGTCATGCAATAAATAAACTAAGGAGATCACATTCGTGATGGACAGAATCCTTTTATATGCAAGATGTATGGCTCTTGAAATTTTATTTCATGTGTTATTCTAAATATTTTAAAACAAGGGTTAATAAGCGTACACTGTACGTCCCACTAACTGAAAACTATCATGTGACATACGACATGTGACCTGTACGCGATCATAGAGTAATTATCGAAAACGATGTACTATCTCAAAAAAGGCTACACAAATATCAATTCAAATATTTAAGATATTTCAAAGAAGTGCAAAGATTGAAAACTTGCTTTTATATTAAGAAATGCGAAACTGTGCAAACAAAATGAGAAATGACCACATCAGTGAGTCACAGCTTAGCTCAGTCACCATGTACAAACACATAGCTGAATAAATTGTGAGATAGCTGATGAGATCATCATATAGGCTGAGTCACAGGTAAAATTAGGTGTGAACTTTTCTGTTCACTGGTAGGACAGATATCTCACCAAATATCGGGTTATAAAATTTTTTGAGTATACACACATAAAAAAAAGTTTTGCATCACCTCGGTTCCCAGAACTCCTGAAGATAGACGTTGACTGTGGATATTGTATCACAGACACAGTGCCTTTGACTGTTCGGAGATGTCACAAAACCCGCCGAAAGGTGGAAAAAAAAAACAACCAAGCATGAGCAGCGCCTATTAGAGGGAGGGGGTTCCGACTGCCGATCAGTTTCAAATGGCTCTGAGCACTATGCGACTTAACTTCTGAGGTCATTAGTCGCCTAGAACTTAGAACTAATTAAACCTAACTAACCTAAGGACATCACACACATCCATGCCCGAGGATTCGAACCTGCTACCGTAGCGGTCGCTCGGCTCCAGACTGTAGCGCCTAGAACCGGTCGGCCACTCCTGCCGGCCGATCAGTTTCAGTCATTCCACCAGGAAGGAGGTACACGGCTCGTGGTGTCTGTAATTCATTCATCCCAGACGGTCAATACAGCGGTTCGATCGTGTCTGTATTGTTACTTTGTGCCAGGAAGATCTCTCAACAAGGGAAATGACCAGGCGTCTTGGAGTGGACCAAAGCGATATTGTTCGGATATGGAGGAGATACAGAGAGACAGGGACATGCGTCGCTCAGGCCACCCAAGGGCTACTACTGCAGTTGATGACTGCATCCTAAGGTTTAATGCTCGGAGGAACGCTGACTACAACGTCACCATGTTGAATAAGCTTTTCGTGCATCCACAGGACGTCGTGTTACGACTCAAACTGTGCGCAATAGGCTGCACGATGAGTAAGTTCACTCCCGACATCCATTTCGAGGTCCATCTTTGCAACCACGACACCATACAGGGCTGTACAGATGGGCCCAACAAGATGCCGAATGGTCCGCTAAGGATTGGCATCACGTTCTCTTCACCGATGAGTGTCGCATATGCCTCCAACGAGATAATCGTCGGAGACATGTATGGAGGGAACCCGGTCAGTCTAAACGCCTGTCCAGCGAGTGCAGCAACGTGGAGGTTCCCTTTTCTTCTGGGGTGGCATTATGTGGGGCCGACGACGTCGCTGGTGGTAATGGAAGGCGCCGTAACGGCTGTACGATACGTGAATGCCATCCTCCGACCGACAATGTAACCATATCGACAGCACATTGGCGAGGCATTCGTCTTCATGGACGACAATTAGCGCCCCCATCGTGCACATCTTGTGAATGACTTTCTTCAGGACAATGACATCGCTCGACTAGAGTGGCCAGCATGTTCTCCAAACATGAATCGTATCGAACATGCCTGGGATAGATTGAAAGGGGCTAGTTATTGACGACGTGACCCACCAACCACTCTGAGGGATCCACGCCGAATCGTCGTCGAAGAGTGGGACAATCTGGACCAACAGTGCGTTGATGAACTTGTGCATAGTATACCACGACGAATACAGGCATGGATCAATACAAGAGGACATACTACTGAGTATTAGAGGTACCAGTGTGTACAGCAATCTGGACCACCACATGTGAAGGTTTCCCTGTATGGTGCTACAACACGCAATGTACGGAAAGGGCGGAAATGTTTATCTCTCTTCCAATTTTCCGTATAAGTTCCGGAGCTCTTGGAACCGAGGTGATGCAAAACCTTTTTGATGTGTGTATAAAATGGAATGTTCCCATGGGCTCAACACTATTTGAAGCTGACAGGTTGCTTACAAATCACTCGTATGACCCGTCCTAAAATCTTGTTCAATGGCGTGACGCCCTTTCCAGATAAGGCAAGCAGGGGGTGTTCAACATACACAACTAACGCACATTTGTTTGACTCACAAGAGATCGCCTTGCTAAAAATCTGATCTGATGAATACTTAAAAATATACACAGAGTACTCCGCAAAAGCCTGCTTACAAAATTTCAAGAACTTACATTAAGTGAGGTCCCGAAGATGAGATTAGACTAATTACTGTGCCCAGAGAAGATTTAAAGCTTAAGTGTCCGCGCTCCGTGTGTGAATGGTACGGGAAGAGAGGCTAGTTCGTAATACGATGTGAGCTACCTTGTGCCGCTATGCACGTCGTAGTGTTTTTGTAAAAGAGTAAACCACGTCTTGACTGTGTAGTACAATATTTATATAAATACAGTAATACACAGTCAAATATTGCATGACTGTTGGTCAATGCCATTGAAAGCTTTTCACATCATAGTGGTTTGTTGGTATGGATGTAGATAATTAATGCAACATTGTGTGCTGAAATGTAGTCAGGCAATCGACGAAAGTGCCTCCGCAGTCGCGGTGTATGGTGGTCAATGATTTTTAAAAAATTACAGAATGTTAATCGCACACAAAAGCAGGATAATTTTAGTTTTCTAGAGAGCATGAGGTGAGCTCACTGCTACTTTAAGAAATAACGGCGTTATTACAGATCTACGCCCGTTATGTATGTTTCCGACTGAGTACCATTAACATTCAGAATAAAGGGACATCCACGATTCTGTAATTACGTGGTTATTTGACAAAACGGCATTTTAAAGAATTGTTTTAATCTTCGCTCTACAACGGGGAAGGGTAACGTGTGTTTCGGAACGGTATTAAATCAGGTAATAAATTGGAAAAGCGGTATCGCGGACATTTTGCGACATTGTTAGCTATCACCATCCGTAAGCCTCCTACAAAGCAGCAAGTGGCATTACTTAATCTAGATCCTGTCCACTGCTGTCACTTTCGTTCATACCTGATAAGAGAATGCTTTACCAATAGAAGTGTGAACCTCATCTTATTGAAGCTATCGATGCATGGAAATATTCACCAGCAATAATAGCCGCGCGCATTACCATGCCGCTTCCGAGATTCTGGGAGGCTCACCGATCACGGATCGAATCCGCCGAGCCGATGTGGTGGCCAGCCTGGATATGGTTTTTAGGCTGTTTCCCACATTATACTAGGTTAATACTGGGATGGTACTCATGTGCAGCCTTAGTCACACTATTCACAAATCCTTGGAAAACATTTCCAAAATCCAGATTAACTTTCTGACCCCGTCAAGATACGACGTAAGGCTAGGGTAAAGATGATGTCGCATGGAAATACACAGAAGCTCAAAAAGGACTGGCTAGAAAAAATTGTGCAGGGTTTCTTTCCGAGGTATGAAGGAAGGCTACCAGAAACTGAGAGAGGCATTCGGAATCGTGTTCGGATTCGCGTGAGTATTCATATTCGAACTTCTATTTCATGAGGCTACACTGGACTCTGCGGTCGTAAGTGTTTTTCTTGACTTCGGCCTTCTGCCAAGCCTTCGGAGTTTCATATTGATCTTCCGCGCATACGCGACGAATAATCAG
Source organism: Schistocerca cancellata (assembly GCF_023864275.1). Taxonomy (NCBI): domain Eukaryota; kingdom Metazoa; phylum Arthropoda; class Insecta; order Orthoptera; family Acrididae; genus Schistocerca; species Schistocerca cancellata. Next base: position 266,228,687 of record NC_064627.1, read on the forward strand.
GAAGATGATGACATCCGAAATTCGCAGTCACATCACATCGGCACAGCCCAGCAACAGTAAGCAGCGGCCGCATTTCGGCGCACCCCTACTTGTCAGCTACCACCTCAATGACAGTCACAATAAGACCTCATTTGCAATGCACACTCCCGGTTGCGGGAATCGTGATACTGCCAGCCTCATGTGCGGTCTGCTAGCGTTGGAGCTGCCCTCTGAGTGACCGGCAGCTCTTACAAAGCTTATGAAATCTCCTGTTTTCACCCGAGCGAAAACGAGCTCCCTTTGTCAACACCAGTATCCTTTAATGGGGAGAAACAACTACAGGAATTAAATGTTACGTTAGGTACAGAGAGGTGCGTAACCTACGTTGCTACAAGCTAACCCTAACCATTCATGTAATCAGCGAGCAATACCGGTGAAAAATGCCAAGTGAAAACTAAATCGGAAAGTAAATGAAGCAAGAAAGCCTATTACAGTAGTACAAGTTTATATGCCAACTAGCTCTGCAGATGACGAAGAAATTGAAGAAATGTATGATGAGATAAAAGAAATTATTCAGGTAGTGAAGGGAGAAGAAAATTTAATAGTCATGGGTGACTGGAATTCGGCAGCAGGAAAAGGGAGAGAAGGAAACATAGTAGGTGAATATGGATTGGGGCTAAGAAATGAAAGAGGAAGCCGTCTGTTAGAATTTTGCAATGAGCATAACTTAATCATAGCTAACAGCTGGTTCAGGAATCATAAAAGAAGGTTGTATACATGAAAGAATCCTGGAGATACTAAAAGGTATCAGATAGATTATATAATGGTAAGACAGAGATTTAGGAACCAGGTTTTAAATTTTAAGGCATTTCCAGGGGCAGATGTGGACTCTGACCACAATCTATTGGTTATGAACTGTAGATAAAAACTAAAGAAATTGCAAAAAGGTGGGAATTTAAGAAGGTGGGACCTGGATAAACTGGAAGAACCAGAGGTTGTACAGAGTTTCAGCATAAGGGAACAATTGACAGGAATTGGGGAAAGAAATACAGTATAAGACGAATGGGTAGCTCTGAGGGATGAAGTAGTGAAGGCAGCAGAGGATCAAGTAGGTAAAAAGACGAGGGCTAGTAGAAATCCTTGGTTAACAGAAGAAATATTGATTTTAATTGATAAAAGGAGAAAATACAAAAATGCGGTAAATCAAGCAGGCAAAAAGCAATACAAACGTCTCAAAAATGAGATCGACAGGAAGCTCAAAATGGCTAAGCAGGCATGGCTAGAGGACAAATGTAAGGATGTAGAGGCTTATCTCACTAGGGGTAAGATAGATACAGCCTACAGAGAAAAGAGAACCACTTGTATGAATATCAAGAGCGCAAATGGAAACCCAGTTCTAAGCAAAGAAGGGAAAGCAGAAAGGTGGAAGGAGTATATAGAGGGTCTATACAAGGGCGATGTACTTGAGGACAATATTATGGAAATGGAAGAGGATGTAGATGAAGATGAAATGGGAGATATAACACTGCGTCAAGAGTTTGACAGAGCACTGAAAGACCTGAGTCGAAACAAGGCCCCGGGAGTAGACAACATTCCATTAGAACTACTGACGGCCTTGGGAGAGCCAGTGCTGACAAAACTCTACCATCTGGTGAGCAAGATGTACGAGACAGGCGAAATACCCTCAGACTTCAAGAAGAATATAATAATTCCAATCCCAAAGAAAGCAGGTGTTGACAGGTGTTGTGAAAATTACCGAACTATCAGTTTAATAAGCCACAGCTGCAAAATACTAACACGAATTCTTTACAGACGAGTGGAAAAACTGGTAGACGCCGACCTCGGGGAAGATCAGTTTGGATTCCGTAGAAATGTTGGAACACGTGAGGCAATACTGACCTTACGACTAATCTTAGAAGAAAGATTAAGGAAAGGCAAACCTATGTTTCTAGCATTTGTAGACTTAGAGAAAGATTTTGACAATGCTGACTGGAATACTCTCTTTCAAATTCTGAAGGTGGCAGGGGTAAAATACAGAGAGCGAAAGGCTATTTACAATTTGTACAGAAACCAGATGGCAGTCATAAGAGTCGAGGGACATGAAAGGGAAGCAGTGGTTGGGAAGGGAGTGAGACAGGGTTGTAGCCTCTCCCCGATGTTATTCAATCTGTATATTGAGCAAGCAGTGAAGGAAATCCATGGAGAAGAAATAAAAACTTTGAGGTTCGCCGTTGACATCGTAATTCTGTCAGAGACAGCAAATGACTTGGAAGAGCAGTTGAACGGAATGGACAGTGTCTTGAAAGGAGGATATAAGATGAACATCAACAAAAGCAAAACGAGGATAGTGGAATGTAGTCGAATTAAATCGGGTGATGCTGAGGGAATTAGATTAGGAAATGAGACACTTAAAGTAGTAAAGTCGAAGTAGAGAGGATATAAAATGTAGACTGGCAATGGCAAGGAAAGCGTTTCTGAAGAAGAGAAATTTGTTAACATCGAGTATAGATTTAAGTGTCATGAAGTCTTCTCTGAAAGTATTTGTATGGAGTGTAGCCATGTATGGAAGTGAAACATGGACAATAAATAGTTTGAACAAGAAGAGAATACAAGCTTTCGAAATGTGGTGCTACAGAAGAATGTTGAAGATTAGGTGGGTAGATCACGTAACTAATGAGGAAGTATTGAATAGGATTGGGGAGAAGAGAAGTTTGTGGCACAACTTGACTAGAAGAAGGGATCGGTTGGTAGGACATGTCCTGATGCATCAACGGATCACCAATTTAGCTTTGGAGGGCAGCGTGGAGGCGGTAGAGGAAGACCAAGAGATGAATACACTAAACAGATTCAGAAGGATTTAGGTTGCAGTAGGTCCTGGGTTGTAGGAGCTTGCACAGGATAGATTAGCATAAAGAGCTGCATCAAACCAGTCTCAGGACTGAAGACCACAACAACAACAACAGTTTTTGCCTTATCTGATTTAGTCGAATCACTAAAAACCACAAGCGACTACGACAAACACAATTAAGTGTATTAATAATCTGGGGAATATTCTATTGAGACAATTCTACCGCACCTATTTGTCTGATAGGTGCAAACCGCATGATTGCAGACCCTAAATCTCCAGTTTACAAAGTATGAACAGTTTTGTCGTCCTCTGAGTTTCTACTGCGGACTCTTGAAGTTCGTAATGCTCATTTTAATCTCTTACTCGGCCATGATGTCGGATTTGTGCAACTTCCACGCTGCAACTGCTTATCCAAAAGCTCGATGTTAACGGTTCCACCTCTCCATGATAACTAAAGGGTGAGACTTCGGCGTACCTATTCTACCTACGGCTGTATGACAAACTGCGCATGATTTTCGCATAATGTATTTAGAGTTTTAAATAAATCGTATAACACACACTTGCAGCTATAGTAAACTCTATCTAATAAGACTACACTAAATTACATTGGATAAAACAATAGTATTTTCACAAAAATGAACTATTATCGTCTACTCGGATGCCCTTTTTCCGTGGAGGAAGTAACTCTACCTATAATTTGATACAACAGATTCACGTCTGTATTACAGTTCGTGAATTTTATCGGCACTTGCTAAAATTAAAATAAAGGACAGCCATAAATGGTTTATTTCACAGGAACTTCAGTTTATGGACCCTCCGAGTACTCCATATCAACTTTTGTCAACAACATTTCGTTGAAATTAAATCACATTGTCTTAGCCTAGCATCATTAGAGACCACATAATTTCTTCTAGGCTCTCTTCCAAATGAATTTTTTATTTTTATAATTTTATTTTATTCTTTTTATCCAAGTTATTTGTTTCTGGTTGCTACGAGGGCTATTTTCTGGAGACTATAATTGTTCGAGCGCTGTGCGATCGAAACAGTTTCAGTCATTTTCCGTTCATCCGATGGCTCACTGACATTGTAAAAACACAATAACACGAATGACATTGCTTAGTTTAATTTTATCACTTCAGGTATGCGACGAAACTTAATCCCGAAAATAGAGCCATTAATGATGTTGTTTATTAACGTTACTGTGTGTGATGAGTTAGTTATATTCAATGTTTTGCCTATTTTGCCGTCTATTGCTCACGGCACTGGTGCAATGGATAACTTCAGACTTTTTCCCCGCACATAATTAACATAACTGAACACATGAAATAAAATATAACCGCAAAAGAAAGCGGAAGGGCAAAGTTACTACGAGAGACGTCTCTCATAAATGTTAAAGTGATAATTTACAGGGGAAGTCTCGTAAGCAGAAGCAGTAAATCTGCCAAAGAAAATAATTATCCAATTGCTTCTGTCAGATTAAAAAAGAGAATGTCTGTCACCAAGCTCAGAGTAGGACTAACTAAAAATTTGTGAAATGTTACATACGAGATGTGTCGTCACATGAGTCGTTGACCAGGAAGCTGAGGGAAAGAGATAAGGAGTTCAGCTCTGCTACCTAAGATGCGTCCGCCTCCGGTAGCTGAGTGGTCGCCGGCACGGTAGCTCAGCGTGTTCGGTCAGAGGGCTTGGTGCCCTCTGTAATAAAAAAAACTGATTTAATCGATCAACAACGAACTTAAATTGATGTCTTATGACGTCCGCCCCGAGCAGATGCAACGAACGAAAGCGAACAAAATGACATTAAAAAAAAAAGTGGTCAGCCCGACGGACGGTCAATCCTAAGGGCCTGGGTTCGATTCCCGGCTGGGTCGGATATTTTCTCCGCTCAGGGACTGGGTGTTGTGTTGTCCTAATCATCATCATTTCATCCCCAGCGAAGTGCAAGTCGCCGAAGTGGCGTCAGCTCGAAAGACTTTGCACCAGGCGAGCGGTCTTCCCGACGGGAGGCCCTCGTCACGTGACATTAATTATTATTATACCTAAGATGCAAGCGCATTGTCCGGTGTTGCATAGGCGTTAACACCACGGAGTCAGGCTCCTATCCCCGAATAAGCTCCGTAGCGTTCTTATGACCTTGGCAGGTGGCGTTTCGTTTTCAGTTGGACTAGATGGGATACGAGCAACCTTGAAAAGGAGACAAAGAAAATCATTTTAACATCTCATTCTGACATCTTAGTAGCACAGACCTGTGCACAATGTCAGTCTTCAGAAAGTATTGATAGTGCATCGACTGACCAGATACTGTTGCCCAAAGTCAGTTCTGCAACTAGCTACGGCAGTCCTTGCGTAGTGGAGAGGCTGATCCTATAATTGTCCTTTTTTTCTTTTTAAGCATGGCTACATTTATCGGGGTACACGAAATCGCAGAACAACCAACATTCGAGTTTGTAAGCGCCCCTACTGTTTTAATACTTTTATTAATGAATATAGTTAATTTAAAATTATGCATCTGACATTACTAAGTGTCCATTTATAGAGGGCGAACTTTCTCTCAAGATACATGAACCGAAAACTAATGTTCTGGCGGTGAGCCTACGGCACATTCCCTATCTATTCCCTCACACTGTCCGTTGATTCTGTTTCCTCCAAAAAATATTACACCAATAATGAAGACGTTGAAATATGTGAACACTTTTGTACGGTACAGTTAATTTTATCCCACTTTAAGTTCATATAACACGTCTCTACTGACTGCGATTGCACTCACTCATTTGTTACAAGCCTTTATGAGTGCATCATTGCCAGTCCATTACTATACGATCGCCTTTTCATTGCATAACAATTCCGTTGGATACGAAATTTAAATCTGAGCTTTAAAATTGCTGACACATACGCGTTCAATTTTTCGTTTTAGCACTGTCGCGACTTTCAGTATAATATTTCAAAAAATATTCACTTCTAGGCGCGATGCGCGTAACACGAGCTCCCTGGACTTGCCCTGCAGCCTTGCCCGTTAGTGATACCACTCCTTTGTAGCAACAGAGCTTAAGTGCATACAGGGTCAATATCTGCGCCCTTACAATTCCTGAAAATCCTAGTCAGTTGCACAAGTAGTCTTTGCGGCATGTGAAGATAAGGAGCGTGGAATGCAGATAGTGCAACACTAATTATTGGAACGATCTATGTTCCACTTCTGACAGGTATCTGAACAGTATACTGCTATAAGAAAACTATCTAAAATACAGGACAATGCGGCAGCACACGCCCTCAATGTGTCTACGGCAGTACTACAAGCTGTTTCTGATTATAAAAAAAAATCCGCTAACATTGTGAACAAATGTAAATATCGTATGGCATTGTTGGCTGGGTTATCCTAAGGGTCTGTTTCAGCCGCCTGTTGCAAAGGGTGCTCTTCCATCGCACACACTAGCCCCTTTCCTTGCGGATATATGAGAGTTGTGTTGCATTTGTAGTTGTAGAGTGTAGATGATCGTATTGGATGCGTGTATGGTGTACTGTTATGTTTGTTTTCTTGATGACGTGACGAATACGACACAAAGCAGAGGGTGAGACCTACTGCCAGCACTAAGGGGGCCATCAAGCGTAACGCCCCCCATATGACGGACTGATCTTCACCAACTATGTCACATTCCCTCATTCACATGATACATTTCGGAGGGGTTTGGAATCTAATTCAAGACATAGATGCAAGGACTAGTGATCAGGGACTTTAGACAACCACCTCTCTTTCTTTTGCCGACCAAATACCAGCAGTGAAAATTTTATCCGTCACCAGAATTCGAAATGGCGTACCTCCGAGTCGAGCGCCACAGCACAGGCGAGCGTTACAGTAGTAGTAGAGGGGTTTTTGGGCGCACGACAGCAAGGTCTTCAGCGCGAGCGTTACAGGTCTCGGGTATGGAGCCAAGTGAGGTACTGCGATAGGCGCATTAAGAGTCTGTGCTCTTGCATTGCTCAGCGCGAAACAACCGTATGTCCTTTCACTAGCTGTTAGTTCGACGAAGTAAGGATGCACCTATCGCAAAAAATGGTTTGGTGGGGAAGATCGGCCCAATAAATAGTGTTACACTAACTGCACACCGCAATACCTATTTCACGTCGTACACAGGCTCTTCATGTCACTGATGAGTAATTTTCAAACCTCCAGAGCCAATATATTTACTCACTCTAGATATAATTTTGCTGGCCTGCTTTAGCTACCTCACAGTCTTCACTTAATCGATGTGTCCCCCCGACAGTTTCGCCCTTCTTAGACTTCCTCTTCCACTGATGCTGTTTCTCGACGTCTTACAACACCTCCCGTTCGTCCTTACAGTGAAAATTTTCCAAATAATACTCTCCTCATCGATTCTGCGGATAACCACCTCACTTACTATCATATCAGTCAACTTAATTTTCAGTACCTTTTCGCAGCGCCACATTTCAAACACTTCGATTGTTTTTTACAGTCCATGATTTACGTCCTTACAACCCTGTACTCCAGATGTATGAAGGGACTTCAAAAAGTAAATTATACATTATAATTGCGGCCTAAATAACTTTTGTTGAGTGTTACACTACACTTCAAAATGAGACAATCACAACAAACTATTTTTTAACATAGTCCACAAGAACCTCGACGATAGAAATCCGCTCCTTGGCCATGAAGCCATTCGAGAACCAGTATGTGAACGTCTCCATCGTCGGAAAATCTTTATCCATCAGATGTTCTTTCAGCCCGCCGAAAACATGGAAATCGAATTGTGCAATATCAGGACACTACGGCGGATGCTTCCAAACCTCTCATCGAAAATGCCGATGCAAAGCTTGTGTAGCGTGTGCTGCTTGGTGTGTAGCAATAGAACAATGTCTCTGCTTGGTTTTCCAAGCTGCTTCTTCTAGACGTTTTGCCCGAAGTATTCGTACAGCCCCGCGTGCTTTAATTTTGGAGTACGTTTCCAGATGCCGAGTCATTTCACTAGTGCCCTACGTGACACCTATTATCTGCACCGTAGCAAAACTGTCTCTTATTACAATGCGTCACTCTTGTTGCGTAATGGTCTTAGCACGAAACATGTGTAAACAACTTTCTGAAGTCCCTACACTTGTTGAACTGTAGAGGAGAAAACTAAATCCCTGCCTTTTGCTCCTTTTTATTGTTCAGTAAACTGTCTTTTATTGAATACCTCAGACACTGAAGTAAGAAAAGAATCAGCAAAAAGATATGATAGAATGCGACAGTTTAGCCTGCCATATAACGCCTTCAGCATTGCGAAGCACATTCCGAGATGATGTGCTTGTGGTCTGTTAGCGTTACGTTCGCTTCTGGAGGTCAAACCATACGGAATACGTTCGCATATGGGGTTTGGAAAATCCACATTCACCACTGCAACACGAAAGAGACTCAACGAAGATCAACGTGTTCTGTGGATTATCCCGTACAAAGGTTTATGGACCATTGTTCTTTGCGGAAAGAACTGTATCGGGAATCACGTACCTGGACATTTTGGAACAATGGCTGTTTCCTCAAGTTATAGAAGATTCCCAGAACTTCATGTTCCAGCAGGACATCATCCTCCGACGCAGGCGGTCGGTCTGTGCTTTTACCTTGGCACGCGCTCCCAGTCTGCTTAAACCAGTGGGTAATTCTTTTGTGGGTCAGTGGTTGAATACCGAATTTAGCACGAAATGCCCGCTGCGCTGCAATTTGCGACTCACTTTTCGCGAACTCAAGAACGCAGAAAACTTTGTGCTCAACAGTCGCCACCTCACTCACAACTGACACTGAAACGGTCGACTAAACGCACTGCAAAGCGACATGGAATGGAAGGTGCACGTAAGATCAACTCCGGTTTCTTGGGAACAATCTTTGAGAAGCACACATATAGCTCACAGCACACTTGTGCGACCCACTGTAGACCACTGCCAGAGTGTTAGGGACCCTCACTAGGTCGCATTAAAGGAAGAAATCTGTAAAAGTGAGACACGTCATCCTGGATTTCTTGCCGTAGGTTCGACCAACACGCGAATATTACGGAGATATCCCATGAACTCGAATGGAAATGCCTGGACAGAAGATGACTCTTTTCGTGAAACAATGTCGCGAAAGCTTAGAGAAAGGGCATTTGCAACAGACTGCATAACGATCCTACTGCGGCAAACATACGAGTGCTAGTTCGCTTATTATGCTCCGATCAGTCGCGAAATGCCAACCACAGTGAAAATCCGATGAAGTCTTGCAGAGATGACTTGCGCAGTGTCTATAGATTGCTCTTAAATCGCTTCAAGTCGCTCTTTTCAGTTCTGAGTGCACAGTGAGCACGTGAAGATGCCTACAAACTAGTGTCTCCTACCAAGTCTGAGTGCTTGCTGAGAGATTGATTTCATGTACCCCCCCTCCCCCCCAATGACGTAACTGTCATACATTTCCTTCTTGATGATAGTTTTTGGCCTCACACTGCGGGGGCAATGAAAAGATTCTTGCAGCGTTTTCTGTCGGAAATGTTTGATCACCCATCATACAGCCTGGACCGCGTTTCCTCTGAGTTTCATCTCTGCTCACAAGAACCGTTGGCTGTGAATACAAAATTTTGGGACAGACAACGAGCGTAGAGAATTGGCGTAAAGCGCAGGCGGCAGCCTTCTATGACGAGGTTATAGTAAAATTGGTGCAACTGTACTACGGATGTCTAAGTCCGAGTGGCGACTATGTAGAGCAGTGGCTGGAAGGTGTAGCTAACTGTTGCGTAGAAAATATTTTTGAATTCCACTGCAGTTTCCATTTTCCGACGGATCGTATCTTAGAAATGAATAGCCCTCGTACATCTCGCGAAAGTATCGAGAAGATAAGAAAAATCTGGACTCGTACGGAAGCATACAGACGGTCGTTTTTCCCTCGCTCCACTTATGATGAAAATAATAATGCTGAACATTGGAGTACAGTACCCCATATTCCTGTAAGACGATGTTGTTGACGCAGATATGCTCATAAACTAGATGCTGTCTTATTTCTGCGCTGATATAAAATTCAATACAGGGAAAACGGGAACTTCGCGATCAACTTGACAGGCAGCCTATCCCCAGCAGCGTTGTGGCCACGTGAAATATCGTGCCCCCGTGCACAGCATTATATCTTCCCTCGAAGCTTGTGTGCTGCGGGGAGCGTAATGCTAGATTTATGGTCGCATTAGGCTATGTTTAATCTGTGATGAGCCGCACCGAAGCTGCACAAACAGATAACAGCTTCGCTTTCGTGCACAGAGCAAGACTTTCTCACGTAATAAAGAGGGAGTGCTTGGCTTCGACCAGCCAAGATTTCCCCTTTTTGTCATGATTATAGATAGTGGTTAAAGTGTCCATTTAAGGCATCTAATATATCACCAGTATTGCTAGTGAAGGTGTATGAAAAGTGAACTGTGGCTAGTACACAGGTAGAGAGAACATTCCACAACAGTGATTATATCACCTGCGGAAGATTCCACTGCTCTTATACGAAACATTCCATTCCGAAGTCGAATGTCACTTTTTAGTAAGAATTGGTACGATACCGAAAACTTGACCATTGCAACACCCCTGTCATTTTTGTCCAGCATCTGTTCCTTCACCTCTATCCTTTTCCTTTTTTCGTTTGTTCGTTTCTCACAGCTCTGTTAACCCATATTTTCATCAGTGGAACGTTTTATTTCTTTCTTTTTTTTTAAATAATACCAAGTGTCCTTCAAATACTATATTTTCTGTGACTGTGTTCCCTTTACGCCTCTATTTTTGTATAATCCCTCTTCACGGCAGTTATACAGCGAAAGCCTGTATACTGTAACATGGGAGTTTGGTAAAGTGGGATTCGGGTTAGGGGTTGCGCAGACGTGGAGCTCAATATTTTTTCTCCCGCTTTATGTACCACATGAACATGAATTTAACAAGATAGGAAAAAACTGATATAAACTAAAGATACTTGAAGACCCGAATAGGGACTGTTTAACACAAAATATCTTCTCCAGATAATAACAATAATTAATGGAAAACTGTTCAACCTGGACCCATACAGGCAACCGAAATAACGACGTAACACTTTACTGAGCAAACTGGATAATTTTTTATTTCGTCCGTTTGAGATTCATTGATATAAAATTCCGCTTTAGTGGTTATCGATTTCAGGCTGACACACCCATTGTCAAGCCACACACCTTAATATCAACAATAATTATTCATACAGTATTGTTCCGAAAGGCACCCACAGCTCCTGCACAGGTAAACATGCAGTGGAAAACAAGTACCCTCATACGTGGTAGTCCACGCGTCCGTAACCACTGAAAGACACAACCAAACTACAAACCCGAGCCCAGTCAACTCGTTTAATGCCTTCTACTATATGAGAAACCATCTCAGCGTCCACAGTCTGGATACAAAATGTGCGCGCACGAGCACGAACATTCACCAAACTATACATTTACCGTTTGGTCACGCCAATTACGTGACTCATTTAACCTCTTCATAACACGTACAAGTCACAGTTGTGCCACTGAATTCGTGATTGCCGGCTGTTGTGGCCGAGCGGTTCTAGGCGCTTCAGTCTGGAATCGTTCGACCTCTACGGTCGTAGGTTCGAATCCTGCCTCGGGAATGGATGTGTGTGATGTCCTTAGGTAAGTTAAGTTTAAATACACTCCTGGAAATTGAAATAAGAACACCGTGAATTCATTGTCCCAGGAAGGGGAAACTTTATTGACACATTCCTGGGGTCAGATACATCACATGATCACACTGACAGAACCACAGGCACATAGACACAGGCAACAGAGCATGTACAATGTCGGCACTAGTACAGTGTATATCCACCTTTCGCAGCAATGCAGGCTGCTATTCTCCCATGGAGACGATCGTAGAGATGCTGGATGTATTCCTGTGGAACGGCTTGCCATGCCATTTCCACCTGGCGCCTCAGTTGGACCAGCGTTCGTGCTGGACGTGCAGACCGCGTGAGACGACGCTTCATCCAGTCCCAAACATGCTCAATGGGGGACAGATCCGGAGATCTTGCTGGCCAGGGTAGTTGACTTACACCTTCTAGAGCACGTTGGGTGGCACGGGATGCATGCGGACGTGCATTGTCCTGTTGGAACAGCAAGTTCCCTTGCCGGTCTAGGAATGGTAGAACGATGGGTTCGATGACGGTTTGGATGTACCGTGCACTATTCAGTGTCCCCTCGACGATCACCAGTGGTGTACGGCCAGTGTAGGAGATCGCTCCCCACACCATGATTCCGGGTGTTGGCCCTGTGTGCCTCGGTCGTATGCAGTCCTGATTGTGGCGCTCACCTGCACGGCGCCAAACACGCATACGACCATCATTGGCACCAAGGCAGAAGCGACTCTCATCGCTGAAGACGACACGTCTCCATTCGTCCCTCCATTCACGCCTGTCGCGACACCACTGGAGGCGGGCTGCACGATGTTGGGGCGTGAGCGGAAGACGGCCTAACGGTGTGCGGGACCGTAGCCCAGCTTCATGGAGACGGTTGCGAATGGTCCTCGCCGATACCCCAGGAGCAACAGTGTCCCTAATTTGCTGGGAAGTGGCGGTGCGGTCCCCTACGGCACTGCGTAGGATCCTACGATCTTGGCGTGCATCCGTGCATCGCTGCGGTCCGGTCCCAGGTCGACGGGCACGTGCACCTTCCGCCGACCACTGGCGACAACATCGATGTACTGTGGAGACCTCACGCCCCACGTGTTGAGCAATTCGGCGGTACGTCCACCCGGCCTCCCGCATGCCCACTATACGCCCTCGCTCAAAGTTCGTCAACTGCACATACGGTTCACGTCCACGCTGTCGCGGCATGCTACCAGTGTTAAAGACTGCGATGGAGCTCCGTATGCCACGGCAAACTGGCTGACACTGACGGCGGCGGTGCACAAATGCTGCGCAGCTAGCGCCATTCGACGGCCAACACCGCGGTTCCTGGTGTGTCCGCTGTGCCGTGCGTGTGATCATTGCTTGTACAGCCCTCTCGCAGTGTCCGGAGCAAGTATGGTGGGTCTGACACACCGGTGTCAATGTGTTCTTTTTTCCATTTTCAGGAGTGTACATTAAAGAACTCTACATGGTTTGTAATTTATAAAACAGTATGCAACCAGGTTGGATGTGAAATGGATAAAAGATAAAAGTACAAAATCTATAGCACCAATAGAGTTAAAACAACACGCCATGTCGACAACCTCAGTTTAGTCATACAAAATAAGCTTTTTTAAGTTTAATGACGTTTACTAAATTCAGTAGGCAAACTGAACAAATATCAGGATACGAAGCAAAATATATTAAAAATTTTGGCTATTTGAAGAACTATTGTAGTGAATCAGATAATATGAGCAAATAGCTACGTAATCTTTTCTAGAGAATTGGGGCAATGGCATTATCTGGTAAAGTATCACTCAAAATGTTTATCTGATATCTCACAAATTTGAGCTCCACCCACAGAGCCAAGAATTCAGGTGCTGCTGCAGGTAAGCCGCAATGAACACAATAGAAAATGAACTGTGACGTCAATAATAGTAGCACTTTCGTTATCACTGTCTGTAACGCAAGGTAATAGTTACGTGCGTTGTCTCATCAAATCTTTTGCAGTGACTCTGAATACAAATTGAAAGTTCTATGTTGAAATGGTATTTTCAGTTCCGGTACAGTCTGTTTCTTTAACTCGCGAAACTAGTCTTTACAAACCTTTGGCAGAGTCATTCTGTACTAAGCAGCGATATGTTATGCAGACTTTCTGAGACGTTGTCTGTGTAAGACACGGCAGTGGTAGCGTAGAGTCTTCTGGCGTGCCGGCCGGGGTGGCCGAGCGGTTCTAGGCGCTACAGTCTGGAGCCGCGCGACCGCTACGGTCGCAGGTTCGAATCCTGCCTCGGACATGGATGTGTGTGATGTCTTTAGGTTAGTTAGGTTTAAGTAGTACTAAGTTCTAGGGGACTGATGACCTTAGAAGTTAAGTCCCATAGTGCTCAGAGCCATTTGGACTATTTGAATCTTCTGGCATGTTCCGGACGTTTCCAGCCAATCTCAACAGCTGGCGGTATTGACCCATGTTGGCGAGTGAGGAAGTACACGCTGTGTTCCGACATTGTTGAGGCGAGAGGACTTTGCAGTTCGAAGGTCACGGCTGCAGCTGGAAATGTGAGATTGTTTCAGTTATTTAGAGTGGTTGTTAATAGGCATCGTTTTCAGTCATATCGCTAGTGTGGTATTCGTCTTGTACAGTTATTTTACAGTCACTTGGAGTGCTGACTTTGTGGTGAATCGGGAATGTTTTCTGATAGTTAAACGCTAGTTATTACAGAGGCATAGGGATCGCTGCTTTTTCGTAAGTTAAAAACTGGTAACAGAATCGGATAGTACTTACTTGGACCAGACAGTCATAGGGTCCAAGAATGATACAAGCTACGCACTTGCGTAACTGTAATGACATTTACTACATATACATTGTTTCATCACTAATAGTAGCTCAATATACGCAGCCTGTGTATGAGTATATTACGTACAGACAGCTACTATTAGTGATGGAACGATGTCCACCTGGTGACTGTTATTCCAGTTACGCAAATTCAGAGCTGAGATAGTTTTTGGACCCCATGATGGTCTGTTGATAGACCGAAATCGATCGTCTCTAATAAAACGTACCGATACGGTTGTGGATTGCTTAACGCAGTCCTTAACATTCGATATAAAATATCAGTTTTAACGTTCTGTTAATCATTTTCGCATTCCTAACTCATTTCTTGAATTATCGTACAGAACTATTATCCATGCTTTGTGTGATGCCGTATTGTGCTTATCTATTGTGGAAAGTCTCTAGTCGATGATAGCCCATGGTGCAGGCAGTCAAACAGTTCATCTCATAAACTGTTCTCCCACACTAATAGCGGTAAATATCCCACTCTGTTGCATGGACGATTTTCATGTTCTGAAAGGTAGATTTTAATCGCTGGTTTCAGGATTGCTTTGTTGCATTTGCAGATTTTCTACATTGTACATATACTCATGTTCAACAAAATAACTTGCATTAAGCATGATATGAGTCACCTCGTAGTAGTACATCCAGACTTCGGTTTTCGAACCACGTTATTATTCAACTATTTTGACGAAGCGTTAAAGTAATTAACTTTTTCCATGTTAAGGTATTCCGATAACAGTCCAACGGAACCAAACCATCGCACGGTATTTGCTGTAAGCTGACCATTTCGACACTCGGTAGATTTGACAGGAATTCACGAGTGATTCTTGTGCTTTTTCATGTTCAGTTGTACAAGATATGCCTACCAGTTTCTAATTGCACAGTTTCTTCAGAGTTTCTCCTCCTCTGTTTATTTCCTTTTCTTATTCTCCAAATCAGTCTGTTACTAAATTGATATTGGGCCATGACTGCATTTATAACAAGATACAGCATCAAAAAATCAGGGCTTGGTCTAGTTGTTTTACTAGACGAGTTCATAACACAGTAGACCACATGCAAGAATAAACCATGAAAAGGCTATCATTCTTTTGTATTTCATTAGTAGAAAAATTATTACCAGTACTGTCATAGCAAAAAAGCTGTTATGAAGTTTTTAACGTGAACTGAAAGATATACTGACCGTGCAATTAATATTTCATAAATTCCCGCGTCTATTTTTCTAGGGAAAATATACGCCCCTAATCAAATTAATGATATTTATAGACAAATAAATAATCTAGAATAGAAGACCATTCACTCCTTAGTTTCAACATCTAACTGATTGACTTTATCTTGAAAACACGTTCGTAAAAGTAATGAAATATATCTTCCTTTAAGATTCGGTAGCAAGCGCTGCACAAGACTTCATCATTGTAGTTATAAAATCTTAACTGAAAATACCATAATAATGGAAAAATAATTTTTATTTCGTAAGTCTCTTGTAGGGGATTTCCACACGCCAGCTGATCGATACGGTTTCAATACAATGACATCTTGCGTGGTCTCCATTATCTATGGTCCCAGGCATGAATGGTGCGCTTAAACAAAAGAATTTTAACCTGTTTTTGTTGCGCAAGTTGCTACGGCCTTTTCCTCTGACGTCAAACGCTGTTAAGTCATACACAAGTGCTTACCGACATAAACGATCACGCGTAGCATATGTCTTGATATCCTTTCAAAATCTGTGGTAAAATTTTAATACAGCACAAAAATACAGGGCACGGGAAAAATTCTGGCACAGAAACGCAGTTATTTTATAATACAACAGCATCTCGAACAGTCAATGAAACACAAAAGCTATCCCTTTCCACTCTGGCCTGCACAATTGTGCGGGGTTTGTTACAAAATTGCTGCAGCTGAACTACATCACTTTTTTGCATCACTCCAGACTGCAATGGTTTTGCGAGTTCCTGACTTCTGTTTGGCAGCTGTTTTGCTTCATATTGTGACCACCAGAGTGCAAAAGATCACTTCAAACTTCAACAAAAAGCCAAAATCATAGGTACCAAAGATAAACCAATATATTATCCTACATTTCGTTAGCTTGAGGCAATTCCTGGGTTATTTTAGAGTGAGAATGTTTCATTTAATGTATGTAATGTGTCTAAACAAATGCATGAAGTGCTAGTTGGATTTTATGTCTATTTGTATTTTGACTTTTTGAACAAACTATCACTATGAGAATTTTTTTGTATGATCTACAGATCATAATGTATGGAAATTGGCACATTTTTGATAAAGCTTTGAAATTTTTTTCTCTCAGGGTGGAAAGGGCTATCAAAACAGGGCTACATTTGTGCTCTCACTCCTGATGATGTTAAGGCTTAGTATTTTCCACTTTGCTTTCTTCTGTACCTCTGTTCTTTCCTTTGCTTTGCATCTCTTCTATTTTTGGTAACCGTTCTCCTTTATTTGACTCCCTCTCTCACCTCTTTCCTCCCATACCTTCGGCTTGTTTGCTTCAACTTATCGACAATGCGTAATAGTTTGTCGAAATCTTCAAAATGTTTGCATGACTAATTTCTCGCGTGCAATGAACCACAAATGTTTGGTAAAGACAATTACTAAATCGTCTTCAAAAGCGAGATTATGCAAGAACATATTTTTTGAAAGAAACGTTTGATTTTGTTCTTATTACTTTAGTAATTGCTGATCGAACACAGTTTTTCTGTATTGTGATCTTCTTTTGAAAAGAAATTTATTTGCCAAGGTCGCTGAATTAAAACAGTTATTGGATTATTAGTTTCAGCGGCATGTATTGCCGTCTTCAGATCCATTGAGTTACTCTGTCGCAGCCAGCGTGGTTTTATACCGCAAAACGGAAGGAAGTGCCTTGTTTCTGACTTGATAATAGCTGCTTGCAATGAACGTAATTAAAAAGAAGTAACTGGCGAGTGACAATAGTTAGCACCAGCAACAGATTTAAAATGTTAACAGCAGCTCAAATTTCGTCAGAAAATTAGAAAATAATTAGGGAAAATCATTAAGACAATTACTCTAAAACTTCTTAAATTAAACAGACTGATGATTAAATAGTTAATTTACCGAGTACGATGCACCAATGTGGGAAGGACCAACAAGCAAGTAGTATAAGCAAATGTAACTCAAGCACGCGGTTAGAGCTAGGCAAACAATGACAGCAATGATTCTGTGGATCACAATTACAACATTTTGCTGGTCAAAGGGGGTGCTTGACATTAATAAATATAACTTACAAGAAGTTTAGTAACATGAAATTTCACAAGTTTGGTATCTGACGAGCTGAGTATCGTTAAGTTCTAATATCTTATGCAATAAGGACAGGAACAATTCTCAATGCTAATATCAGATACCTGATCAATCAGAGAAGCCCCTTGGGCATAATCAAGATACTGATGTGAAAAAATAATAGAGTACCATTTAACAAATTGATCATTACACCAATATTAAAACTATTATGTTAAAACCAAACTTCAAACAGAGAAAACATGGAAGAGGCAGTTACGGCCGGCCTACTCCGAGCAAGATGGTTTAGAATTATGGGCACTTGAGGTTAAATTAACGTCCTATTGCTACGAGACAGAAACTCAGCAGGCATGCCGCAACAAACTAGGCGGCCGCAACGTCTGAGGCTAGGGTGAGGAGGAAGCGGTGCGCCACAACCCCACGCGGGCTGGCCACGCCCGATGAACCGTTGGGTAACAGGTAAGCCCCGGGGCACTTCCTCCAAACTCTACGAACAGCTTAGAAAGCCGAGAGCAAACAAGCAGACATGCAGTTCGTGCATAATTATCATAGAACATATGAAACTTCTCAAACCAAGACAAGAAAAGCAATGTGAGCGTTGCCCCAAGCCCCAACAAAACCTTAAGTATTACAACAAGAATATTACAATAAGAATTCCTAAGAGGATTAACCGGATAATCCTACAATAAAATAAACAACAACAACACACGGCTACTATTACACATTAACTTAGGTGACTTAAAAGTTAACAGGCAAATCTTGAGGGCTATCAGACAAATAAATACAATAATGTGTATTGTATTTGCAAAAAAAAATAAAAAATAAAAAAAATATTTTCTTTTGAAAGGGGCAAAATCTGACGAGAGTTATGGATCTTTATTACCCACATGAGCCAACATTCACTGTGCCACTAGCGTTTGCTTACGACAGCCGTAGGCAGGTTTACAGTAGTTAGATCAGTCAGGGAAGCAACATCGTCCGTTACAAATCAGACTCAGTTTCGACCTCGGTGGTCAGTAATACACATGGCGGCCTACAACATATGACTCAATTAATTTCAGGCCCGAATGACAAGATAAACAGACACTGAACAAGATGCCATTAAAAGCGATTTCAAAACGCATGAAATGTGGCACTCAGATAATTTCAAACAGAGGCACAATAAAGTAAATTTAGTACTTGAGACCGAGTGCTGGAGAACCACAGGCAATCCAGCGTAGCGGGGGAAACTTCAACCCAGGAACACATTGTTGTTGTTGTTGTTGTGGTCTTCAGTTCCGAGACTGGTCTGATGCAGCTCTCCATGCTACTCTATCCTGTGCAAGCCTCTTCATCTCCCAGTACCTACTGCAACCTACATCCTTCTGTATCTGTTTAGTGTATTCATCTCTTGGTCTCCCTCTACGATTTTTACCCTCCACGCTGCCCTCCAATACTAAATTGGTGATCCCTTGATGCCTCAGAACATGTCCTACCAACCGATCCCTTCTTCTAGTCAAGCTGTGCCACAAACTTCTCTTCTCCCCAATCCTATTCAATACCTCCTCATTAGTTACGTGATATACGCACCTAATCTTCAACATTCTTCTGTAGCACCACATTTCGAAAGCTTCTATTCTCTTCTTGTCCAAACTATTTATTGTCCATGTTTAACTTCCATACATGGCTACACTCCATACAAATACTTTCAGAAACGACTTCCTCACACTTAAATCTATACTCGATGTTAACAAATTTCTCTTCTTCAGAAACGCTTTCCTTGCCATTGCCAGTCTACATTTTATATCCTCTCTACTTCGACCATCATCAGTTATTTTGCTCCCCAAATAGCAAAACACCTTTACTACTTTAAGTGTCTCATTTCCTAATCTAATTCCCTCAGCATCCGCCGATTTAATTCGACTACATTCCATTATCCTCGTTTTGCTTTTGTTGATGTTCATCTTATATCCTCCTTTCAAGACACTGTCCATTCCATTCAGCTGCTCTTCCAAGTCCTTTTCTGTCGCTGACAGAATTACGATGTCATCGGCGAACCTCAAAGTTTTTATTTCTTCTCCATGGATTTTAATACCTACTCCGAATTTTTCTTTTGTTTCCTTCACTGCTTGCTCAATATACAGATTGAATAACATCGGGGAGAGGCCACAATCCTGTCTCACTCCCTTCCCAACCACTGCTTCCCTTTCATGTCCCTCGACTCTTATGATTGCCATCTGGTTTCTGTACAAATTGTAAATAGCCATTCGCTCTCTGTATTTTACCCCTGCCATCTTCAGAATTTGAAAGAGAGTATTCCAGTCAACATTGTCAAAAGCTTTCTCTAAGCCTACAAATGCTAGAAACGTAGGTTTGCCTTTCCTTAATCTAACTTCTAAGATAAGTCGTAGGGTCACTATTGCCTCACGTGTTCCAACATTTCTACGGAATCAAAACTGATCTTCCCCAAGGTCGGCTTCTACCAGTTTCTCCATTCGTCTGTAAAGAATTCGCGTTAGTATTTTGCATCCGTGACTTATTAAACTGATAGTTCGGTAATTTCCACATCTGCCAACGCCTGCTTTCTTTGGGATTGGAATTATCATATTCTTCTTGAAGTCTGAGGGTATTTCGCCTGTCTCATACATCTTGCTCACCAGATGGTAGAGTTTTGTCAGGACTGGCTCTCCCAAGGCCGTCAGTAGTTCTAATGGAATGTTGTCTATTCCCGGGGCCTTGTTTCGACTCAGGTGTTTCAGTGCTCTGTCAAACTCTTCACGCAGTATCGGATCTCCAATTTCATCTTCATCTACCTCCTCTTACATTTCCATAATATTGTCCTCAAGTACATCACCCTTGTATAGACCCTCTATATACTCCTTCCACCTTTCTGTTTTCCCTTCTTTGCTTAGAAGTGGGTTTCCATTTGAGCTCTTGATATTCATACAAGTGGCTCTCTATTCACCAAAGGTCTCTTTAATTTTCCTGTAGGCAGTATCTATCTTACCCCTAGTGAGATAAGCCTCTACATTCTTACATTTGTCCTCTAGCCATGCCTGCTTAGCCATTTTGCACTTCCTGTCGATCTCATTTTTGAGACGTTTGTATTCCTTTTTGCCTGTTTGAATTACTGCATTTTTATATTTTCTCCTTGCATCAATTAAATTCAATATTTCTTCTGTTACCCAAGGATTTCTACTAGCCCTCGTCGTTTTACCTGCTGCCTTCACTACTTCATCTCTCAAAGCTATCCATTCTTCTTCTACTGAAGAATGACATATGGCAATCAAATAACGAGTACCTTACCCCCAAAGCTCAATACAGACGGCATCAGAAAATGAACAGCACCCCACCGTTCACATCTGCCATTACGCCTCTTTAAACCAAGATAGACAGGCTATGTCGACATCAAGCCAACACAACTCTATCGACCACCGGCCACCTCGACAACCTCGCGCCCGTTAGCTCCGTGAACAGCTCACCGTACGGCACATGTGCCTCTTGTCTCTCTCTCTGTCTCTCTGTCACACACACACACGCGCACACACACACACACACAGCGAACGACTGCCCTCCCATGCAGTCAACAATGAACTGCAACCAAAGAGTTAACTAACAGGCGACCGAAGCGTCACCCGACGACTAGACAGAGACGGATAGCGTCAGTAGGCAAAGATGTCATCACATAGAACGAGACGACACAGTTCGAGAATAATTAAAGAAAGACGAAAGTAATGAGCAGTCGCAGAAATGCGAACAGCTAGAAGCTTAACGTCTGGATTGGTGATCACGAAGTAGATGAAGTTAAGGAATTCTGCTACCTAGGCAGCAAAACAACCCATGACGGTCGGAGCAATGAGGACGTAACAAGCAAACTAGCACTGGCAAAAAGGGCATTCCTGGCCAAGAGAAGTCTACTAGTAACAACATTTGAGGAAACAATTTCTGAAATTGTTCGTTTATAGGACACCATTTTATGGTTGTGATTCATGGACTGCGGGTAAACCGCATCAGAAGCGAATCGAAGCACTTAAATGTGGTGCTACAGACGAATGTATCTGCCACTGATTTGTCCCCACATTGAATCTGCATCAAATGGGGAGCTGAACGTTTTTGTATCTTTGATATCTTTATCAAATTACCAGATCTCTCTCTCTTTATTCAAGATTTAGCTGCATTCAAGGCACATTCGTTCCCAGCAGGCGATATTGTCTTCAGGCTTCACATTTAAATTTATTAATCCCATATCCTTTAGCGCTTGCGAATAAAGTCCTAACTTTTGTGTTAGTGTCTGAATTTCTTCCGTCACAGTCTTATATTGTTGAGTCATTTCCGCTTCCGTTGACTGACGTTTTTGCAACAATTTTAGGCATACTGCCTAATTAAATGGCCTCATTGCCTCATAATGCCCTTATCTATAACAGTAGTTGATTTATTAGGCTCTTGCATATCATCAAACACAGGATTACTCATAATTAAATCTTGTGCCTGAACGGTCGAACTTAGATTCTAGTTTTGCGAATAAAGTCCTAACTTTTGTGTTAGTGTCTGAATTTCTTCCGTCACAGTCTTATATTGTTGAGTCATTTCCGCTTCCGTTGACTGACGTTTTTGCAACAATTTTAGGCATACTGCCTAATTACATGGCCTCATTGCCTCATAATCTGCCCTTATCTATAACAGTAGTTGATTTATAAGGCTCTTGCATATCATCAGACACAGGATTACTCATAATTAAATCTTGTGCCTGAACGGTCGAACTTAGATTCTAGTTTTCACTTCTAGCTAAATTTAGAAATTCATTACTATTACCAGTTGATAGTTCATTATCGTATACAAGGTTCAAATCTGAGTCGTTTCCTCAATGATTATTGTCGTTAAAAGTAGCCATAGGTGATTCAGTACTTATAACATGCATATGAAAAATAAATGTTGATTGCTTCATAATTATTATTATGTAGTTCGGCCAGTTCTTCATTAGCAAGTGATATTGTCCTCTCTAATATGGTTTGTGCATTACTAATTATTCTGTTACGGCGTAAAGTCAAGCGACGGTACGCCAGTCGGGAACGACAGAGAAAAGATGGCTGTGAGACGACGTCACCCAACCGCACGCTAACAGATCCCTCTCCAGGAAGAC
Source organism: Schistocerca cancellata (assembly GCF_023864275.1). NCBI lineage: Eukaryota > Metazoa > Arthropoda > Insecta > Orthoptera > Acrididae > Schistocerca > Schistocerca cancellata. The sequence continues at coordinate 266,251,344 of NC_064627.1, forward strand.
AACGCGACAGCAGCGGCCCCTATGTGGAAAGGACATAAGCGCCGCGACTGACTGGCGACGCCCCATTTTAATAGTAGCTTCACGACTAGTGACTCGGATAGAAGCGTCGACACTCATTACTTCACTTGTACACTTTACGTAGCAGTAGACTTGGAATCGTTTGTACTGAAGACGATCGCTTATTTTGTATGTCGTACTTTGCTTACGACACATCTGTGTAACTATCAAAGTTGAGTATTGTCATTTACTTTTTTGTAATAAGACTCATTAATTCGATTTGTTGGACCCCACATATTTGGCAACGAGCATGGAGACACAATGGATTCGACTACGTAGGTGTATTACACACTGCAGATGAATTGTCAGGATCCCTCATAACAAACCTGATCTATGTAAGCAACGGTTCCAGTGCACTTTATCTAAGTCTTCCGAAGGGCAACACACACCTGACGACGCTTCTCTTGTCTCAACAATAGCACAAACATCACGTACGTACTAGGAAATTTGCTTGGAGAGTGGCGTACACTAACGGATGGCAGGCCATTCAACGGCTGCAGCACAACACAAAGATCCTTATTTTCAGGGTGTTTTATTTCGCATTAGATGTTACACCACTGAATTTGTCTCATCGAAATCTGCTACTCAGTCGGCAAAACAAGGTCCATTTTAAAGAAAATATAAAGTATACATACGTTTCTTGATTCTTAATGAAGTTTCGAGAACGAATTGCTATCTGTTTCATGTGCCGCTTGTCACTAACCGTCTAGGATAAATAAAATTATAGACGTGTTTAACCGTTCAAAAGGAATCTGAAGCGAAAATTTAGACACGTGGGTCATATACCGGGTGATCAAAAAGTCAGTATAAATTTGAAAACTGAATAAATCACAGAGTAATGTAGATAGAAAGGTACAAATTGACACACGTGCTTGAAATGACATGGGGTTTTATTAGAACCAAAAAAATACAAAAGTTCAAAAAATGTCCGACAGATGGCGCTTCATCTGATCAGAATAGCAATAATTAGCATAACAAAGTAAGACAAAGCAAAGATGATGTTCTTTACTGGAAATGCTCAATATGTCCACCATCATTCCTCAACAATAGCTTTAGTCGAGGAATAATGTTGTGAACAGCACTGTAAAGCATGTCCGGAGTTATGGTGAGGCATTGGTGTCGGATGTTGTCTTTCAGCATTCCTTGAGATGTCGGTCGATCACGATACACTTTCGATTTCAGGTAACCCCAAAGCCAATAATCGCACGGACTGAGGTCTGGCGTCCTGGGAGGCCAAAAATGCCGAAAGTGGGGGCTGAGCACACGATCATCACCAAACGACAAGTGCAAGAGACCTTTCACGCTTCTAGCAATATGGGGTGGAGCGCCTGGTTCTAATAAAATCCCATGTCATTCCAAGCATGTGTGTCAATTTTTACCTCTCTATCTACATTATTCCATGGTTTATTAAGTTTTCAAATTTATTCTGATTTTTTGATCACCCGGTACATCGGGTGGTTATAATTAAAGTGTAGCTACTCACAGAGGTCCAGTGTGGGCTGTGGCTAGCGAATGGCGGCGGGACTTAGTAGATATATTAATGCGTTAATGTAGAACCGATTTACCCAGGAAAAAAAAGTAGTTCCAATTTTGGCAACCGGGTGCAAATCTGACGTTGTGAATGCAAGAAAGACGTATATAAGTGTTTCCCTGTAACGGCTGGGAAGGGAAGTCGAGTGGAAAAGGTCAAATAATTCGAAAAGGCGTAATGTTAATTTTATTATTAACTGCCACTTACACAATTTGTTCAGCATGAGAGCAGAAGACGTCGACTGGATGCTGTACAGCGCCAGATTTGCACCTGGTGGACAAAATTGGAAACAAGTGTAATTCGGTTCCGCATTAAAGCAATAACATATCTATTTGTTGCTGTGTAATAACTGGAGCCCACACTAGACATCCGTGAGTAGAGGCACTTTTAATTATAACCACCTGTTATGAGCCAAACTATTATGGTGATCCACCTTTGAACTAAACACAGCGGTGATTCTGAAATTAATGAACTCGACATGTCCTTGCTAGAGATCAACGCACTAGTCACGTAAATCCTATAAACTACGGCCGGTGGTTTGTGGGTGCAGAGCTGGCAACCCATGGCGTCCAAGATGTGCTCCACCGGATTCAGATCAGATGAAATCGGTAACCAAGGTATTATCGTCAATTCACTGCGCCTCAAACCGCTGTAGCAGGATTTTGGCTTTGTGACATGAGCAGCTATCCTGATATAAGATTCCATCGACATAGGGGAAGACTTAAGGAATGAAGGCATTCCAGTTGTCCGCAGTAATGCCCATCTAGTCCACAGCTGTCACGGTGCCTTCGTTTGCTACTGTAGGACCCATGGAAGCTCAGGTGAATGTCCACCAGGACAAAATACTGTCCCACACAGATTTGCGCACTTGATATGACACAAGTTTCGAGTAGCGGTCCACCTGGATGGTGGTGGGTCAGGACACGACAATCGAGGTTGTGGCTTAAACTTTTTTTAGTTATTCCCTGATGTCCTAACAGATGTCCTGTCATCCTGTCCCTTCTTCTTGTCAAAGTTTGTGCATTCCTTTCATAGCCTATCCTGCAGAGCAGCTCATCATTCCCTACGTTGTCAGTCCACCTAATTTTCAAGAGTCTTCCGTAGCACCACATCTCAATAGCTTCGATTCTCCCCTGTTCTGGTTTTCCCAAAGTCCATGTTTACCACGTAATGCTCTGCTACGATGACCGTTCAGTGAGTAATGGTTTAAATGGCTCTGAGCACTATGGGACTTATCATCTGAGGTCATCAGTCCCCTAGAACTTAGAATTACTTAAACCTAACTAACCTAATGACATCACACACATCCATGCCCGAGACAGTATTGGAACCTGCAACCGTAGCGGTTCCGCGGTTCCAGACTGAAGCGTCTAGAACCGCTAGGCCACAGCGGCCGGCTCGGTGCATAATGCAATACTTTTTCTTCTGAAAGCAGGCTGGTTTTATTCAGGATTCCAATACACCATTTTATCCCCACTCTTTTGGCAATAAAACCTTATTTTTCAACATAATCTCCGTTCAGTGCGACGGTTTTATGCCACCTTCCTTGGGAGGCTTTATGCCCCGATTGTACCATTCTATTGGTCTTGCTTCATCAGTAACCTTCCCATCACCCACCTACTGATTCCTGCGGAGTGACCACTTTGGGCCAAACAGATGCCAGTTTGAAGGTGCAAGATCCGGGCTGTAGGGCACACACCTTTGAGTGCCACAACAGGTGGACGTGTGTGTCACCAGTACCAACAGAGAAAACCAGTCGTGCAGCGAGGTGTAGATTATCTTCGAAAGAGTGTCCACACATTCCAACATTGTACAGCTGTGTGCGGCTAGGCAGCCAGAGAGGTTCGCTGGACCTTGTTGCAATCATGACATACATCTTGCCTAACGATTCATCATGCTTTTGTTCACTATCAGGTCTCCGTATACATTCTGCAAGCGCCTATGAATAGCTGAAATGCCATGGTTTTCCGCCAAAGGAAACTCAATTACTGTCCTCTGCTTGGAACGCACCTTCGCTACAGACGCCATTTTGAAGGCTAGGTAGAGCACGGCCACCTACGTACTTCATGTAACTGTAGGGGCTGAAGCGCAAATATTCCACCATGTTCCACAACAACTTCCAAAATTGGCCGAGTGTAAAATTTGTTACATTACTTATTGAACGCCCTTTGAATAAACATACATTCATAGAAGTTTGTTCCTCAAGTCAAGATCTATGTCTCATATTAGAGACGTCTCTTGGACAGGAATGCCGTTTTTACTTTAAATGTCCTCCTTGCTCCGTCCGTTATGGGTGGAGCAAGAAACGTGATTTATGCGGCTAGCAGACACGTTTGTCATCGAGCCATGGCCCAGTCTAGATGATTCCTGTCCACTGCAACTACAATCGGTGATGTTTTTGGGTCAATATGATAACACGCAGCAGTCGTCTGCTGAGCCCCGCGTTCATGGTGAATGGAGTGCTCTGAAATGCTTCTGCCTGCTCGGCACTATACCCTTGTCGTCAGATCTGCCACAAATCATGGTCTGTGGTGCTTTACAGACCGGACAAGCCTCAGACGTCCACATTCTGTGATGAGGAATTCCCATTCAGCATTTGTCACGTACCAGTGCTATCGCAGCTCTTCAACCGCTTTCCATCGATGATCACAACAGCACGCGAGATGCATCGACGGTTGTGTTTTGTCCTTCGGAGGAGCTGATGTGCAATGGAACGACTGTCTACGTATGCAGCAATGAGGAATGCAGCAGTTCGTTTACAATTTATTGCTTGTAATATAGCCAGATACACTCGAATTGTCAGTAATATACAAACCAGATTCAAGAGTACAATCTCATTTACAAATTAAGAGATGGTCGACATCACTCAATTTGTATGGAGCTAGAGAGACCAAACTGTAGGAATGGCGGTTACCCAGCAATAAGCAAACCACCGACCAGCTTCGTCGTTATCGAGATGTTCTTTGCTAGGGGCTGTGTCATAACAATCCGCTCCTATCAAATTCATTTATTCCAGTGGATTTCCCCATTCGCACCCCGTATTGTCAGTAGAAAGATTCTCCTTTCGCTTGTGTTTACTTATACCTTCCTCACACCACGTCACGTGCCCGTCACCTAACCAGGCGGTTTTCAGTCCAGCTTTGTTCATTTGTCTCAATGTTTTGGCTGATTTGCTGTGGCGTCACATACTGTCCGTTGTGGCCGAGCGGTTCTAGGTACTTCAGTCTGGAACTCGCTTCCGCTACGGTCGCAGGTTCGAATCCTGCCTCGGACATGGATGTGTGTGATGTACTTAGGTTAGTTAGGTTTAAGTAGTTCTAAGATCTAGGGGACTGATGACCTCAGGTGTTAAGTCCCATGGTGCTCAGAGCCATCTGAACCATTTTTTTGAATTACGTTCCTGTATAAATTTTCTTTCAGCACCGCATTCTCATAATTCCGTGGTTTTCTGAAGAAAATCTGAAAAAATTACACGCTTTTGCATATTAATTGGAAGTGAAAAATGCACAATATTTTATTGTTTCTAGACGTTTGAAGTAAGCTCATTTTACGTTTGCTTTCGATGCAAGCAAACTATGACAGGGGTAATATTATTTAGCAAAATGTTACACCCTGAGGCCGTGGATAAAGGAAAATACAGTTGAGTCTTAACGTAAAGTTACAAAAGAACTATCAACGTCAGTTAATTATTCTTACCGTTCCGGGCTTTAAATCAAAAGGTTATTCTGCAGGTGGATTTTCATTTTTGTCGTATTTCCTTTATATAATGACTATAAGAGGTTTTCTGTTTCCACCTGTCCTATACGAGGGAAGATACAAAAAAAGAACTTGTTTTATCTGTACTTCTACATAAAGAGAAGTTGTATTTTTAACGTTTTTACCAAAAATCTCGAAACGTTCCTGAGTGATTTACCTCAGATTTTTACACGATACCCTAAACATTCGGACGGACAAAGGCCACATACACTGGCGGAAAAAGATACCAACGCCAAGAAGTTGTTCGACGTAAACGACAGTTGGTGAGCGTGTTTCTACATGTGAAAGATGGGGTCTGTTCAAATTTCGCGGCGGATGTGTAAGAGTGGCACTAGGAGCGCCACTATGAAGATTCAAATTAGGTTTGCTTTAAATACTCGCTGTAACGGTCGTGAGCGTTTGTTACCTTTGAGACGAGACGTGGTGAGCTGGTGTTAGTCAAGAATACCTTTAAGGCGACTAGGACGACGTTCACAACATCTCACTGTAACTGAACAAGGTTGCGTAAAAGAGCTAGAGAAGCTACATGTTACCTCTGCGATACTGCAGAAAGACTCAGCTGGATGTAGACACTGTACATGGTTACTGACAGAGGTGGCCACGAGACTGTACGGTCGCAAGAAGACTGCGCTTCGGACGGCCACGTGCAGTTACCAAGGGGGAAGACTATAGCGGTCGGCGTATGGTTCTGGCGCATCGTGTTTTGTATCTACACCAGCAATATGAGCTGCAGTTGGCACCACAGTGACGTAACGAACTGTTACAAATTGTTTACTTCAAGGACAGCTCCGAGCAAGACGTCCTGCAGCGTGCATTCCACTTTCCCAAAGCACCGCCATTCCCAACTTCAGTGCTGTCAAGCGATAGGTCATTCGAGGACAGAGTAGAAGTCTGTTGTGTTTTATGACGAAAGTTTGTTGTCCCTTGGTGCCAGTGATGGCCGTATGTTGGTTAGAAGGAGGGCAGCTGGGGGTCGGCAACCAACCTGTCTGCGTGCTAAACGCACTGGATCTACACCAGGAGTTATGATCTAGAGTACGATTTTGTATGACAGCAGGAACACTCTGGTGGTTATCCCATGCAACTTGATTGCAATTTTGTACGCCAGTCAGGTGATTCGACCTGTTGTGCTGCCATTTATGAACAGCCTTTCAGGGGGCGGGAGTGGGGGAGAGGAGGTCTGGGGGCAGTTTCCAACATGATAACGCTCGTTCACATATCGCTGTTACAATCTGACATGCTCCACAGAGTGCCGATATGTTGCGTTGGCCTGCTCCATCAGCAGATGTGTGTCAAATCAACCACGTATGGGACATCATCTAACGACAACTTCAGTGCCATCCACAAACAGCATTAACCCTTCCTGTATTGAGCGACCAAGTGGAACATGGAACTCCACTCCACAAACTGACATCCAGCACCTGTACAACACAATGCATGCACTTTTGTAAGCTCGCATTAACAATCTGGCAGTTATACCGGTTACTAACGTACCAGCGTTTCACATATGCAGTGAATTATTTCGCGCTTACGTTAGCCTGCGAGCTAGTTATGTTAATCGAACGAATTTCTTATTTTTTAACATAACCTGATGATGTTCTATCCTGGCGAAACGCGTCTCTTAAGTTAATAAAGAACATTCTGTAAACTGCGACCGTTCTTTAAATACTTCCTTCTTTGATCGATCAGCTGAAGTATTTCTTTAAGATCAGTACCGCCATTAGACTGTTTTTTTATTTGCAGTGTTACATTTACACGATCATGATTTCGTCTTTAAGTTGCCATTATCAAGTGTTTTAATGTTTTACAGTGCCTAAGATGGCATACTGTCGTATTTAAAATATACTATTAGAGACGTTGTGTAAGGGTCAATATTTCTGGTAAAAGCCTACTGCTTCGTTTTATCACTGAGTATACCATCTTGACTCAATGACAGTTGGCTACGTGTCAAATTGTATTTATTCTGTTACCCATGGTTTCTTCACAGTTACCTTCTTTGTGTCCATGTTTTCCTTTACATCTTCTGTGATTATCCTTTTCAGAGGTGTCCATTCCTCTACAAAGGTACTGCCTACTGAGCTAATCCTTATTGCTGTGGCTATAGGCTTAGAGATCTTCAAGTGTGTCTCGTCAATCCTTACTACTTTCGTATCCCACTTCTTTGCTTATTGATTCTTCTTGACTGATCTCTTGAACTTCATCTTACTCTTCATCGCTACCACATTGTGATCTGAGTCTATATGTGCTCCTGGATAAGCCTTACAACCCAATATCTGATTTCGGAATCTCTGCCTGACCATGACGTACTCCAACTGAAATCTTCTCCAATTACCCGGCTTATTCCAAGTACACCTCCTCCTCTTATGATTCTTGAACAAGGTTTCCCTATTATTAGCTGACATTTATTAGTTAACTCCATTAGTCTTTCTCCTCTCTCATTCCTTGCCCCAAACCCATATTCTCCGGTAACCTTTTCTTCTATTGCTTCCCCTACAACTGCATTCCAATATCCAATTACTATTAGATTTTCTACTCCCTTTACGTACTGTATTACCCTTTCAATATCCTCATGTTCTTTGTATCTCTTCATCTTCAGCTTGCGACGTCGACATGTATTCCGCAACTATCTTTGTCGGTTTGCTGTCGATAGTCATAAGAACAACCCTATCACTGAACTTGACAAAGTAATACACTTTCTGCCCTACCTTTCTATTCATTACGAATCGCACTCCCATTATACCGTTTTCTGCTGCTTCTGATATTATCCTACACTTATCTGACCACGTTGTCAACAATTTTGTTCGACCTAATGTCAGTACTTTCAACATCGGGGTATGCAGTACGTATGTACGAAATTAAATTACAGTTAGTTGTGTGGAGGTGAGTACTGAAGATGTTAGTGATAACGGAAGTTTCTCGTCGTGAATTAAATTCGAACTGTGAGTTCACAACACTTGGATATTTGCGAATAGAATACCTTTGATTTTATGAGGTATACAAGGAAATAAAAAATCATATAATACAAAATCAAAATCTTGTAGATCATCGTTAGATCAACGGAGAAAAGTGTTTACCTTAAAGGTGTCGAGAACGCGGATATGTACGATTCATGATACAGTATTGTTGACAGTTCATTCGTTAAATTGGTACCATGTTTGTTTAAAGACGAATAATTGTTTCTTTCATCAAGCTGGTTACAGGTCTCAAAGTGCTTGTAAATTTCCTATCGCTATTTTACCCCTGGAATACTATTTTAGAATACTGTACTCTGCACTCATGTTTTCTTTTAAATATTCCTAGGAGATTATGGTACTTCGTTATTTGAGATTCCAGCTAATCTTTCAGCATGGAGAAGGCAGGACTAGAACCAAACATGCTTGATGTGGTTGTGATTTTCACTGGCAACATTGTTGGGAAACTGTTACAGAATATCATGTTACTAGAGCCAAGATTCTGATGAGCCTGTACTCTCTGGTTACACAGACGGAAAAAAAGAACTTGAAATGCAAATTGAATCAATCGAGATTCGACTGTGCCGAGAGGCCATCTGTATCTAAAGTGGCTTCATTGACTTTGATTGGGAAATGATATCTGCATCCCTGTCATGGCTGTATAGTAAAAGTGTACCGAGGATTTCCTTAATCGAAAGAGAACAGTTTCCAAGCGGCATTTAACATCTGGGATGTCGTTTCGTTGCTGACTGATTCCGCGTTCTATAGCTCGCCCGTTAAATGAAAACAATTTCCAGTGCACTTTCTACAGTGGGCTTCCTGAACGACACAAAGCCTGCTTTTGTTCCACCACAGCTTTCGCAGTCACGTCTTTCGTTTCCAGTGGTATGAAGCTTCTTCAACTTATTCCGTTAAAAGTAATGTAAATTACTTAGTATGTTTGCGAGATTGCTGAAATGAATCTCAAACTTCGTTAAACGCGGAGTAGGAAATTTAATGTAGCGTATTCTGAGGCTCTAATTTAACCTGCAGTGGCTCCACATTTAAATTTCCGCTAATTGTTTCACCTTTCAGTTTCCTTCGTATGTCATTCGAATCAGTACTATTTGCTATTTTTACTGCTTTACATAGCGCTCTGCCTTTTGTAGATGGAATCTTCCGAAGGTAGGTGCCTTACACTATTCTGTATGAGGCCAAAAAATAGTTAAAGGCTTTTTCTTTTCTGCTTCATTGACCGCAGCGCTTACTGAGCAGTGATATGGCCCGGCCGTATTCCTGTGCGTTAGCTGTTTCAGTTGAGCGACTAGCTCTATTCGAAGTAATTGCAGGAACTTTGTTGTGTTTCTGAATAATAAAATCATTTTCAGTATACAGCAAATACTGTCATATTCTTTATAGAAGGTGACGTTTATTGCATCCTGTAAACACATTACATTACTGTCCAGTTCCGGCTTGTGGTCATTTTCAAATGCCATTCCCGTAAGAGTTCAAGCTTGGTGTGTATCTGTGCTTCAGTTACATGTATATGTGGTGACTTGTTTCGGACATGTAGGAAAGAACAGATACCACGCATATATACTGAGAAACCATTTAGAGCGTACAGAAACACATTTCCTAACACGTCATATAACTAAGCTGCTGTTAATAAACGGCTTCTAAGTCCTTGCTTGATGTATTTAGAAGCACAAAGCGTCCTTCCACTTACACACGAGAACAAGCAGCACTTCAAGAATGTGTTTGGACAGTGACATTTTTCAGAGAGTCAGTGTAGACGAGCAGATAGAGCAACAGTCTTCTGATCAGATTATTGCATACATTATGTGCCTGTCATCATTCTTAATGAAAAAAATTACGTAGTGGGAGTTAAAATTGCTTAAATTGCTTCCTTTAATAGTACAATCAGTTACACAGTTTATAGCTGCAATAAATATACATCAAGGTTTTGTAAAAATTACGCCAGTGGCAAAAGTTATTTTGTGAGTTCATCAGGTTTCTTATCCGTCTTCTCACTGGTTTGATGTGGTCCGCCACGAATTCCTCTCCTGCGCCAATCTCTTCATCTCAGAGTAGTATTTCCAACGCTCATCAAGGAATTATTTACTGGATGTACTTCAATCTCTGTTATCCACTACAGATTTACCCTCTAGTATCATAGAAGTTATTCAGTGGTCTCTGAAGAAATATCCCATCATCCTGTCCCACCTTCTTGTTCGTGTTTTCCATATGTTCCTTTCCTCGCCGGTTCTGCGGAGAACCTCTTCATTCCTTACCTGATCAGCCCACCTAATTTTCAACAGTCTTCTGTAGCAACACATCCCCAATTCGTTGATTTTCTTCTCCTCTGACTTTCCATAGTTCACGTTACACTACCAGACAACGCTGTGATCCAAACGTATATTCTTTGAAATTTCCTCCTCAAATTAGGGCCTGTGTTTGTTACTAGAGGACTGCTCTTGGCTGTTGTGACTGACAATTCGGTTCACAAACACATCTTTTGCTGATGTAAGTTCACAAGGTTGATGACTGAACATACAAACGAAAGGTAATAATAACGAAAAACGTCTCCTAATTGAGGCAAACAAAAGTTCACTTCTAATTTTCCACAAAGGTTCGTGGTAACACACTCACACACTAGTAACAGTCAAATTCCGAGACGAAGACGTAATCTTCAACGGTCGCAGTACACGGGGGCGGCATCTGGCGTGAACTGAACTTTGGAGCTGGTTCTAGCCCCTATATAGCTGTATCCAGCCAATCAGGTTTTGGCGTAGTGATACTTCCTGCAGGCCGTGGCTTGAGCTCCCCTGCAGAAAGTAGTACTCGGAATATCTGTTTCCATTGTCTTATTTGTAAATAGCCGGTGTTTACCATGGTCCTTTTTTTACGCCTTGGGCGTAGGCAACCTCGTCCTCTGTGGTGTAACATGGGTTGCCAGCCCTCAGGTGCTACCTTGGCTCCGGTATAACACATGGCCAGGGATGCCCTTTTTGCTAGCGATAGTCAGATTTTGATGTCCTCCTTGCTCCATCCGTAATGGGTAATTTTGCTGTCCAGGCAGCACAATTCCTTAACTTCATGTTCTTTGTGACCATCAATCCTGCTAAGTTTCTCGCTGTTCTCATTATTGCTACTCATTATTTTCGTCTTTCTTCGACTTATCCTCAATACATATTCTGTAATAATCAGACTCTTCATACCATTCAGCAGACCCTGGAGCTCTTCTTCACTTTCACTGAGGACAGCAGTTTCATCAGCGGATCTTGCAGTTGATGTCCTTTCACCTTGAATTTTATTTCCACTCTTGAACCATTCATTTATTTCGCCTCATTGATTCTTCGACGTGCAAATTGAACTGTAGGGCTGAAATAATACGTCGCCGTCTTACTGCCTTTTTAATCCGAGCACTTTGATCTTGGCCTTTCACTCTCATTGCTCCCTCTTGGCTCTAATACATATTGTATATTACCCGTCTTTCCCTATAGTGTATCCCCACATTTCTCAGAATATCGAACATCTTGTCCTACTCTCCATCGTAGAGCACTTTTTCCAGGTCACCAAATCCTACGAATGTATCTTGATATTTCTTTAGTCTTGCTTCTATTATCAATCTTAAAGCCAAACTGATCGTCATCGAACACATCCTGAATGTTCTTTTTCATTCTTCTCTATATTATTGCCGTCAGCAACTTTGGTGCGTGAGCTGTCAAGGTGATTGTGCGACAATTCTCACACTTGTCGGCTCTTGCAATCTTCGAAATTGTGATGATGAAGTTTTCCACAAAGTCAGATGGTTTACAGCCGGACTCTTACATCCTACACACCAACGTGAACAGTCGTTTCGTTACCACTTCCCCCAATGATTTTAGGAATTCTAGTAGAATGTCATGTATTCCTACTGTCTTATTCGATCTTCAGTCTTCCAAAGGTAGTTTAAATTCTGATTGTAATACTGGGTCCTCTATCTCTTCTATATCGACTCTTTGTTTCCTGGTCTACCTGGTCATTACACATCTCTTTCCCTGATAGAGGCCTTCCTTCCGTGTATTGTTTCCATCTGTCCGCTCTCTGCTGTACAGTTGACGTTGGAATTCCCATTGCGCTCTTTAGTATTGAGACCTTTGCTTTTAATTTCACCGAACTTTGTTTTCATGTTTCTGTGCGCTGAGTCACTCCTTCCGATAACCATTTCTTTTTCGATTTATTCACATTTTTTGCAGCTATTTCTTCTCAGCTTCTCTGCACTTTCTATTTATTTCATTGCTAAGTGACTTGTGTGTCTGTATTCCTTAGTTCCCGCGACACTCGTGCTCTACCTTATTTCATTGATCAGATGAAGTATTTATGCTGTTACCCATGGTTTCTTCGCAGTTCCCTTCTTTGTACAGATGTTTTTCTTTCGAGTTGTTATAATTGCCCTTAATGAGATGACCATTCCTTTTCTACTGAACTGCCTACTGGACTATTCATTATCTATAGCCTCAGAGAATTTCAAGCGTATCGCTTCCCATATAATCCGGCTTGTTTCAAGTATACGTCCGCCTCTGGTGATCCTTGAATAGAGTATTCACTACTATCAGCTGAAATTTATTGTGTAATTAGTCTTTCTCCTCTGCCATTCCAACTACCAAGCTCAGATCCTCTCTAACCCTTCCTTCTACTCCTTCCCCTACAACAGTATTCCAGCCTCCCATGACTATTAGACGTACCGAATTACGCGTTCAGTATCTTCTTATATTTTCTGTGACTGTTCCTTTTTGGCTTGCGACATCTTCATGTACACCTGAACTATTCCTGTCGGTGTTTGTTGTTGATTCTGAGGAGAACAGCTCTATCACTGAACTGTTCACAATAACTCACTGTCCACCCTACCTTCCTTTCTGTTGCTATTGGTATTACCCTATAGTCGTGCGACCAGAAATCTGTGTCTTCTTTCCATTTCACGTCATTGACCCCTACTATATCTAGATGGAGCCTTAGCATTTCATTGTTCAGATTTTGTACTTTCCTTACACGTTCAAACTTCTGACATTCCACACCCCGACTCGTAGAACGTTATCCTTTCGTCGGTTTTTCAATCTCTTCCTTGTGACCACATCCCCGTTTGCAGTCCCCTCGCGGTGTTCCTACGGGTGGACTGGTCCGGAGTCTTTGTTCAATTACAGGCCACGTGTCCTGTGGAAACACATTCTGTGTCTTCAGTGCAGTGGTTTCCATTAGCTTCCACTTCTTCATTCCGTTGATCATTGTTGATTTTTCCGCCTTTATGGGGAGTTTCCCATACCTAGGACAAGAAAGTGCACTAATCCTCTGCCTGCTTCTCCGCCCTCATTGATAAGTATGCCAAAGATCTTCGGCCGCCATTTATGATGATTTTCATTCGAAATTTAAGTAGTGGCGTCGTTCGAACCTGAGACCGAGGTCGTTTTGATATCGTACGCCTAGATTACGGGGCCTTATGATACGTAAAGTAATCGCAAAAAGTTCGTGAGAATAATGAACTACGACGATCGCCACTATAAAAAACGTATGGTGGTTTTGCAGCACTGTCAAAACGTCTTTATTGTGAAAGCAGTCCCTCGCGTTCGTTAGTTCACAGCGTATAACTAGTTACTCAATAATCTCTTGTCACAGAGTTTTGTTATCAGTGCCGCTTTGTCCATGTGCAACAAGTAGGAAACGATGGAAGTGACTCGTTTTGTTCACTATGAAGGGATGAAAGCAGCGGAGATCACTCGAAAAACGCAGCTGCAGTACGGCAGTAGTCATGTTGGTGTTATAAAAATTATCAAGCTGATAAATCGCTTCAGGATTTATGAATCTGCTATTAATAGCATACGGATAAGCCGCCCACTTTCAAAAAGGACAGAAACATCGGGAGAGCGGAGGAAATGATTCGCGATGATCTTTGCCCAAGAACTGATGATATTGCACATTTGTTAAGAACTGTTCTTTGTTCAGCATTTTCAATCGTCCATTAATCTTTTAGCTAGCGCGTGATTTGGGTTCGTTGGATACTACGTCATCTCACAAACGTAAACAAGGACTTTTGGATTCGAAATCTCATTTAAGGTGTTTTGAAGTGGAAGGAGAAGACTTTTTCTGCCGTATGGCAACCGTTGACGAGATGTTGGTCCATTGCTACGACCACAGAGTAAGCGGCAGGGTATGGCTTGGAAACATACATCTGCGCCTACAGCAAAAAAGTTCAAAACCGTACCTTCTGCATGAAAGCTGATGATGATGCTATTTTGGACATGGAATTCCACTGCCGATTCATTACACTCCAAAAGGTTAAATACTGAATTGCGAAAGCTGCTGTGAGCTACTACGTGATGCAACCCCAAAATGAAAACGAGAGGGAAGATTATAAAAGATGTGATTTTATTTCTGGATGATTCCTACCCGCATACAGTGCATTCCAAGCAAGGTAGTGAGATTGTGGAGTGCCCAACGTGCGTTCCTGACCTAGATCCAAGTGATCCTCTTCTTTCTGTCCCACTGAAGGAGCACCTCCGTTTGATCGGATTTTCGTTGCTTGGAGAGCTTCAGGGGATAGTACAAGAGCAGATGTACGTGATTCCTTAATTTCTTTCTAGGACGGAATTGGGCACCTTGCCAACAGTTAAAACAAATGTGTAGATGATGGGAGAGAGTATGTTGAGAAAGGATGTTACTTAGAATGTTTTTTTTTTCCAAACAAAGTCTCTTTTGCCGTTTGACTGAGCGCAGAAACATGCCCCTAGTCCACATCTACTGAGTTTGTCGATCGCAGCAAACGAACACAATACAAAAACTGGCACGCAGTAATGCTATTAGTGTATGGGCAGTTTTGTTTCCTTTTTTGTCAATATATAGCTGCAACGACAGTCTTACAACATTGCAAAAATCTATAAATCGAAACAGTCTCACTATTTGTTGGTACTGCAAAGTGCATGATAGGATGATGTCATAGGAAAGTAGGCACAACTCATTGCTTTGGGCCGTTGTTGCAGTCACTTTCCACACCATTACATAATTTGATAAAGCTCTGATTTTGCGACAGTAAATCACACAAAAACATTAACAAAACATTAAAATAATCAAACTGTTATTTCGAAAAATATAATTATTTTTCTTATTTACTCTAGAATATTGCACAACAAACCTATCGGCAATAAACCAGAGCATTTCGTAAGAATTATATGGTAAAACTCCTGAATTTTCATTTTCCAAATATATTCACTTTTGAAGATAATTCATGGAAAACAATGCAAGATTTGTATTTTGTTTACCGCTGCATCTCAACTAGACAAAATTAAAACAGTACTACATAAAAATAAAACATAATGTTATCATTATTTGAAGGTTTTACCCACATAATTATATGAATATTTCTGGCTTATCTATTTTACTTCTTTTAAATTTATTCGAGCAGTTGTTTTATTTAGTAAATCAGAAGTAGTAAAATATTCATCTAATATCCTATACTGAAAACGACAAACATAATATCGTCTAAATACCACTAGAATAGCAGCCATCTTTTCTACCTATTTGCTTGGTATTTGACATTGTTAAACACGAAGGCAAGCGCTCATTTACGTTGAATGTATGGATTGAAGATCTTAGATGAATATCGCAAGAACATCATTATTCATAAGATTGGCGAACCATCTTCTGCTCTAAAATACAGAAATTCCATAGAAAAGGTTAACAGTAACAAGATACATTCAATTCTTTAACTTCCATCATGCGATACTTAAAAATATAATTATTATTTTGTTCAGTGTGTTTCAGCAACCAGGAGTTACACACCCTATTATTCTGTTCAGGTGAATCGCTCTCATTAAACTGAAAAATCGTATGGACATGTACATACTGGAAAATATATTAGATGGTGACGAAAATAAAGATGTGCAAAAGTGTTTTGGTTAGTGTGTGCAATTACCATTTTGTTGTTATTGTTGTTGTTGTTATTGTGGTCTTCATTCCTTGTTTGATGCAGCTCTCCATTCTACTCCATCCTGTGCAAGCTTCTCCATCTCCAAGTAACTAATGCAACCTACATTCTTCTGAATTTGCTTAGTGTATTCATTTCTTGCTCTACGATGTTCACCATCTGCGCTACCCTCAAATACTAAGCTGGTGATCCCTTGATGCCTCAGAACATGTCTTAGCAGCCGATCCCTTCTCCCAGTCAATATGTTCCACAAATTCCTCGCCGGCCGCGGTGGTCTAGCGGTTCTAGGCGCTCAGTCCGGAACCGCGCGACTGGTACGGTCGCCGGTTCGAATCCTGCCTCGGGCATGGATGTGTGTGATGTCCCTAGGTTAGTTAGGTTTAAGTAGTTCTAAGTTCTAGGGGACTGATGACCACAGATGTTAAGTCCCATAGTGCTCAGAGCCATTTTGAACAAATTCCTCTTCTCCCCAATTCTATTCAGTACCTCTTCATTAGTTTCATGATCTACCCATCTAATCTTCAGCATTCTTCTGTAGCACAACATTTCGAAAGCTTCTGTTCTCTTCTTCTGTAAACTATTTATCATCCATGTTTTTCTTCCACACAAATGCTTCCAGAAAAGACTTCCTGACACTTTAAATCTATACTCGATGTTAACAAATTTCTCTCCTTCAGAAACGCTTTCCTTGTCATTGCTAGTTTACATTTTATATCTTATCTACTTCGACCATCATCAGTTATTTTGCTCCCCAAAAGTCGTAGGGTCATTATTGCCTCACGTATTCCAACATTTCTACGGAATCCAAACTGATCTTCCCCAAGGTCTGCATCTTCCAGTTTGTCCATTCGCCTGTAAAGAATTCGTGTTAGTATTTTGCAGCCATGTCTTATTAAACTGATAGTTCGATAATTTTCACACCTGTCAACACCTACTTTCTTTGGGACTGAAATTATTACATTCTTCTTGAAGTCTGAGGGTATTTCGCCTCTCTCATGCATTTTGCTCACCAGATGGTAGAATTTTGCCAGGGCTGGCTCTCCCAAGACTATCAGTAGTTCTAATGGAATGTTAGCTACTCCTGGAGCCTTGTTTCGATATAGGTCTTTCAGTGCTATGTCAGATTGTCCACGCAGTATCGTATCTCCCATCTATCTTCATCTACGTCCTCTTCCATTTCAGTAATACTGCTCTCAAGTACATCGCCCTTGTATAGACCATCTATATACTCTTTCAACCTTTCTGCTTTCACTTCTTTGCTTAGTATTGGTTTTCCATCTAAGCTCTTCATATTCATACAAGTGGTTCTCTTTTTTTCGAAGGTTTCTAATTTTCCATTGGCAGTATCTATCTTATACCTAGTGATATATGCCTTACATTTCTCTCTGGCCATCCCTGCTTAGCCATTTCGCACTTCCTGTCGCTCTCATTTTTGAGAAGATTGTTTTCCTTTTTGCCTGTTTCATTTACTGCATTTTTATATTTTCTCCTTTCATCAATTAAATTCAATATTTCTTCTGTTACCCAAGGATTTCTACTAGCCCTCGTCTTTTTACCTACTTGATCCTCTGCTGTCTTCACTACTTCATCCCTCAAAGCTGCCCATTCTTCTTCTACTGTATTTCTTTCCCCCATTTCTGTCAATTGTTCCATTATGCTATTCCTGAAACTCTGTACAACCTCTGGTTTAGTCAGTTTATCCCATCTCCTTATATTCCCACCTCTTGCAGTTTCTTCAGTTTTAATCTACAATTCATAACCAATAGATTGTGGTCAGAGTCCACATCTGCCCCTGAAAATATCTTACAATTATAATCTTACCATTATATAATCTATCTGAAACCTTCCAGTATCTTAAGGCCTCTTCCACATATACAACCTTCTTTCATTATTCTTAAATCAAGCGTTAGCTATGGTTAAGTTATTCTCTGTGCAAACTTTTTCCAAGCTGCTCCCTAGTCCATATTCACCTCCTACTTTCCCTTCTCTTCCTATTCCTACTATCGAATTCCAGTCCCCTGTGACTATTAAATTTTCGCCCCGCTTAACTACCTGAATAATTTCTTTTATCGCATCATACATTTCATCAATCTCTTCGTCATCTGCGGAGCTAGCTGGCATATAAACTTGTATTATTGTGGTAGGTGTGGGCTTCGTGTCTATCTTGGCCACAATAATGAGTTCACTATGCTGTTTGCAGTAGCTTACCAGCATTCCTATTTTCCTATTCATTATTAAACCTACTCCTGCATTACCCCTGTTTGATTTTTTATTTATAACCCTGTATTCACCTGACCAGAAGTGGTGTTCCTTCTGCCACCGAAATTCACTAATTCCCGCTATATCTAACTTTAACCTATCCATCTCCCTTTTTAAATTTTCTAACCTGCTTGCCGATTAAGGGATCAGACATTCCACGCTCCGATCCGTAGAATGCCAGATTTCTTTCTCCTGATAACGTCGTTCTCATGAGTAGTCGCCGCCCGGGGATCCGAATGGGGGACTGATTTACCTCCAGAGTATTTTACCCAGGAGGACGCCATCATCATTTAACCATACAATAAAACCTCATGCCCTCGGGACAAATCACGGCTTTAGTTTCCCCTTTCTTTCAGCCATTCGCAGTACCATCACAGCTAGACCATTTTGGTTAATGTTACAAGGCTATATCAGTCAGTCATCAAGACTGTTGTCCGTGCAACTACTGAAAAGGCTACTACCCCTCTTCAGGAACCACACGTTTCTCTGGCCTCTCAACAGATACACCTGCATTGTAGTTGCACCTGTGGTACGGCTATCTGTATACTTGAGGCCTGCAGGCCTCCCCACCAACGGTAAGGTCCATGGTTCATTGGGAGGTTTACTATCTTACCTAAAGTAAAAGGTTGTCATTGTGTACAAAAATTTTGTTGACGTTGACCATTTATCATAAATGGCTCCAATGTTCCTACTGCAACACTTGTGAGTTAACACAAAGCATTCGACAGCGGTCAGAGTTACATAGTCCATATGTAGCCGTCAGATAACTAACGTAGCATATTCGTGACTCTATAATAGTACGAAGAATTATGACATATCGAAATTTCTGCTAGATTTACGGTACATAAAATGCAACTGACTTCAAGGACGTATAGAGGTGAATTTGTATCTTTACACTCATGATTGGTTTCTACCTTATTCTGTAACAGATGCATAGACAAAACGCTACTTATGATTGTAATAAACGGCGCGTTGCCGATTCCCGATCCCCGAACTCTTACGGGAATCGGCAACGCGCCGCGAGTAATGAGTATAATGGGCGGGGGCACTACGAATGTAGTGCGGGACATTACGTTGAGAATGTGGGTTTCGGGGGAGGCGTGCCAGAGATAAATCCCTGCAGTCGCGCTATCCTCTGTGTCCTCGGTGGCTCAGACAGCCGGCACGGTAGCTCAGCGTGTTCGGTCAGAGATGGTTGGCCTCTGCAACAAAAAAACTGAGTGGAAGGATCAACAAACGAACCTGAACGGATGTCATGTGACGTCCGCAACGACCAAACACAATGATCAACAACGACCCAAAAAAAAAAATTAAAAATATGAATAGAGCGTCTGCTATGTAAGCAGGAGATCCTCGGTTCGTGTCCTGGTCGGGACACACAATTTCATCTGTCTTCGTTGACGTATGTCAACGCCTGTAAGCAGCTAAGGGTGTTCATTTCATTGTAATCCCTATATATTTATTTCCTCTTAATTTCTTTTTAGTTTCTGTGAGTGCTACAGCCTCGATATTCATGTCGCTTCGTGTATTTACTAGGTCTACCACCTTTTGGAAAATACGTCTCACATTCCAGGTTGCTACTTTGACGTGTCAATTTATCCATTTTCGTTTGTCGTTTTTCATAGCCTTGTTATTTATCTTTGAGACCGTCCTGTTTCCGAGGCTCGTCTGGGTACTGGGAGTAGTCTGTGTTTTCTAAGAGTTGGTTCTAGGAGGACCAGGAGTTTCTTTCGGGGTTATCTCCCTTAGCTGATACGATCTGGTTACTTAAAGGTGCCGGAAATAAGTTCGCCTTTCATCGACTCCCATTGGCTTTGTAGTTTGTATCGACTGTGTGTCATACATTGTCTAGGGGTCTCACGACTCATGCCTTCTAGGATGTGGGAGCAGCATTGAAATCCTTGAGGTCTGATTGATTTCTCAAATTTCAGTGTACATTTCCCAGAGTTTTGTTTCTGCAAACAGGTATCGGCAGCCTGTGCAGACTCTTGGGTCTTTTGCCAACCCTTGATTGATGGAGAATAGAAAAGGGAAATGAAAGACACCCTCAGGCCTCGAAACCTAATACCGTTGGGGTCGAAAAAGTAAGAGTTGGCCAAGGGAGGCCCATAGGAAAGAAAACAGAAGAAGCCTGGCACAAGTAAGTGGAAGTAATGTCAGACTTAACTAAGGGCCCATGTGGTTGCCACCCACATAATCCCAAGACAGAAGCCCCCTGGGGGATA
Source organism: Schistocerca cancellata (assembly GCF_023864275.1). Classification (NCBI taxonomy): domain Eukaryota; kingdom Metazoa; phylum Arthropoda; class Insecta; order Orthoptera; family Acrididae; genus Schistocerca; species Schistocerca cancellata. The sequence goes on from NC_064627.1 coordinate 266,272,059, forward strand.
CTCTTTGTCGGGAATCTCATCAACTGACCAGTCTGGCATGGGTAACCCTGCCGGGAGCAGAGCTCCCGCCAGCATAGCCCAGTGGATCACTAATACACACAGACCTCCTCACCGACGTTAAGGTGGTAGTCCTTGAGGTGTTTGGGTTTGTTATCAATATTGAAACTCCCTATGTGCCGTACCGAGACTCGAATTCGGGACCTTTGCCTTTCGCGAGCATGGGTTCTACCGACTGTGGTACCCAAGCATGACTCGACGTCCCATCCTCACAGCTTTACTTCCGCCAGCTTATCTCCTACCATCCAAACTTCACAGAAATTCTCCTGCGGAAATTGGAAGACTAGCGCTCCAGCATGAAAAATCCTAGTCTTGCAAGTTTCGCAAGAGAGTTTTTGTGAAGTTTGGAAGGTAGGAGCTGATGTGCTGGCAGAAGTAAAGCTGTGAGGATGGCACTTGAGTCTTGCTAGTCTAATCCGGCACACAGTTTTAATCTGCCGGGTAGTTTCGTATCAGCGCATACTACGCTGCACGATGAAAGTTTCATTCTGGTCATTAATATTGCCTGCCAACTCATAAATACACAGATTGAACAACATCGTCACTTTACTTCTATATCTGTAGTTGACTCTCATACCACCATAATATACTGCGTCTTCGCTATCAGAAATCATTATTCGAGTCACAAATTTATTTTAGTATCACATTTTAAATCGTTCAAATGGCTCTGAGCACTATGCGACTTAACTTCTGAGGTCATCAGTCGCCTAGAACTTAGCACTGATTAAACCTAACTAACCTACGGACATCACACACATCCATGCCCGAGGCAGGATTCGAACCTGCGACCGTAGCAGTCTTGCGGTTCCGGACTGCGCGCCTAGAACCACTAGACCACCGCGGCCGGCAGTATCACATTTATCGTACTTGAGTTAATAACCGTTGGTGTGGTACAGTGTTGAACACTTTTTGCAAACCGCGCTGTAACACCCAGACCTCCAGATATCAGACAGTCAGACCGCTACCAAACGTTGTATGTCGGTAGAGTACCAACCAAAACTCCGAGTTAGATTCTATTATGAGCTGTCGCCCAGAAAAAAAAATAGCTCTGAGCACTATGGGACTTAACTTCTGAGGTCATGTGTCCCCTAGAACATAGAACTACTTAAACTAACCTAAGGACATCACACACATCCATGCCCGAGGCAGGATTCGAACCTGCGATCGTAGCGGTCGCGCGGGTCCAGACGGTAGCGCTCGCCCCCTCCGGCCGGCTTGTCGTCCAGAAGAACGGGCGTAAACGTTAATTAAAAGTAACACCAGAACTACGAAGCAGAGGAAAAACATAACTCTAAAAAGACTAATACGTGTAGCCTTCGCGGGGAAGGTGATAGGGCGTAAGATCGTTCTAGCAACAGTCCTGGCTTCAAACCTTACTGGTGACAATTTTTTTTTTTTTTTACTGTATTATGGGTGAAAGTTTTATATGGGCCTATTAATACTTCCGCAAGTGTTATGCAGTTGTTTCTTTATTCTACTGTTTCGATTGTTAATGTTTATTTTGTGAAACTACGAATGTACTAGCTGCTTCAACACCAGTGGTGTCTGTTCCGTCGCACACGTCCGACAGAACCTATAAAAATGTACTTTATGGGTTTGCTACTTTCAGCTAACGAAGCTAATGTAGACTGCCAAAAGAACATTGAAACTAACTCCGAAAATCAGAAAAAAAACAGTAAAATGTTCTCCCATATAACAGTTTTACTTGTAAACAGTTAAAACAACAGTCGGGTTTGAGCACGGGACTTCTTACACCGACCTCATACTCTACCAGTTCTCCCACACGAGATCTACAAAACTATCACTCACAGATACGCTTTTTCTATGCTCCGTAGTTCTGGCGCTACTTTTAATTACCGTTTACTCGCGTTCTAATGGATGACAGCACATAGCACGAACTTCATCGGTGTATTGATAGATACCCAATCGACATACAACGTTTGGTACCGATTTTAGTGTTTGACATCTGGAGGTTTGGGAGTAAGATTTTATCAAAAAACTTTATTATTAGCATTATTATTCATATTAAATATCACCATTACAGAGGTGGTAGTAGTAGTAGTAGTAGTAGTAGTAGTAGTATTCTGTGGAGTCTGACAGAGATTCCACAGGGACGGGAGCATTGTTCGAGTTGAGATACCTAAACTACGCAACGACAGTCACACTAATGTCTGTATCACACGTCTTAGCAACGGAGTGAGGTGGCGCAGTGTTAATACACTGTGCAGCACTTTGTTTCTAAAAACGAGTGCAAAGGAGCAGCTGCTGTCCTCTCTTTGAAAAAGCATTGCTTAAACATCAAAAATAACCGGCCAAGCAAATGTATTAATTTTAAATTGCCATTGAAGCCAAAAAACTGTCCATAACTTCTATTTTGAAGTGAGGCATCAATAGCGAATTTTATCTGAGTAAACCGCGATGTTGCAGGTAATGGAGGAAAGACTGCCTCGAAAGCCATAGGGTGGTAAAGAGGGCACCAATTGAGACCTTCAGGTGGAAGGATACTCAGAGTCCCGACGGCATGGCGCCAAGGGCACCAAACTCAATATTCCTCCACTGCCTTCGACACTACGTCACTTTTTCCAGCTTTAGGAGATCCTTAGTGGTACGGTTTTACATAACACCTGCTTGGTTTAACTTCTAACTCTAAAGAGAGTGGAAGGGATGATCCAAAAAAGCGAACATTTCAATTCCAATGTGTTTATTATCTACCAAAAACAACTTCACATAAAAATTGACAGACGCCACTCAGGCAAGATTATTTACGAAACACTCATTAGATAAAATCATAAGCAAGTTAATAAATCATTAGCCAACTATCTCCCACAAACATTGAGAAACGCCACTCAGGCAAAATATTTAAGAAACTCTCTCACTGCACAAAATCATTAATAAACTAATAAACCATTAGCAGCGACCTTATATAAAAATTGGCAGAAGCCACTAAGGCTGAATTTGACCATAACTTTAACAAAGCAACTCTAGTTAAGACACGTCATGTAAGATCCTTTTAGTTCCAGTACTTTAACATTACATGTAAAATAACAGTGGACACACAGCCTCAATTTTAACATGAATACTTAGAACATATTTATTAAAACGTAACTTGGGCAATCTTGCTACTTACTAGACTAGAGAACCTTGCAGAGTGAACCACGAAATTATTCAAATGTCCATTGGCTTGTAAGATGGGCTTTTATGGCATAGAAAGTTACACGTTTATACCATCATAAATGTGTAACAACAGAAGTAAGGCCCAAGCTTGTAAGGCCGAAGTTTAACCACGACCGGTGGAACCGACTGAGCGAAGTAATACTTCGAACCAAGTCGTGGCTCCGTCGGGTAGGCCACCGAAATGTGAACCCAGCAAACGCTACCGAAGAGGAACACACGAGCTCAGGAGAAGTCCACCGCCCGTAAGCCAAACTTGTAATCTAAAGGGAAAATCTGCGCTTCGGTTGCCCGCTGCCTCAGCTCACTCAAACACAGACCACATCCGACTACAGGAGGCCAAAAAACTTTTCTGAACTTTAACATTCAAGATTGACCGGTAAATTAACACTATAAAATCAAGGCTCAAAAACTAATTTCACTCGCAAGTCCTTTCTTTAAGTGAAACAGTACCTGATAAACAAACGCTAAGAGTGAGAAATGAACTGACTCACGAGAACCGACACTCACTAGAACTTAATGACACACACATTGGCCACCTTAAGTGGGCCGGCAAAGCTCAACGCGGTAACCCTTAGAAATAAAAACTCAGATTGCCCGTAGAGGACATATTGACATGAATTAACCGATATCGTAAACCACTTAAACACTTGCTAATAATAGCTAATAAACCAACATTTTGCAAATACATCAATATTATGCGAAAGCAGAGCACATGCTTAGTAAGAGGGATCAAATGAAATCCGACAACGTCTTACTATACCGAGCGCGATCACAATCACAACTAAGCGCTCTCAGTAATTAAAGTACTTAACTGGGTGTCTTGATGCTGGGGCGATTTTGCGAAGATGTCAGACCGTCACTTCGCAACACCTTAACAGGGTGTCCCTCCAAGAAAGCGGGCACATCCACAGCTCACGAAGTTGCCGGAGAATCCACAGCACCGGCCAACTCCCGCCGCCTCCAGTATAACCACGTGATAACCGCCGCCAGGCTTCAGGCTCGCCGTCTTCGCTTTTGCCCGCCAGTCAAACGCCTTCCGTTCTCAAAGCGTTCTTCTCTCTTTCTCGCGGTCGGCACTCGCTTACATCCCGAGCCGGCCCAACCCCCAAGACAAACCTCTGTACTGTGAAATCGATCGTACTCATGTCAGAGATACTACTGCCGCCGGTCCCGCCACGGTTCACTTAGCTTCGTTACGAAAGAGTCCCATTCTTCTCTCTCAGATTTTCGTAGACCTTAGTTGAGTTACCTGGCGGTCTGCGGTCCGTCTCTCCAGCTCCCGACGGGTCGATATGTGAGCTGATTCCACGAAGTGATGTATTCTCCAATGAGACATACTCCAGTATTTCCTCTTGAGACATCCCTTTCACAAATTGATTACCTTGGTCAGTAGCTGCAGGAGAGCAGTGGATTGCAACTACACTGAAGAGCCAAAGACAATGGTGCACCTGCCTAATATGGTGTAGGGCCTCCGCGAGCACGCAGAAGTGCCGCAACACGACGTGGCATGGACTCGAGTAATGTCTGAAGTAATGCTGGAGGAAATTTAGACCGTGAAGCCTGTAGGGCTGTCCATAAATCTGTAAGAATATGAGGAAGTGGAGATCTCTTTCTGAACAGCACGTTGCAAGGCATCCCAGATATGCTCAATAATTTCTGGGGACTTTGGTGGCCAACGTAAGTGTTTAAACTCAGAAGAGTGTTCCTGGAGCCCCTCTGTAGTAACTCTGGATGTGTAGGGTGTCGCATTGTCATGCTGGAATTGCCGAAGTCCGTCGAAATGCACAATGAAAATGTATAGATGCAGGTGATCAGACACGATGCGTACGTACGAGTCACCTGTCAGAGTCGTATCCAGAAGTATTATGGGTCCCCTACCACTCCAACTGCACACGCCTCACCATTACAGAGCCTCCACCAGCTTGAACAGTTCCCTGCTGACTTGCAGGGCCCATGGATTCATGAGGTTGTCTCCATATCCGTACATATCCCGTTATCAACAGTCCAATTTCAGTGTTGACGGGCCCAGGCGAGGCGTGAGACTTTCGCCTGCGTAAGTCCACATCAATTATGTTTCGTTGAGTGGTTTGCACGCTGACACTTGTTGATGACCCGCATTGAAACTTGAGGAAGGGTTGCACTTCTGTCACGTTGAACGATTGTCTTCAGTTGTCGTTGGTCCCGTTCTTGCAGGACCTTTTTCCGACCGTAGCGATGTCTGAGATTTGATATTTTACCGCATTGCTGATATTCACGGTACACTCGCGAAATAGTCATACGGGAAAATTCCCACTTCATACCTACCTCCGAGATTCTGTGTCCCATCGCTTGTTTGCCGCCTACAGCATCACGTTCAAACTCACTTAAATCTTGATAACTTGCCATTGTAGAAGCAGTAACCGATCTAACAACTGCGCCAGACACTTGTTGTCTCATGTAGGCGTTGCCGACCGCAGCGCCGTATTCTGCCTTTTTACACATTCTGTATTTGAATATGCATGCCTATAGTATTTTCTTTGGCGCTGCAGTATATAAGCGCGCCCTCCTTTCTACTGTTTGGATGAATTTCAGGCCACTCTTTGCCACACCTAGCTTATAACTTCAGAAAATTTAACATGCTTCCTGTAGTCCAACGTCGTACTGTTTGCAGAACTCAGTAATATACTTTTTTCGATGAGAAATAGTCTTATTATTGTGCTCAGTAACTGTGGTGGTGTGAAATTAACTTATTCGTTGTAAGATATGGTCTGCATTAGTAAAAGGCTAACAAGTTCGTATACTCTGCACAAGGGATAAATTATTCAGTCATATTAGTCACATGCGAAATAACTTCAGGTGCACAACACCTTCACCAGTTAACAGCCACGTAATTGAACTCATCCCGCCATACTGCAACAGAGTTCACAGTCGGGAGGATGGCTGGTCAAATCCCTATTCGGCCGCCCATACCACAATTATTCGAATAAAGCCGTCTAAATTTTCTTAATAGATTTTCATTTATCACAACGATTTGGCTACTGCTATTATGGGATCTGAACTGAGAATTTTTAAAATTAAGTTCAATCTCATTTGCAATACAAGCTATGCTTTTCATATAGACATTGAACTTTTTCTCATGAGTTCTAATTTGATTTGGTGATGGAAATAGACAACATGTATGAAAGTATATCGTGTAGTCTCGGATTTACTCGCAGAAATTCAGTTATTGCAGGCTAGTCTAGGGAATTTATTGCCTTTATTGATACACTTAGGTTTAATTTTCCGTGATTTTTCGTAAACCACTTGAAGTGAATGCTAAATGCTAGCATTGCACCTCTGGAAGGGCACAAGTGATTTCCTCCCTCAATTCCAGCTTGTAGCTACTCAATCTTTAATGATCTCGCCGCACCTGGTCCCTACTGACCTTGCCGCACTCACGTCGAAAAGACACGAACGCCACATTGATCCATTGCCTACACGTCGGTGCTTATATACCACGTCCGAGTCGGATACGTTGCACATACGTTGCAGCAACGCCCTCAAACGAAAACCTTTTGACTTCTCGCTTTATAGTGACGTCAAGAACAGGAAACAATAATTACCGCCTGAAACAATGTATAGTTTTATTAGCGAACTACTGTTTATTAACAGCGTAGTGTATTCACAAAACGTATTAAAATATCAGGAGGCAGCTTGTAATCGTAAGTTATAAAACCTAGGTTTTTGGGTGAATTTTAATACATCGGAAATTATTTAAAGACCAGCACTGAAATTCGTACAGCTCTTTGCTACTAATCTTCTGAAAGGTTACATAAAATTACCTGGCACTTGGACTACACGAAGTAACTTAATTACTTTCAGCTTAATGTATGATTTTTATAATCTGCAAAGCGTACTAAAGTATGACTGGGACAGGAACACGCCACATAGCAAGTTCCCAGAGTGGGAAAGTATTCTTTGAGATATAAGGCCACTGAGAGTAGCAAAATGGATCTTCCAGATTCCTAATCGTAAATGTATATCGCTACATCACAGTCCCAGTACCACGCCAATGAGGAAACGTGGTCGATACGTACGTCACATCGCAGCGCAAGACGTATTAAGCGGAAAACGTCTACGTGGCAGTTTTACGGCCGGGTTGAGTTGCTTTGATCTGTGGTTGGGTAAGATTCCGGGAGAGATCGGGCCTGAACTACCACTTTTAAGAAACTGCCAACCTCAGCACTGTAACCCATGCCGAATACACACCGGATTGATTTGTTGTGTGTTGCCCCCCCCCCTTTTTTTTTTGTTTTTGAGTAAAGAGACTAATTATGGTCCGTCACGGGGCTCGAATACGACTCACACAGTGCTAGAAGGACCGGTGTTTATAATGATCTTAAGGATAAAGGGTACTTTTCCGGCTAAATAGTATGTAAAAATCAATACCTATTTCTTTCAGGCACTGTTTCTTGGTATCAGGTAATGCAGCACACTTCCTAAGCAAATTAGAAGTGTTTTGAATATATTTGAGTCTGCTTAGGGTTATTAAAAATAATTACAAAGAAATTTATGCATTTTTTTCCAAAATGCTTCCTCAAATTGAGATAGCATTTAATCCAATATTATACATTTGATGGAGACCGCCTACCGGTGTGGCCGAGCGGTTCAAGGTACTTCAGTCTGGAGCCGCGATACCACTACGGTCGCAGGTTCGAATCCTGCCTCGGGCATGGATGTGTGTGATGTCCTTAGGTTAGTTAGGGTTAAGTAGTTCTAAGTTCTAGGGGATTTATATTTATCAATATAATCAGGGAATTTAATAAAGTCATAAAACATTTCGATTTTTCCACCATTTATAAGTACCCCGTTTCCTTAGTGGCAGTTCTGAATTTTCAGGAGCACCGAACGCGCACGCAGGCTGCCTACCCTGCGAGACGGAGTCGGAGCTTGCGCCTCCTCGCCGCTCGTGCCCCTCGGGTGCTCTAAATCTCGTTTGTTTACGCTCCTGGCTGACCGCCGCGACGTAGTGTCTGCGTAATAGTGGTGAGTAAGGGTATGTTTATGCTACAGCCTCGTTGTTGGCATATCGCTGCCTGCTGCTGACTGTTAGCATTAACGCTGTAGCTATTCATATCTGTGGTTAAGTTGCAATTCCGGGAAACGAAAACGGTATTTCTGTATCGTTTATCGACAATAAACACTGTTTTCCAACGTGAAAGAATGTACGTGAGGCATGGTTGCCCCCTTTGACTGTAGAACGTCCACACTGCAGACACTTCTTCTAACATCAACTCAGGAATTAATATAGCATTTTTTCAGATATTCGCTCTGGGATAATATATCGTCAAGTTTGTTGACATTGTCAACCGAAAGATATCTGATGCAAATTTTTATTTTTGTTAAGAACTGCACACCCGTGAAGTCAAGAATGCACATGGAATTTTTATTTGGATGGATTAAGAGTTTCGATTAACATTCTAGCCTTCTTCAGACCATTAAATATTGTTGATTGAGAACCACTTAATAATTCTTTGAACGACATCCTTAACTATATTTTCAGTTGCTTTTTCTGGAATGGGATTTATTATAACATGCGTATCAATTGCAAAAAGTACTAATTCTGCTTGCTGAACATTAAGTGAGAGGACATTCATATTAATAAGGAGCAGCAGAGGACCCAAAATTGAAGCCTGTAGGACTCCCTTTGTGATAACTCCCCATTCACTAGAATTTACCACCCTCCCAACATTATCTGTGTTATTCAGCGCAACATTTTGCTCTCTGTTCGTTAAGTATGATTCAAACCAGCGGTGTGTATAGCCTTCAATTCCATAAAACCTGAGTTTTTCTAAGAGTTTGACATGATCCACACAGTCAAATGCCTTGGAAAGATCACAAAAAATACTGACTGGCGATAATTTGTTATTTTGGGATTGTACTATTAGATGAGTAATAGTGTAGAATTGTGACAAGCTAAATAAATTATTTTCACTTAAATGTGAGACTACTCTTGAATACATAACTTCTTCGAATATTTTAGAAAATGAAGTCAGCAATGAGATTGGTTTATAATTATTTATGTCACTCTTGTCCCATTTCTTATGAAGAGGTTTGACAATCACTTATTTCAATGTCTCGAAAAATTCCCTGTGCCAGGAAGCATTACATATATCACTAAGGACTGCACTTATAAAATTAGAACAACACTTCAAAATTCTGTTAGAGACTCCATCAACATCATACGAGCTCTATTTATTTCAGTGTATTTATAATTCCCTTAATTTCAGTGGGGGATGTTGGTGTTATTTCTAAAGGCCTAAAGTCCTGGGGAATGACATTTTCAACATTTTTTTTTTCCTTCTTCAACTGAACCCTTTAGTCCTATTTTTGCTGCTACATTCAGAAAGTGATTGTTAAAAATACCTGTAACTTGTGAATTATCACTCACATCATCATGTAGCTTTATTGCAATGGTATGTGTGCAGTGTCAGGCTGCCCCATCTGCCGTCTGACAGTATTCCATATAGTTTAAATCTTATTATCCGCATTATTAATTTCTGTCAGAACACACAAGCTTCTCAAATTCATAATGACTCTCCTTAAAATATCACAGTATCTTTTGTAGTAAGCAAGTAAAGTGGGATCTGGAGCCGGCCGTTGTGACCGAGTGGTTCAAGGCGCTTCAGTCCGGAACCGCGCTGCTGCTACGGTCGCAGGTTCGAATCCTGCCTCGGGCATGGATGTGTGTGATGTCCTTAGGTTAGTTAGGTTTAAGTAGTTCTAAGTTCTAGGGGAGTGATGACCTCAGATGTTAAGTCCCATAGTGCTTAGAGCCATTTGAACCATTTTGAACAACTGGGTACACATTAATTGTTTCTGCCTCAGCACTGTCTATGAAAATATTATCGATAAGTGACGTACTCTCCTACTGCACACGAGTTGGAAAATTTACAACAGATGCTAGATTGAAACAACCAAACAAAGATTCTAGCTCTATTTTCCTATCCGTATCTTTTAATAAATCTTCATTAAAATCACCACAAATGACTAACTGCTCATTTTTGTCTGACAGGTAGCTCAATAATGCCCCTATATTTTTCATGAATAGCTGAAAGCAACCTTGATGGGATGTGTAGACTGTTACATTTACTATAGATGTATATTGCAGCAGCAACTCACAAGCACATGCTTCAAGGATCTGGTCTACACAGAAACTATTTCTTTCAATATTTTTGTCTTTGTGTCCCGTTTTTATATAAGTAGCAACTCCTCCTTTTTCCATGTTGATTCTACATGAATAAGATGCTTATCTGTAATCCCTAAATTTAACATCCCCATCCCTGCCGTTACATGGTGTTCAGATGCGTGTTCCAAACTCTGCTCTTTTCTCTTCTCTTTGAGACACTCAAACTGCTAAAAATACTAGAAGCAGTGACGTTACAGAATAAACGTACCCACAAGAAGGTGCGTCTAGGCTACGCATCTGCGTGGCCATACAAGCTGCTCAGACGGCTTCGTCATTAGGCGATGTAGAGGAAGTCTAAAGTTCGGCTATTGTCTAGCTAGTTATTTGGCACTGGCAGGTGCAGCAGCCTAGCGGCAACAGCGCGAAAGAACGCTTCAGGCCACGTCACCTGTTCTCCAAAGGTCCCAACCATAGTCCAGTGTCGCATGTGACTGTAGTCGAGATAAACAGAGTTTCTAACATCTTAAAACTTCTGCAGGTATGCCTTAGTTACATTTTCATAAAGTTCCTGTGTTTATGAATAGTCTTTTCTCTAGTATTTTGTGTCAACGACAATCTTAGTTCTTTACATTTTCACTTTTGGTACATACTATTTTTCGTTGTTTCGTAATTAATCTAAAAATTATGTACTAGTAATGGCCTAAATTCGGACAGTTACGTATGGTCTAGCTTTGGGCTGTAATCAGATTTGAGAACATTTCGTGAATATGACAGTCCAGTGCTGTTTTTGTTCTAGAATGCCGGAGGTATACATTAAATTTCGGCTGTATCCAGATTTGGGGCCATTTTGTTCATATGACTTTCCAGTGCCAATTTCGTTCTAGAATGACGAGGGCGAAGCCAAAACACATACTGCATTGAAAATAAGAGGAAACTGAATGAAACAGATGTGACCAAAGCGATTCTTATAACCAGGGATAAAACTGTGCGATAGTCTTCTCAAGAACTCCCGTGCTCTTCGGATGTCTTATGCTGGGAATATCTGACCTGTCAGACCGTTTAATTAATTAGCCTCAGCCAAAGACGCCTATCTCATCGGCCTTTATTCCTCCCATCATTTCTCCCGTTCGTACGGCTAACATAGTAAAAGCCGTCGCGATAACTGCCATTCTTTACGAAACAACATTACATAAGGGCACTACCGAAGAAAAATCCTGTAATAAACTGCCCCTACGAAACGCTGTGAAAAAGGACTGAAACCTGAAAACGAGTGTAAAATATCATCCTTAAACGTGAACGTTGACAAAAATAAAAATGAAAAATATAAAAGGAAATGGACGAAAAAAAGTAAGATGGCTGTTCAAAATTAAACGGCCACATCTGTTGTTGATGACGACTTGAGTGACGTAGAGATCCCTCCTGGAAAAAAAGGAAAAAGAAGCAGGCCAGACACTGATGACAAGGAATGCATTTTGTGTGAAGAAAAATTCCCTGATGTCGTGCAAGGAGTGCTGTTATGTGCACCACGTGTAACATGGGGGTACACAAGTAATGTACAAGGAGTGCCAAGAAATTAATATTTGTGACGTTTATCAAGAGCGTAAAAGTAGTACATCACATGACCTCATTTTCTGACAAACTGCAGTTATTTAAAAACAAAAATATAGCCTAATGTTTTTCAGCTACTTTATAAAATACGATATTACAGTGCCTGTGTTGCAAACAAAGGAAGCTCCCCATCGCACTCCCTTCAGATTTACTGCTAAGAGGGCCCCGTGGACAGCCCATAGAAAACAGAATACAGATCAAGCATGAAAATAGGAAGAAGGTATACTGAACTGTGAATAAAAGACAACAACAAAATAGAAACGGAGAATGGTCCAAGGACAACACGTGCAATATGGAGTTAAAATTGATGTCTGTGTCTTGCTGTAATGTCCTCTAGCGACAGCGAGATGTAAGGAGGGAACCTGTAATGACAGTTGATTACTCCATTAGAAGCCGGAAGGAAGTGGTTTTCGAATGGGAACCGAAACCAACGTTTGACGACGAGGCGATAAATGAAATACATGCCGCATTGAAAACAAGAGGAAACTGAATGAAACAGATGTGACCAAAGCGATTCGTACAACCGGGGATTCGAACCACCGGTAAACACGTCTGGTGTGTCATTTACGGCATTAGTGGGAGTGCGTGTTTCATAAGATAGGTATCTCTTACCGACGCACCTAGTTTGTACGCCTGGTGAGTGAGTGACACATGCCTCCTTGCCCAATGTAGGTGTTCCTATGAATGTGAATATGATCAGTCCCAAGGAAATGATTAATCTCCAATAAATAAACACAATAGTTTCACAACCACGCAGTTTCTGTGAGCTCTGTCAAAACATACGTTTTTAACGCTTTTGAAGTTGCGTTCCGTTTTGGAAATTTTGACTCTTGAATTCCCTTGTTGTAACTTATTTCACAGCCGTTTATTTGTTGTTTTCATTGCTGTGAAACGTCTATGTGGTACCTCGCCTGCTCTCACTATTCGTCACTTGCAACGCTAACGTATTCTTACCACATGACTCATATTCTATAACTAATGTATAGTATGACAACTGCCAAGACTACAGAAAGAGAACAACCATTTCAGTGACTGGACGGACAGCTCATAATGTTGTGAAAAAAACAAAAGTAATAAACGGCAAGCCGGCCGCTGTGGCCGAGCGGTTCTAGGCGCTTCAGCCCGGAACTGCGCTGCTGCTACGGTCGCAGGTTCGAATCCTACCTCGGGCATGGATGTGTGTGATGTCCTTAGGTTAGTTAGGTTTAAGTAGTTCTAAGTTCCAGGCGACTGATGACCACAGATGTTAAGTTCCATAATGCTTAGAGCCATTTGAACCATTTGAATAAACGGCACAAAGGAGTTTCGAAGACGGCTCACCCGCTTGCACTTCGTGTTTTTGTATCGTTCACTGTTTCTATACTTTTTTCCATAGTCTAGTACAACTTCTGCGTGTTTTCAAGCTTGATCTGTGTTCAGTTTTGAACGTGATATCCGCTGGGCCATCTTACCACTAAATTTGAATGTGATTCCCTTGTAAGAAGGCACACTGCATCGTCCTGCTTAACAACACAGGCAGAGCAATGTCGTATTTGCAGTATTTACCCGCCGCTACCGGGCAGCGACTTTCATCTAAAATGTCCTCCTCTGTACGTGAACTACAAAAATGTTCAAATGTGTGTGAAATCTTATGGGACTTAACTGCTAAGGTCATCAGTCCCTAAGCTTACACACTACTTAACCTAAATTATCCTAAGAACAAACACACACACACCCATGCCCGAGGGAGGACTCGAACCTCCGCCGGGGAGAGCCGCGCACTCCATGACTGCAGTGCCTAAGACCGCTCGGCTAATCCCGCGCGGCGTGAATTAAATAATGTGCGTAGGAGTACAGGTTGTGACGAAGGAACGACGACATGTTGATGTTTCGGTCCAGCCGCGACTTGTGCACGGATTGGCAAAACCGTTGGGGCGACCACTCTGGTAAAGCGGTAAATCCGGGTTCGAGTTCCGATATGGCACAAATTTTCACTGTCGGCATTCCCCGATACAGCCGATAGTTGTTCAAACGTTCAAATGTGTGTGAATCCCTATATTAACACACTACTTAAACCAACTTACGCTAAGGACAACATACACACCCATGCTCGAGGGAGGACTCCGCGCAGTGGTAGTTGTTCGTATTCGCAATTGTGAATATGTTTCATGCATTGTATATAATGTTTCTAATATTGTTTCAGTAATTAAATTGTCTTTCAGCAATTTTACTGAGTTTTATCAATGATATCTCAATATTTTTCGGACAAACCAAAATCTAGGCAACATCGTAAGTTTTGTCAACTTCTAAAAGTTTTCTTTAAATCCAAAGTAAGAAAATAGTGTGAGAGTGTGTTACATTTCGCGATAATGGTTTAAAGCAGGAGACTTCAAAGTACTCTTTACGGCTAAAATCTTCTATTTATTTTCAATAGAATGATCTATCGAGGTGGCACGGTGGTTAGCACACTGGAATCACATTCCGGAGGTGACGGTTCGAAACCCCTCCTCAGACCATCATTATTTAGATTTTCTTGATTTCCCTAAATCAGATAAGGCAGATGCCTGAGTGTTTCCTTAGAAAGTGCACGGCCGATTTCATTCTCCACCCGTTCCTCATCCGAGCATGAGCTCCTCCTCTAACGACCTTGTTGCCGACAGGGCAATGAACTACAATCTTCTTTCCTTCCTACGTTTCTTCAATAGAATGTGAGTTATGTCTTGAAAAGTAAATGGAAGCGTAAATTTAGAGAACTTCCTCTTGTACTGATCACCATCGCCAACTTCTCCTAAGCTGCGTAGTTTGTGCTTTCGTAGGCACACGATAGCCGAGTGAAGAGCAACACTTCTCGGCAGTGTCCTCACAAGGGAATCTCCCCGTCGCTCCCATGTCACATTTAGTGGTTAGTTGCCCCAGTGGATAGCCGGTCAAAAACTGAATGCAGATCAAGCATGAAAACAGGAAGAAGGTGTACTGAACTGTGGAAAAGAAAGTAAAATACAAACAGTGAACGGTCCAAGAACTAGAAATGCAATAAAAAGCACACTGAAAGAGCACCGACGTCATGGTAAGCTGTTACAGTGTTGGGCTGAAAGGCGGGCGAGCCGCGTTCAAAACTCCTTCGTGCCATTTTTTTCCACAACATTATGAATGTCCGTGCGGTCATTGAAATGTTTGTTCTCTTTGTGTAGTCTTCGCAGTTGTCATACTGTATATTGGATACAGAATATCAGTCATGTAGTAAGAATACATTACAGTCGCAAGTAAATGTAATAAATAGTGAGACCAGGCGAGATACCACATAGATGTCTCACAGAAATGCAAGCAACAAATAAACCTGTGTGAACTATGTTACAACAAAGAAATTCAAGTCAAGGCTTCCAAAACGGAAAGCAACTTCAAAAACGCTAAAATCATACATTTTGACAGAGAACAGAGAGACTGTGTGATTGAGAAACTGTTGCGTTCATCTGTTGCAGCTTATGTGACGAACTATTAAGTTTTCGGTATTTCCTTGGGAGTGATCACATTCACATTCATACGAATACCTATATCGGACAAGGGGCATATCTCGCTCACTTACCTGTCGTACAAATTACGTGCGTCCGTAAGTGATACCTATCATATGACGCATGTACTGACAACACACGTGTTTTCTGATGGAAGATTCGGTTGACTTGTCAGCTTGTCATCAAACGTTTGCGGTTCCCATTTGAAAGCCACTTCCTTTCGGCTGCTAATAGAGTAGTTGCGCTGAATCAGCTGTCATTATAGGTCCCTACCTTACACCTCGCTGTTGCAGACAGACGTTACACTACGCCACAGACACAAATTTGAATAAAGCGAACAGTGAAAAATATATACATATATAACGACTTAACTACGACCCTGTTATTCTTCCTCCTTCCTCTGTACTGCACTTCATGTCCTCGGACCGTTCACTGTTATGTCGCGCGGGGTAGCCATGCGGTCAGGGGCGCAGCTATCCCGATAGCCAGCCGATGTGGCCGAGCGGTTCTAGGCGCTTCAGTCTGGAACCGCGCGACCGGTACGGTCACAGGTTCGAATCCTGCCTCGGGCAGGTTGGTTAGGTTTAAGTAATTCTAGGGGACTGATGACCTCAGAAGTTTAGTCCCATAGTGCTCAGAGCCATTTGAACCATTTGAGCACCTATCCCCGTCGGAGGTTCGAGTCCTTCCTCGGGCATGCGTGTGTGTGTGTTGTCCTTAGCGTAAGTTAAAGTTAGATTAAGTAGCGTGTAAACCTAGGGACTGATGACCTTAGCAGTCTGGATCCAAAGGAACTTACTACAAATTTCCGTTCACTGTTTCTATGTTGCTCTTTTTTTTCACAGTTCAGTACACCTGCTTCCTGTTTTTATGCTTGGTCTGTGCTGAGTCTTTGGAGGGCTCCTCGCTGGGCCCTCTTGTCCCTCATTCTGTTGTCGGGAGCGGGGGGGGGGGGGGGGGGAATTTCCCTTGCCAGCATTTCGAACTTCAGTGTTTACTGAATCAGTGTGACATGGTCGTCGGTGTGGACGCAGAGTTTATGAGCTGCGCGGTGCTCCGATGTGGCGTGCCGTGGCGCGCTGCGGTGATGTTGATGTTGTCGCGGCTGCCCCTCTAGCCGTCAGCGAGCCGTGCTGGCCACCACTCGGCTGCCCTGGCCGCCGCATCAGATTAGATAGTCTCGCCCGCAGCACTCAGCGGGCGCCAGATAACGGCTTCTCTGCTGCAAACACCGTGCCGCCGCGGGCACCCTGCGCCAAGTAGGGCGCGCAGCATTCACATGCGCACAACACAAATATTGTCGCCGACGTTAGCTCACCGGACGACATATTAGCTACCCCTTAATAGACAGAACGGATCGCTTTGGAGCGATGCAAATAATGTAGGACTGCAACTTGACGATTACGTGACTCTCCGTCGCAGACTTCATATCACGGCAGTGAATTGATGTGTATGCGCCGATCGCACGTGTAGAAACAGTGCAGGAAGGTGGATGGAAGTGGCAGAAAGGAACTGCACTGAACCGCCGAAGAAACTGGTATAGGCATGCGTATTCAAATACGGAGATATGTAAACAGGCAGAATATGGCGCTGTGGTCGGAACAGCCTGGTGCAGTTGTTAGATCGGTTATTACTGCCTCAGTGGCAGGTATCAAGATGTGAGTTAGAACGTGGTGTTATAGTCGGTGCACGAGCGATGGGACACAGTGTCTCCGAGTAGCGATGAAATGTCGATTTTCCCGCACGACCATTTCACGAGTGTACCGTGAATATCAGGAATCCAGTAAATATCAAATCTTCGACATCGCTGTGGCCACAAAAAGATCCTGCAAGAACGGGACAAACGACGACTGAAGAGAATCGTTCAACGTGACAGAAGCGCAACCTTTCCGCAAATTGCTGCAGATTGCATTGTTGCGTCTTCAACAAGTGTCAGCGTGCGAACCGTTCAACGAAACTTCATCGACATGTGCTTTCGAAGCCGAAAGCAAACACGTGTATCCTTGATGGCTGCACGACACAAAGCTTTACGCCTCGCCTGGGCCCTTCATCACTGACATTGAACTGTTGATGACTAAAAGCATGTTGCCTGGTCGGACGAGTCTCGTTTCAAATTGTATCGAGTGGATGGACGTCTACGGATATGGAGACAACCTCATGAATCCATGGACCCTGCATTCAATAGGAGATTGTTCAAGCTCGTGGAGGCCTGTAATGGTGTGCCGCGTGTGCAGTTGGAGTGATACGGCACCCTTAAACGTCTAGGTATGACTCTGACACGTACGTAAGCATCCTGTCTGATCACCTGCATGCATTCATGTCCATTGTGCATTCCGACGGACTTGGGCAAGTCCTCACACTACACATCCTGAATTGCTACAGATTGACTCCAGGAACACTCAATTGGGTTTAAACATTTCTGCTGACCACCAGAATCCCCAGTCATGAACATTATTGAGCGTATCTGGGATACCTTGCAACGTGCTGCTCAGAAGAGATCTCCAGCCCCTCGTAATCTTACAGATTTATAGACAGCAGGATTTGTTGTGGACTGGTAAGACAGCCAATCCACTAGGAGGAAGCCGAAAGGCACGCGTTTGAGCTCACGCAGGCTGGCGTGAGGTCTGGAACTGACAAGGAAGTTAGACTTTAGCAAAAAAGGTCGTAGCTGTTGGAATACTTAACTTTAATCCATAATTGATGAACATAGCTCTTGACGGAACATTTTTTACAGCATCAGTAGTAACAGGTAACGGCGCCTTGCTAGGTCGTAGCAAATGACGTAGCTGAAGGCTATGCTAACTATCGTCTCGGCAAATGAGAGCGTAATTTGTCAGTGAACCATCGCTAGCAAAGTCGGCTGTACAACTAGGGCGAGTGCTAGGAAGTCTCTCTAGACCTGCCGTGTGGCGGCGCTCGGTCTGCAATAGTGCGCTCGGTCTGCAATAGTGCGCTCGGTCTGCAATAGTGGCGACACGCGGGTCCGACGTATACTAACAAACGCGGCCGATTTAAAGGCTACCACCTAGCAAGTGTGGTGTCTGGCGGTGACACTACAGGATTCATGGTGTCACTTCCATCCAGCATACTTCAGACATTAGTCGAGTCCATGCCACGTCGTGTTGCGGCTGTTCTGTGTACTCACGGGGGCCCTACACGATATTAGGCAGGTGTACAACTTTCTTTGGATCTTCAGTGTATCTCCTTTGCACATATTAACGTGGGTTCCTAAAACGAAGTTTGCGTCAAACCCAGTTCACTCCGTTTGTACACGAAACCTAAAAGGCGACAAATACCGGCGCCCAGGTTGACGGCGCGTTCCTTAACTTCCGGGAGGCGTTCGATAGAGTTCTGCACCGCCGCCTAATGAACGCGGTAGCAACCTATGGAGTATAAGGCCAGCTGTTCGATTACATTGTAGAGTTCCTAGCAACCAGAAGACAGCATATCACTATTGAGGGAGAACGTTCTTGAAATTGGCCGAAAATGTCAATTTTCAACTTAATTTTTTATTTGTTAGTTGAACTCATGGAAAATAAGTTGCCAAATTTTCAGTAACGAAATCATATCGGAGGCGCTTGAAAAATAATTAAATGTCTTCAAATGGTTCTGAGCACTGTGCCACTTCTGAGGTCATCAGTCGCCTAGAACTTAGAACTAATTAAATCTAACTAACCTAAGGACATCACACACATCCGTGCCCGAGGCAGGATTCGACCCTGCGACCGTAGCTATCGCTCGGTTCCAGACTGTAGCTCCTAGAACCGCACGGCCACTCCGGCCGCCAATTAAATGTCTGACGCGACGTTCCTGCAACGCTCACTTTTTGATGCAACGCTTCAATACTCTCTCTGTGAACAACGACTCCATGGACTACTTTCAAACAAAGCTACACGGGGTAAATGTAGAAGGATGTGACTCCTGAACTTCTTGCTTTCGTGGGGACCGACAGCCGTTAAGTGTTTAATAAAAGAATGCGTTGTCCGTTATAGGCTGTATTGTACTTTATTAAAATCATGTTTTTAGCTAATTTCGGCCGTGAGCCATTATCAAGCATATTTCTATGTCGTTTATTACATATCGTACTCATCACACTCTTTTATGTCACGTACGTGACATAAAGGGATGTGATGAGCACGATATGTAACACATCATATAGCAACTGTGCTTGATATTGGCTCACAGCCACAATTAGCTGATAGCACGGTTTTATAAAAGCACAATACAGCCTACAACCTGCAACGTATTCATTTATTACCTGAACTTCTGAAACTCCAGGCGAGTCTCTAAACTGTCTCCTATGAAAACAATGGCCTAAAATCGCGATTTCAGCTGCTACAGCTGCCAGAATTGCAACTTATGATTCCGGTCTTGTTTTGTAAGATGTGAAAGTAGGGAAGATGAAGGCATTATAGAAAATGGACTTTAAGATAGGAAATTTGACTCAAGTCATCTTGAGATAAATAGACTTGCAGCGCCTCTCTGCAGCTGAAAAGTCAGTTGAATACTTGGTAAAGTTAAGAAGGCAGAAAACCAGAAACAAGAAAATAAGCCTTGAAGAAAAAGACGCCCATGAGTACGAACCTGGGGCCTTTTCAAAAAGTAATTTTTAAATTGCTTTTCCTGAAAATTATGTTTGTTAGTATTTATTTACCTTTTTCTCGGAATCTGTGAAGATTATAAATAGAAAATTTTGTACTCTTATTTCTATAAACCCAATATATGTTGTCTAGAGAGTAAATTTGGAAATTCTGAGTGTAAGCTGAGATATATGGCAAAATGCTTGAAATTTTTATGAATTGGATATTATACTTACAGAATTGTAATTAAAAAATTATTAAAATTCTCTTATTCGATAATACAAAAAGCCTCATGAGAAAGCTTACTATATGCAAACGGATGAAACAGAAAAAAATTTGTAGAAATCTCTTGATTAGTTTCTGATAGAAAGGTACAAATTTTTCAGAGATAAAATTTTTAAATTCAATAAAAAAACGTTATGTAAATTTAACGATATATGTTTTAATTTCATGTAAAGCATCGTACAAAATTTCATTGTCTGGAAAATTGTGGTAAGGTCTCATGAGACTGAACTGCTGAGGTCATCGGCCCCAAAAACCTACGGACTACTTAATCTAACTTAAACTTACTATCGCTAAGGACAACACACACACACACACACCCATGCTCGAAGGAGGACTCGAACCTTCGCCGGGAGAAGCCGCGCGGACCGTGACAAGACGCCTCAAACCGCACAGCTACCCCGAGCGGCTAATCTCACTCTCGTATCTTCAAAATTGTGGATTTGGTGCGTCTTTTAAGCAGTGTGTGTTTTTCATGAACGCCCCTCTTTGCGGAGAGAAATCGTCAGACGTGGAAGTAACTTCGGGCATACCACTCGAGAGGGGTATAAAATGACCCAGTGGATAACGCCATGAGGCTTTCTGCGGGTGATGCTGTTGTTTACAAAGAAATCCTAGGGCTTGCAAATTGTACCAACATACATTAAGACGTACAGAGGAGCGACGCTCGGTGCAGGGACTGGAAGTTGGCTCTCAACGTAGACAAATGTAATGTAAAGCGCTAGGTAGAAAACCCATTATTGTATGACTACACGTTTGCACAACAATAACTGAAAGAAATCATGTCCATGAATAGGAGTATGCGTATGAAGTGAAGTGCAACTATCCTACATAAAACTAATCGGGTGGCACTTAAGGTTTGATCTTCACGACAAAGGCCATACTCTACGCTCACTCCCTAGATATTCCTACATTACGAGCGCATCTCAAAATGTTACGCAGAGACTGCACTGAACATTCTGTGTAGTATAGCTATCTGCCGGATTTTGTCGGAGATGCCTGCCGTTGCGATATATCTATTTACCTGCTTCAGGCATTTTAGTTTTTAAAGAAGAGTCTGGTACTTTATAACTGCCACTATTATGAGAGTGGTTTTGAAAAATTCTGCTTAGAATAAACTGATCCATCACACAAATGCTAACACAGCTACGAGTCGAAGCGATAGTTATCTGTCGATAAGCAATATTTTTTACATCCTCGTTAGTTCATAGCCGTTAGCTATTTGTGGCGTCATGGTTTCGCAAGAGAAGTGTGCCTTTGCTTTACTGGATTTGATGAAACATGGAAGAACTTCGTTTTGTTTTTCTTTTTTTTTTTTTTTGGTCATCAGTCTACTGACTGGTTTGATGCGGCCCGCCACGAATTCCTTTCCTGTGCTAACCTCTTCATCTCAGAGTAGCACTTGCAACCTACGTCCTCACTTATTTGCTTGACGTATTCCAATCTCTGTCTTCCTCTACAGTTTTTGCCCTCTACAGCTCCCTCTAGTACCATGGAAGTCAATCCCTCATGTCTTAGCAGACGTCCTATCATCCTGTTCCTTCTCCTTATCAGTATTTTCCACATATTCCTTTCTTCTCCGATTCTGCGTAGAACCTCCTCATTCCTTACCTTATCAGTCCACCTAATTTTCAACATTCGTCTATAGCACCACATCTCAAATGCTTCGATTCTCTTCTGTTCCGGTTTTCCCACAGTCCATGTTTCACTACCATACAATGCTGTACTCCAGACGTACATCCTCAGAAATTTCTTCCTCAAATTAAGGCCGGTATTTGATATTAGTAGACTTCTCTTGGCCAGAAATGCCTTTTTTGCCATAGCGAGTCTGCTTTTGATGTCTCCTTGCTCCGTCCGTCATTGGTTATTTTAATGCCTAGGTAGCAGAATTCCTTAACTTCATTGACTTCGTGACCATCAATCCTGATGTTAAGTTTCTCGCTGTTCTCATTTTTACTACTTCTCATTACCTTCGCCTTTCTCCGATTTACTCTCAAACCATACTGTGTACTCATTAGACTGTTCATTCCGTTCAGCAGATCATTTAATTCTTCTTCACTTTCACTCAGGATAGCAATGTCATCAGCGAATCGTATCATTGATATCCTTTCGCCTTGTATTTTATTTCCACTCCTGAACCTTTCTTTTATTTCCATCATTGCTTCCTCGATGTACAGATTGAAGAGTAGGGGCGAAAGGCTACAGCCCTGTCTTACACCCTTCTTAATACGAGCACTTCGTTCTTGATCGTCCACTCTTATTATTCCCTCTTGGTTGTTGTACATATTGTATATGACCCGTCTCTCCCTATAGCTTACCCCTACTTTTTTCAGAATCTCGAACAGCTTGCACCATTTTATATTGTCGAACGCTTTTTCCAGGTCGACAAATCCTATGAAAGTGTCTTGATTTTTCTTTAGCCTTGCTTCCATTATTAGCCATAACGTCAGAATTGCCTCTCTCGTCCCTTTACTTTTCCTAAAGCCAAACTGATCGTCACCTAGCACATTCTCAATTTTCTTTTACATTCTTCTGTATATTATTCTTGTAAGCAGCTTCGATACATGAGCTGTTAAGCTGTTAAGCTGATTGTTCGATAATTCTCGCACTTGTCAGCCCTTGCCGTCTTCGGAATTGTGTGGATGATGCTTTTCCGAAAGTCAGATGGTATATCGCCAGACTCATATATTCTACACACCAACGTGAATAGTCGTTTTGTTGCCACTTCCCCCAATGATTTTAGAAATTCTGATGGAATGTTATCTATCCCTTCTGCCTTGTTTGACCGTAAGTCCTCCAAAGCTCTTTTAAATTCCGATTCAAATACTGGATCCCCTATCTCTTCTAAATCGACTCTTGTTTCTTCTTCTATCACATCAGACAAATCTTCACCCTCATAGAGGCTTTCAATGTATTATTTCCACCTATCTGCTCTCTCCTCTGCATTTAACAGTGGAATTCCCGTTGCACTCTTAATGTTACCACCGTTGTTTTTCTAGTGCCGTAAATATATAGGTTATTTCATTTCATTATTCAGTTGCTGACATCTTAGTAAATTTATCACGTGACTGATAGAAAGTGGTAAGACTGTACATTAGTTTGAGGCTACGTTTTTACAATGTATGTGACTGAAAATAGAGTTACGATATCTTAATCGGTACCGGTAGTATTTGAGGTGAATAGCTCAGTTGAATCACCGTGTACAGCCGATAGAAACCTAGCATCAAAATGATCGTTACATCGTGGCTTAAGTTACAAATTCTGTAATCCGTTCATAATAAAGTAGATGTGTGAATCCGAGTAACATCGTAGTTCCGTCTTCAGCAATATAAGACATTTCTGTCGTATGAACCTTCCCACTCTTTCAGTAATTTGTGTGTTACGTGCAACGTGCGATTTATAGAACAGTACCTTTAAAGAAGCATAATGTGCTAGTTATGTCACATAACTATTGAATGCAAAAAGAAATTGAGAAACGGCAGACACTAAAATGTAACTTGCAAAATCAGTGAGAAAGTATTGTCTACCACTCAGACTGCCACCAGCAGTTTATGTGCAACAGTATAATACCTTGGCTGGGTATTGCACTCTAACTCTCTAAAACCTTACAGGAATGTTTAAGGTAACGCAGAGTCTTGGAACGTTATTGGTAATAAGAGTACTGATTTATCCTATAAGTCAAAAAGACTGTGTCGAAATATCTTAAATAATGAGTTCAAATGAAACTAAACTAGAAAAAAATCAGGCGTGGCTTGGCCATCTCTACGAGGGAATATGTTACGAGCAGGAGACATTTAAAACAGTGACATAATATGATATATGTCATATATCATATCGAGCATAAAACACAGACAAAATAATGTCTTGTTAATATCAGTCTGTACGTACTTTGGTCTCGACTGCCTGCTCGTTTGTGACGTCAGCGCCAGAGTTCAGTGCACACAAGTGTTTGCCGTGTTGAACGTAGCTTTCTCATTTATATTTTAAATGTTTCAGTACGTAATTCTCTGCCGTAACGAAATGCACAGTTGAATTAAGATCAAAAAGTCTTTAAGGATGTAAGGGCAAAATGTTCTCTGACAATATCCCTCACGAAGTGATAATTATTACGCCAGTCTTTCAACAGATGCATGAAAGGGAGCAGTTACACCGCAACAAAGGACATAGTTACACCTAAGTTAGGCTCCAGCTGGTAAAGTGATTGTGACTGCTCTGCAGGGGTCTCAGCACAGCGGTGTAACTACCTCGGCTGTCCGCTGGAGTTAGCTACCATTGTCGATACGACGAACAAAATCCGGTGGCTGTTTCCTTCTCAAAGGAAACTTCTCATCAGTCGCCCTTAGCCATTTAGGGATACCATGGAGGACATCAGCATTTGTTGCTGGCTTGAGAATTAAATCTCCTTTCGCAAGAAAGGAACTGTCTTACCACTGTGCCGGCCGGTGTGGCCGTGCGGTTCTAGGCGCTTCAGTCTGGAACCGCGTGACCGCTACGGTCGCAGGTTCGAATCCTGCCTCGGGCATGGATGTGTGTGATGTCCTTAGGTTAGTTAGGTTTAAGTAGTTCTAGGTTCTAGAGGACTGATGACCACAGATGTTAAGTCCCATACTGCTCAGAGCCATTTGAACCATTCTTACCACTGTGCCAGCTTACTTGGTTCCTCGCATTTACGAGAGGATTTTCGGTTGCTGTATATGCCTAACAACCAAAAAGAGCTCACGGAGACTTTGATCAGGACCAAAGGATTGGAACCAATTTAAATCACTGCTAAAACAATACTATCTACGAGAAAGATGTCGGGCTTGAATGTAGCTGATGGTGTAAGAAAGTGAACTTGATAACATTTTCAAAAAGTATTTAATTTTATCTGCCTACGGCGATCACTATACTTTCAACAGATTCTGTTGTTCCTGCCAAAACGGCTGGTCCCGGCGGAGGTTCGAGTCCTCCCTCGGGCATGGGTGTGTGTGTTTGTCCTTAGCATAATTTAGGTTAAGTAGTGTGTAAGCTTAGGGACTAATGACCCTAGCAGTTAAGTCCCATAAGATTTCACACACATTTGAACATTTGAATTTTTTGTCCCTGCCAAAATAAACAGAGCTACGACTGGGGTAAAAGGAATCTCAACTTGGACGTTTCGGAGGGAATCAACAATTGCTGCCCCATTTGCGTTATAAACAAGTGAACGCTTCGGTTTAACGTGGGAGGAGGAGCTATTTTTTACTTATTCGTGGACCAGTATATCAGAGACAAAGTTGTGGACTTTCATTATGTCGGTATTTACTTGTGTATATGCATATGTGACAGTAAAATCTAGGATTTAATCAACATATTCTACTTACCGCCAAACGAGTAGTACTTTTCCTTTCTTTCGAATCTTTCATAGCCTACACATGAGAGCAGAATGGGCTGTTGAACTCTATCCCTTTTCCGTCAAATATTACAGCAGGTTGGAAGTTGGGCAGAGGGAATTCCAAATGGGAATGTTTTGGAGGGGAGCTCCAGTCCTAACATTCTAATGACCAAGGAAAACCTCGCAAAAACCTTGATCCGACTGGAGGATTGGAACTATTTTAATTTATTTCTGGGACAGCGTTGTCCATTGCCCTGATAGGAAATAAAAATTGTGTGTGTGTGTGTGTGTGTGTGTGTGTGTGTGTGTGTGTGTGTGTGTCCTTGCGTGTTGTGTTTGATGTGTACTGATGCTGACGAGTAGTAACTTGTAGCCATAGGCCTCAAATAGTCAGAAATAAAAGCCGACGATAGGCGCATTATAAAAAATTGCTCACGAAATTATTATTTTATGCTTACTATAAGACACAAACAGACGCACTAACCCTTTCTGTTTTTTGTCTCTGTAATATTGTCACAGATATACAATAAAAATAGCTTCTGTCCACCAGTTCCGACCAAGGACCAAGGCTTTAGGTAGGTTTTCCTTAATTGTTGGAACTCGTAACGGCCTATTGATTACCATTTTGAAACTGTGTGGTTAAAACTGTGTGGCAGACCGGGACTCGAACCCAGTACATAGACTTTACACACACAGCCCTCCAAGCGACTCAGATACCGAGGCAAAACGACACCACCTCACAGTTTCACTACTGCCAGTACTTCCCCCCCCTCCCCCCCCCCCCCCACACTAGCAGATCGTAAGTGGTGCCTGGATAGCTCAGTCGGTAAGAATATTGCCAATAAAAGACAAGGTACCGGGTTTGGAGTAACTCAGTCCCAGTTGCCGGCCGCTGTGGCCGAGCGGTTCTAGGCGCTTCAGCCCGGAACTGCGCTGCTGCTACGGCCGCAGGTTCGAATCCTGCCTCGGGCATGGACGTGTGTGATATCCTTAGGTTAGTTAGGTTTAAGTAGTTCGAAGTCTAGGGGACTGATGTCCTAAGATACTAAGTCCCATAGTGCTTAGAGCCATTTGAACCATTTGATGTGTCCCAGTTAGCTGGGAACTGGCTAAAAGGATAAGAGCTGTGCAATGGACTGAGAAGTCCCTAACACGTAAGAATAGGAAAAGTGTAAAAAGCATTATCTTACTTAGGTATTGTCTCTTTGGGATCTGACAATGTTGAGTGGACTACGCTTTAAATTATGCATGTAGCACAAACAAAATACAAGAGAGCGAAGAGTTCTTGACAATCTTTACAGAAGCAGACTGCACTCAGAAAAGTCGAAGAACATGAAACGAAAGCAGTGATTGGGAAGGAAGTGAAACAAGATTGTAGGCTACCCCACTATTTTATTCAGTCCGTAGACTAAGCAAGCAGTAAATGAAACGAAGGAGGAGAAAAGTGGAGAGGAAACTGAAGTTCAGGGAGAAGAAACAAAATTGTTCAAGTTTGTCGATTACATTGTAATTTAGCCAGAGATGGCAAAGGACCGGGAAGAGCAGTTAAACTGAATGGATAGCGTCTTGAAAAAAGGTTATCCGAAGGTCTCAACAAACATAAAACAAATGTAACGGAATGTAGTCGAATCAAGTCAATCGATGCTCAGGGAATGAGGTTAGAAAATGGGACACCAAAAGCAGTAGACGAGTTTTGCTGCTTGTTGGTTGGTTGGTTTGTGGGATTAAAGGGACCAGACTGCTCGGTCATCGGTCCCTTGCTGCTTGTATACCAAAATAATTGATGATACGCACTGGAGAGAGGATACAAAATGCAAGCAGGCACTACCAAGTAAAACATTTATGAAACACGGGAATCTGTTACCATCCAAAACAAATATATTAGGAAGTCTTTTCTCATGCCTGGAGTGTAGCCTTGTAAAGAAGCGAGACGGAGACGAGAAGTAGCTCAGAAAATAAGAGAATAGAAGCTTTCTGAAAAGTGGTGCGACAGGTGAATGCTGAAGATTAGATGGGTAGATCGACTAAGTAAAGAGAAATTATTGAATCGAATTGGGGAAAAAACAAATTTATGGCACAGTTAGACTAAAAGTAGAGATTGGTTGATAGGACACATTCTGATACATCAAGGAACAGTCAGTCTGGTAATAGTGTGTGTACGCGTATGGAGACAGAGGAGGGGAGGGGGAGGGGAGTAGTAAACTGGAGAAGCGGGAGAGGAACCCGTAGGCACAAATACAGTAAGCAGGTTCTAATGGGTGTAGGTGGTAGTAGTTATTCAAACATGACGACGCCTGTTGAGGATCGGCTAGCGTGGAGAGCCGCATTAAATTAGTCTCCGAACTGAGGATCATAACAAAAACAATATTATCTCGTTCAGAACCACGTAAATAGGTTGATACCTCGCACTCTACGACAAAAAGTTTGTTGCGTGTACGTTATGGAGCATACAGTATTCCTTTCGAGAGGTCCGTAAATTATAGCCACAGTCATCGTATATTTCCTTGTAATGTCTAAAAATATTATTTTTATGATATCAGCTGATGGTAGCTTATCTATCTGGCCGCCATATATGGCCTCACTGTATAGCGATCTTTTTTTTCTTTTCGACATTGCCTAGTCTCAGTACGCAAAATAAAGTCCTTGAAAACTAAGGAATGAAATAACTGGTAGTCAACTAACTTCGAAGTAATTAAATACAGGATTTTTTTTTGTAGGTTAGAAATAGGAACTGGTTATAAAATTGTCCGGAAGATACAAATTCCAGGGCAGAAATAATTGTATAACCTTCTTTGGCTTAATTATCCTACAAATTTCACTACACTTTGCCATCGGTGATTTTTTGTAAACTTTACGAAAAGACGGGCGGTTTGGGGAAATTTCGTGACGTCACTTTCCGTATTCAAGTACAAGCCAGGTTCAACGGAGAAGGTGAGTGTGGGTGACGAGTTGCAAGACACGGGCCTTGACAGTGTGATCAAAGTTTTCTGCACGCTGTAAATAGAATCAACCTGAAATACTGTACTTAGATGCTCACGTGTTTAGATCCCGCAGCTTTTGATGATGCTCTTAACTGCTCTACTGCTGTCTAACTCTTTAGTACATCACTTTCCAGCTCCATAACAGTCTTATTTATCGGCAGTGTACTATAAACAACAGCAGTATGAATAGTTAAAGCACTTTTTCTGTAAAGGTTCGTCTTAATCGCACAAATTTTACAAAATGTTCAAATGCGCGTGAGTTCTTAGGAGACCAAACTGCTGAGGTCATGGGTCCCCAGGCTTACAAACGACTTAAACTAACTTAAAATAACTTATGCTAAGAACAACACACACATCAATGCCTGAGGGAGCACTCGAACCTCGGAGGGAAGGGCTCCGCAATCCGTGGCATGACGCCTCTAACCGCGCGTCCACTCCGCGCAGCCAAATTTTACATTTCATAATTACCGGTTTCGGCTGCTGCCATCTTCAGATCACAAAATATTCTGACGTAGGTATCGACGTGAAAATAAGTATATTCAGGTACTTAGTAACTGAACACTTACTGTGTACCTAAATATACAGGGTGTTACAAAAAGGTACGGCCAAACTTTCAGGAAACATTCCTCACACACAAAGAAAGAAAATATGTTATGTGGACATGTGTCCGGAAACGCTTACTTTCCACGTTAGAGCTCATTTTATTACTTCTGTTCAAATCACATTAATCATGGAATGAAAACACACAGCAACAGAGCGTACCAGCGTGACTTCAAACACTTTGGTACAGGAAATGTTCGAAATGTCCTCCATTAGCGAGGATACATGCATCCACCCTCCGTCGCATGGAATCCCTGATGCGCTAACGCAGTCCTCGAGAATGGCGTATTGTATCACAGCCGTCCACAATACGAGCACGAAGAGTCTCTACATTTGGTACCGGGGTTGCGTAGACAAGAGCTTTCAAATGCCCCCATAAATGAAAGTCAAGAGGGTTGAGGTCAGGACAGCGTGGAGGCCACGGAATTGGTCCGCCTCTACCAATCCATCAGTCACCGAACCTGTTGTTGAGAAGCGTACGAACACTTCGACTGAAATGTGCAGGAGCTCCATCGTTCATGAACCACATGTTGTGTTGTACTTGTAAAGGCACATGTTCTAGCAGCACAGGTAGAGTATCCCGTATGAAATCATGATAACGTGCTCCATTGAGCGTAGGTGGAAGAACATGGGGCCCAATCAAGACATCACCAACAATGCCTGCCCAAACGTTCACAGAAAATCTGTGTTGATGACGTGATTGCACAATTACGTGCGGATTCTCGTCGGCCCACACATGTTGATTGTGAAAATTTACAATTTGATCACGTTGGAATGAAGCCTCATCCGTAAAGAGAACATTTGCACTGAAGTGAGGATGATACCTTGTTGGATGAACCATTCGCAGAAGTGTACCCGTGGAGGCCAATCAGCTGCTGATAGTGCCTGCACACGCTGTACATGGTACGAAAACAACTGGTTCTCCCGTAGCAGTCTCCATACAGTGACGTGGTCAACATTACCTTGTACAGCAGCAACTTCTCTGACGCTGACATTAGGGTTATCGTCAACTGCCTCGTCCATTGCAGGTGTCCTCGTCATTCTAGGTCTTCCCCAGTCGCGAGTCATAGGCTGGAAATTTCCGTGCTCCCTAAGACGCCGATCAATTGCTTCGAACGTCTTCCTGTCGGGACACCTTCGTTCTGGAAATCTGTCTCGATACAAACGCACCGCGCCACGGCTATTGCCCCGTGCTAATCCATACATCAGATGGGCATCTGCCAACTCCGCATTTGTAAACATTGCACTGACTGCAAAACCACGTTCGTGATGAACACTGACCTGTGTGCTTGATGCTAGTACTGTAGAGCAATGAGTCGCATGTCAACACAAGCACCGAAGTCAACATTACCTTCCTTCAATTGGGCCAGCTGGTGAATCGAGGAAGTACAGTACATACTGACGAAACTAAAACGAGCTCTAACATGGAAATTAATAACATCTTTTCTTTATTTGTGTGTGAAGAATGTTTCCTGAAAGTTTGGCCGTACCTTTTTGTAACACCCTGTATAGATTTTGACATTGATATTTTATGATTTGAAGATGGCACTAACTGAGACCGATAATTGCGAATTATAAAATTTATATGATTGAGTTGGACTTTTTCAAATAAAGTGACATAACATGATGACAATTCATGAATAGTTCAATGTGCGAGCGTCCGAGGAGTGGTACTGCGCTGTTCTCCTACACTGACTCAACAAAAGTCATGGGATAACTCCTAGCATAGTTTCGAACCTCCTTTTGCCCGTCGTAGTTTAACGTGGCATGGATTCAGCAAGTCGTTGGAAGTCCCCTGCACAAGTAATGAGCAGTGATGCCTCTATGGACATCCATAATGGAGGAAGTGTTGCCAGTGCAAGATTTTGTACACGAACTGACCTCTCGATTATGCCCCGTAAATGTTGTATGGGATTCATGTCGGGATATCTGGGTGTCAGCCTGTACACTATGCTGGAATCCTTACACACTCAGTATAACGAAGTTACTGCTTTGCTGACGGACTCCGCTTCCAGACTGCAAGGATATGATAATGAGCTTGCAGGAAAAACTGCGCATTTTCTGAGACTATTTAAAGAGGCCACAGATGAATTAGAAGGAGAAAAAGAACTAACAATCCAGTTAGTTCTTCTTTGGTTTCACAAACTGAGACAAATTTGCAGTGTCAATGACACCGACTGTCAGGTGAATAATTACTGCAGTTAAAAGCACTGTTTCATTATGATACGCGATAAATTTATAATTAACTAGCGTAATTGATGTGTATTAACAGGTAAGTATTTTTTAACAGGAGGTACAAAGGATTGAAAATCGAGCCTTGACTTTTGTTTGTGAGAGGATTGTGATCACTTCCAGACATAAAACTGCTACGTTTCTTTGGCCGTCCTTCCGTTATCTTAATATGCTTGAAATAAATGAAAAGCAGGAAATTCTTAGCAATGCGCGACAATTGTGTGCTACTTACGCAGGTACAACAAGCAATCATTAACATAATCGTTTTTGCATAGTTGGTGGATAGTGTATTTCATTAACGTAACACATCTCGTTTTTACGGCAACTTTTCTTTGATTTCCACATCAGTTCTGTATTACTTGTCTCTTTTGTTTATTATCATAGAGCCTTCAAGTACTGTGTCATCACCACCCAGAAAGAGAGATCGTTTCAAGGAATGGAGGAACAACAGATCATCCGCATCAGATGAAGTAGATCTCTACATTTTAATGCAGTCCGGAAATTATGACATCTTAAAGTGGTGGAGCAGACATGAAACAGATTTGCCAGGCCTGGCTGCAGTTGCAAGATTTGTTTTGTGTATCCCAGCAACAAGCGCACCTAGTGAAAGATGCTGTAGTAAAGCCGGCATGTTACTAACAAATCGCCGCAGCCAATTAAATCTGGAACGCGTTAGTGATTTACTGATGATCAACAATAACTATAATTTTGTTTTTGTTGCAAACAAGTGAAAAGTATGACCAGTTACGTCTGTAAAAGTTTAATGTTCTTTGTATGCTTTCTTTATGAAGATGGTTGTCTTCTAGATTACAGGGACAGCACTTATTTAATGTTTCCTATTAACGAAAGGCAAAATATATCTTCTGTTCTGAAATGAGACTCGTCTTCTATCCACGATTGTATTGAAATATCGTTTTACTTTCCAAGTGCTTTATGAATTTAGCTGTGTCACGTACTCGTTCTTGGAAACGTTACTTTTGTATTAAAAGAGAGAGAGAGACAGAGATAAATAAATTGTGTGTGTGTGTGTGTGTGTGTGTGTGTGTGTGTGTGTGTGAGTGAGTGAGAGAGAGAGAGGGAGAGAGAGAGAGAGAGAGAGAGAGAGGCGTTGGATTTGTGCAGTACAGTGCAGCACAAGCGATCCGGGGCGGAGAGAAGTGAGACGTCAACGGTGACCGGTCATGCTCGGTTATCCGCGTGTCCGGAATCCGGACAACAGACATGGAGCGAGACGTGAGCGAGCCGAGTCGTATGGGGCCGGACACGAGCGGCTCGGTCCCCACGTCAACAGGCGAGCCGTGACCAGTCAAACATTGAGCGTTGCAGCACTCTAATCTCTGAACAGTCAAAAGAACTGTGTCTGTGATACAATATCCACAATCAACGCCTATCTTAAGGAGTTCTAGGAATCGGGGCGATGCAAAACTTTTTTTATATGTGTATATTACGTACTACTGCATCTGTGATTCTTCAGGTGAAAAGTACAACAGTGTAAAAGTCGCAGTGACTTGTCACGCTACACGCGTGCCTGGTGTAACAATGTTCTAGTCCATGTGACTACAGTAAGTTTAGTTGCATAGACGCTGTACTTTTACATCTAGGTAATTTGAGTTCTCCTGCTTTGTTACGGGTGCACATGACAGTTGCGCAAATATAGAGACCGATCGGTAGTCAGAATGAAATAGAAAAGCTTTTTCGAAACGAACAGAAACCGCAAAAATGAAGAGTTCCTCCTTTGAACTTATTGAACAAACC
The DNA here is from genome assembly GCF_023864275.1 of Schistocerca cancellata. NCBI lineage: Eukaryota > Metazoa > Arthropoda > Insecta > Orthoptera > Acrididae > Schistocerca > Schistocerca cancellata. The sequence goes on from NC_064627.1 coordinate 266,305,316, forward strand.
CGTGTCTCTCTCCTTTCAATTTCCTCTATTAATCATACTTGGTAATGATCCGAGACTGGCGAGGTATATGCACAAATCGGTCGAACGAGTGTTGGAAATCACGTAATTCGTGGAAGAGTTACAGTTGTTACTGTTTCCACTGGTATATCTAAACAGTGTAACAGAACAACAAGGCCGAGCGCGATTAGCCGAGCGGTCTAAGGCGCTGCAGCGGTCTAAGGCGCTCTGGTTTCGGATCTTGGGGAAGTTTGGTCTGCCTTTCCTCCAAAGACGTCCAGACACCTCATTGAAAGTGTTTCCATCAAAGCTGTCATAAAACCTAAGGCTTGACACACCCCATATTAATGACCACTAATCTGTGTTAGGATAGCCGCGCGGGATTAGCCGAGCGGTCGCCGGCACGGTAACTCAGCGTGTTCGGTCAGAGGGTTAGCTGCCCTCTGTAATAAAAAACACTGCGTTAATGGATCAGCGACGAACTGAAACGGGTGTCTTGCGACGTCCGCCCCGAGCAGATACGACGAACAAAAACGAACAAAATGAGATCAATAATAAAAAACCGGTCTAAGGCGCTGCAGTCATGGACTGAGCGGCTGGTCCCGGCGCGGCGGAGGTTCGTGTCCTCCCTCGGGCATGGGTGTGTGTGTTTGTCCTTTGGATAATTTAGGTTATGTAGTGTGTAAGCTTAGGGACTGATGACCTTAGCAGTTAAGTCCCATAAGATTTCACACACATTTGAATACTTTTCTTTTTAACAACAAGGAGTCTTTCCGTCTATTTATGCACGATGAATAAAATCTTTTAACATTGAAGATATACATCCAGTACCTGCACCAAGCGTCGCATAAACGCATACCAAAAAGCATAAGTTTTTTTTTTTTTTATAAAGACAGTCTCGGTTGCAAAATCGTTTTTATTAATACTAATTTAAGCAGTTCGCCCTTGTAAACCGTCATCAGATTATGTATGAATGTTACAGAGAGAACCTCACCGGAACCGATAATAATGTATGCTAATAAAAACTTTTCACGAGATAGTCTTTTCCAGATGATTTTTATTCTTGTTTTATGTCCTGTTGTGACAGCTGACGAATGGCGTTTCTTCTGCTACATTTTTACATAATCTGATGATGCCTCACAAGAGCGAGACGCGTAAATGTTATTAATAAAAACAATTTTGCAAACTATACTGGTTTTATTCAAAAAATATCGTAAGCGGTTGCTGTACCGCATACTCGGTAATGCAGTGAGAACAGTACCATCTAACTTTAGTTTGTACAAGTGGCAACTAGACTGAAAATGGGTAGGCTGTCTTCATATAATGATTACTTGTGGTTAGCTCTAATAGCAATACACATGTCTTATGACAGCTCACTAAGCATTTCTTATTAATGCGTGCTACAAAGGCGCCATTCAACTGCTGTGTTAGCTGTGTGCTATTTTTCCGTTACTGCATATAGTTTATGAATGTATTTCATGTCTGTGTTCCTATTTATAAGTATTGAGATATTAGACAATCTAACGTCGTCGGTAGGTCCCCTTGCAACAGTAATTACTACAAAACATTTCCATCAGTTTCCCTCCACTTTCTTAATGACTCGAGTCGTTCCATTTAAGTGAACATACTTACAGCTAAGATAGCAGAATAATGAGTGGCATGTCGATCGATTGTATGACGCAGTTCCACGAGACGCATCCATGAACTAATTTTCCCATGAGCCGGCCGGGGTGGCTGTGCGGTTCTAGGTGCTACAGTCTGGAACCGCGTCACCGCTACGGTCGCAGGTTCGAATCCTGCCTCGGGCATGGATGTGTGTGATGTCCTTAGGTTGGTTAGGTTTAGGTAGTTCTAAGTTCTAGGGGACTGATGACCTTAGAAGTTTAGTCCCATAGTGCTCAGAGCCAATTTTCCCATGGGTCGAGAATAGCAACAAAACACAAATTAACCGAAAGATTTATGGGAACATGTATATGCCCTTCTATTTTTAAGTATATTCACCACTGGAATTCAGACATTGGTCATATCCTAGGACCAACTTTTGTATTTCTGGGTTATAGAAGTCTACCGCCTCGGACTCGAACCACTGTGTGAAGCTCTGCTCCTGTCAGTTTGACTCCGAAGGAACAGGAATTTCTTGAGGATCCGGATCAGATGGAAGACGCTGAGAGGCGAAACTTTATCGGACTTCTGTTGTCCGTCCATCCCTGCTTGGAAGAGCGTTATCCTGCAGCAAAAGAACACCGGCATTCAGCATCCAGTGCCGGTTGTTCTGAATGGCCGGCCGCAATTTCCACATTGTTTATTACTAGCGCTCAGCATTCACCACCTCATTTCTGGTCAGGAATTCGACTAGGAGAGCTTCCCGTCTACCCCAGAACACATAACACAAGTTTAGTCACCCTGAATTTCGTCTTGCAAAGAGAGCCACTGTGACGCCAGTGCACTGACTGCTGCTTAATTTCCTAGGTGTTGTGTGCAACCCACGTCTCATCACCTGTGATGTTCCGGTCCAGAAACTCGTCGTCGTCATCAGGGTTATCTGCTGCAGAAAAGTCAAAGCTGCACCCATACGCTTTGCTTCGTGTTCTGGGATCAGTTGCTTCGGCACCAGCCCGGCGCACAATTTCCGTGACAAGAGACTCTCCGTGACAAATTCATTCAACAGGGAGTGGTACATGTGAAGAAACTGTCTGCTGAGTTCCATGGTTGTGAAGAGATGTGTCTCCCTTTTTTTTGTGATCAGTCTCCTGACTGGTTTGATGCAGCCCGCCACGAATTCCTCTCCTCTGCCAACCTCTCCATCTCAGAGTAGCACTTGCAACCTGCGTCTTCAATTATTTCCTAGCGCGATGGAAGTCAACCCCTGATGTCTTAACCGATGTCCTATCATACTGTCCGTTCTCCTTGTTGGTGTTTTCCACATAACCCTTTCCTCTCCGATTCCAGGCAGAACCTCGTCATTCCTTACCATATGCGTCCACCTAATTTTCAACATTTCTCAATAGATCACACCTCAAATGCTTCGTTCCTCTTCTGTTCCGCCGGCCGGAGTGGCCGTGCGGTTCTAGGCGCTGCAGTCTGGATGTGTGTGATGTCCTTAGGTTGGTTAGGTTTAATTAGTTCTAAGTTCTAGGCGACTGATGACCTCAGAATTTAAGTCGCATAGTGCTCAGAGCCATTTGAACCATTTTTTCTTCTGTTCCGATTTTTCCACAATTCATGTTACACTACCATACAATGCTGTGCTCCAAATGTACATTCTGGGAAATTTCTTCCTCAAATCGAGGCCTATGTCATACCAGGAATGTCCTTTTTTTCAGTGCCAGTTTGCTTTTAATGTCCTCTCTGCTCCTTCGGTCGTTGGTTATTTTACTGCCTAGGTAGTAGAATTCATCAATTTCATCTACTTCATGACCATGGATCCTGTTGTTAAGTTTCTCTCTGTTCTCATTTCTGCTACTTTTCATTACTTTCGTCTTTCTTCGATTTACTCTCAGTCCGTATTCTGTGCTCATCTCACTGTTCACTCCATTCAGGAGAGCCTGTAATTCTTCTTCACTTTCACTCAAGATAGTAATAGCATCAGCGAATGGCATCATTGACATATTTTCATCCTTAATTTTAATTCCATTTCTGAACCTTTCTTTTATTTCTATCGTTGGTTCTTTGATGCACTGGTTGCACAGTACGGGCGAAAGGCTAAATCCTTCTCTTACATACTTTTTAATCCCAGCGCTTCTTTCGTGGCCGTCCACTCTTATTATTCCCTCTTCGTCTCACTGCAGACTGTAACGAAAATCCGAGCATATGGAATACATGATGGTTCAAAAACATCTTAACAGAATCCAGTACATTTTCCTGGACACCGGCCTTCCAGCTTCCACCAGGACGTGTGAAATGAGCGGCTAGATTTATTACCAGCAGATTCGATTAATACATTATTATTATTGTGATGGTTTGTGAACTTAGATGGGATCCCTAAAGGGCCGTTCTTTCTGCGAAATGATATTAAGAAAATTTAGAGAATAGGCATTTCGGCTGACTATAGAACAATTCTACTGCCACCAAGTACGTTTCGCGTAAGGATCACGGAGACAAGGTGCGAGAAATTAGGGCATGTAGAGAAGAATGTAGCCAGTCGTTTCCCCTGTGCTGTTTGCGGGTGAAACACGAGAGGGAATGACTAGTAGTGCTACAAGGTATCATCCACCATGGACTGTATGGTGGCTTCCAGAGTGTGTATGTAGCTCTAAATGGATATGTAGGTATGTAAGTACTGCTTGTGTTAAAATATGTTGCCAATGCTGAGTTTCCGAAATTAAAACCGTATTTGTGGCTGTTATGTAGATACAGTTGCTTGTTATATGGCACTGTCTTTATCCGTTGACTTGTGCTTCTCTCTGATATATACATAATTTTCGAAATGGTTCAAATGGCTCTAAGCACTATGGGACTTAACATCTGAGGTCATCAGTCCTCTAGACTTAGAAGTACTTAAACCTAAGTAACCTAAGGACATAACACACATCCATGCCCGAGGCAGGATTCGAACCTGCGACCGTAACAGCAGCGCGGCTCCGGACTGAAGCGCCTAGAATCGCTCGGCTACAGCGGCCAGCCATAGTTTTCAAACATCAACTGTTCATCTACACAGATGAACAGAAAAATGATATTCACGATCGGTAGAAATAAACACGTCTCAGTACTTTAAAATCGTTTCTATTTGGTTTAATCACTCGATCAGTGTTACTCCCCTTGTCCATTGCAACACAGAAAATGAGCCAATTCGCTTTCTGGGATGTCGGCAGTGTGCCAACTTCTGTGCGATAAGTCGCGCATCTTTCAGGGCAATTACTTCTATTACGGCGAGCTGCCTTATCGACTGGCCAGTCAACCTCAATGTACATTGGTTATGCTCTTGTCGGCGTTCATTACGGAACAGATCTATGTTCTAGCCACGTGAACCACGCCCAGTGCTGATTAATTTCTGACTGCCTCTCGTATCGCAGTTGGTAGTTTATTTGAATTTTTTTAATTGGCAAATGGTGTTAAGCAGAATGTACTCGAATGTGTCATTAAAATTTACGTACAAATGAACCGAACAGTTTTTAATTGCGGTGTCGTGTATTCCTGGTACGATGATACGGCACTCGAACCAATTCAGCGTTCGCATTAACCCGTTTGTAATTAAAGCAGCAACACCAGATTACATTATATTGCATTGTATCGTAACTCAAAGACAAAAGACGCACCACGATGGAATTATCCGAATGGAGCGGAAATCGGCAGAAGGGATGACCAAGGTGGGGACTGGCAGGCAGTAAGAATTCTCGTCATGAGCGGGCGGGCATTACTTTGCTGAAATGTAAGCCCAGGACGGTTTCCGTGAAGGGCAACAAAACTTGCCGTAGAAAATCGCCGGCGCACCTCTGGGCTGTAACTGTGCTGCGGATGGTAACCAAAAAGGTCTTGCTATGAAATGAAATGGCACCGCAGACCATATCTCCTAGTTGTCGGACCACATGGCGAACGACAGTCAGGTTGGTGTCCCACCGTAGTCTGAAGCATCTCCAGGCACGTCTTTGGTCTAGAATCTTACTGACTGCAGTAAAATTGTCTTCAGCGATAAGTCAAGCTTCGCACTGAACCACCAGGACCAGCGAAGATGTGTCTGGAAGCGCCTCGGACAGCGGTGGGAAACCAACACATTTGTCGCCCGCCAATGGCCCTATAACTAGGAGTGATGGTTTGGGGTGCCATTTCTTCTCAAAGCAGGACCTTTTGGTTGTTACCTGCAGCACCCTCTCAGCACAGTGGTACGTCGAAGATATTCTACGCCCGGTTTTGTTGCCCTTCATCGCAAGACATCCTGGGCTTACATCACGTTAAGATAACGTCCGCCCACAGACGGCGAGAATTTCTTCTTCGTGCTTGCCAAAGCCTACTTTGGCGACCAAAGTCTCTCCCCAATTGAAAACCTTTCGAGCATTATGGGCTGGGACCTTCAACCAGCTGAGGATTTTTGACGATCTAACGTGCCAATTGGACAGAATTTGACACGACATCTCTCAGGAGGACTTCCGAAAACTCTGTCAATCAAAGTGAAGCGGAATAACTGTTCACATGAAGTCCAGAGGTGGACAAACGCATGATTGAATTGCTCAATTTTTGAACCTCTTTCCCTTGAATACATCATCCAATATTTCTTAAATTATAATCATTTGTTTGTCTGTACGCGTACATTACAGCAATCGGGTTTCCGTCCCATAAGAGTAATTTCATTGTGATGTGTCTTTATTTTTCTTACGCCAAAGCCGTGAAATAGCACCTAGAGCCCTTACAACGATCTTCCATCGGCGAGTAAGAGTCCTTGTTCCAAACAGTCTCAGACTCTCAGTCTTCGATTAAGAAGAGTCGATTTGACAGGATAGTGGAGACTAGACTTGGCCACTGTTTCTATGTTTCGATACAGTGTATCGATACCTGGAACTGTTTCAGTGTTTCGGAACGGCTATGGTTCACTGTTTTGAAACAGTGGTGTTTCATTCCGCCCTTGTCTCGGATCTCGAGCCAGACACAGAAACTGTATCGTTGTTTCAAAATAAGACTGTTTCAGTCCACCTGCGCCTGGGACGGACTAATTGTATTGAAACAGTGATGTTTCATTCCGCTCTATGTCGGACGAGATTCGGGCTCGGCACAGGTACTGAAACACAATGTACCACTTCATGAAGCACTTTCAAGAGTGTCGAAATCTTTTGACAAGCAATAGCATGAAGCTGAAGATATCCGAAAATAAAGCTTCGTTTCTAGCTGACTGTCCTATTCCGAAATGGCGTAACATCTGCTTTATAAACACTAACCAAACAATAAAACAACGCATACTATTCGCATTCAAAATAATAAATATGTGAAAATCATTCAGTTAAATTACACTTTTTTTTATAACATACGCTTCTCTGTTCATGTACAGTAATCATATTAAGAAACGCTAGTAAGACTACAACATTTTAAATAAAAAAGGCGTAGAGTGACAGTTATTAGACATGTATATAAATTTGATGTGGGTATAATTGCAAGCAATCTGTTTGACATATCACTGATAGTGTAACGGTGAACGGGAAGCATCGTAAATTCATAGTAACGGTTCGAAACACCTTGAAACATAATTTTTTTCTGTTATATTTTGTTATTTATTCGAATTATTTGGCGTTATTTGTGAGTCTATAGTCACTGTGTCTATTATCCACAATGATACCCTTTGTGTGCATGGAAATTAGCAGGATGGGTATATTAGCCATACTAATGGAATGTGGGAATCCCAGTAGAATATCCGTTGTTTCTGCAGTTTGCTCCCACCTCCAGTTCCGTTCGTGGTGGTTCTTCTGTCTTCAGCTACGGCTGTCCTCAGCCAATTGAAAAGTATGAAAGTCACATGACACAAAAGCAGCGCATTTGCTGCAGGAAATACGAAACTGCCAAGACGCCTAAGTGATAGTTTCACACTTTCTGCGATATGATTAGCGCTCTCGCACCTCATTTGTGTTTATATGGACATACTTATACAGTAGACGTTCAAGATGATAAAATGTGTAGGTTTATTAGATTACAAAACAAACTGTTACATTGTACTGTTTCATTTGTTTCGAAACATTTACGTGTTTCAGTTTGCCCATCTCTAGTGGAGACCGGCATGTTTTCTCCCAAGATAAATGCGAACAGATCTATAAACACAGTTGTTTTCATACTGACAGATGATGCTACAGTCTGCATATGAGTATAGCATCTTATAGTGAAGCAGATACACAAGAGCATTTTTTTTTTTTTTTTAAATGGACTTGTAGTCCGGGGTGATAGGTTGCAATACAGCATCACCGGTCAATTGCGGTCTAGCTGTGTTGGTGAGCCAGTAATATAAAATACCTGCGCGAGAGATAAATGCTCTGTGGAATTTAAGCATCTCCGTGCGAATTGGATAAAAAAGTTATACAGACTGTATAAAGCTGCGGCAAAGAGATAATTATTCCATGTTGGACATTGAAAGAGGGATGTTCTATGTCGGATGGAGAGGAGATTGTTGGAAGCCGCCATTATGGCAGTAATCTATGTTTTATGGTATTCGAGAAAATAAATACATATAAAAGCACAAAAGGAGTGTCAGGTATGTAGAGTTCATAACCCTTAATCATCAAAAGAAATATTCGGTGGTTATAAAGCCACAAGTCGTTCGGAAGTGTTGTGTGGTTTTATGGTGCGAATCTGCAGTTTTACACGGTTTTGGGGTTCGTCGAGAATATTTCTCTGAAGACCTAAATAATTTCAGGAACTAAAGTTGGACGCGACATTCCATAAACATGGTACAGCATAGCACTTGGCTGTACGGATCGATTTCCATAGAGCGGTAAATTGTCTTTAGCCTTTCAGGTGGAGAAGTTCCAGCAAGGAGACTCAACGATTTCTGCTTCTGCGAAGCGCCTATGGTATTACCGTATTCTTTAACTTACGGAGAACAGTAAGCAATATACACTTTATAACCACCGAAAACATAATTAAGAAGACTCAATTTAAATAAAAGGAGCAAACAGTAAAACGAAATCGCTACACAAAACCATTAATAATAGTGCGCAATCACATTAATAAAACGCTCATTAAATAATAGAGAGAGAAAAAATATGAACTTTTAAAGTATATAGAAGAAAGGGCAATACTTGATCACAGATAATGTTGAAATAAACACAGTGGTTCACGTTCACGATAACCTGATCGGTTGGCGCAAGTAACGGCACGGTAAACTATCCGAAAACATCACAGAGACATTTTCGACGTCAACTAAGCCAGCCACACACTGTCGGCTAAACGCCTCATTAGGCCGTTGCTTCTCTCGACGTCGTACATTACATGAAAAGAGGCAAAACCGCAACCGGTCGAGCCACACTACACGTCTCCAGTCGGTAACATACAGTTTCTCTTTCGTTGGAGAACTGAGGACGTGCAGCCTTAAGTGTTACTGTGAGCAATGGTCTTTTGCAAAATACGCGGCTCCGTATGTCCATTGCATTCGGGTCCCCATTATTTATGATCTTACGGCATGTTACATGGTTTCGATTGGTACACCATTCCTTGTAGACACGGTTAACAGTCCGTGCTGACGCATGACCAAATCTGACGACTTCATCCTCGTTGTGGTAATGAGCACGTCCTAACGCCAATCCATCTTTCTGCGCCGATTCCGTACAACTGACTGCCACATACACTTCACAGCCTCGACTTACATCAGCTGTGGATGGTCACATGGGCACCTAGTCCCAATTACACACCAGTAACAGCAGATCAAAGTGACTAGATTGCTCTTCTAAATAGGTGACTAATTACTTTGTCCGGTGAGCATTTAATATTCTATACAAATACCGGAGTACAGAATTCTGTGGAACTGTATCAAAGACTGTGGGAAAATCGGAGAAAGAACCGAAGAGTTTGAACTGTGGGGCTATAAAGGGTGTAGACAATTAGGTGGACTAGTAAACAAAGAAATGAAGAGGTTCTCCACAGAGTCGCAAGGCAACACGTGGAAAACATTTACAAAAGAAGGGACACGGTGATAGAACATGTGTACGAACAGGTTCCCAGATTACTGAGTGGCTTGAAGACTTCATAAGTAATAGAACCCATTGTGTTGTCCTCGACGGCGAGTGTTCATCAGAGACGAGGCGCCGTGCGGGATTAGCCGACCGGTCTGGGGCGCTGCAGTCATGGACTGTGCAGCTGGTCCCGGCGGAGGTTCGAGTCCTCCCTCGAGCATGGGTGTGTGTGTTTGTCCTTAGGATAATTTAGGTTGAGTAGTGTGTAAGCTTAGGAACTGATGACGTTAGCAGTTAAGTCCCATATGATTTCACAAACATTTGAACATTTTCAGAGACGAGGCTGTTGTCGGAAGTGCCCCAGAGAAGTGTAATATGACCACTGTTATTTTGTAAATATATAAATGTTATGGCAGACATGGTGGACAGCAATTTGAAAAACGGAACACGAAGTGCTCAGACTAAAACAGGTATTTTCCTGGGTAAAAATGGAAAGGACGTGTGACAATGGAGCATATCAAAACAAATAGTGGAGTGTGTTGGGTGTAAAAGCTACTCGTGGCGGACCGTATCAAACCAGTGAGAAAACTGATTACAGCCAGCGCCTATTGAGTAAGGCACTGTGAATTTTTGCAACGTCTATTTGGTAGAACAATGTTTTTGAGTTCGTGAACATCGGCGGATACGCAGTAACACAGTAAAGTTTCTATCCTGTGGAAACGGAAGGCGAAGTATTCCCAAAGGCGGAACATAAAGAGTTGCGCTCTACCAAAACTACAGTCCAGTACGATTGGTAACATGGTAGAGAAAGAAAGATAAATGAATGAGTGAGAGAGGAACTGCGACACCGAAACTTCTTTGATTTCTGTTTGTTTGTTTTGCACATAATTAGAGCCATAAATCGTACAGTGTTAGTCCATTGTGTATTTTATATTATTACAATATAAAAATGCAATTTATATTTTGTAAAGATATTAAAAAAGGAGTTTCTGTGCTTTTATGCACTTAATAAATACTTTTTGTGTAAGTATAGTTTACATGCATCAACATAAAAAAATCTGTATGATTATTGCTGTTTTTTACTCATGTAACGTTCAACATGATTAAAGGTAAGAGTTTCATCTTATAATTATTTATAAGTGCTGTAGTTTTTAGTAATTACAGAACTATGTTTTATATAGGCTCTATGAAATATTGAAGCGATGTTTGAAATATTTTTGTTTCCCTTTTTTTTAATTTTACCTTTTTTTGAGAAAATTGCGTGTTCTAGCACTATATGATACCATCTGTAATTTATTTTAATTTTAACCGCAACATCCCTCTGTTTCGCGTTACAAATCGACAATTTCCGAATGAAACCTGAATGACAATTTCATATTTGCTATAAATACTGTTATTTTTAAGTAACAGGAAGGAGAATAGCTATGTAGAATCAAAATGTATTGTAGGTTACCTGGCCCCTCATACATCCTCACTCAGTTTTTAGATGGTTCACTGCTTCCCGTTTCTAGGGTAGTATAGTAATACACTGACCACTTACGAAATGAGGTAACGCCTGATAGGATAGGTACGCAACACGCCTAACATATAGGTAATGTAGTTACAATCTTAATTGACCAAAGCTACTAGGTAAACTACGCATGCTTACGATGGTCTACGGTAGCCTAAAGCAGACCCACAACTCTACGGATATAGCATCACTTCTAGCTGTCAAAATTTCTACATCAGTGTTTCTTATATTATAAGTAATTCTGTTTTGAAGAAATAAAACAGTTGTTTGCAAACGACATTGTAGGGACAGCAAAGGACAGGGAAGAGCAGTTGACCGGAAAAGATAATGTCTTCAAAAGAGGTTACAAGCTGAGCGTCAATGAAAGTAAAACAACATTATTGGAATGTAGCCAAATTAAATCAGCCATTGCTGTAGAGATTAGATTAGAACATGACACGCCTAGAGCAGTAGATGCGTTTGGCATTCACACAACAAAATAACTGATGACGGCGGAAGCAGAGAGTAAAATAACTCAGACTGGCTAGACAAAAATGATGAATCTGTTGATATCGAATACAAAAGTTTGTGTTAGGAAGTCATTTCTGAAGGTATTCGTCTGAAGTACAGCCTTTTAAGCAAGTGGAACGCGGATGGTAAGCATTTCACACAAGAAGAGAATAGCTTTTGAAATGTGATGCCATTGAAGAATGCCGAAGATTATGTGGGTAGATGGCCTAACTAACAAAGAGGCACCGAATCGATTTGGAGAGAAAATAGATTATTGCACAACTTTACTAAAATAAGGGATCGGTTGATATGACACAATCTGAGGCCTCAAGGCGTAAGGGGAGTGTCGGGTGAGACCAAGTGATGAATACAACAAACAGGTGCAAATGGATCTAGATTATGTAGAGACAGACTTGTACATGATGTATTAACGTGCGGAGCTTCATCAAGGCAGTCTTCCGTCTGAAGACCACAACAACAAAATTTACGTTTTATTCATTTTTCACAAAAATTTTAGAAATTGATTAATTTGTTGAACAACATGCACAAACAACTGAAACTTGACAGTGTGCCATCTGAAGAGTTCCAATGTCCGGTAATCGCGGTTGTTGTTGTTGTTGTGGTCTTCAGTCCTGAGACTGGTTTGATGCAGCTCTCCATGCTACTCTATTCTGTGCAAGCTTCTTCATCTCCCAGTACCTACTGCAACCTACATCCTTCTGAATCTGCTTAGTGTATTCATCTCTTGGTCTCCCTCTACGATTTTTACCCTCCACGCTGCCCTCCAATACTAAATTCCTGATCCCTTGATGCCTCAGCACATGTACTACTAACCGATCCCTTCTTCTAGTCAAGTTGTGCCACAGCACAAACTTCTATTCTCCCCAATCCTATTCAATACTTCCTCATACTTTTGTTGCTGTTCATCTTATATCATCCTTTCAAGACACTGTTCATTCCGTTCAACTGCTCTTCCAAGTCCTTTGCTGTCTCTGACAGAATTACAATGTCATCGGCGAACCTCAAAGTTTTTATTTCTTCTCCATGGATTTTAATACCTACGCCGAATTTTTCTTTTGTTTCCTTCACTGCTTGCTCAATATACAGACTGAATAACATCGGGGAGAGACTACATCCCTGTCTCACTCCCTTCCCAACCACTCCACTCTTATAACTGCCATCTGGTTTCTGTACAAATTGTAAATAGCCTTTCGCTCCCTGTATTTTACCCTGCCACCTTCACAATTTGAAAGAGCGTAGTCCAGTCAGCATTGTCAAAAGCTTTCTCTAAGTCTACAAATGCTAGAAACGTAGGTTTGCCTTTCCTTAATCTAGCTTCTAAGATACGTCGTAGGGTGAGTATTGCCTCACGTATCCCAACATTTCTACGGAATCCAAACTGATCTTCCCCGAGGTCGGCTTCTACTAGTTTTTCCATTCGTCTGTAAAGAATCCGCGATATTATTTTGCAGCCGTGACTTATTAAACAGATAGTTCGGTAATTTTCACATCTGTCAACACCTGCTTTCTTTGGGATTGGAATTATTATATTCTTCTTGAAGTCTGAGGGTATTTCGCCTGTTTCATACATCTTGCTCACCAGATGGTAGAGTTTCGTCAGGACTGGCTCTCCCAAGGCTGTCAATAGTTCTAATGGAATGTTGTCTACTCCTGGGGCCTTGTTTCGACTCAGGTCTTTCAGTGCTCTGTCAAACTCTTGACGCAGTATTATATCTCCCATTTCATCTTCATCTACATCCGCGCTGAAGACCTTGCTGTCGTGCGCCCACAAAACCCTTCTACTACTACTCTTCCATTTCCATAATATTGTCCTCAAGTACATCGCCCCTCTATAGACCCTCTATATACTCCTTCCACCTTTCTGCTTTCCCTTCTTTGCTTAGAACTGGGTTTCCATCTGAGCTTTTTATATTCATATAAGTGGTTCTCTTTTCTCTGAAAGTCTCTTTAATTTTCCTGTAGGCAGTATCTATCTTACCCCTAGTGAGATAAGCCTCTACATTCTTACATTTGTCCTCTAGCCATGCCTGCTTAGCCATTTTGTACTTCATGTCGATCTCATTTTTGAGACGTTTGTATTCCTTTTTGCCTGCTTCATTTACTGCATTTTTATATTTTCTCCTTTCATCAATTAAATTCAATATTTCTTCTGTCACCCAAGGAGTTCTACTAGACCTCATCTTTTTACCTACTTGATCCTCTGCTGCCTTCACTACTTCATCCCTCAGAGCTACCCATTCTTCTTCTACTGTATTTCTTCCCCCCATTCCTGTCAATTGTTCCCTTATCCTCTCCCTGAAACTCTGTACAACCTCTGGTTTAGTCAGTTTATCCAGGTCCCATCTCCTTAAATTTCCACCTTTTTGCAGTTTCTTTAGTTTTAATCTACATGCCATATCCAATAGATTGTGGTCAGAGTTGACATCTGCCCCAGGAAATGTCTTACAATTTAAAACCTGGTTCCTAAATCTCTGTCTTACCATTATATAATCTATCTGAAACCTGTCAGTATCTCCAGGCTTCTTCCATGTATACAACCTTCTTTCATGATTCTTGAACCAAGTGTTAGCTATGATTAAGTTGTGCTCTGTGCTCAATTCTACAAGGCGACTTCCTCTTTCATTTCTTACCCCCAATCCATATTCACCTACTACGTTTCCTTCTCTCCCTTTTCCTACTGCCGAATTCCAGTCACCCATGACTATTAAATTTTTGTCTCTCTTCACAATCTCAATAATTTCTTTTATTTCATCATACATTTCTTCAATTTCTTCGTCATCTGCAGAGCTAGTTGGCATATAAACTTGTACTACTGTAGTAGGTGTGGGCTTCGTATCTATCTTGGCCACAATAATGCGTTCACTATGCTGTTTGTATTAGCTTACCCGCATTCCTATTTTCCTATTCATTATTAAACCTACTCCTGCATTATCCCTATTTGATTTTGTATTTATAACCCTGTATTCACCTGACCAAAAGTCTTGTTCCTCCTGCCACCGAACTTCACTAATTCCCACTATATCTAACTTTAACCTATCCATTTCCCTTTTTAAATTTTCTAACCTACCTGCCCGATTAAGGGATCTGACATTCCACGCTCCGATCCGTAGAACGCCAGTTTTCTTTCTCCTGATAATGACATCCTCTTGAGCAGTCCCCGCTCGGAGATCCGAATGGGGGACTATTTTACCTCCGGAATATTTTACCCAAGAGGACGCCATCATCATTTAATCATACAGTAAAGCTGCATGCCCCCGGGAAAAATTACGGCCGTGGTTTCCCCTTGCTTTCAGCCGTTCGCAGTACCAGCACAGCAAGGCCGTTTTGGTTATTGTTACAAGGCCAGATCAGTCAATCATCCAGACTGTTGCCCTTGCAACTACTGAAAAGGCTGCTGCCCCTCTTCAGGAACCACACGTTTGTCTGGCCTCTCAACAGATACCCCTCCGTTGTCGTTGCACCTACGGTACGGCTATCTGTATCGCTGAGGCATGCAAGCCTTCCTTCCAACGGCAAGATCCATGGTTCACGGACATATTCATGCCATCCTGCTTTATTCTGTGTGTACCGAATGTGTACAGTCGACCTATCTACACTAGAAGTTTTTGCTGGCTCTTCTGGTGGCTTCATCATCTGCTGACGAGTGCCAAATTAATTGTTAAACACTGTACATAAATTTGACTTCTCAGTAACAAAAAACATTTTTTTGCTACGCGAGATCTTGTGCTGTCAGCCAGACATTTCTTCCAGGACTGACGACAAGGTTTTTACTCGAAGAACTAGCTTAGTGTAACAACAGAATATGTTTCTGTACAATTTAGTGAAGAGTTGATGTAAGAACGTGGCGTTTGACACGTAAAAGACTGATGTGACACCGAGCCTTCAAATTACGGTTTATTGTATCAGATAGAGTATTTCTCATATAATAATGACCACATTTGCTTGTCACAATCCTGAAGAAGCGATGAGCTTCAACTTAGTTAGGACTGAAACCTTTTAACTTATTCGCCATTTATGGGGCAACTATGCAAAGTACAATAACGCCTTAATAAAACGCGTAACATTGCTGCGATTAGATGACAAATACGTAAGCTTTAAATTTTTACTTAGATGTGAGGTCTAGTTTTTGTGGTTTCCCCGGAAGCCTCAGATTTATCTCTGCCGTCAGGGAGTGGTAAGATTAATGAAAATTTATTCACGAACCAGGAACGCTATTGCTGACATCGGGAGAACGGAAGAGAAGATACCACAAGAAACTTTCAATATATACAGATTCTACCATTCACAACGTAAAAACGATCTTAAACTTTTATTAATATCGCCATAACATGGACGGGAACATGATGGATGGTCGTCGTAGTAACGCACAGAGCTTCCATATTCAGGAATGGCTGCATTGGCTATAAACATTGAAAGATTTTGTATTCAAAAGAATTACACAAGCGCAAGACAAGGATTCTCTTTATTGTTTGATGCCTCATTGTTTTTACTGTCGTTTAAGGTTGAAATGGCTCTGAGGTCATCAGTCCCCTAGAACTTAGAACTACTTAAACCTAACTAACCTAAGGACATCACATACATCCATGCCCGAGACAGGATTCGAACCTGCGACCGTAGCGGTCTCGCGGTTCCAGACTGTAGCGCCTAGAACCGCACTGCCACTCCGGCCTACCCGATAAAGGTTGAATTTGTAAGGAAATGCCACTAACTATGAATATGCTTGTATACGATGTGTAGATGCTGCAGCAACAATATTGAACTTCTTGTTCTCTACGTGTGTCTTTGAAAATTATCATTGACCTGTTGTATGTAGTCGTGCCTATCATTTATGTTCTACTTTCCATTTTCTGATAGTTTGAAAGTTTTCCTATGTTTCTGATATTTATGCTAATCTTGACGCGTTGCTTTCACAAGCACTACCAATGGGAAAAAATTTTCACTCTGGTATATCCTACATAAAACTTTGTTAATCCAAGTTTTACTGGTGCAGTAAATAGCTAACTCTGTTTTACAGCGCAGCATTTCAAACGCATTCGAGCCCCTCCCATATAATTTCTCTACTGCGTAAATTCATTGTAGTCGCACAGATTCAGACAATTTTTTGTATTTTCCTTTATTGTCGATATCACACTGTCTACGTTATTGCTACCCTGTCTCCCAAAACTTCAACTGTTTATAGACTTTCAGTTTCAGCTGTTCTCCGTTCCCCGCTTTAGTGAAATTACTTGATTAACAGACACACAGGTACTCATATCTTGAAACAGTTGCGATAAAATAAACATTCTGTAAAATAAACATAACTACATGACTCACAAATGTATACTGAATTTTGCATTAATGTCTTTACGCTGTCGGAACTGTGTTTGCTAAGCGTAAAATATGTGAAATACTTATAAACGTTGACAGGTTACATGCTCCTTTGCATATCGATAGGTAGCTGAAAACCATACGTTTAGTTTGGGAAGATTTTATTTTTGGATTCCAGTAGCTCCACATAATTCGATTTTAAACTGTGTTATTTGAGTTACAGACGAAAGTATATCTCTCTTCTGGAGGTCTGTTTCTAACTGACGTAAGTTTACACTTGCAAAAATAATTTTCACAGCAATATCATATATGAGACATAAAGTGCCCTACCAAGAAGAGACATATTATCTGACCTTTGCAGTGGTAATTATATTTATATTACAAAGGAAACTTGTGCAAAAAATAATGATAAACTCACAAAGAAGACTTCGTTACAGTATGTACAAATCATAATTTCTGCGAATGGACCATCAAATCAAGACGTGAGAATCCCTGGTGTGACATCACAGGTGGCGGACTGCTATTCAAATGACTCTGCTGTCTTTTATTTATTAAGCCGTTTTAGCACTACTGCCAGTGGGTATTCTACAGACATCCTGCGTGCAGATGTTGCCTCTGACATTATTGGTATATAAGAGGACCACATAAAAAATGTGGCAATTCAGAGACTTCCTGTACCAGGATACAGATCAGGGGGCTATTTTCAAGAAGCGGAATGGAGGGCGGGGGTGGGTGAGGGCGACGACGACCATGTACGTGAGTAATGGCATTCCCCTTGAATCTATTGACATATCACAACATTGCATTGAATAGGTCATTCACTAACTGTGTCTCTAATATCTGTTATGTTTTTATGAAGTATGCTAAAATTAGTTGTATTTAATACTGATTTTATAGCTGAAGGTGGAAGAAAAAGAACATTTTTTGCTCTTTATGACTATAGGGGAATTTCATTAGAACAAGAGTAAAAGGCCTTTCAAACCATGATGCACAAGTTTTAACACTAAAAAGAATTTTTCTTCACATACATTAAATATAATTACAAACAATTTAGGAAGTTACTTCGGTGTCAACGGAGACTTTTTTAAATCTCATTGAAGAACAAGAGTCGCCGAATGTTTACGGTGCTGATAATATAGACAATAAATCTGATGCTTCCTTTAACAAATTTCTCACGGTCTTTGGATTTGGTTTTCCATTAGAAAGTTTAAAGTGGATTGCTAGGACAAACATGTAAAGTGGGTGCATGACTAATGGGAGAAGGTATCATGTAGAACAAAGTGGCAACGTCATAAAAATGATAGTTATAATCGAGCTGCAGTAGCCCATTACAAGTTGTATTGTTATTTGCTTAAAATAACATCAGGAAGGCAAAAAGGATGAATTTCACAAGCTTTACTTTTTTTTGCTCAAGGATCCTAACACAGAACCCACCTCACAGTTGGCGAGACTTGCGATTACAGCACTAATTTCGAAAGCACGTCGCTCGTAGAGGACAAAAGACACGATCTCCACCTTCCGCTGCTCACAGCGTACTGAATCAAAGTACATTCCACCACAAGAGCGGCGCTACTATCTTTACTATTACGCACACCATGGGAAAACGGAAGTGAGTGTATGAATGTCTCTCTTTTTTTTTTCATTACTGTTAGCATTATATTCCATACTAAGTATAATATTGTGGTGTGTGTACTGGAAGACCTTCGGTACACACACCATCAGATTATTTGACTTGTCGCTCTAACGAAGTAGGCGAATGTAAGCAATATGCCTCGTGGTCTTATCGTGGCGTGTTTATCTTCTGCCGTTAGGTCAGACGATAGAAATGCCACTTGCATGCTTAGAGTAGCAGATTGACGGTGACCAACTTTAAACAGAACTTGATTAATTTTCACACACAGTTATTAAAACAATAACAAGCATAAACAGTGCGTAACTTGATTCTGGATGCTATTTACAATTGACAATCTGAAGTTCCTTTGGTCTTGGTACGTTAATCTTATTCTCACATGTGTCTGATACTTGACAAAGTGTCTATACATTAATCTTCATGGCTATGTACAGGAATATGATAATCTTCTTAGGTGCAGACTGAAACTTGACTATAGACTGGTACAGACTAATGCAGACTGGTACAGACTGGTGCAGACAAATGCAGACTGACTAATTGGAGGTCTGTACACTCGTTATAATACCTCACGTGTTCAGGTATCACTGTGCGAGTGTGATCCGCGAGCAGAAAAGGTTCTACGTTAGCAGCAATCTCATTGGCTACGTTACATATTAATACGCAGATCGGCAGAAGCAGAATTTGGTCCGTCTCTAAGG
Organism: Schistocerca cancellata; assembly: GCF_023864275.1. Lineage (NCBI taxonomy): Eukaryota > Metazoa > Arthropoda > Insecta > Orthoptera > Acrididae > Schistocerca > Schistocerca cancellata. The sequence goes on from NC_064627.1 coordinate 266,324,549, forward strand.
CAGCGCCATCTAGTAGTGCGGAGACAGACGAGCGCTGCGCCTGCACTGTTGTGCTTGGCGGGGCGCGCTCTAGTGGGAAAGTTGTGTATGCGCTGACTACGCGGAACTATGTACACAACAAATATTAAGTGTAAGAAGTCCATAACAGAGAATATAATGATAAAACATTAAAAATGGATGGTTATATGTACGACAAATGAAATTATATGGTTCTGATATTATTAGGATAAATCAATTAATCAGTAGTTGTTTTCGCTGCGTCTTCCAATGTATGGAGTCTGTGTCGTACCACCTCGTAGAACTATGTTAGTCATACAGTGGGCAGTACACACTGTATTGCACTGCCAAACCACATTGTGACTGATAATGTATTTAAAAAATTATAGCTGTCCGCTCTTACTGAATGTACAATCATGTTAAGAGAAAAACGGAACACCTTGAACAACTAGAGATATTACGCTCGTATTCACAGGACATGGACATGTTCTGCAGAAATGATTAGCATTTCAGTCACCTGGGTTCTAAATTGTCCTCTTGCCTAGCTGCACAGGATCCGCCATGGGCCTTGATAACATGTTCTATGCGTGATAGGATCGACGTGTATAAGACGCAAATGGCGACCTGTGTTATAGCCATCCATGCTGCATTCACCTGCCTCCAAAGTTCATCTATGGTAGTTGGTATTGGGGTCGCAGCGCTGAACCCATCGTTCAACCATGTTCCACACATTTTCGATTGGTGACAAATCTGGTTGTCTGGCGTGCCAGGATGAAAGACTGAGACCCTGAGACATCAAAAAGCTTCGTGCAGCAACATGTGGTCGTGCATTATCCTGCTGAAAGAAAAGACATATAGGGTGTTCTACAGAATTGATATGGCTACGGGTCACAGGATGTCATTCTTTTGGGTCAGGTTGGTCACAGTGCTCTGGACACACACCACCTGTGATTTGTGGTTGCACCGAGTAGCCGTGAGTTGGCCGTGAGTGTAGGTCTGGTGCGAATGCAGTCACTGTGATGCCGCTCCCCTTGTTTGTAGCGAACCAAAATAGGGCCCTCATTTTCATACAGGGAGAACCTGGATTCGTGCGAAAACATTATCTGATGCCATTTCTCTTCCCAGTGACGACGTCCCATACATCATTGGAGTCTAGCATGTTTCTGCGCATTCTTCAAAGACAGACAGGGAAGTGGTCGACGCATTCATAACCCATTCCGTAATACATGCCAATGGACTCCTGATAGAGGGTTGCGCCACCACCGTGGAGGACGCATATCTGTCCTGCAATGCATTTCGGACGAGGTGCCTGGGTGTTGCGGCCTGACCCCTCTCGTCGTGGTCTACGGCCTTCCGTGAACGATCGCGCACACACCCACAGCACTTCCGAAACACTTCGTCCCACATCAGCAGCAGATTCCCGGATGGAAGCATCACGTTCTCTCGTGCCAATCATGTGCCCTCTTTCAAACTCATTGATCTGACGGTACGGCTGGCGCATACGCCTGCGACGCATCCTGTGCGTCTGCTCAAATCACATTAATACATTACCTTTTGTTTATAGTGACAACGAGAGCAGCAGGCACTTTTTACCGGTAGCTGGCGTTGAGCCGCGATATCGATGGCCGACATGGTTCAAATGCTAATCATTTGTGCAGAACATACTCATGTGCATGTTCTGTGAGTATGAACGTCCTACTTCTAGTCGTTCTGTTTTTTTTTTCTGAACATGAGAGTAGTATGTATATTTAAGGTCTCCACATCGGTAAGTTTTTTACTTATTTCAGCCTCATGGAAGGCAATTAATTTTTAACTAATCAGCATGAATATTTCGACATGTTTGACAAATAATTGTTATGTTAGCATTAAAAAGACTGTATTTGTAGGATATTTATAACTAGGAAACAAAAAGAAAGTACTATGCGATTCTACTGTAGAACTGTACTCACCTCACTATATGTGCTGCACAGCTGTAGGGTATGGAATGAATGCATTTGTCGCACGTGCTATTACACTGTTGGACGAAATTTTTCTAGAGAAGCTTTTGTAATGTTAGTATGCGAGTAATCGCATAAGGAATTCTAGTAGTGCAAGTATTTTTTTTTTCATCTTGTGCATATATATACACGCGTGATTGCCTCAGAACGGTATGAATGTTTCTCTCTTCTTTAAGACACGTGCTTTAAGGCACGAGGGCATTCGGTAAGTAATAAAACACATGTTTTTAATTCAGCATTCCAGTACAATATATTATTCCCAGTTCTTTTGGCTGCAAAAATCTATTTTTCAATTAACAGTCTTACCCCATCTTACTTTGAGGGCCTGTTTGCCTTTTAGGCACCACTCTATTGGCCGACGTCGGAGCCGACGTCTTGCTGCATCAATAATCTCCCCATCATCACAATCATCATCATCATCATCCGCGTACTACTTTCCGCGGAGTGCATCCTTCATTAGACCAAATAGATGGAAGCTCTTTATGTTCTTCAATTGGGCGCTGAGGAACCCAGCCTGCACGCACTTTGGAGTACCAAAACTGGTGGACAAGTATGTGAAAACTACCAAAAGTGACGTCCAGTCGAGCAGCGAGGTATTCGGTTGTGATCCATCGAACACCTCCGCGCGCTCCAACGCTTCGGAGTTCACAGCTGTGTGTGGCCGGTCGGCACGCTGAAGATCGGACACGCTCGCCCAATCTCGTTGCGATGATGACACACGCCTCGCTAACTGGCTCACCGTACTTTTGTTCACTTCCAGGTCTCGGTAGATATTCTACAAGGGTCTGTGAATATCGGCGATGCTCTGGTTTTCTGCCAAAACATACAGCTCTCTGCTTGGAACGGAACCCCGTTACAGACACCATTTTAAAGGCTAAGTGTAGTACCGCCACCCACCGGAAGTTCATGAAATTAGGTATTGAAGCGGGAATATTCCACGATATCCCACAAGAAATTCTGTATTTCTTTAGCCGAAACTGGCCGAGAAAAAAATGTGTTACGTTGCTTATTGAACGCCCCTTGTATATTGACGCTAGAAGCAAACTTTGCGATATAATCTGTGGGCTGGAGAGAGAAGCAGTGCCGCTGTATAACCGCTAATTAGGACTGACGAAGTTCTAATAAACTAATCACCACTGATTCTGATTTTATTTGATTACTCATTCGAATTTTCGCCTCCGTCGATTAGTGTTTAGTAAGTTTAACTTCCGCAAGGAGGATTGTTTTGATCTCGCTTCCCACGCCCGGGTTCCCGGGTTCGATTCCCGGCGGGGTCAGGGATTTTCTCTGCCTCGTGATGGCTGGGTGTTCGTGTGCTGTCCTTAGGTTAGTTAGGTTTAAGTAGTTCTAAGTTCTAGGGGACTGATGGCCATAGATGTTAAGTCCCATAGTGCTCAGAGCCATTTGAAACATTCTTTTTGATTGTTTTGACCCTCATTACTGCAAAGAAATTTTTTTTGCTGAGGCAAAAGAAACTGTGGCCTTCCAGCTACCAGGCGACAAATGACGATCTATTTGAATTATCTGAAGGAGAAATAGCAACCCCTATTTCAGAAGCTGGCAGAGCAACGTGCTTTCGGTTTTTTGACCATATGCCAGCGATACCCAACACAGAGGTTAGTTTCAAATGGTCGGTAAAACAGATGTTTTGACCAGTGTCACAGGTGAGCTGAGACTCCCATGCGTACCCATTTACACGTTTCACAAACGTCGTGTTGTGACGGTAATAACTGGCACACATCCTCGTCGTTGTACTGTGTGACGCAGTGACCGAGTGCTGTATTGCACATTTTAATTTGTCAGTTTGTCCAAAGGTGTCTTCGTGTCTATCACAGACACTTCCGGTACAATCAATATTTATTTCAGTCACAGTCTATACACATTAGCTAGTAAGTATCGCTTAAACATTAGTCTGAAACCCACAGTCGTTGATGGTGAGAGCAGGAAGCTTCCTGATGACACAGCTTGGCCACTCGCTGAACTCTCTGAACTCGATTCATAACTGGAACCAACCGCACTAGCCTATGTAGCTGGATTACCACTGGTATTGTAAAGACTGTCCGTCCCGCTCTCTTGCAGACACATGAATGGCATAGTAAAAATAGTACGGTTACTTTGGCGCCGCTGGAGGCGATGTTGACGCCGCCAGTCTCAATGGAGTCATTTTAGATTATAAAAACACACATTTTAGTGCTGATTACGTGGTAAATAGGTGTATTAGTATGCCTTTTAAGCGTACCATTAAACGTTTCACTTTTCTTTACGTAATATAGCAGAAAACGCGAATAGATCGAACAGTCGTATGTTCTGTTTACGTTTTGCCGCAGCAAAACTATAGAATTTCGTTTAGTTGTTCTTTGCTCTCTCCAGCAATTTAACTGTAGTGTACCTCTTCATTGTTTAACTCACATTTCTGGAAAGTAGCGTAAAGTTTAAGTTGTTGTTTCAGAAACTTTGCATTGTTGTTTTTGTTTACACACAGTTGCGTATAGGCCATATTTATGGAACCATATTTTCGTGTTTATCTGTAATCTAAATGACTTATTCTTAATAAATTATTATGTTTATCGTGAGAGATTAGTGCCTGACTTGCCGTAGAATTGTTAGGTCGGGGCTTTGGTGTGACGGGTGCTGTAGTTTTTTCCATGTGGATGACTGTATTGGTGTGGGAATAGGGGAAGTAAATGAGCCTCATCAATGGTTTTGTAGGATATGTAGTAGAGATAGGAAGATACTAGAACAGGAGGGGAAAATTGCCGCCCTTCAGGCTGAGTTAGACAAGGCCAGGGGAGATCTTGACAGGTTAAAGAGGGAGAAGGGTAAAGAGAGGTGGGAAATGGCAACAGGCAAATGGAGGAACAGGCCTAGAACTTTGTCTGACAGCTTCGTGGTGAATGTGGAAAATAGATTTAACCCGTTGCGTCAGTTAGAAGCTGGTGAGCCTCAAGCAGTTGCAGGTGTAGACAGGGCACAACAAACTTTCAGCAATAAATTGAAAAGTAAGAATGTAGGGAAATGTGTAAAGAGAAAGAAAGTGTTGTTGTTAGGTAGTTCCTTTGGAAGAGGGGTTGGCCAACTTTTGCAGGATGAACTAGGATCAGAATACCAGGTCACCAATTTGTTAAAATCTAGTGCTGGTCTGGAGCAGAGGATTTAGGGTCACTTTGCAGAGATTTCACTAAGGAAGACACCATGGTTATAGTGGGTGAGTCAGGTAATAGTACTGACAGAGATCCTGGGTACAGAATAGAGTGTGACCTGGCAAAGATTGCATCAGCATCGAAGCATACTAGTGTTGCCTTTGTATCTGTTCTTGGGCGCCATGACCGATCTCATTTGAACTCTTCTGTGCTGCTTATGTCAGGTGCAGAGTCACACTTTGGTGTGGTTCCTGTTGATTCTCTCAATAGATGGGATTATACTAGGCATGGCCTTCACCTCGACAGGAAAGGGAAGGGTAAACTGACTGGGAAAATATCAGAAAAGTTAAAGGAGGGAGGCACTGTCATGAGTGATAAAATACGAGTGGTTATAGGGTTAAGAAAAGACCTTTTTTTAGGGTAAGGAGGACAGAAAGAAACCAAATTTTAAGAGGGTTTAGGACTGAGACAAACCTTCAGTTTGAGAAAGAAATCAAAAAACATAATTCAAGCTTATTACATCACCATAAACAGCTATAGGTTAAGAATTTTCAACAGTCAGCAGATATTTCAACTCTAGCCAGTTTTAAATCAGTCAGTGTGAAATGCCAGCTATCTTTATTGCATCACAATATTCTAGGACTGAGAAACATAATTAATGAATTAAATATCTGCGTAGATGAATTAGATTCTTCAAACCCAGCTCACATAATCTACCTCTCTGAACATCATGTGACCACTGGTATAGAACTTTTAATTGTTACAGGGTTTGGGTTAGCATAGTTTTGTAGATCAGAAATGGAGAAAGGAGGAGTTTCCACATTCATCAGTAACTGTCATAAATTTAAGAACATAGACATTCATAAGTTTTGCCTAGAACAGCATATGGAAGCATGTGCAACAGAAGTAGAATTTCACAAAGAATCCTTCATAATATTAAGTTATATCGAGCACCTGCAAGGTATCTTTAATCTATTCATAAACCACGTTGAAGCTGTACCAGCCCATTTAACAACCAAAAACAAAGAAATAGTGGTTGCTGGTGATTTCAATGTAGATTACCTTAAAGACTCTCCCAATAAGAACTCATTTGAGTTAGTAACACTGTCATTCAACTTAATTCCCACTGTAAAATTCCCCACAAGCGTAACCAATTGCTCACAAACAGCCATTGATAATATCTTTATATAAAAGTCCAATGAACAAAATTATATTACAAAACCAATAGTCAATGGTCTCTCAGACCAAGACATGCAGTTCCTTCTGTTAAATGTTAATACTGAACAGGATATAAAATCTGGTAAATCTGAGCTGAAGAGGGTGATCAATAAGCCAAAAATTTATTATTCTAGGACACTCCTCAGAGATGTTCACTGGAATGATGTTTACAGTGCTCATGGCATGAATGAAAAATATAACACTTTTGCTAATAAAGTGCTTACCTTATTTGAACACTGTTTTCCCCCAAAACTAAGCAAGGTTAGAGTAAAGTCTACAAAGAAGCCATGGATTACTCAAGGAATAGAGGTATCTTGTAAAGCAAAAATAAAACTGTATCTGTCAAACCGAAACAGTTATGATGTTGATGCTATATAGCACATTACAAGAAATACTGCAAAATATTAAAGACTGGAATACGGACATCAAAGCAAATACATTACAAGGAAAGGATAGTCACATCAGATAACAAAATAAAGACAATATGGGATATAGTGAAGGAGGAGACCGGTAGAACCAGACATGAAGAGGGACAAATAGCATTAAGAGTAAATGATACATTGGTGACAGATGTGTATAGTGTTGCAGAAGTTCATAACAAATATTTTATGACTCTTACTGAAAAGATGGGGTTATCAGGTTCTGTAGATGCTGCTATGGAATACCTCAGACCAGACATTTCAAGTAACTTCCATAATATGAATTTGACTCTCTCTACCCCAGCAGAAATAATGTCAATCATAAAATCTTTAAAATAAGAATCATCTAATGGGTATGATGAAATATCAATATAGTTAATAAAAAATGTGATTCTGAGTTAAGTAACATATTAAGCTATCGTTTATCAGTGCAATATTTCCTGAATGGTGGAAATATGCTGAAGTTAAGCCACTGTTTAAGAAGGGAGATAAAGAAATAGCATCAAATTTCCGTCCAATTTCACTTTTTCCAGCATTCTCAAAAATTTTAGAAAAAGTAATGTACAATCGGCTTTATAACCATCTTATCTCAAATAACATACCGTCAAAGTCGCAGTTCGGATTTCTAAAGGGTTCTGATATTGAGAAGGCTATCTCACTGACATTGAAAATGTGCTTAATTCATTAGACAAACGATTTCAGGCAACTGGTATATTTTGTGACCTGTCGAAGGCATTTGACTGTGTAAATCACAAGATCCTTTTAAGTAAATTAGAATATTACGGTGTAACAGGAAATTCTTCAAAATGGTTCAAATCTTATATCTATGGCAGGAAACAAAGGGTGTTATTAGGAAGGAGACATGTATTAAGCTATCAGGCATCATCCAACTGGGAACTAATTACATGTGGGGTCCCACATTTTACGGCCCTTACTTTTTCTTGTGTATATCAATGACCTTTCATCAGTAACATTACCAGATGCCAAGTTCGTTCTGGTAGCCACTGATACAAACATTGCAATAAATAGCAAATCAAGTGTAGTTTTAGAAGGATAGGCCAATAAAATATTTTTGGACAATAATCACTGATTCCTAGCCAATTATTTGTCACTAAACTTTGAAAAAACACACTACATGCAGTTCAGAACTCGTAAGGGGTGTCCCACGAGTATATGCCTAACAACGATGACAAGCAGATAGAAGAAGTGGACAGTACTAAATTCTATGGATTACAGCTTGATAATAAATTTAACTGGGAGGAGCACACCACAGAACTGTTGAAGAGTCTTAACAAATCTCTATTTGCAATGCGAGTTTTGTTAGACATAGGGGATATAAAAATAAAAAAGCTGTCTACTATGCTTACTTTCATTCCATAATGTCATATGAGATGATTTTTGGAGTAATTCATCAAGCCAAGCTAAAGTTTTCTGAGCACAAAAACGCGTAGCAAGAGTTATATGTGGTGTGAACTCAAGAACATCCTGCAGAAGCCTTTTTAGGGAACTAGGGATAATAACTACTGCTTCCCAATAAATTTATTCCTTAATGAACTTTGTCATTAAAAATATATCACTTTTCCAAACCAACAGTTCAATTCATGGAATGAATACTAGAAATAAGAATAATTTTCACAAGGATTTAAAGCCACTTATGAAATTCAGTTTAAGAGAAGCCTAAAGGATTTCTATTACATTGATGAATTTCTCAGTAGAACCAACTGATTTGTGTGTGTGTGTGTGTGTGTGTGTGTGTGTGTGTGTGTGTGTGTGTCTGTGTGTGTGCCTGTGTGTTGCGCGCACTCGTAAGTACAGTCGAACCTCTGCATCATTTCAGTGCAGTAATGTGTTCATTGTAAATAAGTATGATAGTAGTTCTATCACATGTTTACTACAGTATAAATAAAAAACTTTTTTATTTTAAATTCAGTGCATTAGTGTTTGTAAAATGATTCTTTCATATAGTGTTTCATTAAAAAAAATGACGATCATTCCACTTCGGACCTGTGGAATGGTACATTAGCTTATTTGTTTGAATTGTAAATATTTGTCATGTATTATTGTTTCTATGACATGGCTCAAATGGCTCTGAGCACTATGGGACTTAACATCTATGGTCATCAGTCCCCTAAAACTTAGAACTACTTAAACCTAACTAACCTAAGGACACAACACCCAGTCATCACGAGGCAGAGAAAATCCCTGACCCCGCCGGGAATCGAACCCGGGAACCCGGGCGTGAGAAGCGAGAACGCTACCGCACGACCACGAGCTGCGGACTTCTATGACATGTTCTACATCCTGGAGGACCTGCTCACTACGGATCAGTTGGAATGGAAGTAAATCTAATCTCATCTAATTCTCATAGCATCGTGTAAAAATGTTGTTATTGACAAGCTGTTGGCAACTGCCGGGTTGTTGAGCGCGACAGACGTGGCTGTACTATAGTAGGGCCTAAGCACCCCAATACTTAAAGAGGGTGGAGCCATCTCAGTGTCATGGGATGAGATGTCCTGGGACGGCATTGTTGACATCCATTGGAATGAAGTCGAACATAGTGGCTGCATGTCCGTTCTTGGAATTGTTGTTCTGAGGTAGGGGAAAAGCCAGCTGTGAATGTTGTGGCTCGCTTCGTCTGAGACCCGAACATGGTGGATCAGAAAAAGAAAAACTGGCATTATTTTCGTTGGAAAAGACCATACCTTGACATAGACATAGGAGATGGAGAGGTTTCTGGGCTCAGGACCAATTATACATATGAAGTTCCACCACAGAGTGACTCAGTAACTAGACGATCTGAACAGGGACCTGTCTCCACATGCCCCAGAGGAACATGGCGGCAAACACCTCGTCATTGAATTGGAAACGAGGTGGTGATGCGACGAGCGGTGGATTTCCAAGGTTTACTAGCTTCACAGTGGACCAATGGCCCCTTTAGGAATCTGGTAAAGGACCTTGACAGTATGGAGGCAAGTAATGGCGTGGGGACCCTTCTTCCTGTAAACACTGAAATTCCTAGCGATGATTATCCTTCAACACCAAGAGAATTTTCTTTGCGTTGCAAAATTTTTGTCACTGCTGAAGGCATCAGTGGACTACGTGCTTCATCGTCCCTGAAACGAATTGTCTAGCCCTGGAAAGAAGTGACGTCTTTCCATTACTCGTTGCAAGGGAGGGGGTTGCGGTCGCCTCCACCTGACTGTCTGGATCAAGCACTTCCAGACCCAACTTGGAAAACAGATCGAGACCCAGAATATTACTAGCATCAGATTATCTGAATACCAACAACACTGCTGCTAGAATGGAATCCTTACACCGAAAGCAGCACTGAAGTAGCTACAGGCTACTATGCAGTTGTTATTTTAGCTGGTGAACCTGTTGAACAGCCTAAGCTGTGGGAAGGGTATCCGTAAAGAAGCTTGCCAACTGAGAATTGTGGATAACGAACGTTTACCAACCGGAAAAGTGACGGAAGAGTGATCAGTTGACACTTCTAAATTAAAAACTTTCCATGGGAGTCGTCATAAACTGATAAATCGCGTTCGCTGTCAAAACGGTCGTCGAAAAGACGGCAGTGCGGAAATACACACTTCGCCCTTGTGACCCTTCTTGTGACAAGAATTTCGTTTAGAAAATAAATCCTGACCTTCATGAATTAGAAAACAATTAAGACAATTATTGGGAACCTGTTGTCCTGTAGCTTTCTGAGAGCGGAAGTCTGCATCCAAGGCGTCGTTGGCGCTGGGGCGAAGAAAGCGCTTCGTGTTTCGATGTTTTTACTAGTACGAAATACTGCTAAGTGTTACTGCAATGCCGCGGGCGACGACTTCTGTAGTTTAAAAATACGGATCATTGGTAAACAAGTCTCCACCGAGGGGTTGCGCAATTTTAATAGTTAACTTCTCAGACACTTGTCCGGTGAATGTACTACAATCGTGTCTCTCACCAATAACTCTACATATGACTGCTTACATTTGGCATTAAGACACTGGAAATTAGACTCGCGTCGACCCCTGTAACTGGTCTATCCAGTCACGGTACCTATGTACACTTTCTTAGGACACCTGAGAAATTTATATCTGGTAGGTGCGTTATGCATTTCCGAATCAAGGTAATCTGCTAGCTTTTCTTTCAACTAAACATATGTTAGTTCATTAAGACCTACCTCTGGATTAAGTTACTGAAGGAATCGATGAGTATCAGCACCAGAGCACACAGGTAAAAGGGTTTTCTGTTGTGCGTCACGTGTAATGTTACGACTACGATGTGCTGCTGCAACATGGCAATATAGTTCACCTCTTATCGAAACTTAGAAATGGAGATGGCCGTATTTTCATTCCCTCCATGACGGTGTTGACTCTTGAAAATCTTTCTGGTGCGATTTTTAGGGTGGGAAACTTCTCCAACTGAAATTACTGTATCGTTCACGTTCTCTAATAACAGGAGCACCTGCGATGCGAAGTCCACATTCGACTTTGTCGTACTGAAACGTATGTCCAACCAGAACACGGGTGAAGAAGTAGTGGAAGCACCAGTTGTTACTGAGGAAGACTCAGAATGGTGCGGTGCTCGAAGTTGCCGCGTATGAAAGTATGAAGTATCAGTCCAGGTCAAACATCGTCGTCGCTATTTCAATGGGACGATCGTCACGGGCAAAAGTCTTTGTCACTGAGTGCTGTATTGCATGCTCCTATTTTTCAATTCCTTCAAAGGTGGCTACGAAAATTGTAACTACAGTTTCACTGCAATGAAATATTTATTTAAATAACATTGCGTACGGATTAACTAGCGAAGGGTCAGAATGTAAATTACACAAGTCGAAAATTATCACATCATCCAAAGTCCAAACTGAGAGAGTTATGTGTTCACTGGAGTGCAAAGTCCGAAGTAACAATGTTAATGAACGTTTGGATGTTAGTTGATGGCGATATTGAGACGGTCAGTCGATGGCTTCTCATTGACGATGGCTTGGTTGCTTGCTGAACTTGTTGGAGTGTGACTGGAACTAGTTTCAGAACTGGAACCGTAGCTGTGCTGCGATTAATATTGCACTACCTCCTTAACTGAAACTCGTGCCTTGAAGACATGTTGCCCCTTAAATACTGTCGGAGTAGGATAATATGGTCCTGTTCGCTTGCGGACAAGTGATCGTCGTAGGAGAAATACTCTCCATACTCCTTCGGAACAGGCCTTGGAAGGCCCAACAGTTCCGACCGACCACTATGTCATCCTGAGCCAACGGGCGTCAGTGGATGCTAATGTGGATAGGCATGTGATCAGCACACTGCTCTCCCGACCATTGTCAGTTTTCCTGACCGGAACCGCTACTTCTCTGTCATGTATCTCCACAATTGGCCTCAGAAGGGCTGAGCGTACCCTGCTTGCCAATAGTGCTAAGCAGACACGGACGGTTAACCATGCAAGTGCTAGGTAAGCCCGACAGTACTTAACATCGGTGACCCGACGGAAACCGCTGTTATCACTGCGCAGTGCTGTTTACCGTAGAAAGAATAGTGAGGTGATATTGGCGCCCCGGGTTCCCCGGTTCGATTCCCGGCGGGGTCAGGGATTTTCTCTGCCTCGTGATGGCTGGGTGTTGTGTGCTGTCCTTAGGTTAGTTAGGTTTAAGTAGTTCTAAGTTCTAGGGGACTTATGACCACAGCAGTTGAGTCCCATAGTGCTCAGAGCCATTTGAACCATTTTTTGATATTGGCGCAGTCGAAATTCGTGGTACCTTCCTCAAACCAGACCATTAACATGTTGTCTGCTGTTGACTGTCTGCCGTGGTAGCTGTGCTGTTGACATGGCGGTTTGATGAGGGAAAGGGCCCGGGTTCGATTTCCGGTCAAGTCTGAGAATTTCTCCGTTCGAGTACAGGGTATTGTGTCGTTCCTATTTTCGCATCGTCATGACTGAAATGGATAAAGACACAAGAAAGCGTAATAAAAGGAAAGGATATTAATTTACTGTCCTTGGTTACAGTTTCATCCATAAAAAAAGCTCTCAAAAGGCAGTATGAGATGAAACATTGCAGGTTAGATTTAACAGTCTGTTAAAAGCTCTGGGGTTGAATCACCTGTACATTGTGTGAGAAATGAGAAAAGGTTTCACTACTCGCTCTGTCTTTAGCAGTCCCTTCTTCTATTGTTTGTTTATCTTCCATTTCATTTGAAGAGTGTAATATTATTCGCAGAGCGAAAAGTGATATGTAATATCGACTTTGACTCAAAAAGAAGTTTTACAATTTCTAACCATCTCCTGTTGGAAATGAAACGCTTATCAGGCAGATGAAATATGAGTAAAAGCAAATAAAGGTAGCAAAACTTGTACGTTTCGCAAATAGCAGCAGTTACGAGAGTTGTCCAGGAAGTAAGTTCCGATCTGTCGCGAAATGTTTTATTTGCAACATTTAGCTACACCTTACAGCTGCTTCTTCGTATGGTCCCCCCTTTGGCTTAGATATCTGCGTAGCGTCGTACCAACTTTCAAGTACCCTCCGCATAGAAGGCAGCCGTCTGTGTTTTCCGCCAATTGTCTATGCTGGTCTGCCTCTCGTTGTCTGTGCCAAAATATTGTCTTCATAGCCAGCAGTTCAGGTTAGCAGAGATGCCTGTCAGATTGGGCCAAGCTATATGGTGTATGGTGGGTGATCAAACATTTCATATCGATACTGCTGCAGGAGTGACTTACTTGCCCCTGCAGTGATGATGAAGATGATGGTGGTGGTGGTGGTGGTGGTGGTGGTTATGGTTTGTGGGGCACTCAACTTCGCGGTCATCAGTCCCCGTACAAGTTCCAAATCTTTTCATTTCCAGTCAGTTCCCGCATGATAAGATGATAAGGACAACACAAACACCCAGTCGCCAGGCTTGAAAATCCCCTATCCGGCCCCTGCAGAGTGTGGCCGAGAATTGTCTTGAAGAAGTAAATGCTTGACGTTTACGTTAAGTGGGGTTGCACGAAGTTAGGCAAAATCATACTTGGCGGGAGACACTAGTTTCTAGGCATCTTTACGTGCTCATTGTGCGTTTAGAATTGCAAAGTGCAGAGTGACGCGGTCGACCCGGATTGCTAGACACAATGCCCAAGACACCTATGCAAAGCTTCATCGGATTTTCACTGTGGTTTCTATTTCGTGACTGTAGGAACTTACCTTCTCGACAACCCTCGTAGTATAAAATCACTGCTACTTTTTCTAGTAACATAAGTAAGTACTAAACGAAACTAAGAGAGTAAGGCTGGGGAATATGGGAAAAATCTTGTGAAAATTGTTAAGTGTTTTCCTCGAAATGAAAATATCTCGGCTTTATAAAAATCCTAGTTTGTTTAGTTTTTGTATTACAAAAATCACAATAATAGAGTTCAATTATTATAGTATTTTCTCGTCTTCAGCTTAATGCAGTGTAAGACAGTTTTTAACTAGAGACATTTCGCTTGGATTTTCAGAGTAGCTTAGCTGTTCATTCTGCAAATGTAGTGTACGTAACATGTTTCTGCATTTTGCCTTTTGCAGATTAAAACCACTTTTTCTCATACATTTCGCATATAACTAGCCTACACAGTTTGTTACTGTCTTTTACATGCCCTGAAGGCGATAGCTTTTCTCCTTGTTTTCAACGAAGGTTGAAGTCACACAAAACTATGTTGGACTTACACATCACGAGAGTTTTGGTTTTTAGCTCTAAATTTTTCTTTTGCTTCATTCTTTTGTAAAACTTGCGAAAGTTGTCTTCATAGAAATGTTATTGTAGTTTCACCTGTTTCGCACTCACATAATGTCTCTGTGTGTTCGTTCTGTTTTGCGTGTTTCTTGTGAGTTCGGCTAAATTTTTTTTTTTTCAGACTTTCGTATTCGCGCGCGCGCGCGCGCGCGCGCGCGTGTGTGTGTGTGTGTGTGTGTGTGTGTGTGTGTGTGTGCGTGCGTGCGTAAGAGAGAGAGAAACAGAGAGAGAGACAGAGAGAGAGAGAGAGGGAAAAGGAGAGAAAGGGGAGAGGACGGAGAGAAAAGAGTGTCAATTAGAGAACATGTTTTAGACTTCTGACAGGGATGTCAATAATGAAACAGCGGTGGTGGGGGAGGGGGTGGAGGAGCGAAAGGGCAGGTGCAATTAGTAGTTTGAGTTCTGTGGAGGAGAAGAGGGGGCGACATTGGTATCGATAGTTGGGAAAGCAGCTGACGGGTGGTGCAAGTGTGAGTGGCTACCAAGGAGGCGGCTGGGGTGATAGGAAGATATTCGTATTCTGCAGATCTAGTTAAGGAGAACCCTCAAAAACGTGGAATGAATCAAGGTACACACTAACGTAAGGCAGAGTCATTGTAGAACCTTCATATGTATCTCTTATTAACAGTAAACTATCACTATAATGCTTAATGCTTTTCACATTCACGCCAACTGCATTTAATCGATGTTTTAGTAAGAGAACTGCTACTTTGACGAAAACTGCTGCCTCCTCATTTTTGTTGTGGAACTGCTGTTTGTCTGCTATTAGTAGTTTAATGTTTACTCGTAACCAAAGTAGCCGAAGTGATTGGTATTTCAAGAGTCACCTTATCGAAGGTTAATACCGCATACCGGGAAAACGGAAAACGTCATCCGATTAGTCAAACGTGATCAAAAGTGTGTGTTCAGTGGCCACGACAGACGGTCATTGTAGAGGACTGCGACGAGAAACAAAAAGACAACGGCTGCAAAAGTCCCTAAAGAACTGAATGTCGCTCTCATTAACCCTTTCAGCACGAAAATAATACGAAGAGAGCTCCATAAGTAGCGAATTGCAAGAAATGTGACAGAAAACTAAATAAATATCTTTATAGTTTCTTTTAAATGGAATTGTATTAATTAGCGAAATTACAATCTAATGAATGATGCAGATACACACTGAGTGCGTGCTATTAGCAGAATGAACAGCAATTATTTTTTTTTAAGAAAAGTACTTTCGTTTTATCATATTTATTTTTAAAATGATAATAAATTTTGTACACACTGCGTAAAAATTTACTCTTTTCTTTTCTTTTCTTTTTCTCTGTACGTACTACACCTCCACACTTGGTAAAATACTAGACCGTTTACTATTCTGACAAAAATTTATTATTGAATCAGTTACTTCAGGTTTCAAAAAATGGTTCAAATGGCTCTGAGCACTATTGCACTTAACATCTGAGGTCATCAGTCCCCTAGACTTAGAAATATTTAAACCTGACTAACCTAAGGACATCACACACATCCATGCCCGAGGCAGGATTCGAATCTGCGACCGTAGCAGCAGCGCGCTTCCATTCAGGTTTCAGCTTTGTCCCTCATTCTACTGTTGGTTGTGCTAAGAGACCCTAACCTTTAAAGATGCAGTACTTTTTGAACCAGCAAATCAAGAACTACAAACGACTTTCGAACTTTTGCCAAGAGCAATACAGTGACAGTGGTACAACTCGAATAGTAAGCAACTGAATTTGTTTGTTATTTATAGCAGGGTGTTATAAGGCTGGCAGTCCATATCAAAAGGCTCTCTTCAACAGTATTTTCTAATAGATTATCATTATCTGAGACTTCAACATCTAAACCAATGTTTAATTTCCTTTTCTCATTGAATTCGGGTCAGTGTTCTGGATCATAGTCTAGGTGCGTAAGCGCAATGCTCCTTATAAAAGAAATCCTTGTTCATACAATACGATCGAGTGTAACACTCGTCCTTCTCTCTTAATTCTTGATGTAACTGATCGGTAATCTGTTCACTGTGCGCAAGAGTAAAGCGGCAACAGAGAGAACAAAAAACTGGTGTGTGCACCAGGTCATATTTATTATTAGTGGTCCGCAAAATCATGGAAAAGTTGTAGGACAATGTAAAGTATCTTGGAATCTAAACCAAAGCTGAGATGACCACATAATTATCTGCTCTAATGACTGACAAATATCACAATAATAATTAATGTATGAAGAAAGCGCAACAAGAACTTCTCATCTGGGCAGCTCGCGAAATCAAAGATAACGCTACGGCACTGTGCCGCAAGTTATGACCAACAAACGTTTTGGCACCAACAAAAGTTTTTTTGCCAAAATAAGAAGGTAACGAGATGCTCAGAACATATATTGCGCTACCATTATTGCAACTCTTACACTTCAGCAAAATCAGCAAACCAGGAGCCAGTCAGCACCAAAAGGCGGCTGGGGACTGAGTGATCCTCTCGGCGGGCAGCGATCGAATGACACAGAACATAGATCTACCTCCACAATCTGCACTTTCAGAAAACACTCAATATCGAGGGGACGACTCAATGTTGCAGCCAATGTGACGGGTGACAATACCGAATATTTCGTGAAAAAACGGGGAAACTTACCATTCTGGTTTACAAAAAGGTATCTTGACAAATAAGAGCTTGTTACTGGGTTGGAGTAGGCTCCCATCGATTGGTACGGTTGCGGGGCGACTCAATTCGATTGGGGGCACCAAATTTTGGTATTAAGACAATGGACGTTCCGAAGCTGGTTGGGTGGTGCCTCTGTCTGTCGTCCATTGACGTCTGAACAGAATAGGCAAAAATGTGGTGATCAGCTATTCTCCGGGAATGGCAGTGATGCACGGCACCTTACTCTCAGGTATAGGAGAGGCGCCAACTCTGCCAACAAAGGCACAAAGCAGGCTGCAGCAAAAACTGTCTAGCGTCTGGGAACCTTCGCTCTTCCTAACGAGGCCCACTGAACGCCTCCTACTGACACGAGGACCCAGAGACAACACCGGGAGAACACCTTCCTAGTGAGTAAAACGCAAAGCTTTCCGCCTAGCAAACGTGTCCATATAACTCTAAATAAATTTAAATGTGAAATGGTGGCAAAAATGAAGCAGTACGTGACCGTATGTCAAGATTTTTTTCTTAATTTCACTTCTGAACATCTATTTTCTTCGTTAAGTGCATGTCATATTGACGGTAAGGGCCCTACATCTGTGAAACTAGTAGTTAAAGAATTTGTAGACCAGAAAACGTAGCTACTAATATACAAATGTTTGTTTGTGGTTTTCGCTGGGACTACATAAATTACTAGCTGACATGCCCGGGATTGGCCAGATGTTCATTTTGCTGGTTTTATATTAGAAACGAAAACAAAAAAATGTACTGTGTCTGTCGAGTGAAATAGAAAAAAAAATTTATTTCCACGTATTCGTGAAAACAGCTTTGAAGTTACGAAACCGTCGTACAAAGACCCCGGACAGTTTCTGTACGCTGTGAGCAGCTGCGTCCCGTGTCGACAACGTTTCTATGGCAACGCCTCTTCATAGCTCCATAGACGGCTATTGTTTTTGCCTACTTGTTTCTAATTGTTTATGACGTCAAATCTCCTGAACTACGGCAGGTAGATGGTTTTTAACCATAAGGCGATTGTTCCCTGAATGTTAGGGATATGTGTACCAAGTTTGGTTCAAATCGGTCCTGTGGCTTAGGAGAAGATGTCGAGTCAGTGGTTTTACTCTTGATAGTGATAGTGGTGATAGCCATCGAAAGCTCTAGAACTCTATTCGAACTGACGTAGCTTAAAAACCGAGGAGGTTTTATTCAGAAACGCCGCCATGAAAGACTCAGAGGACAAATGGAGACAATTACGGATATTGATCATTTCCTACTTGGATTTTAAGCAAAGTAGTATTTATTATGAAGCATACTATCACTGAGAATGTGAAGTTCTAACAATTTTTGAACAAACGTTTAAATAATAACAGATTCTGTGAGACGAATGAATAAAATACTAAATTAAAATTTGCAGAATAAAAGGAAGCAACCATTCTATGTGACAGCCCAAACTGTTAGACTAATTTTGTAAAAAATATTTCAGGCTCTACAATTCCCCCTATGTGATATTCAATGTAATGTTGATCCATGTTTTCTTTTTTTTTCTTTTCTTACAAAATATATGAAACTTACGGATACACCTTTTCCTGCGTTGGTAGGTTTATTTGATGGTATTAGGTAATTTTATTTAGAACTCTTATGCTTTATAATATATAACCACCAATCTTCTTACTGACTGAATAATAAATAAGAAATGTTGCTTTCAAAATGTCAAAATTGTCGTTTTGTGCCACCACGAAATCAAGAATGTCAAAATATCCGAACTTTGAAAGACAATCAAATGAAAGTCGAACAAAATTAAATGCTAAAAATTTGATTTGGTTACTTACCTTTGTAGCGAGAGCAAGTAAGACAGCCTTTATCAACATGTGACATGATTGGCGATAAAATGCCTTTTTATGGTTGAACTGACTTGAAATGAGGCATACATTAATATTTAAGCTGTTTCACAACTCGTTTAACAGTCAGTTTATTCTGAACCGGTTACTTGCAGAGTTCAGAGAGAGAATCTGAAACAACTAGAAATTTTACAGTTGCATTCTCCACGAACAAACCAAAAGAACAATACTTCCACTGAAATGTTTTATGTTAATGAGGAGTATTATGAGAAGACTGGCTGCACGAATGCGCCATATTTCCACATATTGAGGAGTAGTGTGCGCCACGCATTGTGGAGGTGGTGTTAACTGTTTTCAAAATCCATAGTATAAATTATCTGAAGAGTCTCGAGGGATAAAACTGAGAGTCAGTTTCTCACCGTTCCAATGGTTTCCTCGGCGACTGCAGTCAGCACTGAACACGCAAAGTCTCAAATATCTTAGCAAAATTCCTTGTTCCTTCCTAGTGAAAAGCTAAGTCAGAAGTTCCATACTGAGGAAGAGCTATCTAGAAAATACGAGGTCTGTTGAAAAAATTCCGGAACTTTGTCCACAAAATTTTTTTGCGCT
Source organism: Schistocerca cancellata (assembly GCF_023864275.1). NCBI lineage: Eukaryota > Metazoa > Arthropoda > Insecta > Orthoptera > Acrididae > Schistocerca > Schistocerca cancellata. The sequence goes on from NC_064627.1 coordinate 266,344,106, forward strand.
TACCGCCCACTTATTGTGCACGGTCTCCTTCGAAATACTGTCCTCCACAATTGACACACCGCTCCCAACTTCGTTTCCATTTCCGGAAGCATTCTTGGTACGCCTCTTTCTGGATCGCGCGAGGGGCCGTCTGCGAATTTTTCTTTATCTCATCTATAGTTGCAAATCTTCGTACTTTCGTCGGAGTTTGCAACTTCGAAAATAAGAACAGTCGGCAGGGACCAGGTCTGGAGAGTACGGATGATGAGCCAGCGCAGTGCAGTAGTCACTCACCAACAGGGACGCGTTATCCTGATGCAAGGGCCATGAATTGTCTCGTCACATTTCAGGTCATCTCACATTTCCTCGCAGGTGTCGCAAAACGTCCCGAAAGTACCATCGACTAACAGTTTGTCTCTGTGGCACGAATTCATGATGAACTAATGCTTCAAAGTCAATTAAGAGTATCAGCATGCCTTTTACATTTGACCTGAGGAACCTTTCCCGACTCATTATGAAGACTGGACCTTGGTATCAACATCATAACAGCAGACTCACGTCTCATCACGAGTTATTATTCTCTTAAGGAACATCTCATTCTCATTCGCGCCATCCAAAATCTCTTCACAGGTGAAGGTCTTTCTGGTCTTGACTCATTAGCGGTGGGACGGTCTGGGCGGCAAGGCGATGACTCCCAAGATGTTGTGTCGGCATTTCATGACATGACCCAACTGAAATGTCACATTCATCTGCAATCTCTCGAACAATCACTCTATTGTTGACGTTCCTCACATAAGCGTCGCCGATAGACGTCGAAGGGCGTGCTGAACGAGGTATTCTTTAATATCAGTCTGGCCATTTTTAAACCGTGTGAACCATTCGTAATATGGAGTCCAGTCACCACCGTAGGTTTCCTGCATCATTTGGTGTGTCTCTGTAAACGTTTTCTTGAGTTTCAGCAAAATTTAATGCAGACGTGTTGCTCATCTACGTCTTAAAAAAAAAAAAAAAAGCTCCTCCCGACCAGAACAGGCCAAGAAGGCCCAACGCTACCAACCTGCCGCTGTGTCATTCTCAGCCCATAGGCGTCATTGGATGCGGATATAGAGGGGCATGTGGTGAGCACGCCGCTCTCCCGGCCGTATGTCAGTTTCCGAGACCGGAGCCGCTACTTCTCAATCAAGTAGCTCCTCAGTTTGCCTCACAAGGGCTGAGTGCACCCCTCTTGCCAACAGACTTCGGCAGACCGGATGGTTCCCCATCCAAGTGCTAGCCCAGCCTGAAAGCGCTTAACTTCGCTGATCTGACGGGAACCGGTGTTACCACTGCGGCAAGGCCGTTGGCCTTCATCTAAGTCTGCCATCTCGAAATTCGCAAACTGTGCGACACAACGTTTATACTCAATACAGTACTGAACAATGACTAACAGACATACAACAATGAAACTTCCAGCAGTTAAACATCAGACACAGGCGTGTGCAGGGCTGCCAGCCGCATTTCGCTCCAACATACCATTGGCGCGAAATTACGAATGATTCGGAATATTTTGAACCGACCTCGTACGCACAACCAACATCTTAGGTCTGGATTATTTATTTGAATTAATTTTTATTCGTTTAGTTTGCAAAATTATACAAGAAAATTATATTTGATACATCAAGTGTCCATTATACATATATACGTTCTGACATGCTCAGAGTATTACGATCTCTAGATTTATGTATCTAGATTTGTCCAGTTATGTATGTCCTCTTGTCATCTACGTACATCACTCCCTCCACCTACGTCGTTTCTTACCACGAAGAATCCAGCAAAATTTCCTTTTGTCTATGTTTCATCATTTCCTCTAGCTCCTGTCTCAGTGACTTCCTTAACTTCCTTCCCTTACTTTTACCCACATACTTGTCTTTTTTCATCGTTCTTGTCAATATTCTTCATTTAATTGTGAGCTCTTCCGGAGCAAATAAATTTAATGTTGCTGTGAAGACTTACAGCCCGTCAACTGAGTTTTACGTGGATTAAACAGGCTGTCTTCTTGATTCCCAGAGACAATAAAAGTCAGGGAAGACGACCAATGGCAGTTGTGTAGATGGCATTGGGAAACATAAAGAAGCAACGTGGATGCATACAGTTGACGACAGTGAATTTGCTGAGGTCCGCATGCAGAGGGATATTTCAAATGCGTGTGCCTCAGTAATTGACGTAACGTACTGAAATCGTGTTTGTGGAGCGTATTTAGTCAGTGTATGCATCGATCTACCCATCTAATATTCAATGATCTTCTGTAGAATAACATTTCAAAAGCTTATGTTTTCTTCTTGTTTAGACTGCTTATCGTCTATTCCATTCCCACACAACGCTACGCTCCAGGTAAATGCTTTCGAGAAAGACTTTCTGACACGAACAATTGTTACGTACACAAACTTTACTTCAAAAATTAAATTGATAATGATTTTCCTGAATTTTCTGAATACGAAAATGATAAACTCAACTTATCGATACCACGCCGTGACGTAAGATTAACACACCGAGACTCGTTGAAACAAACTCCATTACTTAGATATATTACAAGTGACACTGATGCACAGCAATGACATCAAACAAGGTTGTCGATGTTTGTAGGAACTTCCACTGTAAACTTTTATCCCTTGTTCTTAATACTTCACTAAAAAAAATTACAGTCAATAAGTAACACAACAGCTATCATTCTCTTGCCAAAGTGTAGGAGTAAGTGCCACTCAAAGTCACAGTGACTAAAGATGAGCCGGTCGCGGTGGCAGAGCGGTAGCAGGCACTACAGTCTGGAGCCACGCGACCGCTGCGGTCGCAGGTTCGAATCCTGCCTCGGGCATGGATGTTTGTGATGTCCTTAGGTTAGTTAGGTTTAAGTAGTTCTAAGTTCTAGGGGACTGTTGACCTCAGAAGTTAACTCCCATAGTGCTCAGAGCCATTTGAACCATTTTTTAACTAAAGATGATTTTTATCTAAACGCAAGCTTGTATCACTGAGACACCCCTTGAGTTCGCAACGGATAACCTTCGTTAGTAAATGTGGGACGGATAGAAATCACTAAATTTGGTGGACCTGGTATGCAGGATTTTTTTTTCCGAACTTTCTGGAGATGGCACAGATTCCGAGACAGATCCTGCGTCATTGATCTTTCACCTATATTTCTTTCGTAAACGGAAGAAAACACTTTCATAGAAATTTCTTCCGTGTAGACTACTAACGCGTATCGGAGCGTCTGGTCACTAAATGATAGTGGCGACTGCGTAACTGGAAACACTTCGGAGTTCCATCAATCTCTGTGTAACAAAGGATAATAATGACCGGTAAACTTTGGTCTTCAAAACAGAGTAGACCATTATTTTGCGTAAAGTCTTTTCGTATTTGGCATTCGGGAATTTATAGGTCATTAAACTGTAGTATTTTCCTAAAACGACGCAAATTATTTTAAAACAGAGATAATTCTTTGACGTCTAACCAAAATCGAAGTGAATATGTTTACAGCGAATGAGGGGCAACGAGAGGGCTACAGTCTTAAAGGGGGACTCATACAAGCACATGACATGCACAAGGAGTCTAAAATAGGATGCAGCGGAGATAATTTCAGCCATATTCATGATGAAGGCGGCGCTTAATCAGCTTTAAATTTGACCCCATACCTTCGACGGTGTACGTTGCAGCATTAACGTTACAAGGTAACATAACCATTACCGTTGTATCTTCAACAGAAATTAAAAGAGAAAATAATTGTTACAATAGCATCAGAGTCATCTATGGCTGCTCTTACAACTTCTTTTCTGACTCAATACTGAATGTTAAACCAGGGCAAGAATTTCAATACTGTGTAAAGCCGAGTCGTTCGAAAGGTTTATAAATAAATGACGCACTGAACTGTGTGTTACATATGTACAAACTTTGCAAAACATGTTGGTTTCAATGTAATAATCAGGTAGGCATTGTCACTGCAAAAGTGCATCATTGTTAGCGTCTTGAAAGCCAGCAGTCCGCGAACGAGACACCGCACGGTACAGTCCTTAACCAGGTTTCCAACTGAAAAATATTGTGCTATAGCGTGCTGGACAGTGATTAGCGACGGAAAATTAAACTGCGTTAGTATGTTGATGAGTAATACAGGAGCAGCACGAGAGGTGGTGCAGATTACTTAAGCGTGGTTTAGTTCGCGAAAGAGGTCGAGGAACGCCCACACCATCTTCATCATTACGTATGGTAAGGCGTCGACTTCCCTATTGCTTCGTCTTGGTCTTATTCACAACAGTAAAAGCCCGCCGACTCACATAAATTCACTTCAGAAGTTATATAATTGTATCGCTTCTAGCCTCATTGTTCTCACCAAAAACTTACAGGTTTCAACTGTAACTGCAGTCTACTGCGTAACGGCGACTTTATTGCAATACGCTTATAATTATTCAACAGCAGAAAGCGAAAGATGAATTTTTGGTATGTTTTGGGTTGATTTCCTCGATTATTTTTTATTTTAGTGCTTCAATTAAGTACATGAATTTTTATTCTTAGCTTTTTGGAAAGTAACATCAGCACTTCCTTGCAACCTGTATGGTCAGGCACAACTATCCACTTCACTTGCTATGAGACGACTTGTTACGACCAATCCCGGAAAAACCTTCGATACAAACCAAATCATAGACATAACTTACATATAGAGAAATTAGAATACGATTTTCGTGACTCACCAAAAATAATAATTTTATTTAAGTTTTTTTTATATATATTTGTTACTGTAACATGTAACCTCCCCGCAAAAATATGAAAATCAATGTTAAGTAAAAAATTTAAATGAGCCAAATGTTGTCTTCCCACAAAATTACGGAATGAAGATTGCTCATTAAACCCACAATAAAATTAATTAAATAATGAAACATGAACTGACTGTAACATCTCAACACGAATAATTAAACCTGACAAATTTTATAGGTACAGCAGCGCTGACCTACGGCCCTGTGAAATGATTAAACCTGATAAATTCTTACTTCAGTAAAACTCCATCTGCTCTTATTTTCGGCACAGTTTCGTGCAATGCTGGCGTATATTTAATTCTGATTCTTGGAGGAAATGCATAGGAAAAATTCTTTAAATTGAAATGATTACTTTTCTTTAAAAGATTTACTTTATAAAAAAATTATTATTGGGGCAATTCTTGAACAAATTAATTACAATTACCATACATTATTAGCTGAGCGCAATACTGCTTCATTACCTTCTGTAACATAATACCTCGTCCTGAATCGTGACCAGAGATGGAGGGAGAGCGCGCCGCCGACCCATGTCGACGCCCGCTCAGTACGACCGTCCACTCGCTACAACTATTGCCGACAGAGTGCAACTCGCAACTGCTCTTGCCGACTCGCAACACGCTGCTACTGTCGCCTCACGCGCGCTACTACTCTCGAACTGAACTCTCGCGCGGCCAAGCGCAGACTAGCAACGATAAATAACTCTCTGGTCAGAGATTCTGTCATGCCTCGCCATGGCTGGTAATGAATACATATGAAACATACGCGTTTCAAACATTGTTTATAGAAATTGATTATATAATATTAAACATTTATTTTCGAACTTTTTAAGTTAATATTCTAATTAGACAAATGAAACAAAAACATTTCTAACAGCTGAGCTTTGATGCAATGATAACATTGTGCAAACACTAAATAAAAACCGACCACAACATTTTACAAACAGTAAATAAAAAAAAAACAGTGATAACAGATTATTTTGGATGCGATAGGATCATACGTATAATCATTGTTTATGAAATCTTTATTTCTAAAGTAAATCTGAGATTATTTATATATCATAAACTGAATGTATCGGTACCCCGCAGCAACATACACTGAAGCGCGAAAGAAACTGGTACACCTGCCTAATATCGTGTGGGACCCCGCGAGCAAGCAGACGATCCGGCAGCCAACGTGCCATGGACTCGACTAACGTCTGACGCAGTTCTAGAAGGAAGTGTCACCGTCATTCCTGCAGGGCTGTCGGCAGAAGTGTTTAAATTCAGAAGAGTGTTCCTGGAGCCACTATGTAGCAATTTTGAACGTGTGGGGTGTCACATTGTCCTCCTGGAATTGTTCAAGACCGTCGGAATGCACAATGGACATCAATGGATGCAGGTGATTAGACAGGACGCTTACGTACGAGTCATCTGTCAGAGTCGTATTTAGATGTATCAGGGGTTCCATATCACACCAACTTCATCATTATAGAGCATCCACCAGCTTGAAAAGTCCCCTCCTGACATGCTGACAAGCACGAGTTGTCTCCATGCTCATACACGTACATCCGTTCGATACAATTTGAAACGGGACTTGTCCAACGAGTCAACATGCTTCCAGTCATCAAAAGTCCATTGTCGGTGTTTTCGGTCCCAGGCGAGGCGTAAAGCTTTGTGTCGTGCAGTCATTAAGAGTACACGATTGGGCCTTCGGCTCCGAAAGCCCATGTCGATGATGTTTCGTTGAATGGTTCGCACGCTGACACTTGTTGATGGCCAGCATTGAAATCTGCAGCAACTTGAGGCAGGGTTGCACTTCTGTCACGTTGAACGACTCTCCTTCTTGCAGGATATTTTCCGGCCGCAGCGATGTCGTAGGTTTGACGTTTTACAGGATTCCTGATTTCACGGTACGCTCGTGAAATGGTCTAACGGGAGAATACCCACTTCATCGTTACCTCGAAGGTGCTGTGTCCTATCGCTCGTGCACTGACTATAGCTCCACGTTCAAAGTCACTTAAATCTTGATAATCTGCCTTTGTAGCAGCAGTAACCGACTAACAACTGCGCCAGACACTTGTTGTCTTATATAAGCGTTGCCGACCGCAACGCCGTATTCTCCCTGTTTACATATCTCTGTATTTGAATACGTATGCCTGTACCAGTCTCTTTGATGCTTCATTGTAAGATGAAGAGACCAATAATTGTTGAACTCAACTCCTGTAACTAGCTTAAAAATTTATAACTTCGTCAAATATCTCGTGCACACAACTTTGCAATTTAATCTCGATTCACAGTGCACATTCCTCTACACTGATTGTTCACTTCATACGTAGTTTATATTTAAGTAATTTTAATTTAGAATCTGCGCTAATATCAGTAGCATTAATGATTTTTAATATGCCAGTCTAAAATGTACAAACTGTTTTGTTTTGCATTGCTCATTGTAGGTTTTGGTGTACTCGTGTTAAACCCAAATGTGGTCAGTGATTCATCTTCTCTCTGCAGAAGTGATTGTTTTACGAGTGGGTATGTGTGTGTAAGTTGAGAACATATATGCTCACAGTATTAATTGAGTGAATGCTTTTAATTTTGATTGATGACTGCACTTGTGTGAAATCTTTCAGGCGTTTAAAATAGAACTTTGCTGTGGAAAGGCGTAGTAATTGCAGTGCTGTTCTTTTGTGTATTCCTACTTTCTTTACTCATTGCTGCAGCTCATTTTGAAAGTTTTCATTATGTTTTATGCACTGTTTTATAAGGCGTTAACCTATATATATATGAGTGAAGTAAGCAGGTAATTCCCCCCCTCCTCCCGCCCCCGCTAAAACGTGGTATAGCAATCTCAGCAGTATCCAGTTTGATAACCGAAGTGTGTGTTAATAGTCCTAATAAGCGGCGAGTTTGTTGAGTTATTATTTGCGGAAGAGTAACTAAACCGATAAGTCACAGACTTTGCAGTGTCTTTGAATTTGTTACTCGAGCGGGAGTAGTGAAAAGTGCCAGACGTTTGACCCTTTAGTGTATTCTTACTTGAGGACGTTTATACGTTAGACAATGTTGTTGTGTCGAATAAAGTGTATAGTGGCATAATAAAGGACACTCCCCCCCCCCCCCCACCCCATGGGGCTCACAACTCATTTGTGAGTACGTGCTTGGTTACCACAGGGCCCCAGCCTTTGCTGCATTACTTTCTTTCCGTGCTGCGTGCTTATACTTCCACTACCCCCTTCTCTCCCACTCTGCCTCTCCATCAGATGGTTTTCTTGGTGCCGACCTTGCTTGGACCTGTTTCCAAGTTTCCCTTCCAACGTATTCTAAAACTTTTCATTAAATAAACACATGGCCCCATTGATAGGTGTGACATGCCACCAGTTTTCAAAAGGTCGCCCAATGTGGCATGTGCTCCACCTTTGTGCCTTTCCATCTGCACCCTTTCCTTTAATACAGTAATACACCCAGAACACAGCACAGTAGCCAGCCAATTGTGGAGGAGGGACTCCTCAAGTACCTGGACGATGATAGCCCCCTTACCATGTAGGGATCACACTGCTGGTGCCAAAGCTGAAAACTCCCCACGAATACCAAGGAGTATGTGCTCGGCGTGACTGGAGCACGGTGACTCCGAGAAATGGATTACCAGCCAGGTAGCCGTTACAGAGGCTCCCATTTGGGAGGCCATACGATCGTAACAAACAATCCCTATGAAAGACAGTCTTCTTTCAATGGAGAGAGATACGACCTTGAAATGTTCCTTTCACTGGGTACGCTATGGGAAAGAACTTAGGGATAAGCAGCAAGTGGAGCAATACTCCCCACAACACTTCGTTTGTTTGAGGACTGATGGTGATTGCTTCCTGGCCAAAAAGCCCTTGTTCTTTTTTGGGAAAGTGGAAAGCCATCCACTAGAGGGTCCATGGTGACCTGTGTGGTAGTGACCACTTCCTATTCTTCCTGTGCCTCCCTCAGAGCCAGTCCCCAGAAGCCTGCCAAGATGGGCTCTCAACAGTCCTGACTGGGCTGCATTCGCCTCTGCTATCGACCTTGGCCCCCTGCCGCATGGAGATATCGTTGCGATAGTCCAGAATACAACTGAAGCCATTCTTTGTAGCTGATTTAGCGATCCTTTGTTCCTTGTGTTCCTTGGACCCCCCCAGACTGAATACAGAACCTTGGTGGTCCACAGAAATTGCAGAAGCCATTAAAGATAGTACGTGGGCTCTCCAACACCATATGTAGCACCCATCGATGGATCACCTCATTGCCTTTAAGTGGATTTGTGCCCAGATCCGCCACCTAATAAAAAGACGCAAGTGAGAACTCTGGGAATGGTACGTTTCAACCATCTGACCACGTACTTGTCCTTCGCAGGTTTGGGCTAAGATCGGATAGCTGAATGTGTACCTGGTATTGCTCAACATGGTATTATCTTAAATGACACTGTTCACACTCACCCAGACGCCAAAACCGAATATTTTGCTCTGCAATATGCTCAAGCGTCAGCGTCTGAAAATTATACTTTCGTGTCCTAAAACAGTGGTTGTAAAGAAAGCAATTATCTTTCAGTTCACGCCACCTGGGGCCATATAATACTCCATCCATTGACTGGAAATTCTTCACTGCTCTCACCTACTACCCTGTGTCTCAGGGTCTTCTGGCTCTATCCCAGGGTGGTCTTCGTCAAGGTTGTTTCACTACTGATAATCTGGATTACGTGGAGTCTGCCACCTGAACAGCTTTTGCCCAACATCAACACCTTATAGCTTTATTCTTTGACCTAAAAAAGGCTTATGACACCACATGGTGACACCACCTCCTTACTACCTTACTTGAATGGGGCTTTGAAGGTCCGCTCCTGATTTTCATCCAGAACTTCCTGTCGCACCGTATGTTCTGGGTTCAGGTTGGTGCTTCCCATAGTACCCCCACGAGAATGAGGCTCTGCACTAAGTGTCCATCTCTTTCTAGTAGTCCAGCAGCAGCTGTATTGTCCTCAGTATCACCTTCTTCGTAAGCTGATGACTTTTTCCACTACTATTCCTCCTCTAGTGTGGATGTCACTGAACGGCAACTGCGAGGCGCCATACAAAAGGCATAGATATGGGCCCTCACCCGTGGGTTTTGATTTTCCGTCGTCAAGACTCGCGTCATGCACTTCTATCGACATGGTACCCTTCACCCACAACCAGGACTTTACCTCAACAAGCAACTACACAACGTGGTGGAGACTTAACCAGTGCTATCCTCGCCATCCCTTGGTCATTGCTATCCACGATTCCCTGTACACCCTTGTATAGCGTGGACGCTCAGTGACCTCCGTCAGGACCACGTCGTGATCCCGAGGAATGAACTCATTGATAGCCTACCAATAAACCGAATCTTGAGATCGGTATTCCGGAAACAGAACTGCGATCGGTATTACGCTGTCAAGTTTTACGTGCCTGGAATAAGGACGGGCTCACTCTGACTTCGCCACAAACTATGGGTGATAAAGAAAAAGTGGATGTTTTCCATGCAGTCCTCCTGCAAGGCCTCCACCATTCTCTACCGTCTCCGCATCGTCCATACTTGACTGAGTCATGGTCATTTCCTCCATACCGAAGACCCACCCACTGTCATTTTGGCGCCCATTTGAAGTTGGTCCATAGTTTGCTAGACTGTTCCAACCTAGCCACCTTGCGGTGGAATTTTGATCTCCTTGACTCGCTACCCGTGCTGTTAGGAGACGAACCCCAGCAGCTGATTTAGTTTTACGTTTTATTCGTGAAGCGAGCTCTTGCAACTCTCTTTAAGGGAGAGGCGCTTAACCTTATCGGCCTTTATTGTGTTAGTTACACTTGGACTTTCCGGGATTTGCCTTTCGCCTCCTTCCTTTGACAGCTACGCAGATGAAGGGACTGACGACCTTGCAGTTTAGTCCCTTTCACTCCAAAGCAGCCAACCAACCAGGACGCTCTAAAATACCGCTTACAAACTTGTAGGACTTATAAAGGGGACTGAGTAGATAATATTTTGAATTGAAACCCACGTCCGGAAACCTCCGTTTCCGTGCTACAACCATTTGAAAACATGTTGGAAATGCGACCAATTTTACAACAAATTTTTTAGGGTGACCCTGTACATCACTTGTTTTACAATTTCTCTCAATAATAACCGAAGAAACAAACATGAAACTTAGTCAGTACTCAAAAGCTTTGTTGTTAATAGTTAGCTTAAACCGTTTTCGTCATTTTGAAAGGAAGATTCGGTGCACACATTGTACCTACGAATGATGATGTGGATCACACGCTCTATCACACCATGGTGTCTGTCCTCCACCGACCACAACTCGTCCCACCAGATCTTCTTTTGTCTCTTCAGGAATCTCATGAACCAGAATCTTCATTCTAACCCAAAGGAAAAAAGTGTAATGGAGTCCGCTTACAAACTTGTAGGACTTGTAAAGGGGACTGAGTAGATAATATTTTGAATTGAAACCCACGTCCGGAAACCTCCGTTTCCGTGCTACAACCATTTGAAAACATGTTGGAAATGCGACCAATTTTACAACAAATTTTTTAGGGTGACCCTGTACATCACTTGTTTTACAATTTCTCTCAATAATAACCGAAGAAACAAACATGAAACTTAGTCAGTACTCAAAAGCTTTGTTGTTAATAGTTAGCTTAAACCGTTTTCGTCATTTTGAAAGGAAGATTCGGTGCACACATTGTACCTACGAATGATGATGTGGATCACACGCTCTATCACACCATGGTGTCTGTCCTCCACCGACCACAACTCGTCCCACCAGATCTTCTTTTGTCTCTTCAGGAATCTCATGAACCAGAATCTTCATTCTAACCCAAAGGAAAAAAGTGTAATGGAGTCGTATGTAGTGTAGCGGATAACGATCTTGATAAAGGCAACGAGCAGCTCTTCCATTACCGTGAGCTTCGCCATACAGAAAGGACATGTCGGTGCATTCTGCAAACATGTGCTCAACCAAGTTGCTCTAACAATCATAGACACGTGAATGAGGCTCAAGCCAGGTCAGAGAGGTAGGATAGACGTCAAATGATATCAGCCGATACGATGTAAGCACCCTCCCCCGCCCGCCATGACTGCCCTGTTGCATACCTACTAAGCAAACATACGGTACGTTTCTGGACATGGGTTCCAATCCGAAATACTGTCTCCTCAGTCTCCTCTATAACTCCTAACAGTATATTAGAGTACCTGAACATAAATTTTAAGGGTTTCTCTGAGATACCACACAGTATGACGCCACTTGATGCTCTCTAATGTTTTTCATTATTTATTGGCAATGCATACACTTAAATACCGTAATGTGTCTGCGAGTGATTGAGTGGGCGCTACGCTCAGGAGTAGCTTGATGCTGGAACACCCGCCTCCACTGGTTAGGGGCGATGATAAATGGCTGCTCAGCGCGTCGGATGCCGCGGGGGCAGCGTTAACCCGACGCTTAACCGTGAACTTCCAGCCGAGCCAGCAGCGACGGGGCGGCGTGCTCGGGCACAGTGCCATCGCGATTATAGCTGTCCCACTACCTTAAGGGGAACCGCACCCTGCCTATCTAACCCATGTAAATTTAGGCAAGTATTTGACCCATTTCTGAAAAAACTATTTGATGCAGGAACGTAACATTTTTACTGCATGTTACATAATGCTAATAGAGTCAACTGTACCAAAATCCACTTTATCCATTTTATAGTTTTAAAAAAATACTTTTTTTAAATTTATTAACAAATTTCTGCAGGAAATATTTTTTGTGAACTTCCTAATGGGGGAATATTAATGAATGTAGTACCAGAGGTGGCTTTTTCTGTTATGCAGAGTCTCTGCAAATTTCATTCATTTATCTATGATAGTTTCTGATATAATGGGGCATATGTACTGAAAATTTTAGTTTGCGGGAAATTGACCTTAAAGAAAAAACTTTTGAAGTTTGTTACTTACAGTTAATTAAAACTGTCATGCTGCAAATGATGGCCCTTATTTGGCCTCTAGCACGTCTTCCAGCTTCTTTTTGACCTTCCTGGATGTTTGTCTTGCTTTCTTGGCCATATTAGATGCAGACCTGTCTGCATCGGCTATCCTCATTTTATCGCAATGTTGCAGTCCAGTGATCATATTTTTACCAGGATTAATTCCCAGCTTTTTCAGTACCCATCACTTTCCAATATTACCACAATTGAATGTAATAATAGCATCATCAACTCATAGTTTCACTGTATGCATGCCTGCAAACACAGTTTTAGGAAGGCGGTTCCAAATTATGTTGTTGAATGATTCATTTGGGTTCTGTGTCTGCCCATGCAGACATTTCCTTAGAAGGTCAGGATGAGCCAAGTCTCTGAAAGTAGGTTTAATTGCTGTAATAACAGCAGCAGGAAGAGAATGCTGGTGAGAATAAGATTCTCCAGTTGCCTGAGCCCTATTGTATTTGCACCACGAATTTTCTCCTGATGGACACAATCCATGACATGGCTTATCATCAGTAGACGACTTATGGAAGAATAAAGCCCAAACATCTCTCTTCATTGCCTACAGATTTTTTTTTATTTCTCCTAATTGCCTGCCCATAGTACACATGTAAGTATTCTTTAACAACTACTCGCAATCATATGTGAACAAAACTAACCGCGTGTTTGAAAGCCTGTTGTTTACAAACAGCAAAAACAAAAGAATACCGACCGTTACATTCCAACGATAGCCGACACACTCGGGAGTAAAAAAAAATCCCTAACGTGCAATGTAGGGGAAAAAAAGGTCTAAAATACAGGGTGGTGGTGGTTAGTGTTTAACGTCCCGTCGACAACGAGGTCATTAGAGACGGAGCGCAAGCTCGGGTTAGGGAAGGATTGGGAAGGAAATCGGCCGTGCCCTTTCAAAGGAACCATCCCGGCATTTGCCTGAAACGATTTAGGGAAATCACGGAAAACCTAAATCAGGATGGCCGGAGACGGGATTGAACCGTCGTCCTCCCGAATGCGAGTCCAGTGTGCTAACCACTGCGCCACCTCGCTCGGTTAAAAATACAGGGTGTTTCAAGGGTGTTTCAAAAATGACCGGTATATTTGAAACGGCAATAAAAACTAAACGAGCAGCGATAGAAATACACCGTTTGTTGCAATATGCTTGGGACAACAGTACATTTTCAGGCAGACAAACTTTCGAAATTACAGTAGTTACAATTTTCAACAACAGATGGCGCTGCGGTCTGGGAAACTCTATAGTACGATATTTTCCACATATCCACCATGCGTAGCAATAATATGGCGTAGTCTCTGAATGAAATTACCCGAAACCTTTGACAACGTGTCTGGCGGAATGGCTTCACATGCAGATGAGATGTACTGCTTCAGCTGTTCAATTGTTTCTGGATTCTGGCGGTACACCTGGTCTTTCAAGTGTCCCCACAGAAAGAAGTCACAGGGGTTCATGTCTGGCGAATAGGGAGGCCAATCCACGCCGCCTCCTGTATGTTTCGGATAGCCCAAAGCTATCACACGATCATCGAAATATTCATTCAGGAAATTAAAGACGTCGGCCGTGCGATGTGGCCGGGCACCATCTTGCATAAACCACGAGGTGTTCGCAGTGTCGTCTAAGGCAGTTTGTACCGCCACAAATTCACGAAGAATGTCCAGATAGCGTGATGCAGTAATCGTTTCGGATCTGAAAAATGGGCCAATGATTCCTTTGGAAGAAATGGCGGCCCAGACCAGTACTTTTTGAGGATGCAGGGACGATGGGACTGCAACATGGGGCTTTTCGGTTCCCCATATGCGCCAGTTCTGTTTATTGACGAAGCCGTCCAGGTAAAAATAAGCTTCGTCAGTAAACCAAATGCTGCCCACATGCATATCGCCGTCATCAATCCTGTGCACTATATCGTTAGCGAATGTCTCTCGTGCAGCAATGGTAGCGGCGCTGAGGGGTTGCCACGTTTGAATTTTGTATGGATAGAGGTGTAAACTCTGGCGCATGAGACGATACGTGGACGTTGGCGTCATTTGGACCGCAGCTGCAACACGGCGAACAGAAACCCGAGGCCGCTGTTGGATCACCTGCTGCACTAGCTGCGCGTTGCCCTCTGTGGTTGCCGTACGCGGTCGCCCTACCTTTCCAGCACGTTCATCCGTCACGTTCCCAGTCCGTTGAAATTTTTCAAACAGTTCCTTTATTGTATCGCTTTTCGGTCCTTTGGTTACATTAAACCTCCGTTGAAAACTTCGTCTTGTTGCAACAACACCAGAAAAATCCTCTGTTTTAAGGAATAAACCATGTTGTCTACAGCACACTTGCACGTTGTGAACAGCACACGCTTACAGCAGAAAGACGACGTACAGAATGGCGCACCCACAGACTGCGTTGTCTTCTATATCTTTCACATCACTTGCAGCGCCATCTGTTGTTGAAAATTGTAACTACTGTAATTTCGAAAGTTTGTCCGCCTGAAAATGTACTGTTGTCCCAAGCATATTGCAACAAACGGTGTATTTCTATCGCTGCTCGTTTAGTTTTTATTGCCGTTTCAAATATACCTGTCATTTTTGAAACACCCTGTATATGCAGAAAAGTGGGTGTCAGAAAAGTGGACGTGGCACATTAACACACGTGGTAGCAAAATGCTCTTTAAATGCTCGAAAACACTTTTTTTTTCAGAAAAATCCTTTTCAGAGTACTTAAATAAAATCTTAGTCTATCGAAATATGATGAAAACCGAAAATCGATTTTTTTCGACCTGAACCACGGTGTGCTCCACTTAAAGTTGATTTAGTGCATGTCCTGCTGTATACTGTAAATGACGTAAATGTTAACCACCATAGTTACTACTGAAACTACTTCATTCGACTGCTTAAGACTTTCCAAGGCACATCGGGCAGCGCGTTCAATGAACTTTTGAGACGTTACGTTATACCTGTAAATAAAATGTGTCAAAACATTAACGTAGAAGGGTATGTAAGCCATTTACGTACAAGTATACATTGTAGCTCCGAAGTAATAACTCTAAAAATCATATTCATAGCCTTACACATGTCAGAGAAAAAAGGTAGGTAGAGAAAGAACACCGTTACTGAGAAGTGTAGAAGAAAAAGTACTTTATCATAACCGGCAGTAGCGGGTCTCTCTTCTATTGGTTTTCATGAAATTTGTATTGGCAAGGTGTAAGAAAAATAATTTAGATCAAGAATAAATTAGTAGCGATTAGTATTGCACCGCTTGCCAAAAAAAGTGAAGCACCCATAAGACGTACACGTGCACACCATCGGCGGGTATATAAAAGATTAGGATTACAATTCTCCGTGTGGGCAGAACTGCCACCTGAATGCATCAGTGTTCTTCGTTTTGAATGTTTTTACCAGCCTTTTTACGGTATATAAGGCGTGTGAGCAGACGTAGTCACTGTTAAGGATACGGAGATGCCACGTACTCTGGTGCGACTGCGTTATCAGCACCTGACAGAGTCTAAAAAAGTTGCTGTTGTGGATTTGCATTTGACAGCTGGTCGATCTGTGCAGTGTCTGGGTTTTTAGGGCATTTAATTGTGACAGTGGAGCGATGTTGGACTGCATTGGAACGAGAGGGCAGGTATACTCTTTGTCAATGTTCTGGTCGACTTCATCTAAACTCAGTAACGGAGAATCGACATACTTTCCTGGGAACTTGGTGTTTGTTGTCATCATTTAATCATCATCATCATCATTCGTGACAGTGGCTGGATTGGATTGTGAAAAAATTAGACTGTGTAAAAAATTGGGACTTTGTATGGACGCTGATGACCACGCACTTGAGGGCCTCACAAATCAAACATGATTACTACCATCGACGTACTGTGCACCAAGCACGTTGTAACATCCCAACATCTGCGTCTGCCATCTGAGAACAAGTAATGGACTCCCTGAAATATCCAATGTCATCTCGGACCATTTGTCAGAGACTAGCAGCAGCCCGACAAGAGAACTATCATCCCATGTGAAGGCTGCCATCGACACCATAGAAGAAACGACTTTGTTCGGAAGGGGTCGCCACTAGGATGTACAGATCCCTCATGGTGGGCACTGGGTTCAGCGATTTCTCCGATTTTTTACATAACCACAGCGGCCTTACTCCTCATCACGTTGCGGGGACTGATCTAATGTGACACCATGTCAAGACTGGTAGTGATTGGCGGAACTCTGACGGCACAACCTTTGGTCAGGTGCATCCTGAGTCCTCTTATGTTACCTCTCGCGTAACAGTATCGTGGTACCATTTTTCAAAAAGACAGTTCTCGTTTACACATGACGCGTGTTTCTCTATGAACTGAACTGTTTGAGTGATGATGAAGTTCTCTTGTGGCCAGCAAGGCGCTAGATCTTTCCCCGAAATAAAATGTGATGGGCCATCTCGGCGGACGTAATACAACAGACCGTGGACCAACTTATCTCGGGAGAGGATGCAGCGCCTTTATGCCGCTCTTCCAAATTGAATTGGTGCATGCATTCAGGCCAGAGGAGGTACAACGTCATACTGATAGGTGGGTTCATACTGCCAAGTTCTTAGTAAATTTGATCCATTTTGTTATCTCGTGAAGTAACACTACGTGGTTTCTGGCAGTGAAGGTTCATTTCCTCTTCCCCTTCTATAGGGTTCATTTTTCGTCAAGCAGTGAAATTTATGTAGTCGAATTTCAGGGAGTAAGTTACGAAATGATATGAAAACGAGAATATTATTCCTCTCGTTCAGAATTTGTCAAAATTGAAATGGCGTACATTTTTGGACCGTTGCAAACAAACACAGGAAGCGTCGCAGTGTAGTAGATGGGATGCAACGGTGAACACAGCTGAGCGCCATAAAACAGCCCGTTGGTTCGACGACAGATTGGTGTGAGCTGGCCTGCTAGAGTACAACAGACCGCTGTCTGTGGCGTTCTCAGCTCGCCAATGTGAGGAGCCGGGCTGGTCGCCCAACTCACGTATGACCTGTGTCAGAAGACACGGTCTGGGCAGCCTGAAACCTACAATGTGTACGATTATATGCACAATTTACCTATATCGCTTCTTACCTCCATAGCATATTTACCATGTCGGTACACTACCGAGCATAGCTATATTAGGTTATCACTGATATGGAATCCTCCCAATCACTGTACATTCTGTTAATATGAGGGCTGATCAACGAACACTGAGACAGATTTTGTTGTTTCACGGATGTTTGTTACTTCATTTCAATGTTTTTATGATCTTTTTCAGAGTACTGCCCTTTTACTTGACCACACTTTATACAGCACATTTTCAGTCCTCAAATAAATGGTGCAGGGCAGTTTTTCCAGGTTCTTGAGAATCGCCTCACTTTTATTGAGCACTGCTACATACTTCTCAAATCGAACACCGCAAAGCTATGCCGGTAATAATGGGAATAAAATAAAATGACAGGCTGCATGGTAGGGGCTATAAGGCGGATGCGGTACACAAGTAATGTGGATTGGATTGGATTGTTTGAGCCGCGGGACTGCTACGGTCGCAGGTTCGAATCCTGCCTCGGGCATGGGTGTGTGTGATGTCCTTAGGTTAGTTAGGTTTAAGTAGTTCTAAGTTCTAGGGGACTTATGACCTAAGATGTTGAGTCCCATAGTGCTCAGAGCCATTTGAACCTTCTTTTTTTTTTTTTTTTTTTGATTGTTTGAGGGAAGAGACCAAACAGCGAGGTCATCGGTCTCATCGGATTAGGGAAGGACGGGGAAGGAAGTCGGCCGTGCCCTTTCAAAGGAACCATCCCGGCATTTGCTTGGAGCGATTTAGGGAAATCACGGAAAACCTAAATCAGGATGGCCGGACGCGGGATTGAACCGTCGTCCTCCCGAATGCGAGTCCAGTGTGCTAAGTAATGTTGAACTGAGACAGAAACTGCATTACTTTATTTCTGACATGAGGCCGCGCATTATCGTTATGAGATCGCCACTCAGGCCAAGAATGCGCTAGTCATTTGCTTTCAATGAACGTCCTCAGTTTAGCCAATACTGATGTGTAGTTTGCTGCTGTAACAGTAGAGTCAGTGCAACTACATACTGGTAAATCATTCCATGGCAGTCAAAAAATTTGATCCCTGTCACTGCAGATTTCCAAACTATGATGCATCATAATGATGCAGATACGACTCATACCGGCGATACTCGATTCCAGAAACGCATCACCTCAGTCAGCAAAGAGGTTCGGCACCTCACTGCTTATCTCCATTCACACAGCCTTTTGTTCGGGTGTCAAGAGACGTGGCATCCAGCGGCCACATACACCTATCATATGATCATGCGTAAGCTCACGAGACAAAATATTAATTAAGAGAACACATTGGTCAGTTTGGAGAGCAATACATGGTACAAAACTGGCACCAGGTGGTCATGTGACCATTGACTTATTCCAGCGGTCGAGGAATTGATGTACATGGGTCAGTTGGTTGTATGGACTAAACTCAACAGGATGCGTCGGCGTGGAGGTATGACAGAAAGAGAGAAATCAGCTATCGTGTTCGGACGTCCCCATGACCAGACTGTTGTGTATCAATGTCGGCTATCCATCGTGTCTATAGGGCACAGTGTACCACTCATAGCAATTTAACACACTACAAGAACAGTGATCGTAAAAATATTCTAACCGTCGAACACCGAAGACGAGTGTCACAACTCGTCAATGATAATCAGTTGTAAACCCGTGAAGAAATTGTGTTGTCAGTCAATGCAGGTTCAGTACTACCAATTACCGAGCGAGCTGCAAACAGTGCACTTTTGCAGTCGGCTGCCTTTGCCATTTCTGACAGCTGCACATAAATGGGCCATACAACACAGAATCTTGACAGTAGCTGGCTGGCGGCATGAGCCTGTAGTATGGTGCGACGAGTTGGAATTTTTCCTATTTCCAAACCAAACAAGGCGTCGTAGTGTGTGGGAGGTGCAGCTGAGGCCTGAATTGGTTCTGTGATGTTTTTGGTGTATCTTTCGTACTGTGAATTGGGTCTGCTCATTCAGGTTATCGTTAGCAAGAGCCAGGATGTTTATTTCAACGTTCTCGGTTACCGAGTGCTGCCGTTTCTTCTTCATCTTAATGATTAGGAATTGAGTATGTTGTGGATCGCCACGGTCTTTCAAGATGACAACAGTTATATTAACAACGCTGCACCTACAAGTTTCTGATGTGGTGAATACTCCGGTACCACGCATTAACTCATCCGATCTGCATCACACGAAAAATGTTTGGGACTATTTGCAACAGCGAGTGAAATGCAGCAATGGAAATTCATATTCAAATAGTTCAAATGGCTTTAAGCACTATGGGACTTAACATCTGAGGTCATCAGTCCCCCAGACCTAGAACTACTTAAACCTAACTAACCTAAGGACATCACACACATCCATGCCCGAGGAAGGATTCGAACCTGCGACCGTAGCAGCAGCGCGGTTCCTGACGGAAGCGCCTAGAACCGCTCGGTCACAACAGCCGACGAAATTCATGTAATTTAAGATCTAATATTCAATGAATACCGTCAACTTATTACGGTATACGTGAAGAATGTTTCTTTACCGAACTCAGGCCATTATCAAAGACTAAAGGCGGTGTTACACGGTACTAGCACAATGCACCTCAATAAATACATTGTCTGTAAGTCATCTCACATCCTATCTCCTAAACAACTGCATTACGCAATACAAAGATATATTTGAGTATCCATTTTAGTCGCATTGTCAATCTATACCAAAGCACAACTATACATAAATCACATACAATGTCTGTACACAGTGCCTCATCAAATATCCATCTTCAAGCCAGAGGGTGACGTGATTGGCTACCTGCGTGGACGACGACCAGAGCTGTGGTATAGACTGATGACCAAAACATTATCACCACCTGCTTAATGGCTTGTCTGTCCGTCTTTGGAACGAAATACATCATTGATTATTCGTATCACGGATCCGACAGTTCGTTGTTGGGTTTATGGAGGTATATGTCATTAGATGTCTACAAACACGCCATGTAATTCGCGTAAATAACGGGCCTCTAATTTGCGTTATCGGTGATGGCATCCGATAGCGATCCAGATGGGTTCCATAGGATTTGCATCTGGAATATTTGGGTGCCGAGACATCAAAGTGAGTTCACTATAATGTCCCTCAAACCACTACAGCACAGTTCTTGCTCTGAAACACCGACAATTACACTTCTGAAAGATGACATCGCCGTCGGGGAAGACATCAAGCATGAAGGGAAACAAGTGATTCCCAGCTGCCAGCGTGTCTTCTATTACTGCCACATGTGCCATGCAAGCGCAGTAGTTTGTTTCCCATAACATAATATTGCTCCCACCAGCCTGCGTCCGTGGGGGCGCTGCACGTTTCGAGCCGCCGTTCACCTCGATGACGGCGTTCGCGGAGATGAAAATCGACTTTGTGTAGCAAAAATGTGATTCACCCGATGAGACGACATATTTCTATTGATCGACGGACGAATGCAGATGGTACCGCGCCCACTGCAATCGTAACTGCCGATGTCGTTTGGTCAACATGTGAACCGTAGGAGTGGTCTTCTGCGGAGCTCTATGTTCAACACTATGCGACGAGCGGTGTGCTCCGAAACACGTATACCTACTACAGCATTGTTAGCGGCGATGCCACATACGACCATTTACCCTACTTTACAGAGCAAACGAGCCTTCGAACCCCGCGTTCTGTGAAGAGTCGTGGACGTCCAACTATTTAACGCCAGTTGGTAGTTTCACTGTCCTACGTCTTGCAGTAGATGCTCACGACAGCAGCACGCGATCATTCGTCCAACTTCGCCGCTTTCGAGGTACTCGTTCACAGGCTCTGTGTAATAATAATCTGTACTGCGACAAATTCGGCTTATCTCAGTGGATTTCGCCATTTGCATCCCACATCTCCGCTAGGTTGATCCGACTCTGTTGCTCTGACATACTTTTCACCGGGCGGCATCCAAGCCTGCGGTGGACAGTGGTCTTATTGTTTCCGCTTATCAGTGTATACTTGGTGTCACCAGTCGACGAAGATACAGACACTGTATAAATAGACACTGTAACCATCACTGGCATATCCATGCCTTGACGACCTAAAATGGCTATATAATGTTTCTTTGTGCGGGAATACCGAATTGTGCAATCGTTAGGATGGTGACTAGTGACATATATAAGTTTGGATCGGTCCTGGAGACATGCTCGGTTAGCCGAAGTGGCTGAAGCGACCACTCGCAATAAGCGGGAGATCCGATTTAGAGTCCCAGTCCGACACACATTTCCTTGTGTAACAAACACCTGACGTCAGTGCATGATCGCAGACTGTGAATAGTGTTTATCGTAGTAATCGTCGGTGAAAGTGTGTGTTCTTTGGGCATGCATGCAGGTCTGAAGGACATTGTTTTGTGAAGACACCGTGACATTATAGCCATCAATGATGTATCCATGCCTCGACGGGCTAAAATGACGATATAATAATTATCTCCCTGTGAAGGAATAGTGAGTTAGGCTAGCATAAGGGCTGCGACTACGTGACATGTCAAAACTTGGACTGGTTCTGAGGATGTGCTCGGATAGCCGAAGTTGCTAAGGCGACCACGCGCGATAAGCGGAAAAACTGGCTTCAAGTCCCGGTCTGGCAGAAATTTCCATGTGTTGCAAATACCAGACGTTAATGCGTAGTCGCAGGATACAAACGTGTTTCACGAAAAAGAAGAAGAAATTATCGTCCGAAGAGTTAATTTAGCTTATAGAAAAGTCAAAACAACCTTTGGTGTAATTACGACAAATGCACACAAAATAATAGTGCAACGAGAATTCCACTGCAAACGCAGAGGAGAGAACGGGTAAGTGGAAAGAGAAGGCGTCCATGAGGGGGAAGAATTATCTATTTGAATGAGGATGAAATGGGAGTCGATATGGAAGATACATGGGTCCAATATTTAAGTTAAATTTTTATTCAGCTTTGGGGACTTGCGATTACTAAGAAAGGGTAGACAAAATTCCTTTTTCCTCCTCGCAGTGGGTTTCAACACAATACAGGAAACTTGTATTTATGGTTTATCGGCTTACGATTAGAATACTACTACGGAATCCGAATCGTCCGAAACATTATAATTCTATGCGTTGACATATTGAAACTATCCTCTCAGATCCAGCAGCTGGAGAGATCTACCTCATAAATCGTGCACCAATAATCCGAACCAATTTACCCATTCATTTTACGTGACTTCAATTAACAATGAAGGATCCGTTTGCAATACCAGTAAACAAGGCTCAAGGTCAGACAGGGGGTCTGGCAGGGAAAGAGGAGATGGACAGAGACCAGGAGGGAGGAGGGGATGGTGTGGGAGAGGGGGAGGAGGTGCCTGGCCGAAACAAGGAGGAAGAGATGGACAGACAGAGGGAGGAGAAGATGATTGGGACGTACATCCGATTCCTATACATATCTAGCAATTACGAAGTTTTCCGTGTTCTCTAGTAGTATGTAAAGACAAGATGTTCTTCAAAGTTGTTTCCAAAAACCTCAAAAAATTCTTGACCATTTTCCTTCAGATTTTTACACGTTTCTCTAACTAACATTTAGACGGATGTAAGCTACATGCTTTTAATATCTATGACGTGTAAATATATATTTCTATCTATAATAATATAGATGAAGATGACATGATGTTTAATGCTATTTCTAAAACTATCGAAAATTCGTTAGCCATTTTACGTGATATTTTTACGTGATACACTAATAAAAATTCGGGGTTTTCTCCCTGTAATTAATTTTAAAGAAAAATTGTGTGCACAACGATAAGCTGTTCTGTTTTATTCCTCGTAGTCGTTTTAACAGAAAGCAGGAAAGTTGTATTTATGGTTTATGGTTTATCAGCTTTACTGTATGATTAAATGATGATGGCGTCCTCTTGGGTAAAATATTCCGAAAGGCAAAATAGTCCCCCATTCGGATCTCCGGGCGGGGACTACTCAAGAGGACGTCGTTATCAGGAGAAAGAAAACTGGCGTTCTACGGATCGGAGCGTGGAATGTCATATCCCTTAATCGGGCAGGTAGGTTAGAAAATTTAAAAAGGGAAATGGATAGGTTAAAGTTAGATATAGTGGGAATTAGTGAAGTTCGGTGGCAGGAGCAACAAGACTTCTGGTCAGGTGAATACAGAGTTATAAATACAAAGTCAAATAGGGGTAATGCAGGAGTAGCTTTAATAATGAATAGGAAAATAAGAATTCGGGTAAGCTACTACAAACAGCATAGTGAACGCATTATTGTGGCCAAGATAGACACGAAGCCCACGCCTACTACATTAGTACAAGTTTATATGCCAACTAGTTCTGCAGACGATGAAGAAATTGAAGAAATGTATGATAAGATAAAAGAAATTATTCAGGTAGTGAAGGGAGACGAAAAATTAATAGTCGTGGGTGACTGTAATTCGACAGTAGGAAAGCAGATGACAATTATAAGAGTCGAGGGACATGAAAGGGAAGCAGCGGTTGGGAAGGGAGTGAGACAGGGTTGTAGCCTCTCCCCGATGCTATTCAATCTGTATATTGAGCAAGCAGAAGAGGAAACGAAAGAAAGATTCGGAGTAGGTATTAAAGTCCATGGAGAAGAAATAAAAACTTTGAGGTTCGCCGCTGAAATTGTAATTCTGTCAGAGACAGCAAAGGACTTGGAAGAGCAGTTGAACGGAATGGACAGTGTCTTGAAAGGAGGGTATAAGATGAACATCAACAACAGCAAAACGAGGATAATGGAATGTAGTCGAATTAAGTCGGGTGATGCTGAGGGAATTAGATTAGGAAATGAGAGACTTCAAGTAGTGCTATTTGGGGAGCAAAATAACTGATGATGGTCGAAGTAAAGAGGATATAAAATGTAGACTGGCAATGGAAAGGAAAGCCTTTCTGAAGAAGAGAAACTTGTTAACATCGAGTATAGATTTAAGTGTCAGGAAGTCGTTTATGAAAGTATTTGTATGGAGTGTAGCCATGTATGGAAGTGAAACATGGACGACAAATAGTTTAGACAAGAAGAGAATAGAAGCTTTCGAAATGTGGTGTTACAGAAGAATGCTGAAGATTAGATTGGTAGATCACATAACTAATGGAGAAGTACTGAATAGAATTGGGGAGAACAGGAGTTTGTGGCACAACTTGAGCAGAAGAATGGTTCGGTTGGTAGGACATGTTCTGAGGCATCAAGGGATCACCAATTTAGTACTGGACGGCAGCGTGGAGGGAAAAATCGTAGAGGGAGACCAAGAGATGAATGATGAATACACTAAGCAGATTCAAAAGGATGTAGGCTGCAGTAGGTACTGGGAGATGAAGAAGCTTGCACAGGATAGAGTAGCATGGAGAGCTGCATCAAACCAGTCTGAGGACTGAAGACCACAACAACAAAAACAACAACAACAATCGGCTTGTTATTAAAATGGTTCAAATGGCTCTGAGCACTATGGGACTTAACTGCTGTGGTCATCAGTCCCCTAGAACTTAGAACTACTTAACCTAAGGACATCACACACATCCATGCCCGAGGCAGGATTCGAGCCTGCGACCGTAGCGGTCACGCGGCTCCAGACTGTAGCGCCTAGAACCCCGAACCCCAAGGCCACTGCGGCCGGCGCTTGTTATTAGATTAATACTAAGGAATCTGTATTACCCCAAACTTTGAGGGGTCTCTCTCATGCTCTGTATACAAACAATCCCAACCAATTTTCCCATTCATTTTAAGCGACTTCAGTTTCCAACGAATGTTTCATTTACAGTATTAATAAACAAGACCCAAGGTAAGAGAGAGATGGGAAGAGGTGTTGGACAGAGAAAGGTGGAGTTGGACAGGGAGGGGAGGGGGACAGAGAGACAGCGAAGTAAGAGCTGGAGAAAGACGAGTGGGAGGAAGAGATAAAAAGGGGGAATAGCAGACTAAGACCAATATCCAATTCCCATACTTAGTAAATAAAAAACAGGCTTAAGATTGAAAAGTAGGCGAAGTTAATTGATTTTGCTAACTTGAAAGCAAAATAACGCCAGGAAGGAAGGAGAACTTAGAAAATAGACTAAACTGTGTGGATAAAAAATCCCATGACAAGATCGCTAAAACTCCTGTTTTGATTACTAGTTCCAGCTCATTGACGAGCCATTTTCTGAAGAAAAAAAATTATCTGATTCAGTGTGTATCAGCCACCAGGCGAAAGCAGATAAGCACAAGCAGTCCTTGGCAAGAGGAGTTGGCTAGAATGTAATACCGAACTTAATATGTGAAAACAAATTCTGAAAATGTACGTTTGGAACACAACATTGGCTGTTATTGTATCATCGACTGTGGGAAAACCGGAAAAGACGAGAGTCGAAGGTTTTTATATTTGTACTACATAGGGGTATTGATATTTAGGTGGAATCATAAGATAAGGAATAAGGCGGTTCTCCTCAGAACCGGCGAGGAAAGGAATATGTGGAAAACAGTGACGAAAAGAAGGGACTTGATGACGAACATGTGTTAAGATATCGACGAATAACTTCTGGGGTACTTGAGAAAACTGTTGGATGTGAAGACAGAGATTGGAATACATCAAACAGATAACGGAGTACTACTCTAAGATGACGAGGTTGGCATTCGACAAGAATTCGTGGCGACCACGTTGAATCAGGTAAATGACGAGTGACTCCAAAAAACAAAAACAAAACAAAAAATCAGGATGAGACTGTGCTTTAATACAAAGGCACATCCCGCCAACAAGAAGATTTAAATAACAATTAACTTTTTAGAGGAACAGTTTACGTCTAACGTTAATTATTTGCAACTAGGACGACTAGGCCCTTAATTGTCCTTGGATAGGGAAAACGAGCGCCATTGGAGCGAGATAATTGTGACACAACGTCTCACCTATGTTTTGCACCACTACAATCAAACGTATGCGTCTGCTCGTGAGTGTCAGGGAAGAAGTCTCGTGTGCCTCTCACGAGTGCCAAGGACGAATTGCCTTTTCCGAGCGGTACCGTTTCCAGACTGTCTCGCATTATTACGTGCTAGTATCTCCTTCCACTTAACTTTGGCTTTTAATTTCATTGTGCAGTAACGGCGGCTTTGCAAGAGTAGTTAGTTTTTCCAGACGACTTGATGAGAGATCATCTGTGTTTTCTTCAATGTTTTAAATTTAGGAAACGGTTTTTACATTAAATATTACATATATAATAGGACATTTTATGCGCACGTGGTCGCCCTGTCCTTTGGAGTCCCATCCCCATCCCATCAACGGTTGAGCTTGGCACTGCCACGTCGGCATTATCCCTCGAGCCACATTGCACCGACCCCTACACAACAAACTGCTGTCTGTCTTGAAACCTCAGCCAGTCTCCCTGACCCTGTTACCAGTCTTGCTACCGCCCTCACCGTCATCTTCGACCATAACCGTAGCATCTCACATTTAAACATGTTCTCCTCTCAGACATGTGTTCTATCCTACTACACACACACACACTCACAGACACACACACACACACACACACAAGAATGCATATAGATCCAAAACTTTAAAAACTGAATCTCATTTGATTGCAGTATCCTACTCAATACAGATATAAAATAGAACTAAAAATTAAATTACAAGAGTGCTAACAGCTGTCCACATACTTATATCACGTGCATCTTAATTCTCAGTCAGAACATGGTAATGGCAGCAGTGACGATGGAGTTGTCAACCTACACCATCTGACCGGAAGTATCCTAACACAGATTAGTGGACATTAATACGGGGTGTGTCAAGCCTTCGGTTTTACGACAGCTTTGATGGAAACACTTTCAATGAGGTGTCTCGACGTCTTTGGAGGAATGGCAGACCAAACTTCCCCAAGATCCGAAACCAGGGAAAGTATTGATGTTGGACGCAGGCTCTGACCCAAAACCGATGCTGTAAGTCGTTCCGGAGATGTTCCGTTGCGTTCAGATCCGGACTCGGTTCAGGTCACACCACTTCAGAATGATTTTGTGTACAAAACATCTCACAGATGTTGCTTTGTGAGAGGGCGCGATGTCTTGTTGTTACGACCATCGTCTCCGAACTGTTTCTCTGCTATAGGCAGTGCACAAGGCTGCAGAATTTGTTCATATCCTTCCTCAATCAGCGTTTTCTTGCAAGCAGTAAGGAGACCACAACCCCGCCACGAAAAGCATCATCATAATCTTAACACTACGTCCCCTGTGCTTCACTGCTAGCACCATATACGATGTCAGGTAGCGTTCTCCAGGCATTCGCGGAACCCAATCGTTCCATGGGATTGCCACAAGGTACGGCGTGACTCATCACTGAAAATCTCATGTTCTTTCAATTTGACAACCGTTATTGATTTTCCTACTCGGGTGGTAAAGGATAGCAGCTCACTGATAGATAACTTCTTTATAGACCAAGATAAATTTAACCAGATAAATGCTCAGCCTGTTGAGAATGGTCTTTCTGATCATGGTGCACAGCTAGTTACAATATATGACATAGCTCCATTTAGCAATACTAATCAGTCCTCCAAAGTAGTACGTTCAGTCAACGATTTAACAATTGCAAATTTCAGGGAAAGCCTACAGCAGTTAGACTGGGATGAGGTGTACCGTGAACCTGATGCCAATTTAAAATATAATTTATTTCATGACATTTTTGTAAATGCATTTGAAAACTGCTTCCCCAAGAAAATAGTTAAATATACTCGTAAGAAACCTTGTAACAAACCATGGCTTACTAAGGGTATAAAAATATCTTGTAACCGGAAAAGGGAAATGTATCTGACAGCAAGAAAGAGTAGTGACCCAGAAACTATCAAACATTATAAAAACTACTGTGTTATATTAAGAAAAGTTATTAAAAAATCCAGAAGTATGTGTATCATGTCTGAAATCAGCAACTCTGATAATAAAATTAAAACAATTTGGAATATTATTAAAAGAGAAACAGGTCAACCAAGAGCACAGGAAGACAGTATTACCATCAAATTGAATGAAAACTTTACGAACAAAAAGTCAGAAGTTGAAAATATTTTTAATAATCATTTTCTAAATGTTGTGGATATAGTAGGATCCAGCTGTTCATTAGAAGATGCTAGGCTGTTAATGGAAGAGGCCATACCTATGCAATTTGATACAATTGAAATCTCACCCACTTCTCCCTCTGAAATTAGTAAAATAATAAACTTGCTTAAAAGCAAAAACTCACATGGAATTGATGGCATTTCCAGCAAAATACTAAAAGCTTGTTCTCAACAGATAAGTAAGATTCTCAGCCACCTGTGTAATAGCTGTCTGGAACAGGGCATTTTCCCTGATAGACTGAAATATGCTATTGTTATACCTTTGCATAAAAAGGGGGATAGATCTGATGTCAACAATTACCATCCAGTCTCCCTTCTAACAGCTTTATCCAAAATTTTTGAGAAAGTAATGTATTCAAGAGTAGCTTCACATATCTGTAACAATGAAGTACTAACAAAATGTCAGTTTGGTTTCCAGAAAGGTTTTTCAACAGAAAATGCCATATATGCTTTCACTAATCAAATTTTGAATGATCTGAATAACCGAACACCACCCATTGGGATTTTTTGTGATCTCTCAAAGGCTTTTGATTGTGTAAATCATGAAATTCTGCTAGACAAGCTCAAGTATTGTGGCATGAGTGGGACAGTGCACAAATGGTTTAATTCGTACCTAACTGGAAGAGTGCAGAAAGTTGAAATAAGTAGTTCTCATAATATGCAAAGATCAGTACATTCCTCAAACTGGGGAACTATCAAGAATGGGGTTCCACAAGGGTCAGTCTTGGGTCCTTTGTTGTTCTTAATATATATTAATGACGTGCCATTC
Source organism: Schistocerca cancellata (assembly GCF_023864275.1). Taxonomy (NCBI): domain Eukaryota; kingdom Metazoa; phylum Arthropoda; class Insecta; order Orthoptera; family Acrididae; genus Schistocerca; species Schistocerca cancellata. The sequence goes on from NC_064627.1 coordinate 266,373,705, forward strand.
TGTATTCATGAAGAGGCAAAGTTAGTTCCCTTTGCTGATGATACAAGTAGAGTAATCACACCTGACAAACAAGAATTAACTGATGAAATTGTCAATACTGTCTTTCAGAAAATTACTAAGTGGTTCCTTGTAAACGGACTCTCACTGAATTTTTATAAGACACAATACATACAGTTCCGTACAGTGAATGGTATGACGCCATTAATAAATATAGACCTTAATCAGAAGCATATAGCTAAATTAGAATATTCCAAATTTTTAGGTGTGTCCATTGATGAGAGATTAAATTGGAAGAAACACATTGATGATCTGCTGAAACGTTTGAGTTCAGCTACTTATGCAATAAGGGTCATTGCAAATTTTGGTGATAAACATCTTAGTAAATTAGCTTACTACGCCTATTTTCACTCGTTACTTTCATATGGCATCATATTTTGGGGTAATTCATCACTGAGGAATAAAGTATTTATTGCACAAAAGCGTGTAATCAGAATAATAGCTGGAGTCCACCCAAGATCATCCTGCAGACATTTATTTAAGGATCTAGGGATATTCACAGTAGCTTCTCAGTATATATACTCTCTTATGAAATTTGTTATTAACAACCAAACCCAATTCAAAAGTAATAGCAGTGTGCATGACTACAATACTAGGAGAAAGGATGATCTTCACTATTCAAGATTAAATCTAACTTTGGCACAGAAAGGGGTGAATTATACTGGCACTAAAGTCTTTGGTCACTTACCAAATAGTATCAAAAGTCTGACAGATAACCAACAAGTATTTAAGAAGAAATTAAAAGAATTTCTGAATGACAGCTCCTTCTACTCCATAGAGGAATTTTTAGATATAAATTTAAAAAAATATTAAAAAAATAAAATAAAAAATAAAAATAAAAAACAAAAAAATGAAAAAGTTGTTATATTAACTTCAGTATGTTGTTAAATTAACTTAATTATGTCATGTATTGGAAAATTTGACTCGTTCCACATCATTACGAAATATCGTATTCACGATCCATGGAACTAGTATTAATCTAATCTAATCTAATCTAATCTAATCCAGTCATCCACAGTCCAGTGCCGTCGCTCTTTACACCATATCAATCATCACTTACGAGGGGGAGTTGGAAAACAAGTTTCCCCTGTCGACTGTAGTCAGAGTTGTGCGATATGGGCGAAAGACGACACGGCAGGTGAACGTGCACGTGCAAGACACCGATACACCATTGGGTAGAGGTCGACCGCGATCAAGCAGATGGCACTGTCGCAGTGCCTGCGCAAAGCGGAGGCCAGCCGCTCAGTCTTTTCCCGCAGCTGTGGACAGATGGTGCGTTTTGGAGTCGTGGTCAAAGGCAGAAGTGAGAGCTGTTATCCGCTATGAATGGGCATGTGGAGTATCAGGCACAGAAATTCATAACCGCCTTGTTGAGGTGTATGGGTCAGGTGTGATGTTGAGGCAAATGCTGCAGAGACGGTGCCAGCAATTCAATGACGGACGTTAGCAAGGATATACCGAGACCTGGACGGACGAGCATGGCCACTACAGATGCAAATGTCAGGAAGGTGGATGACATGATTAAAGCGAAACTGTGTATCACCATCTAAGGAGTAGCGGCAGAACATGAAATCGGACATGGGCAAGCTCACAAGATCATCCACGACATACTTCGATACATTAAGGTGTCAGCACGATGGGTGCCCTGCGAACTGACCCCGACACACATGGGAGAACGCAAAGCGTTCAGCCTGGGACAGCTCGTGCGTTACCATGAATCTGGCAATGGCCTGCTGTTTCGGACTGTGACGGGGGATGAAACGTGGGTCCACCATTACACGCCCGAATCGAAGGCCGCATCCATGGAGTGGAAACATCCGTCATCACCTGTCCGAAAGAAGTTCGACAACACGCCCTCTGCAAGGTAAAGTGCTACTCACAGTTTTCTGGGACGCCAAAGGAGTTTTGCAGCTGGACTTTCTGGAGGATGCAACCATCAATGCTGTGCGGTACTGTGCCACTCTGTCGAAATTGAAAGAGGTGATTCGGGAAAAGCGGCCTGGCCTTCTCAGACCTGGCGTTCTGCTGTTGGATGACAATGCGAGACCACACACGACGACGGCAACGCAAAACCATATTGCAACTCTTGGTTGGGAGCGTCTACACCATCCGCCTTACAGTCCGGATCTCGCACCAAGTGACTTCCATCTGTTTCCTGCTTTGAAGAAGACTCTCGGCGGAAGGCGCTTTGGCAGCAATGCTGACGTCAAGCAAGCCATTCAACGTTTCTTCCGTATGCAACGCCCTGATTTTTTCCTGGAAGGCTTTTTGAAGCTTATAAAGCGGAATGACCAATGTCTCAATGTACTTGGAAATTATGTAGAAAAATAAAGATATGTCTTATGTTTAACGTCTCATTCTCATTTTTTTCCTGTCACACACAACTCTGACTACAGTCGACAGGTGACACTTATTTTCTAACTCCCCCAACGTAATATTGACTGCAGAAATGTGTGGCTTGTGAGCAGCTGCACGATCGATGCACCCCAATGTTTTTCATCTCGCCGCGCGCAGCTACTGTCCTAACTGAACTACTGGTAGCATTATGACAGTCAAGAGTGTTTTCATGCGATTTTTTGGAACCACCCTCCACAATACAAGACGTTCTTTGACCTTCAGTGTATGAAATGGTCTTGGTTTAAATGTGGTGTAGGTTTCTTCATGTCAACAACAGTCAAAGCCTCCAGAAGGGTTGAATCCGTTACGCAAGTGACATCTGGTGACTAAATTACGTTCGAAGACACTGAGCTCTGCTGACCGACCCATTTTGTTTTTACTGCTTCTATACTGACAACACATTACTGCGACTGCTACGGTCGCAGGTTCGAATCCTGCCTCGGGCATGGATGTGTGTTATGTCCTTAGGTTAGTTAGGTTAAAGTACTTCTAAGTTCTAGGCGACTGATGACCTCAGAAGTTAAGTCGCATAGTGCTCAGAGCCATTTGAACCATTTTGAACACAATACTCCCAGCCTCCATTTATACTGGCGTGTCCGCCTCTTGTGACATCTAGTGGCCAAATCTGCATTACGTAGAGGTGTAAAGTTAATGCTGATCAGACAGTTTATATGAGCGTTGTTCGACACCACCGTAATAAAATATTTCTTCCAAAGAATCATAATCGTCGTATTTGTTTCAGGTACGTGGTGCCCTTAGCAGTTGGAGGAGCTTGAGGCTCATAGCCGGAATGGAAGATGGGGAGTGGTACGGCGCCCCTGTGGCGTCGATGCAGTGGTGAAGTTACTGGTGCGCCCGAGCTCGTGCTGGCCATTAGGGCGGTGTGAGGTGGAGGATGGGAGCGGCAGCTCAGAGCGTGCGTCTGCAGCGGCGCGGCCAGCAGGCCAACGCGAGCAGATGGTGATGGCCGCGGCTCTGGCGCTGTCTCTGGCGGCGGTGGTCGCCGCCGCGGCGGCCATCGTGGCGCCGGCGCCGCTGCAGCCAGCCGTCGTCCGACACGGCAACCTCTCGGCCGGCGCGCCCGCTGAACTGGACGTCTCCACACACGTACGCTACACCCTCGAAATCTTGTTCTTCAGTAATGGCTACTCCTTAATACCAGGCATCACGTATGATCTACAGGGAAATACTGGCTGTGACGCCATTTAACATTACGAGTTCCCCTTAATAAAGGTTTTCTAGCAGGTGAGGAATTAAAACCATACATTTCTAATATACAGGGTGTTACAAAACGGTACGGCCAAACTTTCAGGAAACATTCCTCACACACAAATAAAGAAAAGATGTTATGTGGACATGTGTCCGGAAACGCTTAATTTCCATGTTAGAGCTCATTTTAGTGTCGTCAGTACTTACAGTACTTCCTTGATTCACCGGCAGTTGGCCCAATTCAAGGAAGGTAATGTTGACTTCGGTGTTTGTGTTGACATGCGACTCATTGCTCTACAGTACGTAGCATCAACAGGTTAGTGTTCATCACGAACGTGGTTTTGCAGTCAGTGCAATGTTTACAAATGCGGAGTTGGCAGATGCCCATTTGATGTATGGATTAGCACGCGGCAATAGCCGTGGCGCGGTACGTTTGTATCGAGACAGATTTCCAGAACGAAGGTGTCCCGACAGGAAGACGTTCGAAGCAATTGATCGGCGTCTTAGGGAGCACGGAACATTCCAGCATATGACTTGTTGCTGGGGAAGACGTAGAACGACGAGGACACCTGCAATGGACGAGACAATTCTTCGTGCAGTTGACGATAACCCTAATGTCAGTGTCAGAGAAGTTGCTGCTGTATAAGGTAACGTTGACCACGTCATTGTATGGAGAGTGCTACTGGAGAACCAGTTGTTTCCGTACCATGTACAGCGTGTTCAGGCACTATCAGCAGCTGATTGGCCTCGACGGGTACACTTCTGCGAATGGTTCATCCAACAATGTGTCAATCCTCATTTCAGTGCAAATGTTTCTTTACGGATGAGGCTTCATTCCAACGTGATCAAATTGTAAATTTTCACAATCAACATGTGTGGGCTGACGAGAATCCGCACGCAATTGTGCAATCACGTCATCAACACAGATTTTCTGTGAACGTTTGGGCAGGCATGGTTGGCGATGTCTTGATTGGGCCCCATGTTCTTCCACCTACGTTCAGTGGAACACCATATCATGATTTCATACGGGATGCTCTACCTGTGGTGCTAGAACATGTGCCTTTACAAGTACGACACAACATGTGGTTCATGCACGATGGAGCTCCTGCACATTTCAGTCGAAGTGTTCGTACGCTTCTCAACAACAGATTCGGTGACCGATGGATTGGCAGACGCGGACCAATTCTATGGCCTCCACGCTCTCCTGACCTCAACCCTTTTGACTTTCATTTATGGGAGGATTTGAAAGCTCTTGTCTACGCAACCCCGGTACCAAATGTAGATACTCTTCGTGCTCGTATTGTGGACGGCTGTGATGCAATACGCCATTCTCCAGGGCTGCATCAGCGCATCAGGGATTCCATGCGACGGAGGGTGGATGCATGTATCCTCGCTAACGGAGGACATTTTGAACATTTCCTGTAACAAAGTGTTTGAAGTCACACTGGTACGTTCTGTTGCTGTGTGTTTCCATTCGATGATTAATGTGATTTGAAGAGAAGTAATAAAATGAGCTCTAACATGGAAAGTAAGCGTTTCCGGACACATGTTCATATAACATATTTTCTTTCTTTGTGTGTGACGAATGTTTCCTGAAAGTTTGGCCGTACCTTTTTGTAACACCCTGTATAGGGTATGACTGTTATAAGTACATTTTGTATCCCACCTGGAAGGCTGCGCGTGGGTAAGGAACAGGAACGGAAAAAGGTGCTAATCTCTCGGTACTACAAATACGGTTTAAGCACCTTTACTAGTGGATAAACATATGCAAACATATTACATAATATTACATAACTTGCAAGGTGGTGTGAAGTTGAAGCGAAGTGTCCTGGCTATCTGCACCTGATGAAATGGGATGCATCTTTAGCGGAGGTCGTAGAGTTCTCCAGCGCCGGCTAGAGGGCGCTGTCGTCGGTGTCTGTCATAGTGCCAACCTAAGCAGTGGCATTGTAGCTATCGATACCACAGTGCAGATTTCGTTTGTGTTACCAAACCTTTTCGCGGGGTGTGGGTGACATAATCCCCACTATATGTATTTCTTTACAACGAGTAAGGGAGTATGTCTTACCACTTCTGTACGCTCCTGCCATCTACATCTTTCACATGGATAATCTGAAAATCACATTCAAGTGCCTGGCAGAGGGTTCATCGAACCACCTCCACAGTTCTCTATTATTCCAATCTCGTATAGCACGCGGAAAGAATGAACACCTACATCTTTCCGTACGAGCTCTGACATCCCTTATTTTATCGTGGCGATCGTTCCTCTCTAAGTAGGACTGTGTCAACAAAATATTTTCGCGTTCGGAGGAGAATGTTGGTGATTGGAATTTCGTGAGAAGATTCCGTCGCAATGAAAAACGTCTTTCTTTTAATGATGTCCAACCCAAATCCTGTATCATTTCTATGACACTCTATCCCATATTTCGCGATAATACAAAACGTGCTGGTTTTCTTTGAACTTTTTCGATGTACTTCGTCAGTCTTATCTACTAAGGATCCCACACCGCTCAGCAGTATTCTACAGGAGGACGGACAAGCGTAATCTAGGCAGTCTCCTTAGTACATCTGTTACATTTTCTAAGTGTACTGCCGATAAAACGCATTTTATGGTTACATTTCCCCACAACATTTTCTATGTCTTTCTTCTAATTTAAGTTTTTCGTAATTGTAATACCTGGGTATTTAGCTGAATTTACGGCTTTTAGATTAGACTGATTTATCGTGCAACTGAAGTTTAACGAGTGCCTTTTAGCACACATGTGGATGACCTCACACTTTTCGTTGTTTAGGGTCAACTGCCACTTTTCGCACCATTCAAATATCTTTTCTGAATCGTTTTGCAGTTTGTTTTGATCTTCTGATGACTTTATTAGTCGATAAACAACAGCGTCATCTGCAAACAACCGAAGACGGCTGCTCAGATTGTCTCCAAAATTTATATAGATAAGAAACAGCAAGGGGGCTATAACACTACCTTGGGGAACGCCAGAAATCACTTGTGTTTTACTCGATGACTTTCCGTCAGTTACTACCAACTGTGACCTCTCTGACAGGAAATCACAAATCCAGTCACATAACTCAGACGATATTCCACAAGCACGCAATTTCACTACGGGCCGCTTGTGTGGTACAGTGTCAAAAGCCTTCTGGAAATCCAGAAATACGGAATCGATCTCAAATCCCTTGTCAATAGCACTCAACACTTCCTGTGAATAAAGAGCTAGTTGCGTTTCACAGGAACAATGTTTTCTAAACACATGTTGACTGTGTGTCAATAGATAGTTTTCGTCTACTGTCAGTCCGCTGCACAAGATGTTGTTTTTCCTTGTTGTGAAATAAAGTCTTCAGAACTGCGGGAGGTATATGTCCCACCAAACAACGCTGTTTTAATAGTTTTTGGGAAGTATGGTTACCACCAAAGTAGCTTTTGGAAGGGACTTGCGAAGTATACCCCACAAAATTAAAGTGTCATGTGCAGTCCTTCGGAAGCATACTTATCGCCAACTTGTTGGAACCCCAAAGCTTTTGGGAATACGTCTTACCATTTCTGTCTGTGCCTGACATCTTGTGGTAGTACATTGCACCAGGTGTATGACAACTGCAATAACAGTCAGTTTCTGTTTGTCGTGGGATCACTACTGTTATCGGAAAACATTGCTTCGCTTCTCCAATATACATTATTGTGCGATGTATCAGCCCATACTTTTATTGCGTGATAAAGTTTCAAGGATTGTTTTCACGTTGTGGTAAGTAAACTTTAACATCAGTAACAATAATTTTTAGATAAAGTAAAAGAAAACATAAAATAAAAGGGAAAAACCTTTCCCTGTTTTTTATTTTTTACCTGTAATGGGCAACACGTAATAGCTCACAGATGGGAAGTGGGATATCTGTTTATCACCATAGTTTTAATACCTCACAAAGGTGTCGTAGTGGTATATGTATCACCATAGTTTTTGGCCCTATATCACAAAAATAAGAATATCAAGATATAAATATTGTCATTTGACAAAAATTCTAATAGTATACTGAAAAAATTATCTTCGCAGAGCTGATACAAAAAATGCGCCCGCGAACGGGTTAACATGTACACATGTAAGTTTGGTCGTTGTTCTTTTCTGTTCGTCTAACAGTGTTCCCGCAAACGCATTACATAATTTACTACCTGATGTTTTCTGCACGGTAGTAACAGCACCACTTCGAGGACTCCTGTCCAGGGGCAATAATGGCTTTCACTTTCCACGTGTACTTGGAGGTACTAACCAACCTAAAAACACACGATTCGTAGTAGCTACAGTTATTAGTCTCCCAATGACGTAAATACCCGTACATACGTAATTTAGTTCAGTGTACCGTCGTCAGTTAGCAATAGAAATATTGGCACTTATACTCGTTACACCCTGCATAGTGTTCCATCTACTCTGCCTGACAAAAAAGAGAAGCACCCAGAAGATATGGCCTGATGCAAATCTAACAGCTTACTCGTACACACCGCAGACGGATGTGTAAAAGATCAGAGCTGCAATTTTCCCTGACAGAATGGACACGAATGTGTTGTCGCCAGGCCTGCCACTATATACAGCGAAGGGGCAAACGTATGAAAAAAAAGACAACACATTACTATGCCTAATAGATCATTAAAAATAGCTTCCAGTCATCTCCGCTCGGATGAATATAGGTCATCTATGGTTTTCAAGGAAACCTTACACAATCCCCCATGCAAAACTGTGGCAACTTCAGGTAACGAAGATGAAAGTAGATGGCGATCACGCACCCGCCTCCCCAAAGTAGACTATAAAGGCTCGATATTACTGAGATCTGGTTACTGTGGTGGCCAGGGGAGAAGCGACAATTCATCCCCGTGCTCACGAAACCACTCCTGGCCGGTGCGAGCTGTCTGACCGAGGGTCCTGTTGTCTTGGAACACAGCGTGACTATTGGGTGGCAAACATTATTCAATGAAACGGAAATGGACAGCCAGAAAGGTCACATAATCCTTGGCAATAGTGAGACTTTGCAGAGTAACACGAGCCGCGCGGGGTAGCCGAGCGGTCGTAGGCGCCTTATCACGGTTCGCGCGGCTACCCCCGTCGGAGGTTCGAGTCCTCCTTCGAGTATGGGTGTGTGTTCTGTCCTTAGCGTAAGTTACTTTAAGTTAGATTAAGTAGTGCTTAAGCCTAGCGAGGGATGACTTCAGCAGTTTGTTCCCACAGTCCTTACCACAAATTTCCAATTTCCAGAGGAACAGTAACTACGACATATCTCCCCAGATCATCACCAAGCCAATGTCACGGTTCACTCTTGGTACGCAGACTCTGCCATAAATTGGGAACAGCATGAAACAGGTCTCATCTGACCAAATGACTTTCTTCCATTAGTCAGAAGCCCAGTATTTATGGCTTCGGCACTATGTTTTCTTGTTACGGGCCTTTGCATCACTTATGCGTGGTTTTAGAATATCTGCTCAGACTGAAATTTGCTATTTATGGCCCGCATCTCGTGGTCGTGCGGTAGCGTTCTCGCTTCCCACGCCCGGTTTCCCGGGTTCGATTCCCGGCGGGGTCAGGGATTTTCTCTGCCTCGTGATGGCTGGGTGTTGTGTGCTGTCCTTAGGTTAGTTAGGTTTAAGTAGTTCTCAGTTCTAGGGGACTTTTGACCACAGCAATTGAGTCCCATAGTGCTCAGAGCCATTTGAACCATTTTTTTTTTTTTTGCTATTTATGGAGATGGCTTCGTGTAATTTGGGCGCTGACAAGGTTGACGGATGCGAGATTCTGTTCTCCAGTGACTTTCGCAGCTGTCGTACTTGTTTTTTCGACACAATCCTCTTCAGCGAACATCTTTCACTTCGAGGAACACGTGCATCTCCGTCCGTGTTACGACATAGCGGATGATATGCTTCCGCTTTCCCTGTATACAGTATAAATCTCTTACGCCGTTCCTCTTGAAACACCAATGAATTCGGTTACCTTGGTTACAGGAGCAGTCGCCTTATGCGCACTAGCAATTCATCCACGCCGGCCACTGTGGCCGAGCGGTTCTAGGCGTTTCAGTCCGGAACCGCGCTACTGCTACGGTCACAGGTTCGAATCCTGCCTCGGGCATGGGTGTGTGTGATGTCCTTGGGTTAGTTAGGTTTACGTAGTTCTAAGTCTAGGGGACTGATGACCTCAGTTGTTAAGTCCAATAGTGGTTGGAGCCATTTGAATTTGAATTCATCCACGTTTGAATTCACTTAGCTCCGACATAACGCACTCACAGTTACGCACAAAACTGTTCTGACCACGACTGACACTTGCAATATGTCGCACGGGTGCCGTTAGTAGATGCAACAGCGCAACCTTCAGGCTTCGCTAGGATCTTCATTTATGTTCGAGCATATTTCTCGTGGTGTTTCCATATTTTTGTCCAACCCCAGTATAAAGGGCGTGAACAGAGTCAAACGTTATCACTGTGGAGGACACGTAGACGCTGCAGCCTCATGTGAAGCAGAGTTACCAGCAACTCACAGAATTTGAAAGAGACCTCTTTATGTGTCTCAGCTTTGGCGGCTGGTCGAATCATATAGTATCCAGATTTGTGGATTATTCGGATGTCACAGTGTCCCGATGTTGGACTGTGTGGGAAGGTGAGGGCAGGGATCTTTTCATCATGGTTCCCTTCGAATATGTCTGACCACCACAATGGAGGATCCCCATATTGTGCACCAAGTACATTGCAACCCCTTCATATCTGCGACCGATATCTGAGAACAAGTAATGCCCTCGCTCCAACGTTTTGTATCACCCCACACCTTTGGTCGGAGTCTACCTGCAGCCTGACTATGAAATTACCGTAACCTGCCTAAGATGTTGTTGATATCACAGCACAAGCGGCTGTGTGTCGAGTGGTGCCGTGGCCGGAAATCATGGTCTGCTGATGAACGATGTCGCATTGTGCTCAGCGATGAATGCAGTTCTGCAGTACCGTGGATGAGCATCATTGGCGAGTACGGCGGCGAGCTGGGGAGGGCCATGTTTCGAGGAGACAAAGCGGTGTTATTGCTAACGATATGGTGTGGGGAGCCAATGGGTAGGACTGAAGATCATAGTTGGTAGCGTTCGAAGGAAATTCGACGACACAGCGAAACGTCACAGATATCCGTTTTTCAACACGACAATGTTGCTCCACATATGTCGCACATTCTATGAAGTCTGCTTGATGTTCAGGCACTCCCTGACTAGCAAGGTCTGTCCTTAGTAGAACGAGTGCGGAGCCAGCTCGGACGTAAACACCGCCCCGGTTCCAGTGTCCAGGATATCAAAGACCAGTTGCAGCAGTTACGGTCTAACTTGCCTCAGGAGTTAATGCTTTATGACACACTTCCCAAACGATTCAGTGCATCCATCCTGGCCAGGTGCAGAGGGTGTGCCTTCTTAGTGCTGCGCTCCTTTTCGTCATGATTTGTCTCATGACCACCGAAAATACCTCTTTGTCCAGAAGCCAAATAAAGTAATGTATCAAGCAAATGTTTTTTGACTACCAACTGGACACTGACAAGAGTCATTGTCTGTCGTGTACTCTTGTTCTTATCGAAGACAGAAAGAGCAACACGCCTGAAATCTGGTTACGCAGGACACAGCGAATCAGGTTGTGGAAAGGGGCCCAAATCAGTTTCTGCTAGTTGTACAAACATACAAATTTTATTTGCTAAAAACACTTAATGACACATGCCGTTAAGGAATTCAGAAACAATACGGCTGAAGGCCAGAACAAAAATTATTGAAGTTGCATTAAGGAATAAACATGGCTGAAAGCCTTAGTTACAAAATAGCAGAACTGAGGTCTTAAGGCCTGGATAACAAGAACTGCAGTACGGAAATTTTAAAACGTTTTAGACCAAGACCTTCCAAATTTTAATTTAAGTAGGCTGAAAGCTTAATCTTAAAATATTTCACATAAGGTTCAGCTGAAGGCCAGATATTGAACATTAAAACGAACTAAATTAATACTCGGCTGAAGGCCTCACACAGTACTTGAGACAAAAGAAAATCGCAATCTCAAACAACAGTGGTGCTCAGAAGTGTTCCAAGGGTCGGCCTGGGGAGGATAACAACCGGTTTGGTGAGACAGGCAGCCAAGTGTAACACTAAATAATCGTGTGGAAGCACAACCTAAGGATGGCTGAAGAACCAACCGACAACCTAATCAATCCTCTTCCACGCAACCAACGGCACGACAACCGAAAATATCAGCGAGTGCGAAGATCGCAGCAGCACTACGTCTTGATAATTGACATCTAAACACGGTCAAGGCACAATAACCACTCAAAGAAAAAAAAGGAGAACAACATCAAGCTGTCGAACTACACACTGTGCTGGGCAGCATCAACACGGCGAGGAAAACACACTGCTGGAAACAACGCTAACGACCAAGGCAGGTAACCAGAACGTTAACGACCAAAAGGCAGAAGATACCGCTGATGCACTTCACTAATAAGTTTCAATAGTTAAACACCATACAGGAAGACGGCTGCAAAATGTGCCGACTCCATCACACCATACGTTGCAGCTTGCGGGAATGGCCCAGGAAGAAACAACCGGCAATGAACTAAGAGATGTCACAGCAGTTGAGGTTTCGTAACAGGTTAACTGATTACTCCACTCCAGTATCCAGGTTCGGTGAGCGATGAACTTTTCAACTCCCGCAGCTAGTGCCTCACAAGTCTGACCGTGCGTGCACGCCGCCAGCAGCTCCGGCCTGACCACACGCCGCGGATACTTCCTCGCTGTTCTGTCGCAGCGGACCGTCAACTCACAGAAACCACCACAGGGAAAATGTAGCGGTCACACCAAAGATGGTACAGCAGTACTAGTATCGATAAACGCTGCTGCTGCCACTGACGAAAGCAAGTGAGCAACTTGTTCAGGTAGTGACTGAAGGAGCAATAAGGCACGACTCGGCGGTGAGAAAATGCCAAAAAGAAAAAACGGCATCAGCGTGAGACAGCAACGGCTCAGCGCCTTTTCTAAAAAGCAGTCTAAAGTTTTTATTCGGTAATCCGCTTTTTCTCTTCAAGACTCCTTAAAACACGTATCATGTAAACACAGCATTAACCATTATAAGAAACAGTAACGGGTTATGTGATAAGTTTTTTAAATAGTATTCTGACGTGTATTCCGATTCAGATACGGCGGGTTGCTGACGCGATTACGTAGATCTGAAGATGCTCAAAGGCGTTCGAAACTGGGTGTTAATGAGAAACGCTGATCTTTACTAGTATTTTGTTAAATTACTGTGGGCCAAAAAGGGATGGAACATTCAGACGTGCCAGAAATGGAGACGGTGTATTGGTCCACGCGTTGGATTAAAAAATCCATAACTGCATTCAGCAGTGACTGCTGAAATGGATTACAAGCAAACGTGACTGCTGTAAGACCTGTTGAGTTGTTGAAGTACTGCGATAGACAACGTATTTTATGCTTCGTGAGGAGTTAATTCAGGCGCTCGAGCAGCCACTGCTTCTCCACGACTAATCCATGTGGCAGGATCGGTACAGGACATGATGTACAGGCAAGGCATTATGTGCTGGACATCCATCGTGTTGGTACCAGATAAAGATTCCAGTTATTATCAGCACCTCACCCAGACGAAGAGGAGGAATCAGTATCAGAAAATTGATAGTTGCCTTGTCGGTAAGCTTACTATAGATGAAATAAGGACCCACACCAGACATTAACTCTCCATTCCACCTGTATGAACCATCGTTGATTTTCGCTGGAGTAGTAATGCATTTTCTTTGTATTCGCCTCTCCTGAATTTGAGACGGAATATTATTCGGTAGAAACAACATCGGAGAAGAAGTTCTTAGTGTCGAGGATTTGTTGTTGTGCCCACTGACGTAGCTTTACGTGATTGTGGAAATTATTCCCATGCAGTTCCTCGTGTAAATACACATAATGACAATGGAACGTGTGACATGTTAGAATGCGATTAACCCTATTTTTACGAACGCTAACCTCTGTAGTGTCCTCAGCTGTGAACTCATAGCAACACAAATGAGAACACTATCTACGATGGCTTCGTCTGTTCTAGTTTTACGACGATTGCGATGCTTTGGTTTCCCGTTTCCTGAAGCGTCACAACAAGACGAGGAAACATCCTTGGGGAAGGTGGATTCTTGTCAGGATATCGCTGTCTATAGAGCTCCTCTCCGTGACTAGCCTTAAGCCTACCTTCAATCACAATAAAATAATAACGATGACCCAGATTTTAATCAACAACTGCCATTAGTATATACAACATGTCGTTTAAAATTACCACAGAATTTTATCAGATGTTCCTGTGTTGTGAATGAGAAAATGTTATTGCAATTGCTGATTTGTTAATCACCTTCTCCACAGATGGGTAACATCTCTACCTCCTACTCATTGGTATACATTGTAGTCATTCAACTGAAGACCGTTGACTGAATGACCAGTGTGGGTTTTCCTTGCGTTCCTGTCAATTCCAGCAAGTGGACCCCGGTTATCTGCAGTAGGTGCTAGCACAGAAGTGTCTGAGTCAACCAGCCGCGGTAGGCCGAGCAGTTCTAGGCGCTACAGCCTGGAATCGCGCGACCGCTGCGGTCACAGGTTCGAATCCTGCCTCGGACATGGATGTGTGTGATGTCCTTAAGTTAGTTAGGTTTAAGTAGTTCTGAGTTCTAGGGGACTGATGGCCTTAGAAGTTAAGTCCCATAGTGCTCAGAGCCATTTGAATTTGTCTAAGTCAGTTTTGCGTTACGTTTTCAATAACGTCATGTTTTCGTGAATGATACACTATTACACATTTTTGGACAGATCTTGAGGGGAGCAATTTAATTACTGAATGAAAAATATAGGATGATATTTAAAAAAAAAGACGTACTGCTCTTCATGTCTTCAGACAGCCACGTTCACTGAATTGTCATTCTCGTTGGACACTGTGTACATGCTGTTTGTAAGGCACCATCTCGTAAAGCTTTCTCATTGAATGTGTAGTTTGGAGTCCTACGTGATCGGCTCACTGGATCCCACATCCTCCCGTGAAAGCTTAATGAACCCTTCGTTTTCAGCGACGGAATCTTCGAGTGCTTGAGGAAATTTCCCTTGTGAAACGTTGAGTCACGTGGCGTATGCATACAGGCATGATTTAATGCAACAGTTAGCTTTCCAGCATCGTCCTAGGTGGATAAGTCGAGCATGCCCTGCACATTGGCCTCTGACGTCACCTGACCTCACGCGTCTAGACTTTCCTATAAGCTGTCATCTCGTTAGTAAAGTGTGTAGTTCTCGGCTGAAGAACTTGAGCACAGTCTTGCCAAGCTTTACTAGATGATCCGGGGGCGTCTGAATGAATTCATAAAGTGAGTCGTAACATGTAACATACTGAAGTAGTGTTGGATTTCTTGTATGTCCTGGCTGAAATTTGAGCCCAGTTAGATGGAGACTTAAAAGACAGTTTTGCAATACACATACATATGTTATACCCAGGACACTATTTCATTCATAAGTCAGTGCCTGCTCCTAAGAATGCAGTCGAAATTATTTCGGAGACGACTACTTCGTAGAGTCGTGTTTACTGTGAAGTTTTTACTTGTATGTTGTATAATCTCACGATTATCAGTTTCTGCTGTTAATTATGGTACACACTATATAATGCATTAATATAAAATTGTAATTTTTTATTTCCTCTGTTGTCAATCAACACCGTATTTTTGCCTTGCACAATTATAAAACCGAAAACGAGGTCACAGCTTTACAGTCGTCAACTATCGAATTCACTTTCAGTAGTTTTCATAATTAATCCATGTCCATACATTTAATTACAATACACGACATTCACATGTTAAATTGAGATTCAACCTCCTCTCTCCAAAAAACATAAGCCCGTGGTTACACAATATAGCGAAGTATGAAAAATAGCATTCAGATCATTATCTATAATGTCCCAGATCTCGTCACTCACTCCACTCTCTCCCTACCTCTTCATTCGATTAGTTCTCCCCTCAGTCTCGACTCCTCGTTGGTTACCAACGAATCTCATTTGTTTATCGTCAATGGTGCCCCCCCCCCCCCTCCCATCCTACACGTACCAAGAACGGGTGTAGTCACCTTGGCGCGACTTAGAACGTCTCATTCTGTTTTAGTACGTAATATAAATACAACAGAGAAAACAGTGAGTGATCCCATCTCCGCACAGTCCAAGCCAAGGCACGTAGCTGTCTCCCCAAACTTCTCTCCGCTCGAACATGGAGATTAGACCCTTGCACTATCCTACATGCCTATAAGTCCCTCATCCGCCCCATCCTGTGTTATGTCCACCCCGCTTGCATCTCCGCCCCCCCCCCCCACCTACTACAAATCCCTCCAAATCCTTGTGCACCATGCACTCCGCCTTGCTTATCGCATCCATCTCCTGTCCCCCACGTGGATCCTCTATGATTTGATCCCCTTCCCCCGTCTCCTCCTGTTCCATGAACGAATACGAATCCTATACATCTCCCATAAACTGGACCCTCCCCATCCTTTGGTTTCCCCCATCTTCTCCCACCCCAGCCCACTGCTGCACCTGTACCACAATGTCCCACCTGGTCTCCATCTTCACACATTCCAAACCGTCGCCCAAGGTGGCTTCCGCCAACTCCCTCTCCCAGATAATGTCCTCGCTCCTTTCATCTACTCCACCTACCATATCAGATTCTGATCCCTCCTTCTTCCCCCCTCCCCAGGGCTCCCTCTCTCCCTCCCTCTCACCCCTTCCCTTCTTTCTCCTTTTGCCTTGCTGCCCACCTTCTTTCTCCTTTTCATCCCCCCCCCCTTCGGACTTCTGGCCCCTTTCCTTCTCCCCTCCACCGCCCCCTACCGTCTCTGTCCCTCCCTTTTTCTTCCTCCCCCTACCCTTCACCTGGTGGTAGTTCCCCCCTCCCTTCTTTGGTAGAGTTATTTTTAACGTTTTTGTTGTGGTGTCAGTGTTTCTCCAGTGCCGTGTCCAGTGCTACGTTTCATCACCACCAACAGTGCCGCCAGTATCATTCATTTGTGTTCCCACTGTGGTGCTTCCTTGTTTTCGCTTCGATCTACAGTGATCTTTCTACGCATGAGTGTGTGGCTCTCATCTACGTTTTTTAATGTACCTTTTATACTCATCTGTTTTTGTTATCATTTATTCACCAATTTTTACCATTCTCTGTTATGTATTCTTTCCTCGTGTGCTTATGTTTTTTTGTACCTATCTTGGCTAAAAAACGGCGTATTGTGACACTGCCAGCCCGCCCCATTACATGGAGTGAATTAACAATATAGAAAAAAAACAGTGAGTGACCACTAAAAGATTGTGCCAGAAGTAGTGTAATTCCCTGAAATTTGTAATAAAGACCGCATGAAACTCTTAGTACGAATTCTAAATGTGGGTGTTCAGCGTATTTTGTACTTCCAGCTGATTTTCACAATCTCTAGTGAATCATGTGGACTTGGTCAGTGCGAGCCTTGACACGCTGTCACCCTGTTGACAGGCGAGCAGCACGCCGCCGCTGGAGCAGCCGGTGGTGGCCAACTCGACGCTCCCTCCTCAGGCGCCGCCGCAGGTGGTGACCGGCTCCTGGGGGCCCAAACGCGACCCGCTCTACATCGTCGTGCCCATCACCATCATCTACGCCGTCATCTTCCTCACCGGCATCATCGGCAACATCAGTACCTGTATCGTCATCTCGCGCAACAAGCACATGCACACCGCCACTAACTACTACCTCTTCAGGTACCATTTGTTGTCCTGTTTCGTCTGCAAAGCGATGCTCACTGAGACCTGGAGGTCAAGGGCAGGCAGGATTCTGTTACGATTGTGGAACGGGCCGTAATCATTTACTACTGGTTGCCTTTTACAGTTACATACATCTATTTTTAAAACAGTAATTGCAGACTCAACAATAAATTTAAAAATGCCACACGTTATTAATTAAGGAATAAACAACTGTGTAAATAAGTGTTTTCAGTTCGTTACAATTTAGCAATCACCATAAAATACAGATACAGATAATGAACTCACTGCAATTTACAACTTACAGGTATTGAATTATTAAAGACAAGTTGCCACAACACCGCAGAAGGCGTCAGATACCACGAATGGCACTATATAAGGTTTTAAGGCATGCTGCTAAAATACAAATACCAAATAGGATTTTAAAGCAAATGATCACAATCATGCCTTACATGCCAGGAGCGGCAATAACATAAAAAAATTTTGAAACCTGCTGTATAACACCAAATACAATGGCAAAAGTTGGTTAAAAAAAAAAAAAACAAGCAACTGATCCAGACGGTGCTCCAGAAATCGACCTCTGCGAAGGTCCGGCAACGAACACATTCGCGAACGAAGAGATAGTCAGCCAAGAGTTGCATTCACAAGATGCTAACTCAGACTAGTGACAGTCTAATGAAAGACTAATGATAATCTTACTGAAGCTACCTGACGTCTGATAAACCAAATGCAACGATGGAACAATACGCCAAAGCCGGAACCGGCGGTCTGCACTATGTCCCCAGAATACTGTGTTTAGAGCGCCCGGAACGAGAAAGGAACCACTACCAGACTTCCGTCCGATTCCATAAACCCGAAAATCTGAACAAACAAGTCATAGTACAGAACACCAGACAAACTAACAGTAACTAAACCCCCACTAGATTTGCGTGCGAGGCAAAACCTAAATGTAACCAGCCAGAATCAGCAACCACACGGCATTGCGGAAACAATCGCAAAGCGATCCAAAACCAAGTACCAAATGAGTGACATCAAATTCATTAGGCACACACACGCACACTCAACTCACTGTGACCGCCCTTCACTGCTTTATTAATTCACAGTTGAGTAACCACACCGTCTAATCACTGAGCCAAGTGCTTTTACCACAGTTCTAAGCGGTACGCAAATCCACCAAACTGCACGTGATGGCGCGATGATAATCCGTCACATCATATATGTTGCACGGGGCCCACACGGGTGACTGACTCTGCTCTACTTAGATTGAAATGCACTCATCTTAAAGCCTGCTGGATCCGCTTTACGACACGGTCGTGCACCCTCGTGCCCACAGCCCTTCGATCCGGCAGTCCATGCGCGCCGACAGTCGTCCCAGCGTGTTCTTGCACTGTGCAGACCTCGCTCCTCCTGAGACCCCAACCGAACTGCCACACTCACCTGACCCGGAAAAACAACGACGTCGCCCCAAAGATAGGGCAACAGTTACTACATATCGATAACCGCCGCTGCTGCCACTAGCGGACAGGCAATGCTTGCGAAACGAGTGGCGCCAGTCAAGACGAGAAGAAGACAAACAACCGCAACCATGCCAAATAAAGGATACGGTCTGGCCTCCAACAGAGGGCGGAAACCTACAAAAAGCATCAACGCGAGCAGCAGCACGGCTCACTCACATTGTCTGCGTTGTTCTCAGGTGTCCAGCCTGCTGCAATCATTTACCTAGCACGATATTACGACAACTGACCTTGCCGTCTTCTTTAGGGGATACCCACAGAATGATCATCTTAGCTATACCGCGCCTCTTAACATGGAACCACTGTAACAAATACGTTTGGCCGCGTGCAGAATAGGTTTTTTTGGTGAGGGAGGGAGGGGGTTGGCACGGTCTTGGTTCTCGGTTCCTACTTGAGCTAAAAACATGGGGTTAAAATTTATTTATCAAAGAAATTCGCCAAAAAGCCGTGCAAATTGAGAAGTTATTTTAGTTTCGCTAGCAGTTTCAGCAGTTCAATATGTCTTCTTCATATGCTCCTCTAAAAAATTATCGATGTTGGCATACTGGGGCCATCTGTTTCTGGATGTCGTGAATTCTTATCTCAAATGCTTCCTTCGAAGACTTGACTGTAGTCATCTTTAGCAAAAGATGATAACTGCGCTGAAATAAATGCTCGGCTAAT
Source organism: Schistocerca cancellata (assembly GCF_023864275.1). Classification (NCBI taxonomy): domain Eukaryota; kingdom Metazoa; phylum Arthropoda; class Insecta; order Orthoptera; family Acrididae; genus Schistocerca; species Schistocerca cancellata. Next base: position 266,393,303 of record NC_064627.1, read on the forward strand.
GGCAACATTTGTTATGTGCACTGTCCGGATTTTACACACAGAAAAAACGTTCTGGGAGATTTTCCAAGCGCGCCACTCCTACACCGAAAACGTACAAATCGGTGAAAACTTTTCACTAAGGTAGATAAATGGATAAAGTCAAAACGAAAAATCTTAATCCAAAATTTTTATCCGTTGTCGAGATACGATGCTTTAAAGTCGAGCTAAATGTAGCAAGTAAAATTCATTCTTACGTGAATTGAATTCGCGGAGAAAGCTTAAAGTGATTCAAGTAAATAAAAAATATTCTTACGATAAAATTGAAAACTTGCTTTCAAAACTCTGGCTTCATTCGGATTATACTCGCAAATCGGTTCACGTTTTGTAAGAAGGTAGACAAATAGATGTAATTAATTCTCCCTGCGACCATAGCGGTCGCTCGGTTCCAGAATGTAGCGCCTAGAACCGCACGGCCACTCAGGCCGGCTTAGATGTAACTAATTCCCCTTCTGTTGTTTTGTGAAAACTATTATCGATTGCCACAATGTAAGCAACATAGTTCTAAAGACAACAAAAAACATTTACCGGATCTGTACGTCCATCTTCTTAGCGATGGTCGCGGGGCTCGGCAGTTCAATTGAGGATGTCAAATTAAGCGCCTTTTAGCTGTCAATTTTCAACCTTATTTTACTAGGCAACCAGTTTCAGCGCTTTATTACGCCATCTTCAGGCCCCTGACCGACGTGTAGGAATAATGTACCGCGCTTGTGATCGAAGCAGGGGCCAGCAATACCCGCCGACTGGGGTGATGTTTGAAATGGTCACTGTAGCAAGTAGATACGTACTAATACCAGAATTGTTGGCCCCTGCTTCGATCACAAGCGAGGTCGATTATTCCTACACATCGGTCAGGGGCCTGAAGATGGCGTAATAAAGGGCCGAAACTGCTTGCCTGACGGTTGAAAGGTGTTTAACTAGACATTCATTTACCGGATCAGTATGATATTGAAGTTCCTATGTTTTTCCGGATATGGTGCAAAGTTCCTTCGGACAAGATGCATGTCCAAAGGAACAGGCACTGCGGCGCATATAGCCGCTATAAAATAAATTAAATGAATTCGGAATTGCTAATACAAACAACCATCAGCTGTACGATGGAAGGACGGCAGTGAAAATTTGTGCCGGACCGGAAATCAAACCCGAGTTTGCTGCTTTCACGAGCGTTCGCCTTAGCATTTGGCTATCCAGACAAGATTCACGGCCAGACACAAACTTCCTTATGTCGTCAACCATGTGTCGACTTCCTGTCCTCGTACATCCATTATGTACATTGCTGTACAGTTGAGACATTTTATTTGAAGTCTTTCTTGATACGTTGTTGACGTGGGACAGTGGGTGGTCAAATATTTAACAAATAAATTCTCCAGCAGCAGTGTAAATTGACAAGTTATTTCATTTTATTTTCACTATCAGTTTCTGCAATTCAATATGCCGTCTTCAGGCTCCATATGCACCTCTAAAAAATTATCGATATTGGCAGTCACGTCTTGAAAGGAAGCACTTGAGAATTTTTGAAAGGTACATATGAGGTCTGAGGATGTCATATTTAATTTCTGAAACTGACAGCAAAAAAAAGAAAAGAACTTCTCACGGCTGTTTGGCGAATTTCTTCGTTAAATAAAATTTTTTACTTATAAGTCGGTTGCCAGTGTCGGCGGATAAATACGATAATGCAGTGGCTATGTTATTCCGAATGTGATGCAAGGTTCCTTTGGACACGAATGCATGTCCAATACAAATTTCCATTGTCGCCATTCCATTCTATATCTGATGGTTGTCCATATTCGCAAATGCGAATAGATTTAATGTAATACCGGATCTGTCATCGCCCGAGTCAACAAAGTTCTACATCGGTTGCCAAGCTATGACGGTCTAATGTCAAGATTATGGTAGAGTAAAAGTCGTGAACCGGAATAAAAAATGCACCTCCCATAGCAGAAAAAAGACGGATCTATGATGGGCAGAGTAACTCATGTAAAAGAAAATAACTAGCTACTCGACTTATTTGGCAGCTCAAAGACATTTCAATTAAAACGTCTTGACATATTCACGCCTTTTTGCGAGTTACTCCTACTTCCCAAAGCGCAGTGAGCTCTCTTTGCTGCAAGCTGTTCGCACACCTGCATCTTGCAATTTATAGGCTGAAGTCCCCGATCCTGAGCCGGCCGAAGTGGCCGAGTGGTTCTAGGCGCTACAGTCTGGAACCGCGCGACCGCTGCGGTCGCAGGTTCGAATCCTGCCTCGGGCATGGATGTGTGTGATGTCCTTAGGTTAGTTAGATTTAAGTAGTTCTAAGTTCTAGGGGACTGATGACCTCAGCAGTTAAGTCCCATAGTGCTCAAAGCCGTTTGAACCATTTGAACCCCGATCCTGTGCCCAAAATCCAAAAGAGTCGCCAGCCACAGTAAACATGACTGGAGAGTATATATGTAATAGCTAATGAAGTTTCTCTGAGAGGATAAAATTTCTGTGAGTGGATTTATTCCTGGGTAGCGATAGCATCATGTATCATGTTACTTTGCTTGACACGATGCTTTATATTACATTACATGAGTACTAGCACTAAAAAGTAAAAAAGCGCGAATATGTCAAAATGTTTTTTGATTGAAAGGTCTTTGAAGCTGCTAGATAAGTCGAAAAGCTAGTTTCCTTCTTTCACGTTGTAACACGCACGGGGGTCAACTGGTGGGGGACCCTTTAAACTGTCCTCGCTTTGACCGTGCGCCCTGTCCACGCCACGTACCTAGTACTCCCGTGACGGTCGTATCATTTCAGATCCACATTGCTGCTGGCTTGCCTGAAATTATGTATAAAAAAATATGCAAGTGGGTTTAGGGGAGCCACTCAACACTAAACACAACACTGTCCTACGTCTAGTATGAATAGTTATATCGTGCGACGACAAGAACATCGCAGATAGCACTGTTTACACACTAAGTCGTAAGTGTTGATGCCAATTGACATACTTGCTGATTTGATGAGAGGTCATAATTATCATTCCCTTATTATTGTACAGTATTCTTGACGATGTTAATGTCTTTCAATATTGTACTCCACGCCGTCACCGTATTTCACAGTCTTAGTCTGGCACAACCCTTAGTGACAGATACACAGGTATGATGATGATTATCTGTCCACAATTGTCACTTGGACGAGCGTGCGCGTAACCGACACGACACGGGTGATGGTTGATGATGCGGAAGCCGAATGGTCGAACGAAAGTTCTTACGCTCGTTACGTACACACAGATATCTGGTACCAGTCCTTCTTGACACTTGTAATAATATAACACTGTTCATGAAAGTTAATTTAGAATCCACAGTTCTCACTCGTACGAGCGTGCACGTAGCCGTCGCGACGAAGCTTATTTTGATGGTTCGGAAACGCGATGACTGAACGCATGTTCTCACGCTCGCTTCAAGACACTGGCACTTGTTTGCTCTCCTTTGTGGTAAACTATTTTACTGATTCATATTTGTTTCATTCTGAGAGGCCGAAAACGACGCGGATGATTGATTTTGTACGGTACGAAGCTCAAACGGGTGGATACTCAAGTACGTTATCGGCGGCACTGCTCATACTTAATTACTTCTTAACGCACTTTTCACTGAATCCACTTCCATATCTCATTACTTCACAATTATAGTACTTGCTTCCACACGTCAACTTCCATAATAATGCCTTTCCTATGCAGAGCTACCCACAACACAACATAACAGCTCCGTGTCCCGTGCTCGACTCTGCAATGCAGCCACTTGCAAAGATACTCCACAACCAAGCCAGCGATATGACAGTACCCTTGAAACATACCTAATTCTGTCCAAGACATATTCGCCGCTTTTGTGCTACCATAGGAGCATTTTTCATTTCGGTATATTCTTATTGCTCCACGTCTCTTCCGTCATTACCAGACGGGTATAGTGGTCGGGGGGACGCGATTGGAGAAGGCTGGCCTAGGACTCTGGTCACTCAGTCCTTCTAACGCCCCCGTGTTCATACACGCGTGGCCGAAGGTCTGATCAGTAAAGACGGTGTCTTCACCTTTAGTAAGATGCAGCGCTCAACCAGCTGAAGCTACAACGTCAGCCAAGAGCGACTTCAGCGATCGACGCGAGGTTACGTTGTCGAAATAACGTGCTACGTAAACTACAGCACCCGACTGTATACCGAGAAGAGTACAAACAGTTCATTCGTCGGGAAAGCTTAAGATCTTAAACAATACTAATGGATTACAATATTATTACACTTGCGAGTGAGGGAGCTCCGGTTGGCTTATCGTGAGTCACTGCGTAATCAGGAGGTTGCGGAGGGAGGAAGGACCGCACAGCTACAGTTATGCAATTAAAACTGCGCTAACGTTAGTGAGGTATGAAGTGGATGACCCGTCACACGAGAGGTAGAAGCCAAGTTCATCAGCTGTACCTATTAGAGGTCTGCAAGTGGGGCGTATCGGTCGCTCATAATCGCTCTAGCTCACCGCACTCGATCGTGACTTGTCCGAGTACGAATGCTCGAAGCGGGCTGACTGTGGTCGAAAGAGGCGCTATGGCAAGGACAGGGCAGAGGCAAAGCCTTTTAGATACCCCAGGCAGAGGTCACCGGGTATAGTAACAGCTGCGTGTGTTTGCAGGCTGGTGTTGCTTCTGACAAACTCCCACCAGCTAATGGACCTGTTATTCTCTATTCACGTAAGCTATGCTTAGACATATATTTCTGGTTGGTAGTGTCTAATAGCGACACCGTTATGATCCAAACGAAAATTTGGAAACAACTTGGAGTTTGAAACTTCCTGGCAAATTAAAACTGTGTCCGGGACCGGGACTCGAACTCGGGACCTTTGCCTTTCGCGGGCAAGTGCTCTACCAACTGAGCTACCCAAGCACGACTCACGCCCCGTCCTCACAGCTTTACTTCTGCAGTACCTCGTCTCCTACCTTCCAAACTTAACAGAAGCTCTCCTGCGAACCTTGCAGAACTAGCACTCCTGAAAGAAAGGATATTTCGGAGACATGGCTTAGCCACAAGTGCCCGCGAAAGGCAAAGGTCCCGAGTTCGAGTCTCGGTCCGGCACACAGTTTAAATCTGCCAGTAAGTTTCATATCATCGCACACTCCGCAGCAGAGTGAAAATCTCATTCTGGTAACTTGGAGTTTCACAGGAAAACTACCAACTTTCATCGATCTCTCAATGAAAAATCACATTGCTGTTTGTTCATAACACCATCTGCTTCATTGATTCAAATGTACATGTGTGAACTGGACTATCTAACAAATTACAAATCTAACAAGAACAAAATTGTTTCCAAATCATTCCGTGTTGGTGTAATTACAATGAATCGACTCATTTCGGATCAAGTTTGCTTCGTCAATCAGAGATAACATTCCAGGCCGCACTGAAGTTTCTTTCTCTATTCACATGTGAGGCTGGAAAACAAGACATTCATCTCGCTAAATTTGATATGGGAAAGAGATTATGATTACGCTTTTACCTCTCAAGCGGATCCTCTCCGTCACGACTACCTATTCCTGTCAAATACAAGTCATTGTTGTCGGTAGATTGGGTGTGACGTGGCCCACAATCCAGTCACTCCGAAAACACAAATTTCATCTTTTTGGCTACTGAGTCTGTCTGACATTCTTTCAACGGTAATAAACAAATATTTGCCGCTACTACGCCCATGTTATTATTTTGTTCTAGCTTATCAGAAACTGATGTATCATCACACATTTGAAGCACGATATTTAACATCTAATCTCTGTCAGAAGCTGATATTATTTCCAATAATCGGTAGGGCGAACACAGAACTTTTACTATTTTGTGGACCTCCGGAATTTCGACTTTCTCATTTGCGAGATGGGGACGGCGCTGTTTCAGCACTCGTAATATCTACAGGTAATAGATGATACACAGCGCCAAAGAAGCTGGTACAGGCATGCGGATTCAAATACAGAGAGGTGCAAACAGGCAGAATACAGCTCTGCAGTCGGCAACGCCTACATAAGACAACAAGTGTCTGGCGCAGTTGATAGATCGGTTACAAGATATAAATGAGTCTGAACGTGGTGTTATAGTCGCCGCACGAGTCGTGGGACATTGCATCTCCGAGGTAGTGATGATATGGGTATTTTCTCATTCAACCATTTCACGAGTGTACCGTGAATATCAGGGATCCGGTAAAACATCAAATCTCCAGCATCGCTGTGGCTGGAAAAAGATCCTGCAAGAACGGGACCAACGACGACTGAAGAGAACATTCAACGTGACAGAAGTGCAACCCTTCCGCAAATCGCTGAGGATTTCAATGCTGACCCATCAAAAGGCGTCAACATGTGGACCATTGAACGAAACATGATCGATATGGGCTTTCGGAGCCGAAGGACCACTTGCATATACCCTTAATGACTCCACAACAACAAAACTTTACGCCTCGCCCAGGCCAGTCAGCACCATTAGACTGTTGATGACTGAAAACATGTTGCCTGGTTCAAATTGTACTCCACAGATTAGTAGCGGTTCCAAGGTTATGAAACTCAACTACGACCGGGAGACCGCATGGCTCTCCGTAACACATCCAATGACGCCATTGGCAGAGGATGACACGACAGAACGTCGTACCCGATTTTTACTGCATACAGTAATTTCAGCTTGAAAATCAATGATATTTATAGACAGATATGTGCAGTTTGCTGATCTACAGTGGAGTGCTATGGGCGTGAACCTGCTAATTCTACCCATGGCCATTGCGATCCTCCCACGAATTCTCGGTGCGTTTATACGTGTCGTCACGACTGGCGTGAGTTCAGCGCCACAAATTCGATTTTATCCAAGTAAATTCAGCGATTCAAGTACTTACCTTTGTTCTTGTTAATATTCTTATTCCTCCAGGTTCAGTACAGCACATGTGCAGATATTAACATGATGATATTTTAAGGGAAGTTGAAATAACTTTTAAAATGCCGTGAGTTGCAATAATAAATGTCCTTATCCGACATTTTGTCGCACTTCTACATTGCGTACATCATTGCTCGAACGTGGAGAACAATACTACGCAGCACTCGAACAATTTGAGAGAATTAGAACGTCTCTCCAATAGAACGTCTAACATGCAACTTTCTTCACCGTTTGGAGCCAAACGTATTCCACCTTCCTTTCACATACGAATTCTATTATTAACGTAACTAAGATCATCTAAATTTTATCAAAATTACATGATAACTTTAGTATTTTATCAACATTTTCTTTATTTCTGTACTGAAATCACTCTCTATTTATAATTAATTTGGTTTTGCTTTGTCCAATAGTCTACGTAATTTAATTACACGGGTTGTTACTGAAATCATTTCAGTCACTATTAGATTTTAATACTGTTTTTATTTTGAACATGACTTTTTAAGTTATGTATATTACTTCTATATTACGAAACTCAAAAGTGAAGAAGATGCTGCTATTTGTTGGAACTGAGTGAGTATCTAAAATTCGTAGTAAGACACTGAAAGATGCGTATGCTTTGATCTAAGCATCAATCAGTCTCAAAGAGCGAGCCTTGGTGTAAAGAAAATTACAATGCTCATGAATGATATGCTATCTGACTCGTAAAAAGGCTTCAAAAGTAGTTACACAGGACACAATTCAGATAATTGAGGGCAACTGGTTATAAAGGGCAGTATATGATAAAATACGTAAGTAAATAGATTCATGAAAGTAAAAGTGACACTAATTTGTGTTAGCTTCATGCTTGTAGTGATCCACAGTGTAACGGTGCTGTTTCCCAAACTTCAGAACCCATCTATTCACAGCACATGCAGTGACCAAGAATCTGAATAAGAAACATCGCACAGCGGTAACATATGTCTCACACGTAGAGCTATTTATGTAGCCGGCAGCCTACCAAGACTCATATGCCACTTTTTGTAGTTGTGCTCACTTTTCATTACGAGTCCTTTACGATGGTATGAAAACGAACGTGCGTTTTTAAATGGTTCAAATGGCTCTGAGCACTATGGGACTTAACATCTAAGGTCATCAGTCCCCTAGAACTTAGAACTAATTAAGTCTAACTAACCTAAGGACATCACACACATCCATGCCCGAGGCAGGATTCGAACCTGCGACCTTAGCAGTCGCGCAGTTCCGGACTGAAGCGTCTAGAACCGCTCGGCCACCGTGGCCGGCTGAACGTGCGTTTTATCGCACAGCGTGATTTCATAACCTGTACACTGTGGGTATGAAGATTGCAACTCATTAGTGTCAAAACTAATAATCCATTCTACTTAGTCGCGTCAAGGCAATAAAAACCTCATATCTGAAGCTTTCTTTGCACTGAATTTATTGATCGTCTCCAACCGATATTGTCAGATATTTGTTTAAGTACTTGTTCAATTGCTAGTCCCTGTACCAAACACCGGCATTCAGCTGGTATTATTGCGTCTCGGTACTGCCTTCTGATGTCGCAACTTACCTGTGAACAACATCAACATCCGCGAGCAGGGTCATGGAGCCTACAACGTCACCCGCTAGACTTCTATACGAGGGCTGGAGCTTCCACAGTGCCGATTATTTATTTACAACGTATATAAAGCAGACACCTATTTTAAATTTACCGTCCTCCAGAGTAGTCGCCAGTATTATGTAGAGCCCGTGGGCAGCGATGTGGAAGTCTTACGATAGCCTTAAGAGCGCCAGGTGTGTTGCTTGCTGGATTTGACCACGAGTCTCTGTAACTGTTGTGAAGCGAATGCCATCAAGTGATTGTTTCATCTGGGGAGTCAAGTTGAAGTTGTAAGGGTGAATGTGGTGGATGGTACAGCAGTTCCCAGCCCCATCGATCAAACAAAGCAGTCACAAATTGAGCCATATTCTCCCGAGCATTAGGCTGCAAAATGATGGGCGGCTCCTGCAGAAACCGCCACCGCTTCGCTCTCTAAGCTGCTCTCAGGCTGTGCTCCGAAAACGAACAGCTTATAGAAAGGAGCGGTGACACTCTCTGCAGGAGCTGTTGTTGTTGTTGTTGGGGTCTTCAGTCCTAAGACTGGTTTGATGCAGCTCTCGATGCTACTCTATACAGTTCTTTTTTCCAGGCTGTCCTTGTTCGATACCTAGCAGTCCGTTGTAATTTATTCATGGCCATGATAAGGTTTTATCTGGTCCCTGATATCGTCACAGTTGATTCTGCTCTGTGGCCTTGAGTTTTCAACAACTGTTGTGGTCTTCAGTCCAGGGACTGGTTTGATGCAGCTCTCTATGCTACTCTATCCTGTGCAAGCTTCTTCATCTTCCAGTACATACTGCAACCTACATCCTTCTGAATCTGTTCAGTGTATTCATCTCTTGGTCTCCCTCTACGATGTTTACCCTCCGCACTGCCCGCCAATACTAAATTGGTTATCCCTTGATGCCTCAGAACATGTCCTACCAACCGGCCCATTCTTCTTGCCAAGTTGTGCCACAAACTCCACTTCTCCCCAATCCTATTCAATACCTCCCCATTAATTATCTGATCTACCCATCTAATCTTCAGCGTTCTTCTGTAAGACCACATTTCGAAAGCTTCCATTCTCTTCTTCTCCAAACTACACTCCTGGAAATGGAAAAAAGAACACATTGACACCGGTGTGTCAGACCCACCATACTTGCTCCGGACACTGCGAGAGGGCTGTACAAGCAATGATCACACGCACGGCACAGCGGACACACCAGGAACCGCGGTGTTGGCTGTCGAATGGCGCTAGCTGCGCAGCATTTGTGCACCGCCGCCGTCAGTGTCAGCCAGTTTGCCGTGGCATACGGAGCTCCATCGCAGTCTTTAACACTGGTAGCATGCCGCGACAGCGTGGACGTGAACCGTATGTGCAGTTGACGGACTTTGAGCGAGGGCGTATAGTGGGCATGCGGGAGGCCGGGTGGACGTACCGCCGAATTGCTCAACACGTGGGGCGTGAGGTCTCCACAGTACATCGATGTTGTCGCCAGTGGTCGGCGGAAGGTGCACGTGCCCGTCGACCTGGGACCGGCCCGCAGCGACGCACGGATGCACGCCAAGACCGTAGGATCCTACGCAGTGCCGTAGGGGACCGCACCGCCACTTCCCAGCAAATTAGGGACACTGTTGCTCCTGGGGTATCGGCGAGGACCATTCCCAACCGTCTCCATGAAGCTGGGCTACGGTCCCGCACACCGTTAGGCCGTCTTCCGCTCACGCCCCAACATCGTGCAGCCCGCCTCCAGTGGTGTCGCGACAGGCGTGAATGGAGGGACGAATGGAGACGTGTCGTCTTCAGCGATGAGAGTCGCTTCTGCCTTGGTGCCAATGATGGTCGTATGCGTGTTTGGCGCCGTGCAGGTGAGCGCCACAATCAGGACTGCATACGACCGAGGCACACAGGGCCAACACCCGGCATCATGGTGTGGGGACCGATCTCCTACACTGGCCGTACACCACTGGTGATCGTCGAGGGGACACTGAATAGTGCACGGTACATCCAAACCGTCATCGAACCCATCGTTCTACCAGTCCTAGACCGGCAAGGGAACTTGCTGTTCCAACAGGACAATGCACGTCCGCATGTATCCCGTGCCACCCAACGTGCTCTAGAAGGTGTAAGTCAACTACCCTGGCCAGCAAGATCTCCGGATCTGTCCCCCATTGAGCATGTTTGGGACTGGATGAAGCGTCGTCTCACGCGGTCTGCACGTCCAGCACGAACGCTGGTCCAACTGAGGCGCCAGGTGGAAATGGCATGGCAAGCCGTTCCACAGGACTACATCCAGCATCTCTACGATCGTCTCCATGGGAGAATAGCAGCCTGCATTGCTGCGAAAGGTGGATATACACTGTACTAGTGCCGACATTGTGCATGCTCTGTTACCTGTGTCTATGTGCCTGTGGTTCTGTCAGTGTGATCATGTGATGTATCTGACCGCAGGAATGTGTCAATAAAGTTTCCCCTTCCTGGGACAATGAATTCACGGTGTTCTTATTTCAATTTCCAGGAGTGTAGTTGACTATACGTACAAATATACGTGACAAAGTTAAAGGACCAATGATGGAGGCAAGCATTACAGGGACGAAAGGTTGTGAACCTACAGCGACCTTCCAGCATTTTCGTCCCCGATTGTAATGTCAGGTTTTGACTACTGCAGTATTATCCTACCATGAGGTCAAATTGAAATATTGTTTTTATTTGTGTATGGGTTCTACGTGATGGTGAAGGGGGACGCAAATAATGTACGTTTGGTAGCACAATGAAACAAAATAAAATAAATGTTATTTATGTAGTCTCTCCTTTTTTTCCGACAATGGGTTTCGAGTATATGCCACCTGCAGCTTTCAGTTTCCTAGATATCACATGTAGCGGTGTTCTAATTGAGAAGTCAAAGGTGAAATATGCACTAATGAGTTTAATTTAATAAACTTGAATTATTCCTGAGAAAAACTTTCACAAAAAGTGCACTCATGATCTTGAACTGACTTAAACTAAAATTGGAACTAACCTATTCAGAGACGAACTGAATTAGCAGACGCAGCTGCCATGCTATAAACGAAGTCGTAACGTAACAAATGTATAAATCTATAATTCAAAACTTAGCGTATGGCCGACGTAATATCATGGCACTTCCGCGAAATGAGAACGTGCCGCGGCCGTAATATTACGCCACGTCAGTTACATGATTCTCCGCGGCTTTGAACGCTTATTTACGGCTTCCGCGAACGTCTATCAGGTCTGCAGGCTTCGTAGTTCCTGCCAGATGAGAAAAGCGGTATCACTGGAAACATTCGTCGTTTTTGAAACCTTGGTTATCGCCTCTTGTTTCGTAGGCTTTAGCTGACGTTCAAATTCTTTTCCTTACGTTCTTGTATTCTTTTGTGTTTATTTTCTGTTCAAAATGTTAAGTGAAGAAATGTCCGGAGAAAATGATTTACAGAGTCCTTGTCGAGTCTGCAGATGAGAACGAAATATTTGAAGGCGATTCTTTACATTTATCGTATTATTTTCGCAGACTGTATTATGACGGATTTTCCTACTGGTACGTCAGGAAATAAGTCCGAGAATAGGTTTCTGATGAGCGTGATACTGGACTAGGTATCGCTCCATGTTTCAATTTGCATCACAGTGCTCTCCACTAAGAAGCTAAATTTTTCTTTGTGGTTGTGGTTTGTGTCTATCTTCACATTTAAATTGGCTGCAAAAGAAACATCACTTGTTTGCTTATGGGAGAATATATTTGAATACTAGACCATCTTTTAATTTTTTCTGCGATAATTACGAATTAACTGGAGTTTCATCTGTGGATTCACATTTAAAACTAGCAGTGCCACAATAAGTATATGTAAAGTACAAAATCCAGCAAGCCTAAAAGTTTTGAACTTGCAACTGCATATTTGTGCAAAGGAGTTGTATCTTCAAAAAACAACATATTTTTAGCCACTCCACAGGTAATAGCTACATACAAGACCAGCACCGTAAGTGTTAAACCTTTACAAGAAAGAAATAATAACGAAAAATTACTAATTTACAAATGTTCAGATATAGCATTACCCGCTAAAAATGTAGAAATATGTTTGAATAAACAGAATCTAGCGAAAGATAGTTTACCGTGTCAAATTTTAGTTAACTCAATTTCGTAACAAGTAGTTAATAATTTTAGATTACTTTTCAACTACCTTATTATTTTAAGCACAACGGTTTCGTATAGACGGTAACTATTTTAGTATATTGCAGTGAACACAGTGCGTAGTGGGGCAATCAGTCTGTTGTGGAAACAATTAAAAAGCGAAGATCGCTGAAATACTGTTTACTGGATAACCGGTTTCAACGCACTAAAGGTGCTATCATCGGATCTGAATGTATATTAACATTTATAAACCATTTGGATATAACGATACATGAGGCAGACCAGCTGATATAAAATCAGTCACAAAAAATAAAACAACTGCTATCATGGTCATTCTTTTCCGTAAGATATGTAAGACCGAAGTCACAAGATAAAACTATTTGGTACACGATCGCTGCTCGACTAACAACGATCGTGTGATGCCAACCGTTGTTAGTCGAGCAGCGATCGTGTACCAAATAGTTTTATCTTGTGACTTCGGTCTTACATATCTTACGGAAAAGAATGACCATGATAGCAGTTGTTTTATTTTTTGTGACAATGATTTTATATCAGCTGGTCTGTCTCATGTATCGTTATATCCAAATGGTTTGTAAATATTAATCTACATTCAGATCCGATGATGGCACCTTTAGTGTGTTGAAACTGGTTATCCAGTAAACAGTATTTCAGCGATCTTGGATTTTGAATTATTTCTATTTTAGTATAGTTGGTTTTTGCCATTACATTATCTAGTATAGTTTCAACCTGTTCTGATGTTATCCTTTTTTTTAATTTGCTAAACAGCAATTTTACATAAAATAGTTGTATTGCAAAACTGAAATAATGTTGTCGTAAGTTTGATAGCATTTATAAGTTCGTGCAGTATTAAATGGTGAGTTGACAGATATAAAAAAGGAGTACTCGCAACTTAGTATCGAGTTGTGCACTAACTTGGTATGGAGAGATCTACACTAAATGATTCTCGGTCTATTACATTTATATCCTATCATGATGCAGTGTTTTGTACTGGTGGAAATGTAGTGCACGGAATGAGTGGCAGTCAGATTTGGGAGGTGAAGCCGAGGCGTTGCCGTGCCGCAGCCTGGCCGTCTCCGACCTGCTGCTGCTGGTGTCCGGCCTGCCGCCCGAGACGTACCACATGTGGTCGCGCTACCCCTACGTGTTCGGCGAGACGTTCTGCGTGATCCAGGGCTTCGCGGCCGAGACGTCGTCCAACGCGACCGTGTTGACCATCACGGCGTTCACGGTGGAGCGCTACGTGGCCATCTGCCACCCGTTCCAGTCGCACGCCGTCTCCAAGCCGTCGCGCGCCGTCAAGTACATCCTGCTCATCTGGCTGCTCGCGCTCTGCCTCGCCGTGCCGCAGGCCATGGCCTTCGGACTCGTCCTATACGTACGTAGCGCACTCTCTCTCTCTCTGCCAACTCTCTCATTTCGTCATTTACACGACTTTTTGTAGCAATGCACTGAGATGGCAAAAATCGTGAGATACCTCCTAATATCGTGTCGTGCCTCCATTTCCCCGGATTGGGGCAGCATCTGGACATGGTATGAACACAAATCGTAGAAGTTTCCAGCATAAATATTGGGCCACCCTTCCTCTGTAGCCGTCCACAATTGCGAAAGTGTTGTCTGCGCAGTATTTTGTGCACGAACTGACCTTTCGTGCCGGCCGCTGTGGCCGAGCGGTTCTAGGCGTTTCAGTCTGGAACCTCACTGCTGCTACGGTCGCAGGTTCGAATCCTGCCTCGGGCATGGACGTGTGTGATGTCCTTATGTTAGTTTGGTTTAAGTAGGTCTAAGTGTAGGGGACTGATGACCTCAGATTTTAAGTTCCATAGTGCTCAAGGCCCCCGCACCCCTCTGACCTCTCGATTATAACCCATAAATATTAGATGGGATTCATGCCTGGCAGTATGGGTGGCCATAAAATTCTCTCGGACTGCCAAGGACGTTCCTCGAACCAATCGCGAACCATTTTAGCTCGGTGCACAAGATCTACACCGGTAGGAACATTTTCGCAATTGTGGACTGTGGTAGAGTCCACGCCACTTCGAAATGCTGCTCTACATCCGGAAAAAGGAGTTCAGACACTATATTACGAGGGATCCCATGACTTTTGGCACCTCACTGTAACTAAACAGTTAATCATCGAGCTTTAACTCATAGTATTAAATACACCACTGGCCATTAAAAGTGCTACACCAAGAAGAAATGCAGATGATAAACGGGTATTCGTTGGACAAATATATTATACTAAAACTGACATGTGATTACATTTTCACGCAGTTTGTGTTCATAGATCCTGAGAAATCAGTACTCAGAACAACCACCTCTGGCCGTAATAACGGCATTGATACGCCTGGGCATTGAGTCAAACAGAGCTTGCATGGCGTGTACAGGTACAGCTGCCCATGCAGCTTCAACATGACACCACAGTTCATCAAGCATAGTGACTGCCGTATTATGACGAGCCAGTTGCTCGGCCACCATTGACCAGACGTTTTCAGCTGGTGAGAGATCTGAAGAATGTGCTGGCCAGGGCAGCAGTCGAACATTTTCTGTATCCAGGAAGGCCCGTACAGGACCTGCAGCAGGGTTTCGCAGGGATCGAATGAAGGGTAGAGCCACGGGTCGTAACACATCTGAAATGTAACGTCCTGTGTTCAAAGTGCCGTCAGTGCGAACAAGACGTGACCGAGACGTGTAACCAATGCCACCCCATACCATCATGCTGGGTGATACGCCAGTATGGCGATGACGAATACACCCTTCCAATGTGAGTTCACCGTGATGTCGCCAAACACGGATGCGACCATCATGATGCTGTAAACAGAACCTGGATTCATCCGAAAAAATGACGTTTTGCCATTCGTGCACCCAGGCTCGTCGTTGAGTACACCATCGCAGGCGCTCCTGTCTGTGATGCAGCGTCAAGGGTAACCGCAGCCATGGTCACCGAGCTGATAGTCCATGCTGCTGCAAACGTCGTCGCACTGTTAGTGCAGATGGTTGTTGTCTTGTAAACGTCCCCATCTGTTGACTCAGGCATCGAGAGGTGGCTGCACGATCCTTTATAGCCATGCCGATAAGATGTCTGTCATCTCGACTGCTAGTGATACGAGGCCGTTGGGATCCAGCACGGCGTTCCGTATTACCCTCCTGAACCCACCGATTCCATATTCTGCTAACAGTCATTGGATCTCGACCAACGCGAGCTGCAATGTCGCGATACGATAAACCGCAATCGCGATAGGCTGCAATCCGACCTTTATCAAAGTCGGAAACGTGATGGTACGCATTTCTCCGCCTTACACAAGGCATCACAACAACGTTTCACCAGGCAACGCCGGTCAACTGCTATTTGTGTATGAGAAATCGGTTGGAAACTTTCCTCATGTCAGCACGTTGTAGTTGTCGCCACCGACGCCAACCTTGTGTGAATTATCTGGAAAGCTAATCATTTGCGAATCACAGCATCTTCTTCCTGTTGGTTAAATTTCGCGTCTTTAGCACGTAATCTTCGTGGTGTAGCAATTTTAATGACCAGTAGTGTATTATACGACTGTGAGCAGCAGAAACTCAGTCTTAAATATTGAAGAAAGAGCTAAACATCAGGCTTTAACTCACATAATCAAATATTAAACATTATACAAATGTATGCAACGGAATACACAGTTATAACTACTGAAGAAACAATCAGTCATCAACGCCCATTGGAAGCGGCTAAGGACAACACCATGCATCTCAATTTAAATTACTTCATCATTCTATACTGGATACGTTTCTGTTCTAATTATTCCCTACCTAACCACATGTGAGACGTGATGGCACACTTGTGGAGAAAGAAGATGATTGTCCACTTACTTGTGATCTTATTGGCATAACACCTTCGTTGGAACAATAGACTGAAAAAAAAGTATTAGTGTGCAGTACTTTCTAACAAGTGATCATGCTAAGCAGAAGTTCCGACTTGATCACATGTGGAACAGACATTCTGGAACGAGGAAATTCTCATAACCGAAATAAGTTTCTGAAAACATCTTTGACAATGATTTTACTTTCTAAAAATCTACATGCAAACGACAGAAGCAATATAAATAGAATCCGCTAAAGTTATGGACAGTACAGAGCAATGTCTCCAAATTTTCGATCGCACAGAATCACACAATCACCGCGTGTTCGTAATTTCATAGTAAATTCAATAATAACCGTAGGAACATTTAATAGATACAAAGGTTTCAAGACACGATCATTCTCCCCAAAATTCAGGTGCTACCTACGCGCGTAAGTGACAAATTAAACCAGTTTCATCCATGATCAGTCAATAAAATTATCAAGAAAAGTTTTCCATTGATATTACATTTCTCTTGGCTTCGTTACACATGCAGTAATGCGACAAAGAATTCGTTGGAGGGCTCATTAATGACCACTTGGTATTAGGGACATTTCTCTATGGCCTTTGCTATCAGATTTACCTCCTTTTTTACGGGCTGAATGAATTAAGCTGTTTTCCAGTCTTCTAGTATAGCTTATTCATTGTCCCAGCATCTGCAATTTTCCCCATTTAGCAATTACTGATTCTTCACTGGATGCCTTATCATTTTTCTTGCCTGGAATGATATTTTAGACTTCAGTAATGCTGGGAGTTTCTGAGTTAATGTAAGTGCATCCCTGATTTACTTAGAGATATTTTGCTCTTGTTTCCTCACAATTTAACAATTTCTTCAAACAGCTTGCTAGAATTTCACAGTTTCCTATGTCGTTGAGAGCTAATTTTCCATCTCCGTTTTCGGAGCACAAGTTAAGTGGTTGCTAGGTTTGGAATCTTTGTTTCTATGTTATATGAAAGTGGCTGATATCGTTCTTTTGGAAAACTTCTCTGTTACTTCCAAACTTCTTTTTCACTGTCCTTACGATTTTGATTTTTGACACCTCTGTTGTGTAAGGATAACATAGTCTCCACTTATTGGTGAAATATCATTTCTGCCAAGCCTGTTTCATAAGCAGTAACCCTTTTTCACACTGTCCATTTAACAGTCTCTGCTTTTTGCTTCCTTGATTTGGCGCTATTTTGAGACTGTTTCAACTAATTTTGTTTCATTTTCTTCCCAGTCTTCTGAGTATACCTTTCAGAGATTCAGTATCAATTTATTTGTTTATTTTACTGTTATTATTATTATTAAATTCTGATGCATTGTGATATGTTAAAGCTGGGGATGATGGCAAACATATTTGTGGATGCGGCATCTCTCGATCTTAGTCTTTCTGATTACTTTTTCTAGGCGCAGTGGTGCGGACTCGTTCGTTTCGATCACCCCTTGCAATAAATAACAAACAAGTCTCTTTACTTCTGCCACATTTCCACTTATTTCTATAAACCTCGTCGCAGGAGAAATGAGCGGAAGCCTCATGCACCAGAATACTGCCTTTTTTCTAGTTTTACATAGCATCAGAACTAGCACCGAAATGAAGATGATACACTTCTGTTTCAAGGACAATCGCACGGTGAACATAAACAGCAACACTACACTAAGGCCGCTCCAAGAAATGAGGGGTAATAGCTAAGAAAGGTGATAACTCTTCAGTTAGCTTACTGCTGAAGTTACCCTCCAGAACTTTACTGCTAATTAGTCTCCTAACTTACAGAAGAACGTCCCTTCCGCTCTCCCTCCCTAGGTCATTATTGCTAAGGAGGCTTACTGGAGAAGTGCCTCTCGAAGTTGTTATTGCGATGTAGCATAAATAACGAGACATTGGAGTGTCAGTACGGAAGATGCGGCTTTTCTTTATTATCTCCTTAATTCTACAACCAAAGTAGCCTCAGTTAACAAAATAATTTGAGAAAGGTGTAAGGGAGGATGGCAGTTTATCAACTGTGTAACTTTTTCGTTGGAAGAACAGTTAAAGACATGAGATAAAATATAATAAATTAAAATAAAGGGGAACATACACTACAATTAATATCCACAGATGATACAGCCTTGCTGGGAAAAATAAAAGAACCCTTGTAATGTTCTTCGAATGGACTGGATATGTTATATAAATCAGAATATATTTTATAAATGAAACAGTAAGGCTAAAAAGGCTGTAGATTTTTACTCTGTATCCACATGCTTCACTTCCAAATTTAGTGTATCGGGACTGACTTGATAAGAGTCTCACTACAATCACAAGGCTTCAGAGTTCACCTACGACAACAGTTCCACAATTTTGGGCTCACTTACTACCTCTTTCACCTCTGGTATGATTCATGTACTGAAAAAACGCCAAACAGAACGGTGTTTCGGGATCGACGCTAAACAACAAGACCTCCAATAGACAATTCGAAGAGGATAGGAGAAGAAGACAATATTATAGAGTAGCAGTACCAAAAGGTTAATACCGGTACCAAGTAAAGACTGAATTTTCTCACGCCGAAAAATTAGAATGAGCGATCTGTATTACTTTGTAAAGGCAACAGGGCTTAAATACTTCTTTATTTACAAACACCGGTTTCGACTGACTTTGGTATCATCTTCAGGCGTTCAAAAACTTTTGTTGTAAAATGTCCAACCCAAAAAGGTCCAACTCAAAATGAACTCATTTTATAACATAAAATTCTGAATATCTGAAGATGACAGCAAAGTTTGTCGAAACCGGCTGTTTTCATATAAAGAAATATTTGTGCAGTCTTCGCTTTAGAAAGTGGTTACGTAGTAAAGCACAGTATTACTCAAACCAAATCTCAGGTTGGAGATCTCTTTTCTTTTTCAGATTGATAAATGTTTAACGATGTGGATGTGGTCTTCAGTACGGAGGCAAATCTGACGCAGTGCTCCACGTTAGTCTATCGTCTTCCTCTTAATGTATGCAGAACTTCTGCTACCCACATCCATTTGGACCTGCTTACATTGGTCAGGCCTTGACTCCCCTCTACAATTTTCATCCCCGACATCTACGTCCATTACCAAAATTAACAATTCCTTGTTGCCCGGGTATGGGTTCTATCATGCAATCCCTTCTTTTAATCAAGATGTATCACAATTTTTCTTTTCTCCCCAGTTACTCCATATCTCTTCGTTAATTATTCCATCTACCCATCTAATTTTCAGCATTCCTCTGTAGTACTTCATTTCAAAAGCTTCTCTTCTCTTCTCTTCTTGCCAAAACTGTTTATTGTCCACTTTTGACTTCTTTCAAATGCAGCATTCCAGACATATAACTTGTTTACTTTTTATTATATTTCTCTCCACAGTTGTCGTGTCGTTTATCTTCTAGTTTGCGTAATCTTCATCCGTCAGTTTCCCCAAACAAGGTCTTTCGCTGTACAGTAGTACGTTTTTCGATGTAGTCATAGGTCCTCACTTTCACCAAACTTGCTGTCCAGTAAAAACCTGTGGAACCCTCACAAACTTTCTGAAAGTGGCCGGTGGCAGAAATCTGCTCGTGCGCCCAGCTGAGGAGGCGGGATCACTGATTCCGAGGACGGCAGGTAGCAGCCGGAAGATCCCGCACAAGCGTGGGCTTGGGCTATTCCAGATTTGTCGGAACCTTTTATGGCCCATCGCTGAAAGCAGTTCTTATGTGGCTAGCTAACACAGGTCCTAACAAGTATTTTACTGAACAAACTTTCGACGCCCATGCTACGATACTAGTGAAGAAAAATCAAGAAGGGATTATTGACCCTCCTACCGCTTCTTAGTTACTCAGAACGGCCGAGAGCGATGCTCCAGTACAAACACTACGTTTTCTGCAATTTTCGCTGCGTCGTTACGATCATCGCTTTTCTCGTTTATCACTCAAACATACAGGAACCCTTGTATTGTATTGTATTAAACTGCGCCCTAGAAACTACGGAGGAGCTTCGTCCCACCGTAGCCCTCAGTGGTTCACAACCCCACAACACGCCACAGCAATCGCCCCACCCCACCGCCGTTCCAAACCGAACCCAGGGTTATTGTGCGTTTTGGCCCCCAGTGGACTCCCCCACCCCCACCACCCGGGAATGTCTCATACCAGACGAGTGTAGCCCCAAATGTTTGCGTGGTAGAGTAATGGTGGCGTGTGTGTGTGTACGTGGAAACGGTGTTTGCTCAGCAATCGCCGACACAGTGTAACTGAGGCGGGATGAGGGGAACCAGCCCGCAGTTGCGGACGCAGATGGAAAACCGCTTTAAAAACCATCCACAGGCTGGCCTGCACACCAGACCTCGAGACTAATCCTCCGTGTGGATTCGTGCCGGGGACCAGCATGCCTTCCCGCTCGGAAATCAACTTGTTATCCGCGCGGCTATCCGGGAGGCCTTTTAGGAATCCTTTTTTATTACTCTGCTAGGCGAACTGTTTACCTGGCTGAGGTTGCAACACACCGTCGTGTTTACATCTGACAGGTTGGGAGGGGAGGCATTAACAGTGTACTCTCCAGTAGTCTTACAGAAGGAGCACAGACACACACTACCCACGACTGAATGACTTGCCAATTTAGAATAGGAACAGAAACATTGCGTATCTCACCTTGGCTGGTCATCACTTTTCCCTGGCATTATCCGTAAATTACTTTCCCTGGTGATGTCACTATATTCCAACAGCTATGTCTGATAATTCGCCATCTGCTGTTAAACTTGCCGATTACAAAGACAGCTCTTTATTGGAATCAATGGCGACTGGTTTTATTGTATTATCAGTGTTTTCATTTCTCAAAGTACCTTTCTTCATGTAGGCATCACAAACTACTTTGGTGTGATATACAGCCTTTATAATCGTCCAGTAGCATAACAGCAAAAACTAATGTCACAGCATCAACAGGAAACACGATGTGGTCCAGTAGTGTTGGCATTTCTGGCTTGTCATGCCGAGGTCTCGTGTTCGATGCCCAATGACAACCTCAATTTTTTTTTTTCGGTGGAAAGGTCTAGAAGGAGATCCACGCAGTCTTCTGAGGTGAAATGAAAACCTGCTACAATGGAAAAGCAAAGAAATAATAAAAGGCCGACAAATTTTGTCAGGTGCTGATGTTATAGTGATATACAAATCAAATATGTAATATCCATGGAACGATTTCTAGCGCTAAATTGATTCGTGAAAGCTACAAAATAGTCACATACTTACATACGACTAATGCAACGAATAAAAAAGCCTGCATATCTCAGCGTGGAATAGACTGCTGAAGTGAGTAGTGCATAGGAGCAACAGGTGCCACTAATTTGCATTACCCATTAGCTTCTAGCAGAGGCGGAGGCAAGGGGGGAGGCTATGGGGGCTATAGTGACCCCCCCCCCTCTCCCATGGAGTATCATATCACACTAGATAAAATGACTTCAGAAATCAGCGAATATATTACTCCAACAGATTCAATCATATATGTATTTTTTATAATTATGCAGCAATATAGGTTGCAATGTATTCCAAATGCATTTTAACAAAAGAATAAGAGTGGCAAATAGCTTACTACCTAAACCAATAAATATCATTTAACTTAAAATAGGAGTCTTATTATTTATTAATACACTTTTTACCCTGAACTCCAAAACATTTACCAAAAATTACTTTAAGCAACAACAAATTTCACCAATTTGTCGGTAGAGGACCCAAACTCTCCTTTTGTTAAGACATATTCCATTCCCCCAAACCCCATTTTCCCCCTCCCATTAGCCCCCGCACCCCCCCCCCCCCCTTGACTGACTTCTAGAATCGCCCCCGCCTACTTGCATGCAGCAACACACAGAGCAATGAGGAAGTTTCCCCAAGCATGTAGTAACCTACTCACAACGAATGCAGTAACTACAAAAAATGGTTCAAATGGCTCTGAGCACTATGGGACTCAACATCTATGGTCATCAGTCCACTAGAACTTAGAACTACTTAAACCTAACTAAACTAAGGACATAACACAACACCCAGCCATCACGAGGCAGAGAAAATCCCTGACCCCGTCGGGAATCGAACCCGGGAACCCGGGCGTGGGAAGCGAGAACGCTACCGCACGACCACGAGCTGCGGGCGCAGTAACTACACACACAAGTAAGAAATATTCAGTATAGCTCAAGCGGATCTCACATGTAAAACAGATTTGATTCCAGTTTCTCTTAATTAGACGTGGGTAGAAGTGATTCCTATATCCTTTGAAGGAACTTTAAAGAACGAAGATCTCATTCAGTAATATTTACTGTTGATGACCGGTTTCAGCAGTTAAGACTGTCGTCTTGTGGGCTTTCAAAACGACTACGCATCCTCCGACTCAGAGTTGCAATATTAAAAGTTTTGGCTGGTTTCTTTGTCTAGGGGCTGGGATACGTAGTTGCCGCATTACAGACCAAATACTGCTGAGTCTACAGTATACGATAAGAATACACACATGAATCGAATGGTCGAAGGTTTCTGTCACTCGATAATTGCGAATTATGAATGTAACATATAAATGTATAAATGATAGATTGAAACTAAATAAAATCAGCAGGTACTATCTTAACGACTTAGTGCGATAGTAGAAGTACTTTTGAGAATGCGGTATATTTCTGCAAAACACTTATGAGTGTCGAATTTCCAGCAAGTAAATAAAATATAAGTTGAATAACAGAAAAACAATAGATTCCTGCTGCACGTAATTAGTTATGAACAACAACAAAGCTCGCGAGATATTCACTTCTAAACGCACACTACGTCTTCACTGTAGACGCCACGGAAATCTCACAAGTGCATAAGTCAGCACTACGAAATATTTCTATCTACCGCGACCACGCGCAAACCGCTCCACGCTCTCCTAGTCCCTCTCGCGGCTGTGCGTCCGTCACGCTGTACTGCCCACGTCCAGCACTCACTCCCGTGTCCTGTGTCGTACTGTCCAGGGCTGCCCCACTGCCAGAGCTCCCTCCATTCACTTCGGTAGCCGCCTCCCTTAGTAATGAGCGCCGTGATTGGCTAGGGCACTCCCTCCATGTCTCCCAATAAATGTACACTCACAAACCTATTGAAACACTTTCAAAATACTAGAATTACATTTAAATAATTGAAATTAAATAAATATTCCTACGGCTGGACCATAAATTCGCTCTAACATACATAATTAAATACATAAACAAATCAAATAAACGCATATGAAAAGAATAGAAACAGAAGGTAGGCCAGTAGCCTAATGTCTCTGTGCTTTCTAAAACACATTAAATATTTAACCAATTTCTTCATGTATAGTATATCTCGGATATAAACAGAGACATAGAGGAATAAATATATTTATAAACATGCTGCTACCACTTCTTCGTGTAACTGTGGAGTACTTATGCCCTGACGCGATCGATAGTAATCGGCCACTTCAACCTCCAATAATTTATGTACTATTTAAGTTACATGCCTGTAATTCATACCAATTTAGGTTTACACAAATAGCTTTCTAAAGAGACAGCGATCGACTAAATCGGATGACGCCTTTATATTTTGGAAATTCGTTGCTGGATGTTACTTATACAGGGTGTTACAAAAAGGTACGGCCAAACTTTCAGGAAACATTCCTCACACACAAATAAAGAAAAGATGTTATGTGGACATGTGCCCGGAAACGCTTAATTTCCATGTTACAGCTCATTTTAGTTTCGTCAGTATGTACTGTACTTCCTCGATTCAACGCCAGTTGGCCCAATTGAAGGAAGGTAATGTTGACTTCGGTGCTTGTGTTGACATGCGACTCATTGCTCTACAATACTAGCATCAAGCACATCAGTACGTAGCATCAACAGGTTAGTGTTCATCACGAACGTGGTTTTGCAGTCAGTGCAATGTTTACAAATGCGGAGTTGGCAGATGCCCATTTGATGTATGGATTAGCACGGGGCAATAGCCGTGGCGCGGTACGTTTGTATCGAGACATTTCCAGAACGAAGGTGTCCCGACAGGAAGACGTTCGAAGCAATTGATCGGCGTCTTAGGGAGCACGGGACATTCCAGCCTATGACTCGCGACTGGGGAAGACCTAGAACGACGAGGACACATGCAATGGACGAGGCAATTCTTCGTGCAGTTGACGATAACCCTAATGTCAGCGTCAGAAAAGTTGCTGCTGTATAAGGTAACGTTGACCACGTCACGGTATGGAGAGTGCTACGGGAGAACCAGTTGTTTCCTACCTTGTACAGCGTGTGCAGGCACTATCCGCAGCTGATTGGCCTCCACGGGTACACTTCTGCCAATGGTTCATCCAACAATGTGTCAATCCTCATTTCAGTGCAAATGTTCTCTTTACGGATGACGCTTCATTCCAACGTGATCAAATTGTAAATTTTCACAATCAACATGTGTGGGCTGACGAGAAACCGCACGCAGTTGTGCCATCACCTCATCAACACAGATTTTCTGTGAACGTTTGGGCAGGCATTGTTGGTGATGTCTTGATTGGGCCCCATGTTCTCCCACCTACGCTCATAGAGCACGATATCATGATTTCATATGGGATACTCTACCTGTGCTGCTAGAACATGTCCCTTTACAAGTACGACACAACATGTGGTTCATGCACGATGGAGCTCCTGCACATTTCAGTCGAAGTGTTCGTACGCTTCTCAACAACAGATTCGGTGTCCGATGGATTGGTAGACCAGGACCAATTCCATGGCCTCCACGCTCTCCTGACCTCAACCCTCTTGACTTTCATTTATGGGAGCATTTGAAAGCTCTTGTCTACGCAACCCCGGTACCAAATGTAGATACTCTTCGTGCTCGTATTGTGGAGAGTTGTGATACAATACGCCATTCTGCAGGGCTGCATCAGCGCATCAGGGATTCCATGCGACGGAGGGTGGATGCATGTATCCTCGCTAACGGAGGACATTTTGAACATTTCCTGTAACAAAGTGTTTGAAGTCACGCTGGTACGTTCTGTTGCTGTGTGTTTCCATTCCATGATTAATGTGATTTGAAGAGAAGTAATAAAATGAGCTCTAACATGGAAAGTAAGCGTTCCGGACACATGTCCACATAACATTTTTTTTTTTCTTTGTGTGTGAGGAATGTTTCCTAAAAGTTTGGCCGTACCTTTTTGTAACACCCTGTATAATTTGTCATCAGATACTAAACTTTAAACTAATAAATATATTCAAAATCTGATTACACCATCAGAATCGTCGTGCAAATAATAGTAATATCCATCGCAGTCTTTAACACTGGAACACTGGTAGCATGCCGCGACAGCGTGGACGTGAACCGTATGTGCAGTTGACGGACTTTGAGCGAGGGCGTATAGTGGGCATGCGGGAGGCCGGGTGGACGTACCGCCGAATTGCTCAACACGTGGGGCGTGAGGTCTCCACAGTACATCGATGTTGTCGCCAGTGGTCGGCGGAAGGTGCACGTGCCCGTCGACCTGGGACCGGACCGCAGCGACGCACGGATGCACGCCAAGACCGTAGGATCCTACGCAGTGCCGTAGGGGACCGCACCGCCACTTCCCAACAAATTAGGGACACTGTTGCTCCTGGGGTATCGGCGAGGACCATTCGCAACCGTCTCCATGAAGCTGGGCTACGGTCCCGCACACCGTTAGGCCGTCTTCCGCTCACGCCCCAACATCGTGCAGCCCGCCTCCAGTGGTGTCGCGACAGGCGTGAATGGAGGGACGAATGGAGACGTGTCGTCTTCAGCGATGAGAGTCGCTTCTGCCTTGGTGCCAATGATGGTCGTATGCGTGTTTGGCGCCGTGCAGGTGAGCGCCACAATCAGGACTGCATACGACCGAGGCACACAGGGCCAACACCCGGCATCATGGTGTGGGGAGCGATCTCCTACACTGGCCGTACGCCACTGGTGATCGTCGAGGGGACAGTGAATAGTGCACGGTACATCCAAACCGTCATCGAACCCATCGTTCTACCATTCCTAGACCGGCAAGGGAACTTGCTGTTCCAACAGGACAATGCACGTCCGCATGTATCCCGTGCCACCCAACGTGCTCTAGAAGGTGTAAGTCAACTACCCTGGCCAGCAAGATCTCCGGATCTGTCCCCCATTGAGCATGTTTGGGACTGGATGAAGCGTCGTCTCACGCGGTCTGCACGTCCAGCACGAACGCTGGTCCAACTGAGGCGCCAGGTGGAAATGGCATGGCAAGCCGTTCCACAGGACTACATCCAGCACCTCTACGATCGTCTCCATGGGAGAATAGCAGCCTGCATTGCTGCGAAAGGTGGATATACACTGTACTAGTGCCGACATTGTGTATGCTCTGTTGCCTGTGTCTATGTGCCTGTGGTTCTGTCAGTGTGATCATGTGATGTATCTGACCCCAGGAATGTGTCAATAAAGTTTCCCCTTCCTGGAACAATGAATTCACGGTGTTCTTATTTAAATTTCCAGGAGTGTACATGTTTCTTCTAGAGATACCATGATTCATCTGGCTACTATTAATTTCTATACGAACTGTGAAAGGTCTGCCATGATGGTTTCACAAAGTCCGCCATCTTCGGCACTTCCGGCGTATTTCCTTCACCGACACAGCGTCACTATGGACCACGTGGTCCGGCCACTGTGCGGCATCACGCGGTTGCTGAAGAGCTGCGGCTTGCCCCGTGGCCCGTGCGGCCACGCCAACTTAGAATATTTTCAGGGCGCCACAATTTGCCAAATACCTCACAATCTTCTGATCCGTAACGTGATGCATTTACGTACAATATCTGTCCAATTATTATTTGTATTTTCTATTACATCGAAGTTATACATTTTAGTCCATTCAAAAAATCTTTTTGTTATATATCCTGTTCCATTATGACTATCACAGATGTCGTGTTGAGATTATAGTGGATAATATGTCGCTCATTCCACACAGGTTTATTAAAAATAAAAATAGTTTCGTCACAAATAAACATAATACAGTTAAAAAATACCTTGTGTACCTAAGGATGTCGAAACATAACATTCCACAGATGTTTGTTAGATGTTGAATTGCGTAAAAGTGTTCATTTCAGCGCATGTTTAAATTACGTGACTACTTAAATACCTCATGGAATCTCTGAAGTACACACAGGGGTATCTGATAACGAGGCAATTTTTTAAATTTCATTTAAAGTTATATATTTTCTTCAGAGTAGTTCTTTAACATTTGAAAACTATACTGATTTTTATGTAAGTGTTTATACATATCTACAAAAGTTCTTGTTTACGATAATCTTTATAAATAGGATTTCAGCATTTATTTCATTGTATTATTGCTGTATACGTGCAATCGGTACGTACATCAGCCGTTTTTTTTCCGCTGCGAGATACCCGGTAACATATACCATATGGTTACCGGGAGCTGGGTGTGGGGGGAGGGGAAGGAGGGGGTATGTGAGCACGAAAGTCTGAATTACGAAGTAGGTGAAGAACACATTGATCAGCCAGAACATTATGACTACCTACCTAATAGCCGGTGTGTCCACGTTTGGCACACATCACAGCGGCGACGTGTCATGGCACGGAAGAAATGCGGCCTTGGTAGGTCGCAGGTGCGACATGGCACCATACCTGCACGTAAAAGTCATCTAACTACCGTAAATTCCGGAGAGGGGGCGATGAGCTCTGACGCCACATTCAATCAAATCCCAAATGTTTTCGGTCGGGTTAAGATCTGGCGAGTTGGGGATCCGCAAATCAATTAGAATTTGCCGTTGTGTTCTTTTATCCTGTTGAAAAATGCCACTGCCGTTGGGAAACATGAGCGGCATGAATGGGTGTACGAGGTCTGCAACCGGTGTACGCCACTGCTTGGCAGTTATGGTGTCTTGCACGAGCTCCACTGGACCGATGGATACCCACCTGAATGTTCCCCAGAGCATAATGTAGTCGCCACCAGCTTGTCTCCGTCACGCGATACAGGCATCAAGGAACTGTTCCCCTGAAAGATGAGGAATTCGCGGCCTCCCATGGGCAAGGTGAAGAGAAGTATCGATACTAATCAGACCATGCAACGCTATGCCACTGTGGCAACGTCCAGTGCCGATGGCTACGTGCCCTTTTCAGTCGTGGTTGCCGATGCCGTGGTGTTAACATTGACACACGCATGGGACGTCGGCGCGCGGCCCCTCCCGCCGGAGGTTCGAGTCCTCCCTCGGGTATGGGTGTGTGTGTGTTGTCCTTAGCATAAATTAGTTTAAAAGTTAGTTTAAGTAGTATGTAAGTCTAGGGACCGATGACCTCAGCAGTTTGGTCCCTTAGGAATTCACACACATTTGAACATTTGGGACGTTGGCTGCTGAGGCCCGTCGTTAGGTGTGTTCAGTGCACTATGTCAGACGCACTTGTACTCTGTCCAGCACTAGAGTCTGTTCGTTCCACCACAGTTCACCACCGACCGCTGTGGCCGAGCGGTTCTAGGCGCTTCAGTCCGGAACCGATGTCCGTAGGATAATTAGGTTTAAGTAGTTCTAAGTCTAAGGGACTGATGACGTCATATGTTAAGTCCCGTTGTGCTAAGAGCCATTTGAACCATTTTGAACAGTTCGCCGCCTGTTTTGTTTTACCAGTCTGCCCAGACTACAATAACATCTTGCTTTTATGGACCCCTCTCCCTCCTACCACCAACTCTAGATAATCATGCAGTACATATCATCCCCAAACTGCAGTGTGTATGCTACAAACACCCTCTCCTTCTTTATTCACGTATTCCTCCCCCCCCCTCTCAAAAAAATGTTCAAATGTGTGTGAAA
This sequence comes from Schistocerca cancellata, assembly GCF_023864275.1. Taxonomy (NCBI): domain Eukaryota; kingdom Metazoa; phylum Arthropoda; class Insecta; order Orthoptera; family Acrididae; genus Schistocerca; species Schistocerca cancellata. The sequence continues at coordinate 266,422,603 of NC_064627.1, forward strand.
TCTTATGGGACTTAACTGCTAAGGTCATCAGTCCCTAAGCTTACACACTACTTGACCTAAATTATCCTAAGGACAAACACACACACCCATGCCCGAAGGAGGACTCGAACCTCTGTCGGGACCAGCCACACAGTCCATGACTGCAGCGTCTAAGACCATTCGGCTAATCCCTTCCCCTCCCCCACGTGCTATTTCGCTAAGTCAAGACAATGCACATACTAGTTTACAGTGCTAAAATAATTAATTAACCCGACCCCCAAGCCCACTCCTCTCTTTCAAGACTTATGTTTTCCATGTGTTGCGGGGATACTGAGTTGCATTCAGGGAAAGACACAGCTGATGTACATACCGTTTGCATGTATACGATAATAATATGATGAAATAAATACTAAAATCCCGTCTATGAAGCATTTTGTATATAAGAACTTTGTGCAGAAGTGCATAAACACTTTTTACATAAATATCAATATAGCTTTTAAATGTTACAGAACTACTTTCAAAAAATGTGTGGTTTTAAATGAAATAAAAACAAATGTATGATCTGATTGTCACATACCTGCGTGTGCACTACAAGATGTATTTAATTCGTCACGTAAAGGTATACTTGTGTACAGGTGTGCACTGTTACAAAACTCAAAATGCTATCGTTTTAAAGTGGAATAAGGAAGTACAACGCTGAGACAAAAAAAAAAGAAAAAGAAAAAAGAAAACATGAATACGAAGGAGTTATGGAAATTGATCACAAATATATTTTCGTGCAGGTACCGATGGAAAATGGAGAATTGTAAACTTCGGTGGCCTATGGGTGAATATGTGACGCTGCCACGCAATTTCGCCGCGCATCTGGTAATTACAGTAAAGAGGGCATAAAGTCGTTGCAAATTTCATTACATGTACTCAGTCGGACAGCAACTATGCCTCGCAGACTGGCGCGTGAGCAATATACGCAGATATCAGCGCTTGAGAGTGGAGTGTAGTCGGACTCAAAGAAGCCAGTTGGAGTAATTGGCGAATGGTTCAACATTAAAATAGGAGTGATGTCACTAGTCGGTTGGCAGGAATGGCCGAACACAGCGTCTCTACCTGGGAGAGACAAAAGGACGTAAGGACGGAACAGTCGTCAGAGAGGCACCCAGAGCCCGGATTCATCCTTATCATCGATCAGACGTGCACCTCGTGCTTGTGTCCACATGGACCGTAAACGGGTGGCTGACATCTACCATGGACCTTTGTACACCAACAAGCCCGTCTGCAGTGGTGTCGGACACATTCCGTTTTCGAATCTAATTGGCTGGAGTAGAATTGTCTTCATTGAGGAGAATCGCTTCGAACTGAGCCCTGATGGCCAGCGAAGATACGTCTAGAGACGCCCTGGACAGTGGTGGGATATCAACCTGACTGTCGGCTGCCTTACGGCCCGATAGCCAGGAGTGGTCGTGTGGGGTGCAATTTACTTTTGTAGCAGAGCCTCTTTCGTTGTCATCTGCGGCACCCTTACATAGTTAAGTCGGCGATATTCTACGTCCCGTTATGTTGCATTCATGGCAAGTCACCATGGGATTACATTTCAGCATGCCAGCCCGCACACGGCGAGAGTTTCCACTGCTTATTTTCGTGATTGCAAAACCCTACCTTGGCGAGCAAGGTCGCTCTATCTAACCCTAATTTTGAACCTTTTGAGCATTATGGACAGGCGCCTCCGACCGATTCCGGATTCTGACGATCTGACATATCAGCTGGATCTAATTTGGCACGATATCCCTCCCAGACGAATCACTGCTTGCATATGGTCCAGAGGAAGAAGAATGCGTTGTTGAATTGCTCAATTTGTGAAACTCTTTGTAACCTCCCCCTCACTTATTGACCTTAAAGACAGTGAAAAATTAAACCGCGTGTACCTAATGGAAATTTGGGAAAAGCAATCGTCACCGAGGTTAAATTGTCGGCAAAGAGGGAGGAAAGGGTTACATCTCAATGAAAGGAAAAATGCAAATGAAACTGGTGGAAATTAATTTTGAAAAGGGGTAAAGTTAATAAAGAAAGTAAATGTGCGGCCGTTACGTTAACAATTAACTAGCGGTAATTAGGTATTTGAGATTTGGGGGAAATTACAGTCGCCAGTCCTAAGGACAATTACTATAGTAACTGAAAAAGAAAGGTTATTACACATATAATTAGCACCAGAAGCGTGGCAACTGAAGGTTGACACGTGTAGTGTGAAAACTGAAAGTTTGTCAGAAGTAATAAATTTCGCTACACTCTGACTTAATTTAGCAAAAGAATTAATAAAACCGGAAAATCGAAAGTTAATTTAGTGACTGAAGTTAATAGTGAGCTTTCTTTCTGAAGCACATAGAAATTCAGTAAAATACGGTTAGTCTTGGACTACCTCAACAATCATTTCAAAAGCTACTTGAATCTACGCAATTTAGAAATAAGAGATTTAACTTTGAACTTGAATTAAATGATTCTGAACAATTAACAATAGTAAAATTTAGTACGTACCAAGCTGAGCTGCAGTCACAGGTATACTAAAATACAGTAACAAAACTCGCGCTCTTAATTCGTGCTTGTGTAATCTAAATATTGTAGCCAGCTATGAAAATTTTAACTGAACTTTGAAATTAAAGCAGTGAAATGCTATATTATTATTTTAATGCTGGCGTTTGAATTTCAACGACACTCGGGTTCATTCCGGAAAAGGAAGGGACCCTGCTTGGTAATGCAATTGGGACAATGAGCAACAAATGTTCATGCTAAGTTGCTGTAATTATAGTTACGAAAATGGTACAGTTTGAAAAGCTGAGGTCTGCCATACAGTTCTAAAACTTTACGTGCTCCCAGTCTTCCTTGTTGGTTGATTGAAGGTTTGAAGCCGTCGATCGAGGAGGTGGCGACAGTCACTCATTGTCGGCCGTCGCTGTTGCAGAATCTGGATGTTGGCGCGCCTTCCTCTCGACACGGTCACCAGGCGAAACAGGCTCTTGATGTGCGCCAGCTAATGCTTCCCGTCCGCGACACCATGTCAGAAACTATCCTTGCAAGTCGAGCGCAATTACATGCTGCCAAACCCCGAACGCGCGGCAACTCGCGGGAGCTTCACACAACACACCTGCTCCAAGTCGCTACTCCAGCCAGACTCCCTCTCTCAGCCCGCGCTCCACGCGGCAGAGTTAACACTCCCAAAGATCCTACACACTTTGATTCTTCACACGACCTATCGATGTAATCGTTCGATAGCAGTTTTCCCTAGGCAAGACCCAGCGTAAAAATACAAATAATATTTACGAAACAAACCAATTATACATCAACATAAATGCATAAATAAATAAATAAATAAATAAATATATATATATATATATATATATATATATATATATATATAGTAAAACAACTACAATATGTAAAGACACAGACATGTCATATATTCAGGTAACAAAAATAAGGAAAACAAATTTATAGTACAATAGATGGAAACAGGAGGATATGCATTTCCGGCGTTACATCTTTCCCTTGAATACAGTTTTTCTGAAACTGTCATCTTCTGTTTATCTGTACATGTACTTCACATCTACCGATTTCCGTCCCAATCGGATAATCCTCCGTGGTGCGTCGTTCTTTTGTCTTAGTGTATACCAAACTTCTATCACAGACATGAAAATTACCGGCACCTTTCAGCAGGATCTCTGTGTTTAAGGCCAAAACCTTTCTACGGTGGTTTGAGGGGTGCGCTAGTGAACTCACGTTGATGACTTCGCTACCAAAATCGCCTGATCTTAACTCAATGAAACTCATTTGGATGACTATCAGGCGCCATATCCGCACCTACAAACGACTAGCCCATAATTTACGGGAATTACATCATAGTGCGTTGACATTTGGTGCAACATACCACCGTAAACCTACCAAGGTTTTGTCAGATTAATGCTACGCAGTTTCGCTGCTGTATTGCGTCTTAAGGATTAACAAATTCGCTTTTAAACAGGTGAACATAAGGTTTTGGTTCATGGATCTGTTTTCGTTGTGTTAACTGACTGAAATCAGTTCTACTGTGAAACTAAACTCATATTTGGCGTATACATTTTACTGTTCTAGTTGTGTTTTGACTGTAGGGCTTGTGTTTCATGCTACACTATTAGATAAAGGATTAAAACTACTACCAACAGATAAAGAACAGTTGACTCTTTCATCGTAGCTTGGTAGAACAACTTCACAATTGTAAATGAAAAGCAGAAACTGTGGATTTTCTACAATACTAATGTATTTAGTCAACCAGTTTTCTATTTACAAGGCCATCATTTACAGGCTGATGGCCTCCTAATCCGAAAATTGGTTAACTAGTAAATTTATAGTATAGAAAATATACAACTTGTGCTTTTCATTTAATAGAAAAAAATCTGGAAATTCATCAGGAGGCCCACAAGCTGAAATTGTATTTTATCTCCGTCTCATACACCTTTGACGTAGTCTTCTGCATGAACGAAATACTTTCTAAGTGAAGTACCAAATTTGGCCGAGATCTAATCAAACAACAGCTTGTATTCTGGGACTTTTAAATGTTTGGTGCGTCATTAAACCAAAACAGAATTATAGTCCTGCATATTCGCATTAATTTAAAGGATAGGATGCACCCTTCCTGAAGTAACTTACCACCGTGTGACAGTTACTTGAAATACACACGTCATCTACCTGTAGTTCTGAATTCGAACTCAACCGTTAACAACAATCAAAACAAAATTAATTATGAAAACTAAAGCTTCTTCTCAAACAACGACACTTCTATACTTAGCTACGATCGAGTCTATAAACTCGTATGGATCTGTGCTTAGATTTTTCCATGACATTCATTCTTCATACGCCTTCACTTTTCTACAGGCTGTATTGCTGGTTCACCTAATTGTGTAAGTTGTTGGTAGAGTAACAAGGAATCTGTCACGAACTAGCAGCTTAGTCATGTTTCCAGTAGAGATCAATGTTCTCATTGCCACATCAACGATTAACAACCACTTAGCCCACCCGGTTAGCTGTGGGGACTGTAGGCGCCCCGGTGGTCCTGGTCGCCTACGGTGGACTGGATGGCCGAGCGGTGACCTCTCCAGTTGTCAGGATGCTAGGAAATGACTGTGGACGCATCAGAAACGAGAAAGAAACATTATTAATTCATAACATCTTTATTCCTGCCAAGTTCAATGTGGCTTGGTGATATCAAACACCTTCCCCAAGTCCTCGCTGACTCGTAGCAATGACACCAGATCCGGGCTGTACAGTCTTCATAGCGCAGCGCCGCGTGCTGTGACGTAGTGGAGGAATGCCCTTACTTCGGCCGCGCCGTGGCTGGCGGTGCTCGGCTGGCCGGTTGGTTCGGACAGCAAGCCGCTGTGCGTGGAGGCTCCAGGTTGGAGTCCTGGCGCTGTCGACACGAGAGGCATTCTCGTAGTGCAGAGTATACTCTGTCCCACCCCGTCTTCTTCCCTGCTCCTCCAGGTGGCACGTCTGCGGTGGACGGGTAGAACGGGCTGCAGTCCCCCAGCGTCGTCGGCTCACCCGGTTGTGATGGCGGATGCACAGGGCCTAGGCCCCGCACGATCTAGCCGACGGCTCACTGATGTGGTCAGCATTGGCGGCGAGCGAGTCTGCTACGATGTCTGCTAATCCTGGGTTGATGATTGACAGTGGCAGCAGAGAGGACCGGAGCTGGTACTGCCCCCCCCCCCCTCCCCCCGTCTGCTGCTGGATGGGCTGCCCTTACTGCAACATCTCCTTAATAAAGATTAACACGTCGATCACCGAGCTGAGCGCTACACAGAGACCCAGTACACATCTCACTGCAAGTCTAACTGCGAGTGCCTTGTTGCTATCAAAGCTGGCGTATTTAAAGGAAGCACGAGCGACGTCCTGACGTCGTGCTCGTTCATAATGAACGCATTCGTTCCACTTATACTGCTGATAGAGGGTTTATACAAGGGCGATGTACTTGAGGACAATATTATGGAAATGGAAGAGGATGTAGATCAAGATGAAATGGGAGATAAGATACTGCGTGAAGAGTTTGACAGAGCACTGAAAGACCTGAGTCAAAACAAGGCCCCGGGAGTAGACAACATTCCATTAGAACTACTGATGGCCTCAGGAGAGCCAGTCATGACAAAACTCTACCATCTGGTGAGCACGATGTATGAGACAGGCGAAATACCCTCAGACTTTAAGAAGAATATAATAATTCCAATCCCAAAGAAAGCAGGTGTTGACAGATGTGAAAATTACCGAACTATCAGTTTAATAAGTCACAGCTGCAAAATACTAACGCGAATTCTTTACAGACGAATGGAAAAACTGGTAGAAGCCGACCTCGGGGAAGATCAGTTTGGATTCCGTAGAAATGTTGGAACACGTGAGGCAATACTCACCTTACGACTTATCTTGGAAGAAAGATTAAGAAAAGGCAAACCTACGTTTCTAGCATTTGTAGACTTAGAGAAAGCTTTTGACAATGTTGACTGGAATACTCTCTTTCAAATTCTGAAGGTGGCAGGGGTAAAATACAGGGAGCGAAAGGCTATTTACAATTTGTACAGAAACCAGATGGCAGTTATAAGAGTCGAGGGGCATGAAAGGGAAGCAGTGGTTGGGAAAGGAGTGAGACAGGGTTGTAGCATCTCCCCGATGTTATTCAATCTGTATATTGAGCAAGCAGTAAAGGAAACAAAAGAAAAATTCGGAGTAGGTATTAAAATTCATGGAGAAGAAGTAAAAACTTTGAGGTTCGCCGATGACATTGTAATTCTGTCAGAGACAGCAAAGGACTTGGAAGAGCAGTTGAACGGAATGGACAGTGTCTTGAAAGGAGGATATAAGATGAACATCAACAAAAGCAAAACGAGGATAATGGAATGTAGTCAAATTAAGTCGGGTGATGCTGAGGGAATTAGATTAGGAAATGAGACACTTAAAGTAGTAAAGCAGTTTTGCTATTTAGGGAGTAAAATAACCGATGATGGTCGAAGTAGAGAGGATATTAAATGTAGACTGGCAATGGCAAGGAAAGCGTTTCTGAAGAAGAGGAATTTGCTAACATCGAGTATTGATTTAAGTGTCAGGAAGTCGTTTCTGAAAGTATTTGTATGGAGTGTAGCCATGTATGGAAGTGAGACATGGACGATAACTAGTTTGGACAAGAAGAGAATAGAAGCTTTCGAAATGTGGTGCTACAGAAGAATGCTGAAGATAAGGTGGGTAGATCACGTAACTAATGAGGAGGTATTGAATAGGATTGAGGAGAAGTTTGTGGCACAACTTGACTAGAAGAAGAGATCGGTTGGTAGGACATGTTCTGAGGCATCGAGGGATCACAAATTTTGCATTGGAGGGCAGCGTGGAGGGTAAAAATAGTAGAGGGAGACCAAGAGATCAATACACTAAGCAGATTCAGAAGGATGTAGGTTGCAGTAGGTACTGGGAGATGAAGAAGCTTGCACAGGATAGAGTAGCATGGAGAGCTGCAACAAACCAGTCTCAGGACTGAAGACCACAACAACAACATACTGCTGATTCATCTATCGTACTCGCCCCTTAGGTGTTCTTGCGACAGAGTTTCGTGTTGTTATGGCAGACTTAAGCGAAGTTGTGAAATGCAGTACAGCTGACGCTATACCTCTGTCTTGCACTCTACGAAAGTCTCCGTCTAACACAAACCCACGTGCTAAACAATTCTCTCTCGCCTGTTGTGTGTAACCAGGCCATTGCCCCTGCGTGACGACACATTCCGATATATGTGCAATCCTCTTACCTCTTGGCTAACTTTCTGCCTCTGCCTCTCGGCATAGGCAACGAAACTTTGACTTTGCACCTGCACCACCTCTCCTCTGCAACAATTTGTCCCGACTTTTATAATTCTGGACTTACTGGTTGTGCACGCCATACTTCCTTATACTCTACAGGTATCTTACAACTACTCCTTCAACACTGTCAAACTTTTCTTATCCGCTAATAATCTATTTACACTTAATACTGATTCCAATCTTATCATTGGTTATCTGTTTATATTACGTTCCACTATTCCTGATCCATCCCATAGGTATTTGCTGTACGGTTGTTATTTCAGAACGAAACATCTTTTTTCCGTATACAAAAGTAAGTTGCACAAATAAACACCAGAACTAAGATTATGCTAGTCGTTGACACACCAAATATAATTGTGTTTCGCTTACGTTTCTCCCGATATTGCTGCACGTGCTGCAGCAGTTGATTAACTAAGATCTGCTCTTTTTCTGAGATAATCAGGCTATCTAAAGATTGTAGCAATGTGGGATCTAAGGACTCGTTAACAAACGTTAGTTTTCTTGCGAGGAAATATGTGTGATGGGTCCTCTGGATAATACAAGATAGGCTGTGTCACGTTAATCATTGTTGTACCCGTGAAAGTAGCTGTTAGGTGAACATGCTTCCCCACTATTTCACATCCAGTGCCATTAATCAATATCCCACTGCCCTGCAATTCAAGCTTTGATATATCTGTCAATCTACCATTTCTGTAACAAGTGGCAACTACGGTCTCTAGTTCGAACACAGAGTAAATCCAATGTTCGTATGAGAGCTTCAATTCCTGATACTCGTTGCATATGTCTCGAAACAACCCCTCTTTCTCCGTGGCCGCCTGTAGCGCCGTAAACCTATCCTGTAGCGTCTGTACATCATTCCTCACTCCCTACATATTATACGTGTACACAATTGTCCACCTGCGGCTTGACAATACCACATCTAATTGCCTTGAAAACAAAATTCCTTTATCTCGTGGTTGCATCTGCATCACCTCTCCTCTGCAACAGTGTAGCATTACCAGACTGATGAAAAGTTTCCTGGGCCACATCCTGGCACGGCACCTGAAGGAAAAGGAAGCCATGTCAATCGCTCCCTACCTTACCACGTCTGAAACACACAAATGACAAGTAAAAACTACACATACCCTATTACTTAATAACAATAAATAACGACATGTTCCTCCCCGAGGACACTTAATCTACTTATCCCTAGACCTAAGTGGGTAAGGAACGTTCTTCTGCTGTTCTTTTAGCTTCGGTACTCTCACACCCCGGTAACGCATCCACTGCCCCTTTAAACGGCTTAATCCTACTCACATGAATTACTGACGACTTGGTTGGTAACTGCAACTTTACCTACACTGGACATACTATTTCATTTACCTGAACGGGCCAGAATATTTCGTCAAAAACTTCTTTGTTTTACCCTTCGGAACATAAGGATTAGCCAACAATACCCATTGACCAATTCTGTATTGCAGCAGTTTACATGTTCTTTGCCCAATACTCTCTTGTTTCTCCAAAGCTTTAGTATTAGCACCTCGTACCCTTTGCCAAATCTCTCTCAATTTCTTGGCAAAATTCTTCACTGACTCATCCTGTGAACCTACCCGAGGTTTGAGCACATCAAATGTTGGTGGCATTTTCCGACCATAAATTACCTCATACGCCGGCCGCGGTGGTCTAGCGGTTCTGGCGCTGCAGTCCGGAACCGCGGGACTGCTACGGTCACAGGTTCGAATCCTGCCTCGGGCATGGATGTGTAAGATGTCCTTAGGTTAGTTAGGTTTAAGTAGTTCTAAGTTCTAGGGGACTTATGACCTAAGATGTTGAGTCCCATAGTGCTCAGAGCCATTTGAATCATTTTTTACCTCATACGGTGAGAGCCCCATTCCTGTATGAACTTTCGCGTTATACGCGCTTGTCAACAGATTTAAATACACGTCCCAATCAGTGTGTTCTGAATTTACGTAATGACTAATCATCTTAACTAACGTCCTATGAACCCGTTCTCTTCGTCCATTCAACTGAGGATGAAATGGGCTTGTCCGCAATTTCTTAACTTTCAATAAACGACATAACTGCTACATCATCTCCGACATAAAGTTACTACCCTGATCTGTAATTATAGTATCAGGCACACCATACTTCAGCAACCAGTTATTTACTAAGGCTTGCGCAACAGTGCTTGCCTTCTGATCTGGAATAGCTACCATTACAAGGTATCGGGAAAAATGATCTAATATTGTTAATACGTATCGATTACCCGCTTGGGTCTTGTTAAATGCCCCGATTACGTCTAATCTTATGAATGCGAATGGACGATACGCTTCAGGTAGTCTTTGTAAGTGAATTTTCTGATGATTTACATCTGCTCTCTGCGCACACGGTATGCAATTTTGCACATACTGCTCTACATCATTGCGACGTGTCTTCCATCAAAACCTTTCAGCTCAGCTCCCGTCTATCAGTCGTTCTTTTACCATCATGACCCGACAATACATGGTCGTGCGCTTGTTTCAACACTTCTTCCCTCAGCGAGTCCGGTACTACGACGCGTAGTCCGCACTTCGTCTTTCTGCAAAGCAACCCATCCTGCATTTCAAACTGCCGTTGCGTTCGGAACAATTGACACTCTCTGTCATTGGCTTGCGCCTTTATCCACTCCTTCTCACTTATGACCACAACTTGTACAGCTGCTATTTTTCTACTAAGCGCATCTGCATTCGTATGTTTTACCCCTGGTTTGTGAATTACCTCGTAGTCAAATTCACTTAGTTTCGGTGCCCATCTCGTTAAACGACTTGAAGGATCTTTCAACCCCAACAATCACTTTAATGCTGCGTGATCTGTAATTACCTTGAACTTACGCCCATATAAATAACAGCGAAAATACGAGATACCGTAAATCATTGCTAACATTTCTGTCTCTGTAGTTGAATAATTCTTCTCTGCCTTATTCAGTTGCCTGGAAGTATAAGCCACTGGATGTTCCTGTCCATTAACCCTCTGAGAAAGAATACAGCCTACAGCAATATTACTAGCATCACAAGATAGTACGAACTCTTGTTCCAAATCAGGAAGTATCAACACTGGGTCTGATGTTAGTATCTGTTTGAGCGTCTCGAATGCCTCCTGACACTGTGCTGTCCATTGAAACTTGACACCTTTCTTTAACAATCTCGTTAATGGATGTACAATTTCCGCGAACTCCTTTACATATCGTCTGTAGTAATTACATAAACCGACATATTGCTGAACTTGTTTAGTGGTCTGTGGTACTGGAAAACCACGCACAGCCGACGTTAGACGAGGATCCGTTCTTACCCCATGCTGACTGATAATATGCCCAAGATAAGTCACTTGCGTCTGAGCAAACTGACATTTCTCGACATGAAGCGTAAGATTTGCCACTCTTAGCCTACTAAATACTTCATTCAGTCGTTCCACATGCTCTTCTATATTACGCGAAAAAGTAACAATATCATCGAGGCATACCATAGCAATCTTCGGTTTCAGTCCCCGAAGCACACCATCTAAAAGATGCTGGAAAGTAGCAGGAGCGTTTTTCAACCCAAATGGCATTCTGCGATACTGAAAGTGACCAAGGCTTGTTGTGAAGGCCGTCTTCGGTCTATCCTTGGGACTTATTTCTAACTGATGGTACCCACTGTTTAGGTCTAGTGTCGAAAAATATTTACACCGACCTAGGTTGTCCAATGTTTCCGTGATGTTCGGTATTGGATACGCATCTGTTACAGCTCGTGCTGAAACGTCCCCTTTGAACATTTATACAAGACTGTGCTTAAACTGACACACAATATTTTTTAGCGCAACGCAATCTGACTTTCAGAAATCCCTACAAAAGAATGGCCCTGACTAACATTAACCTATACCTTTCACAAATCACTTACCTCACAAAAATCTTCGTTACTCGAATTACTGCAATACGGCGAGCGCCACTACTGCCAGCTAAATAAAAGATTCAAACTACTGAAGGCACTAACTACTGATAGGCATAGTTAGCAAATGAAAGATTTTGACAGAGAACAAACAATGTATTTACCTTAATAGTGTTGAAAAATCATAATATACATAGCAGTTCATAATATCCAGCATTACAAATTTCAAAACTCCGCCATCTCTCTCCCCACATCCACCACTGCTGGCGGCTCACCTCCAACTGCGCAACGCTACGCGCTGTTCACGTCCAGCTGCCCAACACTACAATGGCAGACAACAATGCAAACTAGCCACAGACTGCACACAGCACAGCCAGTGAATTTCATACAGAGCGCTACGTAACGTTGCCAATAAGAAAACATAAACAGCCTACTTACATAGCCCCCATCCTCCCCACAAAAAATTTTACAAATTGTTTTGGGCAGTGGCCAATAATGATTTGATAAAATTTTTCATAATTACAATAACAAAGATATCCAATGCACACACTTATTAATACAATGTTGGTCAAAAGCTAAAATTTTCTCACAGTCCATAAAGACAGTCCTGATCATTCATCATAATAGTAATTACAGTTTTTTTTCACAAAGTCTCATTAGTAAAAGAAATTGCACACAGAAGTAGTGGATTTCCATGCAGTCTTGAAGAAGTAGTGTTGTCCTTCCAACGGAAAGACAGTGCTGACTCTTGACATGCAGACAGGTAATGGGCCACAACAGAGCAAACCCACAGCAGAGTCAGTCGAGGTTTTCAAGAATATTGGTAGGTAGGTCATCACAGAGTAGACCCACTGCAGTCCTTGTAGAAATAATGGTACTGGTGAGTCAGCAAAGGTGTAGACCCACTGTAGTCCTTGTAGAAATAATGGTATTGGTTGGTCATCAAAGGTGTAGACCCACTGTAGTCCTTGTAGAGATGGCCAGCAGCCAGCTGCTGCGACTGTGCAGGTGCACAATCACCATCGAAGAGTCGTGCAGAGAAGATAGCAAGTCCATAAACCACCACTTGTGCACGCACAAAGTTCTTGGAATTGTCCTTAGAACCAGCAGTGCTGTTATCCAGTCCCTTGCTGAATTAGTAACACACGTGCAAACACTAACAGTCCCAACTTCTCACATATTGTGCAGTACTATGACCAACAGAAATGTGTGCAGTGAAATGAATGCTTACAAGTTACGTAATTTGATGAACTGGTGTCAATTACAATATTATAACATGAGAATACAATTACAAAGGTACAATATACATCATTAAAAACATAACAATACAGATAACATTTGTAGTAATACAGGCTTTACAAAAGAATAGAAATAAAATATACATCAGTGTTACAGGAATTATGACATGAGTACATACATAAAGATCAGAAGAACTTTTGAAACATCAACTTCACACATGAGCATTAAAACAAAACAGAATAAATAATGTCTAAGCATATTTACAAGGTAAATAACATATTATTAATGCCAATTACATTTGAGGATAACAGTATTCCTCATCATAGTGAATGTAGCTTAGTATTAGAAAAATTCTACAACGTAAGTCTTATCAGATAAACATATAAATACAGGAAAAACATAAATACACAAGGGTACACAAACATATAGCGGAATAATACAAGGAAAGGACAGGGTTTGTTTTACTGCAGTATTTTGCAAACAAAACTTTCTTTACTTCTCGGAGATCTCCCTTCGTTCTTCATTATTTCCAAAAGTCCTATCTATACCTGCTTTCTGTACTTTATTCATATATCTTTCAAAATAATTATTTCTCATTGTACAATACTCATTTTGGCCCAAATCTTTTTCATATAACTTCGCAATGCATTCTTTACCTATTCTCCATAGTCAGTTTCTTATATAGTCTACCCCTCTTAAGCTAACTTAAATCTACTGAGCTCAGATGATAAACTAAGGGACGAGGCAATGCAGCAGCAAAAAAGGAATTAACGCAAACAGCAATGAAAAAAATGCAGATTTGTGAAGCAAGCAGCATTATAGAAATTAGCAAAGCAATTGCAATATTACAACTAATATAAGGCAATGTGCAGCAAACAAGAAAAATAAATCAGCAGTAAACTGGCTTAGAAGAGTAACACAAAGTCAAATTCAGTAACACTATGCCTGGCAAACAGCAGCAGCAAATAACTTATATCTAAACATGACATAGCTCAAGCAAAAAAAAAAAAAAAAAAAAAAAAAAAAAAACATTACACTAAAAACAATAATGCAGACAAGGGAAATTTATATTCACATCTTAATGTCTATGTAATTAAAGTGGTGCACCACAAATTATTCTACAAAAGAAATTACCAAGTACTTGAAAAGAAAATTCTGTATGCAATTCCTGTGAAGGGAAATGTGTTTTTGTGCTCCTTCGTTTTTTTTTTTTCAGTACATCAAAGTTATTCTTTTTTTCTGGATCCGTAGGCATTAAATATTTATATTAGTACATCTATAAAATTTTATTTTAACCAGTGCTGCAGTGCAGCTAGGAACCAGATATTAAAGAAAATGAGCAAATATGTACAAAGGAAGGCATGAAACATCATTCATTAGCCATATGGCATTTCATAAGGTAGTAAAAAAATCTCTCAATTCTCGTAGAAAGATACTTGTCGTAATCAGGTGTGCAGATGTAAGAATGTTTCCAAGTAATGAGTGTGTCGTATTTGCGGTGCTTTCTATAAAGGAATGTCAATAGCGAGGTTAATGGCCTCCCCTTTTTTTTCTACCTGTGCCTCTGAAAAGGACACAATAATGGCTTTTTCTCCAGCCAACTGACACAGCTGGGTGCCCACGACGCGTTACGTGCAGGTGGTCACTTAACTTTCTTACGGAAATATTTACGACAACAGTTTCCGCTACAGTGACAGTCTCATATAAAAATATTTCACAGGTCAAGAATTTGCGTTGCAAATGTGTAGAAACAAAATCTTATGAATATAACAGTGTCCAGAAAATTTTCGCCGGCATTGTGATACATTCACGCATATACACACACATTTCATAACTCTTAAAGTACAATTCTTGGTTTCCAACATCCTTTATCACAAGTCAGAGTCCCTAACCACTACTCATTGTTCCTTACCTTATTACACATATACATATTCGTCGACACTTCTTCAATATTTCATCATAATAAATACGTAGCATAATCAAATTCCTCATATAACATCGGCTTATTGATCATAAACATACCTCAACAGCATAATACACATCGTCATCGTAATAATATCATAACATCTCAGTCAATTCTCAAAATCGTCGTAGCTTCCTCCAAAAATTAAAAAAATTCTCTGCTCATGTCAAAAGTGTCATCTGCCTCAAACGTACTTTAAAAATCGTGATCCCATACCAAATATATCATTCAAAGCTCTCATAATATCACAATGGGTCCGAAAAAATATGAACAGTTCACAAAGTAAAGACAAAATACAATTTCGTAAGTGTGAAGTTATCCAATGGTGTAATTATGTAAACATCTGTCACTGCCGTAGTAAAAAAGTTTGTCTCTCTCAGTTAAATGATCAGATAGCTATGTAATTTATGTGTTAGAGGAATATGGTACCGATGTGTAAAGTTGTATAAGCAAATACCATATTAGCTAGGGCTCCTTGTGCTTGCCAAACACATGATACACAAAGTAAGCGTGTACCCCCCTGAGGATTAATGTAATTATACCCTCAGGTGTTACAGATTACAGCAATGGAATGAAATGTATCATGGAAAACTTTCTTTGTAATTCAAAAATCTTTAAAAATGAATGTTTTAAGTACAAAATTAATCACTGAAATGCGTGTCCTGTAGCGCTAAATGTGCATCTTGTTGTAAGATAATCTCTGTGGAAGTGTCATAGTTATTGTCCTCTGTAAGCAAAGTTCTGCTGAAGTCAATGTACTTACCTCATCATAAGCGAAAGTGAAATGCTTTGCGTATAGATATCGTAGTTATTACATACCTTACCGTACTATAATGTAACATATTGTTGTGCTACGAAAGAGGCTGTGTCATTGTAGCTGTACCACAAAAGTTACTACTAAAACATGTTTTACTTTCCAGAATAATTCAGAAAAACTGTGCAGATATAAAACAGATACAATGCAAAAGCAACATTGTAAATTGTCACTCATTAGTAACATCGTGATATAATTGTGTAGCTGTCACATAAACTAACCACTGTGTCATCCGGTATCTCTCAGAAAGTACTTTAATTCAGAATGTATTTTCAAGTAAACCAAAATGTTGCATTAAAATCTCATTAGCAGTACTGGTAAATGTTCTAAGTATGTGAGCCTTATAGTCGTTACGTAATCGTGCAACTAACAAGCAAGAATGTACACACACAATAACACTGTGTTGTCTGTTCACAATAACAATGCATTCATAATTTCTGTTTAAATAAGTTCTCTTGGTTCTTGACTGGATATTTAACTTCAAACATTGTTGCATGGTAACAGTTTGTAAGTGTGACAAAGAGTACTAGTAACGTGAAGTGAAAAATTTTATACCAAAGACTAAATAAAAAACAGATTATCTCTCAATAAATGGTTTTACATGTGAAATTTGGTGTAAACCTTTACTCTTGCTAGTACGCAGAGGTTCAACTTGAACGGAATTATCATGCGGTATACGTTGGTGAGGAATGCTAAAATTTTTTTCAAGGTTAGCGTCTATGTTATTTTTCTCTGAGCCAGCCGGCGCACACGGCTGCCTGCAGTGCAAGTCATTGTCTGTTCCTTTGTTGGCGCGCATCGTTATTGGGATTAGGAGACCTAGCTTCTACAAATTCACGTTGTCGAAAGTGCCCTGCTCTGTTTGATTCCTGCCAGTTCTGATGCAATTCAGGTCTGTTGTTACGATCATATCATCTGTCGTCATGTCGGTAGATTCCATAGTTTCTTTCTTGTCGGTCACGTGGTGGAGAATTTCTCCCTGAATCGTAACTACGCGCTGGACCATTGCGTCTAAAGTTATTCTGTCTCCCCTGATAATATTTATTTTGGTTCCTATATTGTCTGTTTCTCTGATTGTCTCTGTGATAGTCATTACCGCGGAGAGGTGATCTTTCCCTGTAATTATTACTACTCTGCCAACGGTTGTCATATGGGTGGTGTCTGTTTTGATCACGATTTGTGTTGTGAGAATAGCCCTGTCGCGTCCAGTTATTATTTCTTTCATCGGGGAATTGCGACGGATGTGACCTGTAATTGTTGTGTTCCTGTTTTCGCGTTCCGCGATTGTCAGTGTCAATTTCTAATTCTTGTAAGAGTCCTTGAAAAGCTTCAACGTCGTCTTTGCAACGTCCTGCCGAAATAATACGTCGTAAATGTTCAGGCAATTTGATTAAGCAAATGTGGATGAGCTCTGAGGGGCTGTATGGGTTTGACAGGTACTGATTCTTGTGCAACATGTCTTCAAAATATTTCACAAGACTGGAAAATTCAGATTGTTCGAAATGTTTCATCATTATGATGCTATGTTTTACTCGGTCTTGTGTAGCTTGAGACCAATATGCTGAGAGGAAGGCATGATAAAAATCTCCTTCACTGTGACAATCGTGAATGACCGATCACATTCTTGCAGCTGGTTCATTCTCTAAATAGCCATACATAAATTCTAATCTGTGCTCTAATGACCAGTTGGAAGGAAAACAATGAGAGAATTGATGGAGCCACGCTTGTGGATGAATGTCGTTGCCAGAATTCTTAAACGTTTTGAATTTACATGTAGTAATGAACAGCTTATAGTCAAAATCATCATGTCGGCGAGTCGCATGTCGGTCATTGTTACGTCGTGTCGGCGGTTCCATCTCAAAATTCGGTGCACATTGCCAATTTCTTTCATAACTTCCGAAATGCCCTGTGTTATTATTTTGTGGCTGTTCCGTATTTCTATGTCCCTCTTCCCGTATTGGGGCGCGAGTGTCCTCTGAAATACGTAATTCTTGTATTACCTGTGTCAGCTGATCTTGTACTTCCCGGATTTCTCTTTGGTGTTGCGTATTAATTTGATTCTGATTTTGTTTGAATTTCCTAATTAGTTCGCACTCTTCTGTGTCATTAAAGACTACTGGTTTTGTGTCATTCAGATTATCATCTACCTTCGTAGATAAATTATTTAGCTGATCCGAAAGTTCAACTACTTTCTCTGATAATGAACTAATTTCCTCCATGTGTCTTTCTGAACCAATTTTCAGAGTATCTACTGTGTCCTTTAAGTTTTCTTGAGTTTTTGCAAGTTGCGTAACCAAATCGGTAGATGCAACTGAGTCAATATTAGCTTCCAAGGTCTCATGATTTTCATGAACAATAGTTTGCAGTTCTTTTATGGCTGCTTCGTGATTCTGTAATGCATTTTCATGCCGCGAAAAAATAGGTTGAAAATGCTCACAAATTTGTGTTTTTACGTCATTACAGACTTTTTGACATTTCGATTCAATTTTATGTACCTCAGTAGTTAAATCTTCACGTGTTTGTTCAAGCTTATGTTCCACTGAGTCTAACTTTTGAAGCTTTTGTCCCATTTGTTGCATTAATTGTAATAACAATGCACTGGTGTCTGAAACATGTTCCTCAGTGCTTTTCGGCAGTGAATTTGCACTGGCAACATTCACATTTTGACAAGCGGAAAATGTGTCTTGACTCATTTGAGAAAACGGTGAGAACCCAAAACCTGAGTCTACAGTATTTGCAATATTGTGTTCTGTCATTCCCGATTCCTGAGGCGAGCTGTTGCCGACCGATCGATCGATAATGCTTCCCTGTTTACTACCTGTTTCACTGTCTACACCGTTATTTGACGCCCGCTCCGTTTCCCTATGCACAGTTACCAAATTACTACTTTGAATATTAATTAATTCATTACATGGTGGGGCTAACACACTGCTTTCGTCTTCACTGTCATTTCTCAGCTTACTTTGGAGCCTAGTATTACGTTTTTCACACGCCATTATTGTCACAATATTTCACACGACAACACAGAAAAGCACAATTTGAAGAGCAAAAATAAGAGAACACATTAACATAGCACTGAAAATAATATCTAGTTAATTGCAAGCGCAGCTGCGAAATACTTGGTGCAAATCTACATGCATGCCACAACTGTTTTACTGTACAACAATGAAAAACTACAACTACAAAGGAAATTCTCTCTATAATTACGTGCTAGCAATAAACAAAAGCTACACTAATTACACAAACTACAAGAAAAAAATCAGAAGATTCCAGTGAGGTATACTAGGCTAAGGGTCGACATATGAAACGTCCCCTTAGAAAAATTTATACAAGACTGTGCTTAAACTGACACACAATATTTTTTAGCGCAACACAAACTGACTTTCAGAAATCCCTACAAAAGAATGGCCCTGACTAACATTAACCTATACCTTTCACAAATCACTTACCTCACAAAAACCTTCGTTACTCGAACTACTGCAATACGGCAAGCGCCACTACTGCCAGCTAAATAAAAGATTCAAACTACTGAAGGCACTAACTACTGATAGGCATAGTTAGCAAATGAAAGATTTTGACAGAGAACAAACAATGTATTTACCGTAATAGTGTTGAAAAATCATAATATACATAGCAGTTCATAATATCCAGCATCACAAATTTCAAAACTCCGCCATCTCTCTCCCCACATCCACCACTGCTGGCGGCTCACCTCCAACTGCGCAACGCTACGCGCTGTCCACGTCCAGCTGCCCAACACTACAATGGCAGACAACAATGCAAACTAGCCACAGACTGCACACAGCACAGCCAGTGATTTTCATACAGAGCGCTACGTAACGTTGCCAATAAGAAAACATAAACAGCCTACTTACAGTGCGTTCAAAAAACGATAGTCACAACGAAACCTGTACTTTTTAGTACCGTCCAACGACTTCTTAGGAACTACCACTATGTTGGCAGACCACGGGCTTTCACTGTTCTCTATAATACCGTCCCTTAGGTGTTGATTAATAAATTCTTCCACTAGTGGGTGTAGGTGTTTCGCTATCCTGCATGGTTTTCTATAGACCGGCGGACTATCGCCAGTCGGTATACGGTGCTCTGTAATAGGAGTTGCTGGTAATGGACCTTCTGAATCAAACAAATCTAAATACTCTAATAACAAAGCTTCCATAGCTTTCCGATCACCATTCTCCAAATGAGTAGTACAGATGTCTTGACGGTTTGCTTAACGTTATAATCACCTTGGGATTCACCTATATCCTCACCGTCGAGTATTTCCAAACTTACTACCACTAAACCCTTTGGGAGATCCACTTCATCTGCCCCAAAATTATCTACACTGACCGGAATATTCAGTTCCCCATTTATATCTGTTACTCGCGCAACGCTCCTCCTAATAAAACAATGCATTTCATCCAATGCTTCATTGCTCTGCAGTGGCTCCACCACACATAGTCTCTGCTGTGGTACATCGGTACCTACTGACAACCAAACTAACTTCCCTGTACCCGAAGGCACTTTCACATGCGTAATCATCTTTAATGCCCTTGTACGCGGTTCGATTGGTGACATCTTAGCAACGGATGCACCTCGTGACGTAGAAACATTTACAGCTGTTGTACCCACTGAAAACAAGTTTCCACTAAGTTCAAGTGTACACTGTGAAAGATTAATTTTGGCCTGGTGTTTATCGAGGAAGTCCAGTCCGAGAATCACAGAATACCCTTGTCCCACAAATGGCAACACTTCTATTTGCTCTCCGAACTCTACAGTTCCAATCTTAAAAACGAGCTGTGTTGTACCCAATGATTGCAACTCATTATTCCCTACTCCACGTAACCTATACCTAGGAGTACCTAGTTTTCTCCTACCCACGAGGTCTAGACTAGCAACAGATACATGTGCCCCTGTATCGATCAAAAACTTACATCTGTTATTCCTTACAACACCCATCAAGCAACAATACGTCTCTATACTAGTTTTTACCGTACTTCTGCTTACCGGGAATGTCTTCCGACGGACGAAACACTCCCGTTCCCGTTTAACGCTTTTGCTGTTTATTCCCGTTACCATTCTGCTTACTACCACACTCATTTGCCTTGTGACCGTAGCGTTTACAAGCATAGCACTGCGGCTGCCTGCATTGAGCATTCACGTGACCTTTCCTCCCACAACGGTAACAATTCCTTTCCGACGCAAAGATGCGTTTAGCATTGCGAATCCTAGTTGCAATATCTATCTCCTGCAGATGCGTTGCAATACGCAGTGCTGCAGCTAAATCCCCAGGATTCTCCATCCTAACCCTACGAGAAAATTCTGGAGGAATTCCCCTGAGGAATACATCGAGGGCTCTGTTTTCTGCCTCTCGTAGTAATACACGATCCACATCAGGATTACCCGATAATTCATAGGTCTGAGAATTAATTTTCCGTATCCTATCTGAAAAAGACTCCACTGTCTCATTGACCTTCTGTGTCAAATTAGCTAACTTCTCCCTAAAAAATCTTGCACTATTCTGCTTACGATATCTTTGTCGTAACCCATCTGCCAATTCTTCAAATGTGCTCGCCTTACTAAGCATCTCATGCTACATCACGAACCTCTTGGCTTCTCCTGCAAGTCGCAAATTTGCCATACGTAACGTAGTTACGTCCGACCAATTGCTCATTGTAGCTGTTGCCAAAACATCGTTAATGAACACTGTGACATCCTCTGTTGTTTTACCCGAGAAAGGCGGGATCAGGTTAGCTACTGAAGGATACGTTGCAAGGTTGGACATTGCTACTGACTTGCACTCACTTGAACCCGTTTGCGACTCTTGCGCCGAACGCAAGGTCTACATTTGCGTCATTAATTCTACATGACGTAACTTACGCTGCGCATTCTCTTCTAACAATTTTGAGACTTGCTCCGTCAGAGCAGCTATACTCGCTTCAGTACTAACCGACCTTGTATCCGGCATGACTGTGCAAATTACCAACAACTTACTCTATACTGACTTTACTCCTCAGAACAATAACTACACTAGCTACTCAACTCCTTTGTCACAGTTGAGCACTACACACAAGAAGACAAACAAGACTCACAATGCACAACTAAACAAAATTAATCTTTCTGCCTTGTTATTGCCCAGCGACACTCTCTACAATTGTGCACTGCGTGACCAAACCGTTTACAAATTGAAAATTCTACTAGTACAAACTTCGTGCATGGCTCCCCATGCCCCGTTAAATTACACACAGTACATCTGACTGGTACCAAGTACGTTTCGCAACCATTTCCCTTAAACTCAGATAAATCTGCTGTTTCCGCACGTCTCACAAAGTGCACTCCCAAAAAAAGAACGTGCGTCATAGTTATTAACAAAAATCGCCTCGTGCACTTACCACTACACCAAATCTGTAGGCGGAGGGCGCGAGGACTTATGACACCAAATATGTAGGCGCCCCGGTGGTCCCAGTTGCCTACGGTGGACTGGATGACCGAGCGGTGACCTCTCCAGTTGTCAGGATGCTAGGAAATGACTGTGGACGCATCAGAAACGCCAAAGAAATATTATTGATTCATAACATCTTTATTCCTGCCGAGTTGAATGTGGCTTGGTGATATCAACAATCTTCCCCGAGTCCTCGCTGACTCGTAGCAATGACACCAGATCCGGGCTGTACAGTCTTGCTAGCGCAGCGCCGCGTGCTGTGACGTAGTGGAGGAATGCCCTTACTTCGGCCGTGCCGTGGCTGGCGGCGATCGGCTGGCCGGTTGGTTCGGACAGCAAGCCGCTGTGCGTGGAGGCTCCGGGTTGCAGTCCTGGCGCTGTCGGCAAGAGAGGTGTTCTCAAAGTGCGGAGTGTACTCTATCCCACCCCGTCTTCTTCCCTGCTCCTCCTGGTGGCTCGTCTGCGGTGGACGGGTGGAACGGGCTGCAGTCCCCCAGCGTCGTCGGCTCACCCGGTTGTAATGGCGGATGCACAGGGGCTAGGCCCCGCACGATCTAGCCGACGGCTCACTGATGTGGTCAGCATTGGCGGCGAGCGAGTCTGCTACGATGTCTGCTAATCCTGGGTTGATGATTGACAGCTGCAGCAGAGAGGACCAGAGCTGGTACTGCCCCCCCCCCCTCCCCCCGTCTGCTGCTGGATGGGCTGCCCTTACTGCAACATCTCCTTAATAAAGATTAACACGTCGATCACCGAGCTGAGCGCTACACAGAGACCCAGTACACATCTCACTGCAAGTCTAACTGCGAGTGCCTTGTTGCTATCAAAGCTGGCGTATTTAAAAGATGCACGAGCTATGTCCTGACGTCGTGCTCGTTTGTAGTGAACGCATTCGTTCCACTTATACTGTTGATTCATCTCGTCGTACTCGCCCCTTAGGTGTTCTTGCGACAGAGTTACGTGTTGTTACGGCAGACTTACGCCAAGCTGTGAAATGAAATACAGCTGACGCTATACCTCTGTCTTGCAATCTACGAAAGTCTCCGTCTAACACAAACCCGCGTGCTAAGCAATTCTCTCTCGCCTGTTGTGTGTAACCAGGCCATTGCCCCTGTGTGACAACACATTCCGATATATGTGCAATCCTCTTACCTCTTGGCTAACTTACTGCCTCTGCCTCTCAGCATAGGCAGCGAAACTTTGACAATATTCCTCTTTACTATTCCGCAACACTACAGGTCTAACGCACGGCTTTCCGGATTGGGAAGAAGCGCCTGGTCCCCGGCACGAATCCGCCCGGCGGATTTATGTCGAGGTCCGGTGAGACGGCCAGCCTGTGGATGGTTTTTAGGCGGTCTTCCATCTGCCTCGGCGAATGCGGGCTGGTTCCCTTTATTCCGCCTCAGCTACACTATGTCGGCGATTGCTGTGCAAACAAGTTCTCCACGTACGCATACACCACCATTACTCTACCACGCAAACATAGGGGCTGCACTCGTTTGGTGTGAGACGTTCCCATTCCCTGGGGGGGGGTGGGGGTGATGCAGATTTTGCACACTTTTGGAGAGTGCCTGAACATCTTCCGGGGCCCCCTTCGGATGCGGATCAGTGTAGTCCAGATACACTATATCATCCGAAGTATCCGGACATGCGGCTGAAAATGACTTACAAGTTCGTGGCGCCCTCCATCAGTAATGCTGGAATTCAACATGGTGTTGGTCCACCCTTAGCCTTGATGACAGCTTCCACTCTCGCAGGCATACGTTCAATCAGGTGCTGGAAGGATTCCTGGGGAATGGCAGCACATTCTTCACAGAGTGCCGCACTGAGGAGAGGTATCGATGTCGGTCATTGAGACCTGACACGAATTCGGTGTTCCAAAACATCCTAAAGGTGTTCTGTAGGATTCAGATCAGGGTTTTGTGCTGGCCAGTCCATGGCAGGGATGTTATTCTAGCGTAACCATCCGCCACAGGCCGTGCATCATGAAAGATCGTGTTGAAAGATGCAATCGTCATCCCTGAATTGCTCTTAAACAGAAAGGAGCTGAAAACATCAGTGCCAAACAAAACAGCGTGCGGCGCAAGCCCCCTCCATGAATAACACGACTACACCGTAACATCACCGCCTCCGAATTTTACTGTTGGCGCTACACACGCTGGCAGATGACGTTCACCGGGTATTCACCATACCCGTATCATGTCATCTGATCGCCACATTGTGTACCGTGATTCGTCACTCCACACAGCGTTTTGCCACTGTTCAATCGTCCAATGTTCACACTCCTTACACCAAGCGAGGCGTCGTTTTGCATTTACCGGCGTGCTGTGTGGCTTAAGAGCAGCCGCTCGACTATGAAATCCAAGTTTTCTCACCTCCCGCCTAATTCCTGTGTGATGGTCTGGACATCTGTCTGTCTGTTACACATAACGACCCTCTTCTACTGTCGGCGGTCTCTGTCAGTCAAAAGACGAGGTCGGCCTGTACGCTTTTGTGCTGTACGTGACCCTTCACGTTTTCACTTCACGATCACATCGGAATCAGTTGACCTAGGGATGTTTAGCAGCGTGGAAATCTCGCGTACAGACGTTTGACACAAGTGAAAGCCGATCATCTGACCACATTCTAAGTTCGTGAGTCCCGCGGAGAGCCCCATTCTGCTCTCTCACGATGTCTACTGACTACTGAGGTCGCTGATATGGAGTACCTGGCAGTAGGTGGCAGCCCAATGCACCTAATATGAAAACGTATGTTTTTGGGGGTGTCTGGGCACTTTTTATCGCATAGTGTCGTCCGAGACTGGTCAAATCCTGCAGTTTTCATCAGGATGTAGTGCGCTTTCAGGCGCTCTGGAGGACAGCCGTCGCTGTGATGATTCCTCATTCGTCTCTGCTTGAGAACTTTTCTTAACCTATCACGTATCAGCAACGGCACCAGGTGCATTCAGTCGTCTCGCGGTGGGCACTTGTTTCGGCTCATCGGTGTAGTTTTGCATATGTTTCAGACTGAGAGAGAGAGAGAGAGAGAGAGAGGGAGGGAGGGAGGGAGGGATAGAGCGAAGGAGGGAAGAGGGGAGAGGGAGCGAAGGAGGGAAGGGGGGTAGAAGGTGTCGGCTGACCTCAGTTTTGCATAGTGCGTTCAACAAACTTCTTTGTCTGTGACTGATGTCTTCTTGAGGTTGTCAAGGAATTTCCTCCCTTGCCTTCATCATCCCTGGGTTATTCCCGTAACCTGAGTAAATATAAATAATGGGTCGTGCTGCAAGTCAGTGCCCGTTTTAAGCAAATAAACGATGGTCATTCATAAGGTGCAGACGGGTGGGGAAGTTTGCTATCCTCTCTCTCGGACTCTGCGCGGCCTCGCTTATCGCCGGAACGACCGTGAGGAAGGCTGCAGGCTGGCACAGTGCGTGGCGTGACCCTCCGCAGTAACAACAGTTGGGGGCCGGCCCGAGCCAGCCTGAGCAGAACGCCGTCAATACGCCACCCTGCGGTACACCACCTCAAAGCGTTTTCCAAAGGCTTCTCTGTCGCCTTCTGCCCTTGTCGAGTCCACGTTTGTATCCGGGGCTTCTACAAACGGTACCCAAAGTAGTGGCTTGAGAGGACCTACTTGGTTTTTACCCAGGGCACGTGATGTTAGGAGTGTGCAAGAAAACTGATTAACGAAGTTAATCAGTGCGGATATTGCATCAGAATCTCTTACATCGACTTTTTGGAGTCCCGTAAATCAATCGGTAAAAGGGAACCCTTTTAGGATCACTCTCTTGTCTGTTTCTCTATCTGCCTGTTTTTCTGTCTGTCCGACGACACTTTTTCTCAGGTATAGGTAAACGTATTCAGTTGGAATTTATGTCAAATATTAAGGCCTGCGGTTCCGTAGGCGTGTGAGAAACTACGGTTCCTAGGTCAATCTGTCACACATTTTGACGCCCGCAAACTCAACCAGCAAGACCTGTAAGGTACTACCTGTTGCCCTAGGCTAGAAGCAAAGTTTAACACTACAAGTAAAGGGGGAAAAATCAAAAAATCGGAAGTTGTTAATCTGTAATTATCACACGAGAAAGATATTTCTTTTTTCATTTGTTATCGGACAACAACTTGAAAATATAACAGTCAGCAGTTCTGCATTCGGACTGACTAGGTCAGATGGTAGAAGTTATACATCAGGCAAGGAATGACCTCATTGTTCAAATTAGGCGCTTTGGAATTTGTCCATGATGAGCAAGGAAGTTATTCCTTGCCTGATATTTGACTTCTACCACTGCGACCCAATCTGCCTGAGGCCAGAAACTACTGGTTCCTATAATAATGATAGCCTGCCTCCTGCGTGACTTTACGAATGGTTCAAATGGCTCTGAGCACTATGGGACTTAACATCTGAGGTCATCAGTCCCCTAGAACTTAGAACTACTTAAACCTAACTAACCTAAGGACATCACACACATCCATGCCCGAGGCAGGATTCTAACCTGCGACCGTAGAGCGTGACTTTATGCCACATTTATATTTTTGAAATTAAAATATTTTCGAAAATCTTTGAATCTCTGTCAGTATCAATGTCGCCAAAAGGCAAAAATGGTCGAGAGTTTCGATTCACGGAATGGATAATCTGCCTACAAACATAATTAGAATTTGTGCGGCACCCTCAGCCCACGAGTCCTGCTCTCGCGGGGCCAACTTTTTTTTCTCATAGTCCGACTCGCTTGATGCACACAGCCACCAATTGCAGGCCACGCTGTCACATTGTTGCTGGTGTGGTCTTCACTCCGAAGACTAGTTTCATGCAGCTATGCAAGCTAGTCTATCCTGAGTAAGCCTCTTCACCTCTGTATAATTACTACAAGCTACGTCCCCTTGAACCTACTTATTGTAGTCAAGCCCTGGTGTTCTGCTGCAATTTTTACCCTCCATGTATCTCTCCACTACCAGACTGTCGATTTTATTAAGGATCAGGTTATGTCCTATCTTCTGACCCTTTCTTTCGGTTAAGTTGTGACAAATTTATGTTTTCCTGATTAGACGTACTATCTCCGCATCATTTATTTCATCTAACTGTCTTCAACATGTTTTCTGTAGCAGTAAATTTCAAAATCTTCTGTTCTCTTCTTGTCTGAACTGTTTATTGTTCACGTTTGACTTCCGCACAGCTCCTTCAGAAAAGGCTTCCTATCGCTTAGATTTATGTTAGATGTTAACAAATTTCTCTCTTTCAAAAATGCTTTTCTTTTTACAGTCAGCCTGAAAATATCCTCTCTACTTCAGCCGTCATCAGTTATTTTGCATCGCAAATACCAAAACTTTTAGTGTCTCATCTCCGATTCTAATTCCCTCGGAATTGATTAGGGCAAATTCCATTACCATAGTATTACTTTTTTACATTCGTTACAAGGGTAACGTGGCCGAGCGGTCTAAGGAGCTGGTTTTAGGCACCAGTCTCTTCGGAGGCGTGGGTTCGAATCCCACCGTTGCCAATCTGAGACCCAGAAAATATTAGATACAGGCTCCCAGGTAGATACTATTTTCCTTGACTTCCGGAAGGCGTTCGATACAGTTCCGCAC
This sequence comes from Schistocerca cancellata, assembly GCF_023864275.1. Lineage (NCBI taxonomy): Eukaryota > Metazoa > Arthropoda > Insecta > Orthoptera > Acrididae > Schistocerca > Schistocerca cancellata. The sequence continues at coordinate 266,450,341 of NC_064627.1, forward strand.
TGTCGCCTGATAAACAAAGTAAGAGCCTACGGAATATCAGACTAGCTGTGTGGCTGGATTGAAGAGTTTTTAGCAAACAGAACACAACATGTTGTTATCAACGGAGAGACGTCTACAGACGTTAAAGTAACCTCTGGCGTGCTACAGGGGAGTGTTATGGGACCATTGCTTTTCACAATATATATAAATGACCTAGTAGATAGTGTCGGAAGTTCCATGCGGCTTTTCGCGGATGATGCTGTAGTATACAGAGAAGTTGCAGCATTAGAAAATTGTAGCGAAATGCAGGAAGATGTGCAGCGGATAGGCACTTGGTGCAGGGAGTGGCAACTGATTCAACATAGGCAAATGTAATGTATTGCGAATACATAGAAAGAAGGATCCTTTATTGTATGATTATATGATAGTGGAACAAACACTGGTAGCAGTTACTTCTGTAAAATATCTGGGAGTATGCGTGCGGAACGATTTGCAGTGGAATGATCATATAAAAGTAATTGTTGGTAAGGCGGGTACCAGGTTGAGATTCATTGGGAGAGTCCTTAGAAAATGTAGTCCATCAACAAAGGAGGTGGCTTACAAAACACTCGTTCGACCTATACTTGAGTATTGCTCATCAGTGTGGAATCCGTACCAGATCGGGTTGACGGATGAGATAGAGAAGATCCAAAGAAGAGCGGCGCGTTTCGTCACAGGGTTATTTGGTAACCGTGATAGCGTTACGGAGATGTTTAACAAACTCAAGTGGCAGACTCATCAAGAGAGGCGCTCTGCATCGCGGCGTAGCTTGCTCGCCAGGTTTCGAGAGGGTGTGTTTCTGGATGAGGTATCGAATATATTGCTTCCCCCTACTTATACCTCCCGAACAGATCACGAATGTAAAATTAGAGAGATTAGAGCGCGCACGGAGGCTTTCAGACAGTCGTTCTTCCCGCGAACCATACGCGACTGGAACAGGAAAGGAAGGTAATGTCAGTGGCACGTAAAGTGCCCTCCGCCACACACCGTTGGGTGGCTTGCGGAGTATAAATGTAGATGTAGAACAACTTTTCAGGACACTAACTGTCCGTTCAAATATTTTTCCAAGTTTGTATTAAAATTCACCGGCAAACTTCGGGATCTTTATCTCATCTTAAGACACAAAGGAATTGCACATGGCCGGTCGTGGTGGCCCAGCGGTTCTAGGCGCTTCAGTCTGGAACCGCGCGACCGCTACAGTCGCAGGTTCGAATCCTGCCTCGGGCATGGATGTGTGTGATGTCCTTAAGTTAGTTAAGTTTAAGTAATTCTAAGTTCTAAGGGACTGATGACCTCATATGTTAAGTCCCATAGTGCTCAGAGCCATTTGAACCATTTTTGAATTGCACATGGGCTGCGAGTGGGCATTGTTTGAAATCCAAGTCAAAAGCAAAAAAATTGTGCTGAACTGGGATTCGAACCTCGGTCTTCTGTTTACTAGACAGGTGCTCTGACCACTAAGGCATCTGGACTCAGTGGTCACCGTAACTGCACTGACTATCGTAGCACGCCTCCTGTCGGAACCAAATTCTCAACACACTATTAATATAGTGCCCCTTGCCCATTAGCCTCATTACTCCCGGCATATTCCCTATGGGTGTGGTGTCTGTTCTTTCGGACACATAAAAAAGACCAAACACCAAATATATATTTGTTTCTTCTCCATGAACATTAATTCCCCTTCCAAATTTATTTCGGTTTCCTTTAATGCTTTCTCAGTGTAGGAGAGGGTGTTGTACCTTGGAACGCACTTCAGACTTTCGCCTCGGGCCAACCAGACTTGTAACAGATGTTTAATACGTTTTCTCATCCCATTTTCAATTTATAGCATTAACTTTGCGTGCTACAGTATTTTCTTTTTAAAAAAGTGTTGCAATCGAGAAAATCTTGTCCATATCGTATTTAATAGTCCAAGCCTAACATTATAAATGTACTACAAACCAATAATCAGTAAGAAAATCAAGAAGAAATTCTACCAAAATTAGTTAAAAGTTAAAGACACGTTGACACGGACGCTATTGGTAACCAACATAAATTTTCATTTCAAGACAGAGAAATTTTGTTAAGATAGTAAAGGAAATTTGTGGTAAGTTCTATGGGACCAAACTGCTGAGGCCATCGGTTCCTAGGCTTACACAGTACTTAATACTAACTTACACTGAGGACAGCACACAGGGAGGACTCGAACCTCCGGTGGAGGGAGCCGCGAGAACCGTGGCAAGGCGCCTCAAACCGATCGGCTAACCCGCGCGGCCTTTAAGATAGTAAAGAAAATATGTTCATTGGCAAAAATTTCTGCAAGTGTTTCGTGGCATCAGACCTTCGTCGCGTCAAGCTGCAAGACTGTGCATCAACGAAGAAATACGGCTCAACCTTTCACAGATACTGTAACCATTTTGAAAACAGAATGTTACCATGAAACTTTGTAACTGGAGAATTAACACGTTCCACTCACGTTAATGTGAACACTGCCAGTTTACGATGTCAACGTTCAATAATTACTCACAGACGCCAGGTGCCAACGCTAGCAGTGGATGGTATATAAAGGATGTCGGGGAGACACAGCAGACAGTGCTGTAGTAGTCGTAATGCGGGAATGGAGCAATTTATCTGATGTCCAAGATGGCATGATAATGGACTTTCGGGCCAAGGATGGAAGCGTTTCTGAAACGGCTTTGTAAACTGTTCGCATTCCGCCGTGGTTAAAATAAACCGTGAATGGCAAAATAGCTCTTTCCAAAACCGGCGCCGAGGCAGCTGAGCTGTGTTTCACCGCGGTCCATAGACGTCAGTGGTAAACGTCGCGCGCGGAGATGTGTACGGGTAAACGGACGTGCAACTGTTGAGCAGCTGACCTCCCAGGTGAACTAAGGGGCTACCAACAGTGTCTCCTCGACGACCTTACAGCGAACGTCGCTGCTTATGGTCCTGTGCAGTAGGCGCATTGCTCAGGCTCCCAGGCTGGCTACTCTTCATCGGCAACCAAACCTACAAGTTACCACCCAATACCGGACGTCCACTGGGTGGCCACAGGTGGCCTTTTCGGGTTAATCACGTTTTATGCTACATCGCCCAGATGGTCTTTGGAGTGTATGACTCCGCAACAATCGTCTAAAAGGTCCAGACCGGAGAAGCGAGTGTTATGGTCTGGGGAATGGTTTTTTGGTATTCCCTTGATGATCTCGTCATTCTGGATGGCACAAATGATCAACATTAGCATGCATCTGTCCTTAGGGAACGTGTCTACCCGTACAGGCAGTTTTCTCCAAGGCACGGTGGCATTTACCAGCAGGACAATGTAACACGTAACACATCTGGAAGTGGTACAAGTGCGCGGTTCGAAGAGCACCAAACCTCCAAGATTTACCGCTGCCCATCGAACTCACCGCATTTCAACCCAATTAAGAATCAATAGGACCACCTCGATCGGCCTGTTCGCGTCATGGCTCCTCAACCACGAAACCTAGAGCAGCTGGCCACAGCACTGGCGTCTGAATGGCTCCACAACCCTGTCGGTACCTTCCAAAACCTAATTTACTAGCCGGCCGGTGTGGCCGAGCGGTTCTAGGCGCTTCAGTCTGGAACCGCGCGACCGCTACGGTCGCAGGTTCGAATCCTGCCTCGGGAATGGATGTGTGTGATGTCCTTAGGTTAGTTAGGTTTAAGCAGTTCTAAGTTCTAGGGGACTAATGACCTCAGATGTTAAGTCCCATAGTGCTCAGAGCCATTTGAACCAACCTAATTTACTCTCTTCCTGCCTGTCCGCGCTGAGAAAGATGGTTATTCAAGATTGTGGCAAGTGATCACAGTACTGTGACTGGACCTTGTAATATGCTTTAAATAATTTTAATGTATTGTACAGCACTTCAATATATAGAACTCATAACTTTTACCAATGCTGCACAAAATACGTCATGTCTCACAAAAAAAGTTAGAAAATTTCCAAAACTGGTTTATGGTGGCTTCTAGTGCACGTTCAATCGTGATTCTGAAATCAGTCAGTTGATTGAAACACCGACCAGGTGCAATATCGTCCGTGTTCAACACTCTCCATACATATTAAGTAACACAAAACAACCCTCTGTGACTCCCTTCTCAACTACTACCTCCCTTTCATGTACTTTGACATTTCCGGTTTCTGTTCAATTTGAAGAAAACCTGGCGCTCCCTGTATGTCAACGTGACACGATCAGAATTTCAACTAGTATACAGGGTGCAGCGCTTAAATCCGGGCAAATGAAACTGTTTTTAAAAGCAAATTTATTAAAACAAAATGCAAATGAAAACGAAAATCCTTTTGCATATAAGTAGTGGTATCTTTAAAGAATAACATTACTCGATCTAGCCCCCTGCAGCCGCAATACCCGTCTCCAACCTTGCTCTGAAGCGATCACATAAATTCTTTAAAGCAGTGCTGTCCATATTCGCGAATGTTGCTTCAATAGCGGTGGGTAGAGATGCGACATTAGGGTGCCTCGTCTTATTTGGCAACACTTCCGACTACACTCCAAACATAGTAGTCGAGGGGGTTCAAATCTGGGCTATTCGGGGGCCGGAATTCTTTTGACCAGAACATGCCAAGGTTATCCGAGAGCCATTTTTGCACTAAAAGGCTCGTATGAGGCCCTCCTGTGCCATCCGACGCATTATTTGCTCGCTAACATTCAATACTGACGCCAGTTTCCTCACCGGTTGCCCCGGGTCGCCCGAAATCAGTGCCTGTTCCTTTACGGTGACTGCCGCAGTTCGTGGCACGCGTTTCCTCCAATGAGGTTTCCTCGCCGGTTTAGCGGGACCTTCCCCAGACTTCTCCGAAGCATTATGCTCGGCCACAGTGTCGTAAACAGTTGATCTCGGGTACCCGAGTAATCGCACTATTTCAGTGGACGTACGTCCAGCGCGAAGACTTCCCATAATCGCGGCTCTTCTGTTGTTACTTGTAAGTAACATCTCGGCAATTTTGAGGATTTGACTGTTTACTAGATGCCTACGGCTTTTAAGAACGCTAGTTGCGACCTCCCGCGGAACTAAGATACGGCGGGAAATCCAAAATGAAATTTGTCCGGATTTAAGCACCCCAGCCTGTAGCCAGTCAACTTCATGAAAAGCTTTTTTTCTGAATCCATAAATACTTTAAATGTAGGCTGCCTTTCTTCACCCTATCTTTTGTGATAAGTCGCGAACCTCCATGGAGTCAGCGTCTGCCACACGTAGATAACTCGGTCTGTGTATTTATCACACACTTCTGAAACAAACTGAAATACATGTTCTTCACTGAATCCAAAACTCGCTTTCCTGGTAAACGTGAGACGACTATATTCAACCATGAAACTTCCTGGCAGATTAAAACTGTGTGCCCGACCGAGACTCGAACTCGGGACCTTTGCCTTTCGCGGGCAAGTGCTCTACCAACTGAGCTACCGAAGCACGACTCACGCCCGGTACTCACAGCTTTACTTCTGCCAGTACCTCGTCTCCTACCTTCCAAACTTTACAGAAGCTCTCCTGCGAACCATGCAGAACTAGCACTCCTGAAAGAAAGGATACTGCGGAGACATGGCTTAGCCACAGCCTGGGGGATGTTTCCAGAATGAGATTTTCACTCTGCAGCGGAGTGTGCGCTGATATGAAACTTCCTGGCAGATTAAAACTGTGTGCCCGACCGAGACTCGAACTCGGGACCTTTGCCTTTCGCGGGCAAGTGCTCTACCAACTAAGCTACCGAAGCACGACTCACGCCCGGTACTCACAGCTTTACTTGCCCGCAAAAGGCAAAGGTCCCGAGTTCGAGTCTCGGTCGGGCACACAGTTTTAATCTGCCAGGAAGTTTCATATCAGCGCACACTCCGCTGCAGAGTGAAAATATCATTCTGGATATTCAACCATGTTTGCTGGAAAAAAATGGAGGGGGAGCTGAAGACCCTGTACCTCAGCTGAATGATGCCTGTCCACAACTGAAGGTCTAAATTCAGCAATAAATGTCGGCATTATACTTCTGAATCGTCACACCGATCACGTAAATGACATGAAAATAGAAGTACTCGTATATATCTCTGGTACAGGGTGACAATTATTGAACTAAACCAAAAAAACATAAATTAGTTACAAACTACGGCGTGCACACACTTTATTCAACATGTAAACGGCACTACAGATCTTCGGATTTAGGTTATTACATTTTCGATACGCCTTCCATCATTGGCGATGATATGGTGCAGACGAATAGCGAAATTCTGCGTGACTCGATGAAGTGTCGAAACATCGATGCTGACGATTACCTCCTAAATGGCTGTTTTCAGCTCAGCAATGGTTTTCGGGTTATTGCTGTATACCTTGTCTCTAATATAACCTCTCAAAAACGAGTCAGCTGTGTTCAGATCCGGAGAATATGGCGGTCAATCGAGGCCCATCCCAGGGGTCTCCGGGTACCCCAGAGCCAGAATGCGGTCTCCAAAGTGCTCCTCCAGGGCGTCAAACACTCTCCTGCCTCGTAGGGGTCGAGCTACGTCTTGCATGAACCACATGTTGTCGAGATCAGGGTCACTTTGGATAATGAGGATGAAATCGTCTTCCAAAACCTTGAAATACCGTTCGGTAGTCACCGTGCCATCAAGGACTATCGCACCTTCTGTGACTGGACCACACAGTCACCCGTTGAGGATGAAGAGAATTCTCTGTCGCGATATGCGAATTCTCAGTCACCCAAATGGACCAATTTTGCTTACTGACGAACCTATCCAAATGAAAGTGGGCTTCGTCGCTAAGCAAAACTAAGCGTGGGCAGAGTAATTCCCATCATGCTCCGCGGCCAACAGTGCAGTTTGAACTTCTTAACGCTAACTGTTCAGACGTTATCATGATTTTGTTTCACATAGTTCAATAATGGACACCCTGTATGTACCGAAATACGATAAGAAAGCGTTCAAGTGAATTTCAAGTGACAATAAGTGAAAAAGGCATAGGAAAGGAGACTATCGGGTGAAAAAGATGTGACTGTAACCACGCAAATGGAAACCGTTTCTCCATTCGCAAATGTCCACACTTTGTACAGTTTTGCTGTTCAAACGGCGCATCGTCATGCCGTTGCAGTAATACCTAGCGCCGTAGTGTCTCCCCCACTGCCAGCAAGAAATGTCTCGCCTTCTTCAGAAACATCACCACAGAGTAAGCCTTCTTCAACAGCTAAATCTACCAAAACGTGTAATCTAACTAATAGACGTACCTGCTATGTACATGCTGAAAGCAAGGATACGAATATTGGTAAACTGACCCCCATGAGTCGTGGGATATTAGTTCAGCCGGCCGGAGTGGCCGTGCGGTTCCAGGCGCTACAGTCTGGAGCCGAGCGACCGCTACGGTCGCAGGTTCGTTTCCTGCCTCGGGCATGGATGTGTGTGATGTCCTTAGGTTAGTTAGGTTTAATTAGTTCTAAGTTCTAGGTGACTGATGACCTCAGAAGTTAAGTCGCATAGTGCTCAGAGCCATTTGATAATAGTTCAAGTAGACATCCCAGAGTTTTAATGCCACGTGGCATAAATTTCATCGGTAGGTAAGAATAGAATTAGAATTTAAGTGAATAGCACCGTTACGGCAAACAAACTTTCTTCAGCTTCTGTGCTTGAAGGGCTTAAGTTAGAAGCTTACAGTCCTGCATACGTGGTAAGGAAATAGGTTGTAATTACAGAAGTGAATGTATCAGAAGAGTACGAAATAGCTACCACCACCTAGCCGCCTATTGACATATGAGAGATTAGATGCTTGCCAGTGCGCCTAATTCGAAACAACGGAACATCTTCTTTAATAAAAAAAAATGAATCATTCCCTCTACACATTTACTTCTGCGGATTAAGATGTGAGGTTAACCTTTATTTTCCAAATGTTAAACAATGCCACAATTGTCTAAGTTATGATCGTCTCGGCAAGTATCTCCCAGAGCCAAAAATGTGGAAGGTTTGCAGGAGCTCATACCACACAACAATGTCAGCCAAATCAAAAAGTTTACTTAATGTGTGGAAGTCGCCATATGGCTACAGAAAGGTAATGCCCATTCTATGGATTCATGAGCCAAAACATTTTGACCACTAACAACCTCAAGACCATCAGCCACCTGATGGCGTCGCAGGCACAGGATAAAGAAGGGAAAAAGGCCAGCACATTACACGATGACATGACAGAATTGGTTACAAAACTGTTTATATCTCAATAAATAGTGACTTTGCAAACCTACTTACAAACGTATTTTTTTGTAGAAAGGAGTTTATTATTGCTTTTTCTTTCTTGTTAAAGCTGAAGAAGTATTGTTGAGTTACTTTAAATTAATATCTTTAATTCTGTGTTAAAATTCTTATTTTGATGGTTGAATGGTGTACTCGCACTGAAAGCAAAATTTAAAAAATCGTGGGGATAGCATTGCCCTTCGAATATTATAACTTCAGTCTGATTTATTTACAAGTTATAGACAACCTTACGCTGAATATATTTTTTCCATGCTACCTTTAACTTTCAAATGGTGTATTTCGTGCATAACTGACAGAAAGCTTCTGTAATTCTACAAATGCTGCAAATTCAGATGCTGTTAAATTTGATATTTCCAGCGTTATAGAAGGGACTCTACTCGGTCTTGTCTTTTATACTATTTCTTCCTTTGTTGCCTTCACAATTTCATCTCTCTAAGATTCCTATGAGTCTTCTCTTGTATTAATTTCTTTTGTTTCTGTCAATCATTACCTGAAGTTCCATTTGAAACTCTTACCAATTTACGGATCTTTCAATTTATCCAGATCCCATCTACGTAACTGCTTAGCTCTCTCCGATCTCTTCAGTTTTATTCTATAGTTAAATTATGCCCAAAGTCCACATCTGCCCCATTGTATATAACCTGACTGAAAACTTCCAGTCTCTCCAAGTCTCTCGCACATACACACACGCACACCTATAGCAATACTTACTTTCAGTGTAGTGGTTTCTATTGCCTTCGCATGCTGTTGATTACTGCTGATTATTTCAGTTTCAGGAGCAATTTCCCTTATTAAGGGAAAGAGGATGCCCAAGTTGTGTGTACCCCTCTGCCCTATTTTGGCACGGCCATTGCAACATTAGGGTGACTCATTGCACAGGAACCTTTTGGCCGCCACAGCATATCATTTTTTTTCGCAATCTGAATGGTACGTGATATAAAAACCAAGGCCGACAATCTTTGAGTCAGTACTCCAGAACGCTATCCTTTATTATTATTATTATTATTATTAATTATTATTATTATAAAGGACCGCTCTCTCCCACTGAAGCTTTACAATTCACCTCAAATTGCCTTCTCGGCTTTGTTTCTCAGCAATTATTTTTCGTTTTTTACGATCAACTGAAAGTAAAACAAGAAATTCTTCGATGTTCAGAGTGATACTTAGGAACAAGTGCTTCTGTTAAGGGCTAACAGTTTAATTTGCTCTCATGGCTTAAAGTAACCAACAAAAAATTCTGCGTCTTGTGATCGTATTGCGGCTTGGTTGTCAGACTGCAATATTCTAGAATTAACATCTGAAGGACGTCAAGATACCACGGATCTTCAGTAACTATTGTCTAATAATCAAGCGACACCATTATTTTTGCTAATCCAATCTGAGTAACCTTTATCTTTGTGTCTTTGGACCTTGTCACACTGTCTAGTTCATGATACTTTTCTATTTCTCTGCTTGATCTTCTCATCTAAATTTATCTTCTAGGGTACGTACTTACTGAAAATTTTGAGATAATGGAGAACAGATAATTTAATTTTCTCCTGTGGTCATTGTATTGCTCACTGCTTCATAAGAGCTTACTCTTTCCCGAGATTGCGGAATTTGGCTGCAGATATTTTTCAGTATTATCGTCCTCTCCTGTCTCATTAATCTCGTTTATGTCTTTTTATTATGGGGGTTTTTGCCAGTTACCTCCACACGTTTTTGCTTGTCAAGCATTATTTATGTTTAAATCTATATAACACTGTCTATAACGTGTAACATCACTCCAGACCACTCTCCCTACACATGTTTACCTCTTCCACTTTCCATGCAACTTGCCATAATAACTGACAATTCCTTATATTTCGTTAATTAATCGAATTAAAAGGTAAATAAATTTTCAGGGAAAACATAATAGTTTACTGATGAAAATGTGATTATGCGAAGTATAAAGCTGATCGCTAGAGGCATATTCATCACTGAATACATACCGAGTGTGATGGCCCAGTGGTTATTGCACTCGACTCGCATTCGGGAGGACGACGGTTCAAATCTCCGTCCGGCCATCCATATTTAAGATTTTTTTCGTAATTTCTCTAAATCGATCCAGAAAACGCCGGGATGATCCCGTTGAAATGGAAAGGGTCGATTTTCTTTCCCATCCTATCGTAATCCGAGCTTTTGCTCCGCTCTAATGACCACGCTGTAGACGGGACAGCCGCGCGTTGTAGCCGAGCGGTCTAGGGCGCCTTGTTATGGTTCGCGTGGCCCCTCGGGCATGAGTGTCTATTTGTTGTCTTTAGCGTAAGTTAGTTTAAGTTAGATTAAGTAGTGTGTAAACTTAGGGACCGATGACCTCAGCAGTTTGGTCCCTTAAGACCTTACCACACAGAGCGAGGTGGCGCAGTGGTTAGCACACTGGACTCGCATTCGGGAGGACGACGGCTCAATCCCGTCTCCGGCCATCCTGATTTAGGTTTTCCGTGATTTCCCTAAATCCTTTCAGGCAAATGCCGGGATGGTTCCTTTGAAAGGGCACGGCCGATTTCCTTCCCCGTCCTTCCCTAATCCGAGCTTGCGCTCCGTCTCTAATGACCTCGTTGTCGACGGGACGTTAAACACTAATCTCCTCCTCCTCCACCTTACCACAAATTTCCAGTACACGGGACACTTAATCGTCCTTCCTTCTTCATTGAATATAGCGGAAAAAATCTGTAAGAAACAGTTACAGATTTTGAAGGAGTTACTGATTTCTGATACAACTTGCCTGATCCGCGACTTACTTAGAGCCGTTAACAGCGTGAGATGGCGAATATAGGAGTCACACTTGATAACTAGAGTCAATCACATTTAATGATCACCTTCAGATCCAAAAATAAAATAACACATTAACAAACACTAGTTCTGTTGGTAACATACGTTGAAAGTATCTAAAATTTGGACTTCTTTAAATTGTACCCAAAAAAGTAGATTACATAGATGGGCAATATTTAAAGTTCTGAAAACTGAAGTACATGATTAACCCTCGCAATACGAACGAGGGGTGGGGGGGTAGGGAACACCTTATGCCCAACTTTTGAAATTAGTATCGTAATCTATTCTGGCACTCTATATTTTAAAATTTTGAAAACGTATTTATTGTTTTTAATGATTTCTTAAACTAGATTTCGTACCTGTTTTAAATTTTGCAATAAAATTTAACTCAAAAATTTAAGCTTCACTTGTGAATGTGTCTTTTTGCAACAAATCCCATATTAATATTTTCAGGTTGAGAACCCTTCTTATACAAGTAGATAACTGCAAAAGGTGTGTTGTGAATGAAAATCAGCGACAGTTAACGGAATTTGTATCTTTTTTTAGTTTTTGTGGTGGTCATAAAGTAGCCCTTCACTCGGAGTAAACATTTACTGAAAAAGCGTTGGTGCTGCTAAGATTGTGCTAAAAGATATTTTCACGTTATGTTCCCGACTGATACAGCAGTGCGTATTTAGAAACTATGCTGTTAATAAAAGTTAAACAAATTTAACGAAATTACCTTTCAGGTATTTTTGGTGATGCGTACAAATGTCATCCTCCCCTCCCACCACCACCACCACCACCCACCACCCCTGCGCTTTGGTATTTCTATGGTTAATCATTAGTTGCAAAACATCAAACATTTTTGAAGAAAGTAGTCACAAGCTGTAAATGGAATATCACTTTAGTACAGACCTGGACTATCCATCGTAGTGTATTGGTGGGAAAATGACTAAGCACCCCATGTGGCACAGATTAGTATCTTATCTCACGGTCCTTTTAGTTTCAATTGCGTGAATGGTTTATGTCTTAAAAGATATACGCCTTATACAGGTTCATTAATTCTGAAAGAAAGAAATGGATGCTAACATTACATGATAGTGTGAAACACGTAAGGTAGTGCATGCTTTTGCTTTAACATTTTTTGTTTGGCTATGAATGATGACACCATGGGTCAAACTAGATAAATACAGCAATTTTAGTAACATCTCTTTTATCATATGACCTTCGCACAGGAGCGGATCGCGCAGTCTGACAGTATAGCCTGTGAGGCATAAAAAGGTTTTCGATCTATGTCAAAGTACACCTAAAATTAATGTTCACTCATGTTCAGTATAGATATTAGTGTCAATGCCATTTTTTTTTTTTTTTTTTTTTTTTTTTGCTTGTGGAAAGTCGTTATACGCTTTCACTATCTATTCAGTTGGAAATCGATTAACAAGAAATGTGTAATGACATTACTATTTAAAGACTGAAAATATTATTGACTCAGTAGTTGGTATTTGTTGTGACTCATTATATTTCCTATATATTACAATTTAAACACAATGACACTCAGTTAAATTTACTACCGATAGACTTGACAAATACGTATAACATGTCCTTCACGAGAAATAATGTTACGTCATACATGTATTGACGTATGTAAGTTTTGGGGAAATATAGGCACAGGTATATCTGGAGATTACAAGTGAAATTGCGAAATAGTCCATGAAATAAAAAATTTATAAAACCATCCTTGCAACTAGAGGCTGTTTTATTTATTGTTATCACTCTACTGCACCTGTGAAAATATTCCGTGGCATCTAGGACTTTATTAAACCCAGGTTGCACCATTCAGAGTGGTGCATCCTGGATGATGAGCAATGAAGGAAGGAAGGAGAGAGTGGCGGCGGAAAAGCACTGTCACTCTACGGTATTGACATATAACGAAGGTATTCGCTAAAATATATAACGCAATTAATTTAAAAGTAAGAAGCATTTTAGATTATCACCTAACACTGATAGAAGAGGCGTTTATAGCAGAAAATAAACATGAGCTGTCCTGTTCTGAAAACTGCGTACTCTCAGAATTTTAGGTCATTGTTTTAATTTAAATATGTATTTTAATAAGAATGGTAAGGTTCATACCGTTATTAGCTCTGTGATATATTTCATGGAAGTAGGCACAGATATATTTTGGGGGTGGTGGAGGGGGGAATGGGGGAAGGGGGAATTAATATTCATCGAAGCACCCCGCCCAAGAGCATTTTTCTAAAAGCATTTACATTTTTATGTTATCATTTTCGAAATTTCTCATCTAACTTTCGAGAGTGAGGTAGCATGAAAACTACGACTCTCGAAAATGGAAAGTTATTCTTAAAAATTACGAGCTACGTTGAACACGCAATACTTTTTAGTAGTTTGCCTGAGCGCTAGCCACGTGGTTGGGCTGGGCCTGGCCAGCTGCAGAAAGCATTTCAGCCAGCCATTCTCAGCCTGACTGACCTGCTGTCAATGACAAATCCGACACTACACGTAGAACATACTAACTTCTCATGAACGGGTTTCACTGTCCTGTAGAATTGAATTCGTAGAATTCATATTCTTCATTTACTGTAGAAAAAAGTGACGAGACGTAGTGTTATCAATACGAACCTACACAAAACGACAAAGTGCAGAAATTCATATGAAGCCTAATGTTCTGACGACATAATGCCAAATCAGCGTGACGTGCGAGTTGAACAACATTCCAAAGAAGAATTTCTCTGACAGTTTTGCGTGGCTGTATGAACGTTTTTGTGCGTTGTACTCAATTGGAGGGAGACTATGAAGAACACCTTTTCTCTGTTTTCCATTAACCTTGACTCGAAACATTTAGGTGTGAATGGTACATCCATGGAAAGAAGTATTACAGCCTAAGTGAAAAATGTCGCCTTCATTAAATAGTTTGCAAGTATCAGGGACAGTGAGGAATAATTCACTGCTCGAACGAACACAATACATGGTCCCCCACTTATGCGGACCGCCCGAGATAGTTTTTGTCGGAAAAGATGTTTAGCTACCATGAGGACATTAACCAACGTGATCGTCTTTCTTGTAACTTGGTTCGCTGCGAAGATCAGAATAGCACTACATGTTTCTGAATAAAACATTTTATTTTTATTCACTGATCCAGTTCTTCTCTTGAAGAATTGTTCGTAAACATATCACACTGCAACATTCAGGTTAACAAGACGTTATTAAAAACATAAGAAAAATTGGATTTGAAACACCGTACTAAAACTCAGTGCAAGGAACTAGGGGTAACGTAGGCTGATTGACATTTTGCTTGTGTTTCCATTTGTTTACTGTCAACTCCTGCAGCTGGACAACTTTATTGCTGGATACTTGGGCTGTGTTCTGATACAGGAGAGCCAACGTCAATTTTGTGCTACATTTTAATAACGTCGTGTTTACGTGAATGGTGCACTGCGATACGTTTTGGGGCAGGTCTCGAGGAGAGGAAATTTCCGGGCATAATTTAGGCGCCGCTTCACATGTTGCAGGAGCCGAAAAACGGGCGGTCGCCCAACCCGGAGCTGACGACGTGCACGGTGAAGCGCGTGGTGATCCCGTACGCCTTCCAGATCTCGACGTGCGTCTTCTTCGTGGCGCCGATGACGCTCATCAGCGTGCTGTACGTGCTGATCGGGCTGCAGCTGCGCCGCTCCAGCGTGCTCTCCAGGAGGGACGCCTCGGGCAGCGTCCGCCTCAAGACGCACCAGCACCACCACCACCACCACCACCAGCAGCAGCAGCACCAGCAGGACGGCCGCAAGAACTACCCCAAGAACACGCACTCCAAGGCCACCAGGCACGTCGTCAAGATGCTCGGTGAGTGCGACCAGCACCAGTCCACACCCCGGCTCCTCACCCTCCAGAACCGTGATCCTGCACCAGTCGAGGCTTCATCAAGAAACTGAGTACTGAAATCTCACAGTATTTATCTTGTTCCTGAAGCTAACATTTTGTTCGTGTTTGCTTACAAATATACGGGTCATTTATGAAAATATGGTTCTGCTTTGAGCAAACACGAATCATTCTTCTTCAACATCAAAACATGTTTCGGATAATGTTAACTCCTTGTGACAGAGTCCTAAAACAACATTTTTAACGTAATTTAGTGTATCTTGTAAGTACGATGTGCTGTTAGTAGACTACATATTTGTCGAACATACCGTTAAACTCATCAGTTACTGTTGGTACAGCCGAACATAAAGTCACGTAGAAAATATTTCGCCGTCGTCAGTGGGATCATTTATTTTCTGTCAAATAATCTGTTACAGCTTTTATCATAACACACATAGTTTTAGGATCATGGTATTTATGTTCATAGCATAATTAACGAAAATGTATGCTTTATTATCGCTTGCTGATGTTAATGTGGATGTCTGTCATTCAGAGGGCAAGAAAAAAAAAAGGAAAGGTTCAAATGGCTCTAAGCACTATGGGACTTAACATCTGAGGTCATTAGTACCCCAGATTTTGAACTACGTAAACCTAATTAACCTAAGGACATCACACACATCCAAGCCCGAGGCAGGATTCGAACCTGCGACTGTAGCAGTCGCGTGGTTCCGGACTGAAGCGCCCAGAACCGCTCGACCACAGCGGCCGGCGGCGATTTGCAGGAGGTGGTAAGTCGCTATGGGATCAAACTGCTGAGTTCATCGTTCTCTAGGCTTACACACTACTTAATCTAACTTAAATTAACTTACGCTGAGGACAACACACGCCCACGCCCGAGGGTTGACTTGAAACTCCGACGGGGGAAGCCGCGCGATTTGCTGGGGCGGGAAGGGGGGGGGTGGGAATTTTCCCCCGCCCCTTCGCCTTTACATTAAACCATCCCATCTCCTGATTTTAAATTACAGATGCCAACAAGGGATGTTTATTTCCCACCCTCTAGATGCGTAGAAGTTTTCGTTTAATTTAAATCTGCGGAACCGTACAGAAGAAGTATTAACGCACTATTACCAATTTAACATTAACATGTTTGCTCATTTGCCACGAATTACCGTGACAGTAGAAGAGTTGGAGAAAAAGCACATATTCAAGGAAGTCATAATTAGAGACATAATTATGGAGAACCACATTGCGATGTATTTAACAAATTTAAAACGTTTCAGAAGAAATGTTTTCCGTTATTGGTAGACACTAAAAAAACCGTTTTGAGAACTTGGATTTCTTTCCGGATGTATCTGTATTAAATTCAGACGCATGGACTTCTTACTAATAGGAACGAATGTTTTATGGTGACACGTTAATATCTCGTTTATGTAAGAAGATGGATTTAAATTAAGTGAAAGCACGCGTGCGTCTCATATACATATACTAACCTTCCCACCCACACGCCTCCCTCCCACCCCCCACCCCCCACCCCCAACAATTTATCAACAGCATACTACGATTTCTGCAATTGATGTACGTAATCTCTATTAACTGCGGAAGACAAACTGCAGCAAAATACCAGCTGTAGTGTAAATGACATGACAGTCACATAAACATCAGTATGTAGTACTAATGTATAACTTTCGTTATGTTATAAATATAAATACTTATATATTTTGAACCCAAAATAATTTTACATGTTATTTGACATAAAATACATGAACCCAGTGACGGAGGTGATACTTCATTGAAACATGCTTGGATGTTAAAGAAGAAGAATTTCAGATGATTAAAATTCTTCTGGGTGTTGTACCACGTCATTGTATGAAATATTTTACTTATGAACTATAAAATCACGTTTCACCGTATTTCAACGGCCTTCCTACCCTAAGGAAGAATCTGTGCCTGCTCATGGCCGAACCAAATAACAACATATCACCTAGTTTTGTTGTACTTACGTTCGTCTTGCACGTTCCAAAAATAAAAGCAAAATCTTCTTCTAAATTACTCTGTGTTGTTTACCTCTACTGTCTCTTCAACAATAGGGGCGTGCAATAGGCGCCTACCATGCATGCAAGAAATGACGAACTGTAGAAGAAAGAAAGGACGAGGGTGAGGGGGAGGGAAAGGTTGATGGTGAGCGAATGAGGATGGGAAAAGAATGGAGGGTACTGAAACTGGAAGGGGGGGGGGGTGAAGATGTATGAAAGGGAATCATGAGGAGATTCTAACTGGATTATGTTGAGCAACAGTTCAATAAGGCAAGCCTTTCTCTGGTAGGAGTCGCGTGTTAATTGTTTTCAGCTACTAGATGGAACAACTTCCGTTTTGTCAAGTAAGCCACTGCAACGGAACTTTAAAGAGTTTATTTTGCGTTTGTTATTACTTTGTATTGATCGGTTATGAAACAAGAAAAACAAATAGCGTGACTGCACTGAGTACTGTTCCTTGTTTTGGCTGTATCACACAAAAAAATTTCCTTTGAAGCTGCGTTGACAGTCCCCGTAACTTTTTAACGACTTCGTGCTTCCTGCTGTTATCAGTTTTAATTTTGTTTCTTTCTATTGTGAAACTTTGGCTTCAGGCACTTTTCAAGCATCCTGTTAAAAGGATTTTTATAAAACAACAGTACTTGTTCGATACATCCTTTTTCACTTAAAGCAGTGACTGAACGGAATATAAGTTTCGTTACACGTAGTAACTTACCGGACCACTTGCTACCTGTGTCATCGTCGAAATATCTGCAATGGTAAATATTGATATTCAGAGGAAAGCAAGGTGATATGCACAATTGTCATAGGTTTCTATATCTGTTTAATAGCATATATATAGGACAGGAAGCGGAGGGTAACTTTAGCGGCACTAACTACAGCAGTCTATAGTCTACCAATTACAATAAAGTAACAGAATATTGTAGTATTTAGCTGGTACATATTTAAAACATTCCTTAGGGTTAACGCATCCTCTAAATTATTTGTACAGCGCCTTCGTTTGTCCTGTATGAGCAAGACAACGCTGGTCATAGTGTCGCCAGATGCCTAGATTCTCACGGGATGTCCCGCATAAGCCTTACACTGGACGTCAGATGTCCCATCTTTTGGGCACTGCTAACAATTAGAAATGTAACGTGTATTCACTTCAAAAATTATCGATAAGCGTCGGTGGATGAGACCAAGAGAGTTAGAATACGGACTACCAGGAGGTAGCGACCAATCAATGTTTACACGAATCGTGTACAACATACCCTGAAAACTGACTCGTTTCACAACATTTCTGTAAAAGAATCATTAAAATGATGTACATAACATGTAACTAACTATCTGACTCAGCCGATAAATGAAAACGTCTCAGTGTAAGCCCGAATTGTACATTTCGAAAAGACACAGCCGCGTAACGTCCATCGTTGTACTATTATTCAAAATGGTTCAAATGGCTCTGAGCACTATGGGACTCAACTGCTGAGGTCATTAGTCCCCTAGAACTTAGAACTAGTTAAACCTAACTAACCTAAGGACATCACAAACATCCATGCCCGAGGCAGGATTCGAACCTGCGACCGTAGCGGCCTTGCGGTTCCAGACTGCAGCGCCTTAACCGTACGGCCACTTCGGCCGGCTTGTACTATTATTGCCAGACAGTTGTTTCTGAATAGTGTTTCAACTTCTTCCCCTTCTCCTCCACGGCCTGCCCACGATCTCTTTTGGTATGCCAACTAGTACTTTCATTCCATGGCGGTAACCACCCCTCGCCCCTCGCCCCTTCGTTCCAGACTTTCGCTTGAATTGCGAAACAGCACTTGGAAGGCAGCTGACTTCAATGTGTGCACAACGCACGTCGGCATTCTCAGTTCATTCAGTTGTGGAGACACGACACGCAAGTCATTTAGACAACATATTTCTACTATGAAATCCTCACGGATTATCAGCCGAGTGGCGTCGTCTTCTCGTCGCAACGTTTCAGTGGATTGCGTATCAGTCATCTTCAGGCGACTAGAAGACGACGCCACTCGGCTGATAAACCGTGAAGATTTCATAGCTGAAATACGCCGAGAAAGCCTGCAATCGCATATAACATGTTTATATTTCAAAACACAGTAAATACAAACAGTTTGAATGAACCAAGTAGCTAGTTAGGATGTATTAATTACATATAGTAACAAGCCTAGGTAAGTATGATATAAAAAAGGCACTGTATGAGTGAAACCGTCGTACGATGTAAGAGAGGGCGTGGTGACTCTGTTGAGATCAGGTTAAATAAATAAACAAAATAACGTTTCATTAGTATTCTTCAGAAACGCAAAGCGTACAGTTCTTTGCTGTGCTTTTGTTTCTTCACATGTTATCCCTTAATGCGCGGTTTTTTTCTGTTATCAATTTTTGTAGACATGCTTGTGAGTGATAGATATCAGGACAACTAATAAAACATCCATTTTCAAACTGTTGTAATTTTCGTTTATGCTGGACAAGTGCAAATATGCACATAATAATAAACTTCCATGCCCTGTTAATTAGAACAATAAACGGCATCGCCCTTGCAGCTCTTATAGTTTCTCAAATCTATTATGTTTCAACAAATTTGGAAATAAGCATGATATCCACTAACCACGCACTGCATCACCTTGACAATATCTGCTGCGATATACCATGGGGCACTAAGCTTTGCAAATACAAGATGTGGTGCACTAAAGGGACAAGGTAGCTGTTTGAGTTACGGTAACGACTTTTCAAACTAGAAACTTTAAGAAGGTATAAACACGTACTCTTTTTGTCCCGGATTTTAGGTCCATATTCCGCAAACTTTCCAAACGATCAGTCCCTAAGTCCGGATTTTCGACAAATTCGATCTAGCAATGCCTGCTGTTGAGCTCCAATGCGCTGTAAGAATTCTTCATACAGGGTGACAGTGATTGTACTATGTGAAAACTAATCGTTATAACTTCTGAACGGTTTGCGTTAGGACGTTCAAACTACGTGGTTGTCTCCGGGGCATTATGGGAATTACTATGCTACGTAAGGTTTGGTTTAGAGACGAAGCACATTTTCATTTGGATGGGTACGTCAATAATCAAAATTGGCGCATTTTGGGGACAGAGAACGCATTTCGCAATCGAGATATCTCTTCACCCTCAACGGGTGACTGCGTGTTGTGCAGTTTCCAGCCACGGAATAATCGGTGCGATATTCGTTGATGGCGCGGTAAAATCGAACGCTAGTGAAAGATTTGGAAGATGATTTCATCCACATTATTCAAAGTGACCCTGATTTCGACAAGATGTGGTTCATGCAAAACGGAGCTCGACTCCATCGAAGCAGATAAGGGTTTGATGTCCTGGAGGAGCAATTCTGGGGACCGCATTCTGGCTCTGGGTTACCCAGAGGCCATTGGCATGGGGCCCCAATCGGCCGCCATATTCTCCGGATCTGAACACACGCGACTCCTTTTTGTGGGGCTATATTAAAGACAAGGTGTACATAAAAAACACCAAAACCTGAAAACAGTCATTCAGCAGGTCATCGACAGCATCGATGTTCCGACACTTCAGCGGGTCATGCAGAATTTCGCTATTCGTCTGTGCCACATCATCGCCATTGATGGCAGACATATCGAACATGTCATAAACTAGAGCCGAATATCTGTAGTGACGTTTACGTGTTGAATAAAGGGTGTGCGCTCCGTAGTTTGTAACTAATTTACGTTTATTTTTCATATAGTTCAATTGTGGTCCATGGAGTGGGTTCCCGTAGTCATGTCCTAGTTCATGAACCACGGGCAACGTATGAGTGGCCAAGTAAGTGGTCCCGACAGTCGGGATACCAGTTACTTTGGAATAAGGCTGGGCATCTCGGACATATTCTGAGTCGTGGTCATCTTTGTGCTCCTACGGCAAAGACTACCAAATCCACCAGTTAGTCCCTCAGCCGTTAGGGGTAAAACCCAATGGGACTCGGGGCAAGTAAGGCTAGCAACCTGCTTCCCTGGTACTTTAAATATGATGCTGGCAATAATCAGAGCAAAATGCCCCGGACCTTTGGAGGTGACGGAGTCCCACCTCTAACTGACAAACCAGGGACTCCTGAGATACGACTTGGCAAACAAATGGTAATGAGATGGGGAGCTATTAATATCAATGGGGGCTACTCTGGGAAGAAGGTAGAGCTGGCAGAGGCTGCAAGTAAGATGGGGCTGGACGTTTCAGCTGTTAGTGACATTCGGGTAAGGGGTGAGAAAGAAGAGGAAGTGGGAGAATACAAGGTCTACCTGTCAGGAGTCAAAGCAGGAATAGCACAATGGGGTGTAGGGCTTTACATCAGGAAAGAAATGGAACCCAGCGTAGTTGCAATAAGGTATGTAAACGAACGACTGATGTGGACAGATTTGAGTGTCTAGCAAGAAAATTAGGATTGTGTCAGTAAATTCGCATTGTGAAGGGACAGATCAAGATAAGATGGATAGTTTTTATGAGACACTCAGTGATGTAGTTGTTAGAGTAAAGGACAAGGACAGTGTTCTGCTCATGGGTGATTTTAATGCCAGGATAGGAAATCGAACAGAAGGGTATGAAAAGGTTATGGGTAAATTTGGAGAGGATATGGAGGCCAACAGGAACGGGAAACAACTCTTGGATTTCTGTGCCAGTATGGGCTTAGTAATCACAAACTCCTTTTTTAAACATAAGAACATTCACCGGTATACTTGGGAAGGCAGGGGAACCAGATCTGTCATTGACTATATAAAAACAGATCAGGAACTCAGGAAGGCTGTGAGGGACACACGTGTATTCAGGGGATTCTTTGATGACACTGATCATTATTTAATCTGCAGTGAAATTGGGATTGTGAGGCCGAAAGTGCAGGAGGTCAGGTCCATATGTAGGAGGATAAGAGTGGAGAAACTTCAGGATAAGGAAATCAGGCACAAGTACATAACAGCGATCTCAGAAAGGTACCAGTTAGTTGAATGTAGTCATTGGAAAGGGAATGGACAAGGTACAGGGACACAGTACTAGTAGTGGCTAAAGAATGTCTTGGAACAGTAGTGTGTAAAAGTAGGAGAAAGCAAACAGCTTGGTGGAATGACACAGTCAAGGCAGCCTGTAAAAGGAAAAAGAAGGCGTATCAAAAATGGCTACATACTAGAACTCAGGTAAAGTTTTGTTGAAGAAAGAAACAAAGCCAAACAGATAATTGCAGCATCCAAGAAGAAATCTTGGGAAGACTTTGGAAACAGGTTGGAGACTATGGGTCAAGCTGCTGGAAAACCATTCTGGAGTGTAATTAGCAGTCTTCGAAAGGGAGGTAAGAAAGAAATGACAAGTATTTTGGACAGGTCAGGAAAACTGCTGGTGAATCCTGTGGACGCCTTGGGCAGGGAGGGAATATTTTGAAGAGTTGCTCAAAGTAGGTGAAAATACGATCAGTAATGTTTCAGATTTCGAGGTAGAATGGGATAGGAATGATGATGGAAATAGGATCACATTTGAGGAAGTGGAGAAAATGGTCAATAGATTGCAGTGCAATAAAGCAGCTGGGGTGGATGAAACTAAGTCGGAACTCATCAAATACAGTGGAATGTCAGGTCTTAAATGGCTACACAGGATAATTGAAATGGCCTGGGAGTCGGGACAGGTTCCATCAGACTGGACAAAAGCAGTAATCACACCAATCTTTAAACATGGAAACAGATAAGAATGTAACAACTACAGAGGTATCTCTTTAATCAGCGTTGTGGGTAAAATCTTCTCAGGTATTGTTGAAAGGAAAGTGCGAGTATTAGTTGATGACCAATTGGATGAAAATCAGTGTGGGTTTAGGCCTCTTAGAGGTTGTCAGGACCAGATCCTTAGCTTGCGGCAAATAATGGAGAAGTGTTATGAGTGTAACAGGGAATTGTATCTACGCTTTATGGATCAAGAAAAGGCATATGACCGGGTTCCTAGGAGGAAGTTATTGTCTGTTCTACGAGATTATGGAATAGGAGGCAAACTTTTGCAAGCAATTAAAGGTCTTTACATGGATAGTCAGGCAGCAGTTAGAGTTGACGGTAAATTGAGTTCATGGTTCAGAGTAGTTTCAGGGGTAAGACAAGGCTGCAACCTGTCTCCACTGTTGTTCATATTATTTATGGATCATATGTTGAAAACAATAGACTGGCTGGGTGAGATTAAGATATGTGAACACAAAATAAGCAGTCTTGCATATGCGGATGACTTAGTTGTGATGGCAGATTCGATTGAAAGTTTGCAAAGTAATATTTCAGAGCTAGATCAGAAATGTAAGGACTATGGTATGAAGATTAGCATCTCCAAAACGAAAGTAATGTCAGTGGGAAAGAAATATAAACGGATTGAGTGCCAAATAGGAGGAACAAAGTTACAACAGGTGGACGGTTTGAAGTACTTAGGATGCATATTCTCACAGGATGGCCTCATAGTGAAAGAACTGGAAGCGAGGCGTAGCACAGCTAATGCTGTGAGCGCTCAGCTACGATCTACTCTCTTCTGCAAGAAGGAAGTCAGTACCAAGACTAAGTTATCTGTGCACCGTTCAATCTTTCGACCAACTTTGTTGTATGGGAGCGAAAGCTGGGTGGATTCAGGTTACCTTATCAACAAGGTTGAGGTTACGGATATGAAAGTATCTAGGATGATTGCAGGTACTAGTATATGGCAACAATGGCAAGAAGGTGTCCACAATGAGGAAATCAAAGAAAAACTGGGAATGAACTCCATAGATGTAGCAGTCAGGGTGAACAGGCTTAGATGGTGGGGTCATGTTACACGCATTGGAGAAACAAGGTTACCCAAGAGACTCATGGCTTCAGCAGTAGAGGGTAGGAGGAGTCGGGGCAGGCCAAGGAGAAGGTACCTGGATTCGGTTGAGAATGATTTTGAAGTAATAGGTTTAACATCAGAAGAGGCACCAATGTTAGCACTGAATAGGGCATCATGGAGAAATTCTATAAGGGG
The DNA here is from genome assembly GCF_023864275.1 of Schistocerca cancellata. Classification (NCBI taxonomy): domain Eukaryota; kingdom Metazoa; phylum Arthropoda; class Insecta; order Orthoptera; family Acrididae; genus Schistocerca; species Schistocerca cancellata. The sequence goes on from NC_064627.1 coordinate 266,474,248, forward strand.
GCTATGTTCCTCCCATGAACCATGGACCTTGCCGTTGGTGGGGAGGCTTGCGTGCCTCAGCGATACAGATGGCCGTACCGTAGGTGCAACCACAACGGAGGGGTATCTGTTGAGAGGCCAGACAAACATGTGGTTCCTGACGAGGGGCAGCAGCCTTTTCAGTAGTTGCAGGGGCAACAGTCTGGATGATTGACTGATCTGGCCTTGTAACATTAACCAAAACGGCCTTGCTGTGCTGGTACTGCGAACGGCTGAAAGCAAGGGGAAACTACAGCCGTAATTTTTCCCGAGGACATGCAGCTCTACTGTATGATTAAATGATGATGGCGTCCTCTTGGGTAAAATATTCCGGAGGTAAAATAGTCCCCCATTCGGATCTCCGGGCGGGGACTACTCAAGAGGACGTCGTTATCAGGAGAAAGAAAACTGGCGTTCTACGGATCGGAGCGTGGAATGTCAGATCACTTAATCGGGCAGGTAGGTTAGAAAATTTAAAAAGGGAGATGGATAGGTTAAAGTTAGATATAGTGGGAATTAGTGAAGTTCGGTGGCAGGAGGAACAAGACTTTTGGTCAGGTGATTACAGGGTTATAAATACAAAATCAAATAGGGGTATTGCAGGAGTAGGTTTAATAATGAATAAAAAATAGGAGTGCGGGTTAGCTACTACAAACAGCATAGTGTACGCATTATTGTGGCTAAGATAGACACAAAGCCCATGCCTACTACAGTAGTACAAGTTTATATGCCAACTAGCTCTGCAGATGATTATGAAATAGATGAAATGTATGACGAGATAAAAGAAATTATTCAGGTAGTGAAGGGAGACGAAAATTTAATAGTCATGGGTGACTGGAATTCATCAGTAGGAAAAGGGAGAGAAGGAAACATAGTAGGTGAATATGGATTGGGGGGAAGGAATGAAAGAGGAAGTCGCCTTGTAGAATTTTGCACAGAGCATAACTTAATCATAGCTAACACTTGGTTCAAGAATCATGAAAGGAGGCTGTATACATGGAAGAAGCCTGGAGATACTGACAGGTTTCAGATAGATTATATAATGGTAAGACAGAGATTTAGGAACCAGGTATTAAATTGTAAGACATTTCCTGGGGTAGATGTAGATTCTGACCACAATCTATTGGTTATGAACTGCAGATTGAAACTGAAGAAACTGCAAAAAGGTGGGAATTTAAGGAGATGGGACCTGGATAAACTGAAAGAACCAGAGGTTGTAGAGAGTTTCAGGGAGAGCATAAGGGAACAATTGACAGGAATGGGGGAAAGAAATACAGTAGAAGAAGAATGGGTAGCTCTGAGGGATGAAGTGGTGAAGGCAGCAGACGATCAAGTAGGTAAAAAGACGCGGGCTAATAGAAATCCTTGGGTAACAGAAGAAATATTGAATTTAATTGATGAAAGGAGAAAATATAAAAATGCAGTAAATGAAACAGGCAAAAAGGAATACAAACGTCTCAAAAATGAAATCGACAGGAAGTGCAAAATGGCTAAGCAGGGATGGCTAGAGGACAAATGTAAGGATGTAGAGGCTTGTCTCACTAGGGGTAAGATAGATACTGCCTACAGGAAAATTAGAGAGACCTTTGGAGAGAAGAGAACCACTTGTATGAATATCAAGAGCTCAGATGGCAACCCAGTTCTAAGCAAAGAAGGGAAAGCAGAAAGGTGGAAGGAGTATATAGAGGGTTTATACAAGGGCGATGTACTTGAGGACAATATTATGGAAATGGAAGAGGATGTAGATGAAGATGAAATGGGAGATAAGATACTGCGTGAAGAGTTTGACAGAGCACTGAAAGACCTGAGTCAAAACAAGGCCCCGGGAGTAGACAACATTCCATTAGAACTACTGATGGCCTCGGGAGAGCCAGTCATGACAAAACTCTACCATCTGGTGAGCACGATGTATGAGACAGGCGAAATACCCTCAGACTTTAAGAAGAATATAATAATTCCAATCCCAAAGAAAGCAGGTGTTGACAGATGTGAAAGTTACCGAACTATCAGCTTAATAAGTCACAGCTGCAAAATACTAACGCGAATTCTTTACAGACGAATGGAAAAACTGGTAGAAGCCGACCTCGGGGAAGATCAGTTTGGATTCCGTAGAAATGTTGGAACACGTGAGGCAATACTGACCTTAAGACTTATCTTGGAAGAAAGATTAAGAAAAGGCAAACCTACATTTCTAGCATTTGTAGACTTAGAGAAAGCTTTTGACAATGTTGACTGGAATACTCTCTTTCAAATTCTGAAGGTGGCAGGGGTAAAATACAGGGAGCGAAAGGCTATTTACAATTTGTACAGAAACCAGATGGCAGTTATAAGAGTCGAGGGGCATGAAAGGGAAGCAGTGGTTGGGAAAGGAGTGAGACAGGGTTGTAGCCTCTCCCCGATGTTATTCAATCTGTATATTGAGCAAGCAGTAAAGGAAACAAAAGAAAAATTCGGAGTAGGTATTAAAATTCATGGAGAAGAAGTAAAAACTTTGAGGTTCGCCGATGACATTGTAATTCTGTCAGAGACAGCAAAGGACTTGGAAGAGCAGTTGAACGGAATGGACAGTGTCTTGAAAGGAGGATATAAGATGAACATCAACAAAAGCAAAACGAGGATAATGGAATGTAGTCAATTAAGTCGGGTGGTGCTGAGGGAATTAGATTAGGAAATGAGACACTTAAAGTAGTAAAGGAGTTTTGCTATTTAGGGAGTAAAATAACCGATTATGGTCGAAGTAGAGAGGATATAAAATGTAGACTGCAATGGCAAGGAAAGCGTTTCTGAAGAAGAGAAATTTGTTAACATCGAATATAGATTTAGGTGTCAGGAAGTCGTTTCTGAAAGTATTTGTATGGAGTGTAGCCATGTATGGAAGTGAGACATGGACGATAACTAGTTTGGACAAGAAGAGAATAGAAGCTTTCGAAATGTGGTGCTACAGAAGAATGCTGAAGATAAGGTGGGTAGATCACGTAACTAATGAGGAGGTATTGAATAGGATTGGGGAGAAGAGAAGTTTGTGGCACAACTTGACCAGAAGAAGGGATCGGTTGGTAGGACATGTTCTGAGGCATCGAGGGATCACAAATTTAGCATTGGAGGGCAGCGTGGAGGGTAAAAATCGTAAAGGGAGACAAAGAGATCAATACACTAAGCAGATTCAGAAGGATGTAGGTTGCAGTAGGTACTGGGAGATGAAGAAGCTTGCACAGGATAGAGTAGCATGGAGAGCTGCATCAAACCAGTCTCAGGACTGAAGACCACAACAACATAACAGCAGTTGATCGGCGTTGCGTGGTGAAACGTTGTTGTCATGCCTTGCGTAAGAAGGAGAAACCCGTACCATCACGTTTCCGACTTTGATAAAGGTCGGATTGTAGCCTATCGCGGTTGCGGTTTATCGTATCGCGACACTGCTGCACTGCTAATCGCGTTGGTCGAGATCCAATGACTGTTAGCACAATATGGAATCGGTGGGTTCAGGAGGGTAATACGGAACGCCGTGTTGGATCCCAACGGCCTCGAGATGACAGGCATCTTATCCGCATGGCTGTAACGGATCCTACAGCCACGTCTCGATCCATGAATCAACAGATGGGGACGTCTGCAAGACAACATCCATCTGCACGAACAGTTCGACGACGTATGCAGCAGCATGGACTATCAGCTCGGAGACCATGGCTGCGGTTACCCTTGACGCTGAATCACAGACAGGAGCGCCTGCGATGGTGTGTTCAACGACGAACCTGGGTGCACGAATGGCAAAACGTCATTTTTGCGGATGAATCCAGGTTCTGTTTACAGCATCATGATGGTCACATCCGTGTTTGGCGACATCGCGGTGAACGCACATTGGAAGCGTGTATTCGTCATCGCCATACTGGCGTATCATCCGGCGTGATGTTATGGGGTGCCATTGGTTACACGTCTCGGTCACCTCTTGTTCGCATTGACGGCACTTTAAACAGTGGACGTTACTTTTAAGATGTGTTACGACCCGTGGCTCTACCCTTCATTCGATCCTTGCGAAACCCTACATTTCAGCTGGATAATGCACGACCGCATGTTGCAGGTCCTGTACGGGACTTTCTAGATACAGAAAATGTTCGACTGCTGCCCTGGCCAGTACATTCTCCAGATCTCTCACCAATTGAAAACGTCTGGTCAGTGGTAGCCGAGCAACTGGCTCGTCACAATATGCCAGTCACTATTCTTGATGAACTGTGGAATCGTGTTGAAGCTGCATGGGCACGCCATCCAAGCTGTTTGACTCAATGCCCAGGCCTATAAAGGCCGTTATTACGGCCAGAGGTGGTTGTTTTGGGTACTGATTTCTCAGGATCTGTGCACCCAAATTTGGTGAAAATCTAATCACATGTCAGTTCTAGTATAATATATTTGTCCAATGAATACACGTTTATCATCTGCATTTCTTCTTGGTGTAGCAATTTTAATGGCGAGTAGTGTATGTTTACGTACTTTGAGGAAAACCTGCATGAAATCATTAACGCCGAATGGTTCGTATTTCGACTCAAAGCACTCTGCATTTATGACCAGAGACTAACGGTTGTAGTGGCTTTTATCGGGTTACTCGTTTGAAAACACACTGGCCTACGAAACCAGGCCGGGGCGTGCAGGTTTTTCCTCGCTGAAGCCTTGTATACCAGAGTCATTGCAAAACATCGGCATCGCGCCTCCACTGGGCACCTTGTTACCGCTCAGGGGCTCGGCCGGTAACGAGACGGATTCGGCTGCATTATTTATTACAGCTGTCGAGGGACGAGCGACGGGGTGCGGCAGCATTTCACTGCTGGCATGGCAGCCGGAGTAGAATGCCCGGCCGCGCTGACGTGGGCCGCACCCGACGTATCGAGGCGAGATGAGAAAAGGCGCCCCTGTCCAGATGGGACGGCAGATACGTACATGTCGCGTCCAGATGCGGATTGGTCCTCGGCCGCACCGGCAGCGCCCCATCGGCGCCGAATGCGCCCCTCTGGCGTGATTGGGGAGAGGCGTAGGCCGCATGTAGGGAGAGAGAGGCCTGTATAAGCGATCGCAACACGGCGGCCGCGACGCCTAACAGGAGGGATCGGCGAGCGCCGCAATGGCCGCGACAATACGACAACGCCACTCTGCCGTCTGTCTCCACCAGTACTGCACCTCCGACACGAAAATACGTCGCTGTTTCCGTGCCGCGGTCTAGACGTACTACTCATGTAGCCTATATAAGTATAATTTCCGATAAACATAAGTCTATCGATTTTCCTCAAGCACAACAGAATCACAGTAGTGGCATTTATTCTAGAAACTTTATTGTATTGTTCATTCATTTTAACATCACGAGATGTACGTAACTTGTATTATATTAGAGTAATGAATTACATATCTGTTTCTTGTTGATGACTGGTGCATGCCGATACGCGCTCACTAAATCTGGACGAGGAAGGACTGGGAGAGTGGGAGTTACAAGAACAGTACTAAATACAGGGTTATTACAAATGATTGAAGCGATTTCAGAGCTCTACAATAACTTTAGTATTTGAGATATTTTCACAATGCTTTGCACACACATGCAAAAACTCAAAAAGTTTTTTTAGCATTCACAAATATTCGATATGTGCCCCTTTAGTGATTTGGCAGACATCAATCCGATAATCAGGTTCCTCCCACATTCGGCGCAGCATGTCCCCATCAATGAGTTCGAAAGCATCGTTGATGCGAGCTCGCAGTTCTGGCACGTTTCTTGGTAGAGGAGGTTTAAACACTGAATCTTTCACATAACCCCACAGAAAGAAATCGCATGGGGTTAAGTCGGGAGAGCGTGGAGGCCACGACATGAATTGCTGATCATGATCTCCACCACGACCGATCCATCGGTTTTCCAATCTCCTGTTTAAGAAATGCCGAACATCATGATGGAAGTGCGGTGGAGCACCATCCTGTTGAAAGATGAAGTCGGCGCTGTCGGTCTCCAGTTGTGACATGAGCCAATTTTCCAGCATGTCCAGATACACGTGACCTGTAACGTTTTTTTCGCAGAAGAAAAAGGGGCCGTAAACTTTAAACCGTGAAATTGCACAAAACACGTTAACTTTTGGTGAATTGCGAATTTGCTGCACGAATGCGTGAGGATTCTCTACCGCCCAGATTCGCACATTGTGTCTGTTGCACTGTTATGACTGACTGATGTGAGTGCATTTCAAGCACGACATACGCTTTCTCGGCTCCTGTCGCCATTTTGCCTCACTGCGCTCTCGAACGCTCTGGCGGCAGAAACCTGAAGTGCGGCTTCAGCCGAACAAAACTTTATGAGTTTTTCTACGTCTCTGTAGTGTGTCGTGACCATATGTCAATGAATGGAGCTACAGTGAATCTATGAAATCGCTTCAATCATTTGTAATAGCCCTGTACCGTTTACATCAAAATACAAACTCAGTTAAAATACAGAAAAACGTAAGATTTTAATGTCATTTTCCCCCCTACAGAAAACAGGACCTACCTTAATTAAGACACAATATTCTTATAGGAGCAGCCAGTTAGGTTCAAAGTCAATCTCAGCAGCAGCAAAGGAAGACGCAAAACAGGAATTAATTATAGCTACATTAAGTAAGGCATGAAATTCCGAGAACAGTATATGTCGCATAATCGGGCATTAAATTCCCAGAGAAACTCTGGGAATGTAAGTGTCTAAAAATCATAGATTGACACCACCGTGAAGCGGGACGTTTCACAATAGCCCCTCAGAGCAAACCAGATTAGCACACACACATAAAAAGCAATTTTAAAAACAAGAGAAAAGGTACACATAATCGTCCAAAAGTGGTATACCAACTGCAGTGCCTCGCAGGTTAAGTAAAGCGATCTATCTCTCACAATGAGAATTCAAAAAAACGAGAACAGAAAAGAAATGACAGTCACAAACAGAACACTTCCCGTACGTAAGGCAAATAACAGCTACTGGTAATCACTCAGAAAATACTTTCTGCTCGAGCGGTCACAAGCAAGCGGTGAAATTCAGAAGGTAGGCACGAAGGCAGTAACTCTCACTAAATTTGTAATCCAACAAGTAGTTTAATTAACTCGCATATCAAGATGACGGCCGTCGCAAGCAAGTAGTGAAATCGAAATGCTAGGCACGGAGTACGTCTTGTCGGAGTGGCCGAGCGGTTCTAGGCGCTTCAGGCCGGAACCGTGCTGCTGCTACAGTCGCAGGTTCGAATCCTGCGTCGGGCATGGATGTGTGTGATGTCCTTCGATTAGGTTTAAGTAATTCTAAGTCCCGGGGACTGATGACCTCAGATGTTAAGTCCCATAGTGCTCAGAGCCATTTGAACCATTTGGGGTCGTCAGTTACACTCGTTGAATTTACAAACGACCAAACACATTAAAAATACATGTAACAAGATGAAGGCGTTAAATAAAGAACAAAAAAACATAACAGAAAGACTTTCCTCATGGAAGACTGGGCTTAACGAAAACGAGACTACAAGTCACAGTCGCAACAGTGACGGTTTGACGTGTCCCGGCTCCTGGCGGCCCTGTCGAACTGATCCTTTAACAGACTCTTCCCCAGATTCCGCCAAACCACGTCTAGCATGCTCGACGGACCAGCACGACGACGAACTAAGGACTCCAAGAACGTCACGTGTTAGTTACAGGGCACACCGAGCCGCTTGGTTCCTGCTAGCATCACTTCACTCCTTGCCTGTTCGACATCAAGAGATAGTCAGCTAAAGCCGCTTTTCACCACGCGTGCGCACCCTCTGGCCAAAGATATTATGCCCACTAGTGAGGCGATCACGACCTATCAAGTCACAGCACGGCTCTACGATATGAATACTAAATACTTCTTATATTTAGAAAATGGTATATGTTGTATGTTTATTAAAAACTTATAATCTTAACTGACAACGATTTAAATACTTGACTGTATTTCACATGCTTAGGCACCTGCAAAGCAAGTTTATTATTTGTTCTGTTCCGACGAGTAACATAATACGAGGTGCGACAATAAAGCAATGAAACTGGTGTGAAAAAAAAAATGTTGCACACAGTCAAGTTTAGTGTTGTCTCCTTCAAATTAGTTCCCTTCTGATTGCACACACTTTTTCCAGCGCTTCAGCCATTGATGGTAACATTTATGGAACTCATATTCTGTAATATCCTCCTAGACCCTCGTCACAGCTTTTTGGACATCTTGTGTCGTTTGAAAATGGTGTCACTCGACCGCCGTTTTGACTCTTGGAAATAGAAAAAAGTCACAAAGAGCGATATCTGGTGAATAAGGTGGCTGTGTTAATACTGAAATTTGTTATGAGGTTAAAAATTGTTGTACTGATAGAGCAGTATGGGATGGCGCTTTTTCGTGATGCAGAATCCAATTATCAGCAAAGTTGGCTCGGATACAAAGAACTCTTTTACGAAGTCTTTCTAAAATTTCTTTGTAGTAATATTGGTTAACTGTTTGTCCAGGAGACACCCACTCTTTATGAACAATTCTCTTGGAATAAAAGGAGCACACAAGCATGCATTTCACTTTTGACTTTGACATGCGAGATTTTTTTGGTCTGGGTGATCCCTTTGAGCACCATTCCGAACTTTGGCGTTTTGTCTTTGGATCGTACTGAAAAAAAAAAAACTTTCATCACCAGTGATAACACGGCTCAACAATTCTGGATTGATTTCCGTTTGCTCTAACAGATCGGTTGCCATATTTTTCCGTGTTTCTCGCTTTTGTGGTGTGAGATTTTCGAAGACCATTTTTGCACAAATCTTTCTCATACCAAGATCTTCAGTTATTACTAGACGAACTGTTTCTCGATTGATGTTCAGTTCTTCTTCAATCATTTTCACGGATAATCTTCGATCAGATCGTACGAGTTCACGCACCCTGGCCAAGTAGAAATCCGTTCGTGAGGTTGATGATCGTCCACTGTGATCTTCATCCTCAACATTCGTTCTGCCTTCACTAAACATTTTATGCCAACGAAAAACTTGAGCTCTTGACATTACCTCCTCTTCAAACTCCTTCTGAAGCTTACCGTATGTTGTCATCGCGTTTTCACCCAGTTTAATGCAAAAAGAAATGGCATACCGCTGTGCAGTATTATGCGGTTCCATCTCCGTGACGAGAGCCACAAACACGTGTTAACGTATTACAGCACAACTCACGACCGAGCAGTTGCATCGATGTGCCGCTTGGATTAGAAGGAGCTTATAGACCAAGGTCAAAGATATCGTGTCTACGCAAGCCTGCAGGGTTGCCACATCTTGCAAAGAAAATAAGTCTCATTACTTTATTGTCGCACCTCGTAAATGCGTATTATTGTTGCTTTATCTGGTGAGAAAACCCGTTCTGATCACTGTTGTACCTGTAAGGTGAGCAATCCACTGTTGTTGTTGTTGTTGTTGTTGTCGAAGTGTAAAATTTCTTCAGAGTGGGTTGAAATCAGATGGAAGACCGTGCTGCAAACAATGTCTTCTGTACCGAAATGCGCTGATTAGTCACCAACTGAAAGGAATAAGGCAATAAAACCCCATGAAGAATGTTATATTTAAGCACATATAGCAAATAGTATAGATGAACGTCTACGAAGTTGCGTTTGAGGTAAATCTGCCAGCGGTATGAAGAAGTTGGGTCAATGAATACTGCTCCAAGAACCGACAGAAGACCAATACTGACTGACCAAGTATTGTCATAGAATCTGCCGCTTTTCTCTGCATGATCGTCCGCGTACCGCAAAAGATGCAAATGTCATCTTAAAGACAGTGGTTGAAGTTTTGTGATCGGATGATCAGACGGAACCGGTGAAAATGTTATGCAACCGAGTAACAACTCTAAACCTGTACAAAATGAAGAGACAGAAACCAATGCAACACACACAGGGAGTGGACACAAGAAGACTGGGCTATAGCTAGAGTGACGACACTTAAGTTCAGGATGACTGGGGACAGTACAATTAAGTTCGTCAGTCGTCGACTACGTATAGACGTGTTGCGTGAGTGCACCACTGTGACTATGAAGCGACCAATAAGTGCCATGGTTGGGGGGTTGTGGGGAAAGACATAGCATTGGCCGCCTGCAAGTGTTACAGAGCAACATTAACGCCAAAAACTAACAAGATGAGATCAAAATGCTGAAACTGTCTGCTCTGTTCCTGATTTGTTTCAAGGTAACGACAATCAGTGCATGTTTCAGGAAGACTGTGTGCCCTGTCACAGCTCTAGAATCAGTAAGAAATGGTTTGCTGACCATCCCATTAGTGAGTTAACTTGACCTGACCTCAACCTGATTGAGAACTTGTGGTTAAGCCTAAAAATTAGGTTTTACGGCGCAATACCTGTAAGAAAAGAGCTGTTAAATGACACACAACATGTCGTAGACTACATGCCCTACAGAATCGAGGCAGTGAATCGAAAGGAATTCTCACGAAACACTAAGAAATACTGCAATAGCTTTTATATCAAGTAGTTCGCAACTTCCTGTAATTCTTGGGTTGACAGTATTTTGTTTCATTTTTAGTTAAAATTAATTAATATTTGTGGAATATTCCGTCGGTTCTTGGAGGAACATAGGTATAACCTTTTTTGATCCTGTGTGTAGTTTTCGAGATATTTCAATGCTTTCAGTAAAAATGAACACCCTGTATATACGATGACGACTACCAACGATCCTTTCTTCCAGTGTCGATGCTCACCATGCCCTGTATCTTATGGGAATCAGGAACTGCGGGTAAGGGATTTTTGGGTAAGTGTCTCTACGTCAATAGTGCCTAACAGACAGCGAAGCGTGCTCGGGCGATCGATCCTATGAAGGTGACCGCTTGCGTTCGGGTCCAGCTCTCGCACAAATTTTCTCCTGCTTCAGGCGATTGATTCCAGTGCCCAATGCGGCTAACGTTAGTGAAACGCTTGAGCAACATCTCACTTTCCAACGTTGCGCCCAGATATTCAGTCGAGATGACAGCCAAACAGCACACCACTAACTCTGTATTCGAACATTATAGGATTCCTTTTTCCTAACTATTTATATTAATTTACGTTTTTCGACATTTAGAGTAGGCTGTCGTTCATCACACCAAACAAGTCATCCTATATTCTCCTACAGTTATTAGAGGATGACACTATCCCCTACACAATACCCTCATCAGCAATCAGAATTTGCTAACCATGCTATTTGTCAAATCGCTTATGTATAACGAGCGCTCCTGCGCCCTTCCCTGGGACACTCTTGACTATATCCCTGTGTCCGATGAAGACTCGCCGTTCAGGATATTAATACATGTAACGCCTGTAGGCTCGATTTTGGCCTCTGACGAGGAAGAGTGAAGAGGAAGTGAGTTGACAAGTACCCTCACCATACACAGCTGAAGTCACGCATTCATTATAAGAACCATAAAATTGCGGACATGTTGACTGCAGCGTTTCATCTGATACTCCAGCTGGTGCCAGACATTTTCTGTGACATTAAGGTATTGTGCTTTCGTGTGCCAACAGAAGTGCGGTAACAGGTCTGAGTGTTTGTGAAACCAGGAACGTATGCCACCAGCTCTGTGATCTCATCTTAAAAGAAGGAGGTGTCACCGAGAATGTTGAAATTAACATGTTGATTCATGTTCACGGTAACTTAAATGAGTAGACCCAAATATGAGGGGCAGGCGAATGAAAAATAAACACCCGCGACAGTGGGACTATGGTTCCATTGAAAAGTAATCATCAGACTAATTAAGACATTTATCCCACTTAGAGACATGGCGATCAATTCCTGTTGCGTAGGAAGCAGTCAGCCGCTGACCTATCCATAATCGCACCCACTCTTGCACTACCTCGTCCGACAGAAACCGACGTCCGCATATGTCTTTACCCAGGTCGCCAAAGATGTGAAAATCACACGGTGAAAGATCCGGACTGTACGGAAGATGTTGCAGTGTTTCCCAACCAAATGGCAGAAGCGTACCCTTCGTCCGATCGGGCAAAGACCACGCTTCAGCTGTTTGCTTGACAAACTCTGCAACATCATCAGGACGGTCCGGATATTTGACCGTGTGAATTTCACATCCTTGGCAACCTGAAGAAGACATGCGTCGACATTGATCTCAGTCGGACGAGGCAGTGCAGGAGTGGATGCGGTTGTGGATTCGTCAGCGGCCGACCGCGTTCCACGAAACAGGAATGAATCGTCTCATATATCAGTGGGGTTAAATGTCTTAACGCGTATGGTGCTTACTTTCGAATGGAACCGTTCCACGGTCCCGTTTTGGCAGGTTTTCGGTTTTAATTTGACTGCCGCTTACGACGATACCAAAAACACTCCCAAAACGCCATAGTACCACTTCCGGCGTGAACCCCACAAGTATACCCTCAACACTCTGGAGGTTAGATATCTCTTTGGACAGTCGTTGCATTCGACGCCTTGAACCACTTGAAAAGAAAAAATGGTTCAAATGGCTCTGAGCACTGTGGGACTTAACTTCTTAGGTCATCAGTCCCCTAGAACTTAGAACTACTTAAACCTAACTATCCTAAGGACATCACACACATCCATGCCCGAGGCAGGAATCGAACCTGCGACCGTAGCAGTCGCGCGGTTCCAGACTGTAGCGCCTAGAATAGAACCGCTCGGCCACTCCGGCCGGTTGAAAAAAAATAGCAAACTAGTAACCCATCAGACCAGACTACATGTCTAGAGCCAGCTACTTGCATGGATGTTTGGCCCACTGAAGATGTCCAGCTTTAAGTCCTGCAGTGACATACGATATACCCGAGATTCCCGACGCCAAATGCCCATCAGACTCGGATTTAGGTGGAGCGGGAGGGGCAGAGGGTGGGGAGGGGGTGGGGGGCAACAGCGGTACCTGCCCGGGCGGCAATTTCAGGAGGACGCAAAATACATATTCTTGAAGAAAAGAAAGCCTAGTTTCAGAAACTGCCCCGCTTCCAGAGCATGGTGGTCTATCGATTATTGGTATGATTTTGAAACGCAACCCAGTTTCTTTTTGAACATTTTTGAACACATCCTAAGTTGATTTCTGAACGAATGATAAGTTGATTTTTGAATGCGTGCATAGTGTACATGACATGTCTGCCAGGAGAATCCCCGTCGCATTTCAAAAATATGTGTGAATTCCTAAGGGACCAAACTGCTGAGGTCATCGGTCCCTAGACTACTTTAAACTAAACTTAGAGTAACTTATGCAAAGAACAACATTCACATCAATGCCCGAGGGATGACTCGAACCTCCGGCGAGAGAGGTCACGCAGTCCGTGATATGGCACCTCTAACCGCGCGATGTGACCGCGCATCTAGAAATAAAATTATTTACCGCAGACAAAAGGGGACGGGCTATACTAGCTGAGCCTAATAAATCCGAACGGATAAACACCAATCGCTGTTTGTTTATGTAGTTGATTGGGTGTGCGAATGATAAGCGGTACCGGTTTTATAACTATCAGCGAAATCCGTAGATGCAGATTACCAGAGAGGAAATAAACCACTAAGAGGAATAACAGATAAGAAAGATTACATTTTATCTGCTCGGTGTATCCAAGAAAATGAAATTTTGAGAGAAAATTTCTGCCAAATCGCTACACTACTAAGGGTCCGTTATATAGTCCCCGGTTAGCAGCCAGTTACTTCTGCTCTCGAAATGGCGCGGAAAACGCGTTGTACGAACACGTAATAACGCCTAATCGGAGAATGAACGCGGGATAACTGAGCCTGTGATTCTGGCAGGGTTAGTGAAGCTAACAGGAGAATAAGTTTTGATAATGACAGAAATAGTTACAGGATTAGTGATGACAATATTGTTTGTTAGAACGAAGAAGGAGAAGAAATAGGGACATCACACAAATTATATGGAAGAATATAACGATTCCAAATTTATATAAAAATTTCGTTTTACTACTTTTCGACTTCAAGCTAGAAAAATTGGAGCGTATGGATGAAATGTGGAACTATTTCCTAGCATAAGACTTCTGGCTTGTAGTAAGCCTAGCAGGCATTTGATATTGGTACTTCGGAATTATATTCTGCCGTGTTATTTATGTAAATGAGGTACATAAAAATGACCATTTGTGCAAAAACAATCTTTCTGACGTGGCGTGTGTTACAACTGCTGCAATATTAGAAAGGCATATTTAGTTTTATCTAGCAGACAGTGACAAAATAGACATAATAAAATTGACAAACCACAGCAGTCTTGGGTACTATTCGTATTACCAGCTTTTTCAGTATTAGACAAGGACATTTAGATTTTTCATGTAGCAAAACGCTTGACGAACTTTAATGAGGTAATAGATTCTTTCGTAGAAAGGGAAGTACGACACGTAGAGCGATAGCAAGATTAGAGAGAGAAAAAAAATGCTGGAACCTAAGGATTGAAGAAATGTGTAATGTCTTGCCTGTCTCTTGTCTTTACTGGTTTTATGTTTCCCATATTTAATTTTATGTCACAAAAAAGCGGAAGTTATTAGCTAATAGGAGATAATGAGTGCAAATTTTCTGAAGAGTTCCTATTCTCCCAGTCACAAATAATCCAACCAGTATTAATTGTGAGATGTTTCTATGGGGGTAGGATGTCAAATTGGCCGATTGGGCGGAGGCAAGGCACCACAGGACACTTTAATTTCCACTGCCCTGAATATAGGTTTGATGGCTTCCATTACAAAAATATACACGTTTAAATTCCACTAAGCGAAGTACAGTAACGTGCGACAGAAGAATGCTGTATCAAGAGATTAAGGACTGCACATTGGCACAATTAACACCAAATAACATGGCTTACATTTTTTTGAACATATTTGTTTTATACAGGAAACTCTACAGAAACTGAAATGAACAAATTTTTGAAAAATCGATTTTTTTATATGAAGATGGTATCTGTTCCCGAAAGAACAGATACCACTGATAACCGTGCAGCTTCTCTAGAATGAAATGATAATTAAATCGAAACCCTTACCTGCCGGCAGCTGTTGTTGATATACATTGATGGGGACAGCTGAGAATGTGTGCCCCGATCGGGAGTCGAACCCGTGCTCTCCTGCTTACACTTTCAGCTGTCCTTATTGATGTACTGTATATAAATAACACCTGTCGGCAGCTAAGGGTTTCGATTTAATTATCATTTCATTCTAGAGAAGCTGCACTGTCATCAATGGTATCTGTTCTTTCGCGAACAGATACCATCCTAATAAAGTTAAACGCTAACCGGCCATTGACCTTCTTCTGTGCGAATACGTACACTTTGCCAGAACTCTTAATTGACTCGTCAGCTTAGCCTGTTGCGAATAATGAGTGAATGGGCAAATATCTATTAGGAACACTGCGAATACAGGTTGTGGACAGTTGGGAATGTGCGTCTCACGGGAAGCGTGCAAGGAATAAGTCCCTGCAGTCGCACTATCCCCTGTGGCCACGGTGGTTCAGATGGACGCCGGCACGGTAGCTCAGTGTGTTCGGTCAGAGGGTTAGCTAACCTCTGTAATTTAAAAAAAAATGAGTGAACGGATCAACGAACAACCTGAACGGGTGTCATGAGACGTCCTCCCCGAACATATACAACGAAGAATATAGAACAAAATGAGATCAACAAAGAATTTAAAAAAATAGATGGCTACAGCGTCTGTCATGTAAGCAGGACATTCCGGGTTCGAGTCCCGGTCGGGGAACACATTTTCAGCTGTCTCCATTGACGTATATCAACAATACCTGTCAGCAGGTAAGTATTCCGATGTTATTACCATTTCGATCTTTCTTTAATTTCTTGACGGTATGGGGGAGATGGAGGGAGCGGGCGGTTTTTTGTTTTTGTATGGATTTAGGGCGCACAACTACAGTGGTCATTAGCGCCGACACTAAGTTACGAATGCACTGTGAGGCACAAGGTTAAAACAGCAACTAAAAGGGACAACACTATAAAAGGCACATTAACAGGCAAGGGATTAAAAGAAAACAGCCTAATCAAATGTCCTTAGACAGATTTGTCAAGTGGATAAAACGAAGAACGCGAGCAGCTGCTCCTGAGTCATCCGCTAAAATGGCATCCAGAGTACATGGCAGGCCAAGATCAACGCGCAGTGTATTAAAATGCGGACAGGACGTTAAAATGTGGCTTACCGTCAGCAATTGCCCACATGGGCAGAACGGTGCGGTGCAGCCGTCAGCAGATGGCTGAACCGGCAGTGTTCAATCCGTAACCGGGCCAAAACGACCTCCTCGCGCCGAGAAGGGCGTGAAGAGGTTGTCCAAGCTTTGGGAAGAGGTTTCAAGACCCGAAGCTTGTTGTCAGTAAGTGTAGCCCAATCGGCATGCCACAGCGATAAAATGCGCTGACAAATGACCCTGCTAAAATCGGATGAAGGCACACAACAAGAGGCTGTCCGAGGCTGGAGGACCGCAGCCTTGGCCGCGGCATCTGTAGCTTCGTTCCCGGGGATACCGACTTGGCCAGGAACCCACATGAAGGTAACCGGAGAACCGTCGTCCACCAGCTGCTGAAGAGAGTGTTGGATCCGGTGCACGAAAGGGTGAACCGGATGCGGATCACTGAGGCTCTGGATGGCACTCAGGGAATCAGAGCAGGCGTGTGAGAGGGGGTTGGGGGGAGGTTGTCGCCAATTCGCGCTGAGCGCTGGGAGACCGGTTAAGATGGATCTGCATACTTTGAGAGTAGCATTTCCTGTGAAGTTCGATTCCTTTTGTCCTGAACAAGAAATGTCACTCGCCTTCTGTTCCTATCGCTTAGGAGATTTTTCGACGACTGCTCTTACACTGGGTTGCATGGGTACGAGATGTACACCATTACCTATAGATACATGAGACAGTCCGCGTTTATGCACTAAGAAATCGGGCAACTTCAGTGATTACAGGGCAGTGGCCAGGCCGCACTACCAGCACATCAGTGGTACCGCTAGCGGCTAGGCTTCATACGATAAAAAGCCCCGCGCGTCGTGGCCGTTGACAGAGCATCTGTAGAGATCTCGGCCAGCCCTCGGCGTCCCCTGTGTTGCAGTGGCGGTGGTGGTGGCGTTCTTCATCTGCTGGGCGCCGTTCCACGCGCAGCGGCTGCTCGCCATCTACGGGGAGTCCCCGACGCGCAGCCCGCTCACCGTGGTGCTGTACAACACGCTGACGTACGTGTCGGGCGTGCTCTACTACCTCAGCACCACCGTCAACCCGCTGCTCTACCACATCATGTCGCACAAGTTCCGCGAGGCCTTCAAGGTGAGCACCGCAGATCCGCACGCTCAAAGCGCGCGCTTCACTACAATGGGAACCACGTAGAAACCATCTGCGAACGTTTCCTCTCGAAAGAACCACAGTGACATCCGTGGAAGTTACACTCACTGACTAAACGAATCAAGCACGCAGAAGGGGAGGAGGAAACGAAACTTCTCGAGTTGAGACGGTGTGTGATAATATTTCAGTGATTATAATATCGAGTCAGATATACAGAAAACTTCACAGTATGATCCCTTTTATCACAATGTCGCCGTAGAGAAATGTGTCCTAAAATAGTATACCACGAGGCAAATATGCAATAGTGGGTACATTTTTTAAAATTATAAGCTTGTAAGTGACATTAAAAACTATTAACTACACAGGGAGTCATGAAAGAAAACTATATTGTACCTTATATCATACCAAGGATTTATACCTTATATCATTATTACCCTCTCCTCCCATGAACCATGCACCTTGCTGATGGTGGGGAGGCTTGATGCCTCAGCGATACAGATAGCCGTACCGTAGGTGCAACCACAACGGAGGGGTATCTGTTGAGAGGCCAGACAAACGCGTGGTTGCTGAAGAGGGGCAGCAGCATTTTCAGTAGTTGCAGGGGCAACAGTCTGGTTGATTGACTGAACTGGCCTTGTGACATCAACCAAAGCAGCATCGCTGTGCTGGTACTGCGAGCGGCTGAAAGCAAGACGAAACTACAGCCGTAATTTTTCCCGAGGGCATGCAGCTTTACTGTATAGTTAAATGATGATGGCGTCCTCTTGGTTAAAATATTCCGGAGTTAAAATAGTCCCGCACTCGGATCTCCGGGCGGGGACTACTCAGGAGGACGTCGGTATCAGGAGAAACGAAACTGGCGTTCTACGCATCA
Source organism: Schistocerca cancellata (assembly GCF_023864275.1). Classification (NCBI taxonomy): domain Eukaryota; kingdom Metazoa; phylum Arthropoda; class Insecta; order Orthoptera; family Acrididae; genus Schistocerca; species Schistocerca cancellata. Next base: position 266,492,379 of record NC_064627.1, read on the forward strand.
GAGCGCGGAATCTCATATCCCTTAATCGGGCAGGTAGGTTAGAAAATTTAAAAAGGGAAATGGATAGTTAAAGTTAGATATAGTGGGAATTAGTGAAGTTCGCCGGCAGGACGAACGGCACTTCTGGTCAGGTGAATACAGTGTTGTAAACACAAAATCAAATAGGGATAATGCAGGAGTAGGATTAATAATGAATAAAGAAAATAGGAACGCGGATAAGCTGCTACGAACAGCATAGGCAGCGCATTATAGTAGCCAAGGTAGCGACGAAGCCAACTCCTACCGCAGTAGCCCAACTTTACATGCCAGCTAGCCCTGCAGATGATGAAGAGATTGAAGAAATGTATGATGCGAGAAAAGAAATTATTCAGATAGCTAAGGGAGACGAAAAATTTAATAGTCATGGGCGATTGTAAAAAGGAAGAGAAGGCAATACGTGGAATACATATCCATAAATATGCTTAAAATGTTTGTAAAGGAAGTATGTACTTACTTTCTGTGTAAAAAGATATTATAAATGAAATTATCCAGGTGTCGTATGCCACAGAACAACATTTGTCACAACTTCTAAAACCGGATATGTACTGATCCTTCACATAACACGGAAGCGTCTAAGCAAAGGGCCTCGAAGTTTCTGATACAACAGTGTCGCCAATACAAGAACACAGCCTTTTGCTATAAAATGCTGCGTCTCGTAGCAATGACAAGGAATACGAAGTACTCGAGTACATCATTTTCACAGACTCTTCATTTTAGGAAACTTTCCCCTATCCCCTTTGTCCTGCATGCTTACACTGATTCTGTTGACAAAGGTGTCATAAAGCTGCTGGATTCTCCCATGAAGCAAGCTGACCCACAGCTGTTGTAATAGGTCCTTAATATCTTGCATACTGCCACTGGAATGGAGTTGACATTTTATCAGCTCCCACAAATGTTCTATTGAGGATCATATAATGTGATTTTGTCGGCCACAAGGGTGCTTCATCACAGCGCAGATAGTTCAGAGAGTCACTGCTGTTTGTGGACGACCAATGTCCAGTTAAAAAGTTGCACCATCTTCCTGTGGTTGCAGAGCTAACACATAAGGACGCAGGATTTCCGTGGCGTACCGCTGTGCTTTCAGAGCTCCCGCATCACTACCAGCCGTGACCTGAAGCCAAACGCGATCGCTCTTTACACCATGAAGGCAGAAGAAAAACCGCTGAGCCTGTCCAAAATGTTGGAAGAATGGGACATCTCACCAGGTCACCGCCATAATCGCCGACGATGGTCACCCTTGTTCAATAACGACGGTTCATCGATGATCACAAAGCGACATCAATCAGCAGTCCATGTTTCTCAGTCACAGAAGCGTTTCTTCAGAACCGTTTCTGTTGTGGTGTTAATTGCAACGTACAAAGCAGACAGTAACTGCTTTGTCTGGATGTTGCTAAACTCTGACCAATGGTGCGAGATGACACGGAATGTGACAGGGACTTCATTACTTGTTCCCGATTGCAGGTGCTGAAGTGAAGGTGCAACGATGTGATTGGTGCACAATATGGCGATCTTCCCTTGTGGTCGTCAAACGTGATCGACGAACCTTGACGACCAATATGAGTGCCCTCACGTTTCCAAGCAGTCCAGCATCAGTCTGTTGTCACATGAGAATGCTCCACAAATCTGGATGGTGCATGATTCGACCAGCCGGCCATACGGAGACTCACGACTCTGCTAAGTGTCGATAATCCTGTCTCACACGAGTTCACGGCATTTCCGTGACCGTCACAGTTATCACTCAACATCTGACCCTGTTCAAGCCCCTTACATATCCTAGCAGGCCTACAAAAGACAAACAGCATTAATGCACTATGGTGGCCGTTCTTCCTGTCACAGATAATTCCTGTTCTAATCTGTTACATACCTACCAATGCTGTGTACGTGTACTAAATTTTTTCACATTTGAACATGTCTTCTGTGTTCATATGGCAGCGATCTGGATGGTTGTAAAACAATAAAGTGCTAGTCAAAATCACAGGAATTCTTTTTATTCCATGATTACCGGTTTCGGCGAAACTAAAGCCGCCATCATCGGATGTGTCCTAAGATCCAATGATGGCGGTTTTAGTTTCTCCGAAACCAGTAATCATTGAATAAAAAGAATTCCTGTGATCTTGGTTACAAGGTTATTGTTTTTCACGTCTTCTGTGTGATTCTCTTTTCCTGTCAGGCAGTGTATTATCACACACACACACACACACACACACACACACACACACACACACACACACGTACACGCACACGCACTCGCGCGAGCGCGTGCGCGCGAGCACACTTACGATTCAGACCAAACCGAGACAGTTATGGGCCAAAAAATGTTGTGAGGCGTGGGAGACACCTGTCGTGGTTCGACTAAGCAAAGAGACCTCTATTGCAAATTTAAACGTACTCGAGGACTCTTAGACAGACAAAAACTGAGCGAAGTGATAATTAGTGTAAGGAGGGCCATATGTGATGCGTTTGACAAATTCGTACGTACTGACCTGATTGAAAATTATAGAAAGTTTTGGTCTCGTGTTAAATCTGTAAATAGATCGAAGCCATCAGCCTAGTCACTCTGTGACGATACTGGCATCTAATCGGACGATAATAAACTGAAGGCCGAAATGCTATACTCCGTCCTCCGAAACAGTTTTACTGAGGAAAATCATACTGCGGTTTCTCACTCAAATCATTGTCAGATATTGAACCACAGGTTAGCAAAACAAAAGAAGTCACTCAACTGGTGGACATAATGGGATGCCAATACAGGATTCTGCATCAGTGTACGAAACAACTTGACCATCTTCTAGGTACAGTGTACTGCAGGGAGCTGAAAGTCTGCAGCGTTCCTAATGATAAGAAAAGAGGGCTAGTCGTTTTCGTTTCCAAGAAGGATCGTCGAACAGACTCACAAAATTGTAAACCTGTATCAATAATGTCAGTTAGTTTTACAATTTTGGAACATGTTATATGCTCATTAATCATGACATTTCCAACGACAGTAAATCTTCTGTGTAGGAATCAACATGAATTCCAAAAAACGATGATCATAAGAAACCCAGCTCGCTCTCTTCGTCCACGGGGCCCACATGAAAATATCACTTTTAGGAAAATATAGTACCCTGGAATAGTACAGATAAAATCAGTAGGAAACGATCGGGCGATGAACATCCTGAAACGCGACAATGCGCAACTATGTCTGTAAATCATTCCAGATTGTCCCTTGTTTAATGTGGATCGTGATTATAACTTCTCCAGTCAAAACCACGAAGAACTGTAGCAGGTACAAATTTTCTTGTAGAAACTATGGGTAACTGATTTCACGAGTTTCCTTCGAAGTTTACAGTCAGTAGCTCCTGGTCTTGAGGCTAGTGTTGCTGAAAACTGGATCGTAGTTCGATTCCCGGTCTGGTCAGAGATTTTCTTCGCTAGGGCCTGGGTATATGCGTTGTTCTCATTATAATTTCATTGCCATTGACAAGCAACTCGCCGAAGCTGCATCAAATAAAAATGCTTGTACCACACTGCCGAATTCTCCAGAAGGGGATTTCCGATCAAAAATTCCCGAAATTTCATTACCCTGCGTTAATTATTAGTTAGTGTTGCCATTTTTCCGCCAGTGTATGAGAAGCCATGAACCTGACCTGGAAATTAGTACGCGCTCAGGAAAGGCAAAAGCTGTTCTTGGCGGGAGCTCAAGCCGATGAACTGTGAGTTATCATGTAGGGTAAAGAAGTAATCAGGTCGCTTATCTGCAAACTGTCATAATTAAGGTTACGGCATCGTTTCGAAATAATATAATGTAGATGATGACGGAGACGGCTCGATGGTGTAGGCGAGGGGACGTGTTTTCGAAGGAAAGCGCAGTGCGGTTGTTGGAAAATATTCAGTCGCTAGGATGACGAAGACCACCCAATTACACACCCCTGTAGTAATTCTATGTAGACTTTTCCTCCGTTAAATAGCATAATGCAAATTATTACCAACATATTTGAAATTATGTCAGAATATTATGTGCTTTACTCATTCATATTCATGTTCTTTTATAAAGGTAACAGATTAAAAGAAAATAGCAAACAATAAATAAAAAATTAATAGATCCCTGACAAACGAGATTGCGGAAGCACTCTGGTGAAAGGGATTAGCTTGGCAGTGTGTTCATGTTTACTGCGCCATGTAAGTGGAGGCCAACTTTTTTATTTGTGGAGAAAGATATTTTTATACTGGAATTCCTAAATAAGTTAGCAATCTTGTGTGATACCGTATCTAAACAGAGAAATTTTAATTTTAATAATGAACAGCCTCATTTGCACCGTTTTCCTAGAATTTACCTAGCTTTCAGTCGGGATAATCACCTCCTTCAGAATAACAGTAACTACCGTTTGTCCATAGTGGACATCGTCAAGCTAAAACTACAAATCCATAAATTATCGTCAGACTGTAAAACCCATCTGGAACTGCCTCGGCCCCACTTCGCGACCGCGATGCGGCAGCCACGAGTGCTGTACTGAGTTCCAGGTTGGGTTATCCCGACTGAAACCTAGGTAAATTCTAGGAAAACCGTGCAACTGAGGCTGTTGATTATTAAAATTAAAATTAATATTTATACAGTTGCTGACAGGGCCGCGAAATGTTGAAGATATTCAAACAGAGAAACCTTGTGGCGATTTGTGTTACCAGTTCCTTTTCCCGTCGTATTCCTATAACTGATGTTGGCCTCTACCTTGAAGGTTGAGTGAACTGAATACTGCGACAATTTCATCAAGCTCATCATCTGTGGCATCAGATAGGAGCGTAATGTCGTCAGTTCATCTCTTTCAATAAGTTATTTTTCCAGCAAGATTGTTTTTCCAGAAAAAAGGGAAAATGCTTAACCAGTGCGACTTCCTCTTAACTGATAAATAAAACGTTGCATATTAATTAACCCCACAGTTTCCAGTCACATTATTTCTGAAAACAGCCAGTTATCCATGAAGAACTGTGTATGCTTTACCAATCGTCCCCAAATCAGAAACCAAAGACACTCTGCATCTTACTCCAGGTTTTGATATTCAAGAATAAACTTCTAGTGGATTTAGGTCCGCAGAATACACTCCTGGAAATGGAAAAAAGAACACATTGACACCGGTGTGTCAGACCCACCATACTTGCACCGGACACTGCGAGAGGGCTGTACAAGCAATGATCACACGCACGGCACAGCGGACACACCAGGAACCGCGGTGTTGGCCGTCGAATGGCGCTAGCTGCGCAGCATTTGTGCACCGCCGCCGTCAGTGTCAGCCAGTTTGCCGTGGCATACGGAGCTCCATCGCAGTCTTTAACACTGGCAGCATGCCGCGACAGCGTGGACGTGAACCGTATGTGCAGTTGACGGACTTTGAGCGAGGGCGTATAGTGGGCATGCGGGAGGCCGGGTGGACGTACCGCCGAATTGCTCAACACGTGGGGCGTGAGGTCTCCACAGTACATCGATGTTGTCGCCAGTGGTCGGCGGAAGGTGCACGTGCCCGTCGACCTGGGACCGGACCGCACCGACGCACGGATGCACGCCAAGACCGTAGGATCCTACGCAGTGCCGTAGGGGACCGCACCGCCACTTCCCAGCAAATTAGGGACACTGTTGCTCCTGGGGTATCGGCGAGGACCATTCGCAACCGTCTCCATGAAGCTGGGCTACGGTCCCGCACACCGTTAGGACGTCTTCCGCTCACGCCCCAACATCGTGCAGCCCGCCTCCAGTGGTGTCGCGACAGGCGTGAATGGAGGGACGAATGGAGACGTGTCGTCTTCAGCGATGAGAGTCGCTTCTGCCTTGGTGCCAATGATGGAGGTATGCGTGTTTGGCGCCGTGCAGGTGAGCGACACAATCAGGACTGCATACGACCGAGGCACACAGGGCCAACACCCGGCATCATGGTGTGGGGAGCGATCTCCTACACTGGCCGTACACCACTGGTGATCGTCAAGGGGACACTGAATAGTGCACGGTACATCCAAACCGTCATCGAACCCATCGTTCTACCATTCCTAGACCGGCAAGGGAACTTGCTGTTCCAACAGGACAATGCACGTCCGCATGTATCCCGTGCCACCCAACGTGCTCTAGAAGGTGTAAGTCAACTACCCTGGCCAGCAAGATCTCCGGATCTGTCCCCCATTGAGCATGTTTGGGACTGGATGAAGCGTCGTCTCACGCGGTCTGCACGTCCAGCACGAACGCTGGTCCAACTGAGGCGCCAGGTGGAAATGGCATGGCAAGCCGTTCCACAGGACTACATCCAGCATCTTTACGATCGTCTCCATGGGAGAATAGCAGCCTGCATTGCTGCGAAAGGTGGATATACACTGTACTAGTGCCGACATTGTGCATGCTCTGTTGCCTCTGTCTATGTGCCTGTGGTTCTGTCAGTGTGATCATGTGATGTATCTGACCCCAGGAATGTGTCAATAAAGTTTCCCCTTCCTGGGACAATGAATTCACGGTGTTCTTATTTCAATTTCCAGGAGTGTATATAAGCCTGGGCATTTGTCCACATCTTTCCATTAATCTGACATTGAATATTATTTAGAATCTGACTGGAATTATTCAGATGTAATTAATAGGGCGTTTACAACTTATCATATATGAAATGTGTTGATTTCTTTGTGTCTCTGGAATAATTTTAATCTCGTTCCTAATATCTTCCTTTCTTAATCTAGTTTTTAGTCTAAGTCCTTTAACAGATCTCAGGAATTTCGTTTCTGACATCACTCTTCGATTTATGCCCTCCTTGTTTGCCATCCAAGCCTAAGATTTGTGGACCAGCTATGGAGCAGTTGGTGTTTAATAGAATTTCAGTTGCGTATCTTTAGTTTCTTTTTGTCTAATGTTCTTTTTATTGTTACGCAGACACTCTGAAATTTTGCTCTCTTATTCTTCACATCTTTATCGTAATCAAAATTAAAACCGAACAGGTGTATAGGGCTCGCGGTCTTACGATTCCGTACAAACTTAATTATGTATACACACTGATCTGCCAGAACATTATGACCACCGATTTACTATCAATGCAAACCCGAAAAGGCGATAGCAGTGCCACCTGGCGAGGAGTGACTGCACGGTGCGTGTAGCATTAGTGAGCGTGCTGTTCGTGTCTAGAATGGGGAAGGAGCGCCATCCATCTTAGTCTGACCGAGAATGGACTGACATGGCCCGGAGGTTCGGAATGATCATTTCAGAAACTGCACGACTTATCGGGTGTTTGAGGAGAGCTGTGGTGAGTGTCTTCACCACCAAAGTGAAACCACGTCCAGGCGTCGTGGGTTGGGTTGCGTTGTTTGGGGGTGGAGACCAGACAGCGAGGTCATCGGTCTCATCGGATTAGGGAAGGACGGGCAAGGAAGTAGGCCGTGCCATTTCAAAGGAACCATCCCGGCATTTACCTGGAGCGATTTAGGGAAATCACGGAAAACCTAAATCAGGATGGCCGGACGCGGGATTGAACCGTCGTCATCCCGAATGCGAGTCCAGTGTGCTAACGACTGCGGGCGTCGTGGGGATGAGCTGTCACCCCTCATTACAAATGTTGGACGTCGTAGGCTGAGCACACTAGTAAAACAGGGCATCAAGCGAACTGTGGTGGAACTAACATCAGATTTTAATTCTAGCAGAGAACAAGCGTGTCTGAACACACAGCGCACGGAACACTCCTACTGATGTATCTCCGCAGTCGACGACCTATGCATGTGTCAGTGTTAACACCACGACATAGGCAACTACGATTGAAATGGCCACGTGACCACCGGCACTGGACACTGGCTCGGTGGCAGAGCGTTCCATGGTTTGATGAATTCCGATACATTCTTCATCATGCCGATCGTATGGCGCAAATCCGTCGTCTTCGAGAACAGTTCCATGACAGCTGTGCTGTTGGACAGAGACAAGCTGACATGGCTCAATTATACTCTGGGAAACAATCACAGGTCCAGTAGAGCTCGTGCAAGCACAAGATTGCCAATGAGCACCGTACACTGGTTGCAGACCACATACACTCTTCATGACGATTATGTTTGCCGATGGCAGTGGCATTTTTCAACAAGATAGTGCGACATGTTACAATCCAATAGAAGACATCTGGGATGCTACTGAACGTGACGTCATGGCTCCTCGCCCTTCTCTCCGGAATTTACGGGAATTAGGTGTCTTGTGCGTGTAGATGTGGTGCCATCTTCTTACAGCGACCTACCAAGGCCTGGCTGCTTCCATGCCACCATGCTGTTTCCGTGCCAAAGGTGGACATATTGGACATACCGGCTATTGGATAGGTGGTCGTAATGTTCTGGTCATTAAAATTGCTACACCAAGAATAAATGCAGATGATAAACGGGTATTCATTGGACAAATATATTATACTAGAACTGACATGTGATTACATTTTCACGCAATTTGGATGCATCGATCCTGAGAAACCGGTACCCAGAACCACCACCTCTGGCCATAATAACGGCCTTGATACGACTGGGCATTGAGTCAAACAGAGCTTGGATGGCGTGTACAGGTACAGCTGCCCAGGCAGTTTCAACACGATACCACAGTTCATCAAGAGTAGTGACAGGCTTATTGTGACGAGCCAGTTGCATGGCTACCATTGACCAGACGTTTTCAATTACTGAGAGATCTGGAGAATGTGCGGACCAGGGCAGCAGTCGAACATTTTCTGTGTCCAGAAAGGCCCGTACAGGACCTGAAACATGTTGTCGTGCATTATCCTGCTGAAATGTAGGGTTTCGCAGGGATCGAATGAAGGGTAGAGCCATGGGTCGTAACACATCTGAAATGTAGCGTCCACTGTTCAAAGTGCCGTCAATGCGTACAAGAGGTGAGCGAGACGTGTAACCAATGGCACCCCATACCATCACGCCGGGTGATACGCCAGTATGGCGATGACGAATACACGCTTCCAATGTGTTTCACCGCGATGTCCCCAAACACGGATGCGACCGTCATGATGCTGTAAACAGAACTTGGATTCATCCGAAAAAATGACGTTTTGCCATTCGTGCACCCAGGTTCGTCGTTGAACACACCATCGCAGGCGCTCCTGTCTGTGATGCAGTGTCAAGGGTAATCGCAGCCATGGTCTTCGAGCTGATAGTCCATGCTGCTGCAAACGTCATCGAAGTGTTCGTGCAGATGGTTGTTGTATTGCAAACGTCCCCATCTATTGACTCAGGGATCGAGACGTGGCTGCACGATCCGTTACAGCCAGACGGATAAGATGCCTGTCATCTCGACTGCTAGTGATACTAGGCCGTTGGGATCCGGCACGGCGTTCCGTATTACCCTCCTGAAGCCGTCGATTCCATATTCTGCTAACAGTCATTGTATCTCGACCAACGTGAGCAGCAATGTCTTGATACGATAAACCGCAATCGCGATAGGCTACAATCCGACCTATATCAAAGTCGGAAAACTGATGGTACGCATTTCTCCTCCTTACACGAGGCATCACCACAACGTTTCACCAGTCAACGCCAGTCAGTTGCTGTTTGTGTATGAGAAATCGGTTGGAAACTTTCCTCATGTCAGCACGTTGTAGGTGTCACCACTGGCGCCAACCTCGTATGAATGCTCTGAAAAGCTAATCATTTGCATATTACATCATCTTCTTCCTGTCGGTTAAATTTCGCATCTGTAGCACGTCATATTGGTGGTGTAGCAATTTTAATGGCCAGTAGTGTAATTCCGTGTGGCTCATTGGTGCAAGTTTTTATACTGGACGGACCTCTGGGGACTTGGGTGTCCCTAATCGACCTCGGTTATCCAACTGGAGAAACAGGACCTCCAGCTTAGCGTGAGATCCAACCACATGTTTCTGACAACTCCTGACGTTGTTCAGAAGTAAAGGTTACGTCAAAACAAAGACTGAAACGTTCGTTGTCTGACTGAGAATCGATCCCGTGACCTCTCAGTTTCCAGCACGCGCTTAGCCGCTAAGACCAACAGGCCCGACATATATGTAGACGGGTTGCAATGAGTGAGTTTGTGATATCAAAATGTTTAACATACGTGGTCACATCCTTTGATTGCATTGACTAACAAACTTAAATCATTTACACCTCAAGCGCCTGTAGACCTTAGTGTTTGACATAAATTTCAACTTACCGCTACCCGTACCTGAGAAAAAGGGGTCTTTACAGAGGCCAAATCTTTTCATTGAATTGACTTAGAAAAATTAATTCATTTACCCGGAGGAAGGAGCATAGACCTCAGTATCTGACATAAATTTCAACTTGATACCTACACTACTGGCCATTAAAATTGCTACACCAAGAAGAAATGCAGATGATAAACGGGTATTCTTTGGACAAATATATTATACTAGAACTGACATGTGATTACATTTTCACTCAATTTGGGTGCATAGATCCTGAGAAATCGGTACCCAGAACAACCACTTCTGGCCGTAATAACGCCCTTGATGCGCCTGGGCATTGAGTCAAACAGAGCTTGGATGGCGTGTACAGGTACAGCTGCCCAGGCAGCTTCAATACGATACCACAGTTCATCAAGAGTAGTGACTGGCGTATTGTGACGAGCCAGTTGCTCGGCCACCATTGACCAGACGTTTTCAATTACTGAGAGATCTGGAAAATGTGCTGGCCAGGGCAGCAGTCGAACATTTTCTGTATCTAGAAAGGCCCGTATAGGACCTGCAACATGCAGTCGTGCATTATCCTGCTGAAATGTAGGGTTTCGCAGGGGTCGAATGAATGGTAGAGCTATGGGTCGTAACACATCTGAAATGTAATGTCCATTGTTCAAAGTGCCGTCAGTGCGAACAAGAGGTGACCGAGACGTAGAACCAATGGCACCCCATACCATCACGCCGGGTGATACGCCAGTGTCACGATGACGAATATACGCTTCCAATGTGCGTTCACCGTGATGTCGCCAAACACGGATGCGACAATCATGATGCTGTAAACAGAACCTGGATTCATCCGAAAAAATAACGTTTTGCCATTCGTGCACCCAGGTTCGTCGCTGAGTAGACCGTCGCAGGTGCTCCTGTCTGTGATGCAGTGTCATGGGTAACCGCAGCCATGGTCTCCGAGCTGATAGTCCATGCTGGTGCAAACGTCGTCGAACTGTTCGTGCAGATGGTTGTTGTCTTGCAAACGTCCCCATCTGTTGACTAATGGATCGAGATGGGGCTGCACAAACCGTTACAGCCATGCGGATAAGATGCCTGTCATCTCGACTGCTAGTGATACGAGGCCGTTGGGATCCAGCACGGCGTTCCGTATTACCCTCTGAACCCACCGATTCCATATTCTGCTTACAGTCATTGGATCTCGACCAACGCGAGCAGCAATGTCGTGATACGATAAACCGCAATCGCGATAGGCTACGATCAGTCGGAAACGAGGCATAACAACAAAGTTTCACCAGGCAACGCTGGTAAACTGCTGCTTGTGTATGAGAAATCGGTTGGAAACTTTCCTCATGTCGGCACGTTGTAGGTGTCGCCACAGGCGTCAATCTTGTGTGAATGCTCTGAAAAGCTAATCATTTGTATATCACAGCATCTTCTTCCTGTCGGTTAAATTCGAGTCTGTAGCACGTCGTGGTGTAGCAATTTTAATGGCCAGTAGTGTATATCCGTTCCTGAGTAAATGGTATCTTAACAGACGGTCAGACAGACAGAAATGAAGTGATCATATAAAAGTTCCATTCTTACCGATTGAGGTATGGAAGGCTAAAAACGTTTTACTTGGTCATTTTTTTTGGGCTTTTTATTTTCCTCGGAATGCCATTACTTGCTCCTTTTAATACACATTTTGAAATTATAGAAAAAATAAGTGACTACATCATGAAAAAGCTAGGAAAGAGAGAAGATGTATAAACATTTCTAACACGTAAACAAATTATATCCAGATGCACATGCATATAACTTATTTTCTTTTGCTATATACGAGCAATGTGTCCTGAATGTTTGGCTCTATCTCTTTGTTACACGCACTAAGGCTGTTCTGATAAGATGTAAAGTTTTCGTTACCACTTGTCTGTCTGGAAATTGTGTTGGAATGATGACGAGAGCGGATGTGTTGTGGTGTTCCAGGACACACTGGCACGGTACCTGGGTCGCCGGCGGAACCGGGAAGGTAGGTGGCGTTGCTACTCCGTGCTGTCCGGCAGGTCCAGCAACACCAGCAGTGACCTCAGCCGACGGCCCCTCGTCGTGTCCTTCCGGAAGCCCTGCCAGAAGCAGGTGCCGGACCCCACCTGCCGTCGCCCCATCACCGTCGACGGCGACCCTGCGGTCGAGTTCCTCCAGCGCGGACGCGACTTCTCCTCGGGTTACCGGGACGTGTTGCCTCCGAGGGGGAGCTACCACTACGGCCCCCACCACGTACACCATCAGCACCAGCCCCCACACAGCTCGCTCGGTTCTCTGAGGACGGCCAGCTACTATTCGGGACTAGCCTCGGTGGGCCACGGGGTAGCTTCTGGCCGGGATGACGAGACCTTCGTCACCGTATGTGACAGCGACGCATCCGACAGATACTCCTCGTCGCAGGTGCAGTGCGCGGCGCAGGTTGAACCCCCCTACCTGTCTGCCAGGGAGTCTGTCGCCAGGCTCGAAGATATCGAAATATTCCGCGAGGAGAGGTGCGCCATACAGAGGTGCAGGCGGACCGACAGGCTCAGCAAGCAGACGTCGGACTCGTCGGACAGTTCCAAGGGCGGGAGCGCGCCAGGCGCACAGGGGGTCGAACCCAGGAAACCCCGCAGCGAGCCGCAGAGCGAGGGGGCCAGCAGCGCGAACGAGCTCGAGTACGGACTGCGCAGGTCGGCCACGGCCCCCAACTTCTGCGGATCGAGGCGAGGGGCAGACGAGGAGGCGTTCCCCTCGCGCGACAGGAGGGCGCTGCTGGAGGTGGCCAAGCGCAACCTCAGGGAGGCGGTGGCGGCCAACGAGTTCAGGCTGCTCTGCCAGCGCTGCAGGAACGAAATGCGCGCCGACGACTTCTACGAGGTCCCTTACCGCGTGCTGGCCGCCGACGAGAGCGCCACCGCGGCGGCCGAAACGCAGACTGTTTCGCCGGTCGCTTCCGGCGACGTCACCAGCGATCCCGCTTCCGATGCGGAACCGTTTGTGTCTCTGCCCAGTGGTGATGATAACCCAATTGACGACTGTGTGGTGGTTGAAGGTCTCCCTCTCGTCGGGAAGGCTCCTGATGATGGCCACAGTGTCAGGGCGGAAACGCCGTCCTGCAGTGGGCAGCTAACAGCGACCTCCAGCATAGATACTGAAGGAAGCATTCCGCTGCTTGAATGTGGCCACGCCCTTGGGATCAGAGACTTGGAAGTTACTACACCACCTGTGTTCGTGTAGCCTGAGAAAACGTCGCGTACGCGTTTCGAGAATAATATGGGGTCTTTTGTGACATTATTTTCTCGTCACGAAAGGCGATAATGATAGAGAAACACAGACAATTCATATGTTTTGCTTCAGATCCCTTTGGGATGAGTGACAAGGATTCGAATAAGATTCTAATCCTTGGTCCTGATAAAAGTATGCTGCCATTACCTCTTCAATTGAGTCTGCTTTGGTACCTACAACCTACACAGTATCTAATGGTACACACTTTAAACATGCTGAAACTTTTTATTTTTCAATATTAAAGAAACGAATCCATTGAGATAGATGTTTCTGCTGACAGCTAAAGGTTATCACGAAATTTCCTTAAGCGACGAACTTTCCAAGAGTTTGCTTTGCATGTCGTATACTTCGCAAATCCAGTATTATTACCATCAGCGAGAATCCTCAGCAGCACTTCCTCTTTCTGAGTATTTCATTTCCCTCTCTAACCAATACAATTTACCTTTCAGTTACTGTACGTGATGCGACCATATCATCCAAATAATTTCAGTGTCTTTGCATTTTTCGAAATTGTACGAGATTTTCAGTAGTCAGTACAGCCAAAGTTTTTCCAAACAGTAGACCGAGCGAGGTGGCGCAGTGGTTGGCACACTGGACTCGCATTCAGGAGGACGACAGTTCAATCCCGCGTCCGGCTATCCTGATTTAGGTTTTCCGTGATTTCCCTAAATCGCTTCAGGCAAATGCCGGGATGGTTCCTTTGAAAGGACACGACCGACTTCCTTCCCCATCCTTCCCTAGTCCGATGAGACCGATGACCTCGCAGTTTGGTCTCCTCGCCCCAAACCAACCAACCAAACAGTAGACTGAATTTTGTCCTCCTGAAGTTTTACCGTAAGTTATTAACCCCATAATAGCTTTCCTTCTTTCTATTGCAATGAATGGGTACTAAATCAGTTGACAGCCAGTACACATGTTGATTGAAATACTAATTTAGTCCAACGATAGTACAACATCTAAGGACAAATGTCCAACAATGGGGATTTTTGCACAATTAAGGATGATTCATTGTTGACTGTAGATATCATTCAGGAGAAGTAAACTGAAATTATTTAAATTTGGTTCATTACTTTTGTACTGTACCTTCAAGATAAACAATATTATTGACTTTTGTGATTTCATAAATTTTTCATTCTTATATTTACTTCTTTCTTTTACATTATAATCGTACTATATCTTAGGTAGTACGTCAGTCTTCGAATATATGTTTTTTCCCCAATTAGATCGAAGATTAGCTACTACTCTTTCGTTTACAGATATTTCCAAATGTTTTGTTTTAATCATATCTCTACTAATCTTCTCCTATAAATCAACTCCATGTTGCAGCTCTTTATATGCGTGATATGTTTGATTTTCTTACGATCTAAGTTTCCTTTCTATACGCAAAAGTTGGTACCAAAAATGTTTTTCTTTTCATTTTCTTCAGACGTTATGTCGTCTGACCTGTTCGCTTCGTCAGTCCACCTCTTTCTATGACATCCCACACTGCGATTTTACGAAGTAATATAACGTAGAGCGAACCCTGGTGACCAATTTTCATAAATATTTAACAGGTGTGTGAACCATGTATTTCAATATCCATCATCTTGGACTCTTTGTTGAGGTCTCACTTCTCTTATTGGTCGTCGATCTCCTATGTGCTCTCCTTCACTAAGAGTAGCTCTTGCACCATACGTCCTCAACTATTTGTTGAATGTATTCTGATCTCACACTTTCTGTACAGTTTTTACCCTCTACATCATGCCATGGACGTTATATGCTTACGTCCTATCACCCTCTCCTTTCTTTTTGTCATTGTTTTTCGTATGATCCTCTCTTGCCTATTCTGAAGACGACATCCTCGCCTCTTATCTTATCAGTCCAACGGATTTCCATCGTCCTGACAAAGCATATCTCAAACGCTTCGATACTGTTTCCAGTTTTCCCTCTGCCCATGATTCACTTCCATACAGTGGTGTGCTCCAAACGCACATTCCCAGAAACTTGTTTCTCAAATTAAGTACTATTTTTGATAGTAGTAGACTTAACTTGGCCAGAAATACCATATTTGCCTTTGCTGGTCTGCCATTTAAATCCTCGTTGCTTCCCTGCTCGTCAGTTTTTATTTTAAGTTTATCACAAATCTCATTTCTGCTACTCCTCGTTACTTTCTCTTTTCTTCGACTTATGCTCAGTCAAAATTCTACGTCAGTAGACTATTCATTAAATTCAGTACGTCCTGCTTTTCTTCCCCGCTTTTATTGAGGACAGCAGAGTCATCACCTAATCTCATCGTTGATATACTTGCACCATGGATTATAATCGCACTTCTGAAACTATTTTATTTCGGTCTTTACTTCTTCGATGCACAGATTGAACAATAGAGGAGAAAGACTGCATCTGTGTCTCACCCTGTTTAATCCTAGCATTTCGTTCGTCACCTTCCAGTCTTAGGTTCTTAGACGTATTATATATACGTCATTACCTATTGTTTGCACTTTTTTCTAAACATGAACATTTTGCACAATTTTACACTATCGAACGCTTTTTCTAGAATGAAAACTACTATGATCGTGTCTTCACTTCTTAAAGCCTTGCTTCCCCTATCAAGGGCAATACCAGAACCATCTCTCATCATTTCTTAGTACGCCTGTATTACAAGTTTTCCATTTTCATTCTTGCTGTCCGTCCTCTTAAACTTACACCTACTCTTAATCGTTGCTAATTTTCTGTTGCTTGAATCTATACTTGCTCCTGGACACGCCTTACAATCAAATAACTGATTTCTGATTGCCTGTCTCGCCATGATGTCTTCCAGCTGGAAGATTCCCTGGACTCCAGGCTTTTTCTAAGTATACCACCTCCCCCCTCCCCCCGTGATTTTTGAACAGTGTATGTGCTATTGCCAGTTGTACTGCAGAAATCTATTAGTTTCTGTTCTCTCATTCCTACTACGTTGTCCGTAGTCTTCCTTAACATCGTTTTCATTTCCCTCACCAACCACAGCGTTTCAACCTCCCAAGATTATTAATATATTGCATCTCCTTACATACCGCAGCGACAGCTGTGTGGTCTGTAGATTATTGTCATGTAAGAATCCTGGTTCGATTCCCGGAACTGGCAAGAATTTTTTCCTTGGTGGAAGGACATAAGGTTAGCTCTCAGCCTCGTGATGCCAACTGAGAACATACTTGAATGAGAAGTATTGGCTCCACTGTCTGGAAAGTCAGTAAAGCGGCCGGAAGAGCGGTGTGCTGACCACACGCTTTTTCCTTCATACTGAAAATGCATGACACCGCCAGGCAGGAGATGACACGGCGGACGGTCGACATCCCTTGGGCTTTCATGGCCTGGATGAGGACTTCGGTCTCTCTCTCTCTCTCTCTCTCTCTCTCTCTCTCTCTAACATAATGAGTTACCCATTGAATGTCCTCGTACAATCTTTCTTTAATTTCGTCCCCTGCTTGTGACGGCAGTATATATATGTGAAATATTATTGGTTTTGGTTTGTTGTCGATTCTGATCAGGTTAAACCTAGCAATTTCTACGTTACCTTCCTATTCACGACATATTCTATTCCCGTTACATCATTTTCTGCTGGTGATACCATTCTGTATTCGTCTGACCAGTAATCGTTCATTTCACTTTACTGTCTCCCAACTAGGTCCAGATCGAGCCTTTGCATTTCCCTTTTCAGGTTTTCTAGCGTCCCTACCACATTCACTCTGGTAACATGCCACGCTGCGAATCATAGAACGTTGCCTTTTTGTAGTTTATTGAACTTTTTCCTTATAGTGTACCTCGCACTTGGTAATATCTTGCCGGAGATCCACGTGGGACTAATCCGGAATCTTTTTCCAGTGGAGAGACCATAATGACATTTTCTCAATATCAGGGCACATGCCAAGTTCTTTTCACTGATTTCTGCATAATCGTTGCTAATTTTTCTGTCTTTTAGGGGGCAATTTCCCAACCCAAAGGCAAGAGAGTACACCGAACCTCTCTGCCCGCTCTTACGCCCTCTTTCACCAGGCTTTTGGTGGAACGAGGGTGGCTCCTTATGACGGAAGTGTTCTGCCGTTAATTGCTGACGATTTCAGTTACAAAAATTAAGCAATAGCTAGGTTCGAACCTGAGATCCTGAATGTTTTTATAACTAGTCAAAGATGCTACTCTAGACCCATACAGAATATATATCTAGTTCTTTTCTCCTATCTTCATTTCGTATGCAGACTGCTTGGGAGCGGACCGTAACCGCTCGTAAATCATTGCTGTAGCTAGAATCTGAGACTGATCTCTGCTTTTTTAGCATATATCTGAGCTGGTCCATTGTTTTGTAGAACTTTTTTTGTGTTTCTCTTCTTCCCTATGTTTCTAGCGCCCTCCTTATTCTTCTATGCATTTTGCTATATTTATTGTTTCACCCATACTTATACGACGACATAAGAATCGAGTATGTGAATTGAGTGACCTGCTATTATCTCAGATTAACGATGGTAGTTTTTTTTTATCGAAATGAATGTTTCCTTCCACATTTTTGGTGTCGTTATTTTGTAACTACACCTTTCAGAAATTTTATTTGCCGGTGAACGCTTCTTCTGAGGCTTATAAACTTCTTGGTCATCAATGAATGAGAGTGTAATCATAATCTTCTGTTGATTCTGCTGAATCCAGTAGGTACTTCTGGATGCCATTCTCGAAAGATACTGTCAAAATGTAAAGTGATCAAAACAGGGGACAGGCTGTAGCCTCGTCCAACATTTAGGTATACTATTATCGGTTTATCAAACTCGTCGTCGTTGCTGTCTATTAGAGCGACGGTGCATCTGTACATGTTAATTATAGTTTCCGTGATATGGACTGGAATTTTACTGTGAGAAAAATATTCCCTGCAGCTTTTTTATTACAAGTCTGTCGACAGGTTTTGCGTAATCAGTGAATACAAAGTGTGTTTCTAAATTAAGTTATCAAAGCTACTCTATCATTTGTGTGTGTTGAATACAGCGTCGATACATGACCGATCTTTGTGGAAAGCAGTTTGTTCTTCGTTCAAGAGGTCCTCCGTAATGTTTCTTTATGCGTTGTAATGCTTTGGCATACAGCTTATATCCTGTGTTCAGTGAACTTACTCCGTCCATAATTGTTTGAATTCATTCTGTTCCCTGTCTTGCGCGCCGATGCAATTTTAGCAATTATCTGTTCTTTGAGGACGCTTCTCTACCGCACATGTTTGTTACACACTGATGGTGGAAAAATTAGAACACACCGAAAGATGATATCTGTTTTGATCTGATGGCATAATATGCCACCTGAAGGATAGTAGATGCACTAATAATGGTTTAAATGTCATCCGCCAGCAGACCAGCAGATAGTGTAGTGGCATAAGTATCAGTGGGCCATCTGTGTCTTCCCTTTGGAAACGAACGCACGTGGCCATAAGGGTCAGTGGGGTACAGACGTACATAGGAAGCAGGCACCATGCCACAGAGAAGAACTCTTACTTCCTACAGGCAACTTCGTTAAGTTTGAGAGGGGTCAAATTGTGGCCTTTCAACTGGCGGGATGGTCGTTTCGGAGAACTGCCGCACAACTTGGACGTGATACATTAGTTGTGGGCTGATGCTGCCAACAGCAGATACCTGAGAATTTTCTGACCCGTTAATGAAGTTTTTGGCGTCCACATAGCACAGACGCCCTCAAAGACTGTCATATGGTAAGAACAGTAGTGGTAGATCGTGCAGCTTCACAGTGTATATAAAACCAAGTGAGCAATGAGGCTAGAAGAGATCGAGGGCACTCTGCATTGTTGCCAGATCTTCTCAGATTCGAATTCTCTACGGATATCTCAACATGAACTGTTGCGAACTAGTTATTAACTGGTGAGACGACAGCTCTAGCCCATCTTCTACCCACACTACAGCATCGACTTGTAGTGCTCGATTGGTGCTACAGAAGATGGAATGGCATGCCACAAACTTCAGCGACGAAAGCAGCTTCTGCTTGCATCCAAATGATAGTCGTCCATGGGTCCAGTGTAACTAGTGAGCACTGTCCCAAACGGTGCTTTCGTCTGAGACACTCTGGTCCCACGCCTGCCATGGTCTTATGCTCTGCATATTGATATGCTACAACTCCTGTTCGCTACTGTTGTTTGTGTAGGGAATGATGACCAGTGCAATATAGGTGCAGCATGTTGCTAGACTAGGTCTTCTGCCGTTCTTGCAGTAGGAGGTTGGAGTGGCGTTCGATCAGGACAACGCTCATCCCCACTGACCATGAAATTTTAAGTGCTCTACAAGACTTGGAGCAGTTAAGCTGGCCAGCACAACTGCATAATGTAATCCAATCCAACATGTGTGGAACAAGTGACCTTTGCAACTCGACCACACACAGTTATTACAGGGCTATGTTAACAGCTCGAGCAGATGTGTAACAACATATCCCAAGCCAGTATTTGCCATTTGTATGATTGATAGCATGCTCGCATTGCCACTTGTGGAGACTACACTGTGTACTATTATAGGTGTTTCAACATGGCTCTACACCTGGTATCTCGGAACTGCTTGAGATATTGATCTGTAAATGTAATCCTTTCATGTAGTCCATATTTATTGTTTTATAATAAATTTTGATTTAGTTGGAAAACTCTTAAAGGGTTTCCTATTTTTTTTTTTGGGTGGGGGGTGGGGGGCAGTGTATATAACTTTTGCCATTTCAGTAGTGTGTCACCATTTTTCCATAAAGTTCAGCATTGACGTTGTCTGAGCCAGTGGCCTTTCTTTTTCTCAACTTTTTCGGGAATTTTATACTTCTTTCCGGGTGAGATCATCTCAAGACACGGACTATCCGTTGTATCAGATGTGTTTTATAAATTCATTTTTCCTATTGCATTCCCATTTGTAACGGCCTCCACTGTGTATGTAAAGAGGTTTCTAGGTATCTAGTTTTGAAAACATTATTAACCGTTAGATCAGTTGTGCGAATATCAGGAATGTGGGTAACCACTGAGAGATTCGAGGACAGGTTTTGGTTAGCATTCTTTGATCAGGACTCTGTTCAAGAACATCGGCACATATAAGCGATAATAGCACGAATCACCCACAAACACAAGAGTATATCTTTTCTTTATCATGGGTGGCCATCATTAAAAAGTAGAATAAACAATTCCGAAGAACTCTTTCCTCAAAAATCATTATTTTTTAAGATTTTCAAAATTTATTTCATCGATTTACGACTTTTAAGGATATGATAGGAACCTGTCCCTTCCGCTGGCATCTTCTGGTAGTAACCAGGCGTGCTACCCAACAATGAGTTCATCAGTCATATTCGCCTGCTGAAACGTCTTCTAATGTACAACGGCTGAACTTGAATGCTGCCCAGGAATTTACGTGCGCTAAATTTTGCCACCAGCAATTACGTTTCAGCAGAGATAACGTAGATGACATTGCTGTCAAATGTAGATACGTACTTTGAGAGTATTAATTGCTATATTCATTACTATTCACGTAACTTTTTCACCTCTACAAGGTTGCCCGAAAAGTAATCGCTGAGCCCTGTCACCATTAACAATTCATTCACCAAAATGTAGCCGTCTTTGGGCGTGGTCATTTACTTTTCGATACCTTAAACTACTTCTTTTCTTCATATGAGTTAGTATAGTTTCTTTTCGCACATAGACCAAAAATTTTAATTCTGTTCGACAGTGATGTATAGTTAAGTGCGACAGAGTGATTACGTTTGACAGATATCTAAAGTAGACGTAAAAAGTTATGGGGATACCTAATGTGTTTCTGGCAACCTTTGTGGGTTATAATAATGCTGGCTTTAATCTTTGAACATTCCCAAGCATGGTCTTCAAATTATGAACTCCGTTGCAACCAAACTCTGACTGTGTAGATATGCGGAATACTGAGGCAGTGTTTTTCGTGCAGTAAATAACGTTCTACCTCAGCCACAATGTCTTTCCTTAATAATGCTACTGGTTTGGAAGATTAATCCTCCGCCGTCAGGCATTTTGACATTAAATTGCCCATACATACAAAATTAATACTCCAAAACTCATAGCACAATTAATAAAGGATATTGTGACAGAGATTGAATTTTTAGTTACTGCTGGTCATGTCGAAATATGAATATGCATCTGGTGCGTCGTATATTAATTTTCTTCATATTCCTGAAATTCTCTTAAGTGGCTGAAAAAAGAAAAAGATCGAAATATTTTGCAGACTAGTGCAGTCGTAGTGCAGGATGCACGGAGTGTCATTTAGAATGTGTTACGACGTAATGTACAGCCCACTGGGCTGTGACCACAGGTGGTCGGTGGCCAATTTTTTGTAGTTACTGTATCTAATGATTCTGAGTGTTATGTTTTGTGAATATTTACTGGTGCATGTGACTATGTAAGTGCACCGCTAAAATTGCATGTTGATCCTGAATGTTAAAACAGACGCATTTGCAGTTTTTCCCCGAAACGCAGTTAAGCGTGCTGTGTATGAACTCGAATGATGAATGTAAATTAACTTGTTGTTGGTGTTCGATGTCTGAAGTACTGTTCTGTATGTGTTTCCTGCGAGAGATCAGTGTTAGCTGCCTGGACTTGCTGGCACGCCACCCAGTGCGTAGAGTGTTCCCGAATGCTGTGTGGTCTGGGCATTGTCGTTTGCTTGTTGGAGAGGTTTTCCCTGTACCATCACGGTGGACCACGGGACACCAGGCCTGCAGCAGTCCCACGCCTACGGTAAGAGACACGTCTTTCACAGCCAAAAGTCCCTCTAACACGCATTTTTTTTTGCATGACGTCAACAACAACTACAGACTGACATGTTTATAGAGGTTTCATATAACAGCATGAAATTAACTGTGTATTTGCATAGAAAGCGCGTTTGTATTTATACTTTATGTTTTGTGATGCGCCTCTCTGACAAGTGAACGAAATCGCCTCGTCCACGGTTCGGCTCTGTGAATATATAATGTTAGCTGTCTCGCAGAAGTCTGGCGTTTCTTCTAGTGTGCATGCCACTGTGCATCAGTAGCAAAGTTTTATCATTAGGAACGTAGACTGCTAGCTGTCATATCGAGTAGTCTGTGATGTAATGTGAAATAACTTTTTTCTTTGCTATAAGTCGCATATTGGATACAGCAGCGACAGAGTGGTGTATGGGATTTCCACAGCGACATGTGTGGTTCAGAAGCAATCTTTACAGTAAGTAACTGGCATCACAAGCAGTCGAATGAGCACCAATAGCAACACGTAAGTACAAATACATATTTATGTCACTAGCAGTAAATAAATCGGCTTTCCCGGTGCGACTGTGGGACAGGCTGCTGTAAAACCTGAACTAATCGTACTAGATTTTTTGCAAGGCCCTTATCGATGATGATGATGATGATGATTAGTATTTTAGGGCGCACAACAGCGAGGTTACCAGCGCCCGTTCCCAAACGAAATGTTGACGAGTGCAGCCAAGATCTGTTAAACAAGGATCAATTCAGAGCTGATCTTTGCGAGAGTTGTAAATGCTCAAATTTCAAGATTGGACACAGCACATCAAAACAGGTAGATAAAACTAAAAATAAAATACCAGTACAAAACAGGTAAAAATAATTAACTGTGGCTGGGTGACCACTTACAAATAATGGGTGACCAAACCACTTTAAAGCACATTAAGATCTCAATCCCAATATTTTGGGAAGAAGTCCAGACATCACACAAAAACGTAAAACTGTAGCCACACTCGCCTCATTATTAGTTAAAATAGAGGGCAGGTCTGGTGGGAAACTTAAACTTCCCTCAAACCCGCGTATAAAACACACGCAGTTAAAATATGTCGTATCGACAGCTGTGTCCCACATGTCTGACACGTTGGTGGCTCCTCACGACGTAACAGAAAACCGTGTGTCAATGGACAATGTCCTATTCGAAGCCGTGTAAGGGCTACTTCCTCAGCTCGGAGACCCCGGGTCCGCCAAGCCCGTACCCAGCAAATGAATGCTGACCCCTTATCGAAATACATCTCAGAATAGAACCATCAACTGAAAATGAAATTCATTTATACTTTAATTGCTCATCACGCTACCGTTATATAGACTTAGCTCAATGGAATAAATCGTCAGGGGTGTAGCAGAAGATATTTGTAAACTGAATAGCTGATACAGTCACTGTAACTATTACAAAAATTAATGTAGTAAGTACCTCAACGAAATCGTAAATTAGTATGCAAACTCAACAAGTCTGATTGTGAAAATGACTAAGTCACAGCATATATCTTACGCTTTCGTGCTCGGTCTGCAACTCGTCTTTCTCTTTCCAGATCAGCTAACCAAGTGGTTGTTCCTGCTGGCCTGAGCTCTCCTTCTCGGTCTGCCAAGAAACGCGCTTCAAACTGGCCAGTCATGAGGTTTTCTTTCTCCCATTAAGTCATTTTCTTGTCTTGGTTACGTGAATGTGGGAGCTGATTATGCACTGGCTTTCTCAGTGCCAGTTCCTTTCTCAGGGTATGTAACTTCCCCTTTTATATTGATTTATTGTTAATTAATGATGCTCAGGCTCCGGCTAGCTCGAGGTATAATGTTTGCGGGGAAAGTAAAAAAAAAAAAAACTTGCCTTGCTCCACTTTATTTACGCCGAGTGGTTGTTAGTTGTACCGGCTTACTCAGACGAATATTTGCTCCCCGACGTGTACGAGCCTAGCTACACGGAGATGCATACAAACTGAGATTATTACCCTAATCATGATTACAGTCTCTATACATCCAGAATTTATCTATGAAAGTTTGCAATTCGCGTGAGCTAAATAGTCTGAATCAGTACGATAACTTTCTAGAGCGCCAAAGAATATCTGTGAATGCTGCACTCTGTTGATAATCTATGTTGCCGCACAGATAAATGTTTCAATAGCACGTAATATTAAATGGGTTGAAAGAAATGTCAAACACTGTAAATTCACTTTATGTTGGTTTATTCTAGTCTATGCACATGCTACCATTGTCTTAAAGAAGTAACCTTTCTTTCAGTTGGGTGGAATTAGTTACGTAAATTCAGCCAAAGAGTTCACAGCAAGATCCCCGATTATGCTATTTACTTTAACTCAGTGTAGGTATATTCCTCACAGTTTACACTATTCATCACGTACTATTGAACTATTAATTGTCTATCATATGGGGTCTATGTTCAGTCTTTCGTTGATAATAATCAAATTAAGACAATATATTCGGTTATTTTCCTAGCTTGAATTACTTCAAAGATATTTTCAAAGTTGCTGATTTATCTCTTTCAGTTTTTACTCATTTTTAGCAGATCGTAAACCTTCAAAATGTAACAAACCATCTCGTATCGCCTACCAATAGTACATACGAGCGCAGAAGTTCAGTTACGAGATGGCAAGGCAAGCGCCAGAAGCACATTAACAACGCACAACTTTAGCTTCTGTATTTCGCAGTGTCCTCAAAGAGTACTCACAAGGACTATTCTTTGAGGTCACTTGTTATACTCCGTGATCTACAAGTCTACTACTTTGCGGTCTACCATTATTTTATCTTGAAACTAATGGATTCTATTTATTTTTTATTCTTTTTCAAAACATTAAGTTACCTTACTACCTAGATTCTTTTTCTATATCTTTTTATACTATTTTCTTTTCAGTCTACTTGCTACTAGTCATGCAATGTTCATACAGAAGGACTTTGTTTTTCTTTTTATGAAATTTGGATCTTGAGCTTGGGGCTTGTATTGGGGTATGAGGACTAGATTTATATTTTTCATTTTTGCATCCAAAGGATAGCGGCGTTACAGGTAGTACCTCCATTTATTTCCACACTGTCCCACAGCATTCTAAATTATATAGTAAACGAGTCTCTGTTTGTAAATCAACTGGTAACTCGCGTATACAATGTAAACAAATTAGATAGGGTATAAGAGGGTCGCCACTAGGCTTTACTACCTATAAAGGAAAACGTAAGCGCTGATGTTGTTCTTGCCAAAGTCAAAGCAAGGAACGAACCTTCGTAACTGAACATATAGTCAATTGCAAGTAGTTCCGTACACATAGCGACAATGTATGAAGATACTGTACTGATTTAAAAAAAAAAAAATTTTTAAGCAAGTATGGGTGCACCGTTGTAACGTACATTGAAAGTCGTAGTACGCTTACTTGAAGATTTTTATGTCTGTCATCGTTTCAGTGGTATTCATTCAAAAATATTAAACTTAGTATCTCATTTTGCACTATCCTACAACATATTCAGAGCCGATCAAAATCGAAGTGTATCCCTTGGGTAGGTTTACTTGTAAGTATCAGGCCATACTCTCTTCCCAGAGTTCCTCTGTTTATCGGAAATTTCTCTCTCCTCTCGAGGATGTGGATAAGAGTGGCGCCTGTTCTATAACGGCTCCTTCGACGAAAAACCAACACATCTTTGCTGCAAGGTGTCGGACAGCTTCTCTGGGCAAACAGATGCCCCTCACCACCATCACCCAGCCCCCCACCCCCTACTCGCATCAGGCGCCATGGCCAGATGTGTTCGCTCCAAGAACGGCCGAAAGCTGCAGTTTCCTTTAAACCTGTTGCCAGATCGTTTCCATTACATTTAGCTACTGCGATTGTCACGGTGAAATAAACGAATTTGAGTTCAGTTCAACTCATGATAACCGCATTGTGCCTTTTCTCTATAATGCGCAAGATAATTAATTTTTGAAACTCCTTCACCTTCCCCCATTGCGACGCAGAAGTGCGAAATTTGCCTGAAAGGTGCCTACAACCTGCCTATGCATTGATGCAAACGCCATCTACGTCCCCCTCGGGATCGGCGACGCTTGAGACACCAAGATGTCGACAAATACGAAATGATACCAGAGCTCAGAAGTTCATGTGAGGTTTCAGGTAGGTTAATGATGTCACATTGGCACCAAATGTCGCCAGTATTCCGCTCAATGCAACCGTGGACGTGTCGCGCGATGGGAAGATCGTCACGCCCCTCCCCCTTGCCCACATCTTGCCCTTTCTCTCGACGCCTCTTCGATGGAATTCAGAACTGAGACGTCCAGTGTTGAAATCATTCGGTTTCCTTCTGGATGGCCTAGGAAAACGTATAAGGCGCCCCGCCGCCTAGATTCGACACGAGCAGGTCTCAGATGGCGGCGGCATAAAGGGCGTCAATGAAACTACCCCTTCCTTTGGGACTTTTATTATACATATTTGGTAGTCGTAAACGACAGTTTATGGTGCGACGTTTTAGAAAACCTTGCTCCTGCTGACACCCTCGAAAGATTCAAGGCTTCTCTAAGGACATCATTGGTCTGCAACCCCAAAGAACGTGATCTGACCCTTCGGGGTTAAGCAAAATCGCAAGTTTTTTCTTTGATGTACAGGATGGAGCCAGTAGGTACCATTCAAACCCATCAGATGAGATCCGAAGCAGCAACGTATTTTTCTGCCTTATCAGCCCTTCTGTGGCGCGACATCGACAAGTGCGTGAAAAAATGGCAAAGGGTCCATCTAACACTCTAATACCAACCAATTTGGGAACACCCTTGGTGCCAACCAGGCACCTGTGTTGAGCAGTTTAAAAGTATACATGTACAGATACGTGATCGATTACTGGAGCCTGTAGACAAACAACCCCTTCAACACCACTCAGATTTTGCATACCCTCAAGCAGGCGCTAGAGCAGCAGCCTGGCGCCACTCACTTGGGGGTGTCAAGGGAATGTTTGCCTGCAGGCACCTAGGAATCGGTGAAGGGTTGTTTCTCTACAGGCTCATTTTTAACGTGTTCCCGGAGGTGCACGGGTGACACCAAAGGTGTTGCCAACTGGACTGTTCGTCTTTTTTTTACTTTTCGTCTGTCAATGTCGCACTCCCCCCCTACCCCCTCCCTTTTGTGGTCAGAAGACAGGACGGTGCGAAAAAGTAGGGGTGAAAAACACTAGACACAATTTTCTACTTCAGATTACCTTCAAATTTTATTGAATGTTTTCGAACGGTCCCTAGTGGTTTCATCCTGTATCTGTGAGCAAAGATAGCGGTTGCATTACACACCAAAGATGTCAGATCACGTCAGTAGGGCTGCAATCCCAAATGGCTTCATGCAGTGATGGTGAAATCGATCTGGGGGAGGGGGGGGAGGGGAAGTTGTCAGCAGTGACAAAGATTTTCAAGAGCATCGATGGGGTACTCACCACACTGTAAACTGTCTTTTTTGAACGCGAAATGTGTGTAAATGAAAACCTTCTCGTGTCACTTCTGATCGCTGGTGTGTTTGATATGTTTTCGCCAGCCATCAATAAGAAATCCGCGTGATTACAATTCAGATCTGAACTCCATCGCAGAGGTGTCTAGAGAAGGGGTGAGATGTATGTAAGGTGGAATGGCGGAAGGGGTCATTTGACACGCCCACGGTGGCGTTGGGCATTGTGGTGGTGAAATTTGGTGCCAGTGTGACATCATTAACCCAATGAACATGAATTACTGAGTTCTGGTCTTTCTTCCGGTTTTATGCGTCGCAGAGCTCGAGAGTGACATCTCAGGAAGCGATGGTTTTGCA
This sequence comes from Schistocerca cancellata, assembly GCF_023864275.1. Classification (NCBI taxonomy): domain Eukaryota; kingdom Metazoa; phylum Arthropoda; class Insecta; order Orthoptera; family Acrididae; genus Schistocerca; species Schistocerca cancellata. The sequence goes on from NC_064627.1 coordinate 266,520,352, forward strand.
CCATATCAGAGGAAGATAGTAGGCGTCTTTGAGCCAAATTTCACATTTCTGTGTCGCAATGGGGGAAAAACACGAGGTTGCAAAAAAGTTACTTTAATTCTTATGCGCAGAATATACAATTCGCAATTTTACTTTTAGTCGTAACGTGTACCTCAAAACGGGCTTCTCACTTCTCTAGCATCGAGACTGGTATGGCTTCGCGTGGTGCCAGTTACGTTCCACCCTCGCAGTGGAACCGTTACGAATATTAAAGCGAATGCCAGTTTCACCCTTTCTTCCGACTAGTGACTCACGCTTCCCTGATGAATGTCTCCGAATGCGTTACTAACGTCGAGAAGATAAGATATTTAGAGCCTTGTACGTATCTTAATGTACACGACTATTCTGTGATCGGTCGCAGAACGACAATAAATTGTTCCATAACACTTCATGGTGTATTGTGATGCAATTTAATGTGACCGTATATGGCAAATATCTCCACTTCACACTGTATGACAGGCAAGACGAAGTTGCTGAAGCTACGTCTGTGGTTTGTTACCAGTATTTTAAATAACTTTAATATCTCGCCCTGATACAGATAGCTGGTACAGGGCCAAAATGCGTATAACTACTGCCACGGACTGCACCAAGCTGGAACCAGATTTCCTCATCCGTACAAATTATATTGCAGTTCCATCTGTCTCTTCCTAGTACTGTAAATTTTAAAGATATTTTGACTGTAATAGTTCAATATTTGTTTGTAAACGGTCGTTTTTCGCAAAAAATCTGTTTGTTGAGGGCTGGGTCCCAAATGTCACCTCTGTGCCTTATCACGGTCACCTGTTCTGAAGGCAATGTGCACGTTCTCTTTGATTTGATGCCGTCACCTTCAATCTTCTGGGTGCCATTACGTATTCAGCTTCTTATCACTAATGGAATTTTCCTGAGCTTGTTCATATTTTATTTTACCTCCGTAGAACAGGTACTGTTTTAAAGGGCGGTAAATGGTGACTTCTAGCACTCTGTCTTCAGGCCAGGAGTGGCCTACCGGGACCATCCGACCGCCGTCTCATCCTCCGTGGAGGATGTGGATAGGAGAGGCGTGGGGTCAGCACACCGCTCTGCCGGTCGTTATGATGGTATTCTTGACCGAAGCCGCTACTGTTCGGTCGAGTAGCTCCTCAGCTGGCATCACGAGGCTGAGTGCACCCCGGAAAATGGCAACAGCGCATGGCGGCGTGGATGGTCACCCATACAAGTGCCGACCACGCCCGACAACGCTTAACTGCGTTGATCTCACGGGAACCGGTGTATCCACTGTGGCAAGGCCGTTGCCAAAATTGAGACTCCTATGGTATAAGATTTTGCAAAATCTGTTTTGAACTCCTAATTTCTGGAGGAGTATACCAAAAGAACCTATGTGCATAAAGTCGCCCGGGAAGATATCATCAATATGTCCTAGTCGAGAAATTATATTCTTTCATACCCTTATTTAAGTTATCTTTCAGATTTTCAGTTGTTTTATCTCTGTTTTATTATAGTGCCTGTCTTTTCCCGAGACTCCTTCCCATTGCATTAGAATGGAACCTCACTTATCAAGCACCTCCCATAACGCTGAGCTCGCTCATCGAGCAAAACAAATGACTCGCTTGACGAGCGATGTTTCGCAAAGCGAGTGACAATGTCTTTAGTACGTATTGTAGTCTGGGTTTAGCGCTCTTTCTGCTATCATCTTAGTACATCTTGTGATCATGCATTTTTCTAAACCTGTGTTCGCACTGGTTTTTTTTGGGGGGGGGGGGGGGTAAAATTTTTAATAATATTGGCCGAAATGTCCCCGAGGATAAAGCCGCAAGAAGACGACCATAAGAGAAAGAAAATGACGTGAGAAAGGAAATGTAAAATCACTGAAAAACGCGAACGCGGTGAGAGCGTTCCTGATTTAGCACGCATGTATAATCGGTCTACTTCAACTATTTGCAGTATCCTCAAGAACTAGAACAAAATTAAGGAGACAAATGCTTCATAGGGAGTGACAAGAGTATCTAAACAACGGTTTCGTATTCTGGACGATGTCGAAAGGTTGCTCCTTATATGGGTAAATGAAAAGCAGCTGCAAGGCGACACTATTAACGAGAACATCAGTTGTGAGAATGCGAGAATGATTTCCGCCGATCTCGTTAAGAAGACGCCAGGATCATCAGCTGCCTAAGAAGTGTTTAAGGGAAGCCGTGGGTGGTTCGAGAAGTTTAAGAGAACCGGCATCCACAGCGTTGTGAGGCACGGCGAAGCAGCCAGCTCCGACACAAAGGCAGCAGAGAAATTCATCAGCAACTTCAAGATGCTCGTAGATTCTGAGGGTTACCTGCCGCAACCGATTTTTAACTGTGACGAGCTGGTCTACTCTCTAAAAGATGCCGAAGCGTACCTTTAAAACAGCAGAGGAGAAGGTGTAGCCCAGTCACAATTCAATGAGAAAGACCGTTTCACACTGCTATTCTGTGCTAATGCAAGCGGCGATTTGATAATTAAACCGTTGCTTGTCTACCATTCAGAAATTCCATGAGCCTTCAAGAAATGTTTAGCCAAGAAGAGCAAGTTAAATGTGATGTGGCGGTCCAACGACAAGGCCTTGGTGACACGTGGTATTTTTTTGTGGTTGGATCAATAAAGTGTTTTGTCCTTCGGTGAAAAAGTGTTTGCTTGAGATGAATCTGCCACACCATGTCTTGCTTGTTATGGACAACGCTCCTGTCCATTTTCTCGGCCTACGAGACCACCTCCTTGAAGAATCTGAATTCATCAAGATCCAGTTTCTGCCTCCTAACACCACTCCGTTACTGCGAGCATTGCTTTGAGCTGACTGAAGCTATCAAACTCACTCTCAGAGAGTTTTTGAAATATCACTTCAACATCCTTGCCTGCGTCAAGATGATCGAAAAGGCATAGGAAGGGGTTACCAAGAGAACTCTCACTTCTGCCTGAAACAAGTTTTGACTGGAGTGCGTTGTCGAATGTGACTTTGAAGCGTTTGAGTCTGTACTTGTGGAGCCTGTAGTCAGCGAGATTGTGTCTTTGGCCAAGAGAATGGGACTAGATGTAGATAACAATGATGTCGATCAGCTTGTGGAAGATAACAGCCGAGAAAGGCCCGCCGAAGAGCTTATGGAGTTGCAGTGTGTTTCATGGCACGCAATTGTGGAAAGGAGTTCTTCAGAGGAGGAGGCGGAGGAGGCGGTAACAGCAAAGCAACAGTCTACTGGCGCGGTAAGAGAAATGCTGAAGACGTGGGAATCGGCTGCATTGTACATTGAAAAACAACACCCCCCAATAAAGCAGTGGCTACGCGCGCTAGAAATTTATTTGACGATAATGCTGTGTCGCATTTCCTGCAAGTGTTGAAGCGTCGGCAGAAACAGAAAAAAAAGAAAAGAATTAGTTACTTATCGTGCATAATAAAGTACATAATGCTGTATGTATAATTTTCTTTGTTAAATGGTATGAATCATATAACACTTTTAGTACTTTTTCTGCATGGAACGCATGCCGTATTTTACATTAATTTATGTAAGATAAATTGTTTCGCTAAACGAGAGTTTCCACTGAACTATTTTCATTTCACTCGATGACTAAGGGCTAGGAGAACGAGAGCAAGAGCCAATTCGAATAGAATCTGTACAAAGTACATGTACCTACGAATGTTATTATACATAACGCTTATGTTCCTGTTTGTCATATTAACTGGTTCCTTTTTATATTCTTGGAGTATTAGTTTAAAATACGTTTCATTTTCAAACTTTTTAATAAAACCATTAAATCATCTAGAAGCTCGCTTGCTCGGTCATATTATGAATAGCGGTTGGCGGGATTATGAAATAGATTTTGAAAAGTACCATTTTCATTGGTCCTAAATTTGCCTGAATAATTTCACCTGCGAAATGATAAGGAAGAAACTAATTACAGAGAAGTAAACTGTGATTTTTGTTGGGAACATTTATTGAGTTTCTCACTTTATCCGCGTCCAGGAAGGAGTAATAAGGGAGATCTATTTCTGTTACTCATTCTACTGAATTGAGAGAAATAAATTATTCTTTTATTACTGTTTAGTTATTGTCTTGTAATTAAAAGGAGAAGTTTCACTTCTGAAAACATTCCTTTTCACATGAAATTGACGAATAGAAGACGGTCAGTTCGTTTAAGATGCTGTCTGCGCGAATCATGTTATCGAAGATTGCCAAAGTGGCGTCTGTTGCCATACTTGAAACCGACGAAAGCATGAGCTTTCTTTTGAGCATGAATTAATATTTTCTCCGTAAAAAATTACGTTCGATGCATGAAGTTGACTGGTTGCTCTATCTTCCAACGTTATCAGTCGTACACAAGTTAGCCAGTCCTAAGCTATTCATCACAATGTCCTTTCTTTCCGGACACTACGTCATCAACAAATGGTATCGGGTATTTTTTTAAACCGCACTCGAGTGCAAGAAGCCGTCCTGGAAGGATAGGTGGCATGACAACTACTGATCGTACGATATGACTCGACGTCAAGTGCTGCTAAAACACGGGTAATGACACGCAAACCGACTTATGATCAGTGGTACAAGTGGAAAAAACGTTAAGTGTATTTAAGATTTGGCAAAGGAAACTGTATTAAAAATATTGTATTACTGTCAAAAGTTGTGCTTGTCTCTACACACTACATCTTATATTACTGTCCAATGTAGAGCCTCACTGGAGCAGCGTCTGACATGAACGACACATGTAAACTTTCACGGTCGGAAATGTCACAATTAATAAAATGTTTCGCGCTATTATGCCGTGGTCCACTGGACTTCGCATTTAAACCCAACGTTTCGCCACCATCTGCGGAGGACATTTTCAAGGGGGATCGTTGCTTCTGAGTGTCCATTTCACACCGTGGCTGCAGCAAAATTCCGTTTACTGTGCCACTGCGCGGAAGCACGAGCTAGGGTGTGAATCGGACACTAAAAGAAGCTGCCATGTCCTCGGCAGATGCGGACGAAATTTTGCATATAAATGTGACATCCATTCGACCACGGCATATTAGCCCGGAACATCTTATTAATTGTAGGAAACAGTCAGAGACAAAGGCAAGCTTTAATTCTGTCCATCAGACAAACGTGTTTGATTGAAATTATTTGGGTTGCTCTCGGAAGGAAAATACTCGTTTCATCGCTGAGGCACAGCGATGTTTAAGGTAACCTGCGTAACTATCGGCGCTATCCAGTGAGTTGCGACCACTGCTAAGTGAAATCCATTTCAACCATTTGTGGCGCGTTGAAGTTAGAGATTTCGGATGGTGAAATTAAATTACATTTCTTAAACTGTGCTCACTGTTGATAGTAATAGACTCTAGACCTCGAGAATCCCGTTGGGTTATTCGAAAGCAGCGTCTTGTGTTATCAGCATGTGCACATGCCATCTGAGAACAAGGAATGGACTGCCTACAACATACTGTGGCATCCCGCAGCATTGGTAGGAGACTAGCAGTAGACAGACTGAGAAATTACCATCCCATGCGAAGGGTGCTATGAACACCACAACAGGCGCAGTTGTCGGTGCAATAGCTCCGTGACCGGGAAATATGTACTGCTGATTAATACTGTCGTGTTCAGCGACGAACCTTGGTTCTACACTGTCCTGGATGACAATCGTCGCTGAATACGGTGGTCTGCTGGGGAGGAGTGCTGTTCTTCAAATGTTTTGCAGACGCACAGTGGGTATGACGAGGTTTTGGCTTTTAGTGGTTGGGAAAACGCTGATGGAAGTATGGTATGTCAAAGAACATCCTGCGTTGTCAAGTGTCACCTCTCACATGACAATAACCATTTTTAAAAAGGGCGATGCTCGTCCACATGCGGCACGTTTCTCCATGAAATGTCTCCATGATGTTGAAAAGTTCTTCCATATCTTTTTTTTTATATTTACATGTCAAGTTCCGTCGGACCAAATTGAGTAGCAAATCTCCAAGGTCATGGAACGTGTCAGTACATGTAATTACACTATAGTCCGCCCCGGTAGCTGAGTGGTCAGCGTGACAGACTGTCAATCCTAAGGGCCCGGGTTCGATTCCCGGCTGGGTCGGAAATTTTCTCCGCTCAGGGACTGGGTGTTGTGTTGTCCTAATCATCATCATTTCATCCCCATCGACGCGCAGATCGCCGAAGTGGCGTCAAATCGAAAGACCTGCACCAGGCGAACGGTCTACCCGACGGGAGGCCCTAGCCACAAGACATTTCCATTTTATTACAATATAAAGGTAATAACAGATAAAAATAAATGTTTATGAACCCACAAAAAGTCAATCAACAATACTATAAGAATCAGCTTAATTTTTCAAGGAACTCCTCGACAGAATAGAAGGAGTGACCCATGAGGAAACTCTTCAGTTTCGACTTGAAAGTGCATGGATTACTGCTAAGATTTTTGAGTAGCTTATTGAAAATGGATGCAGCAGCATGCTGCACGCCTTTTGGCACAAGAGTTAAGGAAGTCCGATGCAAATGCAGGTTTGATTCCTGCCGGGTATTAACCGAGTGAAAGCTGCTTATTCTTGGGAATAAGCTAATATTGTTAACAAGAAATGACAATAAGAAATGTATATATTGAGAGGGCAATGTCAAAATACCCAGACTCGTGAATAGGGGTCGACAAGGGGGTCGTGAACTTACACCATTTATTGTCCGAACCGCCTGTTTCTGAGCCAAAACTATCCTTTTAGAATGGGAAGAGTTATCCCAGAATATAATACCATACGACATAAGAGAATGAGAATAAGCAAAGTACGTAGACTAATTTTCGTGTCGAACGATCAGTCATTTCTGATACCGTTCGAATAGTAAAAATGGTAGTTTAAGTCTTTGAACAAGATCCCTAACGTGGGCTTTCCACTACAGCTTACTATCTATGTGAAAACCTAGAAATTTGACCTGTTCAGTTTCACTAATCATATGCTCGTTCTGTGAAATTAAAACGTCAAATTTTGTTGAATTGTGTGTTAGAAACTGTAAAAACTGAGTCTTACTGTGATTTAACGATAGTTTATTTTCTACAAGCCATGAACTTAGGTCATGTACTGCACTATTTGAAACCGAGCCAGTGTTGCACACGACATCCTTTACTACCAAGCTAGTGTCATCAGCAAAGTGAAATATTTTGGAGTTACCCGTAATACTAGAGGGCATATCATTTATATAAATAAGGAACGGGAGTGGCCCCAACACTGATCCCTGGGGCATCCCCCCCCCCCCCCCCAACTTAACAGTACGCCTCTCAGACCCCACATCACAGCCGTTATCAACATTGTGAATAATGACCTATTGCTGCCTGTTGCTAAAGTAAGAGGTGAACCAATTGTCAGATACTCGCAGTAATCCATAATCCCCATGTGTGCGACCAGCTCGGAGGTCAACTCTGTTCCAGTAATAATATCCAGGACATCTAGGACCAGTTACAACAGCTGTGGGCCAGTTTGCCTCAGGAGAGGATGCAACAACTTTATGACGTCTTTCACAACCAAATCAGTGCATGTATCCAGGTCAGTTGGCTGCAACCTTACACTAATAAGTGGGTGCATATAGTCAAGTTACCTGTAAATTTGACACTGAAAAAAAACATCACGTACCCTCTCAACACATGAAGTTTCATTTCGTTTCTCCTCTTCATCTGGATACTTCACTTTTTTTTTGTCAGACAGTGTAAATGTAGAACATATTTAAAAATAAATATATCACGTACTTACAGAGGAGCAGTACCGGTCAAAATTATAAATAAATTCCAATAAATGTGTCTCCAGGCACACGTACTTATTCAGAAAATAGGCCATTTTACTCATATTGATTGTGTTGAGATGACTAGCATTCATTGGCATAGGCTGCCTCCCTGTCGACGTTCATTGCTCTGTTCCTATTGGCCGTGTTTGGCTCTGCACGTATTACATTTACTGTGATGCTGCTGTAGTATTAGGGAAGCACGGTATTGACCGGCAGGTGTCCACACTTAACAGTGTGCTTTTTATTTACTACTGCGGTGGGATTCATATAGAGTGGGATAATAAATTAATGCAATAATCACGTGTGGGCAGAAGCAAATCCCCGAGTGGTTACTATAGCTCCCAAATTCTCACGGTAAGTCCTGTAGCTTAAAATGAGTGTGGAACAAATTGAACAGAAGCGAGTTTCGTGCTGACGTAGCATGCTGCTTTCAAAAAGCTCAAGGAGATTCCCGAGGTCAACATCGCCACGCTACAGAGTCCATTACCATCAACAGTGAGCTACGTGAATCGCTAAAGAGAACCTTTGAACTCTGATCAATTTCAAGACCATTAATTTAATTTCACGAACTCTCAAGCAGCTGTTGGCGCACGCAACGTTTGCAACTGCTTTCATTTGACTGGTTCATCTTGCTGTCTCCGTTCGGTTAAACTTTTACATTTATTTATTTAATCGTATGGTTAGGGCCTCCCGTCGGGCAGACCGTTCGCCGGGTCTGATCTTTCAATCTGACGCCACTTCAGTCGATGAGAATGATAGGATGATGATGAGGACAGCACAACACCCAGTCCCTGGGGGGAGAAAATTCCCCGACCCAAGGGGGAACCGAACCCGGGCCCAGAGGATTGACAATCCGTCACGCTGACCATTCAGCTACCGGAGGCGGACGACTGTTACATGAAAAGATACTGTTACAGCCCAACTATGCGTCCTGTTCTACAGGGGCCTACAAGCAAATAAACACCTGTCATTTCTCTGCAATTCGTCGACTCGTTTGATGACGGTCGCCGACACAAAACACAAATATCACACATAGAATGAATACATATAAGATATACACGGAAGTACATAAATTGTACAATAATATCTGAGAGTAACTGTTGATGTGATAATAAATGTCGCTTGGAATGTGGGTAAGCAGTGTTGCAAAGTATCAATAAAGTGAGTAAGCAGTCTACCTCCAATTTTGTAAAAAAAAAAAAAAAAAAAAAAAAAAAAAAAAAAAAAAAAGAGGTTCTTCACACGTAAAACTAGTGTCTTCCTTGTAAATCACGTTGTAAAAATTCTACGTAATGTGAAAAATAATGTTAAGTCCTTGCATCGAACTGACGGCCTCGGGCATGGATGTGTGTGTTATCCTTAGGTTAGTTAGGGTTAAGTAGCTCTAAGTTCTAGGGGACTGATGATTCAAAAATGGCTCTGAGCACTATGGGACTTAACTTCTGCTCACCATCTGCAGCATCGTTGACAGAACCGACGCGGACCTTTGGTGCAGAGCCGGGTGGAGGGTCTGAATCAGAGGCTCAGACGGTTTTGCGACCGTGTTGGCTGCAGATTCCTTGACTTGCTCCATAGGGTGGTGGGGTTTCGGGTTCCGCTGAACAGGTCAGGAGTTCACTACACTCAGCTGGCGGTTACACGGGTAGCGGATGCTGTGTGGCGTGGACTGGGCGGTTTTTTAGGTCAGAAGGCCTCGGGAAAGTACGGCGTGGGCTGCAATCTCAAAGGGTGCATGGCAAATACAGGACGTGCTTGGATCAAGGAACAGTCGGAATTGTAGTTGTAAATTGTTGTAGTTGTGCTGGGAAAGTCCCTGAGCTTCAAGCGCTAATAGAAAGCACAGAAGCTGAAATCGTTATAGGTACAGAAAGCCGGGTAAAGCCTGAAATAAGTTCTGCAGATTTTTTTACGAAGTCTCAGGCGGTGTTCAGGAAAGATAGATTAGGCAGATTTGGTGGTGGAGTGTTTGTGTCTGTCAGTAGTGGTTTATCTTGTAGTGAAGTCGAAGTAGATACTCCGTGCGAATTGGTATGGGTGGAGGTTATACTTAACAGCCGAACTAAGTTAATAATTGGCTCCTTCTACCGACCCCCAGACTCCGATGATATAGTTGCTGAACAGTTCAGAGAAAATTTTAGTCTCGTAACAAATAAATACCCCACTCAAACGGTTATAGTTCGTGGGGATTTCAACCTTCCCTCGATATGTTGGCAAAAATACTTGTTCAAAACCGATGGTAGGCAGAAAACATCTTCCGAGATTGTCCTAAATGCTTTCTCAGAAAATTATTTCGAGCAGTTAGTCCACGAACCCACGCGAATTGTAAATGGTTGCGAAAACACACTTGACCTCTTAGCCACAAACAATCCAGAGCTAATAGAGAGCATCATGACTGATACAGGGATTAGTGATCACAAGGTCGTTGTAGGTAGGCTCAATACCGTTTCTTCCAAATCCACCAGAAACAAACGCAAAATAATTTTATTTAAAAAAGCGGATAAAGTGTCACTAGAAGCCTTCCTAAGAGACAATCTGCATTCCTTCCGAACTGACTATGCAAATGTAGACGAGATGTGGCTCAAATTCAAAGATATAGTAGCAACAGCAATTGAGAGATTCATACCTCATAAATTGGTAAGAGATGGAACTGATCCCCCATGGTACACAAAACAAGTCCGAACGCTGTTGCAGAGGCAACGGAAAAAGCAGCGAAGTTCATAAGAACTACAATTTACAGACGCCCGAAATTTGGCACGGACTTCAATGCGAGATGTCTTTAATAGGTTCCACAACGAAATACAACGAAATATTGTCTCGAAATTTGGTAGAAAATCCGAAGAAATTCTGGTCGTATGTAAAGTACGCAAGCGGCAAGACGCAGTCAATACCTTCGCTGCGCAGTGCCGATGGTACTGTTACCGACGACTGTGCCGCTAAAGCTGAGTTATTGAACGCAGTTTTCGGAAATTCCTTCACCAGGGAAGACGAATGTAATATGTCAGAATTTGAAACACGAACAGCTGCTAGCATGAGTTTCTTAGAAGTAGATACCTTAGGGGTTGCGAAGCAACTCAAATAGCTTGATACGGGCAAGTTTTCAGGTCCAGATTGCATACCGATTAGGTTCCTCTCAGATTACGCTGATACAATAGCTCCCTACTTAGCAATCATATACAACCGCTCGCTCACCGATAGATCTGTACCTACAGATTGGAAAATTGCGCAGGTCGCACCAGTGTTTAAGAAGAGTAGTAGGAGTAATCCATCGAACTACAGACCTATATCATTTACGTCGGTTTGCAGTAGGGTTTTGGAGCACATACTGTATTCAAACATTATGAATCACCTCGAAGGGAACGATCTATTGATCCGTAATCAGCATGGTTTCAGAAAACATCGTTCTTGTGCAACGCCGCTAGCTCTTTATTCGCACGAAGTAATGGCCGCTATCGACAGCGGATCTCAAATTCATTCCGTATTTCTAGATTTCCGGAAAGCTTTTGACACCGTTCCTCACAAGCGACTTCTAATCAAGCTGCGGGTCTATGGGGTATCGTCTCAGTTTTGCGACTGGATTCGTGATTTCCTGTCAGGAAGGTCGCAGTTCGTAGTAATAGACGGCAAATCATCGAGTAAAACTGAAGTGATATCAGGTGTTCCCCAGGGAAGCGTCCTGGGACCTCTGCTGTTCCTGATCTATATAATTGACCTGGGTGACAATCTGAGCAGTTCTCTTAGGCTGTTCGCAGATGATGCTGTAATTTACCGTCTAGTAAGGTCATCCGAAGACCAGTATCAGTTCCAAAGCGATTTAGAAAAGATTGCTGTATGGTGTGGCAGGTGGCAGTTGACGCTGAATAACTAAAAGTGTGAGGTGATCCACATGAGTTCCAAAAGAAATCCGTTGGAATTCGATTACTCGATAAATAGTACAATTCTCAAGGCTGTCAATTCGACTAACTACCTGGGTGTTAAAATTACGAACAACTTCAGTTGGAAAGACCACATAGATAATATTGTGGGGAAGGCGAGCCAAAGGTTGCGTTTCATTGGCAGGACACTTAGAAGATGCAACAAGTCCATTAAAGAGACAGCTTACACTACACTCTTTCTTCCTCTGTTATAAAATTGCTGCGCGGTGTGGGATCCTTACCAGGTGGGACTGACGGAGGACATCGAAAGGGTGCAAAAAAGGGCAACTCGTTTTGTATTATCGCGTAATAGGGGAGAGAGTGTGGCAGATATGATACGCGAGTTGGGATGGAAGTCGTTAAGGCAAAGACGTTTTTCGTCGCGGCGAGATCTATTTACGAAATTTCAGTCACCAACTTTCTCTTCCGAATGCGAAAATATTTTGTTGAGCCCAACCTACGTAGGTAGGAATGATCATCAAAATAAAATAAGAGAAATCAGAGCTCGAACAGAAAGGTTTAAGTGTTCGTTTTTCCCGCGCGCTGTTCGGGAGTGGAATGGTAGAGAGATAGTATGATTGTGGTTCGATGAACCCTCTGCCAAGCACTTAAATGTGAATTGCAGAGTAATCATGTAGATGAAACTGCGACCGTAGCGGTCACGCTGTTCCGGACTGTAGCGTCTAGAACCGCTCGGCCACCCCGGCCGGCGGGTCTGATGACCTCAGAAGTTAAGTACCATAGTGCTCAGAGCCATTTGAGCATCGAACTGGTCATTTATATATAGCACATATGTAATTTTAATCTGCTGAGCTACTGCGAAAGAATTGTAAAAAGAGGTATATCAAAAGTTGCCATGAATCCATGTGACACACTTTAAATATTTACGTTCGGGAATATCGTGTTGAGAAATGCCAGTTAATATTGACCATGTGATTTCTTAGAGGTGTTTCTAGCGGCTCTCTACCTGGGATGACTGCTGCGAGATCTTTGGTGCCGACGCTTCGTTGCCTCGTTGATGGCCGGTCTAGAGCAAATACAGCGATATTAAATTCCATAAATCATATGGACTCCAGAACCTAACATCACTGGAACATCTGCTACGAAGGGTCACACTGTCAAAGTACACTGCTCCACCGTAAAACGTGAAAACACGTAACCGACTGCTGATCACAGAAAACACTACACAGTTTTAACCTTGGACAGCTGACTGACATTCTCTTTATTATACAGGTTGCCAGTTTATTCGTACTTTTCAAAGTCAAACAGTGTTTGATGTTCGAGCTGTAGATACAATATCAATCATTTCTGCATCTAAACATGCAATATAGTTTACTACACCAACGACAGTAGCTCACTGTATAAGTTCTGGCAGCATAACACAACTCAGAATCTCTTTGAGAATATAAATTATACTCATATATCTGTTTATACTCTGCGATGATTTTTGGCATATCTAACTTATTCCAGTTTACCACTGGTTGTCTTTGGCACGTTGTGAGGATCTAGTGTGTTCAAAGTATATGGTGACCTCTTCTACTATGAATCTTCCCCAATCCCTTCTCTCTTCCAGATATTCTTCTTTCCGCTTCTTCCTCCTCTTGCGATCTTCTCTTCTTACGAGTTTGCCTTCCTCTCTAAATTACTGGTTATTACAAGCCACAGAATAAATATATCGGGGATACAAATGTCGCCTTATCTTTCGGTAGCAGTCTACTCGTCTTAGATCTTCAACAAATCACATTGAACAAAACTCTTCTATCTTCTCTTACCGATAAAAAGTATTCTTCTCAATACAACTTGCGAGCTTTTTCCATAATATAATTCATCTTAGTCCTTTGCTGAACTCCCCGCACCGCTCTCCAGCTGTCTCGAAGCCTGCGTTATTAACATTAAGCACTGATATTAATTCTCCTGCTTGACCGAGATATAGAAGTACAGTGAAATTACATATACATGTAAAAGACAGATATACATCGCACAGATTCATCACAACACAAAAAAGGAATGTAAAGAAAAAAATAGGGAACTGACGATAAAAGAATGCAATATAGAGACAGACACAGAGACTAGGTCAAATTGCTCCGTCACATACCGGAGGACAGAGGTTTAAAATCACTGTCCGGTTATCCAGATCTAGGTTTTCCGTGATTTCCCCGCAACAGTAAAAACTATGCAATCATGTTTTTTGTTCACGCATTATGAAGTTCTGGAGAACGAAAATCTTGTCTTTAAAAATCAATATGGATTCCGCAGACAGGGATCTTACCTCGTTGTCTTCGTCCACGAGATCCAGAGCGCTAAGACTGACGTCGTTTTCCTTGGTTTCCGGAAGGCATTCGACACAGTTCTGCACTGTCGTTTAGTGAGCAAAATACGAGCTTACCGAGTATTTGTGCAGATTTATGATTCTACGCAGGTGACTACTAATTACAATTTAATGATCTATCCGCACTGACGCTACGTTTCAGTATTTCCCGAGGAAGAAATTCGATTCGAGGGGGGATGGGGGGGGGGTGGCGCTCACACTGTACTCCACTCCACCCGGTACGTATTTTTGGGTAGTTTCTCAGACGCTCGACTTCCCTCGGGTTTCTAGCTCACGACACAGAACAGTGAAAGCTTTGCTTACTCTTCCTACGTACGGTATCATTTCACCGCCGCTGGATTTTAACATTAAACAGAAATAACTTCCCAGTCTTAGCGCGAAGTTATGGGCCATGTCTTCATTTTCGTGTGGAAAGCGGAAGGGGGGGGGGGGGGGGGGCGTTACAGCTCACTGTCTTGAGGAAGTGCGGGGAGGATAATTTTTGCCTCTGGATCAGTACTGACAACGTGTTGTTTACTGCTACATCTATGCTGCACATTGCTAGACTATAAACGTTGATAGTAGACGACAATGGCATTACCCGCTAACTATGCCTACTTGAACAACAGAGGTAGGTGACCGTAAATTGGTGAAAATATTGGTTTTCTGTTGTCTGTGCACACTTAAATTTCTGTTGTAGTTGTTTCTTAATTCCGTGCAAGTGTTTCCGTGTGGCAACACTGAGTTCATTTACGAAATGTCTGACATTAAGGAGAAAAAAGTGCCTAGATGCTGAACGTCGGCAATTCCAAGAGAAATGGTGGGAGGATTAATGCTCTATCACGTACAAGGATAATGCTGTTTGCTTAACGTGTAGTGAATCACTATCTACTGTCAAGGAATATAGTATGAAACAGTACTTACCTATGTAACACATAATTCAACAACAGCTTGCAGACTAAGTGCAGGAAGATTAAGTTGAAATACTTAAGTTCCAGTTCCAGTTTGGATAAGCAACAGCAAATGTTTGCCGAATCGATGACACAGTGCGACAATTCTGTTATAGCCAGTTTCATAATAAGTAGAAAATTTGATAAATCGATAAAACCTTTCAGTTCAGTCGAATTCCTAAAGAGTGCCTCTTAGATATTACAGATGTCCCGATAAAAGAAAGAGGCGAAAAAATAAGTATATTGAGACGAACAGTTGAACATGACGGAGAGGTTTACTGCTGAATTTAAGGAAGTTTACCTTCCGCGAAGAGTCAGGAAATATATTACTTCTTCCCACATTCGTCTCGCGGCATGCTGACGACGAGATTTCCGCCTCTTTAGCTGGTCATCGTGTTTGACTGCCATGCATGGGGCTCTCGTCCGATTCCCGGCCGGATCAGGGATTTTCTTCGCTCGCTGCTGTGTTGTCATCACTTTTGAGAAATTGGAAGTCTACATATACATCTACATGATTACGCTGCAGTTCACAACTAAGTGCCTGGCAGAGCATTCATCGAACCACCTTCAAGCTATTTCTCTACTGTTCCACGCGGGTGAAACGAACACTTAAAGCTTTCTGTGCGAGTTCTGATTTCACTTATTTTATTCGTATCTATAGATGGAGATGCAGAAATCAGATAACGTACGGAGCTTTACCGGAAATCATTTTCCCATAGCGTCATTCGTGTGTGTAACAGCAAACGGAAGAAAAGAGAACCGTTATAGAGGTGGATGTTTCAGAAAGTATACACAAATTTCTTTCTCCGCCTCGTTGTCACATTCAAACTACCTTGCACAAATGACAAATAACCTGTTGTGTTGTGATTAGCCAGAGCAGTACTAATCGTGAGCGGTGCAGCATGCGCGAATGTTTCATTAAATACGACGTAGAAATACGTAAATTTCGTTTAAAACATTACTGATTTACACTGAAGAGCCGAAGAAACTGGTACATCTGTCTAATATCCTGTAAGGCATCCGCGAGCACGCAGAAATGCCGCAAAACGACGTGGCATCGACTCTACTAATACGTATCTCTGTATTTGTATACGCATGCCTATACCAGTTTCGTCGGCTCTTTTGTGAAAAACGCACACATGTAAAGCCACATCCCCCAAAATAAGTTAGATAATGCGTTTAATGACAAACGCGGTTGAAAAAAAAACATAAATCCGAAATCGTATACAGCTGTTACATTTGTTCATTCAGAGTAACGCGCAAGTTCAATCAGTAGAACATACCACCGAAGATGCAAAATGGTGTAAAATGTACCGAATGGGAATTATAAGACTGGGTATACGAGCAGATTACGTGAATACTGGGACCAACATCGAGTACAGGAACAATGAATTCAGTTACTGCAGAAGTTAGTTATTACTAAACGTTTATTCTTCGAAGCCTGTAAAACAGAAGTACATATTAAAAAAAATTCAAGTCAAGAAATTTTTCTCAGTTCAAAAATGGTTCAAATAGCTCTGAGCACTATGGGACGTAACATCTGAGGTCATCAGTCCCCTAGAACTTAGAACTACTTAAACCTAACTAACGTAGGGACATCGCACACATCCATGCCCGAGGCAGGATTCGATCCTGCGACCGTAGCGGTCGCGCGGTTCCAGACTGAAGCGCCTAGAACCGCTCGTCCACAGCGGACGGCTTCTCAGTTCCATGTTTAAATTCCCTTACTCCTGATGGTCGAACGTTGTCTTCCAACGTTGGGTGGTTCTAGATGGTGGTGGCGGCGACGACGTAGTATACCAATCAGCATTGAAATACCGCCATTACAGTACTTGTGATAATACAATCAGTTTATATACTGTAATACTTCTGTTGTTTGCGATGGATACATGCCAGATGAAAGCAGCCACTATTGTCATCCAATTATCCAGTTACTCTCTCAATTAAAGATACCTCCACATCCTTAGCCGACCGTGAGCGAGGCCAAGAGCGGGCACTTGCCGTCTCACCTGAAATTTAAATCAGTTTCAGTCTCGAAACTGACCAACTCATCCGTATAAGAAAAAGACAATAATTTCGGCGTCTTGCCACCCCCCTCCCCCTCCCACTCGGATAAAGGCGACGTGGAACTGTTACTTTTATCACTCTCCCACTTTTACTGCACGCAGCACCACGTTAACCTGCAGGTTTTTGAACAAAACCCACTAGTTTTATGTTCTTCTTTCGCGTGTGGCACACCAGTAAGCTGAGTGCAATTATGACACTCATTACTCTGCCTGCACTTTTGTCAGAGTGCCTGCACTCCAACGGTCGACTATCGACGCCATCCTTTGTTCCTCAAATAGCAGTTCTGCAGAAATATTACAATTATTATAAGAGTGTAAGTGAAAGACACGCTATAAACAAGTCAATAAACATGTTAATGACAGGCAGTATGTTGTCTACCAAAACGAAAACTATTGCATAGTAGTACTTCTTACTCCTAAAGATTTCTTTCATCCAATGTGAGTCTCTATGACTCTCATTATCGGCAGGACTTTATATCACAATGCTCCTCCTTTCTTCCTACCGCTTTTCAACTCCCAACTTGCTAAATTGTGATCACGTTAGGTTCTTCTGCCAGCAGTATTCAAATATCATAAAAACTCAGTTCATAACATTGTTTCAGAACTAAAATCGATTTTTCTTTAAAGTCAGTACCGCCATTAGACTGTTGATTATTTGCAGTGTTACATTTACGCTATCATGATTTCAGCTTCAAAGTGCCATTATCAAGTGTTTTCTGAAAGCATACTAGACAATAACTGTGAAATATATAACAAGTGATATAACCATAAGGATCCATATTTATAATGCTTACTTACAAGTGTTGTACAGTGCCTAAGATGGCACACTGTCGTATTTAAAATACTCTATTAGACACATTGTCTAAGGGTCGATATTTCTGGTAAAGACTACTGCTTTGTTTTATCTCTGAGTATACCATGTTGACTGAATGACAGTTGGCTAAGTGTCAAATTGTCTTGATCAAAGAAATTCCTCTTACAAGCAGTTGACTTTTTCTTTTAATCTTTGGATTCTGTGTCCGGTAGGATAGGAAAGGTTAGGAGCAATTTATTTTCTTTGGTAGTTGTCACATCTTTTCAGTAGCTGTTTATCTTAGTATACAATAAAGTTGCCTGCTCATAAACTTAAACAGTAACAAACCTCTAAATAATATTCGATGCATCCATAAATATAACAGTGCAGCTACTCATTTACGTTGTTTACAGTACATTTTAGTAGGTAAATATACAGCTTTGTGCGTGAAATTAACACATGACCAACTCTAAATTGTGCAATTTTGCCTCAATGCAGAATTAATATAATACAGTGCAATTATTTATTCTACTCACTCATTAATTAACCAGTGAAATTTGAGGCGACATTTTTTTGATGCTTGTATCATCAGGCATGTAAATCCTGTTATATGTGGTAGAACATTACTTTGGAATAACTTCAAATAACACAGGTATGTGAACCATGTCTTGTACATAAAAGAATTTAAGCAAATAAATGAATCAAACGATTTCATGTTGAACAGCACATTTAAATATAAAATAACATAATATAAAGAGTAGAGATGTCCTAGTATTACTCATAGAAAATATCTACTCCCCTGGTGCCGCCCTCACCCCCCCCCCCCACCCCAAGGCACACCTTCAATTTCAATACATCATTACCACGTAATTTTTGACACATATTAAAGTTAATCACAGTTCTAGCAATTATAAGTATTCCCTTTTATCACAGATGCATCCAATTGTATTATTATTTATTTTATTTATTAATAGGCTTTTCACATGTAAACTTTTATTATAATTCCTTGGCTCACCCTCATCCACTCCCCCCAATTTATTTTACAATGGCCTCTTCTTCATTTACCTAGCTCTCTATATATTATTATGTGTTAGTAATTTATTTTTGACTAGGTATGATTTGACTATACCAACAGAAGTCATTGAACTACTGATAGGACGTTCTTATTCACAGGACATGTACATTGGTGTGTCCTGCAGAGATGATTAGCATTTGAACCATATGGGTCCGCGGGTTAAGAACAACATCGACATCGCGGCGCAACACCACCTACCGGTAAAATGTGCCTGTGGCTCTCGTTGCCGCTATAAACCGAAGGTAATGGATCAGTGTGGACGACGTTTCGGCAGTGCAACGGGTATGAGCAGAACGGCTCACGGAAGACCGTAGAACACATCGAGACAGAACAGGGCCACTAACCACACCACCCCCGAGAAGATCGACGCCTCATCCAAATGGGATTGCAGGGCAGGTCTGCGCCCTCCTCGATTTCGACGCAACAGCGGAACAATCTATCACATCGTACACTATCTGTGGTCACAGACAGTCGCCGTTTATTAGGGCATGATCAGTGCGCGTCGTCCACTTCTCCGTTTACTGTTGGCGAATGTGCAGAAACATGCTAGACGGCAATGGTGGACGGAACGACGTCGCTGGGGACAGGAATGGCGTCAGTGTTTTCGGACGAATTCTATTTGTTTGAAAATGGTCGCCGCATTTTGGTTCGACGCATTCAGGCGAAGTAGCATCGCAGTGACTGCAATCGCACAAGACATGCAGCGCCAGCTCAAGGGCTTATGATGTGGAGGTGCCGTTGGGTCAACCACAAATCACATTTGGTCCGTATTCAGGACGCTGCGACCAGTGTGACCTACGTGAATGACATCGTGCGACCTGAAACCATACCACTTCTGCGCAATAACCCAGACGCAATTTTTCAGCAACACGACGCACAACCGCTTTTTTCTGCATGAACACATGACTCCTTCGTGTCACAGGATGTCAGCCTTCTGCCCTGGCCCACCAGATCCCTAGCCTTGCCTATCGAGGGCCCTATGGTTTACCAGGTGTAGAACAATGAAACCAGAATTTCCCTATAGATGTTACTATTCGTCAGTGTAGGGCCCGTCAGGCCGCGTCTGCAGCTTCCTGTAACGGCTGACGGCGAATGTTAACACACAGTAACTTAAGTTCCATACATCGGTATCTGTTTGGAATCCGTAAACACTTCGAGTTTTGTGCATACGAACTACGAATTACAGACAGCATTGGTATTCTCTTGTCATTTGAAGAAAACTGCTGCAGAGTCGCATCGAATGCTTGTCGAAGTTTTCGGCGAACTTGCTCTTGGGAAAACACAGTGTTTCGAGTGGTTCAAAAAATTCCAAAGTGGCTTTGACAAGATAAACGACGAGAGCGTAAAACCACCGAAAAAGTTCGAAGACAACGAATTCTGGCCCTATTTGATGACGATGATACTCAGACTCAACAGTAACTCGCAGAACAATTCAGTCTGACGCAGACAGCCGTTTCCCTTCGGTTGAAAGCTACGGAAAACGTGCAGAAAGTGGGAAAATGGGTTCCGCATGAACTGAATGAAAGGTAGCAAGCAAATAGAAAGACCACTCGTGAAATGCTGGTCACCAGATACCAGATAATCGTGTCTCCGTCGATTAATGACAGGTAATGAAAACTGGATATTTTTGAGAATCCTTAGCGCTGTAAATCATGGGTGAATTCAGGAAAACCATCAACATCCACTGCAAGACCAAATCGTTTTGGAAAGAAGACAGTGCACTGTGTTTGGTGAGATCAGAATGGTGTCATCTATTATTAGCTGCTGAAACCTGATGAAACCGTTAACACTGACTACTACCAACAGCAAATGATCGATTTAAATCGAGCATTACGTGAAAAACGACCAGAATATAGAAAAAGGCAACCCAAAGTCATATTGCTACATGGTAAAACCCATCACACACAGCAAAAAGGGGCAGTCCCTTATAGCGACTGTATGTCATGGAGGATCCTGTGAGAACTGTTCTAGTAGGTATCCACTATGTAGGCAACTATTCCTTTAAATTTGAGCATCATTTGTTCTATATGCTTCTGCCTAGGCGTAAATGTTTTGGTTCCTTTGTGATACACGCGACCGCCTCTCATCTAACGTCCTAAATACAAGTAAATCTTTGTACTTGTCTTACTTCACTAGTAATTGTTCCTACAACTGTGATATTTTGGTTTACATTTACATGTACAAAGGAGTGACAATTAGGCATCAGCTGTTTCAATACAGTCACAAAGTCTTTGTAAACAACGGTGGAACGTTCTATCAGTCGGTCATTTCCTTGACGATAGAAATTCTGTCTTTGGTCACGAAGCCATTCCAGAATCGCTGTGTGAAGTTCCTCTTCGCCGGAAGAAGCAGTTCCTTGATTACCTGGGAATTGTCGACAGTGCTTGGCACCGATAGCCTTCCTTCCCTATCACAACAACCTACGTCTTTGCGACCATAGTCAAATTGTTGACACTATTTCAATACGGCTGGAGGCGATGTTGCATTTAATCCACATAGCGCCAGAACTACGTGATGAATATGTGTGCAATTTGGACGTTTTCTCCATAAGAATCATACAGTTCCACGTACTTCATCTTTGGAATACGTTTCTGGTTTCCGCGGCAGTTCGTTCGGACACAGTGGTGCTATTGTTAACCATACCAAAGTAGGACTGTGCCTGCAGGGAACCCAAATAATGTGCCACCATGTTGAGGAATGGTCTTAGCGTGGATGCGTAACTTACTTTTTTAGGTTCGCTCGCCCTATAAATTTCTCATGACTGCTTTGATCTCAGATTGTTCAGTGTTCTGTCGCTTTCTGACCGCGTCAATGGATCGATTTCTTACACATTTCTGGACAAAGACTTCTCCTTCACACACACTGTCACACACTATCCTTCTGGAACTAATTGAGAGTTTCTACCTTCAACGTGTAAGCTAACAACTTTGCATTTTATTTCTCCACAGTTACGTTTAATATCTTTTTTTTTTCATTAGGTTCGTTCTCATTCGGCCATGTCAGTGCAGACGATACGTACATAAAGGACGACACAACATCCAGTCCCCGGGCAGAGAAAATCTCCGACCCGGCCTGGAGCCGAACACAGGCCCTTTCGTTTAGCAATCTGCCGCGCTGACCCTGCACCTACCAAGGCAGACACGTTTAATGTTATACATGAAATGTATTCGCTGCTGCGAACATGGATAACCATCATCTGTATAATGAAACGACGACATCGAAAATTTGTACTGGACCGGGATTCAAACCCTGACTTCCGACTTGCGAGCGGCCGCCTTAGGCTATCCGAGCACACTTCACGGCCAGACTCAAACTTCCATACTTGTCAACCATGTATCTACAACCTACACTCGCACATTTCATTGAGTATATTCCTGAAATGGCTCTACGCACTATGGGACTTCACATCTGAGGTCATCAGTGCCCTAGACTTAGAACTACTTAAACGTAACTAACCTAAGGACATCACATACATCCATGCCCGAGGCAGGATTCGCACCTGCGACCGTACCAGCAGCGCGGTTCCGGACTGAAGCGCCTAGAACCGCTCGGCCACAGCGGCCGGCCGGAAACATTAAAACTTAAAGTCGCTTGTCCAATGTCCGTGGATAAATACGATATTGCAGTGCCTACATTATTCAAAAGTGCGATCCAATGTTTTGTTCGATATGCATGCATGTCTGAAGGATCATTTCACCCTACTTCTGAACAACACAGGCGCTGCAGCGTTTAATCTTTATGTACACCGCGTCAGTTTTTCCTACCTTCACACTGAAAGTTATGTTCATAAAAAAAATATTATTGTTGTTATTCATTAAAAGTTCTGGTTGCTGTCAGTGTAAGATATCTGTAGGCTTACGCAAACTTTCAACACAGAAAATCGTAAACTTTGAACATAAGAATTCGACTGCGAAAATGTGTTGTAAAATTTGACGCCAAGGATGTAACTTTAAGGTACCTATCTCGTTCCTTGTGTCTGAATTCAACACTGGGAATCATTAAAACATGAAACTGATAAATTAGCCCTGGTATGTTCTCTTTGTTTATTATTTAATTTTGGCTTACCGGTTACACAGTGGAAACACCGTGACACTGCTCTTGTCTTGAAAGCGCTTCGCATTTGCTGAGGTACAACTAACTACTGAGATGCGCTGCGTGCTGTGTGCTCTCTTCTTTTTTTTAAAAAAAAAAAGAAAAGAAAGAAGGCAAACCATACTTGGTTCTAGGCGCTTCAGTCCGGAACCGCGCGACCACTACGGTCGCAGGTTCGAATTCTACCTCGGGCATGGATGTGTGTGATGTCATTAGGTTACTTAGGTTTAAGTAGTGCTAAGCTCTAGGGGACTGATGATCTCAGATGTTAAGTTCTGTAGTGCTCAGAGCCATTTGAACCATACTTGGTTCATAACAGATCGGAATAAGTAAATATGATATTTTTACAAAAAAATGGTTCAAATGGCTCTGAGCACTATGGGACTTAACATCTTAGGTCATCAGTCCCCTAGAACTTAGAACTACTTAAACCTAACTAACCTAAGGACATCACACACATCCATGCCCGAGGCAGGATTCGAACCTGCGACCGTAGCAGTCGCGCGGCTCCGGACTGAGCGCCTAGAACCGCTAGACCACCGCGGCCGGCTATATTTTTACATAGACTTAGGATCATTTGCGACAAATTATAATATCAAATGTAATTATTTTTCTGATTAGAAAAGCTCTTTATTGAAAAATTATGTCTTTCTTTGCTTCACAAACATTAATACATAAAAAATTTCAGTTTTTGAGTGGACAAACGTAAGTAGTTTTTAATATCGAATGAGATCTTTTTAAAAATTCAAATCGTAAAAAGACATCAAATATTCAACAGTTATTTTTACCCCCAAATTCCAATTGAAAATTATGCAAGGCTGTTTATCTTTTGCTGTACCCAAGTTTCTGGATGTCTGAACCAAGAATGCGCAACTGCAAACTGCTGCAGTGAAGTGAAAAATCTACAATCAATTACCTTGAATTAAATCCCCTTCTAATAGGCATCCAAATAATCATAATAAAATATTCTTCTCAGAAAACTTCATTCTCTTTCCTCATCTCAAATAATTAATCAGTAAATCGACATGTTCCACTTCCTCAGAGCATAGCTGCAACCCTGTCACTCAGCCTGTGCCGTACTGCTACTCATGACACACCACTGCCGGCTACAGTGTCTCCTCATCTCATGGTTAACAGCGCGCATTACCTTGCGCGCATTTTGCAAAGATGGTGCAAGCAAGTCTCCAAGTGACACAGCATCTCTGATGACATTGCACGCATATAATTTCAAACAGTACAAAAGCACTTACGCGTTCATGACAATCAAATACTAGAGAAATGCCTGTGAAATTATCTACAATATCCTATCAACGTATCTCTCAATACCTTTACGTGGCTCCCTCATCGTTTCTTCGGGAGTTAGGAATCCCAGTTTGAACGTTTCTCCAACCGCTGCTGCATCCTGAGAAGACGGCACAGTTTCAGTTGTCGCCTGCAGCTGTTCGGTAAGATATCGCGTGTGTAAGAAAGAATCTTAAAGTAAGTGAGCCGGGAAATGGTTCCGATGTTAATGGGCTAAGTTGGGTTCCACCTGAGATCCGCAGTTTTACGTGACACAGAAAGTTTGCTCTCCGCTCCTAAGCGGTATCTAAGGGAGCTTTCGCTTTCTTTAAGATAGGGGCCGGCAGTGACTTCTCCTTTAGTTTCATTGGCTTCCAACTGCCTCATGAGTAAACTGAGAATGTATTTGACAGATCATCGAATCTGAATCTCTGAGAGTACGTGAACGTTATCGACGCGTCTCAAAAACACTGCTATTTAGAGCACACCTGTAGTACGTTTTCTTTCTTTATTGCTGCATTCGCTGATCCATCCTGGTTCGATATTGGAGCTTTCCATTGAGATTCCATTTCTTTTTCTTTGCAATCCGATTCCACCTCGGCCCGAAAAGTGCACAGGAGGTAGACATTTCTCGAATCGCTAAAATTCACACGTACAAAATGCGAAAATTGAACTCCAATGTAGACAGCTACAAAAAAGGCGTATTTATTAACTATAGAAAGAGATTACTCGTTACTATAAATGGTATTCCACTTGTCTTGACCACATTAAATAACTTTTTGTCCGGAAGCAATTAAAGAAAATGTATTCACCAAAAGTTGTTTAGCTACCAGGAGGCATTACCCCGAATGATTCCCTTCCTTGTAACTTCGTTCGTTACACTTATATGACCAGCAGTACCTCTATTTTAAACCTTCACCTGGAGAATGTCGACTAAATTTTCGGTGAGAATTTTTCTCCTGTTTCCATTTGTTTACTGTGCAACTTGTACTCGTTGTTGTGTATTGTAAATTGAACTGGTTTTCTACTCTTAAATATCGTGTATGTCTATGTCGGATGTTAACTTGAACAATGCAGGAGATGTGACGTATGTAAACGCTATCTGATAAGAGTCGTCAAATGATTATTCTACAATAAGTGAGTCACAGTGTGTGACTTATAGTCCCAGACACGGAACTAACAGGATATTCTACATTAAACTACCAATCATATGTTGAAAGAACGAATGTCCAAAATGTTTTTTGTTAAAATGCCATATAAATGTACGTACGCACCCTGTCTAAATAAAATTCCAAACATTAAATGATACACCCGGGAATGTAACACTGTTCTGTAAGAATAAGACTGTAAGCATAAGATATGAGATCTTCAATCAACTTCACTAAACTAAACACGATGATAATTTTGAAATGCAGTGCCCAACTGTGAATGATCCTGTTAACCTGACTGTGATATAAAACTGGCATCAACAAATTTTTGTGCCTTACATGAGGAAACGGAAACTGCGCACTGCTCGAAAATTGTGAGCATAAAAATACAGCGCATCAGCAACCAGCTAAAGAAAGGAAAGCATTACACCGTGCTAATCTAAGCACATGATGTGTTACTTTAGTGCAACTATTTTCCGCGACGTGCAATGCAGCGGCACACGACTAGATAATAAAAAATTGTGAGGAGATGGCGGAAGATATTGCGTTTACTGAATGATCTAGAAGAGACTATCATTCAAAGACTACAATGCGAAACTTTGACTTTTTAACGATTACAATCGTCTTTACAAAAATCGCTTCCACAAAAATATTACTCTGCCATGAGATAAGTTATTTAAATGGTAAAGGAGTGGTGCATCTACAACTTTGAGTGCAAGCAATGTTAACAGATAACTTCGGTTTTTGATCACGTCTAGACAATCAAACTAACCAACCCAATCAATAAAGAAAAATCACAGAAGATTTGCTTTACACAAACTTGTCATAAACTCCGCGCGAGCTACCAATGCGGCGACACTACCTGAATATCTGCACCATCTCAAATCACTCTTGACCAAATTATGTCTCAAAATAGCAACTTCCTGTGCATTTAGCACACTATGCTTTGCTCATTATTTCCAGGCCCACAGTCACGTGACCAACACCTGACTCTCTCATTTACTTCTCATTCACAGACATACATTACCAGACTCACAAAGGACCATCTTTTACTGAAGCCTGACGTTTAATGAGATAAGATGCCGACGTCTGGAAGATTGTGTATGGTACCACCACGCACTTCTGAAACGAAATGACGTCGTAAACTTTAAGAGGTGGTCAAAACAAGTACTGCATTTGAGTAAATATTTTCTTACCAGTTGAGTTTAACACACACACTGTACAGTCGTGTAATGAGAAGAACATCAAGCTACATTTATACACGTTTACAGCAAACGGCAATTTTCATAAGAACACTCAAATGAATAAATACACTTGTTAACAACGACATATGGCACGTTCTACTTATAGAACTTTCATAGAGAGTGTAGAGTACACTATTCGAAGAATATCCGAAGTTGATTAAAACTGGATAAAACACGTAAAGCTCTGACTTTTAATACGAGAATTATTCAGTCCCTTACATCATACATAAACTATTTAAATACTGCCGGTACTACAGATGAGACAAACTGTAATGTAATTATTTAGGCTTACATACAGTACAAAAGCAAAAATACGTAAGATGTTTCTAGTTACGCTTGCCTTGAGATATGTTCCTTTCCTCGTATCTTCCGTCTTCTGAACGATAAATTACAGCCAAACACGACACCTATATTGACCATTATGTCATATACCTAAAGGTAACGAAGCTATTTCTTACGACTGTGTTATTAGCAAATAAACTGCTGTTTACACGACATTTGCGTTCACCACGATATTGCGATTCTAAAGTGCTAGTTTCAGTGACACCAACGCTACTGTGTAGGGTATTGCCAGTATAGCGATTTATGTCTGTGTTCTCACTGAATGCTGCTGGCAACGGCAATGCTATTGATAGCCGATGACGACATTGCCTGTAATCAGAACCTCCGTGACGTGAAAAATATCCAACGTACAAATGTAGAGCATGACACATAGAATTAAAAGAGAGCTCGCAACACTTTCATTGAATACCAAAAATAAAATGAAAATCTTACAAATGTGAACCCCGGCAAGTTGACATGTTACAGTACCCCGGTTACCTATGCTGTGTACTGGCATATGAGAGTTATTACGTATTTGATGGCGTCATGCTTATGTAAACGGTACGTTGTCGAACGTTTTTGAAGAGGTCTTCAGAAGAGGAAATAGATTACCAAATCAAGAAACTTGCCAAGTGCGAACGGGCTGGCGCACTGAAGATTCCGTACAAGATTAATCGTATATACTTAATCCATCCTGGGAACCGAGAATCTCAACGATTTTTGCGTGTTATCATGTCGATACTGGCAAGATACTGGTCCTGGGAATTCCTCAGACTAGCCCAGACATACAAAAAGAAGAGAACAGAGGGCTTAAGTTTCCATATGTACACTACTGGACATTAAAATTGCTACACCACGAAGACGACGTGCTACAGACGCGAAATTTAGCCGACAGGAAGACGATGCTGTGATGTGCAAATGATTCACTTTTCAGAGCATTCACACAAGGTTGGAGCCGGTGGCGACACCTACAACGTGCTGACATGGGGAAAGTTTCCAACCGATTTCTCATACAACAAACAGCGGTTGACAGGTGTTGTCTGGTGAAACATTTTGTGATGCCTCGTGTAAGGGGGAGAAATGCGTACCATCACGTTTCCGACTTCGATAAAAGTCGGATTGTAGCCTCTCACGATTGCGGTTTATCGTATCGCGACATTGCTGCTCGCGTTGGTCGAGATCCAATGACTGTTAGCAGAATATGGAATCGTTGGGTTGAGGAGGGTAATACGGAACGCCCTACTGGATCCCAACGTCCTCCTATCACTAACAGTCCAGACGACAGGCATCTTATCCGCATGGTTGTAACGGATCGTGCAGCCACGTCTCGATCCCAGAGTCAACAGATGGGGACGCTTGCAAGACAACAACCATCTGCACGAACAGTTCGACGCCGTTTGCAGCAGCATGGACTATCAGCTCGGAGACCATGCCTGTGCTTACCCTTGACGCTTGCATCACAGACAGAAGCGCCTGCGATGGTGTACTCAACGACGAACCTGGGTGCACGAATGGCAAAACGTCATTTTTTCGGATGAATCCAGGTTCTGTTTACAGCATCATGATGGTCGCATCCGCGTTTGGTGACATCGCGGTGAACGCTCTTTGGAAGCGCGTATTCGTCATCGCCATACTGGCGTATCACTCGGCGTGATGGTATGGGGTCCAATTGGTTAACCGTCTCGGTCTCCTCTTGTTCGCATTGACGGCACTTTGAACAGTGGACGTTACATTTCAGATGTGTTACGACCCATGGCTCTACCCTTCATTCGATCCCTGCGAGACCATACATTTCAGCAGGATAATGCACGACCGCATGTTGCAGGTCCTGTACGGGCCTTCGTGGATACAGAAAATGTTCGACTGCTGCCCTGGCCAGCACATCCTCCAGATCTCTCACCAACTGAAAACGTCTGGTCAATGGTGGCCGAGCAACTGGCTCGTCACAATACGCCAGTTACCACTCTTGGTGAACTGTGGACTCGTGTTGAAGCTGCATGGGCAGCTGTACCTGTACACGCCATCCAAGCTCTCTTTGACTCAATTCCCAAGCGTATCAAGGCCGTTAGTATGGCCAGAGGTGGTTGTTCTGGGTACTGATTTCTCAGGATCTATGCACCCAAATTGCGTGAAAATGTAATCACATGTCAGTTCTAGTATAATATATTTGTCCAATGAATATCCGTTTATCATCTGCATTTCTTCTTGGTGTAGCAATTTTAATTGCCAGTAGTGTAGATATAGAAAGCTTAATAACATTTTTATTTGCGTATTAAAACATGAATACAACTTACGTTTTATGTTCATGCTTTTGACGGATTATGAATGCAAATTAGTTCAAATGGTGTAAAGATATTTTTATGTGATACAATTATAATGTAACTTGTTTGGTCGTTTTTACTGTACTTTTTCTGTGTAACCTTGCTTTTCGCCAAATTTCATGACTCTAGATGAACGGGAAGTACACTTTAAGCTTTAACGAGTGAGCTTGTGAGTATCAAAACATATGACGTAAATGACCAAGTCTTTTGATTGCACTGACTTAGAAACTTTATTTTTCACCCCTTAGTACGTGACGTCAATTTGAACTTGATATGCTAACCTGTTCCACAGAAAAATCGGTTGTATAAGGCGAACATACAGGTATTTAAAAAATATTTTTTTCGTGTATTGTAATTTACAGTTTTCGGATTTTTTTTCCTTTTCTTGTACTGTGAAACCTACCTTCTTGCCAAATTTCGTGTTTCTAGATCGACGGGAACACCCTATAGGTTTTGATGAGTGAACTTTCGAGTATCAAAATATATGACGTACGAGGGGCGTTTGAAAAGTGTGTGTAAAGTTCGAGAGATGGCACCATCAGCGCGTGTTGAGGTCATGTTTAGTTAGTAGCGTCGTTGGAAAGAACGCACGCCATATTCATCAATTTCGTAGTGTTTGGCATTCGTGTGAATCAAGGAATTCGAGTGATTGTCAAAAAATGGACAAACAAATTTCGTGTGGTGATTTAACATTACTTTATGAAAGGCAAAACGGCTCAGGAGACTAATGAGAAGCTTGATAAACATTACGGTGACTCTGCACCTTCGATTAGAACAGTTTACAAGAGCTTTCAAATTTTTCGGAGTGGCCAAATGGGCAATGCTGAATGTTCTGGACGCCCTGTGGAGGTTACGACTCCAGAAACCATTGATAAAATCCATGATATGGTGATGGATGACAGAAGAGTTACGGTGCATGAGATTGCTAGTGCTGTGGGCACCTCGAATTAACGGGTACATACTACACTCCTGGAAATGGAAAAAAGAACACATTGACACCGGTGTGTCAGACCCACCATACTTGCTCCGGACACTGCGAGAGGGCTGTACAAGCAATGATCACACGCACGGCGCAGCGGACACACCAGGAACCGCGGTGGTGGCCGTCGAATGGCGCTAGCTGCGCAGCATTTGTGCACCGCCGCCGTCAGTGTCAGCCAGTTTGCCGTGGCATACGGAGCTCCATCGCAGTCTTTAACACTGGTAGCATGCCGCGACAGCGTGGACGTGAACCGTATGTGCAGTTGACGGACTTTGAGCGAGGGCGTATAGTGGGCATGCGGGAGGCCGGGTGGACGTACCGCCGAATTGCTCAACACGTGGGGCGTGAGGTCTCCACAGTACATCGATGTTGTCGCCAGTGGTCGGCGGAAGGTGCACGTGCCCGTCGACCTGGGACCGGACCGCAGCGACGCACGGATGCACGCCAAGACCGTAGGATCCTACGCAGTGCCGTAGGGGACCGCACCGCCACTTCCCAGCAAATTAGGGACACTGTTGCTCCTGGGGTATCGGCGAGGACCATTCGCAACCGTCTCCATGAAGCTGGGCTACGGTCCCGCACACCGTTAGGCCGTCTTCCGCTCACGCCCCAACATCATGCAGCCCGCCTCCAGTGGTGTCGCGACAGGCGTGAATGGAGGGACGAATGGAGACGTGTCGTCTTCAGCGATGAGAGTCGCTTCTGCCTTGGTGCCAATGATGGTCGTATGCGTGTTTGGCGCCGTGCAGGTGGGCGCCACAATCAGGACTGCATACGACCGAGGCACACAGGGCCAACACCCGGCATCATGGTGTGGGGAGCGATCTCCTACACTGGCCGTACACCACTGGTGATCGTCGAGGGGACACTGAATAGTGCACGGTACATCCAAACCGTCATCGAACCCATCGTTCTACCATTCCTAGACCGGCAAGGGAACTTGCTGTTCCAACAGGACAATGCACGTCCGCATGTATCCCGTGCCACCCAACGTGCTCTAGAAGGTGTAAGTCAACTACCCTGGCCAGCAAGATCTCCGGATCTGTCCCCATTGAGCATGTTTGGGACTGGATGAAGCGTCGTCTCACGCGGTCTGCACGTCCAGCACGAACGCTGGTCCAACTGAGGCGCCAGGTGGAAATGGCATGGCAAGCCGTTCCACAGGACTACATCCAGCATCTGTACGACCGTCTCCATGGGAGAATAGCAGCCTGCATTGCTGCGAAATGTGGATATACACTGTACTAGTGCCGACATTGTGCATGCTCTGTTGCCTGTGTCTATGTGCCTGTGGTTCTGTCAGTGTGATCATGTGATGTATCTGACCCCAGGAATGTGTCAATAAAGTTTCCCCTTCCTGGGACAATGAATTCACGGTGTTCTTATTTCAATTTCCAGGAGTGTATTTTGCATAAACAAGTGGACATGAGAAAGCTATCCGCAAGATGGGTTCCGCGATTGCTCACGCTTGACCACAAACGGAATCGTGTGAAGTGTTGCAAGGATGGTTTGCAGCTGTTCAGGAAGAATTCGCAGGACTTTAAGCGTCGTTTCGTCACTGTGTATGAAATATAGATACATTACTATACTCCTGAGACCAAACAACAATCTAAACAATGGGTTACCAAGGGAGAATCTGCTACAAAAAAAGGCGAAGACTATTCCTGGTTATGACGACTGTCTTTTGGGATTCGCAATGGATAATCCTCATCCACTATCTGGAAAAGGGTAAAACTATTACAGGTGCATATTATTCATCGTTATTGGACCGGGCTGGGAGAAAAACGTCGGCGATTGGACCGCAAAAATGTCCTTTTAAATCACGACAACGCACCAGCACACACCTCAGCAATTGTGGTTGCAAAATTAATGGAAATAGGATTCCAACTCGTTTCACATCCCCCCTGTTCTCCAGACGTGGCTCCCTCGGACTACTATTTGTTCCCCAATTTGAGGAAATGGCTGGCGGGACAAAGATTTTATTCAAATGAGGAGGTGATTGCAGCAACTAATAGCTATTTTACTTGGACAATTCCTATTATTCGCAAGGGATCAACAAATTAGAACAGCGTTGGACGAAGTGTATATGTCTAAAGGGAGACTATGTCAAAAATAAAAAAGGTTTAACCCAGTCACATAAGTAGTTTTTATTTTTGCACAGACTTTTCAGATGCCCCTCATATATGGCAGTATCTCGTGGCTGAAGTGTTTTAGAAGCTTAAAATCTTTACACCGCTGAGGGACCGTAGACTTTAATATGTGATATAAATTTTAACATGATGTGCCTACCTGTTTCTGAGAAAACGGGTTCTTAACAGTCGGGCAGACAGACAGACGGACGGACGGATGGACGGACAATGGAGCGATCCTAGAAGTGTTTCGTTTCGACAGACTGACGCATGGAACATTAAAAGTAATGATTGCTTCTTAAAAAAGACGTACTGTCGTTCATATCTTCCTGCCCAGTAACATAGTGATAAAGGCAATCATGCTGGTGAAGCACCTGACTGGACACGCACTGTCCTTGTCTGTCCTCAGGAGTTAACCTGACGATAACATTGCTTCTGCGAGACAACAGTCTCCTGCAGCACAGACAAAGGAAGTGCGCTACTTGCTACCTGCAGGACTAAGACAAGTGACCGTCAGTAAGCTCGGCGGATGGAACGAGCTGTCGAGCTGCCAGGATATCACCTTGAAGCCACTGAACTTGGAAAATGAAAGCTGCCTCCACACATCAACGAGACGTTCGACGCGTATCTCATCTGCCACACACGCCTTCACGCAAAAACTAACTCCCTCAATTGGTGAGATACTCCACTCTCCCTCCTGCTTGCCCAATTACTGAATTGTTTATGCCTAGTCAAATCGGCCAAGAGAATTATAATTGTATTACTGATATGATCATAAACGTATACGTTTCCTTGTTTTACTACTTTAATCATTGTTTTCACTGTGACCTTGCTTGTCAGATTCCGATAATGCATAGGTTGTTGAACTTGTTGTAACAGCTACAAAGTCGAAAATGTTACGATCGTTCTGAAAACGTTACGCACAGTGGGAAAGGAAGCAGTGACGTGCGACAACATGGTAGCTCTCAACTGATTGTGTGTCTGTGGTTATACTGTTCAACACGTTGACTGATCCTAACGCGACGAAATTAGGTAAGTACAGATTTATGCAATGGCACGCGGCAGGCACGTCGTGTGTAAATTCGTTAGTAACATGACAGTCCAGGGATTATACTTAATGTCACTCCCATTTCCACCACAAGAAAAATAGCGCCAGGTAGCAATTACATGTTTGCAAAATATGTCATCGAGTGAGATATGCGACAGGCCCAAAAATTGTAGTGTGCAAAGTACAGGAAAGGTCAGTCACTTTCCGTAATGAAGATGGCTTCGATTTTCCACAGAAGTGTTCCTCGAGACTTTTCGCCTCAGACGCAATAAACTGAGGGCAGTAAAACTGACGCCGTGCGTCGCCGGAGTAAGTGAAAATGTGGACGGGTCCAGCGAGCTATATAAGCCAGGCAATAAAAAAAGACGCACCCATACGGCGACGGTCAGGCTCTTGGTAATAAGGGGAAAGTGGGTTTACTGCGTGTCTGTCGTCACGGGAGTTGCAAGGCTGCGAGATAACGAAGAGCTGAGGGGGCTAGCTAGCAGCTGTTAAATGAACGCTCCGGAATGTTGCATCACACTTTTATCCCTCGTCCACACAACACGCTCAACGAGTTGCGTTGTGCCACATTCCTAGAAAAGAATGGCAGTGCTAGTTCCCTTGTTGCGTTTTATGTGCTGCTATCATACTACCATGTCTTATTAGTGGACAAAGGATGCTCCAACTGTGTTATCTCGCTCTATTCCCTCCTTCCCCTCCTACTCTCCCCCGGCCCCCTCAGGCTCCCTCTCTCTTTCCCTGAGACACACACACACACACACACACACACACTACCTTCTCTTTTTCTCCCACTCTCTTTACATGAGCAGTGTCCATTAAGTCACTGTGCGGCGTATTTCAAATTCTTTCATCTTTACAGACGATTATAACTATTTAATGCGTAGCGATACGTTATAATTCCAGGAAATGGAAAAAACATCCCAAAATTTCGATCTCTACGCATTTGCAATGAACCGGAATCAACTGCATGCGCAGCGATACACAATTAAAAAGTTCGGTATCATAAGTGAAAAATGGTGGATTCCATATACAAGGCATTCCGTGTGTCAGAATTTAGCAGTTTACTTTCCATTTTCGCAGTGGAGCTAAGATTTCTTCAGCGATACAATGAAGTACATCCGAATGCCATCAATATTTTCAGAAGCCGTTAACTGTTGACTGTTAGAAGAAACGGGGTGTTTGTGCAAAGTACTAGTCAGTCACATGTATCAACACAAAAGGTTAGAGGGATCCGCCTTTAGTTTGAACATTGTCCACGCAAATCGGCGTACAAAGCCAATAGGTAGCTGCAAATGACACTAACGTCTTGGCGTCCTTTCAAAACCCAGCTGGAAATGAAACCTTACGTAATTCAGATTATACAGTAATGCAAACAGGAAGACTACGTCAAACGTACGAGTTATGCTGTGCCACTGCAGTAATTCATAGAGGTACAAAAATTTGCTGCAAGTCTCATACTTTAGCAATGAGGCAAACATGAACGTTACTGGCAACCTTAAGTGGCACAACAGTCGAATATGGGGTAAATCCTTCGTCTGTAACTGAATGTCAACGAGACTCGCCGAAAATTGGTGTGTTACTGTATGTGCGATGTCAGCACGACAATTGTGCGATCAGTAGTCACGCACTGAGCTAAGCGTTTCAAAAAACAGTTACCTGTACACAACTTGTGCAGCTGCTGGTGCAGTTGGTG
The DNA here is from genome assembly GCF_023864275.1 of Schistocerca cancellata. NCBI lineage: Eukaryota > Metazoa > Arthropoda > Insecta > Orthoptera > Acrididae > Schistocerca > Schistocerca cancellata. The sequence continues at coordinate 266,555,489 of NC_064627.1, forward strand.
GTGCCACAGCTTAATATGAATTTTACGGATTACGCTGTGCAGAATGATATAACGAAAGAAGGAAGATTAATGTTTTACGTCCCGTCGACAACGAGGCCATTAGAGACGGTGCACAAGCTCGGGTAACGGAAGGATGGGGAAGCTGTGCCCTTTTCAGAAAAACTATCTTGGCATTGCCTGGAGCGACATAGGAAATCACGGAAAACCTATATCTCGATGGCTGGATGGGGATTTGAACCGCCAGCCTCCCGAACGTGAGTCCAGTGTGCAACGAGTAACAACTGCTCCATCTCGCTCGGTAGAGGTACGGAGATTCAGTCTCTTTAAATCAACATTACTGGACGTGGCGACGCTGCGTACTGCTCTCGGCTACCTAGGTCAAGGGACCTAACACCCTTGCATTTTTTTGCATCCACGCCTACATACATACTCTGCAAGCCATCGAACGGTGCGTAGCGGAGGCCGCCTTATACCATTACTAATCATTTCCTTTCTTATTCCATTCGCAAGTGCGCCGAGGGAACAACGACCATCTTTGTGCATCTGTACAATCCCAAATTTCTTTTTTAGTAGTCCTTACACGAAATGAACGTTGGCGGCAGCAGAATCGTTCAGCATTGAGCCTCAAATGCCGATTCTCTACATTCCCTCCATAGTGTCGCGCAAAAAGAACGTCGTCTACATCTACATCTACATGGATACTCTGCAAATCACACTTAAGTGCCTGGCAGAGTGTTCGTCGAACCACCTACACAACTCTCTACTGTTCCAATCTCTACAGCGCGCGGAAATAATGAACACCTATATCTTTCCGTACGAGCTCTGATTTCCCTTATTTTATTGTGATGATCTTTCCTCCCTATGTAGGTCGGTGTCAACAAAATATTTTCACATTCGGAGGAGAAAGTTGGCGATTGGAATGTCGTGAGAAGATTCCGTTGCAACGAAAAACGCTTTTCTTTTAATAATGTCCAGCCCAAATCCTGTATCATTTATGTGACACTCTCCCATATTTCGTGATAATACAAAACTTGCTGCCTTTCTTTGAACTTTTTCGATGTACTCCTTCAATCCTATCTGGTAAGGATCCCACACCGCGCAGCAGATTCTAAAAGAGGACGCACAAGCGTAGTGTAGGCAGTCTCCTTAGTAGGTCAGTTACATTTTCTAAGTGTCCTGCCAATAAAACGCAACATTTGGTTAGCCTTCCCCACAACATTTCCTATGTGTTCCTTCCAATTTAAGTTGTTCGTAATTGTAATACCTAGGTATTTAGTTGAATTTACGGCTTTTAGATTAGATTGATTTATCGTGTAACTGAAGTTTAATGAATTTCTTTTAGCACTCATGTGGATGACCGCACACTTTTCGTTATTTAGGGTCAACTGCCACTTTTCACACCATTCAGGTATCTATTCTAAATCGTTTTGCAGTTTGTTTTGATCTTCTAACGACTTTATTAGTCGATAAACAACAGCATCATCTGCAAACAACCGAAGACGGCTGCTCAGATTGTCTCCCAAATCGTTTATATAGGTAAGGATCAGCAAAGGGTTAATCACTTGTGTTTTACTCAATGACTTTCCGTCAATTACTACGAACTGTGAGCTCTCTGACAGGAAATCACAAATCCAGTCACGTAACTGAGACGATATTCCGTAAGCACGCAATTTCACTACGAGTCGTTTGTGTGGTACAGTGTCAAAAGCCTTCCGGCAATCCAGAAATACGAAATCGATCTGAAATCCCTTGTCAATAGCACTTAACACTTCATATGAATAAAGAGCTAGTTGTGTTTCACAGGAACAATGTTTTCTAAACCTATGTTGACTGTGTGTCAATACACCGTTTTCTTCGAGGTAATTCATAATGTTCTAACACAATGTATATATTCTAAAATCCAGCTGCATATCGACGTTAACGATATGGGCCTGTATTCCCATTTCAGTTCATGAAGTATTTCCGTAATAATATTTACGTGCTGATCGAACCTGGCAGTAGCAAATCTGGCAGCATGCCTTTGAACTGCTTTGATGTCTTCCTTTAAACTGACCTGTTGGAGATCCCACAAACTAGGACAGTACTCAAGAAAGGGTCCCACTAGTGTTCTATACGCTGTCTGCTTCACAGATGAACCACAATTCCCTAAAATTCTCCAAATAATCCAGTCAACCATTCGGCTTCTCTACCGCCCCCCTTACATGCTCGTTTGATTTCACGTCTCTCTGCAACGTTATGCCTAGATATTCAATCGACGCGACTGTTTAAGGTAGCTCCTTGATACTTCTGTACTCGAACATCACAGGAAAAATCTCACCTTGGGAGCATTAATGAGTGTAGTAAAATTTTGTTTCCGTGTGTCCTGTACACAAAGGCGTGAAGTGGTACGTTTTCGAACAGTGCAATTGGCCGTTGTCGGCTGCCGTCATCCGATGTTAATGTTGCTCCCATCTTTCTGAGTACTGTAATCCAGATACCATTGAGTTTCAAACCCTCCTCCTGAATTATATGGCCGGCCGTTGTGGCCGAGCGGTTCTAGGCGCTTCAGTCTGGAACCGCGCGGCGCTACGGACGCAAGTTCGAATCCTGCCTCGGGCATGGATGTGTGTGATGTCCTTAGGTTGGTTAGGTTTCAGTTGTTCTGAGTTCTAGGGGACTGATGACCTCAGATGTTAAGTCCCATAGTGCTGAGAGCCATTTGAACCAGCCACTAATGTCTACACCACTCATTTTTTCAGTCGTATGATAGTTGAACTGTATTCTGTATCTTTCCTGGTAAAGAAACATTCAGTAAAAAGGTTCATCATTTCTGTTGTGCTTTTCATCCCTCGGTTTTGATTCTTGCGTCATCCACGAGAGTCTGGAAACTAACATTGATCACACTGAAAGCGTTCTTTCGGTATGATTGTGCCATGTTAATCGTCAAACGCTTCATGTATTGCACTTCTGATTGCCAAAGGCATTTCATTTAGCATCTTCCTACCAACAGACTTTTGCTTTGTTTTAAATCTATTCAGTAGTCGCTGTTTCATTAGAAGTTTCTTTAATCGGATTATATACCATGTAGGTACCTCCTATCACGAGCTGCTCTGCTACGTACACATATATCCAGTGTTTGGTAAATAGTCAGGGGAATCTTCCCAAAACCTTCATTACATTTCGAACTTAATTTTGCTTCTAGAACATCACTGGTGGATGACTTAGCATGATTCAGAGTCTCTTTATCTCTTCATGTTGTTGTCGTTCTGGTCATCTACGGACTAACTTAATTCAACTGTACTTTTCCGTTCCCTTGTGCCTGGACTTCAACTGCAATCCACTACTCCCACAAGCGGTTTTTACGCTATTTCTCCCTCATCCCGTTCTGATATTTTTAGTTTGACTTTTCTTGGAAAGCAACGAGCTCTGAGCTCATTCTGGGAAACTAGCGGAAGACTCGACTGCTGAAGTCTTGTCGGACGTGGGAGAGCAATATGGCAATGGGTAGCAGTCCTGCTACGAATGGTGCCTGTGATGTTTTCCACATGTCTGTAGAGTTCATGGTTGTGTCGCTTCTGCATTCAAAATTTTCTTTGACTGTATCTACAATTTCATCAAGCTCTGCCTTTCTCATATTTTCGATTGTTAGATCAGGGAGCCGCGCGGGGTTGCCGAATGGTCTAGGGCGTCTTGTCACGGTCCGTCGGAGGTTCGAGTCCTCCCTCGGGCATGGGTGTGTGTGTTGTCCATAGCGAAAGTTAGTTTAAGTTAGGTTAAGCAGTGTGTAAGCTTAGGGACCAATGACCTCAGCTGTTTGGTCCCATAACACCTTACCACAAGTTTCCATTAACGGATATTCATTTCCGGTTTCTTCTTCTAGACATGTTCGCTTGGTTAATATGCCGTTTCCTATTTGCTGATCTGCGATGTTCATTTCTCGGAGATGCTGAACTCTGTCCCGTTCCCCAGCGTATTTATATTTCTCCGTGCGATTTATTTCTTCTAGTATCTTGGGTGCTGACTTGATGTCGTTTCCTTGAATAATATCTGATGTGTCACCTTTTCTGCATAGGTCTTCAGGACATGGATGTTTTTTAACACTGCAGACGAATCCAGCACATTATAATAGACTGCTAATACAAGCAGTTAACTGTTCATGTTTGGGTAATCTTATTAATTACACAACTTGTAAAAATGATTGCTAAAAAGTAAGCCCCCCTGAAATATACCTGTATGTCACTTAATCCAAGCCGTCACTAAACAAACGAATCAAATTTACATAGCGTGATGTTAACGACCCTGAATTTCATATCTTGAAATTAATTTTTATTAGATATTTCTCTGCTAGAATGTTCAATGCACTGTTGATTCGTTATTTACAGTTTATCTTAGCTACGCAAAGCACGTTAACGGTGATCCGTCTGGAACGGTAGCTTAGTCGGAGTGTCAGTTAGGGAGACGGGGACAGTGGGAACTTATTTTAGTTCTGTGGAAACTAGGGAAATAGTTTTGAGATTTCAAGGGAAGTAACTCTGAGTACATTTGCTACAAGTCAATTCTCATAATGATTCACATTTCTAGTACTTCTAATTTATCTAATTATAGTTAAATGCTCTACATTCGCTTGCTTATGGACAGTTTGGCTTCACAATTGTGTTGTATTGCCTTATTTTTCTATTTTTAGATAGGAACCTTTATTGTAAACGTCTGTAGTTACACTATATACCCTCCCCATTTTGTGTGTCCTTTTCCCGTAACTAATTTTTTGCAATAATTTTCTTGGATAATCTCTCAAAGACCCTCAAATTTTTTAACCTTTTACTGTTGGCTGACTTTTTTCTTCAGAAATTCTTAATCCGGTCCGACTGGCTGTTCCTTCTAAATTTGTATTATAGCAAATTTCAAATTCTGAGAAAGTGTAACAAAGTTGTTTGCGAATGATAGACAGTGTACTCAGTATTTTTGTTTTCTCTTCCCAACCTTATTAGTAACATCTTACGTTTATTCAGTTTTTCAATCCAAATTGTCATTACGTTTTCGAGAAAACAGTTTTTTTAAATAATTGGTGATATGCCATCCCATAGGCCTTCCAATATACCTGTGACTCAGACATTTCACTTCAGACACGTCGCAGTATAAGTTGTACGAAACAGGCTTGCTAATTTACACTTTACTTCTCGGAAAGTGTTATATGTAGATTCTGTGACAGCACCAAACATGTTCTTGAAAACAGAAAACATTACTGCAATATCTTTTGAATCACTAATCTGTGGCGAAAGATTCACTTCAGAACAAAAATTTGTTCAGAACCTTATCTGCCCCCCGATGTTCACCTAAGTAGCTGTCAAGGGTTGTTTCCACTCTATATATGGGAATCAAGAAAATATTTTATATGCGACTGGTAGCAAAGAAATTACTCTGTAGTTCTTAACGTCTTGTTTATTTCCTGTCGTATGTACTGTACGTATCAAGGCTACCTTCCACTCTCCTGGGATTTTATCTTTTTTCCGGATTTCTTCGCGTATGTATTTTTACTTAGTTATTTATTTTTTGGAGAGACCATCTCAGAAGCTCCCCTGTATCACAGTATTCTCCACTACCTTTGGGTTTCAATTACTTCGCTTTATTTTGATCGATTTTTTGGGCTACTTTCATATTAGCTCTGTAATGTTCTGCAATTTACTGTTGAATCATGAATTTGCAAAACGGTATAGGCCCGTAAGGGTAGATTTTTAGAAACAGCAAATCTTACTCAAGCAAATACTACATACACTAAATTATAGTACGATATCATATGTGAAAGTAAATTACTTAAAACTGCCATTAAAAAAGATATTGCCTTGTACCCTCTTCACGTTCTGATTTTGTTATGGAAAATCAGGACGGAAGAAGTTTTTCTAATTATGTTCAGTTGTGCTTCTTATACAACAATACACTTATAATATGCACTTTGTTTATTCAAAAACATATTCAGATTACAGACAACAGTAAACTACAAGGGAAATAACACAAATCTCTGAACCTAAATAAATAATGCCAACAACAACTGTTTGGAAGTGTTTTCCTGAGTTACGAACCGTTACCAGTCCAAGCGATTAGTCTGCTTTCGCCATTCTTATGACAAAACTCTACCATCTGGTGAGCACGATGTATGAGACAGGCGAAATACCCTCAGAAGAATATAATAATTCCAATCCCAAAGAAAGCAGGTGTTGACAGATGTGAAAATTACCGAACTATCAGTTTAATAAGTCACAGCTGCAAAATACTAACGCGAATTCTTTACAGACGAATGGAAAAACTGGTAGAAGCCGACCTCGGGGAAGATCAGTTTGGATTCCGTAGAAATGTTGGAACACATGAGGCAATACTGACCCTACGACTTCTCTTAGAAGCTAGATTAAGGAAGGGCAAACCTACGTTTCTAGCATTTGTAGACTTAGAGAAAGCTTTTGATAATGTTAACTGGAATACTCTCTTTCAAATTCTGAAGGTGGCAGGGGTAAAATACAGGGAGCGAAAGGCTATTTACAGTTTGTACAGAAACCAGATGGCAGTTATAAGAGTCGAGGGGCATGAAAGGAAAGCAGTGGTTGGGAAAGGAGTAAGACATGGTTGTAGCCTCTCCCCGATGTTATTCAATCTGTATATTGAGCAAGCAGTAAAGGAAACAAAAGAAAAATTCCGAGTAGGTATTAAAATTCATGGAGAAGAAGTAAAAACTTTGAGGTTCGCCGATGACATTGTAATTCTGTCAGAGACAGGAAAGGACTTGGAAGAGCAGTTGAACGGAATGGACAGTGTCTTGAAAGGAGGATATAAGATGAACATCAACAAAATCAAAACGAGGATAATGGAATGTAGTCAAATTAAGTCGGGTGATGCTGAGGGAATTAGATTAGGAAATGAGACACTTAAAGTAGTAAAGGAGTTTTGCTATTTAGGGAGTAAAATAACCGATGATGGTCGAAGTAGAGAGGATATAAAATGTAGACTGGCAATGGCGAGGAAAGCGTTTCTCAAGAAGAGGAATTTGTTAACATCGAGTATAGATTTAAGTGTCAGGAAGTCGTCTCTGAAAGTATTTGTATGGAGTGTAGCCATGTATGGAAGTGAAACATGGACGATAACTAGTTTGGACAAGAAGAGAATAGAAGCTTTCGAAATGTGGTGCTACAGAAGAATGCTGAAGATAAGGTGGGTAGATCACGTAACTAATGAGGAGGTATTGAATAGGATTGGGAAGAAGAGAAGTTTGTGGCACAACTTAACTAGAAGAAGGGATCGGTTGGTAGGACATGTTTTGAGGCATCAAGGGATCACAAATTTAGCATTGGAGGGCAGTTTGGAGGGTAAAAATCGTAGAGGGAGACCAAGAGATGAATACACTAAGCAGATTCAGAAGGATGTAGGTTGCAGTAGATACTGGGAGATGAAGAAGCTTGCACAGGATAGAGTAGCATGGAGAGCTGCATCAAACCAGTCTCAGGACTGAAGACCACAACAACAACAACAATGGCAAAAGATAATCCGCCGCCAGGTTCTGCGCGACATTTTTATGGGCATTACTGATGCAACTTGAGTGAAACCTTGTCTAACGGCAGTTTTCCAGGCCATCGGTGCTATCGCTTTTTGTGAAACGATACCTTTTATGTACTTCCATAGCGAATGCCAGACGTGGTTGGGTTTGCACTTTGTGTTGGTCGGGCAAGCATGTTCATAAAGCGTAGCGATTCACAAAACCGTTACGTTACCATTGACGACCTGAAAGATTATGTTAGACAAGCTTTCACTCGAGTTACGAGGTGCATTCAAGTTCTAAGGCCTCCGATTTTTTTCTAATTAACTACTCACCCGAAATCGATGAAACTGGCGTTACTTCTCGACGTAATCGCCCTGCAGACGTACACATTTTTCACAACGCTGACGCCATGATTCCATGGCAGCGGCGAAGGCTTCTTTAGGAATCTGTTTTGACCACTGGAAAATCGCTGAGGCAATAGCAGCACGGCTGGTGAATGTGCGGCCACGGAGAGTGTCTTTCATTGTTGGAAAAAGCCAAAAGTCACTAGGAGCCAGGTCAGGTGAGTAGGGAGCATGAAGAATCACTTCAAAGTTGTTATCACGAAGAAACTGTTGCGTAACGTTAGCTCGATGTTCGGGTGCGTTGTCTTGGTGAAAAAGCACACGCGCAGCCCTTCCCGGACGTTTTTGTTGCAGTGCAGGAAAGAATTTCTTCTTCAAAACATTTTCGTAGGATGTACCTGTTACCGTAGTGCCCTTTGGAACGCAATGGGTAAGGATTACTCCCTCGCTGTCCCAGAACATGGACACCATCATTTTTTCAGCACTGGCGGTTACCCGAAATTTTTTTGGTGACGGTGAATCTGTGTGCTTCCATTGAGCTGACTGCCGCTTTGTTGCTGGATTGAAAAATGGCATCCACGTCTCATCCATTGTCACAACTGACGAAAAGAAAGTCCCATTCACGCTGTCGTTGTGCGTCAACATTGCTTGGCAACATGCCACACGGGCAGCCATGTGGTCATTCGTCAGCATTCGTGGCACCCACCCGGATGACACTTTTCGCATTTTCAGGTCGTCATGAAGGATTGTGTGCCAGAAGCCACAGAAATGCCAACTCTGGAGGCGATCTGTTCAACAGTCATTCGGCGATCCCCCAAAACAATTCTCTCCACTTTCTCGATCATATCGTCAGACCGGCTTGTGCGAGCCCGAGGTTGTTTCGGTTTGTTGTCACACGATGTTCTGCCTTCATTAAACTGTCGCACCCACGAACGCACTTTCGACACATCCATAACTCCGTCACCACATGTCTCCTTCAACTGTCAATGAATTTCAGTTGGTTTCACTCCATGCAAATTCAGAAAACGAATGATTGCACGCTGTTCAAGTAAGGAAAACGTCGCCATTTTAAGTATTTAAAACAGTTCTCATTCCCGACGCTGGCGGTAAAATTGCATCTGCCGTACGGTGCTGCCATCTCTGGGACGTATTGACAATGAACGCGGCCTCATTTTAAAACAATGCGCATGTTTCTATCTCTTTCCAGTCCGGAGAAAAAAAATCGGAGGCTTTAGAACTTGAATGCACCTCGTACATCAGCAGTGCTCCGAAAAATGCCGTACAGCACTGGACGTAATATCCTTTACCATGAGAGTGACGAAGCACAGTATGACCTTTGCATAAGTAACGGTTTGTAGCTCAAGAAAACTCAAGAACTGTCGTTTGTATTATTTATTTAAGTTTAGTGGCTTACGTTGCTTGATATAGAGGGTAAAGATAGTTTTTCCCACCCTGTAGAGCTAACTGTGGTCCACGCATTCTTCATTATGTACAGGCTGTCCCCAAGCCTCGGTCTTCTTTCCACTGCTGCAAAATCCCTCTCTGATTGCAGAAAAGTGTGTCCTCTGACAGGTAAAAGAAGTCTAATATTTAAAAAATGCCTCTAAGCACTTACAGCCATTAGCAACTTCAGAACAGTGTTGTTTTTATTCTGGCCTACAAATCCGTCACAAAACAGCCTTGTTCTTTAACACTAGATGAAACACAGTAGGAATTGAAATAACGGAGGAGAAAACTGGATACCTGGCAAGTAAAACCACTTGAGTCTTGGACTGAGGCTATTTCGCTGGTAAACACGAATTTTAGCTTTTGGAAATAATCTGCAGAAGATACGAATTGAAATCATTTTGGTACTAAACGATGCTAGTTGGGCAAGTGAACGTTTCTGTACTCATAACTCAAAAACATCAAAATGTGGACTTAAGTCGCTTTGGAAATTCACGGCTCTGTTAAGGCTTATACATACAAAATTTAGCGCGCGCGCGAGCGCGCGCGAGCGTGTGTGTGTGTGTGTGTGTGTGTGTGTGTGTGTGTTTTTGTGTGTTCCAGCATATCTGGTACAGAATTGATTCACTGCTTGCTAAAAAATTCTGTTGCGCACCTTTACAGCAGGTGCGACATATAAAAATTTGCTGAACTGTGAATTGCGCTACGTATTTTGAAAGTGGTACATACACCACTTACTATCGGGCAGAAAGTACTAACGCGATGAAACACCGTTAACACCCTCAGCGATTTAAGTGGGGTTTGTGGAGTGTGACAGGTAAAAATAATTGGAATAATTGGAATAATTGTATACCAGCCGTAGTTATCATGGACGCTGGGTTACCAGTTTACAGTGCCACTGACATTGAGCTGTTAATTTAGATGAATAGAATAAATATAAGTTCACAGAATATTCTGAAAGAGCTAAGCCTGCTATAAATCTTTTTCCAGTACTCAGGAATAGGTATAAATAAAGATCGGTTAATAACGGACGCTCATTCAGTGAGGCCATTGCTTTAGATGTCCTCGCATATGTGAAACGTTGACGTTATTTGACTTACACAGTATTTACCTGCTGGGATATTAACTCGAAAACCAATTCCTCTATCTAGTATGTCCTCAGTATTTCCTTTTCGTTTTTTCGATACCCTGGTCCACGCTCATATAGTGATCGTCTTAATGCGTGCAGACGGTTGATAGCAGAACCCACAGAGTAAGCTGTTAGGACGCGCAACGGTCCGGTAAATCTGGCGGGAATAATGAAGCGATAAGTACGGAGTGCCCGGCACTACGTCACAGGAGTCGAATCCCGGCAGTAACTCAGCCACGTTGGAGCGTTCCATCTAAAGGGCAGGCCAGCGAGAAGCAGTAAAACTCCCAGTCAGCTAGTTTCACTGCAGTAAACTTTGGCCCCTAGGGAGGAGAAATGAGACAGCTGCCGCATCTGGCGGTAATGGAAGTGCGCATCTATCACAAATGTGTTGAATATGTAATCATTCTCGATATGAAGTTATTTCCAGAAACTACTCTGTAAAACTTTAGCATCAGACCATCATGAAAATATTGTCTAGTTTCTGATTTTTCTCCCTTCCTGTCCATTCACAGTAGCTTGTTTCCCAGTTCATTACTTCATGTGTCCTGCTCAAACTGTTTGTTTTACATACATCAGTCTTTATTTCATTTTCTCTGGAATTGTCCATTACCAACTAAATTAAGCAGTATCCTCCCACAGACAGATCGACATAGTGGTCATGGTATAGGCAAAGGAAAGGAAAGACACGCAAAGAACGTATTCACGTCCCATAGACGATGACATCATAAAAGAAGAAGCTGAAGTTTGAACAGGTGAAGGACGGAAAAGGAAATCCTATTCTCAAGATTATTTTCTTCTGCTTGAACCCCAAAACCTCAATAAATTTGAGCGGTCACGTGTGGCACTGGCGTCGTTTTTGCCGTTTTTAATTCCATTGTGACTTCTAGTTTCCATTACATTACTTGAAAAACAGAAGCGTTTTATCAAATGATCGGATCTTTCACTGTCTTGGTCGATTTAGTCTAATGGTGCATCGCTACTGATCGCGATGAAAATGATGTGATAACGGCTGAGCTCCTCTCCTCCTGTTCTGTGACTGATAAACGTCTCTAAGCGTTCCTCTCATTTATACATACTACATTTTTGTGATCTCTCTATTCATTTAAGTTTTAGCAGTCTCTTTTAGCCTTGAAACTGCATTTCTCCATCTCCTAGAACTCAGTATTTTTTAATAACATTTGCACTCCAAGTACACTGAAGAACCAAGGACACTAATACCCCGTCTAATATCGTGCTGGGCCCCTGCGATCACGCAGAACTCCCGCAACACAACGTGGCATGGACTCCACCAATGTCTGATGTATTGCTCGAGGAAATTGACACCGTGAATCTTGCAGGGCTGTCCATAAATCGATAAGAGTACGAGGGGGTGCAGATCTCTTCTGAATAGCACGTTGCAAGGCATTGCAGATTTGCCAAATAATGTTCATGTCTGGGGAATTTGGTGGTCATCGGAAGTTTTTAAACTCAGAAGAGTGTTCCTGAAGCCACTCTATAGCAATTCAAGACGTGTGGGGTGTGTTGTGCTGGAATTGAAGTCCGTCGGAATGCACAATGGATATGACTGGATGCAGGTGATCAGACAGGATGCCTGCGTATGTGTCACCTATCAGAGTCTTAGCTAGGTGTATCAGGGATCCCGTATCACTCCAACTGCACGCACCCAACATCACTATAGAGCCTCCACCAGCTTGAACAGTCCCTTGCTTACATGGAGGGTCCATGGATTCATGAGGTTGTCTCCGTATCCGTACTCGTCCATCCGCTCGCTACGATTTCAAAGGAGACTCGTCCGACCAGGCAACATGTTTCCAGTCATCAACACTCCAATGCCAGTGTTGACGAGCCCAGGCGAGGCGTAAAGCTTTGTTTCATGCAGCCCATATCGATGATGTTTCACTGAATGGTTGGCACGCTGGCACTTGTTGAAGGCCCAGCAATGGAATCTGCAGCAATTTGCGAAAGGGTTACGCTTCTGTCACGTTGAACGATTCTATCCAGTCGCCATAAACCCGTTCTTGCAGGACCTTTTTCCGGGCGCGGCGATGTCGATGATTTGACGTTTTACCGGATTCCTGATATTAACGGTACACTCGTGTAATGCTCGTACGGGAAAATCCCCACTTCATCGATACCTCGAAGATGGTGTGCCGGCCGCGGTGGCCGAGTGGTTGTAAGCGCTACAGTCTGGAACCGCGCGACCGCTACGGTCGCAGGTTCGAATCCTGCCTCGGGCATGGATGTGTGTGATGTCCTTAGGTTAGTTAGGTTTAAGTAGTTCTAAGTTCTAGGGGACTGATGACTTCAGAAGTTAAGTCCCATAGTGCTCAGAGCCATTTTTTTGAAGATGTTGTGTCGCATCGCTCGTGCGCCGACTGTAACACCACGTTCGAATTCACTTAAATCTTGATACTCTGTCATTGTAGTAGCAGTAACCGATGTAACAAATGCGCCATACACTTCTTGTCTTATATAGGCGTTGCAGACCGCAACGCCGTATTTTCCCTGTTGACATATCTCTGTATTTGAATACGCTTGGCTATATCAGTTTCTTTGGCGTTTCGTTATATGTATTACCCGAAAGGTCTAATTTAATCTGATGTCGTTTTCAGTCATAACGGCCTCCCCATCTACAAATATTCACTTTTTTCGTACCCTTTCACTAGACATTCTCTAGTTAGTTAGTTCCGTGTTCCATGAATAATTTGCACTATATGACGTGGAACACGATACACAATTATTCTAAATTAAAAAAAAAGAAACTAAAAACTCAGTGATTTTATAGTACACTTAAATTTTCACTGTCAGATGGCTCAACATGTTCATCACTAAAGGCTCTAACGCACCTAGTTTTCACATATGATACAGGACTTGCTTATCATTTCTGCTGCCTAACTGTTCCTAGTACTCTCTCCTTGTTTTTGTTTCTCTTCTAACCATGAAGCTATCCATGTCTGTTTTAAATTCATCTGCAGTGAGACTTTCTACAATAAAAGTTCATTTGGCAATACGACAGTACAAGTATTTAAAAAGAGACAAATGTTATTAATGTTCTTATGCTATAAGTGCACCGAAACATCGAGCATCTGGGGCCAAGGACGAACACTGTGTGACGAAAAATAATTTCAGTAATTCTTTTTATATTGTAATATTGGCGCGAGGTGTTAGCTAATGAGCATTTAATAGACTGAAAAATCGCTTTTATTGCTCGTCTAGAATATGGTTTCAAAATTAATTTACGATTTTTGCAAAATTAAAAACATGCTGAAACGAAGTAGAGCGCTTTTCTGTGACAGTAATTTTTGTTCCTTTTTATAGTTTGGTTACTTAGGTAATACAGTTTCATAAATGGAAGCGTTCATATATTGAGTAAAAGTTCACGGAGCTATTGTCCAAGTGAGAACGGCTGCTACACGTCTCTTCGATTAGCAGCGATCTCAACGCACGCTTAAGCTGCTCTCCGTTTGGGACTGTAGCGTTCCAGTATGCCGCATGTGTTACACTGGGATGTCCTGTTAGTAACGCGACCACATCCACGTGATACTGCTGCCATACTTTGGAATGGCTGCACTACCATTTGGTAGGATAGCTCTCGCAACAAGGATACGTCTGCTGTCCGTTTGTTGGACCAGTCGGGTTGCTATTTGCGACAGCAACACTCCCAAAAGTACGGGAGAAATCGCTCTGAGGCGTAAGAGTGCCAGAGTGTAAAAAAACTTGGAAACAGCAGAAACACAGCACACAATAAAATAACACGAAATAAGAAAAAAGTTGACACTCAAGACAGCTTCCAGTCGTCGAACGGAGGCATATATCTGCTGCATGCTTTTCAGGGGAAACTTACATCATTCTTCCTGGAAAGCAGTGACGAGTTCAGATAACGATTATCAAGGTGAATACTGGACATGCACCTTTGTCTCCAAAGCAGAACACTAAGGCTAAGTAACGTTGATATCTGGTGACTATGGTGCCCGGGCGAGATGAGCCAATTCATCCTCGTGCTCACAAAACCAGTCATGGACGATGCGAGCTTTGGGAAAAGTGGCCATATCGTCTTGGAAAATAGCATCAGCATTGGGGAGCAAACATTGTACTGTGGGATGGACCTGATTAGCCAAAATGGTAGTAATGCGAACTTGCAGAGCCACCATGGGGCTCACGGAATACCACGATATGGCTGTCCTAATCACCCATCGAACACCCCCGTCTCATTTCTCTTTTGGGAACTTAACTCGGCAGAAACTTAGAAACAGCGTGAAACAAAACTCATCCGTGTAAATTACTTACTTTTTCTGTAAGTTCAGATGTTACGAAGTATATATTTCTCATTTGATGACAATATATTTTCTTTGTTGAAACTCTGTTAAATACCTGATCTTTATACTTGCTGTTACGGACAACTCACACTAATAAGTCACATAAATAATCTTCGAAAACGATTTGTTCCGCATAACAAAAAAAAAATGGTTCAAATGGCTCTAAGCACTATGGGACTTAATATCGGAGATCATCAGTTCCCTAGAACTTAGAACTACTTAAACCTAACTAACCTAAGAACATCACACACATCCCTGCACGAGGCAGGATTCGAACCTGCGACCGTAGAACTCGAGCGGTTCCGGACTGAAGCGCCTAGAAGCACTCGGCCACCGCGGCCGGCGTTCCGCATAACAGAAAGCATAGAAGACGCCTAAAGGATTACGAAGAGAGAATAAATTATACCGTCCCTAGCTGCTTCTGATAAACACTAATCAGATATTGCTGCCCATTGTCAAAGGTCTCTCTTACTTTTTGCTTATTTCGGGAGCCAAATTCATAGCTCTCTCCGGACGGCAGAAATCCGCGCTGCCCTATGACGTTCTGAATCACAAACGTGGCGTGATATTCCGTATATTGGTATGTTGCTTAACGAGACTAAATAATTCCGTAGAAAGCCTCCCGAAAGTCAAAGAACTCAATATGAATCCGGAAGCAGGCATTTAATATCCTCTCTGTCTCATGAATGAACAAAGCGAGCTCTCTTCCACAAGGTCGCCGAGAAAGTATGTCTGCAGCTCTGAAATAAACAGTCATTTTTCTGCGAATTCTATCTTACCTTTCCCTGCACCTTTGACTATTTATCGGTGTTCACTATTTTTGTTGTTTTAGTGAAACGTTTCATATCCACCGTATTGTCTTTGATTCACTGTTTACTTTATGATTTACACCAGCTATCAGTGCCTAGTATAATTCGAGCGCTTCTCTTTCTGTAGAGATGGATAGTAGGATTTTTTTTTCAAACCGATTGGCAGTTCACTGAACAGTAATAACTTACCTGTCTGCGTACTTTATGTTCAAACTTGTCTCGCTTTCGTATTTGTAGGCGTTTGTTTGGAGGTCTCTAAATGACATCCATCAAGAAAGAAATCCCATTTGCACACCAAAACGACTTTGCCATTCTATTTGCAGCTCCGGCTAAGAGGTCCTGGCCATGGTAAATGTACTGCAGCACTTTAATGCACAAGTCGAGAAATATATAGCCTCAAGGTGGCAATAAGATGAAGCTTCCGGTTTCGCTGGTATCCTCGACACCACAACAATTGATACCATCTGAGATCTCAGATCCACAGCTACATGAGTGAAATCAACTGTGTTCACCACTTTCAGTTCTACGTTCTCTCTCGTGAAATACACACATCAAAAAAAGTTCTCTCTTACCTAGGTAACGAGGGTTCTGAAACCTCTACGGAAAACTGGAATAGCGATCAACATAAACATCATTTCCGCCTTTAATATTTCCCATGGAAACTGAGACCTCCCCTTAAAATGATTTATGAATTACTGTGCTTTAAACCTCTTACGTTATTTGATTTTCAAACAGCTGAGCAAAACTGAACGTACTCAGACATTTCTCTCTTTACTTATTCTGATCATCACTAAACTAACACACAATATATTTTGCGCAACGCAATCTGACTTTCAATAATCCCTACAAAAGAATGGCCCCGACTAACAATAACCTATACCTTTCATGAATCACTTACCTCACAAAAATCTTCGTTACTCGAACTACTGCAATACAGCGAGCGCCAATACTGCCAGCTAAATAAAAGATTCTAACTACTGAAGTCACTAACTACTGATAGGCATAGTTAGCAAATAAAAGATTTCGATAGAGAACAAACAATGTATTTACCTTAATAGTGTTCAATGACGAATATTCCAACAATGCCAACCAGCCACAAACTGCACACAGCACACCCAGTGATTTTCATACAGAGCGCTACGTGGCGTTACCAACATAAAAACCTAAACAGCCTACTTACAAAACCACACATTTCATGTTGACCACCATACAGCGACACCTTCAGAGGTGGTAGTCCAGATTTCTGTGCACACCGGTACCTCTAATACCCAGTAACACGTCCCCTTGCATTGGTGCATGCCTGTATTCGTCGTGGCATACTATCCACATGTTCATCAAGGCACTCTTGGTCCAGATTGTCCCACACCTCAACTGCGATTCGGCGTGGATCCTTCAGAGTGGTTGGTGGGTCACGTCGTCCATAAAGAGCCCTTTACAATCTATCCCAGGCGTGCTCGATAGGGTTTCATGCCTGGAGAACATGCTGGCCACTCTAGTCGAGCGATGTTGTTCTCCTGAAGGAACATATTCACGAATGTGCACGATGGGGGCGCCAATATGCTTCCGATATGGTTTCACTATCGGTCGGAAGATAGCATTTACGTATCACACAGCCGTTACGGCGTCTTCCATAACCACCAGCGGCGTACGTCAGTCCCACATAATGCCACCCCAAAACAGCAGGGAACGTCCATCTTGCTGCATTCGCTGTACAGTGTGTCTAAGGCGTTCAGCCTGACCGGGTTACCTCCAAACACGTCTCCGACGATTGTCTGGTTGAAGGCATATGCGACACTCATCGGTGAAGAGAACGTAACGCCAGTCCTGAGCGGACCATTCGGCATGTTGTTGGGCCCATTTGTATCTCGCTGCATGGTATCGTGGTTGCAAAGATGGACCTCGGCATGGACATCGGGAGTGAATTTGCGCATCATGTAGCCTATTGCGCACAGATTGAATCGTAACACGACGTCCTGTGGCTGCACGAAAAGTATTTTTCAACATGATGGCGCTGCTGTCAGGATTCCTCAGCGCCAAAATCCGTAGGAAGCTGATTTCTACTGCAGTAGTAGCCCTTAGGCGGCCTGAGCTAGGCATGTCATTGACAGTTCCTGTGTCTCTGTACCTCATCCATGTCCGAACAACATCGCTTTGGTTCACTCGAAGACGCCTTGACACTTCCCTCGTTGAGAGCCCTTCGTGGCCCAAAATAACAACGCGGACGCAATTGAACCGCGGTATTGACCCTCTGGCATCGTTGAACTCCAGACAACACTGGCCGTGTGCCTCCTTCCTGGTGGAATGACTGCCGGACCCCCTCCGTGCAATAGTCACTGCTCATGCATTGTTATTTACATCTTTGGGCGGGTTTAGTGACATCTCTGAACGGTCAAAGGGACTGTGTCTGTGATACAATATCCACAGTCAACATCTATCTTCAGGAGTTCTGGGTACCATGGTGATGGAAAACTTTTTTGATATGTGTATGTTGTTGCACTTTTCTTGTATTAGTTCTTATTAGATCTGAGAAAGTTGATGAAACTGAAAATGATGAGGAAAAGGGAAATAATATTTAAACGAACTTATTACCACTTACGCTAAGTATTAAGTAGTAGCCAGAACAATGGATTATCATCTTATGCCAAGGTACTTGATATAACTATGAGAAAATGATCGATTTCCACTTTAGCCTTAACATGTTCCGCGATTCTACCCATTTCGAAAATCTACCTCCAATTGTCCTCTGCGTCACGTGCTGTACAACGGCTGGAAGTATTTTTAACTCTTTGATAATAAAGTTGGCTCAGAAATAATAACACGTGCGGCGGAGATACCGCGTTGAAAATTCAAGAAAGGAAGTCTGACGGTTATGGCTGAAAACCAACCATTGTACTTTTTCCTGTTTAAACTACAAATGACTGTAACGGGACGCATTTTATTTTCTCCTTTGAGAGACATACATCTCCATCGCCAGACTAATTTACGGAAATTAATAGGGAATGACGTCTTGTCGTTTTTACTTCACAGAAAAGTGTTGAGATGTAAATACGGCTGGAAAAGAAGTCTGCGACCAATGAAAGCATGGGTGGCAGGTAATCAAATAGACGTATGTACTATACCTAAGTACATGTTGCATTAACATACATCTAGAGAGCAGTTACAGCTCCTGGAAACAAATAGTATTAATAATAATAAATTGTGACAAGTTACAGAAATTTGTGTTTTCAATTGATGTTCATAACCTCTATAATCAAGCCTAATCTAAAATTTTCGCAGTTAAAGTGCGTCATGATCCGCTAATCTTTTTTTGTTTTATTCGTAACAATATCAGGTTAATTAGGCCATCAGCGGGTGACTACAGACTAACGTTCACAAGAGAAAGCAGTGTACAAGAACCCGACGCTTCAAAATTTAAAACAAAAATCAATATGAAGAATACCAATGCAAACAGTTTATAAATGAAATAATTCCATTGTAGGGGCTATAACTTTATTCATTGTGTTTGCATTTTCAAGCATTCTGAAAGTAATCAGTCGTCATATATAATACATGTAACTACCAAATAAGCAAACGTTCAAAATGAAAATTTCAGAAAAATTTACGTGGGATATTGTAACCCACTTAATAATACAAAAGCTGTGATGTGCTGTGTAAGAGCAATTTCATATGATGGTGTGAATTTATCTGCATTTCCATATACCACACACATTCCAGAATTGGTGAAATGACATTAACAATTAATTTCCGTATCATCTACAGATGATACTGAAAATACCGATTAAAAGTAGACAGTAAGATGACGTGGCTACCAAGTCACAATAAAACATTACCCACAAAATACAAGTACAGAAGAGGCTCTAAAATCTGAGATATGGATGAAAGTAGCGGCCCACATATGTAAAAAAAGGGCTGCGAATACACAAATGTAAGAAAGAAACAGGTGGTAATTTGTAATAAGCGTTGCATCGTCTAAAATATTTGCCATGATTACTCGGAAACACAATGGATTTTAAGGTGTTTCTGAAGCAGTAGAGGAATTCCGCATTTTTAACGTCAGTCTGTTCATTCAAAATATATTCTGACTGGTCTCTAAAGGCCCTCTAAATTTCGATGTCTTCTAAATAATCAAGCTGTCTTCCTTATCCGATTCTATGGAAAGATTCTAAAGAGTTTCCTATGTTACCTAAATCGTGCCTCATCTTCCGAATATGTTTCGCAAAGGATGATTTACAATTAACACCACTGTTACTGTGTTCTCTAACACGAATGTTAAAACTTATACCAGTTTGATCTTTTTAAAAGTTATCACATTCATCCCAATTGATTTTATAAACTCCAGATTGTACGTAGAGTTTATTTTATTGCATAGTATGACTGGTGTCAGACGTAATGTGTTGTCAGTATGCAAACCTATTCTTACTGTGGTGTTACGAAACCGTTCAGCTATTCTTTCAGATACTGATCCGCTGAATATTATGGATAGATATTTAGTTTTAGCTGCTTCCTCTTCCTGCAATGTGATCTCATCAGTAGTATTGTGATTAATTTCACAGCAAACATTTTATCAATCATTTGTGCAATGGAAATGGAAATGAGCGTTTGGCGTCATTGGCCGGGAGGCCCCTTGCGGGGCAGGTCCGGCCGCCTTTGTGCAGGTCTTGTTACATTCGATGCCACATTGGGCGACCTGCTCGCAGGATGGGGATGGCAGGAATTATTGTTGATGACATTATCAGCGCAATTGTACCTACGATAGATAGATGGCTAATCTATGAACACCATTATCGTTCCTTATAGTCACTCCCAAAGAGTTAATTGCGTGTTGTTTACCTGACTCCTTGGTGGAATTAATCTTAGTATGCATACTACTGAACTGCATAAACTTAATGTCAATGCCATTGGGTGATCCTCTAAATAACACTAACGTGTCACCCACATATCTACCGTAACACTCAATGTTATTAATTGTGTCGTGGAATTTCTTAAAGAATTGACCTTCGAAATGGTTATCAAAAATTGAAGCAATTGTAGTCTCTATACAACTACTCACGCAATGCCCTCCGATTGTGAAAAAAATTCGTCGTTAAACCTGAAATTGTTATAGGAAGGTATCAGACGATATAAGCTATTGATATTGTTAATTTCTTCTGTACTAGTATTCTTATATTGGAGAAGACACTCATCAGTGATTTAATGATGATTCGAATGGGAATGTTAGTAGATAAATTAACTATGTCAAAAGATACAAATCGACCATTACCAGGAATGCAGCAGTCTTTAATTTTGGCTGTTAGTTCGATGAAATTTTTAATGATGTAGTTTTCTTTGAAAACGTAATATTCTTTAAGCAGTGTATCAAATCTTTTGCTGACTTTATAGGCAGTGATGTATATATAATTAACTATGGTACGAACTGGAATACCAGTTTTATGGACTTTGGGTTGACCAAGTAAGGTGTGCGGGTTCATAACCAAGATTTGTTATACATATTTTTCAGAAAAAATAAACTCACATTTATTTACTGCTTTTCTAATTAAGTCGTTAAATTTGTTAGTTGGAACGATATTTAACTTTACGTAACATTGGCACAGGAAATCGTCTCGACTGATAACGAGCAAACTATTCCCTTTATCTGCCTCGAGGGCGATAGCATTTTTCTCAGCCAGTGTCTTGTTAATTTTGCGAACTTTCTTGTTTTCCTGTGTGGTTGTTATTCTCTCTGTCTTGGTATGTCTGAGCAGAGACAATATTCGCACCTTTAGTTGTGATTCTGTTCTATCATTTCACTCAAATTGACTCTGGACGTGGAAGTCTACGAACATATAATGCGTATGTATTCGTCTTTTCCTATATGACTGTATCAAACTACGCCACAAACTAATATAACGTGCTTGACACAAAACATGAGTGATGAGTATTTGATTTCAAATTTCATACTTACATCGATACGTCACTCACTGCCAGAGTGAATGCCATCATTTGCCGCTGCGGGCACGTGACGCTGTGAGATAATTGTATAAGAGGAGTGCAGATGAATGGGAAATCATTCAAGAGACGTTACTTCCCGGGAATAGGGGATATCCACTGACAAGCGAATTTGAGAAAGAGCCGGGCCTTATGGCCCTGGGAAAGACCGCCGCGGAAAGGGCGAAACTGGTCGGTTGTTCGTGTGCAACAAGCTTGAGAGTCTATAGAAGTCTTTTCTATAGTTTTAACATTTTCTTGGCATGGAACCATCAGCTTTATTAAATTCCATACAGCTTTATGAAATGTTTGCAGAGTAAATGCCAGAATTCACACTTTCTCCTATCAAGTCAAAATCAAAACTGAGTTTGATTTTGGCTTGCTAAGAAGCACGTGTGGGGTGAAAATCAAAACTGGGTTTAATTTTTACTTGCTAAGAGACACGTGTGGATTTTGACATTTATTCTGCAAACATTTTATAAAGCATGTGTTTTCACTTTGATTTTCATTATTAACAGCAGGCACTTTCAATTCAGCCTCAGGAGACCAGGCTTGAAAATCAACCTATAAGTTTTGAAACTATTCGCCGGATGTAAGTACTCCAGCTGCTTACAGATTCGTTAGTAAAGGTTTCATGCTATAAACATTGATTGTAGGACGGTGAAACCCCGAGTAGGCGACAAGATGGTGGGCTTGCACGCCTCAGCAAAATACGTGGAGGACCGTGGCTTGCCTAATCAGTAAAGTAGGATAGGCGGTAACCGTGGCAGGTCTGACGACAAAGCAGAATCCTGCTGCAAGCGTATTGTTGAACAAGGGGTTCTGGAACAAACGTGCCCTATGTGTTCCCGATGTTGAGCCAAGGATCTCGTGAATAGCGATTGCTGTGGTCGCAGAAACATCGAGACTGGGTCGTGGATTAAAGAAAGCATGTCGCCTGGTCGGATGATTCGTGTTTCTTGTTACATCAGGTCAGTGGTCATGTCCAGATACACCGCAATCCAAGTGAACGACTGTTCGAAACATGCACCGGGTCACGTACGGGCAGTGTTATGCCGTTGGGGGACACTCACCCAGCCATCTGTTGGCTTTTAGTAATAAGTGACGCCGCCATGACAGCTGAGGACTACGTGCACATTACTGCGGGCCACCTGCAGCACTTCATGCTTGATATCTTCTCCAACTGGCATTTTCCAGCAGGATAACTGTACGTGTCCCAAGAACAGAATCGTGCTCACACTGATTTGAGGAGGATGACAGAGAATTGACGTTGATATCTGTGCCACCAAATTCGCCTCATCCGAACCATGTGGAACATATGTGGAGCGCTAAAGGGCGGCAGCCCCGGGCCCAAAAATCACCATACCCTAATTTACAGGAACTGTGGAGACATCTGGTTCCAAATACTTCCGGAAACCAACCAAGGACTCCTCGAGTCTCTGCCACACAGAATCGCTGCTGTATTTCATTCCAAAGGTGGATGAACGCACTTTCAAACAGGTGGTCACAATGGTTTCGCACCTCGGATTTTGTGCGTTAATAATATCTCTAGTTTTAAAGTATCTAATTGTTTCACACAGACATATCTTGTGAATGTCCGCCCCCGATAACTGAGTGGTCAGCGCGACAAACTGTTAATCCTAAGGGCCCGGGTTCGGTTCCCGGCTGGGTCGGAGATTTTCTCCGCTCAGGGACTGGGTGTTGTGTTGTCTTAAATCATCATCATTTCATCCCCTTCGAAGCGCAAGTCGCCGACGTGGCGTCATATCGAAAGACTTGCACCAGGCGAACGGTCTACCCGACGGGAGGCCCTCGTCACACGACATTATTATTATTATTGTTATTATTATTATCTTGTGAATGTTGGTCACTTCTCACCTGATGATGGCCTAACGATCCGAAAATCAGATCATAATAAAAAAGTGGAACAAAATGCATCTTAGTCTGGAACCACGCGACCGCTATGGTCGCAGGTTCGAATCCTGCCTCGGGCATGGATGTGTGTGGCGTCCTTAGGTTAGTTAGGTTTAAGTAGTTCTAAGTTACAGGGGACTGATGACCTCAGGTGTTACGTCCCATAGTGCTCAGAGGCCTTTTTTGAAAATGCATCTTATTTGCTATTCGCCTGTAAATGTCAAAGCTGTCTACGAAGAAGCGACGAAAGAATATGTTCATATTTAAAACTGATATACTAAGAGATACATGTAATGAGAATCACAGTAGAACAGAAAGCCTTTGTGGAGAACCTGTGTTATCACATTTTTGCAGTCTACGTACATGGGTTTCACTCAGTGGATAAATGTCACTTTTTAGCGGAGCAGACTGACTGTAATATCGTGTGGCGAGACCAGAGCAGCAGGGAAATAGACCTTACGTCACTTAAAGCTTTGATGAAATAGCGGCCAATAAATTCCGTGCCTGATCCTCGTTAGCTATATTTCGCCGACAAATGTACTGCTGCAGAGCATACTGTCGTAGCTCTCTGTCCAAATTTATACTGGAGACGAACGCTCGCCATTAAATGTGTCGAAGTACATCACGTTAATGAAACTGTGCTGATTTACTTCGTTCGTAATTTATAGCTCTCTCTCACGTTTCAGTTGAAAGCTAGCAGCGCCGGCGTAATTCCGTATCCTACATGAAAGGAGATTCTTCGCTGTGACGAAAATGAAGTGCCAATGATTTTCCTTCTGGAACAGAAACCAACCGCAGTAACTAGGTAAAGCGCAAGAAACTAGTTCTAGCATGTTATTCTCGTGAAATGAGTACTTTGAAAGTATTTCCTAGCAGTAAATCAACTTAACAGTTCTTCATTTCCTGTATAATAGCATCTATTGTTTCTTATCGTTCCCATCTTTTTCTTGCACTACCAAGGTCCTCTTGTAGCCTTTTTTTTGCCATTCTCTGTACACGTTACCGCTATTACTGTCTTCCTCCTCCCATCCACATCCCCTACCCTTTCGCCGCCCCCCCCCCATCCCCTGTCCCCTCCCACTGCCCCCACCCCAACTTCACCAAACACAGAAATTACGTAGTGAGTTTGGAAAGTAACTTACATATGTCGTACAACGCTAACACCAATGCGGTATGTCGACCAAATGCAATGTCACTTCGAGCCGCAGTGAAATACAGCCAACAATTTGAGGCTGATGGGTGGGTCTAGATCTTGCACCAAGAGATATCCATCTATTCGGAAAATTCATAAATATGGAGGGGGGGTTGGGGGGGGGAGGGAAGAGTGATTTATCATTAATGATTAGAACAGCTAGCGGATTTCTATCGTCTATGAATTGAAAGTTCCGACCGTTCATCACAGAGACATTGTAACTATGCTCAAAAATATTGCAACGCATCTGTGTCACATGGAAGTGTACTGCAGCATTTAACAAACGTTACTTAGTTCCAATAATAATATGCAACTCACTTTTTAGCCCCTCCTGTTTGTGGTCCAACGTGCAACAGATGGATACGATTTTTATGATAATTACAATCCAATACACAAAATTTTTTATTATTATAACAATAATACAATCTGTTGATTTTAGTATTTAGTGCTTCGCTTTAATATGTTGTTGTGGTTCGTCCGTCTGACAATCCAAAGCCTGGTTTCGCATCTCTCGGAGTCCGCTTACTGTATTCATCTCTAGGTCTCCCTCTACAATTTTACCCCCCCCCCCCCTCATGTTCCCTCCAGTACTAAACCGGTAATACTTTGATGTCCCAGAATGTGTTCTATCAACCGATCCTTCCTTTAGTCAAGTTCTGCCACAAATTTCTTGTCTCCCAATTCTGTTCAGTACCTCCTCATTAGTTATGAGATCTGTCCGTCTCATCTTCAGCATTCTTCTGTACCACCCCATTTCAAATACCTCTATTCTCATCTAAACTGTTTATCGTCCATATTTCACTTCCAAATTTAACGTCAAAGCTGGAAACAAAGATGTAGAAGAAGTGGAGGAAATTTACTTCCATAAAGTAAAACTGACACGTGACAGAGTATGCAAAGAAATTAAATATTGACAAAAAAATTGCTACAGCAAAAACAATTAAAACAGAGAAATGAAATTTCGGTAATACGTTTGTCTTCGTAACGAATTAAATGATTCACGTAGCAAGATCGCTGGTTAATGTAAGCACGAAATATGTCATCGCAAATGTCAAATGTTGGTACATTAATAAACGATGTAACCGCCAGATTGTTGAATGTAAGTATGCAAACGTGCATGAAATGTCTTGTACATGTGCCGGAAGACATTTTGTGGAATGGCGTTCCATGCCGGTGCACATGGTCGGTCAATATACGAACAGTTAATCCCGTTTGTGGATGACGTTGTGGGTCGTCGTCCGATGATGACCGATATGTGCTCGACTGGATACAGATCTTGTAATGGAGCAGGCCAAGGCAATATGTCGACGCTCTGTGGAGCGGTATGTGACCGACCATTATCCTTTTGGAATGCTGTTGTTGATTGGCAGCACAACGAATTACTTCATCAGACTGACGTACAAATTCACTGTTAGGGTGCTTAAACGACGAGAGTGCTCCTACCGTCATACGAATTGCACGCCACACCATAACACCAGGTGTCGGTCTAGTGTGTCTACTTCACAGAAAGGATGGGTGCAGACCCTAAAATGGTTCAAATGACTCTGAGCACTATGGGACTTATCGTCTGAAGTCATCAATCCCCTAGAACTTAGAACTGCTTAAACCTAACTAGCCTAAGGACATCACACACATCCATGCCTGAGGCAGCATTCTAACCTGCGACCGTAGCGGTAGCGCTGTTCCAGACTATAGCGCCTAGAACCGCTCGGCCACTCCGGCCGGAGCAGGCCCTCAACTGGCGTCTTTCTAACCTACACACGGCCACCGCTACCACCGAAGCAGAACCAACTCTCTTCAGAAAACACAAGAGACCTCGAACCTCCCTCCAGTGAGCTCTCGATTGACACCACTGAACTCGCAAATGGCTGTGGTTTGGGGTCAGTGGAATGCACGATACAGGTCGTCTGGTTCGGCGCTGTCATTGAAGTAACCGATTCGTAACAGTTCCTTGTATCACTGTGGTGGCAACTGCTGCTCAAATTGCTGCTGCAAATTCTGCACAATACGCCAGAGCCATACGCCGAACACGATGGTCATCCCCATCGATGGCGCCACATGGACGTCCGGAGTCCAGTCTTCTTCCGACCGCACATTCTAATGACGACCGCTGCCAGCAATCATGTACGTTGGGTACATTCCTGCCAAATATTTTCTCATAGTCCTATTACACACCTCGTTCAAAACCAGTGAGGTGTCGATAATGACGCCTTTGTCGTCTTCAAGGCATTTTTGACTAACATCAACTCACCACTTCCAGTCTCAAAGGTAACTAACGCTCACGAGTGTTACAGCATGTATTTAAAGCAAACCTTACTTGCATTCCCATAGTGGCGCTACCCACATGCAAATCGCATTAAACTGGAACTGACACCATGTTTCAGATGTAGAAACACTCCTGCTAATCATTCGTTTATGTCGCACAACTCCTGTTTGGTGCTGCGATTTTTTTCCGTCGGTGTAAAAAGCAGATTAGCGGAGACAAAGAGGACATTTCTGGCCAAAAGAAGTCTAGTAGAAGCAAACATCGGCCTTAAATTGAGAAAGTGATTTCTGATTGTGTAGGTTTGAGGTTTATCATATTATGGTAGTGAATAATGAATGGACTTTGGAATCTCTCGAAAAGAAAACAAGCAAAAGTTTGTGCCATTACAGAAGGATGATGAAAATTAGGTGTACTATTAGATAAAAAATGAGGCGCTTTTCTGCAGAATCGGCAAGGAGAGAGACATACAGGGAACATTGTCAAGAATAACAAAAAGGATTATAGGACATTTGTTAATACACTAAGAAATATATACGTTGGTGCTAGAGAGAGTAAAAACTGTGTAGAATGATAGGAATCGAACTACATTCAACAAATAATTGACGATGTTGCGTACAAATAGTACTCTGAGATGAAGAGGTTGGCACTAGACAGGAATTCGGAGCAGGTGGAACGCCCTTTGTTTTCTGCGTTCCCTCACATACTGTGGTTAGGGCAGGACTTTACACAAGCATCTGAAAAAAAAAATGCAGTGTTCGGTTACGTAGTAATTTATGGAATTGCTATCCATTCTCGAGAGTCTTCATGGTACGGTACTTTCCGAAAGTTAAGTGTGAAATTGGGAAAAAATACAAGTACTTCTCTCCACAACCTAGGCAGTTAAAATTGTTTACCTGGCTATTAACAATACTTAACGACACTTTTGGTTTGGATAGACTGTATTGGCTAAGAAAACCTTATTTAAATGTTATTACTCGATACTCTCATGTTATACACAGGCTTCTAAAAATTCTAGATGGGGAATTCAAAACGAAGAAGACATTTCAGTATTGATGAACCATTCAGCTGGTGTCAGTCTGAACAACATAAAATGTCATCTGCGTGTAGCATCGACAGTATATATGCTAAAATGCCTTGTTGCTTTGTACAGTTTGTGGGAAACATAATGATAATAATAATAATAATAATAATAATAATAATAGCAACTATACACACAATTTTTTTTATTTTTTTACGAACTCAACCAATTTCCAGTTACGATTGAGAAGGATAGTTGACCGGAAGAAGTCCTGGAGCAGTTGACTCTGTATAATCAGGAACAAGACACAGATGCAATAGGAGTACACAAGAAAGATCTAAGCACGAGAAAGACTTGAATTTATCAGCGTTATCGCATGATCTCATACTTGAAATATAAATATAATTGTAGATTGGGATAATTAAAAGCTCTTCACAACGGAAGGTTGTTACGGGAACCACAGTTCCTCTGTAAGCGTGATCCTTCTGCAGGTCATACCCTCCGGCCTTCCTCTGCCCTCTTGGCTGACTTACGAGTCATTTATAGTGCGACATGTAGTTTATCATGGACCTGGAAACACGATGAAATTTTGCATTTTCCATATATACAAATCGGTATCGTAGGCGAAATAAAGGTTTCTCGGGAGAAAAAATCCTAGTACCAAATGCATTTGGGCTCTCAAATATTTGAAGTCCACCTCACATCCACTTAGCCACCAAGTAACACACAAAATTTATGAACGATGAAGGAAAGGAATATTAATGTAATGAATAAAAACACGCACAACACAAGTGTAATATTTTGCAGTATTTGTTACTCACTTGACAACCAGTTTCTGGCTATTATGCCATCATCAGGTACAAAGATAAATATGTGATACAGTGAAATTTTGTAGGATCAAGTATTTTCAACTAGTGCATCTATTGAGTATCCCCATCTCCAGAGATGAAAAATGTTTGTGTCAGATTTAGGAACAAAATGAGAGAAAATATTTCTGTATAAATGCGACGTAAGAGTATCTAACAAAGAAAAGTGATGTGACACATTAATCGTGAACTGTATAAAAATTACAATAATTGTTCTTAGAAGAAAATAAATTGAACAATAAACTTTGGTGACCTCTTCCAAGAGTGTGACTGGACAAAATAATTTTGTATTTAATAGATGAGATTATGCAGGTAAATGAAGCAGCTGTGATTATACAAAGTAAATTTTTAACATAACAAAAAAATTATAGTAACTGACATACATGGAAATTGGATATGTGAGTAACTGGGGTAATTTACAACATGGTGTGGCTGGTATTATGAGTAGTATCTGCAGCAGGTAGGGGACAGTAAGGGAACTGCGTGTGGTCATTCAGTACTGAGTTTCGGCTGTGGACATATGTTTATTAATTTCCATTATTTCAAAATAGTTCGTCATACTTCCTTTATGGCTGTGATGTAATATTTGATGTTGCACCTTGTAACTATGGCCTTCTTTAAGTGGTTAGCCACCACTTCAGTGGTGTTTTTTCAAGGGGGGGCATACTGCCCTGCCGGACAGACCTATATAGAATTTTCCACAATTGCAAGTTATTACATATATTCCACACTTCTCCAAAGCCGAAGTGCTGTCTTTGACACTAAACAAGAAGTGCCATCACTGTTTCGCACATAAAACGATGTTTTTAAGTTCCTGGATCTGAGATTTTTAACACCGTTCAGCAAGACCTTTTCTAAATATGGACTCGTGCGCAGTGTGTTGCGTTCATGAGGTGGTGGGTCGAGAACAGTCTAAAGAAGAGAGTACACGTGTTGTTTCTGCTTTTTACATATTATGGAGTCCACCAAGGTAATGGAATAGTTGTTCGACTGCATTTATCCATTTGGAAGTTGTCTTCAGTCATGAGGATGGATATGTAAGATCGAATGGAAGGCGGAACGTTTACGGGTCGCTAGGTGTTGAGAATTAGCGTGTATTACAATATCTGTTGTAGGATTTCTGTAAATCTTGAAAGTCTGAATATGATCTATAGTTAGATGTAAATAATTTATGTAGTTACCCCCAGACTCCATTGCGTATTTTATACTGTTGTGTAGAGACTTTAGCTGCTTGAGGAATTTTTGATGTTGTCCAGTAGTACCTGTCCATACGCACAACACACTATCAACATACCTAAATCATTATTCAACCTTGGAAGAGAGTGGATTATTTTACAGAACTGTTTTTCAAAATTTCTACGTGAAGATTTCAGTAAGGGCTGAACTGATGGAGGATCACATAGCTGTTTGTATATCCTGCCATTGAACCGGAAATAATTTGTGTTAGGCAAGTTTGTGTAGAAAACCTTGTGCCATTTGTCACAACCAGGTTAATTCCTAATTCGCCCACTGTAGTAAGTCTATGCGAATGTTTACGCACTCCTGAACAGGTATATTAGTGTATAAGATGCTACATCAAAAGAGACTAGTTGGGTGCTAGGGGAGATTTGTATGTCTTTTAACTTTTTTCGACTATATCAACTGAATTAAGAATCCATGACTAGGTTTAAACTTGCTTTTGATCCGAATCACGTTATTTATTTCTCTGGCTAAATTGTACCATGGAGCTGAGAATGAAGGCATTACAGCATGGATTGAGATATTATCTTTATAAAGTATGGGAGCTACAGGATTCAAGTTGTTGCGAAAGTTCATGCCTACTGTCTGTTGTGACTTTTATCCACAGGCCTATGAAGCGTCAGCGGATCTCTCAGACAAGTGGTGGACTCTGGTTCGATTCTCAGTACCAATAAGGATTTTTTTTGTTGCAAGAATGGCTACAACCGAGTTTTCTGATTCAGGTGAAGGAATTTCGGTATGTACTAATAAGGGAACCTATGGATCCAATGTAGTTAACCATCCTTAGTTATCAGCATACTGACAACCTGTCATTCAAATACTGCCATCCTGGAATTCTTAATGTAAGAGATGCAGCTGTAGGCGATGGTACTGCACTGAATGTAGACAATAATTTTAATTTCATTTTAACTTCTCTATGTGTGAAAAGTATAACTTTTCGTTTTTATTTTGTGATCCTACCCGTAGTAACAAATCCTCCTTCACAGATCCCAGCAAATCTGAAAAACCACTTTCACATGAAAATTATTATGAATCCTCGCTCTCTTGAAGGAGCTATTTCCAACGAAGGGAAGAAAAGCTAGGGACTTGGCTGGTGCGTTCTCCTCTTTATCCACGTCCCGGTTCCTGGCTCTAATTGAGAAAGCCCTGTTAATTTGCCGGGTCGAGTACCCATTGTCACTGAACACCGTC
Organism: Schistocerca cancellata; assembly: GCF_023864275.1. Taxonomy (NCBI): domain Eukaryota; kingdom Metazoa; phylum Arthropoda; class Insecta; order Orthoptera; family Acrididae; genus Schistocerca; species Schistocerca cancellata. The sequence continues at coordinate 266,586,687 of NC_064627.1, forward strand.
CTCAAATGTGCAAGTTCCTTAGGCAAATTCTCTGCAACCGACACCGTATGTGCCCTGTGCACAAGGGTTTTAAGTATACCCATGGTCTGGGATGGGTGACGGCCACTTGAAGAATGCAAATACAAATCAGTGTGAGTGGGCTTACGATAGACAGAATGTCCCATCGTGCCGTCACTCTTCCGTTTAACCAAAACATCCAGGAATGGAAGACAGCCATCTTTCTCTAGTTCTCAGCTAGAGCTAGGAACCGGGAAGTGGATAAAGAGGAGAACGCGCCAGCCAAGTCCCTAGATTTACTTCCCTTCGTTGGAAATGTCTCCTTCAAGATAGGATTCTTAAGAATTTTCATGTGAAAATGTTTTTCCTTCCACCTTCTAGGATTTCGAATTTGCTGGGATCGGTGAAGGAAGGCGGGAATCTACAAAATACCGTGACAATGTGGTATGACCTATATAGGACAGACAACGCTTACAGTGGAACAGCATTGTACGGAACATCAACGTTGCACTCAGCTACTGCCACCCAGTAAGTCTGCAGCTGCAGAACATTGTATTTCTAACGGACATTAAATGGAGTACGACAAAACTTCGATTTATGCCGCAGCAACAACTTTTTGGGACTCCATTATCAAAGAATCCGTTGAAATACGCATTGCGGGAAATCTAATGAACCGTTACAGTGGTTACCAATTGAATAACGCACGGAATCCCGCCATCTTCGAAATTTGCTCGAGACGAAGACGCCAGAAGACTTCGATAGCTGCTGCCAGCGACAATACCGACGGCAGCTGAGTCTTGCAGTTCCACCAGCGAGGGCGCTGTCGCTGGGCAGTGTGGCCCTTGTCTCCGTGACTGCAACTCACGCGTGGCAGTACTATCAGCGCACTATGTAAGACAGAGTGGAGAACGTCTTCATTAGGATGCGGATCCTGTACACCTCCCGCAAACTCGATCCTCCTCATCCGCTTGTCTCACCCATCCTCTCCCACCCACGCCTGCTGCCGCACCTGTATTCCCACGTTCCACCCGGTCTCCATCTCTCCACCCTCCTCACCCTCTCCCAAGGTGGCTTCCACCAGCTCCCCCTCCCTGATGATGTAATCCTCCCCTCCATCTACCCCTCCTACCAACTTTGATCCTCCCCCTCATTTCCTGTGTCCTTTCCTTTCGGCACCCTCCCTCCCTTCTCTTCCCTTCCCTTCTCTTTCCTTTTCCCCTGTCTCCTCCCTCCTCCGCTCTTCCCCCGGGCTTCCCCTCCCCCTTCCTCCCTTCCCCCCGTCTCCCCTGCCTTTGTCATCTGCTCTCCCCTCTCCCTCTCTCTCTCCCACCCCCCCTCCTCCTTTCTTGGCAGGTCCCCGGACTCGTACACGGTTAGTGAACACTCGCGCGCCGGAGATCTACGCCTCGTGTTCTGTGTGTATCGTCGTTTTGTGCTTACATGGTTCTGTATTATTCGTTTTGTGCACCTCTGTTCACGTGTGACAATATTCGTCTCTGTCCAAGTGTCTGAACAAATTTTATCTTGGACTCTACGCCCGTGAACGGCTCCATGTATTTTAAATAGTGATTGTCTCCGTTTCTATGTCCACCATGTTTTTTCTCTCGATGTCTTCCTTTATATCTTGTGTGTATCTATGAGGCCAAAGAGTGGCGTACCATGTTGCTGCTGGCCTGCCTTTACCCAGGTTTGAAAATAACAGTAAAGAAAAAAAAAAGTCTTCGTCAGTCCTCGTTCGCCTCACCTGAAGATGGCTGGCAGTTGTCCAGCCGAAATATCGTGCAATGAAGTTTACGCCGACCGGCCGAAAGCCCGAAAACTTTTTTACTGTTGATTCACCGGGAAAATTTCAAATTTTACATAAACATCGTTAAAGAAATGTTTAATCAGATGCGTCGGTTCTCAGTTGCAAAAGGAAAACTTTGTATTTGTCGGTTACAGCGCCATCTACCCGAATGGAAAACAGTGGTCTGAATAAACAGTACATATTTTTGATGTTGAAACTGAATATACAAAAATCTGGGAGGCTCCCACTTGAAGATGCAAAATTGACCCCACCCCACGTTGGAGGGGTGGTGAGTACACAGCGAGTTGTAGTAGACAGATGTTTCGTTTACTAATATTAACTTTTCATCCAGAATGTTTTTTTCTGTACGATGCGTTGTTTTCGAGAGATCTGGTTGTCTCAGGCTAAAACAAAGATCCTGTATCTGTACCCAGAAAAAGACCACGACATGTATGTCGGAGTGTGCGTAGTGTGGCTGAACGATCCCCCTCCAAGTGGGGAGGGGGAGCTGTTCAAATCACTCTCTATAAGTCACAGTTTCTCAGATTTTGTCATTGTAAACATTAAGCGAGATTTATGTTGGAGGAAGTAACAAATTGTGAATTCATTTTGTAACGTTCACATTCGAAATTATGTGAATAATGTTTCCCGAAGTGCATATACGTATACTGAAATGTCTCCTTCTGAAATTTGTACATCGTTTGCGCTCTCTCTCTCTCTCTCTCTCTCTCTCTCTCTCTCTCTCACACACACACACACACACACACACACACACACAAACTCAACGAATAGCGAACTGCGTATGTCTTCTAAAATCTTATCCATTTCTGTTCCGTATTTTCTCTTGTCTGATAGCCGTACAAGAAACTCAAGTATTTTGGAACAGTCTGGCAATATTGAATATCGTAGTTCCTAGTGGGAATATCGTACACTACAACTAAGGACTCTCATGTCATTGTGTCGCGAGTGTCGACCGACTACCAGCGTTGGTGATTATTTATTTAGCTACAGGAAGGATATTTTTTCTTACGTTGGCCTCTCTAGTCATAAGGAACATCTGAAAGTCCTGATGCAACTGTTACCTTCTTCCAAGTGTACAAATGCACCCACTGTTCCTTCATCAAAAATTTTGGACCTCTCCTTTGAGATATCACTACCATTGAAAGAAAATGTCTATCAGAGATAGAAAATCTGGGATATCGTCTGCAGTAACCTATTCTCCATGCAAAAGTCGATTAGATGTCGAAACATAAGTTAAGCAAGAACTCAGAGGCTACATAGGTTCTAAGAACGAAACCTAAAACGCGAGAACCAGAAACATACTAACAAAATGAGAAACAGAAATGTTTCAAAAAAAATAAATTTGCTTCTAAAGATGGCGATGATGAACCTTTCCAGTGCGATGTACCGTCTGATATGGACTTCGTAGCATCAGCTGCGCCGGAAGACAACTATGCTGCATGTTTGGCTTGCTATCTGTGTGTCCAACTCCATTATTCTGGCGCAGAGAACTAAAATTATATTAGTGATTAGTCCAATAAATAAAACTAACTTGCCCAATCAAACTACAAAAATATTGTGAGTTGGATTATACTTAATGGACACATCGCTAAAATTTCATTACACCTTGTTGTTTGTCAAATGTAGTTTGTTAAAAAAAATGGCTCTACGCATTATGGGACTTAACATCTGAGGTCATCAGTCCCATAAACCTAGAACTACTTAAACCTAACCAACCTAAGGACATCACACACATCCATGCCAGAGGCAGGATTCGAACCTGCGGCCGTAGCAGCAGCGCATTTCCGGTCTGAAGTGCCTAGAAATGCTCAGTCACAACGGCCGGCTGTCGTTTGTTACTTACATTTCCGACCATCAGTTCCACGTTATCCGACTATTTCATGTTATTCTCCATTCTACACATTCTTTATTTGACACTTTTGAAATGAGAATTTACGAAAATTACTTTTTGACATGATTTAAATTACCGTAATTCCTTTAAATTACCACAATAAGTTACACTCTATATTCGTTTTGGTCATTTAGTCATTCTCTTAGCATGTTATGCCAAATTCCTCTATTTTAATAGCACGTCTTGTAACCTGAATAAAGCAATCTCAATCAAAACAATCATCACCGAAGGGTGCCACTCTCGTTAGATCACACTAAATAAACAGATTAGTCGTAGTATATTGGTGAAGGGCGACCTTAGGGACGGCGGAGAAGAAGTGCAGAGATATTGTACTCAGGCTATAAAGATCTATCATCAATGGGTTTGGTTAATTCCCATATGTTGCTATAAAACTGTTGTAATAACGGTCCTACGTTCATAACACTCGCGATCAGTGTGCTGAAATTTCACAATCAAATACGCCGCTACGTTTTTCTGGAACAAAAACTGATTAAAACCTTGAGCAAGTTAATCACAAACTGCTACAAGTGCATGAAAATCTGATATGAAACGTCATGAAACAGCATTAAAAAATAGAGAAACGAGGAGGGAGGATAGGGAACTAAATGGGCCGAATTTGGCTGCCTTAAGAGGTTTACGGAATTACATAAAACCCAAACCAGTGTGCACTCAAGGCTTTGAATTGCCGTTCTGCCGACCCTACTGACCAGACCAGCGATTTACACCTTCAAAAAGAAAAACAAACTGGTAGCACGATTACAAACGTTATTTTAAGTACGCAGCCAGCCAAGAGGGAAACTGAAAAAGTTAGAGAAATCTTGGACTGGAGCTGAGATGAACTGAGCTGTAATATCGACTGCTACGCCCAAACCACGCCTGTTTGATACGTACCAGATATTGAATAACGGGTTTTGCTATACTGAACCAGTGTCAAGCCTCAAAAGTAATGGATAACTTTTTCTCATTTCGAAATGTTTTAAACACAAATGATTTTTGGTTGTGTTTGCGTGGGGTAGCTTATAGATGGAAACACCAAGATAAATGCATGCTTGAACGTAATTGCAGCTGTTAGACAAGCGTCCACATCGCGCTGTTTTATTTTAGCTCGAACGGAATCAATACAACGTCCTCAATATGTTGCACGAGCCAGTCATGGCCAGACTAGTGTTCTTTGTAGTTATAAGTGCATTAACTCGGGGCTAAGTGACTTCCAACGTCAGCAAACTGTTGGTGCTCGTCATGCTCGTGTGCTTCCATAGGTAAGGCAGCCCAAGCGTTTGCTGTTTCGAGAGGCACCGTATCGAGCATCTGTCTCGCATGCAGAGAAAGCGGAAAAACATCGTCCAATAAGTCACAACTCGGACGATAATATGTGTTGAGTGATCGTGACAAACCGTCGGTTGAAAAGGATTATGACGAAAAATAAGATGACGGAAGCTGTAGACCTGAATATCGCAGCCGCGCGGAGTGGCCGCGCGGTTTGAGGCGCCATGTCACGAATTGCGCGGCCCCTCCCGCCGGAGGTTCGAGTCCCTCGGACATGAATGTGTGTGTTGCTCTTAGCATAAGTTAGTTTAAGTAGCATGTAAGTCTAAGGACCGATGACCTCAGCAGTTTGCTCCCTTAGGAATTCACACAAGTTTGAACATTTTTTTTAAATATCACACTCACGAAACCGTTCGCATCAAAACAATACAATGGGAGCTCCATAAGCAGGGAACTGCAAGACGAGCTGGAATTCTAAAACCAGACATCAGTGATGCAAGTGCCCATAACAGGAAGACGTGGTCCGAAGCCATATAACCTGGGCTATGAAGAAATGGGAGAAAGTCATTTGCTCGAATGAGTCTCGTATCACAGTGTTTCCAACTTCTGGCCGATTTTACGTCCTAGGAGTGGAACATGGCAGAGGTTCCCTGATGATTTGGGCAGCTATGTCGTGGTATTACATGGGCCCCATGGCTACTTTCCAATGCACCATTACTGCCACGGATAATGTGTGTGGTGTCGTCTGCAGAACGAATCTAATGCGAAACACTGTACCTCAAAGACGTCACCACAAATACAGACGTTCGCTGCCAAAGGCAGCAACGTATCGGAGTAGTCGGTATGGAAATAATCCCAAGAAGCCGGAAAGTACTGTGGTGTGAAACAACAACTCTATAATGGAGTGCTAAATGTTGTAAACGTCAGCAACAGTATCAAAAACCTGTCATGAGTGTAGACACTAGTTGTTTTCAAAGTTAAGTATTTACAATGTTCACGTTTTAATAAATTACTAATAATATGCGTGTGTGCTGTAGTACTTGAACGACCTCCTACTGAACTTAGACTTGCTACAAAACGCCACAATGTCACCATCCTGGCTGACAAGCTGTATCCAAGCGTGACGCTAGGTTGCAAGACGACAGTGCCCCTGTTCACGCAGCTAGCATCGTCGAGGACGGCTTTTGTCAGCATGAGGATGAATTGTCGCAGCGCCACAGTCACCAGATCTCAATAATAATGTGCCCTTTCGGAGAGAAGAGTGCGTAATCGCTATCCATGTCCATTATCACTACGTGATCTTGCCACTGTTATGAAAGAAGGATGGTATAATATTCTCTCAAAATCATACAGGAACTGTACTTATCTATTCCGAGATGACCGGAAGCTATTTTGAATGCCAACGGTTTTCCTTCACCGTATAAGCCATAGTAACGCGTTGTATTTCTAGTGTATCTATATTTTTGACCAATCCCTGTGTCTCATAGGGCAACGGCCTTGCCCCAGTGGATACACTGGTTCCCGTGAGATCACCGAAGTTAAGCTCTGTCGGGTGTGGCCGGTACTTGGATGGGTGACCATCCAGGCCGCCATTCGCTGTTGCCATTTTTCGGGGTGCACTCAGCCTCGTGATGGGAATTGAGGAGCTACTCGACCGAATAGTAGCAGCTCCGGTCACAGAAAACCATCGTAACGACCGGGAGAGCGGTGTACTGACCACACGCCCCTCCTATCCCCATCCTCAACTGAGGATGACACGGCGGTCGGATGGTCCCGATGGGCCACTTGTTGCCTGAAGACGGAGTGCTGCTGTGTTTAATAGGCAACAGACAGTGAATGACGGGTCTAACTATACTGAAACACTGTCAAGCATCAACGGTAACGAATCATTTTTAACACTTTGGAATGTACTAAATACTAATGATTGTTGGTTGTGTTTGTATAAGGTAACTTACTTGTTCCAGTTTTACGTTAGTAAATTCACATAACTTAAATAGTCATTAATTCAGCAAAGTGAGAGCTTACGTCTGAACGCAGTACTATATGGATGCAAAAACTGGATAATAAGATAACCGAAGCGTTTGAAATGAGGTGCTACCGAAGGATGCGGAGAATTACCTATATTGATAATGAAGATGAGGTCCTCCACAGAATAGTGAGGGAAAGAATATGTGGGATGCTCTGACCAAAGAAGCAACAGGATGATGGGACATGTGTTAAGACATTAGGGAATAACTGCGTTGGTAAAACAGAGACTAGAATGTACTCAGACAATTAATCGAGGTCATTGAATGCAGGTGCTACTCTTGGATGAAGAAGTTCAACGGGGTAATTAGTCATGGCAACTTCCGTTTCGGATGGAGAGTGGGGCAGTGGCTGGTCATTATATGAGAATTAACGATAACACCTTCAGACGTGTGTTTGAATCTCTTTATTCAAATGCGACCGGTTTCGGTGACACACTGCGCCGTCAGCAGGTCTCTCCACCGGGAATCACAGCAGCCTGCATTAAACGTTTCATAAATTCTGACCCTCACCAACAAAAACTGTAAGGTCTGTAGCGATACTCCATTAGCTTAATGAGGTCAAATAAAAAAAAAAACTCAGTAAAATATAAAAACCACCAAACGTCACTTAATCTCGGCGCCTTGTGTGACCCTTACTGAAATAAAATATTACACCTTCTTGTAGAAATGGTAAATAGCCAATCAGTTGCAAAATGAAAGGTTTATTGAAACCACTTTAAATGTTCTTCAGAAGGAAATTCTGACGAACACGAAAAACGTCATACAGAATATAAATGTAACTACAGAAGAACAGTGATACCTACCTGTAAGGAAACAGGTATTTCAACATTCACTTCAATCACTTGAAGATGAAAACACAAATGATGAATCTGATTATGTACTTGTTCTTTACTTGTCACAAGACGGTAACAGTTTTTAAGATCGTTGTGACAGAACAGAAGACTGAGTTACAGAGGTATCAAGCTTCTACGAAAGAAAAACTAGAGGATTAGAAAGTTTGTGATTCAATTCCAGTGTAGAAGTCACCCATAAATAATAAAATGAGTACGTGGCTGAAGCACACCAAAATCTGTCTCGCGCCTGGATAAGAACGACATACGAGAATATAAAAGACAGTTTGTTCCTGAATTTCAATCATAGAATAATACGAACTAACCGTTAAAATGATGTGACATCAGCATTCACCAAGACCCGGCAAACATCTGGAAAGAAAAGTAATCAAGTGCCTTCCGACTATTGTTTAAAAGTGCCGTCTTTAGCTTCAATATAATATTATCGATATGAATCATCGTTTACTGTTCATCAGTAGTAATCAATATCATCGCTGTAGAACGAGTTCTGTTCCTCAACAGCTCACCGTGGATGTTGACTGGGGCAGTATGAGACCAGATCAAGTGGCGGAAACAATAATCTGCACTTTATGTGCACCCTAATAAATGAACAAGAACAGGACAGAATCTGTAATACCAACAATAGTATTAGTAGCTGGGTAACTGTTTAAGCGGTTTTATTGTAGTTTTGTAGTGGTTGAAACTAGTTATAGTACTAACATTTTTGCAGTATTATCATTTTTAAAAGTATCTCGAATAAATTATATATACACTTATTATTACAAGTGCCGTGTGCTGGACATTTTCGCAGGAGATATATATATATAAATTACATTGGCTCAAAAGAAAAACGCCTTTTGCGTGCTGCACATTTTTTAATTTGCACAGAAAAAACAGTTGAAAGCAAAACCGGAGAAAGTTGGCCCCACTTACTGAAACAAATGACACTATACACACAGTAAAATTGTGTGTATATAATTGAAAATAGTGGCATAAAGAAAAAATGCAACCTTTTAACCAGTTTTATTAGTACTAATGAAATAGACGTTGACCTTTAAGTACAAGGGGCGTCCAAAACGAAACGAGCCGGAGGCATAGTTACAGAAGTATTGACCCTGGCTGTTGAGACACGTCCCACTGTGACAAAAGGCGGTGAATTGCTACCTCATAAAATTCCCAGGGCTGCGATGTTAACCAGTTCCACAAGTACAGCTGTACGTCGTCCTCCGACATGAATCGTTTGCCCCTCAGAGCCTTTTTAAGGGGGCCACAAAGGACATAATCACAGGGAGAGAGGTCCGGACTGTATGGAGCGTGGCCGAGAATCTCCCATTTGAATTTATGTCGGACTGCCGCCACTGTGTTGGCCGTATGAGGCTTTGCATTGTCGTGCAGGAGAATGATCTCACGGGTGAGATTGCCTGGTCGTTTTGATTTGATCGCTTGGCGATGGGTGGTCAAGGTTTGCGAGTAATGCTGCAGGAAGTGAATCAGAAGGGGGCCATTTTGGTCAAAGAAGAACATCAGCATAACCTTTTCCTGCACTCGTGTGGGCGACGACGTCCAGCTGTACGTGGAACTGGTTAACATCGCAGCCCCGGAAATTTTATGAAACAGTCAGTTACCACCTTGTGTCACAGTGGGACAAGTGTCTCAAAGGCCAGGGTCAATACCTTTAACATACAGGTACTGGTTTCTGTAATTATGCCTCCGGCTCGTTTCTTTTTGAACGTGTCATATACTTTTTCCATTTTATTGTAAAAATCTCAACGAACTGTTTTAAACCTGTAACATATAAATGCAAACGAGAACTTGTATGTGCAAACGAAAAAAATCGTTTGACATTTCAGGACACACATTGAAGATGCTTGTAATTAAGGCGAAAAGCGTCTGGGTGCACAAGACAGTTAAAAAACCTTAATGTGCAACATTCAAACGACGTTTATCTTTTGAACCACTGTAACTTATTATTACATACAAAAGTGTAAGCTGTGTGACCTATATTATCTTCCCAGATAATGGACTGTAATTATGAAGAATTAACAAATAAAGCAATTTTATTACTACAAAAAAAAGCTTTTGAAAAGTCTTTATCGGTGCAGCACTACAGTGAAATACATTTAACATGAAACACAAGGGACTACAATATTATTCCATTTTAAACAAATTTTGTGATAAAAGAAGCATTAGGAAAAAACGGCTACCACTGCGGTATCTTTTGCCGTATATTCGATTCCTAATGTTCTTACATTTTCAAAAAACACAGTTTTAAATTTTTCTCATTCACAAAAAGGGTAGTTCTTCAGATCCGCCCAACCGAATCCTTCATATAATTGAAGGTGGAGGTGAGGAGAAAGGAAAGGAAAGAAAGGGATTACCGACGTCGGCTGCATCGGGACATTACCCGGAATCAGCGGCGACGAGCGAAAATGTGTACTGGACCAAGATTCGAAACCGGGATCTCCTGCTTACCCGAATACCGGCCCGATACACATCTTCGCTCTTCGCCGCTGATTCCGCGTAATTTCCCGATGCAGCTGTCATCAGTAATCCCTTCCCTTTCCATTCCTTTCTCCCCACCTCCACCTCTAACTGACATATAATGTATCACAGCTGTGGATTCCACGTGGTGTCCGAAAGAACAAACACCACGCATTCACACAACTGACTCTTACCAGTACATCGATTCTTTCATTAGAGACCTCCCCTTTCTGAACACTGTGAAATTTTTTTTCGATTGCTACGGTAAAATAAGCTATCGATATTGAAGATATATTTCACGTCATAGTCTTTAAGTAATGAAGGCAGCTTAGACTTCAATAAATCTATAATCTTAGTCGATAAAATGTAGCTTCCCCGCGATCATTTTTTTCACGATGCAATTTTGTTTCTTTAAACGTCCCAAGCAGCCTAAATTTGCGTAAAATTCGTACTATAAAAGTGCTGCTATGAGAACATTCTGAGATCTAGCTCCTTCGAACCAAAGATGCAACGTAGTTTCACCGTACTCATACGTTTTGCCCTTGATTCGATATCGCCGTAATTTCATCTCTGTTTCTAATTCTCGCCTGAAATTTCCTCTTTCGACCATTTTTGATCAGCTGCATGAAGCAGCGACAACTTCGTTTCAAGTGATTTCTCTGTCATTAAATTCGTACTACCTGTGCTTAAACCAAAATCCACTAATTTCAACACTCTTGTCATCAGACTCAAAAGCTGAAGTGTTTTGGACTGTAACAATCACTGTATACTTTGTACAGTGTAAAAAAACTGATATTCTGGTAGATAATCACTTTGCAGAAATCAGAATGCGGATTCTTTCCGTGTTAACGTCTTTTAATTCGTGTTAAGTGAAACTGGAACCGCAGTATTATTTTGTTTAACCGATATTTTTTTTACCAAGCGCTTTTATGTTAAATGTATTTCATCGTAGTGCAACTTAATGTTAGCACTTAGGGTCTCACGAGCTGGTTGCTTGAGAACGACCGTACGGCTTATGCCGGTTGGCGTAATTTGCGCTTCTGATGAGGGCAGGTGCCGGCCACGTTCCCAGAGAATGTCGTCAGGAGGAACCAAGTTTTAACGGCGAGCGGTAGGGCTCCATGCGGAACCGAGGGAAGAGATACAGTGAGGGGTGGATCTCCCGATTACAGCCCTCTCTGCAACGGCAGGGAGCGTCAAATGCGCGTCTATTAAAACCAGCGATTAACTGCTAATCCTCCTCTTAAAGTTCCCTTCCCCTGTGCTTTCAGTGTCGCTGCCCCAATCTCTTCCAGTAAAATACTTCTAATTGGAAAGATACCACTCTGCGATACGGTGCCGTGCCAAATACCGAAACAGAAATTTTCCTTTTTTAGTCTAGCAGCGGAAAATACGCAAGAGGTATTTCGAAGAAAAAGTGCTGTTGAGAACTATTCAGAATTTTAATTTTTACGCTAACTTTAAATCTGTGCAAAAGAATATATTGTAGCCGTATAAGTTCAGGCGTCTTGGACACCTGGGGCAATTTTCAAATTATCCTTGGCCGATGACGAGCTGTTGCTCGTTTTTGACGTACCCAGATGTACCTAGCATAGTAGCTGAGGAGCAGTTCTTTTTTTACAAGGTAGCGCTGTCAAAAACCCTGAAGAATTTTATAGAATATATTTAGCAGTTTCTCCTTACTTAAAGAGATGGAGGAGGAAGTGTGTCAGATGTTAACAGCCCATCAACAAGCGTCTTTGATAACAGAGCACCATCTCTTGAAAACTATAGCTCTCCAAATCACCTTTGCGAAATCGGAAAAAGACCTACATCAAAGTGCAGAATGGCGGTTGAAGTCCCACATCTAGTTGAATCTGCTTACTGTAGTCAAGGTTTTGTCTCCCTCTTAATTTTAAAATTTTTACAATACCCCCCTCCTCACCGCACACTTCCCACCGTTTCAAAATGCCATTTTCTTGATGCCTCAGGATGTATTCCAGGCATGGAATCGCGTGGGAAATTGATCAAACTAGTCTTCGGACTGATGACCACATCAAGCAATGAAAAAAACGACCCACACAGTCCTTTGAAAAACTACACTTATTTATATCTCAGTTCACCAGCCATCTAAAAGTATCGAAGTTCAACCTCTATTAATTTTGGGCTTAATTCTGCTGAGTTTGGCTGTCATCAAATGAAATAGGAATAGTCTGGTATCAAATAGATCAGCAAGAGTTGTTCAAAACTCTTCAGGTGAATACTCCAAAAGCAACTGTATGAACATCAAAAAACTCTGCTGGCACGCGAGTACTAAGCAAAGAAGAGAAGACGAAAAACTGAAAGGTGAATTACCTCTTACATATTTTTCTCACTGATTACTAAAGAGCTTTAAGTTGAAGTTATATTTTTAAATTTAATTTATGATTTAGTTCATAAGTCTAAACAGAAACTCCAGGTGAGGTAGCACCTCCTGTGAACAATGCTTAGAGAGTACGAGCCAGAACAGTGAAGCTGGAAGCTCCCGTAGCGAAGGCATGAAATATCCATGTAAGTCTTCGTGAGTTGTTGGCTTTGTATCTATCTAGCATGAAAAAGTCATGCAGAACGGTGTCAGCGAGATATAAAAAAATCAATTACATTCATGTTAACTGAAAGGAAAAGGAATTGTCAAGAGGCAACAGGAAGGAGTCAAATGAAAGACAGCTGGTCAGATTCAGATCAAACTCTATCGACTACTCACTTTATTAACCTTTCATCCAGGTTTCAGTTTCAATAGTAAGGGCTGAAATAGGAATGTGGGATGCTGCGGATGAGTCTGCTAAATGGTCAACACTATTTCACGCCTCCGCTGCGAGAACTTCCAGCTTCACTATTCGGGCTCGCACTGTACACAGCGGAGTCATCCTATCGTCGACTGACCTTTGTTCACTGGAGCTACTACCTCACCCGGACCTTCTATTTAGACTTGTGAACTAAATCATAAATTAAAGTTAAAAAATTAACTTCAACGTACGTGTAAACTAACTAATAGTAACTACTCTATTCAACCACCCTTCCAAGTACTTTGCTTCTCCTGACATATTTATAGTATCATCGGCAGTCCTCAAGGCTTTTATTTCTTCTCCCTGAATTTTACTTCCCTTTCCAAATTTTGTTTCCTTTACAGCTTGCTCAGTGTACAGACTGAATAACATTGCGGACAGGATACAACGCTGAGTCACTCCCTACTCAATTACTGCTTGACTTTCATTTAATTCGACTCGTAAAATTGCAGAATGGTTTCTATACAAGATGTAAATAACCTTCCGCTCCTTGCGTTTTATCCCAGCTACTTCAGAATTTCAATGACTGTACTCCAGTTCTTTTTTCTTCTGTGTGTGTGGGGGGGGGGGGGGGGGGCTGGTAATCAGTTTTCTGACTGGTTTGATGCAGTGAATTCCTCTTCTGTGTTAACTTCTTCATCTCTGATTAGCACTTGCAACCTACTTCCTCAATTATCTGCTTTATGTATTCTAATCTCTGTCTTCCTCTAGAGTTTTTGCCTTTCACAGTTCCCTCTAGTACCATGGAAGTCATTCCCTGATGTCTTAGCAGATGTCCTATCGTCCTGTCCCTTCTCCTTATCAGTGTTTTCCACATGTTCTTTTCCTCTCCGATTCTGCGCAGAACCTCTTGATTCCTTACTTTACCGGTCCGCTAATTTTCAACATTCTTCTGCAATACCACATCTCAAATGTTTTGATTCTCTTCGGTTGCGGTTTTCCCTTAGTCAATCTTCCACTACCCTACAATACAGAGCTCCAGACGTACATTCTCAGAAATTTCACCCTGAGATTAAGGCCTATGTATGATACCAGTAGATTTCTCTTGGCCACGAATGCTCTTCTTGTCAGTGCTAGTCTGCTTTTGATGTCCTCCTTGCTCCGTCCGTCATTGGTTATTTTGCAGCCTAGGTAGCAGAATTCCTTAACTTCATCTACTTCGTGGCCATCAATCCTGATGTTAAGTTTCTTGCTGTTCTCATTTCTGCTACTTATCATTACTTTCGTCTCTCTTCGATTCACTCTCAGTTCATATTCTGTCCTCATTAGGTTGTTCATTCCATTCAGCACATCTTGTAGTTCTTCTTCACTGTCATTCAGAATAGCACTGTCATCTGCGAATTGTATCATTATATCACTTCACTTTGAACTTTAATTCCACTCCTGAAGCCTTCTTTTACTTCCATCATTGCATCTTCGATATACAGATTGAACAGTAGATGGGGAAGATTACATACCAATCTTACACCCTTTATAATCCGAGTACTTCGTTCTTGGTCGTCCACTCTCATTAGTTCCTCTTTCTTGTACGTATTGTATATTACCCGCCTCTCCATATAACGTACCCCTATTTTTCTCAGAATTTCGAGCATCTTGCACTATTTTACATGGTCGAACGCTTTCCCTAGATCGATAAATCATGTGAAAGTGTCTTGCATTTTTTTAGTTTGATTCCATTATCAACCGCTGTTAGCTTTCTCAGAAGCTTTCTCTAAATATAATATGTACGTCTGCGTTTCTTCTTAGATAAGTAAATTGTCACTACTGCCGGCGGTTCGAGTCCTCCCTCGGTCGTGGGTGTGTTTGTTGTTCATAGCATAAGTCAGTTTAAGTAGTGTGTAAGTCTCGGCACCGATGACCTAAGTAGTTTGGTATCTTAGGAATTAACACACAGTTGAACATTGACTACTGCCTGGCTTATTGCTACACTTCTGTATAAACCAAACTATTCTAAACTACTCTTCCCCAAGAAAGGACTTCTACCAGCTTATCCATTCTTAATTCAATAATTCCTGTCGGTATTTTCAAATCACGACTTATTAACTTATTTACATTAATTACAGGCTAATATTATAGCTATTAGGAGCAGTATGTTTTTAGGTTCGTTAGTACCTCCAAGTACACGTGGCAAGAGCAACCTTTAATGGGTATTTTCATTTGGGAACTAGGGCAGGTGCTGAGTTTGGACACGTGGACTCAAAACGGTCTTTCTATACTGACAGGCGTAGTCCACTTAATGGTGCAGTTACAACAGTGCAGAAAACATCAGGTAATAAATTATTTGACTTGTTTGTGGATAGACTGTTAGACGCAGAGAGAAAACAACTAACACAGTGAAGTGGGTGCATATTAAGGTGCCAACGATCACATTATCTTTACTTATACCCCCAACACCGTGTATACTGCTTCATCTTTCAGCTTCAGCTTCTTTGCTTAGTAGTGGTCTGCCATTAGGCTCTTGATTTTCATAAAGCTGCTTCTCTTTCCTCCGAAGGTTACTTTAGTTTTCCAGTAGGCCGCCTTTTACTCTTCATGTTAGTTTAATTTTTAGCTGTCTACACCGCCTTTTGTTTGCACCATTTGCTGCATTTTTATATATTTCTTCTTACGCCAGTTACATTCAGTATCTCGTGCCTTATCCAAGTACTGCTGCTTCGTTTTGTATTTTTACCTATTTCACCCTCTACTCCCTTCATATTTGAACTTTTAAGTTACACGTTCGTCTTCTGTTGTATTCGTTTCCCCTTTTCCACTCAATCGCTGTCTAATGCTCCTTCTGAAATTCTGAACTACTTGTGACTCTTTTCATTTGTCCGCTTTCCATTGCCTCAGTTTCCCACCTTCTTGCAACCTCTTCAGCTTTAACCTGCAGTTCATAACCAACAATATTCACTTCTGCCCTAGAAATTTTTTTCAGTTTAAAATCTAGTTTATTTGGTAAAGTGATGCGGATGATTAAAAAAACAGAGAAACTGAGGAAAGACATTTTTGAAATTTAGTGTTCGCAAAAATGCCGAAGATTGGATGGGTAGATAACTAATCGGATAACTAATCGAATCTTGGATATAAGAGCTTTGTGTTTCAACTTGACCAAGAAAAGGGGCAGGTTGACAGCACAAAAAATTTGAGGCATCAAGGAACATGTAGTTAAGTTTGTTATGAAAGGAAGTGTGGGGGAGCAAACAGTTTAGAAGGCGACCAAGGTTTCACTACAGCAAACAGGTTCGAGTGATGTAGGCTGCAGAAGTTACGCAGAGATTATAAGCATACACTAACGTGGTGAGTTCCTTGAAAGGAGCCTTCGGGTTCAAAACCACAACAAGGTCTACCGGTTCTAGTTCGTGTTAAACGTGGAACACGGAGATTTAACTTTCCCCTGACGTCTTTTTTTAAACTAGTGATTGTTATCGCATTATGAGTGACTCTTAATAAGAGACCGTAGAAAAGTGTATTAACATGAAGTATTATAGTTATTGCGTCCTCTGGAGAAGGGAAAGTTCCATCTCATGAGCTTCATCTTCTCTTCCGTGAAAAAACCGTTATGAGTTAAGTAAAATTTTTCAAACAGTAAATGCTGCTCTTTAATGATCTTCTTAGGGCAAGTTTTGGTCAAATTATTGCAGACAAAAAGCACTCTATAATATATGGAATTGTTACATCAAACTCTTGTTGCAAATCAGAATGCCGAAATTGTCTGACTCTTACGTGTCGTCCGTACCCAGGAAGTGAAATTCTAGAGTGACGCGTAAGCGGTAAGAAGTAAATAGAAATTAATGAAACCCGATCGCAGTCATCTGTCTAACTAAACTAACTAATAGTAACTACTCTATTCAACCACCCTTCCAAGTACTTTGCTTCTCCTGACATATTTATAGTATCATCGGCAGTCCTCAAGGCTTTTATTTCTTCTCCCTGAATTTTACTTCCCTTTCCAAATTTTGTTTCCTTTACAGCTTGCTCAGTGTACAGACTGAATAACATTGCGGACAGGATACAACGCTGAGTCACTCCCTACTCAATTACTGCTTGACTTTCATTTAATTCGACTCGTAAAATTGCAGAATGGTTTCTATACAAGATGTAAATAACCTTCCGCTCCTTGCGTTTTATCCCAGCTACTTCAGAATTTCAATGACTGTACTCCAGTTCTTTTTTCTTCTGTGTGTGTGGGGGGGGGGGGGGGGGGCTGGTAATCAGTTTTCTGACTGGTTTGATGCAGTGAATTCCTCTTCTGTGTTAACTTCTTCATCTCTGATTAGCACTTGCAACCTACTTCCTCAATTATCTGCTTTATGTATTCTAATCTCTGTCTTCCTCTAGAGTTTTTGCCTTTCACAGTTCCCTCTAGTACCATGGAAGTCATTCCCTGATGTCTTAGCAGATGTCCTATCGTCCTGTCCCTTCTCCTTATCAGTGTTTTCGACATGTTCTTTTCCTCTCCGATTCTGCGCAGAACCTCTTGATTCCTTACTTTACCGGTCCGCTAATTTTCAACATTCTTCTGCAATACCACATCTCAAATGTTTTGATTCTCTTCGGTTGCGGTTTTCCCTTAGTCAATCTTCCACTACCCTACAATACAGAGCTCCAGACGTACATTCTCAGAAATTTCACCCTGAGATTAAGGCCTATGTATGATACCAGTAGATTTCTCTTGGCCACGAATGCTCTTCTTGTCAGTGCTAGTCTGCTTTTGATGTCCTCCTTGCTCCGTCCGTCATTGGTTATTTTGCAGCCTAGGTAGCAGAATTCCTTAACTTCATCTACTTCGTGGCCATCAATCCTGATGTTAAGTTTCTTGCTGTTCTCATTTCTGCTACTTATCATTACTTTCGTCTCTCTTCGATTCACTCTCAGTTCATATTCTGTCCTCATTAGGTTGTTCATTCCATTCAGCACATCTTGTAGTTCTTCTTCACTGTCATTCAGAATAGCACTGTCATCTGCGAATTGTATCATTATATCACTTCACTTTGAACTTTAATTCCACTCCTGAAGCCTTCTTTTACTTCCATCATTGCATCTTCGATATACAGATTGAACAGTAGATGGGGAAGATTACATACCAATCTTACACCCTTTATAATCCGAGTACTTCGTTCTTGGTCGTCCACTCTCATTAGTTCCTCTTTCTTGTACGTATTGTATATTACCCGCCTCTCCATATAACGTACCCCTATTTTTCTCAGAATTTCGAGCATCTTGCACTATTTTACATGGTCGAACGCTTTCCCTAGATCGATAAATCATGTGAAAGTGTCTTGCATTTTTTTAGTTTGATTCCATTATCAACCGCTGTTAGCTTTCTCAGAAGCTTTCTCTAAATATAATATGTACGTCTGCGTTTCTTCTTAGATAAGTAAATTGTCACTACTGCCGGCGGTTCGAGTCCTCCCTCGGTCGTGGGTGTGTTTGTTGTTCATAGCATAAGTCAGTTTAAGTAGTGTGTAAGTCTCGGCACCGATGACCTAAGTAGTTTGGTATCTTAGGAATTAACACACAGTTGAACATTGACTACTGCCTGGCTTATTGCTACACTTCTGTATAAACCAAACTATTCTAAACTACTCTTCCCCAAGAAAGGACTTCTACCAGCTTATCCATTCTTAATTCAATAATTCCTGTCGGTATTTTCAAATCACGACTTATTAACTTATTTACATTAATTACAGGCTAATATTATAGCTATTAGGAGCAGTATGATTTTAGGTTCGTTAGTACCTCCAAGTACACGTGGCAAGAGCAACCTTTAATGGGTATTTTCATTTGGGAACTAGGGCAGGTGCTGAGTTTGGACACGTGGACTCAAAACGGTCTTTCTATACTGACAGGCGTAGTCCACTTAATGGTGCAGTTACAACAGTGCAGAAAACATCAGGTAATAAATTATTTGACTTGTTTGTGGATAGACTGTTAGACGCAGAGAGAAAACAACTAACACAGTGAAGTGGGTGCATATTAAGGTGCCAACGATCACATTATCTTTACTTATACCCCCAACACCGTGTATACTGCTTCATCTTTCAGCTTCAGCTTCTTTGCTTAGTAGTGGTCTGCCATTAGGCTCTTGATTTTCATAAAGCTGCTTCTCTTTCCTCCGAAGGTTACTTTAGTTTTCCAGTAGGCCGCCTTTTACTCTTCATGTTAGTTTAATTTTTAGCTGTCTACACCGCCTTTTGTTTGCACCATTTGCTGCATTTTTATATATTTCTTCTTACGCCAGTTACATTCAGTATCTCGTGCCTTATCCAAGTACTGCTGCTTCGTTTTGTATTTTTACCTATTTCACCCTCTACTCCCTTCATATTTGAACTTTTAAGTTACACGTTCGTCTTCTGTTGTATTCGTTTCCCCTTTTCCACTCAATCGCTGTCTAATGCTCCTTCTGAAATTCTGAACTACTTGTGACTCTTTTCATTTGTCCGCTTTCCATTGCCTCAGTTTCCCACCTTCTTGCAACCTCTTCAGCTTTAACCTGCAGTTCATAACCAACAATATTCACTTCTGCCCTAGAAATTTTTTTCAGTTTAAAATCTAGTTTATATGGTAAAGTGATGCGGATGATTAAAAAAACAGAGAAACTGAGGAAAGACATTTTTGAAATTTAGTGTTCGCAAAAATGCCGAAGATTGGATGGGTAGATAACTAATCGGATAACTAATCGAATCTTGGATATAAGAGCTTTGTGTTTCAACTTGACCAAGAAAAGGGGCAGGTTGACAGCACAAAAAATTTGAGGCATCAAGGAACATGTAGTTAAGTTTGTTATGAAAGGAAGTGTGGGGGAGCAAACAGTTTAGAAGGCGACCAAGGTTTCACTACAGCAAACAGGTTCGAGTGATGTAGGCTGCAGAAGTTACGCAGAGATTATAAGCATACACTAACGTGGTGAGTTCCTTGAAAGGAGCCTTCGGGTTCAAAACCACAACAAGGTCTACCGGTTCTAGTTCGTGTTAAACGTGGAACACGGAGATTTAACTTTCCCCTGACGTCTTTTTTTAAACTAGTGATTGTTATCGCATTATGAGTGACTCTTAATAAGAGACCGTAGAAAAGTGTATTAACATGAAGTATTATAGTTATTGCGTCCTCTGGAGAAGGGAAAGTTCCATCTCATGAGCTTCATCTTCTCTTCCGTGAAAAAACCGTTATGAGTTAAGTAAAATTTTTCAAACAGTAAATGCTGCTCTTTAATGATCTTCTTAGGGCAAGTTTTGGTCAAATTATTGCAGACAAAAAGCACTCTATAATATATGGAATTGTTACATCAAACTCTTGTTGCAAATCAGAATGCCGAAATTGTCTGACTCTTACGTGTCGTCCGTACCCAGGAAGTGAAATTCTAGAGTGACGCGTAAGCGGTAAGAAGTAAATAGAAATTAATGAAACCCGATCGCAGTCATCTGTCTTCTACGAATTTTTTTTTCATCAATGAATCGTCCATTTCCGAGCGAGCGACGTATAACACAAATAATAATTGTCTCCACTCTGCAACAAGTACTTCGGTAAATTTTAAGAGAAAGACAAACGTGAGCTCTCGCATTAGAGCTAAAGTAATGAACTGACTGTACGAGGGCAAGGGCCCCATGAGTTGGCAGGCGACGGAACGTGAAGCAGTCGCAGTTCCCCCTTCCCTGTCCCTCCCTTATTAAGGATCGCTAACCCTGTACATTCCAGCTGTAGCCCATAACGCTGCACGGTTATGACGACATTCCTGTCCAGTTTTTAATTTTCAACTTTCAGTTTTGTATTCACACGAGTCAATATTTCATAATCCGAATGGAGGCTTGAAACAGTTAATAATTGGATTTTTAACTAACTTTGTAGCAGTACCTCCTTCGTTTCAGGCAGTAAAGAAAAAAATTTTAATTTCGTCAAATGGTACTGCACAGTCACAATGAAAAGAATACGAATAAGCGACTATGGGATATTCTGTTCGGTAATCAAAGAAGTATCAAACATTACGACCTCTCGGGTAAATATGTTAACGCGCAAGATTTTATTCCGCAAACGTTACGTGAAAAATATTTTCTACTCTGAAAATGTAACTTTTCGTTTTACTGCAGCCATTGTACACGAAAAATTCTCATTTCTCTAATCTCACATTTGTTTCCACCCGTATGTTCCAACATTTTCACCGTACGTCGCATTCCTACCAAACAGCTAGCTGAAACACACGTTTCCTTCATTTCATCACTGCATTCATTGACACACATCCCACAGCCAGGATATTACAAAAGAAAATTAAATTACGGTTGAAGAATTTAAAACAAAAATAAATTTAAACTTTCCATATTTTCATAGAATGGTTTGAAGAAGAATGAAGCGTATCTTCAGTGGGGCAATGGAACAATAATCCATGATCATTCGTATGTGGTATACAAACACATTTCGAAACAGTATCAGTACAGGTAAAGCTCCAGAAAAAAATGTTTTCTGTTATGGCTGTACATAACCAGAGTGTCTCTAGTAAACTACGTCGACAGTGAACTGCAAATACTATTGCAAAACGCGGGGAATTCTCCACAAGAATTTCAGTTGTTGAAATCATTAAAATAGCTGATATGCAACGTAATCCGTTGCTAGTATTTTTATTCAACACGGTTGCCGAGAACTTTGTCTGGAGTGGAATCGTTATTGAGGTTCCACAGAAATTTTCCATGACTTTCTTTTCCTTCCTTTTTGTAGAAAACTGACGATTTGTTATACGTTGCTCTATTTGGTTTTAGGAAAGGTAACGCTACCAGAGAGGGTACTTTGACGTTGCGCTTCATGATGGTAGCATGACTTATAAAGAAACAAGGCACTTCCATAAGGTTTGTCGTTTTAGATAATGCGAACACAATGTGGCATGGTACGAAATCTTCGAAATCATCAGGGTCATATGTGTAAGCTTTAGTGAAAGCGGAGCTATATATCATGCGTGCATGAACGAAGTGCTCAGATTAGGAATTGTTTTAGACAGGGTTTTAGTTTTTCGTCTCCACTGTTGAGTCTATACGTCGAAGAAGCAATAACGCAAATAAAGAAAGGTTCAACAGTGGAATTAAAATTCAAAGTGAGAGGATATCAGTAACATGATTCACTGATGACATTGGTAAATGAAATTAAAATTATTATGAGATCCTGAGTAAGCCGAAAGTAGACGAAAGTAGACGAAAGTGATGATGAGTAGCAGAAACGAGATCAGCGGTAAACCTAACGTCAAACGCAGCAGACGAAGTGAAGGCATTATTCTACTTTTCAAGTGAAACACAAATGATGGACGAAGCAAGGAAGGCATAAAAGCCGGACTAGCACACGCAAAGAGGGCATGTCTTGGCAAAAGAAGTCTACTAGTATCGAACATCGGCCATCAGTTTGAGGAAAAGGTCTGTGAGACTGTGAGTTTGGAGCACAACATTACATGGAAGGGAGTCAACGACTGAGAGTCGATAGTTTTAGATGTGCGGCTATAGAAGTGTATCTGTCTAGTAGTCGATTTGCCTGCACACCAGGCAGGCCGTACGGTCAGCTGCTGCGCTAGCAGGACGTGTGTATACTACACTCATAAACACCAAATACACTGAAGCGCCAAAGAAACTGGTATAGGCATGCGTATTCAAATGCAGAGATACACTCCTGGAAATGGAAAAAAGAACACATTGACACCGGTGTGTCAGACCCACCATACTTGCTCCGGACACTGCAAGAGGGCTGTACAAGCAATGATCACACGCACGGCACAGCGGACACACCAGGAACCGCAGTGTTGGCCGTCGAATGGCGCTAGCTGCGCAGCATTTGTGCACCGCCGCCGTCAGTGTCAGCCAGTTTGCCGTGGCATACGGAGCTCCATCGCAGTCTTTAACACTGGTAGCATGCCGCGACAGCGTGGACGTGAACCGTATATGCAGTTGACGGACTTTGAGCGAGGGCGTATAGTGGGCATGCGGGAGGCCGGGTGGACGTACCACCGAATTGCTCAACACGTGGGGCATGAGGTCTCCACAGTACATCGATGTTGTCGCCAGTGGTCGGCGGAAGGTGCACGTGCCCGTCGACCTGGGACCGGACTGCAGCGACGCACGGATGCACGCCAAGACCGTAGGATCCTACGCAGTGCCGTAGGGGACCGCACCGCCACTTCCCAGCAAATTAGGGACACTGTTGCTCCTGGGGTATCGGCGAGGACCATTCGCAACCGTCTCCATGAAGCTGGGCTACGGTCCCGCACACCGTTAGGCCGTCTTCCGCTCACGCCCCAACATCGTGCAGCCCGCTTCCAGTGGTGTCGCGACAGGCGTGAATGGAGGGACGAATGGACACGTGTCGTCTTCAGCGATGAGAGTCGCTTCTGCCTTGGTGCCAATGATGGTCGTATGCGTGTTTGGCGCCGTGCAGGTGAGCGCCACAATCAGGACTGCATACGACCGAGGCACACAGGGCCAACACCCGGCATCATGGTGTGGGGAGCGATCTCCTACACTGGCCGTACACCACTGGTGATCGTCGAGGGGACACTGAATAGTGCACGGTACATCCAAACCGTCATCGAACCCATCGTTCTACCATTCCTAGACCGGCAAGGGGACTTGCTGTTCCAACAGGACAATGCACGTCCGCATGTATCCCGTGCCACCCAACGTGCTCTAGAAGGTGTAAGTCAACTACCCTGGCCAGCAAGATCTCCGGATCTGTCCCCCATTGAGCATGTTTGGGACTGGATGAAGCGTCGTCTCACGCGGTCTGCACGTCCAGCACGAACGCTGGTCCAACTGAGGCGCCAGGTGGAAATGGCATGGCAAGCCGTTCCACAGGACTACATCCAGCATCTCTACGATCGTCTCCATGGGAGAATAGCAGCCTGCATTGCTGCGAAAGGTGGATATACACTGTACTAGTGCCGACATTGTGCATGCTCTGTTGCCTGTGTCTATGTGCCTGTGGTTCTGTCAGTGTGATCATGTGATGTATCTGACCCCAGGAATGTGTCAATAAAGTTCCCCCTTCCTGGGACAATGAATTCACAGTGTTCTTATTTCAATTTCCAGGAGTGTATGTGAACGAGCAGAATACGGCGCTGCGGACGGCAACGCCTATATAAGACAGCAAGTGTCTGGTGCAGTTGTTACATCGGTTACTGCTCCTACAATGGCAGGTTATCAAGACTGAAGTGAGTTTAAACGTGGTGTTATAGTCGGCGCACGAGCGATGGGACACAGCATCTCCGAGGTAGCAATGTAGTGGGGATTTTCCCGTACAATCATTTCACGAGCGTACCGTGAATATTAGGAATCCCGTAAATCATCAACTCTCCTTCATCTCTGCTCCCGGAAAGAGATCCTGCAAGAACGGGACCAACGATGACATAAGAGAATCGTTCAGCATCACAGAGGTGCAAACCTTCCGCAAATTATGTAAGTCTATAGGCTTTCGTGGCCGTTGTCACTGAAGTTAAAATCTTCTGGGTTATAAGGTCGCGTCATGTTTCCTCTAAAATGATCAACGTTTCGACCGCTCTCCTTGGATCTTCCTCAGAATCTTCTGGTGTCCACTACTGCTAGAACACTGCAGTAGTGGACACCGGAAAATCCTGAGGAAGATCCCAGCAGAGAGGTCGAAACGTCGATCATTTTAGAAGAAACATGACGCGGCCTAATAACCCAAAAGATTTTAACTTCACTTCGCAAATTGCTACATATTTCAGTGCTGCGCCATCAACAAGTGTCAGCATGCGAACCATTCAACGGAACATCATCTATATGGGCTTTCGGAGCCGAGGTCTCACGCGTATACCCTTAACAACTGTAGAACACAAAGCTTTACGCTACGCCTGGGCTAGTCAGTACCAACATTGGGCTGTTGATGACTTGGAACATGTTGCCTGGTCGGATGGACGTATGCGGGTATGAATAACCTCATGAACCCATGGACCCTGCATGTCAGCAGCGGACTGTTCAAGCTGGTGGAGGCTCTGTAGTGGAACGTGTGCAGCTGGAGTGATATGGGACCCCTCATACGTCTAGATACGACTCAGACAGGTGACACGTACGTAAGCATCCTGTCTGATCACTTGCATCCATTCATGTCCATCGTGAAATCGACAGACTTGGGCAATTCCAGTAGGACAATGAGATACCCCACACGTCCAGGATTGCTACAGAGTGGCTTCCACTGGCGTCTAAACTCCCCAGACATGAATATTATTGAACATATCCCGAATGACTTGCAACGAGCGGTTCAGAAGAGATCTCGACGCCCCCGTACTATTACGGATTTACGTACAGTTCTCGAGGTTTTATGGTGTCATTTTCCTGCAGCACTACTTCAGACTTTAGTCGAGTCCATGCCACGTCATATTGCGGCACTTCCGCTTGATCACAGGGCCACTACACGATATTAGGTAGGTGTGCCAGTTTCTTTGGCTTGTCAGTGTAGTTTGTCGTATGTCTCGGGCACGATGTACACTACTACCGACTAAAATTGCTGCACCAAGAAGAAATGCAGATGATAAACGGGTATTCAGAACTGACATGAGATTACATTTTCACGCAATTTGGGTGCATAGATCTTGAGAAATCAGAACCCAGAACAACCAGCTCTGGTTGTAATAACGGCCTTGATACGTCTGGGCATTGAATCAAACAGAGCTTGGATGGCGTGTACAGGTACAGCTGCCCATGCAGCTTCAACACGATACCACAGTTCACTACGAGTAGTTACTGGCGTATTGTGACGAGCCAGTTGCTCGGCCACCACTGACCAGACGTTTTCAATTGGTGAGAGATCTGCAGAATGTGCTGGCCAGGTCAGCAGTCGAACATTTTCTGTATCCAGAAAGGCCCGTACAGGACTAGCAACATACGGTCGTGCATTATCCTGCTGAAATGTATGGTTTCGCAGGGATCGAATGATGGGTAGAGCCACGGGTCGCAACACATCTGAAATGTAACGTCCACTGTTCGAAGTGGCGTCAATGCGAACAAGAGATGACGAGACGTGTAACCAATGGCACCCCATACCATCACGCTAGGTGATGCGCCAGTATGGCGATGACGAATACACGCTTCCAATGTGCGTTCACCGCGATGTCGCCAAACACGGATGCGACCATCATGATGCTGTAAACAGAACCTGGATTCATCCGAAATAATGACGGTTTGCCATTCGTGCACCCAGGTTCGTCGTTGAGCACACCATCGCAGGCACTCCTGTCTGTGATGCAGCGTCAAGAGTAACCGCAGCCATGGTCTCCGAGCTGATAGTACATGCTGCTGCAAACGACGTCGAACTATTCGTGCAGATGGTTGTTGTCTTGCAAACGTCCCGAACTGTTGACTCAGGGATCGAGACGTGGCTGCACGATCCGTTACAGCCATGCGGATAAGATGCCTCTCATCTCGACTGCTAGTGATAGGAGGCCGTTGGGATCCAGCACGGCGTTCCGTATTACCTTCCTGAACCCACCGATTCCATATTTTGCTAACAGTCATTGGATCTCGACCAACGCGAGTAGCAATGTCGCGATACGATAAACCGCAATCGCGATATGCTACAATCCGACATTTATCAAAGTCGGAAACGTGATGGTACGCATTTCTCCTCCTTACACGAGGCATCACAACAACTTTTCACCAGGCAACGCCGGTCAACTGCTGTTAGTGTATAACAAGTCGGTTGGAAACTTTCCTTACGTCAGCACGTTGTAGGTGTCGCCACCGGCGCCAACCTTGTGTGAATGCTGTGAAATGCTAATCATTTGAATAGCACAGCATCTTCTTCCTGTCAGTTAAATTTCGCATCTGTAGCACGTCATCTTCGTGGTGTAGCATTTTCTAATGGCCAGTAGCGTAGTTACACGTCGACTCCACCGCGTCTGGGGGGTGTGGAGGAGGGGGGTGGGGGAGGGGGATCCGCGCCGACTCGCCGACACGCAGCGTGTCTGTCGCAGTAGAGAGCACTGTCGACAGGCTATTATTTTGCTACGTCAGGTCACCTGCCCTCGCAGGGCCACGCAGATATCAATCAGCTCTCGAGTATTTAGGCCACCGCCGGAGAACACGCCTCAAGTCGGCAGTACCAGCAGTTTCGCCTCAGCAGCTCCACGCCGACAGACACGGCCCACTTCGTCCTAGTCTTCATCAGCAGCACGACAGCCGTCACACGCCGACAGCACTGACCCAATAACGTCCCAGGTCTTCACGCCGCCGCCTACCACGACACCAGGTTTCGTCGTGTAGGCCCATCACAGACAACGTCACAGGAGAGAAGTTTCTGTTATGTGGAGTTGTGTGGATGTAATTCAGTTTCGTTTTGTTAATCAAGTTATTCTTTTTAAAGTGTCTTCGATCACTCGTCAGTATGAGGATACTTCAGGAAGTCTGTTGTAAATTAGGTGGACAGATAAGATAAGAAATGAGGAGGTTATGCGTGGAATCGGAGAGTTGAGGAACGTGGGAAAACGTCAACAAGAATAAAGGACATGATGACAGGACGTGATTCACGATATCAAAGAATACCTTTCTTGGTACTTGAGAGAGCTGTAAAGAGTAAAAAAAGAGACTAAGAAATGCTACTCTGAGATGAAGAGGATGGCAGAGGAAATCGCCAAGGGCCGCATCAAACCAGTCACATGAGTGATTGCAGAAAATTAATTTTCTATTTAATGCACGATCTGTAACATATTTAGCACAGTTTTTTCTTGGTACTTCTGACCCTTGTTAATATAACTTACGTCCTCAGCACAGACATCAGGAAGTGTATTTTCCGTTGTACCAATGTCAGTGTCATCAGTAAAAATTCAGGGTTATGCTAACTGCAGGTCGGTGTATTCGGTAAATGCCGCTTTGGAGAACTCACCATACACGCTTGTAGTTCCATTAGTTCTCCGTTGCTCTACTCCAGGCAGCGTCTAATGGGGAACTGTTTGTTACGTAAACTACCACTACAGCGGAACTTCGCACAATAACAAGAATTAACGAAATGGGGTACCTATTCATCGTTACCTCTCAGTCTTTGTGAGCTCTCTATTTGCGCACTTCGTTAATCATAGGCTGTTTGATCATTAGCTTTATTTGATGATCGGTTGCGTGGAGTTCACGAACCATATTGGGTGTCACCATTACTTTACGGGTTCCTTTGTCGAAAGCTATTACTGAATTAGAGTAATAAGATGATGCCACGGTATTCGAATGACTCTTCGACTTAGATGAATGCTTCAATCTTGATCGACATTCCCTACTTGCGAATTACTGTTCAGTACTATTCCAACAGTCGACCGTAAAATTCATTATACTACTTGACTGCCATTTGAATGCTTCTTCCGTCCAGCTGTTCGCGGCCTACAACATATTGTGTGGATTCTACTCGTACTTTAACGATTTCTACATTGTTAACGCAACCAAACATTAAAACAAATGACCACACACAGCGTGAAAGAGAGAGAGAGCGAGAAAGGGGGGAGGCGGGGAAGATAGAGAGAGAGAAAGTAAACAAAGTTCAAATGAGGCACTAGAACAAGTACGAAAACAGACGAATGTCGACTATGATATTGTATACAACAGCAAAATAAGCAAAGTGTTTTATGAAGTTTCGTATTTGGACTTGCAAGTGTTGTTCATTATAAATGTGTACCGTGTTTTATGTGATTTTCTGTAGCTTACAGATGATAACAGAACCGAAAAAAATCTACAAGCAATCGCAAAATATAGACGCGAAATTATTTCACACTGCAGAACTACATTTAAAGATAAAGTGGTCTGCTAAATCACTGCCAATGAACCTCAGAAAAAATCATTTCGTTGCAGACGGCAAACTGTTTAATTACCTAGCGAAGATCCTACAGAAACAATTCTAAAGAACAATGAGAATCGACATAAAATATTTTAAGCCTAATTTTTGTTCCAATAATTATTAGTTAAAATATTTACGTATTTGACAATTTTCAAAGTTCCCTCATTAACGGTTCATCGGTAATATGCATCTATGATGTCACTCCTAGGATTGATGAACTTTCAGCGTTCTCACTTACCGCAGTCACAACCATTCTTTTCGTATCAGTTGACTGTTAGTTGTCTAGTTATAGGTTACCCTAAACTAGACGCAGACTTTTTCTTCAGCTGAAGGTAATTTATTATATTTGGTGGTATTGTTGCTGTAAGTATTATGTATGTCCTTTGCATAAGTTGTCATGTACTGTCGTCTTGTCTCGTGACAACCTTCTCGTCCTATGCATGTAATGCTCTTGATCCATTTATATTACGGAACAGAGTAGTAAATTTACTGAGGAGAAATATTTTTTCGCAAAGTTGGCGATCGAATATCGCACAAAGGTTATGGAAAAATCTTGATGTTATACATTCCATTGCAAGAGTTCCTTATTCACAATTTTGAAACAAAGAAACACACAAAACTGCAGATAATGAGAATAATTATAAGAACTCAAAACGGGATGCAACTTGTGACACAAAGGTTATTGACAAGGCGCCAGGAGACGTAAATCACGAACTTAATAACCGTACCAACTGAAAAATTGACAGATTTTTCAAGCATAGAAAAGAACAGGCGGACTCCTTGTCTGAGACTGAAAGGTAAGTAAACTGATTGCTAGTTCTCGATTTATTCATGTCGGAAACAACCGCATGAGCAAACGCAATGAGAACTTACAAATTTTAGATCTTCTATAAATTTGTATTATTCAGTATTTTTGTCTGTATAGAACGACAGTTAACACCACGTGTAACAGAACTGAGAGTATTCCAGACATTCTAACAACATACGTCCTGTTATGTCTGCTGGAATGGGGGATGTACTGCTTATCACTATTTTTCTATACCACAGGAAGTTACACTCACCTGCTGATTTTCTGTCCCTATCGTGAAGACATCAGGCTTCCCTCTCTGCAAGAGTTTCGTCGCCTAATGGAAAAATTCATTGAAGAAAAAGTGACAGTGGGAATACTACGGATCAGTGACAGTCAGTAAAGGCGATTAAAATTGATTATATTGTAGAAAAAGACACAAATGTGAGGTAGTCCTGACACAGTTTTTTGTAGCGCTCACACACAATTCTGAGTGACACGACGAGCTACGACCTTGCTGTAGGGCAATTAATGAAATGGAAAATACTTCGAAACAATAAAAACTAAACAAAAATTTGCATAGTCCATAGAGAGAGCAAGAAATGTTAGTAGAGATTTTCAACATAATGAGAGGTACTAACCATGAGTCCTGTAATATGAATACATTTACAGGGGATAAATGGCAAAGCTTGTGATATTACAATCGGTGGAGACGCTATGCTGGATGCTTACGGTGCAACGGCGTGATTGTAGTGTAGCAACTAACGTGACTGTTGCAAGCTTGATATTGCGAATCATCCGGACCAAGGTGGACGCTCTTAAGACAAGGCTATTCTCAAGATAATGGAAGACAACACTTTCGTATCAAAACAACGGTCACTTCCACACTTCTGCTGTCTGCTATGTGAAAACATCCAGTAACAGCATCCGTCTCGTTTATAAAATCGAACACCGCACCGTAGCGTTCACACATACACTCCTGGAAATGGAAAAAAGAACACATTGACACCGGTGTGTCAGACCCACCATACCTGTTCCGGACACTGCGAGAGGGCTGTACAAGCAATGATCACACGCACGGCACAGCGGACACACCAGGAACCGCGGTGTTGGCCGTCGAATGGCGCTAGCTGCGCAGCATTTGTGCACCGCCGCCGTCAGTGTCAGCCAGTTTGCCGTGGCATACGGAGCTCCATCGCAGTCTTTAACACTGGTAGCATGCCGCGACAGCGTGGACGTGAACCGTATGTGCAGTTGACGGACTTTGAGCGAGGGCGTATAGTGGGCATGCGGGAGGCCGGGTGGACGTACCGCCGAATTGCTCAACACGTGGGGCGTGAGGTCTCCACAGTACATCGATGTTGTCGCCAGTGGTCGGCGGAAGGTGCACGTGCCCGTCGACCTGGGACCGGACCGCAGCGACGCACGGATGCACGCCAAGACCGTAGGATCCTACGCAGTGCCGTAGGGGACCGCACCGCCACTTCCCAGCAAATTAGGGACACTGTTGCTCCTGGGGTATCGGCGAGGACCATTCGCAACCGTCTCCATGAAGCTGGGCTACGGTCCCGCACACCGTTAGGCCGTCTTCCGCTCACGCCCCAACATCGTGCAGCCCGCCTCCAGTGGTGTCGCGACAGGCGTGAATGGAGGGACGAATGGAGACGTGTCGTCTTCAGCGATGAGAGTCGCTTCTGCCTTGGTGCCAATGATGGTCGTATGCGTGTTTGGCGCCGTGCAGGTGAGCGCCACAATCAGGACTGCATACGACCGAGGCACACAGGGCCAACACCCGGCATCATGGTGTGGGGAGCGATCTCCTACACTGGCCGTACACCACTGGTGATCGTCGAGGGGACACTGAATAGTGCACGGTACATCCAAACCGTCATCGAACCCATCGTTCTACCATTCCTAGACCGGCAAAGGAACTTGCTGTTCCAACAGGACAATGCACGTCCGCATGTATCCCGTGCCACCCAACGTGCTCTAGAAGGTGTAAGTCAACTACCCTGGCCAGCAAGATCTCCGGATCTGTCCCCCATTGAGCATGTTTGGGACTGGATGAAGCGTCGTCTCGCGCGATCTGCACGTCCAGCACGAACGCTGGTCCAACTGAGGCGCCAGGTGGAAATGGCATGGCAAGCCGTTCCACAGGACTACATCCAGCGTCTCTACGATCGTCTCCATGGGAGAATAGCAGCCTGCATTGCTGCGAAAGGTGGATATACACTGTACTAGTGCCGGCATTGTGCATGCTCTGTTGCCTGTGTCTATGTGCCTGTGGTTCTGTCAGTGTGATCATGTGATGTATCTGACCCCAGGAATGTGTCAATAAAGTTTCCCCTTCCTGGGACAATGAATTCACGGTGTTCTTATTTCAATTTCCAGGAGTGTAGTTAAGAAAATGTTCCCGTAGCCAACGTGACAGAGGGAGGAGGCAGAATTGTTAATTTTGGCTGGGCCTGGAACGGTGGCACCGTCTCTTGGTGCTGAATTTGGGACAAATGATTGGGTGCCAGAACTTCGAACGAGTGATAATTGGTGTGCCTCCACACCAGTGTGGCTTCAGCTTAAATTCAAACATAATGGCCCTGAACTTTACAAACTTTCGTTATCTTGTGTACTTCGTAAGTTAGCTAAAATGTGGATGCAGAAATTATTTAGTCCCCTCCAGTCGATGATCCTCGACGCATGCGTGCCAACGGTGATATCCATTAGCCCGACAAATTTAATTTAATTACAGTGATTGATTGATGGGCTATTATGACATTTTAGATAATACTCCATTCTGCACGGGATTACTAATAATGAGTTCGGAATTTTGCAGTCAACCGAATCCGTGACTGAAACTGCGAAATTCGTTTCACTCAGCTCTTCCTCTTTGTGACGGCGACTAGTCTGGAAAGCCACTGATGCTGCACCTTGTTTGTCGTATGCCTTCCAAAGATCTCCGCATAACACTCGGTTTCGAGAGAGTTAGAATATCGAATTCCAGTATTTGTAAATCTATGGAAAGAACGGATTATTTCCATGCAAGTAGAAGTATCAGATGGTAATTCTGTCCTTTACATCCAGGATCAGATGCTGCATGCCATTAGTACGAAAATTCGGTAAACAGATGGCAGTTAAGAAACTCATTGCCTAATACAGATAAACTGGTATAATTTTAACTGAAAACAGTCAGTAACCAGTTATTTCTTGACGTCTCTAACCTATAATGTGGTCTCTCAGGCTGTTTCGGCGTGATTAGTTAACAGTGAGCTTCCGGGTGTTATGCCGAGTTGTTGCTTCCACTTCCTGCACAATATTTCGTCGACCGACGTAGCGGTCATTTTCACGTTTCTGCAAGTTTTGCTGTTACGTGTACTCGCTGCCTGGACTGAAACCAGACTGTGAGCTATTGTTGGTCTCTCGCCGCTATTTGTAGCCGAGTTCGATTCCGGGCATTCGGATGTGTCCTTTAATGCTCTTTGGTTTACAGAGTACGCACCGTTACTCAGTGAAGTGAAAATTGTCTAAGCATTCCCCAAATCTGATGAATGTGATGTTCGGCGGAATTTCAAAAAATTGAAACCTCCATTCCTGTTTATTAGATTTTATGACGTATTTATTTCGATGGACTCTCTAATTATGCTGTCCCAGAAATTTGGCAGTTGCACTACAGCTCTGGTCTCATCGCACTTTATTTCTTCATTATATTGGATGCGTATTCAGCAGCTGCTGATTTGCTTCGTTGTTTTAGTAGGATGTGTCACTGATATTCTTTTCATCTCTCCTCGACTGTTCTGACTTGATGCACCATTCGCATGGAATGAGCTGCACATTCGGCTTACGGAGACATAGACCGTCTTGGACAGCACTGGAAATACATCTTATCCAAGGCAGCAAAATACGGTGGATGTCATTTTTCCGTAGGAGTCTACCACTCTTTCCGAAAATTGGACCGGCAGTTATGGCCGAGCGGTTCTAGGCTACGGTCACAGGTTCGAATCCTGCCTTGGGCATGGATGTGTGTGATGTCCTTAGGTTAGTTAGGTTTAAGTAGTTCTAAGTTCTGGGGGACTGATGACCTCAGATGTTAAGTCCCATAGTGCTCAGAGCCATTTGAACCGAAAATTGGACCAACATATGGCAGAGAAGCGATTTTTGGGCCATCGTAATCGGCCTTAGTCTCAGCCTCTTTCTCAGATGTTCTTGATTTTGGCTGCATCGCCCGCTGAATTGGATGCTCTGAGTACCCATTCCTTCGGAACAGCTGTCGTAGGCTGTCCTTGTCTCAAAGTGTTTGAGCTCTACGGACCAGAGCATTTAGCACCTAGTTTCTGTGTGGCAGATGATGATGGCTGGGGACCTGGAGACAGAAATCAGTGCGCGGAACTCTTGAAACCTTTCTGCTCCAAGTGGCAACACCAAAATCGTGTCGACCAAGTACCAATAAAAATAAGTAGGTTTCAACTTGCCGTATTTTATTGCCTTTCCTTCATAGTGTTCCATGTATAGATTCACCAAGACAGGCAATAACGAACTGCCCATTGCCAGACCATCGGTTTGTTCATAATATTCATTGGCAAATAGGAAATAAGTTGATGTCACAGTGTGCATAAAAAGTTCTGTGAGACAGTCGTCGAACGTCTCCGTGATTAGTTCCAAGAAATAAGATAATAGCACTCTCGTAAACAGGGAGACTATATCGGAACTGACTATCTGTATCCTGGAGCCGGAATTGTCTGAGGCAATTTACGGAGAATTGCGAATGCTGTTTTCGCACTTCCATATAAATTCGCTGACAATCCGTTTCAGGTATTTTGCCAGCTGATATGTAGCTGTGCCAATATTACTAAACTTGGTTACCTTCAGAAGGCCATATAGTTGTTTTGACATTGCTGCGTGGGTTTTTAGACCCTTAATGATTCTATATGTCTGGTCTCTATCACTGCACCGAGCGAGGTGGTGCAGTGGTTAGCACACTGAACTCGCATTCGGGAGGACGACGGTTCAGTCCCGCGTCCGGCCATCCTGATTTAGGTATTCCGTGATTTCCCTAAGTGGCTCCAGGCAAATGCCGGGATGGTTCCTCTGTAAGGGCACGGCCGACTTCTTTCCCTATCCTTCCCTAATCCGAAGAGACCGATGACCACGATATTTGGTCTCTTCCTCCAAACAACCCAACTCTGAGTCACTGAGAAGAGTCATCTTCCTCCTCTCGATTTCATTCGTAGAATCGACGTATACAGTGTTATTAAAAAGATCGAATATCTTTTGACTGGAGTGAAACTTTTCTGTTTCTTCGTGTCAGCTCCAAAAATTCTATCAATTGCAGAGTCCATCAGTTCCGTAGCGCATGTTGTAGCTTCTCTCCCACTGATAGGAGCAGAAGCGGTTGGACATGAAACCTTTTGAGCACTTACCAAGACGCCAATGCTAAGATCCAACATCACTAAGGGAAAATGTGTAATACTGAAACATCTGTGGGAAACTGAAATTCTGCCGGATGAAAAGGGCTGACGAAATTTCCAGCAGAAAAAAGGAAGAACTGCCAACCTGACATTCCTTGCATCATGGCGTAAAAAGGTAAGAAACTGCAATGAGATAGTAGTACTACTCCGGTCTGATCCAGCCAAAGAGCTCAGCACGGTGTCAACTTCGGAACCTGTCCGGCAGTCCCTCATAGACTGTAGAATACTCACTGAATTTTCACGCAATAGAATGGGAAAAAGCGACGATTCCATGATGAGAAGTTTTAAATGAGTTAGTATAAACCATTGACTTCAAATAAAATGTGAAACCAGATCTATAAGCTTGGACGTCGTCGTCAAACAGAAGAGACACTGAATTCCGGAGGTTCAATGTTCGCCGCAAAGGAGCGAAGTTGTGGCAGTCTAGCAGGTATGGCCGATGTGTAATCGAAAAAGGATAGAGCCACACCTTCCAGGCCCCCCAAAGCCGGCCGGAGTGGCCGTGCAGTTCTAGGCGCTACAGTCTGGAGCCGAGCGACCGCTACGGTCGCAGGTTCGAATCCTACCTCGGGCATGGATCTGTGTGATGTCCTTAGGTTAGTTAGGTTTAATTTGTTCTACGTTCTAGGCAACTGATGACCTCGGAAGTTAAGTCGCATAGTGCTCAGAGCCATTTGAACCATTTGAACCAGGCCCCCAAAAGCTGAAGACACAGTGTCAATAGGACGTCGGATCACCGTTTCCTCATCAACAGGATTTCCATCTCGATAGCTTCCATTGTTAGTTAGTCTGCAAAGTCCTTTCCTGGAATAGCTATATGACTTGGTATCCAGAGGAATAAAACAGAACCGCGAGTATCGTGGAGGCGATAAAGACGATCTTGTATGAACAATATCAGTGCGTAGCTAGGACATCACCGTGGTAGTGAAAGAGAGGGCATATGGTGACATATAAGGGTCTCATCTCTAATTCGTGGTTAAGCTGATGCCCCACCCACACCTCTTGGGTGACTGCGTTTGGTTTATTCAAGGTCAGGATGTAACTTAATAGTTGACATGTGTCGAGATAAGGACCCCTTCATGATCACCCAACAACTATGTCTGTTCTGGCCCCAAAATCAAGGTCATCCCGCCCCCCTGATCTAGCCCAACAGTATTACTTAAAAATGGTGAGAAATTAAATCGCTCAACTCCAAAAAAAAAAAAAAAAAAAAGTTCAAAAGAGTGTGAAATCTTATGGGACTTAACTGATAAGGTCACCAGTCCCTAATCTTACACACTACGTAACCTAGATTATCCTAAGGACAAACACACACACCCATGCCCGACGGAGGACTCGAACCTCCGCAGGGGCCAGCCGCACAGTCCATGACTGCAGCGCTCAACTCCCTCTCCGATTTTTTCTCCGGACCAGTAGGACGACATCAGTGATATGCTTCTTCCGTGCAGAAATTTTGGGACCGGCCAGAGGCGTGCTTTCAGTAATATCATACCTAGACTCATCGAGAATGCGTTTCCCGGGCCTGTTTACGCCTTGCGCGAACACATTCGGTACCGCACTACCCTCAGCTCTGCCCATCAATGATGCTTTCACCACACTCAGGCACATCAGCCGCACATTTACCTTTGCATTGACTATCATGTCGTCCAAGGCTATCTTGCTCACTGCTGTCACATGTCACGCGTCAGCTTTGAGCTACTCCATGGTCACACGTCAACTTTGAACTACCCCATGGTTGCTGCACTTTTGGAGACCAGACCTCATATACCGGCAGAGACAACTCTACTGCAGGCTACGAAGAGCCTACCAATTTCATAAAAGTTTGTCTACCAGTTTTGGAAAGGTGCCCCCCCCCCCCCTCCCCCATATAGTTAACGACCTGTGAAAAAACGGGGATCCAGATTTATGTCTCTTCCAAAGGATATTGCTGTTAAACAGGTCCGTATTAACGTCCAAAATCTTCATGACGCTGACAAATCAGAACTATGAGCAGTTCAGAGGCGACCTCTACTGTAAGTTCCCATTAAATGGCCTTTCGCCCTGACTTTTAATAATCAAGGCTAATTGCTCGCCACAGAAGTGGAAAATAATATCACCACTTGTCACGCGGTTTTGTTAACATTACGGGTAGCACACAACAATTACTTCCGCAAATTTCCAGTACGGCGTACAGTTCTCACGAGTTCACTTCTCATTTGTGCCAAAAACATGTGTTTTGCAGCAGCATAGCCGTGACGTCATCCTAGGCAGCCCGTAAGCAGGCGTTTGATTGACGCGGACTGATTGACAGCTTAGTGCAAAGTGAAGTCTTTCAGTGTTTTTTTTTCTTTATTGTTATTTTAAACACCTAGTACAAAGGTGGGCTGTCAGCAGCATAGTACGCTGCTCTTCAGCCGCGAGTGGTACAATAAATTACATAAGTAATGACAGATAATACAATAAAAATGGCGGGTAAAAACTGTAGACACAAAAACAAGATACATGAAGCCGTTCACGCTGGACAAGAAAAAACACTAAAACCCATTGACACGGCGCACATAACATGGATGACGGCGACGGCACACGTGAACAGTGGTGGCGTGACGAGAAAGAACACTAAACACAAACGAAGGCACACACACGAGACACTGATGGCGATGATCTCCGGCGTGCGAATGTTCACTGAGCGTGTGCGAGTCCGGGGACCTGCCAAGAGAGGAGGAGGAGGAAGGGGAGTGGGAGAGGGAGAGGGGAGAGCAGAGATGCCATGGGCAGGGGGGAGAGGGGGAGGGAGGAAGGGGGAGGGGAAGCCTGCGGGAAGAGGTGTGGAGGAAGGGGGATGGGGAAAAGGAAAGAGATGGGAGGGAGGGTGCCTAAAGGAAAGGACACAGGAAGTGGGGGGAGGATCAAAGTTGATAGGAGGGGTAGATGGAGGGGAGGAGGACATCATCAGGGAGGGGGAGCTGGCGGAAGCCACCTTGGGAGAGGGTAAGGAGGGTGGAGAGATGGAGACCGGGTGGGATGTAGGAATACAGGCGCGGCAGCTGGCGGGGGGTGGGAGAGTATGGGTGAGACAAGCGGGTGAGGAGTATCGAGTTTGCGGGAGGTGTACAGGATCCATATCAAGGAAAAGGAGGAGGTTGGGGAAGGGGATGAGATCGTACAGGATCCGCGTGGGGGAGGGGAGACGGATGCGATAGGCGAGGCGGAGAGCATGGCGTTCAAGGATATGGAGGGATTTATAAAAGGCAGGGGAGGCGGAGATCCATGCCAGATGGGCGTAACAAAGGATAGGGCGGATGAGGGATTTATAGGTGTGGAGGATGGTGGAGGGGTCCAGACTCCACGTACGTCCAGAAAGGAGCTTGCGGAGACGGAGTCGGGAGTGTGCCTTGGCTTGGATTGTCCGGAGATGGGGAGTCCAGGAGAAGCGACAGTCGAGGGCGACGCCAAGGTACTTAAGGGTGGGAGTGAGAGCGATAGGACGGCCATAGATGGTTAGATAGAAATCAAGGAGGCGGAAGGAAGGGGTGGTTTTGCCTACAATGATCGCCTGGGTTTTGGAGGGATTGACCTTGAGCAACCACTGGTTGCACCAAGCGGTGAACCAGTCAAGATGGGATTGGAGAAGGCGTTGGGAGTGCTGCAGGGTGGGGGCAAGGGCAAGGGCAAGGAAGGCGGTGTCATCGGCAAACTGGAGAAGGTGGACGGGGGGTGACGGCGGCGGCATGTCCGCCGTATACAAAAGTTACAGAAGGGGGGAGAGGACGGAGCCTTGGGGCACACCGGCGGAGGGGAAAAAAGTGTAGGAATCTGTGTTATGGATGGTGACGTAGGAAGGACGGTGGGAGAGAAAGGAGCCGATCAGACGGACGTAGTTAATGGGAAGGGCGAAGGTTTGGAGCTTGAAGAGGAGACTGGAATGCCATAAGCACTCATAAGCACGTTCGAGGTCCAGGGAGAGGAAGATTGCGGAGCGTCGGGAATTAAGCTGGTCGGAAAGGAGATGAGTGAGGTGAAGGAGAAGGTCGTCGGAAGAGAAGGACGGCCGAAAGCCACATTGGGTAACGGGAAGGAGGCGGTGCTAGCGGAGATGCTGGTGGATGCGTCGGGTGAGGATAGATTCCAGGACCTTGCTGAAGACCGAGGTAAGGCTGATGGGACGGTAGGAGGAGACGGCAGACGGCGGTTTGCCAGGTTTAAGGAACATCAGGATACGGGAGGTTTTCCACAGGTCGGGGTAGTAACTGGTGGACAGGACGACATTGTAGAGCCTGGCCAGAGTGGAGAGGAAAGAGACAGGAGCTTCACGAAGGTGACGGTAGGTGACACGATCGTGACCAGGAGCGGTGTTGCGTTTTGTGCGGAATGTAGAAATTAGATCCTGTGTAGTGATAGGGGCATTGAGTTCTGTGTGTGCAATGTCTTTCAGTGCCTCTCAGCCCGTAATTATATATGGGCGCAGCGGACGGCCGAAGGGAATACCTGCCGTCATCCGCTCTATGCCCCGGTAGTAGCATCTAAATGGTTCAAATGGCTCTGACCACTATGGGCCTTAACATCGAAGGTCATCAGTCCCCTAGAACTTAGAACTACTTAAACCTAACCAACCTAAGGACATCACATACATCCATACCCGAGGCAGGATTCGAACCTGCGACCGTAGGGGTCGCGCGGTTCCAGACTGAAGCGCCTAGAACCGCTCGGCCACATCGGCCGGCGAGCATCTAAATGGTCCCTTTCGCTGAGACATATTATATAATGCTTTCGTGAATCAATTTACAATCTTCGTAATTTTCGTGTGAATGAAGTTAAGCTGGATTTAATAACAAAAAAAAAGTTTTATACTTTGCGCATAAAATTTTTAGAACTGAACTGACAGTACAGCATGACCTCTGATGAACATCTTTAAGAGACCCTGTATTGATTGGTATTTGCATCAAAGTCTTGAAACTTGTTATGTCTTCATTATCTAATAGAGGTAATCAAGTGCTGTAGTCAGAACTGTCTGTCAATAATAAAACTGTTGCTCAATCTACTACAAACAAGGATGTTTTGTTCCAAATTTAGTTTTCAGTAAATTACTCGAAAACGTTAGAGGTAGCTTAGTAGGGTCACATTGTTAAAGTTTCCATATCAAACTGACGCTTCATACCAATTTTTATCTTTCTAAGTATGATATCAGTAGTTAAAAAATTTAATCTTTTGTTCTGCCCCTGCTTTGTAAATGGGTGGATTTACCTAATTTTGGGCTGCTGAATACACTGGCGAAATCATTTTCTCTCTATGACGTCACATTTCCTAGATAAACAGCAGAACAAAAAAAATGGTAATAGTGAAAATTGACACAATTAAGTCAAACAAAAATACACATTCAGAACGTTTGAAATCAATACTATTTTGTACGTATGTATAGGCATGATGCCAATAAAAGGTCCAAATTAATTCAGAAGATATTTTCAGCTTGAATCGTCTTTGGTTTTTTAAAAAAATGCGACGACAGAGCTCTTCTTTTGTTTGCCGTTTCATCACTCGCCCTAACAAGACTCCAGCAGTAGTCACCCATCATCGAATGGTTCCGATGGCCTTGGTAACGGTGTACCACGGTAAGAATGTCTAGGTGAAAGCGTTCACCATGCTCATCGCTTACGGCTCCGAAATTTTCCGGGAAGAAATAAAGGTGAGAATGTAAAGAGTGAATTTTAAGCGACATTCTACACCCCATGTTCTTATAGTTGTCCAACAGATCATTCACAATGGTAACATAGTTTTTGTCTTTTCTGTTACCCAAAAAGTCCACAATTGCTTTAAAAGAAGCAGCTAATTGGATATCTGTGAGTTTCGTGTCAAAAGTTGGATGTTTCAGAAATTTTCTCGTTTGTGGTCCTACAAATTTACCCTCTTTCAGTTTGCCTCACTTAATTTGGAAAATTTTTGTTTTAATTGATTGAAGGCCTCACCTTCTTTATCCAGAGCTTTTACAAAAGTTCTTGATAAGGCCCAACTTGACATGAAGAGAAAGCAAAATGATTTCATCGGGCTCAACTAATGGAGCATTGTTCACATTTACGTTTCCAGGAACATATGACTTCCTTATAGGCCATTCCTTGACTGTATAGTTGTTCTTGGTTTCACGGCTGTTCCAAAGGCACAAAACGCAGCAGTATTTCGTGAATAGAGCCTGCAAACCTGTAAGGAGTGCACAACTTTTGAATCACAACAAAGCTGCAATTCATCATCCTTATATTTGCCTCTAGCAGCAAAGCCATGGTTTCATAAGTTTCTTTCATGTCTACTGCGTGAGTCAAAGGTACCGATCGAGATGCATTGTCATTATGCAGTAGTACTGCTTTCAAGCTGATTTCACTGGAGTCAGTGAATAGTCGACACTCCTGTGGATTATGTTGTACACTTAGATGCATAATCAGACCGTTGACATCTCTACATACACACATTGAATTCTGCATATCGGAATATTGAGCGAAGGAAGCATCTCTTGGTCTGAAACAGGAAATTTTTGTCCCTGGAGCTAGAAGGTTCCATTGTTGCAGTTCGACCCAAAGTGTTCAGCTCGCTGTTTCGAAAGTTTTAGATCGCGAACCAGGTCGTTCAGTTCCTATTGATTAAAGAGCTAAGGTGAAGTTTCATGATGCTGAGGGCAGTTCTCTTCTATAGGTTCAATACTCTCCAATTCAGTTGACATGGTGTCTGGTTCCGTGGCTTTCAAGTCACAGACAGGAACAGGCAACCCCTCATCATGGAGCACAGCCAAATGCACTGTAGATACATTTGTATACTTCATTTTATATCAAGTTTTGCTTGAATGTCCCGAAATATTTGTAAGACAGAAGTAACAGTCTGAATAATGATCATTAGGCTCACACCACACCATAAGAACAGCGAATGGCATGTCTCGGCGTTTTCCTTTCAACCACTCGTTTAAGGTTGTAGTACAGGTTATGCAGACAACATGAGTTGCCAAATTTTTATCTTGGTCACCAACAGGACAATCAAAATACAATTTATATGCCTTCTTAACCAAATCATTGATTGGTTTTCTTTGGGCTTTTGGAGTGAATTTCCCACACACATAACAAAAGTTGTCGAGGTGGTTTATACAGCAACGAGATTTGCTGGTTGCCATTTTTCTTAGTGTAAGTTTTAAACATAAAAATGTTGCACTATCTTTCACAGGAAACACTCACTGAGGATCTCTTTTATACTACTGGATTACCACACCAACCATTTACTGACG
The DNA here is from genome assembly GCF_023864275.1 of Schistocerca cancellata. Taxonomy (NCBI): domain Eukaryota; kingdom Metazoa; phylum Arthropoda; class Insecta; order Orthoptera; family Acrididae; genus Schistocerca; species Schistocerca cancellata. The sequence goes on from NC_064627.1 coordinate 266,629,044, forward strand.
ATTTGTAGATCTTCTAGTTCTCCTCTGCAAACCAAAAACAGAAAAAACATCAATACAGAAGAATAGCAAAAAGCTAAATACTGAATACGAAAAATAAAAAACCTTTAAAAACTCAAAATGGTACGTGCTAGAACATTTTGAAAGTTATATTCGGATTCTACACACCAAAATACATACTAGTTGATGTATTACATCTCACATGCAAAATGGCTTTTGACTAGTGTATTTAGCGCCTTCAGTTTTTCGTAAAAACGCCGATTTTGACAAAAATTTTGTTCCGATCCAGTTGAAACTTACAACAGTTAATTTTGACATATATTTACACATTCTGACTGATTTTTGGCTTTATAGCTTTATTATTAAGCTCCACTTGTTTTTTATTTAAGCCGTATATGTAGGGAAACATATTCATCTGATCACTCTGAGATTTAACAATTTAAACTTTGATATAGTACTGCATATGTTGATAAAGTTTGGGAAGGCTACTTTAATTTTTAATTCCATTCATGGCGCAATACTTGTATGCTGCTCACAGGCGCGTTATGAGAACGTGGCTCTAGTAGTATTGAACCGGGGTAAGTCCCGGCACATCCACTCGCCTCTGTATCTCTCACAATGATACAGCGCTTGTTTCGTCAGAAGCCGCGAATCAAATTACTAAAACTGCAAGAAAATTCACAAGTTCAACAGCAGCATTCAAGTCTTAATACAGTAACAAATTCATCGTGGTTGAAATATTCAATCACTGATAGCCTGACCACTAGTCTATGTCCCCTAGCACCATGAGTTCCAGATATTTCACGCATCGAAATATTTCTAAGTCCCGAAATGCCAAATAAGACTTAAGTGTAACCGAGTCTCTGGCCAGAAAATACCTTGCGAAAACCAATCTCACTAACCACGAAAGACCACTAGTTCTGCTCCGCCTGCCCATTTAAAAACTCGATCATGTGACCACTACCTGACCCATCACAGTAGCTTACAACCTGACCACCATTCGTGGCATTAGGCACGACGATTGTAAAAGATACTTTGAGTGGAGGCAAATATTTCCTGCATATCAAATGAAACAATTAACAATCCATCCTTTTCTTTTTTGTGATAGTAAAATAATGAATTGTCTGTTCCGTGTGCAATATTTTCTTACATTAAATTTCTAGCTTTAACTCTTATCATTGGTCACTGATGCTTGAGGAAGGTTGCTCATCTAATTCTAGGTATTAAAGGCAAGCGTCTACAAGTCGAGCAGGAAAACTAATAGTAAATCAAGTAATAAATATATGCAAAAAGTGAAGGTCCTTTATTTTCTTATCATCTGCAGCAGTTTCCTGATACTTTCTCCACATTTTTGAAACACTCAGATCTGAACTCAGTTATACTGTTCTGGTTTTCCCTCTGGAATAATGAGATTCATCTTTCTTGAAACTTTCAATCAACCTTAATACTGACTCTCCCTTTGTATAATACTGCTTTCCGATTCCTGCCATAGTTTTCAAGTGGTGTGTGTGAACCATGAGCTGTCTGAAATCTTTGAAAAACAGCAATTTCGCAATGTTTTGTAATTTACAAGACACTTAGAGCTGTATTCCTACATACCAGAACCTTGTTATAGACTCTGTGAAACACATTATGTTAGTACGCAGCACTCTGTGAAGTACCTCGTTGCAGGTTATACACAGAAGAGCCATAGAAACTGGTACACCTGCCTGATATCGTGGAGGGCACTCGCAAGCACTTAGAAGTGCCGAAACACGACATGTCATGGACTCGGCTAATTTCTGAAGTAGTGCTGGAAGAAATTGACACCGTGAATCCTGCAGGGCGGTCCATAAATCAGTAAGAGTACGAGGGGGTGGAGATCTATTCTGAACAGCACGTTGCAAGGCGTCCCAGATATGCTCAATAATATTCATGTCTGGGGAGTTTGGTGCACATCGGAAGTGTTTAAATGAGAAGAGTTTTCATGGAGCCACACTGTAGCAATTCTGGACCAGTGGAGCATCACATTGTCCTGCTGGAATTTCCTAAGTCCATCGGAATTCACAATGGACATGAATAGATGCAGGTGGTCAGATAGGATCCTTACGTACGTGTCATCTGTCAGAGTCGTATCTAGATGTATCAGGGGTCCTATATAACTCCAACTGCACACGCCCCACGCCATTAAAGAGCCACCGCCAGCTTGGTCCCCTGCTGACGTGCGGGGTCCATGGATTCATGAGATTGTCTCCGTAACCGTACTCGTCCAACCGATAGATACAATTTGAAACGAGACTCGTCCGACTAGGCAACAAGTTCCCACTCATCAATCGTCAAATGTCGGTGTTGACGGGCCCAGGCGAGGCGTATAGCTTTGTGTCGTGCAGTCATCAAGGCTACATGAGTGGGCCTCGGCTCAGAGAGGCCATATCGATGATGTTTCGTTGAATAGTTCGCACGCAAACACTCGTTGATGACTCAGCAATGAAATCTGCAGCAATTTGCGGAAAGGTTGCACTTCTGTCACGTTGAACGATTCTCTTCAGTCGTCGTTGGTCCCGTTCTTCCAGGATCTTTTTCCGGCCCCAGCGATGTCGGAGATTTGATGTTTTACCGGATTCCTGATATTCACGTTACACTCGTGAAATGTTCGTATGGGAAAATCCCCGTTTCATTGCTACCTCGGAGATGCTGTGTCCCATTGCTCGTGCGCCGACTATAACACCACGTTCCAACTCACTTAAATCTTGATAACCATCCATTGTAGCAGCAATAACCGATCTAACAACTGCGCCAGACACTTGTTGTCTTACACAGGCGTAAACGACCGCAGCGCCGTATTCTACCTGTTCACATATACCTGTATTTCGATACGCATGCCTACACCAGTTGCTTTGGCGCTTCTGTATAGTACACTACAGTAGTTCTGTTTTTCTTTATTTTTGGATGTTTAGAGTGCTGAATAGAAGTGGAGGATGTCTGCCATTCTCAACAGCCGACAACACTTACTTCTTTACGATGTTTACCAGCTGGATGGACAGGGGGGTCCTTTAGGGGACTATCTTCGGCACAAAAAGACAGGAATTAAGGATAAAGCATTAGTTTACAATTATGTTATGTGCAGTAGAAAACATAATTGCACATCTATTAAACCTTCTCCAAGTATTACTTCCAGTAATAAGTCATTATTAAGCATAAGCTGGTTCGTTAGCTGGTTTAAAATAGAAAGATAAAATCACTTGTCGGTCTTTCCTTTCGTCACCTTCCAATTGCTTTTGTCTCTCAGCCGTATTCTTGCTTGTTTAGTATGAGTTTCTTCCATATTCTCTTCCATTATGGTACTTCTTTATGTTAAATTCATAACGTAAGATATGACTGAAAATACGTCTGGTAATAGAAGGTGTAACTCAATATTGCTGGCTGTTGCAGTATGGGAATGCCAGAGAAGCATTCCTGCCATCTTATTGCCTGCTGCTGGAGTTGGCCGAATGCGAAGCAGAAATGTAAAGAAGCTGCTTTCCGTAGACTCGTGCATAGGGCAATCAATATACCAATGAGCGAAAAAGATAGGGAGACTGAAATTAATACCGTTAAGAGAATAGCGATGAATAACGGTTACAGAACAGATATGGTTAAAAAAACTGTTACGGAAAAGTAATAAGCGCAAAAAGAATAAACCTGATGGAGAGAAAGTGAAAATTATCACGATGCCATACTACGGAACAGTCTCACAAAAGATAGCAAATATTTTTAAGCCATACGATGTTAAAATAGCTTTTCAGACTAATAACCTAGTGAGGTATAGCCTTAAGCACGATATTGGCGAGAAGAGAAATAAGTTTGAAAGATCGGGAGTTTATAAGATTCAGTGCAGAACTTGTGATGCAAAATATATAGGGCAGAGAGGAAGATCATTCGCGATCTGGTATAAAGAACATAAAGATGCGCTCAGGTTAGGAAATTATGACAAATCAGCTGTTGCGAACCATATATATGAAACAGGCCATCCCCTTAATAGCATAGAATACAACGTAGAAATACTGCATGTAGAAAAGAAAGGGAGGAAACTTAATTTACTAGAGGAATTCGAGATAGCTATCCATGAAAGGAAACAAAGCAATATTCTAAATGCACAAGATAGTTTTAAAGAAACGAGATTTTTTAGCGGGTTTTTAGAATTATTTTAGGGTAGGTATGCGACTTTAAACTTGTAGCATGTCACTGACGGAGTTGCGAGAGGCTAACGATAGCAGACCAATGCAATAAGGAAATCAGGCGCCCAATAGCATAGTGTTACCGTCAAGCACACGGCTGTAACCACGCCACAACACCTAGGCACGTCAGTCCACAACAGCTCCCGAGCCGGCACAGTGCGACAGCATGTTTGGTAGCTATGGGACGGCCATCGACTTGCGTCAACAACTTCAATGTAAGACGAGGACCCACAGTCCAATATACTTTTAATTCTGTTTTACTCTATGGACTTCCCAACTATTTGTGATGGTATTTTGTCTTTTTAGTCCGTTTAATTTCATGACATAGATTTTACAACCTGATGATGGGAGCATTGTCTCTTGAAACGCGTTGTTAAAATATATGTATAAGAATCGCGGTTGAATGCTGACAGTGATAACCAGAAATGTAACTTTTTTATCCGAATTTCATTCCGCAGATCGTAATTCATACTCATTTTCAACATATTTCACTCCGTTTTTGAAGTTTGAGAAGATTAAAATTACATTCAAATTGAGACGTACTACTGGAGCTCTTTAACATCTTAATTCTGTGAAACTGGAACTGTCTGTCTTCGATGGAGAATTCTTCATATCCCAAAATCATTTCATATTTTACCAAGGCAGTCCTTTGTGTGAGCTCGCAGTCCTCATTACTGGCATAGTAATTTTGCAAGACATATGGGGGAAGGGGAAATTATATATATTGTCCTACTTTCCACTGAACGTACACGTTCGGAATATTAATAATAAATTTCTCAATGACGCACATCTCTTACCTTGTAGTGTCTGACTCTAGAGATGGAAGACGAGGGATTACTGAACGGATCCCTGACGAAACGCGTTGCTTTTCTTCGGATGTTCTGTATCTCGAGTAATACTCAAGAAGTAGTCGACCAGAAGATTTGTAAGACACCTCTTTCGTGGGTTACCCACATTTCCTTTGGATTCCTTCAATTAATCGCTGCTTGGCATCCTACAACGTTTGATGTTGCCATTCTCCTTTAAATCGATCTAGACATAAACTCCTAAGTATTTTACTACTGAGATTGTTTCCAGTGACTGATATCCAACAGCGCATTCGAAAATAATGTCTCCCGGTCAATTTATTTATTTAAGGGGTAAAGGCAGTCCATGGACCAAGCGCTGATGCTACACTGGCCTCTTTTTTCGTTATAGGTTTCTAGCATAGTATGAACATATAAGGCATATGTTCTGTCGAAAATACAGCACTGTGAGTTGAGCTCTTCAAGACCTAGTCTCCATCTCCAGTTTGCCTGAGTTGTGCTGGCTACTGTAATTAGCGTGGTATTAAGAAGTAGTCGTTAGCACCCTTCGAGCAGCCATAACAAAATTCTCAGGTGAGTTACAATTATCGAAACGAAAATATCCTCCCTAAAGGTATAGTTCTTCGCAACATGCTGCAGACAAGAGAAATGAGACACTGCGATACGCACTTTCGAGGAATGGTGCTTTTCTCACAAATGCAGGAAAAGCGAGATAAGGCTTCCAGCGCTGTTGATCTCTTAGCTCGCGTCTGCCGTACTTGAGCCTATTGTGCACGGGACTACAAAATTTTGGACACAGGCCGGATAAACTACTCAACATTTGGCAGAGTGTGAACGCTTGTTGTGCTTCTGTATTACCTTGCGTCTGATGTCAGAGTCATATCGCAGTCGTGGAAAGTGAGCGATGGAACAGCGCCTTCTCTAGTAATATACTTTTTTGGTGCAAAAACATGCATGAGGACATTCATGAGCGATACGGGTTTGCAGATGGTGGTTATGACGGAGGGAGAGCATTCTTGTCATAACGACGAATATGGCCTGCCGGAGTGTCACATGACTATGCTTTCGCCACATCTTCGCTGGCAATCGACGTGGCGGTCGAATTCAGGTTGAGCAAAACGTGCGATGTCAGCGCGTGTGATCGTGGGCAGGTCGTCCGTGTTCAAAACATCTGACACTAAGGTAGGAGATCGTTCAGCTACGGTACTTTTTGTTGTAAATTGGCAGGAGCCAATTCACGGGGTTTGGAGGAAGCCGAAAGGCACGCGTTTAAGCTCACGCAGGCTGGCGTGAGGTCTGGAATATGAGAAGGAATTATAGTAGCCAAAAATAGTAATAGCTTCTGGAATACTTAACTTTAATCCATAATTGGAGAACATCGCTCTTGACTGTACATGCTTCACAAGATAAATAGCAAAGCATATGGCGCCTTGCTAGGTCGTAGCAAATGACGTAGCTGAAGGCTATGCTAACTATCGTCTCGGCAAATGAGAGCGTAATTTGTCAGTGAACCATTGCTATGAACGTCGGCTGTACAACTAGGGCGAGTGCTAGGACGTCTCTCTAGACCTGCCGTGTGGCGGCGCTCGGTCTGCAATCACTGACAGTGGCGACACGGGGGTCCGACGTATACTAGCGGACCGCGGCCGATTTAAAGGCTACCACCTAGCAAGCGTGGTGTCTGGCAGTGACATCACATTCCTCCCCCACAAATCGGCGAACGGTTGTGTTATAAGGCTTCCGCCCGCCGTGGGGAGGACCCCATGTTGACTTATGCGACGAGGTGGGAAAACAACAGGCGAGGCTGTGCCACCCGCACCCTGCCATTCGGTCCGAGGGGAGCTAGGAAACGCCTGAAAACCTAGTCCAGGGTGCACGCCAACACGCGGGGTATGCGCCCTAAGATAGTCAGGAGGGGCCGAACGGTCGACCTCCATCGAGTCGGAGCACCCGACGGGCGAAGACGACAGATGGTCCGGAGCGGGCAAGAGTTCTATGGCGGAGGACAACTGGTCACGGGAAGCGATCGGCGGCGCGTGACCCAGGGAGGCGCCCGGCGGTTGCAGCGACGCGTCCACTGCGGGCGTCGCCGGCGGGAGAATAGGCGGCGGCGGCGGCGGCGACGGCGCGTCGCCATGGGGCAAAATAGAATGCAGCGTCGGTAACACCTGGGGATGAGGCGAGCCAGTAGATGGGTCCCCAGGGCGCTGACCGGACGGCACCGTCGCTGAAAGCAGACGAGGAGCGGCAGAACCCGTGCGACGACAGAGGCGCAGCTGATTGAGATGCCGTCGCACCTCACCAGAGGCCCCCAAAACCAGATACATAGCGCGGCCGAGGCAGCGAAGAATGCGCCCTGCGAGCCAACGCCGTGAACCTCGATAGTTGCGATAGTATACAACGTCGCCAGGGGCAAAAGCAGGTGGCTGCCGCTGCACAGGAACCTGATGCGGCGGACGCAGCAAAGACATCAAGGTTCGATGAGGACGACTATGAAGCAACTCAGCCGGCGAGCGACCATCGCGGGGCTGAGAGCGATAGGTGGACAAAAAGAGCAATAACGCGTCCTCACGAGAATGCGACTCTTTCAACTTCTACATCTGTGACTTGAAAGTCCGGACCAAACGTTCAGCGGCACCGTTCGAGTGAGGCGAAAACGGTGCGGATATTAGATGTTGAATACCATTGGCCTGGCAGAATGACTGAAATTCTGCGGACATGAATTGTGGGCCATTGTCGGAAACAATAGTCTGTGGAAGACCTTCAATACAAAAGATAGCGGATAACGCTTGGATGGTGGCAGAAGACGTCGTGGAAGACATCCGGACAACAAAAGGAAAATTACTGAATGAATCGACAACAACCAACCATCGAGCATTCCAGAACGGACCAGCAAAATTGATGCGTAAGCGGAGCCAAGGGGAAGTGGCTTTTGGCCAAGCAAAAAATTTCCGCGGAGGTGCGGAGTGGTGTTCGGCACACGCCATGCAAGAAGAGCACATATTCGTAATCGCAGCATCGATTCCGAACCACGTACAGTGCTGACGAGCAAGTTGTTTCGTTCGCACTATACCCCAATGTCCTTGGTGGAGAAGCTGTAAGACAGAGGACTGTAACGAACGTGGGACCACGACCCTGGACTGATCATTATCAGAACGCAACAGCAAAACACCACGTCGAACAAAAAGTCTCTCCTTGTGAGCAAAAAATTGGCGAACCAACGGATCCTCGATCCGTGACTTTGACAAGGGCCATTGCGTAGCAACAAAACGCAAAACGGTAGCAAGGACAGGGTCAGCAGCTGTGGCCGTAGCTACACGACGAAAATCAATCGGAAACGATTCGACTACGTCATCGGTTTCCGAATCAATGAACATGCAAGCAAGTTCGGAAGAATCGAATGCTCTATCCTCAGCAACAGGCAAACAGGACAACGCATCGGCGTTTCCGTGCTTAGCAGTGGACCGATACAAGATATCGTAGCGGTACTACGAGAGGAAAATAGACCAGCGAATGAATTTCTGCACTGTACGTGGAGGTACAGGCTTGTCCGGATGAAAAAGCGATGTCAAACGTTTGTGGTCTGTGATGATGGTAAAGTGACGACCATACAAGAAATCATGAAACTTAGTAACACCAAAGACGAGAGCCAAAGCTTCTTTCTCGATCTATAAATAATTTCGTTGCGCAGACGAGAGCAATTTGGACGCAAAGGCAATAGGGCGATCATGCGAGCCATCTTTGTGCGCAAGCACAGCACCGATCCCGAAATCCGATGCATCCACCATCAACAAAAGGGGTTTCTGGGGATCGAATGGCGTAAGGCAAGAATTGGAAAGCAACGCCGATTTCAGCTGGCGAAAGGCGCGTTCGCATTCCGTCGTCCAGACGAACGGAACACCTTTACGGTGTAAGCGATGAAGCGGAGCTGAAAGGGAAGAGGCGTGCGGCACATATTTGTTATAATAAGTAATTTTTCCCAGCACACTCTGTAGCTGCTTTAAATTCTGCGGTGAAGGCAAGTCTTGTATGGCACGGAGGTGCTCTGGACTGGGATGTATGCCTTGGGCATTGATGGCATGTCCCAGATAGAGTAAGTCACGAGCAAAAAACACACATTTGTCCTTCCGCAAGCGAAGACCATTTTGTCGCAAGACCTGAAATAATGTTCTGAGATTGGCTAAATGTTCTTCTTCAGTCTTTCCGGAGATCACAATATCGTCCAGATAGTTTGCTGCAGCAGGGACCGACGCACAAACAGTTTGTACATATTGCTGAAACAATGCAGGGGCGGATGCACACCCGAATGGCAGTCGTTTGAATCGGTACAAACCAAGATGCGTGTTAACCACCAAAACGCGCTGGGATTCTTCGTCCACCGGTATTTGCAAGTACGCATCTGCTGGGTCCAACTTCGAAAAATATTTACCCGGGCACAGTTTGTCAAAAAGATCTTCTGGGCGGGGTAAAGGAAAAGTTGCAGTCACTAGTTGTGGATTCACTGTTGCCTTGAAGTCCACACAAAGTCTCAATTTTCCGGAAGGTTTGTGCAAAATTACTAAGGGTGAAGCCCAGAGAGAAGCCTGCGCACGTTCAATTACACCTTGTGATTCCAAATCGTTTAATGTTCTTGCGACCTCATCACGCAATGCGTGAGGAACATTGCGCGCTCTGAAAAATTTCGGTTGCGCGTTTACTTTCAGTTCCAAATGTGCTTTATAGTTCTTAGCGCAACCAAGGCCCGGTGCAAAAATGTCTGCAAATTCTTCACATAGACGAGAAACATTGGCTGAAGGCACAGTTTGGTTCACTGATAGGACCTGACTTACTATAGACAAGTTAAACAACTGAAATAAATCTACACCAAACAAGTTCACTGCAGAAGAAGAACGAAGGACGTAAAATGACACAAGTTTTGTTTGTCCCTTGTATGTTGCAAGAAGGCTGCACTGTCCTAACACAGGGATCTTGTGACCTGAATATGTAGTTAGCTTAACATTTGCGGCCCGCAACGCAGGTGTGCCCAGTTGTTTGTTCATGTCTTTATGGATTAGGGAAACTGCAGCTCCGGTATCGAGCTGGAATGGTATCACGTTGCCATTCATGACCAAATCTACAAAAAGTTTATTGTCCTGTTGACAACAGCGACTGTCTCGTGCAACGTGAACTGACACTGGTACAGAATCACGTGCGACTTGACGAGATTTCCGTCGATGTCGACGCACACTATTTGTAGGACGAACACAGTCACTGTTAGAGAGAGTGGCACTGGGCGAAGTGGCATGAACTACATGAATTTCCATGGGCGAAGGTTCACGAGCCTGAGTATTCTTGGTTCGATTCCGGCGCGAAGCAAAGGGCCTGGAATGGTTGTGAGTGTCTGATCTGAGCTTTTCCTGGCAAACACTTTGAACATGTCCTTTTTTATTACAGAAAAAGCAAATAGCTTGGCGTGACGGGCAATTCTCACGCGAATGTCTAGTAGCACACCGCGGGCATGAGTTCACTGCATTTGCGTGCTGGCGCGGGGCACGTGGTGGAGAGTCAGGCGGTTGTGGCGTGGCCGGGCGCGAGGACTGTTTACCGTTCCATGCAGCTCGCCCGGTGGGCACACAGGTGGCGAAGTTTCAAATGATTCCTGAGCAAAGTCAAGTGTGTCCTGCCAATACAATATGTCCATCACTTGTTGAAGGGAGGGATTGACTAGTTTCAAAATTTGCTCCCGTATACGAACATCAGTAACGTTCTGTGCAATTGCATCACGTACCATGGTATCTGAATAAGGGAGTCCACATTCACACTCAAAAGCAAAATCCCTAGTAAGGCCTTGCAAAGTTGCAACCCACTCCCAATTAGTCTGACCGGCCGTACGTTTTGTACGAAAGAATGTATACAGTTTGGCAACTACATTGACTGAGTCTCTGAAATATGCATCTAATGCAGACAAAATTTCTTCGTAGGACAGAGTTGCGACGTCGCGTCGGGGAAACAATTGCACTATCACATGGTGCGTTTGAACGCCGACGCACGCCAATAAAAAAGGCTGCCGCTCGTTACCTTGAATTCTGTAGGCGGTGAGATTGAATCCAAATTGGCGTGACCACTCAGGCCAGCTTTCCAGTGCCGCATCAAAGGGACGAAAAGGTGGTGCAACAGCATGTTGTGGCTGCGGTAGCGGTGGAGCGGCGGCCGCCGCATCGTTTTGCATTGCACGTTGACCCTGGACGAGCTGTCCAAGGGCATCCAATAAGGCCTGCGTCTGCTGATTCTGCAAGCGATAAAATTCGGACAGTACATCTGGCGATTGTGGCGAAGCCATGACACAAGTAATTTAAGCAAGTATAAAGAAGAAGACCGCTTTTACACTCGTCGCCAATGTTGTAAATTGGCAGGAGCCAATTCATGGGGTTTGGAGGAAGCCAAAAGGCACGCGTCTAAGCTCACGCAGGCTGGCGTGAGGTCTGGAATATGACAAGGAATTATAGTAGCCAAAATTGTACATAGCTTGTGGAATACTTAACTTTAATCCATAATTGGAGAACATCGCTCTTGACTGTACATGCTTCACAAGATAAATAGCAAAGGATATGGCGCCTTGCTAGGTCGTAACAAATGACGTAGCTGAAGGCTATGCTAACTATCGTCTCGGCAAATGAGAGCGTAATTTGTCAGTGAACCATTGCTATGAACGTCGGCTGTACAACTGGGGCGAGTGCTAGGACGTCTCTCTAGACCTGCCGTGTGGCGGCGCTCGGTCTGCGATCACTGACAGTGGCGACACGCGGGTCCGACGTATACTAGCGGACCGCGGCCGATTTAAAGGCTACCACCTAGCAAGTGTGGTGTCTGGCAGTGACACCACACTTTTCACGTCCCACGATGTCATGAGTGTGCGACGAATATGTGGATTTGGGGAAAAAAAGGGACCGTCAGAGTTAAATGCCGTGGGCAACTCAGCGTTGATGACGAGGGCCGCTATCGCCTGTCGAAGACTGCAGCGGAGGGATAGCCCGACGTGCCCTTCGTTATAATTGTTTATTCTTATATGGTAAGCCAAGTACATTTCAAAAATACTTGTAACTGTCTACAAACGTTAATTTCTAGGTTTCCGTGCCTGACTCGGTAAAAACGGAACTCTTATAGGATCACTCAGTTGTCTGTCATCTGTCTGTCCGCCTGTTGGCACCCCTTTCTCTCAAGAATGGTCAGAGGTATCGAGTTGAAATTTATGTCAAATACTAACGTCTACGTTTCCTTAGCGGTGTAAATAATTTAAGCTTCTAAGTCAAAGCAGCCGAAAGATACGGCCATACATGTCACATATTTTTGATTCTCGCAAACGCATTCATCAAAGCCTGTAGATGTAGACGTTCATGTCGGGCCTGGAAACCGGGAGGTTGCTGCACGGGATTGCAGGCACATCACGTGTTTTTCAGTTTTCCTTTTAATCCAGCCTTCGTCTCAACGATGTGAGTAGTCGCCAGTACAACACGTCGTTCCGATTCCACGTTAAATTGTAAGTCCCCTTTCCCCGTTTTTATGAATGGTGTAGGTTAGAGCCACGCAACTCGCCCGAAGTGGCCACCATTAGAAAAAAAAAGCTTGCACCAAGCCATTGATCCACACGAATTTATTGTTATTATCATTACTATTGTTATTATTACTTACGCATATGCATAATTAGGTTTGTACGGAACTCTTAGAGCGTGAGTTCTACTCGTACTTTTCTGTTTCTTAAAAGTTTATTTCCGCAACAGGATTGATATATACACCCATACAACTCAATCTGACTGCGTTTATGAATGGAATCGGACTGCCAGGTAATTTATTTAGAGATTCTGCGACATGCAAGCAACGGCCTTGCCGCAGTGGATACACCGGATCCCGTCAGACCACCGAAGTTAAGTGCTGTCGGGCGTGGCCGGCTCTTGGATAGGTGACCGTCTGGGCCCCCATGCGCTGTTGCCATTTTTCGGGGTGCACTCAGCCTCGTGATGCCAATTGAGGAGCTTCTCGACCGAATAGTAGCGGCTCCAGTCAAAGAAAACCATCATAACGACCGGGAGAGCGTTGTGCTGACCACACGCCCCTCCTATCTTCATCCTCATCTGAGGATGACTCGGCGGTCGCATGGTCCCGATGGGCCACTTGTGGCCTGACGACGGAGTGCTGCGACATGCTAACAACAGTGACACTTGCTAATCAGATTTTCTTGCACTGGTTCACCAAACAATTGTGCATTGTTATTATGTGATACTAATTAACATGTATTATGACTTTCCACTAATATAGGGAATAGGAAAACAAATTAATCACTTTTGTAATTTCATGATGTAAAAAAGAAGTGAGGCACATTTATCACTCTTGCTTGAAGAGCATGACTGCAACAATAAGGCAATGTTACCCTTTTTCGGAGAGGCTCGTCTCAACACTAATTACAAAATATGAACTTTTTGTTATTTCCCTTTAACTAATATTTACTGAACCTCACCTAGATAGGTTGAAGTGTTGCAACAACATCCGTAGGTTTAAGCCCTTCAATCAGCAAGTCAACACAAAACTGAAACAATGCTGTAAATTCGTCTCAGGTTAAACATGAATTAATTTAGTCTGACAGAATCATTTTTCATACAAGTCACATTTAACAACCAAAATATTTAATCGATTGAGAGATATCGCTCATAAATATTACAAAACTTCGCATGGGTTCCACTTTGTTCTGAATATAAGCTGTATATTCGATGCACTAAATAAGAAAAAGAACTATTTCCGCTAATGGCAGTATTCACCATCTCTATTTATGTGTACGTTCCTGTAACCATTTTGTTTTGAGCAACATCTTGATACTTTCGCCAAGTAGAATTGGCCTATATTTAAAGTGTGTCCATGTGAAGAGGAAAGTAATCGTGTTTCATAGGCACCCGTTTCATTCTTCAAACATGCAACATATCCTGTCATTAAACGGGTTTCTGTCCTTATTTAGGGACATTCTCGGGCAGTTCTAAGGTTCTCACACTGTTCTGCCAAATACTTGAAACTATATACCCTGTAGAATTCATGATGTGTTCCAAGATCCTGCTGATGTGTGACCGATTTGAATTCCGGTTCGGCCGGTGTGGCCGTGCGGTTCTAGGCGCTTCAGTCTGGAACCGCGTGACCGCTACGGTCGCAGGTTCGAATCCTGCCTCGGGCATGGATGTGAGTGATGTCCTTAGTTAGGATTAAGTAGTTCTAAGTTCTAGGGGACTGATGACCACAGATGTTAAGTCCCATAGTGCTCAGAGCCATTTGAACAGTTTTTTTAAGCCAATTCCGGTTCCACTGTTTCAAGGTTTCTGTCTTATTAAAAGTAAGTGTCAGTAATTTTAATATAAATAAGTACACTTGGCTTATCGATAACTATACACGGTGAGGCAGCTAAGCCATAACACCCTTTTTATCTCACCAACCGTAATAGATACAAAGATGCCCTTTGGACAGTGAATTGCAGGGACAAGGGCTACTTGAATACATCGCATTTCATGTTTGTGCAATTTTTTATTACAGAGATATGAGGCCATATTGGTTTTTTATGGTACCCTAGTTAGATTTTAGCGTAACATGATGGGCTTAAAAAGACGGTTTCAAATATGCATATATCATAATATCTAGGCGAATAGTTTTTGAGACACAGATATGTTCCCTTATCGTATTCGTCCTTCGAAGAGGCGTTGTCCAATGCGAGCTTTCCTGTTGACCACTGAGTTACTTAACAGGGAAAGCGTTGTTTTCCTGCTTCTCGCCCGCATCTCGTGGTCGTGCGGTAGCGTTCTCGCTTCCCACGCCCGGGTTCCCGGGTTCGATTCCCGGCGGAGTCAGGGATTTTCTCGTGATGGCTGGGTGTTGTGTGCTGTCCTTAGGTTAGTTAGGTTTAAGTTGTTCTAAGTTGTAGGGAACTGATGACCTCAGAAGTTAAGTCCCATAGTGATCAGAGCCATTTGAACCATTTTTTTTACTTAAAATGTATTAACATCTTGTAGTATTTTAATAGTGTATGTTCATATGGCTCTGAGCTCTATGAGACTTAACATCTGAAGTCATCAGTTACCTAGACTTAGAACTATTTAAACCTAACTAACCTAAGGACATCACACACATCCATGCCCGAGGCAGGATTCGAACCTGCGACCGTAGCGGTCACACGGTTCCAGACTGTAGCGCCTAGAACCGCTCGGCCACCCCGACCGGGCACAGCCATCAGTGATAGGATTCAAAGTATCATCCCGTTATTATTATTAAGTGAGTGGACATACTCATAACTTAATGTTTCTGTGGATAAATGCAAACGAGACGAGAACCCTCAATAGCTAGTTAGTAAGAACATTGCCCGTAAAATAGTGACAATGTATTTTTATATTTCATTATAGCTGTATTTGCACGTTAAATATTTTAACCATAGCTACCCAAAAATGGGAAAATGATTTGCGACACCCTCAGTTTCCTCTGTAAGGCGAAACTTCTAATTAAGATTAAATTTGAATTTAACGATGGAACCAGTTCTAGGAAAATAATCTATAACTGACAATCACCAGCTTGAATAAGATTTTGCACGTATGTTCCCTATAGAATGAAATTAAGCTGTACCAAATTTGAGGTTAGGATATAAAATAGTGAAGATCTCAGGATATTTTCAGTGGAGAGCTGGCGAACATCGTGCCAGTTCCACTACGGTTTTGGACAGATTTAAGACGACCTAAAATTGCAAGAAGTTGTTACATGAGACATCTGGATTAACTGCACAACCTTTTATGCTCCTCTCACTCTTCAACGCTGAGTGACTCACAATATGTGTGCTACAATATGTTAATGTTGGGGGAAAATCAGCAGTTATAGTTTTTCAACCAGCTTGAGACTGCAGTAATTTTCGTAATACGAAATGGGTTAGTGTCACAGCCTTTAAATTTGAACAGTACGTTGAATATAAAAAGTTGTTACCCAATATCTCCTCTGAATTGTTACTACCTACCAATGTAGGTCGAGTTTAATTTGCTGGAAACTGTCGTAGGGCTGGTGCAACATTTTGCAGCCACCTAATGAAAGACTCATAAAACCACAATTTTTTTCTACCTTCGACTTCAGTTCTGCGTAGCTTAGTTTTAGTGTACGGGGGACGTTCTGAAATGTAACATCTCCGAATTTTCTATGTGAAAACTCTTAATGTTTTTTGAATGAAACATACTACATATTTATTCTTAATTTGTATGTATTTATTTATCAACAGTCACCATGGCGAGGAACACATTTCTTCCGAAGAGACACCAGATTATTGATACCGTCACTGTAAAATATTTGGCTTCGTTGATGGAGTCACAATCTCACTTCTGCTTGCACATTTTCGTCACTATCAAAGTAAAGCCCTCGAAAGTGTTCTTTGAAGTATTGGAAACAGACAAAAATCGGATGAGGCCAGATCCATATGGGAGTGCTTGGAAGATAATCGACGACAGAGAACACAAGGCGCGCATTGATGCAAGTGTCGCAGCACCGTGAGCGGTCTGGCATTGTCATGTTGAAGAAGGGGGTGCGCCATGTGTGGACGAACTTCCTGTGGGTTGAAACTCGATTACAGCGCGCCGTTTCCCATGCACCGACATAGTTACGTTGTTGTTGTTGTTGTGGTCTTCAGTCCTGAGACTGGTTTGATGCAGCTCTCCATGCTACTCTATCCTGTGCAAGGTTCTCCATCTCCGAGTACCTACTGCAACCTACATCCTTCTGAATCTGCTCAGTGTATTCATCTCTTGGTCTCCCTCTATGATTTTTCCCCTCCACGCTGCCCTCCAATACCAAATTGGTGATCCCTTGATGCCTCAGAACGTGTTCTACCAATTGATCCCTTCTTGTTGTCAAGTTGTGACAAATTTCTCTTCTCCCCATTTCTATTCAATACTTCCTCATTAATTATGTGCTCTACCCATCTAATCTTGAGCATTCTTCTGTAGCACCACATTTCGAAACCTTCTATTCTCTTCTTGTCTAAACTATTTATCGTCCATGTTTCACTTCCATACATGGCTACACTCCATACAAATACTTTCAGGAACGACTTCCTGACACTTAAATCTATACTCGATGTTAACAAATTTCTCTTTTGCGGAAACGCGTTCCTTCCCATGCCATCGCCAGTCTACATTTTACATCCTCTCTACTTCGATCATCATCATTTATTTTGTTCTCCAAATAGCAAAACTCATCTACTACTTTAAGTGTCTCATTTGCTAATCTAATTCCCTCAGAATCACCTGATTTAATTCGACTACATTCCATAGTTACGTTACATACCGCAATGTTACATGCTACAATTCGGAGACCATAGCGGCATAAGGTTGCAACTGGCGTCAGCGAAACGAAAAAGTCAACCAAGTAATATGCATAACATGCAATACCTCAATCGATACGGAGAACAGAGTAAGAAATTCGGAGGCATTACTTTTCAACACGGCCTCGTCTAAGCAACGTCTATGAAAAATTTCGTTCAGATTGTAGTTGTGCTGTAGTTGGCGTGGAGTAAGCCATACTTCAGTAAGACTGCAAACATTCAAGCTAGCAATCCTGAACACTATGAATTAGGCACTCATATCAGTTTTAGATTATTTATCATGATAATCCCTTCCCAGCCTCACACTCACGACCAGCAGTAAACTGTTATAATTACCATTAGTGCCTGCGGGAACAATATTTCAAGCACTAATATAGGCCGTTTAATTTATTTTTACGTATCACTGTTCCCGTACGTGTTACCTTCCAAATGCAAGTTTCTTTCTTCCACGGGATCACATACTATAATATATTAAATGGTCCAAAGTCTTCCAGAGCTACCTTTATTTTTACACGTCACACTGTTCCCAACCACATAACGACATTCACTCCCTGTTGGTAGTATGAGTTTCTAAGATGTACGGGGTTTTGTTTCCTTTTAGTAAATGAAACGTTGCCTACTTCGGTTAAAATTGTTGTGGTGCTCCTCAGGTCCCCTAATCCTGCTCCTACTCCATTAATTGGAGCGTTCTAGTACTATCCTTATGTTATATGTTACGCCTCCCAAACCTCACACTTACTATTATGTGTGCTACAGGTATTTCACACCAACAATATGCTTTCTATTTAGAAAGACATATTTTTCAAATTGCTCCTAGCGTTCCCGAGTTATCCATATTTTTACTCTTCAGTCGGTTCCTAATCCTGTCGATGTGGCGTGTCATGATTCTAATTTTTTTTCCTTCCAACTGCTAGTGATGCAGTCGTTTACAGTTAGTAAGTAACATGTATACCAAGTTTGCTACAAATTGGTGCAGGCATCCTATGAACAATATAGGGCAAACACGACCAAAGCCATCCATTTTATTTATAAGAAAATAAGGGACCCAGAGAACACAACACAGTTAAATACATAAACGTCAGACCAGCATTCAAGCAATGTGACAGAGCTCGATTTTGGAGTCCTGGGCGTAGTCATGGGAAAGATGGGTTGCAGTTGACTTCCTCTGTATTATGAATGGATGAACATGATGTAGTGTTGAGTGACAGTTGATGAGTACATGGTGGAAAGAAGCATGAGAGTGAACTCGTTGCTGCCACATACCCTACGCCTTCCGCAAAGCGTCTAGAGAGAATGGTCCAAATGGCTCTGAGCACTATGGGACTTAACTTCTGAGGTCATCAGTGCCCTAGAACGTAAAACTACTTAAACCTAACTAACATAAGGACATCACACACGTCCATGCCCCAGGTAGGATTCGAACCTGCGGCCGTAGCGGTCGCGCGGTTCCAAACTGTAGCGCCTGGAACCGCTCGGCCACTCCGGCCGGCCGTCTAGAGAGACACTGAACTTAGCGCCCCCTTCTTATGGATGGACCAGCACCACAAAGTCCTGTCACCTACGCACTCCCTCCCCCCCCCCCCCCAACGTCCTTGGTGCTTTTCGGTCTAATTTTCAGTTCAACATAAGAAATTTTCGCACCCACCAATAATCAGAAACTGTAAATAAATAAGTATGCTTCCATATCCGTCCAAAGTCTGGTGATGAAAATTTCTTCCATTATCACATTAGCGTGCCTTAAACCTCGTAAACATTCGCACATGTGTAGCGCGATTTTGCTCTCTGTGATACGTGATATACCCGTATGGCGAATCGAGCAGCCACAAATTTTATATCTTGTTACCCGTGCGTGATGCGAGAAGAGACGACGGAGTCTTTATTTGTGATTGAAAATGTTGTAGAACCATATATTTTTTAAAGATTGCCATGTGTTTCTTTGTCTGTAGGATGTAATGAGTTCTAATAAAATCATTTTAAAAATAAGTGCCGCTCGACTCATTACCTTCAAATGCTTGTGTGACAGTCTCAGAAAATTGGCTCATAAGCGATTATTTGCTGTTCCTCCTTCAACTAATGAACTGAAACTTCCTGGCAGATTGAAATTGTGTGTTGGACCGGGACTCGTACTTGGCACCTCGGTCTTTCGCGGGCAAGTCTGGGAGGTAGCAGAACAAGGTACTGGCGGACGTAAGTCGGTGAGGACGGGTCGTGAGTCGTGGTTGGGTAGCTTAATTGGTAGAGCACTTGCCTGATAAAGGCAAAGGTCCACATTTGGAGATTTAATCCATTAGGAAGATTAAGCGCACTCTCCGCTGCAGAGTGAATATTTCATTCTGGAACTAACGAATTAAAGAGCAGCCCGAACACAGACTGTGATCTACATCTACATCTACATTTATACTCCGCAAGCCACCCAACGGTGTGTGGCGGAGGGCACTTTACGTGTCACTTTTTTTTTATTTTTTGATGATACAGTCAGTGGAATAAATGGTCTCAACCTGCCAGGAAATTCAGTGTGATTTTGGCTCAGTCTTGTGGATTG
Source organism: Schistocerca cancellata (assembly GCF_023864275.1). Lineage (NCBI taxonomy): Eukaryota > Metazoa > Arthropoda > Insecta > Orthoptera > Acrididae > Schistocerca > Schistocerca cancellata. The sequence continues at coordinate 266,648,943 of NC_064627.1, forward strand.
GTTCACGATCAGTGCTCTCACTACTTGGGGTAAAGTTTCAAAATCGTTGCGCGACAGTCGCGTGAAATATCTAAAACCCATGACATCTTAATTTCGTTATAAACGTATTCTGTGGTCTAATTTCTTCTGAGAAAATATCTCGTATGCAGCAGTGTTTAGATTTTCCGGTACTTCATTAAAAATGAGCGACAAGGATATTCTCATTGCGTATGCAACAACTTAATCTGTGACGGAAAAACAGAACTAGTGCAAACGCTTTTGGCGTACAGTTTAAGCAGTGTTTCTATCTAGATGGAAGCCATGTCGTGAATCGCTTTGAATATCCTGTGGTATACTTCCCCACTTACTTTTCGGCAACTCTTTGCTCATTCGCAACAGAGTACGCTGATAAGCCAAAACATGGTGAGCACTGCCCATGCGAAGTTCGACGCCCCCTTGTGACGCGGGCACGTGACGCAGTAACAAAAGTATGTAAGCGGAGCACACACGGAAGGTGGATCACCCCAGCGAAGGTATGGTCGGCAAAAGAAATCCATCGAGATAAGCGACTTTGACAAAGGGTTGATTGTTATTACGCAGAGCTTGTGAACGAGTATCTTGAAAATGGCGAAGATGGTCGAATGTTCCCGTGCCACTGTCGTGAGCATCTACGGAAAGAGGCAGAAGGACAGTGAAACTACCACAAGACGCTAAATGGTTGGACGTTCACAACTCCTCACAGAATGTAGGGTTCACAGCCTTGTCTGTTCTGTAAAGTAGGTTAAATGGTGATCTGTGTCATCTCTGCTGAAATAGTACAATGTTGATATACGCACAAGTGTTGCGGAGTACACGGTTCATCGTAAGTTGTTGAACATGGATCTCCGCAGCACACCACACCTACGTGTTCATACGTTGACCCTACGACATTGTCAATTACGATTTTAGAGGCCTCTGGACCATCTGGATTCGACCTAGATCAATGGCTATTCGGGTAAATCATATGTTTGCTATACTAGGTTCCTGTTCGTCTCCACAAACGCCTCGAAATATGCAGCGGGCAACGGACGCAGCTGATGGGAGCAGTATTATGGTATAGGAGACATTCTCCTGCGCTTTCATGGGACCTGTGGTAGTAATCGAAGACACGCTTACAGCTGCGAACCACCTGTATCTCTACGTGCTGGATGTCTTCCCCGACGGCGATGTCTTCCTTCAGCAGTATAACTGTCTGCCTCTCGGAGCCGGAACGGTGCTACAGCGGTTTGAAGAGCATTATTGTGAACTCATGTTGATGCCTCAGCGACCAAATTCACCTGAAGTAAATCCTACGGTACCCATCTGGGTCGCTATTGAGCGCCATCACCGCGTACGCGACTTAGCGGCCCGCTATTTATGCGAATTGCATTATCTGTGCATAGACATCTAATACCACATACCTACCAACAAACTATCGGAACAGTGATACGCAGAATCAGTTATGTATTTCGATCCACAGACGGACAAACAAGCTATTAAGCAGGTGATCATAATGTTTTGGCTCATCAGTATATACCAGATGATCTCTTCATGCTGTACATTTTCTTGGCTTTAAATGGCACTCCGATTTTCTCTAGTCTACAATTTTCTCTAGTCTATTCTCTCTAGTCCACTTTTATATACTGACGAGCGAAAACATTATGCTGCTTAGTAGCTTGTTCGTCCGTCTTTGGAACGAAATACATCACTGATTCTGCGTATCAGTGTTCTGACAGTTAGTTGGTAGGTTTGTGGAGGTATGTGGTATTAGCTGTCTATTCACAGATTTTCACGTGGAAATTAGCTTCATCAGTCATTATGAAATTCGGGAGGAAGTCATCTTCTCCCATCGCCACTTGTTGAAAATTAAGACCACAAAGGAGGCAGGATTGCCGTATTCTAGGCTGCCAAGCTTATAGGAGTTAACGTTTCATAGCAAGTAAGAGAAAATCTTGTGTTAAAATTCTTTTCGAGGACCTTCGATTCATCCGAAACTGATGCGTTAATGTTCCAGAGCTTTCCGTAATAATGCGTTGCACTCATCGTAGATTCACAGAGGGTCGAAAGCCATGTTTTATTGTAATTCGTCGAAGTGTCACAGACTTCATACAACGATGGATCACCAGAAGGGGACCGGAACCGCCATTCTTCCATCTCGCAGGCCACCGTGCATAAAGTGTATGCCACTTAACGCTTCTGACATCCCTTGCCTCTTTAGTTCATCCATTTCTTTTAGTAAATTTTCCAGTGTATCTATGTTTGAGTACACTATTAATTCTTTTAGTATTACCTACATAAAGTCCGCCGCTCGTGGTCTCGCGGTAGCGTTCTCGCTTCCCGGCGGGGTCAGGGATTTTCGCCTGCCTCGAGATGACTGGGTGTTTGTGTTGTCCTCCTCATTTCGTCATCATCCAGGAAAGTGGCGCAATTGGACTGAGCAAAGATTGGGTAATTGTACGGGCGCTGATAACCACGCTGTTGAGCGCCCCGCAAACCAAACATCATCATCACCTACATAATGTTTCTCGAGCACTTTGATTTTCTCCAGCAATTTCATCTATGGAAGAATCATGGACTCCCATCCTCTCTGAAATGAGACCATACGAGTAACTAAAGGCGGTATTACACGGTGTCTCTTGTTGGTGACTTATTTTTTGAGAAGTGTGCTTATGAACTTTAAAAAACAAAACCTCCGGACATTTGCTACAATAGGATAATGACAGTCCACATGTTAAAATAAATATTCTCGAGTCCTCATTACGACAGACAGTTCATATTTCATTACCATTCATCCAAAGTGCCGCATACGAAGCACAAGTTGCTGTTCATAACAAATTTTTATAAAATGACTGAATTTCTTAAATGTAAAGCCATAACCCACTCTGTTCCTTATCTGCCAAGCCCCCCCCCCCCCCAAACCCCCCGAAATGAACGCTCCAGCCCATGCATTTCCCACCCAGTTGTATTCTTACCCGCCACCCAACACTTTCATAGCATCCGAAAGTGTCCTCCTCATAAAATCCAACGTTATTGTTGGAACATCTCCACTCGCCCAACATTACACAAGTTTCCCCGCCAATCAGATCCCTGAGCTTTCATCGTCATTATCTCGATGGGACAGAAAGAACTGGCATCACTAACATCGAATCATGAATTCATTGATACGAGGGGTCACTCCAAAAGAAATGCACACTAGTTTTGTAATAATACAGTTTTCATTTTGCATGTGTGAAAGTTTTACAGTGTGTAGATACAACCTTCTCGCTTGTTTTCAAACTTAGTTCAACCTGTTCCCGTGAGCGGTGCCGTCACAGCATGTCTTCAAGATGGCTGCTACACTTGACGTTCGTCAGAAGCAACGTGCTGTCGTAGAATTCCTGTGCTGTGAAAACGAGACAGTGGGAAACATCCACAAAAGGTTGAAAAGGGTTTATGGAGATGCTGCTGTCGATCGCTGTATAGTTAGTCAGTGGGCAAGCAGGTTACGTGATGAAAGCGGGCACGGCAATATTGAGGACTGTCCTCGCAGCGGCAGGCCTCGTACTGCACACACTCCAGACAATGCGCAGAGAGTGAACGAACTGGTGACTGCTGACAGAGGCATCACAGTGAACCAATTATCACGCTACTTTGGGACAGGGGAAGCAAGTGTTTGCAGAATACTGAAAGTTTTGGAGTTAATAAAGGTTTGTGCCAGGTGGGTTCCCAGGACGTTGACAGTGGCTCACAAAAAAACAAGAAAAACGGAATGCAGCGAACATTTGGAACAGTACGAGAAGGGTGAAGATGAATTTCTTGGAAGAATTGTGACAGGTGATGAAACATGGCTCAATCATTTTTCACCAGAGACGAAGAGGCAACCAATGCACTGGCATCATGCAAATTCACCCAAGAAAAAAAAATTCAAAACCACACCTTCTACTGGAAAAGTTATGGCTACGGTGTTTTCGAATCCGAAGGACTCTTGCTTGGGGACATCATGCCAAGTGGAACCACCATAAAGTCTGATGCATATGTGACGACACTGAAGAAACTTCAAAAGCAGGGTGTTTTGCTGTTGCACAACAATGCACGGCCACATGTCAGTCAAAAAACCATGGAATCGATCACAAAACTCGGATGGACAACACTGAAACACCCGCCTTACAGTCCTGACCTGGCTCCATGTGACTCTCATCTCTTTGGGAAACTGGAACACTCCCTTCGTGGACCAAGGTTTGAAGATAATGACTCCCTTGTGCACGCTGCCAAACAGTGGCTCCAACAGGTTGGTCCAGAATTTTACTATGCGGGTATACAGGCGCTGGTTCCAAGATGGCGTAAGGCAGTTGAGAGGGATGGAAATTATGTGGAGAAATGAAAATATTGTTGCTAAAGGATGTATCTACACACTGTATAACTTCCAAAAATGTAGAATAAAAGATGGATAAAAAAAAATAGCATGCATTTCTTTTGGAGTGACCCTCGTATTTTGACTTAGTAAAATTTACATGTATATTGCTGCTACTTTTGTTAATCAAAGGCTGAGGGGCAGTAGCTAGGACGCTGCCAGCCTGCTGACACTTCAGAGAACTCTTAATAACGAATAAATAAATTAAACATAGATCAATAATACCCCTTTTGAGTCAGGTATAGACTGTTGTTCTCTTTTAGTATCACCTGCTTGAATGTATATCTGCAAACATACTTGCTTTGCGCTAACCAGTAAAAAGATAACTATTGTTTTGCAACGTATACTGTTGTGCCAACAGACAATTCACAGTTAGCTCTTTTTAAGTTCAATATTTCATGTTTTATGATACAAAACTGTCGTGTTTTTATCAGTATTTGCCAGTTTGTTGGATTGTCAAAGCTATCTGTTAGCTAGGTTGTAGTACTTCATGTGTTTGTGTATTTTTGTTCAGTGAGCTCGTTTTTGTGAGAGGAGAATGTGCTTATGTGAGTCGTTTCTTTTGCGTGTGTGGTTCTGAGTGTATATGGTTTTGGGTGTGTTTTCGGATGTAGGCTTTTATGTGAGGTTTCATGTGTGTATGGTTTTGTATGTAATATTTTGTGTGTCTTTAATGTGTGTGTGTGTGTGTGTGTGTGTGTGTGTGTGTGTGTGTGTGTGTGTGTGTGTGTGTGGCTTTGTATGTGTTTGTCAATGTGAGTTTGTGTGTGAGATTTTCAGCTGATTTGCATGAGTAGCATTTTGTATGTTTGTGAGTGTGGTACCGTGCATGTGGTTTTGTGTATCTGGTTGTGTGTGTGTGTGTGGTTTTGTGTGTGCTTTGTGTGTGGTTTAATGTGTGTTCGGTGTGTAGGGTTGTGTGTGGTTTTGTGTGTGTTGTTTTATTTATTTGTGTTTCTGTGTTTCGCTACGCTCCGCGAGTATGTGATTTAGCAATGTCTTAGTTACATCAGTATGTCATGTTTCTTTTATATTTTTTAGGAGAGTTATTTTCGTATTTGCCTTACTTTCAAGAAAATTGCGTGGTTTTCGTCCCTTAACTCAACGTTTCTTGTAGTTTCTGAGTTCTCTAATACGTAATTTTAAGAATAGTTCTACGATTTTGCTTGATGAACGTATCTGAAGTGGCGGATTCAATTTTGATGGTATTTAATAATAACACACTGCCTTCTTCTATGTGACACAGATTTCTGACGAATATATTGCTGAAATGACGTAATATTTTTGTAATTACGAGTTTTCATGCCTTTCTCCCTATCCCGTAGACCAGCCTCATTCTCATTTTCCTCCTTCCTTTCCCTTCCCATGCTAATTTTTTTTCAATCACAGTCATAGTTAGGGATTGTAATATGGTACTCGGTTTTATAACTATACAACAAATACTTTACAAAGTGAAAATCCATTATTAAGCTATTGTGGGTCTCAACTACAGTAATAGCAGTGAAACGTAGTCTGCAGTAGCTTCTGCGCTGCAAGTCATATGTAAATCCAGCATCAAATAAATAAATGGCGATGTGGAGGTGAATGTTAACTCAAAGGTCTCCTGTACGCTATGTGATGCGGCGGAACTCAGAACTGTTCCCGTGTAACATTCACCCAGTAACTCACTTTGGTATCTCTCCATTTTTAAAAAATAAACCGTGTTTATGCTTCACTTTCTATAAAAAGTATTATCCAGCATTTAATACCATCATTTACTGACCTTTCAGTAGCGTCCATAGCCCCGCAGTGGCAGATATAAGCCAAGTTTTTTAATTTTGCCGCTCCATCGAATTTGTACGAAGTTTCACTTCGTAATAAGAAAGCGGGCTGTTTAATGCATACTAGTTGCCGCCGTGTGTTTACTGCACACAAATAAGCCAAAACGTTGACAAACGAGACCGCTTTTCCATTCTTCTACAGACCCCACAAATTAAACCCATACACAAGTACGAAAGCGTGTTCATGGAGACATGTACAAACACAGAGTAGGAGGAGAGAGAGAGAGAGAGAGAGAGAGAGAGAGAGAGAGAGAGAGAGAGGGAGAGGGAGAGAGGGAGAGAGGAGCGGTAGATGGGAGTATAAAATGAAGTGGGAAACTGAGGGAGGAAAGAGAGAGGAAGAAGTTGACGGTGGAAGAGTGGATATGCAATAGCAGAAAGCGACAGGGAAAGAAGAAAGAAAACTAGGAGATTGGTGTGGGATGTGAAATCGATTCAAATTTGTTTGCATTTAAACTTTTCCTGTCGCCGACAGGGTCGTTAATTTTGGATGCTGGTGTATTTGCATCGCTGCCTGGTAGCAGTCGGTTTTTGGGATAATGCATTATGCATGTAGCGCCTCAGTGTATGACAGTATGCTGGTTAAGCCGTTGACTGATCCGTCTATCTTACAGATCTGCGTAATCTGTTGCGAATTAAACAATATAACCAGCGGTCGTGCTACGAGCGGGAAACACGCAGTCGCTGACAAAATAAATTGCTCAGTGTGGTGTAATAGTCGCTAATCCTATTGCGACAGGAAATTTATGTGTAGCATTTACTCCCATCGTTGTCGTCAGTTCACTACGTAGGAATAACACAAATGATTCCATTTTTATTTTATTTGTATTTAGGGATCAGAGGAAAGTAGAAATACTTGAAGTTGATTGTTTTACAGCACCAGTTCCTCATTAAAATCGCTGTTAGTTGGAATCATATCTAGTATTCGCAGCGTTTTACAGTCATTTAAAAGAGTCTTTTGTATCAACAATACCTAAATTACAGATTAAATAATTTAACGGGTGCATAATATTTCGTTGCACCGCTGTAATTTCAGTTTCTCAGTAATTTTTATAGACACTATATTTCATGTATTATGTTGACTGTAGTAAGACTTTTTCAAAATGAGTGAGACAGAGACAATAACTTTTCGGCATTTACAGCTATATCACCAGAGACAATTGATAAATATTTAGTAGATAAAAACTGAGAGCTATAACATATAAATGACTTATCAAAAATGAATTAAATGCTTGTGCGCGAAGAAAGTACATAATATTATACATTTACAAACAATTATCTAGTTGAGATGTGAAGTGTTGTAGAAACAATATTTGGAAGTCTGACATGGAAACGGATAGGATTTAAAAATATCGATGACAGTTGACTTAACAACAAAGTAACTATTCCAAGATGTCCTCCCTTCACATAAAATATTTCTATAGATATTATGGTCGCCTGTTCTTTCTACGAGTAGTTCTTGTTTATTTCATACTTCATCTATCTACTTAATTTTTAACATTCCTCTGCAGTACCTCGTTTCATATTTTTCCGGTTTCTTTCTTCTTTTTTATTGCCAGGTTTCAATTTTATAAAATGGTCTACCAGACCTACAAATTCATGGACGTTTTCGACTGTTCTAAGCCCACAATTGGCAGTAATTGAGCACTCGCGATGAAGAAACATTCTAGGCTGATCTTAGGTCACAGAGCGTCATTTTTTGAAAAATCAAATAAATACAGTCTCGATCCAGTCTTTTTGACTCATGGAAGGCGGAAAATGTGTCACAAGAGCTAAATTTCACTCTTCGCAGTACCGATAGTTCATTCGAAAGAGAGCTGTGTCGTATTGCGCATAATTAGTGAGCAGATACAGTGCTCCGTATAATGACGCAGTTGCTGAATAATTAGAATGGTGGAAATATTTGTGAATAATTTTACTTAAGTCCTCAACGATGGTCAGATAGTGGTACGTTCTAACTGTTCGTCACTAATGTAGAACACATTACAACTCAAAGAGTTGGTAGACTTTCAGATCAAAAACAAATTTAAGATAGACAGAAATGAGGTAGTTTTTCCCTTCCAGGATGTTAATCAGACAAATCAACGTATCACTTGACATCGAAGTGAGACAATTTATACATACGTCTCGTATAATCTTAGAGCTTATTCTGTGCTTCAGCAACAAGATATTTCAGGAGGGAATGAAGCTTTCCTCAAATAATACACATATCTTAAGTTTAATGTCACACGTAGACGACAGTCAACCACAGAATGATCATGTACATTCCCCTTCTGTTCAATCTGTAATGATGTAATGATGGAAATAAAAGGAAGGTTCAGGAGTGGAATTAAAATTCAAAGTGGAAGGATATCAAAGATGCGATTCGCTGATGATGACATTGTTATCCTGAATGAAAGTGAAGAAGAATTACAGGATCTTCTGAACAGAATAAACAGTCTAATGAATACAGAAAATGGAATGATAGTAAATCGGAGAAAAACGAAGGTAGTGCGAAGTAGCAAATACGAGAACAGCGAGAAACTTAACATCAGAATTGGTGATCACAAAGTAGATGAAGTTAAGCCTTCTGCTGCCTAGACAGCAAAACAACAAATGATGGACGGAGCAAGGAGAACATAAAAACTAGACTATCACCGGCAAAAAGGGCATTCCTGGCCAACAGAAGTCTGCTAGTATCAAATATAGGCCTTAATTTGAGGAAGACATTTCTGAGAACGTACGTTTAGAGCACAGTATTGTAGTAGTGAAACATGGACTGTGGGAAAACCGGAAAAAGAAGAGTGTCAATGTATCTGAGATGTAGTGCTACAGAAAAATGATAAGGTAAGGACTAAGGGTGTTCTCCGCAGAATCGGCGAGGAAAGGAATATATGGAAATCACTGACAAGAGGAAGGGACAGGTTGATAAAACATCTCTTCAGAAATCAGGAAATAACTTCCAAGGTACTAGAGGGAGCTATAGAGGGTAAAAACTGTAGAGGAAGACAAAGACTGCATTATATCCAGCAAATAATTTAGGACGTGGGTTACAATGGCTACTCTGAAATTAAAAGTTTGTAACAGGAGAGGAATTTGTGGATGGTGTGATCAAACCGATCAGAAGACTGATCGCTTATGAAGACATCCAACACATCTATCAACAACTGCTTGCACAACGGCCAGGTGTGGACCAACGCGTTATTACTCGCTCAATTTGTGAAGCTCTTTCTCTTGAATAAATCATCCAATGTAACTAATATTGTAATCATTTGTTTGTCTGTACATGTACATCACACGTACCGGTTCCTTCAAGGCGCGTGTTTCTATTTCTTTAGAGTGAATCTGAACCTGCGTTATAGTTCTAACTACGTTTTATGCAGTCATTGGTCCTGGTCTTGAATGCAACAGATTTGAAGAGATACAATGATCGAAATATCAAGTGAATGCAGTCTGTGGATAGTGCATCAAGGAAACTGCAAAATGATAATGCCATTATCACGAACGTACTCTATTATGTCTTGTGTGGCCATCAAGCAGCAGGATTCACGGTGAGAATTCATCTAGCCAGTCTAGAGCTGAACTATGCTTTCTGATAGGGCACCAGTGCCATAGTCTTGCTGCCTACTCTTACGCTTGAATATAATCATAGGAGGAAAAAAGTATCCAGCCGCACTGTCGGCACAAAACAACTCTGGTGTTAAATTCTCGCTCCCACCTTTGATGCACCCCACTTTGTGCTTGTCTTTTTGGGCAACGTCTTTTTGTTGTCTTTCCTGAAAATCCAAATTCTTCTACGTTGACTGTAGCGTTAGCTGTAATTCTATTGTGATCGATAGTTTTCTTGAGAGGGTCGAAGAATTGACTCACTTTCTCTCTAGTAAACCACTTAGCCCTCGCCATTGGCGTTCTTTCTGGCTGACGGAGGGAAATTTGTGGATTTCGTCTCATAAAGGAATGTAACCAGTTTTTCCCCGTCATTTTCTTCTCTCCTGAAATAATGATAATTCATACTTTTCTGCTGTGTCGAATACCAGTTTATGAACATCTTTGATGGTACATCCGGAAAAACTCTCTTCAAATAAGATGAAGTGGCCTGAGAGAAATTTTTCATGTCTGCCGCAAAAATGTCTTCCGAATGAGTTAACTACATTTGAGATCGTATTTTTACTGTCAGCATGCCTCTTCATTGTAGCTTTGGATACCCCGTATATATTACCATACTCATTAAGTACGTTTTAATCTTTTCTGTATGCTGCCACGGCTACCTTCAGCACGTATTCTGTCCGTTTTCCGTACATTCCGCTTTTTTCATTTAAATATCGTTATCGATGTCCTCTAAAATGAACCGGTCCAAATTAGGAAACATGCAGTGGTCTAACCACGGCATCTAGACGTGTTATTAGAAAAGATAGTGCAACAGGAACACACAAAATTAAACTCTACTTTTGGTATGTCTGTTTATTAAACAGTGAAAACACTAAACTCCGCCCGAACAGGTCATAAAGGCCCAACTGTACCGACCGGTCGACTTGATTTAAGTTACCAGCACGAAATGTGAAGGTGGCCCACCTTTGGAACTTTAGTTTAATTCTCATACGAGTAAGCAGAGTAGTGAAAGATAAGATTGAGCTGTTCTTCATTAAATAGAATTAACTTTAAACGAATTTCGCCCATTTGCAATTGCATTATCCACAACTCTCTGTAATGTCAATTCTTAAAACTAATGATAACGTGAAGACCATTAAATAAATTAATAGTCCGTTAACACTATGTGAAGTCGCTCAAAAAGGATTTGTATGCGTGAAGAGTATATCGGGCTGAGGGTGTTACCAGCGGGTATCCCTTTACATACGTAAACCGTCAAAAAGCTTCTTGTTAGTTTCAAGCAAGAAAAGTACATGTTATCTGAGGAGGTTGAAACTGTGGTAAAAATTAAAACCAGTGTTTATCCATTTTCGATGAACCAGAGAGTTCCTCATTGCGGATCATGATAATATAAAACAGGTGACAACGAAAATAATCAATGTTATTGACGAAAGTACGGAGTAGAAATTAAAGTGGTAAAAATCTTATGAGAATGGTAACGGAAGTGCATAGTACCTTTTTTTACCATGAACAACGAAATCAAACGAATGACATAAACTGAATGAAAATGAATGAAAATAACCGACTTCATCAATCAGCTTCGCCACGTTTATTCTTTTGAGCGGCATTACAGTTAAAGGCGTAAAGAGAAATAATTTAATTATTCATAGTTTCTTACAGTCCTCAAAGTACTGCAACTGACTTCTTGGGGACCAGATTAATACTGCACTCGACCAATCTTTCCATTTGCGGTTTGGTTCTTGCACTTTTGCCACTCGTCTTTTATCTTCGAGTAAGATGAAGATGGGAACAGCATCGGTCTAGGGAGGGGACTCGTAAGAACAGGCAACATTTTTAAAAAATGGTTCAAATGGCTCTGAGCACTATGGGACGTAACTTCTGAGGTCATCAGTCCCCTAGAACTTAGAACTACTTAAACCTAACTGACCTAAGGACATCAAACACATCGATGCCCGAGGCAGGATTCGAACCTGCGACCGTAGCAGTCGCGCGGTTCCGGACTGAAGCGCCTAGAACCGCTCGGCAACCGCCACCGGCAACAACATTTTTAAAACATTAAGTTAATAAAATTGTAATTATGAACGGTATCAACGTTCATAACATCTTCTGTTAAATCTTCCGGGCTCAGGGGCCATAGATAATGCATAAAAGCATTTCTTAACGTTTTGTCCCAAATTCTGGGGGAATTCTTGAGTGATAAAACAGACATATGGCAATTTCCTAATGTGTTCTACAAACAATTACACGCACGTATTGGTGGGCGATCTTTTGTTATTGGGTGAGAAGTATATGGAAATAACATCTGACTGGAAAAGAGAGACGGGGAAGGGGGAATTATTATCATTCGGCTTTGTCGGATAAGACGATTAGAAGTGTGGGGTGTAAGTAGCCAGCCGCGCAGAGTGGCAGCACAGTATGACCTCCTGTTGGAGGTTTGAGTCCTCCCTCGGGCATGGGTGTTTCTATTCTTCTTAGCATAAGATAGTTTAAGTTATTTTGAGTAGTGTGCAAGTCTAGCGACCGATGACCTCAGCAGTTTGATCCCTTACGAATCCACACACATTTGTAAGTAGCCACATGATGGAGTGATATAATTTACGAATCTCATTTAGTACTAAAAGACTAAGCTCAGCTCGAACAGGTCACGAGTGCCCAAAGTTACCGACCGGCAGCCGTGTCATCCTCAGCCCACAGGGGTCACTGGATGCGGAGATGGAGGGGCATGTGGTCAGCACACTGAATCAAAATTTTATTTACACAATATTACTACACGCTTTGAGACTTTACTTAAAACCCTTTCAAATGGTATCAACAGAAAGAATATTAGATCCGATATACTGTTTGCACCCTAGCTGGACTAGATGTCACCGTTCTAGCATCCCGCCACAGCAGCAGACTTGATGTGTGATTGGCAATATTAACCGCGAGCCATTAAAATTCAAACACTATACATTTCGAATGCAACAAACCTCAGAGTGGCCTGAAATGTACCGCCAAAGTTTAGCAGTTCAGCGCAGCTGCACGAAGTATTTTTCATGATGAATAAATTCGCTCCAGTTGTACTTGGCTAATGTTTTATTTGGATAACATCAGGCACGCATCTTGAGGCACTATAAGACGAGTATAACAGCTCTCTCTTATAATATAATTTATAATATTGTTGTATTAATTTTCTATTTTGTGGTATGGTTTTATTAATTTTATTTCTTGGCATTTCATTACTCCTTTTTATTACTTTTATTTCCTCACAATTGCATTATACACTGCATGTACTGCTTTTATTGTTTGTTCAGAGCTAGACCTATCTTAGCTACTGCCATATATATGTAGGTGGTTTTAGCGTTGTTAGTAGCGGGTGGCATTTGGGAGGAAACTTGGAAGTGTGGTCATGTTGTTAGCTATGATTTCTTCGGTGATCCCTCCAGCCCTCGGTATTAGTTACGGAGGCGGCCATGGCTGCCACTCTCTGACTTATACGTGCACACAGGAGTCGCAGCGAGGTTCGCGCGGCAGTCTGTTGACCGGTGTTGTCGGGCTTCCACCATATACGGCGGGCTGGGCACTTACATGGCGGACTACCTTTGAAAGCTCACAAATTAGCATTCTGCGGCTTAGATACCATAATTTTAATTTCGTAAGACCATGCCACATGTCTAGTTGTTCGCCGACAGTTTATACACTACTGGCCATTAAAATTACTACACCACGAAGATGACGTACTACAGACGTGAAATTTAACCGACAGGAAGAAGATGCTGTGATATGCAAATGATTAGCTTTTCAGAGCATTCACACAAGGTTGGCGCCGGTGGCGACACCTACAACGTGCTGACGTGAGGAAAGTTTCCAACCGATTTGTTATACACAAACAGCAGTTGACCGGCGTTGCCTGGTGAAAAGTTGTTGTGATGCCTCTTGTAAGGAGGAGAAATGCGTGCCATCACATTTCCGACTTTGATAAAGGTCGGATTGTAGCCTATCGCGATTGCGGTTTATCGTGTCGCGACATTGCTGCTCGCGTTGGTCGAGATCCAATGACTGGTAGCAGAATATGGAATCGGTGGGTTCAGGAGGATAATACGGAACGCCGTGCTGGATCCCAACGGCCTCGTATCACTAGCAGTCGAGATGAGAGGCATCTTATCCGCATGGCTGTAACGGATCGTGCAGCCACGTCTCGATCCCTGGGTCAACAGATGGGGACGTTTGCAAGACAACAACCATCTGCACGAACAGTTCGACGACTTTTGCAGCAGCATGGACTATCGGCTCGGAGACTGTGGCTGCGGTTACCCTTGACGCTGCATCACAGACAGGAGCGCCTACCATGGTGTACTCAACAACGAACCTGGGTACACGAATGGCAAAACGTCATTTCTTCGGATGAATCCAGGTTCTGTTTACATCATCATTATGGTCGCATCCGTATTTGTCGACATGGCGGTGAACTCACATCGGAAGCGTGTATTCGTCATCGCCATACTGGCACATCACTCTGCGTGATGGTATGTGGTGCCATTGGTTACATGTCTCGACCACCTCTTGCCCGCATTGACGGCGCTTTGAACAGTGGACGTTACATTTCAGATATGTTACGACCCGTGGCTCTACCCTTCATTCGATCCCTGCGAAACCCTACATTTCAGCAGGATAATGCTCTACCGCATGTTGCAGGTCCTGTACGGGTCTTTCTGGATACGGAAAATGTTCGACTGCTGCCCTGGCCAGCACATTCTCCAGAACTCTCACCAATTGAAAACGTGTCGTCAATGGTGGCCGAGCAACTGGCTCGTCACAATACGCCATTCACTACTCTTGATGAACTGTGGTATCGTGTCGAAGCTGCATGGGCAGCTGTACCTGTTCGCGCCATCCAAGCTGTGTTTGACTCAATGCCCAAGCGTATCAAGGCCGTTTTTACGGCCAGAGGTGGTTGTTCTGGGTACTGATTTCTCAGGTTCTACGCACCCAAATTGCGTGAAAATGTAATCACATGTCAGTTCTAGTATAACATATTTGTTCAACGAATACCCGTTTATCATCTGCATTTCTCCTTGGTGTAGCAATTTTAAGTAGTGTAGGTTAGACTAGGCTGTCGATGTCTTTTTATTTGTTGTCACATCCATGTATTTTGGATTAGGCCACGTTTACTCGATGCTGTGCTGGTTGCCTCAGAGGATCTTTTCGTGCCCTACTCGCATGGGATCTCATATGCTACTTGATAAAGTCGCTGCATTTTTTTAAACTACTGATACGACTTTCTCGTACGCATTCAAGGCATAACCTGATGTTCACGTTTTATGGGCCTCTAAATGTTGATTAATTTTATGAGGAATTCTTCTTAGTTTTCCTCGTTTTTTGTAGCACCTGAAGATGAGATTTAAATTCTGAAATACATATCACATGTACGATTTCACCCAAATAAATGATTAGTCAAGTACAACTCGACTGGATTTATTCAACATGTGGTAGTAATGCCATCTGCAGTCTCTATATAAAAAAGGAATATACATTCAGCAGTCTCTCTTAAATGTTGGTTGTCTATGAGGAAAAAGTGTTACGCCTCGTTTAAGATGGTGATACGCATACCATTACATGTCGGAATTCGACATAAGAATTATTGTGGGATGTCGAGGCTGAGATTTATTATTCCACGATGCTATTACCAATGCTGGCTAGGATCCCACGACCGTCATGAGAAATGATAGGGATGGATTCAGTTGGATCAACGTCATCTAGCATCTCAGCGTCCTCATGCGAACGGCGACGGAGAGGACTGGCATGTTGTTCGCTCGGGTGAATGGAAGAGCACTGCCACACCACGTATCTTGAGCAGTAAATGGGCTTGTTTGCAAAATCACAAGCATCCTCAAGGTCAGTGCGCCGAGGTCTCCATCACCGAGGACTGTCAGCACGGCGATCGTCGTTTCATGACGTCGCAGCAGAGGCAGGTGCGTCAGCAGTGGTTCTCCTCGGAACAACGCTAAACATGCGAAGTAGTGTTCTCAGACGAGACCCGGCTCTGCGTATGATGCTCATATCTATGTATGGAAGCTCTGAGGACGTTAGGTAACAAATTACATTGGTCATGGGCTAAGCACCTGAGATCATCATACGCTCTAAGACAAAAAAAAGAAAGATTCACCACGAAGGAATTATCCGATTGTGATGGAAATCAGTGCATGTGATGCACTTGTACAGACAAATGTTCACAATTACAGAAATAATGGAGAACTTATTCAAGAGAAAGAGCTTCACAAATTGATAAAGTCATGAAGGCGTTGGTCCTCCTGTCACAATTATGCAGGAGGTTA
Source organism: Schistocerca cancellata (assembly GCF_023864275.1). Lineage (NCBI taxonomy): Eukaryota > Metazoa > Arthropoda > Insecta > Orthoptera > Acrididae > Schistocerca > Schistocerca cancellata. The sequence goes on from NC_064627.1 coordinate 266,665,052, forward strand.
TTCGGTCTGGCACTGATTGATAGATTTTCTGACTGTCCTCTTCAGGGATATCGTGAGAAATTCTGTCCAATTGATGCGTCTGATAATCAAAATCGCGAACTAGTTGGAGGGCCTTCCCCAAAATGCTGTAAACGTTCTCATTTGGGGAGAGATCCGGCGACATTGCTGGCTAAGGTAGGATTTGGCAAGCACAAAGACAAGCTGCAGAAACTCTCGCAGTGTGCGGGTGCGTATTATCTTGCTGAAATGTAAGCCGGGAATTGCTTTCCACGAAGGGCAACAGAAAGCGGCGTCCGCTGTGCTGTGAGGGTGCTACTACGAAATGAAATGCCATCCGTGACCATCACGCCTGGCCGTCGTGCTATACGGCGGGTGACAGTAAGGTTGGTACCCCACGACTACCCGGGCCGTCTCCAGATACGTCTGCGGCCTGGAATCTCATTGACTGGAGTAGAACTGTACTAAAGGCTCGTATACAGGAACACGTTGCGCAGAATCCGCCAGAACTGCAGCGAGGAACTTTTGATCATATCGTTTTCCTTCTCCGGTGCTCAGGTTGAACAATTTGTGTAAACGGCAGTTACTAACAAAATCAATATTGCGCTTTTCTCGCTTATTCGACCTTTTCTGTCCACACCGCGTTCGAAATCCATTACACATGGAAACATTTCGGTACGTCTTTCTTGCATTCACAGCGGCAGTAACCTGTTGGCCAAAATTGGAATTCTTTTCACAGCGCAAATCGGTTCCGCATTAACGCATTAGAATGTCTACCAAGTTTTCCTACCAAACGTAATCACAGCCCACACTCGACCTTTGTAAGTAGCTGCATTACTGTTTTAACCACCGGCTATAAATGATTAAATACACATTGAACCATACAAAATATAAAGAAAAAAATATTGAGGGTTGAATGTAGATGATGTACTGTGTATGTGGACAGGTACCAACAGACAACTGAACACATACCTTGAACATCTAAATTCACAACGCACCAAAAACATACAAATCACCTTGGAGCTAGGTGAAAAATCCATTAACTTTTTAGACCTTAACATAGATATCATCACAAAATCATTTCAGAATTTACCGAAATCTCACAACAACAGACACAGTAATACCCTCATGTTCACAACACCCAATAACACACAAACATGCACCCTCCAGTCCATGGTACATCGCCTCACATCCACACCAATGTCAAAATAGAATTTCCAAACAGAAGTAGACACCATTAAATACATTGCTTGTAACAATGGCTATAGCCCTGAATTACTCAACAAAATCCTGCACAAGAAACAAAGACGGAAAATCTTGCCCTACATTTATGCCCCTTCTGCAATAACAACTACACCAAAAACCAACTGGTGTACTATTCCATATCTAGGTAAGCTATCAGAGAAACTAGCCAAAACACTGAAATCCCAAAACTATAAAACATCATTTTATGTAAGAGGTACTACACCTAATCTCCTATTCAACAGCAAGGACAAAACAGAAAAATTAAGTAACAGTGGGGTCTACAAAATAACCTGCACTGACTGCAATATACTGCACATTGTTCAAACGGGCCGGGCCATATCAACAAGTCTGACTGAACATGAACGCAGCTGGTGATTAAATAAATCAGACTCCACCTTTGCTGAACATGTGCTCAAAGAAGGACACGAATATCTAACACACACAGAAGTGCTACATATAGCCAACAAAGGCAGAAAACTCAGCTTACTAGAAGAAATTAACAAACACTTAGCCCTAAATCCTCAACTGGTTCTAAAGGGCCAATTGCAACCGAGCACATCACCACTATTAAACTTTATACAATAAAGTAAACCTGCTACTAACCACAAAGTGTCCTAATAATAAACAAATTCACACCCCAATATAATGTAATATCCCTTACGTGTTTACATTCCTTACTGTAACACAACTGTAACAATGTAATATTTGGTATACATTACTGAACAATCTTCTAACAACAAAATGTAACCCCCAAAGGAAACACCACTGTTGTACAACGAACAATTAATGTCCAGTGCAACTGTTCACAACAAATACCAAAAAATTGTAATTTTGTAATAATGTGTATTCTAAATAATTCTAACTGTTGTCATACATGGTACTAACAAATCACAAAATGTAATTTTTATGTTAAAGAACAGTTTTACAGAACGGAAAGTCGAAAGATCCGTTTGACAATTCCAAAGACAATATCACAACTAAAGATCGTATGTGAGTGCACTGTACCTTAGTCTATAATGTTTGGTTCGCAAGAACACAAGCTCCTTGTAAACAATAGCCAGTAGCTACGTGAAGATGGCTTAATAAGCCGAAAACTAGTTCATACAAATAAAAATCAGTAGAACAAAAAACCGCCTAAGTGTTATTCAAACCTCAGTATGGAATTGTTCTATCAAGAAGCGACGGAAGAATCCCCTAAATAAGAAAAAAATATTTAAAACATTTTATAGCTGAATATCTAGGTCTCTAAACCGGTTCACAGATCTTGGTATCGCCCTAGACCACCAGAAAATATCCGTAGTTAATGCTATTTAATCTGGTGCTCCCTAGTTTATACAATAACTCTACAGTCGCACACCTTGGCATCTTTGAGACCCATTCATACAAACAGGCACCAACCTTCCATGCCCTGTACAAAATCGACTCAGAGCTGTTCATAGTGTCGATTCACACATTCAGTGAGATCAGTAATAAGGCGAAAATTTACTGCAGACAATTTCTGTCGTATTTCTTTACATTCTTGTCAAACATCGTATACAAGAGGTGCATCTTTTGTTGGCCAGGGTGGTTTTCTCGATCTAAGTCTGCTGATTGGTGTTTCTGTAGCTAATCACACAGAAGAGAGTTGCGATGAGTAGTACAGGTTTGGAACTGCCTCACAGTTGCTGATTCTCATTCTGTTCATGGTAGTACAATATTGCATTATAGAGCACGCCATGGAAGTGATGTTGTTGTACGACTGGTTTTCTCATTGCTTGATTTAGTGTAACATCAACTTGGAGTGCTAGTGGACTTTTCTTCCACTCTGGAGCACTGTACTCTGCCGACCAGTAAACCAGTGCGAATGTAGAAGTACGAGGTGTGTCTGCGTTTGCGCTTCATACTGACCCACCTAGTTCTCTAACAATCTCAATCATGGTGTTCACATTTTTGCGATATTTTGAAAATGATTCTTAAAAGTAAGGACCCGGTCCAAAATGATTCCCAAGTACAGGGCTATTACAAATGATTGAAGCGATTTCATAAATTCACTGTAGCTCCATTCATTGACATATGGTCACGACACACTACAGATACGTAGAAAAACTCATAAAAGTTTTGTTCGGCTGAAGCCGCACTTCAGGTTTCTGCCGCCAGAGCGCTCGAGAGCGCAGTGAGACAAAATGGCGACAGGAGCCGAGAAAGCGTATGTCGTGCTTGAAATGCACTCACATCAGTCAGTCATAACAGTGCAGCGACACTTCAGGACGAAGTTCAACAAAGATCCACCAACTGCTAATTCCATTCGGCGATGGTATGCGCAGTTTAAAGCTTCTGGATGCCTCTGTAAGTGGAAATCAACGGGTCGGCCTGCAGTGAGCGAAGAAACGGTTGAACGCGTGCGGGCAAGTTTCACGCGTAGCCCGCGGAAGTCGACGAATAATGCAAGCAGGGAGCTAAATGTACCACAGCCGACGGTTTGGAAAATCTTACGGAAAAGGCTAAAGCAAAAGCCTTACCGTTTACAATTGCTACAAGCCCTGACAACCGATGACAAAGTCAAACGCTTTGAATTTTCGGCGCGGTTGCAACTGCTCATGGAAGAGGATGCGTTCAGTGCGAAACTTGTTTTCAGTGATGAAGCAACATTTTTTCTTAATGGTGAAGTGAACAGACACAATGTGCGAATCTGGGCGGTAGAGAGTCCTCACGCATTCGTGCAGCAAATTCGCAATTCACCAAAAGTTAACGTGTTTTGTGCAATCTCACGGTTTAAAGTTTACGGCCCCTTTTTCTTCTGCGAAAAAAACGTTACAGGACACGTGTATCTGGACATGCTGGAAAATTGGCTCATGCCGCAACTGGAGACCGACAGCGCTGACTTCATCTTTCAACAGGATGATGTTCGGCATTTCTTAAACAGGAGATTGGAAAACCGATGGATCGGTCGTGGTGGAGATCATGATCAGCAATTCATGTCATGGCCTCCACGCTCTCCCGACTTAACCCCATGCGATTTCTTTCTGTGGGGTTATGTGAAAGATTCAGTGTTTAAACCTCCTCTACCAAGAAACGTGCCAGAACTGCGAGCTCGCATCAACGATGCTTTCGAACTCATTGATGGGGACATGCTGCGCCGAGTGTGGGAGGAACTTGATTATCGGCTTGATGTCTGCCGAATCACTAAAGGGGCACATATCGAAGATTTTTGAATGCCTAAAAAAACTTTTTGAGTTTTGTATGTGTGTGCAAAGCATTGTGAAAATATCTCAAATAATAAAGTTATTGTAGAGCTGTGAAATCGCTTCAATCATTTGTAATAACCCTGTATTTTAGGGACAGGTTACGTTCCAGAGGGACGTTTACGAAGACCACATTTAATTTATAATTCGTTACACCGTTATTAAGGTAGTACGCATTTATCTCTGTTTTAGATGGATTTGCCTTCAATCTCCGGTTCTTGAAGTAGTCGCCCATTATGTGTAAGTCTGTTTTCAAAGCTCCTTCACTCTCTTCCAGGCTACCTTCCTGAGAAGCTAGTGCTAGGTCGTCAACAAATCGGATGTTTTCAGCATTAGTGTTGGCCATATCACTGGTATAAATATTAAAAAGGTTTGGTGATATTATGTAGTCCTGCAGTGAATCATCACTCACCCTTCACCGCCTACTTCCCTTTTCCCTAAGATATACTTGGAACTTACTGTTGCTAAGCATGCTATCCGGCCGGCAGGTGTGGCCGAACGGTTCTAGGCCCTTGATTCCGGAACCGCGCAGCTGCTATGGTCGCAGGTTCGAATCCTGCCTCGGGCATGGATGTGTGTGACGTCCTTAGGTTAGTTAGGTTTAAGTAGTTCTAAGTCTAGGGGACTGATGACCTCAGATGTTAAGTCCCATAGTGCTTGGAGCCGTTTGAACCATTTGAACCATGCTGCCCGCTAGAATAAACCATCTGTATAGAATGTCAAGGCTATGACCTAAACAAATGAATAAAGTACGACGTAAAAATGTTTCTTTATGAACGATGTAAGTATACATAAGCGGGTCGTTAACTGTCGTAAATGTAACGTTTCAGTTGCTACATGATGTTAAACTCTGCTGCAAAGTTTAACGTTATTTATCTGTGTGAACTTCGCGCTTTTAAAATTGTGAAGTCCTCAGCAGCGCAGTGTTTATTACACTACATAGTCTCACAGATCATTGAAATACCTGGAGAACTGTCATTTGCCCTCGTTGTGAGGGCTGTTTTATCAAATTATTTTGTGTGACTATAACAAAAACTCATTTTACACTGCGTAACTAATTTCTAGACGTTCACGAAATTGTTTTCCTCAGGCTCGATGTCACAAAAAAATCTTAGCTCTCAACTAAGCCATTGCAACGGATTGCTGACTTTTCCCACGGTTAGCCCTTCTGTGCCTCGTTCCGGGTCATCCATTGCGAGTTACATTTCAGACGACTCTTCTTGTCTCTGTCTCTCTTTCGAAAGATCCTCTCTTTTTTACTGCCCTCTGGTGCCATTAATGGCTAACTGACTTTTCTTTCTTGGGTACTGTAGTCGTAAAAACGCAGTTACGGCCAAAACAGACGCAGCCGTGCCTCCTCAGTTTGCCATGCGGACGTCTTAAGTAGCTCCGTAACATGCAGATTCTTGCGAATTGGGAGCTGTTCTCGATTATTGTACGGAAATAAGGTCGGCCTCGAGTGCACTTTTCCTGGTAGGTGCTGTGCCCATAACGGCCTCAGTTATAACTTGCTGCTCCGCCTCGTTTTGTTCCTTGGCAATTGTTGCCTGTTCTGTAGTTCTATAATAAAGTTATTCGGAACTCTCATTCCTTTTGTCACTCATACTACAGCAGCGCCTTCTACTAGTGTTTCGTAATTTAACTATGTTCCGTTTCTTCCTCGCGCCTTTTATTTAACTACTCATACATTCCGGTAGAAGATCATTGATTCTACTAACACTGTGCTTCGAAACGTAGATAAAGTACTTTTTATTTACACTACCGTGTGTTTCATGTAAGTTCTTTATGGACTGCTGTTTGTATTAATTGGAAGACTTAGAAGGAATGGTTTGAATTACTCCAAAATGGGAGGATATGTAGAACCGTGGCGTCATAATAAGTGACTGTATGGAGATGGCATGCGCGTAGACCCAACAGCGCCCTGTTTTGTGTGACCAGATAAGCCAGTGTTACGTCACGTTGAGTACGTCGGGTCCCACGAGAAAGAAAAGCTGTGGCGCGCACGTCACTGCACGTGACAATGCTCTTCCTACGAGTGCCAGCAGCCGTCTCTGGCGAGGAACGAGTAACTACACTACTGGCCATTAAAATGGCTACACCAAGAAGAAATGCAGATGATCAATGGGTATTCATTGGACAAATACACTCCTGGAAATTGAAATAAGAACACCGTGAATTCATTGCCCCAGGAAGGGGAAACTTTATTGACACATTCCTGGGGTCAGATACATCACATGATCACACTGACAGAACCACAGGCACATAGACACAGGCAACAGAGCATGCACAATGTCGGCACTAGTACAGTGTATATCCACCTTTCGCAGCAATGCAGGCTGCTATTCTCCTATGGAGACGATCGTAGAGATGCTGGATGTAGTCCTGTGGAACGGCTTGCCATGCCATTTCCACCTGGCGCCTCAGTTGGACCAGCGTTCGTGCTGGACGTGCAGACCGCGTGAGACGACGCTTCATCCAGTCCCAAACATGCTCAATGGGGGACAGATCCGGAGATCTTGCTGGCCAGGGTAGTTGACTTACACCTTCTAGAGCACGTTGGGTGGCACGGGATACATGCGGACGTGCATTGTCCTGTTGGAACAGCAAGTTCCCTTGCCGGTCTAGGAATGGTAGAACGATGGGTTCGATGACGGTTTGGATGTACCGTGCACTATTCAGTGTCCCCTCGACGATCACCAGTGGTGTACGGCCAGTGTAGGAAATCGCTCCCCACGCCATGATGCCGGGTGTTGGCCCTGTGTGCCTCGGTCGTATGCAGTCCTGATTGTGGCGCTCACCTGCACGGCGCCAAACACGCATACGACCATCATTGGCACCAAGGCAGAAGCGACTCTCATCGCTGAAGACGACACGTCTCCATTCGTCCCTCCATTCACGCCTGTCGCGACACCACTGGAGGCGGGCTGCACGATGTTGGGGCGTGAGCGGAAGACGGCCTAACGGTGTGCGGGACCGTAGCCCAGCCTCATGGAGACGGTTGCGAATGGTCCTCGCCGATACCCCAGGAGCAACAGTGTCCCTAATTTGCTGGGAAGTGGCGGTGCGGTCCCCTACGGCACTGCGTAGGATCCTACGGTCTTGGCGTGCATCCGTGCGTCGCTGCGGTCCGGTCCCAGGTCGACGGGCACGTGCACCTTCCGCCGACCACTGGCGACAACATCGATGTACTGTGGAGACCTCACGCCCCACGTGTTGAGCAATTCGGCGGTACGTCCACCCGGCCTCCCGCATGCCCACTATACGCCCTCGTTCAAAGTCCGTCAACTGCACATACGGTTCACGTCCACGCTGTCGCGGCATGCTACCAGAGTTAAAGACTGCGATGGAGCTCCGTATGCCACGGCAAACTGACTGACACTGACGGCGGCGGTGCACAAATGCTGCGCAGCTAGCGCCATTCGATGGCCAACACCGCGGTTCCTGGTGTGTCCGCTGTGCCGTGCGTGTGATCATTGCTTGTACAGCCCTCTCGCAGTGTCCGGAGCAAGTATGGTGGGTCTGACACACCGGTGTCAATGTGTTCTTTTTTCCATTTCCAGGAGTGTATATTGCACTAGAACTGACATGTGATTACATTTTCACGCAATTTGGGTGCATAGATCCTGAGAAATCAGTACCCAGAGCAACCACCTCTGGCCGTAAAAACGGCCTTGATACGTCTGGACATTGAGTCAAACACAGCTTGGTTGGCGTGAACAGGTACAGCTGCCCATGCAGCTTCGACACGATATCACATTTCATCAGGAGTAGTGACTGGCGTATTGTGACGAGCCAGTTGCTCGGCCACCATTGACCAGGCCTTTTCAATTGGTGAGAGATCTGGAGAATATGCTAGCCAGGGCAGCAGTTGAACATTTTCTGTATCCAGGAAGGCCCGTACAGGACCTTCAACATGCGGTCGTGCATTATCCTGCTGAAATGTAGGGTTTCGCAGGAATCGAATGAAGGGTAGAGCCACGGGTCGTAACATATCTGAAATGTAACGTTCACTGTTCAATGCGCCGTCAATGCGAACAAGAGGTGACCGAGAAGTGTAACCAATGGCACCCCATACTATCACGCTGGGTGATACGCCAGTATGGCGATGACGAATACACGCTTCCAATGTGCGTTCACCGCGATGTCGCCAAACACTTCTTTGGCGCTTCAGTGTATAATTGTGATGCGTGTGTGGAACAGTGTTTTTTGGGAATTCTTTTATTGTCGAAAACCTCCCAGTTCATGCCCTCAAGCTGACATTGCAGACGTTAAGGCAATGTTTCATAATATTTCCGATCCTCCACTGTATCTTAACGAAGCAGTTGCCTATATTCCTTTCGACGCAAGTCAGACGAATTGGGAAGTGTGAGATTCTAATTCTCGACTGTCTGTACTGTTTAAGTTCTTGGTATAATTTCTAGCTGATACAGGAATGATTTCTTGATGCTGAGGGTATTAGATTAGGAAATGAGACGCTTAAAGTAGTAAATGAGCTTTGCTATTTGGGGAACAAAATAACTGATGATGGTCGAAGTAGAAAGGATAAAAATGTAGACTGGCAATGGCAAGAAAAGCGTTTCTGAAGAAGAGAAAATTTGTTAACATCAAGTATAGATTTAAGTGTCAGGAAGTCGTTTCTGAAAGTATTTGTATGGAATGTGGCAATGTATGGAAGTGAAATAGTTTGGACAAGAAGAGAATAGAACCTTTGAAATGTGGTGCTACAGAAGAATGCTGAAGATTAGATGGGTAAATCACATAATTAATGAGGAGGTATTGAATAGAATTAGGGAGAAGAGAAATTTGTGGCACACCTTGACTAGAAGAAGTGATCGGTTGGTAGGATGTGTTCTGAGGCATCAAGGGATCACCAATTTAGTATTGGAGGGCAGCGTGGAGGGTAAAAATCGTAGAGGGAGTCCAAGAGGTGAATACACTAAGCAGATTCAGAAGGATGTAGGTTGCAGTAGGTACTGGAAGACGAAGAAGCTTGCGCAGGATAGAGTAGAAAGGAGAGCTGCATCAAACGAGTCTCTGGACTGAAGACCACAACAACAACAACAACAACAATTTCCTCTCCATCAGTGCTGCACATGAAAGATGAAACTTAACGTCATAACCATGTGACCTGTACTACGCGTAAACGTAGTCAGGAAAACACTGAACAATGTTGTACTGGGATTAAGACGCTGGAGACGAGTTGCGAAGTGTGAGATTCTAATTCTCGACTGTCTGTATTGTATTAAGTTCTCCTTGGTATAATTTCTAGCTGATATAGGAATGACTTCTTGAAACAATACTACAACGGAGTTTTCTGGATTTGTTGTAACTAATCCGTCGCTAATTACCTTGATGTGGTCTGTATTACATTCTAGGCTCCTTTCTTCCCTTAGGAAAGAAACGGGTCATTGGGAGGACAATTTTTCTCTGCGTAAATTGCATGCTTGTGTCATTCAATCCACTGTGATTGGTTCAAACGACTCTGAGCACTATGAAACTTAACATCTGATGTCATCAGTCCCTAGAACCTAGAACTACTTAAACCTAACTAAACTAAGGACATCACACATATCCATGGCCGAGGCAGGATTCGAACCTGCGACCGTAGGAGTCACGCGGTTCCGGATGGAAGCGTCTAGAACCTCTCGGCCACCGCGGCCAGCTCACTGTAATTGGAAAAATTTATTAACGTCCTTACACAAAGATAAGCTATTACTCTAACAATAAATTTATTTCTCGCCATCTCGTTCTGAGTACTTGCATAGCGATCACGTCAGAGCTACCCTTGTGAAATAGTTCTCACGCTACTGCAAAAGTATATCTTCACCTCTTTAGAATCGACATCCACAACAGTAAATTTTCTCATAGAATCTACATATTTTTTCTGGAATAAAGAGTCTTCTGATTCATTTGCAAACTTCTTCAACTCATAGTAGCACTTGCATCCTATGTCCTCAGTTATTTGTTTGATGCATTCCAGGCTTTGTCTCCCGCTACTGTTTTTATGCTCTCCAGCTCCCTATAGCAACACGGAAGATCTTCTCTGATTCCTGAACACATCCATCATCCAGTCTCTTGTTCTTGTCAGTGTATCACATGTATGGCTTTCTAAATCTCTTATCAGTCGAGTCGGCCGCTGTGACCGAGCGGTTCTAGGCTCTGCAGTCCGGAACCACGCTGCTGCTAAGGTCGCAAGCTCGAATCCTGCCTCGGGCATGGATGTGTGTGATGTCCTTAGGTTAGTTAGGTTTAAGTACAGGATGGCGCACGAAATGTGTTACCAATTGTTTCTTTCACAATTTACGACGCACATTAGATATCCCGCTGGGATCTCTGCAGCAGTACCAGCAGAGCTTGGACAAGCAAATGAGTTACGAAATGACGTGTAATTCACGATACTGTCACTAGGAGACTAGTAAGCAGCAATGGCTGACAATGGAAGACTGACGACACAGCAACGATCGGCAATTGTGTTACTTTTTCATGAAACGAAAAGCCTTGTTGTGACTCAGAAGCGTTTTCGACAACAGTTTAACACACGATGGGTCCCTTGCAAGAAGACCATCCACAGGTTGTACGATAAATTTATACAGGTAGGAACAGTATTGGAAGCGAAGCGACCTCGGCCTAAGCCTGTTTGTTCGCCGGAGAATATTGAAGCGATACGAGTTGCTGTACAGAGAAGTCCCAGGAAATCGTGTAGAAAGGCAGCAGTGCAACTGAGCCTATCCAGACGCTCCGTTCAACGCATTCTTAAAAGTGACCTCCTATGTACCCATACAAGATGACCTGTGCACAGAAGCTCACTGAAGAACACAAGCAGCAGAGACTACAGTTTGCTCAGTGGGCGGAGGATAGGGAAGAAGCTCTCAACAACGTTTGGTTTTCAGAGAAGGCGCATTTTCATTTAGACGGTGTAGTTAACAAACAAAATGTACGCTTTTGGGCCACTGAAAACCCACAAGTGCTTCATAAACGACAACATTATGTTCCGATGATTACAGCGTGGGCAGCAATTTCCAGTCACGGACTCATTGGACCCTTTTTCTTTGAAGAAACTGTGAACAGCGAGCGTTATCTGAGTATGCTTCGCAATAGCTTCATTCCACAACTTCTTGCTACTGCCTTGCCCTTCAACGCGCAGAGGTTCATACAAGATGGAGCAAGGCCACATACTGCAAACACTGTGCTGGAGTTTTTACACGAGCATTTCGACATGCGGATCATTTCACTCAGGTTTCCAGGTCGCTTCAATGACGGACAAAATTGACGCCCCAATAGTCCAGACCTCAGTCCATGTGACTTTTTTCTTTGAGGGTTCCTAGAGGAAAAAATTTTCCCGAAACGTCTACGTGATATAATGGAGCTCAGAAGACTTATTCTTCAAGCTTGGAGTGAAATTACGGAAGACATGTGCCGCAGGGTAATCACTAACTTCATTGTTCGTTTGAAGGAAGTGAGGAAACGAAATGGTGAACATATTGAGCATGTGCTGAGTTAGAACAAATCTCCATGGACGGCTCTTCATTGTATTATATGTTCCTTTCAGATTGTATTGACAATAAAGTTTATATTCAAAAACAAAATGATAACACATTTCGTGCGCCACCCTGTAGTTCTGTCTAGGGGACTGATGACCTCAGATGTTAAGTACCATAGTACTTAGAGCCATTTGAACCATTTTCTTATCCGTCATATTAATTTCCAACATCCTTCTAAAGTGCTGAGAGGTGGCCACTTCCTCACTTTAACTATACTGTCAGTCAGGTTAATATTCATATTTTGGGTCATGATCTCGGTATTCTTCAGTACAACACTTGGTATGTGTGGTTTATGACTCTTTACACGAGGAAATTGTGGGCAGAATGTTTATGTAGGTGCATGTATTGCTTGTGGAGAACTTATACCCAAGGGCAATGGAGGATAGGGACCACAATTAACGCCGACAGATACTGTGAGACTCTGAAAAAACTCAAACGGGCAATTCAAAACCGGAAAAGAGGAATATTGAGCAAGGGCGAACACATTCCCCATGACAACGCTCGCCCACACATCGCTCGGCAAACCGTTGCTCTCCTGCAACAGTTTCAGTGGAACATAATCACCCACCCACTCTATAGTCCTGACTTGGCGCCCAGTGACCTGTTCCCTAGGTTAAAAGAACATGTGGCCGGAAAGCGATTCAGCTCCGACTACGAGGTGAAAGAAGAGGTTCATAACTTTCTGAACAGCATGGCGGCGAGCTGGTATGACTTGGGCATACAAAAACTCCCACAGCACCTACAAAAATGCATCGACAGAAATGGTGATTATGTCGAAAAATAGCTAAATGTTCAAGCTGTAAACTGGTGTAAACCATTGCAGAAATAAACAGGTCTATGTACGTATAAAAATAGGAGACCTTACTTTTGGGATTACCTCGTACATAATAATGGAAAAGAAAACTGAGGAAGAAGAACATGACAGTCAGTTTGACTTTAGGAAAGGTAAATACACCAGAGAGGCAGTTCTCACTTTGTGTCTGATAATGGAAGCAAGGTTGAAAAAACTAAGACTCACTCGTAGCATTCGTCGATCTGCAAAAAGCGTTTGACATTATGGAATAGTGGGAAAAGATAGAAATTCTGAGAAAAATGGAATTAGCTACAGGGAAAAATGGGTAATATACAATATGTACAAGAACCAAGAGTGAACAACGAAACTGGAAGACCAAGAACGAAGTTCTCGGATTAAAAAACGTGTAAGACAGAGCTGTAGTCTTGTACCCCTACTGTTTAATCCAATCATCGAAGAAGCAATGACGGAAATAACAGAAAGGTTGAATAACGGCATTAAAATTCAGGGTGAAAGGATGTCAATGATATGATTCGCTGATGACATTGCTATACTCAGTAAATGTGAAGAATTACACATCTGTTGGTTGGAAAGAAAAATTTAATGAGTTGAGGAATTCTGCTACATTGGAAGCAAATTAACACATGGTGGACGAAGGAAAAATGACACAAGAAGCAAAGTAGCTTTGGCAAAAAGGGCATTCCTGTCTAGCAGAAGTCTAATTGGTATCTAACGTGAAGAAGAAATTTCTGAGAATTTTGGAGCACATCATTGTATGGTAGTGCAGCACAGCGGGAAAACCAGAACAGAAGAACGTTTGAAATGTGGTGCTGCGGAAGAATATCGCAAATCAGTTGGACTGATAATATAAGAAATGAGCAGATTCACCGTACAATCAGCGAAGGATGAAACAAATGGAAAACACTGACAATAACAAGGGACAGATGGTAGGACGTGTGTTAGGGCATCAGGTAATAGCCTCAACGATACTAAATGGAACTACAGAGAGTAGAAACTGCAGGAGAAGGCAGAAATTTTAATACATTCAACAACGAATTGAGGACGTAGGGTGTAAATGGCTCTGTGCACTATGGGACTTAACTTCTGAGGTCATCAGTCCCCTAGAACTGAGAACTACTGAAACCTAACTAACCTAAGGACATCACACACATCCATGCCCGAGGCAGGATTCGAACCTGCGACCGTAGTGGTCGAGCGGTTCCAGACTGTAGCGCCTAGAACCGCTCGGCCACCCTGGCCGGCCACGTGGGGTGCAAGTGCTTCTCTGAGACTGAGAGATTAGCACGGGGGTGGGATTCGTGGTAGGCCGTATCAAACTAGTCAGAAGACTGATAACTCAAAATAAAAATCTTCATACAGTTCTCTATCCAATGAAGAAGTGAATCACAATACATTCATTATTTTGACTGTTCCCCTTTCGTCTTCTTGCCTTGCTTCAGAATATTTGCATTGACTCTTAGAGCGGCAGCTGGGGATGTGAATCTGTCTGAAATGTTACTATCTCAAATATTGCGTGTGATCATAGCTCCTTTCACTCCATCATTCAAAACTTCCATTAGCTTCGTGACGTGGCTTTCAACGATCCTTTCTCGTCTAGCATAAATAATCCAGCGTTGAACTATATCTTTAGGAAAGCACGCAGAATTTTGGTAATCTTCCACATTTTCAGTTAAGGCTCATAAAACTTGTATGCGTTTGTTACATTCGATATACGCAGCGTTCAAAATATCTGTTGACGCATGTGGTTCATATGCCTCTGACCACTGTGGGACTTAACATCTAAGGTCATCATTCCCCTAGAACTTAGAACTACTTAAACCTAACTAACCTAAAGACATTACACACATCCATGCCCGAGGCAGAATTCGAACCTGCGACCGTAGCAGCTGCGCGGTTCCGGACTGAAGCGCCTAGAACCGCTCGGCCACCGCGGACGGTGACGCATGTGGCATCGGTTACATATTTTCAATATAATCGAGATGAACACGGATTATTTGGTTTTAATCTCTATATCGATCGACCAATATTGTTTCATTTCCTCATACGAAACAGCAATCTTTATCCTGATCTTTTATCTCTCCCTTTAAGTACTCTCAGAGAAAGACATGATTGTCTTCAGTACAAACTGAAGGATTGTTGTCTATAGATGACTGAAATGACTGAAAATGCAACCAAAATCGATACCACTTGTCTGTCTCGTGAATACCTAATGTCACAGGTACAGGAGCCACTGTCGCATCTAAAGCAGGCGCAAGTGTCAGGTCTAAAACCGATGACGACAAACTATCTGCCGTCTTTCTTGTGGCGCTCAAAATTGCCCTCCTAGCGGTGTCGACATATCCTTTAATAACGTCGGCGCAGAGTCTGTGTCGGAAAGCAGATCCCGAATTGCATCGTCGAGCACTCTCACACGATCTAGCGTCTCTTACAGTCGCTTGTATCATGGCCTCTATTTCCTTCATCAATTTCTGTACTGGACCGGTGTACTAGAGTTCTTCCAGTAACACTTCGCAAACGTATTTCTTTATCCGTTCCCGTCGTCTCACCGTGGAGTGACTTCGCACGTGGACAGTCAAAGATCGTAGTACAAGGAAGTGTCAATAGACTGCGCTGACACACGTTATCGTACGAGGACCGTCAAAGATTGTAGTACTATGAACAAATAATGGAAACCGCTGTTTGAATTTCAGTATTTCATCATAAAACCGCCTCTACTCTGCCCGTGAATTAACCTCACAATGCTTGCAGAGTTTGGTTGACATACTCTGTGTGTTCAAAAGTATCCGGACACCATCAAAAACATACGTTTTTCATATTGCCACCTACTGCCAGGTACTCCATATCAGCGACATCAATAGTCGTATGACATCCTGAAAGACCAGAATACGGCGCCCCACGGAACTCATGGACTTCGAACGTGGTCAGGTGATTGAGTGTCACTTGTGTCATACGTCTGTAAGCGGGATTTCCTCCCTCCTAAACATCCCAAGGTCGACTGTTTCCGATGTGATAGTGAAGTGGAAACGTGAAAGGACACGTACAGCACAAAAGCGTACAGGCCGATCTCGTCTGCCGACTGACGGAGACCGCTGACAGTTGAAGAGGGTCGTAATGTGTAATAGACAGACATCTATCCAACCCATCACACAGGAATTCCAAACTGCATCAGGATCCACTGCAAGTACTATGACAGTTACGCGGGAGGTGAGAAAACTTGGATTTCATGGGCGGGCGGCTGCTCATAAGCCACACATCACACCGGTAAATACCAAACGACACATCGCTTGGTGTAAGGAGCTCAAACATTGGACAATTGAACAGTGGAAAAACGTTGTGTGGAGTGACGAATCACGGTACACAATGTGGCGATCCGATGGCAGGGTGTGGGTATGCGAATGCCCGGTGAATGTCATCTGCCAGCGTGTGTAGTGCCAACAGTAAAATTCGAAGGCGGTGGTGTTATGGTGTGGTCGTGTTTTTCAAGGAGGGGGCTTGCACCCCTTGTTGTTTTGCGTGGCACTATCACAGCACAGGCCTACATAGATGTTTTAAGCATCTTCTACCTTCCTACTGTTGAAGAGCAATCGGGGATGGCGATTGCATCTTTCAACACGATCGAGCACCTATTCATAATGCATGGCCTGTGACCGAGGGGTTACACGACAATAGTCCCCTGTAATGGACTGACCTGCACAAAGTTCTTACCTGAACCCTATAGAACACCGTTGGGATGTTTCGGAACCACGACTTCGTGCCAGGTCTCACCGACCGACATCGACACATCTCTTCAGCGCAGCATTCCGTGCAGAATGGGCTGCCATTCTCCAAGAAACCTTCCAGGACCTGATTGAGCGTAGGCCTGCGAGGGTGAAAGCTGTCATCAAGGCTAAGGGTGGGCCATCACTATATTGAATTCCAGCATCGCCGATGGAGGGCGCCACGAACTTGTAAGTCATTCTCAGCCATGTGTCCGGATACTTTTGATCATATAGTGTAAGTTTGCCAGAACGTAATTGCTGCGCCAAGGTTATGCGACTACCGGCTGCACTGCTATATGCTGTCTCCATCCTCACCTCGATTCAAGGACGTGAAGCAAGAAGACGTCGTCTCTCGTTTTGCAACTGGACTCGCACTACAACTCGATATTTCGACACCATACTGTGTATCGTGTATTAACTGATATGACACCATGTGACGTTTTTACCGCTTTATACGCATATACGAGGTGCCGCCAAAAAGTAGGTTCGTATCACGTCCAGAGACGTCATCAGTAGTCGGATAAAATTAAACAGTAGTGGGAATGCGTATTCGAATAGGAATGTACAGGAGTAGTGAGGAGGTTTCTGGGAATAATGCAGTGCGTTTTCAGTCTTGTGACGGCAGTGGCTACCTTACAACTCCAGGTTAAAATGGCTGCTATGGTATTGTCTCCCGCAGACTGCGAGGTTCGTGCCGTTTTCGATTTTTGCACGCTCAGAAACAATCCGCAGCAGAGATCAATCGCCAATTGTGCCACATGTATGGACGCGACATTTTGGTCGACAGCATGGTCAGTCCTTCGCTGAAGGACGAACCATCGTTCACAATGAAGACCGTAGTGGTCGACCATCCCTGCTGACACCGAAACTGATGGTAACCGTGCGGCAAGCACTTTTGCAGAACCGGTGCTTCACAACTTCAGACCTCTCTCGTCATTTTCACCAGACGTCTCTATTGCTGTTGCACGTTATCTCCAGGTGGGCTGGATTTCATGAAATGTGTGCTGCACCACTGACATTCTTACAGCGGTACGCAGATACGGGTGACGAGTATCTCGACCATATTGGGGGTGTCGCATGCCACATCAGATGGCATGCCACATCAGAAACAAAACAAAAATCCATGCATTGGCCTATAGTGGTTCACGTGTGAAGAGTACATTCAGGCAGACAGTCGGTGTCCAAAAAATCATGTTCGCTGTATTCCGGGATCGGAATGGTGTCCTCCTGAGCGAGTTTTTACCGTGAGTGGACACCGTTAATGCTAATCGGCATTGCCATGCGTAGAAGAACAAGAGGCATTACGCTTCTACATAACAATGCGACACCTCACGTAGCCAACAGCACACGAAATGTGTTGAATCAGTTTGGATGGGAGATCTTAGACCAACCATCCTTCAACCCCAACCTCGCCCGAAATAACTTGCATCTCTTCCATCTCGTGAAGTGTTTCCACAACAATGCTGAGATGCAGACTGAAATGACGTCGTCGCTCCAGATGTTCGGCTCAAACTCATATGATTTTGTCATACATTTAATGGTACATCAATACAATAAATGCCACAGCATGCTGGTGACTATGTTGAGAAGCATCCAGCGAATCTTTGTAAATATTTCAATAAATATTTCTCAATTATTGTTTTTTTTTCTTAATCGGCCATCGGAACTTACTTTCTGGATACACCTCGTACTTATTACAGAGGCGAACAGCAGAGTATTTATTTAATCCTCAACATAATTCGACGGAACCCTTAAGGATGGCTTTTGTCGAGAGAAACCACCTACATTCAATGAGCTATACAAAAATCGTAGAGTCATATTCTGCAATTATGCCACATACACTGAAAGTCTGGAGATCGGAGCCATCGACGTTGTTTAGATGGTTATGGCAAATAGCCTCTTGAGACAGTTCTGATTTATTCTAATAGCTGACTTAGCGATCTAGTTCGGTGAGTTTGAGTATAACATCTGCTGAGAGATCAACAGATTACCAGCTTGAGGGACTTCCTGTATATTATGGATTCAAAGTTGCCTTTTCCGTGAACAATAGCTTACAAAAAAAAGTCTCATCCACAGTTGCTCCGATACACAATTCAGGAATGCGTAAAATCCCGTATATTATATAGGACAATCTGTAAGGTCTTTTTGTGTGAGGTACAAAGAACATTTGTTGGGAAAAAGAGGCACTAATGTACACAATTCCACTTTTGCTGATCATCTGTTAATTTTCGGGCACAAACGGAAACGCGTTCAAGAAATTTCCACTTTACATAGAGAAAGGAAAGGTCATAGGCTCGATATTCTCGAATAGCTAGAGAGATTTTCAAGCATATATCTAAGAACGATGGCCTCATCCTCAATGAACAGTTACAACTACGAAACAAAATTTTTTTCAGTGGTTTCAATCCACTGATCGCCGAATTTTGATTCCTCTATTTCTTACTATGTTTTTCCTGCATCTGGTTTCCAAACTTTATTTTCTTCTAATCTCATACATATTTGCTGCTAAAGTTACCTTCATGCAAATATCTTCTGCATTGTACAGTTGTTTGTAAGTTTTTTCTGTGTCATTATGTCCTTTACGTAATAGTAATTTCTGTAAGCCTGACAGATGGCTGTGTTACATTTAATCTGCTTCAACAATGTGTAATTTCAAAGATACACTAATCTGTCTTTTTTTAAATTATTTGTTGTTTTTTCTTTACAATTATTTCTGTTATAATGTTTAAAATGGACACGTGTTATCGTCCGCGCCTGATAGGTGGCGCAACTCGTATTGTTTTCGTGGCAGCCATGTAAGCCACTGCGCAGAACAGTGTGATGTTGTTCCCAGCTGGGTACACGTGGCAAAAGCTACAAAGTTTTGCTTTACGTTTGACTTGAACATAGTTGCTCAAAATCCTCACTACTGTTTTCTATACATGTAATTTTACGTAAGTAACATTTGTGCGTCATGAAAATTGTCATCTTAGTTAATATGGTTTTTTTGTCATACCTGATTTTCTGTAGGCTATATTACTTTATAGGATTTAGCAACTGTTCATTCTGATGAAGACACCCCTACTAGGTGTCGAAACCTACGTCAATGTATCTAACTTTTATGTGTAACCGGTTTGCTATATAATCTTATATTGGATCCTGTATATTAACTGAGATGAAAATGTTACAGACTACTTTAATTGACTAAGCTCCGCTCCCACCATTACGACCGTTGGACTGACAATAACCGGCCACTTGCAGCGAGCAAGCAACAGCAGAGCGATCACGCGGTAGCAGTCAATGAATGCCCGCCTGTGCCGCCTAAAGACTAAAAAAATGTATTTATATTCTCAGTTATCAGTTCTGTATGATCTGCTGTCCTGCAAACTGCTCAGCACCAAGCCAGACTTAATTACTATGGCTTTCAAATGTACTTACTTGACTTTATGATAGCTAGGGCGAGAATGGCTCTATGTACAATTTGTATAGAATTGGAAGAATGTATATCATTGTGCTACAGTTATAATTTGCGACTTATGATTGGTAGATTGCCTTTACTGGAGTGATTTTGTTATTGTGCATGCTGTGTAATAATTTAGGGCTGAGTATTACTAGTTCATGTGTGATTTTAAATCCGTAAGAGAAAGTGACAGCTTATTTTCTCTTAGGATGGCTAGATAATATGTGGAAATTGGGAATTTTTGCAATCGCAATGGTTTCCCTGAGTACGAAGTCAGATGATTACACTCATGCAGATAATTTCAGAATATGGTGCCACACAACGTGGCAGTACACAAAACTGGCGCCAATAGCATAGGCACATAGGGAACACACACGACACAGATCTGTAAGTCCACGGTGTTGGTGATAAGTTGAGAAAATGTGCTACAAAACGCCACTGTTTCCTGCGCATGTACCCGTACATCAATATGGGATATGATCACCATGCACACATACCCAGGCTGCACAAGGGATTGGCATACTCCGGATCAGGTGATCGGGCAGCTGCTGGGGTATAGCCTCCCATTTTTGCACCAGTTCCTGTCGGAGCTCCTGAAGTGTCTAGGGATTTTAAGACGTGTAGAGATACGACGACCGAGAGCATCCCAGACGTGCTCGATGGGTTTTAGGTCTGGAGAACAGGCAGGCCACTCCATTCGCCTGATATCTTCTGTTTCAAGGCACTCCTCCACGATGGCAGCTCTGTTGGGCCGTGCGTTATCATCCATCAGGAGGAAGGTGGGACCCTCTGCACCCCTAAAAAGGCGGACATACTGGTGCAAATGACGTCCCGATACACCTGACCTGTTACAGTTCCTCTGTCAAAGACATGCAGGGGTGTACGTGCACCAATCATAATCCCACCCCACACCACCAAACCACGACCTCCATACAGGTCCCTTTCAAGGACATTAAGGTGTTGGTATCTGGTTCCTGGTTCAAGCCAGATGAAAACCCGGCAAGAATCACTGTTCAGACTATACCTGGACTGGTCCATGAACATAACATGGTGTTGTACACTGTGGACATTCTCTACTGTACCGCCTGGACTCGTTTCCTGTCTGCTGGAATCGTTGCCATAATCTTGGGCTCACACTTTGTGGCACACGGAGGTCCTGTGCTACGACCTGCTATGTTTGATCAGCCTCCAGTCGCCCTAGTATTCTACCCATCATAACGTCATCAATATGTGTTCTTGGAGCCATTTTCAACACAGTCACCTTTAGCACGTGTGAAAACGTCTGCCCACTTACTCGCTGTACCGTACTCAGACATGCACCAACACACCTCTGCGTATGTGGACTGCTGCCAGCGCCAACGTGCGACGACCGCAGGTCAAGTGCACCGCACAGGCCTGTTTGTGTGGTGTCTTCTTGCTTCGATGCAAGCTCGTACGGGCTGTTGGTGAACTACAGGCCTAATCACCAAGAACAATCTAGAGCCCCGTAGATAGAAGATACGCCACAAAGTGCTAGTGATTACTCTGAACATGTAACACAACTCTCTGTCAGAGTAACTACAACACAATTTTGAAAAATAACTTACGGACCATCAAAGAGTGGTTACATATTTTTAAAAATATACGTCATTTTGATCTTGGTGAGAATCAAAACTCGGTATAAACAATATGTCATTAGCAACGTCGAAAAGAGTAGTATTATTTACGCAGGGCATACCACAGTAGGAATCAGAAGAAGAAATACTGCCTGCAGGCAGCTATGACGCTACAGATTAAGTGGTTTGCAAAATTTATTGCCAGTGAGCCCAGGGGCTTCGAACGGCACTTTCACACAGTTGGCAATATATTATAACCGTTCCCGCAACAGCGCAAACTTTATCGCCGCTCTCTAGGAGCGCAGCGATTAATCTGTACGAGTATTTACAAACGTCAGGTAGAACTGTAGCAAGAAGATTTCTGTCTCGAGGAAGAAACTTGCTGGCTTACCCATTACCCCACCGAAGGGGAGACTTTTTCATTCCACAACGATACCTCGGATCTCAAGCGAAAAAGTCTTCTTCAATGTTCCATCTCACACGTTACTTTCATTCCAAAGTTTTGGTATTCCCCGGGTTTTATCGTGCTACAAGCTCTATCATTCTTATACAAGACACGACTTAATTCAACAATGTTGTTGGGCCGTCGCTGGAACGAGGGTGATGGAATGAATGATGTGAATTATTTTGTGCATTATCTGCTCTGCCGGTTTAACTCCTGTTATAAAAGACAGTACGCGTCGTTTTACTGTGTGCTAAGAGGGCTCGACAGAGAGGAAAATCATTAGTACATTTTTACTAGCGAGGTAGAAAAGGATCAATAGTTGCTCTTTCCAGATGTGCTGGCAACTAACAAAGGTGAGTACTTGGGTCACAGCGTGCATCGAAATCCGATGCACACGGATCGATGCTGCGGAAACTATCAAACCATTATCCGAGACAAAAAATAGATGTCATTAACAAGCCACACATTTGAGCTGCAGCTCCTCGGACGAGAGATGCAACACCTGAAATGCGTCTGAAGATGTAACGCGTTATGTACGAATTATTACGTAACCTAACGCCCGATTAAGTCATACATCAGAAGAATAAATTTGGGGTAAAGCATTTCTGACATACATCCCCAGGCTAAACGAACAGCATCGGCCATAAACCGCACAAACACGGCGTAAAATCTGTATAAAAATCGACAAAGAGGATTAGAGGGTGTTTCAGATTGGCAAAGGACAAAAGGAACCCATTAGCAATGTCGGGAATAGACTGCGCGTGGAAAAGTCTGTAATGGAATGAGCTGTCGCTTCCTCAATAACACGATCAGCGAACATGAATGGTGTTGTAAACTGAGGCACTTGGAGAAATTGGATGTGGCGGAGAACACCCTGTGTGTGAACGATGATGTAAAAATTTCGATGACACACGGGTTCTCACAGTCGAGAAGAGCTATCATGCGAATCAGTTCTGAGAACCCACCAAAATTCATAAGCATGACAACAGTTTTAACAAGAAACAAGGAAGCCACAGGGTTAAAGGGTCTTGGATTCCCATGGTGCAGCGAACGACTGTTGCAAGTTACGGTGGAGGAGCAATAGCGATCATTATCAGGGAAACGCTCCCCACTGCGTCTAGCGCAGAGGGCACATATACCCACAAGCCACGGGCTCGAGTCCAGTCCGCCATCAGATGATGTAGTTGAATCTAGCCACTTGTGCTTGTGAAACATCAGAAAAATCATTAAACAAACTTCTTCCAAGGATCAACAGATGAAAGCAACGCACAAATACACCAACAATTGACCAACAAAATCTCAGCACCTGAGTTTCTCCTGGCGTATACAACTTTCAAATAACTTCCGGGAATTCAG
Organism: Schistocerca cancellata; assembly: GCF_023864275.1. Lineage (NCBI taxonomy): Eukaryota > Metazoa > Arthropoda > Insecta > Orthoptera > Acrididae > Schistocerca > Schistocerca cancellata. The sequence goes on from NC_064627.1 coordinate 266,688,463, forward strand.
CCAGGTAACACTTTCAGCGGCCGCCGATATTTCGGCGGGAGAACACCCCGCCATTTTAAAAGCAAACTGCAACTGAAGCAGGAAAGATAACACACACACTGAAAACTAGTGCCACCAAGGATGGCCAAAGTCAGAGCTATCGATAGTGAGACTACGAATTCGCAGGTGAGGTAGCATTGACTCTGTCCCTTTGTTTTTTGACGAGGGAGAGAGCCGGATTCCAAACAGAGTTTAAGCAGAAACCCCCATCCCTGTTAACGAGGTTGCTCGCTAATTTAATCTCAACTGCCTCCTTAAAAACACTGGACGTGCATGCCAATATCTCGGTGTTATTATGTAACATGGGGTAACCAGTATCCAACCAATGTTCGGCAATAGCAGATCTGCTTGGCTGCTGTAATCGTGTGTGCCGTTTATGCTCAGTACATCGGTCCTCCACGGTCATGATAGTTTGACCAATATATGCCATGCCGCAGCTACAACGAATACAATATACACCCGCCTTACACAGTCAAAGATCATCCTTAACGGAACTCAAAAGCGCTCTAATTTTAGATGGAGGTCGGAAAACGCATTTCACATCGTATTTCCATAAAATACGACCGATCTTGTTTCGTATGTAAGAAAAAAAAGGCAGTAGACTTAGGTGTTGACTCAGAATTATCATTAATCACCCGATGTACAGTTGGTCGATAGCGTACCTTGGTACACAGGGTACATGTCGTTTCTGACGCTGACACTTTGCCAGATGAACTGTCCCATCTTGAAGTTACATTTCGTCAAATTGGTTATAGTGATAGACAGATTGAACGTGCGTTGCGCTATATCGTATTCCTTGTAGCTGTGGCATGGCATATATCGGTCAAACTATCAAACCTATGTCCTGAGCATAAACGGCACACACGATTACAGCAGCCAAGCAGATCTGCTATTGCCGAACATTGGTTGGATACTGGTCACCCCATGTTATACAATAACACCGAGATATTGGCATGCACGTCCAGCTATTGGGACAGTGTTTTTATGGAGGCAGTTGAGATTAAATTAGCGAGCAACCTCATTAACAGGGATGGAGGTTTCTGCTTAAACTCTGTTTGGAACCCGGCTCTCTCCCTCGTCAAAAAACTGAGGGACACAGTCAATGCTACCTCACCTGCGAATTCGTAGTCTCACTATCGATAGCTCTGACTTTGGTCATCCTTGGTGACACTAGTTTTCAGTGTGTGTGTTATCTTTCCTGCCTCAGACCGAGAACCGAAGTTTTAAATTTGCATGTACGTCGCCTGTCCGTTGCAGTTTGCCTTGAAAATGGCGGGGTGTTCTCCCGCCGAAATATCGGCGGTCGCTGAAAGTGTTACCTGGCTGAATTCCCGGAAGTTATTTGAAACTCTCAGCAGTTTTACACTCCGTCTGTACAGGAGAAGACTTCAAGGTTCGACCGATGCTTTATTCTAACACTCGTGGTCTAGGGGTAGCATCTTTGATTCATAATCAAAACGTCTTCGGTCCCGGTTTCGAATCCCGCCGCTGATAAAACTTTGATTGATAATCAGCATTGGCGGCCGAAGAATTCTGGCATAAGAAGTCACCCCTCATTGGCCAACTGCTCTAAAGACGGAAAAATCAGAAATCATCAACGCCATGAGGATGCAGAAGGCAATGGAAACCACTGCATTAAAGATATGTAACGTGTATCCACAGGACAGGTGGCCTGTAATTGAAGAAGTGTCATTGGCAAAAGATTTCGGAATAGTCCCCCATTCGGATTACCGGGAGGGGACTGCCGAAAAGATTGAGTAATCGACGGAAGGATAACGTTCTACGAGTCGGGGCGTGGAATGTCAGAAGCCTGAACGTGGTAGGGAAACTAGAAAATCTGAAAAGGGATATACAGAGGCTCAATCTAGATTAGTAGAGGTATATGAAGTGAAGTGGAAAGAAGACAAGGATTTCTGGTCAGATGAGTATAGGGTAATATCAGCGGCAGCAGAAAATGGTACAATGGGAGTACGATTCGTTATGAATAGAAAGGTAGGGCAGAGAGTGTATTACTGTGAACACAGGGTTGTTCTTATCAGAATCGATAGCAAACCGACAACGATAGTTCACGTATACATGCCGACGTCGCAAGCTGAGGATGAAGAGATAGAGAAAGTATATGAGGATTGAAAGGGTAATTCAGTACGTAAAGGGAGATGAAAATTAATAGTCATGGGCGACTGGAATGCAGCTGTAGGGGAAGGATTAGAAGAAAAGGCTACAGGAGAATATGGGCTTGGGACAAGGAGTGAGAGAGGAGAAATATTAATTGAGCTCTGTAACAAGTTTCAGGTAGTAATTGCGAATACTCTGTTCAAGGATCACAAGAGGAGAAGGTATACTTAGAAAAGGCCGGGTGATCCGGGAAGATTTCAGTTAGATTATTTCATGGTCAGACAGAGATTCCGAAATCAGATACTGGATTGTAAGGCGTACCCAGGAGCAGATATAGACTCATATCACAATATAGTAGAGATGAAAAGTAGGCTGAAGTTTTAGACATTAGAAAGAATCAATACGCAAAGAAGTGGGATACGGAAGTACTAAGGAGTGACGAGAGCCGGCCGGAGTGGCCGAGCGGTTAAAGGCGCTACAGTCTGGAACCGCACGACCGCTACGGTCGCAGGTTCGAATCCTGCCTCGGGCATGGATGTGTGTGATGTCCTTAGGTTAGTTAGGTTTAAGTAGTTCTAAGTTCTAGGGGACTTATGACCACAGCAGTTGAGTCCCATAGTGCTCAGAGCCATTTGAACCATTTGAGTGACGAGATACGGTTGAAGTTCTCTAAGGCTATAGATACAGCAATAAAGAATAGCTCAGTAGGCAGTACAGTTGAAGAGGAATGGACATCTCTAAAAAGGGCAGTTACGGAAGTTGGGAAGGAAAACATAAGTACAAAGAAGGTAACTGCAAAGAAACCATGGGTAACAGAATAAATATTTCAATTGATCGATGAAAGGAGGAAGTACAGAAATGTTCCGGGAAACTCAGGAATACAGAAATAAAAGTCGCTCAGGAATGAAATAAATAGAAAGTGCAGGGAAGCTAAGACGAAATGGCTGCAGGAAAAATATGAAGACATCGAAAAAGATATAATTGTCGGAAGGACAGACTCAGCATACAGGAAAGTTAAAACAACCTTCGGTGACATTATAAGAAAGGGTGATAACATTAAGAGTGCAACGGGTATTCCACTTTTAAATGCGGAGGAGAGAGTGGATAGGTGGAAAGAATACATTAAGAGCCTCTATGAGGAGGAATATTTGTCGGATGTGATAGAAGAAGAAACAGGAGTCGATTTAGAAGAGATACGGGATTCATTATTAGAATCAGAATTTAAGAGAGCTTTGGAGGACTTAAGATCAAATAGGCAGAAGGGATAGATAACATTCCATCAGAATTTCTAAAATCATTAGGGGAAGTGGCAACAAAACGACTATTCACGTTGGTGTGTAGAATGTATGACTCTGGCGACGTATCATCTAACTTTCGGAAAAGCATCACCCACACAATTCCGAAGACGGCAAGACCTGACAAGTGCGAGAATTATCGCACAATCAGATTAACATCTCATGCATCCAAGTTGCTTACAAGAATAATATCCAGAAGAACGGAAAAGAAAATTGAGGATACGCTTTTTAGCTTCAGGAAAAGTAAAGGCACGAGAGAGGCAATTCTGACATTGTGGTTAATAATGGAAGCAATTCTAAAGAAAAATCAAGACACGTTCATAGAATTTGTCGACCTGGAAAAAGCGTTCGACAATGTATAATGGTTCAACACGTTCGAAATTCTGAGAAAAGTAGGGATAACCTATAGGGAGACACGGCTCATATACAATATGTACAACATCCAAGAGGGAATAATAAGGGTGGACGACTAAGAACGAAATGTTCGTATTAAAAAGGGTGTAAGACAAAGATGTAGCCTTTCGCCCCTACTGTTCAATCTGTACATCGAGGAAACAATTATGGAAATAAATGAAAGCTTCAGGAATGGAATTAAAATTCAAGGTGAAAGGATATCAATGATACGAATCGCAGATGACATTGCTATCCTGAGCGAAAGTGAAGAAGAATGACATGATCTGCCGAACGGAATGAACAGTCTAATGAGTACAGAGTATGGACTGAGTGTAAATCGCAGGAAGACGAAGGTAATGAGAAGTAGTATAAATGAGAACAGCGAGAAACTTAACATCAGGACTGATGGTCACGAAGTAGATGAAGCTAGGGAATTCTACTACCTTGGCAGTAAAATAGCCAGTGACTGAGGGAGCAAGGAGGACATAAGGAGCAGACTGGCAATGGCAAAAAAGAGTATTCCTGGCCAAGAGAAGTCTATTAATATCAAATATCGGCCTTAATTTGAGGAAGAAATTTCTGAGTATGTACGTCTGGAGTACAGCATTGTATGGTTGTGAAATATGGACTGTGGGAAAACCGGAAGAGATGGGAATCGAAGCATTTGAGATGTGGTGCTACAGACTAATGTTGAAAATTAGGTTGACTGATAAGGTAAGCAATGAGGAGATTCTGCGCAGAATGGGAGAGGAAAAGAATATGTGGAAAACACTGATAAGGAGAAGAGACAGGATGAAAGGACATCTGTTGAGGTATGAGGGAATGACTTCCATGGTACTAGAGGGAGCTGTAGAGGGCAAAAACTGTAAAGGAAGACAGAGATTGGAATACATTCTGAAAATAATTGAGGATGTAGGTTGCAAGTGCTACTCTGAGATGAAGAGGTTAGCACGGGAGAGGAATTCGTGGCGAGCCGCATCAAACCAGAAGACTGATGGAAAAAAAAGATGCCTTTACCAACTACGAAAGAAGAAGCACATTAGCTGTCCGTTCTTTGTTCCATAGCGTTGAAGAGACAACACTAAAGCTTCTGAAATGTAAGCACCTATTCGCCACCGTCCAGTGGCATCGTATCTGCGAAAAAGATGGAACGAACTTCATGGATCCATGCAACACGGAGCGCCCTGGCAAGAACTTACAAAATGCCTGGCGATATGATAATGTGAGAATTATAATTTGAGAATTACCTGTGATTGACCGCTGCCCTGGAATGACCCTCGACATAGAACCACCCTTAAGAAATACAGCTGAAATTTGTGCTAAATGGACCATCTGGACTCTTGCCAATGCAGGGTCCACTACTAGGTCCAGATAATATTATCGGGGGCTGTGTTCGGTGCTGCAAGTCCATGCCCTGGATGCCCGTGTTCAGGTTCGAGTGCTGGTTTTTGCCTAGAGCTCTTTGGTGTGATTTCACATCTGTTGGATTGCTGTTGAAATTGCTCGTCAATATTTTATAAAGTTTTAGTCTTCATTTACTTATTTTGAAGTTTATTTGTGTTAATAGTTGCTGTAAAAGTAAGTTGTTAGTGGATTTTCATTAATCTCAGCATTTATTGACTCGAGTGGTCTGTTATTTGTGAGTGTGCTTACGTCGTTAGTCCAAGCCTCACGCCTCAGTAATGTGTTTACATTTTGCGGCGTGCAGTTGCAGCATTGGGAATTCTGTTAGTAAAAGGGTGAATAGATTTTCAGACCATGATGCACAAATGTTAACATTAAAGGCTTTTGTACTCAAAGGAATGTCGCATATAATTACAAATTATGTAAGAAAGCTAATGCAACAGCAACAGATAGTTTTTTAAACCTTGTCAGGGAACAGGAGTGGCAGGATGTGTATAGTGCCGATAACACGGATAATAAATGCTTTCCTTAACACATTTCTTATGTTCTTTGAGAGTTGCTTTCCATTAGAACGTTCTAAACGGGGTACTAGCAGTAATAGGCAGCCCGGGTGGCTATCTAGTGGGATAAGGATATCTTGTAGAACATAACGGGAATTAAATCAAAATGTTAGAAGTAGTCACAATCAAGCTAGAGTAGCCCATTACAAACAGTATTGTAAGGTGCTTAAAAATGTTATTAGGAAGACAAAGAGTATGTGGTATGCAAATAGAATAGCTAAATCACAAGATAAAATTAAAAGCATATCGTCAGTTTTGAGGGAAGTGTCTGGTCAGCTGCACAAGGCTATTCATGGGAGCAAAATGCAAAACATACAACACATACTTGATTATATTCCGCATGAATATAGGTATTTCTATGATGATTTGATGAAATGGCCTGTTCATAACAGTGCTGGTGGTGATGATGATCAATGCAATCATTTTAATGAGCTTTGATTAGAATTACAATACTATTAAAATGTATAAATAAAAAACGAAACAACTTAAAGCACTAGTAAAAATGTAGCTTGAGCATGTGTATGAATTACATCCTCAAAAAAATGTTCAAATGTGTGTGAAATCATATGGGACTTAACTGCTAAGGTCATCAGTCCCTAAGCTTACACACTACTTAACCTAAATTATCGTAAGGACAAACAAACACACCCATGTCCGAGGGAGGACTCGAACCTCCGCCAGGACCAGCCGCACAGCCCATGACTGCAGCGCCTAAGACGGCTCGGCTAATCCTGCGCTACATCCTCAAGAAAGACTTTAAAAGAGATTGCAAAACGTAGCAAGTCCAATGATGGCAAAATATCCATTTCATTCTGTTCTGTAAACACTGGAAACCAATCCTGTTTCATTCCATATACTCAACAGCAGAATGTTTTTCTTAGTTCCTGAAAACTTAAGATTTTGGAGTAAGGTCCTTTCGAAAATGATTATATCAAAAATGATAACTAGTACTATATGTTACAGAACCCATGTGACTCATTTAACAGTCATAAGACTGCCTTACACGAATAAATTCTAGTACAATGTGTGGGAACAGAATTAGCAAAAATACACTGATGAGCCAAAACATTTGACAACCTGCTTAATAGCTTGTTTTTCCGTCTTTGGAATGAAATACATCACTGATTCTGCATATCAGGCATTCGACCGGTTCTTGTTAGGTTTGTAGGTATGTGCCATTAGATGTCTAGGCACAGGTCAAATAATTCGTGAAAATATCGGGCAGCTGATTTGCGAACGCAATGATGGCGTCCGATAGCGACCCAGATAGGTTCCACACTATTTACATCAGCCGCATTTGGTCGCCAATACGTCAACGTGGGTTCATTATAATGCTCCTCAAACCACTGTAGCAATGTTCTGGCTGCTAGAGACAGATAATTATACTGCTGAAAAATGCAATCGCCGTTGCGGAAGACATCAAGCATGAAGTTAGAATTATATTAATACCTTCAGCTGCTGACGGGCGTCGATATATATCAACGGGGAAAGGTGAAATTGTGTGCCCCGACCGGTACTCGAACCCGGGATCTCCTGCTTACGTGGCAGACGCTCTATCCATCTGAGCCACCGGGGGCACAGAGGACAGTCCGACTGCAGGGACTAACTCGCGCACGGCTCCCGCGAGACCCACATTCTCACCTTGTATGTCCACACACTACATTCGTAGTGTCCCACCCCAAAACATTCATTATTCGTGGCAGACATTCTTACCAAGTCCCGTAAGACTTCGGGAAATATGTGTGCATCCGCAGTGAAGAAGGTCATGGCCGGTATTGCCAGAACTATATACTTATATGGATATGGTGTCTGTTCTTTCGGAGATGTCCTAAAAAACAGACACCATATCCATATAAGTACATATCAAGCATAAAGGGCTGCAGATGTTTCGAAGCTGTTAGCGCGTCTTCGATTACTACCACAGGACCGTTGCAAGCGCAGGAGATTGTCTCCCGTAGCACAAGACCACTCTCACCAGCCTGCGTCCCTGGTGCGCTGCGCGTCTCAAGCCGCCAGTCACCCAGATGACGGCGTTTGTTCAAATGGTTCAAATGGCTCTGAGCACTATGGGACTTAACTTCCGAGGTCATCAGTCCCCTAGAACTTAGAACTACTTAAACCTAACTAACCTAAGGACATCACATACACACATGCCCGAGGCAGGATTCGAACCTGCGACCGTAGCGGTCGCGCGGTTCCAGACTGTAGCGCCTAAAACCGCTCGGCCATCCTGGCCGGCGACGGTGTTTGTGCAGACGACAATAGACCTGGTACAGCAAAAATGTGATTCACCCGAAGAGCCAACACGTTTCCATTGATCGACGGTCGACTCTCGCTGGTTCCGTGCCCACTCTACTCGTAGTAGTGGTCTGCTGCTCAGCTCGATGTTCAACAATGTACAATGAACGGTGTGCTCCGAAACACTTGTGCGTGCACCAGCATATTGCTCTTTCGGCAAAGATGCCACAGGTCACTATCTATCCTGTTCTACAGAGCAGACAAACCTACGAACCCCACGTTCTGCGAAGACCCGTGGACGTCCAATCATTTAGCTCCTAGTGGTAGTTTCACTTTCTTACCTCTTTCCATAGATGCTTACGACAGTAGCACGTGAACATTTGGGATACTCGTTCACAGACTCTGCGCAATAATAATCATCTGCCCTTAGACAAAGTCGCTTATCTGAGTGGATTTCCCCATTTACGAGGTGCATTCAAGTTCTAAGGCCTCCGATTTTTTTTTTTTTTTCTAATTCACTACTCACCCGAAATCGATGAAACTGGCGTTACTTCTCGACGTAATCGCCCTGCAGACGTACACATTTTTCACAAGGCTGACGCATGATTCCATGGCAGCGGCGAAGGCTTCTTTAGGACTCTGTTTTGACCACTGGAAAATCGCTGAGGCAATAGCAGCACGGCTGGTGAATGTGCGGTCTTTCATTGTTGGAAAAAGCCAAAAGTCACTAGGAGCCAGGTCAGGTGAGTAGGGAGCATGAGGAATCACTTCAAAGATGTTATCACGAAGAAACTGTTGCGTAACATTAGCTCGATGTGCGGGTGCGTTGTCTTGGTGAAACAGCACACGCGCAGCCCTTCCCGGACGTTTTTGTTGCAGTGCAGGAAGAAATTTGTTCTTCAAAACATTTTCGTAGGATGCACCTGTTACCGTAGTGCCCTTTGGAACGCAATGGGTAAGGATTACGCCCTCGCTGTCCCAGAACATGGACACCATCATTTTTTCAGCACTGGCGGTTACCCGAAATTTTTTTGGTGGCGGTGAATCTGTGTGCTTCCATTGAGCTGACTGGCGCTTTTTTTCTGGATTGAAAAATGGCATCCACGTGTCATCCATTGACACAACCGACGAAAAGAAAGTCCCATTCATGCTGTCGTTGCGTGTCAACATTGCTTGGCAACATGCCACACGGGCAGCTGTGTGGTCGTCCGTCAGCATTTGTGACACCCACCTGGATGACACTTTTCGCATTTTCAGGTCGTTATGCAGGATTGTGTGCACAGAACCCACAGAAATGCCAACTCTGGAGGCGATCTGTTCAACAGTCATTCGGCGATCTCCCAAAACAATTCTCTCCACTTTCTCGATCATGTCGTCAGACCGGCTTGTGCGAGCCCGAGGTTGTTTCGGTTTGTTGTCACACGATGTTCTGCCTTCATTAATCTGTCGCACCCACGAAAGTACTTCCGACACATCCATAACTCCATCACCACATGTCTCCTTCAACTGTCGATGAATTTCAATTGGTTTCACACCACGCAAATTCAGAAAACGAATGATTGCACGCTGTTCAAGTAAGGAAAACGTCGCCATTTTAAGTGTTTAAAACAGTTCTCATTCTCGCCACTGGCGGTAAAATTCCATCTGCCGTACGGTGCTGCCATCTCTGGGACGTATTGACAATGAACGCGGCCTCATTTTAAAACAATGCGCATGTTTCTATCCCTTTCCAGTCCGGAGAAAAAAAATCGGAGGCCTTAGAACTTGAATGCACCTCGTACAGCACATGTCTTCGCTAGGGTGATCCCCATCCTTCTCTGCTGCGCTTACATACTTTTCATAGCACGTCACGTGCCTGCAACGCCAGCAGATGACATCCATCGCCGGCTGTAGTGACCGAGCGGTTCTAGGTGCTACAGTCTGGAACCGCGTGACCACTATGGTCGCAGGTTCGAATCCTGCCTCGGACATGGATGTGTGTGGTGTCCTTAGGTTGGTTAGGTTTAAGTAGTTCTAAGTTCTAGGGGACTGATGACCTCGGAAGTTAAGTCCCATAGTGCTCAGAGCCATTTGAACCATTTTTTACATCCATCCTCGCTTTGGGCAGTGGTCTTAATGTTTTGGCTGAACGGTGTATATCACATAGTTACAATCTTTCATCAAAAGCCTACATATATTCTTCTGTAAACCTGTATATGTTCAACCACGACGTCGCAAGTTTCAATTAACCCTGTGCCGTCCGCACGTCTCCTACAAATTTATTCGCTTGGCGCCGGCAGCGCTAATTCGGATTACTTGGCTTGTCGCCGGCCGCTTCAAACACATTGACTTTTTCGCGCTTTAATTTTCCTGAAATACTCTATTTTGCCGTATCGTTCCACAAACTCGAATTTTTTGTTAAAGTAACTTCTTTGCAAGTTCTACACCGTTATAATAATTATCCATGGAGAGGTGATGCCACTTTCCATCACAGGGTGTCAATAGTTCCGACACTGTTTTTGCTAAAGGCTGTCCAGCGCCGGAATATACCTTGAATGAGGAAATGTATCCCGTACTCGAATCACACAGCATCCGAATGAGTATGCCGTATTTCGCAATTTTCGATGGATTGTGAACTTCAGAATTTAACCGTATCATTCCCTCATCATCTGAGATGTTTTGACTTACATTAAACGTTTCTTTAAACTTTTTGGGAAAATAATCAATTCCGATTTGCCCTTTGACAAGCCGGTCGGTACTATCCAATTTATTGTTGCTGCCGGAAAAATGTAAAAATTATAATATTTGTCTGAATCGGTTGCGGGACATCGTTTTGCGAAATATCGGTGTGTCTATCAGCGGATTCGTTGACCAATAATTATTGATCCTTACTTTTCTTACAATTCCCATAAGGATAGCAAGCCCAAACCATTTTCTAAGTTCGAGTCCAACGTCGACAAATTTGGCATTTTTTATATCCAGTTTCCTTCTATTGCAATTTTGACTGCAGTACTTTTTGGTTTCGTTGCTAATATATTCAAATAGATCGTTCCCAATATATAATTGTACGGTATCCTCGACGCTCTGTGTATCTTTCGGAAATAGGTTTGGCCCCGGAGATCCTTCAAATTTATTATTGGTCCTCGGCAAATCAAAGTCTGACCACTGTGCACTGTCTTCTTCGTCTGATTCACCCGAATCAGTTGGCAATCGTAGCGTTCGCCGAATTCTTCTTGGACGTATTTCACAATCTTCCTACGATTCTGCTTCACCTTCATTTTTTTTTTATATCCAGTGTCTTCTTCCCAACCGGCCAAGACGTTCGGAACGTCAGACAAGACGCCCGCGCATTCATCGAAAATATTCCTATTGTCTCTTTCGTCCTCCATGATGAAAGGGCACAAGTACTTATAAAAACAAAACACTTGTTGACGTCTGTGGCTTATTGTTACCTAAACAAAACACTAACAGAATGCAAAAGATACTAACGTGCTGTCGGCTGTCGCCAGCCACTGAGCGATACTATGCAGACGATACTACTCCGGTGTCACCGGCCGCTGCGAGATACTATGCAGAAGACACCACTGTGGTGTCGCCAGCCGTTGACCGTTATTTCGCGTACGTCTCCACTGTGGTGTCGCCGGACGGCATAGTGTTAAGTACACACTGTACCTCCTACGGGTAGAACGCGTTCTTGCAGCACCTCGTTCTGGTTTTAACCATCCGAGCACCATGATGATGAAGTCGTGCTTCTGAACTTCCATTAATGAAATAACATCACTATCGAAAACACAGATCACTTTGTTACTGAGTTTCTTCACAGGTAAATGATTCACGTTTTTACTTATGTTGTTTCAGCTCACACCCGTCCGATATGAAGCGATTGGGATGAAACAATATTAAAGGGGAGAAAAATCTTGGGGCTCCAGGGAGATTTGTGTTTAACGTAGGTGGACGTCAGCGCTTCACGAGACAGAAAACGAGCTCTGGCTCGTGGGCATCAGCAAGAAAGTAATCTGTGGGTTCATTGTCGTAACGACTTCGGCACTGAACGAAACATCAAAAACTCTATCATGTCGGCCGGAGCGAGAATCGTTTCGTATGCGAACCAGACACTTAATACGACTGCAGTTAACGTTACATCACATGTCCTGTGTTAGTCTCCACAGAAAAGAGCTGGATACCTACTCGCAGTTGAATTGTTTTCACGGTTAAATAACAATAATTGGTTTCTGCTTTTAACCTGCAAGCCGATTTCGTTAAGCCACAACCATAATTCTCGACACTGCAATCCATAACAATCATTCAAATTTCCCGCGCCAGCAACCATGATTCTTGACTACAGCGTATGTAAGACATTATCCGCGCATAGTCACAGTCATGATTCTCAACACTGCAATTCGTAGCAATCATTCAAATTTCCCGCGCCAGCAACCATGATTCTCGACAACAGCGTATGTAAGAAGCTATCCGCGCATAGTCACAGTCCGAAGTTACTGCGCTACTGCACAAGCCTGCAGCGCTCACCCTCGCAACGCCGTATGTAAGAGACACTCAAATTCCTCACACCCCGCCACAACTTGAAATTATTGCACAAGCCGGCAGCACCCCTCCGTCACTATGTCAAAAAAAAGCGCCCCTTCACAAGGAGTCCGCCAACACTGGAGCAACTTCTCGATTCCGCGACTACACAACTCCCGTGGTTTTCAGGCGAAGAATCCGTCGAGCCAAGTTCGGAGCGCATTTTCATATAGAAAGGAATTTCCTTGAAGATTGTTAGATAGAGAGCTGAAATCGTGAAAATGTGAGGGTGCAAGGTCAGGTGAGTAAGTTGGGTGCGGGAAGACTTCCTATCCCAGGTCCTGCATAGCCTAGTGTTTCTGTCAGTTTAGTAGAACAAAGGAGGGCTTTATCGTGGAGTTGTTCTTGAGTGCGTCTGCAAGACGTCTCAGTTGTTGACAACTAATGTTGCCAGTGACAATTAAGCCTCGGGGAAGCAATTTGTAGTACACCATATCGTCGCTGTACCACCAGGTGCATAACATTGTCTTTTGTGGATTCGCGCTGGTCTTTATACGGATGCTGTTGCTTTGTTTGGGCTCAACCATTCCTTCCTTTCCAAATGTTAAAGACACCACTTCTCGTCACCGTTAACGATTCAGGATAGGAATGAACGGTATTGTTCACTGGCTAATTGATGACGAGCATGCAGAGATGCACGTATGGCCACCAACTGATGTTTGTGATTTTGGATTACAGGTACCCATACAGCCGATGTTTAAACCTTCCACATTGCAAGCAAATGTCGCAAGATGGTGGAATGATCACAGTTCTCGAATACAATGACGTGGATCATTGTGAATTAATGCGTTTAAATGATTTTCGTCAAACACCGCACTTCTCCCTGAACGTGGAGAGACACTAGTGTCAAAACTATCCTCCTCAAGACGAGAAAACGACAATCGATAAATAAACCCATAGCAAACGGAATATCAACACACTAAACAAAAACGCTACGAATTTGTACACCAACCTAATAATATGCTCTTATATATTACCGTATGTTGTACTTTTCTCAAGAGGCAGCCCATGTGTTGCTGCCTACGGAGAGCAACTATAGATTTGCATATAGACCACAGAATAGGCTGCATACAGAAAACAAAGCAGAGGGCGGCTCCTTTGATTTGTAAGTCAAGCGTTGAGCTCGACGCCATATTGTAGGCGATTGAACGCGAATCGACAGCTGCTTACTACTGCGGCTCGAAATGTACATTTTTACGAAACAGAGCTAAATGAAAACAGTTATTAAATGAAACTCTAGTAAAACGTAAAATTTGACCAACACGAGCTAATAGAATCTATTACCCCCTCACATCAGTGCGGCAGCTTAGCCTACTCACTAAAAATAGCCCGAACGACATAAATTTATTTCTTATCAGTGGGAACGGAAGACATTCAAACTTTTACGAAAGGGCACGGAGTTCCGTTCTGCCCCCCTCCATTTTGCCGCCTGTTCTTGCACCTAATCCACTTAAAATTTTTTAAAACAATAACGAAGAAAAACTATGCAATGAACTAACGACCGTTTTGTCTGCTTCTGCAAAAACGTTAGCAAACATCCCATCTTCTAAGCGTGCCCCATATATTGTATGGTTCTTATTTAAGTATCTTGCACCTTTCTTCAGTAAATCTGCGCTCCTAGAATACACAATCCATTTTCTTGCACTAGAAATAAACACTGATTTAAAACATATGCTACAGATTGAGTAACGTTTAATCTCTCTTCATTTCCTAACATTCACTTCATTAAACAACAAAAGCTCAGCAATCGTAATTGGTATATTCTCTCTTCTTACCTAGAATTACTAGGCAGAGATGAATAATATTTAGTAAATTCCAAGAAAACAGCTGCTTAAAAATTCCAGTGTTGGGAAAGTCAAAGAGTACATGAAACCAAAAGTTGAAAATATACACTTTAACTTTAGGCGCTTGAAGAATAGAGGCAATTAAACAAGCATTCTTCCTGCGCTCGTCCGCCGCTCGTGGTCTAGCGGCTAGCGTCGCTGCATCTGGATCACGGGGTCCCGGGTTCGATTCCAGGCCGGACTGGGGATTTTCTCTGCCCAGGGACTGTGTGTTTGTGCTGTCTTCATCATTTCATCACCATCATCGTCATCATCATTCGCGTCACGTGTGGCGACAGGAAGGGCACCCGGCTGCCCCTCAAATTAACAATACCAAATATGACCATAACCATGTTGACCCTGCAAAAATGTTGGACAAAGGCACAAGAAATAGAAGACCACTTCACAGTGGTCTACACAGTATGGAGACAGAATATTTTTAGTCACGTCAGGTGCATTGCTGCAGGTTTTTTTTTTTCTATCGAAGTTTGGCTAACTATAATTATTATGCCCAAATTGCTCTGATTCCGACTTGGCTGCCTTTTCTCCTACTACAGCTCATTACAACAGTAAAGCTTAGAGTATTAACACATATTTCTATCTTTTACGGTATCCGTTCGAATTTGGCTTCAAAAACGTTTACTAGGTTCGAATACGGCAGACCTGGCGATCGTGCAATAAATTTTGGCGCATTGATTGCAACCGACTTTCTACATCTACTTCCATACTCCGAAAGCCACCTGACGTTGTCTAGCGGAGGGTACCTTGAGTTCTCCCTTCTATTCCAGTCTCGTATTGTTCGTGGAAAGAAAGATTGTCCTTATGCCTCTGTGTGGGCTATAATCTCTCTGATTTTATCCTCATGATCTCTTCGCGAGATATACGTAGGAGGGAGCAATATACTGCTTGACTCCTCGGCGAAGGTATGATCTCGAAACTTCAACAAAAGCCCGTACCAAGCTACTGAGCGTCTCTGTTGCAGAGTCTTCCACTGGAGTTTATCTATCATCTCCGTAACGCTTTCGCGATTACTAAATGATCGTGTAACGAAGCGCGCTGCTCTCCGTAGGATCTTTTCTATCTCTCCTATCAACCCTATTTGGTACGGATCCCATACCGGTGAGCAGTATTCAAGCAGTGGGCGAACAAGTGTACTTTAACCTACTTCCTTTGTTTTCGGACTGCATTTCCTTAGGATTCTTCCAGTGAATCTCAGTCTGGCATCTGCTTTACCGACGATTAGTTTTATATCGTCATTCCATTTTAAATAACTCCTAATGCCTACTCCCAGATAATTTATGTTATTAACTGCTTCCAGTTGCTGCTATATTGTAGCTAAATAATGAAGGATGTTTCTTTCTATGTATTCGCAGCACATTACACTTGTCTACATTGAGATTCAATTGCCATTCCCTGCACCATGCATCAATTCGTTGCAGATCCTCCTGCATTTCAGTACAATTTTCCATTCTCACAATCTCCCAATACTCTACAGCATCATCCGCAAAAAGCCTCAGTGAACTTCCGATGTTATCCACAATGTCATTTATATATATTGTGAATAGCTACGGTCCTACGACACCCCCCTGCGGCACACCTGAAATCACTCTTACTTCGGAAGACTTCTCTCCACTGAGAATGACATGCTGCGTTCTGTTATCTAGGAACTCTTCAATCCAATCACACAATTGGTCTAGTAGCCCATATGCTCTTATTTTGTTCATTATACGACTGTGGAGAACTGTATCAAACACCTTGCGGAAGTCAAGAAACACGGCATCCACCTGGGAATCCGTGTCTATGGCCCTCTGAGTCACGTGGACGAATAGCGCGAGCTGGGTTTCACTCGATCGTCTTTTTCGAAACCCATGCTGATTCCTACAGAGTAGATTTTTAGTCTCCAGAAAAGTCATTACACTCGAACATAATACGTGTTCCAAAATTCTACAACTGACCGACGTTAGATATCTAGGTCTATAGTTCTGCACATCTGTTCGACGTCCCTTGTTGAAAACGGGGATGACCTGTGCCCTTCTCCAATCTTTTGGAACGCTACGCTCTTCTAGAGACCTACGGTAACCCGTGCAAGAAGAAAGTTCCTTCGGGTGGTCTGTGTAAAATCGAACTGGTATCCCATCAGGTCCAGCGGCCTTTCCTCTTTTGAGCGATTTTAATTGCTATTCTATCCCTCTGTCATCTATTTCGATATCTACCATTTTGTCATCTGTGCGACAAGCTACAAAGTAAGGCAAGTTCCTTCGGGTGCTCTGTGTAAAATCGAACTGGTATCCCATCAGGTCCAGCGGCCTTTCCTCTTTTGAGCGATTTTAATTGTTTTTCTATCCCTCTGTCATCTACTTCGATATCTACCATTTTGTCATCTGTGCGACAGTCTAGAGAAGGAACTACAGTGCAGTCTTGGGCAGAAAAGCACCAGTTGGATTTAAGATGATGGATGGTTTCGTAATGCACGCTGGTTGGATAAAGGAGACCGTTGTGTTCGAAGTATCTCATTACATTTGAGTTCAGAATATGTTCTAAGATTCGACAAAAAACTGGTATCAACGACATTGGACTGTAGTTGTATTGATCACTTCAGCTACGTTCATATAAGCGGGTGTGACCTGTGTTTTCTTATTAACGACTGGGCATAGATTTTTGTGCTCGTGATCTGCGGTTTATCATGCTTAAAAGAGGGGCTATCTGAGCTGCAAATTCGGCATAGAATCTGATAGGGATTCGAACAGGCATTGGAGCTTTGGTCATCATTAACGATTCCAGCTGTTTCTCATTTTTGTAGTGGTACGAGAACCAAATTCTAGTAGTATTCCTGGGTTTTTCTTTGTAAAGGAACATCTGAAAAAGGAATGAAGGATTTCTGCTTTTGTTTTTTACCCTGTCTCGTTCATGTCTGGACATTAACTTTGGTGGCACCAACGGTAGTCACTGAAGGCTCCACCCTCAGCCCCCTTCCGTCAGCCAAAGGCGTCTCATTCAGCATAACTCTATCTACATCTATCTATATCTATTCTTTGTTTTACACCTATCATGCTGTAATCTAGGTTTCTTTAGAAGTTTGTAGTGACTGTATGCCACATAGAGTCCCATCATGAACTGTTCTATTAGGTACATATCTATTCATTGTAGGCTCACCTAACTTGAGTCCTAGCCCTTCTACATGCATCTGTCCTGGACTAAAAGTTTCAAGTTACTGTTTCTTTATCTAGTTTACTGAACACATAGATGTTTCCGCTTGTTTTACTTGTCCTTTGCACTTTGGCAATCATTGTTGTTACGACTGCTTCAGGGTCACTGACACCAGTTTCAGTGCGGACATCCTCAAAGAGGGTTGGTTGTGATTAGACCCAATATACACTACTTGATCAAAAGTATCCGGCCACCTGACTGAAAATGACTTACAAGTTCGTAGCGCCATCCATCGGTAATGCCGGAATTCAGTATGGTGTTGGCTCACCCATAGCCTTGATGACAGTTTCCACTCTCGCAGACATACGTTCAATCAGGTGCTGGAAGGTTTCTTTGGGAATGGCAGCCCATTCTTAACAGAGTGCTGCACTGAGGAGATGTATCGATGTCGGTCGGTGAGGCCTGGCACGCAGTCGGAGTTCCAAAACATCGCAAAGGTACTCTGTAGGATTCAGGTCAGGACTATGTGCAGATCACTCCATTACAGGGATGTTATTGTCGTGTAACAACTCTGCCACAGGCCGTGCATTACGAACAGGTGTTCGATCGTGTTGAAAGATGCAATCGTTATCTCCGAATCACTCTTCAACAGTGGGAAGCAAGAAGGTGCTTAAAACATCGATGCAGGCCTGTGCTGTGATAGTGCCACGCAAAACAACAAGGGGTGCGAGCCCCCTCCATGAAAGACACGACCACATCATAACACCTCCGCCTGCGGATTTTACTGTTGCAGTACACATGCTGGCAGATGACGTTCATCGGGCATTCGCCATACCCACGCCCTACCATCGGATCACCACATTGTGTGCCGTGATTCCTCACTCCACACAACGTTTTTCCGCTGTTCAATCGTCCAATGTTTACTCTCCTTACACAAAGCGAGGCGTCGTTCGGCATTTACCGGCGTGGTGTGCGGCTTACGAGCAGCCGCTACACCATGAAATCCAATTTTTCTCACCTCCCGCCCAACTGTCTTGGTACTTACAGTGAATCCTGATGCAGTTTGGAATTTCTGTGTGATGGTCTGGATAGATGTCTGCCTATTACACATTAAGACCCTCTTCATGTGTCAGCGGTCTCTGTCATTCAACAGACGAGGTCAGCCTGTAGACTTTTGTGCTGCACGTGTCCCTTCACGTTTCCGCTTTACTATCACATCGGGAACAGTGGACCTAGGGATGTTTAGGAGTATTTGAATCTCGCGTACAGACGTGTGACACAAGTGACACCCAGCTACCTGACCATGTTTGAAGTCCGTGAGTCCCACGGAGCGCCCCATTCTGCTCTCTCACGATGTCTAATGACTACTGGGGTCGCTGATATGGTGTACCTGGTAGTAAGTGGCAAGACAATGCTCCTAATATGAAAAACGTATGTTTTTGGGGGTGTCCGGATACTTTTGATCACATAGTGTATATTCATCATGAGTGGCCTTGTAAACTATCTCTTCGAGGTAGTCTTCAGAGAAGGCATTTAGTAATGTTCTGCAGAAAGTCTTGTTACCCCCACAACTAACAAAACTAATTTGTCCAGTTGATTGTTGGAAGCCTAAAGCCTGCTCCAGTCATGACAGTATGATTGGGGAACTTACGAACTAATGAACATAGATTTTCACTGAAAATTTCGGTTGCAACTGGAGGTGAGTCTGGTGGTTGGTAGAAGGAGTCTGTTACAATTATAAGCCCACCCCTTGTACTCGCGCATCCAGCTTCTGTTTCGGTGCCTGCTTTCCCTGAACTGAAGCAATCACGATACTCTCTCAACACGATAGCATGAGCAAAACTCTGTGGTCGTGTGATACTATTCCAGTAACTGGTAGCGAGAAAATACGCTGATACCGCGAGTCTTACTGAAAAAGGTGGCTCGGTTAAGACGAAAGCCGGGGTGGATTTTATGCCACGATCACCTCTGATTTCTCTCCTCACGCTTACTTTTTTCAGATTTTGACTCCGTCATTAATTTCCTCGTCGTGGACAAGTCGTTAAGTCCTAAATTCCCTTTTTTTCCTTTTTATAGTTCAGTATCAGTAGACATACCTTCCGGAGGATCTCGATATGTGTGGCAAAGAGCTGCACCGCTTGTCATTAACATTGCAGTACCATGAAGCTGAGATACAGCAAACGTAAAATAGGAGTGATGTATACTACGTACACGCTTGTGCATACAAATGGTTAGCATTTCAGGGCAACCTACGGTTGAAGAAGATGGTGGGGTTGAGGGGCTGGGGGGAGGGGGGGCCGAGAAGGTTGGAGTGTCGAGAAAATTACTATGGATTTAAATGAAGGTTTTTTTATGGATTTCAGGCAAGATGACAGTTAACTGAGCTGAGTATTGAATGTGACGATTGTAGTCTGTTTCTAAATCAATACCCATTCCCCACATTAATTCTTCCGGCGTTTACCCTCCATCGCGTTACCATGAATGGCCTGTAACTGTTCCCAACTGTGATAGAAAATCAGGACATGCGAAGGGCTTAATCGTGTTCTGTCACTTCAAGGTAGAACACAGAAGTTCTGTTACAGTTCACTAACCTGATACCTCGTATAGATTGTTCCAGTGCAGATGTAGAGCTTAGAGAGAGAGAGAGAGAGAGAGAGAGAGAGAGAGAGAGAGAGAGAGAAAGTAAACTAACTAACGAGGTGGATAAGGCACTCGATACTACTTAATGATTTGATACGTTCCAAGTTAAGAATGCCAATTGCTTTTTTCTTTTATTTACGACACACGTAACAGATACAGTTACAACTTGCTAACAAGACGTTTTCACATGTTTCACCGTTCATTTTAGACTCTCAGAAGTGGATTACATTACGTCTTGTAGAAAATATGTTCACAGGCTATACACACTGTTACGCTGCTCTTCTCTGCTTTGCACGCAGAATACAATATTATGCGGTGCGCATCCGAGCTCTTAAATGTGCGGCCAACAACGCGAATCGTAACGTTGTTCCTCCCTCGCTCCAGACTGACCAGTAAGAATCACTTCGCTTCATAGCGCACTTTTGGCAGGAGTCGAAGGTGTACGAAGTACTTCATGTAAATATTGTTATTCCAATGTTAACGAAAATTGTTATACAATTGAGATCTGAAATAAGTGGATTAAAGCTTGCTATTCAGTGTGTATTCGGTGTGACAGACAATCAAATCTGAATCAAACTTTATCAGATATTGATAAACGAATCTTGGCGCTCTGGCTCCTATGCCGGCAGCCAATCAGATTACCGTCCTACTAAACTGGCGCAATTTCTCATAGAATTGGTATTAATTGCATTGTATCATGTGTTATCTGCACCTCACACCATCTCTTACGTCATCAGCAGATGTAATTTCAACCAAACTATGGAGTGAATCTCGGGAAGGAATCCTACGGCTGCACAATTTAGGTAGGAGCAACGCCATCCACATTCCGAATATTACGAAATACTAAACAGCAGGGTTCCCATTCAATAACCAGCTTTGATTGGTTGTGAAAATATCACGTTGAAACGTCCCCTTTGAACAATTATACACGACTGTGCTTAAACTGACACACAATATTTTTAGCGCAACGCAATCTGACTTTCAATAATCCCTACAAAAGAATGGCCCTGACTAACATTAACCTATACCTTTCACAAATCACTTACCTCACAAAAATCTTCGTTACTCGAACTACTGCAATACAGCGAGCGCCACTACTGCCAGCTGAATAAAAGATTCAAACTACTGAAGGTACTAACTACTAACAGGCATAGTTAGCAAATGAAAGATTTTGATAGAGAACAAACAATGTATTTACCTTAATAGTGTTCAAAAGTCATAATGTATATAGCAGTTCATGACATCCAGTCTTACAAATTTCAAAACTCCGCCATCTCTCTCCCCACATCCACCACTGCTGGCGGCTCACCTCCAACTGCCCAACGCTATGCGCTGTTAACATCCAGCTGCCCAACACTACAATGGCAGACAACAATGCAAACTAGCCACAGACTGCACACAGCACAGCCAGTGATTTTCATACAGAGCGCTACGTGGCGTTACCAATAAAGAAACCTAAACAGCTTACTTACATAGCCCCCATGCTCCCCACAAAAAATTTTACAAATTGTTTTGGGAGTGGCCAATACATATTTGTTAAAATTTTTTTCCACAATTAGAATAACAAAGAAATCAAATGCACACACTTATCAATACAATGTTGGTCAAAGGCTAAAATTTTCTCATAGTCCATAAAGACAGTCCTGATCATTCATCACAGTAAAATTGCAGTGTTTTTCTCAAAGTCTGAGCAGTAAAAGAAAATGCACACAGAAGTAGTGGATTTCCATGCAGTCTTGAAGAAGTACTGTTGTCCTTCCAACGGAAAGACAGTGCTGACTCTCGACATGCAGACAAGTAATGGGTCACAACAGAGCAAACCCACAGCAGAGTCATTCGACGTTTTGAAGAATATTGGTAGGTAGGTCATCACAGAGCAGACCCACTATAGTCTTTGTAGAGACGGCCAGCAGCCATCTGTTGCGACTGTGCAGGTGCACAATCACCATCAAAGAGTCTTGCGGGAATATAGCAAGTCCATAAACCACCACTTGTGCACTCACAAAATCTTTTTGAAATGTCCTTAGAACCAGCAATGCTGTTATCCAGTCCCTTGCAGAATTATTAACACACGTGCAAACACTAACAGTTCCTACTTCTCACATATTGTCCATATACTATGACCAACACAAACGTCTGCAGTGAAATGTAACTTACAAGTTAATAATATGATGAACTGGTGTCAATTACAATTTGATAACATAAGAATACAATTACAAAGGTACAAAATACATCATTAAAGAACATAACAAAACAGATAAATCTGTAGTAGTACAGCCTTTACAAAAGAATAGAAATAAACATATACATCAGTGTTACAGGAATTATGATATAAGTAAATACATAAAAGATCAGAATAACTTTTGAAACATCAACTTCACACATGAGCATTAAAACAGAACAGAATAAATAATGTCTAAACATCTTTACAAAGAAAATAACATATTATTAGAAAAATCCCACAACATAACTCATATCAGCTAAACACATAAAGACAGGAAAAAACACAAATACACAAGAGTACACAAACACATAGTGGGATAATCCAAAAGGAAAGGACAGGGATTGTTTTCAGTGTAACATTTGGTACTGCAGTCCAACCTAAAACTTCATTCCATAGATCTTTCGTCTTATTTCAACATTTGTTTCCACCAAAAAAAATCCAATCCAAGCATGCTTTCTGTATTTATATGTTCACATTTTTCTTACCTCATTATTTATTTTCCATTATCTTACCTCATCATTTATTTCCAAGAAAATCCTACCTAAACCTGTTGTCGCTAAACCCTACTTTTTTGTTCATATCCTCTTTTAAAATCCTTTTTTGGCCAAATCATTTTCTTATAGCTTCTCAATGCATTTCTTCCAATTCATCACAACTCGTTCTCTCATATAGCCTACCCCATCTTAAGCTAACTTCAATCTACTGAGATCAGATGCTAAACTAAGGGACGAGGCAATGCAGCAGCATAAAACAATTAATACAAACAGCAATGAAAAAACTGGAAATTGTCAAAGCAAGCTGCAGTAAATCTAAATTTCCAAGCAATGCAACATTACACCTAATATGAGCCAATGTGCAGCAACAAGAGAAATAAATCAGTAGTAAAACTAGCTTAATAGAGTAATACAAAGTGAAATTTAGTAGCACTATGCCTGGCAAACAGCAGCAGCAAATGCAATAACTTATATCTAAACACGACAAAGCTTATGCAAAAAAATTACAGTAAAAATGGCCATGTTTAATACCTATTTCACATCTTCACACTAGGGTGATGCATCAGCTTAACTTACACTACTAAATAAGTTACCCAGTCATTGACAAAAATTATGTATGCAATTCCTGTGAAGGGAAATGTCTTTTAGTGCTCCCTCGTTTTTTTGAAGTAGATTATAAAATGGTTATTTACTGGATCTGTAGGCATAAAATATCTATATTAGTACATCTATTAAATTTTATTTTAACCAATGCTGCAGTGCAGCTAGAAACTAGATATTAAACAAAATAGCAAAGCAAGGCGTGAAACGTCATTCACTAGCCATTTGGCATTTCATAATGCAGTAAACAATCTTTCAACTAGCTAGGCAATAGATGTGAAATGTTTCTCATCATTTCATTAGGCATTTTAGTAAACATCATAAATTATGAGCTCCACAGTGTAATCATATGTTTTCAAGTTTGAGCGTGTCGTATTTGTGATGCTTTCTGCAAATAAATGTCAATAGCGAGGATAATGGCCTCCTTTTTTCTCCACCTGTGCCTCTGAAAGGCACACACTAATGGCTTTTTTCCAGGCATCTGTTGCGCAGCTGGGTGCCCACAACGCATTACGTGAAGGTGGTCACTTAACTTTCTTACCGAAATATTTACGACAGCAGTTTCCGCTACAGTGACAGTCTCATATAAAAATATTTCACAGGTCAAGAATTTGCGTTACAAATCTGTAGAAACAAAATCCTATTGATATAACAGTGTCCAAAAAATTTTCGTCAGCATTGTAATACATTCACGCATTTACATACATTTCATAACTCTTCAAGTACGGTTCTTGGTTTCCAACAACCTTTTTCACGAACCAGAGTCCCTAACCACTACTCATTATTCCTTACCTTATTCGTTGACACTTCTTCAATATTTCATCATAACAGATATGTAGCATAATCAAATAACTCATATAGCATCAGCTTATTGATCACGAACATACCGCAACAGCATAATACACATAGTCATAGTAATAATATCATAACACCTCAGTCAACTCTCAAAATCGTCGTAGCTTCCTCCAATAATTTCAATACCTAAAAAAAATTCTCTGCTCAAGTCAAAAGTGTCATCTGCCTCAAACGTACTTTAAAAATCGTGATCCCATACCAAATATATCACACAAAGTTCTCATAATATCACAATGGGTCCGAAAAAATATGAACAGTTCACAAAGTACAGACAAAATACAATTTTGTAAGTGTGAAGTTATCCAACTGTGTAATTACATAAACATCTGTCACTGCCGTAGTAAAAAAGTTTGTCTCTCTCAGTTAAATGATCAGATAGCTGTGTAATTATGTGTTACAGAAATATGGTACCGATGTATAAAGTTGTGTAAGCAAATACCATATTAGCTAGGGCTCCTTGTGCTTGCCAAACACATGATACACAAAGTAAGCGTGTACCCCCATGAGGATTAATGTAATTATACCCTCAGGTGTTACAGATTACAGCAATGGAATGAAATGTATCACGGAAAACCTTTGTATCATTGTACTTCAAATATCTTTAAAAATAAATGTTTTAAGTACAAAATTAATCACTCAAATACATGTACTGTAGCGCTAAACTGTGCGTCATGTTGTAAGATAATCTCTGTGGAAGTCTCGTAGTTATCGTCCTCCAAAAGCTAAGGTCTGCAGAAGTCAATGTACTTACCTCATGATAAACAAAAGTGAAATGCTTTGCGTATAGATATCTTAGTTATTACGCTTATTGTTGTGATGAAGAAAGTACTGTGCTGTAACGTATTGTTGTGCTACGGAAAAGGCTGTCTCCTTGTAGATATACCACAAAAGTTACTACTAAAACATGTTTTACTTTCCAGAATAATTCAGAAAAACTGTGCAGACATAAAACAGATACACCGCAAAACCAACATTGTAAATTGTCACTCATTAGTAACGTCGTGATATAATCGTGTAGCTGTCACATAAACTTACCACTGTGTCATCTGGTATCTCACAGAAAGTACTTTAAATCCAGAATGTATCTTCAAGTAAACCAAAATGTTGCATTAAAATCTCATTAGCAGTACCAGTATATGTCCTAAGTATGTAAGCCTGATAGTCGTTATGTAATCGTGCAACTAACAAGCAAGAATGTACAAATACAACACTGTGTCGTCTGTTCACTATAACAATGCATTCGTAATTTCTGTTGAAATAAGTTCTCTTGGTTCTTGACTGGATATATAACTTCAAACATTGTTGCATGTTAACAGATTCTATGTCTGACAAAGCATACTAGTAATGTAAAGTGAAAAGTTTTATGGCAAAGACAAAGTTAAAAAGCAGATTATCTTTCAATAAACGGTTTTACATGTGAAATATGGTGTAAACCTTTACTCTTCCTAGTACGCAGTGTTTTCAACTTCGACGCAATTATCATGTGGTATACGTCGGTAAAGAATACTGGAATTTTTCTCAAGGTTAGCGTCTATGTAATTTTTCCCTGAGCCAGCCGGCGCATGTGGCTGCCTGCGGTGCGAATCATTGTATGTCTCTTTGTTGGCGTGCGTCGTTATTGGGATTTGGAGACCTAACTTCTACAAATTCACCTTGTCGATAGGGCCCTGCTCTATTTGAATCCCACCAGTTCTGATGCAATTCAGGTCTGTCGTTACGATCATATCGTCTGTCGTCATGTCGGTAGATTCCACATTTTCTTTCTTGTCGGTCACGTGGTGGAGAATTTCTCCCTGAATCGTAACTGCGCGCTGAACTGTTGCGTGTGAAGTTATTCTGTCTGCCTTGATAATAATTGTTTTTGTTCCCATATTGTCTGCTTCTATGGTAATCTCTGTCATATTCATTACTACGGAAATGCGATCTTCCTCTGTAACTATTATTACTCTGCCAGTGATTGTCATAGGGTGGTGTCTGTTTTGGTCACGATTTGCGTTGTAAGAATAGACTTGCCATGTCCAGTTATTGTTTCTGTCGTCACAGAATTGTGACGGATGTGACCTGTAGTGACTGTTTTCCTGTTTTCGCATCCCGCGACTGTCTGTGTCAATTTCTAATTCTTGTAAGAGTCCCTGAAAAGCTTAAATGTCGTCTTTGCAACGTCCTGCCAAAATAATATGTCGTAAATGTTCAGGCAATGTGATTAAGCAAATGCGGATGAGTTCTGAGGGTCTGTATGGGTTTGACAGGTACTGATTATGGTGCAACATGTCTTCAAAATATTTCACAAGACTGGAAAATTTAGATTGTTCGAAATGTTTCATCATTATGATGCCATGTTTTACTCGGTCTTGAGCCCAATATGCTGAGAGGAAGGCATGGTAAAACTCTCCTTCACTGTGGCAATCGTGAATGACCGATCGCATTCTTACAGCTGGTTCATTCTCTAAGTAGCCACACATAAATTCTAATCTGAGTTCTAATGACCAGTTGGGAGGAAAACAATGAGAGAATTGATGGAGCCACGCTTGTGAATGAATGTCGTTGCCAGAATTCTTAAATGTTTTAAATTTACGTGTAGTAATGAACAGCTTGTAGTCAAAATCATCATGTCAGCGAGTCGCATATCGGTCATTGTTACGTCGTTTCGGCGGTTCCATTTCAAAATTCGATGCACCTTGCCAATTTCTTTCATAATTTCCGAAATGCGCTGTGTTATTATTTTGTGGCTGTTCCGTATTTCTATGTCCCTCTTCCCGTATTGGGGGCGAGTGTCCTCTGAAATACGTAATTCTTGTATTACCTGTGTCAGCTGATCTTGTACTTCCCGGATTTCTCTTTGGTGTTGCGTATTAATTTGATTCTGATTTTGTTTGAATTTCCTGATTTGTTCGCACTCTTCTGTGCCATTAAAGACTACCGGTTTTGTGTCATTCAGATTATCATCTACCTTCGTAGATAAATTATTTAGCTGATCCGAAAGTTCAACTACTTTCTCTGATAATGAACTAATTTCCTCCATGTGTCTTTCTGAACCAATTTTCAGAGTATCTACTGTGTCCTTTAAGTTTTCCTGAGTTTTTGCAAGTTGCGTAACCGAATCGGTAGATGCAACTGAGTCAATTTTAGCTTGCAAGGTTTCATGATTTTCATGAACAATAGTTTGCAGTTCTTTTATGGCTGCTTCGTGATTCTGTAATGCATTTTCATGCCGCGAAAAAATAGGTTGGTTGGTTGGTTTGGGGAAGGAGACCAGACAGCGTGGTCATCGGTCTCATCGGATTAGGGAAGGATTGGGAAAGAAGTCGGCCGTGCCCTTTCAGAGGAACCATCCCAGCATTTGCCTGGAGTGATTTAGGGAAATCACGGAAAACCTAAATCAGGATGGCCGGACCCGGGATTGAACCGTCGTCCTCCCGAATGTGAGTCCAGTGTCTAACCACTGCGCCACCCCGCTCGGTCAAAAAAAAAAATGGGTTGAAAATGCTCACAAATCTGTGTTATTACGTCATTACAGACTTTTGACATTTCGATTCAATGTTATATAACTCAGTAGTTAAATCTTCACGTGTTTGTTCAAGTGTGGTGTCTAACTTTTGAAGCTTTTGCTGTGTTTGTCTCTGATTTTGTTCCATTGTGTCTAACTTTTGAAGATTTTGTTCCATTATGTCTAACTTTTGAAGCTTTTGTCCCATTTATTGCATTAATTGTAATATTAATGCACTGGTGTCTGAAACATGTTCCTCAGTGCTATTCGGCAATGCATTTGAACCGGCAATATTCGCAGTTTGAAAAGCAGAAAATGTGTCTTGACTTATTTGAGAAAACGGTGAGGACGCAAAACCCGAATCTACAGTATTTGCAAGATTGCGTCCTGTCATTTCGGATTCCTGAGGCAAGCTGTTGCCGACCGAGCGATCGATAATGCTTCCCTGTTCACTAATTGTTTCACTGCCTACACCATTATTTGTAGCCCGCTCCATTTCCCTATGCACAGTTACCAAATTACTACTTTGAACATTAGTTAATTCATTACATGGTGGCGCTAACACACTGCTTTCGTATTCACTGTCATTTCTCAGTTTACTTTGGAGTCTAGTATTACGTTTTTCACACGCCATTATTGTCACAATATTTCACACGACAACACAGAAAAGCACAATTTGAAGAGCAAAATAAGAAAACCCATTAACATAGCATTGAAAATAATATCTCGTTAATTGCAAGCGCAGCTGCGAAAAACTTGGTGCAAATCTCAATGCATGCCACAACTGTTTTACTGTACAAGAATGAAAAACTACAACTACAAAGGAAAGTCTCTCTACAATTACGCGCTAGCAGTAAACAAAGGCTTCATTAATTACACAAACTACAAGAAAAAAAAATCTGAAGATTCCAGTGAGGTATCCTCGGCTAAGGGTCGACATATGAAACGTCCCCTTAGAACAATTTATGCACGACTGTGCTTAAACTGACACACAATATTTTTAGCGCAACGCAATCTGACTTTCAATAATCCCTACAAAAGAATGGCCCTGACTAACATTAACCTATACCTTTCACAAATCACTTACCTCACAAAAATCTTCGTTACTCGAACTACTGCAATACAGCGAGCGCCACTACTGCCAGCTGAATAAAAGATTCAAACTACTGAAGGCACTAACTACTAATAGGCATAGTTAGCAAATGAAAGATTTTGATAGAGAACAAACAATGTATTTACCTTAATAGTGTTCAAAAGTCATAATGTATATAGCAGTTCATGACATCCAGTCTTACAAATTTCAAAACTCCGCCATCTCTCTCCCCACATTCACTACTGCTGGCGGCTCACCTCCAACTGCCCAACGCTATGCGCTGTTAACATCCAGCTACCCAACACTACAATGGCAGACAACAATGCAAACTAGCCACAGACTGCACACAGCACAGCCAGTGATTTTCATACAGAGCGCTACGTGGCGTTACCAATAAAAAAACCTAAACAGCCTACTTACAACGTTATTCCTCATCTAAGAAGGAGAAATATCTGCCAGCACATGTCGGATCTTGGCTACGCAGAGCTGTGGACTGTCGAGATTGGTTTATCGTCCCACGATACGAGCATTACCGCTCGCATCAGTCGGCATCCCAGGACTGTCAAGCAAAAATGGAATGGATGGCTTCTGAAAGACCACGCCAAATGCATACAGGATCTCAACAGCCTCACGTGACTAGTGCCCGAGAGATTAGGCATATTGCTTGACTCAGGAACGTAGCTTGCAGAGTATCTATGCAGGTGTAGATGCAGATGGCCTAGACTCAGGAATGTGGCTTCTGGAGTGTCTATGTAGATGTAGATGTAGATGTAGACAGCCTTGACTCATGAACGTGGCTTGCAGAGTATGTATGTAGCTGTAGATGCAGATGGCCTTGACTCAGGAACGTCGGTTGTGGAGTATCTTTGTAGATGTAGATGGCCTTAACTCAGGAACGTGGCGTGCAGAGTATCTGTGTAGATGTAGGTAGCCTTGTTTGTAGCAATAGCATTATCAACACGGAGGTAGACTGTCAGCACGCGACCATTATGCAGTTCCCTTGTAGCAGCAGCAGACAGAGACACTTCGACCAAAGTGCTCCCAGTGACAACACTATAGGGACACGGCGCAGTCTACCGAGCTGAGGCTCGGTACTGCATATCGCATCAAGATGAGCATATCTGTCTGTGGAGGTTTAGAAAAGAAAGAGTGAGGCCAGACTGCTTTCATCACAATGTACCGGACGAGCCCCTTGTGTGACGGCATGGGGTGCCATTTGGGAAATAAAACTACCACTTCTGTTTTGCGTGAGTGATAATGGCGAATGCAGTGCTACATATCTGACTTGTTATGGCCACTGGCTGTGTCTGTCTTCGAGGTACGTGACATTATCTGTCAATATGGTAACGCACAAAACATATGATCATAGGTTGCCGACAGACTAACATGTCACCACTCGCCAGCCACTACGAGTGATGTTCTCTGGCAGAGCGGAAGCAGCATGGTAGGTGGTATCTGTATATATCATCCAAGCTCACAAGCGGAGCATGGCTACTCATTACCACCGATTTTGTCCAGACTTGGTATATCTAGGTTTTGGTCAGAAATGAAAGTCTCGGACGTCGAATCTCCAATGGCCAAGAGTTTAGGAAAAATAGCAATTTTGGAGCGTGCTGGACGTGGTATAAACCATTTATGTTAGCGTAGTGTTCAGGCAATGGTTGGCACAATGGATGGAGTGCAGAACGGCAATTTAATGGTTGTGGGACTAAGTCCCCCTGCAGAATATATATATTTTTTGAATTTTTACCTAGCTTGCAACACAAATAAATACAGATTATGCTCATTACATTATAATTATTAATTTTTCCATAGAAGGCATGAAAAGGAAAGGAAGAATTAGGGGCTGCAAATAAATATCGAGGAAGGGACTGCAAGATGTAAACAAGTACATTATGTACGCTGCTGGGAAAAACTTAGTACATGTGGAAAGACGAGGTCGATTTTAATCCGAAGACGGCAAATACTACCTGGGGGATAGTAGGTGAACTGATAATGATTTCAACGTCGTCTGCCAACAGATAGCGTAGTGTCCTAGCTACCACAGCACCGTCTGCGTCTACTCAATAATAAGGAATGCTCACAGTCAGGAAGTTCAGTGTGGTGCAAACGTGTGAAGCAAGCAGGCAACCATGCCAGGGAGATGCACTCGTCCTTCCTATAGCCAACTGAGCGAATTTAAAATGGGTCATATTGTGGCCTTCCGATTGGCGGGGTGGTCATTTCGGAGAATTTCCACACAAACTGGACGTGCCGCATCAGCTGTGCAATGATGTTGGTATCGGCGAACACATGAACATTCTCACGTCCGTGGGCGAGGTTCTGGACGTCCACGCAGCACAGACACCCGCCAGGATCTTCGCATTGTAAGGGAGCAGTGGCAGGTCATACATACAAGGTGTATCATAATTAGTGGTTTAAACGCATACAGTTGGAAGTACACGATACTAGAAGCAAAAAACTCTCAATAAACATAGGGTCGAAATGCATGCCTTAAGAGCTACGAGCTAGTTTTCATCTTCGATGCTGTGAAGCAAATCTCTCCTACTGCAAGCGCTTCACTTTCCACATTTTGAAAGTGGTAGTGTGGACCAAAACAAGAAAAAAGTGTCCAGTAAACACGTGCTCTAAAATGCATACCTGAAGAGCTATGAGCACGTGCTCATCTTCGCTACTTGGAAACACAACTCTTCTAATGAACAATTGCTCATAACTTTTAAGGTATGCTCTTTAGAGCAAACGTTTACTGGACATTTTTTCTTGTTTTGATCCATACTACTACTTCCCAAAATGTGGAAAGCAAAGAGCTTTCAGTCGAAGAGCTTTGCTTCACAGTATCGAAGATGAAAAATTGCTCGTAGCTCTTAAGGCATGCATTTCGACCCTATGTTTGCTGAGGCTTTTTTGCTTCTAGTATCGTGTACTTTCAACTGTATGCGTTTACGCCATTAATTATGATACACTCTGTATATCACAGCGCAGGTAAGAGGTCCTGTGAGCTAAGACATGTCACAGGAACTGTTACGAACCGATTATTAGCAGTGCGACTACGGGCATACTCACCTCTTGCCCGTCTTTCACTGACGCCACAGTGTCGATGTGCGCGGCTCGACAGGTGCCGTCAGAGGGTGACGTGGAAGATAGAATGGCGCGCCATGATCTTCAACGATGTAAGTACACACATGCTCATAGATTAAGGATAATGCTGATACATGGTGGGCGGTTTGCGGGTTTAAATCACCTCGGGGTGCATTTGACCCGCGGTCGTCGAACGGTGGCGCTGGCAGCAGTCCACACACGCAGAGGTGTGTTGGTGCATGTCAGAGTACGGTGCAGCGAGTAAGTGAACAGACGTTTTCAGACGTGCTAATGGTGACTGTGCGTTGAAAATGGCTCAAAGACCACATATTGATGACGTTATGAGGGGTAGAATACTTAGGCGACTGGAGGCTGGTCAAACACAGCAAGTCATAGCACGGGCGCTCCGTGAGCCACAAAGTGTGATCTCACAATTATAGTAACGATTCCAGCAGGCAGGAAACGTGTCCAGGCCACGGAGTACCGCAGGTAGCCTTGTTCGGGACCTTATCGCAGCCACTGGAACAGTTGTCTCCAGACACACAGTCTACATACGACTGAACAGACATGGTTTATTCGCCCGGAGACCTGAAAGGTGCATTCTACTGACCCCTGGTCACAGAAGAGCCCATAAAGCCTGGTGTCAAGAATACAGTACATGGTCATTGGAACAGTGGTCCCAGGTTATGTTCACGGACGAGTCCAGGTGTAGTCTGAACAGCGATTCTGGCCGGGTTTTCATCTGGCGTGAACGAGGAGCCAGGTACCAACCCCTTAATGTCGTTGAAAGGGACCTGTATGGAGGTAGTGGTTTGATGGTGTGGGGTGGGATTATGATTGGTGTACGTAGATGGTTCAAAATGGCTCTGAGCACTATGGGACTCAACTGCTGTGGTCATAAGTCCCCTAGAACTTAGAACTACTTAAACCTAACTAACCTAAGGACAGCACACAACACCCAGCCATCACGAGGCAGAGAAAATCCCTGACCCCGCCGGGAATCGAACCCGGGAACCCGGGCGTGGGAAGCGAGAACGCTACCGCACGACCACGAGATGCGGGCGGTGCACGTAGACGCCTGTATGTCTTTGACAGAGGAACTGTAAAAGGTCAGGTGTATCGGGACGTCATTTTGCACCAGTTTGTCCGCCTTTTCAGGGGTGCAGTGGGTCCCACCTTCCTCCTGATGGATGATAATGCACGGCACCATCGAGCTGCCATCGTGGAGGAGTACCTTGAAACAGAAGATATCAGGCGAAAGGAGTGGTCTGCCTGTTCTGCAGACCTAAACCCCATCGAGCACGTCTGGGATGCTCTCGGTCGACGTATCGCTGCACGCCTTCAAATCCCTAGGACACTTCAGGAGCTCCGACAGGCACTGGTGCAATAATGGGAGGCTATATCCCAGCAGCTGCTCTAACACCTAATCCAGAGTATGCCAGCCCGTTGTGCGGCCTCTGTACGTGTACATGGTGATCATGTTCCATATTGATGTCGGGGTACATGCGCAGGAAACAGTGGCGTTTTGTGGCACATGTGTTTCGGGACGATTTTCTCAATTTATCGCTAATACCGTGGACTTGCAGATCTGTGTCGTTTGTGTTCCCCATGTGCCTATGCTATCAGCGCCAGTTTTGTGTAGTGCCACGTTGTGTGGCACCACATTCTGCAATTATTCTTAATTTATGAGCATGAGTGTAGATTCTGCCTGCACGCATGTAATGGTCGTTCGCGCGTACGATGTAGACCTGGTGAGTGTATTCGTCCAAGACATACTGGCCTCACCACAGGCCCTAAGGTCTGGGGTGCGTTAACCTGCTACTCTCTTTGACCTTTTGTGTTTCGGGAGGGGACGCTAACGAGCGCTGTGTACGACCAGTTTTGCTACGCGAAGGTGATGTTTTGTTCCAACAGGATTCTGCTCGCCCATACAGTGCCCGTGAAACTCAACACGCTCTGCAATACGTGCAATAACTTCTCTGACCAGAACGATACCCGGTCTTATCTCCAATTCAGCATGTGTGGGATATGATAGGACTCCTGCGACTCATCAACCAACAACACAAGTGTAGCAGGCGTAGCATAACGCATCTCATGACATTGTTCGCCATCTGTATGATCCGCTGGATGCCATAATTAGCGCCTACATTGGCTCCCTGGAGGTGTTTCAGCATAGGTCGATACCTGGTGGCTCAAAACCACTTGTGCAAGTGATATGTAAATGGAATCATTTCATGTAAATCATATGCACTGTTACAACAATAAATGTTGAAAGAACTCTTGATGATTTACATGAGCTTGAGTAATATTCATCGTAAAAACGGGAGAACAGTAATTTTCTCGACATTTTGCACACCTTGTAGACACCGCATTTTCACAATTACATAGTTGTTTTAAAGTTTATAATCAAAAACAAACTTCGTCTACACTCAGATTCTCTTTCGTAGCCCAGTTTAGTATTTAACTACTCCTAACACTTCGCTCCAGCGAATATTGATCAGTATAGCTTGTGATGTGCGGTGTGATGTATTTTCTAGCAGTCTGCTGTGGATGTGATTTCTTTTTCTCTCTCGATTGGATAAAGCTTTGTAATCATCTTTAGCTGATGATGAAAACAGATATCACAGGGTTCCACTAGTAGCAGTCTGCGCTTTAATACTGCACGACGGCAATCTTTCTTCATCTTGATAAATCTCGTCATATAATTATGGATTTGTTTGTGCCTCCTACGAGTCAATTAACAATTGTTCTCCTGCACATAGGGCTTACTTACATCAAATACAACGTATTGAGCATTATTTCCGTTTATTTGCTGTGTGAGTGGGTAAAGCAAAAATAAAAAACTTTCCATACAGGGACTCCATTGCCTTTCTGTACTCTCTCCGTTGCGCCAAACGCTGCCTCGAAAGCACGTTAATACAGGAAACTCATGCTTCGCCCGATCCGCATCAAAAATACATTTTTATAAACGCTTTACCGTCTGGAACTGTCAGTTCTGTGACTTTCAGTTATGGTCAAGACCTAGATATACCATAAATTTAGACTAAATCGGTGATGACGAATAGGCGCAGACCCTCGTCAACTCCACTAGTTACCCAGAGATAATGCACCCAGTGCGATGCTGAAGCAGCTACCTTAATTACAGACCTCACGCCAGTCTCTGTTCACATACCTCCCATAGGATCATATTCGCTCATCCAGGTAAAATGTGTGGCAAACTTAGAAAAAACTCGAATGACGTGACCTAGAATACTTTTCAATGTGTGGGACCCATACCAAGTTGAACTAAAAGTAGATAGGAAAGCTATTCAAAGAAGGGCAGCATACATTTTCACATGGCTCTTTAACTCACTGGAGATCGTCAGGCCTTGTAATACTTATATTAGCACAGTTTGTCATTTGTTTTGTCAATAAATTTATAAGAGTAATTCGAAGTAATTGTGATTTGTGTCTCAATTAGTAGTCTTAAGTTCCTCTAGTCATGTTTTGGCAGGGCACCATAATATTATTTGCTACACCTACTAGGCTTACCCTGCAGTTTTAAAAGTAGGCGGCCTTCAAATCACGTCTGACGAACGATGAACGTCCTGGATGAGTTTTGTCATGGACATTTTCTCGTCCTTTTTGAAAATCTCGCATCAGTTTTTCAAATTCTTTTTGATAATTGCTGTACGAAGGATGGTCATAAAGTTTTAACTGTAACACCAAAAGAATCAAGCAGTGGCAATGAAACATGTATAATGGCATTAGTCCTGCTCTACAAACTCACCGTCAGTCGACACATCTAGCACAACGATGGATGATTTGGCGTAGGCCTTGGTTGCAGAGGCCCTAATTTTGCCTCTTTGGGAGAGTGGTTCCCAATCTGGGGATATTTCCCCCCATGAAGGGTAAAATGAAATTTTCTGTGGCATAAAAACAAAAGGGTTCCATTATATTTCGATCAGACTAAATTATTTTTAAAAGGTTATGGATATTATCGCTATTTCGTAGGATTGTGATATTAATGCCATGGACTGCCAATTTTTAAATCCCAGCATTAACACATGACGCAATGTGGTGGGGGTTACAGCTTGTGAAACGGCTGTAAGAACAACATCTTTCTCAAATAATCCACCGACTACGCACACACTTCTTACCTTGTTCCATGCATGAATGACAGTAAAATTGAGTCATATACATCACACAGCTTAAATATAAAAATGCTTTATTCCGCAGTGGACCAGAAATTCCTTCATTATTCACTTCACTGTGAATAAATAAGCTGACTGAGAGCACTACGCAACAATATCTAAGTGATGGTTACTACACTACTGCATTGCCAACACAGTAGAGCCATGACATTCAACTATTGTGTTTCGAATGGATTTTGATTTTCAACAAGTAGTTGTGCATCCTGTCGTTGCGTTGTTCCATTTTCTGCTTTGTCCGTAGGATATATTACCTTTCTTGGTGATCTGTTCTGGAACCTCACTTGCTCAACCGTTCTCCTAAGAGATATCTGATCTTTTAATTAATTCCCGGTTCCTGCATATTTCTATCAGTTCTATCAATTATGGAGTCTTTTTCTCCCTCTTTTTCCAATATGCGAGAAATTCACTTGTGAATCTGTTGAGATGCATTCTTTTGACATGTTCATGTATTATTGTTGTTACTGTTATTATCATTGTTACGCTCACTAGCCTTTCACTAAGCTTTGGCAGCCTGAAGTGTTACAATTTCTATCAGTTCAGAAGTGAGAGGTCTAGCAATCAAGTGATTTACAAACTGAGCATAGCGCAACTTAGCGACGTTCTTTCTGCGAGGTACCATTAAGGAAATTTAGAGAACCAGCATTTGAGGCCGACTACAGAACGAGTCTATCTCCGCTAGTGTACATTTCGCGTAAGGATCGCGAAGAGAAGAGAAAATAGGGATCGTACGGAAGCTTATAGATAGTGGTTTCTCGTCGCTCTATTTGCTAGTGGGACAAGACAGGAAATGACTGGCAGTGGTACGGCGTATCTTCCGCCAAACACCGTACGATGCATTGCAGAGTATGTATGTACAGGGTGTTTCAAAAATGACCGGTGTATTTGAAACGGCAATAAAAACTAAACGAGCAGCGATAGAAATACACCGTTTGTTGCAATATGCTTGGGACAACAGTACATTTTCAGGTGGACAAACTTTCGAAGTTACAGTAGTTACAATTTACAACAACAGATGGCGCTGCAAGTGATGTGAAAGATATAGAAGACAACGCAGTCTGTGGGTGCGCCATTCTGTACGTCGTCTTTCTGCTGTAAGCGTGTGCTGTTCACAACGTGCAAGTGTGCTGTGGACAACATGGTTTATTCCTTAGAACAGAGGATTTTTCTGGTGTTGGAATTCCACCGCCTAGAACACAGTGTTGTTGCAACAAGACGAAGTTTTCAACGGAGGTTTAATGTAACCAAAGGACCGAAAAGCGATACAATAAAGGATCTGTTTGAAAAATTTCAACGGACTGGGAACGTGACGGATGAACGTGCTGGAAAGGTAGGGCGACCGCGTACGGCAACCACAGAGGGCAACGCGCAGCTAGTGCAGCAGGTGATCCAACAGCGGCCTCCGGTTTCCGTTCGCCGTGTTGCAGCTGCGGTCCAAATGACGCCAACGTCCACGTATCGTCTCATGCGCCAGAGTTTACACCTCTATCCATACAAAATTCAAACGCGGCAACCCCTCAGCGCCGCTACCATTGCTGCACCAGACATTCGCTAACGATATAGTGCACAGGATTGATGACTGCGATATGCATGTGGGCAGCATTTGGTTTACTGACGAAGCTTATTTTTACCTGGACGGCTTCGTCAATAAACAGAACTGGCGCATATGGGGAACCGAAAAGCCCCATGTTGCAGTCCCATCGTCCCTGCATCCTCAAAAAGTACTGGTCTGGGCCGCCATTTCTTCCAAAGGAATCATTGGCCCATTTTTCAGATCCGAAACGATTACTGCATCACGCTATCTGGACATTCTTCGTGAATTTGTGACGGTACAAACTGCCTTAGACGACACTGCGAACACCTCGTGGTTTATGCAAGATGGTGCCCGGCCACATCGCACGGCCGACGGCTTTAATTTCCTGAATGAATATTTCGATGATCGTGTGATTGCTTTGGGCTATCCGAAACATACAGGAGGCGGCGTGGATTGGCCTCCCTATTCGCCAGACATGAACCCCTGTGACTTCTTTCTGTGGGGACACTTGAAAGACCAGGTGTACCGCCAGAATCCAGATACAATTGAACAGCTGAAGCAGTACATCTCATCTGCATGTGAAGCCATTCCGCCAGACACGTTGTCAAAGGTTTCGGGTAATTTCATTCAGAGACTACGCCATATTTTTGCTACGCATGGTGGATATGTGGAAAATATCGTACTATAGAGTTTCCCAGACCGCAGCGCCATCTGTTGTTGACAATTGTAACTACTGTAATTTCGAAAGTTTGTCTGCCTGAAAATGTACTGTTGTCCCAAGCGTATTGCAACAAACGGTGTATTTCTATCGCTGCTCGTTTAGTTTGTATTGCCGTTTCAAATATACCG
Source organism: Schistocerca cancellata (assembly GCF_023864275.1). Classification (NCBI taxonomy): domain Eukaryota; kingdom Metazoa; phylum Arthropoda; class Insecta; order Orthoptera; family Acrididae; genus Schistocerca; species Schistocerca cancellata. The sequence goes on from NC_064627.1 coordinate 266,727,081, forward strand.
GTCATTTTTGAAACACCCTGTAGATGTCGATGATTGATTGTAAATATGAATGCAGGGTGCTGGTGACGCAAGTGTTGCTAGTGAGAGGAGAGATGTAGAAGAAACATGTTTTGTACCAAGTGTTTATGCTCAGCGCGGATGGTTCGCTTTCTTTATTGAGAAGAAGTTGCACTCAACGCTCGTGATGCACTGAGAATGACGCATGGAGTTCAGTGTATACCAGGACTGTAAACACGTGCCTGCAAACAACGAAAAAGTCAATCACGTAACTTCATTTTTCCAAGTAAGATTTAAAACAAGAATGAAATTTTCACTCTGCAGCGGAGTGTGCGCTGATATGAAACTTCTTGGCAGATTAAAACTGTGTGCCGGACTGTGACTCGAACTTGGGACCTTTGCCTTTCGCGGGCAAGTGCTCCACCATCTGAGCTACCCAAGCGCGACTCACGACCCTTCCCCACAGCTCCAATTCCGCCAGTACTTCGCCTCCTCCCTTCTAAACTTAATATTTAAAACTTGATGACTACTATTAATATACACTTCCTTCAATCTTCGGTAAATCTGTTCATGTTTCAACTTCCGAGCATTCCATTACTCTGACCTCACAGTCGGTGGGAATTTGTATCAGATAGTTCATTTTACACATTCACAGAATTCCCCATAGAAACTTGGTTAGTTGCCTGGTACCAGTTTACCCGCAGCAGGTCCCTGTGTCTTGTATTACCGCCGTAAATAAGTTTTTTTTATGTCTCTGAAGAAATATAATTCACTACAACATTTATTTCAGATTTCTTAATTTCATGTATAGAGACGAAGAGACTGATACAGCCTAAAAACAGATTTCTAGGGTCAAACAACGCAAGAGACTTTTGTCTGAAGCACATACTGACATCGCATAACTGGAATCGCGCCCCTTGTATTACTCGTAAGCATTGTGTGGGTGTCCATAATGTATATCGACCTGCGACACCGCAAAGAGTATCAGGGACACATGTGATCGGCATGAGGAAGCAATCAAGAGAATTGTTTCTGGTGATTCGTTCATTCAAACTGTGCTACATTCGTTTACGACATCAGTACGTTTCACATTCACATTGCTTTCCCGGTAGGATGCTCTCAGGTAAACATGGATGTTACTTCATGACAGCTCTCTCAGAAACCCACGGAAGTTATCAGGTGGACACCGAGACACCACATGCTTTGTTCCCCGAAACGTAATTGCTGTTATAAACTTGATTTCTCAAAGGTAAACAATATTCAGTCTCGATCAGATGTGCAACAGTTTTTGGTGACATTGAAACAAGCGACTCCTCATTGCGCGTAGAAATCGTACCATATATAAATAATAAAAACAACTTGTTCTAAGCTCATAATAATGTGTTATAGAATAGTGCTTAAGGGTCACATATTGTTAATACAGGATTGTAACACCGATGAAATTAAATAGCAAGTGATTGTTTATGAAGATACACATTCGAGTTAGTTTAGTTAAAATCATTTGAATTAAATAGCAAGATGGTTCCTCCAACAAGGATAAATGTAATTTTCGTACATCTCCTTCTTTGTCTACATGTATAGTCCCGGAACTGCTACACGAAATATGAGGAACGATACACAGTGTACCCATTATATTATCCCCGTCCCCCAGCATTTGGTAGCTTAAGCTAGGATACCTTTCCCATTATGTCTTAGCAACTACCTCCTACGGCACACAGCTCTCTGTAACTCAGTGATACCACAGTTGAACTTCTAAATAGCTTTCATGAAAAGTATAATAAAACAGACCTTCAATTTACGTTTCATTAGCTTCGATACCCTACTTTCATCAAAATCCTGAAAAGTCAAATTAAAAACAAAACAAATAAAAACAGCTTTAACGTTTTGATACGATGTAATTTTATACAGTTTTCAATAGTTTTAATGAAATCATGTATGACAAAATACTCATATTGTATCAAAAGAAGAATTAATTCACTTGAGGAAATGTTACATTTACAGAGGTTGGCAGGAGCGAAGGAGGGGGGATGTGACGTTCCAGTATTGCCAATAGACATATTAAAAGTAGAAAAACCTGCTCCTAGTTTTTGGAAATATTAATTCCTTCGTCAGGGAGAAAAATGGGATAGGAGTGGGTAGGTTGGGCAGGGGAGGACGGATTTGGAGGAGGCAAGGGGAGTACATCACACTAACCCAATCTCAAGACGTATGGGTTGTAAGTGTGATGGATGACAATGGTAATAGGAGAAACTTCAGAGAGGGTAGGAAGTCAGAGATAGTTAACAAAGTGAGAAATAAATAGGAAGGGAGATGAGAAGTGGAATTATTACTACCATTAAGAACTAAGACGAAAGAAGAAAAGGAGATGGAGGAGGGAGCGAATTAGAAAAAAACATGGAGAAAGTTTGAGAAGAAGCGAAAATAGGAAGAGAAGGAAAGCAAAAGGGGAAAAGGAGGTAAAAAAGAGAAATAGGGTAAAAATGTGAGAAAGGAAGAAAGAAGATAAGCAGAATGAAAATTTGGGTAAAGAAGGAAATGCTACTGATGAAAAAATAGTGAAAATATAACTAAGTAAATGAGGGAAGAGCCTTTTTTAAGACCAGGAGAGTGACCGGATGCGAGAATACTCTGGAGAAAATTGGTACTTCGTGGAAGGAGCTCACTTAGTGCAGCAGAAACTGAGGTGACATGAGACAGAAACAATTCTTTTTTTTGGGGGGGGGGTGTTAAACAATGTCGTCTTTAACCAAACGTAGAACACATAGTGGTGACCAAGTCCTAAGCCAGACTGTGAGTGTAGCCGGATCGGTTCCAATATAATGACTGGACCGTAACAGATCGCTTCATATGATGTATCTGAAGAGCTACTGTCAGGCCGTTGCGCTCGGTACCTACCGCCGTTCGCTGGTTGCTGCGTCTGGTCGTTTGACACGGTTTGAGAGTCTCCCGTGGGAGGATTGAATTCTTATCTACTCGTTCACCTCTAAGATCTCTCATTTATAGTCCTAGTTGATTCTACATCGTACGATACCAAAACTTTCAATCAACTTCCTCAATTACTTTTTCGATATACTCCAATCTCTGTCTTCCCATACAGTCTTTGTTCTCTTCGGCTTTCTCAAGTATTATGGAAGTTATTCCTTGATGTATTAACACTTTCCCATCATCCCGTCCCTTCTTCTAGTCAGTACCTTCCACACAAGTCTTTCTTCGCCCATTCTGCAAATAATTCCCTCATTTCTTATCTTATAAGCCCTCTTAATTTTCGACATCCTTCTGTCAGTACGTCTCAGATACTCTGATTCTCTTCTTTTCTGGTTTCGTATAGTTCACGATTCACTTAGTCCAACGGTGTGCTCTACGCGTACCTTCTCCAACAATTTGTTTCTGGAATAGTTACTTCTTCTTCTATTATGTCTACCAGCAGTATTGGAATTTCGCTTTCTGAACATCAAAACTGCTCAGCCATTCTGTCATCTTATAAAGTATATTAAATTTTATTGTGAAGATCTAGATTTCTGCTAGAAGCTAGCCGTTCTCACTGCACTATTATTGTCGCTCAATGCATGTAATTCCCTGTTGGTCGGGCTTCATCCACAGTTCGTTGAATACTATGGATGAAGCCCGACCAACAGAGAATTACATGCATTGAGCGTAAATAATAGTGCATTGAGAATGGCTAGCTTCTAGCCGAAATCTTGATCTGTACAATAAAAAAAAATTAAAAAGGACGACTGATCGCTACAGTCTATAATTTACAAGTCAATATAACAGTCGCTGAGTGCAACAGCTTTCTACATGGAAGGTAACCTGATGAAATTTTATTGATTCGCTAATTTTCTTCATGGTCATAACTGGATGACAATTAGTTGTTACAAGCGGAGATAAAGTAATATACACTACTGGTCATTAAAATTGCTACACGAAGAGGAAATACAGATGATAAATGGGTATTGATTGGACAAATACACTCCTGGAAATGGAAAAAAGAACATTGACACCGGTGTGTCAGACCCACCATACTTGCTCCGGACACTGCGAGAGGGCTGTACAAGCAATGATCACACGCACGGCACAGCGGACACACCAGGAACCGCGGTGTTGGCCGTCGAATGGCGCTAGCTGCGCAGCATTTGTGCACCGCCGCCGTCAGTGTCAGCCAGTTTGCCGTGGCATACGGAGCTCCATCGCAGTCTTTAACACTGGTAGCATGCCGCGACAGCGTGGACGTGAACCGTATGTGCAGTTGACGGACTTTGAGCGAGGGCGTATAGTGGGCATGCGGGAGGCCGGGTGGACGTACCGCTGAATTGCTCAACACGTGGGGCGTGAGGTCTCCACAGTACATCGATGTTGTCGCCAGTGGTCGGCGGAAGGTGCACGTGCCCGTCGACCTGGGACCGGACCGCAGCGACGCACGGGTGCACGCCAAGACCGTAGGATCCTACGCAGTGCCGTAGGGGACCGCACCGCCACTTCCCAGCAAATTAGGGACACTGTTGCTCCTGGGGTATCGGCGAGGACCATTCGCAACCGTCTCCATGAAGCTGGGCTACGGTCCCGCACACCGTTAGGCCTTCTTCCGCTCACGCCCCAACATCGTGCAGCCCGCCTCCAGTGGTGTCGCGACAGGCGTGAATGGAGGGACGAATGGAGACGTGTCGTCTTCAGCGATGAGAGTCGCTTCTGCCTTGGTGCCAATGATGGTCGTATGCGTGTTTGGCGCCGTGCAGGTGAGCGCCACAATCAGGACTGCATACGACCGAGGCACACAGGGCCAACACCCGGCATCATGGTGTGGGGAGCGATCTCCTACACTGGCCGTACATCACTGGTGATGGTCGAGGGGACACTGAATAGTGCACGGTACATCCAAACCGTCATCGAACCCATCGTTCTACCATTCCTAGACCGGCAAGGGAACTTACTGTTCCAACAGGACAATGCACGTCCGCATGTATCCCGTGCCACCCAACGTGCTCTAGAAGGTGTAAGTCAACTACCCTGGCCAGCAAGATCTCCGGATCTGTCCCCCATTGAGCATGTTTGGGACTGGATGAAGCGTCGTCTCGCGCGGTCTGCACGTCCAGCACGAACGCTGGTCCAACTGAGGCGCCAGGTGGAAATGGTATGGCAAGCCGTTCCACAGGACTACATCCAGCATCTCTACGATCGTCTCCATGGGAGAATAGCAGCCTGCATTGCTGCGAAAGGTGGATATACACTGTACTAGTGCCGACATTGTGCATGCTCTGTTGCCTGTGTCTATGTGCCTGTGGTTCTGTCAGTGTGATCATGTGATGTATCTGACCCCAGGAATGTGTCAATAAAGTTTCCCCTTCCTGGGACAATGAATTCACGGTGTTCTTATTTAAATTTCCAGGAGTGTATATTATACTAGAACTGACATGTGATTACATTTTCACGCAATTTGGGTGCATAAATCCTGAGAAATCAGTACCCAGAACAACCACCTCTGGCCGTAATAACGGCCTTGATACACCTGGGCATTGAGTCAAACAGAGCTTGGATGGCGTGTACAGGTACAGCTGCCCATTAGCTTCAAGACGATACCACAGTTCATCAAAAGTAGTGATTGGCGTATCGTGACGAGCCAGTTGCTCGGCCACCATTGACCACACCTTTTCAGTTGGTGAGAGATCTGCAGAATTTTCTGGCCAGGACAGCAGACGAACATTTTCTGTATCCAGAAAGGCCCGTACAGGACCTGTAACATGCGGTCGTGCATTATCCTGCTGAGATGTAGGCTTTCGCAGGGATCGAATGAAGGGTAGAGCCACGTGTAACCAATGGCACCCCATACCATCACTCCGGGTGATACGCCAGTATGGCGATGACGAATACACGCGTCCAATCTGCGTTTACCGCGATGTCGCCAAACACGGATGCGACCATCATCATGCTGTAAACAGAACCTGGATTCATCCGAAAAAATGACGTTTTGCCATTCGTGCACCCAGGTTCATCGTTGAGTACATCAACGCAGGCGCTCCTGTCTGTGATGCAGCGTCAAGCGTAACCGCAGCCATGGTCTCCGAGCTGATAGTCCATGCTGCTGCAAACGTCGTCGAACTGTTCGTGCAGATGGTTGTTGTCTTGCAAACGTCCCCATCTGTTGACTCAGGAGTCGAGACGTGGGCTGCACGATCCGTTACAGCCATGCGGATAAGATGCCTGTCATCTCGACTGCTAGTGATTCGTGGCCGTCGGGATCCAGCACGGCGTTCCGTATTAGCGTCCTGAACCCACCGATTCCACATTCTGCTATCTCGACCAACGCGAGCAGCAATGTCGCGATACGATAAACCGCAATCGCGATAGGCTACAATCCGACCTTTATCAAAGTCGGAAACGTGATGGTACGCATTTCTCCTCCTTACACGAGGCATCGCAACAACGTTTCACCAGGGAACGCCGGTCAATGCTGTTTGTGTATGAGAAATCGGTTGGTAACTTTCCTCATGTCAGCACGTTGTAGGTGTCGCCACCGTCGCCAACCTTGTGTGAATGCTCTGAAAAGCTAATCATTTGCATATCACAGCATCTATTTCCTGTCGGTTAAATTTCGCGTCTGTAGGACGTCATCTTCGTGGTGTAGCAATTTTAATGGCCAGTAGTGTAGGATAGGCGGAGATGTTAGTTATTTAGTTATTTTAGCCGTCCACAAATCTGTTGCATAGAGATAATACAAAACATGAATAATCAAAAAATTAATTCATACGTAAAGTGACACTGTCACTGGCAGCTTTCCCTCTCAAAGAATGTATATGTTGTGTACAATTTTTTTTATTTGTGCATATTTATATACGAGTTAACTAATAATCTCAAAATGTATGTATGCTATTTACTGTTTATTCATATTACCTTACTGGTCACTGCTTGTACAAAACACACACGCACACACACACACACACACAGGAGAGTTTGAGCACAGGTAAATAAAAAGGGTGTTAATAATTATGCATCACTGACCTTGGCCGGAATATTGTATGGTAACGTGTACTGTACGTTGGCCGCATGCTGTAGAATTCTAGAGATATTTATTATTAACATTTATATTAACTTTTCAGCAATAATTACTTTACGTTCTCTAACAGAGTAGTGTGTACTATTTTCATCTCAATGATTGCGAGCTAGATCTGCCTCTTGTGGTCCGGGTGTGAATGCTGCTGTCACTGTAATAATAATTAGTCTTTTTAACATGCATAGTGGAATGTACATGATCTCAAAAAGTGCAGTTATAATTGCTAGCTGTATAAACTATTTTTTACTGCGAGCCCTCTTATTACTAGCAGCTATAATTCTCATGCCTCTATTGTGATTCAGTTGTTGCAGCACTTACGTTTGTGAATCTGAAATTTTTACTGACTTTATAATTTTCAAATCTGATTTTGATGGTAGAGTTGTATAGTTTTGTCACATGTACATAAATGAAACTTAATTTAATACAACGGAAAAAGAAAATTCTGTTCGTTCGTTTCAGGTATTTATTTATCTCCAGTGTTTCCAGAAATGTCTTTTTTCTTTCTTTCTTCGTTTTATTTATGCAGAGAAACTATAATTAGATGACGCTGTCATGTATACGTGAGCTACAACGGGTGGAGATACGGGCCATTCTGTCTTATGATAGACATATATCTGGTAACCCTACAGGAAGAGCTCACGTTGTTGTTGCACATCTTTAAATCTGCCATTTGTCTTTAACGATGAGTTCCGCTTCGAACTGAGCTACAATGATCAGAGAAGACCTGCCTGCAGACGTCCCAAACAGTGGCTGGATATCACCCCAACCGTCGCCCATCATAAGACAAGCAACCAGGGGTGATGGTCTGGTGTGTCATCTCATTTCAAAGGACGACCTCTTTGGATGTCAACCGCTAAACTCTTACAGCACAGCGGTACTTCAACGATTTTCTACGACCAATTTTGTTGCCCTCAGTGGTAAGCGATGCTGGGCTTATACGAGTATTTCAGCAAGATAATGCCCGCCCGCACATTACTACAATTTCTATTATTTGTCTTCGTGTTTACCAAACTTACCTTGGCCGGTAAGATTGCTAGATTTGTCCCCAATTAGGAACGTTTGGAGCATTACGGGCAATATTCTCCAACCAGCTCGGGATTTTGATGAACTAACGCGCCAGTTGGACAGAATTTGGCACGATATCCCTCAGGAGGCCATACAGCAGCTCTGTCAATTAACGCTAAGTCGAGTAACTGCTTGTATAAGGGCCAGAGATGGACCAACGCGTTATTAACTAGCTCAATTTGCGAAGCTCATTCTGTAGAATGAGTCATCTTATTTTTCAGAAGTTGTTATCGTTGTTTGTCTGTACACGAGAATTTAGATACATGACAGCAACAGCACCCAGAGGGGCGGGGGGAGTAATTTTGTTGAATATAAATCCACTTTTGTGTCAACCGAGATTTTGAAGCAAATACGGTTTTTAAGCGAAGCTGTATACTTTTTAATGACTTTTGAAAGCTCTTGAAATGACTAGTACGATAGTATAACGTTTGTTAATGTTGCGAGAGAAATTTTTCATAAAATCATCTGAGAAATGAGTTGAAACTGAGTGGCAAGGAGGCCGGAATCACATACTGCGGTTGAACTCAGCCCACTGGGCGCTCGAGCTAGAACTCGTCGTTATGTGCAGCAAGAAAGTGGGCCTACTGTATTAAGTGCAATTATACCTAATTCATCATGGTCCAACATCATACGAGAAAGATACGAAGTCGGCTGAGATTGTTGTAACTGGAACGATATGCTATTTTCTAGCATAACAGAAGGGACTGAGTAAAACTACATCCATTACGTGTACATACTTATGTTTAAGTAAACAGCCTTTGAGCAAGCAAATGATCAGTCCACGAGCTTGATACCGAGTATCCCTCCAAAAAATCGTCGGCGCATTTTGTCTGGCCTTTCGCCAGATAATTGCAGTCTCGTTTCTGCAGTGTTCAGCTGGAGTCTTTCATGTGATGCGTAGTGTCAACTAAAAGCGCCGGTTTGTTTGCCGTTACAAATAAAATGATTTTACGTACTCATTTACAGAGTGATCCAAAACTATGCTAGTACGATACCCGTTTTAACGATATGTGTTAACCGGGGCAGTAAAACGCGAAGAATAAACAGTACCCCAGTAGCGACTGAGCAGTGCTGCTGCATAGCGATAGCAGTCGGCACGGACCAGGGCGCTTCCGTCGCTCCTGGAGAGTCAGTTATTCTTCGTGTTTTACTGTCGCTGTTATTGTTCAATTCAGGACCACTCTATCGAATGGGCCGTAAACTTCCGCTTTTAAAATCATTTTGTTTGTAATTAGAAACAAACCGACGCTTTCCTCGACAATGGGCGACATGAGCTGTTTGGGCTGACTCCATTTACACATAGCAAATATGGAATTGCAAATATCTGCTGAAACATCCGACGACTATAACTTTTCTCCAGAAGGAAAGTAAAAAATGCATCAAGCAATATTAAAGATTTCCAGAATGAGATTTTCACTCTGCAGCGGAGTGTGCGCTGACTTAAAACTTCGTGGCAGATTGAAACTGTGTGCCGGACCGTGACTCGAACTCGTGACCTTTACCTTTCGTAGGCAAGTGCTCTACCAACTGAACTACCCAAGCACGACTCACGTCCCCTCCTCACTGCTTTACTTCTGCCAGTACCTCGTGTCCTACTTTCCAAACTTTACAGAAGCTCTCCTGCGGACCTTGCAGAACTAGCACTCCTGAAAGAAAAGATATTGCGGAGACATGGCTTAGCCACAGCCTGGGGGATGTTTCCAGAATGCGATTTTCACTCTGCAGCGGAGTGTGCGCTGATATGAAACTTCCTGGCAGGAGAGCTTCTGTAAAGTTTGGAAAGTAGGAGACGAGGTACTGGCAGAAGTAAAGCTGTGAGGACGGGGCGTGAGTGGTGCTTGGATAGCTCAGATGGTAGAGCACTTGCCCGCGAAAGGCAAAGGTCACGAGTTCGAGTCGCGGTCCGGCACACAGTTTTAATCTGCCAAGAAGTTTTAATATTAAAGGTTTGTGTGAATACAATGTATAGGAACGAACAGAAGATACAAATGCCACTCACTTAAGGTGGTCAGAGTAAATAGGGCCGAATGAACGGTGCAGTTTGGTTCACTGCGTTTTAGTACAGTGGAATAAAAGTCAATCGCAATAACAAGAGAATTTTACGACTCGAGTCCACAGATCCATTGAAAAGGGCGACGAGCCTCTGGATGAAGCTGACATATCCAGTAACTTATCAAGTCACTGTCTTGTTTTACAGCTGTACGGGCCCACATGAGTCACGCTCGCCAGCTACTACATCACCACCCCTCTGTCGCGGTACCGTGAGTTGCCCACTGCAGTGGCCGCGGTGTGTGGCGCCTGTTGCAGAGCCGCTGCACTCGTCTGTGCGCCGCATCCTGTCCGGGGAGAAGGAGAAGGAGGCGCACGTGCAGGTGGTGCGCGCTACCACCGTCTGACCGCCCCCACCGCGCCTTGCTGCTGCGCTCCGCGCCCACGGCGGGTGCAAGCCGACGACTCCTCCAGCAGTTGGTTGCCATCGGCGGAAGCGACGGCTCGGTCAGTACAGGCTACAAACACCTGCCACACTGGCGCGAGGTACTCCGATAGGTAGAAGAGATACTACACTACTGGCCATTAAAATTGCTACACCGCGAAGATGACGTGCTAAAGACGCGAAATTTAACCGAAAGGAAGAAAATACTGTGATATGCAAATGATTAGCTTTTCAGAGCATTCACACAAGCTTGGCGCCGGTGGCGACACCTACAACGTGATGGCATGAGGAAAGTTTCCAACCGATTTCTCATACACAAACAGCAGTTGACCGGCGTTGCCTGGTGAAACGTTGTTGTGAAGCCTCGTGTAAGGAGGAGAAATGCGTACCATCACGTTTCCGACTTCGATAAAGGATTGTAGCCTATCGCGATTGCGGTTTATCGTATCGCGACATTGCTGCTCGCGTTGGTCGAGATCTAATGACTGTTAACAGAATATAGAATCGGTGGGTTCAGGAGGGTAATACGAAACGCCGTGCTGGATCCCGACGGCCTCGTATCACAAGCAGTCGATATGACAGGCATCTTATCCGCATGGCTGTAACGGATCGTGCAGCCACGTCTCGATCCCTGAGTCAACAGATGGGGACGTTTGCAAGACAACAACCATCTGCAGGAACAGTTTGACGACGTTTGCAGGAGCGTGGACTATCAGTTCGGAGTCCATGGCTGCGGTTATCCTTGACGCTGCGTCACAGACAGGAGCGCCTGCGATGGTGTACTCAACGACGAACCTGGGTGCACGAATGGCAAAACGTCATTTTTTCGGATGAATCCAGGTTCTGTTTACAGCATCATGATGGTCGCATCCGTGTTTGGTGACATCGCGGTGAACGCGCATTGGAAGCGTGTATTCGTCATCGCCATACTGGCGTATCACCCGGCGTGATGCTATTGGGTGCCATTGGTCACACGTCTCGGTCACCTCTTGTTCGCACTGACGGCACTTCGAACAGTGGACGCTAGATTTCAGAGGTGTTACGACCCGTGGCTCTACCCTTCATTCGATCCCTGAGAAACCCTACATTTCAGCAGGATAATGCACAACCGCATTTTGCAGGTCCTGTACGGGCCTTTCTGGATACAGAAAATGTTCCACTGCTGCCCTGGCCAGCGCATTCTCCAGACCTCTCACCAATTGAAAACGCGTCGTCAATGGTGGCCGAGCAACTGGCTCGTCACAATACGCCAGTCACTACTCTTGATGAACTGTGGTATCGTGTTGAAGCTGCACACGCCATCCAAGCTCTGTTTGATTCAATGCCCAGACGTATCAAGGCCGTTGTTACGGCCAGAGGTGGTTGTTCTGTGTACTGATTTCTCAGGATCTATGCACCCAAATTGCGTGAAAATGTAATCACATGTCAGTTCTAGTATAATATATTTGTCCAATCAATACTCGTTTATTATCTGTATTTCTTCTTGGTGTAGCAATTTTAATGGCCAGTAGTGTACGTGTCCTATCATCCCGTCCATTATTCCTGGCCAGTGGTTTCTGTATGTTCCTTTCGCCGATTCTCTGAAGGACCTGATCATTTCTTATAACTCCACCCGACTTTCAACATTCTCCTGTAGCATCACAACTCATGCGCTTATTTTCTTCTGTTCCGGTTTTCCCAGTGTCCATGATTCCAAACCTAAATTCTCAGAAATTTCTTCCTGAGATTAAGACCTATATTTGACACCAGTAGACTTCTCTTAGTCTGAAATGCCATCTTCGCCTGTCCTAGTCTGCTTTTTATGTCCTTCTTGCTTCGTCCCTAATAGGCTATTTTCCTTCCAAGGAGCACAATTCCTTAACCTCGCCTACTTGGTCACCAAGTCTTATGTTAAGTTTCTCGCTATTCTCATTTCTGCACGTCTCATTACTTTCTTTTATCTTCGGTTTACTTCAGCCCATACTCTGCACTCATTGGACTATTCATATCGTTCTGTGGATCCTGTAATTCAACTTCACATTCACTCAAAATAGCAATGTCATCAGGGAATCTTATCATTGATACCCTATCATTCTGAATTTTTATCCCTCTCATGAACCTTTCTTCTATTTTCATCACTGTTTCTTCGACGTATAGACCGAACAGTAGGCGCGAAATACTGAATTCCTGTCTTACGCTCTTTCTAATTCTGGCACATCGTTCTTGGTCTTCAAGTCTCATACTTTCCTCTTGGTTCTTGTACGTATTAATTTTTCTCAGAATTTCGAACATCAAGCACCGTTTTGCGTTGTCTAATGTTTTTTCAGTTCACAAATCCTATGATCGTGTTTTGATTTTTCTTCAGTCTTACTTCCATTATATCAACCTGAACGTGATAATTGCCTCTCTCGTGCCTTTACCTTTCCTAAAGGTGAACTGACCGTCATGCAACTGATCTCCAATGTGCTTTATCATTCTTCTGTATATCATTCTTGTTTGCAGTTTGAATGCATTAGCTGTTAAGATGACTGTGCGGTAATTCTTGCACTTACCTGCCCTTGAAGTCTTCGGAATTGTATGCATGATATTTTTCCGAAAGTGAGCTGGTACGTCGCCAGTCTCATAGGTTCTACACATCCATCTGAGTAGTCGTTTCGTTGCCACTTCCCTAATGATTTTAAAAAGTTTGATCGAATATTATCTATCCCTTCTGCCTCAAGCTTTAACAAAGCTCTTTTAAATTCCGAGTCTAAAACTGGATCCCCTTTCTCTCCTATACCGACTTCACTTTCTTCTTTTATCACGTCATAAGACAATTGCTCCCCCTAACAGAGGCCTTCAGTGTACTCTTTCCACCTATCCGCTCTCCCTTCGGCGTTTAACAGTGGAATTCTCATTGCACGCTGACTGTTACCACCCTTGATTTTAATTTCAGCAAGGTTGTTCTGATTTTTCTGTATCTTGAGTCAACTCTTCCGATGTTTATTTCTTGGTCGGGTACTTCTCCTGCGCACTTCCTATTTATTTCATTCCTGTGTGATTTAAGCCGCTGTATTCCTGTCTTTACCTACTTCCAAAGAGCATAGCTACAAAGCTAGAAAAAGGATGATCTTCACTATTCTGGGTTACATCTGACTTTGGCACAAAAATGGGTGACTCATGCTGCCACAAAGATCTTTGGTCATTTACCAAATAGCATTAAATGTCTGACAGATAGCCAACCAGGATTTAAAAAAAATAAAAGAATTTCTAAATGATGACTCCTACTCACTAGATGAATTGTTTAGATATGAATTAAAAATTGTAAAAAAAAAAGTACATCGTATACGGAAATCTTATGTTAAACTGACATGTCTCACATCATCACGAGATGTCGTATTAATGCTCTACGTAACAAGTATTAATGCAATGTAATGTATTGTAATATTTCGTCTGTCTGTTGAAGTATTTCATCTGTTAACCAAGGTTTCTTTCGCGGCAGTCTTCCTAGTATCTATGTTTGTCTTTCGATCGTCTCATATAGCTCATTTTAGAGAAGCCTTGTGATCTTCAACTGAATTGCCTACTGTGGTATTCATCACTGCAAATCCATATCATAAGCGAACTTCAAATACGTCGCATCATTCCCGAGCATATTCTTGTCCTATTTCTTTCCACGCTGATTCTCCCGTACTATTCTCTTAAACACTACTCATCATCACTATTAAATTGTGATCTGAGTCTATATTCCTGGCTACGCATTACAGACCGGTATCTCATTTCGGAAATTCCGCCTGATCGTGATTTAAACCAACTAAAATCTTCCCGCATCTCCAGACCTTTTCCAAATATAACTCTTCCTCTTGTGATTTTCAAACAGTGTATTCGCTACTACTAGCTAAAATTTACTGCAGAACTCTACACGTATATCTACTTTTACATGACTATTTTGCAATTCAGACTTAAGCAAAGGGTTCTTCAATTCACCTTCAGACTATTTCTCTACCGTTCCACTATCTAACAGCGCAAGAGAAAAAATGAACGCTGAAATCTTTGTGTACGAGCTCTGATTTCTCTTATTTTATTACGATGATCATTTCTGCCTATGTAGTTTGGTAACCCTAAATAGTTTGCACATTCAGAAGGGAAAGTTTGGGACTTAAATTTCGTGAAAAGACCTCGCCGCACCGAAAAACGCCTCGATTTGATTATCACCATCCTCACTCGCTTATGTCTGTGATACTCTCTCCCCTATTGCGCGATAATACAAAACGAGCTTCCCTTCTTTCAACTTTCTCGATGTCCTCCGTCAATCCTGTCTGGTAAGGCTCCCACACAGCACAGCAGCACTCTAGCAGAGGACAACCAAGCGTAATGTCTGCAGTCTTTGTAGTTGACCTGTTGCGTCTTCTAAGTGTTCTGCCAACAAAAAGCAGTCTTTATTTTATTTTCCGCACAACATTACGAATGTGACCGTTCACTTTACGTTGTTTGTAATTGTAATTTCTGGGAATATACTCGAATTGATAACTGTTAATTATCGGTAACCGAAATTCAACGGATTTCTTTCTGCTCTCTCATTTCTACTACCAACTTTCTTCTATTCCTTTCCCTACAAACTCATTCCAGTACCTATTACATTATCTTCTTCCTTTACATAAACTATCCGTTCAGTGTATCTACACTCCTGGAAATGGAAAAAAGAACACATTGACACCGGTGTGTCAGACCCACCATACTTGCTCTGGACACTGCGAGAGGGCTGTACAAGCAATGATCACACGCACGGCACAGCGGACACACCAGGAACCGCGGTGTTGGCCGTCGAATGGTGCTAGCTGCGCAGCATTTGTGCACCGCCGCCGTCAGTGTCAGCCAGTTTGCCGTGGCATACGGAGCTCCATCGCAGTCTTTAACACTGGTAGCATGCCGCGACAGCGTGGACATGAACCGTATGTGCAGTTGACGGACTTTGAGCGAGGGCGTATAGTGGGCATGCGGGAGGCCGGGTGGACGTACCGCCGAATTGCTCAACACGTGGGGCGTGAGGTCTCCACAGTACATCGATGTTGTCGCCAGTGGTCGGCGGAAGGTGCACGTGCCCGACGACCTGGGACCGGACCGCAGCGACGCACGGGTGCACGCCAAGACCGTAGGATCCTACGCAGTGCCGTAGGGGACCGCACCGCCACTTCCCAGCAAATTAGGGACACTGTTGCTCCTGGGGTATCGGCAAGGACCATTCGCAACCGTCTCCATGAAGCTGGGCTACGGTCCCGCACACCGTTAGGCCGTCTTCCGCTCACGCCCCAACATCGTGCAGCCCGCCTCCAGTGGTGTCGCGACAGGCGTGAATGGAGGGACGAATGGAGACGTGTCGTCTTCAGCGATGAGAGTCGCTTCTGCCTTGGTGCCAATGATGGTCGTATGCGTGTTTGGCGCCGTGCAGGTGAGCGCCACAATCAGGACTGCATACGACCGAGGCACACAGGGCCAACACCCGGCATCATGGTGTGGGGAGCGATCTCCTACACTGGCCGTACACCACTGGTGATCGTCGAGGGGACACTGAATAGTGCACGGTACATCCAAACCGTCATCGAACCCATCGTTCTACCATTCCTAGACCGGCAAGGGAACTTGCTGTTCCAACAGGGCAATGCACGTCCGCATGTATCCCGTGCCACCCAACGTTCTCTAGAAGGTGTAAGTCAACTACCCTGGCCAGCAAGATCTCTGGATCTGTCCCCCATTGAGCATGTTTGGGACTGGATGAAGCGTCGTCTCACGCGGTCTGCACGTCCAGCACAAACGCTGGTCCAACTGAGGCGCCAGGTGGAAATGGCATGGCAAGCCGTTCCACAGGACTACATCCAGCATCTCTACGATCGTCTCCATGGGAGAATAGCAGCCTGCATTGCTGCGAAAGGTGGATATACACTGTACTAGTGCCGACATTGTGCATGCTCTGTTGCCTGTGTCTATGTGCCTGTGGTTCTGTCAGTGTGATCATGTGATGTATCTGACCCCAGGAATGTGTCAATAAAGTTTCCCCTTCCTGGGACAATGAATTCACGGTGTTTTTATTTCAATTTCCAGGAGTGTATATACTATTTCTATCTATTCATCTTCTGCTTGTGACGTCTGCGTCTATATTTGGACCGTTGTTATCGGTGTTGGTTTGCTATCGAATATCAGAAGAACAACTCTGCCACTGAACTTGCAATACACCAAGGTGAGTCGAGCGTGTGAATTCAAAGTGCCACTGGGCTATGGCTCGTAGGAAGGTGTGCCTATGATATGGATTGAGTGAACCCTTTCGACATGTAGATTCCCCCCACCCCCTCCCACCCCCACCCTACCTTACCCCTACATCGACTCAAATGTGATACGGCAAACTACGCACAACTGATGGGAAATTAATGTCCCTGACAAATGAGACGTGGGTGTGGTCCTTTCAAAAATTAATAGTAATTAAAGGAATTAATGCGTTTATATGACTACTGAAATCAAATGTGAGTCCACTTTGACATCATTTATTAGTATAAAATACAGGAGGAAAACCAAAATGTTTATCGGTGGTAAGGACTTCGGGGCCAAACTACTGAGGTCATCGGTCCCTCAGTAATCACTACTTAATCTAACTTAAACTAACTTACGCTGAGGACAACACACACACCGAACCCCTTGGGAGGACTCGAACTTCCGACGGGGAGAGCCGCGCGAACCGAGACAAGGCGCCCTAGACCAGGCGGCTACCCGGCGCAGTGCAAAGTTTATTCACGAACGAAATAATGATGTCTCCAGATCAAAAATTAAGAGAAATTTGGACAACAGTGTCTGCACAATTCATCCATTTAACATAAGAAGATACTGAGCGGAAACGTCCGCGGGAAAGGGGTCGTGGAAAGCATCTTGTAATAATCTCGCGTTCTACCAGAAAGCATTAAACACACGCTTCCGAATCAACATGATGGCTGTATCGATCATTGTGGGACAAAGAAAACACATGCAGGGACCCAACTGCCTGAATCATGAGTGTGCTATCTCGCACAACGTAATTCGGAACAAGATTGCCTCAACTTTGGAACAACGCACCTAACACTAACTCGGTAGTATCATCCCGTACTCACGCTGGCACCGTGAACTCGCCACGATGCTGCCGTACAAGAAGCTAAACTGGAACTTAAGCAGTTGCAGAAGCCAAAATTAAAGTTATGTCCCTTCGGATTGCCGCATAAATGACCAAAAACCATTCGAAGAAGAATCTCCAGAAGAGACCAGACGAGCATGACCACAAGCTTCACGTGGAGAAGCTGCGAAAAAGAAGCGGCCAAAAACTATGAATTTCCCAATCCGCAGGGTTGTTGCTTGAACTCCCAATGGGATACGGCGTAACAAACTTTGCCCTCTTTTGGCCAAAAATCTTGTTTAGCCGCTACCCAACCGCCGACTTCGGCAAGTTTTAACAGAATGATAACAATTTTGTGCAGACTCCTGCTTTAGAAAAATGTTGCAGCTCACCCGAATGCGAGGAAACCCACGCTTCGTTTACCAGTAGAGAAAACGCCTGTCTCCCGCACTATATACTTTGTTAGGCACCGACCAATCACAGCGTCTCACCCTGAGAATGACAAGAGATGGTTGAATGTACTTCGAGTCCTGGCGAGAGAAAAACACGGCAGCACTCCTTCAAAAAATGTTCCGAACAATCCGCTAACAATACTGTGCACCTGGCGATGTTATCTCTCGAGTCAGCTGCCCGTAGATCGTAAAGAAACGGTTAGGTCCCCTACGACTAGTGTCTGGTCTGTGGGCCCAGCAGGCCCTACAGGGTGGATGAATACAACAGACTGTAAAGAAACACTCAGCTCCCCTGCAGTTCCAGGGATTCCTTTATTCCAAACTGCCGTAGGCTATTTTGTGCAGACTGTTTGCCAGATGCCTGCTGAGTTTCTGTGAATGTGCCTGCACCGCCAAAGCGACATCCTGCACACAAAGCTCAGCTGACCGGTGACCGACAGCCGCACCTGACCCACTGGGTGAGGGAGCTACTGTCAGCCGTGGCAGAGCTCTTAGAACTCTTGAAAGTCGATCCCCAGCAAGTCTGCACTTTCTGGTCAACGCAACAACCCGATGCTGCGAAAGCTCGCTGAGACTCTGTCAATTAAGAGCCCAGTACAAGATGCACACTCAATAGCAAATTAATCAGAATGACGAAATTGGAGAGATGTTTGACATCTGTGTCCCAACTCAATATAAAATCTTGCATAAATCCTTATACTATTTCCATTTCATTTCACTGATCTCGCTATCTACATCTACATCCATACTCCGCAAGCCACCTGACGGTGTGTGGCGGAAGGTACCTTGAGTACCTCTATCGGTTCTCCCTTCTATTCCAGTCTCGTATTCTTCATGGAAAGAAAGATTGTCCTTATGCCTCTGTGTGGGCTATAATCTCTCTGAGTTTATCCTCATGGTCTCTTCGAGAGATATACGTAAGAGGGAGCGATATACTGCTTGACTCCTCGGTGAAGGTATGTTCTCGAAACTTCATCAAAAGCCCGTACCCAGCTACTGAGCGTCTCTCTTGCAGAGTCTTCCACTGCAGTTTATTTATCATCTCCGTAACGCTTTCGCGACTACTGAATGACCCTGTAACGAATTGCGCTGCTCCCCGTTGGATCTTCTCTATCTCTTCTATTACCCTATCTGGTACGGATCCCACACCGGTGAGCAGTATTCAAGCAGTGGGAGAACAAGTTTGCTTTCGGACTGCATTTCCTTAGGATTCTTTCAATGAATCTCAGTCTGGCACCTGCTTTACCGACGATTAATTTTATATGGTCATTCCATTTTAAATAACTCATAATGCCTACTCCCAGATAATTTATGGAATTAACTGCTTCCAGTTGCTGACCTGCTACATTGTAGCTAAATGATAAAGGATCTTTCCTTCTATGTATTCGCAGCACATTACACTTGTCTACATTGAGATTCAGTTGCCATTCCCTGCACCATGCGTCAATTCGTTGCAGATCCTCCTGCATTTCAGTACAATTTTCCATTGTTACAACCTCTCGATATACTACAGCATCATCCGCAAAAAGCCTCAGTGAACTTCCGATGTTATCCACAAGGTCATTTATATATATTGTGAATAGCAACGTTCCTACGACACTCCCCTGCGGCACACCTGAACTCACTCTTACTCCAGAAGACTTCTCTCCACTGAGAATGACATGCTGCGTTGTTGCGTTTTGTATCTATCTATTAACTGAGCCTTTGTATTTCCTTATCAGATTTTCCAACCTCCCTGCCAAGTTCAAACTTCTGACATGCCACGCTCTGACTTTTAGAATATTACCTTTTTTGTTGGTTAATCTATCTTTTTCTCATGGTCACCTTCCTCTTTGCAGTCGCCTCCCCGATTCGAATGGGGAGCTAATCCAGAACATTTTGCCGGTTGCAGGTCTCATGTCCTCTTGATACACCTTATGAGTCTTTAATGCAGCCAAAGCATTGTCGCAGTGGTAACACCGGTTCCCGTCGGATCACCGAAGTTAAGCGCTGTCGGACTGGGCTAGCGCTTGGTTGGGTGACCGGTCTGCCGAGCTGGATGCACTCAGCCCTTGTGAGACAAACTGAGGAGCTACTTGACTGAGACGTAGCGGCTCCGATCTCGTAAACTGACATACGGCCGGGAGAGCGGTGTTTGACCTCATGCCCCTCCATGTCCGCATCCAGTGATGCCTATGGTCTGAGGATGACACGGCGGACGGTCGGTACCGTTCGGCCTTCGTGACCTGTTCGGGAGGTGTTTAGTTTGAGTCTTTAATGCAGTGGTTTATATTGCCTTCTGCGTCCTCATGCCATTGACCATTGTTAATTCTTCCGCCTTTGAGGAGCAGTTTCCCACCCCATGGGCAAGAGAGTGCGCTGAAGCTATATTCCGTTCCTCTGCCCTCTTTGACAAGACTATTGGCAAAGCGAGGGTGATCTCTTACGCCAGAAGTCTTCAGCCGTTGTCGATGATGTTTTTTCAAAAATGGTTCAAATGGCTCTGAGCACTATGGGACTCAACTGCTGTGGTCATAAGTCCCCTAGAACTTAGAACTACTTAAACCTAACTAACCTAAGGACATCACACACATCCATGCCCGAGGCAGGATTCGAACCTGCGACCGTAGCGGTCGTGCGGTTCCAGACTGCAACGCCTTTAACCGCTCGGCCACTCCGGCCGGCTGATGATGTTGTTTAATTCAGAATTGAAGCAGTAGTTAGGTTCGAACCTAGGACCCAGGGAAATATCCCTGAGGATCTGTCGCGGGTGTCATCCGGTTGCTAGTCCACATTTGAAGTCGCTTAGCTCTCCACACAGATCCATTCTGCTGTTAGTGCTCCGCTACTAACAACACAATACTCTTCACCTCCTTTTATACTGACGGGTCCGCCTCTTGTGACACCTACCGGTCAATTCCTCATTACATAGGCGTGTCAGCGTGCTTATAATCACATAGTGTGCACCCAACGTCCCGAATTATTTGTTACATGTGTTTCAGTCCCTATCTTCCCCAACAGTTTTCCCTCTACGGTCCAGTCGAGTACAACAGAAGTTACTCCCTGATGTCTTAGCAGTTGTCCCCTTATCCTACCCCTTTTTACAATTTTAGTGTTTTCCACTTTTCTCGCCGGTCTTGCGGAGAACCTGCTCGTTCATTATGTTATCAAATCACTTAATTCCTAGTAAGCTTCCATAACAACAAATGTCAAATGCTTTGTTTTGCTTATTTATGTAACAGATATACTATCTTACCTTTCTTGATCTGAAACACACAGCTGAAATCAGCCGCTGAAAGACTGTCTTGTCATTATTACCGTTCAGAAAGTAATATAAATATATCATTGCAGTTACGGATTCTCCATTTTTTGACAGATATACTATACTATATTGTTAAGACGCGAAGAACAAGTCTGTAGCTAACTGTTCATCAGTTTCCCCTGAACTGACCGATTCTGATGAAACCTGTCGCAGCGGTAACGTAACAGTGCAAGGACGAAAAGCACTCGGCCTACAATTGGTTACTAATGGAAGCAGTCGCATTCATTTTGTGTCGAGATAGTACATTGGTCTGGCAACTCCTTAATACGTTCACACTATCTTCTTGGTTTACATGTAAGAGTGACGTTTCATATCACATAGAGGCTGTTGGGGGTATATGGTTCAAATGGCTCTGAGCACTATGGGACTTAACATCTGAGGTCATCAGTCCCCTAGAACTTAGAACTACTTAAAGCTAACTAACCTAAGGACATCACACACATCCATGCCCGAGGCAGCATTCGAACCTGCGATCGTAGCGGTCGCGCGGTTCCAGACTGTAGCGCCTAGAACCGCTCGGCCACACCTGCCGGCGTTGGTGGTATAAGTGCATATTCCTCTACTGATGACTAAGTGCAGTGTACTTGAACAACATTACATCAGTATTTAGTTCATTTGCAGATTATTAATTATAGCTATTACGAGTACTATGTTTTTAGATTGGTTAGTACCTCAAAGTCACAAGCAGGCTATCAGTATCTGCTTTCCATGGGCAGCAGATCGGGTATTCAACTGTGGATAAGCGGACGCAAAATGGATAGTAGTAATAGAGTTCACGATTCATTTAGTAATCGTCTAGAAAATATCAGGTAGTAAATTACGAGATGTATTTGTGGGAAGAAAGTTGATTGCAGAGAAAAAACAACTAACACACTGAAGTGGGTGCATAGTAAGGTACTAATTTACCACAATATCTGTACCTATACCCCTAGAACCCTGTGTATTGCCCATACTGCAATTTTCTTTTGCATCGTTGGTTTACTCTACCTTCGCAGTAGTGTTATATGTGGGAAGTGAACGTTCCATATGGTGGATAACTATACATTTCACTTATGTATATATATAGGTGAGTCACCAAACGTTACCGCTGGATATATTTCGTAAACCACATCAAATACTGACGAACCGATTCCACAGACCGAACGTGAGGAGAGGGGCTCGTGTAATTGTTTAATACAAACCATACAAAAGTGCACGGAAGTATGTTTTCTAACACAAACCTAGGTTTTTTTAAATGGAACCACGTTAGTTTTGTTAGCACATCTGAACATATAAACAAATACGTAATCAGTGCCGTTTGTTGCATTGTAAAATGTTAATTACATCCGGAGATATTGTAATCTAAAGTTGACGCTTGAAACCTCCGACGTTCAGTTGCGTGTTGCAACAAACACGGGCCACGGTCGGCGAGCAGCATCTGCAGGGACATGTTTACGATGACTACCGTGTTTACGAGTGTGGCTGTAGTGCACTGTCGTGGTTTGGTCTAGCTGTCGCAGTGTCCGCATGTAGCGCTTGCTGCTATTGTTATTCTGCATTCGTCTCCGCACGCAGACCAACTGTAGTACACCGTCTTACCAGACGTCCGTGATAGTGTAGTGTTGTAGGAACTGTGACCATGGTGTATTCGAACTCTGAAAAGGCGGAGATGATACTCATCTATGGCGAGTGTCGACGAAATGCAGCTGAAGCCTGCAGGGTGTATGCAGAACGGTACCCGGACAGAGAGCATCCAACGTGCCGCACATTGCAAAACATCTACCGCCAACTGTATGCAACAGGTATGGTCGTAGCACGCAAATGGGTCCGTAACCGGCCCGTCACAGGAGAAGCGGGTGCAGTTGGTGTGTTAGCTGCTGTTGCCATGAACCCACACATGAGTACACGGGACATTGCGAGAGCCGGTGGACTGAGTCAAAGTAGTGTCATGCGCTTACTGCATCGTCACCGCTTTCACCCGTTTCATGTGTCGCTACCTCAGCTATTACATGGTGATGACTTTAATCATCGAGTGCAATTCTGTCAATGGGCATTAACAGAGAATGTGTTGCAGTTCTACCTGTTTACCGATGAAGCGGGTTTCACAAACCACGGGGCAGTGAATCTACGGAACATGCATTATTACTGGTCCGTGGACAATCCTCGCTGGCTCAGACAGGTAGAGCGACAGCGACCGTGGACTGTAAATGTATGGTGCGGAATCGTTGGCGACCACCTCATTGGCCCTCACTTCACTGCAGGGGCCCAAACAGCTGCAACAAACATCGCGTTTGTACAGAATGATCTGCCAACGTTGCTCGAAAATGTCCCACTGGAAACGCGTCGACGTATGTGGTATCAGCATGATGGTGCACCTGCACATTCCGCAATTAACACTAGGCTGACCCTTGACAGGATGTTCGACGGGCGTTTCATAGGACGTGGAGGACGCATAAATTGGCCAGCCTGTTCTCCTGATCTTACACCTCTGGACTTCTTTCTGTGGGGTACGTTAAAGGAGAATGTGTACCGTGATGTGCCTACAACCCCAGAGGATATGAAACAATGTATTGAGCAGCCTGCGGTGACATTACACCAGATGTACTGCGGCATGTACGACTTTCATTACGCCAGAGATTACAATTGTGTGCAGCTAATGATGGCCACCACATTGAACATCTATTGGCGTGACATGTCGGGACACACTCTAATCCACTCCGTAATTGAAAACGGAAACCACGTGTGTACGTGTACCTCACCCCTCATGGTAATGTACATGTGCGTCAGTGAAAAAGACAAATAAAAAGGTGTTAGCATGTGGACGTAATGTGCTGTTCCAGTCTCTTCTGTACCTAAGGTCCATCACCGTTCCCTTTGGATCCCTACGTAATTCGGTGCTCTCCGATACACACGATCGAACAGCGGAGGAGTGGTACTCAAGCGTCAACTTTAGGTTACAATATCTCCGGATGTAATTAACATTTTACAATGCAACAAACGGCACTGATTACGTATTTGTTTATATGTTCAGATGTGCTAACAAAACTAACGGGGTTCCATTTAAAAAAACGTAGGTTTGTGTTAAAAATCATACTCCCGTGCATTTTTGTATGGTTTGTATTAACCAATTACACTAGCCCCTCTCCTCACGTTCGGTCTGTGGAATCGGTTCGTCAGTTTTTGATGTGGTTTACAAAATATATCCAGCGGTAATGTTAGGTGACTCACCCTATATATACAGGGTGTTACAAAAAGCACGGTCAAACTTTCAGGAAACATTCCTCACACACAAAGAAAGAAAATATGTTATGCGGAAATGTATCCGGAAACGCTTACTTTCCATGTTAGAGCTCATTTCATTACTTCTCTTCAAATCACATTAATCATGGAATGGAAACACACAGCAACAGAACGTACCAGCGTGACTTCAAACACTTTGTTACAGGAAATGTTCAAAATGTCCGTTAGCGAGGATACATGCATTCACCCTCCGTCGCATGGAATCCCTGATGCGCTGATGCAGCCCTGGAGAATGGCGTATTGTATCACAGCCGTCCACAATACGAGCACGAAGAGTCTCTACATTTGGTACCGGGATTGCGTAGACAAGAGCTTTCAAATGCCCCCATTAATGAAAATCAAGAGGGTTGAGGTCAGGAGAGCGTGGAGGCCATGGAATTGGTCCGCGTCTACCAATCCATCGGTCACCGGATCTGTTGTTGAGAAGCGTATGAACACTTCGACTGAAATGTGCAGGAGCTCCATCGTGCAAGAACCACGTGTTGTGTCGTACATGTAAAGGCACATGTTCTAGCAGCACAGGTAGAGTATCTCGTATGAAATCATGATAACGTGCTCCATTGAGCGTAGGTGGAAGAACATGAAGCTCAATCAAGCCATCACCAACAATGTCTGCCCAAACGTTCACAAAAAATCTGTGTTGATGACGTGATTGCACAATTGCGTGCGGATTCTCGTCAGCCCACACATGTTGATTGTGAAAATTTACAATTTGATCACGTTGGAATGACGCCTCATCCATAAAGAGAACATTTGCACTGAAATGAGGATTGACACATTGTTGGATGAACCATTCGCAGAAGTGTACCCGTGGAGGCCAATCAGCTGCTGATAGTGCCTGCACACGCTGTACATGGTACGGAAACATCTGGTTCTCCCGTAGCACTCTCCATACAGTGACGTGGTCAACGTTATCTTGTACAGCAGCAACTTCTCTGACGCTGACATTAGGGTTACCGTCAACTGCGCGAAGAATTGCCTCGTCCATTGCAGGTGTCCTCGTCGTTCTAGGTCTTCCCCAGTCGCGAGTCATAGGCTGGAATGTTCCGTGCTCCCTAAGACGCCGATCAATTGCTTCGAACGTCTTCCTGTCGGGACACCCTCGTTCTGGAAATCTGTCTCGATACAAACGTACCGCGCCACGGCTATTGCCCCGTGCTAATCCATACATCAAATGGGCATCTGCCAAGTCCGCATTTGTAAACATTGCACTGACTGCAAAACCACGTTCGTGATGAACACTAACCTGTTGATGCTACGTACTGATGGGTTTGATGCTAGTACTGTAGAGCAATGAGTCGCATGTCAACACAAGCACCGAAGTCAACATTACCTTCCTTCAATTGGGCCAACTGGCGGCGAATCGAGGAAGTACAGTACATACTGCCGAAACTAAAATGAGCTCTAACATGGAAATTAAGCGTTTCCGGACACATGTCCGCATAACATCTTTTCTTTATTTGTGTGTGAGGAATGTTTCCTGGAAGTTTGGCCGTCCCTTTGTGTAACACCCTATAATTCTGTGTGATTTTTTTCATTGCTGTTGCATTTGCTTCAGTGAGTAGCAATACGACATATGCCAGTTCGCACTTACGATCAACGTGCTTCAAAAGTAAAAATCAAGTTGCATATTAACATCCGTTTCCACAGATGTCTCCGTTCTCGCAACGGAGGGAAACCAGAGAAAGTAAACAGTCGGCCAAGTAATCTCTGAAGGACTTGGAAATAAACTGGGAAGCATGAGAAACAGCCGTCGCTTTCTCCTCTAAGATCTTTGGCTGGGTATTAAACGTAACGATCTAAACTTCCGTTACGCCTGGTGGCGGTTTACGACCGTTGCAGAAAGCCGTTACCAGCAGAAAATAAAAATGATGTAAATATGCGCAGCCCCGCTGGAAATAAAAACTCCTTTTCGTAGTTCTTTATTGTCTGCCCGCAAAACGCTCGAATGGATTAGTATCCGAGTGGTCTATATGTTCACTGTTGTTGACATTTACGAGAACAAACTTGGTTATGGGCAATAAAACGAATCGCTATGAATCGCATAACTCGTTTTAAACCACTTCCAACCACTAAGAGATCTCCTCCTATAGCTATATGCTCAACAATATAAGCAGTTAGATAAATAATTGTATACTAAACACAGCTTGTTCACTACCTAAGGTTTTGTTGCAGAGGCGGTTCCCGAGGAGTTGACAGTATACATTACTGTATGACTTCTGCGAAGGTCAGGCCTTCTAATTTTCTTTTTTCAGTCATCAGCCTGCTGACTGGTTTGATGTGCTCTGACACGAATTCCTCTCCTGTGCCAAACTCTTCATTTCAGAGTAGTACTTGCAACCTACGTACTCAATTAACTGCTGGATGTTTTCCAGTCTGTGTCTTCCTGTAAAGTTTTTACCCTCTACACCTCCCTCTAGTACATTGGAAGTTATTCCGTGATGTCTTAACAGATGTCCTACCATCCTGTCCCTTCTTCTTGCCAGTGTTTTCGATATATATTTCTTTCCTTGCCGATTTTCCGGAGAACCTCCTCATTCCTTACCTTGTAAGTCCACCTGATTTCTAACATTATTCTGTAGCACCACATCTCAAATGTTTCCATTCTCTTTTGTTCCGGTTTTTCAACAGTCCATGTTTCACTACCATACAATGTTGTGCTTCAGGCGCACATTCTCAGAAATTTATTCTTCAATTTGAAGCCTATATTTGATAAGAGTAGACACACTTGGCCAGGAATTTCCTTTTTGCTAGTGCCAGTCTGCTTTTTGTGCCCTTCTTTCTCAGTCTGGGTTATTTTGCTGCCCAGGTAGCAGAATTCCTTTATCTACTTCGTGATCACCAGTTCCAATGTTACGTTCCTCTCTGTTCTTGTTTCCTCAACTTTTCATTACTTTCGTCTTTCTTCGAAATACTCTCGGTCCACATTCTTTACTCATTCCATTTAGCAGATTCTGCAGTTCTTCTTCAATTTGATTGAGATAGCAATGTCATCAGCGAATCTTAACACTGATATCCTTTCGCCTAGAATTTTAATCCCACTCTAGAACCTTCCTTTTATTTCCGTCATATCTCCTTCGAAGTATAGACTTAACAGTATGGACGGAAGACTACGATCCCGGTCATATATTCTTTTTAATCCGAGCACTTAGTTCTTGGTCTTCCACTCTTATTATTTCGTCCTGGCATTTGTACATATTGTTTATTACCCGTCTTTCCCTATAGATTGCCTCTGTTTTTCTCGATATTTCGAACATCTTGTACCATTTTACATTGTCTGGTTTCCAAGTCGACAAATCCTATGAACGTGTCTTGATTGTTTTTTAGCCTTGCTTCCATTTTCAACTGCAACGTCAGAACTGCCTCTCTGATGCCTCTACCTTTCTCGAAGCTAAATTTACCGTCATGCAACAGATCTTTAATTTTCTTTTCCACTTTCTTGTCAGCAGCGTGGATTCATGAAGTCTTAAGCTGATTTTGTGATAATTCTCACAGTAATCTGCTCTTGCAGCCTTCGTAGTTGTGTGGGTGATATTTTTCCTAAAATCAGACAGTATATCGCCAGACTCGTATATTCTACACACCAACGTGAATAGTCGTTTTGTTGCCACTTCCCACAATAATTTTAGAAATTCGGATAAAATATTATATATCCTTTTTGCATTATTCTAGCCTAAGTTTTTCAAAGTCTTTTGAATTCTCATTCTAATATTGGATCCCTTATCTCATCTATCGTATGTCGACTGCTCTTTCTTCTTCTCTCACGACATCAGACAAGACTTCCTCCTCATACAGCCCTTCAGAGTACTCTTTCCACCTATCCGCTCTGTCTACTGCACCTAACAGTGCCCTTTGGGCTGTTAATGCTTTGTGTCTAATCACAGGCACTAATAGTACTAGTAATCATAATAATAATAATACTGTGTACAGTACTATAGTAGCCCTTACATAGTTACTGCTGCTTCATGCTGTCAATTAATTCATTTATCTGTTTCGAAGCGAGTAATGAAGCAGTTCCTTGACTACTACAGGTACTGTCTACAATTCGAAGAAGAAATTTTCTTGCGATACTCTATGTGATCAAAAGTATCCGGACACCTGACTGGCGCCCTCCAACGGTAATGCTGGAATTCAGTATGGTGTTGGCCCAGCCTTAACCTTGATGACGGCTTCCACTCTCGCAGGCATCCCGTTCAATGAGGTGTTGGAAGGTTTCTTGGGGAATGGCAGCCCATTCTTCACGGAGTGCTGCACTGAGGTATCGATGTCGGTCGGTGAGGCCTGGCACAGAGTCGGCGTTCCAAAACATCCCAGGGATTCAGGTCAGAACTCTGTGCAGCCAGTCCATTACAGGGATGTTACTGTCGTGTAACCACTCCGCCACAGGCCGTGCATTATGAGGTGATCGATGGTGTTGAAAGATGCAATCGCCATCCCCGAATTGCTCTTGCACAGTGGGAAGCAGGAAGGTGCTTTAAACATCAATGTGGGCCTGTGTTGTGATAGTGCCATGCCAAACAACAAGGGGTGCAAGCCTCCTCCATGAAAAACACGACCACACCATAAACACCACCGCCTCCGAATTTTACTGTCGGCACTACACATGCTAACAGATGACGTTCACAGGGCAATCGCCATACCCACACCCTGCCATCGGATCGCCACATTATGTACCGTGATTCGTCACTCCACACAACGTTTTTCCACTGTTGAATTGTCCAATGTTTACGCTCCTTACACCAAGCGAGGCGTCGTTTAGCATTTACCGGCGTGATGGATGGCTTATGAGCAGCCGCTCGACCATGAAATCCACGTTTTCTCACCTCCCGCCTAACTGTCATAGTACTTGCAGTGGATCCTGATACAGTTTGAAATTCCTGTGTGATGGTCTGGATAGATGTCTGCCTATTACAAATTACAAAAATGGTTCAAATGGCTCTGAGCACTATGCGGCTTAACTGTTGAGGTCATCAGTCGCCTAGAACTTTTTTTTTTGTCATCAGTCTACTGACTGGTTTGATGCGACCCGCCACGAATTCCTTTCCTGTGCTAACCTCTTCATCTCAGAGTAGCACTTGCAACTTACGTGCTCAATTATTTGCTTGACGTAATCCAATCTCTGCCTTCCTCTACAGTTTTTGCCCTCTACAGCTCCCTCTAGTACCATGGAAGTCATTCCCTCATGTCTTAGCAGATGTCCTATCATCCTGTCCCTTCTCCTTATCAGTGTTTTCCACATATTCCTTTCCTCTCCGATTCTGCGTAGAACCTCCTCATTCCTTACCTTATCAGTCCACTTAATTTTCAACATTAGAACTTAGAACTAATTAAACCTAACTAACCTAAGGACATCACACACATCCATGCCCGAGGCAGGATTCGAACCTGCGACCGTAGCGGTCGCTCGGTTCCAGACTGTAGCGCCAGAACCGCACGGCCACTCCGGCCGGTCTACAAATTACAATCCTCTTCAACTGTCGGCGGTGTCTGTCATTCAAGAGACGAGGTCAGCCTGTAGACTTTTGTGCTGTACGTGTCCCTTCACGTCTCCGCTTTACTATCACATCGTGAACAGTGGACCTAGGGACGTTTAGGAGTATTTAAATCTCGCGTACAGACTTATGACACAAGTGACACCCAATCACCTGATCACGTTCGAAGTCCCAGAGTTCCTCCGAGCGCCCCATTCTGCTCTCTCGCGATTTCTTATGACTACTGAGGTCGCTGATATGGAGTACCTGGCAGTAGGTGGCAACACAATGCACCTAATATGAAAAACGTATGTTTTTGAGCGTGTCCGGATACTTTTGATCACATCGTGTATTTAGCGTCTGTTATGGACATGTCTACTTTTATTATCAGCGATGTACGGGACAAAGCACAACGTATGTGTGTAGTAGATGGACTATGTGAGGAACCTGTAACCTCCATCGCATTAATGCTACTAATTATTCTGAGAAAAAGTAATTTCTGGTAACTTTTACAATCAGTATTAGAGTCTTACAAAATTGATATAATAAGAATGATTTTTAGAAAATAATTTAGTTTCGTAAATGAAACAGAACTGAATCTTTTAGTTTTTATCCGTCAGAAAATTTCATTTTCGCTTCAGGTGGTGATTAATTACTCTCAGGTTGTGAACCATTGCCCTAGTGCAACTACACCGCGGCACGTATTACGAATCGAAAGTTGGAGATACGCTCTGTTCATCGACATGTGTCATATTTTTGTGTTTTGTAGTTTTCACGCAGTTGTCTTCTGAAACCTCGGACGTAATTATGAATAAGCCTGTACTGTTCTGAAGTACATTTACCCTGTGTCTTGTCTGATATGCTGCCGCCGATACTGTTCGATTATTGGAAAAAATAGTTACATGGAACCCATTTAGATGTCCATAGATGACAATAAATTAAACTATCATTGGGAAATGTAATGAGGGGAGAATCAGGGGGAAGTATTCCGGAACTTGGGAATTTATACAGGCTGATTCACGAAGATATGCAAATATTTTAATATGTTATTCTACAAGTAAAACCAAAGAAAAAAGTTGATATAAACATGGGTCTGCAAATATGTAGTTACGGAGTTACGGCTAATAAAAGATTTTGCCTGAAATTTATCCACTTCGCTAATATGAAGCCACTGCAAAACTGTACGAGGTTAAAGTAAAGCATGATTTCCATTGGTCTGGTGAATCTAACAAAACATGTCCCAGACGTGTATCTGCCGTAGTTTTCCAGATCATCCAGAGAAGCAAAGATTATTTTACAAGTAAATTTGTTTACTTTCCATTAAGTATGTAGAAACGCTTGTGTCATGTTGGCAACCATTAGCGTGTTGTTTCAGTCGTTTCCTAACATAGTTTATAAGGACAAAGTCAATACACGTGAGGTATTACTTGCTCACTTTATGAATGCAATAAACGAAATTAAGAACAACGCTGTGAAACTGAAACGAGGAACTAAATCTGCTCATACACGTGCAGCTAAATTCATTGCACTCGGTAGAGACATTTTTGAATATTTATTGTGAATGTATTGTGAAATTGTATGTACACTGTACAACTTACTTAATACTGAGATGTGATTTTTCTGGTTTAACATGAATTCACGTGCGCTAAGGTATTAATAAAAGCAGATTATCTGACACATTCATACAGTTTCAGTTAACGTTATTACCATCATTTTTACAAAATTACAACTTCTGTAAAAAACTTTGTGAAATAGTCTGGAATTTAAAAAACAAATTGGGTCAAGTAGTTAATAAACCAGAAAATTTACGAAATTACTTCTTTGCTTCTCTGGATATTCTGGAAAACTACTGCAGATACACGTCTTGGACATGTTTTGTTAGATTCACAGACCAATAACGACAAAATAATTGGAAATCGTGCTCTACTTTAACCTCTTACGGTTTCACGATGGCTTCATATTAGCGAAGTGGCTAAATTTCAGGCAAAAACTTTTATTAGCCGTAACTCCGTAACCAAACATTTGCGGACCTATGTTTATATCAACTTTTTTCTTTGTTCTACTTGTATTAAAATATTTGCGTATCTTCGTGAATCACCCTGTATATTGGGCTGCGCGTAAGTTCGTAGCGGTTTTCCATATGTTTAATGAAAACGACAAACACACATAAGAGAGACTTTAGTCATCAATAACACACCCTTCTCAACTATTTACAACAGTCTGCCAACGCTGGGTTAACTTTTGGATTCCGCGACCGTAGAAATCATGTGGATTTTAGGTGGAGAACTCATCAAGCCATGTTCGGAGCGCATTTTCATCCGAAAGGAAGTCCCTTGTTCGATACAGAGCGGAAAAAGTGAAAATCTGAGGGCGCAAGGTCAGGTGTATAAGGTGGGGGCGGAATGACTTCCTAGCCTTAGCTTCTTTATAGTGTTTTTGTCAGTATAGCAGAACGCGGGCGGGCTTTATCGTGGTGTAGCATCACTTCGAGCAGTCTTTCTCGTCCTTGTTCTTGGACTGTGTCTGCAATACGTCTCAGTTGTTGACGGTAAATGTCAGAAGTGATGATAACACCTCAGGGAAGCAATTCGTAGTACACCACGCCGTCATTGGTCCAGTAGATGCATAATATTATCTTTTGTGGATGCGCACAGGTCTTTGTACTGGGAGTTCCTGCTTTCTCTGGGCTCAACCATTTCTTACTTTTCCTTATGTTAGCATAAAGACACCATTTCTCCTCACCAGGAACGATACAGGAGAGAGATGGACGGTGTTGTTCACGAGCCAGCAAGCAAGCACATGTGGTCACCCGCTGATTTTTGTGATTTTTGCTTAGACCATGCGGTATTCGTATACCCGATTTGTTTAACCTTTCCCATTGCATGCAAACATCATAGGTTGGTGAAATTATCTCAGTTCATCACATCTACCACTTCGTGAGCACCGAGACGCAGATCCTTGTGGATTAATGCATTAAAAGTTGTTCATCAAACCCCGAAGCTGAGAGCCACTAAAATTAGAAAACCATTTTCTTGACGTCATCTGTCCAATGGCATTATGTCCATATGCGGCACGAACCGTTGAAAGACGCCCTAGACCGCGCTGCTACACAAATTGTGTTTGCATAAGGCTGATTTTCAAAACAACCCAGTTTTAAATCGCAAACATAGAAGAACATCAGGAGGAGTTCAAACCTTAGTAAAATGAGTATCTCTGTAATGTAGTCTGCGTGTTATATTATTCGTCTGCCCGTACTAGTTTTCCTCTCTGCCGCTCCTTCCAGAACCATGTTCACTACTGCTGTATGCCAGAGCAGACACCCCACTAACCTGCACTATCTTTACATAAAAGTCTCCCTTTCTTTCTTTACTCACCCAGTATTTTTGATCTTCTTTATTTCATACATAACCTGTCCTCTTGTAAAAATTCTTCTTCTTCTTCATCATCATTTTCTTCTTCTTCTTCTTCTCACAAGACTAAAGCCTATTTTCTTCAGTACCCCTACTCCACCATGAATTTACCACTCCATCTTTTCCTAGGACGGCCAATCTTTCTTTAACCAGCTGGTGATTTAATTTAAGATTTTCACAATCTACAGTTCATCCATCCTGTCTGTGTGTTCGTTCCATTCCTGCTTTCTCTTACATACCCACTCATTAAAGGAGTCCATTCTTCTTCTAATGCTTTCACTTCTCTCTCTACCTCTCGGTCTCTTCACTGTAATCATTCGCAGAATTGACATGTCTGTGGTTTCCAAAAGTCTTTCAGTTTTTGTTATTTCAGGTCTTGTCTCAGCTGTGTATGTCATAACTGGTCTCACTATCGTTTTGTACGTTCTTGCTTTCGCATCTTTCCCTATTTTTTCCCCCAAATAATACATTGAAACATCCTGCCACTTCGTTTGCTTTTGGTACTTGTTCTGTAACTTCCTTTTTGTCATTTCGACTGTTGAATTACCCGTTGAATAATTTTTCCATCCACTTCCAACTGGCATCAGACGTCGTCATGCGTATGGGGAAACAGCTGGATGCAAACTGCAAGTGGATGGAAAAATATTTCATCAGATCATGACATTCAGATATCCTGGCACTGAAGATGTGAAATTATTGTTTTTATCCTGTTGGGAGGCGTCACATGTGGCGTCACTGGTTTCCTTATGTGAACTCCTTTAGTTCCCTTGTACAATGCCTCATCACTTGTCAATATGGTAACGGATGATGCTGAAATATACTGAAAAGAAATTACCGCTGCACGAAAGGGCGCACTTGGCTCTATCACCCAGAAAAGAACAAAAGAA
This sequence comes from Schistocerca cancellata, assembly GCF_023864275.1. NCBI lineage: Eukaryota > Metazoa > Arthropoda > Insecta > Orthoptera > Acrididae > Schistocerca > Schistocerca cancellata. The sequence goes on from NC_064627.1 coordinate 266,761,512, forward strand.
AATTCGAATAGCTTTCATGTTCAGTGAATCTGCACTTCTGCTAACGCGATAAAAAAAATAGCTCTGAGCACTATGGGACTTAACATCTATGGTCATCAATCCCCTAGAACTTAGAACTACTTAAACCTAACTAACCTAAGGACATCACTCAACACCCAGTCATCACGAGGCAGAGAAAATCCCTGACCCCGCCGGGAATCGAACCCGGGAACCCGGGCCCGGGAAGCGAGAACGCTACCGCACGACCACGAGCTGCGGACGCTAACGCGATATTACGGCACTTGTACTGAGAGGCACGTTGAAACCTTATTTACTAGTTAACAAAACGTATATTTACTTGGTTAAAATTGCATAATAAAATACAAAGTTGTAACAGTATTTTATTAAAGACAATGGATTTCCGTCTCGGATCAGACCGTCATAGGCTCAAAAAAAAAAAAAAAAAAAAAAAAAAAAAAAAAAAAAAAAAAAAAATCTCAGCTATGCGTTTACACAATTGGAATCACAGTTATTAATTATAGTTTGCTTCATTACAAAAGTTAGCTCTACGTGCGCCTAATGTATATTCCATCAATTTAAGAGACGTCAAATATACACATATTTTTTCAACTTCAGAGACGTCTCTGAAGTTGATAGTACATACATTTGACGAACGTAGAGCTAATTTCTGAAATGAAACAGTCTGCAACTTATAACCGTTATTTCAGTTTTTGTAGATGCATAGCGGAGATGGTTTTTGGACCCGATTATGGTCTGATCCTCGACCGGAATTGATTGTCTTTAATTGAAAATAACACGGTTACAGTTCTGTACGTCATGCAATTTTTAACCTTAATTAAAGTTGTACATCATCAATTGCTAACTAAACTAAACGCCGTCCGAACAGATCTCGGAAGACCCAACGGTACTGACCGACCGCCATATCATCCTCAGCCTACAGGTGCCATTGGATGCGGATACGAAGGGTGAGTGGTCAGCACACCGCTCTCCCGGTCGTTGTCAGTTTTCGTGACCGTAGCCGCTCCTTCTCAATAAAGTAGTTTCCCAATTTGCCTCACAAGGACTGAGTAGGACTGAGTAGCCCCACATCCGCAATTGCTGTGCACAAAGTCACAAATGCACACAGTCATAGACAGTGCAGTATGGCAGAGAGAAAACGCCTACAGACTCTCTGCTGTGGAGGGCCACAGAAAGAATGGAAGCAGGAGAGTCGCAGACTGATATGGCCCGATGGTTTAATGTGAACCGTTCTCTTGTTTCTCGGATGAGCCGACCACGTGTGACATCAGAAAGAGTGGACCGTTATTTGGGCATAGGGGCACGACGGTACCGCCTTAGTACCGCACTGCAACTGGCGTCTGACCTCGCAGCACCCTTGGACGTTTCGTATGGAGGCAAACAGTGTACAGAAGACTTCAGCAGAGTGGCCTTTATTGTAGGAGACATGCTTTCTGTTTACGTCTAGCGTCTCTTCACAGAAGGTAGTGTCTAGAGTGGAGCTGTCAACACACCACCTGGACAGTCAAACAGTGGGCCAATGTTCTTTTCACAGGTGAGTCCCGATTTGGTCTGGAGAGTGATTTTCGACGGATTCGCATCTGGAGGGCACGTGGAACACGATTTCGGGACCCAAACATAGTGGAAAGTGAGTGATATCGAGGAGGGTCCCTAATGGTGTGGGCAGAGATTATGTTGACCACTTGAACAGCTCTTCATGAAATTGTGTGGATGAATCAGCAAGACTTGAGTTCTGTCTGGTAGCGTGAGGAGCTCTTGGAACCTAATGCTCCGTTTTTGGGTGTGCTGTGGGCCCAGACTTCGTATTGATGGACTGTAATGCTCGACTTCATAGAGCACAGGTGGTTGGTGTTTTTTTTTTCGGAAACTGAAGATATTGCATGTATGGCGTGGCCTGCTCGCTCTCCCGATTTGAACCACATAGAGCATGTCTGGGATGCACTAGGGAGACGGGTTGCATCACGTCAGCATCCAACGACCACTCTCCAAGACTTGCGAGCAGCTCTGCAGGAAGAATGGGCGTTATTGCCTCAATATGAGATTCATGACATCATTTACAGCATTCCCGTCGTTGTCAGGTCTGTATTGCTGCCAGAGGTGGTCACATCCAATACTGAGCACATGAACCAGTTGTCAGAACGTGTGTGCAAATCCGTTTAAGTTGAAAAAGAGAAACGAAGAACATTTTTTCTACCGTTATGCACGTTGCAGTTGATTACATTCTGAACTCTTTACTTTTTTTTATCACCTGTTTATACTGTTTTGAGGCAAAATAAACGAAACCTTGTTGCTTTAATTTTGGTCATCAGTGTTTGTATACATCTAAGACTGCTTAAGCATCCGTGAATGCCACGGCGCTTCAGTGGAAAACAGTACTTAGTATGAGCAGTGTCCATTCTGGGAACAGTCGACGTCTCTCAATAATCCTCTCAGAATAAGCTCCTAGCTCACGTTTTTAGCAGGCTGGCGTTCGTACTGTGTCCAGCTGTTCGATTACTAAGTTAGCCCGTAGAGGATAACCAAATCCCCCCACCCCAACTTCCACAAGCCAACCACTCTTTCCCTTGTACTAAAACTGTATTACTTTTTTTCTCGAGACGTTCGTATCCTTTTTTTAACATCTGTATTTGTCTCATTTTTGGTTTTGGTTTACTAAACTAGGTCGCTCACTGTGGATACTACTTTCATATCAAGACCTCGCGAGTACCCACCAGTGGCTGTTCACACGGATGTGTGCCCGTTTGAAAATATACTTCCAAGGGGTGACGGATGGGAGGAATATCTCGCCTGTGCCCAACGGTCGTTTCAGCGAAAAGCAGCACAAGATGCACTCCCCGCTCCCTGGTGTCCTGCTAAGCTGTCCTAGCCACGACGGCGCTGGCCGGTTCCTCACGTAGCCCCAAGGACACGCGATTAATCATTACCCATTCTTCAACAGCACAACATTTCACGATTTCGATGCCCCAGGTTTTCCTTCAACAAGAACCTTTGGTTCAGACGTACAGTTTCAGGAACTTCTGTCTCACTTCCACATCCAGTATGTGATATCAGCAGAGCTATATTTTGATAGAAAGCTCTTTTCACTCGTAACAAGCTACTCCTTGCTTCGGCCATTCTGCGTAATCCTTTCACTTCCTCCACTAGGTCTCATTCTCAATTTTAAAATTGAGCAAGTATAAGAGACAGACAAATAAAAATCAGGCAGGTGGGAAAAAGTAAGTAAATTGTTTGTTATTTAAAAATAATCGCCGTAACTCACATTTGTCCTGCTGTGAGACAAGAAGAACAGTGCTTTTCTACTCTCTTAGATGAGTAGGGCGCTGATGTACTCGCCGTTGAGCGAGCTGTACTGTGCATATCACCATCGCCACCACCACGGTAAATGGCTTCATGGAAAAATGTTGATGACTACCTTTGTAATCATGACTGTACCCACTTTATCTAGACTGTGTCATAACTTCGTAAAGAAGCCTGCAATTTCCCCAAAACCTGAAAGAAATCACGTGCAATTCCTATCTTAAATCAGGTAAAATCGTCAGATGATCGCGAAAACTACAGACCAGTATCCTTGCTGTGTTATCTGCTCAAAATTTTCTAGCAAATGTTATTGTTCCTTTTATTCACGCCGTAGAGCCAGTTCTAATGCAAGAACAAACACGTTTCAGACCAAGAATATGTTGCACATCACATTTCCTCCATTTCACGCAATTTATTGTAGATGGCTTAGAAAGCTGGGAAATTACAGGAGTAGCTTTTATTGACCTGACGGATATTTATGTCACTGTCTGTCACCGTGCAGTGTCATAAAAGATCTACGGGATAGCGTAAGATTCCTCCCAGACACGAGATTTCATATTTCATGTGGTATTTCACGGCCAGCGTTGTCGATGATGGTATCAAAAAAATGGCTTGCCACAATGAAGTGTTCCTTCACCAGTGTTGTTCAACATCTATACCAATGACCAACCACGTCCAGTGAACACGAGTAATTTCCTTTGTTCCGACGACCTGGCATTAGCAAATCAATGGAAGTCATTTTAAAATGCTGAAGTTTACCGGAAACATGCAGTGAGAGTATTGAATTTCTGTTCTTGTGACAACTTCGTCCAAAACCAGGTAAAAATCGATTGTGTGCGTTCTACCTTTATGAAACGTCCCCTTAGAACAATTATACATGACTGTGCTTAAACTGACACACAATATTTTTTTTAGCGCAACGCAATCTGACTTTCAGTAATACCTACAAGAGAATGGCCCTGACTAAATTAACCTATACGTTTCACAAGTCACTTACCTCACAAAAATCTTCGTTACTCGAACTACTGCAATACAGCGAGCGCCACTACTGCCAGCTAAATAAAAGATTCAAACTACGGAAGGCACTAACTACTGATAGGCATAGTTAGCAAATGAAAGATTTTAATAGAGGACAAACAATGTATTTACCTTAATAGTCATAATATATATATATATATATAGCAGTTCATGCCATCCAGTCTTGCAAATTTCAAAACTCCGCCATCTCTCTCCCCACATCCACCACTGCTGGCGGCTCACCTCCAACTGCGCAACGCTACGCGCTGTTCACATCCAGCTGCCCAACACTACAATGGCAGACAACAATGCAAACTAGTCACAGACTGCACGCAGCACAGCCAGTGATTTTCATACAGAGCGCTACGTGGCGTTATCAATAAGAAAACCTAAACAGCCTACTTACACCTTAAGCAGAATGCGGTACTTCGCAAATTTAACATAACATGACAAGGGATACAATCAATAAATGAGCTCTGCCCAAAATATCAGGGAGTTACTATGAATCGTACTCTGACATACAAACAGCACTAAAAGAACGCGGAAATGAAGGTGGATAGCAGAAATAATATCCTTGTCAAGACCACTGGTAGCACGTGAGGCTCTCGACCACAAACCCTAAAAACGACGGCAGTAGCAACATTTTACAGTGCTGCAGAGTGTGTACGCCAAGTCTGGTACAAATCTGCCGACACGAACATAGTTGGCAACGCGCTAAACGAAACGTGTAGTCTTATTACAGGTTGACTAAAACCAATACCGCTTGTAAAACTTTATCGGCCACCAGATATAGCTCCACCAGATATTCGTCATGAAGTATATGTCAACGCGGAGAGAGCAAATCAAGCTCGTCAGGAAATCCAGCACATAGTTCAGGACACATGACGTCATTCAACTGTGTGAAAACAAAACTGCTGGGCGAAATTCGCTAGCGATACAGGTGCAATTTGTGTACGAATATGTGAAATATATGTGACACGTCCATATGTGGGCAAAGGCAGAGGTAAAAAAAGACCTTCTAAACCACAGGGTCGATTTGAATTAAACTTGGTACACATATTACTTAAATAAAATCGATCGCTATTCTTTATTTTCAATTACCGGTTTCGGGCTAGCTGCCCATCTTCAGATCATGTGTTGTAGTTACAGAGTAACTTGTCCGTACAGAACACACAGTTCACTGTCATAAGTAAAGAAATGTACTTTACTTATGACAGTGAACTGTGTGTTCTGTACGGACAAGTTACTCTGTAACTACAACACATGATCTGAAGATGGGCAGCTAGCCCGAAACCGGTAATTGAAAATAAAGAATAGCGATCGAAGACTGAAACGTCATATTTTATTTAATGAACGATCGCGGAATTCCCAGTGAGACAACCATGTCTAGTTTTGATAAACATATTACTTACTATCTGGAAAGAAATACTTTCCTTATCCAGGTAAGAACCAGCAACCTCCTATTGGGGTGCGACGATAACGTGGAGAGAGGAGGGGCAGGAAGAGATAGACAGACAGAGAAGGGAAGGAGAACATGGACATAGTTATGGCGAAGGAGGAGATGGATAGAGAGAGGGGAAGGGGAAATAGACAGGGTAAGGGAAGAGGAGGAGATGGCCAGAGAGAAGAGGAGATAGACAAACGTAGCGGCAAAAGGAGATGGAGTAATAGAACGCTCGGTACGCTACCAGTAGGCCTATGTAGAATCGAAATGGTTTTCCATAAGGTCCAATGGCTTTCCATCTACTGAACGACTTCAACAGATTTTTCTGTCCTGTGGTCATTTATTTCGATATCTATCATTTACGTTCCTGCAACGATTTATAGCGTGAACTGCAGTACGATCACTCTCAGAAAAACAGTTACGGAGAAAGGAGTTTAGTCTTTCGTCCTTCTATCTGCCATCCTTCGTTTCGGTGCATTATGGCCGCAAGTGTCTGAACAGATGGTTTCGATTCGTTTACCAAGTTAACATATGATCAAAACTTCTTAGGATTTTCTGTCATATCGGTAGACCCAATTTTGATTTGGGCTTGGTTGAACGGTACATGCATGGTTCACGGTACGTTAATTTTGACTTCGTTCTGTTTCTTTTGTTGTGAGGCTGTGGCTACTTTTAAATTGACAATGAAACTCACTTAGCTTGCGAAGCAGTTTCCTGACATGACTGCCGAACCACGGGAAGTTTTTCTCATCCCTCACAACTTTTTCGACACACACACATCTAAAAAGTATCGTACAAACCGCCGAACTTCGTCTATTTATGGTCAACATTTTCAGTACTGGAGATGAATGTTTCATGTTGTCCACTCAGGTAATCTTTCATTACGACCGTTAGTTTTGACCTGTCACGAATCGATTATTGTACAGACAGCAAAAGATTCCACTCCTGAAATATAAATTCTCACTCCCACTTCTCTATTAACAAACTTTTGTATTTTGTCGATAGATACAGAACGTGAATTATTCCAGGACACAGTTACGTAAAGTTTTAGCAAACATTTATAAGACCTATTTTGAATGGAGAGATCTTGCATGACCTTTGCAGTGAGATAAAAAAAGGTGCAAGGTCATGAAAATGAGGTGTATCATACAAAACTCCATGACTGTGTCCGGAGGACCCTCAAGGTGGCGCCCAACCGCCCGTGTCATCGCGCGTCTTTCGAATGCGGTATGGTGGGACATAAGGACAGCTCACCGCTCCCCCGTCGGTTGGTGACTTTCTAGGTCTTAAAGCACCTACTTTTACTACAAATAGGTCCTCAGTTGGTATTACGTGCCTGAGTAGTCCCGGTTCCAATTCTCTCACCAAGGAAAAATCCCTAACAACACCAGGAATTGTATTCTTCGCAACGGTAGAAGAATGCAAAATGATGTTCTGATAATAAATCCCTTCCATCTGACTGGTTAATTGTAATTCTTAGAATCTGCGTGCTGAAACTGCGAGATGTGCCATATTGCTTCGAGTACTCACGTTAATTGGTGTCTACCTCTTCAGATTTTAAGTTGAATCTCTAACTTTTGATTGGGTCTTATTTACATGTTCGTAGCCTAGATTTCCTGAATCTTCTTTAGAAAATCGTCACGCATGCCATTTAACAAATAAACAACAACAATAACTTGTTAAGTAATGATTCTGTAGCGTTTTTAAAAATATTTTTCTGGTACGAGAACACTGTCGTGTAGGTGTTGTAAACGCACTGTGTAAACCTATTGACCTACACACTGTGCCAGCTTCTATTAAGAAGTCAGCGGCACTAGTATAGCAAAACTAAAAGCAGTGTCTCTCCTGGATTTAGCAACGAGAAATAATGAAGCAGGAATACTGTGATCCAAGATTTACTGTAGGTAAGCTGGAAAGAGCGCGGAAAAATTTTCTTACAGTATGAAGGCCGTCTGTGACTGAAACTCTAACAGAACAAGGTCTTTCACTTGCGGTATGCGCGTGTCCCTCTGACTCTCAAACATTCTTTAATAAATGAAAGTAACGTAAGTCGTATTTTCAGGAAAATGTCATTACTACAGAGACTTTTTACGACTTTAATTTCTCTTCGAAGAAAGCTGATTGTGGAATTCAGGCGCTAGGCAGGCACTGGCGGTAAACTGTTATGAACTTTTTAATAATGAACCGATCGTGAAGTTTAAGGTGAAGCAGTAAAAGTCAGCACTCATTCCAATAAATGCGTGGATCGCCCTCGGGCGATAATTGGAATTGGGTTCTCTGGGCAAAGAAAGGTCTCTTGATCCCTTAACTTACACTGACCCTTCGGGCTCTTCGAACATCAGTTGGCAGGCAAATTCAAGGTGAAAGCTAACAACCATTGCCTTGTAGCAGAAGGAAGCCGTTAAGCAGAAAATTAACCAATCTGCGTGAATGTGGTCTGATGCGTATGCATACTTGAACAATGCTATTAGTAGTAACCATCTGCTACCACAATATTTTAATAGAAGACAAGGGATAAGCCTACACAGGAGATTTGTTCTAACACCTAAAAACATAGCACTTTTGTATGCACTGCTTTAAAGTGCCAGATACTTAAGTGTGATCTGCAGAGTATCCTTGTAGATGCAGAGATAGCCAAGTTTCTTGACAACATGAGGGCGTGTGTGTAAGTTTCGTATTAACGATATTGTTTCCGCCATAGCTGTTATTTCAATAGCAACATTCTGTTCTTTACATCAAAACACCTGGATGTTTTCGGGCCAAATCTCGTTTACAAATGGTTACTCGTATATGACCATGCACGTGTCAACATGTGGCTGGACATGCGTAGTAGCTATTTATTCGATTCGGAAACAAAAACAATACATGTTGTTCTTCTCTTTCCTAGTTTCTCCCTTAAATAGATCGATATGTTAATCTGGATTTGGCATTATTAATGGGCCGGCCATTGTGGCCGTGTGGTTCTAGGCGTTTCTGTCTGGAACCGCGCAACTGCTAGGGTCGCAGGTTCGAATCCTGCCTCGGGCATGGATAACTGTGATGTCCTTAGATTAATTGGGTTTAAGTAGTTCTAAGTTCTAGGGGACTGATGAACACAGATGTTAAGTCCCATAGTGCTCAGAGCCATTTGAACCATTATTAATGGTAGAAGGTGGCGGGGTGGCGGGATCCCGTCGTTGTGCCCCCCCCCCCCCTTCCCGGGACGGAATTTGTGTAACTAATCTGTCTTGTGTCTAGTGTCGTCCCATGTAAAAGTGTTGGAACGTGTTCGAAATGTTTGCGAATCGTGTAATAGCAGAAGGACGTGGGTACCAGCTCGATATTCACCTAGATGGCTATGGGAAAAGTCTGAAAAACACATCCAGATTGTCCAGCACATCGACCCTCGTCCTTTGTCCACCTGGAGGATTCGATCCGGGGCCAACGTGCCTCCACGAATCCCGGAAGCACGATGTTATTGCACGCGGATATAAAACCGAGTGCGCAAAAAAAAGAAAAATTGTGTATGTAATCAAATCTGTCTTCTCCTACAGTTTTTACCTCTACAGTTCCCTCTACCACCACGGACGTTGTTCCCAGATGCCTTAATACAAGTCCTGTCATACTCTGCTTCTTGTCTTTATTCTCCATGTGTTCCTTCCTTGCTGATCCTGCGAAAGACCTCGTCATTCCCTACTTATCAGTCAACTTTATTTTGAACATTCTTCTGTAGCACCATTCCTCAAAAGCTTCGATACTCTTCTCCTCCAGTTTTCCCGTAGCCCGAGATTCACTACCGTTCTCCAAAAATACATTCTCAGAAATTTCTTCCCAAAATTAGGGCCTGTGTTTGATACTAGAAGACTTCTCTTGGCCAGGAATGCCCTCTTTGTCTGAGCTAGTCCTCTTTTTATGACCTTCTTGCTCCGTCCATCACTGTAATTTTGCTTGCGAGGTAACGAAATTCCTTTAACTTCGTCTACTTCGTGATTCGTAGTCCTAAAATTTCTAGCAATTCACATTTCTGCTACATCTCATTACCTTTCTCTTTTTCCGGTTTACTCACAATTCGTATTCTCATTTGACACCTCATTCCGTCCAACAGACCTTGCAATTTTTCTTCACATTCACTGAGAATAGCAATGTCATCAGCGACTCAAATCACTGATACCCTTCCACCCTGAATTTTAATCCCGTTCTTGAACCTTTCGTACCTGTCATTGCTTCTTCGATGTATAGAGGCGAAATCCTACTTAATCCGAGAAACTCGGTCTTTGTTTTCCAGTCTCGTTGTTCCCTCTTGGTTCTTGTATGTATGGTCTATTCCTGCTATTTCCCTACAGTTTATCCCTATTTTTCTAAGAATTTCGAACATCTGGATCCATTTTACTTAGTCGAACGCTTTCTCCAGGTCGAAGAATGCTATGAGCGTATCTTGATTTTTCTTCAGCCTAGAGAACTGCCTCTCTCGTGCCTGTACCCTTCCTAAAGCCAAACTGATCGTTCTCTAACTGATCCCCAATTTTCTTTCCCATTCTTTTGTATATTATTTTTATAAGTAGTTCGGATGCATGTGCTGTTAAGCTGATTGTGCGACAGGTTTCACACTTATCTTCTCTTTCTGTCTTCGAAATCATGTGAATGATGTTTTGCGACAGTCTTCTACATTCTGTCTACCAACGTCAACAGTCGTTTTGTTGCCACTTCCCCCGATGATTTTAGAAATTCCGATGAAAAGTTATCAGTCCCTGCTGCCTTATTTGATTTTAAGTCTTACAAATCTCTCTTAAATTCTGATTCTAATTCTGGATCCCCTATCTCTTCCCTATCGACTCTTATTTCTTGCGCTGTAACGTAATCAGAAAAATCCTCCCCCTCAAAGAAGGCTTCAGTGCAGTCTTTCCATCTATAAGCTCTCTCTTCTGCGTTTTCCCATAGCATTCTTAATGGTACCACCCTTGTTTGTAATTTCAGCGAAGGTTGTTTTGTGTTTTCTAAATCCTGAATCAGTCCTCACGATGATCATTTCTTTTCGATTTCTTCGTATCTTCCCTGCAGCCATTTCGCCTTGGCTATTTATTTACTCCAAAGGGATTTATACTGCTGTATTGTTGTCTTTACCTGAATGTTTTAGTACTTTCTTCTTTCGTCAATCATTTGAAGTATTTCGTCTCTTATCCAAAGTTTCTCGGCTTCCTTGTAGCCAAGTTTGTCTGTCCAACACCTGTGATTGAGCTTTATAGAGATGTACCCTCCTCTTCAACTGAGCCGCCTACGCTACTGTCCCTTATCGCAGTATCCACGTTCTTAGAGGACGCCAAAAGCGTCTCGGTATTTCTCAGACTTCAGTATCCAGTTTCCTTTCACGCTGATTCCTTCGGACGATCCTCTTAAACTTCAGTCTATTTTTCACCATTACTAAATTGTGATCTGATTAACATCTGATTTCGGAATCTCTGTCAGACCATGATGTAATCCACATGGAACCTTCCCGCGTGCCCCCGTCTTTTCCAAGTATACATTCTCCTCTTGTGATACATACCATCTGGGATTTATTGAAGAGCTCAGTTAGTCTGCCGGCCGGAGTGGCCGTGTGGTTCTAGGCGCTACAGTCTGGAGCCGAGCGACAGGTTCGAATCCTGCCTCGGGCATGGATGTGTGTGATGTCCTTAGGTTAGTTAGGTTTAATTAGTTCTAAGTTCTAGGCGACTGATGACCTCAGAAGTTAAGTCGCATAGTACTCAGAGCCTTTTTTTTTCAGTTAGTCTTTCGCTTATTTTGTTCCTAACTCCCGTGACCCTTCCTCCTATTCCTTTCTCTACAGCCACATTTCAAACCCCCATGACTATTAAATCTTCATCTCCCTTTGCATATTGAGTTACCTGTCCACTATCCTTGTATACTTTTTCTATCTCTTCATTTGCTGCTTACGAAGTTAGCATGTATATCTGGACTATTGTTGTCGGTGTTGGTTTGAAGTCCATTCTGATGAGAACATCCCTTTAAAGTAACTCGCTCTTTCTCCCACCTTCCTGTTCACAAGAAATTCTGCTAACATTATACCATTTTCTGCTGCTGTTGAACAGAAACCATCGCAACAAGGTCTCTCAACGTTGAGGACACTCTCATTCGAGATGATCAACGGATGACAATCACACTCCTCGTTGCACAACTGGACGCCTCTGTTGGTAATGCTGACACATCCGCCCGCCGGATGGGATACTCAAAGGTGTGTTGCTGAATGTAACATGTACCTCATCTGGCTCTTATGCCTTTCCACTGTTAAGCGATTGTAGCTGCTTTTCTACGCTGCGATTCGGCGCTCTGAGATGACTGAGACCGTATTACGATCTTGAGAGGTGATACGTTTTCAGAAGACCGAAATAAGTACTTCGATTTTTTCTCTGTTGTCTTCCGGTTGGTGCCAGTATGTTCACTGATTTTACATGAGACCGGAACTCTTAAGATCGGTTTCCAAAATTTTACTTTCAAATTCATTGAACGCATCTCTTATTGCTCTCCTTCCTTACACATATTTTCACTTGGTTCACTTTCTATTCTTCAGCAAGGTCTTTGATGAAAGTCTCCTTGGTACCGCAGCAACTTTCTTTTTTTAGTCATCTGTCTTCTGACTGGTTTGACGTTGCTGCCCGCCACAATTTCTCTCCTGCGCCAACCTCTTTAACTCAGAATAGCACTTGCAACTTACGTTCTCAATTAGTTGCTGGACGTATTCCTCTACAATTTTTACAGTCGACAGCTCCCTCATTCTACAGCTCTCTCTAGTTCCATGAGATGTCTTCCATAAGTGGTTAACAGATGTCCTATCACCCTGTCCCTCCTTCTTCTCAGTGTTTCCCATATATGCATTTCCTTGCCAATTCTGCGGGAAATCTCCTCATTCCTTACCTTATCAGTCCATCTAATTTTCAACATTCTCCTGTAGCACCACACCTTAAGTGCTTCGAGTCTCTTCTTTCCAAGTTTTCTCACCGTCCATGTTCCACTGCTATACAATGCTCTGCTCCAAACGTACAGTTTCAGAAATTTCTTCCGCAAATTAAAACCTATATTTGATACTAGTAGACATCTCTTGGTAAGGAATGCACTTTTTCCAGTGCTAGCCTGCTATTTACGTCCTCCTTGCTCCGTCAGTCGAGGTTACTTCGCTGCCTAAATAGCAGAAATCTTTAACTTCATTTACTTCGTAATCCCCAATTCTGATATTAAGTTTCTCGCAATTCTCATTTCTGCTACTCCTCATTACTTTCGTCTTTTTTCCATTTACTCCCAATGTATATTCTGTACTCATTAGACTGTTCATTCCATTTACCAGATTCTGTTATTCTTCTTCACTTTCACTGAAGATGGCAATACCGTCAGCAAATCTTCTCATTGGTATCCTATCATCTTGTATTTTAGTTCCACTCTTGAAGGTTTCTTTTATTTCCGCCGTTTCTTCTTCGATATATAGACTGAAAAGTAGCTACGGAAGACTGCATCACTGCCTTACTTCCCTTTCAATCCGAGCACTTCGTTCTTGGTCTTCCACTGTTACCTCTCGGAATTTGTGCATATTGTAAATCAATCGTCTTTCCCTATAGCTTACCCTGTTTTTCTCAGAATTTCAAACGTCTTGCACTATTTGACATTGTCAAACGTTTTTTCCAGATCGACAAATCCTATGATCATGTCTTGCTTCCATTATAAAGCGCAACGTCAGAATTGCCTCTCTCGTGCCTTTACCTTTCCTAAAGCCAAACTGATTATGATCTAACAGATCTTCAATTTTCTTTCCCCCTTCCTCTGAATATTATTCTCATCAGCAACTTAGATGCATGAACTTTTCAACTAATTGTACGATAATTCTCGCACTTGTCGGCACTTGAAAACTTCATAATTGTGTGGATGATGTTTTTCCGAAAGTCATTCTACACACCAACGTGAATCGTCGTTTTTTTTTTCCACTTCCCCATTCATTTCAGAAATTCTGGTGGAATGTTATCAATCCGTTCCGCGTTATTCGATCCCAAGTCTTCAAAAGCTCTCTCAGCTTCTGATTCTAATGGTTGATCCCCTATCACTTCTGTATCGACTACTGTTTCTTTTTCTATCGCGCCATCAGACAAGTCTTCTCCTCATAGAGGCGTTCAGTGTACTTTTCCCACCTATCCGCTCTCCCCTCTGCATTTAACAGTGCAATTCCCATGGCACTCTTAATGTTACCACCCTTGCTTTTAATTTCACCGAATGTTGTTTTGAATTTTCTGCATGCTGAACCAGTCCTTCCGACAATCATTTCTTTTTCGGTTTTCATGCAGCCATTTCGCCTTAGATTCCGTGCTCATTTCTTATTTATTTCGTTTCTAAGTGACTTGAATTTCTATACTCCTGAATTTTCCTGGATTTTTTTTTTTACTTTGTTCTCTCATCGATCAACTGAAGTATTTCTTCCGTTATATATTGTTTCTTCGCAGCAACTCTCCAGTAAGTCAATGAAACCGCGGTGGCTCATTCTCATCCGCTAGAACGACGTTCGTATCTACTTGTCGATAGTGTATTCAACGCATTATTTTGAATTTTATCTGTTTGTGCTTCACATCTTTGATGTTTCTCCACATTTTTGATGCTGACTACTCAGATACTCTCCAATCTATATCCCGTTACTCTTGCCAAGGAAAGTATTTTTCTACCTTTCTTGACATTCAGGTTTCTTCTGTCTGTAGGAAACTCTCCAACGAACCGTTTTATTATTCCATTTATTGGGGGTCTTGTTTCACTTCGTGGCCAGCCAGTTGCCATTTGAACGTGGCATCTCTCGAGACAATGTCTGTAATGTGTGTTTCTCTTCTGATCACTACGTACCTAACCCTCTATGGACGACCTCGACAAATTTGTGACGCTTAAATTATATTGCTGTATCTGCACAGCGCGAAGCTTTTTCTCGCAGGTGACGAGCGTAGCAGCTTCGTAGCGCTTCAAACTACAAGTATTAGAAATGGCGCAGCGCTCAGGAAATTTTTTCAACTACGTCAACAGTTGCATCTTGGGAGTTGAGTGAAGCGTGGTCGTGTGCATTTCAGCTGTCTATATTTATTACCATTGGTGTTGAAAAACTTAAGTTATCAACTATATGTAAAAATTGTGTGACAGAGATTACTTTGAGGTATATCTGGATAAAAAAACAATTACCATAACAATTACTGCCAGAATGTGAGAGCTTATGCTTTAAACGCTACAACTTTTTCAACTCAGGCACTTGTACAGAAACTGTTGTTCTTTCTAAAAAATGAATCCTGCAGCATTTTATGGGAAGAAAAGAGTGTTGTGGCGCGTGTAGCTGGTGGAGAGAGTGAGGGCAGTTGCCTGAGTGCCTCGTGTAATGATAATGACGAGGATTATGTGCCAACAAGTAGGGAATCTATGTCCAGCAGTTCTGAAAATGGTATGGTCTTTGCTTTATCACTTGGTTGCACTGTAGCAATATGTACAGCTATGTATTATATTTGTTACTTCCAGGTATCAGTGATGAGGATGATACCAATGTTCCTGACGCAGACAACATTTCGGCTCCTTCGTCACCAAGTGCACCCAATAAGCGAAGACCAGTTTGATCAAACATTATCAAAGCCATAGTTCTCGTGACATACCACAGTGGCTAGGCTCCATCCCTGAATCTACTGCAATGAAGGAGCCAGTGGATTATTTCAAACACTTCTTTGACAGTCAACTATTGGAACATATAACGCAACAATCAAACTTGTATTCTGTTCAGAAGAATCCAAGTAAAGCTCTCCAGCCGTCTGTCAGTGCACTGGAACAATTTATCGGAACAGTGTTTCATATGTCACTTGTCACTGTACCACGCACACGAATGTATTGGTCCAGCTTATTTGCGTCTCTTACGTATCGGACGTGATGAGTCGAGATTGGTGGGAAGACATAAAATCCAATCTCAATTTCAATGACAACACCAGAATGACTGATTCAGAAGGTACTTGCAAAGACAAACTTTTCAATATTAGGCCACTGATAAGTTATTTGCTCGAAAAATTCAACAAACTACCTACCGACAGGATGCTATGTGTCGATGGTACCCTTCAAAGGAATGTCTAGTTTGAAACAATATATGCCAAAAAAGCCTCACAAGTGGGGTTATAAAATATATATTTTATACGACAACAAAGGAATTGTGTACAATTTCGAAGTGTATTGTGGGAAACGTGATCCACTGGAAGGAATGGAAGATTTAGGGGCTAACGCCAATGTTGTTATGCGTCTTTTAAGGTTATTCTACAACAAAGAAACCATTTGTTATATTTTAACAATTGGTTCACGACAATACCACTGCTTACAGAGCTTGCACACATGAAGATTTTTTGTCTGGGCACAGTTAGAGCCATAGATTACTTGGATGCGTGTTGACAACTGATAAAGATTTGAAAAAAGAGGGGAGAGGTGCATGCGATGAACGAGAGGCAGATATTGATGGACAGTGTGTGAGAGTTGTCAGATGGTTTGACAACAGATCCGTAGTACTTGCCTCTACTTTTTCTATTGCAGAACCAATAAGTAAGGTGAAACGATGGGATAAAAAGGCCAAAGCAAAGGCTGAAGTCGACTGCCCGTCAATACTTCTTCTTTACAACCAATTTATGGGAAGAGTAAATCTTTTAGACTCACTGATTGCACTATACCAGATAAACATCAGATCCAAAAAGTACTACCATCGTTTACTTTTTCACTTCCTTGATTTGGTGGTAGTGAAATGGTTGCTGTACAGAAGAGACTGTGATTCTTTTGGTGTAAGCAAAAATAAACAAAGGCAACTTTGTCAGTTCAAGGCTGAAATAGCTGAAGCGTTGTGCAAAGTGAACAAGGACTTGAGTGGGAGAATGAGAGGTATACCTTCCTCAAGTATTGATGTCGAATATGTAAAGAAGAAGAACCTAGGACATGCATCTAAGCCAATCCCCCAAAGGGTTGTTCGTCAGGACGATGTTGGACAATGGCCAGTTGTGTCTGACAAGAGAGGTAGATGCAAAAAGCCAAACTGCAAAGGAAGTCCATCAATTGTGTGCCAGAAGTGTGGTGTACATTTGTGAATCGAGAGAAAAAGGAACTGTTTTCCTGACTTTCATAGGGAATGAGAGGTATGCAAGTCAAACGTGTTAAAGTCATAAATATTTTCAATTGTAAGAAAAGTATATATGTTTGTATTCGCTCTCCAACATTTAATTACCCGGTATCCTTAAATGCCTATCGTAACAAATTTGTAACGTTAAAAATATATATTGTTTAAGCATGACTTTTTGCATTTTTAATCAAAATATGTTTAAAGTGACCCCTAAGTAATACAAATATAGCATTTAGAGTTTTTTTGTTTGTATTAGGTCATAATTCTGTCCATAAAGGGCTAATCTTGTCCCTGTAGGTGAATTGCAGTATACGCGTTTTACAGCTGACTGTACACTTGTAACTCATCAGTAGTCGCCTTTACACAGTTAGTGCTGTAAGTTGTTGCACGTAGGACTCGCGTTTTGTGCACTTTCATATTTAGGTTCAATGGAGATTCCTTATTGCTCAGGAAGAACTAAAGCTTTTCTAAACCCTGTTCGACTCAAGTTCTGCCCTTGTGATTGGCTTTCATTAGTTGAAATTTCTGGCCAGGATGAATCTGTTCCCAAAAGGTTTAATATCGCCATGGTAAATTTTGGATCGTTGAATATGTAGACCCAGGACCTGTTTTTCCGATATTCCTTTCCAAACCGACTACTGTGGGGGAAAAGTCCAGTTCTTGCATCACTGTAGATAGGGTTTTTCGTTTCTTCCCTTATGAGAACGATGTCACCTGGTAACCGGAAGTGCTCCAGGAAATGGCTATCAGTTTTTATCCCTGTGGCCAAGCCTTTGAAAACTTCTTAGATGCTGGACTCTAAATATACTAAAATACTTCCTAGATTGAACGCCACTGCCATAGGTTTTTTTGCTCCACACGTTCCGATGCGTCAAGTCATGCACTTCGGGTACGGTAATTTTAGCCATTTTTTTTAATTTTCAATTATTATAAGTAAATCTTTTCCTAGTGACATCCGGGCATTCTTCACTACTACACTTCATGCCTATGACAGTTTGAACGCTTCTTTGAAAGGTGGAAGCCTAGTTAGTAAAGTCTTTAGAGAGTGTTTCTAGGATCTAGGCACTTCTTCAGCCGGTGGACCGGCACCGAGCTGTAACGAGAACAAATGGCGCCGTGCGCTGCACTCTCCTCAATTGCACTGTGATGGCCGAAACTCGCAAAGCCAACTGCTCGGTATTTAGCGAGTTAGCACTACGGACCTATTTTCGACGCTTTTAATCGTTCCGCTGCGCCGATATATTTTCTCCCTGAATCCCG
This sequence comes from Schistocerca cancellata, assembly GCF_023864275.1. Classification (NCBI taxonomy): domain Eukaryota; kingdom Metazoa; phylum Arthropoda; class Insecta; order Orthoptera; family Acrididae; genus Schistocerca; species Schistocerca cancellata. Next base: position 266,779,664 of record NC_064627.1, read on the forward strand.
TTGTTAAATACGAAACTGTATTGGTCACGGCAATTAAGGTCAAATACGCTATTACAGCTTTGTCGGGCGAGTTATTCTAGGAAAGAGAAATAGTTAATACCCTAATAGAACTAAAGCATTTTTTGTAAGGTTTTTTTACTTTCAGGAGTTTTACAAGTGCTCTTTGCTCATTAAGCGGTTATTAATCTTTTTAACTCAAATGCCAGCCGCTGTGGCCAAGCGGTTCTAGGCGCTTCAGTCCGGAACCGCGCTGCTGCTACGGTCGCAGGTTCGAATCCTGCCTCGAGCATGGATGTGTGTGATGTCCTTAGGTTAGTTAGATTTAAGTAGTTCTAAGTCTAGGGGACTGATGACCTCAGTTGTTATGTCCCATAGTACTTAGAGCCATTTGAACCATTTAACTCAAATTCGAAGAAAGGTTTTTTATCCGAAAGTTCTATAAAGGATTTCACGAGAAACATCAATGATCTATGTATAAAGTTAGTCAGATAAAAGAATTATTTTCTTAGAGAGCTTGGTACAAATTCAGAAAAAACTGCTCCAATGACGTAGAGTACTAATTAACAGTACATTGGACATTAGGAGCATACAGGTCTCGGTATTAAATTTCCTTGGACACTAGGGTAGAAATACAGAGGAAACATTTTAACAACATACATCAGTTTTCTTCTTTCAAATAGTCTAATGTCCGATCATGTTTGTTCAGTTTGCTCAGTATTCTCATACATTCTCTTTTGCTCCTTGCTTTCTTCTGATTCGCTTGTTTCAAAATTCCCTCACGAGAACGACTTTTTTCATAGCCTGCCGGAGGGTCTTCTATACACTTCCATCTAAAAAAAAAAAAGGAGGAAGGAAGGTTAGGCTCAATAGAGACGGTAATTATGGGGAATTAATACGCGCATTCTTATCAAACGACGCAGTCTGGGTTTTGCCTTGAGCGATTTTGTGACAACACGGAAAATTAATTTCAATGGCCGGACGGGGATCTGAACCGTTGTCCTCCTGATTCCGCTGTGCTAATGATTGCCCCACCTCGTACAGTTTATCGATCTGTTCCTCTTAATGGAATTGGTAGTGTCAAATTCTTTTGCTTTTGAGACCTTAATTTGAGTACTCATATAAATAAAATTAAAAGTTAAATTAAAATGTGCTCTAATATTAAAAATACCACAAAAAATTTAAATATCACTTCGTTGTTTCCAGCATCCAAAGACTACCCTGATCAATTGTCCCTACCCTTGTTTTACTTCTGTTTACTTTCTTCAAGTAACACTCTTCATTCCGTTCAGACATTGTTCCAAGTCCTATTGTTCCAAGTCCTTGGCAGTACCTTGTCCCCAAAGCTTCGCCCATAGATGGTTCGACACATTATTCAACACACTTCCTCTTTCCCGTCTCTGTGCCAACCTCCTGCAATTTATTTAACTTTAATCTGCATTTACTAACCAATAATTTACGATCACAGCCTGCATCTGCTGTGTGACAGATTTTGTAGTTTAAAACCCGGTTACCGAATAATTCTCTTGTCACTAAATCGTCTCTTCAAACTTTCTCATTTCTCCACGTATCTCAACGTATCCGTATCTCAGGATGAGCCATGTACAAAGTACTTTTTCATTATATCACTGTTTTACTTGGCACACAATGTTGTCGACAACGTAATGAGTTTTATTCTAGCATGTTGAGCCAAGTATAATACGTATAACTGCTGTTTGATAATACGAGTATAGCACCAACAGTAATGTCGCTGTTTATTATTCCATTGATAGTCGTGTATAGCTATCTTTCGTTATCACTCTGTTTAAATTTTTGTACCGTAAGCTATATTACATGCTATATTACACTGGCACATCTCAAAAAGTATAGTGTGACTGCTATTATCTGTCTACAAAATGTTGTTTACGCCCCACGTAATTAACACGTCTGTCCGCATTTTTTCACCATACATAGTACTGAAATCTGCGATTACTATTGGAACCTAACATCAAGGAAAGTTATTTAAAACTCTGTGATTGGGATCTTACTTCAAGAAAAATTTATTTGAGACCCTGTGATTACTATTGCAATCCGACTTCCAGGAATATTATTTAACTCTCTGCTCCTTTCAAATGAATAGCGCTTCCACATTATCTTCAGCGTCGGCCGAAAAGTTCTGTAAGCATGCAGTAACATTCAGTTCTTTGTTGCCTGTAGACGTGGTGGCGCTGCGATGTGTTGCGGCAAACCTTCCTTGCGTTGTTCCCGTAGGTAAATAGTTGATGCAAATAATACAGACATCACGTCTTATGCAACAATTTAATTACCTCTCACCCAGACTGTGCACACTGCGTAGCACACTGTCAAAATTCGAATGTTTCAATCACTTATCAACACGCTTCTTCCTTCGCATAAATTAGTACCAGTCATCTCTCCCCCACTGTTTCGAAATCAGCTGTCTTAATTCTCTCAGCCCCTTCTCTCTATCTGCCTGTCCCAGCTTCTCTGTCCATGTCTTCCATCTGCTCACATCTGTCTCCCTGCCTATTCCTTCTGATTGTTCTGGGCGCCACCCATAAGGGTACATCTGTTCAGCTGACGCCCTGCGGTAGCGATCCTGCGGCTCGTACGCCACTTTCCATACATTGTACCACATTTCGACATGTGATGCAACCTTATTCTTCCAATATTTTCTAGTCATGAGTGGTGTTTTCCGTTAATCCGATAATTAACTACTACAACCTCTACGGTTCACTGCAGGGTAATATTATATGTTCAGGGATCTAGGAAGTGTGATAATTTACCACGGAATCAACTGGAAGTTGATATCAGAGCTTAACGTAGATTTCGACGTATAAACCTTATTGTATGACTCTTAAACCAAGTGTTTTCAAGGATTATATCGTGATCCGTGTAAAATTGTTACAAGTGGCTCCATTTTCGTTTCTTTTCCCCAGTTCTTATTGTCCTACGATTTTTCCTTCTATTCCTAATTCTACTATCGAATTCTAGTCCCTCATCAAAGACAAACTTTCGTATTATTAAAATCTCTGAATACACTATGTGATCAAAAGTATCCGGACACACCAAAAACATACGTTTTTCATATTTGGTGCATTGTGCTGCCACCTACTGCCAGGTACTCCATATCAGCGAGAGAGCAGAATGGGCGCTGCGAGGAACTCAAAGACTTCGAATGTGGTCAGATGATTAGGTGTCACTTGTGTCATACGTCTGTACGCGAGATTTCCACACTCCTAAACATCCCAAGGTCCACTGTTTCCGATGTGATAGTGAAGTGGAAACGTGAAGGGACACGTACAGCATAAAAGCATACAAGCCAACCCCGTCTGTTGACTGACAAAGACCGCCGACAGTTGAAGAGGGTCGTAATGTGTAATAAGCAGACACCATCCAGACCATCACACAGGAATTCCAAACTGCATCAGGATCCACTGCAAGTATTATGACAGTTAGGCGGGAGGTGAGAAAACTTGGATTTCATGGTTGCGCGGCTGCTCATAAGCCACACATCACGCCGGTAAATACCAAACGACGCCTCGCTTGGTGTAAGGAGCGTAAACATTGGACTACTGAACAGTGTAAAAACGTTGTGCGGAGTGACGAATCACGGTACACAGTGTGGCGATTCGATGGCAAGGTGTGGGTATGGCGAATGCCCGGTGAACGTCATCTGCCAACGTGTTCAGTGCCAACAGTAAAATTCGGAGACGGTGTTGTCATGGTGTGATCGTGTTTTTCCTGGAGGGAGTTTGCACTCCTTGTTGTTTTGCGTGGCACTATCACAGCACAGGCCTACATCTTTTAAGCACCTTCTTGCTCCTCACTGTTGAAGAGAAATGCCGGAATGGCGATAGCATCTTTCAACACGATCGAGCACCTGTTCATAATGCACGGCCTGTGGTGGAGTGGCAACACGACCCCAACATCCCTGTAACAGACTAGCCTGCACAGAGTCCTCACCTGGATCCTATAAAATAATTTTGGGATGTTTTGGAACGCCGACTTCGTGCCAGGCCTCACCGACCGACATCGATACCTCTCCTCAGCGCAGCACTCGTAAAGAATGGGCTGCCATTCACCGAGAAACCTTCCAGCACCTGATTGAACGTATGCCTGCGAGAGTGGAAGCCCTCATCAAGTTTAAGGGTGAGCCAACACCGTATTGAATTTCAGAATTACCGGTAGAGGGTGCACGAACTTGTACGTCATTTTCAGCCAAATGTCCGGATATTTTTGATCACCTAGTGTAACTTATTTAATTTCATCAACCATTCTTTCAATATCTTCAACATCTGCACGGCTTTTAGGCATATAAACTTATATCACTGTCACTGGTGTGAGCTTTGATGCAACTGCAATAACAAGCTCACTATACTTTTCACAGTAGCTCACCTGCAATCTTATTTTCTTATTCATCGCGAGACCTATTCCTATATTAACCTTATTAGATTTTGTCTTGATAACCCTGTACTGACCGTATCAGAGGACCTGTTGTCTATGCCGCTGCATTTCACCAGTTCAAATTAAATCCGACTTTAGCTACTCACTTTTCTCTTTAAATTCTCCTACTTGTCTACCCGATTAACGTATCTAATATACCATCATCACTACGGAGATGCAGCATATCTGAATGTTCGTGCGTAACACAACTGCTAGAGTTACCCGTCGCTTTCAGCCGTTTGGAGTATCAATACAGCTAGAGCATGTTGATTAACGTTACAGTAGACTACCCAGGCTGCTGCTTCTGCAAAACTGAAGAGGATGCTGCCCTTCTTCAGTAACCATAAGTTAGTCTGGCCTCTCCATACATATCCCTCTGCTAGGCCCACAAAAATGGTCAAGATACCTAATCGCATCAAAATTATATACATTCAAATATTATAAAAATTAGCTTCTGCAGGAATGTTGTAGCACCGAATTTTAATGCTTCTCTGTGCGCAATGGAAAACATTATCCTAGAAATAATTTCATATAGTTTCAGTGTTGCAGTGAGATGTAGGTTTTGGGATGACCTCTCTTGGTCATCAGACAAACGCCGAAACCGGAAATTCCCTTCCAAACATTACCATTTAGGATTTGTTCTGCACCACTCCCTGCCTTCTGGGAGATTAGACAGAAAAAACTAAGGTTTTGAAAAGCTTGTCCTGCTCTAACGAATTGGGAATGAAAGGTGTTAAAAATACAGAGGAAACAAGTCTCAGGAATACGGAATGAAAATTACGAAAAAAATTCCAATAATAACAGTGGTAGTGTGACGATAGTGCTGCCTTCCAAGCTTCAGTGGCTACACCTTCCATGTATACTGAAGTGTCATGAGATATCTTTTAAAATCAGACCTGATTCTGCCCGGTGCACTCGGCGTGACATGGACTCAACAAGCCGCTGGAAGTCCCCTGCAGAAATATCGAGCCATGCTACCTCTATAGCCGTCCATAATTGCGAAAGCGTTGCCAGAGCAGAATTTTCTGCACGAACTGAACCCTTGATTACGTCTGTCCCATGGAAGTCCGATGGGATGCATGTCAGGGGATCTGCATGGCGACATCTTTCGCTGTAATTGTCCATAATCTTCTTCAAACCAATCGCGAACGATTGTGACACAGTGACACGGAGCACTATCATCCACAAAAATTCCATCGTTGTTTGGGAACATGAAGTCCGTGATTGGCCGTAAAGTAGCCTAACCTAACCATTTCTAGTCAATGACGGCTTCATCTGGACCAGAGGACTCAGTGCATTCCATGCACATTCAGCCCACACCATTATGAAGCCACGATCAGCTTACACAGTGCTTTGCTGACGACTTGTGTCCGTGGCTTCGTGAGGTCTGCACCACACTCGAGCTCTGCGCCACAGTCGAACCCTTCTGTCTTCTCTTACCAATTGAAACCGCAACTCATCTGATCAGACCACGGTTTACCAGTCAGCTAGGGTCAAACCGATATGGTCACGAGCCCTGGAGAGACGCTTCAGGCGATCTCGTGCTGTTAGCAAAGGCACTCACGTCGATCGTGTGCTGCCCTTAGCCGATCAACGCCAGGTTTCTCCGCACCGTTCTAACGGGTATGTTCCTCGTACGCCCCACAGTGTTGCTGTTAGTTAGCTCTGACAACTCGCAATCACTACTGCCCCAGGCCGTTAACTGAAGGCCGTCGGGCACTGCACTGTCCGTAGTGAGACGTAATGCCTAAAATTAAGTATTCTCGGCACACTATTGTCGCTGTGGATCTCGGGATATTGAATTCCCTAATGGTTTCCGAAATGGAATGTCCAATGCCTCTAGGTCCGACTTCAGTTCAGCGTTCAAAGTCTGTTACTTCCCTTCGTGCGGCCATTTTTCACATGAATCACCTGAGTAAAAATGAGAGCTCCGACAATGCAGTGCCCGTTTATACATTGTTATACGCGATACTACCGTCATCTGTATATGTTCTTATCGCTGTGCCATGATTTTTGTCCCCTCCGTGTATCTGCTCTTTCAGTTCCAGTTGAGTCATTAGACCGGATCGTAATTGAGGTTGGTTGGTTGGTTGATTCGGGGGAGGGGACCAAATACCGAGGCTATCGAGCTCATAGGATTACGGAAGGATGGGGAGGGAAGTCGGCCGTGCCCTTTCACAGGAACCTGAAGCCATTTAGGGACATTACGGAAAACCTCCCCCCACCCCCCCCCCATGAACTATGGACATTGCCGTTGGTGGGGAGGCTTGCGTGCCTCAGCGATACAGATAGCCGTACCGTAGGTGCAACCACAGTGGAGGGGTATCTGTTGAGAGGCCAGACAAACGTGTGGTTCCTGAAGAGGGGCAGCAGCCTTTTCAGTAGTTGCAGGGGCAACAGTCTGGATGATTGACCGCTCTGGCCTTGTAACACTAACCAAAATGGCCTTGCTGTTCTGGTACTGCGAACGGCTGAAAGCAAGGGGAAACTACAGCCGTATGCAGCTTTACTGTATGATTAAATGATGATGGCGTCCTCTTGGGTAAAATATTCCGGAGGTAAAATAGTCCCCCATTCGGATCTCCGGGCGGGGACTTCTCAGGAGGACGCCGTTATCAGGAGAAACAAAACTGGCGTTCTACGGATCGGAGCGTGGAATGTCAGATCACTTAATCGGGCAGGTAGGTTAGAAAATTAAAGAATGGAAATGGATAGGTTAAAGTTAGATATAGTGGGAATTAGTGAAGTTCGGTGCCAGCAGGAACAAGACTTTTGGTCACGTGAATACAGGGTTATAAATACAAAATCAAATAGGAGTAATGCAGGCGTAGGTTTAATAATGAATAAAAAAATAGGAGTACAGGTAAGCTACTACAAACAGCATAGTGAACGCATTATTGTGGCCAAGATAGACACAAAGCCCATGCCTATTACAGTAGTACAAGTTTATATGCCAACTAGCTCTGCAGATGATGAAGAAATTGATGAAATGTATGATGAGATAAAAGAAATTATTCAGGTAGTGAAGGGAGACGAAAATTTAATAGTCATGGATGACTGGAATTCGTCAGTAGGAAAAGGGAGAGAAGGAAACATAGTAGGTGAATATGGATTGGGGCCAAGAAATGAAAGAGGAAGCCGTCTGGTAGAATTTTGCGCAGAGCATAACTTAATCATAGCTAACACTTGCTTCAAGAATCATGAAAGAAGGTTGTATACATGGAAGAACCCTGGAGATACTAAAAGGTATCAGATAGATTATATAATGGTAAGACAGAGATTTAGGAACCAGGTTTTAAATTGTAAGACATTTCCAGGGGCAGATGTGGACTCTGACCACAATCTATTGGTTATGAACTGTAGATTAAAACTGAAGAAACTGCAAAAAGGTAGCAATTTAAGGAGATGGGACCTGGATAACCTGAAAGAACCAGAGGTTGTACAGAGTTTCAGGGAGAGCATAAAGGAACAATTGACAGGAATGGGGGAAAGAAATACAGTAGAAGAAGAATGGGTAGCTTTGAGGGATGAAATAGTGAAGGCAGCAGAGGATGAAATAGGTAAAAAGACGAGGGCTAGTAGAAACCTTTGGGTAACAGAAGAAATACTGAATTTAATTGATGAATGGAGAAAATATAAAAATGCGGTGAATGCAGCAGGCAAAAAGGAATACAAACGTCTCAAAAATGAGATCGACAGGAAGTGCAAAATGGTTAAGCATGGATGGCTAGAGGACAAATGTAAGGATGTAGAGGCTTATCTCACTAGGGATAAAATAGATACTGCTTACAGGAAAATTAAAGAGACCTTCGGAGAAAGGAGAACCACTTGCATGAACATCAAGAGCTTTGATGGAAACCCAGTTCTAAGCAAAGAAGGGAAAGCAGAAAGGTGGAAGGAGTATATAAAGAGTCTATACAAGGGTGACGTACTTGAGGACAATAATATGGAAATGGAAGAGGATGTAGATGAAGATGAAATGGGAGATATGATACTGCGTAAAGAGTTTGACAGAGTACTGAAAGACCTGAGTCGAAACAAGGCCCCCGGAGTAGACAACATTCCATTAGAACTACTGACAGCCTTGGGAGAGCCAGTCCTGACAAAACACTACCATCTGGTGAGCACGATGTATGAGACAGGCGAAATATCCTCAGACTTCAAGAAAAATATAATAATTCCAATCCCAAAGAAAGCAGGTGTTGAGAGATGCGAAAATTACCGAACTATCACTCTAATAAGTCACAGCTGCAAAATACTAACGCGAATTCCTTACAGACGAATGGAAAAACTGATAGAAGCCGACCTCGTGGAAGATCAGTTTGGATTCCGTAGAAATGTTGGAACACGTGAGGAAATACTGACCCTACGACTTATCTTAGAACAAAGATTAAGGAAAGGCAAACCTAAGTTTCTAGCATTTGTAGACTTAGAGAAAGCTTTTGACAATGTTGATTGGAATATTCTCTTTCTAATTCTGAAGGTGTCACGGGTAAAATACAGGGAGCAAAAGGCTATTTACAATTTGTACAGAAAGCAAATGGCAGTTACAAGAGTCGAGGGGTATGAAAGGGAAGGAGTGGTTTGGAAGGGAGTAAGACAGGGTTGTAGCCTATCCCCGATGTTATTCGATCTGTATATTGAGCAAGCAATAAAGGAAACAAAAGAAAAGTTCGGAGTAGGTATTAAGATCCATGGAGAAGAAATAAAAACTTTGAGGTTCGCCGATGACATTGTAGTTCTGTCAGAGACAGCAAAGGACTTCGAAGAGCAGCTGAACGGAATGGACAGTGTCTTGAAAGGAGGGTATAAGATGAACATCAACAAAAGCAAAACGAGGATATTGGAATGTAGTCGACTTCAGTCGGGTGATGCTGATGGAATTGGATTAGGAAATGAGACACTTAAAGTGGTAGAGGAGTTTTGCTATTTGGGGAGCAAAATAACTGACGATGATGGAAGTAGAGAGGATATAAAATGTAGACTGGCAATGGCAAGGAAAACGTTTCTGAAGAAAAATTTGTTAACATCGAGTATAGATTTAAATGTCAGAAAGTCGTTTCTGAAAGTATTTGTATGGAGTGTAGCCATGTATGGAAGTGAAACGTGCACGATAAATAGTTTAGACAATTTCTTGTCTAAACTATTTATCGAAATGTGGTGCTACAGAAGAATGCTGAAGATTAGATGGGCAGATCACATAACTAATGAGGAGATACTGAATAGAATTGGGGAGAAGAGAAGTTTGTGGCACGACTAGAAGAAGGGATCGGTTGGTAGGACATGGTCTGAGACATCGAGGGATCACCAATTTAGTATTGGAGGGCAGCGTGGAGGGTAAAAATCGTAGAGGGAGACCAAGAGATGAATACACTAACAGATTCAGAAGGATGTAGGCTGCAGTAGGTACTGGGAGATGAAGAAGCTTGCACAGGATAGAGTAGCATGGAGAGCTGCATCAAACCAGTCTCAGGACTGAAGACCACAACTACAAACACGGAAAACCTAAATCAGGATGGCCGGACGCAGGTTTGTACTATCGTCCTTCCGGATGCGAGCCCAGTGTCCTAACCAATGCGCCACCTCGCTCGGTGGATCACAATTAAGAACGTGAACAATACGCTGAATAGCTTCTCTTATCTCATCATACGTTTTTTTCAATCTTGTTATACCAGAGCCAAGGTAGCCCCTGAGGGCCGGCAACCCATATCACACCACAGGACACGAGGTTGTCTATGCCCAAGGCCTACCAAAAGCACCATGGTAAACACCGGCTATTTACGTACAAGATAATGGAATCATTCTGAGCACTACTTCCTGCATGGGGAGCTCGAGCCACGGCGTGCAGAAAGTATCACTACGCCAAAACCTGACTGGCTGGAGACAGCTATTTAGGGGCTAGAATCAGCCCAGAAGTCAGTTCACACCGGATGCCGACCTCGTGTACCGCGACTGTTGAAGATTACGTCTTCATTTCGGAATTGGATTGTTACTAGTGTGTGTGTGTGTGTGTGTGTGTGTGTGTGTGTGTGTGTTACCACGAACCTCTGTGGAAAATAAGAAGTGACCTTTTGTTTGCCTCAATTAGGAGACTTTTACTGGCATCATTATTGTTACCTTTCGTTTGTTGTTCAGTCATCAACCTTGTGAACGTACATCAATAAAAGTTGTGTATGCGAAAAATTGCGAATTATCGGTCACAACACATCTCTTAATCGTTTGTAGAGGTAGTAGGCTGGAATGTTCATATAACTTTGAGGGGTCGTGAGACTGTGCCTAACTTGGCTATGATACCCTTTCACTCTGCCGTTCATAGCAAATTTGTTCACATTCCTACTTTCTTCCTAATTATTGTACCTACTTTTTCTTCCTTTCTTTCTTTCTTTATTTAACTTACGCTTATCCTGTCTAGTACAGGATCCTCTTTTCAGGATTTGTGGCCAGATGTCCCTGACGCCACAGTCATCACGATAACATATCGTGTAACGGAGGAAAATCGTGTGCGCTATCTGTCTGTGAATAGTGTAGACTTTGTTCTTTGTGTTGTATATCGGCCAGTGTACCATCTCATGATCGTTAACATGCCGCCGAATTCGAATCGGGTCTGGCTCACCTCACTGCCTCACAAGCTAGTGCACTATATATTATGGTATACAAGCAGCTCGTAAGGGCTACTTCTACATTAGCCTTATGTGATTTTGTATTTAAAGCAATGATCTCACCTGACCAAAAACTCTCTTCATCCTACTATCCTACCTCACTGATACCTATTACATGTAACCTTAACCCGTTCATCTTCCTTTTCAAATCATTTAACCTACGTAAGCGGTAAGGGAATTAACGTTAGACCTTCTGATCCACAGAACACATGATGTGTTTATTGTTTTATGTCCTCTTGAATAGTCGCTTTCTCACGATCCGTATGAGTGGTTATCCTAAATGTATTACTCAAGAGGATGCCTTCATCATTAAAGCATATAGTCCAGTTGCATATTTTTAGGAAACAGCTGTAGTTTCAACTATTTGCAATAGCAATACAGCGTGATCATGATGGCTAATGCTATAAGATCAACTCAGTCAGTCATCCAGAAAAAGCTGCGCTCCTCTTCAGGAACCACAGATTACTCTTGTCTCTCCATAGGTACTCTTTTCACGTGGCTGCAATCAGGGTTTAGACATCTGTATTGTTGAAAACATAAGCCACCCCACCGAATCGAGGAGGGGTGAGATATCATAAATTTCACCCTGAAGTTACAGATAACTATTTGCATGTATGTGTTGTAAACTACAGCTGCTGACTGGAATTTTGCCAATATGATCAACTGTTAATTCTATAAATATTTAATAATTAAATCAAATTAATATATCTGTGAACATTTAGTTCACATGTAAAACAATTCAAAATTGAGCAACCAAGCAGTCAGAAGATCGATGATAAAAAAAAAAACTTTTTCAGTCCTTTTTTCGAGACCAATAATTGAATGAAGTAAAATAAATAAATTTAAACAACAACTAAATACTAAAAGAAATGTAAGAAATATAAATATAAAAGTTGAACAAAAGAATATTTTCTGTTAGTGACAACAACTTCGCTATTACACTTTTTAAACAAGTGTGGAAATGTAGTATGTATTATTACTAATTGAGAGAGATTACATTATATAAGGTATTATTTTTTTGTTTACACCAGCCCCTATTTTTATTTTGCCAATAACTGATCTGTCTGAGTCTATTTAGAGATCAACTTTTCAGATACCATTGAAATTGTCTTCCATTACCTGACTCATTAGAGAGTTCTTCTACCGAGAAAAAGAGCTTCCGATACTGGATCCATGATCGTTGTAACAATCCTTCTCTCAGTTACTGTCACTTTTCCCAGTATTTTCTTGTTCATGACAGAAATCGCTTGGTATTGAAGGTTTCAGGACTAATGAATGTTCTTTGCTGTATTAGCTGTAAGCAGTTCTTATTGTCGGTATTTATAAGCAATATTTAGGCTAGTTCCGTCTCGCTAACTTTCGCAAAGCTGCATCATTCTCTGAGGGTTTCTGTCATTTTAATCTTTAAATTTCTTTGTTCTCTTCATTCTGCCATGTTGCAGTGACATCTCTACGTCAGCCTGGGGAAACTGGTGCACAGTTGGGTTTTCTCTAGTGATATTTGGACTACAACTCTGGCTGCTCACCTGCTCAGGAAATCAACGAGAGACGCCACCGTTTGCTGATAGTTAATAAATAAAGCTGCGTTGCTGGTGAGTCATCACGGTTTCTTGGACCACAGTCATACTACACGGAAGACTCACCAGCAACGAATCTACCTGGTCCTGAAGACCTTCATTGTATAAATTAATACTGTCTGGCCTACAAAAGAGAAGCAGTGTGCTATCAGCGCTCCTTCTTTGTGGCCCAACTGGAGTCTACTTTGGCCATTCAGACTGTTCCCTGCTCCGTTCTCTTATTCAAGGACAGAGTTGAAAAATGAGGAAACTCCTTATATCGTATCACCCTTGATTTGTCCTCATTACCATCAGAGACCTTCCTTTCAAATGCGATTAATTTTAGGTTATAATATGAACTTGGGTTTGCTATCAATAGTCCTAAAGCTGTAAGGATTTGTCATGTTTTCGGTCGAAATAGTTGCAAACAATCGTCAAGCGAACAAATTTGACTATCATCTCACATTTACTGGTAATGAAAAAGTATATTTAACAGGAGACTCATTCGTTCGAGATGAATAAGTCCAACACTCGGGTGAATTTGAAAAGACTCCAATACAAAAAAAAAACACTTCATAGATAATGTTGTTTTTACACATAATCTTCTGTCTTTTTAAAGTGTAACACTAGAAAGATGAGTGGCTGGAAGCCACTGGTAGGGTTGTCCTGAAATTTTGGCTAGACGCGGAATATACTGTATGATGAAAGATACTCGGACACCTATTAATGGACATTAATATGGAATGCGGGCAGCCTTCGCTTGAACTGTCATGAGGACGCTTTCAGTGACATGTTTGAATGTCTTTAGAGAAATGGCAACCCCGTCTTCCTTAAGGGCCAATATCGGAGAAGATATTGACTCTGGGGTTCGGATCGAAGTATAAATTCTAATTCATTCCAGTGGAGTTCCATTGGGTTCATGGTCTTCAGACTGTTACTCTTTTGCACACAGGACACGTTGCTGAGAACTGTGTTCATGTCCTTCCGTATTTAGAATTTCCTTAAGTGCAATGGAGAAACCACATCCCATCTACGAAAATCTTTCCTGTATCGTAACACAACAGCCTCCTCAGTTCTCTGTTGGCGTTACACATGATGGTAGGTAACGTTCTCCAAACTAAGACCCTTTCATCAAGACTGCCACAGGAATAGCGTGATTCATCACCCCAAATTACTCGTTTCCAGTCATCCTCCGGCCAGTGTTCGCTCTTTACATCATCGAAAACGTCGCTTAGCACTAACTGTACATTTCTTCTCCCTGAGCAGCATTACGCCTATTTTCAACCGCAAGAAAAGAAAAGCAATGATAATTCAGGTTTTGATCAACGATCGCCTTTACTGGCAGCCTGGGGAGCTGCACAACCATAGTACATCATTCTTCCTAACACCCTACGCACTGTCACTGTTCTAGCTGGACTCGTGGTAGCGCTTTGGAACTCACATGTGACTCCTTTCGCTGGTTTCATGCAATTTTTTACAAACACCTACTGAAATGGTCCCTGTCCACCAGTACATGAAATGTGTCTGGTCTTGATTTACCTGCGATTCTTCAATTCGTGTTTCCACTTCACGATCACTTCACCTCTATATCTACATCTACATACATACTCCGCAATCCACCATACGGTGCGTGGCGGAGGGTACCTCGTACCACAACTAGCATCTTCTCTTCCTGTTCCACTCCCAGACAGCACGAGGGAAAAATGACTGCCTATATGCCTCTGTACGAGCCCTAATCTCTCTTATCTTATCTTTGTGGTCTTTCCGCGAAATGTAAGTTGGCGGCAGTAAAATTGTACTGCAGTCAGCCTCAAATTCTGGATCTCTAAATTTCCTCAGTAGCGATTCACGAAAAGAACGCCTCCTTTCCTCTAGCGACTCCCACTCGAGTTCCTGAAGCATTTCCGTAACACTCGCGTGATGATCAAACCTATCAGTAACAAATGTAGCATCCCGCCTCTGAATTGCTTCTATGTCCTCCCTCAATCCGACCTGATAGGGATCCCAAACGCTCGAGCAGTACTCAAGAATAGGTCGTATTAGTGTTTTACAAGCGGTCTCCTTTACTGATGAACCACATCTTCCCAAAATTCTACCAATGAACCGAAGACGACTATCCGCCTTCCCCACAACTGCCATTACATGCTTGTCCCACTTCATATCGCTCTGCAATGTTACGCCCAAATATTTAATCGACGTGACTGTGCCAAGCGCTACACTACTAATGGAGTATTCAAACATTACTGGATTCTTTTTCCTATTCATCTGCATTAATTTACATTTATCTATATTTAGAGTTAGCTGCCATTCTTTATACCAATCACAATTCCTGTCCAAGTCATCTTGTATCCTCCTACAGTCACTCAACGACGACACCTTCCCGTACACCACAGCATCATCAGCAAACAGCCGCACATTGCTATCCACCCTATCGAAAAGATCATTTATGTAGATAGAAAACAACAGCGGACCTACCACACTTCCCTGGGGCTTTCCAGATGATACCCTCACCTCCGATGAACAGTCACCATCGAGGACAACGTACTGGGTTCTATTACTTAAGAAGTCTTCAAGCCACTCACGTATTTGGGAACCAATCCCATATGCTCGTGCCTTCTCTCCCTGTTCCACTCCCAAACAGAACGAGGGAAAAATGACTGCCTATATGCCTCTGTACGAGAAACAGTCGACTTATGCAGCTATAGGAGGATTGAAATTTCCCTGATGGATTACTCAGGTATCCACGTTCCAAGTTACTGAGCTCTCTCGACGAACCCATTCTGCTATTACTGCTTTACTGCTGACCACAGTATACCAGCCTCCTACTTTTACACATGCGGGTCTGTCTCTCGCGACATCTACTGGACAGTTCCGCATTTGATAGGCGTATCCTGATATTTTTGATCAGATAGCGAGTGCAGACGCGATATCTCAGCAGGTTCCTACAGATAGGTGTGCACCGAACATGGCAGCATGTTGCGAGCTAACAAACATTTACTGGGGAATGGTAATCAGTGAAAGACGCACGGGCCATAGCATATCAAAAATACAGCGTACAAGCGTGGACATCCACACAGTGGAAGAGACATCACGTCGCCGCCTCAGAACCATTCGTGGTTAAAGGCGGATTACTGTGAATCATTTCGAGCCCGATTTCAACGTGTGTTGTCAGAAATTCATTTACACTAGGACTGTACGGAGGGAGTGCAGCGCAAAGGCTTCATCGAGCAACAACCAACACGTGTCGCTTTTTGAGACTTAACAGAGCCTCGACTACTGATATGGACACTCGAACATAGTCCTCTGGTCAATCCAGGATTCAGTTGCATCGATCTTATGGGCGCCTGAAAGTGTGGCGTAAGTAGTACGAAGCCACGGATCCTGCATGCTGACAAGATTGTCCAGGCAGGAGGTGACTCACTTATGATCTGGCCTGTGTTCATATAGTCGCAATTAGACCTCGTTGTCCGGCTGCAAGGATAACTGAGAGGTGCATGTTATGTGGAAGTGTTTGCAGATAATCTTTGTCCGTGTCTGGCATTAGAGAACCCCGATAAAGGTAGCGTTTCCACAGGAGAATATCGCATATCACTGCTCTTTGGTTTTACACTTGAGTGAATTCTCAACAGTGACTTGGCCTTCCAGATAACGCAATCTTAATCCAGTCGAGCATTTATTGGATGGTGATGTACGCATGATGAGCCAAGCACGAACAGCACTAAACAATAAACTGGAATATGTACGGATCAGTATCTCACCAGAACGATTCCAACACCTCGTAGAATCGATGCTACGACGTATTACTGCAGTTTCGACGTTCTCAGAGGACGGACTCATTATTGACAGAACGGCCAGTGTATTCCCATGGGTTTTGGCAGCCCAGTGTAGGTCACCTTCTGCAAATAACTGCTTAATTAAGACCCAAGAAGAAGTTCTTCGCAAATAGGATGAGAAATACCGAAGACAGACAAAGTGTTAGGAATCAAAAACCGGTCCGACACCTATTACAATATGGACAAGAATACTGTCTTTTTTTCTCTTTTTTTTTTAATTACGGCTGAACTGTTATGATACATTCTGAAGAAATGTGTTGCTGACGTGGAGGAAACGTTGGAATTTGCAAGAGACTGTATAAGATTCCAATTTTTCAGTAAGTCTAATTCTGTTTTTTGTTTATAAGATAGTTTCTATGGCCATGCCACACATCTCACAGCCATAAAAATAGCTAGCATAAGCACAGTCTTCTATAGTATCATTTCAAACATTAGTCAGCGGACTTTTAATCTTGACAACTGTGCAGCTTAGACAATCTTACACAAATTCAGTTGTGTACATCACTTTTATGACCAATTCATGAACGTTTACCAGTCATTCTCCAGAGATATTTAACATGTGGATATAAAGCCGATTCATGGGCTTGATGACTGGCAGATTTCCTTCGGGCGGTGATCAAAATTACGTAAACTTTCTCTGGCTTGATTAAAACTTTTTCTGTATTCAAGCTGCGAAATATTTGAGTTCAAATCAAATGGTTCAAATGGCTCGAAGCACTATAGGACTTAACATCTGAGGGCATCAGTCCCCTAGAACTTAGAACTACTCAAACCTAACTAACCTAAGGACATCACACACATCCATGCCCGAGGCAGGATTCGAACCTGCAACCGTAACGGCCGCGCGGTTCCAGACTGAAGCGCCTAGTACCGCTCGGCCACATCGGCCGGCTTATTTGAGTTCAAACTTTAGCTTTAGAAGATTGGGATTTTATTGATCGTGAGGAGCTAATCAAATACCAGGAGTGTTGTGTGTCAATTACAGTGGTCAGGCCTACTATTGGTGGAGTAACGGCAATTGTCTATGAAAATGAATAACTTCGAAAGCTCGAGTTTCAACCCAAACATTACGTGGCTTGAAAATCGAAAAAACTTTATACTTTGATACTATCATGAAGAATTCCAAGGCCTCTTGTCTGAATTAATACTGAATTTTCGAAAGATACACCATTTATTAACATTACAACGCTAATTAGTCGTTTATTCATTCTTAGATTACTTTTCAACTGTGATAGCTATGTTTTGGTATTAATGTGCATGTTAAGGATGGACCTGTTAATGTGTCAGAATGCAATGTAACTGGTCTTTGAGATGCCAATCTCGAGTTCAAGCTGTCATTTGCTCACGTGTGAATTCATTGCAACAGAATCGAGAACAATAAAGTCGGCGGCTTCGTCTGTCCGAAGTGTAGTTCACCTTCCGTTGCCTTGGGTTGAAACTTCTCGTTTCGTTCCCTCAAGTGTCACCATAAGGCTAGAAAACATCTGTCGGAAAGCTGGGTCCTTGTTAGGATATCACTCTCTGTACATTTCCTCTCCATGAGCAGCATTGCGCTAACCTTCAACCGCAATGTAAAAAGTAATGGTGAATCAGATTTTAATCAACGAACGTCTTTACTGTACGCAAGTTCTACAGTTCTCTGCTAGGTGTAGCCGTACTGTAAATAAGAAAACGTTATTGCAGTTATTGTTCTGCTAACTTACATTCTCCGTACATCAGGAGCGTTTCTACATTCTCTTGTTTGGTGTACGTTGCACTCACACAAACCTTCCACTGAAGACGGTTGAGCCGGTGTGGACGAGCGGTTCCAGGCGCTTCAGTCCGGAACCGCGCGACCACTACGGTTGCAGGTTCGAATCCTGCCTCGGGCATGGATGTGTGTGATGTCCTTAGGTTACTTACGTTTAAGTAGTTCTAAGTCTAGGGGACTGATGACTTCAGATGTTAAGTCCCATAGTGCTTGGAGCTATTTGAAGTTAAAGGGTACTGACGCAGATTATACCCGCAGAAGGCGTGGGCTGAAGGAGCGTTACACTGAACTACTGCCCATAAAACCTCCTTTTAAAACACACATGTCTTACAAGAACCAAGGGGCCACGGACGGTGCTCCAGGAATCGACCTTTGAGAAGGTCCGGCAACAAACACTTCCGCGAGCGATGAGATAGGCAGCGAAGAGTTGCGTTCACTTCACAAGATCTCCAGACTAGTGGCAGCCTAACGAATGACTAATGATAATCTTTCTGAAGCTGCCTGACGTGCGATAAACCAAATGCAACGATGGAACAATACGCCAAAGCCGGAACCGGCGGTCTGCACTACGTCCCCAGAATACTTCGTTTGGAGCGCCCGGAACGAGAAAGGAATCGCTACCACCAGAGTAGAAGAATCACCAACCGGCCTACAATCAAGAAAGCTGTCAAAACCACACGCCTTACCGGACAGCAGCGGTAAAGCGAGAAAACGTACACTGCCGTTACATACACTAACCCTGAGGGCAGGTAACAGAGGCCTTCGCGGTTACCGGGCAAGAAAAATTACCGCTGGTTGAACTTAAGAAATTGTAAGAAGTGGAGAAAAGATATTCAGATCCACCTTCCCCAAGCACTGCACTCGCTGCTCTTCGCCTCGGCGACACTACGAGCAGCAACACGAACCCAAGTCACTGGAGAATCGCAACAATGGTAGAGGTTTCTCTACTTGGATTGAAATGCACTCATCTTAAAGCTTGCTGGATCCGGTTTACGACGAGGTCGTGCACCCTCGTGACCACAGCCCTTCCATCTGGCAGTCCATGCGGTCCCAGCGTGTTGTGGCACTGCGCAGACCTGGTTCTTCTTGAGTCCCCAACCGCACTGCACACTGATACGACCTCGAAGAACCACGAAATCGCCCCGAAGATAGGGCCACAGTTACTACATATCGATAACTGAATGATATCGTCTGGCCTCCAGCAGATGGTGGAAACCTACAAACAGCACCAACACGAGCCGCAGCATTGCTCAGTTACTTCGAGCAACAGACAAGAAGGGAGCCACGTCAAATAGGCTGTGCAATTTCAGGCACAATAAACAGAACCGCAAAGCACGCAGTCTCGCGCTTCACAGCTGCACGGCGACTGCATGGGACTCTTCTCTTTGGCCAATTGGCCAACGCAACGACCAGTACGTTGTGTTTCTTTGTCACTGGCACATCGGCGACAGCGTTTGCGACTGTGCCAAGAGCATAGGGACCAAAGAGGAGTGAGGTCGTGTGCTCTTCTCGGATGAGAGTAGGTTCAGTTCGAGTAGATATTGTGAGAGCTGGGAACCGTAATGCATCCGCGAATATGGTCGGACGTGATCGTTTTGGTGGCCCATGTGTTATGGTCTGAGGAGGCTTAATGTTGCCTCCACATCTCTGAACATGGTACGCTCAACCGGCAAAGTTCTTGTGGGACTGTGCTCCTTCTCCGTGTGGGTCTTTTTAGGGATACATTCGCCCCAAATTCACTCTTCATGGATGGTCATGCCCGACCGCATCGAACAGCGCAGGCGGACGAGCTCTTGGAACGAGTGGATATTTGGCGAAAGAACTGCCCTGCCAGCTCCCCGACTAACATCCCTCGAGCACGTGACGGATGCTGTGGGAAGTCATATTGGAGCACGTCCACATGAACCATCGACTATCTAGCAGTTGCCACCCGCGCTGGTGGAGCAGTGGAACGAATTACCACAAGCACTCCTTACCAACTTTCGGCCGGCACGGGAGCACGCTGCAGAACATGCACTGCCGTCCGTTGTGATCACACATCCTACTAAAAAGCATATCCCGGACCTTCATAATTCCCGGTGACTTCAGTGTAATTATCGTCTTTGAAAGAGAGCGCCATTTTTGTTCGTCTCTGTGAGTATTTGTCCCAGTTACTTCTGTACTAACTATAGCAGTTACTTCTATTTGTGATCCAAGTTTCATCGAACTGTTTTACTTGGCAGTGAGACATCATGCGAAAGTTAATTTCATTCTCAAGGTTGGCACACCAGTGTATTCGGTGTCTTCTGAATCTGTGTTAGAGCTCATTCTGGACGCTAGGTAACTTCCTTATAATGTACACCTACATACATACTCCGAAAGCAGAGAGTACTTCCGATGGTGAAACGCCTGGTTAGATCCGCAGGACTGAACAAGTTGATGGAATTGTGGAAAGGGGCCAAAATTGAGCGGCTGTCAGTTACACTCGACACATATAACTATATTTAGTTGCCCAAACATTACAGCGCAAATTTCCGAGCTTAACTATCGACTGATTATATCACACAATCTTAGGGCTTAAGGGCACAATCTCTTTAAGTTTTAAAACTGCTGAAGGCCAATGATTTAAAACACAATTACAATAATTTTCAAAAGGCAGAAAGCACAAGGTTTTATCCATAAATAATATTTCAAATGAGGCTGAATGCCCAAAAAATCTAAGACTTGGCAAGTGAGGAATTTTAATTTTAAAACGGCTGAAGGCCAATTATTTAAAACCCAACTAAAAGCATACAAATTCAAACCACCGACTAAGTGAAACACCTCGACTATGAGCCATTAAAATACACAGTGAAACACCAATAAGAAAAGGCAGCACAACTAGCGGCGCTCAGAAGTTTCCGGGTTTCGGTCTGCACTTGAAATATTAACATTCGCTTAGGGGAGACAGGTACTTGGCCCAACTGTATCCGATCCGCCGGAAACCCAACCAAGAGACAGTGAACGAGTCCACCGACAAGACGACTTGCTTTCCATCCGACCAGTACTCAAGGAACTCCAAAGACAAAACGTAAAAAGCGAGGCCGCCCACAACCAAGTATGCATAAGCTGTCAAAACTACACACACGTGTTGGACAGCGACAACACGGTGAGGAAAGGACACTGCCTGAATTTTACGTCAGTGGCAAGGGCAGGTAACTGGAACACTAACGGCCACAAGGCAGAAAATTCCGCTGGGGCACTTGGACTTCAAATAACCAAAATACAGTAAAACTCCACTGGATTGTGGCCAAACTTTCGCCAACTCGAACACTCGCTGTTGCCCAAGGGAATATCCTCAACAGCCAACCATGAAAACCATTGGCACAATGTGAACAGACTGGCTTCGGTAATTAAATCACCACTCAACTTCGATGTCCTGGGTCGGTGAGACACGAACCTCGTAGCAATCAGAACAGTTCCCACACACTCCGACACTGCATAGAAACCGCCAGCGGGCCTGGCCCACTGCACCACGCGAAAATTTCCTGGCTGATCCACACCAACTGACCGACTGCCGCACACCGGCTAGCCGGAAACTATAAGCACCAGACCAAAGATATTACCAGGCGCGAATATCTGTGCACACCGCTGCTGCCACACGTAGAAAGAGGAAGAACCGCGGCATCACCGTAATAACCACGGGAAACCAAACGCAGAGTAACAGTCAAGGTTTAAACCAAAGCAAGCACAGCTAACATGGCACTATCCTTTGCCTTCTTCCACTTCCATTTGCGAACCGCGCGTGGAGACAAGGGCTATCGATAAACCGCCGTATGACCTCTCATTTCTCTGGTTTCTCGAGGCGTAATCTTCCTGAGAAACTAAGTGAAAGGAAGTAATATGATGCCGACTCCTCTTCGAGATTACAATATCGAAACTTCACCGGTAAAGCACTCCGTGAGACGCAACGCCCTTCTTGAACCACTGCGACCCCTATCCATTCCCATTACTTCCTCAACACAAACTAGTCAACTTGTGAAGCATATGACCTACGACAATAACATTTGATTTGTGCCAGATGTCCTCCCTCCCGCTTGCCCCCCCCCCCCCCCCTCCCGATCGGAATGAGTGTTTACTGCCGACTGCTAAAGTACAGGATGAGACAAATAAAAGTGGTCCGGAGAACAGAGTTCTGGGGTACAGAGAAACACAGTAGAGGAAGGAAATACAGTACTAACCTGACTATAGCAGATGTTGGAAGTGATGAGCATTCATCTCTTGACACTCTGGGGCCCTGGTCAGCAAGTTTCTGAAGCCGGATCGCAGCTGGACTGCTGGAATTGCTGCAATCTCATCCGCACTGCTCTGCCAGAGTTCTTGAAGACTATAAGGTTGTTGCGATACTCTTTAGACCTGAGCGTTCCCCCCACAGAGTAATCGCACAGGTCGGGTGACCTGGGAGGCCAGCTGGGGCCGCGACCAGACTGACCTCTTACAACAACTCTGTCAGTCGTGAAGCTTGTGTAAATGTGCTTAAGGGTTCGGCCGGTTGTAAGGGCAATTGCTTCATCCTGTTGGAACTATTTTCCTTCCCCGTCAATGCGACCACAGATTCATGTCCAGTCGTATCCACTCGACCGGGCCACTTTTGTTTGCCCCACCCTGTAGTTTCTAACAACCATTTTGTTCAGTACCAGGGATTACCCTCGTGGTTTCCGATTTCTGTCTAAACACTTAACGAATCGAAAAGTTCGAGACTAACTCTAACAAAATCTGTATATTTTTCTTGTTTGTACTACTGACCAGCTTGTGTTGGAATCGCGCCGTCAGAAGTGGCATCAACCGCATGCGTGTAGGAACAAACACGTATGTGTTGATATTCCACAAACGACTCGTTCTTCGCTTTACCACCTGTTTAACGATACTGATCCTCAGCCGTGGAACGAGTGTTCTGGATACATCGATTTTTGGTATTCTACATATATGTCCTCATGAGTGAGACCAGGTCATAAATGAGAAATTGCTGCACTGACCCACCTATTGGTTAATATATGTACGCAGAATGACTTTCTAACTGTTACAGTTTTATCTAATATGCTAAACTTCGGAGCTTTTTCATGACCGCTCTTTGTGTTATATTGTTAGCATTAGTACCAAATGGAAAGGTACCATGTAATGTTGCTCACAATATTAGCTGGTTGTGGTCATTGTTGTATACCCCGAAGGAAATAAACAACATATTTACATTTATTTGCAATACTCAAAAAGTTCCATAATTTACATCCTCATTCTGGTTGTAATATTATTTGTATTGTTCAGTGATATGGCTTTTTTTTCTTTTTCAGGATCTACGTTTGAAGGCAAGATCACATCACGAATCTTCGGTGTCCCTCCCAAACGAAAGAGGAAAAACTCTTTTCAATGGAAGTTAACGCTTCGTCCAATCGTTGAAAAATATTTCAGTGCTGTGCGACAATGCATAAATGTGTCAATGACGCTTTTTTACTTTTTTATTAGCTAAACATTTGTGATAAAATAACATTTGTACTGTTGATATACTATGTAATGTGAAAAATTATGTTTATAATTATTCATGTCTGTGATTCAACGTTCAGTGTTGTTCATGTAATCTATAACGTATGTCGTCATCAACGATCACATCATTCACTTCTGCAGTTATATAAAACTGTCTTTCAGGATTTCTCATGTCTCTCTGTGTTTTTCGACCTACTACGTATGAGCTGTGCCCTCCTGTTGTCATTAATAAAACTGTTTTATGCACTCTCATGTTGTTCGCAATATTTCCTTGGCAACACTAAAAACATTTATAACTCTCTACATAAAAGTAATACAATCAACAACATAAAGTTTGATTCGACGCCACTGTACTTTATTTTACGTTGTCCTCTTGGAAATTGTATGCTCCCGCCTTTCATAGACCTATCATTTAGTTTTCTCAGTAAGTTACAAAACGAATAAATGAGAATCGAAAGCATGATGTAGTTGACACAATTGTGACAAATCCAAAGGTCGAATGGGCCTCATATCCACGATCTCTGTATTTGTAGTCTGCCATTTCATCATTTTTTTGCAACACAAAACTGTCTCTTCTGTGCTTCTTCACAAAAAATATGTTTTTCACATAAGCTTACAAATGAACTTTGCTATAACAGTAAGGTGGAGGAAGTAACATATCACACACTGAGTAAACGCCACGACATAATATGAAAGTAAGATAACTTACACAAAATGAAGTACAAATCCTGAGCTAGTACCTTCATGACGGAGCATTTGAGCACAAATCACGGTGTACATTAACAGGTGATTCACAACACACGATGCAAGAGAAGATTTTACGGTAATATGAGCTTTGCACTTTATTTGACACTGCCTTAAAATTTCGAGTTATATTCTTTTTTGGTAAAAGTAGTCTTTCGACCATGATCAAACTAAAGAAAGGAAGGAAGTTTACCCTCTGGCAGCTCTCTTCGGACGTGTCCATTTAAATAATGCTACAGCGCTGTAAGTCAGGCTGCACTTTTCTAGACCAGAAGGGAGGGAGAGTTCAAGGAATTCCTGCTCTAGAAAGAGATCTACAAAGAGGAATTTTTACGTCTAAATATAAATCGTGCTACAATTTTAGATTCTCCGACAAGTATATCCTACAACAAAGAGCTCCAGTCTTTCGTAATCTAAGTCACTGTGTAATAATGTGAGGTTTATATTTTGTTGTATTTCCAGCTAATTGCGAAAATGAAGTAAACACGATGTACACCTGTGGCGTCACACATGATTATTGTGACTCCATAGGCTTTCTCAGAGGCTCTGTTCAGCGTATCGCTCTCGGTTCTGCTGCCGGATCGCGTTTTGTGCATTCCACAATATTTCCTCGAGATATCCGCTCGAGGTCATGGCACGCCCCAGGACCAATATGTTGAACATCTGATTATTATTTAGTTTCGTTACGTCTTCAAGACTACTACATTCTTTTCTCGTTTCTTTATTTACGTTTATTGGTGGTAGTATTAGTAGTAGTAGTAGTATTCATTCATATATCACTT
The DNA here is from genome assembly GCF_023864275.1 of Schistocerca cancellata. NCBI lineage: Eukaryota > Metazoa > Arthropoda > Insecta > Orthoptera > Acrididae > Schistocerca > Schistocerca cancellata. Next base: position 266,804,924 of record NC_064627.1, read on the forward strand.
TTACAAGGATATAGGACATATCGTGGCATTTCAGTTTAAGAACAACAAATATAACAATTCATACGTAGAGGCACTATATAGGACAAGTTTCATAAGAATGGTAGTCTGCCGTGGCGTTAAAGGAGGAACCATCTCGGCGCAATTTAGGAAAAGCACGGAAAATCTGAATCAGGATGGTCAGATGAAGACTGGAGTCTTCACGATCCCAAACACAAATCTGGTCTGTTTAAAAAAATGCTGCATGGTGCAGAACACACTTTCGAAGGAGTTTTTTTTTTTAATAATGTAAACGGCTAGTGCTATACTGTTCATTCGTTTCTCACTCCAAGTCTCTCTGTATACACTACACTAAACTAGACATATTGTTTCGTAATGTAATTCTACACCCAGTGGCGTCAGGACCATAGCGACGGTTTGTTTACCATTCTGTGTAACGTAATTTCCTGTTTGCTGGCCAGGAAAATTGAGTCAGCTTTCCTCTATAATGAGTAAGTGATAGAGCTCAGAAAAAAAACTGCAACACCAAGATGGAGTTAAGCGACATAAACAAAATTCGTAGGCCTGTTACTACGTCGGAAATATGGTGTCTAATCAAATTTCTTGCCAGTCGCAAAAGAGTAGAGCCAACAGCGCCACTATGACGATGATAATCAGGCTTGCTTTAAAAACGAGTATACGCTGTAACGGTCTCGAGCGTTAGTAACGTTTGAGATTGGACGTGGTGAAACGATGTACGTCGCAAGAACACCGGGCCCCGGACGGTCACATGTTACTACTAAGAGGGGCGTATGCTTCTGGTGCATCGTGTTGCATCTACAGCAGCAATCTGAGCGACAGTTGGCACTATAGTGACACAACGAACTGTTAAAAATCGTTTACTTCAAGGACAGCTACGAGCCAGACGCCCTGTATTGTGCATTCCACTGACCCCAAACCAACGCCATTTGTAGCTTCAGTGATGTCAAACGAGAGATCATCGGAGAGTAGCGTGGAGGTCTGTTGTGTTTTCTGATGAAAACTGGTTCTGTCTCGGTGACAGCGATGGCTGTGTGTGGATTAGGAGGAGGTCAGTTGAAAGCCTGCAACCAACATATCTGAGTGCTAGACACGCTGAACCTACTCCTGAAGTTATCGTCTTGTGTACGAACTCGTTTGACAGCAAAAGCAGTCTCGTCATTATCCCAGGCACCCAGACTAAAAAATTTGTACGTCAGTCTGGTGATTCGACCTGTTCTACTGCTATTAATGAACAGAATTGCAGGGTGTGTTTTCCAACAGGATAACGCTCGTCCACATACCACGGTTGTAATCCAGCATGCTCTAGAGAGTGTCGACGTATTACCTTGGCCTGCTCGATCACCAGATCTGTCTCAAATCGAGCATGTATGGGGACATCATTGGACGAAACGCCAGTGTTACCCGCAAACAGGATTAAGCGTCCGTGTATTGACTGACTACGCACAACAGGCATGGAACTCCATGGCCCAAACTGACATCCAACATCTGTACAGCACAATGCATACACGTTTGCATGCTTGCATTCAACACTCTAGCGGTTACAGCGGTTGTTAATGTAACAGCGTTTCACATTTGCAATAGCTTATCTCGCACATTAAGCTGCACTCTTGCAATGTTAATCACTTAAATATGTTACCTTGAGCTCTTGACAAAATTTGCCGCATTTGGTGCACCTAACGACTGAATGGTGGAAAGCTGAGATCAGTAGTTTCACATTCTCCGAAGCATCTGTTGGACTATCTCGGCACTACCAGAACAGTACATACATATGAGAAATCAGTGTTGGCAAGCTTCACAATTTTTCAAGAAAACTTTGTTTAAAGACGCACTGTTACATGATTACGTAAGTAAAAGACGAGCCAAACTTAACATTAATTTTAAAACAGGATACACACAATAAGGAAGCCTGACATCCCAAAGGAAAGCCCCTCAGTCATACGAGAAACCAAAGCGATCACATACACAGTATAACAAGGATACAAGTTCACTCCAGGAGGCAACTTTAACTCAACCCAACAAATAACACAAACATGAGTCACAATTAAAAGGACAACGCTGTAGCGAACCACAGCGACAGTCTAAACGACGTCGCTCACGCGCATAATCAACCACATTGTGTGCCAAGCGGCATCACCCACATATTGATCAACATTGATGTCTGCCAACCAACATCGCTCAAACACTGACGAATCACCACCCATTTTACCTGTCCCACTGCTTCACCATCCCACAACAGTAAGGATGAAGACGTACTAAACAGCCTCTATCATAACAAAACGCACGGTGTACCACCGTGAACAAGCAGACAATGACTTCACTGCAGCGATTACGGTCATGGCAGGTGTCTGTTCTTTTGCAGGCACACCTGATCATCATGCTAATGCACTGGCGTAAAAAGAAACCATAACACCAAGAAGTTTTGGGACGTAAACGATAGTTGGTAAATGTGTTTCTACATCTGAGATGTGGTGTCTATTCAGACTTCATACCAGTCGCGTAAGAGAGGCACTAGTATCCCTACCATGGGATGTCCGCTCCCAGTAGCTGAATGGTCAGCGCGACAGACTGGCCGTCCTAAGGGCCCGGGTACGATTCCCGGCTGGGTGGAAGATTTTCTCCGCTCAGGGACTGGGTGCTGTGTTGTCCTAATCATCGTCATTTCATCTCCATCGACGCGCAAGTCGCCGTCGTGGCGGCACATCGAAAGATTTGCACCAGGCGAGCGGTCTACCCGACGGGAGGCCCTCGTCACACGCCATTATTATTATTATACTATGGGGATGCAACTCAGGTTTGCTTTAAATACACGCTGTAACGGTCGTGAGCGTTAGTTACCTTTGAGATTGGACATGGTGAGTTGATGTTAGTCGAAGATGCCTTTAAGGCGACAAAGACGCCATTAACAACAACTCATTGAGTCTGAACGAGTAGTAGGGCTTCGAGAAGCAGAATGTTCCTTTTGCGATAGCATATAAAAGACTTGGAAGGAATGTATCCACTCCACACGACTGTTGGCAGCAGCGGTCACGATAATATACAGTCAGAAGAAGGTGGGGCTCGAGAAGGTCACGTGGGACTCCCGAGAGTTTTCTGCGTATGGCTTTGGCGCATCGTACTGCACCTGCAATTGGCAGAGCAGTGACACAACCAACTGTCAGATGTCGTTTACTTCGAGGACAGTTCCGAGTCAGACGCCCTGTAGCGTGAGTTCCACTGACCCCAAACCACCTCCATTTGCGACTACAATAGTGTCAAGCAAGAGCTCATTGGAGGCCAGAACGGAGCTCTGTTATGTTTTCTGGTGAAGGCTGGTTCTGCCTCGGTGCCAGTGACGGCCGTGTATTGGTTAGAAGGAGGCCAGACGAGGGCCTGCAACCAATCTGCGAGCTAGACACACTGGATCTTCGATTTCGTTTGACAGTAGGAGCACTCTCCTGCTTGTCCCAAGCACCCTCGGTGCAAAACTGTGTCCGCAGCTCGTGGTCGTGCGGTAGCGTTCTCGGTTCCCACGCCCGGGTTCCCGAGTTCGATTCCCGGCGGGGTCAGGGATTTTCTCTGCCTCGTGATGAGTGGGTGTTGTGTGATGTCCTTAGGTTAGTTAGGTTTAAGTAGTTCTAAGTTCTAGGGGACTGATGACCATAGATGTTAAGTCCCATAGTGCTCAGAGCCATTTGAACCTTTTTTTTTTTTTTTTTTTTTTTTGCAAAACTGTACTTCAGTCTTGTAATTCGACGTGTTGCACGACCATTCACGAATATCATTCCAGGGAGTGTTTTCCAAATGATAACGCTCCTCCATATACCGCTGTTGTAACTCAACGTGTTCTGCAGAGTGTCGACATGTTGCCTTCGCCTGTTCGATCACGAAATCTGTCTTCGATCGAACATATATTGGAGATCATCGGACAACACCAGCGTCATCCACAAATAGCATTAACCATCCAGTTATTGGCCGATCAAGTGCAACAAGCATCGAACTCCATCGCACAAACTGTCATTCGACACCTGTGCAATACAATAAAAGCATGTTTACATGCTTGCATTCAACAATCTGGTGGTTACACTAGTTCTTAATGTACCAGCATTTCACATTTGCAGTGACTTATCTCAGGTTTTCATTAACCTGTGATCTTGTAATGTTAATCACTTGACAAACGTATTTACAAAATTTCATTACTCTACGTTGATTACGAGGGTGAGTCAAATGAAAAACTTAAATATTTTTTTAAAAATATTATCTGTTGTGCAGAAGTGGTACAAAGCTGTATCACTTTTCAACATAATCTCCCGACGCTCAATGCAAGTCCTCCAGCGCTTACAAAGTACATAAATTCCTTTAGAAAAAAATTCTTTTGGTAGTCCGCGCAACCACTCATGCACCGCTTGGCATACCTCTTCATCAGAACGGAACTTCTTTCCTCTTATTGCGTCTTTGAATGGTCCAAACATATGGAAATCACTTGGGGCAAGGTCTGGGTTGCTCGCTCTCTCCGTTTCCGGTTGGTGGAAGTGAACCCAGGTTTTGTCCCCAGTAACGATTCTTGCAAGGAAGCCATCGCTTTCTCGGTCAAAGTGCCGAAGAAGTTCTTCACAAGCATCAACACGTCGTTCTCTCATTTCAGGAGTCAGCTGCCGTGGCACCCATCTTGCAGACACTTTGTGAAACTGGAGCACATCATGCACAATGTGGTGTGCTAACCCATGACTAATCTGTAAACATGCTGCAGTGTCATTTAGTGTCATTCGGCGGTTTTCCTTCACTATGGCTTCAACTGCTGCAATGTTCTGTGGTCACAACTTGTTGTGCCTGACCTGGACGAGGAGCCTCTTCCACTGAAGTCACACCATTTGCGAACTTCTTACTCCATTCGTAGACTTGCTGCTGTGACAAACATGCATCACCGTCCTGGACCTTCATTCGTCGATGAATTTCAATAGGTTTCACACCTTCACTACGCAAAAACCGAATAACAGAACGCTGTTCTTCCCTGGTGCAAGTCGCAAGTGGGGCGGCCATCTTTATACTGACATTGCGACGGCATGTTTGCATCTTCACTATGTTGCCACCTACAGGCCATTCTACAAGCTGTTTGTAGCACGCCTACCAACATGCAGCATAACGGCGCGAAATCTCGATTTGTTATTACAAATTTAAGGTTTCCATTTGACTCACCCTCGCAATTTTTGGTGTTGCGATTTTTTTTCTGCCAGTATATGATCCCGTCACTTCCGCAATTCATTTACAGCGAAGCGACAGGCATAGAAACTATGCAGGTGGCTTATTCCACATATGGCAGCGAAAAGGTGGAAGGCTGGTATTCCGCATTCGTTGTTCACAACTCCGCAGTATCCGTCGTCCTCCGTACACGACAGCGAGAAGTGGCGGGCAAACAACATCTACATCTACATATATACTCCGCTAGCCACCAAGCGGTGTGTGGCGGAGGGCACAATTCGTGCCAAAGTCACATTTCGTCGTGTCCCCCCCCCCCCCCCCAATCTGTTCCACTTGCGGATCGTGCGAGGGGAGAACGACTGTCTGAACGCCTCAGTACGAGCTCTAATTTCCCTTATCTTTGAATTGTGATCATTGCGTGATTTGAAAGTTAGTGGTAATAATATATGCTCTACATCCTCGGCGAAGTTCGGATTTCGGAATTTAGTGAGCAGCCCCTTCCGTTTAGTGCGTCGTCTATCTGCAAGGATGTCCTACTTCAAATTTTCTATGAGATGTGTAACACTCTCGCGATGGCTAAATGTACCAGTCACGAATCCTGCCGCTCTTCTTTTGACCCTCAGCCTGCACACATCGCCTGTAACTCCATGTCATGTCATTCATCTGAGAGCCGTAGTCTGTACACAGCAGCGACAAGACTCTGTCAAACGGCCTGCAGTCGATGCTCAAAGCTCGGGTCTGCCCTCCTAGCTCAGCGCTCACAGCTACACGACTCCAGAACACGAGGGCTGTTCAGAAAGTAAACTCCGATTGATCGCGAAATGGGAACCACAGTGAAAATTAGAAATGTTTTATTTTTAACAGTTAGCTACACCATCCAGCTACTTCTCTACGTAGTTGCCGTTCTGACTAAGACATTTGTCGTAGCGTTGTACCAACTTTCCAATACCCTCATCATAAAAGACAGCCACCAGTGCTTTCCGCCAATTCTCTACGCTGGCCTACAGCTCGTTTTCTGTGCCAAAATGTTGTATTCATAGCCAGCGGTTCATGTGAGCAGAAATGAAACGCAGGGGGAGTCAATTACGGGCTGTATTGTGGGTAGTCAAACATTTCCAATTAAAAAGGATGCAGGAGCATCTTCATTGCCCCTTCAGAATGCGGCTGAGAATATTGCCTTGTAGAAGAAACTGCACGACAGTTATGTAATGTTGGCTGTATAGCTTCAGGCGAAATTTCTCACCAGGTCCTCGTACTTGGCGGGAGACACTATTCTCTAGACAACTTTACGCGATCACTGTGAGCTCAGAAATGAGAGGAGTGACGTGATGCTATCTAGGGTCATACTAGAGACACTGCCCAACACATCTGTGCAAAGCTTTATCGGATTATCATAGTCGTTTCCATTTCGCGATCAATCGGAGCTTACTTTCTGAACAGCCCTCGTACATGCTGGCTGCTACCCAACGCACGCCAGCTAGCCGAGTGTTCACTTACTCGTTTCCGGCAGAGTCGTGACTGAGAGTTCGTACTAGTCGATGTTGCTTCACTTCGACCTTGATCACAGATAACACGAACCACAGTGCAGTCATTGAAGGCCCCCTCTGATATCAATTATTGTCAGAGACGTTCCTGGCACAGCTCAATTTGTTTTGCACTGTACCTTGCTTCTGTAATAATTACGTGACAGAAAAACAACACCATTGCTACACAAGCAGTACACGTATAATACACTATGATTCTGTCTGGTTAATAATTTACGAAAGCGTTGCAATAACGAAAATGGTGTACAGCAACAAGCTGGGGACACTTCTGCAGTGAAAACCTATGGCACCCCGCCGTATATGCACCATCTAATAAGAAAACACTGCAAAGGTAGTTGCTGCCAACTGTGTACAGCCAGTGGATGACTGAGGGCAATGCTGGCCGTTAAAATGCATTGGGTCCCATAAGATGCGTTTGAACAGGCCTTAGGAACTACGTACTACAACAATATGGTCCGAAAACATTGTCAGCCACACGAATTGCACGCACATGCTCATCTAGCAACACTACTGGCCAATATTGCTCGCCAACGTTTACGGCAATACATTTCTGGGGCAGACGTTTATGCACAGCCAACTGCAAAATGGACGAAAGCAAACTACAGTAAACCGAGAGCAGCTCTCCCGTTTTTGCATCCAACAAGAAAAAATATTACCAAGGAAAAGATAAAAAAATTGGTTCAAATGGCTCTGAGCACTATGGGACTCAACTGCTGTGGTCATCAGTCCCCTGGAACTTAGAACTACTTAAACCTAACTAACCTAAGGACATCACACACATCCATGCCCGAGGCAGGATTCGAACCTGCGACCGTAGCGGTCGTGCGGTTCCAGACTGTAGCGCCTTTAACCGCTCGGCCACTCTGGCCGGCGGAAAAGATAAGTTAGGCTTTAAAGATACGCTCTTTTTAAAGAAAGCAAACTACCTCCGAAGGCAATTAACAAACTGCTGCTTGAAACTTCCTGGCAGATTAAAACTGTGTGCCCGACCGAGACTCGAACTCGGGACCTTTGCCTTTCGCGGGCAAGTGCTCTACCAACTGAGCTACCGAAGCACGACTCACGCCCGATACTCACAGCTTTACTTCTGCCAGTACCTCGTCTCCTACCTTCCAAATTTTACAGAAGCTCTCCTGCGAACCTTGCAGAACTAGCACTCCTGAAAGAAAGGATATTGCGGAGACATGGCTTAGCCACAGCCTGGGGGATGTTTCCAGAATGAGATTTTCACTCTGCAGCGGAGTGTGCGCTGATATGAAACCTCCTGGCAGATTAAAACTGTGTGCCCGACCGAGACTCGAACTCGAGTTCGAGTCTCGGTCGGGCACACAGTTTTAATCTGCCAGGAGGTTTCATATCAGCGCACACTCCGCTGCAGAGTGAAAATCTCATTCTGGAAACTGCTGCTTGACGCATAACTTTTCCATAGTTTCATGTCGAAATACGAGTTTGTATATACCTGAAAATCAATTGGTCTGAGAACTGGCAAAACCGATACCAAGAGAAGAGACTGTGTACTAGTTACAACCAGATTGGCGATCACCCTTTGGCATTTCGCTACTGGCGATTCATACAGCTGGTCGATGAGTCTCATTAACCTGCACTTCTCATCGAAATGCATCTTGGTACCAGACGTTTGCGGATTTTTGAAAAAAAGACTCAACGAGTACATTAAGGTAAGTTTGAAATAGCAATACAATGATTATGTTAATATTTAATTTGCTTCGCCAGTACAGTGACAGAACTATGGTTATCATTAAAATGCGGTACACCTACAGCCGAGTTATGGCGCATGGAAAATAATGCAAGCAAACGATGTAATAAAACAGGAAAAGTTGACACGTTGCTGCTCATGAGCACGGAAACACTTGTGATGAAGCTTACTAAAGTTCAGAAGTTCTAGGAGCTCTCTATGTAGAAGACATCTACGGCTTACGGCAGCAGTTTATCTTCTAATACGCCGGTAGCAGTGAGGATGTCTTTTGTTCTGATTGTAGTTACCGAATATAATACACAAACCTAATGCAGGCAAACAGGAAAGTAAGAGTAAGAGCTGGACGTATTGGGGTTCACATCATTCAGCACTGTTCATTAGACATATTTATTTAAGAAAAATAACTAATATCAGATAGAGCCAATTAACAGGATTACAGACAACACTCAGAACTCCTCAGGTTTAAGAAATTACACACCTTAGTTTAGTGACAATTTAAATAAGCCAATAGTTGAAGACAAAACCTGTGTCTGACAGCGGTTCTTACATCTCAGACTCAAAATTTCTACCTTTACGAACCACAACTCAGAAAATACTTCGACAAATGAACAAGTAATTAATATTTGGAAATAGATGACTCTTTAAGACAACATAATAGCATAACTGATCTCAAAAGATTAAAATCTTAATAGCTATTAGGAAGACAGAGTAACTTACAGCTGCCTCGAGACAACTAGGAAAAATAATTCTTAAAATACACCTCCAATGGCTCCTGGATAATTTAAAAAGGTAAACTGATTCACAGACTTATAGAGCTGATTGTAGGCAGACAGAGCAGTTAAATAATTAATAAGAGAACGAGTGTGCACAGCTTGATATAACTGCCTTCAGACAGACAGTGAAAATTCTCTTAAGGTATACCCTAGAAAAAACGTAAATGATTCAGTAAGTGAACTTGTATGCATAGCAGCTCAAGAACGCCATTTAAAAAGGAAGAGCACCAGTAATTGGAACTCAGAACCAACTTCTAGCAAAAGGTAAGTTTAAATCAAATATGAAAAAAGGTCACCCCATGAAAACATTTAAATACAAAATAGTTGAACACTTAGGTCTATAAGCTGTAACTCTCCCTGAGACAGGGAATAAATTTCTTTTACTCTTCAACTCACAAATGGCTGGAGAACGAACAAATAAGTAACCTTCAGAGCATATTAAGACTTAATAGTTTTATACCTTTTTGTTTCTTACATCCCGCGAACCTCAAAAGTGCCAGTTAGTTATTATCAACGGGCTATATTTTCTCAAGCCCAGACAACATACCAATATGACACTGTGATTCATATACAACCGAGCAACATGTGGCAATCCTAACGGGGCTCGACACTATGTCCAACAAGAGCACTAGACTCAGAAAAGCCCCAAACATCGATATGGACACAATTTTAATGCAAAAATTTAAACAGTAATTTACATAACCTGAATTTATGCATCCCAAGGGTAGCCGGCAGCGGTGCATTCCATGAAGCCGATGTACAAAAGCGACGTTAATACAATAGGCACTTCAGATAATGCTCTTGAAAAACTTGGTCTAAGGCTAAACATTGTCGCACTTAAAATAATGTACAGCATTACCAAATCATCGAATCCACTGCTGAACGTGAGAAATTGAATTGCAATAACAAGCATCTCCGGCTGCTATACATTACCCTAATCCCTTCCAAGGCAACACCACCAGGCAATTTATCGGATCAGAAAGCCTCTTGCGTAACGTGGCTTCCACCGAGAGGAACCAACAACAAATTCAAATAGCCAAGACCACACAAATGTTCCATCTTTACATAACACCGGTGTCAGCAACCATTGAATAGACAATACGTTTAAAGGACTACCAATCATTTTATGGCACGTTAAGTTCGGCAGAACAGCACAGGTGCCGGCCGGAGTGGCCGAGCGGTTAAAGGCGCTACAGTCTAGAACCGCACGACCGCTACGGTCGCAGGTTCGAATCCTGCCTCGGGCATGGATGTGTGTGATGTCCTTAGGTTAGTTAGGTTTAAGTAGTTCTAAGTTCTAGGGGACTTATGACCACAGCAGTTGAGTCCCACCGTGCTCAGAGCCATTTGAACCATTTGAACCACAGCACAGGTCCTGCACAGCTCAACCTCCTGTCCTGCTTCAAAACATTAATTCTCCGTCCGATCCACTGCCGCCCTTCCACCCCCAAAACGGCTCCACCACGCCCGCTGGCGCCACAAGCTCCGAGCCACGAGAAGTGACGTACGCCAGGCGCGCAGGGCGGGAATTCAAAGAGGGAACACGCCAAGGCTCAAATACGGTACACTCAAGCGCCAAAGAAACTGGTACACACATGCGTTTTCAGACGCAGAGATACGTAAACAGGTAAAATACGGAGCTGCGGTTGGCAACGCCTATATAAGACAACAAGTGTCTGGCGCAGTTGGTAGATCGTTTACTGCTGCTACAATGATAGGTTATCAAGATTTAAGTGAGTTTGAGGGTGGTGTTGTAGTTGACCCACAAGCGACTGGACAAAGCATCCCCGAGGCAGCGATGAAATGGAGATTTTGCCGGCCGCTGTGGCCGAGCGGTACTAGATGCTTCAGTCCGGAACCGAGCTGCTGCTACGGTAGCAGGTTCGGATCCTGCCTCGGGCGTGGCTGTGTGTGATGTCAAAATGGCTCTGAGCACTATGGGACTTAACTTCTGTGGTCATCAGACGCCTAGAATTTAGAACTACTTAAACCTAACTAACCGAAGGACATCACACACATCCATGCCCAAGGCAGGATTCGAACCTGCGACCGCAGTGGTCGCGCGGTTCCAGACTGTAGCGCCTAGAGCCACTCGGCCACCCCGGCCGGCTGTGTGATGTCCTTAGTAGTTCTAAGTCTACGGGACTGATGACCTCAGATGTTAAGTCTCATAGTGCTTAGAGCCATTTGAACAATTTGAATGGAGATTTTCCCATATGACCAGTTCACGAGTGTAACGTGGATATCAGGAATCCGGTAAAACATCAAACCTCCAACATCGCTGCATCTGGAAAAAGATCCTGCAAGAACTGGACCAACGACGACTGAAGAGAATCGTTCAACGTGTCTGAGGCGCAATCCATCCGCAAACTACTGCAGTTTTCAGCGCTGGGCCATCAACAAGTGTCAACGTGTGAACTATTCAACGAAACATCATCGATATGTGCTTTCGGAGCCGAAGGCCCACTCGTCTACCCTTGATGACTGCACGACACAAAGCTTTACACCTCGCCTCGGCCCGTCAACATCGACATTGGAATGTTGATGACTGGAAACATGTTGCTTGGCCGGACGGGTCTCGTTTCAAATTGTATCGAGCAGATGGATGTGTACGGGTATGGAGACAACCTAGTCGATCCATCGACACTGTATGTCACCAGGGTCTGTTCAAGCTGGTGGACGCTCTGTAATGGTGTGGGGCGTGTGCAGTTTGGGTAATATGTGACCCTTGATACGTCTAGATACGACTCGGATAGGTGTCACGTAAGTCAGCATCCTGTATGATCTTCTGCATCCATCCACGTCCATTGTGCATTCCGACGAACTTGAGCAATTCTAGCAGGACAACGCGACACCACTTCTGAGTCGAAATACTTCCGCTGACGACAAAGCTCCCCAGACATGAACATTATTGAGCATATCTGGGATGCCTTGCAGTGTGCTGTTCACACCCTCGTACTCTTAGGGATTTATGTAGACCCCTGCAGGATACATGGTGTCAGTTCCCTCCAGCACTACTTCAGACATTCGTCGAAACCATGCCATGTTGCGGCACTTATGCTTGATCGCAGTGGTCCTACACGATATTAGACAAGTGTTGCAGTTTCTTTGGCTCTTCAGTGAATTATTTCTGTACAGCAGGCTTCAAAACAGCGCAGGCAACCCGCGTCATGGCATTACGGCAGAAACTGTGAAGCTGTCGCTGTCCTTTGAAGCCTTCATAAGGTATGAGGTTTAGATCAATGAAACCAAGTCTGCCATCGCTAATTGTACCTCTAGTTTTCATTTCGGTAGAAGGAACATACGTGTGGCATTTAAATGAACGTAACTTTGTTTAGAAAATGATATCTGTTTACTTTTATGGAATGTGCATTTCTGCCCATTTTGTGAGCTCCTGAAATAGGTGTATCCTTGGTCAAATGCATTTTTCACGTTTTGTTTCACTCTGGAAATATATGAGATTGCAGAGTTAGGTGGAACTCCCTGTATATGATGTTTTACTTGACCACTTGTTTTATATAGTCTATTAGAACACACTGAAGACTTTTATTTCTTCATTAATGATAATCCCAAACAAGACGTCACCTATTGGAAGGTTTCCCAAAAAGATCTGCTGTGAATGTTTGTGAGACAACTTATTTCTACACAGCGGTATAGATGGAAACACATCCAATTTACAGAATTATTAAAATTTTTTGAATATGTCTCAAGATAAGCTTCTGGACAAAATCATGTTACAATATCCAAAATTATACCAATGATTAATTGTTTGTCAACAGATCTTAATAGTATCACATCAGTCTCACCAATTATCAAAGAACGCAGGAACGTTTTATTGAGAGAGCTGAAGAAGCAGTATGGGTTAACCAAAATAAATGTCAATGCAGCCACTGCTGCTCTACTGTATATTATATTTAAAGGCCTGCATTCTCAAGGTCCAGCAGCATGCGGGCGAACCATACCGTAATGGAACCACAGAGCTGGCCCCCAAAATAATTGCTATTGGAGTCGATTGATCGAGTGTACAATATTTGATCAAATTTTTTTGATCGTCGCTTTACACAATAGTGACACAAAGTATAAATAGCATAACTAACACAACAAGGTAATATAAGAATGACTAACAGGACAAAGTTACTCAAAGTTGAATTACCACGTTGGCCATTTACGGACCCGGACGTGCTGCAACAAAATTTTATCTAAAAACAGTTTCCTCGAAAAAAGAGGTCCAATCCTTAGCTTCCATAATGTAGTTTCTGATACCAAAGACTTAAAATGATATTCTTAAAATAATAACCTCTAAAAACAACAGTCCAAAATTATTACTTTCATAAAACCGTAATACAATCATCGCGATTTATTCTCCATCATATATCAAATCATAATCATGGAATCTACTGGCCTTTCGATTCAGGTTAGAACCCGGTAGATCAACACCTTTTTACAGCATCGTTTACAAAAATTCAAAAGTCTATAACGAAATAACGAATGCAGAATAATGCTTCCCTTCTTTTGTAGCACGTCCCAACCGCTGCCGCTATGCTGACCAGTAATTCTGCAGCATAGACCGCTCCCTCGCATACATATCTCTCAGGCATTGGTTTCAAGAACCTGCAACAGGCAATAACATGTCATCGGCTTAGAAAATAATATGCTAGCACTCGTAACGAGGTCAGTAGCATCACACTGTTCCGAAAACTACAAAGGATTGCCCACTATTAAATTCAGCACCACGTCTCCGAACCTCAAATTGTACCCGGTTTTTCACAAGAAGTAGAATGTGACAGACAGCAGTGAACAGTTTCAAGAGAGTTCTACAATAAACTCTCAACAGAGGCAAATTACAATCATACCTTAAAGGAAACGATGGCTTCGTACGTGCTTACATAGACATAATATGCAGTTATCACGATTTTCCGATCAAGCTCTGATATCTCTGTACTAACAATGATTGAGCAGGGCACCGACCGCATCATTTGACCCCGGCCAGTTATCTCTGCCCAGTAGCCACGCCTCGCCCGCATCCGGCTTACCGCACTGCCAGTCAACAATGTCCTCCAACTCTTCCCCCCCCCCCCCCCTCGCCCCGCCCCACTCCGGAGCTTTGCAGACCGAAGAGAGGTCAATACCGCTTGATACGGCTATGGGTAAGTGCCGACATGGTACAATATAAAAAAACTCAAAAGTATGGTTTATGAACAACAAATTTGGAAACACTGTGAAAAGCTAGCGCACGGCCGCAACAAAAAAAGGAAACACACCAAAGTGACGATGTACCTCTATTTGCCAACTCTGTAATATCTTTAAAAATACAATCAATTTATGGTACGGGAAGACATTAGTCATTTATTCATGTTTGTACAAATATGTTCAACAATATCTTATCGTCATCGCAACATCTGTGCCTTACGAGTGTTTTCAACAACTGGGACAACTATTACTATGGATAAAATCGATTCGATACAAGCACTTTTTCGTTCAATCTCGAATAAATTTCGAGTGAATGATCCACTTTTAAAAGTATTCGGAATCCAAACAAAACTATCGAATACTCATTTGTATTTACTTGTATCGGAACATCCCTGACAGCTGGGACATCCACTAAAGAGTCCGCATCGGTCCATCGGCTGGTCTCGACCTCATACCGTATATATACTGAAGCGCCAGAAACACTGGTATAGGCATGCGTATTCAAATACAGAGATATGTAAACAGGCAGAATACGGTGCTGCCGTCGGCAACGCCTCTATAAGATAACAAGTGTCTGGTGCAGTTGTTAAATCGGTTACTGCTGGTACAATGGCAGGTTATCAAGAGTTAAGTGAGTTTGAACATGGGTGTTATAATCGGCGCACGAGCGATGGGACATAGCATTCCCGAGATAGCAATGAAGTGGGACTTTTCTCGTAAGACCATTTCATGAGTGTACCGTGAATATCAGAAATCCGGTAAAACATCGAATCTCCGACATCACTGTGGCCGGAAGAAGATCATGCGAGATCGGAACCAGCAACGACTGAAGAGAATCGTTCAACGTAACAGAAGGGCAGGGCAACCCTTCCGCAAATTGCTGGAAATTTCAATGCTGGGCCATTAAGAAGTGTCAGCGTGTGAACCATTCAACGATACATCATCGACATGGGCTTTCAGAGCCGAAGGCCCATTCAAGTACTCTTAATGACTGCGCGACACAAAGCCTTACGCCTCGCCTGTGCCCGTCAGCACCGACATTGGACTGTTGATGACTGGAAACATGTTGCCTGATCAAATGAGTCTCGTTTCAAATTTTATCGAGCGGATGACGTGTACGGGTATGGAGACATCCTCATGAACCCATGGACCATGTATGTCAGCAGGAGCCGTTCAAGATGGTGGAGGCTGTGTAGTGGTGTGGGGCGTTTGCATTTGGAATCATATGGGACCCCTGATACGTCTAGATACGACTCTGACAGGTGACACGTACGTAAGCATCTCGTCTGATCGTCTGCATTCATTCACGTCCACGGTGCATTCTGACGGACTTGGGTAATTACAGCAGGACAACGCGACACCCCATACGTCCAGAATTGCTACAGAGTGGCTCTAGAAGCACTTTTCTGAGTTTAAACACTTCCTCTGGCCGCCAGACTCCCCAGACATGAACATTATTAAGCATATCGGAGACGCTTTGGAACGTGCTGTTCAGAAGAGATCTCTCACGGATTTACGGACAGCGTTGCAGGATTTATGGTGCCAGTTCCCTCCAGCACTACTTCAGACATTAGTTGCGGCACTCCTGCGTGTTCGCGTGGGCCCTACACGACATTAGGCAGGTGTACCAGCTTCTTTGGCTTTTCAGTGTATAACTTCCCTGTTTAGTGTTGTCAACGATCTCAGAAACTCATTTAGCAACTTTCATGCACTCGAACACTTTTTAAGTAAATGCGAATCTCATTTCAGGTTGTTAACAGTGTTCAGAATTCGGGACTTACGGCTAACGAGGGACGGGTCATGACACGCCTAAATATAGGGACACCCTGCGGAAATCGGGACATCTGGAAACGAAAATAGCGACAGTGTACGAGGGCTGTAACCTATCCGTTACTCATATCGGTAAATGACTCAACCCTTTGGCATAGCACCTAATGGGTCCGCAAACATTAGTACCAAGTGAACCGAATCGTGGAAAAGAGTGTACATAAATGTCGCCAAAGTGCCAGTACTCCTTTCCTCAATTTAAAGATTTTTATAAAATGTGTAATGAATTTAATTATTACCGTACTTCACAGCCAAGCTCGAACTGCTTTCAACTATTCACAAATGCAGTTTATCAAGGAAAGTGAACAAGTGTCCGCCAGCTCATTATGGACAAACTATACTATTTTCTAAACTGGCTGCCCTTACAGTTATTTAGGTACTCTGAAGACGCTGAATTTTTACAACTGCACACTAAAAGGCGCGAAGAGCAAAAGTAAACACCCAAACTCAAAAAACTGTAATAATTTCGAAAAATATTTATGCTGGTTGGCTTTACAGTAATTACTGAAATAATTCATCATATTTCTTACACAGACATACACAAAAAAACCACCACCCATCAATCGAATTTTTGTAATTTTTTATGTTTATGATGCATGAAATTAAAAACTCAAATGTCAGTGATCCAAAGGAGTGCGATCGAACTCCCAAAAATATCGGGAATATCGATTATGAAGTTTTATGGGGAATTTTCACTAAAATTACGATGTTTTTTCTACATTGGCGGGGTGGGTCAACTGGTAGTGTTGGAGAATGTTAATTCGATAATCAGTGGGTCACTGGTTCGAATATTGCAGTGGTCTTTTTTCTCTTATTCTTTTTCCGTTCGGTTCGAATACTTACATCATTTAAATATGAAGTTCATCATATGTATGCTAATTAAGAGACATCTAATTATCATTTTTATGCAAATTGCCAGTCTTCTTGTGTCTAACAAAGTATTGTACTCATTGCAAATAAAATTCTTAATTATCGACATTTTCTAAAAGACTGTTGATAAATATCGTTTAAATTTAAGAAAAATCAGTAGATATATATAAATAAAATATCCTTTATAAAATATCTATAAATATAATTCATACCTGCAATGAACTCTGAAATTTTGTGCACAGTATGTAATTAGAAAGAAGAAGACATGCATTCTTCATGAAAATTATTAGATACATTTTAATTATCTCGTATTTATCAATTTTATATTTAAATGATTTATGTATTCGAACTGACCGAAAAAATATAAAACTAAACAAAAAGTCCACAACGTGGTTTGAACCATTTTCCAACGCTGAAACTGATCTACATGGCGCACCACTAACATCCACCTTCATTTTAGTGGCATAAAGTTCCTCGGAATACTTCAGAGTCGACTTTTCGAGAATTTTTGAGAGTTGCATCGAACGACTTCGAGTTCCTTTTGCCCGGCGTAGTGCAGCAGCTTGACGAGGCATGGACTCAACAAGTCGTTGGACATCACCTGCAGAAATATTGAGCCATGCTGCCTCTATAGCCGTCGTTTTGTGCACGAACTGACCTCTCAGTAATGTCCCATAAATGTTCGATGGGATGCATGTCAGAAATTAATCGTTCGAATTGTCCATAATGTTCTTCGCACCAGTCGCAAACGATTGTGACCCGGTAACATGGCATCTTTGTTTGGGAACATGAAGTCCATGAATGCCTGCAGTAGCCGAACATAACCATTTCCTCAATGATCGGTTAACTTGTGATAGAGAATCCAACCCATTCCATGTAAACACAGTCCAAACCATTATGGAACCACAACCAGCTTGCATAGAGCCTTGTTGACAACTTGGGTCCATGGATTTGTAGGATCTGTGCCACACTCTGATCCTGCGATCAGCTCTTACCAACCGAAATCGAGATTCATCTGACCAGACCTGTGTGGGTCCATGGCTTCGTGGATCTGAGCCACACTGGAACCATACCGTAAGCTCTTACCAGCTGAAATCGGGACTCATCCGACCAGACCACGTTTTCCAGTCGTATAGGGTCTAACTGATACGGGCACATGCCCAGGAAAGACCCTGCAGGCGATGTCGTGTTATTAGCAAAAGCACTAGTGCTGGTCTTCTGCTGCCATAACCTATTAATGCCAGATATCACGGTACCTTCTTAACGGTTACGTTCATCGTACGTCCCACATTGATTTCTTCGGCTGTTTGGTGCAGTGTTGCTTGTCTATTAGCACTCACAACTCTACGTAGATGCTGCTGCACTCAATTGTTAAGTGACGGCCGTCGGCCACTGTGTTATCCGCGGTGAGAGGTTATGCCTGAAATTTGGTATTCTCGGCACACTCTTGACGGTGTTGATCTCGGAATGCTGGCCGGTGTGGCCGAGCGGTTGTAGGCGCTTCAGTCTGGAACCGCGTGACCGCTGCGATCGCAGGTTCGAATCCTGCCTCGGGCGTGGATGTGTGTGATGTCCTTATGTTAGTTACGTTTAAGTAGTTCTAAGTTCTAGGGGACTGATGACCTCAGATGTTAAGTCCCATAGTGCTCAGAGCCATTTGAACCATTTTTTTGATCTCGGAATATTGAATTCCCTAAGGATTATCAAAATGTAATGTTCCATGCGTCGATCTTCAAATACCGTATTGACCGATCAAAGTCTGTTCATTTCAGTCGTGCTGCTATAATCACGTCGGAAACCTTTTCACACGAATCACCTGAGTACAAATAACACCTACCTCAACATAATGCTCTTTTGTACCTCATATACGCGATACTACAGCCATCTTTACATTTACATATCGCTATGCCATGACTTTCGTCGCCTCAGTGTACAAGGAAAATAACGGGACTAAAACAAACTATAGCTGTAGAAGTAAGTGTATGAAAACCAGCAAATCTTTACTGGGAGGCCACACAATCACACGGTTTACAAGTCGCTCGTTGTTACGTAAGCAATGTTGTAGACCATACTGATGTCCTTCCAATGTGGCGTCTACTACCTAAAGACGACGATGGTACACCGGGCCCTTGTGGATCGTTAGCGCTCTCTGGCTCGCAATATGAAGGTAACAAATAAGCACACTGGAGAAAAGTTAGTCGTGCCCTGGAGACATAGCTCTAGTACCGTGTAACACCATCTCTAGCCCTGATAATGGCCTTAGACAGGTCAGAAAGTTTCTTTAGATAAGACATATCTGCTGTAGGCACAAACTAAAGACTAAATTCCTAGAATTATTATTACAAGATTGCTTTGAAGTTAACTGCCACTTTCCATCCACTGTTCCAAATAGCCCTAAACTTTTTGTGAGATTATGATGGAGTGGTTTAAAGGGCCTATTGATGTTCGATAGGGTGCCTGAGTGTTCATCAACTCAGGGAACTGCCCATACAACAAATCTGAACACGATAGTGTCCACATCAAACTAGTTGTGTCGTCCGCAGAACGAGGCCTCATAGAAAAGTTGGTACTATACGGCGGCACCACAATCTAAGGGAGTTGCACCCCGATGCATCATCGAATCGGAGACGTCGGCGTAGACATGCTCCCATGTGTATTCTTACGCTGCCGCAACCGAGAAGTTGTCTTTTTTCCTGAGCGCAGTCTCTATGTGATCAGCGACCACTCGTAACCATCACTTACGACGTCGGTATCGTTTTAGCACAGATCTGGTTGTTTGCTAATAGATTAGTTATTCAGAACTTTATATAAAAGTTGTAGATAGTTTTACTCTTATGGGAAACTGCCATTTTCCATTGAGCGAAGTGCATAATGTTATGCCAGCGACGTTATCAGATATATATCATCTGTGGGCACTATAATTGTTTCCAAAGCTCAGTATTTGTCACGCTCAAGTTTCAGTAAGTTAGTAATACTTTATACGTGTGTTCTAGTATCTGCTCGACCTCCATCGCACGTAATCTAGACTAGCTACAATACAGCACAGTACTAACGATGAAGATGTAGAAGAAAAGACAACACTTGATCATCGAGAATGTTGAAACGAACTTACTGGTTTCTGTAATAAAATTAAACACCTGAAGCTGTCCTTCCGATGTTATTTATTATTTAGCAACCACCTTCTGGCCCTTAACTGGCGCTGAGAGGATCAGTTAAGGCTCTAAGATGTTTTAGTGAGTCACCAAAACTGGTTACTATGTAATAAATAAGATCCAAAGGACGGCTGAGGGGATTTCATCTTATTACGTAAGTGAACCACTGAAGCCCCACAAACCTTCAGTCAGAAACATGGACGTACAGTTTTCCTGGTTTATATCCGCGGTAATCTGGAAGAATGTCTCCAAGTCGTGCAACGAAAAACACACACAAAACATCAATGATCCACCACCGAAATATACTTTGCACACCGGGGTTTGAACGACATACTGGGCCATGATGATACTCGAGTCTTGCGTCATGCGAGAAGGGGCACAATCGCGACTCGCCTGACGGTACTACCACTCAGCAACTGACCGGTTTCTGTGTTGTTTGCCCCAGTGCAGACGTTCCGTTCTGTGCCGCAGTGAGCAAAGGCCTTTCGCGAGGTATGTGACTCCAGAGCCTGCACCGAAGTGGCGCAGCGGTTAGCACACTAGACTCTCATTCGGGAGGATGACGGTTCAAACCCGAGTCCGGCCATCCTGATTTTAAGTTTTCCGTGATTTCGCTAAATCGCTTTAGGTAAATGTCGGGATGGTTCCTGTGAAAGGGCACGAGCGACTTCCTTCCACATCTTCCCTAATTCGATGGGACCGATGGCCTCGCTGTTTGGTTCCCCTCCCCCGAATCAACCAACCAGACAGAGTCCAGACGTTCGTTCCATGCAGTTCTCTTCAGAATGTTCACTCAGCATCTGGTTAAGGGGCACCTGCATTCAGTAGCAGCAGCAGTTACTGTCGAGATTGAAACCACTGGAAAGGCGTGACGACCCTCTCTGGCCCCTGCCTGTTAGGATCTTTTTGCAACGAATATTCTTACGCCAAATTCCAAGATTGTGAGTGGTTCACTGTTCCCCTGTAGACATTTTGAGCAGTCCGCGATGATACACTGAAAAACTCGGCAGCTTCATTCACGGAATGGTCTTCGGTACCTCCGAATACTGTGACTCCTTCCCACCATTCTGCCACGTCCCCACGTCGACACATTGTACAGGACAGATTCCACACAGAAGACTGGCGCATTTCTGTGACGCGTCAGCGGTAGAGACCACGTGGTACCATTTCTACACTATCTGTAAGACGCTAAGACCGCTTCCGCAGCTCAGTGGTCGATGAGAAACAAAGTGTATTCTCACGACTTTCCTTGTTTAAGACTAAAGTGTGAACACGCTACACTGTGCGCAGTAACTCATAAACTTGTTTTGTTTTTATGTTACAGTGATCTTATTGTGATGTGGTTGTGTAATGTTAATCTTGTTAAGTAACATAACGGAAAATAAGTAATCAGTGTGTCTGGCTGCTATGTGGAGGATCCACGTTCGATTCTTGGTTCTGTCAGCGATTTTTCCTTCTTGAGATAACTGGAGCGGCATGCACTCAGCTTCGTGAGACCAACTGAGGAGCTACGTAATCGAGACGTAGCGGCTCCAAGGTCAGGGAAGGCTACAACAACCAGGAGAGCGGTGTGCTAGCCCTCCCGCCCCTCCATTCCATACTGCATCCGATGACGCCATTGGCAAAGGATGACGCGGCCGTCGGTCGATTCCGATCGGCTCATCAGGGTCAGAACGCGGAGTTTCCTCGCCCCCCCCCCCCTTGTTTTTTTTTTTTTTTTTTTTTTTTTTTTTTTTTTTTTTTTTTTTTTTTTTTTTTTTTTTTTTTTGCAGCGACTAATGTGCTCTTTTAAAGGAACACAGCAGTAGAATTTGCAGCTTCGAAAACCTCACACGTGAAAACATCCATGATAGCCTGAAGGTTAACGCTTGGTATGGTTTGATGCCCATTTTTCTTAGTAGAGAAAACCATAAAACCATAATAGAAAATATCTACCTGGACATACCCGAATAGTTCGTGCTACCACATCTCAAAGGGCTCCAACCGTTCATCACCTTGCAACATGACGGTGCACCACCGCATTGGATTTTAAACGTGCGGAATGTACTGAATGACACATTGCTTGATAGGTGGATTTGTCGTGATGGTCTCACCGTTTTATCCCTGTGTCACGCCCTTAGACATCTATTGTGGGGTTACGCCAAGAACGGATTGTATACAATACTAGTCAAGGATGCTGCTACCCATCATGAACGAATCAGTAAAGAAATCGGAACTGCTGACGCTGCAATTCTGACCCTACAAGGATAGAACTAGAAAAAAAAATGGTTCAAATGGCTCTGAGCACTATGGGACTTAACATCTATGGTCATCAGTCCCCTAGAACTTAGAACTACTTGAACCTAACTAACCTAAGGACATCACACACATCCATGCCCGAGGCAGGATTCGAACCTGCGACCGTAGCAATCGCGCGGCTCCGGACTGAGCGCCTAGAACCGCTAGACCACCGCGGCCGGCGATAGAACTAGAATATTGTCCTGCTGTTCTACGAGCAACGAGTGGTACACGCATTGGCCTTCTGGCATAACAGAATGAAAACTATGAGATCAGCTAATTTTTTTTTTTTTAAATGAACGACGATGCTCTATCTCTAAGAGTTTCCACGTTACGATTTTTTTAAATGATTGAGGGACTTCTATGTATGGACGCCTTGTATTTCACTTACAAATAACAACTAAGCTGGGCAATAACTTGCATGCTATCACCTTCCTTGAATTTTTTTTTCGTATGAATTACGCCAGAAGTGCAGAACATGAGTAGATTTAAACACATTTCACTGTCGCTAAGGAAAGCAGTTGAATTCTGTACCAGTTGGGATCTAATGATTGTGACCACCTTATACATTTCTGTCGAATTATAAAATTTAGTCATGGTTCCTACTAGAATTGGGAAGATATACCTTTTTAAAACAAAGTGACGGAAAAGAATTTCAAAGAACGGACGGCTCTGTCGTTTACTGCCACTGTTGCTGTAAGAATGTAATCGGTTGTGTACTTGCTTATCTTATTAATACCAGGCAGTAGGCAATTTTAAAGAATATCTTTCCTAATCAATTGTATAACTTATCGAACCACTTTGTTTAATTCTTAATAAGCATAGAAAATGTGTGTCAAAAAGTAATGTTGACATAGGCTACAACATGTTTGCAGAGGAAATGCTCAAAAAAATCTCAAGCAGATCAGTATGTAACTTCTGCTTATCACACTGCAAAGACGAAGTTATTTCCGACACTAATGTTGATATAGGCTACAACATGTTTGCAGAGGAAATGCTCAAAAAAATCTCAAGCAGCTCAGCATGTAACTTCTGCTTATCATACTGCAAAGACGAAGTTATTTCCGACACAAAATAACAAAGTGTACATTGATTTATTCGTTTAATTTCAAGTAAGTGAGTCCAAATCCATTGTTCGTGGATGTAATTGGTGCTTTTGCAGCAGCAAATGTACTGTTTGAGACACTGGCAAAACCTGCATTTAAATCACTTTTAGAAATGTACACGAAACATAATATCCAGAAACGAACAACCTTATCCCAAAATTACCTTAAAATATCGATCCACAGGTACGTCAAACAATACTGAAAATCAACTTTCACGTGCACCCACTTAATAATATACAGACATTATTTTTCCCATTACATCAGGGAATTGTAGAGACCTTATCCAGTACAATTCTCCGAAAAATACCTGCAATTTGAATAATACGGAATATTCTCAATGTTCCGCTGCCTCATTGTGCATGTTTAATAACATGATACTGCATGAATATTTTACTATTTGATAGTGTATGAAAACGAGGGCTCTGGTCATCTGCCACCATGAGGAACATTGTTTACAATTGGTCTGCGTGATTTCAACGTGGTTGTGCTTCCGTCAGCGATGAATTTCGCTTAAGCTGTGCGCAACCTGATAAGAAGAAGACCGGCACGTAACTTATCGTGAGATACAGGTATTCTTCACACATATCCAGGACAGTAACAAATTCGACAATGCGTGAATGTTTGGCTGTGGAAAAAAACCTGCCCTCGACAGATTCCACAAAATTCGACCGAAACTCATAAACAGACTCGCGTCAGTTGGTGCAAGGAAGTACTCAAAAACTTGAATTGCAAAAAAGATGGCTCTGAGCACTATGGGACTCAACATCTTAGGTCATAAGTCCCCTAGAACTTAGAACTACTTAAACCTAACTAACCTAAGGACATCACACACACCCATGCCCGAGGCAGGATTCGAACCTGCGACCGTAGCAGTCCCGCGGTTCCGGACTGCAGCGCCAGAACCGCTAGACCACCGCGGCCGGCTACTTGAATTGCAAAATCCATATACGACATCGTAACATGAGACGAAATCCGTATATGTTCGTAAAAGCTAGAAACCACGAAGCACACTATTTGGATGTTCCCAGATAAACAGAAGGAGTCAAAAATGGTTCGTTCGCACGTTCACGAAAATGATCACTTGTTTCTTTGATTACACATGCCGCGGTCTGAGGATCGAAGAACAGATAATGCTAAATGGCGCACAACAATTTATTGGTCATAAAGATCCGAAACGTCGTGTCATTACTTAATAATGTTAGTGCTGGTTGTCAGACACCACATCACACAACTGTTGATTACTTGAAGAACAAAAATCCAGCCAGTGTCTCATTGGTCGCATTTACCCGCTTTATCTCCTAAGGATTTGTTTTTATTCCTGTACTGTATTTCAAAGAGAAAAGTGCGAATAAGGCTTTTCGTCTCATAAAAAAGATGGTTCTTTGTGTGGGAAACACATGGGGTTGCGATTCTTGGGGAAGGAGACCAGACAGCGAGGTCATCAGTCTCATCGGATTAGGGAAGGACGGGGAAGGAGTTCGGCCGTGCCGTTTCAAAGGAACCATCCCGGCAATTGCCTGAAAACCTAAATCAGAATAGCCGGACGCGCGATTGAACCGTCGTTCTCCCCAATGCGAGTCCAGTGTGCTAACCACTGCGCCACCTCGCTCGGGGGGAACCACATGCAAAGTAACGCCAGTAACAAGTAATCTCTCTTTACAGAACATAATCTTTGACTGCTGTGCGGAAAGACAGTAAGGTCTACCTTCTTGTAACGCAGACGTGTCTTACCATCATGTATCAGTTGCGTAAATAAAGTATCCTTATGGTACTACACCGCATCGTTTCACACAGGGCTACATTTCAACATCGTGTTGAGGTGCCAGATTCGAAGTCGAAATGTTTTAAGAATTGGTTGAAATGATTGTAGAAGTATATAAGTTTTAAAGGCACATGTTTTCGGAAACAATAAAAAAATTTGTAATGAACAAATATTTTCTTTAATTGTTTTTGTAAAAACCTAGAAGTCAGCCAGCATACTTTTCTTTAGTATCATTAGAGCCGTGCTGCGGCTCGTGTTGGTGCTGTTTGCAGGTTACCGCCCTCTACGAGGTGCATTCAAGTTCTAAGGCCTCCGATTTTTTTTCTTCGGACTGGAAAGAGATAGAAACATGCGCATTGTTTTAAAATGAGGCCGCGTTCATTGTCAATACGTCCCAGAGATGGCAGCACCGTATGGCAGATGGAATTTTACCGCCAGCGGCGAGAATGAGAACTGTTTTAAATACTTAAAATGGCAACGTTTTCCTTACTTGAACAGCGTGCAATCATTCGTTTTCTAAATTTCTGTGGTGTGAAACCAACTGAAATTCATCGGCAGTTGAAGGAGACATGTGGTGATGGAGTTATGGATGTGTCGAAAGTGCGTTCGTGGGTGCGACAGTTTAGTGAAGGCAGAACATCGTGTGACAACAAACCGAAACAACCTCGGGCTCGCACAAGCTGGTCTGACGACATGATCGAGAAAGTGGAGAGAATTGTTTTGGGGGATCGCCGAATGACTGTTGAACAGATCGCCTGCAGAGTTGGCATTTCTGTGGGTTCTGTACACACAATCCTGCATGACGACCTGAAAAGGCGAAAAGTGTCATCCAGGTTGGTGGCACGAATGCTGACGGACGACCACATGGCTGCCTGTGTGGCATATTGCCAAGCAATGTTGACGCACAACGACAGCACGAATGGGACTTTCTTTTCGTCGGTTGTGACAATGGATGAGACGTGGATGCCATTTTTCAATCCAGAAACAAAGCGCCAGTCAGCTCAATGGAAGCACACAGATTCACCGCCACCAAAAAAATTTCGGGTAACCGCCAGTGTTGAAAAAATGATGGTGTCCATGTTCTGGGACAGCGAGGGCGTAATCCTTACCCATTGCGTTTCAAAGGGCACTACGGTAACAGATGCATCCTACGAAAATGTTTTGAAGAACAAATTCCTTCCTGCACTGCGACAAAAACGTCCGGGAAGGGCTGCGCGTGTGCTGTTTCACCAAGACAACGCACCCGCACATCGAGCTAACGTTACGCAACAGTTTCTTCGTGATAACAACTTTGAAGTGATTCCTCATGCTCCCTACTCACCTGACCTGGCTCCTAGTGACTTTTGGCTTTTTCCAACAATGAAAGACACTCTCCGTGGCCGCACATTCACCAGCAGTGCTGCTATTGCCTCAGCGATTTTCCAGTGGTCAAAACAGACTCCTAAAGGAGCCTTCGCCGCTGCCATGGAATCATGGCGTCAGCGTTGTGAAAAATGTGTACGTCTGCAGGGCGATTACGTCGAGAAGTAACGCTAGTTTCACCGATTTCGGGTGAGTAGTTAATTAGAAAAAAAATCGGAGGCCTTAGAACTTGAATGCACCTCGTATTGGAGGCCAGACCGTATCGCTTAGTTGGCACGGTTGCGGTTATTTGTCTTCTTCTCGTCTTGACTGGCGCCACTCGTTTCGCAAGCGTTGCCTGTCCGCTAGTGGCAGCAGCGGCGGTTATCGATATGTTGCCCTAATTTTGGGACGACGTCGTTGTTTTCCGTGTCGTGTGAGTGTGCCAGTTCGGTTTGGGACTCAGGTGTAGCTAGGTCCGTGCAGTGTGTGAACACGCCGGGACCGCTGGTGGCACGCATGGACTGCCGAATGGAAGTGCTGTGGTCACGAGGGTGCACGACCAGGTCGTAAACCGGATCCAGCAAGCTTTAAGATGATTGCATCTCAGTCACAGTAGAACAGAGTCAGTCACCCATGTGGGCCCAGTAGGACGCATGTGATGTTGTGACAGATTATCATCGTGCCGTCATGTGCAGTTTCGTGGATCTGCATACAGCTTAGTACTTGAAGACTTGAAGACCCTACTGTGTTAAAAGAGCACTTGGCTCACTGATAAGACGGTGTGGTTACTCAACTGTGAATTAAGAAAGCAGTGAAGAGATTTGTTTCATTCTGCCAACCGTCGTTAGAGTTGTCACAGTAAGTTCAGTGTGCGTTCGTGTGCCTAATGAATTTGATGTCACTCATTTGGTACTTGGTTTGACTCGCTTTACGATTGTTTCCGCAATGACGTGTGGTTGCTGATTCTGGTTGGTTACATTTCGGTTTTGCCTCGCACGCAAATCGAGTGGGGTTTTAGTTACTGTTACTTTGTCTGGTGCTCTGTACTGTGACTTTTTTGTTCAGATTTTCGGGTTTGTGGAATCGGAAGGAATTCTGGTAGTGGTTCCTTTCTCGTTCCGGGTGCTCTGAACACAGTATTCTGGGGACGTAGTGTAGACTGGCTTTGGCTTCAGCCGTGATCACAGTGGCTTTTTTTTAACAATATCTGTATCTGTAAGCGTAGGCTTCCGCGGCCGTTGTCATCTTCAATAAAATTCTTCAGGGTATCAGACGGCATCGTCATAATTTAAAATGCGCCAACGTTTCGGCCAGCGTTGCAGCTAGCCTTCACCAGGGCCTTACGTTAAACTGGCAGTTTATTATGACGATGCGGTCTGATACCCTGAAGAATTTTATTGAAAATATCTGTATCTGTATTTTATGCTGATTTGCTAAATTGTAACGCACTGAAAATACTATTATTTACACAGTTGTTTATTTATTCATTAATAACGTGTGGTATTTTTTTATTGTTCAGTCTGGAATTATTGTTTTAAAAATAAATATGTGTAACGGTAAAAGGCAACCAATAGCGACTGATTTCGGCCCCGTCCACAATCGTAACCGAATCCTGCCTTCCCTTGACTACCAGGTCACATCATTATTAATTACAACGAAACTGATATTCCGTGAAATAATTTGCGGTGTTAAATGAATATGGCAAACGTCGACGTCTTCGCAAGGGTTCCGAGTGTATAGCGCGCCAATTCTGCGTGCTGCAGAGACTTTCGACGCACGAACACTGTGTTTCAGATGCATGAATTCAGTTTTGGTAACATATCTGTACAGTGTACTGAGCGCCCAGATTTAGTTTATACTACGCCTTGTGTGATTTGGATGTTGTTTTTCTTTGATTAGTGTAGTGTAAGGTTAGTATTAAGAACAGTTTGATTCTAGAAAGGATTGTCTGTGCAGTGTAGAATTTCGGAGCAAAGTGTTTGAAACTGATTATATCAAATCTTATTTTGGGACGACTGCACCAGAACTCTCACCTCAGGTAGTTAAATACCTTACGTAATACTTTTTTTTTTTTTTTTTTTTTTTTTTTTTTTTTTTTTTTTTTTTGCAGCCAACGAGCCTTCTCTTGAGAGGGATAGTAAGATGCAAGATGCAGACAAAAGTTGTACGTACTTCGCCACGAAATCACCCACAGCAACTCAGAATTCAGGGCAAGTACGTGCTTTATCCTCAAGCGGCGGCTCCTTGTGCGATGTAAGTCTACGGCGGCGTCACTACAGCATGCGGGCAAAATGGTTGAGAAGATTTATTGCGAATTGCGGAGATGACTTGAAAACTTTCTTCAGTAAAATATTTAGCACAAGCACAAGAAACAATAAAAAAAATAATCTAATATTTACTCATCTTGCGAGATACAGAGTTATTTGGATGTTATGGACGAATTTTATTTATTTATCTACCACATACCTCCATCACTAAAAATTAACATTTACATTTATCTGAAATTACAAACTAATATTTAAGCCACGAATACAGTCTACTGATCTCTTTGTTATGATCAGCAGCTCTATAGGATCTCCAGGGAAACCTTTCATTGGACGTTCTGGAACCACATGGTGAACAGACTGCACGTCAGTACCACGAACGTAACTTGCAGAAGTTATTTTCTTCGACTTTTGCAAAGAATCGGCGCACTTGACAGTGTTGGGTCTTATTCTGTTGACAATCTACCAGATCTTACATGGAAATTCAAATCAATACGGCTTGGTCGATACGCACGGTATCTTAGGTTGTTCTGGCGTTGCATTAATCGGCAATGTGTGTCTCCAGTAGTAATTAGTTTTAAAGCCGTTGCTAACTAACATCCTTGCAGTTTCCAGGAGATGGATGAAGAGAGTGAAGCTTTGTTTTACTTGTAGTCCGAATGTTTGTGGGAACGGGAAGATGAGGATCTTTTATAGTTTTTTGTACTCACATACAAATACACTTTCCCGCTGCGAAAATGAAGGTAGGATGAGTGTAGGTATGGGCAGCCAAATAGTACGTACAGGTTTTATTGTATCGTTCATAAGACGGATGGTACTGCTGTGCTGTTTTTCGACATTCTTGTGTGAGAACTGTTCATGCAAGCTGGGAAGCAAAATTCGCTAAGATGGTAAAGCAATCCCAGAGCTGAAGTATGCTGTCGATGCAGAAGATCCTCATGATGTGTCTCAATGTTTCTGGAGAATGCTAATTTTTTGGCAGCTATTCTTAATAGACGTTGTTTGTAACTCAACGTTCTGTCAACCGTGGCGCCTATAAATTTGGGTTTCTGTTATGTATGAATAGCCTCCCTTCAAAGCAGACCGTGAGCTCTTTGTTCGACAACTTGTCCCTTAGGTGAGACTTCTGAATAAGAGACGCGTGGCAGCAAACTAATGAGAAACTAAGTGTCATTTGTATTTGTCACGTCAATCTACCCTCGATTATTCCACATATTCCCTCTCTTCTCTTGCCTTAATCGACACATTTCCTTCAGAGCGCTGTGGGTTTCCCTGTCTAATTTACACTAGAAAGTAAACACATCTAAGGAGAGATTGTTCAGATGCCCAGAACAGGAATTTTGTCGTCGACACAGATTGCCTGCCAGATCACAGGAATTTTTTGGTTTGGCGTAAGGATTGCACATAGGCACTCTGCAGGTTCTGAATGTCTTCACATCGCTAATACAGAACAATCAATTTCTCCGCAATATCTTTCCTTCCAGGAGTGCTAGTATCTAAAAGTATGAAGGAGAGCTTCTGCGACTTTTCTAAAATAGAAGAGAGTTACTGCCAGATTGGAAGCTACGAGGACAGCTCGTGAGTAGTCCGTAGATAGGTAAGTTAGTAAGGCCACTGCCTACAAAAGGTAGGAATAGAGCTTCGCCGGCCGGTGTGGCCGTGCGGTTAAAGGCGCTTCAGTCTGGAATCGCGTGACCGCTCCGGTCGCAGGTTCGAATCCTGCCTCGGGCATGGATGTGTGTGATGTCCTTAGGTTAGTTAGGTTTAAGTAGTTCTAAGTTCTAGGGGACTGATGACCACAGATGTTAAGTCCCATAGTGCTCAGAGCCATTTGAACCATTTGATAGAGCTTCAACTATCGGCTGCGAGAAAGATGCAAAACAGGGCACCCTCGGGTGCAGGAGGAAAGATTAATTGTTAGCCGTGTCGGTTCGCAACGATTGCGGTTTGTACGTAGAATCTCTGGCCTGGTCGCCTGGTGGCGTCCTTGCTTCGCTTGTTCCGGTTTGAAATGTTTGCGAGGCGGACAAGTGCGGAACGGACACTCACCGAGTACGTGGACAACGGAAGTCGGTTAGAGGAAACGTGTGTTGTCTCGCTCCGGTGGTCAGTTTCTTGACCGATTGGCTCTGAATGAACGACTTTGATTATGCTTAGCTGATTCCGGTGCTCTGGAATGGCACCTCTTTCCGTTGTCGGGCTACGTTTTGTGATCTAGTTAGAAGCGTTAGCGGGCTCTGTTGCTGCTGCCTTGCCCTATCTGATACTTCCCTCAGTTGTGAATTTGTGCTTTGCGCAAAAACGAATCCGCCCTGATTGTGGTCTGTAACGCCTATAGAAACTGTTTGAGACTGCTCACCTCACTGAGCGCCATGTTTTCTTTTCCTGAGTAGTAGCTAACTTGTGATACTCGGGTGTGACGTTTGTGGTGATAGTTTTTTACTGTTTGGTATTAAGATACATCCTGTAGTGGAGTTATTTTCTGCGTCAATCGTGTATCTCCTTGCCAATTATTACTGTCACCAAAAGTCAAGCGGTGGGAATGTGACGGCGGTCGCAGGTGCTACTGGCACTGTCATGAACATTTATGATTATGTGCTCTTTTAACTATGTTTTAGATTCCGATCTGGCCAAATCAGACCGGGGGCGCTGCCGTAGAGCTGTGAAATTTTCTGTGTTGGTAGCCTTGGGTGCTGTAAGGCGAGATTCCTTACCTGGCTCTTGGAGCCTCATTGGGTCCGCATACCGTCTTATACTGGTATCTGACCGTTATATTATTAACAGAATGAGAATTTAAAACCGGAAGAAAGTTCAAAACTGTTATTTAAAAACTTGGTTAAACTATATTGTAGCTCGGTTATACAGGGTGTTACAAAAAGGTACGGCCAAACTTTCAGGAAACATTCCTCACACACAAATAAAGAAAAGATGTTATGTGGACATGTGTCCGGAAGCGCTTAATTTCCATGTTAGAGCTCATTTTAGTTTCGTCAGTCACCGCCATGGTTTCATACGGTATACTCTACCTGTGCTGCTAGAACATGTGCCTTTACAAGTACGACACAACATGTGGTTCGTGCACGATGGAGCTCCTGCACATTTCAGTCGAAGTGTTCGTACGCTTCTCAACAACAGATTCGGTGACCGATGGATTGGTAGAGGCGGACCAATTCCATGGCCTCCACTCTCTCCTGACCTCAACCATCTTGACTTTCATTTATGGGGGCATTTGAAAGCTCTTGTCTACGCAACCCCGGTACCAAATGTAGAGACTCTTCGTGCTCGTATTGTGGACGGCTGTGATACAATACGCCATTCTCCAGGGCTGCATTAGCGCATCAGGGATTCCATGCGACGGAGGGTGGATGCATGTGTCCTCGCTAACGGAGGACATTTTGAACATTTCCTGTAACAAAGTGTTTGAAGTCACGCTGGTATGTTCTGTTGCTGTGTATTTCCATTCCATGATTAATGTGATTTGAAGAGAAGCAATAAAATGAGCTCTAACATGGAAAGTAAGCGTTTCCGGATACATGTCCACATAACATATTTTCTTTCTTTGTGTGTGAGGAATGTTCCCTGAAAGTTTGGCCGTACCTTTTTGTAACACCCTGTATATTCTTGGTTCTGGCCAGTAATTAATTTGTACTACTCTTGAAATTCTTAGTTTAGTCTGTTACTTGCCGTTTGCCGGCTGTTGTTGTACCTTATTCTAGATTGCTTTTTCACGAAGATATTTGCTAAAAGTATGTTATTATGTACTTATTGACTGCTCGTGTTTCTAGGAATCTCCTTGTCACATGACGCTTATTTTACGAGCGCCCTGCTACTGCCTGATGAGTAGGCTACTGTTTCTGCAGTCAATGCATGCCATTGGCCCTACCTGACAGGGATAAGCGCACCAGTGGCGCGATATTAGTGGCCGGCATTTCGGATTTGCCGCTGCCGTTACCTTGTGTGAAGCTGCTTTACGGCATGGTGGCTGCTGCTCAAGTCTTTTCTTCACTGGTTCACGTGGACCTAAATCCTTTCAGAGTTGGTGAATTTCTTGCTTTTGGTTTGGATCCCTTTTGGTGCCGTGCCCTTTCTGCATCAAATTTCCCTAGTCAGCCGGACTATGTGCCCTTGTATTCGCTTAAATCTGTCAGGTCTCTTAAAGGACGGGGTTAAATTTTGGTTTCTAATTTAAAACCATGCTGTGAGATTGGACTTTTAAATTTGTGTACACATTCACCTGCTTCTAAGTTTGTGCTAGTCGTTCTTACATTTGACCTTCAAAAGTTTTGCTTTGAGTTTGTCATATCCCTTAAAGGACCGTGTTAAATCTTCAGTCTGTAATTTAAAACCATTTTTTTAGCCCGTGGCATTTAAGGTATCATATTAGTTTAAAATTTTGATATCGTTGTTAAATTGGTTTAGTTGTGCTCCTTTGAATTCAAAGTGTCCCACTCATTATTTTAAGAACCACTGATTTCTAAAATATTGTTTAATTGTGTTTCACTATTGCTTCTTCTTTTAAAAAAGACTGTTTAATAAATGTGAATTACTTGGCAAATAATGAATGATGTCATAAAGTGGGGCCCGGGCCTTCCATGAATTCCAGTTAACCTGCCTTGCTGGAGCCCACATTGTACACACACCAAAAAAGGTTTTGCATCACCCCAGTTCACAGAACTCCTGAAGATAGATGTTGACTGCGGATATTGTATCACAGACTGTTCAGAGATGTTACTAAACCCAAAGACGTAAACAACCATGCATGAGCAGCGCCTATTAGACGAAGGGGGTCCGAAGCCAATCAGTTTCAGTCATTCCATAAGAAAGGAGGTACATTGCTCGTGTTGTCTATAGTTCAACCATGCCTAGAGGGTGAATACCGCGGTTCAATCGCGTCCTCATTGTTACTTTGTGCCAGGAAGGGCTCTCAACAAGGGAAGTGTCCAGGTGACTCGGAGTGAACCAAAGCGTTGTTGTTCGGACATGGAGGAGATACAGAAAGACAGGAACTGTCGATGACATCCCTCGCTCATGCCGCCCAAGGGCTACTACTGCAGTGGATGACCGCTCAGTACGGATTATGGCTCGGAGGAACCCTGACAGCAATGTTGAATAACGCTTTTCGCGCAGCCACAGGACGTCGTGTTACGACACAAACTGTGCGCAATAGGCTGCATGATGCGCAGCTTCATTTCAGACGTCCATGGCGAGACCCATCTTTGCAACCACGACACCATGCAACGCGGTACAGATGGGCCCAACAACATGCCGAATTGACCACTCACGATTGGCATCAGTCTTCACCGATGAGTGTAGCGTACACCTTCAACCAGACAATCGTCGGAAACGTGTTTGGAGGCAACCCGGTGAGGCTGAACGCCTTAGACACACCATCCAGCGAGAGCAGAAAGGTAGAGGTTCCGTGCTGTTTAGGGTTGCCATAACAAGTGGCCGACATTCGCCGCTGCTGGTCATGGAATGTGCCGTATCGGCTGTCCGACACGTGAATGCCATCCTCCGACCGATAGTGCAACCATATCGACAGCATAGTGGTAAGGCATTCGTCTTCATGGACGACAATTCACGCTCCCGTTGTGCATATCTTGTGAATGACTTCCTTCAGTATAAAGACATGGTTCGACTAGAGTGGCCAGCATGTTCTCCAGACATGAACCCTATCGAACATGCATCGCATAGACTGAAAAGGGCTGTTTATGGACAACGTGACCCACCAACCACTCTGAGGGATCTACGCTGAATCTCCGGTGATGAGTTGGACAATCTGGACCAACAGTGCCTTGATGAACTTATGGATAGTATGCCACGACGAATACAGGCATGCGTCAATGCAAGACGATGTGCTGCTGGGCATCAGAGCTACCGATGTGCACAGCAATCTGCACCACCACCTCTGAAGGTGTCGCTGTATTGCGGTACAACATGCAATGTGTGGTTTCCATGAGCAATAAAAAGGGCGGAAATGATGTTTATGTTGATCTCTATTCCAGTTTCCTGTACAGGTTCCGTATCTTTCGGAACCGGGGCGATGCAAAACTTTTTTGATGTGTGTAGAAACTAAAAATACTTTTAATCACGTTTTGCGTTGAATGACGTTGTAGTAAATTTGTAATTGTTGTTATATACTGCACTGATACTTTCAAAAACACACAAGTCAAATAATTTTGTTTTTGTGCTACAGATACATCTTATTCCTTTTCTATTTACAAAAGACTAAGAAAACCGCCGGCCCGAGTGGCCGTGCGGTTCTAGGCGCTACAGTCTGGAACCGAGCGACCGCTACGGTCGCAGGTTCGAATCCTGCCTCGGGCATGGATGTGTGTGATGTCCTTAGGTTAGTTAGGTTTAATTAGTTCGAAGTTCTAGGCGACTGATGACCTCAGAAGTTAAGTCGCATAGTGCTCAGAGCCATTTGAACCATTTTTTTGAACTAAGAAAACCCGACAATCCTGGGTAATTAGCTAGTTAATAATAATTACCAGCTAGTATAAAAATGATTGTTTGTCATTCATTAGCGAATTCTGACCCCGGCAAAACAAATAGTGCAGGAAAATGTATTCAATTTTTGACATGTCATAAGATCGAGTCACATTAAAGTGACCGCCGTCTATGTTCTATTTCAACGAATAACCACTCACAAATGGCAAGTGGCGGCACTAGCAGTGAAGAGTATATAAAGCGTGTTCGGGGGATACGGAAAACAGTGCAGTCCTAGTCATAATGGTGAAATGGAGCGATTCATTTGGTGTCCAGAAGCGCATGATCATTGGCTTTCGGGTCAAGGGTGGAAGCATTTCTGAAACGGATAAGTTTGTAAACTGTTACTGTGCCACCTTGGTTAAAATATACCGTGCATTGGAAAATGGCGCTATCCAAAAACTCCGCCGAGTCAACTATGGTGCACCACGAACCATAGATAACAGGGGATGAATGACGACTGTGGAGATCTGTGCTGGCGAATAGATGTCAAGTGTTGAGCAACTCAGCGCCCAGATCAACCAAGGTGCTAATAACAGTGTCTCCTCAACGACTGTTCAGCCAACGTTCCTGAGTATGGGCCTGCGCAACAGGCACCTGGTTTAAGCGCACTTGCTGGTGCAGTTCATCGCCGACGAAGGCTGGAATTTGCACTCCAGTACCACAACTGGGCGTCCAATGACTGGCGCCAGGTGGCCTTTTCAGATGAATCACGATTCATGCTACAAAGATGTGAAACGGCTGGAAGCAAAAACCCTGCAATAACCCTCGGAAGAGTCCAGGCCAGAGAAGGGAGCGTTATGGTCTGGGGACTGTTATAGTGGCATTCCCTGGGTGATCTCCTCATTGTGGAAGGCACAATTGATCAAGTACGCATCTTTCCTTGGAGATCATGTCCATCCCTACAGGCAGTTTGTTTTTCCTCGACAAGATGGCATCTACCAGCAGGACAATGCAACGTTTCATACAGCTCGAGATGTATCTGCTTGGGTCGAAGAGCACAGTAGAGTTTACCGTACTCTCCTGGCCATCAAAGTCCGCGGATTTACATCCAATCGAAAATCTATGGGACCACCTCAATCGGGCTGTTCCCGCCACGGATCCCCAACTCAGAAACCTACCCCAGCTGGCCACGGAACTAGAGGCGGCATGTCTCCACATCCCTGTCCATACTTTCCAGAACCACACAGACTCTCTTCCAGCACGTATCGCAGCTGCCTACATTAATGTGACTGGACACTGTATTTTCTGGCAACCATGTGTGCTAGCCATGTTTCGCTTTGTAGTTGCTTCTCTCAGTTTCCAATTGCAGGGAAGGAGTTTCTTTCTTCGACCTGAGACGATGAAATGTGCTTCCACTGTTGCTTCGAAATGGCAGGGGTCGGAACCGACCATTGCGATTTTAAGAGCGAGTATTTCACCGTAACACCTGGTGATTTTCAGTCCATTGCAGAAAATATTCTTTAAGTCTGGTTCAAATGGCTCTGAGCACTATGGGACTTAACTTCTAAGGTCATCAGTCCCCTAGAACTTAGAACTACTTAAACCTAACTAACCTAAGGACATCACACACATCCATGCCCGAGGCAGGATTCGAACCTGCGACCGTAGCGGCCGCGCGGTTCCAGACTGCAGCGCCTTTAACCGCTTGCCCACCACGGCCGGCATTCTTTAAGTCTTGCCAGGAGGCAGTGCCTTACAGAAGTGCTGTAAACTGGAGTAGTAAATGGCTCTGATTGTTGAAGGGTATCACTGCTGTCACCTGCAGCGGGACATTAAGCGGAATCAGATGCGACGAGTGAAAATGTGTACCGAACCGGGATGCGAGCCCGGGATCTCCTGCTTACTACACAGATGCGTCAACTACTGCGCCATCCGGGACACAGGGTTTCGCAACTGCGTGGATTAGCTCGGCACGCCTCACGGCCGGTCCGCATTCCCACCGAGCGCCATCCATCCGCAGCCCCTGTCCATTGACTCCATGTTCGCTACTCCGAGATTGCCATAGGAGATAGGACGTATCTGTGCATCCGCACCGAAGATGGTGGATCCATAGCCCAACTAGGCGTAGCAATTAGATGAATGTGTGGTGTCTGTTCTTTCGGACATGTTATGCTGGGACGTAAAAATCAAAAAGAATGTAAATTCTGTTAATTTGAGAATTTATGGCCTTCTGTAGACATTGCACAAAAGATGAGACAGATACATGCAGAAACCAAAGAGAAGTCAGTACACGATTTTGATAAGATTTACTCCTTGTTTTTTTTAAACAATTTTAAAACATGTGAAGAATAATTTGCTAGTTTCCTGTACCAGTAAGATTGACGATCTTGACGTGGATGCCAAGAAAGAGACTGTCAATCGCAATTTCGTCATGCATGTAAAATTAATTTGTGGAATGAATAGCGATGTCAAAACAGCTTTCGTGAGTGTTACAATTGGCGCTCGCAGCAAATATATAAATTCTGATACGTACTATGTCATTCCAAGTGGACAGGCACACAGGGAAGCATTTCAACAATCACTTAGAACCGGCCGTGACAGCCAAAGGCACTACGCACTTCACTTCGCGACTGCCGCTGGACAAAAGTCACTGACGTCATCAGCCCTTAACAAATTCTGGTAACCAAAGAAATGTATATCAGCCATGTGTTCAGGCATAGAACCACAAAGGTTGTGAAATTTACCGCCATTTCTCATCATACATGCTTCTTCCAGTTGCAATGGAGTTGTTTCTTGTTTTGTGGAGATGGTCGACGGCTGCTTTTAGGGACCAGTTGGTGGCGGTCTGGTTATGAGGTGTTACCGGTGAACATATTCCAGTCCAGTGGTCGGCACTTTATGAAAGCAGAGGATAGCTACAGATTTTTTAAATATTTCACATTTGAGTGGTGAAATTTCATCACGTCTCATAGGTCAAAGCGAGACTGGCGACCTCTATTTATATGTGTAGCAGTACAAAGTATTAATCCGAGATCGACATAAACGTTTACAGTTAAATCCTAGGCGCACTACATCGCGTAATTTGGCACTCTGCACAACCAGCGGATTCTGGCCCCTGGCGCGAGTGTATCTTCGCGCGACGTCACGGAAGCTCCAACTCACGGACAAAATAGTTTCAAATGTAAGCCATGTTCGTTTCAAAACAAACTCTATTAAAGGATGCGTGAGGGCATAGGGATCCACTCCACACTTGTTAGTATTCTTCCATTAAAGCTGAAATGTCTTGGAAGATAAACGTTTACGAAAGGTGTTCAAAAAGTGATGCAACACGTTTTTGTCGGCCAATTTCGGTCGAAAAAATGCAGAATTTGTTGTGGGTCATCGTGAAATATTCTCGCTTCAGCCCCTGTGGTTTCCTGAAGTTCCGATAGGTCGCGGCGTTACACGTAACCTTCAAAATAGTGTGTAGAACGGATTTAATTTCCAATCAAAGAGCTATCACTGAGTTTCTTTTGACGGAAAACCAGAGCAGGCGCTTGCAGAATTTCTAGAGAGACCTAGCAGTGAACAAAAGCACGGTGAGTCGTAGGGCGTCTGTTTCATCGTAACAAGGTCCCGCAGACCGGCCTGACCTTCCGTGTGCCGGACGGCGGCACACACCTGTGACTCCTGCAATGGTGGAACGTGCGGACACTCTCATTCTAGAAGATCGACAGAGCAAAATCGAACACCTCGCTGCTCAACTGGACGTCTCTGTTGGCGGTGACGATACACTCATCCACTAGTTGAGGCACTCAAGGCTGAGTGCCCGGTGGGTTCATCGCCGCCTAACGAAAGACAATAAACAGGAACGAAGAACTGTTTGTGAGGAACGTAGTATGCGGACGGTGGGGAGGTTATTGATGTAGCAAGACGTTGGCTACGACGTCGACCAGTAGAGTGATACCATGCTGGCATACAGGCCCTAAGAGAAATGCAGCGTAAGGCAGGGTTTTTAGCCCAAAAGATTTGGGAATAATAAGGTGTATTGGGATCCTGAATAAAACCAAACTACTTCCAGAAAAATATTTGTTGCGTTACTTATAGAACGCCCCTCGTATAACATAATACGTACAATAAGAGTTCCAATGCAACATTTATGAGGTTTTGTTAAACTTTATTGGTATCATTTCCATCGGAGCAAGTTACACAGATACATGAAGAAAGATGGCTCCATTAGGAGAGAAGCTATAGATTCGATGGATATGGGCAGCAAAGTGTCAATTTCTGGAAGATAAGAATATATGAGAATCGGGAGCAGAACATGACTAATACGTAGGAACTCTAATGTGGCATGAGGTTCCCAGAGTACCGTCTGTTGTTACAAACGCTATGTGCAAAGTTTGAGTGACGTTTCTATCTTTGCGTTTTCGTAGTACGCAGAGTTCTCCATTGGCTTTGGTGGGTCTGGAGGTTTCCAAGCTAAGCAGTCCAGCCGGCAGCCGCCTGTGGGTAAAGCTTCTGGAAGCACTCCTGCTTGAAGGTGCAACCGGTGACGACGTTGAAGACGAATCCGGCGGGGCAGGACTTGGGGATGGGCTGCAGTCCGCGCACGGGTCCCATGTAGACGCAGATGCGGAAGACGGGCGAGCAGGCGTCCGAGGTGTCCGGGAAGGCGCCGGGCCCGGGGCACTCGGCTGTCTGCCAACGCTGCCACCACGAGCCCCAAGGGCTGGCCGCTGGCGAGGCAGCAGCCGCAGCTGCAGCAGAGGGGGCGGCAACAGCGGTCTGCGCCAGCAGCGACAGCGCCACCATCGCCAGAAACGCCATCTGTCGACATGGAGAGCAGCGCTGCGTTATGGGGGACGTTCATGAAAACGCATTTAAAAGATGCACCAAGTTCCTCGGATTATACAGTATACATTAAACGTTTTCGTGGAATTAATTTTATTTTCAGGAACTAATGTAGAAATGTCTACAAAATTTTCTGTGCTTAATCTCTTTGCATGTAGTAAACTTCTCTCATGAAGTTTACTAAATTTATGGACTGGGAGAATTTTAATAATTTTTAATTATAATTAAGTGTAATACAAAATCCATGCAAAATTCCAAGCGCTTTGCCACTTATCTCACTTTACACTCATAATTTCAAAATTTACTCTTCAGACAACATTTACTGCATTCATCTACACCTACATCTACATACATACTCCCCAATCCACCGTACGGTGCGTGGCGGAGGGTGCCTCGTACCACAACTAGCATCTTCTCTCCCCGTTCCACTCCCAAGCAGAACGAGGGAAAAATGACTGCCTATATGCCTCTGTACGAGCCCTAAACTCTCTTATCTTATCTTTGTGGTCTTTCCGCGAAATATAAGTTCGCGGCAGTAAAATTGTGCAGCAGTCAGCCTCAAATGCTGGTTCTCTAAATTTCCTCATTAGCGATTCACGAAAAGAACGCCTCCTTTCCTCCAGAGACTCCCACCCGAGTTCCTGAAACATTTCCGTAACACTCGCGTGATGATCAAATCTACCAGTAACAAATGTAGCATCCCGCCTCTGAATTGCTTCTATGTCCTCCCTCAATCCGACCTGATAGGGATCCCAAACGCTCGAGCAGTACTGAAGAATAGGTCGTATTAGTGTTTTACAAGCGGTTTCCTTTACTGATTAACCACATCTTCCCAAAATTCTGCCAATGAACCGAAGACGACTATCCGCCTTCCCCACAACTGCCATTACATGCTTGTCCCACTTCATATCGCTCTGCAGTGTTACGCCCAAATATTTAATCGACGTGTCTGTGTCCAGCGCTACACTACTAATGGAGTATTCAAACATTAAGGGATTCTTTTTCCTATTCATCTGCATTAATTTACATTTATCTATATTTAGAGTTAGCTGCCATTTTTTAAACCAATCACAAGTCCTGTCCAAGTCATCTTGTATCCTCCTACAGTCACTCAACGACGACACCCTCCCGTACAGCACAGCATCATCAGCAAACAGCCGCACATTGCTATCCACCCTACCCAAAAGATCATTTATGTAGATAGAAAACAACAGCGGACCTACCAGACTTACCTGGGGCACTCCAGATGATACCCTCACCTCCGATGAACACTCACCATCTAGGAGAACGTACTGGGTTCTATTACTTAAGAAGTCTTCGAGCCATTCACACGCTTGGGAACCAATCCCATATGCTCCTATCTTAGTTAGGAGTCTGCAGTGGGGCACCGAGTCAAACGCTTTCCGGAAGTCAAGGAACATGGCATCCGTCTGATACCCTTCATCCATAGTTCGCAAGATATCATGTGAAAAAAGGGCGAGTTGCGTTTCTCAGGAGCGATGCTTACTATAGCCGTGCTGATGCATGAACAGCAACTTCTCTGTCTCAAGGAAATTCATTATATTCGAACTGAGAATATGTTCGAGAATCCTGCAACAAACCGATGTTAAGTATATTGGTCTGTAATTTTGAGGATCTGTCCTTCTACCCTTGTTATACAGGGTGTTACAAAAAGGTACGGCAAAACTTTCAGGAAACATTCCTCACACACAAATAAAGAAAAGATGTTTTGTGGACATGTGTCCGGAAACGCTTAATTTCCATGTTAGATCTCATTTTAGTTTCGTCAGTATGTACTGTACTTCCTCGGTTCACCGCCAGTTGGCCCAATTGAAGGAAGGTAATGTTGACTTCGGTGCTTGTGTTGACATGCGACTCATTGCTCTACAATACTAGCATCAAGCACATCAGTACGTAGCATCAACAGGTTAGTGTTCATCACGAACGCGGTTTTTCAGTCAGTGCAATGTTTACAAATGCGGAGTTGGCAGATGCCCATTTGATGTATGGATTAGCACGGGGCAATAGCCGTGGCGCGGTACGTTTGTATCGAGACATTTCCAGAACGAAGGTGTCCCGACAGGAAGACGTTCGAAGCAATTGATCGGCGTCTTAGGGAGCACGGAACATTCCAGCCTATGACTCGCGACTGGGGAAGACCTAGAACGACGAGGACACCTGCAATGGACGAGGCAATTCTTCGTGCAGTTGACGATAACCCTAATGTCAGCGTCAGAGAAGTTGCTGCTGTACAAGGTAACGTTGACCACGTCACTGCGTGGAGAGTGCTACGGGAGAACCAGTTGTTTCCGTACCATGTACAGCGTGTGCAGGCACTGTCAGCAGCTGATTGGCCTCCACGGGTACACTTCTGCGAATGGTTCATCCAACAATGTGTCAATCCTCATTTCAGTGCAAATGTTCTCTTTACGGATGAGGCTTCATTCCAACGTGATCAAATTGTAAATTTTCACAATCAACATGTGTGGCCTGAGGAGAATCCGCACGCGATTCACAGATTTTCTGTGAACGTTTGGGCAGGCATTGTTGGTGATGTCTTGATTGGCCCCATGTTCTTCCACCTACGCTCAATGGAACACGTTATCATGATTTCATCCGGGATACTCTACCTGTACCGCTAGAACATGCCCCTTTACTAGTACGACACAACATGTGGTTCATGCACGATGGAGTTCCTGCACATTTCAGTCGAAGTGTTCGTACGCTTCTCAACAACAGATTCGGTGACCAATGGATTGATAGAGGCGGACCAATTCCATGGCCTCCACTCTCTCCTGACCTCAATCCTCTTGACTTTCATTTATGGG
Organism: Schistocerca cancellata; assembly: GCF_023864275.1. NCBI lineage: Eukaryota > Metazoa > Arthropoda > Insecta > Orthoptera > Acrididae > Schistocerca > Schistocerca cancellata. The sequence continues at coordinate 266,848,036 of NC_064627.1, forward strand.
GGCATTTGAAAGCTCTTATCTACGCAGCCCCGGTACCAAATGTAGAGACTCTTCGTGCTCGTATTATGGACGGCTGTGATACAATACGCCATTCTCCAGGGCTGCATCAGCGCATCAGGGATTCCATGCGACGGAGGGTGGAGCTATGTATCCTCGCTAACGGAGGACATTTTGAACATTTCCTGTAACAAAGTCTTTGAAGTCACGCTGGTATGTTCTGTTGCTGTGTGTTTCCATTCCATGATTCATGTGATTTGAAGAGAAGCAATAAAATGAGCTCTAACATGGAGAGTTAGCGTTTTCGGACACATGTCCACATAACATATTTTCTTTCTTTGTGTGTGAGGAATGTTTCCTGAAAGTTTGGCCGTACATTTTTGTAAGACCCTGTATACAGGCGTCACCTGCGGTTTTTTTTCAGTCGCTCGGGACTTTACATTGGGCAAGAGATTCGCGATAAATGCAAGCTAAGTAAGGAGCCAATGCAGTAGAGTACTCTCTGTAAAACCGAATTGAAATCCCATCAGGACCTGGCAATTTATTTATTTTCAACCCATTCAGCTGCTTCACAACCCCAGGGATGTCTATCACTATGTCCTCCATACGGGAATCTGTACGAGACTCAAACGGCGGTATGTTTGTACGATCCTCCTGCGTGAAAGATTTCTCAAATGCTAAATTTAAAATTTCAGCTTTCGTTTTGCTGTCTTCCGTTGCCAGGCCAGACTAATCAGTGAGTGACTGGATGGAAGCCTTCGACCCGCTTATCGATTTTACGTAAGACCAGAATTTCCTTGGGTTTTCAGCAAGATCCTTTGCTAAGGTATGGCGGTGGTAGTGGTTGAATGCTTCGCGCATCGCTCTTTTTACAGCAGCACGAATCTCTACTAACTTTTGCCTGTCCTCATTCACCCGATCTTTCTTGTACCGCGAGTACCTGAGCGTTCTCCGAATTGCGCTGTTAAACCACGGTAGGTCTTTTCCGTCCGTAACCCACTTTTTTGGCACATGCTTCTCCAATGCGTGATTTACAATGTGTTTAAAATTTGCCCATAATTCTTCCACGTCCATCGTACCGGAAGTAAAAGAAGTCGATTCATTTACTAAGTGGCAAGCTAGCAACTTCTCATCTGCTCTTCCTAGTAAGAATACTCTCCTAGCCTTCTTGACCGCCTTTTTAACTTTCGTAACCATAGTCGTAATGACAACATCATGATCACTAATCCCTGTCTCAACACTGACACCTTCGATGAGGTCTGGTCTGTTCGTGGCTACCAGATCTAAAATATTTCCATTACGCGTTGGCTGTCGATTTAGCTGCTCAAATAGAAATAACAGTACATAATCTCATAACTCTAGCCTGCTTAGATTCTGAGAAAAGGTACACAAACTTTAAAAAAAGTAGTTTCCAGGAAATGCAATTTGAAGTTCAACCTAATGTTTCTTCTTGTGACATCTCTTCAGATGGCCCCAAGGTCCTCTCTCCCTTCAAGGCTTCTCTCCCGGTTTCTTGTTTTCGGCCCTCTTTCCTTTATTACGTCTTCAAATGACTTTTCAGCTGCAGAGAGGCGCTACAAATCTATTTTTCTCAAGATGTCTTGAATGAAATTTCCTGTCTTAAAGCCCAGTCTCTCTAAGACCTTCATCCTCCCTGCGTTCCGGTCATTAAATACCAGAACTGCATCATAAGTTGCAGTTCTGGTAACTGTAACAAACAAAAATGTGGCTTTAGGGCATTTTTCCATACGAGTGAATTTAGTGACTCATTTGGATTCTGGGTTTTGCTATGAACACGCATTTTTAGAAGCTCAGGATCGGCCAGAAACATGTAAGTGGGCTTGGCAATATTTAGGATACAATTTGGAAGCCTTTCCTTGTGAATATAGGGGTTGTTATCTCTTTGAGACTATAGATGTTTACACCAGCTAGTGTGGCACAGCGCCGGTAAGCTACTACGAACAGCATAGTGAACGCGTCATTGTAGCCAAGATAGACACGAAGCCCACGCCTACCACATTTGTACAAGTGTATCTGCCAACTAGCTCTGCAGATGACGAAGAGTTTCAAGAAATTTATGACGAGATAAAAGAAATGATTCAGATAGAGAAGGGAGACGAAAAGTTTATAGTCATGGGGGACTGGATTCGATAGTAGGAAAAGGAAAAGTAGAAGGTGAATATGGAATGGGAGTAAGGAATGAAAGAGGAAGCAAAAAATGGTTCAAATGGCACTGAGCACTATGCGACTTAACTTCTGAGGCCATCGGTCGCCTAGAACTTAGAACTAATTAAACCTAACTAACCTAAGGACATCACACACATCCATGCCCGAGGCAGGATTCGAACCTGCCACCGTAGCGGTCGCTCGGTTCCAAACTGTAGCGCCTAGAACCGCACGGCCACTCCGGCCGGCCGAAAGAGGAAGCCGCCTGGTAGAATTTTGCACAGAGCATAACTAAATCACAGCTAATACTTGGTTTAAGAATCATGAAAGAAGGTAGTATTCGTAGAAGAGGCCTGGATACACTGGAAGGTTTCAGAGAGAGTATAATGGTAAGACAGAGATTTAGGAATCAAGTTTTAAATTGTAAGACATTTCCAGGAGCAGATGTGGACTGTGACCACAATCTATTGGTTATGAACTGTAGATTAAAATTGAAGAAACTGTAAAAAGGCGGAAGATGGGACCTGGATAAACTGAAAGAACCAGGGGATGTAGAGAGTTTCATAGACAGCATTATGGAACGATCGACGAGAACGTGGGAAAAAATATAGTAAACGAAGAATGGGTAGCTTTGAGAGATGAAATAGTTAAGGCAGCAGAGGATCAAGTAGGAAAAAAGACGGGGACTAGTAGATATCCTTGGGTAACAGAAGAGATATTGAATTTAATTGATGAAAGAAGAAAATATAAAAATGCAGTAAATGAAGCAGGCAAAAAGGAATAGCAACGTCTCAAAAATGAGATCGACAGGAAGTGCAAAATAGCTAGAGGACAAATGTAAGGATGCAGAGGCATATATCACTGGTGGTAAGATAGATACTGCCTACAGGAAAATTAAGGAGACCTTTGGAGAAAAGAGAACCACTTGTTCGAATATCAAGAGCTCAGATGGAAAACCAGTACTAAGGAAAGAAGGGCTGGCTGCTGTGGGCGAGCGGTTCTAGGAGCTTCAGTCCGGAACCGCGCGCCTGCTGCGGTCGCAGGTTCGAATCCTGCCTCGGGCTTGAATGTGTGTGATGTCCTTAGGTTAGTTAGGTTTAAGTAGTTCTTAGTCTAGGGGACTGATGACCTCAGATGTTAAGTCCCTTAGTGCTCAAGCCATTTGAAAAAAGCAAAGGAGGGAAAGCCGAATGGTGGAAGAAGAAGCCATGACAAGACTCTATTATCTGGTTAGCAAGATGAATGAGACAGTCGAAATAGCCTCAGACTTCAAGAAGGATCTAATAATTCCAATCGCAAAGAAAGCAGGTGTTGACAGGTGTGAAAATTACCAAACTATCAGTTTAATAAGTCACTAAGTCACTAAGTCATGGTTGCAAACTACTAACACGAATTCTTTACATACGAATGGAAAAACTGATAGAAGCCGACCTTGGGGAAGATCGGTTTGGATTCCCTAGAAACGTCGGAACACGTGAGGCAATACTGATCCTACGACTTATCTTAGAAAATAGATTAAGAAAAGTCAAACCTACGTTTCTGGCGTTTTTAGACTTAGAGAAATCTTTTGATAAAATTGACTGGAATACTCTCTTTCAAATTCTGAAGGTGGCAGGGGTAAAATACAGGGAGCGAAAGGCTATTTACAATTTGTACAGAAACCAGATGGCAGTTATAAGAGTCGAGCGGTATGAAAGAGAAGCAGCTGTTGGGAAGGGAGTGAGACAGGGTTGTAGACTACCCCCGATGTTATTCAATCTGTACATTGAGCAAGCAGTTAAGGAAACAAAAGAAAAATTGGGAGTAGGAATTAAAATCCACGGAGAAGAAATAAAAACTTTAAGGTTTGTCGATGACATTTTAATTCTGTCAGAGACAGCAATGTACCTGGAAGAGCAGCTGAACGGAATGGACAGTGTCTTGAAAGGAAGATATAAGATGAACATCAATAAAAGCAAAACGAGGATAATGGAATGTAGTCGAATTAAATCAGGTGATGCTGATGGAATTAGATTAGGAAATGAGAGACTTAAAGCAGTAAATGAGTTTTGCTATTCTGGGAGGAAAACACCTGATGATGGTCGATGTAGAGAGGATATAAAATGTACACTGGCAATGGCAAGAAAAGCGTTTCTGAAGGAGAGAAGTTTGTTAACTTCAAGTATAGATTTAAGCGTGAGGAAGTCTTTTATGAAAGTATTTGTCTTGAGTGTAGCCGTGTATGAAAGTGGAACATGGACAATTAATAGTTTAGACGAGAAGAGAATAGAAGCTTTCAAAATGTGGTGCTACAGAAGAATGCTGAAGATTAGATAGGTAGATCACGTAACTAATGAGGAGGTGAAGAATATAACTGGGGAGAAGATGAATTTGTGGTACAACTTGACTAGAAGGGAGCGGCTGGTAGTTCTGAGGCATCAAGGGATCACCAATTTAGTTTTCAAGGGCAGCATGGAGGGTAAAAATTGTAGAGGGAGGCCAAGAGTTGAATACACTAAGCAGATTCAGAAGGATGTCGGTTGCAGTAGGTACTTGGAGATGAAGAAGCTTGCACAGGATAGAGTAGCATGGAGATCTGCTGACTGAAGACCACTGATTGGACTGAAGACCATAACAACAACAGTGTGACACAGATGATTAATTGGATGTTCATCTGTTGACAACATGTGGTAATATATATCCCAAACTGTAAATTTTCGTACCACTTACGTTAGATACACTTTGTTTGATACCCTTGCCTTTTTTTACGCTTGAAGAGTGTCTGTCGTCGTCTTTGTGAGTCTGTTGTGTCCAACAATGCCGTTTCCATCTTCCAACTATTTGTCTTTCATATCACTGACAAGAGTCAAAGATGATCTATAAAACCAAAGAGTATCTGTTGTTGCCCGCTAGATGCATCCTCTGCAAGTTTTCTTGAAAGTAATCCACGGAATCGTTGTTCACCTAGCTAGTATTGTAGGGTTACTTCGAAAAATGTTCAGAGCAGGAAGGTTGCGTCACACATTTAACTATATTTCAGACAGTTCGGATGTGATATAATCTCTGAAACTTCGGGAATTTATTGTCACGAGTTCTACTAATATAATAAAAATAAACTCAAAATTGACATTTTCGGTCAGTTTCATGAACGTCCCTCTTAAGGAGAAATTGTTGGTGTATCATATATTTAAAACAATAAGACCTTCAGATACTTTTTTTCATTTGACATGTGACTGACCGTTTTCACCACCTCATCTACACTGTTACAATTGACCACTCACATCTTAGATACTACACAGTCTAGAAGGCTGTGAGCTGCCTAGTTTTGACGCCACTGTTACCTCTAGTTGGCATTACAACTAATCAAATCAGTCCTTTGATTCTGGCACTAGTTTATTAGATAACAATGTGCTAGCCAGCGATTTCTTAAATGCACATATATATATGCTGTTCTTTTATATGTATATAAAATAACTAAGCGTAAAAAGAAACGCGAAATTGCTGGTAACGGATATCTGAAATCTGAATTTGCGCCTGAAATGAAGGAAGTCTAATTAACCACAATAATATTTCGGTAGTGGCTACGCCCCATAGTGCTTGGTGTATAAATATAGGCAAGCTGAGTTTTCTGGTAATCTGGATGCTTTTACACATAAACAATCTCGTCCTCTGATTGTAATGGAGGCAATCAAACCTATATTCAAAGACGTGGAAAATTCAGAACTACTGAATTAATGTTTGTTTGGGAAACCCATAATGTGACATTCCCTTCAATAATGTTGTGTGTACCTAAAACCTGCTTTTTGCCCTCATGACTCTAACAATGTAATAACATTTACGGTGGTAACCATTAAAGACTGAAGGTTCTGGAAAGGTTAGGGGTGAGATTAGAGCAGAATAAAGCTAGAAAATGTGAGGGCTGGATGTGCTTTATATAAACCAAGCATTGAGGGAAAGCATTGAGCGATTGTGACCCTGAAGAGGACATTAAATGTGGACCCTGGCAATCCTAGTGCATGAAAGACTCAAAACTGTACGTCAGCATGAATGTTTGCAAGTGAAAATCTTGAAATTCAATGTTTCGGAACCACTTTATTTACTACGAATGACCCAAGAATAGGGCTTAACACACACAGAAATAGAATAATAAAAATTTCCTATTTCTTTTTTTATGTTCTTTTATTTACAAAATATCTGCCATATAATTTAACTGTTTGAGAAAATGTCACTGCCTCATATTAAATTTTTTCAATACCTCTAGTTCAGTAGATCTAAAAAATAGATTCATTGATTATTGAATATCGGAAGTTGGTGTCTACTAACCTTCCAAGATAATGGATCACAGAGTTTGGTAATTTCATATTGGGAGCATACGACATAGGACATCTCCCCTTAAGGTCGACCAACATGAGAAACCTCCTTGTGTCAGTCGAAAGAACAGTCCTACGTACTATAAATAGAAATTTGTAACTGGATTGAGGATTTCTTGGTAGGAAGGAGGAAACATGTTATCTTGGATGGAGAATCGTCGACAAATGTAACCTAACCTAACCTAAGTAACTGCAGGTGTGCCCCTTAAATCTGTGCTGGGACCCTTACTCTTCATGTAGTATATTAATGCCTTACAAACAATTTTAATAGCAACATCAGACTTTCTGCAAGTGGTATAGTTATCTACAACGAAATCCTGTCTGAAAACGGTCTGCTCAAATATACAGTCGGATCTTGATAAGATTTCAAAGTGGTGCAAAGACTGGCACCATGTTCAGAAATGTGAAATAGTGCACTTCACAGTACGAAAACATATAGTATCCTATGACTACAGTACCACTAAGCCACAGCTGGAATCAGTCAACTCATACAGATTTGTAGGAATATGAAATGGAATGATCGCCTAAGCTCACTTGTAGGTAAAGGAGGCGGCAGACTTCGATCATCGGTAGAATCCTAGGAAAATGCAGTCAATCTAAAACGAAATTTCTTACGAAAGACTCAAACTACCTATCCTAGAATACTGTTCAAGTGTGTGGAATCGTAAGTAGAACGTACACAGAGAAGGGCAGCACAAGTGGCCACTTGCTTGTGTGGCCCGCAGGAGAGTGTCACAGAGATGTTAAAAGAACTTAACTGGCTGACTCTTGAAGATAGACATAAACTATCCCACGCAAGTTCCAAGAGCCAACCTCAAACGTTGCATCCAGGAATACATCACAACCCCCTACAGATCGCTCACGTAGGTATCGCGCAAACAAGATTAGACTACTTACAGATTCAACAGAGGCATAAAAGAAATCTTTGTTCCCGTGCTCCATGTGTGACTAGGATGGAAAGTATCCTCTGATATGCACTTCTCAATGATTTAAAGATATGGATGTAGATGGCGATGGAAGAGGATTGCTGCATGTACGCGTTTTCTTCCTTCTTCCAAACCCTTCGAGTAGAGAGCCTATTCCTATCATTATAATTTTACTTTGGCCCAGACTTATCCCAGTGACGCAACTTACGATACTATTTTTCAATACTGCAACGAATATTAAAGAACAGTCTGGAATAATATTTAAAACCAACATACTGTAGCAACTAAAATTCATCTATTAATACGAATAAATTGCCTTTGATGCAGACATACTTCAGCATCATACGGGAGAACGTTTATAGCATAACCATCTGTAGCCGTCAAAATTAATTACAATGAGAAAAAATAATGTATAGCCAAGGTTCTGAAAAGAAACTAGTACAAATTAATAGTGAAGTCATAAAAGCAGGTACGCTATTAGCTCGAAGAATGTGTTACTAATTTTGCCTAGTATGTTATAATGGAGAGCGAATGGCTGAGTTTGGTTTATGGGAGAATTCTGGGAGACGGTAGCTGTTCTATAAAGAAGATCGCCTATAGAATATTTGTATAATTCATTTTTGAGCCCTGCCCTAGTGTTTGGGATCCTCAAAAAGTCAGATTAAAAGTAGACATCAAAGCAGTTCAGACCCGCCAGGTTAGCCGAGAGCGCTAATGCGCTGCTTCCTGGACTCGGGTAGGCGCACTGGCCCCGGATCGAATCCGCCCGCCGGAATAACGACGAGGACAGCCTGGATGTTGTTTTCAGGCGGTTTTCCACATCCTTCTAGGTGAATACCGGGCTGGTCCCCACGTCCCACCTCAGTTACACGACTCACAGACATTTGAGACACATCCGCACTTTTCCATGATTTACACTGGACACAGACAGATGGGGTACTCCGATTCCGTCCCGAGGGGTACGGGGTGGCGGCAAGAAGGGCATCCGGCCACCTCTTCACATTAACATGCCATATCCGATTTAACCACGACAACCCCGAGCAAAATACGGGACAACGGCGCAAGCGATAGAATCAAAGCAGTTGAGATGTGGGCTTCTACATTTGTTTCCAGTAGTTTCGATCAAAATGCTACTGCTACAGAAATGTATCGTGAATTCAAATGGGATTCCCTGGGGAGAGTGTGACATACTTTTTCGGGAAATACTGTTGAGAAAATTTAGATAACCTGATTTGCGACTGTCTGCAGTGACGGGTCACAACTCCAAAGGAACCACATTGACATTCGTCATACGCGATGTAGGAAAATCAAGGAAAATTTACATGTTTTTTGCTGGACAGGGCTTTAAATCAACATCCTCCTAAGAACTTATCACTGAGCCACACCTCTCGATAATACTGACGTCAACAGTGAGCATGAGTTAAGATGTGTTTGGGGGAGGGGGGGTGTTTTGTGTGTGTGTTTGTGTGGTGTGTGTGTACATGAGTACCAGGACTATTCCACACTTTGCACCTTGTGTGTTACATTGAAAGCAGTGCATATCACATTTCGTATTTGAGGGGACGAACACGATTAACACGTAAGTACTATGCTGACTATCTATAGTGCTTCAAGAAGATATAGCGATCCATTTGTAAATTTTTAATTATACATTTAAGTCTGCAACGGTCCGACTGTATCGGCCATATATTTCCTTTTTTTATTTCCACCTTTAAAGTGACAATGCTACGTCGACAGAGCAAACATATTTGGAATAAGGTTACAAATGTTGGATGGGGTTGATCGTTTCAGTAATTGTTTTGGAAATGTGTTTCATGCACACAGTATTTAAACCTGCCATATCGGAGATGTGAGCCATGACGGCGACGCTATATCGACCCGGGCAGCACAGAACTTGCAGAAGCTTTCGACGACCTAACGAAGACTAACAATTTGTTAACGCCAGCCTCAGATTTGAGTTCATACCTACATGATTGTAGTAATCCTTTTAGTTGCGCTAGACCAGAATATTTTAAATTCAACTCAATATTGTCTGTTTTATAAGAAAGATAGTTAGGGATTATATGGCACAGTCATTATGTATTTCATTTCAGAATATATTTTAAGTGGTATGAAAATTGAGTGACTATGTGATGAACTTACTATAAATTTATTACAATACAAGGAGGTGACAAAAGTCGTGGGATAGTGATATGTATATATACAGGGCTATTACAAGTGATTGAAGCGATTTCATAAATTCACTGTAGCTCCATTCATTGACATATGGTCACGACACACTACAGATACGTAGAAAAACTCATAAAGTTTTGTTCGGCTGAAGCCGCACTTCAGGTTTCTGCCGTCAGAGCGCTCGAGAGCGCAGTGAGACAAAATGGCGACAGGAGCCGAGAAAGCGTATGTCGTGCTTGAAATGCACTCACATCAGTCAGTCATAACAGTGCAACGAAACTTCAGGACGAAGTTCAACAAAAATCCACCAACTGCTAACTCCATTCGGCGACGGTATGAGCAGTTTAAAGCTTCTGGATGCCTCTGTAAGGGGAAATCAACGGGTCGGCCTGCAGTGAGCGAAGAAATGGTTGAACGCGTGCGGGGAAGTTTCACGCGTAGCCCGCGGAAAATTGGCTCATGCCACAACTGGAGACCGACAGCGCCGACTTCATCTTTCAACAGGATGGTGCTCCACCGCACTTCCATCATGATGTTCGGCATTTCTTAAACAGGAGATTGGAAAACCGATGGATCGGTCGTGGTGGAGATCATGATCAGCAATTCATGTCATGACCTCCACGCTCTCCCGACTTAACCCCATGCGATTTCTTTCTGTGGGGTTATGTGAAAGATTCAGTGTTTAAACCTCCTCTACCAAGAAACGTGCCAGAACTGCGAGCTCGCATCAACGATGCTTTCGAACTCATTGATGGGGACATGCTGCGCCGAGTGTGGGAGGAACTTGATTATCGGCTTGATATCTGCCGAATCACTAAAGGGGCACATATCGAACATTTGTGAATGCCTAAAAAAACTTTTTGAGTTTTTGTGTGTGTGTGCAAAGCATTGTGAAAATATCTCAAATAATATAGTTATTGTGGAGCTGTGAAATCGCTTCAATCATTTGTAATAACCCTGTACATATGGCGATAGTATCGCGTACATAAGGTAGAAAATGGCAATGCATTGGCGGAACTGTTATTTGTACTCAGGTGGCCGCACGACGGAAAATAACAGACTTTTAACCCGGAATGGTAGTCGGAGCTAGACGCATGGGACATTACATTTCGGAAATCGTTAGGCAGTTCAATATTCTGCGAACCACAGTCACAAGTGCGTACCAAGAATACCACATTTCAGGCATTACGTCTCACTAAGACAAACGCAGTGGCCGATGGCCATCACTTAACGACCCAGTGTTGTTAGTACTAACAGACAAGCAACACTGTGTGAAGTAACCGCAGAAATGAATGTGGTACGTACGACAAACGAATCCGTTATGACAGTGCGGCGAAACTTGGCGCTGATGGGCTATGACAGCACACGACCGAGCCAGCGCCTTTGCTAACAGCACGACATTGTTTGCAGAACCTATCCTGGGCTCGTTACCGTATCGATTGGGCCCTAGGCGACTGCAAAACCGTGTGCTGGTCAGGTGAGTTCTGATTTCAGATGGTAGGAGCTGATGGTATGGTTCGAGTGTGGCGCAGACCCCACGAAGCAATGACCCAAATTGTTAACAAGGCACTGTGTTAGCTAGTGGTGGCTCCGCAATAGTGTGGGCTGTGTTTACACGGAATTGACTGGGTCCTCTGGTCCAACTGAACCGATCATTGACTGAAAATGGTTATATTCGGCTAATTGGAGACCATTTACAGCCCTTCATGGAGTTCATGTTCCCAAACAACGATGGAATTTTTGTGGATGACGCTGTGCTACGTCACAAGGCCACAGTTGTTCGCGATTGGTTCGAAGAACATTCTGGGAAATTCAAGCAAATGACTTGGCATCCTGATCGCATGACATTAATCCCATCGAACATTCATGGGACATAATCCAGAGATCAGTTCGTGCACAAAATCCTACACCGGCAACACTTTGGCAGTTATGGACGACTATTAAAGCAGCATTGCTCATTGTTTCTGCAAGGGACTTCTAACGACATTTTGAGTCCAGGCCACGTCCACTTGCTGCGCGATGCAGGCATAAGTAGGTTCGACACGATATTAGGAGGTATCTCATGACTTTCTTTACCTCACTGTACAGTGCAAATTGCCATTCACTAAAAGCTTGAGGTGGGTTGCAGGAGGAGATAATTATTCTTTGCGTGTAGTGGTTTACTCCTTCGAAATTGTTATTCGCCTTGAGCTAAGGAACTTTTTCTATTGTAGGAATTACGTATGTTTTGGGTAGTCAAATACGAGTTTAGGGCACCAAGAAGTAGTACTCATACATTGCCCATATTAGAGGATTTTTGTTTTAGTCCTCTTTTTATGGGTGGTTCACCCTAGCCATATTCGTGGAGCTGTTATTCAGCGTGAGATGTGCCCTTGGGAACTTGATGCTGATACCCAGTCTTTCTGGCCAGTTACTGAGAGAGCCACAACAAGTTTCACATGACACAATTAGTACCATCACCGGTTTCAATTTCTTACCAAGTCATCATCAGATGGTCTGTTTGAGAAGAAAGGAAAAGGATGACAGTTTTGTACGCTGGTCCTAAATTGTGAATCGAACTGCCATACGCAGCTAAGCATACACGAATATATTACACAGGAAGTCGTCACATTGTATCCCGTCAACTGAGCACAGATATGTTTGCACTGTAAACGCCTCTCCAGCACTCTTCTGTTGACGATTTGCTATGTAAGGTATTTCTCTATGGATAGTTGTATATTGAAAACAAATTTATAACTTAGTTCCCTAGCGTTTCACCATTCTTTTTTTTCAAACAGATATCGAGAGGTTGCAACAATGGAAAATTGTACTGAAATGCAGGAGGATCTGCAACGAATTGACGCATGGTGCAGGGAATGGCAATTGAATCTCAATATAGACAAGTGTAATGTGCTGCGAATACACAGAAACAAAGATCCCTTATCATTTAGCTACAATATAGCAGGTCAGTAACTGGAAGCAGTTAATTCCATAAATTATCTGGGAGTGGGCATTAGGAGTGATTTAAAATGCAATGACCACATAAAATTAATCGTCGGTAAATCAGATGCCAGACTGAGCTTCATTGGAAAAATCCTAAGGAAATGCAGTCCGAAAACAAAGGAAGTAGGTTACAGTACACTTGTTCTCCCACTGCTTGAATACTGCTCACCGGTGTGGGATCCGTACCAGACAGGGTTGATTGAAGAGATAGAGAAGATCCAACGGAGAGCAGTGCGCTTCGTTACAGGATCATTTAGTAATCGCGAAACCGTTACGGAGATGATGGATAAAATCCAGTGGAAGACTCTGCAAGAGAGACGCTCAGTAGCTTTGTTGAAGTTTTGAGAACATACCTTCACCGAGGAGTCAAGCAGTATATTGCTCCCTCCTACTTATATCTCGCGAAGAGACCATGAGAATAAAATCAGAGAGATTAGAGCCCACACAGAGGCATACTGACAATCTTTCTTTCCACGAAAAATACGGGACTGGAATAGAAGGGAGACCCGATAGAGGTACTCAAGGTACCCTCTGCCACACACCGTCAGGTGACTTTCGGAGTATGAATGTAGATGTAGATCCCCTGATGATGACTTCATAACACGTCTAAACCATTAATGATACCATTTGTGCGACCTGGGGCTAACATACTTGCTTGCTGTAGTTTCTAACTCACACCGAAGCACAACGTACAGGCTAAGGAATCAAGAGAAGAATAATGCGTACCATTTTCGCGCCAGAAGCGATTCCCATTCCACAAAGGCTAGAGGACCTCAGAGTGCTGCCGTGAATCACTGCCCTCGTTACTGTGCGAGAAGCTACACTGATATTTCCGTGAAGACTGAGCCGCGAAATGATGCTACTTGTACAGCACGCTTCTGAGCCTATCTCTCACTGTTGTTCATGGTCGCCGACTGCCACTGTGAGGCTCAGAGGTTCTCGCTTGATAAGGCCCTAAAGAGGACAGCCTGTTTCTTGCACTCACCGCTGGCTTCTGAATTATTTTCAGATCTATGTGCAACACTTTGTTTAATGTGATCAAAAATTAGTAAACACTTCTACGTTTATTTCTTTTTCGATGTTTACATTTTTCTCTTTCTTTTGCCACAATTAACATCATTTCCGGTATTTCTCTGCCTTTTATAAATCAGACACTCTACAGATGAGCTTTTCCCAGGAATTATTAACTTGGGTGTTAACCAATAGAGAAAAAAATTTACAGTGCCCATCCTCCTTGTCAAAAGGGCGATTATGAGCAAAGAAAAATGCACTGAGTGTCTACAGCTATATCTCCATCTAAACTAAACTAAAGTTCGAAAAGGACATGAAGGTGCAATGGCACCGACCGGCCGCCGTGTCATCCTTAGCCCACAAGTGTCACTGGATACGGATATGGAGGGGCGCGTGGTTAGCACACCGCTCTCCCGGCCGTAAGTCAGTTTACGAGGCTGGAGCCGCCACTTGTCACTCAAGTAGCTCCTTAATTTGCCTCACAAGTGATGAGTGCAACCCGCTTACCAACAGGGCTCAGCAGACCAGATGGTCACCCAACCAAGTGCTAGCACAGCCCGACAGCGCTTAACTTCGGTGATCTGACGGAAACCGGTGTTACCACTGCGGCAAGTCCGTTGGCATATCTCCAGCTAGACCACGCAAACGTCTTCACGGATGGTACTTGGGGTACCACTATCATTTATTCTCTTGCCGGACTGTTCCATTTGCGAATTCTGCGTGCCTGATTTTCTTCGACTACACTTTAGTACATGTAAGTCGGACTAAGTAATATTTTCCTCGTCTCTTGGAACATACACTCTCGGAATTTAGAAGTAAACTTCTCCGTGGCGCACAACGCCTCTCTTACAGCGTCTGCGACTTGAAATGTATAAACAGCTTCGTGATACTCTCACATACTAAATTAATAAGTGACGAAACGCACTGCTCTTCTTTAAACCTTCTCTATTTCTTCTATTAATCCCAATGGTAAAGATCACAGACTATTGATAAATATTCAAGAATCGGTCGGACGAGGATCTTTTTAGCTACTTCCGTTAAGGGTGTCTTTCCTTCGGATTCTTCCAACGAATCTATCTGGCATTTGCCTTTCATCAAGGCACGTGAATTAAATGAGTCTTTCATTAATTTTGAAACAACTTTTCAGTCCGAGAAATTACAAAACCAGACCTGTTTTTGAAATATAATTCTTTTAAATATTTAATTTATTGTTTAATGCTGTATCATCTTGCCCATAATATATAGAACAGACCTGAGCGCACACGAAAATCCACAGTCGCAGTATTATTAACACGTATGTTCCTGGGATAAATAACGAATATTTTCGAATATTTTCATGCAAGTACAATCCTGATGATTGAACCGAAATATGTTTCCACACATCCTTACACAGTAAATCGTCAGGTGCCGATAGCAGTCTACTACCAAAAAGAGACCAAACAAGAAAAGAGTTTGTTAAAGTAATAAAAATTTACATATTGCTACATGTAAGCACTCAAATTTGTAATATTTATATAATAATTTACTACGTCACTTTATACCGGCACGTCACTTTATATATATATATATATATAGCCGGTTTATGCGAACAGTTGCCACCTTCAGAAGTGCTTAATCCATCAAAAGCTTCTTACAGACAAGCAAATATAGTTAGGCACATCTCAGAGTCATTTAACATTTCAATGGATGTACAAACGTCATATGATAAAAAAGAGTCTTGACGTAATAAATTTTTTTACGTAGAGTTTCCTAATATTTCAAAACTCTTTTAATGCCTACATCCTATTCACATAATAAAATTAAAATATGATGAATAGCTAATTTCTGTTGTAAGTAACAACCACCTATAGATCATGCCTATATGAAATTTAGATTGGCATATACCAGTAAAAATCATTATGCAGTAACATTCATTTGTGTAGGAAGCAAAAAGAATTAGGGCCGGCCGTTGTGACCGAGCTGTTCTAGGCATTTCAGTCTGGAACCACGCGACCGCTACGGTCGCAGGTTCGAATCCTGCCTCGGACATGGATGTGTGTGATGCCCTTAGGTTAATTAGGTTTAAGTAGTTCTAAGTTCTAGGGGACTGATGCCCTCAGATGTTAAGTCCCTTAGTGCTCAGAGCCATTTGAACCATTTGAACACGAATTAGAAATTTGGTGTTAATAGCAACAACAACACCGAGCCTGGCTATATGTGATACGTGGACTAGACAGGTTGAACAAACTGGTTGTGCCAGTACAAATCGCATCGATCAGTATCTCCCAGTTGTATGACGGGCAGTTTGACACAACAAACTCTCATGCAACGGTACAATATTTAAAATAGATCTACACCCTTGCTGATGAAATCGAAGTCAATCATGAGATATAAAATGCCCATCGTTATGTCGCGTAACTCGTCGGCAACGGGTTAAGCCGGAATGAATTGACTACCCCTACTCATATTCAAAATAAAACTGACCATGGTAGTCACTAGGGGTAGTCAAGTCAGTTTTGTTCAGTATTGTTTTGACTTTTAGTGGAGACAGTCAAGGTAGTCCAGCAGGTCTCGTTGACGCGTTACATGATGTAACGATGGCCATTTTATGTATCATGATTGATACGGTTTTATCAATCAGGTTGCAGAACCATTTTCAATTTTGCATCGTTGCATAAAAGCTTTTTTGCTGATCTTGCCTGTCATACAATTGCAAGTTAATCGATTATGCGATTTCTGCTGGTTTCCAGCTAGTTTGTTCAACTTGAGTCTCATCCGAGTATGGTGTTCAGCCTGCCTCAGTTTTGTTGTTGCTGTTAACACGAAGTTTCTTACTCATTTTGCTTTCTACACAATTGCGTGTTACTGCATGATGATTATTACTGGTACACCCAGTTTGTGTTCCATCTGCATTTAATGTGAGAATGATCTGAAGATGGTTCTTACTTACAACAGAAACTAGCTAGTCATCGTACTTTGATTTCTTACGTAAATGCAATCTAGGCGTCAAGATTTTTGTATTTTTTTTAAAATTAGTTGTTGACAGTGTTTTGAACCTAAGTGTTGTACACACCCAAAGTCGCTACCTACTGAAAATAAAAGTAAACTTACTTCGTAGAGTAGACATATGAAACATATGTGACTACATTTCAACAAAATCTGTATCATCAGCCCTTGAGGAACAAAACCGTGATACTGTGTGAGTATACTTCGGAATATCCATATCATTGATAAGGCTTCCACTACACTTCGTCAGGATAATAAAAAACGCGAACTGAAAGTGTAGTCAACCAAGGACTTTCGATTTCACCAAAAACTTTTTACCAGTCCAGATTTGTAAATATGGTCTTTCATGTACTGCATTGTTTATTAAGTTGTTCTTGGCCATTTATATGTACATATTTTTTAAAAAAATTTCTTGCACTTCATAATTACCTTGGGTAGTCAGACGCGCCAGCGGCCACCCAACCAAAGAAGCGTCCTGATGTCGAAATGATGACCCTGCCACTGATACAAACTACTGCGTTGACTGATATGAATGTATGTGGAACGAATAAGTAGCATAATTTCGTTCGATATGGCAGACGGACCTAAGCACGATCTTCACATCACAAAGGAGTTGAAGAATGGCCGGTCACACTGTTTTTGTTGCGGTATGTCCATACGGTGTCTTTTTCCTAATATGCAAGCGCAGATGCATGTGAACAAAAGCGCTTTGGCAAAAATTCGTGGACGGAACGTGCTGTACGCATGCGCAATCTCGTGTCCGATCCAAAGAAGAGCGGCGCGTTTCGTCACAGGGTTATTTGATAAGCGTGATAGCGTTACGGAGATGTTTAGCAAACTCATGTGGCACACACTGCATCGCGGTGTAGCTTGCTGTCCAGGTTTCGAGAGGGTGCGTTTCTGGATGAGGTATCGAATAAATTGCTTCCCCCTACTTATACCTCCCGAGGAGATCACGAATGTAAAATTGGAGATATTCGAGCGCGCACGGAGGCTTTCCGGCAGTCGTTCTTCCCGCGAACCATACGCGACTGGAACAGGAAAAGGAGGTAATGACAGTGGCACGTAAAGTGCCCTCCGCCACACACCGTTGAGTGGCATGCGGAGTATAAATGCAGCTGTAGATTACGTCAATGTTCAAGGAGTTTGCTGTGTATCCACTTCTTTGTTCGGAAGTTTATGCAGCTTTCATTGTGATGAATGGCGACAGTTGCTAAAACAGCATCTACAGCGCAGAGTTATTACACTGAGATTACAAAAGTCATGGGATAGCGATAAGTAAATATACGAATGGCGTAGACGATCGACGCGAGTGCCTCTGCTAGCAGCACGACATCGCCTGCGGCGCCTCTTTTAGCCTCGTGACCATACCAAAAATATGGTTCAAATGGCTCTGAGCACTATGGGACTTAACATCTGAGGTCATCAGTCCCCTAGAACTTAGAACTACTTAAACCTAACTAACCTAAGGACATCACACACATCCATACCCGAGGCAGGATTCGAACCTGCGATGAGCGAGGTGGCGCAGTGGTTAGACACTGGACTCGCATTCGGGGGGACGACGGTTCAATCCCGCGTCCGGCCATCCTGATTTAGGTTTTCCGTGATTTCCCTAAATCACTCCAGGCCAATGCTAGGATGGTTCCTCTGACAGGGCACGGCCGACTTCCTTCCCCATCCTTCCCTAATCCGATGAGACCGATGACCACGCTGTCTGGTCTCCTTCCCCAAACCAACCAACCAACCAACCAACCGAACCTGCGACCGTAGCGGTCGCGCGGTTCCAGACTGAAGCGCCTAGAACCGCTCGGCCACTCCGGCCGGCGTGACCATATCGGTTGTACCCTGGACGACTGCAAAACCGATACCCGGCCAGATGAGCCACCACTTCAATTGGCAAGAGCCGACTGTAGGCTTCTAGTATGGTGCAGACCACGCAAAGCCTTGAACCCAAGTTATCACAAGGCACTGTGCAAGCTGGTGGTGGACTCCGTAATGGTGTGGGTTGTGTTTACATGGAATGGACTAGGTCCTATGGTCCAAATGAATCGATCATTGAATGGAAATAGTTATGTTCGGCTACTACGAGACCATTTGCTGCCTTTCATGGCCTTCATATTCCCAAACAACGATGGAATTTTTATGAATGACAATCAACCACTTCGCCGGACTATCACTGTTTGCGACTGGTTTTAAGAACTTTCTGGACAATTCGAGCGAATGATTTGACCACCCAGATCGCACGACATGAATCCCATCGAACATGTATGGGACATAATCGAGGGATTAGTTAGTACACAATATCCTGCACCGGCAATACTTTCGCAATTGTGGAGGGCAGTAGAGGCAACACAGCTCAACATTTCTGCAGCGGATTTCCAACGACTTCTTTTGTCCACACCACCTCGATTTGCTACACTACGCCGGGCAATAGAAGATTCGACACTATATTAGGTGGTATTCCATAACTTTTGTCACCTCGGCGTATGCTGCGAGATATACAAACTGACGGTGGTGTTTTGTTCGAAAATTTCAGTAGAACGTCACAACAAGTCTTTGATTTTCTGTTTTAGTTGTTAGCACACTATACTCGCAATCGGGAGTCGGTTCAAACCCGCGTCCGGCTATCCTGATTTAGGTTCTCCGCATTTTTGATCAGTCCAGGCAAATGCAAATGTCAGCACGGTTCCTCTGAAAGGGCACAAGCGATTTCCTTCCCCATAGTTGACACAATCCGAGCTTGTGGTTCGTATCTAATGAACACAATGTCGACTGGACCTTAAACCCTTTCTTCCTTAAGTTTAGCAACTTAGATCTTGTTTCCCTAGTCAATAAGTTGTTATAAGTAATGGAGTTGGCCGGCCGCGGTGGTCTCGCGGTTCTAGGCGCTCAGTCCGGAACCGCGCGACTGCTACGGTCGCAGGTTCGAATCCTGCCTCGGGCATGGATGTGTGTGATGTCCTTAGGTTAGTTAGGTTTAAGTAGTTCTAAGTTCTAGGGGACTGATGACCTAAGATGTTAAGTCCCATAGTGCTCAGAGCCATTTGAACCATTTGAACCGTAATGGAGTTCCTGTAGTGGTAAGACTGGCAAGAACGTTTCATCTGGAAATCTGCGACTTATATCCAGACTGAGCAAATTATTTTGCGTTTCGAAACAAATCATTTCTGTGATCAATCCTGAAATTACGAAATACCTTTGCATTATCTTACAACTGGTCAGCGTCTTTTTTTTTTTTTTTTTAGTCAACAGACATCATTGCACATAAGTATCCTGAAAACATAACCCCAGCACAGTACACAACAGAACTCATATGAGCATAGTTGCCTTTCTTTACCTAATTTTCATTTTACTTTTTGAAGAATAATTTACACGGCGTTACTTAAGAATGGTTATAGACTACCTTCCTCATCGTCAACAAATTCTGGAATGTCATAGACCTCAGAATCCGCTACAATGGAGCTCGTGTTTTCCAAATTTGTATTTGTATCTCCATGTCCGTCACTTCAGTTTCTAGTAGTCTGTCGAAGAACTCCACCTGTGCTACCTTTCATAGTTGTTCAGATGTCAGTCTCCTCAACCTTTGTATTCTTAAGTCGCTTATGCCTGAATGTTCGTCCACAGTTTTCATTTATTCCAAATACACTTTTCAGAAATTTGTAGATTGCTTCTTTTATTTTCCAGCTCGAAGATTTATCAAAATCTTTACAGTAACAAGAGCAGAGGCTTCTTATCTTTAATCACTCCCATTTGGTACACAAGACAACGCTTCTCTAAATTTTTGTTCAAATAATCATTAAATGCAGAGTTCCATATCGCTTATCTTTGTCCGTAAATCATTAGATGCAGAGTTCCATATGACTTGTCTTTGTCTGTAATCATCATCTATAAATTTCAGAGTGGTTTTTTCGGAATCAATAGACATCAGGTCACATAAATCGCCTGAAAACTTAAGCATGACACATTACACAACTAAACTCTCATGGCCACCAGCTGTATCTGCTAAACATAGCAAAAATTCCCACCAAGTACGGAGGGACCAATGCGCCATGGCGCACGTTCTTCAGTTCGAACAATTTATACATGCGCATGCGTGCCTGCGCTGTTGGAAATGTGCAAAGCATGCACGCAGTTGAACAGAAAAAAAAGTACCGTGTGGACGCCGCTTTAGAATTGCAACAGCCGGCACCCATTTCACTAAAAGGGAAACACTTCCAGATTGCAAATCTCATCTTGCACTAAATTTTGTTGGCGATTAAATTATTCATCTATCATTATTCCAAGTCTGCTTTTTTCTGTCTCGCTAATGGAGGCTTGCCTATTATAAAAACTGTGTAACTTATAGGTTCTAGTATTAATTATGTCTCTAATAGTAACTCAAATGACCCACAATGTTACACAGACGCTGCGTAATTATTTTTTAATACTGACAGCGAAATAGACTTTACCGTACTCGATGTTTTTATTACGCCTCAGGTTTTCGTACTACGTATGGTTTCACTATGGACGTGACAGACAATACGAATATGTGAAAATGATTTTTATTTCGCTTTTTTGTATCCTGTTAATAACTATCATTATCGCTGTGGCCTGCGCCGTAACAACAGGGATGGTAATTACAATTGTCTTTTTCCTTGTTAGAAAACTGTGGGAGAAAATTATTTGTATCGTGAAGATTGATTCGTACCGTGGGGTTCAGTGATAGTTGGGAGAATTTAAACTAATGAACACACTCGCCAACACTTCCGCGTCATCACCAACGCGGAATGCGACTGGTGTTGCAATAAATTGATGCTTAAATCTCTGATAACCTTGGCCTGTCTATGCATTAGTTAGATGTTACTTCTCTACAGAATTAAAATTGTAGCATGCATTGCAACAATTGTGGCGCAACCTGACTAGAAGAAGGGATCGATTGGTAGGACACTTATAATGCTTCACTAAGTTTGAAAGGAATACAGTAGATGCAACAGTGAGTTTTGAAAGATGAAAGCAGCAGAAAGTCAGTTAAGTAAAAAGACAAGGCCTGACAGAAATCCTTGATAACATGGGGTGATGAAAGGAGAAATACAAAAATGCGGAAAACGAAACAGGCGAAAGGGAATACGAACGTCTAAAAATGAGATTAACAGGAAGTATAAAATGGCTATGCAGGAAGGTTAGAGGACCGATGTAAGGATTTAGAAGCACTTATGATTAGGGGAAAGATAGATACCGCTTACAGGAAAATGAAAGATGTCTTTGGAGAGAGGAAAGCAGCTGTAAAATGTAAGAGCACATAGATGAAGATGAGATGGGACATATGATACTGCAAGAAGAATTTGACAAAGCACTAAGAGACCTTCGTCGATACATGGCCCCGGTAGCAGACGACATTCTATCAAATGCTTACCTTGCCTTGCCTTGGGACATCTAGCCACGATAAAACTCTATCTCGTGTACAAATTGTATGAGAAGGGCAAATCACCCTCACTTCAATAAGAATGTAATAATTCCAATTCCAAAGGAACCAGGTGCTGATAAGTGTGGAACTATCAGTTTAGTAAGACATGGGTGCAAAATACTAACACGAATTCTTTACAGAAGAATGGAAAAGCTGGTAGAAGCAGACCTGGGGAAGGTTCAGTTCAGAATCCGGAGAAATTTTGGAACACGCGAGCCAGTACTGACCCTATGACGAATCTTAGAAGACAGATTAAGCAAAGTCAAACCAACGTTTATAGCATTTGTGGCCATTCACATGTTGGCTGGAATATTCTCTTTTAAAGTCTGAAGGCAGCAGGAGTAAAATACAGGGAGTGAAAGGCTATTTACAGCTTATACAGAAACCAGGTGGCAGTTATAAGGATCAAGGGGCATGAAATGTAAACAGTGGTTGAGAAGGGAGTGAGAGTTTTGTAGCCTACTGCCGATATGATACAATCTGCATAATGATCAAAAGGTAAAAAAAAGCCATAGAAAAATTTGGTGTAGGAATTAAAAGTTCAGGCAAGAGGTTGGCCGACGACATTGTAATTCTTTCAGGGACAGCAAAGGACTTGGAATAGTAGCTGACTGAAATGGACGGTGTTTTTAATGAAGGATATAAGATGAACATCAATAAAAGCAAAACAAAGATAGTGGACTATAGTCAACTTAGGTCATGTGATGCTGAGGGAATAACATTAGGAAACGAGACGCTTCGAGTAAGAGGTGATTTTGCTATTTGGATAGTGAAATATCTAGTGCTGGCCTACGTAGAGAGGACATAAATCTTTTTTCATTCCATTGACAGTCTACATTTTAAGTGCTAGGAAGGCTTTTCTGAAAGTATTTATACGGAGTGTAACCACGTAACTACGTGAAACATGGGCGATAAACAGTTTAGGAAAGAAGAGAACAGAAACTTTTGAAATTTGGCGCTACAGAGGAAGGCTGTAGATTAGACGGGTATATCACGTAACTAATGAGGTGCTGAACAGAATTGGGAAGAAAAGAAATTTGTGGCACAACCTGACTAGAGGAAGGGATCGGTTGTAGGACACATTCTGGGACGTCTAGGGATCACCAGTTTATTATTGGAAGAAATTGTTAGGGGTGGGGACGGGAGGGAGGAATTATAGAGGGAGACCAAGAGATGAATATAGTAAGCCAATTCAGAAGGACGATGTGAGCTGCAGTCGTTATTCGGAGATGAAGAAGCTTCCGCAAGATAGATTAGCATGGAGAGTTGCATCAAACCAGTCTTCGGACAACAACAACAAGGTTGAGCACGTAAGTTGGGCGTTACACTAGGTCGCTTAAAATACGTCATCTTCTAACAAGCTACGTTAAAGCGTGTCGGCATAGTGTGGGTAAAGAAAAGCAAAGTAGGTAGGTAGCGAAAAGTCGCCTGAATCAATGACCTACCTGATATGAAGCCATGTTGATCAGCGGAACTTCTCTTCTTGTCACTCGTTAGTTTGGACTCGACTCTCAGCATCATTCCACGAACACGACAATATATACCTAAAGCGTCTGTTTTGACCAAAGGCTGCAAATAAAATATGACTGTCGTCGTGTCACAAACAGCGGGTGACAGTGACGGGGTGTAGACGGGAGGATGACAGGTGTTTGAGCACAAAATCTCCGGCAGGGCAGGAAGTTTTACGCAATGTTTCCCCGAAAGGGCGTTATGTGAAGGTGCCTCTCCTTATCTATGATCCCAGTGCGCCGCACGGGCAAGCAAACAGCGAGATAGCATCGTGAATCACTTGTTCATTTGTTCCACCTGCGGTGCTTGCATTCCTCACTGAGTTAGCGGCAACTTTCTGTAAGCAGACTCATCCATGAAGTGGCGCATGTACGAATTCCCAAAATTAATGAAGGTCTGCAGTGTAATATAACTGCGTTCCTGAATTACAGTATAGAATATTCTCAAGACGCGTAGTACAGTATAAGTTAGTAATGCTGTCCATGCCCTGACGACACATACCGGAGATTTACAAGGGTTGGACAAAAACATGTGAATACCGCGAGAAATGCATGCTTGATCATAAATGCCGGTGCTAGAGAAGACTGCAGGTTGCGATGTTGTATGACCAGAAACGGCACCTGTGCAATGTCCTGAGCACGTTACAAATGTCAGTCTCTGTTAGAAGGGTGTTCTGTGTAGTTGTGAGTGCTTTATGCCGGAGCTAAGTGAGATCGAACGTGGACGAATTGTTGCTGCTCCTATGGTGAGTGCTTCTGTAACCAAAACTGGGTGCCGGACCGAGACTCGAAGTTGGTAACTTTGTCTTTCGCGGACATGTTCTCTACCACTAGGCTATCCAAGCTTGAGTCACGACCCCTCCTCACAGCTCTACTTCCGCCATTACCTCGTCCCCTACCTTCCAGACTTTAAAGGCAAAGATCCCTAGTACGAAGCTCGTGGTCGTGCGGTAGCGTTCTCGCTTCCCACGCCCGGGTTCCCGGGTTCGATTCCCGGCGGGGTCACGGATTTTCTCTGCCTCGTGATGACTGGGTGTTGTGTGATGTCCTTAGGTTAGTTAGGTTTAAGTAGTTCTAAGTTCTAGGGGACTGATGACCATAGATGTTAGGTCCCATAGTGCTCAGAGCCTTTTGAACCATTTTAAGTTTCATATCAGGGCACACTCAGCCGCAGTGAAATTTCATTCTGGAAACATACCTTAGGCTGTGGCTAAGCCATGTCTCCGCAGTACCCTTCCCTCCAGCTGGGCTATTCACGCAAATTTCGCAGGAGAACTTCCGTGTAGTTTGGAAGATGAGAGACGAGGTACCGCTGGAAGTAAAGCTGTGAGGAAGCGTCGTGAGTCACGCTTACATGGCACAGTGACAGAGCACTTGGAAGCGAAAAGCGAAGGTCCCGAGTCTCGGTCCGGCACACGGTTTTAATCTGCCAGGAAGTTTCATAGAGTATCTGTGTAATGCATTCACAGACAATAGGATACTGTGTTGATTGCCAACGGTTTTCCTACACCATATTAGGCACGCTAATATGTTGTATTTTGCATTGCAATGTCAGGAGAGCTTTACCTATTGTACAATGCTTAATAGCACTGCCGTTATAGCCGCCAACAGGCCAATCAGGCCACACCAACCACCGTGTCATGCTCAGTCAATGGCGTCATCGAAATGCAGTACGGAGGCGCGAGGGATCAGCACACCGCACTCCCGGCCGATGTCAGGTTAACAGACCTGGTGCCGGCGCTGTTGGTTCAAGTAGCCCCTCAATTGGCTTCACGAGGTGACGTGCATTGTATTAGATTAGTCCTTTCCCATCAAGGCAAAATCTCTGGCAATACTATGAACCGCACCCCGGTCTGCCACACAGTTGTCAGCTGCGCTGAATGTGCTAGTGCATCAGTGATCAATCGAGTGTGCCGAGTGTGACTTTCTTATCTAACTGGAGTCCTAGAATCTATAGAAGTGGAAAGCAGGAATGGAAACTCAAAGAAGTTGTTTCAGTATACAAAGAAAAGTAAGACAGGTTATCAACGTGAAAACCTATTCATTAAAGATAAAAATCAAAATATGCTAACGCAGATGGAAGGTATCCTAGAGAGACGGAAGAGTTTTTCTTACAAGGGAACCTCCCCATCGCACCCCCCTCAGATTTACTTATAAGTTGGCACAGTGGATAGGCCTTGAAAAACTGAACACAGATCAACCAAAAAAATAGGAAGAAGTTGTGTGGGACTATGAAAAAATAAGCAAAATATACAAACTGAGTAGTCCATGCGGAAGATAGCCAGCATCAAGGAAAATGTGAGTTGAGGAGCGCCGTGGTCCCGTGGTCAACGTCAGCAGCTTCGGAACGAGAGTTTCGTGGTTCAGGCCTTCCCTCGAGTGAAAATTTTAATTTTTTATTTTCGGTTTACATGACAAACTCTTATGTTTTCATCACTTTTTTGGGAGTGATTATCACATCCACAAGAAAACCTAAATCGGGCGAGGTAGAAGAATCTTTTTAACCATTCGCCAAGTGTATAAGTTAGGTGGGTCGACAACATATTCCTGTCATGTGACGCACATGCCGTCACCAGTGTCGTATAGAATATATCAGACGTGTTTTCCTGTGGAGGAATCGGTTGACCTATGACCTTGCGATCAAATGTTTTCGGTTCCCATTGGAGAGGCACGTCCTTTCGTCTACTAATCGCACGGTTTTGCGGTGCGGTCGCAAAACACAGACACTAAACTTATTACAGTGAACGGAGACGTCAATCAACGAACGGCAGATCATAACTTTGCAAAGATAAAGAAAGTAAACTTTTCACTCTAGGGAAGACTTGAAACAAGGACCTTCCGTTCCACAGCTGCTCACGCTACCCACGGGACCACGCCGATCCTGAGTTCACACTATCCTTGATGTTGCCTATCTTGCGCATGGGCTATTCAGTTTGTATATTTTGCTTATTTTTCCATAGTTCCACACAACTTCTTCCTGTTTTCTCGATTGATCTATATTCAGTTTTTCAAGGCCTATCCACTGTGCCAACTTGTAACTAAATCTGAGGGGGGTGCGATGGGGAGGTTCCCTTGTTAGAAATGTTAAATTGCACTTATCCGCACATAACGTTCACTTACGCAATGTCTGAGAGTGACAGTATTAATAATGACGAATGTAGAATCACAGAACAGGAAGTTATCCACTCCATTCAAAACCTCAAAAACAACAGGCAGCAGGCGAGGACCAGATTTCGGCAGAGATGTTAAAAGAGGGCGGAAGCAAACTACACAAAGAAATTTATAACCTTATCACAATGATCTGGAAAACTGAAACACTGCCTGAAGATAAGAAAACTGCAATAATTTGTCCCAAACACAAGAAAGGAAACAGAACTGAATGTGGAAATTACATGGGAATCAGTTTGCTGAACATAACGTACAAAATCCTGTCAATGATCATTCTGGAAAAATTTAAACCTTACGCAGAAAACATTATTCAAGATTACCAGGCTGGGTTTCGAACAAACCGTTCCACAACTGATAATTTGTTTACTATACCACAGATCTTTGAGAAATATTGGGACTTTAACAAAAACATCCACTGTCTCTTCATTGACTTTGTAATGGTCGCCTAGTCGTAGATATTCCTAATTGCTATAATCGCACTATTTCACTCTCATTTACGGAGCTTGTTAGCACTTGATGTTAGGTTGGCACCATTAAAATGCATTGTGGTAATCGCTGCTGCTTGCTGGATCGCTGCTGTGTCTCGATGCTGATGCTGGCTCTAAATCTGGTTGTCTATGGTTAAAAACATGAGGTCCCGTGTTTTTATGTGCTTCCGATGACAAAGAACGAGCGAAACTAACAAATATGTAAACTTCAAATATTTATTACTTTGGTGGCCATCTTCATTCCTCTGTCCACCAAAGACCATGACACAACACAAAGTAGTACTTCCTTTACATGTTCTTTGCATTGTTTATCCACCTCAAACAATAACACACAAACGCACTTTACCACAGTGACATTCCAACTGCGCCCCCGATCCTTCTTGCTGCTGGTATTTATAACATGGTCAAAGAACTACTAAAAAGAGATATAGTTTATAAGTCACATGTACGTCTGTTATCATAATTTGTGCAGAAAAGTTATTAATTTGCATCGAGTGACATAATTTAACATGTTATTAAAATGACAGACAGATTTGTTGACTTGACAGAATAATTCTTTGTTACAAAAAGGCCGTTTTTTAGAAGTTTGTCAATTGACTTCGCTAATTTGCATAAATAAGTATATAACATGAATTATTAAGAATTACATTGGTTTTCGTCTAAAATAGGATTGATTACATGAATACTGAGTGAAAACGCTCCTAGTGAACAAATAGGTTTCACTGGGTGATTTTTATTTAAGGAGATCCAAAATACCTAAGTTGGGCACTATTTTTCGTACTTCATATTAATTATTTAAGATGAACTTAGTGTTTTTACATGATGACATTTGCTGTATTAGTGATCAAGTGATATTAACTTTTGTGTGGGTCAGTTATTCAGTATAATTTAATGGGTTGACTGTTTATGGAGACATGTTATGCAATCATTGTTAACATACACAATAACTTTTCTATAATCATAAATACTCGTTAAACTGGTTGAATTTGGAGGGTATCGCATACTTCGGTAAAATAAAGCCTTTAATATGTTCCGTTACAACTTCCAGCGAGCCTACGACAGCATCCACAGAAGTAGGCCGGCCGATTGTGGCCGAGCGGTTCTAGGCGCTTCAGTCTGGAACCGCGAGACCGCACGGTCGCAGGTTCGAATCCTGCCTCGGGCATGGATGTGTGTCATGTCCTTAGGTTAGTTAGGTTTAAGTAGTTCTAAGTTCTAGGGGACTGATGACCTCAGATGTTAAGTCCCATAGTGCTCAGAGCCATTTGAGCCACAGAAGTAGCCTCTACAACACATTACGAGAATTTAGTATACCCAGTAAAATCATTAGGATGATACAACTGTGCATGGATGGCTCCCAGGCAGCAGTTTTTTTTTTTTTTTTTTTTTTGGGTTTAAGGGCGCTCAAGTACTGAGGTCATTAGCGGCCAGTCACAATTGTTAGAGCACATAGAATCTAGTAAAACTCAAGGCGGGGGCGGGACACCAGAAAGTTCTTACAAAGATGCAGATAAAATAAGTGAAAGAGTTAGATGTCTTTGGACATGCCAGTCAAAGTAATGAAACGAAGTACACGAGCAGCTGCTCGAGCGTCATCAGCTAAAATATCCTGTAAAGTAGATGGCAGAGACAGGACAACACGAGATTGACTAAAATGGGGACACGACAATAAAACATGGCGCACTGTTAATGCATGACCACAAGGGCACTGCGGGGCTGGGTCACCGGAGAGCAGGTAGCGGTGGCTAAACCGGCAATGCCCAATCTGCAACCTGGTCAGAAGGACCTCTTCTCACCGAGATAGTCGGGAGGAGGTTGTCGAAACTGTTGGGAACGGTTTTACTGCCCGGAGCTTGTTTCCTTGAAGTGATGACCAAGTATCCCACCACAAGCACACAAGCCTCTTACAAACAACCCCACTAACGTCAGTTGACGGGACACAATGGGAGGCTGGCCGAGGCAGGAGGACTGCAGCCTTGGCTGCAGCATCAGCAACCTCATTCCCAAGCACTCCTACATGGCCGGGAACCCACAGAAAGCTGACAGGAGAGCCATCGTCAGCACCCGAATGGAGGGACTGCTGGATCCATTGCACCAAGGGATGGACCAGATACAGAGCTCCAAGGCTCTGAAGAGCACTGAGTGAATCAGAGCAGAGTACATACGATGAATGGCGGTGGCGGCGGGCATACTGAACGGCCTGATGGAGAGCAAAAAGCTCGGTCGTAAAGCTGGAACACTGGTCGAGGAGCCGGTATTTAAAGGTGACGGCCGCGACGACAAAGGCACAGCCGACACCATCGTCAGTTTTGGAGCCATCAGTGTAAATAAAGGTGTGACTGGCAAGTCGCGCACGAAGTTCGACAAACCGTGAGCAATACATTGCAGCCGGAGTACCCTCCTTCGGGAGCTGAGGTCGAGATAAACATGAACCGGAGCCTGGAGCCAAGGTGGTGTCGGGCTCTCACCCTCTCTGAAGGTGGTAGGGAGGGCAAAATCCAACTGTCGAAGCAGGCGACGAAAGCGGACTCCAGGGGGCAGCAGGGCAGACACATACAACCCATACTGATGGTCGAGAGAATCGGCGAAGAAGGACTGATAAGAGGGGTGGTCGGGCATTGACAACAGCCGGCAGGCATACCAACAAAGCAGTACGTCGCGCCGGTAGGTCAATGGTAATTCGGCAGCTTCAGCATAAAGACTCTCGACGGGACTAGTGTAGAATGCTCCAGTCGCAAGATGTAACCCCCAATGGTGGATGGAGTTGAGACGGCGTAAGACTGATGGACGAGCAGACGAGTAGACGAGGCTCCCATAATCCAGCTTTGATCGGACTATGGACCGATACAAGCGAAGATGAACCACTAAGAACTCTGAGGACATTAAGGGAACGTGTACAACGGGCAGCCAAATAAGAGACGTGCGGAGACCAACAAAGTTTCCTGTCCAGTGTGAGCCCTAGAAACTTAGTTGTTTCCACGAATGGGAGAACAACGGGGCCGAGATGTAAGGATGGCGGAAGGAATGCTTTATATCGCCAAAAGTTGATGCAAACCGTCTTCTCTTCAGAGAACCGGAAGCCATTTGCCACACTCCATGAGTATAGGCTGTCTAGACAACGCTGAAGGCAGAGCTCCAGGAGGCACATTCTCTGGGCACTGCAGTAGATCGCGAAGTCATCGACAAAAAGAGAGCCTGAGACATTAGGTGGAAT
The DNA here is from genome assembly GCF_023864275.1 of Schistocerca cancellata. NCBI lineage: Eukaryota > Metazoa > Arthropoda > Insecta > Orthoptera > Acrididae > Schistocerca > Schistocerca cancellata. Next base: position 266,878,448 of record NC_064627.1, read on the forward strand.
GCAATCCATAATTGGATTGATCGCTATGGCAAAAAGGGCTACACTCAAGACGGAGCCCTGAGGCACTCCGTTCTCCTGGAGGAAGACGTCGGACAATACGGAACCCACACGTACCCTAAACTTTCGATCTGTTAAAAAGGAATCAATAAAAAGGGGCAGGCGACCACGTAGACCCCACCTGTGCATAGTGCGGAGGATACCTCCTCTCCAACTGGTATCATAAGCCTTCTCCAAATCGAAGAACACGGCTACCGTTTGGCGCCTTCGCAAAAAGTTGTCCATGATGAATGTCGACAAGGTCACAAGGTGGTCAACAGCAGAGCGGCGGCGACGAAAGCCGCATTGAACATTGGTAAGTAGCCGTCGAGATTCAAGAATCCAAACTAACCGAGCGTTAACCATGTGCTCCATCACCTTACAGACACAGCTTGTAAGAGAAATGGGGCGGTAACTAGAAGGAAGGTGTCTATCCTTCCCGGGTTTGGGTATAGGAACAACGACAGCGTCACGCCAATGCATGGGGACTTGACCTTCGGTCCAGACGCGATTGTAGGTACGAAGAAGGAAGCTTTTGCCTGCCGGAGAAAGGTGTGCCAGCATCTGAACGTGAATGGCATCTGGCCCCGGAGCAGAGGACCGGGACAGTGCAAGTGCACACTCGAGTTCCCGCATAGTAAAGGGGGCATTATAATTTTCCAGATTCAGCGAGTGGAAGGAAGGTCGCCGAGCCTCTTCTGCCTCTTTCCTGGGAAGGAAGGCAGGGTGGTAATGGGCGGTGCTTGAAACCTCCGCGAAAAAGCGGCCGAAGGCGTTGGAGACATCCACAGGATCAACAAGGACCTCATTACCTGAAGTCAGGCCAGGTACCGAGGAGTGGGCCTTAATGCCAGACAGCCGGCGCAGACGACAGAAGAGGGAGTAAAACTGTTAAAGGAGCTGGTGAAAGAGGCCCAACAAGCTTTTTTGCTGTCTTTGATGACTCTACGGCATTGCGCTCGGAGTCGTTTGTATCCAATACAATTCGTCAACGTAGGATAGCGGCGAAAAGTGCGTAAAGCACGTCGTCTAGCACGGATAGCGTCTCTACAAGCCTCATTCCACCAGGGGACGGAAATGCGATGGGAAGAAGAGGTAGTACGAGGAATGGAACGTTCGGCAGCATTGATGATAACAGCCGTGAGGTATTCGACCTGACTGTCACAACTGAGAAAATCGTGGTCCGGAAAGGTCGCCAGGGAGGAGTAAAGTCCCCAGTCAGCTTTCGGTATGTTCCAGCTCGAAGGACATGGGGATGGGGTGTGGTGCAGGAGATGAACGACACAGGGGAAGTGGTCGCTCGAATAGGTGTCAGAAAGGACATACCACTCGAACCGATGGGCAAGAGTGGTAGAACAGATCGAGAGGTCCAAGTGGGAGTAGGTATGAGTAGAGTCCGAGAGGAAAGTCGGGCCGCCAGTATTGAGGCAGACAAGATTGAGATGGTTGAAGACATCCGCCAAGAGGGAGCCTCTCTGACAGCATGCAGGAGAGCCCCAAAGGGGATGATGGGCATTGATGTCGCCAAACAATACGAACGGCGGAGGAAGCTGAACAATCAGGTGCATCATGTCAGCCCGACTAACTGCGGATGACAATGGAGTGTAGACGGTACAAACAGAAAAAGTAAAGGCAGAAAGAGTAATACGGACAGCTATTGCTTGGAGTGGGGTGGTCAATGGGATGGGATGGTAATAGACATCGTCCCGTACGAGCAACATGACCCCACCATGAGCTGGAATACCATCCACAGGGGTGAGGTCAGACCGCTCCGAGGTATAGTGGGTAAAGGCAATACGGTCAGTTGGGCGCAACTTGGTTTCCTGGAGACCAAGGACGAGCGGACAGTGCAAGCGGAGGAGCAGTTGTAATTCCTCCTGATTAGATCGAATACCTCTTATGTTCCAATGTAACGAAGCCATCGCTAGTCAGAAAACAGGGGGAACGAAACGGGTGAAGAGCTGGTCACCTCGACGGCCGTGGAGGGCCAGGTTTCGAGGGAACAACGCTACAACCGGCAGGAGGCAGATCCTGTTCCATCGAGTCGTCGCCAGCGGCGGCCGCTTTCCTGGTTTGCGTAGGAGGGGCAGCATCATTCGCCGACGATAGGCCAGCTGAGCGCCTTGCAGCAGAGCGTCCCGGCGCAACTGAGGACGGCCGGGAGCAGCGACTCACGGATGGAGCGTCAGCCGAAACGCGCCGGGGTGGAGAGGGGGATAAAGACTTCTTCTTGGAGGCTTCTTGGAAGTCCGATGAGGCACGGGGATGGTGGGCTGGACCCGAAGAAGGTCCTCACATGCGGGGTCCGTTTTGGAACACCGGACCTCGGAAGCCAGGGTCCGGAACGTTTCCCCGATGGACGCCTGAGAAGAGGAACGCTTCTCAGGCAGCGGAGGAGGGGGAGGAGGAGGAGGAAGGGTGGCCCCTGGGGCAGAGGGGGCAGGGGCCGCGAGGGAGGAGGATTTGGAAGGGAGAGATTTGGGAGGTGGAGACATAGACCCCAGATGGGGTGAGGAGGTGGAGGGGGGACAGGATAGGGGTGAGGATACTGTGGAAGGAGTGGACACGACTGAGGCAAACGAAGTTGTCAACATCATGGGATGGAGGCGGTCATACCTCTTCCTGGCCTCAGAATAAGAGAGACGATCCAAAGTTTTTAATTCTTGAATCTTCTTCTCCTTCTGATACGCGGGGCAGTCTAAAGATCTAGGCGAGTGGATGCCAGAACAATTGACACACCGAGGTGGTGGGGTGCATGTATGTTCCTCACGAAGAGGACGTCCACAATCGCCACAAACGGGCTCAACCTCATACCGTGACGACATGTGCCCAAAGCGCAAACACCGAAAGCAGCGCATAGGAGGCGGGACGTAAGGTCGCACATCGCACCGGTAGCACATCACCTTTACCTTCTCCGGGAGAACGTCCCCCTCAAAGGCGAGGATAAAGGCACCAGTGTCGATGCGACGGTCTTTGGGGCCGCACTGAACTCGCCGGACGAAATGCACGCCTCAGCGGTCCAGGTTGGTCCTGAGCTCCTCATCAGATTGAAGCAGGAGGTCCCGATGAAAAATAACCCCCTGCATCCTATTCAGTGCCAGATGCGGGACAATGGACACTGGGATGTCCCCTAGTCGGTCGCACGCCTGGAGCGCCGCCGACTGTGTGGCGGAGGCAGTCTTTATAAGAACAGACCCCGAACGCATTTTACTGAGAGCCTCGATTTCCCCGAAGATGTCCTCGATGTGCTGGACAAAGAACATGGGCTTGGAGGTGGCGAACGTCCCCCCATCAGTCCGAGAACAGACTAAATAGCGAGGGAAGTACTTCGCCCCAAGCCGGCGGGCCTGTCCATCCTCCCAGGGAGTGACCAAGGGGGAAAGGGCAGGAGAACCAGAACCAGAGACAGTACCTTTCTTTTTAAAAGACTCTGCCGCAGAGCGACCTGATACCTGTTGACGTTTCATCTGCGAAACGTCCGCCCCGATACCACCCACTCCGACCAGGGGCTCTCCCCACGGGCGCCACCCAGCCTCAGCAAGGGCCACCTGGCAGGATGATCATTGCCGGGAGTCCTGATGCCCCAAGGAGACGGGCATCTACTCCTTGGCCGACGTGGGGAGGGTGCAGCTCAGGTATCGGCAGTACGATCCCTGTGTTGTCAGGGGGCTACAACCTAGAGGGTACATGACGACCCCACCACAACGGGCTGGCTACCGTGGTGGATTTCGGGTGCCATGGAAAGTCCATCATGATTGTAGGTGTAGATGGGGACGCACTATGGGCGTAACTTGTGCAACCCATCAGGCATTTAGGCCCAATTTGAGGAATAGTGGGTGTGGTTACAACGCCGTTACAATGCTGAGTGCCAAGGTCTTAGTGCACTGAGGACCAGTGATACACCATGTAAGGCGTCCTTCCCCAAAAGGCTCGTACTTCTGTAGAATTTTGAAAAAATGAGGTCAAACCCCAAGGGGGACCATCAAATGGAATGCCGAAACTCTTATGACAGGCAGGAATACCTCGGGCCTATTCTTACCCCGGACCCGCAGGGGGGCCAGGCAGCAGTGAAGTTCAGAGGATCCATATCACCCACCTTTCCAGTTAAAACAGGCTTACGACAGGGATGCGCTCTTTCATGTGTCCTCTTCAACCTTGCATTAGAGAAAGTGGTTCGGGAGAGTAATTTACATCTATACAATAGTCTCCGATTCGAACACAGTGAAGTAAAACTCCTGGATTATGCAGATGATATAGTGTTGCTGAGTGAAACTGAAGAACAACTGAAAGACATGTACAGATGTCTCAGGCACACTGCCGGCAAAGTTGGGCTTTTGATTAACCAAGAGAAAACCGAATATAAGGAAATAGGTAGAGTCATAAACGCAAATCCTTACTTTGAAATTGACCAACATTCTAAATTCAGAAAAGTTCTCCAGTTTAAATACCTTGGATCACGTTTCAACAGTAAAAATTTCATAACAATTTATATAAATGAAAGAATAGCCTCAGGGTCAAGATGTCTGTATTCACTAAGCAACCCACTCAAAAGTAAAGCTTTGTCAATCACCACAAGGATGAAGATATACAACACTATTATCTACCTCATAGTACTTCAAAATAGCTCTGAGCACTATGGGACTTAACATCTGAGGTCATCATTCGCCTAGAGCTTAGAACTACTTAAACCTAACTGACCTAAGGACATCACACACATCCATGCCTGAGTCAGAATTCGTACCTGCGACCGTAGCGGTCGCGCGGTTCCAGACTGTAGCGCCTAGAACCGCTCGGCCACCCGGGCCGGCCCTAATAGTACTGTACGGTTCAGAAAGCTGGACGCTTACAAAAAATGAAAGAGAAAAACTGAATGTTTTCGAAGAATAGTAATCAGAAAAATCTGGGGACCTGTGTTGGAGAATGGCGTATGGAGAATTCGAAAGAACAATGAAATTTATCAGTTAATGAAGCCACCCACTATCATCTAAAAACTAAAAAGCATCGCAGCGTTAGGAATTTCTTGCAGGGTGGGGACAGGATGCGAGAGACAGAAGGCGGTGGAAGCAGATCGTTGATGCAGCGCGCGGTCTACAGGGCCTGTGATCGATGAGGAGGGGGGGGGGGGGAGGGAGAGAGAGAGAGAGAGAGAGAGAGAGAGAGAGAGAGAGAGAGAGAGAGAGAGAGAGTTTCTAGAATCTTGAGTACGAGAGCAAAAAAACGTCTCCACTGTGCATAAATAGGAATGCAAATAAAAATTTTAATGAAAATTAATCCAGTAGTATTTAAATCCAGTAGTAAATCCAGTAGTATTTAAAGATAAAAATAATTGTCGTTATTTGGCACTAAGCACCATCAATCCCGGCTGTCGGACTGTATGGCGAGCGACATTCATGTTGTGGTTCTTGAGTTTCTCCCGGCGTATTTGATAATCAAAATATCCACGGGTATGCTGCCGGTCTATAGTGTCCAACGTGCCCGTTGGACACTATAGACCGGCAGCACACCCGTGGATATTTTGTCATTCATGTTGGTGTCCCACCCCTGCCTGGGGAACCTCCAGACACGTCTTTGCCGGTCATCGGGCCTCCATTCGGAGCGGAAGTCATGACTGAAGACAGTCGTGCTCCAGTCAATGAGATTTCGGGCCGAAGACATGTCTGGACACGTCGCAGACAGTGGTGGGATGCCAATCTGACTGTCGCCCGCCATACAGCTCAACAACTGGGATGATGGTCTGGGGTACCATTTCTTTTCTTAGCAAGACGACTTTGGTTGTCATCTGCCGAGTCTTACAGCACCCTTTTGTTGGCCTTCATGGCAAGCCACCCTGGACTTATATTTCAGCAACATAATGCCCGCCCGCATACGGCGAGTGTTTCTAGTGTTGATCTTTGTGCTTGTCAAACCCTACCGTGGCCAGAAAGGTCACCGGATCTCTCCCCAACTGACAACGTTAGGAGCCTTCTTGGCAGGTTCATCCAACCATCTCGGGATTTTGACAATATAACATGTCTATTGGACAGTATTTGGGACGATATCCCTCAGGAGGACATCTAACAATTCTGTCAACCAATACCAAGCCGAATAACTGCTTGCATAAGGGCCACAGGTGGACCATCGCGTTATTAATTTCCTCGATTTGTGAAGCTCTCTCTCTCTCTAATAAATCGTCGAATTTTTCTGAAACTGTAATGATTTGTTTGCCTGTACATGTACATCATATTACCGTTTTCCGTTTCATACGGCTAATTCCTTCGTTGTGTGTGTGTGTTTATGTTTTGGGTGTATTTTCTCGGGCAAAAAAAAAAAAGTAGATGTTTCCTTTTTGTTCTCTTTGTCAAAATATCCGCTATGAATTTCGCTTTGATAATTAATAACCTTCATTATCATTGCTCGTTTCTCCATTCTTGTTACTATCTTTTGTCATAACCTCAATTTCATTGCTCAGGTGCCAAACTATACAGCAGACAGGTGTCACAGCACGATGTTTACGTGATGACATGTACGCTAAAGGAAAATGACCATTCGTGACAGGCAAGACTCGGTACCGGTATAGAACGTCAGGCATGCTGCACTAGACTAACTTCCCACGCGTAGTCGATTGAAACAAGACAGCCGTCCGTGTAAAATTGTAAAAGAGGTTTAGGTGAATTCAGTGCGATGAGAGTCAAGGTGGTGCTCTTTCTATAATTTTATAATTACGCTTTTGTGAACTAAAATATACAATCCTTCAGCTGCAAAATGTTGTAATACATTTAGGGAAAACAACAGACGACAATGGAGGAGACGTACAATTACAGCTTTGATTTTCAATACTATAATGAGAACCAGCTTCCTTGGAATTTGCTGGTTCCTCTGATGTTCCTGGAATCAGACAGAAGATATTTCGACGTGACCTACAATACTGCAGATAAAAGAAATAAGTAGACCATTTTAAAAAAATAAGGCTTGTTGAACATTTCAATTTAATAAATTTAGCCTACAAACATATGTGGTATTAGGTAGAAAGTACTGGCAAATTACATTAGCAACTGATACAATTTTATGTCTCCTCACCCGGTGAGGTACGTGTAACAGCAGCTAAGAGACAAATTCCATATACTCTTTGCATAACACTTGTTAACACCATGATCATCATAACTGGCTGGCAGGCTTTCAGTAAATTATTAGGCAGTTTCGTCAATTACATGGCTCAGCGACTGAAGTAGGAGACGAGTCAACAATAAGAAGTGGCCGAGTAACGCAACTTGAACTACGGTAGTAAAAATTTTAAATCATTGTCCTCCCAGGCGAAGATAAAAAGATATTACAACTCCTAACCTGACTTTCATCGGAATATAAAGAACACTTAATAAAGTCTATGTAATAAGAAGTAACAAACCAACTAAAAAAAATGTTCGAATGTGTGTGAATTCCTAAGGGACCAAACTGTTCAGGTCATCGGCCTCTAGACTTACACTCTACTTAAACTAACATGTGCGTAGAACAACACACACACCTATGCCCGAGCGAGGACTCAAATCTCCGACGGGAGGGGCAGCGGAATCCGTGAAATGGCGCCTCTAACCGCGTGGTCACTCCGCACGGTTCAACTAGAAATGTCAGTAATCAGAGCCATCTACACAAAAGTAACGCGCATTTAAAGACGTCTGCGATAAACTCAGCCACACAGTCGCTAGAAAAAACCGACAGCCATCATAGCTTAGTGGATACGAAATTCCTGAAATTCGATGAGTCGCGAGAGTGAAAGTGAATGCTAGTCGGCGGTAGCGAAAACCTTTGAACTGATATTTACGTAGTCTATGGTTGGGGTCTGCTTGCAGATATGCTACAGGAAGACAAATAAATGAATCGGAAAAAAGACTGGAACTGGGGACCTAATTGTAAATGTGATGAAAACGAAATGGAGTTGGACGGAACTTGCAAGAAAGCTAAAGGAAAGTAGATAGCCCAAGGAACTTGGCTGGACACAAAGGGGCAAGATAAGATCGAGGCGACGACCTATTAGAAGTTGGATGAGGTCATTAGAAGACACGCAGGAGCAATATGGACAAGTATAGCTGCAGGTCGTTCGGCGCTAAGACGTCTAAGAGGCAGCTTTTATGCAGTAGTTCATATCAAACGTCTGGCGATGTTGATGGTGAAACATGAAAGTACTGAAACAAGTATGCAGTTGCTATTACGACTGTTATTGTCATCACTACATGCGTAACGACATGCACGTTCTGAATAATATTGAAAGAACTATGTGGCCCAGATGGAAAACGACGTACGTGCGATATCGTTGTGGCCTTCAAATAAGTTACAATTTTTTTTCTATCTGCTTGATCTAGTCGACAATTAGGAATGTTAAATTTAGTGTAGGTCAATTTTGCAAGTGATAACCCCATATGAAGCAACGCAGTTTTAGTTTGAACCTTATTTGTCGCTCGTTACTTTAAAATCGACGACAGAAAGTAACAATTTGTACGAAAAAAGTCATATTGTATTTCAAAATCGTCAAGGGCTGTTGGAAAAATGACTAATTGACTAATGTTTCTGATCTCATTATCATCTTCAGGTACCACACGATGGCTCGCTGAAAAGTAATGCATCTGAACATTTTATGTGAAAGCTCTTAAAGCATTTTAAATACAATAAACTTTATTAACATTCTGTATCTTTATTCTTCATGTCTACACATTTATTGCTCAGCAAAGGCAGCAGATGGCGAATGCATCTCTCCCAACGAAAGGAAAGTTTGTTGATATCGTCACTATAGAATATTTGAATCTGATGACGGCGCCACGACCTAACTGCTCCCACCGCTTCATCGCTATCAATGTGAACTCATCGAATGTATTCTTTAAGTTTTGAACGCAGATGAAAATCGGATGGAGTCAAGTCTGGTCTGTGCGGAGCAGGGATAATGTACCTTTTTTTACCTGCCGCCCACATTTATATATCTGCCAGTAGTAAAATTTTCTAACCCACCATCGGTTCCATAGTAATGGTGATTTACAAAGTAGAGAAGGAACTTTACTTTATAAAATTTTAAAAAAACGGAGTAATAGCAAGTTAATCCATATAATATCAGTTACTTGTCAAATACCTCATGTCATAGTTTTTTTTATGAAGCCTATTGAAAATATTTTCGAAACCTCTACTACCCACCATTCATTCACCATGGAAGCTGGAACGCCCGCTACGGGGCGGTAGGACCAGGTTGACTATCACGACGACAGTCAACCCAAGGTACTGGATTCTTGCAGATGTCGCAGTGCCTGTGTGTGGTCTGGCATTGTCGTGCTGAGGGAAAGGGAACTCCATGTGTGGACGAACTCTCCGAATTCGTGAGTGACATGTAATACGTCAACCGATTTTGAGAGCAGAATAAAAAATTGGGAGAGATTACTTTTCAGCTCGCCCTCATAAAATTATTTACAACAGCCGACGTCGCAAAGTTGTGAATGTTTCGCCAGATAAAATAAAAGCCATCCTGTGGTCAATAGTAAGATACACTATGTGATCAAAAGTATCCAGACATCCCCAAAAACATACCTTTGTGCTATCACCTACTGCCAGGTAGGCCTACTCCATATCAGCGACCTCAGTAGTCATTACACATCGTGAGAGAGCAGAATGGGGCGCTTCGCGGAACTCACAGACTTTGAACGTGGTCAGATGGTTGGGTGTCGCTTGGGTCATACGTCTGTACGCGAGATTTCCACACTTCCAAACATCCCTAGATCCACTGTTTCCGATGTGATATTGAAGCGGAAACGTGAAGGGACACATACAGCACAAAAGCGTACAGGCCGACCTCGCCTGTTGGCTGACAGAGACCGCCGACAGTTGAAGAGGATCGTAATGTGTAATAGGCAGACATCTATCCAGATCATCACACAGGAACTCCAAACTGCACCAGGATCCACTGTAAGTACTATGACAGTTAGGCGGGAGGTGAGAAAACTTAGATTTCATGGTCGAGAGACTGCTCATAAGCCACCCATCCCGCCGGTAATTGCCAAACGACGCCTAGTTTGATGTAAGGAGCGTAAACATTGGACAATTCAACATCGGAAAAACGTATTGAGTGACGAATCACGGTACACAATATGTCGATCCGATGGCAGGATGTGGGTATGGGGAATGCCCGGTGAACGTCATCTGACAGTGTGTGTAGTGCCAATAGTAAAATTCGGAGGCTGTGGTTTTTTGGTGTGGTCGTGTTTTGCATGGAGAGGGCTTGCACCCCTTGTTTTGCGTGGCACTATCACAGCACAGGCCTACATTGATGTTTTAAGCACCTTCTTGTTTCCCACTGTTAAAGAGCAATTCGGAGTTGGCGATTGCATCTTTCAACACGATCGAGCACGGCCTGTGGCGGAGTGGTTACACGAGAACAACATCCCTGTAATGGACTGACCTGCACAGAGTCCTAACCTGAATCCTATAGAACACTTTTGGGATGTTTTGGAACGCCGACTTCGTGCCAGGCGTCACCTACAGACATCGATACCTCTCCTCAGTGCAGCACTCCGTGAAGAATGGGCTGCCATTCCCCAAGCAACCTTCCAGCACCTGATTGAACGAATGCCTGCGAGTGTGGAAGCTGTCATCTAGGCTAAGGGTGGACCAACACCACATTGAATTCCAGCATCACCGATGGAGGGCGCCACGAACTTGTACGTCATTTTCAGCCAGGTGTCCAGATACTTTTGATCACATAGTGTTCATTACACAGAGAATCATCAAATGTACTAGAAAAAAAATAATCAGTCTCCATATATTATCAATCAAGCTCTACCAATTTATTTGGAAGCACGTAACGTGGAGACAGCTACACTCAAAAGCAACAAAACAGGCTACACCTAATTTATTCTAATACAAGGGATGATCAATAAGTTATACAACACACTTTTCTCAACCAGTTTTGATTGAAAAACTGCGGAATTTGTTGTGAGACATCGTGGAATATTCCAGCTTCAGCCCCTATAGTTTCATAAAATTGCGATACTGTCGGTGCTCTATGCAGCCTTCAAAACGGTGTTTGTAACGGTGCGTTCCAAGCAAAGAGCTGTCATTAAGTTTATTTTGGAGGAAAGCCGGAGCATCGTAGATAATCATGAGCTTGCAGAAAGTCTACGGAGACCAGGCAGTGAACAAAAGCACGGTGAGTCGTTGGGCGATGCGTCCGTCATGGTCACAACAAGGTTGCGCTAACCTGCCCGATCTCCCGCGTGCCAGCCGGCCGAAAAAAGCTGTGACTCCTGCAACGTTGGAACGTGCGGACACTCTCATTCAAGATGATCGACGAATCACAATCAAACACCTCGTAGCACAACTGAACGTCTTTGCAGATAGAGCTCACACACTCGTCCACCAGTTGAGGGCTTAAAGGTATGTGTCCGCCGGATTCCTCGCTGCCCTACACAAGACTATAAAAAGCAACGAAGAACCATTTCTGCAGAATTGATTGCGTGATACGAGGCTGATCATTACAATTTTTTTTTTTTTTTCGATCTCGACACAGGCGATGAAACAAAGGTTCATCACTTCGATGCAGAGACTAAATGGCAATCCATGGAGAGGTACCACACCACCTCTCCTGCGAAGAAAAAGTTTCAAGTCGCTGCCTCAGCCAGTAAAGCCATGGCGACGGTCTTCTGGAACTCTAAAGTGGTTATTGTGTTCACTGTCTCCCTTTGGTGCAACGATCAGCGTGGAAATGTATTGGCTACACTCAGGAAACTGAAGAAACGACTTCAGCAGGTTCGTTGCCACAAAAATGCAAACGAACTACTATTTCTCCATGACGATGCAAGGTCTCACACAGGTCTGCGATCCCGAGAGGAGCTCACGAAACATCACTGGACTGTTTTCCCTCATCCACCGTGCGGCTCGGATCTCGCACCTTCCGACTTCCATCTGTTTGGACCAATGAATGACAACTCCGTGGGAAGCAGTACGTGGATGACGGTCAGTTTATTGATGATGTAAGACGTTGGTTCCGACGTCGACCAGTAGAGTGGTACCATGCGTGTATACGTGTCCTCCAATTAAGGTGACGTAAAACCGCCACGTTGAACGGAGATTATGTTGAAAAATATGGTTTTGTGGCGAAAAGAGTGCGGAGCAATATAGTGTATTAGAATCCTGATAAAACCAACGTGTGATCAGGGAAAAAATGTGTTGCAGTACATATTGAACGGCATTCGTAGATGTAATTTTATTATTTTCGTCGCATATTCCAATAAGCTACGCTCAACTGTTTTTAGTGTTCCAGCGTAAGTGAAAAATTTGTCTCAAATGCCCGCCGCTGTGACCGAGCGGTTCTAGGCGCTTCAGTCTCGAACCGCGCGACCGCTACGGTCGCAGGTTCGAATCCTGCCTCGGGCATGGGTGTGTGTGATGTCCTTAGATTAGTTAGGTTTAAGTAGTTCTAAGTTCTAGGGGACTGATGACCTCAGATGTTAAGTCCCATAGTGCTCAGAACCATTTGAACCATTTTTTTGTCTCCAATTTCTTTAAATGCAGAACAGCAAACAGTAATTGTGTATTTGTGTATTTTGGCACCAATACATTGGTTTCACATTATCAGTAAACCTAAGTGTTTTCGGGACAGTTCAGGAAAGCTCTACGCCTCTTAAGCCTCCGTCGCTTTTGCAGATATCCCAATTGTTTTAAATCAGACGAATTTTTAGAAAATCGTTACTAAACTACGAACAATATGTTGACATTGTTATATTAGTGACATCGAGAGAGGCGTCAACTTCTTTTTCAAAAGCAATTTGCACAGCTATCATCCCAGATCTCAAACACATGAATTCAACCGCGCTACATTTCCGAAACCTCGTACGAAGTTAGGAAGAAATTTCAGTACCTGGGAATTAAGGTTTCTCGCTTCCTGAAAATCATTGAGACTGCTGTTTTATTCAGTAGTTCGGAAGTATCGTGTCCGCCCCGATGTGGCGCTATAGACTGACGTATTTAGAGTGCCTCATTACAAATTCATAACAGTTGAAACAAGTTTACGATCCTAAGTACAATAGGCTAGAGATGCAAACAACAGTTGGCGACTACCAAGCGAGATACAGGAAGGGAAGAGGTTGTATAGAACAGATATTTATCCTGAAACAACTGATAGAACATAGGTCCTTAAAAAACAAAGAGACAGTAATAACATTCGTTGACTTCACAAAGGCATATGACTCCATCGACAGACAGACTTGTTAGGATCCTGAAGAACAAAAGACTGGATGGAACTACGCAAGAACTCATAAAAGAAACTCTGACAGACACAAAAGCAAGGGTGAGATTCAGAGGACCACTGTCAGAAGAATAAGAGATCAAGACTGGTGTTAAACAGGGAGATGGATTGTCACCGTTGTTGTTCAGTATAGCACTGGACGAAGTGATAAGAAAATGGAGAGCAATAAACGAGCTAATGGAAATACCAAAGACCAATGTGGGGGACAAAAAGGACAACAGGGCTCAATTGGACTGCCTAGCCTTTGCAGACGACATTGGAATAGTAAGGGAGATGGAAGAAGACGCAAAGACAACTCGACAGCTTAAGTAAGGTAGCCAGAAACCTGGGAGAAGGAACAGGAGCAAGGAGGGAATGACAGAGAGGATAAAGAAGATGATGTCAGACTTCTGTATGACGAGAGAGATATACAATAAAAAGAATATATCCACAGAGGCAAAGATAAGCCACTACAAGGCAACAGTGAGGAATGCAGTATTATATGCTGCTGAGACGATGACACTAGGAAGAAATGGGACAGAACAACTAGAGAGAGAAGAGAGAAAAATACCGAGATAAATACTAGGTCCCAAAAGAGCTGGAGAGAGGTGGATGCGAAGACCTAGGGAAGAGTTGTACCAGAACATGAGAACAATATCTGGGGAAATCAGACTCAAAAGGGCAAGGTTTGCTGGACATGTAGTTAGGATGAGTATGGACAGAATGACGAAGAGTGTGAGAAACAACAGGGAGGACAAGGGGAAAGACAGGAACCAAATGGGTTGTTGAACTTCGGAAGGACTGGTTGGAATTGGGGATCAAAGTCGAAGGAAAGGAAAATTGGAGGAACAAATACACAGCGACCATTATACCGGAGATCAACGACAAAGAAGAATACAAGAAAAGATTAGAGTGTCACCAGTGGAACCGACAGGAGAAAAGGACACTGAAGATCTCGGAAGAAGAGCTGGAGAGAAGAGGAGAAAGAATGAAGAGGTTCTGGGAGAAGAGGGGGAAAATGCAGTCCACGAAAGGGCTACCCGTGGTCCTACAGAGACCGAAACGCAAGAAGAAGAAGAATAGGCTAGACAAAGTGGATAGTCGCGTTATCCAGAAGGCAAAGGACATGGCATTTAAGGGTCACGAGTTATGTTAATCAAAGCGATAGAAATGGAGAGGCAACATCGCAACCACAGTGAAGCAAACTGGATGAGCCTCCGACATGTTTTCGGCAGTCGAAAGAAAGAGGCGTGGTATCAAACAGTGTTTAAGGAAATTACGAAATTACAACTGTCAGCCTTTACTAACAACATTACCCTTGAGTGCAGAGCGCTAACGCTTTATGAATACCGTCTCTTGACAATGTCAGTAGTTTTCCTTTAAATACTGTAACCACAGATGATCACTAACAGAGCATTTACAAGTACAACATACGGTCTGTAATATTAAGTTTAGGATCCATCTTTGTGTGATTTGGTACCACTTTTCAATAGAAAACTTTTGAAGAATAACAATCATTTCAGAGACGAATGTTCTGCAGAAAAATTATGTTAATTTTGACTGTATGTGTCAATCATTTCACATTCCAAGTAAAAACTGTGTTGCACTGAACAGAGAAACACTTCTCCACACATCTGGTATATTATGATCTAGGCCACGCAGGCAGTCGAATACGCAATGAAGCTTTTGGTTGATCGTAAGTTTCTTAAAATAATAGCCAGTACATTCCGTGTCTTTCTCCTGAATTAGACTGCTCTGCTCACAGATAGTTTAGGGCCTACTTATAGAGCCAAATTTTGCAATGTTACGTAGTAGACACTCCCTATTATTTTTCATAGTTTGATACACGTACATAATTGCATCAAAACACTTGGAGACTTGCCCATTATCTAATATACGTTTTCTGAACTCAGCCAGCAGTTGAAGTTTTTATGACGAAAAGTGCGTTAAACATGGGAAAGTGCAGTTAAATAATGGGCGAACGTAAACATTAGGCTTTGCCACACATCAGTCATCACAACCAAGATTTCTATGGGGGTTGGGAGGGGTGAGCGCCCAATGTCTCACTCAAGCCCCATGACTATCTTTTCGCATTTCGATTTTAAGATACAGTATCAGATCAATTTACAGTTTGCACATTATCACATTATACCTTTTCTAAGCAATTATCCGAAGTTATAATCTAAAATATGTAACTACCTGTGGTAGATCCAAACTTTCGAAAAGCATATGGATAGTCAGTCTCAGAGTAATTTATACTTTGCAAATAAAGGGTTCTTATGATTCGAAACTATAATTTCAAACAAATAACTACTAGCGCACAGAGATTTACAGACCTTCCGTCTGTAGCCTATACCTTCTAATGTGAAAACATAGAAAGGAGAACTGATAGAGGTACTCAAGGTATCCTCCGCCACACACCGTCAGGTGGCTTGCGGAGTTTGGATGTAGATGCTCCATTTAGTTTCCAGAAAGCAGCGAAAACAGGTACTGGAGTAATGCCTATTGCAACTGTCAAAAACTGAATCATTACATACAGACGTAATCGACCACACGTTCAAATCAGCAACTAAGTTTTCGGTCACCAAGAAAAGTTAAACGTCATATGCTCTTGACGTTTCAGGACTATTACCAGGTATGATGTAGGCCTTTCTCAGCTTCCTGGTCACAAAATTCTCGGAATATCATGTGCTTAGAATAACTTGTATGAAACAAATACATCGCTGTACACAAAAAACGGCATAGTTACAGACACTGTTGTTGTTGTTGTTGTTGTTGTTGTTGTTGTGGTCTTCAGTGCAGAGACTGGTTTGATGTAGCTCTCCATGCTACCCTATTCTGAGCAAGCCTCTTCATCTCCGAATAATTACTGAACTTACATCCTTCTGAATCTGCTTAGTGCATTCATCTCTTGGTCTTCCTCTACGATTTTTACACTCCACGCCTCCTTCCAATACTAAATTGATGATCTCTTGATGCCTAAGAACGTATTCTACCAACCGAACCCTTCTTTTAGCCGGGTAGTGCCACAAATTCCTCTTCTCCCCACTTCTATCCAGTACCACCTCATTAGTTACGTGATCTACCCACCTAACCTTCAGCACTCTTCTGTAGCAGCACATTTCGAAAGCTTATATTCTCTTCCTGTCTAAACTATTTATCGTCCATGTTTCACTTCCATATATGGCTACACTCCACACAAATACTTTCAGAAAAGTATTCCTGACGTCTAAATCTGTACCCGATGTTAAATTTCTCTTCTTCGGAAATGCTTTCCTTGCCATTGCAAGCCTACATTTTATATCCTCTCTACTTCGACCATCATCAATTATTTTGCTCCCCAAATAGCAAAATTCATCTACTACTATGTGTCTCATTTCCTAATCCAATTCCCTCAGCATGACCCGATTTAATTCGACTACATTCCATTATTTTCGTTTTGCTTTCGTTGATGTCCATCTTATATCCTCCTTTGAAGACACTGTCCATTCCGTTCAACTGCTCTTCCAGGTCGTTTGCTGTCTCTGACAGAATTACAATGTCATCGGCAAACCTCAAAGATTTATTTCTTCTCCATGGATTTTAATTCTTACTCCGAATTTTTCCTTTTGTTTCCTTTACTGCTTGTCAGTATACAGATTGAATAACATCAGGCAGAGGCTACAATCCTGTCTCACTCCCTTCTCAACCACTGCTTTCCTTTCATACACCTCGACTCATAACTGCAGTCTGGTTTCTGTACAAATTGCAAATAGCCTTTTGCTCCCTGTATTTTACCCCTGTTATCTTCAGAATTTGAAACAGTATTCCAGTCAACATTGTCAAAAGCTTTCCATAAGTATACAAATGCTAGAAACGTGGGTTTGCCTTTCCTTAACCTATCTTCTGAGACAAGTCCTAGGGTCAGTATTGCCTGAAGTGTTCCAACATTTCTACGGAATCCAAACTCATCTTCCCGAAGGTCAGCTTCTACCAGTTTTTTCATTCGTCTGTAAATAATTCGTGTTAGTATTTTGCAACCGTGACTTGTTAAACTGTTAGTTCGATAATTTTCACACCTGTCGACACATGCTTTCTTTGGTATTGGAATTAGTACATTCTTCTTGAAGTCTGAGGTTTATTTCGCCTGTCTCCTACATCTTGCTGACCAGATGGCAGAGTTTTGTCATGGCTGGCTCTCCCCACGCTATCAGTAGTTCTAATGGAATGTTGACTACTCCCGGGGCCTTTTTTGACTTAGGTCTTTCAGTGCTCTGTCAAATTCTTCACGCAGTATCATATCTCCCATTTCATCTTCATCTACATCCTTTTCTATTTCCATAATATTGCTCTCAAGTACATCGCCCTTGTATAGCCCCTCTAGGCCTATATACACCTTCCACCTTTATGCTTTCCCTTCTTTGCTTAGGGCTGGTTTTCCATCTGAGCTCTTGATACTCATGCAGGTGGTTCCCTTTTCTCCAAAGGGTCTCATTTTTCCTGTAGGCAGTATTGCTTAGCCATTTTGCACTTGCTGTCGATTTCATTTTTGAGAAGTTTGTATTCCTTTTCACCTGCTTCATTTACTGCATTTTTATATTTTCTCTTTTCATCAATTAAATTCAATGTTCTTCTGTTACCCAAGGATTTCTACTAGCCTTTGTCTTTTTACCTACTTGATCCTCTGCTGGCTTCACTATTTCATCTCTCAAAGCTATCCATTCTTCTAATACTGTATTTCTTTCCCCTGTATTTGTCAATCGTTCCCTAATGGTCTCTCACTGAAACTCTACAACCTCTGGTTCTTTCAGTTTATCCAGATCCCATCTCTTTAAATTCCTACCTTTTTGCAGTTCCTTCAGTTTTAATCTACAGTTCAAATCCAATAAATTGTGGTCGGAGTTCGCATCAACCCCTGGAAATGTCTTACAATTTAAAACCTGGTTCCTAAATCTCTGTCTTAATAGCTATCTGAAATCTTCCAGTGTCTCCAGACCTCTTCCACGTATACAGCCTTCTTCCATGATTCTTAAACCAAGTGTTAGCTATGATTAATTTACGCTCTGCGTAAAAGTCTACCAGGTGGCTTCCTCTTTCATTCCTTACCCACAGTCCACCTACTACTTTTCCTTGTCTTCCGTTCCCTACTATCAAATTCCAGTACCCCATAACTATTAAATTTTCATCTCCCTTAACTATCTGAATAATTTCTTTTATCGCATCATACGTTTCTTCATATGTAGTGCTAGTTGGCATATATAATTTTTATTACTGTGGTAGGTGTGGGCTTCGTGACTATCTTGGCTACAATAATGCGTTCACTATGCTGTTCATAGTAGCTTATCCGCGCTTATATTTTTTATTCATTATTCAACCTACTCCTGCATTATCCCTATTTGATTTTGTATTTATATCCCTGTATTCACCTGATCAGAAGTATTGTTCCTCCTGCCACCGAACATCACTAATACCAACTATATTTAACTTTAACCAAACCTTTCCTCTTTTTAAATTTTCTAATCTACCTGTCCGATTACGGGATCTGACATTCCAAACTCCGATCCATAGAACGCCATTTTTCTTTATCCTGATAATGACGTCCTCCTGAGATCTCCTCTGGAGATCCGAATGGGGGACTATTTTACCTCCGGAATGTTTTACCCAAGAGGATGCCGCCATCATTTAACCATACAGTAAAGCTGCGTGCCCTCAGGAAACATTATGGCTGTACTTTTCCCTTGCTTTCAGCCACACGCGGTACAAGCACAGTAAGGCCGTATTGGTTAATGTTACAAGGCCAGATCAGTCAATCACCCATACTGTTGCCCTTGCAACTACTGAAAAGGCTGCTGCCCCTCTTCAGGAACAATACATTTGTCTGGCCTCTCAACAGATACCCATCCATTGTAGTTACACCTATGGTACAGTTATCTGTATCGCTGAGGCATGCAAGCCTCCCCACCAATGGCAAGGTCCATGGTTCATAGAGGGAGGGGGGGGGGCATACACAGTTATGTAAGAACATTTACACCAACCTTTAATCTTTTTTCTAGATAGGGGCGTACATTTATACTCAGAGCACAGGGCAGACATGATTCCAAAAAGAAACTCAGCAACAATGTAACTTACAAAACCTTATAAGAACTCTAACTTCCAAATTAACTGCAGAATGACTTCCTTAAACAGCGGCTAGTAGTACTGCATGGCACCACAGAGAGTGCTGCACAACTTGCCACTGTCTCTTAATTTAAGTGGTGATCCACCATTTTACTATGCTAATGCAGATAGCTCCGATATTGTTGTCACTACGTCTCTGTAAGACAGATGAATATCAGAAACTGGATGCGTTTCTAAAATAGCAAATTCAGGCACGAATATTTTTACCAATAACTACACATTAACAAAAAATTAATACAAGCTTAATTTCGAGTCGTGCACATACAGTGTAAAATTACATCAACAACAGCAAATGGAAGGATATCATCGTAAATACTTCCATTTTTGTCTTCTTAGCGCCCATCGTCTATGGCAAAGCAGTAGCTAGGACTATGACTATGACTTCTGGAAAGACTGAAGAGGCTCCTCCAGTATTGTTGCCCACACTGCAACAATGCATTATTTTGAGCCCTCGTGGGTCATCGGATCATGTGCACAGACTTCATCTATGAGCTTACTGCAGGCGTACATGTAGGACAACTACACTGAAGCGCCAGAGAAACTGGTATAGGCATATGTATTCAAATGTAGAGATATGTAAACAGGCAGAACATGGTGTTGCAGTCAGCAAAGGCTATGTAAGACAAGGAGTGTCTGGCACAGTTGTTAGAACGGTTACTGCTGCTACAATGGCAGGTGATGAAGATTGAACCGAGTTTGAATGTGGTTTTTATAGTCGGCGCAAGGGCGATGGTACACAGCATGTACGGGGTAGCAACAAAGTGGTGATTTTCCCGTATGACCATTTCACGAGTGTATCACGAATATCAGGAATGCGGTAAAACATCAAATCTCCGACTTTGCTGCGGCCGCAAAAAGATCTTGCAAGAACGGACAAACGATGACTAAAGAGATTTGTTCACAGTGACAGAAGCCCAACCCTTCTGCAAATCACTGCAGATTTCAATGCTGGGCCATCAGCAAGTGTCAGCATGGTTCACAGGGGGGTGGGGGCAGACACAGATATGTAAGAACATTTACACCAACCTTCAATTTTTTTTGTAGATAGGGGCGTACATTTATACTCAGAGCACACGGCAGACATGATTCAACAAAACATCATTGATATGGGCTTTCAGAGCCGAAGGCCTACTCATATACACTTCATGATGGCACGACACAAAGCTTTACCCCTCGCCTGGGCCCGTCAACACCAACATTGGACTGTTGATGACTAGAACCATGTTGCCTGGTGAAATGAGTCTCGTTTCAAATTTTATTGAGCGGATGGACGTGTACGGGTATGGAGACATCCTCATGAAACCATGGACCATGTATGTCAGCTGTTCAAGCTGGTGGAGGCTCTGTAATGGTAAGGGGCGTTTGCAGTTAGAGTGATACTGGACCCCTGACACGTCTAGATACGACTGACAGGTGACATGTATGTAAACATCCTGTCATCACCTGCATCCATTCATGTCCACGGTGCATTCCGATGGCCTTAGGCAATTCCAGGATGACAATGCGAAAGCTCATGCGTCCACAATTGCTACAGACTGGCTCCAGAACACTCTTCTGAGTTTAAACACTTCCGCTGGCCACCTAGGTAGCATATCATATCATTGAGCCTTTGCAACGTGCTGTTCAGAAGAGATCTCCACCTTCCGTACTCTTAGGATTTATGGACAGGCCTGCAGGATTCATGGCGTCAGTACCCCACAGCACTACTTCAAACATTGAGTCCAAGCCACATCATGCTGCAGCACTTCTATGTGTTCACAGTGGCCCTACATGATATTAGGTAGTGTACCAGTTTCTTTGGTTCTTCAATGTATAAGGAAATCAAATGAAAATGAGACAGATGTAGAATAGTAGATAAACTATTTATTTCAAACAGTCACCATAACTGTTAATACTTTTATCCCACAGTGAGACCAGATGCCCAGAGCCTTCATAACAACACATCTGCGGTTGCGTACTGTTCTGGTATAACCACAAGCGCCGGAACGAAGATGCAGAACGCAAGATCAGAATAGGCGGTGAGGAAACGGTCAATGGTGCACGGAATTGGACCATGTCGCGCCAAGAGCAACACCTAGAAGAAGTGAATGTAAGCACCGCTCCTACTAGCCTCAGATCAGCCCAGTCTTCAACAGACAGTGCTACGCTATCGGATTGTCGTGATCCATATCAAGTGCTTACTTGGACTTCATCTATAGCAAGAACTTTACTGTTTTCATGTCACATCTCACTAGCAACATTTGCTGTAATTGAAGTTAAGTATTGTCAATTTGCTTTCTAGAAATAAAACTACTAATGTTATTTGTTTGAATTGTTGTATAGCATTCCGAGAACGCAGCATCCTTTAGGCACCCTGTAAGCGACAAGTGGGCAAGATCTCCCATGTACAGAACCACGAGTGCACCCATATTTCTTCATGACTGCAAAAATATGGAAATCACATGGGGAGAGGCACTGGGATTGTACGGACAATGTATAAGGACTTCCCAGTAGCATAGTTGAAACAATCTTGGCACCATGTGGGCAGCCACTATCCTGCAACAGAATGATGTCGGCCATCAACTTTCCTCAGGTGTGTTTGGACTTCACAGTACCCTTCAGTTTTTGCAAGTGTCCATGAATATAGGATTTGGTGAACAGCTTTAATTCTTTCAGTATTACTCTGTCAACCACGAAGCATTTCTGTGATCGACCTGGATATGGTGATGAGGGCTGCAGACACACTTGCTGGATTATGACACTGCAAGTTTGTATTTAAATAAGTGTGTGTGTGTCTATCCTGATTTAGGTTTCCCGTGATTTCCCTAAATTGCTTCAGACAAATGCTTGGATGGTTTCTGTGAAAGGGCTGATTTCCTTCCCCTTACTTCCCTAACCTGAGTATGTGCTCCATCTCTAATGACCTTGTTGTTGACAGGATGTTAAATACTATCTACTCCTCTTACAAGGGTTGGAACTTAAACAGTAGCAACTATTTATTTACAACCAATACAATAGAGTTACACGTTTGCACCTGTTACTGTCCTTCAGAGTATTCACCAGCATTGTGTAGTACCTGTTGCCAGTGATGTGGAATGTGTAGCTTGTTCTGTTGATGGTGCGAATGGAGCGGTCTAAAATTATGGTGATTGTCGCATACGACTAATGGGGTTATCCTAATGCATTAGGTTTCTCCACAGCAGACCGTCAATGCACAGTATTACTCTTCGTTTTTTGGAGCATGACCTGCCACCAGCTTTGCAAAAGAAGCGGCGACATTTTCTGCACAACCCAGCCACCATTTTGCACCAAAATGCGTGGGCACATACAGCACAAGCTGTGGCTGCTCCGTTCGGTCAATGGGACTGGGAAGTACTGTACCATCCACCATACTCCCTGGACTTAAGTCTTTGTGACATTGCTTTCATTCCGAAAATGAAGGAACCACTTAATGGCATTTGCTTCAGAACTGTTCCAGAGATTTGACAGGCAATAGACCACTCCATTCACACCATCAACAGAAGAGGCTCTGCTAACAGTATTCTACGCCTTCCACACTGCTGGCAACGGGTTCTACACAATGCTGGTGACTACTTTGAAGGACAGTAACAGATGCAAACATGTAACTCTTTTGTATTGGTTGTGTGTCAATAGTTGCCACTATTTAAGTTACAACCCTCGCATATTGGTATAATTTAATGAATTCTTTTTATATTACAGAAGACAGTAAGGGCTGATGATACTTTAAACCTCCTCACAGATATAATAGGTTTCCTGGAGGCAGGTTGCTGGTTTAGGATGGCAATGAAGATTGTGCTCACATGTACCACTGTTCATACTGAAAAATGTAATTTTACTATTGTGACAAAATAAAACACCTGTAGCCTTATGGACGGCTGTAGGTGTTATTTTGTGACAATAGTAAACAGCCTTCGCCCCAGAGACATCCTGCCAAAAGGATGGACATATAAAAACTAAATTTTACTATTCTTATCTAATGTTTTTCTGGTTTTCCCAGAATTTTTGTATAATGTTGGTCTTCACTTATGACCAAACCAAGTCAGTTGGAGGCAGGTGACTAAGTCAAATATTTCAATGTCAGGCTCAGATATTGCTATTACATTCCAACAGCAATACAGCAATCGCTGATGTGAATTTCAACATTCTTTTATAAATATCAGAGGCACTATTTGCCTCCTATCTTTTGTAACCACTTCACCATTAGCCTTCCAGCTTGCAGCAGTGTAACGTATGAGCACCTGTGCATGTTGCAAATAGTAACTAATGTATATCTTTGATATGTTTCATTTTAAAAGCACTGTTGGAAAAGCTTCTCACTATTGATAACGAATTTTCCATTTTTCAGTGTAAATAAAGTTTGAAAGATATCAGTTTTCTGATAGGTCAGTTTACTTGTTAACCAAGCTGATTTGCACACCTCAGAAAAGTCTAACCTTTGGAAACTAAATTTTCTACACAAAGTCTGATCTAGACTATTCCATGTAATGCAAGAATATTTGTTGCACCACGTTTAACACAAACATGGACCAAAAATCAAACGTATCCACTCACCAACAATTTGGTCACCAATTACCAGCACACCAGGTAACAAAAGTAATCACAATAGACCATTCATAGTAGAAACTGTAAATCATCATCACTACTCGAGTCAGTTCTCATTTTTATACTTGATCCCTGTTATGGTCACTGTGACTCAACTGATATCCGAATAATTAAGTTTCGGAAGAATGACACAACAGCAAATTTTTCTCAAGTTTAGCTCTCCTTTTTTATGGGGTGAATTACACTGGTCACACCCCAGCAAGACCTTTTTTAATAGAACCATCATAAACCGTAAAAACTGATTGTGTATGTCCTGTTGTTGTAATTATTATTTATTTCTTTTCACAGAAACAATGCATGGAATAGCTTATGATACAAGTATATAATACACATCAAAGAAGAAAATAAAGATACTAATTGTGTGACAAGGAAAAAAGAAAAATTTTGATACTGAAACACAAATACAACAGCAGAAAAATTTTTCATGTCTACATGTCATCATAAAATGACATGTAAGGAAGGCATCATCTATTAATTTGCTTAAGCATTGTGTGTTCCTCCTCTTTTCAGAGTGTAGAGTACTCCTATAGAATTTAGCTTTTGCCTTACATTTTTATAGTATTTCGACTTCACAATATTCAATCGAAATAGAAAGAAAAAGGAATAATTTGAGCCAGTAGAACTGGGACATTCAGAAATTTAAAGAAATATATTTGCACTGAGTCAATTATGACAACAATCAAATAACGTTATCAAAGAGTCAATTGATGAATCCAGACTAAAAATGAAGTGAATTAAAAAGCTATGACATGACATCTAAAAAATTTGGAAGAAGAAGTAAGAAAATATTTCATGGGTGTAGTATATATGATTGTAAATATTATTAATAATTAAAGTCTTTGCAGTAGAATCAAGAATATGAAAGGTAGAAACTAATCACTGTGAAATCAAATCAGGTCAAAGATGAAATCAGCAATGATAGAAAACAGAACAAAATTCCTTTCAAAAATATTCAGACAGAAATTCAAACTGTTGACAAGAATTAAAATTTAAAGATTTCTGATACTGGAACAAATGTTAATACAGAACTGGCAGATTAGAAAGCAATTTTTAAGAGTAGGTAAGAGTTGTCAATTAAAAAGTGGATGCAAATGAAATGGTCAGTAGAAGTAATGTGTCAAACTAAGAAAGTAGTATTTTTTATATACTAAGAAATTTGATGACCTTAGTAATGATGAAGTAATTAGAACCTTGCTAATAACATTGGTACTAGGTGGTGCAACTTCCCGGCAAAAAACTTTTCAGATGATGTTTGTTCCTATCCAGTTGACTTTTTACAATAATGTGAACACAATTTTGTAGCTAATATGAGTGACGGCATGAAAATGAAATTTGTTAAAAAAATTGAAAAGATTAAGCACTGTCATGGGCTAGTAAAAATTTTTCTGTGGACATATCTAATTCAAAATCTGAAAAAGGTCTTAAATGAGTTTTGCCCAGAAACTGAGCAGGCCAGAATAAAAAGTGAATTTTTTGAAGGACCACATTACAGGGACACAGCAGCATGAAACAATTTTGCAACAACGAAATTAAAAATTTACACTCTTAAACCATTTGACAAGACACAGATGCTTCTAAAAGGAGGTTACCAGCTCAAATACAATTGGGCTTAGTGTATGGGCCAAATGAAACTGTAGATCAATTTTTAAAATGTGCAGACAAACTAAATAGAATTATATCAAGATTCGATGACACCACGACAACAATCACAGTTATGTACAAAGGGAAAGTGATCAAAACTGTGGAAATGCTAAGTGTCAAAAACGGGGTGGGGGGGGGGGGGGGGGGAGGGTATAATGATTACAACAGAATCAATTTTCACTTACGGAAGAACAAAACATCAACATAATCATTATATCATCATAGTAGTAGTAATAGTATGTGTAGTAATTTTCATCCAAGGGGAGACTACAGAAATTGGAATAGAGGCTTTGACAACTGAAATAGAAGCTGGTATGGACACAACAACATGAGAAGGCAACTGTTCAGGAAATAAAAAACTAGCTTGCTTCCATTCTTGGTACACAAAGTGAATTGTATAATAAATGGATCAATGATAGCAACAATGCAGAGCACAAATATTCATGTGAGGTAATTATTTTAAAGATGTGTACTAACCTGCCTGTTCGAGAAGGAGAATGTCTATCAGTCAAACTGAAGGATGCAGGTAAGATGAATGAATACACATATGTTAGTGAAGAAGTAATTAACTTAGTAGGATTTTATGTTGGGTCAAAACTTGCCTCTTGTTAGAAGATGAGCGGTTAACTGATTTGTATGATGATTTAGTAATTGAAAAGCTGATGAAGGAACCAGGTAAGCAAGATGTGAACACTGTCTTAATTGAAAATTATTTGAATGTAATTGGGAGTACAAGCACTGTTGAATAGCAGGAAAAGGAGATTTTGATGATTTTTGTGATAGTAAGAAGATTAATGATTATGATGAATGTTGAAGAGATGTATATCATATGTTTTAAGGAGAAATTAGACAAACTCAGTCTTTTTGTACTGGTACGTCTTCCAATAGTACCTGTGGAGAGCAAATGATCCTTTGTTTACTGCTTTGGACCATCATTAAAACTGGACAAGGAAAGCTAAGAAATGTTTATACGTTCATACAATCGGAAATTAAATAGCATTATAATTTGACAGATTAGCATAGTTTATTTTGCTGTAATGTATGTTGTACACAAGAGAATACATTAATACGGTTAGTCTAAAAATGGAGAATTTTCTTTATGTACATTTTGCAGCCATATCAAACTGTTTTTTTGAATACAATCTTTATTGCGTTATGCTACCTGCTGATTTGTCTTCGTATTGTTTTCAAGTGAGCACCTTGTAATGCTTTGTTCATGGAAGCACTGGACAGCATTGTTTGCCAATTCTGTCATCCTTCAGTGCAGAGGACTCAGATTTCTAATGACTGAGGTGGCAAAACCATGCACAAAAGGTGGAGTGGGAGGGATGGGGGTGCCTTCTACAATTTCCCTCTAGTCACTAGCTCCCTGTCCTATAATATAGCAGTGGAATTAGTTATAGTTCTATGAAACTTAGCATGGTTAAATTAAAGAGCACATTACCTCATTGTAATGCCTGGCAATTTTTAATGCACCAGGTATCTGTAGCACTGTTACCATGACAAAGCAACTGTTTCAGGCACTATATATGGTCATGTTCAGACCACAAAATAGTTCCTGGAGTGACCCTTCACACTTGCCTAATCACAACTTTCCACACTGCATTTAGTTTTCTTTTTTTCTCTTTTTTTTTTACATTTGTTCATGCTCAGCAATAATTTTGAGCTTAGTAGCCGTTACATCCTATCTACAACTAACTATATGAGTTAGCTGGAAACAGTCAGGAAAAGAAATAATTAAGTAATTGTGTGTCAGTTACTGTGCAGACAGCTTAACGTGTGAGTTTCGGGATACTTCTAACTTTAGAAAGGGATAAGCAGGAGATGCAATTTGTATAGACCTGCCAATTAAAATCAAAGTATGAGACGTATATCATCATCTAATTATAGAGTTCCATAAACTATCTTTATGTAGGACAGAAGGCATTATACCTTACAAATTCAGGCACAAAATGACTTGTGAGCAGTAATAGTAACAGAAACAACATTTTATGAAGAAACTAACATATGGAATGATGGACACATGAGAGGATTAAGACAGCAGCACTTCAGGTATCAATGCAGTGTGTCACACAGAGGGTTCAGTCACTTTTAATTTGGAAGAGCAGAGGAAAAAGAGAAAATATTTTGAGGATGACAGCTAACAGAAAGAATAGAAGTGTTACTCAAGTTCCCAGATACCATTTATTGCTATTAACATGAACCTATTTTCAGTAATTAAAGGAGAATAGGATGTCGAAGAAAAAGAAAAGAACACCAGTAGAGACAGATGGACCACATGTTACAATAAAGGTAAGTGACTAAATTTTTCAACTTAAAAGATGATTCCAAGAAGACATAAGCACACTTTGTGCTTCATAAAACAAAACTTTTTCCAATTGGGTCTTTTTACAGAACTATTTCTCCAGTTTTGGCATTCTCTTCTGATAGCTTGTTTTCACACTTTATTCTCACTTTTATTTCTTTCATTCTTCTTCAGTATTCTTATTATGTTGGAAAAGTAAATTCACCAATCATTTATGATAGTGTGGCTAAAAACATGAATGAATCAGTCATACAAACACCAATACATCATAACACTACCATCACCATCAAAATATTCTCACTAAGAAATATGCTTGGCTGACATTGCCTTTCTCTGATGCCACATGTGATGGAAAATATTTAATGGTGTTTTCTATTCTGCTTAAGTTTCATTACTTGTTGACTTACCTTCACTCTTCTCATTTGATCATAATCTGAGAGTCTGTGTGGTCTATTTGCAACATTTGACTAACCATGTTTGATTCTAAATAAAATATTTTAGGTGTTTGAGTTATTTTCAAACAATAGATTAGGTTGCAGACATACTGTAGCTAAGCTTCTTTTCTCTCATATAATATTGTTAGCAATCTCTAATTCAGGTACCAAACAAATTTAATACATTCAATGATGTATCATTAAAACCAATGATTGTCACATGGTTAAAAGCATAAAATAAATTCAGTTCACTGCTGTCCTGAGATTCATTTCATTCTTACAGAAGAACATGGGAGATACGCAAAGTCAAAATACCACTGTTTTAGCATTGTGTCATTAGTAACTGCACTTTCCAAATAATTTGTCATAGTGTGTGAATGGAATTTTCCTGTCCTTACATATATGATACAATGGTAACAACAGACAAAATTTTAAAACCCAGGATTAATTATATGCTTATAACATTCCCATATTCTTCAAGCAGTAGGTTAAGCAAAATCTATGATAACCACACCTTCGTAAAGAAATAGAAAGTATGAGAAAAAGTGAAAGGAGGGGAGGGTATGGTCAGGAGCTGTGAATATCCTAAGAATCACTGCAACACAGGTGAAGAAATTACCAAAAGTCATTCTATGGTAACAAAAGTCAGGAGCTATGTTTGATTCATTACTGAAATACAAAGGAATGAAGAAAATATCCAAAGACAAATTATCGTATTCTGAAGAAACATGGTTTTGGAAAGAACTACTGCAGAGAACAGAATTAATGCTCTGTTCACAGGTAATTTTAAATATACATTTTCAGTAGATATATATTTTCAGTTTTAGGTGTTTCGGAATGCAGATAACATGTGATACAATTCTGAAAGTTAATGAAGAGTGGAAGTAAGTCCTGTTCAACAATTAGCTATTTTGGTGAGCACAAAACTGCTTCAGTGGCTGACTGTTGCCATAGTTTGGTTATTGCCCTGGCACTAAGTGCTAAGGAATGTGCTAAGTATGGTTTTGCATTACACTCAAATGGAATTTTATACTGCAAAAATAAGCTATGATTCAGGCAATAATGACATTATGATGTTTAACTTTATACCATCATGTGCCATCACAGTTCCATTAATTTGATATATTAACACTTCACCTTCCCTAAAAAGCATATCCATGTACAGATGAAAGCTACATTGCAGGCGGGGTAAAACTGAGCAATGTTTAATATTAACCAATTCATTGTCATTGCTAGTTCTTTTGTTTATAAACATTACAAACAGATATTATACACTGATTACGGGCTTCGAAGAAAAAAAATTTCCTATTTTAGTGTCTACTGAAGAAAAATTTAACAGAAGGCATCCACTTAAGAAATGTTAGAGGTCGCAGAAGGGGGACACCTAAACAACAAGTATCAAGGGAGTTTCAGATTTACTTACTTTTTGTTTGTTCTGTCTAGTTTGCAAGCCTCACAATTGTTCAGCAACTCAAAGTTAGCAGTAACAGTGACTGTTCTATCCTGAGATATATAATATATTATACAAACCAGCTTTTTCCTGTGGATTCACCCATGTATGTGCTCAGCAAACACTGAGCAGACCCCCTCCTTCCTCTCGACGTCTACCCCCTCCATGCACCTTTATCTCCTGCTCCCCATCCTCTCTCTCCCTTCATCTCCTGCTTTCATACCCCACCTCTGACCATATGCTCCTCCCCCCAAACTCTCCAACCCCTATTCCTTTTCAGACTGTTCACCACTCCTCTTCATCTTCCACCTGCCTCATCCATCTCTCCTTCCTCCTCCACCCTGTTTGTCCATTTCGTCGTCCTCTCGCTGTGTCCATCCCTCCTCTATCCATTTCAACCTGTCCTCAGCCATGCTCATTGGCACATATAGTGCCTGCAATACTGTTCAGTACAGCAGGCCGACACTATTCCCTCAGGGGCCCATCATGCGGGGCAACCATCAAGTCAAGAAGCCGAAAACCGCTTCTGACACCTGACATGTCGGCTGCCATACAAAGCAGGTCAGTTTGGTAGGCCGATACTGTTCCCACAACACATTCCTGTTATGCAAGGCAGCCTATATTTTAGGGGCTAGGGAAAAAACGTTTTTGCCTGCATCTATGCTACCCCTCTTCCCCCCATCCTCTCCCCCTGACACACACACACACACACACACACACACACACACACACACACACACACACACACACACACACACATTTCGTGAATGGTTACACATATTGAAATGAGGTTTTTGGCAAATGTTAGAACATCAAGGAGCACATATGTTTTTGTTTGGTTAATGTTTTCAGCACTTTTATCACCTGAGATGTTGAAGTAAGTATAGTTTGTTAATACAACCATATACTTTTTATAACTGCATTCAATAACTCTTGAGAAGACAATTACAGTGATAGAGCATTTGTTAATGTTGGTGTTGAAGCCTGTTGTGAAAAAATTTGAGAAATGTTCTAGGGTGTGAGAGCATGATAGCCAGAAATGACATTTGCAGTGTGAACACTGCCAAGTAGGTGTCTTGGACCAAGCTGCATACTTGTATACTGTAAAGTAGGTCTACATTATGAGAACAAAAGCTTCATTTCCCCTTGAACCTACTTATGACCTAGATGCAGGTTCACTAATGAATATTATATATGGAAATATGAGATAGGAATATAATAGAGGGAAACATTCCACGTGGGAAAATATATTTAAAAAGAATATATTTAAAAAGAAAGAAAGAAAGATGATTAGACTTACCAAACAAAAGCGCTGGCAGGTCAATAGACACACAAACAAACACAAACATACACACAAAATTCTAGCTTTCGCAACCAACGGTTGCCTCGTCAGGAAAGAGGGAAGGAGAAGGAAAGACAAAAGGATATGGGTTTTCCTTTTGTCTTTCCTTCTCCTTCCCTCTTTCCTGGCGAGGCAACAGTTGGTTGCGAAAGCTAGAATTTTGTGTGTATGTTTGTGTTTGTTTGTGTGTCTATTGACCTGCCAGCGCTTTTGTTTGGTAAGTCTCATCATCTTACAAATATGAGATAGGTTAGACTGGCATATCACAAAGGGCTTAGGAAAACTGTTTCACATTTGAGTATCCTCCCACATTTATGTGATCTGAAACAGATAAATCAACTGTTCATTCTTCAAAAATAAAGATGTCTTATATGCTACAAAAAGCAACTACTGTATTAAATATCTAACTGTTAGAAGGAAGATCTATCTTTTCCTGTATGTTGCTGTGTGCTTCTTAAAGGTAAAATACATGCTGTCAAATAATTGTTTATACCTACACTGCTCTACATTATATCATATGAGATACATTCATTGAAATAAATATTTTATTAAAAATAAAATGGTGACCACCTGTGTGCTGCAAAATAAATAACTGTTTAATAAATCATCGTTTCATGCTGAATGTAAGCACATAATGATAGTGTTACCAGCTATGTGCAATATATGCTGTAGACTTATTTGACACTGCAGTTTTGTACATATGTGAGTGAAATGAACAATTTACTAACAATGATTTGGTAACAAATTTCATCTTCCAAAAAATTCATTTTATCCTTTACACATGTGTTCAAACTGTTGACCATAGACTGAAAGGCACATTTGCAATCACGATTCAAAACAATGATCAACAGATGTAATTACAGTGGATAATATGGTAGAGCATGCAATAGCGATTCAACGACGTATCATCTGGAGTAATTAGGGCTTCATCATAGATTGTATCTTTGAGTGCTTCCCCATGAGAGAAATCAAGAGCAGTCAAATTGTGGGGCCTCGCAGGTATTTTAACAACAGAATTTTGCCCTATTCAACATCCAGCAACTTTCTCATTCAGTATTTGTGTTGCAACGTACAGCAAGTAAGTTGTAAAGCCATCATGTTGTAACTACATACACTGTCGAATATCCAGCGATATCTCTTCTAGAAGAACCAGTAGAATATTTATCAAAAATGTGTGTACAAACGTCCATTTAGAACTCCTGAGATGAAATAAGGTCCCACAATGTAGTTTTCTATGATGTCACACCATACCTTTATGCTCCAAGGCCATTTAGGATGCAGCTGATGAGGCCAATGTGGATTTTTGGCTGCCCAGTAGTGCATGTTACGCAAATTCACATTAGTGGTGTTACTAAACATTGCTTCATCGGTGAAGAACACATGTTTCAAAAACGCCGGCTCATCTCTCAGCTGTTTAAGGACAAATCAACAAAATTCTGTACAACATTCAAAATCACGATCATTGAGTGCCTGATGTAGTGGCAGCTGATAGGGATGGAAATTCTATTGATGCAGGATGCAAATGACACTAGTCTGTCCGATTCCACATTCGTTGGTCAATTCTCATACCACTGTGTGGAATCATCATCAGTGCTGTAGCTAGAACAGCTCCTTTGTGTTCTCTGGCAGTTGCAGTCTTCTTTCTTGTCCTCTTTTGATGTTCAAGCAGCCTGTCCACACTAGTGTCATAATAATGTGTGCCATTGCCTGGCAAGCTGGACACTGGAGATCCAAATAGATAGTCCCTTACTGTACTGTACTGTACTGTTTGTACGGCATTCCTTTAACATTCACCACATAAAAGTAGAATACGAAACTTTTCTTCATTGGTGTACATGTCAGCACACAATGGATGTTGAAGCAGAAATGAGTGGCCTCCAGTCCAGACACATAAGCAGGCAAATGTTTTGACATTCTGACACAGCATAGCATGCGAGCGCCGCTTGGTGGTGTTTGCATCACTAACGCCAATTCCGATTACCATGCTCTCCAATTTTAGGACATTTCCTGCTTTTTTCCCTGGCAGGTTTCAACATCAACAAATGCTATGTAAATGTAATTGTCTTCAAGAGCTATCAAATGCTGTTATAAAAATGTATGGTTCTATTAAAAAAATTGTACTTACTTTAATATCTCAGTTGATAACAGTGCTAAAAACATTAACCAAACAAAAACACACATGTCCCTCAGGTGCTATATCTAACATCACTCACTCTGTGTGTCTATATAAAATCGAAAGTGAACAGAAGAAATAAAATGTATATATTTTTGTCATTTTTAGTTATAATGCACCAATTTAGGCCACTAAAAATCCACTGTTACCCCACAGTACTTTTTTTTTACTAAGTGTGGATTAAAGTGTAAATTTTCTTATCACTTGTGGACTTATTTAGCAGCCAAATATTTTGTAAAATTTCATGTAAAACATTTTAATTTGTGAAGTTACGTTCACTACATAATTACCACATTTAAACTTTCAGGGTGCAATCCACTTTACCTATTGTGTTTGTTCCAAACAACTATTACTTAGATTGGTAAAAACTTCCCCACTAACAAACCATTTTTAATTGCACTGTTGATCCATGCATGTATGAGGCTCGACTAATCACTGTCACCATATCTCATCTCTGTAAAGGTTGATTGTTATTTTGAGTCTCCTATAAATTAGTGCTGTGGTGAAACTTCCACAAGGACAATGGTATTCATTTCAAGCAGCACTTAGGTTCATCAGTGTCATCTTTTAGTGTGTATCAACAGCACCTCCAATAGTCCAAAGTAATATCCTTTCATTACTTTCTACGTGCTGTGCTTTCAGGGGTAATATACGCTACGTCACTGGTTTACACGTGCAAAAATATGTAATTCAGTGTGTAATATTCATCATTTTTGTTTTCATTTTTAGAGCAAATTTGTAAACAGCATCTAGTAGACAACCACTACCTTTCAATATCAAATTTGATAACTGTAGAGTTCAGTTTTTTCATGTGAATGAAGTGTGATGATAATATTCCAAAACTACAAGAAAACTAAGCATTGTGATACCACAGGTGATTAGCATAGAAATAAAACATCAAATAAGATGATATTTGTCATTTCACTGTCCCTGATGGGGCTTTGAGGACACACAGATATTTTATTAAACATTGGGGCTGTCCCAAAAAAATTTGGGATGGATGGGAACCATGTTCTTATGCAACACATACTTTGCAAATACATGAACAATTGACTAAATACACAAAGAACATGCATTGTTATTACCTTCAGTATGTGGAAGATTTGTTAGCATCAAGGGAAATGAATGTAACAACCAATTAGAACTACAGCTTTTCAAAATATCTTTCTAATTCTTTGCATTTGTTATTATCTTAACACTTAACTTTGTTGACATCAGAACTTTTATGCTAAATATTACATCATAAGTTCACCACTAGCTGGTTCCTAATATCTGCAGTTTTTTGATGTTGATCAGCTGTTTACTTCACTTCAGTAATACTCCTCTGTCCAACAGGTTGTATTACAAGTAGAGGCACCTGGGAAGTAAGGAATTTTAGTAAGACTACTGTGAACTATGCATTTCTCTATAGATTTTTAAATTAAAAAACATGTATGTATGTACACGAGAGAACCCACCTGGACAATTGGGGGCTGTGATAAAACAAACACAACAGCATTAGCAACATGTTCTGGTTGCAGATGTGGTAGCTGTGAGTAGACCTTTTCTTTATCTACATGTTTCATGTTATCCATGATCTCTGTTTTTACTAACCCAGGGCATATTGACTGCAATGAAAGAGTTGAATGAGAAGTATTCAGTAAAACTGTTATTTAAAATTTCTTAACAGATGACAGGAAAACTAACATCCACATCACCCATTCAGTCACACTCACAGACTTACTTTGAAACACTGAGCAGATAAACATTACTCTACAAGCATTGCATTTTAATAAAGGTCTTTAATGTCATTGAAATAAATACACTCCTGGAAATTGAAATAAGAACACCGTGAATTCATTGTCCCAGGAAGGGGAAACTTTATTGACACATTCCTGGGGTCAGATACATCACATGATCACACTGACAGAACCACAGGCACATAGACACAGGCAACAGAGCATGCACAATGTCGGCACTAGTACAGTGTATATCCACCTTTCGCAGCAATGCAGGCTGCTATTCTCCCATGGAGACGATCGTAGAGATGCTGGATGTAGTCCTGTGGAACGGCTTGCCATGCCATTTCCACCTGGCGCCTCAGTTGGACCAGCGTTCGTGCTTGACGTGCAGACCGCGTGAGACGACGCTTCATCCAGTCCCAAACATGCTCAATGGGGGACAGATCCGGAGATCTTGCTGGCCAGGGTAGTTGACTTACACCTTCTAGAGCACGTTGGGTGGCACGGGATACATGCGGACGTGCATTGTCCTTTTGGAACAGCAAGTTCCCTTGCCGGTCTAGGAATGGTAGAACGATGGGTTCGATGACGGTTTGGATGTACCGTGCACTATTCAGTGTCCCCCTCGATGATCACCAGTGGTGTACGGCCAGTGTAGGAGATCGCTCCCCACACCATGATGCTGGGTGTTGGCCTTGTGTGCCTCGGTCGTCTGCAGTCCTGATTGTGGCGCTCACCTGCACGACACCAAACATGCATACGACCATCATTGGCACCAAGGCAGAAGCGACTCTCATCGCTGAAGACGACACGTCTCCATTCGTCCCTCGATTCACGCCTGTCGCGACACCACAGGAGGCGGGCTGCACGATGTTGGGGCGTGAGCAGAAGACGGCCTAACGGTGTGCGGGACCGTAGCCCAGCTTCATGGAGACGGTTGCGAATGGTCCTCGCCGATACCCCAGGAGCAACAGTGTCCCTAATTTGCTGGGAAGTGGCGGTGCGGTCCCCTACGGCACTGCGTAGGATCCTACGGTCTTGGCGTGCATCCGTGTGTCGCTGCAGTCCGGTCCCAGGTCGACAGGCACGTGCACCTTCCGCCGACCACTGGCGACAACATCGATGTACTGTGGAGACCTCACGCCCCACGTGTTGAGCAATTCGGCGGTACGTCCACCCGGCCTCCCGCATGCCCACTATACGCCCTCGCTCAAAGTCCGTCAACTGCACATACGGTTCATGTCCACGCTGTCGCGGCATGCTACCAGTGTTAAAGACTGCGATGGAGCTCCGTATGCCACGGCAAACTGGCTGACACTGACGGCGGCGGTGCACAAATGCTGCGCAGCTAGCGCCATTTGACGGCCAACACCGCGGTTCCTGGTGTGTCCGCTGTGCCGTGTGTGTGATCATTGCTTGTACAGCCCTCTCGCAGTGTCCGGAGCAACAATGGTGGGTCTGACACACTGGTGTCAATGTGTTCTTTTTCCCATTTCCAGCAGTGTATAATCTCAGCTAATCTCTGACAAGTTATTTGAGGATTATGTGAGGAGGGGGGGTGCGAATGGCTGAGGGGTCAGATATGCTGAGGGGTCACACACACACACACACACACACACACACACACACACACACACACACACACACACACACACACACAGTTTGCTAGATTTGCCTCTGACGGATGGTTAGGTCATCAAATGAACACTTAATTTTCATTTGGTTACCCAGACTAATCTATGGGGGTTGCAATACATTAGAGTTGCTTTTCACTAATGAATAGGATAGAACATGTTGAAAACCACGGCCTGCCTGAGATGGGGCCTCTGAAAGCCCAACTATGTACAGATTGTTTTATGAAGCTGTCTTATGGGCCCAGCTCTCCACACAGAAGAATATTTCAGTAGAGTTAACTGTAATAGATTTTTTTCATTTACTAATTTACCTGAATAGTGTAAATTCCCATAGTTGTTTGTCTTCTGTTTTTGTTTTGAACGCCGTTGGATAAGCAGCTGCCAGCAGCAAGACTTTTACTTCTAGCTCACTTATTTGTTACATAGTTTCGTATAGGAGGTGTAATTTCGAGTTTTAGTTACTGTAATCGTAAATTCAGGCAGATTGTAGTGCAGTTGTTAGGCACTTGTACACCTTAGTTCATACATTTTTAGTGTGTTTCTCTTGCGTTATCTAGGCACCGAATTGTGTTTCAGTAACTGTTGTTCAACAGCGATTGCTGTGTTCGGATGAGGGCTGAGTTGGCATCCCTTCGCTCACAGCTGCAGGCGGCACTGACATCGGTCGTGCAGCTTGAGGCTGTTGCCAATGGGCACTACTGTGGGAAGCCGGACTTGGGTATCACGGGGCTGTCAACCTCGGCCTGTCTGTCCCCAGATCGGTCTGCCACTGTGGTTGCCCCAGTTGCTGCCCACAGTGGGGCTGAGCCTTCTCCTGTGGTTGATTGGGAGGTCGTTCCAAGGTGTGGCAGGCAGCGAAAGACGTCCCCGGAGGATGGTCAGAAAGCCTCCCCGGTGCGTCTGACAAACAGGTTTCAGGTGCTGTCTCTGGCTGAGCTAGATGCAGCTGCATGCCCTGTTTCAGAGGATGATTCTCAGCCTTCGAGGTCCGGGCAATCGCAGAGAGTGGGCTTATTGGTAGTTGGGAGCTCCAATGTCAGGCGTGTAATGGGGCCTCTTAGGGATATGGCGGCTAAGGAGGCGAAGAAATCCAGTGTGCACTCCGTGTGCATTCCGGGTGGAGTCATTTCTGATGTGGAAAGGGTCCTTCTGGATGCCATGAAGAGCACAGGGTGCAGCCAGCAGCAGGTGGTGGCACATGTTTGCACTAATGACATGTGTCGCTTTGGATCTGAGGAAATTCTCTCTGGATTCCAGCGGCTATCTGATTTGGTGGAGGCTGCAGGTCTTGCTTACGAGATGAAGGCAGAGCTCACCATCTGCAGCATCATCGACAGAACCGACTGCGGACCTTCGGTGCAGAGCCAGGTGGAGGGTCTGAATCAGAGGCTTAGA
Source organism: Schistocerca cancellata (assembly GCF_023864275.1). Classification (NCBI taxonomy): domain Eukaryota; kingdom Metazoa; phylum Arthropoda; class Insecta; order Orthoptera; family Acrididae; genus Schistocerca; species Schistocerca cancellata. The sequence continues at coordinate 266,916,568 of NC_064627.1, forward strand.
CTGTTTTGCGACCGTGTTGGCTGCAGATTCCTTGACTTGTGCCATAGAGTGGTGGGGTTTCGAGTTCTGCTGAATAGGTCAAGAGTTCACTACACTCAGCTGGCAGCTACACAGGTAGCAGAGGCTGTGTGGCATGTACTGGGGGGTTTTTTAGGTTAGAAGGCCTCGGGAAAGTACAGGGTGGGCTGCAATCTCAAAGGGTGCATGGCAAATACAGGACGTGCTTGGATCAAGGAACAGTCTGAATTGTAGTTTTAAATTGTTGTAGTTGTGCTGGGGAAGTCCCTGAGCTTCTAGCGCTACTAAAAAGCACAGAAGCTGAAATCGTTATAGGTACAGAAAGCTGGCTAAAGCCTGAAATAAGTTCTGTGGAAATTTTTACAAAGTCTGGCGGTTTTCAGGAAAGATAGATTAGGCAGAATTGGTGGTGGAGTGTTTTTGTCTGTCAATAGTGGTTTATCTTGTAGTGAAGTCGAAGTAGATACTCCATGCGAATTGCTATGGGTGGAGGTTATACTTAACAGCTGAAATAAGTTAATAATTGGCTCCTTCTACCGACCCCCAGACTCTGATGATTTAGTTGCTGAACAGTTCAGAGAAAATTTGAGTCTCTTAAATACCCCACTCAAACGGTTATAGTTGGTGGGGACTTCAACCTTCCCTCGATATGTTGGCAAAAATACTTGTTCAAAACCGGTGGTAGGCAGAAAACATCTTCTGAGGTTGTCCTAAATGCTTTCTCCGAAAATTATTTCGAGCAGTTAGTCCACGAACCCACGTGAATTTTGAATGGTTGCGAAAACACACTTGACCTCTTAGCCACAAACAATCCAGAGTTAATAGAGAGCATCATGACTGATACAGGGATTAGTGATCACAAAGTCGTTATAGCTAGGCTCAATACCATTTCTTCCAAACCCACCAGAAACAAACGCAAAATAATTTTATCTAAAAAAGCGGATAAAGTGTCACTAGAAGCCTTCCTAAGAGAATCTCCATTCCTTCCGAACTGACTATGCGAATGTAGACGAGATGTGGCTCAAATTCAAATATATAGTAGCAACAGCAATTGAGAGATTCATACCTCATAAATTGGTAAAAGATGGAACTGATCCCCCATGGTACACAAAACCGGTCCGAATGCTGTTGCAGAGGACACGGAAAAAGCATGCAAAGATTGGCTAAAATTTACAGACGTGCGAAATTTGGCACAAACTTCAATGCAAGATGGCTTTAATAGGTCCCACAATGAAACATTGTCTCGAAATTTGGTAGAAAATCTGAAGAAATTCTGGTCGTATGTAAAGTACACAAGCAGCAAGACGCAGTCAATACCTTCACTGCGCAGTGCCGATGGTACTGTTACCGACGACAGTGCCGCTAAGGCGGAGTTATTGAACGCAGTTTTCTGAAATTCCTTCACCAGGGAAGATGAATGGAATAACACAAACAGCTGCTAGCATGAGTTTCTTAGAAGTAGATACCTTAGGGGTTGCGAAGCAACTCTAATCACTTGATACGGGAAAGTCTTCAGGTCCAGATTGTATACCGATTAGATTCCTTTCAGATTACACTGATACAATAGCTCCCTACTTAGCAATCATATACAATCACTCGCTCACAGATAGATCTGTACCTGCAGATTGGAAAATTGCACAGGTTGCACCAGTGTTTAAGAAGGGTAGTAGGAGTAATCCATCGAACTACAGACCTATATCATTGACGTCGGTTTGCAGTAGGGTTTTGGAGCATGTACTACTGTATTCGAACATTATGAATCACCTCGAAGGGAACGATCTATTGATACGTAATCAGCATAGTTTCAGAAAACATCGTTCTTGTGCAACACAGCTAGCTCTTTATTCGCATGAAGTAATAGCCGCTATTGACAGGGGATCTCAAGTTGATTCCGTATTTCTAGATTTATGGAAAGCTTTCGACACCGTTCCTCACAAGCGGCTTCTGATCAAACTGCGGGCCTATGGGGTATCGTCTCAGTTTTGCGACTGGATTCATGATTTCCTGTCAGGAAGGTCGCAGTTCGTAGTAACAGATGGCAAATCATCGAGCAAAACTGAAGTGATATCAGGTGTTCCCCAGGGAAGTGTCCTGGGACCTCTGCTGTTCCTGATCTATATAATTGACCTGGGTGACAATCTGAGCAGTTCTCTTAGGTTGTTCGCAGATGATGCTGTAATTTACCGTCTAGTAAGGTCATCCGAAGACCAGTATCAGTTGCAAAGCAATTTAGAAAAGATTGCTGTATGGTGTGGCAGGTGGCAGTTGACGCTAAACAATGAAAAGTGTGAGGTGATCCACACGAGTTCCAAAAGAAATCCGTTGGAATTCGATTACTCGATAAATAATACAATTCTCAAGGCTGTCAATTCAATTAAGTACCTGGGTGTTAAAATTACGAACAACTTCAGTTGGAAAGACCACATAGATAATATTGTGGGGAAGGTGAGCCAAAGGTTGTGTTTCATTGGTAGGACACTTAGAAGATGCACCAAGTCCACTAAAGAGACAGCTTACACTACACTCTTTCGTGCTCTGTTGGAATATTGCTGTGCGGTGTGGGATCCTTACCAGGTGGGATTGACGGAGGACATCGAAAGGGTGCAAAAAAAGTGCAGCTCGTTTTGTATCATCACGTAATAGGGGAGAAAGTGTGGCAGATATGATACGCGAGTTGGGATGGAAGTCATTAAAGAAAAAAGTTTTTTTTCGCGGCGAGATCTATTTACGAAATTTCAGTCACCAACTTTCTCTTCTGAATGCGAAAATATTTTGTTGAGCCCAACCTACATAGGTAGGAATGATCATCAAAATAAAATAAGAGAAATCTGAGCTCGAACAGAAAGGTTTAGGTGTTAGTTTTTCCCGCGCGCTGTTCGGGAGTGGAAAGGTAGGGAGATAGTATGATTGTGGTTCGATGAACCCTCTGCCAAGCACTTAAATGTGATTTGCAGAGTCATCATGTAGATGTAGATGTAGATGTAATTTGATGTGCTATTGTGCATTACGATATTCACCATCACTGTTAACATTACTTTGTCTTCCATTTAGCTATTAAGATCTACCATATTTTTTAATGCAATTTTTTCTATACCTATTAATGTGTATGTTGTCTTATACCAGATATCCTCTTGCAAGAGGTATTCCTTTTGTATTATTTGTAATAATTCTGACACATCCTACATCCATGCGAATGCCTTGCAGTATTGGATTTATGGGATATAAATAAATAAATAAATGGAGGCCTGACTTCATGCCATAATTCCACTTTGCCTTGCCAAGTGACAGCTGTCTTTTACAGTATCACTATGTGCCACATACAGTCATTGTGATTACCAGACTGATATGTAGATCTTTTGTTCCAAGTCCACTTACATTTCTACACTTTACTAAAACTGTCACATTACACAATTCCACGATTTCCACAATCAACAGCCTTTGAAAGATCACAGAACATCTGAATTGGTGACGAGTTATTCAGAGCATTTAATATTTTATCATGGAAGGCATATATAGCATTTTCTGCAAGAAAAGCCCTTCTCAAAACAAACCGGCATTTTGTTAGTACTTTTTTTGCAAATATGTGAAACTACTTTTGAATATATTACATTTTCAAGAATTTTGGACAACTTTGTCAAAAGTGAGACTGGGCAGCAGTTTTTGATATCAGACCTATCCTCCTTTTTATGCAATGGTTTATCAATGGCACACTTCAGTCTATTGGGGAAAATGCCCTGTTCCAGTGAGCTGTTACATATGTGTGTGAGAATCCTACTTATCTCTTGGAAACAAGCTTTTAATACTTTGTTGAAGATTCCATCAGATCCACATGAGCCTTTACATTTGAGTGAGTTTACTATTTTCTGAACTTCAAGAGGAGATGAAGAACTTCAATTTTATCAAATTGCATAGATATTCCCTCTTACATATATAGCTTTCTCCACAACATTTAAAAATGATTATTTAAAGTATTTTCAAGCTCTGACATTTTGTTAATAAACTTTTCATTGAGCTGATTGTCATACATTCTTCCTGTGCTCTAGGTTGCCCTGTTTAAACAATATTTCAAATTGTTTTAATTTTATTATCAGAGTTGCTAATCTCAGACAGAATATAGGTGCTTCTAAATTTTTAGTAACATTCCTTAACACAGTTCAGTAGTTTTTATAATATTTGACTATTTCTGGGTCATTACTCTTTCCTGTTGTTATGCACTTTTCCATTTAGCAGTTACTGGAATACTCACAAACGTATGATGAAATAAGTCATATTTTAAATTAACATCAGGTTCCTGGTACACATCTCATCCTTAATCTACATCTGCAGTAATAAACTGTTTTTATGTATAGTCCATATATGTAACATTGTTCTCCCGACTAAATTTAGAAAAAGTTGTGTAGATAATAATGCCAGGCAATAATATGTAACTCTGGCAAGTAAGGCTCTGACTTATCCAGAGGACTGGAACAAAATTAACTTTGTTATCAGTTGATGTTGGATCAAAATAAATGAATAAATAAAAAATCTGCTGCAAGCTTTTCCTAAAATACACAATCATTAAATCATTAACTGATCATACCATTTGGTAGAACTATTTTGCATTACTGTTTGGAGCTATGTCATGTACTGTAACTAGCTGTGCATCATGATCAGAAAGACCTTTCGTAAGTGGATGAATGTTTATTTGACTAAATATTTTCATAGACCAAGGTAAATTACTTATCAGTATGCTACTTTCCTGTACTGTCTGGGTAGGAAAATCATTAATAAATATCAAATTGAATGAATAGAGTAATACTTCAAGGTCATTGACCCTAACAGAAGCTCTCAAGAAATCTACACTGAAATTACCACAAATAATAATTTGCTTCCCTCTGCCTGACAGAGCACCATAGCAAGGAATCCAAGTAATTGAGTTGAAAATTTCCCAATTGGGATCTAGACACAGTTACAATTATAAAAATTAGCATTATTTAGCTTAATCTCAGAGGCACATGCTTCTGTATGTTGCTCTACACAAAAATTTTCAATTTCTCAATTTTCCACCTTATCACAACTTTTAACATACCCGGCAACTTGCACAAACAGGCTATAAATTTAAAACAATTCACTAAGGTGTAGCATGCAGATGGCATTTTTCTTTTGAACTATTGTAATTTATATGCAGCTGCTGTGAGAATGATGAGCACAGAACTTTTTACAGTCATGTTTTGTGTACTATGCTACGTAAAATTTTAACATTTAAACATTATGTTTTATACTGTGTGTGATTTTTCAGTGTCCAAAATTTGATATTCAGTGTATTTCTATAATGGTTGACCATTTAACTACAAAATAAAACTTTGGAACTGAATACTGTACCGTAACTCTGATTCCTGAGTTTCTTTCAGCTAAATCCTTTAATAAGCCCTCTGTCAGTACCTGAACTGCATGTTTACTTGCACCATACATGCTAAAATTTGAGGTTCTTGGGGGATAAATGCCAGAAATACTGAAAAAAAGAAAAACAGGGATGACAGCAACTTAAGAAATTGGTAATGTATTAAAAAATCATGGTAGTCATGTATTAATTATTTCACACTTAATTTAATCCATTTAATGAAGGGTCCAGATTTCAATAAAATTTTCAGAGCCTTGGAGTTGATTTTACTGGGTATCAAATTCTTGCAGACTAGGGAGTCACAGAATTGTATATTTAACCATATTCTTTCTGGTAATTTTTTTAAATACTGCTGCCACCATATGACTGCAGTAACTTATTTTATTCTTATATTATCCAGATTTCAGCTTTAGGCCATTTTCTGATGCAAAAGCTGGAATAAACAATTGAAGCATAAATCACTAGAGCAAGAAACAGCACAAACATGAACTTATTTATATGTCAAAAGACATCAGACTGGTATGAAATACAAGTCCTTGTCGGAAAAGTGTATCTAGTCACGGAGGCCAGTGAGAACATTTCTAAAGTGCCTAAATATATTACAGACTTCCATTTCTTGACTGTATAGCACAGGTGTTATATGAAACTGCTAACCAATAAACAAGAGTAGTCACCACACTATTGTGTCTGAACAACAGCTGACATGGAAAATCCAGGATGGAATGTAACAATATTATGAAAAGGAAAGTTGCTGCTCACCATATAATGGAGATGCTGAGTTGCAGATAGGCACAACAAAAAGACTGTTCCAAATAAAGCTTCGGCCCATAAGGCCTTCATCAAAAATAGGTGACAGACACATACACACACACTAATGCAAACACAACTCACACATGTGTGAGTGTGTGTGGGGGGGGGGGGGGGGTCTATTTTTGGTGAAGGCCGAAAGCTTTATTAAGAACTATCTTTTGGTTGTGGCTCAGCACCTCTGTTATATGGTGAGTGTCAACTTTCCTTTCCATAATATTGCAACAACTGACATGGACACAGATAAAACAGTCTTCCAAAGATCACCAGAGACACATCACAGTCCGCACAATGCAATCTGTGGTGTGTCAGGGGACAAGGTAGCTGAACTGTTCATTTTGCTTACATTGGTAAGTAACATCATTTACATTATATGACATGGAAGTTGTGGTGTCCCATAACATTTCCACCGGAAAGGCCATGGCACATGGTTACACTCTTCAAAGCATGAAGGACTGCTGCATGAAAGCATTATAAAAATAGTACAATGATGAGAGGTGTCTTTTGTGCAGAGTCGAGTGAGATAAGGCACTACCTGAATGTGCAGCCTGAACAGTGAGCGCATCATCATCATCATCATCATCATCATCATCATCATCATCATCATCATCATCATCATCATCATCTGTTAATTCAGTGTTAACATATTATACATTCATCCAGCTAAGAGAAAGCAGCGTTCCATCTGGTGTCCAGTACAGTGAAGCATAGCAACACCAGGGAGCATGACAAATGCTGCATATGTCAACCGTTATAGTGAGGGCAGAGTGTGATAAGTGAATGATAGCAGAAGGAGGTAATTTTCAAGAATTTAAACAGTTTCAAGTGCGGAGTGGAGAATGCTTAGTGGTGGAAAAAAATTTGATTTGAAATAAGTTTTCCTTCAGACTGAATAAAGTATGATGTAACAGTAGTAAGGAAATTATGACACCTTTTTCTGAGATTCACTATGCTGGCTGTACTGTGTTCTGACGTTTGGTCCTGCATTTCTGGAACATTTCTGAATCTGCCTTATTTGAGTTACAATGTGATGTTTATCCAAACACAGTATTCTTATGTGAGAAGTATAAATACCATTTTGAATCTTATTGGTTTTGGGACCCAGAGTTCCCATTGATCAACAGATTGTAATTAAAAAGAAAAAAGTGGGTATGATGAATTTTCAATTTAAATAAATTTGAGAATGTTAAGGAGATACTTGCCATGTATGGAAGTGAAATATGGACGATAATTAGTTTGAACAAGAAGAGAATAGAAGCTTTCGAAACGTGGTGCTACAGAAGAATGCTGAAGATTAGATGGGTAGATCACATAACTAATGAGGAGGTATTTAACAGAATTGGGGAGAAGAGGAGTTTGTGGCACAACTTGAATAGAAGAAGGGATCGGTTGGTAGGACATGTTCTGAGGCATCAAGGGACCACCAATTTAGTATTGAGGGTAGTGTGGAGGGTAAAAATCATAGAGGCTGACCAAGAGATGAATACACTAAGCAGATTCAGAAGGATGTAGGTTGTAGTAGGAACAGAGATGAAGCTTGCACAGGATAGAGTAGCATGGAGAGCTGCATCAAACCAGTCTCAGGAGTGAAAACAACAACAACAACAACAACAACAACAACAATACACTTAAAACAAATGCAGAGTATTATTAAGGATTAGAGAAAATGTATGTAAGACTAAAATGTATGATTGAGTGATGTAAAGAAGTATAAGGATTGTTAATGCAATATCCTCCATTTGCAATTGGTGAGAGTGTGATGTCCCATAACATTTCCATGGGAAAGGCCATGGCACACCATTATGTTCTTCAAACTATGAAGGATAGCCACATGAACAAAACATAGAAAGAAAATACTATTAGCTTAGATGGATGTTGGAAAAGTGGTACACTGACAAGATGTGCCTCTTTGTAGAGACTCAAGTGAGAATGTGAAACCTGGGTGTCCAGCCAGAGCAGTGAGCAAGCATTTGCTTTTGCTGAAGGAGTGCACTATTCCATGCTGCCATGAGCTGAAGGAAGTGTGGAAGGGCCACCACAGGATACACAAGCAGACCTTTCCAATTATGTCAATAATAGTAAAGACATGAAAGAGACTGGGTGAATTTGGGAGAAGGTCCAGACTAGAAGCTTGTGAATTTCAATTGTTGCACTCGCACTTTGGAAAAAAGTTACTGAGCACAGCAAGAAGTCAAGTTGGAACTGACTAGCAGGTCCAGATCATAACTATTATTATAGATGACCATTGCTAACATACCTCACATTCAACTAGCCAAAGTGAAGGTGGCATTACACCTGGTGTCAAGTATAGTGAAGCACACCAGCACCAGGGAACATATTAAGTGCCACAAGATCCATCCACTATTAAAGTTCACATGTAAACATTGTGAAGTGTCTTATCGTAACATATTTGCAACATAGAATTTTTTCCTTGTAATAAGTTCTTTATGTAAAATAGGGCACACTATGTAGGTGAGTAGTAATATGAATATAATAGAAAGAAACATTTCACATGGGAAAAATATATAAAAAAATGCTGTGACTTACTGAACGGGAAAGCACTGGTAGACAGACACAATAAAAAATAAAAAAAACACACACAAATATCGACCTTTCGCAACCCACAGTTGCTTCATGAGGAAAGAGGGAAGGAGAGGGATAGACGAAAGGGTGTGGGTTTTAAGGGAGAGGGTAAGACACACACACACACACACACACACACACACACACACACACACACACACACACACACACACCTGCACATATACAGACACAAGCAGACATATTGATACATATTGTTACGAACTACAACAGCAGTATGAAAATGCTCCCCAAATTCCCTCACACCAGCACAATCAGCCAAGGAAACCACAATGCAAAGGTGACAAAATGGTGGGGAGTGGGAAGGAATATGGGTGCAGCCGAGGAGCCAACAGAATGTGAGACATTATTCAAAGTCAATAGGGGCAGTGTGATGTGGATGGCAGGGGAGGGGGAAATTGATAGGAGGGGTAGTTTAAAGAAGTGAGTGCCCAAAAGTGGGGTGGGGGGGGTGGCAAAATTAATAAGGTTACTGGACTCAGATACGTACTATCTGACAAATATAAATAAAACTTCTGTGAAGTCCATGTTATGAAACTTAGTGAAGTATTAATAGAATGTGTAACCCTATCTATAACATGCATTTAAAACTGCTTGAGTATGTGCTTAACACATACACCATGGTTCGCATGCCCATTATGAAAATGTTAAAATTCTGTATGAAAATAAATGTACAACATAAAGTAATTTCTGAAGTGTAAAACAATATCTCTCCAGTTACTCAAAACAATACCTAGATGTTCAGTGGTTAAATCAGTATGTTATTCTTTAAAATGGTAACATATGAGACTAGCTGTAGGATGGAATAATACTAGATAATTTTTATGGAGGTTGTATCTATAATTTCAGAGCATATACAGGGTGTCCAGAAAAGGACTCCCTGATTTCAAAATTAAATATCTCGAAAACAAAGATCGATAGAGGAATGCAGTAAACAGTATGAGAACCGATCGCGGTCCTCTGGTTTGAAGCCGAGTGGAAGGCTTAAACCAGAGGCTCAGACGATTCTGCGGAGATATGGGGTGCAAATTTCTCAACCTCCGCTATCGGGTGCAGAAATGTAGGGTCCCCCTGAATAGGTCAGGCGTGCACTACACGCCGGAAGCGGCTACAAGGGTAGCCGAGTACGTGTGGAGTGCACATGGGGGTTTTTTAGGTTAGAGAATCCCCTCCCTAGGCCTGACAAGACACCTCCTGACGTGGCAAGGTAGGAGTAGGCAAAATGCAACAGGGAATAACAATATTAATGTGCTAATAGTAAACTGCAGGAGCGTCTATAGAAAGGTCCCAGAACTGCTCTCATTAATAAACGGTCACAACACCCATATAGTACTAGGGACAGAAAGTTGGCTGAAACCAGATGTAAACAGTAATGAAATTCTAAACTCAGATTGGAATGTATACCACAGAGACAGGCTGGACAGTGAAGAGGGAGGCGTGTTTATAGCGATAAGAAGTGCAATAGTATCGAAGGAAATTGACGGAGATCCAAAATGTGAAATGATTTGGGCGAAGGTCACGGTTAAAGCAGGCTCAGACATGGTAGTTGGATGTCTCTATAGGCCCCCTGGCTCAGCAGCTGTGGCTGAGCACCTGAAGGCTAATTTGGAAAATATTTCGAGTAGATTTCCCCACCATGTTATAGTTCTGGGTGGAGATTTTAATTTGCCGGATATAGACTGGGAGACTCAGACGTTCATAACGGGTGGCAGGGACAAAGAATCCAGTGAAATTTTTTTAAGTGCTTTATCTCAAAACTACCTTGAGCAGTTAAACAGAGAACCGACTCATGGCGATAACATATTAGACCTTCTGATGACAAACAGACCCGAACTATTTGAAAAAGTTAATGCAGAACAGGGAATCAGCGATCATAAAGCGGTTACGGCATCGATGATTTCAGCCGTAAATAGAAATATTAAAAAGGGTAGGAAGATTTTTCTGTTTAGAAAAAGTGACAAAAAGCAGGTTTCAGAGTACCTGTTGGCTCAACACAAAAGTTTTGTCTCAAGTACAGATAGTGTTGAGGATCAGTGGACAAAGTTCATAACCATCGTACATTATGCGTTAGATGAGTATGTGCCAAGCAAGATCATAAGAGATGGAAAAGAGCCACCATGGTACAACAACCGAGTTAGAAAACTGCTGCGGAAGCAAAGGGAACTTCACAGCAAACATAAACATAGCCAAAGCCTTGCAGACAAACAAAAATTACGCAAAGTGAAATGTAGTGTGAGGAGGGCTATGCGAGAGGCATTCAATGAATTCGAAAGTAAATTTCTATGTAGTTACTTGGCAGAAAATCCTAAGAAATTTCGGTCTTATGTCAAAGCGGTAGGTGGATCAAAACAAAAGGCACAGACACTCTGTGACCAAAATGGTACTGAAACAGAGGATGACAGACTAAAGGCCGAAATACTAAATGTCTTTTTCCAAAGTTGTTTCACAGAGGAAGACTGCACTGTAGTTCCTTCTCTAGATTGTCGCACAGGTGACAAAATGGTAGATATCGAAATAGACAACAGAGGGATAGAGAAACAATTAAAATCGCTCAAAAGAGGAAAGGCCTCTGGACCTGATGGGATACCAGTTCAATTTTACACAGAGTATGCGAAGGAACTTGCCCCCCCTTCTTGCAGCGGTGTACCGTAGGTCTCTAGAAGAGCATAGCATTCCAAAGGATTGGAAAAGGGCACAGGTCATCCCCGTATTCAAGAAGGGACGTCGAACAGATGTGCAGAACTATAGACCTATATCTCTAACGTTGATCAGTTGTAGAATTTTGGAACACGTATTGTGTTCCAGTATAATGACTTTTCTGGAGACTAGAAATCTACTCTGTAGGAATCAGCATGGGTTTCGAAAAAGACGGTCATGTGAAACCCAGCTCGCGCTATTCGTCCACGAGACTCAGAGGGCCATAGACACGGGTTCACAGGTAGATGCCGTGTTTCTTGACTTCCGCAAGGCGTTCGATACAGTTCCCACAGTCGTTTAATGAACAAAGTAAGAGAATATGGACTATCACACCAATTGTGTGATTGGATTGAGGAGTTCCTAGATAACAGAATGCAGCATGTCATTCTCAATGGAGAGAAGTCTTCCGAGGTAACAGTGATTTCAGGTGTGCCGCAGGGGAGTGTCATAGGACCATTGCTATTCACAATGTACATAAATGACCTGGTGGATGACATCGGAAGTTCACTGAGGCTTTTTGCAGATGATGCTGTGGTGTATCGAGAGGTTGTAACAATGGAAAATTGTACTGAAATGCAGGAGGATCTGCAGCGAATTGACGCATGTTGCAGGGAATGGCAATTGAATCTCAATGTAGACAAGTGTAATGTGCTGCGAATACACAGAAAGATAGATCCTTTATCATTTAGCTACAAAATAGCAGGTCAGCAACTGGAAGCAGTTAATACCATAAATTATCTGGGAGTACGCATTAGGAGTGATTTAAAATTGAATGATCATATAATGTTGATCGTCGGTAAAGCAGATGCCAGACAGATTCATTGGAAGAATCTTAAGGAAATGCAATCCGAAAACAAAGGAAAAAGGTTACAGTACACTTGTTCGCCCACTGCTTGAATACTGCTCAGCAGTGTGGGATCCGTATCAGATAGGGTTGATAGAAGATATAAGGAAGATCCAACGGAGAGCAACGCGCTTCGTTACAGGATCATTTAGTAATCACGAAAGCGTTACGGAGATGATAGAAAAACTCCAGTGGAAGACTCTGCAGGAGAGACGCTCAGTAGCTCGGTACGGGCTTTTGTCAAAGTTTTGAGAACATACCTTCACCGAAGAGTCAAGCAGTATATTGCTCCCTCCTACGTATATCTTGCGAAGAGACCATGAGGATAAAATCAGAGAGATTAGAGCCCACACAGGGCTCCGAAGCCCTGAGCGATCAGTTCCACTATTGAAATGTGAAAGGAGGTTAGCGTACTGAAGGAAGAGATTAAAACCATGTACTCCATTGAACAATGCGTTTTTCTGGTGCTAGAATACCACAGGTTAGAAGAGAGTCCTACGGCAACAAGGCGAAGTTTTCAAGCACAATTTAATGTTCAAAAAGGACCCGATGCAAAAACCATTTGTACGCTCTTCACAAAATTTCAATGAACAGGCAGCGTAACTGATTATCTAGTGGGGCATGTTGGCCACAAGCAAACCGCAGTTATGCCTGAAAATATTGCCACAGTTTCTGGAATTATTCAGCAAAATCCAATGTCATCCATCCGTAGAACTGCATCAGACTGGTTTGAAGCATTCTATCATGCAGAAAATACTGAGAAAGAGCCTACACATGTTTCTATTCAAACTTCAAATGCACCAGGCCATACCTGTACGAACTGTGCAACAAAGGGTTGCCTTTGCTAATCAGATGCTCACAATGATTGATAGTGAAGGATTTGATGTTGGCTGCACCTGGTTTACAGATGAAGCACACTTCCACCTGAATGGATACGTGAATAAGCAGAATTGGAGATTTTGGGGTTCCAGAAAGCCATATTGGTGTGAAGCAAAACCCCTGTATTCTCCTAAAGTTACTTTGTGGGCTGCAGAATGCAGCAGAGGCATTATTGGCCCTTTTTTCATTTGAGAAACAGTCACTGGTGCACGTTACATTGCAATTTTGGAACAATGTCGCCACACAGCAAGCTTTAGAGGATCGACCAAGTACTGAATGTTTATGCAAGATGGAGCCCGACCACATCGGACAGAGCAAGTGTTTCGCTTTCTTGAGGAATACTTCGGGAATCTAGTCATTGCTTTGGAATTTCCCAAATTTACTGGTGCAGGCATGGATTGGCCTCCATATTCGCCAGATTTGACTCCGTGACTTTTTTGTGGGGCACAGTGAAAGACATGGTCTACCCGAAGCATCCCGCCACCCTGGACGAGCTTGAATCGGCGATCTCTGTGGCATGTGAATCCATTTCAGTTGAGACACTACAAAATGTGATGGTGAATTTCATTCTTCATTTGCGCCACCTCTGTTGTGCCAATTGTGAACATTTTGAAAACATTGTTATGTGATTGTTTTCATACGATTATTTCACTTATGTATGCTGATATGAGCTGTACAGCGTACAGCGCCATCTGTTAGCAGCTTTTGTAACTATTATTTCAAACTGCTGTATAAACTTCTTACAGCTTTCACAATAAACATACCGTTTACTGCATTCCTCTATCAATCTTTGTTTTCGAGATATTTAATTTTGAAATCAGGAAATCCTTTTTTGGACACTCTGTATATACAGGGTGTCCCATTTAGCTTGGCCACCCTAAATAACTGTTTGTCCAGATGCAAATGACAAAATGTTTCAATCAGTAGTTCTTCGGCCATCGGGGGACATCAATCAGCATGACTGTAAAAAACAAAGCTACAGCAAAGACAAAGATATGAATAGTGGCATGACTTCTTTAAATGGCACCCTGCATTTTTTTATTCGGTAATTCATTTCCACTCTTACAGACCTATTCAAAAATGTATCACAGTGTACCATTCACTGAAACACAACATTATTAATTACGTAACACATTGACTGTGCCCAGTATTAAAAACCCGTCCACTTGCTGGAGTTGTCAGAAAACAAATGAAAACCAAGTAAAAACATAACCAAAATTGAATTTTACTCTCCTGGACCATTGCCCAGGAGTAGACCATTCAAAGGTGCTCAAAGTGGTGACCCTAGACACCGATACACTGGTGCACTCATTGACTGAAAGAATTATTTACTGTTTCCAGTATTGCCTGCCAAGCACACACAATACAATCCTGCATGTCCTCTGGAGTTGAAGTCCAGAGGATTTAAATCAGGAGACCTAGCAGGCCAAGTAACTGTTCCTCCTTGACCAATCCATCTGGCAATATACCTTTAGTTCAGAACACAACATGCATGCAAGATTTTATGTGCTGGATATCCATCCTGTTGATACCATATAAGCATTCTGGATCTTAGTGGCACTTCATCCAGAAGAGGAGGAAGAATTCATCTGAGGAAGTTGGCATATGCTGTGCCATTTAGACTACCATTGATGAAATAAGGGCCAATAATTGTAGTAACAAGCATCCCACACCACATGTTAACTCTCAATTGATGCTGTCTAAGCCATTGGGGGTTGTCGCTGGACCAATAATGCATGTTCCTTGTATTTACCTGTCCTTTGTTTGAGAAGGAACATTCATCGGCAAATAGAACATTGGAGAAGAAGTTGGTGAGGATTTGCTGCTGTGCCCACTGACAGAACTGTACACGATTCTGGAAATAATTTCCATGCAATTCTTGATGTAGGTGTACATGGTAAGGATGGAACCGGTGACATGTAAGAATACGAAGTACACTGGTTTTAGGAATGCTAATCTTGTGTTCAAGCTGTCATGTGCTCACATGTGGATTCATAGCAACAGAAGTGAGAATGGTAACTTCGGCAGCTTCGTCTGTGCGAGTGCTATGACAATTGCGTTGTCTTGGGTTGAAATTTCCCGTTTCCTGAAGCACCGCAACAAGATGAGAAAACATCCATTGGGAAGGTGGGTTCTTGTCTGGATATCACTCTGTACAGTTCCGCTGCCTGTGTAGCATTTCGCTAACCAACAACAACAATAAAAGAAACATTATGTCGATGCAGTTTGTAGGAAGGACAGCATTTACTGTACACATACTCTACACAACAGTATTTAAAAGGACTAAACCACTGTTCTAAATGTACCCGTACCTAAGAAAACGGTATTGCAATTACTGTTCTGCTAACTTACATTCCCCATAGATGAGTAGCATTTCTACCTTCTCTTCATTGGTGTACATTCTACTCTCACAACTCTTCAATTGCTGATGGTTGACGGAATGACGGGTGTGCATTCTACTTATGTTTACATTTGCCCTCTCAACGTCAGCACCTGGATGTGTTCCATTACCCCAATCACCTGCATTAAGCGCTGGGAGTGTCAACGTCAATGTTGTGTTATATAATTAATAATGTTGTGTTTCAATGAATGGTACACTGAATACATTTTTGAATAGACCTTTAGGAGAGGAAGTGATTGGTGAATGGTGGAGGGGAGGATTTGAATGAGAAAGGTGTAGGTGGGAAGAGGTAGATAGTCTGAAGAGTTGGGGAATTGGGGACAGGAAGGATGCAGGTGTAATCAGTTATTGAACATTTACAAAATATTTGAAACACACTTATGTTTATTCCAGACACGTTTAAATAACTGCTATAAATACACAGGATAATCAAGAGTTTGTGAAAGGATTGGAGAACAGTCACACTTTGAAGACAAATACATTTAAACCATTAGAAGTATATGCACCCATGTCTACTTCTGCACCTATTTAACGTATCAGGTAATAAAACACATATAAAATGTAAAATATATTAGGTAAAAGCCACTGATGTAAGCTTCAGACATAAAAGAATATTTTGGGGTGGCAGGTTGGGGGGTGGGCACGAAGATAACTAATGCTACTAAGAATAAAGGTAAGTAATTTAACATTTTGTATAAAACTACTACATCTGCATCTGTGATGCTTATATTTATTCACATGTAAAAATAAAAATAAAGAAAGATTAGTGTAAAACAGTAGTTGTTATTCTAAAAACAAATATAGAAAGTTCACTGGCTGAAACTAAAGGATATACTTTAAACTGGTAACACATAAAATATGCTGTGTAGTGGAAAACGTAAGGATTAATTTCTATGGCTGTTACATGGTGTGTACAAAAACAGAGCTTAATTGCGTACAATAATTTTAAATTAATGATATGAATATAATAGAGGGAAACATCCCAGGTGGGAAAATTTATCTAAAAACAAAGATGATTTAACTTACCAAATGAAAGCGTTGGCATGTTGATAGAGACACAAACACACACAAAATTCAAGCTTTTGCAACGAACGGTTGCTTCATCAGGAAAGAGGGAAGGAGAGGGAAAGACGAAAGGAGTCATTCCAATCCTGGGAGCAGAAAGACTTACCTTAGAGGGGGAAAAAAAAAAAAAAAATAAAAAATAAAAAAAAAAAAATGAGAGACACACACACACACACACACACACACACAGAGACACACACACACACACACACACACACACACACACAGAGACACACACACACACACACACACACACACACACACACAGAGACACAGAGACACACACACACACACACACACACACACACACACACACACACACACACACACACACACAGAGACACACACACACACACACACAGAGACACACACACACACACACACACACACACACACACACAGACACACACACACAGAGACACACACACACACACACACACACACACACACACACACACACACACACACACACACACACACACACAGAGAGACACACACACAGAGAGACACACACACACACACACACACACACACACACACACACACACACACACACACACACAGAGACACACACACACACACAGAGACACACACACACACACAGAGACACACACACACACACACACACAGAGAGAGACACACACACACACACAGAGAGAGACACACACACACACACACACACACACACACACAGAGAGAGAGAGACACACACACACACACACACACACAGAGAGACACACACACACACACACACACAGAGAGAGACACACACACACACACACACACACACACACACACACACACAGAGAGAGACACACACACACACACATCACACACACACACACACACACACACACACACACACACACAATTGTTTTACAATAATTTTAAATTATTTTTACGTTTAACCTCTTAACATATGTATTATTTACATTATGATGGTTCTTCAACTAATTATTTAATTGCCAAAATGAAATATTCAGTCAAGCACAATACGACAGTAACATAGAAATTATTTTTAGGTGGTTAACAATGGACACTCATCTCTAAATAGCCCCTGGTTTAAAATCAAGAGTATACTCTTGATAGGCTAAACCTTTTCTTTTTCTTCTTAAAATTACAGTAATTCTGTGCATCGAAGCACTAAAAGTGAACAGCAACACTAACCATTAAAATTTAGAGCCATTGTTTATATGTTTGTGGCTGTGTGAAATACCCTGAAGCAAGGATCAATACACAAAGCTACACCACAGTCTTTACACATGTATCTTGATTCCATCCGTGCCTTCTTCCCTCTGGCATCACGCACACTACTGCACATTCTACACGTTCTAGGTGGATTCTGCTTCTGCTTGGTCAGAGGAATCTTAGGTGGAAAATGACATCCAACAAGTCCTGTTGGGGTTGATTTTGCTGATGGACAGCCCACTGCTTTGGGTGAACATTCCTCCCCCTGATGTTTGGCAGTGAGCTGTTCAGCGACAGCCACGCTAAAGTCAAGGGCAGTGAGCTTACCTCCATGTTTTTTATATAGGACAAAGGCAGTCCATTCTGCTAATTCCAAAATATGAAAAAATATCTTCTTGTTATACTTTTTACTCCTCTTGTGTGGCAATGTATTGTTTGCAATGTGCTGATCAACTTTATCCCCACTCCCCATGGTGTCATAAGCAAATACAGTCACTGGTTTGGCAATATATTTGTTTCTTACTTTCTGTGTTTGTATTTCTGCATTGTGGATAGTGGACAGCATGCAGACGTCTCTCCTATCTTTCCATTTCAGTGCAGTCAGTTTACCTCGCTAGAATGCTGTAACCTCTCCTTTCTTCAGTTTCTTGGTCCGGAAAGAAGGCGGCATTTCTTTTCTTGTAGGACACACGGTGCCATACATATCTGTTCTTTTTGTTAGCAGAAGGTCAGCAAGCTGGGGAGAACTATAATAATTATCTAGAGTCAAGCAGTATCCCATATTTAGCAAGGGTTGCATTAGTGTCATTACAATTTGTGACGACATTGGCAGATCCTTTTATTCTTCCTCAAATGTAGTGCCCTTGCCAACATAAATAATTAGGGACAAATCATATCCAGTCTGTGACTCACACAACATGAATATTTTCATGCCAAACCTAGCTCTCTTGAGCGGCAAATACTGGATCCATCCCAGTCGCCCTTTATATAACAGCAGGCTTTCATCTATGGTGATATCTTTCTGGAACACAGCTGTTTCTAAATTTATCAGACAGGTAGCTCACAATATGCCATACTTTATTCAGTTTGGGTTGTGGATGGCTTTCTGTGTTATAGGTTGCATTGTCCAATAAATGTAAGTTGTTTCTTCAAATTGACAAACCTCTTGAAAGGTAGAACCTCTAAAAATTTGTGTGGCTAATATAGCTCTTTTTCTCCAGTACATCTGATATGTAGGTTTTTTCACAATGCTTTGTAACAATATTACAGCAACAAATATGTACATCTCCTCAATTGTTGTTGGCTTCCATGCTGGGATGTTTCTTTGTGTTGCATATTTGTTGGTCTCGGTAACAAAAATTTGCATGTACCCATCATCAATGAACTGTCTAAAATAATGCAAGACATCTTCAATACAGGGTTCACAATTAATTTGAGGTTTACCTGTAAAAGGAAAACTTGGTGGAGCAGGTGGCAGTGGCTTAGATGGATCTATCTTGTACCACACTGATGTTCGCAATGTCACACTCAGAAGAAACTGATTCATGTCTTCCTTCTGCTGAACTCTTCATAGCTATCTTCAGAACTCTCAGATCCACTACATTCAATATCAAACTCATCTTCACTCTCCATTTTCATAAAACATGAGGAAATAACAGGCAAACTCCAAGAACAGATTGTAGAGTGACCGCTAGTACAACTGCCTGATTCAGAGACATCTCTTGCCAGACATACACACTTCAGAGTAACACACCACAGTGACATCTACCGAAAATATCAAGGAACTGCCAAAACAAGAGACAGAATGAGTAAATTTGGCCTTTTAAAGCGTGCGCCAGTCGGAAATAAGCCCGAGTATACTTGGCATTTCATTATTTCATCAGAATTAAAAAAAAAAAAAAAAAAAAAAGAAAAAAGAAAAAAAAAAAAAGAAAGAAAGAAAGAACCGAGTATACTCAGGATTTTATGTTTAGCGGTTAAAGGATATTTTTAAAAAGTGTTATTTTGCAGAGGTGGGGAGGATGAGGATTAATAGAAATTTACAGAAACGAAATGATGCAGTAAAAAATGGAAGGGGATAGCAGAAGCTGTATAGTGGGAAAAGGAGGTGTTTAATTTTAGGAAGCAAATGATGATGAGAGAGGTGGGTGGGGGACAGGAGGGGTAATTAAACATTCACCAAATATTTGAAAACATATTTATATTTTCCAAGCTACTTCGAGTAACCATTAGAAATAAATGGGGTCATCTGATGTCTGTAAAACTATTGGTGAGTGTAATTTAAGTAATCATTAGAATTACATGCAACCATATCTACATCTGCAACTATTGAACATGTTGGGAAATAAGCCACTGTGAAGTGGTTGAGGAAAATAAGTGTAATTGAATGATACGAAAAGGGGGGGGGGAGAGGGGAGGGGCAATATGACCAATGCTAATACAAATATTGGAAGGCAGTTATTCTTAGTAGCACTGATTATATTGCTTCCCTCCCCCTCCCTCACCCTGTCCTATATCATTTGTTTAAACATGCAAATTTTTGTCTACATGTTAACCACAGATACTCAAGCAGCTTTGCAGTGAATGTCATAGGCAGGGGGACACATTTTATTGATGCTTCATTAAGTTTCATAACATTTATAACATTAAGTTTTATAACAACTCTACAGACGTTTTATTCATATTTGTCAGATAGTATGGATATGAGTCCAATAACCTCATGAATTCTGCTTCCTCATTCACTACCCTTTGGACATCCACTTCTTCAGACTATTTTTATTTTTATTTATCCATCCGTTGACAATAAATATTGTATGGATGTTGTCAAGGGTACATTTAAGCCATTTTAAAGAAATGGGACACAAACAACATACACATAAAAAGTACAAAACAAAATAATACAATGAAGTTAATAATACAATGAAATTAATATAGCCTATATACATCCTTGCTTGTTATTTTAAATGCATAGTCTGTTTTTCGTAAGGCTTTAGTTTTGTCCTCCCTAAACGGCAAGTCCTTATATACACAACACTGCTTAAGTATATATTTACATCACACAACAGCTGTCCTTTCAGTATGTAAATGTAATGAATGATTAGGTAATTAATGATTATGTACAGATAGAGTATTTTCCATTTTGCCTTTATAAATATCATCAGAAGAAATTTATTGACCTACATAGTATTTACAGAATAAAAACATTGTTCTACTAGAAATTTTTTAAATTTTGTTTTAAATTTGTTATCTTCTAACTGCCTGATGTTTACTGGCAGTGCGTTGTACAGTTTTCACTGATATGGCTCACATGCCTTTGTGTATTCATTCTTTTTGTTTGCTGAGTATGGAGTGCTGCGCTATTATGGGTATTGTAGTTATGAAAGTCGGCATTTGTCTGAAAATCTGCAACGTGGGTCCTGACATACAATACACATTTGTATATGTATATGATGGTATAGTAATTATTCTAAGCTTTTTGAATGTGTGTGTGTGTGTGCAGTGTGTCTGTGGGTGACAGTGAGTTATTATTCAGATGGCCCTCTTCTGCAACAAAAAATTTGTTTTAGATGCCCTGTTGTAGACCCCCAAAATATTATTCCGTATGTGGCAAGAGATCGAAAATAGCCAAAATATGCCATTCTGGCACCCTCTGAAGTACAAACTTGCAATAATTCTGAGGGCAAAACAGGCTGAATTAAGTTTCTGTGCAAGTTTTATTACGTGGTCATTAAAATTTAAGTTTTCATCCCCAGCAATTTTGTGGATGTCACTCTGTCTAAGGCTTTGTCACCCCACACCACATCGAGATTTACGTTTTGGCATCTTTTCCCAAACTGCATATAATTTGTTTTATTTACATTCAATGTCAACCTGTTTGCATTGAGCCAAGAGTGGATGTAATTTAGTACTTTGTCAGCAGTTGTTGGTAGGAATTGCTTTGGTGCACTTATCACACTAGTATCATCTGCAAATATTATTGCTTTGGCTGCATCATCTGAGGTGTGAAAATCATTTATATAGAAAAGAAACAATATGGACCCTAGGATGCTGCCTTGTGGTACTCTTATTTCTACATTTTTGCCTCTGATACTGAATTTATTTGGTGGTTGGAGTAAGTTGATGCCAGTCCTACAACCTGTTCTGTTTTTTAGGTATGATTCAAACCATTTTTTTCCTATCCCATGTATACCCAACACTTCCAATTTTTCTAAAAGAATGTCCTGGTTCACAGAAGCTCTGGAGAGGTCTAAATTTACTCTTACTACACTATAATCTTTTTCTATATTTTTGATTATTTGTTCAGTGTAGCACATTACTGCTGTTTCGGTATTTTTACATGCTTCGAAGCCATACTGATTTCTGTTTAGTAAATTATGGTCATTTAGATATTTGTTGATTTGGTGCTTCATCAGTTTTTCTAATATTTTTGAAAATGCTGGGAGGAGAGATATTGCGTGATGGTTTTCTACCTTATACTTGTTGCCGTTTTTAAATAGTGGCTTCACTTTTGAAATTTTCAGCCTTTCTGGAAAAGGCTCCTTCACTGAATGATAAATTTGCTACGTGTGCAAAGGGCTTTTAATTTGTGGTGCTGTCCTTGTTATGATTGACACAGGCACCTCATCTATGCCAGCCGACATTTTGGGTTTCAAGATTTGTATCACTCAACACTTCATCCTCATTTGTTGGCTCTATCCTCATCCTACAATCTGTTTTTGGATATTCAGGTTTTTCTTCGTTTGTAAATTTTAAGCTTTATGAAGTTGTTGCATTTATGAAATAATTGTTAATATAATTTGGCAAATCATATTTATTAATATTGACATTTTTTAAATTTTTGAGGCTAATGTCCTGGTTTTCAGAAGTCTTCCCCATTTCAGTCTTCACAATACCCCATATGGCTTTTGATTTGTTTTCAGACTGTCTTATAAAACTATCATTACTCATGAATTTTGCTTTAGCAATTACTTTTCTATATACCCTCTTTTAATTCCTAACATATTCTATGAATTGTGGGTCTGTGGATGTTTTCATTTTAGAAATTAGTCTCTCTAGATTTCCACAAGAAGTTTTGATGCCAGCTGTGATCCAAGAACTTTGCTTTGTATTGCCATGTGAGCTGATTTTTGACAGCTTTTTTGGAAAACACATTTCAAAATATCCCATGAAAATGGAAGCAAATGAGTTAATGCATCATTTATATTTGTTAGGGATAGTACTTCTTCCCAAGCCTCATTAGTTAGCATATTTATGAATTCTACCCCTCAATTACACCTCCCTTGCCACCCACACCACTGCCACTCCTATCCACTTTGAATAATGTCTCATATTCTGTTATCTCCACAGCTGCTCCATCTTCCTTCCCCCTCCCCACCATTTCATCACCACTGCATCATGGTTTCCTTGGTTGTTGTGATGGTGTGAGGGACTTTTGGGAGTATTTTCATACTGCTGTTGCAACTTTTAACAATACATTACTACTTACCTATATAGTGCACCATATTTTACATAATGAACTGTATTACAAGGTAGAAATTCTATGTTTGTTATACATAGATTACTATAAGACGCTTCAGGATGTTTACATGTGAACTTTAACAATGGAACTCCATGTCATGTACTGCAAACTCCCAATGCATGCAAAAATAATGGAATTATCATGCAAAATAAACAGTTCATCTACATTGTTTCCTAACACACCACACATTGCATTGTGCAGAGTGTGATTTGCCTCAGATGATATTTGGAAGGTTGTATCAACTGTATCCATGTCAGTTGTTCAGACACAATATTGTGGCACATACCTGTTTACTGGTTATCGGTTCACATAATAGCTGTGCTACAGGGTCCAGGAATGAAAGGCTGTCACATATTTAGGGATTTTAGAGATGTTCTCACTTTTACTATTGGCAGGCCTGGCCTAAAGTCCAGATATGCTTTTTTGACAAGGGCTTTTTATCTCATATGCATCTGAAGTCTTGACATAAAAAAGGTCAAGGATCATGGTATTTGTACACTAGTTTTCATGTTTGCCCATTTCTTGCTTTTGTGATTTATGCTTCTATTGTTTATTCCAGATTTTGTACTTTAAAACAGCCTAAGGATAAAATCTGGATTGTATAAAAATAAAATAAAAATTATTACAGTCAACTGTTGGCAGCATTTTTCAGTAACCATGACTGTGGCTCCAGCCAAAATAAAAATTGTCAGTGTATGTACTTTGTTTCAACTGAAGTTCTACAAACATAGGGGACATGACTTTCTGGTGCAAGATCAAATTTATGGATTGCTCTCCTACTGTATCCTGCATACATTACTATGTCTAACTGAATGACAAAACAGTGGGTTCATTATTATGTTGTTTACAGTTCTGAAGCAAGAACAATGATTACAATAACTTAAGCCACAATAATCCCACATGCCCACTAAAAATAAATAAAAAATAAATCTCATCCTGTCACAAGTGATCCAGCTTCTTTATCACCCTCTGCTGTGATTATGTCATTGTATACCAGCCATTTGTCCTGCAATTTTCCTAAGTTCTTATCACACCATTGTTTTTAACACCAAATTTACTCAGTAAGCAAGCTTCCGGAGTACAATAAACAAAAATATAAGATTAAGGAATCATGGATGTCTGACTTTAATGACTAAAGTTTTTACAGGGTAGATTTATGGCCATAATATATTATCTTGTGTGCATGTATTGCTATTGCAACATGAAATTTCATTTATAAATAAGTTTGGGGCTATAAAAGGACACATCTTTACCTGCTAATATGGATAATAAAACCATCATTAACTCCTCTCTGTAACATGCCTTGTACAGCCTCTCTTGTGCAGATGCTGAGTCCAAGAACATTAACTTCTAGAATTTTCCTCCACTCCTCTGTTGGTGCCTCTGAAAATAAACAGTATTGTAAAAGATGACTCACCTTACTTTAGAGGTAACTTTAGATTTTTGTATCACTAAAATATAAACTTATGTTTTAGTATTTATGTGCTCTTGTAATGAAACAAGGTACTCACTCATGAATTTGTTGCAGGTTACTAATGAATTTGTCACAGGTTACTAAGAGATAATGGGCCAAGGAACAAACATTCCACTGTGGTAGTAATTTTTGTGTGTTTCTGAAGTCTGTAATATGTATATATTCCACTGGTGAGGTTATATAAGTGGGTGAAGACAGATTTTATTAAGAGCTTCAGTATTCAGAAATTTGGAAATTCATTTTTAATCATGTAAACATGAAATGCAAATTACCTTTCACACTGAAACTTCTGGGCATCTTTAAAGGAAGTTAAATCACATATGCACAAAGTGGATTATCTGGTTTGTGGATTATTCATGAGCCTAAAAAGAAAAAAATATTTTTCTCTAGCAAATAACAATAAACATTCTGCCAGGTGACAATAAATGCCATGTCTATTTTTTTAAACAACTGTCATGTGATAAGAGCACCATTTCCATTTTTACTGGCCAGCCTGTTCCACATAAATCAAAAAACTAACTCAGTATTCTCCTGCTAATCTGCGTGTAAGTGTCAATGATCCAAGTTTGCAGGTTAAAAGACAGTTATAAAAATGTTCAGATGTATGTGAAATCTTATGGGACTTAACTGCTAAGGTCATCAGTCCCTAAGCTTACACACTACTTAACCTAAATTACCCTAAGAGCAAACACACACAACCATGCACGGAGGAGGACTCAAACCTCCGTCAGGACCAGCCACACAGTCCATGACTGCAGCGCCATAGACCGTTTAGCTAATCCCGGGCAGCAAACATTTGTAAAAACAGATGACAGAAATGAAAGAAATGTCTTGACATTAAAACAAGACCTGGAATTAAATGAAAGATTTGAGAAGGAGGAAACTGCTGTGAAACTAAGTGCTAATTATGGTACTGGAACGCAAACTGTTTGGGTCATTAAAAAGAGTAAGCGGGAAATACAAGATTTTGTCAGGAAATGCGATTCTAGTTCTATCTGCATCAAAAAGCATTAAGATATGTACATTTGATGAATTACCTTCTGCTCTTATGCAATGGTTTACCAAAAATGAGTAGAGTAGAAGGTGTCATTGTTTTAGGCACAATGTGTGTCAACAAAAACTAAACTTTTTCTTGAAGCTCTAGGGTTAGAAAGAGAATTTAATTCCTCATCTGGATGGATAACCAGATTCAAACAACATCACAGGATTTATGAATTTACTGTGAAAAGAGAGTGGCTTATTTCAAATGTTGTGCCAGACGATTCCTTCCATGGAAGAGAATTTCACAGCAGACCAAATTTATAATGCAGACAAAGTATCAAGAGACCAATACAATTCAGGATTAAGAGAGATTAAAGATAGGGGGATGTCTTCAGCTTTTCTTTTGTTCATTCAGAAAGTAGCCATGTGAAGAGGACACACACATTGTTACATAGTGAGTCATGAGATGTTCACCAAAAGTCCATGCATCTGTAGCAAAATCACCACAAAAGAGGAGATTTTCCCAGTAGACTGCAGAGCTTGGCCCATATTTGGGCAGAAGAGGCACATGTTCCCAAGGAGAGAATGTAGCACTCATAGCATCCTCTCTTATTGTGTTTTATTAAGTAAAAAGCTTTTGCAGAGAGCAGCTTCGAAGTGATGAGTGCAGTCTTTGAAGGGTTTCAGTTGGGATGTTGTAGCACTCTTCAACAGATCTGAATAACTGTTGCATGTCTTTAGTCCTCCATGGTACACCCAACAGTGTAGAAGGCCCACAGGGAGAAGGATAGCGGTTCCAGCAGTGCAGATGATTGTGTCGTAGAGACATTTCCAGCAATATCGCAGATGCAATTTAACAACAGATGACAGAGTTATACCAGTGCTAGTTGGCACTTACGAGAGCCCAATATGGCAACTGGATTGTCATGAGGTGATGAAGTGACATGATCAGAGGGAAGTGAGACAGACCAAGATAGTAAGAAGTATTTCAATCAGTATGCCCCCTACTTGATTGATGTTGTACTGTCTCCCTTCCACCCCCCCCCCCCCTCCCCCAAGAGGGATGGTGGTGTGTGCTGATATTTTGCATTGATATCCCTACACAGGACACAATGGGGAGAGGGGGCTCAGACTAATGTGGCCAGCTCAAGGTACATAAGTGCCCACTGTTATTGATGATTGGCTGGGGGACGCTCGCACTAGCACTGCTATTGCTTCTCACATGGTAGTGAGGGAAATCCACTCACTGATGAAACCTGTGTGAACCAACATACAGAGCCCTCCTGATACTCTCTCAGGGCCAATAGAATTCCAACAATATGCATAATAACCACAAATGCTTGGAGAGTAATTATCAGTAAAATACATTTCTTAGAAAGGTACAAAGAACACATAACATGATGACATTTATTGCAGTTCTGGTAGGAGATAGTAATATCCACTGTAGTTCCAGTGAATTATCACATTAAGAGCATCCTGGTTGGGCATGAAAGGACCAAGAGGAGAGATCACACACCTGGATTACTGTGTATCGGTGGGGTTAGAGCCTCTAATACCATGGGTTGTAACCCAAATTATATAGTTAAATAATGTTAAGAGAGAAGCAAGAAGAAAAAGATGCTTCCTAGAATAACTGATTGTAAGGAGGAAGGGTTATCAAGAGATATGGAGGAGTATGTTTGGGTACACGCAATACCATAAAGGAACATGAAGGACAATTCCAATCATTCAAGCAGATGACAGCAATATGAAGGGATGCAAAGAAAGTAAACATACAGTACAGTAGAATAACGCTGACAGTTGGGGTGGAGGGCAGGGATATGAAGGTCAAAAAAAGAGGGAAGTTGTGAAACAGTTCAACTTTAATATCAGAGACATTTATATTGCTGTGAAAGCAATACAAGCGATTAAAGTTTCAAGGGTTGACAGAATAAGTGAAAATTCTAAAAATCATGGTGGGGGCATTGAGATTTTGTAAAGATTCCTTTTAAACCTCTGTATAAGTAATTGTGTGCTACCACATGAATGGAAAGCAGCAGCAGTAATATCAGTGTGCAAGGGAGAAGGATTAAGAGGCAATAGCAAAAACTGCTGACCACAGTTTTACATGTATTAGGTAAGATATCTGAAGGGATCATTGATAAATATATGAAAGACATTTTTACATGAAGTAGGGTGGTGGTGTAGGGGCCAGCTTGGGTTCAGAGCAGGGTTTCCTTGCAAGTCACATCTAACTGGTTTTTCAACTAGATACATCTGAAGGGATTGACAGGAGATGAGAACTTGACTGCATAGTGACATTTCTCTAAATCTTTTGATAGGGAGAACTGTGAGGAAACAAGTGTGCTTGCAATGTGCTAGCAGTATGATGATTTATTGTATGTGCTGAAAAAGAACAGATACCTCTTCCTTCTCCCAGTTGCTGAAGCCTGCATGTGAACTTAGCAGGAGTGGCAGTTAATTACTGCACAATGCCTTGTCATTAAAATTACCATTCCTCAACATACATCAAAAAGTAGTGTAAATTATCAGATATATACAAAAGTAAAGGATCCTAAGTTTGAAGCCCATACAATTTTCAGTTTGTCTACAACAAAATAGAGTTTTTCCAGAATTCTGATGTCCACCAAAATACAAGAACTACACACCTAAAATTTTAATACATGTGTATTTAATTAAGGAAACAACATACTTACAAACTTATTTAATGATTTTCAATACTTTCCCTGTCATTAAAGTGTGGACTTGTGATATAAAACCAATAAAACATTGCAGATTATTAGCCCTTTTGGATTATCTAATAGGTTGGAAATAACAGCACTATTTATTACATCATACAGTGCTGTGCCAATTTTCATGTTCATAATTATAATCATTTATGGTAGCTAGAATTTTGAATTAGCACTTTCAGAGGACTACAACAGTTCCTTTCAAAAATCTTTACCTTTTATGTCTACAAGATTATAGAATTCAAGTTAACTTCATAGTACTCAAAAAATTTCTTCTACTAACGGAAAATTTGAGAACAAAGATTCCCTACTGTGAGGGTTATTTAAAGTTTTGTATGAAACAAAAGGCTTTTCTTAGTCTCCAGCAAAAGAACTGCTGTAAAAAAGTTGAGCACTTTCTTGGGTGCCTTCACATATGAACAATATTCACATCATTTGAGTAGCGGAATCAGCTGATGCCTAGCAGTTGGTTCAGTCAGTGTATGTCAAGGTGTCTGCATGTTTAGCCCAACCTATCATCACAAAAGTTATGAACACGTGCCTCAGATGGCAGCTTTTGTTAAATACAATTGTTGAGAGACCAACGCTTATGCTTTGTAGCTGTTTACGGAAGTGACTTATGACCGAACTTTTATAACTGTATGCAGTAATGTATGAATTAATACCTCTCAGATTTTGTCGAAGTCTGTGTGCTGCTTGCATAAATTACCAGGTGGTATGAGGAGTATTTGAATTTTCCACTTTTCTGCTGAGCACATTTACTACCCAACACCATGATGAGGGAAACTGAAAATGTGTTTCACATGAAAAAAGATGAAATGCCTACAACATGAGACTTGACACAATACCAAGAAATGGAAGTGAATGCAAATGAAGAACACTGGACTGAAGTTAGCCATAGAGGAAAGAGATGACCAACTGAGCAACTTGAGACACTGACTGGTGCTGGATCAAGAGACACAAATCTACAAGCTGTAGATAAGACAGCCTGGCTCAATGTAGGGTAGCTCAAACATGAGACAACATCAGAATCAATAAAGCAATTCCTTAATAAGAAAGGGACCAAAGAAAATGTGAAATGTGAAGAACTGGCAAACAACAATAACACATTCCTTTAAAGTAAGCATCCCCTTTCACAACTTAGAGTTTGTGAATATAGCTGAATTCTGGCCAGCAGGAATCACTGTCAGACACTTGTTCCCCCCTTTGAGAAAACAGAGGGGTGTCTCTTCCATAAGACGCAAGAATGCCGCCCAAAAAATGTAAAGAGGTAGGAGCAGTAGGAACCTTGAAGAGCCTGCTGTGGAATATAGAAGGTCCAAAAATAGCACTGAACACAGCTCCAGGAGACTTTCTGTATGGATATGACATAGCTGTCCTAACAAACATTTTTAATCAAAACCTGCCAGCACCCAGAATTTTACTGCACTCATCTCCATGTGAAACAAGGTGACAGAGGAAGACCCAGTGGATGAGTAACTGTCCTCATAAAAATGGAATTAACGCCAATAACTGCAACTATCAAACAAACATACACTCCTGACAGAAACAAAACACATTACAATAATATTAGCCATTGATATAATAGATGAAATAGGCCAGCTCAGAGTAAACATTGATATAATAGATGAAATAGGCCAGCTCAGAGTAAACATTGATATAATAGATGAAATAGGCCAGCTCAGAGTAAACATTGATATAATAGATGAAATAGGCCAGCTCAGAGTAAACATTGATATAATAGATGAAATAGGCCAGCTCAGAGTAAACAGAGTAAACCATTAAATATTGCTGGAGAGTTAAACTGCAGAATGAATATACAAAACAACAAAGCAAAAGTAATAGTGGAGAAGTTGCAGGAAGAAGACTTTATCCTATTAAACAATCCCAGCATACCTAAATATATTTTCCACAATGTCAAAGTACAATAGACTTCATAAAGGGACCAACTAGGGGTAATTATCACCTCTCTAGACTGCAGACCACACACTCTTCGGAAACATGTCCCTCTGGAAATAAACATCTAAGGAGCATGGCGAACAGCACAAGAAATATAGGAAGAAGCACTTGAGAACAACAGAGGTCGGGAAAGTGGAAGCAAAATCCACTGACATGAAACAAATCAAAATTCTAACAGACTATTTGCAGCTAGAGGAAGCAACAGAAGTGATAGGAGAACTCTTAAGACAAGCCGCCAATCCGAGGTAAAAAAAAAAAAGAAAAAATGGTTTAACACAGAGTGTTACAGCCTAAGAAAAGATGTACTGGAAAGTCTACCTCAAATAAAACACTGTGCAGAGAACCCTATACTCTTCAACGACAACAACAACAACAATAATAATAACAATATCTATAAGAAAACTGTGAAAGAAAAGAAGAGAACATTCTGGTCAGGAAAAGGAAAGAAACGAGTGAAGGAGCCTCAAAAGACCCATATATTGCACTATGCCCAAAAAACGAACTGAAATACATTGCATCACTATGAAAATACGGGAGATGCACTTTGACAACATACTAAACAAGAAAGGACTATGATGGAGACCAGAGGGCAAAGGGGACAATGCCACAGACAGCCATGGAATGGGCCCCATTGGCCTCAGAAGAGATAAAAGATGCCATTAACAGCACCAAGAACAAAAACACTGCAGGCCCTGACAGACTTCATAGTGAATATTTAAAAGACACTGCCCAAATACTAATGCTAATGTGGACAAAATTCTACAATAAAAGCACAGAAACAGTCTCCATTCCAGAACAGTGGAGACAGTCAATTCTAAAAGTGCTACATAAAGGGAAAGGAGACCCCAAGGACCTTAGCAAATACAGAGGCATGGCCCTACAAAACTTACTTTCAAGAAAGAATAAATAAAATAATCTACAAACACCTCCCCAAAAACCAAATGGGACTCAGGAAGGGAAGATCAACTCTTACTGCCATAGAATTCCTACTAAATAGCCTTTGGGAAGCCCTTGAAGACAAATGTTTCATGTGGTATTTATAGACTTTACAAAAGCCTTTGACTTTATAAACAGAAAATTAATGACCAAAAAACTAGAGGAAACACTAGGAGAAAACAATGTATGGACATGAATCATAAGTGCAATACTGTGATAGAACAAAATAAGGATCTCGACAAACTCTCCCTGTCAGAGTCAATACTCCAATCAAACAGTACTACAGGGGGACCCACTGAGTCCCATGTTATTTAGCATTGCAGCAGAAGGAGGGGGGGGGGGGGGGGTTAATCTCTCATGCATATGCAGATGATATCATAATATGCATACAAAGGACATTGCAAAGTTACAAGAAGTGATATACGATATGGAAGACTGGTGTGTCAAACACGGCTTCAGAATAAATGTGCTGACAAAACTATTTCACAAAACATTTAACAGAGAAAGCAATGCAAGCAGTAATGGCAATCCATGAAATACAATACATAAGATCCCTTAGCTTAGAAACAGCAATGGCATTATTCAGAGCCAAAATCTTCCCAATAATGACATAAGGCATAGAAATTATCGGACCATATCTTACAGTGAAAAACCTAACGACACTACAAACAGTGAATGTGGCCTATATAAAGAAAGCAATAGAAGTGTCCAAAACAACACAATCCATACTTTTATACCTCCTGGTGCAGCAGCCCTTCCTTGCTGAAGACCTATGGACAAACCTGATGCTAACCAACAGCAATGCTTTGAAAAATCTACTTAAAACATTGAAGGAAAAAAGGGAAGACATTTTACACCACAGGCACCATGATTGATTGAATGTGGACAAAGGAAAAATTCAAAATGAGACAAGTGATTACCAAAATGACAGTCCATGGTTTCCACTACCTTATTTGCAACAACACATCATATCATGAAACAAACACAACATGTGAGTGTAAACCATGTCATCAAATACGCAAACATTACCATATAGAGCTTTGTACCTAAAGCCCCACTGAACCCATATAAAAGACATGTCTGGTGGAACTCAGAATGTGACAAAATTCATGAAGAAAGACATCACGCATGGTTAAAATTTCAAACACACAAAAACAGAAGAAAATGCAACCAACCTAAAAAATATCAGAAAAAGTTCACACAAATTATCAGGCAAACCAAGAGACAATCACAGAAAGATCTAATCAACTCAATAGAAGAAAATTACCACAAAACCAGTTCCAGATACTTTTACAAAATGTTTGGAAGACAATTATAAAAATTTGCCCCACCCACATTAATGCTGAAAAGGGAAGATGGAAAAATGGCACATAATGACAAGGAAAATGCCAAAATCATGGCAAAAGCATTTAGCAAACTTTTGAATTGGGAAGAACCCCAGGAACTTTTAGCAATTAATACAGACACATCCATCAAGACTCCACCTGCTCTCACAAATCCTCCAACAATCCAAGGGGTGGAAACAGCACTCAGAGCGATGAAAAATTATAAGGCAGACCAAGTTTTTGCAGAAATATGGAAATATGCCAGTGGTACAGTTCGAACATCCTTACACATAGCCCTAACAAAAATCTGGATAACAAAATTTTTCCCAAACACTGGACCACAGCCATAATCCACCTACTGCACAAAAAAAGGAAATAAAAGCAAGCCAGATAATTACAGAGGTATCTCTCAGAGTGCACATACAAGATTTTCTCCAGAATCCTATACAAGAGGATCAAAGAGCAACTAGAGGAAGAATTAGGTAAATACCAAGGAGGCTTCAGACCTTTGAGAAGCTGTACAGATCAGATAATCACTTAAAAATTAGCTGTAGCATATAACAAGAAATGAAATAAACTTCTTGTAATAAATTTGGTGGACTTTAAAAAAGCATATGACTGTGTCCATATACCTTCAATGTTAAAAATCTTAAGAAATTTTGGGCTCCATACAAAATTAATCAAATTGATAGAACTCACCTTAACCAACACTGTATCAAAAGTCAAGTTCAGGGGGAACTCTCTGAGCCATTCATCATATAAACAGTTTTAAGACAAGGAGACTGCTTGGCACCCCTGCTGTTCAACTGTGCTTTAGAACACATAGACGGAATGGTACAAGACTAACCCAAAGAACATCCAGATTGGAAGACTTGAAGACAACATAAGTTTAAATTGTCTAGGATTTGCTGATGACCTTGCTCTCTCGTCCAACAGTATTCAGGAAACCAAACAACAAATTATCTCACTACATGAAATAGCACAGAAAATTGGTCTTGGAATATCCTTTGAAAAAACAGTCATCTTGTTAACTGACCCACCACTCAAAATTACCATAGGAAACCAAGAAATCTAAAGTGTAGATAAATTTAAATATCAGAGAAATCATAACAAATAATCTCAACAAAAAACCAACATTGCATAACATAATAAACTAATTGACCAGAGCACAATATATCACCAAGAACACCTTCAACAAAAAGAGCCTGTCAATAGCAACAAAATTAAAACACTAAAAAACAGCTACTCAACCAGAAATAACATACGCAAGTGAAACCATCTTCAAAACAACTAACACTGCACAAACAGACAAAATACTAAATAGAGAGAAGAATCATCAGAATGTGCGTCAACAAATCATGCCAGAAAGATGGACACTGGAGACTAGTTACAAATGAAACAGTCTACAAGGAAGTATAACTGGTGATGAATACAATCAGGAAGAAATGCATTTCATTTTTTGGACATCTAATCAGAACACCAGAAAACAGTATCATCAGGAGAATAGAAAAATTGTGGAATAGTAAGTGCAGCATTAAGTGGATTACAGAAATCAAGGAAGTTATGGATGAGCTACAAATTACATTGTAAGACCTAAGAAACAAAACTGACAACATCAGGAAACTCACAGACAAACAAACCAGACTGCAAATGAGAATCAACAAGCAGACAATAGGAAGGGTGATTTCCAATGAAGAAAGAAGGGTGATATCCAAGAGAATGAAGTTCTGGGCTGACAGGAAACTGAAAAATTCTTTGTATAAAGTTGTCTAGAGTGGTCCAATGAAGGCCATAAAATGTAAATAATAATAATTATCTTTATACTTTGAATTTGTATGGCTATTTGGCAGCAGTAAACTATTATTATATTTACTGCTGAACTAGTAGAGTCAGACAGGAGCAAAATTTGAATTTCACATAATGAATATGTATGATGCTGCTTTTTGAATGTTTAAGAGCTTCCTTTTGATGGGAATTTTCAAGATTCTATAGGCATATTTTACCAGATTTTGTTGTACCTCATTTTTCTGAAAGCGTACTAGTATATCAATTAAAATATTGCAGGCAAACAGACCTGATGTATCAGCAAGTGGTACCTATTCAAATGATCTACAAGTCCTTGTTACACATGTGTAAAATAATAACTTTTGGTATTGCAGTATAAGCATGAAATGGTACTAACTGCATGAAAGAAAAAACTGGCCATTCTTAGGCTGTGTGTTAGTGAACAGTAGAAAACTTCCCATTTCCTAAAGTTATTTGCCAACAGCCACCCCTCAGAACCATATGGTACTGCTAACAAAACTAAGGGCTGGGTCTTCATGAAATAGTGTGTTGGGTGACAGCACATGTACAATACAGGAAACAGAAGATAACAGCAAGGCACTAAATTAGGGCCATTGCTGTTTCTGGTTTATGTCAATGACACTGGGAGGGGGTGAATTTGGGATTAAAAATATGACAGTGCACAAGGAAGGAAGCAACTTAGAAGAATGAGAAGGACTTAGAAGTCATTAGAAACTGGACCCAGAGAAATGGAATGTTAGCAAATGCAGAGGAGAGGCTACTGGCCTCATTCTCAAATAGCAGGAGTGCTGTAAGACATGAGTACAAGCTAGGAACTGACAATGTCATAGCATGACAATGTTGATACTGGGGGGTTACACTGGGTGCTGCAAAACTACACTGGGGACTATATATACCGTATTTACTTGAATCCAAGCTGCACTTTTTTTCCGGTTTTTGTAATCCAAAAAAACCACCTGCGGCTTAGAATCGAGTGCAAAGCAAGCGGAAGTTCTGAAAAATGTTGATAGGTGCCGCCACAACTAACTTCTGCCTTCGAATGTATGTAGCGCTTACACAGGCATCCTTTGTAGGCACAAAGATAAATACTGGTGCCAAAACCTCTGATTCAGTAAATAAAATTAAAAAAAAAATTGGAAGACGAGCATTTTTCTCCGCCCGAGTTTCGACCACTGCATTTTCATACATTATCCAATGAAGTAAATACAAATTCCGTATTGTTCATCTTCGAATTTCAATGTACTACGAAAGTCCGACTGGTAATACTGGGATTTTTGTCAATATGGCCAACTCTACGTTCTGAATTTTTTCCTACCTGTGAGAAGAGATGGTTGCTAATAGGAACCTGATGAAATGTGAATCACATGCAGTATTCTCTTCACCACAAGAATAATACGAATATAAACATTTTGCCATGTATTCTTTCGTGTTTGCTTCTATCTCATTTAAATCCTGTCTGCCAAATAAACTATGAAACTAGAGTGAGACAACAGCAAACGCGGAAGAATATACGTATTGTGTCATGTTTATATTCGTATTACTCTTATGCCTAATAGTGATACAGTCAGAAATGAAGCACGGCAACTGACTAGATTTTTAAATCTAAGACGACTAATTTCTGTGCAGAATTTGATGTACTAAAGAAGCGGCCGCAAAGATTTTCAAACGGAGAAAAATTTTCGACAAACTCTCGTTCAGAACATGTTATATCATACGCAGTCTATTATTTGGTTCTTGTTGATCATTATCAAAGAAAGCAGCAGTGTAAGTAACAACAAATAGCAGTCTCTTGCCATTGTTTCGCTAATGTGACGATTCCTCTCTTTTTTTAATTGTAGGCGGCGGTAGCGCGCACAGAAGCAAGCCATGCCGCGAGCAGCGACAGGCCGTAAACACGCACTATCAGAATGCGACAAACAATGCATGACAGTATAGCAATGCATTTACAGCTTAGAGTGACTGACGTAAACACCTATAACATTGAAAACAGCACTTATCAGATCAAAGCAAAATAAGCAATCGATTCAAACCAGATAAGCACGTGAAAAAGGAAGGGTATCCGTATAAATACGGACGGAGCGCCTGACACATAGCAATGGCTACCTGGTAAAGCTTAACTGCTAAGCTTTCGACTCAAATCAAACTACTGTAGCTGTATCGTCATTCATTCGACCTAAATTGAGTCTCATTACAATGGACCAACTTTGTTTAGATTTGGAATTGCGGCCTAAAACTTTTCTCCCCCCTTGAATTTCGAGTCTCAAATTTCAGGTGCGGCTTAGATTTGGGAATTTTTTTTTCCCTTATTTCGAGTCTCATATTTCAGGTGCGGCTTAGATTCGAGTGCGGCTTAGATTTGAGTAAATACGGTAGGTAAGTCAGTAAACAAGACATGTAGGTAAGTACCTGCACATGTTAAAAGAGTTCTGAAGGCTGCAAGCAAGGGTACAAAGGAGAAAGTCTATGTGTCTCCTGTAAGGCCCCAGTTGGAATATGTTTCAGGGGTATGGGGTCCCTAGCAAACATATGTTTGAAATCATATGGAGTGAAATGGATGGCAGCCTTGTACGTAATTGGACAAGTCTTGTCATTGAAATGATTAACAAACTGAAAGAGGTAGACTTGGAGGTATTAACCAAACATATGTGGGTGACGTATAACAGTGGCTAGACACAGAAGATTATGGTTAATAGGATAAGGGTAAATTTAATTTTATAGTAAGTTATTGTGTAATACTAAGTATATAATGCAATTATTGGATGCAAAAACGTCACTTTGGCAACAGCCACATTTGTGAGCAAATAATTATCCATCCATCCAACCCATATTGCCAGGGTCCTGGCTGTACAGGCAATACTCAAACATCAGTCCAATAATTTGTTTGCATGCCATTTCTTTCAGAGTAAAATGAAGTTCCTTCAATGAACCGCAGCCTGTCAATGAAAGCTGACACTGACAATAAGTGGATTTCAGCTAATTAATTGCCTTTAAAGCTCAAACACTCAATGTATTCAGATCAGAACTTTTACAATTCTGCCACTCACTATGTAAATAAATCATGAAGACATTTTTACCTTGTTAAATACTTGGAAGTACAATTTCATAACAAAATCTGTTTCAAGAACCATACCCCAAAATTACTGTAAGATTTAAACTAAACCATTGATATCATCATTGTCAGCCATTAGTGACACAACCAGAACCTGACATTTATTTTACCTCCATTCCACAATGTCACATTGTATACTTTACAATTACTACTGGTTGTGTAGATGCATGGTACCAAATTGTACACTACTCCTTTGCCACCCACAACTCAGTTTCAAGGGGGATGAAACTGTATGGTCTAAGGCTATTCAGAAAAAAAACAGCAATGGAAATTCACAGAAACTCTGCTCTCATGATGAATTAGATCTGTAAACATTTAGTGTCACATATAGACAAGTTCAACTCTACCCAGGCAACACCCTTCTCTCTCTCTCTCTCTCTCTCTCTCTCTCTCTCTCTCTCTCTCTCTCTTTTTAGCATAGGGTATAAAGTGCAAGTGAGTGTAGGAAGTAAAGTTTTAAGAAGACCAAAAGGGTTACTTATAGGTAGCAGTCATAAGAGGGATTGTTACAACTAGTTCATAACTATGTGGAAATAAGTATTTGCATTTTTCTGCTACCACTCACAATTATTTTATGTTTAATTTAACAAACTGGAAAGTGTTTCAAGCCTGTTTTGCTTATCAGCTGTTTATGCATGTTACTTAAAAATAAAATGTCTTACTCTAAATTAACCTACTCTCAGGGAAAGGGATATTCGCAAATGAGTGTTAGTGATACATTGCCTTCACTCACATCACACCTGCAATGGTTTGTATATGAATGCTTCTAGTAAGAAACTACTTGTACATTTGACTGTCAGAATCCTCCAGTCTGATCAAAACATTATCTACCCTATCCCAGCGATTTCAAATATGTTCATCAGGCTTTTTTTAAAGTAAATTCATCTGGAAGAGTTGCAGAATAGATACAGTAATGAACAGCTATAGGTACTAGTACAGTGCGTACTGCAGCTTGGACAAAGCCAAGGATATTAAAGAAAATATATTCAGTGCATTCTCTAAAACATGACACATAAGAGATGTATATCCACTGACAACAATAAAAGCAAACAAAAGAATGAAGCACAAATTATTTGGATCATTAATAAACAAGGGAAAAAAGAAACTTAGTCATCCAAATGAAATTGAGAGCCACCAGAAAATAGCTCTGGCAGAAATGGACATATTTTCAAATCACTGGAAACCCAATTCATTCCTCCTAGTGGCTAAGAACACTGCACCCAGAAATAAGGAACCAAATGCAGATGGTTTAGATTTACATGTGCAGACATTGTATGCATCACTGACATGCACTAGTTGCCGAATTACAATTTCTAAGGAGATTACAGAAGTCATTAGGTCACTAAATTCTGCTGGCTATGGTAGCATTTCTAGCAGGATATCAATATCTTGTGCTTATTTCACAGGATTATTCTCAGGCTATCTTTGTATTCAGTCAGTGACTTCGTGCATATTTCCTGAAACAGTTCAATATTCCATAGTGATATCTATGAGACTGACAAATCACCACTCACTACAGATTCCTTCCAGTCTTTTTAGAAGTGTTTGACAAAGTGCGATATGATAGGATACCGACTTATTTAACGAAGCAGAATGTACTAACTGCCTCTCAATTTGGCTTTCTTAAAGGACCCTCTACACAGAAAGCAATTCAAGATCTCTCAAAGTACTAGCAGAAAACAAGAAAAATTATCCTGTTGGTTATTCTGTGACAATGCCAAAGCCTTTGCATGGATCACAAAATTCTACTCAGGAAACTGAATTGTTATGGCATTATAGTATCCCAATTGTGTGGATGCAATCATATCTCCATAACAAAAGCAGAGGATCTCAGTAAGAGACTGTTTTGGGCAAGAAAATAACCTCTCAGAAAAGAGGAACATAAGACATGGAGTGCCTCAAGACTTGGTACTGGGCTCACTAATTCTAACCTAGATATATGACCTTCCAGTGGCTTTAAAGGGTGGTTTGAAAACTAATATTTTCTAATAACTCAAACATACTAATGAAGGTTCCAAACTCAACCCTGGCGAAAGTTCATATAAAGTAATGACCTTTTAGCACCAGAAGCAGACATTAATGATCATATGCTGAATGACACACTATGTGTAAAATTCGTTGGGGGCAAGCTGAATAATAGAAAATTGAGTCATCACATAGACAAACTAATCAAGAAGCTCAGTTTTGTGTATTTATTCCCTTAGAAACACCCCTCACTGTGTTGACCTAAAGACTGGAGTGTTGGCTTTGTTTGTGTATTTTCACTCCCTGTT
Source organism: Schistocerca cancellata (assembly GCF_023864275.1). NCBI lineage: Eukaryota > Metazoa > Arthropoda > Insecta > Orthoptera > Acrididae > Schistocerca > Schistocerca cancellata. The sequence goes on from NC_064627.1 coordinate 266,956,558, forward strand.
TCATGTAATTATTTTCTGAGGCAGTGCACCTAAGTGCAAAGTAAATGACCATAGATCTTGCACATGCCATTTTAAGAATCTTTGAATTGTTACATTCACTTCCCAATACATGTACACCTCAATGGTTTTGGCTCCTGATAATCTGTTTCAACTGAACTATGATATACACAGTCACAATACAAAACAAACATAACTTTCATGTAGTGTGTCTCTTCGTCCAGGGTTCAGAACGGAGTTATCTACCCTGGTGGTGAGATGTTTAATAAGTTTCTGTCTAACACAGCAAGAAACTGAGAATCCCTGAAAAAATTAAAAAGTACCTCATTAGCCACTCTAATATTATCTGAATAACTAGATTCATGGACTGAAAGGTTCCACTAGCCACAGGACAAGTAGCAAAGTGTGTTATAAAGACATTTCACAAGTAATAAGGTACTGTATAGGGGCTCAGTATTTACAGAAATGTCAAAAATAGTATTTTTTTAGAAAAGCCCTGGTAAACCTAATAAAATAAGTACTAAGCTACTACTAGCATATAAAAAGCAACTATTTAGTAAAACTGAGGAGGCAGCATCTTTTTTCAAACTATCAGCTATTGTACTAAGCTACTTGATTAAATTTAAATGGCGTAAGTGTTTTTGTATTGTTTTATGGTGTGAAAACAACCTTAGAAGATCAAGAGGTAAGGTAAGTTAAAAGCGACTATGTTTGGCCCAATAAATGGAAGGAAAGAAAGAAAAAGCTAAAAGCAAGTACTTTCCTTAGAGAAAGGTCCACAAAATATGCCACAAAGATAGCAGAATTCCTGAATCAAACATTGAATCTCCTTTGCTGTATTGCTACAATGTATAAAAAGTAAAATGCACCTGAAAGCCATGTGTCTTCACTAAAATGGCCAACAGCTCAGATGGCAAACATACAATGCAACACAAACCATTACAAAAAGGGTATTGGGTCAGGACATGGCACCCTATCAAAGGTTGATGACGATGAGCACAAAGTATTGAGGGATCACCACAGTCATGGCTAAAATGACTGTGCCCAATATGTAACCTAGTTTATATGATCTCATGATCAGAGGGCCAAGAGGTCGGCCAAGCCATTGGGAGAGGTTCAATTTCCTGTAGCTTGTTCCTTTGAAGAGCAGACCAGTGATGATGCCAAAGTGATACCATCTGCCAACAGATGGCAACACAGAGATCTGAAGGAATGGAAGAGCTAGTAAGCCGAGATAGCAGGACTGCAGCCTTGGCAGCAGTATCAGCAGCCCCATTTCCTTTCAGATTGACATGACCAGAAACCCACATGAACATCATGATGGCTCCCTCAACGGCAAGCAAGTGGAAGCTCTCTTGGACCCATTGCACTCAGGTATGGACTCTGTACACCCCATTGATGCTCTGCAATGCACTGAGAGAATCCGAGTATATGACAATTAAAAAGCCTGTGTTACCGGATACACTGGGTGGTCTGATAGAGGGAAGAGAGCTCCTTTGTAAAAATTGAGCAGTTTTCTGGAAGCCAATACTGAAAATATCCGGTACCCATGATGAAGGCATACCCAACACTATGGTCAGCCTTAGAGCCATCAGTGTACACAAAGGTATTATTAATGTGTGTGCGAAGGTCAAGAAATTTATAGTGATAGATCTGATCTAGAGTGGTGACCTTTGGAAGCAAATGAAGTTCAAGATGAACACAGGCCTTCTCATGAAGCAAAAGCAGAACCAATTGGGAATGTGGCAGGTAGCATGAAGTTCAGCTGATGGAGCAGTAGCTGAAAGCGAACTCCGGGAAGTAACAGGAGAAGGGTGCACCTCATACTAGCAGTAAAAGGAGTCACTGAAAAAGATGACATAGGATGGGTGGCCGGACATGGCAGACAAGCGGCATGCATATCCATTGGGGAGGACAGCACGCCAGTATGATAGTGCTAGTTCAGCATCATCTGCACAGATACTCTCAACTCTGCTATTGTAGAAGGTGCCAGTCACCAAATGTATTCCACGATGGTGGATTGTGTTAAGGTGGCACAATATGGACAGACATGCACAGGAATAAACAAAACACTGGTAGTCTAATTTCGAACAGACAAGGGATCAGTACAAATGGAGGAGGGTGGTCCTGTCCTGTCCTCTCTCCATGAGGTACTGATTAGGACACGGACACTGAGGGACCAGGCACAGCATGTTGCCAAGTAAGACATGTGGGACAACCAAGAAAATTTCCTATCAAGTGTGAGCCCCAAGAATTTTGTTGTTTCAGTGAACAGAAGAGCAACAAGCCCAAGATGTAAAGATGATGGAAGAATGCTATTGCACCACCAGAAATTCATACAAACAGTTTTGCAAGTAGGAAAGCAAAAGGTATTGTTTATGCTCCACAAGTAAAGATGATTGAGACATCACTTAAGATGCTGCTCAAGGCGACAAGTCCATGGGGAAATGCAATAAATCACAAAGTCGTCAACAAAAAGGGAGCTGGAGATGACTGGCAAGAATCAGTCCGTAATAGGGTTAATGTCTTAAGCAAAGAGGACAACACTCAGGTCATATCGTTGAGGCATGCCCATTCTCCTGAAAAAAAGTCCAACAAAGCTGAACCCACACGTATCTTGAAAATTCTGCCTTTTAAAATTCCTGAAGGAAATGTGACAGGTGGCCTCAGAAGCCCCATATGTGTAGAGTACAGAGGGTATCAGTCCTCCAGCAGTGTCATAGGCTTTCTCCTAATCAAAAATCCCAGCCGTATTTCTGCAGAAAATCATTAATAATACGGGTTGACAAACTGATGAGAGGGTCAACTGCCAAATGGTGCACTTGAAATCCACACTGCGCAGTGATTAGTAGAGTGCAAGACTCTAGACACCATGCCAGCTGGCTATGTATCATATGTTCCATCACCCTACAAACACAGCTGGTGAGAGAAACCAAGCAGTAGCTAGAAGGGACAGTGGCTTCATGGCAACATCTAGGAAATGTGCCAGCTTCTCAAATGTGATTGTACATATGAAGAAGAAAGTGCTTGCCCACAAGAGAAAGGTGCTGCAACATCTGAATGCGAACACTGTCTGGCCCAAGGTGGAAGATTGGGATGAAGTGAGTGTGGACAAGCTCCCTCACAGTGGAGGTGGCACATGATTCTGAGAGAAGAAGGATGTCATTCGAGCCTACTCTACTCGTTTCTGAGGGAGGAAGGTGGGGTGATAATGGGTGGAGCTTGAAATCCCGAAAAAATAGTGACCCAAGGTGTTGGAGATAGCAATAACCTCCACAGTGACATCATCTGTTACGGTCAGGTCAGATATCATTCCATGGACCCTCGTCCCAGAGAGGTGATGGAGGTTGCCCCAAAAGATGGAAGAGGGAGTGAACCTGTTAAAAGAACTAGTAAATGAAATCCACCAAGCTTTTTTGCTATCTGAAGAATGTGACAACCTGCACATGCAACTGTTTATAATGAACGCAGTTCATCACCACAGGATGGTGGTTAAAAATGGGGAGAGCACGTCTCTGTGCATGAATCGTTTTGTAGTGGGCCTCAGTCCAGTTCTTATTGCTCCATGTCCCAGTCCCCTGGGACACAGACTGATAAATAAAAAGTGTGAGGTAAGGAACATTCTGCAGTGGTAAGGTACTCTACCTGGTCATTACAACTGGGGAAACATTGTTTGTCAAAGGTCACCAAGGAAGAGAAAGCCTCCAGTCAGTCTTAGAAATCTGCCAATTGAGTTTACATGCAGGTGGGTTAGGAGGTAGCAAACTGATAGCACATGGGAAACGGCTGCTGGAGTATGTGTCAGAGAGAACAGACCACTCGAGATCATGAGCAAGCTGGACAGGGCAGAACGAGAGGGAATGGAAGTAGGTGTGGGTGAGGTCTGATAGGAACATGGGTGCTCCAGGGTTAAGGCAGATGAGGTTGAACTGATTGAGGGAACCTCTCTGACAGGTTCTGGAGGAGTCCCAAAGGGGATGGTAGGCGTTAAAGTCTCCAAGTAGCAGAAAGGGGTGTTGGATCTAACCAATAAGCTGGAATAAGTAAGTCCTGTTGACAACAAATGATGGAGGGATGTAGACGCTACAAAGAGAAAAAGTTAAACAAGGAAGAACAATGCAGAATGTAACAGCTTTCAGCTGTGGATTCAATGAGATGATTTGGCTATGGATATCATCCCGGGTGAGCAGCCCGACTTATCCATGAGATGGAATGCTGTCCTCTAAGGAGGTGGGGGGGGGGGGGGGGGGGGCGCTGGGAAGGTCAAAGCAGATTGGAAGGAAATCCGTGAGAGGTCAACACAGTCATGAGGACACAATTTTTATTTCTTCAAGGCAGAAAAAAAAACAAGGCACTGAAATTCCAAGAGCAGTCATAATGCCTCCTTGTTGGATCTAATTCCACGAACATCCCATTGGAGAAGAGTCATAATGTGGAATGGGGAGGAAGAAACAAATGAAGGACAGTCACCTCAGAGGCTGCCAAGTACCAGCTTTCAAAGACTCACTGCTACAGGTTGCAAAGGCTGGAGAATCCAGTTTCACTACATCTACAGAGATGTCATTATTCTCCCTGGGTTGGCCTGTAGATTCCAGGGCAGGAAAATGGTAGGCAGTGCGCACCAGTGAAAGAGTTCAGCTGGATGAGGATATCATGTGGTGACACTGTTGACAAGGATCTCAGAGTCAGGAAGGAGAAGATCATTTGCCTTTGTTTGATTTATTAGAGCCTTTAAGTTGGCAAAAGAAGAATCTGACATTTGTTGGCTGGAGGGATGTAAAAAGTCTTAATGGCAGTATTCCTTTTGTTCCTTTCAGCCTGCTGGTTGTGTAGCAGGTGATTTCACAGTTGAGGGCAAAGATTTGGTAGCTTGTTGTGCAGCAGTAGGAGGAGGCAGGGATGCTACCATGATACTGGATTAATTCACAACTGCAGTACTAAATCAGAGGTCACAAGTCTGCCTGACCATGTCCTTCATGGAGTGAGGCATAGCAAGAATGGAACTGTAAGTACCAGATGGTAAAAAACAGGGCATTCGAATAGCAAACATCTTGTGAGTGACAGGGTAGGTCCCTTGTCCCAGGTCTCCTGGATGGCCCACTGATCAAGAGACATGGGACACTGGAACAAGGCAGCATGCTCACCATTGCAATTGATACAGTGGGGAGGAGGAAGTGGGCAATTGCCCTTGTGAGCATGTCTACCACAAGTAACACATCTGGCCATGTTTTGCCAGGACATGTGAATGTGGTAACAACATTGACACTGGTAGTAGTGCATTGAGTTTCGAATGTATGGTCAGACTGTGATGACTTCATAGTCTCCTTTAAACTTCAATGGATGAACTACTTGATCAAATATGAGAGAAATAGTGTGTGTAGGCACTAAGTTTGGATCAACCTTTTTCATTGCCCAACAGACCACAGTGACACCTTGATCAGAGAGATAATTTTCGATTTCTCCCTCAGTCAGACTATCACACAGCCAAGTGTAAAGAACACCATGTGAAGAATTCAGTGTATGATGAACATCGACATAAACAGAATAGCTGGGGAGGCGTGAAGTTGTAACCAGTTAGTTGTTGGGCTTGAAAATCACAATTGGTCTCCAGAAGTAAAGTCCCATTTTGTAAGTGAAAGCAGGGTTTCACAGGGCCTGCAACTGCATCAACAACTTTCTGAATAATAAATGGGTTAACCATACCAAAGGACTGACCTTCAGTATTTGATACTACAAGGGAAGGATATGCAGCTAGGAGAGTCTTAACCTTTAGCCTTATTCTGTTTACGTTTAGCAGACAGACTGAGATGGTGATTAACTCATTGTGAAAGAATCCCCCCACCCACCTTAGGTGACTGTCCAGACTGTCACACCTACTGAACTCCAGACAGAGGGGCCAGTCACCTGCTACAAATGAAACGCATGAGCCAGTCTTCAGGAGGGCACAGGGAGGAAGAAAAAAAAAAAAAGAGATCTCAAATGCCAAAGCAGAGGAAGGGCAGGAGATGGAGAATGAAGAAAGAAAATATGCAGATGGACTTTTCCAATACTAGGCTACCTAAATTTCGGAATGCATTCCCAAAAACACACAAGACATGGAGTACAAAAATAATAGCACGAGGATAAACATGCAGCACATACAGGGAAGAGATGCTGCAAGTGCTGGGAGACCATCTTAGCCAGTAACAAACTCCCCAAAGATTGGTGAGCTCCTGACAGGCATAAGTGTGAATAGCATTAAGCAGCATAGTGAGAGTTTATTGCTAATATAATATACAGGTTAAGTTTCTACCATGTCTATCTTATTTTAATGTATGCCTTAACTTGGTCCACAACATTGAATATTCTTGTTTATAAGATCTATGGAACATGATGAATGAATGAATGGCGCACTTGCATATGTAACAATTAGTGCTAGACAGTTAAAGAAAGTCTATGCCTTCAAAGAACAGCTGAAGAGCAAAAGGTTGCATTTGTCATTACCAACCAAGGCAACAGTTTCTTTCAGAAATATCTGTAGCACCTCCAATACATTAAAATGTGTGTCACAAACCACAAATGAAGTTAGCTTACCTAAGATGTGGCCAGTAAAAGTATACTGAACTATGTGTTTCATAATTACTATCTTAATATGAAGCTAGCTAACATTTAAGACACTCACAGTTATTACAGCCAAGATTAATACCTTTACACACTTTCTCCCCACATCAACAGAATGCAAATTTAAAAATGCTTAAAACCCGTAGATCAAATTTTGTTAGACCTATGTGTAGATGTAAGTTTATGCACTGATGAACAATATTACCAGTAATGTCTGAATGACCTGCTACACCAGCGTTATTAATCAGGATATCAACACCTCCAACATTTTCATATATCCATTTGAATGCATTGACAATTTGCTCTTCATTCCTCACATCACAATGTACAGCATGCAGCTTGCCTGGAGCATCCTTCATTTCCAGTGCCTAAAAAAATAAATGAAAAATAAGAATAAAAATCAGAGGCTTGGTCAGTCAAAGTTTATAAACTTTGCATTTACATTGCAAGTATGCTGTCGGATATTTAATTGTAGTACAGAAAGGACTATCTTTTGATACGCAATGTCAATAGAGTATATATATATATTTAGATGAACATCCAAATTTTTGGAGATGGATAAACATTGTGAAAACTTACACAACTGCATCACAATGGTCCAAACTACAACTGTATCCACTCACACTGGGAATATCAATTTAGTGAAAAGATAAAATTTTCTTAACTTTGAATAGAGATTGTGTTTATATTAATTCTTACTCGTTATATCTTGAACAATAACATTAAGTTATTATATAGTTCTGTTTATTAGGCCTTTTAAAGCAGTTGTGTTTCTTATTTATCACGAAATATATCTGGAACTTTTACAGAGAATGAATAGTTAAATTGTCTTCAGTTTCAGCAATTGAGAAACTGAGTACTTGAATTTATTTAGGTTAATATTTTTCTTTTGAGCTATGAACTGCAACTTTAATATATTGAGGATATGCTACAGATATTTTGTGGGCAAACACTGCAGACAAAACTACCTTATACTGTTGCCACTACCCTACCACAAGACCATTTGCATACTTTTACAAGAAGAATCAATTATTCTGAATCATTGTGTGAGGGTAGCAGTGCATTTTTTGAATACCGAGTAAAAATAATCTCGGAAACTAATTTCTCAGCTATGCACTATTTCAAAAAGAATGCTGCTCATTCAGAGAACTGATTTGTTACAATGAATGTGATGTGCTTCCCACATCACACAAAAAATGAACCTGCATTATCAGCTCTAGTTGGAACCCAGTGGCCCATCTGCACAAAAAAAAATTAAGGCCCTAGATTACATCTAGAACTTGCTGGGACAGAACATTAATTACTCTGTAATTCTTCAAGCTTTCCCAGCGAGGCATCATCATCTTGATTATTCAGGTTTCTGCCAGTTATTTGCATCTTTCCTGCATGACATTTGAACTGCGCGACTTGCAGTCTTCTTCAGGTGCTGTCTGACACTGATTCCTGTGTGGAACAAGTCCAGTATTTATCCCTACATTGTGCTAGGCATTCCCTCTGCAGTCCACGCCGCATCTGGTGCTCTGTCCGTGGTTTGCACTGACCAATAGCAACAGCTGTAGCGTTTTCTTCTATCCGTGGCTATTCCAAACACTGTGCATCTACTTCATGGTTAATATCCATTGTCAGTATAGCAGAATTAAGTTGTGAATAGCTATAGCCGAATTAAGTTGTGAATGGCGTCAAAGCTGTGAATTAGGACGTCCTGTTACCGTGCTGTGTTGTGTTAGGCATTCTGCCCAAAGTTCTTGCCCTCAAGAGTGGCTGCAATGCTATTCTCAGGCCAACTGTGTTTAAACTCTCACTCAAGACTCTAAAGAGCATCCTCAGATACTGAGTCAGTTGTCTGAGGTGCCATTTCACGTATGTCCTTTTGTTACACGTACTGGGCTGTTATCTCTAATTCCATCCTTATAGTTGTCTCCCTTGGGGTTTGGATGTTGCCTGCATTGCATCTTCAGAAGATCGAGTGCTGCATTCCAAGCCAAGCTCAGTTGGAAACTGGTGTCCCAGTTAATGAGATTCTCTGCAACCTTAATCTCAATAGATTCTTTGATGACACTGTCCCAGTATCTCAATGTTTGTGTTAAAATCTTGGCATTGTACTTCATAGAATGAGTTCTAAACAATGCTCAGCAATCGTTGACTTGGTTGCCTGTCTCAATCTTGTGTGCCTTTGGTGCTCTTCACACCTGTTGTCAACGGTCCTGGTCATCTGGCCGATGTATGCCATACCATATTCACATGGTACATGGTAAACGCCAGGTTTCTGTTGATGCAGGTCATCCTTCACACTCCCTAGTAGAGGTTGATGGAACACTCTTAATGTTATGTTTGTGGAGAATTCTGCTGATTTTGGCAGGTATCATCCCCACATATGGCAAATGTGCAACCTTTCCCCCCATTTCTTCTTGTACCTTCTCAGGAGCCTCTTGTGGGGAAACAGGATGCAGCACCTTTTGAAGATCTTGAAATGGGTACCCATTTTTGTAGCACACAGATTGTAGATGTTCTATCTCCATCGCCAAATCATTTGGTGAACCAGTGTTCCGAGTCCACCATTTTTCTATGCCAGGTGGTGGCAACTGCTGGCTTGCAGGTACAAGTCGATGTGAGTGGGTTTGTTGTACACACCGTGACTGAAGGTACCATCTTCCTTCCTCCTAACTAGTACATCCAGGAAAGGGAGTACTCCTTGCTTCTCCAGTTCCATGGTGAATTTAATGTTAGGGTGGCTTGAGTTTAGGCGGTCCAAGAAAACATCGAGCTTTTCTCTCCTGTAGGGCCATATGACAAAGGTGTCATCCATGTATCTAAAGAAGCATTTCAGTTGATCTGGGGCTGATGTAAGTGTGTCTTCTTCAAATCATTCCATAAAGAGATTGGCCATCACTGCAGAGAGCAGGCTGCCCATTGCCACCCCTTCCGTTTGCTCATAGTACTGACCCCCATACAGGAAGTACATTGAAGTCAGTATGTGTCTGAATAGGTCCAGGAATGCACCATCAAACTTTTCTCCAACAAGCTCAAGTGAATCGTTCAAGGGTACGCAGGTGAACAGGGAGACCACGTCGAAACTGACCATAATGTCAGAGTCGGAGATCTATAGCTGCTTGAAATGTTCTATAAATCCTCTTGAGTTGCGAATGTGATGGGCACACTTCCCCACATATGGTGAGAGCATCTCCTTAAGGTGTTGAGCAGTGAGGTAGGTGGCTGCGTCAATACTGCTGACTATTGGACGCAGATGAACCCCTTCCTTGTGCACCTTAGGGAAGCCATAAAATCTGGGTGGTACTGGTGCTTTAGCCCTTAGCTGCAGGTAAAGTCTGAATTTCAACAGATTTGTCATCCCCTTGATTCAGCCCATTCCCACATATGAAGCACATTGTGACCTTGAAACATCAAGTCAACTGATAAATTTTTGCAGACGTATTTAAAAGGCAGTCCTGGAATCTAATCTACTCATACTGCCTGTAGAACAAAGAAAAAATGTGACTTAATGTGCCTTTGTGAGAATATGCATTTCTTCCAGCATGTACCATATTTACTCGAATTTAAGCTGCACTTTTTTCCGGTTTTTGTAATCCAAAAAACCGCCTGTGGCTTAGAATCGAGTGCAAAGCAAGCAGAAATTGTGAAAAATGTTGGTAGGTGTCGCCACAACGAACTGCCGTCGAATATATGTAGCGCTACACAGGCATGGTTTGTAGGCACAAAGATAAATACTGGCGCCAAAACCTATGCGTCAGTAAATAAATTTAAAAAAAAAAGGTGGAAGACGAGCTTTTTTCTCCGCCCCGAGTTTCGACCACTGCATTTTCATACATTATCCAATGAAGTAAATACAAACTCCGTACTGTTCATCTTCGAATGTAGCAGAATTTCAATGTACTACAAAAATCCGACTGGCAAGACTGTTTGGGATGTTTGTCAATATGGCCAACTCTACATTCTGAAATTTTTCCTACCTGTGACAAGAGATGGTTGCTAATAGGAACTTGTATGAATTGTTAGTCACATGCAGTATTCTCTTCACCATAAGAAGAATACGAATATAAACATTTTGCCATGTTTTCTTTCGTGTTTGCTGCTATCTCATTTAAATCCTGCCTGCCTAATAAACTACGAAACTAGTGTGAGGCAACAGCAAACGTGGAAGAATATACATATCGTGTCATGTTTATATTTGTATTAAGTGAGACAGTCACAAGTGAAGCACGGCAGCTGATTAGATTTTCAAATCTAAGATGACTAATTTCTGTGCAGAATTTGATGTACTAAAGAAGCGGCCGCAAAGATTTTCAAACGGAGAAAAACTTTCGCCTAACTCTCATTCAATACATGTTCTATCATACACTGTCTATTATTTGGTTCTTGTTGATCATTATCAAAGAAAGCAGCAGTGTAAGTAACAACAAATAGTAGTCCCTTGCCACTGTTTCGCTAATTAGACGATTCCTCTCTTTTTTTTATTGTTAGTGGCAGTAGCGCGCACAAAAGCAAGCAAGCCATGCTGCGAGCGGCGACAGACCGTAAACACGCACTATCAGAATGCGACAAACAATGCATGACACAGTACAGTAATGCATTTTCATCTTAGAGTGACGTAAACACCTATAACAAAGAATACGGCACTTATCAGATCGAAGCAAAATAAGCAATAGATTCAAACCAGACTAATCACGTGAAAAAGGAAGGGTACCCATATAAATACGGACGGAGTGCCTGACACACAGCAATGGCTACCTGGTAAAGCTTAACTGCTAAGCTTACGACTCTAACCAAACTACTACAGCTGTATCGTCATTCATTCAACCTAAATTGTGTCTCATATTACAATGGAGCAACTTTGATTCGATTTGGAGGTGCGGCCTAAAACTTCTCTCTCCTCTTGAATTTCGAGTCTCAAATTTCAGGTGCCGCTTAGATTAGGGATTTTTTTTTCCTTTATTTCGAGTCATTTTTCAGGTGCGGGTTAGATTCGAGTAAATACGGTACACATCTGTCGATATGGAATGATTTCATCATCTGCATACTTTTCTTATAAATTTTTAACACAGTAGGGCTCACTCACTCAGGTATGCCATAGTGGATTTTATTTATCTTGCTGCAGAAAATCTATTTTTCTACTGTGGTCTGATATTAATTAACATGTTGAAAGACATTATGGCCCAAAAGCTCACTTTCTCATATATAGCCTAATACTTTTAGAGTTAAAATTTATGTACTGCTAACCTCATGATGACATAGAAATTGTAGGGGTTACGTAGTGTTGAAAGTAGTTGCCTCCTACTCTTTTGGACTTAACCCAACATGGTAATCTTTTTGGAAGGTCCTCATGTGTAGTATCAGAAGCTGCCGTAGAAACTGCACAATGTTTCAACAGGCAGGTGCTTGTAATCTCCAGGTGAGACAGTTAGGAGTTGCAGTGACTGCTAATCTCCCAACAACACCAATAAAGGTAAAGAGCAGCTGCCTTACTGGTGCAGGTTCCAGAACAGAACCTATCACTAAGCTCTGGGACCCTTCAGGCAATAGTTGTCTCCTTAATAGCACCTCTGGTCAAAATTATCTAATTTTATACTTCAATATCTGCTTGTATACTGCAAAAAAATGGAGACTTCATGCTGGAACATCAACAATGTAAGGAAAAGATAGATTGCTACTCACTGTAAATATGATGAGTTAAGAATGTGTGTGTGTTTCCTTTGCTGATTAAGGCTTTCGCTGAAAGCTAGTGTGTAAGTGTTATTTCATTGCACCTGTCTGCAACTCAACATGCTATCTTTACAGTGGGTAGCAACCGACACACATCAAAACAAGTTTCGCATCACCCTGGTTCCCAGAACTCCTGAAGACAGACGTTGACTGTGGATATTGTGTCACAGACAGTCCCTTTGACTGTATAGAGATGTCACTAAAACCACCCAGAGACGTAAACAATCATGCATGAGCAGTGCCTATTAGAGGGGGTCCGTCAGTCAATCAGTTCCAGACATCCCGCCTGGAAGGAGGTAAACGGCTCGTGTTAAATGTAGTTCAACTGTGCCTAGACAGTCAATACCATGGTTCAATCATGCCCACACTGTTACTTTGTGCAAGGAAGGGGTCTCAACAGGGGAAATGTCCAGGTGTCTCAGAGTGAACTAAAGCAATGTTGTTCAGATGTGGAGGAGATACAGAGAGACAGGAACTGTCGATGACATGCCTCACTCAGGCTGCCCAAGGGCTCCTACTGCTGTGGATGACCACTCGGTCATAGCTCAGAGGAACCCTGACAGCAACACCACCATGTTCAATAATGCTTTTCAAGCAGCCACAGGATGTCGTGTTATGACTCAAACCGTGCGCAATAGACTGAATGATGTGCAACTTCACTCCAGATGTCCAAGGTGAGGTCCTCCTTTGCAACTACGACACCATGCAGCGCAGTACAAATGGGTCCAACAACATGCCAAAAGTACTGCTCAGGGTTGGCATCATATTCTCTTCACCGATGAGTGTTGCATATGCCTTCAACCAGACAATTGTCGGAGACATGTTTGGAGGCAACACAGTCAGGCTGAATGCCTTAGACACAGTCCAGCAAAATAGAGGTTCCTACTGGTTTGGGATGGCATTATGTGGGGCCAACTTACACTGCTGGTGGTCATGGAATGCACTGTAATGGCTGTACGATACGTGAATGCCATCCTCCAACTGATAGCGCAATCATTATCGGCAGCATGTTGGCAAGCCATTCGTCTTCATGGATGACAATTTGCACCCCCATCATGCACATCTTGCAGATGTGCTTCCTTCAGGATAATGACAACATTCAACTGGAGTGGCTAGAATGTTCTCCAGACATGAACTCTATTGAACATGCCTGGGATAGATTGAAAAGTGCTGTTTATGGACGATGTGACCCACCAACCACTCTGAGGGATCTACGCTGAATCGCCAATGAGGAATGGGACACTGGACCAACAGTGCCTTGATGAACTTGGGGATAGTATGCCACGACGAATACAGCCATGCATCAATGCAAGAGCACGTGCTACTGGGTATTAGAGGTACTGCTGTGTACAGCAATCTGGACCACCACCTCTGAAGGTTTCGCTATATGATGGAACAACATTCAATGTGTTGTTTTCATGAGCAATAAAAACGGTGGAAATGATGTTTATGTTGATCTCTATTCCAATTTTCTGTACAGGTTTCAGAACTCTCAGAACTAAGGTGATGCAAAACTTTTTGTGGTGTGTGTATTTATTCCTTACTTTGTTGATAGTATACTTCACTACTTTTGCTTTAATTATCGACAGAACAGTCAATATTCCCAGACAGGGTGTAGGGTATTACTGCACAAAAATAGCTTCAAACATTGCCACAGATATGTTCTTTGATAACATAATTATCACTGGAGCATAAGAGAAATAATTATAGCAATGGAGACTATGATATGCTGTGTACATCAACCCAACCCTTACATTACTTATCTCAGTGTTTATTTCTTCCAATCAAATTAAACTAAAAACAAAGATGATGTGACTTACCAAAAGAAAGTGCTGGCAGGTCGATAGACACACAAACATACACACAAAATTCTAGCTTTCGCAACCAGCAGCTGCTTCGTCAGGAAAGAGGGAAAGACGAAAGGATGTGGGTTTTAAGGGAGAGGGTAAGGAGTCATTCCAATCCCGGGAGCGGAAAGACTTACCTTAGGGGGAAAAAAGGACGGGTACACACACACACACACACACACACATTCAAAGGCAAAGAGTTTGGGCAGAGATGTTAGTCGAGGCGGAAGTGCAGAGGCAAAGATGTTGTTGAATGACAGGTGAGGTATGAGTGGCGGCAACTTTAAATTAGCAGAGATTGAGGCCTGGTGGATAACGGGAAGAGAGGATATATTGAAGGGCAAGTTCCCATCTCCGGAGTTCGGATAGGTTGGTGTTAGTGGGAAGTATCCAGATAACCCGGACGGCGTAACACTGTGCCAAGATGTGCTGGCCGTGCACCATGGCATGTTTAGCCACAGGGTGATCCTCATTACCAACAAACACTGTCTGCCTGTGTCCATTCATGCGAATGGACAGTTTGTTGCTGGTCATTCCCACATAGAATGCGTCACAGTGTAGGCAGGTCAGTTGGTAAATCACGTGGATGCTGTCACACGTGGCTCTGCCTTTGATCGTGTACACCTTCCAGGTTACAGGACTGGAGTAGGTGGTGTTGGGAGGGTGCATGGGACAGGTTTTACACCGGGGGCGGTTACAAGGGTAGGAGCCAGAGGGTAGGGAAGGTGGTTTGGGGATTTCATAGGGATGAACTAAGAGGTTACGAAGGTTAGGTGGACGGCGGAAAGACACTCTTGGTGGAGTGGGGAGGATTTCATGAAGGATCGATCTCATTTCAGGGCAGGATTTGAGGAAGTCTTATCCCTGCTGGAGAGCCACATTCAGAGTCTGATCCAGTCCCGGAAAGTATCCTGTCACAAATGGGGCACCTTTGTGGTTCTTCTGTGGGAGGTTCTGGGTTTGAGGAGGGGTGAGGAAGTGGCTCTGGTTATTTGCTTACTGCTCAAAGCAAAATTGCAGTATCGCTATCTTCACCACACTCATCTAAAAATTACATGGCCATAACACTATCGCCGAACAGTCTATTTTGGAGGTTGTGGAGGAGGAGGAGGAGGAGGAGGACGAGATTAATGCAATTTCCCATCGACAATGAGGTCATCAGAAATGGAGCACAAGTACAGATTTGGGAAGGATGGGGAATGGAATCTGCGGTGTATTTTCACAGGAACAATGTCAGCATTTCCCTGAAATTATTTAGGGAAATCACGGAAAACCGCAATAGGGATGGCTGGACTCGTGTTTGGTTGGTTGGTTTGGGGGATGAAAGGGACCAGACTGCTACATACAAAGAACACCCACAGAGAATAAAAACGAGGAACAGAATAGATCACAGACGATACAGAACAAGAGAAACTGAGACAAAGACAAGACAAAACGAACTAAAACCACACAGAGTGTGACAGTGGTTGGCCGACCATAGAAATAAAAAAGGAAAAGCCAACCACTTAGAAACACATTAAAAGATCAGTTTAAAATCATAGGCAAAAGGCCAGAATCAACACAAAACAATAAAATAAAACAAACACTCAGATTAAAGAATAAAAACTCCCTGCCCTAATAAAACGTAAAACTAAGGCAGCCATAACAGGGTCATCAGATAAAACGGCAGGGAGCGTATCAGGCAGCGCAAATGTCTGCCTGACCACAGCTAAAAGGGGGCAGGCCAACAAAATGTGGGCCACCGTCAAAGCTGCCCCGCAGCGACATACAGGAGGGTCCTCCCGGCGCAGTAAATAACTGTGTGTTAGCCAGGAGTGGCCAATGCGGAGCCGACAAAGGACAACTGAGTCCCTGCGGTTGGCTCGCATGGAGGACCGCCACACAGTCGTCGTCTCCTTAATGGCACGGAGTTTATTGGGTGTAATCCGATCGCGCCATTCAGCGTCCCAAAGCGCAAAAACTTTTCGGCGGAGGACTGCCCGCAAATCAGCCTCTGGGGGGCCAACATCCAGAGATGGTTTACTCGAGGCCTCTTTCGCCAGGCGGTCAACATGTTCATTGCCCGGGATACCGACATGACCGGGGGTCCACACAAAGACCACAGAGCGGCCGCAACGCGCAAGAGTATGCAGGGACTCATAGATAGCCATCACCAGACGAGAACGAGGAAAACACTGGTCGAGAGCTCGTAAACCGCTCAGGGAATCGCTACAGATAACGAAGGACTCACCTGAGCAGGAGCGGATATACTCTAGGGCTCGAAAGATGGCGACTAGCTCAGCAGTGTAAACGCTGCAACCAGCCGCCAAGGACCGTTGTTCGGAATGGCCCCCTAGAGTTAGCGCATACCCGACACGACCAGCAACCATCGAACCGTCGGTGTAAACAGTTCCAGAGCCCTGATACGTGGCCAGGATGGAATAAAAGCGGCGGCGGAAGGCCTCTGGAGGGACCGAGTCCTTCGAGCCATGTGCCAAGTCGAGCCGAAGGCAAGGGCGAGGAACACACCACGGGGGTGTACGCAGAGGCGCCCGGAAAGGAGGTGGAACAGGGAAAACCCAAGCCTGCAGAGAAGCTCCTTGACACGTACGGCGATCGGACAACCCGACCGGGGCCGACAGTCTGGTAGATGGACGACTGACTGCGGGAAAAGGACACGATAATTTGGATGCCCGGGCAAGCTTAGAACATGGGCAGCATAAGCGGCCAGCAAACGTCGGCGCCGGAACCGCAGTGGAGGTACACCTGCCTCCACTAGTACGCTGTCCACAGGGCTGGTGCGGAAAGCACCAGTGGCAAGGCGTATCCCGCTGTGGAGAATTGGGTCCAGCACCCGTAACGCAGATGGGGATGCTGAGCCATAAGCCAGGCTCCCATAATCCAGACGGGACTGGATTAACGCCTGGTAGAGCCACAACAGGGTAGAGCGGTCGGCGCCCCAGCGGGTGTGGCTCAAACATCTCAGAGCGTTGAGATGCCGCCAACACGCCTGTTTAAGCTGCCGGATATGAGGCAGCCAAGTCAACCGGACATCGAAAACCACCCCCAAAAACCTGTGGGTCTCCACCACAGCAAGGAGTTCGTCGGCAAGATAAAGCCGCGGCTCAGGATGGACTGTTCGGCGCCAGCAGAAATGCATAACACGGGTCTTGGCTGCCGAAAACTGAAACCCATGCGCTACAGCCCAAGACTGCGCCTTACGGATAGCGCCCTGTAGCTGACGTTCAACAGTTACAATGCCAGTAGAGCTGTAATAAAGGCAGAAGTCGTCAGCATACAGGGAAGCAGAGACAGAGGTTCCCACGGCCGCAGCGAGCCCGTTAATGGCTATTAAAAACAGGCAGACACTTAAAACAGAACCCTGTGGCACACCGTTCTCCTGGACGTGGGTGGAACTATAGGAGGCTGAGACTTGCACGCGGAAGGTATGATACGACAGGAAATTGCGGATAAAGAGCGGCAGAGGGCCCCGAAGACCCCATCCATGAAGCGTAGAAAGGATTTGATGACGCCATGTCGTATCGTACGCCTTCCGCATGTCGAAAAAGACAGCGATCAGGTGCTGACAGCGGGCAAAGGCAGTACGGATGGCCGACTCCAGGCTCACCAGATTGTCGGCGGCGGAGCGGCCTTTCCGGAACCCACCCTGAGACGGAGCCAGAAGGCCCCGAGACTCCAGTACCCAATTCAAGTGCCGGCTCACCATCCGTTCGAGAAGCTTACAAAGAACGTTTGTGAGGCTAATGGGGCGGTAGCTGTCCACCTCCAGAGGGGTCTTTCCAGGTTTCAAAAAGGGGATGACAAGGCCTTCCCGCCATTGCGACGGAAACACCCCCTCGACCCAAAGACGGTTGTAAAGATCGAGAAGGCGCCGCTGGCAGTCCACTGAAAGGTGTTTCAGCATCTGACAGTGGATGCCATCTGGCCCATGAGCGGTATCAGGGCAAGCAGCTAGGGCACTGCGAAATTCCCACTCACTGAATGGAGCATTGTAAGATTCTGGGTGGTTGGTGCGAAACGAAAGGCTCCGACGTTCCATCCGCTCTTTAATGGAGCAAAATGCTCTGCTAAGCGATTGGCAATGACGTCGGAGTCAGTACAGACTGCTCCATTCAGTGAGAGCGCAGGGAAGCTGGCAGGGGCCCGATAGCCGTAGACGCGTCGAATCTTGGCCCAGACCTGCGAAGGAGTGACATGCAGGCCAATGGTGGACACATACCGCTCCCAGCACTCCTCCTTGCCTTGGCGGATAAGGAGGCGGGCCCGCGCACGCAGCCGTTTGAAGGCGATAAGGTGGTCTAAGGAGGGATGTCGCTTGTGACGCTGGAGCGCCCGCCGGCGATCTTTAATCGCTTCAGCGATCTCAGGCGACCACCAAGGCACAGCCTTCCGCCGAGGGGACCCAGAAGATCGGGGAATGGCAGATTCGGCGGCAGTAACGATGCCGGTGGTGACCGATTCAACCACCGCATCAATGTCGTCATTAGAGAGAGACTCAAGAGCGGCAGTGGAGGAGAACAAGTCCCAGTCAGCCTTATTCATAGCCCATCTGCTAGGGCGCCCAGAAGAGTGACGCTGTGGTAGTGACAGAAAGATCGGAAAGTGGTCACTACCACACAGGTCGTCATGCACACTCCATTGGACAGACGGTAAGAGGCTAGGGCTACAGATAGAAAGGTCAATGGCGGAGTATGTGCCATGCGCCACACTGAAGTGTGTGAAGGCACCATCATTTAAAATCGAGAGATCGAGCTGCGACAATAAATGCTCAACGATGGCGCCTCGACCTGTTGCCACTGTCCTACCCCACAGAGGGTTATGGGCGTTGAAGTCGCCCAATAGCAAGAAAGGCGGCGGCAATTGGGCTATCAGCGCAGCCAGGACATGCTGCGAGACATCACCATCCGGTGGACATGCTGCAGACGGTAACAGCCTGTGGCATCCACACCCGAACAGCGACAGCCTCTAAAGGTGTTTAGAGAGGGACAGACTCGCTGTGCAGAGTGTGAAGGACATAGAGGCAGACGCCACCCGACACCCTTTCATATGCTGCCCGGTTCTTATAATAACCCCGATAGCCACGGAGGGCGGGGGTTCGCATTGCTGGAAACCAAGTTTCCTGAAGAGCAATGCAGAAGAAAGGGTGAAGGCTGATAAGTTGTTGGAGCTCAGCTAGATGGTGGAAAAAACCGCCGCAGTTCCACTGGAGGATGATATTGTCCATGGCTGAGAAAGGCGTGAAAGGACTGGGAAGGCAATTTACGCCGCTTGTTCAATCACTGCCACCGATTCAGTACCCGTACGAGAGGCATCCGTGGCGTCTGAGGGACCAGCGAGATCAAGGTCCTCAGCGGACGCTAGAATCTCGACTTCAGCCTCAGACGCAGAGCGCGAAAGGTGCGGTGGGGTTGGTGCCACCGCAAGTTCTTTGGCCTTAGAGGTCTTTCTCTTGGACTTCTCTCGCTGAACCTTGGGTTGCACCGGCTGGGAAGGCTTCACCGATTCAGTCTCCGGGACAGAGGAGGATCGTGAAGCCCTACGCCTGGCCGCTGGTGAGGACTTATGCCACTGGCGGCCGTCATCCTTCCCGCTGGTGGAACCCTGGGAAGGGAGGGTCCCAAGGGAACTCTTACGGGCGAGAGTAGCCGAAGTAGTTAGACGCTTCTCCGGCTGAGAAGTGGGGACGGACGTCCCCGACAGGTTGGAGGAGGTTGCTCCTGAGGTAGGTGGTGCAGGAGCAACCGGTTGGGTAGAGCCCCCCACGGGCAAGGGGGCAGGAGGAGTCTTACTGCTTATCGAGCTGGCTGGAAGTCTCAAAACTGATGGGGCTAGCACAGTTGTCGTAGCAGCTGCATAAGAAGATGTCATTCTCACAGGATGGAGTCTGTCATATTTCCTTTTGGCCTCAGTATAGGTCAGCCGGTCCAGGGTCTTATATTCCATGATTTTGCGCTCTTTCTGAAAGACATTGCAGTCAGGCGAGCAAGGTGAATGGTGCTCCCCGCAGTTGACACAGATGGGAGGCGGGGCACATGGAGTATCGGGATGAGACGGGCGTCCGCAATCTCGACATGTGAGGCTGGAAGCGCAGCGGGAAGACATATGGCCGAACTTCCAGCACTTGAAGCACCGCATCAGGGGAGGGATATAGGGCCTGACGTCACATCGGTAGACCATCACCTTGACCTTTTCCGGTAACGTATCACCCTCGAAGGCCAAGATGAAGGCACCGGTAGCTATTTGATTTTCCTTCGGACCCCGATGAACGCGCCGGACGAAATGTACACCCCTGCGCTCTAAGTTGGCGCGCAGCTCGTCGTCAGACTGCAAAAGAAGGTCCTTATGGTAAATAACTCCCTGAACCATATTTAAACTCTTATGCGGCGTGATCGTAACAGCAACATCCCCAACTTGTCACAAGCAAGCAACCGTCGTGACTGGGCAGAGGATGCCGTTTGGATCAGGACCGATCCAGAGCGCATTTTTGACAAGCCCTCCACCTCCCCAAACTTGTCCTCTAAATGCTCGACGAAGAACTGAGGCTTTGTGGAGAGAAAAGACTCCCCATCAGCTCTCGTACAAACTAAGAATCGGGGCGAATAACTTACCTCCATCCTGAGACTTACGCTCCTCCCACGGCGTGGCCAGAGAGGGGAACGTTTTCGGATTGTACTTTTCAGCATTAAATTGAGCCCGAGAACGCTTAGAGACTGCTGGCGGCTGGCCGCCAGCGAGAGATGATGTACCACGCTTCATTGCGGGTCATCCGCCCTGATGCCACCTACTCCGACCAAGGGCCCTCCCCACAGGCGCCACCCAGCCGCAGCAATAGCCACCTGGCAGGATGTCCATTGCCGGGAGTCCTGATGCCCCAGGGAGACGGGCATCTACTCCTTGGCATACGTGGGGAGTTAACGGCGCAGGCATCAGTAGAGCGATCCCTGTGTTGTCAGGGGGCTACAACCAAGAAGGTACATGGCGGCCCCACCACAACGGACTGGCTACCGTGCTGGATCTTAGGTGCAAAACTGTCCAAGGTCGTCGTCGCAGTTAAAAGAAACACTGCAGAGTGCAGCGTGGGAATCGCACCCAGGGACGTATCCTCGCCCAAGAGATGGAAAACGAGCGGGACACCACTGCAACGACGAAAAAGCCGGCTAAAGGTCTCAATGCACGACGGATACAGTGCACCACGTAAGGCGCCCTTCCCCAATTGGCTCGCTCTTCGGAATAATTTAGAAAGATGGAGGTCAAACCCGAGAGGGGACCATCACATAAGGCCGAAACATTTGAGACTCCTTTTAGTCGCCTCTTACGACAGGCAGGAATACCGCGGGCCTATTCTAACCCCCGAACCCGCAGGGGGGGGACTCGTGTTTGAACTATCGTCCTCCTGAATGCGAGTGTTGTGTGCTAAGCACTGTGCCACCTCACTCGATAGTCTATTGTGCAGGGCACAAGCTCTCCACATGGACACACTTGCATATTCAGTATAATGCTCTACTGACCACGTCAGCCTCAGCCTAGGGTACAGCGAATGCAGGACACAGTGACCGATGCCCAGTGACCAGTTTTCGTCCACTGAGCAGGGCGAGTTCATTCGTTTGTTCGGTATGGGAGGCCGAGTGTTTTCCAACTTTCGGCTGGTCAGCGATGGAAGAATGGAGATGCGCAGCGCGCACCCTGCAATCTTTCTCAAACGATTTCACAGAAACTATTCAGTAAAAGAATTTCAATTTTGCTTTACTTATAGCTGTATGTCAGGTTCATGATGATGCGACTATCATTTTGTTAATGGTCAACGTTAGTGTGATATTTGCGTGCAAGACACTTCGCTAAATTCGGAAAAGTGTGCAACGAAAAATAGAGGTCGCTAGAATTTTGCGTTTGGTGCATATTACATGATATACTGTTGTGTATGAAATTTAGGTAACTTATGGAATTTTTCTTTAGACATGACATCTGTCACCAATCTCGAGAAAACTGATTGGATGTAGCACACTCATTTGCGATCGCACCGCGCCAGCAATAAAGCCAGAGTGAAATATCCGTAATATTCCTCATATTTCATAAACGGTTTCAGATATCGAAATGATATTTTGGCAATCGATAGCACGCAAATAGGGTATTCCACTATATCGTTATTATGCAAAGCTCCATTATTCCAGTAGCTACAGACCTTTTCGGTGAAAGAATGTAATTTTTAAGGGCTATCGATAGCTGGTGAAACGAGAAATGCTATGGGTTCTGGAACAACATACGGGAATACATTATACGTTTTTTGTACCGAGGATGTACTTTTTCATAAGCTACTGACTTTACTTTCTCTCAGTTCCTCACGTAATAAACTTAATAAAGCACTGCTTCAGAATTTTCTCGCAATTGTGTCTACACAGACCGATTTCACTTTTGCCAGCATTCTCAAAAATTTTAGAAAAAGTAATGTACAGGCAGCTTGTCAACCATCTGACCACAAATAACATATTATCAAGAACACAGTTTGGATTTCTGAAAGGTTCTGATATCGAGAAGGCTATTTACACCTACAGTTAAAATGTACTTAATTTATTAAATAACAAATTACGAGCAGCAGGTATTTTCTGTGATTTGTCAAAGGCATTTGATTGTGTCAACCACAACATCTTTTTAAATAAATTAGAATTCTATGGTTTCACGGGCAGTGCTGCAAAATCGTTCAATTCAGACCTCGCTAACAGGAAACAAGATGTGTCAGTGCAAGGGACTAGTGAATTAAGTCATCAGTCATCATCATAATGGGAAGAACTTACATGTGGTGCCCCACAAGGATCCATCTAAGGGCCATTGTTTTTTCTTGTGTACATTAATGATTTCTCATCAGTTACACTGCCAGAAGCAGAGTTCGTTTTGTTTGCAGATGACACAAGTGTTGCAATAAATAGTATGTCTAGTGTAGTTCTATAAAGATCTGCTAATGATATTTTAATGGATATTAATAAATGGTTTAAAACCAACTCACTGACATTAAACTTCGAAAAGAGTCACTATATGCAATTCAGAACCTGTAAAAGGTTTTCACCCAGCATACGCATAAAGTATAAAGGAGAGCAGATAAAAGAGGTTGACAGTCTTAAATTCCTGGGATTACAACTTGATAATGAAGTCAGTTGGGAGGAGCACACCATAGAACTGCAGAAACGCCTTAACATCTGTATTTGCAATTTGTTAGCAGACATAGGCGACATAAAAATGAAAAAGGTTGCATACTTTGCCTACTTTCATTCCATAATGTCATATGTTATAATATTTTGGGGAAACTCTTCAAGTCAAACAAATATTTTCAGAGTCCAAAAGCGTGTAATACGTATTATTTGTGGAGTAAATTCACAGACTTCCTTCAAAAACCTCTTCAAATAACTGGGTATACTAACTTCTGCCTCTCAGTATATTTACTCCTTAATGAAATTTGTCCTAAATAATATATCTCTTTCCAACAAACAGCTCAGTTCATGCATGCAATACCAGGAACAAAAATAATCTGCACAAGGACTTAAAAGCACTTATTTTAGTTCAAAATGGGGTCCACTACTCAGGAACACTCATCTTCAATAATTTGCCAGCAAACAAAAAATTTAGTTACAAATAAAGATCAGTTTAAAAGGAGCCTGAAAGACTTACTAGTGGCCAACTTCTACTCCATTGACGAATTTTTTAATAGAAACAAATGATGTATTGTATATACTCATACTACTAGTATTGTTATTTCAGCTAAGAAAAAAAAAGACATTTTCCACATCCACGAAGATCTCCTGAACACGGATCTATGGAACGAAAAACTAATCTAATCTAACGACATGTTAGAGAGGTGAGACAACATAAAATCCGCTGTGTTTTGGCAGAACAAGCAAATTTTGACATTGCAACCAGACAAATGTTTAGGTCTTACTCAAAATTCGCCACTCACGACGCTTCTCTCAAAGTTACAAATGGTTAATAGGGCAGGGGAAAATCTCAGCATTTTCGGCGGAATTCTTTTTAGATGCTAACGAAAGCAGAGGCCACGGCATTTTGCGCGCACTATACCATAGGGGAACATAAGGTGCGTACAGTAATCCGTGCACAAACCTCAGCACGTCCTGCCAGCTTTACTTCTGCCAATACTTCTCTTCTTTCCTAACTTCACAGAAGCTCTCCCGCATGCTTACCAGATTAATTCTCATGGAAAAAACAATCAGTCACACTCCAGAGAAGTGTGCAATCTTGACATTAAAACTGTGTGCCAGACCGGAAGTGGAGCTTAGAAGATTACTTCTCAAGGGTAATGCTCTACTGATTGAATCATCCAACCCTCAGCTTTGTTGACTGACATTAAGCTGACTAAAACCGCAACACCTGCCAGATCGCTTTTATTCACATCAAGTCAGATGCATGCTAGACCACTGCCATGTACCTGCCACGCCACTTGGTGAATCACTTGGCACGCCACATCAATGGGTGCCCTGACAACAACATGTCCTGTTACGTACACAGACTTCAAAAACTATATTAATTTCTGCAAATAAAAGCTACTGATGAGGCCGAGGCGCTCAATTTCAGTTTTTCGATGCGAATCCCCTGGTGAGGCCATGGTTCAAGCCCAGGACCTGTGAGAGCTGCAATCTAACCTAACTGCTCAGGCACAAAAAAGTTTATTGAATTAAATACTAAAGGCTTGGGCATTTCTACCAGTACATAATAGATTATTAGGATTTCTGAAATTTATAAAATAGGATAAGTGAGAATGATTACTGAAGTCCGATTCTCAAATGAGCTGCTATCTGGTAGCTTAGAGCTGACATAATAAATGAACGCCAGATATTCCTGATTGGGAACACACACACACACACACACACACACACACACACACACACACACACACACACACACATCCTCATAAAACATACTTGTTTATTCTGCTTGTGTTTATATTATCAAATCAAACTGCTGAGAGGAGTGTTGATAGCAATCTTCGCATAGATTCATTCATCGAGTAGCCTACTGACCTATACAAAATTCATGTATGGAAATGCAGATAATGTCAAACGAATTTTACATAATCATATTATATAAAAGTTGACAATCGTGTTAGGTATGATTCCTGGAAGACCTTTACTTTGCTATACTACATGCCAGTAAATTTATTCCACATTGCATTTGTTGTCAACAATAAACATGAATAAATCATCTGTAATTCACAGCCACAACACTACAAGCAAAAATAACCTACTTACAAACTGTGTGCTCCTCTCTAGGTTTTGGAATATTCAAAAATCCTGACAGGTCGCCAGCAGACATGTAGAAAATTTCAAAGCTGTAGTTATTCCAAAAACCTAATAAAATGGCACATACAACAGCGTATCAACCGGAGAATGGTCGCCGCCGCCCAATTCAGACTCTGGGGAGGGGGGAGGGCGAGATACGGTTTCTGTCGCCCCCCCCCCCCCATACACATACACACACACACACACACACACACACACACACACACACACACACACACACACCCCTTCCTCATCCCCAAATTCACTTGGAGTTTTATTTGATCAACAGGCAGAGCCAGCGAATAAATCATGTTGCCATTAGGAAATATTATGCGGATCCATTTCCGTGAGGAGAGACATAAACACGTGTTAACTTATTACAGCACAACTCATAACTGAGCAGTTGCATCAATGTGCCACTTGGACTAGAAGCAGCTTATAGACCAAGGTCAAAGATTGTGCCTACGCAAGCCTGTAGGGTTGTCACATCTTGCAAAGAAAATCAGTCTCATTACTTTCGCACCTCGTATATACTGTTCAAAACAAGTATTGCCACCACCCTCAGTACTTACTGTTCGGTTCCCCTTGAATCTAAGTCCACTTACGTTCGCAGATGTGCAGGTGGTCCAAAACTTTTTTTGATCAATTTAGTCTGGCGGTCACGCAGAAGAAGCCATGTGTGGTCCCAACGAAAATGGCAACATCAGCCAACAATGCCCAAACGGTAAATGTAATTATATTCCCACAGTTCTCAATGACACTTATGGGAAGGGGAGGGGAGAGCTATGGCATACCCGAAAGTATTTGCAAGAAGATGTTAGTTATTTTCGATACAGTGGAAATGTTTGAGTTAACAGGGGGCACCAAATCTCAATGCAAAAGCAAGAAAACAGTGTCTGGATCTACACTGGAAAACTCAAAACTCACTTGACTATCTGTATCAGTGGCAAACAGGCCAGCCCCAAGGATTCAAGGCGAATAAGCATTCACTACCTCTACAACAAGGCAAGTAGACGTTCAATCAACAAAGATGTCGATAATCAGTATGTAACAATACAAGTTAAAGTCGTACAGAAAGGCGCAAACAGTACATTTAACATCATATCGAGAACTAAGATTGAGTAGTTCTTGTACATGGCAAGAAAACTAGTATTTGGACGCATGCGTTTGAGCTGGATGCAGTATTGCAAGAAAATCTGTCCATAACCCATTGCAGCATGGCCTGAAATTAGGCATCATGACAGTGGACTATCATCCTTTTACTCCATGGCAACAGAAAGTCCACTGCTGTTGCAGGATCAGAAAAGTGAGACTTATGTTCCGAAACATTGCTATATAGCAAGTTCTTATGAAGTTCATAGCTCATGGACACGCACCCCTATGGTCACTTCAGTACCAAAATTTTAATTAATTTCACTAGTTACAAATATCCCCCACTTATGTATCATAGGAATACATAATACATTTATGACTTGACACACGCTGCTTTGTTTAGGGGCCACATTTCTCATAGAAGACCCTGCAGTGGTTGTTAAGCAATGCACTCAGTCATGGAGTTATTGCTTAGATGATGTCTTCCATGCTAAAAACAGCCCTCAGATTGTTATGGCATTACAGATAATTTTATCCCGAAGTCTAATAAGCACCGATTTATTATCCAGACTTATTATCGCAAATCGTTATCCCTAGCTCATAGACGCTGTATTACTGTTGCGGACTGTTTGTGGGAAAACTTTCTCGTCGTGGAACACAAAAGACCCGAAGCGGAATCCGAAGGTTCAGTCACATGGATCATTGTTTTATATAAACGAGGGAAAGCTAATCCTTTTCTGAAAGTAGTTTGTTCGGAAAACGTTTTACTGTTTGCACCCAGAAATTAAGAAAACACCGTTTTTGGATTTGCGTGGGGTTTTTCTTTTCGCTATGCAACGTTTCTCACGTGATTCCATAAAAAAAATTGATGTATTACTGACGAACATTCGTGTGTGGCAGTGAAGTGGCTACCTTTTCGTTATTAGTCATAATTTTTACGATGTTTATAAATGAATTAACATAACTCATTGAACGTAAGTTGAGGAATTTGCAGTGAAGAATGACCCTACCGGCTATTTCACGTTTTGTGCACTTTAAATCAAGTATTGCAGCGTATTAACTGAGGCTAACGTACCGAACTAATTTTCTGTCGTGGTGGAAAAGCTGCATCTTTCAGGTTTGTATGAGTTGGTGATATGCCGCACTTGGTAAGTTTCTGCATACCATGCAGAGTGCAGCGTGACAAGTCAGTACACATAATTCCAGATACTGAAACAATATCTTCAGCAATTGTTCAATTTACTTACACTGATTTAACAAGCGTGTGACTAGGGCCTCCCGCCGGGCAGACCGTTCGCCGGGTGTGTTTCGATTTGACGCCACTTCGGCGACTTGCGCGTCGATGGGGATGAAATGATGATTAGAACACAACAACCAGTCCCTGAGCGGAGAAAATCTCCGACCCAGCCGGGAATCGAACCCACGCCCTTAGGATTAACATTCTGTCGCGCTGACCACTTTTTTTCTCAATTTGTTCGGTGCGGATGTCCCATGACGCCCGTTCACTTTCAGTGTTGAGCCGTTGACTCAGTTTTTTATTAGTTTTTTTATTACAGGCAGATAACCCTCTGACCGAACACGCATAACTACCGTGCTGGCACCACTCAGCTACCGGGGGCGGACATTTAACAAGTGAAAGTTGAAAGTCAAATAAATACAAAACCACAGTGCTTTACACGGCAGTTCATCACTGAACAAACATGGTAGTATACATTATCTTTACAGCTGAAAATGTTGTACTTACCACGTGAGTTTCCTTCTGATGAAAGATCAGTCGCAATCGATTTGGTACGAATTGTGGAAGTTAGTACGTCTGATGTTAAAGTTCTTCCATTTACAGTGCAGTATTGCTTTAGGGTGTGATTTGCATGCGCGCGGCTCCCCCGTCGGAGGTTAGAGTCCTCCCTCGGGCATGGCTATGTGTGTCGTCCTTAGCGTATAAGTGTCCGCCCCTGGTGGCTGAGTGGTTAGCGCGACAGACTGTCAATCCAAAGGGCCCGGGTTCCATTCCCGGCTGGGTCGGAGATTTTCTCCGCTCAGGGACTGGGTGTTGTGTTGTCCTAATCATCATCATTTCATCCCCATCGACGCGCAAGTCGCCGAAGTGGCGTCAAATCGAAAGACTTGCACCAGGCGAACGGTCTACCCGACGGGAGGCCCTCGTCACACGACATTTCATTTCAGCGTATAAGTTAGAGTAAGTTAGATTAAGTAGTGTGTAAGCTTAGGGACCGACGACCATAGCATAAATTTTTCTGATTTGCACACTCTTTTGTAATTCACTACATAGATGTTCAATAATGTTTACAGTGATTCCTTTTAGTTGAGACACATACAATTAGTGAGTTGCAGCGTCATTTCATTTTTAAATTTCAGTATCTAACTTCTCGTTCCTTTTTATGTGCACATCGATCCATGGGTCATGACATTTGTATACGATTATTACTATTTTGTTATTTTAGGTGTCATACTGCACAATGTCACAAAAATACATCAAGAATTTTTCTGGAGGCGGTAGTAGCACTAAAAAATCTCAGATAGTTTGTATTAGCGTTACCCATGACAGTGGCCACTCTCAATCTGATTGTAGTAATACTAGACTAAAACATTTACAATACTGATACTGCTAAATATTCTATGGTCAGCTATGAGTGTCTCTTCCAATGCTTGTGCTATTATACTATGTGCTCACCATTAACATACAGTACTTTGCTTGTTGAAAGCTATTTTTATGTTAGTGTGATATGTGGGAGATACGTCACGTTTAACGTTTTTACCCTTACCGATTTCAGTTAGAGGCGATGGACATAAAAGTTGTGGCATAGGACTGTCAAAACATGCAGCACCCCATTCTCACAGGAAAATACAATGGCCTCTACTTAAAGTACACCTGTTTTTGAAGCAAAATTTCATCTAGCTGAGAAGCATAATTTTCCACGAAGGAATGGAAGATCTTGTAAATCGGAATGGTTTGTGGCTTATCCGTGGCTACATTACGAAGAAAAGAGTGGCAGTGTTTTCTGCTGTAACTCCATTCGGTTCATCCGCTTAATAAACAATAGAACACCACAGAAACAGACCGATTTTCTTTTTAAAAAAACAGTTTCTGTAACTGGAAAAAACTACAGAAAAGATCAAGATACACGAGAAGAGTCTCTTTCGTCGAGAGTTTCTTGCAATTCTTCACCAACGTGAAAATAGCGCACCTGTGGTTGCCCAAGTCGCGTGACATCTGCTGGCCGATCAGGAGAAAGCTAGAACCGCATTACTAGTAATTATCAGTTCACTAGGTTCCTGGGTCGAACAGGAAACGCACTGAGAGGTCATGAAACGGTTTCTGGAAAACTCATGACACTTCTCGATGAGAGGAAGAATGATGTGCCAGAACTAAAGATATGGCAGAAATACCGTGACACTTTGTTGGCGCCAGTGATACGAAACGAAGTATTGGAAATGGCTCACATGATCCAGCGTGAAATTGCGCAGCAAATAAAAAAATCCCAATTTCACGGAATTACGGCAGATTCAACAACGGACATGGCTGGCCAGGAGCAGTCCACTGTGTGCGTTATGTTGACCCTGAGACGCTCGAAATAAAAGAACTTTTTCTATGTTTATATAAACCGTCGGACTCACAGACGCAAACGCTGGCAACTGCCATTGAAGACATGCTTCGAAGACTGACACTAGAAATTCAGTTTCTAGCCACCCACTATTTCGATGGTGCAGCTGATATGTCTGGGCGGTAAAAAGGTGTTGAAATCATTCTTCAAGACCAGCCAAAGAGTTGTTACATCCACTGTAGCAGTAATTGTGTGGATCTGGCACTAAAGGAAGTTTCAAGAAACTTATCCATTGTGCGATATACTGGTAACTGTGAATGATGTCTCAAATATAATTCTGGAATCCGCAAAAAGGAGAAACGTGTATGCAGATGATGTGCTACCATGAGACGAATCCAAACCCAAAATGATTCCAATGTGTCCTAACCGATGGGCTGCAAGAGTAAAATATTTGATACGTTTCAGGGAAAACTATGAGCGGGTCCAGAAAAGTGTGACCGAAATGTTGAATGTACCGAGCTCAGATAGAGACGAAAGGCCAGTCCTGCGGGGCTCTGCGAAGCGACTCGAAAAGTTTGAAACTATTTCTTATATAACACTAGCAGCTGAAGTGTTTGGACTGTGTGAGGAACTGGCCAATTCCCTATAGAATCCAAATTTTAATGCAGCTGGAGTGAAACATTCTGTAGAGGTTCTAAAAGTAGCTCTTGCAAATCTTAGGACTACGGAAGCATTTCATATGCTGTTAGCGAAATCCAAAGATTATTCTAAAAAACTAAATATGAAAGACCCAAATATCTCACAGCCAAGAAAAATACCAGAGAAAATGCAACACACAGAAACACTGCCTGTTCCCAAAGAATTGTCTTAAGAACGAAAATTTAGGAAATATTTGTTTGAAATTCTTGATCTCCTTCTCAATGAGACTGATCGAAGGCTCAGCCAACAGGATCTAAAGCGACTATCCCCACTTTAACAGATATTTATGTCCTCCCAAACACATACTTCATCTACACGACGATTGGAAGAATTGCTTGGAGTACATACAACAGACTTTAACCTGGACAGGCTTATGCACAGCTCGAAATACAGTGAACCATTATAACTTATATACGACCACTTAATGTACCCTCTATTGGAAGAAAACTTATTGCTGAACCTGGTAGGGTTAAAGAACTCTTTCAGGAAGTTATTCGCCTCATCATTCTGATTTTTACAGTTCCAATATCGTCAACATACTCAGAGGTCATGCAGCGCCTTGCCTGAGATCAACAATGACTCAGTTGATACCCATTTACTCCTCCATGTTCATCAAGATAGAGCTGGAAAAATTAATCTTATGGATGTCATGAAAGAATTTGCATCCCAAACTGTCGAAAGGGAAACTAAATTTGTAAATTGTATCTAAAAATTTTAGTCTAAATAAAAACAAACTAAATGCCTTCTTATTCAAACTAATTATGTTTTTCTTTTTTCATTAAGATGTGATGCACAGTGTTTGTAAAACAATACTAATAACAAAGGGTTTCTCTCTGGCGAATTGCTATTGCAGTCTACAGTAAATATGAACTCCTTTTCGTAAATGGCCTCAAAACAAAGTAGGACCAGTGTCTTCATAGATTAAGTGATGTCTCTTCAAAAACTGAAGCAGCGAAATCGTTTTCAATGTTTCTCTCTGTTAAACAACATAGCGTTGGGTACCTAACACACATTCCCTCACTATCGGTATGTATGTATTCTTAACGGTTATGCTGAAAGACGAAATCAGTAAATGGGTTTGCTTGATTTCCCCCCCCCCCCCCCCCCTCTAAAGAGAAATTTGATACCCCACAGAGCACATCATAATATTTGGAGTCAGGGTTGTAAATTTTGGTTAAGAATAATGTCTATGTTAGCTGGGTTTTAACTTTTCCAATATAGAGACAGCTGACAACACAGCTAACAGGGCTTTCTTTCACCCAATATAGTTACACTGATGGAAAGGAGATTAGGGTGTAACATCCTGTCAACGACGAGATCATAAGAAACGGAGCACAAACTCTTGGGGAGGGTAAGGGTAGGAAGTCGGCCTTGTCATTTGAAAGGAACCGTGCCAGCATTCATCTTACCCGATTTTGAAAATCAGCGGCAAACCTAAATCTGAATGGTCGAACAGTGATCTGAACAGCTCTCTCAAATGAGAATCCTGTGTCTTAAGACTGTCTCCTGGCACAGTTGATGAGAAAAAGTTCCGTGGAGTGAGGTGGGGATCACTGTTGTAGCAAAGTGTTTGCAATCTGACAATCTATTTTTTCGGTATTCCATAAATAGTTCGCAGTGTGAGTAGCACTAGTCATAATGTGACTTCGCAGAAGTAGTCTGCAGTGGCTGGATCTGTCACATAGAATTATATTGTATATAAATGACAAAATCATTATTAGAGTCCGCAGCATTGTAACTAGTGAACATAATTGTCTATCTCGTTATTTTAATTTCTTAATTATGAGAACTGACTTACATATACCGGTAGAATATAGAGAATTTAAATACTTTCGTTTTATCCTACATAAGTATTACCGCAATACTTGTAGAAATACTACTTCTCATTTGTTATACTCTTGATCTTACACACTCTGATGGTGGCTGTGGCCGAAACACTTCACGGTAGCTTACGCATGCGTGCACAATGGTCTTCCGCATGCATACACAAATTCCTCGCCCCTCCTGCCCACTCACAACTTCCTGCAAGAGACTCAGACGGTTTACCAGAAATTTTCGAGCCCACACGCCGATGCAATGGCTGTGGCAGCCTGTTCGCTTGTGTTACAAAAACAATTGAGGTTAGTGATAGGTGTAGTAAAGAGTTGTTCAGGAAATCAAAATATTATTCCCATATAACTATTCGCAAGAGAGACCCTACAGAAATTGTTTTTGCTTCTCTTTCCCTCCATGTGATGTTGCATTCTTCGATTTGTCCTAAGGTACAGTGCAACTTTTGTACAGAATGTAAATTAACAGGACCAAACATAAATTACGT
Organism: Schistocerca cancellata; assembly: GCF_023864275.1. Classification (NCBI taxonomy): domain Eukaryota; kingdom Metazoa; phylum Arthropoda; class Insecta; order Orthoptera; family Acrididae; genus Schistocerca; species Schistocerca cancellata. Next base: position 266,989,670 of record NC_064627.1, read on the forward strand.
CCAAGTGCTGACTCATGCTTGCACAAACCTCCCTACTGTTGGTGCACACGCTCAATCATGCACGCGATTTAACGCTTGCACAAGCACGCATAATCTAAATTCCATCAAGCATCAAGCTGCTCGTACAATTCTCAAGCTTCCTTTTTGAAAAAGGAATCAAACATATTTGTATTGGCTAGCGTTTCATTGTTCTTGATCCACATCCCTTAGGATCTCCGTCATGGTGGCATTGCATGGACGAATGATGAAAGAATCTGAGAAGACCCACAAAACATCCGATTGAAGCATATTCTCGTTATGAATTTGCTAAGTACGGCAACAGTGCCATAGAATTTTCCTATTCTATTACTTAATGAACGTAAAAATTTTGACGTTATCTCGAATTAATAATAGAAGTACCGCAAAAAAAATATTGCGTCTTAATTACACACACACACACACACACACACACACACACACACACACACACACACACACAGAGAGAGAGAGAGAGAGAGAGAGAGAGAGAGAGAGAGAGAGAGAGAGAGAGAGAGAGAGGGGGGGGGGGGGGGGGGGAGGTCTAGCAGCCGAAAGAAACGCAGAAAAACTGGACGAGAGTTAACTGCTCACTCTAAACACAAGCGGCTTACCTTGACCCTGTCAACCCTCCTAGCGAGTCCTACAACAGTCAGCCCATGCCGAAGCAGAGTCTGTGTTATGGCTGCTCCTATTCCCGCACTAGCACCTGTGACCACAGCAACACGTCCTATGTATTTATCCATCCGCCCGGCAAATGCAACCGCTACTCCGATAGTGGCACTGCACCGATGCAAACGCAGACGCACGTGACTGAGGGCTTCAAAGCAGTTAATATTTAAACGTCTTCCCCCACCAACCTGCCGCCTTCAGTGTTGCCAACATCGGAACAGTGAGAAGGATGACCTTGTCAGCTGTGAACAGCTTCATCCTAAAACTTCTGCGCTTGAAATTACACTCGAATGCAAGGCTTGTCCACACGCTACGATTTGTCTGGGTACAACATCTGCGCACACCCGTCATAGAATTGCAGACCACAAAGCTAAGCGAATATTAGACGGACACAAACCTCGAAACTAGAGTCTTAAGTCTGAGCTAAGTTCCTCTCTTCTATGGGTGCAGATCGCATCCGCGCAGACAAATCTTTCTGTGAACAAGAGATTGCCCCAAAAGTGACGCACGAAAGATGACTGAATCATCTGTTTGCTCAGTTTAGTGTTTCTGGTCTTTGCGTGCACACCGAATTCTAAAATGGGCTATGTGCATCAGTGTCCTAGAGAGCTCGTTGCATGATCAATTGAGATGTATAGGACTCACAAATGTTTGTACGAAAAATTAAAGAATATGAAATACCGCGATCGGAATAAGAAGGCAGTTGCTTATGATTCTTTGCTAAAGGAAACGAGACTAGCTGGCCTACCGGCAGACAGATAATAGGTAATAAAAAATAAATTCAATGCAGACTGTTTACCGTTAACTATGCGATTTGAAGTACTTTAATTGCCCTCACGAAATACTTCATCAGAACAGTGTATATAGCTTTGCAAGTGTTCGGTGTAATTTCCCTCAGTGCTTACTTGGACAATTCAATCGAAAACTCCAAACCTTTACAATTTCTTCCTGTCGCCAGAAATCGTAACGCCACTGTCACTCTCTCTTGAGGTGAGTTAGTTTTCCTCATACAATTTTTTCGTCGCATAGAGCGAATAGTTACGACCTCAGGTAAATAACTGTTTGTTTATATCTCGATTCAAAAATAAATTCTCCACTCTTCCTCGCATTCGGGAGGATGACGGTGCAATCCCGCGTCCGGCCGTCCTAATTTAGATTTTCCGTGATTTCCCTAAATCGCCTCAAGCAAATGCCGGGATGGTTCCTTTAAAAAGGCACGGCCGACCTCCTTCCTCCATCCTTCCCTAATCCTATGAGACCGATGACCTTGCAGTTTGGTCTCCTCCCCCCAAAATCAACCCAACCCAACCCATCTCCAGTCTTCAGGATCACTATATAACTTTCGAAATAAAGTTGTGTGCGACAACTGCCTCATCATTTAGCCGGTTCTTTGCGCCTCTGAAAATGCATCTGCAGTTTTGAACACTCACCGCTGAAGAAACTTCCTTCAGTATGAACAGTAGCCGTTTTTGCATTAACCAGATACCGGTACGTCCACTTTTGGCCGAAAATGAGGTTTTATTACCATTGCACCGTTCGAAAATAGCTCTGTCATGTGGTGCAAGAATGAGACCTATCCTTGGGACCAATTCGGAATAATATAGGTTATAGACTTATGGACGCTGAGTGTTCGGGGAGAGAACCAGACATGTCCAGGGCTTGGTTTATCATTGCACCCAACAGTAGTCATACTCTGAACTTGTAAAATACATCTAAGAAGTTCACAGTGGTTGATGTTACGGAAGATCTATTTATCAACTTCTTATTCCAGAAAAAAAATCTTTCGGTCTAACATCAACAGTGTTTTCAAATCACGTGTTCTTGGAGTACGCCACTGCACATAAGCATGTCATTTACTGTAATGAACCACTGTCAGAGCTTGACTATCTTTATTTCGTCATTAAGAAAGTTTCAATCATACAGATTTTTCCTGAGGAAAAACTTTATAAGGTTGACTCTGCCAGTTAAGTCTGAGAACTATTAAGATGTCATGAAGCTTGCCAACAAGTATGTGCCAACCTCAGACGTGAAATTTTGTGATGAGGTGGTCTGTGGAGAACTGCTACGGTTGCTACATAAAGTTCATGTGAAGGAGAAGCACAACGAACTTCCTACTAACCTTCCCGACGTAAGAATCTTATTAGGGTATTCTCCGTCTTTTTTTTTTTTTTTTCAACACATTCAACAAAAAAACCTGGTTGGAGGAAGAGCGAGATAAATCCACTTTAATTCAATAAACATCATAATTAATCTTTGTTTGGTTATGTAACAAATTGTTACGGTGTGTTGCTGGCCTCATCATAATGGTTGGAAAAAGACAGATACAGTTAATAAAATTTTCCAATTTCTGGTGAGTTTTTTGTATTTCACTCGAAATTATGTAAACGTCACTTTTGGTTACTGCACCAGTGCATTGAATCGGTGTGCTAAACTGTTTGCTAGTATAAAATAGAATTTGCGAGAGTGTTGCCGCTTGACACTGAAAGTTCTCTCGTTTGACTAACAAATGACGGGTCGGCAATAGACAGCAACAGCGTCGTGGGATCACTCGAGATGTGTAATTATGCAGTGACATTTACACAGATATCTGCGCAGAGAAATTGTAGCGTGTGGATCGGCCTGTAGCTGGTAACTTAAATCTCACTGTTCTGTTCATTTATGTAGCTTCATAAAACTTGCGGTAGCGTCCGCGCTTCCCGCGCACAGGGTTCCGGGTTCGATTCCCGGCGGGCTCAGGAATTTTACCTGCCTCGAGATGACTGGGTGTTGTTGTGTTGTCTACATTATCATCATTCATCCCCATTACGGTCAGAGGAAGGCAATGGCTAACCACCTCCTCTACGACCTTGCCTAGTCGGCGGTGCGGGTCTCACGCATCGTTCCCTACGCTCCTCGGAGTATGGGGCTTCATCATCATCACAAAACTTTCGCTTATATAATCAAGTGGAAATCATCCATCTGCGAAACACAATTTCGTATACTGGTGTCTTATGGGCAAGTTTTTTTTTATTTTTATTTTTTTATACGATCACTAAATTCTGAGAAACATTTCCAAACGGATAGTCACTTAGTAATATCCTGGTCCCCCCCCCCCCCCCCCCCCTCATGAGTCACGGACCTTGCCTAGATGGGATGGCCTTAATCAATACAGACAGCCGTTCCGTGATGCGACCACAACGAAGGCATATCTGTGGAGAAGTCAGACTTCCTATGGTTTCTGGAGAGGAGCAGCGGCTTTTTCAGTAGTTGCAGATTGGCTGATTTGGCCTGATTACATTAGACAACGTGGCACTGGATGAAAGAAATGGAACGTGAAACCACTTGGTAAAACCTTGCACAGAGCGCATCTTAATTACTGCTAACACTTGGCTTAAGAACCTTGAAAGTAAGGGAAACCACGGTTGTTATCTTTCCCCAGGGCATGCCATTGTATGGCTTAATGGCGACGGAAACCTCTTATCGTCAAACGGCATAATAAGTTCCCTGGCAGCTAACAGCGTTGTAGCCAGCTTTCAACTAAAAAGAGCTAACGGCTGAGGTGAAAACAGTGGCTATCTACAGAGCTGTGGCAACAATGTGGCGTTGACACAGAAACGTGTACAATATCGAGTCACGTTATCGGCTGAGGCAGGCGCGCGAAGCAGCTGCGCTCAGCCCAGTGCAACCGACAGGAGTAAGTTTACGTCGACTCACATACAGGTAAAATACGTCGGAAGAAAAATAGATCCACGTGTGGCTCTCCAGGCGGGAACTACTCAGGAGGATGTTGTCAACAGAAGAAACTTAACTAGCATTCTATGAGTTGGAGTGTGGAATATTAGATATTTCAGTGGGAATAGGTAGGTTAGGGAATTTAAAAACGGAAATGGACATTTTGAAGTTAGATACAGTGAGAATTAGTGAAGTGTGGTGGCAGAAAGAACAGGGCCTCTGGTCAGTGTTATGAAAACAAAATCAAACAGGAGTAATGCAGGAGTGGGTCTAATAATGGATAAGGAAATAGGAACTTGGGTTAGCTGCTATGAACAGTCATTACAGTAACCAAACTGTATGCCGATGACTTGATCCACCACTACAGACAAGTTTATATGCCTACCAACTCCACAAATGATGAAGAGACTGAAAAAAACTTACGACAAAATAAATTATTCAGATACTGAGGCAGACGAAAATTCAGTTGTGACAGGAGAATGGAATTTGGGAAAAGAATGAGATGGCATTGTAGCAGCAAAACATGGACTGGAGCCGGCCAGGGTGGCCGAGCGGTTCTAGGCGCTTCAGTCTGGAACTGCGTGACCGCTACGGTCGCAGGTTCGAATCCTGCCTCGGGCATGGATGTGTGTGATGTCCTTAGGTTAGTTAGGTTTCAGTAGTTCTAAGTTCTAGGGCACTGATGACCTCAGAAGTTAAGTTCCATAGTGCTCAGAGCCATTTGAACCATGGACTGGATGAAAGGAAGAAAAGGGTAAGCCACTTGATGAAATCTTGCACGACGCACAATTTAATCATTGCTAACACTCGGTTTAAGAATATCGAAAGAATGTTGTATGTATGAGGCCAAGAGACAATGGAAGTGTTCAGGTAGATTATATAAAGGAAAGATAAAGGTTTCTGTATTAGCCTTTAAACTGCAAAACTTTCCCAGGGGCATATGTGGACTGTGGCCATAATTGATTGGTTATGAACTCCAGATTAAAACTGCAGAAAGATGGGAAATCAAGGAGATGGGACCTGGGTAGACAGAAAGAAACGGAAGGGAAGAGTTTCAGAGGGAACATTAGGTAAAGATTGACTCAAACAGAGATAAGGAACACAACATAAGAAAAATAAATGCGCTTGAGAAATGAAATAGTAAAGGCACCAGAGGATCAACTAGGGAAAAAGACAAGGACAAGTAGAAATCTTTGGATAACACAGGAGGTAATGAATACAATTCACGAAAGGAGAAAATATAAATGTGAAACAGTTGAAAGAGAATATAGAGGTCTAACAAATGAGATTGACAGAAAGTGCAGATTTCCAGTAGGATAGGTTACAGAATAAATGCAAGAATGTAAAAGCAAGTATGACTAGGGAAAAGATGGATGTCGCCTATGGAAAAACTAAAAAACTTTAGGAGAAGAGAGAAGCAACTTTATGTATATCAAGAGCTCAGATGATAAGCCATTACGAAGCAAAGAAGAGGAAGCTGGACTGTGAAAGGAATATATAGAAGGCGTATACAAGCGAAATGAACTTGAAGGCAATGTTATAGAGAGGGATGAGGAAGTAGACGAGAAGCGAGGTACGATACTGCGAGAGTAATTTGACAGAACACTGGAAGACCTCAGTTGGAACAAGTCCCCTGGAGTAGACGACATTGTCCCAAAATAGTTAAGATCCTTGGGAGTGCCATTAGCCAGGTGTGGAAGATATAGACCTACGAGACAGGCGAAATACCCTCACATTTCAAGAAGAATGTAATAATTTCCATTCCAAAGAAGACGGTTGCTGACAGTTGCGAATATAACTGATCCATCAATTTAATATGTCCTGTTTGCAAAATAGTAACGTGAATTTTTACGGGAGAATGGAAAAACTGGCAGGCCGACCTCAGAGAAGATCGGTATGGGTTCCAGAAAAAAAGTAGGAACACTTGAAGCAATACTGATCTTACGAATCGTAGAAGATGGGCTAAAGGAAAACAAACCTAAGTTTATAGCAGTTGTATAGTTAAAGAAAGCCTTAGATACTATCTGAAATACTGGAGGTAGCAGGAGTAAAACACAGCGTGCCAATTGCTATTGAAAACTTGTACAGATATCAGATTGCAGTTATATCAGTGAAAGGGTAGGACTAGCTGAGAAAGCAGTGAGACAAGGTTGTATCCTATCCCTCATGTTATTCAGTCTACATCTACATCTACACTCTGTAAACCACTGTGGAGTAAAAGGCAGAGAGTACTTAGCTTGGTGGTGCTACTTCTAGTTCCATTCTTGTAGTAATAGTAGTAGTATCTAATTCATTTGTAGATCTCTTTTAAAAGAATATTTGACATGTCTTGGTATTACAGTTAATGAGCAAAAAACAAATACAGTAATCACTTGTACATAAGTTTGAGTAAGTACAGGCCTAGTATGACGAGGATTGGACAGATAGTCGGCCGTGGCCTTATAGTAGGAATCATCCCGCCATTTGCTGGATGAAGACTGGAGCCTCCACCCTCCCGAATAAAAGACCGTTCCGCCTAGAACAGTGCTGCCTCATTTGGTTTATCCGTAGAATACATTAAAGTTTCATAAATAAATTATTTAATTATTTAAAAGGCTGCGATACACTGTTTATTCATTTCTCACTCCCAGTCGCTGCACACACTATACATGAAATGTTTAATAACTCTACACACACATCAGCTGAAATCAGGACCATTTTGTGGACCAACCTTCCCATTTGTTAGCGAGAAAAACTGAGCCAGCATCCTTCTATAAACAGTGAGGTGTTGAGCTCAGAAAGAGATCTTAGTATTACACATTGCATAGAGTTTGGAGTAAGCTGTTCCAGAAAAGAAAAAAAAAGGAATCAAAATATAATTTGAAACTGTTCTGCGGAATGCTGGATGTTTTATTGTCGTTATTATTATTTAATTGTCTTACATTTTTTTTATAAAAACCCATACTCTGTGTTATCTAAGTAATGCTTCAACTTATAGAATGTATCACACAAGAGGCACTTTTTAAATGAATTTTTAAATAAGTTCGTAATTATAATTTCTTGCTCTCCTAAGGAAATTTGTTATACCGTCTTACTCCTTGGTAGAAATTGCTATTTTGGATCTTATGTTTATTCTTTCTTGGTAAATGTAAGTTGAGTCTAAATTTTGTTCCATGGTCTTGGAGCGTGGAAAGAATAAATGCTTTAATGCCTCTTTGCGCGCTGTAATCAGTCTTTGCCCTGAAAATATCTTTAAATTCTTCACTTAATACCAATTCTTGAAATTTTTAGGCAAGCTTACGTGGAATAATTTGCCTCTTTCTTCAAGAGTTGTCCAGTTCAGATTTTTGCACATTTCCATGAAGCTTTCCTGTGAGCCAGACAAACCTGTGATCATTGGTCACCCTTCTTTGTACATGTTCAGTATCCCCTGTTAGCCCTATGTGGTATGATTCCCACAAACATGAGCTATATTCTAAGATGGGACGTACAAGTGATATGTAATCAGTCGCCTTTGTAGAGTGACTGTATTTTCCCAGTATCGTGCCTTACCTATGATTGGGCTACATGACAGTTCCATTTCACATCCCTACAAATTGTTACGCTCAAGTTTTCTTCTGAGCTGATATTCTAATTGTGAATCACTTACTTTCTAGTCTTAGGATACTATTTTTTTCAATCTGAAAAGTGAGTAATAATATAAAACAAGATACCAACCTTTGCTTCTCTTTTAAATGATATCAAGACCTGACTGAATATTTGCGAAGCTTTCTTCAGAGAGCAGTACTTCGTAGATAACTGTACCATGTGCGAAAATTCAAAGTTTGCTATTAATATTGTGTGCCAGGTCATTAATATAAAACGTGAACAACAGTGGTTCCAACACACTTGCGTGGAGAACACCTGAGGTTACTTCTACTTCTGTTGATGACTCTCCATTCAAGACAATATGCTGCGTCTTGCCTACCACTAAATCCTCGACACAGTAATAAAATTTTATCTGACACCCCACACATGGTGTAAGGGGTGTGAGTGCAGATATTTTTGTATATAATACCTTAATATGTAAACACATTAGTGTTTTGGTTGTTTTTTCTCTGCGTCGAGCTGTCTTCCCAAAAACAAGTCACATAATTTAGTGTCTGTTGTTTTTTGCTGTGTCGTAACTGCATCACTAAACAGACTATGCCAGTCAGTGTAGGCTAACGGTTTCGCTTACTACTAATAGCTACAATCATGAGTCGGCAAATGAAGTAAATACTGATGTAATGTTGTTCAGTAAAATATACTCAGTCACCAATAAAAAAATCTGCACTTATAACCATTACAGGCTGTACAATCTTCCTTTTGTTAATACACTCATAATAAAATTTTTGTATCACCTCGGTTCCCAGATTTCCGGAACCTGTACAGAAAACTGGAATAGAGATCAACATAAACATCATTTCCGCCCTTTTTATTGCTCATGAAAACCACACATTGCATGTTGTACCACCATACAGCGAGACCTTCAGAGGTGGTGGTACAGATTGCTGTACACACTGGTATCTACACTCCTGGAAATTGAAATAAGAACACCGTGAATTCATTGTCCCAGGAAGGGGAAACTTTATTGACACATTCATGGGGTCAGATACATCACATGATCACACTGACAGAACCACAGGCACATATACACAGGCAACAGAGCATGCACAATGTCGGCACTAGTACAGTGTATATCCACCTTTCGCAGCAATGCAGGCTGCTATTCTCCCGTGGAGACGATCGTAGAGATGCTGGATGTAGTCCTGTGAAACGGCTTGCCATGCCATTTCCACCTGGCGCCTCAGTTGGACCAGCGTTCGTGCTGGACGTGCAGACCGCGTGAGACGACGCTTCATCCAGTCCCAAACATGCTCAATGGGGGACAGATCCGGAGATCTTGCTGGCCAGGGTAGTTGACTTACACCTTCTAGAGCACGTTGGGTGGCACGGGATACATGCGGACGTGCATTGTCCTGTTGGAACAGCAAGTTCCCTTGCCGGTCTAGGAATGGTAGGACGATGGGTTCGATGACGGTTTGGATGTACCGTGCACTATTCAGTGTCCCCTCGACGATCACCAGTGGTGTACGGCCAGTGTAGGAGATCGCTCCCCACACCATGATGCCGGGTGTTGGCCCTGTGTACCTCGGTCGTATGCAGTCCTGATTGTGGCGCTCACCTGCACGGCGCCAAACACACATACGACCATCATTGGCACCAAGGCAGAAGCGACTCTCATCGCTGAAGACGACACGTCTCCATTCGTCCCTCCATTCACGCCTGTCGCGACACCACTGGAGGCGGGCTGCACGATGTTGGGGCGTGAGCGGAAGACGGCCTAACGGTGTGCGGGACCGTAGCCCAGCTTCATGGAGACGGTTGCGAATGGTCCTCGCCGATACCCCAGGAGCAACAGTGTCCCTAATTTGCTGGGAAGTGGCGGTGCGGTCCCCTACGGCACTGCGTAGGATCCTACGGTCTTGGCGTGCATCCGTGCGTCGCTGCGGTCCGGTCCCAGGTCGACGGGCACGTGCACCTTCCGCCGACCACTGGCGACAACATCGATGTACTGTGGAGACCTCACGCCCCACGTGTTGAGCAATTCGGAGGTACGTCCACCCGGCCCCCCGCATGCCCACTATACGCCCTCGCTCAAAGTCCGTCAACTGCACATACGGTTCACGTCCACGCTGTCGCGGCATGCTACCAGTGTTAAAGACTGCGATGGAGCTCCGTATGCCACGGCAAACTGGCTGACACTGACGGCGGCGGTGCACAAATGCTGCGCAGCTAGCGCCATTCGACGGCCAACACCGCGGTTCCTGGTGTGTCCGCTGTGCCGTGCGTGTGATCATTGCTTGTACAGCCCTCTCGCAGTGTCCGGAGCAAGTATGGTGGGTCTGACACACCGGTGTCAATGTGTTCTTTTTTCCATTTGCAGGAGTGTATAATACCCAGTAGCACGTCCTCTTGCATTTATGCATGACTGTATTCGTCGTGGCATACTATCAACAAGTTCATCAACGCACTGTTGGTCCAAGTTGCCCCACTCCTCAATAGCGATACGGTGTAGATCCCCCAGAGTGCTCGGTGGGTCACGTTGTCCATAAACAGCCCTTTTCAATCTATCCCAGGCATGTTCGATAGGGTTCATGTACGGAGATCATGCTGGCCACTCTAGTCAAGCTATGTCATGCTGAAGGAAGTCATTCACAAGATGTGCACGATGGGGGCGCGAATTGTCGTCCATGAAGACGAATGCCTCGCCAATATGCTGCCGATATGGTTGCACTATCGTTCTGATGATGGCATTCACGTATCGTACAGCCGTTACGGCGCCCTCCACGACCATCAGCGGCGTACGTCGGCCCCACATAATGCCACCCGAAAAAAGCAGGGAACCTCCACCTTGGCCGGCCGATGTGGCCGAGCAGTTCTAAGCATTTCAGTCTGGAACCGCGCGACCGCTACGGCGGCAGGTTCGAATCCTGCCTCCGGCATGGATATGTGTCCAATAGTGGTCAGAGTCAGCCTCCACCTTGCTGGACAGTGTGTCTAAGGCGTTCAGCCTGACCGGGTTGCTTCCAGACACGTCTCCGACGATTGTCTGGTTGAAGGCATACGTGACATTCACCGGTGAAGAGAACGTTATGCCAATCCTGAGCGGTCCATTCGGCATGTTCTTGGGCCCATCTGTATCGCGCTGCATGGTGTCGTAGTTGCAAAGATGGACCTCGCCATGGACGTCGGAAGTGAAGTTGCGCACCATGCAGCCTATTGCTCACAGTTTGAGTCGTAACACGACGTCCTGTGGTTGAATGAAAAGCATTACTGAACATGATGGCGTTGCTGTCAGGATTCCTCCGAGCCATAATCCGTAGGTAGCGGTCATCCACTACGTTAGTAGCCCTTGGGCGGCCTGAGCGAGGCATGTCATCGACAGTTGCTGTCTCTCTGTAACTCCTCCGTGTCCGAACAACATTGCTTTGGTTCACTCCGAGACTCCTGGATATTTCACTCGTTGAGAGCCTTTCCTGGCACAAAGTAACAATGCGAACGCGATCGAACCGCGGTATTGACCGTATAGGCGTTGTTGAACTACAGACAGCACGAGACGTGTACCTCTTTCCTGGTGGAATGACTGGCACTGATCGGCTGTCGGACCCCATCCGTCTAATAGGCGCTACTCATGCATGGTTGTTTACATCTTTGGGTGGGTTTAGTGACATCTCTGAACAGTCAAAGGGACTGTATCTGTGATACAATATCCACGGTCAACGTCTATCTTCAGGAGTTCTGGGAGCTGGGGTGATGCAAAACTTTTTTTGATGTGTGTATATGCTCGGGTGGTACTGAGCAAAATGCTTCCATAAATCAAGATACGCTATGTCTACCTGATTTCCTCGATTCATGGCTTTTATGAGGTCGTTTGAGAAAAGGGTAAGCTGGGTTTCGCAGGATCAGTGTTTTCGGAATCCATGCTGATTAGAAAGGTGGAGATGAATCAGTTAGAGATATAACTCATTATATCCGAGCTCGAAATATTTTCCTGGATTCTACAACAGATATACGTCAATGAGATTGAACTTTAGCTTTGTGGGTCACTTCTGTTACCTTTGTTGTAGACATATATAGACTGTGCTTTTTTCCATCACTGGGAACAGTTATTTTACTTTATTTTGTTTCATTTCCATGGGATCTACAGTGTATTATGTGATCTAGCTCAGTTCGAAATTCTGTTTATAGAGTCTGACAGTAATCCCATTCGACCCTTGGCCTTGTTTAACTTTTGCTGTTTCTCCATGCCATTGACACTAATATCTATATCGCTCATCTTTTAAGTGGTCGGAGAGTAAATTGGAGCAGAATGAGACGTTGCAGTGTTACGCTATTCCTCCAGACACTCACTGCACTCCTCGGTAATAAGTACATTAAAATAATGAAGCAGAGAAATAATCAGGTGAAATCATATGTACATGTATGTAAAATTTTATCAAAGAGAGTTTGGTGATAACTACATCATGTTTCAAGCGAAGAATCAGGAGATATTTTAATTTAGGTTAATGATCCGAATTCACGCAAGCTAGGAACGGACGCGGACCATCATTGTCGTGGAATAGGGGGGAGATGGCCACAAAAACGAAAGTGAACGCTACAGGATCTCAGAGTATGGTGTCGTGGAGTTTTGAAGGCTAGCGGAGTGATACAAATCGTGGTCTAACCAAGAATACTTTGCAGTTGGCAGAAACAGACTCCCATTTGGTACGACATGGTGGAAGCCTCAGGGAGAGCAGAAGGGAAGAGGAAAAACAGTTCGTGATCAACTTATGCATTGTCATAGTGAGGAGGTAGGAGAAATTCTATCAGGTATTGTCCTGAGAGTGTCTCCAGTGGAGTAATCGATGTAAGTTATCATAATATTATAAGCTATAATAATTCTTAAATTGGATAGGGTGACATTACTGACTTCCAGGTCAGATAGCAATCGTGGCAACATTCCGTTGTTAGAGGAGAACACAGTTGGTCTTGGAAGAGCTCGGACATGCGGGAGTGTCATCTCCACAGTTCTGGCCTAATAAACTTTGTTTTTCCTCATATTAATTTGACAATGTTTGATCGAGTAGAGGTGTGTAGGCAGTGAATTTATTTGGTGTTGACAAAGAATATGTTGATTCGTGACAGCATACTCAGATGATAATAGATAATACACAAAGCTTATGCCAGGCGAGATGCCATCACTCCAACTCATTTCAGTAAGTAGATGCTTTGACGATTTCAGTGCTTTCATATCAGTGTTGTGATTTTACCATCGCTGCTGAAGGTTTTCTCATCGCTGATGACCACTTGCTTGCGACAGTGAGGTTAGTTTACACTTTTTCTCTCTTGGAGAATATCGGGTTATTAATTTCCAGTGTCTTTGTAACCATCCTGACATTGTGGTTTGAAGTCCCGCGTAGCAGTAGCAACGGTCATATCCCGGAAAGCGTAGCAGGTTTGTGCCAGCATAGTAGCGAAAGTTCGTGCGCGAGTAACTTTTTCTTGAGCATCGGCAGTGTCGGTGCACAAGGGAGCTTCGTGAATATTAATAAAATCATTTGTAACTTTGTGCAACTGATGTAACTAATGTACATCTAAAAACTGGAGGATACTCGCATAAAGATTTTACCAGATTTGTCTGTTATTCGTTTACCCGCGTACAAAACTGTCCGTCCGAGCGTTGTTATAGTAGGACAGTTCGTTACCAAATCATATGGTCGAACACAACGTGCCAGAAACAGGTATGTTTAACAGATCGAGCATGTGCGGTTGGACTTCGAAGACGCAGAGCCAACTGGTGAATCTATTACTCGATAGAGCCAGGCCCCCTTCCCTCCCCCCCCACCCCCTCCGATTACACTCCTGCTCCCTGAAAGAGGCAGTTGGTTTATGGTACGTTGTTGCGGTTGGCGTTAAAATATCCCAGATCAAATTAACGTAAAGTACGAGAGGAAGTAGCGGAGAATGCTTCAGGTTCATCTGTATCGTCCTTAGTAAAAGAACATTTAAAAACGAAATTGAGTATTTTTGCTTTTGCTTTGCTAACCTCACTTTCAGTTCCTGTGTCGTCCATGAGTGTATGGACAATACCTTTAGTGCCACTGACAGCTTTTATAACTGACGGTAAAAAAATCCAACACCCAAAAATAATTAATCTAGAGCAACGAAATTTCGCAAATACGTTTGTCTGGGGAACATAAGCAAGTAAGTAACATTACAAGATCTCAGGTTAATGTAAGCGCGAGATAAGTCATTGCAAATGTGAAATGCTGATAGATTAAGGACCGGTGTAACCGCCAAATGTTGAATGCAAGCCTACAAACGCGCATGCATTGTGTTGCACAGATGCCCTATGGCAGTTTGTGGGATGAAATTCCATGCCTGTTGCACTTGGTCGGTCAATAAAAGGACTGTTAATGCTGGTTATGGATAACGCTGGAGTTGTAGTCCGATGATGTTCCATATGTGCTCCATTGGAGACAAATCAGATGATCGAGCACGCTAAGGAAATATGTCGACTCCCTGTAGAGTATGCTGGGTTACAACAGCAGTATGACGAGCGTCACCCAGTTGGAAAACACTCCCTGGAATGCTGTTCATGAATGGCAGCACAACAGATCGCATCATCAGACTGATGTACAAATTTGCAGTCGGGGTCCGTGGGTTAAGCACGAGAGTGCTCCTGCTGTAGTGGCATTCCAGACCACAACTCCAGGTGTAGGTCCAGTGTGTCTAGCACTTAGACAGGTTAGCTGGAAGCCCTCAATTGGCCTCCTTCTAACCAATACACGGTCACCTAGGCAGAACCAGCTTTCATCAGAAAACACAGTAGACCTCTATCCTGCCATCCAAGAGCTCTCGCTCGACACCACTATGTCGCCAATGGTGGTGGTTTGCTTGCTGTCAATGGAATGCACGCTGTAGGGCATCTGGTTGGGAGCTGCACTTGAAGTAATCGATTTTTAACGGTTCGTTGTGTCACTACGGTGCCAACTGCTGCTCATATTGCTGCTGCAGATGCAATATATGCGCCAGAGTTCCACGTCGAACACGAAGGTCGTCCCTAGGCTAGGCGTAAATTTGAGACGCGAATAGTGCGTGTGGCGCGCCGCAGCGCAGCGCGCGTTTTTATAACTTCACAGGTTCAAATGGGACCGCGCAAATTGCGACGCGACGCGACTGGGACGCGACACGCGCCTGCGCCAGGTCGTGCGGCGTTGTGGTTGCCACGTGGTCGTCCGTAACCCAGTGTTCTTGCGACCGTAGATTCTCGTGTCCTCCGCTGCCAGCAGTCGTGTATCGTGGCTACATTCCTGCCAAGTCTTTCTGAAATGTCGCAGAAGGAACATGTAGCCCCACGTAGTCCCATTAAACGACATCGTTCGAACTCAGTGAGGACTTGATAATGGCGTTTTTGTCGCGTTAAGGGCATTTTTATAATAATACCAATCCCAAAGAAAGCAGGTGTTGACAGATGTGAAAATTACCGAACTATCAGTTTAATAAGTCACAGCTGCAAAATACTAACGCGAATTCTTTACAGACGAATGGAAAAACTGATAGAAGCCGACCTCGGGGAAGATCAGTATGGATTCCGTAGAAATGTTGGAACACGTGAGGCAATACTGACCCTACGACTTATCTTAGAAGAAAGATTAAGGAAAGGCAACCCTACGTTTCTAGCATTTGTAGACTTACAAGGGAATGGTCAGACTTGTCATGCCGAAACATGTATTGATTTTTTTAGCACTGTTATTTAACTGTGCAAAAGGTCCGTTTGCAAAATTGTAGCTGCTGACATGAACTGGAAGTCCCTAAAAAAAAAAAAATCACGAACATGGCTGTGTTTCCTGCTTGGCGCTTGCAGTGACGGCTGGCCACCCCTGGAAATGGCGAGTCGCGAGCGTTGTGCGCATGGTCGGGAAGAGCGGCCGTCTTACCGCGGCGTTCACTAAAGAGGAATATCGCTGCAAGGTTTTGGTGGAAAGGGGGAACGAATATTCTTTTCTGTGGTATGCACGTCCTTTTAATTTCTGGTACGTATTTCGAAACATACCGTCCTGAAACTGGTTAGAGATATGAAAGATGTTCTGTACATGTTCATCTATACTCCGCAAGCCACTTTACGGTGAACATTCAATCTCCCCTCACAAGTGATGGCGAACCCTGTAAATGTTTTGCTGCTTGCCATAGAGATATACCACAGACGCCAAATGAAGCAATCAACAGAAAACACGCGTGAAGACTATGTGTTGTGCGACATGGTTGTTAAACTTCTAGACGAGCATGTAAAGGGCGTAGACATGTGGCTAGATACAACTGGAACACTCGATATTGCAAATTGTGACTATACAGACGGCGAAGACACCGACGAAAGTAGCACTCGTGAAGACTCTTCGAGTGATAGTGCCGCGTACCATCATCAATTATCTCCGAAAGTAACACCAGCAACTACAATTACCTTATCAGACAAAGAAAAAGCGGTGACGTATTGGTTGAACGAAAGTGGTAAGAAACGCCTACGTGTCAGTACTGTTCAAAATAAGTATCGCTTTGTCCGTTCTGAACGTGAATTGTATAGATGGAAAAAGCAAGTCGCTCGACGACGTAATAGTCGACTGGAAATTGCGACGGAGATAACTGCGCGACTTTTTGAGTTATTTACCGATGCCAGACAACAGTAATTTGGTGTGAGCAATACAACTTTGAGTGACTGGGCGTTAGAGATTGCCAACGCGATAGGCGCTAAAGAATTTACAGCTTCTCAAAGTTGGATTAGTCGCTTCAAAAGATCACATAAAATTGTGGCAAGAAAAATAACAAAATTTGTATCGAGAAACAGGTCGGAAAATGAAGTGACACAAATCGAAATGATATAAGCTTTTCTTACGAATACAAAAAATAAGATCGCTAGTTTTAGTGAATCATACGTGTACAATGCAGATCAGTCAGGTTTTCAAAAAGAAATGCATGCGAAAAGAACACTGTCATTCAAACGGGAAAAACATATTAAGGCGATTGCACAGTCCACGACTGCACTCACCCATTCATACACTATAATGACCATAATTAGTCTGGATGGTTCATTGCTGCCTAAAATTTATGTGTGTCTTCAAGAACCAACTGGACGTTTTGGACCACGTGTCAAAAGAACAATGTTCTACACAAACAATCTTGTGGTAGACGCATCGAAGTCTGGAAAAATGGAAATGAAAACGTTACACTTTTCATGCGTCATGATTTTTTTCCGTTCTGCGGGAACAAATCTCTTCTCCTAGATTCGTGGTCAGGTCATAAAAGGTCTGATTCATTAAAAGCTGTATTTCGAGCCCACCCTGACAAAGAAGTAGAGATGCTTCAGATTCCACCCGGCACGACCAACGTAATTCAACCTGTAGACAGAGAATTTTTCCGCCAGTGGAAGGCATTTTACAGAAAACTAACAGAGAAAATTATTGTGTGCTGATCACTGCAATTTCCTGTCTATCGCCGTGACAATATTCTCAAGCTGCAATCAGTAGTACATTAGCAATTTTCCTCCCCACGATTTCAGAATTTGATTAAATATGCGTGGCACTCCTCGAAATATGCTGATATTAGGCCTGATTCATTCCTAACACCAGCCCAGTTTTGTCTACGGACATCTAACAACGTCTGTGATTCGCAGGGCTGTCATATGTCGTCTTTACTTGTATGTTCTTGGTGCACAAAAAACCTATGTTTTGAACAATGTATCAATGTTTCGCATTTTTGCAGTAATTACAAGACATAAAATTTGGACGTGTTCTAAACCGTATATTTATTTGTGTCTATTTCATAGCTATTTGGAAAGAATGTCGTAGATAACATATCAGCCATATTTGTCAACGAATGTTTAACTATCATACGATCGCTTTCACTGGGGGAATCAGCTCTCTCACCGCTGTGGCAAGAGAGCGGCGCGTAGCTAACGCCACCTTGTCCCTAGATGGCGTTGGTATAACGTAGCGAGAGAGGTCAGGGTTGTACAAGAGGCAGTTATAAGCGTGGAAACCATGCGACAATAATGTCTTACTTCATAAAATTGTTTACAGACTTCCAGGTCATGTCAGCAGCTAAAATTCTGCATACAGACTTCTTGCAATGTTAACTCACAGTGGTAAAAAAAGCAACACAGGTTTCGACATGACAAGTCTGACCATTCCCTTGTTAGAGAAAGCTTTTGACAATGTTGATTGGAATACTCTCTTTCAAATTCTGAAGGTGGCAGGGATAAAATACAGAGAGCGAAAGGCTATTTACAATTTGTACAGGAAGCAGATGGCAGTTATAAGAGTCGAGGGGTATGAAAGGGAAGCAGTGGTTGGGAAGGAAGTGAGACAGGGTTGTAGCCTATCCCCGATGTTATTCAATCTGTATATTGAGCAAGCAATAAAGGAAACAAAAGAAAAGTTCGGAGTAGGTATTAAAATCCATGGAGAAGAAATAAAAACTTTGATGTTCGCCGATGACATTGTAATTCTGTCAGAGACAGCAAAGGACTTGGAAGAGCAGTTGAATGGAATGGACAGTGTCTTGAAAGGAGGGTATAAGATGAACATCAACAAAAGCAAAACGAGGATAATGGAATGTAGTCGAATTAAGTCGGGTGATGCTGAGGGAATTGGATAAGGAAATGACACACTTAAAGTAGTAAAGGAGTTTTGCTATTTGGGGAGCAAAATAACTGATGATGGTCGAAGTAAAGAGGATATCAAATGTAGACTGGCAATGGCAAGGAAAGCGTTTCTTAAGAAGAGCAATTTGTTAACATCGAGTATTGATTTAAGTGTCAGGAAGTCGTTTCTGAAAGTATTTGTATGGAGTATAGCCATGTATGGAAGTGAAACGTGGACGATAAATAGCTTAGACAAGAAGAGAATAGAAGCTTTCGAAATGTGGTGCTACAGAAGAATGCTGAAGATTAGATGGGTTGATCACATAACTAATGAGGAGGTATTGAATAGAATTGGGGAGAAGAGCAGCTTGTGGCACAACTTGACTAGAAGAAGGGATTGGTTGGTAGGACATGTTCTGAGACATCGAGGAATCACCAATTTAGTATTGGAGGGCAGCGTGGAGGGTAAAAATCGTAGAGGGAGACCAAGAGATGAATACACTAAACAGATTCAGAAGGATGTAGGTTGCAGTAGGTACTGGGAGATGAAGCAGCTTGCACAGGATAGAGTAGCATGGAGAGCTGCATCAAACCAGTCTCAGGGCTGAAGACCACAACAACAACAACAAGGGCATCAACTCACCGCTCCAGTCTCAAAGGTAACTAATATTTACGACCGTTAGAGCATGTATTTAAAGCAAGCCTGACTTGCCTCCTCATAGTGGTGCAACTAGTGCCACTCTTATTCTACTGGCGCAAATTTGAATACAAATAACCTTTCTCATGTAGAAACACGCGTACCAACTTTCGTATATGTCGCACAACTCCTCGGTTTTGCGACTTTTTTCCGTCGGCGTATATGACCAGAATTCCTGTGGGTTTTGTGAGAGATCTTTACATAAGATTTTTCTACAGTAGTCATTGAGGGCTTCACTCGTTGCCCTCTTTGCAACCAATCGCGGTTAATTCAGCATCTCTCCTTCCACGGACCTATGTTCTCTTTTATACCTATTATGCAGAAGCCTGTTTCTTTAGCAGCTTCTTTACAGTGACTGTATAGCACGGAAGGTCACTCCCTTAGTGAACTTTTCTACTAGGTAAATATCTATACAGTGTGTGGTCAAATATTCTTTTCAACTTGAGCCAAAGGTCTAATACATGTTCTACCCGTAGGTACATGTTTTGAGTTCCTCTTCGACATGTGACAGGAGTGCCACTTTTTACAAATTGCCAACTATATAAATATTCGTCCTTGTTGTGCTGCCGTTTGTATTTTATTAACCATTGTTGCCACAACTGCTCAATGATCACTTATACCGGTTTCAATATGGATGTCTTCGAAGGTCAGCTCTGTGCTGCCATTAGGTGTAATATATTACTATAACGAGTGGGCTCTCAAACTACCTGTCCGAAGTAGTTTTCAGATAAGGCGTTTAGTAACGTTTCGCAGATGTCTTTTCAAAAAATGGTTCAAATGGCTCTGAGCACTATGGGACTTAACTTCTAATGTCATCAGTCCCCTAGAACTTAGAACTACTTAAACCTAACTAACCTAAGGACATCACACACATACATGCCCGAGGCAGGATTCAAACCTGCTACCTTAGCGGTAGCGCGGTTCCTGACTGTAGCGCCTAGAACCTCTCGGCCACCCCGGCCGGCGATGTCTTTTCACTCCCGTCTTTTACAAAACTATAATTTTCCCAGAAGACTGTTGATTAAGGACTCCTGTAACGATGATAGTATGATATGGAAATATTCCTTCTAGCGAACTGAGGTTTCCCCAAAGTTTTCGGTTACACCTAGGGGTGAGTCCGATGGTCGCATGTTACAATTACAGTTACTAATTTATTTGCACCATTGACACTGAGTTTTTGCCGGAACACTCGCACACGCATCTTTAAAATCTTCCTCGATTGATTTTGCTTTCTTATCCACTGCAACAAATGCACCACCTTCATTTCCCATTAACCTATCCTTCCGATACACATTTAAATTGAACCCAAAAATATCGCTGCTGTCTATTTTGGGTTGCAGACATTTTTCTGTACCTGGTATTACATGAGCTCCACTACTCTTTAGGACTGCTATAAACAGTTGGCGATTTTTGTTAATGCTTCAGGATTTTAATAATTTCATTCCTGGAGCGGCCATTTCTTTCAGTCTGACCTTAATACTTTGAGGTCCCCTATAGCTATCATGATCTGGAATGTACAGAGTGTCACTTAAAAAGCCCTTGTGTGCACCCAACGCACCGTCAGCCACCTGGATAGCAATCTCTGACGTGCGGTGCGCCTTGTTCATTTAGTGAGACGCATCACTACGGCGCAAGTCCAGAAAGTCACAGCATAGCTTGTCACAGAATTTTCGAAATCTCTGATTTAAGCCTCCTACTCGTCTTGATCTAGAGGTTCCCAATAAGTTCTGGAGACAATGCTGCAAACTGTGAGCTTCGTCCGTGAGCAACGCTGGTCTGCTCAACCCTCCCTGCCAGTCGCTGGAATGATCCAAATACGACGTCAGTCATCAGACGACAGGCACCGTCCGTTCCAACGTGCTCCGCAATCTGGAGACGATTTCACCTTGTTCACTCAATGGCTGCAGGAATAGTCTCCAGGCAATTACACAATAGAGTGTACAGGGTGCTCCTTCCTATCCCTTACTGTCATTTCCGGAAAGAGATACCATCATTCGTCATACATTAGAACTGCCAACGATGAAACTCCTATCCTCCTGTGGTTGCTTCCATTTGATACAGTTTGTTTCACTTTCAGCTGCAGACAACACGTCGAACTTGTTGCTTAGGGGGATGGGTATAATACTCTGCATTCTCCCTGGTCCATGCCTCACCTCTAGAGTGCCTCGAGGCCTACGACTGAGACCCCACTCCCAGTCAAGTTGAGGAGCGGTGGTAGATTCTGCAGAGAAGACAGTATCAGTTGGAAATTATAGTACGTGGCGTACCTTTGGTACCTCTCGGCAGTTTGCCCAACATACCGTTTCGAAGCACACTATGCGATCAAAAGTATCTGGACACACCAAAAACATACCTTTTTCATATCTGGTGCATTGTGCTGCCACCTACTGCCAGGTACTCCATATCAGCGATCTCAGTAGTCAATAGACATCGTGAGAGAGCAGAATGGGGCGCTTCGCAGAACTCACGGACTTCGAACGTGGTCAGATGATTGGGTGTTAATTGTGTCATACGTCTGTACGCGAGATTTCCACACTACTAAACAGCACTTGGTCCACTGTTCCCGATGTGATAGTTAAGTGGACATGTGAAGGGACACGTACAGCACAAAAGCGTACAGGCCGGCCTCGTCTGTTCACTGACAGAGACCGCCAGCAGTTGAAGAGGGTCGTAATGTGTAATAGGCAGACATCTATCTAGACCATCACACAGGAGTTCCAAACTGCGTCAGGATCCGCTGCAAGTACTATGACAATTAGGCGGGAGGTAAGAACTTGGATTTCATGGGCGGGTGGCTGCTCTTAAGCCACACATCACGCCGGTAAATGCCAAACGACGCCTCACTTGGTGTAAAGAGCGTAAACATTCGATGACTGAACAGTGGAAAAACGTAGTATGGAGTGACGAATCACGGTACACAATGTGGCGATCCGATGGAAGGGCGTGGGTATGGCGAATGCCTGGTGAACGTCATCTGCCAGCGTGAGTAGTGCCAACAGTAAAATTCGGAGGCGGTGGTGTTATGATATGGTCGTGTTTTTGCACATCTTGTTCTTTTTTTTTAATTCTTTATTCAACATCAATATTTATACAAAGGAACCCACCACCTTAGGGATTAGTGGGTCATAACTATTCTACAATATTAGATATTCAGCATCTATTTCTATTTATTATTATATGGTACTATGTTAATTATTGTAAGCTACAGACAGGATACTACAGGATAATAGGCAGACTACAGCTATTATTCTATTCTACTTGCTAATTGTTAGTATCTTCCTACTTGTTAATTCCTAACTGCCTGCAGCGTTACAGGAGTGTCAGCATAGATATAAACCTACTGCTTTAGGCCCTGCTCATCGAGCTAATCCCGATGAGCGTGCCCCTGACACTGGGCTGGCCAACATTGTTTGTCGCTGCAGGTTCCTAACTTAATATCTATATCTAAAGCTACAACTACTATACTAACCTACATCAGTTCCGGTGCTTTAGTCTTCATTAGTGTACCCTGATCCCCCTAGTCCTGCACGTGGCGGATTGCAACTGAAAAGTCGACCTGTCCACGCACAGGCGGTATAGGATGAGGGTAATTGGACGCATTCGGTAAATGTCGTTAATCATGAAAGACCCTCAAGTATCCCGTAATGGGACACATTTGGTATATGTCGTTAATCGTGAAAGTCACTCAAGTATGCCGTCAGTACTTTTCGTGACACCTCGTTTGCCAGTTTGTTTAGAGTTTCAAAAGTTCCTTCGTGTCTTAATAAGTCATATGTGTTATTATGTGGAAGCTGTTGTCTTTGTGTCATTGCTACATCATCGAAAAGGGGGCACTCGTAAACCACATGGTCGGGAGTACCCTAGGAAGCACCACAGTCACACTCGGGTGTAGCCTTTTTCCCAAACCGACACAAGTATGTCGGGTAGGGCCCATGACCGGTGAGAAAATGTATTAGACCCCGCGTTGGCTCGAAGTACTTCATCCCTAGCCTTTCTTTTACATTTGGCAAGAACCCGAAGGTTCTCCTGCCAGTTTCTTCTATTTCCCAAGACTGCAGCCATAAGTCCTCGCCCCTTCTACGTATTTCTCCCTTGTCCCTTACCAGTGTTCCCAGGATGTTCTCTATTTTCGCGTTGTTCCCCTTCTTGACCCAATACCATGCTGCTTGTTCTCGAATTTTTATATCTAAAGGACAGAGCCCCATTATTATTAAAAGTGCACTTCCTGGAGATGTTCTGTACGCCCCTATGGATCTTAAAAGCATGTTTCTTTGTACTCTTCTCACTACCATGGCAGGCACCACCCTCGTGAGCCTATGTGCCCAGACTCCCGATCCGTAACCCACTACTGACGTTAATATGCTGTTATGGTACAACTTGATTAGGTGTGGTGGAAGATGAAATCGTTTATGGCCTATTGAGGTAAGGTTGTTTAATAATTGTAATGCTTTTTGGGTTACGGACTCAATGTGCCTTCCAAAGTTCCACCTTTCATCGATGATGACGCCCAGGTAGCGAGTCTCTTGTCGTCTTATAACTGGTGAGCCTCCGGTTCTGACTGTAGGGTTCCTCACCAGCTGTCCCTACAGTAATAAGTACGTCGATTTTGTCGGTGAGATCGTCATCTTGGTATTTGTGCACCACAGTTGTAATTTGGTCATTGCTCTGTCTATTTTAGGCTCGATGTCCTCGCGGCTCCGGCCGCCGACCAGCAGAAGGAGGTCATCCGCGTAGGCTATCACCTCTAGCACTTCTTCACGCTGTTCCAAACTATCTAAAAGCGGTTCCATATGGATGTCCCAGAACAGGGGACCTAAGACGGAGCCCTGGGGACATCCCTTAATTATAGATTTTCCTACTCTACCGCTAGGGGATGATAGCCAGACCTCCCGCCCTTCACAATAGCTCCTCAGGCAACCATATAACGACCCTGGACACTCCTTCTCCCGCAAGCAGGAGAAGAGCGAAGGTCACCACAGGTTGTCAAAGGCGCCACTAACATCAACCATGATGCCAACAACGTACTTGTATGGGGTAGAGTCGCAGACCTCAGCCGCCAGAGCGATCGCATCAGTTGCCGATCGCCCCGGCCTGAAGCCGAACTGCCTGCCACTCATTCCACACAGCACTCGGTGTGCAGTCAGTCTGTCAGCTAGCAGTTTTTCAAATAATTTCCCAAGGATGTTCAATAGGCAAATCGGCCTATAGGACTTGCCATCCGCTGGGTCCTTGTTGGGTCCCTTTTTGATTATTACAACGTCTGCCTCTTTCCAGATTTTCGGGAATTTTTCCTGTCTTAGGCATTCATTGTACAACTGGGTTAGTGGTGCCACCAGTTGAGGTGCCAGGAACTGCACCACCTCCGCCACAATGCCGTCTGGGCCGGGGGCTTTTCCTGTTTTTAGTGCTTTAATGTGACCAGCCACCTCCTCTTCAGAGTAGGGGTAGACTACCCTGTTGTTAGCTATTCTATCCAGATCTTGATTTCGTAACTGGGACTGGCCCTCCGTGTCGCTGGCCTCATCGTCATCAGGGAGCAGGGACCGGAGAAGGACCTCAGCAGTCTCCTGCCAGGACTCCGTCATCCCATCCCCGCGCCTGACCGTTGATAGCATCATTGGGGATCGGATCTTTTCCCTTACTAGTTTGTAAGGTATTCCCCATGGATCCAAGGCCAGCTGGTCCAGCACAAATGTTTCCCAACTGCGTATCCTGACTTCTTTCAGTTCTTTTTGAAATTTGTCTTTTGCCTCCCGGTATAGCAGTAACCATCTTTGCTTTTCCCACCAGACGACACTGCGCTGGTAGTGCCTCCTCAGCCTTCTGACAGACTGACGCATTTCCTCAAGTTCAGCTGACCATGGTGACGGGGAGGCCGCCATGGCCCTCCTCCTGGTTGGAACAGCTGCCTTAACCGCTCTGGTAACTGCGCCTACCAGTTCTACGGCCCGCTTGTCTATGTCCAGGTCTTGTTGTGCGTCAACTTCTGGCAATGGAGGAATGTCGCACTCTCTCACTAATCTCTCCCAGTCAGCTCTCTTGAAGTTCAGTTGCAACTCCCACCCTGCGGCCCAGTGACAGCCTCCATTTCCTAGGCTGAACATTATGAGATTATGGTCGCTTGTTGTAGCGTTCTCTCTGACTTCCCAATTCTGAATGATGTTGGCAGTATTTGGTGTAACTAACGTTACATCTATATTGGTGCCGCGCCCCCCTCCCGCTGCATAAGTGGGAGGGTTGCCAGGTGTATTTGCAACCACAAGTTTGAAAGCCATAATCATATCCTCCACTTTTTCGCCATTTTCATCTCTTGTGCCACTGTACCACAGGGGGGGATTTTGCATTTATATCGGCTGTTATAACCAGTTTGCGTCCCCGCAACGCCGTGGCTACTCTGGTACTCTGGTTAGGTGATCCAGATGTTGTTCAATGTTGTCTCCGTATTGAAAATACATATTTATAAAGGTTATAATTCCCATGGGAGCCTGTACCTCCACGACATTGCAGTGACTGATGGAAAATTGTGCAAGTGTTGTTACACGTAGAGACTGGTTTGTGATGACAATTGCCGCTTTGGGGGCTTCCCCACTACTAGCTATTTGCCATGTGGCGGCTGCAAATGAAAGTTTCCCAGCTTGAGAGTACGGCTCCTGCAAGCAGAGTACGTCAAGCCTCTTCTCCTCCACCTCTCTTCGGAGCTCCTGCATCACAAGTCTGCTGTTATGCGTGTTTAGTTGTCCAACAGTTAATTTTGTCATTATGGGAAGTAAGTGTGCATTCTATCGTCAGACCAAGTCTTGCTCCAATCAAATGCGATTCGACCATGAGCTAGGACTGATTGAGTGTAGATGTCATTTAAGTCAAATTTCTCCCCACGTCTGTCAAACACTTTCTTGAGTAAGTCTCGCAGGGCTCCGAAGTCGGTGGGAAGGTTCACTGACTTTAATTGTATTCTATCCACAGCCTCCATTACCGAGAAGGTGACCTTTCTTCCATCCTCATGTCCTACCCGGACCACATGTCGTAAGGCAGTGGTCAGGATAGCCGGCTGCTCCAATCTCGCCAGTTGCATTGTGAATTCAATGTTGGGATACACCCTAATCGGATCTACATGCGGTAGCCTGATTACTGGGGTATCTGCCACAGTTGGGTTTGCGCTGGTGCTAGTAACTGTACTTTCTTGGAGTGGTTGTTTAGTTTGTTTAGTTTCGTGAGTAGGGGCCAGGGAGGCCGCCACCACTACAGGATGCTTCTGCCGTTGAAGATTTTTATTCGGCCTTTCTCCCCGGTTTAGGGAAGGGGGAGCTGTGTTCCTGTCCGGAGAATCAGTTTGAATGCATCTGTCCACCATAAAGGGATCTGTTTGAATTCCTTTCTCGACTGTCGTAATTTTTAAGGTGCCCGAAAGCGACCTTAAAAATTCCTTAAATATATTAGCCCTCACAGCATCCCTCCTTCTTTTACTCGGGGACTTGTGTTTAAGCATCCTGTTAGCTGAGCTCTGCTCAGCCATAGTCGATTCTTGAAATGAGACGTTGTTCTAGCATCCGGTAAGTGGGGCAATTCCGTCCCGTGGCACCACAGGATTTCTTCCCACGATTTTTACACGGAATGCAGACACCTGTTGTTTTACATTCCTTGCGGTTGTGACCACTCTCACCGCACCTGGAGCAAGCCGACCCCCTGGTGCAGTGCCTCAGAATGTGGTCCAGGTCGCCACAGTTATGGCAACGAGGTACCACGATATAGTCCCTGGTGTTAATGGCGTGAAAGCCTACATATAGTCTGCCCATTGATCTTATTCTTTTCCATAATTGCGCAGAGACCTCGGCCACGTGGTGTACCACGAGGCCCTGTTTTAAATTTCAACTTGAAAGAGTTTTTGAATTCTTGTTCATCCACATCATGGAAATTTTGTGATCTGATTGTCTCATGTAGCTCCTCATTCGTCATAACCGTGGGTACATCACACAGTATTATTAGTGGGTTTCTCTTTCTAGGTGGTTCACACTTTACAACTGCGTTTAATTTTTGATTATTTAGAAGTTTCTCTTTATCCTCCTCACTGGCAACTTCCACAATTACAGAATTTCTGCTGGGTTTGACCTTTTTAATTTTAATTTTGTCCTTGACTGGGTCTATCGTTGTTGTTAACAGCTCTTGTATTCTCTTTACGCTAGTATCTTGGCCAGGCAGGGTCCTCAAGAAGACTGCCGTGTCTGACCGTTTAACAACTTTTTCAATGGTGTCTTTTGTTGAAATTTGTTTAGTTGGCGCCTGTGCAGCCACAGCCGCCCAAGTCTTAGTGGGTTGTTTTCTTAACCTTTCATTTTCCTTTTGTAACTCCATAACGCGGCCTTCCAGTCTCGCATGAGCTATGGCCCAGGCCGATAGCTCATTTTTAATTGTATTAAGAGCCGCTTGACTAATTTTCGCATTTTTAACGTTTTGCTCTAAGAGCATAGTTATTCTTGTATGTCTCTGCACGACGCTCTCATCGTCTGCCTGTCCCATCCCGTCCTGTGGTGAGGGAGCAGACATCATAGAAGCCCGTAAAGGCGCACTCGTATCACTCGCTTCGGTTTCAGCCATCATAGGTAACGAGTGATAAAAAGATGTGGGAGCCCGTCTCTTGCCCCGGACCGGCTCCTCTAGCATGGGGGGGGGGGGGGGGGGGGGGAACTGCTGCAGCTCGCCCACCGACCTCGCCCCTAGATCAAGGGCACTCCCGAGCTGCAACGCGCCGTTGCCAGCGCATTGGTCCCCCTCGGTGGCCCCGTCATCGACGATTTCACGCGACGCTCCTCGGCAAGTGCACCCCGCACTCCAGAGAGGCGGATGTACGCCTACTTGCCCGAGTTTCCACCTCTCGGCCATGGACCCACTCCTACTCAGGTGGTCTGGACCCATCTAACCTGGCCCAGGCGATGTCACCACCTCCTGGGTTTGGCAGAACACGCCCCGGTTACCCAGGGGCGCGGCGAAGCACCCTTGCCGACCCGCGCCGCGATCCCACGCCGACAAACGAGGTCGCCGGCATGCAGAGCACCTGTTGTTCTGGGCCCTGCGAACAGAAGGGACAAATGTTCGGTCCCTCGACACAGCTCCCCCTGTGCCACGCACCCTTCGCTTTCGCATCGGGTTGGGTCGCAGCTCTCCCTTTTGTCGCAAGGCAAAATGCCGAGCTTAATGTCTGGCACCACGGGAAGGCGGAAAGAGCCACTTGGGAAGGAGAAGCTATAAGAGACGCATCACTTCCCCGAGTGAGGACTGCCGCGGAACGCTCGACTGAAAGCGATACGCCCCAGTGCGAGCTTCCGTGCCTTAACGGCGCGCCGGCAACGGGCGGGCCCGCGCCGAAACGCGCCGTCAAGCGACTGACCTCACGCCAGACATCTTGTTCTTTTGCGTGGCACTATCACAGCACAGTCATACATTGATGTTTTAAGCACCTTCTTGCTTCCCACTGTTGAACAGCAATTCGGAGATGGCGATTGCACTTTTCAAGACGATCGAGCAACTGTTCATAATGCACGGCCTGTGGCGGAGTGGTTACACGACAATAACATCCCTGTAACGGACTGGCCTGCACAGAGTCCTGACGTGAATCCTATAGAACACCTTTGCGATGTTTTGGATCGCCGACTTCGTGCCAGGCCTCACCGACCGACCGACATTGACCTTTCCTCAGTGCAGCACTCCATGAAGAATGAGCTACCATTCCCCAAGAAACCTTCCAGCACCGGATTGAACGTATGCCTGCGAGAGTGGAAGCTGTCATCAAGGCTAAGGATGGACCAATACCATATTGAATTCCAGCATTACCGATGGTGGGTGCCACGAACTTATAAGTCATTTTCAGCCAGGTGTCCGGGTACTCAGCATTCACGGTGGGGCCCCATTCTGACGGGTGCAATATCTCGACACTAAGCAACTAATTTTAAATTGCCCTCGTTGATATTGTTGTAATTTCAGTATATAGTAAGCTAAAAATATTGCTAGTTCTCTTTAAGATAGAAGCTACAATGCAAAAGAAACTAGTTTGTGTAAATAACGGATGAAAAACCTCGCATAAAAATTAGAGATTTCTCGAAGGTAGCATCTTTCGCGAACTTTTTTTCAAGATTATGCTCACTAATAATGTCTTAAAAAGTGTTAACATCAGAGAAATATCGACAATATTAACTACTGTTGAAATGGGAAACTGAATGGATGACGATACGATAGCTATAATAGGCGTTTGACAGAATGTTGTAACTCAGAGGTTGAATTCGTAACCGTTAAATTTATGCCACGATCGTAAGACTGTACACACCGACATAGAAGAGACAGGTCGATGAGCAGAAAAATTTGAAATGTTGCATAAATCACACAAATACGTACGCTGTAATAAGGAATAAATGATTTTCTGACAAAACGTTGCTGCCAGAATTTGCGGAATACACCGGTGTAGCTCACAGTTTACTACGAAATGCGTTGCGCACAACATCCGTGAGCGTCAGAAAATTCTCAGGAATGTTCCTTGCTTGGTGTAATTACACAATGAAAGTAGGGAAATTAGGATACTGTTGTGAAAAGTTTTTAAAAAGCAGATATTAAGTTTACGATTCACGATACAGGGAATTTTGTGTGGCACTCGCAAATGTTCTAAAATACGCTATATATCACGTCACACACACAAGTCTTGATACAATAAATGAAAGAGTGACTCAGAACTACATTGACAGTCAAATATTGGAATATACGATTCTGAATCAGACGTGTCTGGCAAACGAAGTTTCACACAACGAAAAATCCGGAAGATAGCTTATGTTCAAAAAGGTTCAAATGGCTCTGAGCACTATGCGACTTAACTTCTGAGGTCATCAGTCGCCTAGAACTTAGAACTAATTAAACCTAACTAACCTAAGGACATCACACACATCCATGCCCGAGGCAGGATTCGAACCTGCGACCGTAGCGGTCACGCGGTTCCAGACTGAAGCGCCTTTAACCGCACGGCCACATCGGCTGGCGATAGCTTATGTAAGTGCGAAATGCACGGATGTTCTGCTTAACTGAACTTAGGAAACCTTCTACACATATTTACAATGAGCAAACAGTAAAGGAAACCAAAGAGAAATTTGAAAAGAGAATTAAGGTTCAGAGAGAAGAAACAAAAATTTTGAGGTTTTCTGACGACACTGTAATCCTGTCAGAGGCAGCAAAGGACTTAGAAGAATCACTGAACGGAATTGATAGCGTCTTGTAAAGAGGTTGTAAGATGAACATTAATAGAAGTAAAAGAAGGGTAATGCTATTTGACCAACATAGAGAAGTAGCAAGAATTTAAAATGCAGACTAACAGCAGGAGGAAAAGCGTTTCTGAAGAAGATAAATTTGTTAATATCGAATACAAATTTAAGTCCTAGGAAGTTTTTTCTGAAGGGATTTTCTGACGTGTAGCCTTATCGGGGAAGTGAAAGGTGGGCGATAAACAGTACAGACAAGAAGATTAGGTGGTAGGAATAACTAATGAGAAGGTACTGAATCGAATTGAGGAAAAAAGACAGTTACGACACAACTTCACTAAAAGAAGGAATCTATTGGTACGATATTTTCTGAGACATAAAGGAACCATCAATTTTGAAATGGAGGGAAGTGCGGAGAATAAAAGCTGTAAAGACAGACTAAAGCTTGAATACAGTAAGAAGATTGACGTGGAAGTAGGTTGCAGTGGTAGTATAACAATGGAGAAGCTTGCACGTGGTAGATTAGCGTAGGGAGCTGCATCAAACAAGTCTGCAGACTAAAGTCCACTACAACAACATTATCCCAGTAGTAACCTAGAGTCGTAGAGTGCGTGCCTGTTTTCCTTTACGATAATTTATTCATATGCTTTAGACCGTCTTTTCATGTTTTCGCCGTTCGTTAGGCAATCAGAACGCAATCATGTACTTCATTTCATTTTTCCTCACCTCCGGAGCAAAAGCAGCCAGAAGAGGTTATCTGCAGGCAGATCGGCTGTTTGTCTTGACTTGATCTATTCGATACCCGATTATTCATGAGAATTCTACGCCTCTGAGACAGCACGTACTGAGAAGGCGTTTTCATTGTTACAAGATGAGGCTACGCTTTGGAGGAAGAAAGAAAATTATCTTATGAAGGACCTATATGAAAGAAGAATAAAGCATTCTTCCTTCCTGAAATAATGTAGGTCGCTTCCTGCGTAAAATAATTATTTATTTTATAAAAGAACAAAATCTTATTTTACGAAAAAATATCTTCATGTAGGAAGAAGCTTACATTATTTCAGAAAGGAAGATGTCTCCATTCTTCAGTTTTCTTTCTTATGGAAAAGCTTCTGGCAGAGAACCCAGAGCGAGAAGGCAAAGCTATAAAGACAGGTTAAAGCGAGAACTGGAGGCATGGCTTGCAGATCTCTGAAATACTCTATGGAAAGTAGAATGTGTTACCCCATTAAGCGCCGTCTGATACTTATCAAACTTTGTGCAGCCACATGATGGATATTAAACGATTAAACTTTTACTCCTTTCGGAACTTAAGTCCATTATCAACTTCAGTATGAAATGTTATTTGCAAGGGTACGATTATACTCATGTATTCGTTGTAACGGGGAAGTAAACAGCCTCCAAATATAATATTGAAAGATTTCTTGCCATGCCTGCAAAATATGCTCTGTCAGTTCTTGAAGACACTGGCTCTAGACTGGTACGAAGATACAAGAACTTTAATAACTTTTCTTCTGTCTTAACGACACTTTTTTCATTTCCAAAAACACCTTTCGCGTTTCGACTTTCCGTCACTTTCAAAGGCTACAAAATACAACACAAAACTGGTATCAAAAGATATGGAAATGTGTTACGTTTCATCATTGGTAAGAGACATAGTACAACGACTAGAATATGGCTTTCTAGTTCACCAGTGTTATGTCACTCATATAAAATTGCTCATTATATACAATGTATCGCGTCAACATTCTCAATCACGATACAAATGCAACTACTACCCAGGGAAAGTTTAGAAAAACAAGTGGACTAAACCGCTAGATGGCGGCAGATATGTGGTACACGCTGCATTTTGTTTTGTTTACAGCCACAATTTTATCTTACATCGTATGAAACAGTTTCGTCAGTAAACATGAAAATCATTATCAGTGTTTTGCAAAAGATATTTCTTCACAAAACAATGTGTAACAGATCTTTTTTAGTGATCGAAGTTAATATATTGGAAGAATGCTCTGATTGGCGCTGGGGCCAACTGCCTGTTAACAAACATTTCTTTTTCGTTTGTCTTGCTACAATCACAGCTTGTGGTTGTGACGGTTGCCGTATATTATTGATGGAATTAATGTATGAGGTTCCAAGACTGCACCTCTCAAATTGTTTGATTTTCCTGTATAGAGATGCATTTGCTCCCATTCGTGGAAATACCAGCGCAAGGGCGTCATCTGTTCCTCGTAAGTGAAAGCTACATGCCTCAGATGGTATTTTTAGACTTTGTTGATTCTTATAAAAATGATATTTGTGAACTTTTACTCATGCTGGTAATTTATATGCTGTAAGATGCAACAAAAATTGTTTGTTAATACACAGTTGGCCCCAGCGCCAAACAGCACGTTCTTCCAATATATTAATTCCGACCACTAAAAAGATCTGCCACACATTGTTTTGTAAAGAAATACCTTTTGTAAAACATTGTAAAGTGATTGTCATGTTTACTGATGAAACTGTTTTATACGGCGTAACGATGAAAATTGTAGTTGTAAACAAAACAAAATGCAACGTGTGCCACATATCCACCGCCACCGAACGGGTAAGTCCACTTGGTTTCCAAACTTTTCCCATGGCAGTGATTGAGAATGATGATGTGATACAATGTATCTAATGATTAATTTTATATGGCTGACATAACATTGGTAGCTAGAAAGCCATTTCCTAGTCATTGCATTATGTCTCATACCAATGGTGAAATGTAACATATTTCCATTTCTTCTGATACAGTTTTGGCGAGTTGCTGCGTAGGTGGTTCCAGTCCCATACTGCTCGGGAGGTCTGATATTTTATTGAGCGATGGCGCTGGATCAGTGAATCTGCTTGCACCGTCGTGATGCCATCGATTATGCGTCGTGTGGATGTCGTGTTTTGTAGCCTTTGAAAGTGATGGAAATTCGAAATGCGTTGGAAATAAAAAAAGTTATTGAAGTGCATCCAACTGTCTGCTTAATCTCACAGCACTTTCATGCAAATTGCAGAAGGTACAGTCCACGCAGGATACGGTGGCCGATGCGTAGTGACCAGTTTTCGTCCAATGCGTTGGGCGAGTTCATTCGTTTGTTCAGAAGGGGAGGCCGACAACGTTTGCTACTTTTCCGCCGATCGGTGATGACAAAATCGAGGCGCACGCTCTGCAATCTTTCTCAAACGATTTTACGTAAACTATTCAGTAAAAAAAAATTCGGTTTTACGTTACTTACAGCTTTATATGTCAGGTTCATGATGATAGACCATCATTTCGTTAATTGTCATAGTTATTACAGACATTACGAGAAATTCGAAAAAGTTTGCATTGAAAAATATGGGTCACTATGATTTTGTGTTTGGTGCATGTTACTTGATATGTTGCTGCAAAACTTCAGTATCTCTCATGTTATTCCACGAACTACAGACATTTTTAACGAAAAAATTAGTTTTTAAGGGTCTTTGACAGCTGATGAAATAAGAAATTCTATGGGTTTGGGAACAGCGTAATTTATTTTTTACCAAGGATGTGCTTT
The DNA here is from genome assembly GCF_023864275.1 of Schistocerca cancellata. Classification (NCBI taxonomy): domain Eukaryota; kingdom Metazoa; phylum Arthropoda; class Insecta; order Orthoptera; family Acrididae; genus Schistocerca; species Schistocerca cancellata. Next base: position 267,023,720 of record NC_064627.1, read on the forward strand.
TTTGTAAATTACTGGCATTATCTTTCTTCAGTTCCCCACTTAGTAAACTTAATAAACCATTGTTCCAGAATTTTCTCGCAATTCTGTCTGCACAATATGTTAGTGAGGTGACATTTTGTAAACTCCGTAGTGTTTTGACAAAAGAAGCAAATTTTAACATGACAAAAAGAGGAATGTGTAGATTTTTCTCAAAATCCACCACTCATGACGCTTCTCTGACAGTTGCAAACAGTTAACAACCCAAGCGAAAATAAATCGCTGCGTTTTCAGCGGAATTCCTTTTTCATACCAACCAAAGCAGAGGTGACAATTGTCACCGTGCAAGTGTGGGTGTGGCTTTCACTCTCATCTAATACTTTCCCCTCTTTGAGGAAGTGTGTGGGGGAGTTTGTAGCCTTGTGGCTTTTACTCCACTTTGTACTTGTGTGTGTGTTTATTTATGTGATTTTTGGGTGTCTGCATGATGTGATGATTGCTCTGTGTGTGTCTGGTACTTGCCTGGGGTTGATATTATGGGGGAGGGAGGAGGATCAGGAATTGGATAGAGGGATTTTCTCTTCGACTTAGTCGTCGAAGATAGTCATTGGGCCTTTGTGCTTGCCACGGGACATGTCATACCGACCTGTTGTTGTTGTTGTTGTGGTCTTCAGTCCTGAGACTGGTTTGATACAGCTCTCCATGCTACTCTATCCTGTGCAAGCTTCTTAATCTCCCAGTATCTACTGCAACCTACATCCTTCTGAATCTGCTTAGTGTATTCATCTCTTGGTCTCCCTCTACGATTTTTACCCTCCACACTGCCCTCCAATGCTAAATTTGTGATCCCTTGATGCCTCAAAACATGTCCTACCAACCGATCCCTTCTTCTAGTCAAGTTGTGCCACAAACTTCTCTTCTCCCCAATCCTATTCAATACCTCCTCATTAGTTACGTGATCTACCCACCTTATCTTCAGCATTCTTCTGTAGCACCACATTTCGAAAGCTTCTATTCTCTTCTTGTCCAAACTAGTTATCGTCCATGTTTCACTTCCATACATGGCTACACTCCATACAAATACTTTCAGAAACGACTTTCTGACACTTAAATCTATACTCGATGTTAACAAATTCCTCTTCTTGAGAAACGCTTTCCTTGCCACTGCCAGTCTACATTTTATATCCTCTCTACTTCGACCATCATCGGTTATTTTACTCCCTAAATAGCAAAACTCCTTTACTACTTTAAGTGTCTCATTTCCTAATCTAATTCCCTCAGCATCACCCGACTTAATTTGACTACATTCCATTATCCTCGTTTTGCTTTTGTTGATGTTCATCGTATATCCTCCTTTCAAGACACTGTCCATTCCGTTCAACTGCTCTTCCAAGTCCTTTGCTGTCTCTGACAGAATTACAATGTCATCGGCGAACCTCAAAGTTTTTATTTCTTCTCCATGAATTTTAATACCTACTCCGAATTTTTCTTTTGTTTCCTTTACTGCTTGCTCAATATACAGATTGAATAACATCGGGGATAGGCTACAACCCTGTCTCACTCCTTTCCCAACCACTGCTTCCCTTTTATGCCCCTCGACTCTTATAACTGCCATCTGGTTTCTGTACAAACTGTAAATAGCCTTTCGCTCCCTGTATTTTACCCCTGCCACCTTCAGAATTTGAAAGAGAGTATTCCAGTTAACATTGTCAAAGGCTTTCTCTAAGTCTACAAATGCTAGAAACGTAGGTTTGCCTTTCCTTAATCTTTCTTCTAAGATAAGTCGTAAGGTCAGTATTGCCTCACGTGTTCCAACATTTCTACGGAATCCAAACTGATCTTCCCCGAGGTCGGCTTCTACCAGTTTTTCCTTTCGTCTGTAAAGAATTCGCGTTAGTATTTTGCAGCTGTGACTTATTAAACTGATAGTTCGGTAATTTTCACATCTGTCAACACCTGCTTTCTTTGGGATTGGAATTATTATATTCTTCTTGAAGTCTGAGGGTATTTCGCCTGTCTCATACATCGTGCTCACCAGATGGTAGAGTTTTTTCATGACTGGCTCTCCCGAGGCCATCAGTAGTTCAAATGGAATGTTGTCTACTCCCGGGGCCTTGTTTCGACTCAGGTCTTTCAGTGCTCTATCAAACTCTTCACGCAGTATCTTCCATTTCGTCTTCATCTACATCCTCTTCCATTTCCATAATATTGTCCTCAAGTACATCGCCGTTGTATAAACCCTCTATATACTCCTTCCACCTTTCTGCCTTCCCTTCTTTGCTTAGAACTGGGTTGCCATCTGAGCTCTTGATATTCATACAAGTGGTTCTCTTCTCTCCAAAGGTCTCTTTAATTTTCCTGTAGGCAGTATCTATCTTACCCCTAGTGAGACAAGCCTCTACATCCTTACATTTGTCCTCTAGCCATCCTTGCTTAGCCATTTTGCACTTCCTGTCGATCTCATTTTTGAGACGTTTGTATTCCTTTTTGCCTGCTTCATTTACTGCATTTTTATATTTTCTCCTTTCATCAATTAAATTCAATATTTCTTCTGTTACCCAAGGTTTTCTATTAGCCCTCGTCTTTTTACCTACTTGATCCTCTGCTGCCTTCACTACTTCATCCCTCAGAGCTACCCATTCTTCTTCTACTGTATTTCTTTCCCCCATTCCTGTCAATTGTTCCCTTATGCTATCCCTGGAACTCTCTATAACATCTGGTTCTTTCAGTTTATCCAGGTCCCATCTCCTTAAATTCCCACCTTTTTGCAGTTTCTTCAGTTTTAATCTGCAGTTCATAACCAATATATTGTGGTCAGAATCCACATCTGCCCCAGGAAATGTCTTACAATTTAAAACCTGGTTCCTAAATCTCTGTCTTACCATTATATACCGACCTAGGGAGTGGATTAGGACGCTTCCTGACATGGAAGAACTTTCTTAGAAGGCCCTTGCCAGATCTTGGAAACGCTTTTTTAGGAGTCGGATTTCAGCTGCAGCGTGCAGATCATTAGTAGGAAATCCGAGGGGTTGACGTAGTGCCCCCCTGAGGGTGCGGTTCTGCAGCCTCTGGGGTTTGTCCAGGTGCTGCTTCGCAGCATATCCCCAGACAGGGCATGCATACACCATTACTGGCCGTATCAGGGTCTGATATACATTCACACCCACAGAGCAGGGAAGGGAGCTGGTTGAGTTGAGGACTGGGTATAGGATGGACATTCTGGCACAGACCTTCCTGTGGACCTCGTCTATGTGGGTTTCCACATAAGACGAGGGTCCAAGGTTATGCCAAGGTACAGTTCTGCACCAGGGGAGTTGGGTTCCGGTTAGGTGAAGGTGGAAAGGAGACCATTGAGGAGGTCCACGCCTTCTGAGCCTTCGGGTTATCAGCATAGCCTGTGTCTTTTCAGAGTTGATGATAATGCGCCAACGACAAGTCCATTTTTCTGCGTCATCTAAAACCCTTTGTAGCCTACGGATGACCAGATCATTGTTTGCATTTCGTGTGTAAAAGGCTGTGTCATCTGCAGACTGTGCTGTGTGCACCAGGGGGGCCACTCGTGTGTCCGCAGTGTACAGATTGTACAAAACAGGCCCTAGGACCGATCCCTGTGGCACTCCAGCACGAATATGGCTTTTGGTGTGGTGGCGGTTTCTACTTTGACAGAGAAAGTTCTATTCGTGAGATAGCTTTTGATCTGCTTAACTTGTGGGTGGGTGTGGAGGGCCTCCACTTAATATTTGCAAGAAACGTGAGCTTCCGTCTAGAATGGCACTTCCCCTCTAGTGCTAAGCACTTCCCCTACAACGTCTGCCCGTAACCCCCACCATTACCGCTCTCCCCACGCCTACCATGCCAACAGCACGTCTACCGGCCATGGTATTTTGCACGGATTCTAATAGAGTGTGGTTTATCCAAACTTCGGTCAACCGAACGGCCACTTAACCGAACTGTTGTCATTCGTTCGCGCATGTCGCCCGCAACCAACCCCCCCCCCCCCCCCCACACACACACACACCACACCCCGCCCGCCCCTCCCCCCGCCGCTAAGGTCTTGAATAAAATTTTGGGTATGGCGAAAACTTCTCAAAGTCTAATTGAAAATGACGAACAGAATGATATGTCTGAAATGCTCAATATGCTGAACGAACTCAACTGCCATGAATGTGACGAAGAACACGACGAAGAATGATTTAGTATCGACGATGCAAATCCAGAGCATAAAATCATGCAAGACAGCAAAATTGTAAACCTCGTCAGTAGTAAAGCTGACACCACTAGCGTCTCATTAACTAATTGTCCAGAAAATGAAGATAAAAATTTGCCAGCTGCTTCTGAAGCATTTACAAGTTTAGGTTGGTTGGTTGGTTGGTTTGGGGAAGGAGACCAGACAGCGTGGTCATCGGTCTCATCGGATTAGGGAAGGATTGGGAAGGAAGTCGGCCGTGCCCTTTCAGAGGAACCATCCCGGCATTTGCCTGGAGTGATTTAGGGAAATCACGGAAAACCTAAATCAGGATGGCCGGACGCGGGATTGAACCGTCGTCCTCCCGAATGCGAGTCCAGTGTCTAACCACTGCGCCACCCCGCTCGGTACAAGTTTAGGTATTGCCTTGCAATGAAGGTCAAGATGAAAGCGACCAGTATCAGTAACTGTCCTGGTAAAAGTGCATGACTTCGCTGCTCATAAATGGGTAGGTTTGTTCAGACAGACGTAAATTAAGGGTTTCTTAAGCATTAATTCTATATATATATATGTACTGCGCATGAAAAGTCCATATGTACTACATATTTTTTGTTTATTAGGCTGTACTACATAAATTCCTACTGCACTTGTCTTTGTAACAATAAAAGAAATTTATATTATTATAAACATACGAGGGTGTAATGGGTATAATTGCAGATAGTTCTATTGCCGACTGAGGATTGTACTGAGCAGTGTTTATGTCATTTGCAGATTAATAATTGGAGCTGTTACAAGCTGTATGTTTTTAGCTTTAGTTGCACCTCCAAGTAGGTAAAGCAAGAGCAAGTCATTAATACTTATTTCCTCCTGGGCAGCAGGTCAGGTATTGAACTGAAGACCTGTGGTCGCAAACTTGTTAGTCTATATTGACAGGGTTGCCCACTTAGTGACGCACTTATGACCTTGCGGAAAACATCAGGTAGTAAATTATGTGACGTTTATGCTGTAAGACTGTTCTATGCATAGAAAAACAACCAGCACACTGACTTATGTACATATTAAGGTTCCATACATAAAAATATATGCACTAGCAGTTACACCCTGTATATAGTTTTTATTGGTAACTTGGCAAATAAAAGTATACAGTTCGATTATCAGAATAAATCTCTTTTCTGAACAGCCACGTCGCCCAATTAATTCAGAAAATTGTCTCCCTACTGTACATGTCTTGCCATCGCATGCTCTTTAGGAGACGAATCAGGTGGCTGGGCAGGCAGTTCAGGGATCCATACATGTCTCAAGACGTCTGATGTGTTAACTGCAATGTTTATCTGCTGGAATACACCATTGCGTACTCTGGTCATTAAGGGCCTGACAGTGGGAGTTATTAGTCTTTCCACATACTAATGAGTGTTCACCCTTCTTTTAACAGTTACCAAATCAGTTAAGTTGTGATATCCAACAGCACTCTGCACCACAATTCCAAGTATGGTACGGGCCCCGCTCATTAATGCTTCCTGTGACCTTACACCGCGTTTTGTACGGATACATTAGTGTCGACCTCATCGCTATAAAGAGAAGTGAATTCGCGGCTGAACACAGAACGCCACTAAATGTACCAGGTAGCTCTGACTAAACCATGCAAGTCTCTATTGTCAGTGGTACGGTATCAGCGCCAAATGAAACTTGGCAGCTCCAAATCGCAGTCCACCTTCTGTTGGCATGGTTCGTGGTGGCACACTGCCTGCAACCTGTGGTGTAACTGCCTTGCTGGGAATAAATGTTGTCAACAGAAAATAGCTCTAAGTAAACGTCCTTGCGAAATATGAATTTTGTCAATGATGGCTGAAATAAATGTTTTCGAAATTTAGTGGAGTAAATCAGTTTCTTCAAAATAATAAATTTTGACCAGAACCTATCTTCACTCCATTGCTTCGCTGCACGTTCTCAGATGACGTGAAAAGTCAGTTGTTGTTTCAGGTGTACAATTTTACTACAGCACAGAACGCTGCTGAAGACCTTACATCACACTGGGTCTCCCACACAATTTCTCACGGCTCTTTTAAGCTCTTGCTAACAATTGATGTGTTGTTGCATATAGTAAATTCGCTAACTACAGTTACAGAAGTTGTTGATAATTACGAAAAATGTTACTATGGCTATAACTGAAATGTATGAAAGATGATACAAAGACGATTACATATCTCTTGGTTTTATGGAAAAATAAGTGAAATTATAGGAATAAACAATGTTGATTACATTTTTGTTAATCACAGTGAAACTACATCATTCCAAGTATTCCTGCCACGTACACTATTTCAAATATGTGTACATTATTCTTTTAGTGTGAATAGAATTTCGGTATATAATACAGCATTGCAAATAAACACTTTGTTTGCATTGTTAATCTGGTTTCGTTTTATGAATTGCAGTAATAACAAGGTAATTAGATGTTGTTATGTTAGCCAATAGCGTATCAAGCTGACAGTATGATAACATAACCTAACATAACAGAACATAACCTCAACCTGCATGCACTGTCGCAGCTAGCAAGCCACTTCTACCCTTACTACCTATCCTACTGTTGCAGTTTTTTTTTTCCTTGGCTCTTGACTTGGCACTTTTTTTCCTCTGTCCTTTCAAACTGTTACCTTCGATCGCTTTCGTCCACTTACTGTCTCCTGATGGACCATGTCAATGGGTAATCCCGTTCGAAAGCTAAAATACGGTGGCGACAGTAAAACTTTTGGTCTGGTCACCTCATTGGTGTGGGCGTGGAGGGGTCCCATCCTACAAAAAGTATGACAATCAAAGTTATTACAAATTTTAAACATTACAGTTACAGTATATTTGGTATCTCTTTTGTTATTCTATTGTTCGCAAATGGAAAGTCCTACCTGCAGTGAAACGAATCAACAATACATGTTCCTATCAGTGTACATAAGATCAGTAAGTTCTTTGACATGAAGTTGTTGATTACAGACCTCAAGAGGTGAAATTACTTATAAGGGTCCTACCTAAAACATAACATGTAATCAAGGAATACAACCAAGCTCTGAAATCGTATGAAAAATGAACTGCTACGTCTCGAATCACTGCCCAGTTTTAAAATGCCATCTGTTCATCACAAATAGCCAACAATTCAAGTCTTCTCATGGTGTAGTCCCGAAAGGATCCATGCCTCTTTCTTTGTAACATTTTTATCTGAATGGGGCCAAAAGTGGCAACTGGTTTCAGTAAGAAAAAGTGTGACATCACCCACAAGAATACAAAAAGAGATCCGTCAAACTTTTGTTCCAGTATGAATCACACAAATTTAAAGGTTGTCAATTCAACTAAATATCTAGTTATTACAATTACGAACAACTTAAGGTGGAATGACCCCAGAGATAATGTTGTGGGGAAGGCAAACGATAGAGTATGTTGTAAGGTGGCAAGAACTATGCCCCTTACATGAAGTCATTAAAGATCACCTAACTCACGTTGAGCGAACACTAGGGCTGAACAAAAATGACTGACAAGGCACAACGCATCTTGTAGAGGGTATAGTATGGACATATTGGAATAATTAATGTTGGGTGATGGTTTTAAAGTAATTCACATGACATGAAAACTTTGTGGAAATGCGTCGATTTACTGGAGGCTGGTTTACCCCAGGGAAGTATTCGAGTTGACCACCGTGGCCGGCGGGGGAGCGGTGAAGGAAAGCGACAATAGGCTGCTTAGGGCGGCTCAAACTCTTGAGAAATCAGTAATGGTGTGCGGCCTCCAGCCACCTTAAGATGAGTGACAGTGAGGGGGTGGTTGACCCCAACTCCATGCTGGTGTACCGGGAAACAGACGGAGAACTTGTACGCCTGTTGATAAATGTCCATCGTCCCGTTTCCTGTGAAACCTGCGAGAAAGCCAGGCAAAGCTACGGTGGAGTGGTCAACAGAGGTCAAAATATGTGTGTTCGTGACTATAGCAACTTCACGCTGAATTCACGGTCCGCAGAGTCTGAAGTAAATCAGGTGAAGACGACAGAATGAAATACGCTGGCCTCCAATGGGAACGTAGGACCAAGGAATTTGAAGTACTCTCCTGGGAGTCAGAATTCCGGAAAACTTTGTGTTTGTGCAGACACTAACCTTGATGGGTGGCCTGGGGGGAGCTAAATAGAAGAAGTTGAGAGGAAGGGAAATTTTGTGGGAATTTGTTCACTTCCCAGAGCAGGCATTGATCGGTGCTGGGAAGTGACACATAATTAAAGCGACTTGCACTGCAATTGGCGTAAGTGATTTTGCTGGAGGGGAAACCGAGGCGAAGAGTGGACTGGCAGAAGTCTCGGTAGAGGTCTTCCGTTCCCAGCTTGCCTAGAGTGCGGACGTGGCGTTCTTTACTCAGCTTGCCTGAGAAAGAGTGAGCATCTCTGCAGTTTAGGACTTAGCAAATGGAACGAATGAGCTTTGAGATAGAAAGTTTTGTTTCAGCTATGTACTGAGCAAGATAGCTAGGAGTGAATAGACGAGCGCAGCCTTGCAGCACCACAAGGTCGGCCAACGTCCACACAATGACGCCACTCCGCCACGCTGTATTCAGTGATATTGCGCCCGCTCTGGCCACTGATTAATTTGTTGGATCACGTCGCCAAAGTTTCCACGGGGGTTTCATGGGCCGTGTATTGTAGAATTCTTCTCACACTTTGCATTACGCCTCGGTCAGTCGATAGGAATTACTTTTTATTTATCGCACTTTACTCCACGCAAACGCTATTTATCACCACTGCCTGTTAGGAGAGCCATGTAATGTGATGATTGAAGGTCGTGAGTTAAAATAAATCTGAGCTAATCGACTGCATCTGTTTTCAATCAAGTAGTTGAAATCCCAAGTCACTTTCTTAATTAATTTTATGTTCACATTTGCATCTGGTGTTCAATAGTTGAATATATCATCAATGTGCACCCCTTTTTAATTAAAAAGGGATCAATTCTGAACCAATTAATGTCAACACTGCCACCGCAGTTCAATCAGGAGTCACAGGGCCATATTACTTTTTTGCGTTATCCGAAATTGCGGCAGTTTTGCACTCTCTGTTGATGTGTTAGTCAATTAGTTGGGGTGAACACACGCCAAAACCAGCTAAGTGATGGGTGGGGTGTTACAATGTTTTATTGGCAGAACACTTAGAAGACGCAACACGGCCATTATAGAGATTGCCTACACCGCGTTTGTTCGACCTGTGCTGGAGCACTGCTGTGTTGTGTAGGATCCTTACCAGAGAGGATTTGCAGAGGACATCGAAAAGTTCAAAGGCGGGCAGCTCGTTTTGTCTTATCGAGAAATAGGTGTCAGAGTGTGACGAATACGATAAAATAATTAGGATAGCAATAATTAAAACAAAGGCGTTTTTCGTGTTGGCGACATCTTTTCGCTGGCCTCTGTGGCCGAGTGGATCTAGGCGCTTCAGTCGGAACCACGAGGCTGCTAAGGTCGCTGGTTCGAATCCTGCTGCGGGCATGGATATGTATGTCCTTAGGTTTAAGTAGTTCTAAGTCTAGGGGACTGATGACCTCAGATGTTAAGTCCCATAGTGCTTAGAGCCATATGAACCATTTTTTATATCTTTTCACAAACTTTCTGTAACCACCTTTCTCCTCTGAATGCGAAAATATTTCATTGTGCCATCCTACAAATGGAGAAATGATCAGAATTATAAAATATGAGAAATAAGAGCTATACAAAAAGATTTAAGTGTTAATAATCTTTACATTCGTTCTTATATCTTTTGTCGGTCTTCACCTGTGAATAACCTTTATATTGTTTGTCGTCTGTTATTTTTTGTTTAAATCTTATTTTTATGTTTTTAAATTTCTTTAAATTTTCTGTTTTGTTTTGCAAATCGCCCTTGATTAATTCTAGCTCTTTCAGATCCTACCTGATTTCCTTTATCCACCCTACTTGTTGTTTTCATGTTCTAAAGTTTCTCTATAACTTTTCTTGGTAATCTGATTTCTGATGGCCTCGTAATGTGAACAAAAAAAAGAGATCCTTTTTCCCATATAGGATCTGTTAATGGCTACAGTTTGCTGTACGCCTCTTATTTGACAGTATCCACCACCACTGCTCTTCTTTTTGATATTTTTTTATTTACACGAGTTCTAGTTATTCTTCTCTCTATTTTTAGGATTTTTATCGATTGTTTTCCTGTGTGACTCTGGAAAGAGATACATTTCTGTATGCAGTTCTGTATGTAGACCATATTAATTTGTGAGCTTTTATCATTTTGCTAGTTCTTGCTTGCGATGCTGGTTTCTTGTCGAAGTCGTACGTTAAAATTTCTCCTAGGTAATTAAACTGTTTCACTATTTTCAGTTTGTTATTTACTGTTATTTTGTCGATTACGAGTGGATCTGCTACCATTATCTCAGTCTTCTCAGACGATATTTGGAGTCCTATTTTTTGTACTGTATGTTGTAGGCTTGTTACTTGATTTCTGGCTTGTTGAATGTTATTAACAAGTAACGTTAAGAGTTCCAAGCAATTTAAGTTTATGTGATACTTCTTGAATCCAGTTCTTATGTTCTTCGGATTTTCCTTGTACCATTTCCTCATCACGTACTCGCGTGCACGGTTGAAAAGTAACCGCGGTTAACCATCTCTCTATCTTAATCCTGTTTTAATCGTAAATGGCTCAGATATTTTGCGTCTGAACTTTACTTTAGCTTTGGTGCTTGTTAGGCTTAAGTTTATCGTTTTTATTAATTTGGGCTGGAGACCAAAATTCCGTAGTACCTTCATCAGTGAAGATCTGTGGATACAATCATAACCTTTTGTGAAGTCTACAAAGGTAATAACATGTTTTTTGTCTTCTTTGTTAGTAAACTGTTAGCATTTTCAAAGTAATTATCTGTTCTGGGCAACTTCTCGGTTATTGTTCATAATCATCTATTTAATTTTTTCCACGATTCCAGCGCCTTATGCTGTGCTGGGGTATCCAGGGCGTTTGTCATCTTGAACATTTTTATGGCCTTCTTCGAAATGCTTATACCACTAGTAACCCTTTTTTTTTCTTATAGCAGAATTAACGTTTCGGAAATTTTGCTGCACTTTATTTCTTTCATGCAGCAAAATTTAATACAAATTCCGTATTCTATTTTTAAATGAAATAAATAACCTCCCATACTATAAAGCAACATTACTGACAGCTGACAACACAATTAACAAGTAGTCATTTACTGCCAGTACTTTCCAGACATGTTTACCAACATAACAATGAAAAAATCGCGCGGATCGGACTAATACGCGAAAACACAAAATTACCGTCAGAAACAGTATTTTCCCCCGCCAAAGCCACAGTTTGCAGGCCTGTGTTCACACTGTATTGCTTGATGAGTACCGGTAGCCGGCCGCGGTGGCCAAGCGGTTCTAGGCGCTTCAGTCCGGAACCGCGCGACTGCTATGGTCGCAGGTTCTAATCCTGCCTAGGGCATGGATGTGTGTGATGTCCTTAGGTTAGTTAGTTCTAGGGGACTGATGACCTCAGATGTTAAGTCCCATAGTTCTCAGAGCCATTTGAACCATTGATGAATACCGGTAATTTAATGCACTCATTGTTTTTGTATTGTGTAAATTGTAATATGGTCAATGGTTTGATTGTTTGCTGTTATTATTCTTAAATTGACTCAAAATTGTTAAGGCTTTCGTGGCCACTTGACAAATTGTCTTTCGGCTTCTGTCCCGGGTTCTTCGCCCGACATTTGTTTGATGATTTTGCTGACGTTTCGCCAGTACGAGTGGCTGACACTGTCAGAGCTACTTCAACCATTGTTGGTGGTGAACTGGAGTCGAGCTGAAGGCCGCAGAGTATACATCTGTACCCAAGGACTTTTCCGTGATCATTGAAATGATCGTATGGCATTGGTGGCCGGGAGGCCCTATGCGGGAAAGTTCAGCCGCCTTATTGCAAGTCCTTTTTTAGTTGACGCCACTTCGGCGACTTGCTAGTCAATGATGATTAAATGATGATGAACACATAACACCCAGTCATCACGAGGCAGAGAAAATCCCTGACCCCGCCGGGAATCGAACCCGGGACCCCGTGCGCGGAAGCGAGAACGCTACCGCAAGACCACGAGCTGCGGACTTCCGTGGGCATTAGATCTAATGCCCACGGATAAGTCCTTGGACGTTGGCGCGCCAGGTAAATATTGTAATCCGCGGCCGCGAGCTCGACTCCTGTCCACCACCACCAGCGCACGGTGAAGCTTTGACAAAGCCAGCCACTCGCGCTGACGAAACGTCAGAAAAATCGTCAACCATACATCGGCTGAAGAACACTAGACGGAAGACAACAGGCAATTTGTCTTAAATTAAGGGGAGGCCCGAAAAAGTATGTTCTTTGGGATTTTTTTTCTCGGGATGTGTCATAGATATCAATGTCAAATTTGGTCAAAATGTTTATTGATATTTCCTCCACAAACTGGAACAGGAGATGTCTAAGAGCAAAGGCGGAAGTGCCGTCGGAATGAAACAAAATTTAGATGTAAACCTCCAAGCGCGGTATGTCACAGGTCAAGGTGGATATGGTGTTATGGGCGCTCAACAGTGTAGTCTTTAGCGTCCGAACGGAAACGATAACGGACGAGTGTCACTAAAATGCAGCAAGTGCAAAAATAAGACTAAAATTAAAGGTGACAGTCTACATAGGCAGTGTGCACGTCAACAGTAGCAAAGTGGAAGGCAGCATGTAAAGAGGAGAACTACAAGAGAACGTAGGGTAAGGGGTTAAAATGAAACACATAGCACATGTTTGGAACTGGCCTATTACAAGAATAAAAAGGAGTGGTCAGCCACTCGGCAACACACTAAAAATTCCAACCTAAAATTTTAGGCTGAAGTCCTGAAACGTCACAGTACCTTAGAACTTTTTGACACTCGCCTCGTCATCGGCTAAAATCGAGGGCAGATACCCACTAATATTAACTTCCACCCTGACAGAACGATATAAATCACACGCAACTAAAACGTGGCGTACAGTGGTTGGTACGCCACAGGCATCACACAGCGGGGGTTCCTCTCGCCTAGTAAGAAGGCATGCGTAGCAGGACAGTGCCCTATGCGAAGACGTGTAAGGGTCACTTCGTCCCGCCTAGGTGATCGGCAGGAGGAACACCACGGCTGGATGGTGGGTTTCACCAACCGCAGCTTATTTTCCCTCACCGCCAGCCATTCCTCCTCCCACAATTGCATATACTTCCGCCGCAGCACAGAAACGACACCTTGCAAAGGAATAGAACATTGTGTCACCTCCGGTAATCTGCAGGGGTCCTTGTCAGCTCGATCAGCTTGTTCATTTCCTCGTATGCCCACATGCCCTGGCAACCAGCAAAAGGACACTTGCTTGCCCTGAGCGTTGGAGGATGTACAGTTGGTCGTAAATCAGCTGTTCCAACTTCTCCGCTGCGTACAGGTTCTGCAGTGACTATAATGCACTCAGTGAGTCAGAGCAAATTAGAAAGCGTTCGCCCTGAGTACACCGTATCTGCTCCAATGCCTTCAGGATCGCGTGAAGTTCTGCGGAAAAAACAGTGTATTCCTGGGGAAGGCGAATCCTGATGACACGTTCGGGAAACACTACTGAGCAGCCAAGAAAATCCCCCTGTTGGGATCCATCAATGTAGACTACTGTAAAATCATGATGCCTATCCAAAATATTAAAAAACAAAGATATGAAAGTAAAATCTGATGTACTGTCTTTCTTAAAATTTGTCAAATCTAAAATCAGTCTGGGCCTCGGAGGAGCCAAGGTGGATATCTGCTCCAACCTCGACGTGAAACATTAAAATTGACCGCACCCATCTCTAAAATGCAATCCTTTGCACGAATCCCATAGGGCCTTGTTGCTCGCTGCCGATTGCGAAAAAGCCTTTCCAGTGGAGGCCGAGCAACAGTGTGGTATGCAGGTGTGTATGGTGTGGATAATGTTTTATAGGCCTGGCGCACCATTAGTAGACGCCGCCGGAGGTGAAGTGGCGGTTCACCTGCCTCTGCACAGAGGCTCGGTATGGGGCTCGTTCTGAACGCCCCAGTGGCCAACCGAATCCCCTCATGGTGCACCACATCCAACAGCTTTAAATAAGTGGGTCTTGCAGACCCATACACCGTGCATCCATAATCAAGCCGGGACCGCACGAAGGCTCTGTGAAACCGGAGCAGACAAGTCCTGTCTGCTCCCCATGTGTGGTGACTAAGACATTTTAAAATAGACAGCGCCTTAACAGACAGTTTTTTCAGTTCCTTAATGTGTGGCAGCCACGTAAGCTTAGAATCAAAAGTGAGGCCCAGAAACTTCACCGTGTCTTTAAAATTCAGAACGGTGTCCCTCATCCTCAACTCAGGCAAGTCAAAAATGGAACGAGAACGGTTAAAAAGAACACACACTGACTTATCAGTTGAAAACTTAAAACCACTATTCGGTGCCCATTCATCCAAACGTCGCAGAGTGATTTGCAACTGACGGGTCGTCGTTGCAAGGCTTGAAGAAGAGCAAAATACAGAGAAATCGTCCACAAACAAGGAACACTGCACAGGACTTTTCACGACAGACGTAATACTATTAATAGCAATGGCAAAGACCGTCACACTTAAAACACTACCTTGAGGGACACCGTTCTCTTGTTCAAAGCGACCAGACAGTACGTCTCCGACTCGGTACCGAAAATAACGTGGCGATAGGAAGGACCGAATAAAATTGGGAAGACATCCACGAAAACCCCATTCGTGGAGCTGCCTGATGATAAGATGCATCCAAGTAGTGTCGTATGCCTTTTCAGTGTCAAAAAATATTCCCAACAGGTGGTGCTGGCGCAGCAAAGCCTGTTGTACAGCTGCCTCCAGGAGGGTCAGGTTATCAAAGGTGCAGCGATACCTCCTGAACCCACACTGAAAGCGACTAAGGAGTTGTCTGGATTCTAACATCCAGACAAGGTGGCAGTTGACCATCCGCTCCAAGGTCTTTCCAACGCAGCTAGTGAGGGCAACACTATGGTAGCTACCCAGGCACGTGCGGTCTTTCCCAGGTTTTAAAAGAGGAGTTAAAGTGGCTTCACGCCACGACTCAGGGAAGTGACCGGACAGCCAAAAAGATAAAAAAGTCGGAGGAGGATTTCTTCATTTCTCCCTGTGAGGCGCTGAAGCATGCTATAGTGGATTCTATCCTGACCAGGAGATGTATCACGAGCCCCACACAATGCAGAATCCAGTTTCCACATGGAAAATGGGCAGTTGTACTCTTCTGTATTTGGTGAGCGGAAGTCAGAACAGCTCCTCTCAGCAGCCACTCTGTGGGGCTGGAAAGCTGGATTCTCACTGGCGGTTGCCGTAATAGCTGAAATGGGCCGCCATAGACTGGGCAATATCTTTTGGGGTCGTTTGGAGAGTACCATACTACATTATAGCAGCCATAGGGCACCTCCCACCTCTCCCAGAAATCCTCCTGATGGTCTCCCATACAATGGAACTTCGTGTAGAACGATTAATGGTGTTCAGGAACTGCTGCCATGACCTCTTCTTGCTCTCTCGTATAATCCGACGACACTTTGCCCTCGCCACCCGAAAGGCTGCAAGGTTCTCTACAGTTGGCCGGCATTTAAACCTAGCCCTGATTGCAGAGCGGCATTCGTCGCTCCACCAAGGGACAGGCTGCCGCTTCAGTTGTCCCGTAGACTGTGGGATGGACGCTTCACTGGCGCGGTGGATCACTTCAGTAATATGATCCACCCATTCCTGGACACTGACCCGATGTTCAAACTGGGCTAGCTGATTATACAGTGCCCAGTTGGCTCTACCGAGCACCCATCGACGCGGTTTCCTTTCCGGTTCCACTGCATGTGGCAGGTGAATCCAGATGGGGAAGTGATCGCTGCCGTGTAAGTCATCAACAACTTCCCATTCAGCAGTGTGGGCGATGGCTGGAGAGCAAAGGGACAGATCAATGGCAGAGAACGACCAAGTTGCAATGCAAAAATGCGTGCTTTGACCTGTATTTAGCAAATAGGCACTGGAAGACAGAAGAAGCCGCTCGATTGCTCTACCCTGGAGCAAGTACTCACAGAGCCCCAAAGCATTTTGTGTGCATTAAATCACCACAGAGGATGAATGGGTAGGGGAGCTGCGTAAGAAGATCACTGAGAGCCTCTTCGTCGAGCACATCATGTAGGGGCAGGTAAAGCGAACATACTGTTAGCATATGACGCAGATGTACTAATATTGCAACTGCCTGTAAATTCGTCGTGAGGGAGAGAGGCGAGGAGTGGTAGTCGGTGTTGACGAAGATGCCTACTCCTCCTCGAGCTCTCTGTCCACTCAGATCGCCCTTTTTGTGGAGGACATAACCACGTAGCTCAGGGGTGTATGTTTCACTAAAATTTGCCTCTTGCAGACATACACACATAGGTCTATTCTGAATCAATAGACGTAGTTCCTCCACATGTGTCCTGAACCCTTGCAGGTTCCATTGTAATATGGGAGCCATCACGGTGGTTGTATTTTCTGCCTCTCTTTCCGCCGGGGTGGGGAGACCGCAGCGGGTGGAGGCTCAGTCTTGAGGCGAGACGATTGCCCCATATTCTCAGACTCTATCAGCTCTGGGGAAGAGTCTGACGAAGCGTCTGGTGGGACCACATTAACATGATCCGAGGGTTTACCAGCCGATTTTATCTGTTGGTGCTACTTGACGTGTGCTTTCCTTTGTTTAGGGGGCTTTGCTTGAACTGGAGCTGGGGTGCTTATGACCATTCTGGACTTTGGAACAGCCTCAGCCATCTGAGATGCCTGGGGCTCTTCCATGTTAGCTACTGTACCTTTCTCTGCAGTTCGAGGAGGGGCTACAGGCTCTGATACACTTGCTGCCTTGCAAGTGCACTGACATGTGCAGGTGTTCGTGCCAACACTAACAATCTCCGTCTGTGTAGATGCATCGACTTTTGGAGGTGGCTTCTGAATAATGGAGGCAAAAGACGTAACGAGTGTGGGGGGCTGCATGGCCTTAAAGATCTTTTTGGCTTCACTGTAGGGGATATGATTAGTTGTTTTTATTTATTGTATTTTACGTTCCTCTAGGAAGATTCTACAGTCCCTACTCCAAATAGGCTGGCTTTCAGAACAGTTTAGACATCTGACAGGAGACGAACAGTCAAGTCCGTCATGGGCAGCCTTACTACAGTTGCCACACATCGCTTCTCCTTTACACCCTAGAGTTGTATGCCCAAAACGCTGGCACTTAAAACAGCGCATTGAGTTTGGGACATACGACCGTACGTTTAGGCGAAGTAATCCTGCCTTGACGTGTTCTGGGAGTTTGTGGGGTATTGAAAGTAAGAATGAAGGAGTCAGATTTCACCAGGTTCCCATCCACCCTTTTCATGATGTTCTGAACGTCAACAATTCCCGCCTGAGCCCACTCACTCTTTAATTCTTCTACAGGAATGTCAGCGAGATCCCTACAGGTCACAACACCCTTACTGAAGTTCAGGGTGCTGTGAAGCTCTGTATCGGTTGTGTATTCCCCCAAGCTTTTAGCTGTTTGAAGGTTAACTGCTTGCTGAGAAGTTGATGTTTCAACAAGCAGTGTCCCATTCCGTAAACGCTTCACTGATTTTAAAGTTCCAGCTATTCCTTCTAGACCCTTTTGGATATAGAATGGCGAAACCTTTTCAAAGGAACCCTCTTTCCTTTTTATTAATAAAAACACATTCTGGTTGTCAGTATGTGCTCTGTTACTCTGAACTGCTGTACGTTTGCTGCGCCTGAGTCAGGAGGACTGGCTAACCTAGCCCTCTTGTTTGATTGGGTGGTAGTGCCTACCAGCGGTCCACCCGTCCCACTGGCCAGTGAAAAATTAGAAGGAGAAAAAGAGGAAGAACTCGTGGTATCCATGGTCGTCCCACGAGCAGCTAGGGACTCTTATGTCCATCCAGACAGAGCACCGCATGCCTGGATAAGCCTTGTACAACTGAGGTGCGGCAGGCTCCCCAGAGGTTGCCCGCTAGCAACTGTTCCACCTCAACAGCCATGCATCTTATCGGCGCGCAGCACACCTTAAGATTGAAGGGTTTTTTATAGAGGTATGTACCGTCCTCGCGATCCAGGCAATCAAGCCAAGATCCCAGGTCCCTGCGGCACACAACGTTCCACCGTTGCGCCACACGGTGGTCGCTGAAGCATGCCCAGAGCTTACGGTGTCAGAGGACTGGCGGCGCACACCAGTCCACAGCTCAGGGACCCCGGGTTCGCCAAGCCCGTACCCAGCAAATGAATGCTGAGTCCCCTGAGGGGGTCACAGGTCAGCCGGCTCATCTGAAATCAAAATTGAGTTGACATTAGCGAAGTATATAAGATTCTTCAGTGGTTGTACCTCGCTTAAGATATTTGGACCATAGGAAACAAAATGGCGGCCATTTGAAAAAAAATAGGGTTTCTTTCATCGATTTTTCGACTTCGTCGGCCAAGTAAAAATATTTATAGTTGATGGATCGGAATAAAAGAGGTACAATTCCTAGACAATTTAGTTAGCTTCGTCGGAAACAAAGAAACATGTCAATCGGTTCAGTAGATTTAAAGTTACCCTACCGCGTGATAAAAAAACGTCATTTCGAGAAAAACGCATTTGAAGATTTGACTACATATAAATGCAATATTATGCAACGTACGTTCAGTCTGCTATTCCGGGTCCATAAACTAGTCCTTCCTCTCCCTCACAGAGGGCGTTCTGCTCGATCTGGGCCATCCTACGCTGCTCCAGAGCCTCTCGTACGGCCGGTGACAAGCGGTTTTCGGCCACCTGGATCCCCAGTGGTCGTCCGAATGCTTGACGAACTGCGTCGAACAGAGTCCCAGGGTGACGTCCCTCGTTGTCATGGTCTACAGAATTGCTGAATACCCTTCGCTGAAGCTGCTCACTGCCAGGAAAAACGTAATCTCCACAGTCTTCGCACCAGAATGCAAATGCTTGGGGGCTAACTACCAAACACGCTGGTTCAAACTTTCATTTGAATTTTGTGTGTTTCTTCCAAAGCACCAGTACAATAACTCGTCCTCCGAAAGAAAAAAATGGTGCTTGAAAAAGGCCGATTTCAAGCAGGTGCATTTTTTTGTTCAACAGCGAATAACAAACATTTCCGTTCCGTATTCGGAAAAACCTTTTCAGGGGTGGATTCTAAACACTTTCATGGACCAATAAATGCAATTTAAAACAGATCGATTTTTTGAACCAAAAAATAGTAAATCTCCCCTTAATTGTATGACACATGTACTTCTCAATTTTTTTGGCTTAAACTTTTCAAAGGCTACACATGTACTTCTCAAATTTTTTGGCTTAAACTTTTCAAAGGCTTTATATTTTTCTGAACTGCAGTTTCTTAGTTGTTATGAAAAAGCAGTGTTCTAATTATTGACGTAAATAACTTATTATTACTATTGTTTTATTATTATTTGCATTAAAATACTGTATATACTTTATGGCAATTAAATAATTATTATTACTATTGTGTTGAAACATTTTGTATATTTTAGTATTATTATTATTATAAACATCCAAACTTGGAATCCCTGTCCTGAACCAAATCCCAGAATCCACACCTGCATGGCAACAGGCAGTGTGTGCGTGTTATCTGGCCACGTTGTGTTATGATTTCCACCTGAAAAGTTCAAGCAACATATTGTTTTACAGGTCAGGCAACCGCAGCCGGAGTTGCACATGCGGCAAAAATCGTCCCCATAGGCTGTTAAAATACTTTTATAAAAAAAGTCACGACCGGTTTTGCTTCAATGGAAATGCATCTTCAGGTGATGTGTGCAAGAAACTGAAAATTAAAGAATTGCAATGGTTTCAAAAACAGCTATGCCATACCAGAAAGCGCCATACATCAGTGAGAGCTGAGTACTCAGAAGTTTCCCTGTCTTTTTGAATGGTCATTTCGCGGCAGAATAAATGCTACGAGGCCGTTCCCATCGTTTATCACCAAGATTCATTTTTTTCCCTTTATTGTTACTTTAACACCTTTACAGAAGGTGGGCTGGCAGCAGCATCCTACGCCGCTCTTCAGCCACAGGTTTGACAATGAAAAAATATAAAGAAGACACAGAAAGGGACTGTGCAAAGTGGCGGGCAATAAACAGTAGACACAGAAAACAAAAAACACGAAGCCGTTCACACTTGACGAAAAACACACTAAAAGCTGTCGGCACGGCACACAAACACTGATTACTTCGACGGCACAGGTGAACCATCAATATTCTTTTTTTTTTTCTTTATTGTTATTTTTAAACCCGTACAACAGGCAGGCTGTCAGCAGCATGTTACGCTGCCCTTCAGCCATAGAATAGACAAAGAAACAACAGAAAGAATACATATAAGTTACATAACAATGGTTAATAAAACAGTAGACTCATAAAGACAAACACGGAGCCATTCACACTCGACGATAATCCACACTACAAACTGTTGACACGA
The DNA here is from genome assembly GCF_023864275.1 of Schistocerca cancellata. NCBI lineage: Eukaryota > Metazoa > Arthropoda > Insecta > Orthoptera > Acrididae > Schistocerca > Schistocerca cancellata. Next base: position 267,044,374 of record NC_064627.1, read on the forward strand.
TGTACAAACACTGAAGATGTCGATGGCACAGGTGAACAATGGAGTGCGACGGTGAACACTGAACACTAAACACAATGGAACACAAGAGACACTGATGGCGACGATCTCCGGCGCGCGAATGTCCACGTAGCATGTGCGAGTCCGGGGACCTGCCAAGAGGGGAAGAAGGGTGAGGGGGGGTGGGGGGAGAGGGGAGAACAAAGATGCCAATGGCTAAGGAGATGGCAGGAGGAGTAGAGGGAGAGGGGAGGGGAAGCCCGGAGGAGGAGTGGGGAGAAATGGAGGAGTGAGGGAAGGGGGAGAGATGGGAGGGAGGGTGCCCAAAGGAGCAAACACAGGAAAAGGGAGGGAGGATCAAGGTTGGTAGGAGGGGTAGATGGAGGGGAGGAGGGCATCATCAGGGAGGGGGAGCTGGCGGAAGCCACCTTGGGAGAGGGTAAGGAGGGTGGAGAGATGGAGACCAGATGGGACATGGGAATACAGGCGTAGCAGCGGGCGGGGGTGGGAGAGGATGGGGGAGACAAGCGGGTGAGGAGGATCGAGTTTACGGGAGGTGTAGAGGATCCGGATCCGTTCAAGGAAAAGGAGGAGGTGGGGGAATGGAATGAGGTCGTACAGGATCCGCGTGGGGGAGGGGAAACGGATGCGATAGGCGAGGCCGAGAGCATGGCATTGAAGGATCTGAAGGGACTTGTAAAAGGTAGGGGGGGCGGAGATCCAGGCAGGATGGGCGTAACAGAGGATAGGGTATACAAAAGGTACAGAAGGGGGGAGAGGACTTGGGGCACACTGGCGGAGGGAAAAAAGGTGTAGGAATCCGTGTTATGGATGGTGACGTAGGAAGGACGGTGGCAGAGGAAGGAGCCGATCAGACGGACGTAGTTAATGGGAAGGGCGAAGGTTTGGAGCTTGAAGAGGAGACTGGAATGCCATACGTGGTCATAAGCATGTTCGAGGTCGAGGGAGAGGAAGATTACAGAGCGACGGGAATTAAGCTGTTCGGAAAGGAGATGAGTGAGGTGAAGGAGAAGGTCGTTGGAAGAGAAGGACGGCCGAAAGCCACACTGGGTAACGGGAAGGAGGCGGTGCTGGCGGAGATGCTGTTGGACGCGGCGGGTGAGGATAGATTCCAGGACCTTGCTGAAGACCGAGGTAAGGCTGATGGGACGGAAGGAGGAGACGGCGGACGGTGGTTTACCAGGTTTAAGGAACATCAGGATACGGGAGGACCAATATTCAACCAACAGCGCGCTAAAATAAGTTGTCTGTGGTCAAACTAACTGGGATCGCGCCGCACCTATAAGCGAGAGGAAGCCAGATAAAACTGTTTAAATTTCTGACTTCAGTGTAATGAACGAAACAACTAAAAACGCCACATTAGCGCATCTTTTCGAGAGAGAAGTGTAAAAGGGCCTTGAATGTCTAGGCATGCGTAGACATGGAAGTGTGCACGACGCCATTGCAAACAGTACTAGCCACTTGCGCAAGGTGGCGCTAGCGCGAGAATCGGTCCGAACTGACGCATCTATGGCAAGAAAGGTGGGGGTTGGCTTACATGTTTATGGTCATTAGGAATTTTTTTTTTAAACATTTATAGTTAAAAACCGTTAAAATACAAGTTAGTACACTACTGAAAAAACCTAGTTAATAACGTGAATGTTTTAAATGCTACATTGCGCCATATATTTTAGAACCAGCAAGCGTATAGCGTATCCGTACTATTGCACAGCACATAAAGAAGTTTTTGAAGCCAATTACGTTAACTGAAAATAAAAATAAACAAAACAATTCTTACGAAAGCAAAGTTACAACAAAGAATAACAGTCTCCTGTATGGATGCAACAGTTAGGTGAGCTAACTATTATCTATCAAAATTAGATAGTAGACGCCTGTGGCGCAGCTCCGTATGCACGTTAAGAGTAATTTCGGGGAACGTTTTTAGTGACCGATAAATTTCAGTCTTCTCTAAAACGTTGAGTATAATACCCTTATTTTCACAGTGCAGCACCTGCAAATTTGAATAGAGGCTACTAATTGAATGGCCTGTTTCACACAAATGGACTTTGAGCTGACCATATAACACGTAAAGTCAGCCCCCACCTCTGTTGTCATAAACCGCATCAGTTCGGTCCGTGACTCGAGCTAGCGCCACCTTGCACACGTGGCTCGTAATTCCGACCCTTCTGTACTGTTTACGCTGGCGCTGCGCACTCTCCTACGCAGTCTAGGCAAGGCAAGGCGTTCAAGGCTTTAATGCACTTCTCTGTCGAAGTTGAGAAATTCTAATGTGGTGTTTTTAGTTCTTCTCATAACTATACAGAAGTCATAAATTTAAAACGATTTGAATTAACTAGACCGCTCTGGACTGTTAAAATTCTTTATTGGAGAACACCACCTGTTTCGCAAATTGAAATTGAATCTTCAGGTGCTTCAAGACAAAAGTTTAAAGATTCTGTTTAAACTGGATAAAGCCACTCCCAACATTTACAGCCATGTATTTAAAACTTCTGACACACAAGTCTGCGAGCCCCCGCAACAGCATCGCTTCCTCCCCAGGCTGTCTACAATATAGGTTAGGGTTGGCCTTAACCCTTAACACATTTTATAATAGACGATCGCACTTTTGTGAGTCAGAAGTTTTATATACCTGAGATATAAATCTTGGGAATGGCTTCATCCGGTTTAAACAGAACCTTTAATCTTTTGATTTGAAACACCTCAAGATGGAAATTTAATTGGCGAAACTGGTCGTGTTCTCCAATAAAGAGTTCTAACAGTCGCAGCTGTCTTATTTATTCAAATCGTGGTATATTTCGGCTGTGGTTGCCCTTCATATAAAGTAGTGTGTAGAAATTTAGAAGTTTTACTCATCTTTCTCTCCCTTATAGGTGCGCCACAATCCCAGTCAGTCTGATGACAGGCAACAGTTGTTAGCTCGCTGTTGGTTTAATATTGACGATAAACGATGGTGATTGGCTCGTACCATGGCTGTTTAAAAAGATAGACAAACTTGTGAGTACTAAGCTGTCACTGATAGATGGCGCTTTGTGGTATGACATATCTATTTCTAAAGCCAAAGTAATTCTTTAACATTTCAGTTTCTTAAACAGATCACCCAAAGATGCAACTCCACTGATGCGGAACAAGTCGTGACTTTTTAATGAGAGTATCTTAACAGCCAGAGGGGAAGATTTTTTCACGATGTGCATTTCCAGTAACGTTCTGCACACGTAATAACAGGTATATACTCTGACCATCCGTAGGAATGTTTTTCTCCGTATTGAAACTGATATTACGTGGTCTTCATGCAGAAGACTGTTTTGATGCAGCTCTTTATGCTAGTCTATTGTGTAAAAACCTGTCCCGGCCGGGTTGGGGATTTTCTCTGCCTGGGGCTGGGTGTTTATGTTGTACTCATCATTTCATCATTATCATTTGTGACAGTGATTACATTGGACTGTGAAAAGAAAATTGGACTGTGTAAACATTGGGACTTTGTACGGGCGCTGATGACCAAGCAGTTGAGGGCCCCAGAAACCTAACATCGTCAAAATCATTGTGTAAAAACCTCCGCATCTCTGAATAACTACTGCTACCGATATGCATTTGGACTTGTTGCAGTATTCAAGCTTGGTCTCCCTCTCCACTTTTTACTCTCCCCCCTCCCCCCACTAATTAACCACTCCTTCATGTCTCAGGATGTGTCCCGTCAACCGATCTTTTCTTTTAGTCAAGTTGTGCACAATTTTTGCGCAAGTGTCATTCAGTATCTTCTCGTTAATCATTAGATCACCCATCTAATCTTCTGAATTCCTCCAAAGCTTTACATTTCCAAAGATACTATTCTCTTATTGTCCGAACTATTTATCCCCGCCGGCCGCGGTGGTCTAGTGGTTCTAGGCGCGCAGTCCGGAACCGCCGGACTGCTACGGTCGCAGGTTCGAATCCTGCCTCGAGCATGGATGTGTGTGATGTCCTTAGGTTAGTTAGGTTTAAGTAGTTCTAAGTTCTAGGGGACTGATGACCACAGAAGTTAAGTCCCATAGTGCTCAGAGCCATTTGAACCATTATTTATCCCCTATGTTTCACTTCCGTACAAGGCAACACCGTCTCTAGGCCCGAAACGACTGCATGTTATTCTGTTAAGTCGTAGATTTAGCGTCGCTGCGACGTGAAATACTATGACTTCAGCACCGCTACGTGCAATAAGCTAGGTTCATTTGGTTAGCATATTGTTGATGAAAAATTACGTCTTCGCTCCGGACCGCGGAGGCGATTTCCTGCAGTCAGGGCAGATAAGAAGCTTTACAGAACATTGCGGTGATAGAGCATACAAGCTATTACTCTGTGGCGCTGGTCACAGAATTTTGCTATGGATCTACTGCTCCAGAGAGCCTCGTCCCAACTTCTGCTGTGGTTCAGGCGTTGTGAAATAGGACATTGACAACAGCTTTTAAGGTGCCGCTGACGTCAATGTAAATGGTGCACCACTCCAAATTTCACATCGACCAAGCCTTCTAAAACCGTAACTACTGAAACAGTTACGGTGCAAGGTTCCAAAGACACAGTTTTATGAAAAGAACGCAAATACTCGTAATCAAAATCAGTGTACAATGCAAGTCTGTATCTGTCCTGCCAGCGACCAAGTCCAATTAGAAAATGCCACCTCTATCATGTTAGAAACATTGTCGTAGAGTATCAGTTCTTTTTCAGTCCAATGTTCGGTATGGCTGTCGCTGTGGCGGCTACTGCTGTGGACACTCTCGAAGACTCTTCGCTGGATAACACAAAAACACCGCTTAGGCCGCAGAGTACGACCTATACAATAGTGCGGAGTGATACTTCAGCTCCTTCTTATTCGCTGCACGTGCCAGCGACACAGGACATAGTCCCTGAATGTTGACGACCTCTGCAGAAGTCGGCTGGAGTACTGACGTACTAGTTTCGTCTGCCGTAAATGCAGTCTAAAAACTCCTCCCATGGCTGAAGCGTAATTTATGTGCGACTCGGGGTCACAACAGCTTTAATACACTACGGTGATAAAACTCGAATGATCACGATATGCACATACACAGATGGCGGTACTGTAGTGTACACGATGTATAAAAGGGTAGTGCATTGGCGGATATGACATTTGTACTTACGTGATCCATGTGAAAAGGTTTCCGACGTGATTACGCCCGCAGGATGGAAATTAACAGACTTAGAACACGGATTTGTAAATGGAACCAGACGCACGGGGCAGTCCATTTCGGAAACCGTTAGGAAATTCAATACTCCGAGATCCACAGTGTCAAGCGTGTGCCGAGAATACCAAATTTCAAGTTCTACCTCTCACCGTGGACAATGCAAGGGCTGATTGCCTTCACCTAATGACCGACAGAAACGGCATTTGCGTAGAGTTGTCAGTGCTAACAGACAAGCAGTACAGACCGCAGAAATCAACGTGGGACGTACGACGAACGTATCCATTAGGATAGTGCGGCGAAATTTGGCGTTAATGGGCTATGGCAGCAGGCAACCGACGCGAGTGCCTTTGCTAACAGCACAACATCGCCTGCAGCGCCTCTCAAAGGGCTCGCGACCATATCGGTTGGACCCTTGACGACTGCATAAACGTGGCCTCGTCACTGGATCTCGATTTCAGTTGGTAAGAGCTGATGGTAGAGCTTGAATATGGCGCAGACCCTGTGAAACCATGAACCCAAGTTGTCAAAGAGGCACTGTGCAAGCTGGCGGTGGCTCCACAGTAGTGTGGGCTGTGTTTGCTTGGAAAGGACTCGGTCCTCTGGTCCAACTGAACCAATCATTGACTGAAAACGGGTATGTTCAGCTAATTGGAGATCATTTGCAGCCTTTCATGGACTTCATGTTCTCAAACAACGATGGAATTTCTATGGATGACAATTAGCCATGTCATCGGGCCACAATTGTGTCCGATTGGTTTGAAGAACATTCTGGACAATTTGAGCAAATGATTTGGCCAACCAGAACGTCCGATATGAATGCCATCGAACATATGCGGGAGCTATGCGGGAGGTCAGTTCGTACACAAAGTCCGGCACCAGCAACAGTTTCGCAATTATGGACGAAAAATGGTTCAAATGGCTCTGAGCACTATGGGACTTAACAGCTATGGTCATCAGTCCCCTAGAACTTAGAACTACTTAAACCTAACTAACCTAAGGACATCACATACGTCCATGCCCGAGGCAGGATTCGAACCTGCGACCGTAGTGGATGCGCGGTTCCAGACTGAAGTGGCCTCAATATTTCTGTAGGTGATTTCGAACGACTTGTTGAGTTCATGCCAAGTCGGGTTGTTGCACTGCACCGGGCGAAACGAGGCCCGACATGATATTGGGAGGTACCAATGACTTTTGTCACCTGAATGTAGGCATTTAGACAGAAATAAAATGCAATTTTATAATATATTTCCTTTCCATTATCCTTAATCATCTGGTGTTTCCAAAGTTACGGAGAGTAGTGTACATGTAAAGAAAACACATTCTGATAATGTAAATCATTGAAATGGTTTCTGGTACCAGTATTCTTAAGTACATGGAACCAATTCAGAGTGTAAGCACTGTCTTAGAATTATTTTTCTTCTGCTTCACGCTGTGCAGCAGAACAGAGTATATTTGAAATAACTGGGGGAACTGTTGAACTACACGATTTGCTGAAACAACTGAACCTGTACTTGCCAGGCCTGAATACTTACCATGTGACAACGTTGAAAATAAATACACGCTTTTTTAAAATACGATATCATGTGTTAACAAATGATGACGATGAAGGCGACGGTGAGGGCACGGGTTGATTTCACTTAAATTCGCTATCGATGATTTCACAGTGAACTTTCCTAATTTTCCATGAAAAACAACCTCAGATATTTTTTCTGCAGTGCAACGTTGAACGTCATACGGTTCTCGTAGCTGCAGGCTAACAGCCCGCCAATAGACCTCAGCTGTTTTGTTTTTTTCTTTTCTTTACATTTTTTGTGCAGCTGAAAGTAACGACTGTGGCATCTCGATTAATCTTTTCCTGAATGTAAGGCAATGAGTTTTCTTCTTCTGAGGTTCAGAAAACTGCAACTGTTTTTAATTTCTGTGCAAGGATTTGTAATGCCTGATTTCCGGCATTCGTGTTGCAGTACTGCTTCTCCCCACAAACTTCTGAAGTCCTTGTGTAGTTCCAAGAACTCCATAAAGACTTGTCGCTCTGTTGCAACAGTCACCATTATGACGCACAGGCGCACGACCTTCTGGCAGTGAAGTGCGGAGCACAATTGACGAGCGTTATCATAGGACAGAGCTATGGTGCCGTCAGGCGGTCGGGTGGCGCGGCCGTTCGACAGTGACCCGACTAGGTACGAATGGCGGTTATCGCCGATACAACCAAACTGAATGTTAAAACCGCTCAAAATGACCAGTTTCTAAAGTAACGATCTTCGATTTTTTTATTTCTGCTATTTTCTGTAATAAATGTAGAAATCGAACAAACACTGAAAAATTTTGACTCGCTCAGTTTCAAGATACATAGAATCGAAATACTGAATTACTCGTAAATAGGCAATCAAAAGAAAACTTAGTCCGCCCACCGTTCACAGGTTTTCTGGAAAAGTAGGAAGTGACTGAATACTACAAATAATCACCGGTATTCTCCTACTGATTCTATTTTTTTAACTCTGCTCAAAAATCGTGTTCTATTCGGGGATCTTATTAGTATCTGGTCATTACGAATAGTCAGCATTAAAGGGTGAAAACTGATTCTGAAGAACTATTTCTGGTGATCATATGTCCGTTTTCAAAGGCTACAAGCAGATAAAGCCATACTGTGTACACACACCAGTAGATTAGCTACTTTATATTTTATTGTATACTATGAATTAATTGTTGTCAAATTTTTAATGTATTATTGATACCATAATATCCTTTCTCTTCTATTATTTTATAGAAATGGCAGACAAATCTAATCTTTTCAAGCAAATGAAGCACTGTACTTAACTGATACGTTACTTCATAAAATATTTCCAGTCGAGGGTTGGTGCCATTCTGCAACATAACGGATTTCCCGCGATGACCGTACAAAACTACCGTGCAGACTAGGTGTGGGCAGTCACGCACATTGCACGTACAAGCTTGCCTTAATCCATGACTCGCGGAAACATTGACATTATTGTCTGGGCAGAGCTGCACCGATTTTTACGCCGTGTTGTTGCTCGTTTCCGTCGCCCTTGTTATTAAAATAGAACGGATGGCTTTTCCCATTTTTTTAACGCAATACATCAAACTAATGCAAGTTTTATGAATCAAAATCACTCATTTAAAAAAAAATGTTTTATTTAAAAACGAAAAATTTTAGAATGCAGCTATAGCTAGCTGATAATTCGATTTTTTACGCGGTTATTAGTAAAAAATAAAAAAAAGTTTACTATAACCGAGGCCAAGCAAATATCTAAACATACCTGTTTTTCAGATTTAAAATGCCGGCATCAGCTTTAACTGGTTGGTTTTACCCATACCTACAACACAGCTACACACGACCCGACAATGCGTCTGTCTTGACCAAATGCGCCCCAACATCGTGCAGCCCGCCTCCAGTAGTGTCGCGACAGGCGTGAATGGAGGGACGAATGGAGACGTGTCGTCTTCAGCGATGAGAGTCGCTTCTGCCTTGGTGCCAATGATGGTCGTATGCGTGTTTGGCGCCGTGCAGGTGAGCGCCACAATCAGGACTGCATACGACCGAGGCACACAGGGCCAACACCCGGCATCATGGTGTGGGGAGCGATCTCCTACACTGGCCGTACACCACTGGTGATCGTCGAGGGGACACTGAATAGTGCACGGTACATCCAAACCGTCATCGAACCCATCGTTCTACCATTCCTAGACCGGCAAGGGAACTTGCTGTTCCAACAGGACAATGCACGTCCGCATGTATCCCGTGCCACCCAACGTGCTCTAGAAGGTGTAAGTCAACTACCCTGGCCAGCAAGATCTCCGGATCTGTCCCCCATTGAGCATGTTTGGGACTGGATGAAGCGTCGTCTCACGCGGTCTGCACGTCCAGCACGAACGCTGGTCCAACTGAGGCGCCAGGTGGAAATGGCATGGCAAGCCGTTCCACAGGACTACATCCAGCATCTCTACGATCGTCTCCATGGGAGAATAGCAGCCTGCATTGCTGCGAAAGGTGGATATACACTGTACTAGTGCCGACATTGTGCATGCTCTGTTGCCTGTGTCTATGTGCCTGTGGTTCTGTCAGTGTGATCATGTGATGTATCTGACCCCAGGAATGTGTCAATAAAGTTTCCCCTTCCTGGGACAATGAATTCACAGTGTTCTTATTTCAATTTCCAGGAGTGTATATACTATAACTGACATGTGATTACATTTTCACGCAATTTAGATGCATAGATCCTGAGAAATCAGTACCCAGAACAACCACCTCTGGCCGTAATAACGGCCTTGATACGCCTGGGCATTGAGTCAAACAGAGCTTGGATGGCGTGTACAGGTACAGCTGCCCATGCAGCTTCAACACGATACACAGTAGTGACTGGCGTATTGGGACGAGCCAGTTGCTCAGCCACCATTGACCAGACGTTTTCAATTGGTGAGAGATCTGGAGAATGTACTGGCCAGGGCAGCAGTCGAACATTTTCTGTATCCAGAAAGGCCCGTACAGGACCTGCAACATGCGGTCGTGCATTATCCTGCTGAAATGTAGGGTTTCGCAAGGATCGAATGAAGGATAGAGCACGGATCGTAACACATCTTAAAAGTAACGTACACTGTTTAAAGTGCCGTCAATACGAACAAGAGGTGACTGAGACGTGTAACCAATGGCACCCAACAGCATCACGCCGGGTGATACGCCAGTATGGCGATGACGAATACACGCTTCCAATGTGCGTTCACCGCGATGTCGCCAAACACGGATGCGACCATCATGATGCTGTAAACAGAACCTGGATTCATCCGAAAAATGACGTTTTGCCATTCGTGCTCCCAGGTTCGTCGTTGAGTACACCATCGCAGGCGCACCTGTCTCTGATGCAGCGTCAAGGGTAACCGCAGCCATGGTCTCCGAGCTGATAACCCATGCTGCTGCAAACGTTGTCGAACTGTTCGTGCAGATGGTTGTTGTCTCGCAAACGTCCCCATGTGTTGACTCAGCGATGGAGACGTGGCTGCACGATCCGTTACAGCCATGCGGATAAGATGCCTCTCATCTCGACTGCTAGTGATACGAGGCCGTTGCGATCCAACGGCGTTCCGTATTAACCTCCTGAACCCACCGATTCCATATTCTGTTAACAGTCATTGGATCTCGACCAACGCAAGCAGTGATGTCGCGATGCGTTAAACCACTATCGCGATAGGCTGCAATCCTTACACGAAGCATCACAACATCGTTTCACCAGGTAACGCCGGTCAATTGCTGTTTGTGTATGAGTTGGCCTATTCGGTTGGAAACTTCATGTCATCACGTTGTAGGTGTCGCCACTGGCGCCAACCTTGTGTGAATGCTCTGAAAAGCTAATCATTTGCATATCACAGCATCTTCATCCTGTTGGTTAAATTTCGTGTCTGTAGCACGTCATCTTCGTGGTGTAGCAATTTTAATGGCCAGTAGTGTAGTTCTAAGTTCTAGGGGTTGATGACCTCAGATGTCGCCGTAGTGCGTGGGTGGATGTTGTCCCTGAGTCCTCTATCCAGCGTTTTGCATGAGTGTGTGACAATTTTGGAAGACCTGAGATCCAAATTTGACGTCGAGTGGCCAGACAATGGCAAACCGTCACGTTCGAAAACCCTTAAGTACTGCGGTTACTGCAGGAGGGCCTGGTTTCTAAGACATCATTATGTGAAGGCCTTTCCTTTTCGTGTGAAGATGCGTCGAACACGATTCGCCATATCACGCTTTTGTGTTTCTCCGTTATTACTATTCGGTGAGGCTTATAGAAGGCGTCGGCTCAGTTCTGTGGTGGGCCAGTTCGATGTGTTCGTTTTGGATGTAGTTTGACATTTGAGCCTCGTATGCGACACTAAGGGCGTCACTCTTCTCCAGACGTCACTGCAACGCAAGGAAACGTTTCTCGGTGTTACTGAGGTTATTTGGAAGAATGACTTTCGATTTTCGCGGAAGACAGACTATGTATTTCGTTGATCCTCGACAGAATAGAAAGCGTGAAATTTCTCGTTGGTGTTCTGAATCTTTCGCACTCATTTTGCGACCTTGATCGTCGCATATCGCTATTATCCCAAAAGACCCTGACTGTGTTGTTAAATGCTTGGTATCATGGCAGGTTGGCGAGGTTAACGGGCTTAACCGATTTCGCTAAGAATCCAAACGATTTTAGAAGGTATTAAGGCTAGAGATATGCATGGCACTCCGTGGGAAGATTATCATATTCTTCTGCCAAGTCGACCAGTTGAAAATTAGTAATGTGTTTCGTTTAAAATTCTTGAGGTACGGCGGATAGGTTGAAAAGGAATCAAAACTCTCAATCGCAGTAACATCATTATGAGCATGGCGCCATGAGCTTCTCAGGGTCAGTCAGACAAAACGCCAAGTGTGTGTGTGTGATGTAGCAAATGAAGACTCAAATGTATCGATAGTTAGTGGATGATTTCCAGTGACTTCTAGTTTTAAGTAATCGATCAACAATCTACTGATAAAACTAGACTGGTTGCCTCGTCTAGAATGCAGCATGTGAGTCTACATACTCTGGCGGGCCCTATTACTGCATGCATAAACAGATGAGTCAACATTTTGAACATAATAATATACTCACCTCCTCACAGTATGGTTTCAGATCTAGCCTTTCTACAGTCAAAGCAGTTGAGAATATGATAGCAAAAATATACAATTGTTTTGAAAATAAAGATATTATCTGTGCAACATTGTTGGACCTCAGGAAAGCTTTTTATATGGTCTCTCACAATATTCTAAAAATAAATAAATAAATAAATAAACTCTACCGCTATGGAGTGAGAGAGAATGCTCTATGTATAATGCACTCACACTTGGACAATAGAAAACCGTTAGTTAAGGTAAATAATCAAATGTCAGAATGTCTCCCAGTTGTAAAGGGTATATCTCAAGGCTCTGTTCTTGGACCTATCCTTTTCATTATTTATATAAATGATTTACCTGCAGTTGTATCATGTGATGCAGTGCTATATGCTGATGACACAACACTCATCACGTGTGTTATCAATCTTGAAAATGTGCAACACAGCATGGCAGTGGCAATGGAGAGGTGCACTACTTGGTTTAAGGCAAATGTACTGCAGAAGAATGATAGTAAAACTGAAGCTATTGTATTCAAACTGAATGCTCCCAGTCATTGTAACACAACAGTAAAATTATTAGGATTTCATATAGATCATAAGCTCAGCTGGGATATTCACACGGGGAACATATGTGACAAATTGGCAAGTGCCATATATCTACTATGCGAGCTGAGGAGCAGTGTCAGTAAAGAACTTGTGTGGTATGCATATCACCTAATGGCAAAGAAGGGAGAAAGAGAACGACCCATGGGAGGAATATGTATCCTACTGAAACCCTGGATGACGCCCACCAAAAAAATCATAAAACAAGAAAATAGTATGCTAATAGAAGCGGCAAACATAAATATAATTGCAGCCTATTTTAAACCGCACACAAATGCTGTAGAAATAATTGACGAAATAGTCACACTCATCAAACAATGCGACAACAAACCCACCATTATTGCAGGCGACCTCAACTGCAGAATAGACACAGAAAACTATAAAACAAAACTAGTCGTTGAAACCCTAGAAGAAGATGGTTTCACCCCACTTAACGATAGACAGATACCTACATACATATGTCACAATGGGAAGAGCACCATTGATATCGCATTAACAAGAGGAGACATAGAAGGAAGTATTCTACCAATATGGCATGACTCCATTACTCCTATACGAAAGCACATACCAATGAAGATAAAAATAAATATCGTCACGTCACCGCCAGCGAGAAAGACCACCGAATCACACAAAGAAGAATTGATATAGAAAAATTAACAAACGAGCAAGAACAATTAACAGAAATAGAAACTTTCATAGAGGAAGGAGCCCTTGAAAAAGCAACAGACCAAATAGAAGACGTCCTAAAAAATTCAGTGATACAAACAATCCCCAAAACAAGGACGGCCAAAAGATGGTTCGATGCTGAATGCTACAGCAAAAGGAACACTGTTCTAAGAATCCTCCACAGACTAAGAAACCAGCATGACGAGGAAACATACAAACTGTACGCAGAAGAGAGGAGAATCTACAAAAAAACTAATAGAAGGGAAGAAAAAAGAATACATAGAAAGCGAGGCAAAAAGAGAAGCGGATGAAGCAGAGAAAGACCCATACATAGCAGCAAGACCAAGAAAAATGGCTCATACACCAAATATAGACCTGAAGGAATGGGAAGACCACTTCAGTAAGATACTGAACAAACGAGGACTGAAAACACCCCCAAAGAAAGAGAAACAACATCAAACTAAGGAAAAAGACGATACATGGGTACCCCTAAATGAAGATTATGTGGAAGAAGTAATAAAAGCACTGAAGAACAAGAAAGCAGCAGGACCTGATAATATACACTCCTGGAAATGGAAAAAAGAACACATTGACACCGGTGTGTCAGACCCACCATACTTGCTCCGGACACTGCGAGAGGGCTGTACAAGCAATGATCACACGCACGGCACAGCGGACACACCAGGAACCGCGGTGTTGGCCGTCGAATGGCGCTAGCTGCGCAGCATTTGTGCACCGCCGCCGTCAGTGTCAGCCAGTTTGCCGTGGCATACGGAGCTCCATCGCAGTCTTTAACACTGGCAGCATGCCGCGACACCGTGGACGTGAACCGTATGTGCAGTTGACGGACTTTGAGCGAGGGCGTATAGTGGGCATGCGGGAGGCCGGGTGGACGTACCGCCGAATTGCTCAACACGTGGGGCGTGAGGTCTCCACAGTACATCGATGTTGTCGCCAGTGGTCGGCGGAAGGTGCACGTGCCCGTCGACCTGGGACCGGACCGCAGCGACGCACGGATGCACGCCAAGACCGTAGGATCCTACACAGTGCCGTAGGGGACCGCACCGCCACTTCCCAGCAAATTAGGGACACTGTTGCTCCTGGGGTATCGGCGAGGACCATTCACAACCGTCTCCATGAAGCTGGGCTACGGTCCCACACACCGTTAGGCCGTCTTCCGCTCACGCCCCAACATCGTGCAGCCCGCCTCCAGTGGTGTCGCGACAGGCGTGAATGGAGGGACGAATGGAGACGTGTCGTCTTCAGCGATGAGAGTCGCTTCTGCCTTGGTGCCAATGATGGTCGTATGCGTGTTTGGCGCCGTGCAGGTGAGCGCCACAATCAGGACTGCATACGACCGAGGCACACAGGGCCAACACCCGGCATCATGGTGTGGGGAGCGATCTCCTACACTGGCCGTACACCACTGGTGATCGTCGAGGGGACACTGAATAGTGCACGGTACATCCAAACCGTCATCGAACCCATCGTTCTACCATTCCTAGACCGGCAAGGGAACTTGCTGTTCCAACAGGACAATGCACGTCCGCATGTATCCCGTGCCACCCAACGTGCTCTAGAAGGTGTAAGTCAACTACCCTGGCCAGCAAGATCTCCGGATCTGTCCCCCATTGAGCATGTTTGGGACTGGATGAAGCGTCGTCTCACGCGGTCTGCACGTCCAGCACGAACGCTGGTCCAACTGAGGCGCCAGGTGGAAATGGCATGGCAAGCCGTTCCACAGGACTACATCCAGCATCTCTACGATCGTCTCCATGGGAGAATAGCAGCCTGCATTGCTGCGAAAGGTGGATACACACTGTACTAGTGCCGACATTGTGCATGCTCTGTTGCCTGTGTCTATGTGCCTGTGGTTCTGTCAGTGTGATCATGTGATGTATCTGACCCCAGGAATGTGTCAATAAAGTTTCCCCTTCCTGGGACAATGAATTCACAGTGTTCTTATTTCAATTTCCAGGAGTGTATATAATGAACATATAAAAGATGCAAAAGAGGCCCTCCAACACATATGGACCAAACTGTTTAACAAATGCCTGGAACTTGGAAGAATTCCGACACAATGGAGACACTCGACAATAAAAGTTCTCTACAAAGGTAGAGGAGACCCAATGGACCCAAACAAGTACAGAGGCATAGCCCTGGAAAATACTCAATTCAAGATGTTTTCAAAGATAATAACACAAAAAATCCAAGCCTCTGTGGCAGTCATCTCCCAGAACGACAAATGGGTTTCAGATCTGGAAGATCAACACTTATGGCAGTCAGGCTTCTTCTAAACAACATCGATGATGCGCTACAAAAGAAACAAATGTTCTACACAGTGTTCATAGACTTTACCAAAGCCTTTGACCTATTGGAAAGAGAGCTCATAGTCCGAAAACTGGAAAACACAATGGGAGAAGATAGCGTATGGGCAAGAATGATCAAATCAATCCTCGAATACAACTTAATTACAATATCAGACAACCTCTCTTTTTCGAACCCCATACTGCAATCGAACGGAGTCTTACAGGGTGACCCAATAAGCCCTTTGCTGTACATTCTTGCCACTGAAGAAGTACTCCAAATTGGAGAAAATGAAGAAGATGTGTATGTATGTGCATACGCTGACAACATAGCCATAGGTTCAACAGATATACAGAAGCTGCAGAGAATCATTGAGAAAATAGACAGATGGTGCAATGAACACAAACTACACAGAAACATAACAAAGACAGAAATGGTAACTTTCAGAAAAGGAGGCAAAACACCCAAGAATGCGGAAATCAGTATCAGAGGACAAAAAATAAAAATCTCATCAGACTTTAAATACCTAGGAGTGACATTGCAACCAACAGCCAAATGCTTCGCAAAACATACAACAGAACGTGCAGCCCAAGCAATAATAGCAATACAGGACATCAAAAACATCCGCCTACTCAGTCTAGAAACAGCCATGAAATTATTCAACACAAAAATCTTGCCAATCCTGGCCTATGGGATGGAGGTTATATGGGACCACCTGACAGAAAAAAATTTAGAAATACTAGAAAAGGTAAAATTGACCTATCTAAAAAGAGCACTAGGTCTCTCAAAGACAACAAGATCTAGACTAGTGTACCTGCTAGCGAGAGAGACATTCCTAATTGAAGACATCATCAGACTTCGATATATGATGCCACACATCAGGGCTTCCAGAAAGCAACTGAAGATCATGGAGGACAAACGAGAAAAAATATGTCCGGAGTTTTATGGCACCAAAGCAATGACGAACCACTCATGGACAGCACCAAACTTTGAACAGCGACATGTCGTAACTAGACTTTCTATTCACGGCTTTCATCATCTAATCTGCAAAAACAAAACTTATCACGACCCAACCACAACATGTGTATGTGAACTGTGTAACGAAGCCTGTGAACGATATCACATAGAACTGTGCAGTAAAAGAGTGAAATCGAGAAATGATTATACAAAAATGTAAAATGTAAATGTAAAATGTTAAGCAAAGTAGTAGACTTTCTATTCACGGCTTTCATCATCTAATCTGCAAAAACAAAACTTATCACGACCCAACCACAACATGTGTATGTGAACTGTGTAACGAAGCCTGTGAACGATATCACATAGAACTGTGCAGTAAAAGAGTGAAATCGAGAAATGATTATACAAAAATGTAAAATGTAAAAGTAAAATGTTAAGCAAAGTAACTGTATATGGCTATTTGGCTGCAATTGTATTAAATAAAATATTTTGCATTCTTCCATTCACACCTGAGTTATGGAACACTATTATGGGGCAATTCCGCAGGCTCAAAATTAGTGTTTCAATGGCAAAAGAAAGCCATAAGGTGCATAGTAGAACTTAGCCCATACGAATAATGTCGTGGTTATTTTATGAAACTAAATATAATGACAGTGCCTGGCCTGTACATTTATAACTGACTTGTCTTTGTTAAAGAGAATCTGAGTAAATTTGACTTAAGGAGAACAGTTCTTGACCCTAACATAAGAAGTGGACATACAATTAATATGCGATATGCTAGGCTTGCAAAGACACATAACAGCTACAAACATCTTGGTCCTATCTACTTCAACAAATTACCTGAAAATACCTACACAGTGCCAGTAAATATATTTAAAACTAGTCTATCGAGGTGGATCAAAAGTAAAGTAATTTACACTGCTCAAGAGTTCCTTGAGTACGTGACAAATGACCCACTTTCCTTATGAGAATGAACTATAAATTAACTGCAAACTACACGTATGCCACACTGTGCAACTATTTTATTACTGTTTCATGTACTTATCATTAATGATCTGTTTGATTATTTATTTCTCATTCACTGAACTATGTAGTTCATTCATCCTGTAATTGATCTATTAGGAAACTTCTTGTTGGTATTTACATTTGCACAAATATGTATTGCATCCAATCTGGATTATTATATTGTAGTTAATAACATTTGTCTTGTCGAAGCTTATATTGTTATGATTATTATTATTATTATTATTATTATTATTATTATTATTATTATTATGTAAACACTGATGACACCAGTCACATGTAAATATGCTCAACGATGGAATAAAACACCTGAATTTATGTGTATCCTAGATATCCAATGTTCACATTTCCGACAAAAATTTTTTTCGGATGGAGTAACTGGCGAAATAGAATGTTCGGTATTTGTACAGACTGACATTTGATAACGTTTCTTGCAAAAGAGACAAAGCGATTTTCCTTTCTATCTCTAGTCTTTTGCTGTACAGCCCTTGTCGAGGAAAAGAAAACACCTATTAATCGATGTCAAAATTTTGAGGCGGTCCTGAACAAGCTTGACTGCCTCCCAGTGACCACGCTGCTTGGAAAATACACAGTAGGTTCCTACCTCCAAAACTGACTTACATATTGTATCTCCTGACTTAGAGTGAGCACTGGGGCTTGTGTATCACATGAAGTAACCTGGGAGTTTCCCTTTGAATGCTTTGTACCATCAGCCCTCCATTCACCCCATCTGACAAGAAATTCATTAGTTTTAGAATGTTTCCTTCAGACAATAGTACGCTTTTGATATGGATTGTCCAGCACGAACATTTATCCTCTGGAAGGCACGAAGTATTTTAAGGACTAGCTCTCAACCATAAGATTCTACACTCTCCCCAGGCGCCTATAGAGTTTGGATGCACCAGTTACATTCAATAAATAATAAGTTCAGAGCTTTCAGGGAATCGGATGTTACCAGATGTTTCATGCATGTTGGCTTCCAGGTAATCAAGATATACCTGAATAATTCTGGCCTTGCGCCATAACGTGTGAACAAAATTTCTTTAGTGCACTTGTACTCAGCTGTAATTCACAAATTACTTCTATCAAACTCTTGGGTTCCTCCTCAAGAGAGCCTCAAAGAAACACCTGATTATTGACAACTGTCAAGTTTGAGTCTGCCTCAATGGAAGATTCAGACTGTTCCCAGAAGCGAGCCCAATGCTGAAGTTCTGGAGAATGACTCTAGTTAATCTGTGGTAGTCAAACACTGTTCAACGACTGTGCAGAAACCCCCAACATCGCCCTGACAGCCATGACATCTGAAATTGCCCTTAGGATAGCTCGCTTTTCCGAGTTTGTGTAATCTTCTTACGCTGTCTCCTGCAGACAATTGCTAACATGTTCCACCTCATTGACAAAGGGGTAATGTCAGAATGCTGTGTTCCTCATCTACATTTTAGCTTGGAGAGACAATCTGCTGTTTCAGTATTCATGGCCATGATCCGTGACAGTACTCTGCAGGCTTCTGTATTGACCTTCTCACTAGAGATAAGCTATGCTTGTCACAAATCAATTATCTCCAATGTTCTACTCAACTATTACTTCAACTACTAGTACGTGGGCAGTAATGTAGTATGTTTCAGTAATCAATAAAGGAAAACAGAATGCCACAATATGTGAATGACTTAGCTGGAGGAGAGCACTGCACATTACGTGAGAAGAGATGCTGCTGTGTAGTAAACCGCGTAGTCACTTGGAACTGGTGCATGCTCGCTCAGTAGATCTTCGACATCCCTGTGATTCTGAAAATTCTCTCTTTGTTGTGGCCTTCCTATGTTTCACCACCAGAAAATGTTCAGGAACAGTAAGCGAATTTAAACATCAGATACATGTACCTTTATTTGCACAAAGCATCTGTATCACAGAGATTACATAACATGTAATTGACAATTCACAGACATAAGGCAATGTGTAAGCATCATTTCAATGATTCTCCATATGGGGAAATAGGACGTACAGTTTAACATGGAATCTGAATCATGTGCAGTTTCTAGTAACTCCTCTCATCACTGGGAGGTGAAGGATTGGTTAAAATGAAGACTGAAAAGTCTGGCCAAGATTCAATCTCACAACCTCTTGGTTTCCATGTACATGCTTTACTGCTTGTACACAAGGACCAATAAATATATACATAATTCATCTACAGGTTTTGATGAGTAAGTTTGCAAGTATCAAAATATGTGACATAAATGACCATATCTTTTGATTGCATTGCTTTAGGCTTAAATTATTTGCACCCCCAAGGTACCTTAGACCTTATTATTTGACAGATTTCAATTTCATACCTCTATCCATTCTTGCCAAAAAGAGGTCTTCTGATTGTATTGACTTTGAAGCTCAAATTTTTTACACTGCCAAGGCCCATATAACTCAGTATTTCACATAAATTTCAACTTGATACCTCTACCCATTTCAGGGGAAAAGGGGTCTGAACAGACGGGTAGACAAAGGGAGACAGAGAACAAATGGTAAAAAATGTGATACAAACACAATTTTCAGATTTTTCCTTTACTTTTACCATGAAACCTTACTTCTTGCCAAATCTTATGACTCTAGGTCAACAGGAAGTACCCTATAGGTTTTGATGAGTGTCTTTGTGAGTATCAAAATATGTGACATACATGGCCACATCTTTTGATTGCATTGACTTAGAAGCTAAAATTTTTGACACCATCAAGGGATCATATACCTTAGAATGTAACACAAATTCCAACTTCATTCCTCTACCCATTCAAAATGGAATCTTAACAATTGGACTGACGGACAAACAGACAGAAGGACAAGAAAGTGATCCTATAAGGGTTCCATTTTTGTTGAATAAGGTATGGAACCCAAAAAGAGAACAACAGTATACACAGTGTGAAATACTATTTGTAAAATTGTATCTTCACTTTATCAATGAATTCAACTAAAGTGGAGAGACATTATGAGCAGAATTTCATATTAATTTTTTACATTCAGTTGTATATTTCCAGTTTTGTGGCTTCTTGTTGGTTATCAGTTCTATGAATGATCCTAAGTTTTGTTTTGATTCTTCACTGTGACTCAATTATTCTTCCCTGTCCAACATGCTGTATTACCAACATAGGAGCCTAGAAAATAAGAATATAAAATATAGAACAAAATAGATAACTAATCAGTGACAGCGCAGTAAAAATGTTCAAAATTGAAAAAATAACTATTAATACTGTTTCTGAAACAAGAAAGGGCAGGCAATAACAATATACTAAATAGTACAATACATTAGCCCTTGCTAGAAATGTTTGAATTATACACTCCTTGACTTCATTCTGGCTGAGCAGACTGATTACAGAATGTGTACAGAATACCATTATCACTTATGGTCTTCCAAATTACTGTTTACTTAAATAAGAGATGCTAGATCATGAAAGATACCTTACCTCCAAAATAGCAGGCTGTGAGAGTACATACACAACAGCATCTGCAATATGTTCTGGTTGAAGATAGGAAAGTTTGGAATAAATCCTTTTCTTGTCAAGTATCTTCAGGTTATCCATTATCTCAGTTTTCACTAATCCAGGACATATTGACTGAAATAATGACAAATTAATTGCTCTCATAGAATTAATCATCAGTTTACTAAGGTAGCAAAGGTCTTATAAAAACAGTTATTCTTTGCATGTATCTAATGAAGAAATAAAAATAAAACCAGAGGTTGCCATTGGTGGGGAGGCTTGCATACCTCAGCAATGCAGATAGTTGTACCATAGATGCAACCACAACAGAGGGGTTCTGTTGAGAGGCCAGACAAGTATAAGGTATCTGAAGTTGTTACAGAGCCAAAACTCTGGATGATTGACTGATCTGCCCTTCTAACATCGACCAAAACGGCCTTGCTGTGCTTGTACTGTGAACGGATGAAAATGAGGGGAAACTACAAACTATAAAGTAGTGCATGCAGCACTACTGTATAGTTCAAAGATGGTGGCATACTCTTGAATAACATATTCTGGAGGTAAAATAGTCCCCCATTTGGATCTCTTGGTGGAGACTACTTAGGAGGACATCGTCATCAGGAAAAACAAAACTGATGTTCTACAAATCAGAGGGTGGAATGTCAAATCCTTAATTGGGCAGGTAGGCAGAAAATTTAAAAAGAGAAATGGGTAGGTTAAAGTCAGATTTAGTCAGATTTTGTGAATTTTGGTGGCAGGAGGAATGGGACTTCTGATCAGTTGAATACAGGGTTATAAACACAAAATCAAATAGGGGTAATGCAGGAGTAGGTTTAATAATGAGTAAAAAATTAGGAGCATGGATAAACTACTATGAACGGCATAGCGAATGCATTATTGTAGCCAAGATAGACAAGAAGCCCATACCCACCACAGTAGTACAAGTTTATATGCCAACTAGCTCTGCAGATGAGGAGGAGATTAGTAAATGTATGATGAGGTAAAAGAATTTATTGAGATAGTTAAGGGAGCCAAAAATTTAATAGTCGTGGGGGCTGGAATTCATTAGTAGTAAAAGGAAGAGAAAGAAAACTAGTAGGTGAATATGGACTGGGGGAAAGGAATGAAAGAGGAAGCTGCCTGGTACAATTTTGCACAGAGCGTAATTTAATCAGAGGTAATACTTGGTTTAAGAATCGTGAGAGAAGGTTGTACATGTGGAAGAGACTTGGAGACACCAGAAGGTTTCAGATTGATTATATAATGGCTTGACAGAGAGTTAGGAACGAGATTTTAAATTGTAAGGTATTTCTAGGGGCAGATGTGGACTCTGACCACAAGTTATTTGTTATGAACTGCAGAGAATAACTGAAGAAAATGAATAAAGGGAAAAAATTTCAGGAGATGGGACATGGATAAACTGAAAGAACCAGAGGTTGTAGAGTATTTCAGAGGAAGTATTAGGGAACAATTGCCAAGAACAGTGAAAAGGAATACAATAGAAGAAGAATGGGTAGCTTTGAGAGATGAAATTGTGAAGGCAGCAGAGGATCAAGTTAGAAAAAATCTGAGGGTTAGTAGAAACAGTTGGGTAACACAAGAGGTATGGAATTTAATTGATGAAAGGAGAAAATATAAAAATGTAATAAATAAATTGGGCAAAAGGAATACAAATGTCTAAAAAATGAGATTGACAGGAAGTGCAAAATGGCTAAGCAAGAATGGCTAAAGGGCAAATGTAAGGATGTAGAAGCATATATCACTAGGGTTGAGATAGACACTGGGTACAGAAAAATTAAAGAGACCTTTAGAGAAACGACAACCACCTGTATGAATATCAAGAGCTCAGATGGAAAACTAGTCCTAAGCAAAGAAGTGAAAGCAGAAAGTTGGAAGGAGCATATAGAGGGTCTATACAAGGGACATGCACTTAGGGCTGTATTACAGAAATGGAAGAGGGTGTAGAGGAAAACTGGGAGATATGATACTGAATGAAGAATTTGACAAAACACTGAAAGACTTAAGTTGAAACAAGGCCCCGAGAGTAGACAATATTCCATTAGAGCTACTGATAGACTTGGAATAGCCAGCTATGACAAAACTCTTCCATCAGGTGAGAAAGATGTATGAGACAGGTAAAATACCCTCAGACTTCAAGAAGAATATAATAACCACAATTCCAAAGAAAGCAAATGCTGACAGGAGTCTAAATTACTGAACTATCAGTTTAATGAGTCACGGCTGCAAAATACTAACATGAATCCTTTACAGAAGAATGGAAAAACTCATAGAAGCCAACCTCGGGGAAGATCAATTTGGATTTCAGAGAAATGTAGGAACACACAAGGCAATACTGACCCTATGACTTTTCATAGAAGGCAAGTTATTGAAAGGCAAACCTATGTTTATAGCATTTGTAGACTCACATAAAGCTTGTGAAATTGTTGACTGGAATATTCTTTTTCAAATTCTAAAGATAGCAGTGTTGAAATACAGGGAGCAAAAGGATATTTACAATTTGTACAGAAACCAGATGACAAGTTATAAGAGTTGAGGGGCACAAAAGAGGAGCAGTGATGGGGAAGGAAGTGAGACTGGGTTGTAGCCTATCCCCAATGTTATTCAATCTGTATACTGAGCAAGCAGTAGGAATTGAAGTCCAGGGAGAAGAAATAAAATTTTGAGGTTTTCCGATGACATTGCAAATTCGTCAGAGACAGCAAAGGACTTGGAAAAGCAGTTGAACACAACGGACAATAACTTGAAAGAAGGATATAAGATGAATATCAACAATAGCAGAACAAGGATAATGGAATGTAGTCGAATTAAATCTGGTGATGCGGAGTGAATTAGATTAGGAAATGAGACACTTAAAATAGTAAATGAGTTTTGTTATTTGGGGAGCAAAATAACTGATGATGGTCAAAGTGTGGAGGATATAAAATGTAGACTGGCAATGGAAAGAAAAGTATTTATGAGGAAGAGAAATTTGTTAATGCTGAGGATAGATTTAAGTGTCAGGAAGTCCTTTCTGAAAGTATTTGTATGGAATGTAGCCATGTATGGAAGTGAAACACAGATGATAAACAATTTAGACAGGAAGAAAATTGAAGCTTTTGAAATGTGGCGCTACAAAAGAATGCTGAAGATTAGATGGATAGACCACATAACTAATGAGTAGGTACTGAATAGAATTGGGAAGAAGAGAAATTTGTGGTACAACTTGACCAAAGGAAGGGATCTGTTGGTAGCACACGCTCTGAGGCATCAAGGGATCACTAATTTAGTACTCAACGCAGGCTTTTAGGGAAATATCATAGAGGGAGACAAAGAGATGAATACGGCAAGCATATTCAGAGGGATATAGGTTGCAGTAGTTACTCGGAGATGAAGAACTTGCACAGGATAAAGTAGCATGGAGAGCTGCAACAAACCAGTGGCTGGACTGAAGACCACAACAACAATAACAACAACATTATAATGGTTGTCCTACTTTTACAACCGCTTCAGCCTTTATAAAAACTATATCAACTTATATCCTATTAAATACAAGGTCAGCTTTATACATAATTCACTTCTGTGAATTTGGAAACTGTATTCCCATGCATTTAAAAGGTAAAAGTAGATTTTAAACCATTTTCTTTCTGTTCCAGCATATCCACAAATGCCGGAATGAAAAACCGGCATGCAATAGCAGAGAAGGCAGTGAAGAAAGGGCAGCCAATGGTGCATGGAATTGTACTGCTCTGCACCAGACATGTCCCCTGCAGCAAGTGAATATAAACGCAGCTCCTGCTAGCTTCAGCCACTTAGATCAGTCCAAGTCTGCAGCATGTTCAGTGCTTCACTATCAGACTGTATTGTTTTCGTGTCACCTTACACTAGCAACATTTGCTATAGTCAAGTTAAGAATTGTTAATTTGCTTTTTGAAAATAAAGCTACTAATGTTATTTGATTGAATTGTTGCATAGCATTCCGAGAACACTGCATCCCGTAAGCACCCTATTAGCAACATGTGGGCAAGACACCACACTTTCCTGCCATTCTCTTCCCTCTGAAGCACACATAAGCTAATTTGTAATGATTTCTGTATCTAAATGCATTAAAAACATGTGAAGGAAGCAGAGACTCCATCCACCTACTTGAACTTCCTGTGTTCCACATTTAGCTGGAAGAAGGCAGAGGCCCTGAATAAACTGGTGCAGAAACTCTACCCATCTGCCTCTGTGACCAGGTCTATTGCATATATGGCCCGATATACTGTTAGAAGTAATGGGAGTAATGTGTCAAATCCAGTCATTCAGCCAATGACAAAATTGCAGTAAGTTATAATTAGTATAGAGCTATTTCATAATAAACATTCCAGATATGGTCATAGATGGAGAAGACTGTTAAGACTTTTTATTAACAAAAAGTTAAATACAATTTACATCTGTCTTCACACAGCAAATATACTCAAAATATCAAACTGGCTATTATACACTCATGTATGCTTATTGTTAAGAACCCTCTTGACACTGTCAATATTATTGATGTAAATGTACCTCATTCCAACATGCCTCCTTACATTTATATTGCAATCAAATTACATCCAACATTTCTCAAAATTTTACAGATTTACTCGTGCACATGAATTTTGTTAAAGTGTCTGCTACATTGGTTTCTAAATCCACTGTGCAAATGTCAGTAATTCTGTTCCTGTAACATTCATTCTAAAAATGGTAGTGTACTTCAACACATTTCAGCTTTTTGTAAAGTTACCATATTTAGCAATACCAACTGCCCCTCAGTTGTCTTCATATACTTTTAAAGATTCATCAGACTTTGCATCAAAATATCCAGAATCAACTTAATCTCAGTGACAGCTTCTGTCAGTGTTACTTACTCAGCAAAAGTAGAAGATTTTGTAACACTTCCCTGTTTCTTACATTTCCAAAATATTACATTTTCAAAAATCTAATTACATGGCCTGGTGTAGACTTATACTATATAACTCCCCAATTTGCATCTACAAAACAATCTTTGATGAATATTTTCAGTTCTTCCATATGTTAATTTCAGACCTTTTGGTAGATACAAATATTTGGTTACTCACAAAGCATTGTAACAATTTTGAAATATACTCAAATGGTTTTTTTGTCAGTAATCTCTGTCTTGCTTATTACCCTATCTCCCACCTTTAAGATCTCAGGTTTTCAAATCTCATCCAGTGCATTCTCCAGCAATCAGCCTTTCCTTCTCATCCTATCTGGTAAGTCTCCCCTGACCAGAGTTCTGGGCAACTTTTCTGAACTCTACCTATTTCCTGAACCTTTCCAGTCATTTTCTTTCATCTCCCATCCTTTCCCTTCAATTATTCTGCCAGAAGAAGAAGCCACTGGCTAAGAAAGCTTGAACATTTCTCTAACCTTCATATATATTTTCTCCTGCCATTACTTGGTGAATAGATTTTGTATCTATTCAGTTGCATTATATTTTCTAAAAGATAGACATTTAGAATCTGTACTAATTCAAAATAAAATTTTAGTTGCCACTGCTAACATACAAAATTGCAAATTATCTGGCTTCGAGAACTGAATGCTCCTGTTAGCTGCATGTTAAGTTGCAATGTTTATTATAAACAGGCACCTTTGTTAAAAATGATGATAGTTCTTATTCTCTTTTTTGATATCAAATTAATTGTCTCTTGTCAGTGTACATGCTAACTTGATGTGCAGCCCTGAAGTTCTCCTTTATGGTGGAATCTATGGAACATGATAAATGATTTAAATCAAACTAGCCCACATTATGAATGTCACCAGATTGAACTGCTGTGAACAATAATGTATTGAGGAAAAAAGTCACAATCACCTATCATATATTTTTAACACTGATACAATATTATAAAGTATTGGATGGAATGTAAATAGTGAAAGTAGTAAATGTATTCGCTTACTGTATAGTTTAGACTTTACTAATAAACACTGCCTTAAATTTAATAGAAATAAACTTTTCTTTTGTAACTAGTGATACACAGATATTTAACATATATTTTTCTTTTTGAGCTCACATGTTACAAATTTTTAATTAAAATTTCATCTGCAGAATAGGAGTTTTGGAAGAAATGAGTTTAGTTTTCCCATGACACCCCTGGCCTCAGCATTCACTAGCTACATAGCCTTTTTCTCTTCTCTCCTCTCTCAATCTCCCTCCTCCCCCCCCCCCCCCCACCCCGCAACGCAACCCAATGATTCACCTCCCTATCCTGCCCCCACCATACTCCTGCACACTTCCTCAGGCAGCACTAGCATGTTCCCTCATGTCTACACTGCTATCAGTCTCCCTCTCCACCTCATGCCTCTTAATCGCCCAGCTACCCAGCTAGATTTCTGCTCATGTTAGATGCAGTTGCAGTCTGGCCTTAGTGCCTGGTAACAGTGGCTATATGTGTGCCAGTTGTTGTTGTGTGAATGTGTGTGTTTTTTCTACTTCTGAAAACGGATTTTGTCCAAAAGCTGAAATACAGTATTTCTGTTACCATGGCATGAATGAAAAATATAACATTTTTGCTAATAAAGTGCTTACCTTATTCGAACACTGCTTTCTCCCAAAACTTACCAAGGTTAGAGCAAAGTCTACAAAGAAGCCATGGATTACTCGAGGAATAGGGGTATCTTGTAAAACCAAAAGAAAACTGTATCTGTCAATCCGAAACATTTCCAATGTTGATGCTATAGCACATTATAAGAAATACTGCAAAATATTAAAGGCTGTAATACGGATGTCAAAGCAAATATATTACAAGGAAAAGATAGTCATATCAGATAACAAAATAAAGACAATATGGGATATAGTGAAGGAGGAGACCGGTAGAACCAGACATGAAGAGGAACAAATAGCATTAAGAGCAAATGATGCATTGGTGACAGATGTGTATAGTGTTGCAGAACTTTTTAACAAACATTTTATAACTGTTACTGAAAAGATGGGGTTGTCAGGTTCGGTAGATGCTGCTATGGATTACCTTAGACCAGACATTTCAAGTAACTTCCATAATATGAATTTGACCCTCACTACCCCAACAGAAATAATGTCCATCATAAAATCTTTAAAATCAAAAACAACTAGTGGGTATGATGAAATATCAACAAAGTTAATTAAAGAATGTGATTCTGAGCTAAGTAAAATATTAAGCTATCTGTGTAACCAGTCGTTTATCAGTGGAATATTTCCTGAATGGCTGAAATATGCTGAAGTTAAGCCACTGTTTAAGAAGGGAGATAAAGAAATAGCATCAAATTTCCGTCCAATTTCACTGTTGCCAGCATTCTCAAAAATTTTTGAAAAAGTAATGTACAGTCGTCTTTATAACCATCTTATCTCAAATAACATACTGTCAAAGTCACAGTTTGGATTTCTAAAAGGTTCTGATATTGAGAAGGCTATCTACACTTACAGTGAAAATGTACTTAATTCATTAGACAAAAAATTGCAGGCAACTGGTATATTTTGTGATCTGTCAAAGGCATTTGACTGTGTAAATCACAATATCCTTTTAAGTAAACTAGAATATTATAGTGTAACAGGAAATGCTGCAAAATGGTTCAAATCTTATATCTCTGGCAGGAAACAAAGGGTGTTATTAGGAAAGAGACATGTATCAAGCTATCAGGCATCATCCAACTGGGAACTAATTACATGTGGGGTCCCACAAGGTTCCATTCTGGGGCCCTTACTTTTTCTTGTGTATATCAATGACCTTTCATCAGTAACATTACCAGATGCCAAGTTTGTTTTGTTTGCTGATGATACAAACATTGCAATAAATAGCAAATCAAGTGTAGTCTTAGAAAGATCAGCCAATAAAATATTTGCGGACATTAATCACTGGTTCCTAGCCAATTCTTTGTCACTAAACTTTGAAAAAACACACTACATGCAGTTCAGAACTTGTAAGGGGTGTCCCAAGAGTATATGTCTAACATATGATAACAAGAAGATAGAAGAAGTGGACGGTGTTAAATTCTTGGGATTACAGCTTGATAATAAATTCAACTGGGAGGAGCACACCACAGAACTGCTGAAGCGTCTTAACAAATCTCTGTTTGCAATGAGAATTTTGTCAGACATAGGGGATATAAAAATGAAAAAGCTGGCATACTATGCTTACTTTCATTCCATAATGTCATATGGGATTATTTTCTGGGGTAATTCATCAAGCCAAGCTAAAGTTTTCCAGGCACAAAAACGTGCAGTAAGAATTATATGTGGTGTGAACTCAAGAACATCCTGCAGAAGCCTGTTTAGGGAACTAGGGATACTAACTACAGCTTCCCAATATATTTATTCCTTAATGAAATTTGTCATTAAAAATATATCACTTTTTCAAACCAACAGCTCAATTCATGGAATCAATACTAGAAATAAGAATAATCTTCACAAGGATTTAAAGTCACTTAGTCTTGTACAAAAAGGTGTGCATTATTCAGGAACACACATTTTCAATAACTTGCCAGCAGCCATAAAAAGCTTAACAACCAATGAAATTCAGT
The DNA here is from genome assembly GCF_023864275.1 of Schistocerca cancellata. NCBI lineage: Eukaryota > Metazoa > Arthropoda > Insecta > Orthoptera > Acrididae > Schistocerca > Schistocerca cancellata. The sequence continues at coordinate 267,073,727 of NC_064627.1, forward strand.
TTAAGAGAAGCCTAAAGGATTTATTGGTGGCCAACTCCTTCTACTCCATTGATGAATTTCTTAGTAAAACCAACTGATTTGTATATAAGTACAACATAACTTCTGCACAATTTCAGTGCAGTAATGTGTTCACTGAAAATTTGTGTGTGTGTGTGTGTGTGTGTGTGTGCTTGTGTGTGTGTAAGTGTGTAAGTATAATCTAACTTCTGCACCATTTCAGTGCAGTAATGTGTTCATTGTAAATAAGTATTACAGTAGTTGTATTACATGTTTCTTACCTTATAAATAAATAAAAAACTTTTTTATTTTAAATTCAGTGCAATAGTATTTGTAAAATGACTCTTAGTGTTCATTAAAAAATGACGATCATTCCACTTGGGACCTGTGGAATGGTACATTAGCTTATTTGTTTTAGTTGTAAATATTTGTCATGTATTGTTGTTTTTCTGACATGTTCCACATCCTGGAGGACCTCCTCACTACGGATCAATTGGAATGAAAGTAAATCTAATCTAATCTAATCTAATTTCTTCATTGTGACTCTTTGAAACTCAACGTCTATTCTATGTTGTGAGTTGCAATCTAAGCTATCCATGTTGTTGTTAGAAATTAGTTTTATATTACAATATGATTTAATATTATTAAAAACTAATATTATTGGGCAACTGATCAAAGAGTTCTGTGACTATATTCTTTTCCAAGCCACTGACAACTACAGCAATGAGTAATAAATGTTATTTTTTATTTTACTGTTGTATTACAGGATATTAATATTCTTGCCAAGTTTTGATGGATTATTTATGATGAATTCCAGAAGCAAATATGTCTATTGTGAAGGACCAGCTAAAATACATAACTCCTTGGTTAGGTGACAATTTTCTGTGAACATCACATGTTATTCTGACTGCTCACTTTTGTCTAATCAGTACTTTCATTCCACAAAATATTTGATCAGGTGAACATCACCAATTGAGGAAAGTATTTGTAGAATAAAAATCCACTTCAGTTGCTTCTAATTTTCTAAATTTAAGCCACAAGCAGTTTCAAAGCTTGAAGCTTCACCTTCAGGTGCAACGAAATAATTATGAAAACATAAATGTGGGGCAATTGGGCCAGTGAGTCATTGGGGATCACACCCACATCAAACAAATCCATGGAGCACAGGATCAGGAACCATAGCACTCACTTGACATCATATCAAATCTACTGCAGTCCAACAGTTCTGTCATGCCAAAACACCATTTGATATTGCAATGAACATAATCCAATATGCAGTGCATATACACAACATTTTTGTCTGAAGAATGCACTGACATGCAACCTTCACAGCTTTTCCAACACCTCTGTGCCCTTACAGAGCCCATCACAATGCCCAAACAACTATTATTCCCAAACTAGCCCATGCACCTGGCCACCACAATCTGCATGGCACCTGGCCACATATGATTTCACAAGCACTGATGAGGCAGACACTTTAAAAGACAGAGTCTTCTACATGATCGCCTGCCTGCCATGCCAATTCAGCTAACCATCATCCACAAGCATTGTGAGCTTGGTATGTACAGCTTTCTTGATGCCAACACCCATGATGGTTGTCTGCCTGATAGCCCCCAGTGCACATGCCTGCAAAAGGCACACCCTTCCCTCCCCCCAATCCTTCCCCACCCCCACCAATTAAGTGGTGTCTACCAAGACATTTGTGACCATTGTGGTCTCTGCTATTCTCTGCTCTACTGATACCCCAAACATTTCAGTAGCAATGCCACACACTGTTCAGCACTGTGCTCATGGGCTCCAAACATTAGTGGTGACCAGCAGTAGGCACCGCTACTTTCTCTCTATTCCTCACTGCAGCTAATGGCTCAGTTATCACCACCTACTGTACCCACACCTGATCTGTTGACCTAACCCTCAGTCAAAATTTCCTATGAAATTTTCACCACTGACAATAGCATGGGCCCTATACTTGGTATCGATTTCATTTCCCACTATGTCCTGCTCCTCAACCTGGTGATCTGCCGCATTGTGGATGGCACATCCCACTGTCACATCCCCTGTGAATACTACACAGCCACTCACTTCACAATCCAATGGCTATCTTACTCTGGTCATTTTGCCAATCTTCTCACAGAATTCCCTCTTGCCACACACACTTCCTGCCCCTCCCTAAGAGGTGCACCGTGACATAGTGTACTATATAGCAACAATGCTGGGCCCTCCAGTTTTCCACCATTCTCACTGCCTCCCACTGGACAAGTGATGAGCTGTTTTTTCACACAGATCAAGGCAGTGACCATCAGTGGTATGCTCCACCCCTGTAAATGTCCATTGGCCTCTGGCCTACTCATGGTCCCAAAAAAAGATAGGACATGGTGCTGTTACACTCCATGCACCACCTTTGAAACTACAGTGACAACCTCTCCAGCACAACAGTCTTCATTAAGATTGATTGTGCGGAAGCATTCAAGCAAATCCTGGTCACCCTGGAGGATTGATAAAACAGCAATTATCACACCGTTCAGCCTCTATGAGAAATTTTTATGCTGTTTTGGTTCCACAATGCTGCTCAAATCTGGCAGTGATTTCTAGATAACGTTCACCATTGTGCCCTGCAATGCTATGCTACCCTTGCAGTCTCACAGAGCACTGTCGACACTCCATATATTACTCTTCTGCTTCCGATGGCAGGAGTTATAATTAACCTGGAGGAGTATGTTTTCGGAACTCCAGAAATTGAACTTCTGGAACACACCACTCGCCAAGAAGGGCTAGGCAATAGCTGACTTTCTGTGCTTCACAGCCTTCAAGGAACTCTATCGGTTCCTCGGCATGGCAAATTTTTCCTACTGTCATGTACAAAATGCTGCAAGTGCACAAGAGCCCCTCACTGCCACTACCAAGCAAAAGAAAATAAGCCTGTGCTTTGGAGTGTCCAAATGATGGACAGTTTTGTGTGAAGGAAGTGTGACCTGTTTGATATCACCCTTCTGACCCACCCCCACCCTACCTGCAGTCATCACTGATGCCTGATAATCTACCTTAGGCACCATCCTCGAGCAACACATGGATAAACCTGGCAGTTGGTAGCCATCTTTTCAGTGAAGTTGTCCAAGCTACAGCAAAAATGGGCCATATATGACCGCAAGCTCCTCATAGTTTATGAGGTGGTCAAATACTTCTGTCCCTAAGTTGAAGGATGACCCTTCACAATCTTCACTGACCACCACCATCTTATGATAGGATTTTGTCAGAAGGAAAGTCCCCAGACGTCCCCCAGATTGTTGCACCAGTAAGAGTACATGGTGCAGTTCATGTCAGACATCCAACACATAGTAGGCATTGAAAATACTGCTGCTGACTGCCTCAGCCCCTCCTGTGTCCTCATCTCCCACCTAAACTATCCTGGCCTCCTCCAAATCTTCTGACCCTGAGTTGCACAAGTTACAATGTGACCTGAACATTGGCCTTGTCTTCCAACCACAAGAAGTTGCTACCACCAACCTTCATATCTGATATGACTTCCTTACAAACCTTGATCAGTCAGATGGCTCAGCAGACCAGATCATAACCGTCCTTACTCCCCCCCCCCCCCTTCTGACTTGTGCAAACTGGCCTATGACTATCTCTATGACCTGTCACACTGCAGTGTCTGTCTGTCGGTGGCTCTCATGCTGAACCACTTCCTCAGGCCTTGGATTCAGCAGGATTGCGGTAACTGGGCCTGTGACTGTTACTGTGCCAGTGCACCAGAGTTAGCCATCATATGCATGCTTTGATTAGGCTGGTTTTCCCCCAGTGGAATAATGTTTCTCGCATGTAAATGTTGACAACATTGGCCCACTTCGATGGTCTAATGGCTACCGATACATGCTCACCATAGTCGACAGGTTTGCTCACTGGCTGGAGGCTGAGCCAGTGCTGGGCATCTCATAAGATATTATTGCTAGGTCTTCATTGAGACATGTGTCTTGCTTTTCGGTTTTCACCTGTCACTTAACTGCAGACTGCAGTCGACACTTTACGTCCTGTATTTTCAAACCACTGAGACTTGTGGCACTTTAGTTCACTTAACTGCAAGCTACTACAACGCCACAGATGAACTGGTGGAGTGGTTTCACATGACTTCAAAAGCTGTCCTCACCTGCCAGACTGTCACATGATCTGCCACCCTGTCACTGGTTCTCCTTGGTTTGCTTGTGGACCACAAGGTCAAATTGAGGAGATCCACCACTAAGTTTGTATTAGGGCATCTGCTTGCTGTGCCAGGTGGTTTTGTCAAGGCACAGCCCTTGTCTATGGCCACCTGTGCTTATGCCCAATGACCCCACAGCACACAGTCTGTTTGTACAGCAGAATAGTTGTACTTGCTTGTCATGCTCCCCACAGATGCCTACCAGCCACAAGCAACTCACAGTACTTGGGCCCTCACTCATTCTCAAGCATCGAGAAAAGACCCATTTTCTGTGCTTCAGTGGCCTCCATTGACTGGTTTGAGCTGGTGTATACTCCCAGTCTCCCTAGCCTCTCTGCACCTCCAGTCAAGGTCAAGTTGGCACCAGACAATGACGATACCACCACCAATGCCACCAGCCCTGCTGGTAGCACTGACCCAATGGGCAGCTCTTGAGACATGAGTATCAAAGCCACCCTACCATTCAGTCTGCCACTACCTGTCCCAGAGGAGCTGCCAGCAGTATCTACCACCTCACCCCACCACCTGACCTGACCCCAGATGCCCCCACCCACAGTGTGTCATGCTGCCCCTGCACCTTCAGCACCAGTGTACCAATCACCTTCTCTGCAGTGCCATTTGAACCCATTGGCACACTAAACCCAATATCAGCACACAACCTCCACAGTGACATGGGAAGAGATCTTCCAACAATATGCAAAACAGCAGCTACCCATGGCACAAGTATGCACCGATACACATTTAGCACACACACACCAGTGCACTGCTGCCCATGCACAACCCGCACAGGTACTAGCTTACCAGCCCACAACCCCCACATGACTCTGTGACTGTGTTGCCATGGACCTGCCCATACCCCTGGCCACAGGACAACATCAAACCCTGCCACAGTTGGCAGTGTAGAGTGGCACCGCCCCACATCATCCTGCACTTTCTCCACACTGCACCCATGCCATGCACCAAGCTTGCTGTGTGAGGTATACAAGCTCACCACATATGACATCACCACCTCCTTTGTTGCAGTACTGGGCCACCAGCCTACACCACTGGCCCTGACCTGACAGTGCTGTTGTTATCATATGCCCTGGTTCACTGCCAAGAACTCTACTTAAACCTACACCCCACCATTTCCTTCTCACAGGGAGAGAGGAAAGGAATGTGTGGTGACATGCACCCTCCAACATTCACACCTGCCACTCATTTTCCCTTCAGATGAAGCAAACACTTCAGCAGAAGATGCATGGGCATGTGCCAAATATGTAACCAGCACCGTGGCATCATAGACTCTCTCCCTGGCTGCCTCTTTGCCATAGGCAGGTTTTTCTTGGGCCAGGTGTGGCTGTAAGCTTTTTCCCCACTGCGGGCACTCTTTCTTGTGGACACCGATCAAATGAGTTCAGACACCACTGCTGAATGATGTACAGTGTTTCACCATATGACAACAGAACTTACAGGCTTGCTGTATAGTGCTACTAGATAAGTGTATGAGCAGCCAGAAGGCTACATACTAGTAAGTTGGGCTTATGTGACTACATTGCGCAAGCATTGCAGGCTACTTGTATAATCAGTGAGAGCCACTGGGCCTACCCCTCTTAAATGTAAGCAAGCACCTGCAGCCACTCTTTCCAGAAAGTTATTCCAGGTGCAACTCCAGGAATCGCTTCTTGATTACTGCCACATTAACATTAGCCGGGACGGAAGATCAGTGTTCCAAGACCTGCCAAATGGCACAGCTTACAGGCCCAAGCAAGTATGTTTGAGAGTCCTCACATATTTTTGACAAGTCAAATATGTAATTGTGTGTGGGCTATGAACATATGAAATAACATCATTGTATTAACCCTTTCACACAAAATTATAGTTAGAATAATTCACTATCTAATGTGTTTATGGCTGAACAGTGTGTCCTTTTGCTCTGTGTAAATTAAATTCATGTAGAGATGACCCCCCAAAAACATTGTGAGTGAAATATTGTATATAGTGTTTTCAGTGTGTAAACGCAAGTCATGTAGGAGGTCTCATTCATAGCACCAGTTTTGTTCTCTGCCCTGCAAGAGTGAACTTGTGACTGTGCCTTTATTTCAGCTCTTTAGTGATTTTGTTTCAAGCCAAGACATGGTAGTTCAACCATTTTACATGTGTCTTTCCTTACACTTTGTATAATCTCTTGCTGACATCACGAGTAGGATGCCTGCATGTTAATTAATTTTATATCCCCTGTAGTAGCTATCTCTTATTCAATAAATACTGTTTACATGTCAGTGCAGTTTAATTGTATTTCCTCTTTCCCTACCCACAAACTTGCCCTTGAGGAATCCAACTGTGATGGCAAGTAGAAAATCAATTCCTATAGTTTGTATCAAAGTTTTTAATATGTCAATGTTCCTCCAGGTACTGATGGAGTATCCAATTAACCTTATTGTCTAGTTTGTTTGTTAGGCTAGCTACAATATCATGACAGGTGATCTGTGCCTTCAGTAAGAAAAGACTCCACCCAATCTTGCCCAGATTACTTAAGAATAATTTGAAGAGCAGTCCACAGGCTTGTATGGTCCCTCTGGTTACCTAGTCTCAGTCGCATTGAGCACATCCGTAATGAGATGGAGCAAAATCTGTGAACATTGGTCCCAGCCCTGACCAACACCGTGAATTTTGAGGATGCAAGTAGTATTAAATGGTCTTCATTTTTATTTTCATAGAAATTTTATTGTTTTAAAATAATTATTTTATTTTTAGAATATATGTAATTTGCTGAATAATTTATTTGCTATGAGTTTACAAATTGTTAGGTGCCCACATTAATTAACTCATTGTGCCACACAATAACAACAACAATAAGCTCTTTGATTACAGCAATAATAAATTGGGATAAAAGATACATTTGATGAAAGATAAGAAGTCCTATTGGAAATAATACTGAGAAATGAGTACAGCAGCATAATCTTATTTACTAACCAGACTCATTTTTCCACTCTTTTCATACTTTTTTTTTTTTTTTTTTTTTAAAAGTATCCTCAAATAGTGTGTAGAGCTTCTTTATGGTTAATAACTTGTAAATAACATCTTTATCCATGATAGTTCGAACTTAACAGTGATAAAAAAAAAAAAATACAGCAGCTATGTACAATTTCATGATTTACTTTCCTTTAAATAATTTTCAAGTCTAGTTCCATCCCAAAATGGCAGCCAAAATGTAAAAGTTGTATAACAAAAATATGACACACTCTGAAGATGCTATTAGACCTGAAAGAAGTTACCAGAAAAACATCATTCATATAGAAAAATTATTGTCAATTGTTAGGTCATTTTTAATTGTTATATAATTTTCTAACATTTTCCATTCGTTCGTTCAATGTGTTCCATTGGTCTGATCAAGTAGAAGAACTTTCCCAGATGTGCAAGAAATAAAGGCAAGGTAGAAGCAACACTTGATAGCCAATTGGGAGAATATCAGAGTGGATTTAGAAAGGGAAGATCTTTCTCAGAACAGACTTTCAATCTGAAGTCCATAATTAATCACAGACTTACGAACTCCAAGGATATAGTTGTAACTTTTATAGATTTTAAAAAGGCATTTGACTCAGTTGATAGATCAAGTGATCAGAGAATTTGGCATCAAATCTAAATTAGCAAACCATATTCATGAAATTCTCACAGAAACCAAATCAAAAGTAAAGTTTCAGGGTGAAATATCGAAGCCATTCAACATAAATCCACGTGTAAGGCAAAGTGATGGCCTGTTTCCACTCCTCTTTAACTGTGTGCTGGAGAAAATAGTAAGAGAATGGAAACAAAAATTAAAAGAACAGAAGCTATCACCAATCAGACTGGGAATTAAAAACAAAGGTACTGAAATTCACTGTTTAGCACTTGCAGATGATTTTGCCATTCTTTCTGAAAACTTAACAAATGCTGGAATACAGATCAATCTCTTAAACAAAGCAGGTTTAATAATATATGTAGAAAAACAAAATTTATGACAAATATAAAAAATGCTCCTGAATCCCTAGCAACAGATATTGGCCCGATAAAGAGAGTAAATAAATTTAAATATTTGGGAGAAATTATCAAAGAAAATGGCTTCAAAGAATTTGCTGTAGAAGAAAGAGTACATAAAATGGAGAGAGCTTATGGAATAACTGGGAATGTCTACAACAAAAGGCGTCTGTCTAAAAATTTTAAGAAACAGCACTACAACACAGTAGTAAAACCAGAATGACTCTATGCAAGTGAATGTTTAGTACTGAACCACAAATTACACAAACTTGAAGTCCTAGAAAAAAAAAATCATTCAAAAAGTACTTGGGCCACCAAAAAATACAGAGGTATGGAAATTAAGAAGCAATGAAGAAGTAGTTGTCATAACATATGTAAGATAAATAAAACACTAAGAAAGAGGTGACTGCTATTTTTTGGACACTTATACAGAATGAACAGCAACAGGTTAACCAAACAGATTTTTAAATATCTCTGGGACAATAAGTCAACAATATCCTGGATTCAAGAAGTTAGGAAAGATTTGGAAAGAAACAATATAAGTTAAAAACATACAACAGAAAGAGAGATTTTCAAAAGGAAAACGTTAAAAATGAAAGGATTACAAGGCAGGAGGGAGAAGAAGACAGGGTCAGAATGAACCAAAGAAAGAAAAAGGATACATAGTAGAAAAGATGGAAGAATACTAGAGGAAAAAGGAAGAAGAACAACAAAGAAGGAAGCATTGAAATTGGTGCAAGGTCCTTAGATGACCCAAACAAAGAAAGCAGAAGAAAGGCATAAATTTACAAAAGACAAGAAAACCCTAGTAGTTTAATTTGTATGCTGTATTTACAAGAAACTGTCACTATATTGCCTAATGTTATTCATGCTTATGATATCTAAATACAATCAAGTGAAGTACAAATAAAGCTGCCATTTTACAAAAAGCTGCTGATTCCTTAGCTACACGCTACAGCTGCTGTTTAATTGCCATCATTGGGTTTCATATTTACTTGCTTATATAAAACCCACTCTATGGAAGAAACCATATTTGACCTCAGAATAAGAAAAATTATTGCAATGACACATTCTGTTACATTCTCTATATCTGTCCTGTGACAATTTACACAAATCTCTCAAACAAGTACACAAAGGCTTGCAGTAGCAAAAAATGAAGCCTGTAGTAACCATTTTCAATTAGAACTAATACACTCCTGGAAATTGAAATAAGAACACCGTGAATTCATTGTCCCAGGAAGGGGAAACTTTATTGACACATTCCTGGGGTCAGATACATCACATGATCACACTGACAGAACCACAGGCACATAGACACAGGCAACAGAGCATGCACAATGTCGGCACTAGTACAGTGTATATCCACCTTTCGCAGCAATGCAGGCTGCTATTCTCCCATGGAGACGATCGTAGAGATGCTGGATGTAGTCCTGTGGAACGGCTTGCCATGCCATTTCCACCTGGCGCCTCAGTTGGACCAGCGTTCGTGCTGGACGTGCAGACCGCGTGAGACGACGCTTCATCCAGTCCCAAACATGCTCAATGGGGGACAGATCCGGAGATCTTGCTGGCCAGGGTAGTTGACTTACACCTTCTAGAGCAAGTTGGGTGGCACGGGATACATGCGGACGTGCATTGTCCTGTTGGAACAGCAAGTTCCCTTGCCGGTCTAGGAATGGTAGAACGATGGGTTCGATGACGGTTTGGATGTACCGTGCACTATTCAGTGTCCCCTCGACAATCACCAGTGGTGTACGGCCAGTGTAGGAGATCGCTCCCCACACCATGATGCCGGGTGTTGGCCCCGTGTGCCTTGGTCGTATGCAGTCCTGATTGTGGCGCTCACCTGCATGGCGCCAAACACGCATACGACCATCATTGGCACCAAGGCAGAAGCGACTCTCATCGCTGAAGACGACACGTCTCCATTCGTCCCTCCATTCACGCCTGTCGCAACACCACTGGAGGCGGGCTGCACGATGTTGGGGCGTGAGCGGAAGACGGCCTAACGGTGTGCGGGACCGTAGCCCAGCTTCATGGAGACGGTTGCGAATGGTCCTCGCCGATACCCCAGGAGCAACAGTGTCCCTAATTTGCTGGGAAGTGGCGGTGCGGTCCCCTACGGCACTGCGTAGGATCCTACGGTCTTGGCGTGCATCCGTGCGTCGCTGCGGTCCGGTCCCAGGTCGACGGGCACGTGCACCTTCCGCCGACCACTGGCGACAACATCGATGTACTGTGGAGACCTCACGCCCCACGTGTTGAGCAATTCGGCGGTACGTTCACCCGGCCTCCCGCATGCCCACTATACGCCCTCGCTCAAAGTCCGTCAACTGCACATACGGTTCACGTCCACGCTGTCGCGGCATGCTACCAGTGTTAAAGACTGCGATGGAGCTCCGTATGCCACGGCAAACTGGCTGACACTGACGGCGGCGGTGCACAAATGCTGCGCAGCTAGCGCCATTCGACAGTCAACACCGCGGTTCCTGGTGTGTCCGCTGTGCCGTGCGTGTGATCATTGCTTGTACAGCCCTCTCGCAGTGTCCGGAGCAAGTATGGTGGGTCTGACACACCGGTGTCAATGTGTTCTTTTTTCCATTTCCAGGAGTGTATTTTAATTTAGATTATGAACTTCCAGTTATGATACTGATAACAAAAATTTCATGCATGTCTAAATAGTGGTGCCTATGACCTGTGATTTGAGCAGCTAAGTGACGTAGACATTGTGAAAAAAGTGTGAGAGCAAATACAAGACAGTTAAAAAATTCATTATAATGAACCCTGAGGTACTGAAATTCATTGATCTGTTATGAGTACATGCAGGACAAAATTAATTTGACAATACTGATACTTTGACTCACTGGCGAATGAGAACTGTCTCACCAGAGAAAAGGTGAAATAAAAACAAGAAGAAAGAAACCTACAATTTTCCCAAATGCGGATCAAAAGCAAGAGATATGAAACACATTGTGCATTAAGTGTAATTTTCTAATTAAGTTGTTTGTTTCTGGCAAGTAACCTGTAAGTAACACAGTGGGCTTTCAAATGTGACTTGTAGCTTGTTTTGGAAATGCAGTAATTAGCAGCTTCCAGTAAACACATGTATGTTTGGAATTATCCGTGTTTTTTGTTATCTGGGATGTCTTGGGTCCACCTTAAGCTTGATAATCTGGAGTGTGCCGTAACATTTATCATTTATGGAGTAAAAACAAAAACCCACTTAATAGTTGAGGCACTGGGTCTTTGGTAGATACATAAATAAGACTGAGGGCTTTGTTATCTTTTGGATGAGACACACACACACACACACACACACACACACACACACACACACACACACACACATTATAGTGCAACACACAGGGTTAAAAGATGCTGGCCAAATTCCTTATCTCAGCAGCCTGATCTGTAATAACAGGGGTGTAGATGATGCAGACATCACCAGTAGAATTAGAAAAGCTTCAGCGGTCCTCCAACAAATGTGATTAACATGGCAGTAAGACTCTACAAGTATGTGCACAACATTTTGGCTGTACATCTCTATCATCCTACTGATAACCATTTATGCATATGAGACCTGGAAAATGTCACAAAACCAGTAAATAAACACAATGTTTTTCACCAAATGTGCTTGAGATAAATTTTGGATGTCAACTGTCATGACTACATTTCTGTTCTGAAAAGAAGTGCTCTATGCAGCCTGCATAAAAGCATTGCTGAAAGAAGACTGGAGCTTAAGGGGCATGTTATATGCATGGAAGAAGAAAGAATCCCCAAAACAGCACTGTTTTGGAAACCAACAGATGGATACAGGTGTACAGAAAGACCTCACAACACCTGGAAATAAACTTTTGCAAAAGCAGCTGATCAGGTTTGCAGAAGGAAACTTGTTGCTCAATATGCTACCTCGCATTTGAGGAACTAAGTAACTGTCTAGCTTGATAATAAGTAATATTGTATATATAATTAATTTAAACATTTATCTTTTATCATTTTCTGGATTATTTTCTGTATTTACATTTTATACCAAAAGGATGAATGTCTAGTTCCAAAAGTTTAAAATTGCATTGCCGTTTCACTAACCACATTCATTAATCATAGTGTTGTCTCCTGTGCTATGACACTTTTTCTTAAAGTCTTTAATTTTCCATTATACACAAATGTGTGCTTTCAAATTCTACACAAGGGTTATATCAAAGACATTTGTACTGTTTATGGACTCCCAATGTACGAGTAATAAATGTTGCTGAAGATTTTCGGGTATTGCATTTAATGATGTTTCTCAAGCTTTGCAATATTTTGACGTAACATTTGGTCATAATCCCCAGATGGCGGTATCAGTAGTTGTACTTTTATTAACAATTAATAACACCACCCACTTAAGCACAGGTGCCCCATTGAAATATAGCAGTCTCTCAGATTTTCATGTATTATACTGCCTCAGTATATTCCAAATATCAATAAAGCTGCAAAACCAAACCAAAAAGGCTTCACTACTTACTTCATGATGTGACATTACTATGTGGAGCTATAACCCTTGGTATTCTTTCCCCTACTTTGCTCTGAAAAGAATTCAACTCATAAGTAAAGAATGTTTGAAGCTCTAAAGCTGATATCATACCGTGACTCTGATTCCAGATTTTTTGTCAGCCAAGTCTTTTCTGAGGCCTTCAGTGAGCACCTGAACAGCATGTTTACTTGCACTATACATGCAAAGGCTTGGAGTAGATGGTGAACGAAGACCACCAGTGCTAAAAAGTTACACAAATCTTGGTACTACAGGTTAAATATTAAGTGCATGAAAATTACAGTGGGCTATAGAAACTAGGTTAAGACACTTACAGCACTGAACATTTCAGGACAGAAACAAGAAACAATTATGAAAATTCCACATTGGATACAACAAACATTAATAGAAATTCCATGATGGAAACAATAAACAATATTGGATATTCCTACATGGAAACAGTAAGCAAAATTAAAAATTTTAAAATAGAAACTATAAGTCATGTTCGAAATACCCAGATAAAACCAATAAACTGCAATAAAAATTTCAAGAAGAAAACAGTCAGCTGCAATATAAATCTCAGATGGAAACAATAAACAATAATGGAAGGTGCAGAAAGGTTACAATAAATTGTTGTTGTTGTCTTCAGTCCTGAGACTGGTTTGATGCAGCTCTCCATAATAAAGGAAATTCCACAATAAACGCAATGGTCACTTTTCTGAAACCCCATCATTTTCTTCCATGGCAATGCGGAAGTGTGAAATTTGTCTCAAAGGTGCCTTAAACCTCCCTCTATATTGTGCAAAAGCATGGTGCTCTGTGCTTTTACCCTCAGGCTCAGCAAGATGTTGGGACATGTGGAAAGAAAGCTAGAGCTCAGAAGTTCACATGAGGTGTAAGGTGCGTTGATCACATCACATTGGCATCAAATTCCACCACAATTCTTCCCAATGTCACCATGGATATGTCACGTGATGGGAACATCATCACACCCCTCCCCTTACCCACACCCACCCCTTCTCTTGGCACCTCTGTGATGGAGGTCATAACTGTGATGCCCAGCACTGAAAAAGGTGGTTTTTTAATGGGTGACTGAGGAAAACATTTCAGACACACTGCTGCCCAGAATCAACACAAATAGGCCCCAGGAGGGAGCATAAAGGGTGTCAATGAAACCACCCCTTCCTTGGAACCAAGCAAGGTGGCACAGTGCTTAGCACACAGGACTTGCATTCGGGAGGATGAGGGTTCAAACCCACTTGCAGCATCCAGATTTAGGTTTTCCATGATTTCCCTTAATTTCTTCAGGCAAATGCCAGGATGGTTCCTTTGACAGGACAGGGCTGGTTACCTTCCCCATCTTTCCCTAATCTGAGCTTGTGCTCCATCTCTAAAGACCTCATTGTCAACAGGGTGTTAAACAATAATCTCCTTCTCCTCCTCCTTCCTTGGATTATTCTTTTAAACATATTTTGTGATAAAAAATGACAGCTTACAGTACCATGTGCACAGAACACTTTTCTTGAAATCCTTTGGTGCTGTTGATGCCCTGAATGATTCAACCCTTCTCCAAGCACATTGTGAGGCTGCAACACCACTGAATATGATCTGCCCCTTTAATGTGTATTGCAACTGCAATTTTTGCTCTGGTATACAGTGTGGAACCACTAGGGACTGTTCAGAACCACTTGACAAAATCTGAATATGATCCAAAGCAGCAAAGAGTGCTTACACTTTTTCAGCCATCCTGTTTTGCACTCTCCTGTGGCCTGATCACAGTGGGATGTGACACTGACATGTGCAAAGAGTCTCTCTAAGACTTTCCAGTTTGGCAATGTCCTCGGTGCCTTGTATGCTCCTTTGTTGAGAACTTTACAAATTTGTCTATACAGAGACAACCTGTGACCAATTGTTAGGCACCTGCATGCAGGGAATCACTTGAAACTCTTCCTTCAAGTGGTACTATGCTGTTGCTCTAGTGCCTCCTTGCAGATATACAGAATCTGAGTGGTGTCAAAGAGATTGTCTGTTTGCAGGTGCATAGGAATCGATCAACAGTTGTCTGTGTGCAAGGACGTTTTTTAAAATGCTTGACAAAGGTGTATGGGTTGTACTGAGGGTGCTAATGAATTGAGGGGTCTTAGAGTGACCCTTTTCTGTTTTATTCTTGCAGTGATTATATCACAGGAAGGTGTGAAACAGGAAGCTTCAAAAGCATACTCATCTTTGCTGCTTCAGATCACATTCAAAGTTTAATGTATGGTATTGTAAAGTCCACAGTGATTCCACCCAGTATACCAGAGCAAAAATTGTGGTCATACTACACTTCAAGGGATTCAGATCACATTCAATGTGGTTGCAGCCCCACAGTGTAAGGGTGGATATGATGGCCTTCCCATCATGTGACACATTGTGGTGGCATTTGGCAGAATTATAATGTGACATCATTAACTCACTTAACACCTCACATGAACTTTTGAGCTATGCCCTTTTTTCCCAAGTTTTGACATCTTGCTGTTTGAAGACCATTGAGCTCAAGGATACAATGCACAAATTTCAGGCTACTGCATAACAGCTGAAGATAATGACTGCATTTCGAAAAAGTGATTCAACAAGTCTTTTGCACAGTGTAATAAGTTAATAAATTTCAGTAACAAAAGTAGAGATTTTGAATATCTTGTAAATGGTATGTGTTTGAACAATACTGAAAACATACAGTACAAAATATAGTCATTACTTTCAGAGCCCTAGTCAAATGCTGAGCATCTCAGGGAACTAGGTCATTTGTGGCTGCGTTCATGTTTAAGGAATTCAGAGAACATGAGCTGGGATCTTTTGGCTGTTGAGGTAGCAGTCTTTCTTCAGATTAGCATATTTCTCTCTAATTTGTGTGATTAAATTCAGCCTGCATGAGTGTGACTAGTTTTAAGTGGTGTAGTGGAAGTTTCCTGTTAATATGTAATACATATTAAGGTTTTATTATTTCCTTGGCTTTTCTTAAGTATACATTGACTTGTTGCACATCCCTGGACATCCCCCTTCTTGATGGGGTTTGTGAAACATGATGACTGAACATATAATGCTCAACTGATGACAAACCTCTAAAATTTTAAGCTTTGAATATGCTTTTGTGACCCCATGTGCCACAACAGTGAATTGCTTGTCATACAGTACATGTCGCACGAATTAATGGAAAACAAACTATGTTCATTGAAACTGGCTGTCCAACCAGGACACACAGTTCCTTTCAGTGACTGAGAATGGTGACTGAAGTCCAGTTATTTCACCTTTCAAGACAACATTGCATGGTTTCCTCCTCTGGTGAGATGATCCTTCAATGTTTCATGCCTGTGTGGGAGGGGTACACATTAATGGGAGAATGAACTGGAAGGGAGAGATTGTATTTCAGTTTTACATTTTACAAATATATTAACCAAATTTATATGGAAATATTTTAGTAAAGTCATCAAAAATCAGCTACTGAGCACCCTATACCTACAAGTAATACCCTGATATGTGGAAGCTCTTGTGTCTGCAGAGCATCTCCAACCGACACAACTGATAAAACTAGTTACAAGGTTCCAAAAGTTATATTCCATAGCATTCTCAGGAGCAGGGTACAAAGATTTGTTTGCTGATGGAGACAGTTTCTATACTGGCTTTCATTCTGATTGATAGCTTGGTAGTGATCATACCAATACAAAATTTTAGATAAAATATTTATGTCATGTCAAAGATTATATCTACATTTTAAACAGGTGCCAAATGCCTGACTCTTTATGTTTTGTCAGTGCTGTGAGGGAATATGTGATACTGATGTACTACATATAATTAGGTTTTGTAATGGAGTCAAGACTTACAGGCTGTAGCTAAAATGAAATAACTCTGTGATTCACAGATTGCAGTTGTGGGAGGCAGTGTTCCCATGTACATTCAGACAAGCTTGGCCAAGTCTGAATTTACCTGTAAATCTGGCAACACAATGAGCATATGCCTCTAAAGAAAGAACTATGACTGACTGGTGGTTGGCCCCTACCACTCCACTCACTAAAATGTCAATTACAACATCGTTTTAACTTAAGAATAAGAAGACACGATCATGAGTGTGGTATGGCATAACAAATCTGCCACAGGTGAAAGCATATTTATGTGCCTCTGAGACTCCTGGTAAAATACATATAGCAAATAAAGATTTGTTTCTTCAGCAGCTGTTGTCAGAGCATAAACATGCTGTGGTACACCACTTGCGCAAACAATGATTTGAAGGATAGTGATAATTAATTTTGCAGAGTGTTATAAGGATGTTTTGTACAGTTGACTTCATCTCAGAAAATTATTTGAATGTAACTAACTTGATATGTGCTCTGATTATTTTATTGTATGTTTAGAACAGTGTATATTTACAAATATTTATGGAAGTTCATTTATAAGCTTTATAAGCACAGATAGACTTCAGAAACTTCTCTTCAACAATATATACCTGTTAGAATACAGTACTTAAATTGTTTCTGATAGATCTCTATCTCTGAATATCTTGACCTATTCACTTTCTTAAAGGTTGATCTCTTTGGTAATATCTACATACTATGATGTTTTATTGATGAATGAAAAGAATCTACTTTATAACAAAGGTCTACACTTGTGCTAGTTATTGGCAAGGTTAAAAAATAATTAATAAAGAGGGTTTTGTGATATTTGCACTTCAAAGTTGATGATTGTACTCAGTAACCTAAATTGCTTACCTACTTATGTTTATAATGAAACCATCATTGACACCCCTCTGGAACATTCCTTGTACAGCCTCCCTTGTACAAATGCTTAGTCCGAGGACATTAATTTCAAAAGTTTTTCTCCACTCTTCTGTTGGTGCAGCTGAAAATAAATATTATTCTACAAAACGAACATGCCAACCAGCACTTGCAGGAATAAATAGAAATTAATTTAATGTTTACTATGAAAGAACTGCATTCTAAAATAATTTTACTTGAATATTTTAATGAAGAAGAATTTAGGACCATTTTTACAAAACTCGCTTTACACATTTTTCAATTTTTTTTCTTAACAAATACTGTTCAACTTTCTCTACAAGCCTATGCAGCAGATTTTAGCAAAACATGTTTTATTCCACACTCACAGAACACAAAATACCACCTGTTTTTGCAAGGGACTGATGACCCTTTAGTTTGGTCCCGCTACACACCAAATCAACCAATCAAGAGGTATAATCATACATTAAAGGTTCAACATAAGAAGTCATGTATTAAAGTTTGACACTGAAGTTTCTTGCAGATCAACCAACCAGGTTTTTGCAAGTCTCACCTCATGCATATGTAATGGTACTTCCAAACCTCACTTTATGCTACTTAGCTTGCCAAATCCATTATAGGTATTCCTGAATATATACTCTGAAGACACTGAAGTTGTCTTTGACATACAACAAATTAATCTCTGCCACAGATCTCTGTTGGAGAAGTCTTTTACGCATGACAGGTATGGTTCTATAACCTTACTGAGTTGATACATGAACCAAAACAAGGTACTCATAACATTTCTCAGTATATTTGGTGTGAAACAGAAGCTGGAAGAGGTGCAAATGAAATTACATCTCTGCTACAAAATTTTCTCCTAGATTATTTGGAAGAGGGGATTAGAGGTATTGGTAAGAGAGACCTGAAACCTGAGCTGTTTTCAGACCTGTGCACCAACCAGAACAAGAATTCTATAGTGCTCTTTATGCTGCCACATTTTATGGAACACACTACAGTCTTCTCCAAATTTACTCACTACTTTTCTATTCGCAGATATAGTTTCATGCTATTGGATCATACAGTTGGTACAGTTTGGATTGAC
The DNA here is from genome assembly GCF_023864275.1 of Schistocerca cancellata. NCBI lineage: Eukaryota > Metazoa > Arthropoda > Insecta > Orthoptera > Acrididae > Schistocerca > Schistocerca cancellata. The sequence goes on from NC_064627.1 coordinate 267,092,275, forward strand.
TATTGGAAGAAGGAAGAGATCAAATCACATTGTGAAGCTTGGAAACTCACTGGTGTGGAGAAAAGACTGATATTCCTACAACTTCTAATTGAATCTCTAAGGAATTATTGAAATCTACCTTGCCTTTTAAAATGATGGATGTACAATCAATAACTTACAGAGAATGTTAAGATTCAATGTGCTGTTAAAATTACATATTTATCTGGAGCAGAAGTATGATGTGATGTTTCAAGAAGAACTTTCATTCATTCAAAACCATGAAACATGCTGTGATTATTCCCAAGAGAAATAATTGAGTGCAGAAAAGGATATAATGAACCTCATGCATTTCTTTACCATTTCTAAGGATGCAGCAAGTTTCTACAGTGATACACTCTCTGCAGGTGGTGAAGAGTATCAAGATCATAACAGCTCATAGGGAATTTGAGGATGAAAGGTCCATTGAAGTGGTGCAGAAGAGAAAAAAGAAATATTATTTAAAAACTTTAATGTAAAAAAGAGGCATTTAATATTCATACATCACTGATCTAGTTTGATCATAAAGTGAGTTTTGAAAAAGAAAACTGTTTTTCTACACCCAGCCATTGATAAGCTATAAAAATTTTGTGTATATTCAAAGACTATCTTAAAACATATTTGAAACTATACAAAATTTGCTAATTGTAAAAAAAAATTCTTCTCAACTTGCTTCTTAATTAAATAAATGTGTCTCCCATAAAATATTTATTTCTTGCATAAAGGAAGTGTTGCAAAAATGGTCCTCAATTTTTCTGTTGAACAGAACACCAGGTCTTTCTACTTCCACAGTTTTTATGCAGTAGTAATGGGACTGTATTGCCTGTGTTAGGAGCACATTATAATTTGTCACTTAGTTTGCTGTCATTACAAAGAAGAATAAAATATATCCTGCAGAATAAGATGAAAAAGGAATCTCTTAATTTCACCAAAAGCTTATCCAATGTAATTTCTGACACAAGAAAATGTTTTAAATCTGCCATGAGTAGAGATAAATAGGCATACACTACAAAAACCTCTGATAATGAAATTCCTAAGCATCCAAAAGAATAAAAGTCTATGTTGGCACCAGCATGTAGATAAGTTAACCAAAGAACGTAGTTCTTCCTGCTTTGCATTTACAGTTCTCTCTTACTGAGATGAATTGCAGACAAAGTGGCTAATGTGCTTTTACTTGATACTATTTTATTCTGTTTGAATGTAGGTAATGCCACAAAAGCATTTATTTTTACAGAATCTTGTGATAAGAATATTGTGCTAACATCTTGTGGAACCTTCTTCAGGAACCTTGAAATTCTTACTACCATATCACATGCCAATATGTTAAGTTCCTAATGATATTTGTCATTAATAGTTTTAGTGAATTTAAAAAGAAATGTGAAATTCACAAACACAATATTAGAAGAAAAGTTGTGTAGTGGCAGTTAAGGAGCCCAACGGATGTGACTGGCACAGTAGTAGAGTTTTCTGTTTTATACAAACGAATTTACTTTAGCTCCTGTTTTTCACAAACTTCTGTAGGGAAGTGAATTGTTTCAGTGTATTTTGTTACATAGACTAGTTTTTACTAACTTACTATAAGCTATCTGCATAAACTTCAGTGCATTATCTTTGTGTGAGCTGACTTTGGAGTGCGGTTAAAAATAAAAGTAGTGTAGTAGCTAACTTAGATTGCAATCAGTGATTTCTTGGGCTAGTGTTACATTACTTGTGGTACAGACAAAAATTAGTTAAAGATGGGTAGGACTACACCTGTTGTGTATTTCTTGGGCTAGTGTTACATTACTTGTGGTACAGACAAAAATTAGTTAAAGATGGGTAGGACTACACCTGTTGTGTACAGACTCAGGGGGAAATGGCCATGGTCTGTAAACAACTGAATACTATGTTGGCCATGGTTAACAGGCTTCAGGCTGCTACCCTGGACTACAGTGGAATTGGGGCACCTGAGATAAATGCTTTGACACCTCCATCACCTATAGCATAGCCTGGGATCTCTGATGCTTTCACATATCCCGGCCAGTCAACACTTACCTGCCGACAATTGGTGAACAGTGGGTACTAGCCATATGACTGTCTCCTTGCATCTTAAACACAGGTTTGAGATATTGCCTACTGCTGAAAGTACATCTGAGCCAGGATGGGATGCACTGCCTGTTGGAATGGTTCGATCTTCTTGAGAGGTCCGGACAAGCACAGAGAGTAGACTGCCTGTCTCTGGGATCTCCATTGTCAGGTGTGTGATGAAGATTGTCACAAAAATTGTGGGCAGTTTGGTAATGAAGGCCAGTGTTCATTCTGTTTACTTGCTGGAGAAGAGGGGGGAGGTTAATTTCATCCAAGTTGGTCAAAGTTGTGGAGAAGACTCTGTTGGCAATGATTGAGCACACTGGGTGCACCCAGCTGCAAACTGTGGCTTGTGTAGGTATGAATGATGTCAGGCACGTGGGTACAGAGACCATCCTCAATTCTTACAGGCTGCTGGCTGATTTGGTGATGACAGATAGCCTTGTCTGTGGGGTGGAAGCATAACTATCATTTTGTATCACAATCCCCAGAACTGATCATGGTCTTTTAATTTGGAGCCAAGTGGAAGGCCTAAACCAGAGGCTCAGATGACTCTACGATTATCTTGGATGTGGATTCTAGACCTCCACTGTTGGGCAGAGAGCTGTAGAATCCCACTTAACAGGTCACACATTCGTTACACATAGGAAGTCGCTAACAAGTGAATCTTTTAGGACTGTGATTCCTCTGCAGGCCCAGTAAGATAAGTTCTGTTTTCAGACAGGATAGCATTCATCACAGCAATTTGGAAAACAAAAATGCTAATACAGTATTAATTAACTGCAGGAACATTTTTGGAAAGGTCCCAGAATAGTCTTGCTTATAAATAGTGACAATGCCCACATAGTACTATGGACAGAAAGCTGGCTCAAACCAGACATTAACAGTAATTAAATTTTAAACACTGACAGGAATGTATATCACAAAGATAGGATGGATCCTGGTGGTGTAGGTGTGTTTATAGTCAGAAAAATGTGATATCTAATGAGAGAGTAGCACAGATTCTGAATGTGAAATAATTTGGGTGAAAACAAGTATTAAAGGTGGCTCATAGATGTGTTTCAAATGCTTTTATAGATCCCCGTCTCAAGAGCAGTAGTAGCAAAACATTTGAGGGGAAACTTGAAATTTTCATGCAAATTTCTCACTCATGTTGTAGTATTAGATGGGAATTTCGACTCAGCAGATATAGATTAGGAGACTCAAGAAATTGTGGCAGGTAGTAGTCACAGGAAATGAGGTGAAATTGTTCTGTAGGCCTTATCTGAAAATTACTTTGAGTAGTTAATCAGAGAACAGATCTTACATCTGCTGGTGACAAACAACATGAACTTCGCAACTCAGTTAGCATAGAACAGGGTATCAGTAACCATAAGACCATTACAGCATCGCTGAATTTGACCATATATAGGAATACAAGAAAAGGTAGGAAAATCACTCTGCTTAGCAAGAGTGACAAGAAACAGATTTCGCATTACATGAGCAGCCAGCAAAAAAAAATTTCATGTCTAGCTGTAACAATATTCAGTATCATCAGAAAAAGATAAAGAGCATTGTAAAATATGTTATACTTTAGCCAGGTATTGATGAGCAAAGTTGTGAGGCATGGCAAAGACTGGCCATGGTTTGACAGCTGTGTTAGAAAGCTGTTATGAAAGCAAAGAAAGCTGCACTGCAAATTTAAACATAGCCAAAACCTCACAGACAAATAAAAACTAAATGAGGCCAAAATCAGCATAAGGAGAGTCTAAGCTCTCTCCCCATAATTTTAAGAGAAGCGCCATCATATATTTTGCTCACTATTTTGTCAGTAACTCCTCAAACAGTACATGCATTGAGTATAATTTCTGATAAACCCTGAGCAGTTCTGTCTCTACAATCATTGTGAAAACCAATAAATCTTTCTACCAGACTGTCCTGTGTACAAAATTTGAGAATAATACTCATTTGTGACTTACAAGGAACAGCCAGTCTTTCATCTACCTGTACGCTAACAAACTCTTATGACTATAACTTCTTTTAATGTTATCATTAATAACATTGGTAGCCAATTCAGTTAATTCTTCTGAATTGTGCTTGACATTCCTTTAAAGCCAGAAGTGCAATGCAAATGAACACACATAAAAACTGTTCCTGTCAAGACAAAAGTTCCACTAATTCAAGGTAATTGTCTTTGTTGTTGGAACTTCCATCTTCAAAGTATCCTCTGAATGCAAGCTCTTGCTTGGCCAAGAAACAATTAAAATCAATTGTCTCTCAATTATGAATCTATTTTGTTTCACATTTGCATTATGTTTTATGGCTGTAGGTCTGGCTCCTTCAGAAATTGAATGTTCAGCATGTCCATGACACAACAACTGAGAACTGTCTTGATTCTTAAGGTGCCTTTTGAATTTTGGATTAAATCACAAACAGGCAAAAATTCTCAAATCCTTGGACTGTAAGGAAAACCAAGGCCCAGATACAGACTCAGATCACAACTTAGTTATGATGAAGAGTAGACTGAACATCAAGAGGATTGTCAGGACCAATCAATGTGGAAAGAAGTGAGATACTCAAGTACTGAGACATGTCTGATGTTCTGTAACGCTGTAGGAACTGTGACAAAAGATACCGTGGTTAGCAGTTCAGTTGAAGGAGAGTGGGCATCTCGAAACAGGACAGTTACAGAAATAGGACTAGCTACCAGGAAACACAGAAATACAGCAGTCTAAGTCACTTAGGAATGAAATAAATAGGAAGTGCAGTAAAGTCAAGGTGAAATGACTGTAGGAAAAATGTGAAGAAACTGAAAAAAGAAAAGGGATGTTGGGTGGGCTCATTCAGCATATGGAAAAATCAAAGAAACTTTTGAGAAAATTAAAAGCAAATGTATCAACATTAAGAATGTGAGATTAATTTGACTGTTAAAAACAGAGCAGAGAGTGGAAAGAGTTCACTGAAGGTCTCTAGAGAAAGAAGGAACTGTCTGATGATGTGAAAGATAAAAAAATGTGTGTTGGTATGAAAGGCATGGGGGATCCAGAATTAGGGCCAGAGTTTAAGAAGATCTGGAACACTTGCAACAAATAAGGCAGGAAGTATAGATAATATTCCTTTATAATTTCTAAAATCATGGGAGATGTGGCAACCAAATGACTGTTCATGTTGGCATGCAGAATGTGTGAGACTGGAGCCATACCATCAGACTTTTGGAAAAATATCATCCACACTATTCCGAAGATACTAATGGCAGATAAGTGCAAGAACTATCATACAATCAGCTTAACTGCTCATGCATGGAAATTTATGATAAGAATAATATACAGGAGAATGGAGAACAAAGTTTAGGGGTTGTTAGGTGATGATTGTTTGGCTTTCAAAAAGTTAAAAGCACCAGAAAGACAGCCCTGACATTGTGCTTGATAATGAAAGCAAGGCTTAAGAAAAATAAGACATGTCAATAAGATTTGTCAACCTAGAAAAAGCATTCAATGATGTAAAATGGTGCAAGACATTGGCAATTCTGAGAACCAGAGGAGAATGCCATACGGAAACACAGGTAATATACAATACGTAGAAGAACCAAGAGGGAACAATAAGAGTGGGGGCCAAAACAAACTGATCGAGTTAGAAATTTGGTAAGATAGGGATGCAATCTTTAATCCCTCCTGTTCAATCTACAAACTGAAGAAGGAATAACAGAAATTAAAGTTTCAAGAATGGTGAAAGGATATCACATTTTAAGAGTGATGAAAAAGTAGCAGTGCAAAGATCTGCTGGTAACCCTCAGTGAAAGTGAAGAAGAATTACAGAGCACACTGAATGGAATGAAGAGTCTATGAGTACACTCTACAGATTGAGAGCAAACCTGAGAAAGATTGAAGCAATCAGGAGTAGCATAAATGAGGTTGTTGATAAATTTCAAAGTTGGTGACCAAGAAGTAGATGAAGTAAAGGAATTCAGATTGTGAGGGAACTAAAAAAGTAGAAAATTAAAGTGTTTGATGTGTGGTGCTCTAGAAGGATGTTGAAAATTAGGTGGAATGATAAGGTAAAGAATGAGGATGTTCTCCACGGAATGAGCGAAAGGAACACATGGGAAACAAAGGCAAGAAGAAGGGTCATGATGACAGGATATATGTTAAGATATCAGGGAATAACTTTCATGGTAGTAGAGAAAGCTATAGAGTGTGAAAATTGTAGGGAAAGACAGAGAATGAAATACATCCAACAAATAATTGAGGACATAGGGAGCAAGTGCTACCCTGACTTGACACAGGAGAGGAATTCATGGCAGGCTGCCTCAAACTAGTCACAAGACTGAAAACTTCAGAAAAGAAGGAATTGGTCAGCTGATACAAATACCTGAGCTTAACAACCTTAGGGGTAAGAAATAGAATGATCACATGGCTCAGCTGTAGATAAAGTGATTGACAAACTTGTTCATTGGTAGCATGATATATAAATGCAATCAGTCTATAAAGAAGATAGCTTACAAGACACTGGCATGGCCTATCCTAGAGTATTGCTTGTGGAGTGCATGGGTGCCACATCAAATAGGACTAACAATGGATACTGAACATTTACAAAGAAGAGTGCCATGAATGGTTACAAGTTTGTTTGACATATGGGATAGCATAATGGAGATGCTGAAAAAACTGAATTGGCATGATTCAACTAACTACAGCATGCTTGGAGACATTTTAGCAATCATTCTACCTGCTCTCCATTTGTCAATGGAATGGAAAAATGCACTGATATCTGGGAATTACCCTTTGCTATGAACTTGACATTTGTTTGCAGAATATGGATGTAGATGCAGGTGTAGAATGTTAGGTTCTGGGCCTAGTTCTGTAACTGTTCTCAGGTGGATACTAACTTATTACATTCTTTTTGTAGTGTATTAATTTTGTAACATTTATATAATATGTAAATATACTTTACACATACCCGTAAAATTTCTAATCTCCATGTTGAGTCAGATGCAATTGAATGATGTTCATTGTACGTTGCACTGATCTATCCACATCCTATGCTTTCACTGTAATGTAACTGACATTTAGCCCACAGCTATCTATTTCTAGTTCAAGGATTTCTTGGGATTTTAAACATAAACAGTTTCCTGGACACATTCAAAGGAATGTGTATTTTATAGAGTGATGTAATGGGTAGGCAGACTATTACCTGTAAGGTCTGAATCTTGAGCAACACCAGCATTATTAATCAGGATATCAACACCACCAAGGTGGTCATTTATCCATTTGAAAGCACTGAGAATCTGTTCTTCATTTCTTACATCACCCTCTAAGGCATACAGTTTCCCAGGTGCATCATTACTTTCCAGAGCCTACAACAGACATTTACTGTAAATTAATGTCTACATATGTGCAAAAAATAATTTAATATGAGCTTTTAATTCTGAATATATTACAGTGGTTGCTCTTCACCTCTGGATACAAAAAAGGTTCATGGAGAGTCATGGTAGGATAATCACTTCAGGCATACATAAAAATAATACAATTAACTTTGATTACCATAAAAAATTGTATACCAGTTCTAACCCAAGAATGCTGTAACTTATTGCTCAAACAGTAGGTCCTATACACACATGGAAGAGAAGGTACAACACAATTCGTGATACACAAGTTGGTAGCTGAGTATTCTACGATGGCCTATATAGTAATTAGTTCCAACAGGGGCTGCAACCAGCAGGCTTTGCATGCAACTGCTGTCATATTAGCAGGCTGAATGGCTTCTAGTGATCAAATTAAGCGCAAACTTCACATGTGAACTATGAAGTGGCACACACACCGAACTGGTAGTTACAGCACTCCTCTTCCTTTTCATGGGAGTGAGCACTGTGCTTCTGTCCATTTGTTTTGTGGTTCATGTAGGCTGACAAGTCATTCAGCACACTGCCATCAATGTGTAGGGTCGGAAGTGGGGCGAGCACAGACAGGTGCGGCCTCTTCTTAATACAGCAGTCAGGCGTAATAACATGAGACTTGGGGGTGCGCTGATGACAGAAAGCATGGGTCACATTTCAGTGGTGTCGGTGGAGTCTATCAGCAGGACGGGTTTCACTAGACATGGCCTGCACCTCAACAGATATGGGAAGGGGAGGTTGGCAAAGCTTATTGGTGACAGCATAGGTGGGTGTTAGAGCTGCACCTTTTTTAGATTGAAGTCAGCTGATAGGTATTCCTGCTTAAGGGAAGTCTCTCTAACAAAGGAACCACTTTTGACAAAGCTTAGGTATCAACGTAATGAGGGAATTAGTATATTTCATCAAAATATACAAGGTATTAGAGATAAAGTTAGTGAACTGCTTATAGATGTTGACTCTGAAATTATTGGTTCATCTGAACACTTCTTAAATAAGGAGATAATTCAGAGGATACAGGTTGGCTGGCAGCTTTTCGAGGAGCTCTTTGCGGTGTGGAGGAGTAGCCATGTATGTGAAAAAGGCATCCCTTTTGAGTCAATTGATGTTTCAAAGTACTGCACTGAAAAGGTGTTTGAACATTGTGCATGTGTGGTTAAATTTAATGGAGCTAAACTTCTAACTGTTGTTATTTATAGATCCCCAGACTCTGATTTCACAACATTTTTGCTAAAGCTAGAGGAGGTTCTTGGTTCACTATATACGAAATACAAAAAGTTAGTTATATGTGGTGACTTCAATATTAATTGTATAAGTGATTGTGCAAGGAAGAGGATGCTGGTAGACCTCCTTAATTCATATAATCTTATGCAAACCATATTCTTTCCAACGAGAGTGCAAGGGAACAGTAGAACAACCATAGACAAAATTTTTGTTCATTCCTCATTACTAGAGCCACTGTTAGCAAAAAGGTGAATGGCCTTTCAGATCATGATGCACAACTTTTAACTCTAAAAGATTTTTGTGCTGCAACACGTGTTAAATATAGTCATCAGCTGTTTAGGAAAGCTGATCCAGTTGCTGTAGAGACCTTTGTAAACCTTATAAAGGAACAAGAGTGGCAAGATGTTTATAGCAATGATACAGTAGACGATAAATATAATGCTTTTCTCAAGACTTTTCTCATGCTCTTTGAAAGTTGCTTTCCGTTAGAACGTTCAAAACAGGGTACTGGCACAAACAGGCAGCCTGGGTGGCTGACTAGAGGGATAAGAATATCTTATAGAACAAAGTGGTAATTATATCAAAACGTTAGAAACAGTCAAAATCTAAATGCGGCAGCCCATTACAAACAGTATTGTAAGGTGCTTAAAATGTTATTAGGAAGGCAAAAAGTATGTGGTATGCAGATAGAATAGCTAAGTCTCAGGATAAAATTAAAACCATATGGACAGTCGTAAAGGAAGTGGCTGATCTGCAGAGACAGGTCGAGGATATTGAATCAGTGCATAGTGGGAATGTCCGTGTTACTGATAAGTTGCATATATGTACAGTGTGGTGTCACTGCCAGACACCACACTTGCTAGTGGTAGCCTTTAAATCGGCTGCGGTCCGCTAGTATACGACGGACCCGCGTGTCGCCACTGTCAGTGATTGCAGACCAAGCGCCGCCACACGGCAGGTCTAGAGAGACTTCCTAGCACTCGCCCCAGTTGTACAGCCGACTTTGCTAGAGATGGTTCACTGACAAATTACGCTCTCATTTGCCGAGACGATAGTTAGCATAGCCTTCAGCTACGTCATTTGCTACGACCTAGCAAGGCGCCATTATCATTTGCTATTTATCTTGTGATGCATGTACCGTCAGACCAATGTTCACCAATTATGGATTAAAGTTAAGTATTCCAGCAGCAACGTACCTTATTGGCTATATTAATTACATTGTCCTGTTCCAGACCTCACGCCAGCCTGCGTGAGCTTAAACGCGTGCTTTTCGGCTACCAATCATAGTGGCTTGGCTATCTTGCCAAGTCACAACATACAGTAATTAATAATCATTTTCTGAATATAGCAGGTGAACTAAACAGAAACCTAGTCCCAACAGTGAATCGTATAGCGCTCTTAGAAAAGAGTGTTCCGAGACTGTTACCTGAAATGCTCCTCCATGATACTGACAAGTGGGAGATTGAGTTAATAATTAAATCACTAAAGACCAAGAACTCTCGTGGATATGACGGGGCATCTATCAGAATACTGAAGTATTGTTCTATGTATGTTAGCCCAGTACTTAGCAATATCTGTAACTTTTCCTTTAGGAGTGGTCTGTTTCCTGACCGATTAAAGTACTCGGTAGTGAAGCCACTTTATAAAAATGGAGGCATTGATAATGTTGACAATTTTAGACCTATTTTTACGCCATTGGTGTTTGCTAAAGTTATCGAGAAGGTTGTATATACAAGGTTACTGGAGCATTTAAATTCACATAATTTGCTGTCAAATGTTCAGTTTCGTTTTAGAAATGGTTTAACAACTGAAAATGCTGTATTCTCTTTTCTCTGTGAGGTTTTGGATGGATTAAATAAAAGGTTGCTAACGTTAGGTGTTTTCCTTGATTTAACGAAGGCTTTTGACTGTATTGACCACAAAATATTACTGCAGAAGTTGGACCATTATGGAGTAAGTGGAGTAGCTTACAATTGGTTCGCCTCTTACTTTAAGAACAGAAAGCAGAAGGTAATTCTCCGCAATATTGAGAGTAGTTGTGATGTTCAGTCCCAATGGGGCACTGTTAAGTGGGGCGTTCCCCAAGGGTCGGTGCTGGGGCCACGGCTGTTTCTTATTTATATAAACGATATGCCTTCTAGTATTACAGGTGAATCAAAAAGTTTTCTGTTTGCTGATGACACCAGCTTGATAGTGAAGGATCTTGTGTGTAATATTGAAACAGTATCAAATAATGTAGTTCATGAAATAAGTTCATGGCTTGTGGAAAATAATTTGATGCTAAATCACAGTAAGACTCAGTTTTTACAGTTTCTAACTCACAATTCAACAAGAACCGATATTTTGATCAGACAGAATGGGCATATTATAAGCGAGACGGAACAGTTCAAGTTCCTAGGCGTTCGGATACTAAATGCTGCTCTATTTACCATTAGAACAGAATCTGAAATAAGTGACACTTCAACACGAAAAGTAGTCTACTTCGCATATTTTCATATGCTTATGTCGTACGGTATTATTTTTTGGGGGAATTCTTCTGATTCAAAAAGGGTATTTTTGGCTCAAAAACGGGCTGTTCGAGCTATATGTGGTGTAAGTTCGAGAACCAATTGTTGACCCCTATTCAATAGTCGGGGAATTCTGACATTGCCCTCACAGTATATATTTTCTTTAATGTCGTTTCTTGTTAGCAATATTAGCCTATTCCCAAGAGTTAGCAGCTTTCACTCAGTTAATACTAGGCAGAAATCCAATCTGCATGTGGAATGCACTTCCTTGACTCTTGTGCAGAAAGGAGTGCAGTATTCTGCTGCATCCATTTTCAATAAGCTACCAGAAGAACTCAAAAATCTTAGTAGTAGCCCAAACTCTTTTAAGTCTAAACTGAAGAGTTTCCTCATGGCTCACTCCTTCTATTCTGTCGAGGAGCTCCTGGAAGAGCTAAGAAATTAAGCAAATTCCAGTGTTACATTGTTGATTTTCTTTATTTAAACTTACGACTTGTCACCTGAATATGTTTTTTTAATATTTCATTTTATCTGTTTCTAATATCGTGTTATAATTTTATGTATTGACTCGTTCCATGACCATGGAGACTTCTCCTTAATTTGGTCCCACGGAACAATAAATAAATAAAAAATAAAAAAGTGAAAAAAAAGCGGTTCTAGGCGCTTCAGTCCGGAACCGCGCGACTGCTACGGTCGCAGGTTCGAATCCTGCCTCGGGCATGGATGTGTGTGATGTCCTTTGGTTAGTTAGGTTTAAGTAGTTCTAAGTTCTAGGGGAATTATGACCTCAGCTGTTAAGTCCCATAGTGCTCAGAGCCATTTGAACCATTTTTTTGCATGTACATATAGACATATGGCAGGCCAACTGCTATACGTATATCTAGAATTAGTCAATAGATGGAGGTGATGTTTCAGCTAATTTGTATTGGACAACGTGGCAGATTTTTTAACGGTTATAGGTGTCGAATAGTCACACAGAGGTTTTGTTATTGGAACTACTACAGGGCTATTACAAATGATTGAAGCGATTTCATAAATTCACTGTAGCTCCATTCATTGACATATGGTCACGACACACTACAGATACGTAGAAAAACTCATAAAGTTTTGTACGGCTGAAGCCGCACTTCAGGTTTCTGCCGCCAGAGCGCTCGAGAGCGCAGTGAGACAAAATGGCGACAGGAGCCGAGAAAGCGTATGTCGTGCTTGAAATGCACTCACATCAGTCAGTCATAACAGTGCAACGACACTTCAGGACGAAGTTCAACAAAGATCCACCAACTGCTAACTCCATTCGGCGATGGTATGCGCAGTTTAAAGCTTCTGGATGCCTCTGTAAGGGGAAATCAACGGGTCGGCCTGCAGTGAGCGAAGAAACGGTTGAACGTGTGCGGGCAAGTTTCACGCGTAGCTCACGGAGGTCGACGAACAAAGCAAGCAGGGAGCTAAACGTACCACAGCCAACGGTTTGGAAAATCTTACAGAAAAGGCTAAAGCAGAAGCCTTACCGTTTACAATTGCTACAAGCCCTGACACCTGATGACAAAGTCAAACGCTTTGAATTTTCGGCGCGGTTGCAACAGCTCATGGAAGAGGATGCATTCAGTGCGGAACTTGTTTTCAGTGATGAAGCAACATTTTTTCTTAATGGTGAAGTGAACAGACACAATGTGCGAATCTGGGCGGTAGAGAATCCTCACGCATTCGTGCAGCAAATTCGAAATTCACGAAAAGTTAACGTGTTTTGTGCAATCTCACGGTTTAAAGTTTATGGCCCCTTTTTCTTCTGCGAAAAAACCGTTACAGGACACGTGTATCTGGACATGCTGGAAAATTGGCTCATGCCATAACTGGAGACGACAGTGCCGACTTCATCTTTCAACAGGATGGTGCTCCACCGCACTTCCATCACGATGTTCGGCATTTCTTAAACAGGAGATTGGAAAACCGATGGATCGGTCATGGTGGAGAACACTATCAGCAATTCATGTCATGGCCTCCACGCTCTCCCGACTTAACCCGTGCGATTTCTTTCTGTGGGATTATGTGAAAGATTCAGTGTTTAAACCACCTCTACCAAGAAACGTGACAGAACTGCGAGCTCGCATCAACGATGCATTCGAACTCATCGATGGGGACATGCTGCGCTGAGTGTGGGAGGAACTCAATTATCGGCTCGATGTCTACCGAATCACTAAAGGGGCACATATCGAACATTTGTGAATGCCTAAAAAAACTTTTTGAGTTTTTGTATGTGTGTGCAAAGCATTGTGAAAATATCTCAAATAATAAAGTTATTGTAGAGCTGTGAAATCGCTTCAATCATTTGTAATAACCCTGTATATAGGGGAGAGTGGGGGAAATACACGCACCTAAGGAAAAATCGATGTGAACCATTATTTACGTCATTAAAACCTACGAAAATAAGTACATACCATACAATGGACATTTCTCCACATATTCCAATCGTCTATAAATAGTTATAAACAGTAGCTTAATTTTGAACATTAAAATAAAAAAAAGTGGAAATGCGTGGTATTCCCCACCCCTGAGGGTAATGACACGCAAAAGTACTGGGTAATAACATGTTAAACAAACAAACCTTAAAAATGTACATTACTTGCTATTTTATTTGTTTATTAGTTACTACAAATAGTAAACAGTATATTTAAGAACGAAATAATGTAATTCTACAAACATCTCTTATAATTTTCGTTTTTTAAATTTTTTTTTTTTTTAAGTGAAAAGAGTTCATTTTCTCATACCGTACAGCAAAGATCGCACTTGGAACCTTTTGGAGTGTTCCAGCCACTACATTCTTCCTGACTGCATCTGCTATAAGAAATACATCGGTGCCATAGTTCTCCATCCTTCCCAAACTCTCTACAAACTAAACAGACATCTTCTGAAATCGCCACGTTTTTACCCCTTTCCCAAGACGTGGCCCCACCTATTTGTTTAACACCTTTAGGAGCCAAAATTCTCTCAGGCTTTTGTACAGTATTTGTGCCCATTTCATCGAGGTTGAACACTCGCCCATCTTTAAATTTATATTTATCAAAGACATGTTCTAAGTTTTTAAAATATGCATTAACCTCTTCTTCATTAAATGCCTGTATTCTGTTAATGCTAGTTACTTCAGGTTTTCTCATGCTAATACTTGGGTTTCTTTTTAAAAATAGAGCTAGCCAATCCTTTCCACCTAACCTAGATGACTTATCAAAATTGTTTGCAATGTTGTTAGCCTCTGCACACTCTAATGCAATCTTTCGCAGCTAGACGCATGTAATGTCATTGTAATAACATGATCCCTAATCTCATTTTCCTGTTCTGTCGAAAATGTTGGGTTTCTTCCAAGTTTTGGACCCTCGGTATTTTTAAAGTTCATTCTCGTTTGCAGAGTAGCTTCATCAATCCCGAAAGCTCTTGATACTTCTCTTATTTTTCTTCCAGATTTGATGGCATAAAGAGCCTTACAAAGTTCCTCTTGCATCCATTTTGCTTTCTGGGTTTTTCGTTTATAATATCTACCCATCTGAAATTAAAAAAAAAAACTCGTTAGTATTGAAAATATAACCTGCAAGGAGGAATACCACGCACTTCAACAGCTGCGTGGCATTACCCCACTAAGTTCGATGACTAACCTAAGCATAACTCGGCACCTAATTCAAATAGCGGGGCAAATCGACAATTAAATTAAAGGTTTTATCTAGGGTTAGTAGTTGATATGCAAGAATTACATTAAAGCAACTTATAGTAGCATTTACCTTGCAAAATACAGCTGACCAAAATTACATGAGACACGCCGAAAATAAACAATACTTCACTGCTCCAACAATGCCACTGGAAAATGGCTGGCATAAACCGCGTAGTAGTTGTTAACACCAACTGGGAACAGCTTGCGCCATTCAAACTGCGTAAATCAGCCTGCGTGGGATTACCCACATGCGTGTAATTCCCCCACCTTCCCCTACGTTCCTGTTGCTTTGAAAGAGTCTTTGAACAGCACCTCAAAGACGTAACATGTATGGAAACTGATTAAATAGTAACGAGATAATGGTTCAAATGGCTCTGAGCACTATGGGACTCAACATCTATGGTCATAAGTCCCCTAAAACTTAGAACTACTTAAACCTAATTAACGTAAGGACATCACACAACACCCAGTCATCACGAGGCAGAGAAAATCCCTGACCCCGCCGGGAATAGTAACGAGATAACAGCGTCGCAAACCACTGTCCTGCCGTCAGAAGAGGTCCACAAACCCCCTTTACATAGAAGCGAACACTAGCGAACATGCAACAGCGAACGAAAATTATTCCCTCTGGTGCAAGCGCTATGGGCGCTTTTGCAAACGGTATTCAGTCGTGTGTTCTCTTCGCATTCGCTTGAGTTTGTTCGAGGTTCGCTGGTTGTCGATCTTTAAGCGAACGATCAAAGGATGTTGGTGTGCTTTACGCTTCGGTCCCGACAGTGCAGAAAGCTTTCGTCTGCCGACTAATCCTCTATGGTTGTTGTTGTTGTTGACACGAATTGCGCCATCGATGGAGTGATCTGAAGAGAGTGTAATCTTGCTACTAGAAGAATGGACGAGGGCTATTCGGAAAGTAAGGTTCGATTGCTCGCGAAATGGCAACCACAGTGAAAATCAAAAATGTATTATTTGCAACAGTTAGCTATAACTTCCAGTTAGTTCTCTGCATACTCGCCGCTCCGACTGAGACATTTGTCTTAGCCTTGTATCCACTTTCCAATACCCTCATCATAGAAGGCAGCCGCCTGTGTTTTTTGCCATTTCTCTACCATGATCTGCAGCTTGTTGTCTGTTTCAAAATCTAGCCACCGGTTCTTGTGAGCAGTGATAAAAATCAGAGGGAGCCAAGTACGGTCTGTATGGTGGGTGACGAAACACTTACCACCAAAAACGCTGCAGGTGCGTCCTCATTGCCTGCGCTGTGTCTGGCCCCGAAATGTCATGAAGAAGGAAATGCATGGCAGTTACGTTATGTGGGCTGCACAAAATCGGGTGAAACCTCTCACAGGCACTCTTACTTGGCGAGAGATACGATTTTCTAGGCATCTTTACGTCTCATTGTGCGCTCTGTACGCGATTGGCGGGCGTATTAGAAACGCTGTTCAACACATCTATGCAAAGTTTCGTCGGATGTTCACAGTAGTTTCCATATCTCTGGGGTTCAACAGATCCACAGTAAAAATGGCGAAGCAAAAGAAATACGATTGGCAGAAAATTAATGAAGCGCTCTAAGGTCCTACTGGGTATGCACAAGAAAGAAAATAAATTCATGGGTGCTTGCACCAAGCGGGAACGTAATGGAGAAGCACTTTTACTAAAAAGAAAGGCACATTAAAATTCCTTGATAATGAGAAGGATGTATTATGTTGATTACAATTGAAAATACACGAAGGGCATGATATTTCTCGTTGCTGGCCTTCATGGTATCTTTAATTACACGGCTTATGTATCACTATTATGTTAGAAATTTTGGATGATACATAAAAATGGGTTACTCGGAATTATGCTGTCTGCCCTCTAACAATTTATATAGCGGAATTTATAAAGTGACAGATCATATTTATATTTCTTATTCCATTAATCATATTTTATTGACATTATCTTCCTTTACGTGATTTAATAAAATCTTTGAAGTGCTTAGCATACCTCATCATGTTACCTTCCTTTAGGAAAGTGGGTGCACTCAGCGACTGTGATATAATTTATAAATTATAGAGCACAGAAATCAGTCGTCCTTTTCTTTGCAGGTTTTATTTAGCAAATCCAGATTTCGGCTAGTGCCTAGGCATTATCAATGCACTACTTTCTAGTCTTGATGCATGCCAAAACCCTGTTGTTCGGGCGTCAGTCACTGTTCTTTGAATACAGTAGACTAGAAAATAGTGCATTGATAATGGCTAGGCACTAAACTAAATCTGGATTTTCCAAATAAAACCTACAAAAAAAAAAAAAAGACGACTGATTGCTGCATAGTATAAATTACTGCAGATATCAGAAAGCAACTGATATACTCATATAGCGGCTACTGGAATGCAACATAACCACTAACGAAAATGTCTCCGGTTGCTAATAATCAGAGTGTAAATGTTGGCCTTTCTTCAGGTTATGTTGGTCGTCGGTAATTTAGTGTTCCTGTCGGCCGAAGTGGCCGTGCGGTTCTAGGCGCTGCAGTCTGGAACCGCTAGACCGCTACGGTTTCAGGTTCAAATCCTGCCTCGGGCATGGCTGTGTGTCATGTCCTTAGGTTAGTTAGGTTTAACTAGTTCTAAGTTCTAGGGGACTAATGACCTCAGAAGTTGAGTCCCATAGTGCTCAGAGCCACTTGAACCATTTAGTGTTCCGCTTTTAAATTTCCCGCTCATTTGTAATGAGAAGCAATCGGAAAGCGTCAGCTGACATCTGTGCAGAAGAAATATGGAGCTGCAACTCAGTGTTAGATGCACTACCTACTACATTTGGCTTGTTTCGTCAAAAAGGGCTCTCACCTTGCAAAATAATCCTCTCCGAACATCAAAATTTTGCATCGTGGCTCTAGCCGTATAATGTTGTATCACGTGTGCCGATTATTAGTGCCAAAAAATATAACGCAGCGTCCACAGGCCATGTCCGTTATATCTCGTGTTATCTTGCTTTCCCTCCCGTGTAAATCCTAGTTCACACGTGCAAGCGAATGGTATTGTCTGCGAATGCACGTATGCTTGTGACCGCTTTCATTCTCCCTGGTATAACGGGGGCTTCCGTGTAACAATAGTGTAAGCAAACCCGTAAGTTCGTCTGCCTACCCGTGCGCCTGAAGGCTATATCAGTCTGTGCTCTGCTATTGTACCGATCAGGCTACTTACTCTTGAAGCTATACAGATTTCCACAATGTCAGTCGAAAAAGTGTATACGGTTCTGCTTTACGAAGAATTTCGTCAAACCGTTAGAGCACTGGTGCCAGTGTATGTTGAACGATGCTTATCGTGCCAATCCTTTACTGTTACCCTTCCGTATGTTCATTTATTAGCCGTTCAGCATGTTTACCATACAATTGGCTTCGTCAAAATACATTTTACATATTCATAAAAGTATAGTTGTTACATTTGCAAAAATTACTAAAGAAAAAGAAAAATCAGGAAACTGGAACTGTGGAGCATAAAATACGCGAACTAAAAGAGCTGCAACTGATGAGGGAAATGCAACAATCATTTTAGCAAGGGTCGCACACTATCTACATGTCAGTACGAGAAATCTTGAATCTGCGAGTGGGATCAGTTAACGGAGTGTTCTGCGAATACTACATTCGCACATGTTTCATCCTTTCCACATTTCACTCCCTCAACAGCTTTATGGCATTTAATATCAAAATCAGTTACAGATTTAGAAACTATGGGCAAATCAATCTTCGCAATATGCTATAGATCTCAATCCGCGCTGGCTGAGAGATATGTATAAACAACGATTTTTTTTTTTTTGTGGTGATGGTGTTTACAGCTCCTAACGCATATGTGTGACTGGAAGACAACCTGCTGGGAATAAGACAATTCATGCAGTAATAACTCGAAGGATGTCTCAATCATTCCGCGCAGATAATTACAGACCTTATCTACACTGACCGTAAAAAAAATCGCAATTCCAAAAAATAATCACTGTAGAATAAAGAAATTTCGGGAATACATTTGTGTAGGAAAAAATATTTAAGTGATTAACATTGCAAGATCACAGGTTAATGTAAGTGCGAGATAAACCATTGTAAATGTGAAATGCAGGTACATTAATAACCGGAGTAAACACCAGAATGTTGAATGTAAGCATGCAAAAGTGCCTTCATTGTGTTGTTCATGTGCCGGATGCCAGTTTGTGGGATAGAGTTCCATGCCTGTTGCACTTGGTCCGTCAATACAGGGATGGTTACTGCTGTGCTGGAGTTGTACGATTATGTCCTATACGTGTGTGATGTCCTTAGGCTAAGTTAGGTTTAAGTAGTTCTAAGACTAGCTGACTGATGACCTCAGATATTAAGTCCCATAGTGCTTAAAGCTATTTGAAGCATTTAATACAAGTTTGCCTCTTAATGAGATGATTATGACAGCATTTTAAATTTATAAATTCGGGCAATACTTACATGAAATATTGAAAATCAAATATTTGTTATGCCTGGAAGTCGTTAGGTAGGGAGCCTGCTACTAGGGCTGTACGCCATGAACGGGATTAGCCATTTAGAGATATACGTAGATAAACCCTACATATGTAAACTACGATCTCAGTTAACCTTGCAGTCGGATATTGTCGGGTATATTCTTTTTGTAATAGGTGTTATATTGCATTATTGCAAATTGGAGAGCACTATCTTTCATCAGATCATGTCGAAATTTTGTCCAAGTCATTCCCCATTTCCTTATGAGTGTAAGATAACAGGATCGTCAGGGAACAGTCTGATAGTGCTGCTGGCTCTATGTGATAAGTCGTATAGTTATTGCGAACATATTTCTACTACGATTACTTGAGGGGCATCCAATGTTAACTTGGTTTCTGTTGAACATACGCTTTGCAGTATAACACACTGAATTATATTGTTAAAAAATTTCACGGAGAGAATCGCAAATCTGTGAATATTCTCCGTATGACTGCATGTTGGTTATTAATCGACGATGTGGTGGCACAACGTCGAACACCTTTCGGAGCTGTACCCCTTTGTCCTGCATTGACTGTTTGCACAAAAAACAGTTCGTAACCTCCCAACAGTTTATTTACGTAACCTCGCAATAAAAATGTGACTAACCTCTCAATAAAATTGTGACTCATATATAACCTGTCAATAATTAACTGACTGTGAATCTAAACTGGTAATCTGGACGTCAGGAATGCTGCGTCATGGCTCTGAAAAGTCATTCTGAATAGACTGAAAATTCTTACCTCAATTATGTCGCCGGATAACGCGTATATATCTGCTCCTATAAAAAAAATTCTGCCACAGCCCAGTGCAATGCTGGCCGCTAGATTTGTCATGTATAAAAAGAAACAACTGATTTTTCATTACGATAATTGGGATAACCATGGATAGGAGATATTTGTAAAATCTTTAAATTCAGATGAATGATTGTCAAAAGTTAGTTTTCTAAGAAAGATTATTATTAAAAGATTTTTTAAAAACATTTACAAGGGACTTTATATAACAAAAGTACAAAATCAGTTGTTACAAATTATATATGCGCGCGGCTATAAATAGTAATTTTTGGTTTTATCTTATACTACATCGCACAGGCACCGCCATCGCTCTTCACGACCGGCCCCCGCAACTCCATACCAGACACCAGTGTTCTCTGTGAGCTAAACAACTACACAACTGCTCTCTAAGAGCGACCTGACCCAACCGCCCAACTACGAGCTACTACTATTACTACTACTACTGCTGCTGCCGACACTGCCCTCTGGTCTGCGATTCTATTGTAGCTTACATATCGCAGGCTGCGCGTGAGCATTCCATCGAAGTTACATCTGCTCGAGTGCGCTAGTAATAAATTCCTCATTCATGGACTTCTTACAAGTGAATCAGTAATTGTAAAAACAACAGTAGTCCAAAAAAGTAAATTTTTCAGAAGAAGCAAAAAACTGTATACAGGCTAAATAATGGACAGTAGGATAAATCCATTAATTTTAATATTGACTGTGTATGTTAGGTATGCTTTAACAATAAAACAAAGTACTTTAACTGTAATAACTTTGCATGAACGTTTTTTTTAATTGTACGGACTTATGTTGTTATTGCAGGATGGTCATTTTGGACTGACACTTTAACACCAACATTTGTTTATGTTACCAAAAATTACTTTATTGTATAAATTTAATATACAATATTATTTGTACATTGTCTAATATTGTTTAACAGAGAAATTGAAAATATTGTTAATGTATGCACACACTATATGGAAAGACTAAATATATGACATTAGGAATTAAATTTCTTATTTCACGTCACAGGACAATGAAGGATTAACACTACACTATACAGGTTATTTTACACCAAAAATTTATTATGAATCATCTTCAGGAGTGTCCACAGAAGGCCACTCAGTCAATTCCAGATAAAAGGCTTTGTGCTCATCAGGAATATATTGCATTAATTGTCTCACATCTTTCAATTTTTTGACATTGATTGCAACTTTGTTATTATAAGCAATTTCTGCAGGCAACTTTGATTCTGTCTGTAATGAATGTCGCAATGAAAGGCGGTGTTTTACGAGCCTGTCAATATGATAGTAACAGTCAACTTTACCTGGAAACATTTCACTGTGATGGAAGCTCATAAATGAGGACACTGTGAATTTCACTTTACTGCTTTTGTCCACATTCGTCCCATAACTGTCGTCAGACAAACAGGATCGATTATAAAATTTGGGCTACCATTTTTTGTAACCCAAAATCTCTTCCACGGTAACAAGCTTTACATTAATATTTTGTTTTTTGGATGATGTTACCATACATTGAACGTACTCATACAAAGAATATATCCTGTCTTTTCTTCTTATCAACCACTTTATGGAAGCAAATGTACGATCACATGGTAAAAATGAATGGCCACGCACAGTAAAATGCTGGAATACATTTTTGAATCTGCCAGAACTTACAAGGCAGTTCATTACCCTAATCACTGTGTTGTTCTTAGTTTGCGCAGGGCACCCATCCGAGAACAGGTGTAATTCAGTAACACTATCAGGTATCTCCGTATTGATGTAATCAACCAAAAACGAGCATACTTTGTTAGGTCCTTTGTGGGCAGTACCTTCGTGGTACAGATATACCTTGGATTTGTTGCTCTTTAGGTCTGTAATACAGAATGCATTAACGTTAATTTGCCGTAAATAAAAAGCTTCCTGTACTGGGAGCTTAGGCAACTGCAGATTTTGCATATAATCGAAACACAATGCTACCACATGGTCATTTTCTGCACACTTCTCCTTAACAGCACCCATCTTTAAATAGAATTTTTTTCTTATTCTTTTACGTACCATGGGTTCCGCTACGGCCACACGCTTTGCAGTGTCGTTCAATGATGGACTCTTAGTCTTCACTGGAAGTGACTCACAACAGCAGCAAGTATCGATTTGCGGCCGCCCAAAGCGTAAGTTAAAACGCTCATTGAAAACCCTTAAATAAATTCCATATGACACTCTGGTATGAGGATATAACTTCAAGAACAGTTCTTACATACTTTTTACAGATAATTCAGGATTTAAGTAATACATTTCTTTGCTTGAATAATGAGAGATTTTAGTAGGGAATGTTTTAATATGATCCTCAATTATCGATAGGACTATATGTGGTGTTGCAATGGTTGAAGCAGTACATCCTCTACTGTCACGTGGGCGGACATTATTTTTCACACAGTTACAAATTCGTCGCACACGCTCATTTGTAATGCCAAAAAGGCTACAAAATGCCTTTTTGCACACTTCGACCTGCCCAGCATCTCCAGTTACCACGTGATATCGATAATTTAGTGCTCTTGGCTTAGGCTGGCCATCACTTTTCCGGGGTCTTCTGCGTACCACGTCTTCTTTTTTGATCAGCCCTGCAAGGTAACCATCTTGTGTCTTCTTACTCTCAAAATCGTGAAATTTAGTGGATACATCTATCTGTTCATGTTCAGAGATCCTCTTGAAACACAGTTTCTTACATCTGAAACACTATTAATACACGAATACCATTGTCAGAAAATGTAAAAGACTCGCAAAAAAGTTACTTACGTAAAATCAATTATTTTTTATTGATAGAGTAAATTATCCATATGATATTTACGTACCATAAAACTTAGAACAGATGGGAACCTCTAAGAAGTAAAAAATACACAGACAAGGGATTAATTCACATAGCCTTTGAACTTACCCACAGTCAGGTCCTATTTTTACAGCATTAATTTCTCTTCCACTGTGATTCACGTAACCAATTCCCTTCGTTCTGGTAGCTTTTATAACATTTCTTTTATATAGTTCCGGTGGCGCACCTCTCTTCTTCGACATTGTGCATAGATAATCCAAAGAAACGTGTTCTATAAACAAAACTAAACGACAACGTATACGCAGCTGCTACAACAATGCACACAGGTAACAAGATCACAGGCGTCAGATGTGCTGCCATCTGGCATGCATTCTATTCACTACATGAAACAAGATCCGAGTATGTTCGTTTGGTGCTGCCTTCTGCCATTTCTTGCAATAATAAGTCCTGGACTCATGTTGTTACTGCAAAGAACACGAAAAACTGTATGCCTGTAAAAGCACTAATATGTGTAAGACAAGTGTGATTTTTGCATAGATGCTGCACCTAAGTATCCTGAAGGCTTCTCTGCATACATCTAATTTTTGCCAAAAAGTGGACATGTTTGCGTGGTAGAGTAATTATTGAGTGCGATTACGTGGAGACAGAGTTTGTGCAGCCATCGACGACATAGTGTAACTGAGGCGGAATAAAGGGAACCGGCCTACATTCGCTGAGGCAGATGGAAAATCGCTTGAAAAACCATCCACAGTCTGGCCGGCACACCGGACCTCGACACTAATCAGCCGGGCGGATTCGTGCCGGGGACCGACACGCCTTTCCGCTCAGGAAACAGTGCGTTAGACCGCGCGGCTAGCCGGGCGGGCTCCCGTAATACATAGTTGAGTGAAACGAGTGCTACTTCAGATATATGTGCAGGAGAACGCCTGTAAAGTTTTAAAAGCAGAAGAGAGGTTGAACGAACGTGACTTTTCCCACTAATGCCGTAGTGTTTATTAACACTTCTTCTTAGTCACACAGATAGTTCCAGCCCACACAAAATTTCTGATATAGTTTATAAAGCATCACGAATAGCAGCGCACTGTGTGAGTTTAGTGACGTTTTCAGACCTGTGGCACCTTGCTTTGGGTAAACACTCGAAAACAGTTGTATAACTCATTGTAAGAAGAGGTTTCAACAAATGATACAGCCTCACTGGAAAAATGTCACCGTCATTCAACATATTTATGACTGTGATGCCCGTTGTGAAGAAGATGTAGGAGAGAGGTACTGGCAGAAATCAAACTATGGAGCGGGGTTGTCGGTCGTGCCTGGACACAGGTGATAAAAACATTGCTACGCAAGGCAGTGTTTCGGGTTTCATTCCCAGGTCCTAACAACAGCTTCAGTTTGCCAAGAAAGTCGCTTCATCATGTAGTCCAGTCAAAATGCATATATACCTTGCAAAAGGTGGGGTAGAAGATTTTATTTTTTTAACTCGTTCATATTATTGGAAAGGTTACAAAACCAAGTTTTGCCAACAAAATTTCTCTTGGTAAAACTTTCTGCAGTCAAAAAACTTCTAAAATTACGGACATTTTTCAGTTTTTTCAAAATATCTCAGTTTCATTTGCTCCTATCGCTTTAACGTCTATTTTCTTTTTCAAAGAGCACAAAATTCTCTACAAATTTGATTCTTACCATTTTTTTTCTACTCCCAGTATCTAAGGCGCTACAGCGCGTCAAAAAACACCAATTTTTCAAATTTTGAGCATAGTGGCAAGATACATTATTTTTGAACACTATTTTTTCAGTTTCTGTTTGTGTAGTATAAATACAACATGCATCATGCTATATGTTGGAATTTACCACCTCACTTTCAGGTATTCAATTTCTCTGTATGCAACATGAGGATTGCTGGGCACCCAACTACTGTGATTCTTACATCACTATCTGAAGTTCACTATGGGCCACCTCAGCCTTGGCATTTGTAAAACTATAAATATAAAAATACATCATTAAGATACATACACAGACACAAAATAAATTGTCTCACGAAACTGAACTATTATTAGTGCAATAGGCAACCTAGTTACGTAGGTAATTATTCTTGTGTATAAAGGCCACACAGTTGACATTAAAAATAAGTAGCTTTATTACAATTAAAATGCATTGTCAGTTACTAAAAAATGTTGACAGTTCTGGGTGTGTAATACTTGTAATATCGCACTTTAGCGCACTTGAGACAGGTATGAGCATCACTTCCAACGTTTTGATGGGCCAGGTTCCTCAGTGTCACCAGAAATACCTTGAGTTACGGATTCAGGATACATAGAGTTGATCCCAGATTGACCTTTTCTTTAAACAGCGAGTCAGCCTCAGCAAATTCGTTGATCTTGTCAGCGGTTCCTCAACATCCTCCATAACATCTTCTTCACTGTCTTCACATAAAAATTTTGGCACGTTTTGACAGTTGACCCTAATACATTTCTTGCAAATTGAAGAACATTTCAAACCCGCTTTTCTGCAGGAGCACACTCCGCCACAGTCCAGCTTACATGAGCGTGGAACAATGTGAAGAAGTGCTTCAGGTGCTGGATGTTGGCTCATTATAACGAATATTGGACCGTGGTCACTGTGATTTCAGCCCCATTTCTCAGGAGGTTCCCAGTTTCCCATCCAACTTTGGACTTGTTGGTAAGTCGGCAACGAATGATGTTGTGCAGCATCTTGTGTAGGTGGCAACCGTGCAAGATTCAGTTTGCTTTTTGTGGCAGACTTGGCGAATAGCTGGTACCGCAAATGGTCTAGTGTGTGGGAACTGCTGACACCTCCACTATACAATGCGATAGTAACCTGTTCTCCTGTTGTTATTATTTCTTCAGGCGTAGCATGTGGTTTATTGAACGTGCAAAGCGCTGAGGTTAGGTGTTCATTTTTCGCAACAATATTGCAGCACTTAATTTTTCCTTGACCAAAAAAAGCGGATGTTGCATCACATCCGCTAAAGACGTGAGTGAACGGAATATATTCACTGTCATACTTGTAAGATGCAGTGGAAAACCACTTGTCTTCTGCTTTTCCTCTTCCTGGCTTTAAGAAAAATAAGTTTTCAATGCCTTGCCCCAAACCGGTCACGAGCAAAAGCAGATCAACATCTTCTCCTACAATGACAACACTTCCAAAATCTTTGGTTCTTGAAATGGCAGATGTTACAATCATAACGTCAGCATCTTCTTGTGCCTGGCTTTGAAGCTGTTTCAGCTATCACCACATCGTCACCATATTTCTGGAAATGGCGAGCCTTGACAGTTCGAATATCAGGACGAGGTAATGTGGGTATTTGCTCTAACAGATCGTCCATAGAAAACTGACATTCTTCCGTATTGGTTTCCAGGTAGGCAAATATAGCCTCCATGCCTTCATCTACTTGTGTTGCAGGTCGGTAACCTCGATTCTGTCCAGTAGCTGAAACACGGTGAAAGAACTTTCTGTAGCAAAATCTGTGGTATCACCCATCTGCAGCAACCAAATCATTTACATTTTGAATCCGCTTTATCACTTGTTGACCAAATTCATCACCACGTCGTTTAGCCTGTTCTAATACTGTCGATTGCACTTCCAGTTTCATTACTTTGTAAACAAAATTTCGTTTGGCATATGGCAATCTTAACTGCTTGGTTAAAAAGTCATCAGAATTCCCTTTTGCAAATAAGAAGCATTTCTCTTTGAAATTGAACTGACCTTTTTCCTGCGACCGACGTAGCACGCCTGTTGGTTCCTGAGGCTGTCGAAGGGTAGCTGCTATCATTCTCTCATTAATGTACTTCTTGTAGCCTGCTTCATGCAACATCACTTCACTGAGCGTTTTCAAAAAACGGGTGTGGGCAGACTCCCTGCGTTTAGCACTACAATCGATAAGTGTGCTCTGAGGGGACTTAACATCTATGGTCATCAGCCCCCTAGAACTTAGAACTACTTAAACCTAACTAACCTAAGGACACCACACACCTCCATGCCCGAGGTAGGATTCGAACCTGCGACCGTAGCGGTCACGCGGTTCCAGACTGAAGTGCCTAGAACTGCACGGCCACACCAGCCGACTTCTTTTTCACATTGCGTCCCACTCACCACAGTTTTTTCGCAAATGAAACACAAATTCATGTCAGACATACTCATTTTCAGCACCACAACATATACTGAATGGAAGCCACTCCAAACTAAAGTCGAATATCATGTCGTTTTTGGAAACTCAGAATCTACTATGTAGGAATCAACATGGATTCCGGAAACAGCGATCGTGTGAGACCCAACTCGCTTTATTAGTTCATGAGACCCAGAAAATATTAGATACAGGCTCCCAGGTAGATGCTATTTTTCTTGACTTCCGGAAGGCGTTCGATACAGTTCCGCACTGTCGCCTGATAAACAAAGTAAGAGCCTACGGAATATCAGACCAGCTGTGTGGCTGGATTGAGGAGTTTTTAGCAAACAGAACGCAGCATGTTGTTATCAACGGAGAGACGTCTACAGACGTTAAAGTAACCTCTGGTGTGCCACAGGGGAGTGTTATGGGACCATTGCTTTTCACAATATATATAAATGACCTAGTAGATAGTGTCGGAAGTTCCATGCGGCTTTTCGCGGATGATGCTGTAGTATACAGAGAAGTTGCAGCATTAGAAAATTGTAGCGAAATGCAGGAAGATCTGCAGCGGATAGGCACTTGGTGCAGGGAGTGGCAACTGACCCTTAACATAGACAAATGTAATGTATTGCGAATACATAGAAAGAAGGATCCTTTATTGTATGATTATATGATAGCGGAACAAACACTGATAGCAGTTACTTCTGTAAAATATCTGGGAGTATGCGTGCGGAACGATTTGAAGTGGAATGATCATATAAAATTAATTGTTGGTAAGGCGGGTACCAGGTTGAGATTCATTGGGAGAGTCCTTAGAAAATGTAGTCCATCAACAAAGGAGGTGGCTTACAAAACACTCGTTCGACCTATACTTGAGTATTGCTCATCAGTGTGGGATCCGTACCAGATCGGGTTGACGGAGGAGATAGAGAAGATTCAAAGAAGAGCGGCGCGTTTCGTCACAGGGTTATTTGGTAACCGTGATAGCGTTACGGAGATGTTTAACAAACTCAAGTGGCGGACTCTGCAAGAGAGGCGCTCTGCTTCGCGGTGTAGCTTGCTCGCCAGGTTTCGAGAGGGTGCGTTTCTGGATGAGGTATCGAATATATTGCTTCCCCCTACTTATACCTCCCGAGGAGATCACGAATGTAAAATTAGAGAGATTAGAGCGCGCACAGAGGCTTTCAGACAGTCGTTCTTCCCGCGAACCATACGCGACTGGAACAGGAAAGGGAGGTAATGACAGTGGCACGTAAAGTGCCCTCCGCCACACACCGTTGGGTGGCTTGCGGAGTATAAATGTAGATGTAGATGAAACTGTAGGACCCTTATTGTTGTATGCTAATAGCTGTTAGCGCGCTGTGAACACTCACCAGAGATAATCGCCTTCCGCCCGCCAAAGAATAAATACGCTTTTGTCCGCTAAAGAACAATTCCTACATACTTTTTCTTATAAATGATCATTAACGTCAATCAACTGTAGAAAATGTACGGCACCAGCATGCAATCGTATTACTTATTGTAACATAAATAAACTTCACGCAATCCGACGTGAATGTGTTCGTAGTTACTGAATATGACGCTGTTTGTTCTGGCCCTGCAGCAGAGTGAGATGGTAAATGCCAATGAATAACATGATGAGTAATATGTTTATACTATACAAATAGAAACTGAAATAACAGTGTTCAAAAATTAGGTAATTTGCCACTTTGCTCGAAATTTGAAAAATTGGTATTTTTTGACGCGCTGTAGTGCCTTAGATACTGGGAGTAGAAAAAAGGTAAGAATCAAATTTGTAGAGAATTTTGTGCTCTTTAAAAAAGAAAGCAGACGTTAAAGCGATAGGAGCAAATGAAACTGAGATATTTTGAAAAAACTGAAAAAAGTCCGAAATTTTCGAAGTTTTTTGACTGCAGAAAGTTTTCCCAAGAGAAATTTTGTTGGCAAAACTTGGTTTTGTAACCTTTCCAGCAATATGAACGAGTTAAAAAAATAAAATCTTCTACCCCACCTTTTGCAAGGTACAGGCTTTTTTTCTGACAGTTTCACTGGACTAATGAGTCATTCAACATTTTCGTATCTTGCTCTTCACGTTATGTTACGAATCGCATCTAAAAAGCGTCATTATTTATTTTACACAGTTTGCCCTTTCCTATACCTGGCAATGTTACTTCTCGAGTTGCAAGGAGGCAAGGGTTTACCGCCAGTATCAGAAAAACTTCTAGATGAAAATGGTGAAACCATCATTTGGGTTGTAGCTGCATTACTTTTTAAAGAAGAATGAACACTCTGAACGAGTCGACTGCACTTAGGCCAGGGGCGGGCAGGAATCCTGCACGTGTGCGGTGCACTTGCACCCGTGCAGTTAACAGTCGTTCTGCGTGCACACAGGGGCAAGCTGGCCACCCGCTTACCTCCCCTCCCCTCCATACCTTCTGTCCGCTCATTCCCCTGCAATGCGTTTTGTTTCCTAGCTTGCTTTATTGAATGAAGGAATAAGATTAGTAGGAGTGCTTGAAAGATATCGTGGTTTGAAAGAGTACCTATTACCTACGATACGTTTTATTTAATTATCACAGTTGGAGTGGAACAAAATAAGGTTAGTAGGAGTGCTTGAAAGATGTGTTTTGAAAGAGTACCTATTACCTACGATACGTTTTATTTAATTATCACAGGTGGAGTGGAACAAAATTTCTACATACAGACAAACGCAAACAGTTACTTAAATTTTCATCACTGATGTTTCCTCTTAACCGACACTTACTAATTCAGCAAATGGTTTTCCGGCTCTCGCTATATTAAGTGTAATGTTATAACTTGCACCTACCGCTGGGCTATTATTGTTGTCGTCCTGAAAAATTGAAAACAGTGCTCCATAAAATGTTAAATCAGTTAGATGAGAGACATGACGAAAGGATGTCGCAGATCCCTCGTGACCACAGCAAGTACGACAGATTCATCTAGTATCGTCAGATCGCTCTTCTTAAGCTCAGTCAATTTCCCCATCCGCTCAGAATCCGACAATAAATTGTACTCGTCCTTGTGAAATTTGTTGTAATGGCCTTCAATACTAAACTTCCGCTGACCAGCGAGAATACTGCCACATATTAAACATTTAGAATTTTCACGTTTTTGCACAAAGAAAAAAATCATTCTCCCATTACTTTTTAAAAGATAGCAAATCTCCGTTTCCTTGTTTCACTCTGCATTTTCCGGTTCTTGAAATACAACGTTCACTACGTGGTGGTCGCTACGCATCGACGTCCGCGGCTTAGCCTGGTACTACACTGCCGCAACCTGCCGGCTGTCGCCACTGCCCCATTCGACGATTGCACGCGAGCAGCACACGTGCAGCGCTGTGCGCTCATGAGCCACGTGCAGCGCTGTGCGCTCATGAGCCGCGTGCAACGTTTGCCCGCCCCTGACTTAGGCCCTACAAGTTAGAGTCAAAATAGTGGCGCAAAGTTGGGATCTTTCACTCAACTCTCTCGTGCATTTACATAAAGATACTACACTTTTTCACGTAAAACTACAGTGCATTTCTTATTTCTTGAAGTTGAGTAGATGTGAGTTCTATTTAAATATGTACATTTAAGCTCTGAAAGGGGTACACCCAAGTCTCCCAAAAACAGAGAATGAAAATGTCAACCAAAAAAGACTGCCCATATATCACTGCCCACGCACCAGATATTTTCGTAAACCTAGTGTAGTTTTACTGCCGTTGCCTTGTAAGTAGTGCTCTATTATGACATTGCGTTCCAGCAATTTTTATTTAGAGTACATGCCGGCACGGTAACTCTGCGTGTTCGGTCAGAGGGTTAACTGCCCTCTGTAATAAAAAAAAAAAAAACTGAGTTAATGGATCAACGACGGCCGGTCGTGTGTGGCCGAGCGGTTCTAGGCGCTTCAGTCCGGAACCGCGCGCCTGCTACGGTCGCAGGTTCGAATCCTGCCTCGGGCATGGATGTGTGTGATGCCCTTAGGTTAGTTAGGTTTAAGTAGTTCTAAGTTCTAGGGGACTGATGACCTCAGACGTTAAGACCCATAGTGCTCAGAGCCATTTGAAACCTTTGATCAACGACGAACTGAACGGGTGTCTTGCGACGTCCGCCCCGAACGAAAACGAACAAAATGAGATTAAAAAAAAAAAAAAAAAGATAGCTGAATGGTCTGCTTGAGGATTGCCGTCCTACGGGCCCGGATTCGATTTCCGGCTGGGTCGGGGATTTTCTCCGCTCAGGGACTGGGTGTTGTGCTGTCTTCATCATCATTTCATCCACATCCGGCGCGCAGGTTGCCCAATGTGGCGTCGACTGTAACAAGACCTGCACCCTGGCGGCCGGACCTACCCCGCAAGGGGCCTCCCGGCCAATGACGCCAAACGCTCTTTTCCATTTTCCACACCATTACAACGTTCCTTTTCACAGATCGCGGCTTCCCGCTTATGCAACCGAAGAGATAACAAAAAGCAACAGACAGCACAGACAGAAATGTCGTAGATTGTTAAAAAAATTGGGAAAAAAATCGAAGCGAGGGTAAACCACAAGTATCTGAAAGTAAAACCGAAAATTTTTTCGTGGTATAAAATGCAAATGCCCACAGAATAGTGAAAAATAGAAACAGAACAATCGCGGATGACGATTCTTTTAAATTTCTGTAAAATAAGAAACTAGCGTTGCCGGAGTATCTGGATAGTCTGTTATAAAGATTTACTTCATCACATACTATTGCTTTCGGCACCTCACGCACTAGGCAAGACCGCAACATGAGACGTTGATGAGGTTGATGTGCTGTGAGAGTTTGCATGTACAAATGCTGGACGAAAAGCTCACAAATACGACCCATAACTAAGGAGGCACGCTTTTGCTTGTTTCGGATAGCATAAACAATGGCCTACCTTTATCCTGTCGACTCTTCTTGCGAGGCCTACCACAGTGACGCCATGCCGGAGCAGAGCTTGCGTTATGGCAGCGCCTATGCCCGCGCTGGCGCCTGTAACCAGTGCAACGCGACCTGTGTACCTCTCCATAGCGCTATCGCGGCTCATCTGGTACGACTCTGCAAAACACACCCGACTTGTCGCTCTCCGTATTCCGAAACAGCTGACCTTGCATGCACACTGGCAACTTTCTGGTTCGTCGCTGCTTATGCAGCGTGAAATCCTAATAGAATTATGTAGCACACTTCCCTCACTTGTTCGGTATATGGGATCCTGTTAGCTCACCATATACTAGTAGTCTTGGTATCACGGGGACTTTCTACGTTATTTCATGCCGTCCTATATTTGACTCTGCTACTTAGAAAAAATTGCTACCGAAGCTGGGTCATCCCTTTCCTCTATCGGAACATGACTTGATTTTATTGCATCTCATGATGCAGTTAAAATGCTGCGAAACTAGTCGTGCCTATAAATAAAAAATGGAAATGAGCGTTTGGCGTCATTGACCGGGAGGCCCCTTACGGGGCAGGTCCGGCCGCCTTGGTGCGGGTCTTATTACATTCGACGCCACATTTTTCTTATCTCATTTTGTTCTATCTTGTTCGTTGAATTTGTTCGTGGCGGACGTCCGATGTCACTCGTTCAGGTTGTTCGTTGATTCGTTCACTCAGGATTTTCTTTTTTTTTAATTGCATAGGGTAGCTAAACCCTCTGACCGAACACGCTGAGCTACCGTGGCGGCTATATTGGGTGACTTTCGCGCCGGATGGGGATGAAATGATGATGAAGACAACACAACACCCAGCCCCTGAACGGAGAAAATCCCCGACACAGCCGGGAATCGAACCCGGGCCCCGACGGCAGTCCGTCACGCTGACCATTTTTTTTTAAATCCCATTTTGTTCTATATTGTTGGTTGAATTTGTTCGTGGCGGACGTCCGATGAACCCGTTCAGGTTTTTCGTTGATCTGTTCACTCAGTTTTTTAATCACAGAGCGTAGCTAAACCCTCTGACCGAACACGCTGAGCTACCGTGCCGGCGACCATTCAGCTATCGGGACGGACGTGCCTATAAATAGAGGACTTACAACTGAAATGGTCTTGTCTTCAAAGAGATAGAACTATGGCGCAATAGCATTCGAGATTTAGAGCTTTCTCTGATAGAACCGAGTCTTAGTAATATAAAATAAAGGATAAATTTTAACAAAACAGTCGCCGCATTCTGTGACGACTCTTTCTTCAATACAACATGTGTTAGTAGCACAGTGATGAGCGTCACAACACTTGAACTGCTCTGCGGAAATACTACATTCTGCTTGAATACAATAGTGAAGTTCAAGGGCATGTAGTATGCAGTAATTATACACAGATGAAGAAGTTTACACAGGAGAAACTAGCGTGAGAGCTGTATCAAACTAAATTTCGTCCTGGAGACCACAAACAACAATATAATATAGCAATGCAATTATACACGGAAGTGTCAGATAAACTGGTATAGGCATGGGTATTCAAATACAGAGATTTGTAAACAGGCAGAATACGGCGATGCGGTCGGCAACACATATATAAGGAAATGGTTCAAATGGCTCTGAGCACTATGGGACTTAACATCTATGGTCATCAGTCCCCTAGAACTTAGAACTACTTAAACCTAACTAACCTAAGGACAGCACACAACACCCAGCCATCACGAGGCAGAGAAAATCCCTGACCCCGCCGGGAATCGAACCCTGGAACCCGGGCGTGGGAAGCGAGAACGCTACCGCACGACCACGAGATGCGGGCATATATAAGACAACAAGTGTCTGTCTTCAACGTGACAGAAGTGCAACCCTTCCACAGATTGCTGCAGATTTCAATGCTTGGCCATTAACAAGTGTCAGCGTGCGAAACATTCAACAAAAGATCATTGATATGGGCTTTCACAGCCGAAGGCCCACTCGTGTACACTTGATGACTGCACGACACAAAGCTTTACGCCTCGCCTGGGCCCGTCAACACCGACGATGGACTGTTTATAATTGGAAACATGTTGTCTGGTCGGACGGGCCTCGTTTCAAATTGTATCGAGCGGGTGGACGTGTACGGGTACTCAAGCAACTTCATGAATCAATGGACCTGCATGTCAGCAGGGGACTGTTCAAGTTGGTGGAGGCTCTGTAATGGTGTGAGGCGTGTGCAGTTGGGGTGATATGGGACTCCTGATACGTCTAGATACGACTCTGACAGGTAACGAGTAAGTAAGCATCCTGTCTGATCACCTGCATCCATTCATGTCCATTGTGCATTCCGACAGACTTGGGCAACTCCAGCAGGACAATGCGACACACCACACGTCCAGAATTGTTACAGAGTGGCTCCAGAAATAATCTTCGTGTTTGAAACACTTCCGCTGGCCACCAGACTCCCCCCGACTTGAACATTATTGCAACGTGCTTTTCAGAAGAGATCTCCACCGTCTCGTACTCTTCCGGATTTACGGACAGCCCTGCACGATTCAAGGTGTCAGTTCCTTCCAACACTACTTCAGACATTAGTCGAGTGCATGCCACGTCCTGTTGCGGCACTTCTGCGTGCTCACGGAGGCCCTACACGATATTAGGCAGGTGTATCAGTTTCTTTGGCTCTTCAGTGTATTAGAGATTGAGAGGTCGGTATTCGGCATTTATGGTCAATACACGCTAGAAAGCTAGACAGTAAGCTATTTATTGTGTTCCTCGAAGAAGAATTGTTTCTTGAAAATACTGTGGAAAACTATTTCTGGTTATTCACAGTTATGTGCTAGAATGGTGGAAGTAGGGGATCGCACTACCTGGCCTTAGCTCAGGACCTTTAGGTGTATGTAGTTTGTCCCTGATCAGTTGGGCAACGCAGGTAGTAAGATGGGGTACTAAAGATAGTGAATGCGTAGTTCATGCGCAACATAACAGTGAGGCAACAGCAAAGTGGAAGAACGAAGGAATAAAAAATACTGAAAAAAAAACGAAAGGTCAAATGTTTTGTAGAATGAGTCGTCTAAAAGTAAGAAATGAAGCAGAGTAGAGGAACATTTGGCACTCATTGGAGTGATGCTCGAAATCAAGTACAGCAATAGGATAATTGTTACTCTATCCTACAGTGAACTTTAATTTCTGTCACCGCCTCATTTACTGTATGATTTAGAACGTCATTCAAAGCCACATAAATGTTTCTCTCGTCTGCTTTATTTCTAACGTTTAGGTAAATCATTTCACAACACATTTGACAGGTATTTTTTTCAGTTTTTTTTTTTAATTTTCACGTTTCGTTCAGAAAGCATGAAGTACATAATATTTTATTTCATTTTTAAAAATTTAGCATCTGATTCAAAGGCACCCAATTCAAAAATCAAATAACACACCAAAGCAACCTTTTGCAGGCAAAATAACTAGCCTTGGACATGTGAACGCGTGACACCATTTGGTTTCCTAGCATCTTCTGTTCTAGAAATATCCTGAATGTAGTACGAACTTGCTTCGCAGAAAGCCGTTTGGATAGTTAAATACCACACTAATGTAACTTCTTATGCGAAAAATAACTGGGCCTTGAGGAGAAAAACTTGTTGACACATCGTCACACTAACAGCACCCGTTCGTGAAATATTTTTCCCTCTAATCACTAATTAAATCTTTCTTAATTACTCTGAATACTTTCAACCAACTTTTTTTGTTTAAAACCAGACTTCACGATAGCCTAGTCTGATACCCCAAGTGTCCACTCCCCACTCTTAGCTTGGATACGAAAATTCGGACAATAATCTACAGGGCAATTTCTTGGGAGTCTTGATCCGCTGCGTTCAAACATTTGACAAAAAATAATAGTTCATCTTCCAAGTAGCACACAACAACCACTGCTTGGCAGAACAAGATAAGGTTGCAGTGTATATATACACAGACGGGAACGTTGTGTAACGTGGACTCAAACGAACTCTCTCTCTCTCTCTAGCCAAGGCCGTTATGCATCCAATTGCTGTGGCGCACGCTCCAGAATCTGCACATACATCTAACACCGCAAGGCACCTTACAGTGTACCAGTTTCACGATCCCTTGATGCCTCAGAGTGTGTCCTTTCAACCGATCTCTTCTTTAGTCAAGTTCTGGCAAAAATTTCTTTTTTCTTCCAAAATCGATTCAGTAGCTCCTCAGTAATTGCTCAGTCTGTCCACCTAGTCTTCACCAGTCTTCTATAGCACCAGATATCAGAAGCTCCTATTCTCTTCTTGTATGAACTACTTATCGTTCAGGTTTCACTTCCAAACAAGGCTACACTCCAGCAAATACCTGCACAAAAGAATTCCTGATATTTAACTTAATATTAGTCGTTAACAGACTCCTCTTTCTCAAAAAAGCTTTTCGTGATATAGCCATTTTGCGTTTCATGTCCTTCTTCTACCATGCTCACTTATTCTCCAGTCTAAATAGCGAAACTGATTTACTACTTTTGGTGTTTAGTTACCTAATTGATATCCTTCACCTTCGTCTGATTTATTTCGCCTACATTCCGTTACCCTTGTTTCCATTTTGTTTATTTTCATTTTATAATACCTTTTCAGGCACTTTCCATTCCGTACTGCTGCTCATCAAAGTCCTTTGCCGCCGTTGACAGAATTACAATGTTATCGGCTAACTAAAAAATGTTTATTTCCGTTCGCTGAACTATTATTCCCTCTCCAAATTCCTTGTCGGTTTCCTTTACTCTCTATAACCTACAATTTCTTCAGTTTTTTTCCCATTGTGATCTTTTCACTAGATACACGAGGGACGTTCATTAAGTAAAGCTACACTTTTTTTTCTGAGAGCAGGTTGGTTTTATTCACCATTCCAGTACATCATATTATTACATCTCTTTAGGCTACAAAACCTTATTTTTCAACATAATCTCCGTTCAATGCGACGACTTTACCCCACTTTACTGGTAGGGGCCGTACTGGTGGACGTCAGAACCAACGTCTTGCTACATTAGTAACCTCCCCATCATCCACATAAAGCTTCCTGCAGAGTGCATCCTTCATTGGGCCGAAAAGATGGAAATCGAAAGGTGCGAGGACATCAAACAGAATAACCGCTTCAGAGTCCCAGAAGACGGTCACTATGACTTTACAAGCTGAAGGTGCGGCTTTCAACTTTTTCTTTGACTGGAAAGTTGCACAGGTCACACCAATATTCGAGAAAGGTAGTAGGAATAATCCACTAAATTACAGGCCCATAACGTTAACGTCGATATGCAGCAGGATTTTGGAACATATATCGTGTTCGAACATTATGAATTACCTCGAAGAAAACGGTCTATTGGTACACAGTCAACATGGGTTTAGAAAACATCGTTCCTGTGAAACACAACTAACTCTTTATTCACGTGAAGTGTTGAGTGCTATTGACACGTGATTTCAGATCGATTCCGTATTTCTGGATTTCCGGAAGGCTTTCGACACTGTTCCACACAAGCGGCTCGTAGTGAAATTGCGTGGTTATGGAATATCGTCTCAGTTATGTGAATGGATTTGTGATTTCCTGTCAGAGAGGTCACAGTTCGTAGTAGCTGACGGAAGTCATAGAGTACAACAGAAGTGATTTCTAGCGTTCCCCAAGGTAGTGTTATAGACCCTTTGCTGTTCCTTATCTACATAAACGATTTGGGAGACAATCTGAGCAGCCGTCTTCGGTTGTTTGCAGATGACGCTGTCGTTTATCGACTAATAAAGTCATCAGAAGATCGAAAAAAATTGCAAAACGATTTAGTAAAGATATCTGAATGGTGCTAAAAGTGGCAGTTTACACTAAATAACGAAAAGTGTGAGGTCATCCACATGAGTGCTAAAAGGAACTCGTTAAACTTAGGTTACACAATAAATCAGTCTAATCTAAAAGCCGTAAATTCAACTAAATACCTAGGTATTACAATTACGAACAACTTAAATTGGAAGGAACACATAGAAAATGTTGTGCGGAAGGCTAACCAAAGAATGCGTTTTATTGGCAGGACACTTAGAAAATGTAACAGACCTACTAAAGGAGACTGCCTACACTACGCTTGTCCGTCCTCTTTTAGAATACTGCTGCGCGGTGTGGGATCCTTACCAGATAGGACTGACGGAGGACATCGAAAAAGTTCCAAGAAAGGCAGCACGTTTTATATTATTGCGAAACATGGGAGAGAACGTCACAGAAATGATACAGGATTTGGGCTGGACGTCATTAAAAGAAAAGCGGTTTTCGTTGCAACGGAATCTTCTCACGAAATTCCAATCACCAGCTTTCTCCTTCGAATGAGAAAATATTTTGTTGACGCCGACTTACATAGGGAGGAACGATCACCATGATAAAATAAGGGAAATCAGAGCTCGTACGGAAAGATATACGCGCGCTATACGAGATTCGAATAATAGAGAATTGTGAACGTGGTTCGATGAACCCTCTGCCAGGCACTTAAATGTGATTTCCAGAGTATCGATGTAGATGTAGATGTAGATGTAGATGTAGAGAGTGGGTGTGGCGCCACTCCATGGACTGCCGTTTTTGTCCAGTTCGAAGTGATGAACCCATATTTCATAGCCTGTACGACATTCGACAAAAAAAATTGCCACGATCAGACTCGTAATGCGCAAGCAGTTCCACACAGATGTTCCTTCTTTGCTCTTTATGGTCTTCTGATGCGCAGCGAGGATCCCAGCCGGCACACATCTTTGAATATCCGCTCTGGTGGGCGAATGTGTCACCTCTTCGAACAGAGGCGCCCAGTTGAGCAGCGAGGTGTTTGAGTCTGATCCGTTGTTCACCTCGAATGAGAGGGTCCGCAAATTGCAACACTGCAGGAGTCACAACTGAAGGGCTTATTTCAATAGTGGTAAAAGTACATTTTTGTTCATATTGAGATACAGAGTCCTAAATGACCGCTGAAAAATCTCCAGTTGAGATAGCCTACCATAAATATTCAAGCATATGGTTTCTAGCTAGAGATGAACCTTTCTCTCTGTTTGTTTGGCTCATTAATTTCAGAAGCATTATAGACAGAAAAGTGGAGGTAATGGACTTGTACCACTATTGAAATAAGCCCTTCAACTGTTACGACCGGCTGGCACGTCAGAGATCGGTTATGTTTACGCGGCGGCTTTGTGGCAATGATGAAAGATGCCTCGCCCAACGACTCACCGTGATTTTGTTCAATAACCGGTCTCCAAAGAAATTCTGCAAGAGCCTATGAATATCTGTGGTGCTCTGGTTTTCCGGCAGAAGAAACTCAATCGTAACTTTCTGCTTGGAACGCACCGCCGTTACAGACGTCATTTTGAAAGCTACGTGTAGCGCCAGCAGCTATCGGAACTTCGTGAAACTGTAGGGGCTGAAGCGGAAATATTCCACGATGTGTTGCTTTACATATTGAACGCCCCTCGTATGTGGGATAGATGTTGCCTGGCTCTTCTTAAGCGTCAGCTCTTGTAATTTTTTTGAGATACATCAGTCTGACGTACAATACGTAACTGGTAAGATTCCCACACTGACTAACAAACTAATTCCACCTGGTACAGTTGCCACAGTGATAAACAATACCCAACAATTGGTCAAACGAGGGTTTTGTCGTGGGTCATTAAAATTTTCTTAGGATTCTTCCAATGAATCTCGGTCTGGAATATGATTTTCCTGTAATTATTTTTATGCGGTCATTCGGCTTTAGGTCCCTCTGTATGGCTAGTGCCAGATATTTTACAGTTGTTAGCTACTACAAACAGCATAGTGAACGCATTATTGTGGGCAAGATAGACACGAAGCCCACGGCTACTACAGTAGTACAAGTTACATGCCAACTAGCTCTGCAGATGACGAAGAAATTGAAGAAATGTATGACGAAATAAAAGAAATTATTCAGATAGTGAAATAAAAGAAATTATTCAGATAGTGAAGGGAGACAAAAATTTAATACTCATGGGTGACTGGAATTCAAGCATAGGAAAAGGGAGGGAAGGAAACGTAGTAGGTGAATATAGATTGGGGCTAAGAAATGAAAAAGGAAGCCGCCTGGTAGAATTTTGCACAGAGCACAGCTTAATCATAGCTAACACTTGGCTCAACAATCATAAAAGAAGGTTGTATACATGGAAGAAGCCTGGAGATACTGACAGATTTCAGATAGATTATATAATGGTAAGACAGAGATTTAGGAACCAGGTTTTAAATTGTAAGACATTTCCAGGGGCAGATGTGGACTCTGACCACAATCTATTGGTTATTAACTGTAGATTAAAAATGAAGAAACTGCAAAAAGGTGGGAATTTAAGGAGATGGGACCTGGATAAACTGACTAAACCAGAGGTTGTACAGAGTTTCAGGGAGAGTGTAAGTGAACAAATGGCAGGAATTGGGGAAAGAAATACAGTAGAAGAAAAATGGGTAGCTTTGAGGGATGAAGTAGTGAAGGCAGCAGAGGATCAAGTAGGTAAAAAGACGAGGGCTAGTATAAATCCTTGGGTAACAGAAGAAATATTGAATTTAATTGATGAAAGGAGAAAATATAAAAATGCAGTAAATGAAGCAGGAAAAAAGAAATCAAACGTCTCAAAAATGAGATCGACAGGAAATGCAAATTGGCTAAGCAGAGATGGTTAGAGGATAAATGTAAGGATGTAAAGGCTTATCTCACTAGTGGTAAGATACTGCCTGCAGGAAAATTAAAGAGACCTTTGGAGAAAAGAGCACCACTTGTATGAATATTAAGAGCTCAGATGGAAACCCAGTTCTAAGCAAAGAAGTGAAAGCAGAAAGGTGGAAGGAGTATGTAGAGGGTCTACACAAGGGCGATGTACTTGAGGACAATATTATGGAAATGGAAGAGGATGTAGATGAAGATGAAATGGGAGATATGATACTGCCTGAGGAGTTTGACAGAGCACTGATAGACCTGATTCGAAACAAGGCCCCGGGAGTAGACAACATTCCATTAGAACTACTGACGGCCTTGGGAGAGCCAGTCCTGACAAAACTCTACCATCTGGTGAGCAAGATGTATGAGACAGGTGAAATACCCTCAGACTTCAAGAAGAATATAATAATTCCAATCCCAAAGAAAGTAGGTGTTGACAGATGTGAAAATTACCGAACAATCAATTTAATAAGTCACGGCTGCAAAATAATAACACGAATTCTTTACATACGAATGGAAAAACTGATAGAAGCCGACCTCGGGGAAGATCAGTTTGGATTCCGTAGAAATGTTGGAACACGTGAGGTAATACTGACCCTACGACTTATCTTAGAAGAAAGATTAAGGAAAGGCAACCCGACGTTTCTAGCATTTGTAGACTTAAAGAAAGCTTTTGACAATGTTGATTGGAATACTCTCTTTCAAATTCTGAAGGTGGCAGAAGTAAAATACAGGTAGCGAAAGGCTATTTACAATTTGTACAGAAACCAAATGGCAGTTATAAGAGTTGAGGGACATGAAAGGGAAGCAGTGGTTGGGAAGGGAGTGAGACAGGGTTGTAGCCTCTCCCCGATGTTATTCAATCTGTATATTGAGCAAGCAATAAAGGAAACAAAAGAAAAGTTCGGAGTAGGAATTAAAATCCATGGAGAAGAAATAAAAACTTTGAGGTTCGCCGATGACATTGTAATTCTGTCAGAGACAGCAAAGGACTTGGAAGAGCAGTTGAACGGAATGGACTGCGTCTTGAAAGGAGGGTATAAGATGAACATCAACAAAACCAAAACTAGGATAATGGAATGTAGTCTAAGTAGGGTGATGCTGAGGGAATTAGGTTAGGAAATAAGACACTTAAAGTAGTAAAGGAGTTTTCCTATTTGGGGAGCAAAATAACTGATGATGGTCGAAGTAGAGCGGATATAAAATGTAGACTGCCAATGGCAAGGAAAGTGTTTCTGAAGAAGAGAAATTTGTTAACATCGAGTATAGATTTAAGTGTCAGGAAGTCGTTTCTGAAAGTATTTGTATGGAGTGTAGCCATGTGTTGTTGTTGTTGTGGTCTTCAGTCCTGAGACTGGTTTGATGCAGCTCTCCATGCTACTCTATCCTGGTCAAGCTTCTTCATCTCCCAGTACCTACTGCAACCTACATCCTTCTGAATCTGCTTAGTGTATTCATCTCTTTGTCTCCCTCTACGATTTTTACCCTCAACGCTGCCCTCCAGTGCTAAATTTGTGATCCCTTGATGCCTCAAAACATGTCCTACCAACCGATCCCTTCTTCTAGTCAAGTTGTGCCACAAACTTCTCTTCTCCCCAATCCTATTCAATACCTCCTCATTAGTTACGTGATCTACCCACCTTATCTTCAGCATTCTTCTGTAGCACCACATTTCGAAAGCTTCTATTCTCTTCTTGTCCATACTAGTTATCGTCCATGTTTCACTTCCATACATGGCTACACTCCATACAAATACTTTCAGAAACGACTTCCTGACACTTAAATCTATACTCGATGTTAACAAATTTCCCTTCTTCAGAAACGATTTCCTTGCCATTGGCAGTCTACATTTTATATCCTCTCTACTTCGACCATCATCAGTTATTTTACTCCCTAAATAGCAAAACTCCTTTACTACTTTACGTGTCTCATTTCCTAATCTAATTCCCTCAGCATCACCCGACTTAATTCGACTACATTCCATTATCCTTGTTTTACTTTTGTTGATGTTCATCTTATATCCTCCTTTCAAGACACTGTCCATTCCAATCAACTGTTCTTCCAAGTCCTTTGCTGTCTCTGACAGAATTACAATGTCATCGGCGAACCTCAAAGTTTTTACTTCTTCTCCATGAATTTTAATACGTACTCCGAATTTTTCTTTTGTTTCCTTTACTGCTTGCTCAATATACAGATTGAATAACATCGGGGATAGGCTACAACCCTGTCTCACTCCTTTCCCAACCACTGCTTCCCTTTCATGCCCCTCGACTCTTATAACTGCCATCTGGTTTCTGTACAAATTGTAAATAGCCTTTCGCTCCCTGTATTTTACCCTTGCCACCTTTAGAATGTGGAAGAGAGTATTCCAGTCAACATTGTCAAAAGCTTTCTCTAAGTCTACAAATGCTAGAAACGTAGGTTTGCCTTTTCTTGATCTTTCTTCTAAGATAAGTCGTAAGGTTAGTATTGCCTCACGTGTTCCAACATTTCTACGGAATCCAAACTGATCTTCCCCGAGGTCCGCTTCTACCAGTTTTTCCACTCGTCTGTAAAGAATTCGCGTTAGTATTTTGCAGCTGTGACTTATTAAACTGATAGTTCGGTAATTTTCACATCTGTCAACACCTGCTTTCTTTGGGATTGGAATTATTATATTCTTCTTGAAGTCTGAGGGTATTTCACCTGTCTCATACATCTTGCTCACCAGATGGTAGAGTTTTGTCAGGACTGGCTCTCCCAATGCCGTCAGTAGTTCTAATGGAATGTTCTCTACTCCCGGCGCCTTTTTTCGACTCAGGTCTTTCAGTGCTCTGTCAAACTCTTCACGCAGTATCGTATCTCCCATTTCATCTTCATCTACATCCTCTTCCATTTCCATAATATTGTCCTCAAGTACATCGCCCTTGTATAAACCCTCTATATACTCCTTCCACCTTTCTGCCTTCCCTTCTTTGCTTAGAACTGGGTTGCCATCTGAGCTCTTGATATTCATACAAGTG
The DNA here is from genome assembly GCF_023864275.1 of Schistocerca cancellata. NCBI lineage: Eukaryota > Metazoa > Arthropoda > Insecta > Orthoptera > Acrididae > Schistocerca > Schistocerca cancellata. Next base: position 267,135,964 of record NC_064627.1, read on the forward strand.
GTTCTCTTCTCTCCAAAGGTCTCTTTAATTTTCCTGTAGGCAGTATCTATCTTACCCCTTGTGAGACAAGTCTCTACATCCTTACATTTATCCTCTAGCCATCCCTGCTTAGCCATTTTGCACTTCCTGTCGATCTCATTTTTGAGACGTTTGTATTCCTTTTTGCCTGCTTCATTTACTGCATTTTTGTATTTTCTCCTTTCATCAATTAAATTCAATATTTCTTCTGTTACCCAAGGATTTCTATTAGCCCTCGTCTTTTTACCTACTTGATCGTCTGCTGCTTTCACTACTTCATCCCTCAGAGCTACCCATTCTTCTTCTACTGTATTTCTTTCCCCCATTCCTGTCAATTGTTCCCTTATGCTCTCCCTGAAACTCTCTACAACCTCTCGTTCTTTCAGTTTATCCAGGTCCCATCTCCTTAAATTCCCACCTTTTTGCAGTTTCTTCAATTTCAATCTGCAGTTCATAACCATGAGATTGTGGTCAGAGTCCATATCTGCCCCTGGAAATGTCTTACAATTTAAAACCTGGTTCCTAAATCTCTGTCTTACCATTATATAATCTATCTGATACCTTTTAGTATCTCCAGGATTCTTCCAGGTATACAACCTTCTTTTATGATTCTTGAACCAAGTGTTAGCTATGATTAAGTTATGCTCTGTGCAAAATTCTACGAGGCGGCTTCCTCTTTCATTTCTTCCCCCCAATCCATATTCACCTACTATGTTTCCTTCTCTCCCTTTTCCTACTGACGAATTCCAGTCGCCCATGACTATTAAATTTTCGTCTCCCTTCACTACCTGAATAATTTCTTTTATCTCGTCATACATTTCATCAATTTCTTCATCATCTGCAGAGCTAGTTGGCATATAAACTTGTACTACTGTAGTAGACATGGGCTTTGTGTCTATCTTGGCCACAATAATGCGTTCACTATGCTGTTTGTAGTAGCTAACCCGCACTCCTATTTTTTTATTCATTATTAAACCTACTCCTGCATTACCTCTATTTGATTTTGTATTTATAACCCTGTAATCACCTGACCAAAAGTCTTGTTCCTCCTGCCACCGAACTTCACTAATTCCCACTATATCTAACTTTAACCTATCCATTTCCCTTATTAAATTTTCTAACCTACCTGCCCGATTAAGGGATCCGTAGAACGCCAGTTTTCTTTCTCCTGATAACGACGTCCTCTTGAGTAGCCATGTATGGAAGTGAAACATGGACGATAAACAGAAGACGACATACGGTCTGGAGCGGGCAAGAGTTCCATGTCGGAGGACAACTGGTCACGGGAAGCGATCAGTGGCGCAAGACCCAGGGAGGCGCCCGGCGGTTGCAGCGACGCGTCCACTGCGGGCGTCCCCGGCGGGAGAACAGGCGGCGGCGCGTCGCCATGGGGCAAAATGGAAGGCAGTGTCGGTAACACCTGGGGCTGAGGCGAGCCAGTAGATGGGTCCCCAGGGCGCCGACCGGACGGCACCGTCGCTGAAAGCCGACGGGGAGCGGCAGATCCCGTGCGACGACAGAGGCGCAGCTGTGAGATGCTGTCGCACTTCACCAGAGGCCCCCAAAACCAGATACATAGTGCGGCCGAGGCAGCGGAGAATGCTCCCTTCGAGCCAATGCCGTGATCCTCGATAGTGGCGGTAGTAGACAACGTCGCCTGGGGCAAAAGCAGGTGTCTGCCGCTGCACAGGAACCGGATGCGGCGGATGTAGCAAAGACATCAAGGTTCGATGAGGGCGACTGTGGAGCAACTCAGCCGGCGAGCGACCATCTCGGGGCTGAGAGTGATACGAGGACAAAAAGAGAAATAACGCGTCCTCCCGAGAATGCGACTCTTTCAACTTCAACATCTGTGACTTGAAAGTCCTGACCAATCGTTCAGCGGCACCGTTTAACGGTGGCGAAAACGGCGCGGACGTCAGACGTTGAATACCATTGGCCTTACAGAATGACTGAAATTCTTCGGACATGAATTGTGGGCCATTGTCGGAAACAATAGTCTGTGGAAGACCTTCAATGCAAAAGATAGCAGATAACGCTTGGATGGTGGCAGATGACATCGTGGAAGACATCCGGACAACAAAAGGAAAATTACTGAATGTATCTACCACAACCAACCATCGAGCATTCCAGAATGGAGCAGCAAAATTGATGTGTAAGCGTTGCCAAGGAGAAGTGGCTTTTGGCCATGCAAAGAATTTCCGCGGTGGTGCTGATTGTTGTTCGGCAAACACCCTGCAAGAAGAGCACATATTCGTAATCGCGTCATCGATTCCGAACCAAGTACAGTGCTGACGAGCAAGTTGTTTCGTTCTCACTATACCCCAATGTCCTTGGTGGAGAAGCTGTAAGACAGAGGACTGTAACGAACGTGGGACCACGATCCTGGACTGATCATTATCAGAACGCAACAGCAAAACACCACGTCATACAAAAAGTCTCTCCTTGTGAGCAAAAAATCGGCGAACCAACGGATCCCCGATCCGTGACTTTGACAAGGGCCATTGCGTAGCAACAAAACGCAGAACGGTAGCATGGACTGGGTCGGCAGCTGTGGCTGTAGCTACAAGACGAAAATCAATTGGAAACGATTCGACCACATCATTGGTTTCCGAATCAATAAACATGCAAGCAAGTTCGGAGGAATCGAATGCTCTATCCTCAGCAACAGGCAAACGGGACAACGCAGCGGCGTTTCCGTGCTTAGCAGTGGACCGATACAAGATATCGTAGCGGTACTGCGAGAGGAAAATAGACCAGCGAATGAATTTCTGCGCTGTACGTGGAGGCACAGGCTTGGTCGGATGAAAAAGCGATTGCAAAGGTTTGTGGTCTGTGATGATGGTAAAGTGACGACCATACAAGAAATCATGAAACTTTGTAACACCAAATACGAGAGCCAATGCTTCTTTCTCGATCTGTGAATAATTTCTTTGCGCAGACGAGAGCAATTTGGACGCAAAGGCAATAGGGCGATCGTGCGAACCATCTTTGTGCGCAAGCACAGCTCCGATCCCGAAATCCGATGCATCCACCATCAACAAAAGGGGCTTCCGGGGATCGAATGGCGTAAGGCAAGTATTGGAAAGCAACGCCGATTTCAACTGGCGAAAGGCGCGTTCGCATTCCGTCGTCCAGACGAACGGAACACCTTTACGGTGTAAGCGATGAAGCAGAGGTGAAATGGAAGAGGCCTGTGGAACATAGCGATGATAATAGTTAATTTTTCCCAGCACACTCTGTAGCTGCTTCAAATTCTGTGGCGAAGGTTAGTCTTGTATGGCACGGAGGTGCTCGGGACTGGGATGTATGCCTTGGGCATTGAGTACATGTCCCAGGTAGGGTAAGTCACGAGCAAAAAACACACATTTGTCCTTCAGCAAGCGAAGACCATTTTGTCGCAAGACCTGAAATAATGTGGTTTAATACAATTTGTGTTGTATCCAAATGCGACCCGTGCTTCAATCAGCTGATGTGGCAATATTTTGTCACCTGAAATCTGAATGGAGAGATGCTGTATATAAGCGGAAATACAAAACTGGCAACAATGATGTAACAAAAACTGTATTTGGTCCATTGCTTGAGACTGTTTTCAATGAAAAGGTTACTCCTGAAACAGTGAAAAGTGGTTTAGGAAGTGTGGTCTTTTCCCTTACGTTCCTGATGCTAGATGTATGTCCAGCAAATCTAGACGTTGTGCATGTGTTATAACATGTGGTAATGCAATAAAACATCATCATTTGGTGTTGAACAACTTTTGCATTTTGGATCTTTAATGAAGAGAAACTGAGCAATAGAATTCCATGCAGCAGAGAAAATTCGATGGGAACGTGATTCAGGAGCAGAAGAATTATTTCAGGTCTGGCGTAAAATTCGTGCTACATGTATATTACGTCCTACAAATAAAACTACAGATGCTAACATGCCACCTCTGCACTTAGTTGGTACAGAACAATCCATCCCCATATCAGAAAATCCAGCAGGAGATCCTCAAGTCTTACTTACAGCACAATATCTTGTGACTCAGAAGATGAAACAGGAGCTCAAGATACAATACAAGAAAATGCCAGTTCAGATCTTTCTGAGCCATCTCCAGTCAACACTGAAGCAGATACTCTAAAACACGATTCATCTCAATCATCTCAGAAAAACAGAATCAGTCAACATTTTGCTAATCATTTTACCTGGCCTACTGAAACCTCTATCAAAGTTGGAAGGAAAAGGCAGTACATACCATATGCAACAACATTCACACAGTGGCAAGAGTGGAATAAATCAAAAGAAGACCTAAAAGCCAACACAGAAGCTGCCAAATGACTTAGAATCAAACAAAGTAAAATGGCAAAACAGATGAATGCGAAAAAAAGACAAGTAAGGAAACTGTTTCCAGAGACCCGAGACCAAAAAAGAAACCTGTAAGAAAAGGCAATTCAGAGTCAGAATTCCGCAGTGATTAATGGAGTCCTAGTCAAGACGCATCAGAAAATTACCCTGGCAGTAATAAAAACCTTCGTACCACTGAGAAGAGACATAACACTGGAAGACCTGTATTCAAAGAAGGAAAGTTTGCTTTGATCCTGTTCCCAGGCCAGAAAAATAATAATAAGTATAAATTTGTGTGCACTGTTCAAAGAGTTACTACAGAAGAGGGCATTGAGGTAATGGGTTTTAAAAGCTGTGACGAAAGAAATACATTGTTTAAAACTGATGCGGATGATGTAAGCACAGTTCAGTCTTCACAAATTTTAGCAATATTTCCATAACGCTCTATTAATTCTACAGGAGGCACACTGTGTTACAAGTTTCAATGTCTTGTTGATATTGGAAAACTGAAATTAAACTGAACAGACTTGTGTAAAGTTTATTGATACGTGTTATATTGTTTTATTTCACTGAAAAAGTTCTTCAATATGTTAATGATTTATGTAAGTGTTTTAAAATTAAGTTCCCAGGTATAATTACATAATGATCATCATTTTGTGAAACTGTATGATCAACTATTGGTAATTCTTGTCCACTGTAACTGAAATTCAGAAAATGTAGGGAACAATCATATCAAGGTTAATGTATGTATGTAATTCTTTACAGGAAACTTTTCTCTGAGATATTACCAACTTAGTCCTTCATAGATGTTCTACAAATCAAATAAAGGTAAAATCAAATTGTTAATTGATCAACTAATGGTTGTATCGCCCTATATGTGGAGTGTAGGTGAGTGTATTGGATGTGTGTGCAATGTAAGGTTCTGTTTGGGCCGCATAATGATGATGATATGGAACAGGGTGAAACCCAATGCCAGCACATAGGCTATTCCTCTCGAAAAGTACCAAAGGGCTACTGAGCTTAATGTCCCCATCCAGTGGACGCATCACCATCAACAGCGTCACATGTCTTCACTTCATGGATTTGTAATTTAATTCAAGACATTGGCACAAAGGTTGGTGATCAGGAACTTTACACCACCTCTTCTTCTCTTGCTGACTATATATCAGTAGTGAAAGCTTCATCCTCCCTCAGGATTCAAACTTGCACACTTCCTACTCAAGTGTCACAGCACCAGTACAAATACACTCCTGGAAATGGAAAAAAGAACACATTGACACCGGTGTGTCAGACCCACCATACTTGCTCCGGACACTGCGAGAGGGCTGTACAAGCAATGATCACACGCACGGCACAGCGGACACACCAGGAACCGCGGTGTTGGCCGTCGAATGGCGCTAGCTGCGCAGCATTTGTGCACCGCCGCCGTCAGTGTCAGCCAATTTGCCGTGGCATACGGAGCTCCATCGCAGTCTTTAACACTGGTAGCATGCCGCGACAGCATGGACGTGAACCGTATGTGCAGTTGACGGACTTTGAGCGAGGGCGTATAGTGGGCATGCGGGAGGCCGGGTGGACGTACCGCCGAATTGCTCAACACGTGGGGCGTGAGGTCTCCACAGTACATCGATGTTGTCGCCAGTGGTCGGCGGAAGGTGCACGTGCCCGTTGACCTGGGACCGGACCGCAGCGACGCACGGATGCACGCCAAGACCGTAGGATCCTACGCAGTGCCATAGGGGACCACACCGCCACTTCCCAGCAAATTAGGGACACTGTTGCTCCTGGGCTATCGGTGAGGACCATTCGCAACCGTCTCCATGAAGCTGGGCTACGGTCCCGCACACCGTTAGGCCGTCTTCCGCTCACGCCCCAACATCGTGCAGCCCGCCTCCAGTGGTGTCGCGACAGGCGTGAATGGAGGGACGAATGGAGACGTGTCGTCTTCAGCGATGAGAGTCGCTTCTGCCTTGGTGCCAATGATGGTCGTATGCGTGTTTGGCGCCGTGCAGGTGAGCGCCACAATCAGGACTGCATATGACCGAGGCACACAGGGCCAACACCCGGCATCATGGTGTGGGGAGCGATCTCCTACACTGGCCGTACACCACTGGTGATCGTCGAGGGGACACTGAATAGTGCATGGTACATCCAAGCCGTCATCGAACCCATCGTTCTACCATTCCTAGACCGGCAAGGGAACTTGCTGTTCCAACAGGACAATGCACGTCCACATGTATCCCGTGCCTCCCAATGTGCTCTAGAAGGTGTAAGTCAACTACCCTGGCCAGCAAGATCTCTGGATCTGTCCCCCATTGAGCATGTTTGGGACTGGATGAAGCGTCGTCTCACGCGGTCTGCACGTCCAGCACGAACGCTGGTCCAACTGAGGCGCCAGGTGGAAATGGCATGGCAAGCCGTTCCACAGGACTACATCCAGCATCTCTACGATCGTCTCCATGGGAGAATAGCAGCCTGCATTGCTGCAAAAGGTGGATATACACTGTACTAGTGCCGACATTGTGCATGCTCTGTTGCCTGTGTCTATGTGCCTGTGGTCCTGTCAGTGTGATCATGTGATGTATCTGACCCCAGGAATGTGTCAATAAAGTTTCCCCTTCCTGGGACAATGAATTCACAGTGTTCTTATTTCAATTTCCAGGAGTGTAATGTTACTTCTGCTTATTTCACTCTTTTCTGTTCCAAAGTTAGAGTCCCTAGAAGAAATGCAGATGATTCTTCCTTCTAGTAATGTATGTCAGTTTCTCTACTACTCTTTAAACACACTGTATTTTTAACAACAACATTTCATAAGAAAATAAATCTAATCTGTTAATTAATTTCCAATCACTAAAACAAATAGGCCTACCTACAGGATGACCAAATATGGTCCCACACAAAATTCTCATCACTTTATTTTGTGCAATGAATACTTTTTGCCAAGGTGATGAGTTACCCAAACATATTATCTCATAGGACATAACTGAATTAATATATGTTAACTACCTGATTTCCAGAACGAATTTTCACTCTGCATTGGAGTGGGCATGGATTTGAAACTTCTGGGTGGATTAAAATTTTGTGTTGGATCGGGATTCAAATGTGGGACCTCTGCCTTTTACAGGCAGGTGCTCTACTGACTTAAGTTATGCAAGCATGACTCATTATCTGCCCTCACAAATTTATTTCTGCCAATATCTCATCTCCCACCTTTGAAACCAGACAGAGGTTCTCCTTCATACCTTGTGGCACTAGTACTCTCGATTTCTATGTTCCCAAAGTTGTCAATTCTTCTTTCAGCATGAGTACCTGAAGCTAAATGTTTTAACAAGCTTTTTGAGTTTAAGCTTTCATTAATATGCACACTAAGAATTTTGATCTATCCACCCTTTTTTGTTGGTAAGCTACATTAATGATAAGTGAGGTACTTTTATGATACATAACTGGAAAAGGTGCTTCTTTTCCAAAATTTAAAACTAGTCCACTCATGAAAAATATGTTAGAGCTTTAAGATCATTTTTTTCTGTGTTGATGCTTCTTTGCTCAGCCCGACTATGTTTGTATGCTCTTTGCAAAAGAAACAATTCTGCATTCTGATTCTAATAAATGCCAGGTCAGTAACATAAAGCAAGAACAGTACTGGGCCTGTTTGAAATTTAGAGAATGCTCATTGTGATTTCTCCCCATGCAGATTATGTCATGTCCCTATTTGCATTACTTGAACATCAGAGTGTAACTTTTTGCATCTCTTTCAAAATGATGGAGCACAGCAATCAGTCATTTCCTTTAGGTTTTATTCATCAGATCTAGATTTCAGCTAGTGCCTAGCAATTATCAATGCACTATTTCATAGTTTCAAAGCACGTCCTAGTACGTCAGTCCCGTATTGTTTGGGCTTCTGCCACAGTTCGTTCAAGATTCATTTCTTAATGTGGAGTTAAACCAGGCATATAGTGAACAATGTATCCCATAAGATCTTAATTTTTATAATATAACATTATGATTCCTGCAATCGAACACCTTCAGTAAGTCACAGAAGATACTAACTGGTAATACGTTATCAATTATTTATTTTATTATGTACTCAGTGATACCATAAATAGCTGCCTCAGCACAGTAGCTCTTTTGGAAGCCAAACTGTGATTGCCTGCAGAACACCATTATGGCACAGACGAGTCGTAACCCTCAGATACACTAACTTCTTAACAATTTTGGAAAACATTGTAAGGGGTGAAGTCAGACTGTCTGTGGAGTCACCTGTCTTACAGAGAGATCCATCAATGACATATTTTAATCTGTCTCTGGAAATGCCGTAAACTGAAGATGTATGATACATGTGACAATGAACATCACATATTATTGGGCCATAGATGTTTAGTGTCTCACCAGAGGTTACACAAACTTCATATGAATTTTTACTTTGGAAGGTCATTATGATATTTGTTATTTTGGATGGGGAAGTACATGCAGGGTAGCTGACAGCACCAACGCACTGCTTCCTGGACTCGAATGAGCCTGGCAGATTAACAAGGCGGGCCGGTCTGCCAGCCAGCCTGGATGTGGTTTTTAGGTGGTTTTCCACATCTCACTATGTGAATACTGGGCTGGTCCCCACATTCCGCCTCAATTATATGACTCACAGACACTTGAAAATGTTCGCACTATTCCATGGCTTACACCAGAAGCAGACAGTTGGGTACACTACTTACAACCCCAGGGGTTCTGGGTGGCGTCAGGAGGGGCATCTGGCCACCCTCTGCAACTAACACTGCCAAAACCATAATAATAAGGCTTACAAGTGGGACCAAGGCCTCACGAAAAGAAGAAGAAGATTTTGGATGTGGAAATGTGATTTCACTAAATTTGCTTCTTTCATGTAATATTGTCCTCTATCTTCTGAAATTCTTGAACCAATGTTAAAAATGATTTATGAAATGTATCTGAAATACACTGACTGTCTTTGATAATTCCTCCATTCTCTTTAGTTGAGGAAGTGTCATATTCTATGACTTCTTTCCATGTCTCTGTTTTGACAATATTCTGTGTTCATCTAATTTAAATTAGATAATGCTGATGGTATTAGATTAGGAAACAAGACACCAAAGGTAGAGGATAAGATCTGTAATTCTGGCAGCAAAGAAACTGATGACCCAGAAGTAAAGCGTATACAACATAGACTGCAATACCAAGAAAAGTGTTTCTGACGAAGAGAAATATTTTAATACCCAATATAAATTTAAGTGTTAAGTAGTCTTTCCTGAAAGTATTGCCTGGAGTGTAGCCTTGTACGGAAGTGAAACAACAGAAATGAAAAGAATAAAAACTTCTGAAACTGGTGATGCACAAGAATACAGTAGATTAGATGGGTAAATTGGATAGCTAATAAAAAGGTGTTAAATTGAGTCAGGTAGAAAACCTCTTTATGGCAAAACTGGACTACAGCATGGGATGGGTTCATAGGACACATTCTGAGGCATCAAAGAATAGTTATTTTGGGAATGGAAGGAAGTGCTGGAGCTAAAAACTGTGGATTGCATTAGTTATGTGGAGGTGAAGAGACTTGCACCTGACAGACTACGTCAAACCAGTCTTCAGATTGGAGACCAATAGACAGTGCCAAAATTGACAACATAACATAACACAAATATTAAATAGTTTCTCTGACCATGACTGGCAGCTGTTGAAAATGCATTATGTAAGCCTAGCTAACAGGAGTAATTTTATCAATAGATTTGTAACATTAATCAATAGTGAAAACCTGCAAAATTTTGGTAGGCATTTGCAAAAGCTAGAATAGAGCACAATAAACCAATCTAAAATTGTCAACAATAAATTTACCCTATTCTTGAATGCACTTGCTACCCTTTTTGAAGGTTTATTTCCTACGTGAATTTCAAAAAGTACCAACTTGAGAGGTTGCAGAAGACAACAGCTTGTCATGGAAATTAAAAAATCCTGCAAAACAAAAAGAGAAGACTTTGTACTTCACTCAGAAATTCTAGTACATATCACGATAGGGAGCACTAGAAATTGTACTGTAGCATCCTAAAGAGAGCGGTCAAAAAGTCAAAGACTCTGTTCATTAAATCTGAAATCAACAGTTAAATTAAAAACAATCTGGAAGGTGGTAAAAAAGGAGACAGGAAAAGTTCAAAGGATACAGACAGTACTGAAGTTTGTCATAATTTCTGCATGGAAAATGAAATTGTTGCAAATATCTTCAACAAACATTTTTTGCCAGAAGCTGTTGAAACTGGTTGCAGAGGTTCTACAGCTGAAGCCCTGGGCCTTCTACAAAAATCAGTTCAGAACAAAATTATCCAGATAAATACAGCCAACATCACAACTTATGAGAATGTCAAGGTGATGAGACAAACGAAAAACAAAAATGACTGTTGTGGACAATGTATCATTCACAGTATGGAACAGCACTGTAAATTTATTATTAAAACTCCATGTCACATAATTAATGAATCTCTAAATCAAAGTGTTGCCCTCAATAGACTCAATTATGCAGTTTTCAAACTACAGTTAAAGAAATGGTAACTTACCAAAATCTTTATTAGCCAATTCAACAATATGATAAGTCCGGTATGCGATGATGTCTCTGTCGACGAAACTTTCCAGGCCAGGAACGTTGGGAATACCAGTACCACCATGCACAATGGCTACAGTAAGCCATCCATTACCTTGTGCAAATGTATCATTATTGTCTATACTGAAGTTAATTTTGCAACCATGAAAGATACATGGACCATCGACCAGTGCTGTTGCAGCAATAGTTCTTATGGCATTTTTCTTCTTGTCTGCGACAGATGTGGTTAACTCAATGTTCTCAATTGTTTTGTAAACTGTTCTTCGCGCGCGGCGGCGGTAGCGTCTGTACGTCATCGTAGCGGCGTCCAATGCCGTTGCTTGTGCGGCAGCTGGCACACGACTGATAAGTGCGCCGCTACAAAACAATTGAGAACATTGAGTTAACCACATCTGTCGCAGACAAGAAGAAAAATGCCATAAAAACCATTGCTGCAACAGCACTGGTCGATGGTCCATGTATCTTTCATGGTTGCAAAATTAACTTCAGTATAGACAATAATGATACATTTGCACAAGGTAATGGATGGCTTACTGTAGCCATTGTGCGTGGTGGTACTGGTGTTCCCAACGTTCCTGACCTGGAAAGTTTCGTCGACAGAGACATCATCGCATACCGGACTTATCATATTGTTGAATTGGCTAATAAAGATTTTGGTAAATCCTCATAAATGTCTACCTCTGCCCTATCCTTGTACACACGCATTTCCAACTACCAGCCAATTTCATAGTTTTTCTAAAATCCTACAAAAGTTGACATATAAGTGGCAGCCACATGAAAATGAGACACAAGGGGAAAAAAAGTAAGTGAACTGTTTATTATTTCAAAAGTATCCACAATAACTGTTAATACGGTCAATGTTACAAAAAACTGTTTGTGGGTGCCTATGGAACCATGATTGTATCCTGGCATGCACCTCTTTGTACGATGCAAATTGACGGCCACGAATGTCTTCAGGGCCCACATGCTGCAAGAGGTGCTTCAACTACGCCACAGAAGTTTCTATCCTCCATACAGTCCTGATTTCTCCCCAAGTGATTTCCACATTTTTGGAGCCCTGAAGAAAGACATTTGTGGCTGTTGATTTGCTTTGGATGAAAAGGTGCACACCTGGGTACAATCATGGTTCTATACGCAACCGCAAACATTTTTCCAAGAAGGCACTGATCACCCCGTTTCGCAGTCAGATAAACTTATTAACGGTTGTGGCAATTACTTTTGAAATAATCAACAGTTTATTCACTTTTTTCCATTTGTCTCATTTTAATTTGACTGCTCCTTGTAGAAGAGGGTCATGAGTCATCTTAATAAGCCTAATATCCTTAATAAAAATCAGTTTGGATTCCAAAAGGCTATTTCAACTGAATAGGACATTTTTTTCATTTGTCAACCAACTAATGGATCCCATAAACAATAAAATGGCACTACTTGAAATCTTTTGTAACCTGTCTAATGCATAAGACAGTGTAGATCAGAAGTATTAACACTATGGCTTAAATATTAAAGCAGGGGTACAGCTCAAGTCATATCTAGATAACGGGAAGCTGAAGGTAGCATTGAATAATTCAGTGACGGCACCTCCCTGCTTTGAATGGGCACAGTGAAATGTGGAGTACCACAAGGCTCAGTGCATAATCCCTTATTATTCTTTATCTTTTCGATAACCTGCCATCATGTATGAGGCTAAGAGCACACTTTACCCTAATTGCAAAAGACCTAAACACTGTAACTGACAGAACATCCAAATGCAGTTTAGATAATATCGCATCCACTGTATTCAGAGAAGCTCTAGATCAGTTCATTTCAAATCACCTGTCCCTCAGTATTAACATGATCCAGTTCCACACAGCGCACAAGAAAAAGTGAAGATAATTAAATATCATGTGGTGGCAAAGACACATTAAGAGTTGAGGATTACAAATTGCTGGGATTATATATTAATATCAAACTAAATTAGCCAGTTCAAATCCTTGACCTGTATGAAAGAACAAATTCAGCAGCATTTGCTGACCGAATTCAACAGCATTTGCCATTCATTCAACTGCATCTGTTTGTGACTTGGAAACAATCATAGCTGCTCACCTTGGATATATATATAGGCTCATTTTAGACTTGCCTCAGTTAATATTTTTGAAACTTTCTCCAAAATCTTCCACTCTTTTGTCATTAATCACCCTCACTGTTTTCTTTGAGAGGTTCCAGACCATAAATGCAGCTAAGTTGTGTAATGTGGCTACCTGTACAACATGATACAGTAATCCATCTGGCCTTGGATATGCATTTGTTTGTTCAACGTCTGCTTGTCAGATGATTATATATCAGCATACCACGAGCTTGATCAATTTAAGTAGGGAAGCTTATGACTGATAACAAATTGCAAATGGTTGGTAGCATCTCTGTCACTTTTGCACTTTTAAAACACTTATCTTAAAATCACCACAAATCAATACTACTACCATCAGTAAACGTAGACAAGGAGACAACATAAGATAATACCACATTATCACTATGAGTGCCCAGCTGCAGAATACTTACAACAAAAAATTAATACTAATAAAACTGCATTCTTCAGATAAATGACACAAAATGTAAATAAATTTCTTTATGGTTTTACGACTGAGGTACATATCCACTGGTGCTGAAATATTGACAAAATCTGTCACGAACATCTATTGCACTCAATGACACTTGGACTTCTCTTTGTTTCTGGATGCTTTGCAAAATACAGTCCTTATTTCAAGAAGCACCTTCTACTTGCCCTTGTCCAGTATTCACAAAGTTCATGCTCGACAGATACATGCTGTCTGCTTCATCTATCAAGAAATTATGCAATAGACAGAGTGTTTGAATAAGCAGTTCAGTTTTTCCTGTAGGTAGCCTCATTGTACGTAACACAATTCTGAAGCGGTGAGCGAGAATACCAAAAGCACTGTCAACTACATGTCTTGCCCTTGATAATCTACTATTGAAAATTTTTGGCTTTTCACCTTCACAGTGCTTGTATGCTTTCAAAATGTATGGCTGAAGGCTAAAAGCATCACCCGCTACTACTACATAAGGTACTGGAATACTGCTACCATTAAGAACTTTTTCTTGAGGAATATGGAGCCAATTTTCTTGTAGTGCAATGCCAATTCTACAATTAAAGAATACGTCTGTATCACAACCTAAATTGCTACAAATCGTATCCATAAGTGTGAAACGATACCGTGCAGCCACAACAGCAAGCAAAACTACGCTATCAAATTTCTTACTATCAGAAGGGCCAACACACTGTGATGGTGAAAATGCAATATGTTTCCCATCCAGAGCACCTGAAAATAAAATACATGAAACATGAGATGGTTATAGTTCAATGATTAGTTAGATTAGAATACAATGATTAGTTAGATTATAATACAAATTTGACCAAAAAGGTTTCCATATACTGCACTGTCTGCTCAGTAACTGGAATTAAAAAAACACTTTTTCACTTTGCATTCATTTGTACACCTAGTAGCTCACCTATGCAATGTGGAAACTGCCATAAATCATCAAACTCTCTTGCAATTACTTCCCATTCTTTTTCTGTTGTTGGAGCCTGCAACATAGTAGAAATGAAAGAGTAACTCTTGCATATTTTACCTGCTGATTCCGTAAGACATAGTGCATACGTACCTTTAAATATTTCCCTTTCAATGTGGTACAAATTGCGGAACACACTTCTGTAACTATTTTTGAAATACATGGTACAGAAATTCTGTGAGCAACTGACAAACTCTGGTAGGTCTCCCCTGTTGCCAGATACTGCAATGTTACTGCCAGCCTGTGGCACCATGAGATAAAAAATGTATCAGCACACCAACTAATTTAAAAGCACTTAGAATTTTTTGTGCGGAGTCATCAACATGACAGCTTTTGCAAATGTCAAATACATATGGGTCTTAGTATTACAGGCAGTAGCTATAACAATCAATACAATGCATGTGAAAATACATTACAGTCTTTAGACATATTAACAGAACAAGAGTCATTAATTTACCATGTACCATAAATTCTTAATTTTATAAAATCGTCTTGGTGGATTATTAAAAAATTCTGAAACATCTTTAAAAAATATGGCTCTGAGCACTAGGGGACTTAACTTCTAAGATCAGTCCCCTAGAACTTACAACTACTTAAACCTAACTAACCTAAGGACATCACACACATCCGTGCCCGAGGTAGGATTCGAACCCACGACCGTAGCTGTCGCGCGGTTCCAGACTGTAGCGCCTAGAACCGATCGGCCACAAAAGCCGGCTGAAACGCCTTACGCCTAGCTTGCATCACTGGGCACTTAATGTTTACTGATTTAAAATTCGTTTCGTGAATACAGGCACTTTCCAATGAAAAGCTTTTTTTCAGTTTTGGTATGAAATGTTTTTTGTAACTAGTTTTTGGGAATTTGGCAGACTCGTCAGCCGATTGGTGTGTGAGCTCCTCACTACGTGCCTAAACGAAGAAGGGAATTTAACGTACCTGTGGCTCGGTGAAATTGAGTCTCTCATGACTGTGTCTGCCTTGCGAATATGACGGTCAATCAATGACAGTAACTTGTGAAAACATGCACAATCCATCCCCACAAATCTGGAGAATTCAAGAGAGTCTTCTGGTCTCTCCCCATTCATTAATGCATTATAAATTTCTCTTCCTTCGTCTCCTCTTCTTTGCAGCCAAGGTTGCACCCAACAACGTTTAGTTTTCTTTCGACGATCTTTCCTCCTTTTAACTAAAATGACTAGAGCTAATGCCGCTGCCGCCAAGACTTTTTCTGTCATCTTTTCTTCTTCTCTAAATGCATGTAACTGAAGCTTTAGGTGTTGTACGGTTAAAACCTGGTATCAGACATGCTAATCGCAACTTATGTTAAACTAAAGAATACACGACAAAAGAAATTAGATCACGGCCTGTAACACCGTTCATTCACGAGAATGTTGTGTAAACAAGTTCGTGCTTTGTTTACAAACATTACCAACCAGGGCAGGCAACGTCTATGTACTGAAAATCTTTATTTGCACCTGTGCACCTCGTAATCACGGTGCGGATGTAGTATGTCCCACACAATTAAAGGCACTCGTGTATGTGCATGTCTCTTCCTCAGCATGTGCATGCGAGTGATTTCATTCACATCTGTGTTGACACTGGGCGCATCTATTTTCATGTGGGGCGAGCTGCAGCCGCACGGAGATGAGCCGCAAGTCCCACAGGCTTGCTCATTACCACTAATGCCTGAGTGAGCAGGGATTCACAATACGTTTACCCTATTCCTTTCCCGTAGCTCACAAGGACTTTGTGGCATTCTACCACGATCTTTGATCTTGTTGCAGAGGCTGCCAGTACTTTCAGGGCTGCTTGGCTGTCTGGATAAATGAAAATGCTACAACCTCTGTAGCACCTCCACACATTCTCCTCCATGCACACCCTGATAGCACATGTTTCTGCTTGAAACACAGTGGCCATCTTCCCTAGAGAGATTGCAGTCTTGAGCTTGGCTGCACCCCATACACCCCGGCCCCAACACCTTGGTCTGTTTTCGAGGTGTCAGTGAACCAGACTATGACCCCAGTATGGTGTCGAAATTTGTTCTCTCGGGGCTCTCTACTTCCAATCACTTCACTGAAAGGCTTGTTGAAGCAGCTGGGAGTTATTATATAGTGAGCCGGCATTTCCCCAACCATACCTATGTCTATTTTAGTGTGAGATTCTGGATACCCAGTGAGTTCCAGTTTTTTCCAGTCTTTAACCTGTGTGCTCCAGATGCTGCCTCCATCTTTATCCACAGGTGTAATGGGGGCATGTCCAGCATGGTTTCCATCCCAGCAGTGGGTTTACTGCTAATTCTGCCTGTAATTGCTAAGCAGGCCAATCTCTGCACCTTAGCAAGCTCCTTAGCAGTTACCTGCTGTTCTACCTTTTTCCACCACACTGTAGCCCGATAAGTGATCACAGGTCATACTACCAGGGTGTATACCCAGTACATACTCTTGGGACTTAACTGGGTGTTGTGTGATGTCCTTAGGTTAGTTAGGTTTAAGTAGTTCTAAGTTCTAGGGGACTGATGACCATAGATGTTAAGTCCCATAGTGCTCAGAGCCATTTGAACCATCTTGGGGCTTAAGCCCCAGTTTCTACCACAATCTCTCCTGGTACTCAATAGAGTACCTTTCGCCTTGGAACAGGTGCTCCTTACATGAGCGGTCCATAGTAGCTTCTCGTCCAGGGTTATCCCTAGATATTTCACTATC
Source organism: Schistocerca cancellata (assembly GCF_023864275.1). Lineage (NCBI taxonomy): Eukaryota > Metazoa > Arthropoda > Insecta > Orthoptera > Acrididae > Schistocerca > Schistocerca cancellata. Next base: position 267,153,166 of record NC_064627.1, read on the forward strand.
CCTTTCACTGGTAGAGTTTCATCGAGAATCTTGAGATTCCAATATATGTGTTGGATCTGGTTCCTCGTAACTGGTACTACAACAGTCTTCTTAGGACTGACCCTTAGATCCTGTTTCCTGCACCAGTCTTGCAGAATGTTGAATGCTACTTGTGCCATACCTCTGACAGTACTTGAAAATTTGCCAAGTATTACTATGACCACATCGTCTGCATATCCCTGGCAAAAGTACCGTCTAGAGTTTAATTCTACAACGAGTTCGTTCACCACAAGGTTCCACAGTAGAGGGGACAGGGCCCCTCCTTGTGAACAGCGTCTGGTGGTGTTGATTACCACTTTTCCTTGCATCATGGTGGCTTCTACCTTTCTACCACTAAGCATGACTCTAATCCTACTGCAAATGGTGGTCTCCAAGCCATGCACCTCTGCTGCCTTCACTATGGATTCGAAGTTATTGTTGCTAAAAGCTCCTTTGATGGCCAAGAAGATACAGAGGACTATTTCCTGAAAGTGTAGTGCTTTCTCCACCTTCCCAACAAGCTGGTGGAGTGCTGTTTCACACGATTTTCCTGGTTGGTATGCATGTTGGTTTATGTGTAGAGGGACCCTAGTTAACCTCCACTCCATAACATGTATGTTGACCAGTTTTTCTGATGTTTTAAGAATAGAGGAGGACAGACTGATTGGTCTCGTATCCTTGGGCTTGGTATGATCAGTTCTCCCTGTCTTTGGAATGAAGACAATCTTCACTGCCCTCCAGACATTATGAGTGATTCCTGCTGCTAGGCAAACTCTAAATAACCTGCATAAGAATCTTAATAGGTTCACCCCTGCTTCTTGCAGAAGCACTGGAAAAATTCCATCTGGGCCAGGTGACTTGAACGGTTGGAATGTCCATACTGTCCATTGGATTTTACTATGGTCAACACATTCTGTGGCAGATTCCCAGTTCTCCCTTCGAATGCCTGAAAACTGATACCTCACAGGGATCTCGCCCTGGACTATGTTGTCTGTCATAGTACATTGAGGAAAATGAATCTTGAGGAGTGGTTCCATCGATTCGTGTGCTGTCCTTATATACTTCCCATCCCCTTTCCTTAATGTTCCTCCTGGATTAGTTGGTATCATAGTGAGGATTTTGTGAAGTCTGGCCTGAACAGCCATACCCTCCACCTCCTCACAGAATACCCTCCAGGACACCTGGTTTTCTGCTTAATTGCAAGATTGTATTAAGGGCCTCCCGATATTCTGCCCATTGTTCTTTCCTTCTCACAAGGTCAAACAGTCTTCATATTTGTTTCATCTGTGATTCCAGGTTCTTGTTCCACCAAAATACATTCCTATTCGTGCACTTCTTGGTGATTGAGCAGTTGTCATGGTACAAGGTCACGATGGCAGAGGTCACTGCCTCTGCTATCTCCTCAAACTCTACTGGGTCGCTTATTGAAGTACTGACTTCTGACAGGCTTGAGTCAAGGTTCCTGCTATACATCTCCCAGTTCGTTTTCCTGGGATTCCTATAGGACATGGTCTAGACAGACCCATTTCAACCTTGAACTTAATATACATGTGGTCTGATGAGGCTGGCTCTAAAACCACATGCCACTGTTTGACATAACTAACCATCAAAGTGGAGTTGGGTGTTATTTGGGGGAGGAGACAAAACTGCAAGGCCATTGGTCTCATCAAAGTGGAACTGAAGGTTATGTCAGTTAACTCTTCCCTTATTATATTCCTAAATGTAGGTTCCTTGCTCCTATTGAGGATCTCTAAGTTATTAGCTAGAAGAAATTCTAGAAGGTTATCACCTCTACTGTTGGTGTCAGTGCCTCCCCACACTAAGCCGTGGGCATTAGCATCGCATCCAACCAATAGCTGGTCGCCCTGTTGTTCACAGGCTTCCGCCAGTCTCCTCACCTCCTGAGAAGGAGGAGCACTGTACTCGTTATGGAGGTGTGCCGAAGCCATTACAAACTCCCTCATGAGTTTCCACATCCTGATGGTCACTAACTCCCTAGAACAAAAGTCCACCATTGGAATGAACGGGATTCCATTTTTTACATAAATACACGTTCTTGAGTTTCTTATATTTTTAGCACAAACCAGCTTACCTCCAGTGCCGCCGAGGCGTGATACATCCCCTTTATGGCAATAGGGTTCCTGAATCAGGGCCACGTCCACTTCCTGTCTTCCCAGAAGACGATTCATGACAGCAGTGGCCCCTTTAGTGCATTGATGATTTATCTGCAGCGCAATCAGTCTCCATCTTGCTGCCACTGTCACTTCTGATGTCTTTGATTACCCAGACGGCAATCTGTGAGAACCCCAAGAATAGTCTCAGATCCTGTTCCTGCATTGCCTTCAGGGACTTCTCTCCGACTTCCACCACAAGGGTTTGGCTGTTTGATGCAACCTTCTGGTTGTTTATCTTCCAATCCTCTGTCGGGACTTTTGGGTTTTGAGACGCTATTTCCACAATCTTCTTGAAGAGAGCCATCTGTACGAGCTCCTCCCGCTGCGAGGTGATCTTGACCTGTGGACAGCCTTGCTGGATAACCGCCATTCTAAAAACTGAGACTGCAGTACTATAGGTCTGTTTCCCTATTTCTTTCCTCAGCTTTTTCTGGGTATACTTATCCTGAGAAGAGGGAGTCTTAGATTCCTCCCTTGTTCTCTTACTGTCTACCCTCAATGTAGAAGGGGTTTGTACACCTCCTTTGCCCTGGGACAGTCGTTTTTTGGAGGTCTTGGGCTCAAGCCCTTTTAGTTCACTGCACTTTTGTTTAGTAAGCTACTCTCTTCCTCCCTTTAACTTTTGTTCTCTAAAAGTTTCCTCCTCTGTGCGCCAGACAAGTCTTTGATCTTAATCTGGACCAACTTCTTAGTAACCATTTCCACTTCTTGAACAAGTCTGTCCGCCTGTTTAATTGAGAGGATGTTTTCCATCGGTTCCAGCCCAGATGTTTTGGTGTCTGAAGTCTCAATTTGTCCCTCAGTATTGCTGTTCTCTTTTGTGTCCATTTTGGTCCCACGAGAGTTGGGGATCTAATAGGTCCACATGATGGAAACCCCAAGTGGTGCAAGGCTAATTACTCAGGGAGGTCGCCCAGTATCCCTGAGGCTCCATTCAAGACACATCTTCCCATATGTCAAGCACCCCTTGGCATGGATCACTTGACACCTTGTGTTGGTTATTTAGGAATTGGGCAAGGACAAGGACTGGATGTGGGATGACAGGTCGTTGTGGGGGACAGTCTGGTTCATTGGCCTAGACCTTACCGACCATAGGTTCCCACAGCCGGCTTAGCCCTCAGCTTCATGTGAGCACAAAAGCCTCTCCACCCACACCTGTCCCCTGGAGAGGAAACATACTATAAAAGTGACCAGTGAAATCAATGTTGATAATGCCTTACAAAGCAGTGTTGAAGACAGCCTGATACACAGTGCTGTGCGGCTGGTCCCAGCGGAAGTTCGAGTCCTCCCTGGGGCATGTGTGTGTGTGTTCATCCTTAGGATAATTTAGGTTAAGTAGTGTGTAAGCTTAGGTACTGATGACCTTAGCAGTTAAGTCCCATAAGTTTTCACACACATTTGAACATTTTTTGATACACAGTGTAGTGACTACCATTCACCTATCTCCATCCAACCAACACTGGAACTGCAGGAAAAATGTAACTATGGTATGCGACATGATGGCCAAGGTTGCAGCATCTCTTACTGCAAAACTGAAACATCTGTATGCATGCCATGGCGTTCGTCAAGCCTGGTGCGTCATTTGTAGAAATTAATAAATTTGCAAAACAGAAACAAGTAAGCTGCCTTCCACTGACTTATTCAATACTGCACATTGGTGTGATCTTGTACGGTAGACCTGTGTCAGCCAACAAGTAAGAGCAGAAAACGAAAAGTTCTAAAAAATACATATTCATTTCAAAAATGCTCGAGGGATAAACGTAAAGGGCATTGGATGCAAATATCATAGTCGCCATGGTTTACAATTAAATGGACTGGAAGAATTACTAAAGTTGGTGGCCTTGGCCAACGACGCAGGAAACATGTGACAAACTTCATAATTATAAAAAGAAAATGCTACACTGAAGCGCCAAAGAAACTGGTACAGGCATATGTATTCAATTACAGAGATATGTAAATAGGCAGCGTATGGCGCGCTGCAGTTGGCAACAACTATACAAGACAACAAGTGTCTGTCACAGTTGTTACATCAATTACTGCTGCTACAATAGTGAGTTATCAAGAATTAAGTGAGTTTGAACGTGGAGTTAAAGTCGGAGCATGAGTGATGGGATACATCATCTCCGAGGTAGCGATGAAGTGGGGATTTTCTCGTATGACCATCAGGAATCTGGTAAAACACAAAATCTACGACATTGCTGTGGCCAGAGAAAGATCCTGCAAGAATGGGACCAACAACGAGTGAAGAGAATCATTCAGAATGACGTAAGTGGAACCCTTTCATAGATTGCTGCAGATTTCAATGCTAGGCCGTCAACAAATGTCAGTGTACGAACCTTTCAAAGAAACATCATTGATATGGGCTTCTGGAGCCGAAGGCCCACTTATATACCCTTGATGACTGCACAACACAAAGCTTTACGCCTCCTCGTGGCCAGTCAACACCGACATTGACTGTTGATGACTGGAAACATGTTGCCTGGTTGGACGAGTCTCATTTCAGATTGTATCGAGTGGATGGACGTGTACAAGTATGGAGACAACCTCACGAATCCATGGACCCTGCATGTCAGAAGGCGACTGTTGAAGCTGGTAGAATCTCTGTAATGGTGTGGGCGTGTGCAGTTGGAGTGATATGGGATCCATAATACGTCTAGATACGACTCTGACAGGTGGCACGTATGTAAGCATCCTGTATGATCACCTGCATCTACTCATGTCCGTTGTGCATTCTGACGGACTTATGCTATTCCAGCACGACAGTGCGACACCCCACGCGTCCATAGTTGCTAGAGAGTGGCTCCAGTAACACTCTTCTGAGTTTAAGCACTTCCACTGGTCACGAAACTCCCCAGACATGAACATTATTGAGCATATCTGGGATGCCTTGCAACGTGCTGTTCAGAAAAGATCTCCATCCTCTCATACTCTTACAGATTTATGGATAGCCCTGCAGGATTCATGGTGTCTTTTCCCTCCAGCACTGTTTCAGACATTAGTTAAGTCCACGCCACGTCGAGTTATGGCACTTCTGCATTCTCACGAGAGCCCTACACGATATTAGACAGGTGTACCAGTTTCTTTGGCTCTTCAGTGTATCTAACGTATCGTAAAAATAGAAACTGCCGTAGCAACGGACGTCACGACACACAGAATGAATTGAAAGTAAATGTTTATCGTAGAAAATGGAAACTATCACCGGAAAATATACTTTCTACTATATTCGTCATGAGCAGATTCTGATACGCAGTTACAGATATATGAACTGTTCGATAGTAAATAGAAACGTTACTGACAAGACTCAAAATGTGTTAGGAACGATGTACCGGGATAGTAAGAAATTTAGAAATTTACAATTTATCAGAAAAAATCTTAGGAAATAACGGAAAATATACGTTGGCACGATAGCTCAACAGATGCTTTATTGGTCAGAGAGTCAACTGCGATTGAAAATACAATGCAACTCTTAGGCTGTGGTCATAGTGGCACCGATATCAGTGAATTCCGCCGACGACCAACATCGGTCAAAGATAGTTGATCTTTTCAAATCAGTATGCCACTATGAGCGCGGTCAGAGTGTAGCCAATCTCATTGCCCTAACGTATAGACTTTGGATGACAATCAGTGAAGTTCAAATCTGTTTGTTTTCTTCAGTCAAATCGACTGACGTTCTCACATCTGAGCTGTGAGAAACTGATGAATTTGTAGCATTCTGAGGATAAACATATCGTACTTTGGATATAGTTTGGAATCTGTCTACAGAAATGGCAGGTTTGTTGGAAAACCACTAGTAGGCAAAATCTTTATCGGAAATTTTAGTTGTGAATTATAACAAAAAAAAAAAAATAATTTGTTCAAATGAGAATGATGGAGTATCTTATGCCTAAAGTTATGTAGTGGATCTTTTTTGTGTTATTGGAGGTGGACAGTAGCTGTCTACAAATTATTAACACTGCTTACATACGTTTTTATGCTAGTAGGGGGGGAATGTGAATGCCGTGTCCCTAGGGCCTCCTATCGGGTAAACCGTGCTCCTGGTGCAAGTCTTTCGAGTTGATGCCTTGCATGTTGATGGGGATGAAATGATGATAAGGACAACACAACACCCAGTCCCTGAGCGGGTAAAATCTCCGACCCAGCCGGGAACGAACCCGGGCCATTAGGTATGACTTTCTGTTGTGCTGACCACTCAGCTACCAGGGGTGATCAGTAGGGGGAGGGGGGTGATCCTGTTACATGAAATGGTTCACTAATGGTGTGTTATGTGGGTCAGTTTTCAGTGCTGTGAGTCCAGTTTTCAGTGCTTTACGTGTTCGTAGTGTCTTATTCTAAGCTTTAATTATCTTTCACGCATATGCTAAATAACGGTCATTAAAGGTTAACTAACGTATGCCTGCGCAGCTTCAAATAAATTCAGCAAAACATAGTGTTTGTAATCTTACTTTTCAGGGTCATCACTAATCACATTGAATATGTAAAGCTGAAGACTCATACGGGAAACACTTTCGGATAACAAAAGCTAATTTTGAATACTTGTAGAGCTGTGATTATAGCCCAATTAAAAAATCTGATACATTAAAGATGCAGTTCTGACTTAAGTAAAAGTAGATGTGACACTTTAGTGACATCTGGGAATTACATCTTTCCACTATTCAAGCCATACCACATTTGGAAAAGCACAATTTCAGAGTTTTCGGTTGTTACCTTAGATGCTATTTATGATGCCCTAAGAGTAGTTTAAAAGCTAATATCTTCCCTCTTGCACTCCAAATACTGCGAAATTTTATATTTATTCTATACCAAATGCATTATGCAAGTGCACTAAAAAGACAAAGTTATAGAAAATTTCCTTTAGTAATAGCTAAACTCAATCTGAAATAATACTGCTATTAGAAACCTTGATACTTCCTTTCTCAAATCCACTGTGCAAGTGTTTAAAGAGAATTGAAGTTTCCCATACTAAAATTTGATATACTGCCACCATTGCATTAATTTTCACCATTTTTAAAATAAAATGAGCTGCTGTGAGACCACAAATCTATCTTTCATTGATTGAATAATTCATACTTATTCTCACAGAAATTTTATCTGTGTATCATACAACAGAAGCAGCATCTACTTTTACTATGTAACATAACCATTATGTGCTCATTACCTCATTGGCAAAACCTTCATACATAGAAATCGCACATCCTACCTCTGTTGCATAATAAACCATACTCCTAAAAATGTGTTTAGGAGAGAGTCTTAATGTGGTGTATCTTTGAAACTACATATTTTGGTACTATATATATATATATATATATATATATATATATGCATGTATGTATAACTATGAAAAACGTCAAGAACAGCATTTTAGATTCAAAAGTGGTCACATAGTTAAAGCATTTTTAACTTCTGTAGCATGGCTTTTTCCCCATCATCTCATATTCATAAAACTAGTCACACACCGAAAATTCCAATAAATGATGACAGAATGTACAGTACGCTACATATTGTTTCCAGAACAGATATGGATTAATTAGATGCATTCGGCAATCTTTTTAATAGCAAATGCAGCACTGCAGCACTGTTTTCCAAGCACAAAGGTGTCGTGTTGTCCATCCCACGTTTGGAGATAATAATCTAACCTATATTGCAAACACAGAATAGATTCTAACCTAACCTAACCTCATTGACTCTGCCACAAACTGACGAAGGAGATTAGACGCACAGTGACCAAGCTGTTGGCCGATGTTATCATGTAGCCTCTGGTGGCAGAGTCTGATGATCAGTGTCAGTACCCCTGTGAACACAGCCTTATATGTCAACTAATGATGGAAGCAGCTCTTTCTGTGCACAGATACCAATTTGAGGAGCAGGGAGTGGAAGTCATTCTATCTTCGTCTGTTGAAGAAGGTTATGTTAGATTAACTGGGCCACATTCATTAAGAGTGTACATTCTGTGTCGGTGGTTTTTACGTGTTGTGTACATGGTGGTAACAGTGTGATGAATCGCAGGAAGTGAAGACGGCCAATCATAAGTCAGATGTAGTTTGCGAATGATGTCACTGCTTACGTGTGTCAGCTTATGTGTGTCCAGTTTTCACTTGTTCCTAGTGTCTTATTCTAAGCTTTATTTATCTTTCAATATATGCTAACTGGTGGTAATTGAAGGATAACTAACGTATGGGTGCACAACTACAAATAAATTCAGCAAAATGTAGTGTCTATTATCTTGCTTTTCAGGGTCATCGCTAATCATATTGAGTATGTAAAGCTGAATACTCATACATCAAACGCTTCTGGATAACAAAAGATAATTTAGAATACTTGTAGAAGTGTGATTTGATCTCAGTTAAAACTCTGTTTCACTTCGTTACAAATCTCAGCAATTTAAGCTGTGCTGCTAGGTTCTTGCATAACCACAACATCGAAAATCGCGACATATTTGTAGAAAACAATAATGTGTTTTCAACAAGCAAGACTATACGCATAATTGCTGTGAGTGAATATTCCTGTAAAACCACATCATCAGAAAGCTAATGGACTAGTATCTTCTGCCCAAGAAAAGAAGTTATATTCAGTTATTATCAGTAGCTACCAGTACTTAATACTTTGATGACATCCGAATAAATCACGAGAATATATTAGAATCTAAAATGTTTTCGTTACTCTGAAATCTAATAGCACAATGCTAATTATGAGGGTGGTTTGATAAATCTGGTAAATTTATTTTAAAGAATGGAAACATTTTTGGTGGGCCTTCACGATTATTCCAAGGATCATACAAATAATTTCAACAATGTACAGTTCATTGTTGACTATCTTCTTTATTGCTCGACATGTCAACTGTGACTGAAAATGGAGGAATTCCATTTGAAGGGTTAGACTGCCACACAAATCAAAACAGAATTGGATGAAGTGCATGCGGAATCTGCACTGTCACTGAAGACCATTAACTTTTTGGATTAATGAATTTAAATATGTTTGGATAAGTACTGAAGACAGAGCACCATTAAGCTGTCCAACTGGAGTCACTGCTGAGATTGTAGGCGAGTGCACAATGTCCTGCTTAGAGAACTGGCTATGAAGTAGCTGTGTGTGAGGCGAGTGTCATGATTACTCACAGTCTACCAAAAGTGCATCCAACAGACCCAAATCTATGGGGGGAAAACCAGGGCATCTGCCCTGGGCAGCAATTTCAGGGGTCGCCAAATTCTTATCCTTGAAGAAAGAAAAAAAAAATCCTTGTTTCATAAAGCGCCTAGCACCCAGTGCACATTAGTCTATCGATTATTCATATGATTTTGAAATGCATCCCTCTCGGTTTTCGAACATGTTTGAACACATTCTAAGTTGATTTCTGAACTAATCACAAGTTGATTTTTGAATGTGTGAATGGTGTATGTGATTTCTCTGAAAGGAGAATCCCCTTCACTTCTAGAAATAAAAAGCTTTCCATCAGACAAAAGGGGATGGGGCCATAAGAGCTGAGCTTAATACACCTTAATGGGTGGATGCGAATCGCTCTTTATTTATGTGGTTGATTGTGTGTGCGAATGATAAGCGGTAAGATAAGCGATAAGATTACATATTACCTTCACGGTGCATCCAAGATAACGAAATTTTGACAAACGATTTTTGCCACATTGCTACACTACAAGAGCTAGTTGTACAGCCCCGGTTAGAGGCCGCTTAAGATCAATTCTCGAAAAGCGCGGAAAACTCGTTGTACGAACCTGTAATAGTGGCTAACCAGAGAATAGACACGGGACAACTGAACTAGTGATTCCGGCAAGGTTAATGAAGTTAACTAGAGAATAAGTTTTGACAGTGACATAAGTAGTTACGGAATTAGTGATGACAAGATTGTTTGTTAGAACTAGGAAGGAAAAGGAACGGGAACTTTGCACAAATTTTATGGAATAATATGACGATTCCAAATTTATGTGAAAATTTCGTACTATTACTACTTTTCTATCACATGCTTGAGAAACTGGAGCCTAGGAATGAAATGTGAAACAACTTCCTAACGTCAGACTTCTTGCTTGTAATATGCCCAATAGGCATTTGATACTGGTTATTCGTGAATTATATTCTGTCTTGTTTTTTATGTACATGCGGTAGCTGAAAGTGACCATTTGTGCAGAAACAGTCCCGCTTATTTGGCGTGTGTTCTGCTGCAGTATTAGAAAGTCCTATTTCGTTTAATCTAGAACACAGTGACAAAATATACTAACCAAATCAATAAACCACATCACTCTTGGGTGCTATTCGTAATAACAGATTTTTCAGTATTAGACAACGACATTTTGATTTTTCACCTAGCAAAACGGTTGACGAACTTTGTTGGCGTAACAGATTCTTTTGCAAAAAGGAAATCTAGCTGTGTAAAGCTGTAGTAAGATTAATGAAAAAAAAATACTGGGGCCTAAGGATTGAAGAAATGTACTGTATTGTTTGTCTCCTGTCTTTGCTGCTTATGAGTTTCCTATACTTAATTTTACGTCACATAAAAGAAAAAGTTATTAGCCAGTAGGGAATAAAGAATACAAATTTTCTGAAGAGTTCTTATTCTCCCTGTCACAAATAATCACATCCAGTATTAACTGTGAATTTTTTAAGGGGGGGGGGGGGGGGAGGCGATGTCAAACCAGCTGACTGGGCGCAGGAGAGGTACCACAGGAGACCTTAATTTCCAATGCCCTGAATATTCGTTTGATGGCTTCCATTACAAGGCAAATACGTTTGAGTTCCACAGAGTAAAATACAGTGATGTGCGACAGAAGAATGCTGAGTGGAGAGGCTTGATACTGCACTTTGGCACACATAAGACCAAATAACGTGTCTTACATTTCGTCGAACTTACATGTTTAATATGTAAAACTCTTCAAAATATGTGCGCTACAAAATGAGCATTTTTTTAAAAAATCGTATTTTTTTTTTTACAATTTTTGACGTCTTATCTCAAACCGCTTGAGGGATTGAGAGAAGGGAGGGGATAGGGCGCAGGTGCCACTATCAAGTATTTGTCCCAGGTCGGAAATAGCGTAGATCCAGGGCTGACATCTAGCACAGCAATTCTTCACAATGTCTGGTGATGTTTAACCACAATCGGCAAGACTTTTTGTGCTGATATGAGACTGTTGATGAAACTGTGATCCCCCATTACATACCAGAGTCAAAAGAGCAGTCAGAACAATGGACAAAGGCTGTTGAAAGGACACTGAAAAAACCAAGACCATTTTGCAGTTCGTAAGATGATGACCACTGTTTTTTTGGGATTCCCAAGCAATAATTCTCATAGATTAATTAGAAAAAGGCAGAACCATAGCTGGAGCCTGTTATGCTTTATGGTTGGATCGTTTGAAACTTGCGTTGGCTGAAGAAAGACCAAGGTTGGCACTCCAAAAAGCACTCTTTCACCAGCATAATGCACCATCCTGTAAAGTGTGCCTTGTCTGCTTCTGGGGGTAACTTTGCTCCAGCTCTGATGAAGCACCTGTTCTAATACACATTCCGAAACATTTTTGATTGTGTCCAACTGTTGACAGTAGCTACTACCGGTAGCTCATGTGTTTCAGTTATTTTGTCACTCGCCATCTTGGATATTTTCTGCTAATCAAATCTGTATGACTACTGCATTTTTGAGGTGATTTTTGTCAAGAATAAGTGGTACTGAGCTACCAGACAACTGTTTAAACAGTGGCATTCAGTCATGTGTAGAAATTAGTTATCGCCTAAATCATACTCGCAAATTCGTATCCATCGTGTTATTTATCCCTGTATGATCAAAACAGCTGTGAAGATCAGTTTCCGGGGAAACTTTGTCCCACTGATAAAGTGGATCAAAATAGCGCCACAGTATTTTCATTAATTGCTTTCAGACTTGATTTAGCCTGGGATGAATCTCGTTACGTTCAAAGTCAGTACTGCTAATGGCCAGTTGTACAATCTCTGTTAGTAGCCGGTTCAGCACTACTCTCGGAATAGAGCGAGAAACGCGTTGTACGAACCCAGATTAACAGCTAACCAGAGAATAAAATCGAGATAACTGGCGATTTCTGACCGGTTAGCGAGCGTAACAGGGGAATAACTTTTCAGGATAGCAGGGATAGTGGCAGATGCAGACAGAGACGACGAGGTTGTGACTGAACTGTTCATAAGAATGAGGAAGGAAAGGGACGCCGCCGATTGCGCATTTATATTCAGATTTTACTTACCAGAGGAAGCTGTACTTCATCTTGTCAACCTTGCACATGGGAAACTGGAGCATGACGGACAGGTGAGACTATTTCTCAGTTTTTTAAAATAATACTATTTAACTGTAGTAATATTCATTCGATTCCAGTACCTAGTAAATTCCGTCGTGTTATTTATGTAAATCTCAGCATATTAAAATGACGATTCATACAAAAATAGTCTTGTACGCTAGCGTGTGTTACAATTTCTGCAGTAGCGGGAAGGACTCTCTGTTTTATGTAGCAGACAGTTCCAATAATAGACTTAATCAGATAGAAAAATCACACGTTATGTGTACTATTTGTATCAACCACTTTTTCTGTTTCTGACGAAACAGATTTTCTCGTGTTGCAAAACGTTTCGATAAAACAGCAGTGCCCCAGTTCCACCAATAGCAGAAAATATTGTTCCGTTCTGTTTTCTACCGGGAATTCCACGTTTTGTAAACTACCACAGCAGTGCCATAACAACGTTTCTCCTTTTAGTGAAAATATTAGGATCACAGGCCCATTAATGCATGAGAGCACGAACATTGTCATCCACCTACCATTATTTACTGAAGCCAGTATCTATCGTTCTTACTCGGGCTACGTTTAACAGAGGAAGATTAAGAGGAAAATTAGTTTTTTCCTTTTGTTCTTCTTCTTCACTTTTTTTTTAATTTAAAGATGATGCTTACCCAGCTATAGAACGTAACTGTTGTTCGGACATGGAGGTAATACCGAGAGACAGCAACTGTCGATGGCATGCCTCACTCAGGCCGCCCAAATGCTACTACTGCCCTGGATGACTGCTCGGTCATGGCTCAGAGCAACCCTGGCAGCAACGCCACCATGTTGAATAATGCTTCCTGTGCAGCCACAGGACGTCATGTTACGTCTCAATAGGCTGCATGATGTGCAACTTCACTCCCAACACCCATGGCGAGGTCCATCTTTGCAACCATGACACCGTGCAGTATGGCACAGATAGGCCCAACAACATGCCGAATGGAATGCATAGGGTTGGCATCATGTGTCACATATGCCTTCAACCAGACAGTCGTTGGACACATGTTTGGAGGCAACCCGGTCAATCTGAGTGCCTTAGACACACCGTCCAGCGAGTGCAGCAAGGTGGAAGTTCCCTGATGTTTTGGGGTGGCATTCTGTGGGGCCAATCTTCGCCGCTGGTGGTCATGGAATGACTGTACAATTTGCGAATTCCATCCTTGGACCGACAGTGCAATCATATCGGCAGCATATTGGTGTGGCATTTGCCTTCAAGGATGAAAATTCGCACCCCCACTGTGCACATCTTGTGAATGACTTTCTTCAGGATACCGACATCACTTGACTAGAGTGGCCTGCATCTTCTCCAGACATGAACCCTATCAAACATGCCTGGGATAGATTGAAAAGGGCTGCTTATGGACGATGTGACCCACCAACCACTCTGAGGGATCTACACCAAATCGCCATTGAGGAGTGGGACAATCTGGACCAACAGTGCCTTGATGAACTTGTGGATAGTATGCCAGGACGAATACATACATGTATCAATGCAAGGTGGTGTGCTTCTTGGTATTAGAGGTACCGGTGTGTGCAGCATCTGGACCACCACCTTTGAATGTCTCACTGTATGGTGGTACAACATACAATGCATTGTTTTCATGAGCAATAAAAAGGGTGGAAATGATGTTTATGTTGATCTCTGTTCCAATTTTCTGTACAGGTTCTGGAACTCTGGGAACTGAGGTGATGCAAAACTTTTTTTGATGTGTGTATTGTTATTCACATAACCACAACCTTATTCATCATAGAGTAATTATCACTGTGTTTCAAGAACATAGGTACTTTTCATTCAGCTGACAGGAATCTTTAGTTATTGAATCTGCATAATCATAACAGTGGAAGGAGTGGCTGGCAAATTATATTTTTAAATTTCTCTTGAATTGTCTCCTGCCATTCTTCTTCTTCTTTTTTTTTCTTTTTCTTTTTTTTTTTTTAAAAAAAAGGCTCTGTTCCACCAATGAACCAGCTACTATAGACACTCAGATGTTTTGCCTTTGGTGATTTCTTTGTGCCCATTGGAGACTTCACTGGTATTTGCAGTGAGACAGCCAGCATGATTATGACACTGGACAACATGAACAAGAGGCAGTTTTTCCTGTATTTCACTGTACACAATTTGGAACTTACATTCCACATGTGGAGTGCCACCAATCCGTTGCCTCTGCGACCTTTTCCGTGAATAATATTTACATGTTTCTTTCCTTAAAATAATAACAAGAAGAAGAATAATCATACGTCTGTTATAGCTGCTTTGTTGCTCAATGTGAAGTTGTTTGTGAATGGAATCTGTTTCATATTTTTTCTTATATTTTACTCGAAAATCTAGAAAGATCCTTTACTGGTCAAATAACAAATACCTGATCATTTAATTAATGTCAAGATACACTGTTATACATACCAGTACCCTACCAATTTAGTTAAAATTTTGCACCAATATTTTCATTGAATGATCCTGTAGCACTTTTCGTGTTTTTTGCTATACTCTTGAACTCATTTCCAGTATCTAGAAGTCACAAAATTTACTTAAGGGGAACGTTTTGTGATCTGAAATGCATGTCACTCATGTTTAACATGCTATTTCTGCAGACAGTGACTAACTAAACATTAAATGACATACGCAAAAATATTCAGAGTGCTCTTCCGCTGTTGCCAACTTAATTAGACATGAATGCTATTCCGAAAATAGCTAACAAAGGTATAAAATGGCGATGTACAAAGCGCACTCAAAGTTAATCAATGATTAGCCTATTCCTCAGTTAGTGTCTGCCTGTTTAGCTGGGTGGCAACATGCTCACCTCCCATGCAAGAGGGCCCGGGTTCGATTCTTGGCTGGGTTGGAGATTTTCTCCACTCGAGGACTGGGTATTGTGTTGTCCTAATGATCATTTCATCTTCTTCACTGGCATGCAAGTTGCCCAATGTGGCGTCAACTGAAATAAGACTTGCACTTCGTGGCTGAACTTCCCACATAGGACCTCCTGACCAACAATGCCATATGCTCATTTCATTCCCTCTGGTACCTAGCCCCTGATTTATCTCAAGATTGTACAACCGGCCCTAAGAAAATTAAAGTTGTTATAGTATGGTGCAAATTTAAACATGAGCTAGAACTTCAACAATATGCAGTTTACAGTACTGAAAATTTGAAGGAATGCCTGGAATCCATATGAAGTAGAACACTTGCTTGAAATGTCACCAAATGATTCCAAACCAGTGCCAGGTTTTCTTAAAAAAAGAAAATAAAAAGAAGGGGAAACTCCAGACAGAACTTGAAGTTCACACAAAGATTGAGAATCAAACAGAAAAAATTAAATGGAAGTATTAGCAGCATATGTGGAATATTAGGAAAGCCTATCAAAACCACAGAAAAAACTGAAATCAATCAGTAAGCAAACTGATGTGTTGGTGGCTACACAGTATGAAAATAAACATTACCTTGGTGTTGTTGAAAGTTTCATCAAAGATGTTGCCACAATAAATACCATAGCGCATCTCTTGATGCCTGGAAATGGCCAGTAAATAGAGATATACTATTTCACAAATGGGATGATGTGACTGAAGGTGTAAGACCTTCTAAATACTTGTACAAAAGAGGTATTTTGGTTGGTTGGTTGGATTAAAGAGTTGGAAAGGGAAAAAACTGCTAGTTCATGGGTCCCTTGTTCTTATTAAAACAATTCCACAAAGGCGAGAATGAAACAAATGAGACTTACAACATAAAACTGCAAGAAAGGGAAAAACCACAAGAATGGCAGAAGAGCAACAGATGCTACAATCGACAAAATAGGACAAGAAAAACACAGAGAGATGCATAAAACAGGCAGAAGGAATTAAAACAAGAGAGCAGATGAACATGGCTGGCTGATCACGAGAATAAAAAGCATAAACCAGACACTCTGCAACACATTAAAACCTTCAGCCTAGAAGCATTAGGATGGACAACACAGAGGACGTAGGGCATGCGCAGAAACTTAGATAGAATGATAAAATCCACCCTCATGTATAAAACGTAAAACTAAATCAGCTGATGAGGTGTTGTCAGCTAAAATTAATGCTAACAAGTCTGGTAATCAAAGATCTCATCACAGGGCAGTCAAAGTAGGACAGCACAACAGAAAATGGGCCACTCACTGTCAACTGGGCACTGCACCCACACTGAGGTGGGTCTTCATGGCACAGAAGATAGCCGTCAGTCACCCAAGTGTGGCCAATGCGGAACCAGCAGACAACCATAATGTTCCTGTGAGAGGCCCGCATGGAAGCCTTCCAGACATTTGTAATCTCATTAAGGGGACCACACCCTGCCTATCTAACCCATGTTAATTTAGGCAAGCATTTGACCCATTTCCGAAAAAAACTATTTGATGCAGGACCTTAATATTTTTACTATATGTTACATGATGATAATAGTCAACTGTAATAAAATCTACTTTATCCATTTTAGAATAATTATGAAATACTTTTTTAAATTTATTAACAAAAAATTAAGTTTTTCTGCAGAAAATATTTTTTGTGAACTTCCTAATGGGGAAATATTAATGAATGTCGTACCAGAGGTGGCTTTTTATGCTATGCAGAGTCTCTGAAAATTTCATTCATTTATCTATGAGAGTTTCTGATATAATGGGGCATATGTACTGAAAATTTTAGTTTGCGGGAAATTGACTTTAAAGAAAAAACTTTTGAAATTTGTTGCTTACAGTTAATTAAAACTGTTCTGTTGCATATGAGGGCCCTTCGTTGGCCTCTAGCAGGTCTTCCAGCTTCTTTTTCACCATCCTGGATGTTTCTCTTGCTTTCTTGGCCACATTAGATGCAGACCTGTCAGCTTCAGCTATCCTCATTTTATCGCAGTGTTGCAACCCAGTGATCATATTTTCACCAGGATTAATTCCCAGCTTTTTCAGTACCCAACACTTTCCAATATTACCACAATGGAATGTAATAACAGCATTGTGATCTCCTAGTTTCATTGTATGCATGCCTACAAATACAGTTTTAGGAAGGCGGTTACAAATTGTGCTGTTGAAACATTCATTTGGGTTCTGTGTCTGCCCATGCAGACATTTCCTTAGAAAGTCAGGATGAGCCAAGTCTCTGAAAATAGGCTTAATTGCTGTAATAACAGCAGCAGGAAGAGAATGCTGGTGAGAATAAGATTCTCCAATTGCCTGAGCCCTATTGTATTTGCACCACGAATTTTCTCCTGATGGACACAATCCATGACATGTCTTATCATCAGTAGAGGACTTATGGAAGATTATGGCCCAAACATCTCTCTTCATTATCCCAGATTTTCTTTACTTCTCCTAAGTGCCTGTCCATAGTTTCCTATTTCAGTTTTAGTTAACTGACCCTGTCCGGTCAAAATTTTTCATCTTCAAATTTTTTTCCTCTCCTATCAACAGTTAGTTTTCTCAGCCTTCTTCCCAAATGTTTTTGAACGTGACCTACACATTCTATTTTGCTAATCATGGCATCTCCATATGGCTTAGAGTTCGCCACATTGTTGTATGCCTTACCGTCACAATTACCCAAATATTTGGTGTACCGTACTCCTCTTGTTTCTATGGAGTAATGAAATATTTGTTGTACTCCATGAACTTCTATACCACCATTTGTTCCTCTAAAATTAGCCACACAGTTGTGTTCTTTATGTTCATTGACTTTACATCATTTGCAATATTTATACATTATCTCCACATCTAACACTTTACCAGTGTCTACACTCATGGCAATCACTACTCCATTCAGAGAAGTATGTCCTCTTTTTTGCCAACTTCCATCAAGTGCAACTACAATATCCGAACATCCATCATTTTCTTCCTCTGCTTCCCTAACAGCCTGTTTCACGCTTTCCTCACTGACTTCACATACAGCTTTCTCTAATATTGCAGTCACTTTTTTAGATTTATTTGGTGGTTGATGTAAATTCATCACTGAACAAAATGTTCTCCCTGCAGCCATGCCCTTGCCAATGGATTGTAAGGCATAAACTAATCTAGTATTGATTTCATAGGGCCACTCGCATCTGGTTTTGAAGAACTTATAAATGAAGTCACAGCTGAGTATTTAGTGCAAATTAAATCCAAAGCAATTGCTAGGCCTTTTCTCCCACTGGCACTCTCACAAATTTTCACATTCTGTGACTCACCACACTGTCTACATTGTACAAATTTAGAAATCACATCTGATAATATTCTCAAATTTATAATAATATTACTGCACCCCTTGTCACTTACAGTAAATTAATTTTAACTCTCTTGAAATGGTGAGAGCTTCTTTGATGATGCACTTGTTGAAGAATTACAATTAAAAACATCATTGCCAGGAGACATAACCTCTTGTACAGAAAGCTTTCTAAATTTGTTTCCTCTAAATTGTAGTTTCTTGAAAATGCCTTTACGTTTCATCATCTTCAATAAACACAACAAAACACACATAAACAAGCACTGCAAACGTAAGTATAACAACTACTCGCAATCACACTTGAACAAAACTATCCGTGTGTTTGAAAGCGTATGGTTTACAAACAGCAGAAACAAAAGACTACTGACCATTGCATTTCAAGGAAAGCCAACACACTCAGGAGTAAAACAAAAATGCCTAACGTGCAATGTAGGGGATATAAAGATCTAAAATATATGCAGAAAAGTAGGTGACAGAAAAGTGGGCGTGGCACATAAACACACGTGCTAGGAAAATGCTCTTTAAATATTCGAAAAAAATTTTTGCAGCAAAATCCTTTTCAGAGCATTTAAATAAAACCTTAATCAATCGAAATATGATGAAAACCGAAAATCAATCTTTTTCAACCTGAACCATGGTGTGGTCCCCTTAATGACATCCAGTTTGTTGTGCATACTGAGGTTATGCCATTCTGTCTCTCAGCATAATAATGAACACATGTCAGTTACAGGGATGCCGACTTCCAGAAGTGGTTTCCATGTAACCTGTTTGGCCAGCCTTTCAGCAACTTCACTGCCTGGGATGCCAATGTGTCCTGGGGTCTAGACAAACACCACTGAATGACTGGATCATTCTGGAGCATAGATGGACTCCTGGATGGTCGCTACCAAAGAATGGCGAGAGTAACACTGGTCGATAGCTTAGAGGCTGCTCAAGGAGTCAGTACAGAGAAGAAACGACTCATCATGGCATGAGCGGATGTGCTCAAGAGCATGAGACATGGCCGCCAGCTCTGCAGTGAAAATACTTCAGCCATCTGGCAAGGAGTGCTGGTCAATATGTCATCTGTGAACGTAGGCAAAGACAATGTGACTGTCAGCCATTGAGCCATCAATGTAAACCACTTCAGAGCCCCAGGTCATGTCAAGAATCAAGAGGAAGTGACAGCAGAGAGCTGCGGGTGTAACTGAGTCCTTAGGGCTGTGTGTAAGGTGCAGATGAAGCTTTGGCCTAGGCTTACACCATGGAGGTGTATGTGAGTGGACCTTGAGTAGAGGTGGTAAAGGGAAGGACTCCAGTTCAGAGAGAAGGGATCAGATGTGGACCTCAATCATAAGTCCTGACCTGGGCCATCAATGCAGGAGATGAACCGCCATGGTTGGGAAAAGGAGATGGTAATTTGGATGCTTAGAAGCGCTATGAATGTGTGCAACATAACTAGTGAGCAGTTGTGCATGTCTGATCTGCAATGGAGAGACTCCAGCCTTCACCAGTAAGCTGATCACTGGACTCATCCTAAAAGTTCCTGTTGCTAGTGGCACTCCACAGTGCTGCACTGGGTCGAGTAAATGCAATGCTGAGGGCGCTGCTGAACCATAAACTGGACTCCCATAGTCAAGGCGGGATTGAACAATGGCTCTGTACAGCTGTAGCAGCATAGAGCGATCTGCATCCCGGTTGGTGTTCCTCAGGCAGCGGAGGGCATTGAGGTGCTACCAGCACTTCCGCTTAAGCTGACAAAGATGAGGAAGCCAAGTTAAGCGGTCATCGAAAACCAGCCCTAAGAATCGATATGTCTCCACTACCATGAGTGGATCATCAGTAAGGTAAAGTTCTGGTTCTGGATGAATGGTATGACGCTGGCAGAAGTACATGACACACAACTTCAAGGCTGGAAACTGGAAGCTGTGGGCTAGAGCCCCTGACTACACCTTGTGGATGGTTCCTTGTAGGTGCCACTCAACAACGCCAGTACTGGAGGAGCAGTACAAAATGTAGAAGTCTGCATACACAGAACATGAAACCGATGGTCCTACAGCTGCTGCTAGACCATTAATGGCCACTAAAAATAGAAAGTCACTCAATATGGAGCCCTGCAGTACTCCATTCCCCTGGGTATGGGGGGGGGGGAGGAGCTATGGGAAGCACCAGCTTGGATTCAGAAAGCAGGGTGGGACAGGAAGTTTTGGATAAAAATCGGGATTGGGCCCCAGAGAACCCCCTCATATAAAGTGGCTAGGATATGGTATCACCAAGTTGTGTCATAAGCTTTTAGCAAATCAAAAAAGATGGCAACCAGCTGTTGGCACCTGGAAAAGACTGATCAGATGGCAGACTTGAGGGACACAAGATTATCACTGGTAGAGAGACCCTGGCGGAAACCGCCCTTGCATGGAGTCAGTATGCCCCGTGACTCCAGGAGCCAACACAACTGCTGACTTACCATACTTTCTAACAGCTTACAAAGAACATTGGTGAGGATAATGAGTCGATAGCTATCCACATCAAGCGGGGTTTTACCAGGTTTGAGCACTGGAATGATGGTGCACTCCTGCCAATGCAATGGAAATATGCCTCGCACCAGATCTGGTTCAAGATGACAAGGTTATGTCACTTGTAATCTGATTAGAGATGTTTAATCATCAGACTGTGGATCCAATCTGGCCCAGGAGCTGTGTTGGGGCAAGGTGCAAGAGTGCTGAGGAGCTCTCACTCTGTAAATGGTGCGTTATAGGGTTCACTGTGATGTTCAGTGAACAAGAGGACTTACTCTCCCATCTGCCATGCTAAAGGCTGCGGGGTAATTCTCCAATGCAGAGGCTTGAGCATAGTGCTTAGCAAAGTTCTCGGCAATTGCATTTGCTTCGGTAGAGAACACACCATTTCTGTTAATGCCAGGGATACCTATCGGAGTCTATTACCCAGAAATATGTCTGATCTTCTTCCAGACTTTGAAAGGTGACGTATGGCACCCAGTGGTCAAGATGTGCCTCTCCCAACACTCTAGTTTCCGTCTTTTAATAAGCTGGTGAACGTGGGCATGGAGCCATTTGAAAGCTATTAGGTGCTCCAGGGAAGGATGCTGCTTATGTCAGTATAGAGCTCGCCGACACTCTTTAATTGCCTCAGCGATTTCCGGCGCCACCAAGGTACTGACTTTCGCCATGGGAAAACTAAGGTACAAGGGTTTTCGTTTTCTGCCACAGAAATGATCTTTCTAGTGACCCACTCAACCATCACGTCTATGGTACCATGTGGGGGAGATTCAACGGTGACAGCAGAGGTGAAAGCTTCCCAGTCTGCCTTGTTTAAAGCCCATCTGGGTAGACATCCAGGGGAATGATGCCGGGGGAGTGACAGGAAGATGGGAAAGTGGTCACTACCACACAAATCTTCGTGGGCTCTCCAGTGGACAGATGGGAGAAGTCCTGGGCTGCAGAGGGACAGATCAATGGCTGAGTAAGTACCACGAGCCACACTGAAATGTGTGGGGGACCAAGTATTTAAGAGGCAGAGGTCGGGTTGAGGCAGTAAATTTTCGACATCTCTACCTCGGCCAGGAAGTATTCTACAATGGGTTATGGGGGTTAAAATCTCCCAAAAGTAGGAAAGGTTTAGTTAGTTGATGAATAGGTGCAGCCATTACGTTCAGGGGTACTGCACCAGCTGGAGGAAGATACACATTGCAGACAGTTATTTCCTGCGTCATCCATATTCTGACAGCCACAGCTTCAAGAGGGGTTTGAAGGGGCACAGGTTCACTACATACTGAGTTCAGAACATAGACGACGACTCCACCTGACACTCTATTATAGTCGCTACAGTTCTTGTAACATCCCCTATAGCTGTGGAAGGCAGGGGTCTGCATTGCTGGAAACCAGGTTTCCTGGAGGGCAATGCAGGAAGCAGGTGTAAAGCTTAAAAGTTGCCATAGCTCAGCCAGGTGGTGTAAAAAAATCTGCCGCAATTCCACTGGAGGATGACATGATCGTGAGGCTTGGAAGGCATGAAACGCTCAAGGAGGCAGTTTACGCCTCAGGGTCACTTGCTGCCACTGATTGAGTATTGGTGTCCATTCCTATTGCAGATGAGGCATCAGTGAGATTCAGGCCCTCAGGGAGAAAAGAGGTATTTTCTCAGTGCCACAGTTGGCAACGGTGATGAATTTGTGCTAACTGTTTTTCTGGCATAATCACTGACATTTTGACGCACCAGCATACTTAATGAAACATTGACCTTTTCTTCAACAGCAAAAAAATTCTGAATTTTGTTCATGTTCGTTACTTTTTATTTACAACTTAAACAAAAAAATTGCCGAACCCAAGATTTTTATTACTTTTGTGTCTTTAATATAAAAAAAGTGCATAGATAATGGTTTATAAGGTCCTATATGGTAACACAATAAATTTTAAAGAGGCTGACATTGCCCAAGCTATTATCCTGTCACAAAATAATGTTTATATTAAGTGGAGCAAAGTAACTAACTTTAGAGGCTACTTTGCTGCAGTCTAAAAAAAATTATAAACAGGATGCATTTCACACTCAGTATCATTTAGATTCATTACTAAATGGTCTGTTTTATTTTTAAGTCATGTTGTGGTAGGAAATTGCTAGATATTTACAGTTGGTTATATTTGCACCATTTTTAGAATTATGAGATGTCTGGCTAGTTTCAATGAGGACATGTGTTGGTGATTTGTGCCTCTGATTTTGTGCTATAAGCTGTACCCTTCTTCTCTGCAGTAAAGGATACCAAAATTCCTCCTGGAGTGTGGAAGTCTTCTTTGTTCTCAGCTTCATTAGTCTTGTGGCTGCTGCTGGACTGCTGCTGGAGATTTGAATAATTCTATGTGTCTAGATTCCAATGGGTTGAGTGCACTGTGTGCCACTGGCACTTGATATTGCTCTTAAGTGTGGTGTCAAATCAGTTGACAATAATTCTTCTAGTGCTGAGAGAACTGGATTTTGTACCTCTGTAATCAAACCTTTCATTGAATATGCTGCACAAGATGCCAATTTAGATAGTTCAGGTGTTGATATTTCTCTGTTTTGGTATCAGCAATAGCATGCAAGATTTGTCTACACAGTTTTCTCTTCTGCTTAGGATTGCTAGACGACCCATGTCTTGTGAAGTGTTCCCTAAGTGAACTGTTTATTTCAATAAATTTAACATGTTTAAAACTGTTACAAACTTTTCTTAGTTCCTGATTTGCTATTTTATTTTCTGGTTTACAGATGAGTTGTCTGTTAGGTTGTACCGATCAGAAATATTAACTATAAAAGTGGTCAAGTGAGGAATTCAGATGCAAAATATAAAAAGTATCCAGTGACACTACAGAATACAGCATAATTACAAGTAAACAATAAACTATAGAAACACAAAAGGCCTCAAAAGGCTAATAAATAGCTAATAGAAACTAAAGTTATGCAAATCACAATTAAAAGGTAACATATTTGTGTAATGAACTGCTTTTAATTAAAATGGATTAGATTTAAATCCATTAGTCTCATGTACAAAACTTCTGTCATGTGTTGGCATAAATTTTATTGTCTAGTCACATGTACATGTGAAATGACATTTGATCACTGTGTTTTAGAACTTGCAAAAGCTTAGCAACATAATGTATGAAAGTTGTAGAATGTTTGCCTTAGACTTTAACAATAATGAAATATCCTGAAGAATACACATTGCTTTCTTAATCTGAAGAGAGAATCACTGCTGAAGATTTCATTTTTACACCTTTTCTATAGGCCTACTAGGTTTCTTCATTTTATCTTCTTGTGCTAATCTAACTTCTTCTTCAAGACTCATTTTTAATGGAAGTGTATGTCAAATCATTGATATATGTTTCTTAGTTTGTATTCTTCCTGGTGGAGGGATTTTGGGGTGAGACCAAGTGTCATCTGGTGATATTGCCTCAGTTCTTTCTCCACCAACCTTGCTTCTTCAGAAGGTTTGTGAATGTTGAGATTTGCATTTATGGTCTAGTCAGAACCATCAAGAGAGGAACTAGGTGACAAATCAATTAATTGATCAGAGTGAGTTGGCAAAAGTCAATTAGTCAAATGAGCTGGTTGATAGTCTTCAGGCTGTAAAATATTTGAGTTCACTTGTTCAGTACTGCATGCTGTAAAACAGCTGCATATATTAGGTTGGTGAAGGCAAACCAATCAACCGACATCATAGATTGTGACTGATACCTATGTGCTTGCCATAAGCTCACAGGGTGCTATATTATAGAATTTCTTGAAAGAAGAAAACCTCCCAAATCCAGAAGCTGTAGCTTATGGCCTGTGTGAGGTGGCACAGTCAGCAAAATAATAGCATTGTATTTTGCATATGATATTGCTGCTATGCTTGTGTGGCTTTCAAGACTGTTCAGAATCATGTGTGTGCCTTTCCTGTTTGACAAAGTCCACTGTTCATCCAGTCTGAGATTCTGGTTCTATTCTCAGAGCTAGGTGGGACAATATGCAACATGTGATCTAGAAAGAGCAGCTCATGAAATCTAACAGCTAGGACATTTCCTCTTCTTTAAAGCTTGTTAGCAACAGATTCTCACTCAAATTAATTAATTGAAAAGCAAATGACTTGTCAACAGCAATCCTAAGCACAGCCAGGTATGGACAGCATAAGTAATACTACACTTTGTGAACTGTTATGATGAAATAAACCTGTACAAAGTATCCCTTGTGCCTCATGTGGACACTGTAATTGTCAGGTATGTTTGAATGGTTCAAATGGCTCTGAGTACTATGGGACTTAACATCTGAGGTCATCAGTCCCCTAGAACTTAAAACTACTTAGACCTAAGTAACCTAAAGACATCACACACATCCATGCCCAAGGCAGGATTCAAACCTGCAACCGCAGCGGCGCGTGGTTCCAGCCTGAAGCACCTAGAACTGCTTAGCCACAGCAGTTGGCAGGTGTGTTTGAAACCATACTATATACTTGTGGTACATATGGCATTCCAGATAAAGTAATTGAACACAGCAAATGTATTGTTTCTCTGTGCGTTGGTACAATTAATGCTTCTTTCAGCACTGGTATTTTCACTAGAGAACTTAAGCTATCAACAATAAAATCATTGTATAAAAACAGTGATCCTTATGATGCAAAAAACTACAGATCTTTATCAAACGTACCTCGTTTTCAAAAAAATTTTTGATAGAATGCTGTATGAAAGACACTCTGCATTTTAGAACAAAAGTGTAATATTTGACAGTGAACAAAATGGTTACAGAAAAAACAGAGCAACTGAAATTGCTGTATATGATTTCCTAGAAGTTATTCTACATCTCATTGATCATTATGAAGTAAACTATGGGTTGTTTTAAAATTTAGTGAAGGCATTTGATGCTATTGATCATAAAATTTTGCTTGACAAACTATTTGTTATGGAGTCCATGGTACAGCTCAATGTGTTTTAAATCATACATATCTGATAGCTACCAGAAAGTGGAAATAATTCATGAAGGTAAATACTACTTTCCTGGATATGAGAAAGTTACTCATGGAGTGCCCCAAGGATTGGTGTTGGGACCCCTGTTGTTCTCGATATTAATAAATAACTTACCAAGTTATTTAACACAAGCTGATGCTGTACTGTTTGCAGACAAGACTGGTCTCTTTGTTAATGCAACTAACCAATGACTCAGAATATAACTGACCAACACAAAAAATATAAATAACAACTGAAGAAGCAGTTAAATGGTTTAGAGATAACAATCTATTTGTTAACAAGAAGGAAATGTTATGGATGAATTTCAGGCATACATCAAATGAAGTAAACCCTAATATAATAGTGAAGTTAAATGAACAGAAAATACTACAAACTTCACACACTAAAATTTTAGGAATTTGGTTAGTTGAGCATCTTGAATGGGATAAACAATCAGAAAAGCTCAACTAAAAATTAAGTAAATGCTATTGTGTGTTTAGAATGCTCAAAAACTCCTGCAGTGAAGAAACAGTGCTGAGTGCCTACTATATATTCTTGATTAGTCTACTGTGATATGGTGTCTTATTTTTGGGTATTTCAAGTCTAGCAAAACACTCCTTTACTATTCAGAACCAAACAATAAGAATTATAGAAGAAGTTTCACTTAGTGTGTCCTGCAGGGAAATATTCAAAGAACTGAAAGTTATGAAAATATGTGCTTTCTGAAATGGCATTCCAAGTTATTTTCTTTGAACAGTGATAACAATGATTATGAAACTAGCCACAGAGCTCAAGTTTCATGGAGAAATACATAAGAAAGCCCAGTATCATGAAAGTGCAATATATCATCGCAAAATTCTTTTTAGTGTGTTTCTCTTAAGAATTAAAAATTATCAGAGCTGCACATCTTTAAAAATGAGCTTAAGAAAATGCCCATAAATGAAAGGTTTTACAGTGCTGATGAGTACATAAATTTTATGAATTCAAGGACATCCATAACCTAAGTTAAATGTAGCCATATATCACTGGATATACTGGATATAATGTAAACTTAGAATTTGTTTGACTTGTGTATTTGGTTATATGTATGATTTGTATGCAGAAACTATTATTTAAATTTTTTGTATCAACATTTGGCAAGCCCATATCACTGTATATGATAAAATGGATGATCAATAAATATCAATTATCAAATATGAAAAGTGACTGTAATATGGTTACAATGATTGTCTGTTACCTGAAAAAAATAGAATTAAATTAAAATATAGGTTTACAGTGTGACTACAAAGCATTATCCTGTCTGTGTGGTACATAATTGTTGTAATTAATAAGAATGATAATTATAATTTTATTACAGTCAAATAGGAAACTTACAAGAACATCATTTTTTGGCATAGTCTCCTTGCGTTTCAACACACTTGGTCCATCATTGTACAAGCTTCCTGATGACCTCATAAATGAAGGTTCTCAGGTGAGCTTCGATCCAGGAATGCACCGCTTCTTCCACTGCTTCGTCTGAGGCAAATTGACGGCCCCGTAATGCCTGTTTCAGTGGACCAAACAAATGATAGTTAGAAGGGGCAAAATTGGGACCATATGGAGGGTGATTCAGTACTTCAAATTTGAGTTTCTGGAACGTTTCAGCAGTGTGGGCAGCAGTATGCAGGTGGGCATTGTCGTGCAACAATGCAACACCTTTTTACAGCAATCCTCACCATTTGCTTCGAATTACAGGCTGTAGCTTGGCAGTAAGCATCTCACCGCAATGTAAACTGTTTATTGTTGTGCCCCTTTCCCCATAATGTTCCAGTATTGGACCCTGTGCATCCCAAAAAACCGTAAGTATCAGTTTTCCTGCTGACAGTTGGATATTGAATTTTTTTCTTGCACGGTGAATTTGGATGTTTCTGCCGTTTACTCTCTGGCTCATAACGATGGATCCATGTTTCATCACCAGTAATGATCCTGTCTAAGAAGTTATCCCCTTCATTGCCATAGCAATCCAAATGTTTTTTGCAGATGTCCAAGTGCATTTGTTTATGCAACTGTGTGAGTTGTTTTGGGACCAATCTTGCACAAGATGAAACCCAAGTCTGTTGTAGATAATTTCATAGGCAGAACCGTGACTAATTTGCAGATGATGTGCCACTTTGTCAATAGGTAATCCTGTATCTAAGAGAATCATTCCATGTGAATGCTAAATGGTTTCTTCATTTGTGGTGGTAAATGGTTGTCTGACTCCTTCATTGTGCGGAACACTTGTGCGACCATTTTGGAATTTTTCAATCCATTCATAGACACTCCATTGTGGAAAAACACTGTTAGCAGCCATGATTAAAAGCACAGCAGCGATAATGAAACTAACCTAGCAGCTTGAAAATTGCAAAGATATAACAACAAATAAAGCATGTGTCATCAATGTAAAATGACAGTACTACCAAAACAAACAAAAATATAACTAAATTGTGGATAATAATTGACTTAGCCTCATACTTACTGTAAAAAAGACATACTTAGCTGTTGGAGTTGGTGGTCATGTGTGCTGAGGTGTGCTTGTGTGTGTGTCTGTGTATGAATGGTGTGTGTTTCTCTGTTTCCCTTTGCTGATGACGGCTGTGGCTGAAAACATTACATAACTGTCTTTAACTGTGTCTGTCTGTGACTTATTATGTCTACTTTATGGTAAGTAGCAATCTATCTTTTCCCACATTGTTGTTATTTTCCATTCTACTATGTGTCAAAATTCATTGTATTTCACTAATTTTGTGTTCTAACAATCACTGACAGTGTAGCAAAATGTATATAAGGCCCACATGGGACTGCTGTTGCATGACAGTTTTGCTCAATCTTTTGAGGTGGCTTCCATGCCAGTCTGATTGATAAATATATAATCAACTCTTAGAGGCATACACTGTGCCAATTTATTTCAGTTGTATGATGGCCTGTTTCATTACCTGAATGAGTTCAAGAGAGAAATAAATTACACTGTCACCCAAAACAATATGTGGCAGGCATTAATATAAGCATTTTACCCACTTAGGTTAGACATTTCTATACCAGGATCTGGATTTTTTTTTCTATGGAACACGCAACAGCAGAAAATCAGCTCTACAATGCAGATAACTGCAGATAACTCATGTTAAGTATACCTTCAAACAATGTAATGTAATATTATGAAAAGGATAGTTGCTGCTTACCACATAGCGAGGATATTGAGTCGCAGATGGGCACAACATAACACTGTCACAAAATAAGGTTTCAGCAGCCAAAAGGCCTTTGTCAAAAATGACAGGCACTTGAACTGCCCCCCACCCTCCCACATAAACACACACACACACACACACACACACACACACACACGCGTGACCACAGTCTGGCAGCTGGAGCCAGACTACGAGCAGCAGGAGCAATAGTGCATGATGGGAGAGGCAACTGATTGGGGGTAAGGAGGAGGCTGGGGCAGGGAGGGTAAGATATAGCAGGGTAGGGATGGGAGACAGTGAATTGCTGCTGGGGAGCATGTGGGGATGGGAAGGAGATGGGGTAAGACAGCTAGGTGCAATTGGGAGGCAGACAGTGGGCAGGGGATAGAGGAGGGTGCAGGGGGGGGGGGGGGAAGGGTAGCAAGAAAGGAGAGAAGTAAAAAGACTGGATGCATTGGTAGAATAGATCACTGCGTAGTGCTGGAATGGGAACAGCCTTTCAGCATGAATGGCCACTGACAAACTGTAGCCAAGAAACAACTGGACCACCCTGGTGCTGAGTATGCCGCCCAACATCACATTCTTCATTTGAGTGACTGCTTCACAGTCTGTGCCTTACGGATCCTTCCCACAAGCACCAGCTTTTCTGAACTGCACAGGTGGCAACTCTCCCTGCAATAAACGCTACGTTCCCATAACCCTTCTGGCCTCAATCTTTGTTAGTCATTGTCCTCACCCATCTAGCCCCTTCCTTGTTCCCATTCCAGCACTACACAGCCCTCTATTCGACCAGTGCATCCAGTCTTTTCACTTCTCTTCTTTTAAACTACCCTCCCCCCCCCCCACCTCTCCCCCCCACCTCTTTCCTGCCCTCTGACTAACCTCCTGACTGCACCTAGCTGTCCTACGTTCTCTTCAACTCATTGCTGCATGCTCCCCAGCAGCACTTCACTATCTTCCATCCCTACCCTGCATCCTCCTTCCCCACACCCAGTTGTTTCTGATTTCATTCACTGCTGCTGGTGTTTGTAGTCTGGCGGCAGCTGCCAAATACTGTGGTCATGTGTGTGTGAGTTTCGTTTGCCTGTGTGTGTGTGTGTGTGTGTGTGTGTGTGTGTGTGTGTGTGTGTGTGTGTGTGTGTTTTGTCCATTTTTGAGAAAGACCTTGTTGGCCAAAAGCTTATTTTGTTACGGTCTTTTTGTTTTGTTGTGCCCATCTGCGACTCAGCATCTCCGCTATATGGTGATTAGCAACTATCCTTTCTGTAATAATGGGAAACATACCTTCAGTGAGTTCACCCATTGATTCATTTTCTGCAGATACTGCTAATCAACTGATAACTTCAAGAATCTTTATTGCAGCATTATTAAATTCAGTAACTTTAACAAGTACAGTGTATTAAATGACTTTCAGGCACTTGATCCTAGTCAAGGGAAAATTTTATTTGGTGAAGGAGCTGGAATAAACGTAAATTTCTGACTGAAGTGCTCACAGAGTTTTGACATTCTGTTATATTTTGATGACATATTTTCAGTCATCAAAATTTGCAAGAAAATTTCGACCAAGCAAACAATAAACAAGGATGAAGAACTGTTTGGACAAAATACAATGCAAAATTCAACAGCAAGTACAGCAAACAACAACATAATACAATTGAGTCAGCAGCAACATCATTTGCAACAAGGTATTTCCAACAATTACTTCTACTTTTCTGCAGATTGCTAGTGATTATTGGTTATATGAAGAATGTTTTGTTTAGCATTGCAATTTTATTTTTTTATTTTATTTTGAGTGATTTCTCTGAATGGTTACATATTTAGGAAATTTGGAGGATGTAAATGTAGAATATATTATGAAAGAAGGGAGAAGGAAGAGGGAGTAGATTTACAGGAGAATAATGACAGTGTAAGTGGGGAGTGTCACAGTAACTTAGAGCTGAGGAGGAGGCAGTAAATCATAAAGTAAGTTGTGTCTGTACACCTTTCCTCAGGTCTGATGACATAGAAGGTATCAGCAGTAGTAACGCTGATAATTCATTTGATAGGTTAGCAAATTTAATAAAAGAAACTTCAGAAAAACAGAGTCATGATCTAGATAAACAGAATGAACAAGCCAATGAAAGATTTGAAAAGCTATAAAATTATGTTAAGGGTCAAGAAGAAGCATTGAAGGTAGTGAAAAAAAGACTTAATGAAAACAAAAATCAAAGTAAGGTGGACAGTAAAAATAAAAGCAGAAAAGCTTGAGAATAATATGATTAATTTAAAAGAAGTTTTCAAAAATGAATGTCACAAACTCAGGAATGGGATTGAGGGAGTACAGTTTAGGACCAAAAGGTTAGAAAAAACTATAGTTCATGAAATCGAAAGCAATGATAAAAATTTTGTGACACTACATTCCATATTCAAGAATGGAACACTAACCCTAAATAAGATGGTAGAAGAAAGAACTAAAGAACTAAAAGTTTTAACGACAGTCTTTCAGAAATTAAATGTGATATTGATGCATGTGTTAGCAGTATTTCAAATTCAAAGTAGAAAGTAGGTGACATTAAAGAAAATATTGTAACTAGAAATTTTTACAGCAATATCAATAATATTTGGAGTAATATTAATACCAAAAATTTTTGAAGTGATAATAAAATACACCCTGTCAATTTCATTTGTCGATACATAGATAATTTTTTCGCTGGCATTTCAGTTAACTTGAAAATCCAATTTGTACAATAATTTTGAGATGGTGATGCCCTATAATGGGAATATTAGATTATTAATCCAGATATAGTCTTTTTAAATCTGAAAAGTGTTTCATGAGCAAATTTTTGTCAAAAGCTAAACAATCAAGAATAAAGTCAGAGTTTTTAAATGCACTTCACTTTATGGTAGTAGTGGCAGAATGAAAACCTTGTGCAAAGAACAGATTAAAACATTAGTATGCTTGAAAAATCTTTAGATGGAATGGTTCAAATTGATACTCTTAAAAGGCAATTACCGCACAAGGTTCAATGGAAATTGGTCTATGGACCAGCTGATTCAGTAGAAGAATTTGTAAGATATGTAGATAAATTGGATATGGCTGGGGAGAAAATGACAGACACATGGAGAGACAGAGGGGAAAATGACTTTTATAGGAACTGTGGTTTTTCCAATGCTCATCATGGAGATGGAGATAAGAGAGGGATAACAGAACCAATTATTAGGATAATTATAATAGTAACAGGAGGGATAATCACTGGAATGACAGGCATAGGTATGAAGAGAGAGGTCATGAGCAAAGTATACACAATGGGGAAATAGTAAAGACAGGAACAGTGGTAATAGGAACTTCGGAAATGGAAGGAAATATCAGAAAAACTAAGTCATGCCTCATGGGTGACCTATTGGTTTGAGGCAGGCAATGATATGGACCAAAATCAGGACAAGAAGAGGGAGAGATAACTGTAATAGGACAAACCAGAATGGAGACACCAGTAGGGCAATGAATAAAATTGAATTTAGCATGTAATTTTGAGAAGATACTCTAGGAAAGATGAAAGAAGAAGCATATAGCAAGAAAAAACCTGAAGTAGATATTAGTAGTCACATTTTGACAAATTTTTTTGGTGAATCAAGTAACAGTAAGTATTGCTTAATGTTGAAAACAATGTGAATTATGACTAATATGGTATTGTGTATCAAAATTATTCATTAACCTTTTAAGTGTTTAATGAACCCATTGGTACTGAGGTTGAATGTGCAGAGGATAAGAGTCATGTACTTGAGGGGAGAGGAAGATATGTAGGGGGATGCTTAAATGATCGATGCTATGAATAATGATTCGAGTACTGATGATGATGATGTTCTTAAGGATGATTCTGTTAGGACTCTAAAGTAGTTGACGGTGATTTGGATGCTATTGATGATGTTTATATAGAAGATAATGATGTCTTTGTTGATGACTTTTGTGATGAAGTTGATAGAGTTTTTACTGATGATAACAGTGATGCTGGTGATGACACTTTGCCATGTGATGAGTTAGGTGGAAAAGTTTATGTGGAGATTAAAATTGATTCTTCAATGGAGAATGGAGTTAGTAGTATTATTGTAGGTTTAGATATGATTCTATGTTAGTTGTGTCAACTTGTTCTGATTGTAGAAAGAGAAATGATTTAATTAGTAATGAACTACTGAAAGTAGCTTGTGATTATTATGATATGTTGACAATGGCAAAAAAATGCATGAAAATTTAATGCAAATTTATCAAAATGTGCACTCAGATAACGAAATAAAATTTGGTTGTAATGAGAAGCCATACAATCATAAAGTAGTTTTGAAAAGTTTGCAGCCTGTAGAAAGAAGTAAGAGAAAGGAATGAGTTTTAGAGAAACTGAGGAAGATATTCTATATGGAAATGTTGAAAAATGTGATGAACTCTGAAACCTTTATACTTCTGATCAGATTGACAATTGGAGAGGTAACTGTCTTTTGAACAGTGGTAGTCCCTTTACTGGAATGTTGAAAAAGTTAAGAGGTAGAATGAAGAACAGTAAAAATTTTAACGAATTTCTGGTAACATGTTAGAATCAAAGGAGCTGCTGGAAAGAGTAGCAAGTTAAATACTAGACCACTAGAATTCAAAATCAATGATGTTAGCTTTACTCAAGGATGCTTGGTAATTAAGGAAATAAATGAAAGCCTAATACTTGGTACGGATTGGATGGTTAAAGTAAACATAAATTTTAATTGGATGTAAATAAGAATAACTTTTACTGAACCAAAAGTGTAATTATGGAGAAACAAGTATTGTGATGTTAAACAATAGCCACGGTAATCAGATCAGGGAGATAGAAGCATTTAGAGATAGAGGTTATTATGAGGAGGGCAATGAATTTTGTGATGATGAAATCAAAAGTAATTCCTATAGTGAATTAATAACTAAATAAACTATCTGAAGATGAATCTTTAAGGACAGAAAACAGAGAGGGGCTAGTAAATTTTCTGTGGGAACACAATGATATTTTTGATGTTAAGCCAGGAAGAGTAGAAGGTTATCAGCATGATCCATTTTTTGTTAATCCCTATACCATACCAATATTTATAAGAAAGAAAGTAGAAAGAGTGTTGCAAATACTGCAGAAGTGGAGAGTAGTATAGAGAAGGTCAGTACCACAACTATTCAGTAGTGGTATCTAAATGTGGTGGAGGAATAAGACTTGTATTAGACTGTATACATTTAAATAAGTACTGTGAAAGAGAATCAGACCATCCAGAGAACGCTGATGAAGTGCTAAATAGGTTTGAAAATGTAAAGTTTATGATTAGTCTTGGTCTGACATCCATTTTCCAACAAATTGAACTAGAAAATGATTCCAGAACAAATACAGCATTTTTATATAACAGAGAAAGCTTTCAGTGTCATATTGTACCATTTGGTTTAAACATTCCAGTAGCAGCGTTTATCAGGGGATTAGTTTGTGTGTTGGGAATAGAACTTTTGGAAAAATTGACTATACATGTAGATGATATTTTGTTACTGAGTAGAACTTGGAAAGGACATCATAGATTCCTTGAGAAAAATTTGGAAAATCTGAAACTAGAGGGAATGACATTAAAACATAGAAACTGTAGATTTGCTGTGATATAAGTAAAGCTTTTGGATAGGGAATTATGCCTGATCAAGAGAGAAAATTGAAACCATTGCAAAATTTTCAAAACAGAAATAAGAAGGAATTAAAGTTATTTTATGGATTAGTATGATTCAATGGGAAGTACTTAAGAACCTAAACATGAAATGCACCCTGTTTGAATAGTTTTTCAAAGAAAAATACTATGTGGTAATGGAGTGAAAAAATGTCAACTAGCTTCTGTTGAAATTAAGAAATAGTTGTGTGACAGGAAGATTCTATACAAAAGAGATTTACCTTTCTGCTTAATGACAGACAGCAGTGAAACAGGATTAAATGTGTATCTATTTGAAGAAAAAGAGGTTAATGGACTAATTGAACATCATTCAACTGCATTCACCAGTAGAAACTTACAAAAACATGAAACAGATTACATGATCGCAGAAAAAGAAGTTTTAGCAATAGTTTGGAGCTTCAACAAATGTATAAATTATTTTCTTGGTCACAAAATTATAGTTTTCTCAGATGACAAAGCACTATCATGTATTCAAAAGTGTAAGCTGTACTGTCAAAGAAACGCCATGTGTACAGTTAATTTACAAAAATCTGACTGTAAATTTCAGAAGAAAGAAGAGACATTATAAAGTATAGCTTTACTGTCAAATTTATAGCTATTTTGTTTTTTAGACAGAGCCCTGACAGTGACAGATGGAAAATTTGTTGGAAAGACATATGACGTGGAATCCAAAATTTTTGGGACTGGTGCGGCCATCTGGAAAGTAGGAGTAGTAGATCTTTGCACTGCTAGGTGGGGAGAGCTGCATATCTGATGAGTCAGTGTGTGGAGTGGCATGCAGCTGGGAGGACGTGTTGCAGGTCCACAGTGATTTCCATAATACTCTGTGTTTGGTGTGTGGAAATTTTACGATGGATCTGCGAACAGAACAGTGGGTGTATCAGATTCTGTGAATTTCAGGAAAAGTGCTACAGAGACCCTTGCAATGATTCAACAACTGTTTGGGGGACAGAGCATGAGCCATACACATGTGTTCCAGTGGAAGAGCCCGGGCTCTCCAAGACCCAAAAAAGCAAGACAGGTGAAGAGCAAAGTTAAGAGCATGATCATCATTTTCTTTGATACCAAGGGCATTGTGCACAAAGAATTCATCCCACCAAAACAAACAATGAATTCCATGTACTACTGTGATGTTTTGCAATGGCTCTGTGAAAATGTGCGGTGATGACGGCTCGAACTTTGGCATCAAGGGAACTGGCTGCTGCATCATGACAATGTGTCCTGTCATACATCCTTGCTCACCAGGACCTTTTTGGCAATAAACTTCACACTATTCCCAAAAGTGAAACTCAAGTTGAAAAGCCATCAGTTTGACACTCCAGAGAGGATTCAAGAAGCATCACTGGCAGTGATAAACACCGTCAAAGAACAGGCCTTCCAGAAAATGTTTGACCAGTGGCAGAAACACTGGGACCGGTGTGTACGTGTGTATGGGAACTACTTCGAGACCGTTAGTCCAAAGGGAAGGTTTTCAACAGATGGCAGCACCAGTCAAAAATTTTGGATAGCACCTTGTATATATTGACACACTTAGAAGAGATGGTCATGGAAGTTTTGGACAGTGTGGTTTGTGGAAGGGTATTAAAAAAATTCAGGAAAACATTTTTCACAACATTGCCAAAAAATCAGAAAGTTTCTGGTAATTGTGATAGATATCAAAGGGTTAATGTTAACAACAAAATGAATAGAGGCCTTTTGCAAAGTGTTATACCCAATAAGCAAATGGGTTAAGTAGATATTGACTTGTTTGGCAAATTGGCAAGACCTGAAGGTAGTTTTCAATATATATTTGTCATGGTAGGTTAGTTCTCAAAATATATAAAACTCTGTCCTTTGAAGAAATCATCCAGCAAGAAAATCATTACTAAAATCACAAAGGACTGTTTTTCAAACAGTAGGCATACCAAAGACAGTTTTATCTGATAAAGGAAGTCAGTTTACATCAAAAGTATGAAAATAATTTATCGAAGACTACAACATATTTCCACTTAGCCACCAAGATGTAACCTGACAAAATGATACATGGGAGAAATAATCATTTATGTAGAACATACTGCAGTAAGGATCATTCAAATTGATTAGAATATATCAGTAGTTCTGAAGATGGTGAAAAAGCTTATGACATACTGCAACAGAATTCTCACCAAATGTAATTTTTTATAACAGGAAACTGGCTTACCTCATTAATGAACTCAGTGAATTCCAGCGTGCAAAAGGATAGTTGCCACTGAAAGGGAGGATATTGTAAGGGACTAGGAGACAGTATTACAATAAGAGATACCAGAGATATAATAGGAAAGTAAAACCCACACAATTTAAAATTGTAGATTTAGTTCTAACAAAAATTTGTACAAATTCTAAAGCAGAAAATAGTGAAATTAAGAAATTTTTTGATATTTACATAGAACCTTTTGAAATTTATGAAAACCCACATCCTAATGCTTACAGGCTCATTTCTCAAATCCAAGATGCTTTATGGACTCAAAAATGTAGCACAATTGGAACCATTCAAGCATTCTGATTAAGTTAATACCTTTTACACACCAACTTGTTTATTCAGAAATTTTTATACCAATTTGGAATTTTCTTCATATGAATTTGATCATTACAAGAGAAAAATACAATCAGGAAAATGCATCCTCTTTATGCATTATGCATGTGGTAAATCCAGGGCCCTAGCCATGTGACATTTTCTTCAATATAAATATAGTTTCTGATATCACATTCCTTTCTTTTTCTATTCTTTACACCATTTCTACACACACACACACACACACATATTTTGAACTCCTGGCATTCATTTTGCACATATACTACCAACCCGCTCATATTACCAATACATGTATAATCCTTTTAGATGAAATCTGTTGGTATGCTGCTTATGTCGAAGATGAAAACAATTCCAGATGTCCTTTCATTTAGGCATGAGAAAACTGATAAATACTAACAATTGTGAATGTCTGGTGAACTATCTTGAACATCTGTTGCTCATGTACTTATATTAACCAACACCTGACACTTTGCTTATTATCACTATATTTACTAGATACATGGCTGCATAGATTCTATAGTACATTGCTTATTCCTCACACTTGTCCATATAAATGTGTACTTGTCACCTTGCTTATTGTCACTCAGTTTATTACACAGATGGTTATGTGAATTCAGTAGCAATTCCCTTATAATTCACATGATTATGAGAACTTACTCTTTTTGCTAAGTTTAGACACTTGGTTGGTTAGACCTACATTTTTCACTTACAGTTGAGACATAACAGTCCATTAAAACCGATTAAAAAAAATATTTTCGACTATAAACAAGAAATTTCTGACATAAATACTATAGGGGTGTAGGTAAACATGTACTTGTGAAATAGTCACTAATAAGATAATTAGTATATTGAAATTGTATTGAAGAGTGTAGGTCCTGTAATTAGTTGGAATGTTTACTTCAGTATGAATCTTCTGTAATTAATAAAAACATCCAAAGTATTGTTAATATTTCATATTTGAGTATTTTCACATTTATAAAATATCAAATGGTTAAATTTTGTTATATATATTCGTTCTATAAGTGCCAATGCAACTGATGGAATCAGACATTAATATTTAGATAACAGTTTTAATTGTAATTTTATTAAAAAAACCTTTATAACAATGCTGATGATTGTTTGGGACTGCTTAGAACATATATATAGGGTATGCCATGTTGGCTTGGGAGTCATT
Source organism: Schistocerca cancellata (assembly GCF_023864275.1). Classification (NCBI taxonomy): domain Eukaryota; kingdom Metazoa; phylum Arthropoda; class Insecta; order Orthoptera; family Acrididae; genus Schistocerca; species Schistocerca cancellata. Next base: position 267,191,879 of record NC_064627.1, read on the forward strand.
ACTTTGTGAGTATTTGGACAGAAAGCATGTAGCTTGTTGAGTAGGATTGATTTCATTATTGTAAGTATGTTACTACTTATTTCAATTTAGTCAAGATGCTTTGATTTACTTTGAGATCGTAATGAATACTCTGCTGAAACATTATACGGGATTAATTATTCATTTAACTTCATAGTCACATTTTAGAGTAGCTGTCTAAGAAACCAGGATTACGGCTGCGACAGATCGTCTGCAACGATGAGTACACGACCTTAAATCAAACTAATTCATAGCAATGTTTTATGTGGTGTATGGAGCTGGGATGCAGTGTAATTCTGTAAACTATTATTGTATTTTGTTTGAGAATTTATTTGTTATTGTACTACAAAAATTCCTTTTGTGATGACTGGGCAACAAAGGAAATGAAAAAAACTACAAAAAGAACTTAATAATACTTATGTAAAACGCAACATAGAAAACCTAACTGTGAGTACAAAATTTACTTAATAGTTTACTTGTGGAAAATTTCGATTGTATCAGCAGTACGGAGAACAATATGGAAGTATATTAAAACTGTGTGCCTTTCACGAGCAAGTGCTCTACCATCTGAGCTAACCAAGCACGACTCTTTCTGGAAACATCCTCCAGGCTGTGGCTAAGCCGTGTCTCCACAATATCTTTTCTTCCAGAAGTGCTAGTTTTGCAAGGTTCGCAGGAGAGCTTCTGTGAAGTTTGGAAAGTAGGAGACGAGATACTGGCAGAAGTGAGGCGTGAGTCATGCTTTGGTAGTTCAGATGGTAGAGCACTTGCCTGAGAAAGGCAAAGGCCCTGAGTTTGAGTCTCGGTCTGGCACACAGTTTTAATCTGCCAGGAAGTTTCAATCAGTGCACACTCTGCTGCAGAGTGAAAATCTCATTCAATAGGGAAGTAGATTGATGGAAACATGCAAAATAGCATAGATGTTACGGATAATAATGCATGTATTTGCTTATCAAGACAGGAAGTAGATGATGTACTTAATCGGAACAATGAAATCGGAGATGATAGTGACCAAAGTAGTGTATGTTCATCCTTTCGTGGATTTGAATCAAATGTATCTATGATAGGCTAGTTCAGTTAATGGAAGAACAAAAAAGACCAATGGATGAACAAAAAAGATCAATTGATAAACAGAAAACTTTTCTTGATTCAATCGATAAAAAATTAGACAAGCATGGAACCAAAATTAATGAGACAAATGAGAGTTTAGAAAGATGCTGTGAAAAAGTAGACAAGAATACCAAAAATGTGTCGACTACAGAAGGAGAAATCGTTACCTTAAAACAGGAATACCAAAAATTTGAAGAGAGGTTAGATTCTGTGGATAGTTTCAAAAAATTTGCAACTGCAGAAGTGCAACAATTAAAAGGATTCAGTAAAGAGATCGTTAAGAAATTTTCAGAAACTGTGAATAGTATACAAAATTTCACAAAAATCACAAATGACAATTGTGCAGAATTAAAAGAAGATGTAGGTACTTGTTTAGGCCAAATTTCAAACTTAAAATCAAAATTCCAAGAAATCGAAGATTCCGTTGTTATGAAATCCTTCAGTAATTACAATCCTTTGTGGAACAATGTGAATGTTAAAACATTTTCTGGGGAAGGGAATATACATCCAGTTGATTTCATGTGCCAGATAAAAGATAACTTTGACAATAAAATGTGCGATAATTTGAAAATATATTTTTTAAAAGATTTTTAGATTGGGAGGCTTTGTCATGGGCGAACCAAGCAATCAAACATGAGATATTGTTTGATGAAGCAGAATGTGCTTTCATGAACAAATTTTGGTCAGAGATTAGACAAGCCCGAACTGAGTCAGAATTTCTGAATGGCCCAAATTTCAAGCAGGGTAGTGGTCACATGAAAACCTTTTGTAAACAACAGTTAAGAACTTTAGTACATCATGATAAACCACTTGATGAAATGATCCAAACTGATGCAGTGAAACATAGACTGCCAGGAACATGGTGCCAAATTCAGAAGGGAAAGGGGTAGAACAAATAGGACATACCAAAATTTTGTATCCAGAACACAACCTGAAGTGAATAGAATGAAGTTTGATAGAGCATTTTGGAAAACTTTTTTATCTGAAAACAAAAATGAACAGAAAAGTAGAAGAAAATCTGAATTTAAATTAGAGGAAAACGTTTTGACAAATTTCTTTGGCAGTAGTAGTGCAGTAGTATCTACTGATAGTGTTGAAAACAGATTTGATGAGTGAGGATTAGTGAAAATGTTGAGTGATTGTGGAATGACTGAAAAAAGTGATACTGGTGTTGTCATTTTGGAAGTTAATGATCATGCACTTGGCAATAAAAGTCAGAATGACAGGGTAATTACAAATGAAATTGCAGTAGATAATAGACAGAAAAATGAGGATGTGGTAGAACAGAATGGTCACACTGTTGAGGTTGTTGAAGAAGTGTATGAAGAGAGAAATGAATTTAGTGCTGAGAATAATATTAAGTGTGATGATAATGTTTCTGATTATGATGATGAGGTTGATAATACTATGTTGCTCACAAAATTGGATGAAATGGTGAATACAGAAGTTAAGGTTGATGATTGTGTGCTGAATAATTCTGGAAACTCTGATGTAAGCTTGAGTGATGATTTTGAGACAAGTAGAGAAGTACATGACTGTTCAATTTTGCCAGCAGATGTTTGTGATGTTGTGTCTGAATGTAATGACTATAGTAACAGGTGTAATCATAGTGGCCAAAAGTTTGAAATCATAAATGAAATTTGTCAAAATGTGCATTTAGAAAAGGAAAGTTGTTTTGGAATTTGGGACAGGTACGTAAAGGTAATTCAATCAGTGAATGTGTACAAATGGTGGAGGAAGGGAGTGTGTGTGTTGAGATCAGTAGCCTGCAGACAGATTTGAGGGAGCTTTGCAAAAACAACTACCCATTTAATGAAAGTACCACAAAACCAAATAAACAACCAGAAAATAGTAAACTGTGTTGAAGAATGTATACTCTATGCCACACAGACAAACCCATGCTGTACACCTTATTAAGACAAGTTATGAATATTCTGACCCAGTATTAATGAAAAGACTAATTGAAAGAAAATTACAAATCATAAAAGGTGCAAATAATGTTCAGTGCTTTCTGTAAATTCAAACACAGAGAAGTGATAAATTGGATAACTTAACACATTTGAAGCTAATACTGTAAAATAATTTTTGTAGTTTATATTCATCTTTCTTTTATGTGTGAATATCTGCATATTTTTATCTACACTCCTGGAAATGGAAAAAAGAACACATTGACACCGGTGTGTCAGACCCACCATACTTGCTCCGGACACTGCGAGAGGGCTGTACAAGCAATGATCACACGCACGGCACAGCAGACACACCAGGAACCGCAGTGTTGGCCATCGAATGGCGCTAGCTGCGCAGCATTTGTGCACCGCCGCCGTCAGTGGCAGCCAGTTTGCCATGGCATACGGAGCTCCATCGCAGTCTTTAACACTGGTAGCATGCCGCGACAGCGTGGACGTGAACCGTATGTGTAGTTGACGGACTTTGAGCGAGGGCGTATAGTGGGCATGCGGGAGGCCGGGTGGACGTACCGCCGAATTGCTCAACACGTGGGGCGTGAGGTGTCCACAGTACATCGATGTTGTCGCCAGTGGTCGGCAGAAGGTGCACGTGCCCGTCGACCTGGGACCGCACCGCAGCGACGCACGGATGCACGCCAAGACCGTAGGATCCTACGCAGTGCTGTAGGGGACCGCACCGCCACTTCCCAGCAAATTAGGGACACTGTTGCTCCTGGGGTATCGGCGAGGACCATTCGCAACCGTCTCCATGAAGCTGGGCTACGGTCCCGCACACCGTTAGGCCGTCTTCCGCTCACGCCCCAACATCGTGCAGCCCGCCTCCAGTGGTGTCGCGACAGGCGTGAATGGAGGGACGAATGGAGACGTGTCGTCTTCAGCGATGAGAGTCGCTTCTGCCTTGGTGCCAATGATGGTCGTATGCGTGTTTGGCGCCGTGCAGGTGAGCGCCACAATCAGGACTGCATACGACCGAGGCACACAGGGCCAACACCCGGCATCATGGTGTGGGGAGCGATCTCCTACACTGGCCGTACACCACTGGTGATCGTCGAGGGGACACTGAATAGTGCACGGTACATCCAAACCGTCATCGAACCCATCGTTCTACCAAGGGAACTTGCTGTTCCAACAGGACAATGCACATCCGCATGTATCCCGTGCCACCCAACGTGCTCTAGAAGGTGTAAGTCAACTACCCTGGCCAGCAAGATCTCCGGATCTGTCCGCCATTGAGCATGTTTGGGACTGGATGAAGCGTCGTCTCACGCGGTCTGCACGTCCAGCACGAACGCTGGTCCAACTGGGGCGCCAGGTGGAAATGGCATGGCAAGCCGTTCCACAGGACTACATCCAGCATCTCTACGATCGTCTCCATGGGAGAATAGCAGCCTGCATTGCTGCGAAAGGTGGATGTACACTGTACTAGTGCCGACATTGTGCATGCTCTGTTGCCTGTGTCTATGTGCCTGTGGTTCTGTCAGTGTGATCATGTGATGTATCTGACCCCAGGAATGTGTCAATAAAGTTTCCCCTTCCTGGGACAATGAATTCATGGTGTTCTTATTTCAATTTCCAGGAGTGTATATTTTGTCTATTTGTAGAGTGGGGGTGAAAAGTGCATATTTGAACACCTGTATATGCTTTTACCTGGCAATAATGAGGGTTGTTTGATATTTATGTAGGACCATTTGAATTTGTTGTATTTGGACTCAGTAATGTTATATAGCTGAAATTATACAGACAATCTTGATCACTCTTATAACATCACAAGAATTGTTTTTCCTCAGGAGGTTGCAAACTCTTTTTGCAATTAGGCGGTGGTGAACCCAAGGCTCCGAGTAGGTGTGACTCTTTCCTTTTCGGGTCACATCCTCTCTTACTTTTCTGTCCAAACTGACCCCCCTTCCACTATCCATGTCCTCCAGTAGTTAGTAATTCAAGGATTATGTTGGTTAAATAAATGCAGGTGGTCAGAAAATATGATAATGCGACATATGTATGATTTTTGAGGAGAGTTGGTCTGATATTTACTTATGATGTTTGTGCAGTTATAATGAAATTCTGTTACTTTACATTTTGGATATGATGCTCTCATTGAGTTTATAATGTTATACTCTCATTGTGCTGATGATTTTGTGAAAAGTTGAGAAAATGTTTAGAGTTGGTGTAAAGTTTACTTCTGATGTTTGTGCCAGTTATAGTGAAATTCTATCACCTTACATCTTGGACGTGATTCCCATTACGTTAGACTGTTTATAGTCTGCTATGTTCTGATTTAAACATTAAGACTGAATAGATGTGCAACCTTGTCTGGCTATTCATTTGAACTACTGTGTACATGGGAAAGGAACATTTCTCAGAAAGAAATATATCATGTTGATATTACTGGGGTGGCTCCATCTGTGGAGCATGAAGAAAATGGAAATTTCTGTTGGAGATAGTTACTGGAACAGAAGTAGTTCTGATTCCCAGGTTTTGAGAATCATATGTGTTTTCTTTCCATGTTATTTCGACTGCCTTAATGAGCATTATGGTCAACCATTGGTAGTGTTATTTAATAACTCTTTCACCCCTTTCACTACTATAAGATAGGGATGATGTTTGCTGCATATCTGGTATCTGTACACGGGGTGGTCCATTGATCATGACCGGGCCATATATCTCACGAAATAAGCATCAAACGAAAAAACTACAACGAACGAAACTTGTCTAGTTTGTATTGGGAAACCAGGTGGCGCTATGGTTGGCCCACTAGATGGTGCTGCCATAGGTCAAATGGATATCAACTGCATTTTTTAAAATAGGAACCCCCATTTTTATTACATATTCACGTAGTACATAAAGAAATATGAATGTTTTAGTTGGACCACTTTTTTCGCTTTGTGATAGATGGTACTGTAATAGTCACAAACGTATGGCTCACAATTTTATATGAACAGTTGGTAAAAAGTAGGTTTTTTAAATTAAAATAAAGACCGCAGGTACATTTGAATATTTTATTTCGGTTGTTTGAATGTGATACACATACCTTTGTGAACTTATCATTTCTGAGAACGCATGCTGTTACAATGTGATTACCTGTAAATACAACATTAAGGCAATAAATGCTCAAATTGATGTCCGTCAACCTCAATGCATTTGGCAATACGTGTACTATCATTCCTTTCACCAGCGAGTAGTTCACCTTCCGTAATGTTCGCACATGCATTGACAATGCGCTGATGCATGTTGTCAGGTGTTGTCGTTGGCTCACAACATCAAGTATCCTTCAACTTTCCCCACAGAAAGAAATCCGGGGACGTCAGATCCGGTGAACGTGCGGACCATGGTATGGTCCTTCGACGACCGATCCACCTGTCATGAAATATGCTATTCAATACTGCTTCAACCATACGCGAGCTATGTGCCAGACATCCATCATGTTGAACATACATCGCCATTATGTCATGCAGTGAAACATCTTGTAGTAACATCGGTAGAACATTACATAGGAAATCAGCATACATTGCACCATTTAGATTGCCATCGATAAAATGGGGGCCAATTATCCTTCCTCCCATAATGCTGCACCATACATTAACCCGCCAAAGTCGCTGATGTTCCACTGGTCGCAGCCATTGTGGATTTTCCGTTGCCCAATAGTACATATTATGCTGGTTTATGTTACCACTGTTGGTGAATGACTCTTCGTCGCTAAATAGAACGCATGCAAAAAATCTGTCATCATCCCATAATTTCTCTTGTGCCCAGTGGCAGAACTGTACACGATGTTCATAGTCGTCGCCATGCAATTCCTGGTGCATAGAAATATGGTACGGGTGCAATCGATGTTGATGTAGCATTCTCAACACCAATGTTTTTGAGATTTCCGATCCTCACACAATTTGTCTGCTACTGATGTGTGGATTAGCCATGACAGCAGCTAAAACACCTACTTGGGCATCATCATTTGTTGCAGGTCGTAGCTGATGTTTCACATGTGGCTGAACACTTCCTGTTTCCTTAAATAACGTAACTATCTGGCGAATGGTCCGGACACTTGGATGATGTCATCCAGGATACTGAGCAGTATACATAGCACATGCCAGTTGGGCATTTTGATCACAATAACCATACATAAGTACGATATCTACCTTTTCCACAATTGGTAAATGGTCCATTTTAACATGGGTAATGTATCATGAAGCAAATACTGTCTGCAAGGTTTTTATTTAAAGGATTTAATTCTTGAAATGGTTTGTTTAAGATGAATTAATTGTTTAATTTACCACGTACTTATACGTTTGTGACTATTACGGCACCATCTATCACAAAGTGAAAAAAGTGGACCAACTTAAACATTCATATTTCTTTACATGCTACATGAATATGTAATAAAAAATGGCGGTTCCTATTTTTAAAAATGCAGTTGATGTCCATTTGACCTATGGCACCGCCATCTAGCGGGCCAACCATAGCACTATCTGGTTTCCTCCTTCAAACTAGACGAGTTTCATTCTTCGTAGTTTTTTATTTGATGCCTATTTCATGAGATATTTGGCCCGGTCACTATCAATGGACCACCCTGTATATCATGCTATCTACCTGGAATAGATATAAGGTGTTCTTTATCAAAATGTCTGCTCAGCAGTTGAATGGAAAAATTTGTAATAGAAAAGCTGGTAGATTAGGTGCTGTCTAATGTTTTGTATGTTACAGCAAGCCAATACTTTTCACTAATGTGGTATATTTAATGAAAACCAGTTCAATTTTATGCTATTATATCATTTGTATTCTGACGGTCATAAACAATTACTATGGTAAAATAATATTTCAAAGATTAGGTATATGTCTGAAGCCCATGAGGATTTGTATCCATGGTAAAGCTGTTGTCCATACAGACATCTACTTTCAATTGGAGTCTAGATGATTCATTATGCCTTACCTGATAAGGAAAAGTTTAAATCATACCTTTGGAGTGGCTGAATTAAACATTTTTTTGTCCTAACGTTTGACCCGTTAAAATGTAACCTGTGATACTTCACCTGTTACCTTAACCTATGTTGGAATTTGCCTTCATCTGTGCCCAGTTTTATTTACAGTCTGATCTGATGTTGCTACATCATGTCTAATGTGGTGATGATCAACGAGAAATCTGTCAGCTGGTTGTTGAGCAGTATATATTCTGGAAGTACACTACTGGTACTTAATTTTCCAATGTAAATCTGATTCTACGGTGGCATGTGGCCATGGTGGCTCTCAGTATCTACAAGAAGATGCTGAAAAATTTGGGATGATAACTTTTAAACTACAAGGACAAGGAGCCTTTGACAGTTATTGAGGGCATATCCCTCTGTCCTTGTGGTTTCCTGACCTGAAATGTTTATGTCAGTTCAGTTGCTCTAAAGTCTGAGTTTGACTTGTAAAGCAATAAGGACGTTTGGTCCTACAAGTGGTACGGTCATTATGTGTAAGTGCATTTCAGGAGTTGAAAACTGACATAACTTTTCCATGAAAATAGGTATCTGAAAGGCTAATAATTATTGTTTCTTGTAAACTGCTTGACAACTACCTTTACATGATAAGATTCACACTGTAATCATCTGTTTAATCTGGTCTATCTAGACTTAATACAAAGCTATACTGTTACATGCAATATAATTCTTTATAATCAGCCATTGTCAATGTATTCTCAAACTTAAGAGTGTTTTATTCATACGCACTGCTGCTTGAAATATCTTCTACCTCCGCTTTGTTGTTGTTGTTGTGGTCTTCAGTCCTGAGACTGGTTTGATGCAGCTCTCCATGCTACTCTACCCTGTGCAAGCTTCTTCATCTCCCAGTACCTACTGCAACCTACACCCTTCTGAATCTGCTTAGTGGATTCATCTCTTGGTCTTCCTCTATGATTTTTACCCTCCACGCTGCCCTCCAATACTAAATTGGTGATCCCTTGATTCCTCAGAACGTGGCCTACCAACTGATCCCTTCTTCTAGTCAAGTTGCACCACAACCTCCTCTTCTCCCCAATTCTATTCAATACCTCCTCATTAGTTATGTGATCTACACATCTAATCTTCAGCGTTCTTCTGTAGCACCACATTTCAAAAGCTTCTATTCTCTTCTTGTCCAAACTATTTATCATCCACTTTTCACTTCCATACATGGCTACACTCCATACAAATACTTCCAGAAACGACTTCCTGACACTTAAATCTATACTCAATGTTAAAAAATTTCTCTTCTTCAGAAATACTTTCCTTGGCATTGCCAGTTTACATTTTATATCCTCTCTACTTCAACAATCATAAGTTATTTTGCTCCCCAAATAGCAAAACTTATTTACTACTCTAAGTGTCTCATTTCCTAATCTAATTCCCTCAGCACCACGCGACTTAATTCGACTACATTCCATTATCCTCGTTTTGCTTTTGTTGATATTCATCTTATATCCTTCTTTCAAGACGCTGTCCATTCCAGTCAGCTGCTCTTCCAGGTCCTTTGCTTTCTCTGGCAGAATTACAATGTCATCAGCGAACCTCAAAGTTTTTATTTCTTCTCCATGGATTTTAATTCCTATTCTGAATTTTTCTTTTGTTTCCTTTACTGCTTGCTCAATATACAGATCCCTCGACTCTTATAACTGCCATCTGGTTTCTGTACAAATTGTAAATAGCCTTTTGCTCCCTGTATTTTACCCCTGCCACCTTCAGAATTTGAAAGAGAGAATTCCAGTCAACATTGTCAAGAGCTTTCTCTAAGTCTATAAATGCTAGAAACACAGGTTTGCCTTTCCTTAATATACTTTCTAAGAGAAGTCATAGGGTCAGAATTGCCTCACATGTTCCTACATTTCTACGGAATCCAAACTGATCTTCCCCAAGGTTGGCTTCTACCAGTTTTCCATTCGTCTGCAAAGAATTTGCATTAGTATTTTGCAGCTGTGACTTGTTAAACTGATAGTTCGGTAATTTTCACTTCTATCAACACCTTCTTTCTTTGGGATTGGAATTATTATATTCTTCTTGAAGTCTGAGGGTATTTCACCTGTCTCATATGTCTTGCTCATTAGATGGTAGAGTTTTGTCAGGGCTGGCTCTCCCAAGGCTATCAGTAGTTCTAATGAAATGTTATTTACTCTTGGGGCCTTGCTTTGACTCAGGTCTTTCAGTGCTCTGTCAAACTCTTCGTGCAGTATCATATCTCCCATTTCATCTTCATCTACATCCTCTTCCATTTCCATAATATTGCCCTCAAGTACATCGTCCTTGTATAGACCCTCTATATACTCCTTCCACCTTTCTGCTTTCCCTTCTTTGCTTAGGACTGGGTTTCCATCTGAGCTCTTGATATTCACACAAGTGGTTCTCTTTTCTCCAAAGGTCTCTCTAATTTTCCTGTAGGCAGTATCTATCTTACCCCTAGTGAGGTAAGTCTCTATATCCTTACATTTGTCCTCTGCTTAACACAATGATATACTGTCAAGTGCAACATGGTTCTCAGTAACCACTCATTATCAATGCTGTTTTCCCTTCAAATGAAAATATATTACTTTCACAAGATCTACAACTTATGGGCACAAAGTTAGAACTAGTGATGTATTAACATATATTATACCATGATATAATGTCATATGCAACCTAATCCTCTGTAATCACTCCTTGTCTAGATAATCTCAAACTTACTTCTGTTTGTTTATATGATCTGCCACTTGAAATAATGTTGTTACATGCACTGCATGAAATACTCCTTGGAATTTCATATGTATTGTCAGTTGAGAAGAGAACATATATGATGTTTGGATGAGAATCCAGAAAATTAAATTTTATATCTCAGACCTGCCTCCTGCTTAATTTTGAAAATGTGACATGATTTCTTTTTTTCATTTTCACACTTGACTTTATGTGTGTAGCAAATATACTGCTGCATGAGAAAGTATCTCTCATAATGTGAGCATTATAACACTTGGATGATCCGCCCAAAGAGGCATCTCACTTTGTTTATTTATTGACATGGGATATGCAGTAATTCAATATGATATTTGTGTATCTTATTTCTATATTTTCATGTTTATGTACAAATTATGTCTGAGCAGCAACAGACATCAGAGAAACACAGTAACTCTGTACCTTGGTTTAGATTTTCTATGTTTATGTATTAGTTATGTCACAGGTTTCTATATTTTCATGCTTATGTAATTAATTAATGTTTAATCAAACCCAGATATTAGGGGGACTGCTTATAAGTCAGATGGTTGTATCTTGCATTTGTTACTTGAATTAACCAACACAGTGTTAAATATGTCAATTACTCTGTCTTGCAGAATGATAATTGTTTACCCTTCGTCGATCAGCCAAGAGGGACTGTTGGGATTAATTTTTGGGGACTGGTAAGGTGAAGCTGTGGCTAGTCCATTCTGTAAGAAGTACTGGAACAGTAGGGGTCCTGGAGAGGGGTAGGGGGGTTTCCTCTCTGTGGGGTCTGTCATCTTTTCTTCTTCAACTCCAACACACCGGATCTTCTATTTCATTTCTTACTTTTCATCAGAGTACCAAGCTATCCTTCCCTCTGTCCATATGCATATGTCTCTATTGCTGAGACCCTTCTCATTTACCATGTCAACACTTGTCCTTGTTGACGAAAGCCTATTATATAGGAGGATCAGGGAAAAAAAGCTAGTATTTCTGCACTATTGAAGATACTGAATTTACTTATGTCTGTTATATATATAACCCTCAAACCAACCTACCAATGTATAAAGCCTATTCATATTTTTGTCATGATGTGCCAGTCACTTATGATTCATTTGTTGTGTATTCACACCCAAGCGGTGAACACTTACCTATGTATAAGGCACAACCACATAATTGTAGTGATGTTTCACTTACTTATAAAACACAACCAATATGATATATTAGTCACGTATTCAAGTCATTGTATATTGTCACTCAGAGTAATATGTAACCAGACTCTTATGTATCATTCCATAATATGCTAGCACTTGCAGTGAAGGAGAAAGCAAAAACTGCGTTGCGCATATATTCCTGAAAAAAAAATTACATTAATTAATGTTTTAATTATTATAAAGGTGGGAAGGAGGTGTTGGTAGTGTCTTGACAAATGAAAACTAGTAAGATTGGTCATTGCTCAGACATTTCATTCAACAAAGCAGTCTGTGTACTGCAAACTTCAAGACTCTGTATGAAGCAGTCTGTGTACTGCAAACCTCAAGATTTTCTATAAAGCAGTCTGCGTACTGAAAGCTTCAAGATTATCCATAAAGCAGTCTGTGTACTGCAAACATCAGGACTACCTAAAAAACAGTCAATGTACTGAATTCTGAATCTTTTATGTAAAGTACGGAGATTAGTACATTTACACTTAGGAATTTTGTACTAGTTTTGAGACTCAAAGTTACATGTTAGCTCATACAGTTAAGAAATAACTTGTTCTTTCCTTGTACTTTTGAGTAATAATTTTTGCATAATGCTTCACATTAATTTACATATTTAATCAAATACAGGATTTATTTCATACCATAAGTAAAATGCTTGTTCCTCCAATTTACTGTAAAATGTGTACTGTTACGTATATCTGTCAGAAAAGGTTTTGTTCAACTTTTAGTTGCACAAATCCTTTTGCAGGTTATTGAGAAGTAACAATCCATTAAAACTGAAATAAAATAAATTATTTTGACAATAAACAAGAAATTTCTGACATAAATACTATACGGGTGTAGACAAAGATGTACTTGTGGCATAGTTACTAATAAGGTAATTAGTATACTGAAATTGTATTGAAGACTGTAGGTCCTGTAATTGGTGGGAATGTTCACTTCAGTATGAATCTTCTGTAATTAATAAAAACATTCAAAATATTGTTAATATTTCACATTTGAGTATTTTCACATCTATGAAATATCAAATGGTTAAAGTTAGTTATATGTATTCATTCTATAAGTGCCAATGCAACTAATGGAATCAGACATTAATATTTAGATACCTGTTTTAATTGTAATTTTATTAAAAAACCCTTTATAACAATGCTAATGATTGTTGGGGATTGTTTAGAACATATATATAGGTTTCAGCCATGTTGGCACGGGAGTCATTACTTTGTGAGTTTTTGGACAGAAAGCATGTAGCTTGTTGAGTAGGATTGATTTCATTATTGTAAGTATGTTACTTCTTATTTCAGTTTCTTCAAGATGCTTTGATTTACTTTGACATTGTAATAAATAATCTGCTGAAACATTACCTATCTGGGATTAATTATTCATTTAACTTCATAGTTAAATTTTACAGTAGCTGTCTAGGAAACCAGGACTACAGCTGCGACAGATCATCTGCAACGATGAGTACACGACCTTAAATCAAACTAATGCATAGAAATGTTTTAGAGTGCTTATACAAATCTACACAGTAATGGGATACTTAGTAGATCACAGTTCGGATTTCAAAAATGCTGTTCCACTGAGACAGCAATATACAATTTCACTGTCCACGTAATAGAGCCTTTAAATAGTAAAATGTCACCAATAAGAATTTTCTGTGACTTCTCCAAAGCATTAGGTTGTGTGAACCATAACATTATGTTACAGAAATTACAATTTTATGGTATAAATGGAATAGCATATGAGTGGTTAAGTCATACCTATAGAGCAGGAAGCAAAAAGGTTTCTTATATGGGTCAAGTGATTTCAATAAGTTTGTCACTTCTTCTAACTGGGGTCAAATTACATTAGGTGTTCCACAGGGTTCAATCATGGGCCCCTTCTGTTCTTGATATATGTGAACGACCTCCCTTCCTATCTGAAACAGGAAGCTGAACTGACACTGTTTGCTGATGATTCAAGCCTCATTATTATTCCAGTAAAAGAAACTCCAATTGACACAATACATCCATAGAGATGAGAATCTTAGTTGGGAAATTCATATTTTGGATCTTCTAAAGCGACTATGTTCAGCAACTTTTGCAATCAGAATAATTGCCTATTTTGAGGATATAGAAATTAGTAAGCTAACATACTTTGCATACTTTCACTCTCTGATGTCATACAGAATAATATTTTGGGGTAACTCAACATTTAGACAAAAAGTATTAACTGCTCAAAAGAAAGTGGTTAGAATAATGTGTGGGGTTCATAGTCACACATCTTGTAGGCATCTTTTTAAAAGATTGGGAATTCTTACAACAGCCTCACAGTACATTTACTCACTAATAAAATTTGTTCTCAACAACATGGACCAGTTTTAAAATAATAGTGACATTCATGATTATAATACCAGAAAAAAAGGCTTACACTATCTTTTACTCAACCTATATTTGACACAGAAAGGGGTAAAATATGCTGCTATAAAACTTTTTGATAAATTACCAGATGAAATAAAATGTCTGACAGACAGCAATAATAGCTTAAAAAATAAACTGAAATCATATCTCCCTGACAACTCCTTCTATACCATAGATGAATTGTTGAATAGGAATAAATAAATCTATGAATATAGTATATGCATTTTTTGCCATTTAAGGGAATGGGGTAAGTAATAGAAATATTATCCTTAACGCTGTACTGTAATATATATATATTGGCCTTTACAAATGTCTGCTTGTGTCTGTGTATATGCGGATGGATATGTGTGTGTGGGCGAGTGTATACCTGTCCTTTTTTCCCCCTAAGGTAAGTCTTTCCGCTCCCGGGATTGGAATGACTCCTTACCCTCTCCCTTAAAACCCATATCCTTTTGTCTTTCCTTCTCCTTCCCTCTTTCCTGACGAGGCAACCGTTGGTTGCGAAAGCTAGATTTTTGTGTGTATGTTTGTGTTTGTTAGTGTGTCTATCGACCTGCCAGCGCTTTTGTTTGGTAAGTCTCATCATCTTTCTTTTTAAATATATATATATATATATATAAAACTAAACGATCGTATGGCATTGTTGGCCGGGAGGCCCCATGCGGGGAAGTTCGACCGCCGTATTGCAAGTCCTTTTTATAGTTGATGCCACTTCGGATACTTGTGAGTCAATGATGATGAAATGATGATGAAAGACACACAACACCCAGTCATCACGAGGCAGAGAAAATCCCTGACCCCGTGCGCGGGAAGCGAGAACGCTACCGCAAGGCCACAAGCTGTGGACAAAATATATATATGTGATTGATCAATGGAACACACAATCAACTGACTAACTAACTAACTAACTCACATGGCTTTCCTTAATGTTGCTGTGATAATTATGCACTTAGTTGCAAGAACCTGCATTTGTCATGATACTGGGATAATTTCTTGAAGGTATATAAAGTTGCTCTAATATGTAGAGACAGTTACCTATATGAATATGTGAATGAGTATTTACCTCCTTCAGTACATACAAGAATTCATGAACATTCACATCTTAGTTTTAGTTATTAAACACAAAAAATGTATATATAAACACACATACACACACACACACACACACACACACACACACATACATATAATATGTTTTTGTGTAATGCGTTGAGCCACTTTCTTATCCTATTACACTTGCCTATACATTGTATTACTCTGCCTTATGCATTACAATGACCAGGTGTCCAAACAGCAGTTAATAGATGAAATATGAACTGAGATGATGTTCTTGTTTTCTTTTGTTATACAGTTACAATATCTTGATAATACTGTAGTTAAGAGCAACAGTATCCTGAAATCATGGGATTTTGTTTACACTATGCCATGTAGGCCTATATTGTAACTTTGAAGACACAATTGCTAGACAAGAAGAATTTTGTACTTACCTTCAGCATTACTTTCAACCATACACTAATGATTTACTTAATTCTGTTATGTGAAATTGATGATTTATTCCACTTATACACATGTACATTCATGATTTGCTATGCAAACACATGGTATTTGATGAATAGTGATTTATCATGTTGTGTTGAGGCAAGATGGCGGTGAAAAAAGGTTCACGAAAATCGAGTTCCACGAAAAATGTAAAAAAGAATGAGTCTTTATGTATTCAGTGCAAAAAAAGTGTCGTTGTTCAACTTGTAAAATGTTACTGCTGCGAAGTTAAAGCAAAAAACGCAAATGAAATCATTACAAGATCAAAATCTAGTGAAAAAACCGTGGCAAATGCAAATTCAGTGACATTGATATGTAGCCTAAACATTGCGATGATTTTTGTCTCATTTTAACTGCAAAAAACAGTGAAATCAGTGAACTTAAAAGGACTGTAGCCTTATTGGAGAAACAGCTGCATCTTGGCTGTAAAACTCAACAAACAGAGCATCGTCTGACCGAGCGAGGTGGCGCAGTGGCTAGCACACTGGACTCGCATTCGGGAGGACGACGGTTCAATCCTGTGTCCGGCCATCCTGATTTAGATTTTCCGTGATTTCTCTAAATCGCTCCAGGCAAATGCCGGGATGGTTCCTGTGAAAGGGCACGGCCAACTTCCTTCCCTGATCTGATGAGACCGATGACCTCGCTGTCTGGTATCCTCCCCCAAAAAACCAACCAACCAAAGCATCGTCTGAATGTGGAAGAAATATCGGCTACGAGTGATGTAACCAAAGGAAGAATGACTATGGAAACCAGCACAAAACTTGGAAATAATAATGTAAGTGCATCAAATAGTTATAATGACAAATGTGATTCCACAAACAATGTCATTCAGAAACATATGAGTCCAGATAATAATTACAAACAACAACAGCAGTGCACTGTAAATTTTTCGCGCATGTCTCATCCTAAACAAACCTAAACCTAGCAGACACACAAACTAACGCAAGTGTCCAAGCCTTAGTCAAACCAGGAGCAGGCATTGCAGAAGTGACAAAAACAGTGGTAAAATCATGTGAAAAACTTAATCCAAAAGACGGTGCAGGTGTGAATGATGTTGCCAGAGATAAAGGTAGTGAACTCATCACTGTTCTTGAAAGTGTGCTACCCAAATTAGCCAACACAAATGTAGCTGTTGTAAATCAACCACACACACACACACGACCTACCTCCTTGGTCATGTGAAAATAAATTAATAGAGAGAGTAAACAAAGAGAGAGATGCTGTATGCAAAAAGTTTCTGTATGTGAACTTAATAAATGTAAGCATGTTAGACAGGTCCATGCTCACCAGCCATGGCCTTTATTTAAATCACAGTGGGAAACAATTTTTAGTTGAAGAAATCTGTTGTCTAGCAAATTTGAGTCACAATATGCATAATATGGAAGAAGTCCAAAATACTTTGGACAAGTGGGTCATAAAGAAAGATGTGATGTCTTATAAAAAGGGCGAAAGACATTTTTTAGGGAGGTAGACTGTATCACAAAAAATGTGATACAGAATTAAATTGCAAATATAGACTGAAGATTGTACACCAGAATGTACAGTCATTAACAAACAAAGTTGATGAAATAAATATACTCCTCAATAGTGAATGGAAAGATGTTTCAGTGTTATGTTTTTGTGAGCATTGGTTACGAGTATTTTCAGTACTTAAAAATATTGCATTTTAACCTTGCAAACTGCTTTTGTAGAATGAAATCAAAACATGGGGGAACTTGAATATATGTAAAAGAAAATGTAGATTATAAGAGTGTAGCATCTGTTTGCAAACTTGGTTGTGAAAGAGACTTTGAAATCTCAGCTGTTGAGTTAATGTCTGAAGAAAGTATTTTTTGTGTGTGTATAGATCTACTGTTAGCAATATAACTGTTTTTTTTTTCTTTCTTTTTTTTTTTTTTTCTCCTTGATCAGGTATGTGTAAACATGGAGAAGTGTACATGAGGAAACTTTGGTACCAGTTATAGTGACCACCTTCCACAATTACTGACCATACCTGTAAATCACATTTCAACCAGTACAGAAAATGTTATCCATAAAAGGTTTTGTAGTAGGAAAAATATTGAATACTTCCAGTACCTAATCAGTGACAATCTTGGAGAGAACTACACTCCTGGAAAGGGAAAAAAGAACACATTGACACCGGTGTGTCAGACCCACCATACTTGCTCCGGACACTGCGAGAGGGCTGTACAAGCAATGATCACACGCACGGCACAGCGGACACACCAGGAACCGCGGTGTTGGCCGTCGAATGGCACTAGCTGCGCAGCATTTGTGCACCGCCGCCGTCAGTGTCAGCCAGTTTGCCGTGGCATACGGAGCTCCATCACAGTCTTTAACACTGGTAGCATGCCGCGACAGCATGGACGTGAACCGTATGTGCAGTTGACGGACTTTGAGTGAGGGCGTATAGTGGGCATGCGGGAGGCCGGGTGGACGTACCGCCGAATTGCTCAACACGTGGGGCGTGAGGTCTCCACAGTACATCGATGTTGTCGCCAGTGGTCGGCGGAAGGTGCACGTGCCCATCGACCTGGGACCGGACCGCAGCGACGCACGGATGCACGCCAAGACTGTAGGATCCTACGCAGTGCCGTAGGGGACCGCACCGCCACTTCCCAGCAAATTAGGGACACTGTTGCTCCTGGGGTATCGGCAAGGACCATTCGCAACCATCTCCATGAAGCTGGGCTACGGTCCCGCACACCATTAGGCCGTCTTCCGCTCACGCCCCAACATCGTGCAGCCCGCCTCCAGTGGTGTCGCGACAGGCATGAATGGAGGGACGAATGGAGACGTGTCGTCTTCAGAGATGAGAGTCGCTTCTGCCTTGGTGCCAATGATGGTCGTATGCGTGTTTGGCGCCATGCAGGTGAGCGCCACAATCAGGACTGATCTCCTACACTGGCCGTACACCACTGGTGATCGTCGAGGGGACACTGAATAGTGCACGGTACATCCAAACCATCATCGAACCCATCGTTCTACCATTCCTAGACCGGCAAGGGAACTTGCTGTTCCAACAGGACAATGCACGTCTGCATGTATCCCGTGCCACCCAACGTGCTCTAGAAGGTGTAAGTCAACTACCCTGGCCAGCAAGATCTCCGGATCTGTCCCCCATTGAGCATGTTTGGGACTGGATGAAGCGTCGTCTCATGCGGTCTGCATGTCCAGCACGAACGCTGGCCCAACTGAGGCGCCAGGTGGAAATGGCATGGCAAGCCATTCCACAGGACTACATCCAGCATCTCTACGATCGTCTCCATGGGAGAATAGCAGCCTGCATTGCTGCGAAAGGTGGATATACACTGTACTAGTGCCGACATTGTGCATGCTCTGTTGCCTGTGTCTATGTGCCTGTGGTTCTGTCAGTGTGATCATGTGATGTATCTGACCCCAGGAATGTGTCAATAAAGTTTCCCCTTCCTGGGACAATGAATTCACGGTGTTCTTATTTCAATTTCCAGGAGTGTATATGATACCTCTAATACCAACGAAAAGATGGATCAATTTTTGAACATTTTCAAGCATAATTTTAACAAAGCTTTTCCACAAAGGAAAGTGATTTCCAAAAGCACAGATAGATTCAAAAACTAGATTACACCAGGCATCAGAGTATCTTGTAAAAGGAAGTGGGAACTTTTTCTGCAGTCAAAAAGTCACAGCAGTCCAGAATTTATTAATTATTTCAAAAAATACAAGCTAGTTTTGAAACGTGTAGTAAAAGAGGCAAAAATTAAGGAAAATGACAAATATATTATGAAGTCAACCAATAAAACTAAGTCCATGTGGAAAGCTGTGCAGGATCTTATGGGGAAGAAAACAACTCACAAAAATATTGTGATATCACATGATGGCAAGAATGTCACTGACCCTAGGGTAGTTGAAAACAGTTTCAATTCTTACTATGCAACTGTTGCTGGAAAATTAGTGAAGGAAAAATCTGGAAATCCACCTAATACAACATGGAAAGAACTTTCATCTATTGAAATAAATAATATATCCATGTTCTTCAGTCCAGTAAGCCCAACAGAGCTCCTAAATACCATTAATTCACTGAAGAGTAAGTATTCAACAGGTATTGATGATATTCCAGATTATATTATAAAAATAACATCAAGACAAATACTTTCACCTTTATTGGACACATGCAATTCATCCTTATCATGTGGTGTCTTTCCTCAGCAACTGAAAATGGCAAAAGTAATACACCTATATAAAAAAGGTTATCATCAATGTATGGGTAACTATAGGCCTGTGTCTCTATTGGCAGGGTTTTCAAAAATTATTGAAAAAGTGTTCCTTTCAAAACTAATTACATTCTTCGGCAAGCATAATATTATTTCTGGATGTCAAGATGGCTTCAGACCACAGAGGTCAATTGCAATTGAAACTACCACTTTCAGTCTGATAAACCATGTCTTAAATGCAGTGGACATCCACAGAAATATCTCAGGTTTATTCTTGGACCTAAAAAAAGCTTTTATGTGATTGATCATTCTATACTCCTGAGGAAACTTGAATGGTATGGTGTAAGAGGTGTTCTAAATCAGTGGATTAAACCATATTTGGAATATCGCTCTCGGGTAACTGAAATTAAGTACATGGAAGGAAATGAACTCCAGATACACCTTTCAGAACCATGTGGACTAAGTCACGGTATTCCACAGGGCTCCATTTTAGGTCCCTTTCTGTTTTTGGTCTACATTAATGATTTCCATAACACGTTAGGGATTCTGAACCTGTACTGTTTGCAGATGACACCAGTCTATAGATTGAAGGGAATAAAGAAGAAAATCTTATGCATCTGCAAAAGATATTACAAAAGGAGTGTCTGAATGGTTTACCAGAAACAGGCTAATAGTTAATACCCAAAAAACAGTACTCATGAATTTCCACACTGATCAAAATAAAAATCTGGCACAACCTGTAATATGTATAGATAACCAAAACATTAGTGCTGTCAATGAAAATAAGTTTCTTGGGATTCACATCCAGGAAAATCTTAAATGGAGCACTCATATCACAGCCCTAAATTCAAAACTAGCAAAATTTAGCTATGTAGTAAGAATTCTCCGCAACAGTACTAGTGCAGAAACAGTTAGGGCTGTATACTTTGCTCATGTACATTCAGTACTGAAGTACTGTATCATTTTCTGGGGAAATGTACATCAGGCCATAACAGTTTTCAGGAAACAAAAGGCAATTATAAGAATAATGAAACAAGTGAGCAGCAGAAAATCATGCAAACCTTTCTTTAAAGATCTAAAGATCCTACCCCTTCCCTGCATTTATATACTGGAAGTAGTCATGCATGTCAAAAAAAGCATACTGAGAAAAGAAAACCTTTGTCCTCAAAAGAAAAATGTCCATGATTACAGTACCTGATCAGACAGTGATATGCATGTTAATCATTGTAACACCACATTATGCCAAAAAGGTATATATCATGCAGGAACAAAACTTTACAACAGATTACCAAGACATATAAAATCTCTTCCTGAATTACAAAGCTTTAAAAAGTCTGTGATATCCTACCTTCTGAAAAACTGCTACTATTCAATTTCACAGTATATTATGCAAGAAAAAATGTAATTTGTATCTTTAATTGTAGAAATAAATTATAAATATACAGTATTTCAAAAAATTGAAATTATTAATTGTATAGATCCAATTTGTCTTAAAAATTTATAAAATGTATGTTTAACGTTTGAAAAACCAATAGCTAAAAAGGTTTTCTGTCCAATATCTTGTATAAAATATACGTATTGAAAAAGAGATTTATATGGACAAATAAATAAATAAATTAATACATATGAAAGAGATTTATATTTAATAATTTTATACTGTTGCAAGTGAGAAATGGAATATTGCACTGAGGAATTGCATTATAATTTTCACAGATGCTTAAGAAAGGTCATATGACTCTGCATTTCCATGTGAAAGTGGGAGTGCCTTAAGCTTAAAATCTCTTTTATGTACTGCATATATTTACTTTGAAGTCTAATATTGATGAAGTCAGTAACTTTATTATATATAGTGTCTTAATTGACTTTCAAGTATTTGATCCCAGCCTATGGAAACTTTTCTCTGGGAATCACAAGTAATAGGGCCAAAGCTCTAATTATTGCAACCATTTCCACAAGTGAACTTGTGTAAACAAATGTAGCTTGTCCAATTGCTCTGTAGCCAGTCTGAGTCAATACTTTTGGTGGTTTCTGCGTGCTGATTGCTGCTGTCTCGTCCAGATTGTATATGTCTTGTTGTTCAAACTTTTATTTTCTGTAAGGAAAAGCAGATTGCTGAATAAAACTTTCACATTTCCCTCTATACAGCTAGTGGCTCTGGATATACTTGTCTGTTCTAATGTACATAATGCAAGCTTTTTTTTTTTATATAATGCCCTGAGCTATTCCAGTCGTGTTGTGTTCCTTCATTCCCAATTCCTTGGTACAGATTTTCCATTCCTCTTAGAAAACTTATATGCCTGAATTCTTGCAGTTTTTGTAGTTTAACCCATTAGCACCATGCGTTGCAATATGGCAACGTTTGTAACACTTTTTAAAAATCGTTGATTCCACGACATCAACGAAGCGAGAGTGTTGGTAGCACTGGATTCCATTCCGCAAGACTGCAAAGATCACTACAATGTAACAGTTTTAACAATACATTTAAATTCTGCAGCGTGAGCAGTGTTGGAAGTCGTTTGCTAAATGATGAAGAAAAATGGAGTATAAATTCGAGTAAGTATGTTTCACACAGTAACTTACGATATATAATTTGTTTTTTTAGTATGGTTGTGATTTAAATACTCAAATACACATTCTTTGGAGGTTACTGCTTGCTGTGAAATGAATTACATTCATTTAGGCCGTTTGAACGTCGGCGTTGCCATATGGCAACGCTAGGAGCTTGTACTCAGTAAAAGGACGAATTTTCTCTTTTTTGTTTTAGAAGAGGTTTCTCGCTTGCTGAGGCGCTGGAGATTCTTTATAATGACAATATTGAAGGTGATGTGTTTGTTGAACCCCCAGATCCGAATTGAGAAGAATGATGGATTATTGTATGTGCGGTGGCTGGACAACTCAGTTGTCACAATGATCTCTTCTTCATGTGGTGCACAAGAAGTTGGACAAGCCAAGATATTCTCGCAACTAAAAAAGTGAAATATAATGATTCCCAGACCAAAACTGAAAGCCAAATATAATACGTATATGGGAGGTACTGATCAGATGGGTCAGAATCTAGCATGCTATCACATTGCAATAAGAAACAAGAAATGGTACTGGTGTCGCTTTACATGGATGTTAGATGTCGCCATACAAAACAGTTGGATTTTGTATAATGTAGCAAGGAACCATACTATTTCTCAGCTTGATTTCAAGAGAGAAGTAGCAACAGTGTACTTGCAATGACACCAAGCTTTACCAAAAGGATCTGAGAGACCATCTGCATCAAGGGCATGTTCCGACAGCCGCATATCAGATTCAATTAGGCTTGATAAGACTGACCACCTCGTCCAGAACACATAAAGAAAGATGAAGAAAAGGTGTGCACACAAGGACTGTAAATCTACTGTGAGAACAATGAGTTCAAAGTGTAATGTGGGATTGTGTATTGACTGTTTTATTGCATTTCATGTAAAATAATGCTGAGTTCAAGGCTTGATTTTTGATTATTAATTGTACTGTGTTATAAAGTATCAATTTGTATGATGAAGACTGAATAATAAATTTGAACAAAACTTGTATATGTAATAAGAAATTTCAATAACCTACTTATTTTAGTTGAAGTTGTAATCCATATAAATTTAGGTAGTGAAAGCGCCTAGCGTTGCCATATGGCAACATCAAATATCTCGCTAATAGTGATAATGACTTTCATCGAAACAACTCTGTTGTGTAATTTATGCCTTTTACCTACATAATAACGCAAATATTTTTAAAAAATCAAGAAAAAATTAATTCCGGCGCTAATGGGTTAAGCCAAAGCAAATATTGTGTGTAGAAGTAACGCAATCAGAAAATTTTTCTTCCACTTTCGTGAAAATTTCTAGGTGTTTATGTGATGAGCTAAAATTGATACTGACAGTTCATAGAACAAAAAACATTTTCTGCATTTTGTTTAATGGCTGACCTAGGAATGCATATCGCTCTTTCTAAATTACACAAAGCAACTTTTTTTTATGGATGGGTTGACTGATTGTTCTTTCAGCAGTTAAGGTAGATAATCACAGTGATTTGTGATTCACTTTATTATTCTTGATGTTATGAACCCTGTATTCCATAGTAAGCCTAATTATTTTGCTTAATAATGCTTCCACACATATATAAAAGTGAATATAAGAGAAGGTATCATGCATATTTTCAGCAGGGTGAACTGAATCTCTGAACAATTAATCTGAAAATGTGTGGTTCACTTAATCCCATACGCACCACTGAAGTATATTTTGTGACAGAAAAATTTAAGCCAGTATAATGTTGGAAAATGAACTTTGTAATGAAACCTTTTAAAAACATGTTTCTAAATGACATCATAACAAACATACTTGATAGTCAATGGCTAAAGGTATAATGTTCACTCCAAATCTTGTCATTCAACTATGGCTAATAACACAGCAGTTACCTATTTTAGCCATGAAAAAATCACACGAGGTGATAAAGGGCTGTGAAATTAAGGTAACTAAATTTTCTAATGATTACAATTTACCTTCTTTTTCATTTTTAATAGAGTGGTTCAGCTAACCTCCATGACCAGTTAACCTCATTACAGTAGTAGTAGAGTTTATTCATCTAGAGACAGTTCACATGCCATGGATTTCACCAGAAAATACATAGTACATAAAAATAAATAAAACAGTGGAAAATCTAAGATGGAATACAAACACACACACACACACACACACACACACACACACACACACACACACACACACACACACAAGCACACACACACACGACTGTAGTTTCTGGCAGCTGAAGTGACTTTACCATGTCTGATTTAATGAATGGTAAGAAGTCAACATATCAAATCATGAAGTATAAATAGCAAATGACATTCTCCTTTAAAGTATCTTTTGCTTTGTAAATAAATTTGGCTTACATTTATGAAATAATATCAAAAACTTTCTGACATTTGGAAGTAATAGCCAAATATATCTCACAACCAACAAACTGAATAACACGAATCATGGGTTGGTTGTCTGTAGCCAATGACAATGCTCATTCATAAATAAAATTAGCTGTTTTTTATCCTATTAAGTCATAACTGAACCATACTGTCAGGATTTTTGCCAAAATCAGAAACAAGAAATACAACTAGATTGTTGCAAAGATGAACATACATTTTAATATTGCTAGAGATCAATATTTTATGGCTACTGTATTTTTATGTCTGCACTTGTTTTCCTCACCAACTCACAATAAAATTTTCCCAATCTGACATAACACAGACCTTGGCCTATACCGTAAATCAGAATGTCGCCACAATCAGGTATCTTTTTCAACTACACATTCATAGGCTTCACCAACTCACAACTAAGCTGTCACACTGCATCCTAACCTACAGCTAGAACAAATCTACAGATCAGTGTTGCCACAACCAGGTTGTCTTGGTTTCACATTTGTTGACTTCACCATTTCACAATTAAACTCTCAACCTAATCTAGACTCCCCACTAAGTTACAGATCATTCTACCACCACAGCCAGGTTTTTTCCCCCTTGGATTTACATTCATTGTGTTTCCATCTGTTGGACTTTCATGTGAAGCAATCCAAGCAGGACCCATAAACAAAAAAGCATGGTAACTAAACAATAAAATGGTTTTCATAGCTAGCTTTGATTTCTCAAACTAAGTACTTCGATGAATAGACTGCCACACATGATCCTTGCAACAATTCCCCACGTACAGGTTACTAGTACATTCATTTAACAGCCACATAAACTATATCTAAAATAAGCAATAATGAGGTTTGAACCTGCTTACAAAATAACAATGCTGCTTGGATCCCTTAGTTCATCCACAAATTTCACCACTGTAAAATATGAGTATTTTATATTCATCACTCCCACCGTTTTCAAAATCATCCACAAATTCAGGTGCAGAACGTGGACCAGTGACTGCATCTATATTTCCACATCTACTTCAAGAACTAGTAAATTATGAACTGATTCTAATATTGTTTATACACCACAGTCAGACTTTTGTTTCTTATAAACATTAAAGATTAAGGAATTAGTTTCTCTGTAAACTGAAGAGATTAGAACACAATGTAATGTTAAAGAGAAATGCAATTCAAAATATGTACAAAAATGTGCCATCACAGTAGACATTAACACTATGTCACTGGTGAAAGTTGACAGCTCATGTTGAATGTTTCTCTTGATGCAAAAGAGCTAGGTGTAAAGACAACCAAGCCTCACATACTAATACTAAGCCCACATGAAGTAATATTAGTTTGGGATCCACAGTCTCATCATAAATCTTTTGTAGACTCAGTGTAAGGACTGATAGTGCTGATAAAGTACTCTGTAAAGGGACCAGTCAACTTGCTAGTTGTCCCTTATCTAACACACAACAGTATGCAACAGAAAATCATGCATAACAATTAGAACTGATAAGTAGAGTATGTGATCCTAATAATTCTTGAGTAGTAGACTTATTAATACCAACTTACAATGAAAAACACTTAATGTTCCCACATGTAACTGTACAGTCCTTACAAAATAAGCTCCAGGAACTTCAATAATGGCTGGAAAAGTTAAACTGTAGTATGCTTATAGTAAATGAACACTAGTTAACAAGTGGACAGTTACAATTAAGTATACCAAGTGGCTACAAATTAGTTACATGTTACTATAGAACAATTATGTAACATGGTGGTGTTTCTGTCTACATCGATATTTACTCAAACTAAATTATGAAATAATGGATGTAAGGGAGCTTTGCACAGAGCAGTATGTTTTCCAGGATTATTTTTATATTGCCCTCTGAACTGAAGTTAACTGTTCACAAAAACTCTTCAAAAACTGATTGTCTTGCTCCTCAAGAATAAAAATTGCAGAGTTATAATATTTGGTGACATTATCACAGACATTAGGGTTAGAAGTAGAACTGTAAGCTATTTACTTAATACACTGAGCTGACTATATTTACATTGTATAAATGACAAGCCCATCAGGCTGACCGATGTTTGGATAACAAGATCTATAATTTTCAGTTGAAGAGATGTCAGTTTAATTGAATGAAATTACCATGAATGGCTGAACTGAGCATTCCGTGTCATCAACGAGATATTTGTCAGGGAAGGGTAATGAGGCCCTTTAATGAAGAGATGCTAAACAAACTAAAATTTAAATTAACTTTGTAGGTAATGCATTGCAGGACTCATGTGGAATGAAGAAATAACTGATACAAACTGTGAATACCATTTTTATTGTACTTAAACTGAACCAAGATACACATAAGCATCTACTCACAAAAGCATACAAAGCCAGAATGATTGAACACTAAAGCTATCATACACATCAATACTTTTTGTTCTCACATCCTCAATCAGCTATATTGATACCATTTCCTTGTTCCATTGCATATTGATGGGGGAGGGGGGGAAGGGGGTGTTCCATACAGAGCACCTCTCCCCCCCCCCCCACCCACTATCTCTCCCATCTCTTCCATAGTGTGGTGAACTGGGGAAAGTGCAGCCATTACTAAGTACTAAGGGTCCAATCATGTTGAAAAAAAGTCTTCACGTTCTAGAATGAGCTACCCATCAAGATATGCTGAAATATACTACTATATACTACACTGTCACTATATACTACACTGTATTATAAACAGTAGAAATTGGAAATCTACAATATGTATAGGACATTTGGTATGTTTATCTTTTGTGAAAGGATGAGAATTATGGCAACATTTCACTGTATAACATCAACACTGAACAGGTTAAATTTTCAACTACATCATACACTATTTTACGAACAGTAGAAACTGGAAATTTACAATTCATATGGAACATTTATTATGTTTACCTTTTGCAGAAGGATGAGAACAAGGGCACATTTATTCTATACAACATAATCACTGAACAGGTGAACTTTTCAACAAAAAATTTAAATAGCAAAAGTTCTGCATTTTGATGGTTTCAAGTACTAAACCCATTTTTGACAGTATGCATGAAAATCAACTGAGCTTGTTACATATCCAAATTCTCAGCTATAATAATCACAGTTAAGTTCTGTTTGAAAATTAATACAAACTGCAGAACAGACTACATCACATTTGGGAATAAAAAACCCAGTAATTTTTTAGATTTGCCACAGATACTTAGTTTTTTTGCATAAAATTTATACTCTATGATTTAATTAATAAAATCTTAAATATTATAATTGATATCAGTGAATTTTAAAAATTTCAGTTACTCAGTATCAAATATTTGTGATAACACTTACTAGTCTATGATGAAATTCTTGAGGTGTGGAGGTGGATGGAGTGGGTGGCAGTATTGGCACAGCAGGTGTGTAGGTGGAGAGTCTGGTGGGGATGGTGATGAGGTGGGGGTGCACTTCCTCAGACATCACCAAATGCCATGTCAGGCTGCAGTGCAGGTTCTGTAGTGGACTGACTGTGAACAGGGTCATAGTACAGTTGGTGGGGCTCTGAGATGAATATCCATGAGGATTTGATTATATGTATTGAAATTGTAGTGCACTTATCATGGAGAGGGATATAAAATTTGTGTTCACACCTCTGTAATAGGTTGTAAGGACCAGAGTAAGGTAGCTGAAGTGACACCCTTACAGTGTCATTGCATAACCTCACATGCTTATATGCTGCCAAGTCTAAAAAAAACCTTGGGAATTCCACAACACTGGGGGGGGGGGGGGGGGGGAGGCATGATGATACTGGAGATGTGCTGTCTGATTTGTTGGACCATTGCCAGCAGTTGAGTTGTATCAGGTAATACCACACTGTCAATGAAATTTGTTGGGAGGTTCAATTTTTCATCATATACGATGTCTGCCAATGGTGTGAAAGTATTCAACTGCACTGAGACTGTACAATTCATTGAACAGTGCCACCTGAAATCATGTGCCATGGTCCACAGTTATTGTGACAGGGCAACCAAACCATGAGATCTATACATACACAAAAGCCTTAGCCGTGATCTTGACTATGATGTCTAGTATTCCAAGTGTACGTGCTGTAACCTACACACTGGAATGTCATACAGCTCATGTTTTGGGCTAACATGCATGTCTGTTTTGCAACACTGGGACAAAATGCAGATGCAAATTCACTTCTTACAGTCACACTTTACATTCTGCCAAATGAAGTGGTCCATTATAAGTTTGGTCATAGACCAGGACCCTCTGTGTGATAAATTGTGGAGATACGGCAGACCCCTGTGTGTGATAAAAGTGGAGATCATCAAACAAAGGTCTTCTCCTTTGAGAAGGGACCAATAGTCTAACTTTTCCTCACAGTAAATCACACCAGACGTGACTGTCCAGTCTGGGAAGGTGGTGGTGCTCAAACTGAAGGCTAGTTGAGGTGTTCTGCAAAAGTTCTTTGATTTATAAATCCATCTCCTGCACCAGAGCAAGTTCATCATAATCAATGTGCAATGAATGAGCATTGATTCTCAAGAGGAAGCCTTTACCCTATTGTCTGCCTCTCAAATATATTGCACATAAGTTGTGAACTGACTTACATAGTCAACTTGATGAAAATGTTATGACAGACAGTCCTTCCTGGCATACTGTATGGCCTCTGTTAGTGTTCTGTTTTGAAATGATGTACCACCTCATACACTGCTTTCAGCACTTTGTCAAATGCAGACACTTGAGCTGCAACAGCATCAGTTTCTGAGAAAAGAACAATAATGGTTATTGGATCCCAATGACTAGTTGTTGGAGTGGTGCACTGAAAGCCACGTCACCCACGTCATTGGTGACAGATAAGGGAGCACCACTTATAGGCTGTACTAGAGTCACAGCTTGTTGGAGGGACAGGGCAATGCTATCAAAGGCACTGAGCATTTCTGAAGTCCATGTCAGTGTTTTATTACTATGTTTGTTTCTTCCTGCCAGTACATCCACTAGGGCGACTTGTATAGCTGTGGCTTGCAGTAGGTGTTGGCCGTAGAAGTTAAAGGTTCCCAAAAATCACTTCAATAATTCATAAGTTTGCAGTCCAGGTAGAGCTTGAAGCTGTGTTGTATGTGCTGTGGTGGGTTAGGCCCCTAAGGCACTAACCACTT
The DNA here is from genome assembly GCF_023864275.1 of Schistocerca cancellata. NCBI lineage: Eukaryota > Metazoa > Arthropoda > Insecta > Orthoptera > Acrididae > Schistocerca > Schistocerca cancellata. The sequence goes on from NC_064627.1 coordinate 267,222,054, forward strand.
GCCCTAGAAACATGAGTACCTCCTGGTGTAGTTTGCACTTTTCTGTATTGATGTCAACACCACGAAGATCAAGTGTATTGAAAACAGAACAGTCACACATTCTATGAGATCCGTTCTTCTTCAAAACTAAATGTATGGGGAATGCCCAAGCACCGTCCGCTGGTCTCACATTCTCAGCATCATCTGTGATGTGTTTTACCACATGTAATCTGTTCAGCACTGATCGTCATAATGATATGGTGCACTATCCCACCATTCACACAATGCCTGACCATTCCTTAATGATGCTTGGTAGTGACACTTATCACATGCTTGGGATGACATGTACACTTAAAATACCAGGAACTGGACTAACCTGGATCTCTTGCTTTGCACCAGAAAACCGTGTAGGCAGAGATGTTTCATAGTGTATGATGGATAGACTGCTGGTGTAGTGGTTATTGTTGTAGGTATTGCTGTTGTTGCAGACACTGTTGCTGCTGTTTTTGTAAGAGCATGATGTGGTCATGAGTATTGCTCAAGTCCTTCTGTAATGTAAGGGGTCTCTTGCTCAGAGCTGCATTCACTGTACATAACTGTAGACACTACTGTCTATCATACTCAAATTTCTTCATTGCATGGTGGAGTTCTTGTGATAAGACAAAAGTCTTGTTGCTGCTGAAGTGGTAATGGACTTGGGGAGTGACCCAGAGCAGCTGCAACCTTTCCCCCCACTAAATATTTGGTGCAGTAATCCCACTACCAAGCAGGTGCCACATTGAAAAAATCAGCCTCCAACATCAGTTCACTCACCTCTGAAATAAAAAATGCTATGTATACTTTTCACTAAGGCTGATGTCTTAAAATTTGTTCTACAATTCCATGACATTTAACAGCAATGGCATTTGCTGCACACAGTAGTACTTCCAGTTTGCTGTGTTGAAGATGTTCTGAAGTACCTGGTAAGTTACTCACCGCCATTCCTGAGTTGACTAGAAAATAATGACCTGAATCATAGTAAAGAACATATATTCTCTTACCTGATACTCAAATCAGTGTTACACTTGTTTTTCTGTTAGTCTTGCCAAGTAGGCAACTTCTTGGTTGAGTGCAGCACTGTGCATCCATTGTGAACCATCCATTATGTTTGTGTGATTACATGGTAGCAAGCAGTTGCCCAACTTGTCTCCACATATCATGTGGTACCAGCACATTTGTGAATGCATCAAAGCCACAGTGCATAGAGCACTGGAGTCAGCTGAGATTGGAGCAGATGCAGGCTGAAGGTCAGTGGACCCACTTCATGTGTTTTTGGAAGAACTCATTGCTGCTCAGTCAGTGGCATCGGTACAAAGCTGTTATGACAACCGGTTGTGGTGCCCTGGCATTGCTGTGGGTTTCCCTGTAATCTCCCAGCCAGATATAACCTGTTCTCTGCAGTGTCATGTTGTCTTGCAGTTAATGCTGACTGACTGGGAGTTGGGAGTTTAAGTATCCAAACTGCATAATATCCTGTGAGAAGGATTCTCATAGTAGTCTCAAAAATAGTGAGGGTATGTTGCTAAGAATTCTCATTTAAAATTTGATTAGTCAAAGCAGTTGTTCTGTTGATTTTCTCAGATACTGTAGTAGTGCTGTTTTTGCTGCTTCAAATTTACCAGCAGATGAGGATGCCTGCAGAACGTTACTGATGATGTAAACATGGCTGCAGTCATTGCACTGGAGGGTTGCAAATTTGGACATGCCATCCTCAATACCATAATGCAGCTAAGTGAGTTTGACTATCCAAAACCAAGTCTCCAGGTGATCTGGTTGAGATACAGCTAGCTGAATCACATGACCTGGATGAAGCAGCACATCATCAAAACTCCATCCATGCTGTGTGTGTGGAGTCTGCCCGGGAATGTCAGAGGCCAACTTGTTGTACTACCACAGCACAAAGGAAGCCCAGGGTAGGCAGTAAGTGTGGCAACCAGTTGAGCACAAATCTGTGGCACAAACAGGTTCATCTGGAACAACACAGCATTGAAGGACCAATCAGTACACTTACATGATGTAATGACACAGTTAAATAAATACAGTAACACACATTTAAATACTCCAACTATTAGGACGTGAAGACACAGCATAAATTTTATTTGTACGTTTGTAAATTTTAGTTCACAGTGGAGTTTAAGATATTTGAAACTAGGAGCCAGTATTCTGTGAATTTAACAAGTAAAAAAAATTGTATGGAGGTAAATAATGAAGCAGGCATGTCTACAGATGTGAAAGATGAACAGAGTAGTTATTCCTTTGAACAAAGTGAAGTAAATCTTTTGGTGATGAGTCAAGATTGGGGAAGTGAGTAAAAAGTCAGGTCAATAAACAGATGAAATTAATGTTAACAATGACTTCTGAAATATTGCACTGCAGCTAGCAAAATAGATGAACACAGGTCCAAAGTGCAGTCAGCAAACTGTACTTTAGTATCTTTGCTGAATAAAAATCTGGAAGCTTCACATGGACAGTTAGGTAAATTAAATCAAAATATGAAGGTTATGGGCAAAAGGGTAGATGCTTTAGAGAAAGGTGTTGACTGTGAAATGAAGGCCATGTGTGAACAATTGAAAATAGAGAAAATAGAAAGCTTTTGTAGTGCTTGTTCAGTCAGTAAACAACATCTGAAAACTGATTGAGCTGACAGAGATTAATAATAACTAAAAGATGCAGAGTTTAGAAACATGACTTGAAAAAATGATGAACAGTAAAGTATCTGAAGTTAAGACAGATGTTGATGGAAGAAATAAATCATTGGCGGATTTCATCAACAAGCAACTTTCAAAATTTAAGGTACAGCAGGCAGAAAAGTTAAAAAAAATTATTGCAAAAATTTCAGAGAAAGTAGAAATTTTATATAGTTGTTGTCAAGTGAACAATATTTCTCAGTTAGAGTGGCATGTTGTGGGAACATGGTGGTGCCACAGGGAGGTTAGGTAATGCAATAAAGAGACAGGTTTACCTGTCATTTGAGATGGAGGTATATGAAGTAGAGCATGACTTCTTACTTATATCTGATTCATGTTTAAATTCAATTTTAGTAATGGACCTTATGAGTAGGCTTAACGTCAAAATTGTTTGTGGAGAGGGGATGATTAGGTTTTTGATCAATGGTGTTAAAGTGTCAGCAAGGTTCAGTGCACAAGTAATGGCTGAGCATGATCAAATAGGGTATATGAGGATGACTGTGATGCCAATGGGTACCTGTTATGATGAATATATATCAGAATATTGTGTAGACTGTTCTGAATCAACTAGTGACAAGATGGTATCATTGAGGAGGAAGGTAAGTGAAATACAAAGTATTATTGAAGATCAAAGGCAGGAGTTATATAACGTTTGGGTTAACAATGAAGACGTATTTTCTGAGGAACAAGGAAGGGTGAAAAATTTTGAGTGTCATCTGAAGATAAAACATCTTCCACTTTTTTGCCAAACCTTACCAAATACCTTTGGCTAGAAGAGATGCTGTGGCAGAAAAGTGGGCTCATATGGAAAAGTAGTGTTTTATAGAAAGGACCAATTGTGAACATACACTGAAAAGCCAAAACATTATGACCACTGGCCACTGCAATGTTGGATGCTGCCTGGTGATGTTGTGGGCATGTGAAACAGTAATGAAAGTATGTAAGCAGAGCAGATAAAGATGGGGATCGCCCTAGCAAAGATATTGGCTGCAAATGGGGAAATCCATTGAGGTAAGTGACTTTGATAAAGGGCAGATTATTATTACGCAGAGCCTGTGAAGGAATATCTCAAAAATGATGAAACTGGCTGAATGTCCATGTGCTACTGTCACGATCATCTACAGAAAGTGGTAGAAGGACAGTGAAACTACCAATAGATGGTAAATGGTTGGACATCCACGACCCATCCCAGAATGTGGGTCTGGAGGCTTGTCTGCTCTGTGAAGTAGGATAGATGGTGGTCTGAGGCATCTCTGCCAAAAGAACACAATGTTGGTGCATGAACAAGTATTTTGCAACACACTGTTCATTGTACATTGTTGAATATGGAGCTCTGCAGCAGACCACCCCTGCATATTCGCATGTTGACCCAATGACATCATCAGTTACAACTGCATTGGGTGCAGGACCATCAGGATTTGACCACTGATCAATGGAAACATGTTAGCTCTTCGGATGAATCACATTTTTGCTACACTTGGTCGATTGCCATCTCCATGATGCTGTCATCAAGATGAACAGCTGCTTGAAACATGCAGTGCAGTGTGGAGACAGGCTGGTGGGAGCAGTATTATGGTACAGGAAACATTTTCCTGCACTTACACGGGATCTTTGGTAGAAATCAAAGATATGCTGACAGCTGTGAGCCACCTGAATCCTTTCATAGTTGATGTCTCCCCTAATGGGGATGTCATCTTTCAGCACTATAATTGTCCATGTCTCAGAACCAGAACTATGCTACAGTGGTTTGAGGGGCATTGCAGTGAACACTCATTGATGTCTCAGTGACCAAATTCATTTGACATAAATCCTGTGGAACCCATCTGGGTTGCTGTTGAGAACCATCATCACTTACGCAAATCAGCAGCCTGTTATTTATGCACATTATCTGGGCATAGACATTTAGTACCTCAAACCCCCACAAAACTACCAACAAACTGTCGGATCTCTGATATGCAGAATCAGTGATGTATTTAATTCCAAAGATGGACAAACAAGCTATTAAGAAGGTGGTCATCTACTGGCAAATACCATTAACTAAAGACTCATGTAAATACAAAGCATTCTTGTTCACAGGAAAAAGTTACCCATTCTGTGTTGTCCCTTTTGGCTAAACATTTATGTTTCAGTTTTTATCATAACATTGGACTTTTTCTTGGGAAATGAACTGAACTCAAAAATTACTGTGTATGTGAACAACATTTTAGTAGCGAGTTGTAGAATTTTTGAGCAAGTATTTCAGATATTGCTAAAAGGTGGGATTACCTCCAAACTGAAAAAAAAAATCAGAATTTATTAGAGCAAGGTTAAAATTTTGAGGATATAGTGTGACAGATGAAGGAACTGGGAAGGATCCTGACAAGACAAAGTCTATTAAGGAATTTCCAGCTGCAAAGAGTAAAGAACAACTGAAAGCTTTTTTCAGACCATGTGGTTTTTGTAGGAAATTAGTCTCAGACCAGACAATGAATTATTGGGTAAAAACTAGGCTTATATTTGGACATGAGAATGACAGGAGTTTGGAACATTTAGAACTACTTTGAGAGGGGATAAGCTTCTATATCACCCTGATTTGAGCCAACCATTTGGTATGAGCACAGACAGCATTGAGTATGACATATGATGCCAACTTTTCCAGTTAGCAGAAACTGAAAAGATGAAGAACACAAAACCATAGCATTAGCCAGTAGAACTCTAAGTAAAAGTGAGAGAAATTGTTGCATTATGGAAAATGTGACACTTGCTATTGTCTGGAGGTATACAAACTTTTATAATCTTCTTTTGGGACACAGGGTTGTTGTTTTTACAGATCATAAGGCTCTTATTTTTATTATCAAATTTAAATTGTTGCACAGGAGACTGATGCATTGGGCACTTTATTTACAGCACTTTGAAATGAGGTATATATCAGGAAAACAAAATATCACAGCACCTGTAGAAAAGAAAGAAAAGGAGGGGGATGGAATTATTGAGGAAGACATGGAGACGTTTTATAAAAGGGGTATCTGGGCAGAAAGAAGTAAGGAGTATATGTAAGAAATTGAATAAGGAACACAATGATGATGAATGTTTGAAACTGGTGAAAAAAAAAATTCGGGAAACCAGGAAACAATAAATTACCTTGATAGTACCGCATATCTGAGGGTCTATTGTTTAGGCAAAAAGAGGAGGATTAAGAGGATTGGAAGGTTTGTTGGCCAAAAGAACATGTACAATTAATTATTGACTGTATACATTTAATATATGGGCAATGTGGAGCTAAGAAGTACATGGGAAAATTAATAGAGATGATTATTTTCAATATTACGGCGAGAAGGGAGCAAAAGCACACAAAGACCCTGACAAGTGTCAAAGGAAAAAGTTCAAAATTTGAAAAATAAAGGTCCAATGCAATCAATTTCATGCAATTAAATGTTAGAATTAGTTGCTATTGGTCTGTGTGGTGCATTACCAAAAATATCGGGGATTTGTTTATATTTTGGTTGCAGCAGATAGTTTTTTTGAAACATATTAAGTTGTACACTTTAAGAAATCCACTATCAAAACAATAAGAGAGAAAATGGACAAAGATTATTTTATGTGGTTGGAGAAACCTAAAGCAATTATGTTGAATAATGGGTCTCAACTTCTGTCTAAAGTTTGAAAGAATGCAATGATGGGAGTTTAACAGAAGTATATAGTAGCTTATCATCTGTCCACTAATGCAGCAGAACATTATATGAGATAATTAGGGAATATTGTAGAACATATTGTAACCAACAGCATAGTTGTTAAGGGTTTTGAAAGTGTAAAGAACTGTTTAAATTGTGAGAGTACAGGTTTTCACACTGGATGAAATCATGATATGGGTAGATAGAAAAGACATTTATTGAAGAGGTTATTAAGTTTCCACCTAAACATGAACATGAACATGAACAATGTGGAAAATGGAAAAAAATGTAAAGCACTGTACAGAGCAGCAGATTACAGTTAGAAAAAAAGAGACATGACATCAAGGCCAAAGATGTTAAGATTAAGGTAGAAGATTTAATACTAGTTAAGACCAATGAGAAATCTAAACAAATAACTTATGAAATTTCTAAATTCTTTCATATATATATCACACACACACACACACACACACACACACACACACACACACACACACACGAACCATTTGAGGTAGCAGACTTACCACCTTGTATTTGTTTTTCCTAAATCGAAGAAGTAGTTTGGTGTAACAAATATTGTGCATATAAAATTATATGAACAGAAAATTATATGAACAGAATGATTGAGGTAAATGACCTCAGGGGTTTCATACACTTTGCGACCCACGTGCTTGGTGAGCACATGGCTCCTAGCCATAGAATGCTATTTCTCCATTTCATTTCTCCTGTGCTGCAGTTTCCTTCTAATATCCTATCAATCTGTAAGAATTATCTTTCACGGTCAGTGCTATCTACCTTGTAGATAGGTATGAAGATGAGGTGTTAAATGATTAATGAAGCTGATGACACATTTTCAATATGTTACCAGTATGTAATGCAGATATTTTATGTCACTGTATTTTTCAATGTGATACAAATTTACATGTACAAAGTAGTACTAATTTTAATTTTTTTAAAATTTATAGTTTAAGATGAGAAATATTATTTAATACATGTACAAGTGAAAAAGAATTTTGATTACACATGGAAATGTTTACTTACTTCTGAACAAACTGAAAATGAAAGGAGAAATTACACGAATTAGTTAAGAGGTTAAGAGTATAGAATATGATTAATATTTAAATGCACACAAAATTCATTGTGTATTGTATCTGAATGACTACATCACCATTGAATTATAGAATAGCCAACAACAACTAAGGCAAAAATAGAAAATTCAAGAGGATTCTTCAATGAAGTGGTACCACTTGCTGTGAAGTATATTTCAAAGTAAATTCATTACGTATAGTATCTGATAAAACAGGGGTGACGTTATTATGCCATACATTCAGAATAAGATTATACCAAGAGGCATTAATATTTATAATTATTTATTATCTAAAAAACTAAAACATAATAGTAGGGAATGTGGACATTAGTATGAGTGAGAAATAATATTAACTGCATCATTTGTAATGTTGTAAGTCTGTAAACTGTATTGAGATTAATGAAAAGGATATTGATAACAGCAATGGCTATTCAAAGTAAAAGGATGAAAAGTAAGTGCCAGAAGGGGAATATATACTCAACAAAAATTATAAACAGTTGTAATTGTACATTTTTTGTCTGCAAGGACCAACAGCAATTTGTTCTGATGAATGACTTTAAACGAAATGGCAAAGATACAAAAAACGTTTTACTGTAAAGGAGTAAGTGGCAGATAAGACTGGAAGTGTAGGACATAGTGCATAGTGCCAGGTGCATCAGGTATGCCCTGCAGCAAGGAGGCATTAAGATGGTGATGTAAAAGGACAGACCAAGGGAAAGAGTGAGTACTAACAGGTGAAACTAACTAACAATCGTTTCCTATTAGATTAGATTAGAATAATTATTCATTTCATTGACCCACAAAAGAGGGGATCCTCCTTGGTGTGCAACATGTCAGATAAAAACATTACGAAAATGCAATTAGAGAAACCTGAGTTTCATTAATTTTAATGATCCTCAGTCAATAAACAGTAAAATTATGTACATGAATTAAAATTAAACTTCTAATATTTACAGGTTTAATACTTACATCTGCTTTCATTAAATCCATCATTCACACAATAGCTAGTTACTTGGCTATTACAATCAAGTATTGTCAAAAATGGAAGTGAATTATTCGTTTCAATGATCTGCAGTTAAGAACAGTCAAATTATGTACAAGATTTAAAATTAAACTTCCACTATTTACAGACTTGAAACTTATTATTTCACGTACTTACAAATATAATTTTGTGTTTAATTCTCAGGAACAGTATTAATTGTGAAGGACTTATGAAAAGAATGTATTACTTGTTCAGAATGTGGACACTAATACAAGACTTAACTTTTGATTAATATTTTTCAAAAAGTACTTGATTCAATTAATATCTGACGATATAAATATTTTGTAATCAAATGACTCATTTGCTTCTATTTCATAATTACATGGATGTAACAATTCTCATATGTGCTAGTATTAAGAGATTTCAATAAGATTTATGTAAGAATTCTTACATACACTCCTGGAAATTGAAATAAGAACACCGTGAATTCATTGTCCCAGGAAGGGTAAACTTTATTGACACATTCCTGGGGTCAGATACATCACATGATCACACTGACAGAACCACAGGCACATAGACACAGGCAACAGAGCATGCACAATGTCGGCACTAGTACAGTGTATATCCACCTTTCGCAGCAATGCAGGCTGCTATTCTCCCATGGAGACGATCGTAGAGATGCTGGATGTAGTCCTGTGGAACGGCTTGCCATGCCATTTCCACCTGGCGCCTCAGATGGACCAGCGTTCGTGCTGGACGTGCAGACCGCGTGAGACGACGCTTCATCCAGGCCCAAACATGCTCAATGGGGGACAGATCCAGAGATCTTGCTGGCCAGGGTAGTTGACTTACACCTTCTAGAGCACGTTGGGTGGCACGGGATACATGCGGACGTGCATTGTCCTGTTGGAACAGCAAGTTCCCTTGCCGGCCTAGGAATGGTAGAACGAAGGGTTCCATGACGGTTTGGATGTACCGTGCACTATTCAGTGTCCCCTCGACGATCACCAGTGGCGTACGGCCAGTGTAGGAGATCACTCCCCACACCATGATGCTGGGTGTTGGCCCTGTGTGCCTCGGTCGTACGCAGTCCTGATTGTGGCGCTCACCTGCATGGCGCCAAACACGCATACGACCATCATTGGCACCAAGGCAGAAGCGACTCTCATCGCTGAAGACGACACGTCTCCATTCGTCCCTCCATTCACGCCTGTCGCGACACCACTGGAGGCGGGCTGCACGATGTTGGGGCGTGAGCGGAAGATGGCCTAACGGTGTGCGGGACCGTAGCCCAGCTTCATGGAGACGGTTGCGAATGGTTCTCGCTGATACCCCAGGAGCAACAGTGTCCCTAATTTGCTGGGAAGTGGCGGTGCGGTCCCCTACGGCACTGCGTAGGATCCTACGGTCTTGGCGTGCATCCGTGTGTCGCTGCGGTCCGGTCCCAGGTCAACGGGCACGTGCACCTTCCGCCGACCACTGGCGACAACATCGATGTACTGTGGAGACCTCACGCCCCACGTGTTGAGCAATTCGGCAGTACGTCCACCCGGCCTCCCGCATGCCCACTATACGCCCTCGCTCAAAGTCCGTCAACTGCACATACGGTTCACATCCACGCTGTCGCGGCATGCTACCAGTGTTAAAGACTGCAATGGAGCTCCGTATGCCACGGCAAACTGGCTGACACTGACGGCGGCGGTGCACAAATGCTGCGCAGCTAGCGCCATTCGACGGCCAACACCGCGGTTCCTGGTGTGTCCGCTGTGCCGTGCGTGTGATCATTGCTTGTACAGCCCTCTCGCAGTGTCTGGAGCAAGTATGGTGGGTCTGACACACCGGTGCCAATGTGTTCTTTTTTCCATTTCCAGGAGTGTATGAAATAACTTTACTAAGTCAAATAATTTTAGGAAAAAGTAACTGACAGATTTCTTGTTTTAAATGAATAAGGTAATTTATGTTGTTCCAATTACTGGTGCAGCCCTGCAATGATGTTTTATTCCAGTAACCAGATTTTCAGTTTTGCACACTTTGCTGATATTAACCCACAGAAATCTTTATCATTTGTGTAGTTGTTCAATTTGCATTTGATTTGAGAATTAATCATTCTTCTACATTGACTACAAACATATCATATGTTCAATTTTTTTTGCAATTGTTTCACTACATAGTAACTAAATTAAAGTTGGCCTTAGAACATGCACAACACACACAGATACACATTTCTAGGCTCTTCTGTAACATCTATCTGTCATAGATTAGCCAGTGTTTTCCATTGAAAACCTGTGCTGAACCGAAGGGGCATCTGTAATGACAAATAGAATGAAAACACAGCATAAATTTTATTTCTATGTTTGTAACTTACAGCTGATGTGGTGTTTGAAGTATCTGAAACAAGGTGCCAGTATTCTGTGGATGTAACAAGTAACACCATCTGTTAGAAGCATAAAGAACCATTAGCACAAATGTTACCTTTTTCCTGATGAAGATACTTGCAAATACTGATGCTGTTATTTTTGTAACTAGTTCTTTCAAAAGACTTATAATGTATAAATCATTAAATGTGTTGTGGAAGAAAATGCAGCACATATAACAAGTTAACACAGCTGTACAGGAGCTGCACTCACTAGGCAGACACTTTATTTTTGTAATAGCTATGAGTACTGTTACAGTCTATGGCAGCTGATTGCTATGTGTTGTGCTTGGAATACAGCAGCAGCATGTGTTTATGATGCTAAAGGAATGCACAATTTACCTGGCTATGGCAGTATATGGGAATATTAAAAGAAGAGGAAGGACAGTGTGGAATTATTGACGTGACATTGCCACAAAATGAACAATACCAGACATGAAGGTTATGTGCCCTAAAACTGTGGAATTACTGATGTGGTATTGTCATAAAATGAACTATAACAGGCATGAAGGTTATGTGACACTAAAACATGATCACAAAGACAATAATACAAATGAATGGCCCTTCTATTTGTAAAGTGCAGTTCTGAAGAAATAAGAATCGTTTTATTATCAGTGTAGGTTATACCATCCATTAAAATTGATAAAGTGGATTCATGTGTTACTTGACAGTTTTTTAACACACTTTCTTAGTACCAGTACATTTGGCACTGAATCAAACACTATGTACAGTTTTACATTTGTAGTAAACTTACAGAATCAAAAACTGCACAGTATTCCTTGTACAAACCATTCATAATTAGTGGTTTAGTTGTATGTGTGACAGTGTGAGTGATTATTATGTTTACTATGACTGTAAGTTACTGTTTAATCTAAGGCAATATAAACAGTGTTCTCAAAGTTTTGTTTATTAATTTCAAAATTGTGTGTACACGCGCAAGAAACAGTATTTCTCCATGCTTAACATTGGATAGTCTGATGCCGGGGGTCACATTTTTGCATAAATTGGTACTACTAAATTATAAAATCTTGACAGATGCATTACAGTGGCTGTTGCACTGCTCAAGGTATGTTCCATGTGATTGTGGTCACTGGGTATGAGAATGTTCAATGGAGCTCTAGTAGTTACACAATTCTGCATGAGTTACTGTAAAAATGGATGTACCTGAAGAGTATCCACCACTGATATAGCACTTGATCAATGCACAAATCCAAAATGAATTAATTAACTGCTCCATGGAAATTATGACACCACTGTAGGAAATCCATTGCAGGACTCATGTGGAATGAGGTACTGGCTTACATAAACTATGAACAATGTTTTTCTTGCTCTTTAATTGAATCAACATCCATGTGAGCATCCAGACTGACTAAACACTATTGTCACTATTTCTTCTTCTCATTGTCACTTCTTATTGTCACTATTTCTTCTTCTCATAGCCTTAAAAATCCACACAGTACCAATACTATTTCTTCATGCCATTGCATCTTGCTGTGGAGGAGCCCCCACAATTTCAACAGACTAGAATAAGTCACCTAAACATTATATGGAAGCTAGTAAGTCACCCAAAAGAGTTTTAGAAGCCATAACAGAAATCTCTGAAAGAATATGCCCTAGACTGTGTAATAAACAGTCTAAACCAGCAGGTTTAAAACACTGGTACACACCACAAATAAATAATATAAGAATATTGTGCTCTTGTATTATGACAGGCCACAGCACAGTACAGCATATAAGGATAAAAATATGATCATGAAAAATCACTACAGATCTACAAACAAGGGAGCAAAATACAAGCCCAATGATGATAGATTCTTAACTCCTTAAATATATGGAAAACAGCATGGGAATTCATCCAAGCAAATCAACTTTCAGTAGAATGATTACAAAATTTGAATTCCTACTGGCATGTTAAATATACTTACCATGCCAATCCTCTATTAGACACCAGCGTCAAGAGAGGTGCGAGTGAGGCAGAAGCACTACTGCCACCATCACACAATAAAGCAAATGAACATTTTAGATGGAGTCATATAACTTGTTGACAAGTCAGTGAAGCAATAGATAATTGTATCCTTAACAAAAAAAAAAAGTAAGTCTACCCAGAATGTCTAAAAGGATGCACTATCAAACCCATCTATTTAAGAAATGTAACACAGCATAGCCTGATGATTACCAGCCCTTTCCAGTCATCCCAGTAATTTATAAAATAACAGAGCGCTGTATGCAGCAGCAGATGAACCAATATTTTGAAAATAATAACCTAATCTGTTCTGCGCAGTGCGGCTTTAGATCATCTATCACTACTTTGAAAACAATTGACAGCATTATAACAAAAGTATATGGCTGCTCTTAGAATAAGTCAGTAAGCTGTGTGATGCTAGTGGATCTAATGAAATCCTTTGAAACATTGTATCATAGTTTCCTAATAAGAAATCTACAGTACTACTGAATTTGAGAAGAATGCTCTCTGCTTATTGCACTAACACCCAAGAAATAGGAAACAGTGTGTGTAACTAACCAAAAATCAGATTTGTTACCTGCTACAAAAGAAGTGCCATAGGGCTCTGGTCTTGTATCCCTTCTGTTTATTACATGTGTAAATGATCTGCCTTCCATTTTGTCCAGTGAGGCTGTACAATATGCAGAAGACACTATATTAACTGCTCAGAATACCAGCCTGGATGAGTTACAATGGAATATAGCTGCAGTAATAGGTAGGCATAACTCCTGGTTTCAGGCTAATGCATTACACAAATAGTAGCAAAACAGGAAACATTGTATTTAATTTTAATGGCCCCAAAAATGAAACTAAATCAATCAGATGTCTTGGTTTCCATACTGATGAAAGCCTTAGTTGGGAATCACACCTATATAAATTACGTACAAGACATACACTTGTGATTTATCTGTTACATAAACTGAGATTCTACGCTAGTAAAACTGCTCTTACTACATGCGTACTTTAATTTCATCAGTTCCAATCTTACATATGGAATTTTGCAGGAGGTAAACTCAATTGGATCCATGACTACATTTAAATGGCAAAAAAAGCTATTACATACATTTCAGAACTCACCACAAGAAACATGTAGCACTGAATATTATGACATCTGTAGTTTATATATTTATAGTTGTCTAGCATATCCAAAAAATCTGAATAACTTTTACCTTAGGATGACACTACACCATTATAACACAGGAAACAGACATTCAATTGACAAGCCATATGCCAGACTTACAAAGGTCCACAATAACTACAAATGTCTTGGTCTCACATATTTTAACAACCTATCTAAAAATGCCCATTCAGTCCACGTGAAAAAAATTAAATGCATAATAATGAAATGGGGAAAAAATAAAGAATTTAATACAGTGAAGGAATTTCAAGACTGTATAATAGACGACTTGGAATTTTGATATGGAATAGCATAAAAGAATGAATTGTAATAGTACAGAATGTTACCAGTGTCATATGCTGCTTCATTATGGAATGCTGTATTAGGCTAAACAGAGCTGAAGTTTGTTATTAATACTATTATTATTATTATTATTATTATTATTATTATTATTATATACAGACAGAGTTATAATGTGATGCGCTGATCCACTGTGGTATACTGTTTTAGATTTGCAACCACTTGTCAGTTTGTATAACAATGCACTTTACTACAGTAGTAACTTCCATAAAAGCTCTCTTTAAACATACCCTAATTAGACAAGACTCAATATAAAAATACTGTAATGTAGGAGCCCATTTATTGTGTTTGCATCATGTGAAGACTGCCATGCTGATGCCTCAGCTGGGGGTTTGTCTTACCTCATACCTACTGTAGATAAAATAGAGCCAAAGGTGGAGCTGCAGTATATGTCAAAGCATGTGTAGCTCATAAATCACTTGACGTAAGTATGTGTTAAGATTTTCATTTTGAAGCCTGTGGATCTGAAATTTTTGCTCATAATTGCTCCATTATAGTGCTGACAATATAAAGAGCTCCTGCAGGGAAAGTATGTGTTCTCTTAAAACAGCTTGAATCAGTTTTGATAAAAATATATCAGAAGGCTAAGCAGTTGGCCATTATGGGTGACTTTAATGTAAAATTTCTTACAGACAGCATCAGTAGAAGAGAACTGGAACATTTGTTACAATCCTTGAACTTAATTCCAGCAGTTGAATTTCCTACTTGCATCCCAGATATCAGTGTAAGCCTTATTGACAACGTATCTACTGATAAGTTTAGTACCCGTGGACTGGTGGCAGTTGTAGTACTGTAAGTCAAATTCTCAATTATCTGACTGACCTTGATGTATAGTTGCTTATTCTTAATGATCTATGTTTTAGCACTCAGTCTGGTATGCCATATATTTAATGTATCCCTCCAACAAGGTATCATCCCAGATGAATGAATTATGCCAGTGTCAAACCATTATTAAAGAAAGGGGATAAAACTGATGTTTCAAACTACCATCTGATTTCCCTTTTAACATGCTTCTCCAAATTTCTTGAGAAACTTACACATAAAAGAATTGTGGAATACCTGAACATCCACAAGGCTCTTAGCCATTGCCAATTTGGAATCCATACAGGCTTGTCGACTGATGATGCTAAATTTTCTTCGACCGAAAGTGTTTTAGAAGCACTGAACAAGACATTGGCTTCAATATGCTCAGGATGGTATATAGTTGTGGAAGTATGCGCACTGCCACAGAGCTGGAGCAATTCTGCAGACCACTTAGCTTTGAACTGCCACCCCCTCTCAGTTGTTTATAATCTGCAAACCACCATTGAACTAATGCCATGACCACAGATTCTGCAGAAAAATTGGGCCTGGGTACAACTTATGGCCCCTCATGACACAAACAATGACTGTAAATGGTAGCAGTAGCCATAGAATAAGGCAATATCTATGTGAATGTGGGAAAATCTGGCTTTGAGCATGGGAGGACACAGCTGGTGTGAACACGTGCCCTGCCACTTTGCTGCATTAACAACTCTCACAGATATGCAGCCAGGTGTGACAATCTATCTGTATGCCTGGCCAGACCGCTTTAATAACTACCAGCTGGGCAGAGGAACAGATACCAGGATGAGTGAAGTTGTGGTAGACATCAAACACTTTATATCACCACATTTCAGAGATGAATGACTTCTGTTTGGCTAATGTATACCAACAGCATAGGGGGCACCTACAGTAGGGCTCTCATACTGTAACCAAGTGATGCAAATACCACCGAGAGTAATTTAGCATCCCTACGAAACTGCATGTCAGCCTCCATAGCCAAGATTGCTGACACATGCCTGAGCAGTGACACTTGATTCAGACATAAGCCAGTTAAAATCCTGGTGGTGGAGGACACTTTCACTGCCAATATTTTTGCACCAATGTCCTGGGTTAAATTCCAAAGCTCTCCACAGTGTCTCATGAAGTGAGGGCATGTGACACTGTTGATGGTGATCCATCAGTCAGATGGAGAAAATTAAGATCGATAGTCCCCTTAGTGCTTTTCGATAGTAGAAGTTTATGTGCGAGTACTGGGTTTCACTGTAAAAGCACTCATCACACTCATTCACACCACACCGATACATACAAAACACTTCATCACAGGTTGAAGGAAGGCCATGGCAAACCACCTCCACTAGAACCTTGCCACGAATGGCAGTGCAGGATCCCTGCATCTGCTCCTCCTATGCACATTCCCTGATTTTGTGACTATCTATCTATGAACCTGCATAGTCCTTTGAATGTAGGAGTCATTGGTATCTACTGAATGGCCTGCACCCTCTCAGAGAGAGGAGGGGGAATGCCTACATTTGAGGATGCTTACCCATAAAATGTATTTATCTTTTTGCAATAACATACATTTCTCTGCTAATTATTATGCTGTACTCCTCCAAACGTTAAAATAGCATTCACAAGTGCTCTGCATGTTGCTGCCTTGTCTCAGGGAATACTGTAATATCTTCCTCTGAGCAGTTCTTGCATGGACCAGTGCCGCATCTGTGACATCTTGAGACAGAAAGTCATGGATTTCAACTAAAACTAACAAATGGGCATCTTGACAACTATCTTATGCCTCTCTGCTATGGCAATCAGAATTTGTGAAAATATTTTTACGTAGTCGCCCCATTACTGTTGGATTCTGCTACATTAGGTTCAGGATACCTATTAGGAATGGTGCAGGTGTTTGAAGCCCTATAATCTCCACATAACCTGAAAGATTTGTCTTTTATTGTGTACTGTATAAAGCAGCAATGTCCAAGAGCTGCTGGATCTAGTTACTGTACCTTCTATCAGCAGGAATCAAGAAGCTCTTCTGACCTATACTGACAAACTGAAATAGAAAGGAAGGCGCAAGATCCACCTCCAGTTGTCTGTTACAATTGTTTTGAAATACGGTCTGTTGGGCAACAAAGAGATAGGTTAGCGTTACTTTGTCTTCCTCAGAGGCACAATATTTATTTCTGGCAACAGCTGCTGCTGAGTTACTCTGGCTGAAATACTTGCTCGACGGCAACTAACTCCACTCCAGCCAGCAGTCCGTACATTCGAGGATAATCAGTCCTGTAAATGGTTACTGAAGAAATGGGAACATCGTCGGGTGAGGCACGTCATCGTTAAATATAACTTTGAGCTTCAGCTTCACTAATCACAGTCGAGCATGTACGTTCGGAGGACCAGATTGCAGACATCTTTACCACAGGCTTACCAGCTCCTACGTTCATCATTTTGAGAATCTTGTCGGGTTTATCTGAATTTTTGTTAATGTTAAATGTGAAATCACTGAACTAAGGAGGGGTCCCGAGAGGGTAGTTCCAATGATTAAATCTGTGATTTATGTAAAAATAACTTCAAAGATAAAAAGCTTTGCTGCCATAGTTTTTCCGTGCTCAGTTGTCTTCAGTTATCTTTCAATTTAATAAAACCAGTTAATAATAGCCTCTAACATTTCGTGAGTGTTATTTAAAGGTGAGAAACTGAAAATTAATCAGTCTGAAACCGCGCGACCGCTACGGTCGCAGGTTCGAATCCTGCCTCGGGCATGGCTGTGTGTGATGTCCTTAGGTTAGTTAGGCTTAAGTAGTTCTAAGTTCTAGGGGACTGATGACCACAGCAGTTAAGTCCCATAGTGCTCAGAGCCATTTGAAGCATTTTTTTGAAAATTAATCAGCGACAAAATGAGTAAAAATTACATCAAATTCTTATATTTACAGTTCTACAATGCCTGCTGATGGTAGATAAAGAGGTCATATACCTTCTTTATGGTCTTAGTCAACACCGTTTCGTTAAACAGGTCGGATTAGAGCATCTGTGTTTCGTGACGAAAACCACATTCTGTGTCCCCACTTGTTGCACCCTGTTTTTGTTTACCTACCCTTGCTCCGAACTGTGGCAGCACGCAGCCTTGTCCTTCCCAGCTCTGTGTCCCTGAAACTGTTGTGCCGGGCCATCTGCGAGTAAGAATTTCGCTTCCATTCAGCGGCGCTCCGACGTGTTAAAATCTAGGAAATAGCGTTATCAACGTTGCTGCATTTCGATTGACCCGAGTGCGTCCCACTTAGACTGTTTCAAACAAAATGAAGGCAGTCGACTTCCTATTTAAAAGCGATTGGTGGATGTAATGACTGAATCCTCAACTACAAAGCATACAAGGTACTGTCTTAATGTTAACATCGCCTATCTTTGATATTGTTTTGATATTGTGACTGTATCCGCCAGTCCACAGTCGAAATTTCCAGCCCAGGAAAGAATAGTTCGTGACTCATGTTGTATTATTATCCTGTCATAAATACCATTACTAAGTATTCTCATATTTTGAGGCCAATTAAGAAGCTACTTAATTGAGAGGTAACGGGACCGGTCACGAAAACTGACATCGGCCAGGAGAGTGGCGTGTCGATCACATGCCTCTCCGTATCCCCATCCAGTGACACCAAAGGGCTGAGAATGACACTGCTGGCGGTCGATACCGTTGGGCCTTCCAAAAAACATTTCGAGTAGTTCTGAAATTGTCTTTGGTATTATGTGCATGAAAGGATATAGAATGAAATTAACACTGTCTTAAGAGTTATTTACATATAATTCACCGAACATCACTTGCAGCCGTAGTCTTTAAGAAAATTAATTGGTGAGTTTTACATTGTTGTGTTATGACATTCGTTGTTGCATGCGTCGTTTAGATGAACACTGGACAAACCAAGATTGCATAGCATATTCGCATCTGTGGTGCATTAATTAATCGTGTCCCAATATGACTCCATTTAGAGCCAAAGTTACTTCGGTGGCCATAGCTCCAAAACTTTGCAGCGTCACCAGCATGGAAATTATTGCATCTGCATTTTACATATTTCGGAGACGACTTAATAGCGTGTAAGTTAATAGCACAGTACTTAATAGTTGTTAAAAAGTACTTTTTACCACAGAATAAATTTTTATGTCATCAGCCATAGAGAACGTGGTTATTCAGTTTGAAGCCGCGCTGTCTCTCTTCTTCATTGTTACTGCGTACAAGAGCACTACGCATGTCAGCTGCGCAAGCAATCACAACTCGTGGTTGTCTCGTTTTTATGAGTTTTAAACTTAAGTAGTTAATTTATAAGCCGTGGGACTAGTGCAATAAATTACATTTACAAAAATAATCATTACATACTCAGAAAATCATTATTTTCCTATGCTTCAAGGATATCTGCTTTCCATTTGCTATCCTGTCCGTAGACGCTCTCCATGTGGGATAGCTCATTTGGAGTATCCTTTCCTTGCGGCAACTGCCAGACTGACGCTCACCAGATGGCGATACAGCAGAGTCCACATCGGTTATGGACGAGGCAGTGTTCACATGGTAGTTCAATGGAGTCACTGTCTGCTTGTCCTAGTTCTACGTTCATATTTGAGTCTGCTTCTGTCTCGGACTCTACCGCCTGTCCTGACAGTTCCCGTTTACGGAAATCACGAACGGCCGTTGCATCGGCTTATGAAAATTTCACTCTGGTTACAGGGCTTCGGCTTGGAGTCTCTCCAGTAGATGTCTGTAACACGAGCCTTTCGTTACAAAATGGTTCAAATGGCTCTGAGCACTATGGGACTTAACTTCTAAGGTCATCAGTCACCTGGAACTTAGAACTACTTAAACCTAACTAACCTAAGGACAGCACCACATCTATGCCCGAGGCAGGATTCGAACCTGCAACAGTAGCGGTCGCGCGGTTCCAGACTGTAGCGCCTAGAACCGCTCGGCCACCCCGGCCGGCTCCCGTTACATTCAGCGGGAATTTGTTCAGCAGAACTGCACACCGCGCAAGTTGTCCATCATAAATTACAAGAGCACGATACCCGCATACATTTTTAAAAGACGGAATATGCTCCTGGACATCAATTTTGACTTGACGAACTCGGTTAAGAACAGGTAACATATATGGTTCCGAACACCTTCCTGTGAAATTTTATATGGTTCTAACGCAGGCTTTTAGAGCAGAATTTATTTCCTCAGCAAGGATCTTAAAAGGAAGTTCGAAAATTCGACCTGTGCATGTACCCAAACCAGCCCCAGACACAATATAATCACTGATCGCTCTACCAAAATTAGTGAACTTCATGACACTACCACAATTCTCCACAGTTGAACAGCATCATTCGACAGTTCTCATCTTAATACGTACAACATTTGAAACAAAAGATAAGTGAATGCCCACAATATCTTAAAATTTTCTTACTTTTCCCTTTAGCCACATCTTGGTTTCGATCACCTTCGGTCATTCAAAATTACGTTCAGAGCTAAATTTAATCGTACCTTTACTTTGACATTTAGAAATAATCATTATATCTATTTCATAACAATACACTAAGCGCACAAAGCAGCATAAAGCAGCTAGCAGCTCAGGCTAACCTGGTACGCGGCGACGCAATCGGTGTTGGGAATGGAAGAACGCCCGGCTCCGCCGCACGTCCGTCCCGCTCAGAGGATGGCTCACAACTGGATTCGAACTCGCGCCGTCGTTCGAGGACCAGAAGACTCTTGCTGCTTCAGCGGCTAAGGCTGTTCCTTGAGTCTCGTGCCTTACGCTCCTTTTTAAAAAGTGCTCTACCACTGATTCTTCTTAACCACTTTTTTTTCCTTTTTATGTGGAACCTATCAGCGTCAGGCAGGCAGAGGCAAAGTGGGCAGGGGTCAAAAGATCTGAGGCCTGGCCACGATGCCTCCCCCATACCTGCCACCAAATCACACATTCTTTCTTTTGAGTACATAGACTTTTTTATCGTGTTCTTTTTGTGAAACCCTTACCGTTCTCCCACTTAAGCATAAAATATAGTTGCATTAATGGAACGGAAGTTTCAGCTTTCTGCCATTTTTTCCCTCCACTCCTTTGTGGATGAACTGAGGAGACGTTTTCTTCTCAAAAAGTCGTATGTTTGTAGCAAACAAAAAATTATATGGATAAATATCAGTCATAAGGTAAACACACAAACTGTTCTTCTTGAAATGAAATTCTTTCAATAAACACCATTGAAGACTGAAACATTTACTGAAAGTTGCAAAGAACTTGTTGGATTCCATAAATTTTTTTTTCTCTACTAGAACTATTAAAATTATTATTATATTAAGGAAATAGACTACTTTTCACTAGTCGTTTTGTTGTCTATTTGTGTCTTGATGTTGTTTCATTTCTATACCACACCCATTCCTTCGAATACAATTTTAGCATGTTGCCATACTTTTTCTTATCGTCTGCTTATTTACTGAAGTGATTTTGTCCAATCTGTATATCTGTGCGAAAGTCTGTATCGTTGTCAGACCTTAAGTTGTTGACAATATAGCTGATATATTTGCTCAATAACCAGCGTGTAGCATTATTTTTGAATTTCTGTATGTCTGTTGCGGTCTGCAGATTGACGTAGGCGTTATACAGTCCACTGAGAACCTGGTAAGAAAGGCTATTTGTTGCCTGGTGCAATTCTAGGTATTTATACTACCACTACAGGTAAATCTGTGCATAAGGGTGTCCACTAGACTGCAATTGGCGCAAACGTTCGTTTCGGTTAAGCCAACTGCGTGTAGTCTCTCATTGGCGCTGATGAGGTTATTAACTGTCTTGTACCACACAGAAACCAGTCCAACAGAAGATAGTCCAAAAATACTTCTATTTTGCTATGTAGAACTCTAGTTGAAATTCCTGAATATTTTTCTATTTTATTTCTCCCCTCATATTTCTTCGGCTCGCGGATGATGTGCCTTGATGTTATATTATGAGAGGATCTGATTTCGTCACTAAGGTAAGTTGCCACGGTATAGAAGGCTCGCATATGTTGTCCGCTATTTATCAGTCATATATTAGTCGTGGGTTGGAGGCTTTCTGGCTTAACGGCTTAGAAGAGTTTGGACATTATACTTTCTGGGTTCCTTCGAAGTATATTGAAAGTTGTTTTGAAGGAAAATTCAGAAGCTTTGCATTACATATCTGCTAAAACCAGATTCCCGTTCCCGGCGTCCGTTATAACGGTTTTCATATCGAAGCGAGAAATTTCTCCTAGCCATAAGTTAATTTGTTATAGTTGATATTATTTGTCTTGATATTATTTTTGTAACGGGAAAAACATGTGCTATTGAGTAAGCTTTAGACAGAATGCAGGAACTGATAAATTTAATCCTTTACACGTGGTCCGGGTTACGTTGTAAATTTTCCATTACAGATCCGTGCACTGCCATTGATTGCTTTCTTAGCATTTATACCAATGGCAGTGTTGGTTATTATATTGATAGTCTGAGGACAAAATGTATTTTTTCCGTTGATAGAGAAAGTTATCTATGGTTAACATGAGCGAAGGCTTTATGGATATCAATAAACAATAGACCACTTTTTATATTGATTACCGAGGTACTTCCAATGATGTCCCTGTACTCTGATATGCTCTGAAAAATGATTATATTTGCAGCACTTGACTGGCGGTGACTGAAAAATTTTTTGGTGAAAGATGAAAGTCTGTTTATTATCGCACAACAGTTTTGTAACTAGATTTCGTGAACGAAATAGGCGGGAAGTTGTTCCAACTGTTTTTGCCTTTAATGTTTGGAATCAATGCTATTTTGATTTCCTTAAATTCAGTAAGGATCATTTTTCCATTAATAACCTCATTGGCATGTATGTAATCTTGTCACCAAGTAAAAACCAGTAACATGCATAAAATTCAATGGGACGACCGTCTGATCCCGGATATCTTTCTATTGCCTCTTGTACCACTTCATTGATATGATTTCGTGATCTGTTTCTGATAATTGCGGGACTAAAATGTTTGTGAACTCCTCAAGAGCTTCATCGTCAGTTTGGTTGGCGTAGTGTAAGTGGCCATTATTCCTATAACCCTCATCGTGAATCTTATTTTGTACCATCAAGTGAATGGACTTCTTCAATGAAAGCTCTGCGTTTATTCTTGGTATGTCGTAAAATGTTGTACAAGAATGCTGTTTCATTGTCAGAGATTGACTTGGTCTTCCGTTTGCTGAGTCTTAATACTCAACAATTTTGCTTTTATTTTCTTGATGTCAGCCAGCCGAATGGTGGCCTCATTCGCTAGTTCGTACAAGTCTCTTAATAGTTTATAATAAAACTCTAAACTATTTTTAAACCCCTGGATCGTTCAGCGCTGTATTTTATGAGGCCTCATCTTAGTTTAGGTTTGATTCTTTTGGCCGATCAGTCAATGACGGTTGGGTGCCAGTCTGCTGCGAGTAGGCACGTTGTCCATGCTTCTGATACTGCTTGTTCTACTTTTTTTTTTTAATAGAGGCATTTAATTTCCACTGATTCTCAAAAGACGTGTCGGTTGCACACTTAATACAAACTAAAAGGCTGCAATGGTCGCCGAAATACAATGGAAACGTTTCCGTCTTAAATAAAACTTTGTCCAAGTGTCGTGTCAAATCAATCCTGTCGGGTCTGCTACATGAGTTTGCTGCTATATACACTCTACTGATGTTGGGTGTTGGTCCTCCAAAGCGTCTTTGAGCTGTAAATGGGTAACTAGTTGTTTTAACTCAGATGAATACTTAAAAATGGGTCGATGGTCCTTGCGGTTTAAAACACAGTTAAAATCACAACGAATTATGAGGTCACACGGATTTTTCCTCAATAAATAAATGAGTTCATCTTTAAAACATTTAGCTCTGTCCAAAGTATGGGAATTCCCTGACGGAGCATACATATTAATAACTGTGACATCGAAAATTTTGATTCCTACAGCTCTACCCTATTCTGTTTCTTCTGTTCTTCCTTTCTCGCTCATAGGAATCCCTTCTTTGATTAAAAAAGCAATTCCGACATTTGCTTCATGTGAGACATTAACAACTTGGAAATAATATGTGATTTTGAATTCCGTTATCGCAACTTCTTGTAGTAAGGCGATATCTGCCCCTTATTCATACAAAAAAATCTTTTAAAGCTGCCAATTTCAGTAGTGAGCGTATTTTATTAATGTTTAGTGTCGCAATGAGACACGCTTGCATCGCTAGGTAACAGAGAATAGCTATTTTTCAGTCACGATCAGTTAAACTAGAACTACTTGGAATTGCAGCATGAAGGACAGGGTAGTGCTTTTCATACTATACACTAGTAGTTTAACGGAACTCATAATTCTACTCTATTTTAATAAGTCGCTTGATCTGCAGTGTTAAGCGTCGCTTGATTCTTCTGCTCCCTCATCAGTTCCTTCTCTGATGACTTCGTACTCGACAAATGACGATAACTTTCCGTTTGCTTTTCTGTTTCCGCCGATGACGGTCTTGATGGTCAGTGTTGGCGTTCCAGTTATCAATATTTAGCAGCGGTGTGTTTACTGTTGTGACGGGCTGCTGTCTAAGCACTTTCGCTCGTGTGCTTCTTCCTTCGGCGTACTCTCGCACTTCGGAGTCAGCATGTTGTTCCGTGGGCTCTTCCTCTTGTGTAGCGTGCAGTGTGAGCTGCTGCGCCTCCGGTTCCGCTGTTAGCACTTCAATCTCATCATTATTCTCCAGTGAGCCTCTATCACCAGTGATACTTTCTCTTGTAATCACTACATCATCTTCTCCTAAATGTGTCACCACTTCCACTAAATCATCCTCTTCCAATGTTTCTCTATTACGCAGTTTTGGCTTTCTGGTTACATGCGTTTTACGACAGGTTTCTTCATCTGCATGGTCGTCAGTATGCTCACGGCGTCGCTTCTTGTTTCTTGTTTCAGCAGTGACACTTTCTGTTGCAATCACTAAATTCTCTTCTCCTAAATTTGTCACCACTTCCACTCGCATTCCCTCATCTTCTTCCACTGTTTCTTCACTACACGGTTTTGGCTCCGTGGTTACAAGCGTTTCACGAGCGGTTTCTTCATATGAAGAGTCGTCAGTATGTTTAAGGGGTCTCTTCTTGTTTCTAAGCTTGCGTTTGTAGGATGGCTGTTCATCATTACTGGGGGCTTTTAGAGGTGCAAATTTATTAACGCCAGCGTCGGGAGCACTGTGAATGGTAGATGAAATTGTTTCAGTCGTCGGTTTAGTTCTGTCGTGTCTTGGTAAAAAGTCATTGATTGTTCGTTTCCGGCGTAGCGAGCGATTGCGTTTTAAAACAAAAACACGACGCGAGCTGTCATGGCGAAGAGCCTCATTACACATATAACATGTCGAGACTTGACCTGTATAACTGACACGGGCCTTGTGACCATCCACAAATATGAAAGGTGGAATGTTCGCCTGCACTTCCATTTCTACCGAGCGATTGCCGTTAAAACAATGCAACTTATACTTGGGTGACCATCTTTCATTAACAATTTCATGTACTACACCATACTCTTCAAGGGCTTCCTTAATTTTCGAATTATCTACTTCAATAGGAATATTCAATACACGCACATTGGTGATCATAGAGCCAACATTCCTGATTCCTACTCTACTCTTTGTCCCGTCTTTGTGTACAAATTCTACTTCACTACCATATTTTTCCAAAAAACGATCAACCATTGCCGAATCTACAAACTTCACGAAAATGCAGTAGTTGTCAGCATCTAATTGCATGGTATGAATAGACTCGGAGCTTATGCCGATTACCTTGGTAATCCAGTTACGTATTTCGAGTATAGATGGTTGAACTCCACGAGTTTCCTTGTCGAAGGTAAATGCGACGGTGTTTTTTCTCACGGAGCTTGCCATGTTGCGGTGCAGCCTTGAAATTCCGGCCGCTGCCGAAATTCCGTCGAAAGTCGACACAAACGATGAACTAATAGACAGTCACAATACTTGCAACACACAGAAAACGATTGTAACGAATACAGAAGGCAAATAGCACTGGCGTAACAACAACGTTCAGAGAGCAAACGTAATGTAGGTCTACGTGCGACCGTGCCGACAGCTAGAGCCGAACTATTGATTTTATGCCACAAGTGCCGCTTACGGAGTGTGCGCGGCTGTGACGCGGGAGAAGGCAGAGGAAGGGAACGCCCTATTTGCAACCAGTACCGACCCCGTGTTTTAAGCTCACACTATCGCAGAAACAGTTTGGTGCCGTGGATGCGGTTGTATTTGATGCAAATTTCCAATTTATATTAGTAGAACATGGCCAGTGTCATACTGTGCCCCATTAGAAAATCTCTCCATGAGCTGCAGGCTGCTGCACTGAAGGGACAAAAATCTGTGCCGTGAGTGGGATTCGAACTCACGCCCTCATTGGAAGCCCGGAAGGGTGAAAGTAATTCTGCAGCCAAGGCAATTCCTTGAGTCTGGCGCTTAAGACCGCTCGGCCTTGTTGGATCATTACATAAACTCAAAGTACGCCCTTGCTTCTTGGCCTAAATAAAATACTTTATGTAGATTAACTGGAGCTAAGTGTCTGCAACTGCAAGCGAAACCTTTCCCTTAATGTACTAAACGGAAACGTATCTTCTTCAGTTGTTGCTGGAGACGAATTTATTCTTGTATCGTCATTTAATTTTTCTATAATTCGTTCTTGCCAAAAAAAAAAAAAAAAAAAAAAAAAAAATACCAACTCATTAATAAATAAATGAAGTGAAAAGATGGAATTGACGTCATTATTCCGCTAAAAATATTCAAATGGAAGTATACTGGTCTGTTGTAATAATAAATAATAATGAGCGTATGGCATTAGTGACCGGGAGACCCCTCGCGGGGCAGTTCGGCCGCCGCTGCCTTACTTCTTTAACGCCACTACGGCGACTTGCGAGTGAATGAGGATGAAATGATGATGAAAGACACACAACACCCAGTCATCTCGAGCCAGAGAAAATCCCTGACCCCGCCGGGAATCGAACCCCGTACCCCATGCGCGGGAAGCGAGAACGCTACCGTATTTTTTTTTTTTTTTTTTTTTGTTATCTCATTTTGTTCGCTTTTGTTCGTTGAATCTGCTCGGGGCGGACGTCGTAAGACATCCGTTTAAGTTCGTTGTTGATCGATTAACTCAGTTTTTTGTTACAGAGGGCTGCTAACCCTCTGACCGAACACGCTGAGCTACCGTGCCGGCGTGTAAGACCACGAGTCTGTTATTATCTCCGAATATCCAATTTTTTGATTCTCAAACAATATTGCTAACAAATTGCCAAAGTCCTTTTTGACGTTGGGGAATCGTTTCCATGTAATCTTGAAATGTGTAGAAGTCGGCATGTTCATTTCTGTTTACGATGCAGTACACACAACGCCCAAGCATCCGTATTACACTTTTTTCCCCTTTTCGGCCAGAGTTGTATTTCGGTGGTATAATTATTTCCAGTGCTTCTTGCGGGGTGTGCTAATCTCCTTCTGAAATGGTTCAAATGGCTCTGAGCACTATGCGACTTAACTTGTGAGGTCATCAGTCGCCTAGAACTTAGAACTAATTAAACATAACTAACCTAAGGACATCACACACATCCATGCCCGAGACAGGATTCGAACCTGCGACCGTAGCGGTCGCTCGGTTCCAGATTGTAGCGCCTAGAACCGCACGGCCACTCCGGCCGGCTAATCTCCTTCTGACCCAATACCAGTTTATTAGCTGTCCACAGCAAGTAAATCTGTGTGTCTGTGTCGACGAGACCTCAGTTGCAGCATCTGTCAGTATCACTTAACCCTGTGCGGTTTAGTTTTCTTTAGTTGGAACTACATTGTTTACAATTTTAAATTATACGAAATTGAAATCACTTCTGAACCATGAACTTCCAGACTTATATTTTATCACACCGCCTTCCTTGTGATGGTTGGGTGTTTCGGTTCAATCGGGTTTTGGTTATCTATCTTCTGCCATTCAGCAACAAGGTCTTTGTCATTAAACCACTTTCTCCTGAGTAGCTCTTTAGGGGTAAAATTAATTAATGTGTTAGAGTCTTTAATTTAAGCTCCATTATGTCAGTTGATTGTTTTATACTTGGGGGGGGGGGGGGGGGCGTACAATGTGGAACAGCTTTGAAGTGATGCTGTCTGTGTCCCTGTTAATGATCATGGGGGTTCTTTTGAAGTACAGTACTTCTGCCTCCCTACTGACGTCGATTACATCCAAACCTTTTGCCTGTCGTGACTTCACGAGGTATTGTAAAATAACTTGAAGATACAGCCTCGCCACACGATCCTGCTGGACATCTTCATAATCTTTTTAGTTTACATTTTGGGGATCGGGTACAACTGAGTCACCTGTTGAGTATGTAGGCGTCCAAAATTCTATTTTTTTTTTTCTTTTTTTTTTTTTTTTTTTTTTTTTTTTTGGATGAGATCTGTTGACCGCCAATTATTTTCTAATGTAGCAGCTTGGGTTTTATTCGTTGCATCCTTCCAAATTTTAGCTACCATTTTTATGGGCAGCGATCTATGAAGATTCATAAAATTGTATTGTGGTCCACAACCGCTGTCCACGATACACTGATAGTGCCGCAGTCTCTGATGTTCAAAAGGTAACATTTAACACTCGCTTAGTTTTCCTCCAGAGGCTTTGCCGTAGGTG
This sequence comes from Schistocerca cancellata, assembly GCF_023864275.1. Classification (NCBI taxonomy): domain Eukaryota; kingdom Metazoa; phylum Arthropoda; class Insecta; order Orthoptera; family Acrididae; genus Schistocerca; species Schistocerca cancellata. The sequence goes on from NC_064627.1 coordinate 267,250,835, forward strand.
CCAGTCTCAGTTTTCAGTATTCTGACATCAATTCACGCTGTAAGAGAACCGCAACGTCATCTGCATAGGCTCTGACAGTGAGGTTTCCGCCTAAGATAGCCAATCCAATTAGGTTGACGCACAGTCTCCTGGGCAGTGACTGCTGCGTTACGCCCCTTTGTAATCTAGTGTCCTTCGTTAGCTGTTCGTTGATGATGATTCTGGCATTTATTCCAGTAATCATATTCCAGATTATGTCTACAACGAGTTGATCAACTCCTACTAGTGGCATTACCCAAGCTAGATAGTGGTGATTGACTAATACGCTCAAATGCTTTACACATTAGTCACCGCAGCTACTGGAATAACGTCCCGGTATTCCACGACTGAAGTCATAATGGATCTTCCTGGATGACAGGATTGCTATTTATTTACTATTTGTTTTTGAAGGAGGAGCATCATTTTGTTATTGATTGCTCTGGCGATCATTTTAGAATCAAAGTTCTTTAACATAATTGGGTGGAAGTAGTTTATTGCTTTATGAACTGTTCGCTTCGGTACTAAAACAAGTCCACCTATTTCCAGAATGAGATTTTCACTCTGCAGCGGAGTGTGCGCTGGTATGAAACTTCCTAGCAGATTAAAACTGTGTGCCGAACCGAGACTCGAACTCGGGACCTTTGCCTTTCGCGGGTAAGTGCTCTACCAACTGAGCTACCCAAGCACGACTCCTTTCTTCCAGGAGTGCTAGTTCTGTAGGGTTCGCAGGAGAGCTTCTGTAAAGTTTGGAAGGTAGGAGACGAGATACTGGCAGAAGTAAAGCTGCGGGGACGGGACGTGAGTCGTGCTTGTGTAGCTCAGTTGGTAGAGCACTTGCCCGCAAAAGGCAAAGGTCCCGAGTTCGAGTCTCGGTCCGGCACACAGTTTTAATCTGCCAGGAAGTTTCAATTCCACCTACTTTAAATCTATAGAAGTAGGACTTCCCCTCATCATTTCATTGGCGATCTTAGTAAAAGTACCGCCAATGACATTTCAGAACTTTAGATAAAACTCTTTCGGCAGCCAGTCGGGACAAGGTGACTTCTTGCGTGGCGATTTGGTGATAGACCCTAAGACTTCGTCTCCAGTAAAATTCGGTAAAAATTCCGAATTACCAGCATGAGTAACCTTTCTATCAAAAGCATGCACCACATCTTCGGTGGAAGTCTAATATCCTTCCTGCGAAGAGTACATTTGTTCAAAATGTTGTATGTTATGAACAATTTCCGTTTGATTCCAGAGTAATCTCCCGTTGTCTGTTACCAGAACATCAGTGAACGTGTGACTGGTGCCAGATTAAGCGGTACATAAATGTCCTCTCTTCATCTATAACAGATTTAGGTTTTTACTTTATCTTCAGACCTTCCATTTGCTTCCATTTCAAGTCCAAAAGTTTGGTCTCGAGACGTTTAATTTCAGGAATTCCAGTGTAATAGAACTCTTGGTGTCCATCGCCGTGCGTGATTCGTAGTAGATTAAACTGTGCCTCAGTTTCTATTTGCTAAATGGGTCCACCAGTCAGCTGTACGCGAATAATTATGTATCGAGCGTAAGTATGTACTCCAGGTGGCGATAATAACATCCATCGATTCCCCGTCTCCCAGATACGAAATATTTAACATCCATTGGGATCTATACAATTTTATAGGATGTGTGTTTAAGTTAATAGTCACGGGAAGAGCGCAATGGTCGGAAAAACCTGCCGGGATCATATCAAATGCAAGAATTCTGCCACTTGTACCATCGGATACATACATTTTATCGAGCTGGCTGCAAGAGGTCGGGATGAAAAACTTGTATTTTACCAAGGTGGGATACTTAAGTTCCCAAGCGCATTTCAACTTAATTTTCGAATTAGCTCGTGCAGCTCTTTGCAGTAGTGGAAGTTACACTTTACGTAACACACAATTAAAAATCTACCCCCTCCCCATAAAAAGGTTTTGAGGGTTTCTTCTTAATAGATAAACAACTTCTTCTTTGTAAAAACTGGACATCCTGACTTCTTGCCGTTGCCTGACGGTGAGTATGAGTTAATCAGGGCTACATCATAGATTTTACAGACGATCCCACGACTTGAATCTAAAACTTCAATCTCGGTTACTGGAATGCCCTGCCGACTTTAAATACCAGTACCTGTGCCGTCTTCTGAAGCCACGTTTGCTCTTATTTTGAAACCAGTTATAGACAAATTGAAAATAGTAACTTCCTGCAAGAAAACAATATCTCCCGATTCATATTTAAATTGTTGGAGTGATGCTATTTTTAATGGAGATTTAAGGGGAGGTTTACTATCTTTTGGTTCAAAAAAATCGATTTTTTAAAATTGCATTTTTGGGTCCATAAAAGTGTTTATAATCCACCCCTGAAACGGTTTTTCCGAATACGGAACGGAAATGTTTGTTATTCGCGGTTGAACAAAAAGAATACACCTGCCTGAAATCGGCCTTTTTCACGCACCAGTTTTGTTTCTTTCGGAGCACGAGTTATTGTACCGGTGCTTGGGAGGAAACACACAAAATTCAAATGAAAGTTTGAACGCATGTGTTTGGAAGTTAGATCCCAATCATTTGCATTTTGTTGCGAAGACTGTGGAGACTGCGACTTTCCTGGCAGTGAGCAGCTTCAACTAAGGGTATTCAGCAATTCTGAAGACTATGACAACGATGGACGTCACCCTGGGACTCTATTCGACGCAGTTTGGCAAGCATTCAGACGACCACCGGATTCAAGCGGCCGAAAACCGCTTATCACCAGCCGTACGAGCGGCTCTGGAGCAGCGCAGGATGGCCCAGATCGAGCAGAACGCCCTCTGTGAGGCAGAGGAAGGACTAGTTTATGGACCCGGAATAGCAGATGGAACGTAAGTTGCATAATATTGCATTTGTATGTAGTCAGATCTTCAAATGCGTTTTTCTCGAAATGACTTTTTTTTTATCGCTCGGTATGGTAACTTCAAATCTATTGAACCGATTGGCATAATTCTTTGTTTCCGACGAAGTTAACTAACTAGGAGTTGAACCACTTCTATTCCGATCCATCAACTATAAATTTTTTTACTTGGCCGACGAAGTCGAAAAATCGATGAAAAAAACCTGTTTTATTTTTCAAATGGCCGCCATTTTGTTTCCTGTGGTCCAAATAACTTAAGCAAGGTACAACTTCTAAACAATCTTATATACTTCGCTAACGTAAACTCAATTTTGATTTCAGACGAGCCGGCTGATCTGTGACATGCCGCGCGTGGAGGAGGTCTGCATCGAAATTTAGTTTCGTTCCGACGGCACTTCCGCCTTTGCTCTTCGACATTTCCGGTCGAAGAAATTACAGTTTGTAGAGGAAATATCAATAAACATTTTGATCAAATTTGGCGTTGATATCTATAACACATCCCGAGAAAAAATTCTCAAAGAACATGGTTTTTTCGGGTCACAGATAGTAAACCTCCTCTTAATCTTGTTGGTATTCTGGTAGAGTCTTCTATACGCTTGAGACATTAGCACAGCGGAATCTTTTAAAACTGACTAAAAACTCTTGATCTCATTCCAAATTCCCAGATTGGGATCATTGCGACCGACTGTAGTGTCGTCTTTTGAGTCTCGGTGCGCGTTTTTCTTAAGCACTGCATGGGGATTAGGCTGGGCTGCTTCTGCGCCGTCCACTGGTCGGATACATCTCGGCAGCCGGATGAGTCGGAGGCTCTAGGCCAATACTGATGTCCAGGGCATCTTGCACCGCATCTTGGGGGCGAATTTGCATACAGAAGTGCCGCCAGAGGTTGTCGACTATCACTGTCACTCTTGGTAGCTGCTTGTTTGTCAACACCAGGCCCTGCCCCTTTGTTTTGGACCGGGGATGGGCTCTCGTCAGTATGTTTACAAGTGCTGCCTCCCTTGAGCTATGACTTCTTATAGTTCTATTTGCCTTGATCGAGCCACTGGCTTCGACGGGCTCGGTGTTGACTCAGGTGGTCGTTGTTGTGAGACAAGAATCGTTTGCGTATTGTTCGGGGTGACGTCAGCAGGTGCTATATCTACTACTGCTGCTACAGTATTGTGAGAAGTTGTCGTTTCAGGCACGGTCTTCTGACGTTAGTGATACACGACCTGCCCCAAGTCGGGTGCTTCATCGTCTGTGCTGTTTGCCTCACACGTCCGACAGCTCTTGTTGTTTACTGGTTGCACTTCAATTGCGGGTGGTAAGCTTGGCTGCTGCCAGCTGAGTAAAGGAGAGGACGCTACTGCTAGCAAGCCAGGCTCCTGTGGTAACCCGTCAGTATCCAGGATTCCGTTTTGTTTCACAGGATCGGCTAAAGTCAATTTTCGGTGCTGTTCTAACGTATTTTTTAAAACAGACACCTGTTTTGCACAATGAGTTCGGACATGGCCATAATCATTACAGATCAGACAGGTGTCTATCTGCCCATTGTATGTTCGGCGCGCGTTGTACCCACAAACAATAAGATGAGAGGGGATGTTATGCCTGATATACATTTCCACCGACTTCATGCCGCTAAAAACACTGTAATCGACGTTGTCTCGTCCACTGTTCATTACGGATAGACTTCATTTCCCCACAATTTGTTAAAACTTCTTCATGTGGCAGATTAAACACACACACGTTTGTAAACTCTGTAGCAGCGTTGTAAATGAGAACATTACTCACCGAGACGTCACGGTGACGGAAGGTAGCCTTTTCCCCATGTTGAAGCAGAATCCTTTCCGTCAGCACTCGATTGTGCAGCTTCACAAAAAGCCGGCCGGAGTGGTTGAGCAGTTCTAGGCGCTACAGTCAGGAACCGCGCGACCGCTACAGTCACAGGTTCGAATCCTGCCTCGGGCATGGATGTGTGTGATTTCCTTAGGTTATTTAGGTTTAAGTAGTTCTAAGTTCTAGGGGACTGATGACCTCAGCAGTTAAGTCCCATAGTGCTCAGAGCCATTTGAACCACTTCTTCACAAAAAAAAAAAAAAAAAAAAAAAAAAAAAAAAAAAAAAAAAAAAAAAAAACAAACAAACAAACAAACATAGTAGAGCTCTGTGTCATAATACGCAGTGTGGACTTAATCTGACATGATACCGATGACATCAACTATCAAGTAGTGCACCTCTAACGAACTTGGTTGGACATTTCTCGTAGACTTGTCGAACTCAAGACATAGTGTACATTTCCTGGGAAAACTCCTGGACGTCATGACGACAAACAAGCGACCGAAACCACTAACACAGAACAAAAAAACTCCAACCCAGTGTTACGATGAGCAAAAACAGAACGTTGACACAGTACAGAAAAGTAAAGTATGAGTATTTGCAGCTTGCAACGCTACAGTGGAGCGGAGATATCACACATCTGAACAGCACGACGTCTCAAGCGTAACTGACTGCTCAGCCATCCTAACACTTGAGTGCACATTCCTCATTTATTACATTTAGAGTGCTTACTGTTGACATCTTCGCAACCCTGCTGCCACAGTACGCAGGCTTGAGCTTTGCACTCGTTCGACGTTTACCAGAAGCAGACATACAGGTCTACACAATCAAAGCAATCAATACAATTTGCTCGCAACTAAGTTACCAGTTAAAGGCATTAGCTTGAGTGCAGGGACCTATCTATCAAGTAATTTCTCAAGTATCGGTCAGCTTGTAATGTGCATAAAGAAATATTATTAGTATAAGAATTTCTGTTGTGTTTTCTGTGTTTCATCTGTGATTATTAGCGTACATAAATGCTCAGAATGCACTGTTTTTTGTTTTGTCTTTTCATTACTGTCGTTAGCACTTTGTGTATCTAGACGCGATTCGATTTTATACGAAAAGTGTCCCTTTTGACGTGTGTGCAGCTGGAGCGCGGGAGAAAGAAGGGGAATGCCCTATTAAAAAAAAAAAAAAAAAAAAAAACTGGCTCTGGGCACTATGGGACTTAACTTCTGAGTCATCAGTCCCCTAGAACGTAGAACTAGTTAAACCTAACTAACCTAAGGACATCACACACATCCTTACCGAGGCAGGATTTGAACCTGCGACCGTAGCGGTCGCGTGGTTTCGGACTGTAGGGCCTAGAACTGCTCGGTCACTCTGGCCGGCCCCTATTTACAACCAGTACTCTGTGTTTTAAGGTCACACTATAACAGAAAAAGTTTGATGCCGAAGGTGCGCTTGTAAGTGTTGCAAGTTTCTGATTTCACTTAGCAGAACACGGCCAACTTCATGCTCAACGATATGCAGGGTGTTGCAGTGAAGCGACAAAATCTGTGTCAGGAGTGGGACTCCAAGCCACACCCTCATTCGAGGACCAGAAGGCTCAAGCAGCTTCTGCAGCTAACTGTAACGTATCTATCGTAATCGGTCAAATACTACAACAGAGCGGCAGTGAGTTGCAACAGAGCCAGCCGCAGGTGGGCAAGAGTGTTATGCACTGTGAAGCAAAACATGGGCGACAGGCATTGCGAAGCAGAGCCAGTTGGGCACGGTATGGTAACAACCGACGCTGCTGTATGCAATTGGAAAGACGGAAGACTTTCCTCACTTGCCACAATGGAAGTGTTTAGAGTATATGCCTTAGGTTCTAAATGAACATAGTCTGCAGTGTATAAGTACTCAGCCATTTGTGACTGGAAATTCTCATATCAGTATCACAGCCTACATCATGACGCCTGGAGTGACATCCTGGAATGCAGTTCGGGGGTCGCTGTTCGACCACGGGACAGGACAGTCTGCTGTGAGTCATGCAAGCACCCACTGCTGTAGCAGAGAGCCGTCCTCTTGCTGGAGGGAGGTCAGTACTACCCCCACGGAATTCTCAGCTGCGCTGCTGCACTATCATTATGGTCATCACAGCTGGAGACTTCACTGACAGTGGGATTCAAGTGATCCGCACTCGGCCTCATCTTTGCGCTGGCAGCAGTACTAGACGTCTGCTCTTTCGCATGATAGGTAACTGGATGCCTACGCCAAGCTGTTCCTGATATACTTAGACAGATCTACTGTTGTCTTGACATCTCGTTTCACTCCCCACGAGTGACAATCCATGGGTCACCTAATGCTGGTGTCAGGTCATCGATGTTGCTTTCTTAGAGTGATGTCTGAACCTACAGCCTACGGTATGGTGAGTCCAAAAAATTTTAATTGTGTTTTGGTCATGGGGAAAAGGTTTGACAATCATGCATTTTCTAAAGTAGATTTTATTGTGAGCAGAGAACCAGTGGATTTGTCTAATTTTAGAGGTAATGCAAGTCACGATTGGTCAGCGTCCCTTAGATGTGCACAATGTTACTCTGAGGGCCACTCAGCGGCATGAACAGAATCAGTTCCAGTAAAACGTTATATGCGTAATCGTTGGGGGTATATGGCTAGGCAATGCTAAGAGGCAAGACGGCTCATGATTAGATGTGAGAAATTAATGTATTTTGTTTTCTTGCCTTGCGAACGTTAGTTATCAAAATGAGTGTAGTCAAAGACAAAGCTTCGACATATACAGATGAGCATGGGCGTACCCAGCGAAGGGCAGGGGGGGGGGGGGGGGGGCAGCTGCCTAGAAGATATTCGCAGTTTTTCACTAGTTTACTGTTTTATTTAATTAGAAATGCTGCATGTTTTCTCGGATTGTACAAGTGCATTCTTGTATTTAAAATGTTTATTAAAGGCAGTTTTTCACTGGTTTACTGTTTAATTTAATAAGAAGTGCTGTATGTTGTCTCAAGTCCTTGTTTCCTGAGACTAGTATGACTTTTTCCAAATCAGCAACACTTAAACGAGGGCATTGAATTTTTGCGTTGACATCCTCTACTGGGTTCATTGGATGGCAATAAAGACGTAAAAAGAAATGTCTTGAATTGTAACACTGGGTCAAGGTAGTCTGCACATTTTTAACCTGTTTCTGTTTTGTCCTCCGCAGAAAACGTTTGAAAAAACTCTAGAAATTCTTCAAAGTTTTTCAATATTCTCAAGATACTCGAAGCTCGCATAGTCCATCGAGTCGGGCAAAGGGGTTGTAGACCATCTTGGTCATTGGTGCTCTCACAGCGTATGCTTCTGAGTAGTCCCAGTCTTTTGTTGGATTCCCTTAAGGTGTTTATTAAGTTCTTGGCTAAAGCCATAATATTCCTCATACAAGTCAGACCGCAAAGACTGTCTACAACTGCCAAATTTAAACTGTGAGCAGTGCAGTGCACATAACGTGCTTTTGGTTGTACACGCAAAACTAACTTTTTTAGTCCTTTGAACTTACCTCTCATATTCTAGGCACCATCATAGCACTGCCCTCTAAAGTTATCCATTGACAAATCAAGACGAGCAAAAACGTCTTTTACAATACTAAACAGAGTTTGTGAATTAGTGTTGGGGGTCTTGTATAAGCCAATAAAGTCTTTGTTGATGATTAAGGAATCATCAACAGTATAAATACAAAATGACACTTGTTCAGGAATCAAAGAATCACTTGTTTCGTCAACCATAATAGAAAAATGTTGAGTCTTCTTGACCGAAGCCAATACCTTTCTCAACACAGACTTTCCTAGCAGATCAGTGATCTCGTTTTGAATATCGTGGGACATCTTCTTATACCCCGAACGCCCTAACCAATCTTTAAACTCAGATATGTCATTCTTTCGGAGTTCCAACAATTGCAAAAAATTTTAGCTTACATCTTTGTGCCCTCTAATTGCTAGTCCTTGTCAGCATAGAAATGGCACAGTAGTAAAAAATGTCTCAAGAGCTAAACGACCTTCTTCATATCACTATCTAACTGTTGCTTCAATTGAGAGGCCACACTTTTGTTAGTGATAGAATTTAGTTTCAGAACACCTTCTTCATGCATAAACATATCTTCATGAAGACAGAATTTTTCCAAAGCCTTTTTCCAGTTAGAAAACACTACAGAAGTAAATGCATCTTCTTTTTTTGAAGAAAATTGTAATAGATTTTTAGCATCTATCTCTTTGCAGATTTGGCAAAAAACATTTCTGGTTGCTGCTTCATATTCTAGCCATGTATATTTGATCAACAAAGACTTCTGAAATGATCTTCCCTTACCGGATTATCCACGTATCGGCTCTGAAAGGTTCTCGCCTGAAGGCGACGAAGGAATTGATGAGACAATAATTGTTGGAGATTGACTTGCAGTATCATCAACTTCCAAGCGCCCCTTTATGGTAACAAAATTATCCACTGCAAACTTAATTCACAATACACTAAGAGACTAAAGTAAACAAATAAAATATAGTCATATAATATAATCAACTAGACACTAAAGTCGGAACACTAAACACATCTTCAGCATGCACTGAAGGAAACTATCCACACATAATGACTGCAACAGCAGGGTAGGCTTTATGTAACCGTGGTGTCATAATGTCACAAAGTGTCAAGGAGATGCGAGGCAGAGGGTCCCCGCGACTGCACCGCTGGCCTGCCAGCACCAGACTCTACCCAAAGGTTCATGCGCTGGGACAAATGTTAAGTGTGACCGCAGTGCCGTAACACTATCATGATTCACACCATTCGTTTTCAGTTAAGGGGAGCTGGCACAATCCACCTCCTCCGTGTTAATTTTAGCAAATAGAAGGAACATTTTTTCTAAAACCATTAAACATACTGCTCTGAAATTTGGACTTCACATTCAGTGAATATTTCTCTACAAAGTTATAATGCCATGTTAAGAAATATTTATTGGTTTTTGTTTTACAATTTTTTTAAGCAGTTGCTTATTTTTTTCTCTAAAATTTATTGCACTTTTTTTCTATAACTCTTGAATTATACAACATTTTTTCCAATTTGCTATAAAAATCAAGGAAAAGAAGTAAACAATATTGTGTATAAATTTCATTGATATACTGTTAGCAGTTTTTGAGAAAATGTTCCTCAAAGATGAAAATTTTCAAGTTAAGGGAGATGGCTTCCAAAGTTTTTTAATACATTCCTGCCCCATATGATTGATTATCAGCATCCTCTTCTTTTTCCAGTGTTAGTTTCCTTTTCACTGGTCTTTTCTTCCCTTTTGCTGAATGTTGTAGGCTTATGTCTCTTCTTCCTGCACTTCTTAGTCTTTCTTCATCAATTAGGCGCATTGTGGAAATGGTGTTGTGTCCTGGTTGGAAACCTAAACATTTCAGCACACCACATATGATAATGTTTCCTTCGTTGTATGTTGCCGCTGCATCATACACTCCAAAATGCAATGTTTTTATCTGTACAAACACTCTTTTGGGAATTCCAATCCAAATTAAATTATTTACACTTTCATTTGGATTTTGTGTTTTCCCACATTTTTGGGAATCCCAATCCAAATTAAATTATTTACACTTTAATTTGGATTTTGTGTTTTCCCATGTAAACACATTTCCAAGAAACTTGGCTGTGATAAATCTCTGAATATGGGCTTAATTACATCAATTACAGCATTTGGAAAACTGTTTTTATGGGAATATTCCTTTCCTGATCGGTACTTACACCATGAGTCATCACCTGTGGGGCACAGTGCATGTTGTGGGTGCTCATTTGTTGATGCAGTATGTAAAAATAATGCCCATACTGCTCTCCTCATATGCTCCATGCTTCTTGTATTTTGCCTAATTGCACACCAATAATACCTCAGCAATCTATCAATTGCTTTATCTGTCAGTCTTCCTCTTCCTCCAAGTGTCTTACCATAACTAAGCTTCTGGGATCCTAATGTCAGCTTTAGTTTGTGCAAGTAAGCCTCCATGCGCTTCTGCACATGTCCAATGCACTCCCGTTTTTTAATGTGAATTTCATTGCCATAAGGTTTGGCTTCCTCTACAGCTTTATATCCCTTAGAATCACCATCTCCTAGATAGTTGGTCTATCATACATTCTACAACTCCTGTGATCTGAAAAAAATTGCTTTCACTACCTCTACTTCCATCGCTCCACTTATGCCGTGAAAATTTGCTTCTCAACTTTCACTATATTTGTCCTTGGTATTGCCTTTACATCTACAATGTTTTGAGAGAATAGCAACATCAATTACTTTGCAACTGTCTCCACTGGTAGCTGTCAAAACTCCATTTAGAGATTTATGACCTCTACGTTGCCATGATACATCAAAAGCAACAGTTAAATCTCTACAATTCCCATTATCTGTCACAGCTTCTTCAATTGATTTCTTCATTGTTGCTTGAGCAATATCTTCAGCAGAAGATCTCACCAACTCATTATAAAATCGAAACTTGGTTGGTGGTTTTGGCAAGTTCATAATTCCACATAACATTGTCCCTGCAGCACTGTCCTTGCCAATGCAATGCAAGCCATACACTAGCATAACATTTATATTATACAACTTCTTTCCACTATTATCACTATGAGGAATGCTGTTAGAATTAGAAAACAAAACTTCTGCAGCACATTTGTTATGCTTCAATAACATTTTACATGCCAAACCGATGTGTGAAGATATTTTCAATTCCAGTCCTCTTTCTTTGCAAACTTGGCATAATACGTTATGTTTCAAAAATTAGAGAGCAAGGAAATGTTAATTATTTCATTCACATCGTTACTGTCACTTTCATAGTTTTCATATGCCGTCACAAAGTTTATTGCTGGAATGAAGTTCTCTCACATTCATTTGGAGTAGTCGGTGAAGCAGTCTGAGCAGCACCTCCCTTCAAAACAACAAAAGATTTCTTCTTCCACTCATTGTGCCTTTTCTTAAACACTTGATTGCTGAAATGGGGAATACTGATATCCACAAACCAAATACGTAAAACAGGTATGAGTAAAATTTGTGAAATACGCAAAATTGAACAGCTATACAACACAAAGCAAACTGCACAAGTCAACACACATGGTATAGGGTTTATGTTTACTGATGTGAACAGTCACTTGCCACAGAGATAAAGCCATACAACATTGGAAAACAAAACACTGTCTAATACGGCAAAGATACTCTGCTTGCAGCCAGAAAGCGGCGCTGTCAGCGGTGACACACCAAGTCGCTACAACCGTTCACGTGGCGCTTCAAATTTGCAGCAATAAAAAACTCACTTAGAAGGGTGAAACTTGATTTGTTTTATTCAGAAAATTCCAATTAATTTTATAATGAAAAAAAAAAAACAAAAAACGTTAATTTTGTCATTTTCACTGTGCCAGCTCTCCTTAAACTGCTTACTACCACAATAATTATTAGTTTTAACTCATTACTCACAACACACACACACACACACACACACACACACACACGTGCACACTTGTCAAGATAATCAAAACTGCCACAAGAACTGTACACTAAAGCCTCATCTGTCAACCATTCATTTTTCCTTTTAATGCAAGATCTATGGTGAACAATTCCTCCTTGACAACATGTCTGAAATTATTTGCAACCTAAGAGCATGAACAAGCACCCAGCAGAAAACTCACATTCCCTGCTGACAGTGGCCAATATAACAAAAATTTGCACATGTGGGGAGACGTTGACGCATTTGAGTAATGGATTCTTCCCTTGTTTGTTTTCGACACTAGGTTGTGTAGTTTCCAATGATGCCATACTACATGTCCAGGCATCTTGTGACTATTTTACTGGTTCGACATGACTCACTAGTGCAGCCAACACAATGTGAAATGCACATGCACGCATTATGCAAGATCAACTCAGTATGCAGTATGTTCGACCATGCCTTACCAGAGTTTTATTCAGAGGAAACCCAAAAGACAACCTCACATCAATCAAGTGAAGTATGATGAGATACACAGTGAAAAAGAGGAGTTACACATGGAACACTTGTCCATGCAGTCACATCTGTCTGCTTCTACTAAAGAACTGAATGCAGGAGCTGCAACATCACAGAAATGGTCTGCAGGAGGAACAAAATAGGTATCTCCATATGCAGTCCAGTAAGGTCACTTCAGCATTTGATGACAGACCTTTTGTAGAGCTACTTCAGGAATTCACTGCCCTCACAGATCTTGTTGCGGCAGGAAAAATACGTCATCACTATAATCAGCATCACATTCAGACTATGCCAGTACAACCAGTCACTGATGACCTGCCGGTTGCCACCAGACACTGTTCTTGCTGCTCAAGCAGACCTTGACAAGATGCTGACACAAGGTGTTGTAACTAGATCCAGCAGCTCTTCGACATCGCTGCTTTATACAGTACGATAAAAAGACGAATCATTCAGGTTATGTAGAGATTATAGGGCTTTAAACACCTGTACCATTCCTGATAGGCATCCTGAACCTGATGTAGCTGATTTCAACAGTAATGGGATGATTGTTCCTCTTTTCAGGGTAACTGTCTAAGTAAAAATATTTTCAAAAATTCTGATGGCCATGGTAGACAGGCATAAGATAGTTGTCAAAATGTCCGTTAGTTAGTTTGAGTTGAAATCCATGATTTTCTGTCTCAGTACACCACAGATGTGGCACTGGTCCATACCTGAAATGCTCAGAAAGCTATCATTTATGGATGATATTTTAGTATTTCCCAAGACAAGGCAGCAACATTTAGAGCACTTGTGAATGACATTTCAACATTTGGAGGAGTACAGCGTACTAATTAGCAGAAAGAAATGTGTTATTGCAAGAAGGTTAGTGCATTTTATGTGTAAGCATCCTCAAATGTAGGCACCCCCCCCCCCCCCCCTTTCTGAGCTTCTGAGAGAGTGGATGCCATTCAGCACATGCTGAAGCCTCCTACCTTCAAAGAAATATGCAGGTTCATAGATAGATAGTCACATAATCAGGGAATGTGCATAGGAGGAGCAGAGGAGCAGATGCAGGGATCCTGCACTGCCATTCATGGCAAGGTTTTAGTGGAGGTGGTTTGCTGATGCCTTCCTCCAACCTGTGATGAAGTGTTTTGTATGTATCTGTGTGTTGTGAATGACTGTGATGAGTGCTTTTACAGTGAAATCCAGTACTCGCACATAGCCTTCTACTATCGAAAAGCACTAAGAGGACTGCCGATCTTAATGTCTCCATCTGACAGATGGATAACCATCCACAGCGTCACATGCCCTCGCTTCATGGGACACTGTGGAGAGCTTTGGAATTTAACCCAGGACATTGGTGCAAAGACAGGTAGGTGACCAGAAATTTTATGCCGTCATCTCACCTCCTCCTTTTTGGTCAAATACTGGCAGTGGAAGTTGCATACACCACCAGGATTTTAAATGGCTTACATCTGAATCAAGTGTCACTGCTCAGGCATGTGTCAGCAATCTTGGCTATGGAGGCTGACAAGCAGGTCCGTAGGGATGTTAAATTACTATTGGCGGTATTTGCGTCACTTAGTTACAATATGAGAGCTATCCAGAAAAAGGCTTAGCAGTCTAAAGAATTGCTCCAGCTTTGTGGCAGGACACACACTTGCACAACTAGCTACCGTCCTGAGCGTATTGAAGCCAATGTCTTGTTTAGTGCTTCTAAAACATTATTGGTAAAAGAAAACATAGCATCATCAGTCGATAGTCCTGTTTGGATTCCAAATTGGCAATGGCTAAGAACCTTGTGGATGTTCAGGTATTCCACAATTCTTTTATGTATAAGTTTCTCAAGAAATTTGGAGAAGCATGTTAAAAGGGAAATCAGATGGTAGTTTGAAACATCAATTTTATCCCCTATCTTTAATAATAGTTTGACCATGGCATAATTCATTCATCTGGGATGATATCTTGTTGGAGAGATACATTAAATATATGGCAAACCAGAGTGTTAAAACATGTCATTAAGAATAAGCAATTATTCATCATGGTCAGTCAGATAACTGAGAATTTGACTTACAGTACTACAACCGCTACCAGTCTACTGGTACTAAACTTATCAGTAGATATGTTGTCAATAAGGCTTACACTGATATCTGGCACACAGGTAGGAAATTCAACTGCTGGAATTAAATTAAAGGATTGTAACAAATGTTCCATTTCTCTTCTACTGATGTTGTCTGTAAGGAATTTTACATTAAAGTCACCCATAATGGTCAATTGCTTACGGTAGTCTTCTGCTATATTTTTACCAAAACTGATTCAAACTGTTTCAAGAAATCGCAGATTTTTCCCTGCAGCAGACTTATATATTGTCACCACTACAATGGAGCTGTTATGAGCAAAAATTTCAGATCCACAGGCTTCAAAATGAAAATCTTAACACATACTTAAGTCAAGTAAAGTAAAGAAAGTAAAGAATTTTATACAGTGAAGGGATTTCAAGAATGTATAATAGATGACTTAGAATTTTGATGTGGAAGTGTATAAAAGTATGAATTGAAATAGTACAGAATGTTACCAGTGTGATACATTGATTGATTGTTCCATGCTGCATTAGGCTAAAGATCGATGAAGTTTATTATTATTATTACGTACAGACAGAGTTATAATGTGATGTGCTGATCCACTATGGTATACTGTTTTAGATTTGTGCCACTGGTTAGTTTATATAACAATGCACTTTACTACAGTAGTAACTTCCATAAAAGTTCTCTTGCAACATACCATAATTAGACAAGACTCAATAAAAAAATATTGTAATGTAGAAGCCCATTTACTGTGTTTGCACCATGTAAGGACTGCCATGCTGATGCCTCAGCTAGAGGGTTTATCTTAGCTCATGGCTGCTGTAGATAAAATAGAGGGAAAGGTGAGCTGCAATATATGTCAAAGCAGGTGTAGCTCATCATTATGGAAACCAAAACATTTGACTGATTTAGTTTCATTTTTGGGGGCATTTAAATTAAATACAATGTTTCATGTTTTCCTACTATTTGTGTAATGCTTTAGCCTGAAACCAGGAGTTATGCCTACCTATTACTGCAGCTATATTCCATTGTAACTCATCCAGGCTGATATTCTGAGCAATTAATGTAGTATCTTCTGCATACTGTACAGCCTCATTGGGCAATGTGGAAGGCAAATGATTTACACATATAATAAACAGAAGGGATACAAAACCAAAGCCCTGTAGCACTTCTTATGTAGCAGGTAACAAATCTGATTTTTGGCTGGTTACACACACTGTTTCCTATTTCATAGGTGTGACTGCAATAAGCAGAGAACATTCTCCCCAAAATTCCAAATTCAATAGTACTGTAGATTTCTTATTAGGAAACTATGAGACAATGTTTCAAAGGATTTCATTAGATCCACTAGCATTACATAGCTTACTGACTTATTCTAAGTGCAGTCATATACTTTTGTTCTAATGCTGTCAATTGTTTTCACAGTAGTGATAGTAGATCTGAAGCCGCACTGCGCAGAACACATTAAGTTATTGTTTTCAAAATAATTGTTCATCTACTGTTGCATACAGCACTCTGTTATTTTATAAATTACTGGGACAAGTGAAAGGGACTGGTAATCATCAGGCGATGCTGTGTTACATTTCTTAAATAGATAGGCTTGATTGTGGATATTTGTAGACATTCTGGGTAGACTTACTTTTTTGTTATTTTTGTTAAGGATACAATTATCTATTGCTTCACTGACTTGTCAACAAGTTATATGACTCTATCTAAAATGTTTATTTGCTTTAGTGTGTGATGATGGCAGTAGTGCTTCTACCTCACTTACACCTCTCTTGCCGCTGGTGTCTAATAGAGGATTGGCATGGTAAGTATATTTAACATGCCAGTAGGAATTCAAATTCTGTAATCATTCTACTGAAAGTTGATTGGATGAGTTCCCATGCTGTTTTCCATATATTTGAAGAGTTAAGAATCTATCATCATTGGGCTTGTAATTTGCTCCCTTGTTTGTAGATCTGTAGTGATTTTTCATGATCATATTTTTATCCTTATATGCTGTACTGTGCTGTGGCCTGTCATAATACAGGAGCATCAAGATTCTTATATTATTTATTTGTGATGCATACCAGAGTTTTAAACCTGCTGGTTTAGAATGGGAGTTACACTTGCAATGTTTCTTACACTGTATATGGCATATTTTTTCAGAGATTTCTGTTATGACTTCTAAAAATCTTCTGGGTGACTTATTAGCTTCTATATCATGTTTAGGTAATTTATTCTATTCTGTTGAAGTTGTGGGGACTCCTCCACAGCTAGATGCAATGGAATGAAGAAATAGTATTGGTACCATATAGATTTTTAAAGCTATGAGAAGAAGAAATAGTGACATGTGTGACACATTTAGTGTTTAAAACAAATACTAACAAAGGGATAGAGAGGTTGACCAGTACTTACCTCAGCTCAGTACAGCTGATAGATACACAAAACAGAACAGAAAATTTATGCGTCCTAGCTTTCAGAACTTTGTTCCTTCATCAGGGAGGAGAGAGGTTAGTGTTTAGTCAGTCTTGGTGCTCATATGTATGGTGGTTCGATTTAAGAGCAATAAAACCATTGTTCATAGCTTATATAAGCCAGTACTTCATTTCACATGAGTCCTGCAATGGATTACCTACAGTGGTGTCACAATTTCCATGGAGCAGTTCATTCATTCATTTTGGATTTGTGCAATGATCAAGTGCTGTTCTTCAGGAACATCCATTTTTCCAGCAACTCATGCAGAATTGTGTGACTACTAGAGCTCCATTGGACATTCTCATGCCCAGTGACCATAATCACTTGGAACATACCTTGAGCAGTGCAACAGCCACTATAATTCAGCTGTCAAGATTTTATACTTTAATAGTACCAATTTATGTAAAAATGTGGCCACTGGCATCAGACTATCCAATGACGAGCAAGGAGAAATACTGTTTCTTGCACATGTACCCTCAATTTTGAAATTAATAAACAAAACTTTGAGAACACTGCTTATATTGCTTTAGACTACACTGTAACTTACAGTCATAGTAAACATAATAATCACTCACACTGTCACACATACAACTAAACTACCAATTATGAATTGGGCAAGATAATTATTTGTACAAGGAATACTGTGCAGTTTTTGATTCTATCACTTTACTACAACTGCAAAACAGTACATACTGTTCAGTTCAGTGCCAAATGTACTATGAAATTGTGTTAAAAAATTTCAGGTAATATATGAATCCACTTTATCAATTTTAATGGATGGTATAGCCTTCTTTGATAATAAAAAGATTCGTATTTCTTCAAAACTGCACTTTACAAACAAAAGGGACATTCTGCTGGATTATTGTCTCTGTGATCATGTTTTGGAGTCACATAACCTTCATGCCTGTCATAGTTCATTTTATGACAATATCCCATCAATAATTCCACAGTTTTAGGGCACATAACATTCATGTCTGGTATTGTTCATTTTGTGGCAATGTCACATCAATAATTGCATTCTGTCCTTCCTCTTCTTTTAATATTCCCATATACAACCATTTCCAGGGAAATTTCCCTTGTGCATTCCTTTATCATCACAAACACATGCTGCTGCTGTATTCCAAGCACTACACACAATAACCAACTGCCATAGAATGTAACTGTACTCAAAGCTGTTAAAAAAGTAAACTCTCTGCCTAGTGAGTGCAGGTCCTGTACAGCTGCTTTAACTTGTTATAAATGCTACATTTGCTTTCACAACACATTTAATGATTTATACATCATAAGTCTTTTGAAAGAACTAGTTACAAAAATAATAGCATCAGCATTTACAAGTATCTTCATCAGGAAAATGATAATATTTGTGCAAATGGTTCTTTATGCTTCTAACAGATGGTGTTACTTGGTACATTTGCAGAATATTGTTGCCTTGTTTCAAATACTTCAAACATCACATCAACTGAAATTTACAAACATAGAAATAAAATTTATGCTGTGTTTTCATTCTATTTGTCAATACAGATGTCTCTTAGTTCATTGCAATGTTTTCAACAGATAACATTGGCTAATCTATGACAAATATATGTTACAGAAGAATGTATGTCTGTGTGTGTTGTGCATGTTGTAACACAAACTTTAATTTAGTTACTACACAGTGAAACAATTACAGAAAAATATTGAACATATGATATTTGTCATCAATGTAGAAAAATGATTAATTCTCAAATCAATTGTAAATTGAACAACTACATATCTGTGGGTTAATATCAGCAACGTGTAGAATGCTGGAAATCTGGGCACTGGAATGAAACTAGAATCTTATGGGGTCTGGGGACTTGCCTTGAAATGGTTCAAGTCTTATCTCTTTGGCAGACAACAGAAAGTACAAATATTTCCCTGTATTTTACCCCTGGAACCTTCAGAATTTGAAAGAGAGTATTCCAGTCAACACTGTCAAAAGCTTTCTCTAAGTCTACAAATGCTAGAAACATAGGTTTGCCTTTCCTTAATCTAGCTTCTAAGATAAGTCGTAGGGTCAGTGTTGCCTCGTGTGTTCCAATATTTCTATGGAATCCAAACTGATCTTCCCAAAGGCCAGCTTCTTCTAGTTTTTCCATTCGTCTGTAAAGAATTTGCGTTAGTATTCTGTAGCCATGACTTATTAAACTGATAGTTCGGTAATTTTCGCATCTGTCAACACCTGCTTTCTTTGGGATTGGAATTATTAGATTCTTCTTGAAGTCTGAGGGTATTTGGCCTGTCTCACATATCTTGCTCACCAGATGGTAGAGTTTTGTCAGGACTGGCTCTCCCAAGGCTGTCAGTAGTTCTAATGGAATGTTGTCTACACCTGGGGCCTTGTTTTGACTCAGGTCTTTCAGTGCTCTGTCAAACTCTTCACGCAGTATCGTATCTCCCATTTCATCTTCATCTACTTCCTCTTCCAGTTCCATAATATTGTCCTCAAGTACATCACCTTTGTATAGACCCTCTATATACTCCTTCCACCTTTATGCTTTCCCTTCTTTGCTTAGAACTGAGTTTCCATCTAAACTCTTAATATTCATACAAGTGGTTCTCCTTTCTCCAAAGGTCTCTCTAATTTTCCTGTAGGCAGTATCTATCTTACCCCTAGTGAGACAAGCCTCTACATCTTTACATTTGTCCTCCAGCCATCCCTGCTTAGCCATTTTGCACTTCCTATCGATCTCATTTTTGAGACGTTTGTATTCCTTTTTGCCTGCTTCATTTACTGCATTTTTATATTTTCTCCTTTCATCAATTAAATTCAATATTTCTTCTGTTACCCAAGGATTTCTAGTAGCCCTCATCTTTTTACCTACTTGATCCTCTGCTGCCTTCACTACATCATCCCTCAAAGCTACCTATTCTTCTTCTATTGTATTTCTTTCTCCCATTCCTGTCAATTGTTCTCTTATGCTCTCCCTGAAACTCTGTACAACCTCTGGTTTAGTCAGTTTATCCAGGTCCCATCTCCTTAAATTCCCACCTTTTTGCAGTTTCTTCATTTTTAATCTACAGTTCATAACCAATCGATTGTGGTCAGTGTCCACATCTGCCCCTGGAAATGTCTTACAATTTAAAACCTGGTTCCTAAATCTCTGTCTTACCATTATATAATCTATCTGAAACATGTCAGTATCTCCATGCTTCTTCCACGTATACAACCTTCTTTTATGATTCTTGAACCAAGTGTTAGCTATGATTAAGTTGTGCTCTGTGCAAAAATCTACCAGGCGGCTGCCTCTTTCATTTCATCCCCCCAATCCATATTCACCTACTACATTTCCTTCTCTCCCTTTTCCTACTATCGAATTCCAGTCACCTATGACTATTAAATTTTTTTCTCCCTTCACTATCTGAATAATTTCTTTTAGTTCATCATACATTTCATCAATTTCCTCATCATCTGCAGAGCTAGTTGGCATATAAACTTGTACTACTGTAGGAGGCATGGGCTATTTGTTTATCTTGGCCACAATAATGCGTTCACTAAGCTGTTTATTTTTTTTATTCTTTATTAAACCTACTCCTGCATTACCCCTATTTGATTTTGTATTTATAACCCTGTATTCGCCTGACGAAAAGTCTTGTTCCTCCTGCCACCAAACTTCACTAATTCCCACTATATCTAACTTTAACCTATCCATTTCCCTTTTTAAATTTTCTAACCTACCTGCCCGATTAAGGGATCTGACATTCCATGCTCCGATCCGTAGAATGCGTTTTCTTTCTCCTGATAACAACGTCCTCCTGAGTAGTCCCCGCCCGGAGATCCTAATGGGGGACTATTTTACCTCCAGAATATTTTACCCAAGAGGACGCCATCATCATTTAACCATACAGTAAAGCTGCATGCCCTCGGGAAAAATTACAGCCATAGCTTCCCCTTGATTTCAGCCGTTCGCAGTACCAGCACAGCAAGGCCGTTTGGGTTAGTGTTACAAGGCCAGATCAGTCAATCATTGAGACTGTTGTCCCTGCAACTACTGAAAAGGCTTCTGCCCCTCTTCAGGAACCACATATTTGTCAGGCCTCTCAACAGATACCCCTCCGTTGTGGTTGCACCTACGGTACGGTTGTATTGCTGAGGCACGCAAGCCTCCCCACCAACAAGGTCCATGGTTCACCTTACTCATTTGAAACAAGAAACCTTTTAGTTACTTTTTCCTAAAATTATTAAATTAATTAAAATTATTTCATATGTAAGAACTCTTACGTAAATCTTCTTGAAATCTCTTAATACTATCACATATGAAATAATTACATCCATGTAATTATGTAATAGAAACAAATGAGTCACTTAATTACAAAATATTAATATCCTCAGATATTAATTTAATCAAGTATTTTTGAAAAATATTAATCAAAAGTGATGTCATGTATTAGTGTCCACATGCTGCACAAGTAAGATATTCTTTTCATAAGTCTTTCACAATTAGTACTGTTCCTGAGAATTAAACTCAAAATTATATTTGTAAGTACATGAAATAGAAAACGTTTGTTAGTTAGTTTCACCTGTTAGCACTCACTCTGACCCTTGGTCTGTCCCTTTTTGTCACCATCTCAATGTCTCCTTGCTGCAGCGCTATGTCTGGTGCACACGACTTCTCCAAGTCCTTCATTTCCAATCTTATCTGCCACTTATTCCTTTACAGTAAAATGTGCTTTGCTTGTTTGCCTTTTCATTTAAAAGTCATTTCATCAGAAACAAATTGCTGTCAGTCCTTGCTGACACAAATTGTACAATTACAACAGTTTATAATTTCTGTTTAGTATATATTCCCCTTTTGGCACTTACTTTTCATCCTTTTACTTTGAATAACCATTGCAGTTATCAATATCCTTTTCATTAATCTCAATAAAGATTACAGATTTACAATATTACAAACTATTCAGTTAATATTGTTTCTCACTCATACTAACATCTACCCTTCCTACTACTTTGCTTTAATTTTTTTAGATAATGAAAAATTATAAATATTAATGCCCCTTGGTATAATCTTATTCTGAATGTATGGCATAATTAATAATGACACCCTTGTTTTATCATATACTACACATAATGCATTTACTTTGAAATATACTTCACAGGAAGTGATATCACTTCATTGAAGAAACCTCTTAATTTTTTTACTTTTGCCTCCTCCTTTATAGACCTACTCAGTTGTTATTGACTGTTCTATAATTGAATGGTGATTTAGTCATTCAGATTCAATACACAACCAACTTGTGTGCACTTAAATATTTATCTTATTCTATACTCTTAACCTCTTATCTAATTCATGTAATTACTTCTTTCATTTTCAGTTCATTCAGAAATAAGTAAACATTTCCATCTATAATCAAAATTCTTATTCACATGTACATGTATGAAGTAATATTTCTCATCTTAAACTATAAGTAAGAACAAATTTAAAATTAACACTGCTTTGTACAGGCAGATTTGTATCACATTGGAAAATGCAGTGACATAAAAGTCTGCATTACATATTGTGAACATACTGAAAACGTGTCATCAGCTTCCTTAATTATTTAACACATGACAGATGACATTCATAATTTTTCACCCTTCCTGGTTCCTCAGAAAACACATCTTCATTGCTAACCCATATGTTATATAACTCCTGCCTTTGATCCTCACTAATACTTTGGATTTCACTTACCTTCCTCCTGAACGATTCCATCTTGTCACTAGGTGATTCAGCACAGTATTCATAATATTCTAGTATATATTCATCATAACAGGTACCCATTGGCATCACAGTCATTAAATCTACTCATAAGGTCCATTGCTAAAATTGCATTTAAACACAAATCAGGTGTGACTTAGAAGTCATGCTCTACTTCACATCCCTCCATCTCAAACAACAGATAAACTTGTCTCTTTATTGCTTTATTTAACTTACCTGTGGCACCAACCACCTTTACTCCAGATACTGACACCTCTACAATCTTATTGTTTACCTTTAAATGTCCCTGACAGAACTGTGATTTCACTTCATATGTCCAACAAAACCCTTTCCTTTAAACCATAAATATTGACCATTATCAAGGGTAGCTCCTTTCTATACAGTGCAAATTCATTTTCCTGTCTCAACAAATCCTGTTCAATAGCCTCTGATGTTCAATCAGATTTCATTGAACTATTCATTTCCTCAGTAGCATTTTCACCCTTCTGTGAGCTGTCTACAACTTCCCCTAGCCTTGGTTCATCTCTCATTACCTCCATTTTCAAAGACTCTACAGACTGACAATCTATTCTGCCCAAATTGATCATCCATTATCTAATCCAGAATAGTTTGATCTCACTTTCTGGCTCATCATTTCCCACTTGAACTACTTCTGTAATGACTGCTCTACGTCCTTCACTGCCTTCACCAGTGTCAACATAAGCTCCTACTTGACTATCTTCCTTATTCTCTTATTCCATGTTATTTTCTGATTTTTCCCCACTTTCACACAATTCACTCTCTTTACTATATTCTATTTAACCTCTTCACTATGTGCACTATTGTCCACTACACATTTTTCAGGCTTCCCTTTCACTAATTCTCCCATTTCTTAAGAATATTCCTCCTCACTTAACCTATTCATTTCTTCCACATACTTATTATATATCCCTTTATAGGAAGAAACAGTTAGACTGGTATTACAAATATTTACATCACAATCTCTATTTCCCTCATTAGCTTGGCAACCTCTGTGCACATTTGACAATCTGTTGGTTCTAGTATCTTCATCTTCCTTTATTGGAGACTGAACCTTCCTTAAACTACAACTTATTTGTTCATTACTCCATTACAACTCTTTTGTTACTCACTCCACCGAATTTTCCTATCTTTATCCCATTATTTCCCCAATAGCTGTTACTTATTTGAATGGTTTTACTGTCACCAGTTCATAGCCTGCAACTGTAATCCATGGACCTTTGCTTTCAACCTGCTACAGCTAGGCCCGCCACTGTTGTAGGTTGGTGTTTTCCTCATTACCCATATCATGAAATTGTCTATTTGTGTTCCTCCAGGGCTTTGAATCTCTTCCTCCTCTTCACCCTCTAGCTACTTCTGTCATTAGTACATTATAAACTTGGTTTTGCTTTCCTTGACTGCGCCACCCAGGATTACCATGAACATTTCAATCACCACTTCAGTTCCAACTACCTGCTTCACCCATTTTCTTGAAAAGATTTCCAGGTTACAATCTCCAACACTTATGTACCTTTTCACCTCCGATGGCAGCTTTCTATACACAGTCATCAACAAATGTTCTTCAGGGACTGACACATTAATATATTTTAATTTTCTGTACAGACCTTCACTGCACTCTTTTATTTTCCAGTTACATAGTTCCATCTGTGTGCTTTTTGAATGATATTTTTCGAAAAATTTTTCCAAAGTGCTACATCCTACAACATCTTTGATTGCCCAGCTTTGTGTGTCTCCTGCAAGCCTATATTCTGCAACTTTAATTTTGTCAATTTCAGTTTTGTCAATTTTGGTATATGCCTGTGGAATCATCTTCCTACACAAATCTTCAGTAATCACTGCATGAAGAGTTCCCTTGGCATAAAATTTTTCATTATTGATTACTATGTTCCCACAATGTGTCCCTCTAACTGAAAAATATTGTTCAATTGAGAACAACTCTCAAACATTTCTACTTTCTCTGAAATTTTTGCAATATTTTTTTTAAACTTTTCTACCTCCTGTACCTTCACTTCTGAAAGTTGCTTGTTGATGAAACCCTCCAATGATCTATTTCTTCCATCAATATCTGTTTTAACTTCAGATACTTTACTCTTCATATTTTTTTCAACTCATGTTTCTAAACTCTGCATCATTTCATTAGTATTAATCTCTGTCAGCTCAATCTGTTTTCAGATGTTGTTTACTGACTGAACAAGCACTACAAAAGCTTTCTATTTTCTCTATTGTCAGCTGTTCATATATGGCTTTCATTTCACTATCAACATTTTTCTCTAAAGCATCCACCCTTTCACCCATAACCTTCATATTTTGATTTAATTTACCTATCTGTTCATGTAAAGCTTCCAGATTTTTGTTCAACAAAGATACTAAAGTACAGTTTGCTAACTGCACTTTGGATCTGTGTTCATCTATTTTCCTGCTTGCAGTGCAAGTATTTCAGAACTCATTGCTAACATTACTTTCATCTGTTTACTGACCTGACTTTTTACGCACTTCCCCAATCTTGACTCATCACTGAAAAGTTTATTTCACTTTGTTCAAAGGAATAACTGCTCTGTTCATCTTTCAAATTTGTAGACATGCCTGCTTCATTATTAACCTCATTACAATTTTTTTAACTTGTTAAATTCACAGAATATTGGCTCCTGGTTTCAAATATCTTAAACTTCACTGTGAACTAAAATTTACAAATATACTAAAAAAAAATTATGCTGTGTCTTCACGTCTTAATAGTTGCAGTATTTAAACGTGTGTTATTGTCTTTATTTAACTGTGTCATTACATCATGTTGTACTGATCGGGCCTTCCATACTGTGCTGTTCCAGCCAAACCTGTTTGTGTCACAAATCTGTGCTCAACTGATTGACACACTTATTTCCTACCCAGGGTTTCCTTCTGTGCTTGTCCTTTGACAGTCCCGGGCAGACTTCACACACACAACATGGATGGAGTTTTGGTGGTGTGATGTTTGATCCAGGTCATATGATTAAGCTACCAGTTTCTCAACCAGATCACCTGGAGACTTGGTTTTGGATAGTCAAACTCACTTTACTGTGTTATGATACTGATGATGACATACCCAAATGTGCAACCCTTCTGTGCAATGACTCCAGTCATGTTTACATCATCAGTAACATTCCACAGGCACCCTCATCTGCCAGGAAATTTGAAGCAGCAAAAACAGCACTACTACAGTATCTGAGAAAATCAACAGAACAACAGCTTTGACTACTCAAATTTGAAATGAGAATTCATAGCAACACACTCTCACTATTTTGAAGACTACTACAAGAATCCTTCCCATAGGATATTATGCAGTTTGGATACTTAAACTCCCAACTCCCAGTCAGCCAGCATTAATTGCAAGACAACATGACACTGCAGATAACAGGTCATGTCTGGCTGAGAGATTACAGGGAAACCCACTGCGATGCCAGAGCACTGCAGTAGGTTACCATAACAGCTCCACACAGATGCCACTGACTGATCAGTCATGAGCTCATCCAAAAAACACATGAAGTGGGTCCACTGACCTTCAGCTTACATTTGCTCTAACCACAGCTTACTCGCTTGCTCCATGTGCTGCGGCTTTCATGCATTCATAAATGTGCTGGTACCACATGAGATGTGGAGACAAGTTGCGCAACTGCTTGCTACCTTGTAATCACGCAAACATAATGGATGGTTCATGATAGATGTACAGTGCTGCACTCAACCAAGAAGTTGCCTACTTGGTAAGACTAACAGAAAACAAGGGTAACACTGATTTGAGTATCAGGTAAGAGAATATATGTTCTTTACTATGATTCAGGTCATTATTTTCTAGTCAACTCAGGAATGGTGGTGAGTACCTTACCAGGTACTTCAGAACATCTTCAACACAGCAAAGTGGAAGTACTACTGTGTGCAGCAAATGACACTTCTGTTAAATGTCATGGAATTGTAGAACAAACCTTAAGACATCAGTCTTAGTGAAAAGTATACATGGCATTTTTTATTGCAGAGGTGAGTGAACTGATGTTGGAGGCTGATTTTTTAAGTTTTTTTTTTCAGTTTGGCAGTGGGATTACTGCGCCAAATATTTAGTGGGGGAAAAGGTTGCAGCTGCTCTGGGTCACCCCCCCCCCCCCCCCCCCCAAGTCCGTTACCACTTTAGCAGCAACGAGACTCTTGTCTTATCACAAGAACTCCACCGTATGATGAAGAAATCTGAGTATGCTAGGTACTAGTGTGTACAATTATGTACACTGAATGCAGCTCTGAGCAAGAGATTGCTTACATTACAGAGGGACTTGAGAAATGCTCATGATCACATTATGTTCTTACGAAAACAGCAGCAACAGTGTCCATAGCAACAGCAATATCTACAACAATAACCACTAAACCAGCAGTCTATTCAGCATATTACATTATGAGACATCTCTGCCTACAGTTTTCTGGTGCAAAGCAAGAGATCCGGGTTAGTCCAGTTCCTGGTATTTTAAGTGTCCATGCCATCCTAAGCATATGATAAGTGACACTACTGAGCATTGTGAAGGAATGGCCAGTCATTTTGTGAATGGTGGGATAGTGGACCATATCATTATGACGTCCAGTGTTGAACAGATTACATGTAGTAAAACACAATACACATAATGCTGAGAATGTGAGACCATCAGACAGTACTTGAGCATTGCCCATACATTTGGTAGCGAAGAAGGACAGATCTCACAGAATGTGAGATTGTTCACTAAATGCACAAAATTCTGGATTTTTCTCATGCCTTGGCAAGGGTGTCCATTTTCAGCGTAATCTATTGCAAGAAGGCATATCTCCAGATCCCCAAGGTTTCAGATAACATGTCAAAGACAGCTGTTATTACACTGTTTCAGTTGTACAAGTACCTTCTCATGCCTTGTGTCCTAAAAAAATGCCACACGAAATGGCAGCATTTTACTGATAAAATTTTAAGACATTTTCCTTTTTTTTCTACTAATATCGCAATGCCATTTTGATTTTTTTCACCAAATTAAGTGGATAGCAAGACATTCTTTTGTTTTCAATACCCTTGATCTTTGTGGTGTTGACATCAATACAGAAAAGTGCCAACTACACCTGGAGGTAGTCTTGTTTCTAGGGCAAATGGGTTAATGCCTTAGGGGTCCAACCCACCACAGCACAAATAACACAGCTTCAAGCTCTTCCCAGACTGCAAACTTATGAATTATTAAAGTGATTCTTGGGAATCATTAACTTCTATGGCCAACACCTACTGCACGCCACAGCTATACAAGCCCCACTAGTGGATGCGCTGGTAGCAAGAAACAAACATGGCAAGTAAACACTGACATGGACGTCAGAAATGCTCAGTGCCTTTGATAGCATTGCCCTGGCCCTCCAACAAGCTATGATTCTTGTACAGCCTATAAGTGGTGCTCCCTTATCTGTCACCAATGACGTGAGTGCACCACTCCAACAACTGGTCGTTGGAATCCGATATCCATTATGGTTCTTTTCTCAGAAATTGATGCTGTAGCAGCACAAATTGGCTGCATCTGACAGAGCCCTGTTAGCAGTGTATGAGGTGGTACATAATTTCAAAATAGAACTGGGGATAGGCCCTTCACTGCTTTCACAGGTCACAGAACACTAACAGAGGCTGTAAAGTATGCCAGGATGGACTGTCTGTCATAACATTTTCACCATGTGGACTAGGTAAGTCAGTTTACAACTGATGTGCAATGTGTCTGAGGGGCAGACAATGTCATAAAGGCTTCCTCTTGAGAATTTCATTGCTTATTGATTATGATGAACTTGCTCTGGGGCAGGAGATGGATTTACAAATCAAAGAACTTTTGCAGGGCACCTCAAGTAGCCTTCAGTTTGAGCACCACCACCTTCCCAGACTGGACAGTCAAGTCTGGTGTGATGTACTGTGAGGAAAAGTTAGACTATGGGTTCCTTCTCAAAGGAGAATACTATTGTTTGATGATCTCCACATTTTATCACTTCCAGGGATCTGCTGTATCTCCACAATTTATCACACAGAGGGTCATGGCCTATGATCAAACTTATAATGGACCACATCATTTGGCAGGATGTAAAGTGTGATTGTAAGAAGTGAACTTGTGCATGCATTGTGTCCCAGTGCTGCAAAACAGGCATGCATGCTAACCCACAACATGACCTGTATGACATTCCAGCATGTAGGTTACACCATATACACTTGGAATATCGGACATCTTGACCAAGATCATGGCTAAAACTTTTGTGCATGAGTGGATCTCATGGTTTGGTTGCCTTGCCACAATAACAGTGGACCGGGGCACACAATTTGAGGTGGCACTGTTCTAAGAACTGTGCACCCTCTGTAGAGTAGAACACTTTTACACCATTCGCAGACATCCTATATGGTGAAAAATTGAACCTCCCAACAAATTTAGCTGACTGTGTGGTATTACCTGATACAACTGAACTGCTGGCAATTGTCCAACAAATCACGCAGCATACCTTCAGCAGTGTCATGGAATTCTCAAGGTTTTTATGCACATAGACTTGACAGCATACAAGCAAGTGATGGTATGCAATGACACTAGAAGGGTGTCATTTCAGCTATCTTACTCTGGTCTTTACAAGGTACTACAGAGGGGTGAACACAAATTTTATATCCCTCTCCATGACAAGTGATTATGATTTTAATACATAGAATTGAATCATATGGATATTTCGCTCAGAGCCCAACCAACAGTACCATGACCCTGTTCCCAGACAGTCCACCACAGAACCTGCACGCCAGCCTGACATGACATTTGGTGATGTCTGAGGAAGTGCTCCCCCACCTCATCCCCATCCCCACCAGACTCTCTGCCTACACACCTGCAGTTCCAATTCTGCCACCCATTCCATCCACATCCACACCTCAAGGATTTCATCAAAGACTAGGAAAAGTCATCACAAATATTTGATACTAAGTAACTGAAATTTTTTAAATTCACTAATATCAATTGTTGTTGTTGTTGTTGTTGTTGTTGTCTTCAGTCCTGAGACTGGTTTGATGCAGCTCTCCATGCTACTCTGTCCTGTGCAAGCTTCTTCATCTCCCAGTACTTACTGCAACCTACAACCTTCTGAATCTGCTTAGTGTATTCATCTCTTGGTCTCCCTCTACGATTTTTACCCTCCACGCTGCCCTCCAATGCTAAACTTGTGATCCCTTGATGCCTCAGAACATGTCCTACCATCTGATCCCTTCTTCTTGTCAAGTTGTGCCACAAACTCCTCTTCTCCCCAATTCTATTCAATACCTCCTCATTAGTTACGTGATCTACCAATCTAATCTTCAGCATTCTACTGTAGCACAACATTTCAAAAGCTTCTATTCTCTTCTTGTCCAAACTATTTATCGTCCATGTTTCACTTCCATACATGGCTACACTCCATACAAATACTTTGAGAAATGACTTCCTGACGCTTAAATCTATACTCGATGTTAACAAATTTCTCTTCTTCAGAAACGCTTTCCTTGCCATTGTCAGTCTACATTTTATATTCTCTCTACTTCGACCATCATCAGTTATTTTGCTCCCCAAATAGGAAAACTCCTTTACTACTTTAAGTGTCTCATTTCCTAATCTAATTCCCTCAGCATCACCTGACTTAATTTGACTACATTCCATTATACTCGTTTTGCTTTTGTTGATGTTCATCTTATATCCTCCTTTCAAGACACTGTCTATTCTGTTCAATGGCTCTTCCAAGTCCTTCCCTGTCTCTGACAGAATTACAATATCATCGGCGAACCTCAACATTTTTATTTCTTCTCCATGGATTTTAATACCTACTCCGAATTTTTATTTTGTTTCCTTTACTGCTTGCTCAATATACAGATTGAATAACATTGGGGACAGGCTACAACCCTGTCTCACTTCCTTCCCAACCGCTGCTTCCCTTTCATGCCCCTCGACTCTTATAACTGGCATCTGGTTTCTGTACAAATTGTAAATAGCCTTTCGCTCCCTGTATTTTACCCCTGCCACCTTTAGAATTTGAAAGAGAATATTCCAGTCAACATTGTCGAAAGCTTTCTCTAAATCTACAAATGCTATAAACATAGGTTTGCCTTTCCTTAATCTAGTTTCTAAGATAAGTCGTAGGGTCAGTTTTGCCTCACGTGTTCCAACATTTCTGCGGAATCCCAACTGATCTTCCCCGAGGTCGGCTTCTACCAGTTTTTCCATTCGTCTGTAAAGAATTCGCTTTAGTACTTTGCAGCAGTGACTTATTAAACTGATAGTTCGGTAATTTTCACATCTGTCAACACCTGCTTTCTTTGGGATTGGAATTATTATATTCTTCTTGAAGTCTGAGGGTATTTCACCTGTCTCATACATCTTGCTCACCAGATGGTAGAGTTTTGTCAGGACTGGCTCTCCCAAGGCCATCAGTAGTTCCAATGGAATGTTGTCTACTCCCGGGGCCTTGTTTCGACTCAGGTCTTTCAGTGCTCTGTCAAACTCTTCCCACAGTATCATGTCTCCCATTTTATCTTCACCTACATCCTCTTCAATTTCATTAATATTGTCCTCAAGTACATCGCCCTTGTGTAGACCCTCTGTATACTCCTTCCACCTTTCTGCTTTCCCTTCTTTGCTTAGAACTGGGTTTCCATCTGAGCTCTTGATATTAATACAAGTGGCTCTCTTTTCTCCAAAGGTCTCTTTAATTTTCCTGTAGGCAGTATCTATCTTACCCCTAGTGAGATAAGCCTCTACATCTTTACATTTGTCCTCTAGCCATCCCTGCTTAGCCATTTTGCACTTACTGTCAATCTCATTTTTGAGGCATTTGTATTCCTTTTTGCCTGCCTCATTTACTGCATTTTTATATTTTCTCCTTTCATCAATTAAATTCAATATTTCTTCTGTTACCCAAGGATTTCTACTAGCCCTCGTCTTTTTTCCTACTTGATCCTCTGCTGCCTTCACTACTTCATCTCTCAGAGCTACCCATTCTTCTTCTACTGTATTTATTTCCCCCATTTCTGTCAATTGTTCTCTTATGCTCTCCCTGAAACTCTGTACAACCTCTGGTTTAGTCAGTTTATCCAGGTCCCATCTCCTTAAATTCCCACCTTTTTGCAGTTTCTTCATTTTTAATCTACAGTTCATAACCAATAGATTGTGGTCAGAGTCCACATCTGCCCCTGGAAATGTCTTACAATTTAAAACCTGGTTCCTAAATCTCTGTCTTTCCATTATATAATCTATCTGAAACCTGTCAGTATCTCCAGTATTCTTCCATGTATACAACCTTCTTTTATGATTCTTGAACCAAGTGTTAGCTATGATTAAGTTGTGCTCTGTGCAAAAATCTACCAGGTGGCTTCCTCTTTCATTTCTCTCCTCCAATCCATATTTACCCACTATGTTTCCTTCTCTCCCTTTTCCTACTATCGAATTCCAGTCGCCCATGACTATTAAATTTTTTTCTCCCTTCACTATCTGAATAATTTCTTTTATCTAATCATACATTTCATCAATTTCTTCATCATCTGCAGACGCAGTTGGCATATAAACTTGTACTACTGTAGCAGGCATGGGCTTCGTGTCTATCTTTGCCACAATAATGCGTTCACTATGCTGTTTGTAGTAGTTTACCTGCACTCCTATTTTTTTTATTCATTATTAAATCTACTCCTGCATTAGCCCTATTTGATTTTGTATTCATAACCCTGCATTCACCTGACCAAAAGTCTTGTTCCTCCTGCCACCAAACTTCACTAATTCCCACTATATCTAAATTTAACCTATCCATTTCCCTTTTTAAATTTTCTAACCTACCTGCCTGATTAAGGGATCTGATATTCCACGCTCCAATCTGTAGAACGCCAGTTTTCTTTCTCCTGATAACGACGTCCTCTTGAGTTGTCCCCGCCCGGAGATCCGAATGGGGGACTATTTTACCTCCGGAATATTTTATCCAAGAGGACGCCATCATCATTTAACCATACAGTAAAGCTGCATGCCCTCGGGAAAAATTAGGGCTGTAGTTTCCCCTTGCTTTCAGCCCTTCGCAGTACCAGCACAGCAAGGCCGTTATGGTTAGTCTTACAAGGCCAGATCAGTCAATCATGCAGACTGTTGCCCCTGAAACTACTGAAAAGGCTGCTGCCCCTCTTATAATATTTAAAATTTTATTAATTAAATCACATAGTATTAATTTTATGCAAAAAAAATAAGTGCCTGAGGCAAATCAAAGAAAATTACTGGTTTTTATTCCCAAATGTGATGTAGTCTGTTCTGCAGTTTGTATTAAGTTTCAAACAGAATTTAACTGCAAGTACTATAGCTGAGAATTTGGATATGTAACAAACTCAGTTGATTTTCATGCATACTGTCAAATCATGGGTTTAGTACTTTAAACTCTCAAAATACAGAAAGTTTACTATTTAAATTTGTTGTTGAAAATTTCATCTGTTCAGTGATGATGTAGTACAGAACAGATGTTGCCATTATTCCCATCCTTCCACAAAAGATAAACATACCTAATGTTCCACGCAAATAGTAGATTTCCAGTTACTACTGTTTATAATACAGTGTATTATAAAGTGACTAGAGTTTTATATTTCAGCATATTTTGATAGGTAGCTCACTCCCAAATGTTAAGAATTTTATTCAACATGATTGGATCCTTAATAATGGCTGCACATTCTGCAATGCTCGACACTATGGAAGAGTTGGGAGAGGGAGTGGGAGATGGACCCCCCCCCCCCCCCCCCTCCCTCCCAGGAAGATGCAATGGAACAAGGAAATTTTATCACTATAGCCGACTGAGGACATAAGAACAAAGAATAGTGATGTGTCTGATATCTTTAGTGTTCAATCAGACTGATTTTGTATCCTTTTGTGAACTGATGCTTATGTGTATCTTGATTCAGTTTAAGAACAATAAAAGTGGTATTCACAGTTTGTATCAGTTATTTCTTCATTCCACATGAGTCCTGCAGTGGATTACTTACACAGTTAATCTAAATTTTAGTTTATTTAGCATCTCTTCATTAAAGGGCCTCATTAATCTTCCTTGACAAATATCTCTTTGATGACCCAGAATGCTCAGCTCAGCCATTTGTGGTAATTTCATTAAATTAAACTGACATCTATTCAACTGAAAATTATAGATATTGTTATCCATGCATTGGTCAGCCGAATGGGCTTGACATTTATACAATGTAAATATAGTCAGCTCAGTGTGTTAAGTAAATAGCTTACAGTTCTACTTCTACCCCCAATGTCTGCATTGTCACCAATATTATAACTCTGCAATTTTTATTCTTGAGGAGCAAGACAATCTATTTCTGAAGAGTTTCCATGAACAAGTCCTAACTGCAGTTAACAGTACTGCTCTATACAAAGCTCCCTTACATCCATAAATTCAAAGCTTAGTTTGAGTAAATATTAACATAGACAGAAACACCACCATTTTACATATTTGTTCTGTAGTAACCTGTAACTAACTCATAGCCACTTGGTATACTTAACTGTAACTGTCCACTTGTTAACTAGTGTTCATTTACCATAAGCAACAAACAGTTTAGCTTTTCCAGCCATTATTGAAGTTCCAGGAGCTTATTTGCTTATTTTGTACGGACTGGGCATATTTGGCTATTACTTCCAAATGTCAGGAAGTTATTTCTGAATAAAATGTAAACTAAATTTATTCACAAAGCAAAAGATGTTTTGGAGGAGAATGTCATTTGTTATCTATATTTCATTCATGATTTGTCATGTTGATTTCTCATCATTCATTGAATCAGGCATGGTAAGGTTGCTTCATGTGTGTGTGTGTGTGTGTGTGTGTGTGTGTGTGTGTGTGTGTGTGTAGAAAGGGTGTAAAGGATAGGAAAAGAAAGAAATGTGATATCAGAAACTGTGTTTATATTGAAGAAAGTCACATGACTGCATTTGCCACATGCATATGTATTCCCCTGATGGTATTTTTCTCTTTCTCTTTCTACAGGGAATATGTAATGATCAAATGCATCTGAAGAAAATTCCAAATAGGTATAAAAATTTCTGAATAAACAAGTTGGTGTGTAAGAGGTGTCAACTGTCAGAATGCTTAAATGGTTTCAATTGTGTTACATTTCTGAGTCCATAAAGCTTCTTGGATTTTGAGAAATGAACCTGTAAGCATTAGGATGTGGGTTTTCATAAATCTGAAAAGGTTCTATGTAAATATCAAAAAATTTCTTAATTTCACTATTTGCTGCTTCAGAATTTGTATAAACTTTTGTTAGAACTAAATGTCCAATTTTAAATTGTGTGGGTTTTACTTTTGTATTACATCTCTGGTTCCTCTTGTTGTAATACTGTGTCCTAGTCCCTTACAACATCCTTTTTGAAAACAAATCTACCATGACAAATATATATTGAAAACTACCATCAGCTCTTGCCAATTTGCCAAACAAGTCAATATCTACTAAACCCATTTTTTTATTGGGTGTAGCACTTTGCAAAAGGACTCTATTCATTTTGTTGTTAACCTTAACACATTGACATCTATCACAATTACAAAAAACTTTCTGACTTTTTTGGCAATGTTATGAAAAGTGTGTGGTGCCGATGAGGTCGACACCAGCATCTATATGCATTCGTCTTTGGACTCTGAGCATTGTCTTTGGACTCTGAGTATTATCTTTGAGTTGTTCCGCCGTGTTCAGTTTTTTTCCTTGCATGTGTTTAGGTGAATAAATGAACTACTGCTAAATGGGTGTTGTTCGGTGTAACCAACCCGAACATCTCCCTCACTGGTGACCCCGAGTTGTAACGCCTTCTGTTTTCGCCATTTTACTGTGTCTCTGACCTCCGCGTCGGTTATTTTTGTGTGTATTACATCAACACAGCATTCGAACAATGACTTTGGCCCAGCGCCTAATGCCGGATTTTGTGATTGACATGCATCATGTTGTGGGCGATGTACACCCGCCAAGACTGCAACATGATGCCTGTCACTCGATGATTCTGCCAATTTCGCTGGTCATTTTTGAGCCTGCAACAATAAGTGAGGTTAGGAGTGCACATGACTCCGGCTATCAAACGCCTCTGTTCCCTCCACATGTGCCATCCCTCATCAACTGTGCAGTTACCTCTCACAGATCTCCGTGCAGTGCGGGACCAAAGCCGATTTCTGCATATGCTTCGTCGGAAAACCTACTACTGCCAGGACGAGTTGCCACGCCGCAATCCATGCAGTGCCACGCGGATACCTTCCACGTGGCCTGAAGTGCTTCGTTCACAGGTCTACCTCCTCAGCATCCGACCACGCCTGCGCCTGCCTCAGTTCAGCATCAGCACACGCCTTCCTACTTTGATACCTCGGCCTGCAACAGGAACAATAACTTGTTATCTTACCTCTGTCCCACTACTACGCCTCAGTGTTTTGTGCCATGACATTCACCTTATCTGCACACCATTTTGAGTGGAGTGACTATGAACAGTGAGCATTCACACTTTCTGTCCCACGTTCGACATCATTTCCCACACTGTGCTTCTGGACAGCTCGTACCTCCACAGCCTCCCTGCAACACAGGTGCCCCGGCTCTGATCATACATCGAGCTTTCCGTGGACTAACAAGCGTTCTCAAACATTGAAATTTTTCTCACCTGTCGCCCCCGTGCCGGCTCCAGTTGAGCTTCTGATACCGTTCTTGGCACATCTCAGTGCCTCATCCACGTCGGTCTTCCATGACGTATCAATCCAAACACACCCGCAATGTCTTGAGCTTCTGCAACCGCAATTGACACATTATGGTGTCTCACCCGAGTCGGCCTTCCGCATCGTGAATTATTGTGCTCAGCCACAACGTGTCACCTTCACACTATCAAGACTGCCATAACATGTACTGACAGTTCCACAGGGCCACACCCTCCTAACATGGCAGCATTTGACACTCGACTGGAAACAAGTGCGCATGAGCGACGAGCTTCACGTGTTCCTGAACTGATGACTGCTACCCCGCCCCTCGCGGACAGCACCTCAAACTATGCAATTTCGGCTCCTGCACGCCACCGTGCGACCACCACTGACAACACAAACAGTACACTCACACCAAGCGTTTCGCCCGTGACCGTACTGCCACAGGCTGTGCCCTCAGACAATGAATTCACTAATGGCTCACGAGCTCTACCGAGCTCACCCGACTGCAGTGCCACTGCTTTAAGCCAGTGGCCATCTTGTCGTGTTGACTCCTGGGACACTTTGCTGCCTCGGCTCCCGTCGGATCCGCTGAGTGGCTCCAAACACCACGACCATGCCTCGCCCGCCCCGCCCATCACACATTGTAAACAAACCACCTCCCGTGCCACTGGCAACATTTCCCTCGTCACCAATGGCATGGTTCACAAGCTTCGCCTCAAGCCAGGTCTCCCGATCTCCAGTAAACCATGTCAACGTTGTCCCAAGCGCTTCTCCAACCTTATAAATCAGATTTCTTAACTACTAAGCTATGGCGTCATTGAACCCTCTGCCAGTAGCTGGTCTACACCCATACATATGACACCCAAGAAATATGGGTCCTGGCGCATGTGGGGAGACTACCGTCGACTAAACGCATGAACAATTATGGATACCTACCCCATACCCAACACTGCCGACTTTACCAGTTCCCTCGCAGGTGCAACCACATTCACTGTCATTGATTGCAGACGGGCCTACCACCAGATCACCATGGCACCTGAAGACATCAAGAAGACAGTAATCACCACCTCGATTGGGTTATTTCAGTTTTGATTCATGCCCTTCGGCCTGAAAAACGCAACCCAGACCTGGCATTGCTTCATCAACAAAGTGCCTGCCTCGTAGCGGAGCGATTTGTGTGGAGAAATGTCAACAATGACTGCCAGCAATGGGCACGCTCCTGCATTGCGTGCAAATGCTGCAAAGTACACAAACACACCTCCCTTCGACCTCTCCACCGTTGCCTGCCTCGCCCTGTCGAGATTTCTCACGCCCCCCATCTTGAACGTGCCCTCACTCGAGGTGTTTGTGCCTGTCCCCCCAGACATAATCCACAACATCTCAATAATACTGCGTGATTATACACTGTTCATCGTGTATTTCTCTTCATCCAGTGCTCATGACACAACCTCCACCATTCCCTGCCACGTGGTGAAATGTGTTCCCCACCCGCTCGACGTTGACCTGGACATGCTTCATGTGTTTGCCACGCCCACCGGACACATCATCGTCGTTGCTCCATTCCACCTGCAAACCACCATCCTACCTGTCGCCGCATGACCAGCATGCCCGGTACGACGCCTGGCTCGCTTCAACAACTTCCAGGTTCGGTGGCCGACCCTTCCTTCATGACATCTACCCACACAGCTCCTCGACAACGGTGTTGAGCTGTCTGTGGTCCGGCTCCCTCGGACCACCCCTGCCAATGCCTTAGTCACCCTTTCCCCCAGGCCTCTCAAGAGTACTCCGTACTGTGGGGGGGGGGGGGGGGGGGGGGGGGGGGGGGCTATGTGGCGCCGATGATGTCGACACCAGCATCGATGTGCGTTTCTCTTTGGACTCTGAGCATCGTCTTTGGACTCTGAGCATGGGCATGTTCAGTTCTTTGTGAGCCTTGCATGAGTTTACGCGAATAAATGAACAACTGCTAAATGGGTGTTGTTTGGTGTAACCAACCCATACATCTCCCTCAAGTGCTTTCCTGGATTTTTTTAATACACTTCATCAAACCACAATGTCCAAACCTTTCATGAGCATATCTTCTAAGTGTGTCAGTATGTAAGTCTGGGCAACAAACTTTCCACCTGTCACTATCAGTGCTCTGTCTAAAATACAAAATAGCTTTATAAATTTGATAGTAGAGTTTTACCTTTTCATGTCCCTTCTTTCCTAAATAACTTTTACAAGTTTCCAATGATCATCTTGATTTTGATTCCTTCTGAAATGATTGCAAATGCTCCTAATTTCCTTTTCATCCTTGCATCCTTTCCTCCTTTTACATAGCGGTATATAATTTAAAAATTTCCACAGACTTTCAGTCTCACATCCATCTTCACCCCCCCCCCCCCCCCCAGTAATCTAGATAATGCATCTGCAATTAAATTTTTGTTTCCCTTAATATACTGAAATGTACAGTCAAATTTTTGTAAATAAAATGTCCAAGTGGAATTTCTTTGATAGTACAGCTTACACTCTTGAATATATGATAGGGCTTTATCATCTGAGAAATCTTTAATTTTGTGACCAAGAAAATAATTTCTATATTTCTTGAGTCCCCAAACTATTGCTAAAAGTTCTTTTTCTGTGATTATGACTGAGCAAGGTGGTGCAGTGGTTACCACATTGGACTTGCATTCGGGAAGACGATGGTTCAATCTCGCGTCCAGCCATCCTGATTTAGGTTTTCCGTGATTTCCCTAAATCGCTCCAGGCAAATGCTGGGATGGTTCCATGAAAGGGCATGGCTGACTTCCTTTCCCATCCTTCTCTAATCTGATGAGACTGATGACCTCACTGTCTGGTCTCTTCCCCCAAACAACCCAATCTGTGATTATGTAATCTGCTGCATGTTTTTGTAATGTTCTACTAGTGAATGCAATTGAATAATGTTCTATTAGTCCATTAACCTCTTTTTCTTCAAATACATGCACATCTAATCCTGTATCACTACTGTCTGTCATTAAGAAGAAAGTTACATTCAAATCTCTTTTGTATAGAATCTTAGTGTTACACAACATAATTTCAACAAAAGATAGTTGACATTTTTAATTCCACTACCATATAGCATTTTTCTTTAGAGTTTTCAAACAGGGTGCATGTAACGCTTAGGTTCTAAAGTTTTTCCCATATAATCATACTTATCAACAAAATGACTTTAATTCCTTCTTATTTCTAGGTTTTGAATATTTTGCAATGACTTCATTTTTCTTTCATGATCAGGCATAATTCCCTCTTCAAAGAACTTTACTTATCTCACAGCAAATCTACAGTTTCCATGTTTCAATGTGGAACCCATATGTTTTTTTCCAAGTTCTACTCAACAACAAACTGTCATCTACATGCATAGTCAATTTTTCCAAAAGTTCCCTTCCCAATACACAAACTAATCCCCTGATAAACTCTGCTACTGAAATGTTTAAACCAAATGGTACAATATGAGACTGAAAGCTTTTCCTGTTATATAAAAATTCTGTAGTTTCTTCTGGAATCATTTTCTAGTTCAGTTTGTTGGAAACTGTTTGTCAGGTCAAGAATAACCATAAACTTTATATTTCCAAACTTATTTAGCAATTCATCAGCATTCTCTGGATGGTCTGTTTCTTTTCCACAGTACTTATTTAAATGTGTAGAGTCTAATACAAGTCTTATTCCTCCACATTTAGATACCATCACTGAAGAGTATTTGTGCTGACTCTTACTTCTCCATACTACTCTCCACTTCTGCAGTATTTGCAACCCTCTTTCTACTTTCTTTCTTATAAATATTGGCATGGTATAGGGATTAACAAAAAAAAAGGATCATGAGCTTTTAATTTAAGTTTACACTGATGACCTTTTACTGTTGCTGGCTTAACATCAAAAATATCATTGTATTCCCATAGAAAATTTCCTAGCTCCTCTCTGTTTTTCGTCCTTAAAAATTCAGCTTCAGACAGTTTTTTTAGCTATCAATCCACTACAGGAATTACTTTTGATTTCATCATCACAAAATTCATCATTCTCCTCAAAATAACCTCTATCTCTAAACCCTTCTGTCTCCCTGTTATGGTTATCCTGTCTATTGTTTAATATCACAATACTTGTTTCTCCAGTAATTCCACTTCTGGTTCAGTTAAAATATCATTACTAATATCTACTTCAGGTTTTTTCTTGCTATATTCTTCTTCTTTCATCTCTCGTAGAAGATTAGATGGGCAGACCACATAACTAATGAGGAAGTATTGAATAGGATTGGGGAGAAGAGAAGTTTGTGGCACAACTTGACCAGAAGAAGGGATCGGTTGGTAGGACATGTTCTGAGGCATCAAGGGATCACCAATTTAGTATTGGAGGGCAGCGTGGAGGGTAAAAATCATAGGGGGAGACCAAGAGATGAATACACTAAGCAGATTCAGAAGGATGTAGGTTGCAGTAGGTACTGGGGGATGAAGAATCTTGCACAGGATAGAATAGCATGGAGAGCTGCATCAAACCAGTCTCAGGACTGAAGACCACAACAACAGAGTATCCTCTCAAAATTATCAATTCAATTTTCTTCATTGTATGTGCCCTACTGGTGTCTCCACTCTGATTTGTCCTATTACAATTATCTCTCCCTCTTCTGAAATTACTGTTGGCCTGATTTTGGTCCATATCATTCCTTGCCCCAAACCGATAGGTCACCCATGAGGCATGACTTAGTTTCTCTGATTTCTCCTTCCATTTTCAAAGTTCCTGTTAGCACTGCTCCTATCATTACTATTTCCCCATTGTGGATTCTTTGCTCATGACTTTCCCACCATACCTGTGCCTGTCATTCCAGTGATTATTCCTCCTGTTACTATTATAATTATCCTAATAAATGCTGCTATTGTCTTTCTCTTATCTCCATCTCCATGAAGATCATTGGAAAAACTTCAATTCCTATAAAATTCATTATCCCCCCTCGTCTCTCACTGTCCCTGCCATTTTCTCCCAAGCCATATCCAGTTTATCTACATATCTTACAAATTATTCTATTGAATCACCTGGTCCATAGACCAATTCTCATTGAACCTTGTGAAGTAATTACCTATTAAGGGCATCAATCTGAACCATTCCATCTAAAGGTTTTTTAAGCACACTAATGTTCTAATCTGTTCTTTGCAAAAGGTTTCATTCTGCCACTACTGGCATAAGGCAACGTCCATTTAAATACTCTGACTTTATTCTTGACTGTTTAGCTTTTGACAAAATTTGCTCACTAAACACTTATCAGACTCTACAAAGACCATATCTGTATTAATAACCTAATATGCCCATAATCGGGCCTCACTGTCTAAAGATTATTTTACAAATTTGATTTTCAAGTTATCTGAAATGCTGGTGAAAAAATTATCGTTGCACTGACAAATGAAATTGACTGGGTGGATCTTATTATCACCTCAAAAATTTTTGGTATTAATATTACTCCAAATATTATTGATATTACTGTAAAAAATTCTAGTTACAATACTTTCTTCAACCTCACCTACTTTTTACTTTGAATATGAAATACTGCATCAATATCACTTTTAATTTCTGAAAGATTGTCATTAAAACTTTTAGTTCTTTCATCTACCTTCTTATTTAGAGTTTGTGTTTCATTCTTGAATATGGAATGTAGTGTTTTGAAATTGTTATCATTGCTTTGGATTTCATGAACTACAATTGCTTCTAACCTTTTGGTCCTAAACTGTACTCCCTCAGTCCCATTCCTGAATTTGTGACATTCTTTTTTAAAAACTTCTTTTAAATTAATCATATTATTCTAAAGCTTTTCTGCTTTCATTTCTACTGTCCACCTTACTTTGATTTTTGTTTTCATTAAGTCATTTTTCACTACCTTCAAAGCTTCTCCTTAACCTTTAACATAATTTTCTAGTTTATCCAATCTTTAATTGACTTGCTCATTCTGTTTATCCAGATTATGACTCTGCTTTTCTGAAGTTTCTTTTATTAAATCTGATAGCCTATCAAATAAACTGTCAGCATTACTACTGCTGTTGAAGTTTCGAGAACATACCTTCACCGAGGAGTCAAGCAGTATATTGCTCCCTCCTACGTATATCTCATGAAGAGATCATAAGGATGAAATCAGAGAGATTAGAGGTCACACAGAGGCATACCGACAATCCTTCTTTCCATGACCAATACGAGACTGGAATAGAAAGGAGAACCAATAGCGGTACTCAAGGTACCCTCCGCCACACACCGTGAGGTGGCTTGCGGAGTATGGATGTAGATGTAGATGTGGACTACTGCTCATACCTTCTATCTCATCAAATCTGAGGAAAGGTGTACAGACACTACATACTTCACGATTTACTGCCTCCTCCTCAGAATCTAAGTTACTGTGACTCTCCCAACTTACATTGTACTTATTCTGTTGTAAATCTACTCCCTCTTCTTCCTCCCTTCTTTCATAACATTTTCTACATTTACATCCTCCACATTTCCTAAATATGTAACCGTTCAGAAATATCACTCAAAATAATATTGCAATCCTAAACAAAGGTTCTTCATATAACCTACACTCACCAGCACTTTGAAGAAAAGTAGAAATAATTGTTGGAAATACCTTGTTGCAAATGATGATGTTGCTGCTGACTCAATTGTATTATGTTGTTGTTTGCTGTACTCACTGTTGAATTTTGCTTTGTGGGTCGACACAGTTCTTCATCCTTGTTTATTCTTTGCTTGTTCCAAATTTTGATGGTTTACAATATGTCATTGAAATATACCTGAAGATCAAAATGTGTAAGCACTCCAGTCAGAAATTTATGTTTATTTCAGCCCCTCCGCCAAATGAAAAGTTTCCCTTGGCTAGGATCAAGTACCTGAAAGTCAGTTAATACACTGTACTTGATAAGGCTACTGAATTTAATAATGCTGTAACAAAGATTATTGATGTTATCAGTTGATTAGCAGTATTTGAAGAAAATGAATCAGTGGGTGAACTTATTGAAGATATGATTCACAATATTACAGAAAGGATAGTTGCTACTCACCATATAGTGGAGATGCTGAGTCGCAGAGAGGCACCACAAAAATACCGTCACAAAATAAGCTTTTGGCCAACAAGGCCTCTGTCAAAAATAGCCCCCCCCCCCCCCCCACACACACACACACACACACACACACAACACTTAAACGCAACTCACACACTCTTGACCACAGTATTTGGAAGCTGCGGCCAGACTATGAGCACCAGCAGCAGTATCATGAAGGGAGAAGCAACTGGGTGGGGATAAGGAGGATGCAGGGTGGGGAGGGGTAGGGGTAGCAGGGTAGGGGTGGAAGACCATGAAGTGCTGCTGGGGAGCATGCAGGAATGAGATGGAGAGAAGGTAGGACAGCTAGGTGCAGCCAGGAGGTTAGACAGTCAGTGGGGAAGAGAGGAGGGGGGGGGGGGGTAGACAGAAAAAAAGAAAAGAAGTAAAACAACTGGGTGCACTGGTGGAATAGAGGACTGTGTAGTGCTGGAATGGGAACATGGAAGGGGCTAGATGGGTGAGGACAATGACTAATGAAGATTGAGGCCAGGAGGGGTATGGGAACATAGGGTGTATCCCAGAGATTGTTACCACCT
Organism: Schistocerca cancellata; assembly: GCF_023864275.1. NCBI lineage: Eukaryota > Metazoa > Arthropoda > Insecta > Orthoptera > Acrididae > Schistocerca > Schistocerca cancellata. Next base: position 267,295,091 of record NC_064627.1, read on the forward strand.
GTGCAGTGCAGAAAAGCTGGTGTTGGTGGGAAGGAGAGATATGGCACAGGCTGTGAAGCAGTCATTCAAATGAAGAATGTGATGTTGGGCAGTGTACTCATGAACGGGGTGGTCCAGTTGTTTCTTGCCTACAGTTTGTCAGTGGCCATTCATGCGGATAGACAGCTTGATGGTTGTCAAGCCCACATAGAATGCAGCACAGTGGTTGCAGCTTAGTTTATAGGTCACATGACAGGTTTCACAGGTAGCCCTGCTTTTGATGGGATAGGTGATGTTTGTGACAGGACTGGGAGGAGGTGTTGGGAGGATAGATGGGGCAGGTGTTGCATCTAGGTCTGTTACAGGAATTTGAGCCATGAAGTATGGGATTGGGAGCAGGTGTTGTGAAGGGATGGATGAGTATATTGTGTAGGTTCTGTGGACAGTGTATTACCAATGTGGGAGGTGTGGGAAGGATAGTGGGCAGGACGTTTTGCATTTCAGTGCACAATGAGAGGCAGTCAAAACCCTGGCAAAGAATGTAATTCACTTGCTCCAGTCCTGGGTGGTACTGATGGTACTGAGTTACATGGGGGAATGCTCCTCTGTGGCCGGACAGTGAGACTTTGAGAAGTGATGGGTGAATGGAAAGATAAGGCAGGGGAGATTTGTTTTTATACAAGGTTGGGATGGTAATTACAGTCTGTAAAGGCATCAGTGAGATGGATGAGGGGAGATCTTAGTGTCCCCTATGAACCTGGATCTAACTGCTGCCTCATCCACCATAGAAATGGCTACAAATACTCAATCGGTGGCAGCAGGTGACCCTGAGGCATAACCTACCTCCTTGCACGCTTCGTGCCTTCCCAGCCTCAAGATATCATCATCCTCCAGTGGAATTTTGGCAGTTTTTTCACTACCTCGGTGAGCTATGGCAACTCTTGAGCTTTACACCTGCTTTCTGCATTGCCCTCCAGGAAACCTGGTTACCAGCAATGCGGACTCCTGCCCTTCGCGGCTATAAGGGATATTACAAGAACCGTAATGACTATAATAGGGTGTCAAGGTGGAGTTTATGTCTATGTCCTGAACTCAGTATGCAGTGAACCTGTGCCCGTTCAAACCCCTTTTGAAGCTGTGGCTGTCAGGATAAGGATGACACAGGAAATAACTGTCTGCAATGTATAGCTTCCTCCAGATAGTGCAGAACCACTGAACACATTGGCTGCATTGACTGATCAACTCCCTAAACCTTTCCTACTTTTGGGGGATTTTAAAGCTCATAACCCCTTATGGGGTGGCACCGTGCTTAGTGGCTGAGGCATAGATGTCGAAAATCTACTGTCACAGCTCAACCTCTGCCTCTTAAATACAGGTGCCCCCACACATTTCAGTGTGGCGCGTGTCACATATTCGGCCATTGATCTCTCGGTCTGCAGTCCTGGATTTCTCCCATCTATTCACTGGAAAGCACATGATGGCCCGTGTGGTAGTGACCACTTCCCCATCTTCCTGTCACTGCCCTGGCGACAGGCCCACAGACACCTGCCCAGATGGGCTTTAAACAAGGAAGACTGGGACGCTGTTACCTCTGCTGTCAGCATTGAATCTCCCCCACATGGTAACATAGATGTGATGGTTGAGCAGATAACTATAACAATCGTTTCTGTAGTGGAAAATGTGATCCCTCATTCTTTAGGGTGCCCCTGGTGACAGACAGTCGCTTGGTGGTCACTGGAAGTCGTTGAGGCAATTAAGGAGTGTCGGCGAACTTTACAGCGGCATAAGTGGCACCCTTCCCTGGAGCACCTCACAGCCATTAAATGGCTGCGAGCCCGTGTTTGTCAGTTTATCAAATGGTGGAAACTGGAGTGTTGGGAGAGATACGTCTTGACCACTGGGTGCCATACATCACCTTCCCATGTTTGGGCAAAGATCAAAAAGAGTTTTTGGGTACCAGATCCCAACAGGTGTTCCCGGTGTTAACATAAATGGTGTGTTATCTACTGGCACACACGCGACTGCCGATCACTTTGCTGAGCACTATGCTCGCGCCTCTGTGTCGGAGAATTAACCCCCAGTCTTTTGCACTCTCAAGCAGTGGATGGAAGGGAAAATCGTCTCATTCACTACATGCCACAGTGAACCCTACAACGCTCCATTTACAGAGTGGGAGCTCCTCAGTGCCCTTGCGCATTGCCCTGACACATCTTCTGGGCCAGATCAGGTCCACAGTCAGATGATTAAACATCTCTCGCCTACCTACAAGTGACATCTCCTTGTGATCTTCAACTAGATTTGGCGCAATGGCGTCTTTCCATCACACTGGCGGGACAGCACCATCATACCAGTGCTCAAACCCGGCAAAAACCCACTTGATGTGGATAGCTATTGGCCCATTGGCCTCACCAACGTCCTTTGTAAGCTGCTGGAACGTATAGTATGTCAGCAGTTGGGTTGGCCACATCGACCATACAAAAGCATATGATACCACATGGCGACATTATATCCTTGCCACATCATATGAGTGGGATCTGCGAGGCCCGCTCCCAATTTTTATCCAGAATTTCCTGTCGCTTCGTACTTTCTATGTCCAAGTTGGTGCCTCCCATAGTCCCCCATATCCAGGAGAATGGGGTCCCGCAGGGTTCTGTACTGAGTGTATCTCTATTTTTAGTGGCCATTAATGGTCTAGCAGCAGCAGCAGCAGTTGTAGGTCCATCCGTCTCAACCTCTCTGTATGCAACATGACTTCTGCATTTCGTACTTCTCTACCAGCACTGGTGTTCTAAGCGGCGCCTACAGGGAACCATCCACAAGGTGCAGTCATGGGCATTAGCCCACAGCTTCCAGTTTTTGGCCGCAAAGTCATGTGTTACACACTTCTGTCAGCGTCCTACCATTAATTGAGAACCAGAACTTTACCTTACTGACGTTCCCCTCACTGTAGTGGATACATATCGATTTTTAGGACTGGTTTTCGATGCCCGATTGATTTGGCTTCCTCACCTTCGTGCGCAAATGCTGGCAGCCCTCAATGCCCTCCACTGCCTGAGCAACACCAACTAGGGTGCAGATCGCTGTACGCTGCTGCAGATCTACAGAGCCCTTGTTCAATTCTGTCTTGCCTATGGGTGTCTTGTTTATGGTTCAGCGGCACCCTCAGCATTGCATTTACGCAACCCAGTGCACCACTGTGGCGTTTGACTAGTGACAGGAGCTTTCAGGATGAGACGGGTGACCTGCGTCCTGGTGGAGGCTTGAGTCCCTCTATTGCAGATCAGGCGTGCGCAACCGCTCGCCAGTTACGTTGCACATGTTCGTAGTTCTCCTGCACATCCGAATTACAGTCTCCTTTTCCCACCCACAGCGGTTAATCTCCCGCATCGGCGGCCCAGGTCAGGACTTACAATTGCAGTTCGTGTCCAATCCCTTCTATCTGAACTGGAGTTCTTGCCTTTACCACCTATACTCGAGGTCCATTTGCATACACCTCCACGGTGTAAACCTAGGCTGTGCCTTCGCCTGGATCTTTCACGTGGCCCAAAGGCCTCAGTTCAACCCGCAGCTCTCCGCTGTCACTTCCTCTCGATTTTTGACACGTACCAGGCCATGAAGTGGTTTACACCAACAGCTCAATGGCTGATGGTCATGTTGGCTTGCGTATGTCCATGGAGGACATATTGAACAGAATTCCTTGCCCGACGACTGCAGTGTTTTCACTGCAGAGCTGGTGGTTGTATCTCGTGCTTCTGAGCACATCCATTCATGCCCTGGGGAGTCGTATCTTCTGTGTGCTAACTCCTTGAGCAGCCTACAAGCTATCGAACAGTGCTACCCTCATCATCCTTTGGTAGCAACCATACAGGAGTCCATCTATGCCCTGGAATAGTCCGGCCGTTCAGTGGTGTTTTACTGGACCCCAGGACACATCGGAAACCCAGGCAATGAACTTGCTGACAGACTGGCCAAACACGCTACACGGAAACCGCTTATGGAGATCGGCATTTCAATAACTGACCTGTGTTCATTTTTACACCGCCAAGTTTTTTGGCTTTGGGAGATGGAACAGCATAGTCTCAGTACACACCAAAAACTGCATGCCATTAAGGAGACTACAAATGCGTGGCAGTCCTCCATACAGGCCTCTCACAGGGACTCTGTGGTTCTCTACTGGCTCTGCATTGGTTACACGTGGGTGACCCGCAGCTACCTCATACGCTGTGCAGACCTGCCTCAGTGTTGATGCGGTGCCTGGTGAACAGTGGCCCATATTCTGGTGCACTGTCCCACTTTGACTGCCCTGTGACGAAATCTTTGGTTACCGGACTCGCTGCCACTAATTTTATGTGACAATGCCTCATCAGCTGACTCAGTTTTGTTTTATTTGTGAGGGTGGGTTTTATCATTTGATCCAAGTTTTAGGGCATGTCCTTTGTCCCTGTGTGTCCTCCACCCTAGAGCTTTCAGGGTGGAGGTTTTAATATGTTGCAAAGTGGCTGGCTTCTCCTTTTTATTCTTGTGGTCAGCCAGCCATGGTAATCTGTTTTGTCGTTTTAATCTCTTCTACCTGTTACTTGCATTTCTGTGGTTTTCTTGTCCCCTTTTGTCCACTTAATTGTTTCTTGCCCTTTTGTTGTTCTTGTGGTTTTTCCTTTCTCTCCATTTTGTGCTGTCAGTCTTGCTTGTTTTATTCTCACCCTTGTGGCATTGTTTTATTCGGAACTAAATACTAATGATCTAGCAGTTTGGTCCCTTCCCCCCTCTTTTAAACCAACCAACCAGTGCGATTTCATGCAGTTATACACTGCCATCCATAAAGGTGAAGTCAGGTCCAAATGCAGCACTGAAAATACGCACATAGGGAAGGAGTACAGAATCACAATAATGTTGGTTGGTTATTGTAAAATGTTCAAAGATTTGGAAGTCAGGAAATTCATGCATCATCATGAATCCCCACACAATAACAGCTGGGCCACCAGAACAATTATTTTCAATACAATGGATGTATCCTCATGTGGTGAGAGTTGGGGGCACATAATGCACACACAATCTTTGCTGTTCATATTGTATGTTAATGACCAGGGTGGCAATATTAATAGTAGGCACACTTTTTGCAGGTGATACAGTTAGCTATAATGAAATACAGATTTTAAAAATTGCACACGTATTCAATCAGATCTTTATACGATTTCAGAGTGGTGAAAGGACTGGAAATTTGCTTTAAATGTTCAGAAACTTAATATTGACAATATAAGGGAAAGATAGACTGCTACATTATTTTGCAGACAAGTATGATTAAAAGACACACATTAACTTTCAGCCACAGACTTCGCCAGAAAAAGAAAGACACACACATACCATCTATTCACAAGAGCAAGCATGCCTCATACACACATGATGGTCAAGCTCCGGCAGCTCAGACCAGTCCTTCACCCAAGCAGTGTGATTAAATTCAGATTTAGGACTGAAAGTAAAACTCTTGGATTATACAGATAACAGAGGAGGAGAAAGTGCTACAGGTGAGAAGTTGAGAACACTACTGTTGTGACTGGTCCTTGCATCATGAGGTATCATTGGTCTAGGAGGCAGCAGTGAAGGCTGAGAGATGTTAAGGAGGTTGACCAAGTGCTGTTTGTAGGAGAGGAGTGGCGGTTGATGGTTTGGCTGTTTAGGAAGCTATAGAGGAACAGGAAGAGAACCACCACTGTTGAATTAGGAGGAGGTGGGATAGCTTTTTGAGGTAAAATTTACTAAGTTGTTGCAGTTTGAAGTTGGCTCGCCTTGCACTTACCCAGTTATTCTGTGAGCTAAATATCTCATCTACCAATTTCCATTCAACCAGACTTCTCTCCTCCAACAAAATCTTGCAGCTGTCTGCCCTTCTTGATTCCTTGGATGGTATCATCCATAAAGCCAAGTTCAAACTGCAATAACATGTCAAAATTCACCTCAAAAGCCTTCTTCTCCTAAACTACCTCAACAATTGTGTTTCCATTTCTGTCACTCTGCAGCTCCCTAAACAACCACACCATAAACCACCACTCCTCTCCTACACACTGAGCTTGACCACCCTTCTTAACATCCTCCCCAACCTTCACCACTGCCTCTCCGAGCAATGATAACTCATGATGACAAGAACCAGTCACAACGGTACAGCGTTCTCAACCTCTCATCTAAAGCACTTTCCCCTCCTGAATTATCTGTATTGTCCCATCCCTGTGATTTAAACTGACATTCAGTCCTTCCTTAAAATGTTAGGCCCCTCAAAAGGACTACCACCTCAATCCACAGAACTTCTTACCCCACCCGAACCACAAACACCCATCTTTTACCTTCTTCCTAAGATACACAAACCCAATCACCCACGCCATCCCATAGTTACTGGCTTCAAGGCATCCACCGAATTTATATCTGCCTTAGTTGATCAACACCTGCAACCAATAGTAAAAAGCTTTCCTCCAATATTAAAGACACCAACAATTTCCTAGATCGTCTGAAACCTGTATCCATCTCTCCTCCACCACACACCTTGCTTGTCACGTCATGCCACTTCTTTCACGTACTTGGTCTGTCTGTCTGCTGCTGAACATTTCCTCAGTCGGTACCCACTTGTTTCCAAACCTATGAGATCCTTCCTGTTCTCCTTACTCAACTTCATACTTACCAATAACTACTTTACCTTTGAGGGACAGATTATGTAGCTGTTTTTACGGATGGGTCGAAACAAGGGGATTCTGTTGGCTGCTCAGTTGTTTTTCCATATCGCGTCCTCAAGGTCCGACTGCCTCAGACTTTTACTGTCTTTGATGCAGAATTGTCTGCGATCTTGCGGGCACTGGAGCACATGAGACATTCTTCCTCTCCCAAATTTCTTGTCTGTTCCGATTCACTCAGTGCCCTTCACTCATTGCAACGTTTGTATCCGGCAGACAAAATTGTCCAGACCATTCAGGATGCCCTCCTCCGACTACAGCGACTGGGGAAGGTTGTAGCTTTTTGCTGGGTTCCGGGGCATGTCGGCATTGTTGGGAATGAAAGGGCAGATCTCGCAGCCAAGGAGGCGTGTCTCGATCCACAAGTATCTCAGTGTGCTATCCCCTTGCACGCACTCACCTCGCTGTTGACTCATGGGTCATGCGTCGGTGGGAGGATGAGTGGCTGGAAGTGACTGACAATAAGCTCCGTATAGTCAAGCCCACAACGCGTGTGTGGTGTACTTCCTTTCAGCCCCATCGACGGGACGAGGTTCTCTTCACTCAGCTTCGAATAGGCCACAGCCCTATGACGCATGGCTTCCTTCTCCAGCGAGAGGACCCTCCAATGTGTGGTGCTTGTGGCGTCCAGGTCACTGTGCGCCACGTTTTATTGGATTGCGTTTTATTTTCTGACCAGCGGGTTGCGGCTGACTTGCCAGCGGACCTGCCATCTCTTTTAGGCAACACTCGGACGAATGTGGTTAAAGTTTTAAAGTTCTGTGCCCTGTCAAATGTTTTCACAAAGATTTTAGGGAGAGGATTTTAATTTGCTCACTGTGTGACAAGCTCGCCCATATTTTATGTAAGTGGCCAGCCAATAACAATTTCCTGTGACTTTTTGTTGCTATGTTTCCCCTTTCCTTAGGTTTTACTTTCTTATGTAGCATTTTCCTTCTTTTCCTGCTTTCTTTGAGTGTGTGCTTTAGTTTTCTTAGGTCTGTCCACATTCGTTCCTTTTAATGTGTGTCAGGGCGCTGATGATCTCGATGTTGAGCGCCCATAAGCCCCAACACACCACCACCACCACATATACAGACAGATCAGGATCATGGCCGTGGGAACTAGGATGGCGCCTCCTTATGCCAACCTTCCATGGGTTGTTTGGAGGAGGCTTTCCTGGGATCCATAAGCCTTCAGAACCTAGTTTGCTTTAGATACATTGATGATGTCTTTGTCGTATGGACTAATGGTGAGGCTGACCTGTTAAAATTCTTGGAATATCTACATACATTTTCTCAATTAATTTCATATGGTCCTATTCTGAGTCCACACCACTTTCCTTGACGTTGATATCACCCTCACTGAAGGTCAGCTACACACTACTGTTCACATTAAACCTACTAACAAACAACAATACTTACATTTTCACAGCTGCCATCCTTTCCATGTCAAATATTCCCACTCATACAGCCTTGGCGTGAAAGGCAAACACATCTATATATACTTGTTTTGTAAATAAAACCACCTTTTCCTGCTGCCACTTATTTATCCCAGATGAGTTTTGCCTTTTTCTTGTTCTAAGGCATCATCTGTGGGATTTTTAACGATACAGTTTTGTTATTTTTACATTATTAAACAGTTTATGTCACAATTTTTTATGTAAGGAAGCAATTACTTGCAATTTGCTGATCTGCATTTCCTCTCATCTGGTCTGGAGGTCACACTACCAGTTTATTACTGCCATATAAGCACAACTTTGCGTTTTGACCTCCTTCACTTTTTTTTTTACATAAAAAATCGTGATGTGAACTGTTTAATACTCTAAAAATAACAAAACTGTATTATTATAGATCCCACTGATGATGCCTTAGAATAAGAACATTGCGAAACACACCTGGGATAAATAAATTAAGTGGCAGCAGGAAAAGGTGGTTTTATTTACAAAACAAGTACTTCTATGCTTGCTGCGGAGGATAGCCATGCAAACAAACTTGGCAAAGATATCTGTTCACATGCAGACTTTTTATGATAATACATCACCATTCTCACCTCGGCCTTCACTGGACATAATTACCCACCAGCCTAGTTAAAATGCAGATTTCCCATGCCATTACATCCAATCCTGATCCTGCAACCATGTCCCACCCTATGGCTCCTTGCCCTGTGAGGGACCTGACTGTAGAACTTGCCCTATGCATCCTGTGCCACCACCATACCAGCTCTTGCAAAAATATACTATCAAAGAGAAAGCACCTGTAAAAACACAATATACCATCTGTTATGCAAACACTGTTCTGCCTTTTACATCACCTTGACTACCACCAAGTTATCAGTTAGGATGAATGGGCAAAGGCAGAGGGTTTATGCTGGCAACACACAATATCCCATTGCAGAGCATGCCCTACCACATGGCAGTTGTGACCTTGGTGCCTGTTTCACCATATGTGCCATCTACATTCTTCCTCCATACACCAGTTTCTCGAACTCCGCAAGTGGGAACTCGCACTACATGTCGTTGGTTCTCTCCTCCTACCTGTCCTCAGTTTACACTAATTTCTCCAGTCTCAGAATTTATTTACAGTACCATTTCCTTTCCTCACTCCCTTTTAGTTTTCTACATCTTTCATTTTCTGACCTGTCAATTTTTCACCCCCCTTCCAACTCTATCACATACAGTGCATTTACATCGCTTTTATTAACTCATACCCTATATTTCACCTTTAAGCTTTTACATTTTCAAATCTTGTCTGGTGCAGGCCCCAACAATAATCAGTCTTTCTTTCTCATCCTGTCCAGTAAGTCTCCTCTGACTCTGGGTGACTTTCTGAACTCTATCCCTTTTCCTAAACCTCAACAGTCATTTTCCTTCAGCCCTCTTCCTTCCCTTTCAACCTTTCTGCCAGAAGGAGGAGACACTGCCTCCTAAAGCTTGCAAACTTTAAAATGTGTGTGTTTTCTCCTGCTGCTTAGTGAGCAGATGTTTTATCTATAAAATTACATTACATTTTCAAAAACTGACTGTTTTTATTAATATGTAACAGAAGACTTGTTGAACAAACGCTCACAATACAACATCAAGAATTAAGTTTCAAGGCAAAATTTCTCAACCATTCAAAACCAAAACAGGAGTTCGACAAGGAGACAGACTGTCCCCAATTCTCTTTAACTTGGTTTTAGATAAAATAGTAAAAATATGGGAAAGCACATCAAAAAACAGAGGCACAAAGGATATAAGCGTGGGCCAAGGAAAGAACAAATCTGAAGTGAAATGTTTAGCCTTTGCGGATGATATGGCATTGATCACTGAAAACCAAACAGATGCAACAGTTATGCTTGATCTGTTACATGAGATTGCTGAAAAGACTGGTCTAAAAATATCCTATGAAAAAACCAAGTATACAAAACACAAACATAATACAGATACCTGGGGGAATGGATCCACGTCAATGGACTGGATAACACAACAAATAAAGAAAGAATAAAAATTTAGAATTTGCATATAAATTAACACAAAACTACTACAATAAGAAATCAATATCCATACAAGTGAAAATTAAACATTATAATTCAGTTATTATGACACAAGCAACATATGGATCAGAGTGCCTAACATTGAATAAGAAAGATGAATTAAGAGAACTAAAAAAAAAAAAGAGATAGAAAAATACTAAGAAAAATTCTAGGTCCAGAGAAAAACAAGGAAAATAGGTGGATTAAAAGGAGAAATGAAGACCTATACAAAAATACAGAAAAGATCACAGATACAATGAGGAAGAGACGGCTAAAATTTTATGGACATTTAAAAAGAATGGAAGAAACACGGATTACAAAGAAAATTTTTAATTGGGTTAGTAAGCTGAAAAAAAAACTGTAGGATGGATAGAAGCAGTAAAGAAAGACGCCAACAAAATAGGTGTTACAGAAGAAATAATACATGACAGGAATCACCTCAACCCAAGAGAGTGCAGACAGATGAGCAGAGACGAGCAGTTGGTGAGAAAATGAAGAAGTACTGGGAAAAAAGAAACACCCTAAGTCTTAAGTTGTATGCGATCCATAGCTGGCCAAATTCATAAATAAAAAAAATTAAAATAATAATAAAAAATGTAACATGTGGTATTCTATGTAGTAGGCCACACTACTCTTCGTCATAACGGTTCTGGCACACATACTAAGAACATAACTTGTGTGCTGCAATGTTTGTTGTAGTAGTCTGATAACATTACATTTACAGTAAAAAACTTTGCAATGAGGCCAACTGATTTTATAAAGACAAGTTAATATCCAATATTTTTCTTGGTAATATATTGCATGCCTACTTAAAGAAAATAAATTGTAGTTGCATTGATGCACTTCATAATAATGTCTAATCCTCTGAATGACCAATCAAGAGCATAATCTTACTTGTCTAAGTTTCTTCACACACAGACATTTTAGTAAGACACACGACACAGCAATTCGCCAGCAGTATCAGAGTATCCAGCTTTTGAGGAATTTTGAAAGAAACTGGGACTGCCAATTAGTGTGTGTTTTACTACACCCTCTTGATATATGCGTTTAAGTTTGGAGTCTATGCTTGCGCCATACACATTTTCAAAGTGCAGCTCAACTTAACAGAAACTACTGTTACTCCTATCTGCTGTGGGTGCCACACACACTTGTGCAGTATTCCAGAATGGGACACACAAGTGATTTATAAGCAATCTTCCCAAGTATTCTACCAATAAACCGAAGTCTACCACCTGTTTTACTCATCGCTGAGCCCATATTTCATATCCCTACATAGTATTACACCCATGTATTTGTATGAGTTTGCTGATTCCAACAGTGATTCACTGATATTACAGTCATAGTACTACATTTTTTGTTTTGTTTTGTGAAGAGCACAATTTTACATACCTTAACAGTTAAAGCAAGTTGCCAATCATTGCAGCACTTTAAAATCTTATCAAGATCCGAGTGCTTATTTATGCAGCTCCTTTTGGACAGTACTTTACTATAGATAACTACTTCATCTGGAAAAAGTCTGAAGTTATTATTAATATTGTCTGCAATGTCATTAATATATGACACGGACCGCAAGGATCCCCAAACACTTCCCCAGGGCACACCAGAAGCTGCTACTTCAGCTGACAATGACTCTTCATCCAAGATAACATGCTGCATCCTACCTACCAAAAAACCTTAATTCACTCACAAATTTCACTTGATGCCACCCATAACCATAATTTTGACAATAAGTGTAGATGTGATACTGAGTCAAATGCTTTTCGGAGGAGATCATACTGCTTGAGACATCTCATGATGTTTGGGCTCAGAATATATACAAGATTCTACAACAAATCAATGTCACGAATATTGGACAGTAGTTTTGTAAATCAATTCTATTACCCTTCTTGTAAATTAGTGTGACCTGTGCTTTCTTCCAACTACTGGGCTCTGTGCTTTGTCTGAGGGATCTACGATAGATTATAATTAGTAGAAGGATGAACTCTGCCACAAATTCAGTATAGAATCCAATATGGATTCCATCAGGCCCTGGACCTTTGTTCAGTTCTAATGATTGGAGTTTTTTCTCAACACCACTGACACTAGTACTTATTTCACTCGTCCTTTCAGTGATCCAAGTATTAAATTATGGTAATTCTCCTGGGTTTTCCTTTGTAAAGGAACATTTGAAAACAGCCAAGCATTTCAGTTTTTGCTTTGCTACCATCAATTTCAGTTCCTATCTCATTCACAAGTGACTGAACACTAAATTTGATACCACTCGCAGTTTTTACATTGAACATAAAGAAAACAGACAGTATGCGTTTCAGTATCAAGAGGACATGCAATTCTGTCACATTAAGCTAAGGTGTTAATTTACAACTAGTGTAACAAGCAAAAGGTTTTTAAGGATGAATATTGGTTGTCAGTTGACATGGAATGCATACACGAAGTTGCTCACAAAAAAATTGTCATCTGCATGTTTTGCTCTTCAGATTCTATCATCTGTTTGTAACAGACAAAGTCTTGGGGTAGGTATCATTTCTGTATGAAGTGAGCACATCTACCAGCTGTTATGCATACCTGGTAAAACAATACCTAGTATTTCACTAGCAGTTTTTATATGATTTTGGAACAACAAAAACTCAAAACATTTTCTATGGGGAATAAAATTGTATAATAAATTGCCAAAGGAGGTGAAAATGGTTACTAAAATATACCTGTTTAAAAAGGCAGATATAATGCTCTTTATAAGTAATGCATACTACACAATCAGAGATCACTTACAGAATTCAGAGTAGTGGTTAATAATGAAATGGGATAACATCGTCACCCTGTCACATCACAATACTGGATGCCTTTGCAAGAAAATCATGTATCAAGAGCTATAGTGCATGATAGTAATGTCTTGCCATTCTCCTCAGTTCAACATCTTACTCATCATGGGGGGATGCGCACTTGGTTTTTCAGGTGTGCTGGAAAGGAAGAGGGGAGTTTGGGGGGGGGGGGGGGGCGGCATGATGAGTCAGTTTTATGAATTGATTGGAGTCAGTGCAAGTGGAATAGCTGCAAGTTTGTGTTTTCGGAGGTCCTTGATGTGTGCAGTAATGAAAAGTAAAACTGTTTTTGTATCAAAGAAAATTATACAATCGGGACCAATTGAATCAGGCAGAGCAGTTGTTAAGATGCTGGACTTATATTTTCAATGATGGAGCTTGCTGTGTCTGGTCATCCTGATTTAAGTTTTCCTAAGTCACTTCGGGCAAATGCCGATATGATTCCTTCATCAAGACCATCCTATCCTCTTAAGGTAGCCTACTATATTCTGTATGATGTGTATTTTCGAGCTATTTATTTTCATTGTGCTATTAAGACAAATCCTGTATAATTTAAGATTATCCCTGAACGAATGAATCCCCTAGAAAGTATGCCTACAATAGGGCCTATGACAGGAAACAAAAATACACAGTTAATACTTACAAAGAAAGACAGATACGCTAATGCTTCTTCCACAAAGCCCAGTGAAATTGTGCTCATGAATGTAAGGAAAACCTTAAATCTATTTTAATTTGAAAGGTAATATAAACTTGTCACAAAACATGTTAATGTTCAATACACTGAGGTGCATATATAATTCTGTGATACTCCTTGGGCTACTGTAGCCATACATCATCAAACAGAATAATAATTTTACAATATTTAATTACAATGACTGTATTACTGTACTATATTTGTACAGAAGTCACATTGTGCGTAACACGGACATTATTTCATATTATTACATACACATCAATCTGTTCTGTTACAAAATTCATCAATTGAGGAGAAGTAGTTGGCCACCAGCAAATCCTTTGGGCTGCTCTTAATCTGAGCTTTATACGTAGTTAAACTTTTTATGGCTCTGATAAGTTATTGAAAATGTGTGTTCCTGAATAACGAACAACTTTATATCTTTTTGATAAGTATTCTCCTTTATAGTATTGATTCAATGAACTGGGTTGTTGGTTTGAAAAACGAGATGAAAGGATCAGTGACATTCATTACCTTTAATTGTCCTCCAGTCTCTAGCTGTTGGGGCCAGACTGTGAGCAGCAGCGCATGATGGGAGAAGCAACCAGGTGGTGGGGGTGGAGGAAGCTGTGGCAGGAAGGGAGAGGGATAACAGGGTAGTGGTTAGGGACAGTAAACTGCTGCTTATGGGAGCACACAGGGATAAGGTGGAGAAAGGGTAGGGCAGCTAGGTGCAGTCAGGAGGTTAGATGGAAGGCAAGAGGGAGGTGGGGGGGGGGGGGGGTGGCAGAACAGGAGAGAGGTAAAGAGAATGCGTGGAATAGAGGGCTGTGTAGTGCTGGAATGTGAATAGGGAGGCTCTGGATGGGTAAGGACAATGACTAACGAAGGTTGAAGCCAGGATGGTTATAGGGAACGTAGGATATATTGCAGAGTTAGTTCCCACCTGTGCAAGCCAGAAAAGCTGGCATTGGTGGGGGTTATACAAATGGCACAGGCTGTGAGGCAGTCATTGAAATGAAGAATGTAGTAATGGGTGGCATGCTCTGCAACGAGGTGGTCCAGCCATTTCTTGGCCTGTTTGTCTGCGACCATTCATGTGAACAGACAGCTCGTCAGTTGTCATGCCCACGTAGAATGCAACACAGTGGTTCCAGCTTAGCCTGTAGATGCTCTCCACTTCTGTAGCCTCCAAGACTCGAGTTAAATATTTCCTTTTCTCTGTTTGTAGAACTCTTGCTGTCTTTTTTCTCACTGTGTTGAAGGTCTCTCTCCTTTCCTCACTTTCCATATTATGCAGCTGACTCCTTCCCTCTTTTCCACTGCTCTCTGACAGTTTTTGTTGGACCATTTCCGTTTCTTCAGTTTCAAATTCTTGCCCAATGTTTTCTGTGCTGCATCTGTTACTACTGTCTTTATTCTTTTCCAAGCCTTCCCAACACTATTTTCCTCCCCTACATCTTACAATGTTGTAAACCGATTCTTTATTTCAATCACATATGTTTCTTCAAAAGACAATTCCTTCAGTTGCTCTACATTGAGCTTAAGTTTTGGTATGTATTTTGATTGTTGATTGCAAATCATCCTGATTTACAACTTTCCTACTACTAGGAGGTGATCTGAGACACCATTTGCTCCTCTGTACATTCTGACAGACATCTCTTATGAATGTACCGCATCTTTAGTCTGCCATAATATGGTCAACCTGATTTAGTTTTGCCATCTGGAGAGTCCCATGTATCTTTGCGAATATCTTTGTAAGGGAACATCGTGGAACAAATTCTCATATTCTTTAAGAATGCAAAGTTGATAATTTTTAATCCATTTTCGTTGGTTGTGGTGGAGTGCTTGTTATGTTTTCCTATTATGGGGGTGAACATATCCTCTTTACCTATTTTTCAGTTAAAATCTCCAAGGAAAATGGTCATATTTCTTGATGGAATAGTTTCGTCTATCCTGTCTAGGTCTTTATAGTATTCATCTTTCTCATCCTCAACTGAATCCTCAGTCAGTGCATGAACTTTTATGAATGTTATATCATACAACTGGTGTTTGTTTGTCATGTAAGACATTATTTTGTTAATAGGATGGAATTCTTTAACCATACTAACAGCTTGTTCTTGACAGCAAAGCCAGAACCAAATTCGTGCTGTTTTTGGTCCCCCTCATACAAAATGACACATTTATCCTCCATATGTATCCCTTCTCCAAGCCACCTAATTTTCTGAAGAGTTACAATGTCTGCCTTGTATGTTTTTAATTCAGATGTCCAATTCGCTGCCACAGCTGGTTTATTAACACTGCAAACTTTCTATGACACGAATGTGAAATCCCATTTCTTTTTTCCATCTCATGAATTCCTGTTCCATAGCCTAAGTCTGTTTCCTTAGGGTCCAAATTTTTTTCAATTGTGTAAAACCTGAGTGAAATACTGCAAAACTGAATGTGCTTATTGTTTCTGTGTGTGTTTTTCTCCAGATTCAAGAACAAAAATTTTCAAGGGAAGAAAAAAATAGGTTCAGTTAAGCCCAACTTATAGGTCCAGTTAACCCCGACTTCCCCTAGTAACTGGGAAGTAATCAAGAAGGAATGGCAGAAAAATGAAACACCAAGGACATCTTCAACAAAAATGCTGCAGTTTGAGGTAAAGCTGAAATGGACAAAGTCTGTGATAATAACTACTAATTTGCGTAGGAAACCATGATATTTGATTTTACTAAGCTGAAGCACAATTTTATATCTCCTGCATAACAACTAAAGCTAAGAAATTCACTTTTTTAGTGTTCTGTTTGAATTATTGATCTGTATGTACTGCGATATGTAAAAATTCAATGATAATCCATTTACTGGAACTATCTGTTGTTGTTTTTGAGTATTTAACTAGCTATCTTTCAAAATGGATGAATAAAAAAATGCTGCACCTGAAAGTCGGCATGCAATTCCTCATCCAGATTCAAGATAAAAGTTTATCTAGCTGAACTGGATAGGGTGCATTTTGAAAACACTGAAAGTTATCTTGTTTCTGATTGTATGATCTGTGCTGTGATAATAAATGGACTGCCACAATGAAACTTGTACTGTTGTAATGTGAAGGCGAAGCTGCACTGTAATAATAATTAATTGTCATAATGTAAAGGGAAGTCTTTCATACTGTAAAAGTTAACAATCTGAATTTTGAAGAGTATAAACTGCTTGAATAATGAACTTTGACATAAAATCTACGATAATCGGTTTTGTATAACTGATCACAGTTCCTAGAACTAAAACTGTTACACAACACAAAAAAATCTAACTGTCTCTGACATAAGTCGGCCCTGCTTGAATAAAAAAACATCAACATTTTTTTGTCCTGACCTCTATTCTGCACAAAACTGGATAACGCATCGCAGTACTGCTCTGTCTTGTGCACCACTATGCTAAAGCTGCAAGTTATTATATCTGCACAGAGACACTCGTGAGGTACAATGAGTTCTCTGTTAGTTGCATATCGAAGTATTTTTGGAACACATTGGTTCCTTTTCTACTTTTGAAAAAACCATGATCAATTAAAAATTGTTAGAGAAAGGTAGGTGAAAAACTGTGCTGCAATAATAAAAGACTGACTTCAAAAAGTTACCTTATAATTTCTCTTCACGCAAATAAAAAATTCCATTCCGCTTCCTCCTTCTCAGATCAGTTACCATTACATTATAATCTTAATTAAACACATCGATAAATTGAGACTTTACATTTGGAACATAACATTACAACTGCTTTCTCACTTTAACACAGCTAACCACTATCTGCTCCTGCACTTTCACGCACACCAAAGATAATAACCTAACATCTATGATACAGTTTTACAACATTGCTCTCTCATAATCGATTCGGATACCAAAATTATGCATGACACCTATCAACACATGTATGAAAACGAGGAGGTGGCAACACTGTCATACTATGTAGTGCATCAGAGTGTACAGAAGAACATTTATCACCCCACACCACCATACCAATTGCTGTAGCTCACCGAGTAGACTGCTGGGACATGAACCCCATATCCACCATTGAGCTATTG
This sequence comes from Schistocerca cancellata, assembly GCF_023864275.1. Taxonomy (NCBI): domain Eukaryota; kingdom Metazoa; phylum Arthropoda; class Insecta; order Orthoptera; family Acrididae; genus Schistocerca; species Schistocerca cancellata. Next base: position 267,312,824 of record NC_064627.1, read on the forward strand.
TTTGACTCCTTATCAGGTTCAATTCTTATTTTTTAGACGCCCATTCTGTAGTTTTCATCGTTTATAAGTAGGACACCATTTTGTCACATGACAATTGGTGTCACATGACAGTGGGATCGATTAATGGGCATGTGTGTGCCTAGTGACTACACAATGTACAACCATAACTGGTCCCCTCAGGTTCATGTAGGATGGCTTCCCAATGGAGTACACAAATGATGAATACATTGATATGTGTTTCATGCTGGTGTATCCAATAACCAAACTGCTGCTGCTGCTTGTGTGGACGCTGCACAGTACCCTCAAAGATGCTATCCCAATAAGAATGTATTTGTCGCCTGAAGCCAGTAACCTTCATCCACAAGTAGTGGGCACAGCACTAGCACTAGCACTAGCCGTACACCACAAACAAAGGATGTGATTCTTGAAACCATTTACTAGTCACCTTAGCGAAGTACCTGTGATATTTCAAGGTACTTCCAGATATCACAAAGAATGGTTGTTGAAGTGTTGCATAATGAAGAACTACATCCATATCATTAGACGTTTACTCAACACCAGTAGCCAGAAGACAGCATTTGATAAGAACAGTTTGGCTAATGGGTTTTGTACCAAGTGGAAGATTATGAACATTTTACAAATAACGTGATCTGGGCTGACGACTCTAGGATCAGTCGTGAAGATCTTTTCAGCCTTCACAACAACCATAATTGGTCAAAACATAACCCAAATGTCACTCGTGAATGTGGCTTTCAGGCACACTTTAACATAAACCTGTTGGCTGAAATCTTGGGATGAGTGCTTTTCAGCCTTTACCTATTGCCAGACGAGTTGAATGCACCCCTGTATCATATCTTTCTTTGCCATATTTTGCCTGATACATTAGAAAACGTTCCTCTTGCTGTTCAGTGACAGCTGTAGCAGCTATGGTTTCGGCATGATAGAACACTGTCACACTTTTAAATGAATGTGTGTAGCTGTTTAAAAGAAGCATTTCCAGGGAAATGGATTTTTCGAGAAGGTTCAACATTCTAGCCTCCATGTTGCCTGGACCATAGTCCACTAGATTTTTATTTGTTGGGACATTTAAAGAAAAAAGTTTATAGTACTCCACCAATGGGTGTACGAAACCTATTAGCTTATGTGCATGGCGCTTTGGTAATGATGGATGCAGGTGTGTTGTGTAGGGTCCAGCAAAGTATAAACCAGCGAATGGCGAAGTATTTGCAAATGCAAGGTGATCACTTTGAAAATCTTCTCTAAAGTGAACATTGTTTGTAAGTGTACGTAAAACTAATCAATAAAATGAAACATTTTCCTTAACTGTAGATAGTGAGCTGCTAAACGATAGCCCCAAAATTGCAGACATTGTTAACAAGTTTTTGTCGGTATGGGTAACCCATGTTTGAAAAATTACTTGGCAGGCAGATAGCCTACAGTTTCTAAGAAAATTTTTCTAAAAGGCATGTGACAATATTTAACTTCGTTCTTTAACTCCAAAATAAGTTTTCAACGTTGTCAACTAATTTAAAAATAAATATTCAAGTGGTTATGATGAAAGCAATATAAAAATAAGTAAATGTTGTTCAGCAGAACATTGTAATATATTGAGTTACTTACACAGCGAATCTTCTACAAATTCATATTTCCTCAGGCAATGAGAAACATCCTGTTGTCAAGCTGCTGAAAAAAAAAGACAAAACATAAGTAAAATATTATCAACTCATCACATTATTGCCAGTACTCCAAATATTTTGAGAAGTTCAAATACAATAGATGCTACATACACTTTGTACAGGAAAACATACTCTGTAGGAAAGACTGTGGATTTCAAAAAGAACTGTCAATTGAATAGACTGTATTTACTTCGGCAAACCATAAACTATAATCAATAAATAAGAAATTGCTACCAGTAGAGAAATTTTGTGACCTTTATAACGCTTTGATTGTGTATGCAGGTGTCTGTAAGTAGGGGTAACAATGACACTTGCCTTATTCCACGCCCTCCTGTAATCTGGAGCACTGAGATATTATTCATTATAGATTTCTCACACTCTTCTAGAAGTGAGAGGATAAGAATTAATACCCTGGAATATATTAAGTTTCGTATGTCACCTATAAAATTTAGTTCTTGTTGCATGACATGTCTCAAAACTAACCAGCTCATTTATATAAAAAATGACAATTTTAGAATCGTGCTCTCCTGTAAAAAAACTGTTGACACTGCAGATTGCATGAACTGATATACTCACAAAAAATTTGAAGTATTAAGGAATAATAGTCACAAGTTAATGGTTTCTATGTGATGTGAATGACAGAAATCAGAATGTATTAATTACATGTTTACCACATAGCAATAAGCATCCAGCATTCAAAGCAGTCATATGTGGAATACAACAAGGTTCTATTTTTCGGTCCTCTTTTGTTTCTAATATACATAAATGGGCTTCTTTTTGCAGTATCAGAATTTACAAATATTTTCCTACTGCGAATACCAGCCCCCTTTCTACAAAAGCAGCTAATGTAACATTTGAAAGAAGCAATAGATGTTTGAAGGCAAATGGATTTTCATTCAATTTTTGCCCAACTCAGTCCATATGGTAAGGTACTTTTATTTTTTATTTACACATCAAGTTCCATAGGACCAAATGAGGAGCAAATCTCCAAGGTTATGGAATGTGTCAGTACATGAAATTATAGCACAAAAGTAATAACAGATAAAAATAAAATGTTTATGAACCCCAAAAAAGTCAAGTAATAAGTTTAAGTAAATGCAATCAACAATACAACAAGAATCAGCTTAATTTTTCAAAGAACTCCTTCACAGAATTGAAGAAGTGACCCAAGTGGAAACTCTTCAGTTTCGATTTGAAAGCACATGAATTACTGCTAAGATTTTTGAATTCTAGTGGTAGCTTATTGAAAATGGATGCAGTAGTATACCGAAAACCTTTCTGTACAAGAGTTAAGGAAGTCCAATCCAAATGCAGGTTTGGTTTCTGCCGAGTATTAACTGGGTGAAAGCTGCTTATTCTTGTGAATAAGGTAATATTGTCAATAAGAAATGACAATAAGGAATCTATACATCGACAGGCCAATGTCAAAATACTCAGACTCATGAACAGGAGTCGACAAGAGGTTCGTGAACTTACACCACTTATTGCCTGAACCTCCTCTTTCTGAGCCAAAAATATCCTATGAGATCCTTCCTGTTCTCCTTACTCAACTTCATACTTACCAATAACTACTTTACCTTTGAGGGACAGATTATGTAGCTGTTTTTACGGATGGGTCGAAACAAGGGGATTCTGTTGGCTGCTCAGTTGTTTTTCCATATCGCGTCCTCAAGGTCCGACTGCCTCAGACTTTTACTGTCTTTGATGCAGAATTGTCTGCGATCTTGCGGGCACTGGAGCACATGAGACATTCTTCCTCTCCCAAATTTCTTGTCTGTTCCGATTCACTCAGTGCCCTTCACTCATTGCAACGTTTGTATCCGGCAGACAAAATTGTCCAGACCATTCAGGATGCCCTCCTCCGACTACAGCGACTGGGGAAGGTTGTAGCTTTTTGCTGGGTTCCGGGGCATGTCGGCATTGTTGGGAATGAAAGGGCAGATCTCGCAGCCAAGGAGGCGTGTCTCGATCCACAAGTATCTCAGTGTGCTATCCCCTTGCACGCACTCACCTCGCTGTTGACTCATGGGTCATGCGTCGGTGGGAGGATGAGTGGCTGGAAGTGACTGACAATAAGCTCCGTATAGTCAAGCCCACAACGCGTGTGTGGTGTACTTCCTTTCAGCCCCATCGACGGGACGAGGTTCTCTTCACTCAGCTTCGAATAGGCCACAGCCCTATGACGCATGGCTTCCTTCTCCAGCGAGAGGACCCTCCAATGTGTGGTGCTTGTGGCGTCCAGGTCACTGTGCGCCACGTTTTATTGGATTGCGTTTTATTTTCTGACCAGCGGGTTGCGGCTGACTTGCCAGCGGACCTGCCATCTCTTTTAGGCAACACTCGGACGAATGTGGTTAAAGTTTTAAAGTTCTGTGCCCTGTCAAATGTTTTCACAAAGATTTTAGGGAGAGGATTTTAATTTGCTCACTGTGTGACAAGCTCGCCCATATTTTATGTAAGTGGCCAGCCAATAACAATTTCCTGTGACTTTTTGTTGCTATGTTTCCCCTTTCCTTAGGTTTTACTTTCTTATGTAGCATTTTCCTTCTTTTCCTGCTTTCTTTGAGTGTGTGCTTTAGTTTTCTTAGGTCTGTCCACATTCGTTCCTTTTAATGTGTGTCAGGGCGCTGATGATCTCGATGTTGAGCGCCCATAAGCCCCAACACACCACCACCACCACATATACAGACAGATCAGGATCATGGCCGTGGGAACTAGGATGGCGCCTCCTTATGCCAACCTTCCATGGGTTGTTTGGAGGAGGCTTTCCTGGGATCCATAAGCCTTCAGAACCTAGTTTGCTTTAGATACATTGATGATGTCTTTGTCGTATGGACTAATGGTGAGGCTGACCTGTTAAAATTCTTGGAATATCTACATACATTTTCTCAATTAATTTCATATGGTCCTATTCTGAGTCCACACCACTTTCCTTGACGTTGATATCACCCTCACTGAAGGTCAGCTACACACTACTGTTCACATTAAACCTACTAACAAACAACAATACTTACATTTTCACAGCTGCCATCCTTTCCATGTCAAATATTCCCACTCATACAGCCTTGGCGTGAAAGGCAAACACATCTATATATACTTGTTTTGTAAATAAAACCACCTTTTCCTGCTGCCACTTATTTATCCCAGATGAGTTTTGCCTTTTTCTTGTTCTAAGGCATCATCTGTGGGATTTTTAACGATACAGTTTTGTTATTTTTACATTATTAAACAGTTTATGTCACAATTTTTTATGTAAGGAAGCAATTACTTGCAATTTGCTGATCTGCATTTCCTCTCATCTGGTCTGGAGGTCACACTACCAGTTTATTACTGCCATATAAGCACAACTTTGCGTTTTGACCTCCTTCACTTTTTTTTTTACATAAAAAATCGTGATGTGAACTGTTTAATACTCTAAAAATAACAAAACTGTATTATTATAGATCCCACTGATGATGCCTTAGAATAAGAACATTGCGAAACACACCTGGGATAAATAAATTAAGTGGCAGCAGGAAAAGGTGGTTTTATTTACAAAACAAGTACTTCTATGCTTGCTGCGGAGGATAGCCATGCAAACAAACTTGGCAAAGATATCTGTTCACATGCAGACTTTTTATGATAATACATCACCATTCTCACCTCGGCCTTCACTGGACATAATTACCCACCAGCCTAGTTAAAATGCAGATTTCCCATGCCATTACATCCAATCCTGATCCTGCAACCATGTCCCACCCTATGGCTCCTTGCCCTGTGAGGGACCTGACTGTAGAACTTGCCCTATGCATCCTGTGCCACCACCATACCAGCTCTTGCAAAAATATACTATCAAAGAGAAAGCACCTGTAAAAACACAATATACCATCTGTTATGCAAACACTGTTCTGCCTTTTACATCACCTTGACTACCACCAAGTTATCAGTTAGGATGAATGGGCAAAGGCAGAGGGTTTATGCTGGCAACACACAATATCCCATTGCAGAGCATGCCCTACCACATGGCAGTTGTGACCTTGGTGCCTGTTTCACCATATGTGCCATCTACATTCTTCCTCCATACACCAGTTTCTCGAACTCCGCAAGTGGGAACTCGCACTACATGTCGTTGGTTCTCTCCTCCTACCTGTCCTCAGTTTACACTAATTTCTCCAGTCTCAGAATTTATTTACAGTACCATTTCCTTTCCTCACTCCCTTTTAGTTTTCTACATCTTTCATTTTCTGACCTGTCAATTTTTCACCCCCCTTCCAACTCTATCACATACAGTGCATTTACATCGCTTTTATTAACTCATACCCTATATTTCACCTTTAAGCTTTTACATTTTCAAATCTTGTCTGGTGCAGGCCCCAACAATAATCAGTCTTTCTTTCTCATCCTGTCCAGTAAGTCTCCTCTGACTCTGGGTGACTTTCTGAACTCTATCCCTTTTCCTAAACCTCAACAGTCATTTTCCTTCAGCCCTCTTCCTTCCCTTTCAACCTTTCTGCCAGAAGGAGGAGACACTGCCTCCTAAAGCTTGCAAACTTTAAAATGTGTGTGTTTTCTCCTGCTGCTTAGTGAGCAGATGTTTTATCTATAAAATTACATTACATTTTCAAAAACTGACTGTTTTTATTAATATGTAACAGAAGACTTGTTGAACAAACGCTCACAATACAACATCAAGAATTAAGTTTCAAGGCAAAATTTCTCAACCATTCAAAACCAAAACAGGAGTTCGACAAGGAGACAGACTGTCCCCAATTCTCTTTAACTTGGTTTTAGATAAAATAGTAAAAATATGGGAAAGCACATCAAAAAACAGAGGCACAAAGGATATAAGCGTGGGCCAAGGAAAGAACAAATCTGAAGTGAAATGTTTAGCCTTTGCGGATGATATGGCATTGATCACTGAAAACCAAACAGATGCAACAGTTATGCTTGATCTGTTACATGAGATTGCTGAAAAGACTGGTCTAAAAATATCCTATGAAAAAACCAAGTATACAAAACACAAACATAATACAGATACCTGGGGGAATGGATCCACGTCAATGGACTGGATAACACAACAAATAAAGAAAGAATAAAAATTTAGAATTTGCATATAAATTAACACAAAACTACTACAATAAGAAATCAATATCCATACAAGTGAAAATTAAACATTATAATTCAGTTATTATGACACAAGCAACATATGGATCAGAGTGCCTAACATTGAATAAGAAAGATGAATTAAGAGAACTAAAAAAAAAAAAAGAGATAGAAAAATACTAAGAAAAATTCTAGGTCCAGAGAAAAACAAGGAAAATAGGTGGATTAAAAGGAGAAATGAAGACCTATACAAAAATACAGAAAAGATCACAGATACAATGAGGAAGAGACGGCTAAAATTTTATGGACATTTAAAAAGAATGGAAGAAACACGGATTACAAAGAAAATTTTTAATTGGGTTAGTAAGCTGAAAAAAAAACTGTAGGATGGATAGAAGCAGTAAAGAAAGACGCCAACAAAATAGGTGTTACAGAAGAAATAATACATGACAGGAATCACCTCAACCCAAGAGAGTGCAGACAGATGAGCAGAGACGAGCAGTTGGTGAGAAAATGAAGAAGTACTGGGAAAAAAGAAACACCCTAAGTCTTAAGTTGTATGCGATCCATAGCTGGCCAAATTCATAAATAAAAAAAATTAAAATAATAATAAAAAATGTAACATGTGGTATTCTATGTAGTAGGCCACACTACTCTTCGTCATAACGGTTCTGGCACACATACTAAGAACATAACTTGTGTGCTGCAATGTTTGTTGTAGTAGTCTGATAACATTACATTTACAGTAAAAAACTTTGCAATGAGGCCAACTGATTTTATAAAGACAAGTTAATATCCAATATTTTTCTTGGTAATATATTGCATGCCTACTTAAAGAAAATAAATTGTAGTTGCATTGATGCACTTCATAATAATGTCTAATCCTCTGAATGACCAATCAAGAGCATAATCTTACTTGTCTAAGTTTCTTCACACACAGACATTTTAGTAAGACACACGACACAGCAATTCGCCAGCAGTATCAGAGTATCCAGCTTTTGAGGAATTTTGAAAGAAACTGGGACTGCCAATTAGTGTGTGTTTTACTACACCCTCTTGATATATGCGTTTAAGTTTGGAGTCTATGCTTGCGCCATACACATTTTCAAAGTGCAGCTCAACTTAACAGAAACTACTGTTACTCCTATCTGCTGTGGGTGCCACACACACTTGTGCAGTATTCCAGAATGGGACACACAAGTGATTTATAAGCAATCTTCCCAAGTATTCTACCAATAAACCGAAGTCTACCACCTGTTTTACTCATCGCTGAGCCCATATTTCATATCCCTACATAGTATTACACCCATGTATTTGTATGAGTTTGCTGATTCCAACAGTGATTCACTGATATTACAGTCATAGTACTACATTTTTTGTTTTGTTTTGTGAAGAGCACAATTTTACATACCTTAACAGTTAAAGCAAGTTGCCAATCATTGCAGCACTTTAAAATCTTATCAAGATCCGAGTGCTTATTTATGCAGCTCCTTTTGGACAGTACTTTACTATAGATAACTACTTCATCTGGAAAAAGTCTGAAGTTATTATTAATATTGTCTGCAATGTCATTAATATATGACACGGACCGCAAGGATCCCCAAACACTTCCCCAGGGCACACCAGAAGCTGCTACTTCAGCTGACAATGACTCTTCATCCAAGATAACATGCTGCATCCTACCTACCAAAAAACCTTAATTCACTCACAAATTTCACTTGATGCCACCCATAACCATAATTTTGACAATAAGTGTAGATGTGATACTGAGTCAAATGCTTTTCGGAGGAGATCATACTGCTTGAGACATCTCATGATGTTTGGGCTCAGAATATATACAAGATTCTACAACAAATCAATGTCACGAATATTGGACAGTAGTTTTGTAAATCAATTCTATTACCCTTCTTGTAAATTAGTGTGACCTGTGCTTTCTTCCAACTACTGGGCTCTGTGCTTTGTCTGAGGGATCTACGATAGATTATAATTAGTAGAAGGATGAACTCTGCCACAAATTCAGTATAGAATCCAATATGGATTCCATCAGGCCCTGGACCTTTGTTCAGTTCTAATGATTGGAGTTTTTTCTCAACACCACTGACACTAGTACTTATTTCACTCGTCCTTTCAGTGATCCAAGTATTAAATTATGGTAATTCTCCTGGGTTTTCCTTTGTAAAGGAACATTTGAAAACAGCCAAGCATTTCAGTTTTTGCTTTGCTACCATCAATTTCAGTTCCTATCTCATTCACAAGTGACTGAACACTAAATTTGATACCACTCGCAGTTTTTACATTGAACATAAAGAAAACAGACAGTATGCGTTTCAGTATCAAGAGGACATGCAATTCTGTCACATTAAGCTAAGGTGTTAATTTACAACTAGTGTAACAAGCAAAAGGTTTTTAAGGATGAATATTGGTTGTCAGTTGACATGGAATGCATACACGAAGTTGCTCACAAAAAAATTGTCATCTGCATGTTTTGCTCTTCAGATTCTATCACCTGTTTGTAACAGACAAAGTCTTGGGGTAGGTATCATTTCTGTATGAAGTGAGCACATCTACCAGCTGTTATGCATACCTGGTAAAACAATACCTAGTATTTCACTAGCAGTTTTTATATGATTTTGGAACAACAAAAACTCAAAACATTTTCTATGGGGAATAAAATTGTATAATAAATTGCCAAAGGAGGTGAAAATGGTTACTAAAATATACCTGTTTAAAAAGGCAGATATAATGCTCTTTATAAGTAATGCATACTACACAATCAGAGATCACTTACAGAATTCAGAGTAGTGGTTAATAATGAAATGGGATAACATCGTCACCCTGTCACATCACAATACTGGATGCCTTTGCAAGAAAATCATGTATCAAGAGCTATAGTGCATGATAGTAATGTCTTGCCATTCTCCTCAGTTCAACATCTTACTCATCATGGGGGGATGCGCACTTGGTTTTTCAGGTGTGCTGGAAAGGAAGAGGGGAGTTTGGGGGGGGGGGGGGGGGGGCGGCATGATGAGTCAGTTTTATGAATTGATTGGAGTCAGTGCAAGTGGAATAGCTGCAAGTTTGTGTTTTCGGAGGTCCTTGATGTGTGCAGTAATGAAAAGTAAAACTGTTTTTGTATCAAAGAAAATTATACAATCGGGACCAATTGAATCAGGCAGAGCAGTTGTTAAGATGCTGGACTTATATTTTCAATGATGGAGCTTGCTGTGTCTGGTCATCCTGATTTAAGTTTTCCTAAGTCACTTCGGGCAAATGCCGATATGATTCCTTCATCAAGACCATCCTATCCTCTTAAGGTAGCCTACTATATTCTGTATGATGTGTATTTTCGAGCTATTTATTTTCATTGTGCTATTAAGACAAATCCTGTATAATTTAAGATTATCCCTGAACGAATGAATCCCCTAGAAAGTATGCCTACAATAGGGCCTATGACAGGAAACAAAAATACACAGTTAATACTTACAAAGAAAGACAGATACGCTAATGCTTCTTCCACAAAGCCCAGTGAAATTGTGCTCATGAATGTAAGGAAAACCTTAAATCTATTTTAATTTGAAAGGTAATATAAACTTGTCACAAAACATGTTAATGTTCAATACACTGAGGTGCATATATAATTCTGTGATACTCCTTGGGCTACTGTAGCCATACATCATCAAACAGAATAATAATTTTACAATATTTAATTACAATGACTGTATTACTGTACTATATTTGTACAGAAGTCACATTGTGCGTAACACGGACATTATTTCATATTATTACATACACATCAATCTGTTCTGTTACAAAATTCATCAATTGAGGAGAAGTAGTTGGCCACCAGCAAATCCTTTGGGCTGCTCTTAATCTGAGCTTTATACGTAGTTAAACTTTTTATGGCTCTGATAAGTTATTGAAAATGTGTGTTCCTGAATAACGAACAACTTTATATCTTTTTGATAAGTATTCTCCTTTATAGTATTGATTCAATGAACTGGGTTGTTGGTTTGAAAAACGAGATGAAAGGATCAGTGACATTCATTACCTTTAATTGTCCTCCAGTCTCTAGCTGTTGGGGCCAGACTGTGAGCAGCAGCGCATGATGGGAGAAGCAACCAGGTGGTGGGGGTGGAGGAAGCTGTGGCAGGAAGGGAGAGGGATAACAGGGTAGTGGTTAGGGACAGTAAACTGCTGCTTATGGGAGCACACAGGGATAAGGTGGAGAAAGGGTAGGGCAGCTAGGTGCAGTCAGGAGGTTAGATGGAAGGCAAGAGGGAGGTGGGGGGGGGGGGGGGGTGGCAGAACAGGAGAGAGGTAAAGAGAATGCGTGGAATAGAGGGCTGTGTAGTGCTGGAATGTGAATAGGGAGGCTCTGGATGGGTAAGGACAATGACTAACGAAGGTTGAAGCCAGGATGGTTATAGGGAACGTAGGATATATTGCAGAGTTAGTTCCCACCTGTGCAAGCCAGAAAAGCTGGCATTGGTGGGGGTTATACAAATGGCACAGGCTGTGAGGCAGTCATTGAAATGAAGAATGTAGTAATGGGTGGCATGCTCTGCAACGAGGTGGTCCAGCCATTTCTTGGCCTGTTTGTCTGCGACCATTCATGTGAACAGACAGCTCGTCAGTTGTCATGCCCACGTAGAATGCAACACAGTGGTTCCAGCTTAGCCTGTAGATGCTCTGCCTTTGATGGGATAGGTGATGCTTGTGACCAGATTGGAGAAGGTAGTGGTGGTGGTGGGAGTATGTATGAGACAGGGTTGGGTGATTTGGTAGAAGAGACGAAACAGCAAGGTATCGGTCTCTTCGGATTAGGGAAGGAAGTCGGCCATGCCCTTTCAAAGGAACAATCACAGCATTTGCTTGAAGCGATTTACGGAAATCATGGAAAATCTAAATCAGGATGACGAGACACAGTTTCAAACTATGAGACAGGCATCTAGGTCTATTACAAGGATGAGGCAATGGGTCGGGAACAGGGGTTTTGTAGGGATGGATGAGGATACTGTGCAGGTTTGGTGGGCAGCTGAGTACCACTGTGTGAGGGATGGAGAGGATAGTGGGGAGGGCATTCCTCATTTCAAGGCATGATGTGACATAGTCGAAACCTTGGCAGAAAATGTGATTCCGTTGCTCCTGTCCTGGGTGGTACTGCATCACATGGAGGAATGCTCCTATGTGGCCGGATGGTGGGTCTTTGGGAGGTGGTGGCGACTGGAGGTATAAGGCATGGGAGATGTGTTTCTGTACACGGTTGGGAGTGCAAATTTCAAAAGGAAATATTAATTAATAAATACTCTATATATACACTGCCAGGAAAAAAAACTGGTATGCCCTTTTAGAGGTTTCCAATTCACTTAACATTTATTGTTGCAACAGTGCATGTGGCGTACCTGAAATTGTTACATTTACAGATCAATAGCACAAGCAGTTCTGAGGTAACATTTCTCGAACTATGCTAAAACAACCATATTGGTACGTCTCCATGGGCGGCAATGCAGGTGCTGACTCTGGCATCCAGTCGATCATGCAGATGGTGAATACAGCCCTAGGACAGATCTCCTGTACCTTATCTCCCCAGTCATTCTCCACCTCCCAAAGTCCCACCATCCAGCCACAGAGAAGCATTCCCCTTGTGACTCGGTACCACTGAGGACCGGAGCAACTGAATCACATTCTCCGCCAAGGTTTCGACTACCTCTCATTGTGCCCTGATATGAGGAATGTCGTACCCACTATCCTCCTTTCCACCCCTCCCACAGTGGTATTCCACTGCCCACCAAACCTATACAATATCCTCATCCATCCCTACAAAATCCCAACTTACAACATCTTGCCTCATATCCCTGTAATAGACCTAGATGCAAGACTTGTTCCATGCATCCTCCCACCACAACCCACTCCAGTCTGGTCACAACCACCACCTATCCCATCAAAGGCAGGGCCACCTGTGAAATCAGTCATGTGATCTACAAGCTAAGCTTCAACCACTGTGCAGCATTCTACACAGGCATGACAACCAACAAGCTGACTGTCTGCAAGAACGGCCACCGACAAACTGTGGTTAAGAAACCGGTGGACCACTTTGTTGCTAAGTACACTGCCCAACACGATGTTCTTCATTCCAATGACTGCTTCACAGCCTGTGCCATCTGCATCTTCCCCACCAACACCAAATCTCCTGAAAAGTGCAGGTGGGAAGTCTCCCTGCAACATATCGTAAGTTCCTGTAACCCTCCTGGCCTCAACCTTCATTAGTCAATGTCGTTTCACGACCAGCTGCTTCGCTGGTCCCATTCCAGCCCTACACAGTCCTCTATTCCACCAATCCACCCACAGTCTTTTTATTTCTCTCCTTTTCCACTACCATCCTCCCACCACCCGCCCTCCGTTTAATCTCCTGACTGCACCTAGTTGCCCTATCCTCTCTCCACCTCATTCCTGTACACTCCCACACGCAGCACTTCACTGTGCCCCACCACTACCCTGCTATCCCTTCCACTCTCTGCTCCAGCCTCCTCAACCTCCACCACCTAGTTGCTTCTCCCATCATACGCTGCTGCTCAAAGTCTGGCCCTAAAACTATGGCCGTGTGTGTGTGTTTTGTGTATTTTCAACGAAGGCCTTTCTGACAATCTTTTTGTTGTGCCTATCTGTGACTCAGCGTCTCCACCATAGACTGAGTAGCAACTATACTTTTCATAATAATGTTATGTAAAAGTTAAATATTGGACACCCTCACCCTTGCATTTTTTCAATAAGGGCAGAAGTAAACTAGGCTTCACTATTAGTCAACTTTTTATTGCATCCTGATTTTCTGATTTCATTTTCTATGGCCTTGTCAACTCACAATCACAATGTCACCTCCCCACCTAACCTAGACTTCGGGCTGCACAACAGATCACTCTGTCACCACAACCAAGATTTCATGGTGGCTCCAATGCCACACTTTAATCCAACAATACTATCAGTATCACATTACAAGACTGCACAATATGCTGACTGCTGTTCAGAAGGAAACCTACACAGTGTTAGGCAAATTGTTGTTTTTCAGTCCTTACAAAGGTGGGGGAAAAGTGCTAGCAATAAATTGCATAATTAAATATGTTGGACATTACATTCCAGTTTCATCAAAAATGCAACCAAATAAATTCACATTTTCAGAATGAGTGAATGAAGATGATTTGAAATAATGTGATTGAACAGTACCCATGCATACTGATTTGCAGCCATCATAACTACACACACTTTAAAAGAAAATGAGAAATATATTTGTCAGTTAGAGAGGAAGTCATTGTCAGTTTATTCTTTTGTGTACTGCATATCTTCTTACATCTTGCTAAAGAATATTTTGATCTTCTAAGCATCGAACTGACGTCAATCACAGGAAATTGTGTTACTCTGCTGTAAAATATGATATAATCATAGTCACAACCATGGAATTATTGACTTCACCTGTGTGACAGAACTGTAATTTCAACTAGTGTATGATAATGCACCATCTGACAAGTGGAAAATTCACAACACCAACACCTCAAGTTTTGCAAGAAGCCACTGCATATTAGTGGTAAGTCTTCCAAGCTATTCCACAGTATCTTTAATTAGTACTTTACTTTGATTCCATTTGTTTTCAAAGTTCAGGGTTTAGAGCTCGCATAATATATCTCAAGTCAGATTAGAAACTGGGAAATATAAACTCTTTACAAACTGTATATTATATTAAGATACTGCCTAATTATTACTGTTACATTATTTCTCATTCACAAATGCTGATACCCTTCATTTTTGCAATGCACAACCATTCAGCTGCATAAAGGCATTTTCTCTAGCCTATATCAATTTCTGGTTGAAATGCATTATTACTCGTTGTCAGTTTAAGTTAAAAACACAAATGAGGAACTCTGATTGGACCTTTAATCACTTTGCAATCGGATCACATAGCCTACCATTCTATTGTTCAAGAATACCTACAACATATATCTACATTGCAGAACAAAGAAGATAAGAGTAGTTTATTCAAAATTCTTGTGTATAATATTTCAAATAAATGAAAAGACATAACAATTAATACAATTTATGACACAAGAATTTGGCCTCATGATTTACTTCGGACCACTGTGTAACACCTTTACACAGAAACTGAAACCCAAAGGACAATTAGTTTTATCAGTCATGTTACAAAGGCTGAAACACAAGTCATACCAAGGAGAACTGAAAATAAATGTGAGGAAAAGGCTGGGGGGAGACCAGTTTGGATGCAGAAAGGATAAAGGAACAAGAGATGCCAGAGACTATCAGGGTGTGATAGAAGAATGAATAATAGAATGAACAAGGCGTGTGTTTGTTTTATCAACTGGAAAAAGGCACTTGACACAGTCAGGTGGAGTATACTGTTGTGCATCTAAAAATGTTGGTGCAGAGGGGAAAGTCAGAAGATTAATAAAAGAGATGTACACAAATCAAAAAGTAACAGAGTATGAGGAGGTGAAAGAGATATGCATTGAAAAGGGTGTAAGACAAGGATAATCACTTGCATCACAGCTGTTCAACACACGTCAAGAACTGATAGGTAAGGACTCAAGAGGCACTGTAAATGGAGGAGAAACGTTAAAAGACTATAAAACATGCAGACCAAGTAATGTTGGCAGAGCTACAGCAGATAACGGAAGAGTACTGCAAAAAGGATGTGAGTACTGTGAAATGAAGATAAGTATACAAATGACAGAAGTGATGAGATTAAGCAAAAATGAAACTCCAGCCAACATTTTCTTACACAGAAAAAAAGACACACCAAATAAATGCCTTTCTAAAACTGGTAAGTCTAATAATGCAGAAAGGAATCTGTACAAAAGAAATGAGCAGGATAAGCTGTACAGAAGACTTAAGGAGGGGAATATCTACGAGCAAGAGAGCATTAGGAAAAGTGAAGCAGTTACTTACATCTAGAATTCCAGTACAGATAAGGAAAAGATATGCTAAATTTGTCTGGAGTAATTGCTATACAGCAATGAATCATGGACTGTTACATAGACAGATATTTAGAAAGTTTTGAAATGTGGTTTAAAGTGAAATAGACTGAAAGACTTAATAAAAAAACTAATGAAGCAAATACGGGAGAGGGAAGATTAGTGGATGTGATTAGGAGAAAATCTCATTTGAGAATTGTCAGCAACAATAGTGAGAAAAAGGAAAAGAGTCAGGGGGAGATGAAGGACACAATTGGAAAGATGGATGACAAACAAACAGATGAAGGAAGGTGCTCATATCAGGACAAGATTGAGTGTCTCCAGTTGAAATACGTCATGAGACAGATAACACTAAAGAAGTGTTGACTGAGACTTATAAAACCAATCAAACAACTCATCTCTCTCTATAGCACACTTTTAGAACTTAGTAATTTGAAGTTATTCTACATCGACCAAGATATTAAACAGGCCAATTCCCATAGTAGTTGTAATTGCACAGATAATAATTAACACTTAATCTAATACAAATACTCTTTATTTATCCTGATCTTTGTGTTTTACAGCATGAATAAAGTAATTAATGCCTTGACTTGGACAAGAATACCACGAATTATTTAAGATGTTGTATAAAGCACCTTGTGTACTTTTCACAACACATCCATTGTCTTCTAAACTCCTTTCAAGTTCTGTTGGTGTAATAAATTTCTCCCATTCATGTGTTCCTTTGGGCAAAATTCCAAAAACATATTCCGCTGCCCAGATTCCAAATACTCGTGACACAAGAGTACGATTTACCGTCGTGATGAAAATGGATCCACCAGGCTTGAGCGCTTTACAACAATGTGATACAAAAGCCTTATAATCAGTTGCGTGTTCTGCCACCTCAGAAGCGATAACAGCATCGTAATACTCGGGCTCTTTCTCTGCGATTTCTTCGATAGTAGAGCACACGTATGTAAGAGTCTTAAGGCTTTCGTCTAATTCTAAATGGGATTGCGCTGCAGCTATAATATCACTGCAAGGATCGACAGCTGTCGTCATCGCACCCATTCGTGCTATTTGTTCAGACAAAATACCAGCACCGCAGCCTACGTCTAGTATCTTCAGATCTTTTAATATTAGGCTGCTTTCAATTTCCAAACTGCGGTTAACTGTCGTCAAACCGTTCACAATAAATGGCACTCTTATTGAATTGAATGAATGGAGAGGTTTCAAAGGACCATTTGCATCCCACCATTGGTTTGCCAGTTCTTTAAATTTCCTCATTTCATTATCACTAACTGTTGAAGGATTTGTACACATGTATACACGAGGTAAATAAATACCTCTAGCCAAACACACGCTCCTTTTAAACATATTGTCGAGCCTTTCGAGAAAATACAATCCTTATCGACTTCCAACACTCGACTGTCGTTCACGAATGACAACATTAACTACCATGCACATATCGTCTACGTTTCGGGTGTCCTACGGCATAATCGGTAAATACAACTATTTATGTAACAGAAATGCGAGACGGTAGATGTCAAAGAGGCACTTTGGATGAGCTTCGAAAGAAACTCCTAAAGATATATACAATGTTATTTATTTAAGTAGTTTGAAAAATCTTTGGTTTCAAAGGCCTTCGATTGAAAGCTGCAGGATGCACGTTATTGATGTATTGAATAGTGGGAGACACAGATAAAGTTTCTGAGTAGTTCGTAATAGTGACAGTCGTGCTAGGATATTTCCACCGTATGCTTCATTCCCCTCACTCCAAAAGATTCAAGAAAATTGACCATGACAGCTGCATTCTCCCTCGTTTCGATAATGAAGTATGAGAATCATGTAACGATATTCCTGGTAATGTTACTCTATCTTGTTACGTGGTAGACCTGTCGAGCTGAAGACCATTCAAAACGGTTTTTGACACCGCAATATCTGAATTACCTGCAAATCAAGATGTCTATGCTGGTTCTAAACAACTATGCTCACTAAAGGTGGGTTTACACACTAAACAAAAGTATCGACATAGCTAGCTGCTTACTGCAGTTGCATGTTTGAACTCCCAGTTTTTAGTGGCGCAATTTAAGAGGCGCAGCTTTCGTCATGCCACAAAAAGTTCAACTTATTTGGCTGTACTTCGTTGCGTACTTTACTTCCACATCTGTTCCCTGGTGGCAGTATTTCGAAATACGAGCTTTCTGCCGTAGTTATCGTGGAGTTAACTGCTGCTACACTCTATTTTAGTGTGTTTTCATTTTATTACTGAAAAAATGAAAACAATGGTCGGCAAGTACACTTTCGCAGCAAGAGTTCTTGGATGAATGAACAAATAAGCTTTATATATGTCATCAAAAAAAGTGAATTGTATGAACTTCGTGATTTGTGAGACTTAGCATTGTATAAATTCTGGATTATATGCAGGAAATAGTTCCTGAGTGTAATGTGGTTGCTGTCAAACTAAAAACTGGTTATTCAAAATGTCTACATGGACGAATATAATAAGTTTCTAAAATCTCGGGAGAATGGTGTGTCTGTAGATGATATTTATATGCTAGCTATATGTCAGTTTGCCATTCCAGACAGCTTTTCGTCTCTGAGTGTTATTTCTTTTACAAATATGTTTGTGGCACCTGATTTACACATGTGAGAAATATATTTTCGGATTCGACTTTTGGGTTTCGCATTCCTTGTATTTAACTCTTGTCACAGCTCTAATGCAATAATCTGCACTATAACAATCATATTCATCCATATGATGCCAACTGACGACATATTGACAGCTGTGCAACTGCGAATAATTTGTGGGGTCCTGTGTGAACGATAGCTCACGATGCCATTATAGAAAGCCACAAGCTGTGGCACCACATTAGCTACTGTGTGAACCTAGCTTAATACAAGAATATTGGTTTTTATCCCCCTTCAGGTATTGCTATGTCATTTTCCATCGCAAGGACACTAGATATCACACACATGCACCATGGGTGCACATAGCATATGTCGATTTGTTGATAATGCTGAAGAGAGAAAACTTCATCTCATTTTTGCATATTGTACATCGACATGTGTATGAACAAACTGATAAAGAATAGTCCTACTGTAGGCCTCTGTAACACTCACTCATTCGTTTTCATCTTCAATATGGAGTCTGGGATATGGAGTGTCAAGTTATATGTGAGGCCATATGGAACTGAAAACAGTAATTAAAAGTAAATATTTTTTCACATGTTTTAATAAATATCTTTGCAAGATTTTATAGTACTCCTGTGTATGTTACCTAGGCTACATTTTGTTTTATGAACAGAATCAGTTTATATTCGTGTGGAATCTAAATGTGTTGCAAAGAAACGGAACTTCAATTGTTAACTTTTACATGAGAAGATTATTGCATGCAAAGGCATAATCCTCTCAAGTAGGGGAAGTTGGGGTTAACTGGATCTCGGGGTCAACTGGGACATCAAATTGATAAACAATTAAAGAGTGAAAATAACTTTTTTCGTACCATAAATCCGTTTCCTTAGGTTGGCTGTAGTGTTTGGGTTAATATGGTTACTGTATGTTTCCAACATTTGAAAATACTGTAAAGAAAGTGAAATCCACTCGAAAGAGAAATTTTTCTCAGATAGAAATTTTCCTCAAGTTTTATTTACTAACAGTACACAATTATATTTCATTGTTGTTCATTGTTTTAAGAAACTCCATGAAATATTAATTGTGTGTGGAGCCATTTTCCCACCATTTTGGATATTATTGATAAAGTGAAGGTGGGGTTAGCTGGATAAGTAAAGTTTGGGATTAAGTGGACACATCCAACTAACTCCACAAAATTTAGGATGAAAGGAAACATATTGATACGAACATGAAATGAATGGTACAATTCTAAACTCTGCAATTGTTCGAGATGAAAACCTTTTTTTTTATTTTTTTATTTTTTTAACAATTTCACTGCCTTTCTTTCAGAAGATGCCTAGAAGTCATATGTGTACAACACAAAATTGGTCGTATTCTGCAGAAGACTTACTGCAGAAAATGCTGTGAAGTCAATAACAAATGGAGGGATGTCAGACCGTCAAGCTGCAGTGCACATTGGAGTTGTCTGTAGTACATTGAAATGCTGTGCCAGGAAATTCAGATTGCAGAAGACATCACAACATTGAACTTTCATCCAAAAATTAACATTTACAAGTTTTTACAAGGGATGAAGAGCTTCAGGTTGTAGATTATATTAAAACATGTTCTAACAATATGGCTTAACAAAATCTTCAGCAAAGCAACTTGCTTAAGCGTTTGCATTGGCAAACAAAAAGAAAATCCAGCCAGATTTGGAGAAAATGAAAATGGGAGAAGAAGACTGGCTGTTTTGATTTTCATAAACGTCATAATCCAACCTTACTAAAGCCAGAACAAACGGCCATGATATGGTACTTGAGTTTAAAAAAAAATTAATATGACTGTGTTCTTTGATAATATATGAGATGTAAAGCCAAACTTTAAAATTAGTCCACAAGATATTTACACTCTCGATGAGATGGGCAATACTGCAGTTCACAGGTCTTATAAAATACTGACCAAAATCGGAAAGAAACAAGTAGGATAAATGACGACTGCTGAATGAGGTGTTTTGATGACTATAATAGCAATTGCAACAGCTATAGGAAAAGTAGTGCCACCTTTCTCTATTTTCCCCAGGAATGTTGATGTCACTAAGCTCAGTGTCACTGATTTTGTTATTTCCATGATTTTTTCATTAACATAAACATAATTTTGTGTTTAGCATTACTACTAATTTTGTTTCAATCAATTTTTCTATTTAATGTCCTGTAATTAATTGATGTAACTGAGAGGTCCAGTTAACCCTGACATATGGTCCAGATAACCAACCCAGTGGGGTTCGTCTTCTTTTCAGAGATCACAGATCCTGTAGACCATATACTGCATTAATGATCTGCTTCCATCTTCTTCTATCTCTTGCTGTCTTTCTCCACTCTGCAGTGATTCCTAATGCTGTGATATCCTTCTTTATGTCTTCTTTCCACCATGTGTGATGTCAGCTCAATGGCCTTATTGCTTGGAGAGTGCACTCAAATGCCTTCTTAGAAATTCTGCCCAGCCCATTGCATTCTCCTACTTGCATCATTAACTGGTAAGTTTCAGTGTTCTTTCGAACTCTCCAGATGTCATTATGCAACACAGATCCCCAGGTTTTTCTCATCACTTTTCTTTCGAAAACATTCAGTTTTTCTATTTCTTTCTTGGTAAGCATCCAGCTTTCTGAATCATACAGTACTACACAGGAAAGGATGGTGTTATATGTCTTCATCTTTGTGTTGATCGACAAAGCTTTACTTTTGAGTGGGCTGCTTAGACCATACAAATCTCTTCATCCTGAGGCTATTCTCTCGTTTATATCATGTGTTGTGATATTTTTAACTGCTAAAGAGCGATCCAAAGTATTTAATTAGCGAAATTTTCTGAATCTAGAATTGTGGCCAATTTCAAAGTGTTTATGACTCGACCTGTTTCCATATATTCGGTTTTCTCTTGATTTGTCAAAAATCCTATTTTGCTGGCAATGTGCCCGAGAGATCTGTACATGTTCTTCAGCTCTTCTTCTGTTTCACCGAGTAAGACTACATCATGTGTGCATGCCAGGAGCTTTACTTCACTGTATTCGAATCATAGACCGTTGTGTAGCTATAAATTACTCTCTACAACATTTTCTCCAATGCAAGGTTGAAGAGAACACATGAAAGAGCATATCCTTGTTGTAAGCCTGCTTTGATTAGGAAGTTGGGTGATATGGATCCTTTGATTTCACTTCTGCCTGTGAGTCATATATGCACAATTGTATCATCCTAATGACTTCACTGGGTATCCTAAATTCTCTTACTACATTGTAGAAGCTACTTCTGTGGACACTGTATTAGGCTCGCTGGAAATCAGTGAACAGATTGTGAATGTTTTTGTTAAATTCCCAGTATTTCTCAAATATTTGC
This sequence comes from Schistocerca cancellata, assembly GCF_023864275.1. Classification (NCBI taxonomy): domain Eukaryota; kingdom Metazoa; phylum Arthropoda; class Insecta; order Orthoptera; family Acrididae; genus Schistocerca; species Schistocerca cancellata. The sequence continues at coordinate 267,334,535 of NC_064627.1, forward strand.
CGTAAGTAAACGCATTGTCACTTGTGGAATGATTTGGATGAAATCCAGGCTGGTACTCTTCAATAATGTTTTCTGTGTAAGGTTTAATTTTGGCGAAAATGATCATTGACAAAACTTTGTATGCTATGTTCAGCAAACTGATACCTCTATAACTTCCACATTCCATTTTGTTTCCTTTCTTGTGTATGGAGCAAACTATTGCAGTTTTCCAGTCTTCAGGCAGTGTTTCAGTTTTCCAGATTGTGATAAGAAAATAAATTCCTTTTTGTAGTTTGTTTCCACCCTCTGCTAACATCTCTGCTGACATCAGGGCCTTGCCTGCAGCCTTGTTGCTTTTCAGCTTTTGAATGGTATATACCACTTCCTGTTCTGCAATGCTGTATTCGTCAGTATTACTGCTGTTACTCTCGATCATTGCACAGTTGAATGTTGTGTGAGGGTCAGCGCAGTTTAACATTTCTGAGAAATATTCTTTCCATCTTGCTAGAATATCTTCCAATTGTGGTACCATGTTTTAATTGTTTGTTTTATGAATAGGTTTTCACTTTCATAACATCTCTCACTGCTCTTTGCGTACTGCTCTTTGTATACTGAAATAGTTCTTTGAGTCTCTGTTCCTGCTCTCCACTTCTGTAGCCTCCAAGACTCGAGTTAAATATTTCCTTTTCTCTGTTTGTAGAACTCTTGCTGTCTTTTTTCTCACTGTGTTGAAGGTCTCTCTCCTTTCCTCACTTTCCATATTATGCAGCTGACTCCTTCCCTCTTTTCCACTGCTCTCTGACAGTTTTTGTTGGACCATTTCCGTTTCTTCAGTTTCAAATTCTTGCCCAATGTTTTCTGTGCTGCATCTGTTACTACTGTCTTTATTCTTTTCCAAGCCTTCCCAACACTATTTTCCTCCCCTACATCTTACAATGTTGTAAACCGATTCTTTATTTCAATCACATATGTTTCTTCAAAAGACAATTCCTTCAGTTGCTCTACATTGAGCTTAAGTTTTGGTATGTATTTTGATTGTTGATTGCAAATCATCCTGATTTACAACTTTCCTACTACTAGGAGGTGATCTGAGACACCATTTGCTCCTCTGTACATTCTGACAGACATCTCTTATGAATGTACCGCATCTTTAGTCTGCCATAATATGGTCAACCTGATTTAGTTTTGCCATCTGGAGAGTCCCATGTATCTTTGCGAATATCTTTGTAAGGGAACATCGTGGAACAAATTCTCATATTCTTTAAGAATGCAAAGTTGATAATTTTTAATCCATTTTCGTTGGTTGTGGTGGAGTGCTTGTTATGTTTTCCTATTATGGGGGTGAACATATCCTCTTTACCTATTTTTCAGTTAAAATCTCCAAGGAAAATGGTCATATTTCTTGATGGAATAGTTTCGTCTATCCTGTCTAGGTCTTTATAGTATTCATCTTTCTCATCCTCAACTGAATCCTCAGTCAGTGCATGAACTTTTATGAATGTTATATCATACAACTGGTGTTTGTTTGTCATGTAAGACATTATTTTGTTAATAGGATGGAATTCTTTAACCATACTAACAGCTTGTTCTTGACAGCAAAGCCAGAACCAAATTCGTGCTGTTTTTGGTCCCCCTCATACAAAATGACACATTTATCCTCCATATGTATCCCTTCTCCAAGCCACCTAATTTTCTGAAGAGTTACAATGTCTGCCTTGTATGTTTTTAATTCAGATGTCCAATTCGCTGCCACAGCTGGTTTATTAACACTGCAAACTTTCTATGACACGAATGTGAAATCCCATTTCTTTTTTCCATCTCATGAATTCCTGTTCCATAGCCTAAGTCTGTTTCCTTAGGGTCCAAATTTTTTTCAATTGTGTAAAACCTGAGTGAAATACTGCAAAACTGAATGTGCTTATTGTTTCTGTGTGTGTTTTTCTCCAGATTCAAGAACAAAAATTTTCAAGGGAAGAAAAAAATAGGTTCAGTTAAGCCCAACTTATAGGTCCAGTTAACCCCGACTTCCCCTAGTAACTGGGAAGTAATCAAGAAGGAATGGCAGAAAAATGAAACACCAAGGACATCTTCAACAAAAATGCTGCAGTTTGAGGTAAAGCTGAAATGGACAAAGTCTGTGATAATAACTACTAATTTGCGTAGGAAACCATGATATTTGATTTTACTAAGCTGAAGCACAATTTTATATCTCCTGCATAACAACTAAAGCTAAGAAATTCACTTTTTTAGTGTTCTGTTTGAATTATTGATCTGTATGTACTGCGATATGTAAAAATTCAATGATAATCCATTTACTGGAACTATCTGTTGTTGTTTTTGAGTATTTAACTAGCTATCTTTCAAAATGGATGAATAAAAAAATGCTGCACCTGAAAGTCGGCATGCAATTCCTCATCCAGATTCAAGATAAAAGTTTATCTAGCTGAACTGGATAGGGTGCATTTTGAAAACACTGAAAGTTATCTTGTTTCTGATTGTATGATCTGTGCTGTGATAATAAATGGACTGCCACAATGAAACTTGTACTGTTGTAATGTGAAGGCGAAGCTGCACTGTAATAATAATTAATTGTCATAATGTAAAGGGAAGTCTTTCATACTGTAAAAGTTAACAATCTGAATTTTGAAGAGTATAAACTGCTTGAATAATGAACTTTGACATAAAATCTACGATAATCGGTTTTGTATAACTGATCACAGTTCCTAGAACTAAAACTGTTACACAACACAAAAAAATCTTACTGTCTCTGACATAAGTCGGCCCTGCTTGAATAAAAAAACATCAACATTTTTTTGTCCTGACCTCTATTCTGCACAAAACTGGATAACGCATCGCAGTACTGCTCTGTCTTGTGCACCACTATGCTAAAGCTGCAAGTTATTATATCTGCACAGAGACACTCGTGAGGTACAATGAGTTCTCTGTTAGTTGCATATCGAAGTATTTTTGGAACACATTGGTTCCTTTTCTACTTTTGAAAAAACCATGATCAATTAAAAATTGTTAGAGAAAGGTAGGTGAAAAACTGTGCTGCAATAATAAAAGACTGACTTCAAAAAGTTACCTTATAATTTCTCTTCACGCAAATAAAAAATTCCATTCCGCTTCCTCCTTCTCAGATCAGTTACCATTACATTATAATCTTAATTAAACACATCGATAAATTGAGACTTTACATTTGGAACATAACATTACAACTGCTTTCTCACTTTAACACAGCTAACCACTATCTGCTCCTGCACTTTCACGCACACCAAAGATAATAACCTAACATCTATGATACAGTTTTACAACATTGCTCTCTCATAATCGATTCGGATACCAAAATTATGCATGACACCTATCAACACATGTATGAAAACGAGGAGGTGGCAACACTGTCATACTATGTAGTGCATCAGAGTGTACAGAAGAACATTTATCACCCCACACCACCATACCAATTGCTGTAGCTCACCGAGTAGACTGCTGGGACATGAACCCCATATCCACCATTGAGCTATTGTTTGACTCCTTATCAGGTTCAATTCTTATTTTTTAGACGCCCATTCTGTAGTTTTCATCGTTTATAAGTAGGACACCATTTTGTCACATGACAATTGGTGTCACATGACAGTGGGATCGATTAATGGGCATGTGTGTGCCTAGTGACTACACAATGTACAACCATAACTGGTCCCCTCAGGTTCATGTAGGATGGCTTCCCAATGGAGTACACAAATGATGAATACATTGATATGTGTTTCATGCTGGTGTATCCAATAACCAAACTGCTGCTGCTGCTTGTGTGGACGCTGCACAGTACCCTCAAAGATGCTATCCCAATAAGAATGTATTTGTCGCCTGAAGCCAGTAACCTTCATCCACAAGTAGTGGGCACAGCACTAGCACTAGCACTAGCCGTACACCACAAACAAAGGATGTGATTCTTGAAACCATTTACTAGTCACCTTAGCGAAGTACCTGTGATATTTCAAGGTACTTCCAGATATCACAAAGAATGGTTGTTGAAGTGTTGCATAATGAAGAACTACATCCATATCATTAGACGTTTACTCAACACCAGTAGCCAGAAGACAGCATTTGATAAGAACAGTTTGGCTAATGGGTTTTGTACCAAGTGGAAGATTATGAACATTTTACAAATAACGTGATCTGGGCTGACGACTCTAGGATCAGTCGTGAAGATCTTTTCAGCCTTCACAACAACCATAATTGGTCAAAACATAACCCAAATGTCACTCGTGAATGTGGCTTTCAGGCACACTTTAACATAAACCTGTTGGCTGAAATCTTGGGATGAGTGCTTTTCAGCCTTTACCTATTGCCAGACGAGTTGAATGCACCCCTGTATCATATCTTTCTTTGCCATATTTTGCCTGATACATTAGAAAACGTTCCTCTTGCTGTTCAGTGACAGCTGTAGCAGCTATGGTTTCGGCATGATAGAACACTGTCACACTTTTAAATGAATGTGTGTAGCTGTTTAAAAGAAGCATTTCCAGGGAAATGGATTTTTCGAGAAGGTTCAACATTCTAGCCTCCATGTTGCCTGGACCATAGTCCACTAGATTTTTATTTGTTGGGACATTTAAAGAAAAAAGTTTATAGTACTCCACCAATGGGTGTACGAAACCTATTAGCTTATGTGCATGGCGCTTTGGTAATGATGGATGCAGGTGTGTTGTGTAGGGTCCAGCAAAGTATAAACCAGCGAATGGCGAAGTATTTGCAAATGCAAGGTGATCACTTTGAAAATCTTCTCTAAAGTGAACATTGTTTGTAAGTGTACGTAAAACTAATCAATAAAATGAAACATTTTCCTTAACTGTAGATAGTGAGCTGCTAAACGATAGCCCCAAAATTGCAGACATTGTTAACAAGTTTTTGTCGGTATGGGTAACCCATGTTTGAAAAATTACTTGGCAGGCAGATAGCCTACAGTTTCTAAGAAAATTTTTCTAAAAGGCATGTGACAATATTTAACTTCGTTCTTTAACTCCAAAATAAGTTTTCAACGTTGTCAACTAATTTAAAAATAAATATTCAAGTGGTTATGATGAAAGCAATATAAAAATAAGTAAATGTTGTTCAGCAGAACATTGTAATATATTGAGTTACTTACACAGCGAATCTTCTACAAATTCATATTTCCTCAGGCAATGAGAAACATCCTGTTGTCAAGCTGCTGAAAAAAAAAGACAAAACATAAGTAAAATATTATCAACTCATCACATTATTGCCAGTACTCCAAATATTTTGAGAAGTTCAAATACAATAGATGCTACATACACTTTGTACAGGAAAACATACTCTGTAGGAAAGACTGTGGATTTCAAAAAGAACTGTCAATTGAATAGACTGTATTTACTTCGGCAAACCATAAACTATAATCAATAAATAAGAAATTGCTACCAGTAGAGAAATTTTGTGACCTTTATAACGCTTTGATTGTGTATGCAGGTGTCTGTAAGTAGGGGTAACAATGACACTTGCCTTATTCCACGCCCTCCTGTAATCTGGAGCACTGAGATATTATTCATTATAGATTTCTCACACTCTTCTAGAAGTGAGAGGATAAGAATTAATACCCTGGAATATATTAAGTTTCGTATGTCACCTATAAAATTTAGTTCTTGTTGCATGACATGTCTCAAAACTAACCAGCTCATTTATATAAAAAATGACAATTTTAGAATCGTGCTCTCCTGTAAAAAAACTGTTGACACTGCAGATTGCATGAACTGATATACTCACAAAAAATTTGAAGTATTAAGGAATAATAGTCACAAGTTAATGGTTTCTATGTGATGTGAATGACAGAAATCAGAATGTATTAATTACATGTTTACCACATAGCAATAAGCATCCAGCATTCAAAGCAGTCATATGTGGAATACAACAAGGTTCTATTTTTCGGTCCTCTTTTGTTTCTAATATACATAAATGGGCTTCTTTTTGCAGTATCAGAATTTACAAATATTTTCCTACTGCGAATACCAGCCCCCTTTCTACAAAAGCAGCTAATGTAACATTTGAAAGAAGCAATAGATGTTTGAAGGCAAATGGATTTTCATTCAATTTTTGCCCAACTCAGTCCATATGGTAAGGTACTTTTATTTTTTATTTACACATCAAGTTCCATAGGACCAAATGAGGAGCAAATCTCCAAGGTTATGGAATGTGTCAGTACATGAAATTATAGCACAAAAGTAATAACAGATAAAAATAAAATGTTTATGAACCCCAAAAAAGTCAAGTAATAAGTTTAAGTAAATGCAATCAACAATACAACAAGAATCAGCTTAATTTTTCAAAGAACTCCTTCACAGAATTGAAGAAGTGACCCAAGTGGAAACTCTTCAGTTTCGATTTGAAAGCACATGAATTACTGCTAAGATTTTTGAATTCTAGTGGTAGCTTATTGAAAATGGATGCAGTAGTATACCGAAAACCTTTCTGTACAAGAGTTAAGGAAGTCCAATCCAAATGCAGGTTTGGTTTCTGCCGAGTATTAACTGGGTGAAAGCTGCTTATTCTTGTGAATAAGGTAATATTGTCAATAAGAAATGACAATAAGGAATCTATACATCGACAGGCCAATGTCAAAATACTCAGACTCATGAACAGGAGTCGACAAGAGGTTCGTGAACTTACACCACTTATTGCCTGAACCTCCTCTTTCTGAGCCAAAAATATCCTTTTAAAATTGAGAGAGTTAAGCCAAAATATAATAGCGTACAACATAAGCGAATGAAAATTAGCAATGTAGACTAATTTTCGTGTCAAACCATCACTCATTTCAGATACTGTTTGAATAGTATGAGGCGTGTTTTTTAATTAAGTATCGCTTTGAAATTAAAAAAGACGTGCTAAGATATCTGAATAATTTTATTTTTACATGAAAGCCTGTACCTTGATCTACGCACTGACACCATTACAGTCTGATTATTCCTTGTTTGCGTTGTGTTATGAGTGTTTAAGATGCCTCCGATAATCGTGAGTACCGCCGACTGTGAAGTAAGGGCTGTTATAAGATTTCTTTGTGCTAAAGGCCTAAAAGCGACCGATATTCATTGTGAGATCTGTGCAGCTTACGAAGAAAACATTATGAGTGATGGAATGGTAAGAAAGTGGGTGAGAGCATTTAAAGATGGCCGCACAACAACGGAGTGGGCGTCCTACGGTCGTTAATGAAAGTTTGGTGCAGGAAGTGGACAATACGGTGAGAGAAAACAGACGCTTTACGATTTACTCCTTGCGGGATGATTTTCCTAATGTTTCTCATAGTGTTTTGTATGGCATTGTGACCGAGCACTTGAATTACCGAAAATTGTGCGCACATTGGGTACCGAAAATGTTGACGGCTGTGCACAAAACCAAACGTCTAGACAGTGCATTGACTTTCCTTGAGCAGTACCACATCGACAGTGATGATTTCTTAAGCCAAATTGTTACAGGCGATGAAACATGGGTGGTCTACGTCGCACCAGAATCAAAGCAACAGTCCATGGAAGTTGAGCAAGGGCATTGTTTTGCTGCAAGAGAATGCCCGTCCACTTGTGGCGAATCAGACTAAAGATCTCATCACATCTTTTCGATGGGAAACTCTTGATCATCCTCCACATAGCCTCGATCTTGTGCCCAGTGACTACCATCTGTTCCTGCACTTGAAGAAACACCTGGGCGGTCAGCATCTTCAAGATGATGATAAAGTCAAAACAGTGGTGATGCAGTGGTTAACAACTCAGACGGCAGACTTCTATGAGGAGGGTATTCAAAAACTGGTACAACGTTATGACTAGTGCCTCAATATTGACGGAAATTATGTAGAAAAGTAGATTAAGGTACAGGCTTTCATGTAAAAATAAAATTATTAAGATATCTTAGAATGTCTTTTTTAAATTTCAAAACGGTACTTACTTAAAAAACACGTATCGTAAAAATGACAGCATTAAGTCTTTGAACAAGTTCCTGAACATGGGCTTTCCATGACAGTTTACTATCTATCTCAACACTTAGAAATTTGAACTATTCAGTTTCACTAATCATATGCCAATTCTGTGAAATTAAAACGTTGGGTTTTGTCGAATTTTGAGTCAGGAACCATAAAAACTGAGTCTTACTGTGATTTAGCGTTAGTTTATTTTCAACAAGCCATGAACTTATGTCATGAACTGCACTATATGAAACCAAGCCAATGTCATACATAACATCCTTTACTACCAAACTAGTGTCATCAGAAAACAGAAATATTTTAGAGTTACCCATAATTCTAGATGGCATATCATTCACATAAATAAGGAACAGGAATGGTCGCAGCACTTATCCCTGGGGCACCCTCCTCTTGACTATACCCCACTCAGACCCTACATCACAGCCATTCTCAACAATGTGAATAATGACCTTTTGCTGTCATTTGCTAAAGTAAGAGGTGATCCAATTGCGTGCTACTCCTCATATTCCGTAATGCTACAACTTCTGGAGCTATATTTTGTGATCAACACAATCAAACGCCTTAGTTAAACCAAAAAATATCCCTAGCTTTTGAAACCTTTTGTTTAGCCCATCCAGTACCTCACACAAAAGAGAATATATCATTTTCAGTTGTTAAACGACTTCTGAAGCTGAACTCTGCATTTGATAGAAAATCGTGTGATATAAAATGATCTCTTATCCTTACGTACACAACCTTTTTAGTAACTTTAGCAAACACTGATGGCATAAAAATAGGTCTAATATTGTCTACATTATCCCTTTCTTCCTTTTTATAAAGCAGCTTTACTACTGAGTACTTTAAATGTTCTGGAAATTGACCATTCCTAAAAGAAAAATTACGAATGTGGCTAAATACAAGGCTAAAATGTGCAGCACAGTACTTTAATATTCTGCTCGGCACTCCATCACATCCGTGAGAGTCTTTAGTCTTCAGTGATTTAATTATTGACTCAATCTCCCTCGTGTCTATATCTCAGAAAGGCATTTACGAAGAGAATATGATTCCCTGTAGAAACTAAATTTTTATTTAGTTCTCCAGCAATGCTCAGAAACTGATTGTTAAATACATATATCTGATTTATCAGTAATAGAAATATTTTTATTACAAACTGACTATATCGTCGACCTTGTGCTACTGACCAGACACTTCCTTCACAAATGACCATGCGGTTTTAATTTTATCCTATTTTCATACCATATACTCTTTGGCTTCCTAATAAAATTTTTAAGCACCTTACAGTTCTGCTGGTAATGGGCTACTATAGCTTGACTGTGACTACTTCTAACATTTGGATATAATTCTCGCTTTGTTGTACATGATGTCCTTATCCCATTAGTCAGCCAATCGGGCTGCCTATTACTGCTAGTGTACCGTTTAGAACGTTCTAATGGGAAGCAGCTCTCAAAGCACATGAGAAATGTGTAAAGGAAAGCATTATATTTGTCACCTATGTTATCAGCACTATAAACATCCTGCCGCTCTTGTTCCTTCACAAGGTTTAAAAACCTCTCTATTGCTGTTGGATTAACTTTCCTACATATTTTGTAATTATATGTGACATTTGTTTGAGTACTAAAGCCTTTTAGTGTTAAAATTTGTGCATCATGGTTTTACTAACAGAATGCCCATCTAGTAATGAGAAATGAATAAAAATATTGTCTAAGGCTGTGATACTGTTCCCTGCACCCTAGTGGGAGAAAAACAGTCTGCATCGGATCACATGAATTTAGGAGATCTACCAACATCGTTTTTCTTGCACCATCATATACGAAATTTATACTGAAATATTGATCTAAGCAAAGAAGGGAAAGCAGAGCAGGGTTGGAGTATACAGAGAGTCTATACAAGTGCGATGTACTTGAGGGCGATATTATGGAAGTGGAAGAGGATGTAGATGAAGATGAACTGGGAGATATGGTACTGTATGAAGAATTTGACAGAGCACTGTAAGACCTAAGTCGAAACAAGGCCCCAGTAGTAACCAAAATTTCATTAGTGCTACTGATGGCCTTGGGAGACCCAGCCCTGACAAAATCCTACCATCTAGTGAGCAAGATGTATGAGACAGGCGAAATACCATCAGACTTCAAGAAGCATATAATAATTCTAATTCCTAAGAAAGCAGGTATTGACAGATGTGAAAATTACTCGGCAAGAACTTTCCAAATGATTCATTTGTTTCCGCTACAGTGTTCTGTTCACCGTGGTCTGCATCACATCTAGACCCATAATGCTGAGGAAGCACCCCAGTGGCTGTGTCATGCCAGGCTTTTATGCCAGATGCAGAGTTCCAATTACATCAGGATGGCTGCGCCAGCAGCTGACTCAGCGGCCACCATTCCCATTGAAGCAGCGCCGCTCCGCTGGGAGCTGTAGGCCAGCCCCGCTGCCGCTTCTTCCTCGCTGGCATGGCTGAGAACGCAGTAGCAAGTGGCCGCGATCCGGCGTCCGAATCTGCGGCCCTTGCCTCGAAAGTCTCTGGCGTGTGTCGGGAGCTGAGACGACTGCCCAAAGTAGTGAGTCGAAGAGTGGCCCACCGCTGACTGGCTGTGGACCCCGTGTCAGCCTCAGAGAGTCGAACCAATGACCTGCTGTGGACTGGGATGTTGTCGCCCCATCTGATGCTGCATGTAGCCTGACAGTGTGACATGCCTCGCCACCCAGGAGAGCCCCCATACTTGAATGAATCTCGTTAGAAAACAGTACCTATTTACACTTGGCTGTGCACCTTTGTTTTGCCAAGTGCACCAGTACGCATCACATACGTGTAACACTTACGTTGGCCAGTGGCCCCCTTCCGCCTGTGCCTTGCGCCATGGAAACTGCTGTGTGTGCCCTCTCCAGCAGTTCTACGCTCCTGTGGCCTCTATTTGCCTTCACAACTGCTGGTATGCATAACTTACTGCAATCTGGCCCCCACCTGGCTGTAACTTGTGCTCTGAATATCGCACAAAACTAACTTTCCCTATCCTAAACGGTGGTGCCGCTACAAGTTTAGTAAGTCACGGCTGCAAAATGCTAACATGAATTTACAGACGAATGGAAAAACTGGTAGAAGCCGACCTCTTGGAGAATCAGTTTAAATTCAATAGAAATGTTGGAACATGCGAGGCAATACTGACCTTACGACTTATCTTAGAAGACAGATTTTGTTGTTGTGGTCTTCAGTCCTGAGACTGGTTTGATGCAGCTCTCCATGCTACTCTATGCTGTGCAAGCTTCTTCATCTCCCAGTACCTACTGCAAACTACATCCTTCCGAATCTGCTTGGTGTATTCATCTCTTGGTCTCCCTCTACGATTTTTACCCTCTACGCTGCCCTCCAATACTAAATTGGTGATCCCTTGATGCCTCAGAACATGTCCTACCAACCGATCCCCTCTTCTAGTCAAGTTGTGCCACAAACTTCTTTTCTCCCCGATTCTAATCAACACCCCCTCATTAGTTATGTGTTCTACCCATCTAACCTTCAGCATTCTTCTGTAGCACCACATTTCGAAATTTCTATTCTCTTCTTGTCTAAACTATTTATCGTCCATGTCTCACTTCCATACATGGCTACACTCCACACAATTACTTTCAGAAACGACTTCCTGAGACTTAAATCTATACTCGATGTTAACAAATTTCTCTTCTTCAGAAACGCTTTTCTTGCCATTGCCAGTCTACATTTTATATCTTCTCTACTTCGACCATCATCAGTTATTTTGCTCCCCAAATAGCAAAACTCCTTTACTACTTTAAGTGTCTCATTTCCTAATCTAATTCCCTCAGCATCACCAGACTTAATTCGACTGCATTCCATTATCCTCGTTTTGCTTTTGTTGATATTCATCTTATACCCTCCTTTCAAGACACTATCCATTCCGTTCAACTGCTCTTCCAAGTCCTTTGCTGTCTCTGACAGAATTACAATGTCATCGGCGAACCTCAAAGTTTTTATTTCTTCTCCTGAATTTTAATACCTACTCCGAATTTTTCTTTTGTTTCCTTCACTGCTTGCTCAATGTACAGATTGAATAACATTGGGGACAGGTTACAAGCCTGTCTCACTCCCTTCCCAAGCACTGCTTCCCTTTCATGCCCCTCAACTCTTATAACTGCCATTTGGTTTCTATACAAATTGTAAATAGCCTCTCACTCCCTGTATTTGACCCCTGCCGCCTTCAGAATTTGAAAGAGAGTATTCCAGTCAACATTGTCAAAAGCTTTCTCTAAGTCTATAAATGCTAGAAACGTAGGTTTGCCTTTCCTTATGAGATAAGTCGTAAGGTCAGTATTGCCTCACGTGTTCCAATATGTCTACAGAATCCAAACTGATCTTCCCCGAGGTTGGCTTCTACCAGTTTTTCCATTCGTCTGTAAAGAATTCGCGTTAGTATTTTGCAGCTGTGACTTATCAAACTGATAGTTCGGTAATTTTCACATCTGTCAACACCTGCTTCTTTGGGACTGGAATTATTATATTCTTCTTGAAGTCTGAGGGTATTTCGCCTGTCTCATACATCTTGCTCACCAGATGTTTTGTCAGGACTGGCTCTCCCAAGCCGTCAGTAGTTCTAATGGAATGTTGTCTACTCCCAGGGCCTTGTTTCGACTCAGGGCTTTCACTGCTCTGTCAAACTCTTCACACAGTATCGTATCTCCCATTTCATCTTCATCTACATCCTCTTCCATTTCCACTAGTACATCGCCCTTGTATAGACCCTCTGTATACTCCTTCCACCTTTCTGCTTTCCCTTCTTTGCTTAGAACTGGGCTTTCATCTGAGCTCTTGATATTCATGTAAGTGGTTCTCTTTTCTCCAAAGGTCTCTTTAATTTTCCTGTAGGCAGTATCTATCTTACCCCTAGTGAGACATTTGTCCTCTAGCCATCCCTGCTTAGCCATTTTGCACTTCCTGTCGATCTCATTTTTGAGACGTTTGGATTCCTTTTTGGCTGCTTCATTTACTGCATTTTTATATTTTCTCCTTTCATCAAAAAAATTCAGTATTTCTTCTGTTACCCAAGGATTTCTACTAGCCCTCGTCTTTTTACCTAATTGATCCTCTGCTGCCTTCACTAATTCATTCCTCAAAGCTACCCATTCTTCTTCTACTGTATTTCTTTCCCCGATTCCTGCCATTTATTCCCTTACACTGAAAGGCATTTGTAGATTTAGGGAAGGCCTTTGACGATGTTGACTGGAATACTCTCTTTCAAATTCTGAAGGTGGCAAGTATGAAATACAGAGAGCAAAAGCTATTTACAATTTGTACAGAAACCAGAGTCAAGGGGCATGAAAGGGAAGCAGTGCTTGGGAAGGGAGTGAGACAGGGTTGTTACCCATCCCTGATTTTATTCAATCTGTATATTGAGCAAGCAGTAAAGGAAACAAAAGAAAAATTTGGAGCAGAAATTAAAATCCATGGAGAAGAAATAAAAACTTTGAAGTTTGCTGATGACATTGTAATTCTGTCAGAGACAGCAAAGGACCTGGAAGAGCAGTTGAATACAATGGACAGTGTCTGGAAAGGAGGATATTAGATGAACATCAACAAAGGCAAAACAAGGATAATTAAATCACAGAAAATGGTTCCATAACTCATTATTTAATGAAAATATGCAGAATAAACTGGTTTCTTCATCTAAATCATCTGTAGTGATAATAATGAAATGCAACAAGTACAATGTTTTGCAGTGACATTACGTTTGGAACACAGAAAAATATTATAAAACATAGAACTTTAAAAACTATTAAAGTAGTCTCTCAGACAATGAGATCCAACAAGTACACTGTTTTAAGTATTTAAGACAATAGACAGATCACAATCGTAATTCAAAAAAATCTGTGCTTACAATTAATTAAGCATCTTTGTTCAGCTACATTTGCATTGCGGTATGCATTATTATTACTATAGATGATTTAGAAATGAAGAAACAAGTTTATTCTGCATATTTTCATTAAATAATGAGTTATGGAATCATTTTATGTGATAGGGCAACTTGCAGTGACAATAAGTTTGGAACACTGAAAAATATTATGAAAAATATACTGGTGTTCTAGAAAATCACAAACACACACACACACACACACACACACACACACACACACACAGAGAGAGAGAGAGAGAGAGAGAGAGAGAGAGAGAGAGAGAGAGAGAGAGATGTGGGGTGTCTCACCTAAGACTTGTGAGGCGTATTTTCTCTGGTGTTTTGGCAGATATTTGCAATTTCGTGTTTCATTGCGTACATGGAATCAGATCGGACAATTACTGCTCGTTACATCATTCATGTGACACCCAGTGTCAGCAGAAAGTGTAGGTTTGTTTGCCATTATAAACAAAATTATGTATTTTTAAATCGTAATTACACATTCCCTTGGGACAGAGCGGTCCCAAAGTAGTCTAGTCACATATTCCTTCTATCACTATATACTGATAGAAACAGAAAACATGAATAATAAACAGCAATGAGTCCATGCCTCACAAGGGAAACATCACAACGCACGTCCCTATGATTTAGTTGTAAGATGACCTAGTGGACAGCCGGTCAAAAAGAGAACGCAGCTCAATCATGAAAACAGGAAGAAGGTGTAATGATCTGTGAAAAAAAAGTAAAACAGAAACAGCAAATGGTCCATGCGCAAGAAGTGCAACATAGAGCTGTCTGAATTATCAAGGGCGTTGGAGTTAAGTAGTTATAGTGTTGGACGGCAAAGCAGACAAGCAGTGTTCAGAGCTCCTTTGTGCCAAAATTTTTTTCCAACTGTACTCAAATTTGTGTCTATGTCGTGGTGAAACACACATCTGCAACAGCAAGATGTAAGGAAGGGACCTAAAATGAAAATTGATTCTCTATAGCTCTTCTATTAGCAGAGTGGCTTACAAATGGGATTGAAAACGTTTGATGACAAGGCAGCAAGTCAACCAAATCCTCCAATGGAAATCACATCTGGTATGTCATACAAGGCTTTAGTGACAGTATGTGTGTCATTTGATAGGAACCTGTTACTGACACACCTAAATCGTATGCCTAGTAAGAGTGTGAGGTACGCAACCTTGCCCGATTTGGGTGCTTGTATGAATGTGAATGTGATCACTCCCAAAGAAATGATGAAAACACAATAACTTGTCACATAAACTGCAACAACTGAACACACTAGTTTTAGAATCATACAGTATCTCTGTGACTGTCAAAACATATGTTTTTAACGTTTTTGAATTTGTGATCCATTTTGGCAGTTTTGATTCCTCAGCCCATGTCTCTCTCTCTCTCTCTCGTGTGTGTGTGTGTGTGTGTGTGTGTGTGTGTGTGTGTGTGTGTGTGTGTGTGCGTGCGTATTGCCTAATGTCTTCTGTCATTTTCTAAAAAAATAGTGATTAGCTTGAATGTAACAGTAGGCTCAAAAAAGAACTTCCACTAGAACTTCGAAGGGTTAGAAAGGAGTCAGACAGATGAGGACACATCTATTCAACAACCTGCAAGAGTGTATGAAATGTCTTGTAGATAATGTTCTGGAGTTTCAGACAAAATTAAAGGATTTTCTGTTGGGTTGGTCCATCTACTATGTTGTAGAGTAAATCTACATACTCATAAATTTAATGTTTTAGGTTATTTTATAAACAAAATGGGTAAAATAATGCTGTAGTCTTTCTTAGTGTTAAATCATTTGATTGTATTTTACTCACATTTCATGAAGTGTACATCATTGACTTCTTTTGACAGTCCAGAGGCTTGTGTTGGAACCATGGAATACTATTAATGTATAGCAAAACTGAGAAGCTATTGCAAGCACTTCTGAAAATACTCAGTTTCTATCTTCATAATGTAGAACATGCTGTACAACACCCAGGTCACCTAAATTATTACCTGCAGGGTAGTAAGAACAATGACGAATATTTATTGGGCTCCAGAAGCAATAACGTAGTGTGGAAATGAGTGACAATCTAGTCAAAGTTGCAATTATAACTTTCTCAAGTGTGGATATATAAAACTTCACTCAGAGGAGCATCAATAAGTGCGTACTCTGTGCTGCTTCCTCTCTGAAGTGGTTACACCAAAATTCATTTTCAGCAATATGCTCTATGGAATTTAGAAGGCGCTCTCAAACTGGTCAGTCGGCATTTGTGAGATGCTGTTAACTTGTAGAATCAGGGAATAGAGTATACTTTTGTACTGAAATGAAGTGCCTTCTACTCTCTTTGTCACCAAATTCCCAGAATCTTTCACACTAGTTTACTTTCGGGAATATTGGGGTACTAGGCACACAACATAATCTTTTTTCAAGATCGCGAAATCCCTAAGATTCCATGCACCTTCTCTTTTGTCCATTCCCCAACCAAATTTTTACATTACTTGTACTTTCTTGCATTTCCTCATTGTGGACAGCTGTTCATTAAAGTAGTACAACATATCGTGGTTCTTATGATTAATTTTCGTCTGATTTTGCTTAAATTGTAGCAATGACTGTACCTCCTTGCTTTCACTTGCCCCAAGTGGATGTGTTGGACTCGATTTCGGTTCATTTTTGAGTGACATTTGCTGAACCACAGTTGCTAACCCTCCCAATCTACCTACAACTTTATCAGCTTCTTCCCCATATCGTTACAAAATTTCGTCATGCTGAGATACTTGTTGGCATGCATTTTTCAAGATTTTAGTTGTTTGTTTGTTTACTTCGCTTAAGACTTCTTGCATTTTCACTGAATCATTTGGGACTCCATCAGACCACAGGACGTTCGACTAATTTCGATTAATTTTCGCTTCTCTGTTTCATTCTTTTGCTGACCCTTCCTGCCAATCACTTTCAGTTTCCAATCCTGTTTTGATTTCTCCTACCTCTCCTCTAATTTCTTCGGTGTGCTCCTACTATCTGCACATTAATTTTATTCTCAGTAGTATTCGGTTGGTGCATAAATTCGTAACGTTTTTCCATAAGTTTAATAAACACAACAGATTCACATAACACAGATTATAGCCATCAATAATATATTCTCCTCCACTATTTACAACAGTTTTCCAACGCTGGGGTAACTTTCAATCCCACAACTGCAGAAATCAGTGGTTTTGAGAGCGCATTTTCATCTGGAAAGGAAATTCCTTCACGGTTGTTCAATAGAAAACTGAAAAGGTGATAATCTGAGGGTGCAAGATCAAGTGTATAAGACGTGTGTGGAATGACTTCAAAAACCAGCTCCTGTATAGAGTTTTTTGGCAGTCTAGCAGATTTGGGGTCATTCTTCTCGGATTGCCTCTGCAAGACGTTTCAGTTGTTGACAATATATGTCAGCAGCGATGGTTACACCTCGGGGAAACTGTCTATAGTACATCATATGTTACCTGTTTCACCTGGTACATATCATTATCTGTTTTGGCTGTGCACCGGTCTTTTTATGGGGAGTTGCTGCTTTGTTAGGACTCAACCATTCCTTCTTTTCATCCGTATATTAGCATAAAGACATCCTTTCTCGTCACCGGTACAGATACAGGATAAGAATGGTCGCTGCTGTTTGCGAGCCAATTGGTGACGAGCAAGCAGAAATGCACATATGATCACCCATTGTTTTTTTTGATTATGGCTTAGAGCATGTGGTACCCACACACCCGATTTTTGAATCTCCCATCTGCATGCAAATGTCGCACGAGGGTGGGATGATCACAATTCATCACATTTTCCAGTTCTCTAGTGCAACGATGTTTATCATTGTGGATTAATGCGTCTAAACGACCTTCATCAAACCTCATAGGCCTTCCTGAATGTGAAGAGTCACTAATGTCAAAACGATCCTCCTTAAAAAGAGGAAATCATTTTCTTACTGTGCAGTATCCAATGATATTATTCTCATACACAGCACAAATGTTTATGGCTGCCTCCGCCGCTGTCACCCCTCTACTGAACTCAAACAGAAGAATATGTCGGAAATGTTCCGATTTATCCACTTGGCTTTGAATTTTCTAGCGTTCACAGTTCCACTCACTATCTCCAAGTGATAAAAAATGTAGATTGAGATAGCAACTGTGAACTACAAATAGAAAATTAAAATCTGTAAATAAACCCATAGCGATTGTAATACCAATATGCAAAAAAAAAGAACTTGTACACCAACCTAATTTCCATTCATCCAGTTTCCTGTTCTGTTCATAAATATTGGATTTGTGTGCCTGAAACTGTTGCAACGCAATGAAATCTAAAATAGATTTTGCAGCAGTCCCTGTTCCACAAGCTGTTGTTCCTGTCTTCGAGGTTTCATGAACGTCTTGTCTCTCGCAAAGCCAATTTAGCGGTTGGTGTCCGGCTCGCGCCATCTTCTACCAGCGCTGAACATGTGGTAGCTTCATGTGCCTTCTACCTAACTGTTTTTACTGCCCTTGCTTTGCGCCAAATAGGATTGTTTCATTTGTACATCAAGCTACACAATGCCGCCTCAGTTTAACATGTCAGCCACTCTATTTAGTATCCCCTGTTCCAACATTTTATTTTGTGTGCTGCTCATCCTATTCAAATTTCTCCCTCTCCAATGGGTTGTGCTATGGATTTCTTGCACATTAAGGGTCCCACACCCGGATGTAAAATAAAATTTCTCAAGCTAGATATGAACGACATTTTGCCTTACGTCCAATGAAAATACAGTGAGTAGTAACAATTTTAGCTAATATCTAAAAGTGTGCACTGGCCATACCATAAATTTGTGTCATAAATTGACAACACTGCGGAACTCACAGTGGAATTCCCCATGTCCCCCGAGCTAGTCGTAATAACCTGATCAATTAGAACAGGCTTCTATTTATTACAAGTAAGAAAGCAATTAATGGATATCATATTTAGTTTTGTAAGTCTACAATTACAGGCATTCATTTCCTCTAGAGTATGTTTACTTTTCTTAAGCCCATTCATACAATGTGCAGCAAACTGTTTAAGGGAACTGTTACAGGGACTTTATGGACAGATTGATTTTACAGTGTCCAGTTACGACACCTGTCTATAATTTAGTCGATTACCAGCAGTTATATTTACCGCAGCACTGTCTTCCAGTATACTCTTTACGGAGGTATATATTAAGGTTATGTGAAATGGCGAAAAGGAATTACATTAAACTCTTTCGAAGTTACTCTGAAAATGGCGATGATGGTCAAATTATGATACAAACAAGGAGACCTAAAGTTGTGAAAACCAGAACAAACTGTTATGAAACCTTAGAAAATTAAGAAGACTTTAAGCTATTCTGCCTAACAAAACCCACGTTTTACTTACTCCTTGGTCATAGGTGTAATTAAATTCAGCATAAAAACACAAACATAAATTCTTGTTCAGCAATATTATTATTTTAATAATTCTTTTTGGCTATTATGTAATGTTCCTTAAGTTGTTAAAGAATACTTGGTAAATCTAAGAATATGCATTGTGTGTCAATTTCAAGAATAATGCAGTATTGCTGATCAACCAACTACCGCTAACCTCAAGATTTTCCGCTCCAGGAAGGGTGTTAATTGAACTTGGTGATTTTGTAGAAGTTAGAACTGCAACTGCTTCTTAAATAGTATGAACTGTAAGCAGAGCTATTGCAAGATTGGCAAAAGAGTACATAAAACTTACAGAAACTGAAGACGAAACTGAAAACACAAAATTAAACTTCTTTTGTACGCAAAATTTCCTACATTTTTCAGTGCATTAGATTGCACCCATGTAGGAATTCAGTCAACTGGAGGCGACCACTACAAAATTGTTATGAAGCAGAAAATGTTATTTTTCTACGAATGTACTGGTCAATCCAGACCTACTTGTCTTTCACATTACTGAAAGATGGCATGGTTCAACACGTTTTCGTAAATAGTGGGTTAAGGGCACCCTTAAGAAGAGGAGGCTACAAAGGCTCATGAATATTTGGTGACAGTGCATAATCCTGGAAAACCTATATAATGGTACTATTTGATGACTCCAGCTACAAAGCAGAGAGGCTCCATAGCGAATTTCGAATTCATGTCAGAAATATAATAGAAAGGTGTTTGGGTGTTTGGAAGCGAAGATTTCCAGTGCTTTCACTAGATTTGAGAGTTAAGTTACAATAAACGATGATGATTATTATTATTACTTCTTCTGTATTACACAGTATAGCTCAGAAACAAGGATAACCTGAGCCTTCTCTAGAGCCAAAAACCCCGTTAGTAACTTGCAAAGTTGAAGCTTCAGCCATTGTAGAGGACAGTCAGCAAGTTACCGCGAGAACTGCGCTAACTGAAGACTATCTTGCACAACTGTGAACACACGTCTTGCTATGTCAGAAAAACTGTGTGACATTCGTATTTACACATTTTTTTAAAATTAAATGCAATAATATGCTGTTGCAAGATACAATATATTATTCGTTTACAAATCTTTGTCTTTTCTTCAAATTTCTCTTCATGTTCAGTAGCTCCGTTTTCTGTTCATGTTCTACCTGCTCCCACTCATGAATTTCTCTTTCCCAATCATATTTTTCCCTTTCCCATTTGTGCTTCTTTTAGCACATTTTTCTTCTTCTGTATAAAGCACACTTCTGCCATGCAATGTGTCTTTATTAGCACCTCAATTTCCTTTTTTTTTTTTTAGGCCTACCTTCAACCGTTAGTCCAGAACTTGTAACAGACTTGAGGTGTACAGGTGACCAGAATGACAAGTGTTCTTCATTCTGCGCCTTCATCATTCCAATAACAACAGCTTCAGTTATAGGCTCATTACTGCCTTCAGTGAAGCTGCAGGTTTGGTACAGATCCATTTCTCGTTCCTTTCTCAGTAGTTGAAAGTCGTCCAGTGTGGCCGAGCGGTTCTAGGCGCTTGAGTCTGGAACCGCGCGACCGATACGGTCGTAGCTTCGAATCCTACCTCGGGCATGGATGTGTGTGATGTCCTTAGGTTAGTTAGGTTTAAGTAGTTCTACGGGACTGATGACCTCAGCTGTTAAGTCCCATAGTGCTCAGACCCATTTGAACCAGTAGTTGAAATTCTTCTTCTTTTGCTGGCGTCTTTTTCCAACAGTTTTGCAGGGTCAGTACAGTTATGGTCAGATGTGACAGGGTAAATTTAAGGGGTGGCCGGATGACTTTTATGTCACCAACCCGTTATGCAAATGATGAGGACAACACAAGGACAAACACAAACACCCAGTCCCCAGGCAGAGAAAATCTCCAAACCAACGAGGAATCGAACCCGGAAACCTGTGATCCAGAGGCTGCAACGCTAGCCACTAGACTACGAGCTGCAGACTTTCTCAGTAGTTGAAATTAAAATACAAAATTAGATGACAGTTTGCATGGATGTTTGAAAGGCAATACAAGATTTTAGTTCTTTAAAGTCACAGATGACGACAAAACATAAGATACTGACCAAAATAAATGAAATTGTGACAAACTATCCTACTGCTTCTCCATCAAATGGATTACCCAGCCCAACAGTGCTAGTACCCCTAAGAACTGGAGCATTTCTACATTCTCATTATGTTTGGTAACTGGTTTACCAGCCCATCCTGTTAAGAAAATTTGTTCCTTGTAATACACCATTTCCTTTTAATCTTTTTGATCACGCCGACATACTTATCCCATAAATTTTTTACAAGTTTTTTGGTGCCAACCAGAGCTGGAAACAACCCGCTTTATTCCACGTTTTGCTTTGCAGCAGCGGTTTCCTTGTTTTCAGTGACAGGACATTTCTCCTCTGGAATTCTAAGTAGAATGTCTTCTTCCTTACAGGAAAAATTATCCTGACTTATCCTCTGTTTACTATTCGCCATTGTATCAAACAACGTGGAACAAGGATTCCTTTCACAAAAGCTATCAAAACATTGAAATGCTGTACAGGTTTATTAACGCCATTAAAACTTAATCTTTAGATGGTAATAACCAAAATGGATTTTCTGTAGGTATTCTCCAACTGCAAAGTTTACTGGTAGTAAATTCTTACTCTTACATCGCTGGTCTTTGCAAAAATGGGCCTTACAGTAGTTTTGATATGAGCTGTTTATAGAGTGAAGGTTGCTTCCTTGTTGGTGGACTATTATTGTATAGTGTGTTGTAGCTTTACAATTCCTTCAATTCCTTTGTGTCATTGTTGCTTTGCTGGTCGCTGTAAACTAATAGGACATGATACTATTGTTCAACAACTGTAGGAGATATTAAGAGCGTCTAATATAATTCAATCAAGTGATTGTGAAACTTGGCGCCAGAAAAACGAGAAACGCTGAACAATAATTCTAGCTAATTTGTTTCGTTTATATACACTAAGTTAAAAAAAGGGAAGGTTTATGTGCAACACAATAATAATATAGCTATCAACTATCGGTGTTTGATCTGATAATAAAATGTTATCGTTATAATTCCTTTACTTCTAAATACAGTAAAGATTTCTTCACTACTTAGACACCAGAGTTGGGACTGACTTTTTGACTGGGTGTCAGGTTTCACAGTGTGCAGCCATCCACCCTAGTGGACCCTCATTTGTGACAATAATTTAACATGAGATACAAAACCATTAAAAGTAAGATGAGTTTACCCAAGAGCTTCATGGCCTAATGATTAAGGCTCTAGACCCATAAGAAAAAGGTTGCATATTCAATGCTTACAGAACAATGATTCTTTATAAATCCATATGAAACTGCTTGTGATCTATATTTTTGTTCATTTAATTTGGTTTCAAATATACTTTCTTAAATTTAATTTCTCATCCTTGAATATCTCATTTCAACCACTGTAAAAACTTTATTATTTTGCAAAAAATTGATGAATTGAATTTGTACTAAAACTGTGATTGCAGTAAGGTTGCATTTATATTCTCTCATCGCTTTGGCACCAATGTATGGCAAATATATGGCCTGTAAACTTTTAGTGGCCCTATCTGTCACAGTTCTGATTTATAGATTTTGGGAGAATTCAACAGACTTGGTGTCACTTCTCACTAGTGCCAGTCCCTGAGTAATTGTAATGCAGATATGTTCTATTTAATTTCATTTTGATTACTACAAATAAGTAGTATATGTGAATGTGAGCATATTTATAATGAACTTTCACAAAACTTTGTAACTTTTGTGTGACATTCCTATCATAGCACATGATCATCATTAAACATATGTTGTTAACCCTGATGCAACTGCTTCCCTCAATCCCTGCCCACCCCTCCCTTCACTGCTCCATCTGCCCCCTGCCCTATCACAGTACCCATCACACCATTTCAGTCTATTTTTTTAATGGCTGGACTGGTTTTCATTATTATGATACATTAATAAAAATACTGTAATTTAAAATAAAATAAGCAATGATTCCAACGAAAAAAGAATGAAAGAACCAGAAAGATCAAAATAAAAAACCTCATACAAGATTAAAATGATGTGGATAAGAATTCGAAATGAACTAGAAAATAATTTGGTTTTAAATGGATAAAAATGAAGACAACAGTCATTTCGATTAAGGTTCTTAAAAAATTAGCACACTATTGCAATTTAATCAACGATCTGCAGTTTACAATCCTAGGGTTCTGGGCATACATAAATTTCAAGGTTCTAAGTTTTGTGGGTCACACATTATAAGCAAGGTATATAACATAACTACCAAACAGAAAAAAGAATGCTGTCATGGACTGTTATGTAGATATTTTTGAGCAGTACAGTTTAATTATAGTTTAGTACCTTAGGGAGCACAACGAATAAGCTTTGTCGATGCAAATGAATGAATGAGAAGAGAATACGTTTATATCATATGGTCGACCCCACAGTCACTTTTAGAGTTTTGTATTCACTGCAAAAATGATGAAAATGGTGACTGCGGGAAACTGTAAAACATAAATAGATGTTATCACGACGTTTTATGTACAGTACATGTTTTTGGGTGCTTGTAAACACACACATTGCCCTACTAGAACATTTCAAAGTGTGAATTACTTTTCTTTTCACCCGTAGAAGAAAATACATAAACAAATTAATTTTTGAAAGATTTACCTTTATATTTAAAAAAATAGGTGATACTTCTTCCTGTAACTTCGATTTGCTTGTTCTCCTGTCACGAACTTTGTTGGAATTTGTTCTTGACAGTGAGTGGGCACATTTACGTTCTTTGGAAGGGCATTGTTCAAACAAATATAATTTTCGCTTGTTGTCGCTGTAGTGCATAGTTGGTTTGGAATAAAAGAGCGCCGTCCGCACTTTTTTCACTGAATTCACGTTTGACTTGGTCGGATCTTTGTCCTTTTCTACTGGTGGTGCATCCAAATTGTTCCATAACATTACTTCTTGAGTTCAGTGAGAGTGCGGCAGTACCTATACAGTTATGGTTGTTCTTGGCAAGGTATTGCACCACAACAGTTATAATTTTTCGTAAGATTTTCGTAAACGAGGGCCCACCAGAGTGAATTGCTGATGGCTATGAAACCTGGGATCCAACCTTATATAATTGTACAAGTGATTTGGGAAAGTCAGTTTCACCCCTACTGTCGTCCTCTGTGAGAACTTATGCAGCCAACTGGCACTGGTTTCAGTATAAATTGGATGTAAATTACGAGGATAATTCTTATGAAAATCTTAAAAGTTATATAAAATTTCTAGAAGTTATATGATAAGGTTGGTAGGTGGCGGCAGTGTTCTTTGAGGTTCAGAGAGTGATCGACAGATCGTAGTGCGATGTTAGATGCAGGAGAAGGCGCCACTGTCCACAAGAAAGATGGCCAGCCCGCTGTCAACATGCACCGAGATTGAACAGGTATCTGTGAAGCTTTTTTGTGTAATGAAACTATCAAACCAATCGAAATTCATCGCAGAATGACAGCGCAGCACGGTGACTGTCGTTGCAGCAAGTGTACGAGTGGTGTAGAAAGTTCAATAGCAGTGTAACTTCTGTGGAAGATGCTCCAAGACCGGGGAAGGCTCACTGCATAATGACGGTCCTGAATAATGCATTAGTAGAGGAGTTTGTAAAGGAGAACAGACATGTAACTCTGAACGAAATAGCCACAAGTTTGAATATAAGTATCAATTCAGTGGAAAATATTGTGCACAATGTACTGCACTTCAATAAGGTGTCTGTTAGTTGACTGAAAGATCGTCCTGTTGATGACGATGAAAAACTTGTCATCGTTTCTACATGGAAGGTGATGCATTTGTGGGATAAACCATTAGAGACGGTTAGACTTGGGTCGACTATCTCCAAGGTCAAGGTCAAGCTGTGAATGGCGCCACAGCTCATGATCAAACCAAAAAATTATACACTCAACTGTCTGCTACAAAAACTATACTATTTGTTCTGTGATGCAAATGGGGTATTACAAGGATAGGGGAGTGAAGGTAACCAGTTATTCTTATTCAGAAACGGTGAAAAGTCAACTGTTCCCTGCAATCAGGAGCAAACGACAAGGACTTTTAAATGGGGGAGTATTGCTACAGTGTGACAATGGACACCTGCATGCAACCCATCAGACAATTGAGACTATTAACGAAATTAAATCTGAATATCTGTATTCAGGAAATATGCCTGCTAATGACTTTCATCTGTTAGGGGCACACAAAGAAGCAATGGGAGGGATTCATTTCAAAATTGACAAAGATGTGAAAACTGTGATGCATGTCTGGCTACACACATGATCAAAAGAATTATTTCATCACGGTATCTTCCCACTTCTGAAGCGGTGGATTTCGTGGATTCAATACCAGGCAGACTATGTCGAAAAATGACATTTAAAATCTTTTATGTCCATCCTTTTGACTTGAGATCTTTGGGACCACGGCTGTCCACTACTGTAAGAAAATGAAATGCCTTCTGCTGTCCTTATGACCTTGTTTATTGTGAGTTGCTAGTTGATGGTTGGAGTGCTGACACCATAGTTTACAGTCTGTGTAAACCAGTTATCTTGGCCACTGATGCAAGGTATGTATCGACTGTGTTAATACTTAGCCTGAAGATGGCTCATTGAAGGACAGAAACTGCTAGCTACACAATAAATAAGATCATAAAGATGACTTTAGGCATTTCGTTTTCTCATAGTTGTCAGTTTTTGATCATTATTACAATTAAAACATTACATCATTTTTAGGTTTTTCTGTTGAATCACCGTCGTATAATATCAACATGTAATACTGTCCAATTAAGTAACAGAATTCAATTTTTCTGTACTTTATTTTCCCTTTTATACAGATCAAAGTAGCCAACATGAGCAGCAGGCATAGAGATGCTGGCCAACACCACACATCTGGAACTGCAAAGCATAATCAAAAGAGAAAAAAGAAAGAATGAAACGTTTATATAAAAAACATGAAAGCTGTTTGAATTTTTTAATGTTCAGAATGACATTATCTAATCTAAAGAAATTGAAGCAGTAAATATAGAAGTTGCACGTCGTATCAATGATGTAGTTATGCCCACTATAAAATATTTATTAGAATCTGCACTTCTTTCCAATATAACCACTTTTTCTTTAAGTAATACTGTAGCCAAACCGACAACAAGTCCTCCCAATGCAGGCACATCGTCTTTCAACCAAAGAGAAGTTAAAAGCGCATTAAGCTCACTCGCTCCTGAGGTGTCTTCTTCCAAGCAATGAGCAGTGCAAAAGGTATTACATGCTTCTGATGTTATTACAAATTCTACAAGCCATAACCGAAATGAAAGGATATTAGAATCTAACGATACTGCTGATCGAGAAAACTGGATTGCAAGTGGAAATAGGGAAGTGTAACAAAAATAAACCACAAATCTATCAAAAGTCATTTTTGAGGTATAGACATCAACTAACGAAGAAAACTCAGGTTAGAGAATGAATATAAAGGAAAACTTTTCTGTTAGTTTGTGAAGTTGGAGATTCTGCCATTTTGTGACAGTTTATGAAAGATGGATTAGATAAATGGAAGAAGGCGAAATTTTGTTGAAAAGGCTTTGAATCATATTGAAACTTCTGTATTGTTCTCTATTATTAAACAACAATGTTCATAACTTCCTAAGCTTGTTTTGTTTTTGACATTTCATGACTCCTTTACATTTTTCTCTATTTTTTACCAGCTTTATAAGCATACATTTTTGCTCTCAAGCCACAAAATTCTTCCAATATACTTCCATTATACTCGTCTTTCAAATATCCTACAACTTTCTTGTTTACTTGTGGAATACCATAAATATTGTTTTGAGGATAATCACTGGTATCAAATTTATCAATCACCGATTTCAAATCTTCATAAAAATCATTAGTTAGTATATTATACATAACAAAATTCAATATCTTCTAGATATTTTGGTTTCATTATCCTATAATGAAAATTATACATCAGTTCTTTAGTTAAATCAAGTATACTCATGGCAATGTAGATTGGTTTATTAAACTGATTTTTGTCTTATTCATATCAATAGTAGCAATATTTTCAATAAATATAATTCTTGCTTTAAAGTTTGGCTTTCCTATTAATTTATCACACTAGTTTCATGTCCACTCGTTTTCTTATATTTTCCATTATCTTGCAAAAGGCCGAATTATCATCACTTTATAGTTATCTTTTTCAAAATTATTTTTGGCTTTAGGTCTCATTTCTGTGTCCTCAATCAATATGATTGTTTAAATTTGAAAATTAGCTTTGTCTTTTAAAATTTTGTTCCTAATGATAAATACTCTTAAGGTTTCTATTATTAACTACATATTTATTTATATCATTCAGAGTAGCCAACAACTTGCTTTCTTTAGTTCCAGTGACAGTTGAAGCAGTCCTGGTACAATTTTATTTTCAGGAGAGAGTGGTAAATCTTTATGTAAATCATGTAATTCTTTTGGATATTCTAAATCTACTTCGAAAATATTTACAATTTTATCAGTATCTCTTATTTTTGTACCAGCAAAAGTATCTGAATTATCCCATTCAATTCTCCATAAGGTAAATATTGACTCATAGTATAACCATACAAATTATTTGCATCTAAATATGATGGATAACTTGATACCATTTTACAATCAAAATCCTTCATATATTTATTATTTCCTGTAACATATCATTTACTACACTGTGATGTTCCTCTTCTTATTCCCTTTTCAACCATTAAAATCATATTATTATCACATAATAAATCAAGCAGTTGCTTAGTCATTTTCAACATTGCATCCCAAGATAATTGTGGTACACTAAAATATCAAGATGAACCAAGATAATATGCTTTTTTAAACGTTTTTCTAAAATTTTCAAATACATCATACATTAACAATACATCAGTTTTAAGATCAGAGCGTGATATTCACCAAGATTTTTAATATTAATTTCTTCCAAACTATTTTTGCATGTTTATAATATTCATCACTTATTTCACAGTCATTTAGTTTATTCTGAAGTTCTTCTTTTGCTGGTCATTGTGTCTCTTCAACTTCTATCCAATAATTCATGTACTCATATAGATATACATCTTTTCTGATAACTAAATTGAATAATGCTTCTGGGATAATTTTCTAATGTTTTTTATTTAATCTTTTTTCAAATTCAATGAAAGTTCATGAAATGGAGAAGAAATAAATTGAAGAGTGTGAACAAATCTTATTTTAAAACTTTCTTCTCTCTTGCCAAAATTAATATATTTGTCTTCAATGTATTTGTATTCAATCTATTTCTCTCTTATGTTAACCAAGAGTTTTCACAAACAGGTTGGAATCGTAACCTGATAACATATGTAAATAAATTGGTAAAAACTTGCATGTTTTAAATGTAAATTTAACTTATTACATAATGGATTTATATATTTTCCAGCGAAATGGAAATGACAATAAACCTTTTTCACTTTTGGTGGATAATAAAAGTTACACAATGTACATTTTTTCAGTCTTGCATATCTGGATGTTCTTCAGGATATGATGATTTCATTTGATGAACTTCATAATAAATTCTTCCAGTTTCTTCAAAATCTCTTTTAAAAATTCTATAATTTTTATGACAATGTGGTCCTCTATAAACAACATGATCTGTACAGTGGCAATTTACGTATTAAATATAACAACAGAATCCACTTGGTTCATGTCTCTGATATTTTATTTTGTATGATTTTTCTGGATTCATTGGCAGTTGTTCATCTTAAACTGTAAACTGTCAAAATCTGCATAAATAACGAATGGAATTTTCTGTGTATGTTGATAATTTTTAAAACTTACGTAGGAACATTTCTCTGTCATTTGTATTTTTAGTAATTTGTTAATTAAACAGCTTGATGCGAGCTTATCTACTTTTCTTTGCTAATTAAATGGATTAAACACATATCACAAATAAATTCTGCTTCTTCATGTTTTTTTAATGTGACTCAAAATAAGCGTAGATAAATTTTTGTACAAGAATAGTGTGAATTATTTCCTTTCTTGAAACTAAGGAGATTTATATAATTCTTGTTCTTACTTTTTGTAATTTTTAATGGATACACTTGATAGGTTTCATCAAATGAATAAACGTAGATAGATACCTTAATTTTAAGTTCAATTTTTTTAATATGCTAAACCACTACAAGTAACTCAGAGTTTACAAGTTTCTGATGGATATGAAGACCAACATTTTGTTTTTCAAGATTCTTTCTGAATTTTTTTCTATAGGATGTAACACAGATTTTATATCCCACAGAAAACATTTTTGATCTTTATTTTTACATTAATACATATTTTTTTATTTTTTCGTTTTATGTGGTAATTGGATGGAAGATAACCCTCTCAATAGAACATATCTGTTAATTCGTAGTTCTTTTTATTGTTCTGCATGAACTGTGTGCTTGAAAAAATCACCAATTGTTGATAAAATATTTTGTTTAGCCAGCTCTGTCTGGAACCGAAATTCCATTATATTTCTATTTGTCTACATTTGATACTCACAAAAAGGTCTTACAGCTATTTTCGATACATGATATATTCTTATATTGTCTTTTGCGGTTTCCATAACTTTCGGATTTACTGCAGTTAAGAAGTGATTAGGTTCCATTGAAATTATGTTTCTTTTTTCAAACTTTATACTTTGTAATCTGTTTTCAAATGCAGTACCAACTAGATAATCTCCAACTGTTCTTCCTTCTCTTGATTTCTTACATAAATATGTATAAAAATGATATAATATTTCTTTATTAGTTTTTTTTGTTTCACAAACATATTTGTAGTAAATGGGTGTATTTTTTCAGTGTTTTATTTTCATTAATTCTAGGTTTTTGTTTCATAAACACATCAGTAGCAAATGGAATTACTTTGTTAAATTAATTATCTTCATTTTAGCTCTAGTTTTTCCCTCAAAGATGTCACTTTTAATTTTAAGGTGAGGTAATTGCTTTCTTTGACTTGCTCTTTGCAGATTTAAATTTGTGACTTGATGTCTCTTAATAAGCCTAATTAGATTGGCTTTATATAATTTACTATATCCTCTTAATTTATTTCTTTTATAATAATCATGAAGTTGAATAACTATGAATCGCTCCATTTGGCCTTTCTATTTATTGAAAAAAAAATTCATTAGATTTTATAAACATTATCTTTCAAAATTCGTACAGCAAGAATTCTTTTAGTAGGTATTTAAGTAGTAAGTACGAGATAATGGTACTTTCTTTTTTTCATATATTCTAAAACTCGTTTTTTTACATTTTTTATTATAGTTATCTTTATGTGAACGATTTTCATCTCTTGACGAGCTGTACATTTCTTTCCACAGTATTAGTTTCTTGTCTTTCTTCGTTTTCCATTGACAATAACATTTTCAAATGTTCTTCACCCAGAATTTCACATACACAAGGAATTACATTATTCTTGTAATTTTTACATGATATTCATTTATACATTGTCTATGCATCGTTTTATACCCATCTTTTGTATATTTCTGTGAAGTAAAATTATCAGTTCACTTCTCTGTATTACAACTTTTACTGGATTTGACACCACAAGACTGCTATGCTTATTTTCTTATTGTTGGATTTGTGAACAAGTAAGATTCTCTGATTTTTGTATTGTACCTTTCAATACATTTTTGCATTATGCTATACTGTTGTACATTTAATACCGAATAAAGAAAAAAAACCTTACCAGCTCTAGCTATTTTCATTGTAAATTAATTATATTCCTAAAAAGGACTGCCCTTGGAAAAATACAACAATGAATTAAGATATCTCAATGCAGAATTTATTCTGGTAGACAACCCTGAAAATTCTCTAGTTGTAACTCCTCTTGAGTTATATGTATATTACATTCATCTAATTTCACATAGAAAAGTTCATTAAAGAATAAAAATGTTATAACTGTAGACTACACCATTTAATAAAAAGTTTTGAGATAATCCTGTACTAGACATTGACATACAGTTTTCCAGAATTAACTGTAATGTTTGTAAATTTGCCATAAATATATTGTGTACAAATAAAGCAACTTCACCACTTGGTCTTTGATATATCCCATTTATATTTTATAAATCATGAGGTAAAATTTTTAACCAATTAGTTCTTAACTGTGGATGCGTACTGTTATTTATCCATACCCATTTCTGAAAAAAATATACAGAACTTCATTCATAATTAATAACTCATCAAATTTATTATTTTCATATAGTGTTTTAACTGATTCATTTAAATTAGCTGTTGGTAAATCTGGTTTAGCTTTTGATATAGTCGTTTGTGTTGATATGTTTTATGATATAAACTTTGTTTTTGAGTGGCATCGTGGTGAACTGGTTATCTGACCAGTGTACCATGCCAATAGTTACATTAGGGGCGAATAGGAGTCCGTGACTTCATCAAGGTGTAGGGAGAGTTTGATTGGCAAAGGTCAATCTAGATAGAACAAGAGTTATCTTATTTGTGAGCAGCGATCGGCGCAGACAGCAGTCATTGCAGCTTGCGGTTTTGTGCGGTACAGCTCTTGCGATATTGTGTGCTACAGCTCTTGTGAGCCCCATATTTCCTCCACAACAGTACACTTCAATTCATTTCACACACGATAGCCTCGACCATACCTAGCAACATTCTAACAGATAATTATTCAAGTTGAGTAGGTGCGGCTCTCAGCCATTCTGCCAAGTCAATAACAATCTTAAACTTTGTATAGAAATTTCATTAGTGGATCCTATCCTTAAGAGGTAACTTCACATTCCAAAAAGAACCTAGAAATAACTTGTTCAGTTCATAACTAAAAGTGCCATGGTGATTTCTCAAAATTTTTGCTAAATAAATAATAATTTTCGTTAGTTTCATGTTTTTCTTACACTAACTAGCACTACTCCAGTACCCAAGTATCCCACTAGTTACGTAAGAAATTTTGTGAATTTTTGTGTCATTTCCTTACAGTGGACGACTACAGAAGACATTTATTACTGAAAGTTTTTCAGGCATTTCTCTTTAGAACGTTAGGAGCGTCTGTCTGACTTACGTAGTAGTGTGGGGGTGGAAACTGCATCTTGCAGGAGCCACAGGGCAAAAGGTACATCTGATTAATCCATTACACAGAATGGCAGAATAGCACCCACATGCTCACAGAAAATGGCGACCCTGCAGGATAGGTAAAATAGGTAAGCTACCAGGATAGGAAAGTGTCAGGATAGATAGGTACAGCTGGTCGCAGCAGTAGCACTTTGAAGAACTTTCTTCCATGTATTGAATAGCTATTTGCAAAGATTGGGATTAGAATAGATACAGGTATTAAAGAAAGCAGAATTGTAGGGAAAAGGGCGTGTGTTATTGTGTTGGAAAATTTTGCATTTTCTTACGATTTTTGTGTAGCTGTTAGGGCATAGGATTTTGAGGTGATAGGCACAGACGTAGAGTGACGCAGAGACACAGTGTGACACAGCATCATATAAGTTAGAATTAAGAAATAACATTTTTCTCCCTTTGCAAGCGCACAGGTGGAGATTGGAGACTGTAGCAGAGCAGAAATAGCCAGCCCACGTAGGAAATGGCAAAGATTAGAAGCGAAACGAGCCCAGGAAACGCGTTTGTTCGCCGCATATTCAGGGACAGAATACGTGTCAAAACAGTCAATGAACTGGCAGTTAGCTAACGTTCAAAGAGAAGTAGACAGTGAGGAAGAGGGGAAACATTTAGAATACGCGAACCTATCGTACACATTCTAAATGTGCTCCAACGGTAGACACAGGATTTTGCGGAGTTACGAGCGCCACGAAAAGGTTCTGTAACAGACGCAACTCCACCTGCAAACACAAGACATACACAACAGAGAGGGCAGAATGCGGAGTTGTTCAATGACAAACGCAACTAGTCCTCAACACAGACAGCAAGGGTTATTGCAGTTATCAAACTTAGAAACGCCACAGCATAGCCCATTAAACGACGTAACTGACCGAGTGGAAATTAATAGATCGAGAATACATAGTTCAGCAGAAGGTAGTGTTACAGGACAAGACGAGATCATGGAGATGTTACAAAAAATAAACGCTAGTATGACGAAACAGAATCAGGATATTAATATACAGATGACAAAACAGTATCAGGAATTGAATCAGCAATTGAAACAGGATAATCAGAACTTGACACAGGAGATAAAGACACAGATTCAACAGGTTAAAATTCAGATGGAAGAAGGGATTGCTAGAATTGAGCGTCAGATCACTCACATAAACAAAGACGCGAAAGAATCTAGAGAAATAATTCAGATACTAACACAAGGTCAGCAGCAATTACGCACTCACGTGGACGAGGTCCAATTGGACATTGTAAAAGTTGACAAAAAGGTGGAACATTTTACGAAAAAAGCCACTCGAACAGCAATACAAATTTCGGAAGAATAAGCAATTCAAAGCAAGGTCACAGAGGTTGCACTGAAAAAATATGATCAACGGATAAACAAAATAGAATTTAAAAACAAAGATCAGTTTGAAAAGCTTCGAACAGAGTTGATACAAACTATCGAAGAAAGGATCGAGACCTATTACAGCTGTAGCGAAACAACTAGCACGTTAAGCATTAATGCAATACACGAACACGCGCTGTCTAAGAAAGTTCAAGTAGAACCAAGGCTAGACGTAACACTCGTGGAGAAATCGAAACAGGAAACCCCGATCAAAGTAATACATGACATGCCACAGGACCAGGCACAGTATCTAGAAAAACGCAACACATAAATTCAGCCGATACCAATCGAAAGACGGGCAAATGAACCAGTAAATCCAACAACACAACACAATAGCAGCACAGGTACTATACCGCGAACGACGAGGATAGAAACACACCAACAACACTTTTGTTCACCAATGATACGATATGACTCGGATATGAGTCAGGAAATTGAGAATAGGCAGACAGGCAGTAGATTACCAGAGAATAAACACGACGACACAAGCAGTGGCAGATTATTTGAGTCCATGAATCAACCACAAAGCGGATTTATGAGTAGATATGATACAGACCACTTCCTTACAGTTAGAAAATTTCAGCATTTCAAGGACGAAGGTGGTAGCTTGCATGCACGCACATTCATCGACCAGTTTCAAGCAGGCTTACCAAACCACTAGAGCGTAGCTCACAAACTTGACTTCGTTTGTGTACACATGTCAGGGACAGTAGCAGAGGTGATGCAAAAGACTGCGGCTTGCTGTACGTCTTACCTACAGTTCAGAACAGCATTTCTCGAAAGATATTGGTCCAAGGGGGCGCAAAACAAAACTAAATACGAGTTACTTCAGATGATACCATATGAAAATTCAGGAAAAAAAGGGTGATAAAATTCTTTGACACAATGGACAAAAAGAATCAATGCCTAGACAATCCATACAGTAACGGAGAGCTGATATGTCTATGTAGAATGAAATTACCGGTAAAGTATCAACAGGCGACAGTAGGAAAAAAATGAAAATACCGAAGAATTCAAAGAGGTTTTAAGGGAACTTGAATTTATGTTTAAAGAAGACGAGGTGAAAGAAAAAAGAAAGGAAAGGGACAGCAAAAGGAGAGGACTAGGAACGAATATTCCAATAGTAATAATCGTAATCCTAACAACAATAATTTCAGGCAATTTAACAGACAAGAACAGTGGCACAATGAAGATAATTGGCATGGAAACGATAACCAGAATAACTGGTACCGAAATAGGAACGGTAATGGACACTCATACAGTGGCGGATATGGGTTTAGGAATCAATATGCCAACGGTCAAGGGTACTTTGAAAGCGGTCACGATGTCAGAAACAGCAACTGGCGAGACCAGGACGCGAATAATTACTGAGGAAATTATGGTCCACAGAGACAGTAACAACACAGCAAAGAGAAACCAGAAGTAGAAGTTAGGCCACCGAATACTGCAAAACGTAAGGATTGACGTGAAAAATGCGGAAGGGGTTAGACAAGCTAACGTCCACCCTTACTTATACTAACCACTAAATAAAAGTTAAATTAATAGATCAACAAAATAACACATTAATTAAAAGAAAAGAGACACAATACACACTGACAATCTCTTGTAGTATCAAGTACACTGCAACATGCACACAAACAATGAATGGTACACAACAATTAAAAGAATGGAGAAGTGGTAGGACATAATTAGAATAAAGAAAAGAAATCATATATATACAATAATTTTTGCCACTATCAGAAAAGTTCTTGCATTATATAAAATGAGTTTTTTTTGTAAATAACAAATATATGTAAAACAAAAATTGTAAATTTTTTTACGCGTCAGAGGGACATCGCCGCCAACACCAATCACCAGCTCCCTTAACACCAGATGCTTCGAGATAGCGGCAGAGAGTGTACAGACATGTTGAGAAAGCACTTAGGGCAATAACAACAACATGAAGACCAACGCCACACTGGAAATACAGGTTGCAACCAGGTTGGACTTCAGGAGGACAACGCACAGCACAGACATTTCGTATGTGACGACACTGCTACACAACGGAAGAGCGTGGCGAGAATCATAACATGACGAGACAACAATGAAGGTACAAAAAATTACTAAGATCTACAAACTCATCAAGTAACATTTGGAAAGGCAGTAAGATCCAACAAATCCCATATCACTCCTACACTAAAATTCACATATTCCTAGGTTCATCATTATGACCATTTGATCGAAAAATATGAAAATCCATTATGTAATGAGTGTTATATATGGGTAGAATGTGTGAGTTTTGTGCCAATTTATTTATATCATTTTTCAGTATATGATTCGCATCTGTTTGTGAAAAAACTCAGTTATGATAACAAAGTAATAGTTTGAATACCAAACAACAAACACAAATATAAGAGAACAGAAAGTTTACAAATGATATTTATCGACACTTTTTGATTTATGGCTTCTTCACCTGGTAATGTTTCATCAAATTTGCAAGAGATCAAATGAAAAACGTTAGAAAATTTTCCCAGAAGATTTATTCGATTTACTGACCAGAAAAGGTGTATATCCTTACGATTTCATGGATTATTGGATAGAATTTGATGAGTATACAATTACTAGCAAAAGAAGAACTTTACAGTAAACTAAATGACTGTGAAATAAGTGATGAAGATTATAAACATACAAAAAAGTACAGAAAAAATTACTATTAAAAATCTTGGTGAATATGACGCTCTGATCTTAAAACTGATGTATTGTTAATGTATGATGTATTTGATAATATTAGAATAACTTTTAAAAAAGCATATTAACTTGATTCATCTTGATATTTTACTGGAGCATGATTATCTTGGGATACAATGATAAAAATGACTAAGCAACTGCTTGATGAAATGAGGACTAAAGCCAAAAATGATTTTGAAAAAGATTTCTATAATTTGATGAATAGTTCAGTCTTTGGCAAGACAATGGAAAATACAAGAAATCGACTGGATATAAAATAAGTGTCAGATGGAGGAAAATGTGATAAATTAATAGGAAAGCAAAATTTTAAAGCAAGAATTATATTTAATGAAAATCGTGCTACTATTGATATGAATAAGACAAAAATCACATTTAATAAACACATCCACATTGCCATGAGTACACTTGATTGCTCTAAGGACCTGGTGTATGATTTTCACTATAGAATGATAAAACCAAAATATCGAGAAAATATTGAATTTTGCTATCATGTTATGGACAGTTATATCTATAATATACAAACTGTAGAGTATTATGAAGATATGAAGATGATGATTGGTTAATTTAATACTAGTGATTATTGTTAAAATAATATTTGTGGTGCTCCACAAGTTAACAAGAAAGTTATAGGAAAAATGAAAGATGAATGCAATGGAAAAAAATGGAACAATTCTGTGGTTTACTACCAAAGATTTATACTTATAAAGATGGTGATAAGGTAGAGAAAAAATCTAAAGAAGTTAAGAAATGTATTCTCAAAAATAGAAAAACTTAGAAGATTATAGATTGTTTGTTTTATAGTAGAGAACAGCACAGAAGAAGTCATATCATTCGAAGTGAAAAACACCAAATGAAGACAGTTGAAATAAAGAAAAAAGCATTGAGCCTACATGGAAACAAAAAATATATTTTGGATAATATAACAGATACATTACTATATTTAAAAAAATTATTAAAAGATTTCTATATAAATGGAGAGACTAATCTAGAAGCCTAATGACATAAGTGCCTGGAAAGAGATTAAAAAAGTAACTGAGTTAGAGATAAATGTTTCATGTAATGTTACTGGAAGTGAATGTTTATATACACTCCTGGAAATGGAAAAAAGAACACATTGACACCGGTGTGTCAGACCCACCATACTTGCTCCGGACACTGCGAGAGGGCTGTACAAGCAATGATCACACGCACGGCACAGCAGACACACCAGGAACCGCGGTGTTGGCCGTCGAATGGCGCTAGCTGCGCAGCATTTGTGCACCGCCGCCGTCAGTGTCAGCCAGTTTGCCGTGGCATACGGAGCTCCATCGCAGTCTTTAACACTGGTAGCATGCCGCGACAGCGTGGACGTGAACCGTATGTGCAGTTGACGGACTTTGAGCGAGGGCGTATAGTGGGCATGCGGGAGGCCGGGTGGACGTACCGCCGAATTGCTCAACACGTGGGGCGTGAGGTCTCCACAGTACATCGATGTTGACGCCAGTGGTCGGCGGAAGGTGCACGTGCCCGTCGACCTGGGACCGGACCGCAGCGACGCACGGATGCACGCCAAGACCGTAGGATCCTACGCAGTGCCGTAGGGGACCGCACCGCCACTTCCCAGCAAATTAGGGACACTGTTGCTCCTGGGGTATCGGCGAGGACCATTCGCAACCGTCTCCATGAAGCTGGGCTACGGTCCCGCACACCGTTAGGCCGTCTTCCGCTCACGCCCCACCATCGTGCAGCCCGCCTCCAGTGGTGTCGCGACAGGCGTCAATGGAGGGACGAATGGAGACGTGCCGTCTTCAGCGATGAGAGTCGCTTCTGCCTTGGTGCCAATGATGGTCGTATGCGTGTTTGGCGCCGTGCAGGTGAGCGCCACAATCAGGACTGCATACGACCGAGGCACACAGGCCCAACACCCGGCATCATGGTGTGGGGAGCGATCTCCTACACTGGCCGTACACCACTGGTGATCGTCGAGGGGACACTGAATAGTGCACGGTACATCCAAACCGTCATCGAAGACATCGTTCTACCATTCCTAGACCGGCAAGGGAACTTGCTGTTCCAACAGGACAATGCACGTCCGCATGTATCCCGTGCCACCCAACGTGCTCTAGAAGGTGTAAGTCAACTACCCTGGCCAGCAAGATCTCCGGATCTGTCCCCCATTGAGCATGTTTGGGACTGGATGAAGCGTCGTCTCACGCGGTCTGCACATCCAGCACGAACGCTGGTCCAACTGAGGCGCCAGGTGGAAATGGCATGGCAAGCCGTTCCACAGGACTACATCCAGCATCTCTATGATCGTCTCCATGGGAGAATAGCAGCCTGCATTGCTGCGAAAGGTGGATATACACTGTATTAGTGCCGACATTGTGCATGCTCTGTTGCCTGTGTCTATGTGCCTGTGGTTCTGTCAGTGTGATCATGTGATGTATCTGACCCCAGGAATGTGTCAATAAAGTTTCCCCTTCCTGGGACAATGAATTCACGGTGTTCTTATTTCAATTTCCAGGAGTGTATTAGATACAGAGAAAAAAATTATTCTGAGCTTGATAATGAGTTTGAGATTATTTTACCAGATAGATATTCTAAATTAATTATTGATTTGAATGTTCAATTAATTGAAAACAAACAAATGAAACTGAAATTTATAGAGGAATGAAGAAACTTAAAAATAGAAATAATGAATTTCATCAAATTGAATTCATAATCTGAAAATTTTTCTCTCTATGATAGTGGATTTATTTACTCTTTATATTCATCATAATTCATTTTATTAATTTTCTTACATTAACCTTTTGTGTGTAACAAGTAATTTAAATGAAATTAAGTGAGTTACACCTGGAATGTGAATTATAGAGATCCATTTAGTAGGTTCTACAGAAGTTTTCATTTTCTAGTGAAGAAGCAAGTGGATCGAGGAAGAGGGCTAGAAAATGGAGACGGAGCTAGTACCTACTAAATGGATCTACTCATTTCCAATTTATCGGCTGTAGAACAACTGACTGATAGTGCGCTTTCTGGGCCAGTGGAAAGCTTTTTAAGGGTCTTGGACATAGGCCATACCTTTTAGCAACTCGCTTAAAGCTTACTAGGTTTTTAAAATGAGAATTGCACTGACATCAAAGAATGTCTTGGGCAAAGGTGTGACAGTCCCACTGCGATGAGTGGGAAGCACGCATTAAGAATATAAATTAATACACATAATAATTCCTTGCTTAGAACATTCACTAAACTTTGTTGCCAAGTGTGCTGTAGAATGCCGCACACAACCATTCTGTCTCTTCAATTCCATTGAAAGAATCTTTGCAATTTTTTTAAGCTTCCACCTGATGATGGGATTTTTTTCTGAAAGTATTGAATGAAACTCGTTGAAAATTCGTATTCTGAAAAGGTTATTGGGGAGTAGGTGGTTGGACCAAGTAGATACTATGAAGGTACTTGAATATGGTTTTACCACAATGAGGAAAGTTTTGGATGACAGGTATAATAACAGAGATCAGATGGCAGAGTGCCATTATCAGTCTTATGGACTAGACTTAAAGGTGGATAAATTGTAAATGGGATAACGACGATCACTTGGAACGAAATTCTGGTGCGCTAGTAAACAAATAGTGCTTAATTGGAGTGATCTGATCAAGAGCTTAACACCGGATATGCCCTTTATAAATCGTTATATGGGAATTTCAAGCAATGTGGTCCACATTTTAGGACAATGAAGCAAAAGCCAAAGTGCTGATCGGCTGTGGACGGTATAAGCAATAAATTTAAAGACTGTTGTTGTTGTTGTGGTCTTCAGTCCTGAGACTGGTTTGATGCAGCTCTCCATGCTACTCTATCCTGTGCAAGCTTCTTCATCTCCCAGTACCTACCGCAACCTACATCCTTCTGAATCTGCTTAGTGTATTCATCTCTTGGTCTCCCTCTACGATTTTTACCCTCCACACTACCCTCCAATGCTAAATTTGTGATCCCTTGATGCCTCAAAACATGTCCTACCAACCGATCCCTTCTTCTAGTCAAGTTGTGCCACAAACTTCTCTTCTCCCCAATCCTATTCAATACCTCCTCATTAGTTACGTGATCTACCCACCTTATCTTCAGCATTCTTCTGTAGCACCACATTTCGAAAGCTTCTATTCTCTTCTTGTCCAAACTAGTTATCGTTCATGTTTCACTTCCATACATGGCTACACTCCATACAAATACTTTCAGAAACGACTTCCTGACACTTAAATCTATACTCGATGTTAACAAATTCCTCTTCTTGAGAAACGCTTTCCTTGCCATTGCCAGTCTACATTTTATATCCTCTCTACTTCGACCATCATCGGTTATTTTACTCCCTAAATAGCAAAACTCCTTTACAACTTTAAGTGTCTCATTTCCTAATCTAATTCCCTCAGCATCACCCGACTTAATTCGACTACATTCCATTATCCTCGTTTTGCTTTTGTTGATGTTCATCTTATATCCTCCTTTCAAGACACTGTCCATTCCATTCAACTGCTCTTCCAAGTCCTTTGCTGTCTCTGACAGAATTACAATGTCATCAGCGAACCTCAAAGTTTTTACTTCTTCTCCATGAATTTTAATACCTACTCCGAATTTTTCTTTTGTTTGCTTTACTGCTTGCTCAATATACAGATTGAATAACATCAGGGAGAGGCTACAACCCTGTCTTACTCCTTTCCCAACCACTGCTTCCCTTTCATGCCCCTCGACTCTTATAACTGCCATCTGGTTTCTGTACAAACTGTAAATAGCCTTTCGCTCCCTGTATTTTACCCCTGCCACCTTCAGAATTTGAAAGAGAGTATTCCAGTTAACATTGTCAAAAGCTTTCTCTAAGTCTACAAATGCTAGAAACGTAGGTTTGCCTTTTCTTAATCTTTCTTCTAAGATAAGTCGTAAGGTCAGTATTGCCTCACGTGTTCCAACATTTCTACGGAATCCAAACTGATCTTCCCCGAGGTCGGCTTCTACCAGTTTTTCCATTCGTCTGTAAAGAATTCGCGTTAGTATTTTGCAGCTGTGACTTATTAAACTGATAGTTCGGTAATTTTCACATCTGTCAACACCTGCTTTCTTTGGGATTGGAATTATTATATTCTTCTTGAAGTCTGAGGGTATTTCGCCTGTCTCATACATCGTGTTCACCAGATGGTAGAGTTTTGTCATGACTGGCTCTCCCGAGGCCATCAGTAGTTCTAATGGAATGTTGTCTACTCCCGGGGCCTTGTTTCGACTCAGGTCTTTCAGTGCTCGGTCAAACTCTTCACGCAGTATCTTATCTCCCATTTCGTCTTCATCTACATCCTCTTCCATTTCCATAATATTGTCCTCAAGTACATCGCCCTTGTATAAACCCTCTATATACTCCTTCCACCTTTCTGCCTTCCCTTCTTTGCTTAGAACTGGGTTGCCATCTGAGCTCTTGATATTCATACAAGTGGTTCTCTTCTCTCCAAATGTCTCTTTAATTTTCCTGTAGGCAGTATCTATCTTACCCCTAGTGAGACAAGCCTCTACATCCTTACATTTGTCCTCTAGCCATCCCTGCTTAGCCATTTTGCACTTCCTGTCAATCTCATTTTTGAGACGTCTGTATTCCTTTTTGTCTGCTTCATTTACTGCACTTTTGTATTTTCTCCTTTCATCAATTAAATTCAATATTTCTTCTGTTACCCAAGGATTTCTATTAGCCCTCGTCTTTTTACCTACTTGATCCTCTGCTGCCTTCACTACTTCATCCCTCAGAGCTACCCATTCTTCTTCTACTGTATTTCTTTCCCCCATTCCTGTCAATTGTTCCCTTATGCTCTCCCTGAAACTCTCTACAACCTCTGGTTCTTTCAGTTTATCCAGGTCCCATCTCCTTAAATTCCCACCTTTCTGCAGTTTCTTCAGTTTCAATCTGCAGTTCATAACCAATAGATTGTGGTCAGAATCCACATCTGCCCCAGGAAATGTCTTACAATTTAAAACCTGGTTCCTAAATCTCTGTCTGACCATTATATAATCTATCTGATACCTACTAGTATCTCCAGGATTCTTCCAGGTATACAACCTTCTTTTATGATTCTTGAACCAAGTGTTGGCTATGATTAAGTTATGCTCTGTGCAAAATTCTACAAGGCGGCTTCCTCTTTCATTCCTTCCCCCCAATCCATATTCACCTACTATGTTTCCTTCTCTCCCTTTTCCTACTGACGAATTCCAATCACCCATGACTATTAAATTTTCGTCTCCTTTCACTACCTGAATAATTTCTTTTATCTCGTCATACATTACATCTATTTCTTCATCATCTGCAGAGGTAGTTGGCATATAAACTGGTACTACTGTAGTAGGCATGGGCTTTGTGTCTATCTTGGCCACAATAATGCGTTCACTATGCTGTTTGTAGTAGCTAACCCGCACTCCTATTTTTTTTATTCATTATTAAACCTACTCCTGCATTACCCCTATTTGATTTTGTATTTATAACCCTGTAATCACCTGATCAAAAGTCTTGTTCCTCCTGCCACCGAACTTCACTAATTCCCACTATATCTAACTTTAACCTATCCATTTCCCTTTTTAAATTTTCTAACCTACCTGCCCGATTAAGGGATCTGACATTCTACGCTCCGATCCGTAGAACGCCAGTTTTCTTTCTCCTGATAACGACGTCCTCCTGAGTAGTCCCCGCCCGGAGATCCGAATGGGGGACTATTTTACCTCCGGAATATTTTACCCAAGAGGACGCCATCACCATTTAATCATACAGTAGAGCTGCATGTCCTCGGGAAAAATTACGGCTGTAGTTTCCCCTTGCTTTCAGCCGTTCGCAGTACCAGCACAGCAAGGCCGTTTTGGTTAATGTTACAAGGCCAGATCAGTCAATCATCCAGACTGTTGCCCCTGCAACTACTGAAAAGGCTGCTGCCCCTCTTCAGGAACCACATGTTTGTCTGGCCTCTCAACAGATACCCCTCCGTTGTGGTTGCACCTACGGTACGGCCATCTGTATCGCTGAGGCACGCAAGCCTCCCCACCAGCGGCAAGGTCCATGGTTCATGGGGGGATTTAAAGACTATGCAAGCGAAATGCAAAGTTATGACCACTTCAGCAGCGCTACTACACTCGATGAAGTTGGAAGCAATCATACATCTGGAACACCACTCTTAAATTCAAGGTTTCTTGTCATAGTTGGTAAGGCACTGTATGCATTAGCCAAACATATGGAAGTGTACCATCAAGTGACTAGTCTGTTTGGAACACTTTGGTAAGTTAAGTTTTTAACATCTGAGCAATTTTGAAAAGAATTCCAAACACTGTCAGTCAGACGATTTGGAAGAAAGTGTAGATGATGAACTGGTGCAGTGTTCTGAGCTGTTCAAAATAGATGTGTCTGCTGCTATTGACAGCAAAAAGCATGAGCCCCTGGAACTGGAGTTTTATAAATTTTTAATGGAACATTCATTAGAATCATATTCCCGAAATGTAGAAATAGTCTTACGTATTTACTTATCTTTGGAGATAATCAAGTAGAGTAAAGATCTTTTTTTAGCATTAAAACGCAATTAAAACTGAGTTAAGGAACACCGTGGGACAAGAACTTCCAAACAACCTCACCGTAATCAACATAATCAACATAATTTGCTTCGAGACATTGATTTGACTAGTTCTTCAGTTTCAATATTTCATTGACAGGGAACAGAAACTTTATTTAAATTACTTAAAGCATTTATTAATGATTCTTCCAACAGCTACAGTATTTATTAGGCGACTGGATTCGAACCCTTCCAGATTCATTTTCAAGGCTCGCCTACTGAGGCTGCACTGACAGTGCCTTACCTTAATAATAAATTTCAAGTGAGAATATTGGTCTATAAATGTTTGCAGAATGAATGCCACAATTCCTATATGTGCGTTATAAACTCAGAACTATTAATAAGCGCTAAAGTTGCCCAAATTAAATCGATAACAATCTTCTTTTACAATGCTGTTTTATCTTATAGCCTCAACATTGAAGCCTAAAGCAAAGCAAGAGTCTCTTCTTCGTATTGGCTAAAGGCACTGCACTGGCTTAATTTGGCACTAACACACATTACCTTTGGTGCAGGAAAATTTCCTACACTCCCAAAAAATAATAACAATAATAATTATTTCTTGATGCACTCATATAAAAAAGCAAACCTACAGATGAGAAATAAAATAACTCAATTTTTGTTTGTTGCAAAACAGAATTTTCTGACCACTGAAGTAAAATTATTCAATATACATACTACAATTTAATCTAGTTACCAGGAAGCTACAGTACTAACATACTTCCAAGCGTATGTTGTGAAATATAAAACGTGTATCATCTTCCTTCTTACAGGCTTCGTTATATAAGAAAACTGTGATGATGACTGGTAGAATCTTTTAAATTACATATATTTGCCATATAGCATGTACTTATTTAAATGGTCTGACCTCTAGAAAAGGAACAGAGGAATCGCTCATATCTT
Organism: Schistocerca cancellata; assembly: GCF_023864275.1. Lineage (NCBI taxonomy): Eukaryota > Metazoa > Arthropoda > Insecta > Orthoptera > Acrididae > Schistocerca > Schistocerca cancellata. Next base: position 267,379,520 of record NC_064627.1, read on the forward strand.
TTATTATAATTCTCACTCACTGTGTGTGTGTGTGTGTGTGTGTGTGTGTGTGTGAAATGCCATGCAAACCAGTAGCAAACTTTATTATCAGGCACAGAAGGTTATAAAACCTATGATTTTTAATTGCACAAGGGTATCGGCATGGTATCACACAACTAAACACTAACGATTCACGTATGGGAATTATTATACTGCACATCAGAACAATCGTTCCTTTTCTGAAAATCTGTGTGGCAAAAATAACATCTTTAATATTTTTAATGATCTGGTTAAAAACATTTTTCGAATTGCAGAGGTAGGGTGAGAAAATAGCAGATTAGATACAAATAAATAATTTATTTTGATCAAATTTTGATTACTTCACAAGCACTGCTGGGATGATGTCGTCAAATTATTAATTATAAACGGCCCTTATCATGCATTGGCGCTGTTAATCACTTTCTTGAGCGTGAATATTGGCATGGGTAGTCCACGAGAGGTTTAGGATATGGAATTCAGAAATCTCTAAGGGAAAATCAAGTTTTTTTTCGTAATTAACGTTATTAGCAACAAGAAAGAAATCACATGAACTTCTATTCAGTATCTCAGGATAGGTAATCATTGTGATGTGAAAGAGGGAAGCTGCAGTAAATGGAAATCAAGTTCAGAGTCTTCCAGCAAAAATGCATTAAATTCCATAAATTCCGATTACAGGAAAATGCTTTGTTTTACTCAGGACAATTTGCTGTATCAGATAGAATTACGCTCCAACAGAAAATCGTTGCTTTCATATAAATATGGTGGTCAATATACACCAAAGGCCAGTTCATAATAATACAAAGAAAATTGCTAAGAAATCATAAGAAAATCATTAAGTTACACACACAAATACTAGCAATAAATTGGCGAAACCGATTTCTTAACTGAATGTTAAAGGACTTTCCACAATTTGAACAAAGCATTGGACACTATCACTCAAGTTAAAAAATCTTCATTGCAGTTACTCATTCTGACGAGTCAATACTTGAAAACTGGTAAATACTCATTATTAAAATCTGGGAAGCTGGCCACTGTGACCAAGCGGTTCCAGGCACTTCAGTCCAGAACTATGCTGCTGCTGCAGTCATGGGTTCGAATCCTGCCTCGGGCATGGATGTGTGTGATGTCCTATGGTTAGTTAGGTTGAAGTAGTTCTGATGTCCTCGGATGTTAAGTCCCACAGTGCTTAGAGTAATTTGAACCATTTGAACTCAGGGAAAATCGCTTAAGATAACAAACAAAAATGCTGAAGGAACGTGGTCTGGTCTGGATTAGAAATAAAGAATGATTACAGTTCAATGCATTTGACTGAAACTTAATCAGATAATACTGTGACTTAAACCAAAAAGCACTTTTGAGCACGAAATTAAGACAAGCAAGTGATTCCCTAATAGTAATGTACTTCTTATATTGATAAAGCAACGTGAATTTACATCAAAACTATGTTACAAAGAACAGTGATACTCACAGGTTGGTGGTAGGCACCAGGGTCTGAGAAAAATGGCCAACAGTCACCCCTTGGCGAGTAGATCTTATTTTTTCGTACGGTGGTTTTCGTTGCATGAACTGAAGAAGCGGAAAAACTCTGCATCAACAACAAGCTGTACTACTGGATGTCTATGGAGAATCCTAGTGATTTTGGTTCTGCCTTACTCTGAGGAAACGAAATTGTTCTGACTATACTCGATGCATTCAAATGCACACGTCCACTCACCAATACTTCACAGAAATTATTGAAGTGGAGATGAGGAAAGAAATGGAGTTGCTGATAACAAAGAACAGCATCTTTAAGATGTTTTAATAAGATAGTAAGACAAGATAATAGAACAAAATATGAAAGAGAGGCATAACACATCCCTCTCATAATACAGTGGATGATAAAAAGAGAACCAACTCTATTCATGCATTCCATTTGGATTAACATGTTTTTTAATGTCTGTCAACTGCTTTTTTCTGTTTACAAATGCTCATCTTATATAGATATATGAAATTTGTTGATATTTTAAGCATCAATCATGTTTCTTTTCATGTAATATTTTATTACATTTTTGCATTGTATGCAGTTAAGCACTGGGCTTCAGTTCTGAAAAAGTTCAATCATCTCATTGTTATCATTATTATGAGAATGTTAGTCACTTCTTAATGTGAAATATTAAAGATAACTACCTAATTTCAATTTTTGGCTGGTCTTTGTATAGCTATTCATTAACATTTATTGTTGTTCCTACCTGAAGTTTTCAAGTAAAATACCAACAGTTACTAATGACTGTAAGTAAAGCCTTTGAGATGACCTCATGTTGATATAATTCACACCTCATTCAGTGTTTACATGTTTCGTTTTTATATTTTGTCACAGTGACACAACCCCCACAATGCTCTGAACATGCAATAAATGTGCACCACATGATGATGAAACAATAGGTGATTCAAAACCAGTCATGGTAAATAGAAATCGAAGAACCACAAAAGGCGACTGGTTGCAATAATTTATAGAAGCCTTTTAAATAATTCTTTTTAGTAAATGATGCATTATTGTTGTGTTCAATTTACATCTGTGTATGCCAAGTCTGTATGCGTAAGTTAATACCAGAATGATCATTTTAACCTAAATTTTATTTGTTAGATTATTTTCTTTTAAATTTGGAAGGTTTTTTTTAAACAACTTTATAAAGTCCTTTGCTGGTTCCCTGCAGATCACATCACTAACCTGCTTCAGTTGAGAAGAACTGTTTTCGAACTGTGTCCGTTGTGCCAGCTTCACAATGGCTGGATCCAAGGCTGTGCTGAGCAGCAAACTGCTGTCCTTATTACTTATTGGTGGTGTTATCAGATATTTTTACTTCTATTCCAAAACCCCTTCATGTTCATAATGACTGATGTTTATTTCTGCTGACATGTGCAAGAAAAACATCTCCAATAATGACAGCAAAAAACTTTTGTTTTTGCTTTTCTGTGCACAATGTCGGGAAAGATTAGCCAGCTCCTGTAGAGACACAGCATTCCATCGGTGTTCAGTCCCCCAGCAAAAATATGATGGTTCAGGATGCCTATGAAGGACGATCTAGGTCTTAGAATGCCTGGACTGTACAAGATACCATGTCAGTCTGGCTGCTACCATGTCTGTCAAACGTTACACACAGTGGAGAAACGCCAGACGGAACACAAGTGGTGTTTACGCCTAAGCTATTCTGAAAAATCAGCCATGGCAGAAAATGCTTTAGAAAATTGACACAGAATTCTATACATTTTAACATCTGCCATTATGAGAATGAAGGGATTTTGGGATTACATTATCAAAGAAGTTATAGAAATAAAAATATCTGAAAACGGCAGCCAGCTAGAGTATCCAAGCAGTTCTAGGCGCTACAGTCTGGAACCGCACGACCGCTACAGTCGCAGGTTCGAATCCTTCCTTGGGCATGGATGTGTGTGATGTGCTTAGGTTAGTTAGGCTTATGTAGTTCTAAGTTCTAGGGGACTGATGAACTCAGAAGTTAAGTCCAATAGTGCTCAGAGCCATTACAAAATGGCATCAACAAGGTGGGCGGTTTGCAGCACACCTAAACAGGAACCTGACCGTCCTTAGTTTGAAGTGGACGCGACCGATGAGGAACGAAAACATTGCCATAATTGGCAAGGAAGACAGCATCAGTGATGTTACAGCCAGTAGCGTGGCTATATAATGCCATGGCGACACGGCAGTCATTTACAGCTTGACAATGGTTGAGGAGAGCTCAGTCGAAAGCTTGTGGGATTTTAACCTCCTAACGCGCCTGGAAGACCAATAAGATTTTATTATTTCGCAAAGACAACTGTTAACCAGTATCGATACATAGTGTAGGTTCTTTGAGTTCTCTCTCTCTCTCTCTCTCTCTCTCTCTCTCTCTCTCTCTCTCTGAGGCACTACCAGGCTGCATTTGTACCTTCCCTGAATTCTGCATGCATCCAAACAATGAGAGAGCTTGACAGTGAGATTTTAAGTGACTTAAAATTACACTTCGTTCCAGGTCGTCGAATGAGGAGTTGTGGCAGTTCAGAGATGGCAGCAGTCGATTGGAGATTTAGTCAGATCATTCCAGTTATTTGCAGTGATTCTTAATAAACGAAGTTGTGAATCATTTCGTTTTAGATTGAAGAATTTTAGCTCTAAAGTGTTTAGGAGGATGTGAGCTACGGTTCCTACAATGCTACATCCCATTGCAACATCGTCTTCCTGGGTGTATGTATCAGGTGGGAGACCTTAAAGACGTTTGGGGTCTTTGTGTTCGTTGTTAGTAGGAAGCTGGTTACTGGATCACGCTGTAGTCATTCAAGTACTATGCACTCAGTTTTGTCATTCTCTCTTGCACTTTAGGCTGTTCTCTGATTTGGTGGAAATCGCATATACAGAACGTGAATATTTGTGATTGCTATGATTTAGACTTTTGTCTCATGTGTATTGTGAATCCCACGTGGCTTGCATCCACTGCTGTTTGATCTGAAGGCAGTGTAAATGATTCATTTGATTTTGCTGCTACTTCTTTCTGCTTTCCTACATCATGTATTGGATGTTTATGCGGATGTATGGTGTATTCCTTGTCAGACGCCACCTTGTGCACACAAAGATCAGAAACGGAGCGAGTAAGAGTGTAATGTTCGGACTGCATACATCACAAGGCGCCACCGTTACAAGTACGTCAGTGGTAACGGGTTCTTTCGTCCCCATTCTAGTTCCTCGAGTATGAACAGTCTGAGAACTGTGGCGCTGCGGTCGCCTCGCACTCTTAGACTTTTTGTCTCTTCCTGAGGCATGTTGGAATGTAAGGCTAGTCGCGACTTGTTGTTAGTACTGAAAATGAATACATGATTTTGCTGCTGTAAAGTAACACTGGCAAGATGAAATGACCGATTGTCGGCATCAGATAAGCGTTAATGAAGCTATGTTATGTGAGAAAGTCGAGGGTGTAAAATGGTTCAAATGGCTCTGAGCACTATGGGACTTAGCATCTGTGGTCATCAGTCCCCTAGAACTTAGAACTACTTAAACCTAACTAACCTAAGGACATCACACACATCCATGCCCGAGGCAGGATTCGAACCTGCGACCGTAGCAGTCGCGCGGTTCCGGACTGAGCGCCTAGAACCGCTAGACCACCGCGGCCGTCTTGTCGAGGGCGTAAGACGAAAATGAATTTAACCCAAGCAAACAATTGCAAATGTGTTCCGTGAGAGCAGGAGTAATGTCTGGAATAATTTTCGCGTTATAGTTCACGTTTCGGACGAGAAACATACAAATTTCGTTCAGTGCAGATAAAAGGGTTGTAGTCTTCTTTATTACACCTCCACCATTAAAACAACATGTGTGCTGCGTCAAAGTAAAACTGGGCAGACAGCAACTTCACTGTTATATCCCTGCGACAAAAAAGAGCGCTATTTCTGTTCAAATGGTTCAAATGGCTCTGAGCACTATGGGACTTAACGTTTCAGGTCATCAGTCCCCTAGAACTTAGAACTACTTAAACCTAACTAACCTAAGGACATCACACACATCCATGCCCGAGGCAGGATTCGAACCTGCGACCGTAGCGGTCGTGCGGTTCCAGACTGAAGCGCCTAGAACCGCTTGCCCACCAGCGGCCGGCGCTATTTCTGTATTCATCTGATCATGGCAAATTGCGTTAATGGGCTAACAGCGAATTGAGTGGCTAATCATTCATTTCTGTAATTTATTTCAATAATTAATTACCGTTTAGAGATTGAACTTCATCCTCATGTCAAGTTTCTGGTAGTGTCGTTACAGACTCGATAACGCCTCGAAAGTGTGGACATGTCAACGTAATTTTTAGACATTCTCGGAATAGATATTAAATGTGAAAATAAATTTACAGTGGATTTCAAAAAAAGTATTTTCTATACAATTTTATGTATAGACAAGTCAATATTCCCTGCTAACCGACCAGTCGTACATTGGTATAGTCTGTGACAAAAGTCATGGAATACCTCTTAATATCGTGTCGGACCTCCTTTGCCCGGCATAGTGTAGCAAGTCAACATGTCGTTTGAAGTCCCTGCAGAAATATTGAGCCATGGTGCCTCTATCGCCATCTATAACTGCGGAAGTGTTGCCGGTGCACGATTTTGTGCATGAACTGACCTGTCGTTTACGACCCATAAATGTTCGATGGGATTCAGGTTGGACGATCTGGGTTGTCAAATCATTCGCTCGAACTGTCCAGAATGTTTTTTTCAAACCATTCACGAACAACTGTGGCCCGATGACAAGGCGCATCTTTGTTTGGGAACATGAGCTCCATGAATGGCTGCAAGTAGTCTACAAGCAGCTGTACATAACCATTTACAATCAATGATCGGTTCAGCTGGACCAGACGATCCAGTCCATTCCAATGTGACACAGCCCACACCATTATGGAGTCACCACCAGTTTGCACAATGCCTTGTTGGCAACTGGGTCCATGGCTTTGTGGAGTGTGCATCGCACTCTGACGCTACCATCATTTGACCAGGTCACGGTTTTTCAGTCGTCTAGGGTCCAACCGATGTGGTCACGAGCTAAGGAGAGGCGCTGCATTACGACCCTTTTCCATGAGGCACTCGCGTCGGCCGTCTGCTGCCACAGCCCATTAACACCAAATTTCGCCGCACCGTTCTAACGATTACATTCGTCGTGCGTCCCACATTGATTTCTGCAGTTATTTCATACAGTGTTGCTTGTGTGTTAGCACTGAAAAAACTGCGCATACGCCGCTGCTGTCAGTCGTTAAGTGATGGCCGTCGACCACTGCATTGTCGGTGGTGAGAGGTAATGCCTGAAATTTGGTACTCTCGGCACGTTCTTGACACTGTGGATCTCGGAATATTGAATTTCCTAACGGTTATCGAAATGGAATGTTCCATGCGTCTAGCTCCAACTACCATTCCACGTTCAAAGTGTGTTAATTCCTATTATACGGCCGTTATCATGTCGGATGTCTTTCCACGTGGATCACCAGAATACAAATGACAGCTCTGTCAATGAACTTCTCTTTTATACCTCGTGTGTGCGATACTACCTCTATCTGTATATGTGCATATGGCTATCCCATGACTTTTGTCACCTCAGCGTGTAACTTGCTTCTGTCACTTAGGCAGATATTTTGTGACATATCAATTTCCATTTGAGAATGAGTATAAAGCTGTAATCATAACAGTGTGAAGTAAATGAATAGCAGTTTACAGTTTAGCGACGGAAATTTCTTCAAAACCTTTGTGTATCTAGCGGCAATGTTGGAGTCCGTGGTTATACACTATGTGATCAAAAGTATCCGGACACCTGGCTGAAAATGACTTACAAGTTCGTGGCGCTCTCCATCGGTAATGCTGGAATTCAGTATGGTGTTGGCTCACCCTTAGCCTTGATGACAGCTTCCACTCTCGCAGGCATACGTTCAATCAGATGCTGGAAGCTTTCTTGGGGAATGACACCCTATTCTTCCCGGAGCGCTGCACTGAGGAGAGGTAACGATGTCGGTCGGTGAGGCCTGGCACGAAGTCGGCGTTACGAAACATCCCAAACGTGTTCTATAGGATTCAGGTCAGTATTCTGTGCAGGCCAGTCCATTATAGGAATGTCCTTGTCATGTAACCATTCCGCCACAGGCCGTGCATTATGAACAGGCGCTCCTTGGTGTTGAAAGATGAAGTCACCATCCCCGAATTCACTTCAACAGTGGGAAGCAAGAAGGTGCTTAAAACATTACTGCCTGTGCTGTGATAGTGCCACGCAAAACAAATAGGGGTGCAAGCCCCCTCCATGAAAAACACGACCACACTATAACACCACAGCCTCCTAGTTTTGCCGGCCGGGGTGGTCGAGCGGTTCTAGGCACTACAATCTGGAACCGCGCGACCACTATGGTCACAGGTTCGAATCCTGCCTCGGGCATGGATGTGTATGATATCCTTAGGCTAGTTAGGTTTAAATAGTTCTAAGTTCTAGGGGACTGAGGACCTCAGTAGATAAGTCCCATAGTGCTCAGAGCCATTTGAACCTCCTAGTTTTACTGTTGGCGCTACAGACGCTGGCAGATGACGCTCACCGGGCATTCACCATACCCACACCCTGCCATCGGATCGCCACATTGTGTACCGTGATTCGTCAATCCACACAACGTTTTTTCACTGTTCAATCGTTCAGTGTTTACACTCCTCACACCAAACGAGGTGTCGTTTGGCGTTTACAGGCGTGATGTGTGACTTATGAGTAGCCGCTCGACCATGAAATTCAAGTTTTCTCACCTCCCACTTAACTGTCACAGTACTTACAGTGGATCCTGATGCAGTTTGTAATTCCGGTGTGATGGTCTGGATATATGTCTGCCTATTACACATTACGAACCTCTTCAACTGTCGGCGGTCTCTGTGAGTCAACAGACGATGTCGATCTGTACGCTTTTGTGCTGTATGTGTCCCTTCAGGTTTCCACTTCACTATCACATTGGAATATGGAACATGGGCCTAGGTATGTTCAGGAGTGTGGAAATCTCGCGTACAGGCGTGTGACACAAGTGACACCCAGTCACCTGACCACGAAGTCCGTGAGTTCCGTGGAGCACCCCATTCTGCTCTCTCACGATGTCTAATGACTACTGAGGTCGCTGATATGGAGTACCTGGCAGTAGGTGGCAGCACAATGCACCTATTATGAAAAACGTTTGTCGTTGGGGGTGTCCGGATACTTTTGATAACACAGTGTTCTTCCGAGCTCGTGCACTCACTCTCCTTTCTGAGTCGAGTCCACTTGCTGGCAACAAAAGGTTAGGTGTCGAGTGGGCTGCGGCAGAGACTGAAGAGTAAAATGTACGGACCCCAGAGACGGCGAGTACGAAGAGACGTCACAGGACTAGCTGACGAGTTTAAAAGCGAGAATACGAAGCTCATTTCAGATCTCTAGTGCATACCTTTTGCAACTGATATTCATTTACTTCACACAGTTTTGATTATGGCTTTATACTCATTTTCGAATGGAAATTAATATGTCACAAAATATCTGTCTAAGTGACAGAAGCAATTTACACGTCATATAGCATAGATAATCAAATAAATCATTCCATATACTGTTTTCACCTACTAATAGTAAGAAATATCTCGTATTACGCTAGTATAAATTTCAGCTGTAGAGGTAAGTTTTGACACTGGTTCCGCTTGCAAAGCTGCAATGGCAGAGTTTCTCTGCAGTGGGTATATGCTCATGTCTCCACGAAATGACTTGCACAAAGCTTGGTAGTAGCCCTTTTCGCATTTCGTAACGCTTATACAAATTTAATCTTTCAAGTTGCGTAATTATTCAAATGTTTTGGAGAAGCGTTATCAACAACTAACCAATTTCTTCTTATAGCATCGTTACTATAACCAAGGGTCACGATTCCGTTGCACTGTATTTGACTACAGACTGAAAATTTGTTCTCTCTTTAGTGCTATTCACATTAGCCCACCCTGTTCCCTATTTGATGTTCATGTATACGAACTATGCCTGTCAATTACTAGTAGCCTGATTTACTATAAGTGGGTGCTGATGCGAGTATTCCTTTTCCTGTTCTCGAAGTCAGACTCTTACATAACTGATTACTAGGTCATGGGTTTATTGATAACAAGCCATAGAGTCGCTAAATCAGGATTTTAAGAGACTACTGGTTATGGTAGTCCAGTTTCTAAAACAGTAGCTCCCTTCAAAGTTTCCAAGAGTAATGCTTAGTATGCTGATACCTCTTCCAGAATGAGCCTGGACTCGCATTTGGGAGGACGACGGTTTTAACTGCATCCGGCCATCCTGATTTAGGTTTTTCCCGTAATTTCCCTAAACAGCTTCAGGCAAATGAAGCACGGCCAACTTCCTTCCCCATCTTTCCCTAATCCGATGGGACCGATGACGTCGCTGTTTGGTCCCCTCCCCTAAATCAGCCAACCAATCAGAACCTGCAAACTCCATTTGCTGTTTGGTCGCTAAATATCCCGTCCTGACAGATAGCTCTGGCTCCTCCATTGTGCTCTATCTCCGACTCGGTGACCAACAAACAAGCGTAATTCTCTCCAGCAATTACAGTTGCGTTCGGTAATTCACTCGAAGGTCATTGTCTGAAAGGCCATTGCTCAACGAAAAGCATTCTTTCCTATTTTATATACGTTAACTCACTCGGAGGTCATTGTCTGAGTGACCAATGCTCAACGAAAAGCATTCTTTCCTATTTTATATACGTTAACTCACTCGGAGGTCATTGTCTGAGTGACCAATGCTCGACGAAAAGCATTCTTTCCTATTTTATATACGTTAACTCACTTGGAGGTCATTGTCTGAGTGGCAATTGCTTGACGAAAAGCATTCTTTCGTATTTTATATACGTAAGATCCACTTGTACAAATGCACTGCAAGCTAACTCGGAGTATTTTTGACCAGACTAAATAAAGGCGTATTGAAAGTTACAGTGACTTTTTCAGTGTAGTTTCACAACTAAACTAGACAAAAGCTGTTGTTATAATTGTTGGTTTTTGAAGAGAGTAGGAGGTGTGGCGATTTTTTCTTTGCGGGTTATCGCTTACATGTAAACTGAAAGAAGCAGAAATTAAAAAGAGTTGCAAAGACGAAAAAAAACGAGAGATAAGAAAATGACAAGCCAATCATAAATCAAGCTGAATAAAATCAAGCTGAGGCCGTCTTCATGTTGCTGATGTATAGAAAAGAGCTCATTTTAAAAGTCTTTGTGTATGTGTATTTGCTTTTGGTGCAAAGCACGGGTCTACATTTACTTTGTGGACTTGACAGGTTGTGTGCCATTGAATATACAGCGCTAGCGATACAAAAGCGATGATACCTGTTTATATGACTGTCCGTAGTTCCGATTGTTCAGTACAGTGTCCCGCAGTTCTTCGTTTTGACAGTCTATTGACGTTTATGCTTCAAGCAAATTCTGCAAGCCATTATCTAATGAAATCGTGCAAGTGGTCTGGGTACTGTGTATGGTAGAAAGGACATTACTGCTACTGTAATAGCTAATACGCTATAGTACTACGGCTCATAGAGTAACACAAGGAGGTGAGACATTGATGATATTGCATCACTGGGTACGACATGTTTGAATTTGTCTAAAAGTCCTACTTGTGATTTCACTTTACTGGAGGTAGTCACAGGAGTTGCACATTCGTCTACAGGTGTGTCAGCGTTACAATAATGTGTTTACATTTTACAAAGTCGGCTCTTAAATTTCGTCTCGTTTTCTCTGCTTTATACGGCTTGTGGCAAGTGTGTGGACTAGCACCACTTGAAGAAAATATGGCTCGAAAGTTGGGGGGTATTCGGGGACGCTTGTTGATATCGCAGAACATAAGAAACCTTCCTGCTCTCTGGTTCATTATTACTCTCTTTACGTCGGTGTATGCTGTGTACTGCCGTCGTGACGTGTACTTTCACAGACACGAAGCTACAGTGCTCACATATTTCGTCGTTAACGTGTTGGGAAAAACCACGTTACTGCTGATATTGGGAAAATGCGCAATGACGGAGTTGAGGAAGCTAAGAGATCTCTTCATCCTTCTGAAATTCGTGGATGCGCGACTACCAACGAACGAGACAGACAAGTCAAAGCTGCTGGGAGGTTTTTTGCTGTGTCTTTACGTCTCATTCACTCTCGCCATCGGGATGTCGAATATCCCCAGCGTCACCAATGTGCCACTGTTCCTGACTTACATGTTGTACGTGGTTTTAGCAGCAGCAGTGTCGCTCCAGTATGTATTGTTGGTGCTAGAATTGTGGGTGAGGTTCCAGACCCTCAACGCCGTCCTACTGCAATCCCTGCAGTTCACTGTAGACCCAGAGCTGTGGACACTGCTTGGGGGATCGACGACACCTGCATCACTGGTTCTGTTGCAGCACAACAGACAGCGCCACCTGCGAGACGCCTACGTCACCCTCACGCACGCTGCTGACCTCCTGCAGGAGCACTTCGGTCTTGCGATGGCAGTCAACATCGCGACCTCTGTCTGCAGTGTGACGTTGTGTCTCTATGAGCTGGTCATGACGGTGATGAAGCCTGGCTGGATATTCCAGTACTCCTTTAGTAAGTCATCGAGAGGGCCAGTCATGTGGGTCCTCTTCCATTCCACCAAACTGTTATCTGTTGCATTATCTTCAGCAGCTGCTGCAGACGCTGCAGCAGCAACTGGTTTGATCCTTTTGAGGACATCAGCACTGTCTACATGGCGTGACTCCCAAGACGATTCCTTCCTTCGCTTTACATTACAAGTGCCACCACTACGATTCACTGCTGCAGGATTCTTCACCGTGGATCGTCCACTCTTGGTGTCTATAGTCACTGTCATTATGACGTATGTAATCATCTTAGCGCAACTTACTCCTAAATAACTGCTGGATCCAGAGCTATGTACACACCTAAGCTTGCTGTTTGTGAAACTTGCCGCCATTTTCTTAGGCCTCTGCATGTTGTGAACTGCTGTCTTATACCCTCTAATGACAATGATTATCTTGAGTATCTTCTTCATGAGGAGCTGATATTACTCCTCTTCATTGTTATTGTTGTTCTTTGGAACCGCGCGACCGCTATGGTCGCAGGTTCTTATCCTGCCTCAGGCATGGATGTGTCTGAAGCCCTTAGGTTAGTTAGGTTTAAGTAGTTCTAAGTTCTAGGGGACTGATGACCATAGAAGTTAAGTCCCATAGTGCTCAGAGCCATTTTGTTGTTCTTCTTCAGCTCATTATTCTTGTCATAACTTCACGGAATTTATTAGTGTATTGCCTAATACTATCACTGTAGCATTTTGAGGCAGAGTGTTTGTCTTACAGTAGCAAAATCAGTAGGTTACTTCTAACTGAGCACATGTTCTGTATACAAAATTATGAAAATTTGAACAATGTATAGATTAAATATATAGCTATTAGTGCTCTTCATTCAATCAGTGAATGAACGGTTATTTCAGATTTTTGTTTTCAGCCAGCTCAATAAAAAAAGCAATTAATGATATAACAGTTCATTGAGGTATGCATATATAGAACAACCAATCTAACGTGTCTATTTCTTTAAGCATTTCTTTAGTATGGTGAAATGAATATAATGCAACTATTGTCTTTTCATTTCTGTATACAGTATAATTATGGAAATGTTAAGTCTACAAGTTAGTAATACACGCTTGCTTCAGCTGAATGTTATTTTTTTTTTATAAACGAGTTTGTTTCATACAAAATAGCTGTATCATAAATAAAACAGTTCCCTATTTATTTTCCATGTGAAAATAATTCCATCCTGTTCATTGTAAGCAACTAGTATTTGGCAATCTGTAGAGAAATATTCCCAGCAAAAATATGTGAGCCCATATGTGATAAACCCGATTTTTATATCGTAAAACTCTCTCATATATATGAAGAAACTGTATTACAGTTAGGGGCTTATTTAGCTTTCCAAACCTACAGCCATATTTTGTTGTTAGCGTACAAACTAAGTAAAAGAAACTATAGATCATCTTATGATCATTGTTGTTAGCACTTCTTCTAAAACATTTTACGTATGTATTTCCACTGACTAAAAATATTAATGGAATTCCCTAATTATTTGCTAAAAATACTCAGCTATCTAAAATTTCCTTGCAACAAACATTCATTTACTACCTTTTGTCAGCGGTTACTTCCAGTTGTACATTATGACATACTATATATGTCCAAAAGGTCCCAAAGGTGAGATCTATTCTACTTATGAATATTTATTTAAATTAAAGAACTATAAGAAGAATTATAAATCTTAAGTTTCATTATGTATAAAAATATTTAAATTTGATCGTTGTCGATTTTTATTATTTGTGGGATAAACTTTTATTTAAACTGAAAGCATGTTTGCTTTCTAAAAAGACTAATCATTGTTGTTTTATCGCTTATACATGAAAACATCGTGGATGACTTGATAAATTTACATAGTTCTGTGTATGTTTTGTTGTACTTCAATGTAAAACTATTTTAATGTGCAATATCACAGCCAGTTAGAATGACTTTTATCTAGCAACTTTTTAATTTATAGTAATACTTACATCCATAAGCGTAAAATTCCCTGTAACTTTCTTTTACAGCATGAATTTTTAAATAAAATTTACAGTAGTTTATTAGATACACTTCGATATTTCAGTTTCGAAAAACCCAAGAAATTTAGCTGTGTTTTGTGTGTATCTAAAGTTAACTTGTAGTTATACTTTTATTTATTGCTTTAATAACTTTGGTAACAAAGTAAAGATAAATCATGTAATATCCAATAATATCGCACAAAAAGGTCACATTCACTGCCTCTGATGTTCAACCTGTTCCAGCCATTGCATACTCTGAGTTGCCCAGTAATACACATTTCTTACAGTCAGCTGTCCGTCATTTGTAAAGCTACATTCATCAGTAGATCGAATTCTTTGAAGAAGGAAACTGCTGTCGCATCAGAACTGAGCGGCAGAATTATATGCGTCTTCTGTACTTCCATTAGTTAAAATTCTGGTTAAGTGACACATGACATGGATAGAACCTGTTTGCTCACAAGATGTGATTAACGCAGAGCTGACTTTTTCTAGAGATACTTTCGATTTCTCTGGAGCTGAAATGTGGATTGTGAGCAACAGCTGCCAGAACACTTAATTCGTTCTTTCAGTTCGTTGGCGTCTTTCTCATTACCGTATGTGTGGTATTCCACTGCCTTTCCGATTTTTGCACATTCGCTGTCATTCTTGTTGGGCACTGTAGATTGGGATATTTTTGTGCATACAATTTAACTATTCTCTCCTTTCCTTCTGCTTTCTCAGTAAAAATCTAGCATACACTGAGGTGACGAAAGTCGTGGGATAGCGATTGGACATATACACAGCTACACACATTGGATATTACATTTCGGAAATCGTTAGGGAATTCATATTCCGAGATCCACAGTGTCAAGAATGTGGCGAAAATAGCAAATTCAAGGCATTACTTATCACTAGGACGACGCAGTAGCCGACGGCCTTTGCTTGTGGACCGACAGCAGCGGCTTTTATGTAGAATTGTTAGTGCTAACAGGCAAGCTACACTGTGTCAAACAATCGCAGAAATCAATGTGAGACGTGCGACGAACGTGTCCGTTAGGACAGTGGGCCAAATTTGACGTTAATGGGCTATGGCAGCTGATTAACGACGCGAGTGCCTTAGATAGCAACACGACATCGTCTGCAGCGCCTCTCCTGGGCTCGTGACCATATCAGTTGGATCCTAAACGACACGAAACCTGTGTCCTGGTCATATGAGTCCCGATTTCAGTTGGTATGAGCCGACGACAGGGTTCGGGTGTGGTACAGACCTCGCGAACCAATGGAACCAAGTTGTCAAAACGGCACTATGCAAGCTGATGCTGGCTCCATGATGGTGTGGGCTGTGTTTATGTGGAATGGTCTGTGTTCTCTGGTTTAACTGCATCGATCATTTACTGGAAATAGTTATGTTTGGCTACCTGGAGACCATTGGACTTCATGTTCCCAAACAACAGTGGAGTTTTTATGGATGACAATTCGCCAGTATTGGGACAACCTGTGTACCATTCCGAAGTACCATTATCCAAGATGGCGGCGATGACGTCATACAGTATGGTGGCCGTGACTCAATCAAGATGGCGGATGTTGGTGGGAAGATTGAATTTTGATGGGGAAGTGCCAGCCCCCCCCCCCCCTCCCAGGAAAAAAAATGGTGCGAAATTCAAATTCCAGCAGGATAATGCACCACACCCCGGTTATCTCTATTAAGCAAAGAAAATGGCGGGAAGGTAGGTTACCTGGGCTAACGTAAGTCACCCGACCGATACTTCCTCCTAAGAACTGGCGCCAAGTTTCATTTTTGGCGGGAAGATAGGTCACTTGGGTTTTCGCTGCTGGCACAAAAGATACGACACTCATGCTGACGCAACCTCCTACTAACGATTCGTGGGAAAAAGGACATGTCTTTATTATTTAACCAATTACAAGCAGGTGCGTTCGCCACTGGGTCTGGACTCCAACTGGCTTAGTTCATATCGTTGACACCAGAGGGCACTCTCCTGATGTCAGATCAGGACTCAAGTAGCGTTATTCAAAATCGCCGCACCCAGTGTGTTCACCACGAGCTCCAGAGCCCAACTGACTTAGTTCATATCGTGGCCACCAGAGGGCGCTACCGTGACGTCAGGTGACGACACAAGATCATCTGGTCTCTCTCTCGCGCGCGTGTTATAACCGGACACGCAACGCGTCAGCTGCCCACGTGCGAGCGACTGCTGACCTCACAGTCTCCACCCTGCATGTTCATACCCGCACCATAGATAGTCTTCCGCAAACACCCTAACGAATGTAAGTGAACACATGTGACACCCACATCGTGCACCTAACCAATCAAGTACCTAAGTACTTAATCGAGTTTAACAAGGCCTTTAGTGGATGTAGTTTAGGAAAATTTTATCAAGGGATTTGATATTTACGAACATATATTTGACTTTCTGTCTTCATTACTTCTGCAAGTGAGTAGCATGGTCCGTAATAAGTCAAAACGTTAGTATGCCGTAACTACGTCTCCTCATCTGTCACTTCTGTGGTGTCTTAGGACAGTGCAGTCTGTATTTATGGAACTGGAGAACAAGATTGGCTTGAGCCAGGTGTGCACGTTCGTTATAAGTAATACATGGATGTCGATATTTTGAATATACATTGGAGTTAGTCGAATTGAGTTGAAAGTGATTAAACATTTACATGAGGCGACATGGAGTATTGTGCCTTTACTTGTAGAAGGCGCGAGGATATGTTTGGCAGATATGACATGTGGCTGTGGGTATGATTGGTCCGTCCTACAAAAAAAGCACCAAGAATGCCCTGGGAGGGTGTGGGAGATGGAAGCAGGTAGGAAGGAACGAAAGGTGGGTATTGCGACCAAGACCAACTGGTTTTGCTGCATTCTTGTGACAAGGTAAGTGGAGGCAGGGAAAGGAGTCTCGCTAAGAGTAAAAACAATCTGTACACAACAGTAGCATAAACAGATCAAAAACAATAGTGACAGGTAATATTATTAACGTTAGTACTGTTAATAACATCAGTGATATGATAAAGGGTTGATGAACAAGAATTGAAAGCAAGACGAAATTTACAGTTATTGTTAATCTAAATAAAAAATAGTAATAAGAGAAATAACTCAAATAGAACAGGAATAAGTTATGGGCAACTATGTTCTACAGTAACAACACAGACACAGTGGTATTACTAATGGCTGCAAGAGTAGCCAAGTTATTAGCTTCAAAAGCACAGCCTTTGGAGTTCATTTGCACTGTTGTTTTCCAGTGTTTCTGCAACCTTATGCTGCCATCTCATGTTCACACATTACGTAGCCCAAATTCGGATATGACATTACTCAAAATTTGTCAGACTTGTTTTCATGAGTTGCTTTATTACCATGACTGTTTCAGACCATTTCATATTGACACAAACTTAACGATTGTGTGTCTAGGTTTCGTGGTTCACAACGTCCTACATTCCACTCTATAATTTCTGATTATAGTATGTGCTGCATGAATATTTGTTCTCACTTTAAGCTTTTACTTTTTAAACTTCTATGTTAATAGCAAATATTTCTAGCGTACTTTCTAGTGCTGCACAACAATATGTCAGTTACATTGCCTTCGCCTAAAAGAACTACGAGCGATGTATGGCAAATTTTACCAAAATAGAAAAAAAGGAAATGCCGCTATTGTTAGCAGGCAATTTCTATGCCTTCTGGCTTATTATCAAACCTGAAGAAACAGCTAAAATTGAAGTATCCTACATTTCCTCTGGAACGACATGCTCAGAAGGCCGATCAAGATCACCGTCAATTTATCCCCCAATTCAAGAAATTATTTCCCGTGAACCGTCGTCACTGACGTCTGCTTCCGCCTCTCAGAAAGGCCAACTGAGTCTCAAGCTGTATACAGCCCATCAGTGTCGCCAGGTTCTGGACCGAGCCCCAATTTATTCTCTTTTGCAGTGCCGTCATTCCCAACTGCTTTTCATTTGCAACAACCAGTAACTAAATTTCTTAATATTATAGATTAATGTATGGCATTAGATGCACAGCTTCTAAAAGTGATTTGAAGAGAATATCATCCTTTGTCTAGTGTTGAAGATACAGAATTTGAAAAAAGTCGTAGATACGCTTTGCCCAAATTACAATTCATCAAGTCGAAAAATAGTGTCAAACACTCTAATCAGAATTATTTGGTAAAATTAAAAATCATTTCATCACCGAAAAGGCAGTTTGCCTTACTACTGATATGCATACATGTGTAGATAACATTAGTTTCTATGCATTCACTGCACATTTCATAGTTCAGAAGAGTAAACTAAAGTCATACCTTTTAGAGTGCTCACAATTTGGAGACAGACACACTGCAAAAAATAACTTAAACTGGGTAAAGTCTGTTATTGCCAAATACAATATCAGTTTTAAAATCACTGCCATAATAACACACAATGAGTCAAATATAAAATTAGCTGCAGTGCTTCTGAAACTTACACATATTTTATGCTTTGTACAATTTTTGAACCTTGCTGTGCAACACGCATTTTAGAACCCAAACAAAAAACCGTTGATGAAGTCAAAAGGGTTGTTGTTTTCAACAAAAGTCCCTTTGGTCTAAGCAAACTTGCTGAAATGCAAGAAAATTTTAAAAAAGTCCGACTGAAACTAAAACAAAACATCCCAACCAGATGGAACTCTACTTAGGAAGTGTTACAAAGATTTACTTTAAATAAAGATCCTATAATTTCTTGCCTCGCTATTTTAGGTGGAAAATCGATCATTTTAAACTTTAAAGATACATACTGGGAGATAATGCAACAGGCTTTACAGATTTTGAAAGCTTTCGATGAGGTAACCAGAGAAATGCCCTTAGGAAAACAGTCTCACTTTCAAAAATGAAAATTTTGCCAAGATTAATGGAACGGCAACTAAAATCTTTTAAAGACAAAAATAAAGAATGTTCTGAAGAAACAGAGTAAATGGATGATAATTTGCTTAAAGAGTTATGAGAGCGGTTTGGGGTTATTTTTAACTCTTTTTAACATGAACACCTTTTTTGACGAATTAAATGAAGTCTATTCCGAAATTATAGTAATGTAAACATTGATTCTCCTATTCTCTAATGTATAAGAACTTTAACTTTGCTGCCTTAATCTCTGACTCGTGACGTCATCAACCGCTGAGCGTACATCGCCATACCTTGTTGGATCCCAGTTTCAAAAGGCGAGGGTTTTCAGATGACAAAGCATTTCAGGACTGCTACATGACGGTTACTGCAAAAATGAAAGCGTTGGTTGTTCAACAAGAACTGACACAGTTCATTTCTCAAGCAGTTACCACCATAATGCATGAGACTTATTCAATCTGGGAGGAGTTTGATGAAACTATTAGTCAGCTCCAAGCAAATCATGACCTGAATATGACAAAATATTTAGTTGAGATATATTTGCCTACAAACATCAATCCCTTAAACAGGTAGGAAACAAGAAAATTGCTGAAGGTATACCCAAAACTGTATCAGTTGATTCTAAAAGTATGACAGCAGTGCCCATGCCCTGTGAATGAATATTTTCAAAAGCAGGACAAATATACACTTAGAAGAGAAACAGACTCACATTGACTAAAACAGGTCAATTTTATAAATAAATTACAATATTGATTAATTTTTCCTTTCTGGGTACCTGTATGATAATACTGACTGTAAATGACGACTGCAGATACACTTTAATTAAAGTTATGTTAATGTATTTTTTCCAATAAAAGTATCAAAGTATAACAAGAATGTCTTCATTCTTAAAATTTTTCCACCTGATAAAAATATTTAGTATTTTCTTGTAATGTTTATAATTTTTACAGAATGTGGAACTTAAAACTTTTGGATCTCAATATTACTACGGATATAAGACTCCTCTTTATATGTTCTTTCAAAATAGGAACATATCAAATAAAAATACAGGTTTAATGACCTTCTTTTACTTATTTTTGTGAGTGAATGGCAAGTAGTGAGTCATGAAAAAGAACTAGTTGATTCTGGAGAGTGCCAAGTTCTGATCCTATCTCTCAGAAGAAAAGTTTTGTCCACCTACAGAGCTCAGAACTGAGATCGGCGAGGTGACAATCTACAGGCATACTAAAGACGCTGACCAATACATCTGCCCAAAGCTTCATCGAATTTTCACTGTGGTTTACATTTTGCGGTCGATCATTCCTTGCTTTCCGAATATCCCTCGTATTTAGGCAAAAAATTTCGATCAGTTAGTATGTGTTCGATCATTACTTACTTATTTGTGGTTATAGACCGTCTTTGATTGATTGTATAAGTATCTGAAGCAACTAATTATTAGATCAGCACATGGTTACAGTTCTTCATTAGAAGGCACATACATAACCAGAACAAGGTTATCAAACTTGCAGTATCTCTCTCTCTCTCTCTGCAACAGTGAATGGCCATATAAATGAAATTTCCTGACAGATTAAAACTGGGTGCCGGACCGAGACCCGAACTTGGACTTTTGCCTTTCGTGGGCAAGTGCTCTACCAACTGAGCTACCCAAGCACGACTCACGACCCGTCCTCACAGCTTTAATTCTGCCAGTACCTCGTCTCCTACCTTCCAAACTTCACAGAAGCTCTTCTGCGAACCATGAAGAACTAGCTCACGAAAGGCAAAGATCCAAGTCGGGTCTCGGTGTGGCACCCAGTTTTAATCTGTCAGGAAGTTTCATATCAGTGCACACTCCGCTGCAGAGTGAAAATCTCATTCTCGCCATATAAATGCCGGAAGGTAGTGCTTAACTTCTCGTAGCAAGTATGTAAAAGGAGATTACGCTTCAGATTTAGAAGTAGCTGCATCTACATATTTTAAGCTAAGTTTATACCTCGGGAGTTCTTGATTGGTTCTTTCGTAGTTCTTATTTTCAGAAGTCACATGTCTGAACAAGTTTCGTTAACTTTGCTCAGCAGGCGCCTGCATTTTTAGAAGTACACTTTCCTATAGGTTTAGCTAATATAGTACACAATTTATCGATCTCTACTACATGTAATGGCATTATTTTGGACGGCATCGGAATGTTTTAATAAAGTGTAAGTGATAAATACTGAGATGACAGAAGTCATTGGGTACCTCGTAATATCGTGTCGAACCTCCTTTTGCCCTCCGTAGTGCAGCAGCACGACGTGACATGGACTCAACATGCCGTTGGAAGTTCCTTGCAGAAATATTGAGCCATGCCGACTCTATAGCCGTCCATAACTGCGAAAGCGTTGCCAGTTCAAGGAGTTTTGCACGAATTGACCTCCCGATTGTGTCTCATAAATGTTTAATGGGATTCCTTTGAGCGATCTGGGTCGCCAAATCGGGCGTTCAAATTATCCAAAACATTCTTCAACTCAGCCATGAACAACTGCGGCCCACTGACATGACATCGTTGTTTGGGAACATGAAGTCCTTGAATTGCCACAAATGGTCTCCAAGTAGCCGAGCACAAAAAGAGAGCCCAGTCCATTCCACGTAATCACAGCCCATACCATTATGCAGCCACCAACAGCTTGTACAGAGCCTTGTTGACAACTTGGGTTCATGGGTCTCGAGGAGTCTGTGCCACACTCAGCTCTTACCAACTGAAATCGGGACTCATCTGACCAGTCTAGGATCCAATTAATGTGATCATGAGCCCAATAGAGACGCTGAAGGCGTTGTCATGCTGTTAGCAAAGGCATTCGCTACGGTCGTCTGCTGTCATAGACCATTAACGCCAAATTTCGCCGCACTGTACTAACGGATATGTTCGTCGTACACCCCACATTGATTTCTTGCGGTTATTTCACGAAGCGTTGCTTGTCGGTTAGTACTGACCATTCTAATCAAATGCCGCTGCTCTCGGTCGTTAACTGAGGGCCGTCGGCTACTGCGTTGTCCGTTGTGAGAGGTAATGCATGAAATTTTATATTCTCAGCATACTCTTGACACTGCAGTTCTCAGAATATTGAATTCCCTAAGAATTCCGAAATGGAATGTCCCATGTGTCAAGCTCCAACCGCTATTCCGCGTTCAGAGTCTATTAACTCTTGACGAGTGGCCACAATCACGTCGAGAAGCTTTTCAAATGAATGACATGAGTATCAAATGACAGCTTCGCCCGTGCACTGCCCTTTCATATCTTGTGTAAATTATATTTCTGCCGTTTGTGTACGTACATATCCCTGTCCCGACTCCTGTCACCGCAGTGTAAAGCGGAACAAATTTCCCGATCTGCCTGTCAAGTAGATTTTGAAAATCTGCAGCAGAAAAGTCATTTCTTGCATTAGTTTAAAAAACAGTTCAGTTTATTCTAATCTCCCAGGAGTCTACGTAGAGAGAACACGTAACAGCACACCTCACAGCTCCTGAAGAAGTTGACAGGGTTGGTCGTAGAAAACTTGTGCATTAGCTGAAAACAACCCAGTTGAACACCTGGAGCCACATCATTAGTTCAATCTGTCGTTCTCCCGGTACCTGGGAGTTTCTCTCTACTGCGCTCACATTGACGCAGAATCGTTCTAGCGAATCAAGTTATTCAAGTTCTCCATAGGATGATATGATATATTTATTGTAGAATAGCAATTTTACAAGTACTGTGGCTATTTTAAGTTATTATTTAAAGTACCTTATTTCTAAGTTTCATTTTTCTCATAATTTGTTTTGCTTTCAATATATTATCCTTTGTTAGTTTTGCAGATCCTATATGATTTCCGCTTTTCCTATTAACTAAGTTTATGAGATATTTAACTTTAAAAATGGGTTATTATTCATCAAAGTCTTTTGATTACAGCTGAGACAAATGAATACATGGTCAAGGTTTATACAGTTAATTTATTTGCATAATTAATAACATTCACAGATTATATATTCGAATTATCTTTTAACTTTTACCATTGGAATATTTATTTTTGTTGCATTATTTTTCTTGTAAGTCCTAAATAACTTATAATTAGAATATGACAATGAAAATGTTTAGGAAATATTTTTATTTTTACATGAATTACAAAATATACTCTTTATTACTTTTACAGTGAAAAATATAATGTTTTATTTAAATTATATAATCTGTCAGAAATGTTAACGAAATTTTAACTACTAATATAAAAAGTTAGTAGATTTCACCCTGGACTTACATTAACTGGAACTTAAAGGCTGATTTATATTATTAATAGTAATGGACCTCTTTTAGGTTTCAGTTAAAATTGAACAAGGGCATATTTACTAAAGTTCCAGGTGGATTGTTCGAGTGATAACCAATTGTAGAGTCAGGAACTTTTCAGCCATATACCAGGAGAGCTTGTAGTGGGGCAGAGGAAGCTCCAGTTGGGAAGCCTAGGAGGGGATTTCCATTCCTGGCATATGTCTTTTAACAAAGAGCAACCTCCAGAAACGTTGGCCTCTAGAATTCTGGGGTAATAAACCTTTGAAAATAGTGTAAGTCAAAATGTATTTGCTTGTGAGTGTACAGAATTCATTCGATAACCTGTGCAGCATCTCTCTCTCTCTCTCTCTCTCTCTGTCTGTCTCTCTCACTCTCTCTCTCTCTCTCTCTCTCTCTCTCTCTCACGCATCCACGCACACACACACACAAATAAGCTAAATTTTCGTCTGAAATAGTAGACAACACTGTCCCTGAAAAATAGTTCCTGTCACTGAGGCCGAACAAGGCTGTTGGGAGGGTCTCTTGGTCTCGAGTCGATTACTGAAATTGTAATCACATTCCCGACATTCCCAACTGGGATTCCCTCTGCCCCACTACCAGTATGCTGGGACATTTGTCTGGAAAGAACGATTGTTTAGAACGACCCGGTTGTCGCTCATTTTTCGCTTTATAATGTTTTGAACTGCTCCGTTAGCTTTCAAGATATAGTGGCTCGTTATCTAACGGTGAGCATTTGCACGAACTTTATACTGTGTATCATGAGAAGTTAGGCACTGCGTTTGTGATTTAAGTACCGTAAATACTACATAATGATAGGCATCTTCGCTAGTGTGTAATACACTTCTTCTACTAAAAAAGTGTTCCTAGCGCTTAAGGTACGCATTTTAGAGCCCACGTTTATTAGGCAATGTTTTTGTTTATTTGGTCTATACTACCTCTTCTAAAAGTATGGAATGCAAAGACCTTGCAACAGAAGAGGTCCACCGTCTGAGTAACCAGAACGATTGTCGCTTATAATTTTCTATTCGTTCGTTTCCGGAACGGAATTCCTTGTCACAATTTGATACATTTACCATTCTCCACCATCCTGAAAGTTTGTAACATCATCACGGAATCACCCTGTAATTCTAATTGTACTATACTACTCAGATAAACATTTATGTAAATCATACATGAACAGGAAACTGAACACGAAGCAGTAGCTTAACAAGTTTATATACTCACTGATTGAGTGGAAGCTGTGGCACTGTGAATATGACTATAAGGAATTTTTGCAGTGTATTATGTTGTAAATGGTTGATGTTACTGGAAGTTTTTTAAAAAGCTTCAAACCCAAGAAATATTGATCATTCTTGGATTGTGAAGTTTTGATGTGACTTATGTGGAGGTTTTTGTTCACTTTAGCATTGTGTTTGTAAACTTCACAGTTTCTTTGCAGTCTTTTGCAATCGTCAGCTCAACTTAGTACTTACTTAAAAGAATAAAAGTGTTTTCCTCAAACAAATACATATGACATTGGAAGTGTGTGGCATGGTACTTTAAAAAGGATTAGATGCATAGCAACCTTGTTTAACCAATGTCAAACAGACACTTAACTTGAGCAGGAGGAGTAACCAAATATGTGATTCGACGCTTCACCATAGCGAGATCTTTGGCATCATGGTTTTATTTATAAAAAGATACTAGATAGATACATCAACCTCATCTCACGTACGCAAAGGTAAAGAAATTATGTATGATGTTATTGCCCTATGGGTGTGAAATTCTAGAGTGTAAACACAGTTGTTCAAAGTATAATAGTAATTTTCTGAGCAACAGATAAAAAGCACGAGTTTTACTGCGAGTTTTACCGTTTAATATTGGTCAGCTTATTCTGCTTCGATTCCAAACATGCCTCTAAATCGATGAAGATCTAAGTAATCTTGAGTTCAGCTTTTATTTATTTTTTATTCTCAAGATATGATCGTTCACAATTTTTCATTCAGAGGAGCATCCTGCGAAGGATACAGAGGGATTAGATAACGAGATGACATCCATGCTGAACGTAACGCGTATAAGACTTAACAAATACGATAAAAGTGTGTGAAATACCTATGAGCTAACTCAGGAGATTTTTACATATAAAACTGAAATTTAATGTCAGACACTGATACAAGCTCCGTGTTATTGGAAGTATCTTGCAGCAGTACTGGGCAATAGGATGGAAGGTTTATACCGACTGACTGAGATACAAATTGCATTAATTGATACACTTATTTACTAACAACTTCTATAATACTTAACAACCATTGCAATCTCGAAAATTTAAAGTGGTTACACGAGCTCAGCTTAAACACAGTTACGCTCCGAAAGATCTCTTACTTAGAAATAAGATCAACTGCATCAACAACTGTAAAAAAAAGTCTCACAAGGTCTATACCTAAATAGCTTAAAATTTTTAAATCAATTTTACAGCTGTTAAAACACCATGCTTAAAAAGCAGTGTGTTTTTTTAAAATATAGGTACATGGTAGTAAACCAATATTTAGAACAGAACTTTGAAACTCTGTAGCATCTGCACGAAACCTTTCGCAAGAAAGGCTGCTCGGAAACACAAATAAGGCGCGCTCTCCAGCCGAGCAAGTAGAAGAAAGATAACAATCCAGGAGAGCAAATCCAACGCCTGTCGTTCCTTCCACGCTCAGGGCCGTCCGCTGCCAAGATTCAAAGACCAACTAGTTCTACAGGCAGGTGGCACCGACCGCCTCAGCTGCCAGAGTGGAAGGCATTACTTCGGCAGATGCAGCGATGTATCTCTGTGCATCTGGCGCAGCACTTCGGAACATATAAGGAGTGTTCACTTCAGCCAAACCAACAAGTTTGCAGCAGCGGAACACAGCATCATCAACGACGGACACACTTTTCAAACAATAAAAAAACAGGCAAAGTTACTGCACAGCGCCAACGGTTACTTGATCAGTGGTTTCCAACTGATCTCTGCATGGGATGTGCCGTTAGCTAAAATACGCCAAGAATAGCCATGGGAAGAAAGTGTGCATTCATTTAAAATAAAACTTGACCGAATAACACTAACACACATAGATGATCAAACTTTAACAGGAAGCAATGCCTCAGAATCACTAGCTACCCAGTACAATATCTCTATCATGAGTTCAGATGGTTGAGTATGGAAGTATGTAACAATGAATTGGCCTTGCCCTGACATGCAGATCTGGTTCGCACGTTCTTGCTGTTCGGTCGTTTTCGACTCCCAATAACTACACTCCTGGAAATTGAAATAAGAACACCGTGAATTCATTGTCCCAGTAAGGGGAAACTTTATTGACACATTCCTGGGGTCAGATACATCACATGATCACACTGACAGAACCACAGGCACAAAGGCACAGGCAACAGAGCATGCACAATGTCGGCACTAGTACAGTGTATATCCACCTTTCGCAGCAATGCAGGCTGCTATTCTCCCACGGAGACGATCGTAGAGATGCTGTGGAACGGCTTGCCATGCCATTTCCACCTGGCGCCTCAGTTGGACCAGCGTTCGTGCTGGACGTGCAGACCGCGTGAGACGACGCTTCATCCAGTCCCAAACATGCTCAATGGGGGATAGATCCGGAGATCTTGCTGGCCAGGGTAGTTGACTTACACCTTCTAGAGCACGTAGGGTGGCACTGGATACATGCGGACGTGCATTGTCCTGTTGGAACAGCAAGTTCCCTTGCCGGTCTAGGAATGGTAGAACGATGGGTTCGATGACGGTTTGGATGTACCGTGCACTATTCAGTGTCCCCTCGACGATCACCAGTGGTGTACGGCCAGTGTAGGAGATCGCTCCCCACACCATGATGCCGTGTGTTGGCCCTGTGTGCCTCGGTCGTATGCAGTCCTGATTGTGGCGCTCACCTGCACGGCGCCAAACACGCATACGACCATCATTGGCACCAAGGCAGAAGCGACTCTCATCGCTGAAGACGACACGTCTCCATTCGTCCCTCCATTCACGCCTGTCGCGACACCACTGGAGGCGGGCTGCACGATGTTGGGGCGTGAGCGGAAGATGGCCTAACGGTGTGCGGGACCGTAGCCCAGCTTCATGGAGACGGTTGCGAATGGTCCTCGCCGATACCCCAGGAGCAACAGTGTCCCTAATTTGCTGGGAAGTGGCGGTGCGGTCCCCTACGGCACTGCGTAGGATCCTACGGTCTTGGCGTGCATCCGTGCGTCGCTGCGGTCCGGTCCCAGGTCGACGGGCACGTGCACCTTCCGCCGACCACTGGCGTCAACATCGATGTACTGTGGAGACCTCACGCCCCACGTGTTGAGCAATTCGGCGGTACGTCCACCCGGCCTCCCGCATGCCCACTATACGCCCTCGCTCAAAGTCCGTCAACTGCACATACGGTTCACGTCCACGCTGTCGCGGCATGCTACCAGTGTTAAAGACTGCGATGGAGCTCCGTATGCCACGGCAAACTGGCTGACACTGACGGCGGCGGTGCACAAATGCTGCGCAGCTAGCGCCATTCGACGGCCAACACCGCGGTTCCTGGTGTGTCCGCTGTGCCGTGCGTGTGATCATTGCTTGTACAGCCCTCTCGCAGTGTCCGGAGCAAGTATGGTGGGTCTGACACACCGGTGTCAATGTGTTCTTTTTTCCATTTCCAGGAGTGTAGTTGAGAACGAGGAATCGTTCATCGGTGGCTTTACATCTTCAGTTAGAAACATAACATTCCTTTGAATATGCATCGCAAGCATTTTTAATCACCTACTTAAATTGGAAATTTAATAGAAAGATCTATATCGAACATTTATTTAGTTTAAAAGATACATTACTCAGCAGTCGTTCATTTCTCCATGTTACACTGGACTCCTAGCTAGCATATGCATGCATTCCATTACTTTTCGGGAGTGCATCCGATATGTTATTCAGCCTTTTCCCGATATTTCTGCTGACATTCTTTCAGCCGTTCTCAGGGTGAGTCTCTTGCAAGATTTCTAAAGCACCTAACACTGTTGTGTTAACGCGCTTACTTCAGAGGTAAAACTGTTGGTGACAAAAATTATAAAACAAAGCAAGTGCAAAGTGCTTGTAAAGTAGTTGGTTTATTATTATGGGTGGCATATGTTGGAATGCCAGGCAGTGAAGACATAGAACAATACTTCCTTTGAGAGTGCAGACGTAAAATGAGGAATTTCCATGATTTGTCCAGCTGGAAACTCTCGCCTTCTGCTATCCAGCTACAGCCATCCGTCAAAAACTACTGGCGTACTTAAAACTTTAGTACCCAGGCTCATGTAGTGTCCGACACTGACAGCCTACAGAATCAACTCACACACTTGGAGGAAATACTCCATAAGAATGAATAAACAGAAAATCAAAGTGAGAGAGTTCTGCAAACGAGGACGCCAGGACAAGCAAAAGAATAGCAAGAAAAAAGAGACGTAAAGTCTATGTCCTTTTTACCGAATGTAGGAAATACACTGGGGTGACAAAAGCCATGGAATACCTCCTTTTGACTTGAGCAGTGCAGCAACTCAACCAGTCGTTGGAAGTCCCCTGAAGAAATATTGAGCCATCCTGTCTCTATACCCGTCCACAATTGCGGAAGCGTTGCCGGTGTAGGATTTTGTGAACGAACTGACCTGTCGATTAAGTCCCTTAAATGTTCGATTGGTGGCCAAATCATTCTCTCGAGTTGTCCAGAATGTTCTTCAAACCAATCGCGAACCATTACAGCCCGGAGACTTTGCGCAATGTCATGCATAAAAATTCCATAGTTTTTTTTTAACATAAAGTGCATAAATGGCTGCAGCAGCCGAACATAACCAGTTCCACTCAATGATCGGTTCAGTTGGACCAGGGGACCCACGCCATTATATGTAAACATAGCCCACGTCATAATGGAGCCACCACCAGCTTGCACATTGCCTTGTTGTCAACTTGGGTCCATGGCTTCGAGGAGTCCGCGCTACACTCGAACCCTACCATCACCTCTTACCAACTGAAATCTGGTGTCATCTACCAGACCACTGTTTTCCAGTCGTCTAGCGCCCAACCGATATGGTCACGAACTCAGGAAACGCGCTGCAGGCGATGTCGTGTTGTCAGCGAAGGCACTCGCGTCAGTCGTCTGCTGCCATAGCCTGTTAACGCCAAATTTAGTCGCAATGTCAAACGAACCACGTTGATTTCTGCGGTTATTTTACGCAGTGTTGCTTGTCTGTTAGCATTTGTAACTCTATGCTAACGCCGCTGCTCTCGGCCGTCTTGTGAAGACCATCGGCCACTGCGTTGTGAAGGCCGCCGGCCACTGCGTTGTCCGTGATGGTAGGTAATGCATGAAATTTGTTATTATCGACACACTCTTGACACTGTAGATCCATGAATAGTGAATTCCCTAACGATTTTCGAAATGGTACGTCACATATGTTTAGCTCCAACTACCATCCCGCGTCTCTTAATTCCTGTAGCGCGGCCGTAACCACGCCGGAAACCTTTTCACAAGAATCACCTGAGTTCAAATGACAGCCTCGTTATTGCACTGCCCTTTTATATCTTGTGTATGCGATACTATCGCCAACTGTATATGTGCATATCGCTATCCCATGACTTTTGTAACCTCAGTGTTTTCTTTTTTTTTTTCAAAAGTTACAAGAATTCTGAAGACGCACAAAGTGGGCGGGGTCTGTCAAGCATGACCTGCTTTCAAGGACGGCGGATATATACGAAATTCCTTCTGAATGTGGAAAAAGGTGCATGGGATAAACAATACGCAGTGTAAAGGAAGACTGCATTCAACACCAGCGATACACTCACCTACTAAAGCCCAAGAAACCCAACAAATCTTCATTGGGCAGTGGCTGAACGCTTATTTTCACTGGCCATTTTATGGGTTAGGGGAAAGTTAAGATACTGATCAGAGCCTCATCCTATTGGGATTCAGCGGTGAAAGAAGCTTAGAAATATAATTAGCAGAAAACCTGTTAAACCGAGACGAAGGGTTCAAGCTCGATAAATCATGAAATCCCTCATTTTACATCTGCGCTCTTAAAGGAAACATTACTCTAAGTCTTCACTGCCTGGCATTCCAACCACAATAATCAACCAAATACTTGGTAAGCAGTGAGGATTCGCTGACTCTACGTTTTCTCTATTTTACTCTAAGGTTTTATCTATGACTGACGCTCTCGTTACCATGGAAGTATAATGAGGGGAGTTGTCATGAGGTAACAAATCTGAAGACGACGTCCGCCATGTTAGCTGCCACAGAACATTAGTTTCTGGTGCTTCTGGTGGAATTGTTTTTATGTGTGATTTATGGGTTTGATATTCATTTCACAGTCTAAAGAATAAAGGAATCGCATTTCATTCGTAAGTCGACTCGTTCAAGCGATATTTTACATTTAAAAAGGTTAAGATCGCTATTTACTTTTACTGTAGTGGTTTTATTTTTGTCGTTTGACTTTAGATTTCCCATCAGTCCAACTCGAAAAGCTCTCTGAGGGAACACTGTGAACAAGAGAGATTGGAAACCGACCAATTTGCTCTCATATTTTCAGGAAGAGGACACAGGTTGAACATCAGTTTCGTCAGTATATATTAGGGAAAATACTGGATTATGAAAACAGCCCTTTCACATGACATACTTCTCTTCTTGGCTTATTCGAAACGTATAACAAAAAGAAATTTACATTGTTGTTGTTGTGGTCTTCAGTCCTGAGACTGGTTTGATGCAGCTCTCCATGCTACTCTATCCTGTGCAAGCCTCTTCATCTCCCAGTACCTACCGCAACCTACATCCTTCTGAATCTGCTTAGTGTATTGATCTCTTGGTCTCCCTCTACGATTTTTACCCTCCACGCTGCCCTCCAATGCTAAATTTGTGATCCTTTGATGCCTCAAAACATGTCCTACCAACCGATCCCGTCTTCTAGTCAAGTTGTGCCACAAACTTCTCTTCTCCCCAATCCTATTCAATACCTCTTCATTAGTTACGTGATCTACCCACCTTATCTTCAACATTCTTCTGTAGCACCACATTTCGAAAGCTTCTATTCTCTTCTTGTCCAAACTGGTTATCGTCCATGTTTCACTTCCATACTTGGCTACACTCCATACAAATACTTTCAGAAACGACTTCCTGACACTTAAATCTATACTCGATGTTAACAAATTTCTCTTCTTCAGAAACGCTTTCCTTGCCATTGCCAGTCTACATTTTATATCCTCTCTATTTCGACCATCATCAGTTATTTTACACCCTAAATAGCAAAACTCCTTTACTACTTTAAGTGTCTCATTTCCTAATCTAATCCCCTCAGCATCACCCGATTTAATTTAACTACATTCCATTATCCTCGTTTTGCTTTTGTTGATGGTCATCTTATATCCTCCTTTCAAGACACTGTCCATTCCGTTCAACTGCTCTTCCAAGTCCTTTGCTGTCTCTGACAGAATTACAATGTCATCGGCGAACCTCAAAGTTTTTACTTCTTCTCCATGAATTTTAATACCTACTCCGAATTTTTCTTTTGTTTCCTTCACTGCTTGCTCAATATACAGATTGAATAACATCGGGGATAGGCTACAGCCCTGTCTCACTCCCTTTCCAATCACGGCTTCCCTTTCATGTCCCTCGACTCTTATAACTGCCATCTGGTTTCTGTACAAATTGTAAATAGCCTTTCACTCCCTGTGTTTTACCCCTGCTACCTTCAGAATTTGAAAGAGAGTATTCCAGTTAACGTTGTCAAAAGCTTTCTCTAAGTCTACAAATGCTAGAAACGTAGGTTTGCCTTTTCTTAATCTTTCTTCTAAGATAAGTCTTAAGATTAGTATTGCCTCACGTGTTCCAATACTTCTACGGAATCCAAACTGATCTTCCCCGAGGTCCGCTTCTACCAGTTTTTCCATTCGTCTGTAAAGAATTCGCGTTAGTATTTTGCAGCTGTGACTTATTAAACTGATAGTTCGGTAATTTTCACATCTGCTTTCTTTGGGATTGGAATTATTATATTCTTCTTGAAGTCTATGGGTATTTCGCCTGCCTCATACATCTTCCTCACCATATGGTAGAGTTTTGTCATGACTGGCTCTCCCAAGGCCATCAGTAGTTCTAATGGAATGTTGTCTACTCCCGGGGCCTTGTTTCGACTCAGGTCTTTCAGTGCTCTGTCAAACTCTTCACGCAGTACCTTATCTCCCATTTCATCTTCATCTACATCCTCTTCCATTTCCATAATATTGTCCTCAAGTACATCGCCCTTGTATAAACCCTCTATATACTCCTTCCACCTTTCTGCCTTCCCTTCTTTGCTTAGAACTGGGTTGCCATCTGAGCTCTTGATATTCATACAAGTGGTTCTCTTCTCTCCGAAGGTCTCTTTAATTTTCCTGTAGGCAGTATCTATCTTACCCCTAGTGAGACAAGCCTCTACATCCTTGCATTTGTCCTCTAGCCATCCCTGCTTAGCCATTTTGCACTTCCTGTCGATCTCATTTTTGAGACGTTTGTATTCGTTTTTGCCTGCTTCATTTACTGCATTTTTATATTTTCTCCTTTCATCAATTATATTCAATATTTCTTCTGTTACCCAAGGATTTCTATTAGCCCTCGTCTTTTTACCTACTTGACCTTCTGCTGCCTTCACTACTTCATCCCTCAGAGCTACCCATTCTTCTTCTACTGTATTTCTTTCCCCCATTTCTGTCAATTGTCCCCTTATGCTCTCCCTGAAACTCTCTACAACCTCTGGTTCTTTCAGTTTATCCAGGTCCCATCTCCTTAAATTCCCACCTTTTTGCAGTTTCTTCAGTTTCAATCTGCAGTTCATAACCAATAGATTGTGGTCAGAATCCACATCTGCCCCTGGAAATGTCTTACAATTTAAAACCTGGTTCCTAAATCTCTGTCTTACGATTATATAATCTATCTGATACCTTTTAGTATCTCCAGGGTTCTTCCATGTAAATAACCTTCTATCATGATTCTTAAAAATTTACATTAAGCAGGCGAAATGCGTCATATTACTGGATCCAATAATTATGCATTTCAGACCCAGAAAAGTCTGGAAATGCTTTCCTAGTGCCGTATTATTCGCGAAATCACTTTAACATTTCTGTTTAAAACAACTATTGCGACACGCCACAGAAATTCAGAACGAGAAGCACTTGTAAAAAGTAGTCTGCTTATATTTTGGAGCACCTGATATGGCGGCAGCGACTTCAAATCAACTTACAGCGTAAGCCTGTAGCACCATCTCCCCTTATTATACCAAAAGTGTCATCTTTAACGCATGCGCGTTTACCCCACAGCGCAAAGAACTTTAAAAATCTTGTAAGCAACTCACCTTCAGAAGTATTGAAAGGTTGTCACTCGAAATAACGGAACAATATTTAATAATATCCCGAATACAAGCCCGAAAAATGATGGAATATACGATACACCAGGAAAACTTACACTTTGGTAATCATTGTTGCTGTAACTGCTTCATAGTCAGTAATAACAATTGGAATTTGGACTTCCTGAAGGAGCTCACATCTATCTGTTGCCATTACGTCTAATATATATTCATGGTGAGTGGTCTTCCAAACTGTCTGCTCTATGTCTCTCTAGAGACTGCATTCATTATTGTCACGTCCACTCCTTATAAAATTTCAGTTATATCAATGAGTTGCTGACTAATCAAATTTTCCGTCTATTATGACAGAACAGTTAGGAAACATACATACTATCATGACTTCATGATAGAAAGCTGCCAAGGGCAGTACTTCTACTTATGGCACGTATCGGTTAGAAAATTGCACCGATGATGACTGATATCAGTCGAAATCGATTTGTAACAAGATAAATAAATTATGTTTCCGCGACTGGTTGCTACATTTCTTATAATTGTATATTCCACGGTCGCTGCACAGAAAGGGAACCTTAAAGGGGCCCAACATTCAAAATACTTACTAGTAAGCTTAGGTTTTCTCAACAGTTTTCGGTTACATCTGTGGCCAGACTAGGTGGTCGATAGATACTTCCAGTGGAGCCAACTATAAGTTTATGCCCACTCTTGTTACTGAGTCTTGGTTGGTTTGATAATTATTGCAAATTACGCATCAGCTGTTTTACTTGCCATCTGTGGCCTGAAATACATTCTCTCAGCAATTATCCCAAACACGTAAAACTGACAAGTCCATTTTTGTGCCAAAGTGGTTAATTCTGGCGTCGAAGTTTTTTGTCGTCTTACACCACATGGGGCAGGCAAAGGACTCAGTCTTACATTAGAATGTCCATGTAATCCAAGGAAGAAATTCTTGGTAGATGCATAACTATACAAGTCAAGAGATTGTGCTGTTGTCCTGCCGAACTAGCGAGTGATGCCTGCACTGCACAGATCAAAAACACCACCATCGTAAAGTTCTCCCATTCTTTGGCACAGAGTGGTCACTTTAAAGTAACATTCCATGTATATACAACACGAGGGATTCGCATCTACCACGTGGCAGCAACATCACCCAACTGGTGTTAAGAAGAAAAACGGCAAACAGTCTGTAGTAATTATCGGTGTATTAATGAAATTAAACCCGATGCTTCTCAGACCACTACATACTGTCACGTCGTAGCCACACACAAGTCCAAATCCGAAAGCTGGGCCATTAATAAAGTACAACACTTATCACTGGGAGCACTTTTATTAAGAACGCCAGCGTTCAGCCAGACCAGAAATGATCTCCTGGACGGAGAGTGCAGCTATTTATACAGCCATCGGATATTCCAGTTCTACAAACATTAAAAACATAAGATATTTGAAAAAGATTCCAGAAATGATAAATACAAATAACAACTGCTGGTGAGGGGGTTTGGATTGGTAACCCACAACACGCCAGCCAGGGACGCTGGCCACTACACCACACAGATGACTCCACAACACGAAGCAAGAGAAGCAGTGGCATGTTTCCAAATGGTGATATTGGTATTTCCCCTAAACAAAGAAAAGTATTTTCTATATTTAACAGTCTGCCTCCAGAAGCGCACTCCAGGTAAACAGTATAGTGCAAGCTTGCTCTGTCTATCTAATTTTTGCCATAGGGCATAGGTCATGATGTCTGCTGCTGAACTTGTCACAGAACTGACCAGGCTTCCGGATTAGAGGCCTCACACAAAGAAAGTGAACTGCACCAGTGAGGTTACCTGCATTCACCACTTCCAGGAGCGCTCCATGTCAATAATTTTAAGGTGAAGGGAGTTCGAAAATTCCTTAATGTACCCATGCCTGTAATGGTCAAAGCGCTTAAATTCGCAAAAATAATGGATACTACGTTATAATTAGTAATTGTGCGACTAGTATCTGATTTTATAATGTGCCAGCTACATAAAAAACCGAAATTTCTGTTGAATTAGACACGTTTATTAAAGTAAAACATAAACGAACATTTCTAGTGGCTAGTAACAAAAATTATCATTGATATTCGCTAAAACGTTAGATGATACATGAAAACTACAAGGGGTATGAGTCAATATTTTTTGCCAATGACGTAGAAGTTATAACTGAACTATAAAATGCAATAAGATGTATTCAAATGATTGAAAATGATGATTAGAACAAGATTTTCAAAAAACCAAACAGAAGTTTATTTTAGAAAACTGTTCTGTTGCTGTGTCTTCCAAATTCATCTCTTGTAGTATGCCCCTCTTCCTCTCTGAGAATTTAATAAACACAAACTTCAGATGCTCTTGAAAGGAGATCACTTAACTTTTTCGCCAAAATCCTTGTTTCTCCATAAAACACACCAGCATCTAATTTTTGCTTAAAGATTTTCTGTATCATCAAATATGGGCAGTTTCTTCATAGCTTTGACGAAAATGCCTTTTATTATATTTTTATAACGTTAGGATGATTTAAAATTCCTCTTTCTATAAATCTGAATTCAAGTGACATAACCAGAGGACCTAAGTAAACAGCCGCTCTGTATTAACAAAGTGAAGCTGTAGCAGGAACGTTCAAATGATTTTGTCTTCCGGACTGTTTTGGCATTTCTATGACAATTTTCAGAAAACCACACATACTTTTTACTTTTATGGAAATTTCAATGAATTACTCTTACAGTTTGGCTCTGTGTTTGCGAAAAATTTCCAGAAATTCCGTTTATGTACTGGAGTGCAAATTGGAAGTCAAATTCCAATTCATAACTGGCTCAGGCATGCAAAATGCCTTGACATGGTTCTGGGATGCATGGTGATTGTTACAGATGATGATGCAGCGTTTGACTGGAAGTGTTATTAAAATGTCTCTTGCCTCGCCTGCTTAGAGGTGTTTAGGTCATTATAAAATGTTTAAAAACAAGTGTACAGAGTAATATTTACCGGACAGTCTTGTTTCACACTCTGAGATACTCATTTATACTTAAAACCTTTCTCCCACACATAAAACTGAGATAGTTGTTTGTTAGTATTAATGGTATTAAACCATGAAGCGCAATTAGCTTTTAAACAAAGCAACAAGGGTCGGTGAAAGATGATCTCTGACAAAAAATGTTCAAATGTGTGTGAATTCCTAAGGGACCAAACTGCTGAGGTCATCGGTCCCTAGACTTACACGCCACTTAAACTAACTTGAACTTAAACACACACACATCCATGCCCGAGGGAGGACTCGAACCTCTGGCGGGAGGGGCCGCGCAATCCGTGAAATGGCGTCTCTAATCGTGCGGTCTACTGTATGCAAGTCTGCATCAGCGCCCAAGGTCATGTATTCGGAACCACAGGCTTGTTTACATCGGTTATTTCGTTGAATGTGAAACTTGATATTTTTGTAAAGCTGCTATTTACTGATGTTGAAGCTTCTGAGAGGCCTAGCTTCGAATGTATTAAGCAGTCATTATTATCTTGTGCAGCTTCGCTGAAATTACGTCATGATTATACGGAATTAAGGACTAAAGTGTTCGTTTTATGTCATAATGGTATAAGGAAATATTTCACAGCATTTTAGACATGGAGCACGAAACTATCTGTGCAGTATTGGGGTGGCAGCATAATCCTTAGGTGTTATGAGAAGGGCAGGAGTAGGAACTGGGTTCGACCCTGGCTGTGGAAGAAGGGCTGAAAGCAGGGACATACACTCCCTGTTAATAATGAGCGTATGGCATTAGTGGTTGGTAGACCTCTCGCGGGGCGGTTCGGCCGCCGCTCCACAAGTTCTTTAACGCCACTACGGCGACTTGCGAGTCAATGAGGATGAAATGATGATGAAAGACACACAATACCCAGTCATCTCGAGGGAGAGGAAGTCCCTGACCCCGCCGGAAATCGAACCCAGGACCCCGTGCGCGGGAAGCGAGAATGCTACCGCAAGACCACGAGTCGCGGACACACTCCCCGTTAATGAAGGAGTTGAGACCCGAAGATCAACAGGAATGTAGGAACTGCGTCAGAATGGATGTGTCTTGTCAACCGCAAATGACGAGTGACACAGTAATGAAGTAAGCACCTTCACAACGTTGTGAACGCAAAGATGCAAAACGGCTTTCACGGTCTTTACTGCCGCGAGGAGTGGCCGCGTGGTTTGAGGGCCATGTCACGGATTGCGGAGCCCCTCCCGCCGGAGGCTTGAGTCCTCCCTCGGGCATGGGCGAGTGTGCTGTTCTTCGCGTAAGTTAGTTTAAGTAGTGTGTAACTCTAGGGACCGATGACCTCAGCAGTTTGGTCCCTTAGCGATTCACACACATTTGAACAGTCTTTACTAGTCGCGGTCGGCACAAGTTCCCTGGCTTTTGTGACTATTCACTCGGCATCATCCTTCTTGGCATGCTGAAATAATACAGAAGATGCAGTCGAATCCAACCCATACTGTACTTTCACCAACTTATGTGATATGTAGTCATACAGAAAGTAAACTCATATGCCTGTTTACATAAAACATATAAACTCAGAATTAAACGTTTGTAAACGTACCTTGTTATGGCACAGCGTATATAGAGGATCATATTGATACTTTTCTTTGCTGTATGTCTCGATAAGCACGCTTATATTTTCTCTGTTTCATTCCAATTCGACAACAAGTAGCTCTCATTAGACACACAGCTTTTTTTCAACAGAAATACAAAAAAAGAGAATTTTAAATTCTTTTATTACTATATTTATAAAAAATAGCTCAATAAAAATGTTTAGAATATCTCGTGCAACAGTGAAAACAGTCCTCGAGGGCTCACGTATTTCTCGTCTGCTGCGCAAACATGAGAACAGTGACAAGCAGGAAGCCAGCACGAAATGCTGCTTTCAGCGCATGCTCGCATAACCTCTTCTACCTGCGCACACGCGGAACCATTGCAGAATGAAACGATTCCTATTTCTCCCCGGCAGATAAACTGTCTGCTGAAATCGAAGCTTCACCCGTTCTGTCGCTAGGTGACAGGCCGTCTTCACCTGACTTGTACACGTTAGGTGTGTCGCGAAATATCGGCTTTATATAGCGCTGCCATCAGCAGCTGTGCGTTGCTATACACGTATACAAAAGCGCGTTACGTGATTGGATACGTGCGCGAAGCGGCCACGCCAATCGCACTGCTGCCATCGGGAAGTTTTTTTCGCTGACTCTAACGGGTGGACGATACTGTAACCACACTCCTAGTTCTGCCTTCTCCGCAAACAGATGTTTAAGTGTGTCCAGGATTAACCCTTTGCCTTACGATTTAAGTTCCGTTAGCGTGAGCCGTAAGTGGCTGCAAGATACGGGTGCGCCTTACGATTCCCGGCGCTTACAACACGCTAAGGCTGCGGTGCACTACGCCTGGTGGAGATACCAGTAACGTGACATTTCTACAGGTATCATAAATAATGACGATTAGTTGCCCATTGGAAACGGAACATTCATTGTCTCAAACGCAACAATATATTCACAAACGTTTTATTTCCCTTTATAAGCAAACATGCATTGATGAAATACATCTTAATAATAATATTCACAACAATGCAATGATCTAAGACTGTATAATATTTTGTTCAGAACATTCTGGGACCTGTTACGTTAGTACGCTGGCAAACAAATTTTCAAACGCAACGCCTTCACAATGACATGTACACGAATTTAGTAGTCTTCGATTCTATGATATCGTTCAAAACAATCTGGCACACGTAATGTATCCCTGCACTTTTTGCATTCCCACGTTGTTTCGCTGCGTCGTCTATGCTTTCTGCACAGTACACAAGCTCTCGCAGGATTTACTTTTGATGGCGTTGGATCAATATGTTTGGGAAAATGTGCCCAATGTAGCGCGTCCAGTCTTTGTGGTATATCGCCGGATGCTAATTGTCCCTTCCGCTTATATTTCGGTAAAGGTGTAGCTTTCAACAATGATTCTGCAATGTCAATCCTATATTCTGCGTAGCTGGTCGTTTGCCGCAATGTATTTTGTAATGCAAATTGTACATGTTAAATAAAGCAACATCAAATAGGTAAAAGAATATCTTGCAGTATCCTTTCATACATTTTCTCATCACAGGGAAGCATGCGAGCATCTGATCTTGGCGATCAATTCCAATCATGCCTCTGTTGTATTCGACGACACATTTCAGTTTCCACGACACATTGCGAAGAGGTGAGTGTATGGCAATCATTTCTGCTGTTGAATGTTTTGTGGAAAGCATGCAAACGTCTCGTCTATCTTTCCATTTTAGTGCCAATATTCCATTACAACTCCTCACTGTATATTCTCCCTTCTTTAATTTTACCTTCAGGAAGTCTGTGGGCATATTTTTTTCTGTTTGAGCGCACTGTTTCAATCACATTAGTTTTATTGGTGAGGAGAGTTTTGAAAAGTTTCGGTGAAGAAAACCAGTTATCTAAATATAGAGTATGCCCTCTGTGTAATACTGACCGTGATAGTTCTAGAACTACACTTTCAGAGGCACTACCACTAGCATCACGTTTGTCACTATCCGTGTATATCTTAAAATCATAGCAGTATCCTGAACTTGACTCACACAATTTATAAATTTTAATACCAAACCTCGCCCTTTTTGATGGATTAAATTGTTTGTAGGATAAGCGCCCGTTAAATTTCATTAATGATTCATCAATGGCAATATTCTCTTGCATAGTGTACACTTCCTTAAATTTTCGATTGAACATATCTATGATTGGCATTAGTTTGTACAGCTTATCTGTGTTGTTGGCTAAACTGTTATTCGCTAGATGCAGATTTCTTATGTGCAGAAATATCCTGAATGGCATCGTCTTCCTAAATATTGGCGTTTGTATAACGGCCCTCCTAGACCAATACATCTGAATTTACGGTTTCCTTACTTCAGCACTGATTATACATAGCACAGTGTATATTTTTATTTCATTACAGCCGATAGGAGACCACTTGTGGTCTATTTTTCGTCTCTTCTGTTCATTGTTGAGTACGTCTGGTGCGTATCTATTGGTCTCAGTTACGATGTTTTCCCAAAATGTACTATTACATATTACATAGAAAACGTCTAATTCTCTTATGCTTGTACTCACGTCTGTAAATCTGCTTCCTTTCTTCCGGGAATTTCCGTATACGTCCAGATTGTTGGTTCACTATCTTCCTTTTGCCACAGCCACGACTCTGATTGTTGCTGGTAGGTTTGCTCTTCTTCGTCAGTAACATCTGCAATCACCAGCCGCTTCCACCGTTTCCGTAGAGGAGGCAAAACGTCGCTACCACTGTCACTGCCGCTGTCAAAAAATCTTGCAATATCATTGTTGGTTATGCCACCACATACATCCCTTTCCTCGTGAACACGTTTGCTACACGCCGGGAACATTGTGAAAGTATTTTTGTAATGTCGGCAGGTCCGAGTGCGGCGAAGAACACGTTCGTGTATGCCGCGTGTACTCGATCAGCTCCGCAACGTGTCAGAGGCGTTCTGTTTACATTTGGCGCGACTGACCGACGGCATCTCTCACACGACAAGCGCTTGTTCGACGCGGTAAACGTACCACGTCTCCGATACGTCCAGTTGGTGTTTGGCCAGGTCGGCACGCTACCTCTCTCACACGACATTGCAAGCTAAGGGGTTAATTTGTGTTAATGTATTAATTACTACATCGATTTACATCGTTTTTAGTGCTCATACATCGGTGAATAAAAGCATGCAGCTAAGCTAAGATTACGAGTGTGGTCCTGTCTTAGTGTAGATGCATGTTCTCGCCGAAGGTGCACAACAAACGTTTTGGATACTTATGGCTAATGTGTTACCAGTAGTTCCTAAACAAATTCTGGAGAAGCTTCAAAACGACGAAAAGCGTCAATACAGCTTCTGCTGTCACTGCAGCCCATACTATTTTTTCCTGCTGGTTACCTAATGTTTATGATGGATTAAGGCCAAGAAGAATGATTACTATACTTCGCTGTGGAAGAGATGTTTTGTTGTGCACTGCAATTTTCGCTGTTCTTGGGTCTATAACTGACCCTACAGTGTTCGCCTTCGACACACCAGTGTAGAAGTTATTCTGAAACCAAATTCTGCGTGTTTATTTACATATTTATGTATGGTATAGTGAAACGGCTGCAGGAACATTACTACGATTGTGGGAGAAATCTACTGATGGTCTTCCTGGATTCAAAGAAAGCATACGACACTGCATCCAGAAGTAAGGGTTGAGAGGCACTAAGAGGCACACTGTAACAAGGAAAAATAATTGCACCGCGGAAGAGCAAGTTGTATTGCAGTGGGAGGAAAAATAACAGGATGGCTGACACAGAGAAACGGCTTGAATCCATGAAGTGCACTATATTCGTTGTTATTTATAATGGTAACGTGTGATACTCATATAATGACAGACAGGAAACAGGATGAAGCATTGTTATTTGCTGGCGATTTAATTGTGCTAGGCAACAAGGAGGAGGAAGTACAGAAGCAGTTAGACATTTCAGAAGAAGTTCTGCAAGAACAACGCCTAAAATTTAATGGAAACAAGTTTGAGCTTTTGGCAAAAAGGAAAAATATAGACATGTAGTAAAAGTGAAAATGGGCGGGGAGCAGCTGATAATGGTCTAAGTTACAAGTACCTGGGAAGGATAATATAAGAAAATGGAAGAAGTGGCAGTGAGATAAATGAACGTGCAAGGCAAGGTTACAACTTTATGAGAAGTGTGAGAGGAATGATATGGTACAAATAAGTCCCCCAAGATACCAGGAATACGATACAACAAATTTA
Organism: Schistocerca cancellata; assembly: GCF_023864275.1. Lineage (NCBI taxonomy): Eukaryota > Metazoa > Arthropoda > Insecta > Orthoptera > Acrididae > Schistocerca > Schistocerca cancellata. The sequence goes on from NC_064627.1 coordinate 267,421,949, forward strand.
TTATATACCAGTTCTCTTGGAAGCTGCGGAAACCTGAGTCATGAAGGAAAGGGGAAAACTTAAGGTGCGAGCAGGCGAAAGGAAGTTTCTGAAAAGTCATTTAGGTGTAGCAAAAATGGAAAAGATGAGAAACCCTTTCTATATACGACTGAGGAGAAAATATTAAAATGGTATGGTCATATGAAGAGAATGTATGAGGCAAAGATGCCTAGCAAGATACACGAAATGAAGATGGAGGGCCAGAGACCATTCTTAACCTTTGATTTACCACGTGGAAACATATTGTACCAAGGTCATATATTTTCTTCATTATTATTCGATTCTCCGGAAGAAACTTTTAAGCAGTGGGTATTCTTGAGTTAATGGGTTAATATTACATACATGTGATCAAATCTGTATTTACATACATTTGCACTAATAAAAATACCAATGGACCGTTTGTACCCACTCATTCTAGTTTGTTGTAGTTAATTTTTATTTTAAGTTTTGCATGTTCTACATCTAATCTACGTCTACATGGATACTATGCAAATCACGCTTAAGTGCCTGACAGAGAGTTCGTCTAACTACCTTCACAATAATTCTCTTATTATTCCACTCGAACACCTATATCTTTCCCTGCGAGGTCGGCATCTGCAAAATATTTTCGCATTCGGAGGAGACAGTTAGTGATTGAAATTCCACGAGAAGATCCCACCGCAACGACAAACGACTTGGTTTTAATGATACCCGCCCCATAGCCTGTATCATGTCCGTGTTACTCTCTCCCATATTTCTCAATAATACAATACGTGCTGCTCTTCTTTGAACTTTATCGATGTACTCTGTTAATCCTAGCTGGTAAGGATCCCACCTTGCGCAGCAGTTCTCCAAGAAAGGACGGACAAGCGCACTTAGCCAATCTCTTTTGTAGATCTGTGCATCTTCTACGTGTTCCGCCGATAAAGCGCAGTTTTTGATTCGCCTTCCCCCACAACATTTCGTAATTGTAATTCCTAGGTATTTAATGGAATTTACGGGCTTTAGATTTGATTGATTTATCCTGTAACCGAATTTAACGGATTCGTTTTAACACTCATGAGGGTGACCTCACAGTCTTCATTATTTAGGATCAACTGCCAATTTTCTCACCATACAGATATCTTTTCTAAATCGTTTTACAATTAGTTGTGATCTTCTGATGACTCTGCTAGACGATAAAAGGACACCCTAGGACGACTGCTCGGATTGTCTGCTAAGTAGTTTGTTTTGATAAGGAAGAAAAGAGGGCCTGTAACACTTTCTTGGGGAACGCCAGAAATCACTTCTGTCTTACTCGATGACTTTCCATCAGTTATTACGAACTGTGACCTCTCTGACAAGAAACCACGAATCCATTCGCATAACTGAGACGATGTTCCATAAGCACGAAATTTGATTACAAGCTGCTTGTGAGGTACAACGTCAAAAGCCTTCAGGAAATCTAGAAATACGGAAACAATTTGAATTTGTCGATAGCACTCAGACTTCGTGTGAGTGAAGAGATTGTTGGCTTTCACGAGAACAATGTTTTCTAAATTCATATTCACTGTATGTCAATAGACGATTCCCTTCGAGGTAATTCGTAATGTTCGAACACAAAATATGTTCCAAAATCGTGCTCGTGCAGCATATCGACGTTAGTAACAAGCGGCTGTAATTTAGTAGATTACTCTTGTTGCCTTCCATGAATATTGCTGCAACCTGCGCCATTTTCTAGTCTTTGGGTACGGACCTTGCGTCGGGCGAGCGGTTGTATATGATTGTCAAGTGTGGACCTATTTCATCAGCATATTCTGAAAGGAATGTAACTGGTATACAGTCTGGAGCGGAAGACTTGCTTTTATTTAAGTGACAGACTTTCTTGATTCGTATCCTGGAACATCTACTTCACCTTCTTTGGTAAAGGAATTTCGGAAGGCTGCGTTTAGTAGCTCTGCTTTAGCAACACTGTTATTGATAATATTTCCATTGATATCCCACAGAGAAGACACTGCCTGGGTCTGCTGCCAGCATACTTTACGTGCGAGCAGAATCTCTTTGGATTTCCTGCCAGGTTTCGAGACAAAATTTGTTATGGAAACTATTAGAAGAATCTCCGCATTGAAGTCCGCGCAAAATTTGGAGCTTCTGTAAAAGATTGTCAGTCTGGGGATTTTGCGTTCATTTAAATTTAGCATCCTTTTTTCGTTGTTACTGCAACAGTGTCCTGACCCGTTTTATGTACCAAGTTGATTAGCTCTGTCGTTTGTTAATTTATTTGGTATAAATCTCTCAACTGCTGTCGATACTATTTCTTTGAATTCAAGCCACATCTGGTCTACACTTACATTGTTAATTTGGTAGGAGTGGAGATTGTCTCTCAAGAAGGTGTCAAGTGAATTTTTAACTGCTTTTTTTTAATAGATATATTTTCCGTTTATTTTTGAAGGGTTTGGGAGTTAAGGAATCATGGCTACGACAACCCTGTATTCAATAATCCTTGCATCCATTTTGTGATTATTATCAGCTCACAATTATTTGTTGCTAATAGGTCAAGTGTGTTTTCACAACCGTTTACTGTTCGAGTGCGCTCACGAATTAATTGCTCGAAACAACTTTCAGTGAATGCGTTTAGCACAATTTCGAGTGATGTCTTACGCATACCTCCGGATTTAAATATGTATTTTCCGCAGCACATCGAAGGTAAACTTAAGTCCCCACCAACTATGATTGTATGAGTCAGGTACACGGTTGAAATTAGACTCAAGTTTCCTTTCAACCTATCAGCCATTTGTAGGTCGGTAATAGGATCCAAGAATAACCCCTACCCATACTAACTCACAGGAACTATCTAGTTTTGCTACAACAAAGACTTCACCTCCAACTGTATTTAGCCTATCCCTTCTGAACACCGTTAGGTCCTTCGCTAAAATTTCGGCTGAACATATCTCTGGCTATAGCCAGCTTTCAGAGGCTGTAACGATTTGAGGATCAGTGCTTTCTGTCAGCGGTTGGAGCTCTGGTAGTTTCCTGACACAGCTGCGGCAGTTTACGAGTATTATACTGATGGCTTCTATATCTACGTTCCTCGTATGTTGGACCTGCGTCCTTTGAGAGTGAAGCTCTTTTTGTCTTTCCCCGAGATCCTCTAACCCAAAAAAACCGCCCAGCCCACGTCATACGGCCCCCAGTACCTGTGTAACTGCCTCCTGAATGTAATGGACCCCTGACCTATTTAGTGGACCGCGAAAGCCCACCGCCCTACGGCGCAAGTCGAGGAGTCTGCAGCTTACACGGCCGCAGAACTGTCTGAGCCTCTAATTCAGACTCTCCTGTGGGCTCTGTACCGGAGGTCCGCAAACGGTCTTGTCGACTATGCTGCAAATGGTGAGATCTGCTTTCATCTCGCAAGCAAGACTGGCAGCCTTACCACTTCTGATATCCGCTTGAAACCAGAGAGTATTTCTTCCAATACAAAGCGACACACATCATTGGCACTGACGTGAGCTACCACCTGCAGTTGCCTGCGCCCCGTGCTCTCCGTGGCATCCAGAAAGACCCATTCCACATTTGGAATGAGACCACCTGTTGGCTTTCTTCCCCTCCTTGGCAGCCATGTCCTAAGGGATCCCATGACGCGCCTAACATTGTAGCTCCCAACTACCAATAATCCCAGCCTCCTGTGGCCGTTCGAATCTTACAGGCCGAGACGTTTGCTCTGAAACAGGACGAGCAACTACATCTGGCTGAGGGACAGTGCCAGCCACAGACAGCACCTGGAACCTGTTTGCAAGACTAACCGGGGAGGCCCTACATTCAGCTCCGCGGGAAGTCTTTCGCTGCGTGCTACGCCCCGAGGAGACCTCCCATTCGACTACGGGTGAGTGGTCAACCTCAGTGCGACCAGTATCTGAGCTGGTCACTGGTACAGACCGATGGGCTGACTCATGGGTCTTGCTGGACGTACGTTGGATCCCCATGGCCGATTCACAACAGTGATGCCCTTCCACTACAGCCTCAACCTGTGTAACCGAAGCCAACACAGTCTAGAGCTGAGATTGGTGCCACCAACTCGGCTCGCATCCGCACAGCAATTTTGATTCCTATCCGTAATAAAGACCGTGGGACACTATACTACACAGACAAACAAAGGACTATCCACATGCGCTGCAGATCTCTTCTGTAGACACTGATGTAAACGGAAGAAGTGCGTCTAATAAATTAGATTAACACACAGAGATTCAAAGACTAAACTACCAAAGCACACAGGTGAGACTAAGTAATTCGCTTCCGGTAAGGGAACTTTTAATATGTCACATAATCGGTTTACTTTTCGACACAAACGAAAGCGTGAGAAATGTGTCTATTAACTATTGACTTACCACGCAGAAATTCAAATACTAAACTACCAAAGCACACAGATGAAACTATACAATTCGCTCCTGGTTAGGATATCATAAAAGTCACAAAATCAGTTATTTCCATGTTGCTACTTTGTCTTGACCGACGGCTGCTGCCTGACTCTAATTACACTGTTGGTAAATCTGATCATTTAAAAATAAAGATTATACTCAGCTGATTGTAGACAAGCAACACACTGAGAGCTACAGAAATTTATTTAGTGGAAATGGCTTCTGTAAAGAAAGTACAAGAGCAACATAAAAGTCTTATAAGAGGTAGGAGATGTAAATTCAGATCATGATAGTGATACAGATATCTTTGGTGACGATAATGGTGATAATGACAACAATGTACCGAGTGAGTATTAGGACACAGAGGAAGTGAATCATGTATCTAAAAATGAAGACAGCTCTGACATGAATGATGAAAATGCAGAATCTGATGACAAGAAACCTGGAAGATGCTTCCATGTGAATCAAGAAAAGACGTGAGGACAAGCTGGAAGTGTAACGAATGTAATGAATGTGTTGGAAAGGATCACTCTGATAAGGTAGTTCATGTAGTTTGCAAAAAATGTTCCAAATGCAGTTACTATGTTCAATTAATTTTTTTCCTTGGAAACAAAAGAGAGAGACTAACATCACATTTTAACATTTAAATGAAATTTTGATTTTAAAATACTGTACTTGGAATAAATCTGCTTAAAATGTAACTTAATGTATCTTTATACAATTTACTTGGTAACTAACATAAAGAACTATGATAGAATGTGTTCTGTAATCGTAGTAATGTTTACTTGATAATTTACAGTAAATAAATTTTAAAAAAGTCATGTACCCACTCACTAAAAATTAAAATTATATTAGCTCAGCAGATCAAAGGTTAAGGAGTTGATTGTCAGCGATAACCTTGTGTCGTCCACTGAAAGACTTATCAGAGGTATTTTGGACACGTTCCCCAATGCCTGGGAACAAAGAGAAGAAGATGGTGCAGGGTTAAGTGGAAGAATTGTGATAACAAAGGTATCCATCAACTAGATGAATTTGCTTTATTTTAATTGGCAAAACTTTCTATGAAGCTAAGCAGCTTTCACAGTATTGGAGAACGAGGTGAAACCTATCGACCTACTCCGACCTACTCGCGACATGTCATCACATCTACTACGGATGAAATGACACACACACACACACACACACACACACACACACACACACACACACACACACACACACACACAGAGAGAGAGAGAGAGAGAGAGAGAGAGAGAGAGAGAGAGAGAGAGAGAGAGAGAGAGAGAGAGAGGGAGAGAGAGAAAGAGGGAGAGAGAGACGGTACAAGAAACAAGACTTTAAACTTACGAGCGGACCATCAGATCGTTAATCAAGGATTGTGATGAGTTTCACGTACTCTGTAGAAGGACCTGCCCTTAGTGTCTGGCTCGCGGCTTTTCGTGGGACAGCAGGAGAAAATCGATGTCAAAGTTTTATGTATATCTCCTGTACCCGCAACGTTAGTCACGTTTCCACCAAGAGAACTTTGCGCAACGGCTAAGGTTTGCTGCTACCCCGCTGGCTGTAAGGATTCAATTCCTGTCTCTGCATTTATTTATTTTTCAGTTTAGTCGTACAGGATAGCATTAAATACTATATGAAATACTATATGTTATACAAAGTTACTTCAAAATAATCATTTTCGTCACAGTAAATTCATTAATAAAATCAATCATTATAGAAAACTTTCTTCAAATGTGTATTCCGTTTGTGGTTCGTAGTGAAAATTCCATGCATTTGAACATCGTTCGCTTCCCGCGTTTCTTAGATGTGCCTCGGCTCTCATTGTCCCCTCACCCTCAGAGACAACTGCGGGATTCCCATGCGTTGTGCATTTGTCGCCAGCATCAGCTGTTCACAAACCGTCGCCAGTGCAGTGTGTGTCAAAAGAAATGGAAGAAGCAAGGACTCCTAGAGTAGGACAGCCAAACGAGTACCATCAGAAGTGGAGTGAACGAGCAGTCGACGGGCGGACTCACTAACGCCATCGCCGGCCGCTGTGGCCGAGCGTATCTAGGCGCTTCAGTCCGGAACCGCGCTGCTGCTACGGTCGCAGGTTCGAATCCTGCCTCGGGCATGGATATGTGTGATGTCCTTGGGTTAGTTAGGTTTAAGTAGTTGTAAGTCTAGGCGACTGATGACCTCAGATGGTAAGTCCCATAGTGCTCAGAGCCATTTCAACCATTTGAACTAACGCCATCAGATACATCGAAAGCAAATACACCTCCGAACACGATATCCGCTAATTCCATTGCAGTCGGATATGCAATATTCACGGTAGTACAAAATCAGTCAGATAAATGGTGCGGCAGTCAGGAGTTAAGTGGTGGAGCGGTGAGGGGTTGTTTTGGCTAATAAACACATAATACTTTAAAACACGTTTATTACAGATAAAATCTCCCAGAGCATAAACATGATATTAATTATACCTTTAACCGCTCACGTCCACAATGGATTTAAACAAGCAAGCATTATGGAAGAAAACACAACCCCAACTTCCCATTTAACCTTGAAACGCTCAATTAACTTTAAACTCCAGAAAATACTGCGGCTACAAGTCGAAGAGTTCTTACAGAGGGAAAATCTACCAAAGATCGAAGTAGAATTGGAAGCATTACCAAAGTTAAAAACCAGTATTCTATTAAAGGAATTACTTTCTGTGCCACTTAAATAAATTTCCCACATCAGTAAAGGCTACACGTTGTCTCAAGAATTATGGTAATAACGGACTCAGCATCACGTCCAGAACCAGAGGGCGTAGGTACTGGAATCAGGTGACGAAATAACTGGACGTAGCGGTAACAACGGACCACTAATCCATGACGTACATAACGCTTGTCAGCCATCAGTACACGCTGTAGGAATAACAAGCACAATTATTAAGCTACCTGGAATACATGAAAGAAATACACTCCTGGAAATTGAAATAAGAACACCTGAATTCATTGTCCCAGGAAGGGGAAACTTTATTGACACATTCCTGGGGTCAGATACATCACATGATCACACTGACAGAACCACAGGCACATAGACACAGGCAACAGAGCATGCACAATGTCGGCACTAGTACAGTGTATATCCACCTTTCGCAGCAATGCAGGCTGCTATTCTCCCATGGAGACGATCGTAGAGATGCTGGATGTAGTCCTGTGGAACGGCTTGCCATGCCATTTCCACCTGGCGCCTCAGTTGGACCAGCGTTCGTGCTGGACGTGCAGACCGCGTGAGACGACGCTTCATCCAGTCCCAAACATGCTCAATGGGGGTCAGATCCGGAGATCTTGCTGGCCAGGGTAGTTGACTTACACCTTCTAGAGCACGTTGGGTGGCACGGGATACATGCGGACGTGCATTGTCCTGTTGGAACAGCAAGTTCCCTTGCCTGTCTAGGAATGGTAGAACGATGGGTTCGATGACGGTTTGGATGTACCGTGCACTATTCAGTGTCCCCTCGACGATCACCAGTGGTGTACGGCCAGTGTAGGAGATCGCTCCCCACACCATGATGCCGGGTGTTGGCCCTGTGTGCCTCGGTCGTATGCAGTCCTGATTGTGGCGCTCACCTGCACGGCGCCAAACACGCATACGACCATCATTGGCACCAAGGCAGAAGCGACTCTCATCGCTGAAGACGACACGTCTCCATTCGTCCCTCCATTCACGCCTGTCGCGACACCACTGGAGGCGGGCTGCACGATGTTGGGGCGTGAGCGAAAGACGGCCTAACGGTGTGCGGGACCGTAGCCCAGCTTCATGGAGACGGATGCGAATGGTCCTCGCCGATACCCCAGGAGCAACAGTGTCCCTAATTTGCTGGGAAGTGGCGGTGCGGTCCCCTACGGCACTGCGTAGGATCCTACGGTCTTGGCGTGCATCCGTGCGTCGCTGCGGTCCGGTCCCAGGTCGATGGGCACGTGCACCTTCCGCCGACCACTGGCGACAACATCGATGTACTGTGGAGACCTCACGCCCCACGTGTTGAGCAATTCGGCGGTACGTCCACCCGGCCTCCCGCATGCCCACTATACGCCCTCGCTCAAAGTCCGTCAACTGCACATACGGTTCACGTCCACGCTGTCGCGGCATGCTACCAGTGTTAAAGACTGCGATGGAGCTCCGTATGCCACGGCAAACTGGCTGACACTGACGGCGGCGGTGCACAAATGCTGCGCAGCTAGCGCCATTCGACGGCCAACACCGCGGTTCCTGGTGTGTCCGCTGTGCCGTGCGTGTGATCATTGCTTGTACAGCCCTCTCGCAGTGTCCGGAGCAAGTATGGTGGGTCTGACACACCGGTGTCAATGTGTTCTTTTTTCCATTTCCAGGAGTGTATAAGCACAGGCTCAGAACAAGTGAAGACACTGTTTAAAAGGGACGCGTTCAGATTTCCATAAATGAACAAAGTTCAACTGCCGGCCGTATTGGCCGTGCGGTTCTAGGCGCTACAGTCCGGAACCGCGGGACTGCTACGGTCGCAGGTTCGAATCCTGCATCGGGCATGGATGTGTGTGATGTCCTTAGGTTAGTTAGGTTTAAGTAGTTCTAAGTTCTAGGGGTTTGATGACCTAAGATGTTAAGTCCCATAGTGCTCAGAGCCATTTGAACCATTTGAACAAAGTTTAACTACTTGGACTTTACCAACTATCGTGCTGATTAAGGAACTAACTCAAAAGAAACATTTAAATGTCTCAACGGCTCTGACCAGTGCCTTACACAATTAGGCAATTAACCGCTGTGACAATTTCAGTCACCAAACTTGCCCGCGCTCAGCACACTATAAATACTTCACAAGTATCAGCACAAATTTTTGTGACAACCCGGGTAAACAGACTCAACTCCTTTCCGGATCCTCTGTTCTCTTTCTTAAAAAACAACTTCGCAAGGAAATTTATCAGAACTCACCATCAAATGAACGAAGGAAGTCTCCTCAACGAGCTGTCAAATCAAGCCTGATCTATAGCATATTCACGATCCAGGTGAGCAGCCCCAGCGCACTGCGGTGTCACAAGAGCCCTGGCTCCTCTCAAGGCGTTCAGTGGAAGACTCCGTCCGCCATGCCCCAGACCAGTGAACCCAGAAGCGCTTCAAAACACCAGAGCAATACAGGCGTGCCCCATAGATTCGTCACTCTAGTCCGTAGCAAGTGTACAGTTACCACTAGGGGCGCACCATGGATCACGCCGTCTCAATAAACGCCATCCAACCCCGTTTCTCTCCGGTGGTCGCTCACCAGCGGGCACACCTGAGCACCTGTCTCCTCCATCACACCCTCTGGTTGCAACCTAAGAGTTGACCACTATCTATATACACTACTGGCCATTAAAATCGCTACACCACGAAGATGACGTGCTACAGATGCGAAATTTAACCGACAGGAAGAAGATGCTGTGACATGCAAATGATTAGCTTTTCAGAGCATTCACACAAGGTTGGCGCCGGAGGCGACACCTACAACTTGCTGACATGAGGAAAGTTTCCAAACGATTTCTCATAAACAAACATCAGTTGACCGGCGATGCCTGCTGGAACGTTGTTGTGATGCCTCGTATAAGGAGGAGAAATGCATACCATCACGTTTCCGACTTTGATAAAGGTCGGATTGTAGGCCATCGCGATTGCGGTTTATCGTATCGCGACATTGCTGCTCGCGTTGGTAGAGATCCGATGACTGTTACCAGAATATGGAATCGGTGGCTTCAGGAGGGTAATACGGAACGCCGTGCTGGATCCCAACGGCCTCGTATCACTAGCAGTCGAGATGACAGGCATCTTAACCGCATGGGTGTAATGGATCGTGCAGCCACGTCTCGATCCCTAAGTCAAGAGATGGGGACGTTTGCAAGACAACAACCATCTGCACGAACAGTTCGACGACGTTTGCAGCAGCATGGACTATCAGCTCGGAGACCATGGCTGCGGTTACCCTTTACGCTGCATCACAGACAGGAGCGCCTGCGATGGTGTACTCAACGACGAACCCGGGTGCACGAATGGCAAAATGTCAGTTTTCGGATGGATACAGGTTCTGTTTACAGCATCATGATGGTCGCATCCATGTTTGGCGACATCGCAGTGAACGCACATTGGAAGCGTGCATTCGTCATCGCCAGACTGGCGTATTACCCGGCGTGATGGTATGGGGTGCCATTGGTTACACGTCTCGGTCATCTCATGTTCGCATTGACGGCACTTTGAACAGTGGACGTTGCATTTCGGATGTGTTACGTCCCGTGGCTCTACCCTTCATTCGATCCCTGCGAAACCGTACATTTCAGCAGGATAATGCACGACCGCATGTTGCAGGTCCTGTACGGGCCTTTCTGGATACAAAAGATGTTCGACTGCTGCCCTGGCCAGATCTCTCACCAATTGAAAACGTCTCGTCAATGGTGGCCGAGCAACTGGCTCGTTACAATACGCCAGTCACTACTCTTGATGAACTGTGGTATCGTGTTGAAGCTGCATGGGCAGCTGTACCTGTACACGCCATCCAAGCTTTGTTTGATTCAATGCCCAGGCGTATCAAGGCCGTTATTACGGCCAGAGGTGGTTGTTCTGGGTACTGATTTCTCAGGATCTATGCACCCAAATAGCGTGAAAATGTAATCACATGTCGGTTCTAGTATAATATATTTGTCCAATGAATACCCGTTTGTCATCTGCATTTCTTCTTGGTGTAGCAATTTTAATGGCCAGTAGTGTATGAGACAAAGAGGATATTCGTCCAGAGATAAATCGTACTGTCGTGCCACGACTCAGTTGGCAATAATAATCACCATTTTGTGTTTTTTAAGAGATGTTGATGAAACAGACGATCTTAAAGAATATGAGGGCGTAAGTTTTACCTTTGTATGGTTCTTTTTTTCTCTCCGAACAAATCGAAAAAATATGAAACTATTTGCCCCACAATGCACGGGTGTAGATGGGGATGACGACTTCGTCGCCGAAGAATTCGGCACTGGAACCGGGCTACTGTGTACCTCTACCGCACAAAGAGAGAGCAGTCGCTCTACCGGCAGCTCATAGAAGAGTCAGCAGTCGCGCAGAATCTCTCGATTGAAATACAAAGCAACTTTCTTTTGGTGGTAAGAGGCTGTTAAGCGAGGAAGTACTTATTGTGATGAGCAAACAACTGACGATCGTGAGACATACGAATGGCCGGACGGAGTGGCCGTGCGGTTCTAGGCGCTACAGTCTTGGAACCGCGTGACCGCTACGGTCGCAGGTTCGAATCCTGCCTCGGGCATGGGTGTGTGTGATGTCCTTAGGTTAGTTAGGTTTAAGTAGTTCTAAGTTCTAGGGGACTGATGACCACAGCAGTTAAGTCCCATAGTGCTCAGAGCCATTTGAACCATTTGAACATACGAACGATCGAAAAAGAAAAGAACACGGGCTGAGATTGAACCCGAACTGCCAGAGCGGTAGCCGTGAAACCTGCCCGCTGCACAACGCTCTCTTGGTCGAAACTTTAGGAATGTTGCGGATATAGGAGGTATGCATAAGACTTCAGCATCGATTTTCTCACGAACAAGGGCAATCGCATCAAAAGCCACCAGCCAGGTATTCAGGCCAGGTCCAATTACACCATATCCAAGTCTGATCAAAATCCATGATTAACAGATTTGATGTTCCCTTTGTAAGACAGAGAGAAAATGTGTTGTTGTCTTGTGCTGCTGATATGTCATTTTGCGTGTGTTCATGCTGTCCTGAAACTGACAACTGATAGTCAAAATTTTAAGACTTATTTAGTAAACAAAGTCATGATCGCATTTAAGTTGTTAATTTTTATCTTTAGATGAACGGTTTAGATCTCCTAAAGAAATCATCATTACATCTACAGGTTGAATATTATTGAACTATATGAAACAGAACCGTCATAGCTTCTGAACGGTTTGCGTTACGATGTTCAAACTGCATGGTTGACCGCGGGGCACGATGGCAATAAAGATGCGCATGCGAACCCCTCTTAATTTGGATGGGTTCGTCAATAAGCAAAACTGGCCCAATTGGGGGGACTGAGATTCCGCATTTCGCGATCGAGAAATCTCTTCACCATCAACGGGTGACCGTGTAGTGTGTAATGTCCAGTCACGAAATAGTCGGTGCGATATTTCTTGATGGCACGGTGACTACGGAGCGGTACGTAAAGATTTTGGAATGCCGGCCGCGGTGGCCGTGCCGTTCTGGCGCTGCAGTCCGGAACCGCGAGGCTGCTACGGTCGCAGGTTCGAATCCTGCCTCGGGCATGGGTGTGTGTGATGTCCTTAGGTTAGTTAGGTTTAAGTAGTTCTAAGATCTAGGGGACTTATGACCTAATATGTTGAGTCCCATAGTGCTCAGAGCCATTTGAACCATTTGAACCATTTTGGAATATGGTTCCATCCCCATTAACCAAAGTGACCCTCATTTGTAGAAGATATGGTTCATGCAAGACGGAGCTCAATGCCATCGAAGCAGGAGAGTGTTTGATGTCCTATGCAGAAGCACTCTGGGTACCACATTCTGGCTCAGGGGTACCCACAGGCAACTAGTATGGGCTTCGATTGGCCTCCATATTCTCCGGATCTGAACGCATGCGACTCCTTTTTGTGGGATTAAAGGCAAGGTGTGCAGCAATTACGCCAAAACCATAGCTGAGCTGAAAACAGCCATTCAGGAGATCATCGACAGCATCGATGTTCCGACACTTCAGCAGGTTCATGCAGAATTTCGCTACTCGTTTGCGCCACACCATCGCCAATGACGGCAGGCATATCGAACGTGGCATAACCTAAATCCGAATATCTGTAGTGATGTTTACGTGTTGAATAAAGTGTGTGCAAGCCGTAGTTCGTAAATAATTTACTTTTATTTCATATAGTTCAATAATTGTCATCTGGTGCATTCCTTGATGACAGTAGGAATCTCTGGCGTGGAGCAGGTCCGTCCGTGCTGGCGTGGAGCACACTGTGCTGTGGGGAAGAACTTAGACAGCACCACGACTGTTTTTCACTAAATACGTTATAATATTAACAGGTCACTGTTTTCCTAGAACAATGTTAGAAAAAATTTTATCAAAATTTTGTTTCATTGTGAGGATGAACGATACCTAAAAAGTCTCCTTGATAACACCAGACTTCTGTGAGTCTTTCCCATACGGCACATTTAAATATGATTATACATTTACACTAACCGGGAAAAACAAGGTCGTGAAGATAAGCTCATACCTTATTCCATTTATTCCTTGGAGCCATTCCTTTAATAAAGGTAAGAAGCGGAATCGGGAATGTACAGTCGTGGACAAAACGAGCGAGACCCCTCGCCTTTTCGTTATGCTGATCCGCACGGCTTTAAAGTCTGCTACACAGCATAACAGGCAAGGCGACGAAGTGCTACCAACATACTATGCACTTGCGTGAAATTGACAAACTATCTGAACTTTTTTAGGCTGTTTTCAATAATTTGTAAGACTATATTAATGCTGATTAGTGTGTTAAATACAACACGTAAATATAAGACACAACTGAAAGAAGAAACGCTAATTGGTATGAACTGTACCAATAAAAATGAATTTCAGCTTATCGAGATAACATAATTGTTTTAGTAATACAAAGAACGCCGGATCGTTACGAATTAGCAAAATATTATCCGCTTTCGGCCGCGAAACGGTCTGTGTCAACGTTCAGACCAGTCCTACTGGATTACCGTTGCTGACCTACCATGAAAGTGTGCAAATTTAGCAATGCGTGAAGATTCATAACGAAATTCAGTTAAAAATCATTCAGTGCCACACTTAAGTCAATTCCATTATTGACAGAAGCGGAAAAAGTAGGCAGTAACATGTATCAAATTCTACAAGAGTGTCATATTGACATGCACAGGGCGCCAGTACAGAATAAAGGTAGCGATAAAACGTATTGGGGCCGCGAGAATTTCTTAAAATTGCTTTACTGATATTCTACCTGCCTCCATCGAGATTAGAACCGAAAACAAACCAGACCTTCCTTTCACTACGCTAGCAGACAACCCATGCAGCCCTCTATTATTACCCCAGACATGAATAAGCCACCAATTTCGCAATGAAAATGGCAAAATGATCTGGAGTTTCTGTTGCATAGAGCTTTCTGGACTCAAGAACATGAATTTTCTTCCTTTATGTCACCGCTTATGTGACAACCATTCGGGATGTTTATCGAAATAACAAAATACTGTTATTAGAGGGTAAATTTAGTAGGATAATTCTGCACCACCTCAGGAAATAAACGGCTACATAGCCGCCAAACATATTCTACACTGTTTCGAATTCTCCACTAGACTCGCCACAGCCAGAAAACGTTCATTAGCCTAAGTGTTTCTTAAGCTACCTAGCAATGGGAATGTTCACACTTCTAAAACACGGTAGCATTAATACTGGGATGTGAATTACAACGTGTATAGGCAAATGGATTCTATTTGCATTCCTCTAAACATGATTTGGATCGAAAGCGTAGCTACGATTAATATGCTGATGTATCGACTACAACTAGAACATTTCGAATAAAGAGTAGGGGGTGTTATTTATGCGGCCCTCTTCTTCAGTAGCTGTCGTAGCTGTTTTCGTTGTTAGGATTTCGTCACCTAAACCGGTAAAAACGGAACCCTACTAGTCTCACTTTCTTGACCGTCTATCGGCCTGCCCAACCTTTAAAACTCGTTTACCTCCAGAACGGGTAGACATAATAAGCGGACATGTATCGCACTTCTTGCGGTAACCGGTCCCTTGGTGGTGTAAAAAAGTGAGCTTCTATGTCAACGCAATCTAAAGATACGGCCGTTTATGTAAAGAAAATTTACGCGAAAGGTCAAAAAATGGCTTCAAGAACTATGTGACCAAACTGCTTATGTCATCAGCCCCTAGACCTAGAACTACTTAAACCTAGCTAGCCTAAGGACATCGCAGACATCTATGCCCGAGGTAGGATTCCAACCTGCGACTGAAGTAGCCGTGCGGTTCGTGACTGATGCACCTGGAACCGCTCGACCACAGCACCCGGCGGAGCCCTATTCACCTCATGTATAATGATAAACTCTATTCGCCAGCAACTCAGATCGTTTGATCACGGAACTTTTACGAAGCTACATTCAAACTTTGTTCGAAGTCGTCTGCAATATCCATTTATAAACACCCTAGGAACGTCGTATGCGATATCCACTTCTGAAGACGCTCGCAGATACTGCAGTACCATATCAAGTTGGTAAGAATTTATTGTTATTGGTCCATACATCACACTTTATTTCAATATCAATTTAACGCGCCTAGGTGTTCATATATGGCTGAAACTAATGAACAAAAAGTAAATAAATAGCAAAGAACTTCGATGTTCAAATCAAATAAAAGTCACATGTTGCAATTACAACATAATTTCGTTGTTACATCTACATGACTACATCAACAAGATTTCTTTGCAATCCAGACTTACGTGCCTGGCAGAAGGTTCGGACTATTTCTCTACCGTTCCAGTCATTAACAGTGTGCGGGAAAAAGGACCACTTAAATCTTTTCTTGCGAGCCTTGAATTACATTACTACTATGGTTTCTTCCTGCGTAAGTTCCTGAGGATTGGCAATCAGAACAAATGTTGGTGATTGAAATTTCGTGAAAAGATCTCGCAGCAACGAGAAACGCTTTTGTTTACATGAATGTTACCCCAACTCGATTATCAAACCTGGCACCCTCTCTCCCCTATTTCGTGACATTACAAATCGTGCTACCGTTCCTTGGACGTTTTTGCGAGCGCAGTCAATCATTTCTGTCAAGGATATTATAGCAGTGGACGGACAAACGTAGTGTAGGCAGTGTTTTCAGTTGGCCTGTTGCGTATTCTTAGTGTGCGGCCAATAAAACGCAGTCATTCGTTTGCCTTCCCCACAAAAGTATGTTTTCGATCGTTCCAGTTTGAGTTTTACTGGGTACTGAGATGAACTGACAGTGCTTCGACTTGTGTTTTGTCATGTAACCGGAAGTTAATTATTGTTATTGAACGCAGCTTTCGTGTTTAATGTATTCCTCATTCAACAGAGTACACTCCTCCTACACCACATATAACTGTTTCAAAGTATTAAATTGTTACTGATGTTACCAAGTTGCAGTGGTCATCTTAACTTTCCGTTTTGAAACAAAGGAAAATATTATAGCGAAATGTAGCAACTAAGAAGCGGAGTATCCAAATAAATAAACATTTCCGGTTTAAGAAGTTGCAGTAGGTCTACTACAGAGTAACGTAAATTAGGAGCAAAGTCCATTAGTAGATCGTTATCAGGAAAACCAGCCCTCATAAAGCAAAATGCCACTACAAGAAAGAAAATTTCCAAACATGTCAATGAGTAGTCGAGGAAAGTGGACGCATTCTATCTACTGAATCCCAATGCACGCCACTTACGAGGGGACACGCCAAGCGTCATACCCCGATCTTGCTGAAACTTCCCTCAGTGAAAGAGGGGACAAAATAAGCGAACACGTGTCTTAGCTTATCTGCTTACACTCTACCGCTTCTGAGAAAGCGACGGTCAAAGTTTTCAATGCGCTGTTGCTATAGTGTAGATACCTCTTAGCGGGTAAGGATTCCACTGAAGCGGTGGCTCTGAGGCTACCATAGTGACTTCGGAACTTTGCGCTGCGAGTTCGAAACCCGGTTTTTCCTTCCCCCCCCCCCCCCCCCCCCTTCACTCTCTGAATTATCTACGAATGTTTATTCCAATTTATGTTGAAACACTGTTGTCGTTATTCGTCAGTTAATTTACTGTGTAAAGAAATAAGTTAAAAAGGGAACACATAGTGCGTAGTGGGGCGATCACTCTGTTGTAGAAATAATTCAGAAGCCAAGATCGCTTAAATACTGTTTACTGGGTAACCGGGTTCAACACACTAAAGGTGCCGTCATCGGATCTGAATGTAGATTAACATTTATAAACTATTTGGATATAACGATACATGAGGCAGACCAGATGATTTTAGATCAGCTTGTCTCATTCGTTTATTATTTTTTTAATTAATTTATTACACATAAAGTTAATTGGCGAATAATGACAACATTATTTCAACATTAATTAGAAAAAAACATTCGTAGATAATTCTGATAGAGAGGCAGGAAAAAATAGTAATAAAAAAACCCAATATGGTCTCGAACACGGGAATCAAAGTTAAGAAGGAACTACGGTAGCCACCGAGCCACCGCTTCAATTGCGTTCTCGGCTGCAGAAGGTATCTACACTATAGCAAGAGCGCGTTGATAACTTTGACCGTCGTTTTCTCGGAAACGGTCGAGTGTCTGCAGATAAATCGAAACACATGTTCGCTTATTTTGTCCTCTCCTTCACTGAGCAAAGTTTCCCGACAATCAGCCTATGACACCTGGCGAGTTCTCCTCGTTAGTCGAGTCGCTTCTTACGCCCGGCGAGAATTATGTATGCCTCAGAGGAAACTGCGCCACTTGGAAACACGGCGAGCGAGGATAAACACGTTTTCCTTCTTATAAGGCAACCTTCTACAGCTAAAATTCACGAAGTGTTCTTCAGGTTGCCTCATATATTTCAGAAATGTTTCTTGCTTTAGGCCTGCCGCATATGCAAAACGTAAACATTTAATTTCATGTAATATTTATCAGGATAAGACATGACAGTAGTGGACCAGTCCCTTCTGAGAAAAATTACAGATTCTAAGTCGCTCCACTATGTAATGACACGGGTACGGGCTTGCGACCTCTCGTTTATGCCATCGATTTCCGTGTTACACATACTTGGCCACTGCGTTGTGGCTGCCGTCGTGGAGGAGGCAGTCTGTTTCCTACTAGCGCTGTTTCCGCAGCAGATATTAACCGCGACGAATCATTCAGTCAACGCTAAATGGCCCATCTGGCTGAGGAAGACAAGGGCGCTATAATAGCACTCCATGCAGAGGGATCTTCAAATGGCTATACAGCACGAACTATGGGTCTTCCCAAGTCGACGGTAGCCAGGTGGATCAGACGAAAGGAAGAGAGTGGTAACCTGAATGGGAGGCCTCATGGGCGTCGCCTCAAAACAACAGCAGCTCAGGATCAGCAGATACGCCGTTTCAGTGAGAACCACCCATTTGTCACCCCACGACAAATTCAGCAGACTTTGGGTCTCAATGTTAGTGGTAAGATCGTCACTCGTCGTCTAAGGGAAGGTGGACTGAGAGCAAGAAGCGCTGCTGTGAAAGAGACATTGACTGTTTCCCACAGAGAAGCTCGCCTTGCTTTTGCTGCTGAAAATGTCGACAAACCTCTCCAGTTTTGGAGGCGAGTGATTTTCACGGACGAAAAAGTTTTCTCTACGGCATCAACCGGAAAAGTACTTGTTTACCGGCCAGAAGGTGCTAGGTATAATCGAAAATATATTACAGTTGCCGAAGGAATGGCAGGGCGTCGGTAACGGCATGGGCATGGATATCGGCCGAAGGGTGTGGCCTCCTGTGGGAAGTGGAAGGAAGATTCGATGCGCGCAATTACATATCAATTCTGGAGAACGTGATGTAGCCTTCTGTGACAGCAAGATTTGGCGATGATCAGATCATGTTCCAACAAGATCGCTCGCCTATTCATATGGCACGTGTGATTAAGAGGTGGTTCGACGACCATAGTAATGTTACTGTAATGGAATGGCCACGTAAAGGAGCTGACACGAATCCCATTGAGAATATTTGGGCAGAAATGGTCAGAGTAATACGAGAAAAGGGGCAGTCACCGTCGACTCGCCGACAGCTTTCTGATGTGATTCATGACGCTTGGAATGAGTTACTTGAATCTCCTAGTTATGTGGCTCGAGTTGTGGGCTCAATGCCCAACAGACTTCGAGCTGTTGTGGAAGCCGAAGGAGGCTATACGCGATACTAAGCAGCATCAGCGGAGGTGTTTTTTTTTTTTTTCAGCCCTTCACCAATCAGCTGCAACAGCTGTTTCAAGTTTTTTCTTTATTTACAGACGTATATTTTATATAATTTCAAGGAAACGCAGTAAGTGGAATGTGGACAAACAAATTAATTCACAGAAAGATATGTAATATTTAATTTGACAAGAGAAGAAATACACACCTTATATATTCATGCAGTCTGTAAAAATACATGACACACGTATATGCAAGAAGGGTACAAAACAATTCAGCACAAATGAAAAATATTGAGGAGAAGCTCGCCGATGAAGGCGTAATTGGAGAACAAAGGTTGGGCTAGAAGGAGAGGTAATGAGGCCCGAGAAAGCAGAGAAAAATCAAATACCCAGTAGGCTTTGAGTCGTTGTCGCTGCAGAGGGCGGTTGGTATATGCGTTTCGGAGCAACAGTAGAAGAATTCTGAGGCTTTATTTTGTGACGGCTAAGCAGTGCTGCATCATGAGACCCACTATTTGTCCACATGTGGCTAAACATCAGAGGTGTAAAAAATTCTGAGAGATGCCGAAGTTCTCTGGGAGAGTAACGTGTTTTAGACAAGAAGATGAATTTTAGTTCATTTCATTTTAACCATTCACACTATGCTTTGACATTCTAATCTTTGATTTCATTTTATTATCATGTATCTTTTCTTCAGTGAAAGTCAACGGTTCTAAGTTTCAAGATATGAAGAATAACTGGAAGTTTTTAATTTGTGGAATAGCGTATTTAACAGTTAATATTTTCAACAAATCTGTAGTTATAGGGCATATTAAGAAGCAAGTCAAAAATGGCATTGTGAAAAAATCAGGTTGGTTTCTAAAGGGTAACGACGGTAAAATAGCAAATACGAAACTATGGGTAACAACTATTGTTGATGGTGAGGAGCAATAATCGATATCCAGAATGAGATTTTCACTCTGCAGCGGAGTGTGCGCTGATATGAAACTTCCTGGCAGATTAAAACTGTGTGCCCGACCGAGACTCGAACACGGGACCTTTGCCTTTCGCGGGCTGTGGCTAAGCCATGTCTCCGCAGTATCCTTTCTTTCAGGAGTGCTAGTTCTGCAAGGTTCGCAGGAGAGCTTCTGTAAAGTTTGGAAGGTAGGAGACGAGGTACTGGCAGAAGTAAAGCTGTGAGTACCGGTCGTGAGTCGTGCTTCGGTAGCTCAGTTGGCAAAGGTCCCGAGTTCGAGTCTCGGTCGGGCACACAGTTTTAATCTGCCAGGAAGTTTCAATAATCGATATGCCACTATTCTGTGATTGTTTCTCTGAAGTTTATCGTCAGACCTAGGACTGAAACCGATACTCTGTTTTACGTAAAGAATATAACCTTCAAAATTTATTTAGCAGCGCAGAATATTAAATGGTTCAAATGGTTCTGAGCACTATGGGACTTAACATCTGTGGTCATCAGTCCCCTAGAACTTAGAACTACTTAAACCTAACTAACCTAAAGACACCACACACATCCGTGCCCGAGGCAGGATTCGAACCTGCGACCGTAGCAGTCGCGCGGTTCCGGACTGCGCGCCTAGAACCGCTAGACCACCGCGGCCGGCTATTAAATCATAGTTTATAGATCAGGAACCTAATCCAACTGCCTTTAATTTTATTCTCACGGATGACATTGAGACAGTAAATAACAAGAGAAATAACAAAACTCTCAGAATCAATATAGAGAATTCAAGTGTCCAGTGGATTCAAAAGTTTGCTATAATAGCGGATAATTGCTTTTACTGACTCCTTCATGCCTACGTCTTCTGTCAGACAACATTTGAAACTAGGACTAGCAAGGTAAACAATTTTTCCACAAATTGTCAAATTGGAAGTCGGAGAGCCAGTTACATAAATTACGATGGCAACAAACGTTTTTCAAGTAAACTGATCACAGGAGGCATCCAACACATTTATTGTGTGTTACATGCACAGTATGTAAACTGGCAACGCCACCAACACACAATACCACTAACAAGGGAACATCCCCATCGCACCCCCCTCAGATTTAGTTATAAGTTGGCACAGTGGATAGGCCTTGAAAAACTGAACACAGATCAATCGAGAAAACTGGAAGAAGTTGTGTGGAACTATGAAAAAAATAAGCAAAATATACAAACTGAGTAGTCCATGCGCAAGATACGCAACAACAAGGACAGAGGGAGCTCAGGAGCGCCTGATCCCGTGGTTAGCGTGAGCAGCTGCGCAACGAGAGGTCCTTCGTTCAAGTCTCCCCTCGAGTGAAAATTTGAATTTTTTTCTTTTCAGACAATTATTATCTGTCCGTCCGTCCGTCCGATGCGAGGTAACTGCGCCGTAGTATGATGACGCTACACCGAAACAAATATCGAAACACATGACGTCAGTCGACTACAGTGCACGGAAGAGAGAGTATTCCTGCTAACGAGGCTCCATGGCTGGCAGTTGACTGTTCGCTACTTTAGAAGGGAGTTCATTAAATACGTGAGATGCATTCCGTGGGCAATATGAATCCAGCAAATAGAGCTCGCGACTTCAATAACACTGTCAATGAATATTTTCCGATTTGTAAGGCATCGGAAAGTTCCTTTAGGGATCGAACGATTGTCGAACATTTGTATGATTATTTCCTACATTTGTTGATAAACAGTACGTGTGGTGACGATTGTCTGAAAACAAAAAATGAAACGGCTCACTCGAGGAAAGACTTGAACCAAGGACCTTTCACTCCGTACCTGCTCACGCTAACCACGCGACCACGGCGCTCCAGAACTCACACTATCCCTGCGCATGGACTACTCAGTTTGTATATTTTGCTTTTTTTTCATAGTTCCACACAACTTCTTCCTGTTTTCTCGATTGATATGTGTTCAGTTTTTCAAGGCCTATCCACTGTGCCAACTTATAACTAAATCTGAGGAGGGTGCGATGGGGAGGTTCCCTTGTTAGCTATGAAACAACTGTAGCAAAACGGAGCATCCTCGTTATCCATGTGATGGATAAGACGACTAATTCGCAACATAAATGTCAGTGTAAGCATCAATTTATGATGGAACGTTCTTCGTGGACCAAATAACATACGTTTCCCACGTCTTCAATACGAATCATGAAGCAAATATAATTTAAAGGACATAAAAATATCGAGTGATTTTACTAACATAATTATAAACCACCCACGAACATAAATTAATGATCACATAGTTGTCAAAAAGTATTCTACAGTATTGCCATTGTCCATTAGACTAGCAGCAGGAAGAAAGCGTACGCTCAGCTGTGCTGAGATATCTTGCACTGACGAAGCTCGTGCTTCGAAGACACCACAGCACCGTCTGCCACCATTTCATGGGAAACGAAATATCTCAAGTGTACAGCCTTAGACATAAAAACACCGCCGGCGCAAGCACCGTGCGATCCGCGATATGACGCCGTTGAAAGCACGGCTAACCCGCGCCGGAAAGCTGTTAATATCATCTGATGTTGCTAACAAGTTATTTACTTCTGGTGAATGATTTTCTGCGTAGTTCATTTAAGATAGAATAACTAAAATATATTTGATGTTACGGTAGACGAAGGACGCCTAATTCGTTTCTCTCTCTTTACTTATGATGTTACATTCGCAATCTGAGCATACGTATTATCCATAACCACACTTTAGCGCCACACAGATACGTGAATGAAACACATTGGCGTACAGTTTTAGACATAAAGACTGACCGCCGGCCGCCTGCCACAGAGACTAAGTCCGAGTCTATTCACTTAACGTAGCCAATAAAACTGACCAGCCATCTGCACAATCTGACAACACTGTAAGATGCGGAAGAGTTAGGAGGAAGTGTTGTCTACTTTCGAGATGTTCTCGGATTGTGTGAGCCCGTGGTCTAGTGCTAGCCGGCACGGTAGCTCAGCGTGTTCGGTCAGAGAGCCGGTTGGCCTCTGTAATAAAAAAACTGAGTGGAAGGATCAACCACCGAACTTGAACAGGATGTCCTGCGACGTCCGCAACGACCAAAAACAACGATCAATAATGAAAAATAAGAAGAAAAAGAAAAGAAAAAATGGTAATCGTCATGCATTCTAAGCTTATGGTCGCCTGTTCGTGTCCAACTATTTTTTTTTTCCACATTTCGGTCTAAAGTTATGATTCTGATTGAGCATCGAAGATAATTCGCTTAACATTCTACCCACCAGCAACGACAAGTATTCCAGAAACAATTCCGCAGGACAGCTCGTGGCTGCGCCGCGATCATAACAGATTACGCTCGAGCGTTTCCTCGCGCTGCAGCGGCTACCGGCCACCGGCCAGACGCCACCCGGTGCCTGAAATCCGGCGCCGCCCATGTGAACGCGGCGCCACGTAGTCAGTGTATGTATCAACTGTCATTTTCGAATTTGAAGTTCTAGTTATCATCTTGCAGTTAAGCACTGGATTTTGCATACTTGAAAATCATGAACTACAGTTAAGCATTGTAAAATTGAGTCGCAAGTGGAAAAAGGTGTAACACCTGAAACACAACGTTTACTTTTGGTATAACAGAGGGGTGAATGCAGAGCAGGCATCTAGAAAGATTTGAACTGTGTTAGGAGCGAGTGCTTTTGGTAAAAATACGCCAGAAAAAGATATTCGTGTTTCAACAAAGATCTTTCTGGCATGAATGATTTTCCACATTAAGGAAGTCTCGACTACTGATATATGTGATAGATTACCATTTAACCATCATGCGACATTTGCATTCAACAGGCAAAGTTCAGAAGTCTGGTGTAGGAGTACTGCATGCTCTAATTCGAAACAACAAAAATCAATGGAGTGACTATTATTGAACGTCATCAGGTCACTCATCGAGCATTCCTTTCGGTCGGAGTGTAAGAAAATCGAGCAACTAAACTACATCACCTGTGCTACTGCATGATAACGCACTATGTTGATTTGAGAAACAAAACAATCCAGGAGATTGATAGAAAAGTCGTCTGTCAGGCACTTGTATTGATAGGGAAGTCCTCTCTCAAGCACTTGTCCCTCTCGTCATATATTTGTAAAATTTTACCTTTCCCGCTCTTGATCGATCAACCGTCAAGGCAATTCATTTCTACACGGAAATGCTCTTAAAACTACTCTGGTTTAATGACATCGTTAGAACCAGTAGGTTTCTACAGGCGTAGAATTTGTAAACAACTTTAGCATTGTCAGATCGTTTTAGATATCGTGAAAGAAAATTCTGCTGCTGATTAATTTCTCTTTGATAATTACTGTTGCGTTTAGTAAACTAATGGAAAATGTAATTAAAATATTCACTGTACTAATACAAATTAAATTCAGCTTACTACAGAAACATCACGACGGCAGTCTATCTTAATAAAGCATTAAGTGTCTGTGAGACGATTGAACCTATTTTAACACGAATTAGTAGGATATTACCATCTTTTGACTTCGAAAAGATCTGTATTTATTTCATTTCCTGTACCATTCGCAAGTATTATGAAAATGTGACATTTCATAGATAAAATTATGTATTCACAACAACAAAAAATATGTCGGCAGAAAACAAAAGTGGCATTATGAATTTGGCAGTACCGTAAGGTTTTCGCTCTGACACTAAGAGTTACTGAAAGTAGCAAGACGAATTTTGCTCGAGCGTTGTCTTACGATTCCCTTATTGAGTTTTTTTATCAGCCTGCTTGTAGCTGTGCTACAAAAGAATTAAAAATCTGGCTTTCAGCGAGTCGCGAATGGCGAACGGAAGCAGTTTGCACCTGTTAGCTAAGCATGTTACCTGGGAACTGGTTTTTTCCTAAAGTGGGAAGACGTCCTTTTGTGGTTCAATTGTTGGCAAATGTCAGTCAGACGTGTGCCGTTGGTCTAAGCGTTTCGGTGTGTTGAATTTGTACCAAAGATTTTTCTACAGGGTTTTTCTGCCCAAATAGAGAGTTGAAGTTTCCCATTAGTATTTTCACGTCATCCTGGTGAACTTTGCTCATAGTATTTTCGACTGGGTTCCAGAATTTTTCCCATGCACTTCTAAGCGCTACAGTCTGGAACCGAGTGACCGCTACGGTCGCAGGTTCGAATCCTGCCTCGGGTATGGATGTGTGTGATGTCCTTAGGTTAGTTAGGTTTAATTAGTTCTAAGTTCTAGACGACTGATGACCTCAGAAGTTAAGTCGCATAGTGCTCAGAGCCATTTGAACCATTTTGAACCAGAATTTTTCGACATTTTCGGTGTTTTTCTTATTTTCGATGTTGGTGGGGACACGTGCATTGATGAGTGTATATTTTTTACTGGGGCTCTGAATGAGCAAAGTACCTAAGCTTACACACTACTTAACCTAAATTATCCTAAGGACAAACACACAAACACATGCCCGAGGGAGGACTCGAACCTCCGCCGGGATCAGCCACGCAGCCCATAACTGCAGCGCCCCAGACCACTCGGCTAATCACGCGCGGCTACTTAAAGTATACTCGTCCCCAAAACCCATGTGGACAATTATCTGATTATCGGTCAAGCTTCGCTTTGTCGCAGCTCTTTAGCATACAAGTCCATTTACTTTCAGGCTCCTCCTTACAATTCTTGCAATGCAAGGTAATTGAAAAATCCCATCCACTCGACGCCAACTGAGGAACTAACTGGTGCATGTGTTGTTCAACACACAGTAGTTGTCAGCCTCACTAGAATCAATGATTGTGTGTCTGTGTGTGTGTGTGTGTGTGTGTGTGTGTGTGTGTGTGTGTGTGTGTGTGTGTTTTCGTGTTCATGCACAATCTGAATCAATACTATTAACATTAGAGAGACAACCAACAATAAATAATTCATCAAATATGACTGTAAAGTATTTTAATGCGATGGGAAGTTACTAACTGAATTTTCACCCAACCCACGTCCTGCATATTACGTTAAGTAAGATGTATTAACTCCATAGTATCGTTAGCAGAGACAGTGCGCTCTTGTTGTCGAGGCTCGCGACAAGCGCAGCGATCAGCAGTGCCCAATGCCGCCGCGATTTGTTTATGTTGGCTGAGCGTGGACACTGCCGCAGACGCTTCGCCATAAACAGAAAGAAATCACCTTGTCTCTGACCGCAGTGAGCGGATATCACTGCCTGCGTGTTCTTATAGTAACCAACGTGAGACTCTACTCACAGGAGCCATGGAGCAATTGCAACGGGTATCATGTCATTAGTCATCAGAATATTAACCAGTGATGAAATGTCCACTCTATATGAATCCCAAGAAAATAGGAACCTTCTCACAAAGGAATGAGAGGTGATATCAAAATTTATCCAACATACAAAAATTAACTGCAGGGCTTTCATGTATGCAGTATTAGCACACAAGGAAATATTATGTCTTGGAAGCGTATATTTCATTTCCTCTTCTCATATTAACGCCCTTGTTTTAGTATGAAGTGGGAAAATAAACACGAAAAACTTAAGTTCCTGAGAAGCATATAAGTCATTTCCTCTTCTCATATCATAACTTTTGTTTTAGTATGAGGTAAAAAAAATAACAGTTTAGGGTTCTGAAACATAATATGACACCAGATTCTTATCGTAGGCGCTATCGGAAACGCAAAAAGCAGGGAGCTGTCCATTGTTTTGTCCAAAAGTCTGTTTCCTTTCATGCATTACTCACGTTAGGAGATTCTTATTTAAGGACTTGTGGGCATCAAGTTCTTCAGCAGAACAAGCCTTATGTTATTGTGCTAATTACGGTATGGAAAAAATGCAACAAAGACGAGTTCCCCTGGAGCACATGTCTGTATTCAGCAATGACCGCCTGCTGCCACAACACTTCACAGAATCCTTGCGGCGGGCAACACAACTGTGCGTGCACTTCAAACTTCATTCAGTAAGACGTCAGGAGATGGATGGAAACGTCAAATTAACGTTTCTTTCCGAGTCGTATTCAACCCAGAATGAGGTGTTATTAATGTAGTTGAACGTTCTAGCAATTACACTTATATAATTCCAATATGAGTATTCAGATAGCCAAAAGAACCCGTTAGTGCGGAACCATCTGGAACTGCATTAACATCAAACTGCAAGAACTTGAGACAATACGTGGACTCTTCTCTTCGCTAGGTGACCTATTACTGATATTTAGGATTCTCTCCGTCCTAGGCGTAATGGAAACGGAACTTCAGAGGCGCTTTCCGCTATTCTTGACAAACATGAGAAAGTTGTAATCACTGCGAGTTACAACTGCGTGATGATAATGGTTCAAGTTGTCAGTAGTTGTGGTGGTGTTATGCTGTCAAACTGCTTACGGCAACGTTAATGGTGGCGCACATAATTTAGCGCTGACTACCTACTTAAGTAAAGATAGTGTTGTGACGTCGTCGCTTGTCTTTATTTGGCCTCAACTTGAGTAATCCGATTTAACGAACATAGTACTACATTCGCGGGCTGCTAATGATACAGTATGACTACAGAGATCATCGTGCGGGTATTACATTAATTCTGCAATGAATTGCTTAAAAAATGTTACATTCAGCTATGCAGCTGGAATGACTCATTATACAGGTACTCTATGTTGCACTTGGTTAAGTGATCAGTTCGCTGCAATCCTGCTCCTTCTGTAATTTATTTTACCTTAATTACTACTTCAGTTTTGTTCAACAATTTAAAGGAATATATGAGTGCAAACATGGAATACATGTGAATAATGCAGCTGCTCAGTGACAGGTATGGGGGAGGCACTGTGGCCAGGCCTCGGATTTTCGACCCCTGCCCTCTTTGCCTCCGCCTACTTGGTGCTGAAAGACTTCTCAAACTTTAAAAAAAAAAATAGTAGTGCAGTGGTCAGCACGTCTGTCTAGTAAGCAGCAGGTCTAGGTTCGAAGCTCAGTCGGTCACAAATTTTCATCTGCTGTCGTTGCTGTATTTCAACGCGCTGTGACACTGCGGACGTCGGTCCTTCGATATTTAAGATGCAATTGTTTTTTGAGGCAATAGAGGTGATTTGCAAACATTAGTCTTGCCATCAAAATAACGGGACTCCAACGGAAACCAATCCTTAGTCATACCTTCGTGCCGGAGCTAACCCATGCCATATACATGCGAATTAGATTGTAGTTCATATTTAGTCAAATAACGAATGGTCTGGGTGGCCGAGCGGTTCTAGGCGCTACAGTCTGGAACCGCGCGAGAGCTACGGTCTCAGGTTCGACTCCAGTCTCCGACATGGATGTGTTTGATGTCCTTAGGTTAGTTAGGTTTAAGTAGTTCTAAGTTCTAGCGGACTGACCACCTCAGACGTTAAGTCCCATAGCACTCAGAACCATTTGAACCATTTTTGAAGTATTCAAGTATTTATAAACAGAAGAAGCAGGATTGCAGCGAACTGATCACTTAACCAAGTGCAACATAGAGTACCTGTGTAATGAGTCATTCCAGCTACATAGCTGAAGGTAATATTTTTTAAGCAATTCATTGCAGAATTAATGTAATACCCGCACGATGATCTCTGTTGTCATACTGTATCATTAGCAGCCCGCGAATGTAGTACTATGTTCGTTAAATCGGATTACTCAAGCTGAGGCCAAATAAAGACAAGCGACGACGTCACAACACTATCTTTACTTAAGTAGGTAGTCAGCGGTAAATTATGTGCGCCACCATTAACGTTGCTGTAACCAGTTTGACAGCATAACACCACCACAACTACTGACAACCTGAACCATTATTATCACGCAGTTGTAACTCGCAGTGATTACAACTTTCTCATGTTTGTCAAGAATAGCGAAAGCACCTCTCATGCTCAAAAAAAAAAAAAAAAAAAAATGGTTCAAATGGCTGTGAGCACTATGGGACTTAACTGCTGAGGTCATCAGTCCCCTATAACTTAGAACTACTTAAACCTAACTAACCTATGGACATCACACACATCCATGCCCAAGGCATGATTCGAACCTGCGACCGTAGCGGTCGCGCTGTTCCAGACTGTAGCGCCTAGAACCGCTCGGCCACCAGAGCCGGCGCCTCTGAAGCTCCATTTCCACTACGCCTAGGACGGAGAGAATCCTAAATATCAGTAACAGGTCACCTAACGAAGAGAAGAGTCCACGTATTGTCTCAAGTTCTTGCAGTTTGATGTTAATGCAGTTCCAGATGGTTTCGCACTAACGGGTTCTATTGGCTATGGGAATACGCATATGGGAATTATAGAAGTGTAATTGCTAGAACGTTCAACTATCTTAATAACACCTCATCCTAGATTGAATACGACTTTGACGTTTCCATCCAACTCCTGACGTCTTAATGAAGTCTGAAGTGCATGCACAGTTGTGTTGTCTGCCGCAAGGATTCTGTGAAGTATTGTGGCAGCTGGCGGTCATTGCTGAATACAGACATGTGCAAATATCCTTACTGCTCCAGGGGAACTCGTCTTTGTTGCATTTTTTCCATACCGTAATTAGCACAATAACATAAGGCTTGTTCTGCTGAAGAACTTGATGCCCACAAGTCCTTAAATAAGAATCTCCTAACGTGAGTAATGCATGAAAGGAAACAGACTTTTGGACAAAACAATGGACAGCTCCCTGCTTTTTGCGTTTCCGATAGCGCCTACGATAAGAATCTGGTGTCATATTATGTTTCAGAACCCTAAACTGTTTATTTTTTTACCTCATACTAAAACAAAAGTTATGATATGAGAAGAGGAAATGACTTATATGCTTCTCAGGAACTTGAGTTTTTCGTGTTTATTTTCCCACTTCATACTAAAACAAGGGCGTTAAAATGAGAAGAGGAAATGAAATATACGCTTCCAAGACATAATATTTCCTTGTGTGCTAATACTGCATACATGAAAGCCCTGCAGTTAATTTTTGTATGTTGGATAAATTTTGATATCACCTCACATTCCTTTGTGAGAAGGTTCCTATTTTCTTGGGATTCATATAGAGTGGACATTTCATCACTGGTTAATATTCTGATGACTAATGACATGATACCCGTTGCAATTGCCCCATGGCTCCTGTGAGTAGAGTCTCACGTTGGTTACTATAAGAACACGCAGGCAGTGATATCCGCTCACTGCGGTCAGAGACAAGGTGATTTCTTTCTGTTTATGGCGAAGCGTCTGCTGCAGTGTCCACGCTCAGCCAACATAAACAAATCGCGGCGGCATTGGGCACTGCTGATCGCTGCGCTTGTCGCGAGCCTCGACAACAAGAGCGCACTGTCTCTGCTAACGATACTATGGAGTTAATACATCTTACTTAACGTAATATGCAGGACGTGGGTTGGGTGAAAATTCAGTTAGTAACTTCCCATCGCATTAAAATACTTTACAGTCATATTTGATGAATTATTTATTGTTGGTTGTCTCTCTAATGTTAATAGATTGATTCAGATTGTGCATGAACACGAAAACACACATACACACACACACACACACACACACACACACACACACACACACACACACACACAGTCATTGATTCTAGTGAGGCTGACAACTACTGTGTGTTGAACAACACATGCACCAGTCAGTTCCTCAGTTGGCGTCGAGTGGATGAGTTTTTTCAATTACCTTGTATTGCAAGAATTGTAAGGAGGAGCCTGAAAGTAAATGGTCTTATATGCTAAAGAGCTGCCACAAAGCAAATCTTGACCGATTATCAGATAATTGTCCACATGGGTTTTGTGGACGAGTATACTTTAAGTAGCCGCGCGTGATTAGCCGAGCGGTCTGGGGCGCTGCAGTCATGGGCTGCGTGGCTGATCCCGGCGGAGGTTCGAGTCCTCTCCCGGGCATGAGTGTGTGTGTTTGTCCTTAGGATAATTTAGGTTAAGTAGTGTGTAAGCTTAGGTACTGATGACCTTCGCAGTTGAGTCCCATAAGACTTCACACACATTTGAACATTTTTTATATACTTTTAGTATCCAACCCACCCACGATCATTACGTACGATTTCTCGAAGGCTTAGGGAATTGATTTTATTAAGTCGTCGACAGTGTAGCGTGATGGTTTACTTCCCAACATATGTTTTCTATATTTGTCCAAAGGTCGCTTGCTTTTGTAGATCCACGTGGCAATGGCCTTGTTACCTCTGCCCACATATTCTCTATCTGGTTGATGTTTGGTGATCGTGGAACAAACGGCTACAGCTTTATCCTCTCTTGGGCCTGAAACCAATCTCGCACTGCTCTGCTATGATGGATGGGGCTCTGCTCCTGTAAATAAACTATTATCTCGTTAGTCCATGTATTTATATTTAAATAACGTATTTGTAATAAGCACATCGGATTATTATTTTCCACAGTGTGTAAGAATTCAGGCCCTGTCATAGATAAGTGATCTATATTCAACAGTCCGATTATGAATGTGATTTGCCCAGTCTATCACATGATGAGAGTCGTAGTCAGATATCCACATTAAGACTGCCTAGCTGAATCCGATTAGAACTATCTGGTATCGAAACGAAATTACAGAAATCGGATAATTTGAACGTCTGCATTGCAACAATGCTGCGCACATAAATTCCTATGATGGAGTAACAGGTAGCAACTGTCTAAGAAAAAGTGAGAAATATGTCTTCTAGCAGCAATGTAACGTAATTATAACCCACGTTTATGTGATGGAAATACTGAATCGAACAATACACATATATTTCAGCGGTGGGAAGATACACCATATCGGATTTGCTGATGACATAATGACAATAATAATAATAATAATAATAATAATAATCGCATGTGGCGGATAGGGGAAACCCTCCCCCATATGGGTGGTACCGAGGAAATCAAATACTAGGGGTGAACCAAATACTAACACAATCCTGAACGGCTACCAAATCCGTTGAAATCAAAATCCAGACACGTCTGAGTGAAAATCACCGCTACTCTGGTCACCGTCTCTTAGCTCAATGAGCTTAGCTGAAAATATTTGCTTTCAAAGGCTTAAACACCCTCTGGTCCTGTCCGGTCCTCGTATCACCCAAGCCAAACCAATGAAACACAAGCAAACATGAACTATGCAAGCAAAGTCAACTTTACCCCAGGTGGTACACAACCCGGCTGTCGACAGGCGGCAGTTGGATTTTCGGATTCTGGGGAGTCCAGGTTAGCACGGCAGAAAATATCGAAGATCTCTGGTAAATTTCCCTACAAGGAAGAAACATGCATTTAAAAGTAAACTTAGATACATTGATCCAAACACGAAAACTAAATAATCTCACAAAAGAAATCCACCGACAAAAAATTCTCATCCTTGCTCTTCAAGAACCACGACTAACTGACAATGAAACCTTGCATTAAGGAAACCATTGCGTCTTCAAAAGCAAAATAAAACAAAAGGTAGCGACAGGCATACCAATCTTCGGCATTGCATTTCTCGAACACAGATCTATCATCAACTCTGTCAAAGAAATCACACCCATCAACAATGAAAATGTTCAAATGATTCTGAGCACTATGGGACTTAACACCGGAAGTTATCAGTCCCCTAGAACTTAGAACTAATTAAACCTAACTTAACCTAAGGACATCACACACATCCATGCCCGAGGCTGGATTCGAACCATCGACCGTAGCAGTCGCGCGGTTCCGAACTGAAGCGCCTAGAACCGCTCGGCCACCGTGGCCGGCCCATCAACAAGCGACTTATGACTATGCTCATTCACAGCCACAGTAAAAAATATACGCTCATCAATGCACGTGTCCCCACCAACATCGAAAATAAGAAAAACTCCGAAAATGTCGAAAAATTCTGGAACACACTCGAAAATACTATGAGCAAAATTCACCAGGATGACGTGAAAATACTAGTGGGAGACTTCAACTCTCTATTTGGGACAGAAGAAACCTGTAGAAAAATCATTGGCACAAATTCAACACACCGAAACGCTTAGACCAACGGCACACGTCTGACTGACATTTGCCAACAATTCAACCACAAAAGGACGTCTTCCCACTTTAGGAAAAAACCAGTTCCCAGGTAACATGCTTAGCTAACAGGTGCAAGCTGCTTCCGTTCGCCATTCGCGACTCGCTGAAAGCCAGATTTTTAATTCTTTTGTAGCACAGCTACAAGCAGGCTGATAAAAACTCAATAAGGGAATCGTAAGACAACGCTCGAGCAAAATTCGTCTTGCTACTTTCAGTAACTCTTAGTGTCAGAGCGAAAACCTTACGGTACTGCCAAATTCATAATGCCACTTTTGTTTTCTGCCGACATATTTTTTGTTGTTGTGAATACATAATTTTATCTATGAAATGTCACATTTTCATAATACTTGCGAATGGTACAGGAAATGAAATAAATACAGATCTTTTCTAAGTCAAAAGATGGTAATATCCTACTAATTCGTATTAAAATAGGTTCAATCGTCTCACAGACACTTAATGCTTTATTAAGATAGACTGCCGTCGTGATGTTTCTGTAGTAAGCTGAATTTAATTTGTATTAGTATAGTGAATTTTGTAACTGCATTTTCCATTAGTTTACTAAACGCAACAGTAATTATCAAAGAGAAATTAATCAGCAGCAGAATTTTCTTTCACGATATCTAAAACGATCTGACAATGCTAAAGTTGTTTACAAATTCTACGCCTGTAGAAACCTACTGGTTCTAACGATGTCATTAAACCAGAGTAGTTTTAAGAGCATTTCCGTGTAGAAATGAATTGCCTTAACGGTTGATCGATCAAGAGCGGGAAAGGTAAAATATTACAAATATATGACGAGAGGGACAAGTGCTTGAGAGAGGACTTCCCTATCAATACAAGTGCCTGACAGACGACTTTTCTATCAATCTCCTGGATTGTTTTGTTTCTCAAATCAACATAGTGCGTTATCATGCAGTAGCACAGGTGATGTAGTTTAGTTGCTCGATTTTCTTACACTCCGACCGAAAGGAATGCTCGATGAGTGACCTGATGACGTTCAATAATAGTCACTCCATTGATTTTTGTTGTTTCGAATTAGAGCATGCAGTACTCCTACACCAGACTTCTGAACTTTGCCTGTTGAATGCAAATGTCGCATGTTGGTTAAATGGTGATCTATCACATATATCAGTAGTCGAGACTTCCTTAATGTGGAAAATCATTCATGCCAGAAAGATCTTTGTTGAAACACGAATATCTTTTTCTGGCGTATTTTTACCAAAAGCACTCGCTCCTAACACAGTTCAAATCTTTCTAGATGCCTGCTCTGCATTCACCCCTCTGTTATACCAAAAGTAAACGTTGTGTTTCAGGTGTTACACCTTTTTCCACTTACGACTCAATTTTACAATGCTTAACTGTAGTTCATGATTTTCAAGTATGCAAAATCGAATGTTTAACTGCAAGATGATAACTAGAACTTCAAATTCGAAAATGACAGTTGATACATACACTGACAGCGTGGCGCCGCGTTCACATGGGCGGCGCCGGATTTCAGGCGGCGGGTGGCGTCTGGCCGGTGGCCGGTAGCCGCTGCAGCGTGAAGAAACGCTCGAGCGTAATCTGTTATGATCGCGGCGCAGCCACGAGCTGTCCTGCGGAGTTGTTTCTGGAATACTTGTCATTGCTGGTGGGTAGAATGTTAAGCGAATTATCTTCGATGCTCAATCAGAATCATAACTTTGGACCGAAATGTGGAAAAAAAAAAATAGTTGGACACGAACAGGCGACCATAAGCTTAGAATGCATGACGATTACCATTTTTTTCTTTTCTTTTTCTTCTTATTTTTCATTATTGATCGTTGTTTTTGGTCGTTGCGGACGTCGCAGGACATCCTGTTCAAGTTCGGTGGTTGATCCTTCCACTCAGTTTTTTTATTACAGAGGCCACCGGCTCTCTGACCGAACACGCTGAGCTACCGTGCCGGCTAGCACTAGACCACGGGCTCACACAATCCGAGAACATCTCGGAAGTAGACAACACTTCCTCCTAACTCTTCCGCATCTTACAGTGTTGTCAGATTGTGCAGATGGCTGGTCAGTTTTATTGGCTACGTTAAGTGAATAGACTCGGACTTAGTCTCTGTGGCAGGCGGCCGGCGGTCAGTCTTTATGTCTAAAACTGTACGCCAATGTGTTTCATTCACGTATCTGTGTGGCGCTAAAGTGTGGTTATGGATAATACGTATGCTCAGATTGCGAATGTAACATCATAAGTAAAGAGAGGGAAACGAATTAGGCGTCCTTCGTCTACAGTAACATCAAATATATTTTAGTTATTCTATCTTAAATGAACTACGCAGAAAATCATTCACCAGAAGTAAATAACTTGTTAGCAACATCAGATGATATTAACAGCTTTCCGGCGCGGGTTAACCGTGCTTTCAACGGCGTCATATCGCTGATCGCACGGCTGCTTGCGCCGTCAGTTCGAATCCTTCCCCGGGCTTGGATGTGTGTTAAGTTAGGTTGGTTTAAGTAGTTCTAGGTCTAGGGGCTGATGACATAAGCAGTTTGGTCGCATAGTTCTTGGAGCCATTTTTTGACCTTTCACGTAAATTTTCTTTTCATAAACGGCCGTATCTTTAGATTGCGTTGACATAGAAGCTCACTTTTTTACACCACCAAGGGACCGGTTACCACAAGAAGTGCGATACATTTCCGCTTATTATGTCTAACCGTTCTGGAGGTAAACGGGTTTTAAAGATTGGGCAGGCCGATAGACGGTCAAGAAAGTGAGACTAGTAGGGTTCCGTTTTTACCGGTTTAGGTGACGAAATCCTAACAACGAAAACAGCTACGACAGATACTGAAGATGAGGGCTGCATAAATAACACCCCCTACTCTTTATTCGAAATGTTCTAGTTGCAGTCGATACATCGGCATATTAATCGTAGCTACGCTTTCGATCCAAATCACGTTTACAGGAATGCAAATAGAATCCATTTGCCTGTACACGCGGTAGTTCACATCCCAGTATTAATGCTACCGCGTTTTAGAAGTGCGAACATTCCCATTGCTAGGTAGCTTAAGAAACACTTAGGCTAATGAACGTTTTGCGTCTGTGGCGAGTCCAGTGGAGAATTCGAAACACTGTAGAATACGTTTGGCAGCTGTGTAGCCGTTTATTTCCTGGGGTGGTGCAGAAATATCCTACTAAATTTACTCTCTAGTAACAGTATTTTGCTATTTCGATAAACATCCCGAATGGTTGTCACATAAGCGGTGACATAAAGGAAGAAAATTCATGTTCTTGAGTCCAGAAAGCTCTATGCAACAGAAACTCCAGATCATTTTGCCATTTTCATTGCGAAATTGGTGGCTTATTCATGTCTGGGGTAATAATAGAGGGCTGCATGGGTTGTCTGCTAGCGTAGTGAAAGGAAGGTCTGGTTTGTTTTCGGTTCTAATCTCGATGGAGGCAGGTAGAATATCAGTAAAGCAATTTTAAGAAATTCTCGCGGCCCCAATACGTTTTATCGCTACCTTTATTCTGTACTGGCGCCCTGTGCATGTCAATATGACACTCTTGTAGAATTTGATACATGTTACTGCCTACTTTTTCCGCTTCTGTCAATAATGGAATTGACTTAAGTGTGGCACTGAATGATTTTTAACTGAATTTCGTTATGAATCTTCACGCATTGCTAAATTTGCACACTTTCATGGTAGGTCAGCAACGGTAATCCAGTAGGACTGGTCTGAACGTTGACACAGACCGTTTCGCGGCCGAAAGCGGATAATATTTTGCTAATTCGTAACGATCCGGCGTTCTTTGTATTACTAAAACAATTATGTTATCTCGATAAGCTGAAATTCATTTTTATTGGTACAGTTCATACCAATTAGCGTTTCTTCTTTCAGTTGTGTCTTATATTTACGTGTTGTATTTAACACACTAATCAGCATTAATATAGTCTTACAAATTATTGAAAACAGCCTAAAAAAGTTCAGATAGTTTGTCAATTTCACGCAAGTGCATAGTATGTTGGTAGCACTTCGTCGCCTTGCCTGTTATGCTGTGTAGCAGACTTTAAAGCCGTGCGGATCAGCTTAACGAAAAGGCGAGGGGTCTCGCTCGTTTTGTCCACGACTGTACGTAAAAAGAAAAGAAAACGTACTCTTGAGCCCTGTCAACCGTGCACAAACATTTGAGGCACTTCACGAAATTAGACACGTGACAAATTGATTAAAAAAAACACTGTTTTTGAAGATAAATATGCAGAGAGCCGTACGGACCTTAGCGAAATGAGATTTCATGAGGCGAATTTGGGTCACGATATACGGAACATTTCATTACCGTGTTTCCACATTAGTCGATTTCAAATGCAGAAAATTTATACTAGGGTAACAGGGGTTAGCTGGCTCTTAGGTAGGGTAACAGTCACACGCTACAAAGACATTGTTCAGAGTTTCCACCACGTGCTTTATTCTGTTGGAACTCGTCGCTGAGTGAAGACGGAGGCACAATTGGAATGAATTCCCTATTTGCGTCCATAACACTATACAGTGTGTGGAAAGTGTGTGGGTTGGCACCTCTCACAGGAAACGGCTGTCATACGATCTGCGATATGCAACGGCAAGACAATTCGTGTAAGAAATTAATAAGTCCTGCAGCTTTTTGGCTAACTGTAACTCTGTTTCTGTTAGCCCGTAAAATTTACAGGATGTGTTTGTCATTTGTACACGTTTCAAAGTTTCTCGTGTTACTACATCTACACCTACATCCATACTCCGCAAGCCACCTGACGGTGTGTGGCGGAGGGTACCTTGAGTACCTCTATCGGTTCTCCCTTCTATTCCAGTCTCGTATTGTTCGTGGAAAGAAGGATTGTCGGTATGCCTCTGTGTGGGCTCTAATCTCTCTGATTTTATCCTCATGGTCTCTTCGCGAGATATACGTAGGAGGGAGCAATATACTGCTTGACTCTTCGGTGAAGGTATGTTCTCGAAACTTTAACAAAAGCCCGTACCGAGCTACTAAGCGTCTCTCCTGCAGAGTCTTCCACTGGAGTTTATCTATCATCTACGTAACGCTTTCGCGATTACTAAATGATCCTGTAACGAAGCGCGCTGCTCTCCGTTGGATCTTCTCTATCTCTTCTATCAACCCTATCTGGTACGGATCCCACACTGCTGAGCAGTATTCAAGCAGTGGGCGAACAAGCGTACTGTAACCTACTTCCTTTGTTTTCGGATTGCATTTCCTTAGGATTCTTTCAATGAATCTCAGTCTGGCATCTGCTTTACCGACGATCAACTTTATATGATCATTCCATTTTAAATCACTCCTAATGGGTTACTAACCTAGAGCAGGTAAGACTGGTTATGGTGCTGTCATCTTCTATGTTATCAATCAGAGCTCTGTACCTCCTAAAATGAGAATAAATAAAATCCGAAATGAAGATATTCGAAAGGAGTTGAAACTTTGGAATATGGAAGAAAAAATGGATGAAAACAAAAAGAAATGGAATTAGCACTAGCAAAGAATGGATACAGGGACACTATCGTCTCATGTGAAGGACCTTACATCAAAAAGGGAAAGAGATCCTGGCAGACCGAGAAAAAGACGGGAACCGTAAAACAGTAAGCTGTTTAAGTTAATCTGTGTGTTTTTGTGTCGGTTTCCTTTGTGTAAAGTACCTTACGGCCGCTTATATTTTGTGTTGATGACCGTTACAAGAGGCGAACAGGCATGTGTGAGGGATGAGAATGAGCGGCGTCTAAATGCGTTTCTTTTGAGATACGTAAATTACATTAAGAGCGCGCTAGTTTTCAGTGATGGTTCTGTTTTTGTAATTTTGCTGCACGATTGCATGAATTGGATGAGAGTAACCGGTGTGGAGACTGCTTTATTATTTAAGGAGTGGAACAGGTCTAGGACTTCCGTTTCTGAGCGGTGTGACCACAGCGACCCACCGCTCTACTTAGAAAATCAGGTCTAACTCTGTTTTCGAGAGAGTTAGCGACTTGATACTAATGAAGTACTTTATTTTATGCAGTACTTTATTTTAAAACAATTCGGACTTGTCCTGTTTGACAGAAGAGAGTTTTCATGAATAAAAAATCACCAGTAGTGACACGTTACTACGTTTTCTGCAGTATATAAAACATTGTAAACTGTGCCTAAAACTTTGTCCATAGTGTACAATTGTAATAAGTATCTATTTGCTTATACTGACTGAACATTATGTAAATTAGTTTTTATATGTCATTCATCGACTTAAAATCGTTTCGTACGTGTAGTCTCGTATTTAATGAATGTAACAGCTTCTAGTGATACTTTGATGCAAAAAGAGACCTTCCACCTGTTTATGAGCAAAATGTACGTTTTTTGAGAATAAAGTACTAATCGTTGTACCAAGCGTCATTGCTCAACAACCCTCGCTGCATTCCGCTACAGTTTTATAGCGCTGTAACTTGTCTAAAGACAACAGCATTATCTACAAAAAGCCTTGTGGAGATTGCGTGAGGTCACTACACAATATTTTGAAAAGTAATGGTGGTATAAGACTCCCGTGGGTATCATCGATATTACTTTCACGACAGAAGCTCTCTCTTAGCTAAGAATTAGAAACTGTTTTCAGTTACATGCTGCTTTCTGTTTGCCAGTCACAAAGCAGATCTGTCATTTCGTGTGCTTGTATTTTGTTACAGTACATAGTTTTTGTTTTTAGAGCACTATTGTACAACTGTCGCAGAGAGGTATTTGACAGCTTTAACCAAATTCTCCAAAATTAACAGTACTTGCTTGTGCACAAAAATAAGACTGGACTGTGTAAGAAGAATGATAGTCCATTAAAATTTTGTAGAAGAGCCACCTATTCTAAAGTCAGCCTCTATAGCTGCCTGGCTGCTATGCGGATGACCCAGGGAATCGTGATCAAGTTGAAAGCTTTGGAATGTCTGGAACAAGGACAACAATCGACATAGAGACGCCTTAGGATCAGTAGGGACAATGTACTGTTTCGGCGTGAACACAACTGCTGGTCATTCAGGCATGGTCACTTCGAGCAGCGACACCAGTAGTTTCAGTACTCTGACCTAAGCGGTGTTTTCCCTTATCTGATTAGCGTGTAGTGTATAGTACTCTTTAAGCAATATCTAACTCCTATTAAATTTTGTGAATTTATTTCGATCAGTTTTTCTTTCCTGTTGTGAGAATAAGGAGTACTATTCAGCCGGCCGGGGTGGCCGAGCGGTTCTAGGCGCTACAGTCTGGAACCGCGCGACCGCTACGGTCGCAGGTTCGAATCCTGCCTCGGGCATGGATATGTTCAAATGGTTCAAATGGCTCTGAGCACTATGGGACTTAACATCTATGGTCATCAGTCCCCTAGAACTTAGAACTACTTAAACCTAATTAACCTAAGGACATCACACAACACCCAGTCATCACGAGGCAGAGAAAATCCCTGACCCCGCCGGGAATCGAACCCGGGAACCCGGGCGTGGGAAGCGAGAACGCTACCGCACGACCACGAGCTGCGGACGCATGGATATGTGTTATGTCCTTAGGTTAGTTAGGTTTAGGTAGTTCTAAGTTCTAGGGGACTGATGAACTCAGCAGTTAAGTCCCATAGTGCTCAGAGCCATTTGAACCATTTAAATATTTTTGGTTCGTTAACGTTTTTTCCTGGAGTCGGAATGAGTATCTATTACTCGTTGAAGTTCTCTGACGCGTGACTGTGGAAGTTGCTCGCAGTCAAGAGGTCTTCGAAGGCAGGAAGATTACAAAGGTAGGACAATTAAGATCTAACGTACCATCAACAACGAGGTTATAACATACAAAGCTATACAATTGCTATAATTTATTGTTTCATTCTTTTAATTTTCTGTAATAATACAGTTGTCATGATTTCAAATATTTATGTATATTATCTGATATTGTAAAACCTGATTGTGGATATGATCTTGCCACTGGTACCTTGTGAAGTTTACTCTGCATACGTAATATCTGAGAAACAGAGCAGACAGTGACGGGAAATTGGCAGGAGGCCGTAAGCAGACGGTATGCAAGAGAGAGGGAAGGAGAGTCGGGCGGCAACTCTTCACCTGAGCAAGCGAGTCTGGTGCGGTCCTACATACAAAAGCTTTTGTGATGGAACTGACAATGAATTCCTTGAGCGCGAGGCCGCAAGAGGTCAATGATGTTTACGGCATTCGACGCCCCACATATTGTCTTCCACGCAACCACAATATAGGTTGCTAACGGCAACAGGGGGCCCGACGGGAGGTATCCAATGGTGAGCACAGCATGAGGCTCCGGAGCGTAGCTCAACTACTTAGTCGACGAGTAGCTCGCAACAGTGCTAGTGGTGTTGATACAAAGCAGAGCAATGGCAACGTTAAACAAAGCAATCGTTGCACATATCTGCAACAGTAGCTGCCGAAGTTGACATTTTGTCAGAAAGGAAACCAAGAAATTTTGCAGAGTGATAAAGAAGCGGCAGCTGAAATACACTCCTGGAAATTGAAATAAGAACACCGTGAAGTCATTGTCCTAGGAAGGGGAAACCTTATTGACACATTCTTGGGGTCAGATACATCACATGATCACACTGACAGAACCACAGGCACATAGACACAGGCAACAGAGCATGCACAATGTCGGCACTAGTACAGTGTATATCCACCTTTCGCAGCAATGCAGGCTGCTATTCTCCCATGGAGACGATCGTAGAGATGCTGGATGTAGTCCTGTGGAACGGCTTGCCATGCCATTTCCACCTGGCGCCTCAGTTGGACCAGCGTTCGTGCTGGACGTCCAGACCGCGTGAGACGACGCTTCATCCAGTCCCAAACATGCTCAATGGGGGACAGATCCGGAGATCTTGCTGGCCAGGGTAGTTGACTTACACCTTCTAGAGCACGTTGGGTGGCACGGGATACATGCGGACGTGCGTTGGCCTGTTGGAACAGCAAGTTTCCTTGCCGGTCTAGGAATGGTAGAACGATGGGTTCGATGACGGTTTGGATGTACCGTGCACTATTCAGTGTCCCCTCGACGATCACCAGTGGTGTACGGCCAGTGTAGGACATCGCTCCCCACACCATGATGCCGGGTGTTGGCCCTGTGTGCCTCGGTCGTATGCAGTCCTGATTGTGGCGCTCACCTGCACGGCGCCAAACACGCATACGACCATCATTGGCACCAAGGCAGAAGCGACTCTCATCGCTGAAGACGACACGTCTCCACTCGTCCCTCCATTCACGCCTGTCTTGACACCACTGGAGGCGGGCTGCACGATGTTGGGGCGTGAGCGGAAGACGGCCTAACGGTGTGCGGGACCGTAGCCCAGCTTCATGCAGACGGTTGCGAATGGTCCTCGCCGATACCCCAGGAGCAACAGTGTCCCTAATTTGCTGGGAAGTGGCGGTGCGGTCCCCTACGGCACTGCGTGGGATCCTACGGTCTTGGCGTGCATCCGTGCGTCGCTGCGGTCCGGTCCCAGGTCGACGGGCACGTGCACCTTCCGCCGACCACTGGCGACAACATCGATGTACTGTGGAGACCTCACGCCCCACGTGTTGAGCAATTCGGCGGTACGTCCACCCGGCCTCCCGCATGCCCACTATACGCCCTCGCTCAAAGTCCGTCAACTGCACATACGGTTCACGTCCACGCTGTCGCGGCATGCTACCAGTGTTAAAGACTGCGATGGAGCTCCGTATGCCACGGCAAACTGGCTGACACTGACGGCGGCGGTGCACAAATGCTGCGCAGCTAGCGCCATTCGAGGGCCAACACCGCGGTTCCTGGTGTGTCCGCTGTGCCGTGCGTGTGATCATTGCTTGTACAGCCCTCTCGCAGTGTCCGGAGCAAGTATGGTGGGTCTGACACACCGGTGTCAATGTGTTCTTTTTTCCATTTCCAGGAGTGTATTAGCGTTTCTGCGAGATGAGTCAGTGGAATGTGTGGTGTCGTATACACTCAACCGTGCAAACAATGTACACGAGGAGTACAATAATGAGATACGTGCTTAACAAGTGAAAGTGGTATTGAAACAGGTGCCGTGCCATGTAGTTCATCATTCTTGTCGGATAGGGAGCCAAAAACCTCGACTGCAGTGAAACACAGCAAAAGGACAATTGTTGTACAGGAAGCAGGTACTAAACGTAATTGCGTACTTGGGAGATCATCCGCAGCATAGTAAAAAAAAAAAATTATGAACATATTTCGAATAGCTCCACAGTAATATGAACCCTGGAAATTAGAAGTTCCAAGAGGGTTGTATCAGGATCATTTAACATCAGTTCCTTAACGTATTCGTATACAATTAAGCGGCCAGTTAATTTGGTTAGTAAATTGCCTGGTAGGTTATTTATTGTGCTGCAGGAAGATGGAGGTGCTCTGCCCCATACGATTCTTCCTCGTGTGCGTGATCTTGCAAGGGCGTTAGGGAATATTTACATCACAACAAGCAAAAGTGGGAAAATCGCTGTAAGAGAACAACTATGATATGCGCATTGTTTTTGGCCAATAGCTGGTCAAAATAATTTACCTTTACTTAATATAAAGTCTCCTATAAAAAGCATACTACTTCAGAGCAAACTATTCCTCTTGAAACGTCTGTGACATTGCATTTCACAGCACTGGAACCATTGGACAATTCAGCATGTGAATGTTTGTGTTTTCCGTGTCTATAAAACATAATAACGCACTACATGCAGCTACGCCTTAAAAGATAACCATTACCACGATGAGGTCCACAACAGACAGTTTCGCACTCGGTTGCTTGCCATCACATTCCATTAGTTCTCGTCACCCCGGCACATCGATATACACATTCTTGAAGAGTGGATACCTAGCTGAACATCCTGCAGGGGCTGTAGCTCCCAAGCAGTTCGCCTTCGATCTTGAGGTATGAATCTTTGTGATCACTGTGGCGCCCCGTTTTTCATTCGATGTTTTTTGGTGCAAGTTAATGGTTTGTTTTGAACATTTCTTGACTGTCGATGATATCCATTTCGTGAAGCAGAATACGTAAATCTATGAAGGTTGGTTTCTGCACATCCTGGACACTTCTGTCGCCCTCTTGGTGTGCATGGTGAGTCATTAGCAGCTAATATTTTTCCTGTCATAACTTAACACAACACTTTGTAAAGAGCCTTACTAAAGACTGACAAATGGCTCTGAGCACTATGGGATTTAACTGCTGAGGTCATCAGTCCCTTAGGACTTAGAAATACTTAAACCTAACTAACCTAAGGCCATCACACACATCAATGCTCGAGGCAGGATTCGAACCTGAGACCGCAGCGGTCGCTCGGTTCCAGACTGAAGCGCCTAGAACCGCTCGGCCACCACGGCCGGCTAAAGACTGACATTAGGACCCTGCACTCAAGGGGCTCCTTGTGAGATGACGTGGCTCGGTATATTAGCACCACAGATGTGCAGTAGTTAGACGGATGTTGTCAGTATGAAAATTAGGCATCATTGCAAATGCAACAAATTTACGGCAATATCCGAGAAGGCTTGTAACCTCCTGCCGCATATTTTCGTAGCCACCGCTACTGTAACTTTCTTTCGTTTCGTAACAGGACCAATAAATAGTAAT
Source organism: Schistocerca cancellata (assembly GCF_023864275.1). Lineage (NCBI taxonomy): Eukaryota > Metazoa > Arthropoda > Insecta > Orthoptera > Acrididae > Schistocerca > Schistocerca cancellata. The sequence goes on from NC_064627.1 coordinate 267,466,727, forward strand.
GTGCGTCACTTTATTATTTTACTGAACTTGTGCGAACAAATTCCTGAGTCATATTATCTGTAGAGGATTCTTGCCTCGTCGTCAGGTAAAGTAAGTATCTTTGAATTTAATGATACTGATGAAGTGAAACTATTTCAATAACTTTGGTCACAATTATTGTTAACTGACGGAAACAGTAACGAAACCAATAGCGTGATGTATTGCTATAGTGCGTTAAATGTACGCAAATTGATGTTTTTTCTTAGTTTTCTGGTCTAGAGTAAAACGGCGTTGTTTGTTCTTTATCACTTCTTACAATTAGCACTGTTACTACTGAATGGAAATGATTATTGCTAAGTATTTGTAGACTAACTGCAAGCAGTCTAAATATCTGTGAGGTGGCACTGAACTGATCTGGTTGTTCAGTTTAACAACAACGTTGCAATTTCAGAGTTATGCTCTTGTTCCAACTGATGAAAGAACATTTTGTACCAGTGGAGCTTTTCACTTGTAACTCAGTCCCATTGTTTTGTCACCGTAAATTACGCACTTGCAAGTTAGCTTTATACGAACACTTGGTTGCAGAAAATTCCAATAATGTTAAGTACAGAATAGTTACTATTATCATATTTCCTTATTTTGTACTAGCGACCGGCCGTTACACTCTTAAATTTAGTAAACGTACATTCCAGAGCACATATGTTTTCTGCTCTAAATATTTATACTTGGCTATAGCACTGAACAGGCCTTGCCAATACGTAAAAATCATAGTTAACTATTAGCACTGTCAGGTCAAATAATGTAGGTAAGGTTGCAAGGCCATTAGAGACAGAATATAAGCTCAGGTTGGACGATGACTTTAAAACTAGTTCATACAATGTGGTAACCTTGTTTATCCAGTATTCACATTATTGTCTCAATTTAAAAGCGTATTGCCTTGTGAAATGAGTATTCTCTTCAGCATCATTTCCGTTCCACTTCTTCTTCATCCCAAATCATCTACTGCACAAAACAGCTTCAAAATGAAAACATTAAGAATCCATTTTCTCATAAATCACAACTCACTGGCTGACCCTAATCGTGCACTACTAGGATCACTAATAATACCAAACACCTGTTGACGGCAATTTTATGCTTATAATTTTCAAGAAAATAAGCCTTTAATCATAAAATCTAAAAAAATTCCAGTTACAAACTTCTAGAGGGGAATGAGCACATAATATTTTGAATAGGAACCCTTGTCCGTAAACGTTCCATTTCCGTGCTACACCCGTTTGACAACATGTTTACTAACTAGATATGCAGCAGGTTAGTCATGGTGGTGGTGGGGGGGGGGGGGGGGTTACATCTGATCGACTCATACCGTCTGATGTCTGTCCTACTTCTCTGACCTGGTTCGAGCCCCATTCAAGTGTCTGTGAGTGTTAGAGTAACATGGTGGAAGTAAACGTTTGCAGAATACACTGACATCAACCGTCTGAATGGCGAATCTTACGATAATGGAAGAGCTTCTCGTCGCCTGTATCAAGATCATTCTCCACAACATCCGATTTCATCGCTTGCCCTTTTCGCCATAATTACGCTACGGCTTCGAGAAAGGGTACTTTCACCGTCAGCAGGTGCGACTGTGGTGCTCAAAGAAGACGCCGCACACCTGAACTGAAGAGGCCGTACGGCATCCCGTTGAACATAACCCGTCAACGAGGGCGCGAGCAATTTCTTTAGCTATTAATGAGTGGAAATGTAAAACAAGTGATGTACTGGGTCACGCCTAATCAATTACTTGTAAAAGTGGAAGCGTCACTGGCCTGTTTTCGTATGGTTGTAGCACGAAAACGGTACGTTTTTGGACATGGGTTCACAATTAAAAATATTTTCTACATCCGCCGCTCTACAAGTCCCAGAAGTCTGTAACGATAATTTCTGAACATCCTGTACAGGAAATCTCTCGCTGAAGAGAGAATGTGTTATCGCTAACTAACGATAAAGAAAAAAGTCTTTTGGATCTAAATTGTATAAAGACTTTGACTTTGTCTAGGCAACGGATATGGAAAGTAATCCACATTTTTACAGATATTTTAATTCACGCATGTTGATTAAGACACGGTGTCGTGTGAGGAAAAGGGTGTCCGTCTCGAGATATTTGGTCTTCCTGCTTCGCTTGCCATCAGTTATTTCAGAAATATGTTTTCGTAAAGTGACTAAAACCGAGCAGATGGTGCTTTCATATTGGGCTTCGTGGGATTAGTGCATTAGATCTGTTCCTCATATGACTTTCAGGGAGTGTTAGTAACATCGTGTATCATTTCAGGGAACGAAACCAAATTAGATATCTTGAATCTCACGGTGACAACCGACAGAGTAAATACCTGTAAACTTAAAATCATTGGTATGGGAATAATTCGAATTTTCATGCAGTCTTGTGTTGAAGTCGGAAGTGTATGCCTTTCGTTTTTAATATGTGAAAATCTAGAGAGCGAAAGAGCTTTTAGTCTAAATTAATCAATGAGATACGGATCGAATGCTTAGTATAGCTCTTTGTATACAAAAACGGTAAATTATATTGCAATATCTTGCTGTATCAGTTCTCCTGGGAGAAAGGATATTGCACAGGATGGTTTAGCCACAATCTACGAGTTGCTTCTTGAATGAATCTTCCGAAGCAGAGTGTACGCTACAATAACAGACAGGTTAAAGCACAGTTGTAATGTTAAAAATAAGTTGCATTATACTTCACAACTTGCAGCAGAGAGAATCACTCATTCTGAGAAGACGGGCAAGTTTGGAACAAAAAGTTCGCAGCGTAGCATTAATAAGACATTCCAATTGCAAGTTGGAGTTTTGGCTTTATAACAATGTACGGGACGAGCGTGAAACGATTCAGGAATGGCACCAACAAAGCAGTCGATCGATTTAGTGCTACTGTTCGGCGGTGCTAACACGATGCGACTCAGTGATAAATGTCGCGCCAGAGTGGTATTGACGAAGCTTCATTTGAAATTCACGTCAGGTACGCATCCCATCAGCAAATGAGAATGGGGGTGGAAGATGAAAATGTACATGTGTGTTTGCGTCATGTATGCAAACTCCGGCAGCACTCACTTTCATGTGGATGGTAGTGTGCGACCGCTTCATTATAACGTTCATAGCTGTGTATTGCATTAGGTCTCTATCGCTGCTCAGTTTTCGCGGGAAGTGAGGAATAATCCTTACCGCTCCACTTGCACGATACGGGAAGAGTTTAATGGAGTTCCGAGTAGCTTTCACTCCACTATACAGAGTGTGGCAGGCGTTCGGGTTGGCACCATTCTTGGAGGTGTGCTGCATGGACGGGAAGAAGATTCTGTGCAAGAAATATATCACACTGTCCGGTTTCTGGTTTTTGGTAATTGCAGTTATAACAGTATGTGATTCATACGCCAATATAACATTGTATTTCAACATTTCGGAGCTCATAATGCTAACATATATAGCTATAGATATGTCATCAGCTGCCAAGTTGCTGTTGACTCTGGGGATATGCAACTGCACTGGTATGCACCGGCTATTCTCGTACGATCAAGAGCTCAGATCTGTGGACATCCATCTGATGGCGAAGGACAAGAGAAAGGGGAAGCTGTTGGGAGGTGTAGTCCTGACGGTGAGTGGAGCAGCGGCTTTAGGAGTGATGGCCACCATTGATCTGCGCCGTAACGGACTGCTTCAGTATCTGACGGTCTCGTTCTTGTTGTTGTTCGACTGCCTCGTCACGCTGCAGTTTGTCCTGCTGGTGCTTGAGCTGTGGGTGAGATTTCGCTGCCTGAACGCGAACCTCCTGGAGGAGCTTCCGGCGCCCGTCCAGATCCTACCACTGCCAGTGGTGCGGCCACCTCCAGAGTCCGGAAGGCTCCGCCCGCTGCTGGGAGCGTATGCGGCGCTGAGGCGCGCAGCCGGCTTCCTCCAGGGCCACTTTGGACTGCCAGTTGCTTTCAGCGTGGCTCAGTCCTTGTGCTGCTCCACAGCCAGCTCCTACGAGCTGGTGTTGGTGCAGATGAGGTCGCGTTGGGTGTCGCGGCTGCCTCTCAGCCCATCGCCAGCCAACTCAGTCATGTGGCTGACCTACCACTGGCTCAAACTGACCACTATGGCCCTGTCGTGTGCAGCGCTCAAAGAAGAAGCGTCGGCCACTGGCGATCACCTCTTGAAGGCCTCCGTATTATATGAGCTTCACCTCCCTGAACTGGAAGGGTTCCTACGGTTGGCCACTTACGGCCAGCCACTATCCTTCAGTGCCGCTGGATTCCTCACCGTCGACCGAAGGCTACTGGTCTCTGCCCTGGCCATCCTTGTTACCTACCTCGTCATCCTCGGGCAGTTTACTCCTAGACAATGAGAAAGTGGTTCTCGCTGATCCACTTCTAACAAATCTGCCGTGCGGTTGGCTCAAGATAACCATGGCACTGTCGTGGGCAGCGCTGAAAGACTCTGCACTGGCCGCCAGTGATTTCGTTCTTGAAACTGTCCCGAAGTAGGAGCCTACACTGCAGTTAACCACCCAAAGGCAGCCACTATCCTTCAGCACCGCTGCATATTTCACTGTCGATACACGCCTGCTGTTGTCTACACTGCCCATCTTCGTCACGTATCTCTCAGTCTTGGAGCAACCACCCCTAAGCAATGGCAGCATGGAAGCATTTACAGTAATATACAAGGCGTTTCAAAAAGAATGACCTGATTTCAAAACTCCAACTTTATTCAAAAACACATATTACAACGATGGGATGAATTTCAAAATGTTCAGAAAATGTTATAGATTTAGCTATGATATTACAAATGCTTCACGTGTCCACCAGCAGCAGCACGAACAATATCTAGACAATAGCTAAATACTTCATGAACTTTACACGATATATGTGCTTTTACAGAAGTTATGGAGGTTGTTATTCTGTTCTTCACTTGTTCTATGTCACGAGATAAAGGGCAGATGAACACACTTTCCGACCGGTGTGGCCCTGCGGTTCTAGGCGCTTCAGTCCGGAACCGCGTGACCGCTACGGTCGCAGGTTCGAATCCTGCCTCGGGCATAAATGTGTGTGATGTCCTTAGGTTAGTTAGGTTTAAATAGTTCTAAGTTCTAGGGGACTGATGACCTCTGAAGTTAAGTCCCATAGTGCTCAGAGCCAGAGCCTTCACATATCCCCATAAGAAAAAATAGCTTGAGCTCATATATTGCGATCTTGGAAGCTAAAAATGCAGGGCAGTGCCTCGGGTTCCCGAGCGCCATATCCAGCGTTAAGGCAGTGTGTCTTTGAAAAACTGACGTACGCTCTTGTGTGATGGAGCTCTATCCTGTTGGAAAATGAAATCATCGGAGTCCTCCTGAAGTACTGAGAAAAGCCACTCCTGCAGCATTTGAAGATAGCTCATTCCAGTCACTATGTTTTCCTAAAAAAAGAAATGCAAAGTCGGCTCTTTCCTTTGCACAAGCATCCTGTCTCTCCGTATGTTTTAAGGTGCAGGCGGAGCAAGGCCGAAACGCGCATGAAAAGTACACAGGAACGAAATCACTGACTCACTCTTTGCAGAGTGCAGTACACTAAACGCCTTCTCCTGAACGGGCGCAATCTTATTTCTCAGTGACTGCAAACTGAGAAGAAGCATTGACTGAGATCTAAGGGCGAATCTCTGTAACTCTAGGCCAGACCCACTCAAGCAACATTCATTTCGACGTTGCAGGCCTGCGTTATTCCGAATTACGATGCAATATTCCTTTGGGCAAGGAGCAGGCACTGCGGCGACAATAGCCGTTACGAAATACATGAAATGTATTGCGAATATGGACATCCATCAGCTGTAGAATGGAATGACAACATGAAAATTTGTGCCGGACCAGGACTCGAACCATTATTTCCTGTTAGTCGCGAGCGATCGCCTTACCATTTGGCAATCCGCGACGATGCACGGCTAGACCCAAACTTCCATATGTCGTCAACCATGCGTCTACGACCTGTACTCGTACATTCATTGTGTATATTCCCGTACAGTAAAATGGATCACCTGTACAGAAATATACGCAACGTATGTACGAGTACAGGTCGTAGGCGCATGGTTGACGACATATGGAAGTTTAAGTCTGGCTGGGAATCGCGTACAGATATCCAAATGGTAAGGCGATCGCTTGCGATAAGCGGAAAATTCGGGTTCGGGTCCTGATCCGACACAAATTTTCACTGTCGTCGTTTCATTCTGTATCTGATAGTTGCTGCCGCGCGGGATTAGCCGAGCGGTCTCAGGCGCTGCAGTCGTGGTCTGTGCGGCTGGTCCCGGCGGTGGTTCGAGTCCTCCCTCGGGCATGGGTGTGTGTTTCTCCTTAGGGTACTTTAGGTTCAGTAGTGTGTAAGCTTAGGGACTGATGACCTTAGCAGTTAAGTCCCATAAGATCTCGCACACTTTTTTTTTTTTTATAGTTGCTCATATCCACAATACAAATGATGTAACATACATTCCCTTGTCTCGTAATTATTACCGTCCAGAATCAGGTCATTCTCTTTGAAACACCCTGTATTATAGCTCCAATATCTTCTCCCAGTAAATGTACTGTTAATAGTTCTGGTACAGGTCTGTAATTCATTGATAAGCTTCTACACCCTCTGTATCTATTATGATTAAACTTCCTGATGCAGAGACCGGAACTTGAACCTGGAGCCTTGGTTTTCGAAAGTGATATTCGTACCACTCGAGCTATCCAAATACAATTCATTGTCCAATACAAGGACTTATCTGTCAGTAACTCCTTCCTATCTTCCAGTACTACATGGAAGATGCACGTGTATTCTGTACTGGAGCTTGTTGTATGGCCGATATGCATGATATTTTAGTCTGGAACATGTCAATGTTAAATACACACTATATTAAAAATATTTTCTAAATGTTTATTTGGGTAATTTATGACTATTAGTGGTTTTTAAGCTTACTTGTTTTATGATTATAAAAAGAAAACTTAGTTCTTTATTTAAGATTGCAATAAAGAAACATGTAACTATGCACACCTACTAAGACATTATTGTTTCCTATGTGTGGCATTCGCAACCATATACTATTTTGTGTAGTTTCTAATAGTATATTCAGTTTTCTTTTAGACTCTTCAGAGCACTGCATACATGGTCAAACGTTTTTGTGACTGCATAGATCACCCTTTTCTGCATGACACTCAGGCTGAGAAACAGACTTCTATAAATTGAGGATCAAAAAGTAACTAGATTTCTCACTCACGTTGGTGGATGAGTGGTACTGTCGCATTTTCCCACCTATACACTCTTTTGAATCATTTGACGACATGTCAGCTGTGCAGAAATGCCAGTAAAGTCACTGCACTTGTTCCTATAAGTAGTGGTTTACGTGTTTAACAGTTTTTCAGTTGTGGACATGACAAATCACAGTGCATAAATGTTTGCCCAAGACGGCGACGTGCAATATTATATGTTGTATTTTTGCTGGAACATAACTTCCATTAAAAATAAGCTATATTATTTATACTTAAAGGTTGGAACTGCTCCTTTGTACACATGTAACAGATATTAATTAAATAGTGATTAATTCATCAGAGACTCTTTTCAAAACTCTCCAGCTTCTACTTGTCACGTCAATGTCACATGCTTCGCAACTACAAATACTACAATAGATCACTGACAGAGAAAGAAGTGATACATTCATATTGATTTACCGTTAGTTTTGCTAAAGAAAGCCGGTGACAATTTATCCGAGAAAAAATTACGCAGATGACAAACTGATTGAATACAACTATCAACGATAACTAAGTAAGTACTACTAAAACGAAAATAATAGTAATAAAAATAATAACCATTGGATTCTTATCGTTGAGAGAGGAGGTGTGTGAGATATTACAGAGCCCTAGAATCTATTCATACGATTTCATTATTGGCACTGTCTTATATTTTGCTCCTTGTTTCTACAGCTTCACCTCTGACTTTATTATGATGGTTAAATCATTTCTTTTCTTGCACAACTTTAAGAAAGAGATTAAATGAGGAAGTTCCATTATTCTTTTCTGTTTTGCTAAAAATGGAACTGATTTTGCTTTTGTAGCAAGTTTAGCGTAGTCATATTTGGATGTTTCAAGTAATTTCTTCTTGTCATAATTTATAATGTTTCATACCGAAACTTAACATTCATAACACCATACAATGATATACATTGATTACATTAAGTAAGATTTTCTGAAAAATAAAAATAGTTAAAAGGGTTGTTTTAAGATAAAACAGTTACTTCTGTTTCACTGCGTAAGTTCTTTTGTGGCGTGCTTTTTGATCCCGGAGCTATTCCTCACCTCTATGTGACTACTAGTGACTTAGAAACGTGGTCGAAAAACCAACCACGGGGTGAAAAACATTTTGACGTTGACACATTTGTTGTAGGTGTGTTAGGAACTTGACTTGATGACCCATGTATGTGTAGCATGAATTCTTCTCGTCTAGCTGCTTGCTTGTATTTGATGAACAGCTCGCTTACAACCATACATGATGTTACCCTACAATGTAAATCATTAATATGCACCGCATGGAAGATATACTATTAGTGAAAAGCCCCTAGAACTTCTCTTGGCACGTGACCAAGTTTGGTCACGGTTCATTGTCTCCGATAAATATTTCATTCATTAATATCGTAAGAAGTTTTACGTCACAATTCCACAAGCTCTCACAACGCCACCGTCGACATTGTTGACGCACCAAGTCACTGTTACCTCACACCTCACGCGGCATTTCGTGTTACCCGTTATTTGGTTTCACTATCGCAGGCTAGTATTTGCGTTCCTCGTGAGTACAACAGCTTACAGATTCCTATATCTAAAGTAATCCGTGCTTTGTCACTGGATTACGTCCGTAGTACATGCACAATTAATCTCACCTCTTGTATTTCTGCGCGAGTCAATAAATTACAAGTTACTCCATCTAACACTAAAGCGTCCCGCGCTCTGTCATTGGATAGTCAGCAGCGTAACACTCTTCGTCTAAAAGTCGCATGTTCACACAACAAGCCGATGTAGTGTTCGTCTGTTGTTTGGTAAGTACAGTTTTACGCTGCGCAAAGGAATTAAAGGGTTACTTTTTTGAAACCCCATTATTTTCTCCCATTCCAACAGGGAAGTGTGGAATTTACCTCAAAGGTGCCTATAAGCTTCCTCTGACATGGTGCAAAAGCGTTGGGCCCTGTAGCATCACTCTCGGGCTAAGTGATGCTACAAACAGCAAGGTGTTGTTGTTGTGGTCTTCAGTCCAGGGACTGTTTTGATGCAGTTCTCCATGCTACTCTATCCTGTGCAAGCTTCATCTTCGAGTAACTACTGCAAACTACATCCTTCTGAATCTGTTTAGTGTATTCATGCCTTGGCCTCCCTCTACGATTTTTATCCTCCGCATTTCCCTCCAATACTAAATTGGTGATCCCGTGATGCCTCAGAACGCGTCCTACCAACCGATCTCTTCTTCTAGTCAAGTTGTACCACAACTATCGCCTCAAGTGGCTCAAGTGGCCCTGAGCACTACGGGACTTAACATATTAGGTCATCAGTCCCCTAGAACTTAGAACTACTTAAACCTAACTAACCTAAGGACATCACACACATCCATGCCCGAGGCAGGATTCGAACCTGCGACCGTAGCGGTCACGCAGTTCCAGACTGAAGCACCTAGAACCGCTCGGCCACACCAGCCGGCAACTATCGCCTCCTCAATTCTATTCAGTACCTCCTCATTAGTTACGTATCTATCCATCTAAGGTAGCGATACGTACGAAAACTAGGCCACAGCTCAAAAGTTCATGCAGGGTTGGTTAGTGATGTGCCACTGGCACCAAATTTGATCACAAATCTACCCAGGTGGCCACCGAGGACATGACACACAAAGTTCAGGAAGTCCGCCCCCACCCCCCCTCCTTTACCCACTTTTCATCCCTTCTCTTGACACCTCTGCGATGGAGGTCACATTGGAAGTCGACAGAGGTGGCATAAAGGCCGCGAATTAAACTGTTCTTTCCCTTGGGGCATTATTTACACATATTTCGAGGTGTGCAGCAGAAAGATAACCTTCGACACTTAACACCCCCTGGACGATTCAACTCTTCTCCAAAGACGATATCGGACTGTAACCTCATTCGAAGTGATATGATCTCTTTGGAATGTAGCGCGACCTCATTTTATGCATTGTTAGACAGGGCGCAATCGTAAGCGATCAATGAATGTGATCTGAAGCAGCAAAGGGTGTCTACTCTTAGTCAGCCTTCTGCTTTGAACCCTCCTGTGGTGCGATCGCTGAGTTTGGGGCGGGTGGGAGGGGGAATCACGACATTGTTGACACTTTAAATATGTGCACAGTAAACTCTTGAACGATTCCTAGGAGCCTGCAGGCAGGCAACCCCTTAACACCCTTCAGATGAATGGCGCTACACTGCTATTCTAGTACCTGCTTGTGGGCATACCTAACCTACCTTCATAATTTTAAAAAGTTGGAGTCCAATCCCCATCGTTAAAAGCTTTCTCTAAATCTACAAATGATTCTAGTATAACTAGTAGTCTTACTATTGCCTCACATTTTTACATTAGTCTGGAACCCAAACTGATCTTCCATGAGGTCAGTTTCTACCAATTTTTCCATTCTTCTGTAAATAATTCGACCAGTATTTTGCAACCAAGACTTACACAACTGATTTTTTCCTTAGTGTTGATAACTGTCCACATCTACCTTCTTTATATTATTCCTGAAGTGGAATAATTTTGTCATGACTGGCTCTCCCAAGAATCTAAATAACTCTGAGGGAATGTCGTTTACCACAGGAACCTCATTTCCATTAAATCTTTCAGTGCTCTGTCAAATTATTCTTGTAGTATCATCTCTCCCATCTCATTTTCACCTATTGTCCTCAAATCTGTTTCCCTTTTATAGGCGCTTTGTGTATTCCTTCCACATTTCACCTTTCTCTTCTTTGCTTATTACTGAATAGCCACTCATTTCTTGATACTCATACAGCTGCTACTATTTTGTCCAAAGATTTCTATAATTTTTCTGTGGGTGGAAATTATTTTCTGCCTACTCACACATAATTCTACGGCTTTTCATTTACCCTCTAGCCATTCATGCTTTCTCATTTTGCGTTTTTACGAATTTCATTATTTAGAGACCTGTATTACCTTTCACCTACTTCGTTTTCTACATTTTTATATTTTACCAGCAGTTCTTGTACTACCTCCAGTCTATCGTTTTGCGGCTCTATTACTTCATTTGCTGACCTAGTATTGAGGATGATTCTTACAGAACTGTACTCTTTACTTTCTACTGTTTCATCTTTCGACGACTTCCCATCGTACTATCCCGTTTATTTCTTGTTCTACAGAATCTCTTTCTGTTTATGGTAATGGGTATGGTTTTCTTTTGAACGACTCATGTGGTTTAACTTTAAATGCGTAAACACGAACTTCCATAAGCGTTGAGAATGGTCGCTGCAACAACACATCAATACGTCGGTTATTCGTGTCTTAGCATTTTAATTATTTTTTAAGGTGACACAGCACTACACGCCGATGGTTTTAATATGATTTCATAAGTCCTGGATTTTTAGAAAACACTGTTCTACAGGGTGTTACAAAAAGGTACGGCCAAACTTTCAGGAAACATTCCTCACACACAAAGAAAGAAAATATGTTATGTGGACATGTGTCCGGAAACGCTTACTTTCCATGTTAGAGCTCATTTTATTACTTCTCTTCAAATCACATTAATCATGGAATGGGAACACACAGCAACAGAACGTACCAGCGTGACTTCAAACACTTTGTTACAGGAAATGTTCAAAATGTCCTCCGTTAGCGAGGACACATGCATCCACCCTCCGTCGCATGGAATCCCTGATGCGCTTATGCAGCCCTGGAGAATGGCGTATTGTATCACAGCCGTCCACAATAAGAGCACGAAGAGTCTCTACATTTGGTACCGGGGTTGCGTTGACTAGAGCTTTCAAATGCCCCCCATAAATGAAAGTCAAGAGGGTTGAGGTAGGGAGAGCGTGGAGACCATGGAATTGGTCCGCCTCTACCAATCCATCGGTCACCGAATCTGTTGTTGAGAAGCGTACGAACACTTCGACTGAAATGTGCAGGAGCTCCATCGTGCATGAACCACATGTTGTGTCGTACTTGTAAAGGCACATGTTCTAGCAAAAGAAAATAGCTCTAAGCACTATGTTCTAGCAAAAAAAAAAAAAAAAAAAAAAACTCTAAGTACTATGGGACTCAACATCTGAGGTCACCAGTCCATGCCCGAGGCAGGATTCGAACCTGCGACCGTAGCAGGCGCGCGGTTCCGGACTGAAGCGCCTAGAACCGCTCGCATGTTCTAGCACCACAGGTAGAGTATGCCGTATGAAATCATGATAACGTGCTCCATTGAGCATAGGTGGAAGAACATGGGGCCCAATCAAGACATCACCAACAATGCCTTCCCAAACGTTCACAGAAAATCTGTGTTGATGACGTGATTGCACAATTGCGTGCGGATTCTCGTCAGCCCACACATGTTGATTGTGAAAATTTACAATTTGATCACGTTGGAATGAAGCCTCATCCGTAAAGAGAACATTTGCACTGAAATGAGGATTGACACATTGTTGGCTGAACTATTTGCAGAAGTGTGCCCGTGGAGGCCAATCAGCTGCTGATAGTGCCTGCACACGCTGTACATCGTACGAAAACAACTGGTTCTCCCGTAGCACTCTCCATACAGTGACGTGGTCAACGTTACCTTGTACAGCAGCAACTTCTCTGACACGCTGACATTAGGGTTATCGTCAACTGCACGAAGAATTGCCTCGTCCATTGCAGGTGTCCTCGTCGTTCTAGGTCTTCCCCAGCCGCGAGTCATAGGCTGGAATGTTCCGTGCTCCCTAAGACGCCGATCAATTGCTTCGAACGTCTTCCTGTCGGGACACCTTCGTTCCGGAAATCTGTCTCGATACAAACGTACCGCGCCACGGCTATTGCCCCGTGCTAATCCATACATCAAATGGGCATCTGCCAACTCCGCATTTGTAAACATTGCACTGATTGCAAAACCACGTTCGTGATGAACACTAACCTGTTGATGCTATGTACTGATGTGCTTGATGCTAGTACTGTAGAGCAATGAGTCGCATGTCAACACAAGCACCGAAGTCAACATTACCTACCTTCAATTGGGCCAACTGGCGGTGAATCGAGGAAGTACAGTACATACTGACGAAACTAAAATGAGCTCTAACATGGAAATTAAGCGTTTCCGGACACATGTACACATAACATCTTTTCTTTATTTGTGTGCGAGGAATGTTTCCTGAAAGTTTGGCCGTACCTTTTTGTAACACCCTGTATATCAAAAATGGAGTTTTCACTCTGCAGAGGAGTGTGCGCTCATATGAAACTTCATGCCTGTTTAAAACTGTTTATAAGACCGCGATTCGAACTCAGAACCATTGCCTTTTGCGGGCAGGTACTCTACCAATTTTTCAAAAACAGACATAATGTCTTATGGGATAACAGCAATCAGTGATTTTATAATGTTACTTAAAATCCGTCTTTATTGCAAATTTTTTATTCATATGACCGGTTTCGGTGAAAACTTCAGATCTGAAGATGGTTCTGAATGAACCGAAACCGGTCGTATGAATAAAAAATTTGCAATCAAGACAGATTTTAAGTAACACTACCAATTTTTTTTTCTTTTTTTTTTGTTCGTTGTTGATCGTCGTGTTTGGTCGTTGCGGACGTGACATGACATCCATTAAAGTTCGTTTTTTTGTTGATCCTTCCACTCAGTTTTTTATTACAGAGGCCAACCAGCTCTCTGACCGAACACGCTGAGCTTTCGTGCCGGCAAAATGACAATCCTCCTCGACTGAGCTACCGAAGCACGATTGGCGACCCATCCTCACAGCTGTACTTCCGCCAGTACATCGTCTCCTACCTTCCAAACTTAACGCACACTATTAATCTGCCAGGCTGTTACTGTTCTATGTTTAAGCAGCACCCCTTCTAGTTTCTGTTTGTTATTGGACTCCAGAATTTCTACACTCATTTTCAGAAAACAATAGAACACCTTGAACGACTAGATATAGCAGGTTCATATTCATTGGACGTACATCAGTACGTTCTGCAGAAATGATTAGCATTTCAGTCACCTGGGTTCAGCATGTGTCCTGTTCCCTAGTAGGCACAGGGTTCGTCATGGGCCCTGATAACATGTTCTGTGTATGATGGCATCGACGCGTGAAAGATACGAATGGCGTTCTGTGGTATAGCCATCGATGCTGTATTCACCTGATTCCCAAGTTCATCTGTGGTGATTGGCACTGGGTCGCAGCGCTGCATCCATCGCTTCACACATCCCATAAGTTTTCGATTGGAGGTTGGTGTGGTGATCTGGCGGGCCAGGGCAAAAGGCTGACAGCCTGTGGCACCAAGAAGGCACGTGTTCGTGCAGCAACATGTTGTGCGTCTGGGGTGTTGTGCAGAAAGAGTATGGCAGGATGTCATTCACGTAGGTCACACTCGTCACAGTGCCCTCGACAGGCACCAACTGTGATCTGTGGTTGTACCCAATAGCACCCCACACTTGAGGCCTTGAGTTGGTGCTGTAATGCCGCTCCCCTGTCTGCGGCGAACCAAAGTGCGGCCATCATTTTCAAACAAAACAGAACCTGTATTTCTCCGAAAACACTATCTGATGCCATTCTTGTCCCCAACGAGCCGGTGAGGGCGCAGATCTGCCCTGCAATGCCATTTGGATGAAGGGTCGTTTTCTCCGAGTGTGGTCTGGGTGGTGCCACCTGACCCATCTTGTCGTATTCTTAAACGTTCCTTGAACCATTCTGCGCACACCCGTTGCAGTGTGCAATCCCTTTGTCCCACACGAGCAGCATTTTCCCGGATGGATACACCACATTCTCTCATGCATACGTCTGTCAAGCATCCTGCACGTCTGCTGACGACACAATGATCCATTACCTTCGGTTTATAGTGGGATCGAGAGCCGCAGGCGAATTTTATCGGTAGCTGGTGTTGCGCCGCGATATCTATGTCGACCTTGAACCCGCTGGCCGACATGGTTCAAACGCTAATCATTTCTGCAGAACATACTAATTTACATGTCCTGTGAATATGAACGTACCACTTCTAGTCGTTCAAAGTGTTCCGGTTTTTTTTTTTTGAACGTGAGTGTGTGTATCAACCCTTTTCATACTTCTTTGATATCATTGCTACTGTAATTTTTTTGCCTCGTTTAATTGATTTACTATAAGTAGTGGTTTCCTACTTGAATTTTTCTCTCTACGTTCACATATAGACTCTACCCTGTGTTTCCTGTTTGAGAGTTTCAGTTGAAACCTGGCCCATAGGCGCGTTTAGTTATATTTTTTATGACGACACAGTTGTTTTCCGCATGGGTTTAACTAAAAATGGTTCAAATGGCTCTGAGCACTATGGGACTTAACTTCTGAGGTCATCAGTCCCCTAGAACTTAGAACTACTTAAAACTAACTAACCTAAGGACATCACACACGTCCCTGCTCGAGGCAGGATTCGAACCTGTGACGGTAGCGGTGGGTTTAACTGACGTATAGCATTTCCAAAGATAGACGCAGTAGTCTGTCCTCTCCTACCTTGCAAAATGATCTGTGAGCTGATAGGCAAGCGAGTGGCAATAGTATCTTCTTCACGATTTCTTTCCGCGCAGTATGAGGAAGAGCGGCCCACAAATATACATTCGAACTGAGTTGTATTACAGTTGAGAGACTGGTTCCAATATCTGGAGCTGAAGGATGCGGATTTTGTGGCCCTATTTGCGGTTTTCTTTGGTGAGATTTAGCCGTGCATTATGTGTGAAATTCAGATTCAAATGGTTCAAATGGCTCTGAGCACTATGGGACTCAACTTCTGAGGTCATTAGTCCCCTAGAACTTAGAACTACTTAAACCTAACTAACCTAAGGACATCACACACATCCATGCCCGAGGCAGGATTCGAACCTGCGACCGTAGCGGTCTCGCGGTTCCAGACTGCAGCGCCTAGAAACGCACGGCCACTTCGGCCGGCTGTGAAATTCAGTACAGCAGCAAATTTTTCTGTCGCTTCAAACAGGTTTCTTTATTCCTTTGGTTTTGCGTAAGAAGGCCTCGTTATTATTTTTCATAGCGATTCCAATTTTATGTGCTAGTGACTTAGAAATTGTTTCAAATTACGAAACGTAAATCATTCCATCCATCGTTGTTTGCCTATCAGTTTTCAGTTTGACTTATCTCTTTCAAAATGAAACAAGATTAAACTCTCGCTTGCAGACGTTATTTTATTAGGATATTTTCTAGTTTTCTTTGTCAGAAACTTTGGTGAAATTCTTTTCTTCGGTACCGTCGGGAACCAAGTGTGTTTCCAGTTTGTTTCTTTTGGTATGCCATTCCACGCGTTTGTCCATATTTATTAATAGAAATCTGTGGCGCATATAGATTTTTCCTTTTTTGTGCTTTTTTTGTGAGAGACTGTGAAAGTTGTCTGTCATTGTCATAACTCCCAGAACCGAATTCTTCTACCATGTATGCAGATACTCTGCAAAGATGTTTCTGTACCACGAAATCGATGTCTGAAACTACCATCGTATTTGACTAACTTATTAGGGAGATCCGAGGCCAAACACATTGGTGGTCTGTAACGACAGCCAAACTAACGTACGAGTGTGTTGCGCGTTCCGCTGGCAAACTGGCTGTTCAAACCTACAAAGGTTCTGCCCGTCTAATGTCTGTCTAGGGCTTCCTTCGGCATGTTTCGAGGTTCAGAAGAGGAGACATGGTCGCTTTCTGTTTTTCATTCTCAAATCTCGTGCTATTAAATGTGTATCAGGTACTGGCTTTCACCACACAGCTTGGTTCAACAATATTTACGGCATTTTCAGATATTTAAATTGCTTTTATGTATGCTCGATCGATATGTTCCTTGTTTGATGGTAGGATCAGTTTACAAACCATGGTACAGAATCTATTAGTCCATCCGAATAACACGACCGTCGAGATCATGACAACCTTGTTTAATTGATTGTTCTCAACGCATATGGAAATCTTTTCGCTTAAATCTTTGCTCTTGGATAATCTCTTAGGACATGTGTTTCGTGGACGAATGATAGTGAGCCACACTGTGACAATGATTACGCTTTAAATGAAATTATACTCTTTAGAATCTATGTTTATATGGATTAAGCGTGATATCTCGTCACTGACTAATGACTGTAATACATCTTCGATAGAAGGTGCACTTTGAAATCTACATTGAGCTATCACAAGTACTGTTATAATTTCTCTGACTTCAGCATACATATCAATCTTAGTGAGCCAATATTAAGATTAGCACACACATTTCTCCAAGCAGCAATATACTTTCGACATTTCTTTGTATGGAATTCTTTTCCTCGCTGAAGAAGGTAATCCTCAACTGGAGAGAGAGCTGGCGGTTCCTCATTTTTATGCCATGTGATTTATTTGTCTTTAAATTTCAGGTACCTAAAGAGAAAAAGTCGGGCTAACAGAGTGAGTCAAGCATGCTCAATGCACATAATTAGGCTACTACCCGGTTACTCACATATCGCTGAAGACAGACCCAGAGCTTATCATAAGTTAGTATGACATTAAACTTCAGTGAAATATTCATTTATACCCATTACCGTTACGCCACACAAACTAAGCTACTCCTCATTAAAATTCTTCTGGTTGTTATACCGTGTCATTGTACAAAAGACTTGAAAATATAAATCATTAAACCGACATTTCTGCCGTATTACGACGGCTTTCCTTGCAATGAGGAAGGCCATAGTAATAGGGCCGAAAGTTTGGTTTAATAATTTATGTTTAAAAGTATTTTATAGAATGACACAGTGCAATTCAGAAGAATTTTAATCATTTTCACACCGGCTGTGAAACGCTATATAGTTTTGTAAGCTACTCCTGCCCTTCATTGTTCTATTCCTTTAAAAAAAATTATCAGGTAACGTTAAAACATCTTTGCTTCTATACACAGAAGAGGAAATTCATTCAAGGCTTGACTTCAGGTTACATACAAGCATGTACATCGAATCCGGAAAAAAGGAGGCTTACAACAAACTCTTATATAACGGCGGACTTTAGTCATTTATTTTCTTTGCTGGCTGGCGAGTAGCATCAGCGCTCGCATCTGTAACTGCTGCTTCAATAAAATTTATTTCTGCCACTCGAGAGATTTTTCAAGAATCATGCTAACATCTCTTAACTATACATTACTAGAGGCCTTTTGAAATCTATGCAAGACCCTGACTACTTCATGATATCTTCTGCATCTCACAGCGTTTGGCAACGGCAAAGAGAAGTTTGTTTCGTGGGATTTTCAGTCTCGTCAATGTGAGTTCAGCGATTTGTGACCACATGGAATTCCTTTTTTTTTTGTGCGAGTCAGGTGTGAAACTCAGTTGATTTCTGTAGAGACCGAAGTACACACAATCTTTCACTTTTCTTTGAGCTTGTAGACAAAACAATACAGATATTATTAGTATGTGTGTGTATCTGTGTAAAATACATTTTCTCATGTATGAATGATTATAATACTTTCTTAGGTTTGTAGACAGATCGCCAGGGATCTTACTATTATCGTAGTGAGATGTATGTATGCTTTTTACCTATCCTTTCATGCAGTTATTAATCATACGGACGACAAAGAGTACAAACAATGTTACTTAATTCCAAAGTTTAACCTTTCAATTGACTGTTCTTTTCAATCTCTAGTCGGTTTACCTCAAGCCCAGTTCAATGATTAACTCAGATAGTAACTTTAACTTCACTTGCCAACTTCTGAAACTTCGTTCAATCAATTAATTCAGTTACGTTTCAATGTAACTAGCATTTTCTCAAATTTCCTTGTTCATGTGGTTGCAGTATTCCTTGACTTCCAAAAAGCTTTTAACTTAGTACCATGTCATTAACGAAAGTACGATAAAAAGGGTAAGAAAAAACATGTCTGACTGGACTGAAGAATTCTTCACAGAATGCAGTATGTTATCTCCAATGGAGAGTCATCGACAAAAGTCGAAGTAGCCTGAGGCGTGCCCCAGGGCAGTGTGTTGTGACTACCGTCGTTCATATCATATATTAATAACGTGGCAGACAACATAACTATTAAACTCAGAAGATCTGCAGGTTTACAATGTAGTAGTATCTGAAAACAGCTGCATAAGTATTCATGAAATTTTAAAATGGGTACAAAGATGAGCAACTTGCTTTAAATCTTAAAAAGTGAAAAATCGCACACTTCACTTCATAAAACGCAGAAAAGTAAAATTCTAAGTCTACAATATCGGCGACTTAAAATTGGAGCCAGTCAACTCTGAAACTTAGACAATTCATTGCACATAATTTATCGATGGTGTGTACGAAATGTTGCTCACATATCAAAATAGTTTTCCATCAATGCATGAGAAATGAGAATTTAATGTGAGAGACGTATTCCAGAAGTGTACGTGTCGCTGTTCCTTTTCACAGTATGGTCGTATTCTACTAGTGTTTCATTTTCAAGGGAATTTAGCAACTACGGGCATGCACAGGAAAAGAGGGGGGGGGGGGAGGAGGGAGGTAGCTGTAGGGACAGCTGCACCTTTTTTTGTGTCATCAGTCTTCTGACTGGTCTGATGGGGCCCTCCACATCTCAAAGTATCACTTGCAACCTACAAACTAAATGATTTGCTGGACGTATTTCAGTCTCTGTCTTCCTCTACAGTTTTTACCCTCTACAGCTCCTATGACCATGGGAAGTTATTCCACAATGCCTTAACGGATGTCCTACAATCCTGTCCCCCTTATTGTTAGCGTTTTGCACATATTCCTTTGCTCACCGATTCTCTGGAGAATCTCCTCATTCCCTATCAGTTCTTTTAATTTTCAGCATTCTTCTGTAGCACATCTCAAGTCCTTCGATTCTCTTCTTTTCCCCAACAGTCCATGTTTCACTACCATACAATGCCGACCTCCAAACGCACATTCTCAGAAATTTCTTCCTCAAATTAAGGCCTATCTTTGATACTAGTACACTTCTATTGGTCAGGAATCCCCTTTTTGCTAGTGCTAGTCTGCTTTTGATGGCCTCCTTGCTCCGTCCGTCACTAGTTATTTTGCCGCCTAGATAGAATTTCTTAACTTCATCTAATTCGTGATCATCAATCCTGATAAGTTTCTCGCTGTTCTCATTTGTGCTACTCCTCATTACCTTCGTCTTCCTTCGATTTACTCTCAATCCTTATTCTGTACTCAAACTGTTCGTTCCATTCAGCAGATCATGTAATTCATATTCACTTAGGATAGGAATGTCATCAGCGAATCGTATCATTGATATCCTTTCACCTTGAATTTTAATTCCACTCCTGAACCTTCCTTTTCATTCCATCATTGCTTCTTCGATGTACAAATTGAACACTAGCGGCGAAAGACTAAATCCCTGTCTTGCACCCTTCTTAATCCGAGCACTTCGTTCTTGGTCGCCACTCTTATTATTCCCTCGTTGTTCTTGTACATATTGTATATTATCTGTCTCTGCCTATAGCTTACCAGAATTGTACGATTTTATATCATCGAACGCTTTTTGCAGGTCAACAAATCCTATGAACCTGTGTTGATTTTTCTTAAGTCTTGCTTCAATTATCTACCGCAATGTCAGAATTTCCTCTCTCGTGCCATTACCTTTTCTAAAGCCAAACTGATCGTTTCCAGCACATGCTCAGTTTTCTTTTCCATTCTTCTGTATATTATTCTTGTCAGAAAGTTGGATGCGTGAGCTGTTAAGGTGATTGTATGTATTTCTCGCACTTCGCTCTTGCAGTCTTCGGAATTGCGTTGTTGATATTTTTCTGAAAGTCAGATGGTGTGTCACCAGACTCACACATTCTACACCCAAGGTGAATAGTCGTTTTGTTGCCACTTCCCCCAATGATTTTGGAAACTCTGATGGAATGTTATCTATTCCTTCTGTCTTATTTGATTTTAAATCCTCCAAAGCTCTCTTAAATTCTTATTCTAATACTGGATCCCATATCTATTCTAAATCCACTCCTGTTTCTTCTTCTATCACATCAGACAAATTTTCCCCCTCGTAGAGGCCTTCAGTGTACTCTTTCCACCTATCCCCTCTCTCCTCTGCAGTTACCAATGGAATTCTTGTTGCGTTCTTAATGTTACCGTCCTTGCTTTTACTTTCACCGAAGGTTGTTTTGACTTTCCTGTATGCTGACTCAGTCCTTCCGACAGTCTCTTCTTTTTCAATTTCTTCACGTATTTCTTGCAGTCATTTCGTCTTAGCTTCCCTGCGCTTCCTATTTATTTCATTCCTCAGCGATTTTTATTTCTGTATTCCTGAATTTCCCTGAACAATTGAGTACTTTCTTCTTTCATCGGTCAACGCTTACGAAGATGAAGATATACGGAGCAGAATAGTTCTGTTCATTGGTACTTACGTAAATTGCATTTACATCATCATTTTACTGTCCTCAAGCCTCTCCCCCGCCTTCCACGTCACGGATGAATAAAAACCCGATGCATAGGGCGGTAGCTAGTTCGTTGTTCCTTATAGCCGTACCCACATCGCCTCCATCTGAAAATATGGTATGTTTTTATTGTCGCTTGTACGTATTTTCACACCCTGTGCAGGCCTTATTATATTCTGTCCGCACCGAATACTCGCTTTACTTTGTCTTAGGAACACGTTTCTATCAATATGTCAAACCCTTCTAGGGGTTTTTAATTAATCAGTGACGTGAAGGAGGGGGAGAGGCTAGAGGACAATGTTACAGACACAATTTACGCAAGTACCCAATGTATAGGACTATTCTACTCCGTATAACAATATTTACTAAATGAAAATAAAATTGTAAAATTCCTTTATAATTCTGGTTTACATCACCAGGATGCGCCTAAAATGGTATGAAACCGGTCGTGGGTTTAATAAAAATCCCTTCTGCAGCCTGAGCAGTGTTTTTTGCCTTCTTGTAAGAACTTCAAATAAAGGTTTACAAATGTCAGGCGTTAAATCCAAGTAACAAATTGCGGAATATTTCTTTTTATTTGTTGAAGGGGTGTTCACTTGCACTATGTGGTTGCTGATCGGTACTCGTCGGTAGAAATAGGAAGTCGTCGTCATTAGAACTACTGACAACCAATGTTATCTAACAGTCGGTGGCGCTTCTTGAGTAATTGCTGTACAACAGCCTTCACTTAATTTCCTAATCACTGCTGCAACCAAGCGTTGCATTTGAGCGTGATCGTCTCTGTAATGTGCGCCGGCCGTTGTGACCGAGCGGTTCTAGGCGCTTCAGTCCGGAACCGCGCTGCTACTACGGTCGTAGGTTCGAATCCTGCCTAGGGCATGGATGTGCGTTTTGTCCTTAGGTTAGTTACGTTTAAGTAGTTCTAAGTCTAGGGGACTGATGACCTCAGATGTTAAGTCCCACAGTGCTCAGAGCTATTTGAACCATTTTTGTAATGTCCTGTCGCAGCACTCAGTTTATCGAGAGTCTTGTCGGTAGCGACTGAAGTTGCTCCTTAACTTTTCCTTAGTCTGCAATTAGTTGCAACTGAGCAGTGGCGCTTGGATATGATTTACGTATAATTTTGAACATTGATGGTATAAAGGCACAGTAAATAGAGCGAAAAAATGACCTATTTTCAAACGAATGAAAACCGAAAATGAAAGTGAGGGAATGTGAAACTATGGCACCCACGATGAAAGTTAGAAGCAAGAGGTGAATAAAACTCAAATAGATTCATTAAAATGCCAGTAAATGTACTCACAGAGAGAATACGAACCTAGCAAGTACCTCTGGTGATTTCAAGTATTTTGATGAAACTAATCGTTGTCTTGTTGTAACTATTTCCGATGTTAGAAATAACGTTGAAAACAAGGAGAGTGACGAATCCATGAAGTATGAGATTTTGCAGAATTAGTAGCAACCTCAAAAAAACTTATGTCAAGAATGACGTACACAGCATCGAGAAAACATTTCGATTCGATTTGTTGTATTATATCCGTGATTGGTTTATTCTAAAGAAGTTAAAAATGCGCTCTGTGATTGTGAACCGTTTTCGGGTCACGTAAAACGCATGGCAATCATTGTGCATCCATAAGCCATCCACTCACCAGTTTAAAAAAAAAATTCTGTAATCTGCAGGCACGCATATGAATTGCTAATGGCTTAAAGATGTTGAAAATTGAAGTAATTGTGTTAACGATATGACAAACAAAGCTAAGTGTGTAGAAGAACTCGACAGTAAGAACCAAGCGAAAACCAATCGCGCTCAGTTAAAATGAGCTGTTCCTTGCTTGTTGTTTTATGGATCACATGACTTGCCTTTAAGAGGAAAAACAAATTCAAATTCTGTTATTGACAATTTATTGCAATTTTAAGTACTGCCAGGTGTTGAAACGTTTTAAAAATGCCCCTTAAATGCCACCGTAACTTCTTACAGGACCCAAAATGATTTAGATTCTGAAAAAAACTGTGCAGTTTTACAAAAATCAGCAAAGTGCAGCAACTGGACGTGGCACGGACTCCACAATTCGTTGGAAGTGCTGTGCAGAAGTATTGAACCACACTGCGCCCACAGCCCTCCATAGTTACAAAAGGGTTGCCGGTGCAGTGTCTTGTGCGCGAACAGACATCTCGAATACGTTCCAGAAATGATCGATGGGCTTTACGTCAGGCGATCAGGGTGGCCAAACCATTCGCTTGAACTCTACAGAATGTAATTCAAACCAACTGCTAGCATTTGTGACTGGGTGACATAGGGCATTGTCATCCATAAAAATTCCATAGTTCTTTGGGAACAAAGAGTCGAACATAACCTTTCCCACTCAGACCATAGGATCCAGTCCATTACATGCAAAAACAGCCCACAACTTTAAGGTTCCACCATCAGCTTCCACAATGCCTTTTTAACAATTAGGGACCATAGCTTCGTGAGGTCTCCGCCACACTCGAATCCTACCATCAGCTCTTACCAACAAAAATCGACGTTCATCTCAGCAGGCCACTGTTTTCCATTCATCTAGGAGCCAACCGGTATGGTCACGAGCCCAGAAGCGGCGCTGCAGCAAGTGTTGTGCTGTTAGCCATAGCCCATTAACGACAGATTTCGTCGCACTGTCCTAAGGAATACGTACGTCGTACGACCACACTAACGTCTGCGGTTATTTCACGCAATGTTGCTTGTCTGTTGGCATTGACAACACTACGCAAACGCCGCTGCTCTCGGTCGATAAATGAAGGCGTCGGCCAGTGCGTTGTCCGTGATGAGAGTACTTGCCTGAAATTTGTAATTCTTGGTGCAATGGACAGCGGAATATTGAATTCCCCAAAGATTTCCTATATAGAATGCCCCATGCATCTGGGTCCAACTAACATTCCCCGTTCAAAGTCTGTTTATTCCCGTCTTGCGGCCATAATCACATCGGAAACCTTTTCATATGAACCACGTGAGTGCAAATGACAGCTCCGCCAATGCACTGCGAGACTACCGCCATCTGTATACGTGCATTTCGCTATACGTGACTTTTGTCACCTCAATGTATATCATGTGTTATCCCATAGGTTGAGCGTCAGCGGGAGCACGATGTAGTTTCCACATAAATCGATATTAAAACTTGTGGTAGCGGCTCAAAAGTGAAAAATATGGAAATCACTGCGAAATTTGTATCGGCAGAAAAACAATTAATCGAGAGACCAGGGTTTACGAAGGGATCAGCAGCAATTAATGTAAATGGCGGAAAAGGAAAATCTGAGAATGCAAAAGTAAGTTTTATTATAATGAGGCTGTTAGCTTCTTTATGTTGCTAAAACTGCACTGTAGAAACCATTACGAGAAACTGATGAGCAGACAACAAAGTCCTCAAAATTTCTAAATTGGGAAACTATTTTTCCTCTACTGACATGAAAATCTGCAGACTCCCCTTGTAGCAATCATAGCAAGTACAATGCCTCGTCCTCAGTTCGTCTACGCGAAAAACAAGTATTTGCTCCAATTCTGAAGCGGTATGGCGCTGGTTAGGGAGTGGTAAGCATGGGGCCACAAATAAAGTGTACTTTGTAGATTTTATTAAGAAAGAATAAAATCTCTACAATGAGAAAAATACACAAATATGATCCTTAAAATGCATGTGAGGAAGGTGATCGTAAGCGAAACTAATTTAAAGTTATATCTATTTGCAGCACAAGTAGTTAATGAGTCAAACATCAAGGCCAATCAAATAATTATTCTTATTAACTTCACATACAGCTTTAAGCTCACAGACAATTACACAGAAACATCAAGAAATAATTACTGTAGAGTAATGAAATTTCAGGAATGCATTTCCCTAGGTAACAGATTTAAATTATTAACATTGCAAAATCACAGGTTAATGTAAGCGGGAGATCAGACATTGCAAATGTGAAATGCTTGTACATTAACAACCGATGTAACCTCCAGAACATTGAATGCAACAATGCTTTTGTATTTCGTCGGTCAGTACAGAGACGGTTAATGATGTTTGTGGATGACGCTGGAGTTGTCAAATGATATCCCATGTGAGTTCGATTGGAGATAGATAGGGGTGATTGAGCAGGCCAAGACAACATGTCGACACTCTTAAAAGCTAATGGGTTACAGTAGATGTATATGGCCGACCGTTATCGTGTTGGAAAACACCCGCTGGAATACTGTTCATGAATGGCAGCCCAACAGGTTGAATCAGCA
This sequence comes from Schistocerca cancellata, assembly GCF_023864275.1. NCBI lineage: Eukaryota > Metazoa > Arthropoda > Insecta > Orthoptera > Acrididae > Schistocerca > Schistocerca cancellata. The sequence continues at coordinate 267,492,506 of NC_064627.1, forward strand.
GACTGACGTACAGATTACCAGTCATGTGCGTGGCATAACTACGAGTGTGCTCCTGCTGTTATACGAAATCGCGGCACAGACGATAACTTCTTGTGTAGGTCCATCGTGTGTAGCATGCAGACAGGTTGGTTGCAGGCCTTCAAAACGGCCTCTTTGTAACCAGTACACGGCCATCACTGGCACAGAGGCGGAACCAGCTTCCATCAGAAAACACGATGGACCTCCATCCAGCCACGCGACATGGTGTCTGCCTCGGAGCTGTCATTGAAGTAACGGATTTGTAACAGTTCAGTTATAAGACTCGAGGGGCATGAAAGGGAAGCAGTAGTTGGGAAGGGAGTGAGACAATGTTGTAGCCTATCCCCGATGTTACTGGATATGTATATTGAGCAAGCAGTAAAGGAGACAAAAGAAAAATCGGAGTAGAAATTAAAATCCATGGAGAAGAAATAAAAACTTTGAGGTTCACCGATGACATTGTAATTCTGTCAGAGACACACCGATGACATTGTAATTCTGTCAGACACACACCGATGACATTGTAATTCTGTCAGAGACAGGAAAGGACCTGGAAGAGCAGTTGAACGGAATGGACAGTGTCTTGAAAGGAGGATATAAGATGAACATCAACAAAATCAAAACGAGGATAATGGAATGTAGTCGAATTAAATCGGGTGATGCTAAGGGAATTAGATTAGGAAATGAGACGCTTGAAGTAGTAAAGGAGTTTTGCTATTTGGGGAGCAAACTAATTGATGATGGTCGAAGTAGAGAGGATATAAAATGTAGACTGGCAATGGTAAGGAAAGCGTTTCAGAAGAAGATAAATTTGTTAACATCGAGTATAGATTAAGTGTCAGGAAGTCGTTTCTGAAAGTATTTGTATGGAGTGTAGCCATGTATGGAAGTGAAACATGGACGATAAATAGTATGGACAAGAAGAGAATAGAAGCTTTCGAAATGTGGTGCTACAGAAGAATACTGAAGATTAGATGGGTAGATCACATAACTAATGAGGAGGTATTGAATAGAATTGGAGAGAAGAGAAATTTGTGGCACAACTTGACTAGAAGAAGGGATCGGTTGGTAGGGCATATTCTGAGGTATCAAGGGATCACCGATTTAGTATTGGAGGGCAGCGTAAAACTCGTAGAGGGAGACCAATACATGAATACACTAAACAGATTCAGAAGGATGTAGGTTGCAGTAGGTACTGGGAGATGAAGAAGCTTGCACAGGATAGAGTAGCATGGAGAGCTGCATCAAATCAGTCTCTGGACTGAAGACCACCACCACAACAACAACAACAGTTCACTGCGTCACTGTGGTGCCAGCTGCTGCCGAACGCGCCGTACGGTGCGCCAGAGCCATACGCCGAAAATGATAATCTTCCCTCTCGGTAATGCCAAGTGGCGTCCGGAGCCAGGTCATCTTGCGACCGCATATTCTCGTGACCACAGCTGCCACCAGTCATATACAGAGGCTACATTCCTGCCAAGTCTTTAATATCGCAGAAGGAAGAGCCAGCTTCTCGTAGCCCTATTATGCGACCTCGTTCAAACTCACTGATGTGTTGATAATGGCGTCTTTGTCGCCTTTAAGGCATTCTTGACTAACATCCACTCATCACATCCAGTGCCGGTCGTTGTGGCCGAGCGGTTGTAAGCGCTTCAGTCCGGATCCACGCGGCTGTTACCGTCGCAGGTTCGAATCCAGCCTCGGGCATGGATGTGTGTGATGGTTCAAATCGCTCTGAGCACCATGGGACTTAACATCTGAGGTCATCGGTCCCCTAGAACTTAGAACTACTTAAACCTAACTAACCTAAGGACATCTCACACATCCATGCCCGAGGTAGGATTCGAACCTGCGACCGTAGTGGTCGCGCGGTTCCAGACTGAAGCTCCCAGCACCGCTCGGCCACACTGGCCGGCGATGTGTGTGATGTCCTTAGGTTAGTTAGGTTTAAGTAGTTCTAAGTTCTAGGGGACTGATGACCTCAGATGTTAAGTCCCATAGTGCTTAGAGCCATCTGAACCATCACGTCCAGTCTCGAAGGTAAGTAACGCTCACGATCGTTCCAGTGAGTATTTAAAGCAAACTTTATCTGCGTCCTCGTAGTGGGTCTAGTAGCGCCACTCTTACGCGACTGACGCGAAATCTGAATAGACATCATCTTTCACATGTAGAAAAACATCTACCAACTTTATTTATGTCGCACAACTTCTTGTTGGTGTTGAGATTTTTTTCCGTCAGTGTATTTACCATTGAGGGCGAAACCATTTCAAGTAATACAATTTTAAATACATATTTCATTGAGGAGATGATCTCTAGACCACAAAGTCAAGTGTGTCGCTTGCACCAACCAAACTTAAGTGAACAGAATTACGCTACGAGGAACCTTAGTAGCACTCATGAAACATACTCGTTGACAGAATTAATCGCCGACGGCCGTGTAACAACCTTACAGTTGGTGAAGGTGCTTCAGGATTAACAGAAATTAGTAAGTATTCGGGTGGATCTTAAGCTTAAACATAGAGAGCTTTACACCGAAATGGTCGAACGAAACATCAGATTATACTTGTACTAGAGCTCGCCTCTAGGCGGTGTCGCTCATATTTACAAAGGCAGGATGTAGAAGATCAGTTGCTTTAAAACCACATATATTTGACATATACACTCCTGGAAATGGAAAAAAGAACACATTGACACCGGTGTGTCAGACCCACCATACTTGCCCCGGACACTGCGAGAGGGCTGTACAAGCAATGATCACACGCACGGCACAGCGGACACACCAGGAACCGCGGTGTTGGCCGTCGAATGGCGCTAGCTGCGCAGCATTTGTGCACCGCCGCCGTCAGTGTCAGCCAGTTTGCCGTGGCATACGGAGCTCCATCGCAGTCTTTAACACTGGTAGCATGCCGCGACAGCGTGGACGTGAACCGTATGTGCAGTTGATGGACTTTGAGCGAGGGCGTATAGTGGGCATGCGGGAGGCCGGGTGGACGTACCGCCGAATTGCTCAACACGTGGGGCGTGAGGTCTCCACAGTACATCGATGTTGTCGCCAGTGGCCGGCGGAAGGTGCACGTGCCCGTCGACCTGGGACCGGACCGCAGCGACGCACGGATGCACGCCAAGACCGTAGGATCCTACGCAGTGCCGTAGGGGACCGCACCGCCACTTCCCACCAAATTAGGGACACTGTTGCTCCTGGGGTATCGGCAAGGACCTTTCGCAACCGTCTCCGTGAAGCTGGGCTACGGTCCCGCACACCGTTAGGCCGTCTTCCGCTCACGCCCCAACATCGTGCAGCCCGCCTCCAGTGGTGTCGCGACAGGCGTGAATGGAGGGACGAATGGAGACGTGTCGTCTTCAGCGATGAGAGTCGCTTCTGCCATTGTGCCAATGATGGTCGTATGCGTGTTTGGCGCCGTGCAGGTGAGCGCCACAATCAGGTCTGCATACGACCGAGGCACACAGGGCCAACACCCGGCATCATGGTGTGGGGAGCGATCTCCTACACTGGCCGTACACCACTGGTGATCGTCGAGGGGACACTGAATAGTGCACGGTACATCCAAACCGTCATCGAACCCATCGTTCTACCATTCCTAGACCGGCAAGGGAACTTGCTGTTCCAACAGGACAATGCACGTCCGCATGTATCCCGTGCCACCCATCGTGTTCCAGAAGGTGTAAGTCAACTACCCTGGCCAGCAAGATCTCCGGATCTGTCCCCCATTGAGCATGTTTGGGACTGGATGAAGCGTCGTCTCACGCGGTCTGCACGTCCAGCACGAACGCTGGTCCAACTGAGGCGCCAGGTGGAAATGGCATGGCAAGCCGTTCCACAGGACTACATCCAGCATCTCTACGATCGTCTCCATGGGAGAATAGCAGCCTGCATTGCTGCGAAAGGTGGATATACACAGTACTAGTGCCGACATTGTGCATGCTCTGTTGCCTGTGTCTATGTGCCTGTGGTTCTGTCAGTGTGATCATGTGATGTATCTGACCCCAGGAATGTGTCAATAAAGTTTCCCCTTCCTGGGACAATGAATTCACGGTGTTCTTATTTCAATTTCCAGGAGTGTAGAACAGCGATGCAAGACAAGCTCGTAATTTCAGAGGTTGCTGGAAAATAAACAGCGGCAGCAGCCGACCAAATTCTCCGTAGTCAACAACAACAAATAAACGAACTACATGGCAATTAGCAAACAGACGTCTAGTTCGGAAAATAGCAACAGAAGGTAATGTGGACTTTATGTAATGAGCTCTCCAGATGTCTTACCAAAATCGATACGTTTTCCGCAGATATTTTACGGAATTGTTTGGTGAGTCTCACCAGATCGTCCGATGCATAAAAGGTGGCTCCTAATGAATAATGCATTGAATATTGGTTAACCTGTCCTGTAACACACACGTTTAGACAGAATTTAATACTATTCTTATTAGATACAAAATCAGTGCATAACACACGAGTGACTTGCACTGAAAGTATTAAACAGAATTCTAACGAAATACATGATTCCAATGAATTGCCAATTGGGGAAGCACTAAGCGGTAAGAACAATTTTAGTAAAATACAAGGCACTAGATTATATGCCCGGCAGGTAGTTATGGTTTATCTCATCTATAACTCCCTGTAACACTATTTTCATAAAATACAATCACTTGAAAGAAAGTTGACGAGAACGGTATAAGCAGAAAAATGAGACTGGTAACTTACATATGGATATGACGCATAACGCGGCTTACGCATAAAAAGAACCCAGTAACGCTGCTCCACAGCGTGGCAAGTAGACAAAATCTGAAATGTAATACACGTTCGCCACAGATAGCGAAAAGGTGTCCAAAAAACCGGCCAGACACAGCCAAAAGTAGCAACACACAAATGAGCGCTGATGGCTCAAAAAAGCGGACCGGAAGAACGACACAGGTGCCAAATAAGCCTGAAAGGAACCAGAATGCAGTAGCCCACAAAAAGCCTGAGAACGAATTACTGCCCATTACTAAAAGTGCTCACTATATATTCCACAATGTTGGCACGCCACCGTACTCTGAGCAGACACGCTTCCTTCAGCGTCCAGTAGGCGGCAGTAAACTCTAGCTGGATTGATGTCGCCAGGACACACTCCTCAGCTCAGTCCGGAACCTACCAGCAACGTTCAGCTCAACACAGCACTCACACTTAGCCCGTAAACACGGACTTCCGACTGCCTACTCCTGCCCCCATAGCTAGCCCAGCACGGCCCTACATCCGCGTCCGCCGCAGCTTAAACGTGCCCTCTTCCGGTCAAGAGTCATCTGATCTCCCAGAAAAAACCAAACAATGGTCAGATGCGATTGATAACAGAACTTCAAAGACATCACGCACACACGGCGCGAATATTATTCGCATAAAAAGCTGAAAGTCAACTGCCATTGTTTTGAGTCATCAGTCTTCTGACTGGCTTGATGCAGTCCGCCACGAATTCCTCTTCTGTGCCAAGTTTTTCATCTCAGACTAGCACTTGCAGCCTACGTCTTCAGTTATTTGCTTTATGTATTACACTGTCTTCTACAGATTATAACTCCTATAGCTCCGTCTAGTACCATGGACGCTATTCTCTCATGTCGTAGCAAATGTCCTACCGTCCTGTCCCTTCTTGTCAGTTCCTTGCAGTCTCCCATACCCATTACCTTCATCACTCGCAGCATTTCGTAGATTCCCATAAGAGTTCGAACCTGGTGTGCGTCTGCGGTGAAGAGACCATTGGCCGTCTCCGAAAGAACAAACACCACATACATATCCTACTGCTTGGATCGCTGATCTTTCGGGAATGTAGCAATGCTGTTCCCAGGGTATCGCATTCATTATATTGTCACGGATATTTTTAATCACGATGTTGTGCCTCATCTTGAGACGTGCACTTTGCAAGGCGATCACTCTACAGAAAGCTGCTCAAACACCACAGCCATTTAAATTCAAAAGCTCTAAAGAAACTTTAACGGCAGCACAATTAGTGGGCCCCCTCAATAAGAAAGGTTAAAAAGATATTGTGTCAACAAACTTATTATAAAATTTTAACAGTGTAACTTCTACTTTTAAAACAACTAACTCTTACACCCACAGAATTCTTAATCGTAGTTAAATACAACAACTTCAAAGTCCAGACACACACCCGAATGTCCTGAACACAAATGAACCTTTTGTTCTAATGTCAGTGGAAAAAAATTACTTATGTTCAAATGTGACACTCACCATGCTTCGTTCTCCACCAGCAAACATATCTTGGGAAACATCCACAGTAGGCGACTAATACTGGGAGTGGCTGACAACTCTGTTGTTTCTGGGCGCCGATGTGCAACACCTCCATTAATAGACCGCATATGGCGACCATCCACCTATGGCTACCACGTTTACTCCACTGCTAGGTGGAATACTTTGGTAAAGGAAGGACACAACACGTCCAACCACACGTCCACCACACAACCCCTGCAGGATCTTACCTCAGACCGCAACAACAACAGATTCGCCGGTGCAGACACTACTCGTCCAGCTTCACATGGAGCGCTCCTCGCAGACGGGACATAAGAGAGCCCTTTGCTGGGCAGTGCGTGCTGCGTGCTGCCCTTTGGCAGAGTCGCGACTCTATCGTCTCCCAGCGGGGCAGTAGGGTAGTGTGGCCTCGAGCGCTGCCAGAGATCGTTAACAATAGGTGACGGGCCGCCTCCGGAGAATCCTGTAAGTAAAAGTCTCCAACTAAATCAAAAAGTGGACCTCCGACCATCGGTTCAGCAGCAAGTGCTCCATCTGGCAGAGGTTGTGAGGTTGCACAACCAAATGCGGAAGTTTTGCAATGCAATAAGGCCAGCTGTACTTTTGTTGCTAGAGCCTAGTAGCTGCCCTCCACGATGAACTAACGGAATGATACAGACAGACTGGTGTAATGCAGTCTAGGTTACAGAGACGGTAGTTGACTCACCTCTAGCGGTAGAGCGACTGCCATTATTAACAGTCAGTTGGCAACATGTGTGTGGAGTTCCACACTGGAGTTGCAACTATTGCTGTCACAAGGAGAAGCCTGCCATGATCGTCTTGGTAATGCTCTGCCATTCTGCATACATCGTATTTGGCAGCATCGTGAGTAGTACATTCTCTCTAGGCACTTGGCAACAGTATGCCTTCCAGTCTATGTAATGCTGACTCGCATTCGGGAGAATGATGGTTCAATCCCGCGTCTGAACATCCTTCTCTGTGATTTCCTTAAATCGCTTCAGGTAAATGTTGGGATGGTTCTTGTGAAAGGACACGGTCGACTTCCTTTCCTAATCCGATGGGACCGATGACCTAGCTGTTTGGTCCCCCAGCCAACCAACCAACTCATTGCTAATTCGATATCTATGTAACGCTAAGTTGATATATATTGGATGGGAAATGGAGCATCCCTATACTGAATTTCATATAAGGATTTTGTGCTCTCCAAAGCGGGCCTGAGGGCTTCGCGACCTTTCGTAGGACTGTGGTCTTGGCGCACTTTACAAAGGAAGTTGTAGCAAGAATTTTGTGAGCTTTTATCGCAGATATCAAACTTAGTACGAGTACTTCCTGTAGATAACATTTACCAGGCAATAAGCAGTCTCCTTCACATCATGATTTGCATCTATGAAAAAGCACAAGCTTACCCTGAAATATTTTATTGTTTTTTGGATTTTCTCAACACTCAGTATATATTCATGGACCACCTGCAAGCTCTAAGAAGCTATCTCCTGCCTAGTCAAGCAGACTTAAAATAAAAAAGAAAAAAAAGGTTCAAATGGCTCTAAGTACTATGGGACTTAACATCTGAGGCCATCAGTCCCTTAGACTTAGAACTACTTAAACCTAACTAACCTAAGGACATCACACACATCCATGCCCGAGGCAGGATTCGAACCTGCGACCGTAGCAGCAGCGCGGTTCCCGACTGAAGCGCCTAGAACCGCTCGGCTATAGCGGCCGGCTCAAGCAGACTTCATCAGGCGCCTTATGGAGATACTTCAACCAGAATTGGCAAATCCTGCCTCACAGTTTTTGCTTGGTACAGTTGTATCTTCACTGTTTATCTGGCATTCTTGAGCCTGCTGTTCTTTCGCTAAAATACAATAGGAAGACATTCTTCAGAGACTGGATGCGAGATTACTTGAAATGTGTAAAGGTGATACTGGCTGGGATATTTCACATTGGGCTACCATACTGTACGTTGAACAGGAACGCTTTTTGCTATGACCATGCCACCCTAAATGATTCTGCTTAGTGTCGTTTGACGAGTTAAATGAACGAAACTCTTACTCAGCCTGGCCGTCAAGCGACAGGTAACAGCTACTAAGAAGATGAGATGCCTACCTGGACTGAAGCATTTATTGCAGATATTACATCTCAGAAATGGTTTACTTTGTGCATCAAATGTAGTACTGCACACTATCTGAGATGTTGGAATGCTCCTGAGAGGCATTGAAGAAGGACGTGCAGCAAGTAAAAGGTCTGGATGATCATGCCAGAGTACATCTTGCAATCCTGGTGACGTTTAGAGCAGGGGCTTTCCTATATGGAGGAACACAGACTTTGGCAGTTCGGCTGTGCTCTGTATTTTACTTAATGGTACAGCTACAACGCCTAGAAGGAAAGTTGCACGGTGAACCATCAATGGAAGTGGAATATGAGAAGCTAGTTGGAAAGGCTGGTTTGAACATTACAGTGGAGGAAAGGGAATTTACGTGAATAATGGTGTACCGGAGACAGTACTAGCATAGAGCAGATAAGAGCCCTTGGTACTTTTTTCCTTTCTCGGTCCTTCCCTGTTCCGCAATTTAGTCGACTGTTTGTACCCTGCGTTTGTAGCAGCAAAAATGACCTGCCCAGATCGTTGATGAGCGACAACTGACAGTTAACGAAACGTAGCAGGGGCGCGGCAAAAATTGAAGGAAAGAGAAGATAACGTCTTTCAGGGTCGTGAATATGTAAGGGCATCACAATGGTCGGGAGTGAGGAGAGGAAGAAGAAAAATTGTGAATTGTGGATTTATGGAGTGAGTTACAAGAGTCTGTAGCAGGAAGATGAGAAAACAAGAATGTGTCTACTCATTACTTTCAAGTATTTTCACAGTTGAACCAACTATCTTAAATGTTGATGCAAGTTTTTTATTATTATTATGTAGCTCTTAAATAGGCATCCTAAAAGTGTTGCCAAACTCCCATCTGCAGAGCCTATTTAGAGGTGAGCTGTGCTGCCTGTAGTAAGTGCAGCGGCACATCAATTGCGGTCGAACACTTCTAGAGAATACTAGCTGGTTATGTGATCGTTTTAATTACTTACACCAACATCTAATTTCTTGTTGTAAAGTAGTATGGTCTGCACCCACAGGGGTGACGTACAGTTGTTCACCGGTGACTACCCAATAATCACACTAAACACTGTACCAAGCAAAAAAGTCTGTACCTCCAATAGTGGCAATGTGTGTCAAAATTTTGAGGTTCCAACTACTTACTAAACAGACGCCTTCAACTGAGACAGTCGGTTGTCTGAAGATTCTAAGGATGGAAAGATTAGTACAAAGGACATAGAAACAAAGGATCTGTAAAAAATAAAATCACAGAGTGACGACTAAATATTGTGTTCTTTATACACTATCAGTGCTACTCCTAGGTATTTAAATAACACCAATCTGTTGCGTTTGCTGCATGCATTTGCCCATAAGGTCCTTCACCAATCATTTTACAGTACAAATTTTCTAAGGTTCACATTAAATTCTGCCATTGTAGGTAATCGGTCAGATATGTAATAGTCTGCTGTACTTTTTAATTTTTATTAAATAGCAGATAGTGATGCAGCTGCAGTCTGTGACAACTGTGTCACGCTAAGGGATATATTTCAGCACTGTACTGAGTCTGTGACGACAGTTATTTTACAGGCATCCTCAGCCTTGTGTCGACCATACACGATGCTCTTGCAGTCAGAAATCAGGTTAAGTGGCAGCTGCAGTCTGTGATGACCATCTTGTGAAGAGGTTCCGTGGCAAGCTGTCGTCAGTTGATAACATCTTGACAGTTGGATCAGTGAGTAAAGCAGTTCGTCATACCGTGTCGTCGAAGAAGCAGTGGCAGGTTGTGCAGTTTGCCAAGAGCTGCAGTCTGTAACAATCAAATCGAAGCATGTGATGCGTCTCAGCGGCAGCCACACTCTGCGACTACCATGTCGTGGTAGCTGTAGTGGTAGGTGACGACGCCAGTGGGCTCCATGTAGAGCACGGAGATGGGCAGGAGGCGCGTGGGCACGCAGCAGGCGCGCGGGGCCAGCCCTGGCCGGAACGTGTGCAGCAGCGCCTGCACCAGCGCGTGCTTGGTGGGCGACAGGTGCTCCGGCAGCGGCCACGAGCACCGACCCGCGCACTGGAACGCCTATAACTCACCAAGCACACACACCTCACTCGCGAAGTCAAATGGGTCTATTGAGAATAGAGTGGTCGGGGGGAGGAGAGGAGAGGGGAAGTAGATTGGTTGGTTGGTTGAGGTTTAAAGGACCAAACAGCAAGGTCATCAGTCCCTTGTTTCACATGTGGTCCATTCCGCTAATGTGACATCTCAGGAAAGTCAGAACAATAAAAGGGAAAAGGCTAAAAACGTAAAGGGGCAGTCATGTTGTCAATGGTAAAAACAAAACGAGGGAAGTCAGCAAGAGAACGAACCCAACGCTATGCTGAAGCAGCATAGGCAAGACCACCTGTGACTTAAAAGGTACAACCGCTAGAATGTAGAAAGTACGTATGGGAAAAGGAGACTAACCAAGCCTTAAAAAAAAAAGGGTAAAAACAGAGTAAAAGGGGAAGAAAAGAGGATTTCGGTCAGGGAGGTGAATCGGGAATCTCCGAACACTGCTTACAGTGGGAGACACCCCAACATTCACCGCCCTGCCCCAATACCAGAGAGAGATTAAAAACCTTAAAACTGAGAGTAAAATCCACTTTCCCGGAGGAAACCGAGAACCAGAGAGACCATCCGGGAATCGTCAGCTAACATCAAAGGTAAAGTGTGGGGGAGTCTGTACTTAGCACGCAGAGCCAAAAGAAGGGGGCATTCAACCAAAATGTGGGCTACCAACTGGAAGGCTCCACAACCACAAAGTGGGGGTGGCTCATCACGCAAAAGAAAACCATGGGTCAGCCTGCTATGGCCAATGCGGAGACGACACAGTGTGGTCGAGTCCTTTCGAGAGAGGCGAAAGGAAGAACGCCATGGGCCTGGTGTCACCTTAATCGCACGAAGTTTATGAGACAGGGGAGTAGCCTCCCAAGAATTGGCCCATGACTGTGCGAAGTGGGATTTGATGTGAAGCCGTAAATCCGCTGCAGGAGGGGTTACAGAAAACGGGGGGTAAGTGACTGCTCCCCCAGTCAAACGATCAGCGAGCTCATTACCCGGGATACCCACATGGCCAAGGACCCAAAGGAAGTCAATGCAACAAGCAGCACGGTGAATATCAGCGAGATGGTCATGGATGGCAGAGACCAAGGGATGGCGAAAAACACCGGTCAATAGCAAGAAGACCACTCATCGAGTCTGTACATAACAAAACGCGGTTATGTTGGGACTGTTTAATAAAGGTAAGGCCTGGAAAATTGCCATCAATTCCACAGTAGACACCCCACATGTAGGTGGCAGCAGATGATTTTCCGTTCCGACAGAGGATATGAAGGCATACCCCACATGATCAGCAGATTTAGAGCCATCAGTGTAAAAAACAACAGCATCCCAAAACTCCCATAAAATTTAGCGGAAAAAGGAACGGAACACCACCGGGGGATGGAATCTTTTGGACCTCGGCGGAGATCCATCCAAATGCGAGGCCGAGGAACTAACCAAGGGGGGGGGGGTGGAGGGGAGGGAGCGAGGAAGGCAGGACAAAGAAGGAAGCTGAAAATCACGGCAAAGAGATGCAAGGCGGAGCCCAACCGGTAACCCCGCCCGAGGGCGGGAGTCGGGTGGGCGACGTCCATGGTCTGGGAACAGGATAGAATAGGAAGGATGAGTCCGAGAGGAACGGATAGTGAGTGCATAAGACACCAGAAGCTGGGACCGCCGAACAGAAAGGGGGGGGGATCCCAGCTTCAACCAGGAGACTATCAACAGGGCTAGTAGGGAAGGCACTGGTGGCCAAACAGATACCACGATGGTGGACTGGATCCAGTACGTGCAGTGTGGAAGGAGCAACTGAGCCATAAACTTGACAACCATAGTCCAAGCGAGACAGAACTAGAGCACGATAAAGATGGAGAAGGAGGGAAAGTCCGCACCCCAAGAGGAGTTGGCAAGGAAGCGAAGGACATTGAGTTTACGGAAACATCCTACCTTCAGATATCTGATATGGGGCAGCCAAGTGAGCTTGTTGTCAAAAAGAAGACTCAGGAATCGAAACTGTGGGACCACAGGCAATTGGTGGGCATCGAGATAGAGCTCTGGATCAGGGTGGATCGTAGTACGGCGACAGAAGTGGACCAGCCGTGATTTTAGAGGAGGGAATTGGAACCCATGTGAGAGGGTCCATGCAGAGGCACGCCATATAGCTCCCTGGAGCTGCCGCTCTGCAGATGCCATCGAAGAGGAACTCACCCAAATGCAGAAATCATCCACATACAGGACAGGGGCGACCAAAGGACCGACAGAGGCCACAAGTCCATCGATAGCAATGAGGAAAAGAAGGACACTCAAGACAGAACCCTGTGGGATGCCCGTCTCCTGGGTCTGTGGAGAACTAAAAACAGTACCAACTCGAACTCTGAATGACCGATGGAACAGGAACTGGCGGATAAAAATCGGGAGTGGGCCCCGAAGACCCCACTGATGAAGGGTAAGTAAGATGTGATGGCGCCAGGCCGTGTTGTAGGCCTTGCGAAGGTCAAAAAACACTGCAACCAAATGGTGGCGCTGGGAAAAAGCCTGCCGAACTGCGGATTCCAAGCGAAGTAAATGATCGATTGGAGACCGTCCCTCTCGAAAGCCACACTGGTAAGGGGACAATAGATCCCGAGATTCGAGGACCCAATTGAGCCGACGGGCTACCATCCGTTCAAGTAACTTACAAATAACATTGGTCAAACTAATTGGACGATAGCTGTCAACAGATAGGGGGTTCTTACCAGGCTTAAGGACAGGAACCACGATGCTATCCCTCCACTGAGAAGGGAAGTCACCCTGGAGCCAGATACGGTTAAACACCTGAAGAAGATGTTGCCGTTGTGGAGCACTGAGATGTTGAAGCAGATGAATGGAATCTGGGCCGGGGGCTGTATCATGAGAAGAAGAAAGTGCAGAAAGAAATTCCCATTCAGTAAAAGGTTTGTTGTAAGATTCTGACTCACAAGGGGTAAAACATAAGGTGGAAGCTTCAGCCCGCTGTTTCAGGTGAAGGAAAGCAGCTGGATAGAAGGCTGATGCTGAGGCCACTGCAAAATGGGTCGCAAGATGTACTGCAAGAACTAATGGGTCCGTACAAAGGCCATCTGGGAGGTGAAGGCCTGGGAGGGTGGACTGGCCCAGGGGGTGGCAACCTTGGAGAGAGCGAAGTGTAGCCCATACCCGTGACAGAGGGACAGTAGAACCAAGGGAAGAAACGAATTGTTCCCCACATATCCGCTTGCTCTGTTTGATTAAATAACGGGCTTTAGCACAGAGGCGTTTAAAGGTAGTAAGGCTGGCTACGGATGGGTGCCTCTTAAAGTGTTGCAAAGCTCGACGGCGATCATGGATGGCAATGGCAATGGCCGTACTCCACCATGGGACTTGCCGGCGACGAAATGATCCAGATGAGCGCGGGACAGCAAGGTTAGCAGCGCGGACAATCGCGTCAGACATGTCACGTAGGACGTCATCAATACAACCCGACAAAGAGGGAGAAAACACGACCTGTGCAGTGTATAGAGGCCAATCGGCGCGTTGGAAAGACCAACGAGGTAACCTGTCCATCGGGGAGTGGGAAGGGAGCGAGGTAATCAATGGGAAATGGTCACTATCACAAAGGTCGTCGTGTGGCGACCAGTGTAATGAAGGGAGGAGAGAGGGAGATGAAAGAGAAAGATCAATGGCAGAAAAGATACCACGACCAGCACTGAAATGAGTAGGGGAGCCATCATTAAGAAGGCACAAGTCGTGGTCTGCAATAAACTGGTCTATAAGAAGACCTCGTCTAGATGGAAAGGCACTGCCCCACAAAGGATGATGAGCATTAAAATCACCAAGGAGGAGGATGGGAGGAGGAAGTTGCTGAAGAAGGGCAGTTAAGGCAGCAGGTGTAAGAGTCCTGTCAGGAGGGAGATAAAGATTGCAAACTGTGACCGCAGAGTCTAGGTGGACCCTAACAGCAACCGCTTCCAATGTAGTTTGAAAAGGAATCCACGTGCTAGCAATGTCTGTACGGACCAACGTACAAACACCATCAGAAGCCCACAGGGGTCCGACCCGATTTCGACAGAAAACACGGAACCCACGGAGGGTCTGTGAGTGAGAATCAGTAAAACGAGATTCCTGGAGAACCACACAAGCTGCAGAGTAACACAAAAGAAGGGATTTCAATTCCGGAAGGTGACGATAGTATCCATTACAATTCCATTGCAGAACCACAGAACGATGAGTTAATTGGGGGCTGAACACGCTAAAGCCAGTCATACCGCCGGATCCCCACCCGCCACCGACAAGGAGGGGGCGACATCCATGAACGACAGGTCAGCATCCGGTTGTGAAGTCGGGGAAGGGACCTCTGGTGACACAAGGGGCTCTTTGTCCCGGGACTTATGTTTCTTCTTCTTTTCAGGCTGAGATCGAGGAGGGCTGTGTGGCATAAAGGAGCCAGCTGCAGCAAGATCAGGAACAGAAAGAGACCAGGCGACCTTGGGGCCGACAGACCGCGGCTCTCGCAGTCGTCGCGCGGCAGCAGACCTTTGGCCTGGAAGGTGCCGGGAAGGGGCATCCCGGGAGAGGCGCCCTTGACCGGCAGACGCCGAAGGAGTGGGACACTTCTCTGGCTGGGGAAGGGGAGCAGCGCCCAGAGGAGAAGGTGTGGGAGCCGCAGGGGAGGGGGGGAGGAGAGGGGTCCGGGATGAGGGTAAGGAAGGGGGAGGAAGGGGTGAAGATGTAACCAAGGCATAACTAGATGTCATGGACACAGGGTGAAGACGTGTATATTTCTTACGGGCCTCTGTGTACGTTAAACGATCGAGGGACTTATACTCTTCTTTTCCTTCTTATTTACTGGGCAATCTGGTGAACGTGGAGAATGACTACCATAACAATTTACACACACAGGAGGGGGAACACAGGAACTCCCCTCATGGAGTGGACGTCCACAGTCACCACAGAGAGGGGCCTGTGACCAAAACGCAAGCACTTAAAACACCTCATAGGAGGTGGGATGTACAGCTTCACATCACATCGATAAACCATAATCTTAACTTTCTCAGGGAGGGTATCCCTTTCAAAGGCCAGGATAAAGGCACCAGTATCAATGCGATATTCTTTAGGACCCTTCTGGACACGCCAAACAAAGTGAACACCCCGCCGTCAGAGATTGTCCCGAAGTTCCTCATCAGTTTGAAGGATGAGGTCCCTGTGAAAAATCACACCTTGTACCATATTTAGAGACTGGTGGGGGGTAATGGACACAGGAATTGTGCCAAGATGGGTACAGGCATGAAGGGCTGCAGATTGGGCAGCTGAAGCAGTTTTGATCAGCAACGAACCTGACTGCATCTTGCTCAGGGAGTCCACTTCGCCAAACTTGTCTTCAATGTGTTCCACAAAGAATAAAGGTTTGGTATTGGTGAAAGTATCTCCATCAGTCCTGGTGCAAACTAGATAACGGGGGAAAGGTTTCGCCCCTAGTCGACGGGCCTGACCCTCCTCCCAGGGGGTAGCCATGGAAGAGAAGGCCGAAGGGGCAAGAGAAGAAGCACTTGAAGAATCAGTTCCACACAGAGAGATGGCCGCAGAAGAATGGCCAGAGTTCTGGACCCGCATGCGTTTCATTTGCATCGCGTCCGCCCTGATACCACACACTCCAATCAGGGGCTCTCCTCACAGGCGCCACCCAGCCACAGCAAGGGCCGTCTGGCACGGCAGCCATTGCCGGGAGTTCCGATGCTCCAGGATGACGAGCAACCACTCCAAGGCATGCATGAGGAGGTCACAGCTCAGGTATCAGAAGTGTGATCCCTGTGTGTTCAGGGGGCTCAACCAAAAGGGTACATAGCGACCCCACCACATGGGCTGGCTACCGTGCTGGCTACGCACCCTAGCATCAGACAATGACGTGAAAGAAAAGGTGGAATGTACTAGGAGGGCGCACGTCGGAGACACTAGGGAAGGTGCTCTTCCCCAAATGGCTCACACTACGGAGGAGAAATTTTGTAATGGAAGTCAAACCCCAGAGGGGGACCAAGGAATGCCAAAAGGAGGAGATGATTACGCAACAAAGCCGGATTGTAAAACCAACAGAACCAGGAGGATAGCGGGGGCCAACATAAGCAAGGACACCAAGACAGGGAGAGGAGAGGGCGACGGGAAAGGGGAAAGGAGGGGAAGGGGAAGGTGCAAATGGATCAAATGGCTCTGAGCACTATGGGACTCAACTTCTAAGGTCATTAGTCCCCTAGAACTTAGAACTACTTAAACCTAACTAACCTAAGGACATCACACACTTCCAGGCCCGAGGCAGGATTCGAACCTGCGACCGTAGCGGTCGCGCGGTTCCAGACTGCAGCGCCTTTAACCGCTTGGCCACCACGGCCGGCGAAGGGGAAGGAAATGCAGCCCTGGAGAGAAAGAAGGCTGCAATAGTTCAGGGCCCCGTGCTCGCCACGCACATATCCACAAAAGAGTTGTGGACCCCCTGGGGGGAGGGGAAGTAGAGGTAGGGGAGGGGAGGGAAAGTAGGGGTGGGGTAGGGGGAGGGGATGTAGGAAGAGGTAGAATGGAGGGGTGGGGAGGGGGGAGAGGGGAGGGGAGGGGAGGGGAGGGGGAGGGAAGCAGTATTCTAGTCGAAATGGACGCTTCAGCCTGTTGAGAGATTAAGAATTACCCACTTCTCCCATTTTTGGGATCTGCAGAATGGCGGGAGAAGAGCTCTGACAGTTGAAGTGGCCTTGTCGCACGTGCTTGGCCAATCAGATCACGGATTTTATTTACGTTACCATGGCAACACTCAGTGTTGTCGAATTGCTCGGTGAAGGTGACCCTTGCTTGTCAGTGGTGGAAAAGGCATCGTTCAGGATTCTGTGTGCACGTGTGCATTCCACTAATTCTGCCCCTGCCCCTGCCCCTGCCCCTGCATCTCTCTCTGCGTCTCCGTGTGTGTGCCGTGTGTGTGCCGTGTGTGTGCCGTGTGTGTGCCGTGTGTGTGCCGTGTGTGTGCCGTGTGTGTGCCGTGTGTGTGCCGTGTGTTGTGTGTGTACGCTTATTTATGTACAGACTGCGTTTTACTTTGAAAGGGAGAATGGTGAGACTCTGATATCAGTGCGTAAAGTGATTGACAGATTGACAGAATATCAGAAGCATTGAGCAACTCTACAGCGACAGTGAAGAGTGTCACAAATGATATTGAGGCTACCAATTCAGCTGGGAGCCTTGTTATTGTGATGCCTGGAAAGTCATGGAAGACATCGTGTTGTGTGACAAACAGGCAACATTGAAAAGTGCTGTCAGACAATACGTATTCGCATCCTACAGCATGAAGGAATACCTGACACTTAAAAAGTCGAGGGCGTAACAATCGGTTAGTGGTTCGTTCACAGACAGAATGACAAGGCTCTCCATTACTTTAAAGGAATTGGGTTCGGGTGGAAATAATACACAGGAAGAATGATGCTAAAGGAATGCAGAGACATTATGGCGTGGAGATGTCGTTTCCTGCATGAGATACTAGCAGCGAATCAGGTCAATGTAATATGGATTCACGAAACATGGACGTACCTGCGTCACGCACGATCCGTAGGGAGGGCAGACGACACGCACCATAGGACTATGAGCGTGCCAACTGGTAAAAGAGGACGACTAATTGTTCATGCTGGCTCTGAACGGTTTCGTGGCCTATGCTATGATGATGTTTCACTCAAAATAAAACTCGATTTGCATGAAGAAACGAACGTAGGCTACCAAAAATTGTTTTTTGTTATGGACAACGTGCTGTATCATTTTGTAAAGTTAAGTAAGGCACCATTGGCTGCTGTAAGGAGAGATGACAGTAATTGGTTCAAAGATAATAAAATAGGCTTTGAACAGAATATAAGAAAAGTGGAACTGCTGCAATTAGTGAAACGATATAAGCCACAGAAGATGCTGTGTGCTATACGTTAGTAGAGTACAACAGCTACAAAGCTATATTTCTTCCATCGTACTGCTGCCATTAAAGTACCATCAAACTTATCTGGGCCCAAAGAAAAGATGTCGCAGAGCGAAATACAACCTTTACGTAGCGAGATACAGAGAAGTTTGTAAATGAAGCCATCACACGAATAACGCTACAAAATTAGAGGAATGTAATGAACCATTTGTGTATTACAAAGTTGAATTTAGAAGAAGACAGAAGAGTAGAATCCAACAAAATTTTGTAATTTCTTTATCAGGCGATGAGGACAGGAGCAGTGAAGATACGGAAGCCTGTGTGGCTATGGATAGAGAAGATCATTAAGATGATTATGATCTCGGAGTTCCCGTTCTTCTGCACAAAAATAAATATGACGTCTTATCCGATTTCTTACACGTAACATTTGTGCGTTTTGCTGTACCTTGTTAAAATCGAAAATCTATTTGTGTGTGTTTGTGTAAGAAGACAAATACCTCCAGCACATGAGGAAAAAAATTACGAGTATCAAGCAACTCATCACTCAGTGCAATGCTGCCAGCAAGAATGCTGCAATGATTCATGCGGCATTGTTAGGCTTTGTAGACCTGTTTCCCACGCTGCCGAAGGGTGGGAGGGAAAGGTCCTTTACCCCTCTCCCCCCACCCCCCCCCCCACCCCCGAGCCAGTAGCTGGCCAACTGCACTTCCACGTCCAAGTGAGCTGGTAGCCGTCAGAGCTCTTGTCTCGCCGAACGGAGCATAACTACACCAAAAAAATTTCGAAGGTTATTCACATGTACTTTCTGACTACACTATTTTAGCACGAGTGGCCCCGTAATATAATGTTGTGTAACGTGACAATTCCTACTACTGCATAGCCTATTGCATCGTGATCATCACCTAAGGCGAGGTTGTTCACGTGAAGTCGTGTTTTCTCACCTCTCCTTTGGTGGTCGTAACATGCCTTATATGGCAGCATTGCCTTTCCTGCCCTTTGATTGGCTCGAACAAAGAGAAAAACAATTCCATTGCAACTTGAGCGAAGTTCAAAGGCGTATGTAATCAAAAGTATACGTTTTTCATATTACGTGCATTGTACTGCCACATACTGCGAGGTACGCCATATCAGCGATGTCAGTAGTCATTAGACATCGTGAGAGAGCAGAATGGGGCGCTCCGCGGAACTCACGGACTTCGAACGTGGTCAGGTGATTGGGTGTCACTTGTGTCATACGTCTGTAAGCGAGCTTTCCACACTTCTAAACATCTCTAGATCCACTGTTTCCGTTGTGATAGTGAAGCGGAAACGTAAAGGAACACGTAAAACACAAAAGAGTACCGGCTGACCTCGTCTGTTGACTGATAGAGACCACCATCAGTTGAAAAGGGCTGTAACGTGTAATAGGCAGACATCTTTCCAAACCATCACACAGGAATTCCAAACTGCATTAGGATCCACAGCAAGTACTATGAAGTTAGGAGGGAGGTGAGAAAACTTGGATTTCATGATCGAGCGGCTGCTAATAAGCCACATCACGCCGGTAAATGCCAAACGACGCCTCAGTGGAAAAGCGTTGTGTGGAGTGACGAATCACAATGTGGCGATCCGATAGTACCATGTGGGTATGAGGAATGCCCGGTGAATGCATCTGACAGCGTGTGTAGTGCCAACAGTAACATTCGAAGGCGGTCGTGTTATGGTGTGGTCATGTTTTTCATGGAGGGGGCTTCCACCCCTTGTTGTTTTGCGTGGCACTATCACAGCACAGGCCTACATTGATGTTTTAAGCACCTTCTTGCTAAGCACTATTGAAGAGTAATTCGGGGATGGCGATTGCATCTTTCAACGCGATCGAGCACCTATTCATAATGCACGACCTGCAGCGGAGTGGCTACACGACAATAACATCCCTATAATGGGCTGGCCTGCACGGAGTCCTGACCTGAATCCTATAGAACATCTTTGGGGTGTTTTGGAACGGCGACTTCGTGCCAGACCTCATCAACGGACATCGGTACGTCTCCACAGTGCAGCACTCCGTGAAGAATGGGCTGCCATTCCCCAAGAAACCTTCCAGCACCTGACTGAACATATGCCTGCGAAAGTGGAAGCTGTCGTCAAGGCTAAGGGTGGGCCAACACCATATTGAATTACAGCATTACCCGTGGAGGGCGCCACTAACTTGTAAGTCATTTTCAGTAAGGTGTCCGGATTCTTTTGATCGCGCAGTATATATATATATAATCGAACGAGCAATGGCATTTTTTTCTCTTAGTTCGGGCCAATCAAAGGCCAGGAAAGGCAATGCTACCATATTAGGCCATGTTACGACCAACGAAGGAATGGTGAGAAAACAAGACTTCGTGTGAACGATCTCGCCTTAGGTGATGATCACGATGCAATAGGCTATGCAGTAGCAGGATTTGTCATGTTTCACAACATTATATTACGGAGTCACTCGAGCTAAAATTGTGTAGTCAGAAACTACACCTGAATAACCTTCGTAATTTTGTTGGTAGTGCTATACTCCGTACGGCGAGACAAGAGCTTACTGTCATTGACTTGGAAGTATGTAGGAGGACATAATTGTGATAGCATCAGCACTGTTATTGAGTGTTGCTACAAACATCGCAATTTGGAATAGATTTTTGACATTCCTTAAAAAAAATTACATATACATTACCGGGATAGTAGACCTGCACATTCCTGTAGCAGACAGCCGGAGCTGAATCATCAATGGAAACACGACCGTGCGAGACACTCTGCGAAAGGGATCAACTATAGAAGACGCAGTAGCAAACAGAACTTTTGTACGTGTGCGTGATGTATATAATTCTACCTGCAACTTCCACATGAAATGTTAGCTTGTTACATCCAGGCACACACGAACGACCTTGAGATTATCAACCTCAGGTCACCAGTGGCTCACTGCAGAGTAATTACATGTAGTGTTATTTCTTACTCATGTTTGTCTTTGTACGTGTATTGATTGACGATATCTGCACAGCAGTACAAATGTCGGCGGTAGTCGTTGCGTGTCTTGCTTCGAAACAAACATGTTCCACTCACTTACCACTTTCGTAACTCTTGACAACAGTAATGTCGCGTTTGTCTTCATCCTTAACCTTGCATTCTGTACTGTTCTGTGTAGGGTTTGTTTTCTCAGGCAGTGAAATGAATGAAATGAAATGTCGTGTGGCTAGGGCCTCCCGACGGATAGACCGGACGCCAGGTGCAAGTACGAGGTGCATTCAAGTTCTAAGGCCTCCGATTTTTTTTCTCCGGACTGGAAAGAGATAGAAACATGCACATTGTTTTAAAATGAGGCCGCGTTCATTGTCAATACGTGCCAGAGGTGGCAGCACCGTACGGCAGATGGAATTTTATCGCCAGTGGAGAGAATGAGAACTGTTTTAATTACTTAAAATGGCGACGTTTTCCTTACTTGAACAGCGTGCAATCATTCGTTTTCTGAATCTGCGTGCTGTGAAACCAATTGAAATTCATCGACAGTTGAAGGAGACATGTGGTGATGGAGTTATGGATGTGTCGAAAGTGCATTCGTGGGTGCGACAGTTTAATGAAGGCAGAACATCGTGTGACAACAAACCGAAACAACCTTAGGCTCGCACAAGCCGGTCTGACGACACGATCGAGAAAGTGGAGAGAATTGTTTTGGGGGTTCGCCGAATGACTGTTGAACAGATCGCCTCCAGAGTTGGCATTTCTGTGGGTTCTGTGCACGCAATCCTGCATGACGACCTGAAAATGCGAAAAGTGTCATCCAGGTGGGTGCCACGAATGCTGACAGACGACCACATGGCTGCCCGTGTGGCATGTTGCCAAGCAATGTTGACGCGCAACGACAGCATGAATGGGACTTTCTTGTGTGACAATGGATGAGACGTGGATGCCATTTTTCAATCCAGAAACAAAGCGCCAGTCAGCTCAATGGAAGCACACAGATTCATCGCCACCAAAAAAATTTCGGGTAACCGCCAGTGCTGAAAAAATGATGGTGTCCATGTTCTGGGACAGCGAGAGCGTAATCCTTACCCATTGCGTTCCAAAGGGCACTACGGTAACAGGTGCATCCTACGAAAATGTTTTGAAGAACAAATTCCTTCCTGCACTGCAACAAAAACGTCCGGGAAGGGCTGCGCGTGTGCTGTTTCACCGAGACAACGCACCCGCACATCGAGCTAACGTTACGCAACAGTTTCTTCGTGATAACTTTGAAGTGATTCCTCATGCTCCCTACTCACCTGACCTGGCGCCTAGTGACTTTTGGCTTTTTCCAACAATGAAAAACACTCTCCGTGGCCGCACGTTCACCAGCCATGTTGCTATTGCCTCAGCGATTTTCCAGTGGTCAAAACAGCCTCTAAAGAAGCCTTCGCCGCTGCCATGGAATCATGGCGTCAACGTTGTGAAAAATGTGTACGTCTGCAGGGCGATTACGTCGAGAAGTAACGGCAGTTTCATCGATTTCGGGTGAGTAGTTAATTAGAAAAAAAATCGGAGGCCTTAGAACTTGAATGCACCTCGTATTGAGTTGATGCCACTCTGGCGACTTGCGTGTCGATGGGGATGGGATGAGGATGTTCTACTTTAACAATGATATACAGCAGTAAGGATTGGTTTAATGAAGAAGAGCTGGCCGATATCCATCTTGCGTTTGCCTTCACTGAATACAGTGGAGCAGTGGCACAATCTTAAGCTGTTCCTACACAGGCAGCAACCTAATCACAGTATTTTTGCATCTGTACACGTGTTTTACTTCCGGGCAATAGCTTATTACAGCTTTTATCACTATTAAGGTATTTACACTGCAGCAAAGGTAACTGGGGCAATAAACCTAGAAGATCACTGTTCTATTATTATTCGGTAATGACCCGCTGCAGACCATGTATCCCTTGTACTAAAATACTCAGAAAATGTGAATGAATAACTCGTGAAATTTTGTTGGAGTTCGATTTTTCCTACATAAGCTAACAATGTTGGGTTTCTTTGAGAGGAAAGAAGTACAGTTCATAAATGAATTTGTTTTTTTTGTATCCATCATTTATGGCTGTTAGATTCACATACCATTGATTTTGACATTAGATAGCCATATATCAACAAATACAAATGGAGGGTAAAACTTCTCTTTCGCCGGTAGTTAGCAAGCAGCTCACAACCCTAGAAATTTCATTAACATGGAAGATGATGTGGGAAGCGAGCTGTGTGCCATATGGAGCCAAGCTGCTGTGTTTGTTCTGGTGTGATTGTAGTAACCTTGCAATTAACATACATTAATGCGAAAAGTAATGTGATAGATGATCGATATAGCATGTGGCGAAATAAGCACTGTGTCACTGTGTGAGATACAGAGGCGAGCGAGTGTGCCAGGACTTACTCCAATTCACTACTACGAGCGCCACATCATTATAACGTGCCTGTGTTTAGAATACAAAGGATTGCACCATAATCTGAGGGCGAAATAAAAATTAAAGTAACTTTTCAAAACTTTGTAAGTGCATGCTTCAGTGTACTAATGTTAACATTGTGAAGTCTCAGAATGATCAAATGAATATGTTTTGCTTAATATATTTGTTTTAACAAAACATTAATAGGCGCTAAATAATGAGGCTGGAAAGCTAAAAATTGTTCAGAATGTGCAAATGTGTCACAATCAACAGTTAGAAATCTCAACACGATCGGGCAATGTTTTGGTCAAAATTGGCGTTTTTACATAAGGTGAAGGCGCAAAATATTAAACTCAAAGATGAAAATTCGTACGTAGCCTCATTCTGATATAGAAACATTAACTACGTGACTCCATTAAGCTACCTCTATTAGTTTTCAAGTTATTTACTAAATACCAAATTTGGGATGAAAACATCCTTATTCATAATAGATTAAGTATCATTTGTATTTGTTATACTAAGTTCTAAATACAGCACTCGATTACATTGATGAAACAATAATCACAAGGAATCTTAAAGAGGCAGTTCGGATGTCACGTTCTATTGTCGGTACCTTTCTAACAATTCTAGCCATCAAAGTTTAAATGCAGTCGAGCTAGAACTTTTTCAGTAACTAAAGCAAACTGAACTTTAATTGTATGAAAATTAAGACGTTTACAAATTGTTAAACGACAGAGTTATTAATTAATGCGTGTCCAAGAAAGGGTCAATTTAGATGCTGCTACCTGTGCCTAGAGTGGTTGACAGCAGATGTTCCTTTCGGCGTTCCGCTGTGCACATAAATAAATACAGTCAGAGAGGCACAGAGAAGAGAGACTTCGCACCGAGATATAACTGTCGGCGTCAATCAAACGCTTTTGTATGCTGTGCCTCAGATGACGTCATAGCCTGGCAGCTCCCAAACACATTTTCAGTAAAAGTACGATGTCAGCTCACGTGGATTGTACACTTTCCTGGGTTGCTTAGATTTCACGGAAGTAATTGTGTGCCAACCACAATGTTGACGAAACCGCGTGGCAAGTGGCGAGATTATTTTCAACTTTTAAGGCGAGCAATTAACTATGTTGATTACAAGTCAGGGCGATGGATCACTTTACCTGGAACTTTCTGTACAGGTCGTCTCTGAAATGTTAATAGTGCTGATTCAGATAGGGAAAACATTATATATTGAGCGTGTGAACTTTTACTGAATGTATCAATCAGTTAAAACCCTAAACTTTTATTTACAGTAATAGTTTCCTGATCCTGCTGAATAAATAGCAAGTAGGAACATTTTCTTTCAGTGAGCACAATGAGTAATGTGGACTTGCAGATTGCGAATTGTGATCAGTATGTTCCCCATCGCTTTTTCGCTGACTGCAAAAATAGTTTTCAGGCTCGTGTAAACGGCAGAGATCATAGATTATTTAACCCGTAGCCCCACAATGTTTTGATGTACTTAGCCATTATGTGAGCAGCAAACACGACAATTGGGATGTCTGTTTACCGTACTTGGTAAGTTGTTACAATGCCAAACTGCACAGCTTAACTGGCCTAAGTCCATATGAGATCGTCTATGGAAGAAGGATGCATTCACACTTGGACTTTGCACGATCGACTGCCGGAATCAGCAATGAACACGTAAGGGATCTAACACGCAAGCTAGAGGAAGCATGGAGGGGTGTGAAACAGCGAAATCATCAATCCTCTCTTCAGCAAGCAAGACAACACGACCGCCAAGCAGCAGTGCCACAGTATGGAGTTGGAGGTACTGTGTATCTGAGCAACGTGGTGCTAAAGAAGAGTCAAGTCAAAAAGTTTAGGAAGTTCTGGAAAGGACCATATCCAATCTTGGAGGTGTTGTCGCCAGTCACTTTTAAGCTCCAGCTGCCCTTTCGTTCGATTGTAGTTCATGTCAATCGTGTGAAGTACCATTTTTGCGTACTTTTCCTGTAGTATCGCAAGACGACGAGGACCGACGGAGAGGCAGACCTGCTGTTCTCAAACCCAGGAAGCGAGAACCGCGAGGTCGCAGTCCAGACGTCGAGGCCGCGGCATCGCCATGTTCCGAGCGATCCTGTTCCAGACACCCCTACAATCTGCGTAAACGTGTGTAGTGTGTGAGAGTGCAATGCGTGTGTTTATTTCAGCCACGTGCTTATGTGAATGTGTTGTGAAAATTTAGTATTGAAGCTATTACACGAGTGCACAAGTGAACTAAACCTTTTATTCCGCAGGTTAGGACAAGAAACTCATTTATTTTATGTTCATTGTTAACTCTAGTATTTAGAACTAATTAACCATGTTCATTTTTATTCTAATGTTTGCTATGATAGCGTATTCTACTAATGCTGTAGTAATAGTACCACAGAGAACAGGTGTTTTGTTTGAACTACGATCAGACATGGTAGTTTCAACAGTAATGCAAAACTTGCCCTCAAGTACAATTTGAGTGAAATCCAGTAACGGTTCAGTTCTGCAAAGGAGTAATTGATCTAATTCGTTCTGTTAAGGGTAATGATACGGTTTTGGAAATGGGTACATCTTGATATAATAACTGGATCACAGCCAAAAGGCAGGTAGAGTCTTCATTTGCTAGTTATGAACAAGAGATGTACTGTTTTTTAAAGCTTTTGCCACACAAAACTTTAATTAGGCGTAAACGTGCCTGGTTTGATTTTGGAGGGAGTATCCTTCGTACTGTATTTGGTATTTTAAAGTAGCCAAAATCTACTGGAAGTTAATGGCAAAATATTAGCTCTTGAGCAACAGTCCAGTACAGATTCAACTAACCTCTCTAATGAAATTATCGTATTAAATAATATGCGAAGAACCGTCAGTAACCATACAGTTTTCATTGAACAGATTGTAAAGCAATTTATCTCACATTTCCACGTAATTCGTAATGAAACGAACGCAGATATCCAAGAACTATTCCAAGGATTAAATTCTGTGAGTGCACTCAGATTTAAACACTCTTTTGCTAAGGATTACTGATAGTTTATCAAATGCTAGAATTGATGCCCTTAACTTAAGAACAGCCTTAGTAAGTAGTTCAAATGATTTTTTGAGCAGCGCACTACTACATCCAGGACAATTTTTACAGGTCTTAATATCAAGTGAACGAAAACTAGATGTAACCTATACTATGATTTACCCCATTAACTGTTACAATTTATATGGTTACTATAAGTTAATCACTACACACTCTTTAATGATTGAAGATGCATTAACTGTTATTGTTTCTATACCTATTGCTAGAGCAAAGCATAATTTGGAAATGTATAAGATTTATACTTACCCTGTGAAATGGAGACAGGCAGGTATCCATGTAAAGTATGTACTGAATGATTATCTACTGATCAACAAGGATCGAAGATATTTTGTGTCCCTAAATGAAAACGATTTGCATATTTGTAAAATTAGTCTAAGTTCATTTGCCTTGAAGTGGCAGTATTCTTAGACAGCAGAGCTGTGAGAAAGAATCGTTTATGAATCATCCCCAAGAGGCGATTGCCCTAGAATTTCAATGCCTCTATCATCCATTTCTTAAACGATGTTGTCAATGTATAATTTTCTCATTTAACTCCACCCTTGATGACACATTTACATGTAAACATTATGACACACCTGAGCTACCCTTTACACTAAAACTGAATAATAGTGGATTAATCTTGAATGACATACATTGTGATTTATCATGTGAACTATTTGATATGCCTAGTGTATTGCCAACTACATTTCATGCAACTGGACATTTGCCATTAACGAGAATGTTATTTGTCTATTACAATGATTCATACACATTAACATATGGAAAGCATTCCTTATCAAGTTTTCCTGAAGACAATTTACTTAAGGATATCCATGAAAATTTAATTTCTTCTAATAATGAGTTAAGCTTCACTGAAGCAGCAAATAGAATTTAGTCCTTCGATTCATCCAGTAACGTTAATGCATACTTGATTTTCAGTATTGTGTTTTTATTGCTTTTATTAATTTGTCAACAGCATTTGTCATGTATGAAATTTTCATCCTGAAGGCACGCTTCTCTGTACAAAACGTTGCTGTGTGTGGAAATGAAATATATGTTGCAATGCCTTAGGATGCCACAAATGACGAAATAGATTCATAACGCCCAGGAGGTCGTTTTGAGCCACCTATGGTTGCTCTTTTTCTCTGGGGAGAGTGATGTAAGGGTATACGGGTTGCACGCAGCCGTACGGTACGTAACACGCGCTCACCAGCTGGCCTATGTGGAATGCTGACAATGTGCTTGGTCAGTACACACGTGTCTGGCAGCAGTGCGATGCAGCGGGCGAGTAAGCCACTGGTCGCCGTCCGCAGTGCGCCATATAACTAGTGTGGCCTCGGGCGCTAATATGTCTCTTTCCTTAGCTCACCATGGAGCCCTTCGATACGACTGTAATTAGCCATTGTTAGGATGACACAGTGATGATGGGTGCACGTAGCATGCGTGTTTTATAGTCAGACTTTGTTAACAAAACTGTTTAAACTTACTTCTCGGTGTTCGCATATTGCCGTACCTCAAGGACGCATCGCTTACAAATCCTGACAAATATTCGGGTAATCATCATCCGGGGCGACAACACAAACAACCCCCTTACATTTAATTTAATAACAGCGAAAAGAAATTTTTTTTTTCTAGGTCATTTTTATCTTAGAGTTTGGAATATTCATAATCGTGCAGTCTTGGATACACAAATATTTTGGGTAAAACTGTACATAAAAAATTACAATCCTTCCCATGTTAAAGCCATTACCTTAAATTTTGTATGGTGTCGTTCCTGTTGTTGTTGTTGTTGTTGTTGTTGTTGTCTTCAGTCTGACGATTAGGCTGATGCAGTTCACCGCACTAGTTTTTCTGGTGGAAACATTTCTGTAAAACTGCTGCAATGAACATCCATGTGAACCTACTTATGCATTCATTCCTAGGCCTTCCTTTATAATCGTTAGACCCCACTCTCTCCTCTACAAAAAATCTGAAGATTCCTTGATGCTTCAGGATGTGTTCTTCCAGCTGATCCTTTCTTTAGTCAAGAGCCACGAATTTCTTTTTCCCAAATCAGGTCCAGTACTTCTACATTATTTACTTTATTTCCCCAGCTAATCCTTACTAATTTACTTTAGCGCCACATTTCACTAGCTTCTACCCAAAATTTTAAGAAGTTCACTCATCAAAATTTAGTACTTGTAATCCAGTGTTTCAGTATCAATAAAATCTGTATCTTCCTAAACAGAGATTTTAGTACAAAATCACGTCTGAAACGAATGCAGAATTTATGAACGCCACGACTGTCTAACTAAAAAGCACATATGTTTTGGTGAAGATTGAGGAAAAGCAAACACATAGAAATAGGTGCTAACCTCAACAAAGTCTTACCAACGGGCAGCAGTTAGCTGGGAAGAATGTATGGATCCATGCACCTTCAAGAAAGATTGTGATTTGGTGGCATTTGTAAACGAAGTTGGAATTCCAGAGGGGGTGTGCGGTGAGGATGTGGTGGGATCGTAAACCAGTAGGCATACCAATTACGTATTCTGTTCAAGTAACTAAACTTTACTGAAGTATCAGAAAACTCGATGAGTCGAATGTATAGAAGTAATTGAACCTGTAGAATTGATATATTCTTTTAACTCCTTTAACCTTAGCCACTGAATTGATCAGCAGACAGATGCTATATCAAAGGGCAATAGTTTATCTGGGACATAAGCAAATAGTTTTTAAATTACCTAGAAGGCAAATTCTTTCCCAAAAAGCAAGATAGAGAACAGAAAATTGTATCCTTGCTATACTAATAACAAATCTGTAAAACCGTCGCTTCTGTCAGTCTTTGAACACGATAGTCTCCAAAACGGCTAGACGAATTTTCATTGGGTTTTCACAGTAACTTGAGGATAGCTTTGTGAACCTACCAGACTTTAGTTCGTCGCAACCAGATCGCCAGCCGCTGTGGCCGAGCGGTTCTAGGCGCTTCAGTCCGAAAACACGCGGATGCTACGGTCGTAGGATCGAATCCTGCCTCGGGCATGGATGTGTATGATGTCCTTAGGTTAGTTAGGTTAAGTAGTTCTAAGTCTAGGGGACTGATGACCTCAGATGTTAAGCCCCATAGTGCTTAGAGCCATTTGAACCGTTTGAAATCAGATCACGAAAAAAGAAGATATCTACACATGTTATAGAATTGTATGTATGTATGTATGTATGGATGGATGGATTTATTTATGCTTGTTTGTTTCATTTCCTCTGAAACCATTTGACCGATTTCGTCCGAATTTGGTACGGGTATCATTGTTGGAAAGAATCGCTTTGGGAGTAAGAACTGCCTACGTATCAAAGTTGGAGTGAAACAGAAGTGTAGGCCACAATACGCGAATACAAGAATTTTACTCATCCTGTATTTAAGAACTAGAGCATTTTGTGAATTGCAATAAACTTTACACATAATTTGAAACCTTTAAGAAACATTCTTGCCGACCCTCCGCCCCCCTGCCTCCTGTTCATTTTCGCATCAGGCATGGCTATGTAATTTATTCCTTCTTCACTACTAATCGTATTATAACACATTTTGCAGACATTGTTCAAATAACCACCAAATGTATCTGCAAAATTGTATCATTGTAGGACACACAGTTCAGAATATTTGATGTCAAACACTGAGATGCGTGAATAAATTCCGCATCATGGTTGACGTTTAAATTTATTATTACTAACCCGCAGAACCAATTTCGATGAAATAAGCTAAGGATATAGCTTGAACCCTGATGAAGAAGATAGGCTACTTTATAAAGTGTTTAGTACTTTGCTAGTTATTTAGGTGAAGAATATTACGCGAATTTAAAAAATATTTACATCGAATTTTGAGCTTCACCATATTTGTAAAAATGCTTTTATTGGTTGGTGTGTCTTACGTAATACGATTTGAAGTAATGAATACAATGGTCATGCAATTTTCAATGTCTAATCCATACCTCCAGTCTGCTTCAGTGGCAGGATGCATAGAAATGCGCTCTTGGCTATGCTCCTCTGTACTTAGGAGAGAGGGGGCTAAGGACATAAGTGCTATGCTTTATTTGTATTCGTTACCTCGTATCCAGTGGGGGCGACTATCCAGGTGTCGTAGTTGATCTCTGAGAAGTCTACGTAGAGCGGCTTCCTGCGGCAGTTGCCGCGCGCCCGCCGGCCCGGCCTGGCCTTCACCTGGAGCTGCAGCTCTCCGCCCCCGCCGACCCCACTGTCCCTGCTCCAGACGCGGTTCGTCTCTTCCTCGTAGTCCTCCGCCTCCACCTGCCGCCGTCTGCGTGGAGACTCACGACCGCCGCCCGCCTGCGAGACAACACGCACACTTAGGCAGGCAACGCGGCATTCGCAATACTCAGTGTGCACGCATACGCACGAGGTGACGAGCTGTCACAATGACAGTGACACCCTTAGTTTCACACACAGTAGAAGACTGATCATCCCTATTCTGCTGTTTTCAAGTTCTTCGAGTACAATGATGCCCAGGCTGCCGTGCAGGTTCGCGTTGACGCGGTGGTTACCTTAGAGGCTAAAGCCCGTTGGCTTGCACCACTAAACATTCAAACGAAACAATTTCTTTCGTTTTGAACTGTACTTCCGGACACATCTTATAATCGTGAAAGATACAGAGTTAATTTGTGCAACATCACTCATACACTGCCTCCTTAGCGCTGCTGCATTTGGTGCAGAACCGCACCGGCTCGATTCCTGCTAGCTCCTTAATTTTCTTCTGAGGTATGGATGTGGGCCACGGGGCCCATTTAACTCTTGTGAGGCCGAATGAGGAGCTGCGTGAATAAAGAACCAGCGGCAATATCATGATTCGTCTACTGGCAATAATGACTAATAATCGCCAACAGTCTGATCACATGTCCCGCCATCATAGATAACTCCTCGAAGTGCCTTGTAGACAGCAGTCGGCCAGTCTGAACAGCCCTAACGAGTAAACCGTAAGTGGTGTTTACATAAGAAACTTCCTGGCAGATTAAAACTGTGTGCCGCACCGAGACTCGAACTCGGGGCTCTAAGATTGCTCACCAACCCAACGAACCATCGATCTTGGCGATATAGGTTGGCTTGCCTGCCACTGCGCTACAGATACACTATATGATCAAAAGTATTCGGATACCTGCCTGAAACTGACAAGTTAGTGGCACCCTCCATCGGTATTGTTGGAATTCAGTATGGTGTTGGCCCACCCTTAGCCTTGATGACAGCTTACACTCTCGCAGGCATACGTTCAATCAGGTACTGCAAGGTTTCTTGGGGAACGGCAGCCCATTTTTCACGGAGTGCTGCACTGAGGAGCGGTATCGATATCTGTCAGTGAGGCCTGGCACGAATTCGGCGTTCCAAAACCTCCCAAAGGTGTTCTATAGGATTCAGGTCAGGACTCTGTACAGGCGAGTCCATTACAGGGATGTTATTGTCGTGTAACCATTCCGCCACAGGCCGTGTATTACGAACAGGTGCTCGATCGTATTGAAAGATGCAAACGCTATCCCCCAATTGCTCTGTAACAGTGGGAAGCAAGAAGGTGCTTAAAATGTCAATAAAGGCCTGTGCTGTGATAGTGCCAGGTAAAATAACAAGGAGTGCAAGCCGCCTCCACGGAAAACACGACCACACCGTAACACAACCGCCTCCGAATTTTACTGTTGGCACTACATACGCCGGCAGATGACGGCATTCGCCATATCCACAGCCTGCCATCGTATCGCCAAATTGTGTTCCGTGATTTGTCACTCCACACAACATTTTTTCCACTGTTCACTCGTCCAGCGTTTACACTCCTTAAACCAAGCGAGGTGTGATGTGTGGCTTATGAGAAGCCGCTCGACCATGAAATCGAAGTTTTCTGACTTCCCGCCTAACGGTCATAGTAGTTGCAATGGATCCTTCAAATGGTTCAAATGGCTCTGAGCACTATGGGACTTAACTTCTGAGGTCATCAGTCCCCAAGAACTTAGAACTACTTAAACCTAACTAAACTAAGGACATCACACACATCCATGCCTGAGGCAGGATTCGAACCTGCGACCGTAGCGGTCGCGCGGTTCCAGACTGTAGCGCCTAGGACCGCTCGGCCACTCCGGCCGGCGAATGGATCCTGATGCACTTTGGAATTCCTATGTGAGGGTCTGGATAGTTGTCTGCCTATTACACATTACAACCCTCTTCAACTGGCGGCGGTCTCTGTCAGTCCACAGATGAGATCGGACTGTACGCTTTTCTGCTGCACGTGGCCCTTTACGTTTCCACTTCACTATGACATCGGACACAGTGGACCTAGGGATATTTAGGAGCGTGGAAATCTCGCATACAGACGTGCGACAAGTGACAACCTATGACCTGACCACGTTCGAAATCCGTGAGTTCCACGGAGGGCCCCATTCTGCTCTCTCACGATGTCTAATGACAACTGAGATCGCTGATATGGAGTAGCTGGCAGTAGGTGACACTACAATACACCTAATATGAAAAATGTATGTTTTTGGGTGTGTCCGGATACTTGTGATCACATAATGTAGCTATCCACCAAGTGCAAGCACATCGGAGGGGTATCTATAGAGGGGCCAGACAAGCATGTAGTCCTCAAAGACGGGCAGCTGTCTTTTTATTAGTTGCACGAGTACGTCTGGATGACTGGCCGATCTGGCATTGCAACAGTGGCTGACATGGCCTTGCTATTTTCATACTGCTGGGCGGCTGAAAGCAAGAGGAAACCACAGCCGTTAGTTACCTGAGAATAGCAACTATACGGTATGGTTAAATGATGATCGCATCCTCTTGTGTAAAATATTATGGAGGTAAACAGCCGCCCATTCAGATATTCCGCTAGATACTATTCAAGAGGTTGATCTAGTCAGAAAAAACAAGACTGACATTCTACGGGTCGGAGCGTGGAATGTTCAATCCTTTAATTGGGTAGGTAGGTTAGAAAATTTAAGAAGGGAAGTGGATAGATTGACCTCAGATATTGTGAAAGTTAGTGAAGTGCGGAGTCTCTAAGAACAGAACTTCTGGTCAGGTGAATACAAGACTGTAAATAAAAAATTATTTAAGGATAGTGCAGGAATAAGTTTAAGGATCTTCTCTTTCCTCGCCTTTGTGCCGTATCTTCACAAGGTCGGTATGGTAATTATTGGATTTCGTATGAGGCAACGACTGACAAACAGGACCAAGGAACACAATATAAGACGAGTGGGTAGCCAAGGAGATGAAATGAAGGCAGTAGAGGAGCAAATACGCAAAAAGGTAGAAATCTTTGGATAACACAAGAGATACAGAGTCTAACTGACGAAAGAATACTCATAGGAGAGAAAGTATTTTCGTTTTGTGAAGAGCACAGTTTTACATTTCCGAATATTTAAACCAAGTTGCGATCGTGGCATCTGACTTCTTACTAAGACCTGATTGAATCTATATGCAGCTTCTTTAAGCCAGTACTTCATTATAGGTAACTACTGAATCTACACAGAGACTAAGGTTAGTATTAATATTGTGCGCCAATGTCATTAATATACAACATGAACAGTAAACGTCCCAAAACAGTGGCGCAACCCGCAGTCACTCCTGCATCTGACGATGACTCTTCAGCCAAGAGAACATGCCGTGTCCTGCCTGCCAAGAAATCCTCAGTCTAGTCGCATATTTCATCTGATAGGCTATCTGGTCGTACTGTGTCGAAAGCTTTTTGGGAATCAAGAAATACTGCACCTACTTGTGTGCCTCGATCCAAAGTTTTGAGTATGTCATGTGAGTAAAGTGGGAGTTGGGTTTCACATGATCGATGCCTTCAGAATCCTTTGTAAAGAAACATTTGAAAACTGAGTTCACCATTTCGGCTTTTGCTTTGCAACCGTCAGTTTCAGTTCCTGTCTCATTCCGAGTCACTGGACACTAACTTTGTTGCCACTAACAGCACTTACACATGACTAGAATTTCTTTGGGTTCTGAGAAAGCTCATGTGACAATGTTCTTCTACGGCAATGAATGAAGACTTAACGCACTGCTCTCTTGAAAGTCAAAGGCGTTTCGTTCAGCACCTCTATCTGTAGCCCTATGCTTTGTTTTACACCTATAACACAGTAGACTCTGGAAGTTTCTTTAAAGTGGCTGTATACCATGGAGGGTCCCCTCCATTTTGAACTGTTCTACTGGCTAGATATCTATCCAGTGCGTGGTCAATTATTCTTTTAAACTTAAGTCATAGTTCCTTACACGCTCCCGTCCTGCGCTGAAAATTTCAAGTTCGTCATTGAGGTATGACACTACTGTTTTTTTTATCTAGTTTACTGAACATATATATCTTTCTTCTAGTTTTATTTTTTCTTTGTAGTTTGGTAATCATTGCTGCGACAACAGCAACACGGAACTGACTCCAGTTTCGATATGGACATCCTCAAAGAAGTCAGGTCTGTTTGTTGCCATCACATTTAATGTATTTCCATCATGTATGGGGTTCCGAACTATCTGTTCTGGGCAAATTTCAGAGAACGCATTTAATGATGTTCCACACAATGTCTTCACACGCCCATCACTACCTGAATAGTAATTTTCGCAGTTGATTATTGGATGATTAAACCAACCGCCGATAACTGCAGTATGATTACTTATACTTACACTCTTGTCTCTCCTAAAGCCGTCGTTATCTGGACTGGATGGTGAATCAGCTAAACGAAAAAAAAAAAAAAAAAAACCTTGGGTGCACCGCGCGCCCACCCACCTACCCCCCCCCCCCCCCCCCCCCACACACACAGTTAGCTGCTTTGGTAGCAGTTCTGGTGTGCGTTGGTCACTTGACGCATTTAATGGGACCCTATAGTTCTCAACCCTATGGCTCAAGTCCAGGAAGTCGCTGCCTAGCTTGTCATAGATCCATTGAAGTCTCTGGTTCAGTTCTATCAACTCAGAACGATGGGGGTCACGGACAGTTCTGGGGACGATGCTACCAATCGTGAGCTTCGTTGAAACTCTGTGTGAAAGGCTGGTCTTCTCAACCTTCCCTGCTGTAATGATCCAAGTATGAACTCTGAGCCGAGATGACAGGCATTGTTTGTTCCTACGTGGACCACCATCTGCAGTTGGTCGCACCCCGTTCCCTCCCTCAATAGCTGCTGGAATACCATCGGCAGGAAGGTAGGAAGGTAGGAACAGCGAGGCGATGCTGATTCTATGGTCACTCCCCCCCCCCCCCCCCCCCCCCTCAGATTTAGTGGTAAAATGGCCCAGTGGATAGCACGACAAAACCTGGACACAGATCAAGCATGAAAACAGGAAAGTATTCTGATATGTAAAAGAAAGAAAAAGAAAAATAGAAACAGTAGCTCGAAGACATGCAACATCGAGCGAAGTGCAACAACCGCGCCGTCGTGGGTGTGTGGTTACAGCGCTGGGCTGCAAAACGAGAGCTCCGTGATCAAATCTCCATCGACCCCGCTTTTTTTTTCAGATAATTATGATCTTCCCGTCAGGTCATCGACGTGTGTTTCTATTTTGCTTCTTTTTTCGCAGTGAAGTACACACTGTTGTCGCGTCTGATGTGTGTTCAGTTTTTGACGAGTTATCCACTGGGAGGTCTTACGAAATCTGAGAGGGGTGCGATGGAGAATTTCCCTTGTTAGAAGATAGATTGAGGAATGGCAAAGCTATGTTTATACGATATGTCTATATTCAGTTTTGAGGATGCTGACCAGAATACACTCTTTGAAATTCTGAAGATAGAAGGGACAACGCACAGGGAGCGAAAGATTACTACAACTTGTACAGAAATCAGACTGCAGTTGTAAGAATCAGGCACGAAAGGGAGCAATGGTTGAGAAAGGAGTGGGAGATTCGTAGCCTCTTCTCAAGTTAATCTTTAGCCCGAGCAAGCAGTAAAGGATACAAAGCAGAAGTTTGGAAAAAGAATTAGAGTTCAGGGAAAAGCATTAAAAGACTGTCTTCCCAATAACACTGCTGTTCTCTCGGAGACAGCTAAGTACTTGGAAGTACAGTTGAATGGAATATACACTGACTTAAAAAGAAGTTGTAAGATGAATATCAGTAAAAGTAAAACAAGGCTAATGGAATGCATTCTAATTAAATTAGGCGATACCCAATGAGTTATGTTAGGAAATGAGACACTAAAAGTGGTAGACGAGTTTCGCTATGTGGACAGCATAAGAATTGAGAATGACTGAAATAGAGAGGATATACAACGAAGACCGGCCATAGTACGAAAAGCATACCTGAAAAATATTTCTTTTTTAACGTCTAATAAGATCAAGTTCTAGTGTAGCACCTATAATATTATGTAAGTAACGGCATGTAAGTAACGGCATCAGTTAATCAGTAGTAATTAAAGAACAATAGTCATATAAATTATATTTTGATACACTAATCAGTTTAGAGTCATTAGAAATATATAGTCGAATTTAACACGCCGCGCAGGATTAGCCGAGCGGTCTAGGGCGCTGCAGTCATGGACTGTGCGGCTGGTCCCGGCGGAGGTTCGAGTCCTCCCTCGGGCATGGGTGTGTGTGTGTGTTTGATAATTTAGGTTAAGTAGTGTGTAAGCTTAGGGACTGATGACCTTAGCAGTTAAGTCCCATAAGATTTCACACACATCTGAACATCTCAATTTAACAAGTTTGATTACGTTGGACAGAGAGTATTTCCGTCTGTCGTGCTGAGATGTGTTACCTGGTGCGCTCCTAGCGGTCGTCAGTTGCTTACGTTTCGCGAACGGGTGTGGCGACTCGTACTCGGCTATAGTGCTTGCAGTGGGTCGACTTTCACATGGTATTTCTTTATCGTGTGCGTCAATCGACCTGACCGTATAGTTCATTACTAACAATACGTTTCCAAGGATATTAGCAACTCTGATACTATATGTTGACCGTTTCGGTCTTTCGATACTCTTAGTGGCTTACTAGTCTTCACATTGGTAGTAACATTATCCTAATAAGGCCTTAATCTTACGAGAAAATTGGAAACTGTTCCAGCAATACTGATTGGGTCGATATCACCGTTGTCTAGACTTTAAGAGTATCTTGGTAGCAAAGAACAGATGTTTTAAAACTTCGTGCATAAGAAGTCGTTTTTTCACACACCTCAGTGTTCATGACGTCATATCTCTTGACATGTGCGTCGTACAGTGAAGTATTTGTGCAGGTACGTTGAGCGACTTATGTGTATTCTGTCTGCGAAATAGGTTAGTTAGTAGCAAAGAAGAAATTTGAACTTCATGCGTGATGCGACACTTTTCCACGTATCTCAGTGTTTATTACGTCATATCTCCCGGACTACGATAAAAAACTACGCCCGAACAGTTCATGAAGTCTCAAAGGTATCGACCGGCCGCCATGTCATCCTCAGCCCGCAGGCGTCACTAGAAGCAGATATGGAGGGGCGTGTGGTC
This sequence comes from Schistocerca cancellata, assembly GCF_023864275.1. Lineage (NCBI taxonomy): Eukaryota > Metazoa > Arthropoda > Insecta > Orthoptera > Acrididae > Schistocerca > Schistocerca cancellata. Next base: position 267,530,755 of record NC_064627.1, read on the forward strand.
AGCGTACCGCTGTCCCGACGGTATGTCAGTTTACGAGACCGGCGCCGCTACTTCTCAGTCAAGTAGCTCGTCAGTTTGCCTCGGCAGGGCTGAGTGCACTTCGCTTGCCAACAGCGCACGGCAGGATGTTCATCCATTCAAGTGCTAGCCCAGCCAGACAGGTAATCTGAGGGGAACCGGTGTTACCACTGCCGCAAGGCCGTTGGCCCTGGACTATGATAGACAGGTAGTTATTACCCCCAAAGCGATTGTTGCCTGACAATAAGGAATAGGTGTGCCAAGTCTGGTTGAAATCGACACACACACACACACACACACACACACACACACACACACACACACACACACACACATTTTTGAGGCTCAATGGCCTGGTTCAGATCTTCCAATTGGACGTCACTTCCGCGACTTGCACTTACCTAACGTACCCCAGTTACCCAACCGGAGAAAGGGGACAGTCAGTTTAATGTGTGGTGTACCAGGGTGGGAAGAAACTGACGTACACACTCCTCAGACAAAACCGCCGCAGCCGAGAGTGTATAATCGTGACACCGTTAATGGCCCGCGCACCTAGGTAACTGATGTTGAGCGGGATGTAATGAGGAGTTACGTCTTTAGCGATGGGAAGCCGTTGGCGGGCTCCAGACCGCTTCGGAAACGCCCCGAGCAAAGCCTGGTAGCCGCAAACGGGAACAGACCACAAAGGAAACTCCTAGGCGTCTTCTTCGTTTTTTTTTTTTTGTGTCACTGTTTGCGCTACAGAGCCGCCGGCTTTTCCGGCTTCTCTAGTAGCAGTTTATGGTACGGTTTTCCTGTTGAGGTACTTTTCATTCCACATTCATAAGTCAAACGGAAGTTCGTCGACCAATCTCAGACTATTAGGTTCTATGACATTTTCACGACTTTTCCTTTCCATTTATTACCTAGTTTCTTGTTTTGAGCTTTGCTGATTGGCTTCCTTGTTTCCTTTCTCAATTTATTTACGTTGTTTTTGCTGTCTCTTTCTGTTTTGTTTTTCTAGTTTGTTCCTTACCTTTTATTTGTTATGTCAGAGTTCCGGGTACTTTTTGTCGATGCCAGATTCTTGGTATAACTGTTCCGATGTTCTCTAGTTATTTCGGGGTGTTTCAATATGTCTATCGTATCACAAACTTTACTGGTGAATCTTCGTATGATTTGGTTTAGTGTGTCCGTTCCTATCGCGTTTTGTAAGTCTACGCAACCGAGTGAAGAAGCGCAGTGGATACCATACAGGACTCCCATTCTGGAGGGAAACAGCTCATATCCGCGTCCGGTCATCCAGATTTAGGTTTTCCTTGATTTCCTTAAATCACTGCAGGAAAATGTCGGGATGGTTCCTTTGAAAGGGCACGGCCGATTTCCTTCCCATCCTTGACGCAATCCGAGCTTGTGCTCCGTCTCTAATGATCTCGATGTCGATGGGACGTTAAACCCTAATCGTCTTTCCTCCCCTCCTCCCTCCTCCATCCCTCCCAACCTTCCACAAACACCTGACGATAGCAACAACGCAATGTGCCTGTCGTCAGACACGGTGGCTGGCCGACACCCCTTGGGCTCTCATCGCCTAGGCGAGGAGCTCGTATAGAGGCTGGTTATCACTTTAATTCCCTGTAAATACAAGAAAACAGAGGATCTGTTAAACGACGAGGAATTTGACTTTAGGAAAGTCAAAGGCACAAGAGAGGCAGTTTTGCCGTTGCACTTTTCTATCGAAGCAAGACGTGCGAAAAATCAAGACACGTTCATAGGATTCGTTGACCAAGAAAATGCGATCGACAATGTTAAATGGTGAAAAACGTTTGAAAATCTCAAGAAAATAGGGGTAAGCTATAGGGAAAGAAGGGTAATACTCTATATACACTACTGGCCATTAAAATTGCTACACCAGGAAGAAATGCACATGATAAACGGGTATTCATTGGGCAAATATATTATGCTAGAACTGACATGTAATTACATTTTCAAGCAATTTGAGTGCATATATCCTGAGAAATCAGTACCCAGAACAACCACCTCTGGCCGTAATAACGGCCTTGATACGCCTGGGCACTGAGTCAAACAGGGCTTGGATGGTGTGTACAGCTACAGCTACAGCTGCCCATGCAGCTTCCAACACCATACCACAGTTCATCAAGAGTAGTGGCTGGCGTATTGTGACGAGCCAGTTGCTCGGCCCCCATTGACCAGACGATTTCAATTGGTGAGAGATCTGGAGAATGTGCTGGCCAGGGCAGCAGTCTAACATTTTCTGTATCCAGAACGGCCCGTACAGGACCTCCAACATGCGGTCGTGCATTATCATGCTGAAATGTAGCGTTTCGCAGGGATCGAATGAAGAGTGGAGCCACGGGTCGTAACACATCTCAAATGTAACGTCCACTGTTCAAAGTGCGTCAATGCTAACAAGAGGTGACCGAGACGTGTAACCAATGGCACCCCAATACCATCAAGCCGGGTGATACGCCAGTATGGCGATGACGAATACACGCTTCCAACGTTCGTTCACCGCGATGTCGCCAAACACGGATGCGACCATCATGATGCTGTAAACAGAACCTGGATTCATCCGAAAAAATGACGTTTTGCCATTCGTGCACCCAGGTTCGTCGTTGAGTACACCATCGCAGACGTTCCTGTCTGTGTTGCAGAGTCAAGGGTAACCACTGCCATGGTCTCCGAGCTGATAGTCCATGCTGCTGCAAACGTCGTCGAATTGTTTGTGCGGATGGTTGTTGTCTTGCAAACGTCCCCACCTGTTGACACAGGGATCGACACGGGGCTGCACGATCGGTTACAGCCATGCGGATAAGATGCCTGTCATCTCGACTGCTAGTGATACGAGCCCGTTGGGATACATCACGGCGTTCCGTATTACCCTCCTGAACCCACCGATTCCATATTCTGCTAACAGTCATTGGATCTCGACCAACGCGAGTTGCAATGTCGCGATACGATAGACCGCAATCGCGATAGGCTACAATCCGATCTTTATCAAAGTCGTAAACGTGATGGTACGCATTTCTCCTCCTTACACGAGGCATCACAACAACGTTTCACCAGGCAACGCCGGTCAACTGCTGTTTGTGTATGAGAAATTGGTTGGAAACTTTCCTCATGTCAGCACGTTGTAGGTGAATGCTCTGAAAAGCTAATCATTTGCATATCACAGCTTCTCCTTCCTGTCGGTTAAATTTCGCGTCTGTAGCACGTCATCTTCGTGGTGTAGCAATTTTAATGCCCAGTAGTGTATGTATAAGAATATAGAAGAAACAGTAAGAATGGAAAGACCAAGAAAGAAGTGCTCGGATTAGAAATAGAGTGACACAGGGGCGCACAGAGTGACGTCTACCAAAAAAGGTGAAAGTAATGAGAGTAGCAGAAATGAGATTAGTGATAAACTTCATATCAAAATTGCGAACCACGAAGTACACAAAGTGAAGGAATTGTGCTGTCTTGGAAGGAAGCTAAAGATGGACGAAAGAAAGTGAACGTAAAAATCACGCTAGCACAGGCGGAGAGCGCACTCCTGACTAAAGAAAGTTTACTAGAATCAAATATTGTAAAGTTTCTAGTTGATTTTTGGTAAGGATTGAGAGTGATGTGAGCTCTGTTTTCTTTCGATGTGTTGTACTTCATATTTGTAATCTGTACGTTTTCCAAAGAGAGATTTTCAGTTATCGGTATGTTACGCCACAGACGTTTTGACTACAAGTAATGCGATCTTTGGTTGCTGTAGCATTCTGTAAGAGGTAAGTGAGAGAGTGAGTGAGTCGGGTGTCGGTCACATTACTGAGCAGTCCGTAAATAGCTTGCAGAGCACAGAAATAAAGATACAGAGGATGCTGAATATTGGAAATATGACATGGTAAAGATTAATTTGAGAAGTGTGAAGATTTTCAGGTAATTCTGTTGCTGATTTGCGTGTCTGTGCGAAATTTATGATTTGTTTCGAAAACGGAATGTTTTAGTGGGATTTTTTTGGGCCGGATTAATTAGTTTGATTACTGAGATGTGATGAAGCAAGGTTATCTGTTCAGATGATTTGCCCTGAGACGTTTTAGATTTACCGTTACCATTCTACAAATTTATTTCATGGCAGATTCACTTTTACTGAGAAGTAATTTTTGTAAAGATGATCACATTTGTCAAGAAGCTAGAGTTTCAATAGAGTTCTTGAATGCTAGTCTCTTTTACATCAATCAGTAAATGCAATATCCCCGACTGTCAGCTCACGAATTTTGTGTGTGTGTGTGTGTGTGTGTGTGTGTGTGTGTGTGTGTGTATCGCCGCATTGCACTGAGCGGAACACAATTGCATAAAAGTAAAGTTGAAGCTTAATGCCCTTAGTATAGCAGCATGTTCTTGCATTGCACTGCACAAGGATTTTCTTTTATTTAGCTGGTTTGTTTCTGAGCTGTATTTTTATGTTCATCACTTCGAGCAGTACATAATTTCCGTTGCCACAGGTAACCCACGAAAATTTGCTGGGGCCAGTTACGTTGCAGTCAAGACTATAAGAGCATTCACAGTTATAGCTTTGTATTTCAAAATTAGCACCTGGCTCAATTTAGGTAACGTTCAATTCAGATTACATTTCTTTGTTAGACTTATTCTCACAGTGCAGTGTCACATTTGCGTGGGCGTTATTTAATATTTGGAATTCTGTTCAGGCAGTTTGCTTAATTAAATTCACAGGGTAATTTCACATACATTTTTGTTATTTATACGTTCAAAGTTCAAGTTGTAATTTTATGCAGCATTTTGATTCTGTGCTGGAGCTCCAAGTCACGTATGGTGATTTCACGCTCTGTAGCACAATACAGAATTTCACAGCACAGTTTCTTTAGTTTCCAGCTTTAGGTTTTCTGTTAATTTGATTGACTAATGGCACTACCTATATACTATTACACAGTCTGGGATTGGTTTGGCGACTCAGTTTTGTGAGAGTGTGTTGTGTAGGGCATCACCTGCATTGCTCAACGTTAAACTAAGCAAACCAGTTCAGTCCAGTACAATTATAATTGACAATACTCATCTTAATTTGAGGAAGAAAATTTCAGAGAATGTTCATCTGGAGCACAGCATTATATGGAAGTGAACTATGAACTGTTGGGAAACCAGAAAATAAGAGAACTGAAGCGTTTAAGGTGTGGTGTTACAGGAGCATGTTGAAAATTTGGTAGACTGATAAGGAATGACGAGGGTCTCGGCAGAATCAACGTACAGAGGAATATGGGAAATACTGATAAGCAGAAGGGATAGGATGATATGTCGTGTCTTAACCTTCGCAATAACTAGGGAGGGGGGTACTTTATGCGCACCTTTTGAAAGTTATGAAATCCATTGAGGTACTTCATTTTTTAAATTTTGTAAAAAATGTTTATTGTCTTTATGAAGTCTTCTTCTAGACTGTATAATTGTTTTACATTTTTCGTTCAAGCTTAATCGGAAAATTTAAGTTTAAGGGAGGTGGTCATAGAGTCTCCCCCCCCCCCCTCCCCGGTACTAAATGAGACTTCTCGCAATGGTTGTCTTACTCCACAAATGCATTATGAGACCTTAGAAAACATGGACATTATATTTCTCTGGGTTGACAGCAACGATGGTCTCAACAATGATTCATTTCCCTTTGGTTCTTTACTGTTTCCTGTTCAGTGGCACTTAATCCAGTGTTAGATACAACTGTGACTGAACGTGTATCGAAAGTCACTTACTGACGGAGAAATATCACAGATTTTGCAAAAATCTAAAGATTCTCAAATTGAATTTGATGAAACTGATGGTGTAGTGAGTGAATGTGAAGAGGAATGTGTTGTGGGTGAGGACGTGGACAGTGATAGAGTACCTACAGACGCTGAAGATGAGTTCTGCGAACCTGAAACTGATGACAACTCAGCTTTTGAGGTTGGTGACAAGTATATTACAAGCACTGGAAAACTTTATAGCTCCAAACCTCCTCACATTAGAAGACGAGTAGCACAAAAAAATGCTCTATTGTGTGTGAAATCTTATGGGACTTAACTGCAAGGTCATCAGTCCCTAAGCTTACACACTACTTAACCTAAATTATCCTAAGGACAAACACACTCACCCATGCCCGAGGGAGGACTCAAACCTCCGCCGGGATCAGCCGCGAGTAGCACAAACCATACTGACAGAAGCAGAAGGCATAAGAGACGGGTAAAGTAGGATCAATAAGAGAATCATTCGAAAAGTTTTTGTCTCCAGAATATGTCAACATCATAATAAAGCATACCAGGAAAGAGGCACTGAGGAAGAAAGTACCTGAGGCAGACAGACTTGAATTCATGGAATATGTAGGGGCTACTTATTATTATGGGGAAGGGAAACGACAGTAAGTCATCTGTTACAGATTTCGGTCCTACACTACAAGAAGGTTTGTTTATTCTTCTAGTATGAGCCGAACCATACTGCAGCAGCTTACTGAAATAGTAAGATTTGATGACAGAGTGTCACGAAGAGATCGCAGGAAACGTGATAAGTTTACTGCAATATGAGAAGTTTTTCATAAAATGAATGAATTACTTGGGATGCCCACTGTTATTGACGAAATATTGTCATTGTTCTGTGGCAGGTGTCCCTTCAAGGTCTTTATGAAGGAAAGACCTTGTAAATACGGTATACTTACACGCATGCTCATAGACGCTAAAGCCAGAGATGTTATCACCATGGAGCCTTATGCTGGGAAAAGAAATGATGGTACATAACAATCAAATTACACTGCATCTGTGGTCAAACTCGTGGTTCTTATAAATAATTCAGGGCGAAATGTCACCACAGACGTATTACACTTCAGTTGATTTGACGGAAGATCTATGGAGGAATCATAAGCTAACTCTCGTGGGAACATTAGTAGCTAATAGAAAACATATCTCAAGAACTAAAAGGTATCTCAAGAACTAAAAGGTATCTCAAGAACTAAAAGGTATCTCAAGAACTAAAAGGTATCTCAAGAACTAAAAGGTATCTCAAGAACTAAAAGGTATCTCAAGAACTAAAAGGTATCTCAAGAACTAAAAGGTATCTCAAGAACTAAAAGGTATCTCAAGAACTAAAAGGTATCTCAAGAACTGAAAGGTATCTCAAGAACTGAAAGGTATCTCAAGAACTTAAAGGTATCTCAAGAACTTAAAGGTATCTCAAGAACTGAAAGGTATCTCAAGAACTTAAAGGTATCTGAAGAACTGAAAGGTATCTGAAGAACTGAAAGGTATCTGAAGAACTGAAAGGTATCTGAAGACGAGAATTACATTCTAGTAAATTTGATTTCAGTATACTGGTACTGGAAATATTCCAATCACAATAGTTTCTCATATGAAAAACCCAAAAAAAAATCTGCTGTTTCTATCATCTCAATATTATGACGCTGCAATTGGTTCACATACTGACATTAAGAAGAAAGCAGTTATACATTTATATTATAATGAGACTGAAGGTGGCGTTGAGATGATAGATCAAATGGTGAAGAAATATTCAACTAAGAGGGCTAAAAGAGCGTGGCCGCTGTCTGTTTTCTATACTCTTGTGGACATAGTAGCGGTAAATAGCTATACACTACTTTTATTGAATTTCCCAGACTGGAATAAGAAAAAACCTAATAAGCGACGACTTTTTCTTCAAGAATTGGGACTGCAGCTCAAGATACCATACGTTGAAGAAAAGGCTACAAATATTGCGGGACTGCCAAAGTTTCAAGTATGGAGGGTATTCTCGGATGGAAAATCAAGCAGAACTTCGGTGCAAAGGAAGCTCGTGGACGTAATGGTAGATGTCATTTGTGTGTTAGTGAAAGCCGTTCAAAAGCAGAAAGGAGCAACAAAGTTAACAAAACAACAATAATCTGCAAAAATTGTAAGAGATACATGTGTTGTAAACACGAAAAAAAAACAATTGTATGTTCCAACTGTGAAGTAGATTCCAAAGAAACTGGTTAATAATTCTTCTCACAAAACTGTGTTATGCACCTAAGCTCAAGATTTTGTCATATTTTTAATTACAGTAAAGTGTACTTCAATAGTACTATAACTACTTTTACTACTAACTTTTCTCAAGATAATTAGACTTAGTAAACTTAAATGACGACGTGGGTGAAAGATATAAAATGCATGTTTGAAAATATTCAGGTTCTGGACCCTGATTATGCATCAATACATCTTTCAAAAGTATGTTATTAATATAATTCAAGAACAATTAATGAATTTTATTTATTTTTTAAAAAGTACCCCCCTCCCCCCTTGGTAATACACTTTACTGAAAATGGCTTGGTAATTCGAGAGTTAACATACGAACGAATAACTTCCTGGTGCCAAGCGCCGCGGAATTTTGAGCCCGCATCAGACGTCATGGGCGTCTAAGATCCCTAGAGGTCTCTGCACCATCGCGCTGTAAGCTGTGGCGGAGCGCGCCTCCTGACCCGCTTTTAGTGTGAGGGCGCCACAGTGGAACACGTGGTTCCAGCAGCCAATAACGGCGCCCCCGATCCTGTATTTAAGCGCCTGCCTCTCGCTCAGTCAGCCGGATACGGATCCTCTACACCTCCCATGAACTCGATCCTCCTCACCCGCTTGTCTCACCCATCCTCTCCCACCCCCGCCCACTGCCGCGCCTGTATTCCCACGTTCCACCTACTCTCCATCTCTCCACCCTCTTTACCCTCTCCCAAGGTGGCTTCCGCCAGCTCCTCCTCCCTGATGATGCCCTCCTCCACTCCATCTACCCCTCCTATCAACTTTGATCCTCCCCTCCCACTTCCTGTGTTTTTTTCCTTTGGGCACCCTCCCTCCCTTCTCTCCTCCTTCCCTCCCTTTCTTCCCACTCCTCCCCCGGGCTTCCCCTACCCCTGTCCCTCTACTCCTCCTCCCATCTCCTCTGCCATTGGCATCCTTGCTCTCCCCTCTCCCCCCCCTCCCCCTCTTCCCCTCTTGGCAGGTCCCCAGACTCGCACTCGTTACGTGGACATTCGCGCGCCGGAGATCATCGCCATCCGTTTCTCGTGTGTGCCGTCGTGTTTTGTGTTCAGCGTTCACCCTCACGCTCCATCGTTCACGTGTACCATCGACATCATCAGTGCTTGTGCGTCGTGTCAACAGTTTGTAGTGTGGATTGTCATCGTGTGTGAACGGCTTCATGTTTTTTTTATGTTACTGTGTCTACTGTTTTCTAACCGCCGATTGTTCAAACTCATGTGTCTTCTGTGTTTTATCATTGTTGACTCTTGGGCTGAAGAGCGGCGTAATGTGCTGCTGCCAGCCTACCTGTTGTTGTACGGGTATTAAAATCACAATAAAGAAAAAAAAAATCTCAGTCAGCGCGTCTAATCGTTGCTTGATTCTTGACATATCGCCTCGACAACAGACAGCGTGTTGACCGTTCTTTGTTTTCATTACTAATGGACGTCTTGGATTCGTTTGGTTGTCTGTCATTCCGTTGCTTCTTGCGTGTTGTCGTCGTAAGGTCTGTCTCCATCATCCGTCGTTGTTTCGTGTCCGTCCTTTCCGTTCGTTCGTTTGTTTGTTCGCGGGCCGCTCTCCATTTGGTCCCGCCGCACTTTCTCGGCCACCCCGCGGCCGTTCCGGTCGCGGTTACGACAGATTACAACAAACTTCCAGACTACAGGGACCTGTCGAGTATGAAAACTGTGGGGGGACTGGAGTATATCCAACAAAACAATTGAAGATGATGGATGTAGGTGATACTCTGAGATAAAGAGAGCAGAGTGGAAATTGCGGCGAGCCTCATCAAACTAATATGTGGAGTAAAGAAAACTAAATAAATAAACTTGTGCAGGTCGCCGTTCTGATGGTGAAAGGAGCAGTACCTTAAGGTCAGTTGCGGTCCTGTGTGGTGGCTCGTACTGCAGCAGAAGTAGCGGCGCCTCGCCGAGGCGCAGAGGGCCGTGCAGCGTGACGTTGATAGCGAGTGACGTCACAGAGCCGCGGCCGGGCAGCGCCGCAGTCACGTTGAGTGGAGCGAGCCAGGCGGGGCGCGAACCCATGGACCGCAGGCCGCCGTCCAGGCGACGTGGTCCCGACCACGCCACCATTGCGACCACCCCTGGTGGACCGCCTGCAGAAGGGAAATGGCACAGCTGTAACTAGCGACTCAGGTAGCTATACAACGTACTCGTTCCCACAGCTACGGGCGCCACATACGTGCAGCAGGCAGCGAGCACACCGTAACAGTCCAGAGACGCGCCCTCCTCCGTCCCATCACGTCACATGCCATGTCGTAATCCCTCGGTCTCTGCGGCCGTGTCCTATTGGGTTTCGAAAAAGACGATCGTGTGAAACTCATCTCGCGCTATTCGTCCACGAGACTCAGAGGGCCATAGACATGGGTTCCCAGGTAGATGCCGTGTTTCTTGACTTCCGTAAGGCGTTCGATACAGTTCCCCACAGTCGTTTAATAAACAAAGTAATAGCATATGGTCTATCAGACCAATTGTGTGATTGGATTGAGGAGTTCCTAGATAACAGAACGCAGCATGTCATTCTCAATGGAGAGAAGTCTTCCGAAGTAAGAGTGATTTCAGGTGTGCCGCAGGGGAGTGTCGTAGGACCGTTGCTATTCACAATATACATAAATGACCTTGTGGATGACATCGGAAGTTCACTGAGGCTTTTTGCGGATGATGCTGTGGTATATCGAGAGGTTGTAACAATGGGAAATTGTACTGAAATGGAGGAGGGTCTGCAGCGAATTGACGCATGGTGCAGGGAATGGCAATTGAATCTCAGTGTAGACAGAAAAGTTTCACCTCGGAAAACTATCTCGTGATTCTGGAACTGATGGGCGAGAAAAAGGTAGGTGGCTGCCACATGAGGAGAATACAGAGGGCTGAGCCGAGGCAGAATTTGGTAGCATAAGAAGCAGCATAAGAGATGAATACACTAAGCAGATTCAGAAGGATGTAGGTTGCAGTAGATACTGGGAGATGAAGATTGCACAGGATAGAGTAGCATGGAGAGCTGCATCAAACCAGTCTCAGGACTGAAGACCACAACAACAACAAGAAGCAGCATCGGCATTGCCCTGAACTGAATGACTGGGGCGTTGCTTGGAGGTGAAATGATGGCCTTTCACACTTTCCCGCCAAGCTCCGTTTTGACAGCCCCCCATAACCTCTTCAGGGAATTTAAATAGTGCGCTACCGTGGCGGTTTGCCCCTTCGAGAATTATCTGTCAGCACCACACAGTGGCAGTCTCGAAATTCACTCAGCATCACCTTGTGCGATTATGGTCTTCGAATTAGTCGGCGATTTTGAATCTACGTGTTTACACTGCCTGCTCCCCTCCCTTGTTTCGGGATCGTAGTGATACGTGCAACATTCATCTAAGGTTAGACGGCTACAGAACTTATCTCTATTAGCCTGCGATTAGTATCAAACTAATCAGTCTTCGGTCTTAATCTGAGGATGAAATTTCTAAAATTTTGTATTTGGACCACAGCACTCTTTGGTAATTAATCGCAGACTGTAGGAATGCCGTGAAAGAATAGACCGAAGCGTTTGACATGTGTTGCTGTAGAGTTAAGTTGAAAGTTATATGGACTGATAAGTAACGAGGAGGTTCTCCGCAGAATCGGCGAAGACACTAACAGATGGAAAACTCTGATTAGGAGGAGACAGGGTTGTACGCCAACGAGAAAAAATCGCAACACTAAAAAATAATTAACGCAGAGTTACGAAATTTCTATAATACGTTTGTCTAGGTAACAAATTTCAGTGATTAACATTGGCAGATCACTAGTTAATGTATGCGCGAGTTAAACCATTGAAAATGTGAAATGCTGGTTCATTAACAACCGGCAGAATGTTGAATTCAATGATGAAAAAGCAAGCATTGTGTTTTACACGTACCGTATGTCAGTTTGTGGAATGGAGTTCCACGCCTGTTGCACTTGGTCGCGCAATACAGGAACGGGCAATGCTGCGTGTGAAAGACGCTGGCGTTGTTGTGCTATGATGTGTCACAGGTGGTAGATTGGAGACAGATCTCGTGATCGTGCAGGCCCAAGCAACATGGCGACACTGTGCACAGCACTTTGGCTTGCAACAGCGGTATGTGGGCGTGCTTTATCCTCTTGGCAAAAACCCCCTGGACTACTGTTCATGAACCACAACACAACAGGTCGAATTACCAGACTGACGCACAAATTTGCAGTCAGGTTGCGTGGGATAACCAAGAGAGTGCTCCTGCTGCCATAGACAACACAACAGACCTCCACCCTGCCCTCCAATGAGCTCTCGCTTGACACCACTGAAGTCGCAAGTGGCGGTGGTTCGGAGTCAGTGGAATGCACGCTACAGGTCTTCCGGGTAGGAGCTGTCAAAATAACCGACTTTTAACAGTTCTTTTTGTCACACTGGTGCCAACTGCTGCTCGAATTGCTGCTGCACATGCAGTACGATGTTACAGAGCCATACGCCGCGCACGTTGATCTTCCCTCTCGGTAGTGCCACGTGGCTGACCGGAGCCCGGTCTTTTGCGGGCGAACATTCCCGTGACCACCGCTGCCAGCAATCATGTACAATGGCTACATTCGTACCAAGTCTTTCTGCAGTATCGCAGAAGGAACATCCAGCTTCTCGTAGCCATATTATACGACACCGTTCCTAAACAGTGATGTGTAGATAATTGCGTCTTTGTCGTATAAAGGCATTCTTGACTAACGTTCAACTCACCACGACCAATCTCAAAGGTAACTAACGCTCACACCGTTACAACTTAAAAAGAAATCCTGATTTTCATGTTGATAGTGGCGCCACTAGCGCTACCCGTAAGATAGTGGCGCGAAATTTGAATAGATATCATCTTCCAAATGTAGAAACAGGCCTACGAACTTTCGTTTATGTCGCACTACTCCTTGTTGGTGTTGAGTTTTTTTCCGCCATTGTATGTTAAGACGTCAGGGAATTACTACCACGATAGTAAAAGGAGCTGTAGATGGTAAAAACAGTAGAGGAAGCCAGAGGTTGGACTACACCCAAGAGATAACTGAAAACTTAGGGAGCGAGTGCTGCTCTGAGATTAAGAGGCTAACAGAAGATACGAACTCGTGGCCAGCCAGTTAGAACCAGTCAGAAGAGCGAAGGCTAAAAAAATGAAAAATTAAAAGCCTGACACAGCTGCCACATTTCCATTGCTGCCATCGTTTAGTGGCGTTTTTTAATCTGCGCGAGCATACGGGGAACCCAGTGTGCAGCGACCTTCGTCATGTTCGAAACGCAGAAATTTAATTCGATACGGAACTCCAGTTTGTCCGTGGGCCCCGCCTATTCGTTTCGGCTGCTCTAACATCGTGCTAAGATACTGCTGCGCGCGGATTTCTGTGTTTACAAAGTCTGCAAACATGTGACTACAAACAAACATTACACAATACTTTTTCGAGGTAGTAATTGAAAGTTCATGCCTCTTGTACTGTACTGAGAGACTGACAGTGAAATCTATTGAAATCTGTGTACGGATTTAAATTAAATATTTTTCCATGTTAACAACAGTGTCATACTCATAGCTTTTTTTTTTGTAGTCCTTTATCACACTTTTGTGTGATTACACAAGTAACGGCTTCTGCAGTGGTTACATTTCGTGTGGCTGTACGCTTGACGCTTGCAATGGCGTACAGTGAAATCGGCGACAGAAAATCCTTGACATTTGCAGTTGCTACACCGCACATCAATATCAACCTATGCCGGCCGGGGTGGTCGAGCGGTTCTAGGCGTTACAGTCTGGAACCGCGCGACAACTACGGTCGCAGGTTCGAGTCCTGCCTCGGGCATGGGTGTGTGTGATGTCCTTAGGTTAGTTAGGTTTAAGTAGTTCTAAGTTCTAGGGGACTGATAACCGCAGAAGTTAAGTCCCATAGTGCTCAGAGCCATTTGAACCAATATCAACCTATCACGTAAAGTCTCTATGGCAACGCCGCAGTGTTGGTTGGTTGGTTCTGTGGGAGGGCACTGAACAGTGAGGTCATCGGTCCCAACGGATTAAGGACGGATGGAGAAGGAAGTCGGCCGCGCCCTTTCAAAGGAACCATCCCGGCATTTGCATGAAGCGATTTAGGGAAATCGTGAAAAAGTTAAATCAGGACGGCCGGACGCAGGTTTGAACCGGCGTCCTCCCGAAAGCGGATCCAGTGTGCAAACGACTGTGCCATCTCGCTAGGTCGCCCCGGTGTAATTGTAGCTCTATAGATGACTACTGTCTTCGTCATCGCAGTTGAAAAGCGCCAACTGCGTTGCCAGCTGCCCGGAGCTTGCTTTGGGCGACTGTTCCACAGCACAGCTGTACGAGCAGCCCTGGCGTCGGTGACAGCCACTCACCTGCAAGTCTGGCGTGCAGCCGGAGCTCGGCCGCCGTCAGCCGCTCGCCCGCCTCCGTGGCAGGCAGCCGGAACTCCAACAAGGCGCGGCCCGGCGCCCAGCCTGCAACACCCGACACACCTTAATGTTGAGAGTGGTACATTCATCAGAAGTACGTCACACACCACGCTGGAACTCTTTTGGTGTACCTTAAAAGGTTAGGGTTGAATGAAACAGATTCGAAAGGCCTGCGACCACTAGCAAGCATCCATCGCGAGTAAGCCTACACCTTCATCTTGTAATCGTTCTTTATTTACGAGACCATTACGGCGCTCCAACCCCAGTTCTCGATACCAGTAATATCGTACTACTTTTCTGCGAAGTAACAGACATTTTTGTGACAATATTCACATTTGGTTTTATTAATGTATAGGTACTCCGATGTATCGATATATTACAGTGATAAGGTTCTTGTGTTTATTCACTTCTGTGAGACTGTCATAATCTTTGACTTCCACGTAACCGTTTTGGCGCGAATGCGCACAGAGCAGTCTTTGTTTCACTTTGCACAAGTTAAGTTGTTATTTCACTTTGTAAAAGAACAGTCAAGTCTTGTGTTTGATACAAAACTGTTTTCTTGATGATGTGAAAATTAAGAAGTATATGTGAAATTACAAGAAGTTTAATAAAAATGTGGATCGTGAACACCAGCTCAAAAATTATTTCTGCCACACCATTGATCTGATCTGGGATTATTTGATCATTAAGAATTTCCTGAAAAACGCATTTTTTAGGTCTTCAAATATTGCTAAAATACAGATCTGGACCTTCTAGCAGTCAAAGTGGAATTACCCTAGAATCAACAAGATGAGCCATAACAACTTCGACGAAATCTACGTGGGAATCCATTGGAGATAAGTGCCAAAATTAATGACTTTTTTACAGTGACTTCATTATCCCATTCTGACGATACCATCCACAGTCAATAACTTTGTTGTTGCCAGATAAAGCGAACATATGCTGCGTGAGCAACATTATTAACCTGATTTCTAACCTACTTTGCAAGTGGTGGTATTGTTAGAATCTCCATACATGTACACAATCCGAAAGCCACCATATCGTTTAATGTGGAGGATACCTTGTACCAGTAATAGTCATTTCCTTTCCTGTTCCACATGCCTCCTTACGAACTAGGAACGCCAGATATTGCTGAAAAAAAAAACAAAAAAAAAACGGTTATCCGTTACAGTTTAACAGTTTAACGTGACTGTTAAATCTGTTCTAAGTAACCGGTTTCTCACATTTTCACATTTTTATTGTTTTCATACTCCTTAGAAGTCGAACAAAGATTGAAAAAAATTTGACTTACTTTCAACGTACATAGAAAAGAAGTATTAAATTAAATAGGCAAATAAACAAAACTCATTCCATCCGCCGTTCGCTGGTTTTTTTCGAAAATCTATAAGTGGCTGAGTATTATAAAAAGTTACCAGCCTTCTACTACTGATTCTAATTTTTTGAAACTTCAAAAACCATGTTGTAATCCGGGAACATATCACTATTTGGGCACTGCGAATAATCGGTGCTAAAAGGAGAAAACTGAGGTTGAAGAACTATTTTTCGTGTTAATTTGTCCGCTTCAAGGGATACAAGCAGATAAAGCCGTGTTGTGTAGACACAGGCAGCAAATCACTTTCTATTTTTGTTGTATACTATGAATAAACTGTTGTTAAGCTTTTTTTTTTTACTGTTCCTCTTTATTTTTTCATAGAAATGGCAAACAAATCTTTAAAAGATTAAAGCAAATAAAGCATTGTAATTAACAGCTACGTCACTTCGTAAAAGTATTTCCAGACTAGGGTTGGTGCCATTTTGCAACGTAATGGATGTCATGCTGTGACAGCGAGAAATACCGTACAGACCATGTGGGAGCAAGTCTTGCACACAGCAGGTACACGCGTACCTTAGGCGACACATGTCATTATAGACATAATCGTCTAAGCAATGCTGCCCCAATCTTATGGCATCTTTTTGTTGCTCGTTTCTGTCGGCACTGTTATTAAAATAGCACTCATCGCTTCTCCCATTTTCGCTAATAACACAATATTTCAAACCGATGCAAGTTTTACGAATAGAAATTACTCCTTTTTTTTAAAAAAAGAGGTTTATTTAAAAACTAAAAATTTTAGCGCTGTTGCTAAGGCTACTTCATATATCGTTTTATTTATTCGGTTATTAGTAAATAATAGAAAACATCTGTTGTAACCGAGACAAACAAATACTAAAAAATACCTGTTATTCAGAACTAAAAGTCGGTTTCGGTTCGAACCATCCCTAGTACGAACCTTAATTTCTCTTACCTTCGCCGTCATTACACGACATGTACGTTGGCGGCAGCAGAATCTTTCTTCTGTCAGCTTAAAATGCTGGTTCTCTAAATTTCTGCCATAGTGCCACGCGAAAACAACCTCGTCTTCCCTTCAGGGATTCCCATTTGAATTCACGATGCATCTCCATAACACTCGAGTGTTGATCGAATCCACCGGTAACAAATCTAGCAGCATGGCCCTCCATTGCTTCTTTATCTTCCTTTCATCCGACCTGGTGGGGATCCCGAACACTCGACCAGCGCTCAAGAATGTGTCACACTAGTGTTCTACATGCGATCTGCTTTATATAAGGGCTACACTTTTCCAAAAGCGTCCCAATAAACCGAAATGGACTATTCCACTTCCCTACTACCTTCCATACGTGCTCGTTCCAGTTCAGATCACTTTGCAACGTTACGCCTAGATACTTAATCGATGTGACTGTTGGACACCACACTACAAATGCTGTATTCTAACATTTTAAAGCAAGCTGCCGTTCATCACATCAACTAGAAATTCTGTGTAATTCAGCTTGTATCCTCCTAAAGTCAATAAACGACAACTTGCTGAAGTGTTTACATTAGAACAAAAAGTAATAGAAGTTTACTCGGCAAGTTGACTGAGCAAGTTAATCCCAATACGTTACTGCAGGTACTTGCAGAAGTGCTTCCAGTAGAATCACCTGATGAAATAGGCAAGTGGTTTTTATAATGTCATGCTAGAAAATCAAGCCATCTGGCCCGTGTCCCACAATACAGAAAACCACACCACCTCTTAAATTAACAATTGCGTTTTTTCACTGGTCCACTCCTATTTCTCATTTCTCAACACTGAAGTTTTCGTACCGACATTGACACACAAAACACCTGCGAGTTTGCTGGGCTCTGAGCACTATGGGACTCAACTGCTGTGGTCATAAGTCCCCTAGAACTTAGAACTACTTAAACCTAACTAACCTAAGGACAGCACACAACACCCAGCCATCACGAGGCAGAGAAAATCCCTGACCCCGCCGGGAATCGAACCCGGGAACCCGGGCGTGGGAAGCGAGAACGCTACCGCACGACCACGAGATGCGGGCATGCGAGTTTGCAAAAAAGTCACAGCAACTGACAAGTTCGGCAAATAATTGCACAAAACCGCAAGGAACTGTTTCAGAATGCGGAAGCTACTTCTGGACGTTGATGAAATTTGCAGAAGTAGACTTACTGGGGACGTTTTCACGCCAAAGGACATACAGAAGTAGCTTCTAAATAGACTTGCGGATGTTTACCTGTTAGTGGACACACCCCTCCAGCAATTTCAAGCGTCTCCTACAGACTCTGGTGGATACAAACACTAGCCTGTTAAACTAGTATTTCCCGTATCTTTCGACTTCGACAGACTTAACAAGTTTCTGACTTTGCCAGGAACCAGACTAACACAAAAAGTGAACTGCTATAGTGGGGTGAGATAGCGAGGGGCGATCGATAAGCAATGAACACTTCTTTCTGAAAGATGCTTTGTTTTATTTAGGATTCCAATACATCGTATTATTCCCCGGACTTTTGGCTACAAATCCTGTTTTTCAATATAATCTCCGTTCAATGTGAGGGCCTTCTGGCACCTGACTGGAAGGACTTGTATGCCCGCATGGACCACCCTACCGGGCGACGTCGGAGCCAACGTCCTGCTGCACTACTGGCCATTAAAATTAGTACACCGAGAAGAAATGCAGATGATAAACGGGTATCCATTGTACAAATATATTATACTAGAACTGGCATGTGATTACATTTTCACACAAGTTGGGTGCATAGATCCTGAGAAATCAGTACCCAGAACAACCACCTCTGGCCGTAATAACGGCCTTGATACGCCTGGGCATTGAGTCAAAGAGTTTGGATGGCGTGCACCCACGTTCGTCGTCGAGTATACCATCGCAGGCGCTCCTGTCTGTGATGCAGCGTCAAGGGTAACCGTAGCCATGGTCTCGGAGCTGATAGTCCATGCTACTGCAAACGTCGTCGAACTGTCCGTGCAGATTATTGTTGTCTTGCAAACGTCCCCATCTGTTGACTCAGGGATCGAGACGTGGCTGCACGATCGGTTACAGCCATGCGGATAAGATGCCTGTCATTACGACCGCTAGTGATATGAGGCCGTTGGGATCCAGCACGGCGTTCCGTATTACCCTCCTGAACCCACCGATTCCATATTCTGCTAACAGTCACTGGATGTCGACCAACGCGAGCAGCAATGTCGGGATACGATAAACCGCAATCGCGATAGGCTACAATCCGACCTTTATCAAAGTCGGAAACGTGATGGTACGCATTTCTCCTCCTTACACGAGGCATCACAACAATGTTTCACCAGGCAGCGCCGGTCAACTTCTGTTTGTGTATGAGAAATCTGTTGGAAACTTTCCTCATGTCAGCACGTTGTAGGTGTCACCACCGGCGCCAACCTTGTGTGAATGCTCTGAAAAGCTAATCATTTGCATACCACAGCATCTTCTTCCTGTCGGTTAAATTTTGCGTGTATAGCACGTCATCTTCGTGGTGTAGCAATTTTAATGGCCAGTAGTGTAACATCCCTATAACACACGTACTGCTTTTCGCAGAGTGCATCCTTCATTGGGCCAAGCAAATGGAAGTCGGAAATGCGAGATCCGGGCTGGACGGTAGATGAGGAAGAACACCCAATAAAGTTTAATTTGTGGCAACGAGCACGATAAAGTCGTTTCTTCAAGTACCTGAGAGTAGTACACTTGAGAGTTGACCGTTGCACCATGAGAGAGCACATCACACCGTGACTTTAGCGGCTGAGGGTGCGGTTTTGAACTTTCTTCAGAGGAGAGGTGACGGGAGCGCCACTCCGTGGATTGCCGTTTTGTTTCCGCTTCGAAGCGATGAACCCATGTTTCACCACAGTGACAATGTTCTGCAAAAAGAATTGTCCCAATCAGCCTCATAACGCGCAAGCAATTGCACACGTACGGTCCATCCTTGCTGTTTATAGGTGGCGGAATCCAGCTGCACACAACTTACATACCCGAACTTGAGAATGAGTGTCAGCACTACCGACGGAGACGTAGAGTTGAGCAGCGAGTTGTTTGTTTGTGATCTCTTGATCACCTCGAATGAGACAGAGTGCACTTTGCAACATTGCAGGAAGCAGAGCCGTGCGCGGCCGGCACATGGAGATCGGACAGGTTTGCACAATGTTGCGATGATGACAGACGCCTCGCCCAACGACTCACCGTGCTTTTGTTCGGTGCCAGGTCTCCATTAAACATTCTGCGCCTGTGAATATCTACTTTGTTCTGGTTTCCTGCCAGAAGAAATTCAATGACAGCTCTCTGCTTGAAACCACCTCCGTTACAGACGCCAATTTGAAGGCTTCGTATAGTGCTGCCACCTATTGGAACTTCATGTCCTCGATGACCCACAAAAAATTTCGCATTTTTTCAACCGAAACTGGCAGAGGAAAAAAATATGTTGCATTACTTATTGAACGCAAGAACCATAAATCTTGTTGGATGATAGCCAAGATTTGCTCGATGTGATTCTCGTCATGAGAATGAATGGGACACGCCGGCCGGAGTGGCCGAGCGGTTCTAGGCGCTACAGTCTGGAGCCGCGTGACCGCTACGGTCGCAGGTTCGTATCCTGCCTTGGGCATGGGTGTTTGTATTGTCCTTAGGTTAGTTAGGTTTAAGTAGTTCTAACTTCTAGGGGACTGATGACCTTAGCAGTTGAGTCCCATAGTGCTCAGAGCCATTTGAACCATTTTTGATTGAGGGACGGGGGTGGGCACACCTGTACCCGACGATCGTGTAGTGCTCCCCACACCACACGGAAACAATTCGGAAATGCTGATGATGTACGTTTTCTTACTGATACGCCAGGCCATAATTGGGGAACTTTAGGCCAGCAAATGGATAGCACGATGTAAGTAGGTTGAGTGAAAATCTCATTATGTAAGTAGGTTGTTTAGGTTTCTATGTTGGTAACACCACGTAGCGCTCTGCATGAAAAATCACTGACTGTGTGCAGTCTGTGGCTGGTCGGACTCGTTGTTGGAATATTCGCTATTGTAGTGTTGGGCAGTTGGATGTGAACAGCGCATAGCGTTGTGCAGTTGGTGGTGAGCCGCTAGCAGTGGTGGATGTGGAGACAGAGATGCCAGAGTTTTGAGAGCGGACGATATGGACGTGTGTCCGTCAGAAAGAGGAAATTTGTAAGACTGGATATCATGAACTGATATATATTTATGAGGACTTTTGAACATTATTAAGGTAAATACATTGTTTGTTCTCCATCAAAATCTTTCATTTGCTAACTATGACTATCAGTAGTTAGTGCCTTCAGTAGCTAGAATCTTTTATTTAGCTGGCAGTATTGGTGCTCGCTGTATTGCAGTAGTTCGAGTAACGAAGATTTTTGTGAAGTAATTGATTCCTTGAAAGGTATTGGTTAGTGTTAGTCAGGGCCATTCTTTTGTAGGGATTATTGAAAGTTAATTTGCGTTGCGCTAAAAGTATTGTGTGTCAGTTTAGTGATGACCAGAATAAGTAAAGAGAGAAATGTCTGTGTATGTTCAGTTTTGCTCAGCTGTTTGAAAATCATATAACGTAAGAGGTTTACCAGCACAGTCATTCATAATTTTTCTAAGGAGACGTTTCAACGAGATCATAGTACGTTCCTACATTATTGACTGAATTGAAACAATGGCCAAAGGGTATCACATATATAATTATAGAATATCAACACGAAAGTTCGTCTCACACCGTTTCACCAATGCCCTGTTAGCGTGCACAGTTAATCGCCGCCGGCGGGGTGGCCAAGCGGTTCTAGGCGCTTCAGTCTGGAAGCGCGCTGCTGCTACTGTCGCAGGTCCGAATCTTGCCTCGGGCATGGATTTGTGTGATGTCCTTACGTTAGTTAGGTTTAAGTAGTTCTAAGTCTAGGGGACTGATGACCTCAGATGTTAAGTCCCCTAGTGCTCAGAGCCATTTGAATTAATCGCCTCTTGTAGTTTTCGACGTTTTAGACCCATGTGCACATAAGAAGGCAGGTAATGTGTCCTCGCCACTGGACGCAACCGGATCTAGCACGCTGAGAAGAATTTCGACTGGAGCCACGGGCGGCACTTTGGAGTTCGTCGCCAACAACAACAGCGACCAGTCAGCAATCCCCGTGCCACCGCCAATGAGACGGACACCCGCCAATGAGACGGACACCCGCGCTGTGAAAAGCGGAGTGCACAGGCAGCAACGATGCTGATGTTGGGCGTTGGTGTACGACAGTTCTAAGACGGAGTTCCGGAGTTGCAGTTTACAGATACAGTTCGTAGCAGAGATCAGCCTGCGAGACGCGGCCTACAGAAGTGGAGTAGCCTATAGCCTTCGCATACGGACAAGTGTTTTCTGCAGTGATTGACAGTGTGTTGCCCAAGACGGACATTGTTGACACTGTATTCAGTAACGAACTCCCTGACAGGCCACTGCTTTCTTGTATCTGTCTACAAGCACATTCAACGAGTGTTGCACAACTTAAATATCGAAGTGCTGTACGCGGACGACCTGGCGATGCACAGTGGGAAAGGGACACTGGTACCATGTGACACTCCAGCCAGTAGTGTCATCTTGCCATGTCTATCTGTAGCACATGCTTCAGGTTGCAAACAAAACAATTAGCGTTGAATTTGGTGTCAGTGTAGGTCTGATGAGGCTCTTTGTCAATTGCAGTGTAGAATAACAAAAGAAAAGTGTGCTCTACCATCTGAGCTACTGAAGCACGACTCACGCCCAGTCCTCACAGCTTTACTTCTGCCAGTATCTCGTCTGCAACCTTCCAAACTTTACAGAGTCGTGCTTCGGTAGCTCAGATGGTAGAGCACTTGTCCGCGAAAGGCAAAGATCCCGAGTTCGAGTGTCGGTCGGGCACACAGTTTTAATCCGCCAGGAAGTTTCATATCAGCGCACACTCCGCTGTAGAGTGAAAATTTCATTCTGAAAAGAAAAGAGCTCTATAGGAGTCCAGTCCCAGACTTTAGTAGTCGTTAGGAGAGGCAGTATGCGTTGGTGAGGTCTTTATTACCCTCGACAGCGCAAAGAAAACATCTTGGCAATAACGCATGCATTAGGCAATAATACAGGATGGTCTTCCAAAGCGGCACTCCTCTGCCGGACCAGCGGAGCATCGTCTCATCAGCAGCACAAAGCTAGCGTGCGCTCACTCTCAGTACGATCAAGATAGCAAACATTTGGGTGGTGGCTGCTACGCCACGGGGTAGCCGTCGACCAGGGACCCTGGTAGTCTCCAGCTCTATCTCCAAAGTGCTCTCGTTGACGTCAAAGATTTGGGCTCAGGGATATGACACCAGGTTCACCTGAAGTATTTGCCGGCTCGCAGGGGGCGGCTCTCAGCGCCGGTTTAGGAGACAGAAGCCAGTAGCATCAGTGTCTGCCACAGGAACGGGTTGGGTAGCTGCAGTGCCCCGCCCCCTCTCGCAGGCGAATGACGGACAGCGTCCAGGTCAGACAGGTCAAGCGTCCAGTAGGCCTGTGGGGTGATGGCGGCCCCCGCGCCCCAACAGTTCTGCCTAGGGAGCTGACAGTGCAACAGTGGCCTCCCAGCCGGACCTGTAGATTCACAGACGCTCGAAAACAGCTAGGTGTGCCGAGGGTCGATCTCCGTAACCTCTCTTATAACTGGATAGCTGAAACCGCCAACGGCTGAGACAATGCACTGGGCAGTCGTCAATCAGCACTGAGCAATCAGACATTTGTTAAGAAGGGTGGGGTTTTTATGTTCGCGCTTCCTGTGCGCTTGCGGAGGTGTGGCATCATGTGTTTAGGTTTTCCCTCACTGTCAGCTCTCCTAATGACTTCAGACTTGCGCAACTTCACCTTTCGGAGGCTCTTTTCTGTTGGCTCAGCACCTGAGTACTTAAAGTTGCATTGTATCTAGCTTGACTTACGAAACTACAGTATTTATCACAGTATGATGGTATCTCTTGGCTTCCATGATGTCATTATGCTTCGCTTGTAGACTTGGGCGCTTGGTCGTTTCTCCGTGCTGCAACAGCTTCTGTGTTTGCCACAACTCGCTCATCGCTTCCCCCTAGCTGGCAGTCGACTGGTCATTGACGTTATAAGTAGGCTGCATAGGTTTTTTTTTATTGGTAACGCCACGTAGCGCTCTGTATGAAAATCACTGGCTGTGCTGTGTGCAGTCTGTGGCTGGTTTGCATTGTTGTTGGCTATTGTAGTGTTGGGCAGTTGGCTGTTAACAGCGGGTAACGTTGCGCAGTTGGAGGTGAGCCGCCAGCAGTGGTGGATGTGGGGGGAGAGATGGCGGAATTTTGAGAGCGGACGATGTGGACGTGTGTCCATCAGAAAGAGTACATTTGTAAGACTGGATATCATGAATTGATATATATAGATATATTATGACTTTTGAACACTATTAAGGTAAATACATTGTTTGATCTCTATCAAAATATTTCATTTGCTAACTATGCCTATCAGTAGTTAGTATCTTCAGTAGTTCGAATCTTTTATTTAGCTGGCAGTAGTGGCGCTCGCTGTATTGCAGTAGCTTGAGTAACGAAGATTTCTGTGAGGTAAGTGATTTGTGAAAGGTATAGGTTAATGTTAGTCAGGGCCATTCTTTTGTAGGGGTTATTGAAAGTCAGATTCCGTTGCGCTAAAAATATTATGTGTCAGTTTAAGCACTGTCATTGATAATTTTTCTAAGGGGACGTTTCAACGTAGGCGGTTCGGCTTCCGAGAGCTGCCACGGTAGAACTTTAAAGAATTTTTAGTGCTCGCCAAGTATACGATCCTGGAGTGAAAAGCTCATTTCTCGATAGTAAATATCTACTGGTGCGAAACAGATCTTAATTTGAGAAAGAAATTTCTACTGTTGCTCGTGTGGGGAATAAAACTGTATAGAAGTCAATCCCGGGCTGTGAGAAAACAGAAAAAATAGAGAATTTAAGATTCTGGAAATATCTGGATAAGATATGAAGAGGATCTCCAGAGACTCCATGAGAAAACAAATATGTGTAAAATACTAGCTATTATAAGGAGTAAATGAAAGGACTATGTTAAGACAGCAGGAACTAACTTCCATGCTGTAAGCGGGGGGTTGTCGATCGCAAAAACTGTAGAAGAAGAGAAAGTATATCCAGCAAATAACTGATGACGTTGGATGCCAATGCTACTCTCAGATGAACAGACTGACATAGGGGAGTCTCATGGTGGTGCGCATCAACCCAGTCAAAAGACTTAAAACGCAGAAAATTACGATTATAGCTGGCAGAGCAATAAAGCACGCAGGCGCGTGGCCAGTCCGCAGGATCTTCAGTGAGATGCAGTCCATGGGAGGGAGGGAAGACGTATCTAACGGCTCTTTCCTAAGCGTCAAGCTACGGTCACTCGCGTAACACACGGCGTAACACACAGCGAATGATTGCAGGCGAGAGGAAACTGCCGGCCCAATGAAGCTTAGTCTCGTGGAAAGCGAGTGATCGGGAGCGGAATCCAATCACACGGTTACGTCACGCTATTGCAAACATGAGTTACGTCAACAAAAGACAGTGGTAACACTACGTTGTTTATTATCACTTTAAGTCGGTCCAAGTGCTACTGAATGACTCTGATAGCTTTCTGTAGTCCAAAGCAACAGCAGATGCCATTAACGGAGGGTGTGTTAACGTTTCCGATAGCGAGGGCAGGGAATAGGGGGAGGGCGAATCATGGAACAGAGAGAGCTCACTGACACAGCCGCTAATTATTATCCGTCTTCCTCCATGCAGAAAGCATCACATATCCGTCTTCAGGAGCCAAAGAATCGGTATGTATGTGACAGCATTCGTAAATAATATTTTCTGAAACGCCGCGCATAAAAACCAGATTTTCCAGTGGCCATACCTCGGGTTCTGTTGGTGATGAAAAGGTAGGGTCAGATGTTGGATAGCCCTGGAGCTAAGGACCATTTTATAGCCAACAGAAGGATCGTCTTAGTCCCACTATCTTAAAGCAGAGGGTCAAATTATGAATTACACATTTCCTCCTGCTTATACAAATGGAGCGAATCGGATGGTTCTTTTTGTCTTGATGTGGTCTACGGAGGAACTGATGGGGTTTATGGAGGCACCAGTAGCTCATAGGCGGTTCCTTGTAAAACCCAAAAAGAGTTTTTTCACTATATTTTTGTCGTCACCAGCCCAGAATTCCAGTCTGCTAAGCACAGACAATGACTGTAATTTTTACGATGTATTCCTAACATTCTGATCTCCAACAACTTTAAAAATTTTCTTCATATCTTAATCTGTTTCCGAGAACAGATGTTCAAAATTGTCCTACTTGCAAACGTTTAGCGGTAACCTCTTCATCTCAAAGTAGCACTTTCAACATGCGTCCTCAATTATTTGCTGGATATGCTACAGTCTGTCTTCCTCTACAGTTTTTACCCTCTATAGCACCCTCTAGTACCATAGAAGTTATTCACCGGTGTCTTCAAAAAATATTTAAGTGGCTCTGAGCACTATGGGACTTAACAAATCAGGTCGTCAGTCCCCTAGAACTTAGAACTACTTAAACCTAACTAACCTAAGGACATCACACATATCATGCCCGAGGCAGGATTCGAATCTGCGACCACAGCGGTCACGCGGTTCCAGACTGTAGCGCCTAGAACCGCTAGGCCACACCGGCCGGCTACTGATGTCTTAACACATGTCCTATCATCCTGACCCATCTTGTTCGTGTTTTCCATATATTCCTTTCCTCGCCGATTCTGCGGAGAATCTCCTGATTCCTTACCTTAACAGTCCACCTAATTTTCATCATTCTTCTGTAGCACCACATCTTAAATGCTTCGATTCTCATCTCTTCCGGTTTTCCTACAGTCCATGTTTGACTACCATACAATACTGTGCTCCGAACGCACATCCTTGGAAATTTCTTCCTCAAAATTAAGGCCCGTGTTTGATGCCAGTAGACTTCTCTTGGCCAGGAGAGCCCTTTTTACCAGCGTTACTTTGCTTTTTGTGTCGTGCTTGCTCCGTCCGTCATTGGTTATTGGCCTGCCTAGGTAGCAGAATTCCTTAACTTCATCTACTTCGTGATCATCAGTCCTGATGATATGTTATTCGCTGTTTTCATGTATGCTACTTCTCTTACTTTCGTCTTTGTTTGAATTACTCTCAATCCATATTCTATACTCATTAGATTGTTCATTCCACTCAGCAGATCACCTAATTCTTCTTCACTTTGACTCAGGACGGCAATGTCCTCAGCGAATCCTATCATTGACTTCCTTTCACTTTGAATTTTAATTCCACTGCTGAACCTCTCTTTTATTTCCGTCATTGCTTTTTCGATGTTTAGATTGAACAGTAGGTCTTCAACTCTTACTTTTTCCTGTTGGCTGTTGTACATACTGCATACTACCATTCTCTCCCGATAACTTACTCTTTTTCCCCAAAATTTCTAACATCTGGGCCGGCCGGTGTGGCCGAGTGGTTCTAGGCGCTTCAGTTTGGAACCGCGCGATCGGTACGGTCGCAGGTTCGAATCCTGCCTCGGGCATGGATGTGTGTGGTGTCCTTAGGTTAGTTAGGTTTAAGTAGTTCTAAGGTCTAGGCGACTGATGACCTCAGATGTTAAGTCACATAGTGCTCAGAGCCATTTGAACCATTTTGCAACTTCTGGTACCATTCGACATTGTCGAATCCTTTTTCCAGGTCAACAAATCCTTTGAATGTTCGTCTGTTTTTCTTGAGCCTTGCTTCCATTATCAACCACAACGACAAAACTACCTCTCTTGTGCCTTTACCTTTCCTAACGCCAGAGTGATCGTAAAATGCCCACGTAAAATCCTTTGAGGCGTAAACGTAGCACGAAGAGATTTGATGTAAAGTTTTTCTGTTATCATCTAGGAACAATATGCCGTAGGACATGTAAAATGTTTTTTCACATAAAATTCGGCCTGAGGTGTAAAATTATTTTTGCGTTATTTTGGTTTTACATTCGTAAACTGTCTGAAGTCTGCTGATCAATACATCTCTTTTCATATGAGTGACATGCAGCAGGGTAAAGAAAGGAACCAGAGGAAGAATGCTCCTAATGGGGCTCACACAATAAGAATAAGCTCCTGTTTATTTAACAGACTGACTGAAAAATGGGGTCCCAGCTGCCGCGTTCTATCTTCCGCCGCACTCTTAAAAATTTTCCTAAAAATGTTGACATACGAACATATTCGCGCTTTTTTATTGTTGAGGAAGAAGAAGAAGACAAAGAGAGAGAAAAGCAATAAACGCTGGAAGGTAGTATACAATGGTTGTGTTATAGAAAGAGCGAAGAAAAAAAGACTTGTATTGAAGTACGGAGAAAATCTCCAAGAAATCTTGATACCGATGATTCTCATAGTAGATACACTCAAAGCCAAAATGATTGTCGATCACATGGACACGCTTTGAGCCATTGTTTTGTGTACAGCAAATAGCAATTCTCAGGAGGAGAGTTGTCCACACCGCGAAATCAGTTTTGTGACTCATTTAGTATACCAAGACAAAGCAGTATAGTTGAGATGACTTATGACAGCCAGTCGCTACTCCTGCAAGCTAGACTTCCCTCCAGAAACAGATGTCTAACGGTACACCCACATACCAGGCGGACCAAGTCCGCCAGTAAATTCCACCCGTCATCTAGAGACGGCGCTAGCAGAGAACAGTATGTGTTTAACATAAAGCATTACGCGCACCAAATAGTGCGGAGCCTTACCAGGATGTAAGCCGTGCTCCATGGCTTAAGCGGCTTGGTTCCAGCGAGAGGCAGTCCGAGTTACAGTTACAGACGCACTCAATTCATTGCACTTCACCTGTCCGAAGAAGAAGGCGCAACGCATCGAAAAAACACGACACCGCCACAGCAGTGTCTACACTGAGAAGTAGTGTTCACTGATTGAAGTCTCAGATCAGGATTGGCACAGGGTAGGACTACTAGAGAACCACATCCTGAAGGTGCGTGTGTTACTGTCTGAGTGAGTGTTCTGGAATTAGAATTTGTAGCTATTTTAGTAGCTGTGTTTTATATGTATGTCGTTGGTTCGGGAGAGCGCGCCCTGTTCACCCTGACATATCAGCGGCATTTCGGGGTTTGTTGACAGCATACGAGTGAAGATACAAGACCGATAACAGACAAATCTGAACTCTCATCCATTCACCACTTATAATTGTCAAATCTGGGAAATATGATGGTATTTACGTACAAAAACATGTCGGTGAGAGAAACATTATTTCGTACCACTTCTCATTCTAGGGTCGCATAAATAGTACTGCGACTTTTTCGTGTTATGACCAAGTCATCATCGTACAGTGCCTTTAAAAAATGGAGTAGAAAGCTAGTAAAGTCGATTAAACGTTACGCTGCTGCATGCAACAGTATGTACTGATTTCATAGCATAGCAACTCTTCCAGCGAACTAGCCGGCAGCGCACATGCAATGTGAATACATCTGCACTCTGATCGTTGCAACTGAAGGTTACGGTTAATATAAATATTAAGTTAAGAAATGTTACATTGCAAACATAAGGTTAAACATACGTAGAATTTAAAATCGATTTTCAGAGAAACTCTTCTCAATGTGGAACTAGGAATACATTTCTTAACTACTGGTTTAAGAAAGTGGTAGTTGATGATCACAAGTCTGACGTATTGTCTGTTGGATTTTGTCTCGGGATCTTCTACCGACGTTTATTTTTGATGATTTTACTAACGTTCTCCGTATGTTACTTGGAACAGTCGTTCGGTACAGCATTGGAATCCAGAATCACATGTGTACACGAACAAGCTATACTGAAACAATTGAAAAATGAAGTTACTACTAGACAAGAGAAAGCCAGCAATAAAAGGAACCCAAATACTGTTGCTAGCGGTCCAGAGGATAAGACTACATTACCTGATCAAAAGTATCAGAACACACATATGTAAAGCCGAACTGACTACTAGATGTTACGAGATGTAGGCCCGCCAGCATAAAAAGGAGACAGGGTGTGTTGTGTTGTCAGTACAGAAGCGGCAAAAGCAAAATGAACCGGTCAGAGTACCTCAGTTATTTCGATCATAGACTAGTGATTGGATGTCTTAAGTAACAGATGCATGAGGGACATAAGACAAACCGTCGTCAACTGTTGATGACGTTACTCGGAAGTAACAATCAGTTAAGCCGAGACCTTGCAGACGTCATGTAATGACATACATGGAGCATCGAGCATAGCAGAGGCCGGTTGTAAAAGATAGCACGAAATTAGTGAAAGGAATCGCTCCCGATTTCGAAAGAACTACCAGCAGTCCAGCTACCAGTGTGTGTGTGTGTGTGTGTGTGTGTGTGTGCTTATGGATCTAAGAAGAATGGAATAGACTGGTAGAGCAGCTCCTCATAAGCGGCACATTTCCGTAGTCACTGATAAGCGATCATACGTACCGCCGACACTGGAGTACATGGGACTGTGTTACAGTGTGAGTTACGTTTTCCGTAGTTAGGGTGTGATCTTACTTATTACGTTAGTGAAAAAGCTATACGCGGAAGGATAAAAACATTTTACAGCATTGTGTACCACGTACAGTAGGACAGTTCGGAGACGAATATTGCATCAGCATGATAATCCACTCTGTCATAAAGCTGGAACGGTAAACCAATTGTTGATGGACAGTAACATTACTGAAAATAACTTGCCTCTCCAGAGTCCTGACCTGAACCGAATGCAACACCTTTGGGATGAGTCAGAACGTTGATCTCGCACCAGACCCGAGTGTCCAACACGACTATCTTCTCTTGGTTTGGCTCTTGAGGAAGAATGGGCTTCATTTCCTCCACAGACATTCGGAAGTCACACTGAAAGTGTCCCAAGCGGAGTTCACAGCGTCGTGAAGGCGAACACACCCTATATTAATGTCCAGTAATACGTGCTAGTATATTTTTGATCGGACAGTGTATTTACTCACACTATAAACGGCTACTCCAAGTACGCGCAGCAAGCAGAAAGGCAGGGAGCACACTGCAACGGACTGGAGACAAGTCCTCCTCCACCACGTCAGATCAGTTGGCATGATCCCATAGATTCCGGAAAGGGATAAAGCTTCCCGATCAGCGACAACGTACTACCATGTTTAGAACATATACGTCGCGTTGTGGCGGATCAAAATTATTGAATCTGTTTTCGTGTCGTCGCGATTTAATTTTATCGTTTCAATTATTGTAATAGCAGACAAAGAAGTAAGGTAAATCAAGGAAAAGGATGTTGTACTTATCCTTTCATTGTAAATTTGGAAATTTGTGGTAACGTGTTATGGGACCAATCTGCTGAGGTCATCGCTCCCTAAGCTTACATACCATTTAATCTAACTTAAACTTACGCTAAGGACGACACACATACCCATCCCCGAGGGAGGACTCGAACCTCCGACGGGGGGAGCAGCGGGGACCGTGAGAAGATGCCTCAGACCGCGCGGCTATCCCTCGCGGCAATACTTTCATTGTAACTGAAGTTTATGTTGATACTGCCTCCATCCAAGCAAGTATTCGTACAGAAACGGCAAAGATCATCCACGCATTGTTGCCCAACAGCAGAGCTTGAGCGCTCAAGAGACCATCCTGCGCGAGAGGGCTTCTAGAAGAGCGACCGACGACCACGAGATTCCCTATTTTAATTGTTAAGAAGTAATAGTAGCGCCCTACATCTGTCTCACACTCTAAGTTAGTTGAGGGTCTGCCGTGAGTGTAATTTCTTGAGTATAGAGCATAGAGAGTATAGAGTAGGTA
The DNA here is from genome assembly GCF_023864275.1 of Schistocerca cancellata. NCBI lineage: Eukaryota > Metazoa > Arthropoda > Insecta > Orthoptera > Acrididae > Schistocerca > Schistocerca cancellata. The sequence goes on from NC_064627.1 coordinate 267,562,287, forward strand.
GCAACATTGCGTATGTAATAGCTTATCGAGCATTATTCCAGAAACTTTTCTTGATCAGTGAATCAAGCACAGAAACACACGAATCGGAGGTGAATTATTATAGACAGCGTATTTTGCCCGTAATTATTGTTAGAGACTTAACCATTGAGACCACATTCCCTAGTCGAATAATTTCAGAGTGGAGATTTTAACTACTGCTATTATTTCTGCAGTAAAAGTGATGGCTAACAATTTCATTTAGGATCATCATCTGGGCACTCGACAGGCCAATACCTGAGGAGGATGATATTTTGGGAATCGGAAGTTGTGATGGCATCTAGGATTTATTTCCAGATTTTTTCTATTGTTCATCTCGCTTAGTGTGGGGCTATTAGTTTTTGTAGGCACTCATTCACAATCGACGTTTAGTCATTGTAAAGCATTTACATTTATAAATTAAGAAAACGAAACCTTCATTAGTTAAAAATTAATTTTAGTTCCGGAGTTACCATTCACCCACGACGAACCTTCAGTAATTAACTGTAGAACAGAAAACACTTCAAACAGTTGTGACATTTAGCAAGTAGCCCAAGCACGCTCTAGTCAGCAATAAGTTCTAGACAACTGAATTGAGAATAATTAAAACCAAAGGCTCAAGACAGTAAAGCAATTTCGTAAGAGGTCGCCACTGAAATATTGCGATTAATTAAATGCTAGTTGGTCAAAGTATTTCTAAAAGATTTAGTAAAAGAATGAAGTGATTACATAAAGATAATACTAAGCATTTGTTAGCAGCGAAACGAATAATTAGAGATGGTCCCTGAAGAAGGTTATTTAAGTTGTCTTAGTAACAGTTTGTATCTCTGGATTTTGATGTCAGATTCTATTACGAAAATACTTGAATTTTGGCACTTTTGGGATTTGTACAGGGTTGTAGTCTATCCCCGATGTTATTCAATCTGTATATTGAGCAAGCGGTAAAGGAAACAAAAGAAAAATTTGGAGTAGGAATTAAAATCCATGGATAAGAACTAAAAACTTTGAGGTTCGCCGATGACTGTAATTCTGTCAGAGACAGCAAAGGACCTGGAAGAGCAGCTGAACGGAATGGACAGTGTCTTGAAAGAACGATATAAGATGAACATCAACAAAAGCAAAACGAGGATAATGGAATGTAGTCTAATTAAATCGGGTGATGCTGAGAGAATTAGATTAGGAAATGAGACGCTTAAAGTAGTAAATGAGTTTTGTTATTTGGGAAGCAAAATAACTGATGATGGTCGAAGTAAAGAGGATATAAAATGTAGATTGGCAATGGCAAGGAAAGCGTTTCTGAAGAAGAGAAATTTGTTAACATCGAGTATAGATTGTCAGGAAGTCGTTTCTGAAAGTATTTGTATGGAGTGTAGTCATGTATGGAAGTGAAACTTGGACGATAAATAGATTGGACAAGAAGAGAATAGAAGCTTTCGAAATGTGGTGCTACAGAAGAATGCTGAAGATTAGATGGGTAGATCACATAACTAATGAGGAGGTATTGAACAGCATTGGAGAGAAGAGCAATTTGTGGCACAACTTGACTAGAAGAAGGGATCGGTTGGTAGGGCATATTCTGAGGCATCAAGGGATCACCAATTTAGTATTGGAGGGCAGCGTGGAGGGTAAAAATCGTAGAGGGAGACCAAGAGATGAATACACTAAACAGATTCATAAGGGTGTAGGTTGCAGTAGGTACTGGGAGATGAAAAAGCTTGCACAGGATGGGGTAGCATGGAGAGCTGCATCAAACCAGTCTCTGGACTGAAGACCACAACAACAAGTAATTGATGGTATGTAAATGTCTTTAACTATCGAGACATTGAAGAGCCTATATTAATGCGAGAACTGTTAACTAGTGTTGTTTAAACAAAGGGAGTGTAATTGAAGCAACGTGTCAATACCCAACATGGTTTACTGCTAACAGATTGTGCTAAGGAACAGTTACAGAAATTTACTACTGAAAAATCTCCTGATAAGGTAATGGAAGGCTGTCAAGATGAAGTATCGGGGCGAAGTGTCCAATGCGGTGATTTTACTCACAGGACAACGCCACAGCTGTTTCTGCATAGAATACAGCCACACATTTTGCTGTTTTTTCCTACGAAATTTTGCCTCACTCCCGTATTCGGCTGACAGGACACAGAGTGACATCTTCCCTTGGATGAAAGAACCATTACATAGCTGTTACTTTCAGAATGACTAGATGACTTTTGAAGTGGAACATTTCGCGATAGACAACGATACAGATTTCTACAACAAAGGTCTCCATCAAGCCATCCGTCGTTGAGAAAAAAATGTGACACATTGAAAAGTTGAATATGTGGCGAAAAACAAATACCGTCGGTAAGCATCATGATCGCAGTTTCTTTTTTTTTCGAGTTGATACGCAATTCCATGTGTGAGAAAGACGTTTATATCCGTCCACAAGCTGCTCATTCTCAGTGGGTTCTGTAACGTTACGCGTAAGGAGGCAAGCTACTCGGCCGCCCAGTATTGGTACAAGGTAAGACGAAATTATTGTGTGGCTGAACGCTAGTGGGCCCAGGGCTCAGAGCGCGCCTAAGCGGGTCAGGCTAGGTGAGCGGTTTAGGGAATCTAGGTACAAAGACGACCAGCTTCGACAGCCGGATATGGGTAAATCCCACAGTTCGGAATTTGAAGAGCTGTTGCTCACATAGCCTCTGTGTGGGAGATAATGCTCTAAGAAGTGTCAGTGTAAGAACAGGCGAAATATGACCTCTACAGCTCTTCAAGAATCCGTAACAAATTCACAATCAAGCATTAAAGCAAATCTGAATACTTCTGCGATCTTAGAACAGTGAGGAGCAGACAATAACACAATAATATTTCAGTATCTTCAAGACTACACAAGTTAATATTTCATAGCGAATAAACTTTTTCTCAAGAAATCTCTGAGTTAACAACTTTTAAACGCTTCATGCGATTTCAGCAAGTGGTATCTCAGATGATAGCACTGCACTATAGCTATCATATCTAAAGCTACATATCTGTATCTGTTTTATTTCTTAATTTCTTATCTGTTCACTATGCAAATGTTTGTAGTAACATCGTATCCTCCGCAACTTCACAGCCAATGAATACAACATGAATATCTCATATTTTGTCATACGTTTGCATTTATTTAATGAACAGTTTACTGTTTTGCCAGTAACATTATTTAAATTTTAATTACAATTTATAATAAATCAATGTAATTTTCTAAGTGGCCAACCGCATGTGTTGGCTGACACCACCATCTTTGTAAAGGAGTATCGAAAAACACTTCTGAGAAGCAAGCCTAAATAGTTGTTTAAACCATGTTTAACGATAATAGGCGGCCATTTATCGTGAGAGCACTTGCGCGAGAATACTGGCTTATTTATTTATGAAGAAATTTATGTATATTTATTGTGAATGGTCTGAGTGGAAACAAATGTTTGTAACATTTCTTTATTTAAATATTGTTGTTATACTTGAGTCTGGAAAGTGGCCACGTTGAGTCAAATCATGTCGTTAGAACTTAAGAACGATATATTTTTGGTGGGGATGGCCTTCAGCCAAAGGGAAAGCATTACAGGAGTCAAGTGGAGACTAGGACTTATCGAGTGAAGAGCTCAAGGGAGCGACTCTGGACACTTACGTTCGTTCTTGTAGCAGGCAAACCTGCCTGTGATAATGAGTATTACTCGACTGTGGAAGTGTTCGATTCTGGGCGGCGAACTTCTGTGTATCTTATTAACTCGTGAATGTAGCAAATGCATAGACTATTTGACTGCAGGATCACAACTACAGGTTACTATTTGCAGCTCGAGCCTACGTCTCCATCGAGCTGTTGTTTTTAAACAGAGTCGTGGATTGCCCAGGTTCCTAAAGTACCAGTAACCACGGGTAAAGACGTAACTGGTTTGCTCATAGGGGATGCTGTTCAGAAGAGCAAGTACGCCAGCAGTAACCGTTAGATATCGTTGCAGTTCAAGGGATATATCTGTCCGTAACATTCTGTGACTTGTAGCTAATGGGAATAACGAGTTTCAGTGTTATATTGCCATTAGTTAATGTTCCTTCCGTTAGATGGTGCCTCTTACCAGTCAAGATGATCTGTTCTCGGCCAGTTATTACGTTTTTCTTTGGAAACTGGTGAGTCGGAATATATGACAGTCCTTACACTGAAGATAAAGTGACTTTCTGAATTATATTGCAGTCTGCACATGATTTGCTCGGAAAGGATTACAGTATTTGCTCAGTAACAGTAGCCCAGATGTTGTTGTCAAACTAACAAGTAAGATGGTGTCGATACAGCGTAGCGAAACAGAAAGGATGACGAAATGAAGAAGGACGAGTACATAACGGCGGCCGGCCGTTGTGGCCGAGCGGTTCTAGGCTCTTCAGTCTGGAACCGCGCAACCGCTACGGTCGCAGGTTCGAATCCTGCCTCGGGCATGGATGTGTGTGATGTCCTTAGGTTAGTTAGGTTTGAGTAGTTTCTAGGGGACTGATGACCTTAAGTCCCATAAAGCTCAGAGCTATTTGAACCATTTTTGAACATAACGGCGTAAGGAGAGAAACGTCATGGTCCTCAGTATGTTCCACGAACATACGTTTCAAGAAGTAAAGTAGAAGAATACCATCCTGGAAAATCCAAGTGTTGTCATGGATTACAACGAGATTCGCAATTGCAAAACTACCTAACGGCCAGGAACAGAATGAAAAAAATGTTGTCAGAAGACTTTTCGCCTTTTATTGGGCTGTGGAAGTGGTATCTGAACAGTGAGGAAAAGGAGGTGGGCATCTGGAGGGAGTCTGAAGTGAAAGAGTGGAACAAACTGTATTCTTATACCATCAAACTCTCAGTGCATAAGGATTAAGGGCTGTCAGGCCACCTGCCAGTCTAGGTAATCATAGCGGGCAGAGCAATAGGAAGTGAGAGACGACAGTTCAAGTCTGGATCAGCCGGTGGCCGCTCATGAAGAGCGGGACCAAAGAGAGGTGTCACTAATCCGCGTCTTGCATGCTCCCTATTGGCTCACAATGGTGGCGTGTGGGCTGGTTTTGTCAGCTGATTACAAGACATAACAGCCTGTCTTGAGTCCTCAGTTTCACCTGGAAGATAGGCCGGAAAGATCATGTGCTGAAAGCATGATTGAAAAACGAGACAAAAATTCGAAATAAAATTTTGTACCAAGACCCTAAAATATTCCCAAACTGGGTAGGTCTCTAGCACAGGACGTTGCATACTGCAGGTATAAACGCTATCTAATCGAAAGAGTCTGGACATCTATTAGTGGACATTAGTACGGGATGAGACGATCTCTGTCGCTTTCAGAGAAGGTATCGCTGCCGCGCCTGTTCTTCTCCGCTAGGTGGCGCGAGGGGCTGCGAGAAGCCTTCAAGAGCGGTAGAAGAAACCGTCTCGTGGCAGCTGGCTTCCGGGGCGCATGTGTGAGGTTGTGGGAAATGCGTCTGAAGTTGGTTCGTTGATTGTCAGGAAGAGCTCCGGATATACCCCACGACATAAGAATTATGCCGGTGAAATCGTATGGACTTGCTGAAGTGTGCTCCGGAGCAGTAAAGCAGAGTTGTGCCTTGGCTCGAAGTGTGCATCAGTGCTTGGGAGGAGCGTCTAAGTAATCACTAGATTGCAACCGGAGTGATGCGGCTTGGTAAAGTGTTGTTCTGTGCTGTCAGAACCACAAGTTGGCTGCGGCACGGAAGAAGGTGCTGATCCTCTGTTTAAAATTTCTACAGAGAACTTTGTGGTAACCGAAACGAAGGAGTTCTTACATAATTGGATTTTGTGGTGAGAATTCGTTCTTGTAATCTCACGGTAACGAATAAGTTATGCCTGTTTACTACTCACTGTAAATGGCGTCTGTAGCGCTGGTTGGTTGTGTAGTGAGAACTAAGTTTTGTAATTTTAGTGCATTTTTTTAGGAGGCGTTGTCTTCGTCCTTGTAAACTGCCTTAAAGCAAAAACACCGTTATGTTCAGCTATGAAATTTCAAATCTGTTATTCGGTACTTAAGGTTTTAAGCGAAATTTTACTTTGTGTTCATATTTAGTAGAGCAGCCGTCCCTTTTGGACTTTTATTATTTTAATAAATTAGTTAACTGAAATAAATACTAGCCAAGGTAGTTCCCGTTTTTTTAAATTTTTGAATCAGCTGGTAAAATAAAAAAATAAAATAAAAGCCATACAGTTAGCATGAGCGTTAACTTCATTTAAGTAACTGTTGTTCCGTAAAATTTTTGTAGTGTGCAAGAGTGTAAATGGTATCTTATTTCTGCTTTAGACTAACTGCTGTTTCAAGATTTTTCCAGTGTTACCTTGCAGAGGGGTGGCCTCTGTCAGCGTAATGTTTACGGGGCTTACTGTACCCGCTCGTGATTAATGTGAATACTGATTTGAATTGAAGAATATTTTGATTAGTTGTTGTAAATCTTTAATTACAATAAAATCACAGTTTGTAAGACATATGGCCTCCGGAGATCAGTTAGCTTATAACGTGAAAGTTAATTGTCCTTCCTACTCTCCCTGTATTATTTCCCTTTTTCTTAAATGTCTGCTTGTGATGTTTAAATACTTTCTACCTGACATTTTCCTGTAAGAGTAAGTTCTAAAGCTTGTGCTAGTAGAGACTGTGTGTCCAGCCTTCACGTTTATGAAAGCTTATAAGCACTCTTTATTGTTGCAAAAATTTTCTTTAAAGTGTGTTATGTAGCACTGCGTACTCGCACTGAAACGGAGTACGGCATCTGTTAAGAAAGCACACCTCTCAGCAAAGGCAGTGCTATTCAGATAGTGTTCGAGAGGACGTGCAGTTGTTTGTCCACTAAGATTAATATTTAAGCTGAGATAATTAATCATAACGTTATATATTTATTAAATTAAATTGTTGTTAAATTATAGTGAATTATAGTGAAATATGAAGCTATACTTGGTAAAACTGAAATATGCACGTGAAAATGACAATAAGTGTGTAACAAAGTGGCAAAACTGTCACCACAGCATACCTGTAATAATGGTGCTTCATCTTATGTAAGCACAGATATATTTTCGTCAAATTCTGCCTTACCACTTGCAATTGTCCCACTTGTATCTGTGTAGTCACCAGAAAATAATTTTTTGTATTTATACAGTGATCTCCAACAGTATAAACACGTAAATGAGTGTACAAATACCTGACGATGGGCGCAAGCCCGAAACCGGTCGTGTGACAAATGAATAACCTTTTATTGTGAGTGGTAGCGGATATTTTTCTACACCCGATAAAGGAACAGTCACGGAGTTCGACAGCATCCACTATGGATAAAATTCATTTAATATTTACTCTTCCAGAAAAAAGTACCTTCTATTCGAAAGCATACTGAACTGCTCCCACTAATTTCTCGGGTCTTTTCCTTCCTAAAGAATTTTTTAATTTTGATCAAACAAATTCATAGGTGGAGCAGTAGATACTCGTAACGGATGCAGTGCCGGCAGGACAAGAAATGAGGCACTAATAAATTAGTTGTAAGTACGGGTTAGTATGTGCCCGCCTGGTTAGCCGCGCAGTCTACCGCGCTGCTTCTCGAACGGGAAGACGTGCCGGTCCCCAGCACAGATTCGGATTTGTGTCGAGGTCCGGTGTGTCGGCGAGACTGGATGGTTTTGAAGGTCTAATCTAAAAGCCGTAAATTCAACTAAATACCTAGGTATTAAAATTTTGAACAATTTAAATTGGAAGGAACACATAAAATGTTGTGGGGAAGGCTAACCAAAGACTGCGTTTCATTGGCAGGACACTTAGAAAATGTAACAGACCTACTAAGGACTACGCTTGTCTGTCCTCTTTTAGAATGCTGCTGGGCGGTGTGGGATCCTTACCAGACAGGACTGACTGAGTACATCGAAAAAGTTCAAAGAAAGACAGCACGTTTTGTATTATCGCGAAATATGGGAGAGAGCGTCACTGAAATGATACAGAATTTGGGAAGGACATCATTAAAAGAAAGGCGTTTTTCGTTGCGACAGAATCTTCTCACGAAATTCCAATCATCAACTTTCTCCTCCGAATGCGAAAATATTTTGTTGACACCGACTTACATAGGGAGGAACGATCACAAAGATAAAATAAGAGAAATCAGAGCTCGTACGAAAAGATGTAGGTTTTCGTTCTTTCTGTGCGCTATACGAGATTGGAATAATAGAGAATCGTGAAAGTGGTTCGATGAACCCTCTGCCAGGCACTTAAATGTGATTTGCAGAGTATTCATGTAGATGTAGAAGGCGGCTTTTCATCTGCCTCGGTGAATGCGGGCTGGTTCCCCTTATTTCGCCTCAGTTATACTATGTAGGCGATTGCTGCGTAAACACTGTCTCCACGTACACATACACCATAATTACACTACCACGCAAACATTGGGGCTACACTCGTCTGGCGCGAGACTTTCCCAGGGGGAGGGGGGGGGGGGTGTCCACTGGGGGCCGAACCGCACAATAACCCTGGGTTCGGTGTGGGGCGGCGGTGGGGTGGGTGGACTGCTGTGCCTGTAGTGGGGTTTTGGACCACTGGGGGCTACGGCGGAACGAAGCCTCTTCGTCGTTTCCAGGTCCCCGCTCCAATACACACAGGGGTTAGTGATTTGAATAAATTAATCATATGAATTTAAATTGAATTATTTAATGGTCAATACGAAAAAATCCCAAAAACTCAGTAAAATCCATAAGTACCAAATACTATCAACTGGATTTTTTTTTAGGACTACACGAGTTTTTGTCAACTGTGCGCTAGGCAGACGAACCTTGCATCGTGGGCCTGAGTCCACGGATGAGCTCCGCCGGCGGGGGCGGGTGCGGCCGGTGCCTGAGGTGGCTGTGGTACAGCTCCAGCATGGGCTGCGGCACGGCGGGGAGCGCGGGCCGCCCTCTGGCCGCTGTTGGCGACCATCCCCTGTCCGTCTCCCTTTGCCTGCCCTCCGCCGCAGTGCGCCACACCCACCAGCAGCTGCACGCCAGCGACACGGCCGCTGCGGGAAACACCAGCACCCAGCGTCGCCACATCGACACTGCAACAGCAGTAGGTCCAGCTGTCGTTACCGCAAGTCTTCCGAACAACTTCAGATTCTCTTTGCGCACCAGGAACGCTAGTAAATACACTGACGGAAAAAAGTCGCAACAGGCAAGAAGAAATTGTGCGACGTGAACGAAACTTTGCAAGGTCTCTGTTGGATTCCTTCCATGTTAATTTCTTAAATCTGTTGTCATTTACGGCATACATTCCACTTCTAAATTTACTGTGGTGTTTCTGACTATCTGGGAGGAGACTGAGCAGTGGAACGTGTTACTGTTACACATAAACAAGAACGATCTGTCGCACTACTACACTTTAAAACACAGTTTATATGTAATTCATGTCACACAGTTTCATACGGAACCTACATCCGCTTTCTTTTATATAATGTATATGATAAGATACTGTCATCCCCCTTCTGTATGAAAGGGTGAATGAACAAATCTATTTCTAGTTGCATGCTTGATGGTAGCAGACAAGCCTGTCTGCTAGAGAACAGTAGAACCAACGTCAGAACAGGTAGCTACTCTTTCTAAAATCAGAGAGGTTTCTATTCTTAGTATGGTCCGGCCCGTCTCTTGTCATGTTGCTATAGGAAGCTGCCTCCCTGGTTCAAAATGGTTCAAATGGCTCTGAGCACTATGGGACTTAACATCTATGGTCATCAGTCCCCTAGAACTTAGAACTACTTAAACCTAACTAACCTAAGGACAGCACACAACACCCAGCCATCACGAGGCAGAGAAAATCCCTGACCCCGCCGGGAATCGAACCCGGTAACCCGAGCGTGGGAAGCGAGAACGCTACCGCACGACCAGGAGATGCGGGCTGCCTCCCTGGTCACTTCCGTTTGTATCGGTGAAGCACCCTGTGTAGGGGCCCAGGCAGTCTCTCTGCGGTGAACGTCTGAAGTGGTAAGATCTCCGGCTCAGCGCGTCTCTGCTAAGTCCGCACGATAATGGATTTCTTAAGTTCAGCCTAACTGAAAATTTAATCACTTTTATTTCAGGTCTAGATCTAAAATATGTTATCTTAAATTGCAACGCAGTGTAATTCGAGTGTGAAGTTCAGAATATCTTCCAGTAGTAGCTTTGTCACTACTTTGTGAGTAAAGTGGAACCACGTGTTGAGGATCCATAACTAACTAAGATCGTCAATCTTAAAAGCGAATGTGTGTGAGATTATAACGTCTCATCTTGTCAATATTTTTCAATATAGCAACTCTTCTTTATGTTTAACCCACGTGGGGTGTACTTTGTGAGACTAGTACCATATATAGTTGTTTGAGCAATCAGGTTAATAGTAAGACGATAGTAACCAGTTCGAGGTTTCGATGTAATTAATTTTAATTATCAAAATTATTACGGAGTTACACTCTTTGTGTAAACCAAGTTGACCACGTGAAGCATGTGGTGTAATCATCAAAGTAGCCTCAGCTATTCTTTCCGGGAAGATTTCACAGACAATTAGTATGAATTTAGTATACCACACGGTAATTTCATGACGGACAGGAGAGCGCTACGACCGTAACTCCTTTGGGTGAAAATGGAATCGGTTGGTTGTGGTTAATTTCCTCTTGCATATGTTTCAACGTTCTTAGTGTGTTATTTTATGAATGCAGTGCTGTATGCAGTCTCCCAATCTTGGCTCCATATTTGATGCGTTCCGTAAGATTACAAACTCATTTTCACAATCCTAAATAAGGCACCAGTTTAGTTATGAATCAAGTTTAATATGCTGAAATTTTAACGGAACAATGATCAATGTTAATATATATATCACCGGTTGTCGTAAGATGACTATTAAAAGATTATAATTAATGTTAGTCTGGTTGGGAATTTGGTAAGCTAGACTGGATACCTGGTGAAACATTTGCTCAGTAATGCAAGATTAACTTCCCCAGATAGCTCACAGCTTTTAACCCGCTTTTATTGTCTTTAATATCAGCACCGCTTTGAGAACAAATTAATGCATCAACATTACAAGTTGGTAGGCATGTTTCTACGTCTGAAAGATGATGATTATTCACATTTCGCGCCAGTCGCATAAGGATGGTACTACTAGCGCCACTATGATGATGAAAATAGGGTTTGTTTCAAATACGCGCTGTAACGGTCGTGAGCGTTCGTTATCTTTGAGGTTGGACTTTGTGAGTTGCTGTTAGTCAATAATGCCTCTAAGGCGACAAAGACACCATTGTCAGTATCTAATTGAGTGAACGAGTTCGTGTAATACAGCTACGAGAAGCTGGACGTAGCTTCTGCGATACTGCAGAAAGATTAGGCAGGAATGAGCCTCTGGACATGACTGCTGGCAGCGGTGGTCACAATGTACACTAGCAACATGGCCGGGCTCTCGACGGCCACGTGGCACTGCCAAGACGGACGACCATCGTCCTGCTTCTAAAACAGCAATATGAATAGCATTTGGCACCACATTGATGCAACGAACTGTTACAAATCGGTTAGGCGAGAGTGGGGCGCTCTGAACCACGGGGCACGATGAATCAGGTAGCATAATTTCAGTATAAGGTGATAAATTGTTTTTTCGTCTGTGCATATGTTGTCAGTACTGCTCTACCAACTTCCATTTATTTTCTGCAGGATATAGTTCCCGCAAATAGTGTTGTACTAGTGATATGTTAGTTTCACGACAGTGAAGTAATTTTTGGAGACGTAGATAGATTGAATTTTGTTCAATCCTTTGTCACGAAATTTTAGAGAAAGTAAGTCATTGTAACAATATCGCTACTGTATTTTAATGATATAGATCTTCAAATATTAACAATGTTCATACATAACCTCACATGAGCTTTGTTTGAAATATGTTCTGTGGGGTACATTGAACCAAGCTCTCCCGGGGCTCAATGAGCCATGGTTCATTGTGCCCCAGGAGGAATCTTAATTGTCCAATACAAGCACTCTGTACTTTGTTTCCTTAGCATGGGTAAAAACATGTGTAGGTATTTAAGGCTTTTAAATTACAGACATTCAGCAGTCCTGTTTTGTATTATCAGGTTTGAAGATGGTTCATTCATACCGCAGGAAGACGGACAGAGATAAAATTGACCACGATGTCATGCAAGAAACTGTGCAGGATGTTCTTAATAAGGGCATGACAGTTCACCAAGCAGCTAAAGCTCTGTTTCGAATTTCTTCAAAAACTTGAAAGACGTTTACTGGAGATTCCCTACTTTCACTGATTGTACAAGGGTTTTCAATCGGGATGAAACCAGTACCTCACCTGTACCAGATAGGCTTCCAAAGGTAGTGGCACAAAAGGGAAGTGCTCCCCGACCTGCTACTGATGGTGTTTTTTTTATGGTTTTAGGGCGCAAAACTGCTAAGGTCATTAGCGCCCTGTCTGTGACTTAGGAAAACAGTAAAAAAACGAAAACGGAAACTAGCAGCAATGGGAACGAAAGTCATAAAATTGGAGAAACTAAAAGCAGAAGAAAGGCTTAAAAATTCACTACAGAAAGGGATTGGTTGTCCCAAAAAAAACTTCAAATGACTGACGTCATTTCACTGGCACGAATGAACTCTAGAACGCGATCGGCCGATCGCGTGTCATCTGCTAAAATTGACGATATATCAGGCGACAGCTGTAGACGGGCGCGTAACGGAGTAAAATAGGGGCACTCAATTAAAAGGTGTCTTACCGTCCACAACTGAGAGCAGTGGGGACAGAGTGGGGGAGGATCGCCGCTTAAAAGATGTCGATGGCTAAAAAGACAGTGCCCTATCCGGAGTCTAGTTAAAATTACCTCCTCCCGACGACGCGTTCGGGAGGAAGAGGTCCAAGCACAAGGAAGAGTTTTTACGTCCCGCAATTTATTTTGGGGAAGTGTCGACCAGTGCGCGCGCCATAAATGAACAACACGACGACATAAAACGCTCCGGAGATCGGCGACGGGAATCGATTGAATTGCTGGCCGAAGAAGAGAGACTGCAGCCTTGGCTGCAATATCGGCCGCCTCATTTCCGCAGATACCAACGTGTCCCGGGAGCCAGAGGAACGCCACCGAGACGCCCCCCAGGTGGAGCAAGCGCAGACAGTCCTTAATCCGGTGGACCAGAGGGTGCATAGGGTAAAGAGCTTGGAGACTGAGGAGAGAGCTGAGAGAATCGGAGCAGATAACGTACTGTATCCGCTGATGGCGGCGGATGTAGTGGACAGCCTGGAGAACAGCGTAAAGCTCCGCAGTATAGACCGAACACTGGTCGGGAAGCCGAAAGTGATTTGGGGTGTCGCCAACAACATAAGCACTCCCTACACCTAACGATGTTTTCGAGCCATCGATGTAAATAAATGTGGCTTCCGTCATTTGTGCACAGAGAGCAGCAAATGCCCGACGATAAACAAGTGAAGGGGTACCATCCTTGGGAAATCGACAAAGGTCACGGAGCAGGCAGATCCGGGGACGGAGCCAAGGCGGTGCTGTACCCCAAGTTGTCAAGAAGGTTTTAGGAAAGCGGAAGGAAAGAGAATGGAGCAGTTGACGGAAGCGGACTCCCGGTGGTAGTAGGGAGGAGGGGCGGCCTGCATACCCTACATCAAAGGAGGCGTTGAAAAATATGTCATGGGCTGGATTAGCAGGCATGGAAGACAGATGGCTGGCATAACGGCTCAGAAGGACTGCTCGCCGATTGGACAGTGGAGGTTCAGCAGTCTCAGCATAAAGGCTTTCCACAGGGCTGGTGTAAAAAGCTCCAGACACTAAACGTAATCCACGGTGGTGGATAGAGTCGAGACGCCGAAGAATAGACGGCCGAGCAGAGGAGTAGACTATGCTTCCATAGTCCAATTTCGAGCGCACTAAGGCGCGATAGAGGCGGAGAAGGACCACTCGGTCCGCTCCCCAGGAGGTACCACTCAGGACACGGAGGGTGTTGAGGGATCGCAGACAGCGAGCCGAAAGATACGAAATGTGGGAGGACCAGCATAGTTTTCTGTCAAACATAAGACCCAAGAATTTAGCGACGTCTGAAAACGGAAGGTTGACAGGTCCTAGATGTAAGGAGGGTGGAAGAAACTCCTTACGTCGCCAAAAATTAACACAAACGGTCTTACTGGGAGAAAAACGGAAGCCGGTTTCGATGCTCCAAGAGTGGAGGCGATCGAGACATCCTTGAAGACGTCGTTCAAGAAGGCTGGTCTGTTGAGAGCTGTAGTAGATCGCAAAATCGTCCACAAAGAGGGAGCCCGAGACATCAGGAAGGAGACAATCCATAATTGGATTGATGGCAATGGCAAACAGTACAACACTCAGCACGGAGCCCTGGGGTACCCCGTTTTCTTGGGAGAAAGTACGGGAGAGAGTAGTGTTCACCCGCACCCTAAATGTGCGCTCTGCCATAAATTCGCGAAGAAAAAGTGGCAGCCGACCTCGAAAGCCCCAAGAGAACAGTGTGCGGAGGATACTTGTCCTCCAACAGGTATCGTATGCTCTCTCCAGATCAAAAAATATTGCTACTGTTTGGCGTTTCCGGAGAAAATTATTCATGATATAAGTGGAGAGAGCAACTAGATGGTCAACTGCAGAACGATGCTTTCGGAATCCGCATTGGGCAGGTGTTAAAAGACTGCGGGATTCCAGCCACCAAGCTAAACGGTAATTCACCATACGCTCCAAAACCTTACAGACACTACTCGTGAGAGAAATGGGGCGATAGCTAGAGGGGAGATGTTTGTCCTTTCCAGGTTTCGGAATAGGAACGACGACAGCTGCCCGCCATCGTCGGGGAAAAGTACTGTCGGTCCAAATTCGATTATAAAGGCGAAGGAGGTAACGCAGACTATGGGTTGATAAATGCAGCAACATTTGGACGTGGATACCATCCGGTCCTGGGGCGGAGGAGCGAGAAGAAGAGAGTGCATGTTGGAGTTCCCGAATGGAGAAAACAGTATTGTAGCTTTCGCGATTTGGAGAGGAGAAAGCAAGAGGTCGCGCTTCCGCTGCACGTTTCTTCGGGAGAAACGCTGGCGGGTAATTGGAAGAGTTCGAAATCTCAGCAAAGTGCTGACCCAATGAGTTAGAAATTGCGACGGGGTCCACTAATGTATCATGCGCAACAGTGAGCCCAGAGACCGGGGAGAAACTAGGTGCGCCTGAGAACCGTCGAAGCCGACTCCAAACTTCCGAGGAGGGAGTGAAGGTGTTAAATGAGCTAATAAAGAATTTCCAGCTTGCCTTCTTGCTATCGCGGATGACGGGACGGCATCGCGCACGGAGCTGCTTATAGCGGATACAGTTGGCCAAAGTAGGATGGTGACGGAAAATGCGAAGAGCACGTCGCCGCTCACGTAGTGCGTCACGGCATGCCTCGTTCCACCAAGTAAACTGGGGGGCGCCGGGGCAATTCGGAGGTGCGTGGTATTGAACGTTCCGCAGCTGTAAGAATAACGTCGGTAATATGTGTGACCTCATCGTCGACGCTGGGAAAGCGACGGTCATCGAATGTCGCTAGAGACGAAAAAAGTGTCCAATCGGCTTGGGCAAACTTCCAGCGTCGCGGGCGCATATATGGCAGTTGAGGCTGCAGTCTGAGGACACATGGAAAGTGGTCACTCGAGTGTGTATCATCAAGGGCGAACCATTCGAAGCGCCGAGCTAGCGGAACAGTACCGACCGCAAGGTCCAAATGAGATAAATTTGTCGTGGAGGCAGACAAAAATGTGGGCACCCCAGTGTTGAGGCAAACTAGATCCGCTTGGTGGAAGACGTCTAGCAATATGGAGCCACGTGGACAAGGATGTGGAGATCCCCAAAGCGGGTGGTGGGCATTGAAGTCCCCAACCAGCAAATAGGGGGGTGGAAGCTGACCAAGAAGATGAAGGAGATCAGCTCGTGCCATTGGTGTGGACGATGGAATGTATACAGTACAAAGAGAGAACGTGTATCCGGAAAGGGAAAGACGGATGGTGACAGCTTGGAAGGAAGTGTTTAAAGGGATTGGGCGATAATGGAGAGTATCATGGAGAATAATCATGAGTCCTCCATGGGCTGGAGAGCCTTCAACAGAGGGGAGATCATATCGGATGGACTGAAAATGAGGGAGAACAAAGCGGTCATGGGGACGCAGCTTTGTTTCCTGAAGACAGAAGATGACCGGCGAGTAGCATCGTAAGAGGATCGACAATTCATCCCTATTGGCTCGAATGCCGTGGATATTCCAGTGGATAATGGACATGGGGTGAACAGAAAATGGAGGAATGTGACCAAAGTTGCTGTCAACTCAAAGACTGCTCGGAGCTAGCGACCGACAGCATGGAATGGCATTCAGCCGAAGGCAGAAGATCCAGATCCATAGGTTGGTCAGGAGCAGCTCCTGCCACCAGCGATCGGCCGGTTGACCGGCCACCAGCAGTGCGCCTCGGCGACACGGAAGACGGCCGAGGGCGATTTCCGCCAGGTGGTGCTGTAGATGGGACACGCCTTGGCGGAGAAGGAGAGGAACTGGGTTTCTTTGTAGCCTTCTTAGAAGTATGATGTTTAGATGAAGGAGGAACCGATGGTTGGGAAGTTGCGGTACGTAAAAACTCTTCACGAGTATGCTCTTTTTTGGAAGGCTTGGTGTCTGACTTTTGGGCTCGAGATTTAGCAGAACCCGATGAGGGGTGAGCCATAGAGTGGGCAGGCGAAAGTGGTGAGGTTGAACGGGCGATCTTTGCGCTGGCCGATCTGACGACCGTGGCACTAAAGGTGAGGTCGCAAGTCTGCGTGGCCGCCTCCTTTGTTGGCCGAGGAGAAGCAAGGACAGTGCTGTATTTTCCTGTCTGAGGCACAGTGGGCTGGCGACTGGCGAATAATTTTCGAGCAGCAAAGGTCGACACCTTTTCCTTCACTCTTATTTCCTGGATGAGCTTTTCGTCCTTAAAAACGGGGCAATCTCGAGAGGAAACAGCGTGGTCAGCCATACAGTTGATGCAGCGAGGGGATGGAGGTGGACAAGCACCCTCATGGGCATCCTTGCCACACGTAACACATTTGGCCGGATTGGAACAGGACTGGCTGGTGTGATTGAACCGCTGACACCGATAGCAACGCGTAGGGTTTGGGACGTAAGGGCGAACGGAAATTATCTCATAACCTGCTTTGATTTTCGATGGGAGTTGAACTTTGTCAAATGTCAAGAAGACAGTGCGGGTTGGAATGATGTTCGTGTCAGCCCTTTTCATAACTCTTTTTTTTTTTTTTTTTTTTGTGGTTTTAGGGCGCAAAACTTCTATGGTCATTAGCGCCCAGCCCGTGACTTAAGACAGTAAAAAACCGAAATTTAAAACCAGCAGCAAAGGGAACAAAGTCAGAAAATTGGAGAAACTAAAAATAGAAGACTGCTTAAAAATCCACTACAGGAAGGGGGTGATTGTCCCCAAAAAAGCTTCAAATGACTGACGTCATTTCACTGTCACTAATAAACTGTAGAACGCGGTCGGCGGAGCGCGTGTCATCTGCTAAAATCGACGATAGATCAGGCGATAGCTGTAGACGGGAGCGTAACGGATTAAAATAGGGGCATTCAATTAAAAGGTGTCTTACCGTCCACAGCTGAGAGCAGTGGGGACAGAGTGGGGGAGGATCGCCGCTTAAAAGATGTCGATGGCTAAAACGACAATGCCCTATCCGGAGTCTAGCTAAAATTACCTCCTCCCGACGACGCGTTCGGGAGGAAGAGGTCCAAGCGCAAGGAAGGGCTTTCACTTCCCGCAATTTATTACAGGGAAGTGCCGACCAATGGGCATGCCATAAGTGAGCAGCATGGCGACATAAATCGTTCCGAAGATCGGTGAAGGGAAGCGACTGAATAGCTGGCCGAGGAAGAGAGACTGCGACCTTGGCCGCTATATCGGCCGCCTCATTCCCACAGATACCAGCGTGTCCCGGGAGCCAGAGGAACGCCACCGAGACGCCCCTCAGGTGAAGCAAGCGCAGACAGTCCTGAATCCGGTGGACCAGAGGGTGCACAGGGTAAAGAGCTTGGAGACTGAGGAGAGAGCTGAGAGAATCTGAGCAGATAACGTACTGTATCCGCTGATGGCGGCGGATGTAGTGGACAGCCTGGAGAACAGCGTAAAGCTCCGCAGTATAAACCGAACACTGGTCGGGAAGCCGAAAGCGATTTGGGGTGTCGCCAACAATATAGGCACTCCCTACACCTAACGATGTTTTCGAGCCGTCGGTGTAAATAAATGTGGCGTCCGTCATTTCTGCACATAGAGCAGCAAATGCCCGACGATAAACAAGTGTAGGGGTACCATCTTTGGGAAATTGACAAAGGTCACGGAGCAGGCAGATCCGGGGACGGAGCCAAGGCGGTGCTGTACCCCAAGTTGTCAGGAAGGTTTTAGGAAAGCGGAAGGGAAGAGAATGGAGCAGTTGACGGAAGCGGACTCCCGGGGGTAGTAGGGAGGAGGGGCGGCCTGCATACCCTACATCAAAGGAGGCGTCGAAAAAAAGGTCGTGGGCTGGATTAGCAGGCATGGAAGACAGACGGCTAGCATAACGACTCAGGAGGACTGCTCGCCGATTGGACAGCGGAGGTTCAGCAGTCTCAGCATAAAGGCTTTCCACAGGGCTAGTGTAAAAAGCTCCAGACACTAAACGTAATCCACGGTGGTGGATAGAGTCGAGACGCCGAAGAATAGACGGCCGAGCAGAGGAGTAGACTATGCTTCCATAATCCAATTTCGAGCGCACTAAGGCGCGATAGAGGCGGAGAAGGACCACTCGGTCCGCTCCCCAGGAGGTACCATTCAGGACACGGAGGGTGTTAAGTGATCGCAGACAGCGAGCCGAAAGATAGGAAACGTGGGAGGACCAGCATAGTTTTCTGTCAAACATAAGACCCAAGAATTTAGCGACGTCTGAAAACGGAAGGTTGACAGGACCTAGATGTAAGGAGGGCGGAAGAAACTCCGTACGTCGCCAAAAATTGACACAAACGGTCTTACTGGGTGAAAAACGGAAGCCAGTTTCGATGCTCCACGAGTGGAGGCGATCGAGACATCCTTGAAGACGTCGTTCAAGAAGGCTGGTCCGTTGAGAGCTGTAGTAGATCGCAAAATCGTCCACAAAGAGGGAGCCCGAGACATCAGGAGGGAGACAATCCATAATTGGATTTATGGCGATGGCAAACAGTACAACACTCAGCACGGATCCCTGGGGTACCCCGTTTTCTTGGGAGAAAGTACGGGAGAGAGTAGTGTTCGCCCGCACCCGAAAAGTGCGCTCTGCCATAAATTCGCGAAGAAAAAGGGGCAGCCGGCCTCGAAAGCCCCAAGAGAACAGTGTGCGGAGGATGCCTGTCCTCCAACAGGTATCGTATGCTCTCTCCAGATCAAAAAATATTGCTACCGTTTGGCGTTGCCGGAGAAAATTGTTCATGATATAAGTGGAGAGAGCGACAAGATGGTCAACTGCAGAACGATGCTTCCGAAATCCGCATTGGGCTGGTGTTAAAAGGCTGCGGGATTCCAGCCACCAAGCTAAACGGTAATTCACCATACGCTCCAAAACCTTACAGACACTACTCGTGAGAGAAATGGGGCGATAGCTAGAGGGGAGATGTTTGTCCTTTCCAGGTTTCGGAACGGGAACGACAATAGCTTCCCGCCACCGTCTGGGAAAGGTGCTGCCGGTCCAAATTCGATTATAAAGGCGAAGGAGGTAACGCAGACTATGGGTGGATAAATGCAGCAACATTTGGACATGGATACCATCCGGTCCTGGGGCGGAGGAGCGAGAAGATGAGAGGGCATGTTGGAGTTCCCGCATGGAGAAAACAGTATTGTAGCTTTCGTGATTTTGGGAGGAGAAAGCAAGAGGTCGCACTTCCGCTGCACGTTTCTTCGGGAGAAACGCTGGCGGGTAATTTGAAGAGCTCGAAATCGCAGCAAAGTGCTGACCCAACGAGTTAGAAATTGCGACGGGGTCCACTAAGGTATCATGCGCGACAGTGAGCCCAGAAACCGGGGAGAAACTAGGCGCGCCTGAGAACCGTCGAAGCCGACTCCAAACTTCCGAGGAGGGAGTGAAGGTGTTAAATGAGCTAATAAAGAATTTCCAGCTTGCCTTCTTGCTATCGCGGATGACGCGACGGCATCGCGCACGGAGCTGCTTATAGCGGATACAGTTGGCCAAAGTAGGATGGTGACGGAAAATGCGAAGAGCACGTCGCCGCTCACGTATTGCGTCACGGCATGCCTCGTTCCACCACGGAACTGGGGGGCGCCGGGGCAATTCGGAGGTGCGTGGTATTGAACGTTCCGCAGCTGTAAGGATAACGTCGGTAATGTGTGTGACCTCATCGTCGACGCTGGGAAAGCGACGGTCATCGAATGTCGCGAGAGACGAAAAAAGTGTCCAATCGGCTTGGGCAAACTTCCAGCGTCGCGGGCGCATATATGGCAGTTGAGGCTGCAGTCTGAGGACACATGGAAAGTGGTCACTCGAGTGTGTATCATCAAGGGCGAACCATTCGAAGCGCCGAGCTAGCGGAACAGTACCGACCGCAAGGTCCAAATGAGATAAGGTTGTCGTGGAGGCAGACAAAAATGTGGGGACCCCAGTGTTGAGGCAAACTAGATCCGCTTGGTGGAAGACGTCTAGCAATACGGAGCCACGTGGACAAGGGTGTGGAGATCCCCAAAGCGGGTGGTGGGCATTGAAGTCCCCAACCAGCAAATAGGGGGGTGGAAGCTGACCAAGAAGATGAAGGAGATCAGCTCGTTCCATTGGTGTGGACGATGGAATGTATACAGTACAAAGAGAGAACGTGTATCCGGAAAGTGAAAGACGGACGGCGACAGCTTGGAAGGAAGTGTTTAAGGGGATTGGGTGAGAATGGAGAGTATCACGGAGAAGAATCATGAGTCCTCCATGGGCTGGAGAGCCTTCAACAGAGGGGAGATCATATCGGACAGACTGAAAATGAGGGAGAACAAAGCGGTCATGGGGACGCAGCTTTGTTTCCTGAAGACAGAAGATGACCGGCGAGTAGGAGCGTAAGAGGACCGACAATTCATCCCGATTGGCTCGAATGCCGCGGATATTCCAGTGGATAATGGACATGGGGTGAAAAGAGAATGGAGGAATGGGACCAAAGTTGCTGTCAACTCAAAGACTGCTCGGAGCTAGCAACCGACAGCATGGAATGGCATTCAGCCGAAGGCAGAAGATCTTGATCCATAAGTTGGTCAGGAGCAGTCCCTGCCACCAGCGATCGGCCGGTTGACCGGCCACCAGCAGTGCGCCTCGGCGACACAGAAGATGGCCGAGGGCGATTTCCGCCAGGTGGTGCTGTAGAGGGGGCACGCCTTGGCGGAGAAGGAGAGGAACTGGGTTTCTTTGTAGCCTTCTTGGAAGAATGTTGTTTAGAGGAAGGAGGAACCGATGGTTGTGAAGCTGCGGTCCGTAAAAACTCTTCACGAGTATGCTCTTTTTTCGAAGACTTGGCGTCCGACTTTTGGGCTCGAGATGTAGCAGAACCCGACGAAGGGTGAGCCATAGAGTGGGCAGGCGAAAGTGGTGAGGTTGAACGAGCGATCTTTGCGCTGGCCGATCTGACGACCGTGGTACTAAAGGTGAGGTCGCAAGTCTGCGTGGCCGCCTCCTTTGTTGGCCGAGGAGAAGCAAGGACAGCGCTGTATTTTCCTGTCTGAGGCACGGTGGGCTTGCGACTGGCGAATAATTTTCGAGCAGCAAAGGTCGACACCTTTTCCTTCACCCTTATTTCCTGGATGAGCTTCTCATCCTTAAAAACGGGGCAATCTCGAGAGGAAGCAGCGTGGTCACCCATACAGTTGATGCAGCGAGGGGATGGAGGTGGACAAGCACCCTCATGGGCATCCGTGCCACACGTAACACATTTGGCTGGATTGGAACAGGACTGGCTGGTGTGATTGAACCGCTGACATCGATAGCAACGCGTAGGGTTTGGGACGTAAGGGCGAACGGAAATTATCTCATAGCCTGCTTTGATTTTCGATGGGAGTTGAACTGTGTCAAATGTCAAGAAGACAGTGCGGGTTGGAATGATGTTCGTGTCAACCCGTTTCATTACTCTATGAACTGCCGTTACGCCCTGGTCAGACAGATAGTGCTGAATTTCTTCGTCAGACAATCCATCGAGGGAGCGTGTATAAACGACTCCACGCGAGGAATTCAAGGTACGGTGCGGTTCCACCCGGACAGGGAAGGTGTGGAGCAGAGAAGTACGCAGCAATTTTTGTGCCTGGAGGGCACTGACTGTTTCTAACAACAGGGTGCCATTCCGTAATCTGGAACAAGACTTTACAGGACCTGCAATTGCGTCGACACCTTTCTGAATAATGAAAGGGTTGACCGTGGAGAAGTTGTGACCTTCGTCAGACCGAGAAACAACAAGGAACTGTGGCAACGATGGAAGAACTGTCTGTGGCTGAGACTCAGTGAACTTACGTTTGTGAGCAGACATAGTGGAAGGGGAGGAAACCATTGCGGAAGAATCCCCCACGATTACCAGCGTCTCCGATGGCGCGCTCCTCCCTTGTGGGGGCCCTCACTGAGGGCACTCCCGCCTTAGGTGATTGTTCACACCTCAGGTCACACCTCCCGACAAACGGACGGAGGGACCAATCGGCACTTTCGGAAGGTATCAGCTCAGGTAATCACCCCTCCCTGGGCCTGGCCGTTACCAGGGGGTACGTACGTGTCCTACCTGTCTACCCGGGGCGGGGAATTACGCGTTACCCCGTCACCGGCTACGCATGGAAGTGCGTGGGTCGGCCTTCAGACACGCACAGGGAGGAAAAAAGAGAAAGGGAAAGGAAAGAAGAGGGGTCTCAAACGCCGCAGCGGAGAAAAGTGCAGAGAGAAGCGGGAAGGAAAAGAGAAGGACAGAGGAAGGACGAAGACTTGCGAGTATAGAAAGCAAGGAAGTTTTAACAGTTTAGAGCGTCCGTCTCCGGACGTAGGCACAAACCATACTCCCAGATGGGGAGAAAGGGAAGCAAAGAGCCAGAGGTGAGGGGAGGAGGGGCGAAGATGCGGGATGGGGAAGGATGCGGAAAGGGAAGGTATGCAGCCCGGAAAGGAAGGAAGGCCACATTAGCTCGGGGTCCCATGCTCGCTACACACGTATCCACAAAAGAGTTGTGGACCCCCTGGGGGGTACTGATGGTGTGACAAAGAGACAAAAATCATATTTCAAATTTGGAATCGGCTTCAAGTCCATTGATGTTCGGTAATTCCAAAATAAGTTACATGATTGCGTGCCTACAGATTTAATTATATGATTCACATGTGGAATATATGTAAACATTATGTTTAAAGTACATTTACACTTACTTTGTATGCTAAGTAGGTTCTTTCAATGAACTTATTTAAAGTGGTTCATTGTACCCCACATGTGGGGCACAATGAACCATTTACCTAATTTTCTTCAAAGGCGTGCAGCTAAAAAACAATTAATGACAATGAAATCATATAAGACCATTTGATACTTGAATGATTAAACTGTAACATCTGTAAATCACAACTCTGTAATAAAATTATTGGACGAGTAACGCGGAGAAATATTTTTTATGGTTCAATGTGCCCCAACTCTCTCCTACTTCAAGGATAACTCACAGCCAAACGCTACTTGTGGCTACAATGGTGTCCAGCAAAGCTCATTGGAAGTCAGGGTTGAGTTCTCTTGTGTTTTCCGATGAAAGCTAGTTCTGGTCGTGTGTTGGTTAGACAGAGGCCATCTGAGAGCCTGCAGCCGACCAGTCTGCTAGGTACTCTCTATCTACACCTGGATTTATGGTCTGGAGTGCGGCTTGGTATGGCAGCAAGAGCGCTCTCGCGGTCATCCCACGCACCCTGAATGCAAATTTATACGTCAGTCTGGTTATTCGACCTGTTGTGTTGCCATTCATGAACAGCGTTTCAGTGGGGGTGCTTTCCGACAGGATAACGCTCGACCGCATACCGCTGTTGTAACACATCGTGTTCTACCGAGTGTCGACATGTTACCTTGGCCTGCGCGATCACAAAAAATGTGTGAAATCTTATGGTACTTAACTACTAAGGTCATCAGTCCCTAAGCTTACACACTACTTAGCCTAAATTATCCTAAGGACAAACACACACACCCATGCCCTAGGGAGGACTCGAACCACCACTGGAACCAGCCGCACAGTCCATGACTGCAGCGCCCAAGACCGCTCGGCTATTCCCGCTGCGCGATCACCAGATCTGCTCTAATCGAGCACACGTGGGACATCATCGGATGACAACAGCAACTTCACCACTGTATTGGCCGATCAAGTGCAACAGGCATGGAACTGTATCTCACAAACTAATATCCTGCACCCGAACGACACAACGCATGCATGTTTGCATTCAAAATTATGGTGGTTACACTGGCTATTAATGTACCACCATTTCACATTTGCAATGGCTTGTCTCTCGCTTACGTTTACCTGTGATTTTGCAATGTTAATCACTTGAATATGTTACCTAGACAAATTTATTCCCGAAATTTCATTACTCCACATACTTTTTTTTTTGATGTTGCAATTTTTTTCATGAGTAACATAATTTTTCTATCACCTATAAGGACACTGCATAGTCTAGTATCCTTAGAGTTTCTTCATTCTTAGAAGATTTGAAAGTCATGGTGAAAGCTCTAGCTTTTTGTTGTTTGGTCAGACAATGCTATTTTCAAAACATGTGGTGTGTCTAGATAGTTGGTGTTGTCCAATGATATTTAATAGTAATGAAGGCCGTTGACTATGTATGAAAACATCGATACCATGAGTGGTAACTCATGTGTTTCGATACAAGCACGAAACTTTCCGATGATGAATGTATAAAATGCTCTAACTTTTGCTAATGTGAGAGCACGTTTTACAACACATTACACCTTCGTATGTTTTGTATCCGTAGCAAGAAAAAATACAGTTCGGTGCTGTACGGTTGACTCCTATTCTATGTTGGGCGATCAAAACGTTTCCGTTCGAAGGACGTAAGTCAAGAATACCAGCAAAGCACTTCATAGCCGTCGCATCCTACAACGATGTGATATGTAGCCAAGCGGACATTTTTGAAAAATTCTATTGAATACAAGTAGGCTCTCGAATTTCTGAAGTAATGTATTTGTTTTCTCTTTAAAATAAAATATTGTTCCAATCGTAATACTGTAATTTGTCTATGAGAATATTGTGGCTATAACAGTACCAACATATGAATGTGTTTTTGCTCCCCAACCCTACGTGTATTTTTATTGTTTGAAAAGCAATACTCACGTAACTTCCCATCGCTCAGAGCATTAACCCTATTTCGTAGATTCTGGTTTGTCACGTAGTAAATATTTTTGTGAAGTGAACAGATTGCAGGCTGCCATTACGTGACGTGCACACAAATCCGTCATAGATGTACTTTGTTCCGGATGGCCGAGAACCGCATACCGCACGATGTTTCGTTTACAGTATTACGCGAACTGCATGGATTGGGCGCTTCGGTGTATTTCGAGTAACATAGTAGATTTCTGGGTGTTTACATACTTGTTATTCACTGCTCTTATGCTTGTGGCAATTATCTAATGGGAGAGAATGACGTTTAATTTTTCTTTCTGATTTCTGCATGTTTGAGTGATTGTCCAGGACGAGTATATGATTATAACTTTATTGCTTTTGAATAGCACAGTAAATTTAACATCACTGTGATGCAGCAATATTTTTACCGCCATACATATAATGTTATGCTAGTTCATTTGCATATTTTATTCCATATGAGATTGAAATTTACGACGGGTAATCGGATCATTGATCATTTCTTTGGTTGATAACTAACGAACTAACATTTTTCTGGTGTGTTGCCTGCCTGGGAATTCATTTAAGCTGACAGCAGGGAGCGGTGACCGTTACGCGTTCCTGTAAAAGCAGCGATCACCAGAAGGAAAGTCAGAAAAGAAGCCATGTCGTATTCGATCAGGAGGGATGTTTTGCTGCTCTGAAGAGAACAGAATGGACGCTACAGGTTTACAGCTCTGCTAGCACGCTCCCCCACCCTCCCCTTTGGCGATGCCCATGAACGGACGCGGGACGCACTCCTGCCACTAAAACAATCGGTGGGAACAGCCAGGTGCCGGAAATCGGGGTTGGAGAGCTAAAGCGTCTTACAAGAAAGGAGGTATCCTTTTAGTGCGAAGGAATGCACGGGGTCACGAACGGGGGATGAAAGTTAACCATTTACAGATCTTCTCACGCGAGATGGCGAGCCAGGTTTCTCACCGAAAAGCAGAGAAGTGAATTTGATTGGCGGAGTCCTTAGTTGGAGGAGGTGTTGCAGCATGGTCTAGAATAGTGATCTGTAAGGGCATGGGCTGTACTGCTTCTGTAACTGATCTGGGATTCGTTACAGGGAGCGCACATGCAGACGCCGCCTGCTTCACTGGAAACCGGCGCTCGGCGTGAAAAAGAGACTGTCCTGTTCCTGCCGAAAGAAGACACCGCCTGGGGAGCAACTTTGACTTGGACTTGACAAGTGCGTCTGTCAAGAATCTAACAGTTACAATTTGCAAAGAGTCGATTTCGCCACTAGGTGCAAGCTAAGTCGTTTCTCTGTAAGCAGAGTGATCATTCTTCGCTTCTCTGTAGAGTCTTTTTTTACGAACGAATGCTTCAGTTCCTGTTCCTGGCTCATGAGCAAACAAAAATCTTGACTTCTTGTTTCAGCTCTAGGAGTTTGTGCACGGTGCATTACGTCCGTTGTGTAGATAGAATTTAGAGGTACGCAACGTATCTGTAACGGCTCCGAGCAGATCGATACTGCAATACCACTCCTGCCAGCATTGTAATCGGTGATGCACACACTATGGCTTGACAGATAGGGAAACAGTCACAGTAAATGTGTTCCATTTCCTTGTTCTCTTAGCTCTTTACTGACAGCGCCAGTTAGTTTGAGGTCTTCTGGTCTTGCAGCTAATCAGTACCAGCCAAAATAGCGTATCCATCTAATACATGGGGGAGAGATTTTTAAGAATGTCACAGATGTTCTCCCAATGTTAAAGCTAAAGTAAGAATAGAATTTAACATTCTGTATTTCTGGTTTATTCTCTTGTTTGAGAATACTATCGAGTAAATGTCAACCTGCATCCTCTTTTACTATATTATTTTTATGTAATCATTTCACTTTATATCGTTCAGGACAGTTAATTCTTGATATTTTATGGTGATTCCTGTTTCCCGCGATTGATCGCCAATAGCGTAGTCGACCAAGAGTGGATGTCTTCGCCTGTTTATGTCCAAAGTAGGGCTGTTGATAAAATACCGATATTTCGTAATTTCAAGCGACGTTTTCTCCAATATATCGATATCAAAATGGCAATATCGAATGCCGATATTTTTATGTTACATTATATTTTTCTCGCAATTTTCGGTAAATATTTGAAACTGTTCATTTGAAATTGTAGTATAAAATAATTTTACATTCGCTGTGTGAAGGAATCTTACTCTTTTCTGTGTTTTCATCATGGCCATTATTTATCTTTGTGTGAACGAAGTATAGGCAGCACAAAGAAGTAGTCCGATTGCACTGGGATTGGCGGTGTGAATGGAATAACAAGAAATAGCACACCAGTTGCGTTAAAAAAAAAGGTAAACGTAAGTAGTGTGCTATTTCTTCACAAAGGCATTCCTCAATCACAGCAGGCCGTAAATGATGAACAAAAATCTAAATGACAAGACTGGTCTTCGTGGTGGGCCGAGACGTGTCAGGGGAAATGCTGACGTAATCGGCGCTCGGCGCTACCAACAGAAACAGCAACGTTTAACTTCACCACGGAACTTTGACACTGCAACTGCTAGGTCACCGGCGTTTGCAGATATGAAAAAACATGGAAGTCAACATGAAGTGTTCCGGACAAATCCGATATGTGACTAAATCTAACGATGGACCCATCGAGCACGTTTTATTGTGCCAGTTACATGCAGTTACCATTGTTAGCAAAGTGGTTATCGCCAAGCGTCAACGTGCATCATTTTCCTCTCAATTCTTGCTCTAAGGGGGATTGGCAGGCTGCTCGCTTATTGATGTACAGTGTGTTAACTGTAAGACGGCTGAGTTGGGGTGGGGGAGGGGTGCGGGGAGAGGAGGAAGCAAGCATTAGCTGGCGAGGGGAGAGGAGCCGTTGGAGGGGGACAAGGCACGCCTACCAGTTGCAGTGCTGGCACTACAAATTGCGCGTCGTGCTTACACGAAAGCAGACGAAAGGCTTGCAAGTAAAACTCGCTTTGAATGTTGTTCGTAAACGAAACTGAAATCGTCATGTACATTAAAATCTATACATATAAAAATGAATGTATGTATGTTTGTCTACTATGCGCTCACAAACCATTCATGCGATTGCAATGAAATTTTGGTGCCGGCCGGAGTGGCCGTGCGGTTCTGGGCGCTACAGTCTGGAACCGAGCGACCGCTACGGTCGCAGGTTCGAATCCTGCCTCGGGCATGGATGTGTCTGATGTCCTTAGGTTAGTTGGGTTTAATTAGTTCTAAGTTCTAGGCGACTGATGACCTCAGCAGTTAAGTCGCATAGTGCTCAGAGCCATTTGAGCCATTTTTTGAAATTTTGGTGAGTTGTTCTCCGAACGTCCGAAAAGAGTAATGGACAATGTTTCAACAGTTAAGTCAATGTAACATGTGTAGCGCAATTGATTAGGTAAAAGCTTGTCATGCAACAGATCCGGGTTCTAGACCCACTGCTCGTAATTTTGTTTTTAATTTTATTTCATTCCCCGCAATGTTAAACTCTTGATTATAAAATTTAAATATACTTAAACAGGTCATATAGTATAACGTAACTGTCAATCTCTATATATAAAAATGAATGTATGCCTCTGTGCATTCCCAAACCATTCATCCAATTATGATGAAATTTTGGTGATTTGTTCTCTGTACACGCACGAAGGTTCCTAGCCGAAAAAAAAGAAGATTCGTAAATGGGGTGAGGCTATTTTTTCTGCTCCCTTTCCCTTTCGCAGCATACAATCACACGCAATATAAGTTTGCGAGCTTCGCTACGTAATACTGGTTTCCTTCTAACCGTAGGCCTACCGGTAGGGGTTGTTGGCTACTCCCGAGATGGGCCAGCAACTGCCTCTTCACTCATTTTGATAATGTTTAGCACAACTGCACAGTAAAAACACGCAGAACAGTACAGCGCAAAACAATAACGAAGCAAACGACAATGACTACCTTGTACAACACAGTCAGCTACGTAATGTTGGCAGCAGTCGAAACTGCGTGCCTACCGAAACCTCCCGACGTTTACCGACTTCTACCGATTCAGGACTAGGGAGAGGTCTGCCATCTAAAAGTTTACACACTGTACAGAACTTCCAATAATAAATCAATACTTAAATGTACAGCTCTAAAACCGACAGTATACTCTATGTGATCAAAAGTATCCAGGCACCTGGCTGAACATGACTTGAAAGTTCGTGACGCCCTCCATCGGCAATGCTGAAATTCAATATCGTGTTGGCCCACCCTTAGCCTTGATGACAACTTCCACTCTCGCAGGCATACGTTCAATCAGGTGCTGGAAGGTTTCTTGGGGAACGGCAACCTATTCTTCACGGAGCGCTGCACTGAGGAGAGGTATCGACGACGGTCGGTGAGACCTGGCACGAAGTCGGCGTTCCAAAACATCTCAAAGGTGTTCTATAGGATTCAGGTCAGGACTCTGTGCAGGCCAGTCCATTACAGGGTTGCTATTGTCGTGTAACCACTCCGCCGCAGGCCGTGCATTATGAACAGGTGCTTCATCGTCTTGAAAGGTGCAATCGCAATCCCCGAATTGCTCTTCAACTGAAAGCAAGAAGGTGCTTAAAACATCAATGTAGGCCTATGCTGATATAGTGCCACACAAAACAAGGGGTTCAAGCACCCTCCATGAAAAACACGACCACACCATAACCCCATCGCCTCGGAATTTTACTGTAGGCACTACACACGCTGGCAGATGACGTTCACCGGGCATTCGCCATACTCACACCCTGCCATCGGATCGCCCCATTGTGTACCCTAATTCGTCACTCAACGTTTTTCCACTGTTAAATCGTCCAATGTTTACGCTCCATACACTAAGCGTGGCGTCGTTTGGCATTTACCAACGTGATGTGTGGCTTATGAGCAGCCGCTCGACCATGAAATCGAAGTTTTCTCATCTCCCTCCTAACTATCATAGAACTTGCAGTGGGGCCTGATGCAGTTTGGAATTCCTGTGTGATGGTCTGGACAGCCTTCTGACATTGCCATCGGCCTACAGACAAGAGCATCGTTCGCGGACAGCCTCAAGGAGCTCCCGACGTTATCTACCACATCATTTATATGTACTGTGAACAGTAACGGCCCTGTATCATTTGATTGGGGTACTCCCAAATTTACCCTTATATGTGTGTTTTTCGTTCCGTTAAGAATAGTGTTATGATCTCTACCAGTTAGGATGTCCCGAACCCAGATGCAGTCAAAAATTTAGTCCAATACTTGCTGGGTTCTCATGTTATTCACTGAAATAAAGTTCGGGTCTGTATCGAGGACAGTTTCGCGGGAAGCTCTAAAAACTATCTAGCGCATGAAGTCGCAAGGAATCTTGTTAAATCGAGATGTGGCCATAAGTCTATTTGCAGTGGACGCTCAGCCACATGCTCTTAAAGCGGTAACGAATGTCCCTGAACCAACATTAATTTCCCAATTCACACAGTGAGTAGTCTCCAATGCTCGGAGTTCAGTCACAGATAGAAAGCACAACGCCGAGGAACGAGGATGTTGATTTCAAAGCGACTTAGGATGAGCTGTCCAACCATAGATAGTACATCATACCCTAAGATTCTTTATATCTGCCCCAAAGCGGAAGCAGACTTCTGCCGTTAGACGATTAAGAGTTAACCATGTGTAAAAACAAAATTTGCAGTCATATTAATGTATTTGTAACTTTATTAGCCTCTGTAGAGCAGCGATTTCATATTACTGTAAGTTTGATTTCTTCTCTACTTTTGTCAGTTAGTTAATTTCACGGATTTACTGTTTACCTCCATATCACATGATAAATTTCGTATATGCAAAATATAACTTTCAAGTTGTGATATGAAATCTGAAGGTTCATAATGCATCGTATCTTACAAACGCCGTATCTTAATATTTTTTAGATATTTCCATCACTTTTTATTTGTATCGGCCCTGTGTGAAGCTATTTAAAATAAAATACGAACAGAAACTATCCGGAATCCTGTAGTTATACATCTGTACACTATGCAAGTTTCATTGGACGAATATTTCATAATTTCAAAGGGACATGGAAATGAAACTTTTTCGATTTTGCACTACAAACACAGTTCATTTTTCGTTTTCGTTTCTAACAGAAAATTGGCAAAATAAATATATGGGCAGGCTTGGGTTTGTCAGGTAGTACCCGTATTAATCCTTTTGTTGGGTTTTTATTTTGATTCTTCCATCTCATACTATTCGCATCATGGTTACCACAGTGCACCACAGCACGTGAACAATAACAGATGAAGCCCAAACTGTGGTTCAGTGGCACACACATGACAGCTAGATAGAAAATTTCACTCACGAATGTAAATCGGACGAAGAAAGAAAATAGAGCTCTATTCATTTCACAGCGACATTAGTGACCTACGTGTCACAACAATCGCCGGTTCATACGATTCATATGAGAATCTTAGAGGGACTGAAGACAGCCCAAAGAATGTACGTAACAATGAAATTTCTTACTAAGCAGATTTCTATTTCTGTGCGTAACGTTTTAAACAAAATTCTGAAGAGAAAATTCCATGTCTTTCAATTTGCGAGTGGTTCTAGACGAAACAGAGGAAATTCTCACTTGCCTGGGCTTTAGCCGACAACTTGCCTCGTCGTATGCCAACTCCTCCAGCGCCGTCCAAAGCAAGACGTCAACGCGTCGCTGAGGAATGCAGAAGCTCGGCGACAATTTCGTATTCCAGCGGAGCCAGAAGTCTTTCCAGACAGGTTCCTTTTACCTCAAGCTGTCACCGGCGGTAGATTGTAAGACGGTAGAAATTGACGGGAAAGATGTCGCGAAGTAGGAAGTCAGAGTTTGACAGGTTCGGCAGAGAATGAATGTTAGCACAGGAAGGACAGTATGTCTCCCAGCGCTTCCCGATCGCGGTAAGGCAGCGACTGGAGCAGACGTCGACCGCCGAGCTGCTGGGTGATGGGGCTATCTGAGTATGGGCCTCTTGAGCGGGCATCGGCAGCTCTGGTCGGAACGCCAGGCGCACCGTCGTAAAACACGCTGCAGCTGGGGATCGCCCTCTGATAGGCCGTGTCTGCCTGCCGCGCGACCTCCACCCAGCGAAGCTGGTGCGTAGAGTGGAAGGCCACCACACATACAGTCTGGTTTAAACTATTCGTCGTGCGTAGAGTGGAAGGCCACCACACATACAGTCTGGTTTAAACTATTCGTCGTGCGTAGAGTGGAAGGCCACCACACATACAGTCTGGTTTAAACTATTCGTCACTCGATGATTAATCTCCAAAGCTGTGGCGTCCGCAGGCAGCCGTCACATGCCATTGCTCTCCGTGGCGATATAAAATCGCTTTAAGGACTGTATACTTTACAAAAATTAAGTAAAAAATCTCAAGTTCACATACGATACAGATTTCTATAGGGCCTCTCAGCATGACTGAAATCCGTTCTCAATTTTAATTAGGAAAAGAGTTCAATTTTTTTGAAACTTAAATTTTCCAGTTTGTAAACAGTTTCAAACTTACGCCATTTCCCAAAAACTATTGCTCTTACGGCAATATTTTTTTTCGTCGATTATCCAAAGATCTCGTTCAGCAACGAATCTTTTAAAATTTTCGTACCTTACTGCGTTTCCTGTATATACGCTTCTGAAAACGGCGTTTTTATGCAGTTATGTCAATATTTAACTCTTAACAAGTATGAAGTTTAAAATTTTTATGTCCTACAAAAGTAATGTAAAAATTCTAAAATCCTGGTATACTGTCACTCCTATTGTTATCTCTAAGCAAGTCAAAAATCTTTCCTAATTGTAATTAGGGCTGGTGTTACGTTGCTTGTTAAAATTGGAGGAATTTTCGCGTCCGGCAAAAGTTTCATTCTTATAATTGCGCAACGTGAAAACTATTACACAAAATAACGTCTTTGTGTCTGCACGTAATGAAATACATTTAAAATTGCGGTATAACGTACTATAAGGAGAGGATGAGACCTGGCTGAACACTACTCCCTAGTGTCAAAACAGGAAAGAGAAATTGATCGAAATAAATTCACAAACACAAAATTTAATGGGAGTTAGATATTACTTAAAGTGCACTATACACTACACGCTAATCAGATAAGGGAAAACACCGTTTAGGTCAGAGTACTGAAACTGCTGGTGTCGCTGCTCGAAGTGACCATGCCTGAATGACCAACAGTTGCGCTCGCGCCGAAACAGCACATTGTCTTTTCTGACCCTAAGGCGCCTCTACATCCATTGTTGTCCTTGTTCCAGACATTCCAAAGCTTTCAACCTGATCACGATTCCCTGGGTCATTCGCATAGCGGCCAGGCACCTATAGAGCCATAGAGAATAGATAGCTGTTCTACAAAATTTTAATTTTGCTATTTGGGGAGCAAAATAACTGATGATGGTCGAAGTAGAGAGGACATAAAATGTAGACTGGCAATGGCAAGGAAAGCGTTTCTGAAGAAGAGAAATTTGTTAACATCGAGTATAGATTTAAGTGTCAGGAAGTCATTTCTGAAAGTATTTGTATGGAGTGTAGCCATGTATGGAAGTGATGGAAGTGAAACATGGACGGTAAATAGTTTGGACAAGAAGAGAATAGAAGCTTTCGAAATGTGGTGCTACAGAAGAATGCTGAAGATTAGATGGGTAGATCACATAACTAATGAGAAAGTATTGAATAGGATTGGGGAGAAGAGAAGTTTGTGGCACAACTTGACCAGAAGAAGGGATCGGTTGGTAGGACATGTTCTGAGGCATCAAGGGATCACCAATTTAGTATTGGAGGGCAGCGTGGAGGGTAAAAATCGTAGGGGGAGACCAAGAGATGAATACACTAAGCAGATTCAGAAGGATGTAGGTTGCAGTAGGTTCTGGGAGATGAAGAAGCTTGCACAGGGTAGAGTAGCATGGAGAGCTGCATCAAACCAGTCTCAGGACTGAAGACCACAACAACAATCATTCTTACACACGGCCTTGCCGCAGTGGATGCACCGGTTCCCGTCAGATCACCGAAGTTAAGCCCTGTCGGGCGTGGACGGCACAGTGTTGCTTACTGTTAAAGTTCCAAGTGCGTCCCTTCCTAGAAGAGCCAACCAATAATATTGCTCCCTCCTACGCACATCTCGCGAAAAGACCGTGTTGGTAAAATTAGAGAGATTCGACCTTGCACGTAGGCTCCCCGTGAACGAATCGCAAACTGGGTGGGAAAAGGCGGAGGGGCACTTTCAGTGTTACACCAAGTACCCTTCGCTACTTACCATAAGATGGTTTGTAAAGTGTAGCTGTAGTTGAAAAAGACGAGGCTGGTCCGTTATTTACAACTGCCAATACTACCTAGTTACAGAACAGTAGAAGTTATCAGACATATTCTACCCACACATTCGCATTTTAAGATAGCAAAAATACGTCTCACGGGTAAAGTATAGAATGTTTACTTCCAAGAAAGGAAGTGTTTCATAATGTAAGGGAATTCGGTCAGGGCCTAAAGACTAACGGCGTGCATGGTCGTCCAGAACAAATTTTTCCTCTCAAGCAGTAGATGACACTAAACAACGTTGAATAATGTGGTCGCCAATATCAAATGATGGATACACATCCAAAGAAGAGCGAAAAATCTTAGCTATAAAATGGAAAAGTTAGACTAAATAGACAAATTCAGGAGTATATGCCTCTTGTTTTCCCTCATATGGCAAAAGAAACTTTACATAATCGAAAAACCAACTGACGAACAAAAACTTACAACCTCTTTGTCCAGTGTTTTCTAAAGCAGAAGAGGGCAATCACCTTTGTAGAATTGGAAACTTACATAAGCTCTTTTGTACGTCATGGCTTAGCTTTCAGAGCGACGTATCTTTAAACAAATGAGACTTAAAACGCGTATTCCCCAACCTGGGTAAGCAATTGTGTGTTACAGCACACAGGAAACTAATAAGGGAATGTTTCGTCTAAGTCGGTATCAATGCACTTTTGGGGTGAAAATGTTTAATGCTTTCTTACTGAATTTTTATTTACTTGTTTCCATGTGTAATTTTAGAGATACAACTTGTCACAATACTGATACGTGCAGCATCGCTGAACTGTCGGAGTATCGGGCGAAAATTCTTCGATGAAGATTTATTTATTTTTCCACCCGTACACATTAAGGAAGGCTATGGCAACTTTCAACGAAAGTAACTGTTTTCGCACAACAAATAAAATACATAAATAAATAAAGGCCGATCTAAGTAAACAAGCCAAACAAATGTCACTAACTTATCATTATTGTCAATTCATATTCTTTGATCTCAGCATGGAGATTTTCATCTCTGCCCTCGGAAATTCGAAACGGAACTACCGAAGAGAAAGCACGTTTTCGCAAAAATGGAAAACTATGATTTCCCATTTAGGGCATAAGATGAAATAGTCTGAATATCCTTACTGTACCAAGTCAGTGCGTCTACCCATCCGTCCTCAGCTCGTGGTCTAGTGGCTAGCAAGGCTGCCTCTGTGTAAAGAATGGGATTGTGTACGGGCGCTGATAAGGACGCTGTTGAGCGCCCCATAAACCAAAATCATGATCTACCTATCTGTTTTTCATATCAGGAAAGACATTAATAAGCATTTCACTAATAATTCTACACACAAACACAGAATAAAAATCAATTAGGAGTTGCATTATACGAGGAAAACTAAACAAGAAACTCAAACTGGCATTTTCTATCGGGGAGTAAAACAGTATAATAAAGCGCTCAAGGAGATGGAAATGTTGCTCAGATACGTCTATTAAAAAGAGGCAGCAAAAGCATACTCACTAAGTAACGCATACCACACAAAGATTACTTAGTGGATCGCAGGACAACTGCAATGCTTGTATGTTGCCAGCGCTATGTAGCGCTCTGCATTGATAACTCAGACAGCGCTGTGCGCACTCTGTAAGAGACACTCTGTGGCTGGTTCGACTAGCTGTTGGACGTGAACAACCAGCAGTGATGGCAGTTGGAGGAAACAGCCATCAGTGATGGTAGTTTGTGTCAGGTCAGCAGTGATAGAGGTTAGAGGTTAATAATTAGCAGTGTTGGAGGTTTTCAGTATTAGCGCGAGCGGACGGTCTGAATGTGTATCCGTCATGGAGATTTATTACTGATGATTATATAATTTTTTGAACTGGTTGTCACTTGATTAAGGTAAAATCTGCTAAATACATTGTTTGCTCTGCAGCTAAATCTTTCCTTTACTAACCACATGCCTATTAGTAGTTTGAGCCTTCAGTAGTTAGCATCTCTTATCTAGCTGGCAGTATTGGCGCTTGTATCGCTGTAGTTCGTGTAATGAAGATTTTCTGTCAGGTAAGTGACTTATGTATGTGTTATTGTTAGGATTTCTTCTTATTCAGGGCCATTCTAAAAAATGGTTCAAATGGCTCTGAGCACTATGGGACTTAACATCTGTGGTCATCAGTCCCCTAGAACTTAGAACCACTTAAACCTAACTAACCTAAGGACATCACACACATCCATGCCCGAGGCAGGATTCGAACCTGCGACCGTAGTAGTCGCGCGAAGGGCCATTCTTTTGAGTTAATTAAACAGCAGTCCGATCGCGTTACCGTTGAATATTGTGGGTAATTAATGAATAGAAAAAGTTTGGGTTCTGTTAGTCAGGCCAAATTCTATAGGTCAGTGTTGAAACGATAAGAATAAGTAAAGAGAAAGTAGGCTCAGTACGTTCAGTTTTACTCAGCAGTTTCAGAATTAAATAAATAAAGAAGTTCCATCTTCCCAGTTATTTCAGCTGAAGTAAAAAAGTAAATAAAGAAGTTTCACAGTGGATGACCGCTACCTACGGATTATGGCTCGAAGGAACCCTGACAGCAACGCCACCATGTTGAATAATGCTTTTCGTGCAGCCACAGGAGGTCGTGTTACGGCGCAAACTGTGCGTAATAGGCTGCATGATGCGCAACTTCACTCCCGACGTCCATGGCGAGGTCCATCTTTGCAACCACGACGCCATGCAGCGCGATACAGATGGGTCCAACAACATGCCGAATGGACCGCTCAGGATTAGCATCACGTTCTCTTCACCGGTGAGTGTCCCATATGCCTTCAACCAGACAATCGTCGGAGACACACTGTCCAGCGAGTGCAGCAAGGTGGAGGTTCCCTGCTGTTTTGGGGTGGCATTCTGTGGGGCCAACGAGCGACGTGGTGGTCATGGAAGGCACCGTATCGGCTGTACTATACGTGAATGCCATCTTCTTATCGTCAGTGCAACCATATCAGCAGCATATTGGCGAGGCATTCGTCTTCACGGACGACAATTCGCGTCCCCATCGTGCACATTTTGTGAACGACTTCCTTCAGGATAACGACATCGTTCGACTAGAGTGGCCAGCGTGTTCTCCAGACACGAACCCTGTTGAACATGCCAGGGACAGATTGGAAAGGGCTGTTTATGGACGACGTGACCCACCGATCATTGAGGGATCTACGCCGAATCGCCGTTGAGGAATGTGACAATCTGGAGCAACAGTGCCTTGATGAATTTGTGGATAGTATGCCACGACGAATACAGGCATGCATCAATGCAAGAAGATGTGCTACTGGGTATTAGAGTTATTGGTTTGTACAGCAATCTGGATCACCACCTCTGAAGGTCTCGCTGTATGGTGGTAGCATGCAGTGTGTGGTTTTCATGAGCAATAAAAAGGGCGGAAATGATGTTTATGCTGATCTCTATTCCAATTTTCTGTATAGTTTCTCGAACTCTCGGAAGGGAGGTGATGCAAAACTTTTTTTGATGTGTGTTACAAGTTACGTCGTGCAAATTTCGTATGATCGGAAGAGTATTTACAAGACGGACCGGACGAAGGAGGCAGTCTAGTTAAGACACTAACTTCATACTGAAGAGGATGGAGTCTGTTCTGTTCACTCTCCTTTCGATTTTCTGTGGTTTTCTTAGATTACTTTAAGCTAATGATGGGATGGCTCCTTCAGCGAGGCCATGGCCGATCACCTGTTCTAACCTCGTAAACTTGCTAATATTTTCTGTTTGTATGTATATTAAATATCTGTAATATTTTCTGCGTATATGTGTATTAAATAGCTGTAATATACACACAGACAGAATATATTAGTATTTTTATTTTCATTGTATTGTGATGACTAAATCTCTATTATTGAAATTATTCTCGGACGAATAGATAAATAAATAAATGTATACATGGTTTAACCTGTTGTCAGTTTGTATCCCATAGTTTGAACGTTTTGCTTAAAAAGTCATTTTTACGGTACAGTAGGTTACCGTAAATAATATTTCAGTTGGACGATGTCTATTTTACAGTTTCTACATAATTCGATGCAAAATTGCAAGCATGTCCGAAGGATATTTGGACCGAGCTATACAGTCACTGCCCCACTGTATTTCATGCCAAAGCAAGGCAACATGGCGAGCAAAAACGATGTCTCTCCCTGTGCGGGAACCGTACGATTTGTATGTTACCACTATGGAACTTAGACGCTAGGACATATGGAAGTTTGGGTCTTGCCGTGGGTTGTGCATGGGCAGCCACGCGGTTAAGGCGACCGCATGCGTAAAGCGGGAGATCCGGGTTCGAGTCCCAGCCCGGCACAAATTTTCGTTGTGTTCCTAATAAATAATATAGCCGATGTACAATTCATAATGATTTCAAAGAATGTAATCTTTTCTAGTTTCAGTAGCGTATATATCTACCGTATGTACGTGCAGGATTTATTGAAGGCTTCGATATGGACCATCGGCTTCCACCAATGACACCACCAAAACGAAGTACACAAACGACTCATCGAAAACCAACACCTGGGACATACGCACCATAACATGAATTATAGTTATTCTCATGACATCTCATTCGGTGGTTTCACCAACTCCTAATTAAATTTGTGATCTTTCAACCAAACGTACAACGCTACGCTACCGAACAGTCTTTCACCACAAACTAAAGTGAAAAAAATACAGGCGCGAAACAAATATTGTTAGTCCTCTATTTTAGTTTTGTTTGCGCATATGTGATGACGCATGCCACAATTTACAGTAAGCACGGAGACAATGGGCATGTCAGCAGGCGGCCTGCAGATCGGTGGAATTATGGGCAGGTCGACATTCTCAGTAAGTGTTCGTGAGCAACGTGAGGGGAAGATTAGACGGCAATGTAGATAGTTGAAGCGTACAGTGAATACGTGTAACCAGCAAAGGAGACGAGCCGCAATGCTACGTAGGCATTATAAAATCTTATTATTAGAGAGCGGATTTTATGCATAATAAAAACCTCAAGATATGCATGAAAAGTGTCGAAATATGCTAGATCAAATAATAAAAAATATGGTTACTGCGTGCATTACATCTCAAAGTCGAAACTGTGAACCGGTATGTAATTTTTACGCAATATTGATTCATCTGGTATATTTTGATTTAAGCAATATTTGCACAGGAAGCCTTTGAGGATAGGGTTTGTAAGTTTGTGAAGAGGAATATTGCTTGCAATGAATGCTTCACACAGATCCATATTAAACCGACTTTTTTGGTTACCTTTGGACAAATTCCTGCTACTGCAACTTGCTGTTGTCAGAAGCTGTTGTCGTGGACCTTTCTTCTACATTCTGCGATATGAAGACTTGCCTTGACATTCTGGTCTATTTGAAACTGTTTTTTGCACGAAACGTTTTCTCACAAACTCAACAATATAAAACAATTCCGTCACATGTAAATGTTCCAGGATGGTCAGTAATCCACGAACAACATTCCTTTTTTCGGGCAGCATGGCGCACAACATGTTACACACTACACGTCGTAAACACGTTCAACTGTGTACAAGTACATAGAAAGCTTAACTGAAACAATGGACATGCGACTAAAAGTTTGCGTAGTTTAACTTAATTGTTGCCGACGCGTACGGTATGACAGCGGAGGGGATTAACCGGGGATGCGGGGGCAGGATCAT
This sequence comes from Schistocerca cancellata, assembly GCF_023864275.1. Classification (NCBI taxonomy): domain Eukaryota; kingdom Metazoa; phylum Arthropoda; class Insecta; order Orthoptera; family Acrididae; genus Schistocerca; species Schistocerca cancellata. Next base: position 267,602,586 of record NC_064627.1, read on the forward strand.
TGACTCTGTCTGCCTGTTCCTATTTCTCTTCTTAATGATTTCGCTAGGCGGTGACCTCTCGGTTAGCGATTGCACGCAGTTCTAGGTCGCGGTCAGTCTGTGAGACATCAAAACTAGGTCGAGCTGTAGACCGGCCGTCAAAATTTTAAAAAAATTTTTAACACAGAGTGAAAATATGCACCGTCACTAGTTTGTAGCTCAAATATGCAATAACCGGTGAAAAGGAGTCAAATATCCAAAAGCATATGCAACATGCAAATGCATATAATCCAGTCTCTACTTACCATACATAGTTGGAGAGCTGTAGAAAACCAACGTAACAATGAACCTACACGTTACTGTTACGTCAGCTGGGTCGTCAGTTCCTGACCTCTGAACACACTGCGCCAGTTTCCTGTTGCAACAGCCTGCCACGACACAATGCTATGTATCAGCCGAACGCTAATATAGCACTGCAGCACAACATTAACAGCCCTGGGTCAACGCAAGAGGTCGCTAGAGGTCACTGGAGTCTCCTTTGCTAATGGCATACCACGTGACGCCACAGGCAAACACTACCTCCGCAATTCACAACGGACGGTCTCACACATGTGTCACCGATTTTTATCAAGTTTTGCGAGGAAATTCTATATTGAAAATAAGAAGACACTTGTTTCGGTGATTCATTGCCGGCAAGGTAGCTCAGCATGTTCGGTCAGAGGGCTGGCTTTCCTCTGGTTTCTTTTTTTTTTTTTTTTTTAATGAAGTATTCAATGCTGAACTTGCTTGAAGGGGTGTCATGTGGCGTCCGCCGAGGGGAGATGGGTGTGGGAGAATGCAGTAAAGGCCTTGGACTACCAAACTGGTGGTCCTTGGTTGATTCTTGGTTGTGGCTTTCTTTTCATTCGATATTTTTTTCGGTTCATCAAACAACATTCTGATGATGGGAGGTTAGAGGCGCCATTTCACGGATTGCGCGGCCCCTCCCGCCGGAGGTTCGAGTCTTCCGTCGGGCATGGGTGTGAGTGTTGTTCTTAGCATAAATTAGTTTAAGGTAGTTTAAGCAGTGCGTAAGTTTAGGGACCGATGAACTCCGCAGTTTGCTCCCTTAGGAATTCACTCACATTTGAAGATTGGAAGCTATTTTCATCGAGAAAGATAAAGCGCTGCATCAGTGATTTCAACTCCATATGACGACGGTGGAGACAGTAGTCGAAAGCTCGAGTGCTTTATTCGAAATGATATGGCTTGTAAACCGAGAAGATTTTATTAAAAATGCTTATTCTTAGACGATTTTTCGATGCACAGCATTGAAAATACGATTTTCAGTCATCAACTTTGACCTCGATTTTTTTCAGAAACTAGGGAGCGTCTAGCAAAAAGCCCACACACGTGTCACTTTATTTTCAGTGTAGATCGTCCTTGCAAAGCTTGATCAAGATCGGTGACTCACGTGTCAGATCCCCTCCCCCCCCCCCCCTTTGTCAGAAAACGCCGACTAAGAATCCACAAAAAACACTGCTCTAGTTCAGCAAAATTGACCATTTTTTTTCTTTATTGTTATTTCAGTCCTCTCGCCCGCAAAGGGTGCGTGGGCTGCCAGCAGCACAACATCCCGCTCTTCAGCCAAAAGATTTAACAATGAAATTAAAGATGAAACAGATATGATCAGTAGGTCGAAAATTTTACAGATGATTTCAAAATTTACAAAAAGATTAATGTTGTAGATGCTTACATAACATTAAACTGTTCTTTTTCTTTGTTGCTTGAGTGGAAATGGAAGAACTAAAAGATAGAGATAAGAATAAAAATATGTGACGCGCTGGAGAAGTGGTAATACTATTTTAAGAAAGGAACACTGCAATTTCACATGAAAGCTAAATGACCTGCAGTGGGAGAAAAAAGGATTTGGGAAGGTAAAATATGTTCTGTAGGGTCAAAGGATGCCACAATAAATATAGTGGTCCGTCGGGCAGTATTTGTAAGATGAAGGTAGGTGCTAGGTGCGTCGGAGAAAGAAAGTGTTATGTGTGGTGTGGGGCAGGGTCGTAATATGAAGAGGAGGAAGGATGAGGAAAGGTAGAGTAGTGAGGGAGAGCGAGTCCTGATGTGGAATGTGATGGGTGGTAAAGAATTATATCGAGGTAGATTGCATTGCCCGGGAGGAGGACATGGTTGAAGTTGTGTTGGTTTACGATGTGTGGTGTGTGTGTGTAGGTCTAGAGACGGTAGCCACGAAAGCATTCTAGGATTGATGATCAAACGTGAAATGATGAGATTCAGGGAATGTAGTGTGCAAACAGTGAAGGATATGTGGAGGTGCTCAGTGTGCGTGAGGAGCGGTGGGAATTTTATGGGATAGTAGAGGATGCATGTGGGGACTTTTCCTTCAGGTATTAGAATGTGTACATACAGGGTGAACATTAATAAAACCGACAAATTGCAGGGACGGATGCCTGACTGGAAATGGAGGAAAAAGGATCCTCTGAACATGTGTCCGGAAATGCATCTTTGCCATAGTAGATGGGCTGACGAATGAAATTTCCTGTAACCAAGCACCGTATGTTCCTTGTGTGCTACAGGCTACGTGACGACATAAGGAACACACTGCAGGTGGTAAGAGGAACTTTCATTCGTCAGCTCCATCTATCATGGCAAAGATGCATTTCCGGAAACGCGTTCATAGGACCCTTTTTCCTCCATTTCCAATCAGGAATCCGTCTCTGCAGTTCGTCGGTTCTATTGATGATCACCATGTATATTTCTGGTGGCGTTTTACCTTTGCTTTTGTAAACTGACAAATGCCTGCGAGAGTTTTCATTCTCGGTTTAAGCCTCTGCAACAGCTCACCCTACTTTTATGACGTGAGAAATGTAAAAACAGTCTTAGTGTTGGTTCTGACAAGAAAACCAGATAAATAGAAATATTCATCGAGAAGGAATTTGTTCAGTGCAAAACACTGACATTGACTTACTGTAAATGTTGAAGCGTGTTCCGTGTCACACTTAAATGTTATCGTTAGTTGAAACACATTTAGTGACTGAAAGTATTTGCAATTGAAGCTCGTTCTTATATGCTTTCCATGATGTAACCACTTTCTCGCTATCCTTGCCAGCTAAGGTTTTTAAATAATAATTTATCTTTTTTGGTGAATTTTGTTTTAAGAATATAATAGTATTCTTAAGTTTAACAGTGGTACAACTTACAATATACCTTACAAACATGTTGTGAGGTTACTTAAGAGAAAATTCACGAGTCTGCTGCTATAATCTGTTCATCGTAAGAAAATCGTGATGTAAACATTACACGGCGTATTCTTCCATTTTTGCTATTACCTCAATGGATTTAATTTCCAAGGAGCTTCAGATGTGTATAGTAGGTACGAAAATAACCTTACGTATTATGCGGCAGTGTAGCGCACCCGCACTTCTCAAAACGTTGACAACTAGCGGTTTTTCACCGCTCTTTTACGTCCAGTGCTCCTCTTCTTTGTTTCACAAAAGTACGCGACGCAGTTTCAGCCATTTTCACTGTACACATGAGAAACACGAACGAGCGAGAGGCACCAAAATGATTTCCCGAGCGATTGTTGAGAAGCGATTGGGTGAGGAGTGCGAGGGGGGAGGGGGGGGGGGTTGCAGGCTTACAACGGGTGAGGTTCTACCGACCAAGGTAGCACAGTGTTAGCACACTGAACTCGCAGTCGGGAGGACGACGATTCAAACCCGTGACCAGCCATCCTGATTTAGACTTTCCGTAATTTCCTTAAATCGCTTAAGGTAAATGCCAGGATGTTTCCTTAGAAAAGGGCACGGCTGATTTCGTTCTCTATTCTTCCGCAGTCCAACGACCTCGTTGTCGACAGGACGTTAAGCACTAGTCTTCTCCTCCTCCCGGGAAAGGTTTTTTGTTCCCTCCAAACCTCCGGATGTTTTCTTCAGAAAGACGTAGATAACTGAAATCTCTTGCGCAGGATGATCACCACTTACAAACTGAGGAACGATGGCCAATGTATTGTCACATACAAATGTTACTTTTCCTCGGTACATTCCATTTACTCTCAATAAACATTTAAAAAAATTAACTTAAAAGTGGAATCGAACCCACAAATTTGCGTACAAAAATCAGTTACTACATGCGCTTAAGCTATCACACCTGTGTAGATTTGGCGTTATTTTTATAACAATATACCCAACCCGAGTCCCGCCGGAGGTTCGAGTCCTCCCTCGGGCATGGGTGTATGTGTTGTTCTTAGCATAATTTAGGTTAAGTAGCGTGTAAGCTTAGGGACTGATGACCTTAGCAATTACGTCCCATAAGATTTCACACACATTTGAAACCCAACCCGATATTGTTGTTCTTGGTCTCCCGTGGCTCGCAAATACGTGGTGACGTTACAGTAAACAAGTACAGTGGTGACCAAGGAAAATGCACCGCACTTTGTGTGATTTCAAGACAGTTGTGCATATACTGTCAAGTGGTTCGGCGTGTCCTCCGGAACGGTCACTGTAAAAACTCACAATCAGCCGACGTAAGCGCCCCAGATACTTAACACTGTGGTCGACTATGATTCTCAAATTTATTAGAAAGAAGGTGAAAACTCAAGTGTTTCGACATTTCATGTTCAAAGGAGAAATTGAAAGAGTATTTGCAAACCAAGCCGACATGAACTGACCAGAACTAGTCATAACGTCGTGCACGTAATAGTTCACAGAAAGCAATTGTACACTGAGACTGCAAAGAAGAAAGACATGGCGTAAGTATTTAGTATATTCATCAGCAAAATCATTGCCGTCTGTTAATACTTAAGTTACATTAGCGGCAGTGTAACACAAAATATCTAATACATAATTAGGGTCCACTTCCAGTGGTGTAACAACATCCGTGAACATGTGCTACGACCACTGAGCAATTGCCTCGCATACGTTTGTTTACAACATGATCATTATGACGATGAATAGAGTGTAGTTGCGGAGTTTTGAACAAGTTGCGGAGTATTTTTAAAGTACAATTTATTGGTTTCAGATAAATCCCATTTCAGCAGACATAATTATGTCACAAACAAAATGGCTCTGAGCACTATGGGACTTAACATCTATGGTCATCAGTCCCCTAGAACTTAGAACTACTTAAATCTAACTAACCTAAGGACATCACACAACACCCAGTCATCACGAGGCAGAGAAAATCCCTGGCCCCGCCGGGAATCGAACCCGGGAACCCGGGCGCGGGAAACGAGAACGCTACCGCACGACCACGAGCTACGGACAATTATGTCACAAAATGAAAGAAAAAGGACATTTGATTGACTACACTACAAAATATAAGGCACAATGTATTAAATGATCAAATTGTGCAGTCTTCAAGCATTCTCTTTACCAGTAGCTTGAGGATCTATCACAGAGACACATCGATTCTAACTAATATCGAGTCTCTAATGTTCCTGGGCCTATCCCATCCTTCTTTTATCCCAGTATTCATCCCCACTTAATCTTCACCATGCGAGTATACTGTTGTCAGCTTCTCGCATGAAATAATACAGTGAGCGTGGTAAATTAAAGTCGAACCTAAACAATGCAAACAGCTGACAGCGAAGTACTGTCAGCGAGTACAACGAGCACTTAGCACTTCGCAATTTACCTCTGAATAACCAAGATGCGTATTTTCTTGATCGAAAAGAATTAAATTTTGCTGTTATTTGTTGCACCAGTTCATTTATAGTTCATAAGTAAATGCGGTACGTGATTTGAGTAATGTCAATCTTTCTGATGGCGTAAAGGAACAATAAATACGAAATTACAACTATGCCTGATGATTCCGCAGCTTGATGATTTCCAAAACTAGCACAACCTGCCCCTCCTGAGTTTCGCCGCTGTCGAGATGGCGAAAAGCTTTCAACTATTTCATTTCACAACTGATAACTTCACAATGAACCATGCAAAATTGTTGTAATATTTGAGGAAAAAGCAACGCGAACCATTCGTCACTGTAACTTCAGCGTTCATAACAGTCCTTTCTACGCCATTAAATCACTAAATGCTAAAGCCAATCCTCCCTCTACTCGCCGTGACGACCATTCAGTACCGACGGGGGGCCGTGTGATTCTGCGCCACACGGTGTCATTCGGATGCGGTATGGAGCGACATACCTCAGTTTCCCAGCCCTGGAAGCCGCTAGTTGTCTTCAAGTAGCTCCTCAACTGGCATCATTAGGCTCAGTGCACCCAGTTCCAGGTCTCCCACAAACGAAAAATCCCTGGTAGTACTGGGAATTAAAACCGGATCCTCCACATAGAAGTCAGATATGTTGACCACAGAGCTACCAGGCATACAACCACTAAAATTCGTAGGACCATTACTGTTCGAAGAACTAGATTGGAATTTACATAGATTAAAAGAAAGCCAAATTCCACGACCAACATCCAAAAGATCAAAATCTTCACCCACCCTGCCTCAGCTATTCAAAAGTTGTATGGATCTCAGTTCCTCCGAAATTTTATCGCTCTGTTCACATCCTTGAACGACTTGCACTCCAACTTACATCCGTCCATCTTCTGCCATCTACATTCTTTGGTTCAAATGGCTCTAAGCACTATGGGACTTAACTTCTGAGATCATCAGTCCCCTAGAACTTAGAACTACTTAAACCTAACTAACCTAAGGACATCACACACATCCATGCCCGAGGCAGGATTCGAACCTGCGACCGTAGCGGTCGCGCGGTTCCAGACTGTAGCGCCTAGAACCGCTCGGCCACACCGGCCGGAATCTACATTCTTTATTAGCTCATAAAGTTCCCACATCTCCTAAACCACAAGAAATACCTACATCTCCCATAAACTACGATCTCGGCACCACATTACACACCACTCTTAAAAGCTCTAGCCAACAACAGCGTCTGCCTCCCATGACACCACAATCCACGCCACAGGGCGTATATGTCATTTAGTAGCAATGGAACACCGAGCTATTAAGTGTCAGGTGACACGTTACCATTTATCCACTAGCCAATGTCGATGATCACGTGGCAGAGCAATCGCAACAGACGATGTCGTGTGGCCCACGTAGGACTCGTCCGCGTGTGCAGCAATGTGCACTGAATGGTCTGCTCCGAAATATACCTGCACCTGCATTGAACTGTCGTATCTGCCACTGGTCACCCCCCCTCCCCCCCACCCCCCGGCTTTATATAGTGGGCAGGTCTTCGACTTCCACGTTCTGTGTTGAGCATGGACGTCCGACACCTCGTTGCCAACTCGTAGTTTCACAGTCCATCAACCACTGTCCGTAGATGCTCATGACTGAAGCACGAGAACAGCCGAATAGGTTCGAGGTTTCCGAGATGCTCGTTCTCAGGCGCCCCACCGTAACAATATGCTCTTTTCAGAGTCCGTTCTGGAGATGGATTTCCCATTCGCTGTCTTTATTGTCGCTCGAAGAGTCCCATTTCGACCCTGTTCCGCTCGTATACTTATTGCGCCCTGTGACCGTAACACCACCAGGCGCCATTCAGTCTCGCCGTGGGCAGTTGGTGTAATTTTTTGGTTCATCCGTGAATACCTTACAACCTCCACTCGTCCTACTGCGCTAACTGCATGCAGATCATCTGCCACATACATAAAACCTCGTTACCGTTACTTACTTCAGCGGTGGAGGGTCTGTTGTCAGCCTAGTACCAGTTCTGCACCATCTACAACGTTTCAAAGGGACCAGCGTGCTTTAGTTAGGGGATGGCAAGCATTTTGTCCAGTGAGCTTTCCTTTTCTTTTTCTTGTATCTTTGTCCCGTATGGGAGCTGGATCAGCACAGCCATGAACAGATTTGGCATGGTCAATTTAAGGGGTGGCTGGATGCCCTTTCCGCCACCGCACAGTTACAGAATATATATAGCTTGAACAGTGTGCATGTAGTGTCACCAGCGGAAATTGCTCCTATAGAAGCACAAAAACTGCAAATATGTTCCTGTTTATTTAAAACACCGACTGAAAAGTGGGGTGTCACATGCCTTATTCTACCTTCCTCACCATCTTTAAACATTTTCTCAAAAATTTTGGCACGTGAGCATATTCGCGCTTTCTATAACATGCGGCTCACCTCAAAATCCCCCAAGCTCCCCTAACTGTAACCCACTAGTACATCACTGTAAGTCGCTCATACCCCCCCCCCCCCCACACCCAGTTGCCCTCTCTCACTCACTCATTCAGTCCAAGTCATTGTTAATATCTCTTTACTTCTTTGTGTCTTTGTCACTGTCTCCTGTCTCATAGCCAATTTCTCCTTACATTTTCACTACCTCCCTCTCGCACTCTCTTACCGCTAATATCCCATTCCTTCCTTTCTACTGTTGCTGTCTCTTCTCACTGGCACTATCTCTCTCTTCCTCTTTGTTATTGTCATATATTCTGTCTTCCATTACCACTGACTCTCACTCACTTCCACTTCCTCTTTCTCTTTATTCTCCTCCAACCACCCCTCCCCCCTCCTGGCTCTGTCTTCGTCACTCTTTTCCTAGCACTGTTCTGTCAATGTCAACTATGTTCCACTGCCACCGTGTCCCTCTCATCCTCTCACAATGCCGCTGTCTCCTTCGCTCTTTCTGTAACACAACCACTGTATTTATCACTTTTCCGTCTGTTTGCCACTCGCACAGTCTTCTCTCTCGGCATAAAAAAGCACGAATATTTTCACATGCCAAAATTTTTGGGAAAATTTGTAAAGGTGGTGAGGAAGGTAGAATGAGGCAGCTGATACCCCACTTCTCAGTCAGTCTTTTAAATAAACAGGAACAAATCTGCATTTTTTGTGCTCCGATAGGAGCATGCTGCAGCATTGCGAAATATTTTGGCCAGTGAAATTTATATAGTTTATTTATGTGAAACTGAAATAACGCAAAACTAATTTTATACCTCAGACCGGATTTTAAGTGCGAAAAAGTTTGGATATCCTCCAGTACTACAACTATCTCGGAAAAGGAACAAGATATGAACAAAATCTTCAAGGCTGTTCCAGATCGGGATCTTAGAAATACATCGTAAAAATTACAGCAATTTGCTGAGCATAGCCGTCTCGGAATCCGCGACTGGATTTTGATACGCAAAAAACAAGCTTTCAGCGTGTTTCTCGATAGCGTTTAAAGATTTTGATGGAGAGTTGGCTCTTCGAGATAAATGCCTAGAGGATACGCTGTTAAAGTTTGAACAATCTGTTGCGACTATTTACTATTTAGATTTCGCCTCATATCGGATTTTAGGAGCAGAAGTAGGATAACTTTGAACCTCTGCATCAAGAAAATTTTGAACGTTGTTCGAGATCGGGATCTTAGGAATATACCGTAATAATTTCAGCCATTTGCTGTGCATTGCCGTCTTGGAATCCTCGGCTGAGTTTTGGTCCACTGGTGATGGCGAAAATATGGTAAAAAATCCTTTTTGTGAGCTTTTCCGAGGAACCGCCCATGAACTAATGGTGCCTCCATTAGCCCTATGAAGCCCTCCGTAGACCACATCAAATGCGAAAAGAACCAGCCGATTTTCTCCATTTGTCTAAGCAGGCGGAAGTGTGTAATATTCATATTTTGACCCTGTACTGTAGGGTAGCGACATTAAGACGATCCTTCTGTTGGGTATACAAATGGTCCCTAGCCCAAGGGCTATTCAAAACACGTGAACCTACCTTTTTATCACAAATAGAACCTGACGTATGAGTACCCGAAAATTCCATTTTTATGCGCGGTGTTTTTGAACATACTAGGTATGGATGCTGACACATGCATGTCGATTTATATGAAAGTGAGCGGAAGTTTTCTGAATGTTTGCGAATCGTGTAACCGAGGCGGGACGTGGATACCATTCGGTGTTCACCTACTCAAATGTGGGAGACCACCTATTGAACCACATCAAGGCGTGCCGACATATCGACCTTCGTCGTTAATCCGTCGGGCGGATTTGATCCAGGGCCGTCGCACCTTCATGTCCGGGAAGCGGCGCTTTAAAACTACCGGCTCTGTTCGTTAGATCCTCGGTTCCTACTTCTGATAGTTACGTCGACAACACACATATAATAGGTTTTCAGGCTGCAGCGGTGCGCACTGACTTCTAGACTTTAAACCTCTCGATAGTGGCACTATACTGCCCTCAAAGAACCAAAACCGAAATTGGTGAGTGGTAAACGTTGGTTATCAGCTCGACCGCCGTTCCTGTTTTGTGCAGACTTCAGTGCGCACCATACGATTCAGGGGATGCGAGATGAACGACAGACATGGTGCAGCTGTTTCGGACATCACAGACGAATTCAGTTTATTTATTCTGAACAACGGTTGCCCAACTCTCATCCTGGCGCCGGGCAGACGCTTGTCTGCAGTAGACATCACCCTGTGTTCTTCGTATATCTCCCAAGAATTTGAGTGGGAGTGTGTCCCTACCCGCTGCAGTCTGATCAGTTTGTTGTTCCGCACATACCGTCATCAAGAAGGAAAATGCGCAAAGCAGAATGGGAGGCGTATGAAACATTTATTAAGGAACACCTTAAGGCAGATTTATTGCAAGGGCCCGCAGACGAACGTTACAATCTGTACATTTCCCTACTAAATGAGGCGACCGTATTTTCCAAATGCTAGCTCAAAGCTATCCAGAAACCGAAAGGTTTTTCACTTCCATGGTGGTATCCGGACTGCACAAGACAAGTTGCTAACTTACTGCATCTAAAAAGAGAACGCACATGGGCGAATTTTCTCAAATACAAACAAGTGGCCACCGTTTCCAAAATATTTTTGAAGCAGCGAAAACAACAGTCTTGGAAACAGTTTTATGATACGCTCACCAGAGAAACTCCGTTGTCATCGGTATGGTCCACAATACGCAAATTCCGCAACATGTTCCCGTTGAGTACAGGTTTACATGGCTGGCTGCATGACTTCAAACAATTTGTCGCGCCCCCATCGGTCATCCCCGAATCACTGCCATCCTCCGATACTGCTGCTCATTTGTTCCTGGGATCGACGCAGTCCTTATTGACTCCATTTCAATTCTCAGAATCTTTTTTTCTTGTCGCCCAGATTTTACGACCCACCACCTAACTGCTTAAGCACTCCGTCGTCAAGCCACAAGTGGCCCATCGGGACCATCTGACCGCCGTTTCATCCTCAGCTGAGGATGCGGTAGGAGGGACGTGTGGTCAGCGCACCGCTCTCCCGGTCGTTACGATGGTTTTCTGTGACCGGAGCCGCTATTGTTCGGTCGAGTAGCTCCTCAACTGGCATCACGAGGCTGAGTGCACCCCGAAAAACGGCAAAAGCGCATTGCGACCCGGATGGTAGCCCATCCAAGTGCCGGCCACACCCGAAAGCGCTTAACTTCGGTGATCTGACGGAAACCGGTGTATCCACTGCGGCAAGGCCTTTGCCCTAATTGCTTAAGGTGGATCTTTATTGATCACTTAGCCGCTGCGACCGGTGTACGGGCGCTGACGTAGCTTGAACCTCCACACCAGCTCCCGCATGCGCTCGCACCGTTGCCCGTGTCCCGCCACATGGAGGCGGGTCATAGTTGTTCTTATCTTGTTTTATCTTTTGTTCTTCATTTTCTTTCATTTGTTTTGCTTTGTTTTCTTTCTTTTGGCAGCTTTCCCAAAACCATTTAACAAAAATTTCACAAGGAATTTGAAATTTTGAAAAAGAAATACAAATAAATAGTTAAGAATTAAGAAGAAGAAAGAAGATAAGCAAGGAAGAAGTTTATAGTCCCGCCACCCTGGGGTACTGAGGATTATGTCTTGGGTGCCGGCCGCGGTGGTCTAGCGGTTCTGGCGCTGCAGTCCGGAACCGCGGGACTGCTACGGTCGCAGGTTCGAATCCTGCCTCGGGCATGGGTGTGTGTGATGTCCTTAGGTTAGTTAGGTTTAAGTAGTTCTAAGTTCTAGGGGACTTATGACCTAAGATGTTGAGTCCCATAATGCTCAGAGCCATTTGAACCATTATGTCTTGGATTGGTCGTCAAACTATTGATCCTCAGGCTCCAATGCCTTTTGATTTAACCCTTAGACTAAGGTCTATGCTGTACTATAGCTACTACTGAGATAATTACTAGAGCTATTACTAAAACAATTACACTGTTTACAGATTTAAAGTGCCGTGTGTTTGCCTGTGGCAACTGCGACGGTGCGCCGGCACTGTTTACATCTATGTTCATGTATGGGTCTAATTTAGTATTATCCATTGTAATAGCTGTATCTATGTTAAGTCTAGTGTATTTCTGTCGGGTTTTTTGTTCTGACTTACTTTTCATCCTCTTTACTATGGTGTCTGTCTAGGTGCTGCATATAGATTTGTTGTCTGTACGGCCTCTCGCGTCTGTACTCTTTGTGACATTCGTCTGAAATTTTGTCTGTTGGTACGTTTAGTTCGTACCATAATTCTGGTGTTCTGATTGCGTCGTATATGTGTCGTTCAGTTTGTAGGTATTTTATCCCAAGTGTGTTCCTGTGATGTCTGTATTTCCCGCAGAATAGGATTGTGTGTTCGGGGGTTCCCATACCTCCGCATGTACATCTAGATGCATTAGACTCACGCGGTTCAAGTGCGTGTGATAAGGTCCATGCCCAGTCAAGAAGTGCACCATGCCGCGGCTGGGGTCGGTATGTTTCATTCTTAACCTTTCCGTTATATCCGGAAGAAATGTGTGTACTCTCCGTCGCTTATCACTTGTGCCCCATTGTTCCTGCCATGTGTCAATTTTCCATTTTCTGACGTCCCGCTTGTTATTTAGCGGTGAACCAGTTATTATATTAACCTGGTTTAGTCTACCCATCTTTAACCAGTACAGAGCGGCCCGATATCTGATAGTAATATCTACCAGGAAGATTCCAATCACAACACACATTGCTTCGACCGATGTCGTGCCAAAAGTTCCAGATAGTCGCAATAGGATGCTTCTCTGTCCTCGCTTAGCCGCTGTTCTGTTTGTGTCGAGATTGAGCCTGTGCGCCCATGTACGGGCCGCAAAACTTAGTACTGATTCGAAGAGTGCGCAGTGGTAGGTTCGTGTGACTGACAGAGGTAGTCTGTATTGTCTCGAATTTATCCTTGCCAGTTTGTGCAGTATTTTTTCTGCCGTGTCTGTTGTTATTCTGATGTAAATGGAAGTTCAGTTTTTCATCTATGTGTACGCCTAAGTAGCGGGTTACTTTAGTTCTTTTTATATTGTGTCCTCTAGTTTTGCTGATGGGTTACCTCTTAATTGAAATTTCAAAAGTGTGTATGTTGTCTTGTTATCCACTAGCTTGAGCTTGTTTGTGTCGCACCACTGTGTTATTGTTTTGTTTCTCAGAACTGCGGGACGTCTTAAAAGGTACCGGCAATGCTGCTCCAAGGTATGGCGACATCCACTACAAAATGCTGGCCAATTTGCCGGACGAAGGGTGACACATATTGCTCGACATCTACAATCATTTATGGGAGCTAGGCAACTTCCCGGTCGACTGGCGCACTTATTGTGCCCGTACTCAAGCCTGGCAAGGACCCCAATCTGGGCAGTTCATAACACCCATCGCTCTTTCTTCTTGCGTGATTAAAACAGTAGAAAGGATCTTAGAGCGCCGTTTGGAATGATGATCTGAGAGGAACTCCCTTCCGTCACGCTCTCAATACGAGTTTCGAAAAGGAAGACGCACCACAGACAGCCTACGTCTCTTAACTACCGACGTAGAACGTATATATATTTCTAATTGTTACCTGAAAGCACTGTTTTTTTTTATTTTTCCGGTGAGTCAACACGTGATACGGAAGTTCCAGTCAATGAGTGTACGAGACCTCGTCGCCCGCAACCTTTACTCTTTCCTATGGCAACGTGTACTATGTGTCAGACAACAGAACAAAGCCTTGCGTGGACTGCGTCTGGGCTACAGAGGACTGCCGCGAGGCTCCATCTTAAGTTCTATTCTTTGTGCAGTGTGCTCGTCAGAACTTAGCATACTTTTTGGTCTTTCAGTAAAAATCCTAATGTACATCGATGACATCTGTTCATACACGTTTTCTCTCAGCTTGAGGATGACGCTAAGGTGGTTGGATCGAGCGCAGTACGTGCTGTATTGGAGCGTAACTGGACAGAATTTGGCAGATACTAAATCTTCAGCGGTTGTTTTTACGCGGCAGAGACGGGTGATAACGCCCGATATACGATTATGGCCTTTTACTATTCCAGTTAGGAGCTCAATCAACTGGATTGGACTCTTTCCTGACAGCAGACTTACTTTTTCAAGTCAATCAATCAGTATCTTACGAACGATATCTCGCTTATGGTGGGAAGCTGATGCTCACTCACTCTCTACCGTGGCATCACTCGGTCTATACTGGATTATGGCTGTACATTATATGACAACGCCTCCATATCTCTACTGAACAAGATCGATACTCTGCAGTACCGTGCCATTAAGCATTGGGGCAATGAAATCTACACCTGTGAATGCGCTTTTGGTGAAAGCAAGAGAGATCTTCAACTCCGGAGGACTATCTTTAGTAGAATAGGGGAAGAACCGATATTTTGATCAGACAGAATGGGCATATTATAAGCGAGACGGAACAGTTCCTAGGCGTTCGGATGGATAGTAAGCTGTTGTGGAAAGCCCATGCTCAGGATCTTGTTCAGAAACTAAATGCTGCTATATTTACCATTAGAACAGTATCTGAAATAAGTGACAGTTCAACACAAAAAGTAGTCTACTTCGCATATTTTCGTACGCTTATGGCATTATTTTTGGGGTAATTCTTCTGATTCAAAAAGAGTATTTTTGGCTCAAAAACGGGCTGTTCGAGCTATATGTGGTGTAAGCTCGAGAACCTCTTGTCGACCCCTATTCAATAGTCTGGAAATTCTGGCATTGCCCTCACAGTATATATTTTCTTTAATGTCCTTTGTTGTTAGCAATATTAGCTTATTCCCAAGAGTTAGCAGCTTTCACTCAGTTAATACTAGGCAGAAATCAAATTTGCATATGGAATGCACTTCCTTGACTCTTGGGCGGAAAGGAGTTCAGTATTATGTTGCATCCATTTTCAATAAGCTACCACAAGAACTCAATAATCTTAGCAGTAGCCCAAACACTTTTAAGTCTAAACTGAAGAGTTTCCTCATGGCTCACTCCTATTCTGTCGAGGAGCTCCTGGAAGAGCTGAAAAATTAAGCAAATTCCAGTGTTACATTGTTGATTTTCTTTATTTAAACTTACTATTTGTCGCCTGAATATGTTTCTTATATTTCATTTTATCTGTTTCTGCTATCGTATTATAATTTCATGTATTAACTCGTTCCATGACTATGGAGACTTCTCCTTAATTTGGTCCCACGGAATAATAAATAAATAAATAAATATAAATTAATAAATACACTGCAGCACCAAAGAAACTGGTATTGACATGAGTACTCAGAGATACGTAAGCAGGCATAACACGGTGCTGAGGTCAGCAACGCCTATATAAGACAACAGGAGTCTGGCGCAATTGTTAGATCGGTTACTGCTGCTACAATGGCAGGTTATCAAGATTTAAGTGAATTTGAACGTGGTGTCATAGACGGCGCACGAGCGATGGGACGCAGCAGGTAGCGATAAAGTGGGAATTTTCTCGTACGACCATTTTCGAATGTACGGTGAATATCAGGAATCTGGTAAAACATCAAATCTCCGACATCGCTGAGGCCGAAAAAAGATCCTGCATGAACGGGACCAACGACGTCTGAAGAGAATCGTTCAACGTGACAGAAGTGCAAACCTTCCGCAAATTGCTGCAGATTTCAATGCTGGGCCATCAACAAGTGTCAGCGTGCGAACCATTCAACTAAACATCATCGATATGGGCTGTCGGAGCCGAAGGCCCACTCGTGTATATTTGATGACTGCACGACACCAAAATTTACGCCTCGCCGGGGCCCGTCAACGCCGACATTGGACTGTAGACGACTGGAAACATGTTGCCTGGTCAGACGAGTCTCGTTTCAAATTGCATCGAGCGGATGGACGTGTACGGGTATGGAAACGACTTCGTGAATACATGGACCCTACATGTCAGCAGGTGACTGTTCAGGCTGGTGGAGGCTCTATGGTATTGGGCGTGTGCAGTTGGAATGATACGGGACCCCTGATACGTCTAGATACGACTCTGCCAGGTGACACGTAGGTAAGCATCCTGTCTGGTCAGCTGCATCCGTTCATGTCCATTGTACAGTCTGATCGGCAATTTTAGCAGGACAATGCGACACTCCACATGGCCAGAATTGCTACAGAGTGACTCCAGGAGCACTCTTCTGAGTTTAAACACTTCCACTGGCCCCCAGACATGAACATTATTGGGCATAGTTGGGATGCTGTGCAACGTGGTGTTAAGAAAATATCTCCACATCCTTGTACTTCTACGGACTTATGGATAGCCCTGTAGGATTCATGGTGGCTGTTCCCTCCATCTCTACCTCAGACATTAGTCGAGTCCATGCCAAGTCGTGTCGCGGCACTTCTACTTGCTCACGGGGGCGCTACACGATATTAGGCAGATGTACCAGTTTCTTTGGCTCTTCAGTGTAGATCATCCTCTTCTCCAAAATCGTAACTGCTTCGTTGAGGACAACGGGTACGTTGATGGGATTTCAAGGAGGAGGGTATCCCTCCTAGTTTAAAGTTTCAGGCAGTAAGGATACGTGGTACCCCTCGCCCTAAAAGACACTCTGCCTCCTGCATTTAGCTTGGAATACGATGTACTACTCTACCATCCTCCAATCTTCTGTCAGTTCGGAGGGTCAGATCGAACTTTCGCTACTTCTACTGGCGTTTCCCAACTGATTGCATCAACGGGGCCACCATCGGTCAAAATATTCACTGACAGCTCCAAAGCAAGAGAGCGACTGGCTTCACTTACTTCTGCAGAGATCCACTATCTTGACCAGTGTTGAGCCAGCATCTTCACTGCCGCAGTTCTTGCAATAAGCGGCAAATCTGTTGGACGACATCCTTATTGCCAAGGATTCGAAGAGTACATTGGAAAACTTGGAAAAGTAGCAATGGGACTCCAACACTAACCGCCTTGTGTCTATCAATGTGAAAGTCAACATAAACGTAAACATAAATGTGTCCACTTCTTATAGATCAAGAGTCGCTCTGGTATCTCATGTAATGAGATGGCGGACCACCTGGTGAAACAAAGTGTGCTCGATGGCCACCCTTACTGCACTTGCCTTCCACATACAGATTTTCTTGCTGGCATAAAGAAAAATGTCCATCAAAATGGTCACAGATGTGGGAGATCAAACAACAGTGCAAAGGAACATTATGCCACAATACTGCCGAATATTCCGCGGAAACCCTGGTTCTCTGAAATCAAACTATCTGGACGCCATACTACCACTATTGCGTGGATCGGGCTGGGTCATGGGTTGTTACTCTTCACATCTTTTTAGGAGGAAAGTTCAGCCATCTTCATACTGCGAAGTTCATCCAACTGAGACTGCAGACGTCAACCATGTGATACTAGGGTGTTTACGCTATGACAGACAACTCCGCAAGGCCTTGATCAGAGCAGGAATTCCCCAACCTACATCTGTGGCGGACCTGTTTCTACAGTTGACCACAACGGAATATGTGAGTGTTGCCCAGTTTCTGTAAGGAGGGGATATCCAGTTATAAGCCACAGAGGTTCCAGCGTAAGCAGTTGTTATATATGGATTTTGTTGAGTGTGTGAACGCACATGACGTACACCTGGAATTCACGTAATTTGGTATATATGTGATATTTTAACCCAAATTTGTAGTTACTCACTTGTATGGCTAAATGGTTTATGCCAAGGCCAATAAACCATTTTTTTAAAAAAAAGAAACATTCTGTCCTGACACTTTTTAGGGGCGTGCTACGATACTGTGGGGAGAGGATTTTCATCTCTATGAGGACAGGAATCATGTACGTGCAAACAAATAAAAAATTAATTAGAAAACCTAATTTTTTAGAGGTGGTCATTTAGACTTGAGAGTGCACGTCGTTCTGTTGGACCCATAGAGCAATATGTTGATAGGCACAAATCTGCAGAAATACGAGGGTCATTCAATATGTAATGTAACACTTTTTGCATTTAATTAGGTTGAAAAACAGAGAAATTTCTTGTGGGACATCGTGAGTCATTCACGCTATAGTTTCATGAAGCTCCAATAGATGGCTGGCGCCACACGTGTTCTTCAAAATGGCATCTGTGACGAAGGTGCGTTTCAAGCAAAGAGATGACATTGTGTTTCTTTTGGCGGAAAACCAGAGCATCGCAGATATTCATAAATGCTTTCAGAGTGTCTAATAGAGACCTGGCAGAGAACAAAAAGACCACGAGTCGTTGGGTGAGGCGTCCGCCATCATCACAAACACAGCGCGCAAACCTTTCCGATCTCCCACGTGCAGGCCGGCCGCAGCCGTAGCTCCTGCAACGTTGGAACGTGCGCACAATCTCATTCGAGGTGATCAATGGATCACAATCAGACACTTCGCTACTCAACTGGACGTCTCTCTCGGTAGTGCTGACACACTCGTCCTCCAGTTGGGGCACTCAAAGGCGTGTGCCCGCTGGGTTTCTCGCCGGCTACGAGAAGACAGAAAAGAGCAACGAAGGTTCACCTGTGCGGAGTTACTTGCGCGTTACGGGGATGATTGTGAGAACTTTTTGTCGAACATCGTCACAGGCGATGGAACATGGGTTCATCACTTCGATCCGAAAACAAAACGGGAACTCATGGAGTGCACCAAATCACATCTCGTCCGAAGAAAAATCTCAAAGCCGGCAAGGTCACGGCGATGGTGTTCTGGGACTCTTCAAATGGCTCTGAGCACTATGGGACTTAACATCTGAGGTCATCAGTCCCCTAGAAGTTAGAACTACTTAAACTTAACTAACCTAAGGACATCACAAACATCCATGCTCGAGGCGGTGGCGCGGTTCCAGACTGAAGCGCCTAGAACCGCTCGGCCACAGCGGTCAGCTTCTGGGACTCTGAAGGCGTCATTCTGTTTGATGTCCTCCCTCATGATGCAACGGTCAACTCTGAAGTGTATTGTGCTACCCCCAGAATGCTGGAGAAACGATTTCAGCGTGTTCATTGCCACAAAAATTCAAACGAACTTCCTTTTCTCCATGAAAATTCAAGGCCCACACAAGTCGGTGCACCCGAGAGGAGATCACAAGACTTCATTGGACTGTTCTTCCTCATCCACCCAACAGCCCAAATCTCGCACCTTACGACTTGCATTCATTTGGCCAAATAAAGGAGGCACTCGGCGGGAAGCAGTACGTGAACGGTTGGGAGGTTATTGACGCAGCAAAACGTTGGCACCGATGTCGACCAGTAGAGTGGTACCATGTGGGCGTACTGGTCTTCCCAGTATGGTGGCGAAAGACCGTAGCACTGCACGACGATTATGTTGAAAAATAGGCTTTAGTAGCCTAAACAGCAGGGAATAATACGGTGTACTGCAATCCTGATTAGCCGAGCGGTCTCAGGCGCTGCAGTCGTGGTCTGTGCGGCTGATCCCGGCGGAGGTTCGAGTCCTCCCTCGGGCATGAGTGTGTTTGTTTGTCCTTAGGTTAATTTAGGTTACGTAGTGTGTAAGCTTAGGGACTGATGACCTTATTCACCGCTTTTTTTTATTGTTCGGACGATCTGAAGATGGTTGCAGAAAGTAACCGAACTTGGTTATCGTGCTTTAATCGCTTAAAAAAAATCATGCGGTCTAGGCATTAAAACAGTTCATGCAATTAGGAAGAAGACAAGAGAAGGAGGAATTTCTCGAGATAGATGGCAAGAGGTTCAAGAGAGTACACCAGTCCCATAAGTCCAATAAGATTTCACACACATTTGAACTTTCCTTCTTTTTTTTTTTTTTTTTTTTTTTTTTGCAATCCTGAATAAAACCAACCTGCTTTCAGAAGATAATGTGTTGCATTACGTATTGAATGCCCCTCGCAGTATGTAACGTTTGTCGACATAGAGTCTGCGCAAAGATTACACATCGTAAGAGATCCTCGCTTCAGCAACTTGAGCCCCGTCTGAGTGCAGGTCCCTTGCAAGCACTACGCCTGCGACTGCCGTGGCTGTCAGATACCACCCTATTTACGAGGCAGCGCTCCTAGCACCGCCTTATCGCAATGTTCCTCACAAATCACTCAGCGCGATGGGGAGCTGCAGTGGCTGGGATAGTCGAGAGCGAGAGTCGACTATTTCCGACTACAGCGTACTCTCTAAACATAGGGTCAGCCTTGTACGTTGTCCTTCGCAGAGTAGCGGAAGAACGGTTACAATCTTAGAGTCGAAACCCAAAAACTACAAATGACGAATGAGTAATGTGTAGCAGACAATTAAAAGCGGCTTACGTGAAATGGAATGGAATGCGATATCTCTCTTTTCCGCTATTCGCCTTCTTTATTACCGTTTCTAACGACGTTTTGGTTAACAAACTGGCTCGCTCACGATGAAGTTTGTAACTAGCTAATGTCATAATCTTCTTAGCCCACGATAAGAATGCATGTAATTGCTCTTTTACAGCTAATGATGGTGGTTTTCACTTCATATTGACCGCTCCGCTTTCTTTTACGGTTTGGACGATGCGCAGATTGTTGCAGAAAGCAACCGAAATTAGCTATCGTGCTTTAATTGCTTCAAAAAATATATGCGGTACAGGCATTAAAAATTTTTATTCCACAAAATAGGAAATTAATCTTCACGAACCGTAAAATGTATTTTAGGTTCGAGCGTCCTAAGCAGACAACTATAATTTGTCATGGGAATAAAACAGATATGATGTACTTGAAGGCACTTCGGATGGATGATACCTATTTTATTCCTATGAGGAAGTTAGATATTTGCTAATCACATTAGGTAGGTGCCAACAGCAGACACGTTTATACTTGGAGGGGGGGGGGGGAGGAGCAGGTCTTAATAAGTATTTTGTTATGTATTACATGAACTAATTACAGAATAACGCTGTTTTAAAGTGATTCGCCAAAATTTGTGTCGTAATACGGAGATGCACTTTTTGTGTACTATTTACACGCAAATAACTTAAAATGAGGCTGTGACTCCAAGCCAGTAACGAACAAAGAAGCGAGAAAATAAATAAAAATTGTAATTGTGCAACCGTTAATTCCAGTTAGAAATTCCCTTTATAAAATAATGAAGAAGACTATGAAAAACAATGTTACCCAGAGCGTCCATCAGCACTTGACGATAAACGGAAACATGGTACAGACATTACAAAAGTGTTTTAGCCAAGTAGTTATCTTCTTCTTCTTCTTCTTCTTCTTCCAAAGATATCTGAGTCATGCGCTGCTACTAGCGCTGGCATACAGGATGTTCCTCCGGTAATGGTGCACACTTTCAGGAATGCTGTGAAAGGGCAGTTGTTCAGCATGAGACTAGGGATCATTGTCCACAAACGACTAAGTCGATAGTTTCTAAGTCAAACAAATCGTGAGGGAAATCTCCCTGCGGAAAACCAGACCCTATCAATAGCTTTTCGTACGATGCAGTAAACCGACTGAGAGGAAGTCAAAACCCGTAATGTTCATGAAGGGTGGGGCTGGAGTGGATATCCGGCCGGTGTGGCCGAGCGGTTCTAGGCGTGTCAGTCTGGAACCGCGCGACCGCTACGGTCGCAGGTTCGAATCCTGCCTCGGGCATGGATGTGAGTCCTTAGGTTAGTTAGGTTTAAGTATTTCTAAGTTCTAGGGGACTGATGACCCCAGATGCTAAGTCCCATAGTACTCAAGCCATTTGAACCATTTTTTGGAGTGGATACCCGATACTCCACTAATGCGCTTTCGATGCTATGATGTGCACACTGACAGGATCAATCAGGATGTTAAGTTCTGTAAGAGTGCAGTCTGTGTTCACAAGATGAAGTCATAGTCGCTCAGCACTAGTGATATGTAGTTATAGTCAGTTACGGAATTAGCACACATGACTTTCATCCACAAACAAGCATATAGGAAGCGTAGCTAGGCTAACAGGTTGTATCAGTATGGACATGGGAGTCATGTGACGCACGCAGGCTGTTCCAACAGACAAGGGGCGGAGGGTAAAACATAACACAGTAAAATGATCGAGAATGAACTATACAGACCACCATCTTGGGAGAATAAATGTTTGTTTGTGTAGAGAACTAGTTTTGAATCAGCACTAATTCACTTGCACGTGAAGTTTCCCGAATGAAACTTGTTTCATCACGGCAGCAATGTAGTAACGTAGTACAAGTAATGGCAGTGCTCTCGTATGATCCAGTGACAAACCTCACATTATAATTTTGATAGGCTGCCAACAAAGATTTTCAGGAACTTGTGAGCAGGTAGGCCTATATTCAATGATTGGTTGATAAGTCTGTATCTTCCTCCTCCTTTGCTTGGCTCCATCAGGGTACAGACGTGTTTTTGAGATATACAGGGTGAGTCACTAACTATTGCCACCAAGAATATCTCCGAAAGTATGATAGGAGATGGAATGTTTGTGGGACAAAAGTTGCATGGGACAACAGGGGCCAAAATATGACGTTGGTTTTTAGTTTCTAGGAGGGGTCGCTTCTGAGATATGAATGTCAACTCTGTTTTTTTTTTTAAAGTGGGATGCTATAGTTTGGTACTTATTTTCTGATAGCGGCTATAGAGACGAATCCAATGACGTAAAACAGTAAGGTCTTCGAAGGTCAACGAAGGTCAAAAAGGTGGCATGAACGTCCATTTACAGAAGGTGTTCGAAGTGATGACCATTGGTATCAGTGCAGTGCTGCAATATTCTTATCATGGATTGATTGGTATTCCGTATCACATCGGCACTTACAGAAGCACATGCTCTGACAATTTTGAAAATTGTTTCGAGAATAATAAAAGTAGACACTTGTAAAGAATCACGATTTGCTATCAATGTAACAAAATTACCATTCCCTTTCCTCATTCAGTGCAGACTGCTTTTTCTACTCCACTGTAAAGAATAGTCTGAAAGATAAACTCAGACATTGTTAAAGGCGTAGTTAAAGCATTAATGGAACAAACTCAATAAAAGTTTAACTACGGCCAAGACTATGCAAGAAGTTATCCCCTCTCTAATGAATGTGTTGGTTCGAAGTAAAGTAAGCATTATCTGTTGCATACTCAATTAACTGAAGTTTCATGGTCAATGTAGAACCATCGAACACATAGATAAAGTTGGACCGATTTTAAGAAATGACACCTCTGTACCAAGAACGATAAGGTACAGTAAGAGGCTGAGGTTTGCTTAGCAAAGTTCAAGAACAGTTGTGCACAGCAATGTCAGAACTGCGTCTCTTGTGCCTTTACCTTTCATAAAGCCAAACTGATCGTCTTCTAACATATCCACAATTTTTTTTCCTATTCTTCTCTATATTATTCTTGTCATAAATGTGGATGCATCAGGTGTTAAGCTACTCGTGCGACAATTCTCGCAGTTGTCAGCTCTTGCAGTCTTCGGAATTACGTGGATGCCATTTTTCCGAAAATCAGGTGAGATATCGCCACACTCATACATTCCACACACCAACGTGAATAGTCATTTTGTTACCATTTTCCCCGACGATCTTAGAAATTCTGATGGAATGTTATCTACCCTTCTGCCTTATTTGATCTTCAGTCCTCCAAAGCTGTTTTAAATTCTGATTCTAATACTGGATCCCCACTCTCTCCTATACCGACTCCTGTTTCTTCTTCTGTCATATCATACAAGTCTTCCTCCTCATAAAGGGCTTCAGTGTACTCTTTCCACCTATCCGCTATCTCCTCTGCATTTAACACTGGAATTCCCCTTGCACTCTTAATGCCACAACCCTTGTTTTTAATTTCACCGAAGGTTGGTTTGAATTTTGTATATGCTGAGTCTGTCTTTCCGACAGTCATTCTTTTTCGATTTCTTCACATTGTTCACGCAGCCCTTTCGCCGTAGCTTCCGTGCACTTCCTGTTTATTTCATTCCTAAGTGGCTTGTATTTCTGTATTCCTGAATTTCCATGAACATGTTTATACCTTCTTCTTTCAGCGATCAACTGAAGTATTTGTTTTGTTACCCATGGTTTCTTCGCAGTTGCCGTCTTTGTACCTACGTTGTTATTTGCAAATTCTGTGACTGGCCTGTTTAGAGATATCAGTTCCACTTCAACTAAACCGCCTACTGAGCTATTTCCTTGCGACCCAACGGAATTAAAAATCGAATACACTGTATTATCTTCTTCCTTAATTATGAGATGCTACAGAATGTAACACCGTAGAAAATACAGACCGAAAAAAGCAAAATACATTGATTTACTGGTTTACTAATTTATTTCTCTGCGTGATGTGACGTCAAAAGGTGTAAGAATGGCTGAACTGAGCTATATAAAAAAACAGAATATGTTTAAATCCTTATCATGCTTTACCAATGCCTTCCCAATAACTTGTGCTGTTCTGCATGTTACTAAATCTTAGCAAGCCACGCACTATCACTCTCAGTAGTTAATTAATGAAAAGGGCTTTTCAGTTGCTCTCTAGGACTTTATTGAGTCTACTACCTATTTTGGCTTTTTGTTAAGCCATTCTCAACTGGATCTGAAACTGCCTTACATATAAGAGATGTATACATGTGTATGATTTGTTGTATCCTGCCTACTCGTCAAATATGGGGTGGCTAGGAAACCTGCTTTCTCGGATCGCTAGGCAACTTATGCAAATCGTATTAATGAAGTTTATTACAAAAGGAAATGATTATAATACTTAACTTTGTGAAATACATATGTGTCGCATTAAAGGGTGACAGATAAAATAAAAAATCTCTTCAGTGTAGACAGTGCTACATAGCAAAAGCGAAATGACTAGACATGATGCCGTTCTTGTAGCTGCTGCTGTAGAACTCGCAGAAATGGACCGCGGCTAGGAGGCGCGGCGCCCATGTCATCTTCGTGTAGAGGGCGCTGCCATCGCGGTGTCATCCTGCAGAGGACTCGGTCCGCGTGCAATTGTCGGACGTCTTCTTCACAGCCCTATCTGCTCTGACGTACCCGACCGGCGTGCCGGGGCTTGACTTTGCGCCGGAACATGACTGAAAATTAAAAAAAAAAAAAAGGAATACTGACATACGTTAATCTACAGGCAAACTATAAAATTTACAGGGGCGAAGTAATATCCAAAAGATGTAATTTCAAGTCCGGTAGGCTTAAAATATTGCTTGTTTAATCTTGTTCTGATGACATATTCGTCTCAAAACTAGTATAAAACATTGCATTGTAATTATCCTTTGGGTTTATATTGTTTTGTGCTGTGACGTAACTTCGTCACTGTAAGTTTTGGAGACTCTCGGCGCATAAACATATGTAAGCTTTGTTTTTTTCATCTTCAACCATAATAGAAACGTATACATCTGTCATTTGTATGGCAGGTTCAGATCCATTTGAGAATGGCTTAACAAAAAATCCGAAACCAGTAATGGATTCAATGAAGTACACAGAGCGACTGGAGCGAGTTTTTCGTTAACTAAGCGAACAGTAGCAGAGCACAAGGAGAAACAAATAAAGAAAACTATCGAACTATCTGAATTGCGTTCCGTCTGCATGCAACGCACGTAACGTAACTTTTTGCAAGTCCTGCAACCTCTTCTCGGAGCAGTAACTTGACAACACAAAATGGCTACCACAAGTGACCATTACAAACACTTCTCTCTATGGCCATGAGTACAGGTTTAAATTCACACCATGATACTACAAATATCAGGAAAATCTTATTAGAGGCGAGATACTCCTAAACGCTTGTAAACTCAAATTTACTACATTAAGTGACAATTCTAAAATGAGATAACATACATCCGTAACTCTGTCACATAAACCATACCGTAATTCTTACTCAAAACTATTTTTTTTCCTGAATAAGAGAGTTTGTAAGAATATCTGGTCTCCAGCAGTTCTATGATAATTCGAAGTATTACTGATATCTAAAATGTTTTCCAACCAACTATTACCCGTCGTTGGCTTGGTGAATGTATTTGCATAAAAAGGCTACTGAACTAACCAGTTAGGAAAACCGCATATAAAGCCGTCAAGCGCTATATGGATATCTCACCATCAACAGCATATCACTATGTCCCTTTGTTACCGACTAGAAGTTAGGTTGGACCATGACACAGATGAAAGTCACAAATAAGGCTAAGTAAAGCCCGTGAAGACTACTTAGAGCATATACGCCAGGACAACTGTAAGAGTCACAAGGCTTGTTAAGTTAATAATTTTACTTTAGTTAATGACGCAATCGCCATATAGGGTTACGGAGCACTTACTCCGTCTTTTATGTTTAAAATGTACTGGACTCAGATTCGAATTCGAATCTTCCCTATCGCGGGATCTGATCTCTTCAGAATGATATAATTCAATAAATGCTTGTTTGCCTAGGATTCCAAACTTTCCAAGACCACCTTGTAAGGCATCATTAGCTTAGAAATTTTCATCATGTCCTTTGAAGCTCTAGCCTGTGCATAAGTAACTGCAAGTGGAAAATAATTTCGCTTTTTGATTTCTCTTCGTGCGTCGTCAACAATAACAGTAGGTGACAGTTTCGACACCTAGGACACATCATTTCAAGTTCAGGGTGCCACTACTAGCTACTGGTATAAAGAATTCGATGATTAACGCCTGGCCTGAGCTCCCAGTTGGTGCACATCGACAGCGCAGAAAGATACGCATATAGCTTCTTCTCTGTGTTTACTTCGTAGATTCTTACTTAAATTGCGTGTGAGTTTCGTATAGGTGGTGTAATTTCGAGTTTTAGTTGCTGTAATCGTAAATTCAGGCAGGTTGTAGCGGTGTCGTTAGGCATTTGTGCCGGTTAGTTCACACATTCTTTGCGTGTTTGCCTTGCATTATCTAGGCACAGACTCGTGTTTCAGTGACTGTTGTTCAACATCGATTAGAATGGACAGGGACTGTGATTGCTGTGTTCATATGAGGGCTGAGCAGGCATCCCTTCGCTCACAGCTGCAGGCAGTGTTGACTTCGGTCGTGCAGCTTGAGGCTGTTGCCAATGGGCACCACTGTGGGGAGCCAGACTTGGGTATCATGGGGATGTCAACCTCGTCCCGTCTGTCTCCAGATCGGTCTGCCACTGTGGTTGCCCCGGTTGCTGCCCGCAGTGGGGCTGAGCCCTCGCCTGTGGTTGATTGGGAGGTCGTTCCAAGGCGTGGCAGGCAGCGAAAGACGTCCCCTGAGGCTGATCAGAAAGCCTCCCTGGTGCGTCTGACAAACAGGTTTCAGGTACTGTCTCTGGCTGAGCCAGATGCAGTTGTCTGCCCTGTTTCAGAGGATGATTCTCAGCCTTCAGGGTCCAGGCAATCGCAGAGGGTGGGCTTATTGGTAGTTGAGAGCTCCAATGTTAGGCGCGTAATGGGCCCCGTAGGAATATGGCGGCTAAGGAGGGGAAGAAATTCAGTGTGCACTCCGTGTACATTCTGGGTGGAGTCATTCCTGATGTGGAAAGGGTCCTTCTGGATGCCATGAAGAACACAGGGTGCAGCCAGCTGCAGGTGGTGGCACATGTCGGCACTAATGACGTGTGTCGCTTTGGATCTGAGGAAATTCTCTCTGGATTCCAGCGGCTATCTGATTTGGTGAAGGCTGCCAGTCTTGCTTACGAGATGAAGGCAGAGCTCACCATCTGCAGCATCGTTGACAGAACCAACTGCGGACCTTTGGTGCAGAGCCAGGTGGAGGGTCTGAATCAGAGGCTCAGACGGTTTTGCGACCGTGTTGGCTGCAGATTCCTTGACCTGTGCCATAGAGTGGTGGGGTTTCGGGTTCCGCTGAATAGGTCAGGAGTTCACTACACTCAGCTGGCGGCTACACGGGTAGCGGAGGCTGTGTGGCGTGGACTGGGCGGTTTTTTAGGTTGGAAGGCCTCGGGAAAATACAGGATTGGCTGCAATCTCAAAGGGTGAAGGCAAATACAGGACGTGCTTGGATCAAGGAACAGTCGGAATTATAGTTGTACATTGTGTAGTTGTGCTGGGAAAGTCCCTGAGCTTCAAGCGCTAATGGAAAGCACAGAAGCTGAAATCGTTATACGTACAGAAAGCTGGCTAAAGCCTGAAATAAGTTCTGCAGAAATTTTTACGAAGTCTCAGACGGTGTTCAGGAAAGATAGATTAAGCAGAACTGGTGGTGGAGTGTTTGTGTCTGTCAGAAGTGGTTTATCTTTTAGTGAAGTCGAAGTAGATACTCCGTGGGAATTGGTATGGGTGGAGGTTATACTTAACACCCGAAGTAATTTAATAATTGGCTCCTTCTACCGACCCCCAGACTTCGTTGATATAGTTGCTGAACAGTTCAGAGAATATTTGAGTCTCGTAACAAATAAATACCCCACTCATACGGTTATAGTTGGTGGGGACTTCAACCTTCCCTCGATATGTTGGCAAAAATACTTGTTCAAAACCGGTGGTAGGCGGAAAACATCTTCCGAGATTGTCCTAAATGCTTTCTCCGAAAATTATTTCGAGCAGTTAGTCCACGAACCCACGCGAATTGTAAATGGTTGCGAAAACACACTTGACCTCTTAGCCACAAACAATCCAAAGCTAATAGAGAGCATCATGACTGATACAGGGATTAGTGATTACAAGGTCGTTGTAGCTAGGCTCAATACCGTTTCTTCCAAATCCACCAGAAACAAACGCAAAATAATTTTATTTAAAAAAGCGGATAAAGGGTCACTAGAAGCCTTTCTAAGAGAGAATCTCCATTCCTTCCGAACTGACTACGCAAATGTAGACGAGATGTGGCTCAAATTTAAAGATGTAGTAGCAACAGCAATTGAGAGATTCATACCTCATAAATTGGTAAGAGATGGAACTGATCCTCCATGGTACACAAAACAGGTCCAAACGCTGTTGCAGAGGCAACGGGAAAAGCATGCGAAGTTCAGAAGAACGCGAAATCCCGAAGATTGGCTAAAATTTACAGAAGCGCGAAATTTGGCACGGACTTTAATGCGAGATGCCTTTAATAGGTTCCACAACGAAACATTGTCTCGAAATTTGGTAGAAAATCCGAAGAAATTCTGGTCGTATGTAAAGTACACAAGCGGCAAGACGCAGTCAATACCTTCGCTGCGCAGTGCCGATGGTACTGTTACCGACGACTGTGCTGCTAAAGCGGAGTTATTGAACGCAGTTTTCCGAAATTCTTTCACCAGGGAAGACGAATGGAATATTCCAGAAACACGAACAGCTGCTAGCATGAGTTTCTTAGAAGTAGATACCTTAGGGGTTGCGAAGCAACTAAAATCGCTTGATACGGGCAAGTCTTCAGGTCCAGATTGTATACCGATTAGGTTCCTTTCAGATTACGCTGATACAATAGCTTCCTACTTAGCAATCATATACAACCGCTCGCTCACCGATAGATTTGTACCTACAGATTGGAAAATTGCGCAGGTCGCACCAGTGTTTAAGAAGGGTAGTAGGAGTAATCCATCGAACTACAGACCTATATCATTGACGTCGGTTTGCAGTAGGGTTTTGGAGCATATACTGTATTCAAACATTATGAATCTCCTCGAAGGGAACGATCTATTGATACGTAATCAGCATGGTTTCAGAAAACATCGTTCTTGTGCAACGCAGCTAGCACTTTATTCGCACGAAGTAATGCCGCTATCGACAGGGGATCTCAAGTTGATTCCGTATTTCTAGATTTCCGGAAAGCTTTTGACACCGCTACCCACAAGCGACTTCTAATCAAGCTGCGGGCCTATGGGGTACCGTCTCAGTTGTGCGATGGATTCATGATTTCCTGTCAGGAAGGTCACAGTTCGTAGTAATAGACGGCAAACCATCGAGTAAAACTGAAGTGATATCAGGTGTTCCCCAGGGAAGCATCCTGGGACCTCTGCTGTTCCTGATCTATATAAATGACCTGGGTGACAATCTGAGCAGTTCTCTTAGGCTGTTCGCAGATGATGCTCTAATTTACCGTCTGGTAAGGTCATCCGAGAACCAGTATCAGTTGCAAAGCGATTTCGTAAAGATTGCTGTATGATGTGGCAGGTGGCAGTTGATGCTAAATAACGAAAAGTGTGAGGTGATCCACTTGAGTTCCAAAATCAATCCGTTGGAATTCGATTACTCGATAAGTAGTACAATTCTCAAGGCTGTCAATTCAACTAAGTACCTGGGCGTTAAAATTACGAACAACTTCAGTTGGAAAGACCACATAGATAATATTGTGGGGAAGGCGAGCCAAAGGTTGCGTTTCATTGGCAGGACACTTAGAAGATGCAACAAGTCCACTAAAGAGACAGCTTACACTACACTCGTTCGTCCTCTGTTAGAATATTGCTGCGCGGTGTGGGATCCTTACCAGGTGGGATTGACGGAGGACATCGAAAGGGTGCGAAAAAGGGCAGCTCGTTTTGTATTATCACGTAATAGGAGAGAGAGAGTGTGGCAGATATGATACGCGCGTTGAGATGGAAGCCATTAAAGCAAAGACGTTTTTCGTCGCGGCGAGATCTATTTACGAAATTTCAGTCACCAACTTCCTCTTTCGAATGCGAAAATATTTTGTTGAGCCCAACCTACATAGGTAGGAATGATCATCAAAATTCTGCGTCTGCAGAAGAATTCAATGATTTCTTCTCAACAGCTATAAACTGCCACGCAGCGACAAATTACCAGCCCCAAGATATCAATCTCTCGAGAGACAAGTTTTACCTAAAACATGTAACTACTGGCACAGTACACAAGGCAATTATGAGAATCTCTTCCGAGGCAGTAGGAAATGATGGAGTCAGCATTGGCATGATTAAGAACGTCGTAGACACTATTACTCCAGTTATCACAGACATCTTCAACCTGTCTCTTGTCAGTAGTACATATCCTACTGAGTGGAAGCAAAGTTTAATTCAACCTATACCCAAGACTGACAACCCTAAGTCGCCAGGTGATTACAGGCCGATCAGCATACTACCTGCAATATCTAAAGCCCTAGAATACATCGTCCATGAACAACTGACGGATTACCTCAAAACTCATAACATCCACAACAAATATCAGTCAGGCTTTCGAAAGCACCATAGTACAGCAACTGCATTAATCAAAGTAACTGATGACATTAAACATGCTATGGACAGACGTGAAGCTACCATCCTAACACTGCTTGACTTTAGCAAGGCTTTTGATACAGTTGACTTTGATATATTACTAATTAAAATGAAACAGCTGAATTTCTCAAACAGCGCTATACACTGGTTCGACAGCTACCTCAAAAACAGAAGTCAACAAGTCATTTGTGGGTCGGAAAAGTCATCATGGAAAAACGTGCGCTCTGGAGTTCCCCAAGGCTCCGTCCTTGGTCCATTACTCTTCTCACTGTACATTAATGATATTTCTTCAGTGATTCACTCCTGCAACTACCATCTATATGCCGACGACATCCAACTGTACACAAGTGCAAGCCCCAAGAACATTGCTGACGCAGTAGCGAGTATGAACGCAGATCTTTGCTCTGTTTCTCGATGGGCACAGAACCTAGGTCTGAAACTAAACCCCAAGAAATCCCAGGTCATACTTATATCTCATCCAAAGCTAATCAGTCGGTACTTTCGCGAAACAGTCCCTCAAATACTCCTCAATGGTACCCAACTACCATACCAAAAAACAGTAAAAGACCTTGGAATAATCTTGGATGAACACCTAAACTGGGAAGAACAAACAGTCACAGCTTGCCGGAAATCGCTCTCCTCCCTACATGCAATTCAAAAATTTAGAAAAATATTTCCAACCCATGTTAAACAAAAATTAGTCCAAACACTAGTCTTGCCTAATCTTTACTACTGTGATGTAGTTCAACACGGCACAAATAGTGAAAATTCGAGATGCCTCGAGCTAGTGATGAATGCTTGCGTTAGATACGTATGCAATATACGGTTGTATGATCATATCAGTTCTTCATACTCCCAGCTAGGTTGGATACGCCCACATAAGGCACGCGATCTTCACACGATGTGCTTACTTCAACGATTTCTTAGTCACTGGTGCCCCCAATACTTATCTTCTCACATTAAACACCTATCATCATTCCACAACCGCAATACTAGATCGGATACATCTAGCATCTTGGCTGTACCTTTACATAACACAAAATCTTTCTCTGTGTCATTCTCCATCTCAGCCATACGACTATGGAACGCGCTCCCCTGTGATCTGCGTCTTATCCAGAACCACTCAACATTCAAGAGGGAACTCAAGACTTACATATTAGGGACGGTATAGCCACCATTGTCGTGCCCCTCTCATCTTTTTCTTTCTCCTCTCCATCATAGCTTCGAATTTTACCATTCTATTTCTCCTCCTCTAACTTATCCACCTTTTCTATATCTCTTTCACCCCATTCTATCGTCTTATGTCTCTGCTTGATGAGAATAACTCACAAGCTGCAAGAATATAACGAGAAAATTCCCAACTAGCAATAGGACTGACATTCATAAAAGAAAAAATATGTTCACTTTCCTATACATAGTCATTACTATTATTATTATTCTTGATTATTATAATTACTTTTTGATTGTTATAATTATCATTGTAGTACTTTTATAATCTCTAATTTTTTCTGTAACATTAATACTGTATAACATGTTGTATGTCCTTAATGTTCTGTAGAAACTGAAATTTGTTGAATCTGAGTATGCCTGGTTAGGTGTAAGAGAGGGCCTGAAGGCCCTAATCTTGCCAGGTAAAATAAATGCATAAATAAATAAATAAATAAAATAAATAAAATAAGAGAAATCAGAGCTCGAACAGAAAGGTTTAGGTGTCGTTTTTCCCGCGCGCTTTTCGGAAGTGGAATGGTAGAGAGATAGTATAATTGTGGTTCGATGAACCCTCTGCCAAGCACTTAAATGTGAATTGCAGAGTAATCATGTAGATGTAGAACACGTGTAGTGAACGCGCAAACTGAATAACCTTACGTGGCTAATGACAGACTTAGAATAATTTCACCAGCTGGGCCAGAGACTTAGCCCGATTTATTCTGAACGGTAAGTATAGCAGTGTGTGCGAGTGGGCGCGATAATGTCCAAGAGCTTATCAGTGACCAAGATCAAGAGGCCGCAACATCGCATTGCAACTGCTTATGTGTCGATTTTGTTCACAGAGAAACCCAGAAGACAGGATACTGGCGTTCGACTACCAGTCAGCGCCTTACTCTTCTTACGTCAAACAAAGGCGATGATGTCAGGTTCGACTCCCGGGAAGGTGAAAATTGTTCAGTCATCTCTCTATTGCTGAAAACATTCGTTATCTGATCTTTGCTTCGGCTTAGTCATCTATCTGATCAGGCGTACAGGTCGAATCCCCATCCATGTTACATCATGTCAAGTTTGTTACTTGCGAATGAAACCCTATTTAACTTCTTTTGTTGTTTTATTAGCAGGGACAATAGCTGCTGGACGGAGTCACAGTGCAGCAAAAAAATTTCGTCATGCAATTTCAAGTTCTGATTTAACTGGTACTGGCTACAAATTAGATATTTCACGTTTCTTTCTGCCTCAGCTGCGCCGAGTCACAGTCGGGCACGGAAGTTTTGCTTGCTTAGCATTGGCCATACACTGAGGCGACGAAAGTCGTGGGATAGCAATATGCACATACGCAAATGGCGGTGGAACACATGGTATAAAAGGGCAGTGCAATGGCAGTGCTGTCATTTGTACTCACGTAATTCATGTCAAAATGTTTGCGACGTGATTATGGCCGCTACGGGAATCAACAGACTTTGACCACGGAGCTAGATATCAACATGGCACTGTGCAACTTGGTGGTGGCTCCGTAATGCAGTGAGCTGTGGTTACATGGAATGGACTGGGTCCTCGGGTCCAACTGGACGTATCATTGACTGGAAATGGTTGTGTTCGGTTACTCTTAGAGCAGTTTCAGCCTTTCATAGACTTCATGGTTCCAAATAACAATGATTTTCTATTGATGACAACGCGGCTGTCAAGGGGCCACAGTTGTTCGCGATTGATTTGAAGAACATTCTGGCCAATTCGAGAGAATTGGCCACCCGTATCTTCTAACATGAATCCTATTGAACATTTATGGGACATAATCGAGAGGTCAGTTCTTGCACAAAATCCTGCACCGGCAACAGTTACGCAATTACGGACTGCCATAGAGGCGACATGGCTCAATATTTCTGCAGGGAACTTCCAATTACTTGTTGAGTCCATGCCGCTTCGAGTTAATGCACTACGACGGGCAAAAGGAGGTCTGACACGATATTAGGACGTATCCCATGACTTATTTCACCTCAGTTTAGGTGCTAGGTTTTGAATCCATATCCAGAGCTAAACAGTTCGTTGTGCCATTTAAAGAGCAAATTTGTGCGTAACTTACTGTTTATGAGTAACTTGGATTTCAACGTCACTTTCTGTTAGAGAATAAGAGTGATAGGTGACATTCAAACTCCATCTACACCCCAGTTTTATCACGACTACAATGAAATCTAGTGATACGTTGTTGATGGAGAGATTTCCATATAGACCTTGGCGCTGCTATTCGCAGTTTTTCTAACTGGTTAGTTCATTAACCCGTTTATGCAACTCCATTCTCCAAGTGCACGAAGGTTAATTGGTCCTTGGAAAACCTTCTACAGAGCAAAAATGCTTGAACTCTTGACTTCAGGGAGTTCATATATACTTGCAGGAGCTCTTATTCACACACACAAAAAAATTTAGTAACGATTACGGCATGATTTACTTGGTAGAGCTACGGGCATTAGTTGTCTCATTTTATAAATGTCATTTTTCTGTAATTAAATTGAGTTTAGAAGCGTTAAGGACGGTCTCATTTCTAATTATGTATTTCCTGACAGTTGCAGTATCGTATTAATTTATATTTGGCATATTGTCGAATAGAGCAGCGTTTTTTTGTGTGCAGTTGTAATGATTTTGTATAGTCAATCAACTGTACAGAAATTATATTTGAATACCTGCAAGAAAGTTACTTTATGTTGGGGTGTACGCAAATCAGGCGGAAGGAAATTCTTCGTCGGTCGGATACTTTTCAGCAGTATATTACTTTGATGTTCCACCGTTCGAAGAGTCGAATCGAATATTGTTTTCCTGTTAAGGCAGAAATTAAAAAAAAAAACACAGAATAGATCATTTAAAGAAATTTATATGATTTCTTCCATGTTGAATGTTTATTGATATTTGTTACGATACATTTGACATCTACAAAAAGTGCTAATTCTGCTTGTTGTGGATTAAATGTAAAGTACGGTTGAAAGAATGTCTTCCAGCAAGACCACAGTTAAATGTTTGTCTTTACCGAGAGATGTTTTACCGCAGTTGCGGCATCATCAGTAGACATTTATTTCCTCCGAATATATATAAGCGATACAAATGTTGTGTATCTGGAATGTGTGGACACTAGGCTCTTGCTCTTATCTGCATTTTGTCTGTGTCTGTCATATCCGTGCTTTAGGTTACATTTTGTACGTTTTTCTGTGACTATCTTTCCATTTAAGGCGTAATTCTATAGCAAACGCAGCATGCTATCTGCAAAATGATATCCTTAGGTAATATAGCAAAACAGTTAGACCTAAATGGTGACACCGTAGAAAAGATACACTGAGACAAGAAACAATTAGCAGAAATCAATTTGGACAAATGGTTCAAATGGCTCTGAGCACTATGGGACTCAACTGCTGAGGTCATTAGTCCCCTAGAACTTAGAACTAGTTAAACCTAACTAACCTAAGGACATCACACACATCCATGCCCGAGGCAGGATTCGAACCTGCGACCGTAGCGGTCTCGCGGTTCCAGACTGCAGCGCCAGAACCGCGCGGCCACTTCGGCCGGCCCAATTTGGACAACAACAATTCTAAGGTCAGTTATATGTGTGAGGAATACTGGTGGACGTAAGTCGGAAAATTCTTGGTTCTGAATACTGTGGGCGTCTGCGCGCGCCTGTAGCATCAAAATATCTTTTTATTCCGCCACTTACCTTCCTGTACCCTTATTTTTGCCGCAACAATTTCTATTTCCTTCATCGATTTTCGTTGATCTACTCCGATTTTCCTATTCGTAGGGATCCAAGCTATTTGTGGCACCCTCTCCCTCAGTTGCCTCCTCCACAAAGTGATAGTTGCTTCTCCTCGGCAGCATCTGTCTCTCACAAAGTCACAAAATATTGCACAGGGAGTAACTCAGGTAGTTAAATGGCAGCAGTTATGGAAACTTCCAATGGTTTCACAGTCAGAGGACCCTGTTTCCTAGTCGTTCGTAAAAACTTTTTTTAAAGTTAGTTTCTGAGTGTTACTTGTTTACCGAGCATGATTATTACAAACACTAACAGAAAGGAAGAGCTGGTATGTTTAGTAAGGTGTTTTCAGTGTTGCTCATGCTATCAGAGAAAGAGCGGAATTTTCGACAGATTTGGTGAAGGCTGTCAGGGGATGCATCAAAATCGACTTACTTCAGGGAGAAGTAGGTGAGTCGGACTTAGACAGAATCATTGAGAGGATGTCAACTAGGCAGTGTTAAGCTTGGAAGATATGAGTGGCTGTACTCACTGGAAGATGCACCAGCCTGCACATCAGTATAACATACGTTTCTCTCGCAGTGTGGAACCTTTGAACATCGTCACTTGACATGATCATCGTGCTTATACATAAGTGTGCATAGACAACAAATAGCAGACTCGTATCTCTTGTAGTAAGTGTTTCCAATTCAGCTGAGAACATTTTTCGGCATGAACGAGCAAGAGCATACATAATAACTGTATGTAATTACAAGTAATTAAACTAAATTTAATTTTCTGTATTAACGTAATTTTAAATATATGTGTAGCTGCGAATTTTGTATGCTAAATTTACCTAATTTTGAGTTTATGTGTAGCTATGCACAACAACAAAAGTGACTGCCAGCAGTGGACGTCTATCAAGAGTGAAATAAAATTGGAAAATCAGGGATAAATTTGTCGTTGTTAAAAGATACACGACACGTTTTTTTCTGCAGTTGTCAGATGTTATTCGTGTTCATGCATCTGCTAATGAGATTACATTTATATGAATGCAGACATAGAAATATTTAGAGAGCATTTATTTGGTTTTATTAATAACGTAGCACAGATCGGGCCTTCTGTACACGACACAGCTGCTAACGGGAGCAATGTTTAGCAAAAAAGAATGTGAGGGTTCAATACTGCGGTACAACTTTTTAGTAAGATACGTTGTGCTTGTAGACATATGATATTTACATTGAGGAGAGTATGTATTACTCAGTAGATGGAGTAACAGCGACGTATTATTTTCATTATTCATGCTATAATGAAATGTTCTAAATGCATGAAGTAAATTTTTTAAGGTCCCTGCCTTACTGGCGTAGTAATGAGGAAACTGATAATTACATTTAAGTTGAAACTGAAAGTAGTTTAGTATGATTAATACTAGAATAATATCGTATGGAAGGTATAAAAAAATAAATCAATAGAAAAAGTGATACAGCTGATAAGTGTAGTAAAATTAAATGGGATATGAACGACGCAAAACTTTTTTTCTTCTCTAAGTAATATCCCGTCGCACAGAGTTTTAAATCTTTGTCATAGTTTACGAAAATAATGGTGGTAGTTCTCAATAACTAGTAGCAAGTTGTCACCCAATAAAATTTCAGTTTTCTTGCGTTTGTGAGAGGTCTGTGAGAGTACTGGTGTTAAAATGCTAAGACACAGAAAATAGTTATTTTGAGCTTGTATGAATGACTATGAATTAATATCTGAATCACTCCTGTAATTTTAAAAAATGAAACTGTTAGTAGTATGAACTGGAGAATCTGCTTCACTTCAAAGAGAGAGAGAAAAAAAAAGGAAGCTATGACACACACAACTGGTAGATCTCCATTAAGTTGTCACATGCAAATGGATGTGATATTAAAACATAAGGTTTTTTCTTGAAATTTACTTTTTTTACTTTATAATTACATTAAACAAGTTAAAAATTATTCTTTTCTGTTTGCAGAAGGCAACATCATATTCACCAAAGAGGTTGTAGTAATTCACTGACAATATCAGTTTTCAATAATATTCTTCTGGGTCTGTGTCTGCATTGTCAGCGGGTAAAACTTCCGACGTTTTGGCCACTTCTGCAAGTGCTCTTCCTCAGGGTGTTTCTTTTGCTAAATGCTGAATGCTGAATGAGAAAAGTTTGGTTATCCAACTCTGAGGATGAGGAGGGATGTTATACTTCCTACACTGGTGTTTTCGTTATTTCTTTTCATTGGTGGAAACAGACGTTCGTGATTGGTGTTTGCTTAGGCCATTTACAGTAATAGCCGAAGTGTCTGAAGTTTTACACATTGTCGATGTGGTCACAGACACAGAAGAATTTTATTGAATGTGACAATGGCCGTGGAATCCAACACTTACAAATATGAATTTTCTCTCAGAAATCATCTTATATAGGCTATCCCATAAAAAATTCATTTGCATTTAATTTAATTTAAGTTGATACTGAACTAAGATTTGTCTACATCTGAATTATCATCATAGTAAAAATGAATGAGAAATAGGCAGTTTTGATCACACACTGAATCTTTCTACAATACATTTTATTGTGTAACTCTACACACTACGATACAACGTGGAAACCAACTTTGTATTTGCTAATTGTTTCACTAGTACACAGCAAGATATTTGTTACTTAACTTTTCCGTCTCGTTCAGCTCCCGTTAATATGTGGTATGTGATACACTTTTCTAAATGTTTTTCAAATTACTGGTTATGGAAGACTGCTGGTCACCTGAGCTTTAAGCTCATGCTCCCGAAGTGTCATCTGTTGGTACAGGTTGATGTGGGGACTGGATCAATATTCCAGTACGCAAATATTTTGATACAACAATGCGTCTTAAGGCATTTACACATATCAAATCTTTAGTTTTCAAAATATGTTAATCCAAAAGTTTTAAGTACTACGAATGAGATAATGACAGTTGTTTCAAATTGTTAGTAACGTTTGTTTAAATTTTCTTTCATTTTCTGTATATTTATAGTAGATAATTTTCTAGTACTTACGCGTTTTCGTTTTCTTCTCATCATTCAACACAGTATACCATCTAACACTGTAATATTCATTGTTCTACATTTCGTAAATTTATGTTTTATTTCCTTGCTTCATACTGATGTCTGTCTGCTGTAACAAGTATTAGCGCCATAAAACCTGTTCCATCTCACACACACACACACACACACACACACACACACACACACACACACACACACACACACACACACACACAGCTTTGTCAGAGATAATGGCAAGGAGACTTAGTGTGAGTCTCAAAGGTTTCAACTGATGACTTGAAAAACCACTGTGTATCTTGATGACAATTGCACGAAAAAGGAGAGCACAAAAAAATACAACAGAATTCAGTAATCCCATCGCTGATATTAACTTTTATTATGTTGTGGAATGTGCATGATGTGAATTTCTTTTGTACACAAGTCTAATTTCTTTCCTCACTGCAGTTTCTATAATTATTTGTTCTTTTCAAATTCAATAAGCTGTAGCCCAATAAATTAGGATATTATCGTTTTCTTCTCCTAAGCCATGTAGCCAAACCACTCATGACTGGATTTTAATGCTTACCTGCAGGTATTTCTGTAATCAGATGATGTGTGAATTTAATTTCTGGGATACCTTATGCAAAGTGAAAAATTTTAACTTGTTCGAGAAGTACTTTCTTTTGCATCTAGTTTTAACTGGCAAGCAGTTTGACTGAATGAGAGTCAAATATATTTCACACAAATAATTTGCCTAAAACAGTAGAAGATATTTCACATCATATTCGGTAGAGACTGTAGTTCCCACACTTACCATAGTGTTTCACTTCCTGGGAAACTGATTGGTTGTAGAGTTCCTGTTTTATGGCCTCTGCGTTCGCTTGACATGAATACCTTAGATTTCTTCCTGTGGGGACACTTAAAGGAGACCGTTTGTCGCACTCCGCCAATGAATGTAGAGGAAATGGTAACACGCTTTCATGCTCTTGTAACTTCCACAGTTTTCCAACTGTGGATGCAGTAATGCTGGGAAGAGTCCAGAGAAACATGACCCAGCGAGTCTGTATATGTTTGAAGACGCGAGATCGGCTGCTCTGAAGGCACTTTTAAGTTTTGTGAAAGACCTGTCACTAATTGAGTATTACAATTAGCCGATCTTACTAATATAGTATGTTTAACATCTTCACATTGTTCCTGTCCTTATTTATGTCCTAAAGCAGATAATTTTAACTGATTATTACTCTTCAGTATGTTTCTGACATCTCTGCCCAATAATCATTAAGTTTAACCTTAAAAAATCTGTATTTATAGCGCAAGTATCGATTAAGAAACAGTACATATTTCTACATTATTGGGTAGATTAAAATTATAAAGTAATACAAGATACTTCTAGAACGAACTTTGGAACTCGAGTAAGCTAACGCAGGACTCTACGCACTGTTATAACTTCGCATCACAACTTCGCAATATCGAATAAACCTACATGTCATTTGTGATCACCATGTTTCCAAACTACATTTCTTTGATGTCCATTTTCTGTCGAAAATATGCACGGGACAAAATGTTGTTGCAGAATCTTTTTAACTATTAATTTGCAAGAAATCGCACTACGGCGCTAGAGTGCGCGGACTTTCGTTCACCCTGTGTAACAATTAGTCTATTGAAACTAGAATTTGAATGTTATCTTCAGAACGAAATTTTCACTCTGTAGTGGACTATGTGCTGATACTTAACTTCCTCGAACCCAACATGAGCTATTCAAGGGCGCCTCCCGACCCGTCCTCACAGTTTTACTTCCGTCAGTGTCTCCTATTCTACTTCCAAACGTCACTTGCTCTTGCCTACGAAAGACAACGATCCTGGGTTGGAGTCCTGGTTCCCATAGAGTTTTAATTTGTCAGAAATTTTCATATCAGAACACACAGTGCTGCAGAATGAAACTTTCACGATGGAAACAGTCCCCCAGCCTCCGGCTATGCCATTTCTCTTCAGCTTCCTTTGTTCCATGAGTGCTAACTCCGCGGGGCATAATGGGAATTAGTATGCGCATTATGGTTTGGTTTAGCGACGAAGCCCACTTTCATTCTGATGGGTTCGTCAATGAGCAAAATTGGCGCCTTTGGGGAACTGAGAATCCGCATTTCACAATCGAGACGTCTCTCCACCCTTAGAGGGAGACTGTGTGGTGTGCAATGTCCAGTCACGGAATAATCTGTGCAATATTCGTTGATGGCATGGTGACTACCGAACGGTACGTGAAGGCTTTGGAAGTTGATTTCATCCTCATTTTCCGAAGTGACCCTGACTTGGACAACAAGTGGTTCATGCAAGACTTAGCTCGACCCCATGGAAGCAGCAGAGTGTTTGATGTCATGTAGGAGCACTTTGAGGGACCGCATACTGGCTCTGGGGTACCCAGAGGCCACTGGCATGAGCCTCGATTCGCCGCCATATTCTCAGGATCTGAACACATTTGACTCCTTTTTGTGAGCTATATTAAAGACAAGGTAGGTGTACAACAATAACCTCAAAATCAAAGTCATTCAGGAAGTCATCGACAGCATCGATGTTCTGACATTTCAGCGAGTCATGCAGAATTTCGATAATCGTCTGCGCCACATAATCGCCAATGATGGCAAGCATATCGAACATGTAATAACCTAAATCTGAATATTTGTACTGACGTTTACTACGCCGTAGTTTGAAACTAATTTAAGTTTTTTTCATATAATTCAGTAATTGTCACCCTGTCTGTAGGAGATATTCTGTGAAGTATGGAAAAAAAGGAACAAGGTACTGGCGGAAGTAAAGATGTGAGTCGTGCTTGGGTAGCTCAGTCGGTAGAGCTCTAGCCTAAAAAGTCCTCTTAACTTTTTTCTAAAATGGACGAATAGAAATACTTCAAACAGTTTATGTGGTCAAAACTATGACTCCTGCTTTTAGATAATGGGTAACGTTAATGATTCTGAAAGTCAAGAGCATTATTTTGAATATAAAGCAATTTTCTGTACCTATGATTTGTGTAACTCCATAAATAAGAATAAGACTATGGCTTTACTTTATGCATTTTCATAATTACACCGACGAAACACTTCTTTGGCTCTTATATACTGCAATCTGATTTCTGAATAAGTTGTAAATAACCCCCCCTCTTCCTGTATTTTATCCTGTTACCTTCAAAAGTTCAAAGAGTGTAGTCGAGCCTATGTTGTGAAACCTTTCGCTAAATCTGCTAATGCTATTAAACTAGGCTTACTTTTCTTTAAAGTTTCCTCTAAATAATTCTTGGCATCAGTATTAGCACACGGATTCGTACATTTCTCTGGAACCCAAATTAATCGTTCCAGCCGTCGGGCCGGCCGCGGTGGTCTAGCGGTTCTAGGCGCTCAGTCCGGAACCGCGCGACTGCTACGGTCGCAGGTTCGAATCCTGCCTCGGGCATGGATGTGTGTGATGTCCTTAGGTTAGTTAGGTTTAAGTAGTTCTAAGTTGTAGGGGACTGATGACCACAGATGTTAAGTCCCATAGTGCTCAGAGCCACTTGAACCAGCCGTCGGGTTCTAACAGTTCTTCCATTCTTCTATAAAAAATTTGTCAGTATTTTGTAAGCATGATTTATTAAACTTATAGTTCACTAATACACTGAGGTGACAGAAGTCATTGGATATCTCCCTCTCGTGTCGGACCTCGTTTTGCCCCGTGTAGTGCGGAAACTCGACGTGGCATGGAATCAACAAGTCGTTGGAAGTCCCTGCATAAAAACTGAGCCATACTGTCTCTATAGCCGTCCATAGTTACAAAGGTGTTGTCAGTGCAGTATTTTGTGCATGAACTGACCTCTCGAATGTATTCCATAAATGCTCAGTGGGATTCACGTCAGGCGATCTGGGTGGCCAAACCATTCGATCTAATTGTCCAGAATCTTATTCATACAGTTGAGAACAGCAATGACTTGGTGACATGGCGCATTGTCATCCATGAAAAATCCATCGTCGTTTTGGAACATGAAGCCGAACATTACCTTTTCCAGTCAATTATCAGTTCAGCTGGACCAGAGGACGCTGTCCATTCCGTGTAAACACTGCCCACAACATTACGAAGCCACCAACAACATGCTAGTGCATTTTAACCATGGCTTCGTGAGGTCTCCGTTATGCTCGAATCCTACCATCAGCTCTTACAACTGAAGTCGGGATTCCTCTGACTACGCCACTGTTTTCCTGTGATCTAGGATCCAATAGATATGGTCAGAAGCCCAGGAGGGGCACTGCAGGAGATGTCGTGCTTTTAGTTATGACACACGGGTCGGTCGGCTGCTCCAGTAGCCCATTGACGCCAGATTTCGCCGCACTGTCCTAACGGATACGTCGTCGTAAGCCCACATGATTTCTGCGGTTATTTCACGCATTGAGTACAAATGGCACCTCTGCCAATGCACTGCCCTTTTATGCCCTGTGTACGCGATGCGACTCTGTATGTGTATATCACTATCCCATCACTATTGTCATCTCAGAGTACGTGTATTACGCACAGTGTCAGAAAATTGTATAAAGAAAATATTTGCATTGTATTGTATGTTAACCGGAGGCCTAGAAACGACGGAGAGGCTCCGTCCCCGCCGCAGACGCAGTGGTCCACAACCCCACGACGACTACCGTAGTCCACCTCTCCGCCGCCCCACACCGAACCACTCTTTCAGGGTCATTGTGTGTTTCGGCCCCCGGTGAATGTTTTAATCTGGTATAGCAGAAAGGTAACTTCCCCAACTAGAGGAGAGAGAGAGAGAGAGAGAGAGAGAGAGAGAGAGAGAGAGAGGCACTTCTGATACCTCTCCTCGAACCAGGAAAGGACTGCACATCATGTTATCGTAGTATTGCTTTAACGAACTGTGTTGGAAAGACCCTGGAGCGAATGGTTAACCGTCGTCTCATCCGGTTGTTAGGGACCAGGCAACTCCTTAGCCACTCTCAGAGTGGATTCCGGAGATTTCAGTCCGCTGTCGACAACCTGACCCTACTAGAGAGGCTATTCAGTAGGCTTCCCTAAATAAACATCACTGTCTAGGCATATCAGTAAGGCACACGATACTACTTCGAGAAGCTGTATTCTCGCACAACTGCATCAATGGTGCTTTCGTGGCCGCCTCCC
Organism: Schistocerca cancellata; assembly: GCF_023864275.1. Lineage (NCBI taxonomy): Eukaryota > Metazoa > Arthropoda > Insecta > Orthoptera > Acrididae > Schistocerca > Schistocerca cancellata. Next base: position 267,646,793 of record NC_064627.1, read on the forward strand.
CATCTTCATATGGTCTTCCCTGCCTCAGCTGTTTTTTTAGGACCCAAGTTGGTGATTCGCTGTCAGATTGTTTTGAGCAGGAGAGTGGTGTTCTTGAGAGCAGTATTTTAAGTGTTACCCTCGCTGCCATAGCCATAAAAAATATCACGTCCACGGTGAGGAATTCTGTACAGTGCTCCTTATTTGTGAACGATTTTACCATTTTCTGTTCCTCCTCCAGAGTTGCAACGGCGAGCAATCAGTTGCAGCTTACAGTGCAGAGGTTAGAGGAGTGGGTTGCAAAGTCGGGTTTTCAGTTTTCTGCAGATAATTGTGTGTGCTCATCTTAATCGTTCGTGTCGTATATTTAATTTACCTGTCTTGCATATGAGACACACCATCCTATATTTTAGAGACCCAGTGAGGTTTCTGGGCCTCATTTTTTCCTCTAAATTGTCATTGTTGACCCACCTGAGAGACCTGAAAGCCAGTCCCTAAAGGCATTGAATGTTTTAAAGTGCCTTAGACATAGGTCTTGTCGAGCAGACAGGACGCAACTGCTCCAGTTTTACAGGGCTTTCGTGCACTCGCGGCTGGACTACGTGTTCGTGGTGTATGAATCGGCGAAGCCTTCTTATTTGAAGATCATTGACAATGTCCACCATGAGTTGATTAAGCTAGCCACCGGTGCTTACAGAGCCAGTCCCATACCCTGTCTGTGCTGAGGCCGGGAAACAGCCACTCACCATCCTGTGGCAGCTCCTCTTGGTGTGTCAGGCACGTAAGTTCATCACATTTGCGACTTCACCCACAGACGTACTGTTTGCTCGTCTACCTCTGAAACGCCTTTCCTCCAACCGTCCACGAGCAACAAAACCGTTTGGAATACGCGTGCAGCCTGTGCTGGAGTCATTCAGTGTGCAGCAAGTACAACTTCAAATCCATGGTTTAAACCGTCTGCTGCGCCGGTTACTGCAAAGTACCAGCGTAATTTTAAATTTAGTGCAGTACAGGAGAGACTGCACTCCTGCTTCTGTTTTGATGTGATATTTTCTAACCTTTTATATGATCACCACAACTATGTTGCTGTCTTTACGGATGAGTCTAAGCAGGGGAACTCCGTAGGTTGCTCTGTCGTTTAACCGGATTGTGTCCTCAAGGTCCAACTGCCTCAAGAATTTACTGTCTTCGACGCAAAATTATATGCGATCTTTCAGGCACTGGAGCAACTGAGACGTCCTTCCAGTGCTAAATTTCTTGCCTGTTCCGATTCTCTGAGTGCCCTTCACTCTCTCCAACATTTATACCCAGCAAATAAAGTAATCCAGACTATCCAAGATGACTAACCACGACGACTGGGGAATGATGATGATGATGTTTGGTTTGTGGGGCGCTCAACTGCGTGGTTATCAGCGCCCGTACAATTACCCAATCTTTGCTCAGTCCAATTTCGCCACTTTCCTGGATGATTATGAAATGATGAGGACAACACAAACACCCAGTCATCTCGAGGCAGGTGAAATTCCCTGACCCCGCCGGGAATCGAACCCGGGAAGCGAGAACGCTACCACGACTGGGGAAGGAGGAGTCTTTCTGCTGGGTACCGTGGCACATGGGTGTTGCGGGGGAACGAAAGGGAGTGTCGTGATCCTCAGTTTTTTCAGCGTGCCATCCCCCTGCATGCTATCACCTCGCTGTTGAGGTACAAAGTCATGCCTCGATGGGAGGGCAAGTGGCTGGAAGTGACTGACAATAAACTCCGTATAGTAAAGACCACAACTCGCCACTGGCGTTCCTCCTTCCAGCCAAGTCGACGGGACGAGATCCTTCTTACTCGTCTTCGCATAGGTCACACCCCTATGATGCATAGCTTCTTATTCCGGTGAGAGCACCCTCTAATGTGCGGTGCTTGTGGCGTACAGATAATTGTGCCTCTAGTTTTATTGGAGTGTTATTTTCCGACCAGCGAGCCGCGGTGGATTTGCTGACGGATCTGCCCTCTATTTTAAGCGACATTCGAATGAATGTGTTCGAATGAATGTGTTCGAATTTTAAAGCTTTGTGAATTGTCCAGTATTTTACTCGAGATTTTAGGGGAATTGTGTTAATGTGTTCACAGAGTGATTGGATCACCCATGTTTTTTTGGAAGTGGGCAGCCATTCACATTTTCCCGTGCCTTTCTTTTCACTCCCCTGTCGTTTTATATGTTTTAATCTCCTGTACAACACATTTTAGTATTTATTCGTTGTCTCAGAGCGTATCTTAACATATGCATATTTTACCCACAACTGTTTCTTTTAAAGTATGTAAGCGCGCTGATAACTTCGCCGTTGGACACACACACACACACACACACACACACACACACACACACACACACACACTCTCTTTTCCTTCCCCATCCCATCGTAATCCTAGCTAGTGCACTGTCTAAAAGGACCTCGCTGTCAACAAGACATTAAACTCTAATCCTCCTCCTATCATAGGACATGTTGGTTAGAACACATAACAAAAGAGCAGTTCAGAGTCATTAGGTACTGAAATCGTGACAAGCAGCTGAATAGATTTTGCAAGTATATTCTTTATATAATTTTGTGATAGTGTGCGTAATACATGTATAATGTATCCACAAAAAAAATTTTATGATGCACTAGCTGCAGTCATTGTATGCACTTTATGTACTGTATAGTTTGTTTTCTTTCGTACAGATGATCCGTGGATGGTCTGAAATTGACCGAAATCGATAGTCATAGGTACTATGACTAGAACCCTTCCCACAGAAAATATTTCAGAGAAAATAGACTTGGCCACTATTGTACCCTAAGAGGAGCCTGAAGGATTAACTGGTGGTCAAGTCGTTCTAGTTCCATGATAATTTTTCTTAGCACAGTCAAATGATTTACATCTCGTTAACTGTACCACATAACATCAACATAAAATGAATTATTTTTGATACATGCTTACAGTATACCTTCAGTGTATTAATGCGAGATGTATAAGTAAATTCTGAGAAGAGTTATTGTCTAGATGATGCTTGGCTAAAATACCCTAAGAATAATCTTAGGCACGTAGGTGTGTATGTATTTAAAAGTTTGTGAATAGCTTTATAATTAATGTGAAAATGATAGCTTTTTGAAAATGATGACCTTTTGTTTTATTTCACCTTCACCCTTGACGAACGTCTCACTTAGGGATGTGTGGAAAGAACATTAGCATATTAGCTATTTTGTAAATATGTCTTACGTACTTTTGTTTTCCTGCCGTGTCCCATACCTTCGAGGATCTGTTCTACGGAACAAACAGCGCATACAGGAGATTGTGCACAGAATAGTTTAATGAGCTGTGTCTCCATAAATACAATACTATGTTACAAGGAGTAGGGGTGGGGGTGGTTTTGATGGTCAGATGTCGCCGGCGCCCAGCAGCAGCGCGTTGAAGCGGCAGTTATCGAACTCGTCCGTGTAGGCGGAGGGCATCGTCCCCTCGCAGCTGGGGCCCAGGAAGTGCAGCAGCGCCAGGTCGTGGCAGTCCACTTGCTGGTTGCCGTTGCAGTCCTGCAACACGGACATCTTGTGTCACAAGATGCAATAGAATTGAACATACACTGATGGAAAAAATCGCAACAAAAAATAATTAACGCACAGTAATGAAATATCGTGAATGACCCGCCAGGTTAGCCGAGAGCGCTAATGCGCTGCTACCTGGACTCGGGTAGGCGCGCCGGCCCCGGATCGAATCCGCCTGGTGGCTTAACGACGGAGGCCGGTGTGCCGGCCAGCCTGGATGTGGTTTTTAGGCGGTTTTCCACATCCCACTAGGTGAATACCGGGCTGGTCCCTACAACCCGCCTCACTTACACGGCTCGCAGCCATCTGAACACATTCGCACTATTCCATGGATTACACTAGACACAGACAGTTGGGGTACACTAATTCCGTCCTAGGGGGGTATGGGGTGGCGGCAGGAAGGGCAACCTTGCCAAATACAGTTAACCCTGTCGACCCTGCGTCATTGCGGGAAAATGGCACAAGCAAAAGAAAGAATGAAAGAATGAATGAAATATCGTGAATACATTTGTCTAGGTGACAATACAGGTACTTAACATTGTAAGACCACAGGCTATTGTAAGCGCGAGATAAGCCACTGCAAATGTGAAATGCTGTTACATTAATAGCCTGTGTAACCACCAGAATGTTAAATGCAAGCATGCAAACGTGCGTACACTGCGTTGTGCAGCTGCTAGATGCCAGTCTGTGGGATGGAGTTCCGTGACTGTTGCAGTTGGTCGGTCAATGCAGGGACGATTAATGCTAGTTGTGGGTGACGCTGGAGTTGTCGGCCAATGATGTGCTGTATGTGCTCGATTGGTGACAGATCTGGTGATCGAGCAGGCCGAGGAAACATATCGGCATCCTGTAGGGTAATTTGCGTTACAGCAGTGGTATGTGGGCGAGCGTTATCCTGTTTGAAAACATCCCTGGAATGTTGTTCACGAATGGCAGCACAACAGGTCGAATCACCAGATTGACGTACAAATTTGCAGGCAGGGTACGTAAGGTAACGGCGAGAGTGCTCCTGCTGTTATACGAAATTACACCCCAGACCATAACTCCAGGTGAGTTCAGTGTGTGTGTCAAGTAGACAGAGTGGTTGCAGGCGCTCACTGGCCGTCTCCTAACCAAAACACGGCCTTTACTGGAAACACAGAGCTCTCGCTTGATACCACTAAAGTTGCAAATGGTGGTGGTTTGGGGTCAGTGGAATGCACGCTATAGGGCGTCTGTCTCTAAGCTGTCCTCTAAGTAACCAACTTGTAACAGTTCTTTGTTTCATTGTGGTACCAACTGAAAAATTGCTGCTCCGATGCAGTACAATGCGCCAGAGCAATAAACCGAACACGATGGTCTTCCATCTCTGTAATGCCACGTGCCCACCCGGTTCACAGATTTCTTGCTAACATGCATTCTCATGCAAACATGCATTGCTCCCAGCAATCATGTACAGGGGCTTCATTCCTCCCAAGTTTTTATGTAATATCGCAGAAGGAACATTAAGCTTCTCGTAGCCCTATTACATGACCTCGTTCTAACTCATAGAGGTGTTGATAACTGCGTCTTTGTCGCGTTAAAGGCATTCTTGCCTAACATCAACTCACCACGTCCAATTTCAAAGGTAACTTACCCCTCACGATCATTACAGGGTGTATTTAAAGCAAACCTGATCCGAGTCATAGTGGCGCTACTAAGCCCACTTCAATCCGACTGGCGTAAAATTTGAAGAGACATCGTCTTTCAGATATAGAAACACGCCTACCAACTTTTGTTTATGTCTCACAGCTCCTCCTTGGTGTTGCCATTCTTTTTCCTTCAATGTGTAAAAAACAACTGTTCAACATCTCACGCATTACTTAACAAAAATAATGCATAATAACTTCCTCATTATAACTCCACTATCGTCAATGTCGTCACCGTCAATCAACATTGTCGTCATCACCTATTACAATTACTATATCCATCGCCGTCATTGTCGTCACTGATATTAATTACAATCACCATCATTCTCATTGTCAAAGTCAGCATTCCGTCGTCATCGATGTTATCATCACTATTGTCATCATAATAACTATTATCTTCCTTGTTGATACCATTATCATTGATGTAGTCCTCCTCACCACTAATATTATAATCATTATCACGGTTGCCACCATTGTCAAAGCCTCCATTTCCCATCAATTTCAGTGTCACCATATCAGTCATCTTCATTTTCGTCATTGCCGACATTTCTACTATCATCATAGTCATTGTCATTGTAATCAACATTTTTGTCCTTGTGGGTATCATTATCATCATGATTGTCATAGTCTTTATCACCAGTATCATTGTCCTCATAGTAACTGGCATCATTTTTTATCATCAGCACAACTAGCAGTATCAGATATACGAGCATTGTAATAGTCATCGTGACTATCAACTCCATCATCAGCAGTTGCACTGTCATCAACAGCAACACTATTATGATCATCATCGTTGTGTCAATACCATCATCATAATAGTCAAAATTGTGATCAGCGTCATTGTCATATTCATTTTCATCAGTACCATCATCTGCAAACTCACTGTCGTCATCGTTGTTGTCGTCGTCGTCGTCGTCATCGCCATCATTATCATTGACATCATTGTTGTGAACACTATAGTCACCACCACCACCACCACCACCACCACCACCACCACCACCACCGCCACATCAATGTCACCCCAGTATGTTTCCTAATGCTATGTTCCACATTATATTAGGTCATCTGTCTTTTCTCAGCTCTCTGATTTGACGAACAAGTTAAACGAAAGAGGGGCAGCAGTGATCGTTGAAGTAGAAATCTTTATTCTGTTGCAAATCGATTTGAATCGCTGCGCGACCATGATCAGTACTAGTTTTAAGGCCCTGTGGACGCAAATATAAGCAGTAAAACTGCAATGAGTCCATAGGGCTTTAATACTAGTACTGATGATCGGTCACTTCGTGTCCTGCAATATTTTACTGCCACTAGACAGCATGGTGACAGATCAGAGCATATCTCTTATGTGTCACTGATTCTTCTTAGTCTCCTTGGATACAATTTCGACCATGTGATTGTTAATATTATCTATGATCATGTACAGGCCTTACTCGCCTCTGTTCTGGTTTCTGTTGGCTGCAGTTACACTTTGCTTTTATTTTTTTTAATTTTTTTTTTTTGAGGCAGCATCAGCTTCAAGATTTAGGGTATCATATTCCTGTTTGACTGTAATTATCTCGAACATTTTTACCTCTTAAAGCCTACATAGCAGTCCTTGATATATCTTCAATTATGGGACTTTTCCATAGGACATGATGATGTGCCCAATTTTGCCATAGTCACAGGTGGTCAATGTCTTTAATCATTCCTAGTGAGATATGTAGGATATGGCCCAAGTCTAGAAAGGTGGTAGACCAGTCTCCTACTGGGCTCAAAATGTGTCATTTCAAGCCTCTGATCTGCATCAGGAAGAAATTAAAATGTTCTTTCGGTGTCTGGTGAATTCCATCTCTGATGCTAGTCTGCAAATTTTGAATTGTTTATTACTATTGGATTTGTTGGCCATTCTATGAGAATCTTGTGTATTTTTTCATATAGTTTCTTTCTCAGCCAATTTAGCAGCTATTTTTCTTATTTGTAGATCTAAGGGACATAATACCACTTGATTTAGTTTGAATATCTGTAGGTATGGTGCTCAAAGCTCTGCAGTATGGTAGTTGAATTCCTCGCTGTACTTGTCTTACTGCAGCAGTAGGTTTGAACAGTCGTACCCTGTGCACCCAAACACCAGCACCACAGCTCACAAATACAATTACTATACCTGTTGTACAGCCTCATTACATTCAGTGGCAAACAGAACCATCTTTGCCCCATATTAATAATTTTATTCACCATACCGTTACCTACCCTTGCTACAACTTCTATGTGGGCCTTGAATGTCCAGCATTTGTCCAGGTGTACACCTAAATACCAGTTGATCATAACCTTCAAAATACCTCCTGATTTACTTTGAGGGATTCCTACTAAGGCTTCATTTAAGTAAGAAATTCGCCAATTTTTGTGGAGCTACCTTCAGTCGCACCTGAGAGCACCATTTATGCAAGATTCCAAGCAGTTTGCTATATTTATTTTCTATCCATTCCAGATTGTTCGCATGCACTAAAAGTAACAAATCATCGGTATGTAACAACTCCTATTAATTCCATCTACTGTAACATCCACGTGATACATATTTGGCTACAGTGCGACGAGAGGAAATTATGCCTCTAACAGTTATAAACATTATGTATTCGACGTATGAAAAAACAGTGAAAACTTATAAACATTAATTATTTATATAATATATAATTGGACATATCGATGTGTATCATACAAAGACAATGATAATTGTAAATTGCTTTTATGATCTGCGTTTGTCTTCCTTTGTTTTTACCTTTTGTTGGTTGGCTTTTGTAAGTTGCGGACGCATATCAAACTGAGGTCTGTTAAGAAATTGTAATTATTTGTTAATTATTACTTGAAAATAGAGTTCATTATTATTATTATAAATATGAGTGAATAATTATTTGTAACTTTAACTCCTCTCTCAGTAAGCATTATCTGTGTTAATTATTTCTTTCCGCTGCAACGAGCGCAGCCATTGATGATAGCGATTTGTATCGCGTTTTTGTCTGTGTTTTCCTTAGAAACAAATCAAATGTTTGCTTGATGAGGTCTAAATACTGCACAATATGAAAGTATAGTTTATAGCGTTTAATAAACATTTTAAATATTACTTATTTGCTCTAACAATAGAAAGTCTCTATCAATTGTCTGCCGCCATCTTAACAATTATCTCAGCGGCAAATTCAAATTACGCAACTCTGCAGACATAAATGCCGAACGTAATACAAATGTGCACCGGTGGTTCCGAACTCATTTTAATGAAAATAATTCGAATCAGATTGGTTCTTTAAAAATAGTGCTCATAGCACGATCGTTATAACAAACTTTTCTAGCTGATGTATGGAGCCGAAATTAATTACAAACGAGTTGCGAAGAATATTGTTTCAGGTAACATACGTCAGTGTTGTACGCGGCTGATATTCGGTGGTTTTAATGGTCATTTTGCTGAAGATAACTGTTTCCATCATAATCCATAGTTGTATAGAATCTGTTGTATGAACTGTGATTTAGTGACACACAACTTACAGACAACACTTTAACACGACGTTAACTTGGAGTTCTTTAGCAATTTTACCAAATCTTTAGCCGGGAGAAAAATTATGTAGTAATTACTCAATGTAATAAAATAAGATTATCATTTTCATTTACAAATTAGTTTAATACCAAACCACTGAATAACACAGCGAACGCCACACTACTTTGTGATCTCGAGGATGTAATCTATTGAAAAATGGTTCTAAGTTAATGTCCTGGAATCCGGGACTTCAAGCGGAGCCTTGAAGGCATCCTTTTGTAATACACTTAGGCAACTTGTTGATGTGAGACTTAGAGACTTAGCATCAAATATCGGTCTTTGCATGCAGTAATCCAGTAGGCAGTAGTATAATGTTCTTGGGCAGTCCATATCTCTTAGTCTTTAGCTACAGTAACCCATCCATTACCATGCATATTAGCATCATTATTATCCAAAGTAAAATTCAGTACGCATCCACAAAAAACCGAAAGACCATGCAAAAACACTTGTTTTTACATGGTCCTTCACTTTTTTGGATTGTATTATAGGAAGAGAAGGCGTTCGCGTCTTATAGTGTATAAAGCTGTAGATAACAGATATGAAAACTGAAAATGGTGTAAATGGACAAGTGTTTCTGCATGGTCCTTCAGTTTTTTGTGGATGCGTACTGAATTTCACTTTGGATAATGCTAATACACATGGTAATGGATGGGTTACTGTAGCTGTAGTACGGTGATTGAAATCGACATGCAACAGAAATAAGGATTTCCATTTCAACGACCAACGCTGGCCCACCCTTTTGTTATTAATACTGGTGTGGTGGTCGTGGTGCACGTAACTCCCGAGTCCCCATTCGGGAAACTTTAAATGTAACATTCGTCTCATTCAGTTATGCGCCCTGCCTACCTCAATTTTACTTTCATTACAGTCAGAATGGAATTTATTACTGCCGTAAGACAAAACTGATAGTACACTCCGATTATAAACTTTCCTGTACACACATTTCTGTATCCAAAAATAGTGTACTGTTTCAATTGTGACTTAGTATTGTTTTCCTTTTCATTCAGTGTTTCCCGGTTTTGTATTACTTTACGAACAGTAGTGTTTGGTACATGTTTGATACAGATTTAGTGAAATTGAATATAGTTTTTTATCTTATAGAACGTAAATCTAGTAGTAGTTTGTCATTCTTTGTCTTATTATAGTGTCACCGCTTCATAAAATTAACTGGTTGGTAGCGCCATCTGGCAGTTAGCATTTTCGAGTTGCCACGACGCCACTTGTAGCCAGTTCTGTGACAGACATTGTACAGGTACTTCCTTGTTCATTGAGCTAGCGTTGGTACGTCTTGTTTACCTCTGCATGTGGACTACGTCAACTGTTATCGTTGCCAGTCACTTTGTGTTAACACAGAAGTGTAGCAATAGAACCCTGGATCTGTACGTGATGAATGGCCAACTGCATTAAAATTATTGTAACCAAAAACATTTTCTTTAGGTAAGATAATAGTTTGATACCATTTACGAAATATACTTTTACAGGTATCTTTTTGTCACGATTCAATACATTATATAGTATGTACACGCGCATTCGATACTTCATTTTGGCAAGAGTGATTCAGCTCAACAGATTATGACGATGTGACTGCCTGGTGTCTAATACACATTGAACAAAATAATTTTACGTTGGAGTGTACCATATAACTGAAGTTCAATTATTAACTGTATCTCGTTATTGTTCACCTCATATCCAATTTTCTGTATTTTAGATCTGAGGATGGCTCGACAATGAGCTGAAACTCATTTTTGCTATCTTGACTTTTAATCTTTATTCTTAATCTATACATTATAACAGCAAGTGTGCGGCAACATACACTGTCCATAAATGTACGTGTATTGCGGTAATTACTCAAAGGCAGCTTTCAGAATTCAGCATGCCTGCTAGAGACGCAGAACGTCATGTTTCCTTCACGTATCGTTTGGCACAGCTGTTTCTCCGTTTCCGCCGCATATTAACTTAAACGTCCAAACGACGAAACAGTTTATCTTCCGCGTATGAAATAACGCACCTAATTAGAACTGAAAGCAGGTATCTAGGTGAATTTGCATGTCAATTTGCATGTCTATGTTACCAAAAATAACTTTTCCACGACTGCTGTCAGTACCAGCAGCACAGTTCTATTGAAAAAACTGATAAACTCTTAAGTATAATTTTCGGAGATGAGGACACATGGTTTGGTAACCAGTGGCTCGCGGTAGCTTTTTTTGATAGTCACGGAAAATAACGCCGTATTTTTCCACTAAGGATACGTGGCACTGCTTGCCGTTTCTCATTAGTAATAACAAATTGAGAGGGGATCCTCACTATCGCTGCTATATTGTATTGTACTGAATGCTTTCTCAGGATATTATTTTGAACACTTAGTTCATGGGCCCAATCGAAGCGTAAATGGTTGCGAAAGTATACTCAACCTCTTAGCAACAAATAATCCTGGACAAATAGTGAGTATCGTGACGAAAACAGGGGTCAGCGACCAAAAGGCACTAGCTGCTAGGCTGAATACCGTAACTGCTACAACGATCAAAAAGAAACGCAAAGTATATCTGTTTAAAAAATCTGATAAAAATGCTCTTAAGGCCTTTTTAAGAGAGTCTGCACTCCTTCCGATCTGATCATGTAAGCCTAGAAAAGTTATGGAATGATTTCAGAGAGATAGTATCGACAGCAATTTAAAGATATATACCACATAAATTAACAAGTGATGGTATTGACACACCATGGTACACAAAGAGTCAGATCGCTGTTGCAGAAGGAGCGAAAAAAGCATGCCAAATTTAGAAGAACGCAAAATCCTCAAGATTGGCAAAGTTTTGCAGAAGTTCGAAATATAGTGCGTACTTCAATGCGAAACGCTTTCAATAATTTTCACAACGAAACACTGTCTCTAAATCTGGCAGAAAACCCAAAGAGATTCTGGTCGTACATGAAGCACAGCAGTGGCAAGACGCAAACAATACCTTCACTGCGCGATAACAACGGTGAAGTCACTGATGACAGTGCCACTAAAGCAGAGTTGTTTAATAACACGATTTTCCGAAACTCTTTCACCAAAGAAGACGAAATAAATATTCCTGAATTGCAATCAGGAACAACTGCCAAGATGAGAAACATAGAAAGAGATATCCTCGGTATCGCAAAGCAGCTTAAATCACTTAGTAAAAGCAAGGCTTCCGGTCCAAATTGTATACCAGTCAGGTTCATCTCAGAATATGCTGATACAATAGCTCCATGTTTAGCAATTATATACAACCGCGCTCTCACAGAAAGATCCGGCCTAAAGACTGGAAAATTGCTCAAGCCACACCAATACCAAAAAAGGGAAGTAAGAGTAATTCGTTGAATTACAGGCCCATATCGCTAACGTCGATTTGCTGTAGGGTTTTGGAACATATACTGTGTTCGAACATTATGAATTACCTCGAAGTAAACGATGTATTGATACGTACTCAGCACGGATTCAGAAAATATCGTTCTTGGGAAACACAAGTAGCTTTTTATACTCGTGAAGTAATGAGTGCTATCGACAGGGAATGTCAAATTGATTCCATATTTTTAGATTTCCTAAAGTCTTTCGACACCGTTCCTCACAAGCGTCTTCTAACCAAACTGCTTGCCTATGGAATATCGCCTCAGTTGTGAGACTGGATTCGTGATTTCCTGTCAAAAGAGTCACAGTTCGTAGTAATAGACGGAAAGTCATCGAGTAAAATAGAAATCATATCCGGCGTTCCCCAAGGAAGTGTTACAGGCCCTCTATTGTTCCTGATTATGTTAACAAAATGGGAGACAATCTGAGTAGCCGTCTTAGATTGTTTGCAGATGTTGCTGTTCAAAAATGGTTCAAATGGCTCTGAGTACTATGCGACTTAGCTTCTGAGGTCATCAGTCGCCTAGAACTTAGAACTAATTAAACCTAACTAACCTAAGGACATCACACACATTCATGCCCGAGGCAGGATTCGAATCTGCGACCGTAGCGGTAGCCCGGTTCCAGAATGTAGCGCCTAGAACCGCACGGCCACTCCGGCCGGCGATGTTGCTGTCATTTACCGTCTTGTAAAGTCATCAGATGACCAAAATGAATTGGAAAATGATTTAGATAAAATACCTGTATGGTGCGAAAAGTGGCAGTTGACCCTGAACAAAGAAATGTGTGAAGTTAGTCACACGAGGACTAAAAGAAATCCACTAAATTTCGATTGCGCGATAGCTCACACAAATCTGAAGGCTGTAAATTCAAATACTTAGGGGTTACAATTACAAATACCCTAAACTGGAACTATCACATAGATAATATAGTGGGTAGAGCCAACCAAAGACTATGATTCATTGGCAGAACACTTAGAAGGTGCAACAGGTCTACTAAAGAGACTGCTTGCACCACACTTGTCCGGGAGGTAGTGCCACAGACATGATACGTGAATTAGAATGGCAGTCATTAAAACAAAGGCGTTTTTCGTTGCGACGGGATCTTCTCATGAAATTTCAATCACCAGTTTTCTCCTCCGATTGCGAAAACATTCTGTTGGCACCCATCTATATAGGGAGAAATGATCAACACGATAAAATAAGAGAAAACAGAGCTCGCACAGAAAAATGAAAGTGCTCGTTTTTCTCGCGCGACGTTCGAGAGAAGAACGGTATAGAGACAGCTTGAAGGTGGTTCATTGAACCCTCTACCAGGCACTTCATCGTGAATAACAGAGTAATCACGTAGACATAGATGTAAATAACAACAACAAGGGCGACTTTAAAACATGGTGAAAAAACGGGTCTCTAATTCGAACCCTTGCCTTTAGCGGCAGGTGTTCTTTTCGGCTGAGCTATCAGGGAAAATCATGCTGTCGGCCTCACAACCCGCAACCTCGACCCGCAGTTTCTTCCTCACTCTTACGAGAGACTTTTGTTTTTGTTAGTTCCTAACATAGTCAGGATGGAGACCAGAAGTGTAATGCTTTATAAAAATACAAATTCTTAATAAAATCTCTTAATAGCCAAGATCGCAAGTGAAACATTAAGCGACGAGTATTTTCACCAATCTTCAGATCGATTATTAAAAAGAAAAAAATTGCATCGAGGTGGACACACATGCAAGAGCTGGATCTCAGTAAAATAACGGCATACACCGTTGAAGCAAAACATTAGGTATGTAAGGCCGCATTGATATACAGTATTTTGCAGACAAGATCCTTACATCAGTAACTTGTCAACCAAAACATCTACAGAAATGTTTTGTCTGCGATCATGACTATCAGATTTTATTATGGAGAATATTTTAACTTTTCGTAGACTTTTTTTAATCAAGCAGCATATTTTGACTAACACGGAAACTGTTTCATACAGGCCTACATTTGGAACAACCGCATGTTGTGTGCCATGTAGAATATCTGCCCCTTTATATTCTTTTCAGATGTGAAAAGAGGGGAAACGGGTCATCTGGGTTCTACAAAATTCTCTCTCATCAGCATCGTGATATTCAGGAAACATATGTAGGTGTGTCATTTTTAATTCTATTCCGGAGACAACGCAGAACTTTTAAAATATAGATGTGAGGAACGCATCAAAAATTATTTTAACCCGCTTTCAATGACGAACACATCCACTGTGATGATGATGATGATGATGTTTGGTTTGTGGGGCGCTTAACTGCGTGGTTATCAGCGTCCGTACAATTACCCAATCTTTGCTCAGTCCAATTTCGCCACTTTCCTGGATGATGATGAAATGATGAGGACAACACAAACACCCAGTCATCTCGAGGCAGGTGAAAATCCCTGACCCCGCCGGGAATCGAACCCGGGACCCGTGCTCGGGAAGCGAGAACGCTACATCCACTGTGAGCATGATGTATTCAGAAGATAGTTACTTTTGCGAAAAAAACCTGGAACCACAACGCGTCCTTGAATCGATCCGGAGGAAGTCATTTCGATGGGGTCACGTCCATTAACAAGAAGACACGTGTTGCCACGTAAAATACGCAGGATATTCGATTGTAATATGTCACAGTGCCTCTCAGATCCAGTCTTATGCTGTATGAGTTTTAGTGTTTGTCGCTGCACTTCCTTTGTTGTGCTCTATGGATGAAAGGAGCTATCATGTTCAGTAGAGTGACCTTTGATTCCGTAAAATCGTGTCGCAAAAGACACTCAGCTGTAACGTCAATACAGAATGCGGAGTTCATCCTACTGAAAACGTGAAGTATGGTTTATTGTGAACCTGTTTCCATCCCACTGGAATTTTTCAGATAATGGAAATCACATCCTGTCCGTCAGCAGATGTTTACTATTACTACTTGAGAGAGACCCTGAACTCATGCATGTTGAGCAGGTGTTTTGGATTTCGGCAGAAAATGAGGCGCTGATATTTCGAGGACTGTACATTGTGACAGTAGTCGTTATGTAGAGCAGTCGTGCATTCGAAGTTCCGTTTGGAACTTGCCGCTCTTCAGAAAACCAGCTCCCATGGCGGTACATGCCCTTGCGTCTCTCTGATTTGTCAAGAGCTGCTCATACGAGTCGCTTGTGAGCCTAAGGTGACAGATTTTGAGACGTATACGTATGGCTTTGTGTGTGTGTGTGTGTGTGTGTGTGTGTGTGTGTGTGTGTGTGTGTGTGTGTGTGTGTGTATCATGTAGCCACTTGCGATAAGTGGAAGTCACGCCTATTGTTATCTAGAATAAAAAATAAATAAAAAACCATTAGTCTGAATGTGAGACAAACTCTTAATATTAGTTCAACGTAATTTTTTGTATTTGTTTCATTTTCCATGGACAACATACACGAACATAAGTAGCGAAAACATCATTTGAGTCATCAATATTCTGACTCGTTTGATGCGACACATCACCAATTCCTCTCCTGTGCGAACCTCTTCGTCACAGAGTAGCATTTGCAACCTATGCCCTCAGTTATCTGCTGGGCGTATACCAATCTCTGTCTTCCTCTACAGTATTTACGCTCTGCAGCTCCCTCTAGTACCATGGACTTTATTCCGTGATGTCTTGACAGATGTCCTATCATCCTATATCTTCTTCCTGTCATTGTTTTCTATATAGTCCTTTCCTCACTGATTCTGCGGAGAAAGACATTCCCTACCTCATCAGTCCACCCAATTTTGAACATTCGTTTGTAGCACCACATCTCAAAAGCTTCGATCCTCTTCTGTTTCTGTTCCAACAGTCCACATTTCACTTCCATACAATGTTGTGCTCCAAATTAAATTCTCAGGAATTTTTTTCACAAATTAAGGTCTACGTTTGACAGCAGTAGACTTCCCTTGGCAAGGAGTGCTCTTTTTGCCAGTGCTAGCCGGCTTTTGATGTCCTCCTTGCTCCGTCCGTCGCTGGTTATTTTGCTGCCTAGGTAGCAATCCTGATATTAAATTTCTTCCTGTTCTCATTTCTGCTCCCTCTCATTACTTTCGTCTTTCTTTGATTTACTCTTAAACCATATTCTGCACTCATTAGACTTCATTTCATTAACCGTATCCTATAATAAATCTTTGCTTTCACTGAGGATAGCAATGTCATCAGCGAATCTTATCGTTGATAACCTTTCACCTTTAATTTCAATTCCACTCTTGAACCTTTCTTTTATTTCCGTCACTGCTTCTTCGATGTACAGACTGAACAGTAGGGGTGGAAGATTACATCCCTGTCTTATAACCTTTTCAATAAGAGTACTTCGTTCTTGGTCTCGAGCCTTATTGTTCCCTCTTCTTTGTCGTTCATACTGTATGTTACCCGTCTTTCCAGTGACTGGAAAAATTCACCGATCATCCTCATTTTCAAGAGGCGGCGTTGAATAGAACCACAAAACTTTAGCCTGTATTCCTGATGTCAATATGGTGAAGTTCGGAACACGTTTTATGCTAGCGTATTAAGACCTTTCTGGAGGCCCGAAAATCTCCACTGTAAGAATCAGCATGGATCGTGCAAACAACAATAATATGAACCCTAGCTCGCTCTGTCTGTTCACGAGACGCAGACTTGTGTTCCATTAGTTCCGGAAGGCTTTCGATTTAGTTCCGCACTGTCGTCTAATGAACAAAATACGAAAGTACGCAATATCACACCAGCTTTGTGACTGGACTGAAGAGTTTGTAGCAAACAGAACACAACACATCCTTAACGGAGAGAAATCTTCAGACGCAAAAGTAGCTTCGGGCGTACTCCAAAGGATTATAATAGGTCCCTTATTGTTCACAGTAAATATAAATCACATAGTGGATAGCGTGGGAAGCTCCATGCTGGTCTTCGTGGATGGCGCTGTTGTACACATAGAAGTTTTAACGCTACAGAATTGTAGCGAATTGTAGGAAGACCAGGAGAATCGATGTCTGCTTGAGGGAGTGGCAACTGAACCTCTATAAACAGATGTAAAGCATTACACACAAATAGCTGGGAAGACCCGTTACTGTAAAATTACACTATTGTGGAACAATCGCTGGAAGCAACCACATACATTAAAGATAAAGACGTATGTCTATGGAACGAAGTGGAGCAACCACATACAACTATTCGTAGCAAATACAATGTAATCTTCTTTGAGTGCAGTCTACCCGTGAAGAAGGTAGCTTACAGAACCCTCATTCGACCAATAGCTCAATAGCGCTCGTCAACTCCGGACCCATACCCAATACGATTGGTATAAAAATAGATAACAACCGAAGAAGATGAGTATTGAAGTGTCACTGAGATTATCTCCAACTCGTGCGGCAGACGCTACAGGAGAGACGTTTTGCATGAAGATGTAGTTTACTATTAAAATTCCGAGAGCGTACATCCCTCGAAGTGTCAACCAACGTGTTGCTTCCTCTTACGCATACCTCGTGGAAAGACGAAGAAATTAAAATTAGGGAGCTTGGGGCTCACGCGGAGGCTTAAACGATTGTCCCTTCCCTCTCCCCTCCCACCACACCATTCTGGACTGTACCACGCAAATGGGAAGTGACAGTGGCACACTAAGTATTCTCCACCACACACCGTAAAGTGGCTTGCGGGGAATGGATATATTTGTAGACGTAGATGACATAGCATATGTTGATACCTTACAATGACATTGTGTCAGAGTAAAATATTTTGAGAACTCGGGCTACAAACGGAGCATTTACATCTTTTCACGTTCCCGTGTGTCGTTTAAATCTTTTTATACTTTAAGTGAATAATGAGAAATAGCGATATTTTAAAATGAAATTAATAACATTCATAAAAATGTCAGAAGTGTAAAGCCTTTCGAGGTATGACGATACAAAGGTACTTGAAGATGATATTTAGGGATAAATGGTCAAAGCGGGAGGAGAATTCATACAAATGAAAGATTATTTACAGAATGTGAATCTTCATGTTTTCAAGTTGTATCACTTAATACATAAAACTGCGAGGATTGAGCCTTAATGGAACTCTGTTATCTGCTGATATTTCGACTGACAAACGTTCAGCCATCTCAAGACTCGATAAAGAGCTCCCGTTCGCCTAATGCACTGGTAGTCAGCCAATAGCGCATCCGTACACGGATAGTCATGGTGCAAGAAATAACACACGGGAAGAAGAGAGATACGCTACCGCGATGCCTCTTCTCAATGAGGATGTACAACAAACTCTGGTCTTGCCTAAGTGAGTTAACTAACAATTGCCAGTGCCGGGTTCTATATCCTATCAAAGTAAAACCATAATCACAGTTAAGAAAAATCACTCGTCAAAAGTATTTCGATGACTACACTGCCGAACTATCAGTTTAATAAAACACGGCTGCAAAATACTAACGCGAATTGATTACAGACGAATGGAAAAACTAGTAGAAGCCGACCTCGGTGAAGATCAGTTTGGATTCCGTAGAAATATTGGAACACGTGATGCAATACTGACCCTACGACTTATCTTAGAAGCTAGATTAAGGAAAGGCAAACCTACGTTTCTAGCATTTATAGACTTAGAGAAAGCTTTTAACAATGTTGACCGGAACACACTTTCAAATCCTGAAGGTGGCAGGGGTAAAATACAGGGAGCGAAAGGCTATCTACAATTTGTACAGAAACCAGATGGCAGTTATAAGAGTCGAGGGATATGAAAGGGAAGCACTGGTTGGGAATGGAGTGAGACAGGCTTGTAGCCTCTCCCCGATGTTATTCAAACTGTATATTGAACAAGCAGTAAAGGAAACTAAAGAAAGATTCGGAGTAGGTATTAAAATCCATGGAGAAGAAATAAAAACTTTGAGGTTCGCCGATGACATTGTAATTCTGTCAGAGACAGCAAAGGACTTGGAAGAGCAGTTTAACGGAATGGACAGTGTCTTGAAAGGAGGATATAAGATGAACACCAACAAAAGCAAAACGAGGATAATGGAATGTAGTCGAATTAAGTCGGGTGATGCTGAGGGAATTAGATTAGGAAATGAGACACTTAAAGTAGTAAAGGAGTTTTGATATTTGGGGAGCAAAGTAACTGATGATGGTCGAAGTAGAGAGGATATAAAATGCAGACTGTCAATGGCAAGGAAAGCGTTTCTGAAGAAGAAAAATTTGTTAACATCGCATATAGATTTAAGTGTCAGGAAGTCGTTTCTGAAAGTATTTGTATGGAGTGTAGCCATATATGGAAGTAAAACATGGACGATAAATAGATTGGACAAGAAGAGAATAGAAGTTTTCGAAATGTGGTGCTACAGAAGAATGCTGAAGATTAGATGGGTAGATCACGTAACTAATGAGGAGGTATTGATTGGGGAGAAGAGGAGTTTGTGGCCCAACTTGACTAAAAGAAGGGATCTGTTGGTAGGACATGTTCTGAGGCATCAAGGGATCACCAATTTAGTATTGGAGAGCAGCGTGGAGGGTAAAAATCGTAGAGGGAGACCAAGAGATGAATACACCAAGCAAATTCAGAAGGATGTAGGTTGCAGTAGGTACTGGGAGATGATGAAGCTTGCACAGGATAGAGTAGCATGGAGAGCTGCATCAGACCAGTCTCAGGACTGAAGACCACCACCACCACCACCACCACCACCACCACCACCACCACCACCACCACGACAACAACAACAACAACAACAACCAAATCCGAGAACAATGAAACAAATCTAGGCTTTCTTATATACTGCGGGGCTTGTTCATGTATGGTGCAGGACAACTCCAGATAAATCAGGCTGAGGCAAAGGTCTAGAGCGCCAGTGTTGTGCGTAACGTTCTTGACCAGTTCCCACAGTACGTCCGATATACACTGAAGAGCCAAATAAACTGGTACACCTGCCTAACAGCGTGTAGTGCCCCCGCCAGCACGCAGAAGTGCCGCAACACGACGTGGCACTGACTCGACTAACATCTGAAGCAGTACTGGAGGGGATTAAACAGGGAATCCTGCAGGGCTGTCCATAAATCCGTAAGAGTACGAGGGGCTGGAGATTCTTCTGAACAGCACCTTGTAAGGCATCCCAGATATGCTCAATAATGTTCATGTCTGGCGATTTTGGTGGCCAGCGGAAGTGTTTAAACTCAGAAGAGTATTCCTGGAGCCAGTCTGTAGCAAATCTGGACGTGTAGGCTGTCGCATTTTCCTGCTGGAATTGCCAAGTCCGTCGGAATGCACAATGGACATGAAAGGATGCAGGTGATCAGTCAGGATGCTTACGTACGTGTCACCTGTCAGAGTCGTATCTGGACATATCAGGGGTCCTATATCACTCCAGCCGCACACGCCTCACACCATTACAGAGCCTCCACCTGCTTCAACAGTCTACTGCTGACATGCGCGGTCTGTGAAATCTTGAGTTTGTCTCCATACTCGTACACGTCCATCCCCTCGATACAATTTAAAACGAGACTCGCCCGACCAGATAACATGTTTCTAGTCATCAACAGTCCAATGTCGCTGTTGACGGGCTCAGGAGAGGCCTAAAACTCTGTGTCCTGCAATCATCAAGAGTACACGAGTGGGCCTTCGGCTCTGAAAGCTCGTATCGATGTTTCCTTGAATGTTTCGCACGCTGACACTTGTTGATGGCCGAGTATTGAAAACTGCAGCAATTTGCGGAAGGGTTGCACGTCTGTAACGTTGAACGATTCTCTTCAGTCGTTTGTTGGTCCCGTTCTTCCAGGATATTTTTTCGGCCGCAGTGATGTTGGAGATTTGATGTTTTACCGGATTACTGATATTAACGGTATATTCCTGAAATGGTCGTACGGTAAAATCCCCACTTCTTCGCTATCTCTCGGAAGATACTGTGTCCCATCGCTCGTGCGCCGACTATAACACCACGTTCAAACTCACTTAAATCTTGATAACATGCTATTGTTGCAGCAGTAACAGATCTAACAGCTTCGCGAGACATTTGTTGTATTATATAGTCGCTGCCGACCGCAGCGCCGTATTCTGCCTGTTTACATATCTCTGTATTTGAATACAGATGCCTATATCAGTTTCTTTGGCTCTTCAGTGTATGAAAGTTCATATTGATAGGGAATCTTATGCAGATCTCTCTTCCGTAGAATCGTATCTTCCTTCACAGAGTCAACGAGCTTGCCTGTGGTGCTGACGTTACAGTAACCGTGACTTAGTGTTTAGAAAGGAAAGAACCAATTTTTTAAGAATAGATTCCCTACGAAGTATAATGCCAGGGACTTTAACACTTTCTGTTCAGCTTCTTGAGGTACGAGACACGTCTTCGGCCTGAACTGCTTTAAACTTCTTTGGTGGATAGCCTTTATATTTTCCATAAAACACTTTTCAGCTGTTACAGTTTCGGTTCTCACTGAAGATGGTTCTGATCGGAACACACATGTGCTTTGGACACAAGTGTATTCAAGATACCGCTGTTGCTGGTCTCCACAGAATGACAGCCGTCCGCTTGCAGGTACAGATCCGTATATGTCGGTTTGTTAAAGACACAGTGTCCGAAGGTGTCGTCAGCTTTAAGGCGAACCAAGACATCCAAGAAAGAGTGGCATCGGTCCTTTTCCAGCTTCATGGTAAAATGGATGTTCTCATGAATGGAATTCAGATGGTCCAAGAACTGAAGACATTTCTTCTCGCCATGAGGCCACACTTTAAAAGTGTGATCCACAAACCTCCACAAGAAGACAGGTTTAAAACTGACAGATGCCACCGCTTTCTCCTAAAAATCCTCCATACAGAATTTGGCCACGAAGATGGACAAGAGACTTCTCATGGCAACACTGTCAACTTGTTCATAAAATTCCTTAGGGAATAAAAAATAAGTTGAGAGCAAATGTTGAAAAAAGGTAGTAATCTGATTCTTAAAATTTTATGGAAACGAGAATGTCTACAGAGAACGCCAATTATTCTAAACTGGAATAATGCTATTATTTCAGCACCGATCCGACACAAATTTCAACTGTCACTATACGTCGTGTACTCGCGGGCTTCGGACGCAGCACGCGGTACAGCAGAGTCAGCGTGGTTGCCTGCATAGCAGGCGTATGCTCTCCGTCATAGGGACGGGTGCGTACACACACACACACACACACACACACACACACACACACAGAGAGAGAGAGAGAAAGAGAGAGAGAGAGAGAGAGAGAGAGAGAGACGTCTACTCTGGAACTCAATCTCTTTCACACTAGTGCTGTATCCTGTTTGATCAAGGTAGTCGTTTATACTCTGATGTAGAATTTGTAAGCTGAACACCAGGTAACTCAACAAGTAAATGCTGATTACTACAGAACATCTACAATTTGGAGATTTTTGTGTGTAATTAAAATCTATGGCTTCTAAATATCTAAAGAAAGAGCCATTTCATGATTTCTGTTGCACAGATATCGAACAACTAACTACTTACGTCGATAATTATTTTGCAGTCGCTTTAGTAGATAATGGAAGTCCGGCTGCATACGTCTGACCACAGTAAAATTACGATATCGCGGTGCCATGCATGCAGGTCCGAAGGAATATTGCATCGTGACAGGTGCTGCAATATCGTACTTATCCGCCGACACCTGGCAAGTGACTTTCAAGTTAAAGGTCTCTGCTGTACGGGAATATACATAATGGATATACGAGTACAGGTTGTATACACATGGTTGACAACGTATGAAAGTTTCGATCTGGCTGTTAGTCGTACTTGGGTAGCCAAATGACAGGGTGACTATTCGCGATAAGCGGGAAACCCGGGTTCGAGTCTCGGTCCGGCACAAATTTTCATTGTCGTCATTCCATTATATAGTTGATGGTTATCCATATTCGTAATGGGACATAGGCCTGTACCTCTCAGTGGATCTCTTCTGAATGGGTCACCATAACGGTCACAGGTAACGACGTTTGTGAGCAGCATCGACTGTACTACCTGTAGCTGTTAAGAGGAGAAATATTGCCCCTCTCTCTACCACACCATTCACTTTCACAGGCCCGTCACGTCCACACATTTCTCACAGTTTGCGGCGCTGGTATCACATTAGGGAGAGGGATGAGGGACTCAATCTCTATCTGGCCATCTTGATTTATATTCTCAGGGTTTTTGTTCAATCAGTTATGGCAAATGACAGGACGTTACACTCGAGAATTGTTCAACCTATTTCTCCCCTTCCATGTCCTGTCCGCCCTTGCGTTCCGCCTCTAATGACCTCGTCATAGGAACGTATCCAAGGTGGGATGTATGGGGTGTCATGATTTCACCCCCCCCCCCCCCCCCCCCACTCCCAGAAAAAACAGAATTTGTGGAAACTTGTATGATTTTACACACATCACTTTCGAATATTCCCGGCTAACTTTCGAAGATTAAAGTACCAAGAAAACTCAGTCTCTAAAATGTCAACGAACGGGAGGAAGTTACAAGCTTTGTTTAACATAGGATAATTTTCAGTTCTTCGCGCAGTTTGATAGGGTTCCGTCCTGACAGCTTGAGTAAACTATTCCAGCCAGCAAAAGACACTCATTCCTAGGTTGCCCATGCCTGCCGCCGACATCATCAAATTCGACAAGGTTTGATAGTTCACGAGTGTCACGGGCAAAACGCTGCATTTGAGCGAAGCAAGGGAGAAAGGGAAAGACCTCCCACCCAACTCCCTCCCAACTTAAAAAAAAAGGAACGGAAGGACTGACTTCCCGGAAGTATGCGGAAACGATCGAAAGGGACAGCACTCCTTATTTACACACATAGCAATAATCTGCCTACCTGTGTCCACAACCTTTGAGCTAAATGAAATACTGATACGGGTGAATTCACTCTTGGATTTTACATCGCGTAAATTTTAGTGATAAGAGTTTGCTATTATTATCGTTCTTAAATAAATTTCTTGACACGCACACTTCTCAAATTATTGGGAAAATGCCTTTGCGTGTGCTGCACGTCTCTGAACTGCAATTTTTACGTCTACAACAGTACTCCGCATGCCACTTGAAGGTGTGTAGCGGTGGGTGCTTCTGGTACCATTAACTATTCCCCCTTCCCACACCTATCCCCTCTTTCCCTGTTCCGTCGCGAATGGTGCTTGGGAAAATGATTGTCACCAAGTTTCTATATTAGCTCTAATTTCTCTCTTTTTATCGTGGGATTTTCGCGAGATGTATGTTGAAGGAAGTAATGTGTTGTCCGACTCTTTTGGAACTTTTGCTGAAAGGATGTATTCACAAGAAGTTTAAACAAATAATAATTATTACATTAAACGTTTTAATCTTTTATTATTATAAAAAGTTTTCATTCGAAGACAGTGTAGTCTAGAATCTGTATGCGTATCAGGCAAAGTCGGCGTGAGCATCGAGGTTCAAAAATGGCTCTGAGCA
This sequence comes from Schistocerca cancellata, assembly GCF_023864275.1. Classification (NCBI taxonomy): domain Eukaryota; kingdom Metazoa; phylum Arthropoda; class Insecta; order Orthoptera; family Acrididae; genus Schistocerca; species Schistocerca cancellata. The sequence continues at coordinate 267,671,301 of NC_064627.1, forward strand.
CTATGGGACTTAACATCTATGGTCATTAGTCCCCTAGAACTTAGAACTACTTAAACCTAACTAACCTAAGCACATCACACAACACCCAATCACGAGGCAGAGAAAATCCCTGACCCCGCCGGGAATCGAACCCTGCAACCCGGGCGTGGGAAGCGAGAACGCTACCGCACGACCACGAGCTGCGGACGAGGAGAGCATCGAGGCAATTATACCAGCGACACACCAGATTTTTAATAAAGGACCGTACCCGGATGCGTGAAGTAGTCCGTAACTGCCTAGTGCAAACTCTTGTCCGACAGGAATCGTCGACCATTAAAAGCATTTTATAAGGGACCGAAGCCGTATTAATCGTATGGGGATAGGGCGGGAACCTGAGTGTCTCCCACTTAAGATAGCAAAACTTCTACGTTACGACTTTTGCTATAGGGGACGTGGGCTACGCACGGAACTTTACAACGTTGGTTTTCTATAGACATGCTGGTTCATAGACATTCTTGTCTCCGATGTATGTCTACCGATATTTGTCCTTCGGCAGCCAAGGAAAGAGTAAGAGCATGTTGATCTTGTTTGGAGACATTTAGTAATAACGTCGTCATAGTTCACGTTTCCTCTCTTACCGCACGCACGAATGACACACTAATCCCTCGCCCACATGTCGGTGCTTATACATCCGCATCCGAGGCCCGCTACATTGCATATACGCTGCAGCAACTTGTTAGTCGCTCCTTACATTATAACCGTAGTCATCTGTGGCGTAGTAAATATGAGGAAGACGGCTAGTTAACTTTAGGCGGTCATGAGAGGGGGGAAAAAGAGACTGTAATGCACTGTGATCCCCCCTCCCGACTCCAATCCCAGAACCAAACTACTCACCATCACCAGGCTCGTCGACGACTAGATGTTAAACCCTAATCTTTCTGCATTCCTTCCCAGAAGATGCTTCACTAAATTTTGGTCCCATTAGGAATAGTGAATACGATCTTTTGTTCCAGTTTCAGTCCCGTATGGCATCGTCCACTACATCACACCCGAGCGATCAGCAGTATCCATCCACACACTTAAAAGAAGTGGAGGTGTGGGGGGAGTAGAGCAAGGACAAACGTATTAAAACTTTTATATTTTACCTTCACAGCCAACTAACTAGACAATATTTACTTAACGACACATTGGTAGCAAAGCAAACCTAATTCCTTTAAAAACTTTTAAGATAACTTCGTGAATCACTAGAATAAATATTTATGCATCACACCTCTGGTCGTATTTTGGCAGAAACAGTAATTTTAATTATACTGAGTTGTTTTGGAAGTATGTCAAGAACCTAAGTGTGTAACAATTCTTTATATTATGTTCTTCATATCTGTTAGTGTTAAAAAAAAACATAAAATGTATTAGCGTTAAGCAATGTAGTTTACTAAAGCAAACTAAGTAGTCCATTTGTACCTCTCAGCGTTATTCGCACATTATTTAACGAGTTAGTAAAGCAGTCGTCATTCCGAAGATCATGTTGGACACCACATTGCTGTACTAGGCATGGTCTTCTTTGAGGTGGTGTGCCTTTGCCTCCCTCCAACCTAACTGACTTACCTAGCCAGTTATAGGGTAAGGATCTACTGTTTAAGGTGGAAACTCGGCTTATTTCGTATCAACAAACATTGCCTGAGATGAAAGAAGTGATAAGTGCCAGGTAAAAATCCTAAGAGACCGGAGATCGGATCCCAACCCCTTGGGTTTTAAAGTCTGGTACTTTACCACTGACCCACCTAGCTCTAACGCACCATTTGGATTGAAGTTTTTAATACGTACTTCGTTAGCACATCACGCTCTTAGCATGAGAAATACACAGAAAGTTAGCAAGACACAGTAATTACCTCTCGATTGATACGGTTTCCTCGGCAAGCTGCGGAAACGAGCAATGCTGCGGTTTCCGGGCGGGACTTGCGGCCGATTGCAGCAGGAAAACCAACAAAGGTTACAGAAACCAGGTATCCGGAGCACTGCAGACCGTTCCTGTCTAACGTCACCGATGCGTAATTACGTACCATTACGGCGTGCAGAGACCGAAAAATTGAAGTATCGATATATCAAGTTACTGATAAATTGACAATAGTTACATCGGCACTGTCATACAGCGGATGCAAAATATCATTATTTTCGGTATATCAGATTTGCGATGCACCAGAAAGAGCGATTATTACTGACGTGTAAACGTGTATTTGCTCGTCGGTCGAACTTTCTTGTGTGCAAAAATGTCAGATACGAATCCCCAATTACTACGAGGATAATAATGCGTAAAAGTGATTGAACCCACAACGAATAGATCTCTGCACTTGTTTCTCAAGCAGAATTTGTTTTTCCTATTACCAGTGTAAGAGCATGCGCGTGATTACTAGGAATTAGCTTTGTGTAAATCTATGAACTGGTGTTAATGGAAACGCATTACCTAAAACGTTAATTTCTGTGTCATCGTGAAGAGCTTCAGAGTCAATAATAGGACAGGTGAGACAATAGAATTATCCACGAGAATGTAAGTTAAAATCTGTATTAAACTGAGTATTAACAAAAATGAGCGATGTCGTCTCAAACGACTCCTAAATATGCTTGGAACAACAGGAAACGCAAATCATAGAGAAGCTCGTGCCGAAGGGAAACCAAAAAGCCTGGGAAGTCCAGTGCCGAGCGATTGCAGGAGCTACGGCACGGCGAAAAGGAAATTAATGCGTAGCTGGCCCTTCGGGCACACAGCGTCACTCCAAGCGTGTACATATCACGTACAGGCGTCGTTGCAGAAAACAGCGATAATATAGACATAGACGACAAAGTGACAGCGCCAGACAATTATGTACTGCGACCAAACATAGTCGTCTTGTCGACCAGTAACGATGGAGGGAGGGAGGGAGGGAGGGAGGGAGGGAGGGAGGGAGGGAGGGAGGGGGCTGACGACGATAGACTGTGATGTCATTCGGCAACCCGCCACAGATCCACACACGGATAGTCGGTAGATAGCGGCGCATACTCACTTTGTAAATGCCTTTAGCGCAAACGTGTTGGCATCGCGTGTAAGGTGTGCCATCGCTTATGGTTCCGATGTGATGTGATGTGATGTGAAGTCACAGTAGATTTAAATGTTAATGTCGAAAGCGATAAAGCCGTGCTCTGTCATGTTCTGGCAGTTCGGTACTATAACCGCGACGATTCCCGCCCCTACAGCACGCGGCAATACCAACAGTGGATATGATTTTAACTACACTTAAATCCGATACAGTGTGAGGTGCACGTGTGTTACAGTAGTTACCACAGAGTCTTGCTAAATGCATCACACTTGTGATTTATGTATAATCATTATACTGCTCTGTGCGACCATTTTATTGAAGATATCGATACTTGAACGAGATACTAATACGACAAGCTTGTTATGATTTTATCCCGATGTTTTAACCAAAAATCTACGATACGAACCTGAGCTAAGCACACAGTTTTTTAATTCATCTGACAGTCTTAGACCAGGAAACTACTGTTTCCTTTAAATTTGTTTTACGAGAGATCTTTTTTTATTTCGGCACGGAAATAACCGAGAAATTTATTTTAATTTTTCTACAAATCAGTTTTACGTTTTTATTGTTTTTAAATTGAAGAAAATTTATAGAGCCGAGTATTTACACTACACCTATATTAATACTTATATTAGAGATAAAATAGTTTAAAAATACTATTTAGAGATCAGTAACACCAGCTTTTCCTAAATTCTTGCTGGTATTTCTTACATGCATATCTGAAACAACAGAAATTGCTGACTAAATATCTCCAAATTAATTCGCTGACTGAATTTCATGACGTATTACGTACAGATCTGTTACCCTATACTAACAGATGACAATTTGTGCCGGACCGGTACTCGAGTCCGGTTATCACATTTATCACGAGAGGTCGTCTTAACCCCAATGGCTATCCATGCGCGCTCCTCGGGCCAACTGAAACTTTCATACATCACACTGTATACATCCAGGCTACATATACCACGATATAAGGATGTAGACAGTGTGACATGAAAGTTTGAGTCGGTCCGAGGAACGCGCATGGATAGTCTAGGCGCTTAAGCCGACAGCTCACGATAAGCAGTAAATCGGGGTTGAAGTCCCGATACGGCACAAGTTTTCACATGTTAGTGTTCGTTAGAAGACTGGCGACAGGAATGGCATCCGGGCAGTCGCTAACATTAGCAAACCCACATCAGATAATGATCATGCCGATTCCGTGTAGGTACGGTATAAAAGCAAGAGAAAAAGAAGCACTATTGAGTAGTAGATTTATACCTAATACAGCTGTTAATACGGAGTTCGCAGCCAGCGAATTAATTTAGAAATTTTCGAAGTTCCTTGGTGCAACGTTAACTCAAAGAAATGTTATTCAAAAGTCTTATCACGTTAACTACCGTTTGCTTTTAATTGAAAGTGCTGATACTCGTGAAAGTCGTATGTGGGCTCTTTCTATAGTAAGGCAGCGAAACTTGGTAATAATTCTAATGTGTTAATGTAGAACTGATTTACACTAGAAAAAAATAGTTTCAGGTTTGATCACTAAGTGCAAATCTGGCGATGTACGTTGTTTGACGATTTGGCATCGACGCTGCCATTTGACAAGCCACACGTGAGTAAACAGTATGACTATCGAGAAGATAGACCGTGCGCTGTTAGTGAAACCTGTTAGTGAAACCTTTTTCTGTGAGCAGCAGCAATTGCAGCGCTGCAATGTGTGTGTGTTGCCGACAAAAAATTCTGAGGAGAACCACGCTAACTTAAAATGGTTAAAAATGACAATGAAATCGAAAGCACAGGTGACGTTTGAGTGGCACCTGGAAGAGTAAAGTTTCCTACCCCAGTGGACGTTATTGACGGGGTTGCTGTTGCTGTAACTGACCATGCAGCACATGCCCCGGGCACTCGAAGTGTCGCGCGCGAGAAGTGTCGCGCGCGAGAAGTGTCGCGCGCGAGAAGTGTCGCGCGCGAGAAGTGTCGCGCGCGAGAAGTGTCGCGCGCGAGAAGTGTCGCGCGCGAGAAGTGTCGATCCCATGGTCAACAGCAAGGAAAGTTGTGCGGCCTACATTACACCGTTATCTCTATAACATCTAGACGGTGTACCAGCTGAATTCTCAGATTGGTAGCAACGTTCTGAATTTGTCCTTCGGTGTCTGGCACGGATCGAAGTTGTCTGTCGCCGCGCAATATTCTATGGAGTGATGAGGCACATTTTACACTACAGGGTGCAGTGAATACTCTGAGCTTCCGAATATGAGATCCTGTTAAAACGCGTGTTATGCACGAAGAGTCCCTGCACTCACCGTATGTGACTCTGTGGTGTGGATTCACAAGCGGCATTCCACACCCAGACGGCGTCTCAGGTGAACCGTGACCTCTGCATGTTATCGAGACGTCCATGTCCAGCATGTGATTTCTACTTTGATAGAGTACAATTGTGTGGAAACCACTGTTTTCATGCAAGATGGGACAACACGTGTCACTCGCCCAGTGAAAGATCTGCTTAATGCAACCTTCCACGAACGTGTTGCTTTCAGAGGTTTCCCAGATGCATAGTCTGCAAGATAATCTGATCTGAATCCATGAACATTTGGCACAGGAGATAGCTGAAAGACCGCATCGATTAGGGACACGTTCCGTCTCTACCTGATCCGAAGGCCAATGTATAGGAACGCGTTGCTCACCTCTCACGGGTCTGCTGCGAGCAATTTTTGGTCACGTCATTTTACGGATGGAGCATCTCGTCAACGTCTCCGATGTTCATGCCGAACAAATTGTGTAATTGGCGGTTGATAATAAAATCAACGTTATTCCTTTCTCACTTGTTTACCTTTCTGCCCACATCCCATTTCACATTCATTACATACGGAAACATTTCTGTACGTCTGTCTTTTATTCCCAGCGCCATATATGCACCTGGTGACCAAAGCTTGAACTAATGTTTTTTCTAACGTAAAATGATTCCGCATTAACGCATGAGAATATCTACCACGTGTTGCTGTCACACAATAATTACAGCCCACACTGGACCTCTGAGTATCTGCGCTTTAATATATACATCCGGTTGGTTGTTTGTTTGTGGGAGGGAACCAAACCGCGAGGTCATCGGTCTCATCGGATTAGGGAAGGATAGGGATGGAAAGGGATGGAAATCGGCCGTGTCCTTTCAAAGGAACCATCCTGGCATTTTCGATAAGTCATTTAGACAGATCACGGAAAACCTAAATCAGGTTGCTAACCACTGCACCACCTCGCTCGATAAACATCCGGTATTAACACTCGCTATTAAAACAGATAATGGCTTCAGAATGAGATTTTCACTCTGCAGCGGAGTGTGCGCTGATATGAAACTTCCTGGCAGATTAAAACTGTGTGCCCGACCGAGACTCGAACTCGGGACCTTTGCCTTTCGCGGGCAAGTGCTCTACCAACTGAGCTACCGAAGCAAGACTCACGCCCGGTACTCACAGCTTTACTTCTGCCAGTACCTCGTCTCCTACCTTCCAAACTTTACAGAAGCTCTCCTGCGAACCTTGCAGAACTAGCACTCCTGAAAGAAAGGATATTGCGGAGACATGGCTTAGCCACAGCCTGGGGGATGTTTCCAGAACGAGATTTTCACTCTGCAGCGGAGTGTGCGCTGATATGAAACTTCCATGGCTAAGCCATGTCTCCGCAATATCCTTTCTTTCAGGAGTGCTAGTTCTGCAAGGTTCGCAGGAGAGCTTCTGTAAAGTTTGGAAGGTAGGAGACGAGGTACTGGCAGAAGTAAAGCTGTGAGTACCGGGCGTGAGTCGTGCTTCGGTAGCTCAGTTGGTAGAGCACTTGCCCGCGAAAGGCAAAGGTCCCGAGTTCGAGTCTCGGTCGGGCACACAGTTTTAATCTGCCAGGAAGTTTCAGATAATGGCTTTTTCGTTTTGTTACTACTTAAGGCCGTTTGGTCTGTTACAAATGTGGTGACTGCACCAGTTTTGGGCATCGCGTTTACGCTAACAAGTGATATTTGAATACTTCCATTTTATCTGCAAAAGAAGTTCCGCCTCCTGGCCCCGATGGGCCATCCGGGACCGACCGACCGCCGTGTCACGGTCTGCCAGTGGCGTCATTGGATGCAGAGTGGAGGGGCGTTGTCGGCTTTCTCCCAACTAGGAGCCGCTACTACACGGACAGGTAGTTCCTCGACTGGCATCACGACGCTGAGTGCACCAGTTACTGTCTTTTCACAGAGGAAACATCCCTGGCAGTGCCGGAAATCGAAACTGAATCCTCCGCATAGCAACCAGGCACGCTAATCACTACGCTGCAGAGGCGGACCCAATATATTTGAGGCAAGGAAATTTAAAAAAGACCCATTATCAGTGATTTCCACACAGGACATAGGAGATATTAATATCGAATACATAACAGAAGTGAAAATAAAATTAAAGCTAAAAACGTGATATCGTTGATTATTTCGATATTTTGACAGCATAAAACGGTAAAAAAATCGATATTTTCGATACTTAAATACGTTGTTGTCTTCTATAACCGTCGTCATGATCTGTACGTAGGAATTATCTGCTTTGTATGACACGTTGGATTGGGTTGTTTGGGGGAGCAGACCAGACAGCGAGGTCATCGGTCTCATTTGATTAGGGAAGGAGGGGGAAGAAAGTCGCCCATGCCCTTTCAAAGGAACCATCCCGGCATTTGCCTGGAGCGATTTAGGGAAATCACGGAAAACCTAAATCAGCATGGCCGAACGCGGGATTTAACCGTCGTCCTCCCGAATGCGTGTCCAGTATGCTAGCCACTGCGCCACCTCGCTCGGTATGACACGTTACTGAATCAAATTTCTATTTGAATTAATTTTTCTGCTATTTCCTGCAACTCTAACTGCTTCACTACGAAGGAGTCAGAGCAGTTGAGTCGTGAACGAAATTATAGAACGGAGGAATGAACATGAATTACCATATTATATGGTATTAACAGCTTTATTTTAACGCTTTAGGGCAAGCTGCATTAAGATCTGTACTGACGGCCTTGAGAAACAAGGCAACGGTTCAGCCTATGGTAATACAATGAAGAACATATGCATCAGTACTACACTTTCCATTAACAGCGCCACACACGAGGGACGGATCGCAACGATCCATCACAAGCGATGCCGCTGCAGTGGGTAGCTCGCCTCTATCTGCCACACGTGAGCGAATTACCATGTCATTTCAAACACAAACAGAATGTGCAAAGAAGTTAGGCTACGGAAAATGAAGTGCTATTGGTAGCAGCAGTGACAGTTGATTTCCTTATTCCCACGAATACTCGCAAAAAATAAAGTAACAAGAACAATTGTAATTTGTTAAACTTGGTCTGAAACGCTATCCTTGTGAACTGTAGGTTACTTTACAGAATATATACCCTCAGAACAAAAGAAACGACGCACCACTAAGGAATTATTCGAATGAGATGGAAATCGGGGCATGCGAGAGCGATGTAAATGATAATTTCAAATAATTGATAGACTTAATCAAGAGAAATAGCTTCAACAAACAGAGCAAGTTAATAACGCATTGTTCCACCTCTGGCCCTAATGCAAGCAGTTATTCGGCTTGGCACTGATCGGCAGACCAGGTTTGCTGGATGTCCTCCTCAGGAATATCGTGCCAAATTTCCTCTTATAGGCGCGTTACATCATCAGAATCCCGAGCTGGGTGGGGCTTCATGCCCAAAATAATTCAAACGTTCTCACTTGGAGAGAAATCCGGCCATCGTGCTGGCCAAGGCAGGGTTTGGCAAGCACGAAAACAAGCAGCAGGCACTCTCGCCGTGTGCGGGCGGTCGTTTGTCTTGCTGGGCCTGAATCGCATAGACTGTAGAAGAAACGTCTTCAGTGATGAGTCCCGCTTCGAACAGAGTCCCGTATCGTATCGTTTCGTAGAATAAACATGCGTTGTATGTCTAAGTGCTAACGTTTTTGAGGAAAAGTGACGAATAGATTGGAAAAATCTCTCAAAAAGTATGACGAAATGTTTTTAAGAAACGTGGGTTTCATGGTAATAGATTTTCGAATAAAGGGGAACATTGTGTTCATCATGTGGCGTGTGAAGTTACAGACAATGAAATACAGGCAAACTCGTCTGTATCTAGAGAAACATCCATTAGTGCTTCGAAGATTAAAATAAAACGTTGTGATACACAGTTTTCTCAAAACGGAAGTGATGTAAATGGTAGGTTAGGTTATATTCTCGTAAATTTACACATCTTAACAAGGGTGTTAGGTGAATATGTGTGTTTTAAAATATGTCGAGGTCCAGTTAGTTTACATGAAGATAGTGAGGTATCAAATGGCTTAGCCAGGAAACTCATTAATTGTAACAGTTGTAAACATACTCATTCATGTGCATCTTCAGGTTTTGGCGGCGCAAAGACTGTTCCATTAAGTTTCGGGTGTGCAGCCGCAAGAAATCTAATATTTCGGCTGTATAACGTTCATCCATCTTCAGAGTGAGCCGCAAGACTGCCGCTCCAGTTTTTTTTTTTTTTTTTTTCCTTTATTGAGTTTCGATTCCCCCTAAAGGGGGCGGGCTGGCAGCAGCTTATTACGCCGCTCTTCAGCCTACAGAATTTGTTTTAAAAAGATGAAAATAATAAAAAATAATAATAACAGTTGGCGATAAAATCGGTGACTTAAAGGTAAAATGGCAGAAAATTCTGCAGCTTAAAACATAAAACACAGGGTGGATGATGCTAATAAAATACACAGGAAGCAGGAAAATAATAGACAGACAATTAAAAACACGGCGACAGTCTGGGTTCTGTTCGCAAGACATATAAAAAGCACACCCAGTGACAGCATGATTTCTGTTCGCAACAGTGTGGAAGGACGCACAACACTGAACACTCACTTAAACACTGCACTAAAAGTTGGCACAAATATGACATACCACACCCGAGAGGAGGTGGGGGGAAACTGGGCAGATGACGGGAAAAAGGGGGGGGGGAGGAGAGGAAAAGTGAAGGGGGAGGGGGAGCCAATGGAAGAGGAGGATCCATAAGAGGGGTGGGGGTGCTGAGCAGACGTGCCAGGGAGTGGGGAAGGCAGAGGAGGGGAGTACAAAAGGACTCGGGAAGGGGGGGGGGGGGAGCCGCCAGAGACGTTGGTGGGCGGCAGAGACGTGCATAATGCGCGAGTTGTATCTCTGACTCCGCAGTTGATCTGTGTTGGCATATCGATATATCATTGTGAGCTGCACTGTGACGTCGTCTTTGTGAGTTGATTACAGCAAGTGCCGGATTCCATGATTTATCAAGATTGAAACCACTATCTCTATTAATTAAATTCGTCGTCAAGCGAATTTCAAACGCCTCCTTCACTATCTATCACTGTCTCTGCCGCCGACCAACGTCTCTGGCGCGTTTGCATCTGTGGCCGCATGCGCAGTCGCGCGGTACACGAGTATAAAGAGACGAAGCGAGCACTGGAGCGGCCTGCCCCCCCCAAATTCTATCAGTCCCTCCAGATCCTTGAGCGTCATGCACTCCGCCTCGCCTTCCGTATCCGCCTCTCGTCCCCCACGCGGATCCTCTATGATCTCATTCCTTTCCCCCATCTGCTCCTCTTCCTCGAACATATCCGCATCCTCTACACCTCCCGCCGTCTTGAACCCCCTCACCCCCTGGTTGCTCCTCTCCTCTCCCATCCTCGCCCCCTACCCCGTCTTCACCGTTGTGTCCCCCCTACCCTCCATCTCTACACCCTCCATCTCCTTTCCCAAGGTGGCTTCCGTCAACTCCCCCTCCCGGATGATGCCCTCTCTCCCTTCATTTATCCTTCCTATCAACTCTGATCCTCCCTCCCCCTCCTTTCCTCTGTCCTTTCCCTGGGCTCCCTCTTCCCCCCCCCTTCCGTCCTGTTTCCTCCCCACTACACCTCTCCCTACCTCCCTTCTCCCCCCCCAGTCCTTTTGTATTCCCCTCCTCTGCCTACCACCCTCCCTGTCGCGTCTGCCCCCCACCCCTCTTATGGGTCCTCATCCTCCATCAGCTCCTTTCCCGGTTCCCCCCCCCCCTTCGCTTTTACTCTCCTTTCCCCCCCTTTTTGTTTTCCCATCTCCTGTCCAGTTTCCCCCCACCTGCTCTCGACTGTGGTGTCACCTTTGCCGCCTTTTTCGTGCTGTGTTCTAGTGACTATTCAGTGTTGTGTTGCGAACAGAAACCATGCTGTCGCTGGGTGTGCATTTTATATACTTTGCGAACAGAATCCAGACTGTCGCCGTGTTTTTTTTAATTGTCTATTGTTTCCCCTGTCTGCTCCGTATGTATTTTTATTCGCTTCATCATCACTCTGTTGTTTGTTTTAATTTCCCCATTTTCTTTTCACCTTGTTACTCACTAAGTCCCCGATTTTATCGCCTGTTTTTTATTATTATTTATTCTCCTGCTCTTTGTCAGAAACTCTGTAGGCTGCAGAGCGGCGTCCTAAGCTGCTGCCAGCCCGCCCCCTTCGGGGGGAATTGAAATTCAATAAAGGGAAAAAAAAAAAAAAACTGGAGCGGCAGTCTTGCGGCTCACTCTGAAGATGGCTGAACGTTATACAGCCGAAATATTAGAAGAAAAGGAGATTTCTTGCGGCTGCACACCCGAAACTTAATGGAACATACTCATTCATTTTGGAATTCTGTTAAGTGTAAGGATAAATGTTAGGTGGTTTTATGGATTGAGAGCTATTAGCAAAGGATACACTGCAGCAGAAACAATATGTGCCCAGATGAATATGCCACGCCCATCTTTTAAAATCGCCAAGTATGCAGAGTCTATTGGAGCTGCTGTGGAAACTTGCACGTGATTCAATGAAAGGTGCTGCAAACGAAGCTGTTGAAATAAATCATGGTATGACTGACATACCAGTAGCTTTTGATGGCACTTGGCAGAAGTGTGACTACAGTTCTAAGAGTTCTTTTGCTACGGTGACTAGTGAGGATACTGGAAAGGTAATAAATTTCCACATTTTAAAGAAACATTGTTATAAGTGTAAATCAGGGAATAAAGAAAGGCATATCTGTGACACAAATTATGAAGGGACAAGTGGTGGTATGGAGGCCTCTGCAGCTATTGAAATGTTTAGTCGACCTGTGAACGAAAGGCGAGTGTTACACTAAGTTCTTAGGTGATGGAGACTCAAAAGCATGTAACAGTGTAGTAGCTGCTCAGCCTTATGGTGAGAAGATTATCATAAAACTGGGATGTGTTGGTCATGTCCAGAAGAGGATAGGCATCATGTTGAGGAAGTTGGAAAGAAGTTTGAGAACCAAGAAACTTTCTTATGGTAAAACTATAAGAGGCAGGCTGACAGACAAAATGATTGATAAACTACAGCAGTATCATGGGATGGCGATTAGAAATAATACTGAGGATTTGTTCAAAATGAAGCAGGCTGTATGGGCTACCTTCTTCCACAGAAGGTCAACTGATGAAAAACCAGTACACCACCTATGCCCTCCTGGACTTGATTAATGGTGCAATTATCGCAATGCACAGTACTCAAACAGTTCATACAGCCATAAACATTCCATCCCAGCAGCAGTCATGGATATCATAAAAACTATTTACAGAGACCTGGAAAATCCCGCATTACTGGAGAAGTGTCTGCATGGTCAGACTCAAAATCCCAATGAATCCATCAATAATCTTATATGGACTCGCTTACCAAAAAATGTTTTTGTTGGAATTAAAACACTAAAGTGGGGGGGGGGGTCCTTGATGCTGTTATTACTTATAATGATGGCAACATTGGTAGGGTGGAAGTGCTACAACATATGGGAATCAATCCTGGAGCAAACTGCATCAGATAACTTTAACGGATGGACAAGGTTCGCATTGATGAAGCAGACTATGCAGAACAGTTGGCCACTAAGGAGTCCAGAAAGAAGAAAAGAAGAAGAAAAAACTTGGAAAAAGATCAAGAAAATGATATAAAGTATAGCAAAGGGTGCTTCTGAATGACTAAAAATAAAGCATATATTAATTGAGTTACAGTCTTTTGAAACTTTAGAAGCCATTCGTGAAAATTTACATTTTCTGTTGCATTTTTCCCTCAATCTCAGAAACCACTTAGAGTAGAGTATTCAAATTTTCAGGGAGTAATAACATACACATCCTGAGTCTACTGAACTAAAATAACAACAATGTTATGCATAATTAAACTTATTTAGGATAACGTACAAAAAGTACACAAAATTTTAACCGTGTAATTAAAAAATTTTATTTCCGAAAGCAGTGGCTGAAATTCAATTATTATAGTTCAGTAGACTCAGAACATACAGTTTAAAGTCCTGTGAAAGTTTCATGTCAATGGCTACAGTGGTTCCTGAAACACAGGGAAGCCAAGTCACTAAATTTAACATTGTCGGGATAGGGAGTTCCAACTCCCCTTAAAGCTGGTTCATGAAACGTTAGTAGGCTTTCTCGGGTTAATTTGCGTCTGTCTTCAAGCGTCCATCAGTTTGGTTTTTCCAGCATCTCCGTAACATTCTCTGTTGAGTCATACAAACCTGTGCCGCCCTTCTTTGTATCCTATCAAGTACCCCCCAATCTGTTTGGCAAGTACGGGTCCCACAAACTTCAGCAGTATACTAGGCTTGGTCACTCAAGTGTTCTGTTTACTATCTCCTTTGTAAAATGTTCGCATTTCCTTAATAACCTGCCAGGGAACCGAATTCTGCCACCACTTCACCCGCAACTAAGCCTATGATCATTCCGTTTCCTATCCCTACAAACTGCTACGCCCAGTTATCTGTATGAGCTGACCGATTCCAGCAGTGACTTCCTGATAATATAGTCCTAACCTAGTTAAATGCACAATTTTACATTCTGGAGCATTTAAAGGAAGTTGGCGAAGTTGCAATCTTTGCACCACTTAGAAATTCTATCAAGTCCCAACTGAATAATTATGCAGCTTTTCTCAGACACTACCTCATTATAAACACCCGTATCCTCTGACAGAAGTCTGATTACTACTAATGTTGTCTTCAAAATCATTAATATAAAGCAAGAACAGCACGAATCCCATCATCCTTCCCCGGGGCACACATGAACCTACTTCGATAACTACTTTCGATAATAAGACTGGGAGGGGTACTGAGTCAAATGCTTTACGGAAATCGAGGAACATTCCATCAATCTGACTGCCACGAATACTGATTTTCAGGATGTCGTGTGAGAAAAGTGCGGGTTGGGTTTCACATGATCGATCTTTTCGGTATCGATACAGGTTGGCTAGGACGAAGTCATTCTGTTCGAGATACATCGTTCTTGTTTCAGTATCTGCTCACAGGTAGTTAGAGTGTGTGCAGATGACCGTTGAAACGCTACCGCAACATCCGGCCGGACGTCCTCGTTTAATAAGCGCCCTTGACCAGAATTTCCCACCCTGCGGTCTACTTTTATTGGCTTGATTAGATACAGCGATCCTTTCCCTCCTCTAAAGCCTAACTATTCTCTTTTCTGTTTGACAGAACACCAAACAGTGAGTGAGAAATGCGAAAACTATTCATAAGCTAACCTCCGATTATTAACTAAAAATGCAAATAATATAAGTAAAATATTCTATATATAATCTGCACTTTCATGTTCAGTTACTTGTCCACGTAGTCGCTAACCAAATTCAAACATTTGTCGTACCGTGACACAGGTCTCTCGATCCATTCGCCAAAGAATGGTGCCGCCTGGCGCTTCAGTCAGTCGCCGACAGCATCCAAAAAGTCATCGTCGGTCGTGGAGTTCTGAGTGGCCAGCGAGGCTATCTTGGAAAAGAGACGGAAGCCGCTCAGTTGCCAAGTACAGACTGTTGGAACGATGTTGAAAAATCTGCCAGGCAAACAGTCTGAGTTTTTCTTCGGTCAGTTCTCATCATGGGATCGCGCCTTGTCGTGGAGAAGAATGTTTAACTCGGTTATCATCCCGTTAGTTTTGGACGGACCTTCTGAGTTTCACAAGAGTCTCACAATAAACCTGTGATGTCAGAGTAGTCTCATGCCTTACCCTCATCAATGAATTTTCAAAATTCTTCTGCGATCCTAAAGATATATAACCATTTTTTTGCGACTTGGCTAAGTATGGTTGAAGTTCTTCGGATTACTGGAAGAATGAGGGTGTATTTACTGTTTGGACGTTCCTCAGTTCCAGGGTTCACATAATGTACCCACGTCTCATCCCCAGTCACAATTATGTTTGGAAATTCCTCCCGTCTTCGTGGTACGACTGGAAGAATGGCAAGGCCGAGCTCGCTCTTTGAACATCGGTTAGACATTTTGATACCCACCATGCACATAACTTCTTGTAACGTAACCTCTTTGTGATAATGTTAAAGAAGGTTGCCTTTGAAATCTGAGAAACGTCTTTAGAAAGTTTGCAAATCGTTAACCGACAACTTGCATGCACAATTTCCTCAGCATGTTTCATAATTCAGCAGTCATGTACGAATGGCTTTCTTAACCACTTTCATCATGCACATCTGTGCGACAGGCCTTTAATTTTCTGTGCCACTCCCTCAGAACATCACTCATAACGCCATCCCCATACACACGATACAATCGAGATAATGAATATCGACTGCACTGACACTTTCTGCTTGTAGGAAGAGAATGACAACCTCGTAGCTGATTGCCCTAACTTTCTTTGCTTCAGTAAAAATTACCTCAAAATTGCTAACGTCAAAGTTATTTTTAATCTCTAAATCTCGGTAACAGATTGATGCACCTCGTAGAAGGATCGCGTTTATAGAATGGCTCAAATGGCTTTGAGTACTATGGGACTTAACAGCTGAGGTCATCAGTCCCCCAGACTTAGAACTACTTAAACCTAACTAACCTAAGGACATCACACACATCCATGCCCGAGGCAGCATTCGAACCTGCGACCGTTTAAGGAATACTCTTAGTAATAAGGCATAATTTTTCTCAAAGTACACATCAAATTACGAAAGTTACTAATCTATACTTACTTTTTGTGAAAATCTATTACATATGATCAGTTTGGCTTTAGCTAGAGTAAACGCATCAGAGAGGCAGTCCTGACGCAGCTGTCGATAATGGCAGCAAGAGTAGAAAAATTTTAAGACACGTTCATAGGATTTGTCGTTCTAGAGAAAGCGTTCGACAAAGTCAAATGGTGCAAGATGTTCGCAGTTATCAGAAGTATAGGGGTAAGCTTCAGGGAAAGACGGGTAATACATAAAATTTACTAGAAGCAACAGGTAACAACAGGAGTGGAAGACTAAGAACGAAGTGATCAGATTAATAATGGTGTAAGACAGGGATGTAGTCTTTCTCCCCTACTGTTCGATCTGCACATCGAAGAACCAATAATTGAATTAAAAGAAAGGCTCAGAAGTGGAATTAAAATTCAAGGTGAAAGGATATCAATGTTACGATTCGCTGATGACATTCCTGAGAGAAAGTGAAGAAGGGTTAAAGAATTATAGGATGTGTTGTATGGAAAGAATAGTAATCAGTACACAATGTGGATTGATAGTAAATCGAAGAAGATTAAAGTAAAGAGAAGCAGCAGAAATGAGCATACCGAGCAACTTATCAGAATTGCTGATAACGAAGTAGATTAAGTTAAGTAATGCTACTATTTACCCAGCAAAATAACCCATAACGGGACCTAGAACGCACACCAGCAGTGGCAAGGAGGATCATCCTAGCCAAGAGAAGTCTACTAGTATCAAACATAGGCCATTTGTACTTTTGGAACAAATCATTGTATGATAGTGAAACGCTAGCTGTGGGGAAACAGGAACACAATCGAACCATTTGAGGTATGGTGCTAGAGGAGACAGTCAAAAATTACGTGAACTGATAAGGTAAGAAATGAAGAGGTTCCCCGCAGAATGGTCGAGGAAAGGAATATATGGAAACCACTGACAAGAAGAAGGGTCAGGGGGATAGCACAAATGCTAAGACATCACGAAATAACTTTCATTGTACTAGAGGAAGCCGTTGGGAGTAAAAACTGTAGAGGAAGGCAGAGACTGGCCATGCATCCAGCAAGTAATGGAGGACGTAAGTTGCAAGTGCTACTCTGATATGACAAGATTGGCACAGGAGAGGAATTCGAGGCGTCCGCATCGACCAGTCAGAAGACTGATGACTCAAGATGACGATAATAATGATAATAATAATAAACAATTTATACTGTGAAATTAGAAAAATATCGTAAACAGAAAGCACGATACCAAGAAAATTGTGGCAGATGCTAAAACAGATCAGTAGGAACTCAGTTTACATGGCTAGCATTTCCATAGCTTTACGCTGAAAGGTATGTAGCATGTGTTCTGTTCATGACGCAGCACTTACCTGGGTGCTAAAAATGTGTGTGTTATTCACGCCACATTATTTTCGACACATTCAACATCAATGAGAGTTTCCTCGCTCTGAATCTGTTGAGCAAACTACGTTTATGTCCTAGTGTATCAAAATAGGAACCTATTTTAGAAAGAAATTTCAAGCATACTTCAATCCCGATTACACATATGTGCAGTACAAACTATTACTTTCTCGCTCTCCCCAGTACCGACATAAATTCAAATTTAAAAATGTTTTTTTGAGAGTGTTCATCCCTATTTCTTCTGTTGTACTGCGATTTTATTCATTAGGCAATAGATGCTGAGATCTTTTCTATAATAACCAATCTTGAGATATTCTTTTGTTATACATATTTCTACTGTTCTAAGGTGTCCCATGCCTAATCACAACGTCCTTTTGCCGTTGTTTGTAGTCCTTAATTCGATTCCAAATAGCGCCGCAGAAACTGTTGCTGTTTTGTAAAACTGCATTACCGTTTGGTTTAGCCTTTTGTGCCTTCAGATCTGTGTAACCTTCTGCAAATATTTCTCGAAAGTCATGCGCCAACTATATAGCTATTCAGAACTGTGATGATTTTTTTCGCGAAATTCTGCCAAACAATTCTAATCTTTTTACAGGAAACTCGAAAACTGTAGCATATCTATCAAGAACTGTGAAAAAACGTTTGCTCCTCAGAAGTCGGGAGCCAGCTTCACCACACTGCCGGCCGCGGTGGCCGTGCGGTTCTAGGCGCTGCAGTCCGGAACCGCGGGACTGCTACGGTCGCAAGTTCGAATCCTGCCTCGGGCATGGATGTGTGTGATGTCCTTAGGTTAGTTAGGTTCAAGTAGTTCTAAGTTCTAGGGGACTGATGACCTAAGATGTTAAGTCCCATAGTGCTCAGAGCCATTTGAACCATTTTTTTTTCACCACACTGGCCCGATGCCTTATATGTAGCACGAAATTGGTACCTGGCGCGGCCCAGCCGATGTCGGTCAAATGAAACAGTCAACGCAGCTTCGGATTCTGCTGCAGCCTTACCTTGCGATACCGCTCCATGTAGTGGTGCGCCGTTCGTAAGGCGCAGAACGGATCCGTTGCACATCGCTCGAAAGCTGAAACAATAGCAACACACCACCATCAATTTGTTATGCGTGTAATTCAGCCTACACTAGAAAACAGACAAATCCAGCAGAATGTTACGAAAATCTCCCAAAGCTGTTTAAACTACCTAACAGTTATCATAAATGAACGTAATTATGTGTAGCGGCACTTTTATATCAACTCTTAGATAAAGAACTCTTCCATACTTGAACTGCGTACGAATCTGGATCCATCTGTCCATATATCAATACATATTTACAAAAATCATTGTATATATGTACGTTATGCGTCTCCGACTCCAAGGGATCGATTTCAGCCGTACTTAGTTCACACATCACTTAGTCCGGTATTACACTGCCAAACATCTTTCACAAACAAAAGTGATCAAATACTCATCATATTTCTTTTCTTTGAAAGGGTGCAAAAAGGGATATTACACTGTCTTCAAATATTTCGTCATCTTTCCTTCAAAATGGCCGAAGAAGACTTTTTTTATGTTCTGCAGTTGCGTGTACTACAACTGCGTTTTGCTTGCCTTAGAAACAGGAGCGTAAAAAAAGTATACGTACTTGGGTGAAGTCCTAAGTTTCACTGAGACCTAATACAAGCGTTCAAAAAAACTTTTTGACGGAGCTGCAAGTCGAGAAAATGAAGTCGTATGAAAATTATTTGCGAATGGACGAGGGTTGATTTCAATAAATGCTCAGGAAAGTGGCACATAATACGTTGGAAAACACTCACCTCGGAAATGTTATATCCATGTTCATAAATAGTACATTGAACATATTGTAAAATACGGAGTGACTCAAAGTGAAAGAACATACATCAGTTTCTTATTGCAGAGAAACTACGAAAGATAGAAACACACTGCGCGTGTCACTGCACTGAAGAAGGCCCAAAGTTTTATGTTGGCACACACACTATACCGTACACTCAACACCAACACCATGCGTTGCTAGACGAACATCGAATCTGTAGTCCATCTCATTCCGCAGACGGATCAACGGGTCCTTGTTTACTGAATCGACAATTTCAACAAGTCGACTTTCAGCTCTTTAAGAGGAGCTGCCATAGGTGGGATAAAGACTGTCTTTTATGTACCACACAGGAAAATAGCTGTGACGTCCGGTGACCTTGGAGGCCAAAAGCTGTGAACAATATCTTGCTGTTTACCTCTTCCAGTCCAACGTTGTGTGGATGTTGAGAACGCCGTACCTCATGGTCAATGTGAGCAGTCATGCGTAAAAATGAAATCAATGGAATCTTCGTGAAACTGAGGAAACAACCACTTTTGTAGCATGTCCAGGTATGACATTCCTGTCATAGTCGCCTTCGCAGAAAAGGAAGGTCCATAAACTTTGTGTACAGAAACGGCACCAAACACATTCAGTTCCGGTGAGTCATGTTCGACGACGCCGTCAGCACTTTGTGATCATCAAATTCTTACATTATGGCGGTTTACTTTACCGGGAAGATACAATGTCGATTCGCCTGAAAAGATGAGTCGTTTGGAAAACGTATCCTCGCCACATCCTGGAGAACTGAAATGAAAAATTTCGTACCTTCTGTTGTTTTCTCCGGAATGCAATTGCTGCAGTAACTGCAACTTGAAGGGCTTCATAAGAAGGTGTTTTAGAACACTACGCACCGTCATTTGAAGAATTTGAAGTTCCTGGCCTGGCCATCTTGTGGACTTCCTGGGGTTCTTTGTAAACGCATCTCTGATACGCTCGACGTTCCTATCAGACGTACGTGGCCGACCAGTGCTTTTTCCCTTTGAATATGCAACCAGCTTCCAAGAATTTTGTCTACCAGCCACATGAGCTGTTTCTCGCTGAATCGACGGTGATATGCGTGTTACACTTTAACAGTTGATTGACTTCGAGCAGATTCCAACAGACTGTGTAGCCGTAATGTTGCTACAAACACACAATAGCTCAGCTGTGTCAAAACTTCGAACGTTCCTCTATACAGTGAAATGCGTAATGTGTTTTTATCTGGAATCTGCTCTTTCTTTTTGAATCACGCGGTAGCTTACGTGTACGGCAATCAACATTAGATTTCTAAAGCTCTTTGTTTACGTTCATCAATTTATGGTTAGTACTGCAGATGTATTAATTAACTTTTAGCTAGCTAAATGGACGTTAGCTGCCGGAGGACAAATAAATAAGAACATTTAACCAAGGAGATCAGGTTTCTCCTTGCAGTAAACAGAAGACTATAGTTTTCTTTGATCAGATATAAGGCGAGGCGTTGGTTTTGATCAAAGAAATTTGACAAAAGGCAACGTTTAACAGAAGTTCTGTATTACGCTACGTCAAAGATATTGGACAAACCAATTTTGGCAACGAAATTTGATAGTGCAATAGGGGTCTTACTGAAAAGAACGATGGGAGGTGGAGGGGGGTGGAGGTGAAGGAGTAAGTACCAACTATCTCCCATAGGGGTAGGGGTGGAATAGGTCAGAAGCGATTTCAACCAAATTTCAAACATACAGGACTCATTATTTGTATATTTTTTGTTCTTCGCATAAGTATTTCCGTCGGGTAATATTCCTACCACCCTCCGGTGCGGGTGAGAAATCATGTAAAAATATGTAACCGCTTGAGATGGCGCAGATATCAGCACACTGGACTTGCATTCGGGAGAACGAGGGTTCACATCCGCATTCGGCCATCCGGATATGGGTTTCCTGTGTTTTTTCCTAAATCGCTCCATTCAGGTGCCGGTAGGCTTCCTTTGAAATGGCTGATTTCCCTTCCTGTCCTTGAAACATTCCGAGAAGATGTTCTGCCTTTGATGACCTTTAAGTCGATGGGACGCTAAACTTTAATATTCCTTCCTTTCTTTTTAGTACTGAACACATTGTTTTATAGGTGGCTAGGCAGACTGAAAACAATCCCTATGACGTTTCACCACTATGGGAATGGTGAGCGAGGTGTAAAGACATTTCAGAATATTTCTGTTATGCCTGAAGCAATTTCTGCCAGACATGGCGCACCTACCACTCGTTATCTAGAAAAATTTACTGTGACATTAAGACACCTCTTGCACCTCTGTGTCAAGAAGTGGTGGCGAAAAGAGATTACATAAAAACAGATGTATGTATAACAACTGAATGTAATGACTTATTACTGACCATAACGAATGAAATAAAACAACTAAATATTTATATAGGCTCCGTGAAGCTGTACCCTTACGATGTTACTCTGAAAGCGAATACCCAAGGAAATACACGTATGCATGTTGCATCTGCATGGTTTCTCAAGTCATCCACCAAACTTCTGTTACGCTGTTGTCTCGCTCTCTGTTATTCCTTACAAGGGAAACTCAGCATCGCAGCCCTCTCAGATTTAGTGGTAAGATAGCCCAGTGGACAGCCCGTCAGAAACTGAACGCAGATCAAGCATGAAAACAGGAAGAAGGTGTGTACTGGACAGTGGGAGAAAAAAGCAAAATAGAAACTGAACAGCCCAATAAGAAGTGCAATACAGAGCAGCCGGGAAGAGAAATTGCGTCGCGGTTAAGCGGTTACAGAGTTGGACTGCCAAACGGGCGAGCCGTATTCAAACTTCTCCCTTACTACTTTTTTTTATTACTCAAATTTGTGTCTGTTTTAGTGTAACGTCCGTTTGCAACAACGAGATGTAAGGTGTAATGACAGTTGATTATGTACAACTACTCTATTAGCAACGGAAAGGAAGTGGCTTTCGAATGAGAACCGCAAATGTTTGGTGACAAGGCGACAAGTCAACCGAAGCCTCCACAGGAAAAAACGCCTGGTATGTCATACACGGCGTTAGTGACAGTACGTCTGTCATACGATAGGAACCCCTTATCGACCCACCTACTTTGTACTATTGGTGAGTGAGGTAGTCCTCCTTGCCAGAATTAGGTGTTCGTATGAATGCGAATGATGAAAACATAATAGTTTGTCATGTAAGCTGCAACAAATGAGCGCAACATTTCACAATCACACAGTTTCTCTGTCCCAAAACGAGATTTTCACTCTGCAGCAGAGTGTGCGCTGATAAACTTCCTGGCAGATTACAACTGTGTGCCGGACCGAGACTCGAACTCGGGACCTTTGCCTTTAGCGGGCAAGTGCTCTACCAACTGAGCTACCCAAGCACGACTCACGCCCCGTCCTCACAGCTTCACTTCTGTCAGTATCTCGTCTCCTACCTTCCTAACTTTACAGAAGCTCTCCTGCGAACCTTGCAGAACTAGCACTCCTGAAAGAAAGGATATTGCGGAGACATGGCTTAGCCACAGCCTGGGGGATGGAAAGCTTCTGTAAAGTCTGGAAGGTGGGAGACGAGATACTGGCAGAAGTGAAGCTGTGAGGACGGGGCATGAGTCCTGCTTGGGTAGCTCAGTTGGTAGAGCACTTGCCCGCGAAAGGCAAGGTCCCGACTTAGAGTCTCAGTCCGGCACACAGTTTTAATCTGCCAGGAAGTTTCATTTTCTCTGTGCTCTGTCAAAACATGTTTTTCACGTTTTTGAAGTTGCGTTCGGTTTTAGAATTGTTGAATTGAATTCTCTTGTTGTAACATAGTTCACACCCGTTTATTTGTTGTTTCCATTTCTGTGAAACGTCTGTGCGGTAACTCGCCTGCTCTCACTATTCATCACATTTACTTGCGACGGTAATGTATTCTTACCACATGACTCATATTGTATAACCAATGTGTAGTATGACAACTGCCAAGACTACAGAAAGCGAGCAAACATTTCAATTAATGGACGGACATTTCATAACGTTGTGAAAATAAAAATAAAAAAATGAATGGCACGTGGGACTTTTGAGCACAGCTCGCCTGCTTGGCATTCGAACACCAGGACCGCCTACCCACGGCCCCGTTACTGTTTTGTGCTGCTCTTTATTGCACCCCTTGTTTCTACTTTGCTTTTTGTTCACAGTTCAGTACACCTTTTTCGTATTTTCATGCTTAATCTGTGTTTAGTTTTTGATGGGTTATCCACTGGGTCATCTTACCACTAAATCTGAGGGGGATGCGATGGGGAGTTTCCTTTGTTAGAACAGACGAAGCGCTTTCATGACCCAATCGCCTGCCTGCTTCCAGTTCATTTTTATCAGAGTCATTATTACTTCCTACGGTCCACATTTTTCCATGATGCGTTCATTTATTTCTCTATCTCTTCTAACACTTCGCATCAGCCGTCTCTCAATTACTATGTCTCATTCACAAAATTAGTAACACATTGTAAATCATTAACATCAGACACACGGGAAACCTTGTTTCAAAATATGCTTAGCATAACAAAAGTATTCGAGGCTATGTTAATGATCGTGTTTCTTCTCCTGTCTGTCCAGTCGTTTTCATCCCGCAGCGCGCTTAATTTAAACCTCTCATCTAATATTATTTTTCTCACTAACATCGATCGCATAGAGCAAAACAGAAAGTATCATTGTATCTTGAAACATCCGCATATCAAGACGCGAATATCTGTTACGCACGAGAGTGCCGCCATTTTGTGTACATTGATTAAAGATAATAAAGTAGATTATATTCTGGTGAGCATTGCCAAAAGCTATGGTTTTATAGTTTGATACTCTTGACGTTTACTACTACGGGAAATTTGTGTTACAGTGTACAATTTTTTATTGGTTCCAATGAGCCAGAAAAAAGCTGATGCACAAAGAGAAAACATTCTAATATGCTATCGCTTTCTAAAGAAACTATAATCATCATTAATAGATTTTCAATAAGTTTCATTTCTATAAGGAAATTGGGAAATAAGCAAAAGTTATGATTCATAATAAATAATCTAAAAACAAAAATATGTAAGATTTGTGTAGTTACTCTACTTTTACTACACTGAATCAGTTTAAATGTATAAAAAGTGCACTGAAATTTAACTTCAAATATCACTAACATGCGATTCCACACTATTCCTCACCACCTAGGGTAACTATCCCCAGTCTTTGGGGGCATTGTGCACTTGAGAAGGGAGGATTATATCAAGCACACGTGAATGAAAGTACTCCCCAAATTGTCTGCCAGCTTCTGTTAGGAGGTTATAGTATTGAAATGTATTTGAACAGTAGATTGGGATGTGTAATTTCCTTCACTTTTACATTTCAATACTTTTTAGAATGTTCGTTATCACAGTGTTTGGAGATGTCTTCTACGGCACATGCAGCATGATCCCAAGCAGAATACCAAACGCACCCGCACCACAATTCTTATACTTTACCTATTTCTCCACGGATGTAACATAACTCCTTAAGTTGTTTGCTACATGTAGGTAGTAATCTCAGGGTGCCAATTAATAGCTTATTGATATGACTATCATCTTAAATGCTGGTAACATCTGATACCTCCAATGGCTCTGGTGTTTCCTCCTTACTTCTGGTACCCTTTTTCTTTTCTTTTGGCTATTCAAGAAAACACCCACGTACAATTTTCTCCTTGTTTTTCTACCACATCTATTGTTTCTTTTCATTCCTTACTTTTTCCCCCCATTTCGCCTTGTTTTTGGATGGAGTGTGCATCTGTTCTTCAGCACACAGTCCGCCCCTGCGCACTAACGCGACCGTATTCTGTATGTCAAACTGTTATATTTACGAATCAAATCCATTCAATGATACAAAGAATCACAGGTGTTAATAACATGTTCATATAATAGTGAAACAGTACTTTATATATACAGAGTGTCTCACCTAACTCTGCCACCTCAAATATCTCTGGAACAACAATAGATATTCAAAAACGGTTTTCACCAGCATGAACTTACGGCTTAGGAAACCAAATACTGTAAGAAATTTTAAAACGTAAAAAAATACTATTTTCAACACAGACTTTTGTATTTTTAAAAGCACAGTCCCTATTATTTCGTATGCAATCAAAAATCACAAAAATAATGGCGTTGGTTGCATCGCAATACGTCAATTACATCCCGAGAAATTGCGAAGCGAAGTTGACTCTTCAAATAATGAAGTGCACAGCTAGCGCACATCCCGAAACTCAAGGGTGCACCTCACGCTGCCTGTAATCGTGATGTGATTGAGGTGCTACGTCAGCGGAGTGTTAATGTATGGTGTGGTATTGTATGACAACATCATTGGCCCATATTTCATTGACTGCAATAAGAAAGATGGATAATTTTGCCCCTTCTTGAGCTGTATCTTACTTGAACCGGTCCACCTCTTAATATGTCAAATAATGCGGTATCAGAATGATGGATGTCCTGCGCATAATGTTTATTGTTGCGAAATTACAACTAGAGGTACAATTAGTGGTAACACACTTGGTTTCACGTTTCTGAACCTCATAAGTTCTGAAATATGTGGCTTGCAAAGGATAGCAACGGCGTCACAGTTTCGGACGTAACACATCGCATGTACTCGTAATATTGTGCTCAAAGCAGGGGTTGCCTGCACTGGCGCCTGTATCCTGCCATAACCATACCAATATCACCACGGCACGCTCTACCTTTTGTGTAAAAGTGTCTTCTAATCTGGTCTGCTGAACTGCTTTCATACTGTAACGTAATTCACAAACGTTGCCACGTTAAAACCTATTTTCTTGTGGCTTGTTACATTTGCCGTGATCTAGTCGATATGCCGGCCTTCAGTAATGAAGCAAAAAAATAGATATTTTAATTTATAATGAATGTCACAGAAATGCAACCGCAGCTGTGACACTGTATGCTGAACGCTATCCAGATCGCCGGTGTTCGTCACGTCGAACCATTGACAACACCTGCAAGATAGTCACGGAAAGAGGATGGTTCAAATGGTTCAAATGGCTCTGAGCACTATGGGACTTAACAGCTATGGTCATCAGTCCCCTAGAACTACTTAAACCTAACTAACGTAAGGACATCACACAACACCTAGGCATCACGAGGCAGAGAAAATCCCTGACTCCGCCGGGAATCGAACCCGGGAACCCGGGCGTGGGAAGCGAGAACGCTACCGCACGACCACGAGCTGCGGCCAACGGAAAGAGGAATCTGGGCCCCCACATAAAGTCGATGTACAACGCCGGCGACTGGCAACTGATACAAAATTGCTGTTCTGGCTGCTGTATCCCGCAATCCGCAGGTGGGTGTACGAGAAGTTCCACGAGGTGTAGGAATAAGCCACAGCAGTGTGTGTGTGTGTGTGTGTGTGTGTGTGTGTGTGTGTGTGCGCAGAATCTTGCATCGGCATCGGTTTCATCCGATTCATATCTCACTGCACCAAGAACTGTACGTTAATGACTTTGAATCCCGCGTTGCATTCTGTCGTTTTGCACTTCAGCAGTTGCAAGGTAATCCAATATTCCTAAGCAATACGTTGTTTACGGACGAGGCTTCATTTGCAAATCATGGTAACGTGAATCTGCGCAACATGCACTACTGGTCCGTGCAAAATCCCCACTGGATTCGCCAAGTTGCTCATCAACGACAGTTGAGTGTCAATGTTTGGTGCGATATCATTGCTAACTGTATTGTAGGTCCCTATTTTTACCGTGGAACATTGACTGGACAGCGATATTTCTTCAACACACACTACCGCTCCTCATGGAGGATCTAGGATTGGAAACTCGTCTATCAACGTGGTTCCAACAGGATGGATGTACCGCACACAATGCAAAAGTTGCCAGAGACGTTCTAGAAGCGACATTTCCAAACAGGTGGATGGGGCGGGGAAATACTGTGCGATGGCCGGCATGGTCCCCAGACTTGACGCCATTAGACTTCTTTCTCTGGGGCGCAGTGAGAGAGGGTGTATTAAGAACCCCCAACGACAGTAGAGGATACGCAACATCGTATTACTGTAACATGTGCGGCAATATCTGTAGAAACTCTGCAATCTGTGCAACATTCTCTCGTTACCCGTCTGCAAACGTGTATTGATGCAAACGGACGGCACTTCGAACATATGTTGACGTGACACAGTTTCATTGGTAAAGATGTGGGTGTATTTTCTATGCTGGATGTAATGCACAAAACTACAGTTTATGTGGACAGCAGGGCACTAATAAATGTGTTTAACAAAGTGAATTCAAGTGTGTTATCTCTAATTGTAGCTATAGTTGTCATTTCGCTAGAATAAACATACATTTACAATTTGAAAAACGTAACTCTGTGTTGGACGTGTTACTTGTTCATTTTTGTGGATTGTGCATCTTCACATTGTGTGAGCCCCTGACACAGACAGCGTGAGGTGCACGCTCGAGTCTCAGGACGTGCCCTAGCTGTGCGCTTTATTAATTTCACGCATCAACTTCGCTTCGCAATTTCTCGGGATGTTATTGATGTATTGCGATGCAACCAACGCTATTATTTTTGTGATTTTTCATGCTATTGATTGCATACGAAATAATGGGGGTTGCCCATTTAAAAATACACAAGTTTGTCTTGAAAATAGCATTTGTTTACGTTTTAAAATTTTCCACAGTATTTGGTTTCCTACGCCCCTGCCGTACGTTCATGCTGGTGAAAACCGTTTTTGAAAATCTATTGTTCGAGAAATGTTTGAGGTGGGTAAGTTAGGTGAGACACCCTGTATATATATATATATATATATATAGGTGTTCCCAAAAGAACAGACGCCGTTTTTGATCTTGCAGCCACTATGAATCTAGAAACAAAGGAATTAAAGACATGAGCTACCAGTGTGCACTGATTTGTATCAATGGGGCAAGTCGAAAATTTGTGATGTACCAGAAGTCAAACCGGGGTCTCATGCTTACTAGGCAGATGCTCTGACCATTATGCCACCCGGTCACAGTCAGGTTGTGGTAAACATTGACTACGCTGGCGTGCCTCCTGTCAGACACAAATGTTCAACTTAAACCACACACTACTGATACGCCGCAGCTCTTTAGCGTCGTAAGTAGGGCATCTCGCCGATTCCCGTAGTACTTCGAGCTTGGTGTGCATCAGCAGGCATCACTGGCCGTCATTGCCTTAGTTATATATGTGGTGTCTGTTGTTTCAGAGGAGTCAGCACATCTGCCTAGTAAGCAGGAGCCTGTGTTCGAATCCTGGTCTGACACAAATTTTCAACTTGCCCCATTGGTATACATCAGTGTCCACTGGCAGCTAATGACTAATTCACTTTTGCGTCTTGACTGTTGGTTAATTACAGGAATCAAAAGAGGGCAGCATCAGTCCGAAGTAGTCGTGTTTATTGCAAGCTTCGAATACTCAATGCATATGATTACCCACTGTGCACAATTACCCAGCTCTCCCTTAAATGTTGCGATTAGTTTAGTCTCTCGCTTTTTCAAAGAAAGAATGTTATGAATCCAATTCACAACGTTTTCAGGCAATAGTTTACTATAGAAGGAAGCTAGCAAGGAATATAAGCGTCTAATGTCCCGTCGATATAGAGTTCATTAGAGATTGTCCCACAGCAAGAGTTAGCAATACTGGAAATGGCGACCGTGCCAGGAGCAGGAGAGCAGGAGAGCACTGACCATCGTTGAGGAGCCGCGCGTCGGCCGGCAGCGTGGGCGCGCCGGCGTCCAGCCAGTAGTGGCGAGTGATGCGGAACAGTCCGCAGGCGCCGTCGTCGCAGCCCAGCGAGCGGTTGCACCGCGACGCCGCCTCGCAGATGCAGCCGTAGCACGAGTCGTACCGCAGCCGCGACTCCCCGCCCTCTGCCGGCAACACCACACAACACTACGCTAACGAGCTTTCATCATCATCGATATTTATAAAATGTTCACGTTGGAATATTAACATATGTGTTTCAGTATCGATGTTCAAGTGTTTAAAAATCATAACATCGATACTAAAGACAAAACATCGACTTTCGATATCGGCAAAAAAACCAGCGTCAATATTTTCGCCTTTTCAGTGTACCCTTTTTCCGAACAAGTCACACAACGACACCAGTGTAGCATTTACTGCGTATCAAACTTGACCGTGGCAGGGATGAGGGAGCGACATTTGTGGACGAACCAAGGCAGGAACATTCCCTATTGTAACAACGCATTGTTTGCTTGCCTTTCGTGGTTCATTCAGTTCAAACAATGCAAGAGAAAAAAACTAGTTGCACTAAGTGTTAAAGAGCTAATGTGCTGCTTTCGTCATGGGAGGTGCCACCTTACCAAAGTCAATGCTGCCCATAGACTACTGCCCCTATAAAATTTTACTACTCCCCCAAAATCACAGATTGTCTCGCATTTCGTATCCATTTCTCCTCCTCCACCCTTCTACTTTAACAGTTAATCAAATTTTCCCATCTTTTACAACAGCAACACATACTCCTCTCTTACATCTCTCTCAAACTTTAGTCTTAACACATTACAGTCTACTCCACTTTCTGACCTGCTGGTAGAAGAGCAGCAAGATTTCCACTGTCGGGCTACAGTGCAGAAGAAAGCCATTCCTTCAGCTGAAGAACGGTACACGTACGTTATTGCTACTGGACGTGTCTAACGTCACTGGGACCTTCCATGTGCAGATTGCAACTACTACTGAAAGATGGCGTGTTTATATAGCTTATCACTAGGTTTCCAAACTTGAGAAAGGCAGAGTGGCACCACGAACTGTCGGGGAGGACATTACTGGATGATGATGATGACTATTATTATTATTATTATTATTATTATTATTATTGACTTTTTTTCTCAGACTTAAGTCTGGTTAAAAATGGAACGTGACGCGGACCTCGGTCAAGCGTGACTTCCTTGTAGCTGTATGGTATATGTTATATTGCATTTAGGAACTTTCGGGTAATTGAACATGTATCAATAATTACAGATTTTTGTAGTTGTATATATATGTTTGGATGTAGCTGTATTGCATTGATGTACTGGTGAATATTGTGAGGTACGACTCCTGTAGTTGATAGTATAATTGGGATAATGTCGACTTTATCCTGATGCCACATGTCCTTGACTTCCTCAGCCAGTTGGATGTATTTTTCAATTTTTTCTCCTGTTTTCTTCTGTATATTTGTTGTGTTGGGTATGGATATTTCAATTAGTTGTGTTAATTTCTTCTTTTTATTGGTGAGTATGATGTCAGGTTTGTTATGTGGTGTTGTTTTATCTGTTAAAATGGTTCTGTTCCAGTATAATTTGTATTCATCATTCTCCAGTACATTTTGTGGTGCATACTTGTATGTGGGAACGTGTTGTTTTATTAGTTTATGTTTTATGGCAAGTTGTTGATGTATTATTTTTGCTACATTGTCATGTCTTCTGGGGTATTCTGTATTTGCTAGTATTGTACATCCGCTTGTGATGTGATCTACTGTTTCTATTTGTTGTTTGCAAAGTCTGCATTTATCTGTTGTGGTATTGGGATCTTTAATAATATGCTTGCTGTAATATCTGGTGTTTATTGTTTGATCCTGTATTGCGATCATGAATCCTTCCGTCTCACTGTATATATTGCCTTTTCTTAGCCATGTGTTGGATGCGTCTTGATCGATGTGTGGCTGTGTTAGATGATACGGGTGCTTGCCGTGTAGTGTTTTCTTTTTCCAATTTACTTTCTTTGTATCTGTTGATGTTATGTGATCTAAAGGGTTGTAGAAGTGGTTATGAAATTGCAATGGTGTAGCTGATGTATTTATATGAGTGATTGCTTTGTGTATTTTGCTAGTTTCTGCTCGTTCTAGAAAGAATTTTCTTAAATTGTCTACCTGTCCATAACGTAGGTTTTTTATATCTATAAATCCCCTTCCACCTTCCTTTCTGCTTAATGTGAATCTTTCTGTTGCTGAATGTATGTGATGTATTCTATATTTGTGGCATTGTGATCGTGTAAGTGTATTGAGTGCTTCTAGGTCTGTGTCACTCCATTTCACTACTCCAAATGAGTAGGTCAATACTGGTATAGCATAAGTATTTATAGCTTTTGTCTTGTTTCTTGCTGTCAATTCTGTTTTCAGTATTTTTGTTAGTCTTTGTCTATATTTTTCTTTTAGTTCTTCTTTAATATTTGTATTATCTATTCCTATTTTTTGTCTGTATCCTAGGTATTTATAGGCATCTGTTTTTTCCATCGCTTCTATGTAGTCGCTGTGGTTATCCAATATGTAATCTTCTTGTTTAGTGTGTTTGCCCTTAACTATGCTATTTTTCTTAATTTGTCTGTTCCAAAAGCCATATTTATATCATTGCTGAATACTTCTGTTATCTTTAGTAATTGGTTGAGTTGTTGATTTGTTGCTGCCAGTAGTTTTAGATCATCCATGTATAGCAAATGTGTGATTTTGTGTGGGTATGTTCCAGTAATATTGTATCCATAATTTGTATTATTTAGCATGTTGGATAGTGGGTTCAGAGCAAGACAGAACCAGAAAGGACTTAATGAGTCTCCTTGGTATATTCCACGCTTAATCTGTATTGGCTGTGATGTGATGTTATCTGAATTTGTTTGGATATTAAGTGTGGTTTTCCAGTTTTTCATTGCTGTGTTTAGAAACTGTATCAATTTAGGATCTACTTTGTATATTTCCAAAATCTGCAGTAACCATGAGTGGGGTACACTATCAAAGGCTTTTTGGTAATCAATGTATGCGTAGTGTAGGGACCTTTGTTTAGTTTTAGCTTGATATGTCACCTCTGTATCTATTATCAGTTGCTCTTTACATCCTCGTGCTCCTTTGCAGCAGCCTTTTTGTTCTTCATTTATAATTTTGTTCTGTGTTGTATGTGTCATTAATTTCTGTGTGATGACTGAAGTTAATATTTTGTATATTGTTGGTAGGCATGTTATGGGGCGATATTTAGCTGGGTTTGCTGTGTCTGCTTGATCTTTAGGTTTCAGATAGGTTATTCCATGTGCAAGTGTATCAGGGAATGTGTATGGGTCTGCAATGTAACTGTTAAATAACTTAGTTAGATGTGAATGTGTTGAGGTGAACTTCTTTAGCCAGTAATTTGCTATTTTATCATTTCCAGGGGCTTTCCAATTGTGTGTAGAATTAATTGCTCGGGTGACTTCATGTTGCAAAATTATCACTTCAGGCATTTGTGGTATCATCTTGTATGTGTCTGTTTCTGCTTGTATCCACCATGCATGCCTGTTATGTTGTACCGGGTTTGACCATATGCTGCTCCAGAAGTGTTTCATGTCTGTTATGTTTGGTGGATTGTCTATTTTAATGTGTGTGTTATCCATTGTTTGGTAAAATCTCTTTTGGTTTGTGTTGAATGTTTGGTTTTGTTTCCTTCTATTTTCACTTTTTTTTGTATCTTCTAAGTCGTTTGGCCAATGCTTGCAATTTCTGCTTTTTTTCATCTAATTGCTCTATTGCTTCTTGTTGTGAGATTTTACCTAACCTTTTTCGTTTTTTGTCTGATATTTCATTTCTTATAAATTGTGTTAGCTGTCCGATGTCTTTTCTCAGTTTTTCTATTCTGATCTGTAACCTGTGTTGCCATGCTGGTTTTGTGGGTTTCTTCTGTGTGTTGGTTTGTTCTGATCTCTGCCTAGTGTGTATATTTAGTGTAGTGAGTGCTCCTATATAAACCAGTAGTTGTAACTCTTCCATAGTTGTGTTTTCATTTATTTTCTTGTGTATGATTGTGTTGATAGTTTTTATTGTTGTTTCGACTTGTGGGTTATTTGGTGGTCTATGCAAGAATGGTCTAATGTCTGTATTTGTGTCTTTGTATTCTATATATGTCAGCTGAAATTTCTCTTCTATATCTAACATGTGTCTCTCTTCGTGTCCTATTTGTGCTTGTTCTGGTGGCTGTCTTAAGATTTCGTTTTCCTCTGATTGTTTAATTGATGCGTGTTGGTCTTTGTTTGTTTGCTCTGGGATGTTTGAGTCCATTACTGTGTTTTCTTCTTCTTCTGATTGCACATTATTTTGTTCCAGTATTTGTTGTACTTGTTGTTTGATGTTTTCTAATTCTGACTGGGGTATCCTGTTATTTTTGATTATTACACGGATCTGATCAGCTAGTCGTTGTTCTGTTAAAAATTTTAATTCCGGGTATCTGGTAATAAATGTTGTGTATACTTGTGATCTGTATCCAGTTGTGTTGGTTCCTAGGTTTGTTGCTTGGTAATAACAGAACATGAGGTGTCGATTAACTTCATCTGACCATCTCATCCTCTGTCTTTGTTTTCCTTCTAGGGTGGTTGCAGGAAGCATATCCTGCAAAACACCTCTATTCGGATTTAAATCATTTTCCAGTTGGCTAGCAGTGTCGTCACCATTGTGGGCGGGCATAGGGTTCAAGCGTCGTCCCCGACCATGACGGCGCTTGTCCGAGGCTTCTTTAGTTCTGTCCTGAACCAACTAATCACACTAAAAGAGGGGTTAGCCCTATTAGTGGTTTGTTCTTTTCGTCGCCTTTTACGACTGGCAGAACATAATAATAATAATAATAATAATAATAATAATAATAATAATAATAATAATAATAATAATAATAATAATGATAATATATTATTATTATTATTATTATTATTATTATTATTGGTTTGTGGGGCGCTCAACTGCGTGGTTATCAGCGCCCGTACAAATTCCCAACGTTTGCTCAGTCCAATCCCGCCACTTTCATGAATGATGACGAAATGATAAGGACAACACAAAGACCCAGTCATCTCGAGGCAGGTGAAAATCCCTGACCCCACTGGGAATAGAACCAGGGACCCCATGCTCGGGAAGCGAGAACGCGACCGCGAGACCACGAGCTGCGCACGACATTATTGGAAACTGGGTGAAAATCTAGAGTTGCCATGAATTCTTTACCTATGACACCACACCACAGACTACAGAGACTTCCAATCTTTTTAAGCAAAGTAAAATGGGAAATTAAGGGGTATTCTGTGGTGTTCAGCTATGGATCTCTCTTACTTTTGGCCGTCACGTCGATGCCGAGGTATCCGTAGCCGACCTGCCGAAATATCACAATATGCAGCGATACTCTATATCCACACCTCTACAACACCTAAAAGCATGGCGTGGAAAGCTATTTAATACTACAGGACTGATTTGGTTATTATATGGGGACAACAATGATAAGACCAGTGTACAAAATGGCATATTCTAACAGGACAATGCAAGACCCAACAATGTAGTTCAGATTAAAAACACTATTAGGAATATAAGATCCTCGATTAGCCTTCCCAGCCCATAGGTTTGTCACACGTAGATCATCTCTGTGATGTAATGGGAAGATGTGTACTTTCAAACCAGCGTTATTCAGCAGACTTTATCAACTAGTACTGCATGTGCTTTAGGCATCGCTAAAAATTTCTCATCACTACATTCGGGAGCTGTTTGCTTTCATGCTTTCATGCTTCAACGAATACCTATGTTTAGTCGTCCTCCTGTGAATTACAGCTCGTATGTTGATGGAAAAAAATGAAAGATTAATCGTTTAATAGATACTACGTGATGAATATCTCCACATATATTCATAAACATAAGAATGTTGCATCATGGTGTAACACTCTCCAAGTTTATAAGCGTATGAGGATAGTGACATTAAATTTCAAGGTGAACAACTATCAGTGAGAAGATTTGCCGTTGATGTTGATATCGTTTGCAAAAGTGACTTACAGCACCTGTTGACTGGAATGATCACTCTAATGACCACAGAACATGAACTGATGAGTGTAGGATAAGCAGCCAACATCGTGAGAGCTCCACCATCTCTCCCCCTCAGGAGGAAGGGAATACAGTAATTTCAGCTATTATCAAGAAGGCTCCACTATCTTTCCTAAGGAAGAATGGATGTCTTGTCTATGGCCATCCGCCAACCAATTCTGCTACCAGCCATACACTCGCGACCAGCAGGTTGCCGCGCTGCAGTCATCAGCCAGAATCGTCCCATGTGCCAGTGGTCTAGCAACCGGCAGCACGTGCACTGTATGTACG
Source organism: Schistocerca cancellata (assembly GCF_023864275.1). NCBI lineage: Eukaryota > Metazoa > Arthropoda > Insecta > Orthoptera > Acrididae > Schistocerca > Schistocerca cancellata. Next base: position 267,706,583 of record NC_064627.1, read on the forward strand.
CAAACTTTCTAGACAACAAACAACATATGCTGGGTTGTTATCCACAGTATCTGCTGCAGCCATCACAATAGGCACCGGCCTCACTACCAGCAGAGTGAGCCTCAATGACTGGCGCTGTAATTAAGTCACATGCTCCATGTGAATATCCACCTGCCTGCCTGGCAACGACCCTAGAACGCATCATTTGCTAACACTATGGGCTTATGCTGGCCATCGCTAGTAGGCGAAGCGAAATGTAGTGTGAGGAGGGCTATGCGAGAGGCGTTCAATGAATTCGAAAGTAAAGTTCTATGTACTGACATGGCAGAAAATCCTAAGAAATTTTGGTCTTATGTCAAAGCGGTAGATGGATCAAAACAAAATGTCCAGACAGGATGACAGACTAAAGGCCGAAATACTAAATGTCTTTTTCCAAAGTTGTTTCACAGAGGAAGACTGTACTGCAGTTCCTTCTCTAAATTGTCGCACAGATGACAAAATGGTAGACATCGAAATAGACGACAGAGGGATAGAGAAACAATTAAAATCGTTCAAAAGAGGAAAGGCCTCTGGACCTGATGGGATACCAGTTCGATTTTACACAGAATACGCGAAGGAACTTGCCCCCCCTTCTTGCAGCGGTGTACCGTAGGTCTCTAGAAGAGCGTAGCGTTCCAAAGGATTGGAAAAGGGCACAGGTCATCCCCGTTTTCAAGAAGGGACGTCGAACAGATGTGCAGAACTATAGACCTATACCTCTAACGTCGATCAGTTGTAGAATTTTGGAACACGTATTGTGTTCGAGTATAATGACTTTTCTGGAGACTAGAAATCTACTCTGTAGGAATCAGCATGGGTTTCGAAAAAGACGGTCATGTGAAACCCAGCTCGCGCTATTCGTCCACGAGACTCAGAGGGCCATAGACACGGGTTCACAGGTAGATGCCGTGTTTCTTGACTTCCGCAAAGCGTTCGATACAGTTCTCCACAGTCGTTTAATGAACAAAGTAAGAGCATATGGACTATCAGAACAATTGTGTGATTGGATTGAGGAGTTCCTAGATAACAGGACGCAGCATGTCATTCTCAATGGAGAGAAGTCTTCCGAAGTAAGAGTGATTTCAGGTGTGCCGCAGGGGAGTGTCATAGGACCGTTGCTATTCACAATATACATAAATGACCTAGTGGATGACATCGGAAGTTCACTGAGGCTTTTTGCAGATGATGCTATGGTGTATCGAGAGGTTGTAACAATGGAAAATTGTACTGAAATGCAGGAGGATCTGCAGCGAATTGACGCATGGTGCAGGGAATGGCAATTGAATCTCAATGTAGACAAGTTTAATGTGCTGCGAATACATAGAAAGATAGATCCTTTATCATTTAGCTAAAAAATAGTAGGTCAGCAGCTGTAAGCAGTTAATACCATAAATTGTCTGGGAGTACGCATTAGGAGTGATTTAAAATGGAATGATCATATAATGTTGATCGTCGGTAAAGCAGATGCCAGACAGATTCATTGGAAGAATCCTAAGGAAATGCAATCCGAAAACAAAGGAAGTAGGTTACAGTACGCTTGTTCGCCCACTGCTTGAATACTGCTCATCAGTGTGGGATCTGTACCAGATAGGGTTGATAGAAGAGATAGAGAGGATCCAACGGAGAGCAGCGCGCTTCGTTACAGGATCTTTTAGTAATCGCGAAAGCGTTACGGAAATGATAGATAAACTCCAGTGGAAGACTCTGCAGGAGAGACGCTCAGTAGCTCGGTACGGGCTTTTGTCGAAGTTTCGAGAACATACCTTCACCGAAGAGTCAAGCAGTATATTGCTCCCTCCTACGTATATCTCGCGAAGAGACCATGAGAATAAAATCAGAGAGATTAGAGACCACACAGAGGCATACCGACAATCCTTCTTTCCACGAACAATACGAGACTGGAATAGAAGGGAGAACTGATAGAGGTACTCAAGGTACCCTCCACCACACACCGTCAGGTGGCTTGCGGAGTATGGATGCAGATGTAGGCTATCCATCATAGCACAAGCATTCGCTCAGCATACGCTCTGTGCCCACAGTGGCTCAGCTCACCCTTTCAGCCACGCTCACACTCCGGACTCTCACGCCATATACACCCATTGGCTTATCAGTTGGCGCACGAGCACAGCTCACTGTAGTATCCATCCAACAGCATTTCCTGTGCTGAACCAGTCACCAGTCAGGGCTTGTGGATTTCAATGGAGTTACAAGGGTTGACTGAAAAGTAATGCCTCCACATTGGCAGCATTGGTATGCGGCAGGTATTGGCTTGTTCCATAGCCTCTTTTCTACATCTCCAATTGGTGGGAAGCCTTAGCATTGAACGGTTGTGTTGTTACAGTGTGAAGTATGGAACCCTGCGCAGACGTTCGACCAATACGATCTAAGCAATGTGCAGTCATTGAATTCTTGACAGCACAAGGTGTCACCCCAAAGGAGATTCATCAGAGGAAGAAAGCAGTTTATGGTTATTGTGTTGATGTTAGTACTGTGCGTCGTTGGCCGAGTAAGTTTAAAGATGTTGAGGCGGGAACATCTGACCTGCGGGACAAACAAAGAGTTGACGTCCTGTGACAGCAACCACCGAGTTTCACAAGCAAAATGTTGACAGATTGATTCAAGACGATCGTCGTATCACTCAGTGAGATATTGCAAGCACAATCGGCATTCCACGATCTGCGGGGACATATTTATGCTTCTGATGAAGACATTGAGAGAACTGTGATACTGTGGTTGCGGAAACAGAGTGTCGACTTCTTCCGTGACGGCTTCAGAAAACTTTCTCATCGTTGGCAGAAATGTATCCAATTGGCTGGTGATTTGGTGGAAAAGTGAATATTGGTATTAAAGATCACGGTCTAAGGATTATTTCTGCGTTTTATTTATTAGTATATTCCCATCCAAACCGAATTAACGAAGGCGGAGGCATTACTTTTCATTCAACCCTCGTACTTGCCAAGTGTTGTATCTTCCTGCAACTGACGACAAACTGAAGTGCCAATTCTCCAGCTATTGGACAATAGCCTGATTATGTTTCCTTCAGATCTTGTATATTTAAAATGTTGTACTACTCCTAATGAAAAGTTACTTGTTCTTTATGTATTTGGGAGCCAGTTATGCATCGTACACCAGTCACAACAGAAGGCTTAGTGAAGTTTCCTCATGGTTATTAGGAATGGAGTTATGTCACTGTTGTGATTACTGGGTACATGGTTATATGTAATAAGACTGGTTACAACAACGAGAATAAACAAACGAAACACCGAAGTGTGGAGGAGCAGCGAGTTATGAAATCAGACACAGGAGAACTTTGTTTCTAAATGCAGGACTAAGTGGTGGAATGCTGCCACATTAGAAGCAAAATAACGGACTATGCAAGGATAGCAATAGGAAGTAGACGAGCACAGGCAAAAAGAGCAGTCATCACCAAAATAAGTCTACTAGTAACGTAGAAATTTCTGAGACTGTACGGTATTTCTGGATCAAGGTAATCTATGGAAGTTAATCGTGAATGTAGGAAAACCAGAAACGAACAGAACTGAAGCTTGAGAGATGTACTGCTGCGCTATAGAACAGTCTTGAAAAATTAAGTGGATCTATAATGAATGGGCTCTCCGCAGAATTGGCGACAAAAGGAAAAAAATTGAAGAAGGAATAGAAGAAATTGGGGCAAGCGATCTATTTTGAAAACTAATTTATTCACAACCGATGTAGTTTCTGGAAGGAAGATCCATAGATATACATGCCCTGCCTCGGAAAATTGTTTAAAATTTATCAGCGGGTTATTTAGAATATTCTACCAAAGTTTTGTTTCATTATCTCAATTCCAAAGGTCAGGGCAGCATTGTCTCAATGCGTGTGCGTGCAGCACTTCCCATTCAGTTTAGTGTAGCGAGTAGTTATGTGCAAGTCAGCTTACTTGGTGCAAGACTACGCTGGACTTGCGGTATGTTTTGGAGAGCGACAGGAGACTATGAGTTAGCGCCCCAATAGCAATCACTTTAACTAGTAAATCTTCCACTTGACTCCCTGCCCCATGCATCTACTGAACTGATTTTTCCGTTGAACTGTGTTTTTTATTGATCGCCTGCATAAGAGGTTATTATAATCAGAATCTAAATGAACTTTAATGCTAAATAGTATTAATGGAATGGTGGCCCTGTCACTATTTTAGTTACTTGTGGACAGATGATTGATATATCAACACAGGACTGACCTTTTATAAAATTTGTGGCATAAGTTAATTGATTAAAAGTTTAACAAAAGTCCATGTTAAGCGTGATTAAAAAATAGAACAACAACTGATGGCAGCACAAATATGCAACAGACAGTTAACACTTCCCTAGGTGACGGCTGATCACTGAACTGTTTACTCGGGCTGAAAACATGTATAAAGCAATCTGAAATTATCTAATACTGAACAGACTTTGATGTATTTATTCTGCACGGAAGTTATACTACGATGATGATGAGACCAAGTGGCGAGATTGTGATCCTTTTTGCCCTAAGAAGCCGGCGCAGCAATACAACACTCCTTTTCTCTACGTGTGGCGCTTTCTCAGGTGACAGTTGTGGTTCAAGTGTCTGCAGAGCAGAGATGCTCTGTGCCTGTAATTCCCTATCACAGCCACGAAATTTGCAAAGTCACGGCTGGCTGGCGGTTGTTAGACAGATCGCAATTACTCTCTAATGGAGCCCTAAAATCTCGGCAGATCCCAGCGGGACACTCTCGTTCGCCAGTCATTCCATGGACCAATCTGACTCACCCGTACAGCAGTGCGCACAAGGAGATCGAATGTCAAGGCACCAGACCTGCCAAGAGTAAGACTGCCCTTGGCACAGTGAGCTGTCAAAAATGACAGACATCTAAACTGTAATTACAACTAAGTCCTCACCACAGACTCTGCAGTAAAGACCAGTGTTAGTGTGCACACTTAGGACATCTGTCCAAAGTGCACCCCACAACAGTCAAGACCAGACCCACTACTGACCGAGGTCTGAATCAGCAGATCCAGACCCACTCCAGATCGGGGTCCGAATCGGAAGACCCACAACCACTCCAGACCATAGCCTGAATCGAAATACCAGGTTTCTCCTCCCCTCACTTCCCATCAAACCTCATTGAACTCTTAAAACCACTTCTGCAACCACCCTCACTAGGGTTTCATGCCATCACAAGACTCCATGACCTCCTTGTCTCCCCTCTAACTCTTCTGCTCTACTCATCGCCCAGTCCTAATCAAAGGTAACAATATTATTCTTTTTTCAGGAGACGTGGCCAATCCCTGACTTGCAGATTCCCATGCAGAGAGAAGACATTGTGCTCCTGATTTCTTTTTCAAACGATCGCTTTAGGCAGCTTGTTATTTTGAGTTTTCGTATAGCTCTAAAGTGAACAACACATATATCATGGAGATCACTATCTGGATTTCCTGAACGTTATTACGTGCCCAACCAGGGGGCCCAGCTAAGTTAAAAGACGTGTTTTTGGGCCGCAGCTAAACTACGAGAGGCGTTTTTGGGTCCCAACGTATATCATTTCAGAGCCACTATAAATGTTGCGTTCCTTCTAAAGTTGTTTTGAAGGTCTAAGGCTTCTCGAAAAACTCTGCAGGCTGAGAGACAACAACACTTGACGGCTTCCTCGATAGTGGCTGCTCCATGGTGAACATAGAAACTCGCGAATTTTTATGGCCGCCGTCTCTGTTCACAAAGACGGCCATAATGAATTGGCTGGGCGACCTAGATTTCTCTCACGCCCCAGCCCCTGCTGTAGCAAGAGGCACCTAGCGGGCAGGGTCAGGTAGGCCGTTTTTCCGCCTCTTCGGCCAAATGCGTTGTCTGCACACCGGTGGGAGAAATTTTTTGTGCCCAGCATTCTGTTGCCAGTAAATGCTCGAGACGATTTTTCGCCTAATAGCTGCACGTGGCTTTTAAGTCCCAAACATCCAATGCAAGATTTACTGTTAAATGGCCAAACTGCCAGTTTGTTCTCAACTCCAGAAGAAATACTATTCCAAATAGACCAACCATAAAGATCTTGCCTGCATTAACAATGTACGCGCTTCCATCATTGTCTCCTCATGCTGATACCTCCCTGTCGTCTCACAAACACTACGTCCTGGGTGGAGAATAGTGAGAGAGTGATTCGTCCTCTCTCATGTGTTGTGTTCATATAGTAGAACTTGACCAAAGCGAAACTTGTGTAATACGGAAATCTGCTCAAACTGTACAAGGATTTCAGTCCAGCTCCATTCACTACACTTTCATTTGCTAATATTTTTGTATAAAGCGGAACATGCCTGACGCAGAACTGAACGCGAATATCAATACTTATAATTCATTGTCTAATGCGGAAAGGGGGCTTGTACAATACTACCGTATTAAAATATACATCAGTGTTATTTACAACTCCATGACGACGATCTTTTAACACAAAGACCGTAAAGCCCTGACAATGCTGTTAAGCTGCGCAAAACCACGCCACTGCGGGTGTTGACATCAAAACGCTCCGCTCTCTCCAATAACTAACTAGCTACGCGCAGAGTCGGTACTTCAGAGGGAAATAGTTCACTCGTGAGTTCTGTTTGTCGACGTTTCTAGTTTTCCATTATTACTGCGCGCGCAGGCTCACACTGGAACATCGTTGTGCACCTACGAACACTCAGCTGCAATCTGTGCAGTGAAAGATATGAGTTGTTCCGTTAAACAATGGTTTTCCCATCAAGGTCAAGCATTCCAAAGAAATGCTCTACCTGCATTATTTTCTGCCAGTTTCAGTTGACTAGTAGCACTTTAAGTGATAACGTGATGTCGAAAAAAGAAACTGTGTCGCTAACAGTTGCCTAAAAGATTAAGGTAGTCGAGGCAAGTAAGACGAATTCAGTGTGCGCGAAATAATGTTGCGCTTCAAATGCGGTAAAACACAAGTTTGTGAAACTTTCAAAAACAAGGGTATGATACGGGACGAATGGATGACGGGGAACCGGCAAATGAAAAGAAAAACGAGGTAGACAGGAAATGGAGAAATTGACGAGACAGCGTTGGGATGGTTTTTGAGTGCTCGGGCAAAAAACATAACTTTGTCTGGGCCTACGTTGTAGAGTGAGGCTCAAAGTCGCTAAAGAGCTTGGAAATAAGGAGTTTAAGGCATCCACAAGACGGTTCAAGAATTTGAAAGCTAGGCACATCATCTTGTGGAATGAAGCGTGTGAGGAAGTTAAGAATGTGCATGAAAGTGTAGCAACAGAATGGGAGGTAATACCGCTCAACGTAATTGCGAATTATGACCAGAAAGACGTGTTCAGTACCGTTGAAATGGAACTGTTTTATCGCGCTCTGCCTTCAGAATCTCCAGCAATTAGAGGTGAAAACGACACCGACAGAAGAATGTCCACGGAATGACTCACTGTATTGTTGTGTGGAAACATGTTAGGTGAAATGGAGAAGCAACTAACGATTTTTTAAGGCTGCAAAAGGTTGTTTCACGAACATAATACGCCAATAATCTGCCAGGAAGTTTCATATCAGCACCCACTCCACTGCAGTGTGAAAATTTCATTCTGGAAACATCCCCCAGGCTGCGGCTAAGCCATGTCCCCGCAATAGCCGGCCGAAGTGGCCGAGCGGTTCTAGGCGCTACAGTCTGGAACCGTGCGACCGCTACGGTCGCAGGTTCGAATCCAGCCTCGGGCATGGGTGTATGTGATGTCCTTAGGTTAGTTAGGTTTAAATAGTTCTAAGTTCTAGGGGACTGATGACCACAGAAGTTAAGTTCCATAGTGCTCAGAGCCATTTGAAACACTTTTTTCTCCGCAATATCCTCTCTTCCGGAAGTGCTAGTCCGCAAGGTCTGCAGGAGAATTTCTGTGAAGTTTGAAAGGTAGGAGACGAGGTACTGGCGGGATTAAAGCTGTGAGGACGGATCTTGAGTCGTGCTTGGATAGCTCTGTTGGTAGAGCACTTGCCCGCGAAAGGCAAAGGTCCCGGGTTCGAGTCTCGGTCCAGCACACAGTTTTAATCTGCCAGGAAGTTTCATATACGTCACTAAGCTTCCGGTCACATGGCAAAGCAATAAAAAGAAGTGACTGGTGAGTGATCCTACGGAAGAATGACGGGGCTCTTTCAACTCCCAAATGAAAAACGGAAACCAAGTTCTCTGTTACCTAGACAGTGCAACTTGCCACCCGGAAGTCAAGTTATCAAACGTGAAATTCCCCTGGTTTCCGTCAGGTTCTCAAAATCCATGGACCAGGGGGTTACTTATACATTGAAGTCCGATTGTAGGCAGTTAGTGGCTATATACACATTCAAGTCCCATTATAGTGAGTTATTGGCAGTGTCTCTTATTTTTAGTGTTGAAGAAACAAAGTAAATTTGCTCTTTCATGTCAATTTCTGTCCTGGATGCAGTGAAGTACGTATATTAACTTGGCATTAAGGGAAAAATGCCTAAAACTGTTACCAAGTGCTTCAACAAAGCGGGGTTTGGAGGTCAAGAACAAAACACTTCTTTGGCCAACGAAGTTCAACAAAATGCAGCAGCAATTGCTGAATCATTTAAAATGTGGAACATTTCATGTAGTGCAGGTGGCTATATTTGAAGTGATTGCTTTCTGTCAACTCATTCCAGTTTTACTTCAGCAACAATTTTAATAGAAATCCGCAACGTAGAAGATCATGAAGAAACAAAGGAAGAAGAGGAGCATGAGGATGACCCTAGAAAAATTAATACGCCTGATGAAGCTATTGTATGCAATTCTCCCAAGCTGTTGAAACTATTCTACTACTGTCTAAAAACAGTTTTGAGCAGGAATGTTGCGAAAAAAGTGAAATGTAGAGCAAATAAATAAGGAAATAATGTACAAGTAAATACAACGATAAACGAATTTAAAATTGAAGTAAAAATAGAGAAATTTCGTATTTATCAGTTAGGGTAATAGTCTACTGTTCTGTTTTACAGTATTCAGTAAATAAACATGTGCTGCGCAGGAGTGCAGGTACGTAAATACGAACATAATTACTTTTGTGCACGATACCTGACAAGTTTTATGCAGCCTAATGATTTTTGTGTAATCCCATGCAATCCCGTTTTGAGCAAGTTTTACTTTATTACGATAAAACCTCTTTCGCGGTTTGCAACAGTAAACAGTAGTAACGGGTGGGAATCGACGACAGTCTTATGAAAATTCGAATACGAAGAAAGATGATAAGAAAATAATAGGGCGTGGAGGTGACACCTACATTTCCGCTAGTAGCGTTGGCATTAAACGAAAGACATTTTCAGCTGTGTCATCGTGTTGACAAAAAAAAAAGTGTGACTGGCAAGTAAGTGGTGTTCAGCAAGAAGAGTTCTTTGACAGTTTCTATGGAGATCAACGCAAAGCACTACGAAATTCTGTTTTAAGTGAACGAATAGTGAAGAAATATAGTACCGGTACGTCTTACAAGAAGCTGACGGTCAATCATAGGCGGTTCAAAAAAACTACCTGCGAATATTTTCTGTGTATTTCTAGCACTATGTCGTACTTATGTATTAAGCCTGTAAATGTCAAAGACTACGAATCGTACAATGAAAAAAAAAACTAGTTAACAATTCGTTTCAGGAGAGAAGGGTCACACATGATAATCGCTCTCGCGAAACAACAGATTCCGTTTGGGAAACGGTAAGAGAGTACTCATGCACAAGTCCGAATCAACAAAGTGATTACTACGAACACAACTCGTCTGAGATATTGTGAGAACCCAACTCTGAATTTTAAATTATTGTATGGTCTTGCATCAAAGAGATTCTTTAAATTGCAGGTGAAAACTTTGAAACGAGTTATGTAATCTATTTTAAGTATTTCAAGCTCAGCTGTGACTACAACTTCAAACAACCTAGAAGAGATGTCTGACTTTCACACTGCTTCTGAAAATAAATTTGTAGCCAATAAAAAACGACCCTTGCTTCGCAGAGTTCTCATGGCACAAAACGAATGCTGAAACAAACCTTACACTAATGTGACTCAACACATCTTTTGATTAAGTCTGAGTTCTCGTGAAACCTATCTGTATATGAACTGAATGTGCCCAGTCAATTTTTCGGAGCCCGTTACGGTTATATGCTTTCAATGTCCATATACATAATCATGTTTCCTCATTTATGTACTGTTTCATGGAAATGCAGGCTAAAAAGAATCCCAAGACTGTTTTACTGTTCACACACAATGTTCTAGAAATCGAATTTAAAGACTTTCCATACGTCAAGCATATTGATCTGCCGCGCCATGCTTGTGGTGGTTAGAATACGCACTCTTAAGTAGTGTCATTTTCTTCATTGATAGGCCGAGTGTTTCGAGTGGAAGTTACTCATCTTTTCCCTTACTTGAGGACATTCCTTTGGGTAATGTGATAAGACCTCTGGTCTGATTAAAGAAAAAGTGAAGAAATGAATCAATCTTACAGCAGATTCCTGTCCATTAGCAATGGTGATGTGCTGAAGTAATCCAGCGCTCTTTATTGTTCTTATAGACAGAAGTTTAATGGAGCTGTGATAAGAAGTTTTTGACCGACATATCTTTAAGAAATCTATCGCCAAGGGAACCGTGTTAAATTCTGAACTATACAGGGTTATTACAAATGATTGAAGCGATTTCACAGCTTTACAATAACTTTATTATTTGAGATATTTTCACAATGCTTTGCACACACATACAAAAACTCAAAAAGTTTTTTTAGGCATTCACAAATGTTCGATATGTGCCCCTTTAGTGATTCGGCAGACATCAAGCTGATAATCAAGTTCCTCCCACACTCGGCGCAGCATGTCCCTATCAATGAGTTCGAAAGCATCGTTGATGCGAGCTCGCAGTTCTGGCACGTTTCTTGGTAGAGGAGGTTTAAACACTGAATCTTTCACATAACCCCACAGAAGGAAATCGCATGGGGTTAAGTCGGGAGAGCGTGGAGGCCATGACATGAATTGCTGATCATGATCTCCACCACGACCCATCCATCGGTTTTCCAATCTCCTGTTTAAGAAATACCGAACATCATGATGGAAGTGCGGTGGAGCACCATCCTGTTGACCGTCGGCTGTGGTACGTTTAGCTCCCTGCTTGCTTTATTCGTCGACTTCCGCGGGCTACGCGTGAAACTTGCCCGCACGCGTTCAACCGTTTCTTCGCTCACTGCAGGCCGACCCGTTGATTTCCCCTTACAGATGCATTCAGAAGCTTTAAACTGCGCTTACCATCGCCGAATGGAGTTAGCAGTTGGTGGATCTTTGTTGAACTTCGTCCTGAAGTGTCGTTGCACTGTTATGACTGACTGATGTGAGTGCATTTCAAGCACGACATACGCTTTCTCGGCTCCTGTCGCCATTTTGTCTCACTGTGCTCTCGAGCGCTCTGGCGGCAGAAACCTGAAGTGCGGCTTCAGCCGAACAAAACTTTATGAGTTTTTCTACGTATCTGTAGTGTGTCATGACCACATGTCAATGAATGGAGCTACAGTGAATTTACGAAATCGCTTCAATCATTTGTAATAGCCCTGTATTGTTCTTAAATACAAAGCAGATAGATCGGTACTAGGTTCACTAACGTAAAAATGTCCGTATACATCATTCCTATTTTGGAAGCAAAAATATAATAACGGAGTATTGAAAACAGGCTATCAACAGAGACGTTTAATCTAGTGAAGCCAGAAAAAGAAAAGTACATGAATGATGAAAGTAGTCCGTGGTTACAGAATATGCTTTAAGACAGTCACCAGCAAAGAGGCGTTATTTAGAAAATAGACATTCATGCAGGGCAGGAAGGAGGAGAAGGATCTTCACTAACTAGAAACTATACCAGAGAAATTGTCCCTCATAATGTATGGACCACAGAACAAAACAATGATAAACTCAGTGCATACTACCAAAGAAAAATCTCACCTGGTAACCTACAGAAACCTAAAAAATGTTAACCATGACGCTCTTCAAAAGGATTGCTCAGACATCCCTTGGCATGATATAAGCAATGAACCGACTTTAGACGGAAAAATTCGGGAATTATGTCGCAAAATTATTACACTGTATGATAAACATGCTCCTCAACGCACTGTCAAGGTAATGAGAGCTCCCGCTCCGTGGCTCACCACTGCATTACGCCAGTTAATGAATAAACGTGATGCTGCACATAGGGCCTTCAAGCGTAACCCAACTCCCGAGGCGTACGAAGCTTATAGGAAACTCCGAAATAGAACCAAGCAAAGCGTGAGGAATGCCAAAATCAGACATGCCCGCTCTGTCGTATGCGGTATTACAAAACCTGCTGCACTGTGGAAAAAGCTGCGCAGTTTCGGTATAGGGAAGCGAAGATCTGACGCTGTTTATCAAGCGTCTGCAGAAGAATTCAATGATTTCTTCTCAACAGCTATAAACTGCCACGCAGCGACAAATTACCAGCCCCAAGATATCAATCTCTCGAGAGACAAGTTTTACCTAAAACATGTAACTACTGGCACAGTACACAAGGCAATTATGAGAATCTCTTCCGAGGCAGTAGGAAATGATGGAGTGAGCATTGGCATGATTAAGAACGTCGTAGACACTATTTCTCCAGTTATCACAGACATCTTCAACCTGTCTCTTGTCAGTAGTACATATCCTACTGAGTGGAAGCAAAGTTTAATTCAACCTATACCCAAGACTGACAACCCTAAGTCGCCAGGTGATTACAGGCCGATCAGCATACTACCTGCAATATCTAAAGCCCTAGAATACATCGTCCATGAACAGCTGACGGATTACCTCAAAACTCATAACATCCACAACAAATATCAGTCAGGCTTTCGAAAGCACCATAGTACAGCAACTGCATTAATCAAAGTAACTGATGACATTAAACATGCTATGGACAGACGTGAAGCTACCATCCTAACACTGCTTGACTTTAGCAAGGCTTTTGATACAGTTGACTTTGATATATTACTAATTAAAATGAAACAGCTGAATTTCTCAAACAGCGCTATACACTGGTTCGACAGCTACCTCAAAAACAGAAGTCAACAAGTCATTTGTGGGTCGGAAAAGTCATCATGGAAAAACGTGCGCTCTGGAGTTCCCCAAGGCTCCGTCCTTGGTCCATTACTCTTCTCACTGTACATTAATGATATTTCTTCAGTGATTCACTCCTGCAACTACCATCTATATGCCGACGACATCCAACTGTACATAAGTGCAAGCCCCAAGAACATTGCTGACGCAGTAGCGAGTATGAACGCAGATCTTTGCTCTGTTTCTCGATGGGCACAGAACCTAGGTCTGAAACTAAACCCCAAGAAATCCCAGGTCATACTTATATCTCATCCAAAGTTAATCAGTCGGTACTTTCGCGAAACAGTCCCCCAAATACTCCTCAATGGTACCCAACTACCATACCAAAAAACAGTAAAAGACCTTGGAATAATCTTGGATGAACACCTAAACTGGGAAGAACAAACAGTCACAGCTTGCCGGAAATCGCTCTCCTCCCTACATGCAATTCAAAAATTTAGAAAAATATTTCCAACCCATGTTAAACAAAAATTAGTCCAAACACTAGTCTTGCCTAATCTTTACTACTGTGATGTAGTTCAACACGGCACAAATAGTGAAAATTCGAGATGCCTCGAGCTAGTGATGAATGCTTGCGTTAGATACGTATGCAATATACGGTTGTATGATCATATCAGTCCTTCATACTCCCAGCTAGGTTGGATACGCCCACATAAGGCACGCGATCTCCACACGATGTGCTTACTTCAACGATTTCTTAGCCACTGGTGCCCCCAATACTTATCTTCTCACATTAAACACCTATCATCATTCCACAACCGCAATACCAGATCGGATACATCTAGCATCTTGGCTGTACCTTTACATAACACAAAATCTTTCTCTGTGTCATTCTCCATCTCAGCCATACGACTATGGAACGCGCTCCCCTGTGATCTGCGTCTTATCCAGAACCACTTAACATTCAAGAGGGAACTCAAGACTTACATATTAGGGACGGTATAGCCACCATTGTCGTGCCCCTCTCATCTTTTTCTTTCTCCTCTCCATCATAGCTTCGAATTTTACCATTCTATTTCTCCTCCTCTAACTTATCTACCTTTTCTATATCTCTTTCACCCCATTCTATCGTCTTATGTCTCTGCTTGATGAGAATAACTCACAAGCTGCAAGAATATAACGAGAAAATTCCCAACTAGCAATAGGACTGACATTCATAAAAGAAAAAATGTGTTCACTTTCCTATACATAGTCATTACTATTATTATTCTTGATTATTATAATTACTTTTTGATTGTTATAATTATCATTGTAGTACTTTTATAATCTCTAATTTTTTCTGTAACATTAATACTGTATAACATGTTATATGTCCTTAATGTTCTGTAGAAACTGAAATTTGTTGAATCTGAGTATGCCTGGTTAGGTGTAAGAGAGGGCCTGAAGGCCCTAATCTTGCCAGGTAAAATAAATGCATAAATAAATAAATAAATAAATAAATAAACAGTGATATTTTTTGTGTAGTTTTAGTTTATCAGTTTAATTTGTTATTTTATTTTTGTACCTTTCTGAGGGTTCCCTAATCGTAGGAACTATTAAGAATAATATGACTTACGTTTTACTGAGTTCTGATGGTTAAAATAAATGTTTATAACATTAAAAACATAGGTTAAAATATCTAGTATTATGGAAAGATTTACTTAAAAGAGCTACACATCCCCTTAAAATAAACTTGTATATTAAAGTCAGGTTGTTATTTAAATGTATTAGAAGTAAGTATTTAAACAGTCCTTTCTCAATTTTCCTCCATCGTTTTCAAGCATATCACTTCATTCAAGAGGCACATTCGCAAGCACATGTTTGTAAACACTTCACAGATATTTTTGTACATTGTGTGGTCTAAGATGAATTTTTCATAGCACACCTCTTGAATGAAGTGATATGTTTGAAAACGATGGAGGAAAAAACTTACTGTTACTAAAACGCTAAAAACGCTTTTCTTGGATTATTTGATAAGTTTACACTATTCATCTTTTCCACTATTTCACATATATTTTCCGTGTCTGACTTATTAAGTTCACAACCCTAACATCAGACCTTTTCGTGACAGGAATATGCATTTCATCTCTCTCAAGAGAACAAATAAATCATGTATTAAGACAAATTACACCCGAAGATGGACCCACAGAGTCCGAAATGCGTCGTGTACTGAATAAAACACGAAAAATTGTGACTTAAGGATTTTTTAATTCGTACCTCGAGTGTATTGAGTACAGCCACGTTTGAAGCTGCAAAATATGGATAAAATTAAATTGATCAAATGAGTCACGTGTCTGCGAAGGTATCCTATACGAACGTTTCTTGGTTATTAGTCTATGATATACAGTACTGGATACGACAAAGTTTCCTTCAGTGGTTCCTGTTGAATGACATCGGAAGTTCACAGAGGCTTTTTGCGGATGATGCTGTGGTATATCGAGAGGTTGTAACAATGGAAAATTCTACTGAAATGCAGGAGTATCTGCAGCGAATTGACGCATGGTGCAGGGAATGGCAATTGACTCTCAATGTAGACAAGTGTAATGTGCTGCGAATGCATAGAAAGAAAGATCCCTTATCATTTAGCTACAATATAGCAGGTCAGCAACTGGAAGCAGTTAATTCCATAAATTATCTGGGAGTACGCATTAGGAGTAATTTAAAATGGAATGATCGTATAAAGTTGATCGTCGGTAAAGCAGATGGCAGACAGATTCATTGGAAGAATCCTAAGGAAATGCAATCCGAAAATAAAGGAAGTAGGTTACAGTACGCTTGTTCGCCCACTGCTTGAATACTGCTCAACAGTGTGGGATCCGTACCAACATTTAGTAATCGCGAAAGCGTTACGGAGATGATAGATAAACTCCAGTGGAAGACTCTGCAGAAGAGACGCTCACTAGCTCGGTACGGGCTTTTGTTGAAGTTTCGAGAACATACCTTCACCGAGGAGTCAAGCAGTATATTGCTCCCTCCTACGTATCTCTCTCGAAGAGACCATGAGCATAAGATCAGAGAGATTAGAGCCCACACAGAGGCATACCGACAATCCTCCTTTCCACGAACAATATGAGACTGTAATAGAAGGGAGAACCGATAGAGGTACTCATAGTACCCTCCGCCACACACCGTCAGGTGGCTTGCGGTGTATGGATGTAGATGTAGATGCAGATATCATCACATGGTCATAAACATCAAGACTGAAACTAAAGATTGGACAGTATCTGTGTGGTAACCGAGGAAAAATTTTTCATAATATTTCAGCGTTTCAGTTTTCTTTTTTACTTTATACGAAGATGAGGAACCAGCCCAACATTTGCTTAGATGACTGTGGTAAACCGTCCGAAAAACCGAATCAGGGTGGCCAGTGTACAGGTGCCGATGCTCGCCAAAACGGCGCACGGATGGTACCGGCACGCGTGGTGCCGCATTGTCTATGAAACACGTTCGCCTTCGAAGGCTTACGTCAGCGTTTGGGAAACAGGTTTCTCACACAGCAAGGAAGTGTTTTATTGTGATTCCCAATGATGCAGCGAAAACGAGCTTTTAACTTTCGGCAAGAAAGACTGAACGTAACACTCAAAGCAGGATTTTCGGGCAAGAAACTAAATTCGACGATAAACTGTCTAGGCAGTTTTGAAATACCTCTTCAGTACAGGGAATGGTTACTTGGGTAATATATACTGAAGCCCCCAAAGAAACTGATATAGGCATGGAAATTCAAATACAGAGAAAACAGGCAGAATACGGCGCTGCGGTCGGCAACGCCTATATAAGACAAGTGTCTGGAGCAGTTGGTACATCAGTTACTGCTGCCACAATCGCAGGTTATCGAGATTTGAGTGCGTTTGAACGTAGTGTTATAATCGGTGCACGAGCGATGGGACACAGCATCTCCGAGGTAGCGATGAAGTGGGGATTTTCCAGTACGACCATTTGACGAGTGAACCGTGAATATCAGGAATCGGGTAAAACCTCAAATCTCTGACATCGCCAAGACCGGAAAAAGATCCTGCAAGAACGGGACCAACGACGACGGAAAGGAATCGTTCAACGTTAAAGAAGTGCAAACATTCTGCAAATTGCTGGGCCATTAAAAAGTGTCAGCGTGCGAACCATTCAACGAAACATCATCGATATGGGCTTTCGGAGCCGAAGGCCCGGTCATGTAACATTGATGACTGCACGACCCAAAGCTTTACGCCTCGCCTGGGCCCGTCAACACCGACATTGGACTGTTGATGACGAAACATGTTGCTTGGTCGGACGAGTCTCGTTTTAAATTGTATCGAGGGGATGGACGTGTACGGTTATGGAGACAACCTCATGACTCCATGGACGCTGCATGTCAGCAGGGGACTGTTCAAGCTGGTGGAGGCTTTGTAATTGTGTGAGGCGCGTGCAGTTGCATTGATATGGGACCCACGTTACGTCTAGATACGACTCTGACAAGCGACACGTAGGTAAGCATCCCGTCTGATTACCTGCATCAATCATGTCCATTGTGCAGTCCGACGGACAGCAGGACAATGCGACACCCCACACGTCCAGAATTGCTACAGACTGGCTCCAGGAACTCTCTTCTGAGTCTAAACAGTTCCGCTGGCTACCAAACACTCCTCAGGCATTAACATTATAGAGCATATCTGTGATACCTTGCAACATGCTGCTCAGAAGAGATCTCCACACCTCGTACTCTTACGGATTTATGGACAGCTCTGCAGGAATCATGGTGTCAATTTCTTCCAGCACTACTTCAGGCATTAGTCGCGTCCATGCGACGTTGTGTTGCGGCACTTCTGCGTGCTTACGGAGGCCCTATACGATATTAGGCAGATGTACCAGTTTCTTTGGCACTTCAGTATAGAAGAGGAGTTTGCAAAAAACTATGAGTGGCACAACTATCGATAGCGGCATGAAACAGTCATATCCCATCGCATCTCGGGTTCTCTGGAACATTCGGAGTGAGCGCCCCTTTTCCGGCAGGAGGCATTGTCTTGTCGATTCGTCCAGCAAAGCCCGAGCGCTACTGGCCACGCCCCTTTATGTGAGGCTAAGACAGACGTTCAGGATTCACCTGCATCGGTCGTATACAGTCTAGTCGCACGAGAGAACTGTGCAGTTGCAGATGTAGTAATGAATTTGTAAGTTTTCTATCTAATGGTAAAGCAACAGTGAGTGGTTAGTTGCTTGGTTGATGCAGGGAGAGGAGACCAAACAGCGAGGTCATCGGTCCCATTGGATTAGTGAAGGATAGAGAAGGAAGTCGGCCGTGCCCTTTCAAAGGAACCGTCCCGGCATTTGCCTAAAGCCATTTAGGAAAATCACAGAAAACCTCAACCAGGACGGTCGGACGCGGGTTTGAACAGTCGTCCTCCCGAATGCGAGTGCAGTGTGCTAAACACTGTGGCACCTCACTCGGTAACAGGGAGCTATTAATCAGTTATTCGCGAAGGGCGTGCGTGAAGACTTACGAAGTTGTCACGTCAGTGTCGTCGATTCTTAGTAGCATCCGTTTGTGCGCTGTGTTATTATTTGAAAAATTATTAAGGATACTGTGAACTGTTATAGCTTTATAGTTTAATCTGGAAAATCATCAAAGCAACGGAAAACAAACTAAATTTAGCGACTAATATGTTAGGTAATGTTTTATGAAAACAGTAAATGAAGTAAATGCTATGAACTTATCCTTTCAAAGCAATCTTTTTCACTTAAAATTAAACTTCAAAATTCGTTTAGAAAAACGGACGTTTTTTGTTTCCGGCAACTGCCAGGTTTCGCACGAAGCGTGCTGTCTGTTAAACAACCCTTCCCCTTGACTGATTCTCGTAAAGGAAACTGTAGGTTAATAATCATAAAAATATACCGGGAGCAAGGCTACAAAACATGTAACAAAAGTAAATAAAGCACCTATGTCAGTTCACAACTCAGTATTTTATACTGTTACAATGTTTTCCACATGAATATTATATATATATATATATATATATATATATATATATATATATATACACAAAACAAACGGAATGCTGACTCAGTTCATTACACAAGCAGATGGAAATTTGTGATACGCGAAATGGAAACCAAACATTGTCGCTGTGGTCCTGGTGAGTTCACAGGTATGTACACTCATGCTCATAAATTAAGGATAATTGCAGAATGTGGTGCCACGCAACGTGGTACTACACAAAACTGGCGCTAATACCATAGGCACATAGGGAACACACACGACATCTGTAAGTCAACGGTATTGGTGATAAGGCGACAAAACCGTCCCAAAATACATGTGCTACAAAACGCAACTATTTCCTGCGCATGTACCCCGACATCAATATGGGATATGATCATGCATACGTACGCAGGCTCCACAATGGGTTGGCATACTCTGGATCAGGCGGTCGAGCAGCTGCTGGGGTATAGCCTCCCATTCTTGCACCAGTGCCTGTCGGAGCTCCTGAAGTGTCCTAGGGGTTTGAAGACATGCAGCGGGTTTTAGGTCTGGAGAACAGGCAGGCCACTCCATTCGCCTGATATATTCTGTTTCAAGGTACTCCTCCACGATGGCAGCTGGGGGGGGGGGGGGGCGTGCGTTATCATCCATCCATCAGGAGGAAGGTGGTGGGACCAACTGCACCCCTGAAAAGGTAGACATACTGGTGCAAAATGACGTCCCGATACACCTGACCTGTTACAGTTCCTTTGTCAAAGATATGCAGGGGTGTACGGTCACCAATCATAATCCCACCCCACACCATCAAACCACGACCTCCGTACAGGGCCCTTTGAAGGACATTAAGGGGTTGGTATCTGGTTCATGCCAAATGAAAGCCGGTGAGAATCACTGTTCAGACTATACCTGGACTCGTCCATGAACATAATCTGGGACCAATGCCAATGACCATGTACTGCGTTCTTGACACCAGGCTTTACGGGCTCTCCTGTGACCTGGGGTCAGTGGAATGTATCTTGCAGGTCTCTAGGAATAAACCATGTCCGTTCAGTCGTCTGTAGACTGTGTCTGGAGATAACTGCTCCAGTGGCTGCAGTAAGGTCCCGAGCAAGGCTACCTGCAGTACACCGTAGCCATGTGCGGGCACTGATGGTGATATATCGGTCTTCCTATAGTGTTTCACATTGTGGACGTCCCGTACTGTAGCACCTGGACACGTTTCCAGTCTGCTGGAATCGTTGCCATAATCTTCAGATCACACTTCGTGGCACACGGAGGGCCCGTGCTACGTCCTGCAGTGTTGGACCAGCCTCCAGTCAACCTAGTATTCGACCCGTCATAACGTCATTAATGTGTGTTCTTTGAGTCATTTTCAACACACGGTCACCATTAGCACGTCTGAAAACGTCTGCACACTTACTCGCTGCACCGTATTCGGACATGCACCGACACACCTCTGCGTATGCGAACTGCTGCCAGCGCCACCGTGCGACGACCGCAGGTCAAATGCATCAAATGGTCATACTCCGAGGTGATTTAAACCAGCAAACCGCCCACCATAGCGTTGTTTCACCATGTATCACCATTATCTTTAATTTATGAGCATGAGTGTATAATGTGTATTGTGCATTCAATGAACGAAGCTAACAAATGAGTGGACAGTGTAGCATTAGCCTTTCACATTATGAAATAACCTATTTTAAAGAATACGTAAGCTGAACTGTCTTGAAAACTATGGATGAATCGAACGAGAATTTCGTTTTCTTTAACAACCTTGTATTCGGATGGATGCAGGCTCTAATTGCAGTTCGGTCATCCTTATTTAAGTTCTCCGTGGTTTCCCTCAATAATTTCATCAAGATTGTCCTTGCTATAAGGTCACAGTCTCGTCAAACTACTGTTGAGTATGTGAATGTCTACACATGTGTGTTGAAGTTCTTGTTTCTCCTTGACCATGTCCAGCAGCCTTGTAAAAGTGATCGACGGACGAATGAAACTACTTTTAGTACACATATTGCTACCACTAATTTTATATTTCGACGTAGTAGGATCCGTGGCAGAGTGTATTATCAAATCTATAGCATAGTAAACGTTATTTTCCAGTATGTCTTCTGTTATTTTCAGGTTGTCTGTTTTTCAGCAGACAGTTTCCATGCAAGAAGTTTTCTAGTCTTTTGCATCAACACAGCTTTCTATATCCTGAAGATGTAACGACACTTTTGTTCACTAAAACGTGTTAGTTCCTTGTCAAAAAGCCTCATTAAGAAATAGTACAGCTATTAAGTCACCTGAACAATTTTTAATAATTTTTCGTTGAACTACCTAATTTTAATTAGCGCCTCCAAAATAGTCTCACCTTTACAGAACCTGAGATGAAACGCACCGCTTCTCTTATGATATTCCCTATCTCATCTATCAGACCCACATGGGACCCGGTGGTACAGTGGACCCATCGCACGTTCGAGTCCTGTGTGTGTGTGTGTGTGTGTGTGTGTCATCTAACGTCCGCTACGATGAAATACAACGTACAGTTACGAACAAAATGCGAGAAAGTGGTAAAGCACACACCTAGAAACAGAGGATTCGCCTGATACAATCCCGGCGGTTCGGGGAAATTTTCAGTCTATTCTTAATTTAACATTGACCTGTGAAAGATTTGAGGAGCCGCCAGGAAAAGACACGTCGTTCGGATTCCACGTTAAACTATAGATTTCCTTTACCCGGTTGGAAAACTTGCGAAATTAGGGGCACCCTAAGTTGGCGAAGTGGAGTCCAGTTGAAAGACTTGGGCACGGTCTTGGAGCCACACACAATTAATACTACTGTTATCAATCCTTTGTGTTAAGGTACCCATCCTGAGTGCAATTTTTAAGAATGGATTGACGATTTTGTAACCGAATTTGGTTTTGTTTACGGTCATTTATCACCAATTTTGAAATCGAACTCAAAAGGCCTTTCCGCAATATCTTACATTTACACAAGCTGCAGCATGGTTGCGAATCGAACAGTGATCCAAAAACTGTAGAATGAATTTTTTTTCATCTATGATAACGAAATTTAGGTCCTCAGACTAGCGGCTTCATGCAGCAGTTACAATCCTCAGATCTGCAGTAAAACATGGAAAAAAAAATCACAAATACAACTAGTGGCTTGTCTACAGTCTAACTACTGTGTGTTTTAATTTATTGCATTTTCTTACTGTTATGACGCATATCTGGTAAACCTACAACAGGCACTACCGATATTACTATTCTTTTTAATTCCATATCGCGCAGTTACATGATTGAAGAATGTGTGCACGCCTACAGTAGCGACATCTGGTGAGCTTGCGACAATTTGTGCCTACTGTACGGCAGTTTATTTTGAACAGTAGCGCTGTTAACAAAATGACTAACATATATGATGTTTCATGTATGTGTGAGGATGCTGAGCTGATTTTGTGTTAATCTTTCGACGATGTCACTAAGGCTCTATTAAATTAGGACATGTTTTTAAAACACGTACGCCTCGTCATATTTAAAGCGCATAACTTTCTCTTGTATGTCAGTAACACTTTTCATTATGGCCTATTTTATTGTTTTAAGCTGTAGACAGTCACCTAGTTGCGCTTTTTGCCATGTTTTGCTGCAGATCTGAAGATGGTTACTGCCGACCGATAAAGGTAGTTTCAGGAGCTGACTTTTGTGATCATAGACGGAAATAAAGAAATTTATTACAACTTACATTGAGAGTCAATTGCCTGTCCATAGATTAAGCGCCGATCTAAAGGTTAGTGATAGGTATATCCGAACGAAAGGTAACGGTTGAGTCGGTTGTTAAAAAACAATGAAGTCATTCGGGTGTAGTTTTACATATCGGTTGATTTATCGAATCATTCTTCTGAGTGAAACCAGTCTGTGGGGACAAACAGTACGAAAATAATCGAATCAGTCGGTTGGACTATTCGTTCATCCTTTGGAGTGAAATGAGTCTGCGGGAGCAAGCCAATGAAAACAGTCGATTCAGTCGGTTGTAGCTTTACGTATCCGCAGGCTTATTAGTGATTCATTTCTTTCGAAAGAAACCAGCCTGCAGAACTAACCGAATGGAAAACAGTCAATACAGTCCAGCGCATTCAGTTCTGAGCGGAGACGATCTATCGTCTAGATATTGTTACATCAATATTGTTGACTGCACTCTTAGGAACTGTCGTCACTGTTATTGGCGTCCGGTATTTAATATTCATGAAGTACCAATAAGTAGCTTCTACTATAGTTCGTCGTCGATGTTCATGAATATGCGTTTTCTTAATAGTGAACTTTCTGTCGGGATCAGAATGCAAAAACACCCAGTGGCGTGGGACTGGAAAAAATCGTATGACTGGATAAGAAGTGAGCAAAACTATAAATTATGTGTGATATGCAGTATTTGCAAGGATAATTCGTGCTTGGAAACTACATCAGTTAAAAAAACAAGGACAATCAACAAATAATGACCAATATTTCTCGCAAAAAAATGCTTCTAACAAGTGACATTATATGGTTAAAAAGAAGTGATGTCACCAAACAACTAAAAAGTTGTATGTTATCGCTTAAAGAGAGAAACAGACCTTCAATAAATTTAAATAAAGTAATTGTTTATCTACTCAAACATAATTTGTATCGTAGCACCGGTTACCAGCCTTTTAAACCCAACCAAAAAAACCATTTTAATGCATGAAGTACGAAAAATTTCTATTTAAGTAGATAAATACACAAATTCTAAAAGAGTATGTCATTTTGAGAAACATATTTTTTATTCGCCTCTCCGTGACATGAGATCTACATCTCCACACTTCTACATCTTCATCAGACTCCGCATGCCACCTAATGGGGTGCGGGGGAGGGTACATTTTGTACCACTAATTCCTCTCCCGAATAGCGCGTGGGAAGAATGATTGTCGGTAAGCCTCTGTATTGGCTCTAGTTTCTCGCATTTTCCCTTCATGGTCATTACACTTGTTGCCTGACTCTTCCCGTAAAGTGCTCTCTTGTCTACCAGTGGAGTTTGAGCATCTCCGTAACTCTCTCGTGCCGACTAAACGTGCCGTTTGATCTCTCTCTCTCTCTCTCTCTCTCTCTCTCTCTCTCCCCCCCCCTATCAGAACTATCTGGTAGGGATCCCAGATAGATGACCAGTACTCAAGAATCGGTCGAACAAGAGCCTTATAAGCCACTTCCTTCGTGGATGAGTTACATTTCCGTAAGATTCTTCGTATGAAAGTGTGTGAGCGCTCAGCACGAAACAGAAGTGGAAATCGTAGTAACAGTCATGAGACAGAGTACCCAACATCTCAGATCGTGTCTGACACACCTTAGATGACGATCACGACCGTTGAGGGCGGCCAAAACGGGCGCGGACGGCAGGCTGAACATCCGCGACTGGAGAGGTCCATTGAAGCCGAGTGTGGCGGGCGCGGACCACAGACGGAACACACTACTCGGCGTGGACCGATTAGGGAACGCCCAGCTCCTTCCAGAAAAATACTGGACTCGATCGACCCAAGGGCCAGTCTCAGGTAGCACCTGAAGAAAACAGCGAGGCACGCTGTTTAAGTATCGTGCGAGAACGACGCGAACATCCGGCTAGATTCCCGAATATCCAAGATGTCAACAGATCGCCGGGAAAGCATGAAGAATTACATCAGTTATTTTACCGCCAACTGCTATTTTAGTATCTCGTTACCTAATCTAATTCCTCAGCACCACCTGATTTAATTCCCTTACATTTTATTACCCATGTTTTGCTTTCGATTATGCTCATCTTATATCCTCCTTTCAAGACACTGTCCAATCCATTTAACTGATATTCCAAGTCCTTTGTTGTCTCTGACAGAATTACAATGTGATCGGTCAAGTCAAAATTTTTACCTCTTCCCCCTGAACTTAATTCCTACTCTAAACTTTTCTTTGGTTTCCTTCATTGCTTACTCATTGTGCAAACTGGATAACATCGGGATAGGCTACAGTCCTGTCTATAACTTCCGGCTGGCTTCTATACGAGTTGTAAATAGCTTTTAGCTCCCTGTATTTTACCCCTACTATCTTCAGAATTTTAAGGAGTGTGTTCCAATAAGCTTTCTCTAAGTCCACAAATGCTACAAACGTAGGTTTGTCTTTCCTTATCATACCTGCTAAGAGAAGTCGTAGCGTCAGTGTTGCCTCGCTTGCTTCTACATTTCCCTGGAATCCAAACGGATCTTCCCCGTGGTCGGCTTCTACCAGTTGTTCCATTCTTCTGTAAAGAATTCTTGTTAGTATTTTGCAACCATGACTTATTAAAATGATAGTTCGGTAATATATACACCTGCCAGCACTTGCTTTCTTTGAAATTGGAATTATTACATTCTTCAAGTCTGTGGGTATTTCGCCTGTCTCATCCATCTTGCACACTAGGTGGGATAGTTTTCTCATGCTGGCTCTCCCAGAGATATCAGTAGTTTTGGCGATGTGTTCTACTCCATGGCGTTGTTTCGACTTAGGTCTTCAAGTGCTCTGTCAATTTCTTCTTGCAGTGTCTTATTTCCCATCCTATCTTCATCTATGTCCGCTTCTCTTTTATAATATTGTTTTCAATTTCATTTCTTTTGTATACACCCCCTATTTATTCCTTCCGTCTTCAAGCTTCCCTTTCTTTGCTATTTACTGGTTTTCGATCTGAACTGCTCCTCTTTCCTCCAAAGTTCTCTTTAGCATCTGCCTTTCCCCTAGTGATATTTGCTTCTATAACCTTACATTTGACCTCAGGTCATTCCTGCTCAGCCATTTTGCACTGCCTTTCAGTCTCATTTTTAGACTATTCCCTTTCGCTTACTTCATTTTCTGAATTTTTACAGTTTCTCCTTTTATTAATTAAATTCAATATCTGTAGTGATATCTAAGTGCTTTGTCTGTTTACGTATTTGATCCTCTGCCGCCTTCACTATTTCGTCTCTCAATGCTACCCATTCGTATTCTATAGTATTGCTTTCCCCTGCTGTAGCAACACACATGCTCTTGTGAAATGTAATACGAGCATAAGACGACGCAACTAACTATATTAAGTAGGGTAGATGTGTTAGCATGTTTCCACAAATAGGTCATTAGCAGCTGCAGAACTCAGCCTCCCCCTTTCAAAGCGAGACAGTCTTCCTTTTTATAACGTTCTCCCAAATGTCTTGACTTTTACTAAATATTAATGCTTAGTTCTGATCTAAAGACGTTTAGTATACTTAGATTTTTTTATTCTGCATAATTTTATCAAATACATTCTGAGGTATCGATAGTTCCGATGCCACAGCGTAGGGGCACGCTCGTAGGTTGTCACTACGAGAGCGGACGAACTACGCTAACCACAGCACCCGCTGACCGACGCTGTGGAGCTCAACGAACGCCGCTCTGCTTTCTGCCCAGTTGATCAAGAGCAGACGACCAGGCAACTTAGCTTCTACTTCATAGGGGTCTAGCCATTACAGACTTTGCCTTTATTACTTCAATGATAGTTTGTCCAACTTCTAGTAACTATTAGCTTTGATACATGAACAGCTTCGCACCTCCATGCTCATCAAGCCCAAGTGTATGTCTTTGACTAATATTCTCTATTAAATGTGCTTTTACTTTACATGCAGTACCGAAGTGCTTTACCTCTCCTGCTTCTACTCGCTTCCTTCATTCGGCCTATTCTGCGGATCACAGGAGCAGACCCACGCGCCGCCTTTCACACAGGTGTCCAAAATTAAACCACCAAACTGCTATTTCCGAGTCGTATGTCTAATTCACGATATAATCATAGAAACTGTCAACAGATGATGTTACGATCGTGTTCTGCACGGAAGATGGCATTCCGATCAACGGCCAACCACATCAGCAATGACGTCAGGGCGCTTATCAAGCGGGGTAGTATCCGCGGGGTCGTCCCACATCCACAATTGCTGGGTACGCCGTCACAGAAGGTGCAGTACGGCACAGAGATGACGCCTACAGACTCTCTGCTGGTGAGGACCATAGGAACAATGGAAGCAGGAGAGTCGCAAACCGGTGTGGCCCGATGGCTTACTGTGAATCGTCCTGTCGTTTCACGGATGAGGCGACAGTTTACAGAGACCGAAACCGTATCTCTGAGACCAGGAGAGACCGAAACCGTATCTCTGAGACCAGGAGAGACCGAAACCGTATCTCTGAGACCAGGAGAGACCGAAACCGTATCTCTGAGACCAGGAGAGACCGAAACCGTATCTCTGAGACCAGGGGAGACCGAAACCGTATCTCTGAGACCAGGGGAGACCGAAACCGTATCTCTGAGACCAGGGGAGACCGAAACCGTATCTCTGAGACCAGGGGAGACCGAAACCGTATCTCTGAGACCAGGGGAGACCGAAACCGTATCTCTGAGACCAGGGGAGACCGAAACCGTATCTCTGAGACCAGGGGAGACCGAAACCGTATCTCTGAGACCAGGGGAGACCGAAACCGTATCTCTGAGACCAGGGGAGACCGAAACCGTATCTCTGAGACCAGGGGAGACCGAAACCGTATCTCTGAGACCAGGGGAGACCGAAACCGTATCTCTGAGACCAGGGGAGACCGAAACCGTATCTCTGAGACCAGGGGAGACCGAAACCGTATCTCTGAGACCAGGGGAGACCGAAACCGTATCTCTGAGACCAGGGGAGACCGAAACCGTATCTCTGAGACCAGGGGAGACCGAAACCGTATCTCTGAGACCAGGGGAGACCGAAACCGTATCTCTGAGACCAGGGGAGACCGAAACCGTATCTCTGAGACCAGGGGAGACCGAAACCGTATCTCTGAGACCAGGGGAGACCGAAACCGTATCTCTGAGACCAGGGGAGACCGAAACCGTATCTCTGAGACCAGGGGAGACCGAAACCGTATCTCTGAGACCAGGGGAGACCGAAACCGTATCTCTGAGACCAGGGGAGACCGAAACCGTATCTCTGAGACCAGGGGAGACCGAAACCGTATCTCTGAGACCAGGGGAGACCGAAACCGTATCTCTGAGACCAGGGGAGACCGAAACCGTATCTCTGAGACCAGGGGAGACCGAAACCGTATCTCTGAGACCAGGGGAGACCGAAACCGTATCTCTGAGACCAGGGGAGACCGAAACCGTATCTCTGAGACCAGGGGAGACCGAAACCGTATCTCTGAGACCAGGGGAGACCGAAACCGTATCTCTGAGACCAGGGGAGACCGAAACCGTATCTCTGAGACCAGGGGAGACCGAAACCGTATCTCTGAGACCAGGGGAGACCGAAACCGTATCTCTGAGACCAGGGGAGACCGAAACCGTATCTCTGAGACCAGGGGAGACCGAAACCGTATCTCTGAGACCAGGGGAGACCGAAACCGTATCTCTGAGACCAGGGGAGACCGAAACCGTATCTCTGAGACCAGGGGAGACCGAAACCGTATCTCTGAGACCAGGGGAGACCGAAACCGTATCTCTGAGACCAGGGGAGACCGAAACCGTATCTCTGAGACCAGGGGAGACCGAAACCGTATCTCTGAGACCAGGGGAGACCGAAACCGTATCTCTGAGACCAGGGGAGACCGAAACCGTATCTCTGAGACCAGGGGAGACCGAAACCGTATCTCTGAGACCAGGGGAGACCGAAACCGTATCTCTGAGACCAGGGGAGACCGAAACCGTATCTCTGAGACCAGGGGAGACCGAAACCGTATCTCTGAGACCAGGGGAGACCGAAACCGTATCTCTGAGACCAGGGGAGACCGAAACCGTATCTCTGAGACCAGGGGAGACCGAAACCGTATCTCTGAGACCAGGGGAGACCGAAACCGTATCTCTGAGACCAGGGGAGACCGAAACCGTATCTCTGAGACCAGGGGAGACCGAAACCGTATCTCTGAGACCAGGGGAGACCGAAACCGTATCTCTGAGACCAGGAGAGACCGAAACCGTATCTCTGAGACCAGGAGAGACCGAAACCGTATCTCTGAGACCAGGAGAGACCGAAACTGTATCTCTGAGACCAGGAGAGACCGAAACTGTATCTCTGAGACCAGGAGAGACCGAAACTGTATCTCTGAGACCAGGAGAGACCGAAACTGTATCTCTGAGACCAGGAGAGACCGAAACTGTATCTCTGAGACCAGGAGAGACCGAAACTGTATCTCTGAGACCAGGACAGGACCGACCACATTGTGACATCAGAAAGGGGACAGTTATTTTGCTGTAAGGGCTCGACGGTTTTGCCTTACTACTGAACTGAAACTTGCATCTGGCCTCGCATCATCGCCTGACCGTGTTTTATCGAGACAAACGGCATACAGAAGGCTTCAGCAGAGTAGCCTTTACTGTTGGAGACCTACTGTCTATCTCTGGCGTGTCTTCGCAGAAGGGAAGGTCTACAGTGGAGCTGCCAACCTACCACCTGGACGGTCGAACGGTGAGCCAATGTTCTTTTTACAGATGGGTCCCGATTTGGTCTGAAGAGTGATTCACGACGGATTCGCATCTCGAGGGCACGTGAAACAAGATTTCGGGACCCAAACATTGTGGAAGAGGATCTATACCGAGAAGGATCGCTAATGGTGTTGGCAGAGATTATGTTGACAAGTGTAACATATCTTCATGAAATTGTTCAGGTAAATCGGCAAGATTTAACTGCTGTCAGGTACCGTGAGGAGATCTTGGGATCTCATGCGCGGTTTTTGCGAGGTGCTTTGGGCCCAGACTTCGTATTGATGGACGATAATACTCGACCTTATAGAGCGTGGGTGGTTGATGTTTTCTTGGAAACAGAAGATACTGCACGCATGGCGTCTTCCCTTCTCTCTCCCGACTTTAATCCCATAGAGCATGTCTGGGACTGGCTGCATCACGTCGGCATCCACCAATCACTCTCCAGGACTTGTGAGCAGCTCTGCAGGAAGACTGGGCGGACGTTATTGCCTAACATGAGACTGATGACATCATTCACAGCACGTCCCGCTGTTGTCAGGCCTTTATTGGTGCCGGAGGTGGTTACACTCCATACGCAGCACAATAACCAGTTGTCAGAATGTGTGTGTGTGTGCAAATCCGTTAAGTTCGAAAAAAAAAGAACATTTTTGTCTACCATTGTGCATGTTGCAGTTGACTACGTTCTGTACTCTTTACTGTATCTATACTTTACTATCACCTATTTATACTGTTTTGTGGCAAAATAAAAGCAAATAAGGAATTAAAGTAAATATAACTGTATAATGTTAGTTATAATAAAAGTTTATCATTACTTCTTTTTAACGAAGTCCCGTACACAACTGTAATCTGCCAGCATCTTGTGGCAGTTGCCTTTTTTTAGATTTTCTACGTAGTGTTCACAACCAAGTGGTGGTACTGCCGATGCTTTCCTGTCGTTACGGCAATGTTCCTCGTGGGCTTCTGGAGAATGGAAAATTCCACTATGAAAACGAAGACTGATTTCGTAAACAAATATCTTGCGAAACACATAACGCTCACTTCGTCCATGACATCCACAGTGCTGTAGAAAAAAGGCGCTCAGGTTGATATGGCGCTTCCCGATTCCTGGAAGTTATTCGATACGGTTTCCCACTGTCGTTTAGTGAACAAAATACCTGCTTACCGGATATCGGACCAGAAGTTTGACTGGAGTGAGGATATTATGAGAGACAGAACTCCACACGTCATTCGTAAAGGGATGAAGTCGATAGATGGAGGGAAATTTCTAGAGTACCTCAAGGGAATGTTGTTGGGCCATTTGTGTTTAGAGGATACCGTTACAAGCTCTGTGAAGCTTTTTGCAAACGAAACTTGTTTATAGGAAGGTAGCAACTCCAGAAGACTGTAAAAAATAGAGGAAGACACGCGGAAGATCGATGATTGTTACAGGGACTAGCAGGTGACACTGAACCTAAATAAATGTAACCTAGTACTTGCAGACAAGAGTTCCGATCCTGTTGGGATATACTTGGGGTGAAAAGTCAGTGGAAACAGCAACAGCCGTAAAATACCTAGGACTAACCTCCAGTTGCGACCTAAAGTGGAAGCATCACCTAAAACTAATGGTCTGAAAAGCTGATGCTTGGCTGCCATACAATGAAGGAATCTAAAGGAAATGCAATTCATGCATGGGAGAAGTAGATTGCAAAATATTTGTTCGATCGATTCTTGTGTACTGCTAATCGGTCAATAATCCTTACCGAGAAGTATTAACGGAAGAGAAAGGGAACATACAGCAAAGACGGGCACGTTTCATCTCTCAAATGTTTAGTAAGTACGAGAGAGTTAAGCGGGGTTTACACGTACAACTGATGTGACTCAAGTTCTTATGGCTTTCTGTAGTTGCACTGTGAGTTCCCGTTCACACAGGACAGCGTAAGTACTACGTAGTGGCACAGCTTTCAACATGACATCAACTGAAATCATATGGGCGGGTGTTAATGTTATAGAGCAGGTTATGGCATTGGAGCTGTGACAGGGATTACATACAAGGAAGAAGAAACCCAAATATTAGATCCGAAAATAGATTTCGCGGTAACACTAAGATGAAAATGCTGTCTGCTATGGCAAACTAACCAACATCTGGTTTGCAAGTATCATCTACAGACATACCACTCCTCCAAGATTTTAGAATTTTATATTCGTTGAGGAAGGCATTTTGAGCAACTAATAACTGTGGGAGAATACTCGTGTTTCAAAGTACAGCCACCAGGAAGGAAAGTGGCGGAACAAACTACAATCAAGCTGAACTTTGTGTGGGGTGAGAGAAGTTGCGTCTCTTAAGTTGCGCCACTGAAAACAAAGTTCATACATGCAACTCAGTATGCCACTAGCTGTGGTGACACTTTTGCTTCGTGTGTGACCCCGGCTTTACGGAGATGCTCAAAAAACTCTAGTATCAGAGAGGCGCTGTGCATCACGGAGAAAGTTACCTCTAAAATTCCAAACGCGTACGTTCGAAGAATAATTGAGCAACATATCGCTTCCTCATACACAGGGGATAGGTAAAATAATGTGAATGCGAATTGTTTATTGGTAAGGGGTTTTAACCCCATTTGTCCATAATATAGCTGCGATTCTTCTTGGAATACTGGCATACAACGATTGTATAGTTTCCAGTGGAACGTTATGTCACTCTTCGACCAGAACCTCTTCTAACTTCTGTAGTGACAAGGAAGGCAGAAATCTGCTCCGGAGTCTGCATTCCGATACCGCCCAAAGGGATCGATAATGTTAAAATCCGGGGATTGTGCTGGCCAGGGAAGACGCTGCAGTTCAGTTGCATGCTCCTCACACCATGATTGTAGTGTCCTGGCTGTGTGACAGGGTGCATTATCGTCCTGAATTATAGCATCATCGTTGGGGAACAACATTTAAATCTTGGGGTGTACCTCATCATCTAAAATGTTCACATAATCATTGGCTGTGACACGGCCTTTGAGAGTAATGATGGAACCAGCAGAATACCATGATATGGCTGCCCACACCGTCACACTTCCACTTTCACGCTTAACCGTTGGAATCAAGCAATCAGGATAGTAGGCTTTTTTTGGCGATCTCCAGACGTAATCACGGCCCGATGTTGGAAATAACGAAAACGTTGAGTTGTCGGACCATATGACGTGTTTCCACTGATCAGCCGTCCAGAATTTATGCTCCTGACACCATATTTTATACTTCGTTGTCGTCACTAATGGTTTCGGTATAGCAGCTCGTCCATGAATATTCGCTTTATGCAGTTCTCTGCGGACATTATCGATAGATGCGGGGTATCTAAGGTGGCTATTGAGCTCTGTAGTCACTTTAGCCGCCATAGTTTTGTGTTGTTTTGACACAATTCGTGTTAACGTACGACGATCTCTGTCATTTAGTTTTGATTTGCGTCCACTATTACGTTTACACGATGATTTCTTTCCATGTTTATTGTAGGCTGTCATGTCTGTTGAAACAGTTGCTCTTTAAACATTCAAGAAATTGGCTGTCTTTGTTACTGGCGCCCCAACTAATCGGGCCCCCACAATCTGCCCTCTTTGGAATTCGGTTATATCTTTCATCGCACATCGACCTCGGCCTCTGAATGCAAATGCGAAGTGTGCACTACTCGAAAACAATCTGCAGTGAAGCCTAGTCCGTACTGAACACGTACTGTCCAGCGCGACATACCCTTACCTGCGTTGTTGACCGTCGAACACAACCATCCGATTACTATTACTGTCCACATTACTTTGCCTATCCCCTGTATGTCTCGTGAAGTAGCCATGAAAAAAAAAAAAATCAGAAATTACAGCTCTTACTAGGTATATCGATAGTCGTTCTTATCAAGCACCATTCGTAAATGAGGCGAAAGACAGGAAATGAGTGTGGAACCAGAGTACCATTCGTCAGTTACCGTAATGTAACTTGCGGGGTATAGATGTGGATGTGATGAAAGATATCATAATTAGAAAGCCGAAGAAACAACGAAGGGATATTTCCGCATGTAATTACGGCGGGTAAAACTTCGAAAGGTAATTAGTCCCACTCGCAGAGACGGCGGTGGACTCTGTTGACGGCCCGATTGCGAGAGGCGACCAGGAAAAGCGTTCCGGAAGATAACGGTAGCGATCAGCTGTTTGGCGTCAGCAGAGAGGTAGCTGACGTGGGAGCGGAAAAGAAGCGGCATTTCCTGGAACGCGACTAATCCCGCTATGGCGGCATTTGCATACTACTGCCTTCTGTTCCCTGCTGAGCTAGTCAGGGTTAATTTACGCCCTCTCCGGCGCCCACTGTACCACGTGCGATTTCACACCATTCAGTCTACACCAAGGTAGGCGTGCTGAAGGCAGCAGTCAGAAATCAGGACTATTAAATACCAGGAATATTAAACACCTCATTTAAAAACGTATTCACTAATGAGGATATAGACGAAACAAATTTTATCCTCTACACGAACTCTCAAACGAGAGGTATCGATTATAACACAGCGGGTATTGAAAAACAATTAGGGCTCCTTAAGGACACAGAGAACGTCTGATTAAAAAAAAAGTCTTATAACGTTATCAAATTCTATAGTCTTTCCTGATTACAGTGGGATTAGCATGAAAAATGACGGCTATATATTAAATTTCGGAGTGCACGCTCCCACACTCCCTTAATTTCAATTAAGAAAACCATTAGTATTTAGTAAACCAACAGTTAAATTTTTGTTTGGGATGTATTGTATATGTTGGAAACACTGTTGATTTATGACATCTGTAAACGATGATCTTTGACCCTTTTTAGTTTTCCCCAAGGTTAGTTTTTCCTTGTTGACATTTATGTCTTACTGAATGTTTGTTGCTTGTGTGCTACAGATAGTTGTGAGCGCAGATATTAAGTGTTTAGTAATGTGTTTCAATGATGAAGTGATAGCTAGATTCGAAGTGTTGAGAAATCTGAGCATAAGATGTGGCTCTGATACGAAAGACCAATTGCTTACCAACAATAGACAACGGATGCAGGAAGCTGAAAACTTAGGTCTTGAAATCATCAAAGAAGAAAGAAATTCTATAACGGATGCCAAGAGGAAGCTTGAAGATGAAGAAATGCAGCAGAATGAAGACTGTGCTTCAGGAGCGTTATGAGGGGCAATTTACAGTTTAATATGATGTGTCTTCATTCGCAGTTTCCTATAAGTCGTATTTTTCAGAATTTAGGTATACCTGCAGGGAGTGAACAAAAATACGGAAATACCAAACACACATTACGTTACAGTGCCTAATACGGTATAGGAAAGCCTTTGGCATTCGAAAATAGCTTCTGATCCTATATATACAGTGGCAAGTTCAGGCAACGACGACGAAGGTGGTAGTGATCACGGCCACTCTTCTCCAAAGTAGGCATAGCAACATTGAGCTTCAATGATACGGAGAACCGTGATGGCAGTGGAGATGTGACAGTTATCCCTCGTGCTTACAAAACCGGTCCTGGGCGATGCGAGCTGGTGAATAGGAGGCCCTGTCATCTTTGAACATAATATCGCTATTGGGGAACAAATATTGTTCCATGGGATGAAGCCGATCAGCTAAAATCTGCACATTGTCCTTGGCAGTAATTCGACCCTGCAGAGTAGCCGTGGGGCCCTTGGAATACCACGGTATGGCTTCCCAAACAGCCACCGAACACCCGTCATGTTTCACTCTTGGGACGCAAACTCAGCCAGAAGCTGGAAACATTGTGAAAGAAGACTCACGAGACCAGATGCCTTTCCTCCTTTTCTCCGCGGTGCAGGTTTCATTGCTTCGGCACCAAGTTTTCCCATTACAGTATTTGCATCACAGATAAGTGGTTTTACAATTCCAGCTATTCCTGCAGTTGCCTGGTTATGGAGGTCTGTTTATGCAGTTTTAGCGCTGACAGGAAGCGCGAGTGCGATATTCAGTTCTGCAGTGACTTCCGCAGCTGTCATTTTTTTGTCACAATCCTCTACAATGACCGTCAACTCTCACTTTCGTCCGCGTCGTGACATAGCGGATGATACTTTCCCCGCTTTGTCTGTACGCATTATACGTAAATCTTCGACATGTTGCCTCTTGAAACGACAAACACTTTGAATTACCGAACAAAGACACTTACCACATGATCAGAGACCAAAACACCTTTAGAATTATCGATAGTCTCGCCAGCGAGGTCTCATCAAAAGTCCTGCGAGAATACAGGAGAGAGAACTAGTAATTGGTAGGAGATAGCATGATATTCCTCGCACCTATCCCATTCTGGTGGGGCGCCGATTGGCCGATCGCCGTGACGGTCGGAAACAGCCGCGTCCTGGAACGGGGGGAAGGTGCGGCACCCACCGGACTTGACTATGCACACCAATTATGACCAGTAGTAGTTAGCTGTTGAAGTAGGATGCAGATTTTTTGCAATATCTCTAGTAGTACCTGCAGCGATTCCAAGTTAACGGCCAGCACGGTGCCAGGGGCACGACCACTGGGATTACCTCGTTGGGCATGGACAGATAAAGTAGGTTTATACATCCATCGTCCGCCAGCTTAGCTGGGTGGGAACGTACTTGCCTCCCATGCAAGCTGGCCCGGGTTCGATTCCCGGCCGGGTTGGAGGTTTTCTCGCTCGTGGACGGGGTATTGCGTTGTCGTCATCGTTTCATCCTCATCACAGCCGCGCAAGTCGCCCAGTGTGGCATCGAATGAAATAAGACTTCCACGTGGCGGCCGAACTCCCCCGGATGGGGCCTCCCGCCGAACGACGCCATACGCTCATTTCCATTTTTTATACACTACTGGTCATTAAAATTACTACACCAAGAAGAAATGCAGACGATAAACGGGCATTCATTGGACAAATATTTTATACTGGAACTGACATGTGATGACATTTTCACGCAGTTTGGGTGCATAGATCCTAAGAAATCAGTACCCAGAACAACCACCTCTGGCCGTAATAACGGCCTTGATACGCCTGAGCATTGAGTCAAACAGAGCTTGGATGGCGTGTACAGGTACAGCAGCCCATACAGCTTCAACACGATACCACAGTTCATCAAGAGTAGTGACTGGCGTATTGGAAAGAGCCAGTTGCTTGGCCACCATTGACCAGGCTTTTTCAATTGGTGAGAGATCTGGAAAATGTGCTACCAGGGCAGCTGTCGAACATTCTCTGTATCCCGAAAGGCCTGTACAGGACCTCCAACATTGGGTAGTGCATTATCCTGCTGAAATCTAGGGTTTTGCAGGGATCGAATGAAGGGTAGAGTCACGGGTCGTAACACATCTGAAATGTAACGTCCACTGTTCAAAGTGCCGTCAATGCGAACAAGAGTTGACCGAGACGTGTAACCAATGGCACCCCATACCATCACGCTGGGTGATATGCTAGTATGGCGATGACGAATACACGCTTCCAATGTGCGTTCACCGCGATATCACCAAACACGGATGTGACCATCATGATGCTGTAAACAGAACCTGGACTCATCCGAAAAAATGACGTTTTGCCATTTGTGCAGCCAGGTTCGTCGTTGCGTCGCAGGTGCTCCTGTCTGTGATGCAGCGTCAAGGGTAATCACAGCCATGCTCTCCGAGCTGATAATCCATGCTGCTGCAAACGCCGTCGAACAGTTCGTGCAGATGTTTGTTGTCTTGCAAACGTCCCCATCTGCTGACTCAGGGATCGACACGTGGCTGCACGATCCATTACAGCCATGCGGATAAGATGCCTGTCATCTTGACTGCTAGTGATACGAGGCCGTTGGGATCCAGCACGGCGTTCCGTATTACCCTCCTGAACCCACCGATTCCATATTCTGCATAGTCATTGAGTGTCGACCAACGCGAGCAGCAATGTCGCGATACGAACAACCGCAATCGCGATAGGCTAAATCCGACCTTTGCCAAAGTCGGAGACGTGATGGTACGCATTTTTCCTCCTTACACGAGGCATCACAACAACGTTTCACTAGGCAGCGCCTGTCAACTGCTGTTTGTGTATGAGAAATCGGTTGGAAACGTTTCTCATGTCAGCACGTTGTAGGTATCGCCACCGGCGCCAACCTTGTGTGAATGCTCTGAAAAGCTAATCATTTGCATATCACAGTATCTTCTTCCCGTCGGTTAAATTTCGGGTCTGTAGCACGTCATCTTCGTGGTGTAGCAATTTTAATGGCCAGTCGTGTACATCCACTGGCACACCTGTAACGCTGCAGCAGTGTAGATTGGTAGGGCAGTTAGCATAGCAAACCAGTAGTAAAAATGTAGTTGCCGATAGAGCAGCTCATCCCCTGCAGAAAGTAGAAAATCTAACAGTAATGCGCTGCTAACAACTATTAAATATTACGACCCGCTAACGTATTAGGTGATGGGTTTATGATGTATTGATAGTATTGTTGAAATAAAGAATTTAAAAAAACACTTCGGCTCCAACTGTTACGGAAGCACCCACTATATGAGCACTAACAATTTGCCCACGCTGGATTCATTTAGCTCTGACATAATGCATTCATATCTACAAAGAACACTGTTCTGACCACGACTGACACTTGTAAAGTATTGAGGACATTGCAAAGGTGCCATTCGTGGTGAAGTATTAGGTCTGTAACTTTGCTTCCTGTGTGTTGCAATAGATGGCAGTAGCGGCAAGCGGTGGTACAGGTGGTAGGTCATTCATAACAGTCGTCTGATTAGCTCAGGCGACTGTATACATGACGTCATCAAAACATTAGGTGACTTGATTGCATCATAAAATAATTCTCGATTAAACATGTCAAACCGCGCGGGGCAGCCGCGCGGAGCAGCCACGCGGTGTGGGGCGCCTTGCCACGGTTCGCGAGGCTCCCCCCGTCGGAGGTAAATATGTCGACTTACGAGCTCAGTTCTCGTCATTTTCGAGAAGTTAATTTTTTGCTTGAACATTAGAAAATCTACAACTGACAAGGGGAGGCCACGACGTTGGGCTCACGGATTTACTTCAGACTTTGTACACCTCTAGTAGGCCATTAAAACAAGATACTGTGCAAGTAGTAAGGTGCACTACTCTGGCAGTTCCGAGAAGTTCTACGCGTCTGTTGCCCTGATGTATCTGTGCGTAGGCCGCGCGGGATTAGCCGAGCGGTCTCAGGCGCTGCAGTCCTGGACTGTGCGGCTAGTCCCGGCGGAGGTTCGAGTCCTAGCTCGGGCATGGGTGTGTGTGTTTGTCCTTAGGATAATTTAGGTTAAGTAGTGTGTAAGCTTAGGGCCTGTGACCTTAGCAGTTAAGTCCCATAAGATTTCACACACATTTTATTTTGATTTATCTGTGCGTAGGGGCCGGACACCAGAGTTCATTGTGGTCAAGTGGTTAGCGTTGAAGCTTTCGCAAGACCTGTATGAAGCGACGGTTCGACTCCCGCTCAGAGCTTCATTTTTGTGGTACCAAGTGTAAATTCTGTGATATTCAAAACAATTGCACCTACACTATGCGTTCTTGCTGCACGTCTCACCGCTACGCAGGTTAACTGCCAGCTGAGGCCTGCCTCCACGTCTGCAGCTTGAACTGTGGAGGTCAAAGTAGTTCCGCGTATCTTACCAGATTGCATGTATAAGGGATTTCGCAAATCACGGCAGGCATACATTTTCAGAAAATCTGTATCCCTTCCTTCATTTGCTTGTCGATAGTTATAAATGTTTGTTCTAATAATTAAATTGAATTAAAAATAGTAAGTATTCAAACAACATTAAATTCATTAAAACTTCACGCAAATACGCGTGATTTTTTTAAAATATACTACCTCTCAAATGTCAAATTAAATAATATGACTAGTGATGAAAAAATAGATTAAAAATTAAGTTTGAACTTGAGTCGAACCGTTACCTTTGACACGTTAGTGCTACAAAGCTTGAAAGCGTGACCACCGTGCTCTAGCAGCCAGAGGCTATGGACAATACATCGTTACATAATAGACGCGTGAAACTTCTCTTGCCATTATCTCTGAATAGTCACAAGAGTGCACCTTACTGCTCGCACTTTATGTTGGGTTAATAGCGGACTTAAGGTGTACAAAGTTGGAAGTAAATTGGTAATCCCAACGTCGTGGTCTCCCCTTGTGAGACTCAAAAATGCTGAGTAAGGCATATTGTGAGGCACCTATTAGGGAAAGAACGTGAATAGGATGGTTTCAGCGCTTCATGAACTGTAATTTTGACGTCGAAACCAGAATAAAGGAGAAGCATATTATTTATTGTACGCTGACGATGCTGCTATCTGCAGGAAAATATTTTCGTAGTACCGTTGTTAGGAACTGCGGAAAAACGTGGTCAAAATTTATGCCTGGTGTAATGAACGGCGGCTCTCTTCAAATCGGAGATTATATATATAAAACAAAGAGAAATAATCCGATATTTTCGGATTACAAGATTGATAGAGAACGTCTTGAGCACGTCAAATAAGTATTTATAGGTAATACCAAGAAA
Source organism: Schistocerca cancellata (assembly GCF_023864275.1). Lineage (NCBI taxonomy): Eukaryota > Metazoa > Arthropoda > Insecta > Orthoptera > Acrididae > Schistocerca > Schistocerca cancellata. Next base: position 267,746,516 of record NC_064627.1, read on the forward strand.
GGTATGACATGGACCGATCACGTAAAATCGGTATTAGGAAGGCATTGGATTTGTTGCAAAGGTACGGGGAAAATGGAATGCATGTGTGAAGGAAATTGCTGATTCGACTAATTTTAGAGTTTGAATCGTTATCATGTAGGCATAGCAGCAGACATAGAACGATTTCAGAGACTTACTGGCACGATTGTAACATGACGACGCAGCCCATACAGATATCTACACCTAAATCAATACACCGCAAACCACCGCATGGTGAGTGGCGGAGGGTATCCTGTACCAGCACTGGTTACTTCCTTTCCCGTTCCACTCGCAAATGGTGCGAGGGAAAACCGACTATCTATATGCCTCTTTTTTTTTTTGTTTGTGGTTTTAGGGCGCAAAACTTCTATGGTCATTAGCGCCCAGCCCGTGACTTAAGACAGTAAAAAACCGAAATTGAAAACCAGCAGCAATGGGAACAAACTCATAAAATTGGAGAAACTAAAAGTAGAAAGAATGCTTAAAAATCCACTACAGACAGGGGGTGGTTGTCCCCAAAAAAAAACTTCAAATGACTGACGTCATTTCACTGTCACTAATAAACTGGAGAACGCGGTCGGCTGAGCGCGTGTCATCTGCTAAAATCGACGATAGATCAGGCGATAGCTGTAGACGGGAGCGTAACGGATTAAAATAGGGGCATTCAATTAAAAGGTGTCTGACCGTCCACGGCTGAGAGCAGTGGGGACAGAGTGGAGGAGGATCACCGCTTAAAAGATGTCTATGGCTAAAAAGACAGTGCCCTATCCGGAGTCTAGCTAAAATTACCTCCTCCCGACGACGCGTTCGGGAGGAAGAGGTCCAAGCGCAAGGAAGGGCTTTCACTTCCCGCAATTTATTACGGGGAAGTGTTGACCAATGCGCATGCCATAAATGAGCAACTTGGCGACATAAACCGCTCCGTAGATCGGTGAAGGGAAGCGACTGAATAGCTGGCCGAGGAAGAGAGACTGCAACCTTGGCCGCCATATCGGCCGCCTCATTCCCACAGATACCAGCGTGTCCCGGTAGCCAGAGGAACGCCACCGAGACGCCCCCCAGGTGGAGCAAGCGCAGACAGTTCTGAATCCGGTGGACCAGAGGGTGCACAGGGTAAAGAGCTTGGAGACTGAGGAGAGAGCTGAGAGAATCGGAGCAGATAACGTACTGTATCCGCTGATGGCGGCGGATGTAGTGGACAGCCTGGAGAACAGCGTAAAGCTCCGCAGTATAAACCGAACACTGGTCGGGAAGTCGAAAGCGATTTGGGGTGTCGCCAACAATATAGGCACTCCCTACACCTAATGATGTTTTCGAGCCGTCGGTGTAAATAAATGTGGCGTCCGTCATTTGTGCACATAGAGCAGCAAATGCCCGACGATAAACAAGTGTAGGGGTACCATCCTTGGGAAATTGACAAAGGTCACGGAGCAGGCAGATCCGGGGACGGAGCCAAGGCGGTGCTGTACCCCAAGTTGTCAAGAAGGTTTTCGGAAAGCGGCAGGAAAGAGAATGGAGCAATTGACGGAAGCGGACTCCCGGGGGTAGTAGGGAGGAGGAGCGGCCTGCATACCCTACATCAAAGGAGGCGTCGAAAAAAAGGTCATGGGCTGGATTAGCAGGCATGGACGACAGATGGCTAGCATAACGACTCAGGAGGACTGCTCGCCGATTGGACAGCGGAGGTTCAGCAGTCTCAGCATAAAGGCTTTCCACAGGGCTAGTGTAAAAAGCTCCAGACACTAAACGTAATCCACGGTGGTGGATAGAGTCGAGACGCCGAAGAATAGACGGCCGAGCAGAGGAGTAGACTATGCTTCCGTAATCCAATTTTGAGCGCACTAAGGCGCGATAGAGGCGGAGAAGGACCACTCGGTCCGCTCCCCAGGAGGTACCATTCAGGACACGGAGGGTGTTAAGCGATCGCAGACAGCGAGCCGAAAGATAGGAAACGTGGGAGGACCAGCACAGTTTTCTGTCAAACATAAGACCCAAGAATTTAGCGACGTCTGAAAACGGAAGGTTGACAGGACCTAGATGTAAGGAGGGCGGAAGAAACTCCTTTCGTCGCCAAAAATTGACACAAACGGTCTTACTGGGTGAGAAACGGAAGCCGGTTTCGATGCTCCACGAGTGGAGGCGATCAAGACATCCTTGAAGACGTCGTTCAAGAAGGCTGGTCCGTTGAGAGCTGTAGTAGATCGCAAAATCGTCCACAAAGAGGGAGCCCGAGACATCAGGAAGGAGACAATCCATAATTGGATTTATGGCGATGGCAAACAGTACAACACTCAGCACGGATCCCTGGGGTACCCCGTTTTCTTGGGAGAAAGTACGGGAGAGAGTAGTGTTCACCCGCACCCTAAAAGTGCGCTCTGCCATAAATTCGCGAAGAAAAAGGGGCAGCCGGCCTCGAAAGCCCCAAGAGAATAGTGTGCGAAGGATGCCTGTCCTCCAACAGGTATCGTATGCTCTCTCCAGATCAAAAAATATTGCTACCGTTTGGCGTTTCCGGAGAAAATTGTTCATGATATAAGTGGAGAGAGCAACAAGATGGTCAACTGCAGAACGATGCTTTCGGAATCCGCATTGGGCTGGTGTTAAAAGACTGCGGGATTCCAGCCACCAAGCTAAACGGTAATTCACCATACGCTCCAAAACCTTACAGACACTACTCGTGAGAGAAATGGGGCGATAGCTAGAGGGGAGATGTTTGTCCTTTCCAGGTTTCGGAACGGGAACGACAATAGCTTCCCGCCACCGTTTGGGAAAGGTACTGTCGGTCCAAATTCGATTATAAAGGCGAAGGAGGTAACGCAGACTAGGGGTTGATAAATGCAGCAACATTTGGACATGGATACCATCCGGTCCTGGGGCGGAGGAGCGAGAAGATGAGAGGGCATGTTGGAGTTCCCGCATGGAGAAAACAGTATTGTAGCTTTCGTGATTTTGAGAGGAGAAAGCAAGAGGTCGCACTTCCGCTGCACGTTTCTTCGGGAGAAACGCTGGCGGGTAATTTGAAGAGCTCGAAATCTCAGCAAAGTGCTGACCCAACGAGTTAGAAATTGCGACGGGGTCCACTAAGGTATCATGCGCGACAGTGAGCCCAGAGACCGGGGAGAAACTAGGCGCGCCTGAGAACCGTCGAAGCCGACTCCAAACTTCCGAGGAGGGAGTGAAGGTGTTAAATGAGCTAATAAAGAATTTCCAGCTTGCCTTCTTGCTATCGCGGATGACGCGACGGCATCGCGCACGGAGCTGCTTATAGCGGACACAGTTGGCCAAAGTAGGATGGTGACGGAAAATGCGAAGAGCACGTCGCCGCTCACGTATTGCGTCACGGCATGGCTCGTTCCACCAAGGAACTGGGGGGCGCCGGGGCAATTCAGAGGTGCGTGGTATTGAACGTTCCGCAGCTGTAAGGATAACGTCGGTAATGTGTGTGACCTCATCGTCGACGCTGGGAAAGCGACGGTCATCGAATGTCGCGAGAGACGAAAAAAGTGTCCAATCGGCTTGGGCAAACTTCCAGCGTCGCGGGCGCATATATGGCAGTTGAGGCTGCAGTCTAAGGACACATGGAAAGTGGTCACTCGAGTGTGTATCATCAACGGCGAAGCGCCGAGCTAGCGGAACAGTACCGACCGCAAGGTCCAAATGAGATAAAGTTGTCGTGGAGGCAGACAAAAATGTGGGGACCCCAGTGTTGAGACAAACTAGATCCGCTTGGTGAAAGACGTCTAGCAATATGGAGCCACGTGGACAAGGATGTGGAGATCCCCAAAGCGGGTGGTGGGCATTGAAGTCCCCAACCAGCAAATAGGGGGGTGGAAGCTGACCAAGAAGATGAAGGAGATCAGCTCGTGCCATTGGTGTGGACAATGGAATGTATACAGTACAAAGAGAGAACGTGTATCCGGAAAGTGAAAGACGGACGGCGACAGCTTGGAAGGAAGTGTTTAAGGGGATTGGGTGATAATGGAGAGTATCATGGAGAAGAATCATGAGTCCTCCATGGGCTGGAGTGCCTTCAACAGAGGGGAGGTCGTATCGAACGGACTGAAAATGAGGGAGAACAAAGCGGTCATGGGGACGCAGCTTTGTTTCCTGAAGACAGAAGATGACCGGCGAGTAGGATCGTAAGAGGATCGACAATTCATCCCTATTGGCTCGAATGCCGCGGATATTCCAGTGGATAATGGACATGGGGTGAACAGAAAATGGAGGAATGTGACCAAAGTTGCTGTCAAGTCAAAGACTGCTCGGAGCTAGCGACCGACAGCATGGAATGGCAGTCAGCCGAAGGCAGAAGATCCTGATCCATAGGTTGGTCAGGAGCAGCTCCTGCCACCAGCGATCGGCCGGTTGACCGGCCACCAGCAGTGCGCCTCGGCGACACAGAAGACGGCCGAGGGCGATTTCCGCCAGGTGGTGCTGTAGAGGGGGCACGCCTTGGCGGAGAAGGAGAGGAACTGGGTTTCTTTGTAGCCTTCTTGGAAGAATGGTGTTTAGATGAAGGAGGAACCGATGGTTGGGAAGTTGCGGTACGTAAAAACTCTTTACGAGTATGCTCTTTTTTCGAAGACTTGGCGTCCGACTTTTGGGCACGAGATTTAGCAGAACCCGACGAAGGGTGAGCCATAGAGTGGGCAGGCGAAAGTGGTGAGGTTGAACGAGCGATCTTTGCGCTGGCCGATCTGACGACCGTGGCACTAAAGGTGAGGTCGCAAGTCTGCGTGGCCGCCTCCTTTGTTGGCCGAGGAGAAGCAAGGACAGTGCTGTATTTTCCTGTCTGAGGCACGGTGGGCTTGCGACTGGCGAATAATTTTCGAGCAGCAAAGGTCGACACCTTTTCCTTCACTCTTATTTCCTGGATGAGCTTTTCGTCCTTAAAAACGGGGCAATCTCGAGAGGAAGCAGGGTGGTCACCCATACAGTTGATGCAGCGAGGGGATGGAGGTGGACAAGTACCCTCATGGGCCTCCTTGCCACACGTAACACATTTGGCCGGATTGGAACAGGACTGGCTGGTGTGATTGAACCGCTGACATCGATAGCAATGCGTAGGGTTTGGGACGTAAGGGCGAACGGAAATTATCTCATAGCCTGCTTTGATTTTCGATGGGAGTTGAACTTTATCAAATGTCAAGAAGACAGAGCGGGTTGGAATGATGTTTGTGTCAACCCGTTTCATAACTCTATGAACTGCCGTGACGCCCTGGTCAGACAGATAGTGCTGAATTTCTTTGTCAGACAATCCATCGAGGGAGCGTGTATAAACGACTCCACGCGACGAATTTAAGGTACGGTGCGGTTCCACCCGGACAGGAAAGGTGTGGAGCAGAGAAGTACGCAGCAATTTTTGTGCCTGAAGGGCACTGTGTGTTTCTAACAACAGGGTGCCATTCCGTAATCTGGAACAAGACTTTACAGGACCTGCAATTGCGTCGTCACCTTTCTGAATAATGAAAGGGTTGACCATGGAGAAGTCGTGACCTTCATCAGAACGAGAAACAACAAGGAACTGTGGCAACGATGGAAGAATCGTCTGTGGCTGAGACTCAGTATACTTACGTTTGTGAGCAGACATAGTGGAAGGTGAGGAAACCATTGCGGAAGAATCCCCCATGATTACCGGCGTCTCCGATGGCGCGCTCCTCCCTTGTGGGGGCCCTCTCTGAGGGCACTCCCGCCTTAGGTGATTGTTCACACCTCAGGTCACACCTCCCGACAAACGGACGGAGGGACCAATCGGCACTTTCGGAAGGTATCAGCTCGGGTAATCACCCCTCCCTGGGCCTGGCCGTTACCAGGGGGTACGTGCGTGTCCTACCTGTCTACCCGGGGTGGGGAATTACGCGTTACCCCGTCACCGGCTACGCACAAAAGGCGTGGGTCGGCCTTCAGACACGCACAGGGAGGAAGAAAGATCAAGGGAAAGGAAAGAAGAGAGGTCTCAAACGCCGCAGCGGAGAAAAGGGAAAGAGAAGAGGTAAGGAAAAGAGAAGGACAAAGGAAGGAAGAAGACATAAAAGCAAGGAAGGCGAAGAATGCAGTACATTTACGAGCGTCCGTCTCCGGACGTAGGCACAAACCATACTCCCAGATGGGGAGAAAGGGAAGGAAAGAGCCAGAGGTGAGGCAAAGATAGGGATGGGGAAGGATGCGGAAGGGGAAGGTATGCAGCCCGGAAAGGAAGGAAGGCCACATTAGCTCGGGGTCCCGTGCTCGCTACGCACGTATCCACAAAAGAGTTGTGGACCCCCTGGGGGGATCTATCTATATGCCTCTGTACGACCCCTAACGTCTCTAATCTTATTTTCATCGTCCTTAGGCGAAATGTTCGTTGGCGGCAATAGAATCTTTCTGCAATCAGCCTCAAATGTCTTCTCTACATTTTGTAGGTACTGCTCTTGGAAATGAACGTGCCTTCCCTCCAGTGATGAGTTCCCGAAGCATCTCCGTTATACTCACGTGTTTTTGTGGTACTTAAATGGGACCCCTTGGAGAGAAGACGACATTCTTCCCGCGAAACCGAGTATCTTAAATTTTAAGAAGCTGTAATAGAAGAAAACAGTGCACCCATTACGCTACCAACAACGGGTAGTGAACATGAAAATAAAATTATAGGTATTAGGCGTAGTTCTCACTGAGGCCTTACGATATGCGACGCGAATCGCGATATGACGCATAAACAACCAGCACTGGTGGAATGTGTAGCAACGTCGTTGAGATGACTTGACTGGTTCACACTGGGACGACAACGATACAACACCGATACCACAGAAAGAAGTTCAATATGCGGCAAAAATTTCTAAGCCCTTGTCCAGTAATAAAATATGACAGGAAGCAAAGCATGTTTTAAATCTAACTTAGAATCATTTCTCCTGGACGACTTCTATTCCATTAACGAATTTCTGCTTCAAAACTGGTAGCCAACAAAAATTAAATAAAATAAAAATAAATAAAAAACTTTGTGAGTGTAGTTGTATGAGTAAGACTAAAAAGTGTTTCCATTAACGTTGCTTCAAAATGGTTCAAATGTCTGAGCACTAAGATACTTAACATCGGAAGTAATCAGTCCCCTAGGACTTAGAACCACTTAAACCTAACTAATCTAAGGACATCACACACATAACATCGGAAGTAATCAGTCCCCTAGGACTTAGAACCACTTAAACCTAACTAATCTAAGGACATCACACACATCCATGCCCGAGGCAGGATTCGAACCTGCGACCGTAGCAGTCGCGCGGTCCGGACTGAAGCGCCTAGAACAGCTCGGCCACCGCGGCCAGTTTCATTAATGTTAGCACCAATCATGTATACATATTCTGTGCAATGACTCGGTCCATAGCGTTTCGATAAACGAATCATTCAAATGGTCTGTGGAACATGGAACTAACTATATATAATTGGATTGTGCTGAAATCGACTTAAAAATGTTACCCCTAAACTGGTCTCACACACACTACTTTTGCGAAAAGGTAATGAAATTGCACTGGATGTGAAGGCCCCAAACCACTTTAGAATTCAACTGACAATGGATTAGTAACAAGTTGAGCAACAATGGAAAGGAAACTAGAATGTAATGAACTCGTCACGTAGGAGATCGGAAAAGTTGATTCTAGAATTTATATAAAAATTAAGAGGTATGCCGGAGTAAATTAAACGACTAGGTTAGAATTTTAGAAAATTAAGGTTACTTAGAAACATACCAAAGAGTTATTTTCTTAAAAATATTGTGTTTTAAACACCAAAAGAAACAGCAAGTATGGAGAAAACTGGATTCAGAAAAATATTACACAGAAAAAGGCAAGAGTTTGAAGTCAACGATTAAAGGAATATAATATCTACATCTACACATCTACATCCATACTCCGCAAGCCACCTGACGGTGTGTGGTGGAGGGTACTATGAGTACCTCTATCGGTTCTCGCTTCTATTCCAGTCTCGTATTGTTCGTGGAAAGGACGATTGTCGGTATGCCTCTGTGTGGGCTCTAATCTCTCTGATTTTATGCTCATGGTCTCTTCGCGAGATATACGTAGGAGGGAGCAATATACTGCTTGACTCCTCGGTGAAGGTATGTTCTCGAAACTTCAACAAAGCCCGTACCGAGCTAGTGAGCGTCTCTCCTGCAGAGTCTTCCACTGGAGTTTATCTATCATCTCCGTAACGCTTTCGCGATTACTAAATGATCCTGTAACGAAGCGCGCTGCTCTCCGTTGGATCTTCTCTATCTCTTCTATCAACCGTATCTGGTACGGATCCCACACTGCTGAGCAGTATTCAAGCAGTGGGCGAACAAGCGTACTGTAACCTACTTCCTTTGTTTTCGGATTGCATTTCCTTAGGATTCTTCCAATGAATCTCAGTCTGGCATCTGCTTTACCGACGATCAACATTATATGATCATTCCATTTTAAATCATTCCTAATGCGTACTCCCAGATAATTTATGGAATTAACTGCTTCCAGTTGCTGACCTGCTATTTTGTAGCTAAATTATAAAGGATCTATCTTTCTGTGTATTCGCAGCACATTACACTTGTTTACATTGAGATTCAATTGCCATTCCGTGCACCATGCGTCAATTCGCTGCAGATCCTCCTGCATTTCAGTACAATTTTCCATTGTTACAACCTCTCGATACACCACAGCATCATCTGCAAAAAGCCTCAGTGAACTTCCGATGTCATCCACCAGGTCATTTATGTATATTGTGAATAGCAACGGTCCTATGACACTCCCCTGCGGCACACCTGAAATCACTCTTACTTCGGAAGACTTCTCTCCATTGAGAATGACATGCTGCGTCCTGTTATCCAATCACACAATTGGTCTGATAGTCCATATGCTCTTACTTTGTTCATTAAACGACTGTGGGGAACCGTATCGAACGCCTTGCGGAAGTCACGAAACATGGCATCTACCTGTGAACCCGTGTCTATGGCCCTCTGAGTCTCGTGGGCGAAAAGCGCGAGCTGGGTTTCACATGACCGTCTTTTTCGAAACCCATGCTCATTCCTACAGAGATTTCTAGTTTCCAGAAAAGTCATTATACTCGAACACAATACGTGTTCCAAAATTCTACAACTGATCGACGTTAGAGATATAGGTCTATAGTTCTGCACATCTGTTCGACGTCCCTTCTTGAAAACGGGGATGACCTGTGCCGTTTTCCAATCCTTTGGAACGCTACGCTCTTCTAGAGACCTACGGTACACCGCTGCAAGAAGGGGGGGCAAGTTCCTTCGCGTACTCTGTGTAAAACTGAACTGGTATCCCATCAGGTCCAGAGGCCTTTCCTCTTTTGAGCGATTTTAATTGTTTCTCTATCCCTCTGTCGTCTATTTCGATATCTACCATTTTGTCACCTGTGCGATAATCTAGAGAAGGAACTACAGTGCAATCTTCCTCTGTGAAACAACTTTGGAAAAAGACATTTAGTATTTCGGCCTTTAGTCTGTCATCCTCTATTTCTGAGAGAGAAATCAGTAATGTCTTCTAAAGGCTATGAAAAGGTACAATGAACAGTTGATAAGAGAAACAATTTAAATTATGGGTCCCCAAAAAAAAAAAAAAAAAAAAAAAAAAAAAAAAAAAAAAAAAAAAAATGTACGCTGGGTAGACATCAATTATCAGTCGCCATGGCAAAAGGTACAATATCTAACAGCAGAGAAAACTATTTAAGCGTTCCAGGACCCCTTTGTGTTGTTTCAGACGAATATGAAAATAAAGAACGTGTTTACAGTGTGGAAACACGAGGTGAAGTCGAAGTTTTAATCATCACCTCGAAAGAAATAATTATTTTTTTCTCTATTTACAGGTGCACGCCTGCCGTCTTACAAGGGAACCTCCCCATCGCACCCCCCTCAGATTTAGTTATAAGTTGGCACAGTGGATAGGCCTTGAAAAACTGAACACCGATCAATCGAGAAAACAGGAAGAAGTTGTGTGGAACTATGAAAAAAATAAGCAAAATATACAAACTGAGTATTCCATGCACAAGATATGCAACATGAAGGATTGTGGAGCTCAGGAGCGCCGTGGTTAGCGTGAGCAGCTGCGAGAGGAGAGGTCCTTGGTTCAAGTCTTCCCTCGGGCGAAAAGTTTATTTTCTTTATTTTCACAAAGTTATGATCTGTTCGTTCGTTCACTGACGTCTCTGTTCACTGTAATAAGTTTAGTGTCTGTGTTTTGCGAACGCGCCGCAAAACCATGCGATTATTATTCATGTCGCGAGCTATATTTGCTGGATTCATATTGCCCACGGAATACACCTCACGTATTTAATGCACTCTCGTCCACAGTAGCGAACAGTCAACTGCCAGCCAGGGAGCCTCGTTAGCAGGAATACTCTCCCTTCCGTGCGCTGTAGTCGAGTGACGTCGTGTGTTTCGATGTTTGTTTAGTTGTAGCGCCCCATACTACGGCGCAGTTACATCGCATCGGACGGACAGATAATTGTCTGAAAATAAAAAATTAAACTTTTCACACGAGTGAAGACTTGAACCAAGGACCTCTCGTTCCGTAACTGCTCACGCTATCCACGGGACCACGGTGCTCCTGAGCTCATGTTGTCCTTGATGTTGCCTATGTTGCGCATGGAGTACTCAGTTTGTATATTTTGATTATTTTCTTCAGTTGCACACAACTTCTTCCTGTTTTCTTGATTGATCTGTGTTCAGTTTTTCAAGGCCTATCCATTGTGCCAACTTATAACTAAATCTGAGGGGAGTGCGATGGGGAGGTTCCCTTGTTAGTACACATGGAAATCAGCGCGCCTTAAAACCGTAACACGCCGCAAGAGGAGTCGTTTAGTAAAGTCGGGAACCGTACACTTATTCGATTTCTGCATTTGTAGGGGAACAACACTGCAGCAGTCTATGCTGAATTGGCGGAAGTGTACAGCCACAAGGCATCATCATTGGACACAGTGGTCAGATGGCTATAAAATCTTGCCTCATACTTCGTATTGTCGTAACACGACACCCCATGAGTCGCTCCTCTTTCCTCGTACAGCGAAACCACTGCGTGACAGGCTTTTCCAGAAGAACGACGAGGTGGTTTTTGATGTGCAACATTTCCTAAATAGCCAAAAACGCAGACTTGTACAACCGAGTTCTCTGCCAAGTCACTCCTCACTGGGAAAAATGTCTCATTCGAGGGTGAATATGTGGAGTGGGAGCACCACCAAGTTTCACTATCGCAACTTGCTATTTTCAAAGTGGTAATTAAAAATTTAGCACTAACGCTCGTACTGCCAGTCATTCGCAGCATGAAGAATGGATAAGCACGTGGGGGTAATGCTTCGACAGAAACCCTCGAAGTGGGAGGAAACGTGATTTAGATGCAACTTACAAAATTATTTACGGACTGTGTGGGCGGCCCAGACATTGGAGATGCTGGTCGAGGAGGAAGACCGTCGACCACAGACGACAATGTATAGATAGCCGAGGAACTGTTTCACGACAGTCACAGGCTTTCCGACGATAAGGGCGTTCACACAGCGACACTCCAATAACTCCGCGACCGAGTAGATTTCTATCGCTGAGGGATAGAACTATTGGTAGAACGTTCCGGCCGTTGACTGCAGAGCCCTGACGACTATGTTAAAAAGTGCCATGCAACTGTCACATTGAAGTGTAGTACAGCTTTAATAAAAGTTACTTTACCTGCCAAAATAATATGTAACTTCGAAGCCCCCTCGTACAACACCAGAAAGAACGACGACCTGCGTTATTGTTTAATGAGTCTAACATTGCTACAGAAAGGAGTTAATTATGCACCCATCAAACTGACAATTTATCCCCTCGAAAGAAAATGTTTCACAAACAAAAGAAGTGTTTTGTAATGTAGATAAAAAATGTTTCTCCTTAGCAAGTCGATCTACTCGTACCCATAGAAGAATTTTTGAATACTTAGTAAAAAATGTAAATGGCGAGCATGTGCCCAAACAAATAATTATTTTCAAATATTTGTATGTTTATTCCACATCCTAATGTTAACGTCAGTATGATCTAAGGCACAGCTAACCAACAAACTAATAGCCTTGTAAGACACGGAATGTGAAATGTAATCTGTACGAGAATCAAGTATGCTACGAAGTGAATACGTGGAAATAGGCGTTAGGTATGATGGAGATTTCGCGATAGGGACAGGGTAAGTTAGACGAATTGAGTTTTGCAGAATGACAAACTGGGTAGAAATCCAGCGTGCCCTTCTTGCCTTACGTCTCATAAGTTAGGGACAAGACTGACCCCGTGACAGGCAGAAATTCAGGACTACCACCTACAGCAGGTTCGTAGGCAAGGCCCATTAATGAACAGGGCCTGAAATACCATCGGTTGCAAGATGTGTGCGGGGAACCACACGACAAATAGCTTGGGAAAATCCCAGCGACAACGTCTGGGTTGTCCCATACCTCTAGCCGACCACCAGCGTTCTTTGAAAGTGACTGCCGCTCCAGCTGACAGTACGCTGAGAATCCAGCAGCCGGAGCTGCTCTCGTCCAAAAGTCGATTTTAAAGCCAACATTAGTATCGAGATGTTTTACCCGGCTTTATACACCCACTGGCTTTTGAACCACGATGTAGCTTAGCCTTTGTCATATACTCGAATCATTACAAGAGACAAAAGAAGCGATAAGTGAGGAAAAATCTATGAACGATTGAGGATTGAACCTCTAACTTTTGGACGTGTATTCTGATAGTTACCTATTTAGAAAGGAGGTACCCCACCTAGAAAGGCTAAAATCGAATAAACATGATCTTAAATACGTAGTTATGTCTGGTCTATCACCCACCACCTGTGAAACTCTGCATTTGTAAACAAACTACGTTTGTAGGTTAACGAATCTGAGAACAATAGCAGCACAAGTTGCTGAGGGAAGTATACCGTATGACAGACAATTATGACCAGCAGATTCAAAAGAGTCATAAAATATCTCTGAAAAGATGGACATACAGAGTAATAAATGAGGTATTATTCGGTGAAAACATTTGTTTGAAAGAATATACAGAATGTTAGGCGTATAGATGCAGATATTTTTACTGGTGACTGAAGACAATGTACTTTACAACATTACATCAGTCTTTACTTCACTGGCAGACTAATAATTATTGTTATTAGGAGTAGTATGTTTTTACATTGGTTAGTACCTCCAAGTACAAGTGGCAAGAGCAAGCCATTAATACTTATTTTCGCCTGGGCAGCGAGTCAGGTGTTGAAGTGTTCGCACATGGACGCAAAACGGGTAGTCTATACTGATAGGCTAGTTCACTTGCAAGGGGACCATACGAACTTCCTCTCGCCTATTTGATTCACATTGACAGACTGTGTAGGAGACGCCTAAGCCTAACATATGAAGGGCTTATTTCAATAGTGGCACAAGTCCATTTTTGTTCATATTGAGATACAGAGTCCTATAGTTAAATGAGTGCTGAAAATCTGCAGCTGAGATACCAGACATATCCAAGCATATGACTTCTTTCTGTTTGTTTGGACCATTAATGTCAGAAGCGTTATAGACAGAAACGTAGAGATAATGGACTTTTATCACTGTTGAAATAAGCACTTCATATGTAAACAGGAAAACCCAAGCTTCAACAGTTTGAGAAAATTGAGTTTGAAAATTATAGGAGTGCTTGTGCTGTAATCTTTGTAGGGGCATTAGTGTTCACGCTATCCACAACAGAGAGTAAGCGCGTAGCTTCACGTACGCCAGGTGTCTCTAGATCAAATCTCGTTGCCGCTAGTTTATTTTTCATTCTCATGAAATTTTAAGAACAGATTTATTGTGACCGTGAAAAATATCAATATCTAATCATTTATTTACTATTTTCCTAACGCGTAAAATTGAAAAAAGAAGAAAAAATTTTTCTTAAGGAGATTGGAAATGAAAAAAAGGATAAACGAAAAGCTTCAATCAAATCAGGATAGTCATTTTATTTATATTACTGTATATTTTTGACAAGAATAATGTGTAAACCACGCAGCACTGCACGAATCAGGATGATGCCGATCGTAGAAATATGGAAAATGTTCAAATGTGTGTGAATCTTATGGGGCTTAACTGCTAAGGTCATCAGTCCCTAAGCTTACACACTACTTAACCTGAATTATCCTAAGGACAAACACACACACCCATGCCCGAGGGAGGACTCTAACCTCCGCCGGGACCAGCCGCACAGTCCATGACTGAAGCGCCTCAGACCGCTCGGCTAATCCCACGCGGCAGTATGGAAAATAGTAATTATTGCGATATACAGCAAATGTAAGGAACGCCGAATTTTTCTATGTTCATGATTTTTTTCCAGTGTGTCTATCGCAAAACAAACTGTTTCCATTCATAAGCGGTTCTTGGTCGTCACACTGTTTCACGGCGTACCACGCATATCGAAGCTTAGTACAGAATATTGGTGCAAAAAACTCACAGAAAAGAACCGGCAGCAAGATTCGATCCAGAGACCTCGCGCAAATGAAGCTAGGTGCTTACTAAATCAGTTGTGGACATGTTGGGTATTAGAGACCGTGCAAAATATATAAGCACGCCTAAAATTTTCATACTCTATTTTCTCGAAAACTGTTGAGAGTTGCATCTTCCTATTCCATATGTTGAAGTCCAAGTCGTGCCGTGTACTCTGTCAATACGAATCAAATCGGTGAGGTTAAGTCCGTACGGTCCCCTTGTTAGGACCGTGCAGGAAAATAAATTATGTGATATGTTTGCGGGAAGACTATTAGACGCAGAGAAAAAACAACTAACACACTGAAGTGGGCACATATTAAGGTACAAGCGATCACAATATCTGCACTTATACCCTTAACACCCTGTAACACATGCAGTACTTAAAAATAAGATTTTTCCCCTAAACAGAATTTCTACTGTTGTCGTACGTTCTTTCCTTCATTACTCATCGAAGTATATATGTGAAATCAGTAGCGAGAGAGTGAAACTCAGCATGATGTTTCAGTCAGAGGCAAAGATCTGGACAATTTGATTCCTCTAGCTTTTTTACTGGACTATCGGTATAGTAGTGGAGCTAACACCCAATTTATGTAATATGTCCGCATGTTGCCGTTGTCGAGTAACCATACTGTTCCAATCCGTTGTGTTGTAATTATTTCATTAATATTCTACATTTGCACTTCGATGAAGAATAAGGGGAAAATGCATAACACAGGAACCCCCAATGTGGGAAATGTGATTCTGTATGCAATGAGTGTTATTTACGGCACACGTTTAGCTTTTGGCCAAGTAATACGTCATTTATGACTGTTGTGGATCTTCTGGTCACAGCTGTCTGTTACATGATATGTTTCCTCAGCTACTTGTGCTTCTTCAGTTTTCAGAATCGTTAATCTTGAAACATATAGTGTACACAAATGCACGGTATTACTTGTAAATGACCCCCGTGTGGTATAAAAGATATCTCCGTATCTTAAAATGATTTTTCTTCGATTTTAGGTGTTCAGATCGGGGGACATCGGCTGTTAGACATAGACAGAAACTACAGTCTAACTATACGTCATAAATCCCCGTGGATGGAGTGATATTACGACAGAATTAACCTTTTACTTGTGTTACACGTAGCAATGAACTGAACATGCAATAGTTTATATGGTGTCTTGCTACCAGAGTAGGATTCACGTAAATTTTAACACCTGACAACGAGGCTTCGTCTTTTTCTGTTTAGTGTCTGGACAGAATGTATTTAATTTTTTTTAATTGGATCGATAATTATATCAAATACTGAGAATCAAATTTTCGTTGCCCTCGGAAGCTGCTAAATAGCCACCCTCCAACTGAGGCCATGCACCATGCACCATACTAGCCGTTTAGTACATAGATGTTATTCCATACGGACGGCAACTCATGCTGGGCGCTCTGCTAAATTTGAGAAGAAATTAGTTCACTATACATAAAATGTGTTCGTGAATGTGTGTTAATTAGTCGAAAGTCAATCGCTCCTCGCCGAAATGCTTTGTACAGCTGATGATCACAACAAGATGAGATGTTCATGAGTAAGGAATGCTAGGAGCAGCAAAAGTGTTATTGCGAGCCCAAATACGTAAAATACAGGAAGACCTACACGGGACCGACGCTTGGTGCAAAAGTGACTTGACTCTGAACGTGATGCGTAAGCATAGAGAGAAAGACGCATTATTGCACGATTAAACGATTTAAAGAACAGTGGCTAGAAGCAGCTCCTTCCACCGTACGTACGGGGCTATTTAAAGTGGAACAAGCTCATAAAACTAATTACATGAAAGGCAAATGCCAGACAGATTCATTGGAACAATCCTCATGAAATTTAGTTCGTCAACGAAGGAGATAGCTTTCAAAACTATCGTTCGACCAATACTCATCAGTATGGGATCCGTTCCAGACTGAATTGATATAGAAAGTAGAGAAGGTCTAAAGAAGAGCAGCGCATTTCGTTACAGATACATTTAGAAAGCACAAAAGCATCAGAGGTGATCAACTAACTCTAGTTTGGGACACGGGAGGAAAGACGTTCTGCAGCACGATTTAGCTTACTTTTAAGTTCCGAGAGCTTACGTTCCTATAGGATTCAGCAAATATTTTGCTCCCTCCTATGTATATGTTGAGGAAAGACCACGAAGATAAAATTAGAGAAGTTCGAGCCGACATGGAGGCTTACCGGCAATCCCGCGAACTTTTCGCAACTGGGAACAGGAATGGGAGAATTGACACTGGTACACAAAGCACACTCCGCCACTCGCAGCAAGGTGTCTTGCGGAGTATAGATGTAGCTATGTAAGACGACACATAAGGCGCAAATATGATTCAATATGGGTAGGATGATCAGGCACTGTACCTTGGCCTTCAACGTCAAACGATCTCTAATTTTTCTCTCTGTCATCTCAAAAGTGAAGTGTACAGCATCCCCGTTGATACGCCTGAGGATCTGGAGCAGGATCTGTTCAGTCCTGATGAGATTTGCGAGATGATACGGGCGCTTCAAAGAATTCATAGCTCACTGCAAAGACGAATGCAGTATAGCACCCGAATGTAAGGTTGGTTGGTTAAAATGGGAAAGGGACCAAACCACTTGGTCATCGGTCTCTCCGAATGTGAGGCCAAGTGGAACACGTCCTCTAACAGGTACCAGTGTACGGTAAATTGTATCACATAGCGATCTGGAGTAGCGTTGTATTTCTTGTTACGATAGGCTCTGAGTGGAATTACAACCCACTTAGCTCGGGAGTTAATAGGAAAGTTAGATTTCAAATATATTTTTGCTAACTAGTGCAATATTTCATGCTGAAGTCAGTGGCCGCTCGTAGCCACACACTTACAGTTACATCGGAAACGGCTAGTTTGTGGGGCCGTATTTGCCGGAACGTTTTTGCTTTTAGTGTCTTACATATTAATCGTGTCAGTTTTTACTAATAATTGTGACATACCCTCTATAGTAGTGATGAGTCTTTTCCTGGTCACATCCCGAGCATGAAATGATGTTCCATACCTCATTAGCACTTTATCCTGACCGGTGGAAGAGTTGTACTGAAGCGGACTGCACGGGGTTCCCTTGCTGTCATTCGGGTCGCTATCTGTTAACAGTGCCGCGTCAGCTGTATTGACGTAGCAAACGAATTACCTGGACGGCTCTTCAGAGAACTGCGGAAGCGTCAGCAGTGGAAAGGCCACTGTACCCGGACCCGGTACTCTTGTCACTCTTCTATTGTGGCTGTTGGTGGATGCTACGGTGCGGTCAATTTCAAAGACGCACGCTGGCATATCTCTAGGAATTCCTCGCCACGGGCGTGACTCTGAAGTCACTGCCCGCAATCACGCTATCTATGGTCTGACAAGGGAACCTCCCCATCGCATCCCCCTCAGGTTTAATTCTAAGTTGGCACAGTGGACAGACCTTGAAAAACTGAACACAGATCAATCGAGAAAACAGGAAGAAGTTGTGTGGAACTATGAAAAAATAAGCAAAATATACAAACTTAGTAGTCCATGGGCAACATAAGCAAAATCAATGGTAGGGTGAGCTCAGGAGCGCCGTGGTCCTGTGGTTAGCGTGAGCAGATACGGTACGAGAGGTCCTTCGTTCAAGTGTTCCCTCGAGTGGAAATTTTAATTTTTTGTTTTCAGTTTATGCCACAAACTCTTACGTTTTCATCACTTTTTGGGAGTGATTATCACATCCACAAGAAAACCTAAATCGGGAAAGGTAGAAGAATCTTTTTACCCATTCGCCAAGTGTACAAGTTAGGTGGGTCCACAACATATTCCTGTCATGTGACGCACATGCCGTGACCAGTGTCGTATAGAATATAACAGACGTGTTTTCCTGTGGAGGAATCGGTTGACCTATGACCTTGCGATCAAATGTTTTCGGTCCCCATTGAAGAGGCACGTCCTTTCGTCGACTAATCGCACGGTTTTGCGGTGCGGTCGCAAAACACAGACAGTAAACTTATTACAGTGAACAGAAACGTCAATGAACGAACGGTCAGATCATAACTTTGCGAAAATAATGAAAGTAAACTTATCACTCGAGGGAAGACTTGAACCAAAGACCTCTCGTTCCGCAGCTGCTCACGCTAACCACGAGACCACGGCGCACCTATGCTTACATTATTCTTGATGTTGCCTATCTTGCGCATGGACTACTCAGTTTGTATATTTTGCTTGTTTTTTCATAGTTCCACACAACTTCTTCCTGTTTACTCGATTGATCTGTGTTCAGTTTTTCAAGGCCTATCCACTGTGCCAACTTATAACTAAATCTCAAGGGGTTGCGATGGGGAGATTCCCTTGTGAGACACACGTCAGCAGGCGAGTAAAAGCCGCTGTACTAGACGTTCCCTTAGTGACGAAACAATGTTTTATGGACGAAGCAGAGGACAGATGTGTCAATTTGAAATGGGGAACAACTGATTAGCTATGGCCAAGTGTAGAGACTGCGACTGTGTAAAATAATTGAGTTAAACTGCTACCTGTCTCACTTCCATTTCTTTTATGTTTAACAGACGTCCTCCAAATTCAATAAATTCAACAGTCTGCATAAAAATATTCAATTCACTCTTGATATCAAGAAATCGGGAAACAACCAGCAGATGTCTTTCAGTGTACACAGGAAACCCATCGCTACAGACACTACTTTACCAATCTCTTCCACACATCTCTTCACACACCAGAAACAGAAACCATAAAACGTACCGCATTGACAATGAATATGACCTTTCACGCTCTCAACAAACAATAAACAAACTGAACAAATATAAGCAAACCACATTTGCAACCGACAGTTCTGTAGCAGTTAAACTTATTCAAGTCTTGGTATAATGTCTGATGAACTAGCTACGTTATTAGAAGATACAGTTGAAAAAATCAGAATAAGCACCTCGAAAAAAGTACGTAGGATGCATATTAACAGATCTTAACATATCTTGCATTTACAAAATTACCTGAGGAGCACATAGTCCAAAGCCCAGAGATGTATACGGACGTCATCATTCTGTTCCAGGATAATGTCCTCTCACATTTTGCACTAAAGAAAGACATTCTTGGCTGCCGATTTGCTTCGGACGAAGAGGTGCAGATCTGGGTACAATCATGGTTCCACAAGCAACCGGAAACATTTTTCCAGGAACGCACTGATCGTCTTGTCTCGCAGTGGGATAAATGTTTTGTCTTGACAATTACTTTCGAAATAATTAAGAGTTTACTTATTTTTATCCATCTGTCTCGTTATCATTTGACTACTCCTTACATGTAAATGCCCATGTACAAAGTGTATTGTAGTTAATAGCGAAAATGACTAGAGTGGAAGTATACGATAACAGAAGCAAAAACTTTCCGGGAACACGGATATGCAAACGAGTCATTACCGAGATAATTGCTACTGCTATGTGTGGTTACGAGCTGCTGCTGACTTCGGTATGAAATATTATATATATATATATATATATATATATATATATATATATATATATACACCAAGAGTGGCGCGAACGAAAATTGGAGTTCAAAATTGACCAACCAGTGAAATTAGGACGAACAAATATTCGAATAGACTGTTTGGCCTTTGCAGACGACTTGGTTATTCTAACGCAGGACATCCAAATTGCTCAGAAACAAATAGAAATTCTTAAAGAAACAGCAGAAAGAGTAGGTCTCCAAATCTCATTTGAAAAAACACAGTATATGACTAGCAACAAACTGGCACCCAAACTTTTGGAAACTAAGTATGGAAAAATCAAAAGAGTTTCCCAATTCAAATATTTAGGTGAAACAATCTCCGAGACTGGTCTAGAAAAAATTGGAAATGAAATTCGTTGTCAAAAGATGGAGACAGCTTTTAGACTTACAAAAGACATCTACAACAAAAAATGTCTCTCGAGGTACTCTAAATTGAGACATTACAACACGGTCATAAAACCAGAGTGCCTTTATGGGGCTGAAACGCTAATTTTAAACAGAAAAAAGGACATTCAAGAAATCCAAAAAAGAGAAAGAAAAGTAATCAGAAAAATTCTAGGTCCAAAATATACTGAAGAAGGAACATACAGGCTAAGAGCAAATAGTGAAATTCAACAATACACCAGCACATATTCGGATATGAAAAAACGCAGATTAAAATTTTATGGGCATATTAAAAGAATGGATGCTACCAGACTAACTAAACAAGTAGTGGAATTCTACGAAAATCGAAGTAAAGCTAAATTTGAGACAATAAAATGGATTGCTGCTATAAAAGAGGACATGAAAGAGGCAGATATAAAACAAGATGAAATTCAAGACAGAAAATTATTTAGGCAAAATATTCATGACTGGGTAGTTGGTCAAGCTGAAAAACCAAAGAAAACTGGAACCACATGGTCTGATGAAAGGAAAAGAGCTCATTCCGAGAGAATGAAAACAATTTGGGCAGAGAGAAAGTCTAAAAGAAAATAACTGAATGCCCCGTGATTGTACTTCGCGTGGTCCAGTAGGGCCCAAACGTGAATAATAATAATAATAATAATAATATATATATACACTATAAATTTTTCGTTTAAGTCCCCATCTAATTGGCTCTAATCACACCAATTATCCACGTTCGAGATATATGATATATGGATAATGGGACACAGGTTTATTCTGCTGCTGATGTAATTTGGTTTAAAGTGGAGGGGACTGTACTAAAAACACCCCACATCAAGCCCCTGGATTTTGATGGCTGGAGTGATCACGAAAGTGAACTATTGGGCACTCTCATTGATACGTTTCAGGATATAGAGCACTGAATTGTGCAGTCTTGATAAGATATACGAGATTATATGAAAATGTTTGAAAGAATTCATAACTCTCTGCAGCTAGAAACTGCAGTGTTGCATCCAAACGCGAAAACCGACGCATGGAACAGCACCTTTAGCAGGTGCAACTGTGCTCCAAATTGTCACATTTAACATGCTGAAGTAGTATTGTATTTCTTCCAACGGTGATATATGACAATTATTAGATAACCGAAAAGTTGCATTTCAAATACATCTGCATTAATTAGGACGATAGTTCATACTGAAATCAATTGCAGCTCGACATTACAATTATCGCAAACAGCTTGTTTGCGAACCTGTGCTTCTGGCGGAATTGCCAAAGGCATGCCTCCCCCACGCCACCACCACCACCACCACCACCACCACCAGCGTTAGACGTTTAGAAATTTTTTTCCTATGTGGATTTAATAAATTTCACAATTTTGTACGTAAGTTTATTGATTAAATGATCTATATTGATGAAAACTGTTGCGCACAACAAATTAAATGTATCATGAGAGTAATTTCAATGGAAATTGTGTAAACTACCTAAAGAACGGAAGTAAAACAAAATGTTTCTCTTATTTTTTTACGATAGATACTGCACAACTGTTTTAGTATGATGTATAATTAAAAAAGCAAAAAAGCAGATTGTTTGCTCCTCATAAATTAATAGTAGTGCATAAATTATTAAACAGAAATAAAAGAAAAAGGGCAATATTTAAGAGTAGACAAAAAGAAATCACATCCCGAGAAGACTGTATCAAAATAAATTCCATCGTACATCAGCAGCTTTCGTCGCCAATATAGGTGTGAAATCGCGTGTTATTGTGTTTGTCTTCTTCCAAATTGTACGATGAGACAGAACCTTTTATTAATGTAAATCAAGTTTTTTTTATTTTTTTTTTTTGTAGAAACTATGACAGTATAACGATACAGCCTCCCTCAGGACTCATATGAAATGTCCGATTCCGCTTTCTTTTTATATGCATCTGGATAGTTACCGGACAATTTAGTGCCTCCCAAGGCCTTGTATGCGTGTAACATGCTCTCCTAATTGATAAAAAACTTTATATTCATTGCGAAGGCATGTGGAATGTTCTGGAAGGATAGGCGTCGTCGTAATTATCCGTGGGATAAAATTATGCACATATACTAAATTAAGTAACTAATCAAGAAATTTAAGTAATACGTCCTTAGCAATAAATAATTAGAGACTGCAGAGATGTTAGCATGAAAAATCAATGCTTCTAATTAACAAAATTGTAATCTAAAAATCCAATAACAGAAGACCTCACAGCTTAAAAGTTATTACCAAGCGATGTATTTTGATTTGTTATTTTTATGTCTTCTTCTGTAATTAATATTGTTTGTAATTACATTTCTAATTAATTCTCCAATTGTTTATATCTCTCAGTTTTCCAGTTTCCAGAATTTGAGGCCTTATTTGTGCATTTTATGTATGTAATCGGATAAGCCAAGAGCTCTGTACTACCACTGAAAGTAACCAAATCGATACTGTAATTACGTAACTAAAATAATACGAGAGACATTATTGTAATTAAAGTTCTGATTATTTTCTGATGGAAAACTTAAAATATTACTGTAACAGATTGTCATTGAATATTGTATTTTATATTTTATTCGGCTGTAACATCGGTTTCTTTACGTTTTGTAAATTTTAATTGTAACATCAAAATTGTACAAAATTAATAATGCTTTATTTTGGAAGTTATTTTTACAATTCTATATAATGCGATGCAGCGACGAGTCAGTTTTGAAGTTACTTTTGGAAGTCAAAGAGATCAGTGAAGTCTGACTGTGTTTTATTTACATGAGTGTGCAGTTCGGATGTCAATTAATGTGAATAAATTTTGTGAAGCATGAAAACTTCGCATTCATTCATCAATGGACCAGGCAGAAGAAACCTAAGTAACATTCACATGAATCGTTACAACAGCCATGTAATAGTGTGTTCATAACGCGAGCAAGATGCCGAGAAAATTACTGCTTCCCTGTTATTACGAAGAAAATCTCACCAGCACGTGTAAATCATCAACTGTAAAATCATAAAAGTAATTTTACATACGAAGTTTTCGGGTGTGTTACAATCCCTTCCTACGAATTGCTTTACAACCCCAAATTTTCCTTTCCTGTTCTTTTCAAGCCTTTTATGAAAATATTAATAAATACAATGTATTGGACATTATTTCGGTTTACTTGCAGTGAAGTAAAACTTGAAAACAAAGTTTCGGAATAGCGGGTTGACACTACGGCCCTCTATCATTCTGCACTCTTTCCTATGGGAAAGAAATGGCTCATTCCTCGCCCGACTCAGGCCATAAACGCTAAATGACTAGTCATCTGCAGCTCCAAATTCTGTCACTTTCGTTTCCGGCCAAGCGCTGCATACGCCATAAATCTGGACGAATTCGGTGACGACGAGTAGGTGCGGTCCCCTTGTAAGTTCTATCATTACTTACACCGAGCTGTTAAGAGAGAAATGCGCTCCAGAGCCCGATGGCTAACGAAGCCATATACACCGCCGCCGGCTGTTTACGTATCTCAAGGAGGCTGCGAGTCAGCGGTGGCCATTAGCGGGTCAGTGTAATGGGCCGCACGCGGTCGAGGTAATTCCCCCGTGACGCGGTGCTAGCAGAGAGCTCCAAGGCCACGGCGGTACGCTCGTACAGCGGGAAACTCACCGGCAGCGGCGGCAGACGCGCAGGTCACGGCGAGGTACAGCAACAGCAGCGGCAGCGGCTGCGACTGCGACGGCTCCATCCCGGCTGAGAGAGCTGAGGCGTCTGAGCCCGCGAGCGACTCTGGCAGACGACGGCGGCGAATGCAGCGACACCTGGCGGCCGGCCTGCAGCCTGCCGGAAGCTCCGCGCGGCGTATCGCACGTGGCCTGCGGTAGGCCGGCCCTTAACTAATGCACCTGCCAGATATCGTCACCAGCGGAAATCTTCAGGGACGCGCGCCCGGAAACGCCACTAACGGCTCTTGGGAATTGCACCACCAACGTGGATACATCTGAATGATACGAATCATAGGAATACTTGGTAACATGCTACAAAGGGTAACTCCCAACCTTTCTGAGAGAATTACCCTTGTGTGTGTGTGTGTGTGTGTGTGTGTGGTCTCTCCTTATACGGTATAAAACAAAATGAAATTTTCTCTTTATTACAGCACTTTCAGAGGAGTCTGAGCAGCCTATGGGTCCGTTCCACCTCTGGATTTGTAAATGTAAATTAATAGATGGTTCAAATGGCTCTGAGCACTATGGGACTTAACATCTGAGTCACAGTCCTCTAGAACTTAGAACTACACTACTGGCCATTAAAATTGCTATAAGAAGAAGAGATACAGACGATAAACGGGTATTCCTTGGACAAATATATTATACTATAACTGACATGTGACTACAATTTCACGCCATTTGGGTGCATAGATCCTGAGAAATCAGTACCCAGAACAACCACCTCTGGCCGTAATAACGGCCTAGATACGCCTGGGCATTGAGTCAAACAGAGCTTGGATGGCGTGTACAGGCACAGTTCATCAAGAGTAGTGACAGGCGTATTGTGACGAGCCAGTTGCTCGGCCACCATTGACTAGTCGTTTCCAATTGGTGAGAGATCTGGTGAATGTGCTGGCCAGAGCAGCAGTCGAACATTTTCTGTATCCAACAAGGCCCGTACAGGACCTGCAACATGCGGTCGTGCATTATCCTGCTGAATTGTAGGGTTTCGCAGGGATCGAATGAAGGGCAGAGCCACGGGTCGTAACACATCTTAAATGTAACGTCCACTGTTCAAAGTGCCGTCAATGCGAACATGAGGTGACCGAGACGTGTAACCAATGGCACCCCATACCATCACGCCAGGTGATACGCCAGTATGGCGATGACGAATACACGCTCCCAACGTTCGTTCACTGTGATGTCGCCAAACACGGATGCGACCATCATGATGCTGTAAACAGAACCTGGATTCATCTGAAAAAAATGACGTCTTGCCATTCGTGCACCCAGGTTCGTCGTTGAGTACACCATCGCAGGCGCTCCTGTCTGTGATGCAGCGTCAAGGATAACCGCAGCCATGGTCTCCGAGCTGATAGTCCATGCTGCTGCAAACGGCGTCGAACTATTCGTGCAGATGGTTGTTGTCTTGCAAACGTCCCGTTCGTATCTGTTGACTCAGGGATCGAGACGTGGCTACACGATCCGTTACAGCCATGCGGATAAGATGACTGTCATCTCGACTGCTAGTAATACGAGACCATTGGGATCCAGCACGGCGTTTCGTATTATCCTCCCGAATCCCATCGATTCCATATTCCGCTAACAGTCATTGGATCTCGGCCAACGTGAGCAGCAATGTCGCGATACGATAAACCGCAATCGCGATAGGCTACAAACCGACCTTTATCAAAGTTGGAAACGTGATGGTACGCATTTCTCCTCCTTACACGAGGCATCACAAAAAATTTCGCCAGGCAACACTGGTCAACTGCTGTTTGTGTATGAGAAATCGGTTGAAAACTTTCCTCATGTCAGCACGTTGTAGGTGTCGCCACTGGCGCCAACCTAGTGTGAATGCTCTGAAAAGCTAATCATTAGAATATCGCAGCATTTTCTTCCTGTCGGTTAAATTTCGCGTCTGTAGCACGTAATCTTCGTGGTGTAGCAAATTTAATGGCCAGTAATGTACTTAAACCTAACTACGGACATCACACACATCCATACCCAAGGCAGGATTCGAACCTGCGACCGTAGCGGTCGCGCGGTTCCAGATAGAAGCGCCTAGAACCGCTCGGCCACAACGGCCGACAAATTAACAGAACACTGGCATGACAAGGGATACATAATTAAAGAAAAGAAAGGCGAGATGTACCCTGACCAGATAGTCCAGTTATGGCGTGGAGAAGGCCTTCTTCCAGGGTCAGTACACTAGTAGGTTTCTGGTGGAGCATGTAAAACAGGTTTCTAATATCAGCAAGGGCAGGTCTGATATGTCCCATCAAAGAGGTAAGTAAATCAGTAGATCGAGGCTGTTGATGATGTTCAGGACTCGCTGCTTGTGTGTTCATTGGCCGTCGACACTGAAAGGTAACCATCCTGCCTCGGGCATCGGTGTGTGTGATGTCCTTAGGTTAGTTAGGTTTAATTAGTTCTAAGTTCTAGGGGACTCATGACCTCAGACGTTAAGTCCCATAGTGCTCAGAGCCATTTTTGATTTGAGAGGTAACCCGTGGGAGCTGCTGGTGTTGTTGAGGTTGTGGTTGTTGCGGAAGCTACTGTGTTGAATGGAGTGACTGTGAGCGGACATAGGAGAATTAGTAGACGTCCTGGGACGATGGCCTGATGACAGTTGTGCCCCGAGAAGGCAGTGGCCCGGCAACGACACGTCGTTGGTAGGCATGAAGTACGTCTTCGTAGGCCGTCGCTCTATATGAAGCAGGGTGATTCTGTTTACAATTACGACATTTCGCCTTCTCCGTCCTCGGCAGGGTGCATTCCCGAGACTGCGGTAAAGAGCTGGCACAGTTTACATTTGGGGGCGGCCCGCTTTTGATATATAGTCTTCGGCCCACGCCCTAGTATCAAGTACAAATTGCAGGCTGTAAATTCCGTCATTAGTCTCCTCTGGTGGCAAGATAATAACGTGCATGCGGGGAAGTGAAGTCCTGGGACGAGTCCTGCCGTTTATTATTATTATTATTAGTAGTAGTAGTAGTAGTAGTAGTAGTAGTAGTACCTTTTCCTCGTATTTCTCTCAAGACAGCCGGCCGCGGTGGTCTAGCGGTTCTAGGCGCGCAGTCCGGAACCGCGCGACTGCTACGGTCGCAGGTCGAATCCTGCCTCGGGCATGGATGTGTGTGATGTCCTTAGGTTAGTTAGGTTTAAGTAGTTCTAAGTTCTAGGGGACTGATGACCACAGATGTTAAGTCCCATAGTGCTCAGAGCCATTTTTTTCTCTCAAGACATCGACCGGAAACAGGGCCAGAAGACGCTTCAAGACAGACCCTTGAGTGTAACCAGATATTAGCTAGTTGCACCCCCCCTCCCCCTCCCTCCGTCATTAACATTAGCCAGTAACTGAACTTGAGACTGAAAAAGATTTTTGAACACTGATTTTAAAATGACGAAAAATAAATTTTGGTACTGCTTATTACAAACAAACTTCTTTTATAGACTGATAAAAATCAATTCTGAATGCATCGCCAGTGCCACTTACAACTCCTACTTAAACAAAGCTAACTATCCACATTGACGATAGACATTTGTTACAAAACATGATTCCTCTGCCCAGCGACACTTGCGTCACCCACACCCATTTAAAAACAAACTAATTAAGATGTATCGAGTATACTTAATGCTTCTCTTTTTGTAAATGACTAGATTGCTGATCTATTTCTGAAATGGCAGGAATTCGAAGAGTGCAGATTACCAATGTTTTGTGTCGGACCACTGCCACTACTAATAATAATGATAGTAACACAGTGTAAGCCATACAGCACTTTAGTAACCATTAAAGAAATAATACTGAAGCAATTTATGGTGTACTGTGAGAATTACCTTCAACTCGGAGAACGCATTTTCATGAGATATTTAAGCATATGTGACGTATACGTCGATATTTTACTGTCATAGGTACATGGTACACTCTAAGACAGAAAGAAAAAGAACGACGCACCACGATAAAATTAATCGGTAGGTGTGATGTATCTCTATACACAAACAATGATTGGGTAATTGTATGATTTATTTCATCAGAAAGATTTTCACAAACTGAACAATTCAGTGACGCCTTGGTCTACCTCTGACGCTTAGGCAAGCAGTTACTCGGCTTAGCATCGACTGACAAAGTTGTTGGATGGCCTCCTGACGGATATCGTGCCTATTAATGTCCAATTGGCCCTGAGACCGTCAAATGGGGCGGAGAGCCCTGCCCATAATGGTACAACTTTCTCAATGGGGAAGAGATCCGGCGACCTTGCTGGCCAAGGTAGGGCAACGTAAGCTCGAAGACAAAGAGGAGAAACTCTCGCTGTGGGCGGCGGACATTACCTTGTTGGAACGTAAAACCCTCCATGGATCGCCACGAAGGGCCACAAAACAGGACGTACCGCTGTGCTGTAAGTGCGTGGCAGATGACAATCAAAGGGGTCCTAATATGAAATACGGTACCGCTGTTAAACACTTCTGGTTGTTAGGCCGTATGGTGGGCAGCAGACAGGTTGGTATCTCGCCACTGTCAGGGGCTTCCCGGATATGTCTCCGGCTTGGAATCTGGTTGACTGGTGTAGATTTGTCTTCAGTGATGAGTTCCGCTTCGAATTGAGCTGCGGCGACCAGCGAAACGAGTCTGGAGACGCCATGTATAGCGGTGAGGTACCAGCCTGACTCTCGCTCTTCGTACGGCCTGACACCCAGGAGTCGTGGTCTGGGGCGTCATTTCATAGTAGGACCCCTTTGGTTGTCATCCGCGGCACCCTTACAGCACAGCGGTAGTCGACGACATTCTACGCCCCACTTTGTTGCTCTTCATGGGAAGCCATCCTTGTCTCACATTTCAGCAAGATAATGCCCGCCCGTACACTGCAAAAGTTTCTACTCCTCGTCTTCGGGCTTATCATATCCTACCTTGGCCAGCAAGGTCGCCGGATCTCTCTCCAAATGAGGACGCTTAGCGCATTAAGGTTAGGGCCCTCTAACCAGCTAGGGATTTTCACGAATTGATGCGCCAGTTACACAGAATTTGGCACCATATCCCATAGGAGAACATCCAACAACTCTGTCAATTAATGCCGAGCCGAATAACTGCTTGCATAATGGCTAGAGGTGGACCAACGCGTTATTGACTTGCTGAATTTGTGAAGCTGTTTCTCTGGAATGAATCGCCCATTTTTTCTGAAACTGTAATCATTTGTTTGTCTGTACATATACATCACGTCTTCCGGTTTCCATCTCATTCGGTTAATTCCTTCGTGGTTTCGTCTTAGAGAGTGTGTGCACATTGGGAGGACAATGTAAGGATGTTCGCATACTCGTTTCACAAATTCTAATCTTTGCTATACTGTGTCACTCGTTAATGCTAGTATTTGAAAAAAAATGTTATTACTGATTATGTAATTACTATTAATGTCTTACAAACAGTGATAATCACAACGATCTCTTAAAAATTATTTAGTTTTGTGACCGAAACTATTGAACTTCTTTGTGTTTACCTCTTAGAAAATTACATGGTTCAAATGGCTCTGAGCACTACGCGACTTTAACTTGTGAGGTCATCAGTCACCTAGAACTTAGAACTAATTAAAACTAACTAACCTAAGGACATCACACACATCCATGCCCGAGGCAGGATTCGAACCTGCGACCGTAGCGGTCACGCGGTTCCAGACTGAAGCGCCTAGAGCCGCACGGCCACACCGGCCGCCTAGAAAATTACATATTTCCCCTCAGAGGGTAATTACCCTCATGCTGCGAACCACTATTCTGGATGGTACATACTTCACGTAAATAAGAGTACCATTCCAAATCGCTTTCATTTTATTGATAGTTAAGTTTCGGTTGTATTAAATACATCAGACCAACTTTAATGAGGGGCCAACAGCCGTCGGTGACGGATACTATTTGGCAGCAGCACAGTGGCCTGTATAATGGCTCCTCATCTGATTGGTTAATACGTATCTGAAACTGGTAACCAACAATAAAATTAAAGCTATAGAGACTCACATTTCTATTTATTAATGAATTAATTAATTGATTGTTAATTAATTTCATTAGTATAGTATAAAACTCAAACTAATACATTTTGGTAGGGGCGGGAGAGCGAGCTTTTCGGTCTCCTGGCCGATTTTAAGTTGCCCATCACCATTGTCTTTCCTGTGTCACCTCATAATAGCACTTGCACCCAGTGGTGTAACTAGTGTACCGCAGCCGGGGTGCCCACCCTGCGGTCTTTTTCCGTGGGGGCGCAAATGAGAAAGGGCGAAAGAAAAGGAGAAGATAACACAGGGAGAAATAAGTGGGTGAAGAGGAAGCTGATGGCTTGGGGGGGGGGGGGGGGCATTGAAATGGGAATAGGAATCATGAGATTCGAAAAGGAGTGTGTTGACACCATTGCTCGGCACATAGACGCTTGTGCCTTATTTTCGGCTATTAAATGGAAGCATTTTACGCTGAAGTTATGCATAGTGATCCGAGATAGCGAACTGTAAATGGTGTATTTCTACTTGTTGTTTTGTTTGTTACGGCTGTGCGTTGATCGTCAGTAAATAAGAAATGCGGTACTGCTGCAAGCAATGCCACTTTGGACCGTGTGTTATTCTGGGTTTCGATTTTTGTGCCGTAGGAAAACAGAATTATTAGTTGTGTTGATGTCAAGGAACTAATAAAAAGGCTAATTAGCGATGAATATGAAACAAAAAATGGTGTGATGTCAACAGTGGGTGGGGGGAGTCGAAGTTTGCTATGGTCGCCTGTTACCCTACTTACTCTATTGCTTACACACAACCTCTTCAATTTTTTGTTGAATATTTTTCTAATCTCTTTCTTCACTTACAATTTTGCCTTCTACACCACCCTTTAGTAACATGAAAGTTTTTCCTTGATGTCTCATAACGGGTCCTATCAACCTGTCTCTATCTCTACACTTACATACAGACTCTCCAAATCACTGTGAAGTGCGTGGCAGAGGGTATTTAGCATTGTATCATATTTAAGGTCTCTTCTCATTCTAATCGCCTGAGGTGCGCTGATAGAACGACTGCGTAAGTGCCTGTGTTCGCTGTGATTTGTCAAGCCCTCCATCGCCGTCCCTACATCGGAGGCTGAGGTGTAATCCAAATTCTTCAATTTAGGTCGGTTCATGAAACTTTGTAAATGTATTCTTGTGGAAAAGTTTGCATCTGTCTTCAAGCGTCTGCCAGTTCAGATTTTCAGCATTTCCGTAGCTCTCTCCCTCGAGTGGATGAATATGTTACCAGTCGTCCTGCCGTTCTTTGTTCTTTGCAGTACTGTTGTAGTATTCAGTCCGAAGACTGATGCAGCTCTTCCCGCTACTCTACCCTGTGAAAGTCTCTTTATCTCCGAATAACTACTGCAACCTATATCCTTTTGAACCTAATTATTCATTCTTTGTCTCCATCTATAATTTTTACACCCTACACTTCCCTCCAGTATGGAACTGGTGATCCCTTGATGTCCAACAGGTCCCACCTCACAGTCAAGATGTTCCACAAATATTGTTTCTCCCTAATTAAATACAGAACCTCTTCATCAGTTAACCGATTTACCCGCCCAATCTTCAACACTCTTCTGCGGCACCACATTTCAGAAGTTTCTAGTCTCTTCTAGTCTGATCCGTTTTGTTTCGTATGGGTCTCTCACATTTGAACAGTATTCTAAAACGGAACGCACAACCAATCTCATTGTTAGACTGACCGCATTTTCCCAGTATCCTCTCAATGTATGGTAGTCTCCCGATATGATAATTTCATTTCTTACTCTTACATCCAGATATTTGTGTAACTTGACTGATTTCATTGATATTTTAGTCACATCATTGATATTTTAGTCACATGCCACTTTTCTGCACTTTACAAAATGCACAGTTTTACATTTCTGTTCATTGATAGAAGGTTGCCAGATTTTGCCCCACTCAAATTTTATCAAGGTCTCATTGGATACTTGTGCAGCTTTCCTTTGAAATAGTAATTCATTATACACTGAAGCGCCAAAAAAACTGATATAGGCATGCGTATTCAAACACATAGATGTAAACACGCGGATTACCGCACTGCGGTCGGCATCGTCCTACATTAGACAAGTATCTGGCACAGTTGTTATCGGTTACTGCTAATACAATGGCAGGTTATCAAGATTTAAGTAAGTCTGAACGTGCTGTTACAGTAGGCGCGCGAGCGATGGGGCACAGCATCACTGAGGTAGAGATGAAGTGGGGATTTTCCCGTACGATCATTTCACAAGTGTACCGTGAATATCAGGAATCCGGTAAAACATCAGATCTCCGACATAGCTGCGGTCGGAAAAAGATCCTGCAAGAACGGGACCAATGGTGACTTAAAGAGAATATCAACATTATAGAACGGCAACCCTTCCGCAAACTGCCGCAGATTTCAATGCTGGACCATCAACAAGTGTCAGCGTGTTAACCATTGAACTCATTTATCTTTGATGACTGCACGACACAAGGTTTTATGCCTCGCCTGGGTCCATCAACACCGACATTGGACTGTTGCTGACTGGAAACATGTTGCCTGGTGGGGCGAGTCTCGTTACAAATTGTATCGAGCGGATAAACGTGTGCGGGTATGGAGACAACTTCATGAATCCATGGACTCTGTATGTCACCAGAGGATATTCAAGCTGGTGGAGGCTCTGCAATGGTGTGGGGTGTGTGCAGTTGGAGTGACAAGGAACCCCTGATACGTCTAGATACGACTCTGACGGGTGACACGTACATAAGCAACCTGTCTGATCACCTGCATCCATTCATGTATATTGTGCATTACGATGGGCTTGGAAAATTCCAGCAGGACAATGCGACACCCCACACGTCCAGAATTGCTACAGAGTGGCTCCAGGAACACTATTCTGAGTTAAAACGCTTCCGCTGGCCACCAAACTCCTCAGACACGAACATTACTGAGCATATCTGGGATGCCTTGCAACGTGCTGTTCAGAGGAGATCTCTACCCCCTCGTACTCTTCCGGATTTTGTGGACAGCCCTGCCAGATTCATGGTGTCAGTTCCCTCCAGTACTACTTCAGACATTAGTCGAGTCCATGGCACGTCGGGTTGCCACACTTCAGAGTGCTCGCGGTCGCCCTACACTCTATTAGGCATGTGTACCAGTTTCTTTGGCTCTTCAGTGTAGATAACTGCATCATTTGCCAATAGTCTGGGGTTACCATTCATATTGTCTGCATGTCATTAATATACAACAGAAAGGGCCTCGATACACTTCCCTGAAGCACCCTGAACTTGCTTCTACATATTTCCATGACTTTCCATGCGCGGTTATAGGCCAAGTCCTTTCTGCCAGGAAATCCTCAACCAAATCACAAATTTCGTTTGGTACCCCTTCAATCGTACTTTTTGGAATAACTACTGGTTTATTAAGGAATCAAATGTTTCTTAGAAGTCAAAAACACTACTTCCATCTAGTTACCTTGACACGTGACTTTGAGGATGTCATGTGAGAAGAATGCTAGCTGGGTTCGCATGTTTCCGTAATGCTTGCTGGTTTTATTTCAACTACAGTATTGCATAATATTTGAACACGGAGTCTATGATTCTACAACAAATGGCTCTCAAAGATAATGGACGGTAGTTTTGTGAATCACGTTTGCTACTCTTCTTCTAGATGGATGCGATCCGTGTTCGCTTCCAACGTCTGGGCACAGCTTTTTGTTTTAGAACCCACGGTTCCACTTGTTAGTTTCTTCCACATACACATTTACTCAACAATTCTGCGGAGAATCTCCTCACTTCTTAACACACCACTAAATTTTGGGAATGGTACTGTAACATCTCATCTCATATGCTTTAGCTGCCTTCTTGTCCAGTTTTCCCACAGTCCACGCTTTACTTCCATAGAATTTTGTGCCCCAGATGTTCATTCTTAAGACGTTACTTTCTCAAGTCAAGGCCTACGTTTAATAATATTTTTGTCTATGCTAGTATGCTTCTCTCATCTTCCTTGCTTTGTAAAGCGTTATTTTGCCTCCAAAGTAACGGAATTTATTTCACTTCGTCTATTACCCGATTTTCAGTTTTGATGTTAGGCTTGTCGCTAATCTCATTTTTTCTTCTCCTCAGTATTTTCGCCTCCCTTCGGTTTTCTCGTTGTGCTCAGTTCCATTTCTTCCTTACTTCCACAGAGAACATCAGTATCATCAACGAGTCTTATCATTGACATCCTTTCACGCTGAATTTTAATTCCACTTCTGAACTTTTGCAGTGCCGTTGTTGATTTTTCGATGTAGAGGTCAAACAATAAAGTAGAAAGATTACATTCCTGCTCTAAATCCTTTTTAATGTTAGCACTCCTCTGTTGGTTCCATACTCAATGTTCCCTCTTGGTTACTGTCATATTGTGTACTATCCGCATTATTCTTTAGCTCATATCTATAAAATCTTCTTATTATACTGAAATATTTTGTTGGTAACCAGACAAGTTTAATGACAGTGTTACCACAGTTTACTATGTGATTACGAAAATATGAATGGGTTAGTGTCAGATTAGAAATTCAAGACTCCAAGATTCGTTTTTCGTCGTTTTATGCGTATATACAGGGCTATTACAAATGATTGAAGCGATTTCATAAATTCACTGTAGCTCCATTCATTGACATATGGTCACGACACACACTACAGATACGTAGAAAAACTCATAAAGTTTTGTTCGGCTGAAGCCGCACAGCCGCACTTCAGGTTTCTGCCGTCAGAGCGCTCGAGAGCGGAGTGAGACAAAATGGCGACAGGAGCCGAGAAAGCGTATGTCGTGCTTGAAATGCACTCACATCAGTCAGTCATAACAGTGCAACGACACTTCAGGACGAAGTTCAACACAGATCCACCAACTGCTAACTCCATTCGGTGATGGTATGCGCAGTTCAAAGCTTCTGGATGCCTCTGTAAGGGGAACTCAACGGGTTGAGCGAAGAAACGGTTGAACGCGTGCGGGCAAGTTTCACGCGTAGCCCGCGGAAAATTGGCTCATGCCACAACTGGAGACCGACAGCGCCGACTTCATCTTTCAACAGGATGGTGCTCCACCGCACTTCCATCATGATGTTCGGCATTTCTTAAACAGGAGATTGGAAAACCGATGGATCGGTCGTGGTGGAGACATTATCAGCAATTCATGTCATGGCCTCCACGCTCTCCCGACTTAACCCCATGCGATTTCTTTCTGTGGGGTTATGTGAAAGATTCAGTGTTTAAACCTCCTCTACCAAGAAACGTGCCAGAACTGCGAGCTCGCATCAACGATGCTTTCGAACTCATTGATGGGGACATGCTGCACCGAGTGTGGGAGAAACTTGATTATCGGCTTGATGTCTGCCGAATCACTAAAGGGGCACATATCGAACATTTGTGAATGCCTAAAAAAACTTTTTGAGTTTTTGTATGTGTGTGCAAAGCATTGTGGAAATATCTCAAATAATATAGTTATTGTAGAGCTGTGAAATCGCTTCAATCATTTGTAATAACCCTGTATATATGTCGTGCATTACGGTCACCTTTGACAATGATTCCTCATCCAAGAACTACCTGGGTACTCGATGGTCCAAATTACATGTTAAACTGTAGGTGTTCATATATTTGATAGGTTAGCTAGTTTTAAGATCACAACATTTGAATCAGGACCGACTGAAGTAAAGTTCTGTAGCCCTCAAACCAAAGGCCAGATGGAGAAAATTTCTGGAGACTTAAATTTATACATTTGACCCCGATTAGAACCGTTTTCATTCACAAGCAGTTGTGTTAACATCTGAGCTGTCCAGGAATAACTCACGACACATTTCACAAAGGAGTTCATGTTTGAGACGTTGTCCAGCTCGAAGTTGTATTCTGTCAGCAAGTTTCATAACGACACGCACACAGTTCCAGAGTGGAAGATTCTTTCTGGAAATCTTTGAGTTGATGACCGCTTTACTTAAAAGCGAATGCTTTCCTGTTTACATACATAGATACGTAAACATGTGAATGTCCTGCAATTAGGTAGCTGCGCCTCCTGTAATTTTAGGCCGGTAAATGCGCTCGGCTTATGGTTGTGCAATGAAGCAAAATATAAACATTACTTTCGAGATAGTATGTTCACAAGTCATATCTTACTGCCAGTTTGTGAATCCAGTTATAATCCGCAAGCCTCCTTGCGATATCTGACGGAGGGTACTTCCTGCACTACTGTTACTTTCCCTTTTCGTGTTCGACTGGCGTGTGGTGTTCAGGAGGAAGAATTGTCGGTAAGCTTCCATAAGGAAGCTTGAGTACAACACTGGACCATATTAATATTCTGCCTTATGAGGAAACACATGTACTCTTCCTTGTTTGTTGTACAGGATGAACCGAACTCAACCCGGAAGTTTTTGATTATATGTTATTTTTGTTGAAAAACTTTGTTTTAGCCTATAATCGCAGTTTATTTATTTTGCTTATTGGCTACTGGTTTCGCTACACAGTATCATCCTCAGGCCATCCCCAGGCATGTAGTCATCACTTTCGCTTCCCAAGTAGGTGTGTCAAATACCGTAAGTGACAATGGAGTGCCAGGGGCTGGCCAGAGGATGCTACTGTGTACTGATATCAGTGGCCAGTAAGAAAAATAATTAAATTGCGACTATAGACGAAAACAAAGTTTTTCAGTATTGAACTGGTTGCTGGTCTACTAACAGTATGTCAGGAATATGTAACATTTTACTTGTTTAAGTGTATGGAACCTTAATGAAGAGCTTACATATTAGCGTTAAAATTATTTTCATTGTTAAATGCTACTAACGGTTACAGAAACGAGATAACGTAACCATGCCAGTAATTTTTATGTAACAGTCATTTATTTCAAAGTCAGTGGTCGACTGGGCCACCCTCTACATCAATATAGGCTTGCAGACCCCCAGTAACATTTTCACACACCTTCTGGCACATGTCCACTAGAACACTGTTGACTCCTGAGCAATCATCTCACGCAGATACTGTCAACTGGTAATGGGATTGCACCTGATCGCGAAGGTAACCCCAAAGAAATGAAGTCAGGAGATCGGGCTGGTCACTCCTAAGGTCCACAGGTCCTTGACAGCCAATCCAGCGCCCTGGAAACACTTCATTCAAGAACGTCCAAACAACATGGGTGAAGTGTGATGGAGCACCATCTACCTGTCACTAAAGTTCATCATATTTTGAAGTTCTGGGTCGACAGTACCTCTCAGTAACTCAAGGTAGGTGCCCCCCATGACCGGAAATTCCAGGAAGAATGGGCCAATCAATCGTTCGTACGTCACGCCACCCTCCGCCATCACTCCCATCGACTGGTAATCATACTCAATGGTGACAGCGGAGTTATCTCTCCTCCAAAACACGCAGTTCTCTCTGTTGACTGATCCTGATGTGTGGAATTTAGCCTCATCAGTCCAGACAATATTCCGCATCAGCCCAGGGTCCTCCAGAAACTAAGCGAGCGTCACCTCAGCTAAGGTATGGCATCCGCTTCAAGACACGCAAAACTCTTCGTAGACTTGTCCTGAATATGTTCAACAAGGCCGAAAAACAACGGAGAGACTTAGATTTCTCAGGAGACGATGCTAGTACCACAACAAAAGGTGCTTGTATGTCTAGAATTGGGATACTTCCGGCTGGCCGAAATGTTTAGGATTTATAGCACTGGCATCTGCATCAAACTGCTTGTTTATTCGAGCAGTGGTGTCCTTGTGGAATCCAAACTGTCCAGATTCTTCCAATAATTGGCGCTGCACTCGGATAAATTGAACTTAACCGAGTAAAGGCGAACATATTTCCACGCTGCTCAATAAACAACCTTGTTGTCGCCATTATGCACACCAACTGAAGAGAGCAGTGCCTTCGGTGGTGCTATTTATTGATAACTCAAAGTGCTGCTATCTACCGATAACTCCAGGTACGTTCTCCTTTTCTCTGTGAATGGTTATATTATTGCCTAATTGAGTCTGGCCCATTCTGTATTTTTTTACATTTCTTAGAATATCATTAGAAAATTACAGGAACAGTGAGATTTGATTTCCAATATTTGTTTTGGCAGAGAAAATTTTGTAGTATTACTGTAGACCAGCTGGGATTTTGAAGAAAACTGGACCATGTTCATGTTGTAATCGTTCATTGCAAGAAGGTTTGGACTAGATACTTTACATTGACAGCATACCCAAACATACACGAAACTACAGCGTTTGCATTGTTACAAGAAATGGAGCTGGTAGTTTGTTCATCTTCATATTAAACAACGGAGTCTGTTTAAGAATTCTTAAGGTAACTATTTAAAGTTGTGTAAATACTGTAATACGTCTGATTTCATGAATGATGGTCAAGTTGAGGACACTATTCTGACTAAAGTACTGGTCATACGGTCAGTGTTTTAGATAGGCAGGCAAATCAGAGCTAGTATTCTTTTGTCGGTGTGCAGTTGGACTGGTGAGGTATTTAGAGGGTATTTTGCGGCCACAGAGCCACTTGCGTTTAGGTACGGTGTTTCAGACTTTCGACGTCCATCAGTTCGGCAACTGGAATAATTTTGGAACTCTAAATGCTGGTGAACTTAATCACAAGCCGGTTATCAGTGATTCAGTAATTACAACCGCAGTAAAAATTTGTTAATATTTAAAGAAGTGTGCATTGTTAAACTTCGTGATCATCGCTGCAGGTTTTAGTGATTTTGTTGCTCGGCTCAAGCATTTACAGTCCATACTTGCCACTGACTGTGGAACGGTCTCCTTGCGTTACAGATTAATCATTCAGTGGTATTTTGATTCTGTATTATGGTAAGTTAGCAATCGGTGTGAGACCAACATCCGAATTCAAACCTGTATGTGATTATTTGAATAAACATACGGTCGAAGCTGGCCTATTCTACTAGCTCACATTATTATCCTACGGAAACTTTTCTTAATATTTTCCTTTTAATGATCGCTGACCACACATTCATTTATTTATTTCGCTACTTGCAGTGTTAATTCAGGTGCTTTATGAATAATCCATGCTTCCATAAAAACTTAAGTTAAGAGAAAGCGGATAATCGAGCCCTTTTTGATAATATGAGCCGTATTAAAATCTAAGGTCGTGTATTCGCCTTTTGCATGTTATGTAGCAACGAACTGAAATACACTGGGGACTAATTTCACATTATTGTCAACGACGCCGCTGTGAAGTTCCAGAGTATTAAAGTTTTGTTACCATTCGTTGGGTGCTTTCTATACAATACAGTTCGGAAACCATCAAGTAAAAGTGTGAGGTCGCTCAATCCGGAATGTATAGAGCACTTCAAAGAAAGTTTAAGAAATGTTAATTGGGGAGATGTATATAATGAGTAAATGCTAATGATAAATGTAACATATTTCTTGATAAATTTATATCCCTTTTTGAACATTGTTTCCCAAAGAAAATTACTAAATGTAACACCACACACATTTCAAAGAAACCTTGCATTACTACAGGTATTAAAGTGTCTTCAGAAAGTAAAAGAAAACTTTATGAGACAATAACTAGTAAAGATCCAGAAGTAGTTTTACACTATAAAAATTATTGTAACATACTGACAAAAGTTGTAAGGAAATCAAGAAATATGTATTTTAGAGAAAAAATTAACAACTCTGGCAATAAAATCAAATCAATATGGAATATTATTAAAAGGGAGACAGGAAAAGTAGTCACTGGGGTAGGTAGTATTACTATTAACGAGAACAAAACCATCCTAACCAACAGTACACAAGTAGCTAATGTATTTAACAACCATTTCTTAAGTGTAGGATAAAAAATTGGTGAGAACAGTTCAAAAGAAAAAGCCAGGCATTACATGGAAGAGTCTTTTTTGAAAAAAAATAGTCAGATTAAGTTTCACCTAACAAACTCTTGTGAAATAAGTAAAATTATTAAATCTTTGAAAAATAAATGTCCTATTTGAGTAGATGGCATCTCTAATAAGATATTAAAACAATGTGGAGCAATTACAGCTGATGTTTTGAGTCACATATGTAATGAATCACTAACTCAAGGTATTTTCCCAGACGGATTAAAACATGCCATTGTCAGGCCACTCTACAAAATGGGGGACACCACAGATGTCAATAATTGCCGCCCAGTATCTCTGCTTACAGCATTTTCAAAAATCTTTGAGAAAGTAATGTACTCAAGAGTGGTTATCCATCTCAACAGTAATGGGATACTTAGTAAATCACACTTCAGATTTCAAAAATTCTGTTCCACTGAGACTGCAATATGCAATTTCACTGTCCACATACCAAATAATAGTCTTTAGATAGTAAAGTGTCACCTATAGGAATTTTCTGTGACTTGTCCAAAGCATTTGATTGTGTGAACCATGGCATTATGTTACAGAAATTACAGTTCTATGGTATAAATGTAATAGCATGTGATTGGTTTATGTCATATCTACAGAACAGGAAGGAAAAAGCTTCCTTATATGGGTCAATTGATTTAAATAAGTTTGCCACTTTATCTAACTGGGGTGAAATTACATTAGGTGTTCCACAGGGTTCAATCATGGGTCCCCTTCTGTTCTTGATATATGTAACGACCTACCTTCCTACCTGAAACAGGAAGCTGAACTGACACTGTTTGCTGATGGTACAAGCATCATTATTAATCCCATAAAATAAACTCCAACTGAAAATTATACAAATAAGGTATTTGGAAAAGTAATTAATTGGTTTTCTGTAAATGGGATTGCTCTAAACTTTGAAAAAACACAGTACATCCAATTTTCTGCTGCAAAAAGTACAGTTCCTTCAATAAATATAACACATCAACAGAAGTCAGTAGACAGTATAGAGCATACTAAGTTTTTGGGTGTACACATAGATGAGAATCTTAATTGGAAAATTCATGTTTTGGATCTTCTAAAGCGACTAGGTTCAGCAACTTTCGCAATCAGAATAATTGCCAGTTCTGAGGATATAGAAATTAGTAAGCTAACATACTTTGCATACTTTCACTCTCTGATGTCATATGGAGTAATATTTTGGGGTAACTCGACATTTAGACAAAAAGTATTCACTGCTAAAAAGAAAGTGGTTAGAATAATGTGTAGGGTTCATAGTCGCACATCTTGTGGGCATCTTTTTAAAGGATAGGGAATTCTTTCAACAGCCTCACAGTACATTTACTCACTAATGAAATTTGTTCTCAACAACATGGACCGGTTTTAAAACAGCAGTGACATTCATGATTATAATACCAGAAAAAAGAAGGACTTACACTAACCTTTACTCAACCAATCTTTGGCACAGAAAGGGGTAAAATATGCTTCTATAAAAATTTTCGACAAATTACCAGATGAAATAAAATGTCTGACAGACAGGAGTAATAGCTTCAAAAATAAATTGAAATCATATCTCCATGACAACTCCTTCTATATCATAGATGAATTCTTGAACAGGAGTAAATAGATCTATAAATATAGTATATGCATTTTGTGCCATTTAAGGGAATGGGGTAAATAATAGAAATATTAATCTTTAACTCTGTATTGTAATATACATGTATTAGAAAATTTAGATTCATACGTGCATTTCTTGTGCACTTGACACGTTCCACATCATAACAGCTACCGTACGGTACGATTGATCAATGGAACAAGCAACCAACTAACTCCAGAATGAGATTTTCACCCTGCAGCGGAGTGTGCGCTGATATGAAACTTCCTGGCAGATTAAAACTGTGTGCCCGACCGAGACTCGAACTCGGGACCTTTGCCTTTCGCGGGCAAGGTCCCGAGTTCGAGTCTCGGTCGGGCACACAGTTTTAATCTGCCAGGAAGTTTCAACCAACTAACTAACTAACAAAGTCTCTGAATTTGTAGCCATTTTACTTGCTGCCCATCATTAGCTTGTAAACATACTGTCGTCCCGAGGTAACCTTGATCTGAACCTCTAAAAAAATTACACGCCCGCACAGTTGAGTGTAACTGTCTTTTTTTTTTCCGCCGACTACGCGCCAACAGTCCGCGTCAGCGTGACTTGGTGTATCGTCGTTCGGATGAAAGGCCTCATCACACAAGCACCGTGACCTCAGTACTAAGTGCATAACGTGGTGTTAACAGCTTTAAAACATGTGACGTATTCCAGAAACGTGTCCTCTAGTAAGATATGGAGACCAGAAAGTGACCGATTACGCTGGAGAAAAGTATTTTGGTTGTCTCAGATCTGCGACTTGTTTTTGGCTAACTGGTAGCCTCTGAATCCAAAAATAACCGCAGTTTTGGCTGTCACGTCAGCTTTTCAAGTCACAGAATATTCTCTCTTTGTCTCAAAAATCACATAAAGTGTGGATATAAAGGAAAATAAAAATAAAACATACCAAATATACTGTTTACGAAGAATAGTTTTATTCATACGAAGACTACAATAATTACTTCGAGTTAGATTGTGTTCACACAAACACTAGTTTCTTTGCCAGACGGTGAACATGCATATTACCAAAAATTTTCGCTTACAGCTTCTTCAGGAGTGTTTAATCTGTGTACATTCTCGCTTGATACTCCATCAATAGGCAGCCATCATATTTACATCCCATCTACCTTGATACCGTGCCTCCATAACCTTCAGGTCTCGGTGGAGTCCCTCACCATGCTCATCACTGACTGCACCAAGATTTGCTGGGAAGTCAGCAAGATAGCTACGTAAAAAATGCAATTGTATGCTCATTTTTCAATCAAGGAGGAATTATTTCAAGATCAACACGGATACACGTGATATTGCAAAAAATACGTGACTCCTCAAATCTCCATATTCTTCATGTAAAGGAAACTGAATAGCCTATTGGAATTACACCAAATAAATTTACATCGTGGAGGAGGATACACTTCTGTCGATGTACAACCGCCATTCAGTTGCGTTATAGGCTGAAATTTCCAACTCTCCATTAAAGCACGTACGTTATGGCAATATAGTAATCCACCATCACTTCGAAAGTACTGCAGGAACGCGCTTCCTCTTGACCAAATGTAAGATAGGTTAGCTCCTTTTTCAGTCAAGTTTTTCGTAGGCAGTCTTAACGTTAAAAATTCTGAGCTTTCCTGGATGCTTCCAAATCTCGTGCCAAATCATTCAATTCGTGGTACTCAAGTCCTCTACGAACTGAATCATCTTAGTAGTATAATCTTCGTCGTCACTTGGATCTTCACCAGACTTGCATTCCTATATTTACAAAAAGGGTAATTCTTTGAAAACTGAAACTGGGATTTCAGCTCAATGAGTCGCCGAGCGTATAGCTAACGGTAACTAAGATACTCTATTTTACATTCCTTGTCGTATGCTAACGTTAGCAATACACGAAAGTAATAATCACCTGAGTGATCTCTGGACTCTCGCCAAATCATAGGTATATCAAACGGAAGGTTATTACGTTTTTCCTTCTTCCACATCCGTAAACGCTCGACATGCTGCTTTCACATTTTCTGAGGAGCCCATGATTTATCTTGATCACCAAACTACACTTTAAAATTAGGCAAAATAGGTTTGCCTGTCAAATGTATTGATGTTTGTCCTTTGACTGGGAATGGTAAAACTGCGACATACGTAACAAAACGCTTCAGTTCTGTTAAAGCGATCTATCAGAGGCAGACATTAGAACAAGTTTCAGTTAAACACTAAATACTTCTAACGTTGTATACAAACTGGAACTCAAGACTGCACACAGGAGTGCGCCTCATTACATCAAAGAGACTCACACCGTCTCGCTACAGTATTTAAACTGGTCTAGACAATATGAACCTGGTCTGCGACGGAATCATACTCCCGTTTGTTCACCGGTCGGAGAAAGTTTGTCAATCAATAGCAGAGCAACAGTGCATGCTGTGCTCCACGCCCTATCCTGCAGAGTATGGTCACATTCACATAATGCGTAGAGAAAAAATTTGGCGTGGTAGAAAACAACTAACTACAGTTTTGAAATGAGCATGCATATTTAACTCTAAAATAGCTCAAAATCGAAGTCAACAGAAATTATGTCACAAATTGTTCTCCGGTGTTTTTGGAAGATAACACTGCTGCCCATTAAAATTGCAATTTGAATGTGATTTGATTATATCCCACTGTGTACGCCACCGTAGTGCAGCGGTAGCGTTACCGTCGCCCATGG
Organism: Schistocerca cancellata; assembly: GCF_023864275.1. Classification (NCBI taxonomy): domain Eukaryota; kingdom Metazoa; phylum Arthropoda; class Insecta; order Orthoptera; family Acrididae; genus Schistocerca; species Schistocerca cancellata. Next base: position 267,790,701 of record NC_064627.1, read on the forward strand.
AAGGGGGCTCGGGTTCGATTCCCGGCAGGGAACTGGGTGTGGCGTTTCAAAATGGTTCAAATGGCTCTGAGCACTATGAGACTTAACTTCTGAGGTCATCAGTCCCCTATAACTTAGAACTACTTAAACCTAACTAACCTAAGGACATCACAAACATACATGCCCGAGGCAGGATTCGAACCTGCGACCGTAGCGGTCGCGCGGTTCCAGACTGAAGCGCCTAGAACCGCTCGGCCAAATCGGTCGGCTGTGGCGTGTCCTTTATCATCATTGACACGCAAGTCGCTGAAGTGGCGTCAACTAAAGAGACTTGCAATACGGCGTCCGAACCCCGAAGGGGATATCCCGGCCAATAAATGCCATACGACTTCATTTAATCTCCCACTGTACGTTTTATACATAAGTGATGCAAATACCATAAATCACTCCTTGCTCTCACTTCGGTTAAAAATACAAAAATGTATTCATGTAGGTAACAAAGGGAGTAGATTATCTTCTTTTTACCAGAGAAAGTCTATTACAGCCAGCATTATTATAGCGATAACTGATCACACTTAATGCATCAAATAAACGATAAATTGTTCACAAATTTCAAGAGGCGCTGCATACGCTTCAGAGTAGATTCATATTAAGGCGCAAATATAAGTAGATGAAGCATGTACCAGAACCTACACACACTGCGATTTTGCGCTGTTAAAACTGTGTTATGGAAGTTTTATCAGAACTCACTACAGACGGCTTCTGAAATAACTCTGAAGTATTTTCTACACATACACAGCGTATGGTGTACGACCAGTTTGTTGCAAGTGTTTCATGAAGCAGCCATTATTGGGTGTCAGACCTTTGATGACTGAAGCTCCTTGAGCACAGGTAATAGCAGAGTTTGATGCAAAAAGGGAGGGGGGGTTTCAAGTTTCCAGCACTCTGAAGATAACCTTGTGAAAAATCAGAATTCCAAGTTGTGTGAAAATTTTTATTCTGATGAAATTCTTTAATGTTTCTTACATATTAGAACAATGTTTTCATTCCAAAATGTGTTTTCCACGTCTTCAATCTCATCGTTGGTGCAATCACTTTCTTATCACAAAACATATGGTTTGTCTATTTTTAGAGAACAAATTTCGTTTAAAAGATACATCCAAATTCCTAATTCTGTAGGCACCATAGTGAAATCATCAAGGGAAATGAAACAGTGATTTTGATTTAACAAAAACATACTTTTTCCGGTCTTCAAACTGCCCCTCTGTAACTTCTGGCTCATCTGGTGCATTGTCTGTGTGCTGTCCGCCATAAAACTACATATTTTGTGCAACTGGTCTCATTAAGTGAGACAAATTTCAGGCCGAATTGAAGAAAGCGTTTGGTGACAATCAGCAGCAAGTCCGCTTAGAGGAAGAACAGGGAACCATCGTCATGGGTAAACGACACAGTCTTACATACATAATGTTTTGGCCCTACGCCATATTGTAAATCCGAACATGACAGAAACGGATAAAATCTCACATTTGACTGCAGAGGTAACAGGAGACATGTTCCAAGCTCTTCTGGTAAAGGATGTCACAACAACTGAGGAATTCACGAGGTGGTGTCAGCGTATCGAAAGAAATGCAACAGGTTGGTTGGTTGGTTCGGGGAAGGAGTCCAGACAGCGAGGTCATCGGTCTCATCGGATTAGGGAAGGACGGGGAAGGAAGTCGGCCGTGCCCTTTGAAAGGAACCATCCCGGCATTTGCCTGGAGCGATTTAGGAAAATCACGGAAAACCTAAATCAGGATGGCCGGACGCGGGATTGAACCGTCGTCCTCCCGAATGCGAGTCCAGTGTCTAACCACTGCGCCACCTCGCTCGGTAAATGCATCAGGAAAGAGTCGGACATAAGAAGTATAATCGACTTTCGAATGTGGTCCCTACAGCAAAAGTGGAAGACCACCACAGTCTCGCCTCTCTCAAATGCCTGGTAGTAAGAGAAGAAATATGGCTGCTTACTGCAGCCAGAACTGTGCGATAGAGTAAGCAACACATAGCATCCATGACAGCAAGTAATAGAGAAAAATCATGTTGAGGTTGAAGCTTTTTTTCCGTGTTTGCTTTAACAAAACATATGTTTTTGGATGGGGTCCGCCTATAGCAAAACACAGTTTTGTTTTATATCCCAAATACGTTTCACTGCAGTTGCAGCATCATCGGTGGGCTTTTATTTTATGGCTGTTAAACATAAATAATGTTCTGAACTGTTTGTACACATGCAAATATTAGTTTTTAAAATCGTAATTATAAATTTTTTGAAGAACATACAAATTTATGTATTTATACCTTTTTACCACATGGTATGGTTTTGCTGGGGCACTATAAAAACATAATACCTCAGGAAACCACACCACGTGGTAATAAGGTATGAACACATAACTTTATATGTTCTTCAAAAATTTGTAATTACGATTTGAAAAATTAATATTTACATGTGTACAAACAGTAAAGAACATTCTTTATGTTTAACAGCCAGAAAATAAAATCCCACTGATGATGCTGCAACTGCAGTGAAACATGTTTGGGATATAAATCAAAATTGTATTTTGCTAAAAGCGGACCCCATTCAAAAACATAGGTAACAGAGACTGTTGAAGAAGAGATGTATCGATCTTTAGCAACAATGCACCAGGAAATATAGACTCGACCAATTCGGGCCGTCGAACGACAACCCAGCACCTGATCAACACAGATGCAATCAACTGCTCCGCCAAATTAACGCCCCACAGGAGAGCACATAGTTGGACGACAGAGGACAACACGATGTATGTTTCCACCATGGGCGCCCTGGATACGATCTACGCTGCTCCATAGAAAGAAGACGAGTGTTCGACAACTACTATCCCGCCAAACGTCAACCGTCACAGCAGTTCCATTCACGTCAGTCAAATGCAGACGATTATAGTCAGTGTTTAGGACGAAGTCTATCACCGCACCCTCGACAAGGTCACTACACAATCCATTGCCCGTAACGGTACATAGGCGGCTTAGCCATCGAATTCAGGAAAATTGAGTGAAGTGACCAGCTATGGCATGACCGGCCACGGCGTACCAAACTTGGCGCGTTTGTGCAGACCACGGGCGGATCAAGGCCCCGTATACCACTCGGCTTTACTCGATCCTTCTCGGAAGTACACGAACAGCGCGACATTTCATTTAGAATTGCGGTGCGGGATTTTTCGGTAGGCACAAATCTCAGAGTTCGGCAGAATCGTGCTGTCAGTTCCGTTTAACATTCGCTATTTGTTCGTGGTATGAAGGACTTTCACAGGTCCAGTGGGTGTTTGCACAAAAAGAGGCAGTAGCGATCTATCGTCGCAATCCTTTGAAATGAATGTGAATGTCATAAGAAGAGATGGATGAGAATTCTCAGTTCGAATAAGCGACAGGAACTGCATATTTGCTATGAAATGGCATTACAGTGCCATGCGGAAAGAATTTAAAGATTTAATTGAAAATTAAAGGGCGAAAAATTTTAACGATCGACAGAGGATTCATGCGACTGTACATCAAAAAGACACTGGTGGTACGAGCAGTAAAATTTTCTGAAGTCACACACATTATTCCCATCGTCAATTGCAACAGTTTTCAGTGGAACTGAACGAAGAAGATGTAGACTCCTTATACAGGGTGATTATAATTAAACGTTCAAAACGCTGTAGAAATAACACCACTGGTCGGAATGGCGTCAAATTGCAACGGAATATTATCGGAGAAGGGGGAAAACGTATGGCAGAAGAAAAAGAATAGTGCGAAAATTGATCAATAGATGGCGCTGTATGTGTCAGAATACATAAATGAAAACTCCTGTCATGCACACGACCCATGGAAGTTAGTGTAAATACGCCGGGTACACGGCTTTTCCTCCTTTCGCTTCTGCGACGTTCACCATATCTCAATGCAGGATCGCGCTCAGCTTGTAAAGCTGTATTACAAGAATGATGACTGTGCACACGTCGCTCTGCAGAAGTTCCGGACACTGAAGGGTTTGAAAAAAGGCGTCCGATGACTGCCGTGAGTCTGGAGGAAATGATACGGAAATTCGAAAAGACGGGTTCTTTTGATGTGCAACCTGGTGGAGGGAGGAAACGAATTGATTCGATGTCAGTGCAAGTAGTGGCCACAGTAATGCAGGAGGAGACGAATGGTGGCGTGCAAACGTGTAGCGCATGGAGAATTGCCCGAACATTGGACATACCTGTGGGCACGGTGCGTAAAGTCCTACGAAATATCCATTTTTGCAATCCATTCAGAATTACCGATGTGCACGAGTTGCTTCCTGTTGAGCTGCCAGCAAGACAGACATTTGCTTTAGAATTTCTTGCTCGCATGGAAGTGGACAATGATTGGGCGTGGAATATTTTGTGGACAGACGAAGCCCACTTCCATCTGACAGGATTTGTCAATAAACAGAATTGTCGAATATGGGCAACGGAAAATTCACACGCAAATCAACCAGCACCACTTCATCTTGAAAAAGTCACAGTGTGGTGCGGTTTTACGGCATCATTTATCATAGGGCCATATTTGTTCGAAGAGACAGGTGCTTCCGGTTCCGTTACCTGTACCGTCACTGGTAAGCGCTATGTGTGTCTTTTACGCAACCACGTCGTCCCAGCTCTCCAATAGCGTGGGGGTGTGGGTGGGATCAAAAATGGCTCTGAGCACTATGGGACTTAACATCTATGGTCATCTGTCCCCTAGAACTTAGAACTACTTAAACCTAACTAACCTAAGGACAGCACACAACACCCAGCCATCACGAGACAGAGAAAATCCCTGACCCCGCCGGGAATCGAACCCGGGAACCCTGGGTGGGATCATTTTTACGCAAGATGGCGCACCTCCGCACATGGCAAATCCAGTCAAGCAGCAACTGAAGCGCCATTTCGGAAATGTTAGAATTATCAGCCGCCATTTCTGTACAGCCTGGCCATCCCGATCCGTGTGACTTTTGGCTGTGGTGCTATCTGAAAGATGTGTCAGTGTTACGATTGCAAACTTACTGCATTGACGCCACGCATTGCGCAACACGTTCTGAATGTGACCCCCGAAACACTTCGATCAGTTGTAGAACATGCTGTTTCTCCATTTCAGCTTGTTGCAGAAAACGGTGGACAGCATATTGAACATGTTTTGCGCCACTCACACGGAACTTAAAAATCCGATTTGATTTTGATTGATGCTTTTTATGCGGGTTTTGGTCTCAGGACAGTTAAAAACCGATGTGAGTTATGTTTTTTATGCCGTTTTTGGCCTCAGAACAATTAAAAACCTATTTTTCCCATCCGATGTGATATGACCTTGCCCTGGTGGATGGGGTTACAAAAAAAAAAATGGCTCTGCGCACTATGGGACTCAACTGCTGAGGTCATTAGTCCCCTAGAACTTAGAACTAGTTAAACCTAACTAACCCAAGGACATCACAAACATCCATGCCCGAAGCAGAATTCGAACCTGCGACCGTAGCGGTCTTGCGGTTCCAGACTGCAGCGCCTTTAACCGCACGGCCACTTCGGCCGGCGGATGGGGTTATATAACGAACAGTATCACACCTGTACATCCATGCACACTGCGTAGTGCAGTTTGTTTAACGTCAAACGTACACCTTAGGCGTTGTTGTATGAATCATTTGTCATTTGTAGTCGACCACTATTAAATTATGATGCTTACAACACCATCTAATGCTACATTTTGTAAATATTTATTTTTCTTCTGCCATATGTTTTCCCCCTTCTCCGATAATATTCCGTTGCAATTTGACGTCATTCTGACCAGTGATGTAATTAGTACAGCGGTTTTAAAATTTAACTTTAATTATAATCACCCTGTATTAGTGAAAACTACGTTGGTGCAGTCAAGGAGCATGTCTGCAACAATTTTTCGATTTAAAACTGTATTATGTTGAATTTATGAACGAAAAAGGAGTGCAGGAACAAAAATTAGAACATCCGGAATGGAATGCAGACTTCGCATTTTAAGTGAACTTGACTGCACACTGCCCAAAATAAGAAATTGCAAGGCAGCTTCTTTCTGGATTGATAGGGATTCATTTAAAAAGAAAATCACGTTATAGAAGGGTCACACTCTGATGAAGACAGTCCAGTCCCCTAAGCTCACTAGTATAAAGAAAACGTTGGCTTTGAAGAATTCATTGTGACCTTGAAGAATTACAAGGATAGTTTTATAAATATTTTGAGGTCACTTTCAATGGTTCAAATGGCTCTGAGTACTATGGGACTTAGCATCTCAGGTAATCAGTCCTCCATAACTTAAAACTACTTAAACCTAACTAACCTATAGACATCACACACATCCATGCCCGAGGCAGGATTCGAACCTGCGACCGCAGCGGTCGCGCGGTTCCAGACTGAAGCGCCTAGAACCGCTCGGCCACGAGGGCCGGCTCACTTTCAATCTTATATCTGTTTCCTAGCTGTTTTCGATACCATTTGCCGTTTCAGTTGAAAGCGTCTCTGTACACGCAAGTGTAACTGACTGACCTGCTAGGTAATTCCAGTTTTGATGGTAAATGTTTCTGCGTTAAAACTGTCCAGGTCGTCTACATTACTTTCCTCAGGCATAGTTTCCAAGTCTCCATAATGGAGTTGTAAAAGTGCTACTATTTCGATCGACATAATTGTCTGAAAGGCGTTTTTCTCCGATTATGAAACTAAATAAGTCACGCTTACGTGGCAACATGAATGCGAAACTCTGTGAAATTGTCTGCGTCTGTTTGTATGAAAATCAGATATTCTTACGCTGTACCCACACAACGACTTGTGCTAACATTACACTTTCTTCTTCAATGTTTGCTTGTAGTTACACTTATTTGATTTCGTCACCCTCCCAATAAAGGATCTGTTCTGATCTGATCACGGAGGCCCTAGTTCCTTTGCGGCTAACTTTTCCTGTCATTTTATTTTTCTGTTCCCAGAATGAGATTTTCACTCTGCAGCGGAGTGTGCACTGATATGAAACTTCCTGGCAGATTAAAGCTGTGTGGCGGACCGAGACTTAAACTGGGGACCTTTGCTTTATGACAAGTGCTCTACCGGCTGAATTACCCGAGCACGACTCACGACCCGTCCCCACAGCTTTTCTTTTCTGCTAGTACTTAAAACAGATTCAACATAGTTCATGTTGACACTGCCAATTCCCACACAGTAGATAACCAACTCCAAATACGATGTACCGTTTGTGGAAATGATTAAATTCAAGTAGTAATGTCTATGAATTTTCATATATGCAGTGTGGGCCTTCAGCACAGATAAAATAAGATCAAGAGATTTCGGAAGTACGAATAAATGCTATAATCTCACAATCGACAGGGATGTGCTTTAGACTCTTACGATTCTTGGCGCATCAAATGGGTTACTGTACGAAAAAATTCATAACTTAATACACGATAACCCATTCAGAAACCCACAAAACAGATTTACTGTAAGTACAACTATAAACATATACTTACGTCCGATATAATTTTACTGTAGTATATAGTGAATTAGCGTATCTGAGGAGTGTACTATCACCTAGCACGATTTATATCGAGCGAACGGGGATAAAACTCTGCCGCAGTGTGCTACCACCTGGTGGCACTGACGTAAACTTCAAAGGCTGACTCTGTGCATCGTGAACCGTGCACATTTTTTCTTTCTTTTTTTTTGTATAAAATCCGTATGTCTTTGGCCCACAAGGCAATCACATTACGCGACCTGCGCATGCGCAAACGCTCCTTAAAACGTGCACAACTGGAGGTGTGCTCACGACCCTGTTATCAAGTTTCACGGAATCTAGAGGAGCAGTAACGCTGCAGATTTAAGTGCCGTATCGTAGCAGATTGCAGCATCTAAGTCACATTTAACATCATAAAAAAAAAAAAAAATCTGCAAGGTGTCGAAAGTTATGGTGGTCACATGCTCTTGCGCTCTTAGACAGCAGCTGTTAACTGATTGTACCGTAAAACTGAATGCCGCAGTGTATCTGACTTCAAATTCGCCCCAATGTATCATGACTTCAAAGTCGCTGCAAAGCATTCTACAGCCAGGACCAAAGCTACAGCAGTTTAAAATATTCTCGACCACACTGCGTGTCAGAATGCATAAGGCAATTCCAACGAGTTTCATTTTACGGGATAGCCACCGACACATCGAATCATAAGGCTGAAAAGATGTTTCCTTGAGTTTTCAATACTTTACTGAAACTGGCGGAATCCAACAGAAGCTGTTAAAGTTTGACTCCCTGAATAACGAAACATGGAATGCAAGGTTTGGTCTAGATACTTTAAGACAGTTGCAAATTCCATTAAATAAATTAACCGCTTTTGTGGAGACAATACTAGTACTAATACTCACTTCGAAGGGCTTCATCGATGCAGCCAGCGGAGTGCGTTTCACCAAATTAAAGAAGAACTAGGGAAAAATGTAGAAGGAATTGAATGCCCTGCTCATATTCCCAACAATATTATATCGAGTGCTGCTAGAACCGTGGTTCCCAAAGTGGTCAAAGGTGCACCCCCATGGCTCCACGTTGGCGTGAACAAAATAAAAAATAAAAATAAAAAAGTGACAGTTCACAAGTTGTAAGTGTGGTCCACGAAAATTTTTAACACCTTAATTTTTTTGAGTTCCTAGTGTATTGTAAGAAGGTCAGCTACTGCTACTTGCAAAAACAAGCATATTCAATGTTCAGTACAACACATGTAGAGACTTGCAAAATGCCGCCCGCGCCCGGAATGCTTGCTTAGACGTGCACCTTGCAAGCTTCACTAATATAAATACGAATGCCAAGGACAAAACGTTATTCATTTGTTTCAGGGAATTTTGAGAATAAAAGTGTGAGTGAATCGACGTCAGTGTTTTCCAGTGCCGAAAAAAGTAAGTACCTGCCGCTTTGTTATTCATATTTTTATTTTATACTGTAATCCTATCATATCTGTTATATTTGTGTGTAGTAGTTACATAACAAAAATTAAATACTGAGAGGAGCGATTATTCGATTCTTCTATAAAAGAACAAAAAGCCAAGAAAGATTGAACTTTTAGTACCTTTTATTATAAAAATATTTATTTACATGACAGTGGCGATTCATTAAAAGACAAATGGCTGTTGAAGCACAAGTGCAACGCAACAATAAGAATCAGTACCAATCAATAAGGCGTTGCTCTTATCGAGTGCAGTATAACTAAATAATAATACAGTCCACCAGCAAAGAGAATTCATGCGTATGAAATGAGGCACTGGTGTCGTGAATTAGGTATATATTTTCTTTAATCTTTAATTAAAAGCCGGCTATTTAATCTCGTGGCTACTAAAGCATCGACGATTAAACAGTGGGTCTTAACAGTTTATTGCTTTTAATAATTAAAAACAGTTTTTCCGCTGGCATTTTGGTTTTTTCATAGCAATAATTAATTCTATTCTATTCTGTTAAAATGGCCATATCCTGTTAAAATCGCCTCATTATTACTAAAAGAAATATTTTTTTTCTTTATGGGGTTACACCTGATACGAAAAATGGATGAATCTATCAAGAAAAGTCGAAAATACAGTGTTGATTATTTGAAGTTTGGTTTTATTCCATCAAAGGCAGACAAACGATTGCCCATATGTCTTTTATGCAACAAAGTTTTGAGCAATGACTCTATGAAAACATCGAAGCTCGAAGATCATCTAAGAAGGTGTCATCCTGACGAAATAGGTAAAAGCCGGCCGGAGTGGCCGAGCGGTTCTAGGCGCTACAGTCTGGAACTGCGCGACCGCTACAGTCGCAGGTTCGAATCCTGTCTCGGGCATGGATGTGTGTGATGTCCTTAGGTTAGTGAGGTTTAAGTGGTTCTACGTTCTAGGGGACTGATGACCACAGCATTTAAGTTCCATAGTGCTCAGAGCCATTTGAACCATTTTTGAAATTGGTAAAGATTTGAAATGCTTTCAAACATTGAAGGAAAAATATGAAAAGAGACCTACCGTTCGCTTCAAAATCTCAAAGTAACGATGATTGCCTGCGGGTATCTTAACAATATCTCATCTCAGAACAGTTAATTTTATCCGCTATTGAAGAGGTTTTAAAAACTGTTCTGTACAAACCTCCATTTGACGTACTCAAAAGAATTCCTTTAAGTAACAACACTGTACAAAGATGTATTGATGATATGAGCTCTGGTACTGAAAGCTTCTTGCGTAATTATCTGGAAACCACTCATTTTTTTATTTAACTGAACGAGTCGACTTTAGCTGATAATGAAGCATTATTATTGTCATATGTTCGATTTGTTATGGACGAAGAAATCCATGAAGAGCTGCTATTCGCGAAAACTTTGAAAACGGACACTAAAGGCGAATCAATATTTAATATCCTGAGTGGTTTTTGTAAGAAAAAATAGATTCCATTTACAAACATTATTTCGGTGGCAGCATATGGTGAAGCTCCTGCCATATTCGGGCGATATCGTGGGTTTATAAGCCATCTTAAAAGAATGATACCAGGACTAACTGCAATTCACTGTGTCATCCACCGACAACATATTTTAGCGAAAAATTTGAGTGCTAAATAGCAGCAATCGCTTCAATTTGCGATTAACTCAGTTAACAAAATAAGAATCAATGCGTTGAATACCCGTTTATTTGCGCTATTGTGCGATGAAAATGATGAAGATTTCGAACGATTGCTTTTACATACTGAAGTACGCTGGTCGTCGAAAGGTGCATGTTTATCAAGATTTTACTCGCTTTTCGAATCAGTTATAGAATTTCTGGAAACTAAAGATCCAGTTTTAAAAGAAAATCTGATCAAATTTAAAGCAGACATTGCGTACTTGACAGATTTGTTCAACAAATTTAATGACGTTAACTTGTAGTTACAAGGGGACAGCCTATATTTAATAAAAAGAAAGAGTGTAATTTCGACTTTTCTTGATAAATTGAAATTTATGAGGCAAAATATTAGTTGGCGCGAATTCTCCGTTTCCAGACTTGTCACAGGCAGAATGTCTTGATGAGGATATTCAGACATAAACATTTAATTACCCTGCGTGATGCCTTAAAAATAGATTTGAAGATATTCTGACGATAGAAATACCACCATGGATCATAAATGTATTTGATGAAACGGAAGTGGCGACTATGGTATTACAAGAAGAGCTACTTGAGCTTAGCACCAATGAGGAGCTGAAGCTGAAATATAAAACAGGCTATCAAACATTTTGGCTGCAGGCAGAAATACCCGAAAAATATCCTTGGCTGTGGGAAATTGAGGGAAAATTTTTGGTAGCGTTCCCCTCGTCATATCTTATCGAAAAAAGTTTTAGTGTCATTAGCAACCTATTAACAAAAAAAAGGGGAGACTGAACATCACAGAACGGGGAGATTTGAAGTTATTCCTTACAAAACTGAAGCCAAATATTGATAATTTGCTGTCAATTCATCAAGTACATCTGTCTCATTATAATTATGACTATTTTTTAAATTGTTTATTTGCATTTTAGGCTTGATTGTTGGTATTTTGTCGGTTGTTGATTAGTAGTGGAGACCGGGGACAAACTAACAGGGTATGAAAGTAACATCCCTCCCCTACCTTCGCATGTAGCTCCGAAACTCACTTGATTCAAACAACGTAACCCTCCATGTTCCCCAACTGCCTACCAGTTGTTGGCCAGTAGTGGAGAGTCTGCTGAGTGTGGCGCAGTAAAACATTTTTTCAGTGTCTCATATAAGTTTTCTCAATTTCCTTAATTTTGTGATAACGGTAGCATTACGCTGTAAACGTAAGTCTACTGTAATAATTTAACTATGTGAAACTTTCAGTTTTATACCACCATTATCAACTTTTTCATTACTTGTATAGATTGTGTCTAAAATATCAATTTAACAGAAAAGCGTGGTCGGGGACAAAAGAAACATTACTGCTGGGGACGAAAGGAACAGTGTTTCTTTCGTCTCCGTTACTGAAAAAGTAATTATTAGCTGCAGGTCCGATGGTTTTTTTTTTTTTCGTTAGCGAACAGTAAATTGACTTTTGTAATGCCTCAGATGATCTCTGAGGTCTCTACAACAATAAAAATCAATCAATCGATCAATCAAATTAGGTATGATACTTTTAGGAATAGTAGGTTCTTGCTGAACAAACTCGTTATTACTGAACAGACTCGTTATTTACTTAGTTATTTCGTTACAGGGAATTACACCATGAACACGGGCTAGGTCGCCAGGACGATGACAACAGGACTAACTCCTAGTACTGTATATCAAACTGCGGCAGATGATGTTGAAAATTATAATATAAACATTAGAGCAGTATCAAAGAAACACAGTGTATGCCATGTGACATTGCATCGGTACATTAAAAAGAAAGAGAAACTTATGAGTGATAACAGCACACTAATGCCTCGTGTTGGATATAGAAGCGTAAAACTAGTGTTCTCTGATGAACAAGAAAAAATTATAACTGGATATGTGATTAAGGCGTCGCAGATATTTTACGGACTTTGCGCTAAGGATATCCGTAAATTAGCTCACGAACTGGCAACGACAAACAATATACCAATTCCATCAACTTGGGTGGACAATCAAACTGCTGGTCCAGACTGGTTTTCAGCGTTCATAAAGAGGAATTCCCAGTTGTCTACTCGGTCGCCTCAACCCACAAGTCTTGCTCGAGCAACGAGCTAGAATCCAACAAATGTGAATGCCTTTTTCAACAACCTGGCTAGCGTTATGGAGAGATATAAGTTAGAGCCCATGGACATCTGGAATATGAACGAGACAGATGTCATCACTGTTCAGAAACCAAACAGGATTGTTGCTAAACGGGGAATAAAGCAGGTAGGAGCTATAACGTCGGCTGAAAGAGGCACTCTTGTTGCTGTTGCTATTGCCATCAACGCACAGGAAAACAGTACACCACCTCTCTTTGTATTCCTTCGCTTGAGGTATCATGACCATTTTATTCCAGACGGTCCCATTGGTTCCATTGGAGCAGAAAATGCGAGTGTCTGGATGTAAGAGAACGAATTTTTGTTATTCTTGAACCATTTCCTAAAAGTTGCTAAACCAACTCCGGAGCACAAATGTTTACTGCTTCTCGACAATCACAAATCTCATATACCTATCAGAAGCTTGAATTTTTGCAAAAGCCAGGGGATTGTTATGCTGTCATTCCCAACGCACTGTACACACAGGATGCAGCCTCTAGACCGTTCAGTTTATGGTCCATTTAAAAAGATGGTGAATGCTTTTGCTGACAACTGGATCAAGAATCATCCGGGAAAGACCATGTCAATTTATGACATCCCTTCAATTGTAAAGGAAGCATTTCCACTTGTTATAACTCCCAAAAACATTGCAGCAGGGTTTCACTGCACAGGCATAGTACCATTTAATAGGACTGGAATGCGTTCAGTAAAATCGATTTTGCACCGTCTTCTGTCACTGATCGCCCAGCACAAGCTTCCAATTACGGAAAGCAAGCCATGTCCTTAGCACAATCATTAGCGATTTCTAGTGACCCATCTGAAGCTGGGACGACATCTAATCCTGATCCAGTAGCAATATGCGAGAAAACACCTTCAAATGCCACAGCATGTGGTGCAGGACATAGTGGTTTACAATCATCTTCAGTTCGCGCAGCCTTTTCACCCGAAGGTGTTAGTCCGTTACCAAAAGCAGGTCCAAGGCAAGAAACACGAAAAGGAAGAAAAAGGAGAATGTCTGCAATTTTGACCGACACTCCAGAGAAAATGGCTGTAGAAGAAGAGCTACAGGCCCGTCCCCAGGCGAAAAAAGCAGAAAAGACACTAAATTTAAAAAACAGCAGGCCAAGAGTGCGAAGCAGAAAAAACCTGAAGAATCATCATCGGAAGACAATGATAGCTATGTGGTGTCACCGCCAGACACCACACTTGCTAGGTGGTAGCTTAAATCGGCCGCGGTCCATTAGTACATGTCGGACCCGCGTGTCGCCACTGTCAGTACTTGCAGACCTAGCGCCACCACATGGCAGGGCTAGAAAGACGGACTAGCACTCGCCCCAGTTGTGCGGACGACATTGCTAGCGACTAGACGTACGAAGCCTTCCTCTCATTTGCCGAGAGACAGTTAGAATAGCCTTCAGCTAAGTCCATAGCTACGACCTAGCAAGGCGCAGTTAACCATATCTGGAGAGAGTCTTACTTGTATTCACCATAAACGATGTATACCAAAAAGGATGGATTAAAGTTAAGTATTCCCAAAGCAACGTACTTTTCTTATTAGCATTCATTGAGCATCCTGTTTCAGACTTTACGATATTCTGGGTGAGCTTATAGCGTGCCTATGCGGCCCTTCTAAATAACACTGTGTCGGCACTTCTGTCGACACATAACAAGCTACTGCCTTGTATGTGTCGAGCCTTTCCGCCACAGTCGTTCCAAAGAGAAGTGGATTCAGTGTTGGGAATATAAGGATTGGTCTTATGTTGCTTGTACCAAATGGGGGGGGGGGGGGAGGTATTTACGTGTGTCACTATTGTGAATCTGAATAGGATTAAGAAAAGCATTACTTTTCTCTTCTATTGACTCACTTCACAGTTACTCATAAAGCCTGAATTCGTTCATTGCTATTCATTGTTATTTCAATTAATACAATAATTGAAACTTCCTGGCAGATTAAAACTGTGTGCCACACCGAGACTCGAACTCGGGACCTTTGCTCTACCAACAATTTATTTATTTATTTATTTTTTTTTTTTGTTCCTTAATGTTCGTTGTACTTGGTTGTAGCGGACGTCACATGACATCCGGTGAAGTTCGTTATTGATCCTGTCACTCCGTGTTTTGTTACAGAGACCACACAGCTCTCTGACCGAACACGCTGAGCTACCAAGCCGGCACCAACTGAGCTACCCAAGCACGACTCACGCCCCGTCCTCACAGCTTTACTTCTGCCAGTACCTCGTCTCGTACCTTCCAAACTTTACAGAAGCTCCCCTGCGAACCTTGCAGAACTAGCGTCTGTAAAGTTTGGGGCCGGCCTGTGTGGCCGTGTGGTTCTAGGCGCTTCAGTCTGGAACCGCGTGACCGCTACGGTCGCAGGTTCGAATCCTGCCTCGGGCATGGATGTGTGTAATGTCCTTAGGTTAGTCAGGTTTAAGTAGTTTTAAGTTCTAAGGACTGATGACCACAGATGTTAAGTCCCATAGTGCTCAGAGCCATTTGAACCATTTTGTAAAGTTTGGAAGGTAGGAGACAAGGTACTGGCAGAAGTAAAGCTGCGAGGACAGGGCGTGAGTCGTGCTTGGGTAGCTCAGGTCGCCGGCACGGTAGCTCAGCGTGTTCGGTCAGAGGGTTAACTGCCCTCTGTAATAAAATAACAGAGTTAATGGATCAACGACGAACTGAAACGGGTGTCTTGCGACGTCCGCCCCGAGCAGATACAACGATCCAAAGCGAACAAAATGAGATAAAAAAAAATGGTAGAGCACTTGCCTGCGAAAGGTAAAGGTCCTGAGTTCGAATCACGGTCGGGTACACAGTTTTAATCTGCCAGGAAGTTTCATATCAGCGCACACTCTACTGCAGAGTGAAAATCACATTCTGGTTATATAACAATTATAAACGAATGAGAATTGAAGTTTATTGATGTTTAATTAATGTTTTGTAATGGTAATGTACTTTAAGTTACTGTATGAGTCCTTTAGGTAATAAAATGTGGCTTAACTTATTATGTTACTTTCGTAACCTGCCTGTTTTACTATCGTCCCCGGTAAAGGAGACAAAAGTAACAGGTACGCTCATGCCTTAAAATTAGTTTTACAAATACTAAATATATGTATTTTGTGAAAACTAAATTCATTTGTGTTATGAAAGCTTCAGAGAACACATACATTAGTTACTTTTGTTTCAAAATTTTATAGGGAGGTAATAAAAAATGCAATATGCAAAATGATACTTTTGTCCCTGGTCTTTCCTACGTTATCAATGTTTATTTTTAATCATATTAAGTATATAATCATAAGTACTATTTGAATAAAAAGGATACAAGAAAATGTGCCAGTTTTCTACCACTCCCAGTTTAGGGTTGGGACTCGACCGTGACATTTTTAGGAGTTTTTGGAATATAGTAGAAATGTAGCAGCAGAGGTCTACCGAAAACAGTAAAACTTTTAAAGTAGTCTACAAGAAAGAAAAGATTGGGAACCTCTGTGCTAGAATCTTTAACTGTCGACATTGAAATAATATTTCATTTTTTTTTTTCAGCATACACGGTAAGGACAGAGAAGCTGAAAAAGTTCCGCTTATACGTTGGTGCAATCATCAGACTCTTCTATCTCACTCAGAAACAAGATGGCTGTCGTTAATGCCCGCAGTTGAGAGAATTCTTAAGTTTTGGATTCCATGAAAGCAGTTTTTGGCACCGAAGACTGATCACCTAAAATAATTTCAGATTTTTTTCCATAGTCCGACCAGTGAAATTTACTTGCATGTTTCTGCAGTCAAACTTGGCTTTGTTTGAAACAAATATAAAAAGCGGGGAGAAGATAAAGTCTCGATTATTGAAATAAGAAATATATTAATCGACATTCAAAGATATCTGAATGAAAGGAAGACTGCCAGTTTTATTGGCATGCAAATCAAGATGTACTTGAAGAAATTAAAGGACGAGAACGCTAAACAAGAAATAATTATGATTTCGAAATTTGAGGAACAGACAATGAGTTTCTATACCGAAGCATTTGATTGCTTGGATAAATGGGCTGTTTCTCTTAATAAGTATCGAAATCATGGTTGGATGATACTATCTGAAAGCACTGATCTATACCTAACTAAAAATGGTGTGAAGATTTCAGGCGACAATTGTTTTCAGGAATCTGAAGAGCTTTTTAGAAACCAAGCATGACTCGTAAAAATGTAAGTCTAAACACTCTTAGGAAGAAAGGTGAGTTTACTTTCTTAAGGAAACCGAAAATCATGAACGCAAACACCAACTGCTAAAATTATGTGAGTATTTATCTTCTATTCCAACACACAACCCCATGGAAAGAGTATTTCCGCTGATGTCATACCAGTGGACTGATGATAGAAATCGACTATTGCCAGGTGCTGTGGAATCAGTCTTAACTGTGGCAGTTGGACTACAAGCTGACTTGCATGGAGTTTTATAAATATGTAAAATGAGAAATAGACTTGCTGAAATAGGTGAAAATCTTCCATAAGATATGGTGTACCAACTACTTCTGCCACAATAAGTTCCATGTAATTGTATTCTAAATAAAAGGTAATTATATTAAATAAATTTTTCGTTTCATTTCAACACCCCAATCTCAGAGTGCCCCGGCGAGGTCCCAGCTAGATATGGCAACCCTAGTCATTGAACTCAAGTTCGGACTCATTGATATGTTTGAAATCTGTTGGTTTTGGATTATTTCTAGGACATCCTTAGCGAGCATAACATGAAAAATTATATCACTGGTAGACATGACAGTTATGGATATTCTATTCACACGAAATAATCAGTAGCTGGTAGTATTCTCTGGTGATTGCTGCGGTTGACGAACGTCTCGTTACTGAATTACTGGTCAGATTAGATGAAATAATGGTTGGTTGACAATTTCGAGTAGTTACAGAAATTTGATTTTACTGCAGTTTACGGCTTCAGCAATGTTAGAATATCTGTACCTAGAAGATAATACGTAGGCTTATAGTATTATTAGGTCTAGCCAGAAAATACGTTGCAACATCATTGTTCACCAAAGCTAACGGTAAGTCATTAATTTAGTTTTACCAAAATATGAATAAATTTGAGCAATTGCGAGTTTTATAAAATTTCAGTACTTCATCCTACAAACATAACTATTAGTTGAATATAGTGTTATTGACATTGATTATGATTTATCTCGGCGGCTTGTCCATTTCTGTGACAAGCAATCATTTACAACTGTAATAACGCAAGATCTTCAGCAGTCGACACTTTTAACGTCAAATAATTTGCTCGTGTTAGTCATATGAAAGTAGTGGTAATATATCGTCAATAATTTTAATTCATTTTCGTTAGTAAAGTTATCTCTTGCCAATAATTTTCTTTTTCTTTCGTAAGAAAACTACATTAAGTAAAGTATTTAAGCATAGGAGATACGGTACCATACATTTGGATTACGTGACGCAGTTGTCGCTAAATATTTCTTATAGTATACATTTTTATCTGAGAATCCACTTTAGAAATCCCTAATCATTCTTTGAACAAAGATTTTAATCGAATGCCTGACTCGAAGTGGGCAAGAGTGGAAAACTGCGCAGAATCGTCAGAAATAGCAATCAACGTGTGGAATATCAGCATTATTTTCTTGTGGTATGTTGTAGTACCGGTAACAAAATCTACACGATTAGTGATGCTGGACACTTATGGAGATGAAGTGATTATCACGACCGCTATACAGTAGGTCTATCGTACCAGTAATTGAAAAAGAGAGCTCATCTTGAAACACCAAGCTGATGTGGCAGTCGCACAAGAAAGTTTAGCAGTGTGCAGCAGTAATATTGGCTCCAGATAAGAAGACTGGATTGCAATCAACGAAAACATCCAGGAGCTGTTGCAAAACTGAATGCTTCAGTCGAACTGTGTCAATTGCTTCAGTGCTTTGCAGACAGGACAAAATCATTTAGACAACCCGAAGAAGTTCTGGAGCAGTGTGAAGTAGGGGTCTCCAGGGCACAAGGTGCAAACGAAGTGTAACTAGAGAAGTTTGGCGAGAGCAAGATCGTATTGTTGGCTGGTAGTACGGCAGGGGAGTGTCACAACTGGTTCAGAACTCTTTGGGAAGTGATTACCAGATTAGACCATAACCTTAATTAACAACTGTGTATTACACCAGACACATTTGCTGAGCATGCTCCTCACCCTGGTGTGAAAATCGTGCCACTCTTTGAGTGATATGATAAACTCTGCATGAAGCATTCTGTGGAACAAGTTAATTCAAAACTTGGAATCTCAAACAGGGGAGAGGGACTTTCACACATGTGTGATCGATGCGTCGCCCCTCATTAAGTCACATCATACATGGCATGGTTTGCACCTGAATGCTTCTGCTAACAAGCTGTTTCCACGGGTGATTGCTAGAAGCACCCAGTCTGACCAAAGCAGTATCCCAGTGATTTCCACAGTATTCACTAGGCTTTATTAAGGGTAATTCCACCCAAAAGACAGAACCACAGAATAAATATAGTTACAGGTGATACAAGTACTGGTAAAATCAAGTACTGAAACTTGGACAAAGCCAAGGATATTAAAGAAAATGCATATAGAGAACCTTTTATCAAACAATCAGAAGCCTAAACTTCATGTAGCTGCTAGAAATACCTTTAATAAGATTACCATTGATTGTGGAGACTTTACTGTTGATTTTTAGTCTAGATAGTACTGACCTAGAGTAGTCGATCTCCAGCTTTGGATTATTTCCCACAGTAAAAGTAGTGAATACTGTGGAAATCACTGGGATATTGCTTTGGTCAGACTGGGTGCTTCTAGCAATCACCCGTGGAAATAGCTTCTTAGCAGAAGGTACAAACAATGCCATGTATGATGTGGCTTAGTGAGGGGTGACATATCAATCACATATGTGAAAGTCCCTCTCCCCTGCTTGAGATTCCAAGTTCTGAATTAACTTGTTCCACAGAATGCTTCATGCAGAGCTTATCACATCACTCAGAGAGTGGCACGATCTTCACACTAGGGTGAGGAGCATATTCAGCAAATGTGCCTGATGTAATATGCAGTTGTTAATTAAGGTTATGGCTAATCTGGTTATCACTTCCCAAAGAGTTCTGAACCAGTTGTGACACTCCCCTGCCGTACTACCACCCAGCAATACGATCTTGCCCTCGCCAAACTTCTCTACTTCACCTTGTGCCCTGGAGACCCCTACATCACACTGCTTCAGAACTTCTTCGGGTTGTCTAAATGATTTTGTCCTGTCTGTAAAGCACTGAAGCAAAGCCCTGCTTGAAGAGCATCTCTCTCTCTCTCTCCCTCCTCTCTCTCTCTCTCTCTCTCTCTCTCTCTCTCTCTCTCTCTCTCTCTCTCTCTCTCACTCGCTCATTCTCTCCCTCCCTCCCACCCTTCCAATCGATGTCTCAGCATGTGTCTTATCAGTCGATCCCTTTTTTTAAATAAGTTGTGCCACAAATTTCTTTCCTCCCAAATTGATCCAGTGCCACCTCATTAGTTACACCAACTCCCCTTATCTGGTCCTCAGCATTCTTCTGCACCACATTGCAAAAGCTTGTATGCTCTTCCAATCTAAACTACTTATCGTCCATGTTTCACTTAGTACATGCAAGGCTACACTCCAGCCAAATATGCTGAGGAACGATTTCCTAACTCTTAAATTTGCATCCAACGCCAACAAAAAATTTTGTTCTTTGAAGTGCTTTTCTTGTCATTCATTGCCAGCCTACATTTTATGTCCTTTCTACGTCGGCTGTAATTAATTATTTTGATGCTCAAGATGCAAAACTCATCAGTTGCTTTTAGTGTCTCATAAGGGCAAGATCGAAAACAAGTAAGGATAAACACAAAACAAAAAATACCGTGCTAGTAATCAAAATGAAACTGAGCTCTCAGAAAATAGTTCTGATAGAAATAGTGGTGCTTTCAAGTCACTGGCTACGAAATTCAGTGGTTACTTCCTCTTACTGCCTGCTATCACTGCACTCAGAGACATAAACAATGGGATACATGTGTTTTAAATGTAATTGTGCAGTCACTGGATGCACCACCAGCAGACATTAGTTTCAAAAACACAACCTCAGGTTACAGAATTCGTGGCATCACTAAGAAGGACTAATTCTGCTGGCTTTTATGGTGTTTACAAAACTGGAGACAGATAAACCACCTTTAATGACAGACCTATGTCACCCCTTCCAGTCTTTTCAAAAATATTTGATGACAGAACACTGACTAATTTAAGTGCTTTTGAGGAGAATTTGTTAACCAGTTCTCAGTTTGGCTTTCATAAAGGATTCTCCACACAGAAAACAATATCAGATCTCACAAAGAGGTACTGGCAGAATTAAACATGAAAAAATATTGTGTTGGTGTGGGCTATGACTTTGTTAAAGCCTAAAATTGTGCAGATTATGAAATTCTACTTCACAGACCAAAAGGTATTGTATTAATGACATCCCTCTATCATGGATAGAAAACAGAAATTGGATGTTCCCATTAACAGACTGTATCTCTGGCATAAAAATAACTCTTGTTTCTAACATACATAGATGATCTCTCTTGTTTCTAACTTACATAGATGATCTTACAGTGACAGGGCAGTAAAAAGCTGTATTGTTTGCTGAAGACACAAGCATACTAGTTAAGGATTCAGACTCAGCCATAGCAGATACAGCTCATTTAAAGCTGAACAAGCCTATAAGTGGTTCACAGCTAACAGGAAAGTCTTAATCTGACAAAGACTCTTATCACACAAAAAACAATAAATACCTTTTAACACCAATAGTAAATGTTAATGGTAAAAGACTGAAACAAGCACAGTGCCTTGTGGTCCAGCTGTATTACAAATTGAGATAAAATCAACACATTGAAAAACTAATCACGATGCTCAGTTCAGCATGTAATTCACATAGAAACATCTCCTATTGTGTTGACCTGAAGGCAAGTCTTGGCTTATTTCGCATATTTTCACTCCCCAATCTTACGGAATTATGTTCTGGGGCAGTGCACCTAAAGCAAATAAAGAGTTTGATCAGCAGTAAAAATACTGTGGAAATTAGATAATGGTATATCTTGTAGAAGCCTTCCGAAGGATCTTAGAATTCTTACTCATCTCTCACTACATTTACTCCTGAATGGCTTTTATTGCTGGCAATAAAAATCAGTTTCAGTGGAACTGTCATAAACACATTTACAATACAAGGCACAGAAATAATTTTCATGTGCACTTTGCCTCCATGCACAGAGTTCAGAATGGAGTTATGTATTCTGCTGGTAAGGTATTCAACAACCTCCCATCTAATGTAAGGCAAGGAATTGGGAATTCCTGCCAGTTCAAAAGAAAATTAAAAACATCTGTCATTAGTTATTATTTCTACAAACTATCCAGATTCCTAGACGGGGGGATTTTAAATAAATAATACCTAATTTATTATAAATAGGACCAGTATTTATATATATGCAAACATATTTTATAATCAGGTTTACTGGATTTAATTTGGATGGCAAAAGGACAAATAACTTTAAGTGGTGTAGTGACAATCACTATTAATACAGCACACAGTTTAAGTTTCTGTGATGTCTTTGCCTGATGTTAATATGTAACTTGACTCATTCCAGAAAGTCAGTTCATACTAAGCATCAAGTCACATCGAAACTTTGCACTGAGTGTTTGGAACTACAGCCTTCACACCTAATGTCGACAGAATGGAACATAATGACTATGTCGACAGATCCGTGGATGAATGTAGGCATGCTGGCACAGTACTGCTGTCTTAAAACATCTAAAGTTAATCAGTTCAGATTGAACTTAATCATGTTGTAGCAGTAGCTTTTGCACTGTCATGTCTTCTTAATCTGTATTGCACAGCTTATTTTTGGTGTGGCACTTAGAAAAGAATGCTCAAGAATTTTATATCTCTCCTTCAAATTTCCTCTCATTTACATCTACATTTATACTCCGCAAGCCATCCAATGGTGTGTGATGGCGGGCATTTTACGTGCCACTGTCATTACCACTGTTTCCTGTTCCAGTCGCGTATGGTTCACGGGAAGAATGACTGCCGGAAAGCCTCTGTGCGCGCTCAAATCTCTCTAATTTTACATTCGTGATCTCCTCGGGAGGTATAAGTAGGAGGAAGCAATATATTCGATACCTCATCCAGAAACGCACCCTCTCGAAACCTGGACAGCAAGCTACACCGCGATGCAGAGCGCCTCTCTTGCAGAGTCTGCCACTTGAGTTTGCTAAACATCTCCGTAACACTATCACGCTTACCAAATAACCCTGTGACGAAACACGCCGCTCTTTTTTGGATCATCTCTATCTCCTCCGTCAACCCGACCTGGTACGGATCCCACACTGATGAGCAATACTCAAGTATAGGTCGCACGAGTGTTTTGTGAGCCACCTCCTTTGTTGATGGACTACGTTTTCTAAGGACCCTCCCAATGAATTTCAACCTGGTACCCGCCTTTCCAACAATTAATTTTATATGATCATTCCACTTCAAATCGTCCCAGATCTTTTACAGAAGTAACTGCTACCAGTGTTTGCTCCGCTATCATATAATCATACATTAAAGGATCCTTCTTTCTATGTATTCGCAATACATTACATTTGTCTATGTTAAGTGTCAGTTGCCACTCCCTGCACCAAGTGCCTATCCGCTGCAGATCTTCCTGCATTTCACTGCAATTTTCTAATGCTGCAACTTCTCTGTATACTACAGCATCATCTGCGAAAAGCCGCATGGAACTTCCGACACTATCTACTATCTACTAGGTCTCATGATGGAGCAAGCAAATGTAGATTTCTTTGAAATGTTTGCAAGATACAAGACTTGCTGTTACAGTTCTCATTAGTGTGTATAATTTACCATTATGAAATTAGCTTAGGATAGTAATAATTTTTACCACCATTGCTCGTTTCTTAATATTCAGACTTTTTGTAATGGGAATGACCCTTCATAACCTCACTTTCCTCATTCAGTGAAAGGTGTGACATGATAACCATGTTCCATGAAATGTGCACAAACCAACATTTTTTGAGAGATGGAATTAAATTCTGAACCGCTTTAAAGGTTTGCTTTATTACTGTTGTTTAGTTGGACATGTTAAGAAACAAATTCGACATATATATTATCCTTAAAAAGCCCTTCACCAAATGGTACAGAGTCTTTTTAAGTTAACATTACATACTATGTAGTTAACCCCTTCAGGAATATAGCACGTTGCAGCGTACATAAATTTAAAATCAAGTAAACTGGTCCCAAACTGAGAGAAATTTGTGAACCCAATGCTGTTTCTTTTGATAGAGAATTGGTATTTTTATTCTGTGTTATGGCCAACTGCAAATGGGAAATATCTGTGGGCATTTATAGCTCAAACATAAAAAGGGGCACTTGTCTTGTCTGACATTATTATAATCACAAAAGAATGTTCTTTTACACAAAACTACTTCAAGCTTCTGCAAAGCCTTTAAAATTTAGGAGATGCCATTTTGTGAAGTATTGCATACACAGCCATGAGATTTTGAAAAATTGCCTCTTGTCAAACCACAGTTATTTCTCGATAACAAGAAGAGGTCCATTTTCAGAAGACATGGCTTTTAATGATATTATTGATTTCTGTTCGATTGAAACAACTTTCAAATTGACATGGGCATGTACAGAGTGAAGTAAATTATTATAATACACAAAAAACCGAAAATGAATATTTTAGATATTATTCAATGTTTTTGCTTGTACTGGAAATTTTACTTCTCTGACAAGAGATCCGTTTTCGATTTCTCTCTCACAGTTGCTGTTACAAACCATGTGAATTGACTGTAATGCTATAATAATCCTTGCAAAATTATTTTTGAAATCCACTATGGTTACCAGCAAGTGCTGCATGGATGTGGTCACTAATTTATAACCTAGAGTGAAAGCTGGCAACCAAAGCTGTCCATGGCTAATGCTTTTCAGTCTTGTATCTTGAAGTTTCTTTACAAAGTGTCAGTTCTTCTTCTTCTCTCTTTTTTTTTTTTTTTTTTTAACCACAGCAGAAATGACAAGTATTTTTTTTTCTGTACACAGTGTTTCCTAACCAAGAATTTGAAGAGAGGTTCAGTAATCTGTAGTATAATATTCAACAAGCATACATAAACTGTGAATTTGGGAATGCTTACAGATTAAATAATCATGAACAATGTTTCTAGCGGGATGCATCTTCTACAAATTACCTAATTATGCACATTCATGGTTTAAAGATTCCTGTAACTGCGTAACAAGTACTGGTAATGTTAATGTGCAACCTCTTTAGTTTCTTATAATAGAACAGATAGTACTGGAAACAGAGATGATTTTAACTGAGTAGTAAGTGGCACAGTGGTTCACACACTGAACTAGCAGCCAGAGAACCAAGTATACAGATTCCCATCTGGCAGTCCAAATTTAGATTTTTCATGGCGTCCTTAACTAGTTTTAGGTAAATGGCATGATCACTCCTTGGAAAAGGACACAGTGGATATTTTTTCCCCAATCCAAGATTGTCCTACATCCTAAATGACCTTGTCATCAATGGAATGTTAAAGCATTAATTATCATTCCATGTATCTACACTCCTGGAAATTGAAATAAGAACACCGTGAATTCATTGTCCCAGGAAGGGGAAACTTTATTGACACATTCCTGGGGTCAGATACATCACATGATCACACTGACAGAACCACAGGCACATAGACACAGGCAACAGAGCATGCACAATGTCGGCACTAGTACAGTGTATATCCACCTTTCGCAGCAATGCAGGCTGCTATTCTCCCATGGAGACGATCGTAGAGATGCTGGATGTAGTCCTGTGGAACGGCTTGCCATGCCATTTCCACCTGGCGCCTCAGTTGGACCAGCGTTCGTGCTGGACGTGCAGACCGCATGACACGACGCTTCATCCAGTCCCAAACATGCTCAATGGGGGACAGATCCGGAGATCTTGCTGGCCAGGGTAGTTGACTTACACCTTCTAGAGCACGTTGGGTGGCACGGGATACATGCGGACGTGCATTGTCCTGTTGGAACAGCAAGTTCCCTTGCCGGTCTAGGAATGGTAGAACGATGGGTTCTATGACGGTTTGGATGTACCGTGCACTATTCAGTGTCCCCTCGACGATCACCAGTGGTGTACGGCCAGTGTAGGAGATCGCTCCCCACACCATGATGCCGGGTGTTGGCCCTGTGTGCCTCGGTCGTATGCAGTCCTGATTGTGGCGCTCACCTGCACGGCGCCAAACACGCATACGACCATCATTGGAACCAAGGCAGAAGCGACTCTCATCGCTGAAGACGACACGTCTCCATTCGTCCCTCCATTCACGCCTGTCCCGACACCACTGGAGGCGGGCTGCACGATGTTGGGGCGTGAGCGGAAGACGGCCTAACGGTGTGCGGGACCGTAGCCCAGCTTCATGGAGACGGTTGCGAATGGTCCTCGCCGATACCCCAGGAGCAACAGTGTCCCTAATTTGCTGGGAAGTGGCGGTGCGGTCCCCTACGGCACTGCGTAGGATCCTACGGTCTTGGCGTGCATCCGTGCGTCGCTGCGGTCCGGTCCCAGGTCGACGGGCACGTGCACCTTCCGCCGACCACTGGCGACAACATCGATGTACTGTGGAGACCTCACGCCCCACGTGTTGAGCAATTCGGCGGTACGTCCACCCGGCCTCCCGCATGCCCACTATACGCCCTCGCTCAAAGTCCGTCAACTGCACATACGGTTCACGTCCACGCTGTCGCGGCATGCTACCAGTGTTAAAGACTGCGATGGAGCTCCGTAAGCCACGGCAAACTGGCTGACACTGACGGCGGCGGTGCACAAATGCTGCGCAGCTAGCGCCATTCGACGGCCAACACCGCGGTTCCTGGTGTGTCCGCTGTGCCGTGCGTGTGATCATTGCTTGTACAGCCCTCTCGCAGTGTCCGGAGCAAGTATGGTGGGTCTGACACACCGGTGTCAATGTGTTCTTTTTTCCATTTCCAGGAGTGTAGATAGTGTACAGTATTTCATTTGCAACTCCAGCTTCTTAGGGACTTCCATCACTGCCATAAGCATCACAGTGGGTGGAAACTACCTGATGTAGCATGCCACCAAAGTGTAATTTAACACTTGTTTTAACAAAACCTAAAGCTGTGCACAAACATCCTAAAAGAAACTTCTTTGAATGCCAAAAGAGCAATGTGTGAAGCCTTCAGCAGCACTATAGCAGAATTTAATTGAAGAAACTCTCCCTAAACCCAAAGAAATGCTGACCATAAGTAAAAGCTATCAGTGGCACTCAAGTTAGTGTCCATGCTCTCATATGAATGACAGAATAACCAGTGTTTAGAGTAACTATGCAGGTGGTGATCGGGGGGGGGGGGGGGGGGGGGGGGGGGGGGGGGGGGGGCAAGGGAGAACATTAAATCTGTCCAATCCAAAAAAAAAATCAATTTCACAGTCGACTTTCTAGAAATAAAGTAGCACAAAAACTAAAAATTTGAAAACGGGGAGGATACTTAGCAGTAGCTTGCATGAGGTCCTGCCCACGTGGATGGGGTTGTGACCTGACCAGTAACATCATACCCAAGTAAAGGTGCTTATGCTCAAGCTGACGTGCCTGCTGTAAACAACAAATCTGATAATGTTCATGGCAAACCACAGAAAGCCGAGTACAGCAAGACAGAAATGGGAAGACCCACCACTAAAATAAACTCCTGAGATCCCAAATTAGGCAAAAACTATTCAAAGAAACAGCACTCCTCTAATTACACATTTTTATAGCCATAGTTTGCAGGCCAGTGCTCACAGTCGCAGTGCTTGGTGAAACGCTGATAACCCCAATTTCACTCTTTGAGATTTATGTTGACTGAATTGCAATATCAAAGTTGTGAGGGTTTGTTTTTAGTGTATTTCTCAAACCAGTTGCATGACACATTTACTTCTCAAATATTTGGACATATGCTTTTCAAAGGCTATATTTTTCTGAACTGCCATCTTATCATCTGTCCTATGCTAAAAAAAAAAAAGACCCCATAGCATGTGATAGTATCAGGGGGTTTGCACTCTTTAATGTAATTTCAGTGTCTACTGAAGAGAATGATCCCAATTGCAGAAGGAATTTTACATTTCCATCAGTGTGGAAGGAACTGATCAGCTATAGACCAGCTTTTTACACCTAAACAGGTAACTGAGAAAAGTTGGGAACAGAATACTGACATTCACATGGTTTTCGCAGATTTCAAAAAAGCATATGACAACCCACATATGTGTGCAGTCATCAATGTACCGAAAGAGTTTCAGTTTCCACAAAAGCTAATGAAGCTAGTACTCCGCAAAACCTAATAAAGCTGTTACGGATGTGTTTAGAGATCTGCTGCAGAGTGAAGATCACAAAAGGAATGCCAGAGCATCTAGAAGTCATAACTGGTCTTAGACAAGGAGACACATTATCTCCAATTTTTTTTACTTTAAATTTGGAAAAGTTAGTCCAAGAAAGGCAAAAGTTAAACCAAGCTGGAATAAAACTGAGCAATATTGCAATAAATTGGCTTGTATATGTCGACAATGCTGTCCTAGTAAGTGGTAGCAAAGAGGACTTACTGCTCATGAGAAGTTCTTACAGAAATATTGCAAGGAATGCAGGGTTATAAATCAGCGAGGAGAAAACAGGGTACATGGGCATGAGTAAGGCACCCAATCATTAAACCACATTGATGGTTGATGAATTTACTGTTAAAATAGTACATGTATGTAAATATTTGGGAATTAGCAAGCATAACAGAATGGAAATTGAGATTAAGGCATGGATCACTGGGGAAAATGGGTTATATTTTGGCATATGGAACATGCTGTGCGGTAGAGCAGTTTTTAGAAGTTGTAAAATCAGATTATCTTCTAGTAGTCCTACATGGCTCTGAAACATTTACATCAAGGAAAACAGATGAACAAAAGCTGCTAAACAGATGAGCAAAAACTGCTGGTATTTGAGAGAAAAATATTAAGGAAAAGATTTGGCCCCAAAAAGGATACTGAGTCGCAGCAATGGAAGATATTAGAAAACCAGGATCTCGCAGAACGGTACTCCCAAGCTGATATTGTCCAAACAATGAAGAAAAGAAGATTGATGTGGGCTGGAAACCTGATTAGGATGGAAGAAAGATGACTACAATGAGCAGCAAACTCAGGATCTGTGGAAGGCAGAAAGGGCCAAGGCAGGCCATGGACAAGATGGAAGGATAATATGACCAGGGCTACAGAGGTGATGGACCTGAGAAAAGAAGAATGGACCATGAAAGCTAGGAACAGAAATTTTTGGTGGAAAAATGTAGAGAATGCATATGGTCTCCCAAGCCAAAGTGACAGTTAGTAAGAAGAAAGCACTATGCACTGGTGTAAAAAAAAACTACTATTATTATTTTAAACATATGATGTATTTTACTGTTATTATTATTATTATTATTATTATCACCATTAAACTCTTACATCTCTGTGAAATGTTAGAAATGGGGCTGATGGCAATTTATATGCTGAATTCCGTTTTTCAGTTGCCTGAGACTGCAGTTGTGTAAGTGTGTGTGTGTGTGTGTGTGTGTGTGTGTGTGTGTGTGTGTGTGCGTGTGCGTGCACGCACGTATGTCTGTCTTTTGTTGACGAAGATCTTAACGGCCGAAAGCTATAATTGTGTGAGTCTTTTTGTTGTGACTATCCGAGACTCAGCATCTCCGCTATATGGTGAATCACAACTTTCCTTCTCATAATATTTTTGAATTCCATTTTTAAATGTTTCCCTACAAAGGAAGGTACAGGAGTATTGCCCCAGTTCAGTTCTTACATGACTGCAAAGATGAGTGATATGGATATTTGCATCAGGGGTGTTGAGAAACAGCTGCAATCACTAAGACTGAACAAGGCTTCAGGTACAGGTAGAATCCCTTTCAAATTCTCTTGGGACCCATGGTTTACACTTATATGAATAACCTGGCAGACAATACATGAAGGTGTGCAGAAAAGTAGTGCTTTTGAATTTTTTATGTGAAAGCTCTTAAAGTGCTTTAAATAACACAAACATTATTAACATTCTATTTCTTTATTCTTTATGCCTACATATTTATTTCTCAACATAATAACTGTAACATTTTTAGGAGTGGTGGTACTGGGATTGAGAGGTGTGCATAACAGTTTGATCATAATTTAACATTCCTTCATTTATTAAATCATTCTTGAGCACAAGTTCTCTATCAGGAGGGGCAACCCCCAAAATAGCCTTGTACTTCATTATTAATTAAGAAACCAACAAGCTACTATCATTAAAATAGTATCAATGAGCTCTCCTAAAAGTTGGCCAACCGTACTACAGAAATTTAAAGAACTTTCTGATAATAAGCAGAATAGTTTTACACTAGTAAACCTTATTAAAAATACCTTTAGCCACAACTGTACTTCTGGAATATTGAACACAGCTGGACAAGAAATAAACTCAGGAAGTCACATCCCTCAGCAAGTGAAAGAGCAGATGGTAGTCACCAAGAAATCCTTTAAACAGATAAAACTTTCTCCAACTAAGCCCCAGATTTCAGCGACTAACATTGGCCTCACAATCTGGATTTCAAAATGTTCTAACTTCACTTACCCATAAATCACAAAACATAGAAAATAGCACATTCATCGTCTGATTTAATGCAATGTGTGTAAGTTAGAATGGTACACTGAAACAGCTTTCCAGCCATGCAAGAATACCTTTCTCTCGATACACAGTGCAGTTGCTTTTCAGTAACACATGGCCTGTGGACACAGTACGTGCCATTGGAACTTAATGCACAGCCAGGTGTGCCTGCACCAGCATCCTCATTCGAGCATTCTAACCAGGTTGACAGCTCCACAGGAATTTTGGCCCCTGGGAATGCAGTGCTGCTCCTCCAGGCTGTGAAGTGCCCTCCCAGCACTTACGGCCACCATATGTGTTAATCCAGCAGAGTGGTGCATGCACACGCTGCACTGGACTCTCTCTGAGTGGGAATTCAAATCTGCAGGTACTGGTGACAGAAATTAACCATTACAGTAACACTGCCAACAAACACATTTTTCCCACTAAAGAATAGTTTGTTGATACCAACTCTGCTGAACGTTTGACATTGACAGAGTCACAACCTTTCTTCTGCTTGCACCAGCATTCTTTAAGTTTTGGAAGCAGATGAAAATTGGATGGAATCAAATCAGGGCTTTGTGGAGGATGACATGACAGTTAACACATAGTGTAGGATTATTGCAGATGTTGCACTGCTCATGTGTGGTCTAGTAGTGTCATGCTGAAGGAGAGAGTGCTTCTTGTGTTGAATTGTTCAAATTTGAAACATACCATTTCTCACACACCAACAGAGTTATGTTACACACCACCATGTTACAAGCTATAGTTCAGAGCTCTCTTGTGGCACAGGTCTGCAAATATGTAGACATGAAGAAGAAAGATGTAGACTGTGAATGACAATTGTTTTATTTAAAAGTTTTAAAAGGTTTCACATAAAAATTCAGAGGCATTACTTTTCAGCACACCCTTTTATATAGAAACCTCATAATTTCTAATAGTACAAAATGCTGTAGAAAAGTAAAATTATACATTTAACAAAATGCAGAAACGTAGAATCCAGTGACTACAAGACCAGTGAGTCACAGCTGCAGCCAGTCAACTCTTACAAATACCTGGGTGTAGCAGCTTACAGGGATATAAAATAGAAGATCATATGGTCTTAATCATGAATGAGACAAGTGAAAGTTCATTGGTCAGGCTACAAAGAAGATTCCTTATAAAAACACACTTGCGGCTCGGGCAACATGAATCATCACAGGTTTGCTTGACTCACAGGAGTGTGTAAAGGAAACCTAGAAAAACAAGCCAGCAGATGCTCAAAGCAGGTGCCAGTTAGTCTGCAAAAGCCTACTTGAAAACTTTCAAGGATCAATAATATATGAGGAATGCAAGAATAATTTTATTTTATCCTTTATGAAATCCAAGAATATACTACACCACTACATATTCTTGCTCCTGTAAGGGCTGTGGAAAAAAGATTAGTTTAAGTAGAGGATGCAAAGTCATATTTAAGCAGTATTTATTCTCATGATCCACATGTGAATGGAGCAGGAAGAAATCATCTGTAGTGTACTTGACCACAGTTTGCAGAGTATGGTTGTAGATGTAGATGGAATGTCACTGTTTTACCGTGTAAATGAAGATAATGTTATCTTTATTTTAACACTAATAAATTGAGCAAATAATGCAGCAATGTATGGGTAGTAATCATAAAGTTATAATTATCACCTCAAAAAAATCAGTCTGTGATGAAACTTAGTGATGGTGTCAGTCCTCTTTGATATTTTTAGCTTTCAGTGGGACCCATTTTTCCCAACAGTGGATGACATGGTGGAGAACTTGGCTGTACAAGACTGGATTCTGGCTGATCAAGAAAGTTCCACCTCCAAAAGCACCTCATCGTCGTATTGGAAATACCTGCAATGCAATGCTTTCTTCATCCAAAGAAAGAGGAAGACTGAGGGAGGGAGAAAGGTTGGCCACGGAAATATGACTCAATATGACTCATTCCTGTACAGGATGTGTTGGGGCACTGTCGTAGCGCATCAGCACTTGCTTGCACTGTTCCCACGACCCTTTGTGTTGGTCAGAAAACACAACCTTATAACGTGATTTCAGTAGTATTTTCATGTGATTGCTACTCCCGTATGAGCACTAACGTTAGCATCACAGTGTGGCAGTCTCAAAAACACTCAGTATCGTCTTGCTGAAAGAAGGTTGGGTCTCTGTTTCAGCAGTTGCAAATCCACAAAGTTTCCTTGCTTGGTTTGTTGTTTTGCCATGAGGTCATAATAATGAACCGAACACTTGTCTATGGAGATTCGGCATCTGAAGCTGCCACCTGGAAAAGCCTAACTCAGCTACTAGATCTCCACTACTGCCTCAGTTCAGCAAGTTTGCTGGAATCCTGCTGGTGGAGATTATTGTCATGTTCGGAATGTTGTGAAAGATGTTGTACACTGAATCATGACAGGATTTCACTTTTTCCACTGTTGCATCAATCATGATACTCTGGTCTTTCAGAAACAGGGACTCCACTTTTCATTCAACTCCTGGTTCTTCATAGGTGTTCTGTCATGTTATATATCCTCTTTCAGACTTGTTTGATCACACTGGAAGCATCTGCACATCACAGCCACTGTGTCATGTGATGGTGAGTTGCTGCACACTTCCACCAACTCAGCATGGGTAGTTGCAGCATTATTCCTCATCAGAAACAGATTACAGCACGTTATTCCAATTTATCATAGAGCTGTGCCATTTTGTTTTGGTTCGTGTAGTGGTATGCTGGGGTACTGTTGCGTGAGTACCGTATTTACTCGAATCTAAGCCGCACCTGAAAAATGAGACTCGAAATCAAGGAAAAAAAATTTTCCCGAATCTAAGCCGCACCTGAAATCTGAGACTCGAAATTCAAGGAAGAGAAAAGTTTTAGGCCGCACCTCCAAATCGAAACAAAGTTGGTCCATTGTAATATGAGACACAATTTAGGTCGAATGAATGACGATACAGTGACAGTAGTTTGCTTAGCAGTTAAGCTTTACCAGGTAGCCGTTGCTATGCGTCAGGCCCGTATTTATACGGATACCCTTCCTTTTTCACGTGCTTCGTCTGGTTTGAATCGATTGCTTATTTTTCTTTGATCGGATAAGTGCTGTTCTCTTTGTTATAGGTGTTTACGTCACTCTAAGCTGAAAATGCGTTGTTGTACTGTGTCATGCATTGTTTGTCGCATTCTGATAATGTGTGTTTACGACCTGTCGCCGATCGCGGCATCGCTTCTTTTGTGCGCGCTACCGCCGCTTACGATAAAAAAAAGAGAGGAATTGTCTCATTAGCGAAACAATGGCAAGAGACTGCTATTTGTTGTTACTTACACTGCTGCTGTCTTTGATAATGATCAACAAGAACCAAATAATAGACTGCGTATGATAGAAGATGTTCTGAACAAGAGTTAAGCTAAAATTTTTCGCCGTTTGAAAATCTTTGCAGACGCCTCTGTTGTACATTACATTCTGCACAGAAATTAGAGTCATCTTAGATTTAAAAATCTAGTCAATTGCCGTGCTTCATTTCTCACTGTATCACTATAAGGCATAAGAATAATACGAATATAAACATGACATGATATGTATATTCTTCCGCGTTTGCTGTTGTCTCACACTAGTTTCGTAGTTTATTAGGCAGACAGGATTTAAATGAGATAGCATCAAACATGAAAGAATACATGGCAAAATGTTTATATTCGTATTATTCTTATGGTGAAGAGAATACTGCATGTGATTCTCAATTCATAAAAGTTCCTATTAGCAACGATCTCTTCTCACACTTAGGAAAAAATTCAGAATGTAGAGTTGGCCATATTGACAAACATCCCAAACAGTCTTGCCAGTCGGATTTTCATAGTACATTGAAATGCTGCTACATTGAAGATGAACGATACGGAATTTGTATTTACTTCATTGGATAATGTATGAAAATGCAGTGGTCAAAACTCGGGGTGGAGAAAAAAGCTCGTCTTCCACTTTTTTTTAGATTTATTTACTGACTCAGACGTTTTGGCGCCAGTATTTATCTTTGTGCCTGCAAAGCATGCCTGTGTAGCGCTACATGTATTCGACAGCAGAAGTTAGTTGTGGCGGCACCTACCAACATTTTTCAGAACTTCCGCTTATTTTGCACTCGATTCTAAGCCGCAGGCGGTTTTTTGGATTACAAAAACCGGAAAAAAAGTGCGGCTTAGATTCGATATCTGCCAGGCCTGAAGATTTGTCCCTGAAAACAAATCGACAAATAATTATGTACCTATTTTAAGGTGATAACTTAAACTTTATGACTGACTGTGGCATTATAGTGCACAAAATCATAAACCTACACAAGATAGGAGAATAAGCCACTGATAATCTTATTCTTGCAAACAATTTTGTTTCATTACCCACAACATTCTGTATATTTCTGTCAAGATTCTCCAGATAACTGAAATAGGATGGAAAGTGAGTCCCATAACCACATCTTCTGCTCGATTTTACTTTTGTGCATAAATTTATAGAATCCTGATCTGTACTGCTGCTGTCTGCATCTTCCTATCCTCTAATTGCTCTTTCAGTGCTAAAAATTCTGGTTACATTTTCATGATAAATTTCTCTTTAACCCCCTACTATTTGTACAGTTGTTATCAAAAGCCAAAGAAACTGCATCAGGAATGTTACCACTGGTAGCAGAAGAAGTAACACAGTGATGGGAATGTAGCACCATCACTATTTTGTGGATGCTATTGTGAAAAATTGCAGCTCAGTCAGAGCAGTTGAAGTAGCCACAAGTAGTTGGCAGGAACAAAGGCACTGACATGCCTATTGCAGCAACAGGGCTCTGTGTGCATAGCAAGGTGAGCCAGGCCAAACACTGCAATCTTGATCATGCAGTGGAAAGATGGGGCTTCTACAGGACAGGCTGGTCTGTTTCTACACCATCAAGCCTCGGATTTGTTGTTCTGTATGTGGCTGGCAGCAGTACAATGTCACAACAAATGATCTTCCAATTGGTATAAATACACTTCAATTGTAGCAGAGGTGCTGCACTCTGGTAGCACCTACTATGATGAGAGATTACACTGGGTCAGAAGGCAGCTGCACAATTTTGGGCCTCTGCCACTGCAGTAACATCTGCTGACACTAAGTTCTCCTCCCAGAACTTAGCACTTTCTACTGATGAGTCGCCTCCAGGCTCGGGCTCTCCAGCAGCAGCCAGAGGGGCGGAAGATGTGACTGGCAGTACAGCTGCTTACCCTCCTAAGCTGGTGTGGGGATTCTGGCACCACGCCTCTGTGTCCGCAGGGGCAAGTTAAAACCCCTTGCAAGAATTCCAGCTGACTTCCGCACTGCTGAAACCTACTGAAAGCATTGCCAAGCCTAACTGGGGCACACAGAACTGAGCTGGTTTCTAGGCACCAGCATTCCGGGATACCAACATCACAGGCAGCCTCCTGGCTGACATCTGGGCTCAGGAGAATTTGTGGGTCATCTACACTAGGTGCTAAAGGGAACATGGCTGCTGCATAGTAGCACTAAAAGTGTAGGAACAATAACATATTTGACTTTGTGATACTATTTTCACAAGCTATCAAAGAGCAGCACCCTTGCCATGACTAACCACAACCCCAACCTGCACAGTAGCGGCCATCAAATGCCAGCCATTACAGGAATTAAGTCTTTGGACTGGGACCAAACCTTGACAGATCTTAAATATTTTGTGTGCTGACCATGTACTTAGTGTGAAATTTATTATTTAACAGTCTGATAAAGGCCATAATGGTGGTAGTTTTATCACATGATGTGATTTTAACTGGTTCTACATTTAACTGTTTTATGCCATCCGTTGACCAGAGAAATTTTACAATTTTAAAAGGACTTAAAAGTATGCACTTCCTCATCAACAGAGTAGTGATTGTTTTGTCAAAATATTTCTCAGAGGTTTGCAAGTTTTTTCATGTCAAAATTTCCCTGATATAATTTTTGCTGCATGTGAAAATAAGCTTAACTAACTAGGTTTCATGTCCTTACACGATTTGAAGTTGTAAAGTCAGTTATTAGCAATTATACCATGTTCAGCTAGGATTGAAATAAAGATGTAGATGAAACTGGTGATTTAGTTGTTACTCAAGAAATCATTTTTATAACATGTTATATCATGTTTTATTATAACTTTATTTACACTGAGAATATTCATTCTAGATATTATATACAATCTGCAAATATTTTATCATTCAGAACTGTTAAACTGGGTCTAAAATCAATATAGAATAATACACATCAGGGTAAATGTAGCTGTGAAAATAACATTTTTTTTTATATTGATGTATATTATGTAAGCTATATGTCCTTGCTGTGGAAATTTCTCATTATCATTGTCTGTCCTCACTCTGTCCACGTCATGTAACTGAGTGATAACCTCAGGTGACCAAGAAATCTTTGCAGGAACTCATTCTGAACGTCTGGAAATATACATGAGTAGAATTTAATACCAATAACATATCACGTTTCAAAACAGATCTCACAATGTGGCCATTGACTTCCTTTGAACCTTTTTAATCATTCATATTGCCTGTAATAGGTGCAAGTGATATGGAATCAAAAAAGTATCACTGTGTTAATTTGAAGCATGATCTTACAATAAAGTTGGCTAAATACTGCTTTGCATTGAAACTGAAATTTGTAAAAAGGAACTGAAGTCTGAATGTTCAGTGCTGATGCAAAAAAACATATTCCAAAGTGGGTGTGTATATTAAAAAATTAAAAACATATCTTTGTTTTGGTGCAAATGATGAACTGACAGATACCTTGTAAATTTCCATGCACCTGTTACGCACCATTGGACTCTCAGTCATGCCATGGAAAACGGATTGGAGGTCCAAGACCTACAGAAAATAAAGTAGACTCTCAGGGTTGGTGAGTATGCCAGGGTAGTCATCATCCAACAAAAACCATTACAAGAATTCATTGCACTTCCTGAACTTTTCTTATCAATGGTAAGCAATGAAAACCTCAAAACTCCATTGTTAAATTTTGCAGGTGAAGCAAAACTGGCTTCTTTAAAGTAATATAAAGTGACACAGAAAGTTGCTACATGTGTAACTGTATAGCAGAAGCTTAGTTACTGACAGATTAGAGAAATACATACACTTTCAGAGCTCTGTGATTATGGAGTTACTGGAACTGTGAATTTTCAGACAGATGATGTTACAAGATTTTCGTTGCCTACCATCGTTACACAGTTTCACTATTGACTGTTTCTATAGAATAATCTCAGTGACTGAAAATTGCTTGAGTCTTTCAGAATCCCCTCAGATTTTCCTGACTTTTCCAGTAAATTAAAATTCCCCTGAGGATTTTTGGTTTTCCCCATTTTCCAGTCAACTCGCCATCCTGGTCAACCAAACCTTAGTTTTGCTTTCACATCTGTTTTTGATGTAGTGAACACATTTTTTTGTATCTTCTTTAAGTTATTAACAAAAGACACAACATTTTAGTGTAATTGTAGAACTAGTGCATGGCGATAAAAATAAACCATAAAATAAATATTCGTCTAAACCATTCTCTCTCTCTCTCTCTCTCTCTCTCTCTCTCTCTCTCTCTCTCTGTGTGTGTGTGTGTGTGTGTGTGTGCCAATTTATTGGCAAAAGCTTCTATATGGAAATATGGAAAAGAAATATTATGTGATATTATTCCATAATATTATTTGAACTTTGACAAGATTTGTAGCCTATCTCTTGATTAAGTGCTCAGGACTTACCCTTCTCTTCCTCTGTTGAACTGAATGGTGCAGAAGATTGTGGCATATACGTGATTGTACAATGTTGCTTTATTACTAGCTTTTATTCAGCAATGGAATAATTTTGCAACCCAGTTTAAAATCGATTCCATTTCAAAACTGAAGGTAACAGTGAAAGTGAATGAATAAGCAAATTCAGTCTAAATTCTTAAAAGATGTACACCATATTTTTGAGATAAATTTCTCACGTTAAAGGTGCGTGTGCACCTGTGAGCCTTGCAGCTAGTCACCATGTGGCTGTGCTTGGCCCACATGCAAGTAGAGGCACTTGTCTCCCTGTCTGGTATGAGGAGACTTCTACGCCCCCATGTGCAGAGGCATGTGCCACTTTGCACCAGTGCATGCACCTCCTCGCCTCTTCGTGCAATGGCTGCACACGCCTACTGCTCACAAGAAGTCACACAGGTGTAGATGTACCTTAAGTCCCCTTTACCTTCTCATGAAGTCTCTTCAATAAGCGGCAAGTGTAAGTCTGATAAAATAACATTAAGGAAATGGGTAATATCAAAACTAATGGTAAACATTGCTGTGCATGAAGGAAACTAAGTCATATTACACATGTATATTTTTATTGAATATATACACTCTTTTCAAATGATATATTATCAAAATAATAAATAAAAATGTTAAGTGATCAACAGCTATCACATCCAGTCTTCATTGGCATTGCAACAGAACATGTTGCTACTTAAGAGAGAGCTTGTGTATGTACCACATTTGAACATGGTCCAAGTAGTGTGGCAGCATAAAGATCTGTTTTTAAAATACAATGTTCAGTCTCATAGGAACATTATGAACCATTTGTGCATAATTGTAACACTCAGTTTTCAAATATTGCACTGCACATTTCATTGTTCTTTCTGTTAAGAGCAAATGTCCTCCCTGATACAGGAATAACCTTGTATTTTGACTTGCGTAGCCTGTGTTTGCTACCAGGAATACGTTCGACTTTGAAGACATTGTGTCTGAAACAAAGGAAAAGTTAATTTCTTTTTTAAAGTCACCAGTGACTAAACATTGTGAAATATTTTGTATTAAGCACAGACTTACAACTTCCAATTGACGCTATGTGACCTTAAAGATTTCCATTTATCTTCAAAGACAAATAAGCACAATGTGATTATTACCCATCAGCATATATTTTAGTACAATGTTGTGACATCATTAAGAAAATGCAATTCAGTAAATAGTAATATATTTGTTGTATTTCAAGAACATCACAAATCTACTTGAAAGTTACTTTTCAAAAATTTAATTCCTTACTTTCAATTAGGGGTTTGGCATGGAAAGAATTACTGAAGTGAAAATCTTACCTCACACTTGAGTCTGGCTGTTTTAACTGAAGACAGAGTGCAATGTTATTAGAAAAGTCAATATCTGAAACTAGATTTAGGCTTGATTCTGTAGATATTGTGAAATCTGCTTGGCTCCTAACAAATTCTGTGTCAACTTTCATTCTTCCTTGTAGCACAAGTGCAGCACTGCAATCAAGAGTAATAGTTAATTAAACAAAACAAAACAAAAATTATTCCGCAAAACAGACATCAGGTTATAGCAAAAAATTGAATACAGTGGCTAATATTTGTGAAAAACTTCCTCTATTGGTAACACAGAATTTATGGGGACACATTATGGCATGACGTTTGGTATACTTTTAACTCTAATTAACTGATGCAGTGATGCTCTAGAGCAGTGACAGCCAAGAATTCAGCACACTGACAGTGCTCCCGCTTGTGTGCCATAGCTCTCTCACCTGGCTAGCCACTTATCCCACTGACACACCACACTATCTGAGCATGAGGAATGGGAAGAGAAGGAATTTGTGACAGTGCCAAATTTAAATAGTAATACAGTCATACTGCATACAACTTGATTTCAGGTCTGAAAAATGTGCATCACAAACAAAACTAATTTTCATTATTATTTAAACATTGTTGGCATGCTCAAGACATAACAAAATTTTATCTGCACAAACTATCAGCATTTGGGCAGGCATAATATTTCATGTATGTTTGCATTCAAGTTGGCATGTAATTGTTACTTATTTAGTTTCATAATTGAAAATAGCCTTTCACACACATCTGTTGATGGAAGTATTTTCACATTTGCAACCTAAGGAGACTAAATTCTTCCTGGGGGGGGGAGGGGGAGGGGGACAACAGATAACTCCTGGACACTTTTAAAGTAAGTGAATTCATCTTTTAAAGGGAAATTACACTGCAGATCAATTGGTTCCACTTGCACATGCACAGGAGCACTTTCAACTGAAAGAGCAAATGGGCTTGAAAAGAGATGTACAACTGGCAATTTCCTCAAAATGTTTGAAAGCCACAATGAATTCTTCAAAACTCATGTTCTCTTTAACCGAAGTGAGCCTAGGGACATGGATGGTGTTTTTTGTCAGAATTTGTCCTTTCCTCAATGCAGTTTTCTTTTTAAATGTATCTCTATCAAATCAGAAATAAGTTGTTTCTCACCTCACAATGTCTTACTGTGCACAGTGTGCAGTCAAGTCAGCTTAAAATGTGAGGTCTGCAATTAATTCTGGATGTTCTAATTTTCATTCCTGCTCTCCTTTTCATAATTTCAACAATAGCAGGTTTTAAATCTAAAAATTATTCCAGGCATGCTTCTTGAGTTAGCCAATGTACACTGCATTAATATGACGATTATTTGGAAAGTAAGATCTGTTTCAGTCCAAAAAATCAAGAGTACAAGCCATTCTTTCCATTTTGTGTTTCTGAGTTTGCG
Organism: Schistocerca cancellata; assembly: GCF_023864275.1. Taxonomy (NCBI): domain Eukaryota; kingdom Metazoa; phylum Arthropoda; class Insecta; order Orthoptera; family Acrididae; genus Schistocerca; species Schistocerca cancellata. Next base: position 267,831,600 of record NC_064627.1, read on the forward strand.
GCGTGGGAACCTGACGTGTGCACAATTTGTGATTCTGCAACTTTTCAGAGACACTATTCTGCAGATTTGTTCTACCACATTTGGAAATTTCAATGCTAAAGTTGAAATTATGAATAACCAGTCTTCACAAATCTTTTCATCCACAACTTTGAGCAGATCTTCTGAGATCATTGATGGTTGGCCTGACTGCAGTTATCATGAACATTTTCCAATCTGTCTGTGACAGCTCTCACCTTCTTGCACGTCTTGTTGTCACTCATCACATTGGTGCCCTACATCTCTGTTATCCACCGACAAATTTCTGCTACTGCAAAGTTTCCTGCTGTCAAAAACTGAATGACTGATCATATTTCCCAACTGGTGGGCTGACTATTTGTTTAAACATCCTGAACTGACATTGTAAGCAGCACATCGTGACAATGTGAATGCACATGATGTCATTTCATGAGCAAGACATGCTGAGAGTCGGTCTGCTTGCACGTTTCAATGTTCACATGACATTTGATTAGCTATGGCGATTTGGAACTTACTTTCCGAATAACCCTCATATGTAAAGTTGCTATACTCTTCATTCAATTCCATCAAAAACTGTTGCAACTGACAGTGGAGTAATGCATGTGACTTCAAAAGATTTGCTCTGCATACCACCAATTTCCAGCACGTGCTGCATGCATGCAAATGTACCACAAAGTGCTTCATTACATACAAAACAATGAATTCCACCTATCAGCTGTTGTAGTTTGTTGCTCTTTCACCATTAACAAAATCTTTAAATTTTTTTGCACGTTGGTGTAATGTTGCCTATTATGAGATTGTATACCACATAACAGATATTGAGAATTTTTATCCTTCTCTCCTATCATTCCCATTCATTTTTAAAGGCTTGTGATGATAGGTCACCAGACGGCCTTTCTCGCACAAATAACCACAGGACTTGTGAACTTCTTTTGTATTAGGAACAAGCAGGGAGGGGTAAACACTGCTGACATACCAGTTTTGCTGAACTGAAGGAAGTCGTGCCAATCAAAAAATGCCATTCTGCAGAGCTCTATGAAATGTCATGCTGTGCCAAATACTTCTGAGACATATTGAGCAAAGTTAAGAAAGGTCAAACCTCAACCCACAAGTGGCCTGTAGATTGTGCTCACATGCAGTTTGGCATGCTGTGATCAACCTTGCTCTAGGATATGCCAAGAAAAGCTGGTAAAAGTTTCTGCTATATTCTTATCTGGAACCAGATAAGATCATGTGCATATTTTAAACATGAAAATGCAGAAACCTGTGAAATCTGGGTCATTCTCCCCAACACCAACAGCATCTCTGAATTACATTGCTGGGAACTGTTCATGCATTCTTTGAATCCATACACCTCTGGCCTCAATACCCTTCACTAGCACCTGCCCCACACCCAAACCCACTTCCACCCTTGCCCTTCCTTGGTTCTATCACCTCTCCCAGTCTGCTCTTCCATGTCATCTTGCACTGCACGCAACTCCCCTGTCCATGGTCAGAAGGCACAACATAATCAGCCAGGAAAATATCACTGCATGTGTGTGTGTGTGTGTGTGTGTGTGTGTGTGTGTGTGTGTGTGTGTGTGTGTAATTTAATTTCCATTCCCACAACTGTAAAAAGATGAAAACAGATGTTACTTACTTCTTTTCCACCAAGGAATGAGCATTTCTGTTCCACAAACTGAGCTGAATCTGGCCAGATAGGTCAAATGATACTGCGCCAATTAGACTTAGTTCAGCCACAAATCCAGGTTGGAGTGGGAGGTACTGCAAGTGGTCGTGCAAAAGTGCTAGTGCCTGAAATTTTATGATAATCAAATGTTAACACAAAAAGGATAAATTCTTTTTGCTGTGTACATAACACAGGCCAACAATGGAAAAACATTAATGAAAGTGGTTTTTTACTGTGATTTTTAATGTAGTGAACCCAAATATGATAAAATAACTGTATGATCCACCAATCTATTTTACTAGTAACTCCAAATATTTAAAAAATGCAATTTTAGCAGTTTTAAACATATTGCATTTTTAATGCAATTTCAGTTAGTAAGAATCTTGGATCTTTCCTATATATGGTGGTGTGCAAGCCTTAACAATACACATAGCTGTCTGTACCTTAGATGCAACCACAGTGGGGGGATATCTGTGGAGAGGAGAGAGAAGCATGTAGTTCCTAAAAAGGGCAAAGCAGCCTTTTCAGTAGTAGCAGGGCAACACAATCTGGATTACTGGTCTGGCCTAGTAACGTTAGCCAATATGGCACTGCTGTTCTGGTATTGCAAACAGCTGAAAGCTTGGGGAAACTACAGCTGTTATATTTCCCCACGGGCATGCAGCTCTTCTGTATGTTTACATAATGATGGCATTCTCTTGGGTAATGTATTCCAGAAGTAAAATAGTCTCCCCATTTGGATCTCAAGAGGGGGACAACTCAGGAGGAAACAAAACTGGCATTCTGTGGGTCAGAGTGTGAAATGTTAGATCCCTTAATTGGTTAGGTGAATTAGAGAATTTAAAAAGAGAAACAGATGACTGAATTTAGATATGGTGAGAATTAATGAAGTGTAGGGTCAAGAAGAACAGGACCTAATCAGGTGAGGACAGAGTGATAAAAAGAAATTCAATAATGGTAACTCAGGAGTGAGTCTGATAATAGGAGACTGGAATTCTAGGAGAATGTGAACTGGGGTAAAGGAATTAGAGAAGAACACACATAGTAGAATTTTACACAGAGTATAAATCAATCACTGCTAACACTTGTTTTAAGAATCATATACAGTATGTAGGTTGTATATGTGAAAGAGACCTGGAGGTACTGGAAGGTTTCAAATCAATTTATAATAGTAAGGCAGATTTCAAAAACAGATTTTTAACTTTAAGACATTTCCAAGGGCAGATGTGGACTATGACTATAATTTATTGGTTATGAACTGTAGATTAAAACTAAATAAATTGTAAAAAGGTAGGAAATTAAGGAAACAGGATCTGGAAAAATTGATGGTTTATAGATTGAGTGTGAGGACCAAACAACGAGTTTATCAGTTCCATGACCAACAGTGTCAGAAATCAAGGGAGGGATGACACAAACAGCACAGTTCATTCCAGGGAGAGGGAAAAAGGGCAAAAAAAGAGGTAAAAGAAATGTTGGTAGTGGGAAGTGGAAAGAACAAAATAGGGGTGGGGGGAAATGGGGAGAGCGGGTGTGCACCATAAATGCTAAGTGCAGTGGGGCAGTAGCATTGCCACTGGCCCCTCATGATTCCCACAGACTACCATGATCACAAAACAATGAGGACAACACCAGGGGAAAAAACACAAGAAAAGGGGAAACAAAACTGGACGAAAGACCAGGCAGATGGTAGGGAAGTTGTGTAGAACCTGGTTGGTGTAGAGACAGGGTCAAGGTTTCCATAACCAATGCAACACTAACTGAGGGGCTCCAATTCCAGAGGATAATTCGGTGAGAGTCATCTGCCAACACCTGAAATAAGTTCTGTAATATTCACATCTGTCAGCACTTGCTTTCTTTCATGTTGGAATTATTACAAAGACAGTGTTTTGCATTTCTCATGAACACCAAGTGAAATAGTTTCATCATTGCTGGCTCTCCCAAAAATCTCAATAATTTTAAGAGAATGTCACCAACTCCAAGAACTTAGATATTTCAGTGTTGTGTCACATTTGTTTCAAGGTATATTTCCTATCTAATCTTCACCTACTTCCTCTTCTCTTTCTTAATGTTGTTCTCAAGCTTGTTTCCCTTTTACAGATCCTCTGTATACTCCCTCCACCTTTCAGCTTCTTTGTTTTGTACCTAGCCTTTTTTTTTCATAACCTTAATTCAGTATCTCCAGTGTTGTAGGATTTCTACTGTGCCTTGTCTTTTTACCAATTTGATCATCTGATGCAATCACTATTACATCTCTCACACTATCCATTTTTGTTCTAGTGTATGCCTTTCCCCTGCTGCAGTTAATCATTAACTAATGTTCACTCTGAAACTCTCAACAATTTCTTATTGTCTCAACTTCTACATCTACATCTATGTATGTACTCCGCTAGCCACCAAGAGCTGTGTGCCAGAGGGCACAATTCGTGCCAAAGTCATCTTTCCCCCCCTCTGTCTGAATGCCTCAGTACGAGCTCTCATTTCCCCTATCTTTGAATGATGATCATTGCGCGATTTGAAAGTTGGTGGTAGTAATATATGCTCTACATCCTCAGTGAAGATCGGATTTCAGAATTTAGTGAGCAGCCCCTTCTGTTTAGTGTGCCGTCTATCTGCAAGAGTGTCCCACTTCAAACTTTCTGTGAGATTTGTTACGCTCTCGCAATGGCTAAATGTACCAGTCACGAATCTTGCCGCTCTTCTTTAGACATTCTCAATCTCTTGAATCGGACACAACTGGTAAGGGTCCCATACAGACAAACAACACTCCAAGACTGGACAAACTAACGTATTGTAAGCTATTTCCTTTGTTGAAGGACTGCATCGCTTCCGGATTCTACCAATAAAACACAATCTAGAGTTTGCCTTACCCGTTACTTGTGTAATCTGATCATTCCATTTGAGATCATTTTCAATAGTCACACCCAGATATTTGATGGATGTTATCGCTTCCAAAGACTGGGCATTTATTTTATACTCATATATTAATGGGGATTTCCACCTTTTATATGCAGTAGGTTACACTTACTGATTTTGAGATATAACTGCCAGCCATTACACCACACATTTATTTTCTGCAAATACTAATTGATTTGTTCACAACTATCATGTGATACTACTTTCCTGTAGACTACAGCATCATTGGCAAACAGTCTAATGCCGCTGTCAGAACCATCAACCAGACTGTTAATGTAAATCGTAAAAAGCAGGGGGCCTATTACGCTGCCCTGGGGCACACCTGAAGTTACATTTGTTTCTGTTGAAGTCACCCCGTTCAGGATGACATACTGCTCCCTGTCTGTTAGAAAATTTTCTATCCAACTGCATATGTCATCAGATAGATCTTAAGCGCGCACTTTTTGGAGCAAGCAACAGTGTGGAACTGAGTCGAACGCCTTTCGATAGTCGAGAAATACGGCATCAACCTGGGAGCCGGTATCTAGAGCCTGTTGTATATCATGCACAGAGAGGGCCAGCTGTGTCTCGCATGACTGCTGTTTCCTAAAACCATGCTGGTTTCTGCAGATGAGCTTCTCAGAGTCTAGAAAGGTCATTATGTCTGACCACAAAATATGTTCCGTCTGAACACAAAATATGTTCCATGATTCTACAACAAATTGATGTCAGTGAAATTGGCCACTAATTATGTGCATCCAATTTTCTAGCCTTTTTATAGATTGCTATGACCTGAGCCTTCTTCCAGTCCTGTGGAACTTTCCGCTGTTCCAATGATCTCTGATATTTAATGGATAAGAATAGTGCTATATTTGTAGCTTAGTCAACATATAATCTTACGGGGATACTGTCTGGGCCAAATGCCTTCCTGGTGTCTGAGGATCTTAACTGTTTTACAATCCCATATACACTGAACACTTATCCACCTGCCAGAGGGCTCGAGGTTTTTTCGTGTTTATGTGTGGCGCAAATGGGACCCTGAGCTATAGCAGCACATTCTTCCTTCCTGTGCTGCATCTTCTCCCCATCCCCTCGCTCTCTGTCCATGCTCCTTCTCCTCTGCCCCCTCTTCTTTTCTCTTGGTATTCTTATTTATATCTACCTGGCTATCCACCTGGTTTCCTGTATGAAATGTGGTTTTATTCCACTTGCCTTTTTTTTTTTTCCAAATGTAAATTTTCTCTCCATAGTGTCAAACATCTGAGGAAGAACTCCCCCCCCCCCCCTAGCATCTGCAGCTTGTATTTCCCTCTCCCTTCCTTCCTCTCTTCCTTCCCCACCGAAGCCCCCTCTGCCCCGCTAGGACACCAGCATGTGTAGCCAGTCCATTTGGTGGGGACATTACATATTCATCTGGCTGAGCCCCTGACAACACAGGGATCATACTTTTGATACCTGAGCTGTTGCCTCCCCATGTCCACTTAGAAGTGGTTGCTTGTCATTCTGGAGCATTGGAACTTCCGGCAACAGCTGCAGTGGCAGATGGCCCTTGCTGTGACTGGGTGACGCCCATGGCGAGAGTCCCTGATCGAAGTGGGTGGTATCAGGGTGGATGCTTTGCATGTTAAACATGTCTCCAAAACACTGTCTGTTCTTTTATGGCTGTCTCTTTGGTTGGTAATGGATGATGACCCTGTGGCCTTTCCTTCCATTGCTCCACCCTGGGAGAGGACAAGGCTCACCGGCTTGGGGTGAAAAACCTCCCTGCTACCTGGTCTGTACTATGACAGACAGGAACACATTCACCACCATAAAGCCATTATTTTTTGTGGAAAATATCAAAGACAAGTTTGGGAAAGTCAAGTCTCTCCGTAAGATGTGGCTGGGTTCATTGTCGGTACAAAACTACTTCTGCTGCCCAATCTGCAGCCCTTCTAGCGTGGGATCATCTTGGAACATTCCACTGCCCATTACACCTCAGAAGTCTCTGGATATGGTTCAGGGAGTCATCTTTCATAGAGATCATATATCAAACTGATGAGGAACTGTGAGCCAATCTGGAATGACAGGGTGTTCATTTTCTTTGGCATTTTTAGCAAGGGCAATCATACTGATACCAGCACATTTATTTTGGCATTGGAGGGAGACTCTCACCCATAGAAGGTCAAGGTTATGTGTTATTGGTGTGACGTGAAGCCGTATGTCCTGCCACACATGGGGCGTTTTTGGTGCTTGCATTTTGGGCACACGTCTTCCCAATGTACTGTGCACCCTCAACACAGTGAATATGGACACCCACTCCATGAATGGAACCCCTGTGTTCCACCTCCTGTGTGTGTTAATTGTCATGACCATCACTCTCCACACTCACTAGATTGCCCTACTTTTAAGAAGGAAAAGAAGATAAAGGAATATAAGTCACTTGATTGTTCATTTTATACTGAGGCTTATCAGAAAAATGATCATCTTTCCCTTTGCCTCTCTTACATCCTTCTCCCCTTCTCCCTTTTTGTTACCTCAGTTCCATCCCCCTCTCCTCTCCCCCTTGTCAGTCAAAGTGCCCCCTTCTTCAGCACCTGGGAGCCCTCTCCCCAGTGTCTGTCAGGCCAGAGGCCTCTAACCACAACTTTGCCACAGGACACACAGTCAGTGCCCACTAACTTTTGGTTCTGGATGTTGCGAAAGCCTGCTCTCCCACCGTGCCCTGCTCTCATTAACCTATGAAAGAGAAGGAAAAGAAATATAAATCTTAGGAGAAGGAACCCCCACCCCCCTACAAAGGTGCCACTCCCCCTCGCAACCTGAACATGAGTCTGGCATCTTATTTATGGATGTCACTCCATCCTTGTTGGTGACAGTGTGTGATTCAGCAGCATGACTGGCTCCAGTCGATTTGCCTCCCATTGAGATACCTGGTCAGAGCTTATCCAATGGAACTATAATGGATATTACCATCACCTCCAAGAGTTACAATCCTTTATTGCCTTTTACTTGGCAACTTGTGTCATTCTCCAGGAATCTCATTTTACTGATAATCACTCAGTAACCTTTCACAGGTTGCGTGCTTTCTGTCAGAACAAGGTTGGGCCTTTGAGGGGCTTCCAGTGGTGTGCTCACATTGGTCTGTATAGATGTTGTAGTAAATGGGTCCCACTTCATACCACATTGGAAGCATTGTTTGGACTCTGCAGACACAGTCTGTAATCTCTATCTCCATTGTCAAGGTCACCTACACCAGCTGCACTAAGTGCCCTCCTTTAGCAACTCCCCCTCCCTTCCTCCTCCTCAAAGATTTTAATGTTTTAATGTCCATCATCTTTTGTGGGGCAGTGCTTTTTTGTCTAGTCAGGGGCTTCTCATTGACCAATTTCTCACACCATGACTTGCACCTTGTTTATGATGTTTCTCCTACTTATTTTAGTGTCACATATGGCACTTTCTTTGCCATTGGTCTTTAGCTTTCTTCCTCTCCCCTTCTTCCTACCTTACACTGGTCACCACATGATGACCTCTGTGATAGTGACCAGTTCTCATTAATTCTCTCGTTTCCTTCCTGCCTCCCACTGGGGTTTCCATCATGCCGATTGGCCTCTATATATGTCCCAGGTTGTGTTTCCACCTTATTTGTCAGGTTATATTTATGAAGTCTTCCATGATCTGTTTGATATGATAATCCAAGCTGCTGGCATTGCTGTTCGCTGCTTGATGGGCCCATTCACCATTGGCCAGTTCTGTGGTGGAAGATGGCCATTGCTACCACCTTCCATGATTGTTGTCACACCTTGCAATGCTTCAAGTGGCACTCAACCTCTCCTGGTCTTACTACCCTTAAACATCTTTAGTCAAAACTCCTTACTTACTCAAACAGAGCAAGTAGATTTGGAAACATTTTGTCTGTTCTCTAGCTCCTTCTCTCCCTTCATCATGGGTGTGGGCTACACTGTATCCTCCAAGGCTGTCAGTGGCAGACTTCCATTCCGGGCCTTGCCCTTCCAGGTGGCCTTTGTACAGATCCATTACTTCTCGCACAACACCTCGCGACCTATTTTGCAACTGCATCAGCATTATCCTCCTATCAGCTGCTTTCCTCCTCCAGAAACAGTGGACTGAATCTTTCCGCTTATGCTTTACACCTGTGAGGCGGAATCCTACAATGAACCTTTTACTGACTGGGAGATGCTCCTGACCTTCTCTTCTTCCTACAATTCAGCACCTGGCTCTGATTCTGTTCATAACCAATTGCTTCAACACCTCAATCCTCTGCAGCAACAATATCTCCTTCAGGTGGTTATCTGTATTTGGCTCTACAGCATTTTCGCCTCTCAGTGGTGAGACAGCACTATGCTCCTGTCCTTAATTCCAACAAGGATCCGTCATCCCTTGATAGTTACTGACCATTCAGCCTGACCAATGTCTCCTCCAAATTACTAGAATGGATGGTCGCTTATTGGCCTCATTGGATACTCACATCTCGGGACCTTTTATCTGCTTACCAGTGTGGCTTTCGGAAGGGACAGTCTACAATTGTTCAACTGCTCTGATTGGAAACCACAGTTCGGCAGGTCTTTTCTCAGTGTTGCAGTCTTGTTGCAGTTTTTTCGATCTTTGTAAGGCCTACAACACAGCTTGGTGCCCTCACATTCTCGTTACACTCCATGAGTGGGGTCTATGGGGGCCCTCCCAATTTTTATTCATTGGTTCCTGTCCCACTGGTCATTCAGAGTTCAGGTTGGCACTATTCTCAGCTCTCCACATACCCTGGAGAATGGTGTTCCACCGGGCTCCGTATTAAGTGTCCTTTTTCTCATCACTATTGATGGACTTGTGGCCTCTGCCAGACCATTGATCATCCCTCTCTGTATGTGTAAGTACCGCTTCTCAGACTTATTTTTGACAACAAGCTTATCTGGTTCCCCATATACGTTATTTGACAGTTGGCGGATTTTGTAACCTCAATGTCCTTCGCTTCCTTGCCCACACCTCTTGGTGTGTGGATTGTTCAACCCTTCTCCATCTTTACTGGGCATTAGTTCTGTATCACCTGGACTATGGTTTTCAATTTTGTAGATTAGCTGCCCCTTCCACACTGCTCCTCTTGGACCCGTTTCATCATCGTGTTATCCTTTTAGCCACCAGTTTCCTTTGCACTAGCCTTCTCGATAATCTTCTGGTTGACACTAGGATCCCTCTGCTTTCAGTTCTGTGGTTACAGCTCCTGGTTTCCTATGCCATCAATATCTGCTCTTCCCCTGCTCACCCCTCCTATTTTATTCTTTTCGTGACTCTGGGCCGTAACCCACTTGCTGCCTGCCATTGTGTGGGTGTACTGGTTGGGCTCCACCTTGATTCTGTCTGCCACAGTTTCTTTCTCCCCTCCTTGCCCTCTTTCCCACATTCTCTCCCGACCCCCCCCCCCCCCCCTCCCTGACCCCGGTCAGTTACTTCGCCCCAGTTTCAGATGGATCTCTTCCTGAGTCCAAATGTTCCAATTGCTCTTACAAGAGTTTTAGGATGGCATTGTTTTTTAACACACACCAATGGTTCTAAATCTGCCTATCATGTTGGATATGCCTTTACGTCGTCTGTTGGCACAGAACACCATGTTTTTTCCTCCATGTGTGGGGTATTTACTGCAGAACCGATGGGTACCTACCAGGCCCTCTGCTTTATTAAACACTCTTCGATCATCCAAGTTTTGTTATGTACAGATTCAATGAGTGGCCTTCAGGCTATCACTCACTGTTTTTCCTACCACCCTTTGATCTTTGCCATCCATGATCTTCTTAGCTATGCCACTTGTTCAGTTGATTTCCTTTGGGTTCACAGCCATGTAGATATCTTGGGAAATGAACTTGCTGATTGTCTGGTTGGTGGGGCTTTGCTGATTGTCTGGTTGGTGGGGCAGCCATCTACCCCACCCAGTCTCTGTGACACCTGCAGTGGCAGATTTGTGGCTTTACAGCAAATCCCTTTTTACGGTCATGGGTCGCCTCTTGGGAGACTACCCCACTGTCTAATAAACTTAGTGTGATCAGGGAGACTCCCACCACATGGTGATCTTCCCTCTGCCTCTCCCAGTGGGAATCTACCATCCTCCACCGTCTTCATATCAGCCATACTAGGTTGAGCCATGGTTTTTTTACTTTGCAATGAGCCACCCCTCCCTCTTTGTCATCATGTGTTCCGGAGAATTATAAGAACATACATGGCGATACTGACCGTATGACCTATATTAGAAGGTAGACTGAAGAATGGAAAACCTACATTTATAGACTTACAGAAAGTTTTTGACAATGTTGATTGGAATACATTCTTTGTAATTGAGAGGGTGGCAGTGATAAGAGAACAGGGAACAAATGGTTAAATACATATTGTTCTGAAATTTGACTGCAGTTTCAAGTGGCTAAGAACATGAAAGTAAGGAAGTGTGACAAGATTGTAGGCTATCGCTGATGTTATTCAATCTGTATATTAAGCAAACAATAAAGGAAACAAAGGAGAAATTGGGAAAAGGAATTAAAATTCTGAGAGAAATTTGTTAACTTTGAATGTAAATTAGAAATTTCAGAAGGCTTCTCATGTGGAGAGTAGCCTTTTACAGGAAGAGAATGTGGACTATAAATAGTTTACACAAGAAGAGAATGAATGCTTTCAATATGTCATGGTTGTACAGAAGAATGCTGAAGGTTAGGTGGGTAGAAGAAATAATTAATGAAGTGGTACTGAATCCAATGAAGGAGAAAAAACATGATTGCACAACTCAACTAAAAGCAGGAATCGGCTGACTGGACACATTCTGAGGAATGAAGAAACTGTCCGTGTGATATTGGATGGAAGTGTGGGGAGTAAAAATTGTAGAGGAGGGATCAACGGATGAATGTAATAAGCTAATTCAAGTTTCAGAAGTTATTCGGAGATGATGACACTTGCACGGGATAGTCTGGTGTTGAAATCTGCATCAAACCACTTAAGACTGTAGACCACAACAACAACGACATGAATTTGAAATTTCAGTGCTGGTGGTTGCAGTAGTTAGCAAATGTCATTAACTGATGTGACAAGCTCTTTGCCTTCTCCTCTTTTTTTTTTTTTCAAGAACCTCTTGGTGGAGCTAAATAAAATTCTGTTACCACATCCACACATTAATTTTGGACTAATGAAACAGTTTGTGCAAGCCTTGCCCAAAAATTGAGATTTCTGTGATAAGTTTCCTCATCTGTCAGAAGCAATACTGAAAGAAAGTGTGTTCACTGGACTTGACATTTGAAGACTGATGTTTGTTTCCAACTTTAAATGAAGAGTGACTGAGTGAGAATGAGGCTTGATAATCATTCTAGAAGACTATTACTACACTTTAGGGCAACATAATGAACTCACATTATATTCCTATTGCAGCCATCATCACTGTGATCCTACGGGAAGTATCTCCAATTATTAATCACAATGTCTTGGATCCCAGGTTTAATCCCACCACTGCTTAAATTTTGAATAAAAAAATCATCAGCAGTGGTAGCTAGAGACTTCCAGTATGAGTCACTCCCATACAGCCAACAGCTTTGTCAAAGAGGACAGAGGAGTGGACAGAGGTTCAGTTAGGGCATCATCTTGACCTCGAGTAGAAAACTACCCTTAAAAGTTGCAAGAATTAGGAATGATAAATGTTATAAGATGCAGAAGGCTATAGACTGCATTAAAGATATATATTGTGTATCCACAGGATATGTAATGAGGAAAAAGTCATGTTGATCTGTCCAGTAGGATTTGTCATGGGTAGGAAGGTGGAGCCTAACTGTGAACAGTTCAGTGATAGAATTGCTGTCATCTGAATTGACAGCGAATTAATTCCAACATCCATACTCCAGTTATAGGTGCTGATAACAGAAACAGAAGGTGAAGAGGTAGAGGTATTGAAAGTATGTGAGGATATCAAACATGTAACCCAGTTAGTTAAAGGATATGAAAATTTAATAATCATGTGTGACTGGAACACAGTAATAGGGGAAGGAACAGAAGACAGAATTACACGAGAATATGGACTTGGCGTAGAAATGAGTGAGAATAAAGACTGATTGACTTCTGCAATAAGTTTTGAGAGAAGGAGGCAACTTGGAAAAGGGCTCGAGACATGGGAAGAGTCCACATGGATTACGTCACGGTCAGACAGAGATTCTGAAGGCACATATTGGATTATAAGGTGTACTTAGTTGCAGATATAGACACAGATCACAATAGTAATGATGGAGAGTAGTTCTGAAGTTAAGAGAATCAGAGAATCATCTAGGAGAATCAGTGTGGAAAGAAATTGGACAATGACTAATCAGGAATGATGATGTGCAGTTGAAGTTCCCTAAGGCTGTAGGCACTGTGATAATACAACAGTAGGCAGATCAGTTGAAGAGGGATGTAGGACTCTAATAAGAGCAATCACAAAGTTCAACAAAAACTGATCAATGAGAGAAGGAAGTACAAAAATCAGAAATGTTCAAGAAAAGGGACAAATACTGCGATATAGGAATGGAATCAAAAGGACTTGCAAGGAAGATAAACGTAAAGAAATCGAAAAGGAAATGGTCACTGAAAGACGGATTTGGCATACAGAAAAGTCAACAATGACCTTCAGTCAAATTACAAGTAGATGTGTTGGCATTAAGAGCACAAGAAGAATCCACTATTGAATGCAGAGGAGAGAGCAGAAAACTTCTATAAAGGAATGGAACTGTCAGATGACATGACTGAAGACAAAATAGGTGTCTATATGGAAGAGAGTGGAAATCCAGTATTAGAGTCAAGGAGAGCTTTGGAAGGCATGCAGTCAAATGGAGCAGAAGGCATAGATGACATTAGTTCTGAATTTCTACTATCAAGTGGCAATAAAAGAATTATTTAAGTTGCTTTGTAGAATATTTGACTCTGAAGTCATACCATCAGACTTTTGGAAATATAACATCCACACAATCCCAAAAATACCAAGGGTGGATAAGTGCAAAAACTATCAAACATTTAGCTTAATAGCTCATGCGTACAAGTTGATAACAAGAATAATATACAGAAGAATAGGAAAGAAAATTGACAATCATGATGACCCAAGATGATCAAAATTCTCAGGAAAATAGGTGAAAGCTATTGGAGACGAAAGGGTGATACACGGGAAGGAACAATAAGAATGGAAGATCAAGAATGACATGCTCTGAGTAAAAAGGGCTTAGGACAGAGATGTATTCTGTCATCCCTAACGTTCAATTTATAAATCAAATAAGCAATGATAGACATAAAAGAAAGGTTCAGTAGTGGAATAAAAATTCAGGGTGAAAGGATATCAGTGATAAGTTTTGCTATCCTTGATGAAAGCAAGATACAATGGAATGAAGGTTCTAAATAGAAGACAAAAGTAATCAGTAGCAACAGAAATAAAAGTAGTGATAAACTTATCAACATTGGGAATGATAACATGAAAGAACTCCGCTACCTTGGAAGCAAAATAAGACATGACAGACAAAGCAAGGAGGAGGTAGAAAGCTGACTAGCACAGGCAAAGATGGCATTCTTGGCTAATCAGTGCCTACTAATATCAAACATTAGCCTTAATTTGATGAAGAAATGTCTGAGAATTTCTTTTTGGAGCACGTCATTGTGTGGAAGTGAATCATGGACTGTGGGAAAACCAGAAAGCAGATGTTTGAAGTGTTTGTGGCACTGTGCTATAGGAGAACTTTAAAAATTAGATGGGCTGATAAGAAGTGAGGTAGTTCTCTGCAGTGAGTTCACAAATGTGTGGAAAACTCTGACAAGAAGAAAGGAGAGGATGGTAAGACATGTTAAGACATTAAGGAATAGCTTCAACAGTACTTGAGGGAGCTGTAGAGGATAATAACTGTACTGGAAGACATAGATATTAATATTCCCAATAAATCAGGATGTTGAGTGCACATGCTACTCTGAAATGAAGAGTTTGGCACTGGAGGTGAATTTGGTCAGAAGATTGATGATGGGGTGAAAGAAATACGCTGGAAAATTTCAGGAAGTTAGGCTGTTTGAGGAGCCTCAAGATTCATTTCTTGAACAGTCACCTTGATTTTTTCCACAAAAACTTTGGTTGGTGTCATCAAGGAACATGGTGAGCACTTGCATCAAGACATCAAAGTGATGTAAAGATAATTTAGGGCCACTAGAGTGCGGATTTGATTGGAGACATCTTGGTCACTTATCCATGGCTTACAGCAGGTAATAAGATGGAGAATAAGCTTGACTAGATGCTTTAATAAGAAGAGAGAAGGAAAATGAAAGTGAATCAACACTTCATTTCTACGTAATAAATAGGTTTTTTTGTGTTCTCACTTCAGTACTTCTCATATTGAAAAATTTCTTTTCATTTGAGCTGCTTGTGTTTTGCTAACTTTCTAATTGCCCATTGTGACAAAATTATACATGGCAGAAAAAAACTTTGTCAGATATGGATTAATTGCCCAAAAATAATGAAATAAAGCCATTACAAAACAGAAAATAACCAAAAATACATTTTTTAATTGTCCTGCATATGTAATCATTTTCTGTGTGCTTTATTGTGGCATTGTTTGAAAACTGAACTAGTTCACTAAAACGTCTATCAACATAAGTGAAAAACAACAATCAGTTAAATCATATGTAATGTCAATTCTGAAGCTCGAAGTTTGATATCACATTTCAGTATTTAACACTGAAGTCTTCTTACTTTATGTGATAATATGGTACTAGATAGTAGGTGCAAACTTACAATCAACCATTCACAAGCAATAGCTCAGTCATGACCACCTATTGCAACATTTTCATTCTGTGCTTATTCGCTATCTCTACATGACCAGAGAAAACTTTATGCTACAGTACATACCTCATAGTTTTTATAATGTAGAGGACTATATTAAATTTACTCCCCATATGGTATACTGTGAAACTCACATAAAAACATAAAACTGCTAACTTCTAAACTAAGTATATTGTTTCTTTGGCAGAAGTAGGAATGGTACAGAAAGAAGAGATAATAGTGATATTTAGTATATAGTATAAGTTGCAGAACAGGTCACCCATGACCCTAGATCAAGTGAACTTATTGGAGAGATTCAAAACTAGAAATAGAATGTTGGTACCGCAAGAGATTTGGAAACTTCTTTTTCCAACTTATTTCTCCATTTTGCCAAAGGGACAAGCCCCTGATATTGAATGCTAAACACTTCACACATTTTTAAGTGTTTTCATTTACTGCATCTGGGGAACAGATTTTTTTATCTGTCCCATACCTGCCAAGTATCCTGATTACGGCAGGAGATCCCAACTTTTTACTTTCCACCTGCACCCCAATTGTTTCATGTGTTGTCTTTATGCTTAAGTATAAAAGTATAAAGTATATAAGTATAAAGTATATAAAAAAGTATATAATAAAAGTATAAATCTTTAGACTGTATTTTGTTACCTGTGAGGCTTTATTTTTGTGTACCCTGTTGTTTTATTTGTGTATTTTTTTATCATATTTGTAGTATTTTGATTAGATGTTTTGTTTTTCATTATTGCATAAAAATGTAACTATTTTCTTGAAGCAATATTCTGAACAGTCTCTGTGCATTATTGAGTCTAGGAAAGGTCCGCTGTTTGCATTTTGTACTCCTTGCCAAGACCCAGCAGGGTAGCCGAGAGCACTAATGCACTGCTTCCTAGACTCCGGAGGGCACGCCGGCCCTGGATCAAATCCGCCTGACAGATTAATGATGAGGGCCGGTGTGCCAGCCTGTCTGGATGTGGTTTTTAGGCAGTTTTCCACATCCCACTAGGTAACTACCAGACTGGTCCCCACATTCCGCCTCAGTTACACAACTCACAGACATTCACACATGTTTGCATTATTTCATGGATTACACTAGATGCAGACAGCTGGGGTATACTACTTACTCCCTGAGGGGTTGGTGGTGGAGACAGGAAGGGCATCCGGCCACCTTCTACACCTAACACTGCCAAATCTGTAACAACACGGCTGATCCTGTGTTGAAGTGGGACAAGGCCCACAGAAAGAAAGCAAGACTCTTTGCCAAAGGGACATTTGTATATACATCATAGAAAAAATAGTTTCAGAATACGTGGAAATAAAAAAAAACACCAAATCAACATTTTGGGTAGTCCTAGTGTTTTAATTTGTATTTCTATAACTGTTTGTGATATAAGAAAAGGTTCACATCAGTTATCTTAGGATTGTACTGAAATTGAGCTGTGATTTTTGATTATTTGCTGGCAAGTATACAATCCACAGTATACATACTTTTGTCCCACTTTTTGGGTGTTGTTGATGTTGCAAGCAGGTTTGCCACAGTTTTCTAACCTCTCACTGCTGATTGCGCAATGGTCAGTCAAACTATATTCACAAACAAGAAAAGCTACAGGTACATGCACTACTAATCGTGCATAATCTTTTGGTGTTATCGTTATGCAACCCAGCTCCTACAGAATGAAGTCCAGAGTGAGCAACTTTGATTAATTTTTTAGGATGCTTGTTCTCACACTGCCGTTCTCCACCGCCATCTGAATTTCCTTGTTAGACTAGTTTTAGTTTCTTTAAATGAAAATGTCAGTTTAATTACATGGGTCAGTACTATGAAATTAAGACATTTATTAACTAACAATTATAAGTAATTAATAGAAAAGGAAATAAATAATTGTTTAATAGTGATGATTTTTGTTTAATGTATAAGTACTATCAAAGACAAACCTGGAAAGCAGGAGTCTTTTCTGAAGCTGTACCAGACCAAACATGACCCATAAGATCTCCTTGCCCACTGAAGAAAATAAATGGCCTCAACTGAACTCCAAGAGCAGTAACTTCCATACCAGCAGTGGCAGGTTCATCGTCAGGTTCATCACTGTCATCTGATGATATGAGAGAGCTAAGGCCTCCAGCAAACAGTCCAAGCTGGAAATATTTGGAAGTTACTTGTAATATAGACATCCCAGTTGAACATCATATATGATATTAGCAGTACTATTGTTGCTAGACACCAACTTACACTGAAAATTTCCTTTGTTTTTCCATTCATTTCAAGAACAACATCCACTGTACCTCTCTTCAAAAAACCACTGGATATTTCTTGTATACTAACCAGACTTGCATTACCGTATGGGTTGCTAAATAGAGATCTTGTGAATGCTGTTGAAAGACCTCTCAATGCCATTGCGTGGTAATTTTTCAACAATCTTTTTTCTTCTGTAATTATTTCATTCACCAGTGACCTGAATTGTAAATCTCTTTCTGATATCTGTGTCACCCTTTGCCAGAGGTACTGCTTCACTTCATATGCTGTATCTAATGAAGTCAGCGATATCAGAATTTCCTTGAGGAAAGATTTGTCTGGGTTAGTTTCGAGCAGAATATCTATGGCTAAGGTTCGAGCACTTGAGTCGTACTTTTTGTCAAGTTGAAAATAGATTCGTTTCATTAGTGATATAACAGTCTGGTCCCAGTACTTTGATGGAAGTGATCTCAAGGCCTTCATTGCCGTCACACTGGTCTTTTTGGTACCATTGACAGCATGCTGTAGAAGTACTGGCACTGTATTACCATCGCCAAGATTCCGCAAGGCTCTTAAGTATTTTTGCTTGCATTCTTCTGAACTACAGTCATTGAGCCCATCAACAAGGGATTTTCTTGTTTCTTCAATCACCTGGATATAATAAAAAAAATGGATTTATCATTCAGAGTTTTATTCATTACAGTATTTATGGTTAATATGACACTGACTTAATCCGTAACAGTATGTGAGTGCCTTCATGGGGTAAGGCTAATAGCTTTCAGTGGAATAGAAGTTTACTGCATTCTTAAAAAATAATGAAAACAAGAATGGAAGTATAATAAATTGGGACACAGACTCACTGCCCAGCAGTACTTACTTTCTGGAGTGCAGTACTTCTGATTGACACATATAAAAATAAAAGACACACGCCCCCAGGGGCTCAGCATTTATTTGCTGAGTACGGGCTTGGCGACCCCGGGGTCCTGAGCTGGGGACTGGTCAGCGCTGCCAGTCTCCTGTCACCGTAACCCCCGGACATGCTTCAGCGACCACCGTATGGCGCGGCGGTGGAATGTTGTGTGCTGCGGGGAATGGTAATCTTGGCTTGACCGCCTGGATTGCAAGGAAGGACAACCTCTATAAAAACCCCTCAATCTTCAGGTGTGCTCCGCGCCTATGAGATGCATGGCTGTTGGGGTGGAACAGTCGCAAGCGGGCAACCTCTGGGGCACCTGCCGCACCCCAGTTGTATAAGGCTTACTCAGGTACGCGGGGCTCTGTCTGAGCGGACCTTTAGTTCCCTAGCTGCTCGTGGGACCGCAATGGACCCTTCGACCTCTACATTTCCCCCTACCAGTGGCTTGGGTGGGCCACTGGTAGGAAAACACACCCCATTGAAGAAGCAACTTCGTGCTGCGAGTCCTCCAGCGCCTGGTGTTGATCGAGATTTATCAGACTGTTGTAATGGAGCACATGCTGATAATCAGAATGTGTTTTTGATTATTAAACAGAAGGAGGGTAGCTTTGAGAGGGTTTCTCCCTTTTACATCCACAAGGGTCTTGAGGGGATTGCAGGAACACTTAAATCTGTGAAGCAACTTCGCAATGGGACTCTGTTAGTTGAGACTTCTAGTTCCCGTCAAGTCGCTTCTCTTCGGAAAGCAACCTGTCTCGGAGAGTACGCTATCGAGACCGAGCTCCACTCCACTCTGAACTATAGTAAGGGTGTTGTGACATGTAGGGACTTGGTGGATATCCCCACAGGTGAGTTAAAATCTGAATGGGCTGATGACGGTATTGTTGATGTGCAGCATATTATGAAACGAGTCGATGGGGACCTAGTCAAATCCGACTCGTTTATTCTCACGTTCAGTTGCCTGAGACTCCCAGAGCATGTTAAAGCGGTGTTCTTACGTTTGCCAGTAAGGCCATATTTCCCCAACCCAATGCGCTGTTTTAAATGTCAGTGCTTTGGGCATACTACGTTGGGGTGCAATGGGATAGCCACTTGTGGTAAATGTGGTCAGCCTGCCCATGAAGGAGCCAATTGTTCATCGCCTGTGAAGTGCGTGAATTGCTCTGGGAGTCACCCTGTCTGGAGCCGGGTCTTCCCCATCTATCTCGAAGAACGGAAGATACAGGAGATTAAAACATCTAAGCGCATCCCCTATGGTGAGGCCAAGAAGCTCTTTAAGGCCATGCAACCTCCTGTGTTTACAACATCTTTCGCTTCCGCTCTGAAGAAACCGGTACAAATGGCCACTGTTGCTACGCAAATGGAGGTTGCTAGTGTTAGCACTAATACCTGCGTTTGCCAGTGCACTTGTGCTGCTGCAATTGTTTTGCAACCTGCGGCTCTCCCTGCAACATCGGACAAGGCTGTGGTTGCTGACATTGGGGTACTTCCTGCCTCTCCCCCTATGGCGCCTTCTGCCCAGGCGAGTAAAGCTCCACCTGTTGACAAGGCTCTGCATTCTAAGCCCTCCAAGACAAAGACGCCGAAGGTGAAGGTTTTGCCACCTGAGGAGACTAGTCAGGGTCGGTCCGATGACGAGGCCATCGTACTGTCTGACAACTCCCGTGGGTCATCATCGGAGCTGATGGACATTGATGTCGACCGGGGGCGATCTTCTTGCCCCAGGAATAAATCTCCGGTGGGTACGGGCTCTCCTCCGAAGCACAGAGGAAGGGTGAAAGTTCAGCCACCCTAATCACTGGCTCCCATATTACAGTGGAACCTGAATGGGTTCAGGACGCATGTGGCCGAATTACAACTCCTTGTACGAGAGTGCCCTTTGTGCTTATGTCTCCAAGAGACACATTTTCGGGCCACTGATGCTCCTTCTTTACGGGGCTATACCGTCTATCGGAAAGATGATCTGACGGGGCAAAGGGCAAAGGGTGGTGTTGCGGTTTTTGTCCGTGACATGCACCCCTCATGTGAGCTCCCTCTCGTTACAGACTTGCAAGCAGTTGCAGTTGACGTTCTTGTGGGTCGGAGGCTCACAGTCTGTTCAGTTTACTTACGACCTCAGGATGTGATAGACTCTGTGGCTCTCACAGACCTTATTAGCCAACTCCCCAGCCCATTTCCTCTGCTGGGGGACTTCAATGCTCATAATGTCTTATGGGGCTCTCCGACTACTTGCCCCAGGGGTCGCATGCTGGAAAGCCTCTTGATGTCTGAAGAACTGTGCATCCTCAACTCTGGTGCTCCCACTCATTTCTGTACTGCTTCCGGGTCGTCATCGGCTATTGACCTTTCCTTTTGCTCTCCAGCACTCGCAGATTCTGCTCTGTGGGAGGTTGTTGCTGACCTCCATTCTAGTGACCACTTCCCCCTTTGGATTTGCCTCCTGGATGAGGTTGTGGCATTATCAGTGCCGCCTCAGTGGCACCTCTGCAGAGCTGACTGGACACTTTTCAGCCAACTGGCTGTTTTGGGACACCGTGCCAGCGTCCACGAATGGGTAGACCATGTTACAGCTGTGATCTCCCATGCTGCTGAATTGTCCATTCCACGGTCATCCGGTAATCCCAAGAGGCGTCCTGTCCCCTGGTGGACCACTGAGTGCCGCTCCGCCATCCGAGCCCGCCGTGCAGCTCTGCGCTGCTTCAAGTGCCGTCCCTCAGCTGACAATCTTGTGGCCTTTCGGGTGGCAAGGGCCAAAGCGCGGCGAGTGATTAACGAGAGCAAACGACGGTCATGGCAATTGTTCTTGATCTCCATCTCCCGCCCCACTAATTCTACGAATGTATGGGAAGCCATCAGGAGGATTTCCAGGAAACGCAGCCAACTACCTGTCATGGCATTGCTGCATCAGGGCTGTCTCCTCACGGCGCCGAGAGACATTGCCCAGACACTGGCCATGCATTTTGCAGAATCTACCACCACTATTAACTGTGATCCAGATTTCTGCCGCTACCGAACTGCCATCGAGAGGGGTCACTTGGACTTCCGGTCTCCAAATTCTGAAGCCTACAACTGCCCCTTCACAATGTGGGAACTGGATTCGGCGCTGTCTGTGGCTCATGATACTGCGCCTGGTCATGATCAAATCCGGTACAGCATGCTGCAGCACTTGTTGCTGCCATCCAAGGAAGTTCTCCTGAAATGTTTTAATATGATATGGTTATCCGGCACATACCCTGACTCGTGGAGGGAGGCGATTTTGATTCCTCTCCTCAAACCGGGGAAGGACCGAACGCATCCCAGCAGTTATCGAAGTATTGCTTTGACAAGCTGTGTCGGGAAGACGGAACGCATGGTCAACCGTCGCCTGGTTTGGCTGCTCGAGACCAGGCAGCTCCTTAGCCACTCTCAGTGTGACTTTCGGAGATGTCGTTCAACTATAGACAACTTGACCCTGCTTGAGGCGGCCATCCTACGTAACCAGCATTGTCTTGGTGTCTTCTTTGACATTCATAAGGTGTATGACACTACTTGGCGCCACCATATCCTCAATCAACTCCATGAGTGGGGCTTTCGTGGCCGTCTCCCCATCTTCATTCGGTCCTTTCTTTCCCACCGCCTCTTTCGTTATAGGGTTGGTAATGTGCTATCTGATTTGTATGTGCAGGAGAATGGTGTTCCTCAGGGAAGTGTTTTAAGTGTCACCCTGTTTGCCGTCGCCATTAACAGTATCACATCCACTATCCGGAGTCCTGTCCAATGCTCCTTGTTTGTGGACGATTTTGCTGTTTTCTGTTCTTCCTCCAGTCTTGTCACTGCTAGTCGGCAGTTGCAGCTTACGATACAGTGATTAGAGGCATGGACTGCGCAGATGGGTTTTACCTTTTCTGCAGACAAATGTGTGTGTGTTCATTTTAATCGTTCTCGACGTCTTTTTACCTCCCCTGAATTGCGTCTGAGGGAGACCATTCTTCCTTTTAGCGACACTGTGCGGTTCCTGGGCCTCACTTTTGATTCCAAGTTGTCGTGGTTGCCTCACCTTAAAGATCTCAAGGTGCGGGCTCTGAAGGCACTGAATATTTTGAAGTGTCTGAGCCATCGGTCCTGGGGAGCAGATCGGGCGCGTCTGCTGCAGTTCTATAGGGCTTTCGTCCGATCGCGTCTTGACTATGGTTGCACCGTGTATGGGTCAGCAAGGCCTTCGTATCTGAAGATTCTTGATGCAGTACACCATGAGGGTATCAGGCTGGCCACTGGTGCCTTCCGTACCAGTCCCATCCCCAGCCTGTGTGCTGAGGCAGGGGAACCGCCGCTCGCCATCCGGCGGAAACTCCTCATGGTGCGACAGGTGTGTCAATTCCTTGCCTGTCCTACCTCCCCTGCGTACCCTACCGTTGCCTGACCGCCTATGGAACATCTCTTTTCCAGTCGTCCCAGGGCAACGAGATCATTTGGGATTCGTGCCAAGCATTTGCTTGAGTCCCTTGGTGTGGAGCGCGTGGCCCCCCAACGACAAGGTTTTACTTGCCTGCCTCCCTGGTTGCTCCAGAGGCCCAGCGTCCTTTTAGGCTTGTCGGAGTACCGGAGGAGCTGCACTCCTGTGTTTGTTTTTACCTCCTTATTTTATGATATTTTAAACCAGCATCCCGACCATGTACCAGTATTTACGGATGGCTCTAAACAGGGGGACTCTGTTGGTTGTGCTGTTGTTTTCCCTGATCGAGTCATCAAATTACGGCTTCCTGCGGCGTTTACCATCTTTGATGCCGTATTGTTTGCGATCTTGCGGGCATTGGAGCAAATGAGGTGTGTTCCCAGTCTTCAGTTCCTCATCTGTTCTGACTCCCTGAGTGCCCTTCAAACCAAGCAACACTTGTACCCAGCGGGTACGGTCGTCCAGAACATCCATGATGCCCTCCTCCACCTGCAACGGCAAGGGAAGGAGGTGTCCTTCTGCTGGGTGCCGGGGCACGTGGGTATTAGGGGAAACGAACTGGCGGATGTGGCTGCCAAAGATGCATGTTCCCTCCCTCACGTTGTTGCATGTGCCGTCCCCCTCCATGCTGTTACCTCCCTCCTGCGTTTTCGCGTTATGCATCAGTGGGAAGAGGAGTGGCTGGCAGTCGGTGAAAATAAGCTGCGTCTGGTCAAGGCTACCATGTGGCCATGGCGTACATCCTACCAGTCATGCAGGCGGGATGAGGTTCTCCTCACTCGCCTCCGCATCGGGCACAGTCCCTTAACGCATGGCTTTTTACTCCGGCGGGAGGACCCCACAATCTGCAGTTCTTGTGGCGTCCAGATTACTGTCCGCCACATTTTACTTGACTGTCTTTTATTCTCTGACCAGAGGGCGGTGGTTTCTTTGCCACCGGATTTGCCCTCTATTTTACAAGATGACGCAACGACTGTAGTTAAGGTCTTACGGTTTTGTGTCCTGTCCAATTTGTTGCCTCGGATTTTAGGGAGAGGGTTTTAATGTGCTGCTGGGTGACTCACTCACCCAGGTTTTAGGTAAGAGGTCATCCAGTCAAGATTACCTCATTGTTTCCCTTCGGTTTCTCTTTTCCTTGTGTTTCCTTTCCTTTTTAGTGTGTCCCTTCACCTCTTGTTTTGCCTCTGTGTGTGAGGATTTGGAACTGCGTCAGGTCTGTGTCTTTTAGCCATTCTCCTTGTTCGCTGTTTGTCTTAGTCCCTTCACTGCATGTGTTCCTGTTTTTATGCGTTTGGGCGCTGATGACCACACTGTTTAGCGCCCGTAAACCTCAAACACACACACAAAAGACACACATTGCCTAGAGCTTTTAACTAACAGCTTCTTTGTTGGGTAGAAGAGTGTCTTAGGTTGTGGAAGAGTAGAAAGGTTCCTCAGTACAAGTAGATCTCTCTCATCAAGTGGTCCAAGTGACCTGCCCTTCCTTCTTGACCATCTCCAAACAATCTGTCTCTCCTCCTTGAGGAAAGAACTATTAGTTCCAAAAGCTACGTAATACATCTTTTTGACTTGTATTTGCAGTATTGCTGAGCGCACACTTTTAAATGCTCCCTCTGTGTGGTGGAAGTTGGCTGACTTCGTGCTACTCCAGAATGTTTATGTTCGGTGCCAACCATAGCTATGCAACAGCATTGTGCCCCATAACAAAAAGTAGCCATTGTGAATATAGTTTTGATCTGTGTGCACTGTTGTGCAAAGTGATCGTTAATAATATATACAAACATGAGGGAAGAGGCTGTACTTGATCTTTCTAGTCACTCACTATAAACTTCCAAGATGCACAGTATAAATTCTGTAATGCAGTAATCAATTAACATGTTCATTTCTTTTATACACTATAAACTGGCTGCTCTGGGAAAAGAAGGTGGGGCTTGTCTCAGCAGCCAATGTGCTACGAGCTCATTGCAAGCTTCTGTCCCAGCATGCTCCATTCAGTTGTGAAGTAAAAGTGTGCAACCAGTACACATTTCACCTCCTGCAGGGAAGTCCTGGCCAGCAAATCTGTTCCACAATTTATTAGTTTTCTTGATTTAATTTTTCCTCAGATACAAATATAAAGCAGAACAATATTATCTCAAGTATTAGGTAACAAGTAAAAGGCCAATTGGATCATATAGATCCAGCATTCCATTTCTACTGGCTACACTAAGAACTACAGGTTTAATTATAGCTGCTGAAAGTTTCTTCTTGGTCAAGTTTCAAGAAAATAGCCAAAAGTTACCTTATACTGTATATGGACCATTTTGAGTGCATATTCTTGACTTATCAGGGTTCTTGCCCTATTGTTTGCTACTGATCCTTTATGCAAGTTTTGAGATGTTGACTTCTGGGGGAGAAAAACACCTCTTTTCCTTCTTGTACATTTAATATCAGCCTCACAGATGAAAATAAATAAAAGTCATCATTTAATATTCTATCTATGTAACATTTCTATCTGTAAATGAGACATGGAACTTGCTGAAGTGGGGTGCCTTGCATGCCTCAGTGATAAAGAGGTGTGTGTGTGTGTGTGTGTGTGTGTGTGTGTGTGTGTGTGTGTACTGTAGCTGCAACAGAACAGAGGTATATCTGTGGACAGCCCACATGAAACTGTGGTTGCCAAAGAGGGTCAGTAGTCCTTTCTGTATCACAAGCCAGCAATTTGGACAATTGACTATCTGGATTTGTGATATTAGCCAACATAGTAGGTACTGAAAAGGCTGAAAGCCAGGGAAAACTACAGCTGTTGTTTTTCTTGAGGGTATGTAGTTCTACTTTACAGTTAAATGATGATGGAATCCTGTTGAGTAAAATATTCTAGACGTAAAACAGATTACTTTACTGAGATGACTCAGGAAAATGTCATTGTTAGGAAAAACAAAACTAACATTCTACAGGTTGGAACATGGAACGTTCGACCCCTTAATAAGATAAGTAGAATTTAAAAAGGGAAATTGATAGGTTGAATTTAGATGTAATGAGATTTAGTGAAATGTGATGTCAAGAAGAACAGGACTTCTGGTCCACACACACACACACACACACACACACACACACACACACAGTTTCTGGCCACCAAGGTCTGACTGACAGTCTGGCTTAGAGAGAGTGTGTGTGTGTGTGTGTGTGTGTGTGTGTGTGTGTGTTTTGTCTAGTTCAGAAAAATATCTTTTGGCAGCCTTTTTGTTGTGCCTATCTACAACTCTACATCTCTGCTATATGCTGAGTAGCAATCTATACTTTTCAAACAATGGAAAATCCAGGATGGAATGTAACAATATGAGAGGAGGAAAGTTGCTACTCACCATATAGCAGAGATGCTGAGCTGCGATACTCAACCTTCGTTAGTCACTGTCCTCACCCGTCCAGCCCCCTCCCTGTTCCCATTCCAGCACTACACACTCGTTATTTCACCGCCACACCCAGTCTTTTAATTTCTTTTATTTTTATTTTTATTTCTCTCCTTTCCTCTACTTACCCCCCCCCCCCCCCTCCGCACCTTCTCTCCTACCCTCCATCTAAACTGCAACACTTCACTGTCCGCCACTCCCACCATACTATCCCTCCCCCTCCCCGCCCCAGGCTCCTCCTTAACCCCACCCAACCGCCACGCCCATCATGCACTGATGCTGCTGATCGCAGTGTAGTTTTAGCTCTCTGAGACTGAAGATGTGTGTGCAAGTTGCGCTTGCGTGAGTGTGTGTGTGCGTGCGTGTATGTGTGTCTACTGCTGACAAAGGCCTTAATGGCCGAAAGCTTTGATTGTGTGAATCTTTTTAATGTGCCTATCGCAGCTCAGCATCTCCACTATGTAATGAGTAGCAACTTTCCTTCTCTCATATTGTTAATCTATACTTTTCATAACACTGTCAATATTCCATCCCAGATTTTCCATTGTTTGATGTAGATTGTTAATAAATGTTTTCTTTTATTTAAAAAGCTTTAAGAGCTTTCACATTAAAAATTCAGAAGCTGTACTTCCCAACATGCCCTGATATAATGAAATATATTTGTTTGAAAATTTACTATCTGTGATTTTCAATGGCAGGGTCATAAAGGTGCAGGTAATTACAGTTAATGTGAAAATAATTGAGAAAAAGTACAATAAAAAATTGACCAAACGAAGTATCCAAGGTAAGCCGGTATATTGTTCTTAATTGACAGTGGGAAATTTCTAATTAAAATATATGCTGAAATAATGTTAACAGTGTTTGTTAGTTGGTTAGTAAATGTGTGTGTGTGTGTGTGTGAACATCAAACATAAATTTTAAATAAGTTAATTTTTTCTGAAGGCATTTGTGTGGGATATAGACTTTTATGGAAGTGAAACAGGAACAATGAACAAGAATAAAGAGCTTTTAGAATATGGCACTTCAGAGGAATGTTGAAGATTACATTGGTAGATCAGATAACTAAGTGAGGAGGTATGGGAGCTAGTAGAGGAAAAAATAAATTTATGGCACAACCCAACTAAAAAGAAGGGTTCAGTTGATAGGACAAATCCTGATGCATCAATGAATCAATTTGTAATTGGGGGGGGGGGGGGGGGGGGAGTTGAGCTTTAGAGGGATTAGACCACTGAGGATAGCTACAGAGCTACAGCAAATGAATCTTCAGACTGAATACCACAAGGACTATAATGTTTGATATATCTTTTATCAATAGGGTTTCTTTGATGAGATAGTGCAAGAATGTGACAAGAACTAAAAACAAAAATGGAGAATTAGTGGTGGCAGAAATAGATAAAAGTTGTGCAAGGCACTGAGTGGCACAAAGTAGGAATGAGAAAAATGAAAATGAATTGAAAAAAATGAATTGAAAATCCATTGAAGGCTTCAAGCAAATTGTATACACTGATAAGAAAAAACATTATGATCACCTGCTAAATACCATGTTCGTACACCTTTGGAATGCAGTACAGCAGTGATTCTGCTTGCATGGATTCAAGAAGTCCTTGGTAGGTTTCTGGAGGTATGTGGCACCAGATGTCTTTCACAAATGATACCGGTAGAGATAGGGCCTGAATTATCATGATTACTCAGTAAAATATTGCACTGTAGCCCTTAGCGAATGCTTTGCATATTCCACTTTGCTCTGTGTTGTGAAACACTCATTCTTTTCTTTGCTTATTTTACAATGAGTGAAGGGACTAATTCTGATCAAGGAAAGTGTTCAAGTACAATCCTTACAACACTAAAAAAGAATCAGCAGTTCCTTTGACCATTACATCAGTTCTGTTTCGCAGGAGCATAAAACACGGACTTTGACTGCCAGCCCTCCAAGAGGGAGATGGGGCTTGTTCCCTGACTCCACTTCTCTCCCATTGGGCAGTCCAAGTTCTCACTTGTTTATGACTTGGCCAACTGGCACGATATAGTGTCAACATTCAGCTGGTTTATCTGGTTTATTTACATGACCACATTAACTGTACAAATAATGTCTCTCAGAATTCGTATTGTATTGTGAAACAAAGATGCACAACCCATACAAAAATGTGCCATTTGTAGTTCTAGGAGAGAATATTTTGGGTGCACATGCGATTGAGAGAGAGAGAGAGAGAGAGAGAGAGAGAGAGAGAGTATTCAGGTAAACATTTCTACTTGTTGAGGAGTGATCTAACTTCATATACACATTTACATTCCATCCTCAATTTGCTATCAATTCATTTGTTGAAGCATGCTGAAATGCAACATGTTTTAGTTTCTCCTGACATATCACAGTCTTTGTATTAAATAAATACTAAGTAAAATGGATAAAAGTCATTACAATTGAAGAATACAAAACAGCATTGAGGCTATAGTTTGTAGTTCATAGGCTCAATAGTTGAAATGAATCTATGACATGTGCCCTGCCAGTTGCTAAACTGGAAAATAATAAATGCAGATTTACAGAACAAACAACGTGAATCTAATGCTTTATTCTTGTTGTAAACAGTTTAAAATGTACTCTGCAGGATTATCATACTTGTTTGAAGTATCTTGGCTTACCTTGTGCTGCCCACTTCCCGGTAAATGAGACAATCTATTTGACAGAGCAGCAGCAGTTAGAATAATAGTTTCTTCCAGCTTCTCACTTGGATTTGTTTCATGACTAAGTTTCAAGACACCTAAAAATAGAAGCAAATATCAAAACATAGTAATTAATGAGTGCTGGTGCACACACACTGGAATATGTATTTATGATAGAAAAAGAGTGGCAGCCCAAAAACTAAGAATGTCTCTTATGTGTGACACAGACATTTAACACCACATTCAGGTTCTGTTGAATGGTTACCTTTCAGCATTGTTGTTTACTGATTCTGTCCTGCAATTTTCTTAATTAGAGTGTTCAAAATATAAATATTTGTGCCTACAGTGCATGATCTTGACAATGATTCTTTCAGACTTTAAAGGAAACTGTTGTGACAGTGCCACGAGATTTAAAAGTGCCGCTACGTCAGTACGCAAATACGGCGATAGAGGCGCTCCGCAGCTCGGCTGAGCGCGGGAGCGCCACCTGACTATGAACGGCGCCGGCCGCATGTCACGGCACGGCAGTTGAGTGACAGCTACGGAGTTGGTAGCATGAAACCCACTATTGTTTCTACGTTTGTATATCCACGCAGTTTATTAGTGCATTAAAGGTTATAACACTTTTTGGCGACGAGGTCGGATATTTTTTTTCCAGCGTTGGAGTAGTGCGCGTTCGTGTCTGGGCAGACATGGAACAGCTTACGCAAGCGCTCATTGAACAACAAACACAGCTGATGGCTGCTATTCAGGCACAACAAACACAGCTGACGGCTGCTATTCAGGCGTTGTCGACGTCGCTTACTCATCGTCTGTCGTCCTCTTCTCCGCCTCCGTTCCCTCCTTACGATTTACGATGAGGCCGCTGAAGACTGGGAGGATTATGAGAAGCGTTTGCGGCAACACTTCTTGGCTTTCGGTGTTGTCGACGCTCCGATGTGTAAGTCGTTATTTCTATCTTGGATTTCCCCACGGATCTATCAGCTGCTATCTCAGTTAGCACCTCTGCGGGAACCTGCCTCTCTGTCCTTCCAAGAAATGTGTGATTTATTGTCTAACTATTACCAAAAAAACACCCACGTCGTTGCCGCCCGCGTGGCGTTCTACCGGTCTCGTAAACAGCCCCATCAATCTTACCAGGCTTGGGCGGCGGAACTACACGGTCTGAGTAGGAAATGTCAGTTTGTCACGGACACTCATCATGAGTCTTATGCTGATTCAATGGTTAGGGATGCTATTCTACAGCTTGCTCCGGATAAAGAAGTTCAGCAACGTGCCCTACAACTGCCAAACCCGTCATTGTCGGAAGTTCTAAGCATCGCTCAATCCTTTGAAGTGTGTCATGCTGCTGGCGCGCAAATAGACGCGTGGTGTGATGTGGGCGCTGTACAGTCAACTTTCGACATGGACAATTTGCCTGTTTCCCAGGAGAATGATGATGTGGTGGCGGTTCACTCGCGTAAACAACGTCGCGTTGGGCCGCAACGCTAGCAGCAAAAACAGCGACCACAGAAACAGGTTCGTTCCGCCCTTCCTTCTTGTCCACGTTGTTTCGTACAGCATGACAGGGCCGCGTGTCCAAACCGTTGGGCCACGTGTAATTCATGTAGGAAAAAAGGCCACATTGCTTCTGTGTGTCAGTCCCCTCATGTTCCTGTCGACGAGGACGAGGCATCGGACATGGATGTTAACTGTGTGCTTTCTCAAACAAATAAGTTGTTTGTTACTGTTCGTGTTCTGGATAAAGACATTCGCATGCAAGTGGACACTGGCTCTGCAGTCACTCTCATTAATTCTCGCACGTATTTGGAGTTGGGCTCCCCTCCTTTGTCTCCAGTTACGCGAAATCTGAGAACTTATAATAAACAGAAAATTCCTATCGTTGGCCAGTTTGATGCTTCCACTGCTTACAAGTCTGTTGTTCGGCCCCTCACGTTTTACGTGGTGGATCATGCGGGCACTGAAAATCTGTTCGGTTATGATGCTTTCCAGTTGTTCGGGTTCTCCATTGATGATGATGTGCACCTCATATCTGAGGATATTCCGTATCAACAGCTGGATGGATTGTGTTCTGAATTCTCGTCCGTGTTCTCTGCTGGTCTGGGTCGTGCCAAGGATTTTGAAGCCCACATTACTCTTAAACCTACAGCTCGCCCTAAGTTTTTCCGGGCATGCCCTATTCCGATGGCGTTGCATGCACCTGTCAAGGCTGAGATAGACAGGTTAACAGCTTCAGGGATTCTCCTTCCTGTTACCTCCAGCGAATGGGCATCGCCAATCGTGGTGGTTTCTAAACCCAACGGGAGTCTGCGATTGTGTGGCGATTTTAAAGCCACTGTCAACGCTCAGAGTCTCATTGACACTTATCCTCTTCCCCGTCCTGAGGAGTTATTTACCAGGCTCGCTGGGGGCCAGTTCTTTTCCAAACTTGACTTATCGGAGGCATACCATCAGTTGCCGTTGGATGCGTCTTCCAAGGAATTTCTCGTCATCAACACTCCTTGTGGGTTGTATCAGTACCAGCGGTTACCATTTGGTGTCGCTAGCGCGCCGGCCATTTTTCAGCGGTTTTTGGAACAGCTCACGGCTTCCGTTCCTGGCTGCATCAACTACCTGGATGACATTGTTGTCACGGGGGCCTCCACTGAGGAGCACCTTCGCAATTTGCGTTCATTATTTCGGGTTCTGCATTCGGCTGGGTTGAAGTGCAATCTGGACAAGTCACAGTTCTTCCAACCCTCCATTGTGTATCTTGGTTTCCACTTGTCCCGTGAAGGTATACGTCCTCTACGTCAGCACGTTGCGGCCATCACCGCTCTCCCCTGGCCGTCTACGGTCAAAGAACTTCAGGCGTTTCTAGGCAAGATTGCTTATTATCACAAATTCATTCCCTCCGCGGTGGCGGTGGCTCATCCGCTGCATCAACTGTTACGCAAAAACGTACCTTTCTGTTGGTCCGACGAGTGTGAGCAGGCTTTTGTTCGCCTGAAGGCTCATTTGCAGTCGGCGCCTTGTCTTGCCACCTTCCGTCCGGGTCAGCACTTGGTTCGGGCGACTGACGCGTCACACTATGGCCTAGGGGCTGTTCTCGCCCATCGGTATGAGGATGGGTCGGAACGACCCATCGCCTATGCTTCAAAGACCCTCAACGATGCCCAACGGTGTTATTCTCAAATCGAAAAGGAGGCGCTCGCTATCATTTATGCTCTAAAAAAGTTTAGCGTTTTTTTGTATGGTTCTAAGTTTCACCTCATCACCGACCACAAGCCGCTGGTCTCTCTGTTAAGTCCTTCGGCGTCGCTTCCGGATAAGGCGGCTCACCGCCTGCAACGTTGGGCCTTATACTTGTCTCGTTTTCACTATGAGATTCACTATCGCCCCACGGCCCTGCACGCCAATGCTGACGCGTTGTCGCGTTTGCCGATGGGCCCCGACCCAGTTTTCGATCGCGATGAACTACTCTGTTTCCACATTAATGAGGAAGAACGTCATGCGGTCAAGGGTTTTCCGCTTACAGGTTCGCAGGTCGCGTCGGCTACTGCGCGGGACCCGGTCCTGCGACAGGTGATCGGTTTTGTTCAACGGGGTTGGCCGGACAGGACCAAGGGCCGGGCATCGGATCCCCTTCGCAACTACCATGACTTGCGCCTTCGTCTGTCTGTTCGTGAGGGTGTTGTTCTTCTGGCCATGGATGGCGCATCTCCACGGGTCGTGGTGCCAGCTTCTCTTCGCAAAGACGTTCTCAAACTATTGCATGAAGGTCATTGGGGGATTTCTCAGACTAAGTCCCTGGCCCGCCGGCATGTTTATTGGCCCGGTATCGATTCGGACATCTCCCACATGGTCACTGCGTGTGGTCAGTGTGCTCAACAACTGGCTGCACCCCGTACAACGCCCTCTCCGTGGCCTGATCTGGTGCAGCCATGGGAACGGGTGCACGCTGACTTTGCCGGCCCCTTCCTCGGCACTTATTGGCTACTGTTGATTGACGCCTTCTCAAAGTTTCCGTTTGTGGTTCGATGTCCGTCGCCCACCACTGCGGCGACGACGCTGGCTTTGTCCAAAATCTTTGCGCTAGAAGGTCTTCCCTCCACGATTGTCACGGACAACGGCCCTCAGTTCTCTTCGGAGGCCTTCCGTGATTTTTGTACTGGCCAAGGGATTCATCATGTTACAGCACCGCCTTTCCATCCCCAATCGAATGGGAAGGTCGAGTGCCTTGTCTGCACTTTCAAAAGCCAGATGAAAAAATTCCTTACTGATTTTTCTACCGATGACGCTCTGTTGCAATTTCTGAGTTCTTATCGCTTCACGCCTCTGGGTGATCGCAGCCCTGCTGAACTCTTGCATGGCCGCTAACCGCGCACTCTACTGCACCTGCTTCACCCTGTCAGGCCTAGTACTGTGTCCCCTAGTGCGGGAAAATACTCGGTGGGCACCGACGTGTGGGCACAAGGGTATGGATCTCGCCCTAAATGGATTCCACGGGTGGTCAAGGCTTTTCGCGGCCACCGGCTTTGTGAAATACGTACGGACGACGGCATGGTTGTTCGTCATTACGACCAGATGCGCCCACGAGTGGTGGCCACGCCGGTGCCACCGCCCCTTCTTTCGCCTCCACCAGCCCGAGAAGCCGGTCCTGTCGCTGCTGCCGGTCTCCCGTGCGTGTCGCTGCAGCCGCCGTCGCTGCCGCTTCCGAGTACGCCGGAACTGGCCCCAGTCGCGACGCCGCCTTCTCCGGGACCCATCCCGCTGGAGCACACCCCCAGGTCCACGACACCTATGGATGCTGCTCCGGAGTTTTCACCCATCATCTCGTCCAGGAGGCACGTTCCACGCACAAGCTTCCGTCCTGGACATTTTCGACCATATTCTCATGTTTCTCCGTGGGATCTTCTCGGGGTCTCCCAAGAGGCCATGGATGTCTCCGCACTGTCCGTGTCTCCAAGGAAGTGAGTGTCTTTTTTTTTCAAGGGGGGAAAAGTGTTGTGACAGTGCCACGAGATTTAAAAGTGCCGCTACGTCAGTACGCAAACACGGCGATAGAGGTGCTCCGCAGCTCGGCTGAGTGCGGGAGCGCCACCTGGCTATGAACGGCGCCGGCCGCATGTCACAGCATGGCAGTTGAGTGACAGCTACGGAGTTGGTAGCATGAAACCCACTATTGTTTCTACGTTTGTATATCCACGCAGTTTATTAGTGCATTAAAGGTTATAACAGAAACGGAAACTGATAAAGCATGTTCTTTATATCATTCAATCCCTTTTTGTTTCTTCTTAGCTCCATTCTTGAATTGAAAATCGATTGAAGGCTTCAAGCAAATTGTATACACTGATGAGAAAAAACATTATGACCACCTGCTTAATACCGTGTTCGTACACCTTGGTAGGTTTCTGGAGGTATGTGGCACCAAATGTCTATGCAATTTTGTAAAGTATGGGACTGTGGTTTGTGGGCACAGAGCTGGTGCCAGATAATGTCCCAAATGTGTTCAATCATGTTCAGATCGTCTGAGCTTGGTGGCCAAGACGTCAACATATGAGCTTACTATAGTGTTCTTCAAACCGTACTAGCACCCAACAGTCTATAATACAAAAAAGAGTTTGCAACAGATAGTAAAATAAGTGGTAACATTATAAACACTGATTCTAAAAGACACAGGTGTATGACTGCAAAGTGAAAGGTTACTTTTAGTACTGTGATTATCGAGAGCAGGGGGATAAAGGGCGGAGGGGGGGGGGGGGGGGCTCTTGATACACAATTTTCTATTCTCATTGTCATTAATACTCCCAACAAAGTACAGCCAAATCCTCATACTACACTTCTGACTACGTAACGAGCCTTCACATGTATGAGGGGAAGTAGTAAAGAACTAGCAAACTTAACAATTATGGATATTAACTTGGCTGCAAAACCTTCACAAACAGGAAACAAACTTAGGGTGTACTAAGACATTGGCTTTCATTTTAACATATGTTGGATATTTAAATAACTGTTTCCTTTTCTTTTAGTAAGATCCCTTATCATCCAACTAGTTAATCATAAATGCCATTGCATCCATCCCTGTGCTGAAATCTTCGTCATGACTCTGAATGACACTGGAAGCACATTGTTCATGTACTGGCTGAGGGAACTCAATCAGGAAAGAAGTATGCACTAAAATAGTCACTTTAAGAATAACGCTATTTAACTATAGAAAGCCATTTGAAAAATTCAGACAAGGGAAAGGTTAAACTTAAAATGCAAATCTATGGCACACACTGCATAAGCTACCCAACATAATGTAAATATGGTTATCTCAGAGAATCAAGTAATTTCAAACAAACATATGTGACCTGCTGGTGCCAGAAAGTAGAGAGTGCCACACACAAAGCATATAATTACTTGTCATTCAGCTATATAATAAGCTGAATGGAATCATATATATAAATCAACAAAGACACTTAACATTATTTCAGCAAATTTTAATTAGAAACCTCCCTATTTGTCGACTAAGACCAAGGTACTGGTTTACTCAGATACTTTGACTTGTGCAAGTGCATTTTACTGTATTTTCCTTAATCATTTTCACATTAAATATAGTTATCTGAACCTTGCTAACCCCACATTAACAATCACGAAAGGTAAATTTTCAAACTAGCACATGTAATTCATTATAAGAGGCCTTGTTAAAAGTAATGCTCCAAAAGTTCTAATGTGAAAACTCTTAAAGCTTTTTTAATAAAAACGCACATTACTAACATTCTATATCAAACAATGGAAAATCCTGGAATGGAATAATGACAACTTCATGAGAAGTATAAATTGTTACTCAACCTACAGTGCCACAGATAGGCACAACAAAAAGACTGTCTTTTAACCAATAGCTTAGTTGTTTGACAGTCTTCTGAATTGTACAAAACACACTCTCATGCAACTCTTGCACTTGTGCAACTCTCACACTCACACGTATGACCACTGTCTCTATCTGCCGAAACCACACTGTCAGTCTGGCCTTGGCAGTGGGAATCAGTGGTTGTGAGAGTGAGAGTTGCATTTGCATGAGGGCGATTGTGTTTGCTGTCTTATTTGGAAGAAGATCTTTTCTCCAAACTTATTTGTTTGACAGTCAAATAGAATATATGTTGACGTTAGAACATGTCTGAATTTTGTATTTGACAGTGACTACTGCAAGCAGACCGAAGACATTACTATGTGGAGTCCTCTCTCTCCCGTCATCGCTAACATGTATGTGGTACATTTCGAGGAGGAAGCCTTAGAGTCAGCGCATCAAAAACCTGCCTGTTTCTTCAGATACATGGATGACACATTTGTTATTTGGCCACATGGAAGAGATAAGCTGACGGAATTTCTCACGCATTGCAACTCAAGACACGAGAATATCAAGTTCACCATGGAGGTAGAATCAGATGGGATGCTCCCCTTCTTGGATGTTCTCATCAAAAGACGAGATGATGGCAGGCTGGAGCACAGCGTGTATAGAAAGAAAACTCACACCAACTTATACCTACATGAGGATAGCTGCCATCACCCCGCTCAGAAGAACAGTGTGCTAAAAACCCTTGTACACAGAGCTCGTGCCCTCTCTGATGAGGACAGTCTCCAACAAGAATTGGCCCATCCGAAGTCCATGTTTCTGAGGAACAGTTATAAGGAAAGGCAAATCCAGGATGCTCTATGTCTGACGCTTGCAACACAACTGGCAAAAACTAATGAAGAATCTGAGGAAAACATGACCATGGCATTCATTCCATTTTGTGGGGCCTTATCGGGAAAAGTTGGATGAATTTTACACACATATCAAGTAAAAACCATCTTCTGCCCTCCAACTAAAACCAGAGCACTTCTTGGCAGTGTTAAGGACAACCTTGGTTTACGTAAATCAGGGATTTACAAAATACCATGCGAATGTGGTAAGGAATACATAGGTCAGACAGTTCACACCATTGAACACCGATGCCATGAACACCAATGGCACACGAGATTGCAACAGCCTAATAAGTCTCCAATCACCAAGCATTGCCTGTCAGAACTTCATGGCATGGATTATGACATGACCAAGGTCCTAACACAGACTTTGAAATATTGGGAATGTATCATCAAAGAAGCTATAGATATGAGAGTAAGAAATCCTGAACTGAATCATGACACAGGCTATTCCCTTGACCATGCTTGGGAACCAGTCATTACCCGGATTAAGGAGAAGGTAGAAATATTCCTGGATGTACTGACTTAGAGGGCAGGGGGAGGAATCTCTGAAATGCCACTGGCAAACCTCCCTGGGTGCAGACCTGTGAGGGAACATCCAGACGCTGGGCCACAGGCCACACGCCGCACCCCAGCACTGACGGCCGAGAGAGCGCCCGCAGCGTGGACAGCGGAAGGAGTGCCCAAGGGATGGGGAGGGGGAATCTGATATATACCTCATGCCTCCCATCCCTTGATAGTACATCAGCACATCTGATGATGGCAGCAAGGTTGATCACCGAAATAATGTGTCCTTTGTGCACTCACACCAGGCTGTTCACCTGAGATTTTTTTCGGCATGAAATATGCCTGGAGAAATTGAAGAATCAAATTACATAGAATGTTAATAACATTTGTTTTATTTAAAAGACTTTAAAGAGTTTTCACATAAAAAGTTTGGAGGCATTCCTTTTCAGTATTCCCTCATATATAGAACTTTTGTATTCTAGTACTTCTTATTTTCTTTTGTCATATGAAACAAATTAATTGAGTATGTTTACAGTTTGAATTGTATACCTTTCAAAATTTATGTACATTGTTTTTGTTTATGAACTTGATTCTACAATATGTTTCTTGAATTTTCTATTAAACTTTGAACTAAGTATCTTCTTGTGCCCCCCCATGAACCATGCACCTTGCCGTTGGAGGGGAGACTTTGTGCCCCAATGATACAGATAGCCGTACCGTAGGTGCAACCACAATGGAGGGGTATCTGTTGACAGGCCAGCCAAATGTGTGGTTCCTGAAGAGGGGCAGCAGCCTTTTCAGTAGTTGCAGGGGCAACAGTCTGGATGATTGACTGACCTGGCCTTGTAACACTAACCAAAACGGCCTTGCTGTGCTGGTACTGCGAACGGCTGAAAGCAAGGGGAAACTACAGCCATAATTTTTCCCGAGGGCATGCACCTTTACTGTATGATGATAGAGTAGCATGGAGAGCTGCATCAAACCAGTCTCAGGACTGAAGACCACAACGACAACATCATCCTCTTGTGCCTAGACACTGAATAATTAATTACAACGAAAATATTTTTGGAGACATTTTGAGAAATATCTAAGCACAAAGACTGAGATATATCTGTGTCCAACAGTTTTAATAAATATAAAATTTTTGATACTGTACCTTTTACAATTTGGGGGCTAGGATGTGAACCAAGAGAGAGAGCCCACAAATATCTTTCATTCTCTTCCAGTTTTGAATCATCACGCAGCTGAAGATATTTCATAGCTGCTTCATGAGCTGCTGCAGTCTGTGCAGCACCAAGCACATCCAGAAGTTGCAGCCTGTCATACGAATAACAAAACAGTCTTTATTTCTTGTGCATTTTAATGGGTAGATCAGTTTTACTGTTATGTCATTGATCAGGATGAAATAGGCCTATGTCAGCTAAGGTTTCAAATGAGACAAGAAGTTCTTATGCTTCCAGGGAGAAATGGTAAATTGAATGCACTATTATATGAAAGGCAGTGGCAAAATAAAATTCTATACAGTCAATCTTGTCTAAGCAGAAACTGCACTTCCAGTTTAGAAATTTTATATACAATTATAGAAAATCTGATCCTGGTGTGCACAAATATGATCCCAAGAGCCTTATAATTGTTTAACAATTTAAGAGAATAATTTGGCTCAATCACACTTTTACATGTAGTTTCTTAAGGTGATTAAGATTATACTTCATGTACATCTTACAAGTCACTTTGCAGTGTGAGACAGATGGTACATTTGGCATGACTATCATTTCCTTCCTGTCCATAGCCTATTCACGAATGAGATATGGGAGTAATGCCTGCTGGTAAGCCCCCATATGAACTAAAATTTCTGATTCTTTTCATCTTGGTCATTTTAAAATTCTTCCAGTGAATCTCAGCCTGGCATCTGCTTTTGGTGAAATTAGTTTTGTGGACATTCTCCCTTAGTTTGCTCCCTAGAGTTATGCCTATGTATTTTAGGATTCTTACAGTGTTCGGTTATTTGTTGCATGCAGTGTAATTGAACAGTAATGGATATCTATCTATATGTGCAAATTGTGTTACATTTATCAATAGTCAGGCCCTGCAGCAATTATCAGTTTTCTACAGGTCTTCTTGCATTTCACTACAGTATTTTTCTCACATTATCAACTATTTATACATATTGTTGACACTGCTTTGGGATACTCCAAGTTACTTTTACATCTGCCAGTTTTGTTCTGTTAAGAATAACATGCTGATTTCTATCTACTAGAAAGTCCTGAATCCAGTCACAAATTGGTCCAGTACTTAGCAACCTAGGAGGGTAATAAAGAAATTAAGTTTTCCTTTACCTTTCAGCAAATATATTTAACTGCAGATATAGCTGACGTGCAACAGAACTAATCATGATAGCCAGGTACATCTCGACTGCTGCTGATAGTGTTGCAGCAGAGATGAAAATATTGGGTCTTATTCTTTCTGCTGCATACTGCAAGGTTCAGCCTGTGATAAAGATTCATAACGCACAAAACATAGAGCCAATCAAAAATCGTCATTAGCTGCGTCAGATGTAAGGGCCAAAGGTCATGAGAATTGTCATAGACAATGAGATATGGGTTTCTCAGTCAACACACAACTCAGACTGTGCCAGTGCAGAAAGTGATGTGCATGGTATTCTGGGACAGCAAGAGCATTCTGTTCATTACTTCCTGCCCTGAGGTGAAAACAGAGAATGCCAGCAGTTAGCTGGCCACTGTAGCTGAGCAGTTCTAGGCACTTCAGTCTGGAACCGCGCTGCTGCTACTATCACAGGTTCGAATCCTGCATCAGGTATGGATGTGTGTGATGTCCTTAGGTTAGTTAGGTTAAATAAATGAGGTGCATATCTGCCATTTCTTAATCAATAAACATATCCTTCTCCTCTGAATCACTTAATGGACAACTATCACTGCCAGGAAAAGTAATTCGAGACAGAATCCAGTGGTACTGAATGCAAGCTTGAGGATGA
Organism: Schistocerca cancellata; assembly: GCF_023864275.1. Lineage (NCBI taxonomy): Eukaryota > Metazoa > Arthropoda > Insecta > Orthoptera > Acrididae > Schistocerca > Schistocerca cancellata. Next base: position 267,871,802 of record NC_064627.1, read on the forward strand.
AGAGAAATTGAGATATTACTGTTGTCAATAGTAAATACTGGGAGGGAAAGAAACAAGCTTGTTTCCATACAAGAAACATATTGCATACTGTTGATATCTGGACTGTTGTGCACATACTTTCAGTGCAATACAGATACAAAGAGAAATGGAGATGAGAAATCCAAAGAAATGTAACTACTTTGTGATGAACAACTGGAGACCACATGTCCCCAACTCCAAAATACTTAGTAAATATCCCTGACAACTCCCTAAATGCTGCCAGAGTTCTGGTTTAACCTGAGGAATTGTCATGTCATAAATCATTTTCTCCCAACTTTGTCCAATTTACTGCACATGTTTTACTCAAAATAAATATGAAAGTACACAAAACTCTATCACTTACAAAGCTATGGTAATAAATTTCTCAATGATCACTAATTATTATGATAACCCAGAAAATGATATAAGCCAGACAACTATATGGCAAAGTAAATATTTGCTTTTGAAATCAACTGTATAGTATCAAGGTAAAAAATGGTATGTTAACACTCACACTGTTTCTTCATTCTTTGTGTATTTTAATATTTTGTAGAGGTCTTCTTTCTTTGATTCCCTTACTACCATTAGCAGCTTGAGGAAAGCAGTGGCTGAACGAACTGTGCCAAGGTTATCCTTCTTCAGAAATTTCTTATTTTCCTTTAACACTGTATGAAGCTAGCAAACAAAGGCAAGTATTAAAAATTATGAGGACATGCAAAATCGAAATAACATGTCCTTATTTTGAGTTTGCTGACAAAACATATATTTCAGTGATTAATTTAGTAATTGTAGACATTACATTCACAGGACACAGTGGCTGTAAGAAATTAATATGCATATAAACTGCCACAGATTGTGTATTATTTGCTGTGGTACTAGTTTCATCCAATAAACTTGAGCATCTTCAAATATTAATTGCACTGTTAGCAAGATATTAAAGATTCAAAGCTGTGCATGACATCCATATCATGCAAAAAATTGTGTGGCACATCTAAATTACACTGTAATAGTGCTGCACAGAACTTTGAAGATTTCAAATGTTGCATTAGCATTGTTAGTATCTCAAGATGCTCTTGTTTATAGACCGTAACTAGTAATAAAACAATACCATCTATACATGAAATAAAGTGATCAGTAACAATATACATGCAATATCTAGGACTTTAAAGTTTTCAGTTTAAAAACTAGAGGATTGACTGTCACATTTAAATCTGTTATGTTCAGTAGTTATTGGTGAAAAATTTTTAGGTGACTGAAATATTAAATAAAGGCATGAGGAGATCGATTGGCTGCAAATTCATTACTTTTCCCCCTTATTCAGAAAGTAGTTTATAGAATAAATACTAAATTTGGGTATGTTTTGTTCACCCAAGGAGCCCAACAATAGGTAGCAGGAAGCAAACCTCCTGCCACATTTAACCACAGCTAAATGGAAGTGGCCTGTTTGTACGCTTGCTACGAACTCTTCGCTGGACAATATCTCTACAACAAAATCATTAGACAACACATGACAAACAATAATCATTTATTGTAATGAGGCACATCAATATATACTAAGCTTTCACTTCCAGTGAAGGCAAGCATAAAATAGTCCCTGGTATGAAATGACTGACCACACTGTTCGTGTCACCACACTGAGACAGCCTGTTATGCGGCATCCTCTGATGCTGTTGCTGTACTGTACCTGGCAGGGACACAGCAGTGTAAAATTTTTAAATGACTGCAGAAAGGAACTAGTTTCCTTTTATTTCACTTATTTTGGGTTATGTAAGATAGACTCTGATCATACTTAAAATGCTCAAGTTTTGACTAATAATGTTTATGAAACACAGCAAAACATAATGGCAACTGAAAACAAAAATAAATCTTGATAATTTTAAACAGAAAAACTGCAGTTTGCAAACCAGAATAATGGGCATTTTCAAATATCTTCTCCAAGTAAAATACCATAAAAAGCATGGCAATGGAAAAACGGAAAGGAAAAAAAAAATAACTTCAGAGATCAGACATGAATGACAGATATCCCTCATGTGACTAAAACTAACTTCAAATTAATAGGCAGGATACTGGAAAAATGTAGTCAGTCTGCAAAAGAGACTACTTAAAAATCACTTGTGCACCTAGAATATCGCTCAAGTGTGTGGTAACCACATCAGAAAGGACTAAAAGGGATAATGTATGTTTTCAAACAGGGATAGAATGAATGAACACTAGTTTCTTTGAGCCATGGGGTGCATCATGGAAATTCTAAAAAAACAGAACTGGTGGATGCTTGAGGGCAACCTTCAACTATTCCGAGAAAGCCTGCTTTCAAAGCTTCAAGATGCATTATTTAGTGAGGAATATACTGCAGCTCCATATGCATTGTTCCAATGTGAACTGTATTAACAATATCAGACTGATTACAGCACTCACAGAGGCACTGGAATACTCATTCTAACCACACTCCATACCTTAAATGGAATGGGAAAAATCCAACCACATGGCACAATGAGAAGTATCCTTTGCTGTACACTTCACAGTGGTTGGCAGAGTTTAGATGTAAATGTAGATGTTGATGTACGTGCAGAGATGTCCTTAATTTGATTGTTGTTGTAATTTTTTATTAATTGGAATATATACATACCACTCACTTCATAAACTGGCATTTATCAAGGTGAAAGTAGCCTGCCAGTACCTAACATTCATTTCCCTTAGCAAATTTTGGGAAATGTTTTGAAGAACTCTTCACATTTTAAGTGAAACTGCAATATTTTGACAATGTTTTAATGATAGCTCCGTATCACTACTGTAAAGGATTCTCTACAGAGAATGCAATATGTCATATTACAAACTCCGTTCTGACAGAATCAAGCAAGAAAGTTACCCTGCTATATCTGTCTGTGACTCCACAAATGCCTTTGCATGTATCACAAAATTCTGGGGAAACTAAAACTTTATGGCATTAAATGCATCCTCCCGCATGAGTAGTCTTTTATCTTTTTATCGTAACAACAGAAAATAATGCCACATTAGCTAATGATAGAACAGGCAAAAATTTAATAGTAAGTGGGGAAAATTAAATACACCACAACACTACGACCACCTGCTTAATAGCTTGCTTGTCCATGTTTGGAACAAAATACATCACTGATTCTGCATATCAGGGATCCAACAGTTTGCTGGTGGATTTGTGGAGGTATGTGACATCAGATTTTTACGCACAGGTCATGCAAATAATACGGCCCCTGATTTGCGTACATCTTGATGGCCCCGATAGTGACCTAGATGGGTTCCATAGGATTTACATTGGGCAAATTTGGTCACCGAGACATCAACATGAGTTCACCATAATGCTCCTCAAACCACTGCACCATGGTTCTGACTTCAAGATATGGACAGTTATACCACTGAAAGATGACATTGCTGTCAGGGAGACATCAAGCATAAAGGGGTGCAGGTGGTTCACAGCTGTCAGTGTGTCTTTGACTACTTCCACAGGCCCCACGCAAGCACAGCATAATACTGTTCCCATCAGCCTGCATACATCATGCTGCACTTTTCGAGCCACCATTCACCTCTATTATGGGATTTGTAGAGATTACCAGTGATGTAGTGTAGCAAAAATGTGATTCACTGTAAGAGACAACACATTTCCATTGATTGACGGTCAAATCCTAATAGTCCCATGCCCATTGCAGTCGTAATTGATGATGATGTTGGGTCGACATGTGAACACATAGGGGAGGTTTGCTGTGGAGCTCCATATTCAACAATATACAATGAACAGTGTGCTCCAAACCACTTGTGCATACACCAGCATTTTGCTCTTTCAGCAGAGATGTCACAGATTACCATCTATCCTACTTTACATTGCAGACTAGCCTCCAAACCCCACATTCTGTGAAGGCATGGATGTCCAACCATTTAGCACCTAGTAGTAGTTTCACTGTCTTACTTCTTTCTGTAGATGCTCACAACAGTAGAAAATGAACATTCAACCAGCTTAGCCGTTTTTGATATACTCATTCACAGGCTCTGTGTAGCAACAATCTGCCTTCTGTCAAAGTCATTTATCTCAATGCTTTTCCCCATTTGCAGCCCATATCTTTGCTAGGGTGATCATCCATCTGTGTCTGCTCCATTTACTTACTTTTATTAGCCCAGCGCGTGCCCACAATGCCACCAGACAGCATCCAACATCGTGGTGGGCAGTGATCATAATGTTTTGGCTTGTTAGTGTATGGTATCTTGCAATATTTAATATTTTTTTCTTGATCTGAATAAATTATTTACTGGGTGCCCATAAGCTGCAATAAAAATGATTTACCAAAGACATTGGGGGACTTCGAAAACGTAGATGTTTGCTGATGAAAAAAATATTCTGGTGAGAGGCCTAAAACATATCCACAGACTCATGTACAACAATGGTCTCCTGAGGAGCTCTGTAATTAGAATGGGATTGCATTTACTATGTTTTGCACAAGTTTAATAACAACGAAATTATTTTTAACTATACAAGATGTTCTGAAGGCAAATTATTGGCATCAGCCTGTAAATTACTGTTTACCACAGGAATGTGCCAAAGTAAATTAACTAAAAATCTCTCACAATTTGTGGAACATTAGTGTGACCACCTGCTAAAAGCCTGAATAGCCATCTTTTGCATTGCTGATCTGTGGTACGAATGGCCTGATCAAAGTGGTCCCACAGATTTTTGATTGAGTTTAAATGTGGAGAGTTTGGTGGCCAAATGAGTACAGAAAACTCATCCTCGTACTCTTTGAACCATGGACATACACTATAAGCTGTGTGCATGTTGCACTGTGCTGCTGGTAGGTGCCACGCTGCCAAAGAGAGACAAACTGTATGTAGGGATGGACACAGTCCCCAAAGATAGGTGCATACATGTGTTGATCTGCTGTAGCTTCCAGGAATGACAAGGTCACCCAGAGAATGTCATGAAAACATTTCACAGACCATAACGCTCCCTCCTCTAGCCTGGACCCTACCAATGATTGTTGCTGGGTGTGTGCTTTCAGACATTTCACACCGATGAAGCATAAAACATGATTCATCTGAAAAGGCCACTGGTCGCCACTCAGTGGATGATCAGTTGCAGTAATGGCACGCAAATTCAAACCTTTGTCACCAATGAATAGCAGTCAGCAGCAGCAATGTTCGCTGAATTCTTATTGAGCAGACACTACTCGTAGCCCCTTTATTCATCTGGCCAGTTAGTTACTCAACAGTTGGATGTTTATTCACCCATAAACATCTCTGCACCTGTAATTCAACCCTGTCATCTATGGACCGGGTACACCACAGATGCATTGTTGCCAGTTTTGGATAGTGTCATTTTGCCATGCACTGTATACTTTAACCACAATGGTACACGAGCAGTTTACAGATTTAGCCAATTTGGAAATCTTCCACCCTCGGCCGTAAGGCCAGTGATTATTCCCTTTTGGACATCAGATAAATCACTCCATTTATGCATTGTGACAATAACTGAATTGTTTTCTGTGTTCCCTGAACCCACTATACGAGGTGCTATCCAAAATTTTTGGGACTGGTGCTGAACTCTGTTGAAAACCTTACCTTTGGACTAATGGTCACCATCACCCTCGAAGTAGTTCCCATCCGCTCGTACACACTGGTCCCAGCTCTTCTGCCACTGGTCAAATGTTTTCTGGACATCCTTTTCTTTGAGGGCATTTATCACCACCAGCAATGCTTCTTGAATCCTCTCTAGAGTGTCGAACCGATGGCCTTTCAACTTAAGTTTCAGTTTTGGGAATAGCGTGAAGTCGCAAAGTGTGAAATCTGGCAAGTACGGTGGGTGGGGTACAACCGCAATGTTGTTTTTTGCCAGAAAGGTCGTGGTGAGCAAGGACATGTGGCAGGGCATGTTGTCATGATGCAGCAGCCAGTTCCCTTGACACCAAAGTTTGGGCCGTCGTCGCCGCACGTTTTTATGGAACCGTCGCAAAACATCAAAGGAGTAAGCGGAATTCAATGTTTGGTTGGGTGGGACGAATTCTTTGTGCACAATTCCCTTGGTTTCAAAGAAAATGATGATCATGCTCTTCACTTTGCTCTACACCAGCTCCCCTTTTTTTGTCTTGGAGAACCCGGGTTCTTCCACTGGGACGATTGTTGCTTTGTCTCTGGGTCATAACTGTAAATCCAGTTGAATCATTGCAAGGATCTCTGTAGCACTTTTCCCGAGATTCGCACAGAATTTGATACACACATGCTGTTCTGTTTGCGGATCCATTGTAAAATCATCACACACCAAACACAGAGTATTACGGAAATCACTGTGGACACACAACACGTCCTCCCAGCTGAATGCCACTCTGCACACTGACTCATCAGATGTGCAGCTCTCGCCACCTAGTGGTGCAAATATCTACTACTCCTATTTTCCAGATGGCAGCACCAGTCAGTCCCGAAAATTTTGGATTCCACCTCGTGTATACTCTCCACTACTAGAGCTGCCAACAGCCATCAGCATGTTGATATAGAACACACGTGGTGGTCACATTAATGTGACTAGACTGCGTACATGATGAAACCCCAGCAGGGAGAGGAGCAAAAAGTTTCTTGAGGTTAATTTGTCATGTAGAATGTACTGTACTTTTCCTTACAGTTTACTCGTGGTGTCAGTTATGTGGCCAAGACAGATGTGAGTTCACTTCCATGCTCTTTAAACCACTGTAGCCTTCTGTCCTTGTGACATGGACAGTTATCCTGCTGTAAGATACCAGACCCTTTGGGGAAGACAGCAAGCATGTTTGGATGCAGTTAATTCACCATATTTTTCGCGTAGCCCACAGCTATGAAAGTGCCTTCAAATAGTAGTACAAGTCCCATGGTAGCCCAAGTGAGCCGTTTGTCCACATGATAGTAACTAGGTGACACATTTTCATTGATCTGCAGTCCAATCTCGATGATCCTGTGCCCTTTGCAATAATAACTGACTATGTCATTGGTTCAGCATGAGGATACAGATGTCATCTGCTGTAGAGCCACATGTTCAACAATGTGCAGTAAATCATGTGCTCCACAACACTTCAGCATTGCACCTCGCTATTAGAACTGGTACAGACCACCACATATCTTCCTGTACAGACTTGCCAAACCCCTGACTTCCACATTCTGTGATGAGATGTGGAAGTCCAGCACCTTGCTACCTCCTCATGGTTTCTTTGCCCTTCACCCTCTTCCCCTAGATGCTTAAGACAGTAGCATGTGAACAACCAATCAACTTTGGGATTTCTGAAATGCTCTTTCCCAGGAACCAGGCCATGATCTTCCTTTTGTCAAAGTTGCTCATGTCAGTGATTTCTCCATTTGTGGCCTTTATCTTCACCAGAATAATTCCCAATTCATCACTGTTATGCTTATATTCATTCCTTATCATGTTACATGCCTGCAACATCACCAGGTGGCTTTCAGTCTCACAGTGTGCAGAGGTTAAATGTATGGGATTAACTGTATTCACTATATTGTGTTCTGCAATATTAATTACGTTTTTATCATTGGCCACAAACAACATCACGTAGGGTGTATACACTCCAGGACAACTGGAAAAACTTGGAAATTTTTTCATCCAGAAAAAAAAAGAAAAACCTGGGAATTTTTTAGTATTCTGGGAATTTTTCATTGTTTTAATTATCAGCTAAATTTTTGTAATTTTGATTGTCAAGAACTGTTACTCTAACAAAGAATTCTACTTTCACCCACTACTGCAGACTATTACTGCAGCAATGAAACATAAACAAAAGAAAAGCATCAAAATGAAACTTAAATTGCATTTACAACAAAATACAGTGCAGACAGAAGCATCTGCTTATAGCAAAATGTGTTAAAGTCATTAGGACAAAAACTATGCAATACTTCGTAACAACAAACTGCTTTCGATGAGCATGATTACACCACTGTTTACATTAGTTTTGTTTGATCAGTTGTCAGCAGACTCATGTGCATTCACAGAGCTGAAGCCACATATGAGCAGAGCTTTCTCCCATTTCTGGCTACTTGAAGTGTGATTGTTAGCTGTATAAGCAGCAAGCAGCCTGATACTAGCCAGAAAAATTTTTTCTGGGGCACCCAAGCTGCCAGATTTGCGCTTGCACAGAGCAGTCTGAGTTGTAGTGTGTGTGTGTGTGTGGGTAAGGGGGGGGGGGGTGGTAGTCTCCACATGAACTGTGTTTAAGTGTCATAATTTTGCTATTTTTCTCTTTGTTTACAGCTCTCAGATCAAATAAAAACAAAACAAATTTCTGTGGCCTTGAGTTATCAAGTAAGTTAAAATGCAGTCATATAATTATGGTAGACTAAGACATGTTGTTAGTTTCAGTTTTCTGATTTTATTTTTTGTCCAAATTATTAGCAGTCAAGCATTAATCATTGTGCAGAGCAGTGAAGTTATTTTTGTAAGTTTGCTAAAGAAATTTGCCTTTTATTAATCTATTCCATTGAGACAGCCAATTTACTTGAAACTAAGTATTTCATTCTACACTATTGGCTAATTTCAACTCTTCAATGAATTTGAAGGGCACATTTTCACCTTCTGGCACCCTTGACATAATGCCATAATAAAGAACCAAACATGAGATAATACGGTACTGGTACTCCAAGGAAATTTGCAATCCCAAGAACCACATTGAAAAGGTAGGGGCCTACTTCAGTGTGAATCTGGACATATGAATGTGCACTTTAAGCTGAATTATGCATTTTCGTATGGTTGATAAAATTCCAATGATTTTGGAGTATACTGGTGTCCTGTTTCTTTTGTGATATAATTTAAGATCTGGTAATGCTATATATGTATGAGCATAAATAAATGTTCACTTGAAGATGACTAAGTAGCAAATTTGGGAAGTAGAACCGAATAAAATGTTTTTTATCAAAATACATTGACAGCTGCAGCAAAATTTTACAAAGCCACCTCCCATGAAATACAATGTTTCTGATCGCAAGACATGTCTCGACACGTGTCTGGTACCTCCTCTAGGCTTGACTTTATTTCTTAATTTGTGTTATTTACACCTTAAATTTACAGAACGCCATTCTTCTGCAAATTATAGACTGGTAGCACATCGTGTTTTATCATTGTAACTTATGTTTTCCCCTGGAGTAGAATGCAAACTGCCAGTTGTAGTTACTTGGCTGCAGAGGAATGTTGTTAATTTGAAAAAGTCACCAAATACTTATTGACTCAGTTCTGTCATATGCAAACAACAGTTTACTTTTTTAAATTTTTGCAAGAAAATTTGTATTTGTTCTTACTAGCTTTTTGCAGTACTGTGTGGATATAAACCTGATTGGAAATGCTAGATAACAGTATTGCAGAGTACAAATAAAAAAATTATCTGAATGTCATCACATAACAAAATAATAGGGCACTTTGCATTGTGAAGTCTAGTTTTGAAATGAATATAATGCCAAGGGCTGCTTTCTTATTTTGGGTTCCTTATCTGGACAAAATATAAAACAATTGCCCTAAATATAATAGGTCCATGTGTCCTCTCCAAACAACATGCTGCAGTGCTACACATGGTCAGGTGATGCCTCAGTACCCATGAAGTTCCAAACAGAAATGTGGCAAAAGGCATATGAACAGATCAAACACCAAATATGGGCTTCCTGTGTCATTGTAGCTGTGCATGTATAGTAACGCCAGGTGCTCTCTGGCAGCTGTTCAAATGAACCTATTTCTAACAGGTCATGGGAAAATATTGCAAATGTTGGTTTGAGAAGTGTTACTTTCAAACTTAATTTCCTTTCATGCAAGATGAATTATGTTATGTGTGAGAGTGTGCTGAATTTCTTAAATCACAGAGCATTAGAAACTTAGAAAAATTTTGGGACCAGAAGACCAGCAATTTGTCATTATTTAAAAGTTTACTTGCACATTTGTGTTTGATACACTATATGATCTAAAATATCCGGACAGCTGGCTGAAAATGACTTACAAGTTCGTAGTGCCCTCCATCGGTAATGCTGGAATTCAATATGGTGTTGGCCCACCCTTAGCCTTGATGACAGCTTTCACTCACACGGGCATATGTTCAATCATATTCTGGAAGGTTTCTTGGAGAATGGTAGCCCATTCTTCTTGGAGTGCTGCACTGAGGAGAGGTATCTATGTTGGTCGGTGAGGCCTGGCACAAAGTCGGTGTTGCAAAACATCCCAAAGGTGTTCTATAGTATTCAGGTCAGGACTCTGTCAAGGCCAGTCCATTACAGGGATGTTATTGTCATGTAACCTCTCTGCCACAGGCCGTGCATTATGAAAAAGTGCTTGATCGTGTTGAAAGATGCAATTGCCATCCCCGAATTGCGAATTGCTCTTCAACAGTGGGAAACAAGAAGGTGCTTAAAACATCAATGTAGGTCTGTGCTGTGATAGTGACATGCAAAACAACAAGGGGTGCAAGCCCCCTCCATGAAAAACATAACACCACTGCCTCTGAATTTTACTGTTGTCACTACACACGCTGACAGATGAGGTTCACTGGGCATTCGCCATGCCCACACTCTGACACCAGATCGCCCACATTGTGTACCATGATTTGTCACTCCACACAACATTTTTCCACTGTTCAAACATCCAATGTTTACGCTCCTTACACCAAGTGAGGTGTCGTTTGGCATTTATTGTCATGATGTGTTGCTTATGAGCAGCTGCTTGACCAGGAAATCCAAGTTTTCTCACCTACCACCTAGCTGCCCTAGTACTTGCAGTGTATTCTGATGCAGTTTGGAATTCCTGTGTGATGGTCTGGATAGATGTCTGCCTATTACACCTTACGACCCTCTTCAAAATGTCCACGGTCTTTGTCATTCAACAGACGAGGTAGGCCTGTACACTTTTGTGCTGTATGTGCCGTCACGTTTCCACTTCACTATCACATTGGAAATAGTGGACCTAGGGATGTTTAGGAGTGTGGAAATCTTACGTACAGAAGTATAACACAAGTGACACTCAATCACCTGACCATGTTCAAAGACTGTGAGTTCCACGGAGCACCCCATTCTACTCTCTCACGATGTCTATTGACTACTGAGGTCGCTGATATTGAGTACCTGCCTGTAGGTGGCAGCACAATGCACCTAATGTGAAAAATGTATGTTTTTGGGGTGTGTCCGGGTACTTTTGATCGCATAGTGTATATCTTAAAGGATAACATGCGCAAAAAAAGGACCAATAACATGTGTGAAAACTTAGCTTTGCTTGTAGCTATAGTATATGTATATTGATTTAAACCATTAACTTTTCCTATTTGTGTGTTCACACTAATTAATAATGATGTTGCCCTTGGCTAACTACATCACGTGTCCTATGCTCTGAATATCAGCTGTCATTGGTTGGTGAGACCACATGACATGAGCTATGACTGGCAGACAAAAACACATATCAATCTCGATTTCAGTGCTTCGGAAACTAATGTGGTGTGTTTGGTGAAATTTGTATTTGTACTTTTGTAATAAGAAAATAAGCAGTGTACATCTTGTTTCCTTTCCTAAAGCGCCAGGAAGTTTTATGGTAGTGTATAAAACCTTCACCATGAAAATAATCACCTCCCCATGGGGAAAAAGCACACTTTTTACCATGAAATCTGTCCCCCGCCCCCCTCCCCCTGTCTCCATACTGCATATACACCCTTATGCGGTAATTTTTTGTGAATGTAAGAACTCGAGTGACTTGCACAAGAATTTCATTCTTCAACTTTTCACAATACCTAACTGTTCATATTTTAAAAAGTGTTCTCCGTGCTGTCACTTTCTTCCCCCACAGAAATACCCTGAAGTGAAAACATGAGAAATACAGATCTGTTACGTCATTTTAATCCCCCCTCCCCATCCCGGTCCTCCCCTATGACCTGATGTGGTTGAGTAGTGATCCTATTGAACTAGGCAAGTTCGGTGAGAAGAAAGTGGCATGATACCCAGGTATGGTTTTATGACATTGCCTCACATCGCTGGAAACAGCCTATGAGAAAAATGCAACAAGCCACCCTCTGAATAAGTATTCATGACCTCGCGACAATGTCATGTATGGAGTGGTTTGTCATCACTTATCAAATGTTGCACTAGGCAACTAATTTGTGTTGTTCTCTACATCATTTAAGTCGTTTTTATATTAAATTGTTGGCTGTGACAGGCAATGGCAGTGATAAGTATTCACCATGTTAATTAACATTACCTGTACTTATCCATGTAACATGTAACCTGCTGCAGTGTCCTTATATATTAAGTACATAACCAAAAGTGTCCTGCGAATGATATTCAGTAACCCCCTCCTGGCACAAGATATTGTGATCACAATTGTCAGCCTGTTTCTTCCCGCAACAATTTGAAATTACCTGATCTGTCTGATTGAGGGGGGGGGTCTCCAATTCACTTTACTGAACATTTATTATGAAGGATTGTCTTGTCTACTGTGCATACTAAAGTTTTATAAATCTCTTTCTGCAGCTATTTTCAATTATTGTTTCTCATCATGGGATGGCTTAATGAAGTAGATAGTTTTTGTGCAGTTTATCTCCAAATTAGCCAATTTAATTATGAAGTACAATTTTGATATACTGCTTTCATATTTTACTAGCCATCTCCACATAGCTAGGAGATTTCGCCATGTTAATTTAGCAGGTTAGTTCTAACAACAAAATTTGGCATACCCATAGTCCACATTAACTGACAAAATCTGCACCAAAATATCTCCAAAGAATGATTTAAGTTACATCTTCAAATTTGCTTTATACCCTAATGGTTTGCAGAGCCATACCAAGTTGAAACTGCTCACCTGGCAGAACTGCCAAAACCAAGGGCTATTTCACCTCCATCTTGGTTGTTGTCGTTGTTGTGGTCTTCAGTCATGAGACTGGTTTGATGCAGCTCTCCGTGCTACTCTATCCTGTGCAAGCTTCTTCATCTCCCAGTGCCTACCACAACCTACATCCTTCTGAATCTGCTTAGTGTATTCATCTCTTGGTCTCCCTCTACAATTTTTACCCTCCACGCTGCCCTCCAATACTAAATCGGTGATCCCTTGATGCCTCAGAACATGTCCTACCAACCGATCCCTTCTTCTAGTCAAGTTGTGCCACAAACTCCTCTTCTCCCCAATCCTATTCAATACTTCCTCATTAGTTATGTGATCTACCCATCTAATCTTCAGCATTCTTCTGTAGCACCACATTTCAAAAGCTTCTATTCTCTTCTTGTCCAAACTATTTATCGTCCATGTTTCACTTCCATACATGGCTACACTCCATACAAATACTTTCATACATGACTTCTTGACACTTAAATCTATTCTCGATGTTAACAAATTTCTCTTCTTCAGAAACGCTTTCCTTGCCATTGCCAGTCAACATTTTATATCCTCTCTACTACAACCATCATCAGTTATTTTGCTCCCCAAATAGCAAAACTCCTTTACTACTTTAAGTGTTTCATTTCCTAATCTAATTCCCTCAGCATCACCCGACTTAATTTGACTACATTCCATTATCCTCATTTTGCTTTTGTTGATGTTCATCTTATGTTCTCCTTTCAAGACACTATCCATTCCGTTCAACTGCTCTTCCAAGTCCTTTGCTGTCTTTGACAGAATTACAATGTTGTTGGTGAACCTCAAAGTTTTTATTTCTTCTCCATGGATTTTAATACCTACTCTGAATTTTTCTTTTGTTTCCTTTACTGCTTGCTCAATATACAGATTGAATAACATCGGGGATAGGCTAACGCCCTGTCTCACTCCCTTTCCAACCACTGCTTCCCTTTCATGCCCCTCGATTCTTATAACTGCCATTTGGTTTCTGTACAAATAGTAAATAGCCTTTCACTCCCTGTATTTCACCCCTGCCACCTTCAGAATTTGAAAGAGAATATTCCAGTCAGCATTGTCAAAAGCTTTCTCTAAGTCTACAAATGCTAGAAACGTAGGTTTGCTCTTCCTTAATCTAGCTTCTAAGATGAGTCATAGGGTCAGTATTGCCTCACATGTTCCAACATTTCTACAGAATCCAAACTGATCTTCCCCATCGTCAGCTTCTACCAGTTTTTCGATTCTTCTGTAAAGAATTCACGTTAGTATTTTGCAGCTATGACTTATTAAACTGACAGTTTGGTAATTTTCACATCTGTCAGCACCTGCTTTCTTTGGGATTGGAATTATTATATTCTTCTTGAAGTCTGAGGGTATTTCGCCTGTTTCATACATCTTGCTCATCAGATGGTAGACTTTTGTCAGGACTGGCTCTCCCAAGGCCGTCAGTAGTTCCAATGGAATGTTGTCTACTCCTGGGACCTTGTTTCGACTCGGGTCTTTCAGTGCTCTGTCAAACTATTCATGCAGCATTATATCTCCCATTTCATCTTCATCAATGTCCTCTTCCATTTCCATAATATTGTCCTCAAGTGCATCGCCCTTGTATAGACCCTCTATATACTCCTTCCACCTTTCTGCTTTCCCTTCTTTGCTTAGAACTGGGTTTCTGTCTGAGCTTTTGATATTCATACAAGTGGTTCTCTTTTCTCTGAAGATCTCTCTAATTTTCCTGTAGGCAGTATCTATCTTACCCCCAGTGAGATAAGCCTCTACATCCTTACATTTGTCCTCTAGCCATGCCTGCTTAGCCATTTTGCACTTCCTGTCGATCTCATTTTTGAGACATTTGTATTCCTTTTTGCCTGCTTCATTTACTGCATTTTTATATTTTCTCCTTTCATCAATTAAATTCAGTATTTCTTCTGTCACCCAAGGATTTCTACTAGCCCTCGTCTTTTTACTTACTTGATCCTCTGCTGTCTTCACTACTTCATCCCTCAAAGCTACCCATTCTTCTTCTACTGTACTTCTTTCCCCCATTCCTGTCAATTGTTCCCTTATGCTCTCCCTGAAACTCTGTACAACCTCTGGTTTAGTCAGTTTATCCAGGTCCCATCTCCTTAAATTCCCACCTTTTTGCAGTTTCTTCAGTTTTAATCTACAGGTCATAACCAATAGATTGTGGTCAGAGTCCACATCTGCCCCTGGAAATGTCTTACAATTTAAAACCTGGTTCCTAAATCTCTGTCTTACCATTAGATAATGTATCTGAAACCTGTCAGTATCTCCAGGCTTCTTCCATGTATACAGCCTTCTTTTATGATTCTTGAACCAAGTGTTAGCTAAGATTAAGTTGTGCTCTGTGCAAAATTCTACCAGGTAGCTTCCTCTTTCATTTCTTAGCCCCAATCCATATTCACCTACTACGTTTCCTTCTCGCCCTTTTCCTACTACCGAATTCCAGTCACCCATGACTATTAAATTTTCGTCACCCTTCACTATCTGAATAATTTCTTTTATTTCATCATACATTTCTTCAATTTCTTCATCATCTGCAGAGCTAGTTGGCATATAAACTTGTACTACTGTAGTAGGCATGGGCTTCGTATCTATCTTGGCCACAATAATGCGTTCACTATGCTGTTTGTAGTAGCTTACCCGCATTCCTATTTTCCTATTCATTATTAAACCTACTCCTGCATTACCCCTATTTGATTTTGTGTTTATAACCCTGTAGTCACCTGACCAGAAGTCTTGTTCCTCCTGCCACCGAACTTCACTAATTCCCACTATATCTAAATTTAACCTATCCATTTCCCTTTTTAAATTTTCTAACCTACCTGCCCGATTAAGGGATCTGACATTCCACGTTCCGATCCGTAGAACGCCAGTTTTCTTTCTCCTGATAACGACATCCTCTTGAGTAGTCCCCGCCCGGAGGTCCGAATGGGGGACTATTTTACCTCCGGAATATTTTACCCAAGAGGACGCCATCATCATTTAACCATACAGTAAAGCTGCATGCTGCATACCATCTCGGTATGGCAATGCTTAAATGATAAAATTTAATTTTTTCCTCTCATGACTTTTACAGCAAGAATTGCTGATGTCTTTACAGTTCCATTGTTGGGATGTAATATTTAAATACAGCAATTTTCATTACAGTCTAAAGCTTAATCCAGTATCCATACAGGTGTGCTTATTCCAGTTCCGTGATTTGCGACTGGTAAGCATAACATTAGATTTAGATCTACTTCTTAATTTCTGTACCAGACTGAAATTTGAAATCTTGTCAGCACAAAACAGTATACTTGTACTTTCTGTAATTCTATATCAAATATAAATGTATCATCTACAGTAGGTTTGAAGTTGGAATGTGGGTGTCATCAAATGATGTCAATTGAAGTATTTACTGAAATTAATCTAGTCACTTAAAATAAATTGGAATAAATGGAAAAATGTTCATATTAAGAAGAAAAATTTTAAAATTTCTCCCTGACAGAACTGCAAAAAATTATTGTAACATAATATTTTGCTTTAGGTTCATTAACTTGTCTTGTGACTAGCATTTTCAGAGATTACATTGTGAAGATTAATTCTCAGACTCACTATGTGTTACTTTAGAACTCTCAAATACTGCTATAATATCTTCCCCAGAACTTTTCTTTCCATTTCCAAAATGGCATTTCACCAATTTCCCATCCTATGAAGCATCCTTCCCGAAACTTTTGCCCCCACGAGCCCTATCACCTTTATAGATCTGAATGCAATAACCTGTCTCATATTACATCTGTGATCAGGGTAACTGTCACATTAGGGGCAGAACCATAAACTAGCTATCCCCCAGTAGAAATGATCAATGCAAAATGTGGCAAAGAACCGTCTGTATAACCAATTACACAACATGCTGCTAACAATACTGATGTCAACTTGAGGATCTGCTTTACAACCAGTGTCATTAGGATCATTCCATGAGAAAAAAAAAGTCCCTGAAATGCGCACGTGACCAAACATTCTCTCCATCCCATTCAGTACCTCAAACATCCCAATCTCACACTCCACTAGTAAATGTGCTCCAAATGCTACTTTCTCTGTCCCAGTCATCTGCCCCTTCCTATGTACCTCATCACACTTCCTCCTTACACTTTACTAAATCTGCCCTTCCCCTGCCTTCTACTTGAGTTACACATTTCTGGTAATGTACACATCCTACCAGCACTGTTACATTCTAGAAGTACTTTTTTTGTTTATTTATTTGCAACATGCTCCATTACAATATTTGTAATACTGTGTGTGTGTGTGTGTGTGTGTGTGTGTGTGTGTGTGTGTGTAATGTAATGTTTGTGTTGAATGATAGTAATGATGATGATGATGATGATGATGATGATGATGATGATGATGATGATGGGAGAAGGGTGAGTGTGAAACCCAGCACCGGCACATAGCCTACTTCTCGCAAATAGCACCAAGGAGGCTGCCAAGTTTTAGGTTCTCATCCTACGGATGGATCACCATTAACAGTGTCACATGCCCTCACTTCATGAAAAAATGCAGAGAGGTCTGGTATTTAAAACAGGACATTGGCACAAAGTCTGGTGATCAGAAATGTAACATCACCATTTCTCCTCCCCCAGCTGGCCAAATACTGGCAGTGAAGATTTTTTCCACCACCGGGATTCGAACTGGCTTACCTTAGCGTCAAGTACCACTGCACCAGTGTGCATTAGCGATTTCGGCCACTGAGACATGTCAGATGTATGTATATGATATTATGTAAAATCTCCTTTTTATAGATGAGTCAAAGTAATAAAATAGAGTCAAAGTAATAAACATTTTATTTATTTGTCAACACTGTTGTGTGGAGTGTGGTAGGTTTTCCTCATACCATTGGTTACCCTTCCAAAGATTCATATTTATGCACTTTGCAGTGCAATAAATTCACTAGGTTCCTAAAACTAGTAGCAAGTTTCTTTTTTAACAGTAGTGAACTTATTTTACTTGTTAAATCCTTGGAATAGCTATTAAATGTCATATTTCATCACTGATTACTTGTTACTGCAGTTACTTACATTTGGGCAATCATCCTGGCAAATTCTGGGTTCTCGTTCTGTAATTAAGATTTGCTTGCTGAATTCTGTTCTCTGCATTTCCTGCACCTGAGTCAAAGCTGCATCAACTGATTCAGCTTGAACTGTATCTGTTATCTCAAAACGACCTAAAATCATAACATGAAAACATTTTTTTCACAAAAGATTATGTGCAAGCAACTAATAATGAGTCGAAGGTATTACAGTAGAGTGTTACTTAAGTGCGCCCAAAAATTTGTTGCATTTTAACTATAAAAAATATGAATTTTCTTCTGTGAAGACTAAATCAAGCTTCAGAGCTATTCTGAAAAGAAAAGAAAAAATGTACGTGTCTTGCAGTATTGCCTCCACCACAAAGACCAATGTACTTGCCTCTCCTAATCACTTCAGTTCATCAACATTGGAGGGGGCGGGGGGACTGTTTAAGAGCAAGGTGTCACTCTAGCAGTGAACACCTGTTTTAGGTTTTAAAAATCACGTAGTTTTTGACATGGTCCCCTTTTATGTTAGTGCAATTTGCCTGGCATTTTCCTAATGAGCTGAACAACACGGGATTTCCAATTCACCCCACAACACTGGATTTCCCATCCACCCCTCTCCTCATATATATTTTCATCCTGTTGGTCCAGGAAATGTGGATTGTATTTGCCAGTTATTGTTGCACTCTTGGAAATCAGTATGACAAATCTCTTCTGTGTGCCAGAAAACAGTATTAACCTTTCCTAAGGATAAAAATGAATGTAGCCATTCTTCATGCAGTGACATCAGAGTTTGTTTCTGTTTATTCTAGCAAAGAGTGTTTGCATCATATCTCATCCACAGTAACAAATCAGACCAGAAAAATCAGTTCTTTTTAGTTATCTAAACCAGTAGTGCATGCATGCCTGTAAAAAAGTTTGATGTTTTCTAAGGTGTGGATGTTTAACCCGAATATCATCCTTTGGTTTATCCAGTGGGGAAACAATGCTGTTTGGTGATAGCTCTGCCCTTATGGAAATAGTTTGTGAGCAATGACTTTTTCTACAGGTGGAACAATGTTTGTTTGCTTTGGTAAACTTTTCTGTCTTAATCCCCTATCTCTGGCATGCAATGGTGAATCCATGTGTGATCTATTGTTCTTAAACACCAAAAAACCCTTTGTAATCAGATCCAAGCCAGCCGGTATGGCCAAGCGGTTGTAGGCGCTTCAGTCTGGAACTGTGCGACCGCTACAGTCTCAGTTTCGAATCCTGCCTCGGACATGGATGTGTGTGATGTCCTTAGGTTAGTTAGGTTTAAGTAGTTCTAAGTTATAGGGGACTGATGGACTCAGAAGTTAAGTCCCATAGTGCTCAGAGCCATTTGAACCATTTTGAATTAGATCCAAACAAATGTAAATAATCTTTAGCAACATTGACTTGAATGGAACTCATTGGCAGGAAAACTTTGTCACACCAAAAACTGAGTAATTCAGTTACATGAATTGCTTGTGAAAATATTAACACTTTGTTGTTTATGCTATTGTCACAAACAAGCTGCAAAATATATTACCCGAAGCTTCAAAGCACTGTGCTGAGTCTTACAAAGTTCATACAGTTTGGGCCACATTCACTGTAGTTTTGAATTAAGCCAAGAACTTTCAGAATGTACATCAAAACAACCCTTATTAACTTGTCACTGACTTAATTCTTTACTACATACCCACAATTTAAGGTGGCCGAACAAACAGATACAATAAATATGAGTTTAGGACAAAAGCACAAAAGTTTCTGAACTATTAAAAGTTGAAGAAGATTAACTGAATTGCCATTTACACACTAAGCATATGGGGTACATACCATAGAGAGGAAAATTTTTTCCTTCCATTAAGTGTACATGTTAACTCTAAAATTTACTGATGAAGTTCATACATAAAGCTTGTCAAATAGTGCTTATAAATGCATAAGTTGCTACAGTATACCTGCTGGTAGCTTAAATAGTGGGGGATCATTCATTTATACCTGCGGTGGTACATATTTTACAGCTAGAAATGATCTGATCACAATTAGTGTAGATAAACATTTTGAATTGACAGCTGTTTAACTAATAAAGCTAGACATCTATAAGAAGTTAATTTTTCTGTGTGTGTACTGCTTACTTAGTGGTGATGTGAACACTTTTTGTAACAAACTAACCGAAGCGACATAGCCAGTTGGAATTATGTTATCTGTCATGACTACAGCTCCTGTGAATAACTAACATTTTTCCCTTCCCTCATTTTTCAAATTTTGTTCATTTTCTTGGTACTGTTCATGTGGGAGGTGTTAGAGTATTTCAAAACATCAACTAAATTGTTACTCACTTACAAGTCATTATTTAAGGTAATGTTTTACATGCTAATTCTAATGCCAGTTTTACTGGGAAATCAGTCAATTAGAAATTCTACCTAGTTGACGATTCTAGTGTGACATAATAAGGAAAACATTGTGAACTAATATGTTTTTCTAGACACAGTGATTCCACTAGTCATAAAGACTGGTAGTTCAACTTTTAAAAAATTTATTCTAAATTCTGTGAAACTAATTAATTTATGAGGTAATTAACATTTAATTTCAAAAGAAGCTACATTTGCTGTTGCAGATTTTAGTTCCTTTCTTGTTATATTTTGATCTTTGCAGTTATGCTTTTGCTGACCTGAGTTTTATGCAGCAGATGACATATTTCGTCAGTTGATTGAGTCCTTAATTAAAATTTTTCCATAATTTTCAATGTCTTGCTTATATTCATAAGTAATTCCCAATGTAGATGCATAAAGTGGTTCCATTAACTTTTTTTTAAATTTATACACAACCAGTTTTTCATAAACCAAAATTTTATCAGTACTTATTGTCCATTCTGAAAACCAAAATTTAACTTAGCCATTTTTCAAATGACTGTGGAGTTTTCAAAACAACAATTTCTTCATGTGCCAATCTTGAAATATTCAGATGTGACTCAAAAATTGTCAGTCTGTGTTCATTCCTGGTCGAGGTAGTGAACATGTAACATCTATGTCCAGTCTGCTCCCGATATTAGTTTACGCAATAGCTATGCACAGTTTGTCCATGAAAATTCACATACTGGCATCTGAAAAAATGCAGTAATTCTGAAGCCTAAAATCCTACATGAGTTTCCTTAATTGAATTTGATAATGTTTTGACTGAACTGTGTGATGGTTGCTAGGACATTCAGACCAACAATAAAATTTTGAATGATTGATTGTTGAATGGTGATGTGTCAACAAGACCTTGACTAAGTGAACTATTCACCGTATACATTTATCTGGTGGTTTACTATAAGACAGTGTTGTATGTGAACTGTGACATTGTGTGTAAATATCAATTGTATTCTGCATCACAGTTAATTATTTCAATAACTACAATTTTTCTGAGTAATTTTGCCACAGGATTCTTGGATGTTTGTGAGTACCAAACCAATGGTATGCATTAATAATTTCAAAAAGTATAAAAAAACTTGTCACCCTCCCAACAACATATGTGTAGAAAAGTACAACTTAAATCTCATACATCCTTGTAACAAGAGATCTACGGATGAATAAAGCTCCTCCTACTACTACTAAATCGTGGTGCTGGGTACATCTTTGGTGTGTGTGTGTGTGTGTGTGTGTGTGTGTGTGTGTGTGTGTGTGTGTGTGTGTGTGTGTGTAGGATAAAATGGCTAAATTGTTGTCCCACAGTGAGGAGGAAACCCACAAAATGACACTCACTCACTCACTCCCACCTCACTTATGTTAAACTGCACATCACTCTGCCTAATACTCCTTTAGATAATGGAGAAACGGTGAAAGGCGCTACACCTGGAATCAAAACATAACTACAATGACAGAGCAACTCAAACAAAGGCACAGTGAAATGTGAGTATTTGGCCATGTATAAAAAAATTGGGTGAGTCAGTCATGTTGTTAACACATTAAGAACACCTCCCTAAAATCTAAGGAAACATTTTGGACAAATCACAAAATCTCAAAACCTTAACCACATTCATTTGAAAATTACTTAAAATAGAGGGCAGATCTGTTCACAAATCCGCTGCTGCCCTTCAGTCTGAAAATAAAACACAGTCTGTTAAAATGTGGCACACATTGATCCATATGCCACAAGCACCATACATTGGAGAGTCCTCTTGAAAGAGCAAGAAGCCATGCATCATAGTGCTGTGGCCAGTGTAAAGACAAATAAGGAGGACCTTGTCCTGTCTGCTGGGCTGGAAGCAGGTATGCAGGTATGTTGTGGGCTTTACGAGATGAAGCTTATCACTGCCATTCATTGACCCATGACTCTGTACTTCAACAGCGAAACAAAAGCATGCAGGGGGATGGTACACTAAACTGAGGATCATGATGCCTCCTTGGCAGCTACTTCTGCCCTTTCATTCCCTGCAATCACCCTGTCATCTGGCATCCATCAGAAAGATGGAGAATGGCATCGTGGGTATCCTGGACTACTTTAGTGGCTGGACACTTGGATTAAGGGTAGCATCTCTGATTAATAATCAAACTGTCCTTGTTCCTGGGTTTGAATGCCACCACGGTTTACATTTTGATAAAAATCATCATAAATGCCCGCCCAAGACTTCCGGCATATCAAGTCACCTATATTCTGCAAATGGCCTTATCAAAACGGGCGGAGTAGTGGACAAAGGTTCAGGGCACTCTCTTGCCCTTGGGATGGGAAACTACCCCTACAACATGGAAGACTCAGCAGTGATCATTGGCATGAGGATGCAGAATGCAATAGAAACCACTGCAATAAATACACATAACATTTATCCATAGGACATGCGGTCTGTAATTGAAAAAGTGTCCTTATGATGTCTCCAGTCACAAAAGATTACAGAATAGTCCCCCATCTGGATCTCCAGGAGGGGAAAGCCAAAGGGGAGGTCAACTTGAGAAAAAGGTTGAATAACCAATGAAAGGATAATGTTCTAAAAGTCAGAGAATGGAGTGTCATAAGTTTGAACATGGTAGAGAAACTAGAAAAGCTTAAAAGTGAAATGCTTTGTCTCATTATCGATATCATGGGCATCAGTGTAGTGAAATGAAAAGAAGACAAGGATTTCTGGTCAGACGAGTAGAGGGTAATATCAACAGCAGCAGAAAATGGTATAACAGGAGTATGATTCATTATGAATAGGAAGGTAAGGCAGAGAGTGAGTTACTGTGAAGAGTTCAGTGATAGGGTTGTTCTCATCAGAATCGACAGCAAACCAACACTGACAACAGTACTTCAGATATACATGCCAATGTTGCAAGCAGAGGATGTAGAGATAGAGAAAGCATAAGAGGATACTGAATGGGTAATTCAGTACATAAAGAGAGATGAAAATCTAATAAACATGGGGGATTGGAATGCGGTTGTAGGGGAAGGTGGCCTTGGTAGTACAAACGAGAGAGAAGAAAGACTGAGTTCTGCAATAAATTTCAGTTAGTAATAGTGAGTACTCCATTCAAGAATTGCAAGAACAAGACGAATACTTGGAAAAGGCCAGGAGATACAGGAAGATTCCAGTTAGATTACACTATGGGCAGGTAGAGACTCTGAAATCAGATATTGGATTGTAAGCCATATCCAGGAGCAGATGTAGATCCAAATCACAACTTAATAATGATGAAGAGTAGGCTGAAGTTTAAGAGACTAGTCATGAAGAATCTTAATGCTAATTAGTGAGATACAGAAGTATTAGGGAATGAAGAGAAGTTCTCTGAGGCTATGGACACTGTGATAATGGAAAGCTCAGTAAGCAGTTCAGTTGAAGGAGAATAGACATCCCTAAAAATTGCCATCACAGAAGTTGGAGAGAAAAATGCAGGTACTAGGAAGGTAACTGCAAAGTAACCATGGGTAACATAATACTTCAGTCGACAACAGAAGGAAATACAAAAATGTTCAGGAGAATACAAAAATACAAGTCACTTACAAATGAAATAAATATGAAATATAGGGGAACTAAGGCAAAACAGCAGCATGAAAAATGTGAAGCAATCAAAAAAGAAATGGTGGTCAGAAGGACTGATTCAGCATATAGTAAAGTCGAAACAACCTTTGGTGACATAGGAATTCCTGTGAAATGCTGAGGAAAGAGCGGATAGGAGAAAAAAGTACATTGAAGGCCTATATGAGATGGAATATTTAAGTGATGACATGAAAGAAAAAGTAACAGCCCGATATGGAAGAGATAGGGGATTCAGTATTAGAATCAGAATTAAGAAGAGCTTTGGAAGGCTCAAAATCAAATAAGGCATAAAAATGATTATTCAAATTGGTACACAGAATATATGAGATTGGCGCTATACCAACAAACATTCAGAAAAGAGTCATCCACACAATTCTCAGGGTTTGCAAGAGCCTACAAGTGCGAGAATTATCCCACAATCAGCTTAACAGCTCATATACTCAAGTTGCTAACGAAAATAATATACAGAAGAATCAAAAAGAAAATTTAGAAGCTATTTGATGATGATCAGTTTGACTTTATGAAAGGTAAAGGCACCAGACAGACAATTCTGACATTGTGGTTGATAATGAACAGACTGAAAAAAAATCAAGACACGTTCATAGGATTTGTTGACCTGGAAAAAGTGTCCAACAACGTAAAATGGTGCAAGATGTTTGAAATTCTGAGAAAAATAGAGGTAAGCTACAGGAAGATATGGGTAATATACAACATGTACAAGAGCCAAGAGGTAATAATAAAGAGTGGATGATCAAGAATGAAGCGCATGGATTAAAAACAGAGTAAGACAGAGATGCAGTCTTGCACCCCTACTGTTCTATCTATACCCTGAGAAAGCAATGATGGAAATAGTGGAAAGGTTCAAGAATGGAATTAAAATTCACCGTGAAAGGATATCATTGATAAAATTCACTGGTGACATTGCTATCTCCAGTGAAAGTGAAGAAGAGTTAAGGATCTGCTGAATGCAATGAACAGTCTAATGACTATAATATGGATTCACAGTAAATTGAAGAAAGATGAAAGTAATTAGATGTAGCAGAAATGAGAGAAGTGAGAAACTTAACATCAGGATTGTTGATCACAAAGAAGATTATGTTAAAGAACTCTGCAACCCAAGTAGCAAAATAATCCATGACAGACAGACCAAGGAGGATATAAAAAGCAGACTATCACTGCAAAAAGGGCATTCCTGGCCAAGAGAAGTCTGCTGGTATCAAACATTGGTCTTAAGTTGACGAAGAAATTTCTGAGAATTTGTATCTGAAGCACAACATTGTATGGCAGTGAGACATGGACTGTGGGAAAACTGGAACAGAAGAGAATAGAAGCATATGAGATGTGTTGCTATAGAAGAATGTTGAAAATTAGATGGATTGATAAGTTAAGGAATGAGGAAGTTCTCCACAGAACTGGTGAGAATAGGAACACATGTAAAACACTGACAAGAAGTAGTGAAAGGATTATAGGGCATCTGTTAATACATCAGGGAATAACTCCCATGGTACTAGAAGGAGTTGCAGAGGGTAGAATAAGACAGAGATTGGGATACATCCAGCAAATAATTGAGCATATAGGTTGCAAGTGCTACTCTGAGGTGAAAAGGTTGGAATTTGTGGCTGGCCACATCAAACCAGTCAGATGATCGATAACTCCAAAATAAATAAATAAATAACTCACACATCTTATCTGCTCTGGTGCTCTCAATACTCCTCCACTGATGGGTACTTAGGTTGCCTCTCGATGATGAATTAACACTCCGGGCTCCAGACAGATTGCTAGCCACACACGATTCTATGCTTCAGACCACAATGCCTGCCACTGCTGCTACCTATCAAGACAGTGTCATCTCATGCCTTCACTGATATCGTCAGCCACTGGATGTCCATCAGCTACTCCCACACCTCAACCTGTGTCTTGACAGTCCACAAGCTCACAGCTTCACGATACACTGCCGCTGATCATCCCAAGCACCTCCCAGTTCATCAGGGGTGAGGATGGGGACAATGGCAGGGGGGGGGGGGGATGTTTACTCTATTTGATAAGAGTCCACATTTGAGCAATATTCTAATAGTATCAGCCAC
This sequence comes from Schistocerca cancellata, assembly GCF_023864275.1. Taxonomy (NCBI): domain Eukaryota; kingdom Metazoa; phylum Arthropoda; class Insecta; order Orthoptera; family Acrididae; genus Schistocerca; species Schistocerca cancellata. The sequence continues at coordinate 267,897,793 of NC_064627.1, forward strand.
ATGAGTGTTTTGTAAGTTATCTCCTTTGTAGCCTGCATTGTCCTATATCAGCCACCGGCTTTTATCTCAGCGGAACCCATGTGATTCTTCCATTTTGTATCCCTACAAATTAATATACACAACTGTCTTTATGAGTTGACTGATTCCAATTGTGATTCATTAATACTGTCATAGGATACTGGTTCTGTGACTTAAAGAAAACTGCCAATCTTGGAGTCATTTCAAAAAATGTATGAAAATTTGACTGAGTGGTTGTGCAGCTTTTATTAGGCAATACTTCATTGTGAAGTCACCAAGAAGCAGATTTCTATTGTAAGTAGCCTCATATATATCATAGTTTGAAAAAGAGCTCCCTCAGCTACAAATACTATGTAGAATCTGGTACGAATTCCATTGGGTCTTGGAACTTCATTCCATTTTATCAATTTCAGCTGTTTCTCAACACCACTGATACCAGTATGTGTATTCCTAACTAGGCCAGTACTCCTTGACCAGGACTTCTATTGGTGCATAAGCATTTGAAAAAGATATTTCACTACATGAATATCATTCCTAACAGTGATTAAATCTTTCTACTCCAAATTTCTACTCTTTCCCACATATGAAGAATCAGCTGGCAGGCAACAGTTTTCGAGTATGTTTCCTGTATGTACGATACAATGATAAACCACAATTGCCAGATAACACTTTTGGGGGAAAAATTTCCTTGTGTATAATTTTGGAGAACTAATAAACTGTACCAAGTTATTATTTTCAGAGAGATAGAGTACATCACAGTTCATTTACACACTTTATATAAGCATATTGTGACAAAACAAGTTGATATCTCTATACTTCCTCTCTTGTTTTGTCATCTGTCTCCTTAAATTCATTTTATTTTCATTTTTGTCTAATTATCATTAACATGTGTGAGTATAATCTGCACTTCTATAAAAGAGAAAGGTTGGTCTTCAGTCTTAATGAATATAGTACCAGATGTAATGTTGTGCTTAGTTTTGTGTATGAAATTAATTTCTTAATTTATTTTGACCATTCCTAGTTAAATTAGTTTGCTACAGATCATTATAGGGTGAAACCAGTTAATTGTTTCATGACTTAGATTCTATTGTTGACTTATTAACAAATATGAATTCTGTACTAATTATAAACATTTGGAAGAAGAACTACTAGGATTCTTAAAGAATTTATTTGGCTCTATTTGAAAACATATTAGCAAAGTCAGCCCTTAATTAATTCCAAAATAATTGCCAGGTTTGTCAGAAGTATTGTTTGTATAATTATATCTGTTCATTTCATTATTTAAACAAATAATTAGGCCTAACCTTTGTTGTAGAAAGAACTGTCAAAAAGAAGGAGTTTTTTGATGTATTCAGTTAGTTGGATGAGTTATGTTTTAATTGTAATTTCTGTAACTTAAACATCAAACAATGTATAGTTTCAGTGACTATTATTGCGAGGATATATAAAAGACCAATTTTTGGTACTGAGACAGTCAGTCCACGGCCAGTTTTCAGACTTGAATCATGTTTTGGTTAGATTAACAACAATGCATCAACTTAACAGTGGAATAAGTGTAACACAAATAGGCCATGTATTAGAACAATTAATGACATTGTCTGTTTAATTTATTTGAAAAATAGTGTCACACACACTGTACTATTCTGCAAGAACTGTGAACTGTGTGGTTGGGTTTTTACTCCTCATAGATGTTCAACAGCAAACAATTACAGCAGTATGCTGATGTTGCCTGCAAGCTATTAATGAGGCTTATCAACATTTACCAATAGTGAACTGGCCATACAAATGTGTCATATTGGAAGTTTGTGAACAGTGAAAGTAAGAACTGTGAAACGCAATTGTGCAACTGTTGGCTATACCATTTACAGTAGTCAGTGCTGAACTTCCACCCCCACCCCCTCTCCCACCCCATTTTTCAGCCAGTATAACAAGGCAGTATGTTGACAGCGAGGACTATCAATGAAGAAATAAAGAGGTGGATGTCACAATATGCATAATGCTTTTAGAAAGAAGAAAAAGTCTTTCTCTCTTTCTCTCACTCCCTCTTTTCTCTCTCTCTCTCTCTCTCTCTCTCTCTCTCTCTCTCTCTCTCTCTCTCTCTTTTTAATTAAGAACACCAGCTGTGACACACAAAAACATGCAAACATAATGAATAACATGTTAACACTTCCTTTGCCTCACTACCAGTATAAGAGAAAGCATTTAATAGTGATGTGGAAATAAATTTATACCCTTACCTGTTCGAGATAATTCTAAGACAGCTTTTATAGAACTACCAGCATCTTGCCGTATGGCCACAAACATTTCATGAGTTTCAGTTGCTATTACAGAGTCAATGGCTAGTAAGTCTCCTGTCATTGTATATTTAGATGTCCTTTGAGAATTTACAAGAGCACTGAGTACCTGCAAAAAGTAACTTTTAAGTTGGAGCTGGTTTCATTCAGTAAAACTAACATTTATAAATTATTAGTTACATCTGCCTTTCATTCAGCTTTAAGACACTCACTGACTTCCTATGTATTTCTAAAATAAGAGACACAAATTTAGAAAACCAGTTACACAACACTTCCATTTTGATCTAAACCATATCGAACCCAGTCAGTACTACACTTCTGTGGCTCCATTACCACTAAATTGTCACGCAGTCAAGACTATGTAATTCACCTGAAGTCAACATGTGATCTACAGAAGAAGTTTGTGTGTTCCATATAACTGTAACAAACATAATAGCTCTTTGTAATATCCAATAACCACTTCCAATAATTTCACAGAACTAGTGTTGTGTAAATTAGTTTGCCAATTTCTTTAACAAGTTGTAGGATTATCCCTGGAATTTTCACCCTTAAATCATGTACTTCTGTTATTAAACTATTGATCAGAGTAGTATATTCTCTGTATATTTGTTACAGGTAGCTGTATATAAACATGAATTTTGCTGAATACTGACAACTTATTGATATACTGTCAGTACAACAGATGAAGGTAACAACATTATCTACCAAATGATGAACTTGAACATCACAGTGCTGTACAAGTCATCATCCTATTGGAGGTGGTATGCCATTGCTTTCCTCTGAACTTTGAACTGAATAGGGTAGTTTTATGGGGGCTTACAGTTTAACATGTTCTTGCAGTCACAGTGCAGTTTACATTTTTCACATTAACATGTCAATGACAGAGGCTAGTGGTAGATGAATGATAACTTCTTAGAACCAGTTGGAAATCAAACCCAGCACCTCTAGAATTGTATTTTAGAACCTACCCAATAATCCATCAAGCAGTGACACCACTACAATATATTGGTTTGTTTGTAGTTGATACAAACATTCGAATAAATATAAAATCAAGAGTTCTTTTAGAAACAGCTGTTAATAATATTTTAATGGCCATTAACAAATAGTTTCTAGCCAATTCTTTGTTACTAAAATTCAAAGATAAATATTTCTAGCAAATTCCTTGTTACTAAAATTCAAAGGCACTCTATATGCAGTTCATAAATTTTAAGAGGTTTCTACCCAGCATATGTCTAAAATATAACACATACAGAAGAGCTTAACCTTGCTAAATTTTTGGGATTACAACTTAATAAATTCATATGAGAAGAACTTGCCATAGAACTTCTGGAATGTCTAAAACAACTCTGTTTTTGAAATGTTCGTGTTTTGGGACAATGGTGACACAAAAATTTTAAAAAATGCTGTTGTACTTTACTTACATTCATTCCATAATATCACAGTCGATCATATTTTGCTGTAGCTCATCACATCAAGCTAAAGTTTTCTGGAGTCCAAAAGAGTGTGATACAAATGACTTGTTGTGTGAATTCACATCATGCAGTGGCCTTTGCAAGAAACTGGGATTATTAACTACTGTTTTCCACTATATTCACTTCTTAATGAAATTTGACAAATAATATATCTATTTCTCAAACAAACAGCTCAGTCCTTGGTATCAATAGTACAAATAAGAGAGAAATGTCCATTATTCGTGAAAACATATTTTCATCAGTTTACCAGCAACCTTAAAATGTTCAGCTAGCAATAAAGTAAAGCATCACTCCATAAATACTTCCAACAATTAGGATAGGAGCCCATAAAGAAATAAAACTAGTAAAAAATCATTCCCTGCACTCATTTCATTAGTGCCTGGTAGGGAATGCAGATCACTACCAACTCTAGCATTGCTCTCCTTTCACAGTGGCCAGACTGGAGGATTTCAGAGCGGTTGCTTCAACTATCTGAAGGATTCTGCTGGTGCTATGCTTCACAACAATCTAGAGAGTTCCCAGAATTCAAACACAGCTAGCTGGTTGCACAGCAGCTATTGGCTTTGCTGAGCATGCACTTGATTATCTCTTTCTATTGCTGTCTGCAGGAGATTTACTTAAACAGTTTTTGGGTCAATGAAGCAGAAGGCTTTGGTGAGATTTCAACTAAACAGCACCTGGAAGGACAGAAGAAGAAAGGAGATTGATCTTGGATCTCTGATGACTGACAAGTAGCACATGTTAGGAGAGTGATCTTGGATCTGTGCTGACTGACAAGTAGCTTGCGTTCTAATAAACGGAAGCTCAAGATTGCTTTTGACCTCTAGGGCAATGAGGAAAGAACTGTAGATCTTATTTGCACTGAAATCTGCTCGCAGGAGAAATGGTTAGGGGAGATCCTCTTTGACAGATGTTTGATGGGGTGATACCTGAGCACAATGTAATTCTGTATTGGCCATAATTTGCAGCAAAAATTTGAGTTCCATACTTGTGAGAACAGATGTTTGACGATACTCTCAACCCTGTCGCCACTGGAGTCTTCCTTCTGACAAATCTGATGACTGACTTTGGAATGCTCTTATTAGAGGTACATGCAAAAGGACATTTCCTTTGTTCGAAACATTAGTTTTTGCCTCTGATTACTGTATCAGTCTGTATTTCATTGGAATATGGAAACCCTTTATTGTCTACATACCCCCTTAACCCTTATTATCTGATGTAAATGCCTTTTTCTCTTTTTCTTTTTTCAATCAGAGAGAGGGAGAGAAACAGAAGCAATCTCCTCTTCCGAGCTTCAAGAATTAAATGTTCAGACATTGATGAATACCTGATGCTCATTGCAATGTTCTGTTCCAATCAAGAAGATTTTCCATATGTGCTCTTACAGGTCTTGATATTCATTTTCACCACTCACTTATACTGTTAACAGCAAATTTAAGATGCCACTAATAGATTCATTATCATTCCATTAAAATCTTGAGTACTAGTCCAGACAACCACAGCCGAGCCATGCATACTGAAGCAGGCAATATGTGACCCTAACAATTCCCTTTACTGACTGTTTTATCTCAACATTGCAGTGTGATACCCAGTGGTAATTGCTGAAGACTCACAGCTTTTGAGAGATGGTAGTGATTGATGTACCCTCTTCATAAGAATCCTGAGTTTGGGAGATCCAAACCCAATAAGAATTGCCAGAGTTCTCCTCAATCTCCTTGTGACACATTGTAAGGTTGCAGATATCAATCCCGTACTTAACAGATCAAATCTTCCCTTACTCATGTTTGATCTAGTGGGGCAATGCTGATGACCGGGATGCTCCATTCTACAAGCAGATTCCAGGTTGGCACCAGTCAGTGGTTTTGGTGCATATGTTAGTCAGTCACGTATCATGTGCTCACAATGTGCACATTTGTGCCACAGAACGTGTGAAGTTTTATTAGAATATTTAAAATTTAAAGACAGAATTCTAGACCAATTGAAACCATACCACAAATATCAAGTCAGTCTGGTTTGAGCACAAGTAGTGTGCAACAGAGTGCAAAAACAAACCATTTGGAGAACAGATTTAATTTCATAAGTGATGAAAGCATACCTAACTAATTGGTGATTGTTAAGTACATACAACAATGGAAAACTCAAATATAATTGTGTTAAGCAAGTGATCGTGATTGTCAAGTGTGGTAGGCCCCATGGGGACGTATTTCTTGTGAGTAAAGAACAATGAAGTGAGTGTTCAGTGTGCACTTATGAACAGAATTAGTGGAAGTTTTGAGAAGATGCATCAATAGGTGTACCATAAGGAACTTAAGTAATTTGGTATGTGTATATTGGGCATAATTCTGATGCCATTGGTAGTGAGCAAGCCCAATTCCTATAACTTTAGCCAGCCAAATAATTATTCCTATAACCAAAATGAGAGCCAGCTAGAAATTTATTCAGCATATTGCCATAGTTCCCACTGAGAAGATGTACTATAATTGTGAAACTGACATATTCTATATCATAATGAGAGGTCACAGTTTTGAACTATAGATCATGCAGATAAATAAAAAAATTCCCTCCCTTCCTCCATCCCTCACACACACACACACACACACACACACACACACACACACACACACACAAGGAAATTCAGTTATACATGACCTCAACTGAACCGTAAATTTACATTTCACAGAAATCACGAAATACAGATGGCACACTTAATTATCAGAATCTGAGATAGTAGCTACTACTAAGAATATTCCTACACTTTATTTTTTAAAGAGAAGTAATTTATTTGCACCATATATGGACACTGATTTTTAGTTTTGGTACTTACCTGCTCTGGATGTGCAATGTATGGAACAGTTTTTGGAGAGACACATTCAGTCTTGGTCTTGGTAAATGAACGAGGATCTGTAGCTGTGTATTTCACAAGGCATTTCCCAGATGCATCCTTTTCTGTTGTTTCTACATCAAGCAACTGGAACTGTTGACATTATCATAATTAACACAAGTAAGAGTGCTATGTGGATACTTTGTTAGTGTATCCTGATGCTCTCATACTATTTTTAAAAAGTACCTGGAAAAGACTTGCTATTCCTTTTTTAAGGTTCACCATTGAGAGATCTTCACCACTGGCCACAAACATATGCTCCACTTTTCCATTATTCCAATGAACATAAAATGGACTGTTATTAGTAGTGTCAAGTTTTGATGCATGGCCAACAAAGCCTTCTGGTGATGGAGCTTTCCGAGATTTAATGTGTAGCCGAGGATTCAGCAACTGAAACACAAATTTAATTTAGTAACAAAAAGTCCATGATCATTTGTGGACTTCATTTCCTGAATAATAAAACATCTCTACTTTCTTTGTGACACTCAACACTTCATTAGTTGCTATTCTTCAACATACTATACATCTTTTGGCTGGAACAATAATGCTCTAAATTTAACAAATTTCTCTGGGAGAGTACTGAAGACAGCAAAAGATAAGAATTTTTTAAGAAGTAAACAAGTAATTGCGATGTGATTGGACTGCATAATTTATTGGGTTAGCGTCATTCCATGAAAATTGAAGGTTTTATTTCATCTGTAACACTTCCTGCTCCTTTGTTTAGTGACACATCAGCACAGTTCACAAATTCAAAGCTTTGCTGTATCTAATGTCATATTCAGACCTATCTGTTTATCATTTTCATGTTAACACTTCAATGTCAACTGTACAAATGCTACATCTGTAACCACAGAATGTCCAGTTAATGTTATAAAATTTTACTGCTAGCTTCCAATGGAAAGAATCCAGTCATATCGAAAATAATAACACATGTGAAAATTTTACAAGTATCTCACTTCAATTAACTAGGATGTGAGAGGAATTTTAACTGTGATAAAGGCAATAATAGATAGGTTTATAAATGTCACGCTACCTGATGACCAATTGGAAAAATTTTCGGAAGGAAAACAAAAATGGAAGACAAATGAAATTCTATAAAGTTGTTGTTGTACCTACTCTTGTATATGGTTCCAAGTCATGGACAATACAAAAAAGGAAAACTCACATACAGGCAGCAGAGATGAAGTTCACAAGATACGTAAAGGGCTGTAAAGAAATGGGTAAGATAAGGAATAAAACAGTTAGATTGGATTTAAAAATATATCCAGTTAATGCCAAGATTGAAATTGTAGTGTGTGTGTGTGTGTGTGTGTGTGTGTGTGTGTGTGTGTGTATTCCTAAGGGACCAAACTGCTGAGGTCATCGGTCCCTAAAGATTGAAGAGAACAGTGTGCAATGGAAGGATAATCTTGATAGAATGGCAGAAAAGGGATAACTAAAACATTAATGAATTATTGGCCACTATGAAGACCTCGTAAGAGGTTAATTGATGATAGATACCAGAACAAATGACTATAACACCTAATCCTTGGAAGGAGAAGGAGATGATGATTGCTCACAGATAAATTACTGTGTACTGCTTTTATTTAGTGTTTACATTAGAATGTTTTAGCTGCTATTTTTTTCATTTTCCATACGTGCAGCAATTTGGGGAAGTGAGTCAGACAGAAAGAATTGTGAAGTTTGTCTCTTAAGCCATTCCCACCTGAGGAACTAGTGCACCCACTGTCTGATTTATTATTACAGTCACTAGATGAAGACAGCAGGGTAAACAGGGTTTGGCAGCTAAGGCACGTGCCATGAGCATCAATTCAATGGGGGACACAGCTACTTGAGAAGTGGAGAAAAATAAGGAAGGCAAAAGAAAATGACAAGTGGAAGGAGGAGCAGGAGGAGAAGAAGAAGAAGAAGAAGAAGAAGAAGAAGAAGAAATGGAGGAGGGACTGAAGGGACCTAAAATGAGAAGGGAATCTTTACGAAATTCTGATTTGACTGTGCTGAAAAAACACGGAAAAGTATCATATTTGTATTGAATGAAATTTGGGACTGGTTTGAGAATTTCTTTGTAGAGAGACGTAGTGTGATGTGCAGAGTTATCAACAGAAGCTAAAGTAACTTCAGGTATGCTCCAGGGAATACTTTTGTAACCCTTGTTGTTCACGTTATAAATCAATGATCTGGATGCAAAGATTAGTGCATAACTTGAACTGTGCACTTACCACAAAAAAGAAAAAAAAAAAAGAGGGCAGCTACATCTATGAATCACAAGTGGAATGAGTCAGCTCATACACATACTAATACAATATATAGGGATTTGAAATGAAATGATCATGTGTGCTCAATTGTAGGTTAAGCAAGTGGCAGACTTAAGTTCATTGTCAGGAAACAGGAAAAACGCGATCAGTCAACAAAGGAAACTGCTTAAAAATTATGTATAAGGCCTATCTTAGAATATTGCTCAACTACTTGAGACACATCTCAGTCATAGGAAACTGAATGTATACATGTATGCATGTATGATCACATGTTTATCTGAGTCATAGGGGAGCATCATGGACATGAACCCAAGACACCTGAAGATAGATGCCAACTGTCTCATGAAAGCATACTTACAAAGATTCAGGAAAGATAGATTAGGCAGAATTGGTGGTGGAGTGGTTGTGTCTGTCAGTAGTGGTTTATCTTGTAGTGAAGTCGAAATAGATACTCCGTGCGAATTGGTATGGGTGGAGGTTATACTTAACAGCCAAACTAAGTTAATAATAGGCTCCTTCTACCGACCCCCAGACTCCGATGATATAGTTGCTGAACAGTTCAGAGAAAATTTGAGTCTCGTAACAAATAAATACCCCACTCATACGGTTATAGTTGGTGGGGACTTCAACCTTCCCTCGATATGTTGGCAAAAATACTTGTTCAAAACTGGTGGTAGGCAGAAAACATCTTCCGAGATTGTCCTAAATGCTTTCTCCGAAAATTATTTCGAGCAGTTAGTCCACAAACCCACGCGAATAGTAAATGGTTGCAAAAACACAATTGACCTCTTAGCCACAAACAATCCAGAGCTAATAGAGAGCATCATGACTGATACAGGGATTAGTGATCACAAGGTCGTTGTAGCTAGGCTCAATACCGTTTCTTCCAAATCCACCAGAAACAAACACAAAATAATTTTATTTAAAAAAGTGGATAAATTTTCACTAGAAGCTTTCCTAAGAGAGAATCTCCATTCCTTCCTAACTGACTATGCAAATGTAGACGAGATGTGGCTCAAATTTAAAGATATAGTAGCAACAGCAATTGAGAGATTCATACCCCATCTCTTACCAAAGAGATGGAACTGATCCTCCATGGTACACAAAACAGGTCCGAACGCCGTTGCAGAGGCAACAGAAAAAGCATGCGAAGTTCAGAAGAACGTGAAATCCCGAAGATTGGCTAAAATTTACAGACACGCGAAATTTGGCACGGACTTCAATGCGAGATGCCTTTAATAGGTTCCACAACAAAACATTGTCTTGAAATATGGTAGACAATCCGAAGAAATTCTGATCGTATGTAAAGTACACAAGAGGCAAGATGCAGACAATACCTTCGCTGCGCAGTGCCGATGGTACTGTTACTGACGACTGTGCCGCTAAAGTGGAGTTATTGAATGCAGTTTTCTGAAATTCCTCCACCAGGGAAGACGAATGGAATATTCCAGAATTTGAAACACGAACAGCTGCTAGCATGAGTTTCTTAGAAGTAGATACCTTAGGGGTTGCAAAGCAACTCAAATCACTTGATATGAGCAAGTCTTCAGGTCCAGATTGTATACCAATTAGGTTCCTTTCAGATTACGCTGATACAATAGCTCCCAACTTAGTAATCATATACAACCGCTTGCTCACCGATAGATCTGTACCTACAGATTGGAAAATTGCTCAGGTTGCGCCAGTGTTTAAGAAGGGTAGTAGGAGTAATCCATCGAACTACAGACCTATATCATTGACGTCGGTTTGCAGTAGGGTTTTGGAGCATATACTGTATTCAAACACTATGAATCACTTCGAAGGGAACAATCTATTGATACATAACCAGCATGGTTTCAGAAAACATTGTTCTTGTGCAATGCAGCTAGCTCTTCATTCACACGAAGTAATGGACACTATCGACAGGGGATCTCAAGTTGATTCCGTATTCTTAGATTTCCAGAAAGCTTTTGACACCGTTCCTCACAAGCGACTTCTAATCAAGCTGTGGGCCTATGGGGTATCATCTCAGTTGTGCGACTGGATTCGTGATTTCCTGTAAGGAAGGTCGCAGTTCGTAGTAATAGATGGCAAATCATCGAGTAAAACTGAAGTGATATCAGGTGTTCCCCAGGGAAGTGTCCTGGGACCTCTGCTGTTCCTGACCTATATAAATGACCTGGGTGACAATCTGAGCAGTTCTCTTAGGTTGTTCGCAGATGATGCTCTAATTTACCGTCTGGTAAGGTCATCCGAGAACCAGTATCAGTTGCAAAGCAATTTCGTCAAGATTGCTGTATGGTGTGGCAGGTGGCAGTTGACGCTAAATAATGAAAAGTGTGAGGTGATCCACATGAGTACCAAAAGAAATCCGTTGGAATTTGATTACTCGATAAATAGTGCAATTCTCAAGGCTGTCAATTCAACTAAGTACCTGGGTGTTAAAATTACGAACAACTTCAGTTGGAAAGACCACATAGATAATATTGTGGGGAAGGCGAGCCAAAGGTTGCGTTTCATTGGCAGGACACTTAGAAGATGCAACAAGTCCACTAAAGAGACAGCTTACACTACACTCGTTCGTCCTCTGTTAGAATATTGCTGCGCGGTGTTGGATCCTTACCAGGTGGGATTGACGGAGGACATCGAAAGGGTGCAAAAAAGGGCAGCTCGTTTTGTATTATCACGTAATAGGGGAGAGAGTGTGGCAGATATGATACGCGAGTTGGGATGGAAGTCATTAAAGCAAAAACGTTTTTTGTCGCGGCGAGATCTATTTACGAAATTTCAGTCACCAACTTTCTCTTCCGAATGCGAAAATATTTTGTTGAGCCCAACCTACATAGGTAGAAATGATCATCAAAATAAAATAAGAGAAATCAGAGCTCGAACAGAAAGGTTTAGGTGTTTGTTTTTCTCGCGCGCTGTTCGGGAGTGGAATGGTAGGGAGATAATATGATTGTGGTTCGATGAACCCTCTGCCAAGCACTTAAATGTGAATTGCAGAGTAATCATGTAGATGTAGATGTAGATTCAAGAACTAGCATGTTATGTGGATCCTACTACAACCACTGTTAAGTTCTAGTTTGCTGAGTATAAATATACGCACTAGCAAAAAACTACACAGAATTTCAATATCACTGTAAAAAATTTGTCTGGCTTTGAGATAACAACACAACTATACAAGCCGTAGATGTCATTTTGGACAGCATTAACCGTTAACCACTCTTTGAACAAATAAAGTAGCAGGAATTTCCTGCGACTTCACAAAAGAAGCTGATAGTGTGTACCACCCTGCTACTACATGATCTAGAAATACATGGGATCAGGGAAATTATTTGGAGCGGTTTGGGTCATATCTGTGTCATTCCATATCAAGCAGACCAGGGTCCCTGATCAAACATTCCCTAATCTGATGAAATCCTGTGGGAAGGTTCACAATGTCCTGTATGGATAAGCACAAAGTTTCAAAAGTTTCAGTTTGATATGTCTTTTGGTTACAATTCTACAGCTGCATGCCAAATTTGGGTAACTTTTATTACAGGTACTCTTGACTTACAAGTGCCTGGTTTCGTATAGTTAAAACAACTTTTTATCTGAAATAATAATATATTGTTGATGAGATTTTAAATACATTTGATGACAGCTGTACTTTTTTAGAATGACAGAATATTCATTGTTCGACTTGGAGAGCCCTACCTTAACCAGCCTTAAATCATAAAAGGATGCATTCATCCAGAAATTGGTAATATGACACATAAACATGCTGTCTTCTTGTACTTTTTGTGCAGCAGCCTCTGTCCTTCTGTATCAAAATATATGAACCTGCAAATTTGATGAACACATTTTTGATGTGCCAAATTTTAGATAGTTATGTGTTTCAGTATTTTTTATCTTGTTATATTCTGTATTGACAATATTGTAAGTAGTTATAATTATTATGTAAAAGAAAAGTTTCTTCTAGATTTAGGAGTATCAGACCATAAAGTGCTATTTGTATCACTACCGAAGCAAAATACAGTCTGCACAACAAAAAGAGTAGGAATTTCAGTCAAGAAAATGTGGAAGTATTTTGTAAAAACTAAGCCAAACCAAGTGGACAGTCAACAAACACACTTCCACAAGTGACAATTACAATAACTTTTTAACTGAATTCTTGGGCATATTCAATGAATGCTTCCTTTTGTAACAGTGAGGACCAGGTCCCATAAAAGTAGATCATAGGTAACAAAAGAAATTAGAGTGTCTAATGCTACTAAGAGGAAACTGCATATGGAGGCAAAAGTAAATTGAAGCCCTGAATTTCTTAAATATGTAAGCACATACAAAAAAACATTCAACAAACTAGTTAAACTAGCAAAACGTATTGTGACTAATAACTTCATTTCAAATGCAAAAAATAAATCAATAGCTGTTTGGTCTGTTATAAGAAGCAAATTTGGCAGTGAGGCAGAGAGAAAATGCCCTTCTAAAATAGTGATAACTGGTAGAGCTGTTACAGAACCCAGTGCCATTTGTGAATCATTCAATGACTTTTTCATAAACTGTAACAAATTTGGTGACTGTTCACCACCAGAAACAAAGCCAAATATGACAGGCAGTAATTGCCCATGTTTTAAGTTTTCTCATGTTTCCAAATCCAGATGTCAACAAAATAATAATAACCCTAAAAAATTCAACATATGTGGGGTGAAATGAGGCCTCCACTGAAATAATAAAAATAGTCCATCACAGTATTACATATCCACTCTCTTTCATAATCACTTAATATTTTGATGAGGGATGTTTCCCAGATCGATTAAAATATGCAGAAGTTCAGCCACTACATAAAAAAGGCAAACAAAATGAATTGGGTAACTGTAGGTCAATCTCACTGTTACCAGTTTTCTCAAAAATATTTGAAAGAGCTGCATGTGAACAGATTGAAAATCACAATTCATCTAACAGCATTATCTTATGCAATCAGTATGGTTTCAGATAAGGTTGCAGCACAATCCATGCAATAAATGAATTAGTTACAAAAGTTAGCAGACGTCTTGATGACAGAATGTGTGTTTCAGGCATCTTTTGTGACCTGTTCAAAACCTTCGACACAGTAAATCATGACCTGCTTCTCCAAAAATTGGCGCACTATGGTTTTCAAGCAAAATCTCTTAGCTGCATGTCGTCATACTTGGCAAACAGAAAACAAAGGGTACTTATTAACATCAATGGCAAGAAATTTCTCTCTGGCAGGAAACACACTCAATTAGGTATTCCACAAGGCTTAATATTAGGGCCACAACTTTTTCTGTGTTATAATAATGATATGCCATGCCAAGTCCAGTCTGATACTATCCTCTATGCAGATGACTCAACAGCTGTAGTCTGTTTTGGGTCAAAAACTTGACATTAAATTTTACAAAAACAGAAATTGTTCATTTCACCACAAAACAATCTGCACAGTCTATAAGTGAAGTAAGGTATATGGAAAAAAAATTAGAGACTGCAGACTAAGTCAAATTCCTTGGCGTATTAGTCACTAAAAATCTGTTGTGGAGTCACCATGTGGACAACATAATGGGTCGACTGAATAGCCTTGTATATATTATGAACATCTTGTATAGTATTTCATTTAGCTGTAAGAAAAACTGTATATAACGCATATTTTGTTTCAGTCATTAGGTATAGTACAATTTTCTAGGTGTCTGAAAAAACAAATTTACTTAGAGCTTTTAGACTACAAAAAAGAATCATCCGAGCAATGGTGGGAGCAAAACCAAAGCAACATCGTAAACCTTTATTTATAAAACTAGATCTAATGGGCATTCAAAGCATATACATCCATGAAACTCTCACTTTCATTAAAAGAAACCCACAACTATTGGAGGGCAACTGCTACTTGCATCAATATGATATTAGATATAGAACGAGCTACATGTTACCTACCCACCGATTAAAATCATATGAAAAAACCCCGTACTATATGGGCATGAAATTTGTAAATAAAATATGGGAAGGTAGGGATGACCCAAATGTAAAAGGTACCAAAAGAGACCTGGAAAAATATCTGAAAGATAAATGTTACTATAGTGTAGAAGATTTCTTAAATGGCAACAATGCATTATAATTGCAATTAAAATACCTCTTTTAAGATGTTACACCATATGTATTATTAGTTTATTGTCTATTTTTAGTATTACTATATATAGTGTAAAACTGACAAGTCCCCTATGTCACAATCTTTGATTGTATAAGGCATGTTATGTGATAATAAAAATGGAAATAAAAGAAAATTCTTTAAGCTTCAGAAACTATATAGTTTAATTTTTAACCCATGCATGCTTATGGCTGAAATAATTGCTCAAAGTTATTATTTTTCACAGACAGTGAATGTAACAATGAGCAAACAGAAAGTAAAATCAGTGAAAACTGTTTTTATGTCAATAAAAATACAGCCGGCATTATGTGTAAATCAATTTCCAAGCAATAATCAGCAATAAATAAATAAAAATCTACACCTACTTATGGATGAAATGACCCCCAAAGCTTTTGGAGATTCATTACTGATTTTTTTATAACATTAAGACAGAACTGAAAAAACTGCCAAACCATATTTGTTGAAGGAATGTGTTTTTCTTCTTCTGTGAATTGTCAGTTTCTCTCTGGTGTTGATCTTGTGATTAGCTTGCTCTTAGAAATTTTTGTGACTCAACTAATTTATGTTTTGTGAAATGGACCAAGTAGTGCCTGACTTTTTTTTTCCTTTTTTTTCACTCGAGATTGCACTGTCTCTTGAGCCTCATTATTATGGTAAAAATCACCTTAAGCCAGTAAAAGTAATGTCACTGATGGACAAAAAGCTTTTAAAACTTAAATCTTGACTTGGTTTTACAGAAGATGCCCAAATTTGTTCATACCATAATGCCCTACTGATGACAAAATTTCAGTTACTGAAAAATACCCACTGTAATCCACATGGGAAAACCAAAGTTACGAAGGGTTTACAACCAACTGGCATTTCCCATGTTAGAAACTTGTAACTGTTGACTTAAAAGTTTTCAAGCCTAGCCAGAAGCTTTGTCCCACATGCAGCAAGAATTTTCTCATAAGCAGCTACAGCCTCTGGATGAGCATAAATCAATGTCTACTGTTTATATTGGGGCAGTTGGTGCTCACTGAACTGTGGATACTTCTCTAATAACTATTGGAGATTTGTTTGTACAGCTTCAAAAAATCAGCAAAAGGAATTCAACAAGTTATGTAAGGCAGAAAGCACAAGGTTCCATCACCAACGATACAGTAGCAGCCACTGGTGTGAGCTCCACTGATGTGAAAACACAAATGGTGAAGCAATGCCAGAAATGTAAGGATATGAACTTTTTAACTGACCAATTAAGAAATGAATTGCATCATTCAAATTGTTCCAACAAGTTTCAGATTTTGACCCTATCCCCTAGCAGATGGATTATAGAACAAACAGCAAATGATGTTTTTAATATTTCTGCTAGAATGGCGAAGCAAGCAAGGAAACTAAAGATGGAGGCTGGCACCATTTCATTTAATAATACCAGTGTTCATAACTGATGCAAGTAAAAGAAAACCTTCAGATGGTGAAGTGACTATTTTGACAGCATTTGCTGAGACCTATTCATTTGCCATTCAAGATGCTGTTCAAGTGTTTCATTGGGAGAACAGCCAAACCACATTAGATGCCTTTGTGATTTACACTCCTGGAAATTGAAATAAGAACACCGTGAATTCATTGTCCCAGGAAGGGGAAACTTTATTGACACATTCCTGGGGTCAGATACATCACATGATCACACTGACAGAACCACAGGCACATAGACACAGGCAACAGAGCATGCACAATGTCGGCACTAGTACAGTGTATATCCACCTTTCGCAGCAATGCAGGCTGCTATTCTCCCATGGAGACGATCGTAGAGATGCTGGATGTAGTCCTGTGGAACGGCTTGCCATGCCATTTCCACCTGGCGCCTCAGTTGGACCAGCGTTCGTGCTGGACGTGCAGACCGCGTGAGACGAAGCTTCATCCAGTCCCAAACATGCTCAATGGGGGACAGATCCGGAGATCTTGCTGGCCAGGGTAGTTGACTTACACCTTCTAGAGCACGTTGGGTGGCACGGGATACATGCGGACGTGCATTGTCCTGTTGGAACAGCACGTTCCCTTGCTGGTCTAGGAATGGTAGAACGATGGGTTCGATGACGGTTTGGATGTACCGTGCACTATTCAGTGTCCCCTCGACGATCACCAGTGGTGTACGGCCAGTGTAGGAGATCGCTCCCCACACCATGATGCCGGGTGTTGGCCCTGTGTGCCTCGGTCGTATGCAGTCCTGATTGTGGCGCTCACCTGCACGGCGCCAAACACGCATACGACCATCATTGGCACCAAGGCAGAAGCGACTCTCATCGCTGAAGACGACACGTCTCCATTCGTCCCTCCATTCACGCCTGTCGCGACACCACTGGAGGCGGGCTGCACGATGTTGGGGCGTGAGCGGAAGACGGCCTAACGGTGTGCGGGACCGTAGCCCAGCTTCATGGAGACGGTTGAGAATGGTCCTCGCCGATACCCCAGGAGCAACAGTGTCCCTAATTTGCTGGGAAGTGGCGGTGCGGTCCCCTACGGCACTGCGTAGGATCCTACGGTCTTGGCGTGCATCCGTGCGTCGCTGCGGTCCGGTCCCAGGTCGACGGGCACGTGCACCTTCCGCCGACCACTGGCGACAACATCGATGTACTGTGGAGACCTCACGCCCCACGTGCTGAGCAATTCGGCGGTACGTCCACCCGGCCTCCCGCATGCCCACTATACGCCCTCGCTCAAAGTCCGTCAATTGCACATACGGTTCACGTCCACGCTGTCGCGGCATGCTACCAGTGTTAAAGACTGCGAAGGAGCTCCGTATGCCACGGCAAACTGGCTGACACTGACGGCGGCGGTGCACAAATGCTGCGCAGCTAGCGCCATTCGACGGCCAACACCGCGGTTCCTGGTGTGTCCGCTGTGCCGTGCGTGTGATCATTGCTTGTACAGCCCTCTCGCAGTGTCCGGAGCAAGTATGGTGGGTCTGACACACCGGTGTCAATGTGTTCTTTTTTCCATTTCCAGGAGTGTATTTTAGTAGCAAAGAACTACAGAATATAAGTGTCTGTATTATTAGTGACTGCCTTTGCCATGATATCATTGCAGTTCATGCATTCATAATGTGGCTGATTAAATATTTGAGGACAATGATAGCAGAAATGAAGCACATTCATTATGTTAGTGATGGATCTGCTGCTCAGTACAAGAATTTTATCAATTTGTGCCTGGATAAAATGGACTGTGGACCCAGCCATGGAAAATCTCCTTCAGATGAAATTAAAGAAACAGCTAAAAAACTGTTAGCTCATGCTAGTTTGCAGAGGCCTTATGATAAAATAATGATGTCTCTTGATCTGTTTAAGTTCTACAATGACAACATTTCAGGCATCATCTTTTTTACATTACACAGACATGAAACGAAGAAATTCAGTTTGGCTGGGAAAGAAGCTTGCCAAAGGCTATACAATTTCTGGGACAAACGAAAATCACTAGGTCAAGCCCACAGATTTACACAAGATCAAAGTAAGCAGAGTTTCCAATGATACTTCAGCATCTACAGTTAAAACATTTAAAGCACACAAGGTAATTCCAGCTGTTACCACTACAACATTATCACCAGGAATTTTGCTTGTGCATATGACAATGCTTGGTTGGGGTAAAAGTTTGAGACATTTTATTAGAAGAAATAGATCCTGTGATCAGCTTTACACATCCCCATGGTTCTACCCATTCCTTCCACTGGCCATTGAAGTCCTAACTTGCTAGATTTTCATTAGTTTTGTGGCTGCTTGCAGCTTGAAATTGATTTGTACATAACTAAACTTGTATTTTTATTGACATCAAAATAATCTTCACCTATTTTACTTTCTGTTTACTCAGCAATGTCACATTTGAGCATATGCACTGTGTGTGAAAAGTAATAACTTCAAGCGATGTTTTTCAGGCATAAGCAGGCATGGGTCAAACATTAAACTGTATAGATTCTGAGGTTTAGAGAATACTCTTTCTGGATATAAGATGATAAAGGAGGTTGAAGAACAGATAGCTGACATTTGGGCCCCCTAAACTATCCAAAATATGGCACACAAATTGTTATCATCAAATCTGAAGGTGCATGTATTTTAATAGAGAAAGACAGCAGCTATTGTACAGAAACACAAGGATTCAACATGGCTGTGTGTCATAGAGCAAGTTCTTGGGTCTATCTGTCCATAAAATTACGATTTATGACTGGTTAAAGAAGAGCTCTCCAACTCATAAAATATATATTTTCTACCATTTTTGAAGAAGTACAGCTGTCCACAGATGCATTCAAAAAAGGTAATCAGTATTATGAGGGCACGCTGAAAAGTAATGCCTCCAAATTTTTTTACGTCAAAACTCAAAGCTTTTAAAATAAAATGTTATTAACAGCTCACGGTGTCCTGGAGGGACCAGGCCTCAGGTTATGATGCCATCTGTCTATTACATTTGCTTCCTTCACCAACTTCACATTAGAGCAAGCTTGGTGTATAGCATGAGACATATGTGACAAGCAGAGTCTACCCACTGAGTTGTAGGATCTTCAGGAAACCTTTCACAAGAACAGCTACTCGGACACAGATAAGACATGCTCTCCAGCCAGACAAGTTGGAGACAGATGACAACCTGGAAGAAGATACAATGTGCTAGACATGCCTTCCATACGCTGGACCACCCACACCCAAGATTGCCAGTAGTCTGGAGAAAAATAACATTTGAATTATTCTCCATACCGTGCTTATTCCACAACACGCTCAGAACATGTGAGAAATGTTCACCTCAGTCAAACGGACAAAGCTACAGTCACAGAGCACAGCCTTAATGAAGATACAGATCAAGGTGCTGTGCTGGGCGATCTACTTCTGGCACTCAATCATCAAAGAGGCAGTGCAGATAGGGGTCTACAAGGATCCTGTCAATTGAGATAGTGGTTTCCACCTGAGCTCTCCATGGGGTGTAATAGTTGCAAGAACACACCAAGAGCATCCTGACGGGGAAGCAACAAAGGCAGCTGATGGAATAGACAGGCAACCAGGATGTGATGGCCGGACTCTCCAGTGAGTTCCCTCCCCCACTAGCATTCATGGCTCTCCCCATTACCATCTGCAGCACCCCTTTTGGAGGTGTCCAATTGGCACAGCTTTTGCAGACGAGGCAGATGAGCCTGTGGTCCAATCTCCTGAGTTCAGGGAAACTAGTATCAGGTTGGAGGCAAAACAATGTAGCAGTGACTGCATTCCCTCAGCAGCTGAGTACTGGGTATCCCCAAGGCACACAGTTCTGTATTCATTGATTTGCTCAACAAGTCTAATGGTGGCCATCCTAACACAAGACACTACGCAATGAACACATTTTAGTTCCTGATCGTATATGGCTTCACATGTTCTACCTTTGACGACTTAAAATTTATCAATGCTGAGAATGGCACAAATGGTAGCGGATGGGTGCATGGGGTAGATTTTATGGTGAGAACATTATTTCAGGAGTATGAATTTTGAGGTAAAGGTATCAATCTTGGAATATCATAAGTTTTGACAAAGAGGTTATGGTGATTAGGAGAAGGGAAGATGACAGTGTGTAGTATGGGTAAAAAATGAGGGAGAAACTAACTCATTTCAGTGCTTGAGGAAGTCATAGATCTCTATTCATTTCACTTCTAATTTCTTTTCTCTCAATCTATCTTTGTTGCTCAATCTGACCAATCATTTCTGCACTGAAGATTGCACACAGTTTACCAGTGTAGTACCAGAGTGCAGCCTTCAGTTCAGAGATGATAGACCACACTCAGAAAGATGGAATACAAAAAAAGAAATACACACTGTTTACCAATGTCCTAACCACAGTGTATGGTCTAATAATTAGCACTGCTGCCTCTTAGATTGCAAGATCGTGAGTGCTATTCCTGGCCAGGTAGGGTATTTTCTTCATTCAGGGACTGAGAGGGTGTTGCTCTAATCATTTCATCTGATCTTCACTGACATGCAAGTTGCTGAAGCGGCATCAAATAGAAAGACTTGCACTAGGCTGCCAAAAAGCCCCAGATGGAGTTTCCTAGCCAATAGTGCCATACAGTTATTTCATTTCATCAATCTACTCTATCACATGCCTCCTCCAAATTTTTTTTCCTCACTCTTGTAAGTAGGTCCCTCTTATCTTGGGGTGTGAGTGACCTGCCCCTCACTTCAGTCCTGTCCCAAGCTATCCTCTTTCTTCCCTGAGAAATGAACTACTAGCTTTGAAAGCTAGGGCAGTGTAATGTATTTTTAAGTGTGTCTATTAGCAGTACAGGAATTTTGCCTCTGATTGGTACATACTGGGCAGCTGTTCAGTGACCTTTTAATTTTAGAGTAAAAAGTGAAAAATTTGACATAGGCCTATCTAAATCCATCAAAATCCACTAAAGATCAAACTGGCTATAACAAGATTATTTACATATTAAACAGACAAGTCTATCAGGACCTTGAACCACCAGGCTAATAACTGGTGTACAGAAAACATTTCAACTAGCTAATGCTACAATTTCCCAGGTTTGCAATCCAGAAAAGTTCACTATAATAGGTAAAGCAGGCAGTGAATAGAGAACAAAGTTTGCTGTGTCCTTTTGAAGGGAACCATCCTTGAACACACCATATCTAGTTAACAATAGAATATTTAAATTTGGATGTCTATATACAGACTTGGACCCCACCCCTGTTGTATTGGGTTCAGTTCATTAATTGATGACTCAGGGATACAGATAGGACAAGCTAAACATAAAAGCATGTATGAGATGAGGAGGAGGAGTAGTAGCAGCAAATTGTAAAGAAGCAGCCATTGAAACATAACAGGAAATAATGATGCAGTTAATAAAGGAACAAGATGAAAAGGGGTGTTAACTGCTTATCACACATAAAGTGAAGCATGTAGATAATTTTATGGTGTTCAGGCTGCCAATATACTGGTATGAAAATACTAGTATATTGCAAATAAGCTTAACATAAGAGCTCTATTCAACATCTATCTATTGTGTTTTACTGCAGATAAAAATGTTACTTTGTTTTGTCAATGAAAATAATCAATTTTTGAAAATATAATAAAATTCGATACATAAAAAAATCTACTCATCAAGCAGCAACAGGAAAAACATATATAAAAGTTAAGTAAATGTGCAAGCTTTTGGAGCCAGTGGCTGCTTCTTGTGGTAGAAGGGTTTACAGGGAAGCATGAGGGATGAAGGAAAATGACTGCCAAGGTTTAGGAAATGGGTAGTGTTGGGAAAAACTCCAAATCATGGGAGACTTGCCAGACAAGATGAGAAAAAAAGTCTTTTATTCTCATCCTGTCCTCTAAGTCTCCTCTGACCTGGGGTTCTGGGTAACTTTTCTGAAGTCTCCCCATTTCATAAACCTTGTCAGTCCTTTTCCTTCATCCCTCTTCCTTCCCCTTCAACCCTTCTGCCAGAAGGTAGCACTGGGTCCAGAAGGTTGCACATGTACGTAACCTTTACAATGTTTTCTCCTCTCACCACTTTGTGAGTAGATTGTTTATCTATCCCATTAGCTTATTTTCTGTTATACAACTAAAAATAATAAGAATTAACTATGCAATAGCTATTGATACGAACAACCAGTAAAGCAGAACATATTACACAGACCTTTTAAAAGAATGTAACATTCATACTCTGACCGCAAGACGATCATAAATTCACCAACACACCTATCTCAATGTGTGCAGAACTTGTGATCAAATGACAGTCTCAGATACTTGACACAGTCCTTAACACCCTTACAACTATTTCCAGTGTGAGCACACATCAAGACATTAGACATTGTGGGGTGTAATGAAACCCAGCACTTATACAGCTCATGTTTTCATCACAAGAAATGTATGGCATCTAGGAACCAATGGATACTGACTGTGGTGGTGTATTGCAGATGTCCAGCTGACATTTAGAGAACTGTGTGAATAGAATAAAATCACAAATAAACTGGGAGGGATTGTATTCAGAATTGTTTCAAACTAGGAGGAGGTAAGACTTTCAATGAGCAGTGACAGCTTTTGATCAATGTCACAAAAATCTAGGGTCACTAGTTTTCTTGGAGATAAAGAAAATGGGAAACTGAAGATTTAAAACAGGCCATTTGCATGAGAGAAGGAGGATAATCTGTTGCTCATTGCTGATTTAAGGACTTTTCTGTTGTCAACTGTGGCTCTGCAGTTATTTTCGCCCACTGACTGATTGCTAACAGCATCTCAAGTCCATAGGCTGCAGGTGGCCTGTCCAATACTTTCACAATATCAGGAAGATGTACAAAGTAATTTGTTGGACCCTCAGCCTGGCACTAGAGTAGACAGTACGGTACACCCGATTTTCACCTGTCAGCACTTCGCTCAGCTCCTGGACTAATGACTGTTACGTAGTAGTACTAATGCAACTCCTTTTAGGGAGCCCACACATAGAACAATTAATATACTAGAAAAATGTTCAATTTCACAGATTCACTGGAAATATAAATTTCTAATGCCTTCATTTGTTTCAACTTTAATATTTCCCATCAGCTGTTTTTCTCCATGTAACTTGTTCCCAACTCTAAAATTTGATTACTGTTGATATGCATTTTTTCACTGCTTAGTGACAGCCCATCAAAAGTAGTCTCTGAAGTAACTCAATAACTCCTTTAAATTGATCAAGTGTAGTATAAAAGAAGAAGACAGTAAAAGAATGTAACACAGCAGAAGTGATAACAACAAACAACTGATACATACATTAATCCTTGTTCCATAGATCATGAATACGACATTTCATAATGATGTGGAATCTGTAACTTTATTGTAAGTTTTCTTTACACAAAATAATTAATTACTTTTTTTTACAGTTACTACTTCATATCTAAAAATTGTTCTATTGAGTAGAAGGAGTTGTCGTTCAGAAATTCTTTTGCTTTTATATGTTTGGCTATCTGTCAGACTTATAATGCTATTTGGCAAATGACCATTTTTGTGGCAGCATAATTCACTCCTTACTGTGAAAAAAGTGAGATTTAATCCGGAATAGTGAAGATAATCCTTTCTTCTAGTGTTGTACGTATGCACCTCGCTGTTATTTTTGTATTGGGATGGGTTATTAATTACAAATTTCCGAAGTGAATATATGTATTGCAAAGGTACTGTGAATATCCCAAGTTCCTCAAATACATGTCTGCATGTGATCTTGGGTGGGCTCCAGCTATTATTCTGATTACACGCTTTTGTATAATGAATACTTTCTCTCATAGTGATGAATTGCCCCATATGAAAGCAGTGAATGAAAATAGGCATAGTAAGCTAATTTACTGATATGTTTATCACCAAAATTTGCAATAACCCTAGTAGCATAAGTAGCTGAATCTGTTTCAGTAGATCATCGATGTGTTTCTTCCAATTCAATTTCTCATCAATGCACAGACCCAGAAATTTTGAACATTCTGCCTTAGCAACACACATCTGTTCATAGTCTACACTTATCAGTGGTGTTATGCCATTTACTGTGCTGCATTGTATAAACTGTGTTTTCCCAAAATTTTGTGAGAGTCCATTTGCAGAGAACTACTTAATAATTTTTCTGAAAGACATTCTTTACAATTTCCTTAGCTGATTTTTGCTTATTGTGTGTGATTACTATACTTGTATCACCAGCAAAAAGAATTAGCTTTGCATCTTCATGAATGTATAGTGGCAAGTCATTAAAATATATATATATATATATATATATATATATACCTAAAAACAAAGATGATGTGACTTACCAAATGAAAGTGCTGGCAGGTCGACAGACACACAAACGAACACAAACATACACACAAAATTCAAGCTTTCGCAACAAACTGTTGCCTCATCAGGAAAGAGGGAAGGAGAGGGAAAGACGAAAGGATGTGGGTTTTAAGGGAGAGGGTAAGGAGTCATTCCAGTCCCGGGAGCGGAAAGACTTACCTTAGGGGGAAAAAAGGACGGGTATACACTCGCACACACACACATATCCATCCACACATATACAGACACAAGCAGATGTCTGCTTGTGTCTGTATATGTGTGGATGGATATGTGTGTGTGTGCGAGTGTATACCCGTCCTTTTTTCCCCCTAAGGTAAGTCTTTCCGCTCCCGGGACTGGAATGACTCCTTACCCTCTCCCTTAAAACCCACATCCTTTCGTCTTTCCCTCTCCTTCCCTCTTTCCTGATGAGGCAACAGTTTGTTGCGAAAGCTTGAATTTTGTGTGTATGTTTGTGTTCGTTTGTGTGTCTGTCGACCTGCCAGCACTTTCATTTGGTAAGTCACATCATCTTTGTTTTTAGGTATATTTTTCCTTCGTGGAATGTTTCCTTCTATTATAACCATATATATATATATATACACACACAGAATAATAAGAGACCCAAGACTGAATCCTGTGGGACACCATACTTGATATCTCCCAGTTGGAGGGCTCTGCTGATTTTTGCACACTATCTGTACTGTTAATTTCAACTTTCTGCATTCCTCCAGTTAAATATGAATTAAACCCCTTGTGAACTGTCCCTTTCATATCACAATACTTAAGCTTATCTAGAAGAATTTCATGATTCACACAATTAAAAGCTTTTGAGAGATCACAAAATATCCCAATGGGTGATGTTCAGTTATTTAACGCATTTGATACTTGATCAGTCAAAGCATATACAGCATTTTCTGTTGAAAAACCTTTCTGAAAACCAAACTGGCATTTTGTTAGTACTTCATTTTTACAAAAATGTGATGCTACTCTTGAATACATTACTGTTTCAAGAATTTTGGATAAAGCTGTCGGAAGTGAGATTGGGTGGTACTTGTTAGCATAAGATCTATCCCCCTTTTTATGCAATGGTTTAACAATAGTGTATTTCAGTCGATCTGGAAAAATGCGCTGTTTCAGTAAGGTATTACATATGTGGCTGAGAATCCTACTTATTTGTGGGGAACAATCCTTTAGTACTCTGTTGAAAAAGCCATCAATTCCATGTGAGCTTTTACTTTTGAGTGAATTTATAACTTTCCTCATTTCAATAGGAGTTGTGGGTTGAATTTCAATTTTATCAAATTGCATAGATATTGCCTCTTCCATATACTGCCTTGCATTTTCTAATGAATATCTGGATCCTATTTTCTCTACAACACTTAAAAAATGATTAATAAAAATACTTTCTACTTGTGACTTCTTGTTAACAAACTTTTCATTGAGTTTGATAGAAATACAGTCTTCCTGTGCTCTCGGTTGCCCTGTTTCCCTTTTAACAATATTCCAAATTGTTTTAATTTTATTATCAGATGTGCTTATCTCAGATATCAATACACATACTTCTAGACTTTTTAATAACTTTTCTTAATACAGTGCAGTAGTCTTTATAAAGTTTCACCGTTTTGGGATCATTACTCCTCCTAGCTATAAGATACATTTCCCTTTTCTGTTTACAAGATATTTTCTTATATTTATGTTGTCTTCAGTCCAAAGACAGGTTTGATGCAGCTCTCCATGCTACCCTACTCCATGCATGCCTCTTCATCTCTGAATAATTACTGCAACCTACATCCTTCTGAACCTGCTTATTGTATTCTTGTCTTGGTCTCCCTCTACAAATTAACCTCTCCACACAACTTCCTTCCAGAACCAAGTTGGTGATCCCTTGATGTTACTGAATGTGTCGTATCAATCAATCCCTTCTTTTAGTCAAGTAGTGTCACAAATATCTTTCCCCCTCAGTCTACATCACACACCACAAGCCACCTAATGGTACATTACAGAGGGTACTACTGATGGCACTGTTCCACTCATGAATGGCGTGAGGGAAGACTGTCAGTAAGCCTCTGTATTACCTCTAATTTATCAGATTTTCTTGTCATCATCATTTAGTGAATATGTTGCCCAACTCTCATTTGAAATTTCAATAGTAAACCTCTCTATGATGCACATCGTTTGCATAACACATCTTGATTTTATAGTTTATAGACAAGATTCCCATTCACCTAAAATGTCTGTGTGTATGTGGCAGGGAGGGAGGGGGACGGGGGGTGGGGGGGTGGCACTCAGTGACAAGATTATCATCCTCCAAAAATGTCTTAATTCTGGAGCACAACACATGTTCCATAATTCTACAACAGATTAACATCAACAATATAGGCCTACAAATATGTGCATCTGTCCGATAACCGTTATTGACACCAAGACTGACCTGCACTTTTCTGTCACTAGGTACCCTTCATTGCTCCACCAATCCATGATAAACTACTGCTAGAAGGGGAGCAAGTCCTTTTGCATAATCTATGTAGAATCTTATAGATACCTCATCTGGTCCTGATGTCTTTTCACAACTAAGGGAATGTAGTTGCTTTTCCTAATCAGTGCTTCGTCATTAGTTACATAATTCGTGCGTCTAATCTTCAGCATTCTTCTGTAGCACCCAAGGCAACACTTCAGACAAATACCTTCAGAAAATACTTTCTAACACTTAAACCCACATTCGATTTTACCAGTTTCTTTTCTTCAGTCTACAATTTATATCCTCTTTACTTTGGTCATCATCAGTTATTTTACTGCCCAAACAGTAAAACACAGCTACTACTTTCTGTGTACCGTTTTCTAATCTAATTCCCACAGTAAAGTGTGATGTTATTGAACTACATTCCATTACCCACGTTTTGCTTTGTTGGTGTTCCTCTTAAATCGTCCTTTCAAGACACTGTCCATTCCATTAAATTGCTCTTCCAAGTCATTTACTATCTCTGACAGAATCACAATGTCATCAGCAGATCTCAACTTTTTATTTCTTCTCATTGAATTTTAATCCCTTCTCCTAGTTTCCCTTACTACTTATTTGATATACTGGTTGAATAACAATGGGGATAGTTAAAAATTTTGTCTCACTTGCTTCTTAACCACTGCTTCCTTTTCATGGCCCCTGATCATATAACTGCCATCGGGTTTCTGTGAAATTTGTAAATAGCCTTTTGCTCTCTGTATTTTAACCCTGCTACCTTCAAAATTGCAGAGAGTGTATTCCAGTAAACACTGTTAAAACTTTTACCTAAATCAGATGTCATCAAACTTTTTCCACAGCATGCCAGATAAGTGATAAAATGGCGGGCACAGGTTGCATTATCATTCTGCACAGTACCCCGATACAATAAATTTAAAAAGAACATAATAAATTTTAGGCACTTAACAGACAGAAGGTCTCCGCATATGTGAAGATCTCCTAGTATTCTAAACATTATATTTAAATTTAAACTGTATCACAATGTCTTATGGTCCATACATTTTTATAGAGCATATCAGTACCATGGGGTAGGCCAGATAAACTGGCGTCGGGAGGCCGGACCCAGCCCATGGGCCATAGTTTGGGGACTCGTGCTCTAAGTTTACAAATGCTATAAACGTATGTTTGCCTCTCCTTACCTGTCTTCTGACAAGTCATATGGTCAGGTCAGCTTCTACCAGTTTATCCATTCTTCTGTAATGGATTTGTGTTAGTATTTTGCAATCATAACTTATTAAACTGATAGTTATTCACTCCTGACAGAATCTGCTTTGTTTGAAACTAAAATTATCACATTCTTCTTGAAATCTGAGGGTAGTTTGCCTGCCTCATACATCTTGCACAACTGGTGGAATAGTTTTGTCATGACAGGCTCTCCCAAGGATATCAGTAGTTCTGACGGAATGTCTTCTACCCCAAGTGTCTTGTTTCAACTTAGATCTTTCAGAGATCTGTCAAATTCTTCTTGCTTTATCATATTTTCCATCTCATCTATGTCTTCTTCCCTTTCCATAATATTGCCTTTAAGTTCATTTCCCTTGTATAGTCCTTCTACGTAATCCTTCCACCTTTCAGCATTCTGTTTTTTGCTTGGTACTGGTTTTCAATCTGAGCTCTTAATATTCATACAGTTGCCTCTCTTTTCTCTCAGAGCCCTCTTTAATTTTCCTATAGGCATTATCTGTGAGTAATGTTCAATAAAGATTGACATTAATGCTCATACTGTTTGTAAAAATTACTCTCACATATATTTTTCCCCCTCCAAATACCCCCCCTCCCCCCCCCCAAACACAATGCAATGCACTTGTCCTACCTCTTTTTCTATTCCTGGAAGTCATTTCTTAACATCCTCTTCAGGATCATCTCTAAAGCTTTCACTGTGTTGGTCTCACCGAACCGACATCACTTAAGTGCCTTTTTGGCTGTCAGGTTACAAAAAAGTCACTCTGAGCCAGGTTGGGATTGTAAGAGGGACGGAGTGCATTGCAGATGTGTTTTTATCCCAAGACCTTGATAACAACATTAGCAACAGACAGCCTGGCATTGTTGTGATGGAGTTTCTACTGTCAAATGAGGTTCCTTCATTTTCTGGGGATATGATCCTTTATCAATTGCTTCAGGACGTTCTTATAGTAATCTGCAGTGACTGTTGTTTGTCTTGGAACTGTGTGAGTGCACACAATCTCTTGGTAATTAAAAAAAAAAAAAAAGAGGTGACTATGGGCTTATTGGCTGGCTTCTGTGCTTGTGCTTTTTGTGGTGGGAGTTGACAATGTTGCACCCATTCTGTGCTACACCACTTCATCTCTGTCTCATAGCAGTGCATCCATGTAACAGAAGCAGTCCTCAGACATTGTTTCCAGTTTCCAATAGTGACATACACTGGCACAAGCCTGCATTTGCTGAGGCGTGAGCAGTTGCAGCATCCATCGTGTACACACCCTAGACATTTGCAAATTATTTTATTTTTATTTTATTTATTTTTTAATTGTGTGAGCATTCCAAACTGATATCCCAATGAAGTGTGCAAGCTTTCTCACAGTGAGGCATGAATCATTGCAAATAATGGTATCTGCTGTGTTAATTTGTTGTTTCTGTTATGGTAGTAACAGGTGCACCCACTCCTCCCTGCATTTCAGCATTTCGTCAGCCATTTTTGAAAGCATGATTCCAAAGGAAACATGCCTGACAAGATACTGCAGAGTCCTCATAAGCTGTCTTCAGCCATGACAATGTTTAGACCCTCCCTGTCAATCTCATTTTCTCTAAGTTTGCATTCCTTTTCACCTGCTGCATTTTTATATTTTCTCCTTTCATCAGTTAAATTCAATGTCTCCTGTGATATCCAAGCATTTCTACTAGGCCTTGTCTTTTTACTTGTTTGATCCTCTGCTGCCTTCACAATTCTTCTATCAAGGCTACTCACTTGTCTCCCACTGTATTCCTTTCCATCATTCTTGTCAATCATTGCGTATTGCTCCCTTTGAAGGTCTCAACTACCTCTGGTTCTTTTAAATTATTCAGGTCCCATCTCCTTAGTTTCTTACCTCTTTGCAATTTCTTCAGTTTTAATCTACAGTTCACAACCAATAAATTGTGCTCAGAGTCCACATCTGGCCCTGACAGTGTCCATCACTTTAAAATCTGGTTCCAAAATCACCGTCTTACCCTTATAATCAATCTGAAACCTTCCAGTGCCTCCAGTTCTCTCCCATGTATTTCATAATTCTTAAACAAGTGTTAGCAATGATTAAATTATGCTCCATGCAAAATTCTAACAGGCGACTTCCTGTTTCACCCCTCCCCCCCCCCCCCTACGCCCCCCCCCCAAGTGCATATTCACGTACTATTTTTCCTTACTTTCCCATCACAAATTTTCAGTTCCCTTAACTATCTGAATAATTTCTTTTATCTGATCACACATTTCAATAACCTCTTCATCATCAGTGGAGCTAGTTGGCAAATAATCTTGTACTACTGTGGTCAGTATCGGCTTCATGTCTATCTTTAGTATGATAATGCGTTCACTATGCTGTTGAAATTAGCTTACCTGCATTCCTATTTTTTACTCATTAGGCTGCCTCCTGCACTATCCCTGTTTGTTTTTGTATTTCTCACCCTGTTCCCACCTGACCTGAAGTCCTGTTCTTCTTGACACTACATTCAGTAATTCACACCATATTGAAATTCAATCTATCCATTTTCCTTTTTAAATTCTCTACCTCACCTATCCAATTAAGGGGTCTAACAATCCATGTTCTGACCCATAGAATTCCTGTTTTGTTTTCCCTAATGACGATATCATCCTGAGTCATTCCTCCCCAGAGATAAAAATGAGGGAGTAAATTACCCAAGAGGATGGCATCACCATTTAATCATACAGCAGAGCTGCATGCCCTTGGGGGAAAATGACAGCTGTTGTTCCCCCTTGCTTTCAGCTGTTCACAACAGGAGCGCTGCAAGACCATGTTTGCTGATGTTACGGGATCAATTCAGTCAATTATCTGGACCTACATATCTGCAACTACTGAAAAAGTTGCTGCCCCTCTTCAGGAAACACATATTTGTCTGGCCTCTTAACAGATACCCTTCCATTGTGGTTGCACCTACTGTACAGGTGTCTGTGTCACAAAGGCATGCAAGCCACCCCACCAAGCCAACGTCCATGGTTCATGGGGGGAGGGGCAAGCAACTAACAATCAAAATTGGGTGAAATGCGCAGCTGAAATATTGAAAGAAGACTTAAATAACATGAGGAATTACTGAAGATTTGAGTCATGCGGAGTGCATAGGAGCAGAAAAGTGAAAGTGTTTTCCTTTTGCATCTTCAACAAATATTGAACATCCACTTCTATTAAACACTGGTTGGTTGGTTGGTTGTTTCGGGGAAGGAGACCAGACAGCAAGGTCATTGGTCTCATCGGATTAGGGAAGGACGGGGAAGGAAGTCAGTCGTGCCCTTTGAAAGGAACCATCCCGGCATTTGCTTGGAGCGATTTAGGGAAATCACGGAAAACCTAAATCAGGATGCACGGACGCGGGATTGAACCGTCGTCCTCCCGAATGCGAGTCCAGTGTCTAACCACTGCGCCACCTCGCTCGGTATTAAACACTGGAATAATACTTAAGGGCACGGTTCTTGTACTTCCATTTCTTAGCAATGCACTGTGTGGAAGAGAAATGTAGCTGAGGAAAATAAAGTGTTAGGAGTTAGGGAGAAGTGTGGGGAGCATTTACAACATGTTGCTGGATGCTGTCTGATTGGCATGTACTTATAAGCAGATGCAGCTTCTAGTAACCTTATATGTTTTATTTGTGTGTTTCATCAGCTGTGCAGGGTGGTACACCTTTTGAATGCTGAAACTGAGATGTACAGATAAATAAGGGAATTATAGATGCAAGCAAAGGCATTAAGAAGAAATAACTATATGGAGAACTGTAACACAAAGTAGGGAAAGAATAGTGGAACCTTTGATACAGCATTCTGAATTAGTTAATTTGGGAATGGAGTGAAGAACAACCAGAGAAAAAAATGTGGTACCACTAATAAGTGGAGTATGTAGCACCGAGTTTCAGGACATCAAGTGCAGGTATGTGAGTCAATGAGAGAATGGCGGAGAATGTGAGATTGAGAGGGGGGCGAGAGGGGGTGGGGGCAGAGAACCGTTAATGAGCACAATGTATTCAGGAATCTCATATGCCAAAAATGTCATTCTCCAAAATTTATATATATAAATAGAAAAAAAGTAGTACAGAGACAGCAAAGCGAGCAAAATTCTCAAGTGAAACAAGGCAGCTATTGAAGAGAAACAAAGTTTCAAGCAACAATAACAAGAATATGATCGAAAATACTAAATTAAACAAAAATATTAAAAAATGTCCGACAGGATGTCAGAAGACATAATTAAATTTATTATAAGAGACAGTATTTTAAAAATTGAGTAGAATGAAGACTGAACTGGAACTGAGTACGCAGCACTTATTATCAGGTATGACAGTAGATAAAACATTAACTAACAACAGAGATAAAATACACAAGTATTCCAAACTTTTTCAATATCTGTAGTTCAAGAAGAAAATTAATGATGCAGAAAAATAATAACAAAAATGACTTTCTGGAAGCAATACCATATGATATGTAAAAAGGAATTTGAAGTATGAGGAAGAGAAAGACACCTAGAGGTGATAGTCTCTCAAGAGAAATGGTTATAAATGAAGTCAACATAATACATGGTACTTGCAAAATTGTTTACACAATGCTGTGATTATTCTACTTAACAATCAAGGGACAGACAAGACATATAAATTTGTATTTTTTTTAAATTAAGAATGTTGTTCTAAGAAAAATGATTGTATTTTAATCAGCCAAAGGAACAAGGAGGTTTTAGAAGAAGACACAATGGACAACATGTAAGTTAAGGAACCCGCCCACTAAACCATGTACATTAAAGCACCCACTTCTGATACTTGGAGAGGCATGCTGGACATGGTTTGAATCCACCAGGTGGATTAACAGTGAGGGCCAGTCAGTCTGCCGGTCTGGATGTAGTTTTTAGACAGTTTCCCACATCCCACAAGTTGAATACCAGACTGGTCCACATGTCTCACCTCACATACACGGTATGTAAACATTTAAAAGACCTTCTCAAACTTGAACATAGAATTTACTCTATATGCAGACAGATGAGGCACCTTGATTCCAGGAGACTGACGGTCTTAAGAAGTGTGGTCTCCTTAAACGCATTGTCCACAGCAGCAGTAAGTTATGAACAAAACCATAGAACTTGTGTTGAGGAACATATCCAAATTACATTCATTTTCCAGATACACAACATTTACCTGTACTGGAGATTTTATAAATTAAATTACCAGTCTTATTATTTATAAACATTAATGATATTCAATCTATATCATATGTCTTCTGTTTTATGCACATTATTTCAGAAGCACATATACCGAATTGAATATTTAGAAAACCTAGTATAGCAAGTATGGATTGTAAATTTTATTACTGTTGTCATATGTATGTGTAGTGTCAATAGCAGTCATGCGAATGGAAAGTTGTATTAACATAGACATAAATATTTATGGTCACACTGTGTATTGTCTCCAACAATCCGTTATGAAAAAATTGTGTTAATATTGGTAAATACATGTATTTCCTACTGACTTGCCCTATACCTGAATGTCACAAAACCAAAACAAAATAAATGAACGAAGTGAACAGTGAACATAAGTACATAGCACAAATTTGGAGGCAGGCCTAAAAAATCAATAAAATAATATTACCAAAATGATGACAATACTATGAAAAGGATAGATTGTTACCCACCACATACAGCAGATACTGAGTCACAGATAGGTACAATAAAAAGACTGCTAAATACAGAAGCTTTTGGCCAGAAGGCCTTCTTCTGGCTGGTTTGGGGAAGGAGACCAGACAGCGTGGTCATCGGTCTCATCGGATTAGGGAAGGATTGGGAAGGAAGTCGGCCGTGCCCTTTCAGAGGAACCATCCTGGCATTTGCCTGGAGTGATTTAGGGAAATCATGGAAAACCTAAATCAGGATGGCCGGACGCGGGATTGAACCGTCGTCCTCCCGAATGCGAGTCCAGTGTCTAACAGCTGCGCCACCCCGCTCGGTGGCCTTCTTCTGAAGTAGACAAAATATACATACATACTCATGCAAATGCAGCTCACACACACATAACCACTGTCTCTGGCAGCCAAGGCCATAATTTTGTAATTATTCCATCTCATATTTTCCATGCTTTATTACTAAAATAATGTATGACCAACATATTAAGAAAAAAATACTATGTATTTATAATAAGCCATATATTACATTAATGAATTTGTATATTTAGGACAGATGAAGACAACAGCTTGACAGTTTCTCCATACCTAAAATGGGAAAATTATAATTTGTATGCATAGTGGGTTTTCATCTATATGTTGATTTTTTGTGCCAAAACCATTCATGAAGTAAGTGTTGCTTAGAAAGCAATGGAGAGATGTGTAATGGAAATCAGCAGGTGACATGAGGAAACTAACAAAAGATCAGAGAATAGAGTGAAGTGGTAGTTGTAATTACCAGAGATAAAATCCAGTGAACTAATGGGACTTCCATATGACTATCGGCATTTAGGCTGGGAATGCAGTTCTTATTATGGCCTTCATGCATAAAAATTGAAAATATTGGTTATCACAGGGAAAATAGGGATTCTGATCATGGGCCTAAATGGTAACTACGAAATGAACAATGTATTAAACAAAAATACATACATCAAAAAAAGTTTTGCATCGCCTTGGTTCTGAGAGTACCAGACCTGTACAGAAAACTGGAATAGAGATCAACATAAACATCATTTCTGCCCTTTTTATTGCTCATGAAAGCCACACATTGCATATTGTACCACCATACAGTGAGAGCTTCATAGGTGGTTGTCTGGATTGCTGTACACACAAGTACCTCTAATACCCAGAAGCACGTCCTCTTGCATTGATGCATGACTGTATTCATCGTGGCATACTATCCACAAGTTCAGCAAGACACTGTTGGTCCACATTGTCCCACTCCTCAATAGCGATTCGGCGTAGATCCCTCAGTCATTGGTGAGTCACATTGTCCAGAAACAGCCCTTTTCAATTCTTTCCCTGGCATAGGAAGTCATTCACAAGATGTGCACGATGGGGGTGCGAATTCTCGTCCATAAATACGAATACTATGCCGATATAGTTGCACTGTCAGTCAGAGGATGGCATTCATGTATCGTACAGCCACTACGGCACCTTCCGTGACCACCAGCGGTGTACATTGTCCCACATGCCACCCCAAAACAGCAGGGAACCTCCAACTTGCTGCACTCGCTGGACTGTGTGTCTAAGGCGTTCAGCCTGCTGGCTTGCCTCCAAACACGTCTCTGACAATTGTCTGGTTGAAGGCATCTGTGACACTTATCAGGGAAGAGAACGTGATGCCAATCCCGAGCGGTCCATTTGGCATGTAGTTGGGCCCATCTGTACCACACTGCATGGTGTCGTGGTTGCAAAGATGGACGTAGGGAGTGAAGTTGCAGCCTATTGTGCACAGTTTGAGTTGGAAAACGACGTCCTGTGGCTGCACGAAAAGCATTATTCAACATGGTGATGTTACTGTCAGGGTTCCTCCGAGCCATAATCCGTAGGTAGCGGTCGTCCACTACAGTAGTAATCCCTTGGGCGGCCTGAGCGAGGCATGTCATCGACAGTTCCTGTCTCTCTGTATCTCTTCCATGTCCGAACATCATCGCTTTGGTTCACTCCAAGATGCCTGGACACTTCCCTTATTGAGAGCCCTTCTTGGCACAAAGTGACAATGCGGATGCGATCGAACCGCGGTACTGGCCGTCTAGGCATGGCTGAACTACAGACAACACGAGCCGTGTACCTCCTTCCTGGTGGAATGACTGGAACTGATCGGCTGTTGGACCCCCTCCATCTAGTAGGCGGCGCTCATGCATGGTTGTTTACATCTATGGGCCGGTTTAGTGACATCTCTGAACAGTCAGAGAGATGTGTCTGTGATACAATATCCACAGTCAACGTCTATCTTCAGAAGTTCAGGAACTGGGGTGATGCAAAACTTTTTTCGATGTGTGTACTTCATGTCAACCTCGTTGCCATCACCAACTCACAAACTATTAACTTCCAACCCTACCTATGCCTCGTGTTACACTATACTTCACTCTGTCAGATCAAAGCCATCAACTTTTTTTTAAAAAACGTAAAAAGAAAAAGTCAGCCGAACATCCAAAACTATCATTGCCCTCAATGAATCGCCATTTCCTCCGAATCTTCATAGCTCTAGCGAATAACAGGATTCAAGCCACTTCGCACAAGAAAAACCACGTGTTGTAAACGAAACGTACGACCTACTTCTGAAACACAGCGCCATCACGTAACAATAAGAGCACACTTCAAAGCTTATACCAATGGCTCACGTTAGTTGCTAGATCCTGTCTTCGTGACAGACGCTACTTACGAACGGGGCCCTACCAAGGGGGTGGTGAAATTGGTCCGGCCAATGGCACAGTCAAAGCTGGACGGAAAAAGGTAGTACCTACCGAAGAGAAATGCAGAAAGGGGAACAATTTAAGAATCAAGCGGGAGAAGCAGCGAGTTCTCCTACATTTCGAGTTCTTATCTCCTGCCTGTTAAACGAAACATTTCACTTGGATCGCGACGCACGCTGTTGTCAGTTATTTCTACAGTGGTATTTCGTCCAAGTGCAAGTCCCCCTTGTGGAAAAATTGAGTTTTTGCTGTTATTTCGCTACGATATTTTCAGATTTGAAATTACGGCGAGTGGGTGCTGAAGCTTTTTGACTGCAAGCTTGAGATTTTTGCCGTGGAGGTAGTTCATTGCCAAGCTTAACTCCGTAACAATATTGTGCGCTGTAGCAAAAAAGTAGTCATTGTGAAAAATAGTTTGATTCATGTGCGTTGTTTTATGATCGAGAAAAAACAGCGAAGAGGCTGTACCTGGCCATTATAGCGACTCGCCATCAACTTTCGTGTCACTTCTGCGACGCATTAACCCATCACATGTTAGGGTTTTTTTTATTTTAAAATGGCCCCTAGACGCTCAACATTATGCATGATATTTCCGGATGTGCAATAACATTGAACGTGTGGGGATTAGACTGAAAGGTTGCACAAAACTATCGACCGCACCAAATAATTTTGAAATACACTCCTGGAAATGGAAAAAAGAACACATTGACACCGGTGTGTCAGACCCACCATACTTGCTCCGGACACTGCGAGAGGGCTGTACAAGCAATGATCACACGCACGGCACAGCGGACACACCAGGAACCGCGGTGTTGGCCGTCGAATGGCGCTAGCTGCGCAGCATTTGTGCACCGCCGCCGTCAGTGTCAGCCAGTTTGCCGTGGCATACGGAGCTCCATCGCAGTCTTTAACACTGGTAGCATGCCGCGACAGCGTGGACGTGAACCGTATGTGCAGTTGACGGACTTTGAGCGAGGGCGTATAGTGGGCATGCGGGAGGACGGGTGGACGTACCGCCGAATTGCTCAACACGTGGGGCGTGAGGTCTCCACAGTACATCGATGTTGTCGCCAGTGGTCGGCGGAAGGTGCACGTGCCCGTCGACCTGGGACCGGACCGCAGCGACGCACGGATGCACGCCAAGAC
Organism: Schistocerca cancellata; assembly: GCF_023864275.1. NCBI lineage: Eukaryota > Metazoa > Arthropoda > Insecta > Orthoptera > Acrididae > Schistocerca > Schistocerca cancellata. Next base: position 267,935,800 of record NC_064627.1, read on the forward strand.
CGTAGGATCCTACGCAGTGCCGTAGGGGACCGCACCGCCACTTCCCAGCAAATTAGGGACACTGTTGCACCTGGGGTATCGGCGAGGACCATTCGCAACCGTCTCCATGAAGCTGGGCTACGGTCCCGCACACCGTTAGGCCGTCTTCCGCTCACGCCCCAACATCGTGCAGCCCGCCTCCAGTGGTGTCGCGACAGGCGTGAATGGAGGGACGAATGGAGACGTGTCGTCTTCAGCGATGAGAGTCGCTTCTGCCTTGGTGCCAATGATGGTCGTATGCGTGTTTGGCGCCATGCAGGTGAGCGCCACAATCAGGACTGCATACGACCGAGGCACACAGGGCCAACACCCAGCATCATGGTGTGGGGAGCGATCTCCTACACTGGCCGTACACCACTGGTGATCGTCGAGGGGACACTGAATAGTGCACGGTACATCCAAACCGTCATCGAACCCATCGTTCTACCATTCCTAGACCGGCAAGGGAACTTGCTGTTCCAACAGGACAATGCACGTCCGCATGTATCCCGTGCCACCCAACGTGCTCTAGAAGGTGTAAGTCAACTACCCTGGCCAGCAAGATCTCCGGATCTGTCCCCCATTGAGCATGTTTGGGACTGGATGAAGCGTCGTCTCACGCGGTCTGCACGTCCAGCACGAACGCTGGTCCACCTGAGGCGCCAGGTGGAAATGGCATGGCAAGCCGTTCCACAGGACTACATCCAGCATCTCTACGATCGTCTCCATGGGAGAATAGCAGCCTGCATTGCTGCGAAAGGTGGATATACACTGTACTAGTGCCGACATTGTGCATGCTCTGTTGCCTGTGTCTATGTGCCTGTGGTTCTGTCAGTGTGATCATGTGATGTATCTGCCCCCAGGAATGTGTCAATAAAGTTTCCCCTTCCTGGGACAATGAATTCACGGTGTTCTTATTTCAATTTCCAGGAGTGTATATTGCGCGACCTGGAAATACTGTGCCGTTTGTAGGCAGTATTGACCAGTTATATTGACAATATCCTTGGCAATTGTTCGCGTGCTTTAGTCTCTGGGCATATTTACACACGCTATTCGTTATTGCTGTTGAGTCTTAACACAAACATGATTTCGAAACAAGACGAAAGTACGTTGTTACTGGAGTGCATCGAAATGTTTACCGGTAAATCATTGTTGGCATTATGGGATATTAGGAGGATGACTGTATTGAGAACGAATCGTATGATTTGATGCTCACAAAATACTGAGAAATGGGAACGGTATCCTACAGTCAGGAAGGTAGATAATTAAAAAAAAAAGTAGCGCAAAGCTAGGAATAAAAAGTATATGTAGGTTTTCGTGTGTGCGTGCTTGTGTACGCTATTTGCCCTAATATAATCTCTTAATGTACGTATAATTACGTGGCAAATTATCATTGCCGGTTTAACCCATTACTTGTCAAAACTTAATTAATTTATTTTTTTCAACCTCTCTCTTAGCCGGCCGGGGTGGCCTAGCGGTTCTAGGCGCTACAGCCTGGAACCGCGCGACCGCTACGGTCGCAGGTTCGAATCCTGCCTCGGGTATGGAAGTGTGTGATGTCCTTAGGTTAGTTAGGTTTAATAGTTCTAAGTTCTAGGGGCCTGATGACCTCAGAAGTTAAGTCCCATAGTGCTCAGAGCCATTTCAACCAACCTCTCTTTTACCCTGAGTGAAAATGAAAGGAAAAGCTGTTATGAAAAATATCAGTGTATCGATAAAAAAACTATAGAATGTCCCATTTTTTGGGAACAATATTATTGTCAGTGCAGAAAACTATCAGGAACATCGTGAAGAAAATAAAAACACTGTTTGCAATTCCGTGTGAAATCAAATAAAACATCTGTATTGTACATCAATATTGCACCTGTCTCACATTTTTATGTTTTTTTTTTGTTGCATTATTCACATCTCCGTGTTTTTTACTCGGCACAATAAAGTCGAGTTCCTGGACCTAATGGTTCATCTGTGCTTTCCCTTCCTCCCATCACTTCGCTTCCTTATGGTTTTCTATGTTTCGGTGTTAATTCCTGTTTTCTTTCTCATCACTATTCGCCTTCGGGCATCCAAAAGTGGGCGCTTCTCATTTGGATTGGCAAATCGGTATGCGTGCCATGTGTTGGCCTTGCAGATATCTGGGTGAATAATGGCCCCCATCACTTTTTTGATCTTGTCTTCGTCCTCTGAAGTTATATCTACTTGTCCAGTAGTTGAACGCCACCCATTTGGGTCTTGTATTCTTCTGTGAGATATGGCATTGTAATAGATTTTTTTCCCATGAGTATCTTTTAGCACATCTCAAAGGAGTAAAATTACTGTAATTTGTGGCCCTTCAAAACATACTCTTTACGATATTGCAGCGCCTGTGTTATTCCAAATTACGGTATACAAAGTTCCTTCGGGCATGCATGCATGCGAAGGTACAGGCACATTGGCGACTACTGTCGTTATCAGCTGCATAATGGAATGACGACAATGAAAATTTGTGTATGAGATTTGTACACAGTAATACGGCACTTCAAACAGTGTTGATAAGGTAACATGTCATTATCCCATTATTGAACCGCATAAAATAAATTGATATTACACTTATTTCAGGAAATTTGAAATATACTGAATGTTACATGGGCATCCATTTGTTCATACCACGCACGCACACACAGCCAGACAACTACATCAGAATTCATTGTCGTACGGAAACTACGAGCAGGCATACAGTGCAGCCAAGTGCGAACACACAAAATAGGCAATACAATTCCTTTCCTAAAATAAATTAATTACAGAATGTTTTTTCTTTTCAATTTTCAGGCATTATAGCAGTCAGTTCAACCTTTAGATACAACAATCAAGGCTTAAAGTTCCCTTGCTTATGTAGAAAGAATTTAATTTCGTCCCAAATGGGAAGGTGGTAAATGATGTCACAAGCCGCCGCTCGAAGCGCCGAGACGAGAGGGACACCAGACACGCAATAACTTGGTTCAAATGACTCTGAGCACTATGGGACTCAACTGCTGAGGTCATTAGTCCCCTAGAACTTAGAACTAGTTAAACCTAACTAACCTAAGGACATCACAAACATCCATGCCCGAGGCAGGATTCGAACCTGCGACCGTAGCGGTCTTGCGGTTCCAGACTGCAGCGCCTTTAACCGCACGGCCACTTCGGCCGGCACACGAAATAACTGTTACGATTACTGTACAGGACGTGTGGCCGCTTGGGGGCCAAGTTTAGAGGGGCATTCAGGTGCGAAATTTGTAAACAGTGCGCACCACAATTACTTGCGAAAACGGACACAGGAAAAAGTGTATGCGATTGAGGGAGGGGGGGGGGGGGGAGCGGGGAGCCGACATCTGACATCAGTCTTCTGACTGCTCTGATGCGAACCGCCACGAATTCCTCTCCTGTGCCAACCTCTTCATCTCATAGTAGCACTTGCAACCTACGTCCTCAGTTATCTGCTGGATGTATTCCAAATCTTTGTCTTTTGTCCTCTACAGCTCTCTATAATACCATCCCTGATATCTCAACGGATGTCCGATCATCGTGTCCCTTCTCCTTGTCAGTGTTTTCCACATATTCCTTTCCTCTCCGATTCTGCGCAGAACCTCCTCATTCCTTACCTTATCAGTCGACCAAATTTTCAACATTCGTCTGCTGCACCAAATCTCAAATGCTTCGATTCGCTTCTATTCTAATTTTCCCACAGTCCATGTTTCACTACCATACAATGCTGTGCTCCAAACGTACACTCTCTTGAATTTCTTCCTCAACTTAAGATTTATGTTTGATACTAGCAGACTTCTCCTGGCCAGAAATGCCCTTTTTACCAGTGCTAGTCTGCTTTTGATGTCCTCCTTGCTCTGTCCGTCATTGGTTATTTTGCTGCCTAGGTAGCAGAATTCCTTAACTTCGTCGCCATCAACCCTGATTAAGTTTCTCGCTGTTCTCTTTACCGCGACTTCTCATTAGTTTCGCCTTCCTTCGATTTACTCTCAATCCATATTCTGTACTCATTAGACTATTCATTCCCTTCAGCAGATCCTTTAGTTCTTCTTCGCCGGCCGGTGTGACCGAGCGGTTCTAGACGCTTCAGTCCGGAACCGCGCGACCGCTACGGTCGCAGGTTCGAATGCTGCCTCGGGAATGGATGTGTGTGATTTCCTTAAGTTAGTTAGGTTTAAGTAGTTCTAAGTTCTAGGGGACTGATGACCTCAGATGTTCAAGTCCCATAGTGCTCAGAGCCATTTCAATCATTTTTAATTCTTCTTCAATTATCATACGGCAGCAATGTCACCAGCGAATTCAGTCATTGATATCCTTTCATCTTGAATTTTAATTCCACTCCTAAAACTTTCTTTTATTTCCATCATTGCTTCTTCGATGTGCAGATTGAACAGTAGGGGTGAAAGACGACATCCGTGTCTTACATCCTTTTTTAATCCGAGCACTTCGTTCCTGATCGTCCACTCTTATTACTCCCTCTTGGCTCATGTTCATACTGTATATTATCCGTCTCTCTCTATATGTTATCCCTATTTTTCTCAGAAGTTAGAACATCTTGCACCATTTGACATTGGCGAATGCTTTTTCCGGGTCGAAAAAACCATAAAGTGTCGCGATTTTTTTTTTTAAATTCTTGCTTCAATTATCAACCACAATGTCAGAATTGCCTCTCTGGTCCCTTTACCTTTCCTAAAGCCAAACTGATTGTCATCTAACACATCCTCAATCTTCTTTTCCATTCTTCTGTATATTATTCTTGTCTACAACTTGGATGCATGAGCTGTTATTCTGATTCTGCGATAATTCTCGCACTTCTCAGCTCTTGCAATCTTGGGATTTGTGTGGATCATGTTTTTTTTCTGAAAGTCAGGTGGCATGTCGCCAGAAGCATACATTCTATGCACCAAGGTGAATAGTCGTTTTGTAGCCACTTCCCACAATGATTTTAGAAATTATGTTATGCATCCCTTCTGCCTTATTTGATCTTAAGTCCTCCAAAGTTCCCTCATAGAGGCCTTCAATGTACTCTTTCCACCTATCCACTCTCTCCTCTGCATTTAACATTGGAATTCCCACTGCATTCTTAATGTTACCAACCTTGCTTTTAAATTCAACGAAGGTTATTTTGATTTTCCTATATGCTAAGTCTGTCCTGACAGTCATTTCTTTTTCGATTTCTTCACACTTTTCATGTAGCCATTTAATCTTAGCTTCACAGCACTTCCTCTTTATTTCATTCTTCAACGGATTGTATTTCTGTATTCCTGAATTTCCTTGAACGTTTTTGTACTTCCTTCTTTCATTGATGAACTGAAAATTTCTTCTGTTACCCATGGTTTCTTCCCAGTTACCTTCTTTGTACCCATTTTTTTCTTTGCAATTTCTGTGATTGCCCTTTTTAGAGGTGTCCTGTTCCTTATTGCTGTACCTCCATTCCTTTTCAACTGTACTGCCTACTGAGCTGTTCCTTATGGCTGTACCTCTAGCTGTAGGAAACTTCAAGCATATCTCATCATGCCTTAGTTCTTCCATGTCCCACTTCTTTGTATATTGATTCTTCCTGACTAATCTCTTAACTTCTTCATCACTACTACATTGTCATCTGAGTCTACTTCTGTTCCTGGATACACCTTACAATCCAGTATCAAATTATGGAATCTCTGTCAGACCATGATGTAATATAACTGCAATCTTGCCGTATCACCTGACCTTTTCCAAGTATAATTCCTCCTCTTGTGATTCTTGAACACAGTATTCTCTATTACTACCTGAAATTTATTACAGAACTCAATAAGTCTTCCTCCTCTCTCATATCTTGTCCCAAGCCCATATTCTCCTGTAACCTTTTCTTCTACTCCTTTCCCTACAACTGCATTCCAGTCCCCGATGACTATTTGATTTTCATCCCCCTTTACATACTGTATTGAACCCTTCAACATCCTCATATACTTTCTGTATCTTTTCATTTTCAGCTTGCAATGTCGGTATGTATACCTGAACTATTGTTATCGGTGTTGATTTCCTGTCGATTCTGATAAAAATAACCCTTTCACTGAATTGTTCACAGTAACAATATTCTGCCCTACCTTCCCATTCGTAACGAATCCTACGCCCGTTATACCATTTTCTGCGGCTGTTGATATTACCCAATACTCATCTGACCAGAAATACTTGTCTTCTTTCCATTTCACTTCACTGAACCCAACATTATCTAGATTGAGCCTTTGCATTTCCCTTTTCAGATTTTCTAGCTTCCCTACCACTTTCAAAATTCGAAAATTCCACGTCCTCCCCTCTGGCAGTCCCCTCCCGGAGATCCGAATGGGTAACTATTACGGAATCTTTTGGCAACGGAGAGATCGTCATGACAATTTTTTCAATTGCACTTTATGTGTCTTTAATGCAGTGGTTTCCGTTGCCTTTGCGTCCTCATGGCATTGATCACTGCTGATTCTCCCAAGCACAAGAGAGTTCCTTGAACCTCTGCCCGCTCCTCCGCCGTCTTTGACAAGCCCGTTGGCAGAAAGAGGCTGACTTCTTATGCCGCAAGTCTTGGGCCACCAATGCTGATAATTAATCAAATTTAAGCAATGACGGGTTTCGAACCCGGGACCGAGAACGTTTTAATTACTAATCAGTGACGCTACCCCTAATCCATGGGCGCATCCACGAGGTTGTCAAAATGTCTAAGATACTTGGACATGAAACTACACTTGTAACTTTCAAAACTTGGAAAGAATTTCCAAAAGCCAAGGTATCGTTGAGCAAAAATTCGTCTCTCATTGCTATGTCTTTGTGTAGTTGTAGTGATATGGTGCAAGATTCTAAAATTGCCATTTTTTATATAAAAGGGGTCAGTTTCGATGCGCATCATGCAAAAACGAAATAATTTTTTATAGATGACACAAAAAACGAATAATGTCCCACAGAATTGATGGTTATCCACTCAGTATTTGTTATATGTAGATTACTTTGATATTTAAATCCATCAGTCAAGTTATACAACTGCTACAGCCATAGTATTGCACCTCTGCTATCGGTCATGAAATGCTACATTTGGCTTAATGAAAAAGCCTACAGAAACACGGGTAATCACTTCTAAAAGTGTATGAGAATTTTGTAATGAATAAAAACTCCGCATCCTACATTCCTGCCGGCCGGTGTGGCCGTGCGGTTCTAGGCGCTTCAGTCTGGAACCGCGTGACCGCTACGGTCGCAGGTTCGAATCCTGCCTCAGGCATGGCTGTGAGTGATATCCTTAGGTTAGTTAGATTTAAGTAGTTCTAAGTTCTAAGGGACTGATGACCACAGATGTTAAGTCCCATAGTGCTCAGAGCCATTTGAACCATTTTTAAACCTACATTCCTAGGGCGGGAGGGGAAGTGAAAAGTGGTCCCTCTTACACTCATTTCCCTCCCCCAACCCCCCGCCCCCTTTTGCGGATGCTTGTGCATGGGGACAACCACTTCCAGTACTGTTTCAAATGTTGGACCGTCAACGTATAAATAGTTTAGATAATCTTTTTTCTCGTTGAATTATGATTCTCTCATCAAGTTCTCGCGAGTGAATCTGTGACACCAACTTTTCGTCCACATTCTTCCCTTTTCGCGTGTCACAAAACAGAACGATTATCACAGCAGCAGCGACTTGATCGACCAGCATTCCAAAACAGTATTGTACAATATTGTTGCAGATTTTTATTGGGAAGGTTAGGGAGGACTTAAATAATACTGCGCAATACTAATGGTCTGGGAGGCAGACTTGCAGCAGGCAACTCACCTCCAGCCTGAGCAGACGCTCGCCGCCGCGCTGCCAGACGGCGCCCACCGTCACTTCTCCCGTCACCTGGAAGCCGACGTCCTTGCCCGTTGCTGCCGCGTCGTTCAGCAGGATCGTGCTCTGTAGGCTGTAGCGCTGTCCGTGTCCGGCCGTGAACACGCCGTCGTCGACGCCGCCCCCTCCGGCCCCCGCAGCTGCTGGGGACGAGACGAGTACGAAGCTGTAGCACGTACACACCACGACCCAGAGGACACACAACGCTGTCACATTCGGCTGCATCGCGGAACTGAGCTACGACCAACCACACTGCCCTATAACCAGGAAGTGTCTATACAAAAGTTGAGCAGAGCACAACGCCCACCGCACACGTTACAGTCTCACTAACAGAGTAATTCACAACTGCTGATGTTCCAGCGGAATGCAATCAAGAGTTCCGAGCAGGCAATGATGGGTACACTACGTGTACAGCTTTTGCTGTCCTGAACCAGACTGAGGGCCTCTCTCGGTGTCTTCGCGGCGAAATACGACTTGCATGAAGCGTCGCGCGTCAGCCGAATCGCATTACCATATCTGATAGCACAAGCGCGCGCGCTCCCGTGTGTGTCTGTGCAGTTTCCTTTCGCGCTCAGGACAGTTCCTGTCTCTCACTTCCCACGTGCGGCGCCCGCCAGGCTTTGCCACTACACTGGGGTCTGCGGGGCCAGGGAGCTGCTGTGTGCGACCTTGCCGAGCATTTGTCGTCGAATGGGGCCCGCTTAATGCGATAACCCCCCTGTCCAGAGTACGCTGGCGGTGCACTAGCTGCTGCTGTCGCAACTGAACGACTTTTTAATCGCTCGTATCAAGCTACCTCCACCCGTAATGACACGCGAAGACTGTCATTTCGAATGCGCAAGCGTTTTCACCAGATAAGTCGTATCTATTATACTGCAGACGCCGCAGTCACGGCAATGAATACGTGAAACGCGCACTTCAAATTTCCTGTTAAAAGTTCTATGAATGTCTTCCGTCAAAAGATCTCACCGTGGAAAGTCACGCAAAAGAAAAAAAATAAATAAATAATGGGCAACTTAGAATTTTTGAGTTATATGTATTTCAGGGTTTTATGATTAGCTGGAAGTGATTATATGTTGCCTTTATTACCTACTACCGTTAAATACTTATAATGTCACCGGTAACACCCCTTCATCTATCTTTATCTTACTAAAGGACAGTCGATGACAATATAAACAACGCACTTATCAGAAACCACCTTTACACACTTGAAGCTGAACTATGCTTCCTTGGCAATGGTGATGCAATACACTGTTGAAGCTGTACGAACATCTCGCGACAAAAATCGAAACAGGAAAATCTGCGTAAAAATATACAAGTAACTTCAACTTCTTTTAACTTTCGCATTTCAATAGTTTCTGATAGGCTGCAAATGTGGTTATGTCTTCCTTACGTACTCCACTTCAGCAGTTGTCGTAACTTACTAAAGGAACTCTACAACAACAAACACTTTACACCTGTCACCAACCACCTCCACGTTCTCACACAAACAGGCGCTCTTGACCGCTGCAGGTGTTGCGCAATGAAATGTAGTCTTTGAAAGTTCAATATATGGAGTATAGACAAGGATGAACCGTTCATATTACTGCTGCTCCAGCACACGTAAATTATCTACCGTGGATACGTCGCCTGTGGATGGTTATCGTTGCACTAAATGTCTTCGCGCAGAAAGAGTGGCATCGTGTTACACACCTCCTCCAGAGGTCGCAGGTCTCTTATAGACAAAAGCAATGCACAGTTTCTGTTAACTAGGGCGCTTCAGCAGTCCTCCAAACAATGCCGTAAATGAGAACGCACGTTCGATGTCATTTAGCTGACGACGAAAGCTCAAGTGTTGAATAGCATCCACTCGTCGGAATCTCGACAGAGTGCCAAAACCGAAACGTTTATCACGCACCTCGCGTAAGATGGGCAGCCTATAAGCAGCAAACTATTTACGTAAGCGAGACACAGTAGTACATTCCTTCTTTGGCGCCGACTTGCGACTGAGGCACTCTACGCGTCAGCTGGAAAAGCGAGCCCGCTGCCCTCTGGCGCAGGTAGCCTACACTTCTCCTTGCTTCCCCCCTCCCCCTCCCCCTCATGCCCATCGCCCGTCACAACGCCGTTATGTGGGCGGAACGACTCGCTCTTGGGCCACTGGCCACCTTCTTTTTCACCTGGAACCGACACAGCTGGCGAGTCGCACCGAGGTCAGGCACATCGGAACTGGTCAGTCACGCCTTCCCCTCGCCCAGCCTACGAAAGTGCTTTCCATTTTCTTGCTTGCCCACCAAGATTTAGTGCCTGCGGTGAAAGTGAGATTGTTGGGGTTACAGCGCATGATACAGTTAAGCAGCTATTAGTAAATAAAATGACGGGGTTTTGTTCAAACGGCTCTGAGCACTATGGCACTTAACTTCTAAGGTCATCAGTCCCCTAGAACTTAGAACTACTTAAACCTAACTAACCTAAGGACGTCACACACATCCATGCGCGAGGCAGGATTCGAACCTGCGACCGGAGCGGTCACGCGGTTCCAGACTGTAGCGCCTTTAACCGCTTGGCCACACCGGCCGGCGGGGGTTTTGTTAATTTGAGCACTAGAAGAAGGAATGATAGGTGATACGGGTTTAATGTCCCGTTGACGACCTGACTGGTTTGATGTGGCCCAACACGAATTCCTCTCCTGTGCCAACCTCTTGATTTCAGAGTAGCACTTCCAACCTTCATCATCAATTATTTGCTGGATAGATTCCTATCTCTGTCTTCTTCTACAGGTTTTACACTCTGCAGCTCCCTCTAGTAACACGGAAGTTATTCCGTGATGTCGTAAGGATGTCCTACCATCATGTCCCTTCTTCGTGTCAGTTTTCGATATATTCATTTCTTCAGCGATTCCGTGGAGAACCTCCTCATTGCATACTATATCTATCCACCCAATTTTCAACATTCTTCTGTAGAACATTTCAAACGCTTTGATTCTATTCTTCTCGGGTTTTCCCAAAGTCATACAACGTACATTCTCAGACATTTCTTCCTCAAATTAAGGCCTGTGTTTGATATTAATAGACTTTTATTGGCCAGGAATGCCTTTTTCGCCAGTGTTAGTCTGCTCTGCTCCGTCCCTCATGGGTTGTTTTGCTGCTAGCAGAATTCTGTAACTTTTATTTCGCGATCACTAATCGTGATGTAAAGTTTCTTGCTGTTCTAATTTCTGCTTCTTCTTCTCATTACTTTTGGTTTCCTTCGATTTATTCTCAGTCCATCATTAGACTATTCATTCCTTTCAGCAGATCCTAAAATTCTTCTTTATTTTCACTGAGGATAGTAGTGTCATCAGCGAATTTTATAACTGACGTCCTTTCACCGTGGATTTTAATTCCGCTTGAATCTTTCTTTTATTTATTTCATTGCTTCTTCGATGAGTAGACTGAACAATAGGAGCGAAAGACTACAACCCTGTCTTACACCCTTTTTAATCCGAGTACTTCGTTCTTCCTCTTCCACTCTTATTGCTGCCTCTTGGCTCTTGTACATATTGTATACTGTATAGCTTACCCCTATTTTTGTCAGAATTTCGAACACCTTGCACGATTTGACACCGTAGAATGTTTTTCACAGCTCGACAAATCCTGTGAACGTGTCTTGATTTTTCTTTAGCGTAGCTTCCATTATTAGCCGCAACGTCAGAAATGCCTCTAGTGTCTTTAGCTTTCCTAAAGCCAAACTGATCGCCAAATAACACGTCATCATTTTTCTTTTCCTTCATCTGTATGTTATTCTTGTAAGCAACTTGGCTGCATGAGTTGTTAAGCTCATTTGCGATAATTCTCACAGTTGCCAGCTCTTGCAATCTTCGGAATTGTGTTGATGATGTTTTTCCGAAAGTCAGATGGTATATAGCAAGAGTCATACCTTTTACATACCAACGTGAATAGTCGTTTTGTTGCCACTTCCCCAAACGATTTTAGAAATTCTGATCGCCTGTTATCTATCCCTTCCGCCTTATTTGATCTTAAGTCTTCCAAAGCTCGTGTAAATTCTGGTTCTAATACTGGATCCTCTGCCTCAAATACAGGATTTCGGAAGGAAACGGTTCATGTGTTTCGAAAGGAACCTTTGTGGCATTTGTTCAAAAAAATGGCTCTGAGCACTATGGGACTTAACATCTGTGGTCATCAGTCCCCTAGAACTTAGAACTACTTAAACTTAACTAACCTAAGGACATCAGACGCATCCATGCCCGAGGAAGGATTCGAACCTGCGACCGTAGCAGTCGCTCGGTTCTGGACTGAAGCGCCTAGAACCACTCGGTCATCCCGGCAGGCTGTGGCATTTGTCTTAAGCGATTTAGGAAATACACACTCGGTCGAAATCATTCACATTGATTATACACGTGTGCCATGTCTTTAGGGCGAAAATTTTGAAGACAGAAAATAATCTTAACTTAATATTCTGAAGTGTAATCTCCCTTCTAGCGTCCATCCCGCGGTACAGGGTCAGCTGTTTTTCATTATTTGACTTTTTTATTTTATTTTGTTTTAACGGAGTGGCTGCTCGGCCTTCGTTTCGCCCTAGTCACCAAATACTCTGAGGGTGGGAAGTTGTGTGCGCTCTCTGTCTGCGAATCGCGTACATTTTGTCCTGTTTGTGTATCGCATTTTCTGATGCAGGGATTGGGAACAATCCCAGGATTTATCTAAACGTGGAAAACCTCCTAAAATCGAACTCAGGCTGGCCGGTATGCCAAACCAACAACGATCATTAATCGGCTGCGCAGATTCGATTCGAGTCTCGCAACCTCCCCGTCACGAAAGCTACAGCACTGCGCGTTAAGTTATACCAGCAGACCTACTATTCTGAGATGTAATCAGCTAGCGGAAGTTGACGTTTAAGGTGGTACAAAATCTTGAGTGAGCGATGGGTGTGATTTCAGGCAAGTGTTTGTAATCCGTTTGAGTTTCACAACAAGCAACTTCCGACCACTTCGTCATAGGGGGCCTATCTTAAAAAACGATACACAATCGTCTGTGATGTCTGTTACAGCTAAATCGGTGTATTGGATCCAAAAACAAATTATTAGTAGCTGTTGCACTCTATCCTTCAATCTGCGTTGAGATTTTTTTCTGTGAAAAATAATCCAAAGCTAGATATCAACATCTGAAAAGCCGTCGGTCAGAGCTATCTGATAGAAAACAAACATTAAAGTCTTCACAAACAATGATTTTCCAATTAAGTCTGCATAACCTTATTAAAACTGATTCTGGTTGCTTTACGAAGCTTAAGATACTTCCTGCCGATGGTGAACTGACAATACTACACGCTTGTATGTTTTCTGTTCCACTTCTTGCGACAGCATTCAAGCAGCTATTCAACATAATATTTGCTAACATGGAGGGTTTGGGACTTCACCTTTTGCGTATATAACTACTCCCCTTTTCTTTATACTGGTTCTACAGTAATATTTAGCTTGTATCTATCCAAATGAATCTGGAACAATTTCTGTGATTCCCATGTAATGTTCTGATGTGCACAAACTACTGAAATTTCTCCTGCATTCTCAATTTACTAAGTAGATATGAAAATTTCATCTTTTTTATTTATAAGGCTTCTGATGTTTAGGTGGCCAACGGCCTTGCTGTAGTGGTAACACCGGTTCCCGTCAGATCACCGAAGTTAAGCGCTGTCGGGCTGGGCTAGCACTTGGATGGGTGACCATCCGGTCTGCCGAGCGCTGTTGGCAAGCGGGGTGCACTCAGCCCTTGTGAGGCAAACTGAGGATCTACTTGATTGAAAAGTAGCGGCTCCGGTCTAGTAAACTGACATACGGCCGGGAGAGCGGTGTGCTGACCACATGCCCCTCCATATCCGCATCCAGTGACGCCGGTGGGCTGAGGGTGACACGGCGGCCGGTCGGTACCGTTGGGCCATCCAAGGCCTGTTCGGACGGAGTTTGATGTTTAGGTGGTAGACATTAAATGCATTTTGTTTCATCCTTAGATGTGCCCAAGTATCAGTATTTTGTTTTACTAGTAGTTTTTTCAGCTGCAGGTATATTCATTCTCTGTCTTGCGGGTGAATTGCCCCTAAAATAGCCTACTGCACAGGTTAGAAATCACTGGCATTGGATGGATACTGCTTTGGTCGATTGGATACTTCTGGCAGCTAGCTGTGTAGGTAGCCTCTTATCAGAAGTTTTCAGGTGCAGACCTTGCTATGTATGATGCGACCGAGAGAGACGCGATGCATCAGTCGCATCCATATGTGGACGTCCATCTCCCCTGAGCGATTACCCAACCTCAAAGAGTGACATAATCTATACATTAGTGTGAGTAGCATTCTCAGCTATGTGTCTGATGTCATCTTCAATTATACACTCCTGGAAATTGAAATAAGAACACCGTGAATTCATTGTCCCAGGAAGGGGAAACTTTATTGACACATTCCTGGGGTCAGATACATCACATGATCACACTGACAGAACCACAGGCACATAGACGCAGGCAACAGACCATGCACAATGTCGGCACTAGTACAGTGTATATCCACCTTTCGCAGCAATGCAGGCTGCTATTCTCCCATGGAGACGATCGTAGAGATGCTGGATGTAGTCCTGTGGAACGGCTTGCCATGCCATTTCCACCTGGCGCCTCAGTTGGACCAGCGTTCGTGCTGGACGTGCAGACCGCGTGAGGCGACGTTTCATCCAGTCCCAAACATGCTCAATGGGGGACAGATCCGGAGATCTTGCTGGCCAGGGTAGTTGACTTACACCTTCTAGAGCACGTTGGGTGGCACGGGATACATGCGGACGTGCATTGTCCTGTTGGAACAGCAAGTTCCCTTGCCGGTCTAGGAATGGTAGAACGATGGGTTCGATGACGGTTTGGATGTACCGTGCACTATTCAGTGTCCCCTCGACGATCACCAGTGGTGTACGGCCAGTGTAGGAGATCGCTCCCCACACCATGATGCCGGGTGTTGGCCCTGTGTGCCTCGGTCGTATGCAATCCTGATTGTGGCGCTCACCTGCACGGCGCCAAACACGCATACGACCATCATTGGCACCAAGGCAGAAGCGACTCTCATCGCTGAAGACGACACGTCTCCATTCGTCCCTCCATTCACGCCTGTCGCGACACCACTGGAGGCGGGCTGCACGATGTTGGGGCGTGAGCGGAAGACGGCCTAACGGTGTGCGGGACCGTAGCCCAGCTTCATGGAGACGGTTGCGAATGGTCCTCGCCGATACCCCAGGAGCAACAGTGTCCCTAATTTGCTGGGAAGTGGCGGTGCGGTCCCCTACGGCACTGCGTAGGATCCTACGGTCTTGGCGTGCATCCGTGCGTCGCTGCGGTCCGGTCCCAGGTCGACGGGCACGTGCATCTTCCGCCGACCACTGGCGACAACATCGATGTACTGTGGAGACCTCACGCCCCACGTGTTGAGCAATTCGGCGGTACGTCCACCCGGCCTCCCGCATGCCCACTATACGCCCTCGCTCAAAGTCCGTCAACTGCACATACGGTTCACGTCCACGCTGTCGCGGCATGCTACCAGTGTTAAAGACTGTGATGGAGCTCCATATGCCACGGCAAACTGGCTGACACTGACGGCGGCGGTGCACAAATGCTGCGCAGCTAGCGCCATTCGACGGCCAACACCGCGGTTCCTGGTGTGTCCGCTGTGCCGTGCGTGTGATCATTGCTTGTACAGCCCTCTCGCAGTGTCCGGAGCAAGTATGGTGGGTCTGACACACCGGTGTCAATGTGTTCTTTTTTCCATTTCCAGGAGTGTATAATTAAGGTTACGGCCAAAACCGTTACTTACACCCTCTACTGTTATTATAACAATTTACCTATTTTCTTATACAAGATCCTTACCAAAAGAGCCTAAATCAAAGGCTGTATCACTGACCCCTGCACTTGGCTTAAAAATGCTAGTTATGTAAATGCCTGTGCATATTGCAAAGCGATGGATAGAGAAATATTTGCTGCACATCTCTTTTCGATGAGGCAATCTTCCACATAAATGACGAGTTTCACCAGCACGACAGTTGAATGTGGCGTGCAGAAAAGCCTTCGTGTGTAACTGACAGAAACTTATTTTTTTCTGTGGGATGTCAGCACAAATGTTGTACGGTCCGTTTTTCTTCATTGATGTGTTTCAATATTCAACATGTTCAGCATGCTTGAACAATGGCTAATGCCACAGCTTAATGTCGATTCCACTGATTACATCTTTCAGCAAGATGCAGCATCTCAACATTACATGCAGATTCGCACGTTCTTACATCAACTTCTTCCAAACCGTTGGATCGGTTGTACTGGACATGGTGACGCTGTTTTCTGCTCTTGGTCACCTGCGCCTTCGGACTTGGACACCCATTCATATTTTCGTGGGATTTTATGAAAGACGTTGTCTAAGTGCCTCCTTTACCAAACAAATTCCTTCAGGAAATCGACAATCAATTACGATATTTTTTCCCGGATTCTACACGTTTCTCTACTGTCAAAACAGAGACACAAGTGTTACCCAAAAGTGCAGAAAAGTCGATATTTAATATAATGGTACGAGAGGCAGGGATATATGTGAGATTATTTAGAATGTCTCGAGCGAAAATTACTTTGAGCATTCGTGAGGGTAACTGAAGGTACCTAGCGACTGAAAAATGCGCTTGTCATTCCCATTTTCAAGAAAGCTCATAGACGGATGCATATACACTATGTGGTCAAAAGTATCCGGACATCTGGCTGAAAATGACTTACAAGCTGGTGGCGCCCTCCATCGCTGAAATTCAATATGGTGTTGGCCCACCCTTAGCCTTGATGACAACTTCCACTCTCGCAGGCATACGTTCAATCAGGTGCTGGAAGGTTTCCTGAGGAATGGCAGCCCATTCTTTACGGAGTGCTGCACTGAGGAGAGGTATCGATGTCGGTCGGTGAGGCCTGGCACGAAGTCGGCGTTCCAAAACAGCCCAAAGGTGCTTTGTAGGATTCAGGTCAGGACTGTGCAGGCCAGTCCATAACTGGGATGTTATTGTCGCGTAGCAACTCCGTCACAGGCCGTGCATTATGAACAGGTGCTCGATCGTGCTGAAAGATGCAGTCGCCATCCCCGAATTGCTCTTCAACAGTGGGAAGCAAGAAGTGCTTAAAACATCAATGTAGGCCTGTGCTGTGATAATGCCACGCAAAACAAGGGGTCCAAGCCCCCTCCGTGAAAACCACGACCACACCATAACACCACCCCCTCCGAATTTTACTGTTGGCACTACACACGCTGGCAGATGACGTTCACCGGGGATTCGCCATACCCACATCCTGCCATCGGATCGCCACGTTGTGTACCGTGATTCGTGACTCCACACAACGTTTTACCACTGTTCCAATGTTTACGCTCCTTACACCAAGCGAGGCGTCGTTTGTCATTTACCGACGTGATGTGTGGCTTACGAGCAGCCGCTCGACCATGAAATCCAAATTTTCTCACCTCCCGCCTTACTGTCATAGTACTTGCAGTGGATCCTGACGCAATTTGGAATTCATGCGTGATGGTCTGGATAGATGTCTGCCGATTACACATTACGTCCCTCTTCAACTGTCGGCGGTCTCTACCAGTCAACGGAAGTGGTCGGCCTGTACGCTTTTGTGCTGTACGTCTCCCTTCACGTTTCCACTTCACTATCACATCGGAAACAGTGGAGCTAGGGATGTTTAGGAGTGTGGAAATCTCGCGTATAGATGTATGACACAAGTGACACCAATCGCTTCGAAGTCCGTGAGTTTCGCGGAGCGCCCCATTCTGCTCTCTCACGATGTCTAACGACTACTGAGCTCGCTAATGTGGAGTACCTGGTAGTAGGTGGCAGCACAATGCACCTAAATATGACAAACGTATGTTTTTGGGTGTGTACGGATAATTTTGATCACATAGTGTTATAGGTATGTGTTGCTTACGTCAATCTGTTTTAGAACTATAGAATATGTTTTATGCTCACGTATTGTAATGGGTTTGGTAAACGAAAATATTTTCTACAAAAATCAACATGGATTCGCTCTGTTCGTCCATGAGATCCAGAGCGTTGTAGACATCAGAGCCCTGGTGTTTCTTGACTTCAGGAAAGCATTTGATACAGTTTCGCACTGTCATTTAGCGAACAATATACCAGTTTACCGAGTACCGGACCAGATTTGAGACTGGATGCAGGATTTTCTTGCAGATACACAATCCAGTCAGATTGATACGACCACCGTCTATGTTCGATGTCAACGAGGAATAACCACTCACAGACGTCAGGTGCCTGCACTAGCAGTGGATGGTATACAAAGCGTGTCGAGGGACGCGGACTGCAGTGCAATCGCAGTCGTAATATGGAAACGGAGCGATTTATCTCACGTCTAAAAGAGCACGATCATTCTCTTTTGGGCCAAGGGTGGAAACATTTCTGGAACGGCTACGTTTGTAAGCTGTTCGCGTGCCGTCGTGGTTAAATTATACCGTGGATGGCAAAATGGCGGTATCCAAAACCGCCGCCGATGCAACTGTGGTACACCACGGGTCAAATGGTTCAAATGGCTCTGAGCACTATGGGACTTAACATCTGAGGTCATCAGTCCCCTAGAACTACTTACACCTAACTAAACTAAGGACATCACACACATCCATGCCCGAGGCACGGCGTGAAACCTCTGAAAACAAACACTCTGCTACATTCAAATGGTTCAAAGGGCTCTGAGCACTATGGTACTTAACTTCTGAGGTCATCAGTCCCCTAGAACTTAGAACTACTTAAACCTAACGAACCTAAGGACATCACACACATCCATGCCCGAGGCTGGATTCGAACCTGCGACCGTAGCGGTCGCGCGGTTCCAGATTGCAGCGCCTAGAACCACTCGGCCACTTCGGCCGGCCTGCTACATTCGTCGGAAGGGTCCAGGCCAGCGGATGGAGCTCTGTGGTCGTGGCATTTCCTGGGTGATCTCATCATTCGGGGAAGTACAATGAATCACCGCAGGCGTGTATCTATCCTCGGGGACCATGACAACCCCTACGTGCAGTTTGTTTTTCCTCGGAACGATGGCATTTACCAGCAGGACAGTGCAACGTATCGCCCCGCTCCTACTGTACGTGTGTCGTTCGAAGAGCACCAGAATGAGTTTACCGTATTCCCCTAACCACTAGACCCCCCATATTTTAAAACCAATCCAGAATATGTGGGGCAACGTCGATCGGACTGTTCGCGCCGTGGATCCTAAACCGAGAACTAGCGCTGGTTGCCATGGTACTGGACTCCGCATGGCTCTACATCCCTGTCGGCAGCTTGCAGAACCTCCTTAGCTGTCTTCCTGTACGTCTCGCAGCGCTGTGCGCTGCAAAATGTGGTTATTAAGTCTTTCGATACGTGCTCACATTAATGTCACTGGACAGTGTAGAACTTATCACGTCGCTCTTAAATCCACAGATGTAACGGTATTTCAGGGGTACCCAAATGAAACGTGATAGTACTATTACTGTTACACAATATATGTAAATGATGTAGTGGTAAATGTCAGAAGCTCCGTGCTGTTGTCTGTAAGAAGCTAGCAAAGCCAGAAGACTGCAGCGAATTGCAGCAAAACCTGCAGAAGATCTATGATTAGTGGGGCGACTGGCAGTTGGCCCTTAACGTAAATTTTAAGCAATTCGCATAACTGGACGATGAAATCCAATATTGTATGATTACACTACTGGCGATACATCACTGGAAACAATAACTACTATAAAATATTGGGTTGGCGTGTAAGTTCGCAGCGTTTTTCCATAAAATAAAATACAGCAGGTAGGTACAACAGATTTCACATAACATAGACTTCAGTCATCAATAACATATTCTCCTCCACTATTTACAAGTCTGGTAACGCTGGGATAAGTTTTGCATTTCGCGAATGTAGATATTACGTAGCACTGAGGCGAAGATCTCGTCGAGGCACGTTCGGAGCGCATTTTCATCCGGAAAAATAATTCCTCGAATGTTGACGTTAGAGAGCGGAAACGCTGAAAATCCGAGGGAGTAAGATCAGGTGAATGAAGTAGGTGCGGAATAACTTCCCAACTCAACTCCTGTACAGCCTTTTTTTTCGGTCTAGAAGAATGTGAGTGGGCGTTTTAGTGGTGGAGTAACATCACTTCATCCAGTCTTCCTGGTCGTTCTTGAATTGCGTCTGCAAGACGTCTCAGTTGTTGAAACTGAATGTCAGCAGAAATGGCTACACCTCGGGGAATCAAGTCGTAGTGCACCACACCGTCGCTATTCCAACAAATTCAAAACTTTTCTGTTGTGGATATGTGCAGGGGAGTTGCTGCTTTGTTTGGGCTCAGCCATTCCTTTCTTTTCCTTATTTTAGCATAAAGACCCCATTTCGCATCACCACTAACGATACTGGATAGGAATGGTCGGTGTTGTTCACGAGCGAATTGATGACGAGAAACCAGAGATGCACATGTGGTCATCCACTGATTTTTGTGATTTTGGCTTAGAGCATGCAGTATACATACGCCCGATTTTTAAACCTTCTGCATTCCAATGCAATGTGGCACGATGCTGAAATGATCACAGTCCATCTCATTTGCCATTTCTCGAGTACACTGACATGGATCATTGTGGATTGATGCGTTTAAACGATCTTCATCAGACGCCGAAAGTCTTCCTGAATCTTGAGAATCACTAATATCAAAACGGTCCTCCTTAAAACGAGAAAACCATTTCCTTGCCGTCTGCTGTCCAATGGCGTTATCCCCATACAAAGTGCAAATGTTTCTGGCTGCATCCGCTGCTGTCGCCCCTCTATTGAACTCAAACAGAAGAATACGTTGGATATGTTCCGATTTCTCCTCTTGGCACTCCATCTTCTAGTGCCCACAGCTCCAATCACTATCTCCAAATGACAAAATGTAAACTCAAATAGTGACAGTGAACTGCAAGTAAAAAATGAAAATCGCTAAATAAACCCATAGCAAGCGGAATACCAACATGCAAAACAGAAACGGCACCAACGTATGAACCAACCAGCCATCCGAAGCGATCTAAAGTCGAGTGACTACGTGAAACAAACTGTAAGAAAAGCAGATGCCAGATGAAGAATCTTAAGGGTATTTATTGTTTTACATAAAACTGGAATGAATGTGTAAAGAATAAGTAAAAATACATCGGTCAATTATATAGCTAGATTTGTCAACGTTTGGATCATAGTCGAGTTCTTAAGTGATATAGCTTAACTGTCACCGAATTTTGCACAAGTTTTGAAAGAGTTCTTTTTTTTTCATTTCAGAAACTTTGTACTTTCAATGTACTAGACTGAAGTGGTCGCAGAATGGAAAGATATTTTCTTCCTCGTCGTCGTGTTGTAGGTGGGCAAGAAACGTAGAGTTTTTGGCCAGCATGCTTAGCAGCTGCAGATCGACATCACTTTAAGTAGACAACAGTGGGAGTACAGTTCCTCCCTATACATTAGAGCAACGTTGTGTCCTTCCTGAAATGCTTGCATTCATTATTACAGATATTTTGCGTGATTCAGTTGAGAATGTATAGTTCTTGAGAAGACATTTAAAACGTCCTTGTATAAATTGACCAGACGACCCGATTTAACCGGGACAGTTTAGATTTTTTGAATCCACTCCCTTTATCCCTATCTGATTCTGCCAGGACTCCTAAATTTTCCGGTTTTTAGAAATCATATCAAATTCTGGGTCAGTCGAGGTTTCAACACGTAACTTTTTTTTTACATTTCTAGCACTGTAAAAGTAACTATACGTTATTTCAATATCGTACCCCAAATTTAACAATCCATGTTGTGTTTTTACACAGACAGGCATCAAATTTTCACGTAGTCGTATTGAAGGTCGAACAGGATGTGATATTTGCAGAGGTTGGAGCAGCACTTCGTTATTTAAGAACGAATATGATAGAAAAACGGAAAACCAGATTCATGCCACAAATTATAAGAAGTGTTTTCAGCAGACTTGAATCTAAATAAATATTATTATTTTCGCTGAAACCGTGTGCGAATTTTATGATAGGAGTGCACAATGCAGTACGCAGATGACGGATCATTTTAATGTCTCTCCAGACTACAAATCAGTTCTTTTTAACTTATGTTCCTACACTGGATGAGGTACAAAAATTCTACGAGTTTCTTGCAGATATGTTACCAAACTGCAAAATTAATGATAATGACTTGTTCCAAGAGTGTCTTAATGTGCAGCAGTTTGTCACACCTCAGAAAATAGAGAAATGGAATAAAGAAAGAACTTTCACTGATACGAGTTGGATACCAGTATTCCAGAACTTCACATCCAAACATATATCTTATGAAAATATGTCTAAGATTGTGCAAATTGAGTTATGTATTCCTGGTACAAATGCAGTAGTCGAGCGTGTCTTTTCTTTGAGGAATAAGGTGTCGATGTCTGAGAAAACTCAAATGAAAGTAGAGAATTTGAAAGCAATACTAATGGTGAGAGTTAATTTGGAATAAGTTGTTCGGAATTCTATGACTTCTTCTTAAACTTAAAGGGAGGGAAACATCTGCTGAATCAAAGTCATTCATCACAGAGGCATGGGGACATAAACAACTGAGTGTTAAAATCTATGTGTAGTTACCTAAGCAAATGTTGTGTCCCGTTTACTGACTTTTAAGATTAAAAGTGTGTTATAATTATACAGTAATTATGAATATACCTATGTTTTATGTTCTGTTTGTTATATAATCATTTGGTGTTACTATTATTTCGTTGTAAGCTTTAATAATCTATAACAATTACAGTGCATAATTGCATTCCGAGCAGTGAGCAGTAATAAAATTGGTCCCCGCTTCGACTTACCTTAGGGTGACCAGATTTGCAAAATCAGAATGTGGGACCTAAATTAGAAGTTGAAATGAATAGACATTCTGTGGGAACTTTTGTTAATACCATAACTATACTGTAGATTTTTGTTAAACTCCTTGGTTTATGCTACAACTACATAGATCATCGTAACATTTTCTTAAAATTCGCACTAAAAAACTATCAAAACACCTTGCATTATTAATAGAGTAAATATTTTATCGCTTTATTATTGTAACATGCAAGTACACAGTATATCGCTTTAATGTAACGATGCTTTTAGCTGGGTTAGAAAATGATTATAACATGAGTTACTTATTTTTAGACCTAAACTGTGCTAGAAGTTTCGCCGTGGTAGTGTTTGAAAAATCTTTGTCGTTATATTTTGTCCAAAAATGTGTGTGAGTTTGATATTTTCAAACGGAATTTTATAAAAATCAACACATGAAGTATCCTGAAAATGAATCTTAGCTGTAACCAATTCCTTAATGGCTTCTATATTAAACCTCTTCTTTTCATCAATCCATAGACTGTACAAGGTAGAACTAGCACAGACGCAGTAATGAGCTGCAAATGCTTCCAGCATGAAAGATAAGGAAGTTGAAAATGACAGACCTCGTTCGGTTTGGGTTTAATCAAAGAGTATAATTTCTTTATTCTTTGGGTATGACCAAATTTCCTCTTCATCTGGTTATGCCACACGTTACTTAGAAACACGCATATTTCAAAATATGCGGTACAGTTAATGAAAAACGGGACAATATATGTCCCATACGTACTTTGTCGGGACAACGGGATACTGAAGCTAAATAAGGGACCATCCCATAAAATACGAGACGTCAGGTCACCCTATCTTACCTTATAACGAAAAAGAAGTTTCGAGCTTAAAAAACTGTGGCAGCGTTCTCGACCTTTCGTGCATTTGCTAGGCACATCTAATATAAAACTTTACTATACACGAACACTGTGGTAACAGAATAGCCGCAGGCGAATTAGTTTGCGTGTCCGCGCTCACCGCCAACGGCGACTACGTAACACACGGTAAACGTTTAACGCTCGCTGTCACATCGTTACGCGGGCGACCTTTGTGAAATTGCTTCCGCTGCCGGCAGTACTATTCAGTGGCCACTGCATAAAAGCCCAACCAGGCCTTTGTCAGTCATTGT
This sequence comes from Schistocerca cancellata, assembly GCF_023864275.1. NCBI lineage: Eukaryota > Metazoa > Arthropoda > Insecta > Orthoptera > Acrididae > Schistocerca > Schistocerca cancellata. The sequence continues at coordinate 267,959,670 of NC_064627.1, forward strand.
TTGCAGTTTATCCTGAGGACATCTCCTCCGGCTGCCCGTGGCTGTTCGCTCACTAGCGGCACTGTGTGGGCTCTGTCCCACTTAACCGTGTCCGTGCTTGACGCTGTTGGTCGGATGCTGCTCCGATGCGCCGAGTTGCTGCGTGTGTTTCTCCAGGATGCTATGGAAAGTCCTGACGCACAAGGCAGGAATGAGGGTGTGTCGTCAGTCCGTCCATGCTTGTTATCTTCCTTGTATTGGACGTTTCAGGAGGAAAAGAACTAGCGCCAGAACGTCAGAGTGAACATTTCGAAAGGAAAAACAGCGTTCAAACAATTCTACATATACAGCTTTGTCGTAATCAATACCGGAAAAAAGGCACGGGTGAAAGTATACGATAATAGGTGTAAGAACGTTCTAGTAAACACGGATAGCCAGCTGAAACATTTGTGAGATAACTGCGGGTATGTGGTTACAATCCACCATTGTTGTCGTCTTCCGTCCGAACACTGGTTTGATACATCTCTCCATGCCGACAGCAAAGTCAAATCCGTGTCATCCAGCCTGTTGCCCCTGCATCTACTGACAATGCTATTGGCCTCCCCCCCTCCTCCCCTTCAGGACCCATACATAGGTAATTCTGGCCTCTCAACAGAGACCCCGCCGTTGTAGTTACATCTACGTTGTAGCTTTCTGTACCGATGAAGCACGCAAGTCACCCACCTCGGCGAAGTCCTCGGTTCAGGGGTGGTGGAAGTCACTGACTTCGGTTTGAAACAGTGTCCCAGTTAGAACAAATGTATTTGAAAAGTAAATGTTCCGATTAAGTTCTCATCTAATTGGGCCGTCCACCAAACCTAATTTTGATAATAAGCAGCCTGTATAGAAACACTAATATTATCATAGACACACTGCAGTTAAAAGAAGAGAACGGATTCTAGTAAATGAAGGACGCGGAAAAGAGTGCAGCTTATCACGCACTCATTTTAAAATGTGCACTCACAATATTTCAAAGAAATGAAAAATGTTTCTAGATCCAGGAATTCAATTATTAAACAGTGACTATTCAAACACTCGTCCATTTATCGACGATCAAATAATGATTATAGAGTATTAGACACACTTAAAGAAATCCATGCATCTTTTAAGTAATCTATTTAAATCTTATAATTTTAAAATCTCAACTAATAATTAATGCTTTTAGAGGTAATGATCTAGTCAGATCAGAGAGTGTGGTAGAAAACAACATTTTAGAACAAGTATCGAATTTTAAAAGTCTTGGCTGCGACGTAAATTTACAAGCATTCAGCAAAAAGTTAGAAAATTTCAAGCTCTTTTTGGCGCCACTGAAAGAACTTTTAAAAAGAAAGTAAGAAAAGAAACAAGTAATAAAAATTTTTAAAGTAGTGGTTTTACCCACATTGCTTTATGGCAGCGAAACCTGGGTGCCGACTTAAAGCCAACTGAATAAAATACAGCCGGCAGAAATAAGACTTTTAAGGAGTGTTTAAGGATGTTTGAGAGTGTATGGGATATGAAATGAAAATATTAGGAAAGAATTACATATTGAATCAGTACATAATCAAACATTAAATAATAGAAACGAACCAATCACTTACAGAGAGCGGAAAATACCAAACTTCCCATGGTAGTGTTGTGTAACATTTCTGGCTCTACAGCCATCATATTTAGCTACAAGAAGCTCTTCTTAGAGCAGTTTATAAGATAGCAGTAGTCAGATGAAGTAATGTAGTGTGAGGTACTTGTGACAGATGGTTTATTCTGTACGTGTGTGGTAAGGAAGACTGCCTAAATTGTGATCCTTCTTCGCAGTTGGCTGCTATGTTCGGAAGTAGCGCACATAACGCACCAAAAAGATAAACTTCTGTTATGAATATGAGGAAAAGAAAACAGTGAATTTACTTGCATTTCATATACAAGTATCTCTCAATAGCAGACTATCATTACATTATTTCAAAAGTGTTAATTACCAGAAGAATAATAAACAACTGCTAAAAGAAAAGGCAGACGAAGCACTTTGGAGATATTCTGGACGCGCGTAACTTGGATGGCGGGCGAGATGGTTCAGCTGTAAGGTCAAGCTGTTTCGGCAGTTTCGGAGGACAGACATGTTGAATGCCGCGGTCGATATCAGTTAAGACGTAATTAGAAATCTCTAGTTTGTAAACGTAGTAACTCCATTGGCGGTCTCAAAGAAGAGACATGTCTGCCGCGGTCGATACCGGTTTAGAACTTAATTAGCAATCTCTGGTTCTTTGGACACACAACTGAGAACTGGTTTGATAGTAATTATGCAAACATGCAGTTCACCATTTTGTCTATTCTCTGTGAAATTGTGAAGAATAGAAATTATTTGTGATTCGTAAAGTGGACTATAATTGTGCAGTTTCTCGTATTCTGTTAATAAGAAAAGCGACTGGCAAACCGTTTAAACAAACCTATTCAAAATTTAAATATTTTTACAATATCAGTTCCTCGCTAATAGTTTATTACAGCCTGAAGATAATGAATTCACGATCTACGAGCTTTTTTTTCTGCGCAGAGACAGCAACTATAGAGACTGCAGATTGATGAATATTATACAGAACTTATGCAATCTACTCAGGGTGGTGGAAGTAACTAGGCACCTTGCGTGTCCTGCAATCTTAGTACAGATGAGATCAGTGAAAAGTCATCTCCGGTAACGCAGAGGAGGTATGAAGGAGGAAATTTTCGAGGAAAGGGGTTTATTATACACAAATAAATCTCTCTCGCTGCCACTCTCTCTTTCACTTGCCGTAGTTGATTACGTGTCAAGGTAAAATAGAGATCGAGGACGACGGAGGACATGCAACAGACAACCAAGAAGTCGGAATAGGCAAGAATGCCTAATCCACGATGTTAAGAAGAAGAAGAAGAAGAATATCTGACGTAAATCCATATGCTGTTTCATGAGGTAACACATTACCATCTTTTCTCATTGAAACTGTTGTTAGGGTAACTAAGTGGGCGTTTCATCGGGGGACACATTCTAGCAAGAAAACTTGACAAGTTTTTCCAATATTTGGCGCCAAAGAAATTGTGATTTAGGTCCTCATCTCCACACTGGTCCAACAGAGGAGATGGTATGATCTTGATGTGATGGAAGTCTTTCAATCCAGCGTGACTGAATATCTTGTGGAATGCAGTGACTAAGAATCCACATCCACGACTGAGCCCTCTGTACCAAGGTCTTGTTAATATTATTGGTTTTACACTGAAGCGCCAAAGAAACTGGTATAGGCATGCGTATTCAAAGAGGCAGATATGTAAACAGGCAGAATACGGAGTTGCGGTCGGCAACACCTCCATAAGACAACAAGGGTCTGCGCAGTTGTTACATGGGTTACTGCTGCTATAATGGCAGGTTATTAAGATTTAAGTGAGTTTGCACGTGGTGTTATAGTCGGCGCACGAGCGATGGGACACAGCATCTGCGAGGTAACGATGAAGTGGGGATTTTCCCGTACGACCATTTCATAAGTGCACAGTGAACATCAAGAATCCGGTAAAACATAAAATCTCCGATATCGCTGCGGCCGGAAAAAGATCCTGCAAGAACGGGACCAACAACGACTGAAGAGAATTGTTAAACGTGACAGAAGTGCAACCCTTCCGCAAATTGCTGTAGATTTCAATGCTGGGCCATCAACATGTGTCAGCGTGCGAACTATTCAACGAAACATAATCGATATCGGCTTTCGGGGCCGAAGGCCCACTCGTGTGCTTTACATCTCGCCTGGGCCTGTCAACACCGACATTGGACTGTTGATGACTGGAAACATGTTGCCTGATCGGACGGGTCTCGTTTCAAATCGTATCGAGCGGATGTACATGTACGGGCATGGAGACAACCTCATGAATCGATGGACTCTGCATGTCAGCAGGGGACTTTTCAAGCTGGTGGAGGTTCTGTAATGGTGTGGGGTGTGTGCAGTTGGAGTGATATGGGACTCCTGATAAGTCTAGATACAACTCTGACAGGTGACATGTACAGAAGCACCCTGTCTGATCACCTGCATCCATTCATGTCCACTGCGCATTCCGACGAACTTGGGCAGTTCCAGCATGACAATGCGACACCCCACTCGTCCCGAATTGCTACAGTGTGGCTCCAGGAAAACTCTTCTGAGTTTAAACACTTCCGCTGGCCACCAAACCCCCGAGACATGAAGATTATTGAGCATATCTGGGATTCCTTGCGAAGTGCTGTTCAGAGGAAATGTCCACCCCTTGTAATCTTACTGATTTATGGACAGCACTGCAGGATTCAGGGTGTCAGTTCTCGCCAGCACTGCTTCAGACATTAGTAGAATCGGTGCCACGTCGTGCTGTGGACTTCTGCGGGTTCGCGTGGGCGCTACATGATATTAGGCAGGTATACCAGTTTCTTTGGCTCTTCAATGTATCATTCCGTAGTGTCATCCTCTTCTCGCCAGCGAGAATCTCCATTTTTTCCCCACTCTCTTCTGATGAGATGCTTTATTTTGTGGATAAAATCTCCCAGTGGCACTAATCGTGATTTTATTTTCCACTATAAATAGCTTTACTCGCGAGAGTGTCAGCTATTTCATTGCCTAGCTTGTTGATACGCGCATTTATCCAACAAATTGCGATTGATGTCCCTTTATAGTCAGCTGAAAATTATTGGTCGCTATCAAGTAGACTATTGAATGGTTCGACCATCCATTCCCCACGTTTTTTAGCATTGTGATTGCTGATTTAATATCAGACAGAATGGCAACTTGTTTCTTTAATAATAAGTGGGCATATTTTATAGTTTTTAATATGGATGTAAGCTAATATATTATTCCAGCTTGCGGATGCTTTACTAATAGCTCAGTGAACTCACTTCCATTTCTGCCTTTTGTGTCAAACAAGATGTTGCAGAATTCCTGCTCAAACACTAACATCAACTAGGCAGACAGATGCACATATATGAGGGTAACTTAAGAATAATCTCTCGCAACAGGTGGAGGATTGTTGTTAAACTGTGACATGACAATCACGTATTGCTATGCGGCATTGTTTAATTTTTCTGCTACTAGTTCGGGTTGTTTTAATAAGAGTACTGGGCATGTTTGCTTGGGAAGAAAGATTTGCGTTTTTCTCGATGGATAGGTTCGCTCCCACTGTGGTCTCCGTTCCTGTTTCTCAGCAGAAGTCAGTGAGTGAATCTCATTAGGAGGTAAGAACATCCCTGGGAAGTTGAGCAGTTTTGCAGACTGGGTCAATGGCCCGTCCCGTGATTTTGTACGGTAAAGCCAGAGTCTGTCCTCACGCAGGGCAGAGACTGCAGCCCTAGAGAATAACATTTTTGCCTTTTTTGTAGGAATACCAATAAACCGGAAACCGTGACGCCACCCAACCAGCTTGAGAGGGTCAGTTGCTTCGCCTCCAAAATTTTGGTGTATCCAACTAAATGAGTCTTCCCCACCACCTTGCATGGGGCACACAAGTTAACCAGTCGGTGGGACACTGCTCCACCCCAGTACTAACCTTTTGTTTGTTAATGTCCATTTTGCATGCCATTGGTGAGAAGTGTCTGCACCGTTCTCCTGTTTTTTGAGATAAGCGACATTCTCGATGTCACATTAGCAACAGCACTGAGCCGCCCCTCCCTGTTGAGTTTTTTTGGAAACTTCTTAGTTGGGGGCGGGGAACGAATTTTCTATTCCATTCGCCTCCCGGCCACCATGTGTTGCTGATTGGCGCATTCTAGCCGTTTTGGGGGAAATGTAGGAGTCACCATTGCGGTAGCAGCTCGCAACTTACTTGTTCTGCCACACAACTCGTGTTGCGTGCCTGATTATAATTTTTGGTCTCTTTTTATCTCTGAAACATTGAACTCGCGAGCTGTCCTGAGGAAATCTTGCTGCGTTTTCTCCTTTCAGTCTTCCATACAATTTGGTACCTGCACATAATTTTAGCGTCATTCTGTGTAATTTCAATTGATATTTTAGAGAACTTTGCTCTCTCTCAAGTTCCGTGAACTATATTCATCATAAAGTGAAAATAAAAAAATTGTTATATTCACGCTTGACTTAGATTTCTGGATTCGCTTATTGTCCTACACCTTTTCTATAGGCAGGTGATCCACAAACAACTGGATTCGCTTATTGTCCTACACCTTTTCTATAGGTAGGTGATCCACAAACAACAAATATAACTTGTTGTTCTCAGTGCAATGGTGTTTTCATTGTATACAGTAACCAAACACAACCAACGGATGTTCGAAGTTAAAGAGAGATCCCCACCAAGTTTCTAAACCAACATTGATTGGAGTAGCAAGTGACAGAAAGTTTTTGGACGGCATCCACACAATTCCGAAGACGGCAAGAGCTGACAAGTGCGAGAATTATCGCACAGTCAGCTTAACAGCTCATGCATCGAAGCTGCTTACAAGAATAATACACAGAAGAATGGAAAAGAAAATTGAGAATGCGCTAGGTGACGATCAGTTTGGCTGTAGGAAAAGCAAAGGGACGAGAGAGGCAATTCTGACGTTACGGCTAATAATGGAAGCAAGGCTAAAGAAAAATCAAGACACTTTCATAGGATTTGTCGACCTGGAAAAAGCGTTCGACAATATAAAATGGTGCAAGCTGTTCGAGATTCTGAAGAAAGTAGGGGTAAGCTACAGGGAGAGACGGGTCATATACAACATGTACAACAACCAAGAGTGGATAATAAGAGTGGACGATCAAGAACGAAGTGCCCGTATTAAGGATGCAAGACAAGGCTGTAGCCTTTCGCCCCTACTCTTCAAAATGTACATCGAGGAAGCAATGATGGAAATAAAAGAAAGGTTCAGGAGTGGAATTAAAATACAAGGTGAAAGGATATCAATGATACGATTCGCTGATGACATTGCTATCCTGAGTGATAGTGAAGAAGAATTAAATGATCTGCTGGACGGAATGAACAGTCTAATGAGTACACAGTATGGTTTGAGAGTAAATCGGAGAAAGACGAAGGTAATGAGAAGTAGTAGAAATGAGAACAGCGAGAAACTTAACATCAGGATTGATGGTCACGAAGTCAAAGAAGTTAAGGAATTCTGCTGCCTAGGCAGTAAAATAACCAATGATGGACGGAGCAAGGAGGACATCAAAAGCAGACTCGCTATGGAAAAAAGGTATTTCTGGCCAAGGGAAGTCTACTAATATTAAATACCGGCCTTAATTTGAGGAAGAAATTTCTGAGGATGTACGTCTGGAGTACAGCATTGTATGGTAGTGAAACATGGACTGTGGGAAAACCGGAACAGAAGAGAATCGAAGCATTTGAGATGTGGTGCTATAGACGAATGTTGAAAATTAGGTGGACTGATAAGGTAAGGAATGAGGAGGTTCTACGCAGAATCGGAGAGGAAACGAATATGAGGAAAACACTAATAAGGAGAAGGGACAAGATGATAGGACATCTGCTAAGACATGAGGGAATGACTTCCATGGTACTAGAGGGAGCTGTAGAGGGCAAAAACTGTAGAGGAAGACAGAGATTGGAATACGTCAAGCAAATAAGCACAGGAAAGGAATTCGTGGCGGGCCGCATCAAACCAGTCAGTAGACTGATGACCAAAAAAAAATCGAGGAATGTACCATCGGGAATGGGCCCAATTCATTGAGTATTTGCGGCCTAATGTGGAGAGGTAACTCGTTAGTACTGACTGACAGAGCATTTCTTGTGGTTGAAAAATAGTTCTAATACACGTTGTAATTTATCAAGCTTTTTTAGTATGTTATCAGAGGTTGATCCAAAGGACAGACTCACGTAGTCTAGATGCAGGTGAATGAGGGCGCTGCAAGATCTGATAATGCTCGTCTCATCGTCGCGGCCCAGCTAGTGTCTGTTAATACAAGGAGCACCTTATCAACTTGTTTTCCTTATCTGTCAACTACTTGCTCTATGAGTCTGGACCAATTGAGTTTGTAGTCAACGTAAAGATCTAAATATTTTCGTAGACTTTTCACGCGAATACGTAATGGTCCCAGCCTCAATGTTGTGATTCCGGAAGTTTATAACGATTAAAACTAAGCGCAGCGGATTTATTTGGAGAGGTTTCTAATCTACTGAGCTTCAGCCTTATGTTATCCAGCTTGCTGCATCCCTCTGACGAGGCTGAGATAGTCGTATAAACACAGGGCGTCAAAACAATGGAAAATCTTGTCTTCGTGGAGAATCAGTTTGTGCATGTCTCCTGTAAATATGCACTGATTAGCCAGAACATTATGACCACCGACCTACCATCTATATAGACACGTCCAAGCGATAGCAGCCTAACCTGGCGAGATATGACTGCTAGTCAGACACATTCACGATGCACGTCCGTGTTTAGAATGGGGAAGGCAAACGATCTATCCGAGTTTGACCGAGGGCAGATTCTGATGGCCAGGAGGCTTAGCACAAGCATTTCGAATACTGCACGACTTGACCGGGTGCTCGAGGAGTGCTGTGGTGAGTACCTTTAACACGTGGCGAAACCAAGGTGATACCACGACCGGACGCAGAGTGGTTGGGCGGCCACTCCTCGTTACAGGTGTCGGACGTCATAAGCTGGACAGACTGGTAAAACAGGACAGGCGGCGAACTGTGGCGGAACTAACATCAGATTTTAATGCTGGGCAGGTACAAGTGTGTCCGAACACACAGTTGACATCGGCAACTACAAATGAAATGGGTGCAGTGGCAGAGCGTTGCATGGTCTGATGAATCCCGATACCTTCTCTATCATGACGATGGGAGGGCGCGAATCCGTCGTCCCCCAGTGGAAACGTTCCTTGACACGTGTACTGCGACCGAGCGAGGTGGCGCAGTGGTTAGACACTGGACTCGCATTCGGGAGGACGACGGTTCAATCCCGCGTCCGGCCATCCTGATTTAGGTTTTTCGTGATTTCCCGAAATCGCTCCAGGCAAATGCCGGGATGGTTCCTTTCAAAGGGCACGGCCGACTTCCTTCCCCGTCCTTCCCTAATCCGATGAGACCGATGACCTCGCTGTCTGGTCTCCTTCCCCAAACAACCAACCAACTTGTACTGCGGGACGGAGACAAGCTGGCAGCGGCTCCATTGTGTTCTAGGGAGCATTCCGGTGGGTATCCATGGGTCCAGTGGAGCTCGTGCAAGGCACCATGACGGCCAAGGAGTATCGTACACTGGATGCAGACCACGTACACTCCCTCATGACGATCATGTTTGCCGGAGGCAGTGGTATTTACAACAAGAAAATGGGCCATATCACAAGGCCAGGAGTGTGATTGAGTAGTTCGGGGAATACAGTGGCGAGTTCTAGTTGATTTGATGCCCCCCCCCCCTCCAAGTCACCAGATCTGACCCGATTGAACAAATCTAGGATTTGATTGAACATGGCGTCGAAGCTCATCGCCCCCTCCCCATCCCCGTAACTTACGGGAATTATGTGACTTGCGTGCGCAGATGTGGCGTCGATGCCCTCCAGCGACCTACCAAGACCTCACTGGTTCCATGCCACGACGCGTCGTCGCAGCTGTTATCCTTGCCAAAGGTGGACATACCGGCTATAACGTATGTAGTCATAATGTTCTGGCTGATAGGTGTATCTAACAGTAATGGCGATAGTGTTAGTCCTTGTGGTAGGGTTTACTAGTTTCCTCAGGACCAATAGTTTTGCTGTTGCATTCAAGTTTGACTTTTGATTGAGAAATGGGAAACCCACTGCATAATGTTCCCTGATGTACGAAATGTAGATGGCGTTACTGCACCTGCTTTGTACGGTTAGGCTGAAATACTAAGTGTTTCCTTACCTAAGTATGTACAACATCTCATATCTGCTACACTTTTGTTACATACTGCCTTTGTGGAGTTGCAATTTTAGTGACTAGCAGTGTATTTTGACAGATGAACTACCAGACGAGGATAGTCGTATGAGTACTGTAGGGCACATTGTCTCTCCGACGCGTTTGATGTGTACCGTGGCTCTGAAGTACGTATTGTGTGTGCGGCTGACTGCTCTGAAGAACTGCTAGAAGCTGACGTCACCAGGTCGCGGCCTTAACGGTCACCAGTGAGTGTTCCGCAAGGGAGATTTCCATACCGGGGCGACAGCGTAATTAGCGCCAGTCTACCTGATACAGTTCGCCAAGTCCTCAAACACAGTTTGCTTTATTCATATACCGAGCGAGGTGGCGCAGTGGTTAGCACACTGGACTCGCATTCGGGAGGACGACGGTTCAATCCCGTCTCCAGCCATCCTGATTTAGGTTTTCCGTGATTTCCCTAAATCGTTTCAGGCGAATGCCGGGATGGTTCCTTTGAAAGGGCACGGCCGATTTCCTTCCCAATCCTTCCCTAACCAGAGCTTGCGCTCCGTCTCTAATGACCTCGTTGTCGACGGGACGTTAAACACTAACCACCACCACCACCACCACCTTTATTCATATACGATACTTGGCAAACAGCAGAAGCAGGTGGAGAGGTACATCCTGTCTTCCTAGACTTCTTGAAAGGCATTCGACGCTGTACGAACTTGTTTGATAATCAGTATACAGTCATATGGAGTATCTTCACAGTTGTGCGATTGGGTCGATTAATTTTTGACGTACTGGATCGATTACGTTATACAGCAAGGTGAATGTTTTTTAGTAACGAGGATGTCATTGGGTAAGCATGGAAGCGTAATAAGATCTCTTATGTTGTCATCATCTTCTTCTTCTTCTTCTTCTTCGGCGTTTCCCCTAGCAGTTGTCTTTTCGACCTACACAATCCTCTTTCGTTCCAGTCATCGGGTCATCGATTTCTGTCTTCCATTGTTTCCTGCATGCATTTTTCCCATCTTAACGCTGGCCTTTTTCTTCCGGACGACTCCTAGTTTTAAACCTTCCTTAGTGGCCTAAGGTTAGCCGTTCCCTGTACGTGCCCGTACCAGTAAAGCGCTCTCTTACCTAAAGGTTTTTATACGAACCACGTTATCTTCATTAGGCTTCATACCTCCTCATTTCATATTCTATCGTATTGTTTCTCATATACGAAGGGCGTTTGAAACGTCCGTGCAAAATTAAACTACTTACGTGTTTGGGGTAAACCTTTTTTATTTTTCGACATAGTCTCCTTTTAGACTTACACACTTCGTCCAACGCTGTTCTAATTTGTTGGTCCCTTCCGAATAATAGGAATTGTCCAAGTCTGCAAAATAGCTATTATTTGCTGCAATTACCTCCCCGTTTGAATAAAATCTTCGTCCCGCCAGTCATTTCTTCAAATTGGGGAACAAATAGTAGTCCGAGGGAGCCAAGTTTGGAGAATATGGGGGATGTGAAACGAGTTGGAATTCTATTTCCATTAATTTTGCGACCACAACTGCTGAGGTGTGTGCTGGTACATTCTAATAATGGAAAAGGGACTTTTTTGCGGTCCAATCGCTGGCGTTTTTCTTTCAGCTCGGTTTTCAAACGGTCCAATAACGATGAATAATATGCACCTGTAATAGTTTTACCCTTTTCCAGATAGTCGATGAGGATCATCCCTTGCGAATCCCAAAAGTCAGTCGTCATAACCTTTCCGGCCGAAGGAATGGTCTTCGCCTTTTTTGGTGCAGATTCTCCCTTGGTAACCTATTTTTTAGATTGTTGTTTGGTCTCAGGAGTATAGTAATGTATTCATGTTTCATCTACAGTGACGAAACGACGCTTACAGTCCTGATGATTCTTCCTGAACAGCTGCAAACCATCCTTGCAACACTTCACACGATTCCGTTTTTGGCCAAGCGTGAGCAATCGCGGAACCCATCTTGCGGACAGCTTTCTCATGTCCAAAAGTTTATGTAAAATACTATGTATCTGTTCATTCGAGTTGCCCGCAGCACTAGCAATCTCATGCACCTTAATTCTTCTGTCATCCATCACCATATCATGAATTTTATCAATGATTTCTGGAGTCGTAAGCTCCACAGGGCGTCCAGAACATTCAGCATCACTTGTGCTCATATGGCCACTCCGAAAATTTTGAAACCACTTATAAACTGTTCTAATCAAAGGTACAGTCACCGTAATGTTTATCAAGCTTCTCTTTAGTCTCCTGAGGCATTTTACCTTAAATAAAGTAATATTTAATCACCACACTCTTTTTCGTCCATTTTTTGACAATCACTCGACTTCCTTGATTCACACGAATGCCAAAAACAAAGAAATAGACCAATATGGCTGAAACTTGGTGTGCGTTCTTTCCAAAGATGCTACTAACTAAACATGACCTTGATAAGCGCCGGTGGTGCCATCTCTCGTACTTTGTACGGACTTTTCAAACGCCCCTCGTATACACGACATGTATTCGCAGTTGCGAGTATAGACAGCCATCAGCTGTATAATGGAATAATGACAGTGAAAATTTGTGCCGGACTGGAATCCTAACCCGGATTTCCCGCTTATAGCGAGCGATCGCCTTCCCATTTTTTTTTAAAATCTCATTTTGTACGTTATAGTTCGTTGCATTTGTTCGGGGCGGATGTCCCATGACACCCGCTGAAATTCATTGTTGATCCATTCACTCAGTTTGTTCATTACAGAGGGCAGTTACCCCCTGACCGAATAGGCTGAGCTACCGTGCCGGCCACCATTTGGCTCGGCCAGATCCAAATTTCCACACGTCGTCAGCCACCTAGCTACAACCTGTACTCTTACATCTATTATGTATACTCTCGTACAGGGGAGACATTTTACTTAAAATACGCTTGCCTTGTGTCGGCGGATAAATACGATAATGCAGTGCCAATGTTATTCCGTATTTCGATCCAATGTTCCTTCGGACATGCATGCTATGCATGGACTTTAGTGCTTTTGTTCTTTTGTAGAGTTTCTTCACAATACTTGGAGAAAGCTATAAGTTACGTAAAAGTTCTATTTACTGTATTTACGTGTTCGCTAATCATTTGTGTTGCAGTCCAGCTTGCTTACGACGACAGCTGCTGCACCGCTATGTAGCCCACCTCTCCTTACTACTGTGTGCGAAGTAATAAACAACACTCACGTTGATGTGAAGTTTATTGCTAATCTCTTTTCTGTACTGATCATCACTTTAAGATTTCTGTGGTTTACTGTCAGTCGTTAATCTGTGCTCGTTAGACTGTGCAATCCTCTCAAGTGGCCCTGCAATTCTTCCTCACTTACATGAAGAATAGCAATGTTATTACCTAATACTATCATCGATATCCTTTCAATCTGAATTTTAATGCTACTTCTGAACCTTTCTTTTATTTTCGTCATTGTTTCTTCGATCTATAGTTCGAACCATAATGAAGAAAGACTGTATCCCGGCCTTACAGCCTTTTTAATCCGAGTTCTTTTCGATTCTTAGTGTTCTCCATTGGTTGTTGTACATATTGTATACTATCCGTTTTCCCCTAGATCTTGTAGCTCTTTATACAGTAACATCAAACATCTTCCCCGATTTTAGGTTCAAAATGGTTCAAATGGCTCTGAGCACTATGCGACTTAACTGCTGAGGTCATCAGTCGCCTAGAACTTAGAACTAATTAAACCTAACTAACCTAAGGGCATCACACACATCCATGCCTGAGGCAGGATTCGAACCTGCGACCGTAGCGGTCACGCGGTTCCAAACTGAAGCGCTAGAACCGCAAGGCCACACCGGCCGGCCCGATTTTAGGTTCTCAAGCGCTTTTTTGTCTCAATGTGAAGGTGACTTGCTTCCATTACTAAGTGCAGTGTGGGAACTGCCTCTGTGGTGCTTTATCTTTCCTAAAGCCCAACTAATCCTCATTTACTATATCTTCAGTTTTATGTTTCATTCTTCTATATATTGTTCTTTTCAGCAATGTGGATCCAAATACGCAAAGTGGATAGTAACAGAAAAATCGTTAATACTGTCAGTGGCTTTCCTTCGTCATTTGCTGTACATTATCTTGCGAAGTATTCCGTGTGTTCTGAAATTCTCGTTGTAAACTTTCTGGACTTGTAGAGGGGAGTGAGTACACAATATTTTGAATAGGAATCCTTGTTCGGAAACACCATGGTACGACGCTACAGAGTGTCAAAGTTGTAGGCACCGGCGTCTGTAAATGTGTGTAGATAAAACATGATTCCGTGATGATGTTAGAAGCTTTCTAGGATGATGAAGAAGGAGGTACCAAAACAGGAAAAAAAAGTCAGCTAACATGGGCTCTGAGGAGCTATGAACACTTGTTCATCTTCGCTACTGTGAAACACATCATCTCTATTTTTCCTTGTTTTCGTCCGTACTGCTGCCAATGAAAGTTGGAGGTGGTGGGAGTGGAAAGGCTTGTATGGGCGCAAGACGGCAAGGTCTTCAGCGCCATCGAAAAAACAGGTTGAGACAGGTGTCAAAAAAATCCAGAACAGGAAGATAAAGCAGAACGTAAAACACAGATAACAAAGGTTGGAGCCGGCCGGAGTGGCCGAGCGGTTCTAGGCGCTTCAGTCTGGAACCGCGCTGCTGCTTCGGTCGCAGGTTCGAATCCTGCCTCGGGCATGGATGTGTGTGATGTCCTTAGGTTAGTTAGGTTTACGTAGTTCTAAGTTCTAGGGGACTGATGACCTCAGATGTTAAGTCCCATGGTGCTCAGAGCCATTTGAGCCATTTGAGCCATTTTTGAACAAAGGTTGGAAAACTATGGGGACAAAGCATTGCATCAGTAGTAAAACATGAGTTCCACAGGAAGAAAGTGGTAGAAGGAGCTAAAACAATAAAGCAGATCGAAGTGGCTGGCTGACCGCAAGGAAAAGGGGAGGAGCCAGCCACTAAGACCTCCAGCCTAAAAGTTTAGGTCAGGGTCCAGACACATCGCAGAACTTTAAAACCCTAGTTACACTCGTCTCGTCGGCCCGCGGGTTCAAGGTCAACATCGATATCGCGGCTTACCACCACCTACAGGTAAAATGTGCCTGCGGCTCTCGTTTTCGGTATAAACCGAACGTAATAGATCAGCGTGACTTGAGCAGACGTGCAGGATGCCTCGCAGACGGCGTGAACCGTCATTTCAGTGAGGTTGAAAGAGGGTGCATTATTGTCTTGAGAGATTGTGGTGCATCCAGCCGGGAAACTGCTGCTCTTGTGGGACGAAGTGTTTCGGCAGTGCAACGGGTGTGTGCAGAACGGTTCACGGAAGGCCGTAGGACACGACAAGGCGGGTCAGGTGCACCATCCAGACCACCTCCCGATAACATCGACACCTCATGCATATGCCATTGCAGGACAGATCTGCATCCTCCTTGACTCTGGCGCAGTTATCTAACTGTGTAACATATTGTACACAACCAGGGGTGACAATCCGGCGCCGTTTATCACAGCATGGGTTACGTGGGCGTCGTACACTTCTCCGCCTACCTTTAACGAATGTGTAGAAACATGACATATGGCAATGATGTACGGAACGACGGCACTGGGGATAGTAAGGGCATCAGATAGTGTTTCCGGGTGAATCCAGGTTCTGTTTGCAAATGATGGCTGTGTTCTGGTTCGCCACAAACAGGGGGAGCGGCATCACAGTGACTGCATTCGCACAAGACATACAGGGCCAGCTTAAGGTCTTATGGTGTAGGGTGCCATTGGGTACAACCACAAATCACAGTTTGTGCGTGTCCAGGGCAATGTGACCATTGTGACCTTCGTGAATGACATCCTGTGACCCGTAGCCATACTCTTTCTGCACAACACCCCAGACGCCGTATTTCAGCAAAACAATGCGCAACCACGTGTTGCTGAAAGAACAACTACCTTCTTGGTGTTACAGGATGTCAGCCTTTTGCCCTGGCTCGCCGGCCGGAGTGGCCGAGCGGTTATAAGCGCTACAGTCTGGAACCGCGCGGCCGCTACGGTCGCAGGTTCGAATCCTGCCTCGGGCATAGATGTGTGTGATGCCCTTAGCTTAGTTAGGTTTAAGTAGTTCTAAGTTCTAGGGGACTGATGACCTCAGCTGCTAAGTCCCATAGTGCTCAGAGCCATTCGAACCATTTTTTTGCCATGGCTCGCCAGATCACCAGACTTGTCGCCAATCGAAAATGTGTGGGATATGGAGAAACGAGAGGTGCAGCGCTGTGACCCAATGCCAGTCTACAGAGATGAACTTTGGAACCACGTGAATGCAGCATGGATGGCTATGTCACAGTATGCCATTCGCGCGCTATACGCGTCGATGCCATCAGGCATGGAACAAGTTATCAGCACCCATGGTGGACTCTGTGCCTACTAGGCAACAAGACACATGCTGAAGCGAGATGATTGAAACGTTAACCATTTCTGCAGAACGTAGTAATGTACACGTCCTGTGAATATGAAAGTCCTACCTCTAGTCGTTCGATGTGTTCTGTTCTTTTCTGAACAAGAATGTATGATTCTGTTGACAGATGACTACGTGAAACAACACAAAGTTCTTTGCAATCTTCAGAGAAAGAAACTGTGTTTCAAGTGCGCTCTTATGCGCATTCACACTGTCTTCTCGTTGTTGAAACTACTGCGAAATTTAAGATACCAGCTGTGGGCTACGATGGGCAACTGATCATACAGTTTTAATTATCACCCCGAAAAATTAAAGTTACATGATTTACTTTTTGTTTGCAGATAATATTTGAATTCCTAGTACATTCTGAAATCCGCGCGCCACCGTACCGTAGCATTCCGTTAGAGGAGCCCATCTAGTTTTATCAGTGGACTGTGTCATTTTGTTTTGGCTGCGGTAGCAGAGTGCTTTAGCGCAGATATTTCAATGTATAGGAGGTCTGTAAACCGTGGACCAGATATAAATTAATTACGTAACTTAATTTTTTTCGAGGTCATATTTAAAACTTCATAACTACCTTTTATAATTTCATTTCATGAATCTCATGATAAAAATATGTCTGTACCGCTTAAGTAATTTAAAAAATAGAACATTTGAGTTCAGAGATACGGTACGAAATGCCATACGTCACTGTAGCCACCTGATTCCGGCGTGGACACGCTGCTCGTGTTATTTTACAGTGCTAGCATAGATTCGTTCAAAGTCTTGTGATGACTGATTTAGAGAATAACTTCAAGCAGCACCTTTCCCTGGCGAAATATGATTGCACCAACACCATGCGAGTCTTAAGCAAATGTCCCAGAATTTTATGTTCGCATTATCCAGTGGCAATATCCCAGCTTATTTGCATTCAGCATGCATTTTCTTTCCGTCTTCTTGCCGTTAAGGGTTTTGAAACAATTTGTGGTTAGTAAAACAGACAGAAAAAATTATGTAGATGCATGCTAGGAAAAATCTTACCTGGCGCCATGTGGCACATTGGACCTAGAAATAAGAAACAAGACAGTCATTAGAATTTTGGTCCCTCCACCAGCAAAAAATTATTTCTGTGGCAAACATAAATTCGAGGAAAGAAGGCAATCGGAGAATCTGTTCCCGTCCTTCGTCTCAAACTTGAGTTGCAAGATATCAGCCAGTTTATTTTCCCGAAATTTATTGTAATGTTACAGTTTACCTAATACGAGTGACAGAGACGCATATTGATTAATGCCAAAAATAATCGTACGTTAAGTCTTTATTTGTCACACATGCAACGAAATCGAAATGAAGGACAGAGGGAGGTACTACTCTTGGATGGAGAAAGAAGTAACATCGCGTGTGCCGCAGGGAAGTGTGTTGAGACCCTTACTGTTCATGTTCTATATGACCTTACGGACAATATTAATAGTAACCTCAGACTTTTTGCAAATTATGCAGTTCCCTATAATGAAGTACTGTATGAATGAATCTACATAAATATTCAGCCAGGTCTTAAGATATCAAAGTGTGTAAAGACTGGCAATTTGTTTTAAATGTTCAGAAATATAAAACTGTGCACCTTCATAAAACGAAATAAAACGTAGTATCCCACGGCTATAGTTGTGGCAAACATAAATACGAGGAAAGAAGGCAATCGGTCAATCGGATCCAACCCTTCGTCTCAAAACTGCAGTGCAGAATATCAGCCGTTTTATTTTCCCGAAATTTCTCGTAAACTCACATCAGTTAGAACCGGCCAACTCATACAAATACCTGGACGTAACACTTCTAAGATGTATGAAATGAAATGATATGTACGGTCAGTCGTGGATAGAGATGGTGGTAGACTTCGCTTTATTGGTAGAATACTGGAGTAGTGCGACCAGTCTACAAAGGAGATTGCATATAAATCACTCGTGCGACCCATTCTAGAATACTGCTCAATGTGTGCCAAATAGGACTAACAGGGGATGTTGAAAGTATATAGAGAAGGGCAGCACGAATGGTCACAGATTTGGTTAAGTCGTGGGAGAGTGTCACAGAGGTGCTGAATAAACTGAATTGGAGACTCTTGAAGACAGACATAAACAATCCTGAGCAAGTCTACTAACGAAGTTTCAAGAGCCGGCTTTAAATGATGAGTCTAGGAATGTATTACGACCCCCTACTTATCGCTCACATACGGATCGTGTGGACAAGATCAGCCGGCCGAAGTGGCCGCGCGGTTCTGGCGCTGCAGTCTGGAACCGCGACACCGCTATGGTCGCAGGTTCGAATCCTGCCTCGGGCATGGATGTGTGTGATATCCTTAGGTTAGTTAGGTTTAACTAGTTCTAAGTTCTAGGGGACTAATGACCTCAGCAGTTGAGTCCCATAGTGCTCAGAGCCATTTGAATTTTGTAGTTGTACATGCAGATGTACGTGCACCAAACACCATATACTAATACTTCAGGGAATGAATCATCGATTTTCAATAGAGTGTGATATATTTTGAAATTCCTGGAAGATTTAAACTGTGTGCCGGACCAGGCTCGAACTGTGAACCTTCCCTTTTGTAGACAACGTTCTTGGGAACTTATCTATCCAGGCAACATCCACGACCGCTTTTCGCAGGCTCACGTCCGCCAGTACCTCTCTCCTAGTATCCAGATTTTACAGAAGTTTTTCCATACTTTACTGAACTAGCATTCCTAAAAATACGAGTATCGCGGAAAAATTACACTAGTGGCCATTAAAATTGCTACACCACGAAGATGACGTGCTACAGACGCGAAATTTAACCGACAGGAAGAAGATGCTGTGATATGCAAATGATTAGCTTTTCAGAGCATTCACACAAGGTTGGCGCCGGTGGCGATACCTACAACGTGCTGACATGAGGAAAGTTTCCAACGGATTTCTCATACACAAACAACAGTTGACTGGCGTTGCCTGGTGAAACGTTGTTGTGATGCCTAGTGTAAGGAGGAGAAATGCGTATCATCACGTTTCCGACTTTTATAAAGGTCGGATTGTAGCCCACCGCGATTTCGATTTATCGTATCGCGACATTGCTGCTCGCGTTGGTCCAGATCCAATGACTGTTAGCAGAATATGGAATCGGTGGTTTCAGGAGGGTAATACGGAACGCCGTGCTGGATCCCAACGGCCTAGTAACACTAGCAGTCGAGATGATAAGTATCTTATCCGCATGGCTGTAACGGATCGTGGAGCCACGTCTCGATCCCTGAGTCAACAGATGGGGACGTTTGCAAGACAACAACCATCTGCACGAACAGTTCGACGACGTTTGCAGCAGCATGGACTATCAGCTCGGAGACCATGGCTGCGGTTATCCTTGACGCTGCGTCACAGACAGGAGCGCCTGCGATGGTGTTCTCAACGACGAACCTGGGTGCACGAATGGCAAAACGTAATTTTTTCAGATGAATCCAGGTTCTGTTTACAGCGTCATGATGGTCGCATCCGTGTTTGGCGACATCGCGGTGAACGCATATTGGAAGCGTGTATTCGTCATCGCCATACTGGCGTGTCACCAGGCGTGATGGTATGGGGTGCCATTGGTTACACGTCTCGGTCACCTCTTGTTCGCATTGACAGCACTTTGAACAGTGGACGTTAAATTTCAGATGTGTTACGACCCGTGGCTCTACCCTTCATTCGATCCCTGTGAAACCCTACATTTCAGCAGGATAATACACGACCGCATGTTGCAGGTCCTGTACGGGCGTTTCTGGATACAGAAAATGTTCGACTGCTGCCCTGGCCCGCACATTCTCCACATCTCTCACCAATTGAAAACGTCTGGTCAATGGTGGCCGAGCAACTGGCTCGTCACAATACGCCAGTCACTACTCTTGATGAACTGTGGTATTGTGTTGAAGCTGCTTGGGCAGCTGTACCTGTACACGCCATCCAAGCTCTATTTGACTCAATGCCCAGGCGTATCAAGGCCGTTATTACGGCCAGAGGTGGTTGTTCAGGTTACTGATTTCTCAGGATCTATGCACCCAAATTGCGTGAAAATGTAATCACATGTCAGTTCTAGTATAATATATTTGTCCAATGAATACCCGTTTATCATCTGTATTTCTTCTTGGTGTAGCAATTTTAATGGCCAGTAGTGTAGAACGTATCCCATGACTTTTATCACCTGATTGTAAATCAGCATCACTTTTGAGAGTTGGCATATCTCAACATACGACCAAGTGGCCAGAAAATACAGTCTAGAAGTTGTTTTCGGAATGAATCTTTCTATTGCAGCAGAGTATACGCTGTTTTAAAACTTCCTGGTAGATTAAAACTGTGTGCTGGATGGGGACTCGAAGTCGATACATCCAGGGACACCGAGGAAACTTGAATTTGGCTGCGGAAGGAAGCATGGAGATCGGGGGAGTAGTAAAAATTGTGATGGAGACCAACACTTGGCTGTAGTAAACGGCAGCGTATGAATGTAGGTTCAGTAATTATGGAGAGATAAGGAGGCTTCAATGGAATAGACTATAGTGGAGAGCTACATCACACCAGTATTCGGATTGAGGCGTAGAATATCAACGTGCACCCTCCATCACATACCGTACTACTGGGGAATAGAAATGTAGATGTACGTGTAAATGAACTGATGGTGTACCATAATTTTTTTCCGCTCCCGGTATGCTGTTAACACCTCTTCTAAGGACTAACAAGCGCTGACGCCATTAGCCCGTCGCCGAGATTGAGGAAGGGTGTTCTGGTGCAAAGTGGTGACTGCTTCACTCCTGCCTGTGCGCGACCTTCACAGTGGAGCCAACTGCGCCGGCCGACGACCCCGGGAAGTCAGGTGGGCGCTCGGCTCTGTACGTGACGTAAGTGGGCAAGCGGCGGGCTGCGGTCCGCCGAGAAAGCAACTGCTGGCGACGGCTGGCGAATCGCAAGCGGCAACGAATACAGTTGGCCCTCACGAGGGAGAGGGAGTAACTCGCCGTCCCGCCAGCCTCATGACAGATCGTTACCATTTTGACAGGGGGCTACTTAGTCAAGACGTTCACCTCAACGTTTCCGGAACCGTTTAAGATTACGTAATTGTATTTTCACCCAGATAAATGGTAAGACGTGAAATGCATGTGTAAGAAGAGAGATAATAATTTGACAGTAATACATGAAATTTAGATTTTCGCGTATTTAATGTGAATCACGCTAAATAATGGTGTACTGGGTGGTTACAATTAACATGCAGCTGCTCAAGGAGGTCCAGTGTGGCTGTAATTATGGTATGCCAGCGAAACTTGATAGATATGCTAGTACGTTAATGCGGAACCGATTTACGATTGAAAAATACTAGTACCAGTTTTGGCCATCAGGTGGAAATCTGGCCACAGCATCTTGTCGACGTCTCCATTGCTCATATTGAACAAACTGTGTAAGCGGCGGTTAATAATAAAATCAACAGTACGCGTTACTCACTTGTTTGAACTTTTATGGGCCAGCCTGGGTGACCGAGCGGTTCTAGGCGCTTCAGTCTGGAACCGCACGACCGCTACGGTCACAAGTTCGAATCCTGCCTCGGGCATGGATGTGTGTGATGTCCTTAGGTTAGTTAGGTTTAAGTAGTTCTAAGTTCTAGGGGACTGATGACCTCAGAAGTTAAGTCCCATAGTGCTCAGAGCCATTTGAACCATTTTATTGAACTTTTATGCCCAAGTCCCTTTACTAATCTACTACTTCTATACATATTTCTTGCATTCACAGCGCTAGATTTGCACCTGGTTGCCAAAATAGAAACTATTTTTTTTTACATTGTAAATAGATTCTGCATTAACGCGTTAGAATATCTACGAAGTTTCGCTGTCATACGATAATACAGCCTACACTGGACCTCGGTGAGTAGTTGTAACTTAATTATAACCACCCGGTATATACAGGTTGTATCTTGTAACGTCTCTTAGCAAAACACATATGTGGTAAAAAAAAGGAGAAAAGAATAATTGAATTGGATGATTGTAATTGCGTGGACAACGATTGTGTGATCTTTATATAATAAAGTGAAAGCATTATGTGTCATGTTTTGTTCTTGTATATAATTATGTACTGATTTTTTTAAAGATAATATCTGTGTCGCCGAGTACTGAAACCGCCACAGACGATACTTATTAAATATCAAACAAAGATGAGAATATGTGACAAGTATAAACAGTAGTGACCGAACATTAATTTCTCTGTCGTCTTCTTGGAGTTACGTAAGTAGGAAGAGCCTGTGACGTTATATTGTACGCTTGCGTAGCATTATTTTGTCAAAATTGAGAGACGTACGTCATTACGTATCATTGTAAAGACATTTTCAGTTATTTAAATATTATTCGTGGTGCAGAGCTGCGCTACGAACGAACGAGCCGCTGCCGTGGCGCATTCAACCAGCATTAAAGGCCTGGCCAGACAGAATGCGGCCTGGCCGTCCGGCCTGTGGCCTTGAGCCGCAGCCGGCAGGCCGCACTGTTGAATCTCTCGTTACTGTATGGCGGCGGTCACACAGAGTGCGGCTCTGACGCACCGGCAATCGGCCTGCCGCACCGGCCGCCGCCGGGTTGTCACAGATTAAGGCCTGGCCAGACAGAAACCGGCCTGCCGCTGCGACGGACGGCGCAGCGGTGGACCGGACCCGTCAGCGGCCAGGGACGCCACACAGGCAACGGCCGGCCGCAGCGACTCTTGATGCGTCAGCTGTTACACTGGGGAAGGGGCCGAAACCCATTACGAAGCTTGCATGCGTAGCGCGACTGTCTTGCGTTAGACGATTTGGAATCTTCACGCGGGACACGTTATCATTGTGCGAATTCATTTTTTTTTAATTGCAGAAATGAGTAGCTTGCACTAGCGATACGAAATGGCACCAAGAAGAGGAGATGTTGGGTGCACGACATTGATAGCAAGAGAGAAAGCTTAGGAGAATACCATCGTCTGTGTATTGATCTAGAGTCTGACGAAGATAGGTTCTTCAAATATTTTCGTATTTCACGAGAATGTTTCGAGGAAATGCATCGCCTGATAAAAAGGTAGCACCGAGAAGTGCACAACGAACCGGAGAAAGCCAGTTGATACAAGGCACAGACAAGCCGTTTGTTTGAGGTAAGTTTTATCGTTTGTGGCCTCTTTGTGCTTGAAATAGAAGTCATATAAATTATTCCATTTCAGTTTTGCTGTATCATATGAAAGGTTCGGCGGAAGAAAGTGCTATCCCACAACGTAGTTACGAGTGGAGTGATAAATTTATTTGCAGTGTTTACGAATACAGCAAACGATAGTAACATCTAGTTCCGTATGTCCCGCTAGAGAGACCTTTCTACTTAATAAATTGTTTTCTTTCATTGTATTCATACCACTGTCATTGAATTTAAACATATCTTTGGTCGTTAACTTATCCATTCGTTCTATCGGCATAACAAATTTTAATCTTTTCCAGATACTTGACTACAGGCGACAGTCACCAGACCATAGCTTTTACTTTTCGGATAGGACGTTCAACAGTCTCAGATATTGTGAAATAAATGTGCCAGGCAATATGGACTGTTCTACAGCCCAAGTATTTACATACTTCTACAACAGAGATGTGGAAGAAATCTGAAGGAGGATTTCTAGAACTTTGGGGGTTTCCGAACTGCCTTGGAAGCATAGACGGAAAGCGTATCAGGTTAAAATGCCCGAAGGATAGTGGATCCCAGTTCTTCTGTTACGAACAGTTCTTTTAGCTAGTTCTCCTGGCGATCGTTGATCCATACTACGGAGTTTACAGTAGTTGATATTGGAAGTTATGGACGTCACAGCGACAACACTATTTCTGAGAATTCAGCTTACTATCATGAGTATATCGAGGGCAAAAGTATTCTACCTCCAAATCGCGTGTATCAGACAAAAAGTTGTATTCTCTCACCTCCTCTGTAAGTCTTTCTGTGTCTTTCTGTGTCCATGATGCATGCACTACGAGCTGCAAGACATAAAGCGCCTCACGCCGCTGCTTCCAGTGTGACAGCAGAGCGGTTGAATGCGCCAACAGAGGCAAGCAGCCGCTCCGGCTTGCGGCGAATCTGTAATCTGTGACAACCCGGCGGCGGCCGGTGCGGCAGGCCGTATGCCGGTGCGGCAAAGCCGCACTCTGTGTGACCGCCGCCATTCAGTAACGAGCGATTCAACAGTGCGGCCTGCCGGCTGCGGCTCAAGGCCACTGGCCGGACGGCCAGGCCGCATTCTGTCTGGCCAGGCCTTTACAGATTCGCCGCAAGCCGGAGCGGCTGCTTGCCTCTGTTGGGGCACTCAACCGCTCTGCTGTCACACTGGAAGCAGCGGTTTGAGGCGGTTTTTGTCTTGCAGCTCGTAGTGCATGCATCATGGACACACAAAGACTTACAGAGGAGGTGAGAGAATACAACTTTTTGTCTGATACACGCTATCCTGATTTGGAGGTAGAATACTTTTGCCCTCGATATACTCTTGATAGAAAGCTGAATTCTCGGAAATAGTGTTGTCACTGTGACGTCCATAACTTCCAATATCAACTACTGTAAACACCGTAGTATGGATCAACGATCGCCAGGAGAACTAGCTAAAAGAACTGTTTGTAACAGAAGAACTGGGATCCACTATCCTTCGGGCATTTTAACCTGATAGGGTTTCCGTCTGTGCTTCCAAGGCAGTCCGGAAACCCCCATAGTTCTAGAAATCCTCCTTCAGATTTCTTCCACATCTCTGTTGTAGGAGTATGTAAATACTTGGGCTGTAGAACAGTGCATATTGCCTGGCACACTTATTTCACAATATCTGAGACTGTTGAACGTCCTAACCGAAAAGAGAAAGCTATGGTCTGGTGACTGTCGCCTGTAGTCAAGTATCTGGAAAAGATTAAAATCTGTTATGCCGATAGAACGAATGGATAAGTTAACGACCAAAGATATGTTTGTTTAAATTCAATGACAATGGTATGAATACAATGAAACAAAACAATCTATTAAGTAGAAAGTTCCCTCTAGCGGGACATACGGAACTAGATGTTACTATCGTTTGCTGTATTCGTAAACACTGCAAATAAATTTATCACTCCACTCGTAACTACATTGTGGGATAGCACTTTCTTCCGCCGAACCTTTCATATGATACAGCAAAACTGAAATGGAATAATTTATGTGACTTCTGTTTGAATCACAGAGAGGCCACAAACGGTAAAACTTACCTCAAACAAATGGTTAGCCTGTGCCTCGTATCAAGGCTTTCTCCAGTTCGTTGTGCACTTCTCGGTGCTACCTTTTTATCAGGCGATGCATTTCCTCGAAACATTCTCGCGACACACGAAAATATTTGAAGAACCTATCTTCGTCAGACTCTTAGATCAATACACAGACGATGGTATTCTCCTAAGCTTTCTCTCTTGCTATTAATGTCGTGCACCCAACATCTCTTCTTGGTGCCATTTCGTATTGCTAGTGCGAGCTACTCATTTCTGCAATTAAAATAAATAAATAAACTCGCACAAAGATAACTCGTCCTGCGTGAGAATTCCAAACCGTCTAACGCCAAGACAATCGCGCTACGCATGCCAGCTTAACAATGGGGTTCGGCCCCTTCCACAGTGTAACACAGCTGACGCCTCAAGAGTCGCTGCGGCCGGCCGTTGCCTGTGTGGCGTCCCTGGCCGCTGACGGGCCCGGCCCTCCGCTGCGCCGTCCGTCGCAGCGGCAAGCCGGATTCTGTCTGGCCAGGCCTTAAATGAAACCAATCATACCGCAAAGAAGCGGACAGGCAATAGTAAACTGAAATTATTTCTTTCAGCTTTCGGAATTGCAGAGCAGCAGATTTTATTACGTGTTTTACAGGTTGACGCGGGCTGCGGATGATATATTATTAACAGTGCAAAAAGATAATTTACCTTCATAACATAAAAGAAATCTTGCTGTGCGTGGTTCTGGTCAGGCAAAAATTATAGCAAAAAACATCTTTTCTCTAGTAATAGTCTCATGTTCTCGTGTTAGTCGTGGTACTTATTGGTGTTTTCCTGTTAACAAAAATCCACTGCAAAATTTTGATGTTGAACAAACATTGCGTACTGTAACATCAGTATTGATAACGAAATAATTTTCAGTAACCTTTTCAATAACTGTAAAGTAAGGAAGATATGTTGATCTTTTTGGCGAGTTATAGTAACGAAAAATGTTCCTTTAATAGAAAGCCAGATCCAGAACAATAAGAACGTAATATAATTTGTTTTGTTGAAAATTAATGATCCAAAGAAAGTCACAGCACAGTATCCCTAAAAAGTATTTCGGGGCTCTTTTCGTAGCAACATATTTTATTTCATATATTAGTTGTTACGCGAGCAATAACGAAGCAAATAGAGCCAGCGAAAATCTGTAACTACCATGCTTATGAGAAACCATTGTTAAGAACGCCATGGCTTGTTCCTTCCTCTACACAGATGTTTGGAGTATGTAATGCTACAAGCTTACATTTTTTTTTGCTGTGATAGAAGTGCAAGTAGCCTGTTTGTATGTTGGTAGCGCTATGGACTGTATTAATATCGCTGACAGCGCTCTGCGCCCTCGGCAAGAGATTCTGTGGTTGGACAGACTAGCAATTAGCGAATGGGTACAGAACTGTTTGGATGTGATTTTCTTAGTGCAGACTCTGTGTTGGTAGGACACACAATGTAAAGTGAGATGAAATAATGTGTTTATAAGAAAACATGCAAGGAAATGTATGATGATGGATGTTATTGATAATGTTTGGTAGTGGAATTATTGACAACTATATAATTTTTGGAACAGGATATCACATGAATAAGGTTAAATTTTTTAAATACACTGTTTGCTCTTCAACAAAATCTTTCTTTGACTAATCATATGTCTCCTAGTAGTTGGAGTCTATAGCAGTTAGAATCTTTTTATTTAGCTGGTTGTTGTTGCTACTTGCTGTAATTGCTGTAGTTCGTATTATGAAGATTTTATGTGAGGTAAGTGACTTATAAAAAAAGAGTGGGGTTTCCACTCTCGGGATTCGTGATTTAAATGAGTTTAGCCAATTAACAGAGTAGGAGGTAGTTTCATGTTTCTTTAATTTCACATTTTTTTAGATTTGTATTATTGTTAGGATTTCTTGCAATTCAGGGCCATTCTTTTGTGTTAATTATTGGAAGTCATGTTGTCAATGTATAGCAGTCACATTTCGTTGGGCTTGTATGTTGTGGATAATAAATGAATAGGTTACGTTCGAGGTGTCTTTGTCAGGGAAAATTCTGTAGGTCAGTGTTTAATTTAAAAAAATAGTTAAAGAGTTAGTTTCACAAGTAACAGACGCATGTGAATTATTATATTTGTATATTTTTTATTTTATTTCTTGTTCTTAACGCTGCTGTAACTTTTTGTATTATGTTTAGCATTAGGTAGGTTGAAAATGCCCAATGAGGTGAAATTAGGTAATCGCTAAAACATGAAATAAAGTGATTATTTAAAAATAAAACAGCCTACATAGGTCAATGACTTCCGTCAAGAAATCAGTATCTTATTTTTAGATGATTGCATTATAACCGATACATCAAGTAGTTAACCATCTCCACAAGATTTTTTTACTATATCCAAGGAAAGACCAGGTGGCGCAGTGGTGAGCACCCTGGACAGCCATTCCGGAGGCCGACGATTCAAATCCGCATTCGGCCATCCTGATTTATGTTTTCAGTGATTTCCTTAAAATTGGTCCCTTTGGAAGGGCAAGGCCGATTTCCTTCCCCATCCTTTAACCGACTCGAGCTTGGCTTCGTCTCTAATGATATGAGTGTCGACGGAACGTTAAACGCTAATCTTCCTTCTCCCTTACAGCCAAAGAGCGCTACATCCTAGATGGACGACAAGAAGGAAAAAAGTTCTACGTTCGTTACGACGACCAGAACCCAATAGCCTAGTGCGTTATCCAAACAGCGATTCTAGGTGCAATGTGTTCGCCAGGGAAAGTCCACAGTTGCGTCAGAACTGAATACGGACAATAATTGATAGATTTATGGTCAACAAATGAGATAGCGAGCAAGTGTGCCTCTCAAACGGCCAGACAACAATTCTGCATATTCAAAGCACAGGAGACCTACAAAAGAGATATATCACTGACATTATCTCATACAGATCTGCTAATGTGATGTAAAAAACGTACAAACTAAAGCATCCAATTTATTTTTATGGAAACCACAACAGACACAGAAAGTAAAATAAAACAGTTAAATAGAGCAAGATTTTAGCTACATACTGTAATTATTCCACATAGCCACCACCAATCATTATGCACTTTTCCAGATGCGAACAAAACCTTGCGCACCGCCTTCGTAAAAACCTGAATCAGCTATTGTTTTACAGCATTGACGACAGGTTCCGAGTATCGAAAATATTGGTCACGTAATCCATCTTTCATAGGCCCAGAAAGATTGGAGTCTGAAGGTGGTAAATTAAGTACGATGAATGTGGTGGTACAGTGTAACCAACTTTGGAAAAGAGTTCCACGGCTGAAAAACTGTTTTTGGTCTTGGCGTCATCGTGTTAGAGAGTACGAGCTTTTTTTTTGGTTTGTCTCTGGAAATTCAGACATTCAGCTGAATCCTAATCGTGCTGTAGGTTTCCGAACTGACGGCTGCTTTATGCTCCAGTACATTCGAAAGAACCACGCCCTGCATATCCCATAAGATTGCACACATAACTTTACTTGCAGAAGGTTGTGTCTTGAACTTCTTCTCTTTTTGAGAAACAGCTTGACACCACTCCATGAACAGTATTTTGGGCTCCGACTCGTAGTGGAGACACCCTGTCTCATCCTAGCGATGAAGGTGTGGCCGTGCGGTTCTGGGCGCTACAGTCTGGAACCGAGCGACCGCTACGGTCGCAGGTTCGAATCCTGCCTCGGGCATGGATGTGTGTGATGTCCTTAGGTTAGTTAGGTTTAATTAGTTCTAAGTTCAAGGCGACTGATGACGTCAGAAGTTAAGTCGCATAGTGCTCAGAGCCATTTGAACCATTTTATAAACATAGGTCCGAAAATGACAGCAGAGATTTTCCGAAACGAGTAATCTACACGAATAAATGATTTTAGCGATCTTGGCAGCTGGAAATTTATTCAGCGTTCACACTGGCGATGTCAAAATTGTGTATTAATATAAAAGATTACAAAAATCTGATTACCGTGCGGTCTCCTTGTGAGCCCTCCTGACTGGCACAATCTGTTGTTACTGCTTCTCTGCTGACAACACACTATTATCCGCCTTTCTGTAAACTCATGACATCTAGTGGTTAGCTGTATTACATTCGATGTCCGGGTACGTTTGATCAGAAAGTGTAGTAACACTATTGTACGACACCGCAGTACGGAAAAAAGTCGTCTCACGTTGCAAAGAGTTTACTGATTTTGTTTGTAACAGGACGAGGAAGGAGTGGCGAGCGCGCGAGTAGGCGACACGGAGGCCCTGGCAGTGGCCGGCGCCGCAGGAAGGCGAGGTGCGCGCCGCTTCCTGGCCCTAACTGCCTCAATCACCGGCAATTGTCCCCAGGCAGAGGTGATTCACCCGGCAGCGCCCTGCCCAACGTGGTTGACGTGCCACGCACGCTGTTTACCCCGCAGGCAGAGAATTCCGGGTAACGGCTGCGTCAAGGAGTCACGTGTCTGTCGTAGCGTCTACGATTGGAGTTGAACCATAGAATTGAAGACAAATAGTGTACAGGCAGACTGCGACGTTTTCCTCACTCTCGTGGACCATAGCTTCTCCACCTACACTGAAGAGCCAAAGAAACTGCCTATTATCATCTACGGCCCCCGTGAGCACGCAGAAGTGCCGCAGCGCGACGTGGCATGGACTCGACTAATGTCTGAAGCAGCGCTGGAGGGAATTACCACCATGAATCCCGCAGGGCTGTCCATAAATCCGTTCGAGTACGAGGGGTGGAGATCCCTTCTGAACAGCACGTTGCAAGCCATCCCAGACATGCTTAACAATGTTCATGTCTGGGGAGCTTGTTGGCCAGCGGAAGTGTTTAAACTCAGAAGAGTGTTCTTGGAGCCATTCTGTAGATATTCTGGACGTGTAGGTTGCTTTTCACATCCGTTAACCGTCCCCCTCAAGGCTCCTCTAGCCTCTCCTCACCCCCTCCCTTTTTCACACTGAACACCTCCGCATATCTTACACTGATTACAAACTAGATTCCAATAACCCCATAGTTTCCCCTCCGATCACCGACCCTGGCATGCTACCGCGCCTGTGACAACACATACCACTGTCCCTGTGACTACATATATTATATATCCTATCCCAACGCAACTTAAACCGACTCCCTCTCACAGACAATGCAGTTCGTCCCGATATTTATCCGTCCTACCAACTATATCTCTTCTCCACCTATCCCACTCCACGTCAGGGCTCCTCCTCCCTCTCCGTTCTCTTCTCTCGGTAGTACGGTACAGTAGAATCCGTCTCACCTTCTGTCTTCCCACTGTCCACCCCAGACATATACTTTCGTCTTCATAGATACCAACCAACAGACCCATATACTTCTACCAAACCCCTCAAGCCTAAAGAGCACATTTTCCCCTACGTGCATTTTTTTTTTTCCTGTGCAGGTCATTCTGCTTTTTTTTTTGAAAGTGTACTGTCCTTTTAAGAACGCCATCTCTAAGAAAGGCATGGTGTTTCAACTGGTTCAAATATATTTATATTTGTTTTTTAATATTTCGATTTTAATGTAATCAACAATGAAAATCAACAGTTTTAATGTTATGTAAATGTCCACAAAATTCACCCTTTTATAAATTTTAAAAACACCTATAAAATATTCACCTTTTGATTGTATAGGATGTCCATAAATTATAACACTTTAATAATTTTAAAACTATACGAAATATAACGGATGGTTCACAGAATGCGATAAGATAATTCATATTTTTATACCTTCCAGGTGACGCAGTTTTGCCGCAACGTTGTACTTGGAAACCTGATAAAATGTGCGCACCACAGGAAAAAAGCTCAGTGTGTGGCTCAGTTCACACAGGCGACGCCCGATACCCAAGTGCAACGAAACTTTCGAACACGATGTGGAAGGCAACCACTGTCCCGAACAACTGTTCGGGCTTGGCATGCGTCATTTATGGAAACCGGTAGTGTTCTCCACAAAAACATGCCTGGTCGCTCTTCTGTTTCAAAGGATAACATGAGTAAGGTACGATAGCCGTTTGCAAGGAGTCCGACAAAGTCGGTGCGTACGGGACCAAAGAGTTGGAAATGAGACGATCAACAGTGCACACTGTCTTGCGTTAGAGGTTACGGCTATGTCCCTGCAAGCTGCAGCTGCTGCAGGCATTAAAGCCTACGGACAAACGTAAGCGCGAACAGCCTGCAGCGGATATGCTAGACAAGACTGATGCGACCAGTGACTTTTTGGAAAAGATTTGTTTCCCCGATGAGGCAACGTTTCTTGTATCCGACAAACTGAACCGTCATTACGTTTGTATATGAGGTTCACAGTATCATCATGTTACACATGAAACAGAAACAGTCCCATGGCCAATGTTAGGTGCGGAGTGATGAGCATTTGCATCATTGGCCCTTTCTTTTTCATCGAGCCTGCCGTCAACGGTGGTGGTTACATGGATATGTCACAAGAGTTTGCTGTGCCACAATTGGAACAGTGGCAACCCCACGTCATATTGCAGCAGGGTGGGGCACCACCTCACTGGTCCGTAAACGTCCGTCAGTTTCTAGATGAAAGGATTCCGGATAGGTGGATGGGACGATATGGTCGAATTCCATGGTCGCAACGATCGTTACATGTAAAACGATCTCCTCCCCTCACACCACTAGCGTTCTTCCCGTGGGTTTTTTAAAGCATCTGGTGTACAGAGCCAAGATCATAGACGTACAGGACTTGAACATATCACCATGGAGATCTTGAATAGTAAACGGATAGAAATGGAATGGTTCAAATGCCTCGGAGCACTATGGGACTTAAAATCTGAGGTCAGCAGTCCCCTAGAACTTAGAACCACTTAAAGCCACCCGGTGTGGCCGTGCGGTTCTAGGCGCTTCAGTCTGGAACCGCGTGACCGCTACGGTCGCAGGTTCGAATCCTGCCTCGGGTATGGATGTGTGTGATGTCCTTAGGTTAGTTAGGTTAAAGTAGTTCTAAGTTCTAGGGGACTGATGACCACAGATGTTAAGTCCCATAGTGCTCAGAGCCATTTGAACCATTTGAACCTAACTAACCTAAGGACATGACATACATCCATGGCCAGGGCAGGATTCGAACCTGCGACGGTAGCGGTCGGGCGGTTCCAGACTGAAGCGCCTAGAACCGCTCGGCCACACCGGCCGGCGAATTGTAATGGAATTCCGACTAGAAATTACCCGTGCCACTAAGGATGCACACATTGATATGTATGAATGCATAAAAAATCTTTATGGGTTATCTTAGCACTTATTGAAAACCATTTGTTAGTATCCAGTAAAGTTTTAAAGGTACTTAAGTCTTAAGCTGTAACGATAATTTATGGACACCCTGTATTTGTATCGTCTTTATTTATGTTTTATAGCTTTTCGCTGAAGAGCGGAATGTTGTACCACTGGCAGCTTCCTCACCACCCCCTAACAATAAAAGAAACTGCGGTTTTCCGGCGCGCTGCAGACGTGCTGCGCGATATTTTGCCGCGCGGCAATTTTGCAGCTCATTGGTTTTCTTAGTGTCGCCCTCATTTGCGGCTAATTTGTCGCGACACGAAAAAAGCGGGTTCGCGCTGCGCCACTTTCGCCGTGACGCGCTTAGACGGCAATTGACGGCAAGTGATTTTGTGCCACATCTGTTGTTTTTAACATTTATGTTGCTAGTGTCCTTAAAAATACGAACTCCGATAGTTATCCAGGAATTAAATTACATGAAAACGCTAATCTAAATGCATTAATGTTTGCAGATGATGAAGTAATAGTACACAAAAGTAAAGACCACCTACAATTAGCAGTGCATCTGGTAACCAAACATATAAAAAACAGTCTTAAAATGCTCTTGCGTAAGATGAAAGTGATGGTAGCTGACAAAGAAGTAACTGTACAGGTGTCACATTTTAAGTAACTTGGCAGCGACACGAATTATAATTATTATAATGATGTACTTGATGATAAGCAGCACCAATTTCAAGCAATTTTGCGATGCACTGACCACGTGACTACAAGGTCCGTAAAGATCGAAGAACCACATGTTATACAATTATGGCGGTACCATTATTATTGTATTGAAGCGGTAGTTGAACAAATAAAGTGAGCGATGACAGCAACATCCAAGTAGCAGAGACGAGATTTTTGAGGAGAATTGAAGGTTGCAGAAGAAGACGTTTAATTAAAAATGAAAACATTCGCAATTATTCAATGTATATGATGTTAATGAGAGAACAGCGGAATACAGTGATAGGTGTAAACAACATGTACTATCATGAAAATCGTGAGCTACAAGCCGGGGGAACGAGTAAGCAAATGTGGACATAAATTATGTGAGTACGGAACAGGCAGATTTCTAATGCGTCTTACGCAACACGATGACGGCGCGCTAGTCCATCCTGAAGACGAACATCTTGTGAGAAAATAAAAATTTGAGACAAATTGGGATTGAAACAAGGATTTCGTGAACGGCTAAGCCGGACCATCCAAGGACATTCCAGGGCCGAACTTAAAGGGTACGACGGTGGGCGTAATGAAATGAATGGAATTAATAGGGATCGCTTTTCAATATCTTCTTGTGGTCAGCTACTCTGACTTTGTGGTTACCATATTTACCGTTTACATCAACGGATTGTCTACCCTTCGTCGATAACTTGTTTTTTAAACTCTAAAAGTAGCTTTGACAATGAAACATCATCCAAGTAGGCTGTATTATGTTGAAAATGATCAATTGCACAGATAATAAAAAGAATACAGCCTATTTGGACCATGTCTTCATTCTCGAAGCACGAAGAAGCTGTTGACCCTCGTATAAACTGAATTTTAAAAATTTAGAAGTAGCCTTTAGGTTCGTGGTCATTGTGTCTTATCGACAGATTTATCATGCGCAATCCATTACTAATGCATTGCTATCTTTTTACACCACACACTGATAATCCTGCTGTTAGCAATCACAGGCGGATATTGTGCTCAAACATTAGATATGTCTGACCAAATAACTGCAAAAGTATTCCTCGTCATGCTACGACTAGTCAGCAACTGTTGATTAACTGTATGCTACGAACTACGTCCACTTGGATAGGGCTATTACGTCGTTAATGTTGACGGCCAAGGTCAGATTCCAACGAAAAATAATTCTTGCAGTCGTTTGAGGCTGTGACTGTACAGTGTTAATATGAACTCTACAGACGAAAATATAATGTCTTTCAGGGACGATAACTGAGTGATATTCGTCGGTACGTTACTGAGTAATTGTTTTTCCACGGAATAATTGCATTTCTAGAGAAACTGAATAACTTGGCCTAAAATACACATTGAGCACTATCTTCCACACTTCATAGAAAATGGGATAGCTTGAATCATTTCAACACGACGCGGAGCCGCCATACTTAACATATCACGTTGATGTACAGTTTCAACAAGGCTGAACTTCATGCTAGGTCAGGTGCTTGCGCGTGTGTATGTGTGTGTGTATGTGTGCGCGCGCGCCTGCCTGCGTGTGTGTGTGTGTACCGTATCATTTATTTTTTTATTTCCCTTCACACTTACCTAATATCAGCTTCAGCTACCCTACCCCCCACCCCCTGCCTCACTCTCCGGTGCGCCAAAAATCTGTCTTTTCGTTTAGTTTCATGGTTCCACGGGTCATGTGACTATTATATTACGTTTCTTTATGGGATCATGTTATATTTCTTATGTCAATCAGACAAGTACATCTGTGTCAGTATATCTGCTGTTCATGCCACTTGTAATTTTGAAAGCGGAGGAAGAAGATGACAAATCCAGACAGGAGAACACACGCGTTTCTGTCGTTGAAGGGCTTTGTTTACTTCGGTGAAGTATGAACGCCATTTTGTTATCAGAACAATATTACGCATCAAGAATTGCATCATCAAACGCAATTAAACGAAAGAGAGTTCTTTATAAATCTAGTGGAATCGATTGAGGCAGGTGTAATAGAATTATGGACACACGATGAGTAAAGAAGTGTACGCAGAAACTATCCCAATTATTCGTTGTCCTGTTACGGTTGCCATATGTCACAGTTGTCTTCTTAACTATTTACGTACGTTCTTTCACGCAGATACTCTGTCGACTAATCCCGACGCGGGAACTCTGTAAGATCAGTATTTAAAATACACTCATACATGTAGCCAATCCGACTGGTTTTATTAAGAACTCACCATTGCTTGTTGCGACCAGTTGTATAATTAATATGTGATCGTTATTAATTCAGAATAAATAAGCAGAAGTTTACGAAAGTGGAGACAATACACATTTTATCCCTACGAAAAAAGAAAAAGAAAACGCTATTCTTTCCACATACAATCCTATTAATCCCATTTCGAGGTGCGTAAATAAAGTGGTAGTAAAAGTTGTTGAAGGTGTTCCTGGAAAAGACGGAACAACCAGTAAGAATCCGGAAAAGCTGGAAGAGGGCGAACCGTAATGCTGGATATGATATATTTATGGTAATGTTAGAACCTTTGGAAGTTGAAGTACTATTTTAGCAATATTTAAGATATTATTAATATTAAGATATTATTAACACTAGTTCCCGTCAGATCGCCGAAGTTAAGCGGTGTCGGGTTTGGCTCGTTCAAATGGTTCAAATGGCTGTGAGCACTATGGGACTTAACATCTGAGGTCATCAGTCCCCTAGACTTATAACTACTTAAAGCTAACTAACCTAAGGACATCACACAAATCCATGCCCGAGGCAAGATTCGAACCTGCGACCGTAGCGGTCGCGCGGCTCCAGACTGAAGCGCCTAGAACCGCTCGGCCACAGCGGCCGGCCGTTTGGCTAGTACTTGGTTGGGTGACCGTACGAGTCTGCCGAGCGCTGTTGGCAAGCGGGGTGCACTCAGCTCCTGTGGGGCCACTTCAGGAGCTACTTGATTGAGAAGTACCGACTCCGATCACGAATACTGACAAAGGCCGGGAGAGCTGTGTGCTTACTTCACGCCCCCTCCATATCCGCGTCCAATCACACCTATTGTTTAGGGTGACACGGCGGTCGGTCGCTACCGTTAGGCCTTTCGAGGCCTGTCCGGACGAAGAAGAGGACCGATAAGAGTTAATAGTAGTAGTGTAGTACCTGTTGTTGTAGTTATATACGATGTAGCTCCCCACGTTTGTCTAACCTATGCTAATCTCCTCCATCTCTTAATGTGTATACAACCGTCATCCATTTGAGACTGCTTACTGTACTACCCCCTTAGTCTCTTTCTACAATTTTACCCTCTACACCTCCCTCCATTATCAAATTACCTATTTATTGCTGCCTCATGATGTGTCCTATCAATTCGTCCCTTGTTTTGCCCGAATTATGCGATAAAGCTCCGTTCTCCCCGATTCTACATCTACATCTACATCCATACTCCGCAAGCCACCTGACGGTGTGTGGCGGAGGGTACCCTGAGTACCATTCAGTGCCTCTACATTGATTACGCGATGTATGATCCAAATTTTCAAGATTCTTCCGTATAACCACATTTCAAAAGTTTCTACTGTTTTATTGTTTTTACTGTTTGTACTCCACGTTTCATTTCTATTCAAGGCTACATTCCATACAAATATTTGTCAGAAGACTTCCAGTCTAGCACCTAAATTTATATCCGCTGTTAACATAGACAGTGGGACACAAACATACACACACATACCTATATATTTATTGATTCTTCATTTATTTTGCTAGCCAGGCATCTAAGGATCACTATAAGGTTCCAGCTGTTACGCCAGTCTTTCTCTTTTACTGTTTCTTCGTTTAAGCCAATTTTTTCATCAGTTCAGACCATTCGGCACATTGTTCACACAACCATTTGACACTATAATTCAAAAAATTATTTCCGATAATGGCACTTCTGTTATCACAGTCAGAAATACGTTTATGTGTTTTTTGTTTGCTGTTTCGAACGTGTCCAAAAGCACAAACAGCATTTTATGATCCTGCAGCCATATATATAAGTTCTGATCTGACACAATTCGCCATTGAAATAAATTCAGTGGCGGCAGGTGAAAATTTGTGCCGGACTGGGACTCGAACTCGGATTTCCCACTCTACACGAACGGTCGCCTAAGCGCTTCGGCTATCCTAGCATACTTCACGTTTAACCCAAATTACCAACTTATAGCACAACCCAGGCGTAGCATCCCCTGTCCATTACCCTCATTGCTCGTAGCCCCACACTGATACCCGCAAGAGGTCGGGCGAAGAGTCGTGGTGCTTGTACTTATATGTTTGGTGTCTGTTCTATATTCAATTAATGATCATTCAATGCTGATACACCATTCGTCTGACACTTACGAGAATCAGCGTGAGGCTGCAAGCAATGAGGGTAATGGACAGGGGACGCTACGTATGCAGCGAGCGACAAGAAGGGAATTTGGGTTCGATGTGAAGTCAGCTCGGGAAGCCAAAGCGGTTCAGGCGACCACTCGCGTAAAGCGATAAATCCGGGTTAGAGTCCCGGTCCGGCACAAATTTTCAGTTGTCGCCATTGAATTTAAGGTCGGAGTTTCAGTGTCATTATCATATATATATTTGTGTTCACGCAAATGGAGAAAGAACTGGATAAGGCATTTTCGTTATTCGCAGCTACAGTCAAAGCCCATGGCAGAGCTTATCTTTTATTATAATTCAGCACTGGTCAACAAGAAGCTTATAGGTGAGGTGAGATACTGTTTAGCGCGCAGATTGGAAAATCGGTGAAGGATTCGCAGTTTGTGGAAGTTAACGTCGCTTCTTTAGACGAGTCCGTTGTTGCAAACGCTGACATGCTGAGACAAGCGAAAAAAAAGTCCCATTCGTGACTATATATTATGCAAATGGCTGCGTGAAGCGATGATTCATGTATGGTTAAATGAATAGGTGGTGATAATTACACATTGATCAACGGATAGCAGTGGCTGTTGATGGATGAATGGACAATTATGATTGTAGATGGCAGTAATGGACGACAGCAATAAGACATGAATGAAAGAAAGGAAAATTAGGGTTTAAACTCCCGTTGGCTATGATCTCATCAGTGCCGGAGCACTGAGCTCGGAATATAGAAACGCCGCGCGGGATAGACGAAAAATCGGTCTTATACCTCGTCTATGCAGGACTCTTCCTATTTTGCTGGAAATCGCGCCACAAAAAGTAAGAACCTCGATCGGTGTTTCATCCTGTGAGTGTGCAGCAAAAAGCTGCACAGGATGAAACAAGCTGCACACTCACAGGATGAAACACCGATCGAGAATCTTACTTTTTGTGGCGCGATTTCCAGCAAAATAGGAAGAGTCCTGCGTAGACGAGGTATAAGACCGATTTTTCGTCCACCTAAGAAAATTAACCCCCCCATGAACCATGGACCTTGCCTTTGGTGGGGAGGTTTGCGTGCCTCAACGATACAGATAGCCGTACCGTAGGTGCAACCACAACGGAGGGGTATCTGTTGAGAGGCCAGACAAACGTGTGGTTCCTAAAGAGGGGCAGCAGCCTTTTCAGTAGTTGCAAGGGCAACAGTCTGGCTGATTGACTGATCTGGCCTTGTAACATTAACCAAAACGGTCTTGCTGTTGTGGTACTGCGAACGGCTGAAAGCAAGGGGAAACTACAGCCGTAATTTTTCCCGAGGGCATGCAGCTTTACTGTATGGTTAAATGATGATGGCGTCCTCTTGGGTAAAATATTCCGGAGGTAAAATAGTCCCCCATTCGGATCTCCGGGCGGGGACTACTCAACAGGACGACGTTATCAGGAGAAAGAAAACTGGCATTCTACGGATCGGAGCGTGGAATGTCAGATCCCTTAATCGGGCAGGTTCAAAAATGGTTAAAATGGCTCTGAGCACTATGGGACTCAACTGCTGAGGTCATTAGTCCCCTAGAACTTAGAACTAGTTAAACCTAACTAACCTAAGGACATCACAAACATCCATGCCCCAGGCATGATTCGAACCTGCGACCGTAGCGGTCTTGCGGTTCCAGACTGCAGCGCCTTTAACCGCACGGCCACTGCGGCCGGCTCGGGCAGGTAGGTTAGAAAATTTAAAAACGGAAATGGATAGGTTAAAGTTGGATATAGTGGGAATTAGTGACGTTCAGTGGCAGGAGGAACAAGACTTCTGGTCAGGTGAATACAGGGTTATAAATACGAAATCAAATGGGGGTAATTCAGGAGTAGGTTTAATAATGAATAAAAAAATAGGAGTGCGGGTAAGCTACTACAAGCAGCATAGTGAACGTATTATAGTGACAAAGATAGACACGAAGCCCATGCCTACTACAGTAGTACAAGCTTATATGCCAACTAGCTCTGCAGATGACGAAGAAATTGAAGAAATGTAGTGAAGGGAGACGAAAATTTAATAGTCATGGGTGACTGGAATTCGACAGTAGGAAAAGGGAGAGAAGGAAACATAGTAGGTGAATATGGATTGGGGCTAAGAAATGAAAGAGGAAGCCGTCTGTTAGAATTTTGCACAGAGCATAACTTAATCAGAGCTAACATCTGGTTCAAGAATCAAAAAGAAGGTTGTATACATGGAAGAATCCTGGAGATACTAAAAGGAATCAGATAGATTATATAATGGTAAGACAGAGATTTAGGAACCAGGTTCTAAATTGTAAGACATTTCCAGGGGTGGATGTGGACTCTGACCAAAATCTATTGGTTATGAACTGTAGATTAAAACTGAAGAAATTGCAAAAAGGTGGGAATTTAAGGAGATGGGACCTGGATAAACTGACTAAACCAGAGGTTGTACAGAGTTTTAGGGACTGCATAAGGGAACAATTGACAGGAATGGGGGAAAGAAATACAGTAGAAGACGAATGGGTAGCTCTGAGGGATGAAGTAGTGAAGGCAGTAGAGGATCAAGTAGGTAAAAAGACGAGGGCTAGTAGAAATCCTTGGGTAACAGAAGAAATATTGAATTTAATTGATGAAAGGAGAAAATATAAAAATGCAGTAAATGAAGCAGGCAAAAAGGAATACAAACGTCTCAAAAATGAGATCGACAGGAAGTGCAAAATGGGTAAGCAGGGATGGCTAGAGGATAAATGTAAGGATATAGAGATTCAAATGGCTCTGAGCACTATGGGACTTAACATCTATGGTCATCAGTCCCCTAGAATTTAGAACTACTTAAACCTAACTAACCTAAGGACAGCACACAATACCCAGTCATCACGAGGCAGAGAAAATCCCTGACCCCGCCAGGAGTCGAACCCGGGAACCCGGGCGTGGGAGGCGAGAACGCTACCGCACAATCACGAGCTGCGGACAAGGATGTAGAGGCTTATATCACTAGCGGTAAGACAGATACAGCCTACAGGAAAATTAAAGAGACCTTTGGAGAAAAGAGAGCCACTTGTATGAATATCAAGAGCTCAGATGGAAACCCAGTTCTAAGCAAAGAGGGGAAAGCAGAAAGGTGGAAGGAGTATATAGAGGGTCTATACAAGGGCGATGTACTTGAGGACAATATTATGGAAATGGAAGAGGATGTAGATGAAGATGAAATGGGAGATACGATACTGTGGGAAGAGTTTGACAGAGCACTGAAAGACCTGAGTCGAAACAAGGCCCCGGGAGTAGACAACATTCCATTAGAATTACTGACGGCCTTGGGAGAGCCAGTGCTGACAAAACTCTACCATATGGTGAGCAATATGTACGAGACAGGCGAAATACCCACAGACTTCAAGAAGAATATAATAATTCCAATCCCAAAGAAAGCAGGTTTTGACAGATGTGAAAATTACCGAACTATCAGTTTAATAAGTCACAGCTGCAAAATACTAAGACGAATGGAAAAACTGGTAGAAGCTGACCTCGGGGAAGATCAGTTTGGATTTCGTCGAAATGTTGGAACACGCGAGGCAATACTGACCTTACGACTTATCTTAGAAGAAAGATTAAGGAAAGGCAAACTTACGTTTCTAGCATTTGTAGACTTAGAGAAAGCTTTTGACAATGTTGACTGGAATACTCTCTTTCAAATTCTAAAGGTGGCAGGGGTAAAATAGAGGGAGCGAAAGGCTATTTACAATTTGTACAGAAACCAGAAGGCAGTTACAAGAGTCGAGTGACATGAAAGGGAAGCAGCGGTTGGGAAGGGAGTGAGATAGGGTTGCAGCCTCTCCCCGATGTTATTCAATCTGTATATTGAGCAAGCAGTAAAGGAAACAAAAGAAAAATTCGGAGTAGGTATTAAAATCCATGGAGAAGAAATAAAATCTTTGAGGTTCGCCGATGACATTGTAATTCTGTCAGAGACAGCAAAGGACTTGGAAGAGCAGTTGAACGGAAAGGAGGATATAAGATGAACATAAACAAAAGCAAAACGAGGATTATGGAATGTAGTCGAATTAAGTCGGGTGATGCTGAGGGAATTAGATTAGGAAATGAGACACTTAAAGTAATAAAGGAGTTTTGCTATTTGGGGAGCAAAATAACTGATGATTGTCAAAGTAGAGAGGGTATAAAATGTAGACTGGCAATGGTAAGGAAAGCGTTTCTGAAGAAGAGAAATTTGTTAACATCGACTATAGATTTAAGTGTCAGGAAGTCATTTCTGAAAGTATTTGTATGGAGTGTAGCCAATTATGAATGTGAAACATGGACAATAAATAGTTTGGACAAGAAGAGAATAGAAGCTTTCGAAATGTGGTGCTACAGAAGAATGTTGAAGATTAGGTGGGTAGGTCACGTAACTTATGAGGAGGTATTGAATAGGATTGGGGAGAAGAGAAGTTTGTGGCACAGCTTGACTAGAAGAAGGGATCGGTTGGTAGGACATGTCCTGAGGCGTCAAGGGATCACAAATTTAGCATTGGAGGGCTGCGTGGAGGGTAAAAATCGTAGAGGGAGACCAAGAGATGAATAGACTAAGCAGATTCAGAAGGATGTAGGTTGCAGTAGGTACTGGGAGATGAAGGAGCTTGCACAGGATGGATTAGCATGGAGAGCTGCATCAAACCAGTTTCAGGACTGAAGACCACAACAACAACAACAAGAAAATTAAGGAGATGATGCGCCCTGTTAAGGACAATCTCGCCCTCAGGGTCCCTGGAATTTACAATATCCCTTGTGAGTGTGGAAGCAATTATTTAGGTCAGACGATTTGTACCGTTTCCGACCGCTGTGAAGAACACCAACGCCATATTAAAAATAGAGAACTGGAGAAATCGGCAATTGCGGAGCACAGCCTCACGAACAAACATAAAATATTGTTCGATGAAACAAAATTCTGTCCCCTGCCTCCACGTAATGGGTTTCTGTTATTAAGAAGGGTGTTGAAATAAGAATGAGCTAAAAGAACTTTAATCGCGAAAGCGGATACCATCTGAGGTGTGCATGAGAACGAGCGCTTGATACAGAGAAGCACCAGAGACGTTCCATCCACGGTTTACCTTCCAAAGGAAGCGGTGGCGCCACCGGCGCACACAGTGACACCGTCTGCGACAGCAGTACGTAATCGCCGACCAGTCATAAGCCGACCAATCAAAACCCGCCCACGGGTTATAAAAAAGGCTACCACAGCAGCAGTGAAGACAGTCAGTTGCTCCTGACGATGACGATGGAGGTTATCGTCGAAAGCTCGAGATTTTATCCAGAACTGACGCGGCAAGAATACCGAGAATGTTTTACATATAATTAATGGAATGATGGATGACGATGGGTCGACGAGTGGAATATGTGGATGATGATTTTTGTACACGGACAACGATGATGTTGATGATGGCGATGTTATAGATGGATGAAAATAATGGTAATTATTGTGGATAGAAGGCGATGATGACGACGATTCTAGATGGACTATGATGTAGATAGAGGATGAGAATGGTATTATTATAACAAAGACCGGTGGCGAGGAGGAAAATAGGATATCAATGGTTGGTGTTTTAGGGCATTTCTGTGGTGAAGCTCCTCTTCATAAGTAGATCATAGCGGCACATTTAGTAACACAGGACGCCGTGCGGTGTGCTGCTTCCGCCGTTGACATCCGAGGTCGCACCGACAGGTAGCCCTTCCGGTGGCTGTAAGGGGCACGAGGTACCTGCGTGCCCTGCACGCGAACGCTTTGTACATTTGGAACACAGGTTGACATAGCCGGAAATATTCGTCGCTTTTCACGAGAACGAGGTCATAGTTATGAGGTAAATCGTGCCATAGCGATGGAGATAGCAAAAGTTTCAAACTAAGTGACTGTAAGGGTGCCGTTTCTATTTTTTGTCACGACACGATGCAATGATACTTCGAAGTGAAATCGTCTTCAAAATCGATGCCACATTTGGGAGAGATACCCGAAAACAAATCGGCGACGGTTTCCATCGAAGTAATTTCAGACTTAAAAAAACTCGCCCGAAAAATAGACATAGCACCTCAAATTGGTCTTGTTTTAAAGATGAATGACGAAAGTTTGCACAAGTAGCGATCGTTAATACCGTGGCGATCGGATGTCGTTAGCCGCGCAAGTGTAAAGAGAACCATAGGTTTTCGACTTCAAGGTTTCAACACCCGTCCGTAAACAGGGTCACATCTCACAGACTAATTACACAGGGCAACGATGAAATGATTTTCGTAACGAAAGTGGCTTACTCTTGTGGCTTCTAATGTACTGTACCATAATAAGACAAGAAAAAATTCCTTTGACCAACCGTTTCTCATACTAATACTCAATATTTAAAAATGCATTTTTATTGTTTTAAACACTGTGTATTTCAAATATTACAAGTATTTCAGTTTGTAACAGTATGCATGGTATTCGTAGATTTTAAGGGAGTTCTTGACTCTTTTTCACCCAGCTCTATACTAACAGCGCTTCAACGTATGTTAGGACACTGAACAGCATATACAGCTGTGGTACAGTCTCCATGAAACTCCACGGCCGTGTCGTGGTGGATAAACGGGTTCCCTCAGAAGGGAGCTTGGCTGACCCTTGAACGGGTGACCATCAGGACCACTAAACGCTGTTGGCCTACGGGGCTGCACTCATGAGAACATGGCAAGGACCACCATCCGATTTCGTAGAAATCTCACTCTGTGGAAGAGGAGTAAAAATAAGCGAACACGTGTATCGCCTTATCTGTAGATACCCGACCGTTTCTGGAAAACGAACGGTCAAAGTTTTCG
Source organism: Schistocerca cancellata (assembly GCF_023864275.1). NCBI lineage: Eukaryota > Metazoa > Arthropoda > Insecta > Orthoptera > Acrididae > Schistocerca > Schistocerca cancellata. The sequence goes on from NC_064627.1 coordinate 268,004,248, forward strand.
AGGTATTTTCCACGTCGTTTATGCGCCTTTTACCGCGCGATATTCTCGCAGGAAATGGTGGCAAAGTTGTTAATACCACGGCTTCTTAATTTTGTATCCCGTGTTCGAAGCCCGATTATTACTTTTAGTTTTGTTCTTCATTGATACACCACTTTATGTAGAAAATTACTACACGAATATTTTCCAGTGTATATTGATATAACGTTGTCCTTATTCGTCTACTAATTGCATGTCAGATGAATGAGTTAAAAACAAGAATGGGAAAAATTATCTGAAACTGTTTTCGGGTGAAATTCCTGTAGTGTACACTGCAAGCGACAGTTTCCGGAAAAGTGATCCGTTATGTATGGTTTGCCGCGAGTTTATTGCCAACGCGCGAAATCTTCAACGACGTTCCTTTTCCGAGTGTGATTCGTATGCAGAAATGTCACTGTGGCAAACCCGCCTTCGCGCGATGCTTATGGTGTTCCGAGTATCTGTGTTTCGAATCTCTCTACGGACGTCATCACCCAAGGGAATGCACCAAATCCTCCTGAAGAACAAAAATGAATAAAATATAAGAATTAATATAAGAACTAATACGAGAATGAAATATTAGAATGTGAGAATTTAAAAAGATTGTAAGCCCTCAACATATCATGCACACGTATAACAATTTCATGACACTTATTGTGAAATCCAGTTGTTGTTTTACAATTAGTCCCTAATATAACGCTCTTGTATCCCCTAATTTGATAAGAAACATGCGTATAGTAACCTTCTACGGACATGGGTAGATAAATGAAAACAATAAAAATAAAATTAATTAAATCGTCTTTCCATCACGGCGTCACTAACCACTGAACACTAATTTCATCTGAGCATATTGCTCGGCAAAAGGTACATAATGATGAAGAAGTCCCTTACTCCTTGACAGAGCGTAGGGAACGATGCGGGAGATCCGAACCGCCGTACTAGGCAAGGTCCTAGTGAAGGTGGTTTGTCATTGCCGTCCTCCGACCGTAATGGGGATGAATGATGATGAAGACGACACAACACACCCAGTCATCTCGAGGCAGGTGAAATTCCCTGACCCCGCCGGGAATCGAACCCGGAACCCCGTGCTTGGGAAGCGAGAACGCTACCGCGAGGCCACGAGCTGCGGATAAGGAACATAAAGTACCTGGAAAATACCTCTAAAACTTTAGCTGGTCGTTTTTTAGAAACGGTTGAGTATCTATAGATAATCCGAGACACGTGTTCGCTTATTCTGACTTCCACTGAGTGAAGTTTCTGGAAAATGGGCTGATGGCACTTGCCGTGTTCTTCTCGTCAGTCTCGTGATGCCAATTGAGGAGCTTCTTTAGCGAGTAGTAGAGGCTCTAGGTCGCGAAAACTGACGACTGCCGGGAGAGTGGTGTGTTTAACCCATGCCCCTCCATATTTTGATCCGATGGCGCCCGTCAGCTAAGGATAACACGGCGGTCGGTCGGTACAGTTGTGCCTTCCGAGGCCTGTTCTGACGGAGAGAGAGAGAGAGAGAAGTTCCATGAAACTTCAGCAGGATATTTGAACATTCAAACGTCAAAGAGGAGGTTTCATATTACAAAAATTGGTGTCTGCAGCCCATGAGGAAGTTTGCAACTCCTTAAAGAGCTGATAAAATGAACTGAACCAGTTCCGTTTTGTTCATGACGCAGTACCGTTTTCATCTAGTTACAACCGAAGTAAAAATGGAAATGGAGCAAATTTGAAAATGAATTCCGACCAGATTGAAATGGTGTATAATGAACAAAACATAAGGAAATGTCTACAACTTATCAATGAAGTCATGTAAACAGTAAATGCGTTTTTGTATGTAGAGCTGATGATAACGAAGGTTGGATGGACAGAATAAGTAAAAGACATAAGAGTGGAAATCGGCTAGAGCACGTTTATGTAGTGTCCTCAGTTCAATTGTTTATATCTAGTTATTATTCTGATTACCTATAATATTACCTCTGAAATGTAGCTTGATGAATCAGATTCATTTTAAAGAAATTATGGAACTACAAAGATTTTAACGTTTGAGTACGCTCATCAATTTATTAACCATCTGTGTGTTTTAAAGACAGCAAACACTGCCAGCGAATCATTTCGTCAGTTCTGTAAAACGATTGGCTCCAGAGTCCTCCCACACTGATCCATTCATTTGTCTCTTTACTGCGGATAGCTTAATGGGCCGCGTTATAAGGCGATGAAAACGAAGGTGTTTTCCCAGTTTAATTCTAGAAACACTGCAGATCTGGATGAAATAGATATTAGCATCAGTGGCATTGAGAAAAAGCTGATGGAATCCCTACCAGATTTTATACAGACTCTGCGGCTGAGTTGGCCCTTCTTTTAACCATAATGTACCGTAAATTCCCTGAACAGGTATGCCCAGCAGTTGAAGGAAAGAATGAGTCACAACCATTTACAAGAAGGGTAGGAAAAGTGATTCGCAGAAAGTGGTGTCCAGAATTGTGGAGTATTAGAAAATATTCTGAGCTCCTTGCTAACCAGTATTGATTCCGAAAACATCAATCAAGCGAAACCCAACGGTGGCGGTGCTATTTGTAGCCTCCAAATTGGCGTAGAGCTGTCAATGTGTTTCTTTTTGCGTAAAACTAGAGCATCGACGATATTCATAGGCGCTTGCACGGTGTCTGCTGAGATCTGACAATGAACAGAGGCAAATCCTCTGTCATCTTCGCAACGAGGTCGCGTAATCCTTTCAACCGCCTGCAAGCCGACCGACCGCACACTGCTGTGACTCCAGTAATGTTTGAACGTGCGGACACTCTCATTCGAGGTGATGGACGGATCAGAATTATAAACACCTCGCTGCTGAACTGGACGTCTCTGTTGGTAGTGGTGACACACTCGTCCTCCAGTTTTGGTACTCAAAAGTATGCGTCCGCTGAGTTCCTCGCCGCCTAACAGATGGCGATAAAGAGCATCGAAGGACAATCTGTGCGGAATTGCATGCGCGTTTCGAGGCCGATCGTGACAGTTTTCTGTCGAATTTCGTCATGGGCTCATCACTTTGAACCGGACTGTTCTCCCTAAACCACCCCACTGCCTCGGTATCTCACCTTCCAACTTTCGTCTGTCCGGCCCAGTGAGGGATGTACTCCGCGGGAAGCAGTGCGTGGATGAAGGGAGTTTATGCAGCATGACGTTGGTTCCGACATCGACCAGTAGAGTGGTACCTTGCGGGCATACAGGCAATCTAAAGGTAGCGAAAAACCCTCGCATTGAACGAAGATTATGTTGGAAAACAGGATCTTGTAACTAAAAGAGCGGGGAGTAACATGGTGTGTTGAAATCCTGAATAAAACCAACCTGCTTTCAGAAAAAAATCTGTTGCCTTACTTACCTCTGAGCCGTGCGTGGTTCATGTTTCCGCCATCATGTATTTTACACCCTGTTTTTAACGTACTTCCACCTCACTACGTTAATTTAAATTACTACTGTCACTGAGTTGCTGCTTTGCCTGACCGTGAGCGGCGATAGCAGCGCGTGTCGATATATTCCCTCTAGTAGTATCTTTACTCGACTGCTTTTACTTCCCGGTCGCTGTCTCTCGTAGGCCAGCTTGGGTTGCGAGTTCGGGCTGCCAGTCAATTGGAACGTGTCTGGAGCGCAGTCCGGACCTGCCAGTTGGGGAGTTGCAATGCGGCACTAGTGCAGTCGGGTTGGAGCAGTGAGGTCTGCGGCGATATGGCTCACCCGACCATTGCCGCCGCGTATCACTTGAGCCGGGCGATGGTCTTGGTGGATCGTCGGTCGGTCGTCCTACCAGACGACGCGTTTCGGCTCGCCGATCGTTCATGAGTCGGCTGTGTCTGTGCATCGACTCCCATTTGTCTTCGCGTGCTTAGTTACTGTTGGGTATCGTTCAGGTCTTCGTGCAAGTGTTTGTCAGGTTGCGTATGTAGTTGGCGTTATTTCCACTGACAACTATTTTAGATGTTGTCTGCATTCTGAGGGGAGTCGGTCGGTTCCTGCGGACCAGGAAAGTTATCTCCACGGGGTGCAGTCAGCTGGGTCTGCTGGCGGTCCCTGCGCAGTGTCGGAGCGTGTGTGATTCACCGACCCAGGACGTCAAAGTTGAGTAGTGGTTTCAAGTACCCAAGCCACGTCCATTCATGTTGTGTGTTCATTTCGGTGGTTCACTGTTGCGGAGGTTTTCCTGTGAGGAACACCGAGTGTTTATATTACTGAAATTTAGCCGCCATGCGGTGGAATTAACTATATTGGTTGATTACAATCCAAGGGCACCAGGGGAATTTTCTGCCTTGTGGCCGTTAGTGTTCCGGTTACCTGCCCTGGCCACTAACGTAATTTCAGGCAGTGTCCTTTCCTCACCTGTTGTCGCTGTCCAACACGGTGTATAGTTTTGACAGTTTAATACATATACATATTTGACTGTGGATAATCACGCCGTAACATTTTGTGTTTGAATCATGTACCGAGTGGTGACGAGCAAGTCGTTTGTCGGTCGGTCCATGGCTGTCCCTTGGGCTCACCACCTGTCTCACCTAAGTGAACGAGGGCAGACCGATCCCCTGGAGGCTTCTGAGTGCTGTTGACTTTACTGTCTTTCTCACCGGTGTTTAATTGTCTGTTTGTAATTTATCATAGCCAATGATAAAAGAAAAATTCTTGATTTTATTGTGTTATGTAAGTAAGTTTGAATTCCGGCAAGTGGATATATGCTAAAAGGTTATTGCCGTTGTGTTGTCTTTTCTTTTAGTCCGGTTTCAGCTAATTAAAATTTAAGGCTTACGGTTATATTTTTTAAAACTTTGGAAAATTAATTGTGGGCCTTCCGCCTTGGAACGTTATTCTTAAAATTATCTTTCAAGCTTAAACATTGCGGCCTTCTGCCTTTAAAAGATTATGGTAATATATTTTAAAATTTTGAAATTTAATTGTGGCCTTCAGTCGTTTGTATTGCAAAATGGCTCTGAGCACTATGAGACTCAACTGCTGAGCTCATAAGTCCCCTAGAACTTAGAACTACTTAAACCTAACTAACCTAAGGACATCACACACATCCATGCCCGAGGCAGTATTCGAACCTGCGACCGTAGCGGTCGCGCGGTTCCAGACTCAAGCGCCTAGAACCGCTCGGCTATACCTGCCGGCTTTGTATTGCACCTTGCATATGTTTGTTCTATCTACTTTTGCCTTGAGGCTTTCCACCTAGCTGTGGTATATATATTTTAATTGTTTTACTTGCTATTTTAACTGCATTTTTATCTTGGTTTTTAAGATTTCTTGTTTGAAGGTCTGCAGCCGTGAAAGAATTGCATTTTGATACTCGTAGTTGTAAAAGTTCGGCTATGTGCCGCTTTGGTTGTAAATGTGTTATTAAATTACAATAAATTGCAATTTTAAGGTGAAACTGACCACAATCCTAATCACCTGTTCTGCCCAGCGGGTGTAGCGGGCGTCTCAAACTCCCCTCGTAAATTTCAAAAACCATCCTTAAGCGAGGAATCTAGGCATTTACCGCAGGGATCGCGAAGACAAAATTAGTGTAATTGCAGCGCGCACAGAGGCGTTTAATTGAGTGCTACGAGGCTGCCGCCGGCCACAGCAGAGCCTCGCGCCTGACGTCTTGTGCACGCCGGCCTGGCGGTGAAACTGTACGGCAATCAACGTGTCAAGTAATCATCTCCAGCGCTCCATAAGCAGACGGTGCTGGAATAAGCTCTAATAACTGGCATTGTAGGAAAACTTTCTGCCAGCCATCTCACAGTGATTTGCAGAGTATAGATGTAGGTGTAGACGTACCTGGCGGTTATAATTAAAGTGCAGCTACTCAAGGGAGGTCCAGTGCGTGCTGTAATCAACACATGGAAGCGAAACATGCTTTTAGGTGGAACCAAGTTTCAATGGGATAAATTAGTTCCAGTTGTGGTCACCAGGTGCAAATCTGGTGCTGTACACAGTCTGCGTGACGGCATGCCACGCTCGCTGTCATTTGACAGCCCATAACGTGAGTGAACAGTATGGCTATCGAGAAGAGAGATCGTGCGCTGTTCGTGAACTGTTGTGTGTGAACGGCAGCAATTACAGTACTCCACTGAGAGAATATCGCCGACTGGAAGGTCTGCGGAGAAGCCCGATGTTATTAAATGGTTTAAAGAAGATAATAATGAAATTCGAAAACGGTTGAGCTTGGTATGGCACCTGGAAGAGGAAGGCGTCCGGTCCTTTGGGGAAATTACTGACGTGGTTGCTGTAACTGATATGCAGCACGTGTCCCGAGTATTGATAATGCTCGTGCACTGTCACGAAAATTGTCCATCCCATGCTCAACATTATGGAACATTTTGCGGTCAATACTACACTGGTATCCGTACAAGATCCAGACGGTGCGAACTGAAACCTCATAATCTGTAGCAATGCTCTGAATTTCTGTAGTTGGTGACATGTGGCCCGGCAATAGTCCCCAGAGTGACGAGGCACATTATACACCACACGGAGCAGTGATTACACAGAACTGCCGAGTTTGGGGTACCGTTAAACCGCGTGTTATGCACGAAGAGCCATTGCATTCGCCGTATGTGACTGTGTGGTGTGGATTCACAAGCGCCTTTATTCTCTGTCTGTTCTTCTTTGCAGAGAATACATCCAGGGGGCATGTCCGCTCTTCTGTGACGCCTGCACGTTATCTCCCTGTCTAGCATGTGATTCCTGCTTTGGAAGGCCGCAACCGTTTGGAAGCCACTGTTTTCACGTAAGATAGGGCAACACATCACGTCGCTCACCCAGTCGCTACTCTATGCAACCTTCGACGAATTTCTTGCCTCCAGAGGTTTTACAGGGCCACGGCCTGCAGTATCACCTGAACTCCACTTATCTGTCTTTCGGCTCTGGGGATACCTAAAACAACGCATTTACCATGGACATGTTCGATCTCTGTCTGTTCTGACGGCCACTATACAGGAAAACGTTGTTCATATTCCACCGGAACTGCGGCAAACAATTGTTGACAACTTCATTTTAGGAGATGTAACGCATTAAAATAACCTGCCCATCGACAATTACAGTCCACACTGGACCTCTGTGTGAGTAGCTGCCCTTTAATTATAACCACCCAGTATAAGGGGCTGTCAAATGAAAACGTCTCAGATGGGATAAAAAGTAATAACTGTACCTTATTTCAAAAGTAATCACCTGTGCACTTCTTCGTCCTAAACATATCAACAGCCATGAACGTCTTGCTTGCTTCAGGGCTCAAAAAAGAAAAAAAAGGAAAGAAAAAAATGTTCGTTGGTACCAGGAAAGTCATGTTCACGTTGTTCTTTGACTGCTTGTAAACATCCGTCACTTTCCATATCGATAATGTCACTTCATGTATGTGGGCAGGTCTACGTGTTGTTTCGACTACTCATCAGAAGTTTCGCTGGAATGCCCTTATACATTCTCCATATTTTTCCGACCTCTCCCCAAGTGATTTCCATATTTTTGGAACGCTGAAATAAGACATTCGCGGCCATCTATTTTCTTCGACTGAAGAGGTGCACCCCTGTGTGTGTATTGAACTGGGGACCTAGAAACGACAGAGAGGCTTCGTCCCGCCGTAGCCCTCAGTGGTTCACAACCCCACAACAAGCCACAGCAGCCCACACACTCCACCGCCACCCAACACCAAACCCAGGGCTATTGTGCGGTTCGGCCCCCAGTGGAACCCCACTCCCCACCCCCACCCCCCGGGAACGTCTCATACCAGACGAGTGTAGACCTAAATGTTTGCGTGGTAGAGTAATTATGGTGTACGCGTACGTGGAGACAGTGTTTGCGCAGCAACCGCCGACATAGTGTAACTGAGGCGGAATAAGGGGAACCAACCCGCATTCGCCGAAGCAGATGGAAAACCGCCTTAAAAACCATCCACCGGCTGGCGGCAAACCGGACCTCGACACTAATCCGCCAGGCGGATTCGTGCCGGGGACCGTGGCGATTACCTTTGAAATAACAAACAGTTTACTTACTTTTCTCATCTGTATGTTGTAGAACTCGGCGGCATGAAACTATTGCAGAACCAAGCAGAAAAATTCCTGCCACCTACAAGCACGGAGTCTATCTGACGTTTGAAACGCTAAATAGGGTTTTTACACTGAAGTGCCAAAGAAACTGGTATAGGCATGCATATTCAAATACGGAGATATGTAAACAGGCAGAATATGGCGATGCGGCCGGCAACACTTATATAAGACAAGTGACAATGTCAGTTATCAATATGTAAGTGCGTTTGAACGTGGTGTTATTATCGGCACACGAGCGATGGACACAGAATCAAGGTAGCGATGAAGTGGGGATTTTCCCGTAAGACTATTTCACGACTGTACCGTGAATATCAGGAATCCGGTAAATCATCGACTCTCCGACATCGCTGCAACAGGAAAAAAGATTCTGCAAGAACGGGACCGATGACGACTCAAGGGAATCGCTCAACGTAACAGAAGTGCAACCCTTCCGGAAATTTCTGCAGATTTCAATGTTGGGCCATCAGGAAGTGTCAGCGTGCGAAACATTCAACGAAACGTCATCGATATGGGCTTTAGGAGCCGAAGGCATACTTGTGTGCCCTTCATGATTGCACCACACAAAGCTGTAGAATGGTGCCTGGTCGGACGAGTCTCGTTTCGAATTGTATCGAGCGGATGGACGTGTACGGGTATGGAGACAACCTCATTAATCCATGGACCCAGCATGTCAGCATGGGACTGTTCAAGCTGGTGGAGGCTCTGTAATGGTGTGGAGTGTGTGCAGTTGCAGTGATATGGAACCCCTGATACGTCTAACTACGACTCTGAGAGGTTACACGTACGTAAGCATACTGTCTGACCACCTGCATCCATTCATGTCCATTGTGCATTCCGACGGAGCTGTATATTCCAGGAGGACAATGCGACACCCCACAAGTGCTACAGAGTGGCTCCAGGAACACTCTGCTGAGTTTAAACACTTCCGCTGACCACCAAACTCCCCAACCATGGACATTATTGAGCATATCTGGGATGCATTGCGACGTGTTGCTCAGAAGAGCATGCAGGATTTATGGTGTCAGTTTCTTGCAGCAATACTTCAGACATTAGTCGAGTCCATTCCACATCGTGTTGCGGCACTTCGGTGTGCTTGCGGGGGCCCTACACGATATTAGGCAAGTCTATCAGTTTCTTTGGGTCTTCAGTGTAAAACTGAATCAGAAATGCGTCTGAAACGGATAGTTTACATTATGCGTTTATTACCAGTTTTGCATTGCGGTAGTTAGACAAGAACTTATTACTACGAGAGGCAGGAAAACAAAAAAATGGACCAGGGGAAAATCTGGGCTGGGGGACGTAATTATGACCACAATTAAAATGTAATGGTACGGGTAGGACGTGCAGCCAGACAAATGGATGATAGATTGACCAAGGTAGTACCTCGCAAGGAGGTAATGGAGCGTGGGTAAATGACAAGGTGCGAAACGGGGACTTAAGTCTGGGGACTGTAATGCACAGAGCTTGAAAAGCTCCTGTCTTGTAGTGGTTATCGGAAGGCAGGCGATGATATTGAACAAACTATGTTCACCTGAAGTTGACAGTTCTGCTGAAATGCTCTTGGGAAGCTATTGTTGGAAACGAAAATTGAATGAAGCAGAAAATGTGTCAAGACTTATAAACTTGATAGGGATGTTAACAGAAAGTTCAGACCCAGTGATGGCCAGGAAACAAACGGAGGATTTGCAAGATTTTACTTCACAATAATAATGATGCTGGATCTGGGACAACTTGGATTACAAGCGCCGAGGAAGAGGAGCTAGACAGGTAAGAAAAGTGGAGGACTGTTTAAAAAGTGTCACTTCAGTCGGTGTTCTGTGCTAATGAATCAGTGCAAGGAAGATGTAGATCAGTTAAAGTGTGAGGTAGCGCATTTCATTGATCGCAGGTTAATGTCGTTTGTAATGCATGTAAAAGGTTTTTATGATCCAAATGTAGTTAAGGGGAGTTGGAACGCCCTTTCCTGACAATGTTAAATTTAGTGAACTGGCTTCCCTGTATTTCGGGAACCACTGTAGCCATTGACATGAAAATTTTACAGGACATTAAACTGTGTGTTCTGAGTCTACTGAACTACACTAATTGCATTTCAGACACTGCTTTCGGAAGTACAATTTTTTAATTACACATTTAAAATTTTGTGTACTTTTTTGTGCGTTATCCTAAATAATTTTAATTATACATAACTGGATGTTCTTCTTTTAGTTCAGTAGACTCAGGATACCTATGTTATTACTCCCTGAAAATTTGAATACTCTACTCAGAGTGGTTTCTGAGATTTAGGAAAAAATGCCACAGAAAATGAAAATTTTCAGGAACGGCTTCTAAAGTTTTAAAAGACTGCAATCGTCTTAATATATGTTTAATTTTTTATTTTTAGTCACTTAGGAGCACCCCGCACCATACTGTATATCTTGATCTTTTTCCGAGTTTTTCTTCTTTTCTTCCTTCTGGACTCCTTAGTAGCTAACTGTGCTGCATACTCTGCTTTATGGATGGGAACCTTGTCCACCCATTCAAGTTCTCTGGTGCAGTTTGCTCCAGGATTACTTCCCATATGCTGTAGCACCTTCACCCTCACAATGTTACCATCATTAAAAGCAATAACAGCATCACTGACCCCCCCCCCCCCCCCCACTTTAGTCTCTTCATTCCAACAAAAACATTGTTTGGTAAGCGAGTCCATATACGATTACTGAACGACTCAGTGAGATTTTGAGTCTGACCATGCAGACACTTCTTCAGTAATTCATGATTTTCCAGGTCTCTGTAAATAGGTTTTGTGATATCCATGACTGCTGCTGGGATGGAATGTTTATGGCTGTATGAACTGTTTGAGTACTGAGCATTGCAGTAATTGCACTGTGAATCAGGTGCAGGAGGGCAAAGGTGGTGTACTGGTTTTTCATCAGTTGACAGTCAGTGGAAGAAGGTAGCCCATACTGCCTGCTTCCTTTTCAACAAATCCTCAGTATTATTTCTAATGGTCATCATATAATACTGCTATAGTTCATCAGTCATTTTGTCTGTCAACCTGCCTCTTATGGTTTTACCGTCAGAAAATTTCTTGTCTCTCAAACTTCGCTTCAAACTTCCTCAAACTTGTGCCCATTCTCTTATGGACATGACCAACACATTCCAGTTTTGTGATAATCTGAGGCTGAGCGGCTACTACACTGTTATATGCTTTTGAGTTTCCATTACCTAAGAACTTAGTGTAACACACTCCCCTTTCGTTCACAGAACGACTAAAATATTAATAGCTGCAGAAGCCTCCATACCACCACTTGTTACTTCATAATTTATGTCACAAATATGCCCTTCTTCATTCCCTGATTTACACTTATAACAATGTTTGGTTAACATCTGGAAATCTATTACCTTTCCAGTATCCACACTGGTCACTATAGCAACAGAATTCTTAAAACTGTAGCTGCACTTCTGCCATGTGCCATCAAAAGCTACTGGTTTGTCAGCCATACCGTTATTTATTTCAACAGCTTCGTTTGCAGCACCTTTCGTTGACTCATATGCAACAGATTCCACAGCAGCTCCAATAAATCATGCATACTTGTCGATTTTACAAGGTACGTGTGGCATATTCATCAAGGCACACATTGTTTTTGTTGCAGTGTCTCCTTTGCCAGTAGCTCTGAATCCATAAAACCACCTAAATTTACTTCAAAATAATTATCTTTACACTTATCAGAATTCTAAAATGAATCAGTATATTTACAACTGGCATAGTTAATGATAAGTTTCCTGGCTACTCCATTTGATACCTCACTGTCTTCATGTAAACTAACAGGCCGTCCACATATTTTACAACACACACATTCATCTAACACCCTTGTTAGTATGTGTTAATCTACCGGAATATAACCTTACATACCATTTACACCACTTTCGTTTTGAGAAAACTGTGTATCACAACATTTTATTTTATTCTTCGAAGCACTAATGGGTGAGAGATACTGACGAGTTAGCCTGTATTTCATTGTCTGTAACTTCACACATCACAAAAATGGTTCAAATGGCTCTGAGCACTATGGGACTCAACATCTTAGGTCATAAGTCCCCTAGAACTTAGAACTACTTAAACCTAACTAACCTAAGGACATCACACACACCCATGCCCGAGGCAGGATTCGAACCTGCGACCGTAGCAGTCCCGCGGTTCCGGACTGCAGCGCCAGAACCGCTAGACCACCGCGGCCGGCACACACACATCACATGTTGAACACAATGTTTCTCTTTATTCGAAAATCTGTTACCATGAAACCCACGATTCTTAAAAACACTTCGTTTTGCCGTCATACTTTACTTTTTGAGAGACTTGTCAATCTATTCGTTACTTTTCCTTGGAAAAACGTTAGCACTTAGGCACACAACGTTTGTTTATACTATGAAACGATACAATACTGTTTTTGACAGTGCTACCAATACAAACACGTAATTTAACCTTTATAACACAGAAATCCACAGCCTTCTATATAAAAAAATTACCGATTTTATTAGATCTTGAAGTAAAGCACGTAAAAATTTTAACATTTTCAACCAGTATAGATTATATTTAAAAGAATGAAATAAAATACTTCCCATGTGAGTTTATAAGTGATATATATATATATATATATATATATATATATATATATATATATATATATATTATTTGGAAAATTGCAAATTTTAATGAGATAAAAATCCGAAAATGTGAAAAAAAATCCGTTCTAACTCCCCTTAAAGTAAATTGTAGGAACATTTAGAACGGCCTTCTCTGAAAGACTACATCTAGTATATGCTAGCTAGAACACAATTAAGTCCGTGACAAAAAATAAAACAAAACAAGAACTGATAAGAATCTCTGCCGGCCGGAGTGGCCGTGCGGTTCTAGGCGCTACAGTCTGGAGCCGAGCGACCGCTACGGTCGCAGGTTCGAATGCTGCCTCGGGCATGGATGTGTGTGATGTCCTTAGGTTAGTTAGGTTTAAGTAGTTCTAAGTTCTAGGCGACTGATGACCTCAGAAGTTAAGTCGCATGGTGCTCAGAGCCATTTGAACCATTTGATAAGAATCTGAAGTATGGAAAGTACTGTTAAATGTTGTGTGTGTGTGTGTGTGTGTGTGTGTGTGTGTGTGTGTGTGTAAAGCGTGGGTGTGCGAACTGGCATGAGGCTAAAAACTGATAAACGACACGACTTAGAACATTCCTGCGTCCTGGCCCCTATAAGAAAAATACTGCGAATGCTTTTCGGTATAGACTGTAATCACAGGAGTTCGGTTCTGTTGTATCATCCATACAGATGTTTTGTGGGTGGTGTTTAATTCACGTGCTCGAGTTTCAATATGCTTGTCTGTGATAGTTCAATTCAATCGAAACTTTGAAGTATATAAAGCGAATGTAAACGAAACAAAAATTAAAATTAATTCGTTGGGCAGGAATGAAACTTCTGCTATTGCGTGTTTGGCATTCATATCGGGTGCCCACAAGAAATGACATATTTTATGGTTCAAATGGCTCTAAGCACTATGGGACTCAACATCTGAGGTCATCAGTCCCCTTGACTTAGAACTACTTAAACCTAACTAACCTAAGGACATCACACACATCCATGCCCGAGGCAGGATTCGAACCTGCGACCGTAGCAGGCTCGCGGTTCCGGACTAAATCGCCTAGAACAGCTCGGCCACAGCTGCCGGCACATATTTAATGCTTACGATAGGTACCGCTACTGATTTTCGAAGTGGTTAAGTTGGGATCACTTTATCCACTTTCATTGTTTCGGTTCAATGGGTCTGCCACAAGCACGCCTGAAGATTAAATCGTATAATTTCGAAATAGATCATTTTAATTATATACCACAAATAAAACAGCTGTGTAGATTACCTAATAACAGTATATTAACAAACAAATATTCTGTTTAATGCCCAGGCATGCTTCAGTACGTTTGTGCCCTCATCAGTGGGTAGTTTTATTCAGGTCTGTTACATGCAAACCTGTTTAGCTGATAATTATTGAAAAGAAAATAATTATTAATTAAAACATGTTTGCGTTTTATAGACCTGAATAGAAGTACCCATTGATGATAGCACATAAGTGCTGAAACGTATTGGATAATACGGAGAGTAGCAGTTTGCATAATATGAATTCCAGCAATTTAGTCTGCAGATGCCACGCCTGTCAGAGCTTCTTTATTTGTTTGTTTAGTTGGAATTTGGTACTTAATGCACCATAGAACCATTCCTGCATCTTTAGAGTGCAACTGTATTCAACTACCTGTCAGAACATATACTAAATGCCTTACCGTTGGTGAGATGGAGCTTAAGTGTGAATTAAGTAACTTTCTGTCTTGCGTCCTATTGTATTCAGTTGAAGGGTATCTTCGCAAAAATTCTTAAAATTAATACTCTGTAGTACGTCATAATGTTGAGTCACTTCGTTACATAGTTGCATCCTCAGCGTTTTATCGCTTTCCAAAGAACCCTCTTCGCGGCTCCATGGAACGTGAAAAATGTAATGTAGCCAGCAGCTGGTGGTCTTGTGATTAGAGTTGCTAACGATAGATCACACAAAGTTGGCTTCGACTCCCGGTGAGGTCGGGGGTTTTTTCTGCTCAGTGTGTTGTCCTCATCATCATTTCATCATCATCGAGGCCCAAGCTGCCCAAGTGGCGTAAAATAAAAAAAAATTTCATCAGGCAGCCCAACACAGAAAGGCACTGCTGCAATGTGCAATATGATATGTTATTGTTGTGGTCTTCAATCCAAAGACTGATTTGATGCAGCTCTCCATGCTAGTCTACCATGTGCAAGTGTCTTCATCTCCACACATACAGAATGTGACGGTATAAGTGGAGATATTTTTATATGTGATATCTTAATATGCACATGCACCGGTGTGTCGATTGTTTTATCCTTGCATCCAAAGTCTTCGTGCTAATACGTCACATAATTTACTACCTGATGTTTTCTGCACAGTCGTAACTGCACCACTAAGTGGACCACTCTCTCAGTACAGAATAACCATTTTGCGTCCACGCGTCCACACTTCAGCTCCCGACATGCTGCCCAGGGGAAAATAAGCATTAGTTGTTTGCTATTGCCATATGTACTTGAACGTACTATCCAGTCTAAAAAGATTTGACATGTAATAGATGTAATTATTAAATCCAAATGACTCTGAGCACTATGGGACTTAACATCTGAGGTCATCAGTCCCCTAGAACTTAGAACTACTTAAATCTAACTAACCTAAGGACATCACACACATCCATGCCCGAGGCAGGTTCGAACGTGCGATAGTAGTAGCAGCGCGGTTCCAGACTGAAGCACCTAGAACCGCTCGGCCACAAAGGCCAGCTGTAATTATTAGTCTGCAAGTGATTTAAGTACTGATGTAATGTTCGATATACCGTCCTCAGTCATCAGCAGAAATATCAGCGCTTACACCCGTTATACAACATAGATCCTTTTGAATGAAATTATGGTTAGACCTTTGTCCCCCCCTACATCTTATACTTCCAATACTTTCCTCCATAAATAAATTAATTATTAAACTTCCTGGCAGATTAAAACTGTGTGTCGAACCGAGACTCGAACTAGGGACCTTTGCCTTTGGCGGGCAAGTGCTCTACCAACCTTTTTTTCTGATTTCATTTTGTTCGTTAATGTTCGTTGCATTTGTCCGGGGAGGACGTCCCATGACACCTGTGCAAGTTTGTCGTTAATCCGCTCACTCAGTTTTTATTACATGGGGCAGCTAACCCTCCGATCGAACACGCTGAGCTACCGTGCCGGCTTCCAACTGAGCTACCCAAGCACGACTCACGACCCCTCCTCATAGCTTCAATTCTGCCAGTACCTATCGTCCTACGTTCCAGACTTCACAGAAGCTCTCTGGAAATTAATTATTGCTTGTGTCCTGTCAACCGATATATTCTTTTAGCCAGGTTGCGCCACAAATTTCGTTTCTCCCCTATTCGAAACAGTATATATGGCGGGCGAGGGAAGAGCAGTTATATATATTTTGAACATGGCTACTCTTCAGCAACGGCTAGAGAGCAGTAAATGAATCCAAAGCTGCTAGCCAGTTGCAACTAAAGGCGGTTTTATTCAACCCCTGACTATGGATTCGACTGATGTAAACCCGTCTTCTTCAGGAAGACATGTAGCTAGAATTCCACATTAGAAAAATACCAAATAGTGAAATGATCTGACGTGTGTCCCATGAAAATATTCTGTAATGCACATCATTGTATACACTGTTAAATACGCTGGCCCCTTCTCAACTGCTATCTCTCTTTCACGTATTTGACTCTAATAACTGCAACTGCGTTTGTGTACAAGTTGCAGATGACCTTCGCTTTACCAGCAGAGTTTCAAAGTTCATATACTCGGTCAATACTGTCAACAGCATTATGTAAATTTGCAGTGTGATAAAGGATGTAAACATAGTAGATGTACACATAAATGTCACAGAATTCTCATCACGGTTCATACTTTATCTCTGCATATTTGTAATGTCCGATTTCTACATCTACATGGTTACTCTGCAATTCACACTTAAGTGCCTGGCAGAGGGTTCGTCGAACCATTTTAATACTACTTCTCTACCATTCCACTCTCGAATGGCGCGTGGGAAAAAGGAACACCTAAATCTTTCCGTTCGAGCTCTGATTTCTCTTATTTTATTATGATGATCATTTCTCTCTACGCCCTTGTTTCAGTGACTGCCACCCCAACTGGCATATCATATCAGTGACACTCTCACCACTATTGCGCGATAACAGGAAACGAGCTGCCCTTCTTTGCACTTTTTCGATGTCCTCCGTCAATCCTATCTGGTAAGGATCTCATACCGCGCAGCAATATTCCAGCAGAGGACGGACAAGTGTAATGTAGGCTGTCTCTTTACTGGGTTTGTCGCATCTTCTAAGTGTTCTGCCAACAAAGCGCAGTCTTTTTTCGCCTTCCCCACACTATTATCTACGTGGTCTTTCCAATTTAAGTTGAAAGTTAGTATCTGTGTGTCACCAAGTTCGTTAAAAATACTGGGAATAAGAAAACCTTGAAACTGCAGCAAACTGTAGAAACAGCGATGTAGTTCGGTTCAGAACGCACACCACGAGTATTCTTCCAGTACAATCCACTTTTATGTAAATATGAATGGTTGTCCTTAATCGCTGGTCGTTAGGCACGCGTCGAGGATATGCTGACTGGCACGAGTTGGTAAGCATCGCTGGCAGTCGAAGCGCCCAGGGCAACATAGAGGTCGGCCGATAGCTAGAGATAGCTGTCGATAGCTGAATCTGGGACGCAGCGGCCAATTCTCGAACACTTTACAGTCACTGTTGCTTTCTTATTCTAGTGTTTTCCCCACCATCCACGACTAGACAATTTGTGTTCTTTCTTATCAGAAACTTCCTCTTCAGTACTTTTTCTGACCATAGGAAAATGCTTGGTACTATTATCAGTGTACTGGAGGTAAAAAAAATGCTTTTACAGTGCAGTTCAGCACAGCGCGAACGGGATATTAAGGGGGGGGGGGGAGGTCCTAAAAGGTACGGATTTAACCGAGGATCCGAATAGGGCGTATCTTCGCACGTGCCTGAACGTGGAGAGAAGCACATAACACGTTGTTGACCGCGCGCAGATAAGCGCTCAGAAGTGTCGCACACGAGCCTACATTCAAATGGTCGAAACCACGTTTAACTACGAGCGACTGCGTGGCGTGTGGAGTTTAGTTTCGCCTAGAGAACTTCTGCTCTGCTTTACTCAACGTAGATGTGTTACATGAACGTACAAACTAATCAGTCCTACGCCTGTTGCGTATTGATTTCTCAAAACATCAGACACAGCGCGTCATCGCTTTTCCATGCAACACTGACGTATGTGTATAAGTTTCAGAAAAATTACCAGGCAACAGTGTACAACTGATTAGTATCTACGTTCACTGTAGCACATTTACGTTGAGTCAACCAGAGCAGAAGTTCTATGGATGCGTTATGAAAGCTTTTCCTATCCCTTCCACAGACTAAAATTGCTGCTGAATGTCGAAGAAATTACTAGGCAGCAGTGTATGACTGATTAATTTTTGCGTTCGCTGTAGCACATCTACTCAAATGTAAAATTATAAAAATTTTAAAAACGGTCTTTGAAAATTTTTAAAACTACCAAAATTTTCTATATATTGTCTCAACTGCATTTAATATCAACCTTTTTTTTCTCAGAGTGATGACCATCTTCAGATCACATGTGGTACTACACAAATCAAAAATGTTTTGCATCACCTCGGTTCCTAGAGTTTCGGAACCTGTACAGAAGACTGGAATAGAGATCAACATAAACATCATTTCCGCCCTTTTTATTGCTCATGAAAACCACGCATTGCATGTTGTACCACCATACATAGAGACCTTCAGAAGTGGTAGTCCAGATTGCTCTACACACAGGTACCTCTAATACACAGCAGGACGTCCTATTGCATTGATGCATGCCTGTATTCGTCGTGGCATACTGTCCACAAGTCCATCAAGGCACTGTTGGTCCAGATTGTCTCACTCCTCAACGGTGATTCGGCGTAGATCCCTCAGAGTGGTTGGTGGGTCACATCGTCCGTAACTGCACTTTTCAATCTATACCAGGCATGTTTGACAGAGTTCATGTCTGGAGAACATGCTGGCCACTCTAGTAGAGCGATGTAGTAATCCTGAACGAATCATTCACAAGATGTGCGTGATGGGGACGCGAATTGTCGTCCATGAAAACGGATGCCTCGCCGATATGCCGCCGATATGGTTGCACTATCGGTCGGAGGATGGCATTCATGTATCGCACAGCCGTTACGGCGCCTTACATGACCAACAGCGGCATACGTCGGTCCCACATAATGCCACCCCGAAACAGCAGGGCACCTCCACCTTGCTGCCCTCGCTGGACAGTGTGTCTAATGGGTTCAGTCTGACTAGGTTGCCTCCAAACACGTCTCCGACGATTGTCTGGTTGAAGGTATATGCGACACTCATCGGTGAAGAGAAAGTGATGCCAATCCTGAGCGGTCCATTCGGCATGTTGTTGGGCCCATCTGTACCGCGCTGTATGGTGTCGCAGTTGCAAGGATGGACCTGGCCATGGACGTCGGGGGTGAAGTTGCGCATCATGCAGCCTATTGCGTACAGTTTGAGTCGTAACACGTCGTCCTGTGGCTGCACGAAAAGCATTATTCAACATGGTGGCGTTGCTGTCAGGGTTCCTATGAGCCATAATCCTTAGATAGCTGTCATCCACTGCAGCAGTAGCCCTTGGGCGGCATGAGCGAGGCATGTCATCGACCGTTTATGTCTCTCTGTATCTCCTCCATGTCCGAACAACATCACTTTGGTTCACTCCGAGTGGCCTGGACACTTGCCTTGTTGAGAGTTCTTCCTGCCACAAAGCAACAATGCGGAAGCGATCGAACCGCAGTATTGACCGTCTAGGCGTGGTTGAACTACAGACAACACGAGCCGTGTACATCCTCCCTAGTGGAATGACTGGAACTGATCGGCTGTCTGACCCCCTCCGTCTAAGAGGCGCTGCTCATGCATGGTTGTTACATCTATGGGCGGGTTTAGTGACATCTCTGAACAGTCAAAGAGATTGTGTCTGTAATACAATCTCAACAGTCAATGCCTATCTTCAGAAGTTCTGGGAACTGTGGTGATGCAAAACTTTTTTTGATGTGTGTACAAATGCACACGCAATGTACAAGACTGTTCCATCAAACATAAGGTTATTTTAAATTTTGAGGTAAACTGTGCGATGTACAGCCACGCAATCTACGAAGCAATTGAAACAGATAGAGAATTTTGAAATTTTTAAGAATTTTTATAGAAAGTTTTTGAAATTTTTATAATTTTACATTTTTTTATCTACTTACGACCGCTCTCTCCTACTCGGACAATGTCAGATATATTCAGCTGCACGTTTTGTTGAGTACAGCAGAGTAAAAGTTCTCTGAACGCGCAATGAAAGCGTTTCCTATCCCTTCCACAGACTAAAATTGCTGCTCAGCCACTGAGAATTCAGGCCGTGTCTTCTGACTGTGAATGTTACCGAACTGGTCATCTGAAACTGCAGTGTGTATTTTATATTGGCGTCACTGCTGAGAGAGGTTGTACGGTATAGCAAATGTTCGTCCGCTATAATCAGGAAAAAAATCCTTTCTGGCAATAACCGCTGAAAATTAACAGGAAATAGGGGAAAATATGGAACTGTTTATGCCGAGGAAGATAAGTGTTGTAAGTCAATCTTGATAAAGATGGCAAGATACCGAAACGAAAAACAGCAGCTTGAAATATGGAAAATATGACTCGATTCAGTTATCTTAAGATGCACATTGTGGACCAAAATCGACAGTCTGACAACAATTTAGTTTGGAATCATTGACAGAAATTACAGAAAGCCGTTAAAATTAATCTTATCGGCTCCTTAACTCTATTATTAAGCACTCGCATTGGTGGACATAAGATGCAGAAAACTATAGATGTTAATACCGCAAGTACATGAAGCTAACGAGTTTTACAAGCGTCATCAATTTCGCTTACTGGACAATAAGTTCGGATTTCTAAAATTAGAACGCTGATAACCCCTACAGGGTTTGGCTGTAGCGCATTTTCTGTACGTTGGTCAAATTTACACATCACCTACGCAGTCAGTTACTCTATAGCGGTAAAGGGAGGCGCTTTTGAAAGATACATCAGCTGGACTTCGGACTATAAACACAGCGGCGTGACTGCTGAGTTATCGGCGACTTAGCCAGTGTTTGCTCTAAATGTTGCCAAGTATTACTCTGGCAGTTTTATGTCTGAACTTCTGCTATGACCTCGGGATGTTGGCAATCATTGTCAGGTAATGGGGATGAGGCTTTGTTAGAGAAGCCCGAAGTTTAACTTCCTATAAGTACTGTGGTTATTACACGATGTGGGAGAGATGGATAAGGAAGGAATCTTGTTCACAGAAACTTCGAGATATTCTACTGAAGAGTTTCGTGAAATATCATCGAAAAGACGAATCAGGATGGACAGCACGTGACCTGATTATCGCTCATTCCATACACAATTGCACCACCTCTATCTCTCTTCTCAGCCAGCAACATCTCTTAGGCAAAAACTAGGCACAAATGTTCTGTATGTCTTAGTTACAAATTAGGCAGTAAATTCAAGTCCAAGGATGTTATGAAAGTAGTAATATTCATATGGTCTTACTACTAGCCAAACCCTACAAGTACTTCAGTTCGTTTCGTTGACGTTGTTCACTTCCAATAATTTCGTAAAGGTGATAAAAAGGATATGCACAAGAGAAGTAGCCGAAATACTACTGTATTTGACCATGAGTCTATCTCCTATGATGAAATCATTTTTCATGGGACAGGAGACGATATGAAATATGTTACTTGATTACACTACTGTTTTATTTATTTGTATTTTTGTTTTAATTGTTTGCATTCTTTTTCGCCTTTCTTCTGTTACAGCTCTTAGTTATTCTATTTATTTGCCACAGTGCTATAAATTTCTAAACGCGTAAAAACTCAAAGAGAACTGAACGTTGGTCGTTTGTGCACAAAGGAAAAATTTATATATTGAATACAGAGTGGTACGTGTTAAACGTGTTCCAATTTGCGTTAATTACACTCAACGCAGGAATCATATCTACCAAATAAACCCCAGCAGGTGTAAGCATGCTTCTTAAAGCATTCTTGAGCGACCATCACGCTGTCTGCACGGAACCTATACAGGTTATAAATGTAGAGCACTGTGCACAATAAAATAACATAAACACAAAATGAAAATTATATAAAATTATTACATAAATTGAAATTATAAAAGAATACAATCTATATACGCCAGAACACAGAAATATGATCGATACAACTAAACACAGTTTGTACAGGTCTCGAAATTTTCTGGTGTATTTTCATTCTAGAGCATAGGTTACTGATCGGAGATCGCCCTTCGATCCCACCACAGCCATTTCCATGCCTTTACAACGCCTTTTAAGTACGAAACCATCAGTTACTTCTTTGCTAAGACAAAAGAAAATGTTAAAATTCGTCAAGCCATTCTCGGCCTCACAGTTTTCTTTTTTCTTATATATAAATCACATCCGATACCGATGAAATGTGACATCGCATTGAACCCTGCCTATAGCGAGAGACACCGGCTATGGTGTGCTCACGTTCTCGGGGGCTCTTGCGCTGCATGCTTGTGTCGGCGAACCTGGATATGCTGATAAGAATGTCGTGTAGCGTAGCCCGAGGCCAAGGTTAGGTTGGAATGTAGACAGTTTGTTACTTGGCCGAGCTTGTGAGCTGGTGAAGTCAACGAATCTCAACACAAAGATACGACTGCCATAACATAATGTCTAGAGTAACCCGAGATATACATTCTTCGTTGCATTAACATACAGGTATGTCTTATTTCCTATTTTGCTGAAAATTCCGACGACGTGGTTAAATTCTAACCGAACAAACAAAATAGTAGCTAACTTTATTTGACAAACATAGAAAATAACGAAAGAGAATCTCATTAGCTATTTAAATCTGCGTCATGATGCGTCACTCATGATTCGTCGTGTTGACTGCCTATTATTCATCGCGCGTACCGTTACCAACAGCACGCGCCCGCATCTCGTGGTCGTGCGGTAGCGTTCTCGCTTCCCACTCCCGGGTTCCCGGGTTCGATTCCCGGCGGGGTCAGGGATTTTCTCTGCCTCGTGTTGGCTGGGTGTTGTGTGCTGTCCTTAGGTTAGTTCGGTTTAAGTAGTTCTAAGTTCTAGGGGACTGATGACCAGAGATGTTAAGTCCCATAGTTCTCAGAGCCAACAGCATGCGACGGAAAAGCCACCGAAATGGAACATGCACTTTCATCGGAATACTAATCCTTCTTTCCGTTCCTGTCGATCTCTGATGGACTTTCCGCGTTCACAGCTTGACAAAAATTACTTTTTATATTATATGTACGAGACATAGAGCAGATCTTGCAAGTTTGTCCATGACGAACTGTTCGCGAGGTGTCGCTGCAAGTAGTATAGCACGGAATTACATCAACTTGCAAGCTTTATGTTACTTAGCAGCTGTTCAGGAAACTCTAGGTATTATATCGTTTGCGCCGGCCAATGTGACCGAGAGGTTCTAGGCGCTTCAGTCCGGAACCGCGCGACCGCTACGGTTAAAGGTTCGAATCGTGCCTCGGGCATGGATGTGTGAGATGTCCTTAGGTTAGTTATGTTTAAGTATTTCTATGTACTAGGGGACTGATGACCTCAGATGTAAAGTCCCATAGTACTCAGAGCCATTTGAACCATTTTTATATAGTTTATTTTAAAACGGTAATATCGTAAAATATTTTATTACATTATGTTTTCGCTTTTTATATGCCGACCACTGTTTAATTCTATTTGTATTCCATTACGTACCACTGTATTTTGACAATTTGTGACAAACGTAAGTCCGCTTGACGTGTTATACTAAATGTCTTTTATTGTCACTTTCATTTAATTTACGTTTTACTTTTATTCCGTGCTGCTGTGCAGCGAGCTACCTTAATTTAAGTATTAACTGTATTTTTCTTACTTGTCACTTCTTCTTCCATGTGTATTTGCTTTTAGGAAGCTTTAATTTTCGAGTGCTCTTAATAGTGTTCCATAGATTTCGTGTTTGTTTTGAATACAGTAAGAGAGAGTCCCTGTAGTCAACCATAGTGCCAGTAGTGCTAGAGTTTGTTTTCAATACAGTCCAGAGACAGGTAGTGCTATTTTCATTGTTTTCTACAAGAAGTGGCTAGCAACCACAGTTTAGTGAATAAGCAGCCGCCTTTAGTGAATTAGCAGTCTAGTTAAACGTTGATTAGCTCTCTTCAGTAAATTGTTTCCTTAGGATGGATAGGATGTGTGACTGCTGTGTACGGACGCAGGAGGAGCTGGCCACTGTTCGCGAACAGCTGAGCGTGTTGATGGCCGCGGTCAGCCGTCTTCAGGCTGCTGCCTCTGAGTGTAGCGGCAGTGGGGAGTCTGGTGCGTCGCAAGGTACACCCCAGGTGTTACATGCTTCACCCACTGTCCCTGCTGTCGAGACATCTTCGCGGGTACCGGGCGCGGTTGGGCCACCCTCTCCCCAAGGGGAGTGGCGGGTTCAGCGGCGTTCGCGGCGCACGAGGCGGAAGGTCAATGTGGAGGCTGGCCGTGTGGCATCGCCCGCTCTGCCTGTGAGGGGACATGTGGCTGCTCCTTCAGCAAGGTCCGAGCAGGCACACGGGGGGAGGGGTTTATTAGTTATTGGGAGCTCCAACGTTAGGCGGGTGATGGAGCCCCTTAGGGAAATAGCGAGAAGGTCTGCTTGCCGGGGGGTCTCATCCGAGATGTGGAGGAGGCCCTACCGGCGGCGATAGAGAGCACTGGGTGCACCCGACTGCAAATTGTTGCTCATGTCGGCACCAATGACTCCTGCCGTCTGGGTTCAGAGGTCATCCTCAGTTCGTACAGGCGGTTGGCAGAATGGTGAAGGCGGAAAGCCTCGCTCGCGGGGTGGAATTTGTAGTATCGTTCCCAGAACCGATCGCGGTCCTCTGGTTTGGAGCCGAGTGGAAGGCTTAAACCAGAGGCTCAGACGATTCTGCGGAGATCTGGGGTGCAAATTTCTCGACCTCCGCTATCGGGTGGAGAAATGTAGGGTCCCCCTGAATAGGTCAGGCGTGCACTACAAGCCGGAAGCGGCTACAAGGGTAGCGGAGTACGTGTGGAGTGCACATGGGGGTTTTTTAGGTTAGAGAATCCCCTCCCTAGGCCCGACAAGACGCCTCCTGAGACGCGGCAAGATAGGAGTAGGCAAAATGCAACAGGGAATAACAATATTAATGTGCTAATAGTAAACTGCAGGAGCGTCTATAGAAAGGTCCCAGAACTGCTCTCATTAATAAACGATCACAACGCCCATATAGTACTAGGGACAGAAAGTTGGCTGAAACCAGACGTAAACAGTAACGAGGTCCTAAACTCGGATTGGAATGTATACCGCAGAGACAGGCTGAACAGTGAAGGGGGAGGCGTGTTTATAGCGGTAAGAAGTGCAATAGTATCGAAGGAAATTGACGGAGATCCGAAATGTGAAATGATTTGGGTGAAGGTCGCGGTTAAAGCAGGCTCAGACATGGTAATTGGATGTCTCTATAGGCCCCCTGGCTCAGCAGCTGTTGTGGCTGAGCACCTGAAGGATAATTTGGAAAATATTTCGAGTAGATTTCCCCACCATGTTATAGTTCTGGGTGGAGATTTTAATTTGCCGGATATAGACTGGGAGACTCAGACGTTCATAACGGGTGGCAGGGACAAAGAATCCAGTGAAATTTTTTTAAGTGCTTTATCTGAAAACTACCTTGAGCAGTTAAACAGAGAACCGACTCGTGGCGATAACATATTAGACCTTCTGGTGACAAACAGACCCGAACTATTTGAAAAAGTTAACGCAGAACAGGGAATCAGTGATCATAAAGCGGTTACGGTATCGATGATTTCAGCCGTAAATAGGAATATTAAAAAGGGTAGGAAGATTTTTCTGTTCAGAAAAAGTGACAAAAAGCAGATTTCAGAGTACCTGTTGGCTCAACACAAAAGTTTTGTCTCAAGTACTGATACTGTTGAGAATCAGTGGACAAAGTTCAAAACCATCGTACAATATGCGTTAGATGAGTATGTACCAAGCAAGATCGTAAGAGATGGAAAAGAGCCACCGTGGTTCAACAACCGAGTTAGAAAACTGCTGCGGAAGCAAAGGGAACTTTACAGCAAACATAAACATAGCCAAAGCCTTGCAGACAAACAAAAATTACGCGAAGCGAAATGTAGTGTGAAGAGAGCTATGCGAGAGGCGTTCAATGAATTCGAAAGTAAAGTTCTATGTACTGACTTGGCAGAAAATCCTAAGAAATTTTGGTCTTATGTCAAAGCGGTAGGTGGATCAAAACAAAATGTCCAGACACTCTGTGACCAAAATGGTACTGAAACAGAGGATGACAGACTAAAGGCCGAAATACTAAATGTCTTTTTCCAAAGTTGTTTCACAGAGGAAGATTGCACTGTAGTTCCTTCTCTAGATTGTCGCACAGATGACAAAATGGTAGATATCGAAATAGACGACAGAGGGATAGAGAAACAATTAAAATCGCTCAAAAGAGGAAAGGCCTCTGGACCTGATGGGATACCAGTTCAATTTTACACAGAGTACGCGAAGGAACTTGCCCCCCTTCTTGCAGCGGTGTACCGTAGGTCTCTAGAAGAGCGTAGCGTTCCAAAGGATTGGAAAAGGGCACAGGTCATCCCCGTTTTCAAGAAGGGACGTCGAACAGATGTGCAGAACTATAGACCTATATCTCTAACGTCGATCAGTTGTAGAATTTTGGAACACGTATTGTGTTCGAGTATAATGACTTTTCTGGAGACTAGAAATCTACTCTGTAGGAATCAGCATGGGTTTCGAAAAAGACGGTCATGTGAAACCCAGCTCGCGCTATTCGTCCACGAGACTCAGAGGGCCATAGACACGAGTTCACAGGTAGACGCCGTGTTTCTTGACTTCCGCAAGGCGTTCGATACAGTTCCCCACAGTCGTTTATTGAACAAAGTAAGAGCATATGGACTATCAGACCAATTGTGTGATTGGATTGAGGAGTTCCTAGATAACAGGACGCAGCATGTTATTCTCAATGGAGAGAAGTCTTCCGAAGTAAGAGTAATTTCAGGTGTGCCGCAGGGGAGTGTCATAGGACCGTTGCTATTCACAATATACATAAATGACCTGGTGGATGACATCGGAAGTTCACTGAGGCTTTTTGCAGATGATGCTGTGGTGTATCGAGAGGTTGTAACAATGGAAAATTGTACTGAAATGCAGGAGGATCTGCAGCGAATTGACGCATGGTGCAGGGAATGGCAACTGAATCTCAATGTAGACAAGTGTAATGTGCTGCGAATACACAGAAAGACAGATCCTTTATCATTTAGCTACAAAATAGCAGGTCAGCAACTGGAAGCAGTTAATTCCATAAATTATCTGGGAGTACGCATTAGGAGTGATTTAAAATGGAATGATCATATAATGTTGATTGTCGGTAAAGCAGATGCCAGACTGAGATTCATTGGAAGAATCCTAAGGAAATGCAATCCGAAAACAAAGGAAGTAGGTTATAGTACGCTTGTTCGCCCACTGCTTGAATACTGCTCAGCAGTGTGGGATCCGTACCAGATAGGGTTGATACAAGACATAGAGAAGATCCAACGGAGAGCAGCGCGCTTCGTTACAGGATCATTTAGTAATCGCGAAAGCGTTACGGAGATGATAGATAAACTCCAGTGGAAGACTCTGCAGGAGAGACGCTCAGTAGCTCGGTACGGGCTTTTGTCAAAGTTTCGAGAACATACCTTCACCGAAGAGTCAAGCAGTATATTGCTCTCTCCTACGTATATCTCGCGAAGAGACCATGAGGATAAAATCAGAGAGATTAGAGCCCACACAGAGGCATACCGACAATCCTTCTTTCCACGAACAATACGAGACTGGAATAGAAGGGAGAACCGATAGAGTTACTGAAGGTACCCTCCGCCACACACCGTCAGGTGGCTTGCGGAGTATAGATGTAGATGTAGATGTAGAATAACGAATTAAACTTGTATTTTGACAATATTACGTCTGGTATGTAATCCAGACCCTCGAAAATGTCTACACAGCCGAAACTGTGAAGCAGTGAAGAATGCAAAATAAAGGATACTCTAATCCAAGTAAGACCAGCCGGTGCGAAAAATCATTGTGATTTTGAAAAAATTCATTTGTCTGTGGGTCTCGTTGCAACTAAAGTACTGTCGCCACAGCTAGTTCAGTGTCTCTGCAATATTTTAAATTCTAGTGAGCATTTTCGCGTGACTGTTGATGACGTTCTTGTGGACTATCTGTAATGATTATCAAATGGCTCTGAGCACTATGGGACTTAACTTCTGACGTCATCAGTCCCCTAGAATTTAGAACTACGTAAACCTAACTAACTTAAGGACATGGCACACATCCATGCCCGAGGCAGGATTCGAACCTGCGACCGTAGCGGTCGTGCGGCTCCAGACTGTAGCGCCCAGAACCGCTCGGCCACTCCGGCCGGCTGTAATGTTTATCGGAACACGGCTTGGAAACTAGGGTTGTTTAACGAACATATTAATAGCTTATGTAAAACGCAGCGTCCTCTCTCATAATTAGCATTTACGAGCGAATGTTGAAACACGCAACGAGTGATTAGATTCCTATTACTGCACCTCGCGTGTTAACCGGTCAAATAAGCGCGAAAGCGCTAAAGGATCAGCGAGCTGAATGGCCTGTGTACACATCGAATGTAGTTTAAGTATGGAGATCTGACGAATGTGTGAACGAGCGATCACATCCCGTTACTGCATACACACTGAGGTGACAAATCATGGGATAGGGTTATGCACATATACAAATGGCGGTAATAGTGCGTACACAAAGTATAAAAAGGCATTTAATTTGTGGAGCTGTCATTAATATTTAAGCGATTCGTGTGAAAGTGTGTCCGACGTCATTACGGCCTCACGACGAGAATTAAAGAGACTTCGAACGCGGACTAGATGTATGGAACATTGCGTTTCGGAAATTGTTAGGGAATTCAATTCTCCGAGATCCACAGTGTCAAGAGTGTGCCGAGAATACCAGATTCAGGCATTACCTCTCACCACGAACCACGGAGCGGCCAACGGCCTTCACTTAAAGCCCGAGAGCAGCGGCGTTTGAATAGAGTTGTCAGTGCTAACCGACAAGCAATACTGGGTGACATAACCGCAGAAATCAGTATGGGACGCACGACGAACATGTCCGTTAGGACAGTGCGGCGAAATTTGGCCTTAATGGGCTACACCAGCTGACGACCGACGTCTTGCCTACAGCGAGTCTCATATGGTCTTTGTCACATAGGTTGGATCCTAGACGACTGTAATACCGTGCCCTGGACAAATGAGTCCAGATTTCAGTAAGTAAGATCTGACGGTAACTTTCGAATGTGTTCCTGACCACACGAACCCATAGAGCCAAGTTGTCAATAAGGCATTGTGCAAGCTAGTGGTGACTCCATAATGACGTGGGCTGTGTTTGCGTGGAATGGACTGAGTCCTACATCTACATTTATACTCCGCAAGCCACCCAACGGTGTGTGGCGGAGGACACTTTACGTGCCACTGTCATTACCTCCCTTTCCTGTTCCAGTCGTGTATGGTTCGCGGGAAAAACGACTGCCGGAAAGCCTCCGTGCGCGCTCGAATCTCTCTAATCTTACATTCGTGATCTCCTCGGGAGGTATAAGTAGGGGGAAGCAATATATTCGATACCTCATCCAGAAACGCACCCTCTCGAAACCTGGACAGCAAGCACACCGCGATGCAGAGCGCCTCTCTTGCAGATTCTGCCACTTGAGTTTGCTAAACATCTCCGTAACGCTATCACGCTTACCAAATAACCCTGTGACGAAACGCGCCGCTCTTCTTTGAATCTTCTCTATCTCTTCTGTGAATACGACCTGGTACGGATCCCACACTGATGAGCAATACTCAAGTATAGGTCGAACGAGTGTTTTGTAAGCCACCTCCTTTGTTGATGGACTACATCATTTTCTAAGGACTCTCCCAAGGAATCTCAACCTGGCACCCGCCTTACCAACAATTAATTTTGTATGATCATTCCACTTCACATCGATCCTTACGCATACTCCCAGATATTTTACATAAGTACGGTAACTGCTACCTGTGTTTGTTCCGCTATCATATAATCATACAATAAAGGATCCTTCTTTCTATGTATTCGCAATACATTACATTTGTCTATATTAAGGCTCAGTTGCCACTCCCTGCACCAAGTGCCTATCCGCTGCAGATCTTCCTGCATTTCGCTGCAATTTTCTAATGCTGCAATTTCTCTGTATACTACAGCATCATCCGCGAAAAGCCACATGGAACTTCTGACAATATCTACTAGGTCACTTATATACATTGTGAAAAGCAATGGTCCCACAACACTCCCCTGTGGCACGCCAGAGATTACTTTAACGTCTGTAGACGTCTCTCCGTTGAGAGCAACTTGCTGTGTTCTGTCTGCTAAAAGCTCTTCAATCCAGCCACACAGCTGATCTGATATTCCGTAGGCTCTTACTTTGTTTATCAGGCGACAGTGCGGAACTGTATCGAACGCCTTCAGGAAGTCCTCTAGTCCAAGTGAACCGATCATTGACTGGAAATGGATATGTTCCGCTACTTGGAGACCATTTGCAGCCATTCATGTTTCCAAACAGAGATGGAATTTTTATGGATGATAATGCATCGCGTCACCGGGCCACAATTCTTCACGATCGGTCTGAAGAACATTCCGTACATTTCGACAGAATTATTTAGCCACCCAGATTGCCCGACATGAATCCGATCCAACATTTGTGGGTCATGGTAGACAGGACATTTCGTGTACGAAATCCTCCACAGGCAATAATTTCGCAATTATGGACGGCTATAGAGGCAGCGTGGCTCAATATTTCTGCAGGAGACTTCAGACGATTCGGTGAGTCTATGATGCA
Organism: Schistocerca cancellata; assembly: GCF_023864275.1. NCBI lineage: Eukaryota > Metazoa > Arthropoda > Insecta > Orthoptera > Acrididae > Schistocerca > Schistocerca cancellata. The sequence continues at coordinate 268,034,956 of NC_064627.1, forward strand.
CTATGCCGGGAAGTAGTAGGTCCGAGACAATATTAGGAGGTATCCCATGACTTTTTGTGTACTTGGCTTGCAAACTAGCCCATGGTGACCGCACACTTACTGGCCACTTTACACAAGTAGTACAGTTCACTGTACGACTCTTAAACAAGAAACAGTATGTACATTGTACGAGTGTGTGTGTGTGTCGGGCACGGATCCAAGAAACTGGGGCGGGGAGTCCTCCGAACAAAAAGAATCATATTTACATATTAACTTTCCGGGCATAAAGTAGTATGAAAACTATGAGTCTAGGAAACGTGAATAATTGTAGTTGCTTGCATGAAGGCTAATCCATGTGACTCTCGTTAAGTATCACTTTTAATTCTACCATTGTGGGCAAGAAGTGATTTACAAGAACTGAAAAACCTACATCATTTTTTACAGCATCTATGACCTGCTTCCAGGAATGTGGAGTATAACATCGTCAGTTGCCTCACACCTGGTTCTTCCACACGAAGCATTTTCTGCGATCTCCGAAATCTCGAATTTTCGTGTAGTTGAACTGCAGTTATGAGAACAGTGGTGGTGTTTAACAACGTATAATGACGTGGTTCCTCCTGTTGCAGCTAGCTTTGTCTGTTTGTATGTATTTGAAGTCAAAAAATATCTAGTCATTTTTAGCGAAGACTCTGCCGATCGAAGATTCTTCCAGTGTTTCTCGCAATCCATGTAATGTTTGAGATCTACAGCACCACGATGACACACAGCATAGTTACATAACTTACATTTTGCTAAACGATCATTTTCTGTGCCACTAAAGCAAGCGAATTTGCTCTGAAACTCTTTTTAAAACCCTGATTTCCGTTTCAGCAAAAGCAAAGAAAATCGAGTACGCAACGATTATAGCACTTTATATGTGTCAGGGGGCACCAACATAAGAAATGTCAATTTCGTCCCTTAATTTATAAAATCGATAGTCAGAAAATATTTTAACCGGTACGGAAGTGTTTGAAAATATTCTTGGAAATTTTTGAGGCTCAGAAACGGGACTGTCCCGATTAATCGCGATGTATGGCTGCTCTAGGCATCACCGCCTACAGAGAACATTGCCGCCAGAAATAAAAACAGGAAGACTAACTTCTAACACGTAAGCGGAAACGACTGAAAGAAACAATATTCCCATCGTTTACTGTAGACCATTGTTCATAATCGTAATGATATCATGGTGAGTACCCACCATAAGTACACACTACGATTTTAGTACTGTGTTGTTATAGGTGTTCGACTTTGTTGCTATTATAGTTCTTAAATCAATTGCATGTCATAGGTATTTCCCAAATTTTCGGATGTTTGCTTTGCAAATGCTGTAGTTCTCTGAATGACAATTTCATGAAAATTTTGCTAAAACGATGTACTAAGAGCTGATGCAAACAAATTATGGTTATATGAAAACATTTTATAAATTTTATTGTAATTTAACAATTTGTTATTATTATATCGAACAATGACAGTGTCTTGCAAGGAAGATTTAAGATGAACAACAACAACTGAAAAACAAGCGTAAAGCAATGTAGTCGAATCAAATTAGGTGATATTCAGGGATTTAGGTTAGGAAATGAGGTACTTAAAGTATGTAGATAAGTTTTTTCTATTTGATCAACAAAATAATTGATGATGGGTGAATTAGAGAGAATATAAAATATAGGTTGGCAATTGTAAGGAAACCGTTCCTGAAGCAGAGAAACTTGCTAACATCGAATATAGATTTAAGTGTTAGGAACTCTTTTCTGAACGTATTTTTATGGAGCGTAGCCGTGTATGGAAGTGAAACATGGACGATAAACAATTTAGACAAGAAGAGAAGAGAAGCTTTTGAATTGTGCTGCTGCATAAGAATGTTGAAGATTAAGTGGGTAGATAATGTAACTAATGAGGAGGTACTGAACAGAATTGGGGAGAAAAGAAGCTTGTGGCACAACCTGAAGGTTTGGTTGCTAGGACACATTCTGAAACATCAAGCAATCACCAATTTAGTACTGGAGGGAAGTGTGCGGGGTAAAAGTCGTAGAGGAAGAGGAAGAGATGAATACAGCACGCAGATTCAGAAGGATGTAAGTTGCAGTAATTATTCGGAGATGAAGAAGCGTGCACAGGTTAGAGCAGCATGAAGAGCCGCATCAAACCAGTCTTCGGACTAAAGACCACAACAACAACATATCAAACATTTCATACTGTTATTGATGCTGTTATTGTTGTGGTCTTCAATCCGAAGAGTGGTTTGATGCAATTCTTCTAATTAGTCTATACTGTGCAATCCCTTTCATCTCGGAATAACTAATGCATCCTACATTCTTCTGAATCAGCTTTCTGTATTCACGCTTATCTCATCCTCTACAATTTTTACAGCCCACTCCCACATACACCTCTGCCCATTGCCAAATTAACTATTCGTCAATGCCTTATGGTGTGTGCTATCAACAGATCGCTTCTCTCAAGTCAATTTTTACCATAAATTTCTTTTTCGCTCAGTTCCGTTCTGTACGTCCTCACTAACTGTTCGCTCTATCCATCTAATTTTCAGTATTCTCCCGCAGCTACTTATTTGAAAATCTATTATCTTCTTGTCTGATCTTTATTTGTTTTATTGTTATTATTACAGTAGTACAGTAGTAGGCATGTCTAGCACGTTAAAAGAGGGCGTGGCAGCAAGTTTTGTTTGGGGGAGAAGACTAGAATAAGTAACGAAGTGCGATCTCCGCAAGACCGAGCCTACCTCGTGTGTGTGTAGATGTGTGAGTGAAAGACAGAGAGATAGAGAGAGAGAGAGAGAGAGAGAGAGAGAGAGAGAGAGAGACAGACAGACGGCATATACGAAATTATGAAATGTTAAATATGTTAATTTAATAATTATAAGATAATTAAGGTATATGTGATGCTACACATATGCTGCATGTGTAGCCTATCAAGTAAATGTAGCTGACTGTTAAGCATTTCATGAAAGGCATGAAACTGAGCTGTCCTTATGCCCTATATTAACACTGTTTTGGTTAATAACTATCATCACAGTATAAAAGATCATACATTATTTACGTATCATTTCACATCGCCTCAGTAAGACAATGTTATTAGTACGACCCGTGAGAAATGCTAAACTCCAAAACCACAAAGAATAAATGGGTCAAGCTCAAGAGTAGATGTGTCTGACTGTGAAAGCACAATTATATCTGATCTAGCTAATTGTAATCAGCTAATGATCAGCCTCATCAACGACTTGCGGATGCTGCGCACAGCACGTAAAGCTGACGGCTTGCTCTGCAATTGTAATAGATCAGAAGATGTTCGAAAGTTGAAGGAAACCTGTAATCATTTTAAAGTCAAATGCGACAGTAGACTGCTATAAAAAATATTAGAATGCTGGGGGTTTCCGCTCAGACGCCATGAAATATAACTAAAATAACTGGCTCTCACTGCTCGTTCTACAGTACACGCAATGCTAGAGCACACCACGCGCGATATGGAAAGTTTGTGCTTTGTTGCGGATTGTGGAGGCAGCGAGTAGGCGCCGTCCCTGACCCTTATTCACGCGCGTCAAATGGCCCCGCTCAGCGGAGGCTGCGACAGTCAGATGGGAAACTCACCCAGAGCGGAGAAGACGACGATGAGCGTCAGCGCGCTTCGCATGGCTGCGGCTGTATTGTGTCTGTGGCTGTGGAACTGTCTGGGCGGGGCGGCGGTTGGCGGGCGACTGCCGAATACCACGACTGCCACTGTGCGCACAGACTGAGCCGCTGCGCGCTCGCTTCGCCCGACAAGCCGGCCCTCCCACCGTACAACAACACACGTCATGCCGGCCGGCAGCTCTGACGCCGGCCAGCTCGCAGCCACACTTCGCTCCCACTTCCTAACCATGTGGTAATCCATCGAAAGCCACCGTCCGGCCCGCTCCCGGCGTGATTGACGACAAACCAACTACCACGTTCCAGCCAGGTTAACGGGTTCCGACAAATAAAAGAATTTTCTGCGTCAGTCTATAACGGCTCTTCTTCCTGATGATTTGGTTTGATTTGTACTTGGCCTCGGCTAAAATTCGGCGACAGTCGGTAGAGTGTTGAGATCGTTATCAAGTTACGAAGACGACGTTACACAAAATAACAGTGCTGAACCGAAATGTTGACGTGCGTGAGATATTTACTTCACCAAGAATCGTAATTAATCGTTCGTAATCGAATTTTAACTGATTAATGATAAAACCAATACAGTCACATCCGCAACAAATTCCCTACAAGCTGGTCGTAATTTCAAGTATCTAAGAAATCGTAACAGTGGTCTTGTTATTTGAGTCAAAGATTCTACACAAGCGCCGAGCGCCACAGTCAAATATTATCGCTGCGCGTAATTATTACTCGGGAGTTTCATGTCAATAATTTGATGGAATTTTAAATCACAAATGCACGACTTGGCACGAGAGGGTGTTTTATTGCACAATATCAGACACTTCCTAACCGAACCTTGAGAAGAAAACTTTCCCAGGTGTTGGGGGGATTTAAATTATATGCTTCGGACCTATCACTGGAGTTCCATAAACCACTGCCTATTATGAATAAAAATTGTCTATCAATGTTCGTTGCCTAAATCACTGTCTAAGTAACGTTTAGTTCAATTATCTAGTTAAAAGTTCACTTTATTCTAGTAGGTAAAAGTCCTCCGTTCGAATTCTAAAGCCGTGATATTTGAAGTCAGAAGATCGTATTACTGCGTCATAATAGATCGCAATTATTCAATCTCAAAAAACAATCTAAGCGCGCCTACATGTACGAGCATTCAAATATATGACCTGTTTCGGCTAACTCTCGTAACGTAGTGACAATGCATTGGATTATACTTAGTCATTACTCAAGATTCCCAAAGAGTACTCACACGGAGTATTCTTTCGGATCGTTGGTTCTATTTTGCGAATGTTAATTTATGCTAATTTTGCGATTTATTATGATTTTGATTTTAATTTTACTGAAATTTAATCTTTCTTTCGTAGACTGCTAAATTGTCAAGTCTTAGATTCCTAATTTAATTACTTGTTATTGTCCTAATAATAGTGATAAATGGAACTTCGTTCGCTTATTCACTTTTCTGGGAATTTGGGACTTCGGGGGAAATCTTTGGGGTATTGGGAGCTAATTTTTGATTTTTATTTCTCGTCCGAGGAAGTGGCATTTCAAGTCGTTCATTTGACCACTACGCTTTTCGATGGTTCGCACCAGTATATATAACTGTTTATTTACATAGTTGGTGTTAGTGATGAGATGGACGTCATTTAGTAGCAGACCAAGAACACTGTAGCCGGCCGCGGTGGTCTAGCGGTTCTGGCGCTGCAGTCCGGAACCGCGGGACTGCTACGGTCGCAGGTTCGACTCCTGCCTCGGGCATGGGTGTGTGTGATGTCCTTAGGTTAGTTAGGTTTAAGTAGTTCTAAGTTCTAGGGGACTTATGACCTAAGATTTTGAGTCCCATAGTGCTCAGCGCCATTTGAACCAAGAGCACTGTAAGTTACGTTGCTTCTTTAGCTAATGATAAAATTATTTACTTATAAAACAAATTTCTAACAGTGAATTGTACTTGCAGGGACGACAGAGTCTGCCTACTACTGGCTGTTGCATATTGTGCTCTCCACTGTATACTGTAAACTGACGCTTCAGAGATGTACATGTTACTGGATATATAAAGAATTAAATATGAATGGGCTGCACCAGAATATGGACATGTGCACAAAATCAGTTATTGCATTAGGTAGTTTCATATACATAAATATGTTCTTCTTGTATTTTTTTAAAAATATGAATAGGCTGCAGCAATGGACACAAAAACAAAAGCTTAAGTGTTTAAGTACATAAATATGTTTTCCCTTTATTTAAAAAAATGAATGGGTTACACCAGAATATGAGCAAGTGCACAATTCAATTATTATATTAATTTCTTGTATATTACAACAGGTCATACATATATCCTATAGGTCGAACTTATTGGGAAATGAATGGAAGTGCAGCCCCTTTATTTTTTTGACGAAAAACATATTTATGTAGAAAGCATTTAATCTTTTATGTTCGCATCCAGTGCAAGCAAGCATATTTACAACATTACAATATTTTTGATGGGACAGTGGAGAGGATATGGAACGGGGAACAGTATGCAGACTTTTTATGACTCTGCCGCACCTGTAAGTACAATTCACTCTAAGAAATTGATGTTCTGTGACCTCAAAAGTGTCTTTTACAAATAAACAATTTTATTACGGCACCATCTATCTGCAAATCATTGCGCATGCGTGATATCCGCGCCTGCGCATTCTTCGCACGGGTGTTCAATATTCAGGGCGCCGACGTGCGGATACTGTCAGTCGTACCTAACCACTAGCAAGGTTGAACCACCTGAAGATGTTGGACAGTAGCTCCGAGGAAATATTGTGGAATTTGCACAGCGTCATCCGGTGGTTCAGATGGCTCTGAGCACTATGGGACTTAACTTCTGAGGTCATCAGTCCCCTAGAACTTAGAACTACTTAAACCCAACTAACCTAAGGACATCACACACATCCATTCCCGATGCAGGATACGAACCTGCGACCGTAGCGGTCACGCGGGTTCAGACTGTAGCGCCTAGAACCGCTCGGCCACTCCGACCGGCCATCCGGTGGCAAACCCGTGAAGAATATTTATAATTTCATTATTAGCAAAAGGCGCAACATATCCTATACTATCCTTGGTCTATTATGGTGAAAAGAGGTCTGTACTTTTCACCAACACCAGCTACCTAAATAAACAATTCTACATCCGAAGATGATAGTGTGAACCATCGACACGCGAAGAGGTAAAATACACAAGTAACTCACACAGAAAACTGTTTTATTTGTGTTTATCAACAGTTGCAACCCTCGTAATACCGTCCTTTATGGACGAAATATTCATAACAGGTTCCTACATTGGACACGAAATCCACCGTGCTCCAAGTCGGTCATGTCCTGATTTTAAAAAAAAACATTAAAAGAGGCCGCAATAATAACTGCACTGGGCAGCACAACACCTCCACTAAGATTTCCGTTTTTACTGCATAAATTTAACAGTTTTCTACTTCAAGCCACCTTCAGACTCTGGCAGATAAAAGCCTCAAACGAGAAGTAGTTATCTTACAGAGCACAAAAGGTTACCCACACATACAGGGTATTTCAGATGAGATATTTTTCTCTGTAACTTACAAAATAATAAATGAAACTAATACATCTTCCTATACGGTAGGTAAACGCAAGAAACGGTACTCTTTCTGCGAATTTATAATCATAATTAATTCAGTTTTTGTCCAAAGAGTTACAGCGATGAGTTATAATTTTTTAATAGAACATTATTTTTCCTGACATGTCGCTGATGTGAAACTAAAACGATATAAAACAAATGCAAGTGACTCAGCACCAGCTGATATCTGGAAAATAAGAATCTACCTGTAGCGGAAAAACTCCATACTCTCACTGTCAAGATTTGGAAAGAAGAGCAAATTTCAGAATAACAGAAAGATGTTTTAATTCACCCAATATATAAAAAAGAGATCCACCTATCCGCAACAACCACAAGGGAATATCATTGCTCAATTTTGCGTACAAAATACTTAGACATGTAATGTTATCAAGATTACAACAATATGTCGAAGAAATTATTGATGATGCACAAGCTGGCTTTGGAGGAAATAAATCAACAGTGGATAATATTTTCACGTTACGAATCCTACTTGAAAAAAATTGATATGCTCAAAATGTACAAATATTTTTATAGACTAAGAAAGCATTTGGTAATATTAACAGAAAATAGCTCTGAACGTCTATGAAATAATTTATGAATCCCAGACAGATTAATTCAACTGTTAAAAATGTGCAGTCCAAATTCAAATTGTTGAGTTGAAGAGCGAAACCGTCACTTGAAAGTGCTTCAAGTTACTTCTGAAGTCAAAAAAAGGGACACACTGTTACCTCCAGTTTGCAACCTCTTATGGAGCAGATACAACCATTGCAACTTGGAACAAAACTAGAGCATAGTTTTAACATACTGTCATATGCAGATGACATCATAATGTTGGGAGAAAATGAACAACAAATTAATTCTCCAGCCTCAGTATTCTTTAACAGTTTACTTGGAACGGGACTAGGAATTAATATCAGTTTAACCAAACACTTCATTCACACCCAATGAATTCGCAATTGCGAATAAAGACTACCATCAGTTGTAGAATGGAATGAAGACAATGAAAATCTGTGCCGGACCGGGACAAGAACCCGGATTTCCCGCTTATCGCGAGCTATCGCCTTATCATTTTTTAAATTTATTTATTTTTTATTCTTTGTTCATCTCAGTTTTTTTTATTACAGAGGGTAGCTAACCCTCTGACCGAACACGCTGAGCCACCTTGTCGGCTTCATTTGTCTATCAATGCCGACTCACGACCAGACCCAAACTTCCACATGTCGTCAACCATGCGTTTACGACTTGAGCTCGTAGAGCCATTATGTATATTCCCATACATGCCTGCATGTCCAAAGGAACATGAGCCATTATGTATATTCCCATATATGCCTGCATGTCCAAAGGAACTTTGCATCGTAATCAGAACAACATACGCACTGCAATACCGTAAATACTTCATCGCCTTACAGATGACTAAGGCCGGTATTACACTATCAGATTTCTTTGCCAAAGAAATTTGATGGTGCAGTAGGGAACTTTGTCAAAAATCGTCTGTCGTCAATTAAATTTGATCAAATCTAGGGCCTCGCTGTAGATTTGATAAAAGAAGTCGCTTGACTTCTGTTCACTGCAATGTGAAGTGTTACCACATGGAGCGCTAGCATCACTGAAGCATTCTGTCATCTGTAGTATTTTTATAAACATTGCCGATAAATACAATTGGTGTGTACCGACAGATACAAGATTAATAGCGATGTATGAAGCTGATGAGGCGCTTTACAACATGAGGCGCCTTGAATACAAAAATAGATTAAGAAGATTGGAGACCTGACCTGACCTGACCTAACCTAACCTAACTCTCTCCTGTAGCAAGGAGTCGGAGTGCTACAGTGAGCCTGTCTTCTGCAGACATAGCAGTTCTTAAGTGAGTATTGTGCTTTGTGATATGAGAATACACTTCACTGAGCACATACTGAAATGTATGCTCATCCATTCTTAAGTAACTGATGTATGACTTGATTTCCTCCACTATGAGCTCACGAAACATGTTTTGTTTAATACTTCTCTCGTATCGTCGTAAAAGCCACGGGTTCACCAGGTACGTTTCCTTTTTTCCCCCCACTTCTCTTCCGCATGTGCACACAGTGCAATTGTGGTACATGCAACTGCTGCTGTTAATAACAAGTTGTTGTTGTTGTAAGCCATTTTGAACTTTGACGAAAACTATCACGACAGTGTAATACTCCTTTTTAGTGCCACGTCAAAGATCTTTGTCAAATATATTTGACGAATATTTGATCAAATCTTTGATCAAACCTTTGACAAAGAAATTTGATAGTGTAATACCGGCCTAAAGCGGATCATACCTTCAAAATTGGAGAAGAGAAAAACGAAACAGTAACTCACATCACTTATTTCGCAACCTTCCTAACTACAGAAAACGGCGTCAAAGAAGAAATAGATAATAGAATACAAAAGGATAGTAAATGTAATTTCGTGTTACTAGGCATATTAAAAAGCAAACATTTCAAGAAACTCGAAGATATGCAAATAAAAAGTTCCTATGGTATCTGTTCTGACATGCGCTTGTGCGACAGACGAACATTAAAAAAATCAGAAGTGCCAATTGGACAGAATTTGGAACGATATCCCTCCGTAGGGCATCCAACAACCTATCAATCGATGCCAAGCCGAACAACTGCTTGCATAAGGGCCAGGGGTTTATCAACGTGTTATTGACTTGCTGAATTTGTGAAGCTCTTTCTCTTGAATAAATCATCCAACTTATCGGAAACTGTAACCTTTTGTTTGTCTGTACATGTACATCAAGTCTACCGATTTCCGTCCCATTCTGATAATTCCCTCGTGGTGCGCCATTTTTATTTTATTTTTCTTTCTTCGTTTGGGGCATCAAAGGACCACGCACCAATTTCAATACTTCATTCTTTGTTGTTCTTTCTTTTTCTTCCAGTATTCTTTCATATTTTCACTATGTATCCTCGGACCATTTTGACCCTGTCTTCTTCTCCCTTCTGCCTTCGAGTCCTTCCATTTTTAACAATTTCCTCTTGAAACTCTCTCTTTCTGTTGCATCTTTTTCACTTATATTGTTTCTTTCCAAATATTTCCTATCTTCTTGAATCCAGGCTACTGTTGACTTCTTGTCCCAAAGATATTTAAAAATCTGTTTGGTTAACCTGTTGCTGTTCATTCTATAAAGTGTCCAAAAAAATATCAGTCGCCTCTTTCGTAGGGTTTCATTTATATTTTCTATGCTGCTAGAAACTTCTTCATTGCTTCTTAATTTCCATACCTCTGTATTTTTTGGTGGTTCAAGTATTTTTCGAATAGTTTTTCTTTCTAGGACTTCAAGTTTGTGTAACTTGTAGTTCAGTACTAAACATTCACTTGCATAAAGACATTCTGGTTTTACTACCGTGTTGTAGTGCTGTATCCTCAAATTTTTAGACAGACACCTTTTGTTGTAGACATTCCTAGTTATTCCATAAGCCCTCTCCATTTTATGTATTCATTCTTCTATAGCGAATTTTTCTAAGTAATTTTCTTGGATGATTTCTCCCAAATATTTAAATTTATTTCCGCTCTTTATTTGGCCGATATCTGTAGCTAGAGATTCTGGAGCATTTTCTATATTTGTCATAAATTCTGCTTTTTCTACAGATATTCTTAAACCTGCTTTGTTGGCTATTTCTTCTAAGAGATTGATTTGTATTCCAGCATTAGTTAGGTTTTCAGAAAGAATGGCAAAATCATCCGCAAACGATAAACAGTGAATTTCAATACCTTTGTTTTTAGTTCCCAGTCTGATTGGTGATAGTTTCTTTTAGTTTTTGTTTCCATTCTCTTACTATTTTTTCTAGTACGCAGTTAAATAGGAGTGTAGACAGGCCATCACCTTGTCTTACACCTGTTAAATGTCTTCGATATTTCACCCTGAAACTTTGCTTTTATTTGGTGTCTGTGAGCGTTTCACGAATGAGGTTTGCTAATTTAGATTTGATGCTAAATTCTCTGATCATTTTATCTAGTGTTTCCCTATCAACTGAGTCAAATGCCTTTTTAAAATCTATAAATATTACAATCTTTGGAGTCTGTAAGTCTGTGACGAATTATGGACTTAAGGTGGAAAATCTGATCTGAGCAAGATCTGCCCTATCTAAATCCACTCTGATACTCTCCCAATTGGCTATCAAGTGTTGCTTCTTCCTTGTTTAGTAGTGTTGTTGAAATATTTTACAACCCACTGGCAACAAAGATATATCTCTGTACTTATTTACATTTTGCTTATCACCTTTCTTGTGTATGGGATGGATGAGAGCCACTTTCTAGTCTTCTGATATCTTTTCAGTTTCCATTATTTCTTCAAACATAATTGCTTTTTAAATTTATTCAGCTGTAGGTGGTGGATCTGCTTCTTTATTTTCATGTAGATCTGGAAATTCTAGCTTACAGTTTGGTTCTTCATAGTTCAATAATTTTTCAAAGTACTTTCTTAGCATTTCACAATTGTTGCTTAGGCCTTCTTTACCATTTTCATCTGTGAAGTAAATACTTGGAGCTTGGTAGCCATTTAGATGACTTTTAAACATCTGATAGAAATTCCGGGAGCTTTTTTTTACAGAGTTGTTTTGTATGACAAGAAATTGTGATTTCTCAAAAGATCTTTTAGCACTCTTTATTATCCTTGCTGTTTCTTTCCTTTGCATTCTAAATGCGTCAAGGTGTTCAGGCTTCCCAGAACATTTCCATTTCTTCTACTGCTTTGTTCTTTCTGTAACTGCTTCTTCACACATTTCATTCCACCAGACTTTCTTCTTCGTTTTTGTTGACCCAAATCCATTTTTCGCTGCTCTGTTGATTTCCTTCGTTATTTATTCCCATTTTCCTGATTTAGTTCCTTTAATTTCTTCCCTAAAATTTTTTATTACCTCTTTGGTGATGTTGAGCCTGTCTGTATTATATTTAATTAATTTTTGCTGTCTCTTTTGGTTTTTATTGGAGAGAAGTTTCAGTTTGATCTTAGTCAGGTAGTGATCAGAATCAAATTCCCTGTTTCTTGCTACTTTTACATTAATGATTTTTTTTAATTGCATTTAGAAATAGCCACATTGTCTAACTGAAACTCCCCTAGCACTGGATTCGGAGAGATCCATGTTTTTGCCTTTTTGGTAATTTTTTTAAGAAGGTTGACGTTACTTTCATCTGAAATGTTCCTTTTTTATGTACATAGATTGAGGCGAGATGTAGGATGGAGTTTTTTGATAAGCTAAACAGTGTTTTCCAAACCATGCTTTGAGTGTCTGAGCATGGAAGTTTACAGTGAGTACTACCATAGCACTTTTAACTTACAGTTCGGACGAAAATCAGTCAAAAACCGTTTTGCATAGCGATCAATAGAGTGATGCGTGTTGGGTAGTACTAGAATGACGTAACATTTTGGAGTGGAGGACGTGATAATGGCGTTGACAAAAAAAAATTAGGTTTATGGGAGAACTATCCAGGCGAAAGGATGATAACCAACAAATGGATGATCGTCGTGACGATTATGATGACGACTACGTAAAGGCACAGCTGAATCCTTATTTAGGCCTCAGATAGACAATGCACGAACAGTTAGTATACGAGAATACTAACTCATTTTACTAAGGTTTGAAGTTCCTCTTTTCTTTCTTCCGTGTTTGCGATTTAAAAACTGGGTGGTTTTGGAAATTAGCCTTATGCAAACACAATTAGTTTATTTTTTATATTTACCCAGACGTGCGAAATGTGATCTGCACAGACACTTCTGAGAACACACTTCTCCACATTTTGTGTAAGTGCATGTGAGGTGAAGTAGTGAGCAGAAATTTGTGATAAACTGAGGGAAAGCAATGCACTAAACAGCAGCTGATTGAGCCATCGACCAGGGACACGAAACGGGACGGAATATTTTGCAGCTGGCATGCTGTCAAAAAAATCGACAAAAACGAGCACTAAAATCGATGTATAATAATACAGTTCAGTAAATGGAGAAAAGCTCTGTCGATTCTCCGCAATCTACTCGGTATGTTCTTTCGACATGACGCAGCAAATTATCGCAACTCAGGTAAATACTCGTACATACATCCGTGACGTCTGTAGCCAAATCAAGTTAAACTTTCTAGCCGGAAACTTACCCGAACGATGTCCCTTAGATCGATAGACAGCTAAGCTGTTTGTTTTAGATATTTCCTTGAGCGTTTAAGATATCATAATTTTGTTTTCACTTAATTAATTCTAGAAATTTCAGCCTAAATTACTTATAATCTCTCTTCATATACGCACTAATTACAGAGATATCCGGTGTAAATTTTGCTTATCAAATGGAATTTTAGTAATTGGTGCTGCTAGACCCGTTGTTCTAAAAAGAGAAGAATTCAATGGCGTTTCACTCTTCAAAATCTGACTACTAGTTTCGTACAAAATACAATATTTGGAACTTAGGGTTCATTTATTTTGAAACCGATTGCTGTCTTATGAGAAAGTTCGTGGTGTTAGTTGTCGACCACAACATTATTGCACCTGGAAGTGAGAGCGCTTCGTTTGGCTTATCGTGAGTTTTTGTCGTGTATTTCACGAGGACACGCTGAACCATTGTCTTGAAATTGTTCACAATGCGATGCGTTTACTTTAATCACTACTGTACTTTTTTACCCTAACGTCACCGCGTGTTTCCGATAATGCGTAGTATAACGGAAATGTCGCAGTAGGCTTATGGAGCGTTCCAACTGGATGCAATTGAGAGAGTCCATATACAAAAGCGGAACAGTGCAGAGAATTTACTTGCAATACATGTTTGCAGTATCTGATGGAAGAACGTTTGGACGGAATGAAGAGATCCCTTCGCAATCATTGCACGTGTTGCAACAACACCATGTTTTAACCCCACGTGTGTCATCAGACCTTGCGCGTGGATTTCATCTTTTGAGTTTACCCCAGAGAAGAAGTTCAAAAATGGTTCAAATGGCTCTGAGCACTATGGGACTTAACATCTATGGCCATCAGTCCCCTAGAACTTAGAACTACTTAAACCTAACTAACCTAAGGACAGCACACAACACCCAGCCATCACGAGGCAGAGAAAATCCCTGACCCCGCCGGGAATCGAACCCGGGAACCCGGGCGTGGGAAGCGAGAACGCTACCGCACGACCACGAGATGCGGGCTGAAGAAGTCCAGAGGCGTCAAATTAGGCAACTGATAACGCCTCCACATTCTTTCCAGCGATCAGAAAAGAGGTGGGTGCTCTATCAGCTCCAAGTGAGTGGCGAGCTGGGGACCCACAGTACTTGGACATACATCTACGTATTTCAGGTGGTACTGGGTGGTTGTAGTTAAATTGCAGCTACTCACAGATGCCCATTGTGGGCCGTAATAATCGTATGACAGCGAAACTTGATAGATACGCTAATGCGTTAATGCGGAACCAATTTACACTGAAAAAAAAAAGAGTTCTAATTTCGACCACCAGGTGCAAATCTAACGCTGTGACTGCAAGAAACACACATAGAAATCTTTCCGTATGCTATGGATTAGGAAGGGGACATGGGCAGAGAAGGGCACACAATTATTAACCATCTTGGATGTAAACAGTGGTTTCCACACAGCTGCGCTCATACAAATCAGATATCACACGCTGTACGAGGAGGTCCCGGTAACGTACAGCCGTCACGGTACACCAGAAAATCACTCCGCGTGTATTCTCTTCAAAGAAGAACGGGCCGAGAATGAAGCTGCTTATGAATCCACTCCACACAGTCTCGCATGGGGAGTGCAACGGCTCTTCGTGTACAGCTCGCTGTTTAACGGTACCCCGTATTCGGCATTTCTGTGTATCCCCTGCACCCTGTAGTGTAAAATGTGTCTCTTCATTTTATACAGTTTTGCGTGGCCACATATCACCAACTTCAACCCGTGCCAGAAATTCAGAACGTTGTTTCAGACTATGAGGTTTTAGTTGTTGCATCGTCTGGAACTTGTACAGGTACCAGTGTAGTATAGATCACAAAACTTCCCATACCGTCGACCAAAGGATGGACAATTCTCTTGATATTGCACGAGCACCCAAGGCACGTTACAGCAACAGCAACAGGAACAGCAATCTAGTTAATAACTTTCACTGGGCTGGGACACCTTCCTCTTCGAGGTGACACACCAAGCTGTGTATCATCTTCTTTAAACCATTTAATGACATCGGGCCTCTCCTCTGACCTTCCAGTTGGCGAAATACTCTCAGTGCAGTATTGTAATTTCTGCCATTCACAAGGTCTCTCTTGTGGGTAGCCATTCTGTTCACTCATGTTACGGCTTGTCAAATGACAACGTGGATGTCATACCGTCATACAAACTGTGTACAGCGCCAGATTTGCGCCTAGTGGCCAAAACTGGAACTAATTTTTTTCCATTGTAAATCAGTTCCGCATAACGCATTAGCATCTGTCAAGTTTCGCTGCCGTGCGACGGTTACAGACAGCACTGGACCTCCGTGTGTAGCTACGCTTTAACTATAAAGCCTAGTTTACATGACGCCACTAGGTTGCAGGTAACAGCTCTACCACTCACTGCGTATGCGTGCCTCGCGTTTGCGCAGCTCGTTGGTGAAACTAAACACTTTCGGCGCGTTCCAACTTCGGCGACACAAGTTGCATGAGTTTTGAGGTTATGTGTGTTCGCAGAGTGGAGACAAACTGAAATATGAAGTGGGGAACTGAGAATAATGTTCGCTTTTTGGATATCTATGTTTTGCATGGGTATTTGTGGGATTTCAGTAATGGTGATTACAAAAATAAGCAACATATTGCTGCCGCTGAGACCGTCATGTGCGATCATAACCTAGATGGTCTGACATTATCTGAGCTGCCGGGCAAAATTTATTTAGTTAGGAACACATATACAACAGAATTAAGAAAAATACAAGCAAGTGTAGTTCTTTCTAGCTGTGGCAATGCTCTCGCCTGCAATACTAAATTCCCATAGTTCGAGTTGGCCGACTTTTTTCTTAAGGAATATTGTTGACAGGAGGAAGACTATACAAAATCAAGAAGCTGCATTCTTTATTGAATATTGATCTATTTAAAACGTCGCTGCAGTGCTCCCCATTCACATGTGTTAGAATTTTGAAATATTGCCACTGTACAGATCTCTCTTCAAGAGAGAAGTTTGCAAACCGTTCTCTTCTTAATGCGGCCTGCTTCGAATAAGTATAGTTTCTAGTGTTAATAATTATTACCGTTAATGTTAATAGTTACTGGTGTTAATGAAATAGCGTCATCACCAAATAAAACTACACTCCTGGAAATGGAAAAAAGAACACATTGACACCGGTGTGTCAGACCCACCATACTTGCTCTGGACACTGCGAGAGGGCTGTACAAGCAATGATCACACTCACGGCACAGCGGACACACCAGGAATCGCGGTGTTGGCCGTCGAATGGCGCTAGCTGCGCAGCATTTGTGCACCGCCGCCGTCAGTGTCAGCCAGTTTGCCGTGGCATACGGAGCTCCATCGCAGTCTTTAACACTGGTAGCATGCCGCGACAGCGTGGACGTGAACCGTATGTGCAGTTGACGGTCTTTGAGCGAGGGCGTATAGTGGGCATGCGGGAGGCCGGGTGGACGTATCGCCGAATTGCTCAACACGTGGGGCGTGAGGTCTCCACAGTACATCGATGTTGTCGCCAGTGGTCGGCGGAAGGTGCACGTGCCCGTCGACCTGGGACCGGACCGCAGCGACGCACGGATGCACGCCAAGACCGTAGGATCCTACGCAGTGCCGTAGGGGACCGCACCGCCACTTCCCAGCAAATTAGGGACACTGTTGCTCCTGGGGTATCGGCGAGGACCATTCGCAACCGTCTCCATGAAGCTGGGCTACGGTCCCGCACACCGTTAGGCCGTCTTCCGCTCACGCCCCAACATCGTGCAGCCCCCCCTCCAGTGGTGTCGCGACAGGCGTGAATGGAGGGACGAATGGAGACGTGTCGTCTTCAGCGATGAGAGTCGCTTCTGCCTTGGTGCCAATGATGGTCGTATGCGTGTTTGGCGCCGTGCAGGTGAGCGCCACAATCAGGACTGCATACGACCGAGGCACACAGGGCCAACACCTGGCATCATGGTGTGCGGAGCGATCTCCTACACTGGCCGTACACCACTGGTGATCGTCGAGGGGACACTGAATAGTGCACGGTACATCCAAACCGTCATCGAACCCATCGTTCTACCATTCCTAGACCGGCAAGGGAACTTGCTGTTCCAACAGGACAATGCACGTCCGCATGTATCCTGTGCCACCCAACGTGCTCTAGAAGGTGTAAGTCAACTACCCTGGCCAGCAAGATCTCCGGATCTGTCCCCCATTGAGCATGTTTGGGACTGGATGAAGCGTCGTCTCACGCGGTCTGCACGTCCAGCACGAACGCTGGTCCAACTGAGGCGCCAGGTGGAAATGGCATGGCAAGCCGTTCCACAGGACTACATCGAGCATCTCTACGATCGTCTCCATGGGAGAATAGCAGCCTGCATTGCTGCGAAAGGTGGATATACACTGTACTAGTGCCGACATTGTGCATGCTCTGTTGCCTGTGTCTATGTGCCTGTGGTTCTGTCAGTGTGATCATGTGATGTATCTGACCCCAGGAATGTGTCAATAAAGTTTCCCCTTCCTGGGACAATGAATTCACGGTGTTCTTATTTCAATTTCCAGGAGTGTACATCTTAAAGAATACCGAGTGTTCTCAAATGGTTCAAATGGCTCTGAGCACTATGAGACTCAACTGCTGAGGTCATAAGTCCCCTAGAACTTAGAACTAGTTAAATCTAACTAACCTAAGGACATCACACACATCCATGCCTGAGGCAGGATTCGACCCTGCGACCATAGCGGTCGCGCGGTTCCAGAACTGTAGCGCCTAGAACCGCTCGGCTACTCCGGCCGGCCGAGTGTTCTCAATTGTAATGGACGCAATATATGTAATTTCAGTTCTGGCGACAGTGCTTCATGCATTACAATACCTTTATTTCTTATCGCATAATTAACTCTATTTACAAGAAACGTGAACAGTTCTGGTGACATTCTAAGATAATTAAAAGAACTTCTTGGATCTTCCGTTATAAATAATTTCAGCAAGGATGCTGAGCAACCGAGCTGACGTCTTTTCTTCATCCAGGCACGAATCGAAACACGTTTCTTATTTTTTTCTTATGGAGCGATTCCACGCAACTAGCTTTAACTACATCACAACTCGTGCGACGTGGAGCTGATAAAACGTTCATTTCAGACACGACTCAGGGACCCACAAAACGACGAAACTGAAGTGTGTCGTGGTATCGTTGTGTCTACAGTCATATATGAAATCACTTCCGTGTAACTCATTCCACGCAATGAGTGGCGCAACCCAATGTCTTGGTGTAAACTAGGCTTAACATCCTGATACTTGCTCTAGGAGAACTGGTAGCAATGCGGTAGGAAAGTGTACGTATCTTTTGTCCGTCAAGATTTCTTCACTGACGTAAGAACCAATCACATAGTGTCCAATACCGCCGAAACAAACTTTCTCACTCCACTGCCTACAATTTTCAATGAGACCAAAGAAATTCGCCGCGATGCATGCCGCGCTCTAACATTTCAAAGGCAGACAGGGCGGCCATCCGCGAAGTACGTGACGATCCAGATTTGATCGTTCTTCCTGCTGACAAAGAGAACACCACAGTGTTGCTCTAGAGCTCAGAACGTAAACAGAAAATTGACTGATTTATCGATGACGTAGCATACAGGAAACAAGGAGATAAAAACCAGCGAACTTCTTCGGAGCAACTTCGATGCGAGCACTGTCAAGAAATTTCGACCACGAACTGCTGCTCTTCCATGACTGTATGGGCTTCCAAAGAGAGCATCCCACTGTGGCCCATAGTCAGCAACATAAGGGCAGCAACATCCGTCTTGGCCAAACACGTGACTGCTCTGCTGAATACGTCCGTGGGGGGGGGGGGGGGGGGGGGCGGCAGTTTGAGCTTGTGGAAACGGTGTATCTGCAGTACTGAAAATCCAAACCAGACACTCTCCACCTGGCAACCCGAATTCGATCCTCGACAATCTATGACCCACGCGACTTGCACATATTATAATCATCCCACATTTAACTAGCGACCTGCTGTCGTATACACTGTTCACCTTCCTGTGACAGACAGGTCGGATATTGTGTCTACGAAAACTGTGTAATCAAGTACAAAATACATGCAGCTGTAATAAACGATGCTATAGGTCCAAAATACTAGCTGTAATATATATTTATTACGGAACTGTGATGAGGGTAACCAGTTTTTCGTTTCTACACTGTGCATCTTTATAGAGAGTTACAGGTATGGAGCAATTTATACTAGTTTAGCGTTTCCTCCACTTCACTTCACCCATCCTTACTATGAGGGACGTCAGGACGACAGCCGGTATAGGTATATCCAGCAATAAATAAACCTACAGCAATATTTTCATCTCTGATTTATTCCAGAGGCAACCGATTTGGGGATTTCATCATGTCATCATCAGGCCCTCTGTGGTAACGTAGTGGCTGAGCTTGTCTTGCAAGACAAAATATTATCCAAAAGCTGTACACTCGTAAACAATCTGAGCACAAGTCATACGCTGGTGCGGATACTGGTTCGCTTTTGCTTGATACTTTGTCTGACTGTTCAAGCTCAGCCACTATGTTCCCGTAGAGGGCCTGATGATGGCGTAATGGAATGCCGAAACCGGTTGCCTCTGGAATGAATTACACTTGAAAATACAACTGCTGATTTGTTTATTTATGATTATTTTCTCGATTAGTTGTATATTCCAGTGGTATGCCTCTCTTTCCTTCAAATGAATTGCCTTTTGACAGAGACACACTTTTTCTACAACTGTGCCACAACAAACTAATGAAAAGCATTACATTACAACAGCTTCATATAAGAAAAATCTGTATCTATGCGTCAAGGAAATGCTTTAATTCGTGGGTAGAAAGAAGGATATTGACAGGATCCCATGCCATGTTTGTATTCAATGCCCTTATTCAGAATTAGCCATGTCACATTTTTGCAGTTTCTATAAACCTTGTATTTTGGCCATCGTGGTTACTCTGACCATCTTCTCTCTACTGGCTCTCAGTTGGGTGTTTAGTCAGTTTGGTGGTAAAGGTCCATCAATATATAGATGGCACCGTGCAGTGCCGATTTTCTTGTCAGTTATAATTGTATACGAAAAGTTTGTTAAACTCTAGTTCTGCAAAATCCAACGATATCATTTAACTGAAATGCCATCAGGTGTTTTCTACTATATCAAGTATGTTGCTTGATTAATTCTGATGACAGATCACTCATTAGTTTTGTGTTCACGTGCATATATCTGGGACAGTATATTAAGGTTTCTGAGGCAATGTGCATGATTTCTCTGTTTTCGGGTAACTTTGACCACTGGTTATTGTTGGACCAGTATTACAGACACACAATAAACTTGTTAAACAATGTTTATGCCAATGACAGTGTAGAATTCAGAAATACAAACATTAATCATCAGTATACAGTTGGAGGCTCATTTGTAACTGGTAATGTGATTATAACCAAAAAAAAAAAAAAAAACAAATATCGGTCCAATATTGCTCAAACTGCAAGTTATCGTGGTTCATGCACTTAATCCAGTTATAACATATAATATCAAATACCTCTGGAAACAGGGAGTGAAGTTTATTTGACCAAATAAATGACTAAATAAATGAAGAACAGATGATCTTAGTTGTAACTGCACTGGATGTTTTGAAGCGAGGATTTAGGTTAAAGATGGATGAAATTGAAGGTATTATGCTCAACTAAATTTCAAGCTATGTGTATGGTACTCCATCCCTTTCATTGTATTTGTAATGTTGGTTATGGATCACACTGTTTGATTTATATACCATACTACGTTTATCTTTTATGAGGCTTAGTAAAGCGCATAAAAAAGCTTTAGATCATTGTATTTATTTATGGATGGTCAAAGTTTCATTGTATTTTTGAAATATTGACCACTGACAGTTCTGTGGGAAGTATGGGCCGGTCAATGCGTCCCCATATCCATGCTAAACTTGGCCAACTACAATTTTTTTCAGTACTTCCTCTACATTGTAGATAATGCATTAGTTAGCATGTTATCAGTTCATAAAATCCCCTGTGTTCACCAACATAAATATCGCAGAAGTTAAAAACAGTCATGATAATAACATTTGAATCTGAAAATCAGTCAAAGTTTACTGATTTATAGTTACTCGAGGTCCGAAAAATTCCTCTTTTGTTATTCCAGTACTATATCAGCTGATCATTGATGCTACTCCTTTCCTATAGCAAATTATGTTGTTCTTCATTACTAAATTTTACTGTCTTTTTCATTCGTAACACGTTTTTGTAGAACCTTGTTTAATTTCTGCCAGTTGCTCTATGTCTGGTTTTACAGCAGTTGCCCATTTTAATTCAATACCGTACATTGTGAAATATCTTTAAAACCAGTTTAAGATATGCAATAAACAATACTGAAGTGATGAAGCTGCAGTGCAAACAACTAAAGACCAAGTGAAGCTCGTCAGTCGGCACTACAGTTTCGGTGCAGTGGTATCCACCCCTGCCCTGTTATCACCTTTCTCCGTTCATTAACAGCCCGGTTTTTTACGTCCAGACACATTAGGTCGCTGAAGTTACCACAGGACAAGCATCGCCAACAGGCTGCCCGTAGCGCCGTCCACGAACCGCGCCTTATCTAGGATCAAAGAGCGAGGTCTAGCTGATAGGACAATCTCCGCTCCTGTGTCAGCTACGGTGACGACGGCCGTAAAGGAACGGAGCGTGCTGGGGCAATCGGAACGGTTTATTACTACTCAGTTTTCAAGTCGTGCAGTATTTTTCTAGCGCTGCAGCACTTATGTCACTGATAGTTTTACGGCGAGACACTTACTGCAGCGCCTATCGTCTACACGAAGGACTTGTTTTTGTACAACGCTTGGCGAAACTTGCTACCTCAGAACATAATAATTGCCGGAAAATGAATCCGCAAGCCCAGCAAATGTCGTGTGACTAGGGCCTCCCGTCGGGTAGACCGTTCGCCGGGTACAAGTCTTTCGATTTGACGCCACTTCGGCGACTTGCGCGTCGATGGGGATGAAACGATGATGATTAGGACAACGCAACACCCAGTCCCTGAGCGGAGAAAATCTTCGACCCAGCCGATAATCGAACCCGAGCCCTGAATCATTCTGTCGCGCTGTCCACCCAGCTACGGGGGACGGACTGTAACCCCAGACAACAGGTTTCTACAATCTGTAAGGCACCATAGGGTGTGTACTGAAGGGTACTATGTGTACCACAGTCACTTTTCGTCATCTTTTTTCCAATCGTGAATGGTTCGCGGAAATAATGACTGTTGCGAGGGTGGTTTGATTAGTCCGGTGAAGAAGCAAGAAAACACGTTTGTTTCGTAAACAGCTCGCCTTTGTTCTCGACATAGTCTCCTCTGAGTGATATACACTTCGTCCAGTGATCCTCCAGCTTTATCATCCTATAGGAAAAATAGGTCTGTCAGACCCTGCAAAACACTCGTTGACTTCATCTATCACTTTTCATTTCTTGAAAATTCTTACCAGGAAGCCAAAGTTTCAAGCTAAGGGGAACAGGAAGAAGTCATTTGGGGCTAATCTGGTGAATAGGATGGATGACTAACCAGTTTAAAGACCAGTTTATGCGGTTTCCCATTGTTATCGCTGATCTGTGGGATTCTGCTTGATCCTAGTGAAAGAGAACTTTTCCGTGTGCCAACCTTGCCCTTTTTTCAGCCAACGAAGGTTTCAAAGGATTCGGCAACGAAGCATAATAGGGTCCAGTTACGATTCTGTCTTTTTCCAAGTAATCTATGAGGACTATTCCTTGGGAATACCAAAAAACAGCCCACAAAATAGTCTCTACCTTCTTCGGTGCGCTTTCACCAGTCTTTGTCCACTGTTATGGCTGCAGTTTTGAGTCTGGTGTGTAAGGATGGACCCAGGTTTTATCAGCAGATTGGAGAAAGAAAAGAAAAAAAAAAAAAAAAAAGAATGGCTCTGAGCACTAAGGGACTTAACATCTGAGGTCATCAGACCCCTAGACTTAGAACTACTTAAACTTAACTAACGTAAGGCCATCACACACATCCATGCCCGAGGCAGGATTCGGACCTGCGACCGTAGCAGCAGCGCGGTTCCGGACTGTAGCGCCTAGAACCGCTCGGCCACAGCGGCCGGCCGGAGCAAAAAGTCTTGCGGATTGCGACTAAACATCACCAGACATTGTTTTGAAATGTTGTGCCGGATGCGCTTTTGGACGACTGTGGGAAATCGCGGCACTCACTTCGCACACAGCTTCTTCATAGCCAACTCTCCGTGCAGGATGTTATGCACTTGCTCAGTTGAGGTGCCTACAGTCTCAGCAGCACAAAAATTTTTCTCCCACAGTGTTGCTTTAACATATCGTAGATTTTGTCAATGTTTTCCTTTGTGACCGCCGGAGCGCCCTTTGTCTTCAGTGCTTGTCTAACCACGTTTAAATTCATTAATCCAAAAGTAAATGGTCTTCAGTGATGGTGTGGAGTCCACGTGAACTTCATCCAGTTCTGTTTTGATCTGTGCGTCACTCCAGCGCTGCAAATGAAAATGTTTATTAGCAGCACACACAGTCAGTTTTCTCTTTTTCATTCGCAGTTGACACACTGACCCATTCAGACGGCTGTCAAAATAAACTGTACGTTGTGCGTTGTTGACATTCCTTGGAACAATCAAGCTTACCAACCGTGAAGGTGCAACAAAAATTTTCCGTTGTATCGTGAAAATTTACCAGACACACCACACCACCCTCGTATGCATGAGAAACTATTACATTGATTACTATTCTAGGAAGGTTCGCTCTCGGAATTTTAATAGTAAAGCACACTATGGTGCAGAACGCCTCTCTTGTAGCGCCCGCCTGGCACTACAATTAGGTGAGCATATTCGTACGCATCGCGCATACTCAGTTGAGTCTGTAACGAAACATGCTGCTCTTCTCTAGATCTTCCCCCCCCCCCAAAAAAAAAAAAAAGATTCAAATGGCTCTGAGCACTATGGGACTTAACATCTGAGTTCATCAGTCCCCTAGAACTTGGAACCACTTAAACCTAACTAACCTAAGGACATCACACACATCCATGCCCGAGACAGGATTCGAACCTGCGACCGTAGCGGTCGCGCGGTTCCAGACTGAAGCGCCTAGAACCGCTCGGCCACATAGGCCGTCAAGATCTTCCCAATTTCCTCTATCTGTCCTGTCTGGTACGAATACCAGATTGACGAGGTTTGCGAGAGTTTGGTAAGCTACCTCCTTTGTGGACGAAATTTTCCAATGACTTTCAGCCTAAACTGCGATTTGTTTTATGTGGTCGTTCCAGTTTAGATTGTTCCTACATATTTTATGGAAGTAACTGCTTCCAGTGATTGTTCTGCAGTCGCGTAGTCATACAATAGTGTCTCCCTCTAACTATGTATACGCAGTAAGCTACATTTGTTATTTTGAGGGTCAAATGCCACTACTTGCACCAACCGCCGATGGTCTGCAGGTCTTCTGGCACTACGCAACAATTTTATAGCGTTGCGACTTCTCTGTATACTGCAGCATCGACCGCTAAAAGCCTCAAGAAACATCAGACATTAACTACTAGGCAATTTATGTACATTCTGACAAAATAATGGTCGTACAACCCTTATTTGGAGTACGCCAGATGTTATTTTTATGTAATAAGATTTCTCTCCGTTGAGAATAGCGTACTGTGTTCTGTTTTCTAGCGACTCTTCAACCCTTTCACCTAGATGATGTGATATGCTGTAGCCGGTATTTCGTCCATTAGTTGGCAGTACGAAACTGTACCGTAGTATGTGTCGAAAATAATGAGACTGAGCTGAAGTTCAGAGTGTATGCCACGTTATAAGGAAAACGTGAGCACATAAATTCTACGTCGATACCCATAAATCTTTTCAAACGCAGAAATTAGATGTGTCAGTTTGGTGTAGAGCATGGTGCGTGAGTCCTGTGTGTGATTTTCACAGACCAGCAAAACTGAGACGTTCGACGTTGTTGACGATTGCGTCTATAACCTCCGTGCGAAGGGAATTTTGTTATTGAAAAGCTCCTCTCTTTATCGCAAGGGTGTCGGTAAGAGATCTGCAGGTGACATGATACTCTAGAAATCATTCCAGTAGATGTAAGGAAAGTAGATCGAACTGGCCATTCAAGTTGCTAAATCTAATCGTATGAAGATGGTATCTGTTTTTTCGGACGTGTCCAAAGGAACAGATACCATCTTCATATAGTTAAAGCTAACCGGCCATTGACCTTCTTCTTCTGTGCGGATGCACACATATTGCCCGGACTCTTACGGGACTCGGCAAGGTTGTCTGCCGCGAGTAATGAGTGTAATGGGCAGGGGCACTACGAATGTAGTGTGTGGACATTAAGTTGGGGATGTGGGTCTCATGGGGAGCCTGCAAGGGATAAGTCCCTGCAGTCGCAGTATCCTCTGTGCCCTCGGTGGCTCAGATGGATAGAGCGTCTGCCATGTAAGCAGGAAATCCCGGGTTCGAGTCCCGGTCGGGACACACATTTTCAACTGTCCCCGTTGATGTGTATCAACGCCTGGGGCCTTGATTTAATTATCATTTCAAATCTAATCGTGTTGAACCTCTTAGCCCTCGAAATGAGATATACGAAATCAACAGTAGTCGTCGGGTAGGATGAAATCATCGTCTCTTGTAAGGGCATTACATCAGTACCTATGTAGTCACTTCTGTAGACTTGCGAGTCAAAATACTTCTAGGACAGATATTATCTACATACGAACCATCCACGATGTAGGCAGTACCTCGCCCGTGGACGGATCTTTGGTGTATGTTAATAGGTTCCGACTGGTCGCCAAATCAAAGCACGTGTGTTGTTACTTGTCAGACTGAACTCCACTTAATTCGCGAGGTGAAAGATTCTGGACTCCAGGGCCGAAAGTAGCGCTCTTATTCAAGAGACATTTTTGTTGAATTTTTCTTTCCACGAACTGAACTATTGAGGCAACAAATCTTTTTGATTTTCGAAGTTGCTGAGAACCCACAAAAAATATAATTTGAGTTTGCTTAGTCTAATACAAATTATTAGTTTCTAAGTGATCATTTGTCATTCTGGTAAGTATTTAGTAAATTTAGATATTGCCTAGTTGTTCAACTTTTAGCATTGCACGGAATGAGAGTACAAGTGAAAAGGGCTGTTGTCGCGAGGATAAATGGAAACAAGAATAAACCGGACAGCACTTGAATAAGAAAAAGGACGCAGATAAATGAATACCGACATATTTTGACTGTAGATAGCGTGCATGAAACAAGTAGAGCTTTACTGAGTGACAAGTGTAAGCCAATATATGTTGCTTATAGTGGCTCTGTTGGTGGAAACTTTGTTAGTTCATGGTTGTGGTTCATTGTGTAATTATGTTTTGTCATATACGTGTGCATGTTGTTTGTAGGTATAGTTTGTAAATTTGTGACGGCTATTCACTGTTCGTTTAAGACATGTTGTATTTTACTTGATATCAATCGTGTAATATCAAACTGAGTGAGTTAGAAAATGTTCATGGTTTTCTCGCTAAGTGAGTGGAAGAATAAAGGCAAGAACGAGAAAAGCAAAGTCAGGAGGGAGAAAATGAAGGTTATGAAGATAAACAAGGAAATAAAGACCGCGAGAAGTTGAAAATGCACATCAAATAAATAATTACTTGAAAATTTTCAAAACCATTTGGTGGTTTAGAAAGGATATGAATGATAGTGTTAATCAACGCCTAACGGAATGGATAGTAAAATAGCAACATTGAATGCTTCAGTCACACAACTACTTGTCAAAGAACAAGAGGATCACAACGATATTGAAAAATTATAGTAAGCTTCAGAAACATTTCGTCAAGAAAGAGGTACAAACTGGGTGTTAAAATAATGAGAGATTTTGATTTTCCAGTGAATTCAAGTATCATGAATGTTTAGTAATGCAGCGCTATGAAAACACGGGGAGGTTACAGTCAACACCTATGGAACCCGAGCACCTTGTAGCGTTCGGGAATGTGGAATGGGAGAATGTAGAGATGCTGGAGAGAATACAGGACTCAGTCAGAAAGGATATGGAGGTAATGCTGATCCGGGAAGTGCGAATTTAAATGGAAATCACGATTGATGGGATGAATTTCGCTTTGAAATAAGAAAATGTATCACACAGACATTTCCTGCTTTCTATCACTATCCAGTACCGTTCTTGAGAAATTTTGAAGGTACTTCACCTACCTCAAGGTCTCGTAAAAGGAAAATACGGTATGTAACTAACCATTCACAAGTAAGCGTATTCCAATGAAAATTATTGCATGTGGATAGATTTTGAAATGTGTGAATAATATGAGAGTGCGTATAATGCAAAATTTTGGCCGTCAGGATCTGAGAAGCGTTTAAGGAGATCACTATTATGACTAGGGGATTTTAATGAATCGTGGAGGGTGGTTACCGAAATTTTGTAGAGTGCTAAACTGGGTAAAGGCGCCAGCTCAGAGGTAAGAGATGTGGAAGACCAGATGGTCATTATGTTAGAGACGAGAGAGAAGGATATGTGGAATGTAGACACTTTTTGTCAGGGCTCGAGAATGATATATAAAAATGTAAGTACAATAAATTCGAGAGAACAGGTTGATCAAGCAAACAATATTATACCCAGGGAGAGAAAAGAAACAGTTTACCAATCTGCGTTTATAAGACGTCAGGAGAGAGGGGGAGTGATGATGATGTTTGGTTTGTGGGGCGCTCAACTGCGTGGTTATCAGCGCCCGAGAGAGGGGGAGTGCTACTAATTGATAGCATACTGGAAGAAAGGGCGATACAGAATAAAACTGAGTCGTGACCTGTGACCTATTGTCGAAGGGCAATCAAGCGAGGAAACGGTGATTTTGTTAGTTGATTCTGGGTATGACGTATGTTTAATAGACAGAACTTGGTGGAATAAAGCAAAAGACTGGAAGAAGGCACCATCTCATTCAGTTAAAGGAGTCCAATGACGAGAGGTAATTGAAAACAAGAGAAAAAATATAAAGGAAGTAGCTATCGTGAAATTTTCCGTGAAAGATATGGATATTCAACATCCAATGTATGCAATGCTGAAGCTACGAGTACGAATTTTGTCAAAACTAGATTGTTTGAATAGACACAAATCAATCTGTTACTTATACCAATATTTCGTTGGATAATGTGGTAATTGCCTGCGAGTTAGCGTCAGAAAATCAAATTTCAAAACAAAAGTTTCTGGAACAACCAGAGGCGACTGTGAAAATACTGTAGCCATGTCACATATGGCAAAATAATGTGGCCATTTAAATGCAAGGTGAAGATACAAGTGACCATTAGGAGCGAAGAAACCACAATTTACTGGATCAGATGTTCATGAAAGGAGAACACACAGAAAAGTAGTAGCATTATGTGAAACAACATTGGAGAGTAAAAGCTGTAAACATTTAACATGTGATGAAACTTTCGACGATCTGGTGGAGAGTTGGCTGGGATTTCACCAGAGCACACAAGCAAGAGCGTTAACGTTGTATGAAGTCAGATCGTGTCCACGTATGGCAACCAAGTAATAAAGATCATCTTCCCTAAGAACATTTCAAAGCATAAACCGTATCAGAAGAGAGTGCCCTGCAATCTCTCAACGTCAATACACGGAACTTTAAAATATGGGGAATGGAAAATCCGCAAGCACGTAACCAGTACGTTATTCTGCAAAGGTGACTGTGTGCTGTTTGTTGACAGCATCGTTTATCATATGGACGGATTTTTTCGAGGAAATGAGTCCTGTGGGTCCTTTTGCCTGTACTGTCACTACTAAATGCTAGGAGAGTCTTTTGTGCACCAACGTCATTCCAAGCGGTCAGCAGTATGGATGTGTGGGTAGGATCATTTTCGCATGATGATGCTTCTCCGCACATTGTACAGCCAGTGAAGCGGCTTCTGCAGAGGCATTTCGGAAATGCTAGAATTATCAGCCACCATTTCCCTACAGCCCATCTGTCCAGATGACCAGATCTTAATCCGTGTGACTTCTGGCTGTGGGATTATCTGAATACTATTGTGTTCAGTGTTCCATTTACGAACATAGCTGAACTAAAGGCATGCATTGAGCAACGCATTCTGAACTTCACTCCCGAGACACTTCGATCTGTTGTAGAACATGCTGTGTCTCGTTTTCAACTTGCGGCAGAAAACAGTGGACTGCTTACCGAACATGTCTTGCGTCAGTTCACGACAAGTAGAAATAAATGTCATTGTACATTTTATGTGTTTTTTGCCGCAGGACAATTAAAAGCCGATGACATTTCGATTTTTATGCTGTGTTTGGCACCAGGGAAATTAAAAACCGAGTTCTCCCTCCGATGTGGTTCGACCTTGGCGTGGTGGATGGACTTACATAACTAACAGTGCTACAACTGTTCACTACCGAAATTGTGCAGTCATGCACATTTGACAGTACGGAAGGTGTGATGTGCAACTAAACCATAGCCATCATATTACGATTCATGTTATTTGTAACCGAACCCATTTACGACGTTAAGACGCTTAGAGCGCCATCTACGGGTAAAATTATCGTCTTTTTTTTCAGCACGTTTCCTCCTTCACCAAAAATATACTGTTGAAATTTGACGTCATTCTGAACAATGGTTCTATATCTGGAGGTGTTTTGAATCTGGATTTTAATTATGGACACGCTGTATAATCGAGGAAAGAAGGAACAGTATGGAAACTAACGTAATGCTGGCGTCCGTTATTATTTGTACTATAATCCAAGAGAAAGTCTGGAACAGTATTGGAGGACAAAATGGGCTATTTTATCCAGTAATGGACTTGCATATACAAGGAGTGGATGGGAAGAGTAGTACTTAATATACGAAGGTGGCATTCCTTTATTTGAGTATTAATGAAATGCTTTACAATCAGTTAATGTTGCTGTTACCAAAATGAATATGAGTTTCTTATTAGGTTTATATTGGCTATTCAGTCAAGAGGACGAGTTAAACGTTGTTGAATGAAGGCTGGAGATAATATATCTAGGAACTGAATAGGAAGCGTTCTTCTGTGGTATGACTATCACTGAAACAAATAGTATACAAAGAGAGGAAATGGCGGAGGTCAGTGAGAGAAAACAATAGAAGAGAGCTGCTTTTCTATGAGAAGAAATAAAAAGTTATTTTTTATTTACTGTATATAAAACTATAGTAGATTCATAGCAAACATAAGGGACAACTCTTATTTTGTTTAGAGTTGCAGTTTTAATCTATCTGGAAGTTTGGAATTATAAAGGATAGAGGTATAACAAAATTAAGCAGGCGACCATATAAAACAATATATTGTAGAATAATAAAGTATAACGTTATTCCGAAAAGCTTAGTTAATAATGATACAGAACTTGTTAAGGAGAGGAAAGAGAATATGAAAATTAAGAATTAACTTTTTGATGGTATTGCTCTGAGGATGAGAGTCCATGCATTTAAAATGTTTTATCAGTGAATGAGGTATTACTGAAAGAGAAACACTATTTAAACACGAATTTCTTTACATTTTTAAGAGGAAAATTCAAGTAAAAAGTGGTCAGTAATTAATTATATGTTGTATAAAAGATTCATGGAGGAAAGAGGAAATGACAGAGAATGCATGTAGACAGGTAATTACGAAGTTTTAAGTTGAAAAAATCATGAAGAGGCGATGAAAAAGTGAACTGTTTTAACTACATCATGCAGAAAATACGTGGTTGGATGAGTGTATTTAAGTGGTGTAGAAAGCATCTAGCGAGATACTAGGCATAGATTTCTTGCTACGTTGCCTAGTATGTTTGATGGTAACTGGAAAAGGGGGATTCATTTAGCTTTTGATGTAATTACTTAAATGTTTCAGAAGGTCGAAGATGTAATGACATAAATATCTTTTGTTAAATGAAGAATACATGTTTCATTAGAGCAGTTTGAGTACGATTTGACGAATAAAAGTAACTTCGTGCTAAGGACATCTATGTTCATATGTGTAAAGAAATGAAATTAACTATATAATGTGAGAGCCTCACAGACAGGCGCGTGAATAGCTTACGCAGATGTCAGCATTTGAGAGAGCGCATATGGCTGGGCTCAAGAACCAGTTGGAATAATCAGCGAATCGTTGTTGAAAGTCTCTTCGGGTTTGCTGCCGGATCCTAAAATCAACTTGACTCGATATTTCGGCGATCCAACTGTTCGCCATCTTCAGGAAATGCTGCATCTGCTGATGAGTCCCGCTGAGAACTGACGCAAGATTTTTTTTTTCTTTATTGGAATTTTTAACACCTTACATAAGGCGGGCTGTCAGCAGCTGAGTACGCCGCTCTTCAGCCTTGAGATTTACAATAAAATAGAGGGGACACAGAGAATACAATCAAAAATGGTGGGCATAACAATGTAGACACCAAAAAACAAAAAAACACAGAGTCGTTCACGCCTGACGAAAAAACATCACTGACACTAGTTGACACGGCGTACAAAACACGGACGGCTGCGACGGAACACGTGAACAGAGGAGGCGTGACGACGAAAGAACACTAAACACAGACGAAGGCACACACACGAGACGCAAGATTGCAATTCGACGTCCTATATACGCCACCGTTCAGTACACGGAGCATGCGCCGCCCATTACGGTTTCTGGCTTCCAAAACAGGGAGGTGGCGCCGCCCTTAGTGAAACACTGCTGGCAACGATATATCGCAATCAAGGCCGCATCGAAGAACGTTCAGTTTTGATGCGAGATAATACAGGATTCCACGTTTTGCTAAGAGGAAACCCATTGTCCCTGTTGATTAAATTATCAGCCAACCTAATTTCAATCGCCTCTTTATAGACACTATTCCAAAAACCGGAAATGTTGGCAATTACAACAGTTTACTCAAATTTCATTTTGTGTCCCTCATTTAGGCAGTGTTCTGCTACGGCCGATTTTTTCGGCTGTTGTAGCCTCGTGTGACGGCGATGTTCCACACACCTGTCATTCACTGTGCGAATAGAACGGCCAACGTAAGCTTTCCCACATTTACACGGGAGATTTTGTACACCCCGGGTTTCCTAAGTCCCAAATCATCCTCCACAGAGCCGAGCAGAGCCCTAATCTTAGAGGGTGGACGGAACACACTCTTGATGTTAAAACTCCTTAAAATTCGTCCAATCTTAAACGATAAGCCTCCAGCATAAGGAAGAAAGGCCACAGATCTATGTTCCTCTTCGAACACCTCCGGAGACGGTCCAAATTCC
The DNA here is from genome assembly GCF_023864275.1 of Schistocerca cancellata. Lineage (NCBI taxonomy): Eukaryota > Metazoa > Arthropoda > Insecta > Orthoptera > Acrididae > Schistocerca > Schistocerca cancellata. The sequence continues at coordinate 268,067,583 of NC_064627.1, forward strand.
ATAGCCCGACGAATCTGTTTCTCGGTGTATCCATTTTCCTTAAAGACAGTCATCAAATGCTCAACTTCTTGGGTTAAGCTGTCTGCGTCGGAAATGGCATATGCACTCCGTACCAAAGTCCTAAGGACGCCACTACGTTGGTGTGGTGGATGACAACTCTGAGGGTGCAGGTACAAATCTGTGTGTGTCGGCTTTCGGTGAACACTGTGTCCCAAAGTTCCATCTGGTTTTTTATAAACCATTACATCTAAAAATGGAAGCATCCCATCATTTTCAACCTCGATAGTAAATTTGATACGGGGATGAAGACAGTTGAAGTGGTCCAAAAACATGTTAAGAGCATCACGTCCATGCGGCCATACGAAGAAGGTATCGTCCACGTATCTCCAGAAGCACGTTGGTTGAAAAGCTGAAGTCCTCAGTGCCATAGCGTCAGTTCTCAGCGGGACTCATCAGCAGAAGCAGCATTTCCTGAAGATGGCGAACAGTTGGATCGCCGAAATATCGAGTCAAGTTGATTTTAGGATCTGGCAGCAAACCCGAAGAGACTTTCAAGAATTATTACGCCGGGAAAGCCTACGTAGTCAAATCGGCGAATCGCTCGACATTTGAATAGGAGCCATGCCACTACTCGACGATGTTGGCAGGAATGGGCGAACCATAGCCGAACACAGTGTCAGGGTGGAAGTGGTCGACGTAAGAGAGACGACAGAACGAGAGGATGCAGTAACCATCATAGACGCACTCAGAGCACCGGATTCATCATTATCATCGATCTGACGTGCAACTAGCGTTTCAGTAAACACAAGGACCATTAACAGGGGGCTCACAAACTGGGCCCTTACGCCGAATACCATTGACCTCTGAACACCAACAAGCCTGTTTGCAGTGATGTCGGGCACTTTCGGTCTGGAATATAATTCAATGGAGTAGAATTGTCTTCAGTGATGAGTCCCGCTTCGAACTGGGCTCCGGTGACCATCGAAGACGAGTTTGGAGACGCCCCGACAACCAAAAGTGATGGTCTGGGGTGTCATTTCTTTTCGTGGCAGTACATATTTGGTTTCCGCGGCAACGTAACAGCACAGCTTGCGTCGGCGATTTCTACGCCCCGTTTTGTTGCTCTTCATGGACAGCCGTCCTGGGTTTACATTTCAGCAAGATAATGCCCGCCCGCACGCGGCGAGAGTTTCTGCTGCTCGTCTTTGTGCCTGGTAAACCCTACATTGGCCAGCAACGTCGCCGGGTCTCTCTACAATCGAGAACGTTTGAGGCGTTATGGGTAGTGCCCTCCAACCAGCTCGCGATTTTGGGGATCTAACACGCCAATTGGACAGAATTCTGCACGATATCCCTCTATATCTCTATACTCCAAGTCGAATAATTGCTTTCGTAAGGGCCGGAAGTTGACCAAAGCGTTATTGACTTGATCAATTTGTAAAGCTCTTTCTGCTGAATAAATCATACAATTTTCCTGAAATTGTACCCATTCGTTCGTCCGTACTTGTTCATCCCATGCACCGATTTCTGTCCCATTCGAAAATTTCTTTCGTGGTACGTCGATTTCTTTTTTTCTTTTTCTTAGATTGTATCTTCCTGACGAGATGGATAACCCCGTCTTCCGATACGACAACAGTCGTGTTCACTGTGGCTGCACACATGCGTTTCTGGTTTGACGAGCGCTCAGGCACCCTACCGCACCTCAACTAACTCGCTAAATCTTCGGATCATAAAGCTGTAGAAAATGTCTACGACTATATGGAACAGTGGGCGAAACGTAGCAGTCAATATCCCCACAATTTGGTATCTATTTTCGCTGTCTGCTTGCTTGTTATTGCTCACGTAACAACCAATATACGAGGTGCATTCAAGTTCTAAGGCCTCCGATTTTTTTTCTCCGGACTGGAAAGAGATAGAAACATGCGCATTGTTTTAAAATGAGGCCGCGTTCACTGTCAATACGTCCCAGAGATGGCAGCACCGTACGGCAGATGGAATTTTACCGCCAGCAGCGAGAAGGAGAACTGTTTTAAATACTTAAAATGGTGACATTTTCCTTACTTGAACAGCGTCCAATCATTCGTTTTCTGAATTTGCGTGGTGTGAAACCAATTGAAATTCATCGACAGTTGAAGGAGACATGTGGTGATGGAGTTATGGATGTGTCAAAAGTGCGTTCGTGGGTGCGACAGTTTAATGAAGGCAGAACATCGTGTGACAACAAACCGAAACAACCTCAGGCTCGCACAGGCCGGTCTGATGACATGATCGAGTAGGTGGAGAGAATTGTTTTGGGGGATCGCCGAATGACTGTTGAACAGATCACCTCCAGAGTTGGCATTTCTTTGGGTTTTGTGCACACGATCCTGCATGACGACCGGAAAATGCGAAAAGTGTCATCCAGGTGGGTGCCACGAATGTTGACGGATGACCACATGACTGCCCGTGTGGCACTTTGTCAAGCAATGTTGACGCACAATGACAGCATGAATGGGACTTTCTTTTCGTCGGTTGTGACAATGGATGAGACGTGGATGCCATTTTTCAATCCAGAAACAAAGCGCCAGTCAGCTCAATGGAAGCACACAGATTCACCGCCACCAAAAAAATTTCAGGTAACCGCCAGTGCTGAAAAAATGATGGTGTCCATGTTCTGAGACAGCGAGGACGTAATCCTTACCCATTGCATTCCAAAGGGCACTTCGGTAACAGGTGCATCCTACGAAAATGTTTTGAAGAACAAATTCCTTCCTGCACTGCAACAAAAACGTCCAGGAAGGGCTGCATGTATGCTGTTTCATCAAGACAACGCACCCGCACATCGAGCTAACGTTACGCAACAGTTTCTTCGTGATAAAAACTTTGAAGTGATTCCTCATGCTCCCTACTCACCTGACCTGGCTCCTAGTGACTTTTGGCTTTTTCCAACAATTACAGGCACTCTCCGTGGCCGAAAATTCATCAGCCGTGCTGCTATTGCCTCAGCGATTTTCCAGTGGTCAAAACAGACTCCTAAAGAAGCCTTCGCCGCTGCCATGGAATCATGGCGTCAGCGTTGTGAAAAATGTGTACGTCTGCAGGGCGATTACGTCGAGAAGTAACGCCAGATTCATCGATTTCAGGTGAGTAGTTAATTAGAAAAAAAAAATCGTAGGACTTAGAACTTGAATGCGCCTCGTAATAACCGAATCACTGTCCGTTCTTTCTACTTGTATTAGACTAAGCAAACTCAAATTATATTTCTTGTGGGTTCTCAGCAACTTCGAAAATCAAGAAGATTTATTGCCTCAATAGTTCAGTTTATGGAAAGAAAAATTCAACAAAAATGTCTCTTGAATAAGAGCGCTACTTTCGGCCCTGGAGGCCAGCATCGTTCACCTCGCGAATTAAGTGGAGTTCAGTCTGACAAGTAACACCACACGTGCTTTGATTTGGTGACCAGTCGGAACCTATTAACATACACCAAAGATCCGCCTACGGGCGAGGTACTGCTTACATCGTGGATGGTTCGTATGTAGATAATATCTGTCCTAGAAGTATTTTGACTCGCAAGTCTACAGAAGTGACTACATAGGTACTGATGTAATGCCCTTACAAGAGACGATGATTTTATCCTACCCGACGACTACTGTTGATTTCGTAGATCTCATTTCGAGGGCTAAGAGGTTCAACACGATTAGATTTGAAATGATAATTAAATCAAGGCCCCAGGCGTTGATACACATCAACGGGGACAGTTGAAAATGTGTGCCCCGACTGGGACTCGAACCCGGGATTTCCAGCTTACATGGCAGACGCTCTATCCATCTGAGCCACCGAGGGCACAGAGGATACTGCGACTGCAGGGAGTCCGCAGCTCGTGGTCGTGAGGTAGCGTTCTCGCTTCCCGCGCCCGGGTTCGATTCCCGGCGGGGTCAGGGATTTTCTCTGCCTCGTGATGACTGGGTGTTGTGTGATGTCCTTAGGTTAGTTAGGTTTAAGTAGTTCTAAGTTCTAGGCGACTGATGACCTTAGATGTTAAGTCCCATAGTGCTCAGAGCCATTTTGACTTCAGGGACTTATCCCTTGCACGCTCCCCATGAGACCTTAGAACTTGAATGCACCTCGTATGAGATAAAATATGTTGCTACGAAAAGAGCCCCGAGATACTTTATAGGGATAGTGTGCTGTGACTTTCTTTGGATCATTAATTTTCAAACAAACAAAATATATTATGTTCTTATTATTCTTGATCTGGCTTTCTAAAATAGGAACATTGTTTTGTTACTGTAACTCGCTATAAATTTCAACATATCTTCCTTACTTTACAGTTATTGAAAAGGTTACTGAAAATTATTTCGTCATCAATACTGATGTTACAGTAAGCAATGTTTGTTAAACATCAACATTTTGCAGTGGATTTTTCTTAACAGTGACACACCAATAAGTACCACGGCTAACACGAGAACATGAGACTATTATCAGAGAAAAAATGTTTTTTCTATAATGTTTGCCAGTCCAGAACTACACAGAGCAAGATTTCTTTACGTCATGAAGGTAAATTACCTTTTGCACTGTTAATAATGTACCATCCGCAGCCCGCGTCCACCTGTAAAACACATAATAAAATCTGCTGCTCTGCCCTGCGATCCCGAAAGCTGAATGAAATAATTTTAGTTCACTATTACCTGTCCGCTTCTTTGCGGTATGATTGGTTTCATTTAATGCAGTTTGAATGCGCCGCGGCAGCGGCTCGTTCGTTCGTAGCGCACCTCTGCACGACGAATAATATTTAAATAACTGAAAATGTCTTAAAAGGGTGGGATAAAATACCAGGCAAGCTTATTACAAATCATAATGCAAGTTTTCACTAAGTAACTCTATTCAAAACACTTAGACAGATTGAATAATTACACACCTTTACAAATCAATGCCTAATGTCGTCCTTCTCTCAATCTTGACAAAAGAATGCTACACAAGCATACAATATAGCGTCACAGGTTCTTCCTAATCATGTTCCAAAAAGACTACAGAGATATTAATGCTCGGTCTCTACTATTTATACTCGGTTTAATACATTTACATCTTTGTTTGATATTTAATAAGTATCGTCTGTGGCGGTTTCAGTACTCGCCGACACAGATATAATCTTTAAAAAAAATCGGTACATAATTCTATACAAGTATAAAACATGACATATAATGGTTTTTATTTATTACATAAAGTTCACACAATCATTGTCCACGCAATTACAATTATCCAGTTCAATTACTCTTTTCTCCTTTTTTACCACAAATAATATATGTTTCGCCAGGAGACGTCACACAATTTAGGATCTAGTCATCAGTGAGTGGCTTCAGCTAGGTACGGCGTACCTGAGGAACCAAAATAAGCTCATTATGAAAGCTAGAGGCGGTGTTTTGCGTTATTAGCTTCATATCTCCTGCCTCATTTTTTGTCCGGAGTTGTCATATTCAGTTCTTCACCGCTTCCAGTACATCAACCCACTTAACCAAGAGCGCAGAACAGTGAGTAGGAAGCTACCGACAGAAACTGCAGACAGACTTACTTAACGGAAGTTTTGCAGATGCTGTACTTAATTGCCACAAAAATAAAGTAGCCTTCTTTAATTGGCGGAACTATAGCATCACGGAATAGATAGAGATGGGATAGAAAGATAGAACTGTACCGCGACAACCCGCACACACGCAGTGATCTACGAACACTGCACTCCTCCAATTGCAGAGCAATGACGGACACGCCTATCAAAATGTATGTGATGCCATATTACTGAACTCGTTGCTCTTTTCATAAAGCCTTATCGATTGCGTCCAATCGATCCACTCCAGATCGATTGCTACAGATGGAACTCGCTTTAGTTTTTGTAGATCCATCATACGGACGTAGATGTGAGAATCGGTTCATCAATAACTCGTGGAAAAAGCATACTAACAGCCATGATTCTTCCTAAACATATTTATTATTTAATCAGCCAGTTTCGAAGCTTCATTGGCGTGAACTTCAGTCCCCTATGCAAAGAAAGAGTGGAGGCATCCAAACACTGGCGAACATAGAATAGGTACCATATTCACTAAACTGGACACCGTGGACTTCTGTTTATTCGCAGTGCACACGTTTTTATGTTTGTAAATGTATACAAAAATTAATCGAGATTTAATACAAGAATTTATGGTTATTATTTGTTACCTTACCAGGCATGGGTTGGATTCTTTGGCATCCAGTCATGCTGCAGATCCCTCACACAGCTACAAAGTGCTTGCAGGAGCACCTCTTCTTCTCCCTCCAAATGTCTTTCCGGGAAAACTTATGTAATCACACTACGACAACTACCGACGTTAGCCCTTATATACACTAAAACACGTGGATTGTGGTGGAGGCGGAGTTAGTTACGTTGTTAGCTGGCGCATCATAGGTGAGTTTGCTGACTTTAACTATCTTAAGATGATTCTTACAAAACCTCGCTCCATGACCGTCTAACAAAGATGACACCATTTTACTTTCTCATATACACTCCTGGAAATGGAAAAAAGAACACATTGACACCGGTGTGTCAGACCCACCATACTTGCTCCGGACACTGCGAGAGGGCTGTACAAGCAATGATCACACGCACGGCACAGCGGACACACCAGGAACCGCGGTGTTGGCCGTCGAATGGCGCTAGCTGCGCAGCATTTGTGCACCGCCGCCGTCAGTGTCAGCCAGTTTGCCGTGGCATACGGAGCTCCATCGCAGTCTTTAACACTGGTAGCATGCCGCGACAGCGTGGACGTGAACCGTATGTGCAGTTGACGGACTTTGAGCGAGGGCGTACAGTGGGCATGCGGGAGGCCGGGTGGACGTACCGCCGAATTGCTCAACACGTGGGGCGTGAAGTCTCCACAGTACATCGATGTTGTCGCCAGTGGTCGGCGGAAGGTGCACGTGCCCGTCGACCTGGGACCGGACCGCAGCGACGCACGGATGCACGCCAAGACCGTAGGATCCTACGCAGTGCCGTAGGGGACCGCACCGCCACTTCTCAGCAAATTAGGGGCACTGTTGCTCCTGGGGTATCGGCGAGGACCATTCGCAACCGTCTCCATGAAGCTGGGCTACGGTCCCGCACACCGTTAGGCCGTCTTCCGCTCACGCCCCAACATCGTGCAGCCCGCCTCCAGTGGTGTCGCGACAGGCGTGAATGGAGGGACGAATGGAGACGTGTCGTCTTCAGCGATGAGAGTCGCTTCTGCCTTGGTGCCAATGATGGTCGTATGCGTGTTTGGCGCCGTGCAGGTGAGCGCCACAATCAGGACTGCATACGACCGAGGCACACAGGGCCAACACCCGGCATCATGGTGTGGGGAGCGATCTCCTACACTGGCCGTACACCATTGGTGATCGTCGAGGGGACACTGAATAGTGCACGGTACATCCAAACCGTCATCGATCCCATCGTTCTACCATTCCTAGACCGGCAAGGGAACTTGCTGTTCCAACAGGACAATGCACGTCCGCATGTATCCCGTGCCACCCAACGTGCTCTAGAAGGTGTAAGTCAACTACCCTGGCCAGCAAGATCTCCGGATCTGTCCCCCATTGAGCATGTTTGGGAATGGATGAAGCGTCGTCTCACGCGGTCTGCATGTCCAGCACGAACGCTGGTCCTACTGAGGCGCCAGGTGGAAATGGCATGGCAAGCCGTTCCACAGGACTACATCCAGCATCTCTACGATCGTCTCCATGGGGGAATAGCAGCCTGCATTGCTGCGAAAGGTGGATATACACTGTACTAGTGCCGACATTGTGCATGCTCTGTTGCCTGTGTCTATGTGCCTGTGGTTCTGTCAGTGTGATCATGTGATGTATCTGACCCCAGGAATGTGTCAATAGTTTCCCCTTCCTGGGACAATGAATTCACGGTGTTCTTATTTCAATTTCCAATAACACAAAATACTGAGCAATTGTTGCTGCCAGTAATGCAAAGATCCAAGATGTATATAACAGATGGAAATGAAGTTCCAGGAACTGGATTGTCCAATTGCAAACATCTATGATAACTGCACTGTTTTAAATAGACAGGGTGAGTCAGGAGGAAATGTATATGCTTTGAGTGATGATAGTATTAGTAATTATGAACAAAAAACTTCATATGGACGTACGCCCTATCCCGAATGGTTTCCGAGATGAAACACATTTAAAATCACTTTTATACGTTTTTGTCGAATAACTTGAAAACCGCACCATCCAGCGAAAACGTGTCGCAGTACAAAATTAAAATATATTAAATTTCCTACAAAAAAGGTCCTATTCGTTTTTTCTCTAGAACTAATGGTTTGTGATAAGAGGGCGCGAGAATGTTGGAAAAACGCGTTCGACGCGCGTGTAGCTTACGTAGTTTTTGTAGGCCAATCTGAGGTATCATATTGAGGTAGCAAGTTGAGACGAACAGTTTGATACCGGACACTTGTGGTCTATCAAGTCTACGTAAGCTACAGCGCAAGCGCGTCGAGCGAGTTTTTCAACATTCTCGCGCTCTCTTCGCACAAACGATTAGTTGGCTCAAATGGCTCTGAGCACTATGGGACTCAACTGCTGTGGTCATAAGTCCCCTAGAACTTTGAACTACTTAAACCTAACTAACCTAAGGACATCACACACATCCATGCCCGAGGCAGGATTCGAACCTGCGACCGTAGCGGTCGTGCGGTTCCAGACTGTAGCGCCTTTAACCGCTCGGCCACTCCGGCCGGCCAAACGATTAGTTCTGGAGAAAAAAATGAATAGGACCTTTTTTGTAGGAAATTTAATATAGTCTAATTTTTGTACTGCGACACGTTTTCGCTAGAGGGTGCAGTTTTCGAGTTATTCAAGAAAAACGTCAAAAGTGATATTAAATGTGTCCTATCTCGGAAACCATTCGGAACTGAGTATACGTCCATATGAAGTTTTTTGTTCAGAATCACTAATACTATCACCCGTCAGAGCATGTACCTTTCCTCCTGACTCTCCCTATATGAATGCAGGCGTGTGTTTCGCGGCTACTACTGGATCCCTCCCGCAGGTAGCGTGGGTGGATCCACCTCCGAAAGCTACGAGGAAAACTGGTGGACCCACCTCTGAACCTCTTACCGACACACCTGTTGGCCTAAATACAAGCCCACTCGTATTATGTTAGGACGCACTAGTTCAGCTAATGAGATATTTGTTTAACGACTTTAAATGTGGCAATGGCTGACAGCTTACGCAATAACCCCAAATAGACAAGGGAAAACAATTCTCTTCTACCTTGGCAGACCAATATCCAATGAACTGACTCTCTTTTCAAGGTAAATATAGTGGGTAAACCAACAAGTTTGAAAGGGATCAGGTGTGGGATCGTGAAAATTTCTGAGAGATTCCACATATGATTTATTAAACAATAATAGAATGGGTAACGCCAACCATAAAGCATAGATATTAGCAGAAGCTAAATTGTTCCCCACGTAGCATAAAATAATCAGTTGTTCAGTAACATTCAGAGCTTGAACCTCCCAGTTTTACATAAATATTCCGAGCACAGCGCAGTATCAGGGCCTTAGGGTAGATACTGTTGGTGACAGAATTAGCGTGACCCCTTGGCTGTTCGTTACGTTTGTAAGAGGTATGCGATGTATGCGCTGCCTGCAACAGGCAAGACTTAGGAGAGTCTCTGACCAGAGAGCAGTATGTAGTTAGTTGTTACTTGTCGCTAGTCGGCAGTAGTCTTCTGTAGTCTGCGTGAGTCGGTAGTAGTTGGCAGTAGTCTGCGTGAGTCGGCGGTAGTCGGCGCGTGTCGGCAGTCTGCTCTGGACGGGAGTCTGGAGGATGAGTATTATTGTAGAAGGTAAAGAAGCAGCCTTGCGCATATCTAGTAATGTATGTTAACTGTCATCCAATTTCTTTCAAAAAATGCCCCAATAATAATTTTTATAATATAAAGTATTTTTTTTAAAAAAAGCATTCATTTCAATTTAAAGATTTTATCCAATGAATAATTAATTCCTTTCACGAGTCACAAAGCTTAGGCCAGTATTGCACGGAGCTGTGCCGAAAATTTTTTAGATAAGAGCAGATATATTCGCAGTTTTTGTTGAGGTAAGAATTTTTGCTTTTTTATTCAGAATACAGGGACGAGGCGCAGCGTTGCTGTCGTCATAAAATTTACCAGGTTACTGAATTTTTTTATTATTTCCGGGTTTAGGAATTGAATTTTGTGGTTACATTAAATGTGAATGCATTTCTGCACAGAGATTATAAATGGGAGCCAATTTTGTTCAGAGGTTACAATACTTTAAAAATTCATTTAAGTATTATTTCCGTGCGGAGGTTACACAAAAATTCATTTTTTATTAATATTTCCGTGGGGAGTTTACACATGGTTCATATTTAAATATTAATATTTCTGTGCGGAGGTTACACTTGGCGACATCCGGCCAGGATCGTATTTCTTTGTGAATCTTCTAAGAAGTAGTCATATATCTGCTCTTACTTAAAAAAAGTTTGCATCTGGCGCAACGCATTTACTAATTTGTCAATCTTTCTTTCACAGATTATCGGCAACTTATTGCTCTTTGTTGTAATTGTGTTTGTTCCATTTTTGCTTTGCCTTTGTTTCATTTTTGTGCTTAATTTCGATTTGTGAGAAAATGCCGCGAAAAACTGTTAACAGTACATCGCGATGTGCAATGAGTGAAATAGCGGACTCGACCGATAATACTTGCGACACTCAGTGTAATAATGATAGTCCTCCATTTACAGACAATCAGTGCCTACCGACCACTAGTAATGATTTTAATGCTAATGATGAGCAAACAAATTCAATTGTGTCCTCTGTTAATTTAGCGACAATTGACGACGCGGGACGTTCTGTTACAATGAACGCTGCCCAGCTTGACACACGGTTTGCAGAATTTACGTAACGAACAGATAAATGTTTCTAACGAAAATGAACAGTGTAATCAAAATACGTCAGATTTATTTGATTCCGAGGTAGTGACCGACAATGCACATCCGATCGGCAAACCTTTTCGAGAATCACAGAATGACCAAATGGTCACAGAAAACATGACAAATGCACATACACCAACACACAGAATAGAAAATAAAGTCGCTAATTTTGGCTTGGATCAAATTATGGCAGTATTGCTACAGTTTAAGAAAGAACATGACAACAATCTCAAACAACTTAATGAAAATAATGAAAATCTCAAACAACAACTTAATGAAAAACAAGACAATCTTAATGAAAATTTCAAACAGTTGAATGAAAAACAAGACAACCTGAATGAAAATTTCAAACAGTTGAATGAAAAACAAGACAACCTTAATGAAAATTTCAAACAGTTGAATGAAAAACAAGACAACCTTAATGAAAATTTCAAACAGTTGAATGAAAAACAAGACAACCTTAATGAAAATTTCAAACAGTTGAATGAAAAACACGACCACTTAAATGAACAGAACAAACAACTTAGTGAACAGATTGCAGCCGTTGCCGCGCAATGTCATGATACTAAAGAACAATTACGTGAAGAAATTAAGGCTTTTGCTAGTAAAAGTAGGGAAGAAATTAGATCTGTTGCACAAGAATTAAGTAATACACAAGCAGCCACAACAGAATCACTTAGACACGAAATTAGTGCAGTCGCTAAACAATGCTCTGAAAATATAACACAGTTACGCGAGGAGTTTAAATTAATGTCAGCAGAACTTTCACGCACACTGGATACGAAAGTGGACGCGAAATTTGACCACCAGAACAGCCAAATTGACGAACGCTTTAATCACCACCTACAAAACAGTGAAACGCGTTACCGTAAATTCATACAGGAACAGAATAAAGTAAAGCGACAAGTGATGGAAACAATTACTGCACAGAGCCAGGAAGATAAGCGTAAATTGTTTACGAAGGCGAAAACATACGTAGACAACAATATTGCTACAGTGTCAGACGAAATTAATACTATCAAACAGTTGAACACCGAATTGCGTGATGAAATTTCCGATCTTAAATCAAAAACAGATACACACACAGTAGACTTTCAGACAGTGACCGACAGTTCGAACAAGGGTTCCGATGTCATCAAAGCTGACGTTAAAAAATTGAACGAAACCACACGTAAAATACAAAAACAAATTAATGCTTTTGACACTAAAAACGATGATCAGGTAAAAATACTGACTGAAAAATATGATGAATTGGCCAGTCGTATTGACGTTATTGAAAGTAATAATGACAGCAAATCAGACGATACTTCACCGATTTCGTTTAATCAAACACCTGAATTCCAAAATTTACAGCAGACGATCAGTGAGATAGATTCGTCCAATAATACATTACGTAGGAAATTGTCAACTTTACAGCAAGACGTGACAGAGATGAAAAATGTTTCAGTCAATAACACGTCACAGCATACGGCACATTCCGAACATTTGTCACACTCACACAGCCAGTATAATTTAGGTAATTTACAGAGAGTACGTGACTTAGATTCCGAACAATCACAGACAAATAGATTCTCATACAATTCTGAACCTGTTCAGACATACAGAGACGATAATTTTGATTACAAGCATTTTCTATCCGTGAGAAAATTTAAAGTATTTGAAAATGACAGAACACAGATTCACCCCTTGGATTGGATACAACAATTTAGCTTTGCTTTTCCACCGACTTGGCCTGTAACGCACAAACTTGAACTTATTTGCAATTTTTTGGAAGGCGAACCGGCAACTCGTATAAGACCGATCGCGAGACAATGCTACTCGGTAGAAGAATGTCAGAATGCTTTTCTGTCAGCGTATTGGTCGAAGACGACACAGCGCGGAATTAAGGATCAATTAATTAGTTTACCAAATTATGAGAAAAATTTTTCCGCTGTCACGCAATTTTTTGAACACATGGTCCAACAAAACCAGTACTTAAGTGAACCATACAGTGAATCTGCACTTATTCAATTATGTATTTCTAAATTACCACGATCATTAAGAGTGTCACTTTTAACGGGTCAGCAGAAAGAAAATATTTCGGCATTCAGAGATCTGTTACAGGTTTTGGAAGTGCAGCAATCGGATTATTCCTTTATAAACAAAAATTTTTCATATAATTACCAAGGTCAACAAACATACAGCAATTACGATCAGCCACGCAATTTCAATAGCAAAGGTAATAGACGGTTCAGGAACGACAACCACCAGAAGTTTAATGACAGCAACATTTTAATTATAAGTATCGTCAAAATTATCAGCAACAGGAATCACATTTTGGTAACAATAGAGTTTTTTCACAACAACAGAATGAAAGCCAACCGGTTAGCATACCTAACCAACAATGTAATGTACAAGGTCAACCAAGCTTTAATGTCTCGCCGCCTGCACGTATAGCGTCAGCTCCAACAAATAGTAATGCACAGCAACAAGGAAATAACTACGTACGGAAAACACACCATTTCAATTCCCCCCGCAATGCACCGTATAGAAATGACTATCATGACAGACGTAAAAGTAATGAGCGCAATTTTCAGCGTACGTTTAATAACAGTCGGTCTTATCAGCAGCAAAATCATCCGCAACAACATATTATCATGAATGAACCAGACAGTAGATATCATCCCGAACGTAATACGTCAGGACGAAATAACAGAACAGTTCAAATAGTGGAAATGCCACAGCATCCTCCCGAAAATAATAGCACGTCAGATAGAATTTGACTAAATACAGTACAGGTTGCATCTTCCAGTAACGCAAGCAATACTTCAGATACACAGAATCTTGTTCACGAAAATGTTATTTGAAACATGCCTCGTCGAATGCACCACTTTTATCACATCCAGATCTTACTAGAAATTTTCCATTGCCACCGACAATTCTAACACCGCTTTAGGCGTACACATTTTTCAGGAAATTGAAGGAGATAGCACTATAGTAATTAAAAACATCGCCTTTGCGAGTCGCATTCTGTCACCTGCTGAACGCAATTATTCTGTTACAGAACTTGAAACACTGTGTATTGTATGGGCATTTACGAGATTTCGGCATTTTTTTTTTTTTTTTTTTTTGGAAGACATACGACCGTTTACACAGATCATAGAGCAATACAGTTTTTACTTTCGGCTAAATTTACACACGGCAGATTAAACAGATGGAAACTTTATTTACAGGTATTTAATTTTACAATTGTTCACATTCCCGGCACACAAAATATTGTAGCAGACGCACTATCCCGTTCTCTCAGCAACAATCAGCAAGACATCGCAACCAACTTCTGCAAAGCAAATTTCAGCGTCATGTACATTCAACAAGTTGCATTTCAGAATTTCATTTCGTCGTCATTACAAGACATAGCACAAGAGCAGAGTAAAGACAACGTATGGAAAGAAATTAAACACCTTTGGCAAGATAGGAATAATGTTACCATTAGAAACCATTACACTGTACGCAATGACATTCTGTTTCGCCGCTCTCACGCTGACAGCAACAATTGGTTATTATGCGTTCCTGACGAGCTTGTTAACAAATTAATCTGGTATACTCATTTAAGTTACGCACATTACGGACCCAGAAAATGTTTTCTTATACTGAGACAGAACTGTTATTTTACCAACATGGAGAAACGTATTCGACGAGTTTTAGCATCATGTAAAATCTGCCAGAAAGCTAAGTCAGATACGACTTCACATATTCCTCCATTACATCCCATTGTACCTGTTAAATTGAGACACATGGCCGCTGTAGACATTTTTGGTCCGATTCCCAGAACTAATAGAGGTTTTTGCTACATCTTTGTCGCTGTTGAACTCACTTCAAAATTTGTTACCTTCACTCCGCTACGCAAAACTACTGCTAAAACTGTTTCGAAAGCATTTGTAAAACATTTTTTATTTCATGTAGGGCATGTATTGAAAGTAATTTCCGACAATGGATCAGAGTTTCGATCTGCTATATGGACACGTATGTTACGAGCTAGAAACATTTCTCCGATCTATATATCCAGGTACCATGCTTCTTCGAACCCTTGTGAACGATTAATGAAAGAAATTGGTAAACTGTGTAGAATATACCGCCATAAAAAACATATTGACTGGGACACACACATACTCTCATTCCAGGATGTAATTAATTCCATACCAAATGAATCTACTATGCTATCTCCGTCTGTTATACTGAAAAATGTTGAACCACCTAACAAAATTAAAGAATTAGTAACCTTTCCTACATCTCGTCGACTACGACACCATGAAATAATTGACATTGCGCTGAATAACATCAAACATGCCGCAGAGCGCCGGAGAAGACAGCAGAAACAGGTTTGTACACGCCGTGACTTTCACATTGGACAGAAGATATTAGTACGCACACATTATTTATCTAATAGAGGAAAAAGTAGATGTAGTAAATTTGAGCTTCTATATGCAGGTCTATATCGAATTCGCAGTATTCCTCACCCCAATGGCGCTGCAGTCCGGAACCGCGGGACTGCTATGGTCGCAGGTTCGAATCCTGCCTCGGGCATGGGTGTGTGTGATGTCCTTAGGTTCGTTAGCTTTACGTAGTTCTAAGTTCTAGGGGACTGATGACCTAAGATGTTGAGTCCCATAGTGCTCAGAGCCATTTGAACCATTTGAACCTCACCCCAATGTAGTACACGTCGAAACTTTGAGGACCCGAAAAACCAAAGGGAATCACCATATCTCCAACATCAATGAATTATTGAATGAACATACTTTATGATTTATCACACTGTAATGCCATTTCCTGATTTTTTTATGACCACTTATGCAATTATATTCACATGAACACTTACTGAAGATTGTCATATTTTTTATTGGCAAGTGCCTGGCAAGGTAAGGTTAGCAGGTCACTTTTCTTGTCGTTACACATCAGACCATGCACATTTTTCCAGATGAACTAACGCATTTTATGACCACTTATGCAATTATATTTATGTGATTACTTACTGATGATTATCGTATTTTTTCTTGGCAAGTGCCCGGCAAGGTAAGGTTAGCAGGTCGCTTTTCTTGTCGTTACACATCAGACTGTGCACATTTTCCATTTTTCATGTATGTATGATTGTTTTCCTGTTTTGTTTGTATGCACTATGAAATATTTAAGATGTAACAAACACCAGTTGATTTTGACATTTGCCTTATGATATCTCAACATCGTGACTATTTTACATTTTGCTGCTACATTGTGATACTCTGTGTACATTTTTGCATCTGAACACTGTCTATGTTTTTTGACATATTACGTTTTCTGTCATGCTATGCTGTATGCTCAATTATATCACTAGAAACCAGCTTTTATTTAATGGGTATATGATTTAAATGCAAGACATTAATCATTGTTCATCATTTTTCAGAAAGAAATAACGTGTAAAAGAAATAAATTAAACAGAAATGCGAATTTCACCTTCGGAATGAACGAAAGAAGATGCAATACCTCGTCACGAAGAGTAAATGGATCAGAATTAACAAGCATTAACAAGAATATACAATACACATCGTATGATAGTAGTCTTAACTAATTTTTTCTTTCAGAATACGAGGCGATTGATGCAGGCTGTCAGACAGAACTACACATTTTAGTTTTAGTGATGAAATATGCTAGAAATAAGGAACTTTATACTATGAATAGTTGTATGATGAAGTGTCTTTTTGCAGATGATAATGAATGATGATGAATAGTGATGCAGAATATTCTAATATGGATAATGAAGTTTTTCTTTACAGGTGATGATAATAATGGAATTATGGTGATATGGATAATGAAGTTTTTCTTTGCAGGTGATGATAGTAATGATAATGGAGTTTTTCTTTGCAGATGAAAATAATGATGAAGTTTATATATTTACTGTTAATTAAGAAATGCTATGTAGTTATTTAGGTATTTGTTGCCATTCGTTTTGACAGTATGTCTTATGTCGCATGGTATGATGACTGAAGGTTTTGAAAAGGACAGCTAGCGAACATATATATTTAATACACATTTCCTTACCTGTTAATTCGAAGTTCACTACTTTTCAGCATAATATGCGTTTCTTCTTTCAGTTTAATAATCCATTTTGTATTTTTGGCAGGAGAAATTATTCATGAAATTAATGTGCTATAAGCAGTTGGTCATTAAACCTGTGTCATTCATTAATGTGATCACATATACTCTATTTGTTTCATAACCTTGCTACAGCTGACTCATGACGAATGATGTTACACATCTTCATTTGCAGCAATAAGTTAAATGCAAATATTATTATGCCCCAGCAATTAATTATCGATCCCAACGCCATGCATTGCTAGCACAAAAAAAAAAATTATTACCAGTCCCAAATAATGCTACCAATTTAAAAGAGTTATGAGTAATACTGAATGATATTTTCTAATCACAGACTTTGAGTAATAGTTACAGAGTGTTACATTTTAATTATGTCTTATGTCACTTGAATGATGAGTTCTGAGTAATAGTGAATAATATTTTGTAATAATGCATGCATGCTCTACACTCATTAGCTCCTGTTTTGATTGATGACTTCTGATGGTTTGTAACTGGCCACTGAGTGCCAATAATTAGTTTTAAATATGTCATATGTCACATGAATAATGAAAAATGTTTTGTAATACTCAATACTTGCTGGCCAATGAATGCCACTGTTTCTTATATTTTAAATTTATATTATGTCACCCTCATGCTATATATATATGAATACCAGTAGCTTGATGCTACACTCATTAGCTCCTGTTTTGAATGATGACTTCTAATGGTTTGTAACTGGTCAATGAGTGCCAATGTTCTCTGTAAATAGATAACTTATGAACATTATTCTGTAATACTTCATACATGGTACAGAAATGTTCAGTAACTGGGCGATGAGTGCCTCCAATTAATCAGATCAGTTGATAGACTAGTAATTATCAATGATGACTGGCATAAGACTTAATGTCCTTTACTTTCTGATCTAATTACCAGAAATTACTGTAATATCCGCTTGTCCTGTGTATCCTCATGCTCATGGAGCACTATATTTGGTTTTTGCACTAATTCTACGTCGGTGTACCTTACAAGAACGTGGTGTTGACACGACATGCTGTCCACCACCTTGAGCGATGGAGATGTTATTATGGTCCCACTGTTTGGTGTACCTAATGTACTACCAAAATGATAACATAGAATATTACTACGACATTTCAGTGTCTTGGCTACACTGATTAATACTTCTGGGAAAAGAACTTCAGATTGTCTCACTTGGTGTTGTGCTTCTGTAGAAAGATATGGACTTTCAGTGCAGCTGCGTGCAACCTAATGTGCTACAACCATGATGCAATCCTTCCCTTTCCTATCCTAGTTCTAGTAAAATAGTAAAAAAAACTAGAGTGTGTGTGCACTTTTTCCATTTGTTAATATGTTTTGTACTCATTGTGTATACATTTTCTCATTGTTTGATATGTTCTGTACTCAGTGCATGTGCACTATATTTTACTTCTTGTTCTGCACTTATATATATGTATATATTCTGTGATTGTAAACTAAGGTTAATTAAGAAAAATTTGTTGCTCATGGCAAGTCCAATTGACTCACCATCGCTGCCAAATTTTTGCCCCCCCAGAGGAGGGTTATGTAAGAGGTATGCGATGTATGCGCTGCCTGCAACAGGCAAGACTTAGGAGAGTCTCTGACCAGAGAGCAGTATGTAGTTAGTTGTTGCTTGTCGCTAGTCAGCAGTAGTCTTCTATAGTCTGCGTGAGTCGGTAGTAGTTGGCAGTAGTCTGCGTGAGTCGGCAGTAGTCGGCGCGTGTCGGCAGTCTGCTCTGGACGGGAGTCTGGAGGATGAGTATTATTGTAGAAGGTAAAGAAGCAGCCTTGCGCATATCTAGTAATGTATGTTAACTGTCGTCCAATTTCTTTCAAAAAATGCCCCAATAATAATTTTTATAATATAAAGTAATTTTTTTTTAAAAAAGCATTCATTTCAATTTAAAGATTTTATCCAATGAATAATTAATTCCTTTCACGAGTCACAAAGCTTAGGCCAGTATTGCACGGAGCTGTGCCGAAAATTTTTTAGATAGGAGCATATATTTTCGCAGTTTTTGTTGAGGTAAGAATTTTTGCTTTTTTATTCAGAATACAGGGACGAGGCGCAGCGTTGCTGTCGTCATAAAATTTACCAGGTTACTGAATTTTTTTATTATTTCCGGGTTTAGGAATTGAATTTTGTGGTTACATTAAATGTGAATGCATTTCTGCACAGAGATTATAAATGGGAGCCAATTTTGTTCAGAGGTTACAATGCTTTAAAAATTCATTTAAGTATTATTTCCGTGCGGAGGTTACACAAAAATTCATTTTTTATTAATATTTCCGTGGGGAGTTTACACATGGTTCATATTTAAATATTAATATTTCTGTGCGGAGGTTACGCGTTCAACTGCAAAGCTAGGAAACACAATGCTACCAACGTACTGTCAATGTGTAAGTAATGTATTTTACACGAAACGAGAGGAAAACAGTTATCTACGAGCATCACAGCTAGTAGTAACAAATTGCCCTCTTTCTTCTGCAATATGACGTGGATGTTGGAAATGGATTTTCAAAGTGCTTCTCATTTTCTTTCCCACAGTGTTTGAAGCTATTCATGACTAACACATTATTTTCTAAATACTTTTTATCGTAGTATCAGTGAACGAAGACACCAATAATGATTGAAATTACAGCTTGGAAACATTATGAAGATTTTTCTGGCACATTAGAACGGAAAATGTGCTTACATAAGATGAAATTTCATGAATCAGATGACGGGAAACAAATTATTGACAGTAGCTAGTACTTAAAGTAACTTTGATCATACCATATCGAGTCGACAGACCTTAGGTGGATGTTATACCGACACATGTACAGGACCCATGCAACAATAAGTGTTTGTTGAAAGGCCGGACAAAAGGGATCCTGTTCTACACCCTTTGCTACGAATTGGTGAATACCACAGTGCAACGCGAACAGCCTGTGTGACGGTTTTTGCTCACTGGATCCGTCAGCCGCTAGAAAGGCAACAACTGTCTGGCGTGGTGAATCGCTGGTGGTTTTCTCGAGAGTGAGGACTTAATTCTAACTGGCGGCTCCACTGGTTTTAATCTGTTGACGTTGCAACTCAAATGTTTAATGCAAATTTAAACAGCAACTGTATTTGTAACCACTAATGGCAATTCCTTAAATATATATGTTACTAATATAATACACTTCCGGGTGTCGTGGATCGATCTCAAAATAAGAGTTCCAACGGCATCTCCCCCCCCCCCCCCCCCTCCAAAAAAAAAAACAAAGAAAGAAAGGAACCATCGAGTTTCAGGATCCAGTGGTTATTACTTGTATTAATAGCTTGTCGTAAGTGCACACGTAATATAGGAACGAATTTTGTAATTTCTCAAATAAAAGTGGGAAACTTTAAGTCCAATTCTTGTTTAATACACAAAACTAAAAATTTTGACAATCGATTGTGAATCTTCACAGCTAATTGATCCAACGTCTGCATATTACCAAAATAATTAGTGATAAGCATTGGATAGCTTACTGGTGACTAAAGCTATCACATACGATTGTTTGATAAAAAAACTCAGGGAAAGGAACTTTGCTAAAGGATACGCTTGGTTATTAAGTCTCACTAGCAAACGACGGCTCGAGTACTGTCTTTTTCACATTGTTCTTGAATGTTTACACACTTCTCATTACGTTTTTCTTGTCACAAAAACAAACAAATATAAAATTTCAGTAACAATGAGTGTCGCAAACAGCATGGCGAAATTATTGTTGTCATTCGGAGTCTCGTTCCATAAACTGGTAACAACATGGGCATTAAGGAAGGAAACATGTACAATAGAGAACTGTGTGTACCATACGAATTTCTCGAAGCCATCGTATGCCGACACGTAATGATGTTTTTATTTCTTATTGTTCAGTAATGACACAAAAACTACATGTTGTGAGTAAACAACATATTGAATTTCAAGTGGCTGCGACATCCACCTGTGTTATGGTCTAATCTAATCCTATTTCACTCCAGTCGGTAGTGTGAGGGCATCAGGTTTGACGAGAATTCCGAATAACGGCGGGCTCGGGGTTCTTCACTTGGTATTGCCAGAAGCGGAGGAGGTCCTTTGTTGCGAGTGAAGGTTTTTGTCGTGGGTGAGCATTGGACACAAGACCTTTCACATACTAATCAGAAACCATCACGCCGGACCATCCGCACCCAACATTACAGTGGGCAGAATGCAGACTTGAGAGACTGTCGTCTTATGCTGAACTCGGACATCTTTTTCAAGAAGGTGGTATTAGAATGAAATTTTCGCTATACAGCGGAGTGTGCGCTGATAATGAAACTTCCTGGCAGATCAAAACTGTGTGTCGGACCGAGACTCGAACTCGGGACCTTTGCCTTTCGCGGGCATGTGCTCTACAAACTGAGCTACCCAATTACGACACACGCCCCGTCCTCACAGCTTTAATTCCGCTAGTACCTCGTCTCCTACCTTCCGAACTTCCCTCCCAGGCTGTGGCTAAGGCCGGTATTACACTATCAAATTTCTTTGTCAAACATCTTTGTCCAATATCTTTGTCAAAGATATTTGATGGTGTAATTGGGAACTTTGTCAAATGTCGTCCAATACTTGATCAAATCTAGAGTCTCGCTGTAGATTTGATCAAAGAAGTCGCTTGCCTTCTGTTTACCACAATGTGACATGTTACCACATGGAGCGCTAGCATCGCTGCATTCTGTCGTCTGTAGTGTTTTTATAAACATTGGTGGTAAATACAATTGGTGTTTGCCGACAACTACAAAATTAATAGAGATGTATGACGCTGATGAGGCGCTTTACAACGTGAGGCACGCTGAGTACAAAAATAGATTACAAAGATTGGAGACCTGACCTAACATAACCTAATCTAACCCTCTCCTGTAGCAAGGAATCGGAGTGTTACAGTGAGCCTGCCTTCTGCAGATGTAGCAGTTCTTAAGTGAATATTTTGCTTTGTGATATGAGGATACACTTCACTGAGCACATACAGAAATGTATTTTCATCCATTCTTAAGTAATTGATGTACGATTTGACGTCCTCCACTATAAGCTTACGAAACAAGTTTTGTTGAATGCTTTTATCGTGTCGTCGTAAAACCCACGGCTTCACCCAGGTATGTTTCCTTTTTTCCCCCCGCTTCTCTTCCGCATGTGCACACAGTGCAATTGTGGTACATGCAACTGCTGCGGTTAATAACAAGTTGCTGTTGTCAGCCATCTTGAACTTTGGCGAAAAATGTGATGACAGTGTAATACCCCTTCTAGCGCTACGTCAAAAATCTTTGTCAAATATATTTGATGGAATATTTGATCACATCTTTGATCAAATCTTTGATAAAGAAATTTGATAGTGTAATACCGGCCTAAGCCATGTCTCCGCAATATCCTTTCTTCCAGGAGTGCTAGTTCTGCAGGTTCGCAGGAGAGCTTCTGTGAAGTTTGGAACGTAGGAGACGAGGTACTGGCGGAATTAAAGCTGTGAGGACGGGGCGTGAGTCGTGCTGGGGTAGCTCAGTTTGTAGAGCACTTGCCCGCAAAAGGCAAAGGTCCCGAGTTCGAGTCTCGGTCCGACACGCAGTTTTAATCTTCCAGTAAGTTTCAAGGTGGTATTGTTGAGCAACCAAAGATGTTGAGCAACTTGTGAAAAGTAAAATTTCTTACCTGACATTCGAATTTTCCACTATCTTCTTCACAGTAGCTGTCGTATAAGAAGAAAAACGAAAAAAATTATTGAGTTATATGCTTCGTATGGTGAGCTCTTCGATTTAGCAGCCGAGACTTTTTCTGGTACGAACTCTGATGCAGAAGGACAACTTTATACTGTGGTAGGTCTCAGCACACAGAAATCAAAACCACCCTTCCTCGCCAGTAATCAGTGGGTGAGTTGTCCGCCCCCGGTAGCTGAATGGTCAGCGTGACGGATGGTCAGTCCACTGGGCCTGGGTTCGGTTCCCGGCTGGGTCGGAGACTTTTCTCCGCCCAGGAACTGGGTGTTGTGTTGTCCTCATCATCATCCTATCATCCTCATCGACTGCAGGTCACCAAAGTGGCGTCAAATTGAAAGACCAGCACCCGGCGAACTGCCTGAGTGACGGGCCTAGCCATACAATTAAATAAATAAATAAAGTGGGTGAGTTGTTTCCGGATGGCGTCAGTCACTTGTGCAGTAATAGTATTTTCCTACAGAAGACCGAAAATAGTAATGCTAAATTGTATATTATTCTTCCCTTAGAAGAGGGGATGAAAGTTCTCTCACCCGTTCAATGGCTCACGACGTAGACTTAAAACAGACGGAAGCACAAAATTCAATTTTGGGCCAATCTCAAGAAAATCGTATTCAAAAACTATCAATGCTCTTCGTAATACGTAACATGTTCATATTATATTTGGGGATTCGTGGCTCAGGAATAAACGTATTGATGCATAAAACTAGATTCTAGGATCAAGACTATTTTCCAACAGGTTGATCTTTTAATGTGCATTCGTTTGCGTAAGTAAAAAATTTACAGCCCATATAATTGATATTCAGAAATACGTAAGTTACGCGTCCATCAACAAATGGAATATAAATATCCGGACTGTCCATTCAACCTGTTCATGCCCATTTTAAGGGAATATAACATGTAAAAATTTGGCCAACTCAATCCTTTCATTTTATGACTCGCATAATCGCTATGAGAGCTGTTGGATGATTAACCAAAATATACTGCTCAGTCGATAGATGAGGTTACGTTCTTACTTCACTCCCCGTTACCAATGGAAAATCGGTTAGCTTGCAGATGTACCTCAGTAGCCGGAAATTATGTTGCCTCAAAGGCGTGCTGTTTCTTCCGCCAAGTGGTGCAAGTGCAGTAAAGGCAAGCGCGGGATCGCTACAGCTATGCAAGAATTTGGCAAAGGATAGTTTCAAGTACAGAATGGCATGCAATAGCTTAAACATTTCATTTTATGTAATACTACCGACATGCCCTAGCTTCGCACAGGTAACGCCAACTATCTACGGTGGAACGCCTTGTCTGGCGCTGCAGAAATTTTGTTTATGGGTCACTGTGTAGAGATACGATTAAAATTCAGAGGACAATATTTGGTATCTCAATATCATTAATTTCATAGAACTTAAACTATTTAAGCAATGCACGCCAGGAAAGTTCGATGGAGGCATGAACGTTTTCTGTTCCATATTTAATTGGCATTACGGCAAGTTGAAAACGAGAGAAAGGGAAAGAGGGAGATATATATGTGTGTATGATAAACCCCTTCCCTTGAATATTTCTCTCCTTCACACCTCCTCTGAGTTACCACAGATGACTTGTCACTGATCTCAGTTGTACTAAGATAGCAGTACACGCGAAATGTCTATTTGCTTCCACCGCCCTGAATAGAATGTATAAGTTCTAATTACTGTTCACCAACCTGTAATCTTCTATAGTTGTTTTCCCTTGCATAGAAAACAGTATGTAGGTTGTGAATCCGTTATCTTGAGGCTGTAATAAAATCTTAGCGAGGACTGAAGTTTTATAAAAATTAAATTTCCAATGAGTTTGTTTATATGGGATGCCACTCGCTTTCTATTAGCAGAATACGAGAAACTGCACAACTACATTCCACTTTATGAATCACAAATAATCTCCAATCTTCACATTCTCATAAAAACAAGACAATGAACTGCGTATTTGCGAGATTACTACCAAACTGTTCTCAGTTACATATACACATAAGCAGTAATTGCTACTAAGTCTTAACTGACACCAACCGTGACAGACAAGTCTGTCCTCCGAGACTGCCGAACCAGCTCATCTTACAGTCGAACCACTTCGCCCGCCATCCAAGTTAGGCGCGATCCGAAGATCTCCAAAGTGCTGCATTTTCATTTACCAATTGTTTATTATTCTTCTAGTAAATAACATTTTTGAGAGATGCTTTAATATGAAATGCAAATACACTCCTGGAAATTGAAATAAGAACACCGTGAATTCATTGTCCCAGGAAGGGGAAACTTTATTGACACATTCCTGGGGTCAGATACATCACATGATCACACTGACAGAACCACAGGCACATAGACACAGGCAACAGAGCATGCACAATGTCGGCACTAGTACAGTGTATATCCACCTTTCGCAGCAATGCAGGCTGCTATCCTCCCATGGAGACGATCGTAGAGATGCTGGATGTAGTCCTGTGGAACGGCTTGCCATGCCATTTCCACCTGGCGCCTCAGTTGGACCAGCGTTCGTGCTGGACGTGCAGACCGCGTGAGACGACGCTTCATCCAGTCCCAAACATGCTCAATGGGGGACAGATCCGGAGATCTTGCTGGCCAGGGTAGTTGACTTACACCTTCTAGAGCACGTTGGGTGGCACGGGATACATGCGGACGTGCATTGTCCTGTTGGAACAGCAAGTTCCCTTGCCGGTCTAGGAATGGTAGAACGATGGGTTCGATGACGGTTTGGATGTACCGTGCACTATTCAGTGTCCCCTCGACGATCACCAGTGGTGTACGGCCAGTGTAGGAGATCGCTCCCCACACCATGATGCCGGGTGTTGGCTCTGTGTGCCTCGGTCGTATGCAGTCGTGATTGTGGCGCTCACCTGCACGGCGCCAAACACGCATACGACCATCATTGGCACCAAGGCAGAAGCGACTCTCATCGCTGAAGACGACACGTCTCCATTCGTCTCTCCATTCACGCCTGTCGCGACACCACTGGAGGCGGGCTGTACGATGTTGGGGCGTGAGCGGAAGACGGCCTAACGGTGTGCGGGACCGTAGCCCAGCTTCATGGAGACGGTTGCGAATGGTCCTCGCCGATACCCCAGGAGCAACAGTGTCCCTAATTTGCTGGGAAGTGGCGGTGCGGTCCCCTACGGCACTGCGTAGGATCCTACGGTCTTGGCGTGCATCCGTGCGTCGCTGCGGTCCGGTCCCAGGTCGACGGGCACGTGCACCTTCCGCCGACCACTGGCGACAACATCGATGTACTGTGGAGACCTCACGCCCCACGTGTTGAGCAATTCGGCGGTACGTCCACCCGGCCTCCCGCATGCCCACTATACGCCCTCGCTCAAAGTCCGTCAACTGCACATACGGTTCACGTCCACGCTGTCGCGGCATGCTACCAGTGTTAAAGACTGCGATGGAGCTCCGTATGCCACGGCAAACTGGCTGACACTGACGGCGGCGGTGCACAAATGCTGCGCAGCTAGCGCCATTCGACGGCCAACACCGCGGTTCCTGGTGTGTCCGCTGTGCCGTGCGTGTGATCATTGCTTGTACAGCCCTCTCGCAGTGTCCGGAGCAAGTATGGTGGGTCTGACACACCGGTGTCAATGTGTTCTTTTTTCCATTTCCAGGAGTGTATATACGCTGTTTAGTTTTTCTAATATTGATACCAGAAGGCTATAATTTTGGTGCGCAACTTCCGAACGCAGTAGCCAATCGCGGAGGACCACAATTTAGGCAGTCTCTCTCACGATACCCGTACTGAATAAACCATCTGTCTCTAGCACCACATTACGTCATCCTGCCATTGCTGTCTTCTGAAGTATCTAAGAAGAGCTTCTTGTACATGAATATGATGGCTGCAAAGCTAGAAATATTATACACTGCTGGCCATTAAAATTGCTACACCAAGAAGAAATGCAAATGATCAATGGATATTCATTGGAAAAATATATTATACTAGAACTGACGAGTGATTACATTTTCACGCAATATGCGTGCATAGTCCCGAGAAATCAGTACCCAGAACTATCACCTCTGGCCGTATTAACGGTCTTGATACGCCTGGGCATTGAGTCAAACAGAGCTTGGATGGCGTGTACAAGTACAGCTATCCATGCAGCTTGAACACGATACCACAGTTCATCAAGAGTAGTGACTGGCGTATTGTGACGAACCAGTTGCTCGGCCACCATTGACCATACAGTTGCAATTAGTGAGAGATCTGGAGAATGTGCTGGCCAGGGCAGCAGTCGAACATTTTCTGTATCCAGCAAGGCCCGTACTGGACCTGCAACATGCGGTCGTGCATTATCCTGCTGAAATGTAGGGTTTCGCAGGGATCGAATGAAGGGTAGAGCCACGGGTCGTAAGACATCTGAAATGTAACGTCCACTGTTCAAAGTGCCGTCAGTGCGAACAAGAGGTGACCGAGACGTGTAACCAATGGCACCCCATACCATCACGCCGAGAGATACGCCAGTATGGCGATGACGAATACACGCTTCCAATGTGCGTTCACCGCGATGTCGCCAAACACGGATGCGACCATCATGATGCTGTAAACAAAACCTGGATTCATCCGAAAAAATGACGTTTTGTCATTCGTGCACCCAGGTTCGTCGTTGAGTACACCATCGCAGGCGCTCCTGTCTGTGATGAAGCGTCAAGGATAACCGCAGCCACGGTCTCCGAGTTGATAGTCCATGCTGCTGCAAACGTGGTCGAACTGTTCGTGCAGATGGTTGTTGTCTTGCAAACGTCCCCATCTGTTGACTCAGGGATCGAGACGTGGCTGCACGATCCGTTACAGCCATGCGGATAAGATGCTTGTCATCTCGACTGCTAGTCATACGAGGCCGTTGGGATCCAGCACGGCGTTCCGTATTACCCTTCTGAACCCACCGATTCTATATTCTGCTAACAATCATTGCATCTCAACCAACGCGAGCAGCAATGTCACGATACGATAAACCGCAATCGCGGTAGGCTACAATCCGACCTTTGTCAAAGTTGGAAACGTGTTGGTACGCATTTCTCCTCCTTACACGAGGCATCACAACAACGTTTCACCAGGCAACGCCGGTCAACTGCTGTTTGTGTACGAGAAATCGGTTGGAAACTTTCCTCATGTCGGCACGTTGTAGGTGTCGCCACCGGCGCCAACCTTATGTAAATGCTCTGAAAAGCTAATCATTTGCATATCACAGCATCTTCTTCCTGTCGGTTAAATTTCGCGTCTGTAGCACGTGATATTCATGTTGTAGCAGTTTTGTAACACTGCCGCGCGGTCTATGACGTCTTGTCACGGTCAGTGCGGCTCGCCCCCCTCGCCCTCCCCCCCGCCCCCCTCCCCGTTGGACTTTCGTTGGGTGTGTGTGTCGTCCTTAGAGTAAGTTAGTTTAAGTGAGATTAAGTAGTGTGTAAGCGTAGGGATCGATGACCTTAGCAGTTTGGTCCCATAAGACCTTACCATAATTTTCCTATTTTATTACAGCGCTTCTAGTGAGATCTCACGGCAGTGATTGGAGCTAGGAATACCGCGCTTTCTTGTCCCCCTGCAGCACCATTTCAGTGCAGACGACTGCCATTTGTTGGCGCTGGAAAGGTCAGTGCTATCTCTGCCGGAGTACTGGATATTCTTCGAGTTTTCCTGACCCTGTCAATACGTATTGATTAAATGAACGTCGCAAGAGACTAATTAGGGTTCACTCTATCGAATGGTCACGTAAAATCACCACTTTAAAAATCATTTTGTTTGTAATGGGTGTGGCGTCGATAGTTACGATGCCACAACGTAGGTGCACGTTCTCGTAAGTTGGCACTACGAGAGAAGACTAACTACGCCGACCACAGCGCCCTCTGCCCGACGCTGTGGAGCTCAGGGAGTGCCGTCTTGATATCTGCCCCATTTGATCAAGAGCAGACGGCCTGGAAATGTCGCTTCTACTACCGAATGGGCCATCTTGCTATTCTATTAGTTACGTTCAGTTAAAGTTTGGACAGCAACGAGTTAGTTTTGAGATTATACAGAACAGTCATCCTAACTTCACAGGATTAGACATGGACTACGACTTCACACCTACGTGCTCATCCTAGCCCAAGTTATGTATGCATTTGATATTTACCTGTGTTTTTGACTCTATTAAAAGTGTTAAAGCTACATGCAGTACCAAAGTGCTTCACCTTTCCTGGTCCTACTCGCTTCCTTCACTCTTGGCCTATATTACAGAAGTAGCTCACAGAAGCAGACCCACGCACCGCCTATCCAGGCGGGACACAAAAATGGGAAACAAACTGACGCTTTCAGTTGACAACGGGCGTCGCACGAAAGACATGAGCGGTATTTATTTGAGGCGACTCCAGCTACACATAGCAAAAACGAAATTGTAGGTACCCCCCGAAAATCCACAAAATGCACCTGACGACTCCTAGAAGGGACGTCCTATATACTATATCAAGGGCCGGCCGGAGTGGCCGAGCGGTTAAAGGCGCTACAGTCTGGAACCGCACGACCGCTACGGTCGCAGGTTCGAATCCTGCCTCGGGCATGGATGTGTGTGATGTCCTTAGGTTAGTTAGGTTTAAGTAGTTCTAAGTTCTAGGGGACTTATGACCACAGCAGTTGAGTCCCATAGTGCTCA
Source organism: Schistocerca cancellata (assembly GCF_023864275.1). Classification (NCBI taxonomy): domain Eukaryota; kingdom Metazoa; phylum Arthropoda; class Insecta; order Orthoptera; family Acrididae; genus Schistocerca; species Schistocerca cancellata. The sequence continues at coordinate 268,097,018 of NC_064627.1, forward strand.
GAGCCATTTTAACCATTTTTGAATTATATCAAGGACTATGGGCCTTCTCAAGTCAACGGTTGGGAAGGTAAATTAGAGAAAAAAAGAGGGTGGTTATCTGAGAAAATGGCCTCATTCTGTAGCTAAACACAAAATAATAGCAGCTCAGCAGCAGCAGGTATATAGTTTCTGGGTAAACTATCCATTCTTCAATGTACGACAAATTCAGCCAGCTTTCAGCCTCGCTTTTAGCAGCAGGTCTTTCATTGGTCGTCTAAGGCAAAAATGGACTGAGCGTAAGAAGTTCTGCTGTGGAAGGGACATTATCTGTTTTCCTCAGACTGGCCCTTCTTGCTTTTGCTGCTGCAAATGTCGACAGAACTCACCAGGTTTGGAGACGAGTGGTTTTCACTGACTAAGATCTTTCATTATGGCATCGACAGACGAGGTACTGGCGGAAGTGAAGCTGTGAGGACGGGGCGTGAGTCGCGCTTGGGTATCTCAGTTGGTAGAGCACTTGCCCGCGAAAGGCAAAGGTCCCGAGTTCGAGTCTCGGTCTGGCACACAGTTTTAATCTGCCAGTAAGCTTCAAGAAAAGTAATTGTTTACCGGCAAAGAGGTGCTAAAATAACCCAGAATATATTTATGGTTGACGAACACGAACCGCAAATAACATCTGCACAAATGTAGTAAAATTATCAGGTTTATTACTGAAGGGGTGAGGCATTTTTGTGAAACTGTACACGTGCACAATAACAATCCTTCAATTTCAACACGTCGCCTCACATATATTGACTGACAACGCCACAACACTTTCCAGTAGCGAGTGAACTAATGCAGCACAGGAGCACGCAACTGTGACAAATGTCAATTAAAATCGCGTCTGGTTTCTACATTCGACAATGCTCGCATGACTGTATTGTGCGTACATGAGTCATGCTGTAAAGCAGTGTTGTCAAATTGTACTGGAAGCGTCCACCTCACTCGCTCATGGGAGGGGAATCCTTATACAATATCTTTCCATGCAGCTCTTATAATGTCCCACAAGTGTGACTGTGAAATGTAAACATTTTATTTACTTGTAACCCTGAGTCAGGAACAAGATTAGCCTTGATATTTAAATGCAGCACATCTAAATCAATAAAGCACAACTACTTTTGTCTCTGTAAAAAGAAAAATCGAAATTTGTGGACCATTGTAGGGAGTCACAGCAGGCTAATAAATTATCAGATAATGATCTTAAATGGACCCACGAAATCCTGCAGCCATCCAGGCTTTGCCAGTATGTCTCAGCCCTCAGAAGAACAGCACACCATTTTATATGTAAGGCAACTGGCATAGAGAGCTAGGGGAGGATGGAAGGGGGAGGAGGAGGGATGAGAGGGGGGATGGAAGGTTTCTCATGAAAGTAGCAAAAGCATGAAGACTATAAACTTTTCCCTGCAGTGCAGTTGCCCTTGATATTGGCAAACCGCTCAACATTGCAGTGAAAACTGCTCTGTCCCACTACTCATGTGTGAAGGAAGTGCTATAGTAGGATTTAAAATTCTCAGGTAGATAGGTGTAATGTACAGGGAAAGACGAGTAGTATACAATGTATTCTTGGAAGACAAAGAACGAAATGTTCAGATTAAATGGGGGTGTGAGACAGGGGTGCAGTCTTTCTCCCCGACTTTTCAATCTATACAACTCTATTCAACAGCGGAAATGAGAGAAAACTCGAGGACTTCAAGAACATCAATGACAAGAGTCGCTGATGACACTGGTGTCTTCAGCGAAAGTGAGGAATAATTGCACGATCTGTTAAATGGAATAAACTGCATAATGAACACACACTACGGACTGAGAGTACACCAAAGAAAGACTTTATCCCTTTCATAATGATTGACCTCTGACTTTGAGGTCATTTTCTGGTCACATTGCATTACGAACATCGATATGTTATATGTTGCCGGAGTAGTGGAAATGTCTAATTTTATTTAGTGTATGAACAGTACATCTAGGATGAAATGGGGGCGACATACGCGGTAATATTTAAGAGAAACCGCGATTTTTCTAGTGTTTTTCGGCGAATGTCTACTTCAAGGACGCATAAAAATAAGATTGTAATTAGGAGAAATATTTCCTTGTCATAGTTTAAAGATACAGTCATACTCAACTTCCAAACGAAATGTCGTTGCGTTCTAACTAGTCGTTTCGTCCTAATAATGGTGGGCGTAAATTGCTTCAAGTCTAATGGTGATACATGTTAACAAGCTGTTATGTTTTATGCACGTAAATCTACAAAAGCACTAATGTCACACATTTAATTTACTTGCTTTTGCGTTTCTATGCGTCGCGTGCTTGCATGTGCTATATTTGCCGAACCTCCAAAGTGTGTGTCCATTTCATTGTTCATTCTTGCAGTATTTACATCGCGGTTTACCGTCAGATAGGAAACAATCGTGCTCCCATTCGTTGTGTATTCGTGTGAGACAGTGCTCATAGCATAATTAGTTGCCTCAGCCCTGGATCTACGACATTTCCAAACCGGGGTCAAATCTTGATAGTTGCGCAACCCCTCCCTCCCTCAAGGTAGTGGGACGTCAAAAGTCACAAAAAAAAATCTATTTTTCCAAAATATGTTCATTTTGTAGCGCACATCTTTGTGAGGAGCTTGATATACAGAACATACATGTTCGAGGAAATATAAGACATTATTTGGACTTAACTGTGCCAAAGTGCAGTGCCACGCCTCTTCACATAGCATTCTTCTATCTCACGTCACTATACTTCCTTCTGTGGAATTCAAACGTGTGTATTTTGTAATGGAAGCTATTAAACCTGTGTTCAGGACAGTGGAAATTAGAATGTCCTGTGGTGCCTCTCCTGCTTCCAGTCGCCGCGTTTGACATCCTACCCCTTTAAAGCAACTCACAATTAATACTGGGTGGATTAATTTGTTCCCGGGAGAATGAGAACTCATCAGAAAATTCGCACTCTTTATTGCCTATTAGCTAATAACTTTCTATTTCGTGTGATGTAAAAGCAAATGTAGGAAACAAAATCAGTATGGACAAGAGACAAGCAAGACAGTACCCACTTCTTCAATCCTTTTGCTACGTGAAAAATCAAAATGTCGTTGTCTAATACTGTTGTCAGTACGAATAGTATTAAGAGTGGGGTGATTTCTCGATTTGATTACGTCTATTTTGTCACTGTCTGCTAGACAAAACGAAATAGACCTTTCTAATACTCCAGAAATTGTAGCACACGCCGAGTAAGCGAGACTGTTTTGGCACAAATGGTCATTTTTATCCACCTCATTTACATAAATAACACGACAGAATATAATTCACGAACTACCAACATCAAATTCCTATTAGGCCTACTAGTTAGGAAATAGTTTCAGATTTTATTCATATGCTCCAGTTTCTCAGGCTTGAGATCGAAAAGTGGTAGTACGAAATTTTTATATAAATTTGGAATCATCATATTCTTCCATATAACCTGTGCGATGTCCCCATTTCTTCTCCTTCCTCGTTCTAACAAACAATCTTGTCATCACTAGTTCTATAATTATTCCTGCCATTGTAGAAACTTATTATCCGGTTAACATCACTAGCCCTTCCAGAATTACCGGTTGAGTTACCACGCGTTTATTCTACGGTTAGAAGTTATTACGCGTTCGTACAGAGCCTATTCCCCGCTATTCCAAGAATAGATCTTAATTGGCCGTTAGTAGTGTAGCCTTCTGGCAAAAATATTCTGTCATAATTTAATTTTCTTCGATACACCGAAAAGGTAATATGTAATCTTTCTTACCTGTTATGCCTGTTAGTCGTTTGTTCCCACTCTGGTAGTATGAATCTATGTATTTCGCAAATAATTATAACAACGATGATTCGCACACCCGATCAACCACATAAACAAACAGCGATTGGAATTAACCTGTTCTGGTTTATTCGGCTCAGCTCGTACAGCCCCATCCCTATTTGTCTGCAACAAACACATCACGTACTCTATGCACGCGTTAAAAAAATCAGCTTATGATTCGTTCAGAAATCAACTTGGAATGTGTTCAGAAATGTTCAAAAACAAAGTGGGGTGCGTTTCAAATAATTTATAGACCAATGTGGGTAGAATGCTAGATTGAAGAATATGAATTTTGCCGTCCGGAGCAGATACCTCGGTTGCCCCCCCCCCCCTCCCAACACCCCCCCCACCCCCAACCCCCACCCCCAGATCCGGGCCTGAATTGCCTTTTACTTGTGCGTAACCATGCATCATTTACGGAGTTGTGAAAAGCCTATGGCAATCAGTGCGCGTGCTTACCTTGAGGCCGAAAAAGAACAGAGCGCGAGCAGTTCTGTATCATAACCAGTAAGAGAATTACTGAATGTCTCGGTATTGATGAAAGTACAATGAAGAGATTTCGAGAGAACAAAGGGAAACTGTATGTCATGAATCACCAAAAAAGAGTTCTGGCAGGAGACAGAAGTTTATTTTGGACGAGTTTGCAAAGGGGGTCATAAGAAGGAAAGTCCACGACTTCTGTGACTACTTATTACACTGATGAGAGTCGGTGTGGTCCAAATCATCCCAGAAAGTTTGGTTGGCAGAACAAACAATGCCTTATTCATCAGAAAGTGTATACGATTATCACAGAGGAAGTGTTCAAGAGTGGAATGGCTGGGAAGGAGGAACTCGAACACCGTCCGGTTCTGGAAAAAGGGTTATAATGAGCCACATTGAGAACGAAGATGGGTTGTTGCAACATGCTGGCTTATGTTTGTTTGGCCAAAAGGGATACGCAGAGTATCATTCTGAAATGAATGCCAGACACTACGAAGATTAGTTTAGGAGCGGTCTCGAAAAATTACCAGACAGATGTGCGATTGTTTTAGATCAGACTCCACATCACGTGATAGTAAATCCAGCGTCAGAAACGGAGCAAGGATTCTATTATAGAATAGATGGAAAGCAATAATGTAGAGCTTCCATCTAACGTCACATCATATGAGGAATTTACGAAAGCTGGCATACTGGAACACGCGCGACCGCACTTCAGGGCGCAGGATCATCTTTTTGAAAGTATATTGCGATCAGTGGGCAAGGAAATTAAGCTTCTGTGGTTTCCTGTAGTGCACTGCGAATTAAAGCCATTGAACGTATTTTGGCGTTTGTCAAGATCAAGGTAGTGACAGAGAACAAGAAATTTAAAATAAATGATACTTTACAGTTGTGTCGCCCCGCTCTGGAAAGTGTTCTCCAAAGTGTGTGGCGGAATTCAGTGAGTCATTTATACGAACTTGAGAGCAGTTATGCACAAACAGGCTAATGTCTTGTCACAGTAACAGAACCGTTACTGTGTCAAGTGCACGACTGCAATTGCAACAGCGAGGCCTCGGCTAGTAGCGAAATCGATTAAGGCATGTTTCATTTCAGTCACCATTCTTTACTGTAAAATTTATTCGAGCTAATCGACGTTTCCATTTGCTGTTGAAATGTGCTATACAAATGTTCATTTATTGTGAGCTGCTTGCGTATGGAGCATTTATTTGCAACTGGCCATATTATTTTCGTCTACTCGCAATGAAACCTGAACGCGGCAATGCTGTACTGGAATGTGACTACGAAGTTGCTATTCTTCGCTGATGAACAGGCGCTTATGGCGCATTACAACAGTGGTGGCGCACTGGTGTGACAACTACGCTCCAACACAGCCATGCGTATATTATAGCTACTAACACAATCGCTTTACAAACTCCTAACAAACACGAGGAGCATTCATTAGTAAAGACATACGATGTAACCAACAAAAGTTTAATGCCTTCTCCGTCGCAATAACTACACAAGTAAGCTCAATCGCAGCGTCTTGCGTTTGACATTACAGAGATGAAACGAGTAATCAGAAAATAACGGGAATCCTCCTGTAAATAGAACAAGGCTGTGTCTTTAAACTGTGCAAAGGGAATTTTTCTCCTAACGCGGTTTTATTTTTACGCGTACATAAAGTTGACACTCGCCGAAAAAACTAGGAAAAGCACGGGTCCTCTTAAATATTACCGCGTATGTCGCCCCATTTCAACTACGATGTAATATTCATACACTAAATAAAAGTAGACATTTCCACGATTCTGGTAAGGTGTAAGATATCGCTGTCCGTAGTGCAATGCGACCATAATATGAACTCAAAGTCAGCGGTCAAATGGCTCTGAGCACTATGGGACTTAACATCTGAGGCCATCAGTCCCCTGGAACTTAGAACTACTTAGACCTAACTAACCTGAGGACATCACACACATCCATGCCCGAGGCAGGATTCGAACCTGCGACCGTAGCAGTCGCGCGGTTCCAGACTGAAGCATCTAGAACCGCTTGGCCACCGCGGCCGGCGTCAGCGGTCAATCATTATGAAATGGATTTATAGTAATAAAGCAGTAGCAGAAATGAGATTAGTGATAAACAAGGGAAGCGAAACGTTTGAGATGGTAACATGCTCCGAACTGTCTTCAAAAGAATGGGTTTAGGTTAGGAACTGGATTCCTCGTGGAGAGGGGATGGGTTGTGTCACGTTCCCGACCCTAACCTCACCTGCAAGTCACACATGAAAAATAAATCAATAGTACAGCAGAAAACAAGAATATGATGGCAAACATCTGGGGTCTCTTGTAAAGGAAGATCATGAACTCCCTATGGATGCGTTTAGAAGGCTGGAACTGACAAAAATAGCAAGACAGTGGAGGACATTGCGATGTCGCTGTTCGGGACTGCTCTTCTGTCTACGTAATTTACCCTGAAAGGAACACACATCAAGGATTTACTGAATGATTAATTTGGGTCTGGGAAATGATGATGAGGAACCTCAGGCTGCAGAAGACGAAATGTGCATGCTGATATGCCACCAGTACGTTGAAGCTGACAGTGGAGGTGCTAAATGTGTGCTACTGCTAAAGACTGCATATGATTCCTCTCTCTTTGAATGCTGTAATTTATGACTGCAATTATCTGCCACCTTATTTATGTCATTTCATTGTAGGCTAGCCATTTTTGTTACTGTTTTTGTGGAATAATAAAAAAATTAAAAAAGATGTGATGCTGTAAAAGGACGTTGAAAATTACATCTGCTATTAAGAGAAGATAAGGCATGGACTGGCGACGAAAGGAACATGTGGAAAACACTGACAAGAACGAAGGACAGTAATATTGGGCTTGTGTTAAGAGATTAAGAGATCAGGGAATAATTTCCACGGTACCTAACAGAACTGTAGGAAGGGGCGGGGGGGGGGGGGGGGGGTAAAAATTTTGGCTACGGTAAGCCGCCTGCTTCGGGGTGCAGCGGTGGCGTAGAATCTGGCGCGTCGCATGGGACACTGGCATATTCGCCCTGTGAATCAACATGTGGCCGTTCCTTCAGCAGCGTCCGAACAGACAGATGTGGGCGGGAGTTTGCTAGTTATCGGGAGGAGGAAGAGGTTATTGTTTAACGTCCCGTCGCCAACGAGGTCATTAGAGACTGAGCACAAGCTCGGATCAGGGAAGGAAGGCGACCGTGTCCTTTCGAAGGAATCATCTCGGAATTTGCCTAAAGCGATTTAGGGATATCATGGAAAACCTAAAGCAGAATGGCCGGACGCGGGATTGAACCGTTGTGCTCCTATATGCAAGTCCAGCGTGCTATCCACTGGGTCACCTCGCTTGCTGCTAGTTGTCGGGACCTCCAATCCTCTCACAATCTTACCGTTACTGGAATGGGAAGACACTGAAGATGTAGCGAGATGTAAAGCAATCACTGCCATGTTTATAATGCTATATTGGTAATTATGATTGTGGAGATGGAAGGTAAAGAACACGTCAGATTCGCTGATGGTAACATAAATCGAAAACAGCGTTTAGAAATTGAGGAAAGTCTTTTATTTGTGGTGTGTTTCTTTGGCGTACAAGAGTGTAAGCACAGTGCTGTTGGAACGGCTACCCCCTATGCACAATGGTGACATCTGCGAAGCGTACATTCGGCAGATCGAAGTCGCCGTCATGGTCGATAGGTCTGTCGAGAGGGAAACCCACAGGTCGTCCATCTCTAGGCGGGAAAGAGACTGCAGTTATGGTCGTATTCCTGCTGCTGTTGGTAGTGGCAACAGGGGTCGTGTTGGGAGCAGAGCTGATGACGACCAACAGGGACAAAGGCAGTCCAGCCGGTGCGCGGCGACCGCGCGGCAGAGCCAGGCGCTCCACGCCGCCTAGCGGCCGAGCCAGGTCGTCCACGTACACCCGCCAGCCGCTAGACAGCGCCGCCCTCGCCCGGCGACGTAGTGCCGACAGCGCCAGCGGTGGCCGGCCGTAGAAGCGCAGGTCCTTGTAAGTGCGGCGCAGTGTCGTCACACCGGGAGACACTGCACAGATGCACACGCCAGTTTATTAATATAGGAAATAAAGTACGTAAATGAATCAGTTTATTAATATAAGAAATAAAGTACGTAAATGAATCTGCCAACTCTGTGAATTTTTACGCTTACAGCCATCTCCATCACTTAATATATTTTCGTCTATTATAATGCTTCGGCTACTGCCATCAACAGATCAAGATTTAGAACTCGTAAAACAAGGTTCAGTGTCACAAGTTTTTTTTTTTTCTTAACATATATATAAAACTGAAACTGAATTTTGTTTTACTTGTTCTAAGTTTTGATCTCATAATGCAGTACTCAAAACATTGTAATAAATGAATATATGTTTATCGATGTAGACCCCTCTATTAGCAAAACGAGCTATAGTTCCTTTGACCCCATTTTAGTTCAAATTACACTGTACGTCATAAGCTTTTCTCGTTTGCTGCAAATGTTTTTACTGTTACGGAAAGAAGAGATAAGGACCACAACAACAAGACGGAAATTACACTCTTTTTCTGTTCTAGTCTTATTTCGCTAAACACCAGCAATACCAGGGCATTTTACATGAAGCGCATTACCAAGGGTGGCGGTACTTTATAACAACCGCAAAAAATTTTTAAACAAACCAAAATTTCTTTAATTGTTGTGGAAAGAATTTACTTTTTAAAGAGGTACCGACGTGTAAGTAGGATCCAGAGGTTTCAATAACGTGTACTACCGGCTTTATGACCATCACAAGAAATTGAAAAAATGCAACTTTCGTTCATTTCAGTTGACTTTTACTTTCAACATACTTTTTAAAGAAATATTGATGTGAAAGTAAGGACCTCAACTTGGAAATATCGATACGACATTCATTGGAGAAGTGACGTCTACTACTGAGACAAGCTTTCGGGTTAAGTTTAACCGAAAAATTTAAAACATATATGGAATACGGTTTCTGAAAGTATTTGTATTGAGTGTAGCCATGTATGGAAGTGAAACGTGAACGATTAATAGTTTAGACAAGAAGAGAATAGAACCTTTTGAAATGTGGTGCTACAGAAGAATGCTGAAGATTAGATGGGTAGATCACATAACCAATGAGGAGGTATTGAATAGAATTGGGGAGAAGAGGAGGTTGCGGCACAACTTGACTAGAAGAAGGGATCGGTTGGTAGGACATGTTGTGAGACATCGAGGGATCATCAATTTAGTATTGGAGGGCAGCGTGGAGGGTAAAAATCGAGAGGGAGACCAAGAGATGAATACACTAAGCAGATTCAGAAGGATGTAGGCTGCAATAGGTACTGGGAGATGAAGAAGCTTGCACAGGATAGAGTAGCATGGAGAGCTGCATCAAACCAGTCTCAGGACTGAAGACCACAACAACAACAACATGGAATCCGGTAGAAGAAATCATTAAAAGCAATAAATATTTGTTTCAGGATTTCAAAATATAAAGTAGTCACTGACTAGGTTACAATATTTCGAAAGGTGGACGTGAAACTACCACCCTCACCCTTTGTATTGGGTTAATCGTGTGACTATAAACGTATATGCAACACGCTACCGTCTGCATCTGTCGGTATGCTATGATTTCTTTATTTTTTGTAGTACTCTCTCCTCTGAAATGCAATATTTGTGCTTGGTATTCCAGTTAGGTCGCCTCTGAATTGATTATACATACTATAAGTTACACAGTAAGCATGACGGCGTGCTGCCAAATCGTGTCTTGCCAAACTGCTAATGGAAATAATAAAAACTGGCCGAAGTAGTATATCTGTGAAATTTGCGACGCTGTTGCAGACCTTAGCCAGTTCTACTGTAATATGGACATATTTGGGATTAAACACAAGTTCCAACTGGTGTGACAAGAGCATCGTGTTTGCAGCAGAAAAAGAGTTACTTCGAATAAGAACGAGAAAAATGTGAAACAGGACATTCGCTGATCGTACCTTAGCTGCTAAACGTGCGTCACTGGCTGTTACCACATTATTAACTGGAAGGCGTCGTCATGAATCTTTACTTATCACCTCGAAAATAATAGTTACATAATTAATTTTTATTTATTTTTAATTGCATGTTTGCATTGGAATATTCGCGCCATCGCCATTTTTTGATAACACTTGGTTTCAGAATCATGAAAGGAGGTTGTATACGTGGAATAGACCTGAAGAAACCAGAAGGTTTCAGACAAGATTACCTGACGGCAAAACAGAGATTTCGTCAAAAATGTTTTGAACAACAAAACATTTGCAGGAGCAAATGTCGACTCTGACCGTTATGAACTGCAGATCTACACTGAAGAAATTTCAGGAAGGTAGGAAATTGAAGATATGCTACCTGGATAAATTAAAAGAATTGTTGAGAGCTTCGAAGACAGAATTGAGTAACAATTGACTGAAACAGAAGAATGGAATACAATATAAGACAAATGGATAGCTTTAAGGGATGAAATAGTGAAGGCAGTAGATGATCAAATAGGAACAAAGACAAGGGCCAGTAGGAATCCCTAGATAACTCACGAGATACTGAAATTATTGACAAAGGGAGAAAACACAAAATTGCAGCAAGTAAAGTAATGAAGAGGGAATACAAATCTCTAAAAAATGAGATTGACTGGACGTGTAAAATGCAAATCAGAAATGGCTACAGGACAAATGCAAAGCTGCATAAGCCTACATGACTATGGGAAAAGACAGATGCCACCATCATGGATATTAAAGAAACTACGGTAGGAAAGAGATGCAGCTCTGTGAATACTAGGATTTCAGATGAGAAGACAGTACTAAGCAAAGGAGGTAAGACTGGAAAGTGGAAGGAATTTGCAGAAAGACTATAGAAAGTAAAGTAATCTGAAACAATGTAATGGAAACGGAAGAGGAGATAGATGAAGACGAGATACGTCATGGTGCTGCCAGAAGAATATGACAGAGCTCTGAAAGACCTAAGTTGAAAGATAGCCCTGTAGAAGACGACATTCTCTCAGAATTATTAAGACCTTTGGAAGAACTATGACAAAACTACTCCATCTGGTACGCAAGATATGTGAGACAGACAAAATTCTCTCAGACTTCAAGAAGAACGTAATGACTTCAACCCAAGGAAGGCAAGTACTGGCAGGCATAAATGTAAGTGAAGAATCAGTTTAGTAAGTCATTGCTCATAACACTAACAGCAAATATTTGCAGGAGAATGAAAAGATTGGGTGATGCCAAGATCAGAGAAAGTCATTTGGATTTCGGAGGAATGTTGGAAAATGCGAGACAATATGGACCCTATGACTACTGTAGAAGATACACTGAAAAAAGCAAACCTACGTTTATAGCATTTTGTTTGACAATACTGACGGGAATAAACTCTTTCAAAATTCTGAGATAACAATTTAAAACACAGGAAACAAAAAGCTGCCTGCAAGTTTGCAACTTGCACAGTAACAATACTGCAGTTATTACAGTCGAAGAATATGAATGGGAGGTAGTAGGTGAGCAGAGACTACGAATTGTAACGTTTCTTTCAAGTAATTCAATCCGTAAACTGTACAAGAAATAAAGTAAACCAAGGAGAAATTTGGAAATGGAATTGAAATTCCAGAAAAAGAATTAAAAACTATCATGTTTGCTCATGACAGTATAATTCTATCAGAGATGGCAAAGGGCTTAAATCAGTTGAACTGAATGGATAATGTCTTGAGAAGATGTTGTAATATGAACATAAAGAAAATGAAAAGAAGTGTAATAGAATGCTGTCGAATTAAATCAGGTAATGATGAGGAAATAAGATTAGTAAATGAGACATTAACAGTATTAGATGAGATGCGCTATTTGGGTAACAAACTAACTGACAGTAGCCCAAGTAGTGAGGATATAAAATAGAGCCTAGCAATAGCATGAAAAGTATTTCTCAAAGACAGAAAATTCTTAACATTTAACAAGAATTTAAGTCTTTTCTGATAGTATTTGGGTGGCATGTGAACTGTGGATGATAGATATTACAGACAAGAAAGTAGTATTTTTTCCAACGTGATACCACAGAAGAATGCTGAAGATTAAATGAGTAGATCAGGTAACAGTGGTACTGTTCTGGGGACTCTGGAACACATTATTTACAACGGACATTCTGCGGAACTTTGTTTGCATCATGCGAGTGAGGTCATAGACCTAGTGACACCACCAATGTCATCATAACACTCATCAGTGATGTCATCATCCTCATCAGCGATGTCGACACTCCTTTCACCTCCTATCCCTCCCTACCTCCAGCAAATTACAGCGAAGTATGAAAAGATGAAAGAGCCACACAAAAATCCATGATGAGGCGTATAGTCCAGTTGTGCTAATAGGAAAGTAAAAATGCTCAGCTCATCCTCCTCACCCCTATTTATCTCCAGCCATTAAGAGTGCATATGAAAAAGCTAAGCTGCAGAAATATTTCAGTTTTACTTTAAGGCCCATTCATCTTCTCTTTCAAGCCAATCCCAGTAAAGTATTAAAAATGGAACAGCTAATCAGAAACCAAAGATGGAATAGCTCAGTTGTCTTTATACCATAATCCCCTCCTCTCTCCAATCGGTCAAAGTATTTTATTAAAGTGATATGTTAAAATGGTGCCAGAAATGAAGTAAAACAATTACATAACCCACAGTTTAGAGTCAAAGATATGCATTATTTCTGTGAAAGGCACACACTAGTGAAGTAATATTAAAGTGATCCCAAGGTGAATGTAATGCATTATTCACACACAAAACATAACTCTGGCCTAATATTAAAATGACTCGATGTCAAAGGTACGCGTTATACAGGGTGTTCGGAAACTCCCGTTACAGACTTACAGGACTTGTAGAGGGGAATGAGTACATTTTATTTTGAATAGAAAACCATGTCCATAAATGTACCATTTCCGTTCTGCGACGGTTTCAGTACAGATGTGTAATACGGCCACGTCTGCTGAGGGAAACAGAAAAATCTGAGTTGCTTGTTCTGGTATGCAACAGGGTACACTGGATGACGTGTACTACTCCTTGTAGGGTCGTATGCCAAGTTTGATTTACGAGACTCGTGTAGAGACAGAGACAGATGTGCTGGTACGACTACTGGACGCTGCACTGAAGACTGAAGAGACACCAGGTGGGGTGGAGAGAGTGTATCAGAACGTGCTTCGTAGGTATAATGTCTGCAACAACGTTGGTGGTCGCCACATCGAGCCGCTGTCGTAATGCATCAGTACTGTTCTGTACGAACAGTATGGAGAGTTCGTTTTATTTTTAAATAATGTAAACACACAGTGTTGAAGTGCTAATACGAAAGAATATGCTTCAGTGATAAATTCATGTTTCGTTATGTTTTGTTCCGAATTGTTACCTAATTATTGTATTGTGTCACACCTAATTCAGTTCCTCAAGCAGAAGTGGATGAGAAGGGAAACGGTACGTTTCCGGACATGGTTTGTAACGGGAATTTCCGAACTCCCTATATACATAAAATATAACGCACCACACACACACACACACACACACACACACACACACGTATTTATTATGTCAAATTCTGTAATCTATTAATCTATTTCATTCAGACTAATCATTTCCTATGTCTTTCTCTCTCTCTCTCTCTCTCTCTCTCTCTCTCCCTCTCTCTCTCTCTCTCGGCACATTTGTCTTATAATTATAATATATTACTGGGGTACGAAATGAAAAGTAAACAATATATTAAAAATTATTACAAAATAATTTTCAGAGAGAACTTCCACAATTTATACTGTCACACGTAGCGAAAATGAAATAATTTAATATACGTTCTGCATCATATTCCACAACTTTTAGAAGCTCACCTATTCCAAACAGCAGTAGCTGAAATACATCTGTTGTTATAATACTAGTGTGGATCCAGTAATACCTAACGCCTAATGCATAACTCCTGAAGCTGTGAGGGGTGGTGTAAATTGAGACGTTTGCTTCTAATCAGTTGGACAGAAGGGTAGTCTCAAGAGACAGGTGTTGAAATCTCGAGGAAATATCGGCAGGAAACTCGCATTGGCGCAATAAAGACAAGCTGGAGCTCCTGTCTCTGTAATGGAAAATGTGTTAAAAAACATTTCTCAACCGAGAGATTTGGATGGCTGTTCTGAAAGAAAATAAACCAAGATGAAGCCAATGAAAACAATGTATTTTATTAAGGCAGAAAGCAGAGATATTGGAGAAGAAGAAGAAGAAGAAGAAGAAGATGATGATGATGATGTAGAAATCATGTGGAAGATGGTGATAGACATGAAGAAGAGACAGAGGGTCAACTGGCAGCTTTTCTTTTCTCTCTTTTTTTTTTTAACTAACAGACAAAACCCGTGAAACAGTATACGGCATTAGATTTGGACCAGCATCAAGGGTGAGGATGACTCGTGATTCACCGGTAGATGTCGATGGTGAGTGTGGAGTGTGGACGACTGGTGATTCACCAGTAGATGTTGATGGTGATGATTTAATAATTCATAATGTAAGGCATCTGGAGACGACAGAATTATATTATCTATTCTTTAAAATTAAGAGTTACACAACATGAGATCTTCAAATTTACGGTAAAATTCTCAAGGCTACAAATGTTCATTAGCAAAGCTGTCCCTGTTAAGGTTACATTAGATAAAATTGGTGTATTGTTATTAAGAGGCGATGATAAAGATATTAGCATGGGAGAGAACGCAATTTCAAACCCTAATCGAGCTGTGCCTAATGATAGATACAAATTATCTCACCAGATTTTGACAGAGAAGAAGAAGAAGATCCAATCCAACAACCATACACTTCAAATACCCATCAGACTCTATCTCAGAGAATGGGACAGCTATTCAAAAAAGAGACAGACGAAACTGAAGATGTTAAAAATGATGTATTTATGAAAGCAGAAGGCGGAGGAGGAGAAGAATAAGGAGAAGAGTATGATTATGATGAGGAAGATGATGGTTAAATAGAAGAGAAAGAAGAGGATGACATCCACGATTGGCAGGTGCTCTCGAATAAATAGTCAGCAGATACCGAGCCAAATAAATTGGTGGAGTGATTAGAATTCTTGCTAACTCGAAAAGCAGCAGACAATAATTCACACGATGATGAAATAATATCTACTGAAGAAGAACTTCGCGAAGCAGCCATCATCGTCTGAGGCTGCGGAAAATAAAATGGAGGATTGAGATTTTGCATATGAAAACATTACACTGGTTGAGGGATGTCCCCAGAATTGTTGGTTCAGAAACAGTCCATGTAATTATTGATTTGAATTTTACAGTATGCTTTAGGATTATGGGCATCTGCAGAAGAATTGGAAATAGTGGAGCCAGCACTACTCCGAGTGCTTGGAGCGAGGAAGACAAAGCTCACCCACGGTGACAGTCTGCGAAATATAACGCCGTTGCCTTATCTCTCGCTAGGCCGTGGCGAGTGTTGAGACGGTTTGTACCACCGTGGCTTGTAAGACATGCACTGCTGCGTTGAACTGACACATGTGTGTGTTAAAAGATTTTGTGCCACATTTTTAAACGTAAAATTGCAGAGCAGAGTTACGTGTTCAGCTTAGTCTGTTTTCATCCAAAAGATTCAATACACGCACATCCGCAAAGAGATAGTGTATCTGGGAGTATCTCGTGGTGAGAAAGATTCTCTTCCTTCGTATATATGTGTTGTTAACAACAAGATATGAAAAAAACTTGCGGACTAACACTTATTAACGACGTCTTCTGCTGACCCAGCAGCAACGTGAGGGCATAAAAACAGGAAGATTTGTAAAAAAGCTTTCAGTCAATGCTGAACCATCAGAGAGACAACAAACTGTTGTCATTATCACGGTCGCTGTCTTCGGAAAGAAATGCAAGAATTACATGTACTGCTACTAATAAGAACTACATATATAAACTGCTTATCAGTTACTTGCTCTAGTACGTTGGAACATGGATTCCATGCTACAGCAGTTGAAGAATCACAGCAACGCTGGGAGCGCATTATGCACTGTAAGACTGTTGATATCGGAGAAGGAGCGGTGCCGCCCGATATTTGACACAAAATGCGTCGCTTCCAAATTTGTAAACAAGGTGGTGGTTCATCCGAAGGACTGCAAGATATATCTACCGTCAAGATTCTCGACACCAGTCCCATGTAATCGACATCTGCGGTGATGGTAACGTGTGCTTAATATGTCACGGGAGAGCGAATAACACGGACACAGCCAATTTTGGAAATATTGATACGTAATTGTTTGAGTGTATAAAAATGACAGTTTCTGTTGACAAAGTAACACGCAGTGTTAGAATAAGAGATATTAATATTGTATCTCTAACAAAAGATTGTTGTGACTTCTTGATTTATTCGCAAGAGTTTCTCATGTTTAAAGTCATTTGTGATCTAAAAGCTTTTATAGAAGTTAATGAGAGAATAATATACTTGCTTCAGACAGAGTGCTTTTCCGATTCTGAATATTATGATGTTTTTGAAGGGAACAATTGGTGTGAATGTATTTATTACACAGAATTGTTTCCGTTCCAGTATATGAAGCTGGTCGATTGCTGCATTAACGATATATAGTTCATATTGTACATATTGTACACTATTTGCTTGGAAAATGCTATTCAGTGCTGCTTAGATTTCATTAAGGCTGATAAATTATTGAAAACTTGGTTGCTTAACGGAGTTTTCTCAAATAGCGACTTAAATTGCTTTGCTGAGACTGGTTGGAGACAAGAAGGGGGGAGATGAGGAAAGGAGAGGGGAGGGGTGTGGCTTGCTACTGATAAGGATGATATCATTGATAATGTTGATGAAGATACTGATGATGTCATTAGGTCAATGACCTCGCTCATGTGACATAAATAAGGTGCGCCAGAATGCCAAATGTAAACAAAGTATTTCAAAGTACACATAGCCATACTAGTGATAGCTAATGAATAGATACAAACTAGACTAAACGAAAGGAAGCATTTCATAGGACACATGCGAAGGTATCAAGGAATCGTGAGTTTGGTTATGGAAGGAAATTGTGTGTATGGGGAGGGGGAGGGGAGGGAGGGGGGCGAGTCGGGGCCCAGGATCTAAAAACTTCAGAGGGAGAACTAGACTTGACTGCAGTAAGCGGGTTCAAGTGGTTGTAAGTTGTAGTAGTTATGCAACAATGAAGAGACTTGTTCAGGATGAGATAGCATGGAGAGATGTATCAAACCAGTCTTAGAACTGAAGACCGCCACGTCGACATTTTTTGGAGATGGTAAAACTAACCATTATACATGTTCCAGTATCGTAGGCTATAATGAAGATTCTTTACCCGAATCCACGCCAGTTGCCACTGTGATATTTTAAATTTTCTCTACAAACAGAGCACTTCTCTGCCTCGTGATGGCTGGGTGTTGTGTGCTGTGCTTAGGTTAGTTAGGTTTAAGTAGTTCTAAGTTCTAGAGGACTGATGACCGTAGCAGTTAAGTCCCATAGTGCTCAGAGCCATTTGCACCATTTTTGAACAGAGCACTTCCCCCCAATAGTAGCCACTACACACGTGGCACAGCGCTTTTTTTTAGCTCCGATTGTGAGCTGGTTGGTATACAGAACTACGAATGTTACGTCTTAGAATATTGCAGATCATTTATATGGGAGTTAGGTCTGAACAACACATCTGCAATTTGAGGGCTACAAATTCATTAATTCCAAAAGTTTCACAGTACAGTCTGCAGAAAGCACTTTAATTAGTATCCAAAATTCGACTTTTCTACATGTCGCAGAATATGTTTACGATTACTAGCATTACAGATTGTACATTCACGAAGAACTTCAATCTTGGAGAGGGAGTGCTCGTCTCTCCAGGGCTAGGGGGATACTTTGACGTGTCACGTGAGAGGGATGTCGCCACATCATATGCCGTTTCCCGGAGGCATTATCCTTATACTCACCTGTATACATAGAAAGTTTTACCTGTCGTGGTCTTCCGTGTAGCGGACGTATGTTGATGCACCTTACTGTTAGGTACTTAGGAGGTAGGTGGTTCATACCTCACTATCAGAAGTCAGACTAAGGTGAGAAGGAGTGATTCCTTCTAATTAGACAAGGCTGCTAGCAGAAAGTCTGGAGGTAGAAGGAGGTGCGCTTGCCCGGAATTCTGGAATCAGTTTAGCTGGTATTAATTATGTAAGTGTTACAGTACATAATGTTCAATGAGGAGAAAATCGCACAGAGCTAGAGAATGAACAAAAAAAATAAGAAAAGTGTTTTGCATCAAGGCGGACTCACAATTATCATATTGTTGTTTCTGAGGAGGCGTCCAGCTTTGCCATCTGCTCTAAGCTTCGGAGACAAACGTGTTGAGTTGCAGTTTGTTCTGGCTACCATACAAAATAATACAGGATCACTGCTTATAACATAAAATTCGACAGCATATAACATAGAAACTCAGCAAGTACCCATCTGTACATGGTCCTTAATTTGCTTCAGTCTAAAGATAAGAAACGACCAAAACAAATTGAAAAATTATTTAGATAAGATATCTGTATGGTGCGAAAAGTGGCAACTGACCCTGAATAAAGAAAAGTGTGAAGTTATTCACATGACTAATAAGAGATCCGCTAAATTTCGATTACGTGGTAAGTCACACAAATATGAAGGCTGTAAATTCAACAAAATACTTAGGGATTACAATTACAAATAACCTAAATTGGAACGATCACATAGATATTGTTGTGGGTAGAGTAAACCGAAGACTGTGATTCATTGGCAGAACACTTAGAAGGTGCAACAGGTGTACTAAACAGACAGCTTACACCACGCTTGTCGCCCTATTATGGCGTATTGCTGTGCGGTATGGGATACGTATCAGGCGGGACTGACGGATGACATCGAAAAAGTACAAAGAAGGGCAGCTCGTTTTGTATTATCGCGAAATAGGGGAAATGTGCCACAGATATGATACGTGAACTGGAGTGGCAATCATTAAAACAAAGGCGTTTTTCGTTGCGACGGGATCTTCTCATGAAATTTCGATCTTCTCATGAAATTTCTATCACCAGTTTTCTCCTCCGATTGCGAAAACATTCTGTTGGCACACACCTATATAGGGAGAAATGATCATCACGATAAAATTGAGAAATCAGGGCTCACACAGAAAAATTTAATTGCTCGTTTTTCTCGCGTGCCGCTCGGGTGTGGAACGGTAAAGAGAGAGCTTGAAGGTGGTTCATCGAACCCTCTGCCAGGCACTTTATTGTGAATAACAGAGTAATCACGTACTTGTAGATGTAGAATCTTCGCCCGGCTGTAACTCAGCTCAGTCCGACATCGTACTACCGACTGCTGATAATCCCAACGATAGTAATCAATACTGAGACCATTCCGTCTCTTTTAATTCTGAGTAGGCCATTTTGAAACTCTCGGATGGCGTAGAACCTTCCCGCTTTAAGTGTGATGTGAACATTCTGATGATTTGATGTGCTGCCGCCGTTCACATCACAGCAGGAAAGGAAGTTAACCATAGTACCTTCTAGTCGTATGATACGTATAACGGTGATTACCCGTTATCCACATGATCACCTGGTATCATAGAGGCTCCTGAATATGGTGTAATGTAGTACCAAAATTGATTGCAAGCTGTCGCCTCAAGACCTGTCGTAAGATGGATGCGTGAACGTTGGAAATTCCTTTCTGATTTATCTTGTAAGCAATTCTCTGTCCTCTATGGCGAGGAACTAGGTATCTCTTATCTAGATGAACTGCCCGTTACATGTTTGCACCGATTCAACAACTTCTTCAGTGCTGTGAATAGACGCTACTGGCATCGCATAAAAATGAACTGCGTAAATTCATATGCGTTAATATTCCGCTTGACACATATGAATATATGCGTATATACGTATATACGATACGAATTTACATTTACGAGTGCACCATACCTATATACGACATGAGTTAACTTATTCACGAGACATGTACTGGCCGCCGGCGTGGCAGTCGTGATATGGATAGTCAAAAAGCGCTATACGGACGCATTTGGTCGTCTAGGCATTGCGCCTCTCACATGCCACCATTCCAGTGCTGAATCACGAAAACATAGGGCACAGAGACTAGTATGAACGCAGAATCACCACTATTAGAATTCCTGCTCGCAGTATGGAAAAAAGTAGCCAGAAGTGATGAATTGTGCAGTCCGGAACCTCGCTGTTGCTACGGTCGCAGGTTCGAATCCTGCCTCGGGCATGGGTGAGTGTGATGTCCTTAGGTTAGTTAGGTTTAAGTAGTTTTAAGATCTACGGGACTGATGACCTCAGATGTTAAGTCACATAGCGCTTAGAAACATTTGAACCATTTTGATGAGTTGTGTTGTACACTAGTACAAAATGATGGAGAATTATGGATATGTCGAAGACGACGTGCAGTGACGCATCCGATTTGTCAATAGGGCACCGTTCACTTTTGTGTGGAGCTCGAACTCGGTGGGCGGTGGTTGATGGGGAGGGGGGGGGGGGGTGGAGGGAGGGCGAGGAGGAGTATTTTGAAATGTGGCAACCTATACCTCTGTTGTACTCCATGAACTATTCTTTTTAATTGAGCCCCACAGATCACCTTATCTGAAATCATGTTCTGATTGTATTATTTGAAATCATGTTCTAATGGTCTTTTGGTCTTTTCACTTTGGCACAAGCAACGAGAAAAGAAGGAAATAAGGATTGCCAACTATACAAAATCCGTAGACAAGGATCCTTGCTGTGAGAAATGGTACAGATCTTGCCGATATCAAGCAGACAAAGCTGTCCACTGTCTCCGACCCTTTTTAATGTTTACATTGACGATATCGTTCGTAAATAGTTTATTTTTTTAATACAGATGTGGTAATTTTAATTTTATGACGATGCTAATTGCTTATTATCAAATTGTAATAAAAGAATCTGAAGAAAAGATTCCAATTTCACTACACAAATTGAGTCAAACTGCCGCTAAATACAGAATGAGAATTGCATTTGAAGGATTGGGACCCATAAGAACGAAAATTATTGTTGTTGTTGTGGTCTTCAGTCCTGAGACTGATTTGATGCAGCTCTCCATGCTACTCTATCCTGTGCAAGCTTCTTGATCTCCCAGTACTTACTGCAACCTACATCCTTCTGAATCTGCTTAGTGTATTCATCTCAATTTTACCCAAGAGGACGCCATCATCATTTCACCATAAAGTAAAGCTGCATGCCCTCGGGAAAAATTACCACTGTAGTTTCCCCTTGCTTTCAGCCGTTCGCAGTACCAGCACAGCAAGGCCACAGGTGGACAAATAATTTAACAAGTACGAGATTTTAAATACTCACAACATACAGAAAGGAACATTAATGAAACTCTACAATGCAACAGCGTTACCTTTGCTAGTGTATGGTAGCGAATGTAGGACAAATCGAAACATCAGAGACGAAGTTGCTCCGCTTTGTAGTGCGATATTCGTTGTTGGACCATAAAAGACATACCGTTATTAGATTAGAACTAATATTGAACCTATTACAAATAAAATTGGAAAATACCGACTGAACTGAAAAGACTGCGTGCAACGTATGTTTAATGATAGAATAACTATAGCGGCAATACACAGTACGAGTAAACCAACCGCCAAGATGTTTTTTTTTCTTTATTGTCATTTCGACACCTTTACATGAAAGGTAGGGTGGCAGCGGCCTATCTATGCCGCTCTTCGGCTACAGATAACACAGACAGCATATAAAGAGACACAAAAAAACAAAACAAACACGGTGGATAAAAACGGTAGACAGACATATTAAAATACATGTACCCGTTCACAAGCGCACTGTCCGAATAAAAAAAGTTCATGACTGTACACAAATGGAGGAGGCAGCAATTACACACGTGAACGATGGAACACAAACGGAGAGACACTTAAGCACTAATGCAAAGATACACACAAGCACTGGCGACGATCTCTGGCCCACGAAGATTCACCGTTCACGCACAAAGGCGGGAAGCTGGGGACCTACCAAAGGGAAGAGGTGCGGATAGGAGGGAGAGATGGGGGGGGGGTGTTGATGCCATTGGCAGTGGAGAAGGGAGGGGGAGGGGAGAAGGTAGGGGGGTAGTGGAAGCCCAGGGGGGAGGGGCTGGGAGGAGGGAAGGGAGGAGGGGAGAGGTGAGAGAGGGCGCCCTGGGGGAAAAACACAGGGGGAGGAAGGGGAGGTTCAAAGTTGGTTGGAGGGGTAGATGGAGGGGATGAGGGCATCATCAGGGAGAGGGAGTTGGCGAATCGCCAAGAGGAACGTTGGGCGTCTCTTAAAGAGATGCCGTGAACAATTCTGAGGCGGTACAGGACGAGGGCGTAATCCTTGAAAAGGATGATGATGAAGATGATATGACCAATTTTTACACCACCAGAAGTCGATGTTGCATTGTCGTGTGTCGTATATCGGTAGACGTACAGCTCGAATCGGTATAAACCACCTACCCTTGATTACGAAGTACGTCAAATAGAGATGAGCCAAAACATGACCACTCCACACAGCCAGAACGAATGCCACCTGATGGCGTTGCGGCCGCGTGACGCAATAAGTTAAGTATAAAAGCGGATCAGACACGAATGAGGAATTATTCTAGCAACGATACGAATTGCAGATGGCAGAATATACTTACACACACCGGACTCGCATTCGCGTCTGGCCATCCTGATTTAGGTTTTCCGTGATTTCCCTAAATCGCTTCAGGCAAATGCCTGGGTGGTTCCTTTGAAAGGGCATGGCCGACTTCCCTCCCTCGTCCTTCCCTAATCCGATGAGACAGATGACCTCGCTGTCTGGTCTCCTTCCCCAAAAAACAACAACACCACTTAAAAAAAATCAAATGGCTCTGAGCACTATGGGACCTAACATCTATGGTCATCAGTCCCCTAGAACTTAGAACTACTTAAACCTAACTAACCTAAGGACAGCACACAACACCCAGCCATCACGAGGCAGAGAAAATCCCTGACCCCGCCGGGAATCGAACCCGGGAACCCGGGCGTTGGAAGCGAGAGCGCTACCGCACGACCACGAGATGCGGGCAAAAACAACAATTACAAAGGGCAAACTGTTACGGCGCGCGCCTGTGAAAGGGCATCTCGGGAACGGCGGATCTGGTCAATTGTTCTCGTGCTACTGTCGTGAGCATCTTTGGGAAGCGGTCGAAGGACGGTGAAACCATGAGTAGACAACAAGATGTTGGCCGTTCACACTTCATCACAGATCGTCTAGACGGAGTTTGTCTGCTCAGTAAAGCAGTGTTGCATGCCAACCTTGTACAAGGCAGCAAATGGTTAAAATTTTCAATGTCAAAGAGAAACTATCTAGCTTACGTTATGGTGGTGTCGACACGAGACGGGCACGAAGCATAGCAGTTCACCACCGAGAGTGGGTCGGAGGAAAACACAACGCTGACGCTTCTGGATAGCCAAAAATGTAGTTGGGCAGAGCAGCTTGGCAGGATCAAGTCACCTTGATTACATGATGAAAGAAAGACTACTGATAATGCAACAACGCATACCAAGAGTTTTTATGAACGAGGTCCTATACTATAACAAACCCATTACATCTACATTTCATCTATGTGATTACTCTGCTATTCACAATAAAGTGCCTGTGCAGAGGCTTCAATGAACCACCTTCAAGCTGTCTCTCTACCGTTCCAATCTCCAACGGCACGCGAGAAAAACGAGCACTTTAATTTTTCTGTGTGAGCCCTGATTCCTCTTATTTTATCGTGATGATCATTTCTCCCTACGTAGGTGGGTGGCAACAGAATGTTTTCGCAATCGGAAGAGAAAACTGGTGTCTGAAATTTCATGAGAAGACCGGTCGCAACAAAAAACGCCTTTATTTTAATGATTGCCACTCCAATTCACGTATCATGTCTGTGGCACATTTCCCCAATTTCGCGATAAGACAAAACGAACTGCCCTTCTTTGTACTTTTCGATGTCATCCGTCAGTCCCACCTGATACGGATCCCATACCGAACAGCAATACGCCATAATAGGGCGGACAAGCGTGGTGTAAGCTGTCTGTTTAGCAGACCTGTTGCACCTTCTAAGTGTTCTGCCAATGACTCGCAGTCTTTGGTTTGCCCTACCCACAATATTATCTATGTGATCGTTCCAATTTATGTTATTTGTAATTGTAATCCCTAAGTATTTAGCCGAATTTACAGACTTCAGATTTGTGTGACTTATCGCGAATCGAAATTTAGCTGATTTCTTTTAGTACTCATGTGGATAACTTCAACTTTTCTTTATTCAGGGTCAAACGCCACTTTTCGCACCATACAGATATCTTATCTAAGTCATTTTGCAAGTCGTTTTGATCATCTGATGACTTTACAAGACGGTAAATGACAGCACCATTTGCAAACAATCTAAGACGGCTACTCAGATTATCTCCTACGTCGTTGATATTGATCAGGAGCAATAGAGGGCCTATAACACTTCCTTGGGGAACGCCGGATATTACTTCTGCTTTACTCGATGACTTTCCGTCTATTACTGCGAACTGTGACCTTTCTGACAAAAAATCACGAATCCACTCGCACAACTGAGGCGATACTCCGTAGGCACGCAGTTTGGTTAGAAGACGCTTGTGAGGAACGGTGTCGAAAGCCTTCTGGAACTCTAAAAATAAGGAATCAATTTGACATCCCCTGTCGATAGCAGTTATTACTTCATGAGTATAAAGAGCTAGTTGTGTTCCACAAGAATGATATTTTCTGAATCCGTGCTGACCATGTGTCAATAAATCGTTTTCTTCCAGGTACTTCATAATATTTGAACACAGTATATGTTCCAAAACCCTACTGCAAATCGACGTTAGTGATATAGGCCTGTAATTCAGCGGATTACTACTACTTCCCTTTTCGGGTATTGGTGTGACTTGAGCAATTTTCCAGTCTTTAGGTACGGGTCTTTCTGTGAGCTAAATATCATATTGTATCAGCATACTCTGAGAGGAATCTGGTATACAGTCTAGACCGGTGGCCTTGCCTTTATTAAGTGATTTAAACTGCTTTGTTACACCGAGGATATCTACTTCTATGTTACTCATCTTTGCAGCTGTTCTTGATTGGAATTCCTGAATATTTACTTCGTCTTCTTTGGTAAGCATGGCACAGTGAGAACCATTGACGCCTTTGTAATAGCGAAACCTTCATTACTTGATTAAAGAAACGCTATTTCTAATGCAACAACTCGTACCAAGAGCTTTTGCGAACGAGTCCTATACTGTAACAAACTTGTTAAGCAAGCACGGCAGAATGAGAACCAGTGACACCTTCGTTATAGCGAGACTTACACGGTCATGACAAATGATGTTGAGTAAACTTTAGCCACTACTTCGCTCCATAAGTAGCCAGCATTTTATCTCATAAGGCAGTCGGTCAGACGGTGTGCAAAAGGTTCGCACTTGATTCCCTGATTACGGTAGTGACGTCTGGTAAGTCTGTTGTATATTTCCTGCACGCTACTGAGCAACGACAACCGCTACTGGGAGAGATGGCTATCTCGCCGTAATCATAACCCGCAGAGTTCAGCACCACAGCCGGCCATTGTCGCAGATGACTGGAACCAGCCGTTTTCCCTATCGTCCCGTGTCAGGAAACCAGTAGTCCTGATACTTTGGCAGACTGACCGAGGTTTACCCGAATGGCAGTCCAAGATCGTCGTACTACGCGGCTATACGTCAACCGACATTGCTGTTCAACAGATGAAGATGAACGGTGGTGAGCCCCTCCCAGATCAGAGTGCGTAAGTCCAACACACGCAATGCCTTCACTCACTGCCGCGACATCGCGGTACTTCCAGCGCCGGAGCCACTGCTGGAGGCATACGCTATAGCAACTGCCGGCCAGGAACAGTGAGTGCGGCGTCAGCTACTTTGAGTGGGCTGAAGGTTCAAAATGGTTCAAATGGCTCTGAGCACGATGCGACTTAACTTCTGAGGTCATCAGTCGCCTAGAACTTAGAACTAATTAAACCTAACTAACCTAAGGACATCACACACATCCATGACCGAGGCAGGATTCGAACCTGTGACCTTAGCGGTCGCTCGGCTCCAGACTGTAGCGCCTAGAACCGCACGACCACTCCGGCCGGCCGGGCTGAAGGCCAATTACGACGAGAATCCTCGACGGGCATCGACAGCCGATGTCAACAGCGAATCTAGACACTGATTGTAACTTACGAAAATACATAACTAATTCTGAATCTTCTTTCATTGCGCCTATAGGAGACAACAGGTCATCACCATTCTTCCGAGGAAGCCTGGCAAGGAGCGAACTGGGAGAGTGCCTCCTGATGCAGAACCGTCTCTATTTCCGCCCTCCCAACTGTCACCTCTCGTAGCAGGGTATGCGCTGATCAGTGGCAGATCTGACGACATACTTCAGTGCTAGTGTAGGTGCAAGTCTTTTGGAGAACACGGTTCAGTTCACACTGCAGAACATGGGGCTCTGCAGCACACGACACCTACAAGTTCCCATGTTGCTCCAACGACAATTGTTGTTGTGGTCTTCGGTCCAGAGACTGGTTTGATGCAGCTCTCCATGCTACTCTATCCTGTGCAAGGTTCTTCATCTCCCAATACCTACTGCAACCTACATCCTTCTGAATCTGTTTAGTATATTCATCTCTTGGTCTCCCTCTGCGATTTTTACCCTCCACGCTGCCCTCCAATACTAAACTGATGATCCCTTGATGCCTCAGAATATGCCCTACCAACCGATCCTTTCTTCTAGTCAATTTGTGCCACCAACTTCTCTTCTCTCCAATTCTATTCAATACCTCCTCATTAGCTATGTGATCTACCCATCTAATCTGCAGCATTCTTCTGTAGCACCACATTTCGAAAGTTTCCTATTCTCTTCTTGTCTAAACTATTTATCGTCATGTTTCACTTCCATACATGGCTACACTCCATACAAATACTTTCAGAAACGACTTCCTGACACTTAAATCTATACTCGATGTTAACAAATTTCTCTTCTTCAGAAATGCTTTCCTTGCCATTGCCAGTCTACATTTTATATCCTCTCTACTTCGACCATCATCAGTTATTTTGCTCCCCAAATAGCAATACTCATTCACTACTTTAAGCGTCTCATTTGCTAATCTAATTCCCGCAGCATCACCCGATTTAATTCGACTACATTCCACAACGACAGTATCAGTTAAAATTGTAGTGGGCACAGGAGCATCGACATTGGATATCACTGTAGCTCTTTATAAAATTTTAATGGTGTTTACAAATTGACAATTTGCTTTAAATGTACAGGAATATAAATTTGTGACCTTCACACAACACAGAAAAGTAGTGTTCAAATGGTTCAAATGGCTCTGAGCGCTATGGGACTTAACTTCTGAGGTCATCAGTCCCCTAGAACTTAGAACAACTTAAACCCAACTAACCTAAGGACATCACACACATCCATGCCCGAGGCAGGATTCGAACCTGCGACCGTAGCGGTCGCGCGGTTCCAGACTGTAGCGCCTAGAACCGCTCGGGCACTCCGGCCGGCTAAAAGTAGTGTTCTGTGATTACAATTTCAATAAGTTTAACTCATACGCTATGTGATAAAAAGTATCCGGACACTCCCAAAATTATACGTTTTTCATATTAGGTGCATTGTGCTGCCACCTACAGCCAGGTACTCCATATCAGCGACCTCAGTAGTCATTAGACATCGTGAGAGAGCAGAATGCGGCGGAACTCACGGATTTCGAACGTGGTCAGGTGATTGAGTGGCACTTGTGTCATACGTATGTACGCGAGATTTTCAAACTCCTAAACATCTCTAGGTCCACTGTTTCCGATGTGATAGTGAAGTGGAAACGTGAAGGGACACGTACAGCACAAAAGCGTAAAGGCCGACCTCGTCTGTTGACTGACATAGACCGCCGTCAGTTGAAGAGGGTCGTAATGTGAATTAGGAAGACATCTATCCAGACCATCAGACAGGAATTCCAAAGTGCATCAGCATCCACTGCAAGTGCTATGACAGTTAGGCGGGAGGTGAGAAAACTTGGATTTCATGGTCGAGCGCCTGGCTGCTCATAAGCCACACATCAGGCCGGTAAATGCCAAACGACGCATCGCTTAGTGTGAGGAGCATAAACATTGGACGATTGAACAGTGGAAAAACGTTGTATGGAGTGACGAATCACAGCACACAATGTGGCGATCCGATGGCAGGGTGTGGGTATGGCGAATGTCCGGTGAACGTCATCTGCCAGCGTGTGTAGTCCCAACAGTAAAATTCGGAGGCGGTGGTGTTATGGTGTGGTCGTGTTTTTCATGGAGGGGGCTTGCACCTCTTGTTTTGCATGGCACTATCACAGCACAGGCCTTTATTGATGTTTTAAGCACCTTCTTGCTTCCCACTGTTGAAGAGCAATTCGGAGATGGCAGTTGCATTTTTTCAACACGATAGAGCACCTGTTCATAATGCACGGCCTGTGGCGGATGACAATAACATCCTTGTAAAAGGCTGGCCTGCACAGAGTCCTGACCTGAATCCTATAGAACACCTTAGGGATGTTTTGGAACGCCAACTTCGTGCCAGGCTTCACCAAGCGACATCGATACCTCTCCTCAGCGCAGCACTCCGTGAAGAATAGGCTGCCATTCCCCAAGAAACCTTCCAGCACCTGCCTGAACGTTTGCCTGCGAGAGTGTAATCTATCATCAAGGTTAATGGTGCGCCAACCCTTGTTGAATTCGAGCATTACCGATGGAGGGCGCCACGAACTTGTAAGTCATTTTCAGTCAGGTTTCCGGACACTTTTGATCACATAGTATATATATACCTGGATTTATCAATTTGTATCGTTATATAATTAAGTAATCACACAGGCTCAGTTATTGGTAAACCAGGCGCAGCTTGCATTTCGTTGGCAAGATATTGTGAAAGTGTAGTCCGCTACTCAGGATACTGCTTACACAATATATTTTTTTCCTTTTTTTTAAATTTATTGGCTTTTAGGGCGTGCCCATACAGCCACCTCAAGAGTTCAAATGGCTCCAAGCATTATGGGACTTAACATCTGAGGTCATCAGTCCGCTAGACTTAGAATTACTTAAACCTAACTAACCTAAGGACATCACACATATCCAAGCCCGGAGCAGGATTCGAGCCTGCGACTGTAGCAGCAGCGCGGTCCCGGACTGAAGCGCCTAGATCCGCTCGGCCACATGGGCCGGCCCTCAAGAGTGGAATGTTAATTATGGCGATACGTGCGTATGGGAAACACAACACCCAGTCTCCGAGTAGAGAAAATCTCCGATCCAGAGAGGAATCGAACCTGGACCCCTTTGAGTAGCAATCTGCTGCACTGACCAAGCAGCTACAGAGGTGGACGATTCGACATATGTGCCTCCTTTCTTACAATATTGCTCAACTCTGTGGTATCCCATCCACAGGCATAGCAGGGGATACTGAACGTATGCAAAGATGTTCAGCACGAACGGCTACACTTTATTTTGCTGATAGGAAATGAAGATGAAGGTGATCTGGCAGACGCTTCAAGATAGACGTTAGTGATCTCGCGAAAGCCCACGTACAGTTTTTCAAGAACCCGCATAAAGTAAAACATCTAAGAATGTACGTCAGCTTTCTAACGAACGCCTACGCAAACAGCAGGAAGACAGGGTTAGACTCTTTACAGCACGCACAGAGGCTTTTCAGAAGTTATTCTTTCCATGCTCCATACGCGATTGGAGCGGGAAGAAACCCTAACCTGTGCTAAAACGCTAAGTACCCTCCGCCAGGCACATCGCATTGCAGTGGTTTGCAGAGTACGCATGTAGGTATAGATGTAAACGTACCCAGCCGCATGTTGAAGTTGAATAAAATATTCTTAGCGAATTTGCCATGTCAAATTCATGTAGCACTGCAAGCTTTCGGCATCGTCCCGACCTCCACTAACGTCCAGATACAGCCCACGTTCCACGTGCAGCCCCTCCCATCCCCTTTTCCAATATGCTGATGACACCGACCTCCTATTTTCGACTCATTCCAATAATGTTAGAATCTCAACAATTTCATCTCTGGTATGCGAGTGGTATCACAATCCTGCAAAAACCTAAGCCATAATTACAGTGATATCCCCGACAACATTCCATCCCAAGACTTTTACGCTAAAATGTACAACTGCTCAATTCAGTGATTTAAATTCCTTAAAAATATAGGATTAACATTCAATCAAAAACCAGCTTGGAATTACAACCTACCAACCATCCTAAAGAAAGCTCTAAACGGAATATAACTACTAACTGGATGAAGAAGAGGACTAAATCTCACTACAATCACCCATATACGTAAGATTCCCTCTATTTCATCCTAAACTATGGAAACGCTGCACGGAGCTCCAGTTCTCCCAGGTTTTACGGTTCGCTCCAAATCCTAGACTACACGCACTCCGCCTCAACCTTTTCACCTCGAGCAGCACTTGCGGTCGACGTCCTCAGTTATTTGTCGGATGTATTCCAGTCCCATTGTTCCTCCACAGTGTTTGTCCCTTACAACTCCCTCTAATGCCATGTTAATGATATCTTTATACCTTAATAAGTATCCTATCAAATTATCCCTTGTTCTTGCGAGCGTTTTCTACATATTCATTTCATCGTCAATACTGCATAGAAACTCTTCACATCTTATCTTACGGGTCCACGTAATTTTCAACATGCCTTTTATAGCGTTCGTGTCAAACGCTTCGACTCTCTTCTTTTTCAGTTCTCCCACAAACCATGTTCTCTTACATACAATGCTGTGCTTCAAACGTTTTCTTTATGAAATTCCTTGCTCAAATAAAGTCCTATGTTTGATAATATTGTTTATCTTTCCCCAGAAATGCGTTCTTTGCCTGTGCTAGCCTTCTTCTCATATTCTCCTTGGTTTGTCCGTCATGCATAATTTAGATTCCAAGGTGGCAGAACGCCTTTGCTTTATCTACTTCGTGGTGCACAATTTTGATAAGTTTCTCGCTAATATCATTTCTACTACTCCTCATTAGTTTTGTCTTTCTTCGTTTTGCTCTGAGACCATATTCCGTGTTCATTATACGGTTCATTCCATTCAGCACATCATACGATTCTTCCTCACTTTTACTAAGAATAACAGTGTCACCAGCAGATCTAATCATTGCTATCTTTTCACCCAAATTTTATCTCACTCCTTAATTTTTCTTTTATATCCTTCATTGCTGCTTGAAAGTTCTGATTGAACTGTAGGGGAGAAAGACTATATCTCAATCGGACAGCCCTTTTAATCTGAGCACTTCATTCTTGGGGTTCCATTCTTATTGCTCTCTCTTAGTTCTTACTCGTATTGCGTTTTACCTGACTTTCCCTACAGATTACATCTGTTTACCTGAGTATTTCAAACTTCTTACACCATTTTATGTTATCGAACGTTTTTTCCCATGCGAAAAAATTCTATGAGAAGTCTTGTTTCCCGTATCAAACACAACGTCAGAAATGACTCTGGATGCCTTTACTTTTCCTAAAGCCCAACTGATCGTCGTATAACTGATCCGCAATATTCTTTTCCATTATTCTGTTTATTATTCTAGTCAGCCACTTGGATGTATGAGATGTTAAGCTGATTGTACGATAGTTCTCGCATTTATCTACCTTCGATATCTTTCTAACTCTGTGGATGATATTTTTCCGAGAGGCTGTCGGTATGTCTACATACTCATACAATCTACAATCGTTTGGTTTCCAAATTAACCCATTATTTTAGAAATTTCATATGGATGTTATCTGTCCTTTCTGCCTTATCTGATCAAGAGTCTCCCGAAAATCTGACAAACTCTCACTTTGATACTGGACCTCCTACATTTTACAAATCGACTTCCTTGTCTTCTTCTACTACTTCATCAGACAGTTGCTCCTACTTGAACAGACGTTAAATGTATTCTTACCACATATAATCTCCCTCATGTCCGTTTAACAACGCAGTTCATTTTATACTCTTAATGTTGACACATTTGCTTACAATTCAACAGAAGTTTGTTCTGATTTTCCTTTATGATGATTTAGTCCTTTCAACGACCATTTCTTTTTCGAATCCTTTGCACTTTTCCTGCAGCCGTTTGACTTTAGCTTCATTGTACTACCTATAGATTTCATTCCTGTACTGCTCCATTCCTACCTTTCCCTGTACATTTTCACACTCCCTTCTTTTTTCGATCAAGTGAAGTGTTTCTTTTGTTAGCTACGGTTTCTTCAAAGTCACATTCCTTGTACTTATATTTGTCTAATTTCTGTCATTGCACTTCTTAGAAATTTCCATTGTCCTTCAGCTGAACAGCCTGCTACGATATTCATTGTCCCGGCATCTACAACCTCAGAGTACTTCAAAAACACATAATCATTTCTCAATAATTCAGTATCACATTTCCTTGTCATTGATTCTTCCGGAGTAGTCTTAAACTTCGGGCTACTCTTCACCGCTACTAAAGTATGATCGAGCTACATCTTACAATCCACTATCTGATTTCGGAATCTCTATCTCAGAATTATGTAATTCAGTTGAAATCCTCCTAAGTCTTCAGGCTTTTCTCAAGTATAGTTCCTCCTCTTGTAATTTCAGAATTGTGTATTTGCTATTAGAATCTGAAATTTATTGCATAACTGGATTAGCCTTTCCCCTCTCTCGTTCTCACTACTGAACCCGTATTCTTCCGTCACTCTGCCTTCTCTTTCTCATCCTCCTCCTACAACAGCGTTCAAATCCAACATGTTTATTTGATTTTCATCTCTCTTCGAATATTGAGTTGCAGATTCAGTGCCTGCATATGCTCTATTTCTCCTTCTTCTGCTTGTGAAGTCGACATACATAGCTGAACTATTGTTGTTGGCGCTAGTTTGCTGTCGATTATGATGAGGCTAATAGTATCAGTGAACTTTTCATGGTAACTCACTCTCTGCCCCATCTTCTGATTCATAAGGAATCTTGCTTCCGTTGTAACATCTACTGTCGGTCTTGATATTTCCCTACATTCGTCTGACCAGAAATCCTTGTATTCTTCCCACTTAATTTCGATGAACCTCGCTATATCAATGTTGAGCCTTTGCGCTTCTCTTTTCACATTTCCTAGGTTATTTACAACATTCATACTTCTGATATTTCACGTTCCAAGTCCTAAAATGATTGCCCTTTCGTTGGTTAGTCACTCTTATTCCTGTGTCAAGTCATAAAGCAGACATAGCTCATGATACACATAGAACACTTTTGCACGTCTTACATTTCCCGTATAGCCCACTCTGGTCCCAACACTCTATGTTATCAAACCTTGAGATCCTGGCTTGTGATAGCGCCTTTATCAATACGTCCCACTTTCCGTCTGTCTCGAAATACTTCACATCCGCCCCAAACGTAATTTAAATCACCTCTTCTTCCCAGATCATAAAATCATCCCCTTATCTACCTTTCGTATCATCCATGTCCCATTCTCCTCCTTCCAAAGAAAAGCTCTAGCCAATTTAGTCACCGACTGACGAAGATCAAATAAGGCAGAAGGGATCGATAACATTCCATCAGAATTTTTAAAATCATTACGAGAAGTGTCAACAAAACGGTTGTTCACATTGGTGTGTAGAATGTGCGGGTCTGGCAATATACGTCTGACTGTCGGCAAAATGTCATCAACACAATTCCGAAGACTGCAAGAGCTGACAAGTGCGAGAATTTTCGAACAATCAGCTTAACTGCTCATGCTTCGAAGATGCTGATAAGAATAATATACAGAAGAATGGAAAAGAAAATTGTTGGACGATCAGTTTGGCTTTCGGAAAGGCACCAGAGACACAATTCTAACGTTACAGTTGATAATGGAAGCAAAGCTAAAGAAAAATCAAGACACCTTTAGGATTTGTCGACCTGGAAAAAGCGTTCGAAAATGTAAATGGTGCAAGATGTCGAAATTCTGATAAAATTTGGGTAAGTTATAGGGAGAGGGGGTAATATACATTATGTAAAAAAAAGGAGGGAATAATATGAATGGGCGACCAAGAACGAAATGCTCCAATTAAAAAGGATGTAAGATAGGGATGCAGTCTTTCGCCCCACCGTTCAATCTGTACATCGAAGAAGCAGTGATGGAAATAAAAGCAAAATTCAGGAGTGGAATTAAGATTCAAGGTGAAGTATATCAATAATACGATTCGCTGATGACACTGCTATCCTGAGTGAAAGTGAAGAAGAATTACATTATCTGTGAATGGAATGGATAGTCTAATGAGTAATGAATATGGATTGAGTGTACATCGAAGAAAGACGAAAGTAATGAGTAGTAGCAGAAATGAGAAAAGCGAGAAACTAAGCATCAGGATTGATGGTGACGAAGCAGATGAAGTTAAGGAATTCTGCTACCTAGTGCTACCTAATCAATGACGGACGGAGCAAGGAGGATATCAAAAGCAGACTAGCAATGGCAAAAAGGGCATTCCTGGCCATGAGAAGTCTACTACTATCAAACATAGACCTTAATTTGAGGAAGAAATTTCTGAGAATATATGTTTGGAGCACAGAATTGTATGGTAGTGAATGAAAATTAGGTGGACTGATAAAGTAAGGAATGAGAAGGTTCTGCATAGAATCGGAAAGGAGAGGAATATGTGGAAAACAATGAGAAGGAGAAGAGATAGGACGATGGGACACCTGTTGAGACATCAGGGACTGACCTCCATGGTACTAGGGGGAGCTGTAGAGGGCAAAAACTGTAGAGGAAGACAGAGATTGGAATACATCCAGCTAATAATTGAGGACGTAGGCTGCAAGCGCTACTCTGAGATGAAGAGGTTGGCACAGGAGAGGAATTCGTGGCGGGACGCATCAAACCAGTCAGAAGACTGATGACTCAAAAAAAAAAAAAAAAAAAAAACAACTGCAGTTCCACCCACCTTCCTCCATAGATACATATCAATCAGCTTCCTCACAACAGCTTTCCAATTTCAACATCTTTCTAAGCCCTTCCCCCAAGTATTGTCAAGAGTCTGCTACCATCATCATATCCTCAGAAAAAAAAGAACTTCCATCGCAACATCCGTCATGCATTTCGTTGCATTATGTTACTAAGTGTTACATTTATGCGTTTAATTAATTTTAAATCAAATGTTGAAGGGTGGTAGCACGTCCACAGCTAATCCGCCCACATTAAGAGTATTAGTATATATGCTCTACTGGCCATTAAAATTGCTACACCAAGAAAAAATGCAGATTATAAATGGGTATTCATTGGACAAATATATCATACTAGAACTGACATGTGATTATATTTTCACGCAATTTGGGTGCATAGATCCTGAGAAATCAGCACCCAGAACAACCACCTCTGGCCGTAATAACGGCCTTGATACGCCTGGGAATTGAGTCAAACAGAGCTTGTATGGCGTGTACAGGTACAGCTGCCCATGCAGCTTCAACACGATACCACAGTTCATCAAGAGTAGTGACTGGCGTATTGTGACAAGCCAGTTGCTCGGCCACCATTGACTAGACGTTTTCAATTGGTGAGAGATCTGGAGAATTTGCTTGCCACCGCAGCAGTCGAACATTTTCTGTATCCAGAAAGGCCCGTACAGGACCTGCAACTTGCGGTCGTGCATCATCCTGCTGAAATGTAGGGTTTCGCAGGGATCGAATGAAGGGTCGTAACACATCTGAAATGTAACGTCCACTGTTCAAAGTGCCGTCAATGCGAACAAGAGGTGACCGAGACGGGTAACCAATGGCACTCCATACCATCACGCCTGGTGATATGCCAGAATGGCGATAACGAATGCACGCTTCTAATGTGCGTTCAACGCGATGTCGCCAAACACGGATGCGACCATCATGATGCTGTAAACAGAACCTGGATTCATCCGAAAAAATGACTTTTTGCCATTCGTGCACCAGGTTCGTCGTTAAGTACACCATCGTAGGCGCTCCTGTCTGTAATGCAGCGTCAAGGGTAACCGCAGCCATGGTCTCCGAGCCGATAGTCCATGATGCTGCAAACGTCGTCGAACTGTTCGTGCAGATGGTTGTTGCCTTGCAAACGTCATCTGTTGACTCATGGATCGAGACGTGGCTGCACGATCCGTTACAGCCATGCGGATAAGATGCCTGTCGTCATCTCGACTGCTAGTGATACGAGGCCGTTGGGATCCAGCACGGCGTTCCGTATTACCCTCCTGAACCCACCGATTCCATATTCTGCTAACAGTCATTGTATCTCGACCAACGCGAGCAGCAATGTCGCGATACGATAAACTGCAATTGCGATATGCTACAATCCGACATTTATCAAAGTCGGAAACGTGATGGTACGCATTTCTCCTTCTTACACGAGGCATCACAACAACGTTTCACCAGGCAACGCCGGTCCACTGCTCTTTGTGTATGAGAAATCGGTTGGAAACTTTCTTCATGTCAGCACGTTGTAGGTGTCACCATCGGCGCCAACCTTGAGTGAATGCTCTGAAAATCTAATCATTTGCATATCACAGCATCTTCTTCCTGTCGGTTAAATTTCGCGTCTGTAGCACGTCATCTTCGTGGTGTAGCAATTTTAATGGCCAGTAGTGTGTATACTCCCTTTACCCCGTCATGAAATGACTTTTCAGAGACACCCACCACTGCCAGAGATTACATCTGCACCAGTGATAGTATCATATAAAGACGTAATCTCTGCTTGAAGCGTTTTCACTACAGCTGTCAACTGATTTTTTTGACATTTGTTTTCCTGACAAGTACAGTCAAGAAGATTTGCAGAAAGCTTAGAATCACATACTATTTTGACAAGACAGTTTCATCAAGATTACTCTATGTAAAAAACCCGCACTAAAGGTTTCGTAAAAGCATTATCAAGTTGTTTCCTATCACAGATGCGTCACACTTAACTCCCTGATCACTATGAATACTGAAATTCCCTTCACACCTGACGAGTACACTAAAAAAAGTATAAGCCCACTGCTTTAACATATGGTACTCCAGGAAAATAATAATAAAACGTGCAACTGAAGTAATTACCACCCTGTTGAAAAAGAAGAAATGAAAGAACAACTGTCAGGTGAGTAATAATTCGCAAGCTAGCACACGTTGTAAAAATTACAGTGACGAGGGAATGCAAACCTTATTTTTTACTCTGAAGGGGTCAGCAGTAATACGTGATCAGCAATAATCTGCAACAGAAGCTATACCTGATGCCGTTTGGACTACGAACTGTGTGATAAATACTGCTTTAGTAACAATTATTGTACCCCAGTAAGTTACACAGTGTGCAGGAATTATATCCTCGACATACACTCTGCAATAAGTAGACTACATGATAATGTTAACACCAAATTCCATAACAGTTTGTGGATGGCGGGTGAAGTACGTTTCAGCCTTGATTTCCTTAACCATATGCTGGTTCACTCGTTGTTCTGTAATTTCCCGAGGTGGATATTGATACGTTTGTTCTCTTATAATCATCATAGGCGAGGTTTCAACAGGAGGTACTGGCTGTGTCATTTGTGAAATGAAAGCGACATAGGGGTATATCCCAGTCTGATGGTCCAACTGAGAAGAGACAAACAAAAACGTTCAGTCATATCCCAAAAATCAGCGCCTACATTTAATTAATTTTAAATTTAGCCACGTTAAACGGAATATGTACAGATCAGTGACTTCATAATAGAATTCATGAAATGCTTTTTTTGCTTAAGTGTTTTTTTGCCAAGATTTATTGGCATTACGCATTTCAACAGCTGGTTGTCATCTAGTCACCAGAGTCAATAACAGACCAATGGTTAAATATGCGAAGCATAATCAGTAAATAGCTGCAGCAAATGGCTATAATGACACATTTGTTGACAATCATATACATAAAAGAAAGAACTAAACCCATAGCAAAGGAACACACTACTTAAATACCTTTCATGTGGAAATACTCCTAAAAAATAGCAAATTTTTTCAGATCGCATAACATTTACATCACTTTCACAACACGTAACATTTACTCAAACAAAACATAAAAAGGTCAAGGGACACCAAATCGATTTACATGAAAAACTAGAAATTTACATTCAATTTACATTACATGATAACAAATTGCTGAATGATAAGCCAGGAAGGAACAATGTAAATTTCTTCAAAAATTTCTCCAATGTGAGACGCTTCTTTAAAAATATTGAGTGAACTGAGGAAAAAACAAAAACTCTTAACAATACTGAATAACTATGAAATACTAAATAGCCAAACTATACAATATGTGGAATCACATAAATTCGGATATAAAAATATTGCATTTTAATGTAAGTACTATCTCAGGACTGAAAAAATGTTATCAGTTAAGAATCTTTGGAATGTAAACAACTTAATCTGAAATTGTGAAGTGATTGTTTTGTGTTTAGTCTTGAGTTCTGTATGGCAGACAAGTACATATTCCGTAAAACTGTAAGTAAAAATATCACTGAGATTATTTAAACATACGACTCAGTTAAGGTGCACACATCAAGATCATTCGTTCTCAACAGGGATAAGTTTCAGTGCATAATCCCATTGCCACACTCGGCAAATAGACATCATTTCATTCCACAGGAATCTGTATGTGCCACGCACCAGCTAATCGATCTTTGGAGGTTAGCCTCGATATAGCATCAGGCTGGAATATCTGTACGGATGGCCGGCCGCTAGAGCTCAGGAAAGTTGGCAGAAAAAGGACATTTTAAATCAGGTTGTGCGGGCTGACTGGAGGCAGTTGGAGTTGGATCGGGGTTAGGCTGTGAGTGTAAACAGCTGAGGTGGCATGTGAGCTCTAGTGCAATACCGTGGCAGTGGATGTTCATATACTGACGGAAAAAAATCCCGACACCAATAAGGAAGTTGTGCAACATTAGCGAAAGGTGGTAGGATTGTTTCTCTATCTGAAAGATGATATTTGTTTAAATTTCACACTAGTCGCATAAGAGTGGCGCTAACAGCGTCACTATGAGGACGCAAATCTTCTTCTTCCCTCCGTCCGAACAGGCCTCGTAAGGCACAACGGTACCGACCGACCACCGTGTCCTCGTCATCTCACAGGCGTCATGGATGCGGACACGGAGGAGCATGTGGTTAGCACACCGCTCTCCCGACCGTTGTCAGGTTTCCTGACCGGAGCCATTACTTCTGTCAGGTAGCTCCTCAATTTGCCACACAACGGGTGAGTGCACCCAGCTTGCCAGAAGCGGTCGGCAGACACGATGGTGATCCATCCAAGTGCTAGCCTAGCCCGACAGCGCTTAACTTCT
The DNA here is from genome assembly GCF_023864275.1 of Schistocerca cancellata. Classification (NCBI taxonomy): domain Eukaryota; kingdom Metazoa; phylum Arthropoda; class Insecta; order Orthoptera; family Acrididae; genus Schistocerca; species Schistocerca cancellata. The sequence continues at coordinate 268,136,628 of NC_064627.1, forward strand.
GTGATCCGATCGGAACCGGTGTTACCACTGTGGCATGGCCTTTGGCAGGATGCAGATTGGGTTGGCTTTAAATACTCAGTGTAACGGTCGTGAGCGTTAGATACTTTTTATACTGGATGTGGAGAGTTGATGTTAGTGAATAATGAAATTACAATGAAATCAATATCCTTAGCTGCATACAGGCGTTGATATAAGTCAATGGGGACAGTTGAAAATGTGTGCCCCGACCAGGACTCGAACCCGGGATCTCCTGCTTACATGGCTTACGCTCTATCCGTCTGAGCCAACGAGGACACAGAGGACAGTGCGACTGCAGGGACTATCTCTAGCACGCCTCCCGTGAGACCCACATTCCCAACTTATTGTCCCGCACTATATTCATAGTGCCCCTGCTCATTATACTCATTACTCGAAAGAATAGATACTATATATATGCACTCCTGGAAATGGAAAAAAGAACACATTGACACCGGTGTGTCAGACCCACCATACTTGCTCCGGACACTGCGAGAGGGCTGTACAAGCAATGATCACACGCACGGCACAGTGGACACACCAGTAACCGCGGTGTTGGCCGTCGAATGGCGCTAGCTGCGCAGCATTTGTGCACCGCCGCCGTCAGTGTCAGCCAGTTTGCCGTGGCATACGGAGCTCCATCGCAGTCTTTAACACTGGTAGCATGCCGCGACAGCGTGGACGTGAACCGTATGTGCAGTTGACGGACTTTGAGCGAGGGCGTATAGTGGGCATGCGGGAGGCCGGGTGGACGTACCGCCGAATTGCTCAACACGTGGGGCGTGAGGTCTCCACAGTACATCGATGTTGTCGCCAGTGGTCGACGGAAGGTGCACGTGCCCGTCGACCTGGGACCGGACCGCAGCGACGCACGGATGCACGCCAAGACCGTAGGATCCTACGCAGTGCCGTAGGGGACCGCACCGCCACTTCCCAGCAAATTAGGGACACTGTTGCTCCTGGGGTATCGGCGAGGACCATTCGCAACCGTCTCCATGAAGCTGGGCTACGGTCCCGCACACCGTTAGGCCGTCTTCCGCTCACGCCCCAACATCGTGCAGCCCGCCTCCAGTGGTGTCGCGACAGGCGTGAATGGAGGGACGAATGGAGACGTGTCGTCTTCAGCGATGAGAGTCGCTTCTGCCTTGGTGCCAATGATGGTCGTATGCGTGTTTGGCGCCGTGCAGGTGAGCGCCACAATCAGGACTGCATACGACCGAGGCACACAGGGCCAACACCCGGCATCATGGTGTGGGGAGCGATCTCCTACACTGGCCGTACACCACTGGTGATCGTCGAGGGGACACTGAATAGTGCACGGTACATCCAAACCGTCATCGAACCCATCGTTCTACCATTCCTAGACCGGCAAGGGAACTTGCTGTTCCAACAGGACAATGCACGTCCGCATGTATCCCGTGCCACCCAACGTGCTCTAGAAGGTGTAAGTCAACTACCCTGGCCAGCAAGATCTCCGGATCTGTCCCCCATTGAGCATGTTTGGGACTGGATGAAGCGTCGTCTCACGCGGTCTGCACGTCCAGCACGAACGCTGGTCCAACTGAGGCGCCAGGTGGAAATGGCATGGCAAACCGTTCCACAGGACTACATCCAGCATCTCTACGATCGTCTCCATGGGAGAATAGCAGCCTGCATTACTGCGAAAGGTGGATATACACTGTACTAGTGCCGACATTGTGCATGCTCTGTTGCCTGTGTCTATGTGCCTGTGGTTCTGTCAGTGTGATCATGTGATGTATCTGACCCCAGGAATGTGTCAATAAAGTTTCCCCTTCCTGGGACAATGAATTCACGGTGTTCTTATTTCAATTTCCAGGAGTATATATATATATATATATATATATATATATATATATATATATATATATATATATATATATATATATAACTTTCAGGAAACATTCCTCACACACAAAGAAAGTAAATATGTTATGTGGACATGTGTCCGGAAACGCTTACTTTCCATGTTAGAGCTCATTTTATTACTTCTCTTTAAATCACATTAATCATGAAATGGAAACACACAGCAACAGAACGAACCAGCGTCACTTCAAACACGTTGTTATGTCCTGCGTTAGCGAGGATACATGCATCCACCCTCCGTCGCATGGAATCCCTGATGCGCTGGTGCAGCCCTAGAGAATAGCGTATTGAGGTCAGGAGAGCGTGGAGGCCATGGAATTGGTCCGCCTCTACCAATCCATCGGTCACCGAATCTGTTGTTGAGGAGCGTACGAACACTTCGACTGAAATGTGCAGGAGCTCCATCGTGCATGAACCACATGTTGTGTCGTACTTGTAAAGGCACATGTTCTAGCAGGACAGGTAGAGTATCCCGTATGAAATCATGAAAACGTGCTCCACTCTGCGTAGGTGGAAGAACATGGGGCCCAATCAAGACATCACCAACAATGCCTGTCCAAACGTTCACAGAAAATCTGTGTTGATGACGTGATTGCACAATTGCGTGCGGATTCTCGTCAGCCCACACATGTTGATTGTGCAAATTTACAATTTGATCACGTTGGAGTACATACTGACGAAACTAAAATGAGCTCTAACATGGAAATTAAGCGTTTCCGGACACATATGAGGAAAAGTATTATACTACAAGAAAAATTAATCATATCCTTAAGCTCAGTTTTTGGATTTTAATGTTATCATTCAGGATATTTTCAAACTTTCACTAAAGACAAAGTACAGAATCATGGAAGTATACCATCAGAACAATTAACTTACTGTGTTTTCCATTTACGCAAAATTAAATCACATTTATGCTACAAAACGGCTATTCCCACGAGAAATGGCATAAAATTCGATAAATCCAGTTCCAAAAAGGAGCTACTTGCGGTAGTTGATGGTGGTGTAGATGGCCGCGTCGATTCAGCTTCTGGGCTTATCAGCCCTGATAAATTCATGCCGCTAGGTAATGTGTATAAGTGAAATAAGCTGGATTTTGCCACTCTTTGCAGTTCCTAAGTTGCATAAACTGCAACGGTAAACTTTTAACTAGATTCACTTCTTTTTCTCTTGATGTTTTGTAACACGCTTAAAACTTCAGACTGAAATTTCAAAGTTTCATTGTCGTCAAGTAAGGACAAGGATGGCAGAAGACTGTTGAAGAACGCCATATGCCGGCAGCCACAGTGTTCTCTACACGGCTGATTGTCCGAAAACGTCATTTCCACATCAGACTCAATCTTAATATCACTCTTTCTTTTCCTTTGTGTAGTATAATTATTTATGATTTCAGGTTTTGGAATATATTCATGAATTTTTTCGTATTGTGCAGTTTTGCTTGCTTCATTCGTCACATTTGTTGGTGTAGATTCTTGCGGAAAATAGCTGTCTTGAGAGACGGATGTCTCAATAACCTTGTTCAAAAATAACATCTGCTCGTGGTACAAATAAAGCCTCGACGGCCTGGCGGGAAATGTCGATGATTTTTGTTCATGACGTTTCTTAACAGATTTCATCCACGAGTCTCTGGTTTGTGACCATTTCTTCAAAGCCAATTTGCCTGTAATAGAAAGTAAAGAGCTTTTCACAACATTGCTGGTCTTTAGCATCCAAAATTTCTCTAAAGATCTTAATTATTATTATCAAGTTTATATCTTAACTATTAGAAACTTTGAAATAGAAGGAACGGGAATGGTTCTAGGGAGTAACGTGCCTATAGATTTCACTCGTTTGCCAAATGCACTTGAGGAATAGGAGAAGATAATTGATTCGTTTTGGACAACAGCAAATTTTTGCCGTTGTGTAGTGGCAGTTCAGAGTAAGTGCGTGCGAGTTAGAAAACCCGTGAACAGAGGCTCTATGAACTTTAACTATAAGGGAGTACTTTTCAATTATTTCTGAATACTGCATCATATATGTATGTGTCTATTCTTAAGGGAATCGAGTGCGATTCTTCAGAGTTTAAAGCTACACTGTACTGGAAGAGTAAACAGACCGATAGTATCACACTTTGACATGTATATATAAGACTAGGCTGTTCCCTTTGCGCTTGTAGGCGATGAAATTTTACACTAACGCTACACGATCTGTTGAGCGCACAGACAAAAATGAACAAGTATTCGGTTGCGATCTCACAACAGAGGGAAGGTACGTAGAGAGGGCATTTAATATTTTAGCAAACGAACAGAGTTTTTTTGTCGGAGTGCTATTTGGATCGTAAAAGCTTGTACCATACTGGATTATGTAGCCAGTTAAAAATCCATGTTCAGTATTGGGAACACTCGCCCAGATATAATATCTAATAATATGCCAAGGTAACCGTCAGGTGACGAACCATATTCGTAGTTGCAAACTGCTCCAAAACGTCTTCCGATGACTATTTCACACCCAAAAGCGGTTTAGTTGCTTGACAAGATGAAGACCTAGCACACTGTTTATTGCACGAAGGAATAAGTTCGTATAGAAACACATGGTATGATTTTGAAACAGTTGAAAATTCATGTGTGCTTTACCTTTTCAGGTTGCAGTGAAAGCTACGTTTCGTGGATCACTATTAAATGCAAAGACAAAATCGACGCTCACGGCCTGAATGCTGGTTTGAACATCACTGTTGTTTGGTAGTAACGGTCCTACTGGAGGTGATACCCTTTTGCCATCCTCCGACTTTTTAGTTGATTTACCCAGACAGTTTAAAGTGGACTCTGAAGTACAACACTGACTGTCATTTTCCACATTAAGAAAACTATGCAAGAGGTGAAATAGACAATAATCGAGAGAAATAAAACCTAGGACTGACCGAAGAGTGCGCCTAGTAATTTCCTCTTTGTGATCTGACACCTGCTTAGTTACCAAAGACTAACGAATGAAACAAAACGAATGTACTTACACTGATGAGCCAAAACGTTATGACCACTTGTTTAATAGCTTGTTTGTCCGTCTTTGGAACGAATTACATCACTGATTCTGCGTGTCAGGGATCAGACAGTTTGTTGGTAGGTTTGTGGAGGTATGTGGCATTAGATATCTCGCTCAAGTGATGTAATTCGCGTAAATAATGGGCTCCTGATTGGCGTACGCGATGATGGCGTCCTGTAGTAGCCCAGATGGATTCCATAGGACTTACATCAGGGGAATTTGGTCGCCGAGATATCAACGTGTGTTCCCTATAATGTTCCTTAAGGGGAGGTTTACTATCTTTTGGTTTAAAAAATAGATTTTTTTAAAATTGCATTTTTGGATCCATAAAAGTGCTTAGAATCCACCCCTGCAACGGTTTTTCCGTATACGGAACGGAAATGTTTGTTATTCGCGGTTGAACAAAAAAATGCACCTGCCTGAAATCGGCCCTTTTCACGTACCAGTTTTTTTCTTTCGGAGGACGAGCTATTGCACCGGTGCTTGGGAGGAGACACACAAAATTCAAATGCAAGTTTGAGCGCGTGTGTTTGGAAGTTAGCCCCCAAGCATTTGCATTCTGGTGCGAAGACTGAGGAGATTGCGACTTGCCTGGCAGTGAGCAGCTTCAACGTAGGGTATTCAGCAATTCTGAAGACCATGACAACGATGGACGTCACCCTGGGATTCTATTCGACGCAGTTCGCCAAGTATTCGGACGACCACCGGATTCAAGTGACAGAACACCTCTTGTCACCGGCCGTACGAGCGGCTCTGGAGCAGCGCAGGATGGCCCAGATCGAGCAGAACGCCTTGTATGAGGAAGTGGAAGGACTAGTTTATGGATCCGGAATAGTAGATTCAACGTACGTTGCATAATATTGCATTTATATGCAGTCAAAACTTCAGACGCGTTTTTCTCGAAATGACTTTTTTTTTATCGCTCGCTATGGTAACTTCAAATCTACTGAACCGATTGGCATGATTCTTTGTTTCCGACGAAGCTAACTAAATTGTATAGGCGTTGTACCACTTTTATTCCGATCCATCAACTATAAATATTTTTACTTGGCCGACGAAGTCGAAAAATCGATGAAAAAAACCTATTTTCTTTCAAATGGCCGCCATTTTGTTTCCTATGGTCCAAATAACTTAAGCGAGGTACAACTCCTGAAGAATCTTATACATTTCGCTAACGTCAACTCAATTTTGATTTCAGACGAGCCGGCTGACCTGAAACATACCGCGCTTGGAGGTCTACATTGAAATTTTGTTTCGTTCCGACGGCACTTCCGCCTTTGCTCCTCGACATTTCCGGTCGAAAAATTTCCAGTTTGTAGAGGAAATATCAATAAACATTTTGACCAAAATTGACATTGATATCTATAACATATCCCGAGAAAAAATTCTCAAAGAGCATGCTTTTTTCGGGCCGAAGATAGTAAACCTCCCCTTAATGCTCCTCAAACCACTGTTGCACGGCTCTGCTCGGAGACAGGGATAAATATACTGCTGAAAGATGACATCGCCGTCGGGGAAGACGTCAAGCATGAAGGGATGCACGTTGTTCGTAGCTGTCAGCAGGTCTTCGACTACAACCGCAGGTCCCATACACGCGCAGCAACTGTTCCCAACAACCTGCGTCCGTGGCGCTCTGCACGTTCCGAGCCGCCATTGACCACGATGACGGCGTTTGTGGAGACGATCATCGACCTAACGTAGCAAAAATGTGATTCATCCGAAGAGCCGACACGTTTCCATTGATCGACGGTCAAATCCCGATGGTCCCACGCCCACTGCAATCGTGGGTCAACATTTGAACATTCAGGGGTGGTCTGCTGCGGAGCTCCATGTTCAACAATGTACGATGATCGGTGTGCTCCGAAACACTAGCATTGTGCTCTTTCGGCAGAGATGCCATAGATCACCATCTATCCCAAATTTACATAGTAGACGAGTCTCCTAGCCCCACGTTCTGTGAAGACTCGTACACGTCCAACCATTCAGCGCCTAGTGGTAGTTTCACTGTCATTCTACTTTTCTCTACATATACATCTACATTTACATCTACATACATACTCCGCAGTCCACCATACGGTGTGTGGCGGAGGGTACCTCGTACCACAACTAGTATCTTCTCTCCCTGTTCCACTCCCAAACAGAACGAGGGAAAAATGACTGCCTATATGCCTCTGTACGACCTCTAATCTCTCTTGTCTTACCTTTGTGGTCTTTCCACAAAATATAATTTAGTGGCAGTAAAATTGTACTGCAGTCAGCCTCAAATGCTGGTTCTCTAAATTTCCTCAGTAGCGATTCACGAAAAGAACGCCTCCTTTCCTCTAGAGACTCCCGCCCGAGTTCCTGAAGCATTTCCGTAACACTCGCGTGATGATAAAACCTACCAGTAACAAATCTAGCAGCCCGCCTCTGAATTGCTTCTATGTCCTCCCTCAATCCGACCTGATAGGGATCCCAAACGCTTGAGCAGTACTCAAGAATTCGTCGTACTAGTGTTTTATAAGCGGTCTCCTTTACAGATGAACCACATCTTCCCAAAATTCTACCAATGAACCGAAGACGACTATCCGCCTTCCCCACAACTGCCATTACATGCTTGTCTCACTTCATATCGCTCTGCAATGTTACGCCCAAATATTTAATCGACGTGACTGTGTCAAGCGCTACACTACTAATGGAGTATTCAAACATTACGGGATTCTTTTTCCTATTAATCTGCATTAATTTACATTTATCCACATTCAGAGTTAGCTGCCATTCTTTACACCAATCACAAATCCTGTCCAATTCATCTTGTATCCTCCGTAGATACTCATGACAGAAGCACATGAAAATTCGACCAGATTCACCGTTTTCGAGATACTCGTTCACAGGTTCTGCGTAATAATAATCAGCTCTTTGTCAAAGTCGATTATCTCAATAAATTTCCCCATTTGCAGCTCATATCTTCGCTAGGATGATCCGAGTCTGTGTCGGCTCCGCTTGCATACTTTTGTTACGGCGTCACTGGCCCGCAAAGCCACCAGGCGGCATCCGACGTCGCGGTGGGCAGTGTTCATAATATTTTGGCTGATCGGTGCATGTTGACATATTGCTCGGTGGCAAATTGCCTGGCTCTGGATACAAAGTACTCTAGACATTCTCGCGATTTTCATTTGTCACATAGTATGTCACTCATTCATTTTGGGCAGTGGTTGTTAACTTAAAGAATGCTGGGTTGCGTCATAGTACGGCGTCAACGTTAAACTGTTGGTCAGCCTATAGCTGGCTGAGTAAAACAGTTAAAAATGTCAGAGGGGCAACATAGACATACATATATGATACAGTGTAGTGCCAAGAAAATTAAGGATCTGTTAGATGACGCACAGTTTGGCTGTAGGAATGGTAAAGAAAACATAGAGAAAATTTGAATTTGCAGCTGATAATGGAAGCAAGACTTAAGAAATATCAAGACACGCTCATGGCATTTCTTGACCTAGACACAACGTTCGACCAAGTAAAAGGGTGTAAGACATTCGAAATTCTCAGGAAGATAGATGTAAGCGTAAGGAAATATGTGTAAAGTGCAATATGTACAAGAATCAAGAGGGAACAATAAGAATGAAAGACCAACATCGAAGTGGTCGGATATAAAAGGTTATAAGACAGGGAAATAATCTTTCGACATTACTGTTAGATCAAACGAGCAATGACGGAAATAGAAGGAAAGTTCGGCAGTGGGATAAAAATTCAGGGTGAAAGGATATCAACGATAAGATTCACTGATGACACTGCTATCCTCAATGAAAATAAAGGATTACAGGATTTGTCGAATGGACTGAGCATTCTAATGAACACGCAGTATGGATTGAGAGTAAACAAAAGAGAGACGAAAGTAACGGGAAGTAGCATAAATGAAATTAGTGTAAAACTTTGCATCAGAACCCGCAACCACGAAGAAAACGAACCGAAGGAATTCTGCTGCCTTTAATCAGAGTAACACGTGGCGGACGAAGCAAGGAGAACATAAGAAGTTCACTAGCACAGACAAAGGAAGATTCAAGTACTCTATTAGTTCAAAAATTGGCCTTACTGTAAGGAATACATTTCTGAAAATGTACGTTTGGAGCACAGCACTGTGTGGTAGTGAAACATGGATTGTAGGAAAGCCGGAAAAGGGGACAATCGCAATGTTTGTGATATAGTGCTGCAGAAGAATGTTGAAAATTAGGTGGACTGATAAGGTGAGAAATGAGAAGGTAATTTCCAAGAATGATTGCCTATCGAAGTCGCAAACGATGCAAATCGAACTTGCGATTGTAAATCGATCATGCGACTCTGGTGGCGGGCGTTATGAGTATGTTTACGGTGGTCACGACTGCAACGACAAAAGAAGAGCGTTACAAAAATACTCGTCATTACAAAGGAGACGACTTACCTTACTTGTCGTCGGTGTTGTTGTCATGTGAAAGTCTATGTGATGTGTACGCTACGGGAACAATTCCTTTTTTGCCATAGCCTGGATAAACTCTGCCATTATTAGGCAAGAATATGGGTAGACTGCCACTTGCATAACTTTTCCCTGCAAACGCAACTTGATGATATAGAGGTACTGAAACAGGTATAGTTCGTCTCTTTGTCCTGGACGCCCTTCTCTTTTAATGGAAGACTTCACAGGTTTCCATAGCCGCTCGATGTTCTGCGTGTGCACACTGGGGTCATCCGAAGACACAAACTTCACAGAGTGATTCACTATTCCATCGAATACCCAAATATGATCGATTTCACTCTTTGAAGGTCGTCCTCTCTGATTCTTCCTTCTTGCTATGTGGGATTCGTCCACTTCAACAACTTTACTCGGTCCACCAACAGGTACACTGTCGTTCGTCACTACCACATAACACACTTCTCTGCAAAACTCGAAATAGTCGCACACGGTAGCAGCAGATAAGTCAATTTCCGATGCTGTTACTTGCAAGGTTCAGTCTCGAATCCAGCAAGATAGAAGAAATACGCTGGTCTGAATGGATAATTTGGAAGAGTCGAACCATGTATTCTTTCTGATACTTGTTCGTTTTCCGCACTGTCCGCAATGAAATTGTAACGGTATTTCAGGATCGAAACTCTTCTTACAAAGTTTTACACACTTCGCAACACCACAGTATACACAGTCCCTCCTTTCGTCGTCCGGTAGTACTCCATATTTGCGCCAAAAAGTGAAACAATTTTCTACGCTGGAGAAGCATGGAATTAGATTTTTCCATGTGAGAGAATCCACCGAAGCAACGCCTAGAACACCAGACATCCCACTCACTACCGACAGAAATCGTCTGGGTTTCCTTAGCGACTCACAAATAATTCGTGGAAGTATGTAACTTAGAGCAACTAAGGGAACGAAGAAAAACAGACAAAAATGACGATCACAAATAATTGATCATAACTCCCGCCACCAGTCGCATGATCGATTTACAATTGCACGTTCGATATGTATCGTTTGGACCCCGCGACTTCGATAGGCAATCATTCCTGGAAATTACCAATGAGGAGGTTCTCCGCAAAATCGGGAAACGCTGACTAGACGAAGTGAGAGGAGTACAGGACATTTCTTGAGACATCAAGGCGTAACTTCCACGGTACTCGATGGAGCTGTAGTGGCAAAAAATTGTAGAATACAGAGATTGGAGTATATCCAACAAATAATTAAGGACGATGTTTGTAAGTGCTACCCCGAGATAAAGAGGTAGACACAGAAGAGGAATTCGTGGCGGAGCTGCATCAAACCGTTCCCAAGGCTGATGACTCGTAACAAATAAAATAGTACTGACAGATTCGAGATAACAAATTTCACAACATAGATGGCTGTCTGATGTCACAGAACATAAAATGGACTTACCGAATTCCTGCCGCTGCTTCTGTCCAAGTTGCTCAAAATCCTCCCTCAGAGCCGCACATACTTCCCTCCACGCCGCATCCTTCAGCTTGCGGTCCTTGTAAGCGTAGAGAGTCTTGTCCCATATGACAGGTCTCTGCTGCACGAGCGCTATCAGCTGCTGCGTGTTTATTTCGTCCATGCCCGCCCGCTGCACACGGCACCGCAGACAGACGCCGTGTCGGTCGTCATACGGCGGAAAAGCCGAGTCGATCTGCGCCGCTCAGCGCCGCCTGCAAACGCTGCCTAGCAACCAACGGCGGCGCCGCCGGCGCCTGGCACGGCGATTTCGCCGGCTCGCTGCCGCTGCCGCTGCCGCCTGTACTGCGTCACGACCGTGTAGGTATAACAAGGGGCGCGGGCACAAACTACACTGTACGTTGCCTTGACGCCGGAGCCGCCTTGTGAAACTCACCAAAACATTACCAGACTACTGTTTACGATTTAGTCTTGTGCACGCAACAGAAAATATAACAGAGCTTTCGTGGCGACACAGCGTCAGAAAGGCATTTTCAGACATTTTTCTGGTCTGAAATGTGTATTTGACTCAGTTCGCTTCGTTAATGTAACTTCCTATTTGTTATACGTTTCGAATAACCAAGTGGGGAAGTACCAGGTGATCAAAAAGTCAGTATAAATTTGAAAACTGGATAAATCACGGAATAATGTAGATAGAGAGGTACAAATTGACGCACATGCTTGGAATGACATGGGGTTTTATTAGAACCAAAAAAATACAAACGTTCAAAAAATGTCCGTCAGATGGCGCTTCATCTGATGAGAATAGCAATAATTAGCATAACAAAGTAAGACAAAGCAAAGATGATGTTCTTTACAGGAAATGCTCAATATGCCCACCATCATTCCTTAACAATAGCTGTAGTCGAGAAATAATGTTGTGAACAGCACTGTAAAGCATGTCCGGAGTTATGGTGAGACATTGGCGTCGGATGTTGTCTTTCAGCATCCCTAGAGATGTCGGTCGTTGACGATACACTTGCGACTTCAGGTAACCCCAAAGCCAATAATCGCACGGACTGTCTGGGGACCTGGGAGGTCAAGCATGATGAAAGTGGCGGCTGAGCACACGGTCATCACCAAACGGCGAGCGCAAGAGATCTTTCACGCGGCAAGCAATATGGGTTTTTTTTGGTTCTAATAAAACCCCATGTCACTCCAAGCATGTGTGTCAATTTTTACCTCTCTATCTGCATTATTCCATAGTTTATTAAGTTTTCAAATTTATACTGATTTTTTGATCACCTGGTACATAACATGAATGGCTGTTTTCGTAATCCAACATCATATATATCTTTTTCAGTAGTGTTTTCTTGACGGTACGCCACATCCCCCGTATTACTTAAGCAAAATTAATGATTGAGACATCTTTTGCCAGATTTTGTTCACCATCAATGACAACAAAATTCAAATAGCTAATGCTATTAGATTCGCCAAAAAACTTTATTTTGAATACATTTTTATAAAATCAAAGCAGAAGGTACCATCTATTGCTTCAGATGGCTCAGCACTGTGGGACTTAACATCTGAGGTCATCAGTCCCCTAGAACTTAGAACTACTTAAACCTACCTAACCTAAGGACATCACACACTTCCATGCTCGAGGCAGGATTCGAACCTGCGGCTGTAGCGGTCGCGCGGTTCCAGACTGAAGCGCCTAGAACCGCTCGGCCACACCGGCCGGCGTACCATCTATTAACAATTTAACTTACATGCATGACAGCTGTTGCAGCTTTTTTTATTCTTTACGCAAGTGTATGTAGTCTCACATGCGACTTCGATCATACATGTCGACGTAGAGAATTTAGAAGACGCCCTCTACCCACAAACTAATTTTCTGTTATATACGACAGCGATTGGAGTTGTTTACTTTCTTTAATCATGCGTTGTGCACTGCGCGAATAAACTAAATTACATCAACGTTCATCATCACAGGTAAGTGCCGTTTACTTTTATAACTTGAGGTGAGTGCATCAGCACAGCTAAATTCGTTGACTCCGATAAAACTGTGCTCATACCCCATATTGACTTTCTAGTCCAACCTTGCCTTTCAAAATGAGAAGAAAACAATTCCCAATAAAAGAAGCCTTCGCTATGACCATTAATAAAGCGCAAGGTCTGACACATCAAAGGGCAGGATCGAATTTACCAGAACCTTTTTTTCCATGGACAATCATACGTGACTTTTTCACGAGTTCACACATTCAGTGATGTTTGTTTATCCTAAAGACATATACAGCCAAAAAGTAAATGATGGTCACATTATAACTGCTAACGTAGTTTCCAAAGAAGTTTTGTAAAGTAAAGAAGCTATAACAATAGTTTTTTTCTGACAAAGACAATATCTGCTTTTTGTATGTTTTACAATTAACCATGTTGTATATAACGATGCCGATTTTTTTACTGTGAGACTGATATTTTATGTAAACTGAAGATGGAGATGGGGAGAAAGGAAATGAAAGGGAAGGAACTAACGGTATCACTTGCACTAGGACTTTATGCTGAAGCACCGACGAGGAGTGAAAACGCATGCAGGAAGGGGACTCGAATCCGTGACCTCCTGCTTGCTAGGCTGTTCCGTTAACCACTGCGCCACCTGCACACAATGTTTATCGCATTTGCGCAGACTGTCTAAGAACGCTGTCGAGCAGACCCATATACCCACCCAGCGCCACCTATACACAGGTCGAATCCACATCCTCCACGCTCGCTAATTTTAGATTCCTGCTGGAGACTGAACGGTAATGCGCATCCGCACTGAGGACTGTGGATTCATGCCCAACGAGGCGGATCAGCTATATGAATGCGTGGTGGTTCTTTAGGACATATCTGAAAGAACAGACGCCATGCATTGGTACAAAAGACAAATATTTGTTACTACCATTCAAAATATAATACCTTTTATTAATAAATACTTCTATTTACTTATTTCGCCATTACTATTTGCCTAACGGACATAGGGTGTTCCTTAGCTCTACAACGAATATACAGAGTATCGGAAGGCCTTGATGGTCTTTAAATTTTCCTGTAAGTCTTGATTTGATTTCAGAGTGCCTTGCAGTATTCTTCCGATTACCCTTTGGCATCCCTCTGATCAAAACCGAGTCAAATTGTTTTTCAGGCTTCTTTGCATAATTCGGAATGTTTGAGAAAACCTCATTAAAGCATATACAATGCTTCAGAAGACACCTTACAATTGATTACACTTGCTCTCTATTCCTTACTAACTTCTACATTTGTTTAGAAGCAGTAATTAATTCAACAATAACTCTAATAGAGGCAGTGGTGCTAGCCTATTAGCAGCAGCACCAATAGTAGCAGCAACAGTAGTAGTATAAGATAGTGCTTAATTTCTAAGATTTTAGGTGCCGGATCACATCTCTTCATCCATGTAAGTTTCAATTTTTGAAAACTTGTGATAAAACTAACAGTGAGAAATCATGTTTTACAAGATACTGTGCTGAAATTCAGGTTTTTCAAACATAATTTCTTATAATCAAAAACATAAAACCTCAAGATTTCATATAAACAACATGTGATACCGCGTCTGTCCCGAGAGCTGTGTCGCTTTGCTCCTCAGTTCTGCTCGCTACGTATTAGTACAACTCGATAGTCTTCGTGACTGTGGCGTCATGTTTTCAACTACTGCCAGCTGCAATGAGGGCCCAGTATTAATAAACAAAGCACTTAGCGATGAATGACGATGAAGATATTTTTGGCCCATCGTGTTCACGTCCAATTCCGACTTCCCAAAGAATTAGGAAAAACAAAACAGGATGTAACATGAGACACTGAGGTAGATGTTTAGTAAATACTATAAATTCAGTTCTGTGTTGCTTGGTGGATGACGGTTTTGGAGATGGGTTTCCATCTGCAGTTTATTTTTATCCTGTGTATCGAAAAACAATGTAGATTTTAGAGGGTTCCAAGAGAAAAACGAACTGTGTTTGGAAACCTGTGTCTGAAACCGTCATAAACCGAAACAGACAAAGCTTCGCATTCATAGCAGACAATGCGTTTCTATGCAGCCAGCTCCATCTTCTCCACTGACGATCGCGGCAATCCATCGCCATCACTGGATAACAAACAACACTGCGAGGCGTTCCACATACAATGCGACAGCGTAGAAGTCGCGTTTGCTGCAAAGGGGTGGTGGTCTAGAGGCAGGCACCGGCGCATGTAAGTTGGACGCTCTGTAGCGTCGTTGTATGGCGTTTCTGGTCACGGATTCTTTCCTTCATTTGTTGATCGAGTAACCTTGAACAACCCATCAAAGTTGTCGCACCAATTTTGGAGTACCTTGTATTAAAGAAAATATTGCTTCAACAAGTCCACTTAGGAATGAAATGCTACAAAACTCTTATATATATTAAATAACCATGTAAATGTGACTTTGATTCCCTAGTAGACAAACATCCCAGTAGGTCATCACTAAACCCATTCCTGTCCTACAAGTCTTTTGTAACACACAATTTTAGGACAGGAATGGGTTAAGTGATCACCTATTAGGATGAGGGTCTACTTGGGAATCAAAGTAAACAGTGAGTTCTTGTCATATTTACATGATTATTTAATAGTAGGTTCTTTTCTGTCTATATTTTGCATATTAAATGCCCAAGAGAATATGAAAAGTAGTTCACTGTTTACCCTACAATTATATATTACAAAATTCTTGTATACAAGAGTTTTGTATATACAGGGTGGTCCATTGATCGTGACAGGGCCAAATACCTCACGAAATAAGCGTCAAACGAAAAAACTGCAAAGAACGATACTTCACTAGCTTGAAGGGGGAAACCAGATGGCGCTATGGTTGGCCCGCTAGATGGCGCTGCCATAGGTCAAACGGATATCAACTGCGTTTTTTTAAATAGGAACCCCCAATTTTTATCACATATTCGTGTCGTACGTAAAGAAATATGAATGTTTTAGTTGGACCACTTTTTTCGCTTTGTGACAGATGGCGCTGTAATATTCACAAACATATGGCTCACGATTTTAGACGAACAGTTGGTAACAGGTAGGTTTTTTTAAATTAAGATACAGAACGTAGGTACGTTTGAACATTTTATTTCGGTTGTTCCAATGTGATACATGTGCCTTTGTGAACTTACCATTTCTGGGAACGCATGCTGTTACAGCGTGACTACCTGTAAATACCACATTAATGCAATAAATGCTCAAAATGATGTCCGTCAACCTCAATGCATTTGGCAATACGTGTAACGACTTTCCTCTCAACAGCGAGTAGTTCGCCTTCCGTAATGTTCGCAAATGCATTGACAATGCACTGACGCATGCTGTTAGGCGTTGTCGGTGGATCACGATAGAAAATATCATTCAACTTTGCCCACAGAAAGAAATCCGGGGACGTCAGATCCAGTGAGCGTGCTTCGACGACCAATCCACCTGTCATGAAATATGCTATTCAATACCGCTCCAAACGCATGCGAGCTATGTGCCGGACATCCATCATGTTGGAAGTACATTGCCATTCCGTCATGCAGTGAAACATATTGTAGTAACATCGGTAGAACATTACGTAGGAAACCAGCATACATTGCACCATTTATATTGCCATCGATAAAATGGGGGCCAATTATCCTTCCTCCCATAATGCTGCACCATACATTAACATGCCAAAGTCGCTGATGTTCCGCTTGTCGCAGCCATCGTGGATTTTTCGTTGCCCAGTAGTGCATATTATGCCGGTTTACGTTACCGCTGTTGGTGAATGACGCTTCGTCGCTAAATAGAACGCGTGCAAAAAATCTGTCATCGTCTCGTAATTTCTCTTGTGCCCAGTGGCAGAACTGTACACGACGTTCAAAGTCGTCGCCATGCAATTCCTGGTGCATAGAAATATGGTACGGGTGCATCGATGGTGATGTAGCATTCTCAACACCGACGTTTTTGAGATTCCCGATTCTCGCGCAATTTGTCTGCTACTGATGTCCGAATTAGCCGCGACAGCAGCTAAAACACCTACTAGGGCATCATCATTTGTTGCAGGTCGTGGTTGACGTTTCACATGTGGCTGAACACTTCCTGTTTCCATAAATAACGTAACTATCCGGAGAACGGTCCGGACGCATGGATGATGTCGTCCAGGATACCGAGGAGCATACATAGCACACGCTCGTTGGGCATTTTGTTCACAATAGTCATACATGAACACGATATCGACCTTTTCCGCAATTGGTAAACGGTCCATTTTAACACGGGTAATGTATCACGAAGCAAATACCGTCCGCACTGGCGGAATGTTACGTGATACCACGTACTTATACGTTTGTGACTATTACAGCGCCATCTATCACAAAGCGAAAAACGTGGTTCAACTAAAACATTCATGTTTCTTTACGTACTACACAAATATGTAATAAAAATGGGTGTTCCTATTTTAAAAAACGCAGTTGATATCCGTTTGACGTATAGCAGCGCCATCTAGTGGGCCAACCATAGCGCCATCTGGTTCAAATGGTTCAAATGGCTCTGAGCACTATGGGACTCAACATCTTAGGTCATAAGTCCCCTAGAACTTAGAACTACTTAAACCTAACTAACCTAAGGACATCACACACACCCATGCCCGAGGCAGGATTCGAACCTGCGACCGTAGCAGTCCCGCGGTTCCGGACTGCAGCGCCAGAACCGCTAGACCACCGCAGCCGGCGCGCCATCTGGTTTCCCCCCTTCAAGCTAGACGAGTTTCGTTCTTTGTAGTTTTTTTCGTTTGATGCTTATTACGTGAGATATTTGGCCCGGTCACTATCAGTGGACCATATATATATACAGGGTGAGTCACCTAACGTTACCGCTGGATATATTCCGTAAACCACATCAAATACTGACGAATCGATTCCACAGACCGAACGTGAGGAGAGGGGCTAGTGTAATTGTTTAATACAAACCATACAAAAATGCACGGAGGTATGTTTTTTGATCACAAACCTACGTTTTTTGTAATGGAACCACGCTAGTTTTGTTAGCACATCTGAACATATAAACAAATACGTAATCAGTGCCGTTTGTTGCATTGTAAAATGTTAATTAGATCCGGAGATATTGTAACCTAAAGTTGACGCTTGAGAACCACTCCTCCGCTGTTCGATCGTGTGTATCGGAGAGCACCGAATTACGTAGGGATCCAGAGGGAACGGTGATGGACCTTAGGTACAGAAGAGACTGGAACAGCATATTACGTCCACGTGCTAACACCTTTTTATTGGTCTTTTTCACTGACGCACATGTACATTACCATAGGACGTGGAGGACGCATAAATTGGCCAGTACGTTCTCCTGATCTTACACCTCTGGACTTCTTTCTGTGGGGTACGTTAAAGGAGAATGTGTACCGTGATGTGCCTACAACCCCAGAGAATATGAAACAACGTATTGTGGCAGCCTGCGGCGACATTACACCAGATGTACTGCGGCGTCTACGACATTCTTTACGCCAGAGATTGCAATTGTGTGCTGCAAATGATGGCCACCACATTGAACATCTATTGGCCTGACATGTAGGACACACTCTATTCCACTCCGTAATTGAAAACGGAAACCACGTGTGTACGTGTACCTCACCCCTCATGGTAATATACATGTGCGTCAGTGAAAAAGACCAATAAAAAGATGTTAGCATGTGGACGTAATGTGCTGTTCCAGTCCCTTCTGTACCTAAGGTCCATCACCGTTCCCTTTGGATCCCTACGTAATTCGGTGCTCTCCGATACACACGATCGAACAGCGGAGGAGTGGTACACAAGCGTCAACTTTAGGTCACAATATCTCCGGATGTAATTAAAATTTTACAATGCAACAAACGGCACTGATTACGTATTTGTTTATGTGTTCAGATGTGCTAACAAAACTAACGGGGTTCCATTTAAAAAAACGTAGGTTTGTGTTAAAAAACATACTTCCGTGCATTTTTGTATGGTTTGTATTAACCAATTACACTAGCCCCTCTCCTCACGTTCGGTCTGTGGAATCGATTCGTCAGTATTTGATGTGGTTTACGAAATATATCCAGCGGTAATGTTAGGTGACTCACCCTGTATATATATATATATATATATATATATATATATATATATATATATATATATATATATTTTTTTTTTTTTGTATATTAAATGCCCAAGCGAATATGACAAGTAGTTCACTGTTTACCCTAGTTGGGGAATAAGGGGTGCATCTTGCTTGCTGTGAAGTGCTGGGCGCGCTCTTGTCATATGGCGTTACGCGGGATTCCATGCCGAACTAAGTTGGTAACCTTCTTCCCTATTGCCAAGATTCTAGTGGGTCCTTATTTCTATGGATTCCTTTCTTAATGCTGTCTCAATAGCCGGTTAATAAAAATTCAAGTAATATTTCAGGACAACCAAGGAGAATGCCTAGCTAAAAAGGCAAAACTCTTCTCGGTGTATGAATGAAAATTTGCATGCAGTCTGCAAAGAGACGTTTTGGTTGCTAACTATTTCAATTTACATATACCGATGTCGTTTCATGCAACCTGCAATGTTATATCTGTCGTTCAAAAACCAAGAGCGAGATTTTCGTATTCTCACGCTCGCTATGCGCAAACTATTAGCCGTCCGCAGCTCGTGGTCGTGCGGTAGCGTTCTCGCTTCCCATGCCCGGGTTCCCGGGTTCGATTCCCGGCGGAGTCAGAGATTTTCTCTGCCTCGTAATGAGTGGGTGTTGTGTGATGTCCTTAGGTTAGTTAGGTTTAAGTAGTTCTAAGTTCTAGGGGATTGATGACCTCAGAAGTTAAGTGCTATAGTGCTCAGAGCCATTTGAACCAGGTTGTCATCAAGCCACTGTGCAAGCTGGGTGATGACTCCATGATGATGTGGGCTGTTTTTACACGCTCTGGTCCAACTGAACCTATCACTAACTGTAAATGGTTATGCTCGGCTACTTGGAGACCATTTGCAGCCATTCATGTTCCCAAACAACGATGCGCCTATCACCGGGCCACAATTGTTCGCGCCTAGTTTGAAGAACTTTCTGGACAATTCGAGGGAAAGATTGGCCACCCAGATCGCCCGCCATGAACATTTATGTGACATAATCGAGAGGTCAGTTCGTGCACAGATTCCTGGAGCGGCAACACTTTTGTAATTGTGGACGGTTATAGAGGCAACATGGCTTAATATTTTTGCTGGGGATTTCCAACGACTTGTTGAGTCCATGATACATGGAGTTGCTTCACTTCGCCGGACGAAAAGAGGTCCGAAATGATATTAGGAGGTATCCCATGACTTTTGTCACCTCAGTGTAAGGCTACACAAGGCAGTGCGTGCGCCCGGATGCTGTAGCAGTGACTCAGTGACATGTGTAGGAATAAAGATGAACCCTCTACAAGCAATGAAGCGGCAATGCTTACACGACGCACGGAAGGCGTCGAACAGGACGAAACGGTGCCGGTCGTGGTCGAGCTGGCCGGGGCGGCGGCGGGGCCCCAGGTAGACACGCAACAGGGCGTCGACGTCGGCGTCGTGCTGGCTGGCGACGGCCAGCTGGTACTGGAAGGGCCGCGCCGTCAGGCGACGCTGGCGCGCCAGCAGCCGAGGCCGCGACGAGTTGAGCGCCGGCAGCGCGTTGTCCAGCTCAAACTCGAACTGCTCCAGGTGCGTCGATAGCGGCTTCACCAACACGCTCTCCACCCTCACGCCGGGGAACTCCAGCTGGCGGGAACCCACAAAAGAACACACGAGACAGGGATTTTTATGACATCTTTCTTTTCAGGGCTACTACAAAAACTACTCAAAGACAGAGCGAGAGGCATACGCATTCAAAGAGTAGGATTAAAACATGTCTACACCTTCGTCATAATAGACCTTTATAATTACCACCCTGTCTTCTGTAGATGCACGTTTGCAGTTGGTACCTGGTGGTTGTAAGTAAAATGTAACTGTTCACGAGGCCCAGTGTGGGCTGTAATTACAGTATGACAGTGAAACTTGTTAGGTATGATATTACGTCAATGAGGACACGATTTGCACTGGAAAAAAATTAGTTCCAATTTTAGACACCAGGTGCAAATCTGGCGCTGTATACTGTTCCTATGACGCTATGACAGCTACCCTGTCATTTGAGAAGCCATTTGAGTGTGGCTATCGAGAACAGAGACTGTTAGTGAAAATTTTTTTCTGTGGGTGGCAGCAATTACAGCACTGCACTGCAGTCAGAGAGTAGCGCTGACTGAAATGTCTGAGGAAAGCCCCGATGTCATTAAATGGTTTAAAGAAGATGGTTCAAAAATGGCTCTGAGCACTATGGGACGTAACATCTGAGGCCTTCAGTCCCCTACAACTTAGAACTACTTAAACCTAACTAACCTAAGGACATCACACACGTCCATGCCCGAGGCAGGATTCGAACCTGCGACCGTAGCGGTCGCGCGGTTCCAGACTGAAGCGCCTAGAACCTCTCGGCCACATCGGCCGGCTAAAGAAGATGATAATGAAATTCGAAAACACGTGTGTTTCACACCTGGAACAGGAAGGCGTCCTATCCCTTGGAAGTTACTGACGCGTTTGTTGTTGCTGTGACTGACCATACAACACGTGACCTGGGTAGGGCTAGTGCTCGTGCACTGTCACGAGAATTGTCCAGCTCATAGTCAACAGTATGGAAAGTTTTGCGGTCTGTACATTCGTACCTGCACAAGATGCAGTTGGAGGAGAAACTGAAACCTCATGGTCTGCAGCAACGTTCTGAATTTGCTGTTCGATTTCTGGCACGGATCGAAATTGATGTATGTGGCCGGGCAATGTTCTATGAACTGACGAGGCACATCCTACACTTCAGGATGCAGTGAATACACAGAACTGCCGAATTTGGGGCAATGTTAGAAACGTGTTCTGCACGAAGAAGCGTTTCACTGCCGCATGTGACTGTGTGGTGTAGATTCACAAGCAGCTTTATTCTCGGTTCGTTCTTCTTTGAAGAGAGTACACTCAGAGGGGCAGCCAGGTGCACCGTAACGTCTGCACGCTATCGAGGCATCCTTACACAGCATATGATTCCTGATTTGGAAGAGCTCAGATGGGGCAACAGCTCATGTCTCTCGCACGGTGAAACATACGCTTAATGCGACCTTCGAGGAACGTGATACCCCCAGAATTTTTGCCTATACCTGGCCTGCTAGATTACCTGTACTGAATCCGCGTTACTTTTGGCTCTGGAGATCTCTAAAGCAATGCGTTTACCAGGGACACATTCAGTATCTACCTGATATGAAGACCACTATATATAAGCACGCTGCTAACATTCCACTGGAACTGCTGCGAGCAACTGTTGATCACGTCGTTTTACGGATTCAGCATTTCATTGACGTCTCCAGTGCTCATACTGAAGAAACTGTGAATGTTGCGGTTAATAACAAAATCAAAATTATGCCTTTCTCCCATATTTCAACTTTTTTGCCCACGTTCAGTTCCTAATCCATTAAATATTATAACATTTCTGTACATCTTTGGTTGCATTCACAGCGCCAGATTTGCAACTGGTGGCCAAAACTGGAACTAATAGTTTTCCAGCTTAAATCGCACTAACGCATTTTAAATATCTATCAAGTTTCGTGGCCGCACAGTAATCGCAGCTCACAATGAATCTCTCTGAGTAGCTGCACTTTATTATAACCACCTGGAACCACTGTAGTCATGTACACTCCATTCCACCGCGGCCAATTCGGTTGCGTTCTATCAATGACAGTGTAAAACTGTCCCCTCCTATACTAGTTTGCGTCAAGGAGGAACAACGGGCAGTGATTAGAGTCTTTGGTCGGAAGGAATCAAAGAGGCTGAAATTCATCGTCGATATTCAGCATAATAGAGGGACAGTGCCGTATCACGTAAAAGTTTTTATCTGTGGATCGAGATACATAAAAGTGGCTGAACAAGTGTGACACAGGAAGAGAGAGCAAGACCCTCGTCAATATTCACCACACTCCAAGAGATTCAGCAAGCACAAGAGATGGTTTCAGCGGGTAGGTGAGTACACATCAATACGCTAGCTTCTTCTTAGGACGTCAGTTATTGTTCTTCCTATCAAACTATCCACGATGAACGCGGCTTCCATAAAGTTTCTGCGCGGTGGATGCCAGGAAACATCGTGAAACAAGTTGACATTGGCAACGCTTGCTAGGCTGTTTCAAAAGGGAAGGCGACTCATTTTTGACCAGGATAGTCACCGGTGATGAAACGTAGGTTCTCCACTGTAAATCAGAATCAAAATGCCAGAGTACAGAGTGGAAACACCCTAGATCACCTATGCTAATGCTAATGGATATGCTAACCATTTTCTCGGACGCAAATGGGCCTGAATTCGAATAGTACACTGTAAAGGGAACAACCATAAACGAAGAGTCAGTCTTATAGAGATCTATTGGAAAACAAGCTAAAGCTAGCAATTGGCAGCAGACGACGAGCTCTGTTGTCAAAGAAAGTGTTGCTGTTTCATGACAAAGCACGCCCGCACACAGCTCACCTCAATGTCGAAACCACTAAGAAAGTTGACTTTGGAAAAAACACATCCTACAGCTCACCGTCTTGTGACCTACAGCTTTCATTGCTTGGGCCGCTCAAGACTGCTTTCCGAGGTCGTCGATTTTCCTCGTATGTGGAGGTGCAGAAAGTAGTGCAAAAGTGAAAAACTTCTTCTATGCAGAAATACACAAGCTTGCGGACCGATTGACCAAGTGCGTTCAAAAGGATGGCGAATATGTTGAAAATAATGTACATGCCGAACTACCACTTTTTGTAAATACTGGTATAACAAACAGTATCCTTTTCACCTTTGCATAATGGTCTTATCACCTCGTGTCCAGTTTGACACAGACCTATTGGCGCTCAATGCCAGTTTCACTTTTGCAGCAACCTATAATGGATCAATTTGCAACTATGGGACACCCTAGTTTCCCTAATCCTGTGAGAAACTGGTAGTGTTCCCAATAAATGACTACAAAATAGCTAAAGCGGCGTGAAAAGTCTTCCTTAACTATGAAACCCATTAATTCATAAAACCATTTTTAGTAAAACACGGTTTGAAAATTATTAGATATTAATAACAACGTAAAGTGTAGATAATTTTTTTACTCTCCCTACATCTACATGACTACTCTGACATTGACTCTTAAGTGGCTGGCAAAGGATTCTTCGAACCACGTTCAGGCAATTTCTCTATCGCCCCACTGTCTTACAGCGCGTGGACAATTACATTTCAGTTATTTTGTTACAATGATCATTTATTATGATGTGGGTTGGCGACATTAAAATATTTACGCATTCAGAGAAGAAACTTTGTGACTGAAATTTCGTGAAAAGATCTCACCGCAACTAAAAAAAAAAAAAAAAAAAAAAAAAAAAAAAGGGCTCTGAGCACTATGGGACTTAACATCTGTGGTCATCAGTCCCCTAGAACTTAGAACTACTTAAACCTAACTAACCTAAGGACACCACACACATCCATGCCCGAGGATTCGAACCTGCGACCGTAGCGGTCACGCGGTTCCAGACTGAAGCGCCTAGAACCGCACGGCCGCCGCAACTAAAAACAACTTTGTTTTAATGATTATCATCCCAACTTATACATCAATCCGTGACACTCTCTCATTTGTTTTGCGATAATACAGAACGAGCTTCCCTTCTTTGGAGTTTCTCGATGTTCTCCGTCAGTCCTTCTGGTAAGTATCACATACCACATGGCAATAGGCCTACTCTATCAGAGGACGGACAAGCGTAGGGTAGGCAGTCTCTTTAGTAGACCTGTTGCATCGTCTGTGTGTTCTGCCTATTAAACGCTGTCTTTGGTTTGCCTTTCCGATAGCACTATCTATGTGATCGTTCCAATTTAACTCTTTTGTAACTGTAATTCCTATGTAAATTCACAGCCTTTAGATTCGTGTGATTTATCGTGTAGACGAAATTTAACGGATTTATTATAGTAGTCATGTGGATAACCTCACACTTTTCCTTATTCAGAGACAATTAACCTCTTTTCTCACCACACGGATGTTTAAATCATTTCACAATTGGTTTAGGTTTCTGTAGACTTATCTAGACGGTAAAGGACAGCATCATCTGCAAAGAAATCTAATACCAGTGGCACACATTAGCCATTCGTTAGTTACATAATCATTTAAATGTTTTGCAATGGAGGAAAATATAACGCTTATGAATTACGAGAGTTGAGAAACGGATAATGAATTATTCACTTCCGCACTGTACGCGTTTCGAGTCTGTGACACTTCGTTTCTAGAACACATTTTTATTACACTGAAAGCGTACAGTTTTTCTTCTGTCCTTTTTATACTTTCCATGCATGTATTAAGTTCCAGATTTTCTTATTTTCTTGCCTTGTGCCTGCACCTGCACCTGGTGTAATAGGTGTGGAAGTCCTTGGGAAGTACTTTAAGTTAGATCGTTATTTTTCTGTCGCACCAAGAACAAGACTTTTAATTTTTTTTAAAATAAGGTAGCTTTTATGTCATTACAATGGCCATTGCATTTGCATTTGATATTTGTTTTTATTTTGTCGTATCAATACGAGATGTCTGCAGAAAGGTGAAACTTACCACCGTCAAGTGATTCTGAAGGTAGTACAGAATGATCACAACTTGGTTACTGGGTGTACTCTTCTTTTAGTTCCTCCTCTGACATTTCTTTTGGAACTTTCTTAATGTCTTCAGTACACAAATTTTCATGTGACCTGTCCAATAATTTATTTTTCTCTAAAGGCACATTTTATAGGATAAAAATACGATATCTGTTGTTATTGTGGTCTTCAGTCCGGAGACTGGTTTGACGCAGCTTTCCACGCTACTGTATACTGTGCGAGACTCTTTATCTCCGAATAACTACTGCAATCTACATACTTCCGAATTATCTTTCTGTAGTCGTCTCTTTGTCTCCCGCTAAGATTTTTACAACCGTAGACTTCCTTCCATTGCCAAATTAACAGTTCCTTTACACCTTAGAATGTGTCCTGTCAACCGATCCCTTCTTTTAGTCGAGTTCTCTCATACATTTATTTTCTCCCTAATTAAATTCAGTGCCTCTTAATGAGCTACCTAATCTTCACAGTTAATCTTCGGTATTTTCTATAGCGCCACATTTCAAAAGCTTCCGTTCTCCTCTTGTTAAAGCTATTGATCGCTCATGTTTCACTTCCATACAAGGCTACACTCTATACAAATTCTTTCAGGAAATAGCTCCTAATATTTATATTCGCTTCCAACACATTTTTCTTTTTCAGAAGCTCTTTTCATGCTGTTGCTAGACTGCGTGTTGTAACCTCTGCACTTCGGCCATTATCACACGTTATTGTTCAAATAGCGAAACTCTTCTGCTACTTTCAGAGTCTCATTTAGTAATCTAAATCCCTGAGCAGCGCCTGATTTGTTCGACTATATTCCATCATCCTGGTTTTACTTTTGTTCATGTTCATCTTATAATCTCTTTTCATCAGACTAATCCACTTCGTTAAACTTATCTTTGTAGATTTTTGCCGTCTATGACAGAGCTGTAACGTCACTGTCAAACCTCAAAGCTTTTATTTCTTCTTCCTGCACTACAATACCGGTTCTAATTTTTCCTTGATTTTCTTTACTGCTTGCTCAATGTGCAGTTTGAATAATATTGCAGATAAGCTGTATATCTGTCTTATTCCCTTTTCAAACTCCTCCCTTTCACACACCTACAACTAATATAACTGCAATGTTGTTTATGTACAGCCTCCAGATAACGTTTAGCTCCCTGTATTTTACTACTTCTACTATGAATATGGGAAACAACATTCAGGAACATATTAATAATAAGAGAAAATAGCGAACAGTGCGTAAGTAAGTCGACTTGATTAGAATGTCCTTTACTAACGGTTCAAATGGCTCTGAGCACTATGGGACTTAACTGCCGTGGTTATCAGTCCCCTAGAACTTAGAACTACTTAAACCTAACTAACCTAAGGACATCACACACATCCATGCCCGAGGCAGGATTCGAACCTGCGACCGTATGGGTCGCGCGGTTCCAGACTGCAGCGCCTAGAACCGCACGGCCACTCCGGCCGGCGTTCTTTACAAATTAGAAACAAATTGGAATTCCTCGAGGAGAAAAACATTCCACGTATCAAGCATATTCATAACATGCTGCGAACTGGCAAACACAGACTCAGTAGCAACTAAGGAAATTTCAACAATAACTGCCCGAATATTGCAAATGGTGACGTCTGTTATGAAAACCGAATAAGTATTTGGATGTGTGTTCAAGCTTTACCGTTATTTGTGTAACATCACAGAAAGCAAGTCTTGAGGCAATCACTGAAATTAGGGAAGTCACCACTTGCGGTAAGGGATTAGGAGAGAATATAAGTTCATTGTTTTCTTTTTTCACGTATTTTCGTCCTCTTTGTTTACACAGCCGTGAGCAGTTGAATCTGAGGTCAGCCGTGTTGCTGAGGTAATTTTTCTCTGGGACTTTGGAGGCGGGAAGGGCATCCAGCTACAAAGTTGATATAAATGAAGTTCGAAATCGTGCAATAGCTGATGCTACCCGACGGCGCGAACCCCGCGGCGATGGGACGACAGCCAGGACGAAGAAAAATCCCGCTGGCAGTTGGTCTCATAATCATGAATAGGCATGTTCCGGATACTTTTTCTTACTACTGGAGTTATTACGTCGCCTTTGCTTCGTAGTGGGATTCCCTGTACATGTGCGATAAATATGCAAAATAAGAGAAACAGCTTACGTGAATGTTCCATGGTTATCTTTGGTGATTTCTTTTTTGCAGTGTTTTCCACACATCCTTCCATCGTCGCTTCTACAAAGAAGTTGCTCATTTCACAGCAATCCACTCCGTTTTCAGCATCTTTCTGTAACACCACATTTCAAAACTTTTCGTTTTGCCGGTGCTAGTCTGCTTCTTATTTCCTCCTTGCATCGCCCTGTATGCGTTATTTTGCGTCCAAGGCGGCAGTATTCATCGGCTTCGTGCAATACATGATTCGCAAATTTCATGTTACGTTCACTGCTAACGTCATTTCCGATGATTCTCACTTCGTATTTCGTTGGTCTTCTCCCGATCCACGTCTGTGCTCATTAGACGGCCAACGTGCCGTCCTGCGCTATATTGTTGAAGTATAACGTTACGGAGAACTCGTGCTAAGCCACGTGCTATCGTCTCGGACGCTAGGCAAGTGGGAGTCGAGATCCTGCGTGGTGTTGAGTGTGGCTCTTCTGAACGCGTCGATTCCGTATTAGCATGGCACTCGTGGAACACCACTCAACAACAGCATCATCGAAGAATGATAAACCACAGTATCAATACGAAATTGCAGCGCCTCTACTGTTAAAGAGTTCGACACAATGTACCTTCGGACATGCATGGATGCATCGTACTTCTTCACAGCACAAGACGGTAATTTTATATTTATTGGCCGTTACCGGGCCTGCGACTTACAAATAAAATGTCTACCCTCTACGGGAATAACACTGATAGGATGTATGAATCAGGTATGACACATGGACAACGAGATATGGATGTATGTGTTGAGGATCGTCCACCTATAGCCGAAGCAACCACTCGCATAACGCAGGAAAGTTTGGAAGATAGGAGGCGAGGTACTGGCAGAAGTGAAGCTGTGAGGACGGGGCGTGAGTCGTGCTTGGGTAGCTCAGATGGTAGAGCACTTGCCCGCGAAAGGCAAAGGTCCCGAGTTCGAGTCTCGGTCGGGCACACAGTTTTAATCTGCCAGGAAGTTTCATATCAGCGCACACTCCGCTGCAGAGTAAAAATCTCATTCTGGAGACAAATTTTCATTGTCGTCATTCTATTACACAGTTTGAGATGGTTCATATTCGCAGCTGTGAATACGTTTCTTGACACTGTCGAGTTCCATCATGCGCTGTAGACGTTTCACCCTCTTACACGAAGCATACCACGATGTTCTCACGAACAACCAACAATCAAATGCGATTTCTGATTGGGAAACCGGCTACGTAATCTGCCTTTAGTTATGGAATGTAGGCGGCGATAGGCCTTGCTACTTTGGCGGTTGCAAGGTAACGCTAATTATTTGCATTCAGGTTCACAGGAGAGCTTCTGTAAAGTTTGGATGGTGGGAGGCGAGGTACTGGCAGAAGTAAAGCTGTGAGGACGGGGCGTGAGTCGTGCTTCTGTAGCTCAGATGTTAGAACACTTGCCCGCGAAAGGCAAAGGTCACGAGTTCGAGTCTCGGTCCGGCACACAGTTTTAATCTGCCAGGAAGTTTTACTTGCATCCACTTATACAGCACATTTCAAACCAATTTGATGTTTTGTTTTCATGTGGCATTCATGGTGGTATAATTCTGTTGGCCAGCAGTGTTATTTGTGTTCAGGGATAACATTCTGTTCCTGTGTGTTTACCGTGATTAATGTACTGAATAGTTGAAAAAAAGTACACTATCCAGTCACATTAATGTGACCGCCTCCTGTAATCGACGTCGACGTGCAATATCTGCTCACAGGCAGCAAAAAAATGGTTCAGATGGCTCTAAGCACTATGGGGCCTCAGATCTGAGGTCATCAGTCCCCTAGACTTAGAACTACTTTAACCTAACTAACCTAAGGACATCACACACATCTGTGCCCGAGGCACAATTCGAACCTGCGACCGTAGCAGCAGCGCGGTTCCGTACTGAAGCGAAAAGAACCGCTCGGCCGCAACGGCCGGCACACAGACAGCGCGCGACAGCTCTAGCAGTGAAGGATATTTAAAGCGTGTCGGCGGACAAGAAAAATGTGGAGTCGTCGTCGTAATGTGGAAACGGAGTCATTTATCTGAGTTCAAAAGGTAATGATCATTGGCTTTCGGGCCAAGGGTGGAAGCATTTCCAAAATGGCTAAGTTTGTAAACTGTTCACGTGTGGCCATGGTTAAAGTATACCATGCAAGACAAAATGGCACTGAGGCAACTGTGGTGCACCACATTCATAGACGTCAGGGTTGAACAGCGACTGCGGAGACGTGTATGGGCGAATAGACGTGCGACTGTTGAGCGACTGACCACCCAAATGAACCAACACTGTCTCCTCAATCACCATGGACCTCCGCAGCAGGCGCTTGATTCATTCACCCATACTGACTGCCATTCATTGACGACGGACGCTGGAATTTGCACCTCAGTGCAGCAAGTAGACGTCCACTGAATGGCGACAGGTGACCTTATCAGATGAATCACGTTTTAGGTTCCATCAAGTACATAGCCGTTGGCATGTACGGATTGAAACGTGTGAAAGCAGGCACCCTGCAACCAGGAAGGAGTGTTTTGGTCTGGGGAATGTTTTCGTGGCGTTTCCTAGGTGATCGAGTCAGTTTGGAAGACACAACGGATCAGCACACAATTATGCGTCTATTCTTGAGGATCATGTCCGCGCCTACGCGCAGTGTATTTCTCCTCGGAATGATGGCACCTAGTAGCAGAACATTGCAACGCTTCACACAGCTCGCAGTGTACGTGCGTGGTTTGAAGGCCACCAACATGAGTTTACCGTACTCCCCTGGCCGCGAACCTTCCCGTGTTAACACTCAATCGAGAATCTAGGAACCACCTCAGTCAGGCCTTTCACTCCATGGATCCTCAGCGGAGAAACCTAGCGCACTGCAGGCGGCATGGCTCCACATTCGGGAACATTATTGACTCACTTCATGCACATCTCGTTCTGCAAATGGTGATTATGCACGTTAATTAATGTGACGGGACAAACTCAGGCAAGCCAAGCAGGTAACTCAACCTCACGACGTATATTCACGACCTTCTCCATACAAGAAGTGGAACAAGGTTTACACTCCCTTCAGAATGGAAAAGCAACAGGATTAGACCGGTTTTATCCGGAACTACTAAAGAACTGTGGCCCGGCTACAAAACAATGGATGGCATTGTTTTTTTTTTTTTTAGTAGCATATTGGAATCAGAGAAGTTACCCGCAATATTCAAGAAGATCAAAATCATTGCTATCTTGAAGCCAGGAAAAGATCCAAACTTACCTCAAAGTTATCGACCAATAGCCTTGCTTTCTGTCACGCCTTTTGGAAAGGCTGATATTGAATAGAATAGCACCAGCAATCGAAGAGTTAATTCCAGTTGAACAAGCGGGATTCCGCCCCGGTCGTGTTTGCAGTGATCAAGTCCTTTCACTGACCACTTTTGTGGAAACTGGTTTTGAGAAGAAGTTGAAGAGCGTCTCTGTCTTCCTTGATCTCACGGCAGCTTACGACACCACTTGGAAGGAAGGTCTTTTATTAAAACTGATCAAGGGGGTCCCCTGTGTGGGGATATCAACTTTAATCGAAAATATGCTAAGCAGCAGACTAATTCACATTTACTCAGAAAACAGCAGAAGTCGATTTCGCAAACTGAGTAATGGTCTACCACAAGGTTCGGTCCTCTCTCCAGCACTTTTCAATTTATATTCTCATGATCTGCCTAACGCACTCTCCCGCAAATTCATATATGCGGATGATATCATCCTCACTGTTCAACGCACTAATTTTGCAGAAGCAGAGAATGTCCTCAACCAAGACCTTGTCTCCTGGATGAATACTTTAAGAAATGGAGTTTGAAATCGAACCCTCACAAAAGTGAGGTACCTACTTTTCACCTACTCAATAGGCTCTCAAATTACCAACCAAGAGTCAATTTTAGAGGGGCAGCATTACGGTTTAATGGCACGCCTACATATCTGGGTATGACTCTGGAAAGGATCCTAACATATAAAGCCCAATTACGTAAATCTGCTGCAAAACTGAAGAGCCGTAATAGCCTTCTTCAGCGTCTAGCTGGTACATCATGGGGAGCTGACGCCAACACATTGAGAACATCTCCTCTAGCACTCGTCTATTCCTCAGCAGAGTGCTGCTCTGCAGTATGGCTTAATAGCTGCCACACTCACCTTGTGGACATTCAACTTCGTCACACAATGCATATCATATCTGGAACATTACTTGCTACTCCAGTTCAATGGCTGCCGGTGTTGTGTAACATACCACCTCCTCACATCAGAAGACAAAAATATCTTGGTCGTCTGTGGTCAAGAATATTGAATAACTCGTCACTCCCAATTCACGAAGATGTGGGACAGCTAGAATCATCCAGGTTGAAGTCCCGTAAACAGGCATGTAAAACAGCCATGGAATTGTTAAGCAACCATTTCGACCCCAAAGCAGCTGGCGGAAAGAATGGACATCTTCTTCTCCAGAGGGCATCTTGAAAGTTGAAGATCCAACACAAGGCTCAATGGTTTCAGCTTGCCAAGACAAACTTGGAGCAGGTTTAACCGTTTCAGATGTGGTGTGGGAAGACGTTCTTCGATTCTTCATAAATGGGGTTGGGTGGACACCTCATACTGTGACTGTGTTAGCGTTCCACAAACAATGAAGCATATAGCCGTGGACTGCCCCCTCCGTGCCTTCCCTGGAAATCTAGAGGATTCGAACCTGGTTACTTCAGAAATGGTGGATTGGATCAATGGCTTCGATATAAAGATCTATACTGTGTTTTAATGTGTCTGTGGTACTGTATTTTATGTGTTATTGTGATTGTTATGTATCATACGCTAAATAAAATAAACTGACAATGTAGTTCTAAGATAAAGAAAGTGTTTCTGGATCAAGTTCCATATAACGTAGTTTCTTCTTCTGCGTGACAGGGATGTGACCCGAAACTTTGCGTGTACCTATTTGTTACATCCTGGATTTCCTGCCAACGGTAATTCTGTATAACATGTTGCAAATAGTTCACATTGTGTGACGTTATTTGAAATAATAGAATGTTTGTTATTAACGCAAACGTGGTGGCACGGGGATAAATTAACATGTCTTTTACATAGATCCGAATACAGTAGAAATATTTTGTATCAAGTTTCTATATACTTAGGGACATCAGAAAATAAGTTACACATATTGTCCCACGCGGATCATTGCGCAACAAGAGTGGCTCATTGTCAGAGGTGGATAAATGTTTCCTGTACACAAAGTGCAGAGGCATTACACTACGGATTGAAATGGCACAGCAACAGCCAACGTACTCCGAAGTGGAAGTAGGCGGTGCAGTATGATTCTTGTGAACAAAACGTCTAAATCGTACACAGATTCACAGTGAAATACTGGACCAAATGCAATTCGCGTCCTGCCCTAGTGAAATGGTGCCAACAATTTGACCAACGCCACAAAGACGTGGATGATGGTGACCGGGAAGTGCAGATCTTTCATCATGCGATTTCCATCTTTTCGGCAAACTGAAAGAACATGTGGGGGAGAGGGTGTGTGGAACGGAAGATATTTTACAGTTATGAGGAAAATCACTGGTTCTCGAATGGCTCTGTGACCAAGGAGCATACCTCTATTGTCGAGGCATTAAATTATTGGAAGAACATTACGACCGTTGTTCACAGAGACTTTGTGACTACTTTGAAAACTAGTGTCATGTATCTATGTTACTTTGAAGTGTAGTGCTGCACTCAGTAAAAGTTACTTGGTCTGCCGTTATAATGTTTTAACTTAGTTTTTGAAGTCCCTTCGTACATTCTATTTCACTAACATAACCCAATAACAAATGGTATTCCCTAGCCTTACCTTGAAAGTGCATATCTTCTCATTTTTTTTTTTTTTTTGCTTGTGTGTTTGTGTTTGTATGTGTGTGTGTTGGTTGATTGGTGATTGGTTGATTTGGGGGAGGGGACCAAACAGTGTGGTCATCGGTCCCATGATGAGGGAAGTCGGCCGTGCCCTTTCAAAGGAATGTGTGTGTGTGTGTGTGTGTGTGTGTGTGTGTGTGTGTGTGTGTAATACATAAACAGTGCATCCATCATGAGATTGTGACAAAAATCAGTGTGACAAAAAACAAGATCCACTCACCTCTTCTCTTTTATATGGTCCCAGGCGATCTTGAAAACGGTTGAAAACCCCTAGCAATTTCTTAACTGCTCTGTAGAATAATGGATCCCTCAGAGCTGTAGCAGGATTTTCCATGAAGGTGGGAACCTGTGTGACCATTAATGCGGTAAAATCTTGTTTACAAATGTTCTTTGTCTCCGTCGAAAACAAAAAGAATGGCGCACTTACTTGCTTTGCTGGAAATGCGTCTTCACTTTGACTGAAAGACGTTAACAGACCTCGGTAAAGAGATCCATAGAAATTCTCGTTTAAGGAATCAGCGTTGCCTTCGACGATGTTTCCGAGGATTTCAATGGCCTCTGGGCTCCTCAGGGGGTGTTCTGTGTAGTTTTTCTGAAATATAAACAGTGACTGCTCAGTACAAGTCTGACACTGCTACCAAATTTTAAGTTGAAATCATTGTGGATGTAGATCTGCTCACATTAGTCGTTATCGATGTTACTATTCATGTATGCGTCTGTCATCTACGGAACCATACGAAAAACGATCTTTAGAGTTGATTGTAGTGTATCTGTGTCATGGAAGCACTTGATAACTGGGCCCGTGTTCATGTATAAAGCTGTATCTTTTGACTCAACTTCCACAAGTTCTAGAAGTATGTAAGAGTAACCGTGAAACATACTATAGAAATAGACAGGACCAATTCGAAATCTGCTCTAGGAAGTAGTTGTCCTGGGTGATTCCCGAGCCAATGTAATCGCATTGTGGTCATTTGGTTTCGGGGAGACATTCCACCTTCATGTGTTCAGCCGAGTTGCAAAGCATACAAGTGTGCGACTTGCAACACTCCTCTGTCTTGCAGCCGTGATTATTTTACTGTCATAAAAAGTATCTTACGTGTTTCAGCAAGCAACTAACGTCACAAAGAAATTATTGACCACTATTTGAGACCACGTGATCGTTTGCACGTGGCACTAATGTTAGGTTAACTCTTGCTTTCAACTGACGTGGAACCAGCGGAGCAGACTGCTCCATGATTGACTGCTGGGGTACGGTGTACGGCTTGTGTGCCGATTCTATAACATCAATACCATTTTATTAATTCGATAAGACCTCAAATACCTATCTGAAAATGAGTAAAAAGTCACTCTTCAATGAGCTCATTAGGACGTACTTTATGAAATAATCTGACTATAACATTAGTAATATGGGAAAGGTTATGAACAGCCCAAGTTATTTCGCGCTTTTTTAGACTGTCACGAACAATGTCCCAGAACGTGGGGGTGCGCGCCTCCCGGCAGCAGTGAAGCCGCGTGTTGGCGGGAATCTGCGAGCAGTGCAGACGAGTCACTTAGTAAGAAAGTGATTGGTTGGTCATTTTGCATGAATAGTATGTTTTTAATATGTGTGGATCACACTGAGGTGGCAAAAGTCATGTGATACGTCCTAATATTGTGTCAGACCTCTTTTTGCCTGACGCAAGGCCGCAAAAAAATGGTTCAAATGGCTCTGAGCACTATGGGAATTAACTTCTGTGGTCATTAGTCCCCTAGAACTTAGAACTACTTAAACCTAACTAACCTAAGGACATCACACACATCCATGCCCGAGGCAGGATTCGGTCGCACGGTTCAAGGCTGTAGCGCCTAGAACCGCTCGGCCACTCCGGCCGGCTCATAATGCCGCAACTCAACATGTCATGGACTCAATAAGCCATTGGAAATCCCTTACAGGAATAATGAGCCTTGCTGTCTCTACAGCCGTCCATAATTGAGAAAGTATTGCGGGTTCAGGATTTTGTGCACAAACTGACCTCTCGCTTATTTCTCACAAATGTGCGGTGGGATTCATGTCGGGCGATCTGGGTGGCAAAAGCATCGAGAATGTTCTTCAAACCAATCGCGAACAATTATGGCCGGTGACATGGTGCATTGTCATCCATAAAAATTCCTTCATTGTTTGGGAACATGAAGTGCATAAATGGCTGCAAATGGTCTCCAAGTAGCGGGACATAACCATTTCCAGTCAGTTATCGGTTGAACTGGAACAGAGGCTCCACTGCATTCCATGTAAACACAGCCCACACCATTATGAGGCCACTACCAGCTTGCCCAATGCCTTGCTGACAACTTCGGTACAGGCTTCATGGGATCTGCAACACACTGGAACCCTACCTTCAGCTCTTACCAACTGAAATCAGAACGAGAGGCGCTACAGGTGATGACGTGCTGTTAGCAAAGACACTCGGTCGTCTGCTGCCATAGCCCATTAACACCAGATCTTCCACACTCTCCTAACGGAAACGTTCGCCGTACATCCTACCTTGATTGCTGCCGTTATTTGACGAAGTGTTGCTTGTCTATTAGCGCAGACAACTCTACGCAAACGCCTCTGCTCTCTGTCGTTAAGTGAAGGCCTAGAACAATGTGTGGGCCGTGATGAGAGGTAATGCCTGAAATTCAGTATCTTCGGCACAATCTTGACACTATAGATCCGAAATGGAATGTCCCATGCAGCCAGCTCCAACTATGATTGCGCGTTCAGAGCCTGTTAATTCTCGTCGTTCACCCATAATCACGTCGGAAGCCTGTTCACATGAACCACTAAGTACACTACTGGCCATTAAAATTGCTACACCACGAAGATGATGTGCTACAGACACGAAATTTAACCGACCGGAAGAAGATGCTGTGATATGCTAATGATTAGCTTTTCAGAGCATTCACACAAGGTTGGCGCTGGTGGCGACACCTACAACGTGCTGACATGAGGAAAGTTTCCAACCGATTTCTCATATGCAGACAGCAGTTGACCGGTGCTGCCTGGTGAAACGTTGTTGTGATACCTCGTGTAAGGAGGAGAAATGCGTACCATCACGTTTCCGACTTTGATAAAGGTCGGATTGTAGCCCATCGCGATTGCGGTTTATCGTATCGCGACATTGCTACTCGCGTTGGTCGAGAACCAATGACTGTTAGCAGAATATGGAATCGGTGGGTTCAGGAGGGTAATACGGAACGCCGTGCTGGATTCCAACGGCCTCGTATCACTAGCAGTCGCGATGACAGGCATCTTATCTGCATGGCTGTAACGTATCGTGCAGCCACGTCTCGATCCCTGAGTCAACAGATGGGGACGTTTGCAAGACAACAACCATCTGCACGAACAGTTCGACGACGTTTGCAGCAGCATGGACTATCAGCTCGCAGACCATAGCTGCGGTAACCCTTAACGCTGCATCACAGACAGGAGCGCATGCGATGGTGTACTCAACGACTAACCTGGGTGCACGAATGGCAAAACATTTTTTTCAGATGAATCCAGGTTCTGTTTCCAGCATCATGATGGTCACATCTGTGTTTGGCGACATCGCGGTGAACGCACATTAGAAGCGTGTATTCGTCATCGCCATACTGGCATATCACCCTGCGTGATGGAATGGGGTGCCATTGGTTACACGTCTCGGTCACCTCTTGTTCGAATTGACGGCACTTTCAACAGTGGACGTTACATTTGAGATGTGTTACGAGCCATGGCTCTACCCTTCATTCGATCCCTGCGAAACCTACATTTCAGCAGGATAATGCACGACCGCATGTTGCAGGTCCTGTACGGGCCTTTCTGGATACGGAAAATGTTTGACTGCTACCCTGGCCAGCACATTCTCCAGATCTCTCACCAATTGGAAACGTCTGGTCAATGGTGGCCGAGCAACTGGCTCGTCACAATACGCCAGTCACTACTCTTGATGAACTGTGGTATCGTGTTGAAGCTGCATGGGCAGCTGTACCTGTACACGCCATCCGAGCTCTGTTCGACTCAGTGCCCAGGCGTATCAAGGCCGTTATTACGGCCAGAGGTGGTTGTTCTGGGTACTGATTTCTCAGGATCTATGCACCCAAATTGCGTGAAAATGTAATCACATGTCAGTTCTAGTATAAAATATTTGTGTAATGAATACCCGTTTATCATCTGAATTTCTTCTTGGTGTAGTAATTTTAATGGCGAGTAATGTACAAATGACAGCTCCGCCAGTGCACTGTTTTTTTATACCTTGTGCACGGGATACGATCGCCATCTGTATATGTGTGTTCTGTCACCTGAGTGTATTTTGCCTGTGGATTATACTTCGTTTACCGTTTAAACATTTGACACCGTGATTTTGGTTTTGTTGTTTTAACCAAAGCCAATGTAGTAAATCAAATAACTGGAATTCCTTGTCAAAATTGACCAAATCACTTAATACACTGCTTGACAATTGCTAATGAACAGGGTCAAAGTTGGACAGGATTAATCACAGGCAGTGATGGACCACTTGAAATTCAGTACATACTTAATACAGATGGAGTGGTAGAATGAGATTTTCACCCTGCAGCGGTGTGTACTCTGATATGAAACTTCCTGGCAGATTAAAACTGTGTGCCTGATCGAGACTCGAACTCGGGACCTTTGCCTTTCGGGGGCAAGTGCTAGGAGTGCTTGTTCTGCAAGGTTCGCAGGAGAGCTTCTGTGAAGTTTGGAAAGTAGGAGGCGAGTACTGGCGGAAGTAAAGCTGTGAGGACGGGGCGTGTGTCGTGCTTGGGTAGCTCAGATGGTGGAGCACTTGCCCACGAAAGGCGAAGGTCCCGAGTTCGAGTCTCGGTCCGGCACATGGTTTTAATCTGCCAGTAAGTTTCAGATGGAGTGGTATATTTAATATAATGTACAGGTTTCGCCATATGGGAAAGCAGATTAACAGACATAAGTAACGTGAATGTTTGACGGAGTTGAGACTCCCAACATTAAGCTCGATATCGGACTTTCAATTAGGAATATGCCCCCCCCCCTCGGGCACTAATATCTATCTACCAAATTGTTGCGGAACCCGTCCCGCTTCACGGCAGTTTTCAGTTTTTGCATGTTTCGGAGAGGAGGTATTCGTTGAGAAAAACGTCTGCCAAAAGCATTCCAGGCAGGCTCTTTAGGGTTTAGATCCGGGGAGTATACGGGCCACTCCATACGTTCATGGATAATGTACAGGCCAACTCATACGTTCAGTATCTTCACATTCCAATGTGTGCGGCACCTCATCGGTCCTGTGTAGGTGGGCATCGTCTTCCATGAACAGAAAGGCGGGACCTACCGCGCTCGTAAACAGCCGGACGTAATTCAGAATAATCTCCCTACAATACCGCTGTCCTGTAACGGTACCACGCGCAATGATACCCAGCGGTGTTTCGCCGTTGTGCATAATGCCTGCCCATATCATAATGCCTACGTCATACCAATGATGTTCATGAACATTCTGTAGTGTGTAACACGTTCACCTCTCTCTGTCCACACTCTCTGGTGGCTAGAATCACTTTCCACAGTGAAGCGGGATTCGTCGGAGAATATCCTAATCAACATGCTCACTACACCAACGAACTCTTTCTCGACGATGATGTGGTTGAAGTGGAATGTACTTAACAGGCATCCGAGCATGAAAACCACACTGATTTAACCCCTGTGAAATGGTACTGGCAGAGACACGTGTACCGGTAGCGATTGCAAGATCTGCAGCTATGTGCCTAGGAGTGAGATGTCTGTTCCTTTCGCCGCTAGGGCTTCGTATTGATCCTCTTTGCGGTATGGTGATCCGTCTGTGACGACCGGTATGCTTTCCCAAAGCATTTCCACCTTTCTGATTCGCGAGATGACACTTTTGAACACATCCATAACTGCGGCCGCAGTTGAGACACTTTTACCGGCTTAGAGCTGTCTAACTGCTCGTCCACGGTCGTAAGCACTCAAATGGCTACCGAATGGCACGTGTAGGAGGATACCCTGTGCCACTACTAATCATTTCCTTTTCTGTTCCACTCGCAAACACAGCGAAGGTCAAACGACTGTCTTTATGTATTCACACGAGCCCTAATCTCTCTGATCTTATCTTCATGGTCCTAGCGAAACGTATGTTGACGGCTGTAGAACAGCTCTGCAGTCAGCCTCAAGTGCCGGTTCTCTAAATTTTCTCAATAGTGTTCCTCGAAAAGAACGTCGCCTTCTCTTCAAAGATTTCCATTTGAGTTCACAAAGCATCTGCGTAATACTTGTGTGACAGGTAACAAATCTAACAGCCCGCCTCTGAATTGCCTCGATGATTTCCTTTAATCCGACCTAATGTGGATTCCAAACATTCTAACAGTACTCAACAATGGGTCGCACTAGTGTGCTATATGCGATTCCTTTACAAATGAACCAAGCTTTCCTAAATTCGCTTAATAAATCGAAGTTGACCATTCGCCTTCCCTAATACAGTCCTTACATGGTAATTCCATTTCATTTTGATTTGCAACGTTATGCCTAGATATTTAATCGTTGTTGCTGTGTCAAGCTGCACATTACTAATATTGGAATATTATGGGTTTGTTTTTCCTACTCATCTACATTAGCTTACATTTTTCTACATTTAGAGCTAGCTGCCATTCAGCACACCAACTAGAAATTTTGTCTAAGTCATCTTATATCCTCTGACAGTCACTCAACGACGATATCTTTCCATACACCACTGCGTTATCAAACGGTTCAAATGGCTCTGAGCACTATGAGACTTCTACATCTACATCTACATACATACTCCGCAATCCACCATACGGTGCGTGGCGGAGGGCACCTCGTACCACAACTAGCCCCTTCTCTCCCTGTTCCACTCCCAAACAGAACGAGGGAAAAATGACTGCCTATATGCCTCTGTACGAGCCCTAATCTCTCTTATCTTATCTTTGTGGTCTTTCCGCGAAATATCAGTTGGCGGCAGTAAATTTGTACTGCAGTCAGCCTCAAATGCTGGTTCCCTAAATTTCCTCAGTAGCGATTCACGAAAAGAACGCCTCCTTTCCTCCAGAGACTCCCATCCAAGTTCCTGAAGCATTTCCGTAACACTCGCGTGATGATCAAACCTACCAGTAACAAATCTAGCAGCCCGCCTCTGAATTGCTTCTATGTCCTCCCTCAATCCGACCTAACAGGGATCCCAAACGCTCGAGCAGTACTCAAGAATACGTGTATTAGCGTTTTATAGGCGGTCTCCTTTACAGATGAACCACATCTTCCCAAAATTCTACCAATGAAACGAAGACGACTATCCGCCTTCGCCACAACTGCCATTACATACTTGTCCCACTTCATATCGCTCTGCATTGTTACGCCCAAATGTTTAATCGATGTGACTGTGTCAAGCGCTACACTACTAATGGAGTATTCAAACATTACGGGATTCTTTTTCCTATTCATCTGCATTAATTTACATTTATCTATATTTAGACTTAGCTGCCATTCTTTACACCAATCACAAATCCTGTCCAAGTCATCTCGTATCCTCCTACAGTCACTCAACGACGACACCTCCCCGTACACCACAGCATCATCAGCAAACAGCCGCACATTGCTATCCACCCTATCCAAAAGATCATTAAAATTTACACATACTTCTTCCACGTCCATCGTACCGGAAGTAAATGAAGTCGATTCATTTACTAAGTGGGATGCTAACAATTGCTTATCTGCTCTTTCTAGTAAGAATACTCTCCTAGCCCCTGTCTCAACACTGACACCGTCGATAAGGTCTGGTCTGTTCGTGACTACCAGATCTAAAATATTTCCATTACTCGTTGGCTGTCGATTTAGCTGCTCAAGACAGTTTTCGGATAATGTGTTCAAAAGTAATTTACACGACGGCTTGTCTGTACCACCTGTAATGAATCAATAGACATCCAGCCTATACTAGGTAGGTTGAAGTCGCCTCCGACTAATATAGCACGATCCGGGTACTTCTGCGATACAGAGTGTAGACTCCCTTTGAATGATTCCAGAACTGTCACGGTGGAACCTGGTGGCCGGTAATAACATCCAACAATTAACTTTATTTCTCCTAGCCCTGTTAAATGTGTCCAGATAACTTCACAATCACACTCTACTTCGACCTCAGTAGACACAATATTTTTGTCAACTGCAATGAAGACACCACCTCCTACGGTGTCTAATCTGAGGTCATCAATCCCCTAGAACTTAGAACTACTTAAACCTAACTAACCTAAGGACAGCACACACATCCATGCCCGAGGCACAGGATTCGAACCTGCGACCGTAGCAGCAGCGCGGTTCCGGACTGAAGGGCCTAGAAACGCTCGCCCACAACGGCAGGCACTGCGTTATCATCAAACAGCTGCAGACTGCTGCTTACCCTGTCCGGCAAATCAGTTATATGTATAGGAAATAACAGCAGACCCATCACACTTCCCTGGAGAACTCCTTACGATACCCGTGTCTCTGATGAACACTCGCCGTCGAGGACAACTTACTGGGTTCTCTTAC
Source organism: Schistocerca cancellata (assembly GCF_023864275.1). Taxonomy (NCBI): domain Eukaryota; kingdom Metazoa; phylum Arthropoda; class Insecta; order Orthoptera; family Acrididae; genus Schistocerca; species Schistocerca cancellata. The sequence continues at coordinate 268,178,682 of NC_064627.1, forward strand.
TTAAGAAGTCTTCGAGCCACTCACATATTTGGAAACCAAATCTGTATGCTTGTACCTTCCTTAAGAGTCGTCAACGGGGCACCGACAGAAGTCATGGAATATGGATCCACTTCTTACCTTTCATCCATGGTTCGCAGGAGTTCATGTGAGAAAAGGGCAAGCTGAGTTTCGCATGAACGATGCTTTCTAAAACCGTGCTGATTTGTTGACACAGGCTTTTCCCTCTCAAGGAAATTTATTAAATTCTGCAGCAAACTGATATTAAAGATATTGGCCTGTAATCTTGCAGGTCCGTTCTTTTACTCATCTTATATACATGATTCACTTTGCTTTTTTCCGGTCGGTTGGGACTTCGCGCTGGGCGAGAGATTCGTGATAAATGTTCCATAACAAACTTCGTCAAACATGGTTCTTCATGAAATGTCGAATGCATACAGAGCGTTCGTACACAGGCTCCGCTGCAGCTAACACGCCCCGCCCTCTACATTTCCATTTACTGTCATTGGTCGGGTGCTCTGTCGCAATTGTCGGTTGTTTCTTAGCTGTTGTCAGTTTTTCCTTAGCAAGTGTCAGTTGTTCCTTAGAAACTGTCAATCATTGTAGTTTGGCTAAGCATGAGTGTTCAAGTGACGTACAGTAACAGTCAAAAAATGATTCGGACGGCTCTGAGCACTATGGGACTCAACAGCTGAGGTCATCAGCTCCTTGAACTTAGAAATATTTAAATCTAACTAACCTAAGGACATCACACACATCCATGCCCGAGGCAGGATTCGAACCTGCGACCGTAGCGGTCGCGTGGTTTCAAACTGAAGCGCCTAGAACCGCTCGGTCGCACCGGCCGGCTGTAACAGTCCATTTCAGTCAAGAGTACGTCGTCAAGAAGCGAGCGCTCGCATATCATTATGCTGGGTCAAAATACGTACTTGCTGTGAAGACGCCAGGTTATGCAACGCCCGGCTACGAAACTCTTGTGTTCTTTCCCAGTGCACAGAAATTCATCTGCAACTCCTGAACCGTGTGCAGCTTCAGTACTAACGAGTGGTAATACTTGTAGGGAGAGAGTTTCAAAATAAACCATCGTAGACTGTCCGTTGTATATCATAACGGCCCTATGTCCATCGACAGTTATGTTTCAGGCGATGTTCATAGTCACTGCTATTTTGACAATCCTGATGTCGTTGTTCTTCTAGTATGGTACGTTAAAAGTGACTGTATACTCTGCCGCCTCTCATCATCTCGTCGTTGGTCATGCTGCAGATTATTGTTCCCTCGCCTGGTGCGCATATGAATATCTGCACATCTTTGACAGCCATCTGCCTGTTGAAATCGTCCGTTGTGGTGTGCGTAGATGTCTTTGCACAGTTCATTCGTGGGACGTCATATCCCAGGACTTCCGCCAGCAGAGGAAGGTTTGGAAGCACTTGCTGGTGCTTCATCTAGTTTATCTGCGTGCAACAATGTGTACCGATAAGTGGAGCTGAATGCATTTGTATTCGAACCATAGAAGAGCATTTTACTGTAATTTGATTTCGTTTTACTTTTGGTTTCTTTTCCAGTTAACGTCATTTCATGGCACGAACTTTCCCACTGTGTTCGTTTTGTTAATGTATGATCCTGTCTGCAGATAGAAGTTGCTATGAACTTAGCTTAAACGATAATTAGCTCAGCAATGTTCAAATGGTTCAAATGGCTCTGAGCACTATGGGACTTAACTTCTAAGGTCATCAGTCACCTAGAACTTAGAACTACTTAAACCTAACTAACCTAAGGACATCACACATATCCATGCCCGAGGCAGGATTCGAACCTGCGACCGTAGCGGTCGCGTGGTTCCAGACTGAAGCGCCTAGAACCGCTCGGCCACACCGGCCGGCCTCAGCAATGTTCTTACATGTAGAGGATAGATGTACATTTCTGGAAGAGTGTAACTGAATTTGGTAGACTTCCTCATCCATGGATGTGACTCTGTCAGCCATTCACGCATTTCTTAGACTGAAGGCTTGCAAAAGGTGATTTTGCACTATCTTGACTCTTCTAAAGTACAGGGTGAACGGGTTAAACATAAAATAACATAAAATTTAATAACTTGGGAGTTAATTGCAATATTTATTGATGGTATGTTTCTACAGGTACAGTAATTCAATATGTCTTTTGACACACCCACTTAACGTCGATATGCGTGCCATTAGTGGCGCGACAGACATGTAATCTGTATTCCACTTCCCTCCAAGATTTTTGCAACAGTGCAGGTTTAACATTTAGGATAGCTGCACGAATGTGATGGTATAGATGGCGTAGATCGCGAACTGGTGTCTGGACAATTTGATAACCCCGACAGAAAAGAAAGCAATTGACGTAATATCTGGGCTTCTAGGGGGTCAAGCACTCAGTCGACTACGTATTGAAAGATCACATCATGAGGAAGTTATGGCACAGCATGCAGCTCCAACGTGCCTAAGTACATTGTTGGATTAACTGTAGTGTCCGCGAAAAAGAATGACTTATAACCCTGTCATTCAGCAATACATGCCACATTTTGAGTTACCACACTTGAAGAAGCAAAAATTGCTACAACAAGAAGAAATGCAGATGATAAACGGGGAATTAATTGGACAAATATATTATACTAGAACTGACGTGATTAAATTTTCACGCAATTTGGGTGTATAGATACTGAGAAATCAGTACCCAGAACAACCACCTCAGGCCGTAATAATGGCCTTGATACGCCTGGGTATTGAGTCAAACAGAGCTTGGATGGCGTGTACAGGTACAGCTGCCAATGCAGCTTCAACATGATACCACAGTTCATCAAGACTAGTGACTGGCGTATTGTGACGAGCCAGTTGGTCGGCCACCATTGACCAGACGTTTTCAGTTGGTGAGATCTGGAAAATCTGCTGGCCAGGGCAGCAGTCGAACATTTTCTCTATCCAGAAAGGCCCATTCAGGACCTGCAACATGCGGTCGTGCATTATCCTGCTGAAATGTAGGGTTTCGCAGGGATCGAATGAAGGGTAGAGCCACGGGTCGTAACACATCTGAAATGTAACGTCCAGTGCCGTCAATGCGAACAAGAGGTGACCGAGACGTGTAACCAATGGCAGCCCATACCATCACGCCGGATGATACGCCAGTATGGCGATGACGAATACACGCTTCTAATGTGCGTACACCGCGATGTCGCCAAACACGGATGCGACCATCATGATGCTGTAAACAGAACCTGGATTCATCCGAAAGAATGTTTCCGAGCTGATAGTCCATGCTGCTGCAAACGTCGTCGAACTGTTCGTGCAGATGGTTGTTGTCCTGCCAACGTCCCCATCTGTTGACTCAGGGATCGAGACGTGGCTACGCGATCCGTTACAGCCATGCGGATAAGATGCCTGTAATCTCGACTGCTCGTGATACGAGGTCGTTGGGATCCAGCACGGTGTTCCGTATTACCCTCCTGAACCCAACGATTCCATATTCTGCTAACAGTCATTGGATCTGGACCAACGCGAGCAGCAATGTTGCGATACGATAAACCGCAATCGCGATATGGTACAAGCCGACCTTTATCAAAGTCGGAAACGTGATGGTACGCATTTCTCCTCCTTACACGAGGCATCACAACAACGTTTCACCAGGCAACGCCGGTCAACTGCTGTCTGTGTATGAGAAATCGGTTGTAAACTTTCCTCGTGTCAGCACGTTGTAGGTATCGCCACCGGCGCCAACCTTGTGTGAATGCTCTGAAAAGCTAATCATTTGAATACCACAACATCTTCTTCCTGTCGGTTAAATTTCGCGTCTGTAGCACGCGCCAACTTTGTGTGAATGCTCTGAAAAGCTAATCATTTGAATACCACAGCATCTTCTTCCTGTCGGTTAAATTTCGCGTCTGTAGCACGTCATATTCGTCGTGTAGTAATTTTAATGGCCAGTAATGGATCTCAATTACTTCTTAAATTATTGCATTTGATATGTTTAACGCGGACGCCCTATATGTTAAGTGGAAGTTGGCTGATTGCTAGAGGGGGTTGTAGGGAGAAAAGGAAGCGTACCTGACCTCTATATAGACTACCATAGTTTTAGGTGCCGTGCTGGGGGAACAATCTCCACCTGGCTCCTGCAACGCAGGTACCTTAACCTGTGCTTCGTCTACATCTACATCTACATCTTACGGTGTTTGCAGGAGGGTAATTTTTCACCATTGTCACTTCTCCCTTTCCCTGTACTAGTCACGTACGGTTCAAGGGAATACCGACTGCTGGTACGTGTTCAAGTGGGCTCGAGTCTGTCTAGTTTTATCTTCGTGGTTTTTTCGAGAGATATACGTAGGACGAAGCAATATACTGGTTGACACTTACAGGATGTACCCTCCGGAACTTTAACAGTAGTTCATAACGTGATGCAGGACGCCTCTCTTGCTGCGTCTGCTGTGGAGATGGGTTAGCATCTTTTTGCTACCTTGTATGCAAAGTCCAGGATGCAGGTGTAAAACTGAATAAATAATGTTCGTAATCGAAACCGAAGTCGTTTTATGTATTGATATGTTTAGCAAAAATCCTAACTGAAACTACAACAAGCCGGCTGTTGTGGCCGAGTGGCTCTAGGCGCTTAGGTCTGGAACTGCGCTGCTGCTACGGTCGCAGGTTCGCATCCTGCCTCGGGCATGGATGTGTGTGCTGTCCTTAGGTTAGTTAGGTTTAAGTGGTTCTAAGTCTAGGGGACTGATGACCTCAGATGTTAAGTCCCATAGTGCTCGGAGCCATTTGAACCATTTGAACTACCACAAGGAGAGGAAACTCTACTAAACAGAGTGAAGTACAAACCCGAAGGTCAGAAAAAAATGGCTACCTTGCACGTTGGCTGCAACCAAACACAAATAATTACCGGCCGAAGCCTTCCAACTACCACCAGTTCAGGCATAGAGAGCCAATCGGTCACCTTACAGTTAACATACTGCAGTTGAGCTCGTGGCCATCGCAGTGATCTGCGTTTGGTTGATAATCATTAGCCAGCACAGGTGAACAGCAAACTTCTTCCAGCAGCAATCAGGAATGAGTGCCATCTTTTACCCTCTGCAGGATGCAGTTCACTCCAGTCAATTTTCTGCGATGTATGGGCCCACATAGGACATCACACAAACACATCTGCACGCGACCAGATCCAGAAACAGAAGGAGCCATCGAGTTACACAACCAGTAAGAGTGTTTCACTCTGTTCAAGTCTGAAAGTGGCCATTATACACAAGTCCCGGATTACGCATGATATTTATGGACTTTTGAACAAGGTCGTTGAAATTTTCTTTACACTGCAGGACAAGTCGTAATTGCGGAGAAAATATTGCTCACTCCCTTAGAAAAGCATAACAGTTTCTTTGGACCGCTATAGATTGTATCGGACTGGTACCAAATGGTCAAGATACATTCCACTGGAGATATAAGTCAAGGCAATGAAGTCACGTGTGTGTACCAAATGGTTGCATGGAAACAGATACAATGGAATGGCAAGAAGATGCTATAGTGTATAGAAGTGCCCATGAGCACATTGCGAATGAAGTTGCCCAGTTGATTTGTGTATCAATACAGACTGACTAACGTGTCTTCAAGGAAAGGTATGCCTCTCGAAACCAGGTAAAATGGTGTAAGAACCATTGTAGTAAAAATACGATAACCGACAGGAAGCGGAAGCAAGTGTTAATATTTGTCTCAAAACATGAGGTCATTAAAAGGATTCTGAGCCCTCATAAATTACGCCACAAATCCAACTTCCGGATTTCATAACATCTGGCCGCAGGATCCGCTAGTGCTGTCACTGTGTTCCATGTAACAAGGTAAAAACATGTCTCCATAAATAACATTTATTTCACTGACATCTATTTGTTGTAGAATCATGGATCATATTTTGTGTTCAGACATAATGACCTTTCTAGACTATGAGAAGCTCATCTGCAGAAACCAGCACGGTTTTAGGAAACAGCGGTCATGCGAGACACAGATGGCCCTCTTTGTGTATGATATACAACAGGCTCTAGATACCGGCTCCCACGTTGATGCCATATTCCTCGACTTTCGAAAAGCGTTCGACTCAGTTCCGCACTGTCGCTTGCTCCAAAAAGTGCGCGCTTACGGTCTGTCCGATGACATATGCGGTTGGACAGAAAGTTTTTAAACAGACATAGAGCTGTATATCGTCCTAAATGAGGAGACTTCAACAGAAACATGCGTATCATCAGGTGTGCCCAAGGGCACCGTCATAGGTCGGCTGCTTTTTACAATTTACATAAACGATCTGGTTGATGGTACTGACAGCGGCATTAGACTGTTTGCCGATGATTCTGTAGTCTACAGTAAAGTAGTATCACACGAGAGTTGTGAACAAGTCAATGAGGATTTGCAGAAAATACACTACTGGCCATTAAAATTGCTACACCACGAATATGACGTGCTACAGACGCGAAATTTAACCGACACGAAGAAGATGCTGTGATATGCAAATGTTTAGCTTTTCAGAGCATTCACACAAGGTTGGCGCCGGTGGCGATACCTACAACGTGCTGACATGAGGAAAGTTTCCAACCGATTTCTCATACACAAACAGCAGTTGACCGGCGTTGTCTGGTGAAACGTTGTTGTGATGCACCGTGTAAGGAGGAGAAATGCGTACCATCACGTTTCCGACTTTGATAAAGTTCGGATTGTAGCCTATCGCGATTGCGGTTTATCGTATCGTGACATTGCTGCTCGTGTTGGTCGAGATCCAATGACTGTTAGCAGAATATGGAATCAGTGGGTTCAGGAGGGTATTACGGAACGTCGTGCTGGATCCCAGCGGCCTTGTATCACAGGCATCTTATCCGCATGGCTGTAACGGATCGTGCAGCCACGTCTCGGTCCCTGAGTCACCAGATGGGGACAACAACCACGTGCACGAACAGTTCGACGACGTTTGCAGGAGCATGGACTATCAGCTCGGAGACCATGGCTGCGGTTACCCTTGACGCTGCATCACAGACAGGAGCGCCTGCGATGATGTACTCAACGACGAACCTGGGTGCACGAATGGCAAAACGCTGCCCTGGCCAGCACATTCTCCAGATCTCTCACTAATTGGAAACGTCTGGTCAATGGTGGCAGAGCAACTGGCTCGTCACAATACGCCAGTCACTACTCTTGATGAACTGTGGTATCGTGTAGAAGCTGCATGGGCAGCTGTACCTGTACACGCCATCCAAGCTCTGTTTGGCTCAATGCCTAGGCGTGTCAAGGCCATTATTACGGCCAGAGGTGGTTGTTCTGGGTACTGATTTCTCAGGATCTATGCACCCAAATTGCGTGAAAATGTAATTACATGTCAGTTCTAGTATAATATATTTGTCTAATGAATGCTCGTTTATCATCTGCATTTCTTCTTGGTGTAGCAATTTTAATGGCTAGTAGTGTAAATGCGTGGTGTAATGACTGGCAGTTATCTCTCAATATTAGTAAGTGTAACCTACTGCGTATAACAAGGCGAAAATCCCCATTAATGTACGAGTAAAAAATAAATGCCCAGTCTTTGGAAGCGGCAACATCCGTCAAGTATCTGGGTGTGACTATTCTAAATGATCTCAAATGGAAAGATCATATTACACAAGTAACGGGCAAGGCGAACTCTAGGTTGCGGTTTATTGGTAGAATTCTGAATCGATGCAGTCTTCCAACAAAGGAAATTGCTTGCAATACGTTAGTTCGTCTGTATGGGACTCTTACCATTTGGGTCTCATTCAAGAATTTGAGAAGGTCCAAAGAAGAGCGGCAAGATTCATGGCTGGTTCATTTAGCCATCGCGAGAGCGTTACAAATCTCATAGAAAGTTTGAAGTGGGACACACTTGCAGATAGACGACGCGCTAAACGGAAGGGGCTCCTCACTAAATTCCGAAGTTCGATCTTCGCCGAGGATGTAGAGCATATATCATTACCACCAAATTTCAAAGCGCGTAATGATCACCATTCACAGATAAGGGAAATTAGAGCTCGTACTGAGGCGTTCAGACAGTCGTATTTCCCTCGCGCGATCTGCGAGTGGAACAGAGGGGAGAGGGAATATGACTTTGGCGCGAATTGTGCCCTCCGCCACACACCGCTTGGTGGCTAGTGGAGTATATATGTAGGTGTAGAAACACACCTCTCGCACAAAGTCACAATCAACAGACCTCGGCCATGTTTTTACAGTGATGCAGTCCTAACTTGAGTAGGCAATCACAAAATTACGGAGAGGTCCAATGACCTACCTCAACATCAAATCCCACTGACCACCTTGTGGCGCCGCTTATAAATCTGTTTATACGAATGCCTCTCTCTACCACCTTAAGAGACGTCATGTCACAAAACCAAGGTAGTAGAATTAAGCTGCACTACTTTAATTTACATTAGTTTTTAAACAGAGTTTATCCTTTGTATGTTACAGTAATCATAATGTATATTAATGTGGTAGCAGCAATATCTGAGTCGACTATTGCTTCCACCTTTCATTCTGCCATCTAACAAAATAGACTAATTGTAATTCATACGAAATATAAAATTACAGTGAAACGATGCTAAAGTGTTTTATTTTAAAGGAAGTTTTGTGGTGCTTCCAAAACTGGTCTTCGATTCTGAAAGTCAGTAATTTTTCCTAATTTGCTATACTTATTATTAACACATTGATTGATGGGTGACATGGTCACCTTGAACATAACAGCGATCGATTGTTTAACAATATGTGAGAAGCAAGATAGTCTATGATCTCAGATATTTGGTTTCAAAAATGGTTCAAATGGCTCTGAGCACTATGGGACGTAACTTCTGAGGTCATCAGTCCCCTAGAACTTAGAACTACTTAAACCTAACTAACCTAAGGACAGCACACACATCCATGCCCGAGGCAGGATGCGAACCTGCGACCGTAGCGGTCGGGTGGTTCCAGACTGTAGTGCCTAGAACCGTTCGGCCACTCTGACTGGCAGATATTTAATTTATTTGATAATTACGCTCGTCATCAGGTTGAACTAAGAAGTTGTGTGCATATCAGTAAAAGTATTACGATAACAACAGTATCAATAATAGCAGCGGACGCCTCTTTTTTCGATATATACGGCGTGTTGTGCACTGAAGCGCCAAAGAAACTGGCATAGACATGCGTGTTCAAATACAGAGATGTCCAAACAAGAAGAACACGGAACTGCGGTCGGCAACGCCTATATAAGACGACAAGTGTCTGGCGCAGTCGTTAGTTCGGTTTCTGCTGCTGCAATGGCAGGTTATCAAAATTTAAGTGAGTTTGAACGTGGTGTTCTAGTCGGCTCACGAGCGATGGGACACATAATCACCGAGAAAACGATGAAGCAGGGATTTTCCCGTATGACCATTTCACGAGTGTACTGTGAATATCAGGAATCCGGTAAAAGTTAAAATGAAACTTCCTGGCAGATTAAAACTGTGTGTCCGACCGAGACTCGAACTCGGGACCTTTGCCTTTCGCGGGCAAGTGCTCTACCATCTGAGCTACCGAAGCACGACTCACGCCCGGTACTCACAGCTTTACTTCTGCCAGTATCTCGTCTCCTACCTTCCAAACTTAACAGAAGCTCTCCTGCGAACCTCCTGAAAGAAAAGGTCCCGAGTTCGAGTCTCCCCCCCCCCCACCCTCCGGGTACGTCTCGCACCAGACGAGTGTAACCCCTATGTTTGCGTGGTAGAGTAATGGTGGTGTACGCGTACGTGGAGAACTTGTTTGCGCAGCAAACGCCGACATATTGTAGCTGAGGCGGAATAAGGGGAACCAGCCCGCTTTGCCGAGGCAGATGGAAAACCGCCTAAAAACCATCCACAGACTGGCCGGCTCACCGGACCTCGACACAAATCCGCCTCTCTGTACAGTAGTTTTACTCTCTGTACTGTACTTTTCTTTCCATGACCTTGCGCCACCTACGGTTGTTTGGCTGTTTTCGCTAGTCCGTCGTGCCTGTGGCTCCTTTCCTGTCTGCTTCAATTAACTTCATTGTGTGACTGTATACGTTACAGCCAACAAAAATTATCATTTATAATTTTAACTATTATTTTACTGTGAACAAATATTTAAACTCTAGCTTTCTTTTTAACTCATCCTATTTTGTTTCATATAAAATGTTAAACGTCAATCTCTGACCTCGTAACACTCCATTGTAAATAATGCTTTCGGTCAGCTGCACCTCGACATCTAGTAGCCAAGTCGCCTCAGCTGTTTGTGCTGCAGCTCTAAGCACTGTTTATTATAATTTTGTCATGTTTGTACGCTAAGTGATGATGCCTTTCATGGCTATAAATTTTATTTGCCCCTCTTATTAATTGCAAGGAGAGAAGTATGTTTTTTTTCACATGGTTCTCAGATAACGTGAATCAACGCAATTTCTTATGACGTTTTTACCATAATGCTCCTGCTAATTATTATACACACTCTTCTTAGATCAATCTCATGATCAAATTAATCTAACCTAGTCATTGAATAAAACAATCATGTACGATCATAGTCTGCGTCGGCTGTCACATATAATGGATACATGCCAGTTCTGCATTTTATATGTACATCACAAATTCGCAAAGGCAACTCATCTCTATGACAGCAAACAAAGCCGACTAAACTCCAAAAAGATTCTCACAATCTGCCACAGACAGCCCTCAGGCATGAAACTCTACATCCTACTCGTAGACACCAGAAATCACAGACAACGGATTTTCCTACCTACTGACACGCAGAATGAACAGATAGACGTCGAATACAACAGATTGCTTTCTTTATTCAGTGATGACTGTCTCTTAATACAACAGCCTCACAAGAAGTAATCTACACAAATCCGTCGTCCTTGCCCCATCTCCATCTCGTTCCACTCTCTCTCTCTCTCTCTCTCTCTCTCTTTCTCTCTCTTCAGGCCCCTCCTACCCTCCCACTAATCCTCATATAGAACTCGCTGCCACATGGCTGTAGGTTGTTTCTTTTGTTGTATACATAGACTAAAATACATAAACTAAAATAAACTGATGATAGTATTAGGCTACAATCTCAACAAGTATAAATAACATGCTTGGGAAAAGAAGCAGAAAATTGTAACCAGCACTTTAAGTCACCCTGTATTTCAATAAGCATGTAAAATTTCGTCTTGAATATGTAAGAATGTAAAACAAAAACTGTTAACTGTGATCCTTATAAATAATTTATTTATTTCATTTCGTCAATCTGTACGATCAGGAGCAATACAAAATTCAGTACTTTATGACATCACTGACGTACGTGAAATATGTGTCATTTGAGTCAGGTAGTACTGTCATGAAAATGCTGCATCGTTCAAAATGTTAGCGCAAATGTGCAAATTTTTCACCAATGCCAAAGACTAATTCTGTGTGGCGATACGCAGGTAATGTATTGGAAATTAATCCCTCCTGATGCAGTTTCCTCCTTAAATCCAATAACTGAGTCGTTCTGTTACTGCGAGATGTAATGCCCTTTACGTACACTGTATACTGTCCTTGAAAACGGAGCTGTAGCTCAGAAATACGTTGGACAGTCATTGGAAAACAAAAATATTGTGAATGAAAACAGAATATTATTAATTAATGTATTACTAACATAGAAGTTACAGTCACGGGTAGATCACGACCTAATGTCTATTAATAATATTCTTACTACGAGGTGCATTCAAGTTCTAAGGCCTCCGATTTTTTTTTCTAATTAACTACTCACCCGAAATCGATGAAACTGGCGTTACTTCTCGACGTAATCGTCCTGCAGACGTACACATTTTTCACAACGCTGACGCCATGATTCCATGGCAGCGGCGAAGGCTTCTTTAGGAGTCTGTTTTGACCACTGGAAAATCGCTGAGGCAATAGCAGCACGGCTGGTGAATGTGCGGCCACGGAGAGTGTCTTTCATTGTTGGAAAAGCCAAAAGTCACTAGGAGCCAGGTCAGGTGAGTAGGGAGCATGAGGAATTACTTCAAAGTTGTTGTCACGAAGAAACTCTTACGTAACGTTAGCTCGATGTGCGGGTGCATTGTCTTGGTGAAACAGCACACGCGCAGCCCTTCCCAGACGTTTTTGTTGCAGTGCAGAAAGGAATTTGTTCTTCAAAACATTTTCGTACGATGCACCTGTTACCGTAGTGCCTTTGGAACGCAATGGGTAAGGATTACGCCCTCGCTGTCCTAGAACATGGACACCATCATTTTTTCGGCACTGGCGGTTACCCGAAATTTTTTTGGTGGCGGTGAATCTGTGTGCTTCCATTGAGCTGACTGGCGCTTTGTTTCTGGATTGAAAAATGGCATCCACGTTCATCCATTGTCACAACCGACGAAAAGAAAGTCCCATTCATGCTGTCGTTGCGCGTCAACATTGCTTGGCAACATGCCACACGGGCAGCCATGTGGTCGTCTGTCAGCATTTGTGGCACCCACCTGGATGACACTTTTCGCATTTTCAGGTCGTCATGCAGGATTGTGTGCACAGAACCCACAGAAATGCCAACTCTGGAGGCGATCTGTTCAACAGTCATTCGGCGATCCCCCAAAACAATTCTCTCCACTTTCTCGATCATGTCGTCAGACCGGCTTGTGCGAGCCCAAGGTTGTTTCGGTTTGTTGCCACATGATGTTCTGCTTTCATTAAACTGTCGCACCCTCGAACACACTTTCGACACATCCATAACTCCATCACCACATGTCTCCTTCAACTGTCGATGAATTTCAATAGGTTTCACACCACGCAAATTCAGAAAACGAATGATTGCACGCTGTTCAAGTAAGAAAAACGTCGCCATTTTAAGTATTTAAAACAGTTCTCATTCTCGCCGCTGGCGGTAAAATTCCATCTGCCGTACGGTGCTGCCATCTCTGGGACGTATTGACAACGAATGCAGCCTCATTTTAAAACAATGCGCGTGTTTCTATTTCTTTCCAGACCAGAGAAAAAAAATCGGAGGCCTTAGAACTTGAATGCACCTCGTATTTAATGAAGTTCCACACACGTTATGTCGTTGAATTCCTCCACCCATTGACGTACTTAATCGTTCTGAACGTATTTGGATGATAGTTCACCTTAACTGCCTGACCCTGTGGACAGACATCGCATTTACGTTTGGTGGTTGGACCGATCAGGATGAAAGGAGTGTTATAGCTGTTATTCTTTTAAAAACATGTAACTAAAATTACTAGATTTCTAAGTTACAGATAGATTTACTTCTTTTTCTGTTCGACAGGAGATTTGGATTGCCTTGCAACGCCGCGTAATTGTGTAGAAACATTATAAAATAAAAATGTCACCTTTTCTTGGTACGTACATCAACTGCGTATCCGACATCAATAGCGTCACATATTCTCTCCTCGAATATCTTGAGCGCCCATACGTGAGGGTTGTCCGGTAGGAACACTTCGCCTTCTGGAGCACACCTTAATTCACTGGGAACTCTCTCACCTGAGTGATACGTTTCCTGAAATATAGAAATCGTCTGCTGAGACTTTATCAGAAGTTGTTTGTATGTGGCTAACACAGGGTAATGAGCCCTTTACTGCAAAATGAAGTAGTCATTTAAAATAATATACGACAAAATACAGGAGATGCTAGAAAATTTCAGGGAGTACAGTGTTTAAATAAGAAAGTTTTGTTTACGTTAATAAGAATCTCTCGCTTGATGTTACCGCTATAATCTCTGTGCTTTACATGTCAGTGATCACTTGATGATGTCCCTCAGTTGGGAGTTCCTGCCATTGAAGCTCATATCACTCACTTGCTACAGAACGCAGCTTCTTTAGCACAGTCGATCATAATTTTCTTGGGTTGGTGGGATCTTAAGGTACTTTATTTATTTTGTTTATTTATTCATTTTACATATGTCCTACCATCCTGTCCCTTCTTCTTGTAAATGTTTTTCCTATTTTCTTACCTTCGCCTATTCTGCAGAGGACTTCCCCATACCTTATCAGTTTATCTAATTTTCAACATACTTCCATAGCACAACATCTCAGATGTTTCAGTTCTCTTCTGTTCCTGTTTTCCGACAATCCATGATTCGCTACCGTACAATGTAGCGCTCCCAACGCACATTGCCAGCACTTTTTTCTCAAATAAACCCTACATTTAATACCAGAATCATTTTAGCTAGAAAAGCCCTCTTTGCCTATGTTAGTCTGCATTTGATGTCCTTCTGGCTTCGTCCGTCATACACTCCTGGAAATGGAAAAAAGAACACATTGACACCGGTGTGTCAGACCCACCATACTTGCTCCGGACACTGCGAGAGGGCTGTACAAGCAATGATCACACGAACGGCACAGCGGACACACCAGGAACCGCGGTGTTGGCCGTCGAATGGCGCTAGCTGCGCAGCATTTGTGCACCGCCGCCGTCAGTGTCAGCCAGTTTGCCGTGGCATACGGAGCTCCATCGCAGTCTTTAACACTGGTAGCATGCCGCGACAGCGTGGACGTGAACCGTATGTGCAGTTGACGGACTTTGAGCGAGGGCGTATAGTGGGCATGCGGGAGGCCGGGTGGACGTACCGTCGAATTGCTCAACACGTGGGGCGTGAGGTCTCCACAGTACATCGATGTTGTCGCCAGTGGTCGGCGGAAGGTGCACGTGCCCGTCGACCTGGGACCGGACCGCAGCGACGCACGGATGCACGCCAAGACCGTAGGATCCTACGCAGTGCCGTAGGGGACCGCACCGCCACTTCCCAGCAAATTAGGGACACTGTTGCTCCTGGGGTATCGGCGAGGACCATTCGCAACCGTCTCCATGAAGCTGGGCTACGGTCCCGCACACCGTTAGGCCGTCTTCCGCTCACGCCCCAACATCGTGCAGCCCGCCTCCAGTGGTGTCGCGACAGGCGTGAATGGAGGGACGAATGGAGACGTGTCGTCTTCAGCGATGAGAGTCGCTTCTGCCTTGGTGCCAATGATGGTCGTATGCGTGTTTGGCGCCGTGCAGGTGAGCGCCACAATCAGGACTGCATACGACCGAGGCACACAGGGCCAACACCCGGCATCATGGTGTGGGGAGCGATCTCCTACACTGGCCGTACACCACTGGTGATCGTCGAGGGGACACTGAATAGTGCACGGTACATCCAAACCGTCATCGAACCCATCGTTCTACCATTCCTAGACCGGCAAGGGAACTTGCTGTTCCAACAGGACAATGCACGTCCGCATGTATCCCGTGCCACCCAACGTGCTCTAGAAAGTGTAAGTCAACTACCCTGGCCAGCAAGATCTCCGGATCTGTCCCCCATTGAGCATGTTTGGGACTGGATGAAGCGTCGTCTCACGCGGTCTGCACGTCCAGCACGAACGCTGGTCCAACTGAGGCGCCAGGTGGAAATGGCATGGCAAGCCGTTCCACAGGACTACATCCAGCATCTCTACGATCGTCTCCATGGGAGAATAGCAGCCTGCATTGCTGCGAAAGGTGGATATACACTGTACTAGTGCCGACATTGTGCATGCTCTGTTGCCTGTGTCTGCGTGCCTGTGGTTCTGTCAGTGTGATCATGTGATGTATCTGACCCCAGGAATGTGTCAATAAAGTTTCCCCTTCCTGGGACAATGAATTCACGGTGTTCTTATTTCAATTTCCAGGAGCGTATGTTATTTTGCTTCCAAGTTAGCAGAATTCGTTTTCGTCGTCTACAACGTGGCCACAATATAACTTCCGCTGTTACCTGTTATTTCCTCTTTCTTCTGTTTACTTTAAATCCATGTTCTGTACTCATTAGACTGTTCATTCCCTTCAACAGATCCTTTAATTCTTCCTCATTTCCACTGAGGATAGCAATGCCATCATCGAATCATATAATGATATAACTGATATCCCCTCATTCTCAATTAATCCCATTTTATTGTTATTTTACTTCTTTAAGTACTGCTTCGTTGATTAGATTGAACAGTAGAAGGGAAAGACTGCATCTCTGTCTTACATCCTTATTAATGCGTGCAATTCGTTTTTGGTCTTCCAATGCTGTAACTGTCTCTTGGTTCTTAAGCATATTGTATGTTATCCATCTTTCCCTTGGCGGAGGTTCGAGTCCTCCCTCGGGCATGGGTGTGTGTGTTTGTCCTTAGGACCATTTAGGTTAAGTAGTGTGTAAGCTTAGGGACTGATGACCTTCGAAGTTAAGTCCTATAAGATTACACACACATTTGAACATTTTTTTTTTCCCTTGGCTTAAACCTATTTTTCTCACAGTTTCAAACATACTGCACCATATTACATTGTCGAATGCTTCTTCTAGGTCGACTAATCTTATAAACGTATCTTGATCTTTCTTAGGTCTTATTTCCATTATCAAGCGCAACGTCAGAACTGTCACTCTGGTGCCTTCATCTTCCCTAAACCCAAAGTGATCGTTACCTCACGAATCATTTGGCCTGTAAAAAAAAAAAAAATGTCGCACTGATCTCCCCATCGACAAAAGATTCTAGATTAGTCCCCCTACCCCCGATCTCCCGAAGGGAAGTCATGCCATGGGGGAGGTGACCATGAGAAAAAGCTTGAATGACGAAAGAAAGGATAACATTCTACTAGATGGAGATTGAAATGTCAGAAGTTTGAACGTGGTATGGAAGCTATGAAATCTGAAAATTCGAATTCAAAGTGTCAATCTAGGCGTAGTAGGAATCAGTGAAGTGAAATGATTTCTGATCAAATGAATATGGGCCAATAATTACAGTAGCAGAAATTGGTATAGCGGATTGGAACGCGGTTGTAGGGTAAGGAATATAAGACAGGGTTACGAGAGAATATGGACTTGGCAGTAGGAATGAGAGAGGAGAAAGATTAATTGAGCTCTGCAATAAATTTCGGATGATAATAGCTAATACTCTGCTCAAAAATTTCAGGAGGGGGATACAGAGAAGATTCCAGCTAGATTACCTATGGTCAGACATAGATCCCAAAATTAGATACTGGATTGAAAGATGTACCTAGGAGCCGCTATATACCGAGCGAGGTGGCGCAGTGGTTAGACACTGGACTCGCATTCGGGAGGACGACGATTCAATCCCGCGTCCAGCCATCCTGATTTAGGTTTTCCGTGATTTCCCTAAATCGCTCCAGGCAAATGCCGGGATGGTTCCTTTCAAAGGGCACGGCCGACTTCCTTCCCCGTCCTTCCCTAATCCGATGAGACCGATGACCTCGCTGTCTGGTCTCCTTCCCCAAACCAACCAACCAACCAACCTAGGAGCCGCTATAAACTCAGATCACAATTTAGCAATGATAAAGAGTAGAGTTCAAAAGAATAGTCAGGAAGAATCGACGTGGAAAGAAGTGAGATATTGAAGTACGTTTGAATTTGAATAATACTGCAGTAACTGCGATAATGATTACACCGCGACAGTTCAACTGAAGAGGATTGGACAGCTCCAAAAAAAGCAGTCACAGAAGTTGGTAGACAGATGTAGGTGCAAGGACGGGAATGGCGAAGATCCCTTGGCTAACAGAAGAGATACTTCAGTTGATCGACGAGGAAGGAAACACTAAAACGCTCAGGAAACGACGGGAATACAGCAATGCATGTCAAATGATTCAAATGGCTCTGAGCACTATGGGATTTAACATCTTAGGTCATCAGTCCCCTAGAACTTAGAACTACTTATACCTAACTATCCTAAGGACATCACACACATCCATGCCCGAGGCAGGATTCGAACCTGCGACCGTAGCAGTCCCGCGGTTCCGGACTGCAGCGCCTAGAACCGCATAGCCACCGCGGCCGGCAATGCATGCCACTTAAGCATAAAATAAATAGGGAGTGCAGGGCAGCCAAGGTGAAACGGACGCTGGAAAATTTGAAGAAATAGAAGTGGTCGTCGGAAGGATAGATTCAGCATGTACAGAAGTAAAAAAAAAACTTTCGGTGAAATTAAAAAAAAAAGTAAAGGGATCAACATTAAGAGTGCAAGGGGAATCACATTATTAAACGTAGAGGAGAGAGCGGATAGGGAAGTCGATGTGGATGACCTAGGTGATCCAGTATTACAGTCAGAGTTTAAGAGATCTTTAGAAGACTGAAGACCTAGCATCGGACTTCCGACAAACATCATCCACCCATTTGTGCGAGAAACTTCAGAATTGGTGATCACGAAGTAGGCGAAGTGAAAGCTTTCTAATACCTGGGAAGCGAAATGACCCACGTTGAACAAAGAAAAGAGGACATAAGAAAGCAGATTAACAGAGGCAAAGAGGGCATTCCTGGACGAAAGAAGTCTACTAGTCCAAACATTGGTCTTAATTTGAGGAAGAAATTTGTTAGAATGTACTTCTGGAGGACAGCATCGTATGGGAGTGAATCATGTATTTTGGGCGAAGAAGAAGAGATTGCCGAATGTGAGATGTGGTGCGACAGAAGGACGGTGAAAGTTAAGTGGACTGATAAGGAATGTGGAAATCCTCCGCAGAATCGGCGTGGATAGAGATATGTGAAAAACATTGACAAGAAGAAGGGGCAAGACTATGGGATATGAGTTAAGACATGAGAGAATGACTTCCATGGTGGTAGAGAGGGCTGTAGAGGGTAAAAACCATAGGAGAAGGCCAAGATTGGAATATATTTAACAAATAATTGAGGACATTAGTAGTGAGCGCTACTCCGGAATGAAGAAGTTGCCAAAGGCATAGAAGTCGTGGCAGGACGCACCAAATGACGATCCAAAAAAATATGCAGTGTTTTCCACTGCCTTATGCTTTCTCATACCGTTGGCCATTGCTGAGTCTTACGCTTTTTAGGGCAATTTCCTAGTCCAAGGGCAAGAGTTGCGGTGTAACTCAGTTCGTTGCTCTGCCCCATTTGACAAGGCTGCTGGAAAATTGAGAATGACTCCTTGTACTGGGAGCTTTCGGTCGGCATTAGAGATGACTTTCATTCAAAACTTAAGCAATGGCTGGGTTCAAAGACGGAACTCAGGAGGTTTTGATTACCAGTCAAAGCCGCTACCGGTAGACCGCTGATAGTGGGGACAATATGACACGAAAAATAATTCGGAATATGTGCGAGTCCTAAAGTTTTATTATAGCAAAAAAAAAAAAAACTGCGACCATAACATTTGGTGATAGTATAGATCCTTGTGTACGTTTTCACCCTTCAGTGCGACACTTTCTTGCCAGCGGCGGGTGACCTAGTGGACACCATGGACGTAGAAGCTACTTTTTGGCTGTTCAGAATACGTTTCACTTCAAAAGTCAACTTGTCGTCTTTCTGGAAATACATGCCAAACACTGGTTTCATCATCCGAGGAAGAGGAAGAAGCAACTTGGTGCCTCTCCAGAAAATACACTGTAAGGGGTGTTGCGGGTTGGCAGGAGAGCCAACACCGTGTTATTAGAGGAGTCCGAAAGGCACGCGTTTCAGCTCACGCAGGCTGGCGTGAGGTCTGGAACAGGACAAGGAAATTAGAATTTAGAAAAACGGACGTAGCTGGTGGAATACTTAACTTTAATCCATAAATGGTGAACGTCGGTCTTGACTGTACATTATTCACAATATCAATAGTAACTGAACATGGCGCCTTGCTAGGTCGTAGCAAATGACGTAGCTGAAGGCTATGCTAACTATCGTCTCGGCAAATGAGAGCGTATTTTGTCAGTGAACCATCGCTTGCAAAGTCGGTTGTACAACTGGGGGAGTGCTAGAAAGTCTCTCTAAGACCTGCCGTGTGGCGGCGCTCGGTCTGCAATCACTGATAGTGGCGACACGCGGGTCCGACGTATACTAACGGACCGCGGCCGATTTAAAGGCGACCACCTAGCAAGTGTGGTGTCTGGCGTTGACACCACAAGGGGCGAGGGTAGCTTGATAGCCGAAAGAAGCAGCACATGTGGCTAATCCGTTTGCAGTACGAACTGGGGCGTTGTGTGGAGTGGAACTCAAGGGGCAGCGACGTTTGCCGTGTTCCAAATGTCATGTAAGAGGTTGGAAACTTATCAATAACTGATTTTCGCTCTTTCCACTACAGTCCCGATTGTGGTACGCCACTCTTCGAGCACGACAGCATCCACTTCTTATTGGTGGTTTTTCACAGAGAAATGGTCTGCCGCGTCGTTCTTCGTCACTGAGACCTGTGTGAGCACACTGTAATTGTGCGTTCCACCTCACCACCGTCTCTTGTCACGGTGCATTGTTGCCATACAGCTCCACCAACTAAGAATGGATTGTTTGCAGTGGTGCTACCCTTCAAATGCGCAAACGCAATATTACCACACGATACGCGACTTTACCAACGGCCTTCGCGATTCGGTTTTGCCTCCTCTGGCGGAGTGCTACGGTAATGCGGCGCGTGAATTTCAGTGAGTACCAGGACTGAAAACATATAGGCGAACCAGCAAATATACAAAAATTTATTTTTTAACTTTATTATCGCGAGGTGGTAGTGAAAGCTTTATGTCTGCCTCTCATATGTGGAAAAGAATTGACTGGTGGGATGCAGCTGCTGAGTACAGGATTTCACACTAGGCAGAGAAGTCTCGAATGTAGTCTTCATTTTGGTAAGGTAGACTACAGCTGAGATAGTTGATATATCTCAGGTCTGATTTCGCAAATTAGGAGAGGGCGTAATTAACATTGGTCTGTGGAAGCTTGTGGTGGGTGTGGAGGTCGAGGGAAGGTAGGACGTACTGTTACAAATGTGGCACCAGGCCACGGTTCTCAAAGACGGGGAATATGATGGGGTGTTGGAATTTGTCTTTGAGGAATATAGGCCCGCTGGAGATGTTACAGTTACTGGAACTTTATGGCAGGATAAACATTGGGAGATTAACTGGATATGGGAAGCTGATATAATTTGAGGAATAGAGATCATTGCGAAATTTCCTCAGGTGGGAATGGAGCTCGTTTGGGTCCTTTTCATGTGATAGATGATCACGTGATTCAATCCCCCAGCTTTGGCGGTTGTTTTCTAGTGTAAGTTTAAATTTGTCCACAATATATGGAATTGTCTAAATTCTGTGACTGTATTATAAATTTATGAAATAATTTTTGCTGCTTCAGTCACTTTTTACTAATATTTAATAGCGCTTCGCGTTTCGTCGGCCTGCTACTATCATGAGGTGCATTAGAGTTACATGTACATTACATTAACATGAAGTATGATGAGGATTATTTGGTGCGTGTTCCAGTGAGCTTATATAACGAAATTCTACCCTGCACAGGAAGATAGATGTATCTTTCTGTACAAGGCTAAATTTCGATACATAAGCTCTCTAGCATTCTCAGCAGGTTATTCTCAACATCATTCAAATTAATGTAACTCTAACGCACCTGATAATGGCAAGCCGGCCGGGGTGGCCGAGCGGTTCTAGGCGATACAGTCTGGAACCGCGCGACCGCTACGGTCGCAGATTCGAATTCTGCCTCGGGAATGGATGTGTGTGATGTCCTTAGGTTAGTTAGGTTTAAGTAGTTCTAAGTTCTAGGGGACTGATGACCTCAGATGTTAAGTCCCATAGTGCTTAGATCCATTTTTTTTTATAATGGCAACATACTGCTGAAACGTGTCGTACTAATAAATATTAGGGAAAAGAGACTGAAGTAGTAAAAATTATTTAATAAAGTTTCATTATATCGTCTGATTTCTTTATGATGGTTACTAGGTAATGGTTCGATGTTAGTGTTTGACTGAAAGTTACTAAAAATGGTTTAAATGGCTCTGAGCACTATGGGACTTAACTTCTGAGGTCATCAGTCCCCTAGAACTTAGAACTACTTAAACCTAACTAACCTAAGGACATCACACACATCCATGCCCGAAGCAGGATTCGAACCTGCGACCGTAGCGGTCGCGCGGTTCCAGACTGTAGCGCCTAGAGCCGCTCGGCCACCCCGGCCGGCCTGAAAGTTACTGATCGGTACTTTTATGCTATATTTACCAGGAATGGAAGATTTTAATTCTTGAGTAGACGATAAGAACGTGGGAATCTTGTGGGATTTTTAACATCGTTAAGAGTTGATCATGATCTGACACTGGTGGGTGAAGTGGAGAGAAGGTTTGAGGAGATAAGTGATGACACGATAGATCCTTGATGCATGCCCGCATTATGGTGAAAAATGCATTAGTGAATGTCTTTTTATACACTTTGGCTAACATACACATCTTCAACCCACACAGCAGCTACTACATGTAGACACGTCAGACGTGGCACCTCACCTGGTAGACGGTGGGGTACTGGAGGGGCTGGACTGGCTCCAGCCCTGCGGAGAGCCTCTCCAGGTCATAGCGCGCCGCCAGCTGCCGCAGCGCGAAGTAGAAGAGCTCCCCCCTGCGATCGCAGCTGGACGCCGAAACTGCCCCAGAAAGCCAGAAGGGGCAGCGGAAATGCTTCATGGCCCAGTGTCCGTTCAGGCCGACATCGTCTCTGAAGTACGACAGCAGATCCTCTGGACAGCCCGAATGCCGCTGGTTGCTGCTGGCCAATACTGTCTGCTGCCTTTCACCATCTGCTGCGGCACCTGCACGCAGACGCTCTATGTGGCGTAGGACATCAATACAGAGGCTAAATATCAAGTCATTAAATGATCACCTAGCCTTTCTCGACACGAATCCATTACCAAACTTAGTGCAATTCTGTTTTTTGTAGCCAGAGAGCTTCAGGGGCTCAATCTTCTGCAACTTTCTTATGTAAAGGTACAAATGTTTCTGGCCTGTCCCATATGCGATTGTAGCGCGGTATTAGTTAAAAGAAGTGGTAGTCTATCAACAACTCGTGGCAGAGCTCACACAAAATACACTACTGGCCATTAAAATTGCTACACCACGAAGATGACGTGCTACAGGCGCGAAATTTAACCGACAGGAGATCACGAATGTAAAATTAGAGAGATTAGAGCGCGCACAGAGGCTTTCAGACAGTCGTTCTTCCCGCGAACCATACGCGACTGGAACAGAAAAGGGAGGTAATGACAGTGGCACGTAAAGTGACCTCCGCCACACACCGTTGGGTGGCTTGTGGAGTATAAATGTAGATGTAGATGTAGACGTAGATGCTGTGATACGCAAATAATTAGCTTTTCAGAGCATTCACACAAGGTTGGCGTCGGTGGCGACACCTACAACGTGCTGATATGAGGAAAGTTTCCAACCGATTTCTCATACACAAAGAGCAGTTGACCGGCGTTGCCTGGTGAAACGTTGTTGTGATGCCTCGTGTAAGAAGGAGAAATGCGTACCATCACGTTTCCGACTTTGATAAAGGTCGGCTTGTAGCATATCGCGATTGCGGTTTATCGTATCGCGACATTGCTGCTCGCGTTGGTCCAGATCCAATGACTGTTAGCAGAATATGGAATCGCTGGGTTCAGGAGGGTAATACGGAACACCGTGCTGGATCCCAACGGCCTCGTATCACTAGCAGTCGAAATGACAGGCATCTTATCCGCATGGCTGTAACGAATCGTGCAGCCACGTCTCGATCCCTGAGTTAACAGATGGGGACGTTTGCAAGATAACAACCATCTGCACGAACAGTTCGACGACGTTTGCAACAGCATGGACTATCAGCTCGAAGACCATGGCTGCGGTTACACTTGACGCTGCATCACAGACAGGAACACCTGCGATGGTGTACTCAAACACGAACCTGGGTGCACGAATGGCAAAACGTCATTTTTTCGGATGAATCCAGGTTCTGTTTACAGCATCATGATGGTCGCATCCGTGTTTAGCGACATCGCGGTGAACGCAAATTGGAAGCGTGTATTCGTCATCGCCATACTGTCGTATCACCCGGCGGGATGGTATGGGGTGCCATTGGTTACACGTCTCGGTCACCTCTTGTTCGCATTGAAGGCACTTTGAACAGTGGACGTTACATTTCAGATGCGTTACGACCCGTGGCTCTACCCTTCATTCGATCCTTGCGAAACCCTACATTTCAGCAGGATCATGCACGACCGCATGTTGCAGGTCCCGTACGGGCCTTTCTGGATACAGAAAATGCTCGACTGCTGCCCTGGCCAGCACATTCTCCAGATCTCTCACCAATTGAAAACGTCTGGTCAATGGTGGCCGAGCAACTGGCTCGTCACAATACGCCAGTCACTACTCGCGATGAACTGTATTATCGTGTTGAAGCTGAATGGGCAGCTGTACCTGTACACGCCATCCAAGCTCTGTTTGACTCAATGCCCAGGCGTATCAAGGGCGTTATTACGGCCAGAGGTGGTTGTTCTGGGTACTGATTTCTCAGGATCTATGCACCCAAATTGCGTGAAAATGTAATTGTTGTGGACTGGCAAGAGAGCCAACCCGGTTTTGAGAGGAAGCCGAAAGGCACGCGTTTTAGCTCACGCAGGCTGGCGTGAGGTCTGCAACAGGACAAGGAAATTAGACTAGCAAAAAAGGACGTAGCTGTGGAATACTTAACTTTAATCCATAGATGGTGAACATCGCTCTTGACGGTACATGTTTTACAGCATCAGTAGTAACTGGTAATGACGCCTTGCTAGGTCGTAGCAAATGACGTAGCTTAAGGCTATGCTAACTATCGTCTCGGCAAATGAGAGCGTATTTTGCCAGTGAACCATCTCTAGCAAAGTCGGTTGAACAACTGGGGCGAGTGCTAGGAAGTCTCTCTAGACCTACCGTGTAGCGGCGCTCGGTCTGCAATCACTGATAGTAGTGACACGCGGGTCCGACGTATACTAACGGACCGCGGCCGATTTAAAGGCTACCACCTAGCAAGTGTGGTGTCTGGCGGTGACATCACAGTAATCACATGTCAGTTCTAGTATAATATATTTGTCCGGTGAATACCCGTTTATCATCTGCATTTCTTCTTGGTGTACCAATTTAATGGCCAGTAGTGTAATTTGGCTCCAGTGCAAAAATGCATTCTTGTTCTCAGTGCTGAGTGAATCTACCCCTTTATTCCGAAGAGGTGGCCACTTTAGTACTGTCACCTCGTGAGCGATGTTCTTGTCTGTCAGAAGCGGCCATCTCATTTGTCTGTGTGCTCATTATCATGCTCAGTACTCTAGCCACGGGCTACTTACGTGCCGAATTATTGTTCATTGTGGCATAACCTGTTAATATGATAGCTTGCAGACTCGTTAACTGTAGTGTAGACGTTCCGCTTGTGAACGGGCTTCTGTCGTTGAACCGCAGCTCCCCTGCTATGAAGTGGCCCCTCCACTACCGTTGTTCCCTCCGCTAACGCGCCACATGCACATTTATGGGCCAAGTTATTTTGTACGTATTCTACTGTTGCAGGAAGTGTAGCATCTGGATTACAACCTGTGACCGTGTTACTTTATCACTACCAACAAATGTTGGCAGTAAATTGTTGCAGACTTCTCCCCAGTCCTCATTGCGTGTTATGTGGTTATGTGTCGCAGGCTGGACCTCACCCCTTCTATCCCCTGAAGAACGCCTCTCCTTTGCAAAGCTACAGTCTGCGAGGGGGCAATCAACCACTCAGTCTATGTCGCAATTTAACAGTGCTTCATTACTGTGAATTATTGCTTGCATTTTGGTTCCACAAACCCCTTCTCCTTGAAACAGGTCTCGATACCAGGTTTGTGCCACTAGAGGGAGTGGTACGATTGGGTTGAGCTGTGTGTGATTTTTGCCCAGTGTTAAAATTTTTGTTGATTAAACAAGCTTTAAAATTTATTTGACTATACATACAGTAAATTTAAGTAAATTTTAAGGCAGTTACACATGCCAGGAAAAGAACCAGATCACCATTAAATAACAAGTCATTTTGTAGCAAATAAACAGAAAAATCTACCAAAACAACAAAATATCGGACAAATAGTTTAAAACCTTTACAACAGACGACACATGAAGTACCAACGACGCTTCAACATTAAAATAAATCAAAATTAAATCGGCAGTAACAGATAACTAATTCATTTCAAGCTTGGCAAAATAATTTCCGAAGGGCAATACAAGAGCTGCAGTTGAATCTGTCTGTGCGAGGAATTTGCAAAAGAATATCAACACAATAGCACAAGCTTAACCAAACTTGAAACTGTTAAATATTCTGTAATAACTTGCTCACAAATGTGTCAGTAATTTTCATCAGGCACGAGAACAATTGGGCCAGGAGCAAATTCTACTTAAAATTTTAAAATTAAATAAACTAAAATCGCCGGCCGGTGTAGCCGAGCGGTTCTAGGCCCTTCAGTCTGGAACCCGCGAAACCGCTACGGTCGCAGGTTCGAATCCTGCCTCGGGCATGGATGTGTGTGATGTCCTTAGGTTAGTTAGGTTTAAGTAGTTCTAAGTTCTACGGGCTGATGACCTCAGATGTTAAGTGCGATAGTGCTCAGAGCCATTTGAACCATTTAAACTAAAATCTTAAAAGGAATGACACAATTATCTAGATAAACAACACCTGCTCACACAGGAAAATATCAAATAGACCCCCGGCAGAAACGCCGAAGCGGTCTGAACGTTTATTAAAATTGCCTCTTCGCTATAAAACCTTCCACAAAATTCAGGTGAAGCCTGACAGTTAAATAAAGAGCGAATTGTTTACAAAAAGCGCGAGTAAAACTCAAATGACACCAAACTGAAAGGAGACCAAACGAACTGGCGACTGAGGAACTTGGGTGTTGCATCTGAAAGCTCAGATACACGGACACAAATCAAACAGCGAATTCTGTTAATACAGGGTGTTACAAAAAGGTACGGCCAAACTTTCAGGAAACATTCCTCACACACAAAGAAAGAAAATATGTTATGAGGACATGTGTCCGGAAACGCTTACTTTCCATGTTAGAGCTCATTTTATTACTTCTCTTCAAATCACATTAATCATGGAATGGAAACACACAGCAACAGAACGTACCAGCGTGACTTCAAACACTTTGTTACAGGAAATATTCAAAATGTCCTCCGTTAGCGAGGATACATGCATCCACCCTCCGTCGCATGGAATCCCTGATGCGCTGATGCAGCCCTGGAGAATGGCGTATTGTATCACAGACGTCCACAATACGAGCACGAAGAGTCTCTACATTTGGTACCGGGGTTGCGTAGACAAGAGCTTTCAAATGCCCCCATAAATGAAAGTCAAGAGGGTTGAGGTCAGGAGAGCGTGGAGGCCATGGAATTGGTCCGCCTCTACCAATCCATCGGTCACCGAATCTGTTGTTGAGGAGCGTACGAACACTTCGATTGAAATGTGCAGGAGCTCCATCGTGCATGAACCACATGTTGTGTCGTACTTGTAAAGGCACATGTTCTAGCAGCACAGGTAGAGAACCCGTATGAAATCATGATAACGTGCTCCATCGAGCGTAGGTGGAAGAACATGGGGCCCAATCAAGACATCACCAACAATGCCTGCCCAAACGTTCACAGAAAATCTGTGTTGATGACGTGATTGCACAATTGCGCGCGGATTCTCGTCAGCCCACACATGTTGATTGTGAAAATTTACAATCTGATCACGTTGGAATGAAGCCTCATCCGTAAAGAGAACATTTGCACTGAAATGAGGATTGACACATTGTTGGATGAACCATCGCAGAACTGTACCCGTGGAGGCCAATCAGCTGCTGATAGTGCCTACACACGCTCGCTGTACATGGTACGGAAACAACTGGTTCTCCCGTAGCACTCTCCATACAGTGACGTGGTCAACGTTACCTTGTACAGCAGCAACTTCTCTGACGCTGACATTAGGGTTATCGTCAACTGCACGAAGAATTGCCTCGTCCATTGCAGGTGTCCTCGTCGTTCTAGGTCTTCCCCAGTCGCGAGTCATAGGCTGGAATGTTCCGTGCTCCCTAAGACGCCGATCAATTGCTTCGAACGTCTTCCTGTTGGGACACCTTCGTTCTGGAAATCTGTCTCGATACAAACGTACCGCGCCACGGCTATTGCCCCGTGCTATGGGCATCTGCCAACTCCGCATTTGTAAACATTGCACTGACTGCAAAACCACGTTCGTGATGAACACTAACCTGTTGATGCTACGTACTGATGTGCTTGATGCTAGTACTGTAGAGCAATGAGTCGCATGTCAACACCTTCCTTCAATTGGGCCAACTGGCGGTGAATCGAGGAAGTACAGTGCATACTGACGAAACTAAAATGAGTTCTAACACGGAAATTAAACGTTTCCGGACACATGTCCACAGAACATCTTTCTTTATTTGTGTGTGAGGAATGTTTCCTGAAAGTTTGGCCGTACCTTTTTGTAACACCCTGTATAATGTATGCTTTTTTTATTTTAATCGGATGGCTATGGCCCCCCGTCGGACAGACCGTTCGCCGGGTGCCGGTCTTTGAATTTGACGCCACTTCGGCGACCTGCAGTCGATGAGGATGACAGGATGATGATGAAGACAGCACAGCACCCAGTCCCTGGGCGGAGAAAATTCCCCGACCCAGCCGGGAATCGAACCCGTACCTAGAGGATTGACAATCCGTCACGCTGACCATTCAGCTACCGATGGCGGACATAGTATCTGTTGATCAGGCCGAATTACACACACACAGGCAAATTCGCTGTCTCCATGTTGTGTTTATGCTAAAGATCAGTCAGCTAACTCTGAAGCAGACTGCGCCCAGCCCTGACGTGTAGTAAGTATTCGGCCCGCTCCCTTCTCCTTGTTGCAGCCGTCCTGCCACGGCTTGCAGTCAAATCCAGCGGCCGTTTCTTCCTAGCGCCATGGTGTTGATCCGCCATCACAGCTGCGCCGATTGAGCGGATTTGAAACAGTCGCGACTGCGAAACGTCTTACGACGGCGCAAGATTAATTATTGAACTTCAGCTATGACAGTTTAAAGTTAGTTCTAGTTCATCTGAATGGGCACTTTTATTTTCGAAAATTCGTGAAAATAACGCCGAAATCCAGCCTAGCGCCACAAAAGTCGCTAGATCCAGCTGCAGAACGTATTGTAGTGGCGATGGTAGCAATGAAATACTGTTGGTAGTCAATCAGTCGATGCGGTACCGTGGACTCTAAGTTCGAAGTTATTAAATGTGTTTCACTTTCGGACGATTACGTAGGGCCTAGCAACAATGAGAGTTTGTCATTGCACGTACTTCAGCCTTTCTCCTTACTAGAAGAGGTTTACACTGCCTTTTGCCTCCCAGCTCCTCAGATAAAAATTCATGGTTGTGTCTTCAGTGGGCTGAATTTCAGCTGACTTCTTTAGTAGTATGTACCGACCATGAGACGATGTCTATATCCGTAGCAACTTCTCCTCCACATTTCATGTTTTGTTTAGTGATTACAAGGTCGTCACCGCAGTTGAAACATCGAGTTCGTTCAAGAAGAGGTTGCTCATTTGTATCGAAGTTAAACGCTTGCTTCAGGGAAGCCATGTTTGTTTTCTCCATATTATTCTCTGACCTTGAAATTCTACAAAGAAGATGCAATCTTGACAGAGATTGATGATATTACGGTTCAAATGGCTCTGAGCACTATGCGACTTAACTTCTGAGGTCATCAGGCACCTGATGATATTGCTGTGTAGGCTTTGAATCAGTAAATAAGGTGGTACATTGTACCATAAGCTGCTGTAATGAAGATGGCTCCTGTACTGTATGGATGTGTGTGATGTCCTTAGGTTACTTAGGTTTAAGTAGTTCTAAGTTCTAGGGGACTGATGACCACAGATGTTAAGTCCCATAGTGCTCAGAGCCATTTGAGCCATCCTGTAATGTACTTTCTTTCATACTCAGCTTCTATATTTAGGATCAACGTGATAGTTTGAGATATACAGTTATCTCCTCCTTTCATTGATGTACTGAATAACTACGTTAGTTTCAAAATTAGTATTGTGGGCTTAATTTTCAACACAGAATGACATTTAATGGCTCAACTTTGTAATAAATGTCTACAAAAAAGCAGTGTACACAAAGTTTCAGAGTATATGAAGGAGATAAGAAGAAACACTTGGGCGCGCGGGGTGGCCGAGCGGTCTAGGGCGCCTTGCCACAGTTCGCGTGACTCCACAGGTTCGAGTCCTCCCTAGGGTATGTGTGTGTGTGTTGTCCTTAGCGTAAGTTTAATTTAAGTTAGATTAAGTAGTGTGTAAGCCTAGCGTCCGATGATCTCTGCAGTTTTGTCCCGAAGAACTTACCACAAATATCCAAGAAACACTGTTTTTGTTTGGCGAAAATGTCACAGATGCACCCGCTATGTGCCCATGAAGGCTTCGACACTAGTGATGCTCAGAGGTGGTATTCAAACTGCCATCTGATTAATATTGTTTTATAGATGTTGCTGACTTAGTCATGGATTTCTTTTTGTGAGGCTAGGTGAAGTCTTCGCTGCATGAGACCCCGACAGGCACTCCAGAAAAGCAGGGTGACCATTTAACTGAAACTGAAACCAGTATTTATGAAACATTTAGTTGTGTTGAACGTCGCACACGATCACACACGATCACTAGCACGCAGCTGCCAGTTGTGCATTTACGTAAACGGACGACGTTTTCAGCAACGTCTCTAAAACAATATTCATCACATGGCAGTTTGAACATCGTCTTTGAACATCACTACCGTCAAAACCTTCATGGCCTGCTCGCTGGGAACACACATGGTCTCAGATACGTGTTTAATGAATGTAACTGCTTCCAGTGATTGTTCGTCAATCCTACAATCATATACAGTAACGGGTCTTTCCACCTATGTATGCCCAATAAATTACATTTATTTACGTTGAACGTCAACTTTCAATTCTTGCTCCAAAGATCGATCCTTTGCAGGTCTCCCTGCTTTTCGCTACAATTTTCTAGCGCTGTGTCTTCTCTACAAAGGGT
Organism: Schistocerca cancellata; assembly: GCF_023864275.1. Classification (NCBI taxonomy): domain Eukaryota; kingdom Metazoa; phylum Arthropoda; class Insecta; order Orthoptera; family Acrididae; genus Schistocerca; species Schistocerca cancellata. The sequence goes on from NC_064627.1 coordinate 268,209,450, forward strand.
AATTCAGCTGCCCCTACCGATGTCGCTTTATGCAGCCCGTAATATTATATCCAGCTTTCAAAAACCACGCGCGAGATTTTCATATTTTCTCGCTCGTTACGCTCCAACTATTAGTCCTATAGAAAAATGAACGGGACAGTTTTGTAGGAAATTTAATACAGTTAAATTTTTCTCTGGGATACGTTTTCACTGGAGATCACGGTTTTCGAGTTATTCAAGAAAAAGTACAAAAATGACCTCCAAACGCACCTCCACCCTCACACTCATCCCTCACTAGTCAGGATTTCTAGCATGTTGCTCGTGGCACTCCCTCCTACCAAAAATTTCTGACTGCACGAACTATTCCCGGTAATCGACCTCTTTAGGTCTTTATAGATTGGGCTATTACGTCGCCAGCAATATCGGCTTTTTCGTCAACATTATTAATGTAAACGTGCCCTTGAGGGCAATGAAAGAAAAACGAATTTTGTAAACGTTACGCTAAAACAAATTACGTTGACAGTTCGATCCAAACTTAACCGCTACAAGCACAGTAGTTTGCAGCCAGAAGGCATGGCGAATACAACGATGTAATTGTTTATTTTACGCTGTTAAAATTCACGAAAAGTTAAGTAAAACGTTCACAAACGTCAATTCTACAATTAGTAAATGCTCGACTAAGCCGGTGGCGTAGTAAGCCAGTCAAGGAAGACAAAAAAGGTCTAATGTGGGAAAAATTTCTGTACAGCCGTAGGAGGGAGTGTCGTGAACAACATAATAGAGATCCTGACCGGTGGGGACTGAGTGTGGCAGTCGGGGTCTATTTGAAAGTTAATTTTGTACGTTTTTCTTGAATGACTCTAAAACTACGGCCTCTAGCGAAAACGTATGCTAGTACTAAATTCAACTAAATTAAATTTCTTACAAAAAAAGTCCTGTTCATTTTTTTCTGTACGACTAATAGTTTGCGCGTAGTGAGCAAGGGAATACAAAAACCTCGCGATGGCTTTTGAAGACCAAATACACCATTTCGGGTTGTATAAAACGACATCGATTGAGGCAACTGCATCGCCCTGCATCCATCATCCGCTAATAGCCTCGCGCAGTTTCAGACGTTATCTACTAGACCATCTGCATACATTGTGGTCCTACAACACTCCATCTAGTACGCCCATCTAAAGGTTTACTTCTGTTAAGAACGACGTGGTGTGTTCGACTAGCTGCCAACTGTTCAAGCAAGTCGCGAAACTGATACGAAATTCCGTACGTTCGTATTTTGTTCATTAGGTGACAGTGCGGAACAGTTGCAAACGCCTTCCAGAAGACAAGATGTAACGATTTCACCACAGATGCAGTTATACGTTAATATATTTATTTCTCAAAGATATAATAACATTATGAGATTTATGATTCCTTATTCGTTTTGGATGGAGAGCACTGTTAATCAAAGTGATCAGTGAAACTTCGTGGCAGATTAAAACTGTGTGCCGGACCGAGACTCGAACTCGGGACTTTTGCCTTTGGCGGGCAAGTGCTCTACCAACTAAGCTACCCAAGCACGACTCACGCCCCGTCCTCACAGCTTCACTTCTGCCAGTAGGGTACCTCGTCTCCTACCTTCCAAGCTTTACAGAAGCTGCGAACCTTGCACAACTAACACAACTGAAAGAAAGGATATTGCGGAGACATGGCTTAGCCACAGCCTTGGGGATGTTTCCAGAATGAGATTTTCACTCTGTAGCGGAGTGTACGCTGATATGAAACTTCCTGGCAGATTAAAACTGTGTGCCAGACCGAGACTCGAACTCGAGACCTTTGCCTTTCGCGCGCAAGCACGACTCACTCCCCTTCCTCACAACGAGGAAGTTTCATATCAGTGCACATTCCGCTGCAGAGTGAAAATTTCATTCTGGAAACATCCCTAAGGCTGTGGCTAAGCCATGTGTCTGCATTATCCTTTCTTTCAGGAGTGCTCGTTCTGCAAGGTTCGCAGGAGAGCTTCTGTAAAGTATGGAAGGTAGGAGACGAGGTAGTGGCAGAAGTAGAACTGTGAGGATTGGGCGTGAGTCGTGCGTGGGTAGCTCAGTTGGTAGAGCACTTGCCCGCGAAAGGCAAAGGTCCCGAGTTCGAATCTCGGTCCGGCACACAGTTTTAATCTGCCACGAAGTTTCATATCAGCGAATACTCCGCTGCAGAGTCAAAATCTCATTCTGGAAAGTTATCAGTGTTCATGATGTTAAAACTATACAATTAATCACTGGGACACGGTGAAAGAAAAAGAATTCACATGTGTTGCTAAGAACGGCTTCGGAAAGTGACACGCACGAGTGCGAGCTGCTCGCAAAGATGAAGGTATTTGTGTAACTGTATGTGTCGCTAGCACCAGGTTTGAGCCGTGGGGCGTACTCTTAAACGGCGAACTTCACTTGCCTGCATTTACGAGGCGAGATTTAACAGCATGCAGTTTCTCGTAAGTATGGCACTGGAGGGTTGGAGTGAAGAAAAGTATGACAACTTATGGGTTTGCACATTATTAATGATTTGTTGCAAACTTTTTTTTTATGGAGCAGTCTTGCATTATTGTCGCCAACCTCTCCACAAAATTTCGACTTTCGGTGACAAGAAGCTTGGTTCAAATGGTTCAAATGGCTCTGAGCACTATGGGACTTAACTTCTGTGGTCATCAGTCCCCTAGAACTTAGAACTACTTAAACCTAACTAACCTAAGGACAGCACACACATCCATGCCCGAGGCAGGATTCGAACCTGCGACCGTAGCAGTCGCGCGGTTCTGGACTGAGCGCCTTAACCGCGAGACCACCGCGGCCGGCGACACAAGAAGCATCACGAGACTGTAAAATCGATGCTTACATCGATTAGTAATTTAAACTGTAAATGCATGTGTCTCTTTTGAAAACATTTCGTCTATTATACGAGGTGACAAAAGTCGTGGGATGCGTCCTAGTATCGAGTCGGACCTCCTTTTTGCCCGCCGTGGTGCGGCAACTCGACGTGTCCTGGGCTCAACACGTCGTCATAAGTCCGCTGGAGAAATACTGAGCCATGCTGCCTGTATAGGCATCCGTAATCGCGAAAGTGTTGCAGGAGCAGGGTTCTGTGCACGAACTGACCTCTCGACCATGTCCCATAAATGTACGATGGGATTCATGAAGGACGATATGGGTGGCAAAATCATTCGCTCAATTTTTCCAGAATGTTCTTCAAACCAAACGCGAACAGTTGTGGCCCACTGACACGGAGCACTGTTTTTTGCGAACATTAAGTCCACTAATGATTGCAAATGGTCTTCAAGCAGCCGAACACAACCATTTCCCGTCAATGGTCGGTTCAGTTGCACCAGAGGACTCAGTTCGTACCATGTAAACACAACCCACAAGATTATCAAGCCAGCGCAAGCTTTCACAGTGCCTCGTTGGCTAATGGAGTCCATAGCTTCGTAGGGTGTGCGCCACCCGCTAACCCCACCATCAGCTCTTACCAACGGATGCTGGGACTCATCCGACCAGGTGTAACCGCTGTTTAGAGAGTAGTTATACAGAAACGAGATTAGATCAAATTCTGTAATACGAAATGGCGTAAGAGCCAAAAAACGGTTGCAGTATTTGAAGTACAAAGAGTAGATATTCGAAATAGAGCAACGCAAATCAGTACAAAGGGAATCCAAGGAACACATATCAGATCTGTGTTTTGTTTTGAATGTAATATATAAACCAATGCGCAGCATTGTTAGGTCTCTTGAGTTTATGTTTTCAGCCGTGGCGAGTGTGTTCGCATTTCTTCTGTGGTAGTCGGAATTTTGGGATTAGAAGCCTAATTAAATAGCATTCTTTGAATTGGATTAGACATTGGAGTGGTGGAGAAGAGATTATTTTGGGATAAATTCAGAGACGGAGTCAATTAGAGGTGATAGGGTGTACGAACATTGATATTCAAGTGAATGGTGATTGTACGTGTTAAACGAAAAGCTACGATCGTATATTTACGACTGTGAAGAGATTTATTGACAGTACGGAAACTTTTATATTGAATTAGGACTTCATTCGCTGTATGCGAATTATGAAAGAGTATTGGGACCGAAAATAGTTTGGAACTTACACACTAGCATCTTTGCCGCTCGTTGTCAAGGTGATTCCGCTAATAAACGAGAAGTGGAAAATAGTGCCCGTTAAAAGACTAAATTTGTGCTAAACAGACACTGAAAGGTTTCGAACCCATAATTAATATCGTGTCGTGAGAACTGAGCAGCTTAGACACTGTAAGGCCCAGAGACATATTTATTATTTATCGGACATTAATGGCAAAGGACAGTTTCATGGGAAAGCATATCTTTTATGATAGGTACACGAAGGAATGTAATACTGAGTGACTGTTATCATACCGAAACAATACACAGTAGGATCACTCTCCTTTCATTGATCCCCCAGGGCCATCTGTCATTAATTTAAGAATTTAATTGTGGCAATAAAACAGAAGTATATGAGACATTCCCAGTGTTTACTAAATTCCACAATCAGCTAGTACATAGGCAATAATATCTGTGAACATTCAAGAGTTATTGGAGGAAGTTGATAAACGTTTTTACAAACATATTTAATAGGATTCAACGAATGCATACAGACTGCTAACGTAACTAAATCAAATTACTCAGGGAAACGAATTAGTAAAAATAGACTGGAACTCAATCGATATCTTACTCCAGAGTAATAATAAAAAAAAACTGTCTTTGGATCCGTCGTGGTTGAAAGTGTATGAAATATCATTGGAAGAACGCAATCAGTTTTCATCTGCTAGTTAACACGAATAGATTCACAACGTGCAACGTGATTCAGAGATGTTTTATGCCCGACCCACAAGGCAGGGAATGGTTCGTAACTAGCCGGGACAATATATACAGAAACTTTTGACATCAGCTCCGCTGCCTGAAGGTGGGGGGGGGGGGGGGGGGAGGGGGGGGGGGGACGGCGAAATCTATGCAGCCACGGCGACGGTGGATTGCGGGCATACAGGCCACCATTTTCAAGTCGTCTAAGGTCCATTCGATATGGTCACGAGTCCAGAAGAGGCGATGTCGTGCTGTTAACAAAAGCACTGCCCTAACGCATACGTTTATCCTATGTGCTATGTGCCAACCTGATTTCTGCAGTTATTTATTTCACGCATTGTTGTTTGTCCCGTCAGAACCGACAACTCTACGCAAATGCCGCTGCTCTCAATCGTTAAGTGAAGACCATCGGCCACTGCGATGTCCGCAGTGAGAGGTAATGCCTGAAATTTGATACCCTCAGCACACTCTTGACATTGTGGATGTCATAATATTGAATTCGTTAACGATTTCCGAAATCCAATGTTCCACGTGTGTAGCTCCAACTACCATTCCGTGTTCAAAGTCTGTTAGTTCCCATTGTTGCGGCAATAATCACGTCGGAAAGCTTTTCACACGTATCATGTGAGTACAAATGTCAGCTCAACCAATGCACTGCCCTTTTATGGGTTGTGTACGCGATATCACCAATATCTGTACATGTGTACATTGCTATCCCATGACTTCTGTCACCTCAGTGCAATGTTATATAGATGTAATGTTGCGTAGACTGTGTTTTGCAGACTACATTATTGACCTATTTCATTATTAGCTGCGATAGATTCATGGAAGCAAGGTTCCTATTTCCATGACTGAGTACCATAAATACCGAAGATATTGTAATCATATTGCGTCTAATATTATTCCTTTGAGAAGTTCACGAGTAAACTTACACCAACTAATAGAAAGTTTTCGTAGAAAGAGGTTCAGTCTAACGATCTTAGATTTGAATATTATTATTTAACTTCAACTGAATTCTAGCACTAAGCAAGTTAAGTATTATAATATTTTTGGTTTTGCTTCAATATTATTGTTCTCTGATCGCTTGGTGTACAGTATTGTAGCATTGTTTCACAGTTTTTATTGCAAAATGACTTTCAGCGGCTTGAAACTTTATGTTTGTGCTGTGACTAATTCATCTAAAAATAAATTTCTTAAGGATAGGTCTTAGTGTCCGGCGAGATCAATGCGTTGTCCTGTTCAAGTTCATTTCAAAGTTCAATTGACCAGACTGATACCGAAATTCTAAATTCAGTAATCGCAGAGAAAGCTTGCGTCAGCAGATACAGTACAGAATTATGTAATCTACTTGTAAACACAATTTTAGTCTACATAAGCCACTGCTATAACCAACTGCAGTTCATTGTGTCCATTTGGACTGGGGGCCGTATTATTTCAAAATTACCAAAGTTCGTTTGAAGCAACTAAACCATACAGGCAGTGGAAGTATTTATTTCTGAAAAAGACGGTACCAATTTTAATCCCTTTATCCATTAAAACACCGCCAGACAATAACAAAACGAATCACCTATAAGACGTGGAGGAAATGGAATGAAATTTCACGAGTTGAGAGGGTATGTTATTTCAGTAATTACGAAAGGGAGAAGCGACTCAAATTTACAAGGAACTTGGCAGTGTGAGCGTCTATTGCCACACAGCCAACATGAGTTTAGAAAACATCGTTCCTGTGAAACACAACTAGCTCTTTATTCACATGAAGTGCTGACTGCTGTTGACAAGGGATTTCAGATCGATTCCGTATTTCTGGATTTCCGGAAGGCTTTTGACACTGTACCACACAAGCGGCTCGTAGTGAAATGCTTATGGAATACCATCTCAGTTATGTGACTGGATTTGTGACTTCCTGTCAGAGAGAGCACAGTTCGTAATAATTGACAGAAAGTCATTGAGTAAAACAGAAGTAATTTCTGTCGTTCCCCAAGGTAGTGTTATAGGCCCCTTTCTGTTCCTTATCTATATAAACGATTTGGAAGATAATATGAGCAGCTGTCTTCGGTCGTTTGTCGCTGTCGTTTATCGACTAATAAAGTCATCAGAAGATCAAAACAAATTGCAAAACGAGTTAGAAAAGATATCTGAATGGTGCGCAAATGGACAGTTGACCCTAAATAACGAGAAGTGTGAGGTCACCCACATGAGTGCTAAAAGGAACTCGTTAAACTTAGGATTCGCGATAAATCAGCCTAATCTAAAAGCCGTAAATTGAACTAAATACCTAGGTATTACAATTACTAACAACTTAAATTGGAAGGAACACATAGAAAATGTTGTGGGGAAGGCTATCCAAAGACTGCGTTTTATTGGCAGGAGACTTAGAAAATATAACAGACCTACTAAGGGAACTGCCTACACTACGCTTGTCCGTCCTCTTTTAGAATGCTGCTGCGCGGTGTGCGATCCTTACCAGATAGGACTGACGGAGTACATCGAAAAAGTTCAAAAAAAAAGGCAGCATGTTTTGTATTATTGCGAAATATGGGAGAGAGTGTCACAGAAATGATACAGGATTTTGGCTGGACATCATGAAAAGAAAGGCGTTTTTCGTTGGGACGGAATCTTCTCACCAACTTTCTCCTCCGAATGTGAATATATTTTGTTGACACCGACCCACATAGGGAGGAACGATCACCACTATAAAATAAGGGAAACCAGAGCTCGTACCGAAAGATATAGGTGTTCATTCTTTCCGCGCGCTATACGAGATTGGAATAATAGAGAATTGTGAAGGTGGTTCCATGAACCCTCTGCCAGGCACTTAAATGTGATTTGCAGAGTGTCCATGTAGATGTAGATTATCAATATGACGTTGCATCGCCTGGGCTGGATGCATCCAATGATTCGTTTGGGAAGTGTGTTATACGAGTAATGCCACTGTATCGTCTCCTGAGACAATCTGACCCACAACTGTTGTTACTGGTCCTTGATATACTGGATGCTGGCAGTGGTATGAAGTCGACGTCCGAGTTGATCCGACACATGTTGTATCGGTAACAGATCTGGGAATGTTGCTAGTCACACAAGTACCCGAGCATAACACAGACAGTTCATAGATACGTGTGTCATGCCTGGAAGAGTTGTGACCTGGTGAAAAAGATACCACAATGCTGTTGCGTGAGATGTAATGCATGAGGACGCAGGATGTCCGTGACGTGTCGTTGTGTCATCAGAGTTGATGTGATGTCATACTCGATGGTCCGCACACCATAGATTAGATTAGATTAGATTTACTTTCATTCCAATTGATCCGTAGTGAGGAGGTCCTCCAGGATGTGGAACATGTCAGAAAAACAACAATACATGACAAATATTTACAACTAAAACAAATAAGCTAATGTACCATTCCACAGGTCCCAAGTGGAATGATCGTCATTTTTTAATGAACACTAAGAGTCATTTTACAAATACTAATGCACTGAATTTAAAATAAAAAAGTTTTTTATTTATTTATAAGGTAATAAACATGTAATACAACTACTGTAATACTTATTTACAATGAATAACGCCAGGAGTAACACTGCTGTGCCTCTGGCAAAACATTGGAAGAATCGGATCTCCTTCCAGGTCTCCGCCATACTCGCCGACGACAGTCGACCGGTGTAGTGCAGAACCGCGAATGTTTGCTAAACCCATTGCGACACTATTCATCAGCAGCTTACGCTTCCCAGTCACGGCACCACGCGAAACACGGTGTTAACGGCAGCCTATTGAAGGGACTGTAATTTCCTAGTCCGGCTGCTGCTAGTCATCGACCAGTGTGGGATGATGCGGAACGTTGCAGGGAGTCCACTACTTGTTCTCGTGTGGTAGGAGCAGAAATGAAAGGATTAGGAAGTGTTTGGTGCACAGTACATCGGTCCTCCCTTGTGGTTGTCAGCCATGGTTGACCAGAAACTTGACGACGAGTATGCCTGCCCTCACGCTTCCATGCAGTCCATCACCCGACCACTATTGTGGTATCATCCAAAGATAGTAGTGGCACACCAAAGTCAGCAAAGCGCACCGACACCACAGATATAAGCGATGTCTCGCTGCAGTCCGCAACGGCAAATGGGAGGCGCTCAAGACATGCCCCCTCTCTCTCACCACCGCAGCGCCATAGCAGAGAGGTCGATATACAGCCGAGGTCGACTCACTCTCCTTAAATTCGTGATCATCGATGAAGCAGTCAGGATCATCTAGTTAGGACACTTGTGCTATTCAAGTCTCAGATAGAACTGTGGTTTTGTGAATGTTGTACTTCAAGTGTAGAGTTTGTAATTGTGTGCATGAAGTGATACTTTACTGTTCAAAGACACTCCTGCGGCAATGGATTGTATATAATTAAGTACATCTTCGCAGCACTCTTCTAATAAAGTGAACTAATATTTTGTATGCTGTAGTTCCAATCAGCCATCTCCCAGAGCAATCAAAGAACCTGCAGTTGTTACTGGACAATTGTAGTTTCGTCATAACAATTGTTAAATCCAAGTTCCTCACAAGTATGGGGCGCTGATAACCTCACCTTTGAGCGCCCATAGGCTCCAAACACACACACAAATCTGAGTATTGCACAGTTCGACCAGCCAGCCATATTAAGACCCACAGTTAGGTCCCTTTCAGACTCTGTCATGTGCTGATAGCGTTGTCTCACACTACTCCATAGCATCTCTGTATCCTTCACAGAGACCACTCAACGTCTGACGCTATTCACGTTGCTTAGATATCCTACCAGGTCTGGTAATAACAATAAACACGAACTACACAGATGCTCTCTAGTCGTCGTTCTTGTGATGTCGTCAGTCATACGATCACACCGCCGCCTGGGAGATCGATCCGTCGGATGCGATTCTCTCGATAGACGGAACAGAAGAACGGCTGTGTTAGCCAAAGAGTACACAGCCAGTCGCAGTACTTATGCTCGCCGCGAGGCGCCGCTAGGCCACGTTTCATGTGCAGCAGGAGAGTAGCGCAGTTGTGCCAGTCTACAGCTCGTAGCCGCGCTGAGTGGTCAGCCATGGCCGATGTTAGTCATCGTCTGCAGCTCAGTCATTGTTGCCATCAAGTCTCTGTAGCTCCGTTCCAAGTTAGTCTTCAAATTCACCGCATTCGACTTTCAAGATTACTAGAGATTAATTCGTCACTGCAAGATTTGTGACTTCTAAATTATGTCATTCTACAGACGCTTAGTCTAGTGCGTCTTCTGCAATTGTCACCCAACTGATCATGGACTACAGCAAAGTTACGTAATAAGTACTTTATTATTTTGTACTCCTGCTAATTAATTGTGTTTTCCAGTTGTAGCTACCAAGCAGTCTTGGCGTAGTAGAAGCCACGTTTCCACCTCCTTGGCTACCTCATATTTGCCACCTCATGTTGATGGACTCGATTATGGTGGAAGATCGAGAGCCATCAGTTCTATCACAGAGAACTGCAGCTCTAACTATTTACATACCCACTGAAGGTTTGTATGTGTATAGTAACATTACATCTGACCTTGCCTTCTGGTTGCTTTACTTATTTTTCAGATTGTGTATATTAAAAATATAGTTTAGTTGAACGAGATGTCACTGCCATTCTTGGCGGTGAGCTGTATACGTTTCCCTATATCAACTGGGCAGTATCCGGAACCAATGGCCTTGCCGCGTGGGATTAGCCGAGCGGTCTCAGGCGCTGCAGTCATGGACTGTGCGGCTGGTCCCGGCGGAGGTTCGAGTCCTCCCTCGGGGATGTGTGTGTGTGTGAGTGAGTGTGTGTGTGTGTGTGTGTGTGTGTGTGTGTGTGTGTGTGTGTGTGTGTGTGTTTGTCCTTAGGATAATTTAGGTTAAATAGTATGTAGGCTTAGGGACTGATGACCTCAGCAGTTAAGTCCCATAAGATTTTACACACATTTGAACTTTTCCAATGGCCTTGCTTTCGAGATTCTTAGGCACGGGACTACACGATAAAGTGGAGGATCGAAGTGTGGGGACGTCAGAAAGGAACATGGCATATTCGTTAATGAGCATTAGTTCCCTGCATCAGAGTACTCCGCTTACGACACCGTACCCTCTGTATAAGGTTGGGTGGCCTGTATAAGTTACAGCAGAAGACGGGACTTACCGCGTAGGCGAGCGTCGTAGGCCCTCCGCAAGACGTCAGGGCCGACGAAGAACCGGGGCCACAGCTCGTAGGGCGCCGGCAGCACCACGTCGCTGGTCTCGCTTCGGCGCAGCACCGCCACCGTGAACGCGTACGAGAACAACGCCTCGCTCAGCCGCTGCTTGGCCCACGTGGCGGCCTGCCAAACACGACGAGCAAACCAAGCTGCACTTAGCGGGCAACAGTAGCAACAGCGTGCCTCGATCAAACGCTCACACTTGACCCAGATCTGGATTGTTTAAGAGGCCTTTTTATTAAAAATTAAAAATCCTCAAAATCAAGATGTTATATTACTTGTTTGCTATATTGATCATCTACTGCAATACTATTTTCATATACAATACTGGCCATTAAAATTGCTACACCAAGAAGAATTGCATATGATAAACGGGTATTCATTGGACAAATATATTATACTAGAACTGGCATGTGATTACATTTTCACCCAATTTGGGTGCATAGAACCTGAGAAATCAGTACCCAGAACAACCACCTCTGGCCGTAATAACGGCCTTGATACGCCTGAGCATTGTGTCACAGCTTGGATGGCGTGTACAGGTACAGCTGCCCATGCAGTTTCAACACTATATCACAGATCATCAAGAGTAGTGACTGGCGTATTGTGACGAGCCAGTTGCTCGGCCTCCATTGACCAGACGTTTTCAATTGGTGGGAGATCTGGAGAAGTGCTGGCCAGGGCAGCAGTCGAGCATTTTCTGTATCCAGAAAGGCCCGTACAGGACCTGCAACATGCGGTCGTGCATTATCCTGCTGAAATGTAGGATTTCGCAGGGATCGAATGAAGGGTAGAGCCACGGGTCGTAACGCATCTGAAATGTAACGTCCACTGTTCACAGTGCCGTCAATGCGAACAAGAGGTGACCGATGGCACCCCATACCATCACGCCGGGTGATACGCCAGTATGGCGATGACGAATACACGCTTCCAATGTGTGTTCATGGCGATGTCGCCAAACACGGATGCGACCGTCATGAAGCTATAAACAGAACCTGGATTCATCCGAATAAATGACGTTTTGCCATTCGTGCACCCAGGTTCGTCATTGAGTTCACCATCGCAGGCGGTCGTGTCTGTGATGCAGCGTCAAGGATAACCGCTGCCATGGTCTCTGAGCTGATAGTCCATGCTGCTGCAAACGTCGTCAAACTGTTCGTGCAGATGGTTGTTGTCTTGCAAACGTCCCCATCTCTTGACTCAGGGATCGAGACGTGGCTGCACGATCCGTTACAGCCATGCGGATAAGATGGCTGTCATGTCGACTGCTAGTGATACGAGGCCGTTGGGATCCAGCACGGCGTTCCGTATTACCCTCCTGAACCCACCGATTCCATATTCTGCTAACGGTCATTAGATCTGGACCAAAGCGAGCAGCAATGTCGCGAAACGATAAACCGCAATCGCGATAGGCTACAAGCCGACCTTTATCAAAGTCGGAAACGTGATGGTACGCATTTCTCCTCCTTACACGAGGCATCACAACAACGTTTCACCAAGCAATGCCGGTCAACTGCTGTTTATGTATGAGGAATCGGTTGGAAAGTTTCCTCATGTCAGCACGTTGTAGGTGTCGCCACCGGCGCCAACCTTGTGTGAATGCTCTGAAAAGCTAATCAGTTGCGTATCGCAGCATCTTCTTCCTGTCGGTTAAATTTCGTGTCTGTAGCGCGTCATCTTATACTAATTAAATGAGTCAGTTACTAACCTAAAAGGATATGATGCCCTACATTTATGACCTTCGTTCTAGTTGATTGTATGTGAACGATATGCCAAATTATTCCACTTATACATTCAGTGTGAATGTTGTCACTCAAAATTTTAGGACAATGTGTTACGCTGTTATAGCAGTTACACTATTCAAGTACGTTTTTTATGCTATGAAGATGGCTCGTGTGTAGCTGAAACTCATAATCACAATAAAATTTTTTTGAATTTGTCGAGAATTTGTAACGCTTAGATATAGGATGTTTTTTTTGACTGGAGACATTGAAATATCTCGGATCAAGAAAAGTTATAATTCCAATTTGTTTGTCTCGCCGGGGATATCCAATGATACCGCGCTCGACCCTCCACCCTACCCCATGCGTGCGTGGCGGGAGTCAACTTTGAAATCTTCAATGGGAACCAACGTTTTTTTTTTTTTTTATTGCAGAATACGATTCTGACCGGAGTTCGAGGCGGACGCTGCTTTACTCTTCCAATTATAGTAACGGTTCAAACGTAGTACCGCCAACTTCAATACATTTAGCGACACGATTTTCAAATGACCGTGTACAGGACAGAAGCATATCTGAGCCTATGCTAGAATAGGCGTTTCTCTTGCGGTCGACCATGCCTTTATGTCCTTTTGTCACTTGCTGGTACAACTTATCTTCTAAATATCCCCACAGAAAGAAATTCGGCGACCTAGTGGGCCAATTAATAGGGTCACCTCTGCCTATCCACTGACCAGTGCAAAGACGATCTAATACCTCCAGTGAGTTACAAGCATTAGGAGCCATTTTTGAATACCTCCAGTGCTTCAGTTGCGTAATGTGGGCAACCGTCATGCTGAAACCACATACGTTGTCGAACGAATGTCCATGACAACATCTTGCAGTAATACCGATAGTTCCTCTTCGATATTTACCTTCATTCAACATGCCGTCGATAAAATACAGACCAATGAGTTTGTTCCCCACGATGCCACACCCACACGGTAACCGACCAAAGACGTTGATAGTCAACTTGACGTAACGAGTGGGAATTGTCTATCCTCCAGTAATGCATGTTACGTCGGTTAACGCTACTAAGGTTTGTGAATGTAGACTCATCGGGAAATAGTATCCTGACAAAGAACGAGGGTGTCTTTTGCATTTGTTGACGTGTTCGTTCACAAAACACTACCAGGTTACGTAAACCGGCGGCATGAAGTTCTTGATGCAGTGACATGTGGTATGGATGATACTTATGACGATGCAGTATTGTGATAATACTACCTATGGACGTAACAGAATTTCGGTGTAATTGCGGGGCGCTTATCTGTGGGTTATGGTGCACTGTCGCTAGTACAGCTGTTTCATTAGCTTCTTCTGTAACACGTTTGCTTCGTTTCCTTTTGCCGGTCTGTACGCAGCTATCAGATGTAAAGGCGTTCACTACCTCGTAAAAGAACGAACGAGAGACATCTTTCTCTGGAAAGCATACAAGCAGCTTCAGCATTTCTCCTACATTCTCCCTAAATCAGGATCATTTCTGTTGTATAGCTAGAGAAGGCCGAAATGCACGCGTTAAACTCAAGCAGGCGGGCGTGAGGTCTGAAACAGGATACGTAATGAATGCTATAAAGAAAAGTACGTAGCTTCTGGAATACTTAACTTTAATCCACATTTGTAGAACATCTCTCTTGATGATACAATAATAGACTCTCAATATAAATGGAATACGGCGCCTTGCTAGGTCGTACCAATTGTAGCTGAAGGCTATGCTAACTATCGTCTCGGCAAATGAGAGCGTAATTCTCAGTGAACCATGGCTAGCAACGTCGGCTGTACAACTGGGGCGAGTGCTAGTACGTCTCTCTAGACCTGCCGTGTGGTGGCGCTCGGTCTGCAATTACTGACAGTGGCGACACGCGGGTCGGTCGCATACTAGCGGACCGCGGCCGATTTAAAAGCTACCACCTAGCAAGTGTGGTGTCTGGCGGTGACACCACAATTTCAGTGTTTTCTTCTCTGGTTGCAACATTCATCGTCCACTCGCACATCTGTTCTCCAAATGACAGATAAGTATGCAGGCAATAAACACAGCGGAAGTACTGTAACGTTTAGAGCCGCCATACGTTCTACGTCTGCAGACGCGTGAGCTCCCGTCACAGTGCTCGTAGTTCTTCATTCCACTGCCACGGTGGCTCGTCGAGTAGTCCTCTGTTCGGTATGTCGGAGGAATACATCATTGCAACTTGGGTTTCCAATTACAAGTCATGAAATACTGGCCTGTCCTATCCTCGCAGCATGGAGGTAGTGTTCCATGTCCCATTGGATATTCGAGGGCCTTTGAGTAGCATGTCGTTAATTACGGTTGTATACCCATTTCTATTCCTCCGATTACAGCACCATTTGTGGCGAAACGAAGAAAATGCTTCGTACAAAACGTATGTAGATTTTGACATAGAATCGTAATGCGATCAGGTCGGATTGAGGGAGGACATAGAAGCAATTCAGAGGCGGGCTGCTAGATTTGTTACTGGTAGGTTTGATCATCACGCGAGTGTTACGGAAATGCTTCAGGAACTCGGGTGGGAGTCTCTGGAGGAAAGGAGGCGTTCTTTTCGTGAATCGCTACTGAGGAAATCTAGAGAACCAGCATTTGAGGCTGACTGCAGTACAATTTTACTGCCGCCAACTTATATTTCGCGGAAAGACCACAAAGATAAGATAAGAGAGATTAGGGCTCGTACAGAGGCATATAGGCAGTCATTTTTCTCTCGTTCTGTTTGGGAATGGAACAGGGAGAGAAGATGCTAGTTGTGGTATGAGGTACCCTCCGCCACGCACCGTATGGTGGATTGCGGAGTATGTATGGAGATGTAGATGATGGGTCTAGTGTGGTATCATTAGACGCCCCTCTCTGCGACAAACAAATTGGAATTATAACTTTTTTGATCCGATGTGTAGTTTTCGATATATTTCAATGTCTTCAGTTAAAATGAACGTGGTATAAGAGCTTCTAGTCTGTCAGTATGATATGAGACGAATAAGTGTAAATTTCGATTCTGCAGCCAGTTAACGTCTGATATTACTGCAGGTGAACACACCTATCGTTTTCAAGGCACAATTAAAACTGGGGTGGGCAACCATACTCGCATTTTATCTAGCTCGAGATTTCACGATCCACAGCAGAGCTCGATGCGTTATTGTTCGAACCATCATGTAACATTTGGTTTGAGTGCCGCAACTGCAAGCGATCACTAGAGAGAATAGGAACTAGCTCTGGTATCGTCCAGAGATGGCAGTTCCGTACCAAAATCGGCAACGCATATCGATACCACACATGTTAACGAGGCCTCGCTGTAATCCGCGACGACGTATGGGAGGCGCTTCGGAAGAACACGCCTCCCCTATCAGCTCAGCAGCGCCCTCGCACTGGAGGCAGTATAGAGTCGAACGTGGCAGCGCTCTGCCCAGTTTGAGACCTCAGTTAGGGCAGTCAACATCGTCATGTAAAACACTAACAGTAAAAGTTTCTGATGAACTTGTACTTTAACAAAGGTTGAACATTGTCTCTCAAGAGAACAGTTTGTTAATCTGTACATCAAGTGATGTTTTCACTGTTAATGATAGCTGTAAATTATCACGCAAACTTGTGCAAAGAAGTGTGTCAAAATTAGGTAATTCTATTCACTTATGTAATAAAGTGTTCTAGTGTTCTAGTTTTATGAGCCTTCTCTCAGAGCAATCAAAGAGCCCACATTTATGGCCATACGAATGTAGTTTCGTCTGGTCACAACACTAAGCACAAGACTAAGCTCTAACTCTATTTTGTATTCACTGCAGCCTCTATGAAGTTGATGAATGACGTTTATTCCAAAATAAACAAAACGAATATAAGTGAATTAATAGATGATATTGACCAAACTCAAACTCAAGAGAAGCATAAATACATTATCTTACCTTATTAGAGAGAATTACTGGATAAAATCCAACATGCCCTTAAAAAAAAGCTAAAAATCGGATTGAGGTGGCAGAACACAATATGTCCTTCATTAGAAAAATTCACAAAATTTTCTCTATCAGCAGTTTATAAACTAATATGTAAAAATTGTGAAAAGATCCATATAATATCCAAAATGAGCAAACAGACCTAAGAAACAGGAATTTTATCTAATATTTTACAGGTATCCTCGTTCAGAGATGAAATGACCTCCTAAACTAAAAATAACAGAAATTATACTAATTACATTTTATACAATTATGTTTTTACATCTACAATTAATAAAGGAAACAAAGTAATTAAATGTGTCGATTAAATGAGAGCAAACAATACGCATGAGCCGTTATCTTTGACAAAAAAATACATCGCTGGTCTTTTAAAGTAAATTAGCACATAACGTAACGAGGACATGCTGAAAACCAGCTAAAAAAAAGGTAAAATTTACAAAAACATCTACAGAAATTATATACAGGCAAAATAATAAATTATACGTTAGTAATGGGCAACTTAACGCAAAATTATCACAAGTCCAAAAGCACATAGTATTATATTATTACGTACCTTTTGCAGAACCGCTGAAATTGAGCTTGTAGCCCGATACCGTTTCGGCCAGAATAGAAACAAATGAGCAGCCAAACTCCTGTGGTATCTGAATAAATTTGCAATAAGAGTGCTCGTACATTGTGTATAGTTATATAAGCGATTATAGTGAGTTTTTAAGTAAAGCTAACAATCAAAGCCAGAAATGTCCTTCGGAAACCATTACCCGACTCTGAACACAACACAATATTTTATTTGCTTATTGAAGATTATGATGATTTACAAAGCGAGTTAAAAGTGCACATTTAGATTCTCATTCACATATTAGAATAATACTTTGAAAGGTTACCAGACGTTAATCAGCTTGCAAAGAAGGTGGTAACATCCAAGTTTAGTTCGCAACAGGGCCTGCAGCCGTAATAAACTTCTTGATAGAGATAAGTTTCTTCTAACGGTAGTTATTTACTTCCATTTTACTTTGAATTTACGTTCTACGAAATTTCAGCTGTGTTGTCATTTTGAAGTAACTGCATACATGCCACAAAACCGTAATCAAACTGCCAGTTACAAAGCAAGCATTGGTTAGAACCACCAGAACAAAATCATAATAAAAACAGAAAAAAGTGCTCTTAACACTGTTTCACCCTTTGACTGCATATGTTTTGGTTACAGGCATTTTCGTGATAGTCCATCGTTGATCAAACAGAGTAAAATAAATAAAATCAAACACTATGCAAGCACAAGCAAAACAATGTAAGTAAGCAATAGTTGAAAGTGTTATATAAGAAAATGATTTATCACATCATCGGGCTTGAAAACTTTAGCCAAAATAATCGTTATAGTACAAACAATTGCACACAACATTATCATTTACAATCGTCATGTAGCACTGAAGTGTGTGCAGCAACACTTGATGGTAAACAAGTTAAAGACAAAACTATGTGGATAGGTACGCTCTACGTATTCTTTATGCTACCTAAGATATTAAAACAATTGTTAAGAGGGGAAGTAGGGAACAATTATTTTTTTCTTTCCAAACGATGAAAGCGGCAACCGCTGCGATTTTCATCATTCGAAACGCATCACCACAGCTGTGGTTGCCCCTCATCTACCCCTCATCTACTTCTACATCCACATGTATACTCTGTAAATCACTATGACCCCCCTGCGGGTCCGTGGGGTTAGAATAGGCCCGACGTATTTTTGCCTGTCGTAAGAGGCGACTAAAAGGAGTCTCACACGTTTCGGTCTTTATGTAATGGTCCCCTGTAGGGTTTGAAATCGATTTTTCAAAATTTTCCCGAGGAGCGAGCCAATTGGGGAAGGCCGCCTTACATGGTGCACCGTGTTCATCGAGGGACTTTCTCGTCGTCGCGTTGCAGTTCCGCCCATTCTCCATCCCTTGGGCGAGTACAACTTCCTGGGTGCGTTTTCCACCATGCACTATGCAGTGTCGCTTTCTGCGCTGACAATGACCATGGACTTGTTTGCACCTCATATCCAGCACAGTAGCTAGTCAGTTGTGGTGGGGCCGCCATGTACCCTGTTGGTTGTAGCCCCCTGACAACACAGGGATTGCTCTGCTGATGCCTGCGCCGTTAACTCCCCACGTATGCCAAGGAGTAGATGACCATCATGCTGGGGCATCGGGACTCCCGGCAATGGCCATCCTGCTAGGTGGCCTTTGCTGCGGCTGGCTGGCGCCCATGGGGAGGGCCCCTGGTCGGAGTGGGTGGCATCAGGGCGGATGACACGCCATGGTGCGTAGTACGTCATCTCTTGCTGGTGGTCTGCCGGCAGCAGTCTCTAAGCGGGCAATGCTGAGAAATATGACCCCAAGTCGTTCCCCTCCCTGGCCACACCATGGGATGAACGCCAGGCTAAGGATGGCAGCGAAGCTTATTCGCTCTGGTACCTCATATGTACTAGAGTCGATGGGGAATCTATCATCTCCATGAAGTCTCAGTTTTTTGTGGAGCATTTGGAGGACAAGACTGTGGAGGTGGAGAGCTTGTCCAAAATTCGCTCTGGATCAGTTTTGATAAAAACAGTATCATCTGCCCAGTCACAGGCATTACTCGCTTGTGGCAAGTTTGGGGATGTTTCTGTTCCCATCATGCCTCATAAGAGCTTAAATATGATCCAGGGTATTGTATTCCACAGTGAATTTCTTTTGCAGTCTCATGACGAACTACGCGCCTATTTAGAGCAGCGAGGCGTTCATTTCGTACGGCGTGTCCTTCGGGATAACCAGGTTGCCACCGGTACCGTCATCTTGGCCTTCGAGGGTGACACATTGCCCGAGAGGGTCAAGGTGATGGTCTACCGCTGTGACGTCAAGCCATATATCCCTCCCTGAATGCAGTGCTTTTAAAGTGGTGGAAGTTCAGCCATATATATTCCCACTGTACTTCCAGCCCCACCTGTCAAGGTTGTGGACGTCCATCACATCCCAATACTCCATATGCCCCACCTCCCATCTGTGTCAACTGTGGAGAGAATCATTCACCTTGCTCGCCAGACTGCAGGATTTTACAGAAAAAGAGGGAAATAATGGAATTTAAAACCTTGGACCGACTGATCTACACTGAGGCTAAGAGGAATATTTAAAAACAGTTGTCGCCCCATCAGTTCCTCGAATTCCTGTCGCCTCTTAGAACTGGGAGACTACACCTGCCCTGTAAGGCTTCTTTGGTTCCTCTCGCTAGGAAGAGGTCCCTTGGATGAGTCCCTTCCCAGGTTTCTGCTAGTGGGAAAGATGACATCCGCCAGTGGCTGAAGAGCCCAAAAGCAGCTGGTCGTATGGCTTCAAGCTCATCCTCAGTCCCAGAGACTGATTCAGTGAAGTCCTCCCAGCCAGGGAAACCCTAGGAACAGCGCGATAAATAGAAAAAGAAGACCGCCCCCCCAAAAAAATAAGGAACTTGCTGTGGCATCCACATCACCGCTACCTACAAGCTCTGCATCTGAGGATGGGGTGGAGATCCTGGCTTCTGCTGAGGACCTGGATCTCGCCAGACCCTGAGACACAATGGACATAGACTGCTCAGGCAAAAAGTCGGTGGGAACAGGTGACCCTGCGGCGTAAACTGCATCATTGAATGTTCCATGTCTTCCCAGTCTTGAAACGATGTCATCCTCCAGAGGAACTGCGGCGGTTTTTTCCACAGCCTGGCTGAGCTACGGCAACTGTTAAGCTTTACATCTTCTTTCTGCATTGCCCTGCAGGAAACCTGGTTCCTGGCAATGGGGATCCCTGCCCTCTGTGATTATAAGGGATATTACAAGAACTGCAACTATAATCGAGGGTCAGGTGGAGTTTGGGTTTATGTCCTAAACTAATTCTGTAGTGAAACTGTGCCCCTTCAAACCCCTCTTGAAGCGTCAGAATACGGACGACACAGGAAATAACTGTCTGCAATGTATATCTTCCTCCAGATGGTGCAATACCCCTGAAAGTATTAGCTGCACTGATTGATCAATTCCCTAAACCTTTCCTGCTTTTGGGAGATTTTAACGCCCATAACCCCTTGTGGGATGATATTGTGCATACTGGCCAAGGCAGAGATCTCGAAACTTTACTGTCTCAGTTCGACCTCTGCCTCTTAAATACTGGGGCTGCCACACATTTGACTGTGGCTCGAGGTAGTTACTCGGCCATTGATTTATCAATTTGCAGCCCAGGACTTCTCCCATCTATCCACTGGAGAGCACATGACGACCTGTGTGGTAGTGACCACTTCCCATTTTTCTGTCACCGCCCCAGAGTCAGGCCCATGGACGCCTGCCCATATGGGCTTTAAAGAAGGCGGACTGGGAAACTTTCACCTCTGATGTCAATGTTAACTCTCCCCCACATGGTAACATCGATGGGATGGTTGAGCAGGTGACTACCACAATCGTTTCTGCTGCAGAAAATGCGATCCCTCGCTCTGTAGGTTGTCCCCAGCGAAAGACAGTCCCTTGGTGGTCGCCAAAAGTCGCTGAGGCAATGGCAGAGCGTCAGCGAGCTCTAAAGCGACATAAGCGGCACTGTTCTCTAGAGCATCTGATAGCCTTTAAGCGGCTCTGTGCCCATGTACACCAGCTTATAAAACGACGGAAACAGGAGTGTTGGGAGAGGTAAGTGTCGACCATTGGGTGCCATACATCACCTTCCCAAGTCTGGACGAAGATCAGACGTCTTTTTGAGTACCAGACACCAACAGGTGTGCCTGGCGTTACCATCAATGGCGTGCTATGTACCAATGCAAACGCGATTGCTGAGCACTTTGCCGAGCACTATGCTCGAGCCTCTGCATCAGTGAACTACCTCCCAGCTTTTCGCACCCTCAAACGGTGGATGGAAAGGAAAGTCCTCTCGTTTACTACACGCCACAGTGAACCCTATAACGCCCCATTTACAGAGTGGGAGCTCCTCAGCGCACTTGCACATTGCCCCAACATAGCTCCTGGACCGGACTGGATCCACAGTCAGATGATTAAACATCTCTCATCAGACTACAAGCGCCATCTCCTCGTCATCTTCAACCGGATCTGGTGCGATGGTGTCTTTTCATCGCAATGGTGGGAGAGCACCATCGTTCCATGTTCAAACCCAGCGAAAACCCGCTTGATGTGGATAGCTATAGGCCCATCAGCCTCACCAACATTGTAAGCTGCTGGAACGTATGGTGTGCCAGCAGTTAGGTTGGGTCCTGGAGTCACGTGGCCTACTGGCTCCATGTCGAGGCGGCTTCTGGCAGGGGCGCTCTACCACTGATAATGTCGTGTTCCTCGAGTCTGCCATTCGAACAGCCTTTTCCAGACGCCAACACCTTGTTGCCGTCTTTTTTGATCTACACAAAGCATATGACACCAACTGGCAACATCATATCCTTGCCACATTATATGGGTGGGGTCTCCGAGGCCCGCTCCCAATTTTTATCCAGAATTTCCTGTCGCTCCGTACTTTCCGTGTCCAAGTCGTTGCCTCCCATAGTTCTCCCCATATCCAGGGCTCTGTTTTGAGTTTTTAGTGGCCATTAACGGTCTAGCAGCAGCTGTAGGGCCGTCCGTCTTACCCTCTCTGTATTCAGACGACTTCTGTTTTTCGAACTGCTCCACCAGTACTGCTGTTGCTGAGCGACGCCTACAGGGAGGCACCCACAAGGTGCAGTCATGCGCTCTCGCCCATGGCTTCCAGTTTTCGGCCGTTAAGTCGTGTGTTATGCACTTCTGTTGGAGTCGTACCGTTCATCTGGAACCAGAACTTTGCCTTCATGACGATCCACTCACTGTAGTAGAGATATATCGGTTCTTAGGACTGGTTTTCGACGCCCAATTGACTTGGCTATCTCACCTTTGTCAGCTTAAGTGGAAGTGCTGGCAGCACCTCTATGCCCTCCGCTGCCTGAGCAACACCAACTGGGGTGCAGATCGATCTAATCTGCTGCAGCTCTACAAAGCCCTAGTTCAATCCTGCCTTGACTATGGGAGTCTGGTTTCTGGTTCGGTGGCGCCCTCAGCGTTGGGTGTACTCGACTCAGTGCACCACTGTGGCGTTCGCCTAGTGACGGGAGCTTTTAGAACGAGTCCGGTGACCAGTGTCCTGGTGGAGGCCGGAGTCCCTCCATTGCAGATCCGACGTGCACAACTACTCGCCAATTACGTTGTATACATTCATAGTTCTCCTGAGCATCCGAATTACCGTCTCCTTTTTCCACCCGCGGCAGTTCATCTCCCGCATTGGTGGCCCAGGTCAGGGCTAACGTGTGCTATTCACGAGCGATCCCTTCTGTCAGAGCTGGAGTCCTTCCTTTTACCACCACCCATGCAGGCCCATCTGCATACACCTCCATGGTGTACACCTAGGCTGCAGATTTTTCTGGGCTTTTCACATGACCCTGAGGACTCAGTTACTCCTGCCGCTCTCTGCTCTCACTTCCTCTCGATTCTTGACGTCTTCCAAGGCTCTGAAGTGGTTTACACCGACGGCTCTATGGCTGATGGTCATGTTGGCTTCGCCTACGTCCACAGAGGTCATTTTGAACAGTATTACTTGCCCGATGGTTGCAGTGTATTCACTTCAGAGCTGGTGGCCAGCTCTTGTGCACTTCAGTATATCCGTTCAAGCCCTGGGGAATCGTTTCTTCTGTGTACTGATTCCTTGAGCAGCCTACAAGCTATCGACCAGTGCTACCCTCGCGATCCTTGGTACCGTCCCTCCAGGAGTCCATCTATGCCCTGGACTGGCCCCGTCATTCAGTGGTGTTTGTGTGGACCCCAGGACACGTCGGCATCCCAGGAAACGAACTTGCCGACACGCTGGACAAACAAGCTACGCGGAAACCGCTTCTGGAGATGGGCATCTCTGAACCTGACCTGCATTCTGACTTGCGCCGTAGGGTTTTTCGGCTTTGGGAGACGGAATGACATAACAGTACACACAAAAAACTGCGTGTCATTAAGGAGACTACGAGTGTGTGGAAGTTTTCCTTGCGGGCCTCTCGCAGGTAACCAGTTGTCCTGTACCGGCTCCGCATTGGCCCCGCTTGGGCGACTCACGGTTACCTCCTGGGCCGTGAAGACCCGCCTGAGTGTCGGCGCGGCGCCCGGTTGACAGTGGCCCATATTCTGGTGCACTGTCCCACTGTGACTGCCCAGTGACGAAATCTTGGGTTACCGGACTCGTTGCCGCTAATTTTACCTGACAACGCCTCATCGGCTGATTTAGTTTTACGTTTTATTCGTCAGGGTGGGTTTCATCATTTTATCTAAGTTTTAGATGTCCTTTGTCCCTCTGTGTCTTCCATCCTAGTGCTTCTAGGCTGGAGGTTTTCATGTGTTGCAGAGTAGCTGGCTTCTCCTTTTTTTATTCTCATGGCCAGCCAACCATGGTAATCTGCTTTGTTGTTTTAATCTTTTCATTCCGTTTCTTGCATTTCTGTGGTTTTATTGTCCCATTTTTGTTCATTTACATGTTTGTTGCCCGTCATCGTTCTTGTGATTTTTCCCTTTGTTCCGTTTTCAGTTGTCAGTCTCGTTTGTTTTATTCTCACACTTGTGGAATTTTTTAATTCGGAACAAGGGACTGATGACCTCACAGTTTGGTCCCTTTCCCCCTCTTTTAATCAAACCAACCAACCAAATCACTGTTAAGTGCATAGTAGTGGACAAGTCTCTCTGTTAAGATTATTAGGTTTTCTTCTCATACCGTTCACATGTGGGGTTTCGTACCAAGTGATTTGTATTTCTCTTTATTCTCTGTACAAGTGGAAGTTGATTTAAACCAGCTTTCTGTTGTGAATATAAGCTATTTACTCCTTGTGAGGGAATATCTGTGATTAGGAAATAGGACTACTGGTAATTGAGTAGCTGTTGTGGTGCGAAAATAGTTGTAATTTTTTGCTCTTATGTTCTGAAAAATTAATTACTCTAGAAGCAACTGAATTGAAATTTATTTACATGTATTATACTTATATGTCTAGTGAGTAAGAAGTGAGAAAATTCAATTTGTCTGAGAGAAATGTTATTTTGTCTGGCTTGACTGCTCGCTGCTTGTGTTGTTTCGTGAAGTGGCTTACGTTACTGGGGTTATACATAGGTGTTTCCCATCGCCAGAGTGAGTTTGTTAAGCATTCGTGAGATATTTGGACCTCGTGGGTAAATTTTCACTGATTTATGTAGCGAAGTTGGCACGCATGCCTCGAGTGAAATTATGCTCCATGTGTTGCTGCTAATTCTTTGTCCTGCGAAATCAATAGCTAAGAGGCTTCGTACAGAATACGCAGTCAGTCATTTAATCCGAAGAGTAGTTCAGTCAACTCATTCATTCTTAAATTTGGTTCAAATTATTAACATTTTTATATCATATACAGAATTTGATTCATGTGGTGTTTTCCATATATGGTCTATTTGCCACATGTCTTTGTGCGGTTATGAGGTCATGTGTTACTCTGTTCACTTGAATTTTGAATTAATTATATAAAGTTGAATTCAAATATTTTCTTCCATTTAAAGTACTTTCTATTTGATACAGTGCATTAGCGTCTTTAACTCTGCCACCATTACATGACCACCTGTTGCGAAACGCATTTATTTCCAATAACTGATAATTGTATTAATCTTTGGGCAAGAAATATCACAGATAGCACCTCCTATTCCAAACATTACCCATTCTCGTTCTATTGCATGCATTTTACAGCAGATAAGATAGGTCAGCTCTGCTGCATAGTTAAACGATGATGGCGTCCTATTGGCTGAAACATTCCAGAGGTAAAATAGTCCTCCGTTCGGATCTCCGGTGAGGACTATCCAGAAGGACGTCATCATCAAGGAAAAAAAGGTGGCATTCTACGGATCAGTGCGTGGAATGTTAGATCCCTTTATCGGATAGGAAGGTTAAAAAATTTGAAGAGGGAAATGGATGGTTGAAGTTAGATATAAGTGAGGAGTAATGAAGTAATGGATAGTTGAAATTAGATATAAGTGAGGATTAGTGAAGTTCGATGACAGGATGAACAGGACTTCTGGTCAGGCGGGCACAGGGCTATAAATGCAAAATCAAGTAGAGGTAATGCAGGAGTAGGTTTAATAAGAAAAGAAAAAATGGGAATGCGAGTAGGCTACTGTGAGCAGCACAGTGAGCGCATAATCGCAGCCAAGACAGACAGAAGGCAAACACCCACCTCAGTAGCACAAGTTTATATGCCGAATAGCTCCACAGATGAAGAGATTGAAAGAATGTGTGATGAGATAAAAGAAATTACTCAGATAGCTAATGGAGAGGAAAATATAAATGTGATGGATGACTGGACTTCGGTATTAGTAGAAAGAAGAGAAGGAAAAATGTTTGGAGAACATGGACTGAAGAAAAGAAGCAAAAGACGATGCCATCTGGTAGAAATCTACACGGAGGATAGTTAATCTTTGATAACTCTTGGTTTAATCATCACGGAAGAAGGTTGTGTGTACGGAAGAGACCTGGAGACACTGGTGGGTTTCAGGTGGTTGTATGAAGGTAAAACATAGGTTTCGGAACAAGATTTTAAACTGTAAGGCATTTCCGGGGACAGATGTGGACTCTGACCATAACTTATTAGTTGTGAACTGTAAATCAAAACTGAAGCATTTGAAAAAAACGTAGGAAATTAGGTAAATTGTACCTGGATAAGGTAAAAGAACAGAGCTTGATGAGAATTTCAGATGGAGCGTCGACTGAAACAGGGGAAAGCGATACAGTAGAAGGTGAATGGGTAGCTTTGAGAGATCAAATAGTGAAGGCAGCAGAAGATCAAATAGATGAAAAAACATTGAATTTAATTGATGAAAGGAAAAAATTTAAAAATGCAGCAAATAAAGCAAACAAATGGGCATACAAACGACTAAAAAACGAGACTGATAGGAAGTGCAAAACGGCTAAACAGGAATCGCTAGACGACAAACGTAAGTCTATACAAGCATGTATAGCTAGGAGAAAGATAGATTCACCTTACAGGACAATAAAAGTGGCCTTTGGAGAAAAGAGGAGCAGCTGTATGAATATCAAGAACTCAGGCAGAAAACCAATACTAAGCAAAGAAGGGAAAGTTCAAAGGTGGAAAGAATACATAAGGGGCTAATTAAATGTAATGAACTTCAAGGCAATTTAATGGAAAGAAAAGAGGACGTAGATCAAGATAAGGTGGGAGATATGGTACTGCGAGAAGAATTTGACAGAGCGCTACGCCGAAACAAGGCCCCTGGAGTACATGACATTCCATCAGAACCGTTGACACCTCTGGGAGAGTCATCCATAACGAAAGTACTCCATCTGGTGTCCAAGATGTATGTGACAGAAGAAATACCCTCAGACTTCAAGAAGAATGTAGTAACTCTAATTACAAGGAAAATGGTGCTGGCAGATGTGAATATTACCAAACTATCAGTTTAATAAGTTGTAAAATACTGGCACGAATAATTTACATAAGAGTGGAAAAACTAGTAGAAGCCGACCTCGGGGGAAGATCAGTTCGGATTCCAGAGAAATGTTGAGAAACGTGAGGCAATGCTGAGCCTACGACTTGTCGTAGAAGATAGGTAAGGAAAGGCAATCCTACGTTTTAGCATTTGTAGATTTAGAGAAAGCTTTACACAGTGTTGAATGGAATGCTCTCTTCAAATTTCTGAAGGTAGCAATGGTAAAGTACGGGGAGCGTTATGCTGTTTACAGCTTGTAGAGAAACCAGACGACAGTTACGAGTAGAGGGGTATGAAAGGGAAGCAGTGGTTGAAAAGAGAGTGAGACAGTGTTCTAGCCTGTTCCCAAAATTATTCACTCTGTGCACTGGGAAAGCCGTGCAGGAAAGAAAGGAGAAACTTGGAAAGGGAATTAAAGTTCTGGGAGAAAAAACATAAACTTTGTGGTTTGCGATTACATTGTATTTGTGTCAGAGGCTACAAAGCACTGGGAAATGCAGTTGAACAGAACGAACAGTGTCTTGGAAGGAGAACATAAAGTAAACATTGACAAAAACAAAACAATGGTAGTGGAATGTAGTCGAATTCATTCAGGCGATGCTGAGGGAATTAGATTAGAAAACGATACACTAAAAACATTGGAACAGTTTTGGGCAGTATAGTGACTTAAGATGGCCTGAGCAGAGAGGATATGAAAGGTAGAATGGCAATGGCAAGAAAAGCATTTGTGAAGAAGAGATAGTTGTTAACAACGAATATAAATTAAATGTTAGGAAGTGCTTTCGGAATGCTTCTGTCTGTAGCGTAGCCATATACGTAAGTGAAACATAGACGATAAACGGTTTAAACCAGAAGCTTTCGAAATGTATGTTAGAGAAGGATGCTGAAGATTAGATGGATAGATTATATAGCTAATGAGGAGGTACTGAATAGAATATTGGAGAAAAATTTGTAGAATAACTTGACTAAAAGAAGGGCTCTGTTGATAGGACACATTCTGAGACATCAATGTTGTTGGTACTGGTGAGAAGTTTGGTATGTAAAAATCATAGAAGGAGACTAAGAGGTGAGTGAATACAGCAAGCAGACTCAGAAGGATGTAGGTCGCAATGGTTATGAGATGAAGAGGCTCGCACAGGGTAGGGTAATGTGGAGAGCTGCACCAAACCTGTCCTCAGACTGAAGACCATAACAGTAACAAGGTATGTCATGACTCTGTTCGTACTTTTAGAGACGCTGTAAGTGCAGGAGTGTTTACGTTCAGTGTTTCATGTTTGATTGCTATAGCTACAAAAGCTGGGTAACATCCCCACTGCATAACTCAGTACATGTCGGACTGCTGACGCATATTCACTATTACTGTAATGTTAGAGACGAATTTCAGGGTCACTCGTGTTCAGTTTGTCGATGCTGTGTCTACAGTTTTCACGTTACGTCATTAACATAGGTGTGTTTCGTTCAATTAACTTTAATTGGTCATGTTACACTCAGAATGCACTTATTAATTAATTACTTGGGTCACTAATTGATGTACTACAAGGCATAGTTTATTCAAATCAGGCCATGTAGCGTTTTACTTATATTATAGCTGGAATCACAAACGTTGGCGGTCGAATTTAGGCTCGTTCTGCACACGCATTCTCCGACACCCAATGAGCGTTCTGTAGTGAATGCCAGAGTACTTCACTCAAATATTTTTATCTGTTCAGATAACTGTATAAATATCAAGAGCTCAGATGGGAAACCAGTTCTAAGCAAAGAATGGAAAGCTGAAAGGTGGAAGGAGTATATAGACGGTCTATACAAGAGTGACGAACTTGAAGGCAATGTTATAGAAATGGAAGTGGACAAAGGCGAAAATGAGATAGGAGAGATGATACTGCGAGACGAATTTGACAGAGCTCTGGAAGATCTAAGTGGAAACAAGGCCCCGGGAAGAGAGGACATTCCATTACAACTACTGATAGCTTTCGGAGAGCCAGCCATGACAAAATTCTACCATCTGGTCTGCAAGATGTATGAGGAAGGCGAAATACCCTCACACTTCAAGAAGAATGTAATAATTGCAATTCTAAAGAAAGCAGTTGCTGACAGGTGTGAAACTCACCGAACTATCAATTTAATAAGTCACGGTTGCAAAATACTAACACGAATTGTTTATAGAAGAATGGAGAAACTCGTAGAAGCCGACCGTCGGGGAAGATCAGTTTGGATTTCGAAGAAATGTAGGAACACGTGAGGCAATACTGACTCCACTTCTCATAGAAGACAGGTTAAGGAAACGCAAACCTATGTTTATAACATTTGTAGACTTGGAGAAAGATTTTGATAGTGTTGGCTGGAATACCGTGTTTCAAATTCTGAAGGTAGGAGGAGGAAAATGCAGGTTGCAAAAGGCTGCACAGAAACCAGACGGCAGTAATAAGAGTCGAAGAGCATGAACGGGAAGGAGTGATTGAAAAGAGAGTGAGACAAGGTTGTAGCCTATCCCCCACGTTAGTCAATCGGTACATTGAACAAGCAGAGAATGCCATGCCCAATGCGGGCATTAAACGTGACGGTAGCGAGTTATTTAGTACATTTTTTCCCATTTATTGCGATTTGTCATGCCGGACAGTGATGGTAAGCGACCAGTTCTATACAAACAAGCGAGAGACATAATTTTCAGGATACACGCTTACATCAAGCGCAAAGCACATGTATGCGTTTACCGCAGCTGCCGCTTCGAACCGGCAGTAATGCATTTCCATCAGTTAGTTACTCGACCTGCGTAGACAGCCATCGTTCATGGATCGGGCTATAGTATACCAAATTTCAAAACCAGCAAACCAGTTACAAGCTGAAGTTTGTCTGAGGAACAAAGACGTTCTACGGAATATAAAATCTAAATTCTTCTGCAATAGCTGTTAATTGTCTAGAAACATTGGCTCTGACAGTAGGAAGTGTTCAGAAATTACGGAGTCTACAAAGAACAATGGAGAGACAGCAGAACTACATCTATACTCTGCAAATCACCATGAAGTATGTGGCAGAGTGCACTTCACATTATACGATGTATCAGCGTTTACTCCCGTTCCATTCGCGCATGGAGTACAGTAAGAATAACTTCTGAAATGGCTCTGAGTTCGCTGCAATTAATCTAATTTTGTCTCCGTTGTCCCTGCGGGAGCGATATGTAGGGAGATGTAGTATACGGTGTCAAGATTAAAATATAATAATATGAAATGTAAAAACTAGGTAAGTAATTGAAATATTTATTGTTAGTATGTTTCTTCCTGTATGGTAACTCAAAATATTTTCTTACACGCCTAATACACCTTGATATGCGCCCAATTAGTGGCGCGATAGATATCTAATCTCTACTCCACTTCTCTCCAAGGGGTTTTACGCAATTATAGGGTTGGATTACTTCACACTTACGATGTTGTATTTTGTCTGTACTTTGTGAACTGTTCATATTTTTTTGGACCCATTGTGATATTATGAGAGCTTTGAATGATATATTTGGTATGAGATCATGATTTTTAAAGTACGTTAGAGGTAGATGACACTATTGAAATGAGCAGAGAATTTTCTTTAGGTTTTGAAATTATTGCAGAAAGCTACGACGTTTTTGAGATTTGACTGAGGCGTTTTGATGTTATTATTACAACGACGATGTGTATTATGCTGTTGAGGAATGTTTATTATGATATGTATTTGTTATGATAAATTGTTGAAGACGAGTTGATGAATATGTATATGTGTAGTAAGGTAAGGAATAAGGAGTAGTGGTTAGGGACTCTGACTTGTGAAAAAGGATGTTGGAAACCAAGAATCGTACTTTAAGAGTTATGAAATGTGTGTAAATGCGCGAATGTATCACAATGCCGAGGAAAACTTTTTGGACACTGTTATATTTATAGGATTTTGTTTCTACACATTTGCAACGTAAATTCTTGACCTGTGAAATATTTTTATATGAGACTGTCACTGTAGCGGAAATGGCTGTCGTAAATATTTCCGTAAGAAAGTTAAGTGACCACCTGCACGTAATGCGTCGTGGGCACCCAGCTGTGTCAGACGCCTGAAAAAAAAAGCCATTAGTGAAAGCTTTTGCAGAGGCACAGGTAGAAAAAAAAAGGGGGGCCCTTATCCTCGCTATTGACATTCCTTTATAGAAAGCACCGTAAATACGACACGCTCATTACTTGGAAACATTCTTACATCTGCACACCTGATTATAACAAGTATCTTTCTACGAGAGTTGAGAGATTTTTTTTACTACCTTATGAAATGCCATATGGCTAATGAATGATGTTTCATGCCTTCCTTTGTACATAGTTGCTTATTTCATTTAATATCTAGTTTGTAGCTGCCCTGCAGCATTGGTTAAAATAAAATTTTATAGATGTACTATTATAAATATTTTATGCGTACAGACCCAGTAAAGAATAACTTCGATGTACTTAAAAAAAAAACGAAGGAGCACAAAAAGACATTTCCCTTCACAGGACTTGCATACATAACTTTCTTTTCAAGTACTTGGTAATTTCTTTTTTAGAATAATTTGTGGTGCACCACTTTAATTACATAGATATTAAGATGTGAATAGACATTTCCCTTATCTGCATTGTTGTCTTTACTGTAATATTTTTTTGCTTGAGCTATGTCACGTTTAGATATAAGTTGCTGCTGCTGTTTGCCAGGCATAGTGCTACTAAATTTCACTTTGTATTGCTAGTTTTACTACTGATTTATTTTTCTTGTTACTGCACATTGGCTCATATTAGTTGTAATTTTGCATTTTATCTGTTAATTTAGATTTACTGCTGCTGCCAATTTGCATTTTTTTGTCATTGCTGTTTGTGTTAATTGTTTTGTGCTGCTGCATTGCCTCGTCCCTTAGTTTAGCATCTGAGCTCAGTAGATAAACAATGTATTTACCTTAATAGTGTTGAAAAAGCATAATATACATAGCAGTTCATAATATCCATTCTGTACTCAAAAATCCGCCATCTCATTTCCCACATCCACCACTGCTGGCGGCTCACCTCCAACTGCGCAACGCTACGCGCTGTTCACATCCAGCTGCCGCTGCCCAACACTACAATGGCAGACAACAATGCAAACTAGCCACAGACTGCACACAGCACAGCCAGTGATTTTCATATAGAGCGCTATGTAACGTTGCCAATAAGAAAACATAAACAGCCTACTTACATAAAGAAAACATAAACAGCCTACTTACATAAAGAAAACATAAACAGCCTACTTACAAGCTGTACGAATGTGATGGCACAGATCTGGTAGATGGCGAACAAGTGTCTAGTACACTTGATTCTTAATAAACACGACAGAAGAATGGCGCCAGCGATCTGGGAACTCATGACCAGAGACGTCCTTTACAATGTTCGAAAAATGGCATGGTGCGCCATCTTGTTGAAACATAACGTCATGAAGAGGGTGTGGCACAGAATATAGCCTCAACACGTTTACGTACGTTGTTGCGTTAACTGTAGGCTCCACAGAGTAAACTGGATCTATAACCTGTCCTTACACAATTCACACCTCACATTCACTTTCTCAGAGTAACGTTCTCGCTCTTGGGCGGGAGGGAGGAGAGGAGGTTGGGTCACTTCCCATCAAACAGACAGACGAGATCGAGAAACGCCTGTTTTTCATACATTTTTGCCAGAGTTGTCTCTTCGAATGCCTTGCATCGAGGCCTGTCCTCAGGTTTGATTTTGTGACGAAACGAAGAAACTGTAGTTTGGAACCCTGTAGACGCAACTGTCGAATGAGGTAACTGTAACTGCCTAATTGATGTCGGATTGACTTACAAGGGCTGCGCTGAAAGGATGTACTGATTAATTCAAGAGTAGCCCCTGAAGTTGGGTGCCTGGCGTGGTGGCCCAACATCGAAAGTAACTCTCAGTTTCCTGAAGCCACTTGTCCAATTTTTTGGTAATTATATTTCTCCTGACTATGAAGACTCCTGTACCAAAGTTAAGTAAAATATATCATTTTTTATCAATGACTTCTAATTATTTGAGTCGTAGACCCAGACCATGCAGCTAGCTCCTTATCGATTTCACTGAGAAACCTGCTGTATATGCAAAGAAGAGATTTGTATGTTTCTATTTACCATTGGCCATCAGTCATTCACACTGGCGACGATTCGTTCGTCGTCATCATAACAGAAACTTCGTGAGTTGTCGCAGTCCATACTCATGCCGAAAACGACGTAGTACCATTGTAACAGACTTTAGCTTCGCGAGAGGAAGCACACAGATCACCTTCTGCTATGGAGTCCTCATGACAGACGCACGTTTACGTGAACAAAGCAGTTTTGCGCATGCGCACGCAATACCAACTGCCGGAGGCAAACGTAGACAACATTTACAGTTATCATATTTGTAATAGCATCCCGCCAATAAATATCTCAATTAAATCACAAGTTACTACATTTTGTATTATTATATGTTTAGGCCGGACACCCTGTATATTCTTAGATCCCTCACTTCATACCGTTTGTTGAAATTCCTTAAGTAGGCTTTCGCGGAGCAGTCAGCATCAGTCGTCAATGTTATATAAAGCACAAATGTGCATTGCAAGTGATGCTATAGTATGAAATACTATTTTTGTGGTAGTCTTTGTTCAAAAATACATAATATTATCTGACACATACACAGGTTTAGCTACAATCAGCAACAAAAAATCGCATTTAAATTTAGCATAAAGTGTTAAAATCTAAAGTTTCGAAACCAACGTGTCTGACGTATATGATGTCACTGATTCAGAAAGGAAACGCCAGAAATCATCTTATATCGTAAAGAAACGTGCCAACTGTAAATAATTTGCACTTAGCTGGTTCCGTGATAGGATCTAGCTCAGTGTGCCAAAGATGAACACCGTAGTACCAATTAAGCCCACCAATAATATAACGAAAACCATGCAACACAACAGAGATTGTCTTCACCATGAGACAGCTAACGATGTGATCTTGGGCATCATCCTCAGGAGCAAGATTAAGAAAGAAGTCATTCGAAGAACACAAATAATACACATACTTGAGTGAGTTACTAGAATGAAGCAGCAATCAGCTGGCCATTTACAGAGGTAAGATCCCAACACATGAATCAGTATTTCATTGGAGAGCCTGTGAACGTAAAAGAATTACTGGAAAACCCCAGAAAATGCGGCACAACGGCATCAAGAAGGCCCTTGGAACACGATGGTACCTGATGGCAGAGAAACGAGTGAAGTGGAAGAATATGGGTCCAGTTTTCTGTTGAATGTATTCATATTTGACTTCAGTAATTTTCTGTCACATAGAATTTCGTCACAATTCAACTTCATTATGAACTAGGAAAGTAGTAAAATTCATGTAATTAGAGTATAATTTTTCAGTATGAACAAAGTTTCATTGGACTGCATAAATGAAAGCACGTTTTTATTACTTAGAAATTATGTGTCCACCCATTGTCTTACATGTCGTTTCTCTCTTCTCCTTGCAGCAACTAATAAAGTTTTCTTGTCAGATGAATTGCCTGTTGTTCACCTTGGTGAAGCGACCAACAGTAGTTCCCAATCGTATGTTTATTCTGGCTGTCTTTCCATTAATTAGTGTATTGATAAAAGTACTCACCTTGTTGCTCCCATCACTGAAATTTTCAGGGAGAACTTTGAGTGACTGTTCAAAAAGTGTATCTTGAGGTTCATCAAACAACTTAACTTCCTGAACTTTTCCAGCGTGTTTGCTGTCTCACTCACAGTCAGTTTTGATTCGAGACTAGAGATGAACACCGTTTTTCGAATTTATGTCCAACAAACACTCTTTCTTTCAATTTCGCTTCTGCCAGATGAAGACACTACTCTCAGAGACCACCTTAATGCCTAGATATTGCAATATATCTTCTTTCTGGTTTTTAAGGTTCTTGAGAAAAAAAAGAGGCACTGTACTTATCATAGCAGTTAGGATACATACAATGTGCTAATTGTAAGTTTGCTAATTTACCTGATGGGGCTGCAGGGAATGGAATATCAAGCCTGGCCCCGGCATGGATCACAGCAGGGCGTCAGAGCCATGCCTGAAACAGCCCTACCTATCTCCCGCAGTGCTGGCACGTTAACTAGTGCTTGTTTCCGTGAAACCATGCACGGCGATAAAGATCAGTTAAATGTTGTTCGTAATCAGTATTCAATATGTCTTATGTATTGACATATTCAATAAATAACTTCAACAGTTGTATTGTACAATAAAAACGCTCAGAACAGTGAGTTACAAAACAAAACACAGCAAAAATAATGGCAACCTCTCACAGTACTATCAGATAGATAACATTGGCTGTGACTACAAACAAATGACTACCAACCGACATATCTTGTGTGTCTATCTGTCCAGGTCTATGGAGACGATTGGCCAACTTACAGTTAACACACTGTACTACCTACTCAACCATTGCCACCAGAAGAACAACTTTATATTATTACTAATTGAATATTATGTGAAATATGCATTTTTAAATACTGAGAGCTAATTGTACAAAACTGTGCAATATCTTTAGGAGTCAGCACACTAAAAATCATAAAAACGAGCCACATGCATCAAAAAAGTGTTTTCATCATTGACTGTTGTGATAACTAAACAGTAATCAGTTTCACATCCTATAATATGACTGATCCCATCGAATTTGGAGGAGAGCTTAAATTTTAACTGTGGTCAATTTTTGTGCTGTTAAGTCCTTCTCTTAACCATAACTGATCTAAACTTATAATCAGACTGCTGACTCACCAGTTGGCCCTGGAAGTGATCGTCACTTACCGAATAGAAGGTGTCGAAGTCCTGTGC
Source organism: Schistocerca cancellata (assembly GCF_023864275.1). Lineage (NCBI taxonomy): Eukaryota > Metazoa > Arthropoda > Insecta > Orthoptera > Acrididae > Schistocerca > Schistocerca cancellata. The sequence continues at coordinate 268,245,471 of NC_064627.1, forward strand.
GCTAAGCAGTAGTTCTACCGTGGCCCTCGCCAGCTCAATATCGCCTTGCCGGTGTATGGAGAAGGCCTGCCCGCGACCCGCGAGGAAGCCTCGAGAATGCATGGCAGCCAACCGCTGCGCCAGCGCCGGCTCCTAAACTGGCACAGAAACGATCTGAAACGCCAGCGCTACCAGCGGCACTCTATGAAAGCGCATCACTGCAGGGAAGGGCGGGATGGCTTAGTACCTGGAACCTGTCTGCGTTCTCCTCCAGGCTGAAGGGTACCGTCAGATTGTCGCCCAGGTCGGACTGGTCCACGTGCAGCAGGAGATCCAGAACCTTCGTCTGCTTTGACAGGAACTCCCTGTCCGCTGGAAAATGACGGAGATCGATATTAATTTCTGTGCAGCCAGAGAAGGTCTACAGTTTGGCGCTGAGTTTGGTAACTGACCCTAACTGTAGACAAATGTGCTGCGTTTTCTTCTTCTGGAATCCACTCTGTCCCACAATTACATTGAGGTGACAAACGTCATGGGAAATTTAATATCGTGTCGGACCTCCTTTTGTTCAGCGTGTTGCACCAGCTCAGTGTGCATGGACTCAACAAGTTGAAAGTCCCCTGGAGAAACACTGATCCATGCCACTCATAATTTCGAAATTGTTGCTAGTGCAGGATTTTGTGCACAAGATGACCTCTCGATTATGTCGTATAAATGTTCGATGAGATTCATGTTGGGCGATCTGGGTGGCCAAACCATTCGCTCGAACAGTCCAGAATGTTCTCCAACCCATTCGAAAACAACTGTGGCCTGATGACATGGCGCGTTGTCATCCATAAAAGTACTACAGTTGTTTGGGAACATGAAGTCCTTTAATGGCTGCCAATGGTCTCCTAGCGGCCAAACAGAATGATTTCGAGTCCGATTCAGTTGGACCAGAGGATCCAGTTCATTCCACGTAAATACAGCGCACGCCATTGTGGAGTCACCACCAGCTTGCACAGTGTCTTGTTGACAACATGGGACCATGGCTTCATGGGGTATGCATCATTTACGATCAGCTCTTATCACCCGAAATCGGGAATCATCTGACGATTTTTCAATCGTCTAGGGTCCAGCTGATATGGTCACGAGAACAGGAGAGCCGCTGCAGGCGATGTCCTGCGGTTGAAAAGGCACTCACGTCGGTCGTCTGCTACCATAGCCCATTAACGCCAAATTGGCCCTTACTGTCCGAAAAGATACGTTCGTCATACGTCCAACATTGATTTCCGCTGTTATTTCACGCAATCTTGCTTGTCTGTTAGTACTGACAATTCTACAAAAACGCCGCTGCTCGCGGTCGTTAAGTGAAGGCCGGCGGTCACTGCATTGACCGTGGTGAGAAGTAATGCCTAAAATTTGGTATTCTCGGCACACTCTTGACACTGTGGATCTCGCAGTATTGAATTTCCTGCCGATATACGAAATGGAGTGTGCCATGCGTCTAGCTCCAGATACCATTTCGCATTCAAGACCCCTTAATTCTTGACATGCGGCCATAATTACGTCGGAAACCTTATCGCATGAATCACTTGCATTCAAATGACTGCTCCACCAATGCACTTCCCTTACGCGATGCTACCGCAATCTTTATATTTGCGTATTGCCATGAACTAAAGAAACATGTTTTTGGAAGGAAAGAAAAAGACATATAGCCAAAATTTGTATTGTGATGTAGCACTTAAACTGCATATTTTTGTACTACACATGGATAATTACTTAATACAGATTGTTTACATTTATCAAAACAAAACTAAAGAGTGTGTTATAACACATATACAGGGTGGTCCATTGATAGTGACCAGGCCAAATATCTCACGAAATAAGCATCAAACGAAAAAACTACAAAGAACGAAACTCGTCTAGCTTGAAGGGAGAAACCAGATGGCGCTATGGTTGGCCCGCTAGACGGCACTGCCATAGGTCAAACGGATATCAACTGAGTTTTTTTTAAAATAGGAACCCCCATTTTTATTACATATTCGTGTAGTACGTAAATAAATATGAATGTTTTACTTGGACCACTTTTTTCGCTTTGTGATAGATGGCGCTGTAATAGTCCCAAACGTACAAGTACGTGGTATCACGTAACATTCCGTCAGTGCGGACGGTATTTGTTTCGCGATATATTACCCGTGTTAAAATTGACCGTTTACCAATTGCGTAAAAGGTCGATATCGTGTTGATGTATGGCTATTGTGATCAAAATGCCGAACGTGCGTGTGCTATGTATGCTGCTCGGTATCCTGGACATCATCCAAGTGTCCGGACCGTTCGCCAGATATACATTATTTAAGGAAACGGGAAGTGTTCAGCCACATGTGAAACATCAACCACGAACTGCAACAAATGATGATACCCAAGTATGTGTTTTAGCTGCTGTCGTGGCTAATCCGCACATCAGTAGCAGACAAATTGCGCGAGAATCGGAAATCTCAAAAACGTCGGTGTTGAGAATGCTACATCAACATCGATTGCACCCGTACCATATTTCTATGCACCAGGAATTGCATGGCGACGTCTTTGAACGTCGTGTATAGTTCTGCCACTGGGCACAAGAGAAATTACGGAACGATGACAGATTTTTTGCACACGTTCTGTTTAGCGACGAAGCGTCATTCACCAACAGCGGTAACGTAAATCGGCATAATATGCACTATTGGGCAACGGAAAATCCACGATGGCTGTGACAAGTGGACCATCAACGATCTTGGCGGGTTAATGTATGGTGCGGCGTTATGGGAGGAAGAATAATTCGCCCCTATTTTATCGATGACAATCTAAATGGTGCAATGTACGCTGATTTCCTACGCAATGTTCTACCGATGTTACTAAAAGATGTTTCACTGCATGAAAGAATGGCGATGTACTTCCAACATGATGGATGTCCGGCACATAGCTCACATGCCGTTGAAGCGGTATTGAATAGTACAAATCATGACAAGTGGATTGGTAGTCGAAGCACCATACCATGGCCCGCACGTTCACCGGATCTGACGTCCCCGGATTTCTTTCAGTGAGGAAAGCTGATGGATATTTGCTATCGTGATCCACCGACAACGCCTGACAACATGCGTCAGCGCATTGTCAATGCATGTGCGAACATTACGGAAGGCGAACTACTCGCTGTTGATAGGAATGTCGTTACACGTATTACCAAATGCATTGAGGTTGACGGACATCATTTTGAGCATTTATTGCATTAATGTGGCATTTACAGGTAATCACGCTGTAACACGTATCCCACTAGAACAACCGAAATAAAATATTCAAACGTACCTACGTTCTGTATTTTAATTTAAAAGACGTACCTGTTACCAACTGTTCGTCTAAAATTGTAAGCCATATGTTTCTGACTACTACAGCGCCATCAGTCACAAAGCGAAAAAAGTGGTCCAACTAAAACATTCATATTTCTTTACGTACTACACGAATATATAATAAAAATGGGGGTTCCTACTTTAAAAAACGCAGTTGATATCCGTTTGACCTATGGCAGCGCCATCTAGTTGGCCAACCATAGTGCCATCTGGTTTCCCCCTTAAAGTTAGACAAGTTTCGTTCTTTGTAGTTTTTTCGTTTGACGCTTATTTCGTGAGACATTTGGCCTGGTCACGACCAATGGACCACCCTGTATGCATATATATTACTGGAAGATATTAGTACCCCTTTTAGAGGTTTCCAATTCGCAAAATATTTATTGTTGCAACAATGCATTTGGAGTACATGAAATAGTTCAGTAGCACAAACGGTTCTGATGTACCAAGTACTGATCCATGCAAAAACACCCATATAAGATGTGGGATAGTCTCCATGGATTGCAATGCTACATCCAAGTCTGGTATCCAGTCGATCATACAGATGGCGAATACTGTCCTGGAATACTTTATGCCATGCCTGCTAGAAGCGTGCACGTAGTTCTTTAAGAATTGTTGGTTGACAAGTCACTTCTTGTCCCATCACACCCCACACGTGCTTGACTGGAGACAAGTCCGGAGATCGTGCTGCACGTCTTGCAGAGCACGTTGAGTTTCACGGGCAGTGTGTGGGCGAGCACTATTTTGTTGGAACAACACATCATCTTCCTGTTGGAAGAATGGCAAAAGAAAGTGTCTAACAACATTCTGCACGTACCGAATTCTGGTTAGCGTCCACTCTAGAAACACTAAAGGTGAACGAGAGTTATAGCTTATCGCACCACACGCCGTAAGGCCTGGGATGGGGCCAGTGTGACTTGGGCGAATGCACTCTACGAGACAGGGTTCACCAGGTCTGTGTTGTATACGTAAACGACCATCACTTGCGTGCTTTCAACGCTGAAGACCACAGCGCGCCACATCTTCCGAGTGATCCTCTGATGGCACCAGTCGAACTGTGCACAGCGATGCTGTGGCGTGAGTAGAAAACGGCCAGAAGTGTGCATGCCGGTAGTCCCACTGCTAATAACCGGTGTGCAACATCGTCGCTGTCTCTCAGGTGTATTATTTTTTCGGCAGTGTATATAAGTTATTAACTTAAAGAACCTAGTGGCTGACATCCCCAGTAGCTGACATCGTCTGCACTCCTGTCTGCCTGCTGCCTGGTCCTTACATGTTGTTAGGATACATTAGAGTGGTTTACATAGCTCCCTGATAGTGACTGTTCAAATTTGTTGTTTGACAATATCGTGCTCTTTAATTCTCATTCATTTAGTGTATTCTGCTACACTTACGTTCAGTTGTCATCTATGTGTTATTTACATTCTCATGTTCTTTACGCGCGCTTCCCGCCTAGAAGTCAGCTGGACAACTTTCCGAAATATACGTTTTCACCACTTATTGCTTTATCGCAGTTTAAGTGTTTGGTGATGCTTTTTAGCTTACTGTGAAAGTAGTGTCAGGTGTGACAAATGTGGATGTTGCCGTAAGTTAGCTAATATGGGAGAAACATATCAGCATTGTAGGTTGATGTTTCAGTGATGTGATTGCAACGGGAAAAACAGTAAATGACAGATCAGGCTCTATCATGGAACTGTAGTTTACGTGGTTGAGACAAGAAAATTGTGGAACAGGGAAGAAAGATTAGAGTCCTTCAGGCAGAATGAGAAATGGCGTATTGTGTATTAGATAAATTGAAGGTGGAAAGAGGCAATGGGAGCTGGAAAAAGCTGAAAAATAATAGGACAAAGGAAAAAAAAGCCTCATATAACACTTTCGAATTCCGGTTAGCAAGTAAGTTTGATTTGTTACGTGAAGCAGGAGAAGAGCCTGAATCAGTTTTTTGAGCAAATTGGAGTGCAGCAGAGTTGTAGGAACAACTTTAAGGCTAGGTCGGTAGAAAAATCGGGTAGAAAGAAAAGAGTCCTACTACTAGGTAGCAGTCACGGAAAGAATGTAAGCCAAATGTTACAGGAAAAGCTAGGTGTAAAATAAGAGGTTAGAAGCATCGTTGAAACTAGTACCAAGCTTAGCCAGGTGACGAAGAACATAGGGGCTGTGTGCGAAGATTTTGATGAAAAGAATCAGGTACTTATAGTAGGAGAAGCAGGAAACAGCGTGGCTATCAACTTAGAGTACAGCGTTAAAGGCGACCTGGAGGAAAAGGGAGCAGCGACTACAAAATCTCATGCGGCATTTTGCGGAGATTTTATTGCGCCATGGCCAGCCCTATGTTAAGACAGCTGTTAGTCATGTAACTAAAGAGCTGAGAGGATTCTTTTGATTGAAACACTCTTATATCTTCGTCATGCCTTTTGCTGCAATTGTCAGATGGATACGCAAATCATGGCCTGCAACTGAATAGGAGGGGGAAGGACAGATTAGCTGAGCATCTTGATAGATCCTAAATATGAGAAGTGTGAGGTCATCAATCTGAGTACGAAAAGGAATGTGTTAAATTTTGGTTACAGGATAAATCACACAAATCTAAACGCTGTCAGTCCAACTAAAAGACTAGAAATTACAATTACGAACAACTTAAAATGGGACTATCACACACATAATATCGTGGAGAAGGCAAAACATAGACTGTGTTTCATCAGCGGAAAACGCAACGTGTCTGCTAAAGAGACTGTCTACAATACACTTTTCCGTCCTTTGCTAGAGTATCGCTGTGCTCTATGGGATCTTACCGGATGAGATTGGCGGAGAGCGTTGGAAAAGTTCAGAGAAGGGTAGCTCGTTTTGTATTATTGCGAAGTAGGGGAGAGAGTGTCACGGATATGATGGGCAATCATTAATGGGGTGACAAGGCTTATTTTGTTGCGGCAATGTCTTTTCACGAAATGTCTTTCTCCGACGCTTTTTAACGTGAAAATATTTTATTTCCACCCATCTGTATAGGTAAAAATGGTCGTTGTAACAAAATAAGAGAATCACAGCTCGCATGGGAAGATTTATTAATCGTTTTTCCAATGTCTTGTCAGATAGTAGAACAGTAGAGAAATAGAGTGAAAGTGGCTCGATGAACCTTCCGTCAGGCACTAAAGTGTGAACTGCAGAATATTCATGTATATGTGTAAAATGTAAAGAGGACTACAGCTGTACAAGACAAAATCCTTAGGATTACTGGATTCAGAGAGACACACAGTTTAGTTTAGAGTCTTGTTACAACCAGATAAAGAAATTAGAGCAGAATGAGACCATATCACATGTAACAGTTTTTAGAAAAATAAAATTAATTTGTTTCATATGAACGTAAGGGGGTTGAAAACCAAGATAGATGATCTCCTTGAATGCCTAGAAGATGTCGAAATTTTTGAAGTGATAGTATTCTTTGCCTCTCTGGAACCCATGTAACCACAGGGATTCAGAAGTTAAACATCAGAGATTACAAACTAGCACCATTTACATGTTGTGTTAATATGAGAAATGGAGGAGTTACAACATATGTAAAAGCTGGACACAAAAGTAAAAAATACTGAACCACATAGTTTTTCTGTAGCTCAGAAAGTAGAATCATGTGCTTGTGAGTTGTTACTGTTGAATACTTCTCTTGTAATTGTAACAGTCTACAGATCCCTTCTAAGAGACTTGCTGCTATTCATAAGAAATCTATATATATATTTGACTGACCTGTTAGGCATAAAGAAGAAATTAGTGATTTGTGGAGATTTCAACACAGATTTCGTAAATGTTATGGGCAGGAAAAGCGAACTGGAGTTATTATTTGGGTGTTTCAATCTAATTTCATTATTTAATTTTCCAACACACGTGCAGCAAGATAGTATGATACCAACTGATAACATTTTTAATGTGTACCCAATTATTAATGGACTATCCGAACATGATGCACTATTAATAGAAATAAATAATATAGCAACTTACATCATTGAGGCAGGTTCATCCAAAGTAGCAAGGTTATTCATGAGCACAGGATACAACGTTTTAACTATAAGTTAAAAGAGGTGCCATGGGACGAGGTATATATTGAAACAGTTGCTAATGTCAAGTTCAATTTATTCCATATTAAATCTTTGGTTTCCTAAAAAATTATCCAGATAATCTTTTAAAAACAGGTAAGCCATCGATAACAAAGCGTATTAAATTCTCATGTAAGCAGAAGAAAGAATTTTGTAAAAAGGCCAGAGTAAGTCACAATTTGTCATTACTTGCTTACTACAAAAAACGCTTTAATATTTTAAGAAAAATCATTAAAATGTCAATAAGTATGTATTGCCTGACAGAAACTAATAGTGTAGATAATAAGAGTAAAGGGTAGTGTACAAGATACCATAACAGCTAAAGTAAATGACAATTATTACGAATATCGGCCAGCTACACTGCTCTTTAAATAGTTTTTATTTTATAAATTATTCACAGTGAGCCCATTTCGGCATATTGCCATCATCAGGTGCTAAATACAAAAGTAAGCGATGGTCTTAATTTAATGGATTGCAACTATGATCAGAAAAGTTATAATACATCATTAAGTGTTCTTACCTTCGATGTAATATCGGTGCCGCTATGTCCTGTCTTTTTTAGAATTATTAGTTTCCCCATAGATGTTTGCTGCAGATGTGCATGTGATTTTACTTGGATTTTATGTACACCATTTATCTTGACAGTTTTGATGACAGTGGATCATCGATGTTACATGTTTACATAGTTAGCTTTATAAATAAGAGATGTGTGGAAATTCGGTTGTTTTTTACTATTTTTATAGGTTTGGTTCTAATGATATTTTTGTTTGGAAAAGAAATATAAATATAAAAATAATAAAAAACAACCTAATTTCCACACATCACGTATTTGTAATGGTAACTATATAAACATGTAATATCGCTGATCCACTGTCATCCAAGCTGTGAAGAAAAATAGTGTACATAAAAATCAACTAAAATCAGATATGCATCTCCAGCATGTATCTTACGAGACACTAATAATTCTAAAAAAGACAGGACATCGTAGCAACGATATTACATGTGAGATAGAAACACTTACTGATGTATTATAAACTTTCTGATCATAGTTACAGATCATTATATTAAGACCATCGTTTACTTATGTATTTAAAGAGCACCTGATGTTGGCAATATGCCAAAATGGGCTCATTGTGAATAATTTATAAATTACAAACCATTTAAAGAGCAGTGAACTGGTTGGTATTCGTAAAAATCATATCATTAGAAGATATATTTTGCACTGCAGGTCTCAAAGAACAAAAGTTACAGACTTAAATGACAATGTTGTGAGTGATACTTATAACAATCACTTTCTAAATGCGGTGGCAAAAATTGGATTAAATAGTTCAGTTGAAGAAGCAGGAGCATATAAAATCCTTCACTGAAAGTAACAGAATTATAGATATTGTAAAAACCAGAGCTCATATGATGCTGATGGAATATCAAACAGAAGTCTGAAAAGTTATACTAGCTTAATAAGTAATGTCCATAGTAATACATGTAATGCATTATTAACACAGGGAAGTTTTTCAGGCAGATTAAAATATGCAGTTAAACCTCTTCATAAGAAAAGTAACAAGAAATCTTAAATAATTATTGTCCAGTTTTATCCGTAAGTGTTGCTCGACTTAGAATGCTATATATATGCATTCACTCATCAAATAGTAGAAGCCTTGAATAGTAAAATATCGCCAGCACATATTTTTTGCAATCTTTCCAAGGCATTAGATTGTATAGATCGTATTGCTCTCTTAAAAAATTCAAGTTTTATGGAATAGACACAACTAGGTTGAATGATACTTAACAAATAGAATGTAAAATTTGTGCTGAATAGTTCAATGTTGATAAGGGCAGCAAATTTTAGTGAATGGGGAGGACTCACAAACAGGGTCCCACAGCGTTCAATTTTGGTACCACTTCTATCTGTTATGTGAATGACCTTTCATTCAATACTCAACAAGCAGAGCTGGTACTTTTTGCAAACAATACCACTGCTATAATGAATCCCATTAGAGAGAAAGTCACAGAAGTGATTGTTAATGATTTTTTCAAACAATTATTAAGTGGTTCTCTGAAAATGTACACTCCCTAAATTTTGAGAAAATATGCTATATTTGCTTCTATACAACAAATAGAGACATACCAACAACTGATGCCGCAAATGAACAGGAATCAGTAAATAGGATAGAACGCTCAAAATTTTAGGTGTGCATGTTGAAGAATGCTTGAAATGGAAGAAGTATATTACTGAGATTCTCAAGCACTTAAGTTCACCTACATTTGTTCTTCATATAATTGCTAGTCCTTGAAACAAGCTAATTAAAATTGTGACATATTTTGCATATTTTCTCAATTGCACAAAAACGATCGTTAAGAATAATATAGGGTGTTCATCTGCAGTCATCATGCAGGTACCACTTTAAGAAATTATCCATTTTAATTGCCCTGTCATTCACTAATGAAATAATCCACAAAAATTTGAGAAAGAGAGTGGTGTCCATACCTATGATACCCAAGGAAAAAATGCCCTTTATTACTTATAATTAAAACTGTCAGTGGCTCAGAAAGCAGTTCAATATAGAAAAACAAAAATTTTTATGATTTTGTGAAGAACAGAAGATGCCTAAAGGGTAACACAGCAAGTTTTAGATCTAACCTAAAATCATTTCTCCTGGACGAACTTCCGTTTAAAAACTGATAGCCTGAAAAAAAATTAAAATAAAAAAGGTCTTGTTCGAAGTGAAGTTGTATGAGTAGGACTAATTTTTTCGATAAAAGTATCGTCCAAATGATCTATGGAACATGAAATTAACTACCTAACTCTCTGTGATTTATGCTCCTCTGTAAATTTCTTTCCCTTTCTGCATCCCTCTATAATATTTACTTTAATGAGGCAACTATATTACATTTCAGAGGGAATGAAATGCTATAATGTTTACTTTAATGAGGTGACAACATTATAGTATATTGCAGAGAAAATGGAAGGAATTTTGCCAAGGTTCCACTGTGTAACATCAGAAGATGACAATGTCTGGAATTGCAAGACATGTTGTTACTATTGTGTCTGACTGACTTTAATACTGTACCAATTTTTGATGAATTTAGATATGGGAACAACATTATCTCATTATTTACTTTGGCAGTTCTCCATGATGAGTGCACTTTAAGCTGTAATTTAGATCAGCAGTAGAACCTTGTGTATTTTACAATGGTATTGAATCAGTTTTCATGCAAACACACACACACACACACACACACACACACACATATATATATATATATATATATATATATATATATATATATATATATTTCATGGTACAGAAATTGAAGCATGCTCATCTACTAACTGTTAGTTTATTCCAACAGTACCAATAAGAGAGCTGCATATAATTTAATAAGTTATATGGACAATTTAGATATTTAAATATTTAATTTTAAATTCTGTTGTGCTTGCAAAATGTGGTGCAACAACTTAACTTTGATCTTTAACAGGTGATGCTCGCCCTATAAATTTTATCAGTAGTAGTGCCAATGGTAATCAATGTGTTTGTTTTTAAAAATATTATAGAATAATTTCAATATGATGGTAAAGCCCATGTGCTTGAAGTTTTCCATTCTTTGCTGCTATGTTGAATTTTTGTTTGTGACCAAAAACTGTGTACTTGTGTATTATAATAAGAAATCTTCATGTGTGTATGTGAGTGACATATTTTTAGGCAGATAGCATACAGAACACCAGATCTGTGGGAGGAGAGGAGGAGATATAAGACCTACCCCATGTCCTAAGAATTTACCACATTTGACTTTCAGGTCCCCTTCACCTATAACACACTCATAATTGCTTGTCAAGACCTGAAGCTCCTGTGCATTTATGGCACTGTGTGCAGCTGCATGCTGAGATCAATGTTAAGATGTTGATCCCAACTTTTTACTCTACACCAAAAGCCTCAACTTTGACCACGTGTGGTATATCGGTTATTCGTAGGCAAATTCTCCACTTCACAAGAACGACAATCCCTCCAGTATATTGGTGACAGAGAGGCAGGTCTATTCTGTGGACAGAGTAGTTGTGCACTTTTAATTGATCGGTCAGTGATAGATGTTTCTCTGTAATGCAGGTGACATCTGTAACTTTGCCAGCCCAGGAAGGATTGCAGCTGTGCTGTCTCATCATCAATGACATTAGCATTTCAATTAAATAATCAGACGCTTCTATTCCTAAGGGGTATCATCGAAGAATGATATGAACTTTTCACTAAGATCATCACTTTTGTGAGCTTACCTGACACAGCCTGCGCCACTGCTATTGTTTCTTTGCTATTTTTTGCTAAGATTAATCCCAGAAACACAGATCTAAGTTCTTCTAGCTCTCATGTCAGGCTACTGAGATCGCAGCCTGGTCTGCTGGGATGTTACTAGTGCAGACTGTGAACCCAAACATGGTGGGGTTGCAGCCCCATAAACACCACCTGTAAGAGACTGAGGCAGTTTGTCGAGCAGATCCCTGCTTCATGGTAATCGCTCCAGGGGAGCTTACTCACATCCCCTACCAAGCCCTGTTCAGGCTGGATATCCTAGATAGCTTCCTACGCTAGGCAATCAATTCGTCATCAAATCTGACGATGCCACCATGGTCACTTACCGAAATATTGCGCCGGCTGGGCCCTGGCATCCAGCCCATCACCTCTGAACTCTTTCGTATTCTTCTGAAATACTGAAGATTTCATTAGGTGCTACGCACGAGTTGATAACAGACAATTTACGCATGACGGAGATGTTTGTGCGCGGTGGGTTCCAATACTGCCGACTCGTGAACAAAATGATATTCGTTTGCAGGTCTGCATACAGTCGAAGTTACTGTTAGAGGAATATCGACAGTTTGTTTCAAAGGTAATCCCTGCTGACGAAACTTGGCTACATTATTTGCATTCTGAGGACAAACAGAAAAGCCCGGTGTAGAAATCCCCTTCATCACCAACCTCCAAAAAGCAAAAGTTGTTCCTTCCACTGGGAAAATTATATTCAACTCATTTTTTTATATTCATGATATGATTTATCAGCATGTTGTACCTGTATACATATCGAAACTGGATAATATTACCCTAAAATTTGCAAGTCCATATCAGGCGTGAAAGACCACATATACGTTAACAGATTGGATGAAGCACTACGGTAATTCAAGGCCGCATATTGAAAACGTTGTTACTGAATATCTTGCAAAAATCTGTACGAAGTGCATCCCCCGCGCTCCCTATAGTCTGGGTTTAGCCATGTGTGTCTTTTTTCTATTCACTAACCTGTAGAAATAACTTCGCTGGAGGCTTTTTCCAGCATCAGAAGTAGTAGTGAAGGATGCAGAGGAGATTCTGAAGGACTTTTCAAAAATGGTTTCCAGCAGACCGACAGAAACGCTGGGACAAGTGCAATGCCTTCAAAGGAGACTATTTGGAGAAAGACCATCAAATTTCAGTATTAGTAAAAGTATGTTATAAAAATTGTGATAATTTACTGAAGAGCTCTTGTAGGCCATGAAGAACTATTCTGTAGATAGAAAGCACGGTCTTGCTTTCAGATGGGTGTAACCTTTGTTGGTTTCGATTGCTGTACCCTGATAGATTTCTGAGGACAGAAATCAGATTTCTCTCCACAGTGTCAAAACTGTTGGTGTATGCGGTAAAGGCTACATTATGTGCATACAATAAGTTTCTTGTATTTGTAGTCAGTGGTTGGGCAGTGGTGTGTATGTTAAAGTGGAGCTAGAACTCTGCCCTGAAATAGTCCATTTTCCTGTGTATGAAGTGTTACGTGCCGTTCATGTAAACGACATTTCAGACTCCTTGTGTATTATAAGGAAAGAAGATCATAGTAAATGCGACTTATTATATGCACAGGGCCTCGTGGAAGATGTGATATGCGGAAGCCAAGAACCAATGGAACGCGACTGGCTATGCTCACATTGAGGTGACAAAAGTCATGGGATACCTCCTACTATCATATCGGATCTCCTTTTGCCGTCCATAATTACGAAAGTGTTGTCGGTGCTGGATTTCTTGCATGAACTGACCTCTCAATTACATCCATGAATGTTCTATTTGATTCAAGTCGGCGATATGGATGGCCAAATCATTTGCTCGAACTGTATGGAATGCTCTTTAAACCAATCGTGAACAATTGTGGTCCAGTGATACGGCGTATTGCCATCCATAAAAATACTTTCGTGGTTTGGGATCACGATGACCATGAGCGGCTGTAAATGGTTTCCAAACAGCCGAACATCCAGAGGGCCCGATATATTCCAAGTAAACACAGCACACATCATTATGGAGCCATCACCAGTTTGCTTGTTGACAACTTGGATCCATGACTTCGTGGGGTCTGCACCTCACTCGAAACTAACCCTCAGCTCTCACTAACCGAAATGGGGACTCATCTGACCAGGCCACGGTTTTCAAGTCGTCTAGGGTCCAACTGGTACGGTCACGAGGCCAGGACAAGCGCTGCAGGCGATGTTGTGCTGTTAGCAAAGGCACTCACGTCGGTCGTCTGTTGCCATAGGCCAGTAACGCCAAATTTCGTCGCACTGCCTGAACAGATATGTTCGTCATATGTTCCACATTGATTCCTGTGGTTATTTGACACAGTGTTGCTTGTCTATTAGCACTGACAACTCTACGAGAACGCCACTACTCTCGGTCACTAAGAGAAGGTCGTCGGTCACTGCGTTGTCCGTGGTGAGAGGTAATCCCTGAAATTTGGTATTCTCGTCACGCTCTTGACACTATGGATCTCGGAATATTGAATTTTCAAACGATTTCCGAAATGGAATGTCCCATGCATCTAGCTCCGACTACCATTTCGCTTTCAAATTTTGTTAATTCCCGTAGTGCGCTCATAGTCACGTCGGAAACCTTTTCGCATGAATCACCCGAGTATAAATGACAGCTCCGCCAATGCACTGCCCTTTTATGCATCATGTACGCGATACTACTGCCAACTATATGCGAGTAATTGCATATCGCTATTCATGATTTTTGTCACTTCAGTTTATATTTAACTTTGCTGTGACAAGTGAAGCGTTGTCATCTAAAATCAGACAGTTTATCGGGGTTTCTCTCAGCAGTTTCAGTTTACAATTATTATTACAGACACAGTTTTGTAGTTAGGTTGACACACTCGAGCTTCGCTGGGGAACTTATCAGCGGTTATCTGGTAAAAATTACTATTTTTCCGGAGGCCGGAGCAAAGAAACCAGTCTCGCAGGGATATTATCAATCATCCTTCTTAAAACTCTCGACGATGACCTTAGTGCAACAGAACCCTGAGACCCACAGTAGTATAACAGATTACGTTACTGTGAACTGACCAGCCACAACGTTCGCAACTGATAAGTATACTTGTACGCTGACAGTTACTAATTTTTAAGGCGGCACTACGCGATACAATGAAATCTGAAACGTTCCGGTATTCGTCAGTAGCAACAAGAAATATTGCACTCATCAGTGTAAGATGAGCGCAAAGGCGAAAGGACGAAACGCATGTGTATAACCGTCCCTCAAACGTTTAGTTCAGGCCAACTTCAACCTACCCCCATTCAGAATGAGGGATGCACGTCTGGTGCACGTGACCGACTCAATGAAGTTCTACTTCTACACACAAATCACAATTTGCTATAAGAAGAAGAGTGTCATCACAATATGTCTCCCTTATTATTTCATTCATGGTCTCTTCATGGGTAAAACAATTTCGCGTGCACTTCCATATCGAATCAAGTGGGGTGCCGATGTAGTTAAGCCACTGGCTGTTAAAAAACATACGGTGTTGCGCCATGCAAATGCGGGTAGGGGAGATAATTAGAGTAGGTTCACGTTGTTCAGTCTTGGGTCCATTGTATTGTCATCAATCTATGTGGATGTACAGCAACAGAGAAAATGGTATAAAAGTTTTTAAAAGGATTATTGGCCGGTTTTCGGCTGAAGATCTCTCTCGTTATACACAAAGAACTCAGAGTTCTCCACTTTGCTCTTTGATCTTACTGCATCAATAATAAATTTAAAGTACTGGCAAGAGTTTATGAGTAAAAAGGAGACTTCAAAATTTGTGTCTGCACCTAATGATAAGAATTCAACTTGGAAAGGAACTTTTTTTAGAGCTTTTTAAATAACTGAGCTCTGGAACCTTCGAACTTCATGTCGTCGCAAACTCGAAGAGCAGGAAACGAGTAAGTTAATATATTTTTGCAGCAGATGATGAAGGCGAAAGGGAATACAGATGTCTAAAAAATGAGACTGCCGGAATCTGCAAAATGGCTAAGCAGGACTAGCTAGAGGACAAATTCAAAATAAAAGCATGCACAAGTAGTGGAAAGATAGATGGCACCCATAGGAAAATTAAAGAGATCTTTGAAAGAAAAAAAAGCAGCTGTATGAATATCAGGAGCTCAGGCGGCAAAACACTACTATGCGAAGAGGGGAAAGCTGAAAGGTGGCTGGAATATATAGAGGGTATACACAAGGGAAGCAAAAAGGACAATGTTATAGAAAAAGAAGAAGAAGACAGCCGGCCATGATAAAAAGTATGAGACAGGCGAAATACCTTCAGACTTCAGGAAGAACGCAATAATTCCAATTCTAAAGGAAGCAGGTGGTGTTAGGTGTGAATGTTACCGAACTAACTTACTCCCGAACAGGCTTCGGAAGGCCCAACGGTACCGACCGACCGCCGTGTTATCCCCAGCCGACTTACGACATGTGATGCGAATATGAAAGGACGTGGTGTAAGCACACCGCTCTCCTGGCCGTTGTCGCTTTTCGAGACCTGGAGCCGCTACTACTCGATCAAGTAGCTTCTCAGTTGGCATCACGAGGTTGAGTGCACCCAGGTAAGTCAACAGCGTTAGGCGGACCGAACGGTCATCCATCCAAGTTCCAACCACGCCGAATGGTGCTTGACTTCGGTGATCTGACGAAAACCAGTGTATCCGCTGCGGCACGACCGTCGACGAATATTACCGAACTATCAGTCTAATAAGTCACAGCTGCAGAATCTTGACACGAATTATTTACAGACGAATGGTTCAAATGGCTCTGAGCACTCTACTGGTGATGGCTCCATAATGATGTGTCCTGTGTTTACATGGAATAGACTGGGCCCTCTGGATGTTCAGCTGGTTGGAAACCATTTACAGCCATTCATGGACATCGTGTTCCCAAACAAAGAAAGATTTTTTTTATGAGTGACAAATTTACCGGGCCACAGTTGTTTGCGATTGGTTTGAAGAACATTTTGGACAATACGAGTAAATGATTTGGCTACATAGGTCGCAGGTCTGAAACGATATTAGGAGGTATCCCGGTATCCAATGACTTTTGTCACCTTGGCGTATAGAAGAAACAAGAAGGACGAATAAGAATGAAATACCAAGAATGAAGTGCTCAGAAGGATGTAATCTTTCGGCTCTACAGTTCAGTGTATACATCGAAGAAGTAGTGACGGAAGTAAAAACGATCGAGACTAGAATTAAAATTCAGGATGAAAGGATATCAGTTATAAGATTTGATGATGATATTGCTATCACCAGTGAAAGCGAAGAAAAATTACAGGATTTGTTGAAAGGAATGAACAATTAGTACAGAATATGGGTTAACAGTCAACTGAAGATGGCGACAGTAATGAGGAGCAGCAGAAATTAAATAAGCGATTAACTTAACATCAAAATTGGTGTCCACAAAGTGAACTTAATGAAGGAATTCTGCTACCTTGCAAGCAAAATAACACATGACGGATGATGCAAGGATGACATAAAAAAGTTGACTGGCTCAGACGGAAAGGGCATTCCAGGTCAAGAAAAGTCTACTAGGTTCAAACTTCGGCCTTAATTCGAGGATGAAATTTTCGAAGTGGTCGTTTTGAGCGTAGCATTGTATCGAAGTGAATCACAGCTGTGACAAAATCGTAAAAGAAGAGAATCGATGCGTTTCAGATGTGGTGCTACAAAAAGATACTGAAAATTGGGATGACCGATAAGACACGAGGAGGTTGGCCACAGAATATGCGAGGAAAGCAAGAGAACCTAAAAGAAGGGGCAAGATGACAGGATATGAGCTAAGACACCGGGGATTAACTACAATGGTACTGGATGGAGCTGTAGACGGTGAAAACTCTAGGGAAGACAGAGGTTGAAACATGTCAAACAAGTGATTGACGATTTCGAGTGTAAGTACTACTCTGAGGTGAAGAGGTTAGCGCCTGACAGGAAGTTGTGGCGGGCTGCATGAAATCAATCAGAAGGCGGTTGGGGAAAAAAGAGAGAGAGAGAAAACTGTATACTCAAGGAACAAGCGTTGGACAATGTGTAACGACCGGAAAAGTACTACCCTAAAAATGTTTCACCTTACCCTCGGGTGAATCGTGTCATGATATGTAATTGCAGATATGGTGATTTCAATGTAAGCCATGGTTATTTTAAGTGCTTACCGAGTCGGTGCGGGGGCGTGGTGAAACCAGCATCAGCCAGGCTGAACACAAAGCAGAACGCACAGAAGGTGGCTGATAGTCCCATGGCGGCGACGCGACGTCCCAGCAACCACTGCAGCCGCAGAGGACGGAGGACTATCTGCAGAGCTGCGCCTGGATCGCCGACCGCGAGGTTATCTGCTCGCCGGTCCGCACCGGTCGCTCTGCTACTTGTTACTACAACTTGCCTCCCTATCCCCCCCCTCCGCATCTCCCCTTTCCTTTTACCCCCCCCCCCCCCCTCCCCAACATCAACCACTTTACTTTTATTCCTCCCTTCCTCCATCCATACTGCTTATGGTCTTAGAACCCGAATACCTTACAAAAACATGAAGCTGCTACAACTACATCTAAATCTGAACTGTGCAAAACACATTATGGTGTGTGCCGGAGGCTGTTTTTTGTACCGGAAGGATCCATACTGGCAGGCTTCCTCACGAGATCGAATATTTCTAAATTTACCTTATGTTTTATCGCTAGAGATATGATGAAGGAAGAGCCATAGTGATGGGAAGAAATCGCAATAGCAAGAAGGAGTTGTGCGACATAAATGAAAGTTGGTAGGCGTGTTCCTATATCTGAAAGATGATTGTAAGTTGCCTCTTACGTGAGGAAGACATTTTTACCAGTTTTAATAAATTGTCTCTTATTGATGTATTCACGATAGTTAGGAAGTGCTGTAGTCCGTAGCCGGCCATGAGTCGGAGAGCATTCCCCACGCTGGCTGGCTAGGTGACGAAGCGACCATATGTCGCGCGTAGTGGGATGGGGCTCGGCGCTGGACCGTAGCAACAAGCGTCAGCCTGGGAAATATACGTGACGGGAAGTTCCCCCATCTTCGCGCCAAAGTCACCGATTTTGTTTATTTATATTTAATAATTAAAGTCATTTATGACAACATGAATACTAGGGGGAGCCTCTGGATGTTTAAAACTATTTATCATAATTTTGCCTCGTTAAAGCTCACACCCGTTCATTAACAAATGCATATCTTAGTAAGTACGAACTTGATCGGAAATCCACGAACTGTGACGAAACTAGTAAGAGATGCGGACTGCACGCAAAGTCGACAGTCGGCGTTAAGAGTTCTTCCTGTCTTGTTCGATGGTAGCCATGGTCTCGGTTACGAGTAGTTTGTGACACGAGTGTTTCATTATTGATCTAATAGGAATAAAAGTGATATTACGACATTCTGAATGTTAATTTCGAGTAAATAGATACCCCAAAGTTGATCGACAGCAATTTCAGATAATTAGCTTCCACCGACAGAGACATCCAATGCGCCAATGAAGAATCTGCACGGGACGACATTTACGAGAGCTGCACCACGCACAGGCAGGAGTAAATCCGACGACACGACCCACCAAGGCGAATCAAGGAAGGTCCGACTTACACTCGCAAATTCCGGGTGGAAATGCTGACCAGTTATACTGTACGTCACATGTACCAGCCTCTACGGACTCGCGGCTAAGCTGAGTAATAACAGTATCAGTTTAGAAGCGATGGGATCTTGCATGATGTCTATTAAGATTTCGTACCAGTAACATAAGAATGCGCTAATAGTTCCAGTACGAGGAGGCAGATCAGGTAGCTTTAAACACACGCCGGCCGGAGTGGCTGTGCGGTTCTAGGCGCTACAGTCTGGAGCCGAGTTCGCTACGGTCGCAGGTTCGAATCCTGCCTCGGGCATGGATGTGCGTGACATCCTTAGGTTAGTTAGGTTTAATTAGTTCTAAGTTCTAGGCGACTGATGACCTCAGAAGTTAAGTCGCATAGTGCTCAGAGCCATTTGAACCATTTAAACACACGCTGTAACGTTCGTGAGCGTTACTTACCTTTGAGAATGGACGTGCTGAATTGACGTTAGTCATGAATGTCTTTAAGGCGGCAAAGACGGTATATCAACACCTCACTAAGTTTGAACGAGGTGATGTAATACGGCTACGACGAGCTGGATGTACCTTCTGTGATAATGCAGAAAGTCTTGGCAGGAATGTAGCCATTGTACGCGATTGCTGGCAGCGGTGGCCACGAGAATGTACCGTTGCAAGATGACTGGGCTCCGGACGGGCACGTGGCACTATAGAAGGGGAAGACCATCGTGTTTGACGTATGGCTGTGGCGTATCGTACTGCATCTGCAGCAGCAATTTGAGCAGCAGTTGTCACCACAGTGACCCAACGAACTGTTACAAATCGGTTACTTCAAAGACTGCTCCGAGCCAGACGCCCTGTAGAATGCATTCCACTGACCTCAAACCACCCAAACCACCGCCACTTGCGACTTCAGTGGTGTCAATCGAGAGCTCATTGGAGGGCAGGGTGGCGATCTGTTGTGTTTTCTGTTGTGATGAAAGCTGCTTGTGCATCGGTGCCAATGATCGACGTGGGGTGGCAGTCACTGAAACAAAGGCGGTTTTCTTTACGGCGAGATCTATTTACGAAATTTCAATCACCAACTTTCTCTTCCGAATGCGTAAATATTTTGTTGACACCCTCCTACGTAGAGAGAAATGATCATCATAATAAAATAAGAGAAATCAACGCTCGAACGGAAAGATTTAAGTGCTCCTTTTTCCCCACCCGCCATTCGAGAGTGGAATGGTAGAGAAGTAGTATGAAAATGGTTCGATGAACCCTCTGCCAGGTACTTACGTGTGAATTGCAGAGTAACCATGTAGATGTAGATGTAGATGTGGATTAGGAGGCCAATTGAGGACCTGCGACCAACCTGTAGACACACTGAAATTACACTTGGAGTTACGGACTGGGGTGCGATTTCGTATGACAATAGGAGTTCTCTCGTTGTTATACCACGCACCCTGATTACATATTTGTACGTCAATCTGGTGACTCGACCTGTTGTGCCGCCATTCTTGAATAACATTGCAGGGGTTTTTTCAACAGTCTAACGTTCACTCACATAGCCCTGTCGTAACGCACCAGGCTCAAGGGAGTGTCGACATGTTGTCTTACCCTGCATGTTCACCAAATGTGTCTCCAATTAAGTACATAAGGGCCATCATCGGACGACAACTTCAGCGTCATCCTACCATTATCCGTACCTCTATTGACCGACCAAGTGCAATAGGCGCGGAACTTCATCCTACAAACCGACATCCGGCACCTGTACAATACAACGCATGCGCATTTGCATGCTTGTACTTAACATTCTGGGGGTTTATATTGGTTATTAATGTACCAGCATTTCACATTAACCTGTTCTCTTGTAATATTAATCACTTACCAAGACAAATGTATTACCTAAATTTCATAACCTACATTAATTATTTTTTTATGTTCTGATTTTTTCCCATCACGGTATACTACATCTGCATCTACGTGATTACTCTGCTATTCACAATAAAGTGTCTGGCAGAGGGTTCAGTGAACCACCTTCAAGCTGTCTCTTTACCATTCCAATCTCGAACGGCACGCAGGAAAAAAAGCACTTAAATTTTTCTCTGCGAGCCCTGATTTCTCTTATTTTATCGTGATGATCGTTTCTCCCTACGTAGGTGGGTGGCACCGGAATGTTTTCGCAATCGGAGAAGAAAACTGGTTATTGAAATTTCATGAGAAGATCCTGTCACAAAGAAAAACGCCTTTGTTTTAATGATTGCCACTCCAATTCACGTATCATGTCTGTGACACTATATCCCCTGTTTCGCGATAATACAAAACGACCTGCCCTTCTTTGTACTTTTTCGATGTCATACGTCAGTCCCACCTGATACGGATCCCACACCACACAGCAATACTCCAGAATAGGGCGGACAAGCGTGGTGTAAGCAGTCGCTTTAGTAGACCTGTTGCACCTCCTAAGTGTTCTGCCAATGAACCGCAGTCTTTGGTTCGCTCTACCCACAACACTATCTATGTGATGGTTCCAATTTAGATTATTTGCAATTGTAATCTCTAAGTATTTAGTTGAATTTACAGCCTTCATATTCGTGTGGCTTATCGCGTAATCGAAATTTAGCTGATTTCTTTTAGTACTCACGTGAATAACTTAACACTTTTCCTTATTCAGGATCAATTGCCACTGATACTGATTGACTTTTGTAGGATTGTACGCTTCCGGATTTTCAACAGTAAACCACTCCGTGATGCAATATGCCTCTCGTGTAGCGTCTATCACTGGCACAGAATCAACATCACTAGTGCACTTTCGCTCATACTAATAGTACCTGCGACGAAACGGGTGGCTCTTCTTTGGATCTGCTCTATTACCTCTGTCAGCCCTACCTGCCACAGGTCCCAGACTGATGAACAATATTTTAAGTATCGGTCGAACGTGGGTGTTGTAAGCTCCTTCATGTGTGCATTACGTTTCTTGACAATTCTTCGAATGAATCTCAGTCTGGCATCTACCTTTCCGGGAATTGGTCTTATCTGGTCGTTACCAACGAGTTGAAATTTCTTAGAGTGGCTAAAACACAAATTACAGCGCTCCATGCGGCAACCAAAGTTACCACTGGTAGCAGTTACTTCTGTAAAATATCTGGGAGTATGCGTACGGAACGATTTGACGTGGAATGATCATATAAAACTAATTGTTGGTAAAGCGGTTGGCAGGATGAGATTCATTGGGAGAGTCCTTAGAAAATGTAGTCCATCAACAAAGGAGATGGCTTACAAAACACTCGTTCGACCTATACTTGAGTATTGCTCATCAGTGTGGGATCCATACCAGGTCGGGTTGACAGAGGAGATAGAGAAGATCCAAAGAAGAGCGGCGTGTTTCGTCACAGGGTTATTTTTGTAAACGTGATAGCGTTACGGAGATGTTTAGCAATCTCAAGTGGCAGACTCTACAAGAGAGGCGCTCTGCATCGCGGTGTAACTTGCTGTCCATGTTTCGAGAGGGTGCGTTTCTGGATGAGGTATCGAATATATTGCTTCCCCCTACTTATACCTCCCGAGGAGATCATAAATGTAAAATTAAAGAGATTTGAGTGCGCACGGAGGCTTTCCGGCAGTCGCTCTCCCCGCGAACCATACGCGACTGGAACAGGAAAGGGAGGTAATGACAGTGGCACGTAAAGTGCCCTCCGCCACACAACGTTTGGTGGCTTGCGGAGTATAAATGTAGATGTAGATGAACTCGACCACCGTATTGACGGGGGTCAGAACACTGAGAGGAGCCAGCCTTTCGTTGGTCAGTATGGAAAGTGGACTGCTTTATTTGGTGAATCGTATTTGCAGTTCGTTTAGCGAAATAAAAATTAAACGTGCCTAAGTTGTGTTCAGCGTTAAACTGCTCGAATCGAAGTGACAGGAGCTAATGCAGAGATGGGCAGCAACACATGAGTAACGTAGAAGTAAATATCCTCGGAATGGTGAAGCAACTCAAATCACTCAATAAAAGCAAGTCTTCTGGTCCAGACTGTATATCAATTAGGTTCCTTTCCGAGTATGTTGATGCATTAGCTCCATACTTAACAATCATTTACAACCGTTCGCTCGACGAAAGATCCGTACCCAAAGACTGGAAAGTTGCACAGATCACACCAATATTCAAGAAAGATAGTAGGAGTAATCCACTAAATTACAGGCCCATATCGTTTAAGTCGATATGCAGCAGGATTTTACAGCACATATTGTGTTCGAACGTTATGAATTACCTCGAAGGAAACGGTCTATTGACACACAGTCAACATGAGTTTAGAAAACATCGTTCCTGTGAAACACAACAAGCTCTTTATTCACATGAAGTGCTGAGTGCTATTGACAAGGGATTTCAGATCGATTCCGTATTCCTGGATTTCCAGAAGGCTTTTGACTGTACTACACAAGCGGCTCGTAGTGAAATTGCATGCTTCTGGAATATCGTCTCAGTTATGTGACTGGATTTACGATTTCCTGTCAGAAGGGTCACAGTTCGTAGTAATTGACGGAAAGTCATCGAGTAAAACAGAAGTGATTTCAGGCGTTCCCCAAGGTAGTATTATAGGCCCTTTGCTTTTCCTTATCTATATAAACGATTTGGGAGACAATCTGAGCAGACGTCTACGGTTGTTTTCAGATGACGCTGTCGTTTATCGACTAATAAAGTCACCAGAAGATCAAAACAAACTGCAAAACGATTTAGAAAAAATATCTGAATGATGCGAAAAGTGGCAGTTGACCCTCATTAACGAAAAGTGTGAGGTCATCCACATGAGTGCTAAAAGGAACTCGTTAAACTTCGGTTACACGATAAATCAGTCTAATCTAAAAGCCGTAAATTCAACTAAATACCTAGGTACTACAATTACGAACAACTTAAATTGGAAAGAACACATAGAAAATGTTGTGGGGAAGGCTAACTAAAGGCTGCATTTTATTGTCAGGACACTTAGAAAATGTAACAGACCTACTAAGGAGACTGCCTACACTACGTTTGTCCGTCCTCTTTTAGAATACTGCTGCGCGATGTGGGATCCTTACCAGATAGGACTGACGAAGTACATCGAAAAAGTTCAAAAAAAAAAGGCAGCACGTTTTGTATTACGGCGAAATATGGGAGAGAGTTTCGCAGAAATGATACAGGATTTGGGCTGGAAATCATGAAAAGAAAGGCGTTTTTCGTTGCGACTGAATATTCTCACGAAATTCCAATCACCGACTTTCTCCTTCGAATGCGAAAATATTTTGTTGACACCGACCTACATAGTGAGGAACGATCACCAAGATAAAATAAGGGAAATCAGAGCTCGTACGGAAAGATATAGGTGTTCATTCTTTCCGCGCGCTATACGAGATGGGAATAATAGAGAATTGTGAAGGTGGTTGGATGAACCCTCTGCCAGGCACTTAAATGTGATTTGCAGAGTATCCATGTAGATGCAGATGTACAAATACGAGATGGGATAACTCGTTTCGAACTACAACTAGCTACATCTGCTCAAATCAATTTGAAGAGAAATATACGTACGACACAAATGATTAGAGGCGCCTTTTGTCCAAGGCAATCCCAACTGTCTTTAATTTTCAACAAGATTTACCAAAAGAAATATAAAATCGCGCAACCAGGGCCCTAAGCGATATTTGGACAATTTGGTCAATAATAATACTCTTAATGAGTCATCAGTAGCACACAGCAAGTCTGTAAATCAATAATTCTATTGCTTTTACATATTTTCATACTATAAAAAATACCGTTTCTATTAGCTAATCACAATGCATTTCGAAATTTACTCAATAATCTTCAGGTGGTACCTCCTCATTTTGCATTGATTTAAGTTCAGTTTGCGAGCAACAAGAAGGTGTCATGGGTTGATGAAAATGTTTTGTGCCGTCTGGCAATTATATCTGCATCGAAAAGTTTATCGATATTTCCACTAAATCTTTCCTTTTTGCTACATTGTACACAAAAATCAGCGCTGTTTACTGTTTCAGAAAAAATAAAGCTAGCATGAACTATTTGAAGTTAGTCACAATCTGCTTCAAGGGGGGTGACACAGAAATCGACGCCCTTGACTGCAGATAAAATGGCAGACGGGTATTCAGTTTGCTACAAACATGGTGGACGTATAGCCGATCTATGAAATTTAATCTCGTTAATCATTCCACTTTAAATCCCTCCATACGCAACTCCCACATATTTAATAGATGTGACTCTTTCCAGTGACTATTAGGCAATCGTGTAATTATACGACAACTGGGCTTTCTGCCTATGTAGGTGCAGTATGCTACATACACTATGTGATCAAAAGTATCCGGACACCTGGCTGAAAATGACTTACAAGTTCGTGGCGCACTCCATCGGTAATGCTGGAATTCAAAACGGTGTTGGCCCACCCTTAGCCTTGATGACAGCTTCCACTCTCGAAGGCATACGTTCAATCAGGTGCTGGAAGGTTTCTTGGGAAATGGCACTCATTCTTCACAGAGTTCTGCACTGAGGAGAGGTATCGATATTGGTCGGAGACGCCTAGCACGAAGTCGGCGTTCCAAAACGTACCAAAGGTGTTTATAGGATTCAGATCAGAACTCTGTGCAGGCTACTCTATTACATGGATGTTATTGTCTTGTAACCACTCCGCCACAGGCCGTGCATTATGAACAAGTGCTCGGTCGTGTTGAAAGATGCAATTGCCATCGCCGAATTGCTCTTCAAGAAGGGGCTAAAAACATCAATGTAGGCCTGTGCTGTGATAGTGTCGCGCAAAACAACAAGGGATGCCAGCCCCTCCATGATAAACATGACCACACCATAACAACACCGCCTCCGAATTTTACTGTTGGCACTACACACGCTGGCAGATGACGTTCACCGGTCCTTCGCCCCAGCCACACTCTGCCATCGGATCGCCACATTGTGTACCGCCATTCGTCACGCAAAAACACAATGCTTTTCCACTGTTCAGTCGTCCAATGTTTACGCTCGTTACATCAAGCTAGGCGTCGTTTGGCATTTACCCGCATGATGTATGGCTTATAAGCAGCCGCTGGACTATGAAATCCAAGTTTTCTCACCTCCCGCCTAACTGTCATGGTACTTGCAGTGGATCCTGATGCAGTTTGGAATTCCTGTGTGATGCTCTAGACGCATGTCTGCCTATTACACACTACGACCCTTTTCAATGTCGGCGGTCTCTGGCAGTCAACAGACTTTTGCGCTGTACGTGTCACTTCACGTTTCCACTTCACTATCACATCGGAAACAGTAGACCTAGGGATGTTTAGGAGTGTGGAAATCACCTGACCACGTTCGAAGTCCGTGAGTTCCGCGGAGCGCCCCATTCTGCTCTCTCACGATGACTGACTAGTGATGTCGCTAAATGGCGTACCTGGCGGTAGGTGGCAGCACAATTCACCTAATATGAAAAACGTATGTCTGTGAATTGTTGACGATTTTACTTCGAAAACTTTATATAAAAGTTGTGAAAGTCAAATGATGGGTCCTCTTAGACCGATTTCTCAATCTTTAATGCTATTATTTTGATTAGCCCGTAATAAAAACAAAAGCCACACCTTCATTACCATTAAGTTATTCTGAAAATGCTTAATTCAAACAATTTCCAGTCTCCGAACCTTTGAAGCGTATCGTTTTCCTGAATCTTGGAGAACCACGTGCGCAGTATGCGATAGTTAGCCCTATTGTCAGTCCAGGAAGTGTCTCAGTTTCCCTTCTTTTTAACCTCTCGAATAATTTTTTAAGCTCCTTGTTAATGTCGACCAGACGAATTCTTTTCTGTTTTCACAACAACAGGAAAGAATATTCTACAATTTAGTCAGACTCTAATGTTTTAAGAATAATCATACCTGTGCACTGTTTTCCTCAAATTTGGACCTCAGCTTCATAAGTTAAGTTGAAATAACATATCTCACATTTTTCGGTGCTCTAATGATATGTTCACATTTTTCTGTCAAGAAGTTTTCCTGTAGTGTATTTGGCAAGTGACTCAGCAACAATATAATTTCTCCAACCTCGAACGTGAAGCCGGCCGCAGTGGTCTCGCGGTTAAGGCGCTCAGTCCGGAACCGCGCGACTGCTACGGTCGCAGGTTCGAATCCTGCCTCGGGCATGGATGTGTGTGATGTCCTTAGGTTAGTTAGGTTTAAGTAGTTCTAAGTTCTAGGGGACTGATGACCACAGATGTTAAGTCCCATAGTGCTCAGAGTCGCCTCGAACGTGAAACCAGACTAACTGGGAATCAACATTTATTATGTAGTATGTATTCAATATACATAGTTTTACATTGTCATATGTTTTATAAACTTTGGTCTTACTTTTTGTCTATGTTATTTACGTAAGTCTTCCTGTGTTTATTACAAACAAAATTTACACTAGTGGCCATTAAAATTACTACACCACGAAGATGACGTGTTACAGACGCGAAATTTAACCGACAGGAAGAAGATGCTGTGATATACAAATGATTAGTTTTTCAGAGCATTCACACAAGGTTGGCGCCGGTGGCGACACCTACAACGTGCTGACATGAGGAATGTTTCCAACCGATTTCTCATACACAAACAGCAGTTGACCGGCGTTGCCTGGTGAAACGTAGTTGTGATGCCTCGTGCAAGGAGGAGAAATGCGTACCATAACGTTTCCGACTTTGATAGAGGTCGGATTGTAGCTTACCGCGACTGTGGTTTATCGTATCGCGACATTGCTGCTCGCGTTGGTCGAGATCCAATGACTGTTAGCAGAATATGGAATCGGTGGGTTCAGGAGGGTAATACGGAACGCCGTGCCGGATCCATCCCAACGGCCTCGTATCACTAGCAGTCGAGATGACAGGCATCTTATCCGCATGGCTGTAACGGATCGTGCAGCCACGTCTCGATCCCTGAGTCAACAGATGGGGACCTTGGCAAGACAACAACCATCTGCACGAACAGTTCGACGACTTTTGCAGCAGCATGGGCTATTAGCTCGGAGACCATGGCTGCGATTAGCCTTGACGATGCATCACAGACAGGAGAGCCTGGATTGGTGTACTCAACGAAGAACCTGGGTGCACGAATGGCAAAACGTCATTTTTTCGGATGAATCCAGGTTATGTTTACAGCATCATGATGGTCTCATCCGTGTTTGGTGACATCGCAGTGAACGCACATTGGAAGCGTGTATTCGTCATCGCCATACTGGCGTATCATCTGGCATGATGGTATGAGGTGCCATTAGTTACACGTCTCGGTCACCTCTTGTTCGCATTGACGGCACTTTGAACAGTGGACGTTACATTTCTGATGTGTTCTACATCTACATCTACATTCATACTCCGCAAGCCACCTGACGGTGTGTGGCGGAGGGTACCTTCAGTACCTCTATCGGTTCTCCCTTCTATTCCAGTCTCGTATTGTTCGTGGTAAGACGGATTGTCGGTAGGCCTCTGTGTGGGCTCTAATCTCTCTGATTTTATCCTCATGGTCTCTTCGCGAGATATACGTAGGAGGGAGCAATATACTGCTTGACTCTTCGGTGAAGGTATGTTCTCGAAACTTTGACAAAAGCCCGTACCGAACTACTGAGCGTCTCTCCTGCAGAGTCTTCCACTGGAGTTTATCTATCATCTCCGTAACGCGTTCGCGATTACTAAATGATCCTGTAACGAAGCGCGCTGCTCTCCGTTGGATCTTCTCTATATCTTCTATCAACCCTATCTGGTACGGATCCCAAACTCCTGAGCAGTATTCAAGCAGTGGGCGAACAAGCGTACTGTAACCTACTTCCTTTGTTTTCGGATTGCATTTCCTTAGGATTCTTCCAATGAATCTCAGTCTGGCATCTGCTTTACCGACGATCAACATTATATGATCATTCCATTTTAAATCACTCCTAATGCGTACTCCCAGATAATTTATGGTATTAACTGCTTCCAGTTGCTGACCTGCTATTTTGTAGCTAAATGATAAAGGATCTATCTTTCTGTGTATTCGCAGCACATTACACTTGTCTACATTGAGATTCAATGTGGCGCCACCCGTGGCGCCACCCTTCATTCGATCCCTGCGAAACCCTACATTTCAGCAGGATAATGCACGAACGCATGTTGCAGGTCCTATACGGGCCTTTCTGGATACAGAAAATGTTCGACTGCTGCCCTGGCCAGCACATTCTCCAGATCTCTCACCAATTGAAAACGTCGGGTCAATGATGGCCGAGCAACTGGCTCGTCACAATACGCCAGTCACTACGCTTGATGAACTGTGGTATCGTGTTGAAGGTGCATGGGCAGCTGTACCTGTACACGCCAGCCAAGCTCTGTTTGCCGGCCGGTGTGGCCGAGCGGTTCTAGGCGCTTCAGTCTGGAACCGCGAAACCGCTACGGTCGCAGGTTCGAATACTGCCTTGGCCATGGATGTGCGTGATGTCCGTAAGTTAGTGAGGTTTAAGTAGTTCTAAGGTCTAGGGTACTGATGACCTCAGATGTTAAGTACCATAGTGCGCAGAGCCACTTGAACCAAGCTCTGTTTGACTTATGCCCAGAAATATCAAGGCCGTTATTAAGGCCAGAGGTGGTTGTTCTGGGTACTGATTTCTCAGGATCTATGCACCAAAATTGTGTGAAAATGTAATCGCATGTCAGTTCTAGTATAATATATTTGTCCAATGAATACCCGTTTATCATCTGCATTTCTTCTTGTGTAGCAGTTTTAATGGCCAGTAGTGTACAGAAAAGACATGAGCTTTCGTAGAATTATGCCGTAAATATTGATTAGTACCCTATTTTAATAAATCTGAATTAAACTTTAACTTTATAATCGGCGTTCACTAAGTGCTGAAATAATGCTACATTGCAGCTGCTGTTTCAAATGTGCTTTATTACCAGTATAATGGCTAAAATCTTATGTATGTTCCACGAAGCAAATAAATCTTATGTGTGTTCCACGAAGCGAATAGTAGATACTTTAGGGGACAATTCGAAGTATTGCCGAGGAATAGATAATTTATCTCTCGCTTTTCATGATTCTACAAAATGGTGCACCTATCTCCATTTTGTAAATGGCTGCGCCATTTCTTTTTGGCTCCCCTAGCTGTACCATCACTGGCAGAAGCTGCATTGTTGTCAATTACCCCTCCCCCTATGATCTCACTGATGACGTCATGCATTGTTCTCAGACTTCCCATTTCCCCACTTCTCTGACGTCAGACACCATATGCCCTATGTAGGAAATGGCAGGAAATTCAGAAAATCAAAAATTGTTGGGAGATTAAAAAAAAATCCATGATTTTGGACTTGTCCAGTTGTCTAGTGTACAAATTGGTGGGAAATTCAAAAAAATCCAGAATGAGCA
The DNA here is from genome assembly GCF_023864275.1 of Schistocerca cancellata. Classification (NCBI taxonomy): domain Eukaryota; kingdom Metazoa; phylum Arthropoda; class Insecta; order Orthoptera; family Acrididae; genus Schistocerca; species Schistocerca cancellata. The sequence goes on from NC_064627.1 coordinate 268,276,125, forward strand.
ATTGTTCGGTTGCTACATGTTACTGTAGAGTGCTGTCCTCTCTGGAGGCATTTGTACCTGAGATAAAATGCTCAGTAGGCCGTCCCCCTGTGGGCACATAACGGTACACTCATTGCGACGAGGCAGAGAAGAAGACTGGTGAATGGACTCTAACCATAGCTCGTGGCTGTGCTCCTTGTAAAACGGCAAGTATGTGTATTTTTAGCTTGTAAATATTAACCAAATTGTAAATAATAAGCAATTATATCAACTGTCATCACTCATTGCAATCCGAATGAATTCGAACCATTATACAGTCTTCCTAAGTTCATGGTCATCTCGTTCTTTTATCCTTTACATTTCCGTCTGCAAACAGAAACATTTTGGTCCTTCCCGGTCGGATTGTGATGGATTTGACGAAGTAAGGTGCAGCGGCAGCCATCCATCGGCGGAACGGCAGTGACTACTTTCCACGAAGCAAAGCGAACACGCAGCCATCAGCATCGACACGACGCATCTAAAAGTTGAGTATCTGGTCTGGCTCTCCTCCTTCATGTTGCTCCTATCCACTGCATGCAAGAAGAAAGCTTGTAGCCACACGCTCTGTGGTGAAAGCAAAACTGAAGCGGTTTTAAAGTTTGCCAACGAATTCGACGTAACAGGCAAATCGGGCACTTTGGATATTTCTATCAGGTTAGAACATTTGCCAAAGTTCGTGGACATATATGAGGAGGCACAGTCACAGCTCGAATTGTTTGAAGTTGTAGAGATTCATGTTGAGGAAAGGGAAACCTTCGAAAATCTGGTCTTCGAGGTTTCAAAATGAACGAGAGCGTTTCAGATGAACCACACCAAGGCAGATGACAAGGTTTCGTCAGATGCTGTGTCTGCCTCGAGTGTATCAGAACGTAGCATCAAGCAGCTTAGCATAAAATTGCCATCATTAATTGTGACGCAACGAAATTCCGACATTTTTTCGACACATTTGTGAGTCTCGTCGTAATCAATGAGGAACTAGAGGACACTGCTAAGTACTGTCATTTGGTGAGTTCATTAATATGTGAAGCTCAAAAATATAATTGCTCATCTTCCAGTGACTAACACTAACTTCAAGGTAGCCTTTGGGCTTTAATAGGCACAACAATCCCCGACTGACTGCATCGGCACACTTAAAGAAATTTTTGTCGCTTCCGACAGTGATAAAGCCATGTGCAAATGAGCCTCGTGCAATAATGAATGAGGCTTTAAGGATTGTGCATGCGCTGATGGCATTACAGCTAGATGTCTCTTTGCAAGACAAAATTGCATCACAGTTCCTAATGGGAAGGGTCGAACAGTCTATAAGAGCAGTTTGAAGCCAATCTGTGTTCGAGTAGATTTCCGACGTTTAAAGAAACGTGAGCTTCTTTCGAAAATAAAGGCAAATCTTTAGAAATAGTCAAGGCTACAGTACTACCATGTCTCGGCATATCTGTTAATAAACGTCAGAATGCGCCCAACACCAAGTAGTTTGGGCATTAGAGACGGACATACGTCGCTGCCAGTACTGCAGGTGTCATGCGCTACCAGCCTCACACATTGACCAAGTGCAACAAATTCAAACAAGCGACATCTAGCGAACGCAAAGCCATTGTGATGTGCAACAACTTATGCTACGACTATCTGAAGAATGATCACAGGGCTTCTAACTACAATTCTCTTTCTTGTGGTAAACTGCACCAAACGTTGCTACGTGCAGAATTACAGCACATACAAGATGGCGCAGGGACGGAGCGTGAGATGCAACACGAGTACCAATTCAAGGAATAGATTCAACCCACTCAGAAACAAATCACTGCCTCTTGGTACTAGTGGGCTCCTTTATAAGCATTTTTATGTTGTCTGTCGACTGTTTAATTTTGCCGATGATAACTGATTAGTTGCCTGAACAAATAATTGATCCCTGTACGTGGAGCCGCCAAATGCATCACTGTTGATCCAAAGTTTTGGTCACCTGGTGAGATCGACGTATTGCTAGGAGCAGAATTTTATGCGTACATTCAGGGATCAAGGACTGTCTCAGTTGGAGCTGATCATCCTGTGCTTCAAGAGACAGATTTAGGTTGGGTCATATTAGGCCATTATCAAAAGATAGAGCACACCTTTTCGTCATGACAGCCGATCGTGTCGTTCGTTGTCAAAACCGACACTGATGTTAAAACACGACCAGTTCTGGGAGACAGAAGAATTACATCAAGGTACAACGACAAAAGAAGAGGAACAGTACGAACCACACTGTATGGAACACCCAACGAAAGTTTCCACACCCAAAGTTGTTGTCTGTCTTCTGTTTCTCGATGATCTATGTCAATTAGGGGATTCTTTCCACAGTGCAGCAAAAGCTTCTCTCAGACTGAACAGAGACAAGATCTGACATTGCAAGGAGTATTAACTGCCTGTGTTGCGAAGGAACAATCTGGCTTATAGAAGACTTCACTTCATGGCCTGTATTAGATACCACTAACCATTCTGCGTCCCAGGTGTTGCCAGAAGGAACGACTCAAATCCTCTGTCACATCAGCAGGACAATCCAAGAAGATCTCATCTGTCCATTCTCGAAGTTTTCACGATGGCAGTGGATAAAGGCATGCTGCCTCAGGTTAATTAATAACTGCAAGACAGCAAAGGAAACAAGAGTAATTGCTGAACTGTCGTGAAATGAACCACAGGGTGCTTTGCTACAGTGTGTCAGAATAACTCAAGAAGTCACATATGCGACGGAATTCCATCAGTTGGAGACAAACAAGCTAGTCGACAGTAATAGAAAGCTCAAATCACTGCATCCTTTCCTCGACGACATGAGATTACTATGCTGATCTGTCGTATCAGTAGAAGCATCAACTCAGACTGCCATCTGACCATCGCCTCAGAAGAGTAACATTGGAAGGTGAACATCGTCGTGTTTCCGACACTGGGAGTAAACTGTTTCTTACACCTCTCAGGATACTGGCTGCCTAACGGACGAAATGCAATCCGGCATGTTCTGCATCAGTGTTTGTCAGCTATTAAAGGGAAAGCCTATACAGCAGCTCATGGAATACCTGCCACAACCACATGTAGAATTTGTGAGGCCTTTCTTCAATTATGAGACTGAATACACAGAACTGTTCTATATTAAAACTGGCTCATGGTCATCAAAATTAAAGGAGAGGTGCTATGTTGTCTTAGTGTGTGCCTGGCTGCACGACCAGTGCATTTGGAGGCAGTTGGCAACATGAAGACTGAAGCATTTCTATCGGCCCTTAGAAGGTTTGTATGAAGACGGGGCAATGGGAAAACCTTTGTTGGAGCTAGTCAGAAAGTACGCGAGTTACAAGCTGCTGTGCGCAGTCATTAACAGCAGACACAGGTGAAAAACTTTGAGCACGAAAAAGGCATCGAATGGCACTTCATTCCTCCAGTGTCACCACACTTTGGCGGCATATGGGAAGCAGACGATGGAAATCGTATGTCCAACATTGGAAGAGTTGACAAGCCTGACTTCCCAAATTCAGGACCGCTTGGATTCTCGTCCTCTCACGCCACTATCTTACGATCCTACTGATCTCCAGGTTCTCACCCCAGATCATTTCTTGATTACTACCGCAATCAAAACCATACCTCAGCCAGATCTAAGTACATCCAACCTAAGATTGATCTCCAGCTGGGAAAGGGTTCCAGCGCTGGTCATCTGACTACCTACATCGTTTGCAGCTGTCGGCCAAGTGGACAGTCCCCAGTCAGAATGTGCAACCTGGTGTATTGGACGTTATAATGGAAGTTTAACCTGCCACCCTTATGCTGGAAGCTGGTCATCATTTAAAGAGTACACCTTGGGCGCAATGGAATGGTGCGAGTGCCTACTATTCGCACACCGCAAGTGGTTTTTAAGAGATGAATATGCAAGCTAGGTCTTTTACCAAGTGAAGTAATACAAAAGTAAACAGTGTATTCGTGTTTTTTTTAAATCTTGTATGTTTTCTTTTCTTCGTCCTGTGTGTACCTTGCAACACTCAGTGCAATTTGTCATTTCTGTGTTTCATGAATTTTCCCCATACCTCTGATGTCAGAATCCAAGATGGTAGACTTGGTGGATACTTGCACAGCCTGTGTGGTTCTCATATGACTTGTGCTAAGTGTAGAATCCAAGATGGTGGTCCTATAGGATACTGGTACATCCTGCATGACTGCTAAGTCACCTGACCAAAGTACTAAATGTAAACTGGTAGAAACTTCAAGAAATCCACTTACGCTGTTTATCATTTGTCATCCTAAGCTTAGAACTCAAGAGCTGACTTGCCATAAGTTTGAAAGGTGTACTGTCTAGACAGCTGCCACTGCTGGTGGGATAGATTAGGTATGTATATGTCTTTATTTAAACAAATGTGAGAGGCCCCTTCTGCATCCACAAAGCTTGTGAGTGTCACATTGCACCTGCCCATGCATTAAATGCTGTAATAAGCCACTTAAACCTCCTTGATAAATGGGCTAAGAGCCACCACCCAAAGCTTTGCTGTTATGTCCCCACATGAGTAGGCTGAAAGCCTAGTCACAGCTCGCAGCTGCTGCCACTGTCACCACTGCTGTCACCAGCCACCTCACCACACTGACTGTCTGCTGAGCTAGTCAAGACACTAATGACTGTGCGAGGAGGAGTAGGCTGGAGCCATTGGCTATACAATCGACAAAGACAATGTTATATACCACACCTCAACCTTGGGTACCCTGCCACCCCCACGCACCCCCCACTCCCCACCCCCACACTGCCTCTGTACTGCCCGCTGATGGGCGCACTCCCTATTAACACAGCAGTCCATGCCTAGCACATTGGCATCATCCTACCATGCAAAACAATGCACCACATTGGTATCCATTGGACTAGCTAGCAAACTAGATCCAGTAGGTTTGCAGTTTTTTTTCTGTTGGGACTTGCAAGTTATTTGTGGGTTTGCCCTACTCTATTTGTTGCTAACAAAGGATCCCACATAGGTGACGAGCCGCGCGGGGTAGCCGTGCAGTCTAAGGAGTCTTGTCACTGTTCGTGCTGCTCCCCCCCCCCCCCCCCCCCCCCGTCGGAGGTTCGAGTCCTCCCTCGGGCATGGTTGGGTGGTGTGTTGTCCTTAGTGTAAGCTAGTTTAAGTTCGTTTAATTAGTGTGTAAGCCTAGGGACCGATGACCTCAGAAGTTTGGTCCCATAGTCCTTACCACAAATTTCCAATTTTTGCATAGGTGACACAAACATGTTTTTCTCCTACAACCTTAACCATCTGGCTGAAACATGTGCACATGGTCGAAACATATTTCTCTCTGAGCAAAAGTGAAATACAGGAAATCACTTACATATGTTCAAATATGCTACTCCTGCTCTACTTTCTCGTTTCTTATTTACAGCTGACCTATTTTCCCTAATACTATTCAACACAAAAATTCAGTCGCTAGGAATGTGATGAGCGTTTGGGTTCACACACAATTGACAAAGACAGTTCCTTTAAATATTGGTGTAGCTATAAAGTCTACAGTATGAAAACGTGCTACAAACGTTCATAAAATTTAATGATCAGTATTTCGTGAGGTATTAGTAGTTGTAATAGTATAATTAGAGCCAAGATTCAAACTATAGATCATCCACCTAACTAGATGTACCACATTGACCATATGCTTTTTTCCTATAAAAAGCCATGTACATTAATATACTAACAGTCTTTCTCATGAGTAGGTTGACGAAACACCCTCTTCAGAAAAACTATTATAACTGACTGGTCTGAGAATTCTGCAGAAGAACGGAATGAGAAGAATGGTTGACTATTGCCAGCGTTACATGATCGATAGTTGTACGTCCATCAGATAGTGACAAGACAATTTTCTCACGTCCATGCTAATGAATGCTAATGGAATTCGCTTCGAAAACGTATATGTATTTTCAAAAACATTGTTAAGCTCATATAACAGCTACTTGGAGGACATACTTTCAGCATTGATGGTACTGCATACAAGACTTTCATGGAAAGAGGTAAGTTCCACCACATGGAGATACTTATTTCGGGTGTCTTATGAAAGTTCACGTCTTATACTGGATTCATACATATTCTAAGATCCGAAAACAGCGTGTAAGGTATACTGAAAACCCTTTATTGCTATCAAACAAGATGATTTGAATTTAAAACATATGTGTCAGGCACTTGGAGAAACCGACATGACATTCGACGAATTTGTAACTTTATGTGAAGATTGCTTGAATAATTCACAATACGGTTTTTTGGTTATCGATAAAACAAAGCAAGTGAGTGACAGCTGATACCAACAGAACTTTCAGACGGTCTTTAAAAGACGATGGCATGTATATATAGTGAAACAACAAGAAAATTATTTTATTATGTCTCATACTATGGACAAACTGAAGCTCATCCATCCACAGCCAGCCTGACAGGGGAAGCAGAACGTTCTTCTGTTTGTTGATGAAAAATTTAGACGTTTGGCGATAGAGTCAAACTCCATACTATGAGATTTGAGGCACTCAACAACAGTATCATGAGAGCAAATACTTAATCACAGGCCATTTTGAGGTTAATCAAGGAATTGAATGCAAGGATTGATGTAACTGAAAAGCAAACAAATGAGAGAGTACATAGGTTGTATACTTCCTCAAAGTCTGCTTTGTGTATAAATACATTACTTCGTTGAAGCCTACAGTTGCTAAGAGTAGGGCATCTGGAAACTGAACAATCACTCAGAGGAGCTTTTAGATCCTTTTACAGAATCTATCAAACTAATCTCGAAGGTAAATGCCTCTGAAGAAGAAGATCCTATTGGCGATACCATTAAACATCAAACTGATAGAAGCATGAGAGAATACAGGAGCAAGCAGGGAAAGACTGTATACATTGGGTACTCATCCCATAAGTTAGCAAAGAACGCAATACTGAAAGAACATCTGGTTTGCTGTATCTGATATTCTTAAAAACTCGACAGGTGTTCATCAAAAGATAGGGATATCTACAGTCAGACATTAGGTATGACTGAAGCGTATAAGAAAGCCAATTGAACAGGAACACGAACACAAAACATCTAATATGACGATCCCAGCAAAATAGATCAACGAGTATGAATGTTCACAGCCCTGGCCGCAGCTGGGAATGCAGCTCACTCCAATGAAATCACTTCAGAGCTTTGAGAAAGACATATTATTGAATAATGAAGACAGTATTTCAAGAGATCCTTAAACCAGCACAAAAGACATTCCTGCGTAGGTGTGTTATATTCGAGGTTTGGATGACTTATGGTAAACGGATCTTGTAGGATTAGACAATAAAATAAAGAAATAAAGCTTTCAAAAATATTTTAATGGTAACTGACACATTCTCAAAATTTGCCTGGGTCTTAGCTTTGAAAACAAAGACGGGGAAAGCAGTTGCTCCAAATGGGAACCATTCGTATCCCAGAGAACCTACAAACAGGTCATGGAGCGGCATGGAATACGCCACTGCTTAACATTCTCCCACGTGAGTGCAAGTATGATGGAATTTTTAAAAGAGTGATAAAAGCGAAAAAAAATGGATGCATTTTAATCTTCACAGATATCATAAATTTTCCTGCCAATCATTGACCAGTGTAACCGAACTGTGTACAAGTGATCCGACAATTATGAAAGCTTTGCCAATATCCACCAGTCCATGATCTTGCACTATCACATCATAGGGAAGGGAAAACCGAGAAAACCTGACAGACATGCAGGCTTTGCCAGCATCTCAATGCCTGCCTTCTCGGATCACCATCTTGGATTCTATATTTAGCACCAGTGACCTGGCAACCAGTACCCAAAAACCGTCCATCTTGGATCGACATCTTGGACTGTGTATGATAGGGCCATGCCAGTAACTCTAGGTCAGCCATCTTGGATTCTGATGTCATATTGCTGGGGAAAACCCAAGAGGACTATTGGTCATCTAGGAATTTATATTTCAGCAGAAGTGACCTCGTTCCACGATCTAGGATTTCTCACCAATAGGACAATTTCCCGTCTTAGATTTTTGAATTTCCTACCAATTTATAATTTGGGCAATTGGGCTAAGTCCACCACATTGGAATTTTTAAAATTTCCCTCCAGTTTTTGTATTTCCTGCCATTTTAATCGTAGAGCAATAGACCTGTGACTTCAGAGGTACGGGGAGAGAGGAAATTCTCACAGTTACCCTACTACTGTGGCCTGGGGATAGTAGATACTTTATCAAACAATTGGAAATACTGTGTAATGTCGTAGACTACGTAAGTTGCAGCTTGATTTTGATGATTCAATAAAATGGCGCAACTTGTCTTCATTTTTTCAATAGGCTGGGTCATTTTGTTTTGACTCCTCTACCAACGTGCGGTACTAAACCTACTGTCTACCGTGGCATTGCGATCTCATTGCGCACTGGGACTGCAGGCATGAACTTGCAAATAAAACAAAAAATACATTAAGTAACTGTATTTTTTTTTGAGGTCATAACGAAAATTTTATGACTATTGATTGTAATGTATCAATACCAGCTTTTAATATCCTGTACTCTTGCTTAAAAAATACTCTCGTAAGTGTATGACTATCTCTCAATCTGATTCGAAGGATGGATATTCACATGGTTCCTAATGTCCTTTATTCATTCTGACCATTGCGAAACCGCAAAAATAGTCAACGTATACACATGGAACTACAGGAACTCTGCAAAGCTTTTTCCAAAGTTCATTTGGACAGGGGCTAGAGACCATACTATTTCAGAAGCCTATGTTCTATATCCAGACCATCTACTTTAAGGTAGAATGTGCTATTCGCTGCCCAGCAGGAAGTTCACACCACGGTGTACGATCTCAAAAGTCAACCCTGGAGCTAACAGAATCATTTAAGAAATAATGGTTTGAAGCTAAACGGCATGAAAATTGAATACTGGAGTGAGGTTTTCTCACTAGCAGCGCCGTCATTACAGTGAGCCAGCGACTTGTTTCTCTTACATCATCGGAAGGCAAAGCGTTCCCTGGAGCTTGTCCAGCGAACATTTCTGTGTGGTTGAAATGGTGTCAAGTCACCGGATAGCTATGTTATGCAAGAATACCCATATCCATGATAAAGGGAAAATCTGTATATTTTTCATCTACCTAGTGACTCTGTACCGCCCAGAATATTGGGCAGCAACACTAGAACATGAACAAACACTGCATGGAATGGAAATGAAAATCTTCATGACTGTGTCAAGGATGGACTGCGTGAAAAACGGTACTTGCATGAGAATGGATGGATGTGATAGCAGTAACTAACAAATTAAGAGAAACACCACACAGGCACCAGAAACGACGACAACTTCATGCAAGAAACAGCCCTCCAGTATGACTTATGAGGAAATCGCCCCATGGCTGTTCCAAGAAGCAACGAGGACATGCAAATGACAGACGTCAAAGTGGCTGATCAGTTCGACAGAAAATTGCGTCGGAAAGCAACCAAGCAAATGGACCCTGCATTAATATAGCTCACACACTAGGAAAAAAAGATTTACTAAGACTCAATTCCTCTGTGTCTAATTTCTATTACGTTCCGTACACATCTTTTTGTGGTAGATAGATAGCAGATCTTCAGAAACTGTCTCTGCCTTCACAATGATTTAAACTGAAATATATGAAACATTTAAAAGACATAGAAAGACGGTACCGAGTTGGTGCATTCAGAATCCAAGCTTTCAAAAATCAGTAAGCAAAACTCATACCATACTTTTTTTGGATCAAGGACAAGAACACAGCTAGCAATTTTCTAAGAAACTATTATATCATTTTATTGTTAAAAACCATTTTCGGCTTTATAGACACATATTTACTGTTCACTCTTCGTACCACTAACAGAGAATAAATTTCCTCAAATTTGAAAACTATTTTTCTTCAAGAAATTTAAACTGAAAATTTAGGACAATTTTGTTTCATTTGTTTAAGCTGATATGAGCGGATGTCTAGCGAAGTAGTTATCTAAGTGCAAGTGATACATTACTTCCTGCAGAAAACCTGTCTCCACAAGGCTTATTCTGTTTCCACCTTCTGAATTTCAAATTAGAAACTGACGTCTATGCAAGTATGAATGGTAGTCAGATGTTCTTAATCATGTTTTTAGCATACAGCATTATACTTCGAAATTTCCAGTAATTTGGTTGCAATAGCCCCCGCACTGAATGATAAATACGTGAAACGTTTCCTCCTGTAGGGTGAACGTTCCACAAAGGCTCACCTCATAATGAAACAACTTTCCGGTTTATTTTAGTTATTTACTTGTCCTTTTATAATATTTGCGAAAACTGTGAATAACGTACATATAATACACTGAAGCGCCAAAGAAACTGGAATAGGTATGCGTATTCAAATACAGAGATACGTAAACAGGCGGAATACGGTCGGCAACGCCGTGTTTGGCGCAGTTGTTAGATCGGTTATTGCTGCTACAATGGCAGGTTATCAACATTTAACTCAGTTTCAATGTGATGTTATAGTAGGTGCACGAGCGATGGGAGACAGAATATATGAAGTGGGGAATTTCCCGTAAGACCATTTCACGAGTGAATATCAGGAATCTGGTGAAACATCAGATCTCCGACATGGCTGTGAACGGAGAAAGATCCTTCAAGAACGAGACCAACAGCGACTGAAGAGAAACGTTCAACGTGACCGAAGTGCAACTCTTCCGCAAATTGCTGTAGATTTCAGTGCCGGGCCATCAAAAGTGTCACGTGCGAAACATTCAATGAAACATCATTGATATGGGCTTTCGGAGCCGAAGTCCCACTCGTGAACCCTTGATGACTGCACGACACAAAGCTTTACGCATTGCCTTGGTCCGTCAACACCGACACATTAATGACTGGAAAAAAAGTTGCGTGGTCGGACGAATCTCTTTTTAAATTGTATCGAGCGGATAGACGTCTACGGGTACGGCAACCTGATGAATCCATGGACCTTGCATGTCAGTAGGGGACTGTTCAAGCTGGTGGAGGCTCTACAATGGTTTGCGGCGTGTGCAGTTGGAGTGATATGATACATCTAGATTCGACTCTAACAGGCGACACGTACGTAAGCATCATGTCTCATCACCTGCATCCATTCACGTCCATTGTGCATTCCGACAGACTTGAACAATTCCAGCAGGACAATGCGACCCCCCACAAGTCCAGAATTGCTACAGAGTGGTTCCAGGGATACTCTTCTGAGTTTAAACACTTCTGCTGGCCACCAAACTCCCCAGACATGAACATTAGTGAGCATAACTGAGATGCCTTGCAACGTGCTGTTCGGAAGAGATCTTCACCCCCTAGTACACATACGGATTTATGGACAGCCCTGCAGTATTCATGGTTTCAGTTCCCTCCAGCACTGCTTCAGAGATTAGTCGAGTCCATGCCACGTCGTGTTGCGTCAGTTGTGCGTGCTCGCGGGGGATCTACATGCTTTTAGGCAGGTGTACCATTTTCTTTGGCTCTTCAGAGTACATCTGGTACAATATGGTTACGTGCTAATAATTACATAAGTGGATTTTTACTTTAGTCTTCACCTATAACAACATCTTATAACTGTAAACTAACCACATAAAATTTTATTTATTCATAAGTTCATTGTGAAGAAAAAGGTATTGGAGTCAGACATTATTTCAATTTGGATTTAAAACTTTTTGTTTTTCCTGTAGCTTAATTCACAGGGGTTTATTTTTGTGGTTGCATACTTTGCTCCTTTCCGTGCAGAAGTAAGGTCAATTTGTGGGCAGCAGAGACAATTCTTTTTTCTAGTATTATTTAATGAATGCTACTGTCATGTTCAAATGTGACTAATTCTTCACAAAAACTGTAACATAGCAAATGTATTTCGAGGCTGTATTTTGTATGCTTACTTTACTAAAGATGATATGTACAACATATATTATATTTCTATCGTTTGCAAGGTAACAACAGAAAAGACACGAGTTAAGCAACACTTCAACAACGCCACTGGGTCCAATGCTTTCTATAGGATGGTCACCGCATATGCTCTAAGAACAAAAAAAGTTAGACGCACCACGAAGGAATTATTCGAATGGGACGGAAATCGGTAGATGTGATGTACATATACAGAAAGATAAGTGATAATTAATTGAAACCCTCAGCTGCCGACTGGTGTTGTTGATATACGTCGATAGGGACAGCTGAAAATGTGTGTCCCGACCAGAACTCGAACCCGGAATCTCCTGCTTGCATGGCAGACGCTTTATCCACTTTTTTTATCGGTGTGTTTGGCCGTTGCGGACGTTACATGACATCCGTTCAAGTTCGTTTGCTGCTCCTTCCACTCAGTTTTTTTTATTACAGAAACCAACCAGCTCTCTGACCGAACATTCTGAGCTACCATGCCGGCATGATATTACAGTTAAACCAATACCATTAGCTCCTGATGGGAGTTGATATACATCAACGGGGACAGTTGAAAAATGTGTACCCCGATCGGGACTCGAACCCGGGATCTCCTGCTTGCATGGCATACGCTCTATCCGTCTAAGCCACCGAGGCACTGAGCCACCGAGAACACAGACGAATAGCGCGATTGCAGGGACTTTTACCCCTTGCATACTTCCCGTGCAATTATAAATTATCATTTATTCTATAGAAACTGCACGGTCATCAATGGTATCTGTTCTTTCCAGAACAGTTACTATCTTCCTATATATAGAAAGATAAATGATTATAAATTCAGAAAAATTGAATCATTTATTAAAGAGAGCGAGCTCTGCACATTGAGCAAGTCAATAATGAGTTGGTCTGGAATCTGACTGAATGAAGTAAAATTGCCTTAAGTGATTATTCCCGCTTCGAACTGAGCCCCGACGACCAGTCTGCAGACGCCCCAGATAGCGGAGGGATATCAACGTGACTGTCGCCCCCCATACTGCCCTACAACCAGGACTGATGAGCGGGAGTGCCGTTTCTTTTCATAACAGGACCCCTTTCCTAATCATCCACAGCACTCTTACAACACAGCGGTACGTCGACGATATTCTACCCCCCCCCCCCCCCCGTTTTGTTGCCCTTCATGGCAAGCCATCCTGGGCTTACATTTCAACAAGATACCGCCCGGCCGCACACGGTGAGAGATTCTACTGCTAGTCTTCGCGCTTGCCAAACCATACCTTGGCCAGTAAGGTCGCCGGATTTTTTCCTACTGAGAACGTTTGGACCATTATGAGCAAGGATTCTGGAGATCTAACGCGCCAATTGGACAGAATTTGGTGCGATATGCCTGAGGAGAACATCCAAAAACTCTATCAATCAGTACCAAGCCGAATAGCTGCTTCCATAAATGCAACAGGTGGACTAACGCGTTATTGCTTTACTCAATTTGTGAAGCTCTTTCTCTTGAATAAATCATCCATTTTTCTGAAATTGTAGTAATTTGTTTGTCTGTAAATGTACATCACATCTGCCTATTTCCATTTCATTCTGATAATTCCTTCGAAGTAAGTCTGTTTTTCTCTTAGAATGTATTAGCCTTCGTCCCTTTACAAGGCCGAGCTGCTCTAGACGCTACAGTCTGGAGCCGCGCGATTGCTACGGTCGCAGGTTCGAATCCTGCCTCGGGCATGGATGTGTGTGATGTCCTTAGATTAGTTAGGTTTAAGTAGTTCTAAGTTCTAGGGGACTGATGACCACAGCAGTTAAGTCCCATAGTGCTCAGAGCCATTTTGAACCATTTTTGAACCTTTACAAGGCTTGTTTATAGGAGTCTATTAAACCGAACACGCCGTCCGAAAAGAACCAGAAGAATACTAAGATGAAGGTTGCAGGCATTTGTAAATACATTATTAGTTTAACTTAAGTTTACCGTAAGAAATTTAGTACATCTTTGACACCCTCCAAAAATAAATTAATTGTACTGTTAGTATTTTCATTGAGTTACACTACTGGCCATTAAAATTGCTACACCACGAAGATGACGTGCTACAGAAGCGAAATTTAACCGACAGGAAGAAGATGATGTGATATGCAAATGATTAGCTTTTCAGAGCATTCACACAAGTTTGGCGCCGGTGGCGACACCTACAACGTGCTGACATGAGAAATGTTTCCAACCGATTACTCATACACAAACAGCAGTTGACAGGCGTTGCCTGGTGAAACGTTGTTGTGTCGCTTCGTGCAAGGAGGAGAAATGCGTACCATCACGTTTCCGACTTTGATAAAGGTCGGCTTGTAGCCTATCGCGATTGCGGTTTATCGTATCGCGACATTGCTGCTCGCGTTGGTCGAGATCCAATGACTGTTAGCAGAATATGGAATCAGTGGGTTCAGGAGGGTAATACGGAACGCCGTGCTGGATCCCAACGGCCTCGTATCACTAGCAGTCGAGATGACAGGCTTCTTATCCGCATGGCTGTAACGGATCGTGCAGCCACGTCTCGATCCCTGAGTCAACAGATGGGGACCTTTGCAAGACAACAACCATCTGCACGAACAGGTCGACGACTTTTGCAGCAGCATGGGCTATCAGCTCGGAGACCATGGCTGCGGTTACTCTTGACGCTGCATCACAGACAGGAGCGCCTGCGATGGTGTACTCAACGACGAACCTGGGTGCACGAATGGCATAACGTCATTTTTTCTGATGAATCCAGGTTTTGTTTACAGCATCATGATGGTCGCATCCGCGTTTGGCGACATCGCGGTGAACGCACATTGGAAGCGTGTATTCGTCATCGCCATACTGGCGTATCATCTGGCATGATGGTATGGGGTGCCATTGGTTGCACGTCTCGGTCACCTCTTGTTCGCATTGACGGCACTTTAAACAGGGGACGTTACATTTCAGATGTGTTACGACCAGTGGCTCTACCCTTCATTCGATCTCTACGAGACCCTACATTTCAGCAGGATAATGCACGACCGCATGTTGCAGGTCCTGTACGAGCCTTCCTGAATACAGAAAATGTTCGACTGCTGCCGTGGCCAGCACATTCTCCAAATCTCTCACCAACTGAAAACGTCTGGTCAATGGTGGCCGAGCAACTGGCCCGTCACAATACGCCAGTCACTACTCTTGATTAACTGTGGTATCGTGATGAAGCTGCATGGGCAGCCGTACCTTTACACGCCATCCAAGCTCTGTTTGACTCAATGCCCAGGCGTATCAAGGCCGTTCTTACGGCCAGAGGTGGTTGTTCTGGGTACTGATTTCTCAGGATCTATGCACCCATATTGCGTGAAAATGGAATCACATGTCATTTCTAGAATAATATATTTGTCCAATGAATACCCGTTTATCATCTGCATTTCTTCTTGGTGTAGCCGCCCGAAGTGGCCGATCGGTTCTAGGTGCTACAGTCTGGAACCACGCGACCGCTACGGTGTTTCTCTTGCCGCAGTGGTAACACCGGTTTCCGTCAGATCACAGAAGCTAAGCGCTGTTGGGCTGGGCTAGCACTTGGATGGGTGACCATCCAGTCTGCCGAGGCTGTTGGCTAGCGGGGTGCGCTCAGCCCTTGTGAGGCAAACTGAGGAGCTACTCGACTGAGAAGTTCCGGCTCCGGTCGAGGAAACTGACATACGGCTGGGAGAGCGTTGTGCTGACCGCATGCCCCTCCATATCCGCATAGAATGACGCCTATGGACTGAGGATGACACGGCGACCGGTCGGAACCGATGGGCCTTCATGGCCTGGTCGGAAGGAGTACCAGTATTGACAAGTATTATTCATGATCGTTGCACACTGGAAACAAAACAACGTATTCCCAAAATTTTGCGCTCACTTTCTCTTTGCCGTTGTTAATCTTGCATGCAGGAGCACCTATGTGCAATTGCCCACTCAGGAGTTGATAGTTTTTCTGTCACTGCATGCCACTTCTCTCCCCGCTCCTTTCTCTTATGAATTTTGTAATGAATAACCAGTCACAAGTAGAAATAAAAGCAGCATTCGTAAATATAACACTAGAAATTAAACATAGCATCCATTACCGAAAACCTAACGTTCTCTTTTGCTCAGAGAGGATCGAAGTATGCAGCCATAAAAATATTTTGTTACCTATCTAGGGAATTAAACGTGCTAGCAGACAAAGAAAACAGTTTTGAAACCATGCAGAAACAATTTCTGCTTGATATCTCCTTCTTCTCCACAGATGAATTTCTGAATATATTATATCTGTGCGTAGTTGGTTTAGTTTATAAAATTTTAAGGTAGATGAAGATTAACGTAAAAAAACAGTTATGTAAATGGCCACATTTTTAAGATTAATGTAAAAAAAACAGTTATATAAAAGGCCACATTTTTGCACAGAAAATGTATCTTTGTGGTAACTTACTGATGCATTCTACATTATTGACAATAGTAAAAAATACAATGCATGAAATATAGAATAACCAACAGCTCATTCGGTGTAAGTTAATAGTGGCAATTGCGGTGGGTAGGGCGCTGCAGTTTCGTGCCCGTACCTCAACCAATAACGTAAAGCGATTTTTGTAAAAGCCTCTATGGCAGCACTGTGTTGTCAAAGCTCAGTAGAGGCTACTTTTCTCGCCTGCACCTGTTAATGCCTGGCAGTTGAAAGCTGGCAACAACGCTGTGAGTTTTCAGTTATCTTCCTACACCGCCTCAAGTACAACACATGTTTGAACGGATTCTACATTACTGATTATAGTAAAAAATATAACCTGTGGTATATGCTAACAACCAAAAAGCTAACCAAGCCATCTTCTAACCTAAAGCAAATGAAAAGCCATATTGGCCGTCTGAGTGCAGTAATTATTGTTTTGTGTTTCTTTTTACTAATATATTTTTATTTTTATGATTTTTATTTCTAAGATGCAGATCGGAAATGTTTGTTGTGGTTGTTGTTGTTGTTGTTGTGTTCAGTCCGAAGAATCGCTTGATGCAGCTGTCCACGCTAGTATGTCTTGTACAAGACTTTAAATCACTACATCACTATCACAGCTTACATACATTTGAACCTTTTTAGTGCAATGAAGCCTTAGTACCCCCCTAAATTTTCACCCCTACACTTCCTTCTATGACTAAACTGGCAATTCCTTTATACCTCATAATGCGTCCTACCGACTGATCCGTTCTATTAGCAAAGTTATGCCATTGATTTATTTTTTCACCAGTTTGATTCAGTACCTCCCACCTAATTTACAACATTCTTTTGTAGCAACAAATTTCAAAAGCTTCTATTCTCTTCTTGTCTCAGCTTCTTATCGTCCACGTTTCACTTGCGTACAAGGCTACATTCCAAATAAACACTTTCGAAGTAGACTTCCTTACACTTCAATTTATATTTAGTGCTAACAAATTTCTTTGTTCCAGAAACGCTTTACTTGATATTGCCGGTTACTGCGTTTTATATTTTCTTTGTTTCGACCATCGTTGATTATTTTGTTGCCCAAATAGCACAACATATCAACTACTTTTAGTGTCTCATTTGCCAATATAATTCTGTCAGCAAAACCTGATTTAAATCTACTACATTACATTACCCTGTATTGTTTTGTCGATGTTCATCTTATATCCTCCTTTGAAGGCACTGGCCATTCCGTTCATCTTTTCCTCCAAGTCCTTCGCTGCCTCTGACAGAATTACTATGTCATCGGGAAACCGCAAACTTTTCATTTAGTTTCTCAGATTTTTAATTGGGTCTCCAAACTCTTCCTTGGTTTCCTTTATTGTTTGCTCAACTTACAGACTGAATAACATCGGGGATGGGCTACAACTATGTCTCACTTCCTTTTCAAGTACTGCTTCTCGTTCATACCCTTCTACTATAGCTGCAGTCTGGTTTCTGTACTAGATGTAGATTATCTCTCACTCCATATATTTTATCTCTGGTACCTTCAGAGATTCAAAGCGTGTAGTCCAGTCAACATTGCCAAAATTTTTCTGTAAATCTGCAAATGCTAAAAACACGTTTGCCTTTCTTTATCTCATCTTCTGAGGTAGGTTAAAGGGGCACTGTTGCTTCCTGTCCCACACATCTATCGATATAAACCGTCCAGACGATAGCAGCGCCACCTGGAGAGGAATGAGTTCTAGTCAGACACACGCACGGCACATGTAGTATCAGTGAGCGTGCCGTCCGGGTGTATAATGGGGAAGGTGCGCGATCTATCTGAGTTTGACCGAGGGCAAATTGTGATGGCCTGAAGGCTTGGCACGAGCATGTTGAAAACTGCAGGACTTGTCGGGTGTTGGAGAAGTGCTGTGGTGTGTGTGTGTAAGTAGGCTGTTTATGTTTTATTATTGGCAACGTTACGTAGCGCTCTGTATGAAAATCACTGGCTGTGCTGTGTGCAGTCTGTGGCTAGTTTGCATTGTTGTCTGCCATTGTAGTGTTGGGCAGCTGGATGTGAACAGCGCGTAGCGTTGCGCAGTTGGAGATGAGCCGCCAGCAGTGGTGGATGTGGGGAGAGAGATGGCGGAGTTTTGAAATTTGTAAGACTGGATGTCATGAACTGCTATGTATACTATGATTTTTCAACGCTATTAAGGTAAATACATTGTTTGTTCTCTATTAAAATCTTTCATTTGGTAACTATCCCTATCAGTAGTTTGTGCCTTCAGTAGTTTGAATCTTTTATTTAGCTGGCAGTAGTGGCGCTCGCTGTATTGCAGTAGTTCGAGTAATGAAGATTTTTGTGAGGTAAGTGATTTGTGAAAGATATAGGTTAATGTTAGTCATGGCCATTCTTTTGTAGGGATTTTTGAAAGTCAGATTGCGTTGCGCTAAAAATATTGTGTGTCACTTTAGTGAATGTTTGAGTACGTTCAGTTTTGCTCAGCTGTTTGAAAAGCAAATAATGTAAGAGGTTTATCAGCACAGTAATTCAGAAATTGTTCTAAGGGGACGTTTCATGTGTCTGCAACACGTGGTGAAACCAAGGTGAAATCACATGCAGACGTCGTGGGGTTGGGCGCCCACCCTCAATACAGGTGTCGGATGTCGTAGACTGGGCGGACTGGTAAAAGAGGACAGGCGGCGAACTGTGATGGAACTAACATCAGATATTAATGCTGGGCAGAGTACAAGTGTGTCTGAATAAACAGTGCAAGGAACACTCCTAACGATGGGCGTCCACATCCGATGACCCATGCATGTTAACGCCACGACATCAGCAACTACTATTGAAATGGGCACGTGGCCATCGGCACTGGACGTTGGAGTAGTGGCAGAGCGTTACGTGGTCTGATGAATCCCGATACCTTCTTCGTCATGCCGATGGGAGGGCGCGAATGCGTCATCTTCTAGAGGAACAACTTCTCGGCACCTGTACTGCAGAATGGAGACAAGCTGGTGGTGGCTCCATTATGCTCTGGGGAACATTCATGTGGGCATCCATTGCTCCAGTGGAACTCGTGCAAGGCACCACATCGGCACTGGACGTTGGAGTAGTGGCAGAGCGTTACGTGGTCTGATGAATCCCGATACCTTCTTCGTCATGCCGATGGGAGGGCGCGAATGCGTCATCTTCTAGAGGAACAACTTCTCGGCACCTGTACTGCAGAATGGAGACAAGCTGGTGGTGGCTCCATTATGCTCTGGGGAACATTCATGTGGGCATCCATTGCTCCAGTGGAACTCGTGCAAGGCACCATGACGGCCAAAGAGTGTCGTACACTGGTTGCAGACTACGTTCAAATGGTTCAAATGACTCTGAGCTCTATGGGACTTAACATCTGAGGTCATCAGTCCCCTAGAACTTAGAACTACTTAAACCTAACTAACCTAAGGACATAACACACATGCATGCCAGTGGCAGGATTCGAACCTGCGACTGTATCAGTCACGCGGTTCCGCGCCAAGCGCCTAGAACCGTTCGGCCACCGAGGCCGGCTGCAGACCACGTACTCCCCTTCATGACTATCGTGTTTCCCGACGGCAGCGGCATTTTTCAACAAGATAATGTGCCATGTCTCACAAGGCCAGAAGTGTGATGGAGCGGTTTGAGGAAGACAGTGGCATGTTTCAATTGATGTGCTGCCCCCCCCCTCCCCCCACCCTCCCAGCTCCCCATATCTCCACCCAGAGCACAGTTTTCGCAGTGGTGCCTGGATCAGTGTGAAATACATCCTACATTTCCATCCTCTGTGTTGTTTACCGATGAAGCAACGTGCACAATTCGCGTGTTTGGAGTGAGGATAACCCACATGCCACAGTTACTAGCGCTCATCAAACGCGGTTCTTCGTTAACATGTGGGTCGGTGTTGTTGGGGACTGTTTAATTGGGCCGTATCTGCTACCTAGGCCATTAAATGACAGGCACTATTACAATTTTCTCCCCAGAGCATTGTCAGAATTGCTGGAAGACGTCCCACTCCCTACATGACAACGCATGTGGTTCCAACATGACGGGGCGTCGGTACATTTCAGTCGTCGTGTGCGTCGATTCCTAGACCGACGGTTCCCAGAAACGTGGATTGGCAGAGGTGGTCCTGTACCATGGCCTGCTCGATCCCCAGATACGTCCCCTCTGGACTTTTTTGTGTGGGGAGAGACGCACAACCTTGGTTACGCAACTCCTGTTGCATCAGAAGAGGATCTGGTTGCCCGGATAGTAGCAGCAGCACGAACAATTCACGATACTCCTGGGGTTTTTGCTCGTGTCAGACAGAACATGATCCGACGGTGTAACCTTTGTTTAAGTGTCAATGGAGGCATTTTTGAAAATCTACTATAATTGAAATTGGGTTGTGTTAATTTGTTGTCTCTTGGTCATAAGAAATGGAAAAGTGTTTGTTGGTTTAATTAATTTGCCGCCAGAAAAATCTTCCTCTACCGGTTTAAATACTCTTCATAGGAAAAAATGACTTCAGGGGAAAATATTTGTTTTCATGTCCCCTACGACCTCCCAGAGATTGTCGGTTTAAATACTTTTCACCCTGTAGATATAGATATCTCCCATCTCATCTTCATCTACGAGGGAATGCTGAAAAATAATGCCTACGTATTTTTTATGTCAAAACAGTTAAAGGCTTTTAAAAAACGTTATTAAAGTTCAACATGTTTATTCTACATGTCTACATATTTATTTCTCAACATAGTCATCCTGGCGAGAGACCAGTTTGTTGACACCGTCACTGTAGAGTGTTTGACTTTGTTGACAAAGCCACAACCTCACCTCCGCTTGCAGTGCTTCATCACTATCAAACTGAGGTTCTTGAAACCATTCTTTAAGTTTTGGAGAGAGCTTAATATCGGATGGGGCCAAATCGGGACTATGAAACATGACCGATGACAGTGAATCCAACATGTCGGACTCGAGCACATGTCGCAGTGTTCGCGTGTGGTCTGGTATTGTCATCCTGCAGAAGAGAGCGTTCCATGTGAGAACGAACTCTTCGAAATCGAAACTCGATTAAAGCACACTATTTCTCACGCATCATATACACGCTACAACAGTTCTGAGCCAGCGGCAAAGGACTGCAAATACGTAGACACGAAGAATAAAGATGTAAAATCTAAATAAAGTTCGTTTCCTTTATAATTTAAAAATCTCCGACAGTTTTCACATAAAAATTCGGAGGTAGTACTTTTTAGAACGCCCTCGTACTTCATCTTGTCTTTCTTCAAGCACGTTTCAATTACGTTGTCCATCTACATCGTTTCAGATTTCCCTCCTGTGCATAGTATTATCTTTCCAACTGAGAACTTGGTATTTATACAACTGTTTCTCTTTTCTCCAAAGCTACGGTCGCAGGTTCGAATCCTGCCTCGGGCATGGATGTGTGTGATGTCCTTAGGTTAGTTAGGTTTAAGTAGTTCTAAGTTCTAGGGGACTGATGACCTCAATTGTCAAGTCCCACAGTGCTCAGAGCCATTTGAACCATTTTTTTTTCCAAAGGCCTCTTTAATTTTGCATTAGGCGGCATCTGTTTTTCCTATACTCATGCACGCTTCTACAGCCTTATATTTCTCAACTATTTATTTCTGCTTTACAACTTTGCATTTCCTGTCAGTTTTATTTTTTGGAAGTCTGCATTCCTTTTTGACTGTTCCATTTGCGGTAGTTTTTCACCTTTCGGCAGTTAGATTCAATATCTCGTGCATTATCCATGAAATTTTTGTCTTTTTGCCTATGTTATCCTCTATCGGCTTCATTGATTGAGCTGTTTTTCCTGTAGTCAAAAAATGGCTCAAATGGCTCTGAGCGCTATGGGACTTAACATCTGAGGTCATCAGTCCCCTAGAACTTAGAACTACTTAAACCTAACTAACCTAAGGACATCACACACTTCTATGCCCGAGGCAGGATTCGAACCCGCGATCGTAGCAGTCGCGCAGTTCCAGACAGAAGGGCCTAGAACCGCTCGGCCACAGCGGCCGGCCCTGTAGTCACGCACCCTTCTGCAGCCTTGTACTTCTCACCTAGTTATTTCCTCTTTGCAACTTTGCATTTCCTGTCAGTTTCATTTTTTAGAAGTCTATATTGCTTTTTGGCTGCCCCATTTGCTGTATTTTTAGAGTTTCACCTTTCGGCAGTTAGTTTCAGTATCGGGTGTATTGTGCAAGAAACTGTTGTCTTTCTGTTTATTTTATCCTCTGTTGCCTTCACTGTTTCGTCTCTCAAGGCTACCCATTCGTCTTGTGTTTCTCATCTTACTTCAGTCCATCCACTCCTAATGCTTCCTTTGAAATTCTCAGCAATCTCTGGTACTTTCAGGTTATTCAGGTCTCGTCGCCGTATTTTGCTACCTTTTCTGAAATTTCTTCACTTCTAATCTGCAGTCCATATCTACACCCTAAAAATGTGTAATTGTTTAATTGTTTAAAATCTGATGATGTATTTGAAACCTTGAGATTCTTAAACCAAGTATTATTAATGATTAAATTGAGCTGGCTGCTAAATGATACAGGTGGCTTCACCTTTTTTCCCTCTCCTCCAGTCCATGTTCCCCTACTAGTTTTGCTTCTCTTCCTTTTTCTACTATCAAATTCCAGTCCCCAATATAACTTAAATTTAAGATTTAAGTCTCCCTTAATTATCTGAATAAAATATTTCATCTCATCATTCATTCTTTCAATTTCATCATTATATGAGAGATTTTTTCTTCGGTGATCAGTCTTCTGATTGGTCTGATGCAGCCCGCCACGAATTCCTCCCCTGTGCCAACATTTTCATCTCACAGTAACAATTGCAACCTACATCCTTAATTATTCGCTTGATGTATTCCACTTTCTGTCTTCTTCCACAGTTTTTATCCTCTACAGCTCCCTCTAGTACCTTGGAAGATAATCCCTGATGTCTTAACAGACCTCCCATCATCCTGTCCCTTCTACCTGTCAGTGTTTTCCACATATTCTTTTCGTTGCTGAATCTGCGGAGAGCCTTCTCAGTCCATACCTTATGAGTCCACCTAACTTTCAACATTCGTCTTCAGCACCAGGTCTCAAATTCTTATACTATCTCTATTCCGATTTTCCCACAAGCCATGTTTCACTGCCATAAAACACTGTGCTCCAAGCGTACATTCTCAGAAACTTCTTCCTCAAATTAAGGCTGATATTTGATACAAGTAGACGTCACGTGACCAGGAATGCCCTTTTTGCAGTGCTCTCAGCTCCGTCCATTATGGGTTACTTTGCTGCCTATGCAGCAGAATTCGTTTACTTCGTCTACTTTGTGGCTCTCCAGTACTGATGTTAAGTTTCTCGGTGTTCTCATTTCTGCTGCCTCTCATTAACTTCGTCTTTCTTCGATTTATCTTCAGTCTTATACCATACTCATTAGACTGTTGATTGCACTCAGTAGATCCTGTAATTCTTCTTCCCTTTCACTGAGGATAGCACTGTCATCAGCAAATGTCATCATCGGTATCCTTGCAGCTTGAATTTTAACTCCACTCTTGAACCTTTGTTTTAGTTTCGTCACTGTTTTTCCGATGTATACGTTACTGGCCATTAAAATTGCTACACCAAGATGAATTGCAGATGATAAACGGGTATTCATTGAACAAATATATTATTCAAGAACTGACATGTGATCACATTTTCACGCAATTTGGGTGCATAGATCCTGAGAAATCAGTACCCAGAACAACCACCTCTGGCCGTAATAACGGCCTTGATACGCCTCGGCATTGAGTCAAACAGAGCTTGGATGGCGAGTACAGGTACAGCTGCCCATGCAGCTTCAACACGATACAACAGTTCATCAAGAGTAGTGACTGGCGTATTGTGACGAGCCAGATGCTCGGCCACCATTGACCAGACGTTTTCAATTGGTGAGAGATCTGGAGAATGTGCTGACCACGTCAGCAGTCGAACATTTTCTGTATCCACAAAGGTCCATACAGGACCTGCAACATGCGGTCGTGCATTATCCCACTGAAATGTAGGGTTTCGCAGGGATCGAATGAAGGGTAGAGACACGGGTCGTAACACATCTGAAATGTAACGTCCACTATTCAAAGTGCTGTCAATGCGAAAAAGAGGTGATCAAGACGTGTATAATATGGCACCCCATACCATCACGCCGGGTGATACGCCAGTACGGCGATGACGAATACACGCTTCCAATGTGCGTTCACCGCGATGTCGCCAAACACGGATGTGACCATCATGATGCTGTAAACAGAACCTGGATTCATCCGAAAAAATGACGTTTTGCCATTCGTGCACCCAGGTTCGTCGTTGAGTACACCATCGCAGGCGCTCCTGTCTGTGATGCAGCGTCAAGGGTAACCGCAGCCATGGTCTCCTAGCTGATAGGCCATGCTGCTGTAAACGTCGTCGAACTGTTCGTGCAGACGGTTGTTGTCTTGCAAAGGTCCCCATCTGTTGACTCAGGGATCGAGACGTGGCTGCACGAACCGTTACAGCCAAGCGGATAAGATGCCTGTCATCTCGACTGTTAGTGTTACGAGGCCGTTGGGATCCAGCACGGCGTTCCGTATTACCCTCCTGAACCCACCGATTCCATATTCTGCTAACAGTCATTCGATCTCGACCAACGTGAGCAGCAATATCGCGATACGATAAACCGCAATCGCGATAGGCTACAATCCGATCTTTATCAAAGTCGGAAACGTGATGGTACGCATTTCTCCTCCTTACACGAGGCATCACAACAACGTTTCACCAGGCAACGCCGGTCAACTGCTGTTTGTGTATGAGAAATCGGTTGGAAACTTTCCTCATATACTTGAAAAAAGAGACAGCATTGGTCGTATATTTTTACTATCGCAAAATCGATGTGATTGCCGTAAAGCTTAGTGACAACAGTGCATCCTAATTTAAGTTATACAATATAGCACTGAAGATGGTCACTCAGTGACAGAAAATCGATTTTGCGATAGTAAAAATATACGACCAATGCTGTCTCTTTTTTCAAGTATACCTGTTATCTGGTCGTAGTGCACAAGACAACATGGAGTCGCCAATCAATAACTTTCCTCATGTCAGCACATTGTAGGTGTCGCCACCGGCGCCAACCTTGTGTGAATGCTCTGAAAAGCTAATCATTTGCATATCACAGCATCTTCTTCCTGTCGGTTAAATTTCGCGTCTGTAGCACGTCATCTTCGTGGTGTAGCAATTTTAATGGCCAGTAGTGTAGATTGAACAGTAGAGGCGAAAGACTACATCTGCCTATTGCACCCTTTTTGATTAGAGCATTTCGTTCTTGGTCTTCCAACCTCATGGTTTCCACTTCGTTCTAGTACATATAGTACATTACCCGCCTTTCCCTATAGCTTACTCTTATTTTTCTCAGAATCTGAACATCCTGCACCATTTGACTTTGTCGAACGCTTTTTTCAGGTCGACAAATCCTATTAAAGTGTCTTGATTTTTCTTCAGTCTTTCTTTCATTATCAACCAAACATCAGAACTGCCTCTATGCTGCCTTTACCTTTCTTAAAGCCAAACTTATCGTCATCTAACAGATCCTCAGTTTTTTCCACTCTTCTGCCTATTATTCTTGTCCGCAACTTGGATGTATGAAGCTAGTGGGCATATAAACTTGAAATACTGTGTCGAGTGTTGGCTTTATATTTATTTCGACTAGTATAATGCGTTCTCTATGCTGTTCATACTAGCTTACTCACATTCCTATTGTCTTATTTATTAATTATTAGACCTACTCTGACTACCATTGTTTGATTTGTCTTGATAAACCTGTATTCGCGTGACCGGAAGTCCTGTTCTTCCTGCCACTGCGCCGGCCGTTGGTGGCCGAGCGGTTCTAGGCGCTTCAGTCTGGAACCGCGCGACCGCTACGGTCGCACGTTCGAATCCTGCCTCGGGCATGGATGTGTATGATGTCCTTAGGTTAGCTAGGTTTTAGTAGTTCTAAGTTCTGGGTGACTGATGACCTGAGATGTTAAGTCCCATTGTGCTCAGAGCCATTTGAACGTGCCACTGCACTTCATTTATTCCCACTACGTCTAACTTCGTTTTATCCATTTTCCTTTTTACCCGATCAGTGAATCTGACATCTACGTTCCGTAGAATGCGTTTTGTTTCTCGTGACGAAGAGGCTGAATAAGTCAGGCGACTTTAATGTCACTGATTGTCCTGTGCACTCGAAGTCGTATGCTGCAGGAGAACGGACGCACCAGCGCTTGTGAAGCCATTGACACTGTCCGCGGGATTATCACACTAGAGCGGGTCACGAGATACAGCGAGATGCAGCTGTCCGCCTGGTAACCGACAACTCAGGGCTCTAAAGACTGCGAGCAGATGAACCCGACGTACATGCGATAAACACTTGCCAGTATTTCTGCAGATACCCTCACACTAACGGTACAAGGAAAATGGGCGGCTTTTTTCGTCGCTGAATTCAAACGCCCGGTTTTTTTCTGGCTTTACTCGCCTCCGTGGCTGTGCAGTGACGTGCCGCTCTAAGGTAGCCGGTTCAAATCCTGTCAGTGGAAGAAATTTTCACCAACAGTTATTTGCTCATGAAGGGGAGGCGCGGCTTAAAGTTCCCGATTACCAGAGTTTCCTCCCATGTCCAGCATTAAATTACAAACCTCTCGACAGTGCCTCATCAAGTGAGGGCATGTGATACTTCCACTGAATGTCGCTTCCTTCCCTTCTCGCAGATAAGTAATTTATTCATTCCAGAGAAATTTTCCTGTCACCATTACCGTCGCAGAGTCTAATTCTTGACCGAGCGAGGTGGCGCAGTGGTTAGACACTGGACTCGCATTCGGGAGGACGACGGTTCAATCCCGCGTCCGGCCATCCTGATTTAGGTTTTCCGTGATTTTCCTAAATCACTCCAGGCAAATGCCGGGATGGTTCCTCTGAAAGGGCACGGCCGACTTCCTTCCCCATCCTTCCCTAATCCGATGAGACCGATGACCACGCTGTCTGGTCTCCTTCCCCAAACAACCAAACCAATCTAATTCTTGTCTGAATGCAGGCGTTCTGTCGAAAAGTTTTCGAGATTGGATTAATAAAAAACAGATAAAAGCTAAGAGGCGGTTGTAATGCTTCTGGTGTTCTATTAGGTCCTCCCCCCAACTTGAATACAGCTCACAGAACGTTCATGCAACCACGTGAAATAGTCAGAAATATCCTTCTTTGGGATGTTGTTGAAACCGCGCGTGCACTTGGCTTGAACGTTGGTTGTGTCGTCAAAGCGTTGACCTTTCAAGTGAATTTGTGCACTTCGTTGTTTTGTGACGAGTTCGTATTGATCATATCAAGTCTCGGCACCCGTGATGATTTTTCTCAGAAAAGTATCGTACGCGATTTGTATTTTAATCAAGTGGCAGCAGGAATGCGCACATTTTTCTCTTCTTTAAAACATTCTGGAGCATCTGTTGAACACTTGATTTAGAGGTATTGCTTCATTGCGTTTTGTGATACAACGTTCGCTCACCATGGCCACACATCCACTATTCAACACTGCCTGCTCACAACTGAATCACTGAATGCACACGTTGTTTACATGGTTTACTGTTGCTATTTCAAGGTGCCAGCACAGTTAGTGCATTCATGTCACTTACACGAAAGAAACAAAATTATATCCGGAATTTTTTTGGATGGACGGTGTATAACGGAACAGATGGAACGGGTACAGACAAGAAATACTTCGAATTTTTGCTTAATTCTAATATGCAATGAGGTGCAAAAGTTCTGAGGCAACGATATCCTCGTATACAGATGGCATCAGTATCGTTTACGGAAGGTATAATAGGGCAGTGCACTGGTGTTGTCATTTGTACTCATGTGATTAAAGTGAAACGATTTTCGAAGTGATTATGGGCGCACGATGGGAACGGTAGTCGGAGCTAGACTCATGTGACATTCCATATTGGAAATCCTTAGGGAATTCAGTATTCCCAGATCCACAGTGTCAAGATTGTGCCGAGAATATCGAATTTCAGGCATTATCTCTCGCCACGGACAACACAGTGGCCGAGCGCCTTCACTTAACGACCTAGAGCAGCGGCATTTACGTAGAGTTGTCAGTGCTAACAGACAAGCAAGGCTGTGTGAGATAACCGTATAAATCAATGTGGCACGGACGACAAACGTATCAGTTAGGACAGCGTGGCGAAATCAAGCGTTAATAGACTATGGCAGCAAACGATCGACAGGAATGCCTTTGCTAACAGCACGTCATCGCTTGCAGCGCCTCTTGTGCGATTTTGACCATGTTAGTTGTACCATAGACGACCGGAAAACCATGGTCTGGTTGGATGAGTCCCGATTTCAGTTGGTAAGAGCCAGTGGTAGTGTGCCCACGAAGCCATGGACCTATGGACTTCATGTTCCCAAGAAACGATGTAATTTTTATAGATGATAATGCGCCATGTCACCGGGTCACGATTTGTTCCCGGTTTGTCTGAAGAACAACCCGGAAACTTCGAGCCAATGGTTTGGTCACCCAGATCGCTCTGGGTGAACTCTGAAGAACAACCCGGAAACTTCGAGCCAATGGTTTGGTCACCCAGATCGCTCGACATGAATACCATCGTGCACAAAGGTCAGGTCGTACACAAAATCCAGCACCAGCAACACTTTCGCAATCATGGAGGGCTCTAGAGGCAGCGCCCGCATCTCGTGGTCGTGCGGTAGCGTTCTCGCTTCCCACGCCCGGGTTCCCGGGTTCGATTCCCGGCGGGGTCAGGGATTTTCTCTGCCTCGTGATGGCTGGGTGTTGTGTGCTGTCCTTAGGTTAGTTAGGTTTAAGTAGTTCTAAGTTCTAGGGGACTGATGACCATAGATGTTAAGTCCCATAGTGCTCAGAGCCATTTGAACCATTTTTTATAAAGGCAGCATGGCTCAGTATTTCTGCAGAGGACTTCCTACGACATGAGTCCATGCCACGTCGAGTTGCTGCACTAAACCGGACAGAAGGAAGTGCGACACGACATTTGGAGGCATCCCAGGACTTTTATAATCTCAGTGTATTCTTGAATACAAATTTTGGTAGTCACTAACTTACAGTACCGGATAATTAGTGGAAACAGTCCCGCCACACACGGGGGATTATTAGAACAGAAAAACATGGAGAATTGCACGATACACACTGAATATCTTTATTCACCACCGGTGTCGATCATGGACCATCTTAAAAATATATATTGTAACGACTTCAAATGGCATACATGCTATTTAACCAGGAAAGTAGATGCCATTGCTACCTTGAAAACGTAAGAAAATTACTACTTAACGCCGCAATACGAGCTTAATGAAGCAGAAAACAACACTGCAAAGATGAAAACCTGTAAGAGCAGTAAGTGCACAGCAGCGTTGCTCAGACACAGCAAAAAAAAAATTAGAACAGAACAAGGTAGAGAAGTTCGCTTACTGCAGCCTTTGTGCAACAGTGGTAAGACCACAGGACTGGATGAGGTACCTGTAAGGTTCTACAAAGACCAAGGAAAAGAACTAGCTCCCCTACCAGCAGCAGTTTATCCTAGTTCACTGGACCAACTTAGGGTACCTATTGATTAGCAAAAAAACCGCAGGCCATTCCTGTCTTCAACAAAAGCCGTCAGACAGAGGAGCATACACTATGTGATCAAAACTATCCGGACGCCCCTAAAAATATATGTTTTTCATATTAGGTGCATTGTCCTGCCGCCTACTGCCAGGTACTCCATATCAAAGACCTCAGTAGTCATTAGACATTGTAAGAGAGCAGAATAGGTCGCTTCTCGCAACTCACGGACTTTGAACGTGGTTAGGTGATCGGGTGTCACATGTGTCATACGTCTGTACGCGAGATTTCCACACTCCTAAACATCCCTAGGTCCACTGTTTTCGATGTGATAGTGAAGTGGAAACGTGAATGGACACGTACAGCACAAAAGCGTACAGCCCGGCCTCGTCTGTTGACTGACATTGACCGCCAACTGTTGAAGAGTGTCGTAATGTGTAACGGGTAGACATCTAGCCAGACCATCACACAGGAATTACAAACTGCATCGGGATCCACTGCAAGTACTATGACAGTTAGGCGGGAGGTGAGAAAACTTGGATTTCATGGTCGAGCAGCTGCTCATAAGCCACACATCACGCCGATAAATGTCAAACAACGCATCGCTTGGTGTAAGGAGCGTAAGCATTGGACGATTGAACAGTGGAAAAACGTTTTATGGAGTGACTAATCACGGTACACAATGTGGTGATCCGATGGCAGCGTGTGGGTATGGCGAATGCCTGGTAAACGTCATCTGCCAGCGTGAGTATTTCCAACAGTCAAATTTGGAGGCCGTGTTGTTATGGTGTGGTCGTGTTTTTCATGGACGGGGGTTTGCACCCTTGTTGTTTTGCGTGACACTATCACAGCATAGACCTACATTGATGTTTTAAGCACCTTCTTCAAGAGCAATTCGGGGACGGCGATTGCATCTTTCAACGCGATCGAGCACCTGTTCATAATGCACAGCCTGTGGCGGAGTGGCTGCACGACAATAACACCCCTGTAGTGGATTGGTCTGCACAAAGTCCTGACCTGAATCCTATAGAACACCTTTGGGATGTTTTGAAACGCCGACTTCGTGCCAGAGCCGGCCGCTTTGGCCGAGCGGTTCTAGGCGCTTCAGTCAGGAATCGTGATACTGCTACGGTCGCAGATTCGAATCCTGCCTCGGGCATGGACGTGTGTGATGTCCTTAGGTTAGTTAGGTTTAAGTAGTTCTAAGTTCTAGGGGACTAATGACCTGAGATGTTAAGTCCCATAGTGCTCAGTGCCATTTGAACCATTTGAACTTTGTGCCAGGCCTCACCGACTGACATTGATACCTCTCCTCAGTGCAGCACTCAGTGAAGAATGGGCTGCCATTCCACAAGAAACCTTCCAGCACCTGACAGAACGTATGCCTGCGAGAGTGGAAGCTGCCATTAAGGCTAAGGGTGGGCCAACACCATATTGATTTCCAACATTACCGATGGAGGGCACGACGAACTTGTAAGTCATTTTCAGTCAGGTATACAGATAATTTTGATCACATAGTGAAGTTATGGGTGTATATCCATGTTAGTCTGTTGTATAAATGAGAAATATGTTTTATGTTCACGCACTATGTGCTTCTTGGGAACGTTAATCTCCTCCAAAAAAATCAACATGAATTACGCCAGTAGGGATCTTTCGGAACTCAGCTCGCTCTGTTCATCCACGAAGAAAGAGCACCATAGACATGGGCGCTCTGGTTAATGCAGTGTGCCTTGACATCGGGGAAGCATCTGATGCAGCTCCGCGCTGATGTTTAGCAAACAAAGCGCCGCTTAACACAGTGTCAATGCAGGTTTGACAATGGATACAGGAACTCCTTCATGATAGAACTCAACATGTCTTAACGCTAATAGACAATTGTAGCGGTAATTTCTGGCGCTCCGAAAGGAATTGTTGTAGGACCCGCTACTATTCGCAATGAGTGATAACGCTGAAGACTATGTGGGGCTACACGCGGACATTGGTATTGTTTACAGGATGCGGGGGGTCACCTTTTGGGTCAAATTGAAACAGATGATAGTGGATCCACAGACTATTATGTTGAGACAGGGGACCAGTGGTAGGAGATACATATTTATTATGTTATGGGCATACACAGCACACACCGAGTGACAACAACGTAGTTCATAGTACACTACTGGCCATTAAAATTGCTACACCACGAAGATGACGTGCTACAGACGCGAAATTTAACCGACAGGAAGAAGATGCTATGATATGCAAATGATTAGCTTTTCAGAGCATTCACACAAGGCTGGCGCCGGTGGCGACGCCTACAACGTGCTGACATGAGGAAAGTTTCCACCTGTTTTCTCATACACAAACAGCAGTTGACCAGCGTTGCCTGGTGAAACGTTGTTGTGATGCCTCATGTAAGGAGGAGAAATGCGTACCATCACGTTTCCGACTTTGATAAAGATCGAATTGTACGGTTTATCGTGTCGCGACATTGCTGCTCACGTTGGTCGAGATCGAATGACTGTTAGCAGAATATGGAATCGGTGGGTTCAGGAGGGTAATACGGAACGCCGTGCTGGATCCCAACGGTCTCGTATCACTAGCAGTCGAGATGACAGGCATCTTATAGGCATGGCTGTAACGTATCGTGCACCCACGTCTCGATCCCTGAGTCAACAGATGGGGACATTTGCAAGACAACCATCTGCACGAACAGTTCGACGACCGCTTGTACACAGAACGCTCAATTGCCAACTGTACTCAGAAAGTTACGTTGAAGTCGAAACTTCAGGAACCTTGTCAAACAGTTACAATTAAATGAAAGTATATTAGACAGCCAACGGAAGGCAGACTGTCCAGAGCAGCGAGAGCTCAGTCTTGTAACCTACCCCAACCGAAAGGCGAGAGCTGACTCTCTCAAGAGCACCCGTACAAGCCGAACACAGAACATTCCCACCCCCACGACAGTGGCTGTGGTTAAACGTTCCAATCAGTAACTCGAAAACTGGCGGAAAATTCCCCTCTATTGCCGACGCAATACTATTCCACCAATGGAGATACTTGGCGCCAATTTCTGCGCCGATTTTGCTACGTCACAGAGCTATGCCCTGAGCAAGCCAATCACAGTTACGATTTTGCAGAAAACGCGGGAATTTGCCCGTCAAGACTGCCTGGGAACACAAGTCATTCCCACGCCTCGCTGGTAGCCCGCCAGAAAGTGTTTTTAATAAGTTTCTGCGAAGTAACGGAATCTCTAGCCCAGCCACTCCGTCAGGCCCCTGTGGGCGTGTCGCTGCCGCTCTTATGACAATGTCGGCATATGGAAAGCATCCACTCAACTCCTTCACACCTGTCAGCTTAACCCTTTCAAAATCAGCAGAACCCGCCTGTCACCGGACCACCTGGCTGAATAGAGATGCTTCGTGGGAAGTCCGCGTGTGAAGGAATAGCAACTTTTCACCACATGCAATTAGAGAGGAAAATCGAATTACTCAGAGTAAGATGGAAATATGAGAAGGGGCTCATGCCACCTCTCAAAGGTTAGAAGGAGGCCAATTGAGGGCCTGCAAAACCTGACTGCGTGCTACACACTGGACCTACATCTGGAGTTATGGTCTGGGGTGCGATTACATCTGACAGCAGGAGCACCCGGACTGAAAATTTGTACATCAATCTTCTGATTCGACCTTTTCCGCTACCATTAATGAATAGTATTAAAGGGTTTTTTTCTAACAAGGTAAGGCTCATCTGCATACCACTGTTGTAATCCAACAGAGTTTCGACATGTTGCCTTGCCGTGCTCGATCACCACATCTGTCTCCAGTCGAGCACATGCTGGAAATCATCGAACGATAACTCCAGTGTTATCAACAAACAGCATTAACCGTCCCTGTATTAACCTACCAAGTGCCACAGGCTATGGACTCCATCCCACAAACTGACATCCGGCAAACTTAGATACGACACAATGCAAGCACTATTGCATGCTTGCATTCAAATCTAACTTAAATTCAAATGTATGTGAATTCCTAAGCGACCAAGCTGCTGAGGTCATCGGTCCCTAGACTTACACACCACTTAAACTAACTTAAGCTAAGAACAACAACTCAAACACCCATGCCCGAGGGGGGCTCAAACGTCCGGAGGGAGGACCCGCTCAATCCGTGACACGGTGCCTCAAACCGCGTAGCCACTATGCGCGAGCCAGCTGGAGTGGCCAAGCGGTTCTAGGCGCTACAGTCTGGAACAGTGGGACCGCTAAGGTCGCAGGTTCGAATCCTGCCTCATGCATGGATGTGTGTGATGTCCTTAGGTTAGTTAGGTTTAAGTAGTTCTAAGTTCTAGGGGACTGATGACCTCAGAAGTTAAGTCCCATAGTACTCAGAACCATGCCTCCATTCAATATACTGGCTGTTACACTGATTATTAATGTACCAGCCTTTCACTTTTGCAATGGCTTATCTCCCGCTTACATTAACCTATGATCTTGCAATGTTAATTACTTAAATATGTTACTGGACAAATGTATTCTCGAAATTTCATTACTCTAAATTAAATATTTTTTGGGGTTGCCATTTTTTCCCGCCAGTGTATTTATTTTATGTGGTCATTCCACTTTAGCTCGCTCCGGATAGTTACTCCTAGGTATTTTACGATTGTTACTGTTTCCAGCGATTTGTCATCAGTAACGTAATCGAATAGCAGTGGATCTCTGTTCCTACATTGTTGACTGCCAGTAGCTGCACCATCGATCCTCAGCAGTTCTTTTTGTACTTCAGTAAATTCTTCTGGCGTTGCAACTTCCCTATAATGGGTGTCTCAAACCGATTGGCTCAAAGTGAAACAGACGACAGTGGGCCCACACCTGATTATATTGGGATAGGGAACCAGCGGTCGGAAACGCGAATTTATTGTGTTATGGGCATACACAGCGCACACCGCAAAACAAAAAAGTAGCTCATACTAATGTTCAAAGTGGAATCGCACAATAACCCTGGGTTCGGTGTGGGGCGGCGGAGGGGTGAAGTGGACTGCGGTAGTCGTCGTGGGGTTGTGGACCACTGTGGCTGAGGCGAGGATGGAGCCTCTCTGTCGTTTCTAGTTCCCCGGTTATCATACAATACAATACAGTGTTCAAAGTGACGACCGCCAGTCTCACTGAACGCACGGCAACGGCACGTGAAGTGTTACAGAGGATCGATTCCTCCCTCGGGCATGGGTGTATGTGTGTTGCCTTTAGTGAAAGTTAGCTTAAGTTAGATTAAGTAGTTTGTAAGCCTAGGGACCGATGACCTCAGCAGTTTGGTCCCTTAGGAACTTACCACCACCAAGTCTTACAGCACCGTATATTAAGTACACATCTGCCAAATCTCGTGAGAGTGTCTATCCAGCTTTGCATCTCGTCAAGCACTATAGACGGTAACCCACGTCAACATGGAAACATTGTAAGCTGTCTGATGCAATGGACAGCTGACACCGGGGAAGTCATGCGTTGGGCAGAGATAAAAGTGCCGGTACGACGCATGCGGTCGCCGCATGGCACTTGCTATGAGTTAAAAGGTGAAACCAGTATGTCTGTTTGGTGGTCAGAGCTGTACGCTGTTTATCGCCCGCTGGCTGTTCCAGTATACAACAGACACCCGGAATCTTTGCAAGAACTGCATGCGCCGTTGCAATACATGCACTGAGGCTGGCGCTCGTTGCTTTGAATAATTACACTACTGGCCATTAAAATTGCTACACCAAGGAGAAATGAAGATGATAAACGGGTATTCATTCTACAAATATATTATACTACAACAGGCATGTGATTACATATTCACGCAATTTGGGTGCATAGATCCTGAGAAATCAGTACCCAGAACAATCACCTCTGGCCGTAATAACGGCCTTGATACGCCTGGGCATTGAGTCACACAGAGCTTGGATGGCGTGTACAGGTACAGCTGTCCAAGCAGCTTCAACACGATACCACAGTTCATCAAAAGTAGTGACTGGCGTATTGTGACGAGCCAGTTGCTCGGCCACCATTGACCAGACGTTTTCAATTGGTGAGAGATCTGGAGTATGTGCTGACCAGGGCAGCAGTCGAACATTTTCTGTAACCAGAAAGGCCCGTACAGGACCTGCAACATGCGATCGTGCATTATCCTGCTGAAATGTAGGCTTTTTGCAGGGATCGAATGAAGGGTAGAGCCACGGGTCGTAACACATCTGAAATGTAACGTCCACTGTTCAAAGTGCCGTCAATGCGAACAAGAGGTGACCGAGACGTGTAACCAATGGCACCCCATACAATCACTCCAGGTGATACGCCAGTATGGCGATGACGAATACCCGCTTCCAATGTGCGTTCACCGCGATGTCGCCAAACACGGATGTGACCATCATGATGCTGTAAACAGAACCTGGATTCATCCGGAAAAATGACGTTTTGCCATTCGTGCACCCAGGTTCGTCGTTGAGTACACCATCGCAGGCGCTCCTGTCTGTGATGCAGCGTCCCAGGTAACCGCAGCCATGGTCTCCGAGCGAGGTTCTTTGGGAAAATCTTACGAAATATAGTTCATCCATGAAGGAAGTGATTACAAAATAGTCGTTCGAGCGATTGTTGAGTATTGTTTTTCAGTTTGGGACCCTTACCAAGGAGGTTTAATATGAGAGATAGACAAGAACCGACGGAGAGCGGCAAGTTTCGTTACCGTCTGGTTTATTCGGCTGTCGAGTGTGTGCTTAACAAACTCCAATGGCAGCAGTTAGGAAGAGATTTATTGTTCATATTTCGAGAGTTTACCTGTGAAGAAAAATCGGACAACACATTACTTTCTCCCGTACACGTCATACGAAATGATCACGTTTAGAAAATTAGATAAATTTGTCATACGGAGCTTTACCGCCAATCCTTTTTCCTGCCATTCGTGAATGCAACAGGAAAGGGGAGGAACAGGTGGTGGTACCAGAAATGCCCTCCGCCACACACCGTAGGGTGGCCTACTGTGTATTCATGAACGGAGCGATAAAACGGTAGCAGACCAGTCAATTACCATGCTTATGTAATAAACAGAGCAAATTGTTCGAATATCGAAAGCACACAGCGGAAAACTAAACCGAGAGAGAAAGCAGTTGACAACTAGCCACGAAAGTTCTACAGTTTCGTTGCAAGTGGCGGTATAAACCGCAGCGCATATCCACATATCAACGGCACTTTGGTTGCCTGCAAGGTGTAGCATCGATCCCAGTGGTGCGAGATCCCTCCCACACATCAAAATTGAGCTCCGTATACTCGGTTTAAATTCGCCAGCGGGTCATATGACGTCAACGCCGAACTCGCTGTCTCCTCTTGGAACGATTTTCTTAGTAAATGAATGTCCGCCCCGACAGCTGAGTGGTCAGCGTGACGGATTGCTGTCCTACGGGGCCGGGTTCGATTCCCGGCTGAGTCGGGGATTTTCTCCGCTCAGGGACTGAGTGTTGTGTTGTTTCCATCATCATTTCATCCACATCCGGCGCACAGGTCACCCACTGTGGCGTCGAATGTAATACGACCTGCACCAAGGCGGCCAGACCTGCCCCGCAAGGGGCCTCCCGGCCAATGACGCCAAACGCTCATTTCCATTTCAGTAAATGAATTCTTCAATTATAACACACACATACAATAAACTGAACCTCAACACATGGATAATTTCTAACATATACAACACTATTGTCTGTTAGTTGTAGGTAGTAATCTATTATTGTCATTGGTAAGCTGAAATTCGTTTCTGTTCTCTCCTCTCTCTCTCTCTCTCTCTCTCTCTCTCTCTCTGTGTGTGTGTGTGTGTGTGTGTGTGTGTGCCTGTTTCTCAATTTTGATTTGTCCTATATCCAATATGCTCTTGAACGATGTAATGGATCGGAATTTACGAATACACGATGATAGTGATGATCTAATCCACTAATGATCCTCCATTTATATAAAATGTAATCATGTATAAGGGGCAGTCAAATGAAAACGACACACATGGAAGAAATTGACCATGTGCAAGTAGGACTTGCGCTCTGAGATTTCCGCACGGATTTCATTATGTATATAGGCAGTTCGTCCGCCCAAGAAATCGAGAATCTCGCCGGTTTTTACCTGTAATCGACATTGATACAAGTGAAATATCTATTCTGGGAATTCAATGACTTTTAATTTTAAGTCTGAAGTCGGATAACAAATGATAGAAATATTTTTTTTTCGTGTGGCATGATTACAAATTAACAACTTCCTGGTTTTTCCGTTACTTGTATTGTGATACATTGCTTCTTGGCAAATTTCATGATTCTAGATCAGTGGGAAGTACCCCATAGGGTTTAACGAGAGTGTTTGCAAGAATCAAAATACGTGACACAAATGGCCGTATCTTTTGAATGCATTTACTTAGAAGCTTGAATTTTTTACCTCGCCAAGCCAACTGTTAATACTTTTATCTTACTGTGAGACAAGATGGTCAATACCTCCATACAAAAATATTTGCGGCCGTGTACCTCTTCATCCGAAGGAAATCGACGGTCACAAATGTCTTGCTTCACGGCTTCAAAAATATGGAAATCGCATTGTGAGAGATCCAGACTGTATGGATGATGCGTAAGAGAGTTTCTACTGAAGCTTCTGTAGCGTTCTCGAAACAACCTTGGCAACGTGTGGACCGGCCTGAAGAAAGATTCGTGGCTGTCGATTTGCTTCAGACAAAGAGGTGCATTCCTGGGCACAATAATGGTTCTAGTCTAATCTTACTCCAACTGCAGTTCTGGCTACAATAATTCTCATTACAAGAGATTTGTCGTAGTATGAGAGTAATGAAATTTTTGCAGTGGAATACTTAGCTTTAAACCGTCGAATCTTCTCCACCAATAAACTCCGTTAGGAGAGGTATATTGCAGATTTGCCTGGATTTCTAACACGATAAAAACTTGGATGTTAAAATAATTATTTCCAACACACTGATGAGTCCTTTTAACAGCAGATGCGTTTTCCGTAACCATTTACAAAGATGTTCACAAACAAACTGTTTTCTATCAACATGACTGACAAAACTGCAACTGTTACAAACTTTGTGTCATTACATTGGCTAAACTGCGACTGACTACAAGTGCTTTTCACCGCTCAGTAATATACACTATCCTAACAATGTATGTTCTTTGTCCTGTTTTCAAAAACAATGTTACATTCACCGATTTATAGTGAGAATTTAATGATTTACAACATGTCGCTAATACGGTTTTAAAGACAATAAACGACGATTCATTCTGAATGCATTTCTAAATATTGTTCTTCTGACTTTCGTGTGGAAATTTGGTTATGAAGTTACAATAACAATACATATCGCAAAATCATTAATTACATCTTGATTTCATGTTGTATTTTATTCCTCACATTAACTAACGTACAGCAAAAAGTGTCAAAACGGAAATGCAGGTTAAAGTTCTGTATGATAATTTCGTAGTATCAAAATGACTGAATATCAATAGCGATTACATCAGAACGTCCGAGACCCGTTAATGACCAAGCTAATTACAACTGATCTAGTTGGTTTTTCGTTATAGATGTGTTACATGAAGTGCACAGTTCACGTTAAATACATCAGATCAGTGATAAATGTTCCAAAATCAATAGAAAGAAAAACCAGTCCAAGTTTCAAATATTTTATTTTTCATTCGATGACTGGTTTCGGGTCGAGATTCATTTTCAGATCAACATAAATAAAGTCGAAAATGGCATTTCCAAATATGTCAAAAAATGTATAATGTATATTACAATGCATGCAGTTATCTGTATGTACTGTGAATGTACATCTTGAGAAATATCATTTTCGACTTGATGCTGATTTGAAAATCAGTATCGGCCTGAACTACGCATCAAATGAAAAACAAAATATTTGCAACTTGGACTGGTCTCTCGTTCTATTGATTAACAGAAGTTGTTGACCCAAGTCACTCCAACATGCTGGAAGTTCGTAATTGTTCCAAAAGTCTATTCCTTAGGTGAGTTGAACTTCACGAATTTTGGTAATTAGATATTGCTTTACTTACAACTTAAATATTTCTCCTAACATTTCTATGGGAACGTAATAACACAATCACGAGAATGAAATTACAAATTTTGATGTAAATTACGACAGTATGTTAATTCACAACATCAGGTTTTCTAACTAATTACAAAGCTCTGTTAATTACCATTAAATGATCTGAAATAATGTTAATGATGTTGATTCGGTATATAAGTGAACCATGGACCTTGCCCTTGGTGGGGAGGCTTGCGTGCCTCAGCGATACAGATGGCCGTACCGTAGGTACAACCACAACGGAGGGGTATCTGTTGAGAGGCCAGACAAACGTGTGGTTCCTGAAGAGGGGCAGCAGCCTTTTCAGTAGTTGCAAGGGCAACAGTCTGGATGATTGACTGATCTGGCCTTGTAATAATAACCAAAACGGCATTGCTGTGCTGGTACTGCGAACGGCTGAAAGCGATGGGAAACTACGGCCGTAATTTTTCCCGAGGGCATGCAGCTTTACTGTATGATTAAATGATGATGGCGTCCTCTTGGGTAAAATATTCCGGAGGTAAAATAGTCCCCCATTCGGATCTCCGGGCGGGGACTACTCAAGAGGATGTCGTTATCAGAAGAAAGAAAACTGGCGTCCTACGGATCGGAGCGTGGAATGTCAGATCCCTTAATCGGGCAGGTAGGTTAGAAAATTTAAAAAGGGAAATGGATAGGTTAAAGTTAGATATAGTGGGAATTAGTGAAGTTCGGTGGCAGGAGGAACAAGACTTCTGGTCAGGTGACTACAGGGTTATAAACACAAAGTCAAATAGGGGTAATGCAGGAGTAGGTTTAATAATGAATAGGAAAATAGAAATGCGGGTAAGCTACTACATACAGCATAGTGAACGCATTATTGTGGCCAAGATAGACACGAAGCCCACGCCTACTACAGTAGTACAAGTTTATATGCCAACTAGCTCTGCAGATGATGAAGAAATTGATGAAATGTATGATGAGATAAAAGAAATTATTCAGGTAGTGAAGGGGACGAAAATTTAATAGTCATGGGTGATTGGAATTCGAGAGTAGGGAAAGGGAGAGAAGGAAACATAGTGGGTGAATACGGATTGGGGGAGAGAAATTAAAGAGGAAGCCGCCTGGTAGAATTTTGCACAGAGCACAACTTAATTATAGCTAACACCTGGTTTAAGAATCATGATAGAAGGTTGTATACATGGAAGAACCCTGGAGATACTAAAAGGTATCAGATAGATTATATAATGGTAAGACAGAGATTTAGGAACCAGGTTTTAAATTGTAAGACATTTCCAGGGGCAGATGTGGACTCTGACCACAATCTATTGGTTATGACCTGTAGATTAAAACTGAAGAAACTGCAAAAAGGTGGGAATTTAAGGAGATGGGACCTGGATAAACTGAAAGAACCAGAGGTTGTACAGAGTTTTAGGGAGAGCATAAGGGAACAATTGACAGGAATGGGGGAAAGAAATACAGTAGAAGAAGAATGGGTAGCTTTGAGGGATGAAGTAGTGAAGGCAGCAGAGGATCAAGTAGGTAAAAAGACCAGGGCTCTTAGAAATCCTTGGGTAACAGAAGAAATATTGAATTTAATTGATGAAAGGAGAAAATATAAAAATGCAGTTAATGAAGCAGGCAAAAAGGAATACAAACGTCTCAAAAATGAGATCGACAGGAAGTGCAAAATGGCTAAGCAGGGATGGCTAGAGGACAAATGTAAGGATGTAGAGGCTTATCTCACTAGGGGTAAGATAGATACTGCGTACAGGAAAATTAAAGAGACCTTTGGAGATAAAAGAACCACTTGTATGAACATCAAGAGCTCAGATGGAAACCCAGTTCTAAGCAAAGAAGGGAAAGCAGAAAAGTGGAAGGAGTATATAGAGGGTCTATACAAGGGCGATGTACTTGAGGACAATATTATGGAAATGGAAGAGGATGTAGATGAAGATGAAATGGGAGATACGATACTGCGTGAAGAGTTTGACAGAGCACTGAGAGACCTGAGTCGAAACAAGGCCCCCGGAGTAGACAACATTCCATTGGAACTACTGACGGCCTTGGGAGAGCCAGTCCTGACAAAACTCTACCACCTGGTGAGCAAGATGTATGAAACAGGCGAAATACCCTCAGACTTCAAGAAGAATATAATAATTCCAATCCCAAAGAAAGCAGGTGTTGACAGATGTGAAAATTACCGAACAATCAGTTTAATAAGCCACAGCTGCAAAATACTAACACGAATTATTTACAGACGAATGGAAAAACTGGTAGAAGCCGACCTCGGGGAAGATCAGTTTGGATTCCGTAGAAATACTGGAACACGTGAGACAATACTTACCTTACGACTTATCTTAGAAGAAAGATTAAGAAAAGGCAAACCTACGTTTCTAGCATTTGTAGACTTAGAGAAAGCTTTTGACAATGTTGACTGGAATACTCTCTTTCAAATTCTAAAGGTGGCAGGGGTAAAATACAGGGAGCGAAAGGCTATTTACAATTTGTACAGAAACCAGATGGCAGTTTCATGTCGAGGGACATGAAAGGGAAGCAGTGGTTGGGAAGGGAGTGAGACAGGGTTGTAGCCTCTCCCCGATGTTATTCAATCTGTATATTGAGGAAGCAGTAAAGGAAACAAAAGAAAAATTCGGAGTTGGTATTAAAATCCATGGAGAAGAAATAAAAACCTTGAGGTTTGCCGATGACATTGTAATTCTGTCAGAGACAGCAAAGGACCTGGAAGAGCAGTTGAACGGAATGGACAGTGTCTTGAAAGGAGGATATAAGATGAACATCAACAAAAGCAAAACGAGGATAATGGAATGTAGTCGAATTAAGTCGGGTGATGCTGAGGGAATTAGATTAG
Organism: Schistocerca cancellata; assembly: GCF_023864275.1. Classification (NCBI taxonomy): domain Eukaryota; kingdom Metazoa; phylum Arthropoda; class Insecta; order Orthoptera; family Acrididae; genus Schistocerca; species Schistocerca cancellata. The sequence goes on from NC_064627.1 coordinate 268,318,916, forward strand.
GAAATGAGACACTTAAAGTAGTAAAGGAGTTTTGCTATTTGGGGAGCAAAATAACTGATGATGGTCGAAGTAGAGAGGATATAAAATGTAGACTGGCAATGGCAAGGAAAGCGTTTCTGAAGAAGAGAAATTTGTTAACATCGAGTATAGATTTAAGTGTCAGGAAGTCATTTCTGAAAGTATTTGTATGGAGTGTAGCCATGTATGGAAGTGAAACATGGACGGTAAATAGTTTGGACAAGAAGAGAATAGAAGCTTTCGAAATGTGGTGCTACAGAAGAATGCTGAAGATTAGATGGGTAGATCACATAACTAATGAGGAAGTATTGAATAGGATTGGGGAGAAGAGAAGTTTGTGGCACAACTTGACCAGAAGAAGGGATCGGTTGGTAGGACATGTTCTGAGGCATCAAGGGATCACCAATTTAGTATTGGAGGGCAGCGTGGAGGGTAAAAATCGTAGGGGGAGACCAAGAGATGTATACACTAAGCAGATTCAGAAGGATGTAGGTTGCAGTAGGTACTGGGAGATGAAGAAGCTTGCACAGGATAGAGTAGCATGGAGAGCTGCATCAAACCAGTCTCAGGACTGAAGACCACAACAACAACAACAACATAAGTGAGCCATACAGTTTTAACCTACTGATAGAAATTAAGAATAAACCATACTTTCTTACTTTTATCCATTACACATTGTACATCAGGTAATATACAGTATGCTAAACTTTTAGTGGTATCGAAGCATTCATTAACTACGCTGTAACTAGTGCTATTACAGTAGGTAACTGGAAACATTTTCATGAAAGCATTGACCGCCCTGTCTCACAGTAGGATAAATGTATTAACAATTTGGGTATTACTTTTGATATAACAAACAATTTACTTACTTTTTTTCCCGACTGTCTCGTTTCCATTTGACTGGCGCTTATATGTTAGCTATGTCATATATGTCCCCACGTCTCAAATACTGTGAGTCTAGACTACAAAACATTGTCAGAATCGTAGCCTTCAAGACCTCTCTCCCTACACACACACACACACACACACACACACACACACACACACACACAAACACGCGCGCGCGCGCGCACATACACACGTTTTACAGGCGCTCTAACTTAAGTGGTTTCGTACTGGCTTTTCACAAAAATGCGTTTGATGCACTTGATATTGGGTGCATAAAGTAACATTTCTTTTTTAATCCTTGCATAGTAATACATACAGACAGTACGATACTTAATAGCGAAAACTGACACTTGTAAAAATGTAAGATACCGGTACAGAAGTAGAAACGTTCCAGTAAAGGTGGATGCACACATGCGCCGTTTGTGACATGATTTTGAATGTGTGTTCACGAGTCACTGCGGACTTCAGTATCAAATGCTGTCCTAGTTATGCACGCATTTGAAATCTAAACTTTTCGATTAAGTAACCATTTAGTTGGGTGCAAATTTCACCCATTGCCTACCTTAACAAGAAATACAATACTACCTTAGAAAATTACGCGACACAATTTACTGTACACTAGTGTCAGTCAAAGGAAGTGTTCCTGAACCTATACAGTGACGGTATTATCACGTACACAAGGTATAAAAGAGCAGTGCATTGGCGGAGCCGTCATTTGTACTCAGGCCATACATGTGAAAAGATTTCCGACGTGATTATGGCCGCACGACGTGAATTAACAAACTGTGAGCTAGACTTACAGAAGATTTCATTTCGGAAATCGTTAGGGAATTCAATATTCCGAAATCCACAGTGTCAAGAGTGTGCCGAGAATTCCAAATTTCGGCTTTTACCTCTCGTCATGGACAGCTCAGTGGCCACGGCCTTTAGTTAACGACCGAGAGCAGCGGCATTTGCATAGAGTTGTTAGTGCTGAAAGACAATCTTTGAAACAACCGTAGAAATCAATGTGGGGCGTATGAGGAACGCAACCGTTAGGACAGTGCGGCGAAATTCGACGTTAATGTGCTATATCATCAGGCGACCGGAGCGTGTGCCTTTGCTAACAGTACGACATCGCCTGCAGTACCTCTCCTGTGTTAGTGACCGTATCGGTTGGATCCCAGACGACTGGAAAACCGTGGCCTGGTCAGATGGATACCGATTTCAGTTGGTAAGAACTGGTGGCGCGGATCCCACTAATCGATGGACGCAAACTGTCAACAAGGCACTGTGCAAGCTGGTGGTGGCTCCATAATGGCGTAGACTGTGTTTACACGGAATGGAATGGGTCCTCTGGTGCAACTGAACAGATCATTGACTGGACATGGTTATGTTCGGCTACATGGAGAGCATTTACAGCCATTCATGGACCTTATGTTCCCAAAAAACGATGAAATTTTTATTGGATAACAATGCGCCATGTCACTGGGCCACAATTGTTCAAGACTAGTTTGAAGATGATACTGGACAATTCGTGCGAATGATTTAGCAACACAGATCGCCCGACATAAATCCCATCGAACATTTATGGGACATAATAGAGCTCAATTCGTGCACAAAATCCTGCACCAGCAACACTTTCCCAATTATGGACGGCTATGGTGGCAGCATGGCTCGAAGTTTGCAGGGGACTTTCGCGAATTGTAGAGCCCATGCCACGTCGAGTTGGTGCACTATACTGGACAAAAAAGAGAATCGAGACGATATTAGGAGGCATTCCATGACTTCTGTCTCCTTGGTGTAGTATCACAGTGAGTTGGGACTTCTTTCAGACACCCAAGGACCACCTCATAGGTGTTGAGGAGGCCATACCTTCTGATACACCAGTTCTTCAGCCATTCCAGTGGGAGGCCTCTACACTTCAGTTTTGAGATGACACCAGACAGAAAAATCCAGTAGTTGAGGCTAGGTGATGTTGGAGGCCAAAGTAACAGATTGTGTCCCAATTTCTTACTTTGGACCATATGGGGCCCAGTAAACATCGTCTTACAGCGGCAGTAGAATGTGCAGGTACCATATCAAGCATTTACCATATTCCCCAACCAAGAACCGTAGATAGAACTCGACCCCAATTAGGTGTGTCCTTCATCGAAAAATTTACATTTCATCGCCATTTGTACCACATAGGACAATGTTTCATACTGAAATCAGTGGCGGTTAATAACCACACATTCGTAATTAAGTCGCTAAAGGCTCGTTTGTGAACCCATGTTTACTTGGGACTCTTTGCTTCACTTGTGGCATGTTTTCACCATTGTCAGCTCTCGCTATTAATTATGTTTCATTCTGAAGATATACAGGGGGTGGTCCATTGAAAGTGACCGGGCCAAATATCTCACGAAATAAACATCAAACGAAAAAACTACAAAGAACGAAACTCGCCTATCTTGAACGGGGAAACCAAATGGTGCTATGTTTGGCCCGCTAGATGGCGCTGCCATAGGTAAAACAGATTTCAACTGCGTTTTTTAAAATAGGAGCCACCATTTTTATTACATATTCGTGTAGTACGTGAAGAAATATAAATTTTTTAGTTGGACCACTTTTTTCGCTTTGTGACACATGGCGCTGTAATAGTCACAAACGTATAAATACGTAGTATCACATAACATTCCGCCTGTGCGGACGGCATTTGCTTCGTGATACTTTACCCGTGTTAAAATGGACCATTTACCAATTGAAGAAAAGGTCTCAAAAACGTCGGTGTTGAGAATGCTACATCAACATCGATTGCACCCGTACCATATTTCTATGCACCAGGAATTGCATGGCGACGACTTTGAACGTCGTGTACAGTTCTGCCACTGGGCACAAGAGAAATTACGGGACGATGACAGATTTTTTGCACCGACTACGCCTGACACCATGCGTCAGCGCATTACGGAAGGCTAACTACTCGCTGTTGAGAGGAATGTCGTTACACGTATTGCCAAATGCACTGAGGTTGACGGACATCATTTTGAGCATTTATTGCATTGCATTAATGTGGTATTTACAGGTAATCACGCTGTAACAGCATGAGTTCTCAGAAATAATAAATTCATAAAGGTACGTGTATCACATTGGAACAACCGAAATAAAACGTTCAAACGTACCTACGTTCTGTATTTTAATTTAAAAATTAATTGCATTAATGTGGTATTTACAGGTAGTCACGCTGTAACAGCATGAGTTCTCAGAAATAATAAGTTCATAAAGGTACATGTATCACATTGGAACAACCGAAATAAAACGTTCAAACGTACCTACGTTCTGTATTTTAATTTAAAAAACCTACCTGTTACCAACTGTTCGACTAAAATTGTGAGCCATATGGTTGTGACTATTACAGCGCCATCTATCACAAAGCGAGAAAAGTGGTCCAACTAAAACATGCATATTGCTTTACGTACTACACGAATATGTAATAAGAAATTGGGGTTCCTATTTTTAAAAAACGCATTTGATATCCGTTTTACCTATGCCAGCACCATCTAGCGGGCCAACCATAGCGCCTTCCGGTTTCCCCTTCAAGGTAGATAAGTTTCGGTCTTTGTAGTTTTTTCGTTTGACGCTTATTTCGTGAGATATTTGGCCCGGTCACGATCAATGGACCACCCTGTATGTACGAGGGGCGTTCAGTAAGTAATGCAACACATTTTTTTCTGAAAACAGGTTGGTTTTATTCACTATTCTAATACACCATATTATCCCCACACTTTTGGTTACAAAACCATACTTTTAAACATGATCTCCGTTCAATGTGACTCCCCTACTCCCTTTACTGGAAGCGTCTGTATGCTCGCATGGTACCACTGTACTGGTCGACGTGAGTCACGTCCTGCTGCATTATAACCTCCCCATCATCCACGTACTGTTTCCCACGGAGTGCATTCTTCATTGGGCCAAACAGATGGAAGATATGAGATCCGAGACGTAGGGTAGATGAGGAAGAACAGTCCAATGAAGTTTTGTGAGGTCCTCTCGCGTGCGTAGATTAATGTGAGGCCTTGCGTTGTCATGGAGAAGGAGAAGTTAGTTTGCATTTCTCTGGCGACGAACACGCTGAAGTCTATTCTTCAGTTTCCTGAGGGTATCACAATACAGTTCAGAGCTGATCATTGAACCATGAGGGAGGGAGTCCCAGAAGACCATGACTTTGTCGGCTGACGGTGCAATTTTGAACTTATTCTTTGGAGGAGCGGTGGTGTGGCCTCACTCCATGTATTGCTGTTTTGTTTCTAATTAGAAGTGGTGAATCAAAGTTTTGTTCGTTTTGACGATGTTCGACAAAAAATTGTCACGATCAGCCTCGAAACGCTCAAGCAATTCCACGTAGATGGTCCTTCATTGCTCTTTATGGTCTTCTACTCGGCAGCGAGAAACCCAGTGGGCACACACTTTTGAGTACCTCAACTGGTGAATGAGTGTGTCAGCACTACTAACAGTGACGTCCAGCTGAACAGCAAGGTGTCTGATTGCGATCCGTCGATCACCTCGAATGAGAGTATCTGCACGTTCCAACACGGCAGCTGTCGCAGATGTGTTCGACCAGCCGGCAGGGGGGGAGATCTTATAGGTGTGAGCGATCTTGTTAGGATGACAATAGACGCCTCGCCCAACGACTCACCTTGCTTTTGTTAACTTCTAGGTCTCTGTAGACATTCTGCAAGCGCCTATATCTGCGATGTTCTGATTTTCCGCCAAAAGAAACTCAATTACAGCTTTCTGCTTGGAACGCACCTCCATTACAGACGTCATTTTGAAGGCTACGTGTGGCGCCGCCACGTATCTGAACTGTATGAAACTTGTATGGGGTCTGAAGCGGAAATATTCTACGATGTCCACAGCAAATTGCGCATTTTTCATTCAAAACCAGCAGAGAAAAAATGTGTTGCATTACTTATCGAACGCCCCTCGTATACAATAAAAGCCTTATATTTTAAAGCTAGTATTGTTAATTAATTCCTCGTTTAGTGACTGACACTGAAGTCACTCGACACCAATGTCGTTGAGTTGGCGCCTAAGTCCTCAATTCTGTTTAAGAAACTATTGTCGGTTTTCTCTTGTCTTGGCAGCCACACAAGCCATGATACACCTCTTTTTTCTGCCCACGAGTGCTGGAAGATGTATTTGATACACATTTTTCGCCGAAAGAGTATTTCGTAGTATTCATTAATGCACTTGAGTCGTGCAACTTTCTGAAACAATTATGAACTGTTCGCTCAATGAGTACACCCGGTTAAATGGTTGTATTGTGCTTTCCTTTGCAGACACTTGGATTTTTTCAGTTAAATGACTATAATGCTATTATCCTTTTATTGTTTCATGAGACGTATAATAAAGTTATAGTATTTACTAGCTGTGGTGCAGTCAGAGGAATGCTGGGCTGCCGTTTCTCTACCTGTAATGTTACTATACGGTTCTCCGCAAATTCTAGAGACTCTGTTATTCTTCGGGTCACGTCTAAATTTTAAGTATGTAACGATGATTTTGGCATTGTTTACAGTGTTTCTTTAGTAGAGTCTGGGTAGACCAGGTATCTCATAATATCTCAGCAGTTTCTTCCTGATCAAAATATTGAACTACCGAGCGAGGTGATCCAGTGGTTAGCACACTGGACTCGCATTCGGGGGAACGACGGTTCAAACCTGCGTCCGGCCAACCAGATTTAGGTTTCCGTGATTTCCATAAATCGCTCCAGGCACATGCCAGGATGGTTCGTTTGAAAGGGCATGGTCTGTTTCCTGCCCCATTCTTGACACAATCCGAGCCTGTGCTCCGTCCCTAATGGCCTCGGTGTTGACGGGACACAGAGACCAATCTTCGTTCCTTTTTTCTTTTTTCCAAAATATTTAAGAGATTCCTGTATTGGAATGTCTCGTAAAATATTTTTTAATAGCTCAACTTGCAATGTTCTGGTGTCTATATACGAGAGATAGTCATAATGTTTTACTTGTCTCCTCGAAAAAGTAGTTGCAGGTTTGTTTGCAGGTATATGTCTGCAGTACTGGTGTACAGTGAGGTGACAAAAGTCATGGGATACCTACTAATATAATTTCGGATATACTTTTGCACGGCGTGGCATGACCTCAACAAGTCGCTGAAAGTACCTGGCAGAAATACTGAGCCATGCTGCCTATAAACCTGTCCATAATTACGAAAGTGTTTTCAGTGCGGGCTTTTATGCATGAAATGACCTCTCGATTACGTTCCATACATGTTCGTTGGGATACATTTTGGGTGACATGGCCAGCAAAATCATTCACTCGATTGTCCAGAGTGTTCTGTCATGACGCATTGTCATCCATAAAAATTCCATCGTTGTTTGGGAACACAAAGTCCATGAAAGGCTGCAAATGTTCTCCAGATAGCCAAACATAACTACTTCCAGTCAATGATCGGTTCGGTTACGCCATAGGACCCAATCAAATGGTTCAAATGGCTCTGAGCACTATGCGACTTAACATCTGTGGTCATCAGTCCCCTAGAACTTAGAACTACTTAAACCCAACTAACCTAAGGACATCACACACATCCATGCCCGAGGCAGGATTCGAACCTGCGACCGTAGTAGTCGCGTTGTTCCGGACTGAGCGCCTAGAACCGCTAGACCACCGCGGCCGGCTAGGACCCAGTCCATTCCATGTAAACACAGCCAACACCAGTATGGGGTCACCACCAGATTGCACAGTGCCCTGTTGACAACCTTGCTCCATGGCTTTGTGCCGTCTGCGCCACACGCGCCCTACCTTCAGCTCTTACCAACTGAAATCGGAAGTCGTCTGACCAGACCATGGTTCTCCAATCGTCTAGGTTCCAACCTATATGGACGAGCCCAGGAGAGGAGATGCAGGCGACGTCGTGCTGGTAGCAAAGGCACTCAGTCGGCATCTGCTGATATTGCCCATTAATGTCAAATTTCGCAGCACTGTTCTAACGGATATGTTAGCCATATGTCCCACTTTTATTGCTACGGTTATTTCACAGTGTTGCTTGTCTGTTAGTACTCACAATTCTACGTAAACGCCGCTGTTCTCGTTAAGTGAAGTCCGTCCGCCAGTGTGTTGTCCATGGTGAGAGGTAATGTCCGAAATTTGGTATTCTCGGGACACCCTTGACAGTTTGGATCTCGGAATAATGAATTCCCTAACGATTTCAGAATTGTGATGTCCCATGTGTCCAGCTCCAACAATCATTCCGCGTTCAGAGTCTGTTAATTCTCGTCGTACGGCCATAATCACGTCTGAAACTATTTCACATGAATCACCTGAGTAAAAATGACAACTCAGCTAAAGCACTGCTCTTTTATACATTGTGTAAGCGATACTACCGTCATCCGTGTATGTGCATATCAGTATCCCATGACTTTTGTCACGCCAGTGTACATTGAAATCCCTGTACCACAGTACTGCAGTGTGTTGCTAGAGGAGCCAAAACAAAATGACGCGGCTCTTTCACAAATGACAGTGCCGAAAGGAATTACAAAAGCTAAAGTAGGTCTACATCCTTTCTTTGTGCTGTTCTACTGGACTAGGGCTGCATGAGTCAGCAGATACCAACATGGAATAATGAGCATGCTCTTAACTTCCAGATGCAGTGTCGATATGAATGGATAATGCGATCTTCTTCAAAACGACAGAAATCAACATGAGCAGCACGTTCTGGTAAATCATTTGACTATAGTCTGATTGAAATTACTCGGTAGTTGACACTTCACGGGCTAGACCTGGTTTCCTCCAGTCAGAGCGCTCAACGCCACGCCCGAACCGTTCGCCGTTGCCAGACCGCTACAACAGTTGGTCAGTTCACTTTGTCTGCCTTGCTTACTTGTTGTGTTTGGATCCCGAACCCTGGATCTGGCCCTTAAGTTTCGTATATCATCACGTATGATAACCATAAAGCAGTACACACGCACACACACACACACACACACACACACACACAACGATGGTGGCGATACACACACGTTCCACACACAGCTCTAACCAAGCACTACTAGATCCTCACAAGACGCGATTCAACGACACGTATATAGTTGTTATAATTATAGAGATCGCCTTACATTAGAAAAGTTTCGTACAACACTACGTGAAACTAAATTTTTAAGGCTGCAATTCATCATTGCTACCGCAATATGAGTCATAAATGAAACAATTTTGAGCCTGGTGGTGTCGTAGCGAGTGGTTAGCGCAGTAACATGTTCTGTAGGAGGTCATAAGTGCGAAACTCGTGAAGACCAGCGAAATTTTTCTTATTTCTAAATTAATTGATTTAAATTTATTATTTATAAATTTCTAATACTTTGCCATGCCATTTTCAGTATCATATTGACTTTTTTATAGGTCTAATTAACGTTGAGAGTTGCGGTATGCAGGAGCCGGACTGGAGCATCCCATATGTTATTCATAATCTGATTTAAAATCATTACTCTCTGAACTTCATTCCTGTCACTTAATAATATAGCTAACAGCTGCAGTGTTTGACGTTATTGATTGTCAGAAGTAAGCTGCCTATTTCTGTATTAATTTCTTGTTCTTTAAGATGGCAGTTGCATATCTAACTTTCTATTGTAATGTAGCACCGATAGAAGGAAAAGAGCGATTGTTACGATCAGATGGCCTCTAACGAAGCTGTCGTTTGTGAGGCTGTGGAGAATTCAAGGCGAATATTAAGTGACGCATTGTATTCAATTGGACATGTGCACCATTAGAGGAAGAATGATGTCTGAAGAAAGTTCGATGCTGAGGTCTACTCATCAGACAAAAAACATACAAAATTCGATCAGTGCAAACAAAATGTTTATATTCTTGTTTTCTTTCCCACTTCCACCACGAGACAGCATTAATGATCCGTCAAACGAAAACAGGATACATCATGATGTCACTATTATGTCCTTTCTACTAAACAGTGTATTATTTGTGTACTCTTCTAGGCATGACAAATTGTCCAAAGTGAAATTTTCACTTTGCATCAGAGTGAGCGCTGGTATGAAACTTTCTGGCAGATTAAACCAAGACAGGAACTTGGGACCTTTGCCTTTTGCAGGCAAATGCCCTACAAACTGAACTATCCAAGCATGACTGCCAATCCGTCCTCACAGCTGTAATTCTGTCAGGACCTCGTCTCCTACCTTTCTAATTTCATAGAAGCTCCCTTGCGAACCTATGACCCTGAGTTCGAGTCTTGGTTCGGCACACATTTTTAATCCACCAGGAAGTTTCATACCTTGTGTTTAAAGACTGTTGGCGGGTTGTGTAGCTTATCATTCATTCCTGTAATTTTTTCGAAACCTGCAGTAAATTTATTTTAACAATCAATCACCATTTAGAAAATGCACTTCATCCTTGTGTCCTGTTTACTAGTACTGTCTTCAGACTTGGTCGGTTGGTTGGTTTGGGGTGTAAAGGGAGCCCGACTCAGTAATGTGTCAAGTGTTTATATGTCAACATAATTGCTAGACATTCTCAGACTAGAGATTAAATATTAAAATAAATGTATAGCATTATTCGAAAAAGCTTTATACCTATGCTTCCATATATACATAATACACATTTACACACACACACACACAATATATATTCACTGCTAAACAATCAGTCATTGTACTGGTATATATTAATGGTCATGTCCAATTGTTGTTCATGTAGCAGCAATACCTTAAGTCCCCAGCTATGATAGAGTCTATTTTTACCTGTCAACATTCAAGCGACTAGTGTAGAATTATAAATGTACAGTGTTTTCGTACTCTTTTGTCTGTTTCTGAAAGTTCTCTCGAAAGTTTCACATCAATATTGCTAAGTTCTTTTAAAAAAATTCGTATCTCCTTCGGAAATTTTTTCAACTATATCTCCGAAAATTTGTTCCAGTATACTTTTAAATCCTTCTGGGACATTGCTTTCACTTTTCTTGAGTTGTTCCCTTCATGCTGAATCAACCTGACTTAGACCTGCTTGCTGTAAATTTGGTTGATCGAGTATTACTGTTTCTGTAGCTACTCACTCCGATTCTGCATCATCCTTCTCCTGTTTCCTGTTTAATGCATGCTAATGCCACTGATCAGTAAACCATATTGAAATAAAACGAAACTTCCTGGCAGATCAAAACTGTGTGCTGGACCGAGACTCGAACTCTGGCACACAGTTTTGATCTGCCAGGAAGTTTCATATGAGCGCACACTCCGCTGCAGAGTGAATATCTCATACTGGAATCATATTGAAGTATTTTACTGACACCGCTTCCAAAATTTCCAACGTAAATGTTTCCTGTCTTGAACAGTGTTCTGTATATTCACACAGCAGAGCACTGAAATATAAAATATGGTTACAGCTATACTAGCTTGTGTTACTCGAAACAGATGTTCAGAGTTCAGGATTTTGTTTCTCACCAACAAACTTTTAAAAGAGTCCATTTGAGTTTGATGCCTACATTAGTTATGTGTACAACCATTATTGTCCCTGTTGACAACAAGAAGTTTCAAACAAAACAATCCTGCAACAGAACAACAGATTCTATTACAGTCTCCTCGCTAAAATCCTGTGACATGCCACCAACTGTAACCACTTTTCAGTTTCGTGTTTGAAATTTGTAAGTGTACTCACATGTCATCAGATTTGCACTGTGAACTCCATTGGTGCAAGGTTGGCTAAATGGCTCAAGCTGAAATTTTTGTTCTTGTTTTCTTTGCATTGATCTCCTTCAATTTGTTAATGGGTTGTAGTTTTCCTCAAATCCTGTGAGGCTTTGTGAAGTATCTATTTAATATCTTCTGTTGTCTCTCAAATACAAACACAGATAATAAAATTTGTTGTCTATCTCTATTTATTTATTGGTAAACTAATATCTACCCAGTGTAATACACTGCACAACCTTCATCAGTGCTGTACAATAACTGCTGATAAACAGCAATTTACAAACATGTTCTTTCAATGAGAAATCATTATTACAGGTGACTTTCACCTCAAAGTGTCCAAGGCCTTTTACAAACTCCCAGTAACAATATAACTACCAGAACATGACTTTCTTACACTAGTCTTTATCAGAAAAAAAACCATTGTTGGAATTAGAACCGATGTTAACTATTCTTTTGAATGACCTATATATAGTTGTATGAAAGATTGATTGTGGAGATATGTCTTTACAGTTTCAGTCATTAATAGTATGGGTAATTAAGCTAGTGAGAGAACTAGATACTTTCTCAACAAAAGTGTATTTTAAATTTGCTTTTCTTAGCGATGTAACATTTTCAATGTAAAAATATAAATAATATTTTAGTGTTAACATTGATACAGATCAGTTGTGTTTTAAAGCTGTAAATTAAGATGCAGTTTAAATCTTATCTATTTTAATAAACCTTTAATCCAGCTAGATAGACAAAATGTGGAATTTTTTTCTGAATTCTCCATCACCCCAGCTTTTAGTGAGACGTATATTCTTGAAAAGGCACTTTTTTATGATAAAAAATTTAGTAAATTATTTACTTCATGAATTTCAGTGTTGTTTCCATTACGTGATATTTTTGAAGAGTATTTAAGAATTTTGTTTCAGTAACAGACTAGACTGAGAATCACTGTGTTTTAAACTGCTTCTCCATTTGTTAATATTGTTTTATTGTGCTATGTTAACTAAGGTTGTGATTTTGGATGGTAAACAAACATTGCTAATCAGAAGAATGTAATTCGAATTCTATGCTATTAAGTACATGACTTTTTGAAACCTAGCACTTTGGGATTTCTAGCTCAACAAGAGATCAAATTGCAAAGTTAATTGACTGATACTGTGCATGAAGTGTACAAACCTGTCAACTTCATACCTCTTATTTTCTAATGTATTACGAAAATTTCTTGGCAAGGAGCCTCTCCAATATTAAAGAAATGTCCTGGTTGTGTGGAAAGTCTTCTACTTTGCACGAAAAATTACAATTAAACTGATTTCTTTGCACTTGAAAATAATAGAAACAACGAGGTAAAACACCACCAGTTCCAAAACTTATTACACCTCCATGTGTACTTTAGTTGAAGACATCCTTGTCTGGAAAATATGTCTTCTATAAAATTAGCTTGAAAATTTTCTTATATACTTCACAGTTAGCTGACACTACAACACCTAGTAATTCTTTTTCACATGTGTCAGTCTCGTCTACATTTTTTTTTATTTGAAGTGGTTGTTTGTCTAACAATATAATTAACATGTATTGAATATTTACTCTCATATCCACATTTCATGCATAACTTGTAAACTATTGCCAGTAACAACAAAATTTGAAAGACTGCTTGTTATATGATATAATATCCAATGCTACGTAACATACTTCCATTGAATTAGTAAGAGAGGTGCTAGAATCTTTTAGAAAGGCGAAGGTGAATAAAATTGCTTTTGCAGATGGCAGGATACAAACCAGAACTTTCAATTTCATAATTCTACGTCTGTAACCACTACACAGCAGTGATTATGCACAAATTGTGACTCTATCCTGTATCATAGATGACCTGTAAGCTTTAAACACTGACACATTACCTGAGAATAAATTGTCCTAATACAGACGCCTTTTTGAGAGATCTCCGATGTGCTAGTGTTTTTAAACAGTATGTATTCATAGGACAAAAGATACAATATCAAAAAATACCAACCGAAATCGATGTAATACAATAGGAATTTCCGAAGTTCTTTAGTCAAAGTATATCTTTGAAAGGAGCGGAATCACGGTACCATTTGTAACAGATGTATAAATATGCACACATATTCCCAGTTACATAACATACATGTGAAATGTAAAAGATTTCATTTTCGGCAGTGGCATTGTTTCGTCCTGACAACTTTTAGCATATCTTTTCCTGTCGAGTACTGCTTCTGTCTGATAGGAAAACATAAGTGTTTTGGCTCACTGCCCTTGGGTTGATGTGGAAGACTCCACTTATAGGCGTTCAGGTTCAAAATGGTTCAAATGGCTCTAAGCACTATGGGACTTAACATTTGAGGTCATCAGTCCTCTAGACTTAAACTACTTAAACCTAACTAACCTAAGGACATCACACACATCCATGCCCGAGGCAGGATTCGAACCTGCGACCATAGCGGTCTCGCGGTTCCAGAATGTAGGGCCTAGAACCGCACGGCCACTCCGGCCGGCGGTGTTCAGGTGATCGCACCAAAAATGCTAACTCTACTTCAAGACAATTTCAAGGGCATGTCACATCTTAACATCGATTGTTTCTACTGTGCACACATTTTCGAATTTATTCTCGGTAGAATTTACTGGTTTATTCAATACTACATGACAAACCTAACGTTGCCTAGTTATTCATTTTGCCAATTTTCTATTAGAAATGAAAACAAGAAATGAAATGTGTCTGTAGTGTTATATCGAGAAAATTTCATTTCCATGTGTTCGTGACAACATTTTTGAAATTATGAGACATTTATACAAAGAAATATGCATAATGTACAAATGTTTTAGTAGCGTATCCAATTTAAGAAATATAGTAAGCAAAACACAAACTCTCTGTAACATTTATTTAACTTAGAACTTGATTATGAACAGCATTTGTTGTTTCATGTCCGGGAGTTGCTGTGAATAAAGTTAGCAAAGAAGTAATAAATTAAAAAGTCATGCATGATGATGTAATTTTTCACCCATCTCCTTTTTATGACGTCCGAACAATGATAGATAAACTATTCTTTCCCCCACAGAAACTATTGCCAGGCAATAATGGGTAGGTATACCAAGTTTGATTGAGATCGGTCCAGTGGTTTAGGAGGAGATATGGAACATACACTATACACACATTCATTTTTATGATATGTATGGATTACCATACCGACTAAGTCTGATTCACAATGGACATCTACAGAATTGATGAGAACGAAAGATGACATCACTGTCAAATGTTGGTATATTCACACTAGACGAGTGTCAACACTACGTCACTTTATTTATTCTTGTACCTATCGCCGGAACTGAGATTATTAGACTCAATCTGTGATACAAAAAATCGGAACGTAGAATCCGAATTAAGGAATAGCAGTGATAAAGTTTATTAATAGCCAAGTAACGGATGTACTCGGCAAGAAGCTGAGAAGTGGAACAAAAGAAAAAAAGTCGTTAAAACATCGCCATTTATTTCCTTCAGAAAATATATTCATAGCATAAACACATCAAACAATATTTAGTAAACAGTACGCTATGCATTAGTACCAAATAATGTCAAAGACGACTGTACTGTTCGCCACAATACGGCTGACTTTTTCATTGTTAATAAGGATTATTTAATAAAAACTATTTGATATATTTATGTTGTTATTTATGCACACTGTAGGCTTTTTATTTGTCCAGATGATGCAGAACCAAAAATCATTTTTCGCTTTCTCACACATGGGCTCTTTTGTGGACAGCCACTAGTAGGAAAAACATGCAGATCCTAAAATTAAGGGTAAAGAGAAACATAAGGACGAAATTCAGCACTTTACGCGAGTAGCGCGTCTAGAACAATTTAACTACCGATGTTAGCAGACGATGCAGTCGTCCCTGCTCCAACAACAACGTCAAAACTTTGTTTCCGCGAGACCTTAAAGTTGACCTCCCTTTCCTTTGACGAGCTTTGTAAATTCAGTCACTTGAAATTAACTGCACAATATTTTGATGTTCTTTTAAATGTAAATAGAGCTCAATACCTTAAAATTCAAAGTTGTGGTCCCTAGTTCCTGACACAGAGACATTAGTTATGAGAATGAACAAATGAAGATCAGCCGGGCCAAAGCTAATATTGCAAGCAGTCTTTTGGCGCGAAAATATAGTGTGTGTATACTGTGTTATGATTTGATGACCGGAAAAGAAAGAAATATGTTTACATTTCTGCTTGAAGAGAAAAACAGCTGATAGTAGTGAAGAACAAAAGTGTTTTATCTGAAGCAAAGTCCTTCTGACGTGTGTTTAATTCTTGTGTTACTGAAATATCCCGGAATCGCGTTTTTACTTATGGTGGTAGTGTCAGCTGTTTAGGTGTCATTTAAAGTCCGACGTTTGTTAGTACCACAAGACACTACAAAAGAGAACATTGCTGTGCCTGTTGCCCGCCACCCGCAAAAATGGAGTATCCCTATGATGAAGACGAAGAATATAATATGGCTTATGCCGATGAAATGGAACTTATGATGGAAATGGAAGGTAATTACGGTAGTTGTCGTCTGCAGGCTGTGTGTTCAGGCTGTGTGTTCGGATTGTGATTTACTTGGATGCTCTTCGAACTTCGTGATTCTTGAGAAGAAATGATGCCATGTACCTAAAATTTGTATCCTCTTAAAAATACGCGCTATTACGTGAGTTAGTTTGTTAGTTTAATGTTCCATGGATCATTTGCACAACGAATCATAATCATGTGGGACAAGTCTCAGATTATTTTGTAAATACGCCACCTTTTACAAATTACAGTAACAGAAGTTTTTCCATGGAGTAGGTGGAGCTGTCAAGAAGAAATTTTTTCAGTTCATTTTCATATTTTACATTGCTGTCTGTCGGACATTTTAAATCACTGAGTAAGTGATTAAATATTTTTGTTGCAGCCTTATGCACTCCTTTGGTGCTAAAACAACTTTAATGTGGTGTAATGAATGCTATTTTTTTCTTCTGGTATGGTATTGTAACTATGTGCATCATTGTTTCTTTTGAACTGCAGTGAATTATTTACAACAAATTTCATGTGGTAATGAATGTAAGTGATGCAGTGGTCAGAAAGGTCAACTCCTTAAATAGATGTGCACAACATGATCATGTGTGGGCACCACATAGGCCTATTATTCTTACAGCACGTTTTTGAGCAATGAAAACCTTCTTTCTGACAGATGAGGTACTCCAGAACATTCTTCCATATGACACTATTGGATGAAAATTCACAAAGAAGTCAACTTATTGACTTGCCCCTCCCCAAGATTTGTATTTATTCTAAGTGAAAATGTGGGTGAAATAAGTTGTTTTAGGAGTTACAAAATATGTTTGTTTTCAATTTTAAATTCACATCAGCATGGACTCGTAAGCATTTTGAAGTTTTCGCCCTGTTTGTCATTTCCTCCTCAAGTGTTACACATATAATTGGCTTAGTACATCTGTTAAAAATGGAGGGTGGGACCATTCGTTGAAAACCAGCCAATTATACTTTTAAGTTCGTTTTTTAGCATTTCTTCACTGCTTTGTGCATGTTTGGGCTGATTACAATACTAGTGCCATCTGCAAGAACAACTAAGTCTGCTTGTTGTGTATTAGATGAAAGATCATTACATATGTAAGGAACAATAGCAGACATTAGACTGAGGCATGGGGAGCCCCATATGTGGTTTCTCCCCAATCAGAAAATATGCATGGACTACATTTATTGAAGTCTTGAGTACAACTTTCTGCACTCTTTTGGATAGCTATAATAGCATCCATTGGTTGGCTGTAACATCAATCCCATAAAACCTAGTAATGTGATTCATACAATGAATGGCCTAGGTAGGACATAGAAAACATCAGCTGGCTCTATTTTATTATTTAATGCTTATAAAATTTAATGAGTGAACATGTTAATGGTGGTCTCAGTAGGGCAACTCTTCTGAAATTTCAACTGTGATTTACTGAGAATATTATTGTTGCTGAGTTGAGATGCTTCTCTAGAATACATCGCCTTCTCAAAAATTTGGGAAAATGATGTCAGTAGTGAAACAGGTCGGTAGTTATATATTGACATTACTCTCTATTTCAGTCTCTCTGGAAAAATGCCTTAAGTTAGTTGTGCATTATATATGTTAGATACTATGGGGGGGTCGACAGAAGCGTCCGATCCCACGCGTCGGCTTTGACCCGTGACGTAAGGGTGTTGTCGTGTGTGACGTCACGATGGCGCGGAGTTTGGTTTGAGTGTGGCTGTCTCCAGTTCTGTTTTATCTTATTTTATTTACTTTTCTGATCTGTTCGTTCTATCTTGTGAGATTTTTTTTAAAATTTAAAAACACTTATTACTTATTTTAATTATCTGTTTCCTCCAATTTCTGTTTTAGTTTATTATATTTATCTTTCTGATCTGTTCGTTCTATCCCGTGAGATTTTTTTTTTTTTTTAAAGACAAAAAACACTAATCAGCTACTGAAGCGTCTTTATCTTCTATGGGTTGCAGGGGTTACGACCCCATGCATGGCTGTCTTCACTTACACGTTGTAGCTACACAAGGCGTCTAAATTTGTTTATATTTAGTTTGCCCCCCACCCAAAACACCCCATTTTCCGCACTTGTCCCGTTAGTGTCATTAGGCTTCTTGTGGAAAGTGTGGGTGTTTGTTTTTGTTTCCGCCATATTTGTGACGTCATAGGTCAAAGCAGACGGGCGGGATCGGACACTTCCGTATTTCCCTATGGGGCTTAGTATGTGGGAACAAATCTGTAGTAATCTATTGGAAACACCAAATATACATCAGCTTATATTTTTCAGAGGATATATTATTTTGTTAATTTCAGAAGAAGTCTATGATACATTCATACGGTTGAATTTTATGAGAGTGACTTTTTCAACATACTGCTGTGAGTTTTCTCTTGAACTGGTTGTTCTTATACTTTCTACTACATTTAAAAATGATAAAGAAATATACTTTCCACCTATGACTCATCATTTATAGTTCTTCCATTGCATTCAATAGTGATGTTATCTTGTTTAGTGGCAGGTTGTCCTGTCTCTCATTTCACTCCATTGCAAAGTACTTTAACCTCTCTAGTCATTCAAATTTTTTTAATGACTGTTTAATATCCTTTCTGATTAGTTATGTGGAATGCTGTTTTCAAAACATGATATGAATTTATCATGGAGTAGAGTAAAATTTGTGATGCAATTTGGTTCATTGTAAATTTCATCCTGGGTTATCTCATGTTAACTATTGTTGAAAATGTATGTTCTGGAGTTACAATTATTCAAACTGATTTCCTGTGAGGAGTATCAATACCATTAGCTGTTACCTTACGTATCCTCACTAAGTGTGCTTCATGACCAGAGAGAGCATTTCTTACTGGATATACAGTTACGGTATGTTCTTGCTTTGAGCTGCAGCAGACAAAACATTATCCGTTATTGCCCTACTGTCTTTATCCACCCGTGTTGAAAAGTTAATAATTAGGATCAAATTGTAGGATATAAATATGGTTTCCAGCTCATTTTTCCTGTCAGAATCCTTTAGAAAATAGACTTTGAAATCACCACAGACTGTTAACTGCTTGCTGTTTTCCGACAGCATACTAAGGACCCCAGATTTCTCATAAGCATTTCAAAATTTCCCAATGGGGATCTATGTACAGTTATAATTAAAAGTGAACTATTTTTCAATATCAGTTCACAAGCACACACTTCAATTTACTGATTGCTACAAAATAAAAAACTTTTGTAGATATCGATCATGATATAGCTTTACAAGTGCTTTGATTACTTACCATTTTTTAACTGTATTTTTATTTTATCCTTCTATTTTATTTCTGCCATGTACATCTTGTGCAGATATATGACAAGTCAATACAGAATGAAACATTACATATGTTTTTGTTGTGGTCTTCAATCCTTAGACTGCTGTACAGTATTCATCTAGTATCTTGGTCCACATTTATGACCTTGATGAAGGAACAATCACAGTATTTGCATGAAATGATTTAGAAAAAGCACAGTAAACCTAAATTGAGATGGTAGATAAGAGCACACTCCATTCTCCCAAAAATGCGGTTAATGTCTTAACAACCGCATTGACGTATTTAGTTGGCCCCTACAGTACAATGTTCTTTGATATACCACAATTTGTTTTAGATAACTAGTAATATAAACATAGTGTTGCCGTTCGTGGCTGTATAGTTTAAGGACTCCTGCTTGTTACTTCTGAACCTTGAATTGTTTGCTACTAGTAGACTTTTTTTGGCCAGGAATGCCCTCTTTTTCTTAGCTACTCTGCTTTTTATGTTGTTAGCACCACAAGATACTACAAAAGAGAACATTGCTGTGCCTGTTGCCCTCCATGATGTGTTATTTAGCTTCCAAGGTAGCAGAATTCCGTAACTTTGTCAACTTCATGGTCACCAATTTTAATGTTATGTTTACTGCTATTCTCATTTCTACTACTCTCAGTTACTTTTGCCTTTCTTAGGTTTGCTCTCATTCCCTACATTTACCTCTACCTCTGCATCCATACTCTACAAACCATTAAGAAGTGCTTTCAGAGGATAGATCCCATTGCATCAGTTATCAGGATTTATTCCCATTCCATTCATAGTGATTGTTTAAAGACGTCTGCATGTGCTGCAACCAGTCTAATCTTGTCCTG
This sequence comes from Schistocerca cancellata, assembly GCF_023864275.1. Taxonomy (NCBI): domain Eukaryota; kingdom Metazoa; phylum Arthropoda; class Insecta; order Orthoptera; family Acrididae; genus Schistocerca; species Schistocerca cancellata. Next base: position 268,339,159 of record NC_064627.1, read on the forward strand.
AAAATCCCTATGTGAGGGATTGTTGGAGTTGTATTATATTTCTAAAATCATCATTGAAATCTGGTTCTTGGAACTGTGTAAGTGGGATAGTTTACATCTATTTTCTGGAGTCTGCCAGTTCAATTTCTTCAGTGTCTCTGTGACACTCTTCCATGAGTCATACTTTTATTTTTATTTTTTTATTTGGTATGCATATTCCATGGATCTGTACATACGAGTGATTTACCTGGATGTGGAACGTGTCAGTACAATTGTACAAATACAGTTAATGCTACAGAATAGTGATATAATACAATTATATAGATATTAATATGTATCACTGTTTCTCATTTACAAGCTGTCATTTAACTAGTATAGCAATCCACAACATTATAACTATAACATTAATGCTATAACATTAACATAATATTGTATCATCCATCTAATAACTAAGAGACTAAATACATCTATTATTAAGGGAGGGTATTACTTCTGGAAAAGAATTCATCTAAGGAGTACAGTGGATGGTCAAGCAGGTATTTTTTTAACGTACCTTTGAACAGCGTTTCATTTTCTCTTGTACATTTAATATAATTAGGCAATGCATTAAAAGTCTTTATAGCAGCATACCTTACTCCCTTCTGTACGAGTGATAAACTTTTTAGTTCAACATGTAGATCATCTTTACCTCTAGTATTCTAGTTATGGCATGAACAATTTGTTTCATACTAAGCATAGTCTTTATTAACTACATTCATCAGAGAGTATATGTACTGACATGTTGTAGTCAGAATATCTAACTGTGTGAAAAGTTTTCTACATGAGGTTCGTGGAGGAACCCCACACATGATTCTGCCTGCTCTCTTCTGAGCAGTTAAGATTTTTTTTGAGACTGGTGAATTACCCCAGAATATTATTCCGTAACTCATTAATGAGTGAAAGTACCCAAAGTAAGATGATTTTAAAATGTTGATGTCCCCAAAATGAGTAATGATTCTTAGAGCAAAAGTTGCTGATGAAAGCCTTTTTAGAGTAAGGGACACATGCTGTTCCCAGTTGAGCCTACTGTCAATGTGAACCCCCAGGAATTTAGTGGATTGCACCTGTTCAAGTTCCTGGTTGTCATGAGCAATTACTATATTTTCTAGAGTTTTATTTTTGTGTGGAACTGTATAAAATTAGTTTTTTTTTTTTAATATTAACTGAAAGAGAATTAATTGAAAACCAAGCTGTAACTTCTCTGAGTATATCATTAGCATCAGTCTCCAGATCAGCAGTAGACTTACCATCTATGACAATGCTTGTATCATCAGCAAACATTGTGAATTCACAATTTTTAATTATGGACAGGGGTAGATCATTAACATATATTAAAAACAGCAAGGGTCCAAGGACAGATCCCTGGGGAACTCCATGCTGAATTTTGCCCCATTCAGAATCCACTAGATTGGAAGATCCTTTGTTGCAGCCATTTAGAACTACCTTTTGTTTCCTGTCTTCAAGATATGATTTTAGCCAGTTACCTATAGGCCCTTTGATTCCGTAATGATAGGCCTTCTCCAAGAGTATCTTGTGGTTTACACAATCAAAGGCCTTGGAAATATCACAGAAGACATCAACTGGTGACTTCTTACTATTAATAGACTCCAAGACATCATTTGTGAGTGACTATATGGCATGCTCTGAGGAAACCTGGTTTTGAAAACCAAACTGTCTGTGGTTAATAATATTAAGTTTATCAAGATGTGCCACAATCCTGTTATACACTGCCTTTTCAAGAACCGTTGAAAATGTTGTTAAGAGAGAGACAGAACGATAATTTTTGACATCTGTAGCATCGCCAGACTTGAAAAGAGGTCTCACAATGGCATATTTTATTCTCTCTGGAACAACTCCCTCATAAAGAGACGTGCTGCAAATGTGAGCAAGTACTACACTTACATCATTACTGCAGGCTTTCAACAGTTTACTAGAGATGTTATCTATACCTGAAGATCCTTTACTTTTCAATGAGTGAATTATTTTTTTTTATTTCATTAACAGTTATGGGTGTTACATTTATATCATTAAAACATTGTGGGAGGTTAAGTTTCAGAATATCTGCAGCTTCCCTTAGGTCACCACTGCAACCTGTTTGAGAGGTGACACTTAGAAAGTGGTTGTTAAATGTCTCTGCTATCTATTTACTATCAGTTATTTCCAAATCGTTAATTTTTAGGACAGCAGTTTTTTCATTGTCAGATGGTGCAGTACCTGTTTCCCTCTTTATTACATTCCAAATCGTTCTGATTTTATTATTTGAAAAATTAATTTCAGATTGTATGCACATACTTTTAGATTTTTTAATGACTTTCGTTAAGATTTTGCAGTAAGTCCTATAATATTTCATCTGGAGGGGATTATTGGATTGTCTGGATGTTATATATAGTTCTCTTTTTCTCTGGCATGATATTTTTATGCCCTTGGTGAGCCATGGTTTTTTGCTTGATTGCCTGTTCTGTAGTCTACAGACCTTTTTTTGGAAAGACACTTTCAAATATACCTGATAATTCATCAGTAAATAAATTATATTTTGTATTAACATCATTTGCAAGATAATCATACCTCCAGTCAGTCTCCCGAATGCATAATTTGAATTTTTGGATATTTTCCTCATTCATGTTTTTAATGGTTTTCCACTGTGCACTAGCTTTGTTCTGATTTGTATTAAAGTTGTCAATTGTGAGTATTTGCCCATCATGATCAGAGAGACAATTTATGACTTTTTCAACTTTGATGTGATGAGTTTTACTCATATCTACAAAGATATTGTTTATTAGAGTGCTGGAAGTGGCAGTAGTTCTTGTGGGAAAACTGAAAGTGGAGACAAGGTTGTAGGTATGCATTAAATTTGCAAACTCTGTCTTAGAAGGTGAGCTTTCTAGGAAATCTATATTAAAATCTCCAGTCACTATAATGTCCCTATTTTTTCTTGTGAGATACAATGGCACAGAATCTAATTGTTTCATGAATACTTTAAAATTACCAGATAGAGCCCTGTATACTGCTACGATTACCAGTTTCTTGTTAGCTTCTACTATTTCTGTGACACATGCCTCAAAGTCTTTCTCTACACAATATTTCTCTACATCTATTATATTAAAGGACAGGCTGTTTTTCACATAAATAACTGCCCCACCTTTGCACATATGCTTTCTGCAAAATGAGGTAGCTAAAACATGGTTTGGAATATTGAGCATTTCGATGCCAAAAGTGACATGGTGCTCTGTCAGACAGAGAATATGAGCACAATCCGTGCCTGTTGGTTCATCAATATTTACAATAAATTGGTCTAACTTACAGAGCAGGCTTTGAATATTTTGGTGAAAAATTTTGAGCTTATTTTTAATTACATGATTGGTTGTGATGCTGCCACTGTTGGGACTGAGTTTTATTTCTTTTGACATACCAGTATTACAGGAACAGTTTTCTTCAGGGAAGGGGCAGCTGTTGTGCTCGTAACACCCACATTTGTTGTTATTAACATCATTACTTACATTCTGATTGGAACCTTCCCCCTTCTGCCCCAGTACCATAAAAAAATCCCCATTTGCAGCTGAGGACTTTCTTGATCTCAGGCACATCCTATGTGGAGCAGCTGCAATCACTACTGTGCTCCTTTTTGCCATAGTGGATGGATCTCCTGTTGGTGAGGTTTCTACACTGTGGCTTGTACACTTTATCCTGTGGGGTTGGTGTTGCTGTTTCTGCTATTGATGACTGTTCTTCCTCCTTAAATGCTGCTGCTGCTTCACAAGATGGTAGTGGACTAAAATTTTCCACTTGAGTTGTAACTGCTGGTGCTGTCTTGCTTTTGTATAAAAGACCTGTTTGTGTTGATTCACATGCAGGTGCTGCTGCATATGAAGTCTTCCCTTCAGCTGTTCCATTAGGTTTGAAGGAGTATTTTGACGACACTGTCTGTATTTCTTCCAATGGTACAGTTTCAATGAGCACAAACCTGTGACCATTCTTTAGTGGTATTTGGTACAGTATTGAGCATTATTCCAGAATGGGTCACATGAGTGATTTGTAAGCAATCTTCTTTGAAGGCTGATTGCATTTCATTATCTCAGTATTCCAGCAATAAACTGAAGTTTACCACTTGCTTTATCCACTAATGAGCCTATGCGATCTTTCCATTTCCTATCCCTATAAAGTGTTGCACACAGTTATTTGTAGCAGTTGGTTGATTCCAACTTTGACTCACTGATATCATAGTCATGGTATACCATTTTTTCTTTTTTTTTTTTGGTGAAGTGGACAATTCTAAACATCTAAAGCAAGTTGCCAATCTTTGAACCACTTTAAAATCTCTTCAAGATCTGACTGAATATTTATGTGCAGCTTCTTTCAATCAGTACTTCATTTGAGATAACTGCATAATCTACAAAATGTCTGAGGTTGCTATTACAATTGTCCACAGGGACATTAATACACAACATGAACAACAAGGGTTCCACCACACTTCCCTGGGGAACACCCAAAGTTACTGTTACATCTTTTGATGACTCTCCACCCAAGATAACACGCAGCATCCCCCTATGAAAAAATCCTCTACCCAGTCACAAATTTTGCTTAATACCCCATATGATTTTACTTTTGACAGAAAGCAAGAAATACTGCATCTACCTGCCTGCCTTGATCCAAAGCCTGTATGTCATGTGAGAGGAGTGAGAGTTGGGTTTCATTTGATTGATCTTTCCAGAATCCATGCTGATTGACATGGTGCAGGTCATTCTGTTAGAGGTATCTGATTATGTTTAAGCTCAGAATATGTTCCAAGACTGTACAACAAATCGATCTCAAGGATCTTGGATGGAAGTTTTGCAGATTGCCTCTACTGCCCTTCTTGGAAACGTGTGTGACCTGTGCTTTCTTTGAATTACTGTACATGCTTTTATGTTTGAGGGAGCTATGATAGGTTAGATTTAGAAGAGGTGCCTTCTCAACTGCAAGTTCAGTGTAGAACCAGAAAGAGATTCCATTGAGCCCAGGAGCTGTCTTCAATTTTAACAGTTTATTCCACTCATCTTTTCAGTGGTATCAGGATTAAATTGTGGCAGTTCACTTATGTTTTCTGATGTAAAGAAACATTTAAAAATGGAGTTAGACATTTCAGCATAGTGTGTGCTTATTAGGCAGTTCATTTCATTCTACAGGTCCTGCAATTTGTCCTCATTTTCATTGGGGACAGTAATGTCAATAGCAAATCTTGCCGTTGTTATCCTTTCACCTTGAATTTTAATCCCACGTCTGAACATTTCTTTTATTTCCTTCATTGCATTTTCAATGTGTAGATTGAACAGTAGGGGCAGAAGAACACATCTTTGTGTTACACACTTCTTAATCTGAATGCATCACTGTTTGCCCCCCACTGTCGTTTTTACGTTTTGGTTCTTGTACATATTGTAGTATTACTCACCTTTCCCTGTAGCTTAAACCTATTTTCCTGAGCATTTTGAACCTTTTGCAATGCTGTAAATTGTTGAATGCTTTATTTAGGTCAGTAAATGTAATGACTGAATTTTGTTTCCAGTACTAATTCAGAACTGCCTGTATGGTGACTTTACCTTTTCTAAAGCCAAAGTGATCATCATTGAACAGGTCCTCAATTGTTTTCCATTCTTCGGGATGTTATTCTTGTTGGCAATGTGGATACCTGAGCTGTTAAGCTGACTGTGCAGTCATTCACGCACTTTTCTGCCCATACTGTCCTAAGGACCCTGTGGATGATATTTTTCTGAAAGTCTAGTGCATCACTTTCTCCAAACTCAAAGATTCTACAAACCAGTTTGGATAATCATGTCGTTGCCATGCCCCCCAATGGTTTTAGAAATTTTGGAGAAATGTTGTTTAAGCCTTCTGCTTTATTTGATTGCAAGTCTTCCAAAGTTCTGTTAAACTTGTACTCAAATACTGGATTTTCTTTTCTGTTTTTCATATCAAATTCACAGTTCTTCATTTACCACATCATCCTTCCCCTCATAGAGTCCCTCAGTGTACCCTTTCCATCTATCTGCTCTCTCACATGCTTTCAATAGTGAAATTCCTCATAAACTCTTCATCTTGATGACATTTTAATTTTGATGAACTGTATTTCAAGTGTTTTTTTTCCTATGGTCATTTTTGTTTTGATTTCATCACATTTTTCCCGCAGCTATTTCCTTTGACTTTCCTGAACTTCCTATTTACTACATTCCTAAGTGATGTATATGATTTTATTTCGGAATTTCCCTAAACATTTTTATATCTCCTCCTTTTGTTAAGGAATTGAAGTATTTCTTCTGTTACTCAAGTTTTCTTCATCTTAACCGTCCTTGCACCTGTATTTGTTCATCCATCTTCTTCTGTGATTGCTCTTTTTAGAGACATCCATTCCTTTTCAAATGAATTGCCAGTTGTGTATTTATTATTGTAGCATCTACAGCAATAGAGAGTTTCAAATGCATGTAATAGTTCCTCAGTACTTCAGTATTCCACTCCTTCTCATATTGTTTCTTGTGGACAATTCTCTTTAACTTTAGTTTACTGTACATCATCACTAAATTTTGATCGGACACTACATCTGCTCCTGGGTACACTTTGCAATGCAATATCTGATTTCACAATCTCTGTCTGACCATTATATATACTCTTAGAAGAAAAAAGAAAAAAAGGAAGTGCCATGAAGGAGCTATTCTGATGGTATGGAAAATGGTAAATGTCAATAAACAGATAATTAAAATTTCAAACATATTGGATGATTTATTAAAGAGAGAGAACTTTACAAATTGAGAAAATCGGTAACACTTGGTCCACCTCTGGCTCTTATGCAAGCAGTTATTTGGCTTGGTATTGATTCATAGAGTTGTTGAATTTGTTCCTGATGGATATAATGCCAAATTCTATCCAGTTGGCATGTTAGACTGTCAGACTCCCAAGCTGATATCAGGGCCCTGCCCAAAATGCTTCCAACATTCTCAATTGGAGGAGAGATCTAATGACCTTGCTGGCTGAGGTAGGGTTTGCTAAGCAGAAAGACAAGCACTAGAAACTCTTGCTGTGTGCGGATGAGCATTATCTTGCTGAAATGTAAGCCCAAGATGGCTTGCCATGAAGGACTACAAAAAGATGTGTAGAATATCATTGAAGTACTGCTGTGCTGTAAAGGTGCTGTGGATGACAACGAAAGGGGTTTTGCTATGAAAAGAAATTGCCCCTACATCTTCACTCCTGGTTGTTGGTTGCATGGTAGGCGACAGTCAGGTTGGTATCCCATCCTGTCCGGTGTGTCTCCAGATATGTTTTTGGGCTGGAATAGAATTGATTTCAGTGATGAGTCCTGCTTCTAACTGAGCCCCAATGACCAGTGAATATGTGTCCGGAGATGCCCTAGGTTTCAGTGGGATATCAACCTGGCTTTCCCGCTGCATGGTGCAAAAATCAGGAGTAATGGTCTGAGGTGCCATTTCTTCTTACAGCAGGACCCTTTTGGTTGTCATCCACGGCAGCCTTGGAGCACTGCGGTATGTCGATGATATTCACACCTTGTTTTGTTGCTTTCATGTCAAGCCGTCTTGGGCTTACATTTCAACAAGATACTGCCCACTTGCACACAGCTAGTGCTTCTATTGCTTGTGTTCATGCTTGCCAAACCTTACCTTGGCTAGCAAGGTCATTGGATCTCTACCCAATTGAGAATGTGTGGAGCATTATGGGCAGGGCCCTCCAACCAGCTCAGGATTTTGATGCTCTAGCATGCCGACTGGATGAAAGTTGACACAATATCTCTCAGGAGGACATTCAATGATCCTGTCTGTCAGTGCCAGACCAAACAATTGCTTGGATACAAGGGCCAGAGGTGGACCAATACATTATTGACTTGCTCAATTTGTGAAGCTCTTTCTTGTGAATAAATCATCTAGTGTCAGTACATGTACATCACATCTACTGATTTGTATCCCGTTCTTCCAAGTATACCTCTTCCTCTTTTGATTTTACAACTACGTATTCACTATTACTAGCTGAAATTCATTGCAGAACTGTATTAGCATTTCTCCTCTCATATTCCTACTGCCAAGCCTGTATTGTCTCGCAACTCTGTTTTCTGTGTCTTTCTCCAGTGCAGCATTCCAATCACCCATGAATATTAAATTTCCATCTCCCTTTACATACTGAATTATCTGTCCAGTGTCTGCATGTGCTCTCTCTATCTCTTCATCTTCTCCTTGTGAGATTTTCCTATGCCTGAGCTATTGAACTCAGTTAGATTGCGTCCGCAGCTCGTGGTCTAGTGGCTAGCATTGCTGCCTCTGGACCACGGGGTCCCGGGTTCGATTTCAGGCTGGGTTGGGGATTTTCTTTGCCTGGGGACTGGGTGTTTGTGTTGTCCTCATTATTTCATCATGATCATCATCATTTGTGACTGTGTCTGAATTGGACTGAGTGAAGAAATTGGACTGTGTGAAAAATTCGGACTTCGTACGGGCACTGATGATTGCGCAGTTGAGCGCCCATTGAAACCAATCATCATCATCATCATCATCATCATCATCATCATCATCACTTAGATTGCTGTTAAATTCTGAGAATAACCCTGCCACTGAATTATTCACAGTAACTAACTCTCTGCCTTACCTTCCCATTCATAACAAATTCTACTCCCATTAGACATTTTATGCTGTTGTCGATTTTACCCTTTATTCATCTGACCAGAAATCCTTCTCTTCTATTAATGCTATGCCTTTAGGATTTTCATTGACCATCACTATGTCTAGTCTGAAACTTTACGTACCTCTTTTCAGATTTTCTAGCTTCCCTACCAAATTCAGACTTCTGACATTTCATGTTCTGACATATATACTGTGGCCTTTGTGTGTGTTAATCAGTCTTTTCTTTTCTCAAGACCACCTTTCCCTCGGCAATCCCCTCCCAGAGATCTAATCCGATTAGGTAACAACTAAAAATGGTGTGAACACATACCTAAGCTAATAAAGCAGCTCAGTTCAGCATATTTTGCACTTAGAAGTTTCTCTCATTGTGTTGACTCCTGAAGAAAGGATGGTAGAGCACTTGCCTGCGAAAGGCAAAGGTCCCGAGTTCAAGTCTCAGTCCGGCACACAGTTTTAATCTGCCAGGAAGTTTCATATCAGCACACACTCCGCTGCAGAGTGAAAATCTCATTCTGGAAACATCCCCCGGGCTGTGGCTAAGCCATGTCTCCGCCATATCCTTTCTTTCAGGAGTGTTGTCTTGCAAGGTTCGCATGAGAGCTTCTGTAAAGTTTGAAAGATAGGAGATGAGGTACTGGCGGAAGTAAAGCTGTAAGGATGGGGCATGAGTCGTGCTTGGGTAGCTGAAATGGTAGAGCACTTGCCCACGAAAGGCAAAGGTCCCAAGTAAGAGTCTTGGTGTGGCACATAGTTTTAATCTGCCAGGAAGTTTCATATTAGCGCACACTCTGCTGCAGAGGAAAATCTCATTCCAGGTACTGGCTTGTTCTGTAGCCTCTTCTCTACAGCTCCAGTTGGTGGGAAGCCTTAGAATTGAACGGTTGTGTTGTTACAGTATGGAACCCTGCGCCGACGGTCATGCAATGTGATTTAAGCAGCATGCAGTCATTGAATTCTTGAAAACAGAAGGTGTCACCCCAAAGGAGATCCACCAGAGAATGAAAGCATTTTATGGTGATTGTGATGATGTGAGTATTGTATGTTGTTGGGCGAGTGAGTTTAATGATTTTGAGGCGGCAACATACGACCTGCACGACAAACAAAGAGTTGGATGTCCTGTGACATCATCCACTGAGTTTCACAAGCAAAATGTTGACAGATTGATTCAGGATGATCGTCGTATCACTCAGAGAGAAATTGCAAGCCCAATCGGCATTTCACAAGAACATATGGATCACATTATTGCTTTACCCTGGATACTAACTCCTGAAATGAAAGCACACAGACTTGAAATTAGGCAAGAACTCCTCTCGCATTACGAGAATGAAGGTGACGCCTTTCTCCATTCAGTTGTGACATCTTCCACATCTGCCACTTCCTTGGTCCTTTACCCCTTCTAGTTACTCCCAATGTGTATCTCTCCATTACCTCAGTTAATGGTGTGCTTTTGGGTGTTCTGCCTAGTTGTTTCAGCAGACACCTTCCCCCCCCCCCCTCCCCGCCCCCTTTAAATTAAAACTCCACGTCTATTTCTAGTAAGTCAAAAACTGGGTAATCATACTGGCAGTAAATTTTCCATTTCAGGCACATCATAAGTGTAATTATATATGTTGCATTGTTTTCTCTAGTTTATCATTTTCTGTTTCTCATGCAGACACTCAGGTGGGGTCATGTAATTTGAGTAGAAATGTGGGAAAATAGAGCCTAGAGAGGCTGTCCATCACGTTACCAGTACACCCATTGCTGAAACTCTCCAAGAGGAGTATACAGTAGTTAAGTACTGACTTAGTGGAACAAGAACTGGAGGCAGTAAACAAGGTATAATCAAGATGAACTCATGGATTCCAGAATGCCCTTCACTGAACATGCCATCTGTCATTTCACCTAAGCAAATACTGCATTGAACTATGCAAGTACTCAACACTCATTCAGAGAAACTTAGTTTATGGTTTTTGCAGTGCAGTGGGTAAAAGGTTCATTTCATATTTAACTGATCTGAAGCAGAACATCATATAAGATAGCTCATGCAACTCTTGTGATGAATCTTCTTCTGAGTTAGGAAAAATGACTAGTCTTGTTCAATTCTGGGACCATTCCTGTTTTTGCTATATATAAATGACCTAGCTTACTCCGATAGTGCAGAAATAGTTCTCTTTGCTGATGCAAGCATCACAGTCAAGCTCAACAGACCTAAAACCACAGAAAGTGCAATAGATTGAAATATTCAAAAGTATAGGTGATCTAAATGATTAATGGAAAATCTCATATAAAGATGTGAAACAAATACTAACAAAGAGATAGAGGGGCTGGCCAGTACTTACCTCAGCTCAGTACAGCCGATAGATACACATAAAACAGAACCGAAAATTTACATTCCTAGCTTTCGGAACAAATGTTCCTTCATCAGGGAGGAGAGAGGGGAAAGAAAGGGACGAAGGGAAAGGAGATTCAGTTACTCACAACCCAGGCTATGAAGCAACAGGGAAAGGAAAATAGGGAGGGTAGCAAGGATGGAGGCATGGTTGTCAGAGGAAAGCCAAAGATATTCTACTGTAAGTACTGTGCCAGCTTCAAACCAAAGAGGATGCATACAGAAGTAAAGAGGTATATAGTGTAAAGATAAACACAACTATGTAGGATGAAAAGATGCGTGAATGGCTAGAGAGGAAAGGGAAAGAGGAGAAGACTGAAGAGTAAATGGGAGTGAGGTTGTTTAACGTAGGTTCAGTCCAGGGGGATGGCGGGATGAAAGGATGTGTTGGAGTGCAAGTTCCCATCTCCGCAGTTCAGAGGGACTGATGTTGGGTGGGAGAGGCCAAATGGCACATACAGTGTAGCAGGTTCCTAGGTCCCTAGAATTATGCTGGAGGGCATGCTCCGCTACTGGGTATTGGGCATCTCCTAGGCGGACAGTTCGTCTGTGTCCGTTCATGCGCTCAGCCAGTTTAGTTGTTGTCATGCCGATGTAAAAGGCTGTGCAGTGCAGGCATGTCAGTTGATAAATGACATGTGTAGTTTCACACGTGGCCCTGCCTTGAATTGTGTATGTTTTACCAGTAGCGGGGCTGGAGTAGGTGGTTGTGGGGGGATGCATGGGGCAGGTTTTGCAGCGGGGTCGGTTACAGGGGTAGGAACCGCTGGGTAGAGAAGGTAGTCTGGGAATATTGTAGGGTTTAACAAGGATGTTACGGAGGTTAGGGGGGCGACGAAAGGCCAACTAGCTCTGCAGATGATGAAGAAATTGCTGAAATGTATGATGAGATAAAAGAAATTATTCAGGTAGTGAAGGGAGACGAAAATTTATTAGTCATGGGTGACTGGAATTCCTCAGTAGGAAAAGGGAGAGAAGGAAACATAGTAGGTGAATATGGATTGGGGGGAAGAAATGAAAGAGGAAGCCGCCTTGTAGAATTTTGCACAGAGCATAACTTAATCATAGCTAACACTTGGTTCAAGAATCTTAAAAGAAGGTTGTATACCTGGAAGAATCCTGGAGATACTAAAAGGTATCAGATACATTATATAATGGTAAGACAGAGATTTAGGAACCAGGTTTTAAATTGTAAGACATTTCCAGGGGCAGATGTGGACTCTGACCACAATCTCTTGGTTATGAACTGCAGATTGAAACTGAAGAAACTGCAAAAAGGTGGGAATTTAAGGAGATGGGACCTGGATAAACTGAAAGAACGAGAGGTTGTAGAGAGTTTCAGGGAGAGCATAAGGGAACAATTGACAGGAATGGGGGAAAGAAATACAGTAGAAGAAGAATGGGTAGCTCTGAGGGATGAAGTAGTGAAAGCAGCAGACGATCAAGTAGGTAAAAAGACGAGGGCTAATAGAAATCCTTGGGTAACAGAAGAAATATTGAATTTAATTGATGAAAGGAGAAAATATAAAAATGCAGTAAATGAAGCAGGCAAAAAGGAATACAAACGTCTCAAAAATGAGATCGACAGGAAGTGCAAAATGGCTAAGCAGGGATGGCTAGAGGACAAATGTAAGGATGTAGAGGCTTGTCTCACTAGGGGTAAGATAGATACTGCCTACAGGAAAATTAAAGAGACCTTTGGAGAGAAGAGAACCACTTGTATGAATATCAAGAGCTCAGATGGCAACCCAGTTCTAAGCAAAGAAGGGAAGGCAGAAAGGTGGAAGGAGTATATAGAGGGTTTATACAAGGGCGATGTACTTGAGGACAATATTATGCAAATGGAAGAGGATGTAGATGAAGATGAAATGGGAGATACGAAACTGCGTGAAGAGTTTGACAGAGCACTGAAAGACCTGAGTCGAAACAATGCCCCGGGAGTAGACAACATTCCATTAGAACTACTGACGGCCTTGGGAGAGCCAGTCCTGACAAAACTCTACCATCTGGTGAGCAAGATGTATGAGACAGGTGAAATAACCCTCAGACTTCAAGAAGAATATAATAATTCCAATCCCAAAGAAAGCAGGTGTTGACAGATGTGAAAATTACTGAACTATCAGTTTAATAAGTCACAGCTGCAAAATACTAACGCGAATTCTTTACAGACGAATGGAAAAACTGGTAGAAGCGGACCTCGGGGAAGATCAGTTTGGATTCCATAGAAATGTTGGAACACGTGAGGCAATACTAACCTTACGACTTATCTTAGAAGAAAGATTAAGAAAAGGCAAACCTACGTTTCTAGCATTTGTAGACTTAGAGAAAGCTTTTGACAATGTTGACTGGAATACTCTCTTCCACATTCTAAAGGTGGCAGGGGTAAAATACAGGGAGCGAAAGGCTATTTACAATTTGTACAGAAACTAGATGGCAGTTATAAGAGTCGAGGGGCATGAAAGGGAAGCAGTGGTTGGGAAAGGAGTGAGACAGGGTTGTAGCCTATCCCCGATCTTATTCAATCTGTATATTGAGGAAGCAGTAAAGGAAACAAAAGAAAAATTCGGAGTAGGTATTAAAATTCATGGAGAAGAAGTAAAAACTTTGAGGTTCGCCGATGACATTGTAATTCTGTCAGAGACAGCAAAGGACTTGGGAGAACAGTTGAATGGAATGGACAGTGTCTTGAAAGGAGGATATAAGATGAACATGAACAAAAGTAAAAGAAGGATAATGGAATGTAGTCGTATTAAGTCGGGTGATGCTGAGGGAATTAGATTAGGAAATGAGACACTTAAAGTAGTAAAGGAGTTTTCCTGTTAGGGAGTAAAATAACTGATGATGGTCGAAGTAGAGAGGATATAAAATGTAGACTGGCAATGGCAAGGAAATCGTTTCTGAAGAAGAGAAATTTGTTAACATCGAGTATAGATTTAAGTGTCGGGAAGTCGTTTCTGAAAGTATTTGTATGGAGTGTAGCCATGTATGGAAGTGAAACATGGACGATAACTAGTATGGACAAGAAGAGAATAGAAGCTTTCGAAATGTGGTGCTACAGAAGAATGCTGAAGATAAGGTGGGTAGATCACGTAACTAATGAGGAGGTATTGAATAGGATTGGGGAGAAGAGAAGTTTGTGGCACAACTTGACTAGAAGAAGGGATCGGTTGGTAGGACATGTTTTGAGGCATCAAGGGCTCACAAATTTAGCATTGGAGGGCAGCGTGGAGGGTAAAAATCATAGAGGGAGACCAAGAGATGAATACACTAAGCAGATTCAGAACGATGTAGGTTGCAGTAGGTACTGGGAGATGAAGAAGCTTGCACAGGATAGAGCAGCATGGACAGCTGCATCAAACCAGTCTCAGGACTGAAGACCACAACAACAACAACAACAACAACAATTGTTCAAAATTCCTGGATGTCTATATTGATCAGATCTGAACTGAAAAACACATTATAAGCCTAGATCTTTCCAAATGCTTGGGTTCAGCAACATTTACTCAATGCGTAATTGCTGATTTTGCTGATGGAAATTAGCTTATTTCATGTACTACGTTTCACTGATATCATATGGAACTCTTGAGACAATTCCACACACACACAAAGCATTAATTGTACAGAAATGTGGTGTAAGGATATCTGGTATCTATTCTCGAACTTCATGTAGACAACTGTTCGAAAAAATGTACATACTGACAACACCCTGACAATACATTTATTCTCTCACTTTCATAATGAAATAAAGTTGCTGACAGATAATGGAAGTTATAAAAACAAATTAAAATCATTTCTGCTTGACAAATCCTTTTGTTCCAAAGATGAATTTCTGAATCGATAATATCTGTATCTTGTTATGTTACATTTATCAATTTTTTTTTTTCGTTAAGAGTTTAAAAAATCGAGTTATGTGATTAGACCATGTTTTGTCATGTTTTCTCAGGGAAAATGTATGTTGTTCTCGAAAAACTAAGCTGACAGCCAAAACCAACTCACCAGATTCAGTGAGATATACAAGTCTCTTAGAGTTCATTATGAGCCCAAGTCCTGTGCATAATGTTGTCCACAACTGGATAATCACCAGTGCCAGTTACATCTAAATATTGTATTTATTGAAGACTGCAGATTTCCTTCAAATTACTTGGCAGTAATAAGCAACACAGTCAAGAGAAAGCAGCAAAGAAGTGACACTATTATGAAAGGAAAGTTGCTACTCACCATATAGTGCAGATGCTGAGCCGGAGATAGGCAGAACAAAAAGACTGTCACAATATAAGCTTTCAGCCAACCTGGCCTTTGTCGAAAATAGACGACACACAGATGTGTGCGCGCGCGCGCGCCCACACACACACACACACACACACACACACACACAACATTCCATCCTGGATTTTCCATTGTTCAATGAAGAAGTGAAATGGATATGGTACTGGTGGCCTCTTTTATTGGAGTTGTAGATCATGGAGCTAGCCTTTGGGGCAAGTTTTTCGTGTTGAACACTGAGTACGCTGGAGCTGTGGCATCTATAGTGTGCATGTAATGTCTGCTACTGATGATCAGTCAGTCTCTGTCTGCTGGCTAAGATGGTGGATAAGTAGAAGCACTGAACAGAAGACAGGCAGTTTAAACAGATTATTCTCAGCTTGTACAGAGGACTTGTTATCGGTTTTGTGTTCTGGATAAAGTTTTCTTTAAGAGAGATGTCTCATTTATTTGCAGCTTAATGTCCCATGTATTCAATGAGAAGTTAATGATGAGACTGTGATCAAAATCTGTTTCACACTTGAGAGCTGTTGTGTTGAAATCTTGCTCTAACAATTTTTGAATAGATTCTGAATGGAATATCTATATCATAGAGATAAAATACTCCCAGTGATTTGTTTGACAGTTTTCCCTTCAGGTGGGTTGTTAAGGTGTTAATAGACAACCAAAAAGAAAATAAATACCATTTTCCATTTGAAAAAAATAATATTTTTTTTCCTCATTACTTCCCTCCTAGCTCCCCCATGTCAGTCGCTTGTTCCATGATTGCATTTATGTTGATTTGGTGCACCATTTTTTATGCATTCAGCTAAATTGAATATCTTTGCTCTACAAACATGGTTATGCATGTTTCTTTTTGTATTAGTACCCACTACTAGAAATATATAGACTGCATTGACGCTACAAAATTTTCATGTCAGTTACAACAAAAGTGTGAGTAGTTTTGAATAGTATGTAGCATAGCCTCTGTTTTAGTTCATCTGCCTCTGAATTAAAGGGGCTTTGGTATTCTGTACGTTATGGTAATTGTCACACTTCATTTAATTTTTTTGTTTTAGTGACTGCATTCGAGCACACAGACAAACATTAAGTATACATTTAAATAAAAATTTGTATGAATTTAATCACCAGGCTGTTTTTGTGTTCAGATAATTATTAGTACCCACCTTGAATATTTATTTAGTTGCATATAAACAATTGTACACTTATTAAAAGGAAGGTCTCACATGAGAAACTGCGCTAACATGTAGGTGACAAGTATAACAGATCCTAATGATTAGATTTGAAAGCAGTGGTAGCACTCCTTCAACCACTGGAAATGCTACACAAGAACCATTTCTTCAGTAATGCACATTGCTTGCAGTTAAATTTTATTATTTTACTTTATTAATAACATATCATTTCAAGTAGTTACAGATTTCCAACAGAAATTCTAATGACTTCCCGCACTCTGTCACCAACTCTAGGCATTTAGTGTAACTTTTTATGCTTTTATTTCAGATTATGTCTATATCTTGTCAAATTGTGATACTAAAATGTGTTCAGGGACGACAACTACTTGGAACTGAGGTATAAAATGTCATTCATAGTATGAGATGTTCTACATCCTTGACATCCATTGGTCAACAAAAGATGTTCGTGGGTTATGGTAGTTAGTAAGTAGGAAGCACCCCACTTTTAGGAGGTTTATTGATTGATTTGTGCAGATCGGAATTGTACTGATCGTGTGCTGCCGATGATGTCCGCTGCAGTCTGGCATTTCTACTTGCTGGGTGGAGTTCTTTGACCTGTGGGGTTGTGAGGGGAGGTATGGAGTGCACATGATCTCCATGACACCAAAGAAATTATCACAGCATTGATGTTCATATTTTATTGTACTGTTGTTCTGAGTCTCATTTGAGATGGGCATATGAGAACATCTAGCTGGGCTGTAAGACATGTGTAGTTAATTCATTAAGAGAAGTTGG
Organism: Schistocerca cancellata; assembly: GCF_023864275.1. Lineage (NCBI taxonomy): Eukaryota > Metazoa > Arthropoda > Insecta > Orthoptera > Acrididae > Schistocerca > Schistocerca cancellata. The sequence continues at coordinate 268,356,432 of NC_064627.1, forward strand.
AGTTGTACATTATAGGGAATACATTGACTTCAATTCCTGTGAGTGTGTTTTCAAATGGAGCAAGAAAAGTCTCTTTCCATATCTTTGACATAACAGATCGAAGTCCACAGGGGAGAAGGTGTGTTACATTTCAAGGATACTGAATAACAGGACTCCTGCAGCATTGGTATTGTGTGGTGGCTGCAGGAAAAAGTAAGAGAAGCAAGAAAACTAGCAAGATATGGAAGTTACTACTGGACTGTTTCAGTGTCCTATTCCGAACACCCCCATTAGGGAAATAAAGACCAAAGAGACATTCCAGAGCCACTGTGACGATAAACACTTTGGATTAGTGTATTTCATATTTCTGTTGTGCCACCCACATTTAGGTCTTCTGTCTTTTTTCTAAATTAATGCAGCTGAACACCAGGATGGTTCCTTTTGAAAGACCACAGCTGATTTCCTTCTTCATCTTTGCGTAATTCAAGCCTCTAATGATCTTATCATCAGTGACACATTAAGTTCCAATGTTCCTTTCTTCATATGATGCTAAGTCCAGCCTCATTATTAAAACAGAATAAATGTAAAACTGTTTGCTTTTATGCAGCGAGAGAATCGGTAATTGATTGAACACACATTTCTGTAATTTTGTGCACTTAGAAAGCACTTGGAAACAATGTGACCCTCTAATAAATGAATATATTGACCTCTCTAGTTGAAAATGAAAAAATATTCCACCCATAAGTCGTACTAGATGATTAGGAATATAATACTTATTGACCACCATATATGGGGCTGCTTACATTATTTCTTTTAAATTTTTAGTACCTTTATCAGTACATGGACTGCAATCTGAGGGGGCTTTCTGTGAACTGAACATACACGATGCAGGCATCTAGTCCAGTCGATACGGGCTTTCAATGTAAGGCATGTGTCTAAGTCTGTATTGTTATCCTGGACATATGTTTAACCCATCACAAATATCTGTTTAATTTATGTAACTTTAGATTTAAATTTGTTTGAAATTAAAATTGTCGTTTGAAAAGGCTCTGCTGTCATTCCTTATCTGTAGCACGTAGCATTTAATGAGATGTGTATTTAAAAAATAATAATTTATCTGTTTTACATTTTACAGAAGAATGTGCGGCATCTGACCTAGGGCAAAGACCAAAATCCAAACGTAGCCTTGATTTCTCCAGTCCGCCACTGAAACCTGTTCAGAAAAATGTTCCAACAGAAGTGCCAATTCTTTTGACAGCCCCAACAAATGGCGACACGGTATGTACTCACTAATTTATCATCTGATAGAGGCACCAAAAATTGATTCATTGAAAATAATTGTTTCGTTAAACTTTTTGCCTATGTTGGTATTTGATATTATTATTCTGAGGTGCCCAAAACTGTGTATGAATAGTATGAGCCTTTCTCACATGCCAGTATTGACCTGGAAACCTTGAAGAAATAGTCCAAATTCTCCTTTTGTTTTCTGTAAGTGATCACGTATGATGATAAATAAAATTATGGTTCTCATCAGGCAGAAAAGACAGTGTATTCAGATTAAGGAGGAACACTCATATGACTGCAGTGCTCAGTTACTTTTTTCCCCCTTCTTTCTTTCTTCCTTTGTGGAATACAGTCAAAGATGGATGGACAGAAATATATGTGATCTTCCAGAAATTTGTCATCCCAATACAGCAAGAGTTGCCTGTATTTTATAATGAAATAAAACCCTGTTTCATAAAAAGCTACCAATTGATTAATTTTGCCAACTAGTTACACAAAAATCAGCTACAAACATTGGGCACTGACATTTGTGTGTTCAGTTGAACTATTTGATACATTTTCTGCTCAGTATCATTTTTCAATAATTTTGTTCTTTTTAATACTTTGTCCCACCAAATCTATGAGTCCTTAAATGTTTGGAGACATAGAACTGTGTGGAAACTTTGATGATATTGTAGTTCACTTAAATTACTTTTATTATTATTATTATTATTATTGTATGACTACATATACAAGGTGGAGAAAAAATGCCACACTTGGCAGTTGACAAGCGATTCTTCATCCAGTTCAAGATAAAAGTGATCTAGCAAAACCTAGTCTCGCCAGTATATTTAATAGAAATGTGATTTGAAAAATGAGGTTCTGGTTGTGTTGTGACTGCATGCAGCATAGCCAAGAACAGATAGCATGAACTCTATGCTGTGCTGGCTCTGTCCCATCATCTCAGTGAGATGAGGCAATGTCATGCCGACTCACTGATGTTTGAGTGTGTTCGTGCCAATTTTTTTTCCCTTTCAATTAAAGTATCAAATTACATCCAATTTATACATCCACAATGGAGTATCTTGTGTATTTCTCTCTCTTACTGTCACCTTTATTTAAACATTAAGACAAAAAGTAGGATGAAGCAAACAGCTTGGTGGAATGATACAGTCAAGGCAGCCTGTAAAAGGAAAAAGAAGGTGTATCAAAAATGGCTACATACCAGAACCCAGGTAGACAGAGAAAGTTATGTTGAAGAAAGAAACAAAGCCAAACAGATAATTGCAGCATCCAAGAAGAAATCATGGGAAGACTTTGGAAACAGGTTGGAGACTATGGGTCAAGCTGCTGGAAAACCATTCTGGAGTGTAATTAGCAGTCTTCGATAGGGAGGTAAGAAGGAAATGACAAGTATTTTGGACAGGTCAGGAAAACTGCTGGTGAATCCTGTGGATGCCTTGGGCAGATGGAGGGAATATTTTGAAGAGTTGCTCAATGTAGGTGAAAATGCGATCAGTAATGTTTCAGATTTCGAGGTAGAATGGGATAGGAATGATGATGGAAATAGGATCACATTTGAGGAAGTGGAAAAAAATGGTCAATAGATTGCAGTGCAATAAAGCAGCTGGGGTGGATGAAATTAAGTCGGAACTCATCAAATACAGTGGAATGTCAGGTCTTAAATGGCTACACAGGATAATTGAAATGGCCTGGGAGTTGGGACAGGTTCCATCAGACTGGACAAAAGCAGTAATCACACCAATCTTTAAACATGGAAACAGAAAAGATTGTAACAACTACAGAGGTATCTCTTTAATCAGCGTTGTGGGTAAAATCTTCTCAGGTATTGTTGAAAGGAAAGTGCGAGTATTAGTTGAGGACCAATTGGATGAAAATCAGTGTGGGTTTAGGCCTCGTAGAGGTTGTCAGGACCAGATCTTTAGCTTACGGCAAATAATGGAGAAGTGTTATGAGTGGAACAGGGAATTGTATCTATGCTTTATAGATCTAGAAAAGGCATATGACCAGGTTCCTAGGAGGAAGTTATTGTCTGTTCTACAAGATTATGAAATAAGAGGCAAACTTTTGCAAGCAATTTATGGTCTTTACATGGATAGTCAGGCAGCAGTTAGAGTTGACGGTAAATTGAGTTCATGGTTCAGAGTAGTTTCAGGGGTAAGACAAGGCTGCAACCTGTCTCCACTGTTGTTCATATTATTTATGGATCATATGTTGAAAACAATAGATTGGCTGGGTGAGATTAAGATATGTGAACACAAAATAAGCAGTCTTGCATATGCGGATGACTTAGTTGTGATGGCAGATTCGATTGAAAGTTTGCAAAGTAATATTTCAGAGCTAGATCAGAAATGTAAGGACTATGGTATGAAGATTAGCATCTCCAAAACGAAAGTAATGTCAGTGGGAAAGAAATATAAACGGATTGAGTGCCAAATAGGAGGAACAAAGTTAGAACAGGTGGACGGTTTCAAGTACTTAGGATGCATATTCTCACAGGATGGTGTGAAAGAACTGGAGGCGAGGTGTAGCAAAGCTAATTCAGAGAGCGCTCAGCTACGATCTACTCTCTTCTGCAAGAAGGAAGTCAGTACCAAGACTAAGTTATCTGTGCACTGTTCAATCTTTCAACCAACTTTGTTGTATGGGAGCGAAAGCTGGGTGGATTCAGGTTACCTTATCAACAAGGTTGAGGTTACGGATATGAAAGTAGCTAGGATGATTGCAGGTACTAGTAGATGGGAACAATGGCAGGAGGGTGTCCACAATGAGGAAATCAAAGAAAAACTGGGAATGAACTCTATAGATGTAACAGTCAGGGCAAACAGGCTTAGATGGTGGGGTCATGTTACACGCATGGGAGAAGCAAGGTTACCCAAGAGACTCATGGATTCAGCAGTAGAGGGTAGGAGGAGTTGGGGCAGACCGAGGAGAAGGTACCTGGATTCGGTTAAGAATGATTTTGAAGTAATAGGTTTAACATCAGAAGAGGCACCAATGTTAGCACTGAATAGGGGTTCATAGGGGATCATGGAGGAACTGTATAAGGGGGGCTATGCTCCAGACTGAACGCTGAAAGGCATAATCAGTCTTAGAGATGATGATGATGATGATGATGATGATAATGATGATGACATCACATGAACTTCTTACAGATGTAAACGACCAATTGGTTTTGTCCATGACACAAATAAAGCCATTAGAAAATAGTAATGAATACAGTAACATTGTCTGTTTCTAATGTGCTACAAGAAACACACAGGCAGGGTACACTAGACTGCACATTACGCTATGCACAATAATTCCATTCTATACATTTGATGTTCAGGATTATAGTCACAGAACCGGTACGTACACGAGCTTCGCCACTTACCGGATCATACTTTACTGGACCCTAAGCAATACACTTACGTCCACCATTACCGAAGTGGCATTCATGTGTGATATTAGATTGTGTACATCCATGGGTGGAGCACTATAAACTAGTTCCTTTAACCCACATATAAAAATCTAGTGGATTAAGGCCCTGAGAACATGAAGGCCAGAAGATAGGACCTCCATGACCTGTTCAATTTCCTGGAGATGCTCCATTTAAATAGTCACACATAATCATGCACTGTTGTGACTCACTGATCTTTCAAAGTGCCGCCGTTCAGTTACGTGCGTCCTCTACATGCGGCGCTGTCTGCCAGCCATGCAGCAGCAGTGCCACCTAAATGGCCAGCCAGCCAGCGGCCGCTAGACTTGGACTCAGTGATGATTTGACTGTTAAAGTGTATACACGTCTTACTCTGTTTACTTGATCTGTGACTTTCAAGTATTGCGTCTTCCTTGAAATATATGTGTTCAACTTGAAGTTATTACATGCGCCACCATGGTGAAATTGTTGCCATTGTCAAACATCAAGTAGAATGTTTTCTAATGCATGAGGCAAGATCTTGCAAAGATGTTTGTGATACAGAGATGCATTCAACTTTTCCTGCAATAGATAAGGACACTAAAGCATACCTCCCATAATTTCAGCCCACAGGTTTATGCCAAAGCATGCGTGAAAGCCACATTCGTGGGTAACATGTGGATTGTGTTCCGACAATAATGCCTGTTGTGGAGGTTCAAAACACCTTCACGAGTGAAGCTAGATTTGTCAGTCCATATTACATTATTTCTGAAATGTTCATTACCTTCTATGTGGTTCAAAAGCCATTTACAAAATTGTACTCACTGAATGTGGTCTACTGGTTGTTGGTTTTGGGTTGGGTGTAATGATATGGTTGCAGTTCTTCATGGTGCAACACTTCTACAGCCACTGTTTGAGATATCTGGAACTGCTTTGCAACACCATGGGTACTTCACTGAAGTGATTGATAAACTGTTTCAAGAATCACACCCCACTTTGTGGAGTATGTGTAGACCTTGGACAACATCTGTCCATTACTTGTGGATAAAGATTACTTATTTGCCGTAGGTGTTGCTTGAGGCAATGAAAAACATTCTTTTCAGGATAACGCCTTTGCAAGTATCATGCAGCATACAAACCAGTACCAGCAGCAGCAGCAGCAACAGCTTGGCTATCAGGTGCACCCAGCACCAAAAGCGTATTGACATATTCATTGTTTGTTTACTTCATTGGGAAGCCGCACTACATGAGCTTGATAGGACCAGCTATGATGGGCACTGCGTGGATAGTAGACACATGCATGCAAGCTTATAAATGATGATAACTAGGGAACAGAAATCCAAAAAATAAAAAATGGAACGTGGCGAGAATTCATACTATGGCTTCATGGTGGATGTAGGTTTGATGTCTCAGCAGTCTATTCACTGAGCTGTTACTTCTAGTATGGTATGATACATGTTCCTCTGTACATTCCGGCATGTTACACAATGTGATAGCATTGCCAGCTCCTTGTTGTTATTCATTTGTTTTCAAAATGCACATGACCTGATTTTGTTAGATGAACTTTTGTCTTGAATCTGGATGAGGGCGCACATGCTGACCTCCAAGTATGGCATTTTTCTTCACCCTGTATATTGTTCCGCTTGGTGGATCAATGGGTAAGTGCCAGAGCACAAATTCAAAGGATTGGTGTTTGATCTGGAAAGAACTCCATGTTATATTATTAAGAAATTTGCAAATAAAAGTTGGAAGTGCAAATGTGGCTTAAAAAAATGAAGTAGACATGGAAAAAGTACCTCAGTCTAAATGCCATTAAAATGTAGAAGATTTCTAGAAAGTTTTATGTATTATTGTATTTATTTAGTAAATTATGTCTGCTCAACCTTAGTGTAAGCTAGTGACAAATGTAACATCAGATATATCATCAGTATTTATTAACTGTGTTAGTCTATATGTAGTCTTACAATTGTTAAATGACCCTTAGATTGTTATCTGTAGTGAGTGATATGATATGTGAGGGTGGCAGTAGATTTGCCCAATTAATTTCTTTATTCTGGCCCTCAGCCATAGTACGAGGGTAATCCCAAAAGTAAGGCCTCCTATTTTTTTATAAGTACATAGACCTGTTTGTTTCTACAATGGTTTACATCAGTTTACAACTTGAACATTTAGCTATTTTTTGACATAATCACCATTTCTGTTGATGCATTTTTGTAGACGCTGTGCCAGTTTTTGTATGCCCATGTCGTACCAGCTTGCTGCCGTGCTTCTTTCACTTCATCATCGGAGCTGAATTGCTTTCTGGCCAAATGTTCTTTTAACCTAGGGAACAGGTGATAGTAGGTAGCACTTCCATAGGCTCCTCTGGCCGATATAAATGAGGCTGCGAAATATTCAGGTGAGTTATTACTGAAATCGCAGCGGTCATATGGAAAGTAGACCTGATTATCTCACACATTCTTCCATTTAATAACAAACCACTCCCATTTATTTCTAGCCTATTTGCTAATTTTTTTACCCCTGCTGAAAACAACTAGCCTCTATTACTATCATGTCAAAGGTAGAGTACAACCGATGCACCGTGATTTTCTGAAAGTAAAATTATGGCTCAATCACTTCCCAATTGCATTCTATTACCTCATTTTATCCCATTAGCAATTTCACTGCACAGGAATCTTGCCCCTCTGTTATTACTGTATTCGGACAGTCTGTGATTTCCCCTTGGTGGCATTTTTGTAACATTGTTTCCTCTTTTTGTACATACCTTCCCTTGACCTTTGCAATTAATAGCAGTTGCAGTGTTTTTACTCTTACAAATTTCTTCAGTATGCCCCACTTGACAGGATACACATGAACTATGTAGCACTCATAATGTACTTGTTTCCCAGCAACAGGTATAGAAATGTAAATGTAAACTTTCGTTCCATCATTCTCACTGGTACTATGGCTGCCTTGAGGTAAATGGGTAAGATTTTGTGCTTTGGTTTTAAAACCAACCTCAACAATGCAGTAATTCCTTCTATACTTTCCTTAGGCTCTCTAACTACTGCTCTGGTGACAACAAGTTTACCCCTAGTTGATCTCTTACAGCCTGCTACATAGCCTCTTGCAGTTCTGTTACTTTCCCTTGTGCTTCCTAAACACTACCTTCTACAGACTGCAACCAGTGTGTCATTACTATTTCCCTATCTATGACTTCGTAGTTCCCTGATATTCTGATTAACGGCCTCTTCTGTGGCTGTGTCATATCACATTACTTCTCTGGTCAGTTGTTGTAGTAGTTGTGTGTTATTCAATGTGTCCTTCTCTAAACCTCAACTATGGGCAGGAATACCTATTACTTTCCTCCCCCTTAATTCACTACTGCTCTGCAGCTGCTTATACCAATTACACCAAATCTATATCTAACCTAAAAAAATATTATATGACTATCTCCTAGGCCTTAATCCATACTGGTTCCTTGTTACCATTTCATTCACAACCTCTTGTTTATCTTCCAATAACTTTCTCCTCACTTTACCTTTCCGGTCTGCATATCCTATCCCTGGAGTAACTTCTGGACTCCCTTGAAAAGGTTTCAGGTGTCCTACATGCATAATTATTGTTCTCATCTGCAATTGAATCTTGAAATTTACTGGCAATGTAGCCACTACCACTTTGCATGGCCCCTGATACTTTGTGAGAAACTTCTTTGTCTTTCCCTTTGGCGTGTACGAAGTTGGTAGCATCATTCACTGACCAACCTTATACTGTGACATTCTTGTCATATGGCTATTGCTTCTTCCTGTTTCTCCAGTGCTTGTGTATTTTCCCTGCATACACTCTTCCATATTTCCCTACTCATGCTGGCAAATTCCTTAACACACTCTTCAGTCTACCCTTTCTTTGCTTTCTACATGTCGAATGGTGATGGCATCTTACAAACATATGCTATTTCATATGGCAATAATCCTGTATTCATATGCTGCTTTGAGTTCTAGGCGGGGATGATGTACTTCAAATTGACATCCCAGTTGGTGTGATGTGAGGCAGCTTAGTATCCAAGCATCTACCCGATTGTCGTATGCACTCTTTCAGTTCTTCCATTGGCTTGTCCCCAACTCCTCCACATTCAGTAACTTACACAATTCCTTGAAGAGATATGACATGAAGTTGGTTCCCTGGTCTGTTGTTATTGTTTCAGGCATTCCAAACTTCAATATCCAGTTATTCACAAGTGCTTATGCCACTGTTGCTTCCTGCTGTTTTGGCATTGTGACCATTTCTATGTATCATGAAAAATGATTTATGATTGTGAATACATGCTTATTCCCTACAGGTGTTTTATTGAATGGACATAAAACATCAAACCCCAGAAATTCCAATGGTACTAATGCTTCAGATAACCTCTCCAATGGTACTCTTGTTTGACACAAATCTGCTCTCTGTATGCATTGTATGCAGTTCCGCACCTACTGGTTTATGTCTGTCCGCCACCAGTACCTTTCCACTACTGTTGTGTTGATAGATCTGTGACCTCCATGACCTGCTAATATGTGATCATGAACTTCTTGTAGCACTCTACTTCTTAACTTTGCTGGTACCACTACTTGCATTCCTAACTTGGTTTCTCTGCATAGCAACCCATCCTGCACACAAAACTGTGACTGCTTAAAATACTACTTACATTCATCATCTGCCCTTTGTGGAGCTTTCCATTCCTTTTGCTCATTACCCACAATATGTAATGCTTCTACTTTTCTACTTAAATTATCCGCACTTCTGTGCTTCTTCCTAGGTTTATGTGTAACTTCGAAATCAAATTCACTCAGTCTTACTGCCCATCATATCAACCTACTGGAAGGATCCTTTAACCCCATCAGCCATTTTAATGCTGCATGATCTGTTATTACTCTAAACTTTTTACCATGTAGGTAACATCTTAAATATGTGATTCCATAAATAAGGCTTAACATCTCTGTCTCCATTGAGGAATAATTTCTTTCTGCAGAATTTAGTTGCCTTGATCTGTAAGTACCGGATGTTTTGCGCCTTCTACCTCTTGTGATAGCACACAGCCAAGTGCATGATTTGATGCATCGCATGATAAAACAAATTCTCTATTAAAATCTAGAAATACTAATGTTTGACTCAATGTAAAAGCTCTTTTTACCTCCTCAGAAGCCTGCTGGCACTGTTCTGACCACATGAATGTATTACCCTTTCTTAACAATTATGCCAATGGCCTGGCAATATCCGCAAATCCTTTTACGAACTGGCAGTAACAGTTCTTGAGTCCCAAGAACTAGTGTAATTCCATTACAGATTCTGATACAGGAAATTCACATACAGCACTAATTAATTTTGGGTCTGTCTTAAGCCCATCTTTACTTATGATGTGACCTAGGTATACTACCTCTTCCATCACAAAATCACACTTTTCTGTACTCAGTGATAATTTCATTTAGGAATATTTCCGTTAATTGCTGTATATGCTGGTCCATATTGCTCCCATTGACAAATATTTCTTCGAGATAACACTTAGCATTGGTGTCATTCCAAGCCTCTGAGCACTCCATCCAACAATGTCTGAAACATTGCAGGTGCATTTTTTGATCCGAATGGCATTCTTCTAAATTGGTAGTGTCCCCAGGGTGCTGAAAACGGTTTGTTGTGTCAATCGTGCCATGCAACCTCTGTCTGGTGATAACCACACTTCAGATCCATTGTTTAACAATATTTGTATTGTTCTAAATGATCCATGGTTTCTGTGATATTTGGAAAACGGTAGGCATCTGTTATGGTTTACACATCACAACAAAACCTGCTATTTCTGTCTCTCCTACCCCTCCCCCCCTTCCTTCCTTCCCCCTGTGGAATATTACAGATATTACTTTCTTCAATAATTTCATATCTTTCAGATATTGATCGATAAATGCCTCCAAAATTTGGTGCGAGTATCTTGGTATTCTGTGTATGGTTTCCTTATAATTGGTGATTCATTTCCCATTGGTATGTGGGTATGCAGTGCTGTATAATATGCATAGCTGGTAATGACCCTTTTGGAAAAATATAAATCCTTAAATTCCAAAGGTAATTTTTTCATCTGTTCCCTATCACTTTCCTCTAACTGCTTCACTTTTTCTCGTTATGCAGTTTCAGTGCCATCCAGCCATTGTCCGTGGCTGACACCCCTCATGTGCCACCCTATGTTGCCAAAGATCGATTATGGTAAAATGCTGATATAAGGAATCTAATCCCAGACTCATGTCACAGTCTTCACTCACGCGTGGCACAGTCTCTACACATTGTTTACATTGCACCATATTAAGACAAAAATCTATGTCCACCAATCCTAATGGTGTGACATCTTTATCCCCCACTCCATGCTGTTTGTACTGTGGTGGGTCCCATTGCTTATGTTTCACCAGACAGCTACTGGTGACCAATACATGTGCCCCCGTGTACAATAATATCTTGCAACCTTTTTTTCCTTCTATTACTCTCTCACAATTCACCTCTGCATACAATTTCATAGCATCCAGCCTTACTGGGAAGGACCTTAGGTGGATCTGGCATTCCCATTGGTGTTAAATGCCTTATTCCTCCCTGGTCCTCTACTAATAAAACTATTATTTCCTCTTACTTTATTCATTTGACTCTGAGGCTGGCGACACTGCCTCCTTATGTGCCCCAGTCATCCACATCTGAAACATTTTATATTAGCTGCAAAAACTGTTTGTTTACCCTGCATTCCAGTTGACAAATCAATCTCCTCAGACTCTATAGCTAACCACATTGCTGTGTGCAAATCCGTCGGATCACTTGTCCATGCACGTCTTGACATTTCTGCATATAACCCCCTTAAAGAGGCATCGAGTGCTCTCTGCTCAGCTCTTTGCAAAATAATTTTATTGACTGCAGCATCCTGTCCTAATTCATAGGTACATCCATGAATTTTCCTTACTCTATCTGCAAATTGTTCCACGGTTTCTGTATTTTTGTTAATAATTACCTCTAATTATTCTCTATAGTGTCTGGTACTATTTTGTTTCATGTATCTCTGAATTCCCCCCCCCCCCCCCCCCCCCCCCCCCATGAACCATGGACCTTGCCATTGGTGGGGAGGCTTGCGTGCCTCAGCGAGACAGATGGCCGTACTGTAGGTGCAACCACAACGGAGGAGTATCTGTTGAGAGGCCAGACAAACGTGTGGTTCCTGAAGAGGGGCAGCAGCCTTTTCAGTAGTTGCAGAGGCAACAGTCTGGATGATTGACTGATCTGGCCTTGTAACACTAACCAAAACGGCCTGGCTGTGCTGGTACTGTGAATGGCTGAAAGCAAGGGAAAACTACAGCCGTAATTTTTCCCGCGGGCATGCAGCTTTACTGTATGGTTAAATGATGATGGCGTCCTCTTGGGTAAAATATTCCGGAGGTAAAATAGTCCCCCATTCGGATCTCCGGGCGGGGACTACTCAAGAGGACGTTGTTATCAGCAGAAAGAAAACTGGCGTTCTACGCATCGGAGCATGGAATGTCAGAGCCGTGAATTGGGCAGTACGTTAGAAAATTTAAAAAGGGAAATGGACAGGTTAAAGTTAGATATAGTGTGAATTAGTGAAGTTCGGTGGCAGGAGGAACAAGACTTGGTCAGGTGAATACAGGGTTATAAATACAAAATCAAATAGGGGTAGCGCAGGAGTAGATCCTGGAGATACTGACAAGTTTCAGAGAGATTATATAATGGTAAGACAGAGATTTAGGAACCAGGTTTTAAATTGTAAGACATTTCCAGGGGCAGATGTGGACTCTGACCACAATCTATTGGTTATGGACTGTAGATTAAAACTAAAGAAACTGCAAAAATGTTGGAATTTAAGGAGATGGGACCTGGATAAACTGACTAAACCTGAGATTGTACAGAGTTTCAGGGAGAGCATAAGGGAACAATTGACAGGAATGGGGGAAAGAAATACAGTAGAAGAAGAATGGGTAGCTCTGAAGGATGAAGTAGTGAAGGCAGCAGAGGATCAAGTAGGTAAAACGACGAAGGCTAGTAGTAATCCTTGGGTAACAGAAGAGATATTGAATTTAATTGATGAAAGGAGAAAATATAAAAATGCAGTAAATGCAGCAGGCGAAAAGAAATACAAACGTCTCAAAAATGAGATCAACAGAAAGTGCAAACTGGCTAAGCAGGGATGGCTAGAGGACAAATGTAAGGAGGGAGAGGCTTATCTCACTAGGGGTAAGATAGATACAGCCTACAGGAAAATTAAAGAGACCTTTGGAGAGAAGAGAACCACTTGTATGAATATCAAGAGCTCAGATGGAAACCCAGTTCTAAGCAAAGAAGGGAAAGCAGAAAGGTGGAAGGAGTATGTAGAGGATCTATACTAGGGCGATGTACATGAGGACAATTTATGGAAATTGAAGAGGATGTAGATGAAGATGATGTGGGAGATACAATAATGCGTGAAGAGTTTGACAGAGCACTGAAAGACCTGAGTCGAAACAAGGCCCCTGGAGTAGACAACATTCCATTAGAACTAATGATGGTCTTGGGAGAGCCAGTCCTGACAAAACTCTACCATCTGGTGAGCAAGATGTATGAGACAGGCGAAATACCCTCAGACTACAAGAAAAATATAACAATTCCAATCCCAAAGAAAGCAGGTGTTGACAGATGTGAAAATTACCGAACTATCAGTTTAATAAGTCACAGTTGCAAAATACTAACGCGAATTCTTTACAGACTAATGGAAAAACTGGTAGAAGCGGACCTCGGGGAAGATCAGTTTGGATTCCATAGAAATGTTGGAACACGTGAGGCAATACTGACCTTATGACTTATCTTAGAAGCAAGATTAAGGAAAGGCAAACCTATGTTTCTAGCAAATGTAGACTTAGAGAAAGCTTTTGAGAATGTTGACGGAAATACTCTCTTTCAAATTTTAAAGGTGGCAGGGGTAAAATACAGGGAGCAAAAGGCTATTTACAATTTGTACAGAAACTAGATGGCAGTTACAAGAGTTGAGGGACATGAAAGGGAAGCAGTGGTTGCAAAGGGAGTGAGACAGGGTTGTAGCCTTTCCACGATGTTATTCAATCTGTATATTGAGCAAGCAGTAAAGGAAACAAAAGAAAAATTCGGAGTAGGAATTAAAATCCATGGAGAAGAAATAAAAACTTTGAGGTTCATGATGACATTGTAATTCTGTCAGAGACAGCAAAGGACTTGGAAGAACAGTTGAATGGAATGGACAGAGTCTTGAAAGGAGGATATAAGATGAACATCAACAAAAGCAAAATGAGAATAATGGAATGTAGTCGAATTAAGTCGGGTGATGCTGAGGGAATTAGATTAGGAAATGAGACACTTAAAGTAGTAAAGGAGTTTTGCTATTTGGGGAGCAAAATAACTGATGATGGTCAAAGTAGAGAGGATATAAAATGTAGACTGACAATGGCAAGGAAAGCGTTTCTCAAGAAGAGAAATTTGTTAACATCGAGTATAGATTTAAGTGTCAGTAAGTCATTTCTGAAAGTATTTGTTTGGACTGTAGCCATATATGGAAGTGAAACATGGACGATAAATAGTTTGGACAAGAGGAGAATAGAAGCTTTCGAAATGTGGTGCTATAGAAGAATGCTGAAGATTAGATGGGTAGATCACATAACTAATGAGGAGGTATTGAATAGAATTGGGGAGAAGAGAAGTTTGTGGCACAACTTGACAAGAAGAAGGGACCGGTTGGTAGGTCATGTTCTGAGGCATCAAGGTATCACAAATTTAGCATTGGAGGGCAGTGTGGAGGGTAAAAATCATAGAGGGAGACCAAGAGATGAATACACTAAGCAGATTCAGAAGGATGTAGGTTGCAGTAGGTACTGGGAGATGAAGAAGCTTGCACAGGATAGAGCAGCATGGAGAGCTGCATCAAACCAGTCTCAGGACTGAAGACCATAACAACAACACATTTCTGAATTAAGCCTTCTTTAAATTTTTGACATGTTGTGGCCCCCTAAAGAGCTTCTGTATACCCCACATAAGTTTTCCCTTCTCATGTTAGTCTCAATTTTGTGACGCTCAATAATTCCTTATCAGACCAACCTTCCATCTGAGCCAGATTTCCAAGGGCTCCCACAAAGACCTGAACATTCCCCGGTTGTCTTGCCATAAAAAGGACCAATTAAACTTGCGACTAACAAATCTGCACCCGATGTGGTGATTATGATTCTACCAACTCTCACAGATGTGTACCATCCGCTGTTAATTGTGCTACCTTTTATAACAATATGAGTGCTGCTTCTGGTTCTGACACACCTTGTGTCTCTGGTACTATTGAAGCTTTGCCCTGACAGCATTGATTTTGGGAACTATCATTCACAAGACAAGAAAACAAAATACATTAACTTAATTCTCATGTCTGATGATGAGCCAACTCGACTCCCGGCATTGCCTGGCCCTGTACCCCAAACGATTACATGTATAACATTTTACTGTAGCTGATTTCGTACATGGCACTGAGTGACTCTCAAAATTACACTGTGCACATCCAACAGGTGCTAACCAATCATCACTTTCATTATTTCTGAAACTAGACAAATCCATTGGTTCTCTACTTGCAACCATAGGCTTTATGTTCAGACATTGCTGTAAGAAGACAATGACAGTGTTCTAACACCAGCGTTAAATGATCCTTATATTGTCACCAGTGAAGAGTGAAATGAGATGTCAGGATGGCATTAGATTTGTTCAGTTAATTTCTTTATTCTGATCCTCGTCCATACTACATCAGGAACAGATCGATGGAGGCGTTCAATTGCCTCTCATGCAAAACAATAGACATCAGGGATTGGTGACAATGCAAAGAGCGGGGTTGCACATGGCATCACGCAAATGCCACTGCCAGGGACATCTCTGCAACTGTGATAACAGTGCAGCGATGTAGCTGGCAATGGCCATGAACCTCCTCCAGCAAGCAGGCAGGTCCCTTATGACTTACAACAGGCTGCCCTGTCTCATGGTCAAACAGCAGTCTCCATACTGCAGTCTGGGATGTCATGTCGGGTGTCACAGGCTCGTGGTGTAGGCTGTGACACTGAGACGAGAATCATTTAGTACATAAATGGCCGAATATGTACACACTTCAGACTGTGTTTGTTTAGGGTTTAAGGCACATACTCTAAACACTTCCATGGTAGCATGAAAGGAAAGGCTTGCATCCTTCTGCCAGCTTAGTGCACCGTCAGCAGTTGCTGTACTGTGCCCAGTTAGCTCCACTTCGCAACACCAGTCAGCTGTGTTTTGCTTTGCAACACACAACACTCATGCCCACCTGCGGCTGGCTCTGTTGCATCTGACTTCCACGTAGTTTTTGGCCGAATACAGTTGATACACTACACAGTTGACAAATCTGCCATCTCACAATTTGTGATTGTACGAGATGTGTAATGCAACAATTTGATTGTATAACAGGCAGGTAATAATTAGTCTTTTACTGATCAGGTGATCCTAGATAGCATCAAGTTTAATGTGAAAAATGGGAAAGCTTGTTTATCGTACAAAAGAAAACTGTAAGTAATCTTGTTTTTCAAGTCTAATGGTATGCAAGCTACAGGATTCTCACATGAAAGATAACATCTCCAAAGTGGCCATGGCACCAACTTCCATGGAATAGTTACAAAGTTTCCAGGATGAAGTTTCACTTTGCAGCGGAATTCACTGATTTCAATCTTCCTGGCAGATTAAAACTGTTAATTACAAAGCAGGTTTTAAGAAGCTGCTATTCTAATCACCCTTGAAGATCAAATCAGTATTAGTCATACATATTCCGTATGTGAGAGAATGGGGAAACAATTAAGAATATGAGCGAGGATCATGTGTAAACTGTGGCATGTGAAGATTAAATTATCCAAGGTGTGTGGGGTATGGACACGCAAGATGAAAATGGAATCAATGTGGTGTAGAAATTGAATTGTTACAAGATGCAAACATATCTAGAACAAATTTTTATCAGTTTAAGTTATTACCGCTGTACGTAAAAATACTGAGAGCTGTTGCATATGACAAAGAAATTGCATAACAATGAATAATACAATTTAAAAATTAGTGTATGAGAGTATATGAAGAAAATGGTGACTAAGTGGTGAGCCAGATAAGTTTATTTTGATGCTCAAGTTGGCGCACCTCGTAGGACAATATATTCCATGTGCATCATACTTCACATATAAAATATTACTAAATTTTAATAAAAGTAATTTTATTTTTCCAGCAGGAAAGTCGGACTCTGCCAATGGAAGTTGAGGCTCAGCATTTTGAGGGACCTGACCGGAAAAGGAAAGTGGAAGAACTCTTTGGTGATATTGATGACATTGAGGATGATGATTTGTGCAGCAATTTGAATCGTATTTACATGATTTTTATAGTATACTTACCTTTTCACTTACATTTTTTAAAATGTATTTTGGAACTGATTTGTGCATTTTTGTTTCTCAATTTTCAGTTAAGAAAACTAAGCAAACTGAATTAAGTAATTCTGAGGAAATGATTATAGAAAAGATAACAGCTGGTAGACGAAAAGCCCAAAATGAACGTAAGACTTGCAAAATTTTGGGTAGCACTCAGAAAAGTTTATGGTGAGTATTTCAGTGCTGGATGATACTGAAATGCTGAATATTAGTTTCACGTCATAATTTCTTTTGCATTTTGGTGATTATTGTTTTGTATAAATGCGGACGGTTTGTTCTAGTTCAGATGAAGTGAAACAGCCTTCAATATCAAGAAGTGTTCCAAGATGGGCATTTATAACTGTAACTACAAGTGATTCAGATCGTTTCTATATTCGACTGAAGTCTGAAGATGCTTATAGTAAGGAGGTAAGCATTAAAGTGAAGTGCAACAATTACCATATCTGATTAGTTTGTTTGTTGGACACTCATTCTTTTGCAAATACATCATTAGAAAATTCTACATGTGGTATATTATTATTTATTGAATGTGCAAAGTCTCTGGAACTTTTAGTACAATGCATATAGCTCTTGTTCTTTCATTATCATTAATGTTGACATGTAAATGATAAATGAGCAATGGTATGTTAAACAGTACTATCAAAGTATAATTTAGAAAGCAACAGCTCTTTGAAATTAGCTGTTTTCTTGCAACTTTAATATGTTTATTTTAGCCTATGCAAGCACAAACAGAATGTATCAGTTTAGGAATAATTAACTGTTAATATTTGCAGAAAATTTGTTTCCTACCACAGATTTTACCTAGACCCATTTTCCTTCATGATGGGATCTTTTTAAAACAATGAATGAATTAATCAGTGCAGTAGAATAGTTTTTGTATGTTTACGGTCTGCTTGATGAAGAATATCCTACCCCTTCCACTCTCCCCCCTACTTTTCCATTATTAAGCCATCCCTCTTCCTCTCCCTGGTTCCCAATCCTTCCTTTCAATCCACTCACCTTTCTTAAACTAAAACAACCGCTCTTTCTGCACATATCATTATAATGTTTTAATGCCAGACCTGATATTGTTGAAGAAACAAGTACTGTAGTACACCAGTATTTGTGGTTCACATATATTCGTTGTGTGCCAATGCATCTGTGAACATTTAGATTCAGTTAATTCCTGAATGGATAATTGTTTTGTTTCTGACATAGAATAATTTGTTGATTTGCTGTACAAATATTGAGGTGTAATATGATTCACATCCTTTACAGATAGAGAGCATTGGTTGCAAAGGGCGAACTATAGGACTTCTCTCTGTGTCATTTGAGACAGTTAGGGAGCAGGCACGTCTTTATGTAAGTAATAAGTAAGCATGTTTTAAAATAATGCTGCAATTTCACATTAGTTTCCTATGCAACAATATCATTTCATTTATCAAAATTCAGTTAGCTGCTATAGAAGTATTGTTATGAAATTCTTCTTGAAAGATAGTACCAAATCAGTAATGCTATAAGATGCACTAAATCACTTCAAGACAATAATAGAATGTTGTAGCAATTAAAGCACTGTTTATTGCCTATTGTTTAGGATGCTAGACTGAATGACATAGAGATTAAAAATACTATTATTTTAGGTTAATACATATTATAATGCGCTTGTACACTCCTGGAAATGGAAAAAAGAACACATTGACACTGGTGTGTCAGACCCACCATACTTGCTCCGGACACTGCGAGAGGGCTGTACAAGCAATGATCACATGCACGGCACAGCGGACACACCAGGAACCGCGGTGTTGGCCGTCGAATGGCGCTAGCTGCGCAGCATTTGTGCACCGCCGCCGTCAGTGTCAGCCAGTTTGCCGTGGCATACGGAGCTCCATCGCAGTCTTTAACACTGGTAGCATGCCGCGACAGCGTGGACGTGAACCGTATGTGCAGTTGACGGACTTTGAGCGAGGGCGTATAGTGGGCATGCGGGAGGCCGGGTGGACGTACCGCCGAATTGCTCAACACGTGGGGCGTGAGGTCTCCACAGTACATCGATGTTGTCGCCAGTGGCCGGCAGAAGGTGCACGTGCCTGTCGACCTGGGACCGGACCGCAGCAACGCACGGATGCACGCCAAGACCGTAGGATCCTACGCAGTGCCGTATGGGACCGCACCGCCACTTCCCAGCAAATTAGGGACACTGTTTCTCCTGGGGTATCGGCGAGGACCATTCGCAACCGTCTCCATGAAGCTGGGCTACGGTCCCGCACACCGTTAGACCGTCTTCCGCTCACGCTCCAACATCGTGCAGCCCGCCTCCAGTGGTGTCGCGACAGGCGTGAATGGAGGGACGAATGGAGATGTGTCGTCTTCAGTGATGAGAGTCGCTTCTGCCTTGGTGCCAATGATGGTCGTATGCGTGTTTGGCGCCGTGCAGGTGAGCGCCACAATCAGGACTGCATACGACCGAGGCACAGAGGGCCAACACCTGGCATCATGGTGTGGGGAGCGATCTCCTACACTGGCCGTACACCACTGGTGATCGTCGAGGGGACACTGAATAGTGCACGGTACATCCAAACCGTCATCGAACCCATCATTCTACCATTCCTAGACCGGCAAGGGAACTTTCTGTTCCAACAGGACAATACACGTCCGCATGTATCCCGTGCCACCCAACGTGCTCTAGAAGGTGTAAGTCAACTACCCTGGCCAGCAAGATCTCCGGATCTGTTTGGGACTGGATGAAGCGTCGTCTCACGCGGTCTGCACGTCCAGCACGAACGCTGGTCCAACTGAGGCGCCAGGTGGAAATGGCATGGCAAGCTGTTCCACAGGACTACATCCAGCATCTCTACGATCGTCTCCATGGGAGAATAGCAGCCTGCATTGCTGCGAAAGGTGGATATACACTGTACTAGTGCCGACATTGTGCATGCTCTGTTGTCTGTGTCTATGTGCCTGTGGTTCTGTCAGTGTGATCATGTGATGTATCTGACCCCAGGAATGTGTCAATAAAGTTTCCCCTTCCTGGGACAATGAATTCACGGTGTTCTTATTTCAATTTCCAGGAGTGTATAATAAGAGTAAGATTTACTCTAGTGTCAGAATGGTTGTAGTAAGAGGGTACTTGCACAGCTAATTACCAGAAGCAACCAGTCTGATCAAAGTAGTACTCATCATAGCAATGTCCAACTTATCCCAGTGATTTCGAATGTGTTCATTAGTGCAGTGTGGCAAAGCAGGAATGACTAGAATAGAATTACTTAGCTTTAGACTATAAGAAGAGTAGATACAGTTTACAGAAAAATTAAGTAAACATTTGAAGAAAACAGAAGAGGATATATGAATAGCAAGAGCTCAGATGGCAAGTGTCATACTCCTACTCATAATATAGATAAGAATGACATCGAAGTCGGAGCTCAAAAATATTAATCATTTGCTGTATCCCTATCATAATATTGTGGATCTTGCAAAATGATAAGAGTTGCAGCAGGAAAACAATATGTAAATACTTAGTTACTTGGTTAAATCAGATGTGCTGAAGACTGTTGGTCAGATTTAAATATTATTTAAGTTTCCTGCAGTAGTTATGAGGTGAATTTTTCGATTTTTGTGTACATTCTCATCTGGTTGCGAGGATTTAGCTTAGTGAAAAGCCTCAAAACAACTCATTTCCCTTTTTAAAGATCTTTATTTATTCACACAAACAAAGCTGAACTCAACAGCACTCTTACTGTCTGACTCACTCACTTCCTGCATTTGCAGAAGCTATCCCCTTTTAAAATTAATGTGATTACAATGATGGTTTTTTAATAAATTGTTTCCTTTTTTGATGAAATGATTAGAGTTTTCGCATATAACATAATTCAATGCTTTTTCATGTTTACTTTTGGTTTTCACACTTACCCACAAGAACCAGAATAACAATTAGTGTTTACATTTCTCAAATAAGCAATTTTCAAAATCACTGTCTCTTTATGAAGATCATATGAATTATGTAATGCTTAACACTTCAGTGTCTTGTATATCCATATCACTGATTCACCTGGTCAATTATTTCATCTATAGAATAATAACTAGAAGAATGGAATGGTAGAAACCAATCTGGGGGATATCACTTTCGTTTTCAGATAAATAGCTCAGAAGGTAGGTTGAAGGAAAGCAAATTGACATTTATAACATTTGTGTAGAAAAAAGCCTCTGATAATGTTGGCTGGAGTACACATTTTGTCATTCCAAAGTGTCAGAGATAAAAGTCTGGAGGGACACATTGTACAGCTATACTATACAGAATTACCTCCTCCATGCAAATCAGAACTGATTCCAAAACATTGATTGAAAGCCAACTCACATTCTTCTCACATCCTGAAAGCCATAGATCAAGGAAGTCAAGTGGATGCAGTACTTCTTCACTTCGGAAAAATGTTTTTGAATCAGTACCACACCCATGCTTATTATTGGAATTATGGTCGCATGTGGTATCAAATGAAGTTTTTGTTAGGGATGATGCAGCTTGTTACCTGGAATGGAGAGTCATTCACAGACTAGAAGTAATTTCCGGTATTCCCAAGGAAAGTGTGTTGAGACCCTAGCTGTTCATATATAATGTTAATGACCTTTCAGCCAATATTAACTGTAAACTGAGACTTTTTGTAGATGATTTAGTTTTGTATAATGGACCACTCCCAGAAAATAGATGCAGTCAGATCTTGACTTCAAATTGGTGCAAAGCTTGGTAATTTGCTTTAAATTTACAGAAATTTAAAGCTGTACATTTCACAAGATGGAAGAACTTACAACCTTGTACTACAGTATCAATAAGTCACAATTATAATCATGGGTGTAACAATTTGTAGGTACATGAAATAGAATGACCACATAGGCTGAGTTGTAAGTAAAGCAGGTGGCATACTTCGGTCCTTTTGGTGAATACTAGGGTAATGCAATAAGTCTACAAAAGAGATTGTGTCCTGAACACTCTTGGGATCCATACCAGAATTTTTCTCAAGTGTGTGGGACCTATACCAAGTAGGATACAAAAAGTATATAAAAATGGCACCAAAAATTGTGATAGGTTTGTTTGACTGCTGGGAGAGTATCACAGAGATGATAAAAAAGCTGAATGAGCAGATGCTTGAAGATATGTCTATAAAAGTTACCGGTTAATGCTTATACATATATTGTTTATTGGCTAAATCAGTTTCGAAATATATTCCTGAAATTCAACTTAACTGTAATTATTATAGATATACTACCGAAAGTAACATACGAAAATTTGTGCCCAAGTGCGACTGGAACCCAAACTTCCCACTTATTGTGAGTGGTCTCTTTACCACTTAGGCTATCCGAGCACACTCCCCAGGCTGCTTTGAGTCCTACATGTTTACTTGTAAATGTGAAGTGTTAGAAGGGTAAGGAAAGAGCAAGGATGGATGCAAAATCACAACGGCTAGCTGCGCATGGTGTTGTGGTAATGCAGTGGGGAAAACAGAAAATTGATGCCAGACCGGGACCTGAACCTGGACTTACCACTTCTCGTGTACTGTTGCCTTAACCCCTTTGGCCTTCAAGGCACAGTCCACAACTATCTCAAATTTCCAACTTCTCGGACACTGCAATGCAGCATCCCCTGTCCATTGAAGTATCTGTTCGCAAATTATGATTCCCATATCCACAGTGAAACAAACATTGGGAAACGATTACCCTCTTTTTCCGAAATAATGTCTGACAGAGCTCAACTACTCAGATATAAACACATCTATACCTATTACAGTTAAGTTAGATTTCAGGAATAAATTTCAATATTTGAAATTGTAGTTAATCATTAAATATAAATATAGATAATGAAATGGATGCACATACTGTAAATACATATTAGTGTCAACTACTCGTGACAAATGAAAATTTGTGTGGGCTGGGACTAGAACCCAGAATTCCGCTTGTCGTGAGTGGTCGCCTGAAACATTTTGTTTATTCAAGTACGCCCCCAGTGCTGTCAAAACCTCTATATATATCTTGAAGTCACCATCCAAATACCTGCACCTTCATGAAACTAAAACCACAGGAAGACTGTAGTTTTTTTCTATTGCGAGGCATGATTATATCATTAATGGCAACAGCATCTGTGTTTATGCAGCAACTGCGTTTTTGGCAATACAATGTCTTTCGGACATTTATGGTTGTCTGAAGGACATTGTATTGCAATAAATGTAGTTCTGCATAAACATAAACATTGTTGCCATTAATTAAAAATATATATAAGGCAAAAAATTAAAATGATAGTCTATGACTGCTCATTGTCTTGATACTAAAAACCTACACAGGAATGATGATATGTGCAGGTGTGGGTAAATGAACTGATAATCTATGAGAAGACGATGACTCACAGAAGGCAGAAGTGCTGCATCACCGATAGTACACGAACAAAAGATACAGAGCTTTGCTAGCTTTTGGAAAGAACTTCCTTTTCCAAGCTTGTAGGAGAAATGTGTACACACACATACCCACACATACACATGCATGCCTTTCTCCCTACATTGTGCTCAGTCAACTGCCTGCTCTTTTCCGGCCCACAGTGATTGTACTGGGATGTGCCAGGGCTGCAGGATCAGTTGGGGTGAGGGCTGGAGAGAGGCGGGAGGCAGTAAGGGGGTTGGGGGGAAGCATCTAGTGGCTGGCTCATGGGAGAGTGGGGAGCCACCTGTGGGCTAGCTGGAGATAGAATGGTAGAATGGGCAGCTGGGTACATGATTTCATAGACTAGGGCATGAGATAGTAGCACACAACTAGCTGACATGGGTTGGGGGGGGGGGGGGGAGTGGTTACTTAGGTATGGGATGATGAACACACACACACACACACACACACACACACTCACACACTCACACACACGCACACGGGTTGGGGAACAGTGAGTTACCTTAGGTCTAGGCCAGGGAGGTTACAGGAGCCAAGGATATGCTGTAAGGATAGCTTCCATCTGCACAGCTCAGAAAAGCTGGTGGTGCTGGGGAGGATCCAGATGGCACAGATTGTGAAGCAGCCAGTGAAATCTCGCATGTTGACTCTGCTGCATCTTGTGTCACTAGAAGGTCCACCTTGTTTTTGGCAACAGGTTGGCGGTGGAAATTCATTCTAGTTGACAGCTGGTTGGTTGTAATACCAATGTAAAACACTATGCACTGGTTGCAGCAAAGCTGGTATATAACAAGGTTGCTTTCACATGTGGCCCAGCCTCTGATGGCCTTGCCGCAATTGAACACTACTTCTTCCAATGCCCTGCAGATTCCACACCCACCACTTCATTCCTTGTACACCCACCCAACTACACCCTAGCCTATGACTGCTTCAAGGGAAGGTATGCAAACAAATTTGTGACGCAGCCATGGGCACTAGCATGACAAACTTCTGTGCCAGCCTCTTCATGGGCCAAGTAAAGGAACGTTCCTAGCTTCCCAAGATCCCAAACTCCTGGTTAGGTTTTGGTTTATTGCTAATATCTTTATATTCTGGACCCAAGGCCAGGACACCTTATCCTCATCTCTCCACAACCTCAACATCTTCTCTCCCATCCACTTCACCTGGTCCTCCTCTACCCATTGTACACCTTCCTAGATGTCAATCTCCTCCTCTCAGATGACTGGCTCCATCCACCCACACCTCAGTCCACATCAAACCCTCCAGACCTAATTCACAAACAGATCTCCCACCCACACCTCGGTCCACATCAAACCCTCCAGACCTAATTCACAAACAGATCTCCTGTGCCTGACTATGTCCTTTGTCGGGGCTTTGATTATATATTGGCATGCCCTGAAATGAGGAAAATGCTACCCTTGATGATAGTTCCATTCCCTGGCAAAGTGGTGTTCCGCCAACCACCCAACCTCCACAACATTGTAGCCCATCCTCATGCCACTCCCACCCCCAATCCCTTGCTACAGGGATCATACCCTTGTAGCAAACACAGATGCAAGACTTGCCCAATCCACCCACCCAGCACCACCTACTCCATTCCCAGGGCAGGTTTCCCATACCCCATCAGAGGCTGGACCACCTGTGAAAGCAGCCATGTTACATACCATCTCTGCTGCAAGCACAGCACAGTGTTTTACATTGGTATGACAACCAACCAGCTGTCAACTAGAATGAATGGCCACTGCCAAACTGTTGCCAAAAACAAGGTGGACCACCCAGAGGCACAACATGAAGCAGAGCACAACATGCAAGGTTTCAATGGCTGCTTCACAACCTGTGCCATCTGGATCCTCCCCAGCCCCACTGGCTTTTCTGAATTGTGCAGGTGGGAGCTATCCTTACAGCACATTCTTCTCTCCTGTAACCGCCCTGCCCTAAACCTAAGGTAACTCGCTGTCCTCCCACCCTCCACCCAATAGAGAGAGAGAGAGAGAGAGAGAGAGAGAGAGAGAGAGAGAGAGTGTGTGTGTGTGTGTGTGTATGTGTGTCTGTCTGTCTGTGTCTGCATATGCATGTTTCTCCTACAAGCTTGAAAAAGGAGGCTAGCAAAGCTCTATGCCTTTTGTTTGTGTACTTATCGACAACACAGCACTTCTGCCTTTCAGTGAGCCATCTCCTTTATTCCTAAATCTCAGCCAGAACTTTCTGTACATTATTAATCTATTAGAGGAAATAGACAGGTGTGTGACATGTGGTTGTTTGGGTTGACGTGGGGTGCGTGCTTGGGTAATGTATGTGGTATGCCGACTACTTGTGATAAACGGAAAATCCAGTTCGAATCCCTACCAGGCACGAATTTTCAACAAATTTTAATGTGTCGCTTTATGTAGTGCATGTATACCTATTATAGTTAAGCTGAATTTCACTAATAAAATTCAATATTTGAAACTGTAGTTTCTCATCAAATATAAATATGTATAAGGTGAAGATGGGCGTGTGATGAAAATGACAATATTCTATGACTTGTCATTGTCTTGATTCTAAAAACCATCTGTGAATCAGAAGTTGTGCAAGTGTGGGTAGTTGAATTAATAATCTATGAAAAGAAGTGCACTGCACAACAGAATTAAGGGAACAGGTTTTTGAAACCCAATAATTCTGACCCATTGCAACACTTAAGTTTGAAATTGGTCTCAAAGTTGTATATAACCTTGCTCTGTGATAATGCAAAAGCATCGTGCCCTGTGACATCACCCTCGTGCTTGATGATGCTTCGAACAGTAAGATGTTAATACATGAAGAAAAAAGAGGGCCACAGCTCTGAAGTTCATGTGATGTGGAAGGTGGTTTAATGATGTCACATTGACACCAAGCTTCTCCACAATTCAGTCCAGTGCCACTATAGATTTGTCACATGATGGGAAGGTCCTCACAGCCCATCTTATCCAAATGTAATCCCCCTTACTTTTAACACCTCTCTGGTGGAGGTTAGAACCACTATGCGCAGCATTGAAATCATGCAGTTTTCTTATGAGTGACTGACAAAAAACATTTGCTGCTCAGAATCACAGAAAGACTTTGGGCAGGAGGGGTGTGGGAGGGGGGGGGTTGGTAAAGGACCTCATGGGGGGGGGGGGGGTGATGCTTAGATCTCCTATGTGGCAAGGGTGACCATGTGCAATAATTGGGAAATTTGGGTTTGAGTCCTGGTCTGGCACAAATTTCCATATGTCACTTTAGGAAATAGTCTATACCTATTACAGATAAAGTTGATTTTCAGGAATGAATTTCAGTATTTGAAACAGCAGTTCATCATCAAATACAAAATAAACCAATTTCAATACGTTAATAATTTTCAGTTGCCTTATGGAACAATCAAAAAATACGAAGCCACACTTGAAGCCACTACATTAACAAAATAAATAAAAACTTAAATAAATTAAAAGTGATATCACAAAAACATGGCAAATATGAAGCATGAAGATAGAAACCGCCCATCCCATGAAATCCTGTTCCTAAAGTCAAGAAACAGCTTTAAGTGAGGACTTCAGGAAAATACTACGGTCCTATACATATTGCTCTCATAGGGATTGCGAAGATGTACTTAGACTAGTTACAGCACAGAGGCATTTAAGCCATCATTATTCCTTCGCAACACACATAAAATAATCCTAATAAATGGTACAGTGGGAAGTACCCTCAGCCACACATTTCATGGTGGCTTGCAGAATATGGATGTAGATGTAGAAACGAGACTGCAATTCTAGGACATGATGAACATCAAAGAGAGGTGCCATGTGAGAAAGGAATTAAATAAGATTGTAGTATTGTCTAGCACGTTATGCAGTCTGTACTTAGAGCAAGCATTAAAGCAAATGAAGGAGATATTTGTGAAAGCTATTAAAATTTAGAGGATGGGGAAGAAACTGAAAGTGAACACAACCTTTAAGGTTTTCTGATGACATTGTAATTCTGTTGTATACAGCAGAGGCTTGCAAAATGAGTTAAATAGAATGGATATTGCCTTGAAAAAAGAGAATAAGAAAATAAATAGAACAAAGATAATGTTAGATTGAACTTTTTTATGTTTTGTGTACATAGAAGTGCCATGACTTTCAGTTTTGTATTCAGTTATTTTGCTATGCTTGCGTATATTACCGTAGTACTGTTCGGAGTTACTGTTTAGTGTTTTGTGTAATAAATGTGTGTATTTACAATTACTGTAGTGCCAGCCATTGTGGCCGAGCGGTTCTTGGCACTTCAGTTCAGAACTGCATGACTGCTACGGTTGCAGGTTTGAACCCTGCCTCAGGCATGGATGCGTGTGATGTCCTTAGGTTAGTTAGGTTTAAGTCATTCTAAGTTCTAGGGGACTGATGACCTTGGATGTTAAGTCCCACAGTGCTCAGAGCCATTTGAACCTTGTGAATTACTGTAGTATTCAGAGTTACTGTTTAGTGTTTTGTGCTAAAAAACGTGTGTATTTACACATTGGTATTTCCAGAATTACTGTTAGCCTGGCCACTAACCAGATAACATATTATGTAGCAATGAAAATTGAAAGAATCGTGAAGACAATCCAGAATGGCAACAGCAGAACTTGTGGAGCTTATCAAAATGTCTGCACTCCAACAGTGGCAGCTTATGGAACAGTAACAAGAAGCATAAAAAGAACACTGCTAAAACTGCTGCCAAAATGCAGTGCTACATCACTGGATCAAAAATAAAATGCACCAGTGTTTCCTGCACTCAACAGAATGAAGGAACAATGGAGCACATACCTGTGACTCAGATAGACATTCTGAGGCACACCTGATAACTGACAACAACCAGAAACATGTGTATTTCCTATCATGGATTGGCATTGACACTGATGAAGCTCTTTGGATAGGAGGAGCCAGTAAGGAAAAATATTCTGAGCAACGATTTGTCGATTTTAAAGTAAAAGCATATGTACCAGTGGCCACTTATGAGTCCCATGCACAAAAGAAGAAGCATGGGCAGACATTATCAGAATGGGTGGCTGATATACGTAATATCACAAGGGATTGCAATCTCATATACAAACATGACAACCAAAAGATTCCATAATGAGATTTTCACTCTGCAGCGGAGTGTGTGCTGATATGAAACTTCCTGGCAGATTAAAACTGTGTGCCGGACCGAGACTCAAACTCGGGACCTTTGCCTTTCGTGGGCAGGTGCTCTACCAACTGAGCCACCCAGGCAAAACTCACGCCCCGTCCTCACAGCTTTACTTCTGCCAGTACCTCGTCTCCTACCTTCCAAACTTTACAGAAGCTCTCCTGTGAACCATGCAGAACTAGCACTCCTGAAAGAAAGGATATTGTGGAGACATGGCTTAGCCACAGCCCAGGGGATGTTTCCACAATGAGATTTTCACTCTTCAGCGGAGTGTGCACTGATATGAAATACCCTACCTGGATGTTCCAGTTACTTGGATAATGTAATTGTCACAGGCACAAATGTGAATGAGCACATGAACAATTTGCACATGCTTTTCACGTGACTGGAAGAAAATGGCGCCAGGTGCGATATAAGAAAACGTGAATTGTAGGCCACATCACGGATGCGGGTGGAAGCTGACATTCCGAAGCTATAGTCTGTGAGATGAGTGAATGGTATTGAAAATTCAGGCAGGCAGGCGGCAGTGTTGCCGAACATGGCTTGAAGTGACATTTTGCACCAGGTCTCTACTTGTATGCAATCTCTAGCAGCAGAAACAAAAGAATTGATAACGTGCAGGTCATATTTGTACATGTAAATTTATTTACCATTGCTGTTTGTAACATATAATCTCAAAGCTGAAATGTAAAGTTATTTGTCAAACTTCGCAAAACTATTTTTTTTTTTTCCATCCTTGAACATACACAGTTTTTGATTCCATTGATGAATATTAGCAGTATCAATTAGTTCTACAGTGAGTGACTGATAATTCATGAGTGCGGTATATTAACAGTTATAATCTGAAGATGGTACTCACAGCAGGTGATAGGTCACTGGTATGCTCACTCCTTACATTTCTTGAGTGTGTTGTAGTTATGATAATGGAAAAACACCACTCGCATTACTGTAATATAGTCTACTTCAGCACTGCCTGAACTAGCACAGCTCCCTCCCAGTTGTATAATTAAATTTACTACACATTATTCCACAACACCTTTGTTTTTGGTTGCCTTTCTGATGACACTTGTAGTATTCACAATGTTTGTCATGTCTCACTTATCACTTGATTGATTGCTGCTACAATAAGATTTTCAACTTCAGAGATCGTGAATATTTATGTTTTTGCAGCAACATTGTTTTTTATTTGCACCCATACCCCTTCAATGGCATTGAAGTGACAGTGATATGGAGGAAGCCAAACAAGTTAATGGCTGTGCCTTTTGGCAGTCTCATCAATTACATGTGTCGGAAATTGTGGTTACTATTGTACCACCATTTCAAGTAATTCTACCTGCTTCATATCTTCTCTGAAATCCCCTTTTCAGCCACTGAATAATATTTTCTTTTTTCGTTGCCAAAGGTGGTGTCCTGTTGTGAACAATGGAATGATGATGATGATGACTATCTCTGGTGGACTTGTCAGATTCATCATATCAATGTTTTGAACCACTTTTGAAAAACTAAGCTGTTCATCTCTTTGAGGTTGTCACCTGACTCTTTTGAACGAAATATTAACAAGCAACTTAGTACAAAACCAGCTAATGTACTTGCATATAAAACAGTAATTCACCCTCCTCTTCCAACAGGGACTGTCATGGTCCCCTCGGGTGTTCCATCACTCCAGCCTCCGTGCAAGTAATGACTGGCATTAACCCACATTTCATCCAGCCACATTATATTTTTGAAACTCACACCCATGACTGTGCATAGAAATCTGCACCACCATGCGACTGCATCTGTCCTTTCCATCAGTAATGTCAAGGACTTTTTGGGGGGGGGGGGGGGGGGGACCAACTGAGATGGAGAGAACAAGCAAGATGCTCTGGAGAAAATGCTCATTACTTACCACTCAGTTCCAAATACAATAACTGGACAACTCACTCTCTGAAATACTTCATAGCTGTCTCAGCCAAGGATCACATTGTCATTGATCAGTCCATCAAAGGAGGAAGAAAAGCCAAAGAAGGATTCAAACTTTCAGGTTGGTGATCAAGTGTTAGCCAAAAATTTCTTAAACAATTTGTCAAGTGGATCTCCATGGGTCATTGACATTGTAATCAAACAGCTGGAAAAAATGCGGTACATCACAAAAGTGCCTTATGGAACTCTCAAAAGGCTCCAAAACCAACCCAAAAAAATGCAGCATCTTGAAGAATAATGGGCAGCACAGATCTGAAAAGGAATGAGACTTAATTCAACTGCCTCCTGAAGAAGCAGTATAACAGGATGAAACTGGAGCACTGCCTTCTGAACCAGCAACAAAACAGGATGAAAATGAAAACCATGTTACTTCAGAGATTGAACCAGAAAACACACATATTGAGGGGACATCTACCAAACATAGGAGATCAACAAGGCTTTGTCAAATGTGGTCCGTTACAGACTATCCTTAAATTAACTGGAGAAGAAATGTTTTATTTGAACTATTACAAATTTTCATAAAATTTCTGTCCATATACACAAGTGCTACGAATTTCAGTTTTGCATTCAGTTGTTATTTTGCTATGCTCACTTTGGTTACAGTATTATTGTGCAGAATTGCTACTTTATGTATCATCAATAAATGTCTGTATTTACGTACCATCTACTTCAAGAATTACAATTAGATTGGCTGCTGGCAAAATGGTATGTTAGATAATGTAGAGTAGTTGAATTAAGTGAGATGATGCCAATGGAATCACATTAGGAAATCAGAAACTAAATGTGGTAGACGAGTTTTGAAGCTTGGGCAGCAAAATGACTGATGGTTCCTGAAGAAAAAAGAATGTAAAATGCCATCAGTCATGGCAAGAAAACTTTTTTTTTTTTTTTAAAGAAAAGTATTATAACACTATGAACAATATCAGCCCTTTGCCAGGTGAGTCATGCAAGTTTCATGCTTTCATAAAGGTAAGTTGTTTAGATTATGCTAATAGTTAGTTTACTACAGATTACTCTGTAAATACATGTATTACTATGTGTTTTGATTTAATATTAAAGGCTCCCCTTTTTTTTATGTATTACTCTAGAAAATCCGAAATTATTGTAAAATCAGACTGCAGTTGTAGTTTTGTTTACAGCTACAATAGCTTAAGAATTATCCTATGCACCTCAGAGTTTCGTAAATATGCTTGTTTTGTGACAAGTTTGTTGTTGCATTTTAATGAAAATATCTTTAAGATTTTTTTGACATGCTACAAATCGATGAGACCATTTTGCTTGGAGTCTATGGAAGATGCATTAGCACAACTTTTTAAATATGAAATGTGTATTTGTGTTTTATCCACTATGAGGCTCTCTCCTCTATGGAACAAATAATATATTGTACCTAACTTATCTATACGGATCATGTGCAGTGCAGATAAGAAGTAAATAGAAATTTTTAAAGTCTGGCATCACAGAAAAATGCTGAAGATTAGATAGAGAGATTGAAAGTATAATGAAGCACCACCGAATAGAGCTGAACAGAGGAAAGAAGAAGCTTTATAGCACAACTTGACAAAAATGCAGGCTAGATGAGTAGAACAGACTCTGTGACATCAAAATCTGTCTAGTTAATTTGTTAGTAGGAGTGTGGAGTAAACATTTAAGTGGAAAACCAAGGCTTGACTACAATAAGCAGCTTCTGTTGGTTATAAGTTGCAGTCTCTTAGATTTGGAGAGTCCCTGCAAAAGAGAGGCTAGCATGGAGATCACATCAAATCAGTGTTGGAACAGGAGACTGTAACAATAACAGAAAAAAAAGGAAAAAAAAAACAGCTCCGAGGAAAAGAATAAACCTCACATGACAAAACCACACCTCTTGCTTAGAGAGGGTTGTAAGAGTATTGGTTCCAATGCATGGAAACTCTTGAATATTAAAAAGTTCAAAATCATCCGTCTCTAACATCATTTACCCTTACTGCGTACTTACCAATGAAAACAGATAAGACTGTGGATTGCTCCAATGTGAGTCAGTATGGGACTAAGCAGTGTTGACATTATTGGAGGCTGTGGGGAAGTGAACTTTTCTTGCAGCCTGGCCTGCAGAGGTGGCCTCTCCTGTTCTACCTAATGTTGATATTGTCACACTTTCTCAGAAAAGTTGCTAGAGTGTCATTATTCATTGGGAAATACTTTTGTGCTCATTTCAGAAAATGAATATGTTCATATTCAAGGAGGGCACTAATAACCATGCCATTGAACACCCTGAAATGCTGACGATGCTGACAATGACGACGACCACCACCACCACCACCTCCATATTACTACTTTTTTCTAAAGTGTTCCATTTTTGAACAAATATCATCTTTGTAGCAATTTTCTATTGGCGTACATTCTCAAAATGAGTGATGCAAGTTGAAATAGATGACATTCATATAAAAATTTAAAGATGAGAGCTGTATTCGAATAAAATAGTTTGTAAATAACCAATCACAGTTTAAATCTTCAGATATTACACTGGTGTCCAAAATTAAAGCAACAAAACAAAATTTTGCTAGGTTGCATTTATTTTGCCACAAAACATTATAATCAGGGGATAGAAAAGTAGAAACAATATAAAGAATACAGAACGTAAACAACTGCAACGTGCGTTATGGCAGACAAAAATGTTCTCTGTTTTTTCCGGCTCAACGGATTTACAAACCCATTCTGTAAACTGGTTAATTAGCTCAATATGGAGTGTGACCACCTCTGGCACCAACACAGGCCTGACAAATGACAGGGCATGCTGTGAATGATGTCATCAATCTCAAGTTGAGACAATAATGCCCATTCTTCGTGTGGCGCTGCTGACAAGTCTTGGAGAGTGGTTGGTGGATGCTGACGTGATGCAACACGTGTCCCTAGTGGATCTGAGTTGTGCCCTATGGTTATATTAAGAGAGCAAGAAGGCCATGCCATGTGTGCAGTAGCATCCATTTCCAGGAAAACATCAACCACCCGTGCTCTATGAGGCCAAGCATTCTTGTCCAGCAATAAGATGTCTGGGCCCACAACACTTCACAACAACTGCACGTGAGGTCGCAAGATCTTGTCACAATACCTGACAGCAGTTAAACCTTTCCAATTTAACCATACAGTTTCGTGAAGAGGTATTCAAATGGTCAATGTAATCCATGCCCTTAATGTTAGTGATCATCCTCGATATCAGTCTCTTTCCACAGTGGTTGGGTCCTGAAATTGTTTTCTATGTTGCCTAAAGATGTGAATCCATCAAGAATCACTATGCAGACCAAATCATGAGTCATCTGTGGAAAGAACATTGGCCCACTGTTCGACTGTCCAGATGGCATGTTGACGGCTCCACTCTAGAAGCTCCCTTCTGTGAAGACATGTCGGAGGTACACATACAGCAGATTTATGACAATAAAGACCATTCTACCGAAGCCTTCTGTATACCATTTGTCTTGCTGCGACACATCCAGTGGATGTTGCGAGGTCAGATGACAGTTGCTGTGCAGTACTGAGGTGGTACCATCAAGCCCTTACAGCCAAATAACGGTTCTCTCTTTCCGATTTTACACTTGGTCGGCCCCACCCTGGTCTTTGGGATACAGTTTTGATCTCTATAAACTGTTGCCACATCTGTTAAAGAACAGAACGATTTACATTAAGCCATCCGGTCACATCAGTTTGCGGCTGTCCTGCTTCCATTCCTCTCATGGATCTCCACTGCAAAGAGCCTGGTAGGCATCTTCTCAGTGCCATACTGCACCGCCTGAGACTGTTTACACAGCGATTGTGGATGTGGGACTATCCAGCAAACAATGATGTCATTGTTGGTGAGGTTGTCTGTTGACCAGAATGCCATCTTCCATGCAGGACATGACTGTACAGACATCAGTTGACAGTTTGTATGCTTATGTTGTGAATTAGACACAAGGTGGGGAAATAGTGGTTTTTTGCTTTAATTTTGGACACCAATGTATAAGTGCAAGTGTTATTGTTCACTTAAAAAAATAAATACATTTTTCAAGTAAGTAGTTATAACACTATTCTGCTGCCAAATTTTCATACTGATACTGAAGCCTTGAGGAGGACTTTGTATTGTTCAGTGCTCTG
Source organism: Schistocerca cancellata (assembly GCF_023864275.1). NCBI lineage: Eukaryota > Metazoa > Arthropoda > Insecta > Orthoptera > Acrididae > Schistocerca > Schistocerca cancellata. The sequence goes on from NC_064627.1 coordinate 268,391,154, forward strand.
TAACACAACTCTTGAGGAATAATTGCATAGCAGTAATGCAAATCATTTCTCTTGCACTTAGATTCAGAAAAAATTAGACCAAGAAGAAGCAAATGAATTTGAAAGGAAAATCCGTGCTCTAGAAGATTCAGGAATGGATTCTGGTGTGGAACTAACCAGTGAAGATGAGAAAGAAGACTCTGCAGACCTGTGGGTTGAGAGGTATAAACCCAAAACCTACATTGAGCTGCTGAGTGATGAGGTAAGCGCTCTCTCTCTCTCTCTCTCTCTCTCTCTCTCTCTCTCTCTCTCTCTCTCCCTCTCTCTCTGGGTGAAATGCTGTACCCACATTCATGAGGAAGGCGGACTCGCTGTTTTACCAACCAGATCTATATTTTCTGTGCTTTCTGTAAATCACTTTAGGGAAATGTCACTTTAATTCCTTTGAAAAGGACACAGACCATTACCCCTAATATGAGCTTGCTTTGTCTAAAGTCCTTATCATCAATGGGGGTTGAATACTAAACTTTCTTCCTTTAATCCTTAGAGCTGAAGATGCTAATGATCCTGTACAATTTTGGTTTCCTTTATATCAAAAGGCTAACATTTTGCCCAAGCTTGCCAATTACAGACTTACTTCCTTGTTCCTAAAAATACTGTCTATATTAGTTCCAGATTATTGTTGAAGTTTGCTTGAGGGGCACAAACTTCAATTCTCTGTTACTATTTCAACCTGTACTGTGAGTAGCATAAAATATTTTTCTGGTGAGGGTTTACTTTTATTTTATTTTATTTTTTCATAAATTTGCTCAGTGCCAATTCAACAGCCAAAACAGTTTTAGTTCACTATTATTATTACAGTAGTAGAGGAAATACCTTCGTATGCAGAGGGAATGAAACATAATTATGGTTTTAATATCAGTCTCAAACTGGAAGGAAATACACAGACAGAAAAAAAATTGCAGCAGCAAAAAATAGTTGGTGTAGGGTAATGAAATTTTGGAAATACATTTGTCTTGGTAAGATATTTAAGTGATTAACGTTGCAAGATCACAGTTTAATGTAAACACAAGATAAGCCATTGCAAGTGTGAAATGCTCATACATTAATGATCTATGTAACCCCAGAATGTTGAATGCAGGCATGCAAACATGCATGCATTATGTTATATGGGTGTCATATGTCAGTCTGTGGGATGGAGTTACATGCCTGTTGCACTTGGTTGGTCAATACAGGAATGGTTAATGCTGTTTGTGGATGAAACTGGAGTTGTCATCTGATAATCCTCCATATGTGCTTGATTGGAGACAGATCTCTTGATCAAGCAAGCCAAGGCAACATTTTGACACACTGTAGAGCCAGATGGATTACAGTAGCAGTAAGTGGGCGAGTGTTGTCTTGTTGGAAAACACCCCCTGAAATGCTATTCATGAATGGCTGCACGACAGGTTGAATCACCAGATTGATGTACAAATCTGCAGTCAGGGTGGATGGGATAACCCCTGGAGTGCTCATGCTGTCATACGTAATCACTCTCCCGGACTGTAACTCCGGACCTAGATCCAGTATGTCTAGCACGTAGACAGGTTGCTTGCAGGCTCTCAACAGTCCTCCTGCTGACCAACATGTGACCATCACTGGCATTGAGGCAGAACCAGCTTTCATCAGAAACCAAACAGACCTCCACACTGTCCTCCTATGAGCTCTCACTTGACACCGCTAAAGTCGCAAATGGTAATGTTTTCGGGTCAGTGGAATGCATGTTACATGGCATCTGGTTCAGAGCTGTCCTTGAAGTAACCATTTTGTAACAGTTTGTTGTGTCATTGTGGTGTCAGCTGCTCCTCAAATTGCTGCTACAGATGCAGTACAATGCACCAGAGCCATATGCTGAACATGACGACCTTCCCTTTCAGTAGTGCCACATGGCCATCTGGAGCCTGGTGTTCTTGTGACTGTATATCCTCGTAACCAGTGCTGTCAGCAATCATGAACTTGGTTACATTTCTGGCTAGTTTTCTTGCAATACTGCAGAAGGAACATCAAGCTTCTCATAACCCAATTACACAAACTTAGTTAAGTGTTGATAGTGGCGTCTTCATCACCTTAAAGGCTGTCTTGACTAATGTTAGCTCACCATGTCCAATCTTGAAGGTAACTAATGCTCACGGCTGTCACAGTGTGTATTTAAAACAATTCACATCCTTGTAGCAGCAGTGATAGTGCCACTCTTATGTGACTGGTGCAAAATTGGAATAGACATAATTGTTCTGAAGTAGAAACATGCCTGCCAACTTTCATTTATATCACGTAACTCCTTCATGTTGTTGTGATTTTTTTTCTGTCAGTATATTTACCTACTATATCCAACTCTGCTTGCCAAAAGGTGAAGGAAAAGAAAAGATGAGAAGTTAAAAGCACCTATGTATAAGTTATCTCTGAATTTGTGAGCACGTAGTCCACAGACAAAATAATGTAGAGAGTGATGCATAGAATTGTAGTTGTGAATTGGTTTGTTTTACCCTGTTCCTTGGAATGTACAGTATTGAAGAATTGCGGTGTTGTAGTGATAATCTAAACTGATATATTTTTTAACTGACATATTTTGGATTTTAACGATTTACTTGACAAAATGTACTGAAGATCCTAGCAGTAGCAGGAAGGGCCTTTGTCACTTGACTAGATACAGCCACACTCCAGTTCAGAGTAGTTGTAGTTAAAAGTGGAAGAATGGAAAGTGATCATTGAAAAAGTCTTTGTGGGCAGCAGCAGCAGCAGCTTTCTGTAAACAAAATGAAATTTATAACAGTGAGGAGGAAAAAGCAGGGAAGTGTAGACAGAGAAGGTATAAGAATTACAGTTGCCAGTGGTTTATTTAGACAAAATTTGGATTCATACATATTATCCTCTGACTAAGTGCTGGCAAAGAGATAGTGTTCATGGAGTATTGTGTGTCAAAAGTGCTGGTCTTCATTTAATTGTTGTGCTGTGAACTACATTGTAATACAGACATGTAGCATATCACAGTGCCCCTCTTGTAAGAACACCATAGTGTACACTGCTACTGCCTCCCCTCATTGCATCTCAAGTATAAACATGAAAGTGCTTCAACCCACTCCACCCACTCCACTGCAGTTTCTGTTACTGGGTAATAAGTATCAGATAGGTACCAGACCACAGCCTATTTTAGATTCTGTCTGTAAAATTTGTTTTGTATCATATTCAAAACGCTGCAATAGCTTGTGACTCTGTGTTTACGAATATGTACAATTAGTATGGAACCAGTAAAAGAATGCAAAAACATTCTGTAATGTAAGCTTTTCTTCAGTCCTCTAGGATTTATAGCAAATACTTGTGGCAACTTTATGACACAGCTTCACTAAATTGTATTTGGAATGCCAACATTCACTTACTGAATATCTGTGTAAGGTTAATTATTTTTACAGAGCACCAACAGAACACTTCTTCATTGGTTGAAGTTATGGGATAAAGTTGTATTTAATCGTGAAACAAAAACAAAACGAAAACATAAAGAGGAAAATAAAACTAAGAAGCCTGTTTCTGGTAAGTGAAGATTTATTTATATGCAAATTCTTCATCATGAATATTGTATCAGAGATTTGTATCTAGTAAATATTATGGAGTTGGAGGTGCATAGTATTTTTAAAATGTATTAACATGCTCATATTTTAAAATTGTAGAACTACCAGTATGAATTAATTCTGTCATTTTATCTACAGTCAAACAGTAGTTGTAACATTTCAGACACTTTCTGACAGGCTGAAAGTATGGTATTTACTAAGCAAAATTTGTTTAATATGTAATTTGTAAAACACGTTTTATCTTGTTCAAATAACTTATGGGAATGCAGCAGGGTGACATCATTGACACTCACCTGTATTTCAACAGATGCACACTCCGTTATTTTCGAGGCAAAACTGTAACAAGTAAACTTTGTGGAAGGGAATTGGAAACCTTACACACACATACACACACACACACACACACACACACACACACACAAACCTCTCTCTCTCTCTCTCTCTCTCTCTCTCTCTCTCTCTCTCTCTCTTTCTCTCTCTCTCTGTGTGTGTATGTGTGTGTGTGTGTGTGTGTGTGTGTGTGTGTAAACGCTAGCACCATCTCACAACCAGAGAAGACCAATGTCATAAGTTTTCAATAGTGAAAACTGGTAACCAATAGTTGAGATAATATTTAACTCAGTCCCTCTTTTTTATTTGACAAGGGGGGAGAGAGCAGGATTCCCAGCAGAACAAAAACCTATACATGGTAATTTGATTTCAACTGCTTCCTTAATAACAGTATTCCAACAGCTGGAAGTGCATGCCAAAATCTCTACATTGTTATATTCCATAGGATGATTGGTACCAAGACAAGGTTCTGCAGCAGCAGATTTGCTTAACTGTTGTAAGCATATGTGATGCTTGTACTGAGTACATTGGTCCTCCACAGTCCTGATAGTCTGACCAATATATGAAATGTTACAACTGCAAGGAATATGGTACATACCTGCTTTACGCAAACCCAGATCATCCTTTACGGAACCTAAAAGGACCCTGATCATAGATGGTTATCAAAAGACACATTTCACATCATGTTTCTACAGAATATGACCAACCCTATTGGAAATGCTCCCTGCATAAGGCAACAAGACCACAGAAATTTTCATCTCACCCGGGGCACAGTTGGTCGATAACACAACACAGGTGTCACTTGTCTTTCACTATAACCATTCTGATGAAAGGTGACCTCAGTATGGGCTAACTCATCTGACAAACTCTTAGGGCTCCAAGATGACACAGATCTTGTGAGCCAATGTACAAAGTAGCCCTTCACACTGAACCAGATGGTGACAACTATCAGCATGTAGATACAAGTCAGTGTGGTTAGGCTTCCTATTAATGACAACTCCCAATGTGCCATCAGCCTTCCACCTGATCAACATATAAAGGAAGGGAAGGCAGCTAGTCTTTTCCAACTCTCTTTGGGAAACAAATATTTGTGTGGATTTAAGCCAGATTTTCTAAAAAGTCTTCCAAATTCTCATTGCCATTTCAAAACTATCAACTCCAAGGCACATTCCTCATAAACAAATTGGAAATATTGGGTGACAACAAGATTCTCATCGCAACTGCATCCGTCTGCTCATAGTACTGGTCATTGAATAAAAAGTGTATGGTGGAATTCAACACGTGTTGAAATAAGTTTGTTAATTCAACTCTAAACCTAACCTCAGTTAACTGTAATGAATCAGATGGAGGAACACGAGTGACAACTTACTAGAGTATCAGAGTCATTGAGGCACATTCCATCTGATCGACATAAGAAATCCACTAAGTTATTAATGTAATTCTCGCACTGACCTACTAGTGGGCTCCACAAAGCAGCAAGCTGTTTGCTACACAATGTTCTGGAACACCAGTGTTGCTCACAGTCAGCCTAAAAGGAACTCGTTCCTTGTGGACCTTTGGAATACCATATAACCAAGGAGGAACAGCACAGTAAAAATTAAAACTCTTGATAGTCTCCTGTGACAGGAAGCTTTTCTTCAGGAGGCTGTTAGTCTTTCTCATAACACTTTTTATGGCATCAATGCTGATCCTGTGATATACTGAATCAAACAGTAAATATTGCATCTTTGGAACGTAATCCTACTTGTTCAAAACAACTGTAACATTGCTGTTGTCCACAGCTAAATAACAATATCCAGATTAACTCTCGGTGAATGTAAAGCGGCCCTCTCAGCTGCTGTTATGTTGCTCTTGGGTGGACTTGCCCCAGTTCCCCAATCAACAATGGGATTGGCTGCACAGTGCTTCATGGTCGCAATCTCACTGGGAATTTAATTCTATACTGCCCAACATTTGGGGAGTTTTTAATGTTTCCGTGGCTCAGAGTCTAACCCTATAAGTTGACTTAATTTTAATAACATCTTAAAAAACAGGTGACAGTTTTGCAGCTGTACCAAATTTAAGAAATGTATTTGCAATTTCAGAATCTTTCAGACCTTAGCTGCATTAGGTATGAAAACATTGTCTATAGGTGATACATGAAAATTTGTGCCAGATCGGGATCCAAGCTGAATTTCCCACATGTTACGAGCAGTCGTCTTAACCACTTCAGCTACTGGAGCACCTTTCCAGGGCCGACCCAAACTTCAGTATGTTGTACTATCTACAACGCCATCGTTCGTAACCTTACTTGGATCCCTGCCACAGAGTTTCAAGGAGACAACCATATTCAGCCTTAGTATTAAGATCATCATTTTACCCATTGAAGTTTGTAATATTTATTTTTAACAATTTCTGAAGAAACAGACATTGGTGGTGATCTTGTAACTGTACTAGATTTATATAATTTTTTCACAGTTGTGGAATCTTTCTGACTTTCTTTAGAACACCTGAATTCATTCCATCTGAAAATTTGTTTTATGATGGAGGTAGAAAAGGTCGGCTACCTTCCTTTTCTTGATGTGTAGGTCAAGAGGAAGGTTTATGGCACATTGAAACATGCAGTTTGTAGAAAACCTACTCATATTGACTTGTTTCTAGAGGCTGATAGCTGTCACCATCAGGCTCAGTGTGAAGGAGTTCTTCATACCTCAGTTCACAGGGTCCATGTAATCTCAGATGCTGAGAGGTTGTCAGTGGAGTTAGCCCATCTTGAGCTCAACTTTTGTCAGAATACTTATTGTGAAAGAAAGATGCAACATGCATTGCACTATTGAGCAATGGTGCACAGGGCGAGTGATGATAATACCGAGGTGGCACCAACGTCTACAGCCTTTTTGCCTTATGCAGGAAGCATTTCCAACAGGATTGGTAATATTTTATGGAAAAATTATGAAAAATGCGTTTTTTGACCATCATCTAAGATTAGAGTCCTTTAGGATGATCTTAGTTTGTGTAAGACTGGTGTCTATCATATTCCGTGAAGTTGCAGCATGTAGTATATTGATCAGACTATCTGGACTGTAGAGGAACACTGTACTGACTGTAAGTACCACACATGGTTACAACAGCCAAGCAAAACTGCTATTGCAGAGCATCATCTTGGCATCAGTCATTGTACGGAACATAATATGGAGATTCTGGCACGCATTTCCAGTTATGGGGTCAGTGTTATTAAGAAAGCTATTGAAGTTAACTAATGTTTCTACTCTCTCTCTCTCTCTCTCTCTGTGTGTGTGTGTGTGTGTGTGTGTGTGTGTGTGTGTGTGTGGGAGGGGGGGGGGTTTGCACGCATGTGTGTGTGTGTGGGGTAGGGGGGGGGGGCGCACGCGCGCGCGTTTGTGTCTATGACTTTTTATCTTCCAGAATTGTTTTTCAAACTGAGATTTTAAATTTGCTGTGTTTAAGTGCTACAATTTACCTTGAAAATGAGTGCTACAGTTTACCTTGAAATGAGAGGGTGAGCACGTGTTGAAATATTGGTGGTTGTTGAGTTGTTGTTGATGTCACCCAGATGCATTCCTGTAAATCATTGGAGCAATGTATATGCTGAGAGAATCAGGTCTCACATGTTGTATATTGAAAATTTCTGATTAAGTGTTTCATCTGTTAAACAACAATGGAAATTACTGGATGCAATAACATTGAAATAAAGAAAATGCAACCAGTCACCTATAGCTGACTGAAGTGTGAGGCGTAGAAACATGTAACAGAAAACGGTATTTAAACTAGCTTTTGAGCTGTTGCCCCTTCTCTTGTAAAAGTACACACATTCAAACACATAACCACATGTACATCCAAACACACACACACCAGTCACCCTCTGTTGCTAAATGTTTCATCTGTTATATTTCTGTGTTGTCTTTATATGTTGTAAAGGAAACAGTCATAGTTAAACAAATATGTCTGAGAAAAACATAACATTCCTATGTTTAAACACCAGACCATTCAAAGTGTTACGTAATGAGTGTTCTCATAGCAAGGATACCTGGATCACTTAATGCATGTAAGGACTCCAGTACTCAGCACTATAGCAGTATGGTTACGTGTGGTCACAGCTGGCCTGTGATTTTGTTCACTGCTACATTGGCACTTGGCACTAGCACATGCTGCAATTGAATGGCTGAAGTACCTTGTGGCAGGTCCTTCGTTCTGTCTCATTGTTCTGTGCCATTACCAGCTCACTGAAATATATTGCTTGAGACATGGTCCCAACTCTGGACAGAGCATCATCAAACCACATTTCCAGCACCACTGACGTGCAAAACGATAGTCATGAACTGGACAAAAAGTTTCAGGTGGTTCAACTGGATTGGTGGATAGTTGTTCCACTACTTCGAAAATGCAAATGTTGGCGGTCGATGGCTAGTGTACATAGTGGAGACATGGCATTTGAAGATAAACTTGAACTCTTTTATGGCTTCATAGACAGCTAGGAGCTCCATATAAAATGATTGCCAGGAGCACTGCTCTTCTGTCTGTATTTTAGAAGAAAACCTAAGGATTGTCAGGCTCCATTGACACGCTGCTGCAGAACTGCACCCGCAGGGCATGCTGAAGCATCTGAAAAGATGACTAAGGAGGCTCTTACAAATGATGTGTGAACAGTGCACCCTTTCCCCCCTTTCCCCCGTGAGGTTCACATGGCATACTTCGAATGCTCTTCTGTAATTGGTTATTATACGTGAGAAATGTGGAACCATGCACTGCAATGCCAGCTAGGACTAAATGGAGTAACACCTGGAATTCAACAGCACAAGTTGTAAAGCAACGATATGGGTTTATCACACCTAGGTATTAACGGAGTCTTCACACTGTCATTGACACTGGATACTCCCCCAGGATGGCAACACATTTTGGAGATTGGTGAAGATGATGCAACCAACACATCATCACTGTAGGTGTAACAGAAGTCTAGGCCTAATCAATAAACCTTTGGAAAATTTGTGCAGTGTTGCACAGCCCATAAACACTTGTAGGAAATTCAACTGTTTGTTATGGTGTTGTAATAGGTATTTTGTGTATGGCCACTGGGATCTGGGTGTAGGCTGCAACAAGGTCCAGTTTGGATACTACTGTACAACCACAACACACAGTCTCGAACCAACTGGCTACCTTGCCATCAGGTGTAGCGGCAGAGCTTATGTGCTTTCCAGTGGTTGTGCTGTGCGTACATTGAGTTTCACATTGATGATCCGAAGTTTGTCAGAACCAAAATACCATGGTCAAGAGAAGACAGTGTTCAATAAATGATACACTGTTGAGTGGCATGGGCGGTTGGGTATGCCTACTGGACGCATGATTTGTGGAAATTCTGTTAATAGATGTAAAAGTGGAGGCAGTCTTGTGGCAGAATGCACAGACAAATCACTATACCCAATTAGGGGGCTGGCCAATCTTATTGAAGTTGTTTGGTGCAGGATGCAACTATTTCTTACATCAAGTACAAGGTCATAAAAGAACAGAAAACCTAGATCTATAATTGGGTGGGTGACATCATTGACAATCAAGTTACACATGGAAGTTCTTCACAAGCCAAAGTTCCAATTTAACATCATCCAGCTGTAAGTTAGTATGGGAGAAACATTTTCTGCAATAAGAATGAAATTATTGTTTATTCTCCCCTGCCACAAGATTGCCTTTGAGAACACACATATGTCTGAGCCTGTGTCAACAAAAAACTGCAGTTTGGTGGTTCTGTATGTCACCACTATGTGTTGTGATTGTTGGCTGAGATTTTGCAGACAGGCTCGCCCTTTGGCCACAGGAAGCTGACGTATCCTACATACAGAGCATCTCTGGTGGAAATGTTCATCCTAGTCTGGTGTGGAAACTGTGTGTTCACTTTTCCTGTGCTATGTGTGGCTTCTCCATCCTTTATGTGCTCCAAGAGCCACAACCTGGTGCTTGTGCTTATGTTAAATTTACCACAGAGTGATTATATGACACACTGCATATGTGGAGTTGCAACGTCTGAAATTTTGTTTGCAGTTTCTGCAAACTTATTCAGCTCCTGTTCCTGTATCATTGACAGTATAAAGTGTGGCATGTTTCTCACAAGTGTGACAACCATACAGAGTGCAGGAATTTGCCGAGCACTTAAAAATGTGCTAGCAAACAGCCCTTGCAGGAACTGGGATGATTTTCTACCTACCAGCTCCTTGATGTATAGCAGCAATAGCACATGTGTGGGTGATAGTCACCATACTATCTCTTCCTTCAGCTGCTTGCATCGGTCTTTCACTGATCACACCACTCACTTTGAGGGCTGTTTGACTTCTTAACAGTGCCACAAATGCTGCCGTTGTTACGCTAACAGCAGCAGAATGGCTCTTGACATGACTGAAGTATAGTGCTGGGCTGCTTGTCCAGAGTGGCGGTGCTCTGAAAGCTGTACAGTGCACTTCTGCCCCTGGGTTCCACAAACAGGGCAGCTGCGGCTGAGTGGCATTATCGCTGCAGAAAGGAATCAGCTGACTCGTGGTTCGTATTTACTGCAACTGGTGATATCTGTTTCTGCTCTTAACATTTATTTTGTAATGCAGCTGCATTTTCCTGGTTGGGATACTCTTGATCCCACTGGAATTCTTGCTGCTGGTGCAGCAATTGCTGCTGCTCATGTAGATTGTGATTCTGTAGATGATACTGATGATGCAATCATTATAGCTGCACCCTCAGATGTTCCAACACCACATCCGATGATGGCAGACCACCGACATTCAGGTCTTGTTGATCGATACTCATGTCTCGCAGACTGTTGGTACTCAGACCTTGTGTGGTTTTGGTATTTGCATCATTTGCTCACAAAGCTCCAGTTCTTGAGGTAGGATCACCACTTATGGGATAAAAATATGTTTGGGTTATGAATAGTAGCGCAGAGATTTATTTGTGCAACTTTGTATGTAACATTGCTGACAACTAGCATCAAGTCAGATCACCGCAGAGGTACAGACTCTCCTTCTCACCACATGTAGTCTCCAATAGTACTTGGGAAATACCTGTCCTGATGTTGCTGGTTCCATGGTGTGGAAGTGAAAAGTGCTGAACTGCCACATCTATTCTAATAGAATATGATACTAATCTGAATGTCTTGGGTTTGATCTTTTGTCAGTCACTTTTCACTTCTTTTACCTCGGGTGATGTTTTCTGAAGTGAAAAATTCTGTGTTGCACTGTGGTTTGGAATTGGGCAAGTCAGTTCAGAGGACAGAGGGAGGCAATGTCATACCATCTCCAACATGAGCTTGCCTTGTAAAGCACTGTGGTTTACAAAACATTATTCGATTTTGATGACTACTTTTCTTAGTTATGTAGTATGGAAAGAAGTATATGTAGAATTTATTCTATGGTCAACTAGCGGTGAAGCCCAGGTATTTATTTATGTGCAACCACTCCATTACGACGCGGCATCTGGTCTTGTGCTTAATGTGGTGTCACCGCCAGACACCACACTTGTTAGGTGGTAGCCTTTAAATCGGCCGCGGTCTGTTAGTATACGTCGGACCCGCGTGTCGCCACTATCAGTGATTGCAGACCGAGCGCCGCCACACGGCAGGTCTAGAGAGACTTCCTAGCACTCTCCCCAGTTGTACAACCGACTTTGCTAGCGATGGTTCACTGACAAAATACGCTCTCATTTGCCGAGACGATAGTTAGCATAGCCTTCAGCTACGTCATTTACCACGACCTAGCAAGGCGCCATTACCAGTTACTATTGATACTGAATCATGTACCGTCAGGAGCGACGTTCACCATTAATGGATTAAAGTTAAGTATTCCACCAGCTATGTCCATTTTATCTAAATTCTATTCCTTGTCCTGTTCCAGACCTCACGCCAGCCTGCGTGAGCTAAAACGCGTGCCTTTCGGCTTCCTCTAGTAACACGGTGTTGGCTCTCCTGCCAACCACAACATTTAATGTCTGTGACCTCATGACTCCTGAACTGTGTGTCCTACAATAATATAATTTTGCACTTACTTTCAGTGGTATATGTGCATACTGTCTTTAAAATGGGTCACAAATACACTTAGTAATGAAGAAGAAATAAATTTTAACATCATGTCTCATACTGTACTTTTACTTCATGAACAGCAGAAAAGTAGTAAGTGATAAATAATTTTCCTTCCATCGTTTTATAAGTGTTGCCAGTGAGGAAAAAAAATTGTATTGCTTTGAAATTACATGTAATGTCTGTTACAAGTCGCTAAATGCTCGTAGCCATAAATGCTGAGCAGATAAAGTCTGGAAATTCACGTGTCGTGGACGACACTTCTTTTTCATCCCCACCTTCACTCCTTTGATAGCTGGATGGTTCTTACCCCCACAGCGATTTGTGCCAAGTTTGGTTGAAACTGGTCCAGCAGTTTAGGAGGAGATGTGGAATAGATGCCCTTGCACACGCGCGCACTCCCACACGCGCCCACACACACACACGCACGCACGCACGCGCACGCACACACACACACATTTTTACAATATGCATAAAACTTAATTTGAATTATTTTGTTAAGATATACATATATCTTTTTCTTCTTTTCAGAAAACAGGTTCCAGAAGAAAATAGTTCAAGAAAAAAGTTTTGATGATCTGGATGAAAATGGCTGCCCACAGAATAAAATGGCATTATTGTGTGGCCCACCAGGTCTGGGAAAAACTACACTTGCTCATATGGTAGCACGACATGCAGGTATGTAATATTTTGATAATGTAGCTTGTGGTACCATCTCAGTCATTTTTATACATACTTTTTGCATTAATAATTTGTGTCAGTGGTGTTAAGAACTTTTGACAGTATCTCCTGTTTATATAATGTTAACTTCAAAATCAATTCATAACAAAGATAATCTTTAGATAACAGAATATGTGGTGATACTTATAATGACAAAGAGAGACCTTTAAATGTGAACATTTTAAATTAGGATTTACAGTGACTGTTACTGATAGCAATTGAAATTCAAGTTTACTGTTACCAGTTAAATTTTTTTTATTGCCTCTGTGTGTTTTAGAGGTTTAAACCCCTGTAATCAGGTGGATTTGTGTGAATCGATAAGATGTGTGTGTGTTGTGCCACCCCAAAGTCGTACACACAACACGTGTATCTTATTAATTCCTGTAAATCCAGCTGGTGATGGAGGTTTAAACCTCTGAAACATGTAATCGAAATACACTCCTGGAAATTGAAATAAGAACACCGTGAATTCATTGTCCCAGGAAGGGGAAACTTTATTGACACATTCCTGGGGTCAGATACATCACATGATCACACTGACAGAACCACAGGCACATAGACACAGGCAACAGAGCATGCACAATGTCGGCACTAGTACAGTGTATATCCACCTTTCGCAGCAATGCAGGCTGCTATTCTCCCATGGAGACGATCGTAGAGATGCTGGATGTAGTCCTGTGGAACGGCTTGCCATGCCATTTCCACCTGGCGCCTCAGTTGGACCAGCGTTCGTGCTGGACGTGCAGACCGCGTGAGACGACGCTTCATCCAGTCCCAAACATGCTCAATGGGGGACAGATCCGGAGATCTTGCTGGCCAGGGTAGTTGACTTACACCTTCTAGAGCACGTTGGGTGGCACGGAATACATGCGGACGTGCATTGTCCTGTTGGAACAGCAAGTTCCCTTGCCGGTCTAGGAATGGTAGAACGATGGTTTCGATGACGGTTTGGATGTACCGTGCACTATTCAGTGTCCCCTCGACGATCACCAGTGGTGTACGGCCAGTGTAGGAGATCGCTCCCCACACCATGATGCCGGGTGTTGGCCCTGTGTGCCTCAGTCGTATGCAGTCCTGATTGTGGCGCTCACCTGCACAGCGCCAAACACGCATACGACCATCATTGGCACCAAGGCAGAAGCGACTCTCATCGCTGAAGACGACACGTCTCCATTCGTCCCTCCATTCACGCCTGTCGCGACACCACTGGAGGCGGGCTGCACGATGTTGGGGCGTGAGCGGAAGACGGCCTAACGGTGTGCGGGACCGTAGCCCAGCTTCATGGAGACGGTTGCGAATGGTCCTCGCCGATACCCCAGGAGCAGCAGTGTCCCTAATTTGCTGGGAAGTGGCGGTGCGGTCCCCTACGGCACTGCGTAGGATCCTACGGTCTTGGCGTGCATCCGTGCGTTGCTGCGGTCCGGTCCCAGGTCGACGGGCACGTGCACCTTCCGCCGACCACTGGCGACAACATCGATGTACTGTGGAGACCTCACGCCCCACGTGTTGAGCAATTCGGCGGTACGTCCACCCAGCCTCCCGCATGCCCACTATACGCCCTTGCTCAAAGTCCGTCAACTGCACATACGGTTCACGTCCACGCTGTCGCGGCATGCTACCAGTGTTGAAGACTGCGATGGAGCTCCGTATGCCACGGCAAACTGGCTGACACTGACGGCGGTGGTGCACAAATGCTGCGCAGCTAGCGCCATTCGACGGCCAACACCGCGGTTCCTGGTGTGTCCGCTGTGCCGTGCGTGTGATCATTGCTTGTACAGCCCTCTCGCAGTGTCCGGAGCAAGTATGGTGGGTCTGACACACCGGTGTCAATGTGTTCTTTTTTCAATTTCCAGGAGTGTATTAATGATTTTTGACTGACAACGTTAAACTTGTAGTTTCAATTAAAGAGACACTTCATGTGTGGACGAAAGGAAACAAAAGATCAATTGACATGCATAATGAAGAGAGAAGGAAATAATTAAAAGAAAAAGTGCTTATATTCAAGCTGTGACAGTGGTGACCTGATGTTCAGTCTGAATTCAGCAATTACACTGTTGGAAGACTGAAAGTCTTTTACATATTGATGTTGCTGTGAAATACTTCATGAACACAGGCCAGAAAAGAGTTTGTAAAAATGGAAAATCCAGAGTAAAACATGCATAAATACATTAATAAGACCATTTGCAACCTCTTTAATCTTTTAATTTGCAAATTTTTTATGGAAGAAGTGTACCAAAAATGGCAATTTTGCAATATGATGCTCCACATTGGTAGAAGGTTCATGATTATGAGAAAGGGAAGTGTTACAGCATGGGCTGCATTTACATTGAAATTTAAACAAGTATTTCTTTGTCTTGCTTGTATCTGAAATCTCCAGTCCTTTTAATTCTGCGATCTGCTCTCCACATTTACTTTCTGCTTTCTGTTTGAGCTTAAACATATGTGGGATTAACAATGGTTGCTCTTGAAGTTATGCAAGCTACACAAAATTTTTTATCAATGCCTCTTTATATTGAACAGTATCAGATATAAAATGCAAGTATGCATAATGGCTTGCATCTACTGACTACAACTGCTACGAGAAGAAGAAGAAGAACAACAACAACAACAACTAATAACTTTCGTGCTCTCTTTTTTCTCTTTTTTCCCTTCCAGTCAGTGACAAATGAAAATGAGTCAGCAGCAGAGACATGATTGCTAAAGTGAATGACTATCAAAAGAAATATGAATGAAAAAATAATAAAGTAAATATTACATTACAACCATGATACGAAATGATCTGTGGTAAGTTGCAACTGCAGGAAGTGTGGCATACAACAAGTTGGATGTTAAGAAAGTGTGGAAGTAAGGAACACTACAGAGTTAGGTCTTCCATTCATTGCAACAAAATGGATAAGGGAACACTATCTTTATGCAGATGACAGGGTTGGGGCTGCTTCTATTCTGGTGGTGTAGGCACACAGTTGACCCACCTGACTGAACTTCAGGGCAGAATGTCTTTGGCAAATGCTTTGTGCTTGCATGAAACAGTTGCAAAATGGACTCTGACAGAGATCTTTTGCATTTTGCTTTGTTACGGAAAAGAAAATACTGACACCAGTGATGTCTATGGAAGTATTGCATTTATCCAATGCTAGCAGCTCATGAAATTCCTGGTATATTATTATTATTATTATTATTATTATTATTATTATTATGAGGAATTAAATGAAAAATCATCAATTTGATAACTACTTCAGAATTTTACTGTCATCTTTTGACAAGGTATGTGTTACTTTTGTCATAGTTTCTCCCAAGCATTACATTTGATGACTTTATTTCTGTAATCCATATTTTCTGAATCCTGAACTGTAGGACAATATTCTATATCAGCAATAAAAACTTCTGCACAGAAGATCATTTAGCTGTACAAAAGTACAAACTTCATAAAACATTGTAGTGAACAAATGAGATGAACTCTCAACCCTGCAACAAAAATAAATGCAGAGCTGCATGGCAAGGTAGCAGTGTGCTTAACCCCACCCTGACGTAGCTATGTGCCTGACTTTCTTGCTCTTTATGGTCAAAAGCAGCTGAACAGCTATGGTCAGCTGCAGGGATGGGCAGATACAAAGCTGGCCATGCTGCTAAACCACCAGTGTATAAGGAATTATGGGAACCGCTTGTTAACTGAAGAAAGTGTTTCAGCAGAGTGACCAGACTGTCAGTTCGATAGCAGCCTAAGATTTGGAAAGTGAACTGGGAGATGGAAAGGCTAGCAGGGGTGCAAATAGTGCAACAGATAATACAGCAAGAGTAAACAAAGGACAGGACAAATAATGACAAGTATGTAAACTGGAATCAGAGGTAAATTAGGAAACTGAAATATTGTAATAAACGACAGTTTGGTAGGCATGAGTATCAAAGTGTCAAGAGTGGGAGATGCAAAAGGGATATGGCAACCCTCTTCTTCTAATGCACAGTACCACTTTTCATTCATTACAGAAATTTCATACACCTCTAGACTGTTTGTTTTACTTGGGAGATGGTTGGGTGGGTCCCAAAGAACACTACCATATTGTATAGTAGGTCTGCTTGTTTTGGTTGCAGCAAAGCATTTGTGCCAAATGAAAGACAAACTGTGTGTTCTGACACAGTAATACCCAAGTTTTCATCAAACTCACAGTCCATAGTATGTGTACCATTGTTCATTTTGTTTAAAAGTTTTAATTTTTCTAAATTTTCAGAGAAATATGTTGATTAAAATGTCGTATAAATATTGTATTACAGTTTTATAGACGGTTTTTGCTTCTTTCAAGAGCATAATAAGTTTTTTTTATGCTTTATAAAATAGACTGGTGAATGCCAGGATGGACCTAGGGATAGATCTCATCATGACCTCTAACTTAACTGCAAAAAGTACCCAACATGTCTTTGTTAATCTTTTTTGAAGATCTTGAAACAATAATTTGGCCAAGAGAAGCTCTATTTTGTCATTAGAATGTAACAATAGTATACGTGCATTTTAAGAGGACTCTCGACAAGGTGACCAACTAATGTCACTGTGGCAATCGAAATCAAATGCTGGTAATTTGTATTTACTGCTTTCCAATTACTACCAACTTTAAATAGCAGACAGCACTGTGTATGATGCATCTAACATGTCAGTAAATAAGATGATTCCAAAATCAATTACATGTAACACTTCAGGTCATTAACTCAGTGCATTGCTTATACTCTCCTATATTTAGATGCGTTAAACATACTGCCTGCTACTTCACCTTAAGAGTAATCAAAAATCAATGAATACTAGTTGATGTCATTTGGGTTTTATAGATTGAAGCAGATCCATCAGCCACTTCACAAGAATAATCTTGTAGTGCACGTTGAGTATTTGTACAGCAGACAACTTTGATTAACCCAATTGTTGGTCTATGCTTTGTAAATCAGCTTGACCATAATATGTCAAAGAAGCCACAAAAAGGTAGCTTCTCCCCCCCCCCCCCCTCCCTTCCCAACATCTTTTGGTGCATGGTAAAGCATTGAGTTCAAAAAGATAGAAGGGAGATTGACTCACAAAGGAATGAAATCCTCTCTCCATAATTGAATGGCTTGGTTTACCCTTTTTCACAACTTTGTAACTGAGAAGATGGTATTATATATACCATGAACTGAAACTTTTATAAATTAAGCTTGCTTTTCTTACATTCACATTAAAAATAATTCTATTGAATGAATGCTGCCTTGGAATCGTGGTGCAATCGAAGCCCCATCTATGTCTACATATATGTACATACTCTGAAAAACTACTCTGAAGTGCATGGCAAAGGTTACTTAACGTGGTACCACCTGCTAGGCATTCTTTCTGTTGCAGTAACATACGGAGTGTGGGAAGGATGACTGCTTAAATGCTTGTGTGAATGTTTGTGGTGTAATAAGTCTAATCTTGTCTTTGTTGTGCTAGTGGGATCACTGTGTAGAAGGCTGAAGAATATCTCTAGATTCTTCACTTAATACTGAGTTTTGAAATTTTGTAAGTAGACTTTCACAAGACAATTTGTGTCTATCTTCAAGAGTCCAACAGTTCAGGTTTCCAACATTTCTGTGATGTTCTCCTGTGAGTCAAACAAGCCTGTGTCCATTTTTGCCACTCTTATTTTGTATACATACAATATTCTCTGAGACATAATGAATATTTACTGTAAAGTTGACACGTTAAGTTGCAGACAGGCACAACCAAAATGCACTCACCCTTACGCTTTCAGCCACAGCCTTCCTTGGAAATGGAAACACATGTTTAATCATGCAAGCAGGTGCACACCACCATCTCTGGAAGGTCAAACTCAAAAGCATTAGTCACATAGAGCGGAAGGAGCACCCCGGAGGGGGATGGGAAGGACAAGGGATAGCAGTGCATGGATGGGGGGAGAGAAGATTGCTGTTTGGCAGAGTGTACAGGAACTAGACTGCCAACAGACATAAAGCTTCGGGAGGTTGTGGGACAGGGAGGGGGGGGGGGGGAGATGGGCTGGTGCATTGTAAGAGAGTCACACACAAAGAGGGTGGAGATGAAATTGGTGAGGAAGTTATGGAGCAGGGGGGGGGGGGGGGTGAAAACTGGGCGGAGGGTGTGGGGTGTGGGGACAGTATATTACTGTAGGCTGAGGCTGGTATAAGATCAGGAGTGGAAAATGAAGTGTAAGGGTTATTTCCATCTGTGCTATTTGGAAAAACTGATGATAGAATGGAGGATCCAGATTGGTCGGGTAGTGAAGCAGCCATTGAAATCAAGCATGGTATGTTCAGCTGCATATTGTGTCACAGGGTGGTGTACTTTGTCTTGGCCACAGTTGGTGGTGGCCATTCCTTGTTGTGGACTGCTGATTGGTAGTTATACCAATATACAAAACCGTGCAGTGATTACAGCAGAGCTGGTATCATGGCTGCTTTCACAGATGGCCTGGCCTCTGATGGTGTAGAATAACAGGACTGGAATAGGAAGTGTTGGGTGGGTGGATCGGGCAGGTCTTTCATCTGGATCTTCCACAGGCATATGATCCCTGTGGCAGGCAGTTGGGATTGGGAGTGGCATAGGGATGGACTAATATGTTTGGAAGTTGGTTGGACAATGGAAAATCACTTTAAGAGGGGGTGGGAAGGATGTTGGGTAGGATGGGCATGATGATGGTTAATCAAAGCCCTGGCAAACAATGTGATTCAGTTGTTCCTGTCTAGGGTGGCATTGGGTGCTATCCCTTCCAGTTTCCCACTGCCTTCAGATTGTTGCTCCCATTCTATGCAACAGTTGCATACTGGTGTGAGCTGCTGGAGGTGGGAGTCATGTACGCTTGAGAGGTGTGCTTGCTTGTAAGAAGGAATGTATATTTCATTTTCTGACGAAGGCTGTGGCCAAAAGCTAAAGTGTAAGTATTTTGTAGTTGTGGCTGTCTACACCATAATGTCTTCTCTTTACAGTAAGTAGCAATCTATCATTTCTGTATATTGCTGATATTCCAACCTGGAGTTCCATTGTTTAATGTAATAAATATTCATAGACTTCTACAAAGATTTAGTGTTTGTGACACGGCACAAATCCAAATTCACCAATTCAGTTGTATAAAAAAAGTGGCTATTGTAGGGTCCTGCGTCCCCTCATCCTCCATCTGCCATGGGTAAATTTGTATGGAATCACTTGTGCGTGGAGGAGGGTGATGATAAAAAAGACCTATTGGGCAGGAATAAAAGTATTATGACAGCAGAGTCGTAGATAAAATTATGAAAAAAGAGATTATGGGTTGGAGCTGGTACAGGTTAATTAAAAAGCCCTGTTCATTGTGTTTCTGTGATGCTTGTATCTCTGTCTATGAACAGGTCTTATCCATTTCTGCCTAAATTGTGAATGAGTCTGTATCATTTGGATAATGGTTAGTTTGTTGACTGTTCTAATACTTGATAGCAGCAAAATTTGCAACTGGAAGAACAAGTGAGGAAGGTATCCCTTCTCTATTTCCTGCATTTTTTCTGCTAACATTGCTTCTTACTCTGGTTCACAACTTTTAGAAATCAGATGCCTTCAGGAAAAATGGTACATTGGCATCAAAACCTACCCAAAAACCTTTGCAATCTAACGATTCCATACTAAAGCTGTACCACACTGGACTCAAGTCTGGGAGGATGACAGTTCAAACAATTTAGGTTATCTGTGATTTCCCTAAATCATTTCAGGCAAATGCTGGGATGGTCCCTTTGAAAGGGCATGGCCGACTTCCTTCACCATCCTTCTCTAATCCAATGGGACAGATGACCTCACTGTTTGGTCCCCTTCCACCAACCAACCAACCAACCAACCATACTTTAGTATCAGCTGCAACTCTGTTGTTGGATCTGAGCTGTGCCTGCAGCAGCTGTGTAAATCATACAGTGTGTTGCAACGTAAACTATACCTGTGTTCGTGTTTATGTGGTAATTATTATTTTGTTATGAGTTATCTATTTATTTAATCGTGTCTGAGCTACATCTGTAATTAATTAATAGCCTATATATATATATACTTGCTTACAAATATAACCAAATAATAGTTATACCTTTATATATACATTCACGATCTTCACATATCATAAGTTGCCATTATTGTCTATAGCAAGGCTCATATCTTTCTCCGGTGTTCGGCACGCTTCACTGTGGCGTCATTGGCCAACCACAGCTTTTGGAAAGTGCATGGGGCCAGCAAGGATGGATAGGTCAACATTTGTGTCACCATTTGTTTTCCTCCACATTGGCAGGGCTCTTCTTTGGCGTATCTGCACTTGAACAGGTTATCCTTTGATCTTCCCATTTGACACCTAAGTCTATTTAGGCTCTTCTAGACTCGCCATTCCAATTGTGATCCAGCAGGAAGTTTTTCTTTAATGTTCCAACTTTTCAGGCTGTCTTTATCCAATTTCTGTTTCCACATTGATTCTCTGGTTGTAGATTGACTTTCGTTTAGTGGACGTTCAACTTTTATAAAATCTTCCCTAGATTTAAGTCTTTCCACCACTGGCTGATGTGCATACAGGGAATGTCTTCTGTCTTCACACTGCCTACTTCGTTTGGCCATCACCAATGTTTGCCATTTGATCTGTGTGTGTGGTGGTGGTGGTGGTGGTGGTGGTGGTGGTGGGGATTCCAGAATACGCATGAAGGAGATCATGGTTTGCAGGCTTCAGACATCCCGTAATTAATCAACATGAGTCATTCAGTGCTGCATCTAGCTTCTGGGCACGTGTCGATCTTCTCCGTATGGGGCATGCATATTCAGCTGGAGCAAAGCTCAATGCCAAGGATGATGCACGTATAATTTCAGGATTTGCTCCCCAGTGTGAGTTGGTAAGTTTGCGGATTATACCATTCCATGTGTTGACTTTCACTCTAGTTTTTTCTACATGTTTCTAGTAAGACAATGTTCGATCTAATGTGATACCATAATAAACTGGGTTTGGGCAGTGTGTAAGTTTAACTGAGTTCCATTCCAGTTGTAATTCCCTGTTTACTTCCTTATTGTTCAGATGAAAAAAACAAGTCTGCGTCTTTGCTGGATTTGGTCAAAGCTGGTTCCTGTTGTAATATTCAGCTAGTACTTCTAAGGCATCTATGAGGTTTTTCTCAATCTGTTTGATTGATCTGAATTGGTAGACAATGGCTATATCATCAGCATAGATAAAACTTCTTGTCATTGGTCCAACTGGTTGGTCATTGCTATACAGATTGAAAGGTAGAGGGGACAAAACAATACCTTGTGGGAGCCCATTCTTCTGGTTCCACCAGTGACTTCTTTGCTCATGAAATTCCACATAGTATCTTCTGTTGGAGATCAGTGATATCACAACTTCAGTTTCCCATCATTTTGAAAATTTTTCCCAGAAGGATTTTGTGCTTTATTGTGTCGTATGCTGCTGATAAGTCAACAAACACCATACCAGTTTTTTCTCCCTTCTCAAAACCGTCCTCTATGTGCTGTGCTAGGCAGAGGACCTGGCCGGTGCAAGACGTACCGGGTCTGAATCCTACTTGTTGTGGAATGGCTTGGCTTTCTAGTTGAGGTCCTATTTTATTCAAAATAAGACATTCATATACTTTGAAAGGGCAACACAGCAGTGATGTTGGACAATAGTTCTTGGCATCATCTCTTGATTTACCTGGCTTTGCGGTAGCTACTACCTTGGTCTTCAGTCGTAGCTTAGGTACTGTCTTGTTAGACCATCAGAAAATAGAGTTGTAAGAGCTGTTCATTAGCTATGGGCCCTATGCTCTGTACAAATTCATTAATGATGCGATCGGGACCTGCGGCCTTCCTGGGTTTCAAGAACTGATAGCAGCTTCCAATTCTGTTGAAGTGAAATATAGCTCAGGTGGTATTTCAGCCACTTGTGGCCTCTTATATGAGGTGGAAATCTTGCTGTTCCTGGTTGGTTTACAATTCAAAAGGAGCTGATGTGCGATTTGATTAGCTGTCACGGAAACCTGATCCCTGGGGGCTGCCGGGTCGCTAGACAATCGTTTTATGAGGTTCCAAGCTCTTCTGCTACTATACTTCATGTCAAGACTTTCCAACATATGTTTCCAGGTCTCTTGTCGGTCTTTGCTTATAGTTTCAATCAGCTGATCCCCAAGTTTTATTGTTTCTTCACTGAAAGGGTCCTGGCTGTACTGCTCCAGATATTTGTTATATATTTGTTTCATGTTGTTGGAAACTCCAGGAATGTAGAGTGTTCTATAGCCCCTGGGTGTGCCGAGTCTTGCTGATCTTTTAACAGTTTGGACGAACTTTCTGTAGTTTTCAGTGTTTGATGGTAAATTTACGATTTCCATATATAGGGTGTCCACAAATTTTTTCCAGTTAGCCATTTTGAAGTTGAAATTTCTTTTGAAGGGTACTTTTTGGTCTAAAATTTAGCACTATTGGTCTGTGTTGGGTCTTTGGGACAGGGTTGAGAACAAATTTATTGCATGACCCAAATAAGGTTTTGGAAACAAGTATACCCTCTCTTCCATCTTGCACTGTTGAATGATGCAGGCTATTTCTGATCATGGATGAGATTCAGCTTGTGTTCTTCTGCCTAGCTTTCCAATAATTCTCTGGCCTCATTTGTGTCTTAGTAGCCCCACACTCAAATGTGACAGTTAAAGTCTCTCATTATTAGCTGTGGGTGACAGATATGTTGGATGAAAGCAAACCTTTCCCTTGGTGGTTTATATATCGATGACACTGTAATGCTTCTGATAGTAACAGAAATGATATCCATGTTGTTAACGGTGTTAACTTGTATACTGGATACTTAGATTACAGGCCAAATAAATAGAGCACTTCCATATTAGTCGTGAGGGCACTGTTTCACCAAGGTCATCCCAGGAATATTTGGACGGCATTGTGATGGCCCTCTATGTGTCTCCTGGAGGCACAGGACATCACAGGAATGAAGTTTACATATGTTGGATATAAGTTCTTCTTTTCCCTCAATATTGAGACATATGACTGTCAAGCATGGCTCTGAAAATGGTCTTTTCTTCATTTTAGATTCTGAATACATGTTGTTTTAGACATAGTGTATGGAAGGATCTGCTGGTAAGGGGACACCCGACTGTACTTGTACAATCTTCTAGGAGGCTCCTTTCTTGTCCCCCATTTTGTTATGGTGATGATTGCAATAAAAAAATTGCAATCCAGTTTTGTTATGATGATGACTGCAATAAAAATGACACTGTGACAACAGCATTCAGGGAAAGGCTTCTCATTGTCAGCAACAAATGAAGAGAATATGAGAGGTGGAAGAACTGATATTCCACTCTTGGCCACCACTTTAGCTGTTTCACACTGTAATTAAATTTAACCGACTTACTAATGTTGTGGTGTTAAATGTTGTATAACTCACAAGTAGGTTTTTCAGAGATTTTAGATTAGTGCTTCCTGCCATTTGTAACTGATGAAAGCTAATTGGCGTTGAGAAGTCACAAAGCCAAAATGATAAGAAACAATAGCAATGAGTATCAAACTATGACATAATAATTGACATATGAGTAATCTGATATATGCCCTTGTAATACATCGGGAATGATATAATATTCAGAATTTGACACATATTTTGTAGCTTTTGGAGGTCATTGTTATGGACCTCTGATTTTTCAGCTCTGTTCTGTAATGTAGTGTATAAATAACTGCATACAGTATTCTATTTCAGTACATCTACATCTACATATATACTCCACTCGCCACCAAGCAGTGTGTGGCAGAGGGCACAGTTTGCACCAAAGTCCACTCGCGGATCGCGCGAGGGAAAAATGACTGTCTGAAAGCCTCAGTACGAGCTCTAATTTCCATTATCTTTTAATGGTGATCATTGTGCGATTTGAAAGTTGATGGTAATAATATATGCTCTACACCCTTTGTGAAGATCGGATTTCAGAATTTAGTGAGCAGCCCCTTCCATTTAGCGCGCCGTCTATCTGCAAGTGTGTCCCGCTTCAAACTTACTCTCTATGAAATTTGTAACGCCCTCACGATGGCTAAATGTACCAGTCACGAACCTTGCCACTCTTCTTTGGACCTTCTCAATCTCTTGAATCAGACCCAACTGGTACAGTGAGAAAAACTAAAAGACAATAGGAAATCCTTGCAGCAGCAGTGTCTGTTGCTAATAGTACTGCAAGGTTTTGATTTATTACGTTCAGTTTGAGTCTGATTCCATTTATCACAGAAACAGATTGGAAACAGACCTATGAGAAGATCATATATACAATTTTTTGTCATTGTAAGGGAATGAGAAACAATTTCTCAAGCATAAGAAAACTGTAACTTCCAGGCAGTTTAAAACTGTGTACTGGACTGAGACTCAAACTCGGGACCTTTGCCCTTTGTTGGCAAGTGTTCTACTGACAGCTACCCTAGCATGATTCATGACCCATCCTCAAAGCTTTACTTCTACCAGTCCCTGATCCTACATTCCACCAGTACCTCATATCCTACTTTCCGAACTTCAGTTCTGAATTTCATTCTTGACCCAGCATAAAGCTTTAATCCACCAGGAAGTTTCATATCAGCGTACACTCTGCTTCAGAGTGAAGATAGCATTCTACATAAGAAAACTGTTTGTGTGTATTAAATGATTGGCTGATACTTGATGTGTAAATTCTTATGACTTTATGCAGGTTACAAGGTGGTTGAGATGAATGCGAGTGACGATCGAAGTCCAGATATATTCCGAAATCAGTTGGAAGCTGCAACACAAATGCGGGCTGTCATGGGTGAAGAGCCACGTCCAAACTGCCTTGTGCTGGATGAAATAGATGGAGCGCCAGCCGTAAGCCACTCTTTTTTTTTTTAGTCATCTTTTCCTCTTTAACCTACATTGTTGTGAAGTTTGTGCAGAGTATGTCTATCTTGATGTCTTCTTGAGCTGTATTTCAACTGACAAAATTTTGAAAATTTTGGTATAGCTATGTGAAAGTTTGCCAAAAGTCACAATACCTTTGATTTTTGTTTCAGTACTTCTTACAATTCAGTACACTAATTATGTTCAATGTTTTCGTAACATATTTAAGCCTTTGGGCTGATATTATTTCTTCATCCATGGAAAACTGGTGTGTGTGTGTGTGTGTGTGTGTGTGTGTGTGTGTGTGATATGATCTCATCATTCAGTATGAATTAGCTTCCACAATGAAATATCTTGAATTTTATGAATAGATAGCAGTTACAAGACATCATATGTATGCCATCATCGAGTGGATGACACAGTAGTTTGTAGCATAGTTTACCAATTTTAGTCATGATACAGTAGTGGAAGATTGGTGAGAAAGAAAATCTTCTTCGCAAAATAGGGTAACTTTCCACCAATTCTTTGTTAAATTTGTTCCAATGAAGGACAATAATATGCAGCTATGAATTTAATTTAGTTTAAAACTACATTTCATACTTACTTTTACAGCTTGTTAAATGTTTTTTGTGTTGAAAGTGAAATCTTCATGATTAGGCTATGTCACATCCCTCTTCAGCCTCTTCTGCAAGCTTGATGTATCAGTCCACCTGGTGGGATCATTCTCAGCAGTCTTTCATACCTTTGTCTGTACGCTGCAACCTTGAAGCTGTGTAATTAGGCTTTTACAGGATGGTTTTGAGCCTATCTTCAGGCACTGCCAGATCTGTTTTTTCAGCACCTCCAAGACACTTCCCCATTGGTCAAACAAACCTGTGACAATTCATGCTGTTATTTTCTGTATACATTCAATTTCTCTGGTGGCTGAACATTCCCAAGAAAGTTCTTAGCAGAACAGGTGAAACATAAAGTTTGGAGAAGTTGAAAAAGTGTGTGACATAGCCTAATCACCCAGAAGATGTTTACCTCTAATGACTATGTCCATGAAAGCCTGCAGCGTTTTATGTTATTTGGAGCATGTTGAAGTAGGACGTTCTGTGCTTTAATTGGTTCTTGCTCTCTGACTGAAAACAATTTGTCTGCATTCCATCAACTACAAAACAGTGGTTCGAAATTTTACTTGCATTATGACTCAATATGTTCAACCACTCATGGGGAAGACTGTGAGAATTGCATAACTTTTACTTTCGGTAAACTCTGAGCAATTGTGTTATCCATCTTGTTAGGAGCTTACTCATAGTTAAAAATTTGTGCGTAATGTTTGCATGGTTTGTGGTATATCAGTCTTCTGCATTCCAACTTAGTTTCATGTGGTCTATCATGTGCAACCTTCAGTTATGATGTAGCTTTCAAGGTTCAAGGGTCAGTTAAGAGCAGAAGTGCCGAACAGATCTTGTTGCTATTTTGTTCCTGTGCCATGAAGATTATGATAATCTAAGGGGAAGTAAAAGCTCCAGTAGTACTACCACTATCTGCTATTCATAAATCATGTTGTCTACACTGTTTTGCTTTTTTATTGTGTAACATATTTTTGACAGAGTGATAACACTGAACATGTAAGTTAAGTTTGTGTTGATGATATAGAACATTTGGGAACATGCAGGAAAGAGAAACAGCGAATGGGATAGGAGCTACTAAGTTAAAGGTTGAGAAAATAGTATGGGGCAAGCTGGAAGGGTCAAGACTAAGAGTAAGAGAAAGAGGTAAGGAAAGTTTGAGACAGGTGAGGTAATATGGAGGAGAAAGTAACTGAGAAACTGTAAAGTTGGCATGGGGACTGATGAGTGGAATGGGGTGGCAACAGGACTTTTCTTAAAGACCAGTAGATGATAAGGCTCAGGAGAGACTGAGCTTAATGGGACTGTGGAATCAAATGAAAAGCTACCGGCATAGTTCTCACTTACAGAACTAAGAAAAGCTGTTACTAGTGGGGTATCCAGATGGTGCAAATCATGATGCAGCTGTTGTAATAAACCACACCATGTTGAATTGCATGCTCCACAACTGGATAGGGAAGTTAATAGATAGATTGCTTGGAATCATAACTATGTAGAAGGCTGTGCATAGGCAGCAGTGAAGTTAAATACCAATGTGGCTGCTTACACAATTAACTGTATGTTTAATGTGGTATTAATACTAGGGCAAGGGCTAAAACTGCAAAAAAAAAAATTTTTTTTTGAGGACTGAGAAATGAAATTAATGAATTAATTACCTGCATAGATGATTTAGAGTCCTCAAACCCTGCTGACATAATCTGCCTCTCTGAACATCATGTGACCACTGGTATAGAACTATAAACTGTTACAGGATTTAGGTTAGTGTCTCACTTTTGTAGAGCAGAAATGGAGAAAGGAGGAGTTGCCACATTCATCAGGAACTGTCATTAATTTAAGAACATAGACATTCATAAATTTTGCCCAGAACAGCATATGGAAGCATGTGCAACAGAAGTAGGATTTCATAAAAGATCCTTCATAATATTAAGTGTATACTGAGCACCTGCAGGTAACTTTAATCTGTTCGTAAACCACCTTGAAGCTATACTGGCCCATTTAACAACCAAAAACAAAGAAATAGTGATTGCAGGTGACTTCAATGTAGATTTCCTAAAAGATTCTCGCAATAAGAACTTATTTGAGTTAGTAACACTAACATTCAACTTAATTCCCACTGTAAAGTTCCCCTTTAGGGTATCCAATTGCGCACAAACAGCCATTGATAATATCTTTATAGAAAAGTCTAATGAACAAAATTATATTACAAAACCAATAGTCAATGGCCTCTCAGACCATGACATCCAGTTCCTTCTATTAAATGTTAATACTGAATAGTATATAAAATCTTTTAAATCTGAACTCAAGAGGGTAATCAAAAGCCAAAAATTGATTATTTTAGAACACCCCACAGAGACATTCACTGGAGTGATGTTTACAGTGACCATGGCATGAATGAAAAATGTAACACTTTTGCTAATAAAGTGCTTACCTTTTTGGACACTGTTTTCCCCCAAAACTAACCATGGTTAGAGCAAAGTCTACAAAGAAGCCATGGATTACTCAAGGAATAGGGGTATCGTGTAAAACAAAAAGAAAATCGTGTCTTTCAATCTGAAACAGTTCTGATGTTGATGCTATAGCACATTACAAGAAATACTGCAAAATATTAAGGCATGTAATATGGACATCAAAGCAAATACACTCCTGGAAATTGAAATAAGAACACCGTGAATTCATTGTCCCAGGAAGGGGAAACTTTATTGACACATTCCTGGGGTCGGATACATCACATGATCACACTGACAGAACCACAGGCACATAGACACAGGCAACAGAACATGCACAATGTCGGCACTAGTACAGTGTATATCCACCTTTCGCAGCAATGCAGGCTGCTATTCTCCCATGGAGACGATCGTAGAGATGCTGGATGTAGTCCTGTGGAACGGCTTGCCATGCCATTTCCACCTGGCGCCTCAGTTGGACCAGCGTTCGTGCTGGATGTGCAGACCGCGTGAGACGACGCTTCATCCAGTCCCAAACATGCTCAATGGGGGACAGATCCGGAGATCTTGCTGGCCAGGGTAGTTGACTTACACCTTCTAGAGCACGTTGGGTGGCACGGGATACATGAGGACGTGCATTGTCCTGTTGGAACAGCAAGTTCCCTTGCCGGTCTAGGAATGGTAGAACGATGGGTTCGATGACGGTTTGGATGTACCGTGCACTAGTCAGTGTCCCCTCGACGATCACCAGTGGTGTACGGCCAGTGTAGGAGATCGCTCCCCACACCATGATGCCGGGTGTTGGCCCTGTGTGCCTCGGTCGTATGCAGTCCTGATTGTGGCGCTCACCTGCACGGCGCCAAACACGCATACGACCATCATTGGCACCAAGGCAGAAGCAACTCTCATCGCTGAAGACGACACGTCTCCATTCGTCCCTCCATTCACGCCTGTCGCGACACCACTGGAGGCGGGCTGCACGATGTTGGGGCATGAGCGGAAGACGGCCTAACGGTGTGCGGGACCGTAGCCCAGCTTCATGGAGACCGTTGCGAATGGTCCTTGCCGATACCCCAGGAGCAACAGTGTCCCTAATTTGCTGGGAAGTGGCGGTGCGGTCCCCTACGGCACTGCGTAGGATCCTACGGTCTTGGCATGCATCCGTGCGTTGCTGCGGTCCGGTCCCAGGTCGACGGGCACGTGCACCTTCCGCCGACCACTGGCGACAACATCGATGTACTGTGGAGACCTCACGCCCCACGTGTTGAGCAATTCGGCAGTACGTCCACCCGGCCTCCCGCGTGCCCACTATACGCCCTCGCTCAAAGTCCGTCAACTGCACATACGGTTCACGTCCACGCTGTCGCGTCATGCTACCAGTGTTAAAGACTGCGATGGAGCTCCGTATGCCACGGCAAACTGGCTGACACTGACGGCGGCGGTGCACAAATGCTGCGCAGCTAGCGCCATTCGACGGCCAACACCGCGGTTCCTGGTGTGTCCGCTGTGCCGTGCATGTGATCATTGCTTGTACAGCCCTCTCGCAGTGTCCGGAGCAAGTATGGTGGGTCTGACACACCGGTGTCAATGTGTTCTTTTTTCCATTTCCAGGAGTGTATATTACAAGGAAAAGATAGTCAAATCAGGTAACAAAATAAAGACAATATGGGGTATGGTGAAGGAGGAGACCAGTTGAACCAGAGATGTGTATAGTGTTGCAGAACTTTTTAACGAACATTTTATAACTGTTGCTGAAAATGTAGGGTTGTCAGGTTCTGTAGATGCTGCTGTGGAATACCTCAGACCAGATATTTAAAGTAACTTCTATAATATGAATTTGACCCTCACTACCCCAGCTGAAGTAATGTCCATCATAAAATCTTTAAAATCAGAAATATCTAGTGGGTATGATGAAATATCAACAACGTTAATTAAAGAATGTGATTCTGAGTTAAGGAACCAGTCGTTTATCAGTGGAATATTTCCTGACTGGTTGAAATATGCTGAAGTTAAGCCAGTGTTTAAGAAGGGAGATAAAGAAATAGCATCAAACTTCTGTTTAGTTTCACTTTTGCCAGCATTCTCAAAAATTTTAGAAAAAGTAATGTACAATCGGCTTTATAACCATCTTATCACAAATAACATACTGTCAAAGTCACAGTTCGGATTTCTAAAGAGTTCTGATATTGAGAGGACTATCTACATTACAGTGAAAATGTACTTAATTCGTTTGACAAAAAATTGCAGGCAACTAGTATATTTTATGATATGTCAAAGGTATTTGACTATGTAAATCACAATATCCTTTTAAGTAAATTAGAATATTATGGTGTAACAGGAAATGCTGCAAAATGGTTCAAATCTTATATCTCTGGCAGATAACAAAGGGTGTTATTAGGAAAGAGACATGTATTAAGCTATTAGGCATCATCCAACTGGGAACTAATTACATGTGGGGTCCCACAAGGTTCCATCTTAGGACCCTTACTTTTTCTTTTGTATATCAATGATCTTTCATAAGTAACATTACCAGATGACAAGTTTGTTTTGTTTGCCGGTGATACAAACATTGCAATAAATAGCAAATCAAGTGTAGTTTTATAAAGATCGGCTAATAAAATATTTATGGACATTAATCACTGGTTTCTAGCCAATTCTTTGTCACTAAACTTTGAAAAAACACACTACATGCAGTTCAGGACTTACAAGGAGTATCCCATGAGTAAGTGCATAACATACAATGACAAGCGGATAGAAGAAGTGGACAGTGTTAAATTCTTGCGACACAGCTTGATAATAAATCCAACTGGGAGGAGCACACCACAGAACTGCTGAAGCATGTAACAAATCTCTATTTGCTATGCAGATTGTGTCAGACATATGGGATATAAAAATGAAAAAGCTGTCATATTATGCTTACTTTCATTCCATAATGTCATATGGGATTTTTTGGGGGGTAATTCATCAAGCCAAGCTAAAGTTTTCTGGGTACAAAAATGTGCAATAAGAGTTATATGTGGTGTGAACTCAAGAACATCCTGCAGAAACCTGTTTATGTAACTAGGGATACAAACTACTGCTTCCCAATATATATATCCGTTAATGAATTTTGTCATTAAAAATATATCACTTTTTCAAACCAACAGCTCAATTCATAGAATCAATACTAGAAATAAGAATAATTTTCACAAGGACTTAAAGTCACTTACTCTTGTACAAACAGGTGTGCATTATTCAGGAACACACATTTTCGATAATTGCCAGTAGCCATAAAAAGCTTAACAATCAATGAAATTCACTTTAAGAGAAGCCTAAAGGATTTATTGGTGGCCAACTCCTCCTACTCCATTGATGAATTTCTCAGTAGAATCAAGTGATTTTTCTGCACCATTTCAGTGCAGTAATGTGTTCATTGTAAATAAGTATTGTATTAGTTCTACTATATGTTTATTACCTTATAAATAAAAAAAACTTTTTTTAAAATTTTAAATTCAGTGCATTAATGCGAACTTAGTAAATGTGTGTTTGTAAAATTATTCTTTCATATAGTGTCCATGTAAAAATAATAATAATAATAAAAAAGACAATAATTCCACTTGGGACTTGTGGAAGATACATTAGCGTATTTGTTTCAGTTGTAAATATTTGTCATGTATTATTGTTGATCCTCACTATGGATCAATTGGAATGAAAGTAAATCTAATCTCTAATCTGCAAGGTGACTTGGGATGTGCTTCTGGGAAGGGCCTTGCACCTGTTTCTTCGATAGCAATGTGTGGGATAAGACAAGTAGTGGTGTAGGAACAGAAAAGGGTGCTTCACATAAATTGAATGGCTGATAGAACACCATTTTTAGGGGAAGATATTCCACATTCCAAGACACAATGAGAAGCTCAAGTGTGTGTGTGTGTGTGTGGGGGGGGGGGGGGGGAAGAGGGAGGGAGGGAGGGAGAGAGAGAGAGAGAGAGAGAGAGAGAGAGAGAGAGAGAGAGATTCTAGTAAAAATGTACACTCAAGTTATTGAAACATTGTACTGTGCATGTGTCACCTGTGATACATAGGAGTTCTGTCTTGTATTAAACTAGTATTTACTTCTGTGAATCTACCCCCTTTTGTATGATTTACTGCCATTGATACTGCATTACATATCTTTTTTTGGTTGCTTTGGGTAATATTCTTGCTTTCTTATATGACTTTAAGGCATCGATTGAAGTTTTGGTGAAATTCGCCACGGGAAAGGATGTTGGAAAGAAACGTGCAAAGAAGAAAGCTACACCAACATTTCTGAAACGCCCAATTATCTGCATATGCAATGATGTTTATGTACCAGCATTACGTCCACTCCGGCAATTAGCATTTGTTATACACTTCCCTCCAACTGCCTCTGCACGGTTTGTACTAAGAAATTTATAATTCTGTTTAAGTTTGACATTTTGTTGTGTTTTTTTTTTATATTTTCCTTCCTTTCTTTGAAGGAGTCTTCCAATTTAAATCCTGTAAGGATTCAAATATCTCAGTTTTGAAAGCCAAGAGCCGAAAATTTTTGAAAAATTATTAAATTTTCTGAATTGATGAACATCCTGTAATTTTGCATGTCTGCATTTAGATGGTCATAAAATGCTGACCACTAAACTAGATGGGATTCATAATGTGCATTTCTGCTTTCATTTGTTTTTTACTGTTGTCTGACCAGAAATTTGTTTTATACAGCTTTCCTCGTGTCTGTCAAGTCTCCAAAATTGTGCATGTGACCTATACGTAGGGTGTAGCAGAAACAATGACATACACTCCTGGAAATTGAAATAAGAACACCGTGAATTCATTGTCCCAGGAAGGGGAAACTTTATTGACACATTCCTGGGGTCGGATACATCACATGATCACACTGACAGAACCACAGGCACATAGACACAGGCAACAGAACATGCACAATGTCGGCACTAGTACAGTGTATATCCACCTTTCGCAGCAATGCAGGCTGCTATTCTCCCATGGAGACGATCGTAGAGATGCTGGATGTAGTCCTGTGGAACGGCTTGCCATGCCATTTCCACCTGGCGCCTCAGTTGGACCAGCGTTCGTGCTGGATGTGCAGACCGCGTGAGACGACGCTTCATCCAGTCCCAAACATGCTCAGTGGGGGACAGATCCGGAGATCTTGCTGGCCAGGGTAGTTGACTTACACCTTCTAGAGCACGTTGGGTGGCACGGGATACATGAGGACGTGCATTGTCCTGTTGAAACAGCAAGTTCCCTTGCTGGTCTAGGAATGGTAGAACGATGGGTTCGATGACGGTTTGGATGTACCGTGCACTATTCAGTGTCCCCTCGAAGATCACCAGTGGTGTACGGCCAGTGTAGGAGATCGCTCCCCACACCATGATGCCGGGTGTTGGCCCTGTGTGCCTCGGTCGTATGCAGTCCTGATTGTGGCGCTCACCTGCACGGTGCCAAACACGCATACGACCATCATTGGCACCAAGGCAGAAGCGACTCTCATCGCTGAAGACGACACGTCTCCATTCGTCCCTCCATTCACGCCTGTCGCGACACCACTGGAGGCGGGCTGCACGATGTTGGGGCGTGAGCGGAAGACGGCCTAACGGTGTGCGGGACCGTAGCCCAGCTTCATGGAGATGGTTGCGAATGGTCCTCACCGATACCCCAGGAGCAACAGTGTCCCTAATTTGCTGGGAAGTGGCGGTGCGGTCCCCTACGGCACTGCGTAGGATCCTACGGTCTTGGCGTGCATCCGTGTGTCGCTGCGGTCCGGTCCCAGGTCGACGGGCACGTGCACCTTCCGCCGACCACTGGCGACAACATCGATGTACTGTGGAGACCTCACGCCCCACGTGTTGAGCAATTCGGCGGTACGTCCACCCGGCCTCCCGCGTGCCCACTATACGCCCTCGCTCAAAGTCCGTCAACTGCACATACGGTTCATGTCCACGCTGTCGCGGCATGCTACCATTGTTAAAGACTGCGATGGAGCTCCGTATGCCACGGCAAACTGGCTGACACTGACGGCGGCGGTGCACAAATGCTGCGCAGCTAGCGCCATTCGACGGCCAACACCGCGGTTCCTGGTGTGTCCGCTGTGCCGTGTGTTTGATCATTGCTTGTACAGCCCTCTCGCAGTGTCCGGAGCAAGTATGGTGGGTCTGACACACCGGTGTCAATGTGTTCTTTTTTCCATTTCCAGGAGTGTATTTATCAAGCACAGGCCTTTTGTGGTACACTATCTTCTATAGAGTTTACATAGTGAAATTAAAAGCATTACTAAACAGTATGAGTCACTGGTCACATGAACGTAATGTATTCAGTGTTGGAATGTTTTTCAGATGTGGTGGTAGTGTCATTTGAGTGCAGCATTTGTTTCAGTAACATTTTGACATTGGTTGTATTCAGAAACTTATGACCCAGTAGTAGATTATGAGATGGGTTCAGTGGTTCAGAGCAACAGCACCTGCAGTGGATAAGTTGCCATCTAGCATACCACAAATGGTTGGTATCCTGAACAACATTGCAATAGTGACAGTTACTTTTCTGTCCAGTGCAATTAGTTCATCAACATTTGCAAGTCCTTAACATTTTGGACAGAAATGTGCAATGGATGTTGCATCTGAATATTCACTCCCATCCCTAAAAACTCCAGGTGGAACTACAGTTATTACCCATAGATCAGCAAGAATGTCACAAGCTCTGTACAGAGCTACTAGATATGGTCGACACTCACTCCTTTTCTTAACAGTTTTATACCATCTGACAAGGCCCATTTTCCGTAGTTGACAGTGTGAACAAACAAAACTGTAGGTGCTGGGTGCCTACCAGTTCTCATCAAATCCATGAAAAACTACTTCAGGTGCAAAGGTTACTGTGTGGTGTGGCATGTCTGCATAAGGTGTTATTTGTTCATACTTTTTTTGACAATGATGCAGGTGTCACTGTCATAGTGACATCAGATAGACATGTTGTTATGTTGCAACAGTCTGTAATGTAGGAAGTCCATCATAAGAATAACTATATGCAGTCACAGTGGTTCCAGCAGG
Source organism: Schistocerca cancellata (assembly GCF_023864275.1). Lineage (NCBI taxonomy): Eukaryota > Metazoa > Arthropoda > Insecta > Orthoptera > Acrididae > Schistocerca > Schistocerca cancellata. The sequence continues at coordinate 268,426,769 of NC_064627.1, forward strand.
ATGGTGAAACTACTCACACAACCAGAATGCCCATGACAGCCGTGTAAAAGATGTTTCTAGAGCATATTGATTCCCACTTTGGAGATGTCAGTTGGCCACCCCATTCGGAAGATTTTGGCTTGTGCCTTTTTTCTGTGGGGATTTCTGAAATCCAAAGTGTATGCTAACAGGTCAATAACTACTAAGGACTCGAAAAACAACATTCCTGTCACAATCAAGGCAATAACAAGTTACATACTTGACTAGGTTATGGAGAGTATGCGTTTTCATGCCAAAAATTGTATCACCATCGGTGGTGGACACACAAAGGACATAATTTGTAAAAAGTGATATCTCTGATAAAATAGTATAAAGTGTTCTCTTGAATGGACAATGTCCATTAATAATATATAGCTGTGTATCTTCAGGGTCAGAAAAAATGTTTAAAATGTGAGTGCGTCAGTGTTTCTGCTGCACCCTGTATAAACATACCCCTTCTTTTAGTCAAATTGTGTCATAAAGCTATTTTCTTCCAATTCAATTCTGTACCTCTTCATTACGTATCCAGTCTACTTACCTAATCATTATCATTCGTCTGTAATGCCATATTTCAAGAGCTTTTTACAACTTATTGTAATTGTTTATGTTAGTAGTTTTTAAAACTGTGCCTTGCTTTGTTTGTGTCCTGTGTGAGGAGGACATTCTTGCCTCATATTCATAAAAGTCTGATGAATTTGTTTAGTGTAATATTATGTAAAAAAAAAAATGCTGCACTGAGTATTTTCATAGGGTTACTATTGAGGAGTAAAAGTAAGAGTTGTAGCTTCGCTCTTTCTGTAAACAATACAGGTTAAACAAGTGCCAGCCAGAGCGGCCGTGCGGTTCTAGGCGCTACAGTCTGGAACCGAGCGACCGCTCTGGTCGCAGGTTCGAATCCTGTCTCGGGCATGGATGTGTGTGATGTCCTTAGGTTAGTTAGGTTTAATTAGTTCTAAGTTCTAGGCGACTGATGACCTCAGACATTAAGTCGCATAGTGCTCAGAGCCATTTGTTAAACAAGTATCAGTTAAAATTGTTACTTTTTTCACATTGAAGCAATCATTCTTCTTACTGAAACAAAAGAATTACCTGCAGAAGTATGATATTGCAACATCTTCGGAAATGTGGTTCTTGATATTCTGAGTTCTTTCATTAAGACTTGTAGTACATTCTCACTACTATCTTCAGATTCTTTCAAAATACGAGGGCGGTTCAGAAAGTAACCTCCGATAGGTCACAGTGCGGGTTGTGGGGGGAGTAGCGACGCCATCTGTGCGTTCACGCACTCAACAGGTCAGTCAGCATCAAGCCGTGGTCGAGTGAACGTCGTACCTGCGCTAGTTTAGTTTTTGTGGCAGTTTGAAATGTGTGCTGCAATAGAAAACCCCGCCAAATATGAAGTGCGTGCTGTCGTAAGGTTTTTTACAGCCAAAGGATATTCTGCAGCAGCTATTCATCGTGAGCTTTGTGCCATGTACGGACCAAGAGTTATGAGTGAAGGAGTTGATCGTGAATGGGTACGTTTATTTAAAAGTGGGCGAGAAAACGTTCATGATGAAGAGAGGAGTGGTAGACCATCATTGGTGACTGACGAACTCATTCAGACAGTTGATGCAAAAGATCGTGAAAATCGACGTTTCTCAATGTTGGAGTTGTCTACTGGTTTTCCACAGATTTCTAAGACTCTCTTGTACGAGATAGTGACAGCAAGATTGGGTTACCGTAAGTTCTGTGCACGATGGGTGCCCAAAATTCTTACCGACCACCACAAAACTCAAAGAATGGCCTCTGCATTAGACTTTCTGTCACGTTGTGAGGACGAAGGAGAACCATTGTTAAACAGAATCGTGACCGGTGACGAAACCTGGAATAAGTACGTGAACCCTGAGACAAAAGAACAATCAAAGATGTGGGCACATTCAAATTCGCCTACCAAACCAAGAAAAGCCTCGCAAGATTTTTCTGCCAGAAAACTGATGGCAACGGTGTTTTGGGATGCCAAAGGGGTGTTGTTGGTTGAATTCATGGAACGTGGTACGACCATTAATCAAGACGTGTGCTGTGAAACAATAAAAAAGTTACGACGGGCTATACAGAACAAACGCCGTGGTATGCTGACTTCCGGTATCGTTTTTTTGCACGATAACGCCCGTCCTCACTCTGCTCGCAGAACAACGGCCCTTCTTGAGTCCTTCAAGTGGGACGTTATCAACCATCCACCTTACAGCCCAGACCTGGTGCCAAGTGATTATCACCTCTTCATGCATTTGAAGAAATGGCTCGGGTCACAGCGGTTTGATGACGACGAAGAGCTCAAAGATGCGGTCACAGGCTGGCTCCAGGCACAAGCGAGTGATTTTTATGCAGAAGGAATTTCAAAGCTTGTGAAGAGATACGATAAGTGCCTCAATCGCTATGGAGACTATGTAGAAAAATAGTGCAAAAATGTAGTTGTAAGATGTATATATTAAAATATTTTTATTTAACTTGGTGTATTTTTTTAAATCAACCGGAGGTTACTTTCTGAACGGCCCTCGTATTTAGAAAGATACATAAGAAGTAATGGCAGAGATTGAAGGAGAGGAGGAAAAAGAAATACAAGTAGAGATTAACACTACTGATGGAATCACTGTGGAAAGAGAATATCTTGCAATACTTCCAACCATTTTATACTAATACTGTATCTAGATTTATTCTACAAATCTAAGAACGCGGATTGATATCATAATTTTACTTCACAAAATCACTGGTATTGTAGCTTTGGACTAAGATACACATAAAATTGTATTTACTGCTTGGTTACTCCAAAAATGCTTTGTATCCTACTAGTTAGTTCACTGATTCAAAACTATCATCCATCCATTCATTCATATCTTGCACTATCTTGTTGCATAAGGACCATATTTAAAGAAAACCTCCAGGAATGTAGAAAAAGTCAAGGCCTACATTAAAGAAAGAAGAGCAGCTGGCAGCTTGAATTAATTGTGTTGATTCATTCTATCCATCTTTATTTATTCTCCGTCATTTCTCTTTCCACAGTGATTCCATCAGTATTGTTAATCTCTAATTGTATTTCTTTTTCCTTCTCTCCTTCAATCTCTGCCATTACTCCTTATGTATCTTTGTGAGTCATTCTTATTTTTGCTTCTTTCCCTTCACCTTTTTCTTATTTCTCATTGCTTTCTTTGTTGGATTAGCACCAGTGAGGAAAAGAAGCACATACATGAAAATAACATATATAATAGCTTTTTTGATAGTATAGTAGTTTCAAAGTTTTGTTTGTATTGTCATCCTTGTCACTGTTAATTCACAGAATTTATGCAAAGTTTACAGGCAAGTTTTTAAGTATGCATGTTTTAAAGTACAGTTTCAAGAACAGAGGTGAAAAATGTTTAATGACATGTGAGTTTTTGCTATTATATTGTGAATAGTAAAACTGCAATTATCGTTTCGTGCAGTTGTGAACTTATTTGAGCCAAAACAAATAATTGTAAATATAAAATAAATTGAGGTATTTTGATGTAGAATTTGCTAAAGACTTGGATATAAATATGACACAATGATCCAAAATTAAATTTAGTTTTTTAATGAATACTTTGTTACTTTTTTGACAGACTAGCTCAAAGATTGCTAGAAATCTGCCGGAAGCAACGAATCAAAACAAATATGGGAGCATTAACTGCTCTTGCTGAGAAAACTAGGAATGATGTAAGGGCTTGTCTGTCTTTCCTGCACTTTTTTAAGATGGAAAATAAAGAAATCAGACTTTCAGATGTGCAGAAATCTAATGTTGGCCTCAAGGATATGCAGAAAGGTTTATTTACCGTGTGGCAAGAAATATTTCAGATCCAGCGACCAAAAAGGTAAGCATTTAATACATTACATGCAGAGTTTCATATTACGTTTTTAATGTGTACTGCAGCTTTTAATAATCATACTTGTTGGTTTTAACAGAAAGTTTGTTGAGACTAATAAAGATGATTACAAACTGGAACCAATGCCTGAACTTACTTCACCAGAAATGAAATTTGGAGGAACCTCAAAAGCATCAAGGTAACCTTAAACTCTAAGTTCTATTGTTGTCATCTGTTTCATCCATGTGTTTGCTTCTGCATATTGATGTTTGACATGTGCTTTCAAGGGTATTGAAACTGAAGAAAGGATACATCAGTGTTGTTCTTTGCTTAATTAGGTATAATTATTGTAAGTAACCATTTATATATTTGAAGATATTATCATCATCTTAGTAAAACTTCAGAAAAAAGTAGTGAGTCTTGGAGATAAAGTGATTGACTAACATTCTTCTATTTTCATATTTTTTGATATGATCACATGAGGATTTCACAATGCCGGTACAGTTTCAACCTGCCAGTGTCATATAAAGACTGTCAGTAGTTAAAAAGGGATAGAAAGGACAATTATCTGGATAATTAATTGGCAAATTTAAAAGATTCTATAATGATTCTTTGTGTCCTCGATCTACCTATTGACAGGCCGAAGATGACCACTGGGTGATCAAAACCAGTAACGGCATTGTGAAATTCTCATGTGATTGTGTCGAAAAATATAAAAATAAAAGTTGGTAAAATGTATATAATGTCTTTAATGCAAAACCCTATGTGCAGAAGTACCATTGTTGCCATTATCAGACAAAAGTTGTATGCAGATACATGACAAAAAATCAAATTAGGGCCTCGTAAACAAATCTTTTGGCAAGTAAGAAACTTGTTGAAATGTGATTACTCAACCATCAGTTTACTCTGTTGATATCATGATGTGAACTCATCAGTGAACTTTGTCAAGAAAGCCTACACTTACAAAAAGCACTTCATTACTTAAATAATTTCTGTTATATGTAATACAAAGCGAACAAAATGGTGTTGTATGGTATAATACTGTAGAGAATATACATGTAAATCATTCGAGGTAGTGTGATTAATAGGATTACAAAGACAGTTGTTATTCTCTCCATTTGGTGAAGGTATTGCCAGTTTAGAATCTTTATCACCTTTTACTTATCTCCTTTATTGAGGCTTCTGAATTGCATCTTAGGTTCGTCAGCTGTTATGAGTGCTCAGCTGTTTTTTTTCTCATTGGGTATTGGGAAAACTAACAACAGTCTATGTGGTGTAGGACTTTTCAGTACCCTAACTAAGTAATTGTGAGCTAACAGTCTGAGCTAATCCCCATTTATCTTCACAGTTTCTGTAAAGAAAGTTCATATTGTATTTTTGACAATGGCTGCTATGTCACACAGTGATAACTTGTACTTCACAATGCTTAATCTTACACAGATTTTCTTAATAAGTATTTTCTTAGTCACCACAAACAACTGAATATTAACGGGATTCTGGTATGTTAAATATAATGACACAGCTAGTACTACTATTTGTGGTCCTATTTGTCACTATATTTTCAGAATCATAAGAAACTAATACAGTTGTGTCTTGCTACACTTGTAACAAGAAGGAAAGTAAAAGTGAAATTGATGATATGGCTCTTTTTTGCCCTTTGTCCCAATCTCATTTACACTGTAGTAGTAGTACACCACTGAATTATACGTTGAAATACAAATAATTTGTTTTCATGTAGTAAATAATTTTGGAGCATTTGCTGTTGGTAAACTGCACAGTAGCAAAAGGCTGTCAATACATGTAATCTTGTGCTTTGCGTGTTATCTGTTATGTCTTCCTTTGCACACACAGTGGTTCTTTAGTGGATACAGGAGCGAGGAACTGACACTGTTCATTAATAGAGAATTCAGATATTAATTTACTCTACATCTAATATCAAATAGTAAAAACAATAAATAACTTTGTTGCTGTAACAACAGTGCCTTTTGAATGGTCGGCTCCATGTGGTTCCCAAGTCGTGCAGCGACCGTAAACCATAAAATTACCAAATATGCAGCAACCAGTCACAAAATCATGTTTTATTTATTCACTTTTGCAAATCGATTTCAACTGATTAACAGCCATCATCTGTGCTTTCAACCAATATGTGCCCTGAGTACTACTCAACTAATCAGTTGAAATCGATTTGCAAAAGTGAATAAATAAAACATGATTTTGCGACTGGTTGCTGCATATTTGGTAATTTTGACAGTGCCTTTATCAACAGTAGATCTGAATGTAGAAATATATGGTATACTGTCAATCTTCAACACAATGTCTGTTGTGAAGGTGTTGAAACCTGGCCACTATGAGAGTCTGTAAACTTTATTCAGCTGGCAAACGCACAAAATGGGATCAGTGCATGAATGTTTGAACTTAAGTACACCCATCGCTGAAACTTCAAGAGGGGATGTTTGCACCTCATTAGTGGCAGCATAATCGTTCATGGCAACACCCTGTGCTGCAGTGGCGGATGTAAGAAACATGGTTGTGTAACTGGCAGCTTGCATATTTTGAAAGTACAACTGCCTGGATTGCGGATGATGCCGCTGTATCAGCCAAATTGAAAAGAAAAAAAAGTAGACTGATGAGCTAAATATTGATGACCAAATCCATGAAAGTTTGTTGAAAAAGTGACATGTAGAAATCATTCTTAATTTGATGTTAGGTTTAAATTAGTAATGGCTATTGCATCAGCATACCTAAAGCCTACATGAACATTTATCGAAATGTTTTGTTCTACTGTATCTAAATATCAATATAGAATAGAATTTGATCATTCTCTATGTAAATGACATTGTTGAATAATGCCCCTATTTCTCCATTTTTTTCATGTTTGGCCTACATAAAATTTATTACCATTTTCATTTCTATAGGATGAGGAGTATTTTGCAGACTGTGCAGAGCCATGGTGATTATGAGAGACTTGCACAAGGTGTATTTGAAAATTACCTTAATATGAATTTAAAAGAAGGATATGCTCAATTGAAACAGGTAAGCAATTATCTTTCATGGAAAAAAATTCAAAGTGTCAATTTTTTCAATGTTATAAAAATTGTCTACAATTAACATTAAGGTTGAACACTAGCAACAGGTAGCATACTGTTGGTAACAAGCTCTGCATCTCATCAGCATTGACTTCAGTGTTTATTTCACTGTCTGCATTAATTACATCCACACTGCAGTTGTTTGTCAAAACTGGCTCTTCGGCAGGTACTTTTCTCATGCATACTGTTGTCAAGTGTGTGTAGTCTTCAATCTTCGGCTGTAAATTCATTTTCTTTGCATCTCCTTCCTATGTTTATTTTACCAGACATACCACGTCCCTCTCTTTATACCTCTAGTTGAAGCTTATTTCTTTTAATGTGTTACTAGGTCATAGTTGAATTGAGTTATTTGCATATTGTAGTCTTAGCGTCCTGTTTTTTGTGTTAACTGTAATGCTTTCTTGATCTTTTAAGGAAGAGATCTTTAATATTGAATCCCACTTTATTTTATTTTTTTATTTTGTTAATACTCTTGTGACACTAGTTTTGCATTTAAGTAGTACAACTCCTTTTACTGATACATCTTGGAGTGCTATAAATTGGAAATAGCTTTCATTTACATGAGCTCTTTCTTTGTTAAGCAGACATAATATATTAATTACCAGTTATTCCAATGTATGTGAAAGATTTTCTTTTGCTCTTAGAACTTAAATTATGGCTGAGTAACACCTTTATTTTTTCAGATTACTGATAGCTTGGAGTGGTTCTGCACATTAGATGTTTTCAGTCACCACATCCATGCCACACAGAATTATGTTTTGATGAGCTATCTTCCATATGCATTTGCATTTTGGCATTTCACATTTGCATTGTCTTCATGGCCAAAGATTACGTATCCCAATGCAGGGTATGAGGTAAGAAAAAATCTTTATACGTTATAGACGTTAATGTAATTGCATAGTTTTTAATAAGAGTAATTTGGCATCTTCAGAGTTTGACGACAAAAGTTTATAATTTGGTAAGTGTGTAAAACTGTTTCACATACAATTATGGTATGGGAAGTTCTGGCAGATTGTAATTAATTGAGAAGTAAAGGTAATAACTCATGGAATAGTAGAGACAGTGAGTTGCCACCAACAGCCACTTAAACAGAACTGGAAATGTTGCTAGTTTTCAGATGAATCCTTTTTCAAGCTAGAGTGTAAAAAAAAAAAAAAAAAAAAAAAAACACACACACACACACACACACACACACACACACACACACACACACACACACCTGCTGTACAACTACATTGTGCCAGATGAATACACACTGCCAAGTTTGCAGTTCTGCAGTTTGTGTCGTGGGTGGGATGAGTGGGCAAGGGAAGAAAGGAGGCAGGAACTGGAGGGGGAGGGTGGCTTTGATGGAGGCAGAAGGTATATGGGATAGAAATGAAATACATGACCAGTGGCACTAGTGAATTTGTTTCACATATTTCATATATAATTGTAATCCAATTATGCTTTGCAAGAAACGGTTCCCTGTAAGCTATAAAAATATCGAGTAACGGTATTGGAGACAGAAAGAGCATCTAAATCATGTTGTTACACTACTTTTTTCTGTTCTGAAATAAAAGTTTCAAGTAATTTGCACTGTAGTGATTGCATTCTTGTGAATTAATGCTGCGAGATCACCCACCATGTGAGTCATCTGGACACCTCTCTAACAGCAATGACACTAGCTGTATTCATGTAATGTATGTCCAAATAATGTTGTGATATAGTCAATAACAAAATATGGAGTACAATATTTTGGTGTTACTGTCGGTGGGGGAGATATCAAATGACTGGCCATACACCACCATGAATTTTAAAATAGAATAAAGGTTTGATTAATTTGGAAATCTCTCTTGAACATGTATACTATGTCCTTGAAATCGTTCCTGTAATGGACAAGAAAGACAGTAAGCTGCATTATAATGTTGAGACATGTTCCATTTTTTGAAACATGCAAGATTATTAGCTGCACCGTGTTTGCAAGAAGAATGCTATCATTATAGATACTATCCTTGGCAATGTAAGTCAGAGCCATACTGATGTGATCCTGTATCATCATCAGAACTGCCAAATCTGTGGATCCCGCCCCCCTTCCTCTACTCCCCCCTCCTGTAAAACTATCTTCCCGGAATTTTTTTCTACTCAGATTTAGAAAATTTTATAACTTTATAAGAACTTAAAAAAAAAAAAAAAAAAAAAAGAAGCATTATTGAAAAATATGACTTAAATTAACTATATTTGTGGCAAATATTGCACACAAATTTAATGTATGATTGTGGTAAATAGTTTACAAATTGGGTACAAACTTCTGAAAAGAATTGAAAGTATAGCTTTCATTTTCCTGCCATAAATTATTAATAGTGCAAAACATAAACACCACTCACAGATTAGGTCTTAGGTATGTTCAGATTGGCTGATTGCTGTCTACAAGGCAGTACGAGAAGTGATCTATGGTTAAGGGACATATGATCAGCATGTTGCTAATATTTTCAGCTGTTATTGCTAGTGGGCGAATCCAGATAATGCTACTACTTCTTTATTCAAGCAGCTTCTCATTTGACCACAAGAGGCTCAGTGAAACCCAATCCAGACCTCCATGCCTAAGAAAACTAAGAGTCCTTACACACCGAAGTCTGTGATCCTAACCATTTGGCTACGGAGGCTGTCTATTAACAGCACATAAATTGTTAATTACAATTAAAAAAAAGGGGGTACAATTAAGAGTGGAGAAAATATTTATTTCTTGAAACAGTGTTTTATTATAATTTTGCATTCCATTTCCTTGCTTGACTGAAGCAAACTCTTGGATTATGCTGTTGGAATCACATTTAACAGTTGTGTCATATGTAACTTCTGAAATTTTCCTGGAATATTTCTTCTTCTAATAATTTTAGGTGTGCAGCCAGATCCCGTCAACATTCTGCTATGATATTTTGGCTCAATGACGACCGGCCATCTTCAGGTGAGTAGGCAGCTACTGAAGAGCCCAGATGCATTCATGGTATTTATGCGAAATCTTGCGCATGCAAAACATGCTGGCATCTTTCGGAACATGTATTCAGGTGATGACGTGTGGGGCAGATGACTTGTGTGTGCTGCCCTCAGTGGTGGAAGTGAGAAATGATTTAATCATTGAGTGTCGAATGACCCCATCGATTCTGTTGTGACTGGATAATTTTAATTATAACAATATTGTGAAGACAAGACACAACACAACACAACACAAAGCTGCCAGAGATTGTGGTAATGTGTGTGTGAGAGTTGGTTGTATATTTTCCGTGAAAGCCTCTTTTTTTTTTTTTTTTTTTGTGTGTGTGTGTGTGTGTGTGTGTGTGTGTGTGTGTGTATGTGTGTGTGTGTGTGTCTGTCTGTCTGTTGTATATTTTCCGTGAAAGCCTCTTTGTCTGTAAGCTCAGTTTCTGACAGCCTTTCTGTGTACCTCCATTATATGGTGAGTAGCAACTATCCTCTTCATAATATTGTTACATTCTGTACTGGATTTTCCATTGTTTAATTTTAATTATAGGATTCCAGTTTTTATTGAGTTGAAAGCCATTGTCAAGATTTATAAGATTATCAGAAAGAAGTATTTCCTCCGATTCTTTGATTACTGAATTCCAAAAACTAGAAACTGGAGCTAAAATGTTTGTTCTATTTTATTCCATTGAGTGTTCCATGGAAATAGTCTTGTTCTACTGCTGATTGTAATGGTTGCCAAAGATGAGTGTATCTTTCATGTTCAGTACAATGCTTCTGGACAGTGCATGTAATCTGACGTATATATGCCGCACCACACACACAGGGAATTTTGTAAGTGCCCGCCTTTTCAGCTGTAAGTCATCTTTAACAGAGTCAACCAGGGTCAAGCTCTTCACTGGTGGATGGAAAGTAACCTTGATTTTATTTTTCCTAAGCAAGCTGCGTGCAGCATTCTCAGCATATGGAAGGAACGCAGTTGGTATATAGTCATCATCAATATCCTCAGTGCATTGCTTATTGTTATAGCTGTGCATGGCCTTCCTTATTTGGCATGAAGTGTAGCCATTTTCTTTAAAAACCTTCTCCAAATGTTCTAATTCTGCATGGGGGTTTTCACTATCCGATATTACTTGCACCTGATATATTAAGGTACTGGTGGTTTGTGAGGGGTTATGGCAGCTAAACGCCTGGAGATTTAAGTCTATATAGGTCTCTGCATGGGTTTTCTGTACACAGATTGTCCCAGTGATTCATCATTCTTACAGTGTACTGGCATGTCTAGAAATGGTGAAGTCCTGTCTTTCTCAATCTCCTTCATAAACTTGATGTTCTCATGTAAACAGTTTAAGTGAAAAAGGAATTTCTCCAGTTTTTGTCTGCCACAAAGCCGTACAACAAAAGTATCATCTACATAATGCCAGAAAACCATGGGCTTTAAAACAGCAGAGTGCTTTCTCCTCAAAGTCTTCCGTAAGAAGATCAGCCACCTCAGGGGGCAAAGGACTCCTCATGGCGACGCCTTCTGTTTGTTCAAAGGATTCATTATTAAATAAGAAGTAGTTCAAACAAGGCCATCAGGTCAGCTCTGAATAAGTTACCAATAAGACGTAACAAGTCCATTAAAGGCACTTTGGTAAAAAACGAGACCACTAACTAGTAAATCTGAACAACTAAGCTCAACCGTACTCAAGCAACTGATAAGAGATTGAGAAAGATGAACTTCACCCTTTCTCAGCATGCTAGTATGCCACAAGAATGATGGGTCATTGGGTCATTCTGTGTACAGAAAACGGATGCACACAGATATATATCTCCAGGTGTCCAGCTGTCTTCACCATGCACAAACTGCCGGTGTTCTTAGTACCTTAATGCATCAGGCACACATAATATCGGACAATGAAAACCTCCACGCAGAATTAGAACACTTGGAGAAGGTTTTTAAAGAAAATGGCTGCACTTCACGCCAAATAAGGAAAGCCCTGCACGGTTATAATAGCAAGAAGCAATGCACTGAGGGTATTGATGCTGACAATAAATCAACTGCATTCCTTCCATATGCCAGGAGTGTGTCGTCTAAGACAGGCAGATTGCTTAGGAAAAATAAAATCAAGGTTATTTTCGATTCACCAGTGAAGAGCTTAGCACTGCTTGGATCCATTAAAGGCAACTTACAACTGAAAGAAAGAGGGTATTTACAAAATTCCCTGTGAGTGTGTTGCTGCATATAGAAGCCAGATGACATGAACTGTCCAGGAGCATTGTAGAGAACACAAAACATGCACCCATCCTCAGCATCTGTTAAAATCAGCAGTAGCAGAACACTGTATTTCCATGGAACACTTAATGGAATGCAATAGAACAAAAATTTTAGCTCTGGTCTCCAGTTTTTGGAATTCAGTAGTCAACTGGTGGAAAATATGCCTTGGTAATAATTTTATAAATTGTGACAGGGGCTATCAACTGGATAAAAATTGTAACCCAATAATTAAAATTATCCAGTCACAATGGAATCGAAAGATTCATTTGATACTCAATGATAAGATCATCTCTCACTTCCACCACTGAGGGTAGCACACACAACTCAGCTGGCCTGTGCGTGTCATCACGTGATGCAAGCGCCAAAAGACGCCAGCTTATTTTGCATGTGTATGATTTGGCATAAAAATCGTGAATGCACCTGTGCTCTTGAGCAGTTGCCTACTTAACTGAAGATGGCCACATGTCTCTGGGCTGAAACATGCAGAATGTGGACGGGGTTCGGTTGCACATATGAAAATTATTAGAAGCTGTGTCATATTCTATCAACAAGATAGCTAAATTGGTCAGTCTGCTTTTTGCCAATAATCAATGTTACAAAGTTTTTTGTCATCTTTAATTTCATAGAACTGCGTTCACAAAATGTTGCATCTGTTTGAACCAATTGTGCTGTTGCTGTGTAAACCACATTAACGATAGACATCTCTTTGGTAGTAATTTCCTGATGTCACTGCTTGGACAAAATAACACTGTAGAAATGGTAACAGTGTGAGTTAACAGTCTTATAGTGAAATATTATCGAGTCTGAAATGGTGTGTGCTAGTCTAAAATTATGAACTACTGCTTCTTTATTAAACATTCAGATAAATCAAAGATTTTCTTCTTGATGTGGACTCCTGTATCATTTCAACAGTTCCTGTGTTGGAGTCTGAAAGCTTTTATCTGTCTTCAACCTCTACTAAATAACAGAAAGCACTTTTTGTCAAATACATTTATATTCCTCCTTCAGCTACAGTATGGCAACACTTCATAAGATGTTTGTGTTCATACATGCACTATGATATTACGTACTTTGTGTATGACGTTAATGACAGATCTTGTAGATCTGATGCCTAACAAATCGTGGTGTGTCCTCCATGATGTCTGCACTTTTGCCAAGGTATCCCCTTTATTTGATGGCACATCCCATTCTCTGGGTTGGGACACCAAAAGCACAGAATTACTACTGCCAACCCAGCGGGTACTGCAACATGTAGCAGAACTGCCATAATAGTCCCACCTTGAAGATGCACAACACCTATTTCCACCAGTGTACATGCAAAAACGATTACAAATTTCCAAACAATTTGTGATTCTAAACTAATGCACAAATAAAAATACTTTCACTGTGCTGATCATCATCTGTCGACTAGGTGAACATTGGGTAACACATCACTTCACCAAAGTTGTATGTTACACAACAGTAGACACAAGACAGGAACACAAGGGCTAGGAGAACTCAGATATATTTCCCAAATACTTATGTCTGAAAGAACGGATGCTGTTGACTAACAACAGGTCTATGAAATATTTTTGAAATTAATTTGCTGACTGTGAATTTCTTGACTTCGGCTGTATTAGGTATAGGTCTGTTATCCAGTGTCAGCACATGAAAGAATGACATGACATGTGGAAGTCTTTTCCAGGGAGTGTGTATGGGTAGCCAAAGCGGTTAACGCAACCATTTGCGATAAGTGGGAAATCTGGGTTTGAGTCCCGGTGTGGTGCAGATTTTCATGTGTCATTATTGGGTAGCAGATCAGTATCTAATACAGTTGATGTCCAGGAATTTGGAGTCATCAAATGGATTTTTAAAAATATCTCTTCTCGTTAGTTCTTGAATCATCTTACTAACTTGGCATTTTTTCCTCATCAGTTTAGCACCCCCTGTGTGCCTGTGCTGTTGGCGGGGAGCTATCTTACCACACCAGTGGTACAGCCCAAATGTTAGCTATCATGTTGGACACTGCATGATATGTGTGGAATGGTGTAAAACCAGCACATATTTTCCTGTTGCCAACCATGCAATAGGCGTTAATGTTACCACATCAGCTTACTGTGAGAAATGAGTAGTTCAGTACTCCTTTCCTGGCAACACAAGTGTAAATGAGTGATGTGTGATAATCTGAGATGTGTTATTAGGTCAATCACTTTGGTATCAGCTGTTGCACAGTGCTGCTTCTGTTGGTAGTACCAGTTCTAATATAGAATTTGTCTCATCTGTCACTCCATCTTCTGTACAATTTCCAGCTCATCATCTTGGTACACTTCAGTCATTCCAAATAATAAACACTCAGCAAAAACAGTGTTACATGAGAAGGGATGTAGCCGTTTGGGCCTTGTTGATCTGCTTTCATGTTCTTATAAATCGTACCTTTTCTTGCCGTGTTCAAACCCTCACTATTTACTGACTTACATACTGAGGGATTGCATGATGATTGATTGTGAACATATATAGCTAGCTGGTAGGAGATACAGACGTGATAATAAAGTCACTTGATGGACTGCAAGATAGGTAATTGAACCAAACCTGGACCTGACGTTTGTGTGATGAGTTACTGTTGTTTGGATGCACCATCATGGCTAATACATGGATAAGTCCATATTCTACATTGAAAATCTATAGACTTGTTATTTTATGAATATTGTACTGGGATAGAAGAAACGGTATTGGGATTACAAAGATAAAATAAACCAGTTTCATCAACAGTGCAGACATTTTTTGCATCTCATTCAAGTATTGCAGTCAACGTTGACTGTAACCAGTCTGGACTCATAGTCAATAAAACTTCTCTGATTTCACTGCACAATTTTTTTGAACACATATTACTTTTCTTAAAATATTTCAGCCAGCATGGATTTGAGAAAAGATCATCAGCTCGTGCCAGTAATAAAGGTCCTTATATGGGAGCTTTCTGAGACCTGCTTTGTTTAAGCCAAACAGGCAACATATTGCCCACATCTTTGTGTTCAGTGAGTTATCTTTTTCTCTCTGACTCAAACATATTGCACTCCAAAATCATCATAATATGATCTTGGTTTTGACTGTGTCAACAGTGCTGAGTTAGCAGTGCCCAACTCCTTAGAGATTTCCATTTTCAATATCACTTTGTCATCAGCTGCCTTAAGCAGCTGCACCTTCATTTCAAGGGCTTAGTATCGTCACCAGTGGACCTCATAATGAAAGCAGATGAGCTTGCATGGATAGAACAATGGAATAGTTTAGAAACTACCCATAGAGTACACATATGTGACGTCATATGAGCAGATCCACTGATGGAAGTGTTTATTTGCAAGCAGCAATAAATGAAGCAGTCTCATGCTCCTCCAGAAGTAAACTGCTGTGGGCCTAGCCTTGTGCTTTGTGCCTGGAGTTTTTGTGTAGTCAGTCATTAGTTGCCCATGCCAGCCATGCACTGAGCATATGGCATGAGCTTACCGGTATCTACATGTTTTCTGGTGCTTCACTTCCCATAGTTCACCGAGCGGGGTGGCGCAGTGGTTAGACACTGGACTCGCATTCGGGAGGACGACGGTTCAATCCCGCGTCCGGCCATCCTGATTTAGGTTTTCCGTGATTTCCCTAAATCACTCCAGGCAAATGCCGGGATGGTTCCTCTGAAAGGGCACGGCCGACTTCCTTCCCAATCCTTCCCTAATCCGATGAGACCGATGACCACGCTGTCTGGTCTCCTTCCCCAAACCAACCAACCAACCAACCCATAGTTCAGTTCGCATGACGAGCTTGTCCCACTCGCGGGACTGTGTTCCCTGACTGTTACCAAGTCACCATTGGTCTGTGAAGTAACCACACTGACCATGTTGAGTAGTGGCATTGTTATGCCTTCTGCAGAAACTAAAAAGGAAATTAGCAATTTGTCCCAATTTCTCTGCTATTGCATGAGAAAAATTTACATACCTAAAAAAAAAAAAAAAACATTAACCAGCTTTGATGCAAATTTCACTGATTTCAACACAAAAGTCACCAGATTTGACACCCTCCATCACTGAATTCGAAAACTGACTGAAATGCTTCAACAGTGGCACTATCTAAGGACAAGGAGTAAAGTAGCAACAGAAGAATGTGTCTTTAACTTTCTTTGGTCTTGCAAAAAAAAGTGAGACAGTGAATCTGAGAGACATACCGAAAGCAGAAATAAGGTATGTTTTTTTCATCCAAGAAAATTTTTTTTGCATTATTTAGTTTTAGTTCAGATTAAAAGAAAATTTATATGATGTTACAAAGTATCATCTCATGTTAAATGAATTTTCACATTCAATGTTTTTCCCAATATTAACTTCACGAATACTTCCAGCAGAGTTAAGAGATGTAGATACTTAACAGTCAGAAATTATTAAACAGAATTTGTGGCCAGCAATTAACTTCAAGAGGCAATATTTTTAATCCTACAGATGAAGGGTAAAAATTTCTCCTCTTTTAGGTGAGTAATGAACAGTAATCCTGTCTCATTACTTTGTGCTGTTCCCAAGATAATTTTTCTTTTTATGCAGTTAACGAACTGATATTCTGTAAGACAATGAGGTACATAGCCTTGGCCCTCCACAATCACTCGACTGCCACTCACTCCTTACAGATATTAGTCAGAGCTGATTCCAAGGCAGGCACTGGTCAGATCATCAGGATGGTTGAGGACCAGTGTATTGAGGATACTCTGTGCAAATCCGCTACTGCAGAACATTGACGTGGCGTCAGTCATCCTTTGGAATACAACAGTAGAGAGATTCTTGTGTGCACTTCCAGCCCGCATGCTCACGTCTGTTTTCCACATTTGCCTTATTATGACTCTTAGTCAGCATAGCCCCACGTACTGGGATTTTAAATTCCCTTGTACAGCAATCTCTCTTTGCATTTGTACTTTGAAAATGATGGAATGTGCGCCTGTCAAAATATCAGTGGTTGTCGAAGACATCACCCAGCTACATTCCCGTCAGTTGTGAAATGTTCCCCAAACCATTGTGGAACAATGTGGGAGTGATGGGGTGTTGCATGTTTTGCTGATTCTCACTTGCAGAATAGTGCAGAGGAGGGCCATTAATAACAATACTGTGCAGAGCAGCGAGATTTGCCTGTTACTCCAGGAAGCGGGGGCTTTGAGAGTGTGTTGCTCACACTAGGAGATAAGCAGTGCAGCCCCATACAGTGTATGATTGAATGCAGCATGTGGTGCACAGTTGGCCCAAGCTCAATCTGTCAAAAATAATGTTGTTATAAAGGAAAGGCAGCAGTTGCAGTTTAATTTGTAATGAAAAAGTAAATCTTCTTATAACCAATTTTAGGTACCAAAACATAAAGAAAATTGTCAGAAATACCGGCCAAGCATGGCCAGCATTTAGTGAAGCTGATAATTTTGAATTTAATTACAACTAGATTATAAAATAAAGAAATAATTGCAAATAAAAAAGTGACTCAAAATAAAAGCAATGGTAAACAAAATGGTAAAGCTGACCAATGAACACTATATTCATGAAACTGCTACCAGACATTGGAAAACCAAAATGCAATGAAAACCAATGAAATCAGTGCAAAATTGTTTTCTATTATTTCGTTGCTTGTATGCTTTTCTTTGTTTTAGAATGTCAGTGTTGGGTATCAGTTGCTGGTACATTTTCTCCATTGCTATTTAAACGCAGTCTTTAGTGAATTCACCTTCAGAAAATTGTTTGAAATTGACAGACACCGTGTGAGGAACAGTGTAGCTGATTCTCAGAGCATGGTCTCTTCGTGGACAATTTGCGTCCTGCATTAAAGGGGCGTTTTTCTTTTGTTTTTTTGTTTTTTGTTTTTAATCAAAATATGGTATATAAGTTGCAAACTGTGACAAAATTAAAATCAAAATTACTGTTGTTCTGGATAGTATGACTGGAAGCATATAGAACATGTGGTTGGATGTCAATGTAACTTTGTGCTCATGCACACTGTCAGCAGGTATGAAACTAATTAGAGTTGCAATTCTCTGTGACAAGTAGAACAGCCACTAGAGTGCATTGGTGTTTAGTGTTCTTATCAGGCTGGTATGGTGTACAAAGAGGCATGAACAATGTCGGATTTTGATGATCACTTTGACGAACATGGAGGTACTGTGCACTCAAGTGAGACAGTTTTATTTGCAGCTGACAAAGTTTGAAAAGGTCCTTATTGTGGGTCTCCATTTGGCCAGCTGGTTGAATCGTGAAATATTCAAATTTGTGGAGTATTCAAATGTGGCAGTGACTCAGCATTGGACTTAATAATGAGAAAAGGCATACTCCTTATCAAGGTTCTGGTTGACTATGTCTGACCATCAAAAGAGAGGAATACAGTGTTATGGACCAAGCACATTGTTAACCTATTACATCTGTCCAGGGGTGGTTTGAGAACATTTTTTGACACTTATCATTTTCATCCCCCCCCCTCCCCCCCCTCCTCCTCTCTCCTGTGCGACACACTTTCCCTCATACACTTTCACCTGTGTCTGTTTTCACTACTGATATGCAGTGTTCACCAATTTTGCACTTTTGTGCCCCTGTTAAAACTCTTCCTAAGCGGATGCTAGTAATTGTGATGTGTCATGTATAGAAATCTTACAGTTGTGTTGCCCCAGGTACCCTTCACAGCTTGGTGTCCAAAACGGTGGCTTGTGTCGCTTGGGCCTTAAACTGGCCCTGCATCTTCCCTTCCATCCAAGAACAGGCAGTGGACTCCCTGCAACATTGTGTGTCATCCTGCATTGTTGGTTGGAAACTAGCAGCAACAGCAGGACTAGGGAGTTACTGTTCCAGCCCTAGGCTGCCATTAACACAACAACACAAATAGCTACATTCAGAATGGTACCATGACCGGGAAGCATAAACTGCTGATGGTTGGTGTCACACTATGTTCAGCAATGTATCACAGTTCTGTGTGGCCCCAGGTGACCATTGTTGGCACGTACTCCAACATGGGTAGAGGAGCCATTCTTCCAATGTTTCGGAGAGCATGGCAGTGTTATTACTGGTGTGATGGTTTGGTGAGCCATTGGCTATGACTTCAGGTCATGAGTGGGAACTCTGATGTAATAATGGTACAACACATTCATCCTGTGTCCTCATTTGTTACCTCTGAAGTGATATTATTGTGGTGCCATTTTCCAACAGGACAGTGCTTGTCCACACATGGAATATTTCTCTATGGACCATTGTGTGATACTGAGGTGCTCCCTTGGCCAGCGAGAGCCATAGAGCTGTTGTCGATAGAATGTGGGTTGGACCAGCTTGACATCAGTGTCAGCACCTAGGATGTCAAGGACTAGTTTCAATAATTGTGGGCAAACTTGCCTGAGGAGAGGATACAGCAGCTTTATGGCACCCTTCCCAACCGATGCAGTGCATACATCCAGGTCAGTTTGGGTGCAGTGTCATACTGATACTTGGGTTCATACTGCCAAGTTCTTTGTGAATTTGTCTCAATATTGTAATCCCAAAGTAACATCACATACCTGTTCAACCTGTGAAGTTATTAGGTCTACAACTTTGCTTCTGCCGTTTTGCAATAAATGGCAGTAGCAGCAAGTGGGGTTTGGGCGGTTGGTCATAGGTGTAATACAATAAGCTTAGGCGTCTGTAAACATAATGCCATAAAAATATTAGTCGATTTGTGATTACATCATAAGGTTATTTTCGATGAAGTACGTCAACTTACGTACCCTTTTCTCGCCATTTGCGGTAAGTTTTAATTTTCTGCTTTAACATGAAGAAATCTGTGGCTTTGGCTCTTAAAATGATGGCTAAGACCAATGGTGAGGGAATTAGTGGAAGAACATGCAGAGAATGTTTTCAACGCCTTAAGAACGGTGATTTTGATGTCAAAGACCGGCATGGCAGTGGAAGACAGAACGTTTTCATAGGTACTGAAACAGATGAAGACAGTTGCAGGACATCATTACCAAAAGCAATTGATTTGTTCGAGCCCAGCACCGAAACACAAGCGGCCAGAATACAGTGCTAGACACGTAAAGGTAATTTTGCAGCAGGTCAGTGCTTGACCCCATGTCGCAAAACCCGTCAAAATATACAAGGAAATGTTGAAATGAGAAGTCCTGTCCCTCTCGCCGTATTCTCCATACGTTGCTTCCTCTGACCACCACCTTTTTCGATCAGTGGCATACAGTCAGGCTGACCAGCAATTCCGATCATATGAACAAGTGCAAAATTGAATCAATTCATGGATCCCCTCAAAAGATGCCCAGTTCTTCCGCCACGGGATTTGTATGCTATCCGAAAAATGGGAGAATGTAGTGGCCAGTGATGAGCAATACTATGAATCCTTTTTTTTTTTTTCACAGTAAAGCACTGAACTTCAAGAAAAAATGGCAGAAGCAAAGTTGTAGACCAAGTACATTTTGTTTTCTCTGCCCATTCTGGTTGCTTCACTTTTTTGTCAGGCAGGGTACATTGTTATCCTTTAAGCTATGCCAAAGCAATACACTAAGCACTGTTTAAGCAAATAATAAAAACAATTATATCAAACATTTTATAAACAAGGAGCTGACCAGCTGTAGTACAGGAGCATGAAAGCAATTACCACTTGTCAGCCTAGAACACAAGCATTTTTTCCTTGCCCTGGGTTACTTATCCACCATGAGACACAGATGCTTTGATGAGCCAAAACATTATGACCATCAGCAAAATAGCATGTTTTTTCACCT
Organism: Schistocerca cancellata; assembly: GCF_023864275.1. Classification (NCBI taxonomy): domain Eukaryota; kingdom Metazoa; phylum Arthropoda; class Insecta; order Orthoptera; family Acrididae; genus Schistocerca; species Schistocerca cancellata. The sequence goes on from NC_064627.1 coordinate 268,447,667, forward strand.
TTGGGAATCATTTTAAACTGCAGTTCTGCATGGCATGGGTTCAAAAAGTGCTTAGTAGGTTTCCATTGATATGAGGCACCAGATGTTTCACACACAGGTTGCACAATTCTTGCAAATTAGGAGACGGTGGTTTTTGAGTTCAGAGTTGTCTCCTGTTACCACCCCGGTTGTGTTCTATCATGTTCAGATCTGGTGAATTTCATGGCGGAGACATCAACATGAGTTCATTATCTTACTCCTCAAACCAGTTTCCACCTTCACATGTCACAAGATGGAAACTGGTTTGAGGAGCAAGATAATGAACTCATGTTGATGTCTCTGGCATGAAATTCACCAGAATTTTAGGTTTTGTAGTTTGTAGTCAGTGCAAAACCATTTGCATTTTAGGATGTGTTTAGTATTCTAGAGAATGTTTTCTCTTTCTTGTAATCTGGCTGCAGCCTAAGATGTTCTTGAACACAAAACAATACAAAATCTGTTTGCTCCTAATCTACAGTCATTATTCCATGAAAACCTTGAATTAATTTAACACACCTTTGAACAGAGCCATTAACAGCTTTTAGCTCCTTAACTATCCTTTAGCATCTAAATGAGAAGTCATGGTCATCCATGTCAAAGAGCACTCTTGAATAAAGGTAGTGTCCATAGACTTCAGGCAACAGAACAGGTCATTGCTCTTGCCTGACACAAAGTTGGCTAATGTTTTCTTTGAAATGAAGATGAGATTGAATTAAGAGATGTAAATCAATGAATAAAATATAATGGTCCATCCTGATATCTTTTAAATTTGTCTATTCTCTCTGTCCAGATTTGCTAGCATTTTGACCCTGGCTTGTATGTCTACTTCATCATCACAGAATGGTAACAGAAACATACAAAAAAAAAAAAAAAAAAATGCTACAAATGATGACTGAATTTCCTTACGGGTGCTTTTAAAATAATGGAATCCATCTTCTCATTTATTTCAGATCTTTTAAGAAGCAGTAACTTTTACATCTTCACTGCATTAAAGCCACAGCTTGACATAAACACTTACAATGAAGAGAGAGACATTTTTTGATGCATTTTTATTTTCAAGGGATGCTTCATGTTGTGATCTGATAAGAAACATTTTTAAGCAGTAAGCTGCTATTGCTTTCCATATTGCTTGATGCATTGCTCCAGGAGAGAATAATTTCATCTCAGGGATGCGTGCTGGCCCCGGATTGAACCTACCCAGCAGATTAACAAGGAGGGCTAGTGTGTCAGCCAGTCTGGATATGATTTTTAGGCAGTCTGCTACATCTGACTTACATTGCTTGGAGTCAGTGCAGTTAGGTGGATCAATGTGGAGATGTGACAGAATGGCAGAAAGTTACTAACATGTTGGGATGACACATCCAAGAGGTAGTAGTTGGGACGAGCAGACAACTACACTGTGAATGAAATTACTCGATTTGTTTGTCTATCGATGTGGACTGTTCATTGAGTTTATAAGGAATGGTGTACTTATATTCAACCCAGTAACACATCATAAGAATAGAGTTTGCATGACAGGGATCAGAGATGGATGTCGTGCCTTGGCAGTGACAACTATTTCCAAACCCGACAAGAACTGCTGCTGTTAATGAATTCAGGTCATCTTGGTGAGTTTTAAAGCATACAGTGTGAAGAGAACTGCATGGGCTGTACAGTTGGTGTCAGGTATTTCCCAAAAGGCTACTGCTCACAGTGGCATGTAGAAGTTCACTCCTCCTAACAAAGTAGTGGTGCTGTGTAGCTGTCATATATTTGGTGAAAACCATATTTATGTAGCTACACCACCATCAGCTGCTGTCAAAAACTTTATTAAGCTGCAGCTTAATAAAGTTCATGGTAAATGTATAAATATATCTTCATTTGCTGAATTGACCAAACGACACAGCAACTGAACAGTAGTGGACAGGAAGTGTGTAGTGTGGTCTGCAGAGTAGTGATTTTCTCACTTTTCAAATCGTGCAAGGTATCCAGTGTGCCAGTGGGCATCAAGCCATTTAAATCATAGTATGTGGAGGCTTTAATTCAGGGCAGACATCATTCTGTGATTTTCAGGGGACTTTTCCTTACCATGAATTGAGGAAACTTGATCTGGTTACTGTCGACAAGAACCAGGATATTTATTTCAGCCTTCTTGGTGCCCAAGTAGCGCTCTTTCTGTAGCATCTCCATGATGAGTGTGCTGTGGACACTTCTGCCTTCCAAGATGACAACAGCTGTATTCACGTATGCACATATACAGTCCCAGTTTGATGGATACAGAAACGCTATCGCCTCTTGACTAGTCCCCTAAATCACCCAAATTGAATCCCACAGAAAACATCTGGAATAGCAGGTGAAATGTAACAATCAACATCTGCATAATTTAGTAGTTTTACGAGATTTAATCAGTGAGCAGCTGCAGCTGTATATGACATACCTGAACAAACTTGTGGACTCTTTCTTGCTGAGTGGAGATCATTATGAAGGCTTCAGGTAGTGTTATGTTCCATTAGTGTGATGTCTCCTGGGTTCATCTGTTTTTATTTCTGGTTTGTTTAACTTTTTTGAACATTCACATATATACTTTTTTTTTTTTTTTTTTTTTTTTTTTTTAACTGATAATATGGGTGACAGCAGTGAAGAACGAGGCTAATGATTTTACCAATACGTCAAAGTGATGGAAAGACAGTGTCGAGGCCTCTGCAGTGCCAATTTCATGGCAGGCTATTGTTTGTCACTTCACTGAGGTCTACAAGAGGCAGTTCACTGGAGAAATAATTGTAGTGAATCCTTTAAGAAGAAGGTGTTTCCATGAAATTTCCTGGCATATTAAAATTGTGTGCCACAACAGCATTCCAACTTGGAATTGTCCCTTTCACAGGCACTACTCACGACCCATCCTCACAGCTTTACTTCCATCAGTACGTCATCTCCTGCCGTCCAAACTTGACATAAGTTCTCCTGCAATGACTTGCTGTACTAGCAGTCTCGGAAGAAAGGATATAGCAGAGAAATGGCTTAGATACAGCCTGAGGCATCATTTTCAGAATCAAAATTTCCTCTGCAGTGGAATGGTTGCTACTGTGAAACTTTCTGATTGATTTAAACTATACGCTATAATGGGAATCGAAGCTGGAATTGGCAAGAGCGTTGCCTGTGAAATGTGGATTCCAGTGCGGCACAGAATTTTGATCTGCCAGCAAGTTTCATAACAGCATACACTCGACTGCAGAATGAAAGGTTCATTCAGGTGTTTTTATGTTAATACCTAAATAAAACATTCATTCATACTGAATAATTAAATTACTTGTAACATGTCATTTCTGGGGTGCGCCTGTATGCTCTTCAGGAACTATTGTGTCCACCAGAGCCAGTATCCAAGGGAAAGTGGAGTTCTCCAACCTTGTGGTGACGTTTCAGTCTTCCCCTAATCCTCCTAAATGGGTTGAGTTCAGTATATACATGGCAGGCTTAAATGTATGTGATTTCCCACAATGGCCGGTATTTTCCAACAGATTTGCAGGAAACGTTCTGAATGCCCTCCCAGGGAGTAGCACTTTGCAGCAGCTCTGTTAGTGGGTGCTTGAAATGGCCAATGCAAATACCTTCATTCTGCTTCTGGTTCCGATGGAGTGAAAGGCCTAAACATTGAATATTTTCGTGGAGCGAAATAGGGAGTGAACCGGCACCCGTCGCGATGTAAGACAGGAGTTCTAGTCCCTGTCGATCTGAGCTGTGGTTTTAAAACTGCTGCGTGTACGAATTCACGAGTGGGAGATCCTCAGTCCTCAATAAAGTTGTTATTATGCAGCGGGAAACTGAAAAGAGTAGCAAGTGTGTTTGCTGTGCTTTGGTGAGAATCTCTCAGCTGCTTTCCAGTTTTTGTTAGAAAAGGTGCAACTAAATGAGAAAGCAGCGGTTAGGTGTACACAGTTCTTAGGTCTGCTATCAGAATGTAGAGACAGCAGCTCGCTGGAGATAGTGTTTGATAACAATGAGGCAGAATTGGTGAGGTCTCGTAGAAGATTATAAATCCTGTTTGTTACAGTGGAAACTTGTGTTTTTTTTGTGTATCCTTTTAACTTTAGACTGGAGGATATGCTAGAAAGGTTTTGTAGAAGACATAGTGACTATTTGCGGGTTCGTTTTCGAATGGAGCGGTCGGATCTGAGAGTCTTTTGAAATCATTTGGGTTGTACAGGGAATTGGCTAGTGGTATATTAGTAGTGACTATTTTAACCCTGTCTCGAGGGTCAAAGCGAGGCTGGCTATTGTTATTTACACAGGTAGTGTATGTGTAGCAGTGCATAGAAATCCGGGTTTGCCATCAAAAGTTTCCGAGGAACTCTGTAGAGCAATGCGTCGGGTAATTTGTCTGGAGCGCCGCTCGTTGTTACGAGTGCTTCGACTCTGGCCGCATCAGAGACAGACTTCGCCACGCGATGGAAGCTTCGAGACGTCAGACGAGAACAAACGTTTCATACTTTTCATTCCAATTACATTTGATTTGCTAGTTTTCTAGTTTATAACAAAATAACAGTGCGACAAAACTGTACGCGATAGAAAAAAAACACTGTCTAACATGAACTGAGTGCCTAAAAACAACGAATTTAGGTATTACCCAACAGAAAGTAATCTTTTTTTTCCGTTGGCTTATGTCACTTTGTGTGTCCTTGCCCAAACCAGCTAGTGTCCCGAAATTAATGACTTTACCAAGGACTGGAGACCGAAGGTGAAACTTAATTTGATTTTCGCGTGGCTGTAGTAATTTGTGGCCCTGATTTCCTGAAAACGGACCACGACCACTTGCTTATGGCAGCCTTTTTCGCTAATGACATATCGTCGAAGCGCTGAACCCCACCCAACCGTCAACCTTTGTTATCATCTTTCGTTGCGTTTGATGTTCGTTGTTATAAACAGGATGTAAACGCCCCAGGACAATCGGGAAATCCGAGAAAAACCCGGAAATTTTTTAAAATTCCGGAAATTTTTCATTGTTGCAATTTCCAGTTAAATTTTTGTAATTTTGACTGGTAAGAACTTATACTGTAGCAAACAATTTTACTTTTGTCTGCTTCTACAGAATAATACTGCAGCAGTAAGATTAAACGGTAGGGTAACACCAAAATAAAACTTTAGTTGCAAAGAAAATGCGTCGTTTACAACAGCAAACGATAGTGGACACACAAACGCCTGCCAGCAACAGAATGTGTCGGAGGCTTTTGGACGAAGACATGCAATACCTCGTACAACAAACTGCTTTCGATGAACGTGACGTCACAAGTGTTTACATTTCTGACAGGTCGCGGGAAAATATTGTGAATGGTGGTTTGAGAAGCATTACTTTCAAAGTAAATTTCCTTTCACGCATGATAAATTATGTTAACGTGTGAGAATGTGCGATGAATTTTTGAAAATCGTGGAGCGTATGACTCTTATTCAAAACTTAAGACTTTCAGGACCAGCCAATTACAAAAATTTTGGGCCCCGAAGACCAGCCATTTATGCCGTTATTTAAAAATTTTACTAGCACATTCGTGTTTGATATATCTTGGAGGGTAACACCTCCTAAAAAAGACCAATACTATACTCGAAAGCTTAGCTTTTCTTGTAATTGTAGTGTATTTATATTAATTTAAACCTTTAACTTCCTTCCTATGTGCGCGTTCGCGCTACTGACCAGTGATGTGGCTATGGCTGAGTGCATGACGTGTCCTGTGCTCTGTACATATGCTGTCATTGGCTGACAAGATCCAGTGGCGAGAGCTCTGATTGGCAGACAAAAGCGCACCACAGTCTCGATTTCAGTGTTCCCGAAGCGATCGTGCTGTATTTGGTGGAATTCGTATTTATATTTTCGTAATACGAAAATATGCTGTGTGCGTGTTGCCGCGCATTAAAGATCTTTTGAAAACAAGATGTTTTTCGCTGGGTTCCGCCTCCTAAACTGCCGGGAATTTTTATGGTCGTGTATAAAACCCTTACCATTCAAGGGACTGATAGGTTGTACAGCTCCGAGGAATTGTCGCTTAAAACGAAAAAAAAGCTCTTTCACGCGGGGGTATACTGTATTTTTATCCGGGAAAAGTGAATTTTCGCCTGAGAAAAAGTATTTTTAGCCGGACGAAATCCGGGAATTTTTTTCTTGAACGTGTATACACATTGTATAAAGCATATTTACCTGACACTTTCTCTGATAAGTGATGACCTTTGATACACAACTACATCCAGGGAGTTTCAGATAAGGTGTTTTTCTATCTAACTTACAAAATAAGTAAAAGGAATATTTATTTAGATAGATAAACGTAAGAAACGTGACGCTTTCTATATGGTTATGAAAATAGTTAGTCTTTCTCCAGACATTTACAGAAAGCTTTTTTTAAATAGAACATTGCCGGCCGGAGTGGCCGTGCGGTTCTAGGCGCTACAGTCTGGAGCCGAGCGACCGTTACGGTCGCAGGTTCGAATCCTGCCTCGGGCATGGATGTGTGTGATGTCCTTCGGTTAGTTAGGTTTAATTAGTTCTAAGTTCTAGGCGACTGATGACGTCAGAAGTTAAGTCGCATAGTGCTCAGAGCCATTTGAACCATAAATAGAACATTATTTTCTCTTTTATGGGGCTGGTGTATGTAAAGCAGCTATGTGCAAATCAATTTAAATAAAATATCTTTCATTTTTAGTTTGGGTGCAAGACACGTTCAGTCGCAAAAGCGTATGCAACATGTTGTGCATAACTGAGTGTCTTCAGACCGATGTTTTAGCGGAGGAATGTTCATAAAACTAAGGTGTTCAAACGAGTGCCCCTTTTCCTTAATGCACAGCTCAAAGTCATCCTAAACGACCTACAGAAGCGATCTGAAATTTCGGGTGTCACTTATCGACAAACTTTCTCGCCGTACTGTCTGAAGTCACTTGGGACTATGCCCGCAAGATCGCTCCGAACTTTTCCAGTTCATTATCTAAAATACATAGATAATTGATTTTAATTGGTTTGTACACATTTTAAATACATCAGGTACATAATAGAAAATATGTTATATTTAAAAGTTATAACTCGTTGCTGTGACTAGCTGGAGAATGATGGATTAAATTATGTTCACAACTTAGCAGATAGAGTAATGTTGCTTGCGTTTACCTATCTGAAGAAGTATTCGTTTCACTTATTATTTTGTCAGTTACAGAGAAATTCACTTTATCTGAAACACCTTATATAAAGCGTGAAGAAAAAAATAAAGACCTTGCAGTAATAACGAGTCAGTTTAAGCGACGTCATTGTAAAATAGCCACGTATCGCTGTTTTAGTGCCAATTACTATTCTGTCAGCATTTACGTAAGACTTTCCAATGACGAAAATTTCCTGTGGACAATAGTATCGTCAGTGAACTATCTGATAATGCTGCTGAGAGCCTTTCCATCAATGAAAAAGGCCAAACATAAATAGTCTACAAATACTGTTTGTTATTATCATTAATACATTGGTGTCCAAAATTAAAGCACCAAACGGAAATTTTGCAAGTTTGCGTTTGTTTTGCTACAAAACAGTGTAAACAGATGATAATAAAGTAGAAACCATGTAAAGAACACAGAACTAAAACAACTGCAACATGCATAAAGGTAGACGAAAATGTTCTTCGTTTTTTCCAACTTAACGGATTTGCACACACATTGCGACAACTGGTTAATGTGCTCAGTATTGGGTGTGATCACCTCGTGGCAGAAATACGGGCCTGACAACATGACTCTGAGTGATGTCATCAGCCTCATGTTGAGGCAATAACGCCCATTCTTCCTGCAGAGATGCTCGCAAGTCTTGAAGAGTGGTTAGTGGATGCTGACGTGTTGCAACCAGTCTCCCTAGCGCATTCCAGACATGCTCTATGGTATTCAAATCGGACGAGGGAGCAAGCCACTCTATGCATGCAGTATCTTCCGTTTCCAGGAAACGGTACAGCATTATCGTCCATCAGTACGAAGTCTGGGCCCACGCCACCTCGCAAAAAAACCGCTCATGAGGTCCCAAGATCTCGTCGCGATACCTGACAGCAGTTAAACCTTGCCGATTCACCCGTACAATTTCATGAAGAGTGTTCGAGTGGTCAACATAATCTCTGCCCACACCATTAAGGATCTTCCTAGAGCAGTCTCTTTCCACAGTGTTTGGATTCTGAAATCGTGTTTGTCGTTTCCTACAGATGTGAATGCATAGAGAACCACTCTCCAGACCAAATCGGGACTCACCTGCGAAAAGAAGATTGGCGCACTATTCGACCGTCCAGCTGGCTGTTGACGACTCGACTCTAGACGTTCTCTTCCGTAAAGATGCGTCAGGGATACGCACACAGAACGTGGTCGGCCTTACCCTGATCTTCGGGATACTGTTTCGGTCTTTATAAATAGTCGCCACATCCGAGAAACATAAGAACTACTCACATTAAACCTTCGGGCACACATCAGTTTTCGACTGTCCAGCTTGCATTCTTCTTGCGACTCTCCACCGCAGAGAGTGTGGTAGGTGTCTTCTTCGTGCCATACTGCACAATCTGTGACTGTGTACACAGCGTCTGTAGATGTGGGACTACTCGGCAAACACTATCACTTTTGATCGGTGCCCTGTCATCACCGCTGGCATGGTTTTTGCCATTGACCGGCATGCCATTTCCGGTGCAGAACACGATTGCTCTGTTGACATTTTGTACGATTATACCGTGAATTAGACGCAGGAAGAGGAAATAATGATTTGTTGCTTTAATTTTGGACACCAGTGTATACGGGGCTCTGAAGTGAATACGAGACAGATGAAAAAAAGTAAGTAAACTGCTTATTGATGAAATTTTCTCTCTGAAGCGAAGTGTGCGCCGATAAGAAACTTCCTGGCAGATTGAAACTGTGTGCTCGACCGAAACTCGAAATCGGTACCTTCGCCTTTCGTGCACAAGTGCTCTACAGACTGAGCTACCCAAGCACTACTCACGACCCCTCCTCACTGCTGTACTTCCGCCAGTAACTCGTCAGGAGTTCTCCTGCGAACCTTCCAAGACTAGAATTGCTGGAAGAAAGTATATTGCGGAGACGTGGCTTAGCCACAGTCTGATGTTTCCAGAATGAAATTTTCTTTCTTTTAGGAATGCTAGCCTTCCAAGGTTCGCAGGAGAACTTCTGTGAAGTTTGGATGATAGGAGACGAGGTACTAGTGGAAGTAAAACTGTGAGGAGGGGTCGTGAGTCGTGCTCGGGTAGCTGAGTCGGTAGAGCACGTGCTCGCGAAAGGCAAAGGTCGTGAGTTCGAGCCTCGGTCCGCCACACAGTTTTAATCTGCCAGAAAGTATCAAACTGAATGTCATTTCAAAAGTAATCGCCTTAAGCATTAGTTCGTTAATTCAACTGTGGGTTCACCTACATGTTTCTAAAGTTGTTTCGAGTACGCTACAGAAGTTCTCGTCGGGAGGCTCTCACACGTCTTCAATACAGCCCCGGTCTCTCCCCATGAGTTTTCCATATTTTGGGAAGATCTTGGAAAATAGAAATCCACTTCAGCTGCATGAAAGTCCTTTTTATTGGACTAGAGACCGGTTTCGTGCCATCACAGCCACATCTTCAGGTGATCCTATATATTAGGTCCTAAGCTGAGCAACGCTGGAGTCGTGTGGAAGACACAAGATTCGCCGTCTATGTAAAGTTAAGAAAAAGAAAAGCAAACGAGGCGGTATGTCAAAAATAAAAAATGCACTTAAGGATCTGGTGGCTGATTAATTGGTAAAACAGAAAGATGAGCGGACGGTATTACCGTCAAATGGTTCAAATGGCTCTGAGCACTATGGGATGTAACATCTGTGGTCATCAGTCCCCTAGAACTTAGAGCTACTTAAACCTAACTAACCTAAGGACATCACACACATCCATGCCCGAGGCAGGATTCGAACCTGCGACCGTAGCAGCCGCGCGGCTCCGGACTGAGCGCCTAGAACCGCTAGACCACCGCGGCCGGCGGTATTACCGTCAATTAGTTCAGAAGATAAATAGCAGATTCGCAGCTGTAGTATCCCTGACGATATTGCAATTTGCCTGTTGAAAGACAATGGTGGTCGTCGATTTGCTTCGGGCGAAGAGGTGAACGCCTTTGTACAATCGTGATTTGCAGGTAAGTGCAAACGTTTTTCCCTCAAAACACTGACCATCTGTCTCACAGTGGCATAAATCTGTTAACAGCTAAGCGATTACTTTTGAAATAATAAAAAGTTTAATTACTTCTTTTCCACCTGTCACAAATTCATGTGACTGCTCGTTATAAATGTGAAACTCTTCTACCAAGCAGCGACGGAAAGATGCATTATAAACTGACTTCAATATTCTTTGGGCTTTACAGGAATAAACACAATAAAAATAAAAGTAAACCAGTGACAGATGAACGAAGAACATTAAAGGAAATAATTAATAACAATGAAAATTAAATTTCTGTAGTTGTGCCCAAATTACGTTTGTACCATACAATTTGTCTCAGCTAGTGTTTATATTATTGTACGAGTTTGAGTCAAATGAAAACCTTAAATATTTTTTAAATATTATTTATTGTGCAGAAGTGGTACAAATCTGTATCACTTTTCAACATAATCTCCCCCACACTCAATGCAAGTCCTCCAGCGCTTACAAAGTGCATAAATTCCTTTAGAGAAAAATTCTTTTGGTAGTCCGCACAACCACTCATGCACCGCGTGGCGTGCCTCTTCATCAGAATGGATCTTCTTTCCTCCCATTGCGTTTTTGAGTGGTCCAAACATTTGGAAATCACTTGGGGCAAGGTCTGGTGAGTATGGTGGATGAGGGAGACACTTAAAATGCATTTCTGTGATTGTTGCAACTGTTGTACGGGCAGTGTGCGGCCTTGCATTGTCATGTTGCAAAAGGACACCTGCTGACAGCAATCCACGTCGCTTTGATTTGATTGCAGGCTGCAGATGATTTTTTAGGAGATCTGTGTATGATGCACTGGTGACAGTGGTCCCTCTAGGCATGTACTGCTCCAAAATGACGCCTGTTCGAAACTTCTTTGGTTTTGGTGATGAGGAATGGTGGTACCATTCCTTGCTCGCTCTCTTCGTTACCGGTTGGTGGAAGTGAACCCAGGTTTCGTCCTCAGTAACGATTCTTGTAAGGAAGCCATCACCTTCTCGTTCAAAGCGCTGAAGAAGTTCTTCACAAGCATCAACACGCCGTTCTCTCATTTCAGGAGTCAGCTGCCATGGCACCCATCTTGCAGACACTTTGTGAAACTGGAGCACATCATGCACGATGTTGTGTGCTGACCCATGACTAATCTGTAAACATGCTGCAATGTCATTCAGTGTCACTATGGCTTCAACTTCTGCAATGTTCTGTGGAATCACAACTCGTTGTGCCTGACCTGGACGAGGAGCATCTTCCACTACACCGTTTGCGAGCGTCCTACTCCATTCGTAGACTTGCTGCTGTGACAAACACGCATCACCGTACTGAACCTTCATTCGTCGATGAATTTCAATAGGTTTCACACCTTCACTAAGCAAAAACCGAATAACAGAACGCTGTTCTTCCCTAGTGCTAGTCGCCAGTGGGGCGGCCATCTTCATACTGATACTGCGACGGTGTGTGTGTGTGCATCTGCACTATGCTGCCACCTACAGGCCATTCTGCACACAGTTTGTAGCACGCTTACCAACTTACGGGATAACGACGTGAAATTTCGATTTCTTATTACAAATTTAAGGTTTTCATTTGACTCAGCCTCGTAGTAAGAACAAGTTAGGATGCTTGCTCAACACTATTTTACTTTTCTTTTACGCGTTCCAGTCTCATTAAAGTGACTACCAGCTGTGCTCGGCGTCAACATGCAGTAACTACTTAGAGACTGCAGGTGGTAAGACTATCATGAAGGGTATGTAAAGCGTGTCGGGTGGACGCGGAAAACAGTGCAGTCGTTGTCGTAATGCTGAAATGGAAATACTTACTTGATGTCCAAAACGGCATGATTACTGGCTTTCGGGTCAAGGGTGGAGGCATTTGGGAAATGGCTAAGTTTGAAAACTGTCCACGTGATTCCGTGCATGGCAAAAGGGCACCAAACAAAACTGCAGCCAAGGCAACTGTGGTACACCAAAGGTCATAGGTGACAGAGGTGGATGACAGCTGCGGAAATGTGTATGGGCGAATAGACTTGCAGCTGTTCAACAAGTGCATGCCCAGATGAACCAAGGGGCTACCAATAGTGTCTCCTCAACGACCATTCAGCGAACGTTGTTGTGTATGGGTCTCCGCAGTAGGCACTTGGTTCACGCACTCGTGCGAACTACTGTTCATGAGCGACAAAGGCTGGAATTTGCACGCCAGTGCTGCAACTTGACGTCCACTGAGCGGCGACAGGTGACCTTTTCAGATGATCACGTTTTATGCTCCATCGGGCAGATGGCCGTTGGTGGGTACGGCGTGAAATGTCGAAGGTAAACACCCTACAACAATCGTTGGAAAGGTCCATGCCAGAGGAGGGTGTGTTATGATTTGGAGAATGCCTTAGTGGCATACCATGGCTCATCTCATCATTCTTGAAGGCACAATGGATCGATAGAAGTATGCATCTACCCTTGGGGACACGTCCACCCCTTCTTCTCAATGGATAGACATCTACAGGCGTTAAAGTAACCTCTGGCTTGCCACAGGGGAGTGATATGGGACCATTGCTTTTCACAATATATATATATATATATATATAAATGACCTAGTAGATAGTGTCGGAAGTTCCATGCGGCTTTTCGCGGATGATGCTGTAGTATACAGAGAAGTTGCAGCATTAGAAAATTGCAGCGAAATGCAGGAAGATCTGCAGCGGATAGTCAATTGGTGCTGGGATTGGCAACTGACCCTTAACATAGACAAATGTAATGTATTGCGAATATATAGAAAGAAGGATCCTTTATTGTATGATTATATGATAGCGGAACAAACACTGATAGCAGTTACTTGTGTAAAATATCTGGGAGTATGCGTGCGGGACGATTTGAAGTGGAATGATCATATAAAATTAATTGTTGGTAAGGCGGGTGCCAGGTTGAGATTCATTGGGAGAGTCCTTAGGAAATGTAGTCCATCAACAAAGGAGATGGCTTACAAAACACTCGTTCGACCTATACTTGAGTATTGCTCATCAGTGTGGGATCCTTACCAGGTCGGGTTGAAAGATGAGACAGAGAAGATCCAAAGAAGAGCGGCGCGTTTCGTCACAGTGTTATTTGGTAAGCGTGATAGCGTTACGGAGATGTTTAGGAAACTCAAGTGGCAGGCTCTGCAAGAGAGGCGCTCTGCATCGCGGTGTAGCTTGCTGTCCAGGTTTCGAGAGGGTGCGTTTCTGGATGAGGTATCGAATATATTGCTTCCCCGTACTTATACCTCCCGAGGAGATCACGAATGTAAAATTAGAGAGATTCGAGCGCGCACAGAGGCTTTCAGACAGTCGTTCTTCCCGCGAACCATACGCGACTGGAACAGGAATGGGAGGTAATGACAGTGTCATGTAAAGTGCCCTCCGCCACACACCATTGGGTGGCTTGCGGAGTATAAATGTAGATGTAGATGTGCATACACTTCGTTTTTCCTCGTCTCGATAGCATCTACCAGCAGGATAATCCAATGTATCACACAGCTCGTTGTGTACGTGCGTGGCTCGAAGAGCATCAGGATGAGTTCACCATACTCCCTTGGTCATCAAACTCCCCGATTTTAAATCCAGTCGGGAACCCGTGTGACCACCTCGATCGGACTGTTCGCGCCATGGGTCCTCAACCGAGAAACCTAGCGGAGCTGACCCCAGCACTGGAGTCGCCATAGCTCCACATTCCTATCCGTGCCATCCAGAACGTCACTGACTCTGTTCCTAGCACGTATAGCCGCGGTCCGCGCTGCTAAAAGTGGTTATTTTTGTTATTTAGGCTTCTGACAGGCGATCACATTAGTGTGACTGGCCATTGTGTTTTTATTGTGTTTATTGCTGTAAAACCTAAATGGATACTTAGGGCAATTTTTAATGTGAACTCATGTGTTTTTTTTAAACAGTTGCTTATTTTAAAAATGTGGTATTGAGTATACCAGATATTATAAAATATACCATCAGTTTTAGTTGTGTTTAATTACATAGAGTTGCCAATACCATCCATTTGCAGCATTTTTGAATTGTGACGTATACTTGGTGTTGTCTGCGACTTCGTACACAGCGGTAAGGAGAGATGGGCTAGACTCGCTAGAAAATAGTGCCGCAACTGTCGTCGTAGGAAAGCTGGACAGCACCAGAAATGATTAGTCAACAAGTAACACAGCAATTTTTATTTCTCCAAACGTACGAAGACTCGGTACAAATGATGAGACAAGAAACAGAGTCCAGTTCTCATTGTCAACAAGGAAGAGTCTCTCTGTAATAAAGCACGAACGATGAAGACAGAACCGCGACCAGGCGGCTTCTGCGTAGTGCCTCAAGCGAAGCGTCTCCAAACGTGGGTGGGTTGAGTCGCTGCCGCTGGCGATTCTGTAATGCGGCAATAGAGGGTACTCGTAGCACCGAGCCGCTGGAGGTGTAGCCCAGCGGGCATGCTGCTTTGGGTCCGACGGATGCCGCATCGCCGCTTTCGGCTTTGGACGAAAACTTGCAATTCCGTGGCCAGCTGTGATACACCATTAGGATGGTATCGATACGTGATACCACATATGGTCTACAAAAAAAACTCGAAATAAGATACATTTTGCTGTGGGGAAGATTCGAATGTTTGCACATTATACCTGCATTAGTCTTAGAGGCTGTGCGAGTGTGAATTGTAGAGTACTGTGTTATTTGTGATGAGATCGCTAATTGTAGTTTTTCTTGTTTACACACATCAAAAAACGTGTTGCGTCACCCTGGTTCCCAGAGCTCCTGAAGACAGACACAATTTTTTGACTGTTCAGAGAGGTGACTAAACGCGTCCAAAGATGTAAACAACCATGCATGAGCAGCGCCTAGTAGACGGACGGGGTGCAACACCCCGATCAGTTCTAGTCATTCCGCTAGGAAAGAGGTACACGGCTCTCGTTGTCTGTAGTTCAGCCATGCCTAGACGGTCAATACCGCGTTTCGATCGCGTCTGCAGTGTTACTTTCTGCCAGGATGGGCTCTCAACAGGGGGAGTGTCCTGGCATCTCGGACTGAACCAAAACGACGTTGTTCGGACATGGAGGAGATACAGAGAGACAGGAACTATCGATGACATACCTCACTCAGGCCGCCCAATGGTTACTACTGCAGTGGATGACCGCTACTTGCGGATTATGGCTCGATGAACCCTGACAGCAACGTCACCATGCTTTTCGTGCAGCCACAACACGTTGTTTTACGACTCAAACTGTGCGCAATAGGCTGCATGATGCGCAATTTCACTCCCGACGTCCATGGCGAGGTCCATATTTGCAACTACGAACCATGCAGCGCGGTCCAGATGCCGAATGGACCACTCAGGATTGGTATCACGTTCTATTCACCGATGAGTGTCGCTTATGCCTTCAACCAGACAATCGTCAGAGACGTGTTTGGAGGCAACCCAGTCAGGCTGAATGCCTTAGACACACTGTTCAGCGAGTGCAGCAAGGTGGAGGTTCCCTGCTGTTTTGGGGTGGCATTATATGGGGCTGATGTACCCCTCTGGTGGTCATAGAAGGCGCCGTAACGGCTGTACGATGCGTGAATGAATGCCATGCTCCGACTGATAGTGCAAGCATATCGGCAGCATATTGGCGACGCATTCATCTTCATGGACGACAATTCGCGCCCCCATCGTGGACATGTTGTCAATGATTTCCTTCAGAATAACTACATCGCTCGACTAGAGTGGCCAGCGTGTTGTCCAGACATGAACCCTATCGGACATGCCTGGGATAGATTGAAAAGCGCAGTTTATGGACGACGTGACCCACCAACCACTCTGAGGGATCTACGCCGAATCGCCGTTGAGAAGTGAGACAATATGGACCAACAGTGCCTTGATGAACTTGTGGATAGTTTGCCATGACGAATACAGACATGCATCAATGCAAGAGAGCGTGCTGCTGGATATTAGAGGTACCGGTGTGTACAGCAATTCAGCAATCTGGACCACCACCCTGAAGGTCTCGCTGTATGGTGCTACAACATGCAATGTGTGGTTTACATGAGCAATAAAAAGGGCGGAAATGATGTTTATGTTGATCTCTGTTCCAATTTTCTGTACGGGTTCCGGAACTCTCGGAGGCGAAGTGATGCAAAACTTTTTTTGATGTGTGTATTTACTGTAACAGATCTGAAGTCGCCTAACGCTGAAACCCATAATCGTAATAATGTGCATTTGCGATTAATTACTGAAAATTATTGTGGTAAAATATGCATTAATATTGCTGATAACATTTTCATGCGTACTGAGAACATTCCTTTGCTCGCAATACTTTTAATTCTTTCGTGCACAGGGATATGAGACAAAGTGCGATCCTTATTGCACTATACTTCTATTTGCCGGACAATTTAATAAAAACTCAGGTGAAATGTTATACAATTTCAGTAGAATAATAAAATTAATCGACGAAATGACGTTTCTCAAAAGATTTCTTCGAAAACAGTGTCGGTACGTGATGTGTAGAACCCACTACTTTTCACACTACATAGCAGTATTGGGTGCAGGATTTGATCTTGTAAAAATAGAGGAACCTGCCATGTCTAACGCTTTAAGCAATGTGACAGGCTTGGAACCAAGGCTTGTTTTTCTTTTTCTAAGCAGAGAGATGCCTGGCACGCGCAATACATACATACAGTTCTTATCTGATTTCCCTTGGTACTGCAATTTGCACACCTTCCCCGTGCAGTTCTTCGTGGTCGATGTGCTGAGCTATCTGTTCTCACACTTTTAGATCCACAAGGTTTCATTTTACTAATCTGCGCTGGATTTCTGAGGCGTCAGCCATTCTTCATTGAAGGAGCCAGTTTAGTGTTCATAAGACTTCTGGACACTTCCTTGTTATTGCTTCAAGCTTCAGTTCCTTGTGAAACACGAAAGTATTAAAAAAAAAGTTCAAATTGCTCTGAGCACTATGGGACTTAACTTCTGAGGTCATCAGTCCCCTAGAACTTAGAACTACTTAGACCTAACTGACCTAAGGACATCACACACATCCATGCCCGAGGCAGGATTCGAACCTGCGACCGTAGCGGTCGCGCGGTTTCAGACTGTAGCGCATAGAACCGCTCGGCCACCCTGGCCGGCCCACGAAAGTATTCACCACACCTACATCAGTAAAGTATCAGGAGATACGTGGCCACCATTTCCGAGTCTTTCTTTCAATTTCATGTGTTGGTTTCGTTTGATGAAATTTGTCCACACAGTTCATATTTCCATGATAAGTTCCATTCTCTTCTTTCCACAGTACTTCTGCTGTGGCTCTCTGGTCATGAAAACTTGACAAAAAATGCACAGTTCTTTCGTCCTTCCATTTTCCAATACACAACCCACTGTCACTTGTAACCCAACCGAATTCATCGCGTTTCAGTTGTTCGTCTTGTTTCAGCAGTTCCATTAAAACAGTAAGATGAGATATGCATTGTTTATTTATGTATTTTCTCTGGTGAACCACCTTCGTCCGAAGAGATTGTTACAGAAATAATTTCTGAATGATACTATACTGTAGTGGCTGTGTTGTTCTGAATAACAATACCATGTTCCTTCGGTCATTCGTGCATGTCCGAAGGAACAAGAACTGGGGCGACTATAGCCGTTATGAAATGTATTCGAGTCGCGAATACGAACAACCATCAGCTATATTAGGGAATGACGACAGTGAATATTTGTGCTGGACCGGGAATCGAACCCAGGTTTACCGCTTTACGTGAGTAGTCACCTTAACTGCTTTGGCTCTTCGTGCACGACTCAGGCGCGTACCCAGACCTCCATGTCTTCGTTCCTACTTCACAACCAGTACTCGTACAGATATTGTGTACTTCCCGTACGAGGGAGCACATTTTACCTGATAATATCGGCGGATAAATATGATATTGCAGTGCCTGTTTAGTTAGGAAGAACGATGCAGTTTTCCTTCGGACATGCATGCGTGTTAAGGTGACCACTCGCGTAAAGCGGGAAACCCACGTTCGAGTCTCGGTCCGCCACAAATTTACATTGTCGTCATTCCCTTGTATAGCTGATGGTTGTTCCTATTCGCGATCGAATACATTTCGTATTCCTGAATGTGGTGCACAGTAATCTGGGTCGTCATCACTAAAATCTGCTTCATCGCCCGGTGAACTCTTAAACAGAAGGTGCACTACTGGCCATTAAAATTGCTACACCAAGAAGAAATGCAGATGATAAACGGGTATTCATTGGACAAATATATTATTCTAGAACTGGCATGTGATTACATTTTCACGCAGTTTGGGTTGATAGATCCTGAGAAATCAGTACCCAGAACAACCATCTCTGGCCGTAATAACGGCCTTGATACGCCTGGGCATTGAGTCAAACAGAGCTTGGATGACGTGTGCAGGTACAGCTGCCCATGCAGCTTCAACAAGATACCACAGTTTATCAAGAGTCGTGACTGGCGAATTGTGACGAGCCAGTTGCTCGGCCACCGTTGACCAGACGTTTTCAGTTGGTGAGAGATCTGGAGAATGTGCTTGCCAGGGTAGCAGTCGAACATTTTCTGTATCCAGAAAGGCCCGTAAAGGACCTGCAACATGCAGTCGTGCATTATCCTGCTGAAATGTATGATTTCGCAGGGATCGAATGAAGGGTAGAAACACGGGTCGTAAAACATCTGAAACGTAACGTCCACTGTTCAAAGTGCCGTCACTGCGAACAAGAGGTGACCGAGACGTATAACCAATGGCACCCCATCCCATCACGCCGGGTGATAACGCCAGTATGGCGATGACGAATGCACGCTTCCAATGTGCGTTCACCGCGATGTCGCCAAACACGGATGCGACCATTATGATGTAGTAAACAGAACCTGGGTTCATCCGAAAAAATGACGTTTTGCCATTCGTGCACCCAGGTTCGTCGTTGAGTACACCGTCGCAGGCGCTCCTGTCTGTGATACAGCGTCAAGGGTAACAGCAACCATGGTCTCCGAGCTGGTAGTCCATGCTGCTGCAAACGTCATCGGAACTGTTCGTGCAGATGGTTGTTGTCTTGAAAACGTCCCCATCTTTTGACTCAGGGATCGAGACGTGACTGCACGATCCGTTACAGCCATGCGGATAAGATGCCTGTCATCTCGACTGCTAGTGATGCGAGGCCGTTGGGATCAAGCACGGCGTTCCGTATTACCCTCCTGAACCCACCGATTCCATATTCTGCTAACAATCATTGGATCGCGACCAACGCGAGTAGCAATGTCGCGATACGATAAACCGCAATCGCGATAGGCTACAATCCGACCTTTATCAAAGTCGGAAACGTGATGCTACGCATTTCTCCTCCTTACACGAGGCATCACAACAACGTTTCGCCAGGCAACGCCGGTCAACTGCTGTTTGTGTATGAGAAATCGGTTGGAAACTTTCCTGATGACAGAAAGTTGTAGGTGTCGCCACCGGCGCCAACCTTGAGCGAATGCTCTGAAAAGCTAATCATTTGCATGTTACAGCATCTTCTTCCTGTCGGTTAAATTTCGCGTCTGTAGCACATCTTCGTGGTGTAGCAATTTTAATGGCCAGTAGTGTATTTCAGCATGGAGCATTGCCATTATCTCATCATCTATCAGTACGTGCCTACAGCAATTCACTATAAATTGAAATGGAAGATAACGTCTCGAATTAAATCTATGACGTTCGTTTAACCTCCCATGCTATTTGACTGGACAAAATGCATTGCACTACTCAATGTTCCACCTTGTATCTGACGTAGTGGAGGAAAGTGGATGCCTCGTGGTCCATATTTTGAACTCTGAAATATTCGTGAAATAGTTGCCCTCTGTAGAATATACCTAAGGGCTGTAAATTCTACAGTGATGCTGGCTGTATACAAGTTATTATCTTACCTGTAATAAAGATGTCAATCCACAATATATCACATAAAGATGGAAACAGTTAAGCACTCGGTTGCAGTGCAGTGGAAAAATAAATACAGCACTTTCCACACGGTCGGAAAAAAATAATCGCACCCCATGAAGCAATGCAGCTTCTGATCTCTCTCGGTCGGAGTGGGAACTACCCCATAATATACAACGGGTGGTTCAGGAAACATACCCTCACGCTCGACGAGTCAGGACTTCGCAATAAACTGGTACGCTTTTTAAGTAAAGACGAATGGTTGTACACACGCTGTACCATGTGCCCTGAAAGTGTTAAAAGTATTTGCAGCAGACAGTGGACACTTGATATTTTGCTGGCATCCGCGACCCAGTCGTGTGAGGGGTTGAAACTTGGTACCCTCCGCGTTCGCCTAGCGCTGTGCCGCTGCGCTGTGGAGGCGAGGCCCGCTTAATGAGCGGCCATGCATATTTGACGCGCGCCGCTGGTATCAGCTGCTGAAGATGCGCCGTTATGGCGGCTAAAGCAATTACCGCCTCCCTAGTCGCTTGCCGAACCGCCGCGCCGGATCCGTGTGCTGCGTGTCGGGACAGCCTACTTTCCCAGGGGCTCCCAGTGTGCGCCGGCGAGACTAGTACTTTACGCTAGTTTATCAACACGTAATATTTGCTAAGCAACAGCCGACACTGAGTGACTGAAATAGTTTAATGCATTTCGAGCATCACTGCTGTTATGCAAAGTGTACATGACGCAATTATTGCCACGGCGTCTGCTGTTGTGTTGTTGTTCTTGTGGTCTTCAGTCCTGAGACTGGTTTGATGCAGCTCTCCATGCTACTCTATCCTGTGCAAGCTTCTTCATCTCCCAGTACCTACTGCAGCCTACATCCTTCTGAATCTGCTTAGTGTATTCATCTCTTGGTCTCCCTCTACGATTTTTACCCTCCACGCTGCCCTCCAATACTAAATTTGTGATCCCTCGATGTCTCAAAACATGTCCTACCAACCGATCCCTTCTTCTAGTCAAGTTGTGCCACAAACTCCTCTTCTCCCCAATTCTGTTCAATACCTCCTCATTAGTTATGTGATCTACCCATCTAATCTTCAGCATTCTTCTGTAGTACCACATTTCTAATGCTTCTATTCTCTTCTTGTCTAAACTATTTATCGTCCACGTTTCACTTCCATACATGGCTACACTCCATACAAATACTTTCAGAAACAACTTCCTGACACTTAAATCTATACTCGATGTTTACAAATTTTTCTTCTTCAGAAACGCTTTCCTTATCATTGCCAGTCTACATTTTATATCCTCTCGACTTCGACCATCATCAGTTATTTTGCGCCCCAAATAGCAAAACTCCTTTTCTACTTTAAGTGTCTCATTTCCTAATCAAATTCCCTCAGCATCACCCTTATCTAATTCCCTAAGCATTACCTGATTTAATTCGACTACATTCCATTATCCTCGTTTTGCTTTTGTTTATGTTCATCTTATACCCTCCTTTTAAGACACTGTCCATTCCGTTCAACTGCTCTTCCAAGTCCTTTGCTGTCTCTGACAGAATTACAATGTCATCGGCGAACCTCAAAGTTTTTATTTCTTCTCCATGGATTTTAATACCTACTCCGAACTTTTCTTTTGTTTCCTTTATTGCTTGCTCAATATACAGATTGAATAGCATCGGGGAGAGGCTACAACCCTGTCTCACTCCCTTCCCAACCACTGCTCTCCTTTCATGTCCCTCGACTCTTATTACTGCCATCTGCTTTCTGTATAAATTGTAAATAGCCTTTCGCTCCCTGTATTTTACCCCTGCCACCTTCAGAATTTGAAAGAGAGTATTCCAGTCAACATTGTCAAAAGCTTTCTCCAAGTCTACAAATGCTAGAAACGTAGATTTGCCTTTCCTTAATCTATTTTCTAAGATAAGTCGTAGGGTCAGTATTGCCTCACGTGTTCCAACATTTCTACGGAATCCAAACTGATCTTCCCCAAGGTCAGCTTCTACTAGTTTTTCCATTCGTCTGTAAAGAATTCGCGTTAGTATTTTACAGCTGTGACTTATTAAACTGATTGTTCGGTAATTTTCACATCTGTCAACACCTGCTTTCTTTGGGATTTGAATTATTATATTCTTCTTGAAGTCTGAGGGTATTTCGCCTGTCTCATACATCTTGCTCACCAGATGGTAGAGTTTTGTCAGGACTGGCTCTCCCAAGGCTATCAGTAGTTCTAATGGAATATTGCCTACTCCGGGGACCTTGTTTCGACTCAGGTCTTTCAGTGCTCTGTCAAACCTTCCACGCAGTATTATATCTCCCATTTCATCTTCATCTACATCCTCTTCCATTTCCATAATACTGTCCTCAAGTACATCGCCCTCTATATACTCCTTCCACCTTTCTGCTTTCCCTTGATATTCATGCAAGTGGTTCTCCTTTCTGCAAAGGTTTCTTTAATTTTCCTGTAGGCAGTATCTATCTTACCTCCCGTGAGATAAGCCTCTACATCCTTACATTTGTCCTGTAGCCATCCCTGCTTAGCCATTTTGCACTTCCTGTCGATCTCATTTTTGAGACGTTTGTATTCCTTTTTGCCTGCTTCATTTACTGCATTTTTATATTTTCTCCTTTCATCAATTAAATTCAGTATCTCTTCTGGTACCCAAGGATTTCTACTAGCCCTCTTCTTTTTACTTATTTGACCCTCTGCTACCTTCACTATTTCATCCCTCAAAGCTACCCATTCTTCTTCTTTTGTATTTCTTTCCCCCATTCCTGTCAGTTGTTCCCTTATGCTCTCCCTGAAACCGTACAACCTCTGGTTCTTTCAGGGTATCCAGGTCCCATCTCCTTAAATTCCCACCTTTTGCAGTTTCTTCAGTTTTAATCTACAGTTCATAACCAATAGATTGTGGTCAGAGTCCACATCTGCCCCTGGAAATGTCTTACAATTTAAACCCTGTTCCTAAATCTCTGTCTTACCATTATATAATCTATCTGATACGTTTTAGTATCTCCAGGGTTCTTCCATGTATACAACCTTCTTTCATGATTCTTGAACCAAGTGTTAGTTATGATTAAGTTATGCTCTGCGCAAAATTCTACCAGGCGGCTTCGTCTTTCATTTCTTAGCCCCAATACATATTCACTTACTATGTTTCCTTCTCTCCCTTTTCCTACTCTCGAATTCCAATCACCCATGACTATTAAATTTTCGTCTCCCTTCACTACCTGAATAATTTCTTTTATCTCATCATACATTTCATCAATTTCTTCGTCATCTGCAGAGCTAGTTGGCATATAAACTTGTACTACTGTAGTAGGCGTGGGCTTCGTGTCTATCTTGGCCACAATAATGCGTTCACTATGCTGTTTGTAGTATCTTACCCGTACTCCTATTTTTTAATTCATTATTAAACCTACTCCTGCATTACTCCTATTTGATTTTGTATTTATAACCCTGTATTCACCTGACCAAAAGTCTTGTTCCTCCTGCCACCGAACTTCACTAATTCCCACTATATCTAACTTTAACCTATCCATTTCCCTTTTTAAATTTTCTAACCTACCTGCCCGATTAAGGGATCTGACATTCCTCGCTCCGATCCGTAGAACGCCAGTTTTCTTTCTCCTGATAACGACGTCCTCTTGAGTACTCCCCGCCCGGAGATCCGAATGGTGGACTATTTTACCTCCGGAATATTTTACCCAAGAGGACGCTATCATCATTTAATCATACAGAAAGCTGCATGCCCTTGGGAAAAATTACGGCAGTAGTTTCCCCTTGCTTTCAGCCGTTCGCAGTACCAGAACAGTAAGGCCATTTTGGTTAATGTCACAAGGCCGGATCAGTCAATCATCCAGACTGTTGCCCCTGCAACTACTGAAAAGGCTGCTGCCCCTCTTCAGGAACGACACGTTTGTCTGGCCTCTCAACAGATACCCCTCCGTTGTGGTTGCACTTACGGTACGGCTATCTGTATCGTTGAGGCACGCAAGCCTCCCCACCAACGGCAAGGTCCGTCGTTCATGCTGTTAACAAATCTTTATTCCGCTAATAAGAAGCGGTGAACATGCGCATCGAGCTCTCTCGTTGCTCGTGACCTAAGGAGCTGCTCGCGAATGAGGTGGCGACAGACTCGTGTTCTGTGTACAAGTTATCACGAATGAGGCGACTCTGCCGTATTCTTAGCGGAAGAAAAACCGGGAAAGCTTAATAGTGAATTGACCTGCATTGAAAACTGCACGCGTGAAAAGTATACGTCCAGTGAATACATTACTTCACCGTCATAATATTTTCATCCTACCATTTTCTTGCCATCTGGCTTACAAGTGTTACAGTATCAGACAACAGCCACACTTTTCGTTTGTTGAGGATGTGCCT
This sequence comes from Schistocerca cancellata, assembly GCF_023864275.1. Lineage (NCBI taxonomy): Eukaryota > Metazoa > Arthropoda > Insecta > Orthoptera > Acrididae > Schistocerca > Schistocerca cancellata. The sequence continues at coordinate 268,472,099 of NC_064627.1, forward strand.
AGAAGCAAAATTTTTGACTGCTTTAGTCATACTCAATTTATGAAAGAGTTTCAAGACTGTTTAGCCGACGAAATTACGTTCTTTAATATGTGATGTACATATAACGCTTCAAGTTGTTATCTTTGGCACTGAACGTAAAAAATTAAGAATACTATTAATGAACATTCTTTCTATCGAATACATCTCCCTATCTTATCCTCTTAACACCTCAGAATAATGAAGCAAATTTTTTGGAAACAAGAGGGCAAGGAAAAAGCAAAGACGAAAATATTATGCTGATTATTCCCGTAATGGTCAAAAACTGAAACTTGGACAGTTCCTTCGGTAAATAAGAATTATTTTTCACGTTTTCTATGACATCAAAGGAAAGCTTCTTATGTTTCGCCTTGCGACAAAAGTAAAACAAGGGTAATTGAATGTAGTTTAATTAATCAAGTGATGCTAAAGGAACTACACTGAAGCGTGAAAGAAACTGGTATAGGCATGCACATTCAAATACAGAGATACGTAAACACGCAGAATACGGTGCTGCGGTCGTCAACGCCAATATAAGGCAACAAGTGTCTGGCTCAGTTGTTAGATCAGTTAATGCTGCTAGAATGGTAGGTTTTCAAGATTTAAGTAAGTCTGAACGTGGTGTTAAAGTCGGCGCACGAGCGATGGGACACCGCATCTCCGAGGTGGCGATGAAGTGGGGATCTTCCCGTATGACCATTTCACGAGTGTACCGTGAATATCATGAATCCTGTAAAACATTAAATCTCTGCGGCCGGAAAAAGATCCTGCAGGAACGGTCCCAAAGACGACTGAAGAGAGTCTTTCAATGTGACAGAAGTGCAATCATTCCACAAATTGTTGCAGATTTCAATGCTGGGCTTCCCACAAGTGTCAGCGTGCGAACCATTCAACGAAACATCATTGATATGGGGTTTCGGAGCCATGGGCCCACTCGTGTACTCTTGATGACTGCACTACACAAAGCTTTGCGCCTCGCCTGGGCCCGTCAGCACCGACATTGGGCTGTTAACTGGAAACATGTTTCCTGGTCGGACGAGTCTCGTTTCATATTGTATCGAGCTGGTGGATACGTACGTGTATGAAGACAATCTCTTGAATCCATGGACCCTGCATGTCAGCAGGGGACTGTTCAAGCTTGTGGAGGCTCTGTAATGGCGTAGGACGTGTGCAGTAGTAGTGATATGGGACCCCTTATACTTTTAGATACGACTCTGACAGATGACACGTACGTACATATTCTGTCTGATCACCTGCACCCATTCATGTCCATTGTGCATTCAGACGGACTTGGGCAATTCCAGCAGGACAGTGCGATACCTCACATGTCTAGAATTGCTACAGAGTGGCTCCAGTAACACTCTTCTGATTTTAAACACTTCCGCTGGCCACCAAACTCCCCAGACGTGAACATTACTGAGCATATCTGGGATGCTGTTCAGAAGAGATCTCTGCCCCCTCGTACTTTTACGGAATTAAAGCAGCCCTGCAGGATACATGGTGCCAATTCACTCCAGCACTACCTCAAACTTTAGTCGAGTCCATGCCACGTCGTGTTGCGTCACTTCTGCGTGCTCGCGGGGGCCCTGCGCGACATTAGGCCGGTGTATCAGATTATTCGGCTCTACAGTGTAGATTAGGAAGTGAGGCACTAGAAGTAATAGACCAGTTTCGCGACTTGGGCAATAAAATAATTGGTGGTGGTCGAAGTACAGAAGATATGACATGCAGACTGCATACAGCAAAAAAAGTGTTTATGATAAAGACATCTGTGACAAATTTAAATTGTAGGAAGTATTCTCTCAAAGTATTTGCCCGGAATGTACCCTTGTCTGGAAGTGAAGCACGGATAATGAGTTCAGACATGAGGAGGGTAGAACCTTTGAAATTCGGTGCTACAAAAAAACATTGAATATCAGATGAGCAGACCAAATAAATAATTAAGAGGTTCTGAATTAAATTGAGGAAGAAAAAAATTTGATGGCACAATACGTCTAAAAGAAGAGTCGGTTTATATTACACAATTTGAGGCGTAAATGAATAGTCAGTTCAGTAATGGAAGAAAGTTACGAAGCCAAAAATATTTGGAGGAAAAGCAGGGCTTGACTACGGTTGGCAGGTTCGCATGGATGTCGTAGATCAAGAGACTACCGCAGGACAGAAAGCGTGAAGAGTAGCATTAAACCAGTCTTCAGACTGAAGGCCACAATAGCCTTGTCCTCAGTCGTAAACTTTTTTCAGCTGTCTCAATCATAATACCGAAGTTAAAAGTTTGAAACACTACCTACAGAGGCCGTATATAGATTGAACCTGACCAACTGGTGAGTTCGCTCTTACTCTTCTTTCCAATCACTACTGTAACGATTATTCCAGGTTTTTCCCATGGCTCGAAGTACCGGGTAGCAGACTGACAGCTGCCTGCCGTTGCAGGTGCTGATTTACACAGTTGTCTCGAAACTGATTAAAAATGAAACTTCCTGGCAGATTAAAACTGAGTGTCCGACCGAGACTCGAAATCGGGACCTTTGCCTTTCGCGGGCAAGTGCTCTACCATCTGAGCTACCGAAGCACGACTCACGCCCGGTACTCACAGCTTTACTTCTGCCAGTATCTCGTCTCCTACCTTCCAAACTTTACAGAAGCTCTCCTGCGAACCTTGCAGAACTAGCACTCCTGAAAGAAAGGATGCTGCGGAGACATGGCTTAGCCACAGCCTGGGGGATGTTTCCAGAATGAGATTTTCACTCTGCAGCGGAGTGTGCGCTGATATGAAACTTCCTGGCAGATTAAAACTGTGTGCCCGACCGAGACTCGAACTCGGGACCTTTGCCTTTCGCGGGCAAGTGCTCTACCATCTGAGCTACCGAAGCACGACTCACGCCCGGTACTCACAGCTTTACTTCTGCCAGTATCTCGTCTCCTACCTTCCAAACTTTACAGAAGCTCTCCTGCGTACTTTGCCGAACTAGCACTCCTGGAAGAAAGTTCTGCAAGGTACGCAGGAGAGCTTCTGTAAAGTTTGGAAGGTAGGAGGTGAGATACTGGCAGAAGTAAAGCTGTGAGTACCGGGCGTGAGTCGTGCTTCGGTACCTCAGATGGTAGAGCACTTGCCCGCGAAAGGCAAAGGTCTCGAGTTCGAGTCTCGGTCGGGCACACAGTTTTAATCTGTCAGGAAGTTTCATATCAGCGCGCACTCCGCTGCAGAGTGAAAATCTCATTCTGATTAAAAATAATTGCAGCCCACATTAAAAAGTTAAATCCGTCTTATTACATACGTATTAAGTTTAGAGCTCTGGAGAGAACAAAATTTGGCGACACATTTCACACGATTATGGCACACAGTAAAATTCCGCGACATACCGGTTAGGAAAGTTTGATCTTCTCTGTGCCTATAGTCCGATCCACGATCGATGGCTGTCTGCGCAGGTGGAGACACGTACGGGGATTGCATTGTTGCCGGTTCCAAGCTGCAGTCGGGTACTCGCATACACATGCTTTGCGCTTGAGGAAAGCGTGTATCCTTCAAATCATCTCTCTCACTTGCTCGTGTGGAATTTTTCGCTTACGACCTCGATCACCCATGACAACTCACAGTAAGTGGAATAACTAAATTTGTGTTCTGCTTTACGACAGGTCTTGTCATGGGGGAACGCTCGTCAGAGACGTCCCCCGCATGAGCGTCTAGGGAAGTGATTGCAGTGGTGGTTTCCCGTTGCCTTCCACTGATGATTATTAAATGATAATGAGGATAACACAATACCCAGTCCCTGAGCGGAGAAAATTTCCGACCCAGCCGGGCATCGAACTCGGGCCCCTTGGCGTGACGGTCCGCCGCGGTGACCACTCAGCTATCGGGGCGGACACAAATGGAATAAAGAGACATTAAATAACTCGCTTCGACCACGTTTAATGCTTGCGTTGGCTACAACATTCACACCAGAACGCTCATTACACTAGTGATTGCACATTGGCTGTCGGAGAATGCGTGACGTAGGTGCACAGAACAAGCCTAAACTCGTCCGTATTCGGTCGTGCCTCCAGCTATAGTGGTGAACATTGGAAATCTGACAGTGGAACATTCGACGGGAGAGAATGTGCACCTCGAAATACCTGAATGAGTTAAACATGAAAGCTTTACAATCGTGGTTGACAAAGATACTGTACACTGCGAGCAAATCTAAAATTAGTAAAAGCAACTTAAAACAGGATTGCAAAAACAACTAGATTATCATTAACCTAAATTTAGAAGAGTACGTGTCAGACTTGGATAGTGACCAGGTGTAGGGCAGCTGCATCCCCTCCCGTCCCTCCTTTTTCCTAGACTTCTTTTTTCTTCAAACAGAATTCGCATCCTGCTCACCCAAGCTCGTGGACGATCGCCTCACCGTAGGTTTGAAGCGTTGAAGGCTTTCGTGACTGTTTGCCTTTGTTGCTTGTGAATATTCCAGGTTGTACTGTCGTGGTACAAGTGACCTTTTCCTTCGTGACGTGTCTTCTAGAACAGCAATGGAAATATTCAGAGGCGCGCCTGGTTCCGCTATGTCGGCAAGATTAATCGAAACCAGGAATACTTCCGAAGAGGCCCAAAGCAGCTCTGGACGAAACGTCAGCATCAGAAAGTTTCATGGACCATGGCCATACAACCCGGAGGATTCACCATCAATTATGTTTGAAGAAAGCAAGATCATTTTTTTTTATTCCAGTCTTTGATCACAATATCAATGACCGGTTTCACTCAGTAATATCCACCCTCAGATCTTTTTCTACTCCATGTCCTACAGTGATAAGGCCGTGGACGATGTGGCCTATTCTACACCTTATTTTAGATTTAGGTAACGATGCTGTGCTGAATATATTTATATGTTTTGACGATGTCATTACGACATTGTCACTTTAGGACAAGGTGTAGAAAAAGATCTGAGGATGGTCGTTACTGACTGAAACCGGTCATCGTCAAAAGAATTGATATTGTGATCAAAGACTGGAATAAAAAACATTTGACACTATTGGATCACTGTTCATATACGCGGCTATGTCACAGCTGGTGAGAAAGCAAGATCATGTAATGCGTCTTGATTAGTCTACCGAGGCCATTTGTCGTGAATATGAAAACCATTTCGTCGTTCACTGCAAAAACATCATAATTTGCCCATTCGACCATTTTGATATGGACTTATTTTGCTTGCTTTGATGCTAGGATGGTTTCTTTACTAACGGAACCACTTCCAGTTCCTTCATAAGGATAGACCAAAGACCGCAGAATGGAGCATCGTAAATTGTCATAAGTATCGATTTATCCAGAATATCCTTCTCCATTAGAGAAGATAAACTTCTTTGCCAAGATCGCTTTGTTCTCGATGACTGATTTCGGTAATTTCTGCCTTATTCAGATCTCAGCGGACAGATTATTACATTAAAATAACAATAAAAGTACTAAAATGTTAAAACGGTTGTGAATTCCTAAGGGACCAAACTGCTGAGGTCATCGGTCCCTAGACTTACACACTACTTAAACTAACCTACGCCAAGAACAACACACACACCCATGCCCGTAAAAGTACTCTTTCTCATTAATTGTCAGGTGCGTAATAGACTAGAAGACTGATGTATCGGCATGCCAAAATTAAACATTCCTGTTCATTAGTCTTCTAGTGTGTTACGTACCTAACTATTCACGACAAAGAGTACTTTTGGTGCTGTTTTAAGAAATACGCAGTAACCTGTCCGTTGAGATCTGAAGATGGTAACACTGATTATCAAAACCGGTTATGGAGAGTACTGACAAAGTAGCTTATCTTACCTAATATATTTAAAAAATTCTTTATTTAAATAACAATGATAATTACACAACATAACCCACTTCCTTACATGATTAGTGGGTCCTAATTTGTTTAAACATCAAATTCAGCTAATTATAGTTTCATTAATTTGTGAGCTACAGCTATAACTAATGACAATGGGCAGCTAAATTCCTACAAGTATTATTATTAGTATTTAGTGTATAATCTCTTAACTAAAAACTCTACTGCCTGCAGCGTCACAGTTGTGTCAGAGATGTATGTAAACCTACTTTATTGCCTTGCCCATCGAGCTAATCCCGATGGGCGTGCCCCTGACACTGGGCAGGCCAAGATGTTATTCGCTGCAGGTTCCTAATAACTAATTTCCTAATCTAAGTCCTACTAACTAGTTCTAACCCAAGTCAAGTCCGATGCTTTGTCTAGTATTGGTGATATTGTTCACCACTCCCCCCAGTCCTGTACGTGGCGGATTCCAGACTACGAGGAAAGTCGGCCTACCCACGCGCAAGCGTTATAGGAGCAGGGCGCGCATTCAGTATTTAGTATGTCTCAATTTTTTTTTTACGTTAATTTATGTCCCTCAGGTATTCCTTTCACACTTTTCGTGATACCTCATTTGCTAGTTCATTGAGAGTTTGAAAAGTGTCTTCTTGTCTTAGTAGTCGATATGTGTCACGGTCAGATAATTGCTCACGTAGTGTAGAAGCAACATCATTGAAAAGGAGGCACTCGTAGATCACATGATCGGGTGTACCCTCTGATTCACCACATTCACACGCGGGTGTGGCCCTTTTCCCGAACCGACATAAATATGTCGGATACGGCCCAAGTCCAGTGAGAAAATGGATCAGTCCTCTAGTAGGTTAAAAGTATCTCATTTTCAGTCGTTCCCTAACGCTTGGAAGAAATTCAAATGTTCTATGCCCTGTTTCATCCGCCTCCCATAGTTCTTGCCACAATTTCTCGCCTCTTTGCGGAGGGCGAGCAGTTGTGGAAAGAACTATGGGAGGCGGATGAAACAGGGCGTAGAAAATTTGAATTATCTAATATATTATCGCAGATCGCCCAAAGCGGCTCAAAATGAGTCAATTAAAAGATATCCTTCTCCTGTCGGAATTGCCGTTGCCTTTATTGATCGCGAACGTTAAACGAAAACATTAATTCTTTCAACAATGAAGACGGATAGTGGGAAAAAGAGTATTACAGTTAATTCTTATTCATTCAGCGTGCCGCATTTGCACGAGAGATATGCCATTGTTCTGTTCCCTGCCCTGTTTTGAAAGCTGCCACCTCAACGACGTCATTTTTCATCTTCACCACCTGCTTCCACCGTTGCCTTTACACGTCCCGAGGCGCTCGAACGTACTCGCACCAACCTTTTATTACATTACGAATTCATAAACCGTTTCGAGTAACCGAGTTTGCCTATGTCCCGGTAAGCAAATTTGCCGCCCACACTCTCGCTTTTTAGCGTAGCATGCCTGCACGTGCGTGCCGGCCCTCCAAAAACTTGAGCCAGAAATGACGTATATTAATGAATTGCCTCCATTATTGGCGCCCGCGTGGGAGGGACACCAGTGGGCGAGTTGAACCTAGCCTCCGCTGCGGCGCTCTCTTTTGTTGTCCTCTTTCGGGCTGTTTATTCGGTTACCTGGGGACGGGTGAGGTGTCGCGCTGGCAAGGAAATGGACGGCTAACGCGGTTAGCGGCCGGCTGCTGGCCCGCGAGAGCTCCCAACACCTGCGGCCCGGCGGCGCGACGGTGGCGCCGCCGGCGGAGGAGGCGGCGGTCGCCGGCAACATCCCCGCGCCACGCTGTGCCGGAGCGCGCATACTGATTGCGTCCATTACGTCGGCGAGGGCCAACGCAATTAGCAGTAGTGGCCGTGTCCGGCGCGCGCCATCTTGGGCATCGCACTGTGTTATCGGTGCGGCAAATGGGCGGCTAACGTGCCTGCAGAATCAGCGCCTAATGCCGAGGCCGTTTGTCACATGGGGTGCGTCTGCCAAAGGGGACAGCGGCGCCGGTGTTGGATTCCAGCGAACAGACTAACTGTGGAGTGCGAAAGGAGCAGCACCGATGGGGTGGCTCATCGATTGGGCTGGCGCTTCATCTCAGTCTACGACGTTCTCTTGACTGATATAAATTCAATTAGAATCAAACCATCCTTCAATTTTTAGCTCGGCCGATTAGCCGTGCGGTCTAACGCGCGGCTTTCCGGGCGGGAAGGAGCGCCTGCTCCCCGGCACGAATCCCACCGGCGGATTTGTGTCGAGGTCCGGTGAACCGGCCAGTCTGTGGATGGTTTTTAGGCGGTTTTCCATCTGTCTCGGCGAATGCGGGCTGGTTCCCCTTATTCCGCCTCAGTTACACTATGTCGGCGATTGCTGCGCAAACAAGTTCCCCACGTACGCGTACACCACCATTACTCTACCACGCAAGCATAGGGGCTACACTCGTCTGGTGTGAGACGTTCCCTGGGGGGTCCACCGGGGGCCGAACCGCACAATAACCCTGGGTTCGGTGTGGGGCGGCGGAGACCCGGGTGAAGCGGACTGCGGTAGTCGTCGTGGGGTTGTGGACCACTGCGGCTGCGGCGGGGACGGAGCCTCTCCGTCGTTTCTAGGTCCCCGGTTAACATACAATACATACAATCCTTCAATTTTACAATATGTTCTCTACTTCTACGTAGTTTCCGCTGTTTAGACATTCCCGAGTGTCTGCAATACGTATCAGATATTGCTTAGTTGTAATTATAATGCAGCTACTCGAAAAATGGTTCAAATGGCTCTGAGCACTATGGGACTCAACTGCTGTGGTCATAAGTCCCCTAGAACTTAGAACTACTTAAACCTAACTAACCTAAGGACAGCACACAACACCCAGCCATCACGAGGCAGAGAAAATCCCTGACCCCGCCGGGAATCGAACCCGGGAACCCGGGCGTGGGAAGCGAGAACGCTACCGCACGACCACGAGATGCGGGCAGCTACTCGCGGAGGTCCAGTGTGGGCTGCAGTTGTCTGTGTCAGCGAAACTTGGTGTATATGCTAGTACGATAATGCGGAACCGATTTACCCCGGAAAAACTTTACTTCCACTTGTGCCCAACAGGTGCAAATTTAGCGCTGTACACTGTGTGACGGTATGACATCCACGCTGTCATTTGACAAGCCATAATGTGAGTAAACAGTAGGGCTATCGGGGATAGAGACCGTGTGTAGGCCGAGTGGCCGAGCGGTTCTAGGCGCTTCAGTCTGGAACCGCGCGACCTCTATGGTCGCAGGTTCCAGTCCTGCCTTGGGCATGTGTGTGATGTCCTTAGGTTAAATTAGAAGGAATTTCAGCGTTGGCCGTGATTTTGATTGTTTATTGACAGCAAAATCGATTTTCAATCACATAGTGATCATCTTCAGTGTTGTAGTGTACAAATTAAACTCATAGGCACTGGTGTCAAGTTGTTATCAGTAACTAAAGCTATGTAACGATCACAATAACTGAAGCCGCTGTTTACATTCACCTACACAGCAGACGTCGGTGTGACAGGGTCTTGGAACGCCCTCTATGTGACGTGTGTCCTTCGTTAGGTTTAAGTGGTTCTAAGTTCTAGGGGACTGATGGCCTCAGATGTTAAGTCCCATAGTGCTCAGAGCCATTTGAACCGTGTGTAGTTAGTGTTGTCATTGAACAGCAGCAATTTTAGTGCTACATTGAGAAAGTATCGCCGACTGAAAGGTAATTAGGAGAGGCGCAATGTCATTAAATGGTATCAAGATGATGATAATGAAATTTGAAAACACCGTTGAGCTTGATGTCAGGCCGGGAATTGAAAGGCTTCGTGTCCCGGTGGAAGTTATCGACGAGGTGGTTGTTGCTGTAACTGACCGTGCAGCATGTGCCAGCGGATAGTCCTAGTGCTCGTGCAGCATCGCGAGAATTGTCCATCCCATGCTCAACAGTGCTGCAAGATTTGCTGTCTGTTTTACACTGGTACTCGTGCAGCATCCAGACGGTGCAGCAACGGAAACCTCACGATGCACAGAAACGTTCTGAATTTGCTGTTCGGTTTCTAGCACGGATCGAAGTCGACGACATGTGGCCAGGGAACATTCTGTGGGGTGACGAGGGACATTTTAAACTACAAGATACACAGAACTGCCTAATCTGAGGTTCTACCCCTTGTTGTTCACAAAGAGCCACTGCACTCGCCGCATGTGACTCTGTAGTGCGGATTCGCAAACACCTTTACTCTCAGTCTGCTATTCTATGAAGAGAATACACACCGAGCGAGGTGGCGCAGTGGTTAGCACACTGGACTCGCATTCGGGAGGACGACGGTTCAATCCCGTCTCCGGCCATCCTGATTTAGGTTTTCCGTGATTTCCCTAAATCGTTTCAGGCAAATGCCGGGATGGTTCCTTTGAAAGGGCACGGCCGAATTCCTTCCCAATCCTTCCCTAACCCGAGCTTGCGCTCCGTCTCTAATGACCTCGTTGTCGACGGGACGTTAAACACTAACCACCACCACCACCACCAAGAGAATACACACAGAGGGCCCGTTAGATGTGCCGTGACGTTATCGAGATCTTGTACAGCTTGGGATTCCTGATTTGGAAGCGCGCACCTGTGTGGAAACCACTGTTTTCATGCAATGTGGGGCAGCACCTCATGTCGCTCGCCCAGTAAAAGATCTGTCTAATGCAACCTTCCACGACCATTTATCTCCAGAGTTTTTCTAGATACCTGGCCTACAAAATCACCTGATCCGAATCCATGTAACTTTTGGCTCTGGGGACATCTAAAAGGACGCGTTTACCTGGAAAATGTTCGGTCTCTATCTGATCTGAAGGCCACGTTCAAGAACACATTGCTCAGATTCCACCGGAACGACTGGAAGCGAATGTTGATCACGTCGTTTTATGGAAGCAGTATCTCGCCGACGTCTCCGGTGCTGATATTGAACAAATTGCGTAGGCGGCGGTTAGTAATAAAATCAACATTATGCCTTTCTCTCTTGTTTGACCTTTTCTGCCCACGTCCAGTAACTAATCCATTGCGAATAGAAACATCACTGTACGTCTTCCTTGCATTCATAGTTTCAGATTTGCACTTGGTAGCCAAAAATGGAACTTTTTTTCAGCGTAAATCGGTTCCTCATTAATGCATTAGCGTATCTACCACATGTCGCCGACATGCGATAATTGCAGCCTACACTGGACCTCCGTGAATACCTTCACTTTAATAGTAACCACCTGGTATAAAATAATACATATATGAAGCACGACGTAACCACTGGTTACGAAGTCGACAGTATAAAGAGGGAACTTCCAGACTATAACCCGTTAAACGCACGTTCTTGGGTTACATTGAGCGTACTTGTCTGTCACAATTTCGGAAGCAGGACGAGGTTAACCTGACTGATAAACTATTTTTCAGGAATGCTTTTCTTGCCATAGACAGTCTGCATTTCATGTCCTCTCTACTTTGCCCGTCATCAGTTCCCCAAATAGCAAAATTAGTGTCTTAATGCGTAATCAAATTCCCTCAGCATCGCCAGTTTTAATTCGAGTGCATTCCATTATCCATATTTTACTTTTTTGGTGTTAATCTTATAATTCTTTTCAAGACACAATGGATTCAAAGTCCTTCATCGTCTGATAGAATTACAATGTCGTTGGCAAACCTTAAGATTTTAATTTCTCCGAACTTCCATTTCCTTGCTTATAATATCTCTAAATGGTACCGAACCAAAAGCTTTTCGAAAATCTGGGGACACAAGAATACAGTTTGTGAAGAGCGAGAGTTGGGTATTGTTTTACATTACCATTGTCCCAAAAACTGAAGACGACGTTCGTACTTCTAAACATGTTCCTTCGGTAAGTAATTCAAGTCAGTCAACAAAATGATATAGCTGATAGCGATATCTGAAAAACCTTCTCGTATTTTTAAAACAGTCACAGTCAATCAATAGTCGATATGGCTTTCGAACGATTCATATTTTTGTATGTCTGTTGGTTCCCAAGGATAAGGTTATTTCATTGTCGACCGGAGGTTAATCATAAAGTATTTCTTACGGTGTCAGTCATAACTTTTTGCAGGTTTGGCAGTATTTACTTCAGTCTTCTTTTGTTCGTTTGTCCTCTGTAAAGAGACTTGTCTCTGTGTTACTAACCTGTCTGGTCTATTCTGATATTCCCTCGTAACACGTCGCATTACAGGATACCCCTTAACTAATGTGCAAATTTGTCTTTGATTTGATAATTGCTTAGACTTTGTCTATAGTTATCAATTATTTTTGTTTCTTCATTTCTTCGATTTATTTTCGTCGAAATGGCCTAATAGGAATATGATTCATGAAGGGTTCTGTTTGATAACGTTGAAACACAGTCAGTGATTATTATCCAAAGATGTGTTATACGTTAAACTTATCACAGAACTTTGTGCTGCGATTACTTTCCGTATTTTCATACGCAAATAGTATATTTAAGCATGGTAAAGAAATGCATTTACTTCCATTCCACCCGCGTCGTTAAGCTTTTGCATTGATACTTTCACCTCGCGATAAAAAAGAAAAAAAAAAGAATACACGCATAGAATGCCATATTTATCCCAAAAGACTGCGCATGACCTTTCGATATGTCCAGATTTTCTTCACTTTATTCTTTACCGATGATGCAGGATGCCCTCGTTTCGTCGATTGTCGTTTCGATTGCGGAGTTTGTAAGCAACCCAAGTCTCATCCCCCGTCACTGCTTGCTTAGAAAATCACCACCCTCTTTGTTGTAAATGATCCACAAGATCAAGTGCGCCGTCCAGACGCTGTTTTTTGTGTTTCTGTGTAAGCGTTTTTGGAACGCAACGAGCACACAGGTTTTCAAAAACAATTATTAGTTCTTGTAATTTGCGGAAAGTTCTTAAAAAGATCGGGTACTGTAAGTGTACGGGTTTTCTTTACGAGCTCTTCAACAACACGAACCGATTCTTCATTAATCGAACACAGACGCATAGTTCGTTCGTCGTAGTGCACTATTCACGTCCTTCTTCGAACTGTCCATTTCATTTCCTTACCACTGAATCATTCATCGCATTTTCTCTGTAAACTCCACACATGTCTATAAATGTCGACGGGTTTAGTGTTCTTCGCATTCAGAAAACGGATTACAGATCTAATTTCACAAGCGGCGGGATTTTTAGTGAAATTCGCCATTCTAAACAAGCACTGTACGGTGTAGTAAATAGTCTTCACGGGTTTGCCGCCGGATGACGTTCTGCAAATTCCACAATATTTCCTCGGAGCAACTGTGCGACAACTTCAAGTGGTTGAACCTTCCTGGTGGCTAGGTACGACTGAAGACTATTTAAAACATACCCGCCGGGAAAGCTTGAAGGGTCACATCAAGCACTACACAGCATAAACAACCCGCAGATAATACAAAATGTCATCTCCATCTCGTTGAATCAAGGCAACTACCGCGAATGATCTGAACTGTGATTGTAGCGCTGCTTCCGAAACAAATACAAACGAAATTTGCTTTCTAGACTTACCTCGTATTTAAGAAATTTCCATGCTTATTTTTATGAGACAAAGCAGTAATAAATCATCATTACACTCACAATTTTTGTACACAAATAAATACTGTCAAGTAATGACCATTCGCGTCTCTAGTAAAGCCCACAACGTGGTCATGGCGTACCTCCTTCCAGCCATGTCGACGAGACGAGGTCTCCTTCCTCTTCTTCGCATAGGCCACAGCTCTAAGTCGCATGGGTTCTGATTCCGGCGAGAGGATCCTCAAATGTATGGTGCTTGTGGCTTACAGCCAATGTGTACCACATTTTATTAGACCGTGTTTTATTTTCAGACCAGAGGGTAGCGGCAGATTTGCCGACAGTCCTGTCCTCTGCTGTAAGTGACTTTCCGAAGAATGTTGTTAGTTTTAAAGTTTTGTGAATTGTCCAAAATTTTTCCCAAAATTTTAGGGAGGTGGACTTAATGTGTTAACAGGGTGAGTAGCATACGCATGTTTTTTTGTAAGTGGTTAGCAGGCCACATTTTTGCCATTGTTTTAGCTCCTCTGTCGTGTTACTTACGTTTTAATTCCTTATATACCACTTTTCACCCATTCTCCGTTATCTTAAGGCGTGTGAGACAGAGCAGTTGTGTGGGTCAGTGCGAGTGAAGTGGGCGTGATGGGTGAGCGCCATTTTGTAGGTTTCGTCCTCACTGTGTGCAACAGTTTTAGCGATTTTATCCACATTCTTTTCTTTTAGCAAGTATCAGGGCGCTTACAGTATCGCCGTTGAGCGCTCGTGAAGTCGAAACACATACAGACATACCATTACCTTCTGCTTGGTAAAAATATCACGCCTTAACTTCAGCTGCATTGACTTGATCTCGAAAAATGTATCCCCAAAATTTTGATATTTTTAAAATGAAATAATATTTCTTTCCAAAACAAATTTCAGTGTAACGTAACGCTGCACAAGGCACTACCATTGTAATAAAGAAAAGGTCTCTGGAAATACTAAAATAAAAAAAATGAACTTTACTGCATGTGCCACATGTGGGCGGAATCCACTGGTCAGGTGATCGAGAAGTTGGTTTCCATGCAACGACGTCAGGCATCATCCATATCATCTAGGGTCTAAGTGTCCGTCTGCTCTTGACGATGATGGGGGAACGTGATGTGGCAAGGAGATAGAGAGAGAAGTTTAAACCGTGTGACAATTCTTTCGTAGTTGTCTTGTCTCTAGTGCAAAAGCAATAAAAAATTCTCACAAACTGTTAGAAACGTGCCGCAGCTCTTCTGTCGTTGCGAAGCATTTTCGCCCCTCCTTTGTCGTTCCTGCCAGTTCCTCGTCCGTGTAATTTATGAAGTGCGCGGTATCATGTTTATTTTCCTCGTCGCTGTTAATCAGGAAATCTATGGACAGTAAAACGATGAGACGCCTACTTGAAGAACGGAGGCGTAATGGCATATTTGCAGAGACGCAGATGAAATGACGGGCGAGGCGTAGCAGCTACGCCGTTACTTATTAATTAGCCCAAAATGATCTGCCTGCGGAGAAGAGGCTTATTTATGAATTACCGGCTCGTGGAATTAACATCTCGTTATGTTAAGAGAGCGGTTATCGCTCCCCGCTTTTCTCCACGTCTCCCGAGCGGTGCTTAGCCAATTCCTGCTAATTGTTTCCCTCTCTTCTCTCCTTACGCACCTACC
This sequence comes from Schistocerca cancellata, assembly GCF_023864275.1. Taxonomy (NCBI): domain Eukaryota; kingdom Metazoa; phylum Arthropoda; class Insecta; order Orthoptera; family Acrididae; genus Schistocerca; species Schistocerca cancellata. Next base: position 268,487,135 of record NC_064627.1, read on the forward strand.
GGTCTCTGGTATTACCGTCCTCCTTGACTTAAACGAAACCGTCCCTGCCGCTTTTAATCTCCGGAAAACGGAGAGTGAATTAGCCAAGTTAAATTCCTGGCTGCTTTAACGATGCTTCTCGTAACAAGCTTTCGTTAGCTTACACGGCGGATGAGAGACATACAAGCCGCCACTTTCGAAAATTATGATTTTCTTGACGCTTTGGCGGATTCGGTGAGACAGTAGTACTTTGATAATTATTAGGTACTAGCAGCGGGACTTGTAATGTGGAAGGTGCCGTTGTCGAACGCCAGCCTGGAGTTTTCGGTTTGACTTTCTGAGTAATTACCTGGTATATTGAAGCGAGTGCTCTGATGTTTTCACGAAGGCGCTGATCACGATATTAGTTATTTTCAGTTCTCAGTTACGTAAACTCATCGATGCCAAGAAAAACTACAATTCTCGAAAACAGCTCTGGAATAGTTGTTGAGACTGACACTAGAACGCTGAAAATTCATAAGAAATCTAGAAAAATTTGTCGAATTTTTACATCTCACTACCGGAAGTTCCCATTGTGGAATAATCGTGAGCATTATATTTCAGTGATAAGAATTTTCACTGTCCCCCCAGTGTCAGCAGATCACTAAGAGATAGGCGCGCCCAGAGAATAATGAACATCCCGAATTTGTTTGGAAAGCATGTTTCTTCTAACGCTTTTGTTCTAACTTTCAAACAGGTGCAACGTAAAATCGTTTGTTGGAAACTATGTTAAATAATCGGTGTCACATGTCCTGTGGAATTCCATGGAGACGAGAATTTAGATAGTGCTGCTTTTTTTTTTTTTAATTGGGTTGCGGTCGTGACACAGAATGACTTGGGGGAAGTTTGTATTCGGAGTTATCTGTTCAACGGGATTTCAAGCTGACCGCAGAGATAGAGAAAACGTAGGGACATGCCCAACAGTGCTTTCACGGGCAGGTCACCCCAATCGGAACGGAGAATGTTATGCACCAGTTGTCAAATATATTATGTATTAATCACAACATGTTTCGGACTACTTTATTCCAGTATCGAGTACTATAAAACTAGGAAAGAAGTCAAACATCGTAGTATTATACATCTTGCAACTATGTAAATTTTATATCGTCCTCTAGTACAACACACTTTAAAGCTTATATGCCATCAGGTTACATCAAAAGCAAAAAGCCAGCAGTTGGGTAAGATCACAGCATGAGCGCATTGCTCTTTGAGGATAAAGGGTGGTTGCTGTCAAATTTAGAGGGAATTGAGATTTTTTGGCGCTTTAAGAGAGGAAAGCGTCAGCGTGTTAAATGAAAAGGTATTTCTGAGCCCACTTCAACGACCACCTCCTTGAGAAGCAGACACCAACGTATTCTAATTAGCGGTGTTAGGTTTAATATTTTCTGTGGTCATTCTACATGAATACACACATTCAGCATAGTTGTTGTATTGGTTTTTAGATTTTACTAGGACTTGACAAGTAACGTTCAAATATTTTAGATAGACAGTAACATGGTTGGGGGCTGTTGCACTTGCATTATAGGATAGTTCCTTCTTTGGTAGGTGAAGGAGCTGTTCTTAGTTTACAACTGAGACTTGAGAGAGTATGACGGGCCAACGTGAGATGTTCAAGGAAGTGTTTTATGTTTGAAAATATATGTTTGCTGCTGGGTTTTTATTTTCGACGGTGCCAAATGCCATAGAAGCTTCAAGGTACCTTATACTACAGGACAATATAAATATTTACATAGTTGCGAGTATGTGTTGTATTGCGATGTCAGTACATCCTTGTTTCCTTGTTTTGTAGTACGTTATGATGGACTAACGTAGCTCCGAAACTTGTTGTGGTAAATACACTGACGGAAAAAAATCAGAACACCAAGGAGTTGTGTGAAATAAACGAAAGATGGTAGGCGTGTTTTTGCATCTGAAACATTATTCACATTTCGCGCCAGTTGTATTAGAGTGATGCTAGCAGCGCCACTATGAGGGCGCAAATGAGGTTTGCTTTAAATAAACTCTGCAACGGCCGCGGGCATTAATTACCTTTGAGATTGGACTTGGTGAGTTGTTGTTAGTCAAGAATGTCTTCAAGGCGACAAAGACCCCATTATCAAAACCTCACTGAGTTTGAATGAGGTCGTGTAATAGGGATACGAGAAGCTGGATGTTCCTTCTGCGATACTGCATAAAGACTTGGCAGGAATGCAGCCACTTATCATGGTTGCTGGCTGTGGTGGTACGGTCGCAGGAACAGGCTCCACACGGCCACGTGGCACTGCCGAGAGGGAAGACCATCGTACTCGTCATATGGCTGTGGCGCATCATACTGCATCCGCAGCAGAAATTTGAGCAGCAGTTGGCACCACAGTGACAAAACAAACCGTTGCAAATCAGTTACTTCCAAAGCTCCGAGCCAGGCGGCCTTTAGCGTGCATTCCACTGACCGGAAATCACTGCCATTTGTGACTTTAGTGGTGTCAGGCGAGAGCTCATCGTAGGGTGGAGTGGAGGTCTATTGTGTTTTCTGATGGAAGCCAATTCTGCCTTGGTGTCAGTAATGACCGTATGTTGGTTAGGAGGAGGCCAGGTGAGAGTCTGCCACCGACCTGGCTGCGGCCTAGACACACTGGACGTATAATTGCAGTTATGGCCTTGCGTGCGATTTCGTATAATAGAACGAGCATTCTCGTGGTTATCCCACGCACCCCGACTTGAAATTTGTGCATCAATCTGGTGATTCGATCTGTTGTGCTGCCGCCGGCCGGTGTGGCCAAGCGGTTAAAGGCGCTACAGTCTGCAACCGCGTGACCGCTACGGTCGCAGGTTCGAATCCTGCCTCGGGCATGGATGTGTGTGATGTCCTTAGGTTAGTTAGCTTTAAGTTCTAGGGGACTGATGACCTTAGAAGTTAAGTCCCATAGTGCTCAGAGCCATTTTTTGTTGTGCTGCCATTCATGAACAGCGTTCCAGGATGTGTTTTTCGAAAGGATAAAACTCTGTCCACATACCGCTGTTGTAAATGAACATGCTCTACACAGCGAGGTTAGTCTTCAACGTGCTCTCGGCCTTCCAAAAATGATTTGTGCTAGCGAAAAATTTGTGCGCTTGATAAGGAATGTTCTCCACAGACCCGTTTTAACTTTTCAGACGCCACACTTGCGGATTCCCCAAGCTGAACATAAAACATGTTGGCATAAGTTTCATTTTCATAACACACAACTTCACTAACGGCGCTCTGAAAAACCACGTGACGGCTGTACAGAGCTGAAACTCAGAACTGAGCACATGGACGGAATGAACGCAAGGGTCTACCCAAGTAGACCAACACAGCGTTGCTAGATAGCTTGCAGTGTTGTAAATCTCATTACTTTCTCACGCATCTCGTGTACAGGGTGATTTTTGCGAAATCGGGACAAACTACAGGAAACGACCACTTGGAGGGATATGGCCGGAGATACGTTCCCAGGGAGGCACACTGACTTGAAAGTAGAGGACAACAATCTTTTACAGTGTAGGTTTCAGTGATTGAAAAGCGCAATCATGCCAGCACCCTAGACAAGTGGGAATATTGTGTCTGTACTGGTGTTACAGCTAAATGCTCTAGAGGGCAGTGATGCTACCCATGACGGAGGCGCGCTCGCATATCGGTACCAAGGGACATCCGCTTCACTGCTGTTGCCGACTCACTCTGGTATCGACGTGTGTCAGGTCAGTGCTGAGGGACGATGCCATTGTATACTCACAAGGAACAGGCCAACAGGCCGACGTGGTCTTCACGTATTGACAGGCAAATGGCAACGTACGTTTGGAATGGGCTTCACGAAGACATTTTGGATGCCAGCCGCCCATTGCCGTTCGCCTATCCGTCTTCAAAGACCACGTCATTCTGTTCCAGGCTGGTATACGGGGCTGTCAGTTCTCAGCACTGCACAACACGATACGACACACGCCCGCACCAGAGTGAGTCGGCAACAGCAGTGAAGCGGATGGTCCCTAGTACCGATGTACTACAGCACCGCCGTAGTGGATAACATAACTGCCCTTTTCAGTATGGGACTAAAACACTAGTACAGACATAACATTCCCACTTTCTTCTTGTGTTCTCATGTTTTTTTTTTTCTATCACTGAAACTTATATTGTTACATCTTCCTTGGAACGCATTTCTGTCCATATGCACAAGGTGAGGTCGAAAAGTATCGGTAATTTTATAATTTCGCGGGTTGTACTGGTCCTATTCGCGCGATTTTGTATTGTTGTGTTGGTAAACATGTCCGAAACATATCTGTACACTGGTAGCCATATTAGATGTTTAATCTGTCGACAGTTGTCAACAAGGTTACGTGTGTTTGCTTCGAATTGGTTTTAAAAATGGATCAAAGAATTTGCATTAAATTTTGCTATAAATCTTGAAAATTGATTGTCATTAGTCTGCTATGAGTAAACCAAGGATATACGAGTGGTACAAGCGTTTCCAATACGATCTTGAAGAAATTGAAGTTGACGAACGTTCTGGACGCCCAGCACATCGTCCGATGAGAGTGGAAAAAAAGAATGAAATGATTATGATTGCTCGCCAAATCACACTCGGAGAAGTTACTGATGATGATGATGATGATGATGATGATGATGACATATCAATTGGAACATGCCGTGAAATCTTTTCGGATGTTTTGGGTATGAAACGTCTGCCAGAAATATTTGTGCCAAAGATGTTGAACTTAGACCAAAAACAGTGGCGAATAGAATTTGCGCAGGAGTAGCTAAATGGTGAATAACGATTCTGAACTACTACGCGTAAGGATAAGTCTGGTGGGCAGTAAAATGTTGGATTTAGTTTGCCTGTCTAATGTTTCTAGTGATGCTGAAGTTATTCATAGATAAAATCAGTCCGTACAGTTGCTGAAACTGCTTCACAATTCCACACTGAGTCTACTCCGGTGGACCTCTTGATACGCGCCATCCTTTCGTGCATTCATTTTTTTGTGATTTGCCCGTAAGTTAAACGACATATTTCTCACAGTCCAGTGGTAGCAGGTACACCAAACCATGAGAAAATTTTCTGTATAAAAATCCTCTTGGATGCCGTGAAAATGTATTGCGAAACTCAACTCACTGTTTAAAGCCGTGAGACAAAAAATGACGTTTCCATGTATATATGGCACTTCTCAATTCCTGTAACAATTTTTAAGGGTTGTAAATTGGACTCAAAAAGCAGTGCAACACATTTTTGCACGTCCATTCCGAATTTGTTGCGGGACATTGTGGAATATTCCCGCTTCAGCTCCTATTGTTACGGCGCTATATGTAGTCTTAAAAATGCCGTCTGTAACGGAAGTGCAGAGAGAGCTGTCATTGAGTTTCTTTTGGCGGAAAACCAGAGCATCGCAGATATGCATAGAATTTTGCAGAATGTCTACGGAGACCTGGCAGTGAACAAAAGCACGGCGAGTCGTTGGCGAGGCGTCTGTTGTCATCGCAACAAGGTCGTGCAAACCTGACCGATCTACTGCGTGCCAGCCAGCCGCACCACAGCGGTGACTCCTGCATTGTTGGAAGGTCCGGATACTCTTATTCGATTTCTATTAAAGATGAAATTCCTCCAGCTGTGCTTAAGATTTCAAATTTATTTGGCTACTAGTTTCGAAGTTGCGTCAACACCATAACACACCATGCATCAAACAGACAATGTGAGACAACAGTATTCTGTGAACTATTGTACAAAATATAATATGAACATATTATATAAAGGATGAATTAATTAAAAGTAGTTACATTTCGTTAATTTTCATTAAGATGCAGTTTACCTTGACATTAGCAATTGATATGGTACAAACAAGTACAAATGAGGTTATATATACACTGTTATTTTCATTACAGATCAATACCAGACATTTGAATAAAATGGGGGTATATATAAGTCTAGGTGACAAACCGTTACTCTTAGAGATAATAATATAGGCATGAAATAGTACTAAAAATGTGTTAAAAGCAGCACCCTAAACTCTTCTTTGTGTGCACAATTTAACTAACAGGAAGGAAAATTTGCATTGCCAGTCAAACACATGTAAAGATATGATTCCATTGTTTATAAATAGTGAAAGGTGGGAAAGGTGGAAAGGAGTTACGTTTGTATAACACTGTATCGTCATCACCATAAAGTAACAAAGTGAAATAGGTTACTTAAACATCATCATTCATAACGATACGAAACACAAGTAAGGAGGAACTGGAAGAATGGTTTGGAATCCAGTTAATATATTTTCCTTCCTGTTAGTTGAATTGTGCACACAAAGAAGGGTTTAGGGTATTATTATTCGCTTTTAACACAGTTTTAGTATTTTTTCATGTCTATATTATTATCGCTAAGAATAACGGTTTGTCACCTAGACTTATATATACGCCCATTTTATTCAAATGTCTGGTGTTGATCTGTAATGGAAATAACCGTGTATATATAACCTCATTTGTACTTGTTTCTACCATATAAATTGCTACAGTCAACGTACATTGCATCTTAATTACAATGAACGAAATGTAACTGCTTTTAATAATTCATCCTTTATATAATATGTTCATAATACATTTATTTTTTACTATAGCTCACAGACTACTGATGTCTCACATCGTTTGTTTTATGTATGGTATGTTATATAGGGCCTAAAGGTGGTGTTAACGCAACGTCGAAACTAGTAGCCAAATAAATGTGAAATCTTAAGTACAGCTGGAGGAGTTTCATCTTTAATAAAAATTATACCAGCTGATGTCTCACCATCATGCAATTTAAATAAGGATGTACGAAGACTCTTATTTGAAGCGATCAGCAGATCAGAATCAAACACCTTTCTTCTCAACCGGACGTCACTGTTGGTTGTGCTGATGCACTCGCCCACCAGTTAGGGTACTCAAAGGTGTGGGCCGCTGGGTTCCTCGCTGCCAAGCAGAAGAACGTAAGGAGCAACGAAGGACCATTTGTGCGGAGTTGCTTGAGCGTTAGACGCTGATCGTGTCGAACTTCATCACAGGCGATGAAACGTGTGTTCATCACTTCGAACCGTAAAGAAACGGCAATCCATGGAATGACACCACACCACCTCTCCTCCGAAGAAAACGTTGAAAGCCACACTCACAACCGGTAAAGTCATGGTGGCGGTCTTCAGGGACTCTGAGCTCGTTATTCTGTGTGATGTCCTCCCTCATGGTGCAACCATCAACTCTGAAGTGTACTGAGCTACCCTGAGGAAATAGAAGAAACGGCTTCAGCTTGTTCGTCGCCACAAAAATGCAAATCAGCTTCTCTTTCTCCATGACAACGCGAGACCTGACACAAGTCTGCGCACCCGAGAGAAGCCACAAAACTTCATTGGACTGTTCTTCCTCTTCCACCCTACAGCCCAGATCTCACAACTTCCGGCTTCCACATGTTTGGCCCAATGAAGGGGACACTCCGCGAGTAGTACGTGGATGATGGGGAGGTTATTGATGGAGCAAGACGTTGGCTCCGACGTTGACCAGTAGAGTGGTACCATGCAGACGTACAGGGTCTCCCCGTACGTTGGCTTAACGCCGCCACATTGGATGGAGATCATGTTGAAAAACACAGATTTTGTGTCGAAAAGTGTGGGGAATTATACGGTGAATTGGAATCCTGAATAAAGCCAACGGGCTTTCAGAAAAATATCTGTTGCATTACTTACTGAATACCCCTCGTAGGTAACGTTTTGATTGTTGTTGTTGTGGTCTTCAGTCCTGAGACTGGTTTGATGCAGCTCTCCATGCTACTCTATCCTGTGCAAGCTTCTTCATTTCCCAGTACCTACTGCAACCTACATCCTTCTGAATCTGCTTAGTGTATTCATCTCTTGGTCTCCCTCTACGATTTTTACCCTCCACGCTGCCCTCCAGTACTAAATTGGTGATCCCTTGATGCCTCAGAACATGTCCTACCAACCGATCCCTTCTTCTGGTCAAGTTGTACCACAAACTTCTCTTCTCCCCAATCCTATTCAATACTTCCTCATTAGTTATGTGATCTACCCATCTAATCTTCAGCATTCTTCTGTAGCACCACATTTCGAAAGCTTCTATTCTCTTCTTGTCCAAACTATTTATCGTCCATGTTTCACTTCCATACATGGCTACGCTCCATACAAATACTTTCAGAAATGACTTCCTGACATTTAAATCTATACTCGATGTTAACAAATTTCTCTTCTTCTGAAACGCTTTCCTTGCCATTGCCAGCCTACATTTGATATCCTCTCTACTTCGACCATCATCAGTTATTTTGCTCCCCAAATAGCAAAACTCCTTTACTACTTTAAGTGTCTCATTTCCTAATCTAATTCCCTCAGCATCACCCGACTTAATTCGACTACATTCCATTATCCTCGTTTTGATTTTGTTGATGTTCATCTTGTACCCCCCTATCAAGACACTGTCCATTCCGTTCAACTGCTCTTCCAAGTCCTTTTCTGCCTCTGACAGAATTATTATGTCATCGGCGAACCTCAAAGTTTTTATTTCTTCTCCATGGATTTTAATACCTACTCCGAATTTTTCTTTTGTTTCCTTCACTGCTTGCTCAATATACAGATTGAATAACATCGGGGAGAGGCTACAACCCTGTCTTACTCCCTTCCCAAGCACTGCTTCTCTTTCATACCGCTCGACTCTTATAACTGCCATCTGGTTTCTGTACAAATTGTAAATAACCTTTCGCTCCCTGTATTTTACCCCTGCCACCTTTAGAATTTGAAAGAGAGTATTCCAGTCAACATTGTCAAAAGCTTTCTCTAAGTCTACAAATGCTAGAAACGTAGGTTTGCCTTTCCTTAATCTTTCTTCTAAGATAAGTCGTAAGGTCAGTATTGCCTCACATGTTTTGATAAGGATGTAAAATAAGTTCACTGATTGGATCGTTTTCAAATCTCTCGCTTGGTGGTACGCAGTCAGTGGAGATAATGAGTTGTGGCCTGTGTGCTTTCCAGGAGTTGCCGCACGTGTAGACTCTGCTGTTGGTTGCACGAGGTGTATCTGTAACGCATACTTTCGTATGCATGGTCCACAACCCTTCGGGTGTGCTGAATAATTCCAGCTGCCGCCGGAATTCATGCAAGAACATATTCTGACTGTACAGGAGTATGATACAAAAATATTTTCGTAAGCCCTCAAGAAAAAGTTGAGATTAGTTAAATCTGGGGAACATGGTGGCCAAGGAGGTGATTCATGTCGACGTATCCATCTTTCACCATACGTTTGGTTGAGATGTTCACGGACGCCAAGTGCAAACGTGCGGGTGCACCGTCATGTTGGAACCACATTTGCTAACGAGGTGACAGTGGTAAATGTTCCGATAACTCGACCAGTACTTCTTGCATGAATGAGAAGAACCAGGGATCCGTTGAACGGTACGTAAGAAGGAATGCGTACTAAGACGACCATCAGTGATACTGAACCGTTGCTGTAATCCGTGTGTGAAATTTGACACGAGCGTTTCTGCCATCCGAAATGTGACTCTGTTTGACAATTCAAAACAGATTCCCAGGTGAAGTGAGCTTCATCCCTGGAAATTCGAGTATGTCGACACAGTGATTTAGAAACCACGTACAGAAATTGTCACTCAGCTGGAAATCTGCTGGTCTTCCAGAACGCGCCAGACGCTTGCGTGGGACACGTCCATGTTATGGACTGTTTTTCGAGTACTGGTGTTCGGGTTCTCTTGTACGTGACGCGAAGGACGTTGTCATCAAAGTCGAGAGGACTGCCCGTCCGTGGAGCACCACTGTCAACCCTCCTAGTGGCGAACGTACCAGTTTCTCGTAGCTATTGTAGTCGGACGAAAATGGTGATTGACTGAGGCGATCCGGAAATCTTTTAATTCTGGACGTTTGTGTGTTAATATCAAACGTCTCATCGCAAAACGTAGAGGTCGGAGGATCCCCCACTGTGTATAAAGGATAGGCAGCGATCTGTGGCAGATCTGATGACAGAGTACAGTGCTGGTGCAGGCACACGTGTTTCGGAGTATACCGTTCAAAGGCCACTGTTGAACATGAAGCTCCACGTCACACACCCCTACATGTTCCTGTGTTGACCCAGCGACATCGTCAGTTACGATTTCAGCGTACACAGCATCACAGAGTTCTCACCGTGGATCAGTAGAACATGTCACCAGTCAAATGAATCGCTTTTATCGTTACACTATGTCGAAGGCTGCGTCCTTACACGCCGTTATCCAGGCGAATGGTTGCACGAAACGTGCACCACGCCACAGGTACAGGCCGGTGGGGGCAGAGTTATGCTATGGAGTACTTTGAGATAAGACTTCCATGGGATCTGTGGTGGCAATCGGAAGACATCATGACAGCAGTGAACTACGAGAACATTATTTCGGACCATCTGCATCGTTCCATGCTTGAAGTCTGCCCTGACAGCGATGACATCTTCCAGCACGATAACTGTCCGTGTTGCAAGATCAGAATCGTGCTACAGTGGTTTTAGGGGCATTATACTGAACTCACATTGGGGTCTTGGCCAACAAATGTGCCCGATCTGCATCCATTGAAGCATATATCGGACGGCAGCTGCGTGTCCGTAAACCATCATGCCGTAATTTGCGGGAATTGTTTGAGCAGTGTGAAGACATCTGGTGCCACGTACTTCTGGAATCCTAACGAGGACTTGTAGAGCCCTTGCTGAACAGAATCTCTGTTGCACTGTGTTTGAAAAGTGGAAGGCCACGCTATTAAACATGTGGTCATAATATTTTGGCTCATCGGTGTATATATCATTCCCACGCATATTTAGCAATTGCGAAGCATTCCTGCGTTTGCTACTAGTAAATAAAGTAATAAACAGCATTTAATTCGAGTGGTATAGGCCTATATACACGAAGTGATCAAAAGTATCCCCCCCAAAACATACGTTTTTCATATTACGTGCATTCTGCTGCCACCTACTGCCAGATAATCCATATCAGCGACCTCACTAGTCATTAGACATCGTGAGAGAGCAGAATGGGGCGCTCCGCGGAACTCACGGACTTCGAAAGTCGTCAGGTGATTGGGTGTCACTTGTGTCATACGTCTGTACGCGAGGTTTCCACACTCCTAAACATCCCTAGGTCGACTGTTTTCGATGTGACAGTGAAGTGGAAACGCGAAGGTTCAGATACAGCAGAAAAGCGTACAGGCCGACCCGTTTGTTGACTGACAGAGACCGCCGACAGTTGCAGAGGGTTGTAATCTGTAATAGGCAGACATCTATCCACACCATCACACAGGAATTCCAAACTGCATTAGGATCCACTGCAAGTACTATGACAGTCAGGCGGGAGGTGAGAAAACTTGGATTTCATGGTCGAACGGCTGCTCATGAGCCACGCATCACGCCGGTAAATGCCAAACAACGTCTCGCTTGGTGTAAGGAGCGTAAACATTGCACGATTGAACAGTGGAAAAACCTTGTGTGGAGTGACGAATCACGGTACGCAAAGTGCCATCCGATGTCAGTGTTTGGGTGTGGCTAATGCCCGGTGAACATCATCTGCCAGCGTGTGTAGTGCCTACAGTAAAATTCGGAGGCGGTGGTGTTATGGTGTGCTCTTGTTTTTCATGGAGCGGGCTTGCTCCCCTTGTTGTTTTTCGTGGTGCTAACGCAGGTCTCCATTGATGTTTTAAGCACCTTCTTGCTCTTGTTTTTCATGGAGCGGGCTTGCTCCCCTTGTTGTTTTTCGTGGTGCTAACGCAGGTCTCCATTGATGTTTTAAGCACCTTCTTGCTTCCCACTGTTTAAGAGCAATTCGGGGACGGCGATTGCGTCTTTCAACACGAACGAGCACCTGTTCATAATGTACGCCTGTGGCGGAGTGGTTACACGACAGTAACATCCCTGTCTTGGACTGGCGTGCACAGAGTCTTCACCTGAATCCTATAGAACACCTTTGGGATGTTTTGGACCGCCGACTTCGTGCCAGGCCTCACCGACCGACATCGATAGCTCTCCTCAGAGCAACACTCCGTGAAGGACCTGCTGCCATTCCCCAACCTGATTGAACGTATGCCTGCGAGAGCATAAGCTGTCATCAGGGCAAAAGGTAGGCCAACACCATATTGAATTCGAGCATTACCGATGGAGAGCGCCGCAATTTGTAAATCATTTTCAGCCAGATGTCCGGATACTTTTGATCACATAGTGTATTTACCTGTGTCACTCAAAGGATTAACAGTTGTAAATAAAATTTGGGACACAATTTAGTGAACCACCCTTGTACATGTAAATTTCGCAGTGATTGTGTAAAGCCAACGCACCGAGTCGCTACACTCATCATCCCTGTAAATGCATCAAATAGAGGCAAAGCAGGCCGCACAGTAGCTGCTTCCACGGGCGGTTCCCGCAGCGCGAACCCGCCGGTGTTTAAACAGTGAGGTCCTCTCGTCGCATCACACGTGCAAGCGTGAAAGATGCCTCGCCGCGCCGTCCGGACAAAAGCCGGTGGCTCCGCGGGCAGCCCGCCTCTAGGATTGCTCCTGCAGCGCCGCGCCGGGGACTGGCGTAAGGAGGTGGCGAAGCCGACGCCGGCGCCGGCGCCGCGGACTGGGGCGCGTCGCGACGCCGCCGCGCCCAAAACAAAGACGCCGGAACCGCATGCTGAAAGTTTCACCAGCAGGCGCGCGCGCCGCTGCGCTAAAGAGCCGCGAGTTAATTACGGAAAGAAAGGGACTAACATTACGGGCGCGCAACGCCCCTCGCGGAACAAGGCGCCGGCTGCATAATTCACCGTCTCATTAGCCAGAAACAAAAACTCCGCCGGAAAGTAGTTGCTCTAAATGGATCGCGGCCGGGGAGAAAGAAGCGGAGGAGGAGGAGAAGGAAAAAAAAACACTCAAAAACATAAAGGAGTAAGGAAAACAAGCAAGGATACAGTTTCTTCCTTTCTTCCCCCTGCCCCGCACAAAACCGTTTTCATTTCTTAAAAGGCTTTTTCAATAATTACCGCAATGACAAAAATGCATGAATTATTGCATCATTCTTCAGAGGAAATGAGGCAGCTGCTTACACGCGCGAGGCCAGTAAATACGGGCGGCCAAGTTTAAAGCAAACTGTTTCCAAAGACTGCCGCTTCTCGCGAATAGGGTGCGGCGCAAACTTTTGTAAGCGAGAAATATATAATACAGGAGCGAGTTTTCTGGAGAGGAGCGCTCCTTGGAACAGCGTTAGCTGCGGCGAGGCGGACACTGCTGCTGGCTGCGACCAAACTTGTCCTCCTCCGGAATTTGTATAATCACCTGTTACGCCGAGTCGGCAGTAATTTGTGGCGGACGCAGGTGTTCTGTTGTTAGGGTGCAGCCCTCCTGTTCTGCGACCGCTACAACTTACACCTCCCCCCTCCTCCTCCACCCCCCACCCACGACGCAGCAACTTGTGTAGAGGGTCCAAACTGCATGGACTCCCAGTGTTCTCCTCGGTGTGTAACAAAGCATGTGACGTATTGGGCATTCAGCGAGTGCAATTACTGACAAACATAAACCTCGCGTACTATGAGTTAACTCGGCTGTTATAACTCGCCACTGTCCTCATTAGTTTCAGAGATTACACTGTCGTACTTACAAGCTTTGGTCCACCTGGGCTTCGCGTGTCCTCACTTCGTCCTCCAAGTATTAGAGCTCGCTCCTCATTCTTCTAGATCTCTTGTGTTTAACTTTTTTCGCCTTTTATAGCAGTGTTCGGTCATTTGTGCCGTTTTTCCTCCTAATTTTCAACCAAATACACTCTTGTGAATTTGGAAGTAGTGTAACAATAACTGCATGTCAATGGGGTAGAAACGGGAGGAAGCAGAACGTTGAGTTTTGCAGACAACATAGTTCTCCTAGCAACGAACGCAAGGAGTTGTACTAAATAGTGGAAGTCATAGAACTAGGAACATAACTGTGAAATGAAAACAATACAAATAAAACGAAGGTAATGGAAATAGCTGTCCTGATAGTCACGTCGATTAAACATCTAGGCGTAATGTTCCAAGCGACATGAAATGGAACAAGCATGTAAGGCCGGTTGCAGGAAAGGCGAATGCTCGACGTTGGTCAACTGTAGCTCATCCATAAGGGAGATAGCGTATAAAATACTTCAGTACTGTTAATATGTTTCGAATCCCCACAGGTTGGATTGAAGGAAGACATCGTAGCAATTCAGAGAGGCGCTGCTAGAACTGTTACCCATAGGCGCGACAACATGCAACGATTCCAGAAATGCTTCATGAACTGAAAGGGTAATCGATGAAGGGAAGGAGACCTTCTGTTTGAAACACTTTTGACAAAGTTTGGATAAATGGAATCTGCGACAGCCTACAGAATTATCCTGCTGGCACCACATAACGTGCATCTCGTGTAAGGGCCACGAAGAAAAGAGAGATCAGTATTCTTACGGTAACATATAGCCAGCCGTTTTTCCCTCGCTTCATTGCAAAGCGAATAGGATAACGAATGACTAACGGTACTATAAGTTACTCTACACCGTCGACCATATTGTGACTTGCGGAGTATAGATGTACTGTAGATGTAGCTGTAGATGTAGACGTAGATTAAATTAAAGGGCAAAGACGATGCTAAATGGGGGTACTTTAGAATTTATAAAAAGCTTTAAATACTTACGAAGCAGAACAGAAAGCGACGCGAAGAGCAGCATAGAAATTAAAAGCCGTGTACCAATGACGTAAAGTGCATTTTGTTGGAAAAGGAGAGTTTTCTTTAGCTATATGGACGAAGACTTGTGAGAAAAACTGATAACGTTTCTTGTATGGATGTCACCATGTTCGGGGCTGAAATGTAGGTAATGAAGTAAATACAGAGAGAAGCACTGGAAGCTTTTGAGATGCGGACATGGCGCGGAATGGAAAAATTAGTTGGATAGATAGGGCGAAAAGTGAGGAGGTACTGAGAAGAGAGGGAGAGCAGAGAGAATTTTTGGGTGTAACCAGATTCAGCAAAGGAAGCTGGGTAGGAGGTTTACGAGGGGCGTTTGAAATGTCCGTGCAAAAATAAAAACTATCTACGTCTTTGGGGTAAACCTTTTTGTTTTTCGACATAGTCTCCTTTTAGACTTATAACCGTTGACCAACGCTGTTCTAATTTGTTGATCCCTTCCGAATAATAGGAATTGTCCAAGTCTGCAAAATAGCTATTAGTTGCTGCAATCACCTCCTCGTTTGAATAAAATCTTTGTCCCGCCAGCGATTTCTTCAGATTGGAGAACAATAGTAGTCCGAGAGAGCCAAGTCTGGAGAATAGGGGGGATGTGAAACGAGTTTCCATTAATTTTGCGACCACAACTGCTGAGGTGTGTGCTGGTGCATTGTCGTGATGGAAAAGGACTTTTTTGCGATCCAATCACCGGCGTTTTTCTTGCTGCTCGGTTTTCAAACATTCCAGTAACGCTGAATAATATGCACCTGTCATAGTTTTACCCTTTTACAGATAGTCGATGAGGATTGTCCCTTGCGAATCCTAAAAGACAGTCGCCATAACCTTTCCGGTCTAAGGAATGGTCTTCGCCTTCTTGGTGCAGATTCTGTCTTGGTAACTCATTGTTTAGATTGTTGTTTGGTCTGAGTATGGTTATGTATCCATATTTCATCCACAGTGACGAAACGATGCTTAAAATCCTGCGGATTCTTCCTGAACAGCTGCAATCAATCCTTGCAACATTTCACACGGTTCCGTTTTTGGTCAAGCGTGAGCAATCGCGGAACCCCTCTTGCGGATAGCTTTCTCATGTCCAAATGTGTATGCAAAATGTTATGTACCCGTTCATTCGAGATGCCCACAGCACTAGCAATCTCACGCACCTTAACTCTTCCGTCATCCATCACCATATCATGGATTTTATCTATGATTTCTGGAGTTGTAACCTCCACAGGGCGTCCAGAACGTTCAGCATCACTTGTGCTCATATGGCCACTCCGATAATTTTGAAACCACTTATAAACTGTTCTAATCGAAGATGCAGAGTCACCGTAATGTTTATCAAGCTTCTCTTTAGTCTCCTGAGGCGTTTTGCCTTTCATAAAGTAATGTTTAATCACCACACGAAATTCTTTTTCGCCCATGTTTTTCGATCACACGACTTCGTTGATTCACACGAATTCCTAACACAAAGAAATAGACCAATATGGCTGAAACTTGGTTTGCGTTCTTTCCAAAGATGCTACTAACTAAAAATGACCTCGATATGCGCCGGTGGTGCCATCTCTCGGACTTTGCACGGACTTTTCAAAAGCCCCTCGTATTACGTAAGGAGGAGGGCTTGTGAATACAGTCCTAAAAGAGTACATGAAAGGAAAGGGGAGATGAGGAAGGAAATATTTCAGAACGTGAATGATGTGCTGGACAGAAACAGTTACAGCACATAAGAATAAAATGTACCTGCTAACGTACACTAGCTGATCAAACGTATCCGGACACACTTATATGTTACGGAATTCACCTCTAGATGTCATGAGAGACGCACGCGCCAGTACAAAAGGAGGCAGTTACTGCAGGATGGGTCGGCCAGGAGAGCTCAGTGACTTTGAATGTGAAATGGTCATTGAATGTCACTTGTTACAAATCCATCAGGTTTGGTTCAACACTTTTAATGCCCCCCCCCCCCCCCCCCCAAGTCGAGTGTTGTGACTGTGTACGTGAAACCATAAATGAACTAAGACCAGGCAGACCTCATGTATTGACAGGCAGGTATCGAGCACTGCGGGGGTGATGGTAAAAATATCATATAAAATCGGTGAAAGGAATCACTCGTGAGTTGTGAAGTGCTGGCAGCAGTCCAGATAACATAATGCTGTGCATAAGGACCTAGAAAGAATAGGTGCAGTGGTTGAGCAGTTCCTCATAAACCACACATTTCTGTAGTCAGCGGTAGAAGTCGCTTTAAGTAGTGTAAAGAGACTCCAGGATCGTGGATTGGAAACGAGTGGTTTGGAGTGTGAATATCCTGTGGCAATCCAGTGAAACGATTTGGGTTTGGCGAATGCGTGGATAACTTTACGTGCCATTATGTATACTTAACGCCAACAGTGAAGAATGGAGGAGGTGGTGTTATGGTAGTGATTTTTGTGGTTGGGGTATGATACCCTTATGGCGCTTAAGGAAAACGTAAATGCAGTATATTAAGAAACGATCGCCAGTCCGTGGTGAAAATGCTCTTTCGTTGACCACGCGATTACTTAGGGTCACTAAAATCGTGTAGATCTTCTCTACGATTTTAACAACTCTTTTCAAATGACAATAAATGGAAATAACCGTAAAAGAACAATGACTTTATTTCAGCCAGTTATCACAAATTGTCATCAGACTATCGATTTCGCTCCATAATGACCATCTTCAGATACGTCAGGAGAAGGGAAATCAAATACATCTGACAGACGATGTACATCTAGCAGACAATAAAGTATACAATAATGTAATTTTATATACAGCGTGCCCCAGGAGCAATGGTCAGTATTCAGGGATGTGGCAGGAATGATCATTCGAAGCCCCCCCCCCCCAAAAAAAAGAATAATCCAGTAAACTTTGGCTCTAAAATCCATACCTCAAGAGCTGTCAGCACTTTGTTCAATAGAAGAGATTTGTTTCACAGTATCAGAGATGAAGAGATGAAGTCGTCCTCATAGTTTTTAAAAACTAAACTCCTCCCGAACAAGCCATGAAGTCCCAAAGGTACCGACCGATCGCCTTGTTATCCTCAGCCCACAGGCGTCACTGGATGCGGATATGGAGGGGCAGGTGGTCAGCACACTCTCCCGGCCGTATGTCAGTTTCCGAGACCGGACATAGTTTTTAAGGTATGCACTTTAGAGCTCATGCTTACTAGATTTTTTTTCGAATGATCATTACTGCTACATACCTGAATATTGATCATTCCTACCGGGATAATCCGTATATAGGAAAGACGAGCTTAAAAAGTGATGAAACATACCCGATTAAAACAGAAGCAGCATTTTATTACCCTGATGTGGTTAAGGTAAAATTGCATCCTTAGCTTGATATCGTCGAACATGTATAATTATAATACTGTGCAGGCCAGATAACAGCGCCAGGAGAGTTGGAATGTGAAAGACACGAAAAGCTCGTTTGTGGTGTAAACTCGTCAGTTATCGTTACTGCACCTGTTTCGCTGCTTGTGGAGTTCAGAGCTTGACTACACTACTTTCTACGTCCACTATCTCTGGAGGTCAACTCTCCACTCCCTTGGCTGGTATCGTTAAATGTAGTAATTAAACTTCTTGGACCTTTGTAAACTCTCTTGGGTGGTTGGTTTCACAATACGAGCCCAATTTATTATTACTAAATTGTATTTATTACGGATTTATACAGTGTGATTCAGTGATGAGGTTACAAACTTTCAGGGATGAGGGGGAAGGGTAAAGCATAAATTTGAGGTGAGGGACCCTGGTTTGAAAACGACCCGCGGAAATCATCAACGAAAATCGTTCTGATACTTCTGACAGTGGAATACTACAAGTACCGGTGCTGTTGTTGCTAAGAGGCAACTTAAAGAGTGCTGGTATGTGCCAAACCAAAAACAAAAATTCGGTAGAAAAATGTTTCTCAGTAACAAAGATGAACAAGTGCTCGTAGGTCAGAAGATATGCATTTCAGTGCCCATGTTTACTTAACTTTTTTATTTTTTTGTCCATACTATCTCCTATGAATGTTCCCTGCGCTGCAACATAACAAGAAGACTGTCTGACATGTGAGTAACCGATTTTGATCAAGTTTTTCAAGGACGATCTTAATTCAAAATAAAGAGACATGTGTGTTGGCTTTTTGCTAGACACTTCCTAGTGTTTGAAAAAATCAAGGTGAAAGTTGATGACAGAAAATCGTATTTCAATGATATGCATAAAAAGATCGTCTAAAAACAAACATTTTTTAAAAAGATTGGGTGCAAAGTTAATAATGTTAAAGTTATGACGTTTTCGTGTTTCCACGCTGAAGCTAGAGTACCCATCAATCTACGCCTGTAGTAGAGCGAGGTCGGCTACCAAACTGCTGATCCGTGTTCGATTCTTGGTGGTAGCTTTTTTAATTTGATTATTTTCGGTTTATCTGATAATATTCTGGTATCGGAAATACCTGTATTTTCCTTTTTTAAGTAAAACATCGGGAAGTGTGATTAATAATCAAATAAGTGTGTATAATGTACTAACAGTTGTTTCCGTCGTGGTACATGACTCGCTACGATAGACCTTTCGTAGATGATGATACTCAACTGACCTGCACCGTGAAAGTGATACCACCGAAATGTGCGTCTCTTTATCAACCGTGTCATATTTGTTTTTTTTTTCCCCGGTAGGTAAAGAATTTCCTCGCACAAGTTAAAAATCATGCAACACCGTAGTACATCAGAGAATTAGAAGATAGGGAGGATGCTATCAAAATTCATGCATTGGTCCATAAACCGGTTGTCAGCGCCTGCCTTTCAAGGTATGCTTTTATATGCTTTGTACGCATCCAAACTGATTTATGATACATCTGTTTTAAACAACATGAATCAGATATGTTTTCAACGAACAACGTACCGGAAAACAGGTCAGTGCGGTGGGATTTTATTCGCGTGTTGCGCTTGGTCCGAGAAACGTTTGTGTTTTGACTATTTCTGTCGTAAGTTTCACCCCACGGATCGCGAGAACGCTCACGAATAGGCGGTGAGTTGGGATTACGCAGTAATACGCTTTGGGTGTATTTTTTACTATGTATCGTGGCAAAAATAACTGTCAATACATTATGTATACCGTACTTACTTGATTAGTAATCACACCTCCCGATGTTTTATTTAAAAAAAAGGCGAAGGAAAGTATTCTGATTATCAGAATATCATGGGATACTGAAACGTTATTAACTTTGGACCCCATATTATATTAATAAAAAAAATTTTAGACGATCTTTCGATGCATAGCATTGAAAATAGCATTTTGCGTCATCAACTTTGACCTCGATTTTTTTAAAAACTAGTTAGTGTGTAGCAAAAAGTCGATACATATGTATCTATATTTTCGGTATAGAACGTCTTTGCAAAATTTGATCAAAATTAGTGACTCACATGTCAGACCCTCCCCTTCTTAGCAACAACAGTACTGGTACGTGTATTCCGCTGTCACAGGTATCAGAACGAATTACGTAGATAAGTTTCGACTAAGTTGTTACCCGACCAGGATTCCCTACCTCAAATTGATACAGTTACCTTCACCATCAGCCCTGAAAGTAGGTATCATCATCACAAAATCACCCTGTACATCACTGTGGCGTCTTTTTATGGTTCCTGTGACTTTCCATGAGTTTTGGATTTCTAAATTGTAAACGCTTTTAAATATTATATTCATGTGTTTAGCTGTTCGGAGGCTGAGGCTGCTGCATACGGTTGCTTCTTCCAACGTACACTCCCACGTTGGCCATCTGTTAAGCCGTCGGCACGCGGACCGTGCATTCGAACATTGGATGTGCCGAGTTTCTGACGTCATAGAGTGTTGGGAAGTCTTTCCGAACAAACAGAGCAGTGTCTAGCATGAGATATTCTGAACGTGCGTTTGAACGTTAACCAGCGCTATGGAAGAACTCCGCTCTCTCTTAAGTACAGAACCGCGAGATGCCATACTGGCTTTCAGTTGACGCCCATATGTATATATGCCGTTTCTAAACTTCAGCTAATAGCGGATCTTTCGAAAATCCGTCGTTAGTTGTATGGGGATCTTTCGAAAATCCGTCGTTAGTTGTATGGTTTATTGTAAGAAAAATGACGGGGAATTTAAAATTGGTGGTTACAGAGTTATTATGAAACGGCATACTGAGAATCCATAAGACATTGCTTCTTGGTTCAGTTTGTTATAGTTAAATGTCAATTAACAACATATCTACGATTAAAGCTTTCAGAAAACGGTAAGACGCAAAGTATTGACGTTTAACGCTGTGGTCGGTGTAGCGCAATGACTAGAGTTGCAGAATTTTAAGGTATCGAGTGTTGTGTTACTGGTTCGCGTCTCTCTGGATCATATATTTTTTTACTGATTTTCGCGTTTTCTAATACGTTGGGATACTTTCTTATTAGTTTATTGAAAGGATGTTCGATAATATTCGATGTTATGTAAATGTAAGTGCGCTCTTCCCGAGGAGTGAGTTTGTTCGATTGGCTTAATCTACAAGACAGCTTCCACTTCTTGCACTTAAGAAATTTTGCACTTTCTTATTTTAAGTTTAGTATTTCGCATGTTGTAAAGATTCTGTTGTTTTATTGGAACAAGTAAGATTGGTCTTAGGATTTTATAGAAAAGTAGGAATGATGAAATAATTTTTATCTTATATGGAGAACCATTGTGAATTTGTATCGAACGATTTGTAATTTACCTTTTATAAGCCGATGTCCGTGTTGACTGGACATGGTACTTTCCTTTTGTCTTGTGACATGCCCACGGATATTGAATTTTTTATTTATGTATACCACAGACAGAACAACATGACTAGCGTATGGACGAGGGAGCAAACGTGTGTTTTAATTGAAGTAACGTAGGAATTTTACGCCAGTCCAGTTTGTAAACAGTGTGATGTGCGAGCCAGATACAGCCGACAACTGCGGCCGGATCGCGATGCTGTCCCGTATACCACATAGAGAACACGTCATACGCACGAGTGGCATCGTTTTTGAGCTCTGAGCAGCATGTTGAACTCGGAACTCTCAGGATTGACGTTCGAAAGCGCTGTCCCGTGCCGACTGCTTTATGCTAGCCACTGGCCCTTGCCGCTACACTGGCGTGCGCGACTTTTTTCAGACTGGTTTGCTTGTGCTGAAGGAGACTAGACTCAGTGGGGAATTTGAACGTGTCATTTCTGACGGAAACGTCGTAGTGTGTTGGTTTCAGAAACGCCGCCATGTTTTGATTGCAGGCGTCCGTGAAGGAGGCGCGGACGCGGCAGCTGGTGTCCGAGATGATGCGCGGCATGGACGTGAAGGTGCGCGCCCACTACAAGGCGGACACGCTGCTCTTGGACACGCTGCCCCACCTGCTACGCATCATCGTTCCCAGGCTCAGGCCGGTGAGTGAGTCAGTTTCTAAAATAACGCTTTTCCAGATTCGGTAGCGCCTATTTCCCAATTGTTATTGGCACGTCGCGGTTTCGGCTGAATTCTGTCATCATCACGTGTCTGTCACATGTCACAATAGGAGCGCAAGATCTGATTTGTAGAAAAAAGATGCTTTCCTGTAAGAAAGCATTGTAATATTTATTGATTTCCAATGTCGACATTTAAGAATTACGTATGAAACAAGACATACGGTAATTGGCCGTCACACCTTTCGTGGCAGAAGCGCACTCCTCTGCCGAAATTTTCTGTAATAGTTTTGCATGAATGACATGGTGTTTCGTTAATCTTCTTCAGTGCATGCATGGGACAGATTGCCTCTTCTATCGTCTTGCTACAGTTCTCCTTCCATTGCATTTATAATTTAGAGCATTTGTCAGGAATCTTTCTCCACCCAGACGGCCTACATACTCCTTCCATTTTCTTCTATTTACCCATTTATTTCTTTTATGTTATGTATTCCTAAATCTTCCCTTATATCTTCATTTCTTTTTCGATACTTACAGCATTTCTCATCCACCTATCAACCTCACATGCCAAGCAGACGAGGCTCTCACGACCGAGTATTGAAGTAACCATAACTACGAGTAGAGAGGAAATTCTGTATCATACTCTCACATATGTGAGTTTGGAGCTTTCGCTGGTAAAGCTCAGAGATCCATTACCCGTCTTACCAGCGATGGGCAATTACTCCATTCAGGGACTTAATAAACGTGCCTGCGGTACTCAGTCTGACCTCGGAAACAGGACAGAGTACCGGGATACGACATGGGCAAGAAATGGGTGCAAGAGAAAATGGGATGATGAAGCTTGGAAAGTTGCCACTAGGAACGTTAGGGGAACTGTTCTTAAGAAAGTAGAATTAGCTAAACCTTCGAAAGAAAAGGAAATAGGTTTCGTACCAGTTACGGAAACAAAGAATAAAACATCTGGAACTATATGTAGACGATTATACTATGCTCTACAGCGGAGCAAAGCAGGAACAAAGAGCCAATAAAGGTGTTCCCATCTATATTCACAGAAGATGGGAAGATAAAATACTAGACCACGAATATGTAAATGAACGCGTTGCAGTAGCAGGAGTTAAAGGTCCAAGAGGAATCCTACGAATTATAGGAAATTATGCCCCAGAAGAAGGAAAAATTCGCCAGTTCAAGGCCTTTTACAAACAACTACAAGTGATCTTAAACAGATACAGTAATAATCGGATTTTACCTATGGGAGGTCTCAGTGCTAGAATTGGAAATATACCAATCCGAAAAACATTTGTCATCTTTAGAGAAAACATATGTAACGAAAATCGAAAAACACTTCAGCGAGCTACCTTTAATCATTTAACAATTATCAATAGTTTATTTAGGGAGAAAGACATACACAAATTTTCTTGGTCAGCAATAGGATATAGATCTATTATAAATATTATAATAATAGATGATGGATTTCGTGGACAGGTTAGAGATACCAGTGTTTATCGAGGAGTAGACATTGGTGTTCCGTTGATACGGTGTTCAGTTTCGGCTTTCAGTGCGTGGATTGGTCGTGAAAATCTGAGACTTCTGAAAAACCCACAGAAAGAACCGCATAGGTGTTAAATCTGTAGATCGTGGCGGCCAATTTCGTTGTGGTCTTCTGTCCGAAGACTGTCTGCCCCGCACAAGTCTCTTCATCTCTGCATAACTACCGATATTAGGATTTCCAGCTCCAAAAGTAAAAAAAAAAAAAAAAAAAAAAAAAAAAAAAAAAAAAAAAAAAAAAAAAAAAAAAAAAAAAAAAGTGGTCATTTCGTCCCAAGAGCCGGGCAACCTATTTCAAATCGGAAAAAACAGTTGAGTGCCTTCACTCGTTTATTAAGAATCAGTTAGTCAGTTTTTTGTGAGATTAATCTTAAAAACAATCAATAAACAGCCTTGTTATTTTGAACTTACGATAGCAACTAAGTTGTCAGTCTTCTTGTTGCTCAGTGTTCTCGCTAAGATAATCTTATGTCAAAATAAACTAAATGTTCTTTACTAAATAAAATAAACAGTTATCAATTCTTCTGGGACGATAAACGAAGAGATATGCAGTAACTTTTTGCATTTCAGTCACATGTCTTTTCCATTACTTTTGTAAAAACTTGACACTGACCAAAGAGTTTGTCATCCAGCTTTGTTTCCTTCTACACAAAATAGGCCTATCTGTAGTTTCTGCTGTTTGTTACCGCATAGCAACATGAGCTGATGTCATCACTGAAAGTGCTTTAATTAGATTCACATTTCCGGGTTTTTAAGTAGTCTTCGGTAATTGTGTGCATATTATTCATCTGTCCCTGAAATTTTTCCACCTGATTTTGATGTGTCTGTGATTGTCACCTTAAAATTCCGAGAGCTTAGATTGGACAAAAGTTTTGTCCAGTCTTTCAGTTATGCCGCTCACTGATGAAACTTAGCGGAGGAGTAGCGCAGATTAGTACACTGCCCAGCCACATTACTCTCACCACCTGTCAAAAGCCTGGATGTAACCACCCTCTGCAGTGCGGACCGCTGCGAGACATGTAGAAAAAGGGTCAGAGAGTCTAAGGTACCTACAGGGATGTAGAGTCATTCCGACTCCAGTACCGTGACCAGATGCTCCAGGTTTCTACCTTTACCTAGGGTTTGAGGATCAACGGCGCAAACAACCCGATCTGGTTGGCCCCACAGATTCGTGAGTGCGTTTGAGTGCAGCAAACTCATCCTGGTGCTCTTTTATCCACGCATGTGCATTGCGAGCTGTATGACACGTTGCATTGCCCTGCTGGTAGATACCATCGTGACGAGGAGAAACTAACTGTGTCTAGTGGAGGACATGATCTTCAAGGATAGATGCCTCTTGGATCGATCCAAGGACGAGATATCCGAGGAACGCCATGAAAACACTCCCCAGACCATAACGATGTCTCCTAAATCCTGGACACTTCCGATGATTGTTGCAGGGACCATCTCTCCGATGGACCAAAAAACGTGATTCATCTGGAAAGACCATTTGTTCAGTTGGGGTATTGGGGGGTAGATTTCAACTTTCGTCGCCGATGAACAGTACTGTGCACGAATTCATGAACCACGCGCCTGCTACGTTCGCTGAACGGCGTTGAGGAGACGTTGTTGGTAACACCTTTGTTCGTCTGGGTGGCCAGTCCCTCAACAGTTGCATGCCTGTTTGTCCGTACACAACTCCGGGTCGTCGTTCGCCCCTGCCATCTATGGCCCGTGATGCGCCACGGTTGCCCCGGTTTTTGGATAGTGCCATTCTGCCCTGCACGGTATACTTTAACCACAGCGGCACGCGAACAGTTTAGAAACTTACTGGTTTCGGAAATGCTTCCACCCATGGCGCGAAGGCCGATGGATGTGCCCTTTTGGACGTCAAGTAAATCGATGCGTTTCCGAGAAATCGACATTACAACGACTGCACTGTTTTCCGCGTTCCCCTGACATGCTTCGTATACTCTCCACTGCTAGTCTTGCCGCCTGCCGTCTGTGAGTGGTTACTGCACGTTGATGTCTAATACAGGCAGTGGTCACATTAACGTGACTGGATCGTGTATAATTCTCCTTTGCCCTTCTGTCTCTCAAGTCGTACAGAAGCGATGCGTGAGAGCGGTGTGGCGGAGGCGGGTTGGCATCGGCTGATCAGCATGTTCTACTTTGCCTTTGTCATCGAAAAGCCTATCAAAAGTCGGACGGGCAGGACTTGTATATATACTGCGGGAAAAAAAGTTAGTGATTTTGATCCGATGACGACATATGCCGCCTGGGGAATAGTAGAAGTGCTGATAATGGTTTCAACGTAGCGCAGTGGCACAGCTACAAGAGCGCCATCTGTGTCTCCCCTGTAAAGGGAATACTCACAGCCAGAAGGCTCACTCTGGTGCAGACGTTTGAAGCAAGGAGGCACCATGCCACTGAGACGCACTCGTTCCTCCTACAGCCAACTGAGCTAGTTTGAAACGGGTCAAACTGTTGGCCTTCAAAGTGGCGGGATGATCCTTTCGGGGAATTTCCACACAAATTGGACGTGTTGCGTCCGTTGTGTAACGATGCTGGTGTCAGTGGTCACGGAACGTTCGTACAAGCGTCGAGGTGGATCTCGACGTCCACGCAGCACAGGCTCTCGCCAGTGTCGTCATATTATAAGGGTAGCAGTGGCAGATCTTGCAGCTACCACAGAACAGATGAGAGGTTTTGCGAGCCCAGACATGTCAACACGTACTGTAATGAACCAGTGGGACTACGGGCACGCACAACTCTCGCGCGTCTTCTACTCAGGCTACAGCATCGACATGCTCGGCTCGACTGGTGCCGCCAGAGGATCACTTTGGAGGTGGAATGGCGCGCTGTGGTCTTCAGCGATGAAAGTAAATTCTGCCTGCACGCAAGTGGTGGTCGTTTCCCCGTACGACGTAGACCTGGTGAGCCCTGTCTCTTAGAGTGAATTCATTCAGGACACACTGGCCCCATCCCAGTTCTTATGGTCTGGGTTGCGATAACCTACAACTCTCGTTCACTTTTAGTGTTTCTGGAGCAGACTTGAACCAGCGCTCGGTAGGTACAGAATATTGTTGGCCCTGTTATTGGCCATTCTTTCAACAGGAGGATAATGTGTTGCTCCAACATGATAATGCTCGCCCACACACTACCCATGAAACTCAACGAGCTCTGCAAGACGCGAAGCAACTTTCTTGACCAGCACGATCTCCGGGCTTGTCTCCAAATGAGCATGTGGGAGATACGGTGGGCCGAGAATGACTCGTGTGAGTCGTCAGCTAACAACTCTTACAGAACTACGTGAACAGGTCGAGCACACGTGGCATAACGTATCCCAGGACGGTATTCACCATATGCACGATTGACTGAATCCCAGAGTCAGTTTCTGAATTGCCGCCATGTACTAATATTGCTGTTTCAGCGTGATGGTACCTCAAAATCGCTTGTGCTATTGATCTGTACTCCAAATGTTCTGTTGCAGCAATAAAACTTGAGTGAAGTGGAAATCTCTAAAAGGGTGTACCATTTTTATTCCGACAGTATATTTGGCCGTAAAAAGCCGGATATGTCCGGATAAAGCCGAACACTTACCAATCCTAACGGCAACCTACATCCATTTTAATCCCCATATCGAACTCATCCCTCGGTATCCCTCTACAATTTTTACTCCCTACACTTCATTCCATTATAAAGCTGATAATTATGCGTTAGGATGTGTTCTGTCAACAAATCCCTTCTTTTAGTCAGGTTGTGCAATAATTTTCTTTTTTCCCCAGTTCAGTTCCGCGACTCCTCGCGTGTTATTCAATCTGCCCATCTAATCTTCAATATTCTTCTACATCACCACGTTTCAAAAGCTTCTTCCTTCTTCTTCTTGTTTGTTGCCTATCATCCACGTTTCACTTCCATACAAGTCTACACCCCATACAAATACCATCAGAAGAGAATTCCCAACACTCACATGGATATTAGATTGCTATTGCCAGTCTGCATTTTGTGTCCTTTCTATTTCGGCTCATCATCAGTTTTTTTACGGCACAAATTGTGAAATTATTCTATTACTTTTAATGTATCCTTTCGTAATTTAATTTCCTCAGCATCGCCTGGTTTAATTTAACTACGATATACTACCCTTGTTTTACCTTTATTTATGTTTATCTTATAATCTCTTTTCAAGACACCATCCATTCAGTTCAGCCGCTCCTCCAAGTTCTTTGTCGCAGGCAAAGCGCAGAGTTTTTGTGTCTGCTCCCTGTACATTGGTAATACGGTAACACCTTGTCTCACTTCTCAACTACTGCTTCTCTTTCCTGTCCTTTGACTCTTATGCTTGATGGCTGGTTTCTGTATAAGTTGTAAATAACATCTCATTCCCTGTACTTTATCGCTGCCACCCTCAAAATTTCAGTGTGTGGTCCAGGTTGCAGTATCAGAAGCTTTCTCCAAATCTACAAATGCTGTAAAAAATGGGTTCCCCGTTCTTTAGCCCACCTTCTGAGCCAAGTCTTAGAGTCAGTACTGCTTCAGGTGTTCCTGAATCCAAACTCATCTTCCCAAGGTCGATATCTGCCAATTCTTCATTTATTCTGTAAATAATTCTTTTCAGTATTTTGCAACTGTGTCTTATTAAACGGATGGTTCGGCAGTGTTCACAACTGTCAACATCAGCTTTCTTTGGAGTTGGAACCATTACATTCTTCTTGAAACCTGAGGGCCTTCGCTTGTCTCATATACCGTGGCAATAGGTGGAACAATTTTGTCTTGGCTGGTTCTCCCAAGGATATCAATAATACTGAAGTGATGTTGTCTACTGCATGTTTCCTCTTAGTTTTTTCAGTGCTTTGTCGATTTCTTCTCACACTTCCTAATCCGAAAACGGCACACTCCAGGTACCTTTATTCGCCACCGTCCACACCACCTGGACATTTTAAAAGCAGCTCTTTGCTACACTTGTTCAAGAGCAATATCTTGAGATTGAGCACAAAGAACTGGGTTATCATGTTGCGATAACGTTCGCCATCAACTGTTAATGCATCCCAGTCTCAATCTGAAAGAAAAATGGGCTCAAGATTCTGAACAGTGACACGTTGGGGATGTGTTTTTTTGTTCTCATGAATCATTCATGGATTTTGTGTGTTCCAAATACGATGGCTCAGACTATTAACGATGCTATCGAAGGCAAAACAGGACTTGCGATGAAGATAATTATGTCCACAAAATCGCTGTTCACCTCTTGTTCGTCAGTGATTCATTTGGTGAACGCTCTTCACTGCGCATGGTTTGCTGGCAGAAGCTGTTGAGCCAGACAGATTTTGTAAGTATGGGGATGCAAATCTTCAGTGAGAATACGGTGAAGAATGGCCGTTGAAATGCCTAGTTCTTGTGTCAGATGGAGAACTGGACTCTCGGCCACACTCCATCGAACTACCGCAATTTTTGTTTCTGAAAAACAATGAGCTCGTTTCGGGTGTTTCCACCAACTTCTGAACCTGTACCTGTACTTCCGAAATTTTTGAGTATTCTTCTCACAGTTGATGGTTTTCGGACATTATTTTTACTTGAAATACACTTTACGAATCGTAGCAACCAACCAATCACTATAATATTCCATAATATTTTTAAAAAAGGACGCGTTCTTGTATCGTGAAACGCTCCATTTTTATTAACTCCTATCTGTCATGTATCGACATGTCACAATTATGGACCTCTCGAATGACAGCGAGAATGGCGCAAAGTTTAGATCTTGCGTTCTTGTTGTAACACCCTAAACATCAATTGTTAATTAAAGATTCCTGTGAAGTGCGAAAACATTTTTGCCAGGTGTGCCAATGTGCTTCAGCTTTGAAATGGTGTAACCCCTGTCCTGAAGGATTAATTTATATTGGTATGCCCTATCCTCTTTAAATGCGATACGTTATTCAGATAATCACAGGGATATCTTTTCTGACACTTTGTGTGGACTATACTCTTATCTGATACAGTATCATCCGTTCATACTTTCCCACACAGTTCTTTACAGCTTGGTGGGTAGAGAAAGCCAAAGATTCGACTGTATACAGTACGAGTAAAGACAGTTTTTTATAGTATATTTAAATCGTTGCACATATTACACAGTGTGATTATTGAATATTTATTAACTTATCCACTATTATTCTGCGTTTTTATGGGGCAAGCAGCCACTGTTTACCTTTAATGTTAATGGGCAACCATTACCTTAGTCTCTCTACTATTAACAGATCTATCCTTCAACTAAGAGGGGAACGTTTAAAGAAATTTACATTGTTACAGTCGCAGACCTCAATTCCATGCAACATAGGTTAATGTAATTTTACTCCTAGCTCAAGTCTGTTATTTTGTATTTAATACTGCGTAGCGACACCCTATCTCATACTGGGGTCGGTTGAGCCTATAAAAACCAGACATCTGCGATGATCGACGACACAATGACACTGTGGCGTGTGACATGGTTTTTGCGCAATCGGAGATGGTACGCAACACTGAAAATATTTATTTTGCTCCTACTTTATTTTTTGGAATATAAATTGTAGTCTGTTAGTTTGGAATATGACAATTTGGTTGCGAGTTGGCGCAGGGTAATGTTATTAGAATAACTATAATTCGGGTTATTCCGCATATTTTACGCATACTGGAGTTTTAGAACTGTTTAAAATTCGCCGTTTTGATTACATCATGAGTCAAAATAGGGAGTTGATACACGTTCAGTATTTCCGATGTTTTTTCCCTTTACCGTCGAACTTATATGTTTGAAAAACAATGAAACGACGTTTATAGAAAATGGTGCAGGAATGATATGAAAATTCAGAATGAAAGGCTGCCCATGATAAGAACTTGAAAAATATAAGGAGTTGTTGTACGAAGTGAATAGTCTACTGACCTCGGCCTAAGGGCAAGGAGTAAACCACCGAAAATACCGAAATGAAATTAGCGATACATTTAACATCAAAATTTGTTCAGTACCACGCAGTAGACGAAGTGGAGGAATTATGCTGCTTTGGAAACAAAATAACACGTGGAAGATCTATGAACCAGACTAGAGCACGCAGAGTGTGCACTACTCGCCAAAAGAATCTCCTAGTGTCAAACATAGGCCTTAATTTGAAAAAGAAATTTCCTACATAGTACGTATGCGACAAAGCGCATTACTGTATGGAAGTGAATCATGGAATGCGGGTAAAACCTGCAAAACAGGACGGAGATTGGAATATGAACAACAAGCAATTGAGGACGTTCGTTGTTAATGAGCTACTCTGTGCTGAAGAGATTGGGACGGGAGAGGAAGTCGTAGCAGACCGCATCAAACTAGCCAGAAGACTGATAAAGGAAAAAGTAAATTTTCAGACGTAACTGAAGGGGAATTCTGAATAGGTTCCTCTGGAAAGAACACTGTTGGTTTCCTTCTCCATCCTTGTCCAGTTTGAGCTTGTGCTCAGCCATTAATGACCTCGTAGTGGACGATTAAACTCCAACTTCCTGTTTTGCCGATATGTAATCTATATGAAACCTTCTTGCGTCTCCAGATCTCGTCCACATACTCGGCGTTCTTTTATGATTCTTAAACCAAGTGTTAGCAATGATTAAATTGTTCTCTGTGCTAAATTGTATCAGGCGACTTTCCCTTTCATTCCTTCCCACCCAGTCCATGTCCTCCTGCTATTTTGCCATCTCTACATTTTCGTAATGCGGAATGCTAGTCGCCCAGTATGATTGAATTTTCGTGTTTTTTAATACACTGAATAACTTCTTTACCATACTTTTGTTCCAGTCTCTACATTATCCGCACATTTAGAAAACAAATGTACTTTTACTAAAGCGGTAGGTGTCGGCTTTATTTCTATCTTGGCTCTGGTGATCCGTTCAATATGTTGTTTATAGTTGTTTACCCACATTACTATTTTCTTGTTTGTTACTAGAACTACTACTGCATTACCCCTACTTACGTTGTGCGTTATAAACATGTGCTCATGTGACGAGAAATCGTATTCTTCCTGTCACAAAACTTCCGTAATTCTCATTATATCTAAGCTCGATTTACCCATTCCTCTTTCCAAGTTCTCTAACCTACCCCACGATTAAAAAATGTAACATCCACGCTACGACTCGTAGAACGGATCTCTTTTATCTGACAGCGACAATCTTTTGAGTAATCCCCACGTGGGGGTCCACAGGAGGAAGTATTTTACCTTCAGAATATTGTACGCAGGAGGATATAATAATAATAATAATAATAATAATAATAATAATAATAATAATAATACCGGACTAGTACCGAAGTTTCGCCTCACAGGCACTCACGCGATCATTTAGAAAAGCTTTTTTACACTTTCACATTTACTGTAGATGGAGACAGATGGGGTACATTGATTTTCGTCATGAAGGATGAATAGCAGAATGATGATCTTAGATGCTTAATCTCCTTAAAAGACACATAATCAGCAGCAGCAGCAACAGTAATGATTGATTACGACTAGTATTTGATTTAATGACTGTCTTATCTGCGGTCGCTGAGGCAGCAGGGATGCCGTGCAGGCACAACATTAGTGACGCTATAAGATTCAGGACACTGTCTTAAATTGGTCACATCAGTGCAACTATCACGCTAAATTTCCGAATTTTTCTCAGTGCACTGCAAACAGTAGCAGAGAATTAATCTCCTTTTCTCCTTCAGGTCAACATCCAGCTGTACAGTAAATCGGAAAAGCAAGAGTTGGACAACGTTATTGGAATCATGATCGATTATAATCTCAACTACGTACAAGAGAGAACTCCTGTCGGCGCTTATGAATACAACTTGGATCCGTAAGTATCTTTACAGGTTTTTTTCACTATTTTTATTGGTAGTAGTCACTCATGTTGTTTTTGTGTTCAGTCCGAAGACTGGTTTGAAGCAGCTCCCCAAGCTAGTCTATCTCGTGTAAGCCTCCTCTTCTCTGACTTAGAAGGGCCATACTGAAAGCCGTCAGCAACAATTTTTAAAATTCCAGTTCTAACAATGTAATAAAACTACTGTGACATCATAATCTAAATACTTTATTTCACGCATTACCATAATGTGACGTCATTAGCGTCTGTCACATGACCACAGGCAGTACTTCCATAATGGCCGACATCAGTGTTTCGTTTCGACAGCGTTCTGTCATTTTATTCCTTGTTAAAGGGGGAAAATGTGCTGCTTAAATCCACCTCAGCCATCATCGTGCTCTTGGAGATATGTCTGCTTGGCTGACAGCAGTGTTAGGAGATGGGTGTAACATTTCAAAAGTAGAAACACGATATCCAAGATGAGCGTCGTAACGGTCACCACAGAACGCAACAATGTAAATGGTATCCGATTTCGATCATATATACATCATCTTCAGACCATGTCTCTGGAAGGAAAAAGTAATTCTCGTTAGAGGGTAACAGGTACCAATATTATACAATTTATCTGCGTAATAAAATATGCATACACAATATTCCTACCCCCATAAACCATGGACCTTGCCGTTGGTGGGGAGGCTTGTGTGCCTCAGCGATACAGATGGCCGTACCGTAGGTGCAACCACAACGGAGGGGTATCTGTTAAGAGGCCAGACAAACGTGTGGTTCCTGAAGAGGGGCAGCAGCCTTTTCATTAGTTGCAGGGGCAAAAGTCTGGATGATTGACTGATCTGGCCTTGCAACACTAACCAAAACGGCCTTGCTGTGCTGGTACTGCGAACGGCTGAAAGCAAGGGGAAACTACAGCCGTAATTTTTCCCGAGGGCATGCAGCTTTACTGTGTGCTTAAATGATGAAGGCGTCCTCTTGGGTAAAATATTCCGGAGGAAAATAGTCCCCCATTCGGATCTCCGGGCGGGGACTACTCAACAGGACGTCGTTATCAGGAGAAAGAAAACTGGCGTTCTACGGATCGGAGCGTGGAATGTCAGATCACTTAATCGGGCAGGTAGGTTAGAAAATTTAGAAAGGGAGATGGATAGGTTAAAGTTAGATATAGTGGGAATTAGTGAATTTCGGTGCAGGAGGAACACGACTTTTGGTCAGGTGAATACAGGGTTATAAATACAAAATGAAATAGGGGTAATGCAGGAGTAGGTTTAATAATGAATAAAAAAATAGGAGTGCGAGTAAGCTACTACCAACAGCATAGTGAACGCATTATTGTGGCCAAGATAGACACTAAGCCAATGCCTACTACAGTAGTACAAGTTTATATGCCAACTAGCTCTGCAGATGATGAAGAATTGATGAAATGTATGATGAGATAAAAGAAATTATTCAGGTAGTCAAGGGAGACGAAAATTTAATAGTCATGGGTGATTGGAATTCGAGAGTAGGAAAAGGGAGAAAAGGCAACATAGTGGATGAATATGGATTGGGGGAGAGAAATGAAAGAGGAGGCCGTCTGGTAGAATTTTGCACAGAGCATAAGTTAATCATAACTAACACTTGGTTCAAGAATCATAAAAGAAGGTTGTATACATGGAAGAATCCTGGAGATACTAGAAGGTATCAGATAGATTATATAATGGTAAGATAGAGATTTAGGAACCAGGTTTTAAATTGTAAGACATTCACAGGGGCAGATGTGGACTCTGACCACAATCTATTGGTTATGAATTGTAGATTAAAACTGAAGAAACTGCAAAAAGGTGGGAATTTAAGGAGATGGGACCTAGATAAACTGACTACACCAGAGGTTGTACAGAGTTTCAGGGAGAGCATAAGGGAACAATTGACAGGAATGGGGGAAAGAAATACAGTAGAAGAAGAATGGGTAGCTCTGAGAGATGTGGTAGTGAAGGCAGCAGACGATCAAGTAGGTAAAAAGACGAGGGCTAGTAGAAATCCTTGGGTAACAGAAATACTGAAATTAATTGGTGAAAGGAGAAAATATAAAAACGCAGTAAATGAAGCAGGCAAAAAGGAATACAAACGTCTCAAAAATGAGATCGACAGGAAGTGCAAAATGGCTAAGAAGTAATGGCTAGAGGACAAATGTAAGGATGTAGAAGCTTATCTCACTAGGGGTAAGATAGATACTGCCTACAGGAATATTAAAGAGACCTTTGGAGAAAAGAGAGCCACTTGTATAAATATCAAGAGCTCAGATGGAAACCCAGTTCTATGCAAAGAAGGGAAAGCAGAAAGGTGGAAGGAGTAAATAGAGGGTCTATACAAGGGACAATATTATGGAAATGGAAGAGGATGTAGATGAAGATGAAATGGGAGATACAATACTGCGTGAAGAGTTTGACAGAGCACTGAAAGACCTGAGTCGAAACAAGGTCCCCGGAGTAGACAACATTCCATTAGAACTAGTGACAGCCTTGGGAGAGCCAGTCCTGACAAAACTCTACCATCTGGTGAGCAAGATGTATGATACAGGTGAAATACCCTCAGACTTCAAGAAGAATATAATAATTCCAATCCCAAAGAAAGCAGGTGTTGACAGATGCGAAAATTACCGAACTATCAGTTTAATAAGTTACGGCTGCAAAATACTAACGCGAATTCTTTACAGACGAATGAAAAAACTGGTAGAAGCCGACCTCAGGGAAGATCAGTTTGGATTCCGTAGAAATGTTGGAACACGTGAGACAATACTGACCCTACGACTTATCTTAGAAGAAAGATTAAGGAAAGGCAAACCTACATTTCTAGCATTTGTAGACTTAGAGAAAGCTTTTGACAATGTTGACTGGAATACTCTCTTTCAAATTCTAAAGGTGGCAGGAGTAAAATACAGGGAGCGAAAGGCTATTTCCAATTTGTACAGAAACCAGATGGCAGTTACAAGAGTCGAGGGGCATGAAAGGGAAGCAGCGGTTGGGAAACGAGTGAGACAGGGTTGTAGCCTGTCCCCGATGATATTCAATCTGTATATTGAGCAAGCGGTAAAGGAAACAAAAGGAAAATTCGGAGTACGTATTAAAGTCCATGGAGAAGCAATAAAAACGTCGAGGTTCGCCGATGACATGGTAATTCTGTCAGAGACAGCAAAGGACTTGGAGGAGCAGTGGAATAGAATAAACAGTGTCTTGAAAGGAGGATATAAGATGAACATCAACAAAAGCAAAACGAGAATAATGGAATGTAGTCGAATTAAGTCGGGTGATGCTGAGGGAATTTGATTAGGAAATGAGACACTTAAAGTACTAAAGGAGTTTTTCTTTTTGGGGAGCAAAATAACTGATGATGGTCGAAGTAGAGAGGATATAAAAGGTAGACTAGCAATGGCAAGGAAAGCGTTTCTGAAGAAGAAAAATTTGTTAACATCGAGTATAGATTTAAATGTCAGGAAGTCGTGTCTGAAAGTATTTGTATGGAGTGTAGCCATGCATGGAAGTGAAACGTGGACGATAAATAGTTTAGACAAGAAGAGAATAGAAGCTTTTGAAATGTGGTGCTACAGAAGAATGCTGAAGATTAGATGGGTAGATCACATAACTAATGAGGAGGTATTGAATAGAATTGGGGAGAAGAGGAATTTGTGGCACAACTTGACAAGAAGAAGGGACCGGTTGGTAGGACATGTTCTGAGGCATCAATGGATCACTAATTTAGCATTGGAGGGCAGCGTGGAGGGTGAAAATCGCAGAGGGTGACCAAGAGATGAATACACTAAGCGGATTCAGAAGGATGTAGGTTGCAGTAAGTATTGGGAGTTGAAGAAGCTTGCACAGGATAGAGTAGGATGGAGAGCTGCATCAAACCATTCTCAGGATTGAAGACAACAACAACAACAACAACAACAACAACACAATATTATAAAACGGAAAGGGCTTCTGAACCATTATGTGGTGGGCAGAGACGACGAGCTGATCACTGACGAGTGTCGGAAGACACTCCCGGTAACAGCTAAATATCGTCAAAACGCTACGCGTTATAAAGTGAAAGTTCCGTCCCTCGCCTGCTGATGATCTCATCGGGAGCCAGTAGAGCTTAGTATATGATGATGCCGTATGTGAAAACGTAAAATATCGCTCTAGATACAAATAAAATATGATATGAATGATTACATAAATGTATGCTGGCCGTAGTAGTAATTACTTTGCATCTGCAAAAGATAATTACAAACGTGCTTGAAAAACCAATAGAATTGGTTATAAAACCGCTAAACTGCCATCTACGGGCACTGCGTGAAAGTTCAAACTGCGGTATCTAAGCAAAGATAAAGATACAGACGCCATCCGTTGCCATGGAGACGGTAGCGACGAATTTCTCGATGAGTGGCGCCAGTGGCGAGGAATACGGCGCGCCAGAGACAGTGATATGTGACAATGCCTCAACCGCTGATCTAGAGGAGGATTTTTATTGCTCAATCTAAGGGTGGGCGCCTGGCCTTATCTCCCTGGCCTTCACCGTACCTGCGAATTCTTATTTTTCCTCGCTCTTTTCTGATGCTATTTCTTGAATTTGATGTTCGTCGTTTCAGTACATGTGTTTCTCTTGCCTTAGGGCTTAGGTCTTTAAGCTGACGATTTTAGTGTGTTGAAGAGTGGCTGCCTCAACCTTTTTTATGCTTGCGATCAACCAGTCTAGGCCATCTGCTATATTGTCTTAACACCTTGTAACCTTCCCAGAAAATTTTGAAAAGACAATAATTAAATGTTAACAAGAATACAACCTAACGTAACCTCCCAGCAAATAAATTCAATGACAATGACCATTAGACAAAAATTAGCAATCTGACCCAAGTATAAGTTCCTCACAAACAAACAAAAATCAAAGTCAATTCAGTGATAAGAAAATCTCAGTGATAATGAAATTTCAATTAAAGCGAAATATCGGTCTTTGGCCCTGTGTAAAAAAAAATCATAATTAATTTCTTACCTCATTCGAAACTGCATGTCAAAGTTCTGCTCTTATTGTTGGCCACGGCTTGGAGGAAATGCATCGTAAGTATTATTTTTTTGAATTTAAGGGAAACTTTTCTTTAAGGAAATGCAAGGGAAATATTATTGCAAAAAAGGATTGTTTGTTAAAAATGTTTAGTTTGAAATCAAATTATTATTGGGGCGATTCTTAAAGAAATTAATTACACTTGAGATCCATTACAATACATTATTAGCTGAGCGCAAAGCTTATTTAAAAATATACCTTGTCCTGAATCTTGACCAGAATGCCATGTCGACGCCCGCCGACTCCTCACACACGACTGCACTGGGCTGCTATTACCGACAGACTGCCTACATGCAGCTGCACTGCAAACTCTCAACCGACTGCCTCCTCTCGCGGCTCGCTACTCACTACTCACTACTACTGCATCTCGCAACAAACTGCTTACTCGCGCGCGCTATTACTCTCTGGTCAAAGATTGTTATGCCTCACCATCGCTGCGTACGCGTTTCATAACCCTCCACTGGGGGGGCAAAAATTTGGCAGCGATGGTGAGTCATTTGGACTTGCCAATCGCGGCAAAATTTTTCTAACTAATTAGCTTTACAATTTACAGAGTATTCAGATGTAGTACGTGAATTAAATGTGGTGCACATGCACCGTGTACAAAACATTTCAGACAAAGGCAAAACATAAGTACAAAACATATCAGGAAAATGTATATACAAATTATTTGATAGATAACAATGTGCACACGCACTGAAAAATTCTTTAGCATTTTCACAACAAATAAACAATGGCAAAAAATCATGTTGACAAGTGCACATGCACTGCAGTTTAAAACATTTCAAATCACAAAATATATTAATAAATGGTAAAAGTGCACACACACTGTAGTACAGAAGATGTTTTTCTACAACAAACAAACAAATCAAGAAGTGTAATAAAGTGCACATGCACTATAGAAGTCTTTAGTAATTTCAGGATAACTGATCTCATTAACAAAAGAAAAGAAGCGCACACGCACTGTATATGACTTTTTCATTTCACAATAATTAGGGAAGGAATAGGAAGGATTGCGTCATGGTTGTGGCACTTAGGTTGCACGCAGCTGCACCTGAAGTCCATATCTTTCCACAGAAATACAACACCAAGTGAGACCATTTGCTGTTCTTTTCCCAGAAGTATTTATCAGCGTATCCAAGACACTGAAATGTCGTAGTAATATTCCCAGTTTTCATTTTGGCAGTATATCAGGTACACCAAACAGTGGGACCATAATAACGTCTTCATCGCTCATGGTGGTGGACAGCATGTCGTGTCAACACCACGCTTTTACAAGGCACACCAACGTAGAATTAGTGCAAAACCAAATATAGTGCTCCATGATCATGAGGATGGACAGGACAAATGGATATTACAGTAATTCAGGGTAGTTAGCTCACATACAATTCGTCATTAGTAATAATATTAGTAGTTTGAGGCATTCATAGTCCAACTATTGAACATTTCTGTACCATGAATGTAGTATTACAGAAAATGTTCACAAAATTAAATTATTGGCATCATGTGTAATCGTATTACAATAAACAGTGGCAGTCCTTGGCCAGTTACAAAGCATATTTAGTATGACAAAATAATGTTAATTATTGGCACTCAGTGGCCAGCAAATACTGAATAGTACAAAACATTACACTAATTATTGGCGTTTGGCACTCAGTGGCCAGCAAATATTGAATAGTACAAAACATTACACTAATTATTGGCATTTGGCACTCAGTGGCCAGCAAATATTGAATAGTACAAAACATTACACTAATTATTGGCACTCAGTGTCCAGCAAGTATTAAATAGTACAACATTTTTTATCATTCAGTATTATTCAGAAATCTCTTAATTCATTATAACAAATCAGTTAATTACAGTCATAGCATTAATAATCAGTATTACTCAGAAATCTCTTAAGTCATTATTAAAAATCAGTTAATTACAGTCATAGCATTAATAATCAGTAGTACTCAGAAATCTCTTAAGTCATTATTCGGGACTGATAATACATTTTTGTTTTGTTTTTGTGCTAGCAAAGCATTGCTTTTGGTAATTATAAGACAAAGCAAGAAGAGAAAAAAGAAAGGAAAAAAAGATTGATTCTGGGTTGTTCCTGTAAATGAAATGTGTGTAACGTCATTCGTCATGAGTCAGCTGTAGCAAGGTTGTGAAACAAGGCAGTATATGTGATCACATTTATAAATGGGTAAAAAAAATGTAAGTGCTAGTACACGTATAATAAGTAACATGTTTAGTAAGTATCATGAAAAGCTTCTGCTGGAAAAAATACAAAATGGATTATTGAACTGAAAGAAGAAACGCATACTATGCTGAAAAGTAGTGAACTTCGAATTAACAGGTAGTGAAATGTGTATAAAAATATGTTCCATAGCTGTCCTTTCCGAAACCTTCAGTCATCCTACTATGCAATATAACACCTGCTGTCAAAGCAAACTGCAACAAATACTTAAATAACTACATAGTATAAATACATAAACTTCTACATCATCCTCATCTGTAAAGAAAAAACATCATTATTCATCACTTCATTATCATCACCTGTAAAGAAAAACTTCATTATCCATATTATCATATTCTTCATCATTATTCATCATCATTCATTATCATCTGCAAAAAATATCACTTCATTATTCATTACACAATTATTCCTTATTTCTAACATATTTCATCACTAAAACTAAGATGTGTAGTTCTGTCTGACAGCCTGCATCAATCGCCTCGTATTCTGAAAGAAAAAATTGGTTAAGACTGCTATTCTGCGATGTGTATTGTATATTCTTGTTAACTCTGATCCATTTACTCTTCTTCATAAGGTTTTTGTATCCTCTTTCGTCTATTCCGTAGTTGAAGTTCCCATTTCCGTTTAATTTATTTCATTTACGTATCATTTCTTTCTGAAATTGATGAACAAGGATTAATGTCTTGCATTTACATCATATACTCACTAAATAATTACTGATTAACGGTAACAGAATTAAGCATACAGCATAACATGACAGAAAACGTAATATGTCAAAAGTATAGACAGTGTTCAAAGGCAAAAAATGTACACGGAATATCACAATGCAGCAGCAAAAAAAATTAAAAAATAGTCATGATGTTGAAATATCATAGGGCAAAAAAAATGTCAAAGTCAACTGGTGTGTTATACCTTAACTATTTCACAGTGCATACAAGCAAAACAGGAAAATAATCATACATACATAAAAAATGAAAAATGTGCACAATCTGATGTGTAACGACAAAAAAGCGACCTGCTAACCTTACCTTGCCGGGCACTTGCCAAGAAAAAATACGACAGTCATCAGTAGGTAATCATATAATTGCATAAGTGGTCATAAAAATTGTATAAGTTCAACTAGAAAAATATGCACAGTCTGATGTGTAACGACAAAAAAGCGACCTGCTAACCTTACCTTGCCGGGCACTTGCCAAGAAAAAATACGATATTCATCAGTAAGTGTTCATGTGAGTATAATTGCATAAGTGGTCATAAAAAAATTAGGAAATGGCATTATTGTGCGATAAATCATAAAGTATGTTCATTGAATAAAGGGTTTGATGTTGGAGACGTGGTGATTGCCTTTACTTTTTTTTTGTTCTCAAGGTTTCGACGTGTACAACATTGGGGTGAGGAATGCTGCGAATCCGATATGGACCTGCGTATAGAAGTTCAAATTTACTGCACTTACCTTTTATTCTGCTGGATAAATAGTGTGTACGTACTAATATCTTCTGTCCCACGTGAAAGTCTCGGCGTGTACAAACCTGTTTTTGCTGTCTTCTCCGGCGCTCTGCGGCACGTTTGATGTTGTTCAGTGCAATGTCAATTATTTCACGGTGTCGTAGTCGACAAGATCTAGGAAAATTTACTAATTCTGTAATTTTGTTTGGTGGTTCAACGTTCTTCAGTATAACAGACGGAGATAGCATAGTGGATTCATTTGGAATGGAGTTAATTACATCTTGGAATGAGAATATGTGTGTGTCCCAATCAATATGTCTTTTGTGGCAGTATGCCGGCCGCGGTGGTCTAGCGGTTCTGGCGCTGCATTCCGGACCCGCGGGACTACTACGGTCGCA
The DNA here is from genome assembly GCF_023864275.1 of Schistocerca cancellata. Classification (NCBI taxonomy): domain Eukaryota; kingdom Metazoa; phylum Arthropoda; class Insecta; order Orthoptera; family Acrididae; genus Schistocerca; species Schistocerca cancellata. The sequence continues at coordinate 268,528,763 of NC_064627.1, forward strand.
GGTTCGAATCCTGCCTCGGGCATGGGTGTGTGTGATGTCCTTAGGTTAGTTAGGTTTAAGTAGTTCTAAGTTCTAGGGGACTTATGACCTAAGATGTTGAGTCCCATAGTGCTCAGAGCCATTTTTTGTGGCAGTATATTCTACACAGTTTACCAATTTCTTTCATTAATCGTTCACAAGGGTTCGAAGAAGCATGGTACTTGGATATATAGATCGGAGAAATGTTTCTAGCTCGTAACATACGTGTCCATATTGCAGATCGAAACTGTGGTCCGTTGTCGGAAATTACTTTCATCACATGCCCTACATGAAATAGAAAATGCTTTACAAATGCCTTTGAAACAGTTTTAGCAGTAGCTTTGCGTAACGGAGTGAAGGTAACAAATTCTGAAGTGAGTTCAATAGCGACAAAAATGTAGCAAAAACCTCTATTAGTTCTAGGAATCGGACCAAAAATGTCTACTGCGGCCATATGTCTTAATTTAACAGGTATAATCGGATATAATGGAGGAATATGTGAAGTTGTGTCTGACTTAGCTTTCTGGCAAATTTTACATGACGCTAAAACTCGTCGTATTCGTTTCTCCATGTTGTTAAAATAACAGTTCTGTCTCAGTATAAGAAAACATTTTCTTGCTCCGTAATGTGCGTAGCTTAAATGAGTATACCAGATTAGTTTGTTACAAGTTCGTCGGGAATGCATAATAGCCAATTGTTGCTGTCAGGATGAGAGCGTCGAAATAGAATGTCATTGCGTACAGTGTAGTGGTTTCTAATCGTAACATTATTCTTATCTTGCCAAAGCTGTTTAATTTCTTTCCACACTTTTCTTTAAGGAAATGCAAGGGAAATATTATTGCAAAAAAGGATTGTTTGTTAAAAATGCTTAGTTTGAAATCAAATTATTATTGGGGCGATTCTTAAAGAAATTAATTACACTTGAGATCCATTACAATACATTATTAGCTGAACGCAAAGCTTATTTAAAAATATACCTTGTCCTGAATCTTGACCAGAATGCCATGTCGACGCCCGCCGACTCCTCACACACAACTGCACTGGGCTGCTATTACCGACAGACTGCCTACATGCAGCTGCACTGCAAACTCTCAACCGACTGCCTCCTCTCGCGGCTCGCTACTCACTACTACTGCATCTCGCAACAAACTGCTTACTCGCGCGCGCTATTACTCTCTGGTCAAAGATTGTTATGCCTCACCATCGCTGCGTACGCGTTTCAACCTTCTGTCTCTTTTTTTCCTTTTGGTTAATGTTTTCACTTTTGGCTTGTTTCTTTCGTTGTCTCCTTCTGTGTGGTTACACAGTTAGTTTTACGCATTTTGTTCCTTTCCCAGGTTTTAGGTGATATGATTCTTTTGGGGTATGGTTTTCATCCGAGACCTGTGAGAACACGGAAAAAGAGACTGATAACCACGCTGTTTAGTCCTTTTACTCCCCAAATCCAACCAACCAGCGCCGGAGATGTAGCGGAAGAACAACGCTATCGATCACCATGGTGGCATGGATATGTGAATCAGTGTCGTGGCTTTGAAAGTATAAAACCTAAAACTCGATGATAAAAGTGTATAAATGACGAAGAAATGTCTCAATACACGTCAGATCGATGGCACTTAAAACGATACAAATATAGTTCAATTTTTCCGTTCCAGAGACATGGTCTGATGATGATCTAGATATGATCGAAGCCGGTTATTTTTCTTAAAAGATTCACGATTAAGACATTACAGTTTCATGTTATCTAATCAGAAAAAGTTTTTTCCAATAACGTTTCCAATAATTATCAAGGAAAGGATTGTGAGGTCATAAGAGACTATGTGCGTGTCACAGTGAACGAAATCGATGGAAAACTGCTGTAGGATACAGTGCAATGAGGAAATGGTTGAAAGCTTAGGTTATCGAAAAGTTTGTGCTCATTGGGTCACACGTTTATTGACCAAAGACCACGAACTTCAGAAAACAACCGTCATCCAGAGCTATTCAACAAACCTCACAAAAATTCTGTCTTGGCACCCTCCTTCTCCCAGGTTTACCGTTCTGTTAAGGAACAAATACGACACCAGCGCTTTGCGATGGTGCAGGATGTTTGGCAAGCAGTACGACAGCGTCTCTGAGAAGTTGGAATGGAGTTCAGTTGTAAGGGTGTTTTTAAACTAGCAGACCAAGGGGGGAAAATGTGTGCAAAGACACGGAGTCTATGTTTTGCTCATTACTCTCAGTATGGCCGTCGTACATCCATTTGAAGCCGCTTGCTGTAGTCATATCTTGGTCTCCGTCTACAGTGTTTCCCTCCCTCACCCCTCCATATTCCCATTCATTACCAATTTGACTATTGTTTCATGCCTTGGGATGTGTCCTATCAACAGATCCCTTCTTTCAGTCAGATGGCCCATGAACTTCTTTTCGCAAATCCGATTCGCCAACTAAGTAGTTATTAAATCTACCCACCTGATCTTCCCTTCTGAGCAGAATATTTCAGAAGCTGCTATTCTTTTCCTGTCCGAAATGATAAGTGCCCACTTCTCTCTCTGTACAAGGTTACACTCCAAACAGATGCACTCCTACACGCCCTAACTCTTAAATTTATATTCAATGTTAACTTATTTCGCTTTCTCAAAAATGCTTTTCGTGCTGTAGCCAGTCTGCGTTTTATATCCTCTCTACTTCGTTCATCGTGTTACTTTGCTGCCCAAGTGGCGAAATGCATCTGCTCCTTTTAGTGTCTCATATCCTGAAATTAATTCCCTTATCGTTGCCTGATCTAGTCTGACTACATTCCATTACCTTTGTTTTACTGTCATTAATGCTCATCTTACAATCTCTTTTCAAGGCACTATCTATTCCATTCAACTGCTCTTCCAAGTCCTTGGTTGTCTCTGACAGAATTAGTGTCATCAGCAAACCGCAAAGCCTTTGTTTCTTCTCTCTGCATTGGCTCCTTACTTAGCTAGCATTTATCGCGAATCTCTTGCCCAACGTAAAGTCCCGAGCGACTGGAAAAAAGTGCAGGTGACGCCTGTATATAAGAAGGGTAGAAGAACGGATCCTCAAAATTACAGACCAATATCCTTAACATCGGTTGTTGCAGGATTCTCGAACATTTTCTCAGTTCGAATATAATGAATTTCCTTGGGACAGAGAAGTTGCTGTCCATGCATCAGCACGGCTTTAGAAAGCATCGCTCCTGCGAAACGCAACTCGCCCTTTTTTCGCATGATATCTTGTGAACCATGGATGAAGAGTATCAGAAGGATGCCATATTCCTTGACTTCCGGAAAGCGTTTGACTCGGTGCCCCACTGCAGACTCCTAACTAAGGTACGAGCATATGGGATTGGTTCCCAAATATGTGATCGGCTCGAAGACTTCTTAAGTAATAGAACCCAGTACGTTGTCCTCGATGGTGAGTGTTCATCTTAGGTGAGGGTATCATCTGGAGTGCCCCAGGGAAGTGCGGTAGGTCCGCTGTTGTTTTCTATCTACATAAATGATCTTTTGGATTGGGTGGATAGCAATGTGCGGCTGTTTGCTGATGATGCTGTGGTGTACGGGAAGGTGAAGTCGTTGAGTGACTGTAGAAAGATACAAGATGACTCGGACAGGATTTGTGATTGGTGTAAAGAATGGCAGCTAACTCTAAATATAGATAAATGTAAATTAATCAGGTGAATAGGAAAAAGAATCCCATAATGTTTGAATACTCCATTAGTAGAGTAGCGCTTGACACAGTCACATGGATTAAATATTTGGGCGTAACATTGCAGAGCGATATGAAGTGGGACAAGCATGTAATGGCAGTTGTGGGGAAGGCGGATAGTCGTCTTCGGTTCATTGGTAGAATTTTGGGAAGATGTGGCTCATCTGTAAAGGAGACCCCTTATAAAACACTAATACGACCTATTGTTGAGTACTGCTCGAGCGTTTGGGATCCCTAGCAGGTCGGATTGAGGGAGGACATAGAAGCAATTCAGAGGCGGGCTGCTAGATTTGTTACTGGTAGGTTTGATCATCACGCGAGTGTTACGGAAATGCTTCAGGAACTCGGGTGGGAGTCTCTGGAGGAAAGGAGGCGTTTATTTCGTGAATCGCTACTGAGGAAATTCAGAGAACCAGCATTTGAGGCTGACTGCATTACAATTTTACTGCCGCCAACTTACATTTCGCAGAAAGACCACAAAAATAAGAGAGATTAGGGCTCTTACAGAGGCATATAGGCAGTCATTTTTCCCTCGTTCTGTTTTGGAGTGGAACAGGGAGAAAAGATGCTAGTTGTGGTACCAGGTACCCTCCGCCACGCACCGTATGTTGGATTGCGGAGTATGTATGTAGATGTAGATATGTAGATGTAATTCCTTTTCCAAATTTCTCCTTGGCTTCCTTTACTGCTTGCTCAGTGTATGATTTGAATAACATAGGATATATGCTACAACACTGCCCCACTCCCTTCACAGCAACTGCTTCTGTGCCATCAGGGGTTCAGCATTCGTTTGCTGGGTATGGGATTGGCAGTCCCGAGGACTCGTAGACGCCATCAGTTTTCTGTCCCATAATATCTAGCCATGCTTCATCCACCACTGCGCAGCTTGGCAGTGGGACGTTGTGTATCACGAGGCACGGGGATCTTGACCACTCAGAGGATGGTAAAAACCTCTAAAAAAACCTTGTGCGCTGAGGAGATACATGACGTTTAAGGTAGAACAGTTGTTAGCGGGAAACCTCCGGGGAAACTGCCGCACCTGAGTTGTATGAGGCTTACTCAGGCAAACAAGACTCTGAGTGGACCCCTGCTCATAGAACCGAGATGAACCCTCGAAATTTTCTCCTTCTCCTCCTCGAGAGGACGACAGTTCAATCTTGCATCCGGACATCCTGATTTAGGTTTTCCATGACTTCCCTAAATCGCTTCGGGCAAATGCCAGGATGGTCCGTTTGAAAGGGCATGGCTAATTTCCTTCCCTATCCTTCCCTAATCCGCGCTTGTTCTCCATCTCTAATGACCTTGTTGTCGACGGGACATTAAACACTAATCTCTTCCTCCTTCGTCCTCCTCCCAGCAGTATAGATGGACCACTGGTAGGGACCAACACCCAGTCTAACAAGAAAGGCTTGTGTAGCCATTCCTGCGGACTCAGAAATATTTCAGAATTTTAGTTTATATAGTAATAGAATGCTGCTGCTAGCTAGAACATGTTTTAATTACTTAAAAGGAAAGAGGGCCGCTTTGAAAAAGCCTCATCTTTTTACATTCATTAGGGTTTGTAGGCATTGCAGGTAAAAGCGATTGTGCAGTGGGATGTTGTTGGCTGAAACCTCTAGTTCCCAACAAAAGATGAACCAGTAGAAAGCGTAAAGCCTTGGGGAATATGTCATTGAAATTGAAATAACTACCTTGAACGACAGCAAAGGTATTTTGACTTGCAGGGATCTGATGCATGTTCCCAAAGAAGAACTGAAAGCTGAGTGGACCAATGAAGGCACTGTTTTTGTACAAAACGTAATGAAAAGGGTGGATGGCGATATGATCAATTCAGACTCGTTTATACTGACTTCCAGCGCATATCAAAGCAGGTTGCCTTTCACTAAGCATGCGACCTTATGTTCCCAATCCAATGCACTGTTTTAAATGCCAACACTTCGGGCACACTACTCTTCATTTCAAGGGATAAGCCACTTGTGGCAAATGTGGTAAGGCCGCCCAGGAAGGAGTCGGTTGTTCATCTCCCCTGAAGTGTGTAAAATTCTCCAGGGATCAATCATCCTGTCTGGAGTAGGAATTGCAGTGTATTCTTTGATGATAGTAAGCTACAGGAGTTTAAAACAACAAAGTGCATTATGTATGTTGAGGCCAAAAATGTCTGTGAGGCCTTGCAGCCCCCCCCCCCCCCACATTCGCTACCTAATTTGCTAAAGGTACTCAACAGGCAGTTCAGAAAACCAGTGCTGCTGCACAGACGGAGATTACTATTACCAGCACTAGTACCCATGTTTGTGCTGCTGCGGTTATTTTGTAGCTCATACTTCCTCCCAGAACGTCATAAAAGACTGTGCCTACATTACTGAGCTACCACAGCTGTGGTTGTGGTTCTGAAGTCTAGCCAAGCCAAAAAATCAATGGCAAACCCTCAACAACAGATGGAATCGGGAATTAAGTAGACTGACAGTGTTGACATCATCCTATCTGACCTCTTTCATGATTATTTTTCAGAGCAGAAGAGTCTTGATGTCAGACTGGGGAAATCATCTCGCCCAAAGACTGAGCCTTCACTGGATGAGGGCTCCTTTCCCCAGCTGAGTGACAGGGTGAAGGTGCTACCCCTGTGATGGATGGCTCCCATAATACTTTGGAACATCATTGGGTTCAGGACACATGTGATGGAAGTAAAGCTCTTGGCACAGGAACACTCCCTGAGCTCGTGTGTGCAGGAAACACGTTTTAAAACTTTTGATGCTCCTGTGCTGAGGGTCCATACCATTTACTGCAAGGATGCGCTGACAGGGAAAAGAGCCAAGGAAGATAGCCCTTGTTTGTCAGTAATGTGCACCACTCCTCTGCTCTTCTTCATAGCTACTGATCTGTAAGTGGCTGCAGTTGGACTTCAAGTGTGTCAGAGAATCACTGTTTTCTCGCTGTATTTACCTCACCAAAATTCGGTAGACTCTGAGGCTCTATCAGATATCAGAGAACAACTCTCCTGACCTATTCTCCTACTGAAAAAATTCTCTCAACCAATTCTCCTACTGGAAGACTTCAGTGCCCGTCATGTTCTGTGGAGCTTGACCTCTACTTGCCTTCGGGGTCGGCTTTGGAGAGTCTCATGATGTCTCACGAGCTGTGAATCCTTAACACAAGCACTCCCATTCATTTCTGTTCTGCTACTGGGTCATCCTCATCCATCGACCTCTGTTTCTGCTCACCAGCCCTCGCAGACTGTGTTCTTTGGGAATTCAATTACGATCATTTCAGTGACCACTTCCACTCCAGATTCACCTACTGGATGGAGCTCTCCATGGAAGCACACAGCCTTGCTGGATGATCGGCAGAGCTGACTGGACGCTGTTCAGCCAGCAGGTTGTGTCTGAATGCTACAATGGCACCCAGGAGTGGGTGGACCCCATCCCATGACTGATTCACCATGCTGCTGACGTCTCCATCCCAAAGTCTTCAGGTTATCGTTGGAGGCAGCCTGTCCATTGGCGGACTGATGAGTGTTGTTCAGTAATCTGGATCAGATGTGCAACTCTGCAATGGTTTAAGTGCTGCCCAATGGCGGAAAACTTCACAGCCTTTCGAGTGGCAAGGGCCAAGGCTCCAAGGCCTGGTACCTCATTAAAGACAGCAAGAAAAGACCATACTTCGCCTTACCGTATTTTATCAATCATTACACTTGTTCTATAAAAGTATGGGAAGCTATCAGAATGATTTCAGGTAAACACAGTCGTTAACTAATTGCAGCAGTGTTGAAACAAGAGCGTCTCCAAACAATGCCCAGAGACATCATCTGGATGATTGCAGACCATTTTGCAACGACTATTGCCCATGCCAGCCAGGATCTAGCATTCTGCCACTATCCTGCGACTGTAGAGTGTCTCTGGTTGGACTTCATACCTAACAATTCTGAGTCATACAGCCGCCATTTCTCCACATGGGAGCGGTATTATGCACTTTCTTAGGTTCATGATACTGCACCAATAGGAGACACAGTAGTCTATGGCAAATCGACCAGTGGGCCTTTCGTGATCACCTCCCCATCTTTATATGGTCCTTCCTATCTAATCACTTCTTTAGGTCCCGAATTGGTGAAATGCTGTCGCATCATTTTGAGGAGGGGAATGATGTTTCTCAGAGCACTGTTTCACCCTCTTTCCCATAGCCATAAACAGCATCCCGTCTACAGCAGGGAGTACTATAAAGTGCCGTATTTGTAGACGATTTTGCAGTTTTTTGGACCTCATTTTTGACTCCAACATGAGGGATTAGGCTAACCACAGGCACCACTCCCACTCCCAGACTCTGTGCTGAGGCTGTGGAACTGCCACTTATCATCTGGTGGCAGCTACAGATGGTGCTTCATGCATGTAAGTTCCTTACTACTCCCAATTCACCAGCATACAATACCATTGCTCGTCCACCTATGGAACGCCTCATCCTATGGCAAGTAGGTCATTTGGGATCTGGGAGTCACTTGGTGCGCCGGCCGGTGTGGCCGAGCGGCTCTAGGCGTTTCAGTCTGGAACCGCGCGACCGCTACGATCGCAGGTTCGAATCCTGCCTTCGGGCATGGATGTGTGTGATGTCCTTAGGTTAGTTAGGCTTAAGTAGTTCTACGTTCTATGGGACTGATGACCTCAGATGTTAAGTCCCATAGTGCTCAGAGCCATTTTGAACCAAGTCACTTGGTGCGAAGGAAGTTCAGTCCCAAATCCAGTGTTTTATCGGCCTGTCATTCTTATCGCTACAAGGCCCACAGTGATTTCAGATTTAGTACAGTACAGAAGATGTTGCTCTCCTGCATATGTTCTTATCCATCGTTGTATGACATTTTAAATGAGCACCACAACTTTGTAGTTGTATGTACAGATGGATCTAAATGGCGGACTCCCTGGGTTGCTCTGTTGATTTCCCTGTTCGTGTCCTCAAGCTCCGTTTGCTCCACGAGTTTATTGTATTCGACGCGGAATTATACGCGATCTTGCTGGCACTGGTGAGAACGAGATGTGTTAAGAGTGCTAAATTTCTGGCCTGTTCGTATTCTCTGAGTGCCCATCACTTCCACAACGTTCGTACCCAGCAGATAAAGTAGTCCAGAATATCCACGACACGCGCCTCTGACTACAGAAGTTGGGAAAGGTGGTGTCTTTCTGCTGGGTGCCAGAAGATATGGGTGTTGCGGAAATAAAAAAAAATGGTGCAAATGGCTCTGAGCACTATGGGACTTAACTTCTATGGTCATCAGTCCCCTAGAACTTAGAACTACTTAAACCTAACTAACCTAAGGACATCACACACACCCATGCCCGAGGCAGGATTCGAACCTGCGACCGCAGCGGTCGCGCGGTTCCAGGCTGTAACGCCTTTAACCGCTTGGCCACCCCGGCCGGCTGTTGCGGAAATAAAAAGGCAGCCAAGGCGGCGTGTCAAGATCCTTAGTTCAGTGTGCCACCCACCTGCGTGCTATCGTCTTGCTGTTGAGGTACAGGGTCTTGCATCGACAGGAAGACTCACCCCTCTTACCAATCCATGGTACTCCGGTGAATACTTCCTCCAGTCGCGGAAAAGTCATTGCGAACCAGTCATGACAATTTACAGCGATAAACGCGGGAAATAATTCTTACAAATTTGCGAAAGTGTGACAGTGTGCGACAGTGTGCAGCCAGTTCCGAGACGGAATCTCATCAAAAGAGCCGGAACGTCATATTTAAAGGCCTTGCTGAAAAGAATGAGGAGCCACGAAAACCCAAGAACTTTTAACTGCAGTTGTATGACATTTTAAATGAGCACCACAATTTTGTAGTTGTATGTACAGATGGGTCTAAATGGGTGGGGGGGGGGGGGGGCATTTCTTCGAGGAAATGCGGGGAGCTGCTTTTTAAACTGTCAACGTGACGGGTGTGAGGTACGCTGATATGTTACAGAATCGCATCTCTAGCCTGGCTGATAAACATCTGCTGGAAGGTAAGATTTTTATACGGGATAGCGCTTCACCCCATATTGCTACATGTGTGAACAGTCTCTTGCGTATGTCGTTTGGTGAGGATCGCGTGCTGAGTAACTGCGTCCGTGATGCTGCCCCCCCCCCCACACGCCCCCTCCCCCCATCCCCCCCCCCACCACCACCTCAAATCAGTGTGGTTATTGGTGAGGGAGTTACGTAAATCCGCAAGTCTACCGTGATCGGCCGACCTCATTAGGGATACTGAAAGTCAACGTCCGATGACAATTTCTCACTGTACCTATTGATACACTATACAACGTTATTCCTTGACTACAGGTATTGTTGATGAATGACAGGCGACAAGTTGAGCATTTGTTATAAAGAACATCACCCATGCCAAAAATCAATTGTTATGGTAATTATTGCTTTTGTAACATATGAAGCGCCATCTGTTGATTATTTTGTGCATGTTTTTGGTTTCAAGAAAACTCCATGGCAGTTCAAGCATGTGTGTAAATTTTTACCTCTCTACGTACATTATCCCATGAAGTATTGAATTCTCAAAATATGTTAACGAACTTTTGGTTCGCCCGGTACATTACTTTTCACGCCCCCATAATTCTCGTGGTAGATGTATCGCATTTATGAAATTAATAATTCTCGCACTATACTGGTGAATCTCTTTAAAGTATCAACATAAACATCTTATCCTTATTTCAAACTACGTTAATGATCTCCGTGAGTCCTGCGTGTTGCAAACGCCTTGTACTATAACGCATGTCGATGAGAAGTGTAAAGGGGTACATTCAAGCTTTCGTATGTAACACCACTAGCCAAAAATTGAAGGGCGATACCCAGTCTGGTTCTAATTGGTGTAAAGTCTTTCATATTGGTATTGGTCTTACCAGTTCTCGAACGAATTACTTTTAAAGAATATGACCGAAATCGTGTTTTAGCGGTTTGGAAAAGATTTGTGTGCAGTATCAGTTCACGAATTAAGCTTTCCAAAACAGTTCGCTTGCTTAGAAAAAGAAGACATTAAGGACGCCCCATTTCTCTTTTTCCTGCATACTTTTTTTCCTTTTGGAATGCAAATGCAAGAGCATCACACTCACTCCCCCCCCCCCCTCTCTCTCTCTCTCTCTCTCTCTCTCTCTCTCTCTCTCTCTCTCTCTCATCCACTTCGCGACAATAGTGTGGCACGTGTAAACACTTCTATCCAGGAAAATATATTGGCGCAAACATTTCCAGGAAACAGTGGCCAGCAGTACATGTGGCTGCAGTATTGGTTCCAATGGCTCTGAGCAATATGGGACTCAACATCTGAGGTCATCAGTCCCCTAGAACTTAGAACTACTTAAACCTAACTAACCTAAGGACATCACACACATCCATGCCCGAGGCAGGATTCGAACCTGCGACCGTAGCGGTCACGCGGTTCCAAACTGTAGCGCCTAGAACCGCACGGCCACTCAGGCCGGGGGCTGCAGTATTGTCGGACAATCTTGTGTGGTGGTATTGTCGGTAATATGCAATTTTTATGGCCCCTGTAATCGTAATTGCTCTTGTGTGAAAGAATGGCTACCGAAAGTAGCCCTCCTCGCAGTAAAATGATACCTTTCTTGTAGAGTCTACAACTGAAATATACTACCCGTGTACTTGATATTAGATCTCGTGCCTTCCAAGCAACCTCATCGCAAATCAGGTTAACTCTTCGATGAACATTTCCCGCCTCACTAAAGATATAGAGAGGCTCATTTTTTATAAGGCGTGGCGGGCGCGCTTGTTTCGAGGAGCTTTAGATTAAGGACATCGTATATACTTGTACGAAAAAAAATGTGTAAAACAAATCCTATTTATGACTGAAATCGTTAGCTTCTTTTTTTCATAAAGAGTACGTGGTTAGTACTGCAAAATTAAAGAATAATGAGTTTTCGTCACTGCTTCTTGACGCCATTCTCTATATTATAAATTTAAAATGTAACTCTCTCTAGTGCTTTCCGAAATTCCATGTTCGTAATATCGTAGCATATTTGTTGTTATTAATTTTTGATAGGGCGCCTGGTCCTGTAGTATTACAGATTAATACGATTTTTTTTTTGCTGAAGTTTTCGTCCTCTTGCGGATTATAAATTCTGATTAAAATCCCCGTCCCTCCGATTTACTAGACTACTCGCTGTACACGAATTTCACCCTTAACGCGGGTCACAGAGAAAATAATTCCGTATTTGATCAAAATAATTTGCGTAGGGGGTGTTGGTGCGACAGTCTGATCGAACGCGCTCTGTTGACTCGGTCGTTTGTAGGCGGGAAAAGCTCTCGCGTCACCGTTGTTTAAAGCACAGATAACTCCCGTTTTTTAAGAAGACAATTGAATGACGAAAACTATTGTTTGAACACTGCGTCCAGGCTCTCTCCTTATTGTGTACCGCGCTAGCCGCTCGTAAAGGAATACCATTGTGACAGTACGAATGACTCACAAGATTAACGGTTAACACTCTGCAGTCCATCGCAGTAGTTGGCGGTATACTGAGAAGCCATGTGAAATGGCACGAACACGTAAGAGCAATTGAAAGAAAGTAGAGTTTGGAGATTTAGATTTACTGGAATGGTTTTGGAAAAATTTAGTTCACTTGTACAGACGTCGTTATCAAGAAGGTATGGTAGCAGAAACAGAACGAATTCCCAGACGCACTGTTACGATCGCCGCGCTTTGGTACAGACCGTGGGAGTGTATAACAGAGATGCACGGGGACTTCCCTGCAAACTTTGATAGAAATGCGACGTTGACTGAATATTCGTCGGAACCGGACAGAACATGACGATAATATTAAAAGGAAAGCACTTTCGCGATGTTCTGCAAACTATTATTTATTCGGCTTCTTGCACCAACGTCACTTTATAACTGAATGTCGCAACCATAGATAAAAGCAACGTGCGACTTAAACAGATATCAAAGGAAGATTGGGTACTATCAGGCACGTTTATCGAAATTATATTTTTTTAAGGTTGAATTAGAACATTGTTAACACTAAACAGTGCCATGATACGTTATTTATAAAACTCGGTGTCATAAGAATATACATACGTTGACTTTTTTTATATTTTTTTCTACCTGTGCATTTTGGTCGCTGACACTTTTGGAGGGTTGTATCGGACATGAAATTGTAATATTAAAAAAAAAGTCATTTTCGTTGCAGTAACTCATCTTTATTCGAAGGCATAAGCTGGCTATCTACATTTTTACATGATCTTACGATATTGTTTCTAGTTCATCACTCTATGTTCTTGAAAAAAAAACTTATTATTTCCTAAAGTAGGTTTCACAGTCACCACTTCGTTTTGCCGCAAGTTTCAACTCTATGACCTAATGTACTTCTTTTAACTGAATATTTCGCATTTGCTTCCTTGTCATTTCAACAAGTCTGACTTTCTCTAGATATTCCTTCATTTTATTTTTATCCCATTTATGTCCTGACACCTCGGCCTTTGCCCGTTAAAGAAAAAACCTGTAAATTTAAGTTTTTATGCTCTCTGTTTGATCCGGTAGAATCCGAAATGTCTTTGTCCGATACAACCCGAACGTACCGTTGTGATATTTTTACATTCCCGTTGTTATTGCGTGACTAGACACGGTCACAGCTCACAATACAGAAAATATCATTTATATGTAAAGGCACAATAAAAATGGAATACTAGTTACTTGCAAACAAAACACAACACTCCAAAAATTAAGTTCGTGTAGCGGAAACTCCACTAGGAACAGTTAACGTCGCCTCATAATTAAAACCTCGTATGTTGGAAAAGTTATGCGTGGTTGTCTCACTTTAATGGGGTTGCCTAACAGCATACGTGTTTTTTTTTTGTTTTTTTTTTTTTTTTTTTTTCCCTCCCTGACTAGTGGTCTTGTTCTTCCCTTGTTCACACTGCAATAGCACGACAGTTACTGTCGCTAGCGGTAGAGTGAGGGGGCAAGAAGTGAAGGAAAAGAAGAAAGATTTGACGTCCCGTCTATATCGAAATCATTAGAGACGGACCCCAAGCTCGGATTACGAAGTATGGGGAAGGAAGTGGCGTGTGCCCTTTCAAAGGAGCCATCCCGGCATTTTCCTGGAGTGCGGTAGGGAAATCATGGGAAACGTAAAGCAGGAGGGTCTGACGCGAATTTAAACGGTCGTCCTCCCGAATAGTCCAATGTGCTAACCACTGCGCCAATTCGCTTGGTTGCTAGAGTTTAGAAATAGCTCTTCTAAACCCGCTGTCCGAAACTGCCTGACGTTCGTCTAGTGATTTGCGTGCGTGAAATGTAATTTAACGGAGACCCAAAAGGGAGACTGTGTTTCGTAATATAAAACTAAGATATCGTTCTGTATCTTATGTTTATTACTTCCAAGTATTTCCTTTTTTGTCATCTTTCTGCTTTCTGTATGCATCGTACGTCTGACACAGAACTCCATCTTAATTTTAAATAAGCAAACACAACGGCTTGTTTGCTCTTGTTAAATTACGTTTCAGTCATGTAGTAGGAGAGCAAAATAACAAATTCGATTTTGTTTTTCACCCTTTGTCAAATTTAGGGATTTCCAAAAATTGTTGTTATGTGTAAAGCGTAACAATCTCTGCATAAGAACGACGACAGGGAGAATGAGTCAATAATTAAACCACTGAAGACTAAGGACTGTCATGGATATGATGGAGTGTCTAGCAGAATACTTAAATACTGTGCTGCACATGTTAGCCCTGTATATATCTGATATCTGTAATTTTTCCGTTAGGAATGGTCAGTTGCCTGAATGATTAAAGTGCTCAGTGGTAAAGTTGCTTTATGAAAAGGGAAAATCAGATAATGTAGACAATTTTAGATCAGTTTTTATGCCATCAGTTTTTGCGAAAGTTATTTAAAAGGCTATGTATGTAAGGCTAACTGATCATTTCATTTCACATAATTGGCTGTAAAATCAACTGTTTGGTTGTAGATGTGATTTAACAAATGAAAATGCTACATTCTCTTTTCTCTTGCTTTAAGAACAGACAGCAAAGGATCATTCTCCACTGTGCTGAGAACAGCCATGATGTGCGGTCTAACTGTCCGAGTGGGGCACAGTTAAATTGTGGTTGCCCCAGAGATGGGTGCTGGGGCCACTCCTGTTCCTTATTTATATACATGATATGCCTTCTAGTGTTATAGGTGATTCTAAAATATTTCTGTTTGCTGATGACACCAGATGGATAGTAAATGATGTTGTGTGCAAAATTGCCACCGTTTCAAATAGTACAGTTCAAGACATAAGTTCAGGGCGTGTAGAAAATAAACTTACTCTAAATCACAGTAATACTCAGTTTTTATAGCTTCTCACACACACTGCAATAACACGTGACGTTCTAATTACACAGATTAGGCGAATGATTAGTGAGACCGAACATTTCATATTTCTAGGTGTTCAGGTAGATAGTAAACTGCCGTGGAAAACCCATGTTCAGGGTCTTGTACAAAGATTTAAATGCTACCATTTTTATCATTAGAACAGTACCAGAAGTATGTGATAGTTCGACACGGGAAGTAGTCTACTTTGCTTATTTTCATTCGCTTATGAATTGTGGTATTATATTTTGGGGTAACTCTTCCCATTCTTAAAGGCTATTTTTGGCTCAGAAACAGGCAGTTCGGGCAATAAGGGTGTAAGTTCACAAACCCGTGCCCATTACTCGGGGCATTCTGACATTGACCTCTCCGTCTCTCTAAATATGTATATTCTTTGATGTCGTTTCTTGTTAACAGTATCAGCTTATTCCCAGCAATTAACAGCTTTCACTCAGTTGATGCTAGGCAGAAAACCTATCTGCATTTAGAGCGCACTCCCTTGACTCCTGTGCAGAAAGGCGTGCAGTATCCATTTTCAAAAATCTGCCACAAGATTTCAAAAATCGTCCTAGTAATCCATGCACTTTCAAATCTAAACCAAAGGGTTTCCTCATGGGACACTCCTTCTATTCTATCGTGGAGTTCCTTGAAAAGTTAAGCAAATTCTTGTGTTAATTGTTGATTGCGTTTATATAAACTTGTCGTCTTTTTGGGATTCATAAACATTTTGTTTTATTTATTATTACTTTTCTGTTGTAATGGGCTTACGTATACTGACGCGTTCCAACACGTAGATTTGCTCCTCAGTTTGTTCCCACGGAACAAGACCTGTAAAATAAAAAAAATTAAAGAAATGAAACTAATACTTTACCGTGGAGGTATAAAAAGGGGAGATGGTGATACAGACTTTTGATGTACTTTACTTTGAAGCCCGCACCGCCACGTTGAATGCCCCAGAAAGTTGCCAGACTTCAGTTTACAATTGCTTCTTGTTCTTAAATTCAGTCGTGTGCACGCGACAGCTGTTTCAAAAAGCAAGTGTCACAATCCTTTCGTGAATAACACTGTTAAGAACACATTTTCAGACGTTTTCTGGTGTCATTTGCACATTTGATCCAGTAATAAAACGCATTTGGCCTCATTAATGTAACTGTCTTACTGTTATACATTTTGAATAAACAACAAGAAAAGTATGTGCGACGAGACTGGTGTTCGATCTGTGTCCTTTTTACCTACCGGTATTGAAGGGAACATATTTCGCTATGTTTGGACGGAAACTAGCCTTTCCTTCCCACAACGTTCTTTTTTTCGAGTTGGGGTGACAGAAAATCCGAAATCACTTGACAGAAATAAAGCTACTACTTTGAAGGTAAGCAGTGCAACCAAAACTCAAGAGTGTTAAAGAAAAAATCGGAATAATTTCACTTAGAATCAAACGTGATTCCTTTACCCTTCAGACTATAATGGGAACGATTAGTGCACCTACAAGCTGGTGTTTTTGAACAAAACACTTCCACTAGAGGCTAATGTTTAGGGCAGCTGACATACCGGACGCCAGTTTAAAAATTGTGACGTCATAATACTCCCTTTATTATACCTAATACTCTGTATGTCAATTTATATACAATCTGTAATCAGAAGTATCCGGACACCTGGCTGAAAATGACTTACAAGTTCGTGGCGCATTCCATGGGTAATGCTGGAATTCAATATGGTGTTGGCCTACCCTTAGCCTTGATGACAGCTTCCACTCTCGCAGGCATACGTTCAATCAGGTGCTGGGAGGTTTCTTGGGGAGTGACAGCCCATTCTTCACGGAGTGCTGCACTGTGGAGAGGTATCGATGTCGGTCGGTGAGGCTTGGCACTAAGTCGGTGGTCTAAAACAACCCTAAGGTGTTCTATAGGATTTTGGTCAGGACTCTGTTTAGGCCAGTGCATTACAGGGATGTTCTTGATGTTCTTGTATAACCACTCCGTCGCTGGCTGTGCATTATGAACAGGTGCTCGATTGTGTTATTAGCTACGAACGCCATCCCCGAATTGCTCTTCAACAGTGCGAAGCAAGAAGGTGCTTAAAACATCAATGTAGGTCTGTGCTGTGATAGTGCCACGCATAGGCCTGTGCTATGATAGTGCCATGCAAAACAACAAGAGGAGGAAGCACGCTTTTCCCGGCGGGGTCAGGGATTTTCTCTGCCTCGTGATGGCTGGGTGTTGTGTGCTGTCCTTAGGTTAGTTAGGTTTAAGTAGTTCTAAGTTCTAGGGGACTTATGACCACAGCAGTTGAATCCCATAGTGCTCAGAGCCATTTTTTTTTGAAGCACGCTCCATGAAAAACACGACCACACCCTAACATGACCGCGTCCGAATTTTACTGTTGTCACTACACACGCTGGCAGATGGTGTTCACCGGGCATTCGCCATATGCACACCCTGTCATCGGATCGCCACATTGTGTACCGTGATTCGTTACTCTACACAACGTTTTCCTACTGTCCAATCGTGCAATGTTTACGCTTCTTACAGAAAGCGAGGCGTCGTTTGGCATTTACCGGCGTGATGTGTGACTTGCGAGCAGCCGTTCGACCATGAAACCCAAGTTTTCTCACTTCCCGCGTAACTGTCATAGTCCTTGCAGTGGATCCTGATGCAGTTTGGAATTCCTGTGTGATGGTCTGGATAGATGTCTGCCTATTACACATTACAAGCCTTTTCAACTGTCGGCGATCTCTGTCAGTCAACAGACGAGATCGTCCTGTACCCTTTTGTGCTGTACGTGTTGCTTCACTTTTCCACTTCATTGTTTTCCACTTCACTATCACATCAGAAACTGTGGGCCTAAGAGTGTTTAGGAGTGTCGAAGTCTCGCTTTCAGACGTATGACTCAAGTGTCACCAATCACCTGACCACGTTCGAAGTCCGCGAGTTCTGCGGAGCGCCCCTTTCTGGTCTCTGACGATGTCTAATGATTACTGAGGTCGCTGATGTGGAGTATCTGGCAGTAGGTGGCAGCACAATGCACGTAATATGGGAAACGTATGTTTTTGTGGATAGCCGGATACTTTTGATCACATAGTGTTCCTTCTGTTTGTGTATCAGTAATATTCGTCTAAGTCGCGCGTAATTTTATCTGTGATTGCGACGTTCAGTCATCAGGTGACTAGAACCGTTATGGTGGAAGACACCAAATCCTAATAATGTTGGTTTTATTAGTCCCAAATTATTCACCCACAGACAAAATAAAAAGGTCAAACCAAAAGTGGAATATGGTCAGTAGTAGAAAAGTAATAAACTGAAACGTCATGCATGATGCTAAAGCATTATCACATTAACAACAGATATTTCGTAAGTGATAAACGGTTTTTCTCTCATTACTTTGTGGGGCTGCAAGCGAGAAAACAGAAAAGGTTTCCTCAAGAGCGGGAAGTCAGAGATTTTGGACACTGGTGTCTGGAGCGAAGTCGACATTCTGACTCGTCCCAAAGGTGTTCCATTGGGTTCAAGTCGGAGCTCTGTGCAAGCCAGTCCTATTCATGAATGTTATTGTCCACAAACCGTTACCTCAAAGATGCTGCATTATAAAAGAATACATTATCATGTACCTACAATCAATCATTGTCTTCAAGCTGTTTGTCTACTCTACGGAGTGCACTGTACTGTAACGTGTGTTACAGTGATTTTCCTAAGCACAGTTATGGGAACCACACTCAAATGAAGAAAAATAACTCCATGCCGCATCACAGTCTACTCTGTACTTCACTGTTGGCACTAAAAATGATGGCAGGTAACGTTCTACAGGCATTCGCCAAACGTACCCCCTTCCACCAGACAGACACAGGGTATACCATGATTCAGCACCCAATCACTTGTTCCCAGTTATCCACTGTCCAACATCGTCGTTGTTTACATCGCCTGATGTGTCGTTTGGCGTGGACTATACAAATGTATGGCTTATGAGGGGCTGCTTGCTGAACCATTGTAAACCATTTTTTTTAAAGCCCCATGCATATTAATTGTGCTAGCTGGACTGCTCGCAAGAATTGGGAATTCAAGAGTGATTCCTTCCCCTGGTTTTATGTGAATTCTCACAAGCACCGTGTGCAATACCCGACAGTTTCTGTCCATCAGTACAACGGATGTGCCTGATCTTGATATAGCTGTAGTTGGTCCTTCGCGTTTCCGCTCCACAATCACATTACCAACAGTCACCTTGGGCGGGTTTAGAAAGTTTGAAACGTTCCTGTTGGATATGTTTCTCAGGTGACACCTAATCACTAATTCACTGTCTAAGTTTGAACTCTATTGACCGATCCAGTCTACGTTCACTGCTTCTCTAGAGCCTACACAGTACTCACCAGCTTCTATTATATTCCGCGTTACGTCGCTGTGTCCGGATGCATTTGATCGGATCTTGTATACTGTAATGCGCTCTCTCTGTTTTTGGCAGCTGGTGCGTAATTTTTGGGGGAGGGGGGTAGTAACACTGGCAAGTTGTGTATCTTCGCCAGTTACTGTCTGCAGTGCACGGCAGGGCGTCTTCCTTTGTACTACGTGTTATGGTTTGTTCCCTGTATCTTTGCGTATGGATCGCAGGAGAATAACAGCTGAAATGCCACAGTGCACACTGAAATAATTCTAGTGTTTTCTTGGTGATCGCTACACGAAAGTTAACGTATGATTCCGTAATATGTTAGTAGATTCCTCACATAAAACTTGAAATTTTGTTAACGGGCTTTCGAAGGAAAGTTGTCGTCTATCTTGAAGTTTCCCCCATTTTAGGATTTTCATCAGCGCAGAGGCGTTCATCCCTGTTCAAACAAGCCTGTGACAGTTCGTGCTGCCCTTCTTTATATACCTTTAAAGTAACCAGTTATGACTACGTGATATGCATCCACATACTTGAATAATATTCTAGAATTGGTCGCACGAGTATTTTGTAGGATGTTGTAGACTCACCGCATTTTTCCGATATCCTACCAGTGAACCGAAGTCTGCCACCAGCTTTACATACACGTAAGCTTATGTGATCGTTTCATTTCACATCCCTACAAATTCTTATACCGAATTAATTGTATTAGTTGACTGATTACAGTTGTGACTCATTGATATTCTAGTCATTGTATACTACTTGTCTGCTTTCTGAAAATGGCGCATTCTACATAAAGCAAGTTGCCAGTCCTTGCACCACTGCGAAATTTTAGCAAGAACTTACTGATTATTTGTGAAGCCCTTTTGTGTCAGTACTTCAGTATACATTCGTGAGCTAAAAAATTATGACTTTACGTACTTAACAACATCTTGATGAATCTTTGAAATACGATACAGCAGCGACTCCACGTGGCATGGATCCAATAACTCCTTGGCAGATTTCTCGAGTTACGCTGCTCCAGATGTCTTTTTACAGGTCACGCAGTTCCCGTAAATTACGGACTGCTGGTTTGTAGGTAAGGAGCTGTCGCCCGGCACCATCCCAGATGTTTTCCATCTGGTCCATATGTGGCGAATTTGGTGACCAGGACATCACATAGTGCTACCTACCACGTTGCTTAACGCGCTGTAAATCGATTCAACCCTTGAGACCCCTATAGCTGTGATGCGAAATGTGCCGTCATTGTCGAGGAAGACATCGAATATGAGAGAAGGCAGATGGTCCGCAGTAATGTTCACGCAGTGCTAATCTGTCCATGGTGCTTTCGATTGCAACAAAACGTCTCATGAAAGCACATGTGACTGTCTCCCAGAGAATAATATTGTCCCCATTGGCCATTGTTCGTAGTGCAGTGCATGTTGCAAGTAGCCATTCACGTGACTGATGCTGTATGTTAACACGACAAACTACATTGATGTAACAAAAAATGTGATTTTATCCGAGCGGGCGATGCGTTTCCATTGAGCCACAGTTCACTCTCGATGATTCTGTGCCCATCACAGTTACAAATGATGATGTCATTGTGTCATCACAGGAACACATACGGGTCTGCTGTGAAGCCCCGTGTTCAAGAACGTGCCCTAAATGATGTGCTCCGAAACATTTGCGCCTACACTTGCATTGTACTCTGTCGTCAGATCTACCACAGATTGCCGCATAACAGAGCGGTAAAGCCTCCGACCTCGACGTTCTGTGAAGACGCGGGGACGTCCAGAACCTTGTTGCTTGCTGTTTATCGTCCTTCTATCATTTTTTATGTCTGCTCATGACACTAGGATGTGAACAGGTGACCAGCTTCAAAATTTCCGAGATGCTTGTTGCCATATGCCCGGCCATAACAATCTGGCCTTTATCAGCCTCGCTTATTTCAGTGGATTACACCATTTGCGGCCCGCATCGTCGATACAATGGTTCCCCATTTTTCTGTGCCCCGCTTAAGCACTTTCTTTACCATGTCATGTGCCCACAGTGCGACTACCCGGCATTCAATCTTGCAGTGGACAGTGGTCATAATGTTTCAGCTCATAACTGTAGGTAACTACATCGTCTTCAAAAGCACGAGTGTATTGTTAATATGTTATTTTGTTCATTGTGTGCCAGGCCATTATTACACAACATGAACAGCAAGAGCCCCAACACACTTCCTTGGGACATGTCTCCTGTTTTTTCATCTATCGAAGACTTTCCAGCCAAGATAACACGCCCATTCTTCAAAGCTGTGCAAAAAATAACTTGGCCTATACCTGCTCAGACGGTAGTAGGTGAGGGGACAATGGTAGTTTTGGGGATTGGGTTGCTTGTGGCCATCTGGAAGTGTGCACGGTAGGATAGTTGCAGTTCAGCCTGGTCTCGAGAAGAAATAAAGTTGGTGGGTCTGCAAACAATCGTATTAATAGATTATGTCGCTACCACAATCAGTTCGACAAGTCAGTAGTACTGAGTAGAGTGCCATATAAGAAAATTGGTGCATAAATAACTGAAACAGCCGCTGCTAATGGATGAAGTGTACAGTTTAGCAGGTGGCAGCAAATTGAGGCAGCCACCCCTTAGGAAGAGAGGTATGGACTCGCTCAACACAGAACAGAATGCGTTTCTACATGGGGCCACGTTATTTCGCCCGAGCTCCACAAACTAACGTGGCCGCCCCTTCGTAATCAAGGGGTCGATACCCAGCGTTGAGAACGAGAGTGCGTTTTTGCGCAGGGGCCATGTTATTTCGCCTGAATTCTACCAAGAAATCCTCAAGCCAATTATAAATTTCGCTAGCTTGACTTTGTTATCGTACTTCCGTAAATACATGTTAGTGTAGTAGTACGTCGCGAGAGTATGGGGGGAGGGGGGAGGCCGTATTAAATTGTAAGGTCAAAAGCCTATGTAAGTGGGCCGCCGTGTTGGCGAGCTGACTCCTGGAAGTGACATAACGTAACGAGTGGTTGTTTCTCTCCCGGCAGCAACATGGCGGAGGTGGCGCATTTCCCGGACACGAAGCCGAGTCGCACGCTGAGCTACAACGCCAAGCAGCTGATCGCCCGCGAGCTGGAGATGGAGAAGCTGCGTCGCGCCGAAGCGAGCTTGCTGGCTGCCCAGCCCACGGACAAGGACAAAACTAAGGACAAGGACAAAGCCAAGGATAAGGACAAAGCCGTGGACAAGACGAAGGAGGCCCCAGCTGTGCCCAACCACCTGCAGAGCCTCAAGCCCAAGGCCATCTCCGAAGTCAGCAGGGTGAGTACCTACATCAGTCCTATGTTGCTATATTTGTTTATCATGAGTTCGATCCTAATGTAAACAAAAGCCCGCTCAGTGAATGATCGCCAGTTACAGTGTACCTACACGACATATTGTAATGTCACTGGAAATACACCGCAGTGTCAAAAGTCATTGATACGTGCTAATATTGTGTCGGACCATCACCTGCCGGTGTAGTGCAGCAGCTCCACGTGACTGGACTCAACAAGTTGTTGGAAATTCCCTGCAGAAGTACTCAGCCATGCTGCCCCTTATACCCGCCGGTAATTGCGAAATTGTTGCCAGTGCAGGATTTTGTGCACAAACCTTCAATAATGCCCCAAAAATGTTCGATGGGATTCATGTCGGACGATCTGGGTAGCAAAATCATTTGCTCGAATTGTCCAGAATGTACTTAAAACGAATCACGAACAACTGTGGTCCAGTGACATGGTGCATTTTCATCCTTAAAAATTCCGTCGTTGTTTGGCTGCGAATGGTCTCCAAGTAACCTAATATAACCAACGGTTCAGTTGGCCAGATGACGTAGTCCATTCCACATAAACTCGGCCCAAACTATTATGGACCCCAACCATCTTGCACAATGCCGCCGGTCTCTGTGGCCGAGCGGTTCTAGGAGCTTCAGTTCGGAACCGCGCTGCTGCTACGGTCGCAGGTTCGAATCCTGCCTCGGGCATGGATGTGTGTGATGTCCTTAGGTTAGTTAGGTTTGAGTAGTCCTAAGTCCAGGGGACTGATGACCTCAGATGTTAAGTCCCATAGTGCTTAGAGCCATTTGAACCATTTGCAGAATGCCTTGTTGACAACTTGGGTACATGGCTTTGTGTGGTCTGGCCACACTCGAATCCTTCTATCAGCTCTTACCAACTGAAAACGGGACTCATCTGACCAGGCCACTGTCTTCCAGTCGTCCAGCATCCAACCGAAAGTGTCACGAGGCCAGAACAGGCGATGCAGGCGATGTCGTGCTGTTAGCAAAGGAACCCGCGTCGGTCTTCTGCTGCGATAGCCCATTAACGCCAAATTTCGCCGCACGGCTTTAACGGATAAGTTCGTCGTACGTCCCACATTGATTTCTGCAGTTATTTCATGCGGTGGTGGTTTTCTGTTAGCACTCAAAAATCCGTGCAAAAGCCGTTGCTCCCCGTCGTTAAGTGAAGGCCATCGGCTACTGCGTTGTAAGTGATGAGAGATAATGCCAGAAATTTCGAATTATCGGCACACTCTTGACACTTTAGATCTCGGAATATCGAATTCCCTAACGATTTCCGAAATGGAATGCTCCGTACGTCTAGTTGCAACTACCATTCCACGTTCGAAGTCTGTTAATTGCCGTCTTGCGCCATAAGCACGTCGGAAACCTTTTCACATGAATCGCCTATACATATTACAGCTCCCGCCATCCGTGTATGTGCAATTCGTTGTTGTTATAGCGTGAAACAAAATGCAGGAAGTTGCCCTAGGCTACTCGAGAGATACAAAGAGGGATGCCATTTCATCTGTATGGGCAGAAATCACCAGAAGGGTTGATCATTACGCCACTACTGTTCATGCTTTATATCAATGATCTGCCATTTTATTCGAATGAGTGTGCAGAATTTGTCCTGTTTGCAGATATACAACTACTGTTGTGACGCCGAGCAAAGAAGCATCAACAGATAAAATAGTAAACGATATTATTCTGAAAGTTACTGACTGGTTTTGCACAAATAGGCCAGCTTTAGGCTTCGAAAAGAAAAAGTTTTCAGCATATTCTGTTTTTTACTGTCAAAAATATCCTAGTTACTGTTAACCTGGTATTCCAAAAAAAGGTAGAAAATTTAAAGTTCTTACGTGCGCATATTTTTGAAAACTTAAAAATGGATAACCGCTTAGTAGACAACCTAAAACGTTTGTTAGCACACTGGACTCGCATTCGGGAGGACGACGGTTCAATTCCGTCTCCAGCCATCCTGATTCAGGTTTTCCGTGATTTCCCTAAATAGTTTCAGGCAAATGCCGGGATGGTTCCTTTGAAAGGGCACGGCCGATTTCCTTCCCCATAATTCCCTAACCCGAGCTTGCGCTCCGTCTCTAATGACCTCGTTGTCGACGGGACGTTAAACACTAAGCTCCTTCTCCTCCTCCTTCTAAAACGTTTATGGTTCAAATGGCTCTGAGCACTATGGGACTTAACAGCTATGGTCATCACTCCCCTATAACTTAGAACTACTTAAACCTAACTAACCTAAGGACAGCACACAACACCCAGTCATCACAAGGCAGAGAAAATCCCTGTCCCCGCCGGGAATCGAACCCGGGTACCCGGGCGTGGGAAGCGAGAACGCTACCGCACGACCACGAGCTGCGGACTAAAACGTTAAAATGACTATCAAATGTGTAGTGGTGATGCTGCGTCTGTAAGGTGGTTGCAACACCATAAGGCTGTAGCGAAATGCGTGAAGACCGTAGGACATGTAAAACAAGATTCAGAGTCAGTCGCAATAAAACACTTGACTGAGTGGGCATAGGTTTTATTACAAATGACAGAACCTTGTTTTACAAGTCGTAATATTTAATCCAATAATGACGGTAGACGACACGTCGCTATAGATAAAGAAAAGTATTAACCGATCTGTACATCTTTATTTTTCGAAAAACATGCCCTAGTGCGAGCAGAATTCGCCCACAGGAGTTGCGTACAAATTTAATTATGTATATAGATAGACCATCCATCCCCGGTATCGAGAACTTGAATATTTTTGCCTGTTGTCGGTATGGCCGCACTCTTAACTGCACTGACGTAGAAGATTAAATGTTGTACACCGCCAAGGGACTGCAGACCTTAGAATGCGACATTAAATTTAACTTGATACACCTTCCCTTTGCTGAGAAAAAGGTGTCTTAACAGACGGATGGACGGACAGACAGTTAGTGTTATATAATTACAAGTTAACCATTTTTGGATACTTTTTCCTCTACTTGTTCTGCGAAACCTCGCTTCTTGCCATATTTCGTGATATTTCGTCAATGGGAGGTACCCTATAGGTTTTGATGAGCGACTTTGCGACTATCAAAATATGTGACGAAAATGTCCGTATCTTTTTTTTTACACCGCCAAGTTACCGTAACCTTAGTATGTGTCTTAAATTTGAACTTGATACGTCCACCCGTTCCTGAGAAAAAGTGTTCTAGACAGACAGACAGACGGGCGGACGGACAACAACAACAACAACAACAACAACAACTGAGCGATCCTATAAGGGTTCCGTTCTTACCGATTGAGGTACGTAACTCCAAATAAATCATCAGTTCTTTATCGCCAGGTTTAAAGTTACTTTTAATTGTTGAGTTTAAGTGATGTTAAGACATCTGCAATCTGTTCTTCTCACTAAAATGTACGCGGTTTTATTCTGTTTATCTGTTTCTGTCGCGGTACTTCCATTTACTAATATCGACATTTTCTTTAGTGTACGAACTGGAGAGAAAAGAACTTTGAAGTACGCTTCTTTATTGTCAAACAATTAATAACTTTCACATAAAATAGATAATCTGAAAGCTATTGAGAAGTGTGTAGTAAGAGCGTCGAGTGTAATCTGAAACAATGCTGGAGAGAAGCTGGACGACACAGCGTTTTGAGAATAAATCCCCTTAAATTATTTCCCACGTGTAATTGCCACTCCCCATGCCCTGAATGAGCCTTTGTTGCGCAGATATAAGGAGAATATTGTCCGACGTTGTAAACGACGCTAAGAACTGATGCGATCCTTTTATGAGTTATTTCTATTAATAGGGGTGCTCGGAAGAGCAAACCGTATAGTGATTCCACTTATACGGCGCTCTTTGTCTCTTGATGGAGGCAGCGTGGACTCGGCATTGGCGGAAGCGAGCGTTCCGTATTTATGGGCGCAAGTCGGCGCCGCCGTATTGTGGTCTCTTAATGACACATACTTCACCGAACCGTGTTTGACTTCCGGAAGAAATAGCCATTAACGGAACAAGCTACCCGCCCCGCGCCGTTCCCTCGGCTTTTACAATCCACTTGATGCCTTAATCGAAGCGCTGAATAGTTGCGAAACACCGGCGGTTAACAGCCCGTGGCTTATTCATACGTTCCTTGGCGCTGCAGCCTGCGATGCGTAGATCGAATTGCCGGGAGTGAGCGCATCATCGTTCGGTTGCTTATGAAGAAGGGCCTGTGCAAAGCAGCGATGTGATGAAGCTGTTTTACGAGGGGCAGTCACAAAGTTGTAACTATCATCTAGGAAAAAAATTAGCGGATGAATCATTACGAAGGATTATGGTGTGATGGTGCAACACAAGAAACTGAACCTGAACCAGTGGATGAGAAAGGATTAGATGAAATACAGTCTGACGGAATAACATCTGCCGTAACATCCTTAAGAACAGGAAAACGTTGGGAAGAGAATCCTGAATTTTTAAAATATGGATGAACTATGCTACACATACGACTTTTACATCTCTTGAACGAATGCTGTAAGAATAAGATTATCCCCGAAGACTGAAAGATTGCTAGAATAAAATCAGTTTTTTTCCTCCTTTTTTTATTTAAGGAGGGGGAGATAAAAGCCTTTGCAATAAGTGCAGAGGAATAAGTTTATCAAACGAGATATGTGCTAAGATTTTAATCATAAGCTTTAAAAGCGTAACGTAAGTAATACTGTATGGGGAGCAAATGGGTTTTAGGAAAGGACGCTTCTCGATAGATGTAGTTTTTATTTTACACCAAATAATACAAAAACGCAGAGAATATACCAAAGAAGCACACATTGCTTTTATTGATTTGAAAAAGCTTTTGATAATGTTAGTAGACGGAATCTTTGGAAGACAATGACGTGTCGCGGATATCCAAAGCATCAAATAAACGCGATAAAATTGGTATCAGAACCCATCAGTCTAGATCTCAGAATGACTAATGAGACACCAACTAAAAAGTAGTACGACAAGGCTGCTACATCTCCCCAACTTTGTTCGACAGGTACTCACATGTCCGTTTGCACAGCTGGCTGGTAACGTGTTTACCTCCCATGCAGCGGGCCCGGGTTCGATTCCCGGCCGGGTTGGAGATTTTCTCCGCTCTTGGACTGGGTGTTGTATTGTCCTCATCATCATTTCATCATCATCGAACGCAATTCGCCCAATTTGGCGCCCCTGAAAAAAGACATGCAATCCGGCGGCCTCCCGACCATCAGTGCCATTCCATCATTTCATTTACTCACTTGAAATAACTTGTAAGGAAAACAGCATTTCAAAACGATATATACCTAGACAGGAATCCTCTTTTAAGCCATTCGATTTTTAAAAAAATGTTTATTTTATCTTATTGTACACTAATGTAGACATAAATGTACAAAAAAGAAATGTATAGGTCCTAATTTAGGCATAGCAAGATGCTGTATTTACGCAACTTTGGTACTATGAGTCTTATTTCGATCTCTAACGAAAGTTTTGAAAACAGTTGGAATGAAGATGCACATTACATTTTCTATATTTGTAAATTGTTGCATTTTTACATAACCTACATCTTCTTCTTGCTTTGTTTTCCACTATTATTATGTGGCCTACATAGTTATATGGCATTTCTTTCGGAAGAGAGCCTTTGGAGAGACGTCCCTAATAGCATTGTCCTGTGTACTAAGGGGTTGCAGTTTCTCTATTTCCTTCATTCTCTGCTGCAGTATCTTCTGATTTCATTAGGGTCACGCATAAGTATGATCGAAAATGGAGTTGTGACATATATTCTTCATTTGCAAGATTGTATATTTTTCATGAATTGACCACTAGATTGCGTGTAAAGTTGATGAAGAGTGTCCACCACAATTTCTTGACTCTTATTCGAATTGTGTAATTAGCAGTAGCATTATCTTGTAGATCAACACTACCCAACTGTTGATTGTACTGAGATGTTACCCTGGGCTGGGACGGAGAAAGATTTTTCTTTTCTTTCCAACTCTGCCTTTTGCATTCGCTAAAGGCTGGATGGTGTTGTTGTTGGGAACTACTGTCACAGTGAAAGTGTTATTCCACCATGCGGACATGATATCAACTTTATCGTCAAAAAGAAACTCAAACACTCCCCTGCCTTTTTGCTTCATGCTGGGGTGGATTCCAAAGGGCACTGTACAGTGCAGTTCTCACGAATAGTGCCAGTGACAAAAAATTCCTTTCGTTTTAAAAACAAAATAAAGAATTAGAGGAAAAGAAATTATTAAAATATACACAATGACGAGGCGAGTCTTCAATATCTGAAAGCAAATTTATAACTTCTTGCTCACCCAAAGAAAATTCAGATGTTTCACAGCTGGCCATCGTCCCACCATAAGGAATGGATTTGTATAAGAAGCCATTTGAACTGCATAAATACCACAGTTTGAAGCCAAATTTGATAGGTTTTCCTTAGATGAATATCTTGCAGGAATGTCTCCCAAAATAAAGACAGTTTCCTCGTGAATAGACAAATTATATGAAAATATTCCAAATTGTAGGTATTTTTCATTGATTATATGACTCTACTCTGTTGTTTATATTTTCTGTCTTGG
Source organism: Schistocerca cancellata (assembly GCF_023864275.1). Lineage (NCBI taxonomy): Eukaryota > Metazoa > Arthropoda > Insecta > Orthoptera > Acrididae > Schistocerca > Schistocerca cancellata. The sequence continues at coordinate 268,558,014 of NC_064627.1, forward strand.
TTAGCTCCTCTGTTATTGATGAAGAAGTGTACTTGGTTGAATCTCCTTCCAGTTCGGAACATCTTTTCGTTACATTCACACCAATTAGTTTTCCTTTCTTAGTAGATGCACTGGATTCTGACCCTACAGCTGAATTCACTTGGTCTTGCTCACTACGGTCATGTATTTCAAATGTACCAGCTATATTAGTTGCTTCCTCTTCTTCAACAAGAAGATTTTCATCAATTTTATCTTCATCTGTGATCTGATAAACATCTGGTGGCATCATATCTGCAACCTCAATTTCTTCATCTTCATGCATCATGGCCTTAAGTTCCACAGTAGATATGGGTTTTGTATAATAATCAGACATTCCTGGACAAGGAGAAATCCCTGTATGTACTATCTGCATTCATGTGCAGCAGAGCTGTGATATATTACCATTCAATTCGTAATACGCTAAAGTAAAAAAATGCAAAACTTTAATAAAAGTGACTTACCAGTAGCGAATATTTGGTCTCAGTTATTGTTCCACGAGTAAACACCCCCCTTATCATCAATGAAGTTCAAACTGAAACTGAAACTTAGAGGTGCATAGGCTTACAAATATCTTAGTCTAGACATAAAATCGTTTTAGAATGACACACAACTTAAAAAACACATTATTCCTCAGTCTTCCGTCTACCTATTTTCATCTAATGCTCTCTCTCTCTCTCTCTCTCTCTCTCTCTCTCTCTCTCTCTATATATATATATATATATATATATTCTGAAGATGGCTTTAACGTAAGCCGAAACCGATATTTTAACCTAAATATAGCACCAGATCGTCGTACTCCGTGGACAATGTTGTCTGAATTTATGAAAATGAAAACTTCGGCAGTGAAGTACACAAATTTATTTAGAAGTCCGAAAATTCAAAGTGGTCAGCATTATGTTCAGTGATCTATTTAAAATGCCTAAACTTGTTATTTCAGATGTCCTCTTAATGTTTTAATGAAATCCGAAATTTGTGCCACTCATTTTACATAAAAAAATTTCGAATAAAATTTTGCGTTAGCGCAACTTTTGGCCTAAATGGGTTAAATATCTTACTGTATGCTGATAATGCAGTTACCCTGTCAGAGAAAGAAGCGGACATTCACAAAGGACTTTACTCACTGATACAAATACGTACTAAATTTGACGTGGAGATCACAACGGAAAAAAAAACTAAGACAGTGGCCTTCAAGGAGAAAGAACACATTAGAACCAAAATAGTGACAGATCAGAAGATTTTAAAACAAGTAAACCAGTTCAGTTACCTAGGATCTGGGTTGGCATATCGCTCAACATAGATATAGCAAATAAGCTTAGTAAATTCTGCCGAGCATGCGGAAGAATTAACAGAAAACTTAAAAACCATACTAGGAAAGGTACTCAAATTCTACAAAACTGTTGCAGTCCCCACACTGGCCTGTGGAAGTGAGACCTGGGTGATTACCAAAAAACAAGAAAGTTGTATTCAGATATAAGTGATGAAATTCCTGAGAATAGTTAAACTTTGCACAATAGAAGGCAGAGAAGAACAAACAGTTCGTGGACTGGATGATAAAATTCTAGATTATAGTGGAGTGAACAATAGGAATAATGGAGAGTGGAAGACGTCTCTTAAAGGCTGGAAATTATAAGTATCAACGGTGCAGAGAGAGAGAGATACAGGTAAAGATGGTTATCGTAACAGGCATTTTTTCATAATACCTGCAGAGAAGAAGAAGAAGAAGAAGAAGGAGGAGGAGGAGGAGGAGGTGGTGGTGGTGGTGGTCAGTCTGCGCCCGTCAAACACAAGGACATAGAGAAAAATATTCGGCCTGTCACAATGGTTCCATTGATATCAGTGAAATTTAGGAGGGAAGTTACGCTCATTAGGCTATAAGTAAAATACTGAAGTACTCAACGAAAGTTTATTAGAAAAAAAATTTATATTGCATTATAGTATTAGTTCTCTGCATAATCACCTGTCAGATTTAATCTTCTATCATATTTCTTAACGAACTGACAAATTTCCACTGCATAGAATTGTGCCGCCTGAGACTGCGATTACCCGTGACAGCATCTTCGTTAGAGACGAAGCGTTAGGAACTTGGCCACTTTTTCATGTTCATGAAGCGGAGGAAGTCACTTGGAGCGAAGTATAGGCTGTAGGGCACATGTTCACTACCATCCCATTTGAACTGGCGCAACGCTTCCTGGAGCTGCAGATAAAGTGTAGCTGAGCATTGTCGTGCAAAAATACGAGAAAGATAGTCAAGAGCGAAAGTCACTAGTTTTCCGAGTGTATTCTCAGTTTTCTTAATGTCTTACAGTAGTCTTCAGAATTTATTGTCGTTGCTCTTTCTGTAAAAACCACAGAACACGACTCATCCGAGTCATCCGTTGAGTTCTGTGACGCTCAGAAAGTGAGGTTTTGAACCTAACGCCAAACAAAAAAGGTCCTACAAATGTTCTCAAAGGTATCCGACAATTGGCATATAGCGCTGATATTCACGAATTGTTTCTTCAGTTTTCTGTAGCAGATAATTGCTGATTGCAGACAACAAGTGATTTCCGGGTTGAAAAATGAATTATTCTTACTGATTACTTTGAAAAAGGGCTAAGCACCGCATTGTGCAATTTGTGCCATGCATGTGGGCCAACGGGATGAAAATAAACGAGAAGAAGTCCGAATGAAAAGGGAAGAATAATCCTCAACTAGAATGTTGCAGCTGGCAACAAGAGTTGTTTTCAGAATGAGATTTTCACTCTGCAGCGGAGTGTGCGCTGATAAGCAACTTCCTGCCAGATTAAAACTGTGTGCCGGATCGAGACTCGAACTCGGGACCTTTGGCTATCACGGGCAAATGCTGTAACATCTGAGCTACCCAAGCACGACTCACGCCCCATAATCACAGCTTTACTTCTGCCAATACCTCGTCTCCTACCTTCCAAACTTCGCATAAAGTCTCCTGCGAACCTTGCAGAAATAGCAATTCTGGAAGAAAGGATACTGCGGAGATATGGCTTAGCCGCAGCCTGGGGGATGTTTCCAGAATGAGATTTTCACTCTGCAGCGGAATGTGCTCTGATATGAAAGTTCCTGGCGGATTAAAACTGTGTACCGGACCGAGATTCGAACTCGGGGCCTTTGCGTTTTGCGGGCAAGTGGTCTACCATCTGAGCTACCCAAGCACGACTCACGCCCCGTAATCACAGTACTTCTGCCAGTGAAAGGCAAAGGCTCCGAGTTCGAGTCTCGATCCAGCACTCAGTTTTAATCTTCCAGGAAGTTTCTATAGTTGTTTTGTTGGAACACGCTCCCTGTTCACCTGATTGAATCATCACGTAACGAAACTCGTGGCTGAACAACGTTTTATAGACAACGAAGAAGTCAGGACAGTGTAGATGGGTGTTTTGAAGACATTCCAGAATCGTCTTTCGTTGGAGGATCATAGTTTACAGTATAGTGGCCAAAAGGAGAGTATGTCGAAATATTTGTACATTTTTCGAAAAAAAATAAATGGAGTCCATCCTAGCCACTTCGAGCAATGTTCGACTTTCCCTCGTTATAGGAGCAGTTTTGTACAAACCACAATCTTCTCCAAGACTGTTGATAATCAACCATCCTTCAGATGGGAAAGTTGCCTCAGCAGCCTCCATGTTGTTATACGAGTGACTTGGGCTGTGTGTCGGTACCGCGTATGCCTTCCCCCCCCCCCCCCCCCCCCGACCTCTTTCGATTTCTATAACAATAACAACACAAACACAACACCATACTGCGCAGTCGTTCCTTACAGTTTCCCCTTCAGCAAGGCTTTGTTAATTTATTTTCATTCATATTTTTTAAATGTAATTATGTTATACTAAAGATACTAGTCGGGTTCAACCTATCTCCTACCAAATTTCATCAAAATGGGGTTCAGCGGTTTAGACATGAAAAGACATCAGATACACACACTTTCGCATTCGTAATATTAGTATGGATAACAAAAGACTAATGCACAGTGTAGAAAAAATAACAAATTACTGAAAAATTGATACCCTACTTTAAAAAAAAAAATGGTTTGTGGGACGCTGAATTGCATGGTTATCAGAGACCATACAAATTCCCAATCCTTTCACTGTCCAGTCTCGCCACTTTCCCGGAATGACGATGAAATGATGAGGACAACACAAACACCCAGTCCCCCGAGCACAGAAAATCCCCGACTCGGCCGGCAATCGCACCCGGACCCCCTGATCCAGAGGCAGTAACACTAGCTACTAGACCACGAGCTGCGGACTTAAAAAAAAAAAAAATTAGGCCTTGAATTCCTCAAAGCGTGCAAAAGATTCCAGAGACCCCGACGCTCCTTCCTCCGAGCCGAACCCTTCCACGATTGTTGCAGGCTGTTTGCTTTCAGGCATTTCAGGCCTTACTCACCAACTGCCCTCTGTTCGATGGAACATAAAACGTGATTCACCTGAAAAGGCCACCTGTCACTACTCAGTGGACGCTCATTTGGGGTATTGGTGTGCAAATTCCAGTCTTCGTCGCCGATGATCAGTAGTCAGCTTGGGTGAATGAATCAGACGCCTGCTGCAGAGGCCCATATGTTCGCTAACAGTCCTTTGGGTGGCACTGTTGGTAGCCCCTTGGTTCATCTGGGCGGTCAGTTCCTCAACAGTTGCACGTCTATTCGCCCGTACACATCTCCACAGCTGATGTTCATCCATTGTCTGTGGCCCGTCGTACACCATAATCGCCTGGGCGCCGATTTTGAATAGCGCCATTTAGGCATGCACGGTATACTTTAACCACAAAGGCACGCGAACAGTTTACAAACTTAACCGTTTCGGAAATGCTTCCACCTTTGGCTCGAAGCCAGTGATCATACCCTTCTGGTCGTCAGATAAATCGCTCCGTTTCCTCATTAAGACAACGACTCCACATTTTTCGCGCCCCCCGACAAGTTTTATGTACCCTCCACTGCTAGTGCTGCCACCTGTCGTCTGTAAATGGTTGTTACACGTTGAGGTCGAACATAAGCGGTAGTCACATTAATGAGACTGGACCGTGTATGTCTCGTTTATGAAATTCACAGTTCTCTCACTGCACTCATGAACCACATTACAATATTAACGTGCGTGTTTGCTTGTTATTTGAAAATTAATGACTGTCTGATGCCAAAGGCATACCGGTGAGGAGTGCTCTTTAAAGATCTTCTTGCGTGAATCACCACTAGGAAGAAACAAAAGGGTCTGCTTATAAACCGATATACACCTGTTCTTATTGCAACCGAGCTAGGTGGTGCAGTGCTTAGCACACTGGACTCGCATTGGAGAGGACGACGTTTCAAATCCGCGTCCGACCATCCTACTTTAGGTTGTCCGTGATTTAAATCGACCCAGGCAAATGGCGGGATGGTTCCTTTGAAAGGGCACGGCCAATTTCCTTCCCCATCGTTGAAACAGTCATCTGTAATGACATCGATATCGAATTCCAATCAAGAACTACTGCCAAAAAAGGGAAGGCCTGCGGTCCAGATTGTGTACCAGTCAGGATCCTTTCAGAGTCTGCTGATACAATAGCTCCCTATTTAGCAATTATATACAACCGCTCGCTCACAGAAAGTTCTGTACCTAAAGACTGGAAAATTACTCAAGTCACACCAATACCCAAGAAGGGAAGTAGTAGTAATCCGCTGAATTACAGGCGTATATCACTAACGTCGATTTGCAGTAGGGTTTTGCAACATAAACTGTATTCGAACATTATGGATTACCTCGAAGAAAACGATTTATTGACACAGTCAGCCCGGTTCAGAAAATTTCGTTCTTGTGAAACACAACTAGCTCTTTATACTCATGAAGTAATAAGTGCTATCGACAGGGCATGTCAAATTGATTTCATATTTTTAGATTTCCAGAAAGCTTCCGACACCGTTCCTCACAAGCGTCTTCTAACCAAACTGCGTGCCTACGGAGTACCGCCTCAATTGTGCGACTGGATTCGTGATTTCCTGTCAGAAAGGTCGCAGGTCAAGTAACAGACGGAAAGTCATCGAGTAAAACGGAAGTAATATCCGGCGTTCCCCAAGGACGTATTATAGGCCCTCTATTTTTCCTATGTACATTAATGACATAGGAGACAATCGGAGTAGCCCTGTTAGATTGCTTGCAGATGATGCTATCATTTACCGTCTTGTAAAGTGATCAGATGTGCAAAACGAACTGCAAAATGATAAGATATCTGTATGGTGCAAAAAGTGGCAATTGACCCTGAATAAAGAAAAGTGTGAAGTTATTCACATGAGTACTAAAAGAAATCCGCTAAATTTCGATTACGCGATAAGTCACACAAATCTGAGAGCTGTAAATTCAACTAGATACTTTGAGATTACAATTACAAATAATCTAAATTGGAACGATCACATAGATAATGTTGTGGGTAGAGCAAACCAAAGACTGCGATTCATTGGCAGAACACTTAGAAGACGCAACAGATCTACTAAAGAGACTGTTTACACTACGCTTGTCCGCCTGATCTGGAGTATTACTGTGTGGTGTGGGATTCGCATCAGGTGGGACTGACGGATGGCATCGAAAAAGTTCAAAGAAGGGCGGTGTATTATCGCGAAAGAGGGGAGATAGTGTCACAGCAATTATACGTGAATTGGAGTGCCGATCATTAAAACAAAGGCGTTTTTCGTTGCGACGGGATCTTCTTATGAAATTTTAAAAACATGGCTCTGAGCGCTATGGGACTTAACATCTGAGGTCATCAGTCCCCTAGAACCTAGAACTGCTTAAACCTAACTAACCTAAGGGCATCAGACTCGTCCATGCCCGAGGCAGGATTCGAATCTGCGGCCGTAGCGGTCTTGCGGTTCCAGATTGAAGCACCTCAACCGCTCGGTCACACCGGCTGGCCCATGAAATTTCAATCACCAGTTTTCTCCTCCGACTGCGAAAACATTCTGTTGGCGCCCGCCTACATAGGGAGAAATGATCATCACGATAAAATAAAACAGGACTCGCAAAGAAAAATGTAAGTGCTCGTTTTTCCCGTCCGCTGTTCGAGAGCGGAAGGATAGAGAGACAGCTGAAGGTGGTTCATTGAACCCTCTGGTAGGTACTGTGTTGTGAATAGCAGAGTAATTACACAGATGTAGATACCGTTCCGCTCCGCTGACATGTACTATCAAGGGCCTGAAGAGCATTTCCCAGATTAGTTGTTCAGCCGTACGTATCCGTGGCATTCCCGAATATTTTCTAATGTCCCGTACACACCTTGCCATAAGTTGTCTAGCTGCACGAACAGGTCTGGAGATAGCAGCAGTAGATGCCAATTGACCGATGATGATGATTCAGAAGCTAAATAACAGATACACAGCTATACGCGTTGTTGAAACGAACATTGCGCCGAGTAGCGTTTAAATACTAACAAGGGAAGACGGATCGTTTAGTTGAATTACTGTTTGTGTATATTTACAACAGTCCCCTAGTTTCCGTTTTCCAAACTGGAGTGTGTGCCGGCGTATTCAGCTGGCAATTGTGTAATGAAGGCTAAATGAGAGGTACAGCGATGGAAAGGCGAACAATGCGGCACTGTTACAGCTTTCGTTTGCTCGCAATGCGATACTGTGTCGTTCGTCATTGTAGCAAAACATGCGCGCCACCGGGGCGCCGGTTCCGTACCGGAGTGCCACTCCTGGAACAATGGGCTCGGTTAACGCGCATGAAAGGCTTTGGAGTGGCGGCTTTATTTCGCTCTGGTGCGCCGAGTGCTATGATGTGAAAGCCCTGCTCCCTCGTGAAGGGGCTGCAGCGCCGCCCTAAATATCGCCGGGGATGATGAAGTTTATTTGCGGAGAATCTTGAAGGGATCCTTTTCATAACATTGATCCATTTTCTTGTAATATCTGACTCGGTACACAAAGGCGAGCCTTAATAGTTTTTTTTCCCCCGCCCGCTACTCCTCGTCTGTTCGCTACGTTAAAAGCAAATCACTTTAGTATGCAGTGGCCGGTAGAGGGAGGAGTATCAAGAACTGCTGCAGGCCCTCGAATGGCGGAATCATTTATCACGAGTGGGGAGAAGGCGCCAGGCCACCGCTGCTTCCTTTGTAACGCATTCAGGCGGCCATTGTGGGGGCGGGCAGTAATTACGAAGACAAAAAGGGCCGGTGGGAGGCGGGGGCGTGGGGAGAGCGAGAGGGCACGGCAGTCCGACGCCGGGGAGGAGGAGGACGGCGGCCGTGTCGCAGCCAGAGGCGTCGGGGGCGGGTAAAAGGATTTCGCCATTTGTTAAGGTGGCGTCGCGTGGCCCCTGGCAAGCGCCTTTAACTAGTTCCTGTCTCCCCTCCACCCCCTCCCTCCCTTCTCCTACGGCTGCAAATTCCTTTGGTGCGGCCGTCCCTCATTAATCACTGCAGTCGGCCCAAATTGCCGCAGTTAATAAATCCCGGGTGGTAATGTGAGAAAGACGCCACGTCCCCATTAGTGGTGCGTCGCATCCTGGATTTCGTAGTTTCTTCGCATTCGGCTAATTGCCATTACTTCGGTGGCTCTTAATGGCTGAGGAGTTTTGGCGGGGGGAATGGCTGGAATCCCAGCTGTTTGTGGGACATGCGCAGGTCATCCGGACGAATAGTCCCGCTCCCTTAGCAAGGGTCTCGTGTGCCCACTAGTGCAATGGGACTCTAGCGGGAGGTAACTGGTTCGCGTCTCGTTGGCAGAAAATATTTTCATTGCCCCTCCGTCAAGGTGATGTAAAGCTGCCTTCAAGCGGAAGGTTACACTGAAAACGACAGTGATGTACTAGGTATGGTGCAGTTCTAAGAGGAATGGATGAGCGTATCCCCGACCGCACTGCACATTTCTCGAGCAGGGATATGTTACGTAACAAATTCCGGTTTTTGGCAAGGCCCGTATGTTTTATTTTTTAAAAAGATGTATGCATAGCGCAATCATTCATTAAACTAAATTTAGCAATATTTCCAAGTCCTTCAGTCCAATACCACACAGTTTCAGGCAACATTAAACTCTTACAAGCGACAACATGTCGTGGAGGGAAATTTTCCATCGCAGTAATTCCAGCAGTTTTATTTTTATCTTCACGAACAACAACGGTAGTGATCCAGTTTTGGCCATCGTGAACATCAGTTTTAGTAAGCGCAAAATCAAATCTAACACAGCACAAAACTGCAGGACTGCGAATAATTACTGAAAGCCGTAGCTATAATACAGTGGAGAGCGAAAGAAATTGGTAAACCTGCCTAATATCGTGTAGGGTCGCCGCCAGCACGCAGAAGTGCCCTGACACGACGTACGTGGACTCGAATAATTTCTGTAGTGGTGCTGGAGGGAACTGACACCATCAATCCTGCAGGGCTCTCCATAAATCCGTAAAAGTACGAGGGGGTGGAGATCACTTCTGAACAGCACGTTGCAAGTCACCCCAGATATGCTCAATCATGTTCATGTCTGGGGAGTTTGGTGGTCGGGGGAAGTGTTTAAACTCAGAAGACTGTTCCTGGAGTCACTCTGTGGCAATTCTGGGCCTGTGGGGTGTCGCATTGCCCTGCTGGAATTGCCCAAGTCCGTCGGAATGCACAGTGGACATGGATGTATGCACGTGATCAGACAGAATGCTTGCGTACGTGTCACCTGTCAGAGTCGTATCTATACGTATTACTGTTCCCATATCATTCCAACTGCACACGCCCCACACCATTACAGAGCCTCCACCAATCTTGAACAGTCCCCTGATGACATGCAGGGTCCATGGATTCATGAGGTTGTCTCCATACCCGTACACGTCCATCCGCTCGATTCAATTTGAAACGAGACTTGTCCGAACAGGCAACATGTTTCCAATCATCAATAGTCCAATGTCGGTGTTGATGGGCCCAGGCGAGGCGTAAAGCTTTGTGTCGTGCAGTCATCAAGGCTCACGAGTGGACCTTCGGCTCCGAAATCACGTATCGATGATGTTTTGTTGTATGGTTCGTACGCTGACGCTTGTTGATGTCACAGCATTGAAATCTGCAGCAATTTGGGGAAGTGTTGCACTTCTGTCACGTTCAACGGTTCTCTGCAGTCGTCGTTGGTCCTGTTCTTGCAGGATCTTTTTCCGGCCGCAGCGATGTCGGAGCTTTGATGTTTTGCCGTCCTGATATTCACGGTACATTTGTGAAATGGTGGTATGGGAAATCCCCACTTCATCGCTACCTCGGAGATGTTGTGTCCCATCGCTCTTGCGCCGACTATAACACAGCGTTCAAACTCACTTAAATCTTGATAACCTGCCATTGTAGCAGCAGTAACCGATCGAACAACTGCGCCAGACACTTGTCGCCTTATATAGGTGCTGGCGACAGCAGCTCCGTATTCTGCTTGTTTACATGTCTCTGTATTTGAATATGCATGCCTATACCAGTTTCTTTGGCGCTTCAGTGTAAGTAATTTTACCGTCAATCTCAACATCGCAAAATTTTTTCTAGATGATAGGACACCACCTATAAACACGATTAAGAGTATGGCGTGACGGCATTTTGACAACTGGATAATACCATGACTGTGTGGTTACTTGTATAGCAACGCTCAAGATGAATTCAGTGAAGGTAAAAATGTAGACCATTCGCCGGGTGCAAGTATTTCGATTTGACGCCATTTCGGCGACTTGCGCGTCGACGGGTATGAAATGATGATGATTAGGGCAACACAACACCCAGTCCCTGAGCGGAGAAAATCTCTGACCCGGGCTCTTAGGATTGACATTATGTCGCGCTGACCACTCAGCTACCGGGGATGATCACCAGTGAAGGTAGCGGACTTAGAAAGGTTGGCGCTGGCTCACTGGGGTCGTACTTCATGCTAGTGTCTGTTTCATCGTTGTAAATGAATTGCTGTAGTATGGTTATCTGACTTCGTCAGCGGAGAAAAGTTGTCTTCTTACTATAGAAGTTTTATATGCTCAGATCGCAATAAATAGATATCATCGTCACACTATCTACATACATCAACCATTTTGCCACTCGTGTGGCATAGTGGTTGATATACAGTGGAACCTGGTTATAGCTGCTTTCAAAGAGCCTTGAAAATTATGCTGTTATTAACGAGTGTTGCTGTAACCAAGATCGGTACTTTCGGTCTATTGTGGTTGCAAATGGAAAAGAACAAATTTATTTAGTCTTGTTTTATTTTACATGCAGTGTTCTCTCTTAAGCTTACATGAATAAAGTATGTCGAGTACTCATCAAACTTCTTTACTTAGGAGTGAAGTAATAAGTCATTTTAGTCTGCTGTTTATTTGCCCAGTACACACTTCCTAAATTACATTCTATGTTCAGTATTTCATTTACTGGAATTTCACTGTTCGCTCCCCTAGCTTTATAGAACATGTTCAAGATTCTAGTGGCTTCTGAAGCGTCACTCACAGTAGGGATAGGCACTTTATTTTTTCCTTCTTTCTCTTCTTCTTGATCTCCCGCGCTCACTTCATGGTCACTGTGACCCTGATTCTTACCTCATTTGCAATTTCGTCATCAGGACATTATCTTTTGTTGCATACGTTTCGTAGTCGCACTGATTGAGAATATCGTAGTCGATTTCTGGAAGCAATGTAGACAGCGACAGATCATCAGTGTCACCGAACATGGCTTCAGTTTCGGCGGAATTTATTTCTTCAGTTGTGATTCCTGCATGACAAAAGCAGTTCCTGATGGTGTGAGGTGTGACCCGGCTCCAAGCTTTGGTAGTGCATTTGCTTGGAATCCACCAGTGTAATAGAATAATCATGCTTTTTTTAAATACTTTGCTTCATTTTCAGTAATGTGAGTTTTCGATCGTGGCATGTCAGACTCCGAATTACTCCTTGGTCCGTGGGCTGCAATAATCTTGTCATATTTGCAGGAAGAAAAACAACCTTAATATTCTACAGACCAGAAAGTGCAGAATGTGCTTGACAGTTGTCAACAAGACCCGGTATCTTCCTTTTCTTACTTCTAAACTCCGGATCCCAACACCTTATTTCAGCTTCAAAGATTTCAGAGGATATCCAGGAGCTTTTATTAGAATTGTAGTGCACTGACAGATTTTTTTTACATGCTTAAAACGCCTAGGATTCTTTTGATTTGCGTGTCACGAGCAATAGTTCCATCTGCGTTAGCGCATACCATAACTGCTGTTCGTTCCTCAGTTACTCTAAAATGCGTGCAGTTCGTAACAAATTTTATGAAAACTGACATATCGTGTACTGTTCACGAGTGCTGGGATTGTCACCACTATTGTAGTATGAACGTGGTAGGGTAATATTGAGGTGACGGGTCTACACTACACCTATTGTTGAGGGAAGGGGAGAGAGAATAATATGCCAGGTTGCTACATTACAACAGATTTTCTTCTACAGTACACTGATTCTTGGAAAATCTCCTTGCTAACTGAGGCTGAAAACGACTTTATATACGATGTATACGAGTATACGTTTGTCGTATTAAGCGAGGATGAGAGGTATCTTACAAAGAATAAAAGCATACCACATAAATCAAGACGGTTCGTTACAAGAAAGTTCAGCTCTATGTAGATGGGCTGAAGATACCAATTTAAACTGCCGAAACTAGTAGTCAGAATATGTATTTATGGCGATCTGGCAAATAAAACTTCTCTATTAAGAAGATTCAATTTTTAAGTCCTGTAGCTTCTTTAAATGATTATGAGATGCATCTTAATTACACGTTGCAGCTGAATGGATTCAAAACATTAAGGTGTAAGATGCTTGTAGCTATATCACCCATTAACTACCTTCTTTTTCACATCTATTTGTAACAGAGTTCTACAACATATCATGAGTTGAAACATTGACATGCTTAGAACAAGGCAACCTTTTCAGTGGAAATCTGCGTGGGCCCTCAAAACATCAACCATGAGAAACTGAGCTCACCCTTGGCAACAATGCCTTGATGGCACGGACTAATAGCGAATGCCAGAATACAGTACGTACAAACTGTGCTGACAAAGTTTTAATTATCACCTCGAAAAAATCTCTCTTCGACCATGATAAATGTTTATGGTAATATTCCTACTCTACATATTCACCCTACGAAGAACTCATTTTTCCCAACGTTGGGTGACTTAGTGGAGACCTTGGTTGTAGAAGTCTGCATTGTATATGCTCAGGAAACCTTCCATTTTGAAACCACCCAGTCATTATTCTGAGAATGTGTGCCAGCCAAAGGTTTCTTCATCTGATGAAAGAAGAAGAAGCCACTGGGAGCTTTGTGAGGAATATACAACGGTGAATAAAATTTAGTAGACCAAAGAAACAGCATGCGTGACTGTGTCCTGCGTAAACAGAGCTGAGATGTTGTCTTGGATCAAGATCACAGTCTTACAGAACTTCCTGCGACGCTTCGTGTTGATAGCCTCTTGTATCCTCACCTGGAGACTACGGCACTTTGCTCGTCGGAGTGTTTGCCCCAATACAGGCGTAATTTGTTGGCATCACATAACGGCCGCATCACATTTCTCAATGATGGTTGGATCTTCGCCTTTTTCGGCGGTGGTGAATCCCCTTGTTGCCACTGCTTCCCTTGCTCCTTTGCATCTTCCCTGGTTCCCATTGCTTGCATGTCGACTTTATCTCGTATTCCTCTTGCTATCACACACTCGTTCCAATGCACAAGAATTTTACTGCACACACACACACACACACACACACACACACACACACACACACACACACACACTGACAAGTGGTTAATATGCTCAGTACGGGGTGTGACCACATCTGGCACTAATACAGGCCTGACAACGACGGTACATGCTGTGAATGATGTCATCAGTCTCATGTCGAGGCTATAACGCCCGTTCTCCCAGCAGAGCTGCCCACAAGTCTTGTGGAGTCGTTGGTGGATGCTGACGTGGTGGACCCCCGTTCCCTAGTGCACCCCAGACAAGCTCTATGGGATTCAAATAGCGAGAGCAAGCAGACCGCGCCATGCTCAATGAGGTCGAGCATTATCGTCCATGAATACGAAATGTGGGCTCGCAGCACCTCGCAACAACCGCACATGAGAAGCTCTCCTCACGGTACCTGACAGCAGTTAAATCTTGCTGATTCACCTCTACAATTTCGTGAAGAGGCGTTCGATTGGTCAGCATAATCCGTGCCCACACCATTAGGGATCCTCCTCGATATCTTATCTCTTTCCACAATGTCTGGGTCCCGAAATCGTGTTCCACGTGCCCTCCAGATGCGAATCCGTCGAGAATGACTCTCCGGGACAAATCTGGATTGAAAAGAACATTGGCCCACCGTTCGACCGTCTAGGTGGCATGTTGACGGCTCCACTCTAGACGTTCCTCTTCTGTGAAGACACGCCAGGCGTAAACAGATAGCAGGTCTCCAACAATAAAAACCACTCTACTGAAGTATTCTGTACACCGTTTGCCTCCATACAACACGTCCAGGAGATGCTGCTAGGTCAAATGCCAGTTGCAGTGCAGTAGTAAGGCGGTACGGTCGTGCTGCTACAGCCAAATAACGGTCCAGTTTTTCTGACGTCACACGTGGTCGGCCCTGCCCTGGACTCCGGAATACAGTTTCGGTTTCTAAAAACTGTCGCCGTATCCGAGAAACAACAGAACGATTCACATTAAGTCATCGGGCCACATCAGTTTGCGACTTTCCTGCTTACCATTCTTCCTATGGTCCGCCACAGCAGAGTGTCTGTAGGCGTCTTCTCTGTACCATTCTGCACCGTTTGTGACTGTACGCAGCAATTGTGACGTCATTGTTGTCGTGGTTGTTCGTTGATCGCAATGCATCTTCCTTACAGAACACGATCCTAACGACATCCGTTGACAGTTTGTATGATGGTATAGTGAATTAGACACAGGACGGGGAGATATCAGTTTGTTGCTTTAATTTTGGACACCGGTGTACATAGACAAATCTCCCTCTTGAATCAGTCTATTAATGAAAAACGTGCCAGAGTCTCACAGTAGTTCCTAGTATTAGCCTTCACTTACATACAGAAGAACGCGGCGGTTAGACTTTGTTATACAGAGTGTCACAAAAACAACGATAAACTTTAGGGACAGGTTCCTTGCACCAAAACAAGAAAAAATGTATCTAGTAATCAAGAGTTCTAAAGCGTACACCTTAAGAGATATGAACACATCCATACTATGAAACACATCTCCTGTATTGAAAGCTGTTTACTTTTGATATTTTGGGAGGAGGTAGTATGGACCGAAACAAGAAAAAAAGTCTAGTAGACACAGGCTCTACAAGGAATATCTTAAGAACTATGAGCACTTGTTCAATAGAAGAGATTTTCACACTAGCGGAGATGAACAATTGCTCGTAGCTTTTAATGTATGCACTTTAGATCCCTAGTTTACTAGATATTTTTTAGATATTTCTGATTAAGGAACCTGTCCCTAACATTTGTCGGTGATTTTGGGGACACCCTGTATATAGGCCTAAGTATAGAGTCTCGAGGAATATGGGCCAGAAATCATTGGAAAGCAAACCGCACGTCCTACATGAGTTGCAAGTATTGCCACTTAACACAGTGTTAACGAATGATTGAATATAAGAGGCTACAATTCGTTGTTATCCTACATGAGACAATGGTTCGTTCATGACACTTCTTAACAACTGTATGGACGTGTGCTGAAGTTCTGCTTAGGCTCAACATGTACACATTTCCAACTAAAAAGTAAACTCCGCCCGGAAAGGCCATGAAGGCCCAACGGTACCGACTGGCCGCCGTGTCATCCTCAGACCACAGGCGTCATTGGATGCAGATATGGAGGGGCCTGTGGTCAGCACACAGCTCTCCTGGCCGTATGTCATTTTACGAGACTGGAGCCACTACTTCTCGATGAAGTAGCTCCTCAGTTTGCCTCACAAGCACTGAGTGCACACCGCTTGCCCAGTCCGACAGCGCTACACATTGCCAACAACCTGAAACTTCCTGGCAGATTAAAACTGTGTGCCCGACCGAGACTCGAACTCGGGACCTTTGCCTTTCGCGGGCAAGTGCTCTACCAACTGAGCTACCGAAGCACGACTCACGTCCGGACGTGATTTGTGCTTCGGTAGCTCAGTTGGTAGAGCACTTGCCCGCGAAAGGCAAAGGTCCCGAGTTCGAGTCTCGGTCGGGCACACAGTTTTAATCTGCCAGGAAGTTTCATATCAGCGCACACTCCGCTGCAGAGTGAAAATCTCATTCTGGAAACATCCCCCAGGCTGTGGCTAAGCCATGTCTCCGCAATATCCTTTCTTTCAGGAGTGCTAGTTCTGCAAGTTTCGCAGGAGAGCTTCTGTAAAGTTTGGAAGGTAGGAGACGAGGTACTGGCAGAAGTAAAGCTGTGAGTACCGGACGTGAGTCGTGCTTCGGTAGCTCAGTTGGTAGAGCACTTGCCCGCGAAAGGCAAAGGTCCCGAGTTCGAGTCTCGGTCGGGCACACAGTTTTAATCTGCCAGGAAGTTTCATATCAGCGCACACTCCGCTGCAGAGTGAAAATCTCATTCTGCCAACAACCTATTTATGCAGAGGTATCATGACAACTAAACATACATGTAGGTTATTTTTGTAAGAAATTTAAATAAATCTTAGAAGTTTGCTTCACTTGCTGTTCTTGTTTGGGCATTACAACATTCACAATAGTTTGCCGTGAGTTACACGATCTGTTCATTTAATCTTCTCCTCTGTAGCATCACATTTGAAAAGTTTCTGTTCTCTGCTTGTTCGAAATCATTATCGTCCATGTTTCACTCCCGTACAGGGCTACGCTCCAGACAAATAACTTTCTAAGTCTCTTCCTAAAACTTATATTTGTATTCTCTTTTTCAGAAATACCCTTCTTACTACAGCCCATCTGCATTTTTCATCCTCTCTACTTTGGTGATCATCGGTGACTTTGGTGCCCAAATAGAAAACTCCGTCTACTGCATTTCGTATCTCGTTTCCTAAAGCTAAATCTCGCAGCGTATCACTTTAATTCGAGTACATTCTGTTACCCTTGTTTTACTTTTATTGAAATACTACACATAACCTCTCTTCAAAACGGTATCCATTCAGTTCAACTGCTCTTCTAAGTCTTTTGCCGTCTCGGACAGAATTAAAATGTCATCTGCAAACCTCAAAGATTTTATTTTTCTCCATCAACTGTAATTCTCTTTACAAATTTTTCCTTAGCCCCCTTCACAATTCGCTCAGTGTACAGTATGAACAACATCGGGGACAGGCTACAACCTCGTGTCAACTACTACTTCCATTTCATATCCTTCTGTAGCAGCAGTCTGGTTTCTGTAAAAGTTGCGAAATGTCTATGACTCCTTGTATTTTGTCCCCAATCCCTTAGTAACTCTGAGAGTGTAATCCAGTCAACATTGCAAAAAGCTTACTCTAAATCTACTGATTCTCTAAATTTAAGTTTTCCTTCCTTTAACCTATCTTCTAAGATAAGTCGTTAAGCCAGTATTGCCTCCCGTGGTCTTTCATTTCTGCTGAACCCAAAGGGGTCTTTCCGGAGATCGACCTTCTAATGTTATTCCAACTGCTGTCCTGGCTAAAGTACTTCTCATTACGAGAGATTCATCGTAGTATGAGAGTGATATAGTTTTTGCAGTGGGATACTTAGCTTTGAACCGGCTAATCTCCTCCACCAATAAAGTTCATTAGGGGATGCATATTGCAGAGTTGCCTGAATTTCGAACGTGATGAAAACTTCGATTTTAAAAGAATATTTTCCCACATACTGGTGAATCCTTTAAACAGCAGATCTATTTTCCGTAGGCATTTACAAAGATGTTCACACACAAACTGTTTTCTACCAACTGTTACAGGTTTTGCGTCATTACGTTGGCCAAACTACGACTAACTTCAAGTGCTTTGCACCGCTCAGTATGTACCCTATCTTAAAAATTATGCTCTTTGACATGTTGTCAAAAATAATTATGTTTACTGATTTATAATGAAAAGTTAATGATTTACAACGAGCTATTAGTGCGGTTTTAAAGACAATGAATGACGTTTCGTTTTGAATACATTTCTAAATATTGTTCTATTGACTCTTGTGTGGAAATTCGGTTATGAAGTTACAATAACAATACCTATCGTAAAATCATTAATTACACCTTGATTTCATTTTGGATTTTATTCCTCAGATTAACAGAGGAACAGAACAAAATGCCAAAACGAAATTTCAAGTTGAAGTTTCGTATGATAATTTCGTATTATCAAAATTACTGAAAATCAATAGTGTTTGCATCAGAATGTTCAAGAATCGTTAATGAAAAACTTAATTACAATTGATCTAATACGTTTTTCGTTATTAACTTGATACATAAAGTGCACAAATCACGTTAAATACATCAGACGGTTGATAATTGTTTCCAAAGTGTGTTTTTAGCCAAGTTGAAATTTACGAATTTTGCTAATTAATTATTGGTTTTTTTACAATATAGATCTTTCTCCTAACATTTCTGTGGGACTGTAGAAATACAATCACTCGAATGAAATTATAAATTTTGCTGAGATTTACGACAGTATGTTAGTTCACAACATCATGTTTTGAAACTAATTATAACTGTTGATTACAGTTAAATGATCAGAAATAATGTTAATGATGTTGATTCGGTACATAAGTGATCCATACAGTTTAATTTGCTGATAGAAATGAAGAAAAACTATACTTTTTCAACTTTCGTCCATTACATATTGTGGATCGGGTAGTATACAATCTGCTAAACTTTCAGTGGTATCGAAGTATTCATTAACTACCTTATAACTAGTCCTATTACAACTTATAGCAGTTTTACCCCCCTCCCGCCATAGGTCATGGACCTTGCCGTTGGTGGGGAGGCTTGCGTGCCTCAGCGATACAGATAGCCGTACCGTAGGTGCAACCACAACGGAGGGGTATCTGTTGAGAGGCCAGACAAACGTGTGGTTCCTGAAGAGGGGCAGCAGCCTTTTCAGTAGTTGCAAGGGCAACAGTCTGGATGATTGACTGATCTGGCCTTGTAACAATAACCAAAACGGCCTTGCTGTGCTGGTACTGCGAACGGCTGAAAGCAAGGGGAAACTACGGCCGTAATTTTTCCCGAGGGCATGCAGCTTTACTGTATGATTAAATGATGATGGCGTCCTCTTGGGTAAAATATTCCGGAGGTAAAATAGTCCCCCATTCGGATCTCCGGGCGGGGACTACTCAAGAGGACGTCGTTATCAGGAGAAAGAAAACTGGCGTTCTACGGATCGGAGCGTGGAATGTCAGATCCCTTAATCGGGCAGGTAGGTTAGAAAATTTAAAAAGGGAAATGGATAGGTTAAAGTTAGATATAGTGGGAATTAGTGAAGTTCGGTGGCAGGAGGAACAAGACTTCTGGTCAGGTGACTACAGGGTTATATACACAAAGTCAAATAAGGGTAATGCAGGAGTAGGTTTAATAATGAATAGGAAAATAGGAATGCGGGTAAGCTACTACAAACAGCATAGTGAACGCATTATTGTGGCCAAGATAGATACGAAGCCCACACCTACTACAGTAGTACAAGTTTATATGCCAACTAGCTCTGCAGATGACGAAGAAATTGAAGAAATGTATGATAAATTAAAAGAAATTATTCAGATAGTGAAGGGAGACGAAAATTTAATAGTGATGGGTGACTGGAATTCGAGTGTAGGAAAAGGGAGAGAAGGAAACATAGTAGGTGAATATGGATTGGGGCTAAGAAATGAAAGAGGAAGCCGCCTGGTAGAATTTTGCACAGAGCACAACTTAATCATAGCTAACACTTGGTTTAAGAATCATGATAGAAGGTTGTATACATGGAAGAACCCTGGAGATACTGAAAGGTATCAGATAGATTATATAATGGTAAGACAGAGATTTAGGAACCAGGTTTTAAATTGTAAGACATTTCCAGGGGCAGATGTGGACTCTGACCACAATCTAATGGTTATGACCTGTAGATTAAAACTGAAGAAACTGCAAAAAGGTGGGAATTTAAGGAGATGGGACCTGGATAATCTGACTAAACCAGAGGTTGTACAGAGTTTCAGGGAGAGCGTAAGGGAACAATTGACAGGAACGGGGGAAAGAAATACAGTAGAAGAAGAATGGGTAGCTTCGAGGGATGAAGTAGTGAAGGCAGCAGAGGATCAAGTAGGTAAAAAGACAAGGGCTAGTAGAAATCCTTGGGTAACAGAAGAAATATTGAATTTAATTGATGAAAGGAGAAAATATAAAAATGCCGTAAATGAAGCAGGCAAAAAGGAATACAAACGTCTCAAAAATGAGATCGACAGGAAGTGCAAAATGGCTAAGCACGGATGGCTGGAGAACAAATGTAAGGATGTAGAGGCTTATCTCACTAGGGGTAAGATAGATACTGCCTACAGGAAAATTAAAGAGACCTTTGGAGATAAGAGAACCACTTGTATGAACATCAAGAGCTCAGATGGAAACCCAGTTCTAAGCAAAGAAGGGAAAGCAGAAAGGTGGAAGGAGTATATAGAGGGTCTGTACAAGGGTGATGTACGTGAGGACAATATTATGGAAAAGGAAGAGGATGTAGATGAAGATGAAATGGGAGATGCGATACTGCGTGAAGAGTTTGACAGAGCACTGAAAGACCTGAGTCGAAACAAAGCCCCCGGAGTAGACAACATTCCATTGGAACTACTGACGGCCTTGGGAGAGCCAGTCCTGACAAAACTCTACCATCTGGTGAGCAAGATGTATGAAACAGGCGAAATACCCTCAGACTTCAAGAAGAATATAATAATTCCTATCCCAAAGAAAGCAGGTGTTGACAGATGTGAAAATTACCGAACAATCAGTTTAATAAGCCACAGCTGCAAATACTAACACGAATTCTTTACAGACGAATGGAAAAACTAGTAGAAGCTGACCTCGGGGATGATCAGTTTGGATTCCGCAGAAATGATGGAACACGTGAGGCAATACTGACCTTACGACTTACCTTAGAAGAAAGATTAAGGAAAGGCAAACCTACGTTTCTAGCATTTGTAGACTTAGAGAAAGCTTTTGACAATGTTAACTGGAATACTCTCTTTCAAATTCTAAAGGTGGCAGGGGTAAAATACAGGGAGCGAAAGGCTATTTACAATTTGTACAGAAACCAGATGGCAGTTATAAGAGTCGAGGGACATGAAAGGGAAGCAGTGGTTGGGAAGGGAGTAAGACAGGGTTGTAGCCTATCCCCGATGTTATTCAATCTGTATATTGAGCAAGCAGTAAAGGAAACAAAAGAAAAATTTGGAGTAGGTATTAAAATCCATGGAGAAGAAATAAAAACTTTGAGGTTCGCCGATAACATTGTAATTCTATCAGAGACAGCAAAGGACTTGGAAGAGCAGTTGAACGGAATGGATGGTGTCTTTAAGGGAGGATATAAGATGAACATCAACAAAAGCAAAACGAGGATAATGGAATGTAGTCGAATTAAGTTGGGTGATGTTGAGGGTATTAGATTAGGAAATGAGACACTTAAGTAGTAAAGGAGTTTTGCACTTTGGGGAGCAAAATAACTGATGATGGTCGAAGTAGAGAGGATATAAAATGTAGACTGGCGATGGCAAGGAAAGCGTTTCTGAAGAAGAGAAATTTGCTAACATCGAGTATAGATTTAAGTGTCAGGAAGTCGTTTCTGAAAGTATTTGTATGGAGTGTAGCCATGTACCGAAGTGAAACATGGACGGTAAATAGTTTGCACAAGAAGAGAATAGAAGCTTTCGAAATGTGGTGCTACAGAAGAATGCTGAAGGTTAGATGGGTAGACCACATAACTAATGAGGAAGTATTGAATAGGATTGGGGAGAAGAGAAGTTTGTGGCACAACTTGACCAGAAGAAGGGATCGGTTGGTAGGACATGTTCTGAGGCATCAAGGGATCACCAATTTAGTATTGGAGGGCAGCGTGGAGGGTAAAAATCGTAGGGGGAGACCAAGAGATGAATACACTAAGCAGATTCAGAAGGATGTAGGTTGCAGTAGGTACTGGGAGATGAAGAATCTTGCACAGGATAGAATAGCATGGAGAGCTGCATCAAACCAATCTCAGGACTGAAGACCACAACAACAACAACAGCAGTTTTACCCATCTTTTGTAAATGATTTCACACTGTTTTAGAACTGTTACGTATTAATCTAAAGATTCGGTAAAATTCAAACGTGCCACAGCCTCTGCCTTCTCCGGAATGGAAATATTACATTCTTGTGCAAGTCTGATGGTACAGCGCCTGTCTCATATGTAAGGTGCATTAAAAAAAGAAACGAACCGGAGGTTTCAAAATGAAACTCGCTGAAAGGATCGAAATGTCATTGACTGTGGCAGAAGGTGCTGTCAGTACAAGAGCGCTGAAGTCACAAAATTTCCACTAGAGGGACACAGGCGCACCTCTACGTGACGGCAGAAATAGCACGCGCACACGTCTACCGTCCACTGCACTCAATCATGCTGAACAGGCTGAAATGAGGACTGAAAAAGAAAAGCATAACGGTTTAATGAGTTTCCTGGCAGGTGAAGGATTGCAGGGAACGGAATTCATCGAATATTGGCTCAAGTGTACAAGGAATATTGACTGTCCATTCCAAGGGTCAAGGCGCGAAAAAAATGATTCTGCAAGGTACGGAAGTAGTTCGACGATGATGCACGGTGTGTAATACCACACTGCATTATCGATGATATTGTTGAACAGGTGGATGACGTCATTGTTAAAGAGCGTCGAGTTACGGTACCAGCCATTGCGGCAGAGGTCAGCCGCGCGGGGTAGCCGCGCGGTCTCGGGCGCCTTGTGACGGTCCGTGTGGCTCCCCCCGTCGGACGTTCGAGTCCTCCATCGGGCATGGGTGTGTATGTTGTCCATAGCGTAAGTTAGTTTAAGTTAGATTATGTAATGTGTAGACTTAGGGACCAATGACCTCAGCAGTTTGGTCCCATAACACCTTACCACAAATTTCGAGTTTCCGTAGAGGTCAGGTTGAACGTCGGAATTATTCACGCCATCATTAAGGGCAGACTGTAATTTCACGAAGTGTGAACCCAGTCTGTGCCTCAGAGTCTTCAATCAATACATGGAGTATTTCGAATGAGACCGTCGCTTCAACATCTACAGCTCTGTGCCAAGGGAAGGAATGTGTTGCTGTCACGAGTGATCACTGGGGACACTTCGAACCCTAGTCAAAACGACAGATTCTCCTGCGGAAGCATGCAGGTTCGCCGCCTACCAAAACGCGCTGTACCCGTTTGCTCTTCGTTTGGGGTCTCCATTCCAGTACTTTAGCACGACGGAGTGCAGTGGACGGTCGACATGTGCGCATGCTCGCTATGTCGTCACTTGGGTGTGCGGCTGTCTCCCTCTAGCTCCGATTTCGGGGACTCGGCACTTTTACAGGTACCACACCTTCTCCAGGCAGTGACACTACGATCATTTCAGCAGTTCTCATTTTACAACCTCTGGTTCGTTTCTTCATGAATGCACCTTAAATCGTGAACACTAGGCGGAATAATTTTGTCATGGGTGGCTCTGCCAAGCATCACAATAATTCTGAGGAATGCCGTCTACCCCAGGAGACCTATTTTCGACTTAGGTCTACCAGTGCTCAGTCAAAATCTTCCCGCAGTATCAACCTCCCATCTCTTCTTCGTTTACTTCCTGTTCCCTTTCTGTAATGTTTTCTCCAATTTACCTATACTACTCGCACTTCCCCCAAGACTGTGCACTTGTGTTTATGGAAACCATTATCTGCGAATTTGGGCTATATAACTGTATACTTCCTTTCTATGTTTGACAAAGGACATCGAAAACTTTCAAAGAAGAGCTGGTAGTTTTTTATTACCGGAACAGGGTCAGAGTGTTAAGGATATAAGTGGCGTATTGTTGTAATATCAAAACAGAGGTGTTTTTCATTGCGTCGAGGTCGTTTCACAAAATTTGAATCACCACCTCCTCCTCCGAATTCTCCACCATTGGGGAAAGCCTTCATCTTCTCAGTGTGACTGTGGCAATTAACATCAGACCATCAATCATTCGAGCTTATCCTGGAAATCTGGAACGTTTATTTGAACTGGCACCGGCAGCCCATAAATGTATTGAAAATTCAGGTATTAATTTGTAGATTTAGTGTTTTAGTTCCATTCATTTTGTAAAATTATGCAATTCATGTACATTAGTTGCACTTCAGATTGTATTGCCATACGCTAAATAAATAATCCTAGGAATCGGAATATATTCTGTTGACTCCCACCTACATAGGAAGAACGACCATCGTTTAAAATAAGAGAAATTGTAGCTTGCACAGAACGATTTAGGTGTTAATTTTTTCCACACGTTGGTGTTTATTTAATGAGTAATAACAAAAGTACACGAACTGTTAGTTTCTTTGCCAGTCACTTAATTTTGCCCACATTGTGGTCTGATATTAGCTATTATAAAAATTAGATATTCTGCGCAGTATTGGGAACGAGTTTTGGAAAGAAATTGAGTTTTCGAAGCAATTGAACCAACAAAATTTAGTCTTATCTCTTACTGGCCGAACAGCTGTCTCTTTTTTTCTTCATTCATGACAAATGCGACTGAATTGTGCAATTTTGCTTTCGCTAAATTTGAAGGATTATCGATAGGTTACGTGATCGACGAAGGTTAACGGCTGTTAACGTATACCAATGCTCGTTTCTCCGAACTCCGAATCTCCTATTAATTCGTAGCAATACTTGGCAGATCCCGGTGTGCGGAGAATTTAATGCGATTTATTTTATTTGTGTCCTTATTCACTTTTCTTAGTGTGCTTATATCGCATATCTTAACGTGCTTAGATCCCCCACTCCTTTTTCTTTTTTTTTAAATTCCAACGCATCTTGTACTCCAGAGTAGTGTTACTGTCCTTGATGAGTGCGACGTTGTGCAGTGGTTTTGAATTTCGTATTTTAACTATAAGTCTTACGTTACTTGCCGGGTTTCATTGTTGACATATGTTATGTAATCAGCCACATTACGACCTGCTATAGGATTTTTGTTGTGAAACTCATCTTCGGATAGATTACTGCTACGACTAATCATTCTCCGGAATGGCGTTTTCAGTTTACGCATAATTTCTTGTTATGCCTGATCTTTGAGAAAAAAAATACCAGTCAATCGACGAACTTTTTACGTCTTTTTTTTACTCTTTTTCTGTGTCGTAACGATTAAGAAATATTACACTCAAGGAGTGAACAGATTATTTTCGTTGTTAATTTTATGCATTAGATATGAGTGACCTTCTATCTCCTTTTACAAGCCATTGTAATCTCATTAAATGATCCTTATTGCCTACAATTTGGAAAAATCCGTGTAATCAACCCCAAATTTGAAGAAATCACTCATACCTTCCACACAAATGTCAAAAGTTCGTCTTCTTGTAGGACCCTTAGATTTCTTTAAAGGTGACATAGATTTTGTGGCAGCTCCACCGGTTGGCATTTCAATTTATTTCTGAAACCACTTTGAATAATATATCAACATGGCCCAGAGGAAATGTTGTGCAAGAACGAAATAAAATTAATATTAATTTGTTTGTAGGTACAAAAATATACACAATCATTGTCATATTCTTAAGTCATTTATTCAGAATACATAATTTGAAATATATGTTGATAATGATTAAGCTTTGCATCAATGTTGTGCACAGATGAGGGCAAGTGGGGGGCGGTGGAATGGTGATGCTGTTACTCATGGAAAGGGGGGGGGAGAGAGAGAGAGAGGGGGGGGAGGGATGGAGGGAGAGGGAAACTGAATGAAACGTTTTTGAACTCTATTCAGATACCCACTTTGTGAAAAATGTTTGCGAACAAGACTTAACAGATTCGAAAAATTCTTGCCAAGCCATATGAAAGTTACGAAAAGCAGGAAGTCTTGCATGAGGTCAGCAATAATGGTGCCCTAATACAATACATTCATTGCATAAGCTTGTACTGTGTTGTCTCGCATAAATCTTTCAGGTCACTATCCTGTTGAACTGCGCTACATTTTCGGTTACGCTGTTGATATGTCCCATGTTGGCGAATCTGTTACTCCACATTTTAGTTTTGATAGATATTCTGAAAAAAGATTCTTGTTGTTTATTTGTACCACTTTACGAGATTTGGTGTTTCATGAATGCTAGCATGTCTAAGAATTTTTTTTCATCTTAATAAATCATGATGATCGATATACGTTGGCGATGTACTAAAAATTACATGGTTGTAGGGACTATATTCGTGTTGCTGCAGCGGCCGCAGACGCAGTTTTTTTTTCCATACATTCCGATTTTAAAGCGTCTAGACGCTTAGAGGCGTAGCTGTTACGAGGCCGGCCATGAATTAAATATCGCGTCGCGAGAATGCGCTGAAAGGAAGGCTGGCTCTTATCGAATGACGCAACAGTTTATGAATTTCCTCCGAACGGCTCAGACCGTCGCGCCGCCACCGTGCTCGCGGATCGTAGCGGCTGGGGCACACGCGAGCACGATATTGATGGCTTGAATGATAAATGCGAAGTTGAAGGATATGGAGAGATGATATTACCCTGTCCATATTGCAGTAGCGGCCCGCTATTCAAATGGTAATCCGCGCGGATGGCCGGGCCGTCGGGTCTGCAGCTGCGGAGGGGACGTAGGGGGATGTGTGTGTGCGCGTGTGTATGTGTGGGCACGAGAAATGGGCCGTGCTCCGGTTAATCTTTTACAGCAAGACGTATGTTTGCTTCCATACGGCCGAGCGGCAATGCTCGCAGCGGCAATGCTCGCAGCGGCAATGCGATGCGACGCGACGCGGCGCTGAGCGGAGGGCGGCCGCGCCGATTGGTCGGCGGCGTAGCCAATGAGAGGCCGAGGCAGGGAGCGTGGGTAGGATAAATAGCGCGGCTTATAACACTGATTGCGGATTATTAGCGGCGCGTTATTGAGGAGTCAATCAGGTACTAGCTGGCGGCGTGGCGCGCTGGTGTGCGTGCCGGCTCGATGCGCTGTGCAACCGCCGTGATTTAGCCGGCAGCCGCGTAGCTCGTCCGTGGCGTCGCAGCGCGCGGCTCCTAACGGCGATGCTGCTGCTGTTGCTGCTACGTCTACGTCTCTTGCCACAAAAGGAAAAAAAAAATGTAGATGTTTTTAGACGTCCACTATTTCCTTTTCTTGTGAGTGAAACGTCTGGCTGAGGTTATGGCAATTACAGTCATTTCATAATGTACTGCTTCATTTGTTGTTGTACACGGGTAAATTAAAAAGAATCTGCAAAGCATTTTTATAATTTATAATATCAGCGAAAAAATGAAAATTTCTGACATAGCCGATGTTCTTTTCAATACATTGGGTCCATCGTTATGTGATGTCGCGTTCTCCATGGGTTGAAAACTATTGTCGCCACATCAGAAGTAGCTTAATTACAGATGAAGATCTCTTTAAGGCTACACTGAGGTGACAAAAGTCATGGGATACCTCCCAATATCGTGCCGGACCTCCTTTTGCACGGTACTGCAGGAACTCGATGTGGCATGGACTCAAAAAGTCGTTGGAAGTCTCCTGGAGAAACATTAAGACATGCTGCCTCAACAGCCGTCCATAATAGCGAAAGTGTCGTCGGTGCAGGTTCAAATGGCTCTGAGCACTATGGGACTTCACTTTTGAGGTCATCAGTCCCGTAGAACTTAGTAATACTTAATCCTAACGACATAACACACATCCTGCCAGAGGCAGTATTCGAACCTGCGACCGTAGCGGTCGTCGGTACAGGATTTTGTGCACGAACGTACCTCTCGATTATGTCCCATAAATGTTCGATTGGATTCATGTCGAGCGATTTGGGAGTCGAAACCATTCTCTCGAATTTTGCAAATGAGTGGCCAGTTCATTCGCTAGAATTGTTTAGAATGTTATTCAAACAGTCGGGCACAATTGTGGCACGGTGACTTAGCGCACTGTCATCCATAAACATTCCATCGTTGTTTGGGAACATGAGGTCCATGAACGGCTGCAAGTGGCCTCCAAGTAGCCGAACATAACCAGGAACTGTCTACTCCGTGTAAACAGAGCTCGTACCATTAAGAAGCGCTTCAGTCTGGAACCGCGTGACCGCTGCGGTCGCAGGTTCGGATCCTGCCTCGGGCATGGGTGTGTGTGATGTCCTTAGGTTAGTTAGGTTTAAGTAGTTGTAAGTTCTAGGGGACTGATGACCACAGATGTTAAGTCCCATAGTGCTCAGAGCCAGCCATTATGAAGCCACCACCAGCTTGCACAGTGCCTTGTTGGCAACTTGGGTCCATGGCTTCGTGGGTCTGCACCACACTCCAACCCTACCATCAGCTCTTACGAACTGAAATCGGGAATCGTCTGATCAGGCCACGGTTTTCCAGTCGTGTAGGGTCCAACTGATACGATCACGAGCTCAGGAAATGCGCTGCAGGCGATGTCCTGCTGTTAAGAAAGGCACGCACGTCGGTCGTTTGCTGCCACAGCCCAAAGACGCCAACTTTCGCCTCACTGTCCTAACGAATGTGTTCGTCGTACGTCCCACATTGGGCTCTGCAGTTAATTCACGTAGTGTTGCTTGACTGATAGCATTGACAACTCTACGCAAACGCCTCTGATGTCGATCGTCAAGTGAAGGCGTCGGCCACTGTTGTCCGTGGTGAGAGGTAATGCCTGAAATTTGGTGTCCTCGGGACACTCTTGACACTGTGGATCTCGGTATACTGAATTCCCTAGCTATTTCTGAAATGGAAAGTCCCATGCGTCTAGCTCCAACTACCATTCCGCATTCAGAGTCTGTTAATTCCCGTCGTGCGGCCATAATCATATCGGACACCATTTCACTTGAATCACCTGAGTACAAATGTCAGCTCAGCCAATGTACTGGCCTTTTATACCTTGTGTACGCGGTACTAACGCCGTATGTATATCTGCATATCGGTATCCCAAGACTTTTTTTCGCCTCACTGTATGTCTCGACGGAGTGTAACTCGAGACGCGCAAATTACCCAGCCTGTATTCATCCAGTATTTGTGAATGAGAACACAGCGACTTGCAACAAACTTTACGCGTAATTGGAAACCTTGAAGAAGACATAAGACATCTAAAAGTAAAAATACATCATATGGGAATAAATACGGGGAAAAATATTAAGCATAGGGGAAAATACACTGCATACTGCCAACAGAAGCACATCTGAACTGCAAAGCACAAAACCTCATGAATCGAAAAGGAGTACAAAAAATAGAAGTCTGTTAATGAGGTGAGATAAACACTGTACAAACTAAAGTGAAAAGCACAATGAAGATTATTTAGACACTGGAGCACTTCCCCTGAGACATCTTTAATTCCTCCTCCTTTGCAACTACAAATTACACAGTTGAAAATGCGGTCCGTAGTTTAAAGTTCTCCGCACTCATAGAAATAATCGTTTGCAAGATTCCACTTTGTCATTAAGCATTTACAGCGACATGCATGAAATAATTAATTTTGACTTCAATTTGATTCGAGATTTTTTCTGTGTTTCGATGGCGGAACCGAGATACCAAGTAGACAATAATGATGCCACGGTATAGAGGTACTAACCCTAATTTTTCCTGGCCGTAATTGAAATTAATTAACAAGTTAGTAATTTTCGGCTAGAGGGCGTTTACCGTTTTAAGGGAGACCTTTGCGCTAAGTTTGAATAGTTCATCGCACATGATTACACCAGACAGGCGCCAAAGAAGCAGTTTTGGTCGTAACATACCAGCATGTCTAAAACTGTGCAAATGAGCACACTTAAACTGGATATGAAAATTAGAACGCTCTGCGCCGTCGGCCTCGTACTCCTTCTTTTTCTTCTTCTCTCTCTTTTTTAATGAACTTTTAAATACCTCCCCGGCATGACACATGGTGTATGAGCTGTGGATCAGCTAGTACCATAAGACCTACAATTATGAGCTCTAAGTCAGAGTATTTTCCTCAGAACTGTAGCTGCTACCTCCGTTTCGCATTAAGCTGTACCGTAATTTAGATGGTCCACATAGGCAATCCAAAATAGGTCCCGTCTCCTTCACATAACACCTGTAGGTTCCAACATCTGTACTGGAACATATTATAAAATAACTATACTGACATGGTGTAAGCTAAAATGGTTCAAACGGATCTAAGCACTATGGGACTGAGGTCTTCAGTCCCCTATACTTAGGACTACTTAAACCTAACAAACCTAACGACATCACACACATCCATGCCCGAGGCAAAATTCGAACCTGCGACCGTAGCAGCAGCGCGGTTCCGAACTGAAGCGCCTAGAACCGCTCGGCCACACCGGCCGGCATGGTGTAAGCCAACTATGGATTTCCAGTTTTATTACAACACTATACTGATTCTAATGTACCACATGAAATATTTGTTAATACATCAGTATTGTTTCATTTTATAGACTGACTGACACGCCTCATTAAAGAGCCTGACATAATATTTTATTGTTTGGGCTTTGTACTGTAATATACAATATTACATGTTGGGTAACATATGACTTATGTGTTTCAATCCACTACTTTTAATAAGATAGCAGATGTAAGAATAACGAACATAATGGGCCAATGATAAGTCGCCAGTAGCTTACTTAATGTTATCGACCATTCACGGTTAGGAGTCCTAACATCTTTGGCCATACCATAACAGCTGTGCCTATATTATGATATGCCAACTTTCTTTTTTTGTCGGCTAAGAGCGTAATCATGTATAATACTGTATTTTTGTGCCACAAACGCACAGAAATACGATGTATATCTGTCCACATGTACCAGCAATGTACTCAACGCGAAATAAAACTGGAAGTTTAAGGTATGTCAGTAACTTGGGCTATAAGGTATATTTATATGAGAGAGCTTGTAGACGACTGATGTATAAACCAATGACACCACTTTTGAACGTATTACAGGTGTTTGAAAATGTCCCACGGTTGAAACTGGCTAATTGCACGGATAATAAAAAGAATGCAGCCTACTTGGACCAAGCTTTAATTCTCAAAACATTAAAAGAGTTTTATTGGGTATTGCAACTGTGCATTGTATAGCGGAATGCCTTCTAGTGATCCGACAACGGTCTGATACATGACCGATATCGATCGTTTTTAATTAAAAAAAATACAGATATGTACAGGGCGTTTGAAAAAAAACTCCCTAGTTTTAAATATAAATGTAGTGGGGAAATTAATGAAAAATTACTTCAGTGAGTACATATCATGGAAGAGAACTCCTTCTGTTTTTGTTTAATTTTAGTATACTTCAACGTGGGATCCATTTATTGGCCTGCACACCTCGAGATTATATTCCACTTCTCGCCACGTATACACCAACATTTCAGGTGTAACCGTCCCAACCGCTGCGACGATTCTTTCCCGCAAATGACTGATGTCTCTGTTCTTTTCACTCTACACAACATTTTTTATGTGGCCCTAAAAGAAAAAGTCCAGTGGGATTAAGTGCAGGCTCCGTGGTGGCCAAGGTATTGGGCCAGCCCTACCTATCCACCTTCCTGGAAAGCGAGTGTCAAGAGCCCCACCACATGGTTACTATAATGTAAGACTACATCTGGCCAATGACTTCTTCGGGCTCCAAACTCACGAAACACGGATCTGTTCAACATCATCTTCAGAAGTTCTCCGTCTACTTGGTGATTTTGCTTTTAAAACAGTACAGGTTTCCATGAAAGACTTTAGCCCACGACGGATAGTTTCTGCTGTAGGTGTTTCATCACCATACTGACGTCTAAAATTACGTTGCACTGTTATAACTGACTCAGTTTTCACAAGCCCAATAACACACTGCGCCTTCTGCTGCGGAGTACACATTGTTGCTGAGTTGGTCAGCACTGCACTGCACGCACGCCTGGACTGAACTGAGGGAACAGAGGGGGAAAAAGCAGCACTGTCAGACAGACAGGCCAACTGCAGGGGAGCCAAACTTGAAGAGTTGATGAATCAAATAGCCACAAACTAGAATAGTGTATGTCACTCTGTACAGATTCTAGGACACTTTAAAACTAGGGAGTTACTTTCTCAAACACCCTGTATTGTAGGATGCAATTTTTAACCTTCCTTAGAATTCATCCTCTGAACACATTCAGTGAAGCAACAGACGAGGTGCATATCGGCCAACTGTTCATCTGTAAACATATCTATACCACTGTGCATCAATGTCAACATCTAACAAACACTGCCGGAAAGACAATCCCGAGACAGATTCTAATAGTACTGAATGTAAGCTGGAGGGTGAAAAGTAGAGCGGACTTTATTGTTGTCAACAGCAAGTAACGTGAGTGAAAAGAAACAGTTTGTTACCAAACCAGGAACACAGCGCACAGTGTCCTACTTACTGTTATGCTGATATGTCATTTTCACTGCAATGCAGATGGTAAATACGGGTAAGAAATCAAATAAAATCCAGATACTGTATAACGAATCACCGCCGAACGCGATTCCGTTACAGTGGAATCCTCAGAAAATATTCCTGAATAACCTCCGAAAATTAGTCGGTGACCTTGAGGATCAGCCTGTATTTGCCACCATATAAAGCAACGCTTATTTCATTGCCAAGTGTAGCAAGTTCATTTAACATTATGTTGAATTAACCTACCTTTTGTACAGACATCAAAAATAGTTTTGCATCACCTCGGTTCCGATTGTTCCGGAACCTGTACAAAAAATTGGAGTAGAGATCAACATAAACATCAAATCCGCCATTTTTATTGCTCATGAAAACCACACATTGCATGTTGTACCACCAGAAAGCAAGACCTTCAGAGGTGGTAGTCCACACCGGTACCCCTAATATCCAGTAACTCGTTCTCTTAATTCATGCATGCCTGTATTCGTCGTGGCATACTATCCAAAAGTTCATCAAGGCACTGTTGGTCCAGATTGTCCACTCCTCAACGGCGATTCGGCGTAGATCCCTCGGAGTGGTTGGTAGGTCACGTCGTCCATAAACAGCCCTTTTCAATCTATCCCAGGCACGTAAGATAGGGTTCATGTCTGAGAACATGCTGGCCACTGTGGTCGAGCGATGTCGTGATCCTGAAGGAAGTCATTCACAAGATGTGCACGATAGGGGCGCGAATTGTCTTTCATGAAAACGAATGTCATCGCCAGTATGCTGCCGAACTGGTTGCACTATTGGTCGGAGGATGGCGTTCACGTATCGTACAGCCGTTACGGCGCCTTCCATGACCACCAGCGGCGTACGTCGGCCCCACATAATGCCACCCCAAAACATCAGAGAACCTCCACTTTGCTACACTCGCCGGACAGTGTATCTAAGGCGTTCGGCGTGACCGGGTTCCCTCCAAACACGTCTTCGACGATTGTCTGGTTGAAAGCATATGCGACACTCATCGGCGAAGAGAACATTATGCCATTCCCGAGCGGTCCATTCGGCACTTTGTTAGGCCCATTTGTACCGCGCTATATGGTGTCGTGGTTGCAAAGATAGACCTCACCATGGACGTCTGGACTGAAGTTGCGCATCGAGCAGCCTATTGCGCACAGTTTGAGTCGTAACACGACGTCCTGTGGCTGCACGAAAAGCATTATTCAACATGGTGGCGTTGCTGTCAAGGTTCCTCCGAGCCATAATCCGTAGGAAGCGGTCACCACTGCACTAGTAAACCTTGCGCGGCCTGAGCGAAGTATGTCATCGACAGTTCCTGTGTCTCGTCTATGTCCGAACAACATCGTTTTGATTCACTCTGAGGCGCCTGGACACTTCACTTGTTGACGGCCCTTCCTGGCACGAAGTAACAATGCGGACGCGGTCAAATCGCAGTATTGACCATCTAGGCATGGTTTAACTACGGACAACACGAGTCGTGTACCTCCTTCCTTGTGGAATGACTTGAAGTGATCGGCTGTCGGACCCCCTCCGTCGAATAGGCGCTGCTCATGCATGGTTGTTTACATCTTTGGGCGGGTTTAGTGATGTCTCTGAACAGTCAAAGGAGCTGTGGCTGTGATTCAATATCTACAGTCAATGTCTATCTTCAGGTGGTCTGGGAACCGGGGTGATGCAAAACTTTTTGGATGTGTGTAAATTAATTATAGGATGTAAAAGCACTCCGTCTACAGGCTGCAAGTGGCCCCTCGGGACCATCCGGCCGCCCTGTCATCCTCAGCTAAGGATGCGAATAGGAGGAGCGTGGTCAGCACACGACTCTCCGGGTCTATATGATGGTTTTCTGTGATCGGAGACGCTACTACTCAATCGAGTTGCTCCTCAATTGGCATCACGAGACTGAGTGCACCCCGAAAAATGGCAACAGCGCATGGCGACCCAGACAGTTACCCATCCAATTACCGGCCACGCCCAACATCGCTTAACTTCGGTGATCTGACGGAAACCGGTCTATCCACTGCGGCAAGGCCGTTGCCAACTATAGGATATACATTTATGTAATATTTTGAGAGATGTGACGTCAACTTCTAAGACTCTTTTTATCTTCATAACATTGCGAATATTTCCGCAGAAAATTTAACAATATCCGTTACACTAATAAAGAAAGAAGTTTAAGTTACACAACATATCAAGAGTATGACGCGGTACGTTGTTCTAAAACTTCACGATCGGACCCTACATTCTTAGTCGGTAGAATGTAACTTACGAGGCCGTACTTGAGTGACAGGCGCAAGCCGATCGTCAGAGCTCTGCCATATCGAACAGGTTACAGTGCTTTACACAATTTTGGTATCTGCGAATGCGAGAACGCCAAATTGATCAAAGGCAATATTTCCCTCTGTATACCAACTCTTATTATAAACCCTGAGAAAAAAAAGAAAAGACGTTGGTCATGGAGATTTAATTCGAAGCAGGACTCATCACTGAAGACAGTTCTACTCCAGTAAATGAGATTCCAGGCCGAAGACGTGTCTGGAGACGCCCCGGACAGCCGTTCGACCCAACAACCGGCAGTGATGGTCTGGAGTGCCATTTCATTTCATTTCTACATCAGGGTCGCTTTCGTTGTCATTTGCGGCATCCTTACAGGACAGCGGTACGTCGACGATATTGTACGCCACGTTTGATTGCCCTTCATAGCAAACCATCCTGGGCTTATATTTCAGCAAAATAATTCCCGCCTACACACGGCGAGAGTTTCTACTGCTTGTCTTCGTGCTTGCCAACCTCTACCATGA
Source organism: Schistocerca cancellata (assembly GCF_023864275.1). Taxonomy (NCBI): domain Eukaryota; kingdom Metazoa; phylum Arthropoda; class Insecta; order Orthoptera; family Acrididae; genus Schistocerca; species Schistocerca cancellata. Next base: position 268,593,191 of record NC_064627.1, read on the forward strand.
GCAGCAAGGTTGCTCGATCTCTCCCCAATTGAGAACACTTGTAGCATTATGGGCAGGGCTCTCCAACCAGATCGAGGTTTTGACGATGTGACGCGCCAGTTAGACAGAATTTGGCACGATATCAGTCAGGGGGACATCGAACAACTGTCAATCAGTGGTAAGCCGAATAACTTCTTGCGTAAGAGCCAGAGGTGGACCAACGTGTTATTGACGTGCTCAATTTGTAAAGCTTTTTGTCTTGAATAAATCATCCAATTTTTCACAAACTGTCATCAATTGTTTTTTTGTATATGTACATCATATCTGTCGATTTCCGTCGCATTGGGATAATTCCATCGTGATGATTTTCTCTTTTCTTAGAGTGTAAATTAAAGTTCCCCGCCGCATTTTTCTGTCAGCGTGTGAAGGTTAATTACTGGAATTACTGTAGCTACTTTTTTCGGTTTTTGCTAATAGATAGACTGATTCACGAGGAAGGTTTGTGTATGTAATTTATTAGCACTACGTCAGACAAGCCATCTGGCCGTAGGTACCTAATGGTACCCATGCGGAACCATGGCGGGTACAAGATCTTAATATTTCTGCAGTAAAATTTATGTTTGTGACCTGTTTTATGAGTGCAGATGAAACAATTTGTCACACCGGAGATAATTGGGTTAGTTGAAATTATAAATAGGGAACGATAATACGATCTCCGTCGGATGGAAACCTTTTCGACGCTTTCGGCTACCGAAGAGCGGTCATCTTGTATATTGCCGCGAAATCGGATCAGGGGAAATAATGAGCAACTGCGTCCTTCATGACACATGTGCTGCGAAATAGCGATTAAGAGATCGGAACGCATGGCTGCAAAGCGTCCCCTACCAGTGTTTCGAAATTTACTCCAGTACTGCATTGGTTCGTTCTGTTAATGAGGAATTACTGCTTCAGCTAGAGCGGTGTGCATCGACACAGTGAAATAATCCAGCATTTCTATTTAACGTACGGCGTTCCTCACGAAAGAAACAGTTCGAACATACAATGCGCGTAGTGATGTAAATAGTGACTTCATATTGATCAGAATTAAAGTTGTTTTTATCAGAAACGCTGTTAACACTGGCATTGTTCAACAATGGCGATATGCGCACTTAGTACGACTTCAAACGTCCCCCAGGCAGTCACCTCATACATAGTATAGTTTGCACTTATTGCTTCTCATTTCCAGGCTCAATTTCTAACAGTGTAACTATCTGAGTACTTGGCGTTGCCCAGGTATGCATTTATTCCATTCTTCTTTTGTTCCATCTCCTCCTTCCACCTATTGCTGTCCATTTCGTCTTTCCACCTATTCCTGTCCATTTCCTCCTACTCGATCTCTATCTCCATCTCCTCTCTCCGTCCATCTTCTCTCTTTTCCTTACTCTGTCCGTCTTCTCCTCTCCCCTCCCCATCCTCTCTCCCTCCCTCCCCCTCCGTCTCTCTCTTTCTGTCTCTTCCTCTGTCCATTTACTCCTCGTCCCTTCTATCCATCACCTCATGTCCCCTCTTTCTGTCCTTCTCTTCCTCCTCCCTCTCTGGCCATCTGCTCCGCTTCCTTCCTCTGTAAATTTCCTCGTTCCCCCTCTCTGTTTGTCCAGCTCCTCCTGTCCCCTTTTCTCTCCATGCTATCACCCTTACGCCAGTAGGAGATTGCTGGTTCCTACCCACTCAGTATTTCGTTCCAGATAGCAAGTTGTATGTGTGTCAAGATTGGTTGAAATCAATCCAGCGGCTTAGGAGGCTCTTTTTACCGGTGTTGTGCCCGCTTACGCTCATGTCACTTGTTTCCTACTTATATTTAGAATATTTCACAGATATTTGTTCACGCAGCTCACGTCGTATCTCTAGCGAATTTTGCCCTGCAGCTTCGGTTTGACGCAGCTCAATATTTCTGACGTCGTAACTCCTGAACTAAAGTCGTACAATGAATTCTGCAGGTACAATCAGTGGTATATGTGAATATTGTCTGCAAAATAAGTAGCGAATAAAATTAGCAGTAAAAAGGTAATAAATTAAAACATCGTGCCCAATGGGGCAGTTTTACTGCATGAATAACGAGAATGTATTAAGCAATAAATCATTTCCTTTCATCATTTTGTGGGCGTTGTCAGTGAGCAAATTTTTCTTAAAAGATTAAAATTTTTTGTAAAGTTAATTGCAACTCACTAAGCGCTTCCACTCTCAGATATTAGTAACACAGTGACTGGGTAATTAGCGCGTAGAATGCGTCACTTCTTTTTCACTCTCACTCCTTAGTAGATAGGTGGTTCTTACTCCACAACGATTCTTTCCAATAAGTAAACATGTTTGTATCAAGTTTGGCTGAAACCGGTCCTGAAATTTAGGAGGAGATACGGAACTTACAAACATATATTTTTATAATATGTATGGATACAGTTCTTTCCATGGGTTGCCTCTGCAATGGTAGTGTAGAAACCGCCAAGAAAATTAGAACATTTGTTTCGTTTTCCATCTTCAGAAGGTCATTGCCTCACACCATCTTTTCTGTAAACCGTCAATTCACAACACTAACTACAGAACATAAGAGTGTGGACATAATTCAGCTGTAAATATCATGGAGTGGCAAAGATAAAATATGTAGCCTATCTGTATTACTAGGCGACTATCCGGAAACGGGGTGCGAATTCCAGGTTGCCTGTCTACCGGTTTCCAGGGGCAACAAAAACTTGATTTCCAATGTTTCTTGTAATTGTTGACCGAATTCAAAAATTTAAAATGCTGTCATTATCAACTCATTAAGAAATATAATATGTTAAAAGTCTAACGACGCAGTAAGACAATTAGAAATTGTGTGTTTGTCTTGAGGCAACGTACCTGACGGCACCCAAATTCTCGGTTTTCATTCATCCAGTATTTGAGAATCAGAGCACTTAAAGACTTCCATAAACTTGAAACATAATTTAAAATACTGTCGAAAATTTTTCTCGCTTACGTACTTAACGTGTAATATGTAATACTATAATTCATTTGCAAGATAATCAAGCGCTTGAAGCTGTTTTATAAGTAGGAGTTCGATGCTTTAAGGAATCGGCGGTTTAATTTAACTACGGTACCTGCTAACCTCTGTAGCCGAGATCGCTCTCATTTGCTTGTGCGGTGGCGATTAGCTCGGAAGCATACGATTCTGTTGTTGACGGCAGAAGACATTGGTCGACAAGAAGGTTATAGGTTGCGCCGTCAGATACCTGATTTCAAGACTGTTCCAGAGTTTTGGATCAAATTGCAAACCTCATGCTGACAGCAGTCACGTGCAGGCAGTACTGATAGTATTCCTTGTATCGTATTTAAAGCAACTCTTATTTGCATCGTTATAGTGGCGTTAGTAAAGCAAAATCTGAATAAACGTCATTTTTCAGATGTAGAAACATGCATACCTACTTTCGTTTATGTCGCCCAAGTCCTTATTAGTGTTGAAATTTTTTTTTCCGTCACTGTGTTGTAGAGGCAGGCCACAGCTTTGACTATATTAAGCATGTTAAAGCGGATGTAGCTTGCATTAACTATGCAGGGTTGAAAAGGCTTGTATAGGCCGTGGTGTGGAGAGAATAAAAAACAGTTCTCACTCATTGTAATGACTGGCGTAAGCATGAAAAACCCTGTTCAGACGTGCTTGTTGTCTGCAGATGCGAGCCAAGTTGGTGACACTTAGCTCTCAGCTCCAGGCTGTGATAGCTTCGGTTCCACACCTTCAAGCTGCAGTGGATGGGTGTTACTGTTGTGGGCCGGCAGTGCGGATCCAACGGACGTCCAGCACGTCTGAGTCCGCCGATCGGTCTGCACCGGTGACAAGGCCAGTTACTGCTCGCAGTGAGGTTGACCAACTACCTGTGGTCGAGTGGGAGGTCGCCTCAGGGCGTGGCAGGCGACGAAAGACTTCCCAGAGGCCGCACGTAAGGCCTCCCCAGTTAGTCTGACAAATATATTCCAGGTGCTGTCTGTGGCTGACACTGTCCTCAGCCAGATGCAGTCCCTTGTACTGTTTCAGAGGGAACCTCTCAGCCTGTAAGATCCGGGCGATCACAGAGGGTGGGATTATTGGTAGGTGGCAGCTCCAGTATTAGGCGCGTTATGAGGCCCCTTAGGGACATGGCTGCCAGGGAGGGGAAGAAAACCAGTATGCACTCTGTATGCATCCCGGGTGGAGTAATTCCACACGTGGAAGGGCTCCTTCTGGATGCCATGAAGAGCAGAGGGTGCAGCCAACTGCAGATGGTGGCTCATGTCGGTACTAGTGATGGGTGTCACTTTATATCAGAAGAGATTCTTTCTGGTTTCGAGCAGCTAACAGAAGAACAGAAGTGATAAAGGCTGCCAGTCTTGCTTGCGAGATGAAGCAGAGCTGACCATTTGCAGCACAATCGACAGGACCGAGTGCGGGCCTTTGGTACAGAGCCGAGTGGAGGGTCTGTATCAGAGGCTCCGGCGGTTCTGCGAACTGTGTAGACTGCAGATTCCTCGACTTGCGCCATAGGGTGGTTGGGTTTCAGATTCCAGTGAATGGGTCAGGAGGCCACTACACATAGGAGGCGGCTACACGGGTAGCAGGTGCTGTGTGGCGTGGACTGGGATGTTTTTTTTAGGTTAGAGAGGGTCCCGGGGAAATGCAAACAGGTCGAACACAGGAAGCACATAGATCCAGGAACAGTCGGTATAAGAGTTTCAAATTGTCGTAGCTGTGTTGGGAAAGTACCAGAGCTCCAAGCGCTAATAGAAAGGACTGATGCTCAAATCTTTATAGGCACTGAAAGCTGGTTAAAGCCGGAGATAAGTTCAGCCGAAATTTTTGCGAAGAACCTACCGGTGTTCCGAAAGGATAGTTAAACACAGTTGGCGGTGGAGTGTTTGTTGCTGTTAGAAGTAGTTTATCTTATTGCGAAACTGAAGCAGATAGTTCCTGTACGTTAGTATGGGCAGAGGTCATTTTTGGCAACCGGACTAAAATAATAATTGGTTCCTTTTAACAACTTCCCAACTCAGATGATAACAATTGCCGAAAGGTTGAAGGAAAATTTTTAGTTTAATTTCAAGCACGTACACGACACATCCAATTATAGTTGGAGGTGGCTTTAATTTACCCTCGATATGTTGGCGACAAAGAGAAAAGACAACCACTTGCGTGAATATCAAGAGCTCAGATGGAAGCCCAGTTCGAAGCAAAGAGGGGAAAGCAGAAATGTGGAAGGAGTATATAGAGGGTCTATACAAGGGCGGTGTACTAGAGGACAATGTTATGGAAATGGAAGAGGAGGTAGAAGAAGATGAAATGGGAGATATGATACTGCGTGAAGAGTTTGAAAGAGCACTGAAAGACCTAAGTCGAAACAAGGCCCCGGGAGTAGACAACATTCCATTAGAACTACTGACAGCCTTGGGAGAGCTAGTCCTGACAAAACGCTACCATCTGGTGGGCAAGATGTATGAGACAGGCGAAATACCCTCAGACTTCAAGAAGAATGTAATAATTCCAATCCCAAAGAAAGCAGCTGTTGACAGATGTGAAAATTACCGAACAATCAGTTTAATAAGCCACAGCTGCAAAATACTAATGCGAATTTTTTACAGACGAATGGAAAAACTGGTAGAAGCCGACCTCGGGGATGATCAGTTTGGATTCCGTAGAAATGTTGGAACACGTGAGGCGGTACTTACCCTACGACTTATCTTAGAAAATAGATTAAGGAAAGGCAAAACTACTTATCTAGCATTTGTAGACTTAGAGAAAGCTTTTGACAGTGTTGACTGGAACACTCTCTTTCAAATTCTAAAGGTGGCAGGGGTAAAATACAGGGAGCGAAAGGCTATTTCCAATTTGTACAGAAACCAGATGGCAGTAATAAGAGTCGAGGGGCACGAAAGGGAAGCAATGGTTGGGAAGGGAGTGAGACAGGGTTGTAGCCTCTCCCCGATGTTATTCAATCTGTATATTGAGCAAGCAGTAAAGGAAACAGAAGAAAAATTCGGAGTAGATATGAAAATCCTTGCAGAAGAAATAAAAACTTTGAGGTTCGCCGATGACATTGTAATTCTATCAGAGACAGCAAAGGATTCTATCAGAGACAGCAAAGGACTTGGAAGAGCAGTTAAACGGAATGGACAGTGTCTTGAAAGGAGAATATAAGATGAACATCAACAAAAGCAAAACGAGGATAATGGAATGTATTCGAATTAAGTCTGGTGATGGTGCGGGAATTACATTATGAAATGAGACGCTTAAAGTAGTAAATGAGTTTTGCTATTTGGGGAGCAAAATAACTGACGATGGTCGAAGTAGAGAGGATATAAAATGTAGACTGGCAATGGCACGGAAAGCGTTTCTGAAGAAGAGAAATTGGTTAACATCGAGTATAGATTGAAGTGTCAGGAAGTCGTTTCTGAAAGTATTTGTATGGAGTGTAGCCATGTATGGAAGCGAAACGTGGACAATAAATAGTTTAGACAAGAACCGAATAGAAGCTTTCGAAATGTGGTGCTACAGAAGAATGCTGAAGATTGGATGGGTAGATCACATAACTAATGAGGAGGTATTGAATAGAATAGGAGAGAAGAGAAATTTGTAGTACAACTTGACTGCAAGAAGGGATAGGTTGGTAGGGCATATTCTGAGGCATCAATGGATCACCAAATTAGTATTGGAGGGCAGCGTGGAGGGTAAAAATCGTAGAGGGAGACCACGAGATGGAATACACTAAATAGATTCAAAAGGATGTAGGTTGCAGTAGGTACTGGGAGATGAAGAAGCTTGCACAGGATAGAGTAGCATGGAGAGCTGCATCAAACCAGTCTCTGGACTGAAGACCACAACAACAACAACAACAACAACAACATATTGGCGAAAATAAAAAAAATGTTCAAATGTGTGTGAAATCTTATGGGACTGAACTGCTAAGGTCATCAGTCCCTAAGCTTATACACTACTTAACCTAAATTGTCCTAAGGACAAACACATATACCCATGCCCGAGGGAGGACTCGAACCTCCGCCGGGACCAGCCGCTTGGCAAAAATACATGTTTGCATTCGGAGGTATGCATAAAACATCATCCTTAGTTGTGCTAAACGAATTCTCTGAAAAATATTTCGAGTAGTTTGTTCATGAGCCCACGCGAATAGTAAACGGTTGTGCAAACATACCTGACCTCTTAGCAACAAATAATCCTGAGCTAATAACGAGCATCAAAAGGGAGGCAGGGATAGTGAGCACAGCGTCGTCGTAGCGAGGTTGAGTATTGTAACCCCCAGATCCTTCAAAAATAAACTAAAAATACACCTATTCAAAAAACAAATAAAAAATCACTTGACAACTTCCTGACAGACGATCTCCACTCCATCTAAATTAATAATGTAAGTGTAGACCAGGTGTGGCTTTAATTCAAAGAAATAGCATCGACAGCAATTGAGAGATTTATACCAAATAAATTAACAAACGACGGACACAAAACCGGTCAGAAGACTGCTGCAGAAACAACAAAAAAAGCATGCCAAATTTAAACGAACGCAAAATCCCCAAGATTGGCAATCTTTTACACAAGCTCGAAATTTTGCGCAGACTTCAATGCGAGATTCTTCTAATAGTTTCCATAACGAAACTTTGCCTCGGAACCTGGCAGAAAATGCGAAGAGACTTAAAGTATGCTAGCAGCAGACCCAATCAGTGTCTTCTCTGTGGGATAGCAATCGCACCCTTCCGAAATCACATCACCAAAGAAGACGAAGTAAATATTCCAGAATTCGAATGAAGAACAGCTGCTAACATGAGCCGTTTAGAAGTAGATATCCTCGGAATAGTGAAGCAACTTAAATCACTTAATAAAAGCAAGTCTTCTGGTCCAGACTGTATACCATTTAGGTTCCTTTCGGAGTATGCTGATGCATTAGCTCCATTTAACAATCATACACAGTCGGTCGCTCAACGAAAATCCGTATCCAAAGACTGGAAAGTTGCGCAGGTCACACCAACATTCGAGAAAGGTGGTAGGAGTAATACAGTAAATTACAAGGCCAAATCATTAACGCCGACGTGCAGCTGGATTTTGGAACACGTATTCTGTTCGAACGTTATGCAGTACCTTGAAGAGAACCTTCTTTTGACACAGTCAACACGGATTTAGAAAACATCGGTCTTGCGAAACACGATGAGCTCTTTATACACACGAAGTGCTGAGTGCTGTTGACAAGGGATTTCAAATTGATTCGGTGTCTCTAGATTTCCAAGAGGCTTTTGACACCGTACCTCACAAGCGGCTTGTAATTATATTGCGTCCTTACGGAATATCGTCTCAGTCATGCGACTGGATTCGTGGTTTCCTATCAGAGAGATCACAGTTCGTAGTAATTGACGGAAAGCTATCGAGTAAAACGTAAGTGATTTCTGGCGTTCCACAAGGACTGTTATAGGCCCACTGCTGTTTCTTATCTTTACAAAGCTATTTAGGAGACAATCTGAGCAGCCATCGTAGGCTGTTGCAGATGATGCTGTCGTTTATCGCCTAGTAACTCATCTGAAGATGAAAACAAATTGCAAAACGATGTAGGAAAGATATCTGAATGGTGCGAAAATTTGCAATTTACCGTAAATAATGAAAAGTGTGACGTCATCCACGTGAGTGCTAAAAGAAATCCGTTAAACTTCGGTTGCACAATAAATCAATAAAATCTAAAGGCCATAAACTCAACTAAATACCTAAGTATTACAATTGCGAACAACTTAAATTGGAAAGAACTCACAGAAAATATTGTGGGGAAGGCTAACCAAAGACTGCGTTTTATTGGCAGAGCACTTCGAAAATGTAACAGATCTAAAGAGAATGCTTGCACTGCACTTGTACGTCCTCTTTTGAAGTACTGCTGAGCAGTGTGGGATCCTTACCAGATAGGGTTAATGGAGTACATCGAGAAAGTTCAAGAAAGGGCAGCACGTTTTGTATTATCGCGAAGAAGGGGGAAGACACCATTAAAATAAAGGCGTTTTTCGTTGCGGCGGAATCCTGTCAGGAAGTTTCAATCACCAACTTTCTCCTCCGAATGCGAAAATATTTTGCTGTCACTGACCTACATAGAGAAAAATGATCATCATAATAAAATAAGGGAAATCAGAGCTCGCACGAAAAGATGTAGGTGTTCGTTTTCTCCGCGCGCTGTTCGAGATTGGAGTACTAGAGAATTACTGTGAAGGTGGTTCGATGAACCCTCGGCCAGACACTTCAGTGTGATTTGCAGAGTATCCGTGTAGACGTAAATGCAGATGCTTTCTGGTAGCCATCTTACATTCCCCACACTCAAAGAGGTTTGCGTGATGCGTTAAAAGCAATAATATTGTCTGTGGTACCAACTTAACCAACACATATTTTTCACCGCTTTAAGCAAAAATATTCTGTGAACTTTTCACATCCTACTTTGTAATATTTACAGGGACACCACTTGCGGAAAATATCTTTTAGTCGTTTAGATTTATCTTGCTCATGTAATGGATAAATGGCTCTGAGCACTATGGGACTTAACTTCTGAGGTCATCAGTCCCCTAGAACTTAGAACTACTTAAACCTAACTAACCTAAGGACATCACACACATCCATGCCCGAGGCAGGATTCGAACCTGCGACCGTAGCGGTCGCGGGGTTCCAGACTGTAGCGCCTAGAACTACTCGGCCACCCAGGCCGGACATGTAATGGATAGAAAATGTCAAATATTTTAATGGAGTCGTAATATTCGTTCACCAGCACTATCACATTAGAATTGCTGAAATTGATTGCATCTTCATAATGAAATATGGTAGTAGTCCTAAACGAGCGCGCTAATATGAAACAATATCTGAAGGATGCCCTATTCCAATTTTCGGTAGAGGGACACCAGTGTCATTGGAGGGTTATTCTTCAGTACCTACGAGGTCTCAGAAGAAGCTACAAAATATACCTAAAAATGACACGTAAGTGAATAGAGCCTCTCTCCAAGTTTCGATTCGTAATATGCGCCGTGGCGTAGTTTCAGAGGGAACCACTTGGGAGCAGGGGCTCATAACATGTAGACAAAACATCTGGTCTGCATGTCGCATCGAATTAAGCTGGAATTTCATGACACTCCTATTGCATTCAAGTTTGCGGCCAAAGCGTACATGTTTGAAACTGCAGCCTTGTTAACGTCGTTGAGTTTGAACATTGATATCTACCTCCATACTCCGCAAGCCACCTGACGGTGTGTGGCAGAGGGTACCTTGAGTACCTCTATCGGTTCTCCCTTCAATTCCAGTCTCGTATTGTTCGTGGATAGAAAGATTGTAGGTATGCCTCTGTGTGGGCTCTAATCTCTCTGATTTTATCTTCATGGTCTCCTCGCGAGATATACATAGGAGAGAGCAATATACTGCTTGAGTCCTCGGTGGAGGTATGTTCTCGAAACTTCAACAAAAGCCCGTACCTAGCTACTGAGCGTCTCTGTTGCAGAGACTTCCACTGGAGTTTATCTGTCATCTCCGTAACGCTTTCGCGATTACTAAATGATCCTGTAAAGAAGCGCGCTGCTCTCCGTTGGATCTTCTCTATCTTCTATCAACCCTATCTGCTACGGATCCCACACTGGTGAGCAGTATTCAAGCAGTGGAGGAACAAGTGTACTGTAACCTACTTCCTTTGTTTTCGGACTGCATTTCCTTAGGATTCTTCCACTGAATCTCAGTCTGGCATCTGCTTTACCGACGATTAATTTTATATGGCCATTCCATTATAAATCACTCCTAATGCCTACTCCCAGATAATTTATGGAATTAATATATTTCTGTATAGCTGCTGTTTACTCGTCTTGAAACTTCTGAGAGGTTTACCTTCGTATTTATTAAGCAGTTATTGTTATCTTATGCAGCTATAAAGAAATTGCGTTGTGATTATAGAGAATTATGGACTAGTGTTCGCAGGACGACGACGTAATGCCAAAAATTTTCAAATGTGTGTGAATTCCTAAGGGACCAAACTACTGCTGAGGTCGTCGCCCCTAGACATAGACATTCTTATGCTAAGAACAACAATACACACACACACACACACACACACACACACACACACACACACACACACACACACACACGCCTGAGTGAGGACTCGAACCTTGGCGGGAGGGGCTGCGCAACCACTGACATGGAGAGTCTAACCGCGCGGCCACTCCGCGTCGCTGTAATACCAGAAGTAGGAACTGGATTCGACCCTGACTGGGAAAAATGTGTGAAGTCAGGGACATGTACTACCTGTGTGGTCCCTGTTAATAAAGAATCCAGAAGATCCACAGGAATGTAGGAACTTCGTCCAAATGGGTGTGGCTTGTCGATCATGCATGGCGGGATTCGTTTAAGTAACACGGCAGTGAGGGAACGTACTTCGCAGTAGTACAACTGCAAAGATGCAAAACGGCTTTTACAGTCCTCAGCTGCTCTGACTCTTGTGGATATTCGCTTAACACTATCCTTCCTTGCATGCTGAAATAACACAAAAGTCGCAATTAAATCAAACACACGTGGTACTTTCACCAATTAGGTGATACGTCCACGTATCGAAAGTAAAATTGTATGCAAATTTACACAACACACATAAACTGAGAGTTAAACATTTGTAGACGTTCTTTTTTATGGTACACAGCATATCTAGAAGATGCTATAGACCCATTTCCTTGCTGTATGCCTCAATAAACAAGCTTATACTTTCTTTGTTCATTGCATTTCTACAATAATAATCTATCGATAAGTATACAGCTTTTCTCTATGACAATAAAAAAAGAATTTTCACATGGTTTATTACCTTGTTTATACAAAAAAAATTACTCACCGAAAAATGTGTAGAATACCTCGCACAATAATCAAGAATTCCCAAGAGATCTTATTTTTCTCGTCTGCTGACTACAAGTGAAAACAATAACACGCAGAAAGCCAGATTCTCCGTTTTGCACATACGCGCATACACCTCTTGCATTGCGCATGTGCTAATCCACTGCAGAACTAAACAGTTCCCATAAACCGTTTGCTGAAACCGCAGCTTCACCCGTACTGCCGCTATATGGCAGGCCCTCTGCACCTGACTTGTACGCGTTAAATGTATCGTGTAATACCGGCTTTAGTTTGCGCCAGCAGATAGAGAACCCAGCGAACAGATTTCGAAAGCGGACTACTGTCGCGCCTTCGAGGGCATTTCGTGTCAGCGACTTATATGAGTTGCACGCACTTCTTGACATCTGCCGCGTCACAACGATGCCCTTATTGCGCACCTGTCATGTACATTAAAAACTTAGAGATATGCTTTACCCGTCGTCGCGTGTCTGGTTTATGTGTGTGTTGTAGTCTTCACAGTCGTCTTCTGAAAACCCAGAGGAACTTACTCATAACCGTGTGTGAAGAAGGGCTGTCGTCGTTGGTGGAACCAAATCGTTTGTGAGGTTCTTGGTATGTTTTGAATTAAGTAACGGACGAGTAGTTTCTTGGTAGCTGCTGACAGAGTGAGGAGATGCAGTGCTAAAACACTGACCTTATATTCGGGAAGAGTAAGTTAGTGATACCCACAAAGTTGCTTAATTTAAATGTTGAAATGATTCCTTTGCTCTGTTTCTAATGAACTCCTCGTTGGCGACACCGTTATCACGATTCCTTCCTTCTTTCCTCCGTCCCCAGTGACCTCATTATTGTCGACGGGACGTAGAACTCCAGTCTTCCTTGTTTTCTTTCTTCCGGAAGAGTGATTTTGGGAATCACGTACGCAGATTTGAACAAGCGGCCTAAGTTTGACCCATGTGCAGTAGCGTCTCTGCAAGTTGACAGCAAATAAGGTTTTATGGGGACCAGTTACGAGAGGTTGACTTAGACAGTAAATTTTTTGACGATATATAGTGTTATTCTCAGATGCCTAAATGAAACGTGAGGGTTTTGAGAGGTTAAGTAAAATAATCTCGAATGTGAGAGAATTTGCTGTCTTGCACATCTAGATGTGAAGGGGTGCTTGTAAGCGATTATTGATGGCATTGGTATCATACCTGAAAAGTTGTTTCCAGCAGATAGTAAGTAAGGAATTCTATAAGGAAGTGTTAAAATGCTTATTAAATAGAATCTCAAGAGTTTGCTCGACAACGCCAAGGGACAGTCGACAGCTGTGAATCGCCCGATCCACGTTGGAAGAAGAAAAAAAAAGTCTTACTCTAAGTGCTATACATTAGATTTGTCACTTCTCACAAAAACTCAAAACCATATTAAAGTGACTGAGAAAATGCAGAAAGCTGCAACCGTTTATTTCAAGACGACTCGTACTTTGCAATGTTGCACGTCGAAGTGACCGCGTTTTGAGTAAATAGTTAAAATTCGTATTCTTTTGATATTGCATTTCTTTATTGCCGTAAGCCGGGAACTATCGGATTACATTATATAAATCCAAGTTCAGTTGACTGTGCTAAATAGGCTGTGGAAATAATGATGCATGAGTTTGCGTGATTTAAGCAACCCTCGATGAATTTGTAGAAAGTCTCTTCTGAATATCTCGTCTAACTTAGCAAGTGAAGCACCCATAACAGATGGTCGGATCCCAATTTCACTTCATGCACTTACACAGCATCGGTGGATATATACACTCCTGGAAATTGAAATAAGAACACCGTGAATTAATTGTCCCAGGAAGGGGAAACTTTATTGACACATTCCTGGGGTCAGATACATCACATGTTCACACTGACAGAACCACAGGCACATAGACACAGGAAACAGACCATGCACAATGTCGGCACTAGTACAGTGTATATCCACCTTTCGCAGCAATGCAGGCTGCTATTCTCCCATGGAGACGATCGTAGAGATGCTGGATGTAGTCCTGTGGAACGGCTTGCCACGCCATTTCCACCTGGCGCCTCAGTTGGACCAGCGTTCGTGCTGGACGTGCAGACCGCGTGAGACGACGCTTCATCCAATCCCAAACATGCTCAATGGGGGACAGATCCGGAGATCTTGCTGGCCAGGGTAGTTGACTTACACCTTCTAGAGCACGTTGGGTGGCACGGGGTACATGCGGACGTGCATTGTCCTGTTGGAACAGCAAGTTCCCTTGCCGGTCTAGGAATGGTAGAACGATGGGTTCGATGACGGTTTGGATGTACCGTGCACTATTCAGTGTCCCCTCGACGATCACCAGTGGTGTACGGCCAGTGTAGGAGATCGCTCCCCACACCATGATGCCGGGTGTTGGCCCTGTGTGCCTCGGTCGTATGCAGTCCTGATTGTGGCGCTCACCTGCACGGCGCCAAACACGCATACGACCATCATTGGCACCAAGGCAGAAGCGACTCTCATCGCTGAAGACGACACGTCTCCATTCGTCCCTCCATTCACGCCTGTCGCGACACCACTGGAGGCGGGCTGCACGATGTTGGGGCGTGAGCGGAAGACGGCCTAACGGTGTGCGGGACCGTAGCCCAGCTTCATGGAGACGGTTGCGAATGGTCCTCGCCGATACCCCAGGAGCAACAGTGTCCCTAATTTGCTGGGAAGTGGCGGTGCGGTCCCCTACGGCACTGCGTAGGATCCTACGGTCTTGGCGTGCATCCGTGCGTCGCTGCGGTCCTGTCCCAGGTCGACGGGCACGTGCACCTTCCGCCGACCACTGGCGACAACATCGATGTACTGTGGAGACCTCACGCCCCACATGTTGAGCAATTCGGCGGTATGTCCACCCGGCCTCCCGCATGCCCACTATACGCCCTCGCTCAAAGTCCGTCAACTGCACATACGGTTCACGTCCACGCTGTCGCGGCATGCTACCAGTGTTAGTATGCCACGGCAAACTGGCTGACACTGACGGCGGCGGTGCACAAATGCTGCGCAGCTAGCGCCATTCGACGGCCAACACCGCGGTTCCTGGTGTGTCCGCTGTGCCGTGCGTATGATCATTGCTTGTACAGCCCTCTCGCAGTGTCCGGAGCAAGTATGGTGGGTCTGACACACCGGTGTCAATGTGTTCTTTTTTCCATTTCCAGGAGTGTAGATTATTAGTGCTGCAGTTCTCTGTGACAGGCACTACGGCATCAAGTGCACTAGTATTGTTAGCAGGCCTGGTAGGGTATATAAGTGGCGCGAACAGCGTCAGATGTTGAGTAATCACTGTGAAGGAGACGAAGATGACACGTACTCGTATGAGACCGCGTTATCAGCATAGCTAACATTTTGAAATGATCGTCATACCGTGTTTCCATTTGGCCGGCTGCTCGAAATTTGTGAGGCATTCGGGTGTGAAAGTGGCCCGATATTGGACTGCATGCGAACGTTAGGGCAGGCATAGTTGTCAAGATTCCTTTCGACTACGTTTGATCACATCAATAGAGGATCTACGTATTGTGCAGGAAGCGCTTTGTAAATCTTCACATCTGCATCTTCCACTGGGGACCAAGTAGTGGACTCCATGCAGTGTTATATGCCGTCCTACACCTTTGGTCGAAGACTAGCAGAAGCCACACTAGAGAATTACCGTTTGGAGTGGTAGCACAATCGGGAAACATTGGCTGCTCATGAATGACGTCCCATTGTGTTGAGCGATGAATCATGGGTCTGCTCTACTCTGAATGAGCATCGCCAGCGAATATGATGGCGACGTGGTGAGAGGTCCCACTCCTCTAATGTTTGTGAGAGGCACAGTGATATTACTCCTGGGATCATGGAATGAGTTCAGGTCGCGGCTGGTAGAGTTAGTGATTGAGAGAAGTCTGCAGGCTCAACAGTACATCACGGACATCCTGCGTCCTGATATGTTACTTCCGATGCGACACTATCGTGGTCAGTAGTTAAAGCAGTAGTGGGTCAGCTTGGCTCAGGAGAGGATACAGTTGCTTTATGACACCCTTCCCACCGCATCATCCAGGGCATAGAGGGCGCAACGTCATACTAATAAGTGGGCGCATACTGCCACGTTCTTACTAAATTTGACTCGATTTTGTAATCACTCAAATAACATCACATATCGTCTCAACCCCTGAAGCTTCATGTCGTTCCCTCCTCGCCTTCTCGGTGCATCGCTTTTTTGTCAGACCTTGTTTTTTACTTTCTTACTTTGCTTACGCCCTTGTGATGTCCTGATGATGTAGCTAGTCTTTCGCCAAGAAATAAGACATAGATTAAAGCTATATGCCGGTCCGGGACTCGAACCCAGCACCTTGCCTCACTACTCGCTACTCGTCTCCGCAGTTTCATTGCTGTCAGTACTCATAAGTCCTAATTCTGCTAAGTATTCAGGAGAATTTCAGTGAAAAGCCAGAAAGTATGGAACAGATATTTCCAGAAGTGAAGTTGTGCGTAGTGCTGGATATCTCAGTCGATAAAAGTTCAAGAATCGGTTCGAGTTCCGGCGCGGCACACAGCTTTGATCTTCCAGGTAGAAACAATAATGGAAGAACAGCATTTTACAGCAGTGCTACCATGCGCCCAGTTACAAATCTGCTAAAATCGCATTTTGCGCCAGCGGCAGACCTCAGTACCCGTGCCATTATCGCCGCATTATGGTCCTCCGCCACGTTCATTTCATCCTCCATCAGCTCCTTCCATACATGCCAATCATTCCGTAGTAATGAAGCCGTGCGGTATTGACGTATGGAATGGGATGCGTGTGCATGTGTGTGCTATTTTAGACCAGATAACAATGAGATTGGTTCATCTTGCTTGTTGTGTACAGAAACGTGCATTTCGTTGATAAGTTTGCTCTCACCACTGTCGCCCCAAAGCTGTTTGCCGCATACGTACTCTGAATCATCAGCAAGCGATACACAACCAGGCGATGTCATCAACGCTGAGCTCTTTCGTTCGATGCTTTTCATGATAGCGAAACGTGCTTTACGTAGCGATACGTAAATATTTTTGTGCTGATGACGGCGTAGCATACATAAGGCGAGGCTGCAGCGATACAGGTCGTTAAATAACTTTATTGTGAAGCTTTTCCTAAAAATGGCTTTCATTTGCAGTTCGCGTAACGAAAGAGAAGCCATGTCAGTGTCATGCGAAACTGCCCTCTTCCTTTTTCCGCCACTTGTATTACGAAAACTTGGTATTCTGCAGTGCAGGGAGCCACTTTCGTTTCTATTCCCCTCTGATAAGTTAACTGTTGTCGCAGTTAACTGTGATCAGGACTTGCTGTGGCCTGCACTATCACTGTTACGCATTGTACAACAAAACAGAAACTGTATAAAATTATCCCCTTCAAAATATACGCATAAAAACATGTGAACAAATAAGAAAGAAAATTACTGAAACAATTTGCCACAACGGTATTTCAGTTAGCACAAGTATTCGCAACGCGGGTTCACAACACCGATTCGCACGCGGCGCAGTAATGTCTCAGAGAAAGAAACATTCACTCTTACGTTCGCGTTAGTACAAATAAACGTCATTAGCATGCTCGCAATCAGGCAGAACTGAACACACAAAACGGTAATCGTAACTGAAGAACACAAAGCACGTAAATGCAGTATAGTGGCGTAAAATAAATCTTATTTTCAAACATAACTTGCAACGTGTAATGCAGCATTATGTCGATAAAAATTTTTGAGCTACCAAATGCCGACCGTTGTGGCCGAGCGGTTCTAGGCGCTGCAGTCCGGAGCCGCGCTTCTGCTACGCTCGCAATTTCGAATCCTGCCTCGGGCATGGATTGGTGTGATGTCCTTAGGTTAGTTAGGTTTAAGTAGTTCTGAGTCTAGGGGACTGATGATCTCAGATGTTAAGTCTCATAGTGCTTAGAGCCATTTTAGCCATTCGCAGTATTTTTCAAGCGGCGGACCACTGCTTGAAGAGCAAACATTGCGTCCAGCATTCTCAGCGATGGCGGCAGTAACTTCTACAAAAATTCGTGGCGGACTTGGCCCCAGCAGCAATTCCCAAATCGCCAGTTAATTCGAACTTCCGAATCATTTTCTTCAACCCAGTCGCGGAAAGAGGACCTCTCTGTGTTCTTTTAATGCGTCGATACTCGCGAAGAGCAGCAGTGCCATTGCTGCTGCTTTGATAAATTAGCTTTACGAGTAAAGCCCTGCACAACTTGTCCAGACCCATGTTGACTGACTACAAGTCTAGTGCACACTGATGGTTGTGCTTCAACCTGCCGCGCGGGGTAGCCGCGCGGTCAGGGGCACTTTGTCACGGTTCTTCGCGCGGCTTCCCCATTCGGAGGTTCGAGTCCTCCCTCGGGCATGGTGTGTGTGTTGTCCTTCGCGTAAGTTACTTTAAATTAGATTAAGTAGTGTGTAAGCTTAGGGACCAATGATCTCAGCAGTTTGGTCCCGTAACACCTTACCACAAATTTCCAAATTTCTTTAACCCTACATCGCCGTACCAGACCGGCGTCTAACGGCAAGTCATGACACTAACACTACTAATCGCACAAATCCTGCAGCGCGGAGTCCAAACATCATTCCTATCAAGTTGGCCACCCCTAAGGAAAGAGGTTTCCATCTACACTGGCTCAAGTACTGAAAATTTAATTGTATTTGTACAAAATGGATTTCAGCTATCAGTCGTCCTTTTTAAATTTTTATTGCCAGATCTATATTTCAGCTAGAAACTAGCCATTCTCAATGCACTATCATTTTTGATCAATGCCTGTTCAGCGAGTGGATCAGTCTATTTGAGAACGTCGTCTACGAAGGGCAGTTCAACAAGCGAAGAGAAATGTTGTCATCAGGCATTGTCCTTCTTCATGACAATGTCCGGCTGCACACTGCAGCTACAACGACGACTCTCGTGCAGCGTTTGCGATGAGAAGTGTTTGATCACCCACCATACAGCCTGGACTTGCCTCCCTGTGATTTTCATCTCTCTTCTCGCATGAAGTAATGGCTGTGAAGACGGCATTTTGGCCTAGACTATGAGCTGCAGAACAGCTTAGAGAAAGCGCAGACTGTTGCCATCTATGGCAAGGGTATCGGAAAATTGATACAACGCCGCGATAGATGTCTGAGTCGAAACGACTACTGTGTTGGGAAGTTGCTGGAAGGTGTAGCTAACTGTGCAAGTAAAACATTTTTGATTTTCACTGTGGCTTGCATTTCGCGACCGATCAAACAGCAAGGGTCACGACACACGTCTGAAGCTACTTCTGCATCTGCGGATGACTCCCCATTCGAGATACTAAGGTGCGTCCTCTTAAGACAACCTCAATACGCTCTCAAACTTTGCTTGATAACCCATAGACTCGTACTTTCGACAATACTCATAGGTGTTCGACTAAGCCAAATGCTTTTCGGAGGTCAAGACATACTGCATCTACGTGACTGCCTTGATGCGTGGCAAAGGGTGATTTTGCTTCGCTTGGTCGAAGTTTTCGGAATTTATGTTGGGTGGCATGCATGAGGTCATTGCTTTCGTGATATCTGATTAGAGTTCATAAGATTATGTTCTAGGATTGTATAACGAATGGACGTCAAGACTGTTGGACGATGGTTTTGTGGATCACTTCTGCTACCCTTCTAGTAGACAGGTGTGACCTGTACTTCCTTCAAACTACTGGGCACCATTTTTTGTTGTCTGTACCAGGACTGGTAACAATACATGCAAACAAACAAAAAATTAACTAACTAACTTTAATTTTTCGAGTGATAGAAAAACTTCGCCTACCCTTCGAAGGATCACTGGGTACTTATGACATTAAAAAAAGGAAAAAATGGCTCTCAGTTTGTCGACAGGATAGAGCACGAGATTTTATTTCCGTTCCTTTTGAGATGTGTTATAAAGTAGCGGAGTGTGGGCGCCTGAAGACTGTTGACTATAGTGTTTGGTGTAGACTAGGCGCGACTGTGCGACTGGCTGGGCTTCCCGACTGCCACTGCGTGGGGAAGCAGCCAGGGCCCTGGAAAATGCAGCGCCAGACGTGAATAAGTGAGCACCGCTTCGCTCGCAGCCTTCCCAGGCGTGGAGAAATGTATTTACCCTTGCTCAAATTACTTCCGCTCTTTTCGTATTTTAAATCCCCACTTGAAGCGCTCGCTTCCGCTTTCTGAAGAAAGTGAAATTCTCGTCTGCTGCCCCCCGCTGCTCCCGCTCCTTTTTTTTTTCGCCCTGCCCCGCGCCCCGTTTTGCTACATTATGTTTTTAACATGTCGGGAGGCGCCGGCAGTTTTTATCGCCTTACGCATCGCCATTTCCTGCGCAAAACGCCGGCACGGCCAGATTATGGCCCCCGGGGCACAGTGACGGCTCGCGCAAACACAGCGAGCGGCGCCATTTGCATTCGCGCGCGTCTCTGCCGCCGGTAATCGCATCTCGCTCCGCGTGTCCGCCCGCCAAAAGTGGCAGACCGTAATCGCCAGTTTCACGGCGCGACAAACGCGATTAATGCTGGCTTCTCTCCGGAAGAGACAACCCGCACGCCATTACACGTCTCACGGTCATTACGCCTATGTAATTAATGGCTCGGTTAACCGTAATACGGAGACCCGGAAGAGGTAGCGGAGAAGCTCGGGCTTGGAACACTTGGGCGAAGTGGCACTTGTGCTAAACCCGGAGCTGTGTCTGATAAGCGGTTTTTCGCAGGCGGTTCTGGTGGTTGACTGATGTGTAGCTTGCACGAGATCCAGATTAGGTTGAAAAGTGACGACAGCTTGCTTGAGATTTGGCGAATCCCACGAATGTGAAAGCAAAAAACTAACTGAAGTGTCTTGGGCTCCACCGAAGTATCAACACGTTCCATCGCTACACAACTGTCACAAATTGTCAGTTATAAACAATTGCACTTGTGCAAAATGACGCTTGGACTGAGATGGAATATGTTGATTTTTCTACGGAGCCCAAACCACTTCAGATATTTTTATGCTTTCACATTCGTTAGCTTCACCAACTCTCAACCAAACTGCAATATTCCAGCTGGACGCAGACCTCAGGCTAAGCTAAAAATCAGTCTGTCGCCAGAACCAGGTCTTTTGGGTTACCATCCATTGCCTTCGCCAGTTCACAACCAAACTGTCACATTCCAACCTAGCCTAGATCTCAGCTAAGCTACAGGTCAACGTGTCACCGCAACCAGCTTTTTTGTTTTTATATTCTTTGTCTTCGCCAACTCACTACGAAACTAGCCTTCTTACCTAATCTGGACCTTAGGCTAAGCTGTACTCAGTGTCTCCACAACCATCTGCGAAAAGCCACTTTTCCAGTCAGAGCTCCAGGCTCCGTGGAAGTGTCACTGCGCACAATTGTTCCACCCAACTGCGGAGAGCCTCGCACACAGGTGTGGCAGTTGATTCTTTTTGCTTCAAATTCCCTTCCGTTCATCCTGACTGGCTGTACTCTATTTTGCCCCAGAGTAACTTCGTGCGAATGCTTGGGTAGTTCCTCCGGATGCAATTCCCGCACTTTCCCCATACGAGCTAGTGGACAGTCCCTCATGACCTGGATGCTGACGAGCCATTAGATGCTAAACCGCCCGTCCATACAGCAACACCATCTTGGTATGGGTCCGAATTCTTACGTGCCATGTTCAACTTTTGATCTCTTGTCATCCTCAGGTGTGTATATTATTATTTATGTATAAGTTTATATCCAATTCACTTCCCCGCACACACAAATATTTATCGCAAACACACATTCGACCTTAGACACTTGGCAACAACATTCAATAGTTGTCAATGTCATTCAAAACAGAACATGAAGGAAACGTATGTTCATATACTCATTGCTGTTCTAGTCCAGTTCGATAGACTGGAAGCATAAAACAGCTTTAAAATTAGCAAAGCAAATCCACATGTAGAGGCACTTCAACGAATTTTGTGAGTAAAAATTTGGACATTCGTTAAACTACAGAAAGTCAGAAAGTGCAAGGACTGTTTCTAACCTGTAATTACAGCATTTAGTATGTAAACCAAAATAATATACTCCTAAATATGGCCATTGATACACCTTAAAGAAAATTAAAGGCGAAACACTTATGGCAATATGAAACTGGTTTTATTCAGCTAGTCATAAACAGAACTAATCTGAAATTTATCAACGTAATCTTACATATAGAGTCGTTTTTTTCTGGTATATGTTGGCGACGTGCGACGTCAGGTTTTAATATAGAACAACATTTCAGTCGTTCATGTGACATTTAGTAGGATGATCTACGCACACCTCCCAAGTAATTTGTTATCCAGATGAGACAGCGCCGCTAGTATCGATAAACAGAAGTGATACCTGGCGTTCCATAAGGGTGGCCATCTATATAAACGATTCAGGAGACAATCTGAACAGCCCCCATAGATCGTTTGCAGATGATGTTGTCATTTACCGTATAGTAAAGTCATCAGAAGATCAAAACCAGTTGCAAAATGATATAGACAAATTACGTCTGTGATGCGAAAAGTGGCAATTGACTCTAAATAATGAAAAGTGTGGAGTCATCTACGTGATTACTGTAAGGAATCCGGTAAATTTCGGTTACATGATAAATTATAAAAATCCAAATGCTGTCAGTTGAACCAAATAATTAGGGATTACAGTTACGAATAACTTGAAATGGGACGACAACATATGTGATGTTGGGAACGTTAACCAAAGACACCGTTCTGTTTGCAGAAAACGCAGAAGGTGCAACAGGTCTACTACAGATATTGCTTACGCTACGCTTGTCCGTCCTCTTCTGGAGTATTTCTGGGCTGTGGAGGGTCAGCATCAGATGGGGTTGATAGAGGACACTGAAAAAATCCAGAGAAGGGCAGCTCGGTTTGTACTATCGCGAAGTTCGGGGTACAGTGCCACGGATATGATACGCGAGTTGGGGTGGCAATAATTAAAACAACGGCGTTTTTCGCTCCGGCAATATCTTATCACTAAAAGTAGGGTAAATCTGAATATCGGTGTTGTTTGTTGCAGGAATGCAGTACGAGTTGTTTACGAGATATCGTATTGTGAAAAGTTTCCGCATCGACACTTTATTTTGTACCATTCAACATGCTTAGTTGGTAGGTACAACATTGTTGCATTTGGTTACAGCGTACTTGTATGTTCCTTGAGTGCACTGCGACTCGGCCGTGGCCTTATAGTAAGAACCGTCCCGGCATTTGCCTGAAATAATTTAGATAAACCACGGAAAACCTAAGTCAAGATGGACTGATGAAGACTGGAACCCCCACTCAGTCGAATACGAGGCCACTCTGTTTAAAACAATTCTGCTTCATTCTGTTTACCCGTAGTGCAAAATACTGTCTTACGTATATGTTATTTAGTCATGATAAAAGACTAACGCTACATTTTCAATGAAATTCTGCAGTTTAACGTAAGGCCCTGATGAAGGCTAGCTGCAACGCTGGCCGAAACGTTGGCGCATTTTAAATTATGACGATGCGGTCTGATACCCTGAAGAATTTCATTGAAGATGACAACGGCCGCGGAAGCCTACGCTTACATTTAACGCTACATTGTTCACTCATTTCTCATTCCCAGCCACTGCACACATTACACATATTGCCCACATCACCACACACACTATCCGCTGATATCAGAAACATTGTAAACAATGCAGCTCCCCATTTGCTTGCCTGAAAAATGAGTCTGCATTTCTTTATAACGAATGAAATATTGAGCTCAGGAGGAAAATAAGGTGTTAATATTATGCATTGCACTTCTTTAGGTGTAAGTTTCTCCAGAAAGGAGGAAGAACGGAGAAAGCAGCGTGAAATTGTTCTGCTGAATGTTATATGTTTTATTGCCGTTATTATTATTATTATTATTATTATTATTATTATTATTAATTTGTGTTACCTTTCTTGCCAAACCCCTATTCCTTGCTACCTAAGTAATCCTTCAGTGTATAGAATGTGTTGCTTAACAGATCCCTTTCAAACGCCGTTATAAATAAGTTTGTTTTAACAATGTCATTAAACTCTGGCAGTTTATTCTACAATATTATCCCTTGTTAGAAAATGCTGTTTTGTGTTTTATGGTTATTCTTTCTTCGTAATTGTAAGTTCAATCTAGATGTTGTTCCATGGTCATGGACAGGGCTGTTGTGCAGTAATTAGCAGTGGTATTTTTTATGTGGACAACTACGGTAAGCCGGCCGCGGTGGTCTAGCGGTTCTGGCGCTGCAGTCCGGAACCGCGGGACTGCTACGCTCGCAGGTTCGAATCCTGCCTCGGGCATGGGTGTGTGTGATGTCCTTAGGTTAGTTAGGTTTAAGTAGTTCTAAGTTCTAGGGGACTTATGACCTAAGATGTTGAGTCCCATAGTGCTCAGAGCCATTTGAACCATTTTTGAACTACGGTAAATGTATTCACACGGTGCAGTTAAAATTCACAGTGTTTTGAGCAGATCGTTACAATGAGCTCGACTACTAGTTTTTAGTTATTATTCTTATGGCCCTTTTCTGGAGTTTGAAAATCGTATTCATATTTTGTGCATTTTATCAGCAAAAAAGAATGCCATAGATAAGAATTGACTGTACTTATGCATAGTATGTACCAAACCGAATAGTATGTAACTAAAAGAAACAGGCTGTTACACCCTGATGACAGGACTGTAAGGGCATTTCGTGACATAAATCGTCAGCAAAACACTATTCATGGACCTACGACATATTCATTTACAAGAATTTAAGAGTGACTTTTGTCGTCAACAAATCATATTTTTTTCACATTACTATTAGAATATGACTGACTCTTAGCGCAAAAAACCGTTCAGACTCTGAGGGCTACTCATCGAGCACTGACGAGATGTATGTCGGGAATTTCAAGAGAGACAATAAAATAAATGGGTGGAGAACAAACTGGAGTGGAATGCCTAATTATGAGTAAACTGAAAATTAAATGGAAATTTATGGGACACATAACCAGGCAAATGGTTAGTAGATGAGTAAAGAAAGTCCGCAGTTTAATTGCAGTAGATAAAAAAAAGACTGAGACGGTGTCCTAATGGTAAGCAGGTAGACGACATAAGAAAACACGCAGAAGCGCATGATCGTTGCGCTTCGCTGGACACTTAATGCGTAGAAAAATCTAGTGACCTCTATCCTTCAGTAGCTAGTTCTGATGAGGCTTTTGACGGGGTCATAATTTTCTTATATGTAGGAGAAGAATGTCTCCCCCCAGCTGCGCATACACACACACACACACACACACACAGTGCTCTAACAATCTCTTGTCAATGAAAATATGTCTGGTCAACAGGACAGTGAAATTAATAATCTAATATTGAACGTTCTGTATAATAACCACCATCACTGCACTGACACAACGACCGTAGCGCACTGATGACGAACATTACGGCGTCACAAACATGCGTTCCTACACATAGGTGATTCCATTACTTTGATTACCGCGTCTCTCATCCTAGTAATGGACATATCGACAGTGCGATTGATTTTAATGTCGCAGTGCATAACTAACTTGGCGGTTACGGTTACTGGCGGAAAGGATACTCACGTTATGCGGTTTTCCTTTAGTTTCTAGTTGATGCAGAAATCAAGCGCTCTTTGTGAGTGCTATCTACGCCGAAAATTAGTAGTTAGGTTCTCCATGCAACGGCTAGCTTTTAACAGTGAACAGCAATAGTACGGGCGCAAATTACTAATATGCTAACGTTTCACAGATTAATGCGCATGTCAGATCTTGTAATACAGGGTGACACAGAAAACTGGAACATTTCCACAATCCAATAAAACTAGAAGTGATGAAGGAAAGAAATTGCATTTATAGTAACTGAAACCTTACAGCTTTGCCACTTACGAAACAGTGATGGCATCTATCATTTTTTTTAAAAAATTACTTCCTTTATTTAGATGGCGTCCTCCTGTACGAATACATTCGTGAAATCTGCTGTTGAGATTCATTGACCGCTGCAACGTCTCGGCTGGGATACTGCGAATTGCATCCCGAATTCTCTGTTTTAACTCATCCAGGAGTCTTGGTCGAGTCGTGTAGACTTTGCTCTTGAGGTAGCTCCACAAGAAAAAATCAGAAACGGATAAATCTGGCGATCTAGGGGGCCACGGAATGTTACCGAATCGTGAGATCACACGGTTGCCAAACAATTGTCACACATATGCCATTGATTGCCGTGCAGTGTGTGATGTGAGTCCGTCCTGTTGAAACCAGTCTTCTTGAACGTTTAGAAAGTTGTTCAATGCAGGTGAAATGAAAGTTCGAACATCTCCACATAACGATCGGCATTGACAGTTATTGTGTTTCCCTGTTTGTTTGCGAAATAATACGGACCGATAATCCCATTTCATGAAATACCACACCATACTGTCACTTTACTAGCGTGTAAATGGCGCTCATGAACGTTTTCAGGCTTTGTGTTTGTCCAGTAACGGTAGTTCTGTTTATCCACATAACCTGAGAGATGAAAATGTGCCTCACCTGACATCCACAACTTGTTTAGAAATCCATCGTCATTGTTTATTTTTGTTATAGTTTGACAGAATCCTAATCGTAACCAATTTGTTGCACCAATTGAAGTTTGTACGGATGAAATTTTAAGTCAAGATGAAGAAGTTTGGCCGGCCGGAGTGGCCGTGCGGTTCTAGGCGCTACAGTCTGGAACCGGGCGACCGCTACGTCGCAGCTTTGAGTCCTGCCTCGGGCATGGATGTGTGTGATGTCCTTAGGTTAGTTAGGTTTAATTAGTTCTAAGTTCTAGGCGACTGATGACCTCAGAAGTTAAGTCGCATAGTGCCAGAGCCATTTTTTGAAGAATTTTGTGAACACACTCCCAGGACATGCCAACCACTGCTGCTTGCTTACGAATTGAACGCCGTGGGCTCCGTAAGACAGACTCGCCTACAACATTAATGTTCACTGGAGAACGCACACTTCTTGGTCGTCCTGTTGGTTTCTTCCTGAGGGCAGGTCAAGTCTCTTCAAAGTTATTAATCCAACATTTTATCGCGTGTTTCGACGGAATGGCGTCATGACGTCCTAAATTATAAAATCGTCGAAACTCCCTTTACGCCGCTACCGAACTATCATTGTTTTTATAAAACATTTTTATGGCTAACGCACGCTGCTGTCCGTTCCACTAATCGATGATTACTGACATGGCAGAATGTTTAGTCGCTAACTGTCACGAACCCTCAATGCTGCCAGATGCCCATGGTTACCACTACTCATTTCAAACATTCCCGTTATTCTGTGTCACCCTGCATTATGTGGAAAACACTCAGACACCTTTAAAACACTAAAAAGAGATCGAGCAACGTAGCATATGTGACAGCATTTGATAAATTTTTATTATAAAGGAAGCGGCAATACTTCTTCCAGAAGTTTCAAGGGGTGATACATCAAAACAAACTACCTTAGATGAGAGACGTGGTGTAGGTAATATTTAATAACTTCTCCAGGGATCTGGAAGGGTGTTGCCTGTAAAACACCACATTTGACACCAGGAAACGACATTGTATGGAACTGTGTAAATAATTTCATATGTTACTAAAACGGAAAAACTTTTGTATTTTCTAAAATTTTATTTATTTGATCATAAATTGTCTTTTGACTTACTATATCATCGTACTGTGACAACTGAATGTCACAGCGAGAGATAAAATGATTTCCGACTTACAGTGGTAATACCAATACATTATTACCACGTCGCATGTCATTTTGTGAGTGTTTGTAACATTCTATTATCACCTGATGACGGCACAAGAAACCGAAATTAGGTTCATGATCAAACAGATTCCAGAAAGTAAGAAACCATTTATTTTTTAATATTATTATCATGTTTTGTCAAGCACCAACGAAGAATTATGTTAATTTGGTGTATTTCAGATTTATAGATGCAATTTAGGATCTCGTGGGTCACATTCAGTGATTGTCGAAGTTGACAGCCATATATGAGGAATCCGCGACAACCAGTTCTCCATCTATCTGTTGCAATGCTCGCCTTCGAAACATCGGAACATCGCCTTTTAATTGCATGAGTGATGAACAGGACTCAAAATGTAAATGCTGGTGTTGTTTATTACACATTCTCGTACAATTCTACCAATTTGATATTTAATTCACTAGAAACAGAACAGTTCTTGCAGTTATACAAAGTGCTCAAAAGCAGTCTTAAGAAGCTTGTGAAGTTGTTGCAGGGGTGATTGTGCTGAGAAATGAATGTTAAGAAAAAACTTCGATAAAAGGTGGGAATTTGAGGAGATGGGACCTGGATAAACTGAAGGAACCAGAGGTTGTAGAGAGTTTCAGGAAGAGCATAAAGGAACAATTGACAAGAATGGCGGAAAGAAATACAGTAGAAGAAGAATGGATAGCTTTGAGGGATGAAGTGGTGAAGGCAGCAGAGCATCAAGTAGGTAAAAAGACGAGGGCTAGTAGAAATCCTTGGGTGACAGAAGAAATACTGAATTTAATTGATGAAAGGAGAAAATATAAAAATGCAGTAAATGAAGCAGACAGAAAGGAATACAAACGTCTCAAAAATGAGATCGACAGGAAGTGCAAAATGGGTAAGCAGGCATGGCTAGAGGACAAATGTAAGGATGTAGAGGCTTACCTCACTAGGGGTAAGATAGATACTGCCTACAGGAAAATTAAAGAGACCTTTGGAGAAAAGAGAACCGCTTGTATGAATATCGAGGGCTCAGATGGAAACCCAGTTCTAAGCAAAGAAGGGAAAGGAGAAAGGTGGAAGGAGTATATAGAGGGACTATACAAGGGCGATGTACTTGAGGACAATATTATGGAAATGGAAGAGGATGTAGATGAAGATGAAATGGGAGATATGATACTGCGTGAAGAATTTGATGAGCACTGAAAGACCTAAGTCGAAACAAGGCCCCGGGAGTAGACAACATTCCATTAGAACTACTGACAGCCTTGGGAGAGCCAGTCCTGACAAAACTGTACCATCTGGTGAGCAAAATGTATGAGACAGGCGAAATACCCTCAGACTTCAGGAAGAATATACAGGGCTATTACAAATGATTGAAGCGATTTCATAAATTCACTGTAGCTCCATTCATTGACATATGGTCACGACACACTACAGATACGTAGAAAAACTCATAAAGTTTTGTTCGGCTGAAGCCGCACTTCAGGTTTCTGCCGTCAGAGCGCTCGAGAGCGCAGTGAGACAAAATGGCGACAGTAGCCGAGAAAGCGTATGTCGTGCTTGAAATGCACTCACATCAGTTAGTCATAACAGTGCAACGACACTTCAGGACGAATTTCAACAAAGATCCACCAACTGCTAACTCCATTCGGCGATGTTATGCGCAGTTTAAAGCTTCTGGATGCCTCTGTAAGGGGAAATCAACGGGTCGACCTGCAGTGAGCGAAGAAACGGTTGAACGCGTGCGGGAAAGTTTCACGCGTAGCCTGCGGAGAATTGGCTCATGCCACAACTGGAGACCGACAGCGCCGACTTCATCTTTCAACAGGATGGTGCTCCACCGCACTTCCATCATGATGTTCGGCATTTCTTAAACAGGAGATTGGAAAACCGATGGATCGGTCGTGGTGGAGATCATGATCAGCAATTCATGTCATGGCCTCCACGCTCTCCCGACTTAACCCCATGCGATTTCTTTCTGTGGGGTTATGTGAATGATTCAGTGTTTGAACCTCCTCTACCAAGAAACGTGTCAGAACTGCGAGCTCGCATCAACGATGCTTTCGAACTCATTGATGGGGACATGCTGCGCCGAGTGTGGGAGGAACTTGATTATCGGCTTGATCTCTGCCGAATAACTGAAGGGGCACATATCGAACATTTGTAAATGCCTAAAAATACTTTTTGTATGTGTGTGCAAAGCATTTTGAAAATATCTCAAATAATAAAGTTATTGTAGAGCTGTGAAATCGCTTCAATCATTTGTAATAACCCTGTAATAATTCCAATCCCAAAGAAAGCAGGCGTTGACAGATGTGAAAATTACCGAACTGTCAGTTTAGTAAGTCACGGCTGCAAAATACTAACGTGAATTCTGTACAGACGAATGGAAAAACTGGTAGAAGCCGACCTCGGGGAAGATCAGTTTGGATTCCGTAGAAATATGGGAACACGTGAGGCAATACTGACCTTACGACTTATCTTAGAAGCTAGATTAAGAAAAGGCAAACCTACGTTTCTAGCATTTGTAGACTTGGAGAAAGCTTTTGACAATGTTGACTGGAATAATCTCTTTCAAATTCCAAAGGTGGCAGGGGTAAAATACAGGGAGCGAAAGGCTATTTACAATTTGTACAGAAACCAGATGGCAGTTATAAGAGTCGAGGGACATGAAAGGGAAGCAGTGGTTGGGAAGGGATTGAGACAGGGTTGTAGCCTCTCCCCGATGTTATTCAATCTGTATATTGAGCAAGCGGTAAAGGAAACAAAAGAAAAATTCGGAGTAGGTATTAAAATTCATGGAGAATAAATAAAAACTTTAAGGTTCGCCGATGACATTGTAATTCTGTCAGAGACAGCAAAGGACTTGGAAGAGCAGTTGAACGGAATGGACAGTGTCTTGAAAAGAAGATATAAGATGAACATCAACAAAAGCAAAACGAGAATAATGGAATGTAGTCGAATTAAGTCAGGCGATGCTGAGGGAATTAGATTAAAAAATGAGAGACTTAAAGTAGTAAAGGGGTTTTACTATTTGGGGAGCAAAGTAACTGATGATGGTCGAAGTAGAGAGGATATAAAATGTAGACTGTCAATGGCCAGGAAAGCGTTTCTGAAGAAGAGAAATTTGTTAACATCGAGTATAGATTAAATGTCAGGAAGTCGTTTCTGAAAGTATTTGAATGGAATGTATGGAAGTGAAACATGGACGATAAATAGTTTGGACAAGAAGAGAATAGAAGCCTTTGAAATGTGGTGCTACAGAAGAATGCTGAAGATTAGATGGGTAAATCACGTAACTAATGAGGAAGTATTGAATAGGATTGGGGAGAAGAGGAGTTTGTGACACAACTTGACAAGAAGAAGGGATCGGTTGGTAGGACATGTTCTGAGGCATCAAGGGATCACCAATTTAGTATTGGAAGTCAGCGTGGAGGGTAAGAATCGTAGAGGGAGACCAAGAGATGAATACACTAAACAGATTCAGAAGGATGTAGGCTGCAGTACGTATTGGGAGACGAAGAAGCTTGCGCAGGATAGAGTAGCATGGAGAGCTGCATCAAACCAGTCTCAGGACACAACAACAACAACAACAACAACAACTCGTTCCGCTGTTTCCAAGTTATTTAGCATTCAAGTTAGCCAATCAAGTCGTTACGCGCGCAAAGTCAAGCACTTGCACTGTCTCACAGCCATTGTTTTTAATCCATTCTTTTTTCCTCTCATTGTCACTGCCCGTTTCTTTCTCGATTAACAGTGCGCTGTGTTTCTCTTCGACCACCGTTGTATCCACTCCACACATGTCCTTGGGGATGGTTTGCTCGAGGCTTAGAGGCCTAGACTGGGAAACGCTTAACGCCTGCCAAGGTGGGTTTTTGGGGGGGGGGGGGGGGGGTGAGCGAGCGAGCGGCAGACACCTCTGTATGGTCTTTTTCATTACCACGGTTTTCTCTCACTTCTGCTTCCCGTTGTACTACCACTGCCCATATCTCTCTCTCTCTCTCTCTCTCTCTCTCTCTCTCTCTTACTGCCACCCTCTCGCTCACCATCACTATCTCCTCTCTCTTTATCTTCCACTATCTCTCTTTCTGCTTCACTGCCACTCTCTCTTTGTATCCCACTGGCACTCTCTTCACTTTTCCGACGTTACTTTCTCTCTCCTACTCTTCTCTTCCAGCACAGAAAAGCGAGAACATATTTGCATGCCAAAATTTTTGGTAAAAAAGGGAGAATGAGAATTGAGACAGCTGTTTCCCCACTTTTTTGTCCGAATCTTTTAAAAAGGAGCATATACGCTTTCTTTGTGCTCTGACGGAAACATTTTTCAGCTGCTTCCCTTGTTTTCCCTGATATAGCATGGTGTGCTGCTTATATAAAACGAATTCTATAGTTCTTTAGTTTTCACAGTATGTTTATATACATTGGCACGTTTACATATTTTGTGACATGTAAACAACATATAAGCGCGCATAATAAAGTTAAAACTGTATCGTCTTCCGACCAACGCAAGTTCACTTTTCATTAAAAAAAAAAGAGGCATGTTTTTAGGCTACACTTACACTATACCAGAAGGAGCGTTGTATGACTTGGAAGTAAAAAAAAAAAAATTCGTATGACAAAATAATTTTTTGTAATGTGCTTACGCCGCCGTGTAGAACACTCAAATAATTTCTAGGTCAAGGCAGCCTGTATAAGGGTCAACTACCCATTATACAGAGACAGCACGTATTAGAGTTTTATCGATGAAAAAATTCCGACTAAAAACATATATTTGTGACCTCACGACACCAGAACCCTCGCCATGTGTTTATTACATCAGTGAAAACTACATTTACATCCCAGACCGGATATTACGTGCCTATTTTTACCAAAGTAAGGTAACTTTGAATCTCTGGATCTCGGTTTCGGATAATGATATAGAAAAAAGTTTCGAAGTTCCTCGAGAACATCATCTTAGGAACATATAGTAAAAATTTCGGTGATTTGCCGTGAGTAGACATTATATAAACTGCCATCCCCACAATTGGTGCTTTTGGTACCCATAAATCATGGTTATTCGGAGTTTTCGTAGGAACCATCCATAAACAAATGGTGCTTTTAATAGATGTCAAAGGCCCACCCTAGGCCACAACAAAAGCAATAGAACAAACCGATTTGCTCAGTTTGCCTGGGCTGGAGGAAGTGTCTAATGTTCTAAGTTTCGACCGTATACTGTAGGATATCTGCAATGTGCTCATTCTTCTGGCAAGTGTACGAAGGCTAGGTCAAGGGTTATCCAAAACGCTTGACCCTTTATCTCTGTACACCCGAGATATGGTCCCCTGAAAAATAGCATTTTCGTGCACAGACCGATAAAAATGTAGAACAAATGCTCGTAGAACTTGAATTAGAATTCTTGGAAGCAAGAGGACTGTACGGCCATTACGCTTAAGATTCCTGGAAATGAGAGATGGGGTGCGTAGGTTGGCATTTAGACATTTTCCCTGTCGCTAAATGCGTGAGTGGAACAGGAAAGGAATAGATAACATTGGTACGATGTACTCGAAGAGCTGAATGAAAGAAACCTGTTTCGTTTATCGCCTTTTCCTCGCTGCTTTCGTGCAGAAGAATGGATACTTGTCCCTTGACAATGTGCGTAGAGCTACAGTGTTGTCACCAAAACTGTGACGTCAGCGATTAGATATAGGCTCACAACAAAGCTGAACCTGCAGAGGCGTATACCATTGACGTAGCCCTCGAAGGGCGGTTTTGACGCGGAATCGAATGAGCTGTCATAGCGGAATCGAGGCCAGTTTCACCGCTTTGCACTGACAACCGTGTCGGATTTGTTTGCTGGGTCGCTTATGCACGTCTTTCCAAACGGCTGGTCGGGAAAGCCGTTTTGTATTTTGTGCTGTGTGACCGCCATAATGCCTGTATTGACG
Organism: Schistocerca cancellata; assembly: GCF_023864275.1. NCBI lineage: Eukaryota > Metazoa > Arthropoda > Insecta > Orthoptera > Acrididae > Schistocerca > Schistocerca cancellata. Next base: position 268,626,662 of record NC_064627.1, read on the forward strand.
GCACCCAGCCCTCATTCTGCTTTGATTCGTTGGATTTGTGTGTGGAAGGCTGTATTGCGACGACACGTGTTATGACGTTCTGATGCCGCTTCCCAGCCCTTTCGTTTCGTATTTGACGCTTGTCCCAGCCTATGTGATCTTAATGCCCTGGAAAGGCCTAGAATGATCTTAATTTTAAACGTTTACAAACCTGAATACAGGTGGTAAAATTGTTGCCTGAAGAATAGGAAACGCAGAAACAAAAACTTTCAACATTGTTACAAATTGTCTGTGTGGTGAGTGAAACATGAATAGGACGAAAATAGAAAACACACTGAAGAGACAAGCGTTGATTTGTGGCTCTGACAATTGTACCTGGCACACTAAAAAGAAAAATGAGCGCTGCTATCACAGTAAAACGAAAATTGATCGCTGCTGCATCAGATGATAATCCAGTTTTAAAATTTTTCATCTCACTTTGCTGCACTATCCAGACTGAACTTTACTTACACAGGGTGCTCTGAAGCAGTTTGAATTGCTTTTGTAAGGGTGCTGCAGCGGAGATAGTGCTGAGATACCTTGGGCTGTTTCAGCGTTATTTGCCAATGAAGTTGGCCAACCAGGTCGTGGCGCGCGCAAATACAAGCAGCCTGCCAGAGGCTACGTCGCCAAACTTGTTCTTTCAACAAACGGAACAAACGTAGCTCTTGCTCACCCAGCTTAAATTTATCATTTCCGAAAAAGGCACATTTTAACTCGCAAATAAGCATTTCAGCAAGTCGTAACTCAAGGACCAACAGATGTCTGTGCATTACTGATTTTAGCTCGCTGAAGCGCTTGAATTTGCGCGTGTAACGAGCTGATTAGCTATCTTAAATGCTACATAACTTGGAAATAGCGCAACTTATCGAATTATTTTTATTTTTACAATTTTTCTCTCAGCATAATCGCCCCTGCAACACCCTATAAACTTTTTCAGACTGTTTCTGACCATCCTATACCAGAAGCAACCGAAATGTTTCCTGTAATTTCTGGGACGTTCCGTATATTTGTATTTATATTCTGCAAACCACATTGCAGAGTATGGACCTGGGCACTTCGTACCAGTAGTAGCGAATTCACCAGGTATTCCATCCGCATATTGAGCTAGGGAAAAATGACTGTATGCCACGGACCCATTCATGGAACGATGAGTTACTGTAAGAGAAAAGTGATGCTTAATTTTTAAAATATTATGGAGTTCACTAGTTTTTGGATGATACTATTCATCACTTTCTGTTAGTATATATACTATGTCGTCTGCAGCAAGGTAGGAATCGCTGGTTGGAGAGGGTATTAACTCCAACAGATGTCTTGTTTTGTTAGTATTCACGTGACCTGCTCTTGTCTGTTAATATTAACAATTGCTTTTCTCGTATGCGTCGAGTTGAGAAACCGAAAATGACGTGAAATTTGCTGACTGAATCGTTCAATAGCATGTGCCTCTGGGTCCATGTCCAGTAACTGTGTCCATTCCATTTTTATTCGATTGTCTGGAGTGAAATGAAAATCACTGCATCATAGAAGTATATCGGTGAGAAGTAGATGCCGCACAATTTTCACCAGTTGCTTTGCACCTTCGTTGCCTTTCATACCAGCATGTCCAGGTATCCATTATAGATTGACCAGTTGACGCAGCTCCTTTACTCTATTGAGATTTCACAGTATATCGTGTGCAACGGGATTTACAGTTTTCTATTCGGATGCCCTCGTAAGATATAGTAAGGTATTTATCGACTGATTACATACATCAGGCCTTCGTCGACTTGTATATCGACCATGTGAATAATAGCTTGATGAATGGCAAACAACTCCATGGTTAAAATCGACGCTTCAGTAGATAGGTAAAAAGGTTGTGCCCACCCTGTCCAGCCATCACAATCAGCTGCTCATGCAGAGACATACATTTTGGAAGAATGGGTGTACAATTTGTACCGGTTATGTCAGTTACGATCCAGTTGTGGCTCACTATTCCAGACGGCGCGGAGTTACTAGTACGCAATACTCCAACTACTTGTGCTGCCGTATGCCCGTTGCATGCTATCGTTTCTGTGAACAACGGTGCTTTTGACGAACGATATGTGAGTTTCACCTCTGACGACATGATAAGTAACTTCGGTCATACTGTCATCACTGGCAGTGGTAAAGGCCCGTCACAGATGATATGGTGGGTAATGTCGATAGTTCAGTGAAACTGTTCGAGGATGACTGCAGTTGTATATGGGAAAGTCACAACGCCAGAAAGTCGTAACAGAATGGAGGAAGGTTAGAAAATCGAGGTTTAGTGCTGCGACCGACATTTACCCATAAGCAATTGAAAATGTAACTTGTTGTATATAAGTATGTGAAAAGAACCAATATTGTTCAACTACACTCCTGGAAATGGAAAAAAGAACACATTGACACCGGTGTGTCAGACCCACCATACTTGCTCCGGACACTGCGAGAGGGCTGTACAAGCAATGATCACACGCACGGCACAGCGGACACACCAGGAACCGCGGTGCTGGCCGTCGAATGGCGCTAGCTGCGCAGCATTTGTGCACCGCCGCCGTCAGTGTCAGCCAGTTTGCCGTGGCATACGGAGCTCCATCGCAGTCTTTAACACTGGTAGCATGCCGCGACAGCGTGGACGTGAACCGTATGTGCAGTTGACGGACTTTGAGCGAGGGCGTATAGTGGGCATGCGGGAGGCCGGGTGGACGTACCGCCGAATTGCTCAACACGTGGGGCGTGAGGTCTCCACAGTACATCGATGTTGTCGCCAGTGGTCGGCGGAAGGTGCACGTGCCCGTCGACCTGGGACCGGACCGCAGCGACGCACGGATGCACGCCAAGACCGTAGGATCCTACGCAGTGCCGTAGGGGACCGCACCGCCACTTCCCAGCAAATTAGGGACACTGTTGCTCCTGGGGTATCGGCGAGGACCATTCGCAACCGTCTCCATGAAGCTGGGCTACGGTCCCGCACACCGTTAGGCCGTCTTCCGCTCACGCCCCAACATCGTGCAGCCCGCCTCCAGTGGTGTCGCGACAGGCGTGAATGGAGGGACGAATGGAGACGTGTCGTCTTCAGCGATGAGAGTCGCTTCTGCCTTGGTGCCAATGATGGTCGTATGCGTGTTTGGCGCCGTGCAGGTGAGCGCCACAATCAGGACTGCATACGACCGAGGCACACAGAGCCAACACCCGGCATCATGGTGTGGGGAGCGATCTCCTACACTGGCCGTACACCACTGGTGATCGTCGAGGAGACACTGAATAGTGCACGGTACATCCAAACCGTCATCGAACCCATCGTTCTACCATTCCTAGACCGGCAAGGGAACTTGCTGTTCCAACAGGACAATGCACGTCCGCATGTATTCCGTGCCACCCAACGTGCTCTAGAAGGTGTAAGTCAACTACCCTGGCCAGCAAGATCTCCGGATCTGTCCCCCATTGAGCATGTTTGGGACTGGATGAAGCGTCGTCTCATGCGGTCTGCACGTCCAGCACGAACGCTGGTCCAACTGAGGCGCCAGGTGGAAATGGCATGGCAAGCCGTTCCACAGGACTACATCCAGCATCTCTACGATCGTCTCCATGGGAGAATAGCAGCCTGCATTGCTGCGAAAGATGGATATACACTGTACTAGTGCCGACATTGTGCATGCTCTGTTGCCTGTGTCTATGTGCCTGTGGTTCTGTCAGTGTGATCATGTGATGTATCTGACCCCAGGAATGTGTCAATAAAGTTTCCCCTTCCTGGGACAATGAATTCACGGTGTTCTTATTTCAATTTCCAGGAGTGTAGAACAACAATCACAACAGTAAAATACCTGGGAATAGGTGCATTAGGAAAGTGATGCAAATTTTTTAACCAATAGATTTATCGTATAGATCGTTAAAAACATTTAATATTCCTCGAAGTAATTCTCTTGGTTATCTACACACTTTTCCAGCGGTGAGCGTCCTTTAGGGCTTCAATGGTGTCCTCGGCAAGAGCCCTTGTCACGGTGCCTTTGATGGTTTCAATCGACCCAAAACGGTTTCTTTTCAGACCGGTCTTGATCCTCGGGCAGAGAGAGAATTTGGCTGAAGCCACCTCGGCACTTTAGGGCGTTGCGGTAGAGTTCCCAATTTGCGCTCCGTCGGGTACTCATGGACGCGCAGAGCTGTGTGACTTGGAGCGTTGTTACGGTAGACTTCTCAGATAGTGCCGATCTCCTTTGTCATTCTGACGACCCTTTTTCGCAGTTTTTCCAGCATATCAACGTAGTAGGTAATATTAACGGTTTGGTCTTGACGAATGAACACTCTGTGGATCACACCTTTGGCGTCGAAAAATACAGTCGTTTTCGATTTAGACTTACTCATTCTTGATTTTTTTCGGTTTTAGGGGTCCCGAAGTGTGCGACTTGCAACTTTGACATTTCTTTTCTGGGTTGTACTCGAAACACCATGTTTCATTTCTGGTAGTGATGTTGTCGAAGAAAGAAGGTTCAATTTGAACTCGTTCGAGGAACAGCTCCCTGACGCCTGTACTGTGGGACAGAGACAAGCTGGCGGCGGCTCGATTATGCTCTGGGGAACATTCACGCGGGCATCCATGGGTCCAGTGGAGTTCGTGCAAGGCACCATGACGGCCACGGAGTGGTTGAGGACCATGCACACCACTTCATGACGACTATGTTACCTATCGGCAGCGGCATTTTTAACAAAATAATGCACCATGTAACAAGGGGAGTGTGTGGAGTGGTTGCAGGAACACAGTGGCGAGTTCCAATTGATATGCTAGCCCCCCAACTCGCCAGATTTGAGCCCAGTCGAACACATCTGTGATATGACAAGCTCAAGCGCCCCCCCCCCCCTCCCTCACCTGAACTTACAGGAATTAGGGGACTTTTGTATGCAAATGTGGATGCCAACTCTCTCCAGCGATGTAACAAGGCCTCATTACTTCTATGCCACGCCGCATCGCCGCTGTTATCCACACTGGTGGTGAACACCGGCCATTAGGTAGGTGGCCTTAATGTGATGGCTGATCAGTGTTTAGTCGTGTCTTGCTATAGTGTTTAGGTAATTATTTATCAATCTTATTGACTTTAATTTTTCATGTATCTAGGTAATTTCTCAGTGTATGTAAACGAGGGGCGTTCAGTAAGTAATGCAATCTGCTCTTTTCTGAAATCAGGTTGGTTTTATTCAGGATTCCAATACATCAAAGTATTCCCCACTGTTACAGGCACAAAAGCCTATTTTTCAACGTACTCTCTGTTCAGTTAGAGGTTCTTACGCCACCTTAATCTGGTAGCCAACGTCTTGCTGCATCAATAACCTCCCATCATCCATCTACTGCTTCCCGCAGAGTTTACCCTTCATTAGGCCAAACGGATGGAAGTTTGAAGGTGCGAGTTCCAGTCTGTAGAGTGGATGACTAACAACAGTGCAATGACGTTTTGTGAGCTGCTCTCGGGTGCACAGACGTGTGCGAGGTCTTCCGTTGTCATGGAGAAAGAGAAATTCGATGCATTTTTGCGGCAGCGAACACGCTGCAGTCGTTTCTTCAATTTCTGAGAGTAACACAATAAACTTCAGAGTTTATCGTTGCACCGGGAGGCAGGAAATGGAACATTATAACGCTTTCAGTGTCCGAGAAGGCCTTCGCCATTACTTTTTCGATTGACTGTGCGGCTTTGAACTTTTCCATCGGTGAAGAGGTGGTGTGACGCCGCACTACAGACTGCCGTTTTGTTTCGGGTTCAAAGTGATGAACCCATATTTCATCGCACGTGACGATCTTCGACAAAAAATTGCTACCTCGTAAGGCGGTAGGAATTCCGTACCAGATGGTCCTTCGTTGCTCTTTGTGGTATTCTGTTAGGCGAGGAACCCATCAGGCACACACCTTTGTGTACTCCAACTGACGGATGAGTGTATCTGAGCACCACCAACAGAGACGTCCAGTTGAACAGCGAACTGTTTGACTGCGACCCCTCGGTCACCTCGAGTGAGAGTGTCTGCACGTTCCAACATCACGAGTGAAAGTTTTGTGCAGCGCGGGATTAGCCGAGCGGTCCATGGCGCTGCAGTCGTGGACTGTGCGGCTGGTTCCGGCGGAGGTTCGAGTCCTCCTTCGGGCATAGGTGTGTGTGTTTGTCCTTAGGATAATTTAGGTTAAGTAGTGTGTAAGCTTAGGGACTGACGAACTTAGCAGTTCGAGCTCGAACAGGTTTACGCGACGGTTTTGCGATGACGACAGACACTTCGCCCAACGACTCGCCGTGCTTTTGTTCACAGCCAGGTCTCACTAGACGTTCTGCATGCGTCGCCACATTTCGGAACTTCATGGAACTATAGGGGCTGAAGCGGGAATACTCCACGATATCCCACAACCTATTCCGTATTTTTTTCAACCGCAACTGGCCGAGAAAGTAATGTGTTGGATTACTTATTTCTGGTCCTTTGTTGAGGAAATGGTTATTTTTTACTTCCCTATATAAACTAATTTCAGATTTTCTCCAGAGATATGTAATTTAGTTATTGAGATTGCGCGTGCAGTATGATAATTGTGTTGGCAGTTTTATGTCCAGATTCTGATTGACCGACGCGTTTACACTGCATGCTGGAGTAGCGTCCACGCATCGTTGAGAGTATGGAGCCAGTGGCCGCCACCGGCCGGCCTCTGGTGGTAGAGCTGATGAGCAGCAAGGCGCGCTTCCGCGGTAAAATTCCTCGCCCGCAGCCTTCATGGGGAGGTCCTTGCTTATTCATGACTCGCAACGAAAGCTTTTTGCAGCAATTTCCGGCGAAGAAGCACGTTTCTACTATTTATGGTTTCTTAATAGCTTTATACATATAATTTCTGAGTGGAGCTGCTATATTAAAACGAGGCTTAGCCTTTCCACCAGTTCTAAAATCCCCGCCTCTTCGTAATCATCTTCATAGGTTTTTGTGTTCCTTATGCCGCGTTACGTCCGAAAATAAATATTTGTGTATGTGGTGTCTGTTCTTTCGGACATTTCCGAAAAAACAGACACCATTTTGGTCCTGCAGCCACTGTGAATCCAGACACGAAGGAATTAGTAACATTAGCTGCTGGTGGACATTAATTTAAATCAGTGGGGATCATTTCCGAAAGAACAAACATCACATATGTAATTAAGGCGAAGACAGCTGATGATCACTTCAGTGCAGGTGCACACCACACACTAACTCTTACGGGAATCGGCGAAATGCCGCGAGTAATGTGGTTCAAATGGCTCTGAGCACTATGGGACTTAACATCTGAGATCATCAGTCCCGTAGAAATTAGAACTACTTAAACCTAGCTAACCTAAGGACATCACACACATCCATGCCCGAGGCAGAATTCGAACCTGCGACCGGAGTTATGAGGATAATGAGCAAGGGGCAGGGCATCAGTAGATAAACTGAAGATTTGGGTGTGACGGGAGGCGTGCTGGGGTTGTCGGTGCACTTGCCATTGTGTCCGGATGGCACAGTGGTCAGAGCATCTGCCTAGTAAACAGGAGACTTGGATTCGAATCCTGGTCAGGTACAAATTTTCAACTTTCCCTATTGATTTAAATCAATGCCCGCTGGTAGCTAATGTCATTAATTCCTTTGTGTCTTGAAAGTAAGTTGGGCCGGCGCACACAGATCAAATCAACGTGAGGTTGTGTTAAAGCGCCAAGAAAATTATGGAGCCGCCTTAAACATATCAGAAGCAGGTGTGGAAAACGCAAAGCATCGCTTTATAAAGTGAAGGATTGTACACAGCCCAGAATGTGATTATTGCAGAATGAAGGAAACGGTAGAAAACCCTATTAGCAGGTCAACAACATTAACCAGTTAGAAGACTTTTGTATTTCGTCGTTAGACAACATCGTCACTGTATAAATAAAGTCAGATTGGTGACATACTAGTATCGCCTGTGGTCGGAATTCCACCAGTTACCTCGATCTCATAAAAGTATAACTGCACCTGACGTGGTGAACAACTATACGCAGACGCCATTGGACATTACCTACGAAAAAAATGGCGGTATCTTAAGGTGATAGACTCTACGTAAAACTGTGTGTGAATTTTTAGCCTCAGAACTGGCTATACCAGATGGTGCATTGTAGCTACGAATGTTATTGAAATAATTCTTTGATTTAACTTTAACTGTTCGATCATTTGAAGCGAGTCCTTTATACACTGCCTTGAAACAGAAAATTTCGTGTTAACGTGTTAACAGTGGCAAATTAGCGTTTCCCATATGACTGCACAATATGAAAGCTGTTGTATCACGTTAAGTAACTTCAGATGCGAAATGTTTTGTATCACAAAACCTGCACTGCATTTATCAAACCATAGTTATACGTGTCAGAATGATTTATAACTACGTTCAGTGCACATAAAATGTATCTTTCAAAACACCGATAGAAATAACACTATCAGTGTGAACGTTATTCATATTACTTCTTCGGCGCAAAAATCTCTAGCTCTTCTTCTTTTAATCAGACCCGTTAAGGTTTTTCTTCAAGGCGTAGCCTAAAAGAAATAAAATTGCCGTTTAATAACAAAATGAGAAGCTTAATTCAAATTTTGTTGTTATGGCGACATATGAACCGTTAGTTCCGTTTACTCCTAGCCTAAGTGAAAGAACAACGCCAGTAGCGAATTTTATATACAGTCCATGTTGCCCATGAAGGCTTCGTTACTACGATGTTTTTCTTTTTCCCGTGCTGACATCAGCGACCTAGCAGTTTTGGCGTTGTAGCTGCCCGGTAAGCGTATGTTACCGAAAATAACCATCTTCAATATCTAAACATGAACGTCCCTAGAATGCAATTTCACGAAACGTTGCCATTATCGTTTGTCATTTCTACTATAGCACCGTATTGGTACGTGGGATAGAAATGGCAGGAGTGTGAGAGACTGGGGAAAACTTTTCTCACTTCCGTTTCTCACTTTCATTTCCTTTTACCTCTATTAATGGATACGTACGCACATCACTTTGTTGTTGAACATCTATGTGTAATTATATAAGACTCACAGTAATTCGTATTAAAAATCGATACTTCAACTTTCGATGTTCACGTATTAATATCATGAGAACACTCTTGCTGTACACCCGTGCTAATGCATTTTTAAAAGATTTCTTTTCCACTCTTCTTGACACATAACCGCGCTGCACAAACAATTAGTGACCGCCATCAGATTTCCCGCAAATAAATTGTAATGCCTCCTCTAGCCTTGTTGATGGTCTGAATTCGGTGAGAAAGAGGTTCGCCAAGTTTCCTCGTGTATCCAGCTGGCGCCGCTCATTGATATCGTGTCGAACCTCCTTTTGCCCGGCGTACTGCAGCAACTCGACAAGGCATAGACTGGACAAGTCTTTGGAAGTCCTCTGCAGAAATAGTGAGCCATCCTGCCTGTATAGCAGCCCACAGATGCGGAAGAGTTGTAGGTGCAGGATTAAGTGCGCCAACTGAACTGTCGGTTATCTCCCATAAATCGTCATGTCGCACGAACAGGGTGACCAAACCGTTGGCTCGAACTGTCCGTAATGTTCTTCGAACCAATCACGAACGGTTGTGGCCCGGTGACATGGTGCATTGATACCAATAAAAATTTCATCGTTGTCTGACTGCAAACGGTCTCTAGGTAGATGAACATAACAATTTCCAGTAAACTGTCGGTTCACTTGGACCAGAGGACCCAGTCGACTCCACTTAAACACAGCCCATCCCATCACGGAGCGACCACCAGCGTGCACAGAGCGTTGTTGATAACTTGGGTCCATGGCTTCATAGGGTATGCGCCACATTCGAACCCTACCGTCAGATCTTACCAACTGAAATCGGGACTCACCTGAACAGGCCACGGTTTTGCACTCGTCTAGGTTCCAACTGATAAGGCCACGAGCCTAGGAGAGGCGCTGCAGGCAATGTCGTGCTGTTAGCAAAGGCACTCGCGTCGGTCGTTTGCAACTCTAAGCAAACGCTGATGCTCTAGGTCGTTAAGTGCAGGCCGTCGGCCACTGTGCTGTCCGTGGTCAGTGTAGTGCCTGAAATTTGTTATTCTCGGCACACTGTTGACACTGTAGATCTCTGAATATTGAATTCCCTAACGATTTCCAAAATGGAATGTCCCAAGCGCCTAGCTCCAACTACTATTCCGCGTTCAGAGTCTGTTAATTCCGTCGGATACCGTTTCACATGAACCACCTGAGTACAAATGACAGCTCCACCAATGCACTGCCGTTTTATACGAGGGCTATCCACAAAGTACGTTACGTTTTGGAATTAAAAATAAAGTATTGGAATTTTTTTTATTATATATACATGAAAGCCACACTTAAATACTACTTTTCTGCATAGTTGCCATTTAAATTAAGGCACTTATTGTAGCGATGGACGAGCTTGGAAATTCCTTTGTCGTAAAATTCGGCCGCCTGCGCCTTCAACCACGTGGTTACCTCTTCTTTTGGGACAGAAAAGGTGTGATTTTTGTGGATTTCCTGGAAAGAGGCACTACAATAAACTCTCAAAGGTATTGCCAAACTCTGCACAACCTCAGAAGAGCAATACAAAACAAGCGCAGGGGAAAGTTGGGCTCAAAGATCTTGCTGATTCACGACAACGCCCGGGCCCACATGGCAAATGCCACTCGTGAAGTTTCGAATCTTTTAACTGGGAGTTGTTTCCTCATCCGCCGTACAGTCCCGACCTGGCACCGAGCGACTTCCACTTATTCCCAGCAATGAAGAATTGGTTGGCTATGCAGCGTTTTGATGACGACGCACAGCTTCAAGAAGAGGTAACCACGTGGTTGAAGGCGCAGGCGGCCGAATTTTACGACGAAGGAATTTCCAAGCTCGTCCATCGCTACGATAAGTGCCTTAATTTAAATGGCAACTATGTAGAAAAGTAGTATTTAAGAGTGGCTTTCATCTGTATATAATAAAAAAAAATTCCAATACTTTATTTATTTTTCATTCCAAAACGTAATGTACTTTGTGGATAGCCCTCGTACATTGTATACGCAATCCTGTCCGTATTTGTCATGTGCGTATCGCTGTCTCATGAATTTTGTCACCTCAGTGTAAGTTCCCTAGAGCCTCCAAAGTGCGGGGATGTTCACTGTTACGTTCATCCGGTGTTCCAAATAGTCTCAGAGCGATGCAAAAGTGTCCGTCAAATCAAGAACGTACGCACGCTGCCAAACGAGGACGGCCGTTGTGATCTTGGATGATGTAGAAGACAGGCCAACACTTGGTCACCGAGAGCGTTGAAGTAAACAGATTCGTTCATGTTTACGGCGACCTGAACAACTTGGCCCTAGTCATAGTATGAGAATCGTCCCCAAAACGTCACAGCACTTCCTCCAGCCTGAACTGTCCCCTCTGTACTCGGCAGGTTGAACGCCTAATTGGCTCGTCAGGGCACTCTACGCGTAGTATCATTTGAAAAGAGGCAGCTTCGCGACTGTTTGGGCTACAGTTCACACCTCTAGTCGGTTACTGTCCAGTTTCTGTATTGTTTGACTAATTGAATAGGTGCAATTCTACCTACCGCTGTGCGGAATGGCCGTTTCCGCAGTACCAGACTCCAGTATCCACTGAATGCAGTTTCCTTCGCAATATATGTTCGGAAACTTATTGAGATGGGCCTGCACTCAGTGACAGTAGCAGTTAATGTCGGGTATGAAAGCTACTGGCTGTCATTGACAAGGCATGACACTCGTCTCGGCTCTGTCGGTTAGGATCTTTCCACGACCACTGTTCTTGCGCCGTGTTACATGGCTGCAAGTGGTCGACCATTACCTACAGGCATGTTGGACAGTCCGCGTTGATACACAAACAAATCTGTCAACTACATTCAGGGTGTGGCCATAGACACGTCGAAACAAGGTGGGTCGTTTCTATGATTCTGTCACTTCTCCATGCGACACATCTTGCTGCTGTGAGCCCATACATGCGACTATCACGTACGCACCACATGATTGTCATAATTCATCAGCGGTGGTGGTTCACGTGATCGCCTGGTACATTCCAAAGCGACCAGTGTGCTCTTTCAAGTGAGTGCCTAATGGGTTATTTTGAGCCTTGTCATACACTTTGCACCTCCGCTGTATGAGGTAGTAGTGGAGTCCTTTTGTATATATGATTCCCCGGACCTTTGATACATAGTTAGTTTTAGCATAAAACCAAATGGAGTGTGGGTACCTCTGGTGTTTGTTCCTTTCGCAGTTAATTTTTCTTTTAGATTAGAGTTATGCAGGTTGTCCCCAAACACACAAGATGAAAATTAAGCTACCAGGAAAGCAACGTAAGATGAGTACTTTGAGATGACCAACAAATGGTCGGAAATTAATATTCAGGCGGTACGAGATCTTGCACAAGCGTTGCGTGTTAGGCACGCGTTTGTAAACGCTAATTTTTCGCATGAAGCGACTGTTTGACTTTGGTGGAGGCACCTTAGAAAACAATAAGCAGCCGTCTACGATGTATTCATCACGGTGATTACAATTATCTGCAGCTGATGACTTCGTAACATCGCTTCTCGTCCGTCGTTTTGGAGCATTCATACCTTCGCGGCCAGAGACCAAGCAATCTTAGCGCCGCGTCACTCCGTAGACTTGCCGCGAAACCTTTGTTAGTGGAGCCAGATTAATTCGCTCCACTGCTACCAACACAGAGTCAGTTTACATAAGGACGCCCCGGGGAGCGGTGGGATACCAACCTGACTATCGGCCGCCAAACGGTCCAACAACCAGAAGTGATGCTCTGGGTTAAAAATGTAAATGTCGTGTGACTAGGGCCTCTCGTCGGGTAGACCGTTCGCCGTGTGTAAGTCTTTCGATTTCACGCCACGTCGGCGACTTGCGCTTCGATGGGGATGAAATGATGATGATTAGGACAACACAACACCTAGTCCTTGAGCGGAGAAAATCTCCGACCCAGCCGGGAATCGAACCCGGGCTCTTAGGATTGACATACTGTCGCGCTGACCACTCAGCTACCTGGGGCGGACATGGTCTGGAGTGCCATCTCATTTCATAGAGGACCGCTTTGGTTGTCATCAGCAAGATAATGCTCGTCTGCTCAAGACGAGAGTTTCTACTGCTTGTCTTCGTTGCCAAACCCCACATTGGTCAGCAAGATCGACGGACCTCTCGCCAATTGAGAACGTTTGGAGCATTACGTGCAGGGCCCTCCAACCAGCTCGGGATTTTGATGATCTAACGGGCCAGTTGGACACAGTTTGGCACTAAATCCCTCTGGACGAGAACCAGTAACTATTTATCAATGCCTGGCCGTATAACTGCTTGTATAAGAGCCAGAGGGGGACCAACGCTTCATTGAGTTGCTGAGGTCTTTCTCTTGAATAAGTCATCCAGTTTTTTCAGATATTTTAATCATTTGTTTGTCAGTAAATGTACATCACGTATACCGATATACCGGGTAATTCCTTCTTGTTCTGTCGGTTTTTTTTTTTTTTTCGTCTTAGAGTGTGTTTACTGGTCCAGATTTATTTTGTCCACCGTGTAGATGGTTTTGGATAGTGTGGGTGAAGGATCAGCAGTTTGTATCCCATAATTTGTATTTGAAATTGACACTTGGAGGAATACAGCGCGCGGAGTACTGGTGGAACAGATATCATACTTACTATCACAGTCAACATGTGGGAGCAATGTGGCAGAATATTTTGAACCCAGCGTTCAGTTATGTGAGTGGACTATGTTCTAAGGTTTGCGTTTAGACTGGCTGTTTTCGTTTTTAGCAAATGCTGTGAGCGTAAGTTGTTTCTGTAAAGTGTACATTATTTAAGTAAAATTAAACTAAATTCTGTTTAGTTATACAATTCAGTGGCAGGTCGCACAAACGGTATCTTTTTAAGTGTGAGCGTATTACCAACCAGTCATCGACGATGTCTTTAAAAAGAAAGAAAAAGCGGTATAGTAACATACGTAGAAATTAAATCTTAATAAATCAAAGAAACTTCTGTTGTCATCTATAAGTACTTGTTTACGTTATGCATTAACTCGTCAACTGATCAGGCCTGGAGAGACGATCATGATGCAAACGTATCAGCAGATTGATCGGTGTTACCGAATGCTACATTTAACTAGTCGGCAAGTCTTAGATCATAAATATAAGATTAAAGTATTCACTGTATAAAACTGATAGGGAGAGAAAGCCTTAGCAAAGTGAAAAACGGTAAAAATGTAACGTAAGTGCTGGTGTAGATAAGCTAGATGTGCAATAGAAGTAGGAAAGATGATCCCCGCTTGCAGACGCGATCCACGGGTAGCACAACAGTAACTAGAGGTCGCAAGTCTACAGTAGATATAGGAGGTAACATTCGGAATGAAACTGTTACGAAATCAGACTAGTAGTATGCAAGCCCAAGCCAACAAGTAAAACAAAGCTAAAGGCAAAAAAACCGGGAGGCGAGACATAACAACATATCGTGAAACACTTCTAAAAAGACTGTTAACGAAATTGCATTGTTAATTCAAAAACTGTTGTGGTTTTGCTTTAGTTAGTAAAAAAATATTTAAAGCTTTTCAAATGTATCAAATTGGCCTTTGTCTCTCTTCCCTGTTTACTGCCTCTTCCTTCATTCGGGTTCCTGCCGGCTCGCATGTACAGGGTGTTTAACTACTGGGTGGCTGTAACTGAATCCCAGCTACTCATGGAGGTCCAGTGTGGGCCGCAGTTACCGTATGGCAGTGAAACTTGGTAGATATGCTTAAGCGCTAACGTGGAACCGTTTTATGCTGGAAAAAATTATTTCCAATTTTGGCCACCAGGTACAAATCTGACGCGGTGCAGTATCTCGTCGACGTCTCCGTTGCTCATAGTGAACAAATTGTGTAAGCGACTGTTAATAAAATTTGATTTATGACTTTCTCACTTGTTTGATCTTTTCTGGCCACGTCCCGTTCTTGAACTATTATACATGGACACATTTTTATACGTCTTTGTCGCATTCATAGCGCCAGTTTTGCACCAGGTGGCCAACATTAGAACGAATTCTTTTCAGCGTAAATCAAGCCCGAATGAACGCATTAAAATATCTACCAAGTTTCTCTTGCCATACGGTAATTCCAGCCCACAATGGACCTATGTGAGACCCTGCATGTTAATTATACGCACCCAGTATTATAGGTACAAACGAAAGGAGCAAGTAGAGGACAACGAAACGAGCAAATAATGCTAACAAACTTGGGTTAGGAAACCAATGGTTTCCCCAGTATGATACGTTACGGTTAAGTAAATGAATACTTTATAACAGACTCCCTGACGATCTAGGCTGCAGGTATTTTGATTTGATTTTGATTTATTGCTCATTTAGACGCCTGTTGCCTTACATTTTATAACAGGTCGTTCATTTTACAGCTTTTCATGTAGATTACAAAACATATTCCATGTTACAAACAGCAATTATTGTTTTCAGCAATTTCAATGGAAGTAATAATTATAAATACATTAGAAACTGAAAGAAAAGAAACGGACAAAAAATATTCATATTCTAAGAAGATATGATAGATGATAGGAAAGACTTGGATAGACTGGCCTGAAAGTCTCGAAACTACCAGTACTTAGAGCCTTGCAGTACCGGTTCGCTACAGTTTAATTTATGGATTAATATTTCTAAACACTATATACGAAATCACTAGAACTATTGTATACACTGTGGAAAGCGCAGTATGTTATTTCTAGGGGTTATTGATTAAACTTCAGTTCGTACTCTATGTGTCTTGAATTTTAGCTATTATGTTGTTTACATACTAAGTGTTAAGTTACAAGCGTTACATCCCAACAGCGGTGTAATGACCGCAGGATGGACATGCCTGCTGTTTATACTTAAGCTAGAACAGTTTTATAGGGGTGATTGCATTACACTTTTTATCCTAAAACAGTTTAACTATTCTAGATGTTGTGTAAGGTTGTCTGCGATACGTGTTGCTGGAAGCGTTCGCTTTCTGAGTGTGTGTGTGTGTGTGTCTCGGTGCTGCTGTCTGTGTTGGTGCACGAATTGGAACTGCTATCCTACGTGCTTCGTGTGTGTTTCAGTGTTCTGTTATACGTCCGTGTCTGTCTTTATTCGTCATGTTATCTCCTTGAGGGATCATCAGTGATTTTTTTTATTATTTCCCACTCGTCTTTGTCTCTTATTGCCAGTATCATGTCTGCATTGGTCTCTGGTATGCTGCTCTGTATCGGTGACAGTGAAAAAGTATGTGTTCTGGGGATTCACGTTCTCCACATGTACAAGTACCACTCTGGCTGCGGCCTATGCGGTGCAAGTGCACAGGGTAAGGGCCGTGACCTATCAGAAAGTGTACCATAACCCGTCTGGGATTGATATGACTCAGTCTCAGACGTTCTCCAATGTCCGGGAATAAATGATGTACCCTACGGTCCTTATCGCTTAATTCCGATTCAAAAAATTGTTCAAATGTGTGTGAAATCTTATGGGACTTAACTGCTAAGGTCATCAGTCCCTAAGCTTACACACTACTTAACCTAAATTAGCCTAAGGACTGGCCGGCTGGAGTGGCCGTGCGGTTCTAGGCGCTGCAGTCTGGAACCGAGCGGCCGCTACGGTCGCAGGTTCGAATCCTGCCTCGGGCATGGATGTGTGTGATGTTCTTAGGTTAGTTAGGTTTCATTAGTTCTAGGCGACTGATGACCTCAGAAGTTAAGTCGCATAGTGCTCAGAGCCATTTGAACCATTTTTGAACCTAAAGACTAACACACACACACCCATTCCCGAGGGAGGACTCGAACCTCCGCCGGGACCAGCCGCACAGTCCATGACTGCAGCGCCCAAGACCGCTCGGCTGATCCCGCGCGTCAATTCCGATTCCCTTTGCTGCGTATCCACCCGCCGTTTAACGAGTTGGCTCATCTCGGTGATGTCCTACCCCCTCCCCCCCTCCCCGACTACCTGATTCCTGTATCCCCCTTTTCAGCCAGTACACTGCACCCCGTAACCGGATAGTAGTGTCGATAGGGAAGTTCCAAGCACCACGCAGAGTGATTCCACTGACGTGGTGTTGAAAGCTCCTGACAGCCTTACGAGGGCACTTGTCTGCCCTCGCAGCACGATGTCCCTATTCATCACCAGACATATTCGGTGGGCCCATGCGCTGTCCGCAAAACAGACCACACACTCAAAGACCGCACAATGGTAATTTCTCAGTTGCTTTAATGATACCCCGAAGTGTGTTATGTTCAGTCTGGCCAGCTTGTGCGTGATCTTGGCAGCCCTGTGAGTCGTTGTTCTGATGTGTCCGTCAAAGGACAGTCGTTCGTCGAGTTGCACATAAGATATCGTGTTTTCCGCTGTCAGCGTATGCTGATGTCGTGTAGTTTTATGGTTGGATTACTTTGCATTGTTCCTTTGAGTAGTATATAAACTGTTTTGCGTAGAGCGATAGCAAGTTTATTATGTTTGCACCAGTGGCTGATGCTTGTGAGTAGCTGTGTTGACCGGTATCCGACTTCCGCTATTGAGTCCGCGGATACCGCTATATGAGGTCATCTGCGTATGCTATCGCCCCGTTCACATGGTTATCCCCACCCATTTGATGTAGGAGGGGTCCAAAAGCGATATCCCAAAATGCGGGGCCACAGATTGATCCTGCACTTAAGGACAAACTTTACTATGAGCGTTCCACATGGCCACCGTTCGATGGAAGGAGGGCATCAATACTTCTCATCGATTCCCGTATACGTTCAAAGATGCCAGGCGTGTTCCGAATACATTGACAAAAATACGGAATGCGTTCCAGGAGATCATCAGTACTAACGAAAGGGTTGAAATACACCAAAACTTACAAATATCCCAACACAAATGAATCCAACAGGTTCAAGTCGTTGGACATGGGAGGCGGTGGCGTTAGCGAGCCACGACCGAAACATTTGTTGTCGAAGACTTATGCCCTGTAACATATTACCGAACAGCCAAGTGGATGTGCGACGGTGCGCCATAATGTATCAGATGCGCATGCTTTCGCCATAAGGAACCTTATCGAAACAGTCTATTACAAGGTATTTATGTAATCAGTCGTAATACGTCGTTTCTGGAAAAACATTGGTTCAAAAATGTTCAAATGGCTCTGAGCACTATGCGACTTAACAGCTGAGGTTATCAGTCCCCTAGAACTTAGAACTACTTAAACCTAACTAACGTAAGGACACCACATACATCCATGCCCGAGACGGGATTCGAATCTGCAACCCTAGCGGTCGCGCGGTTCCAGGTTGAAGCGCCTAGAACCGCTCGGCCACGTCGGCCGGCAAAACATTGGTTTTCGGACGTATGTTTGTTTGTATTTGTAGCTGTGATAGGCAAACACCTTGTAAAATAAGGTTGTGAAAGTCTACGAAACTCGCAGTGAAGTCGATGCTGACGCATTGAAGTGAATAAGTGTAGTAAAAACAGACCTGAAGGATGGTGAAATAACAAAACTTATGTGCTAGACAGAAAAAAATTCAGATGGAAAATTCACGAGTGGAAAATTAGAGTAGAAGAGAAACAGAAGTAGACCGGATCTAATGAGCGAAAAAGAGCGCATTCTGAGAGAAAGAAACTAATTTGGACACAAAGAAAAGCTAAAACAAAACGTGAAAATTCCTTTTATTTTACATCGTCGGTCCAGCAGGACCCGGACCGAACGTGAATAGAAGTCAAAGTACTCATTTTAGGAACGTTTTCCATCTGTAGGATTTTGACCCGTCTTGACTTTAGATGTCGTTTACAGATTGAGAAAGTATGAATTCATCGTACATCTGGTGCGCGATTCGTCATGAGCCCCGAGTAAATTTCACTTTATTTATTGTAATCAAAGCACGGAAGATTGCTGCATTTTGTTTCTAATTGTGCAAACAAATGGTCGAGTAATCACCTATAACAGCGCATTATAATATTTTCAGCGTGAACCAACTCGGGGTTTTCGGGCCCGCGGCAAACATTTACCGAAAAAATGCGGAACCGTTTATTGTCCGAGCCGGGCAGATCGGAAAATCCGCACGTCAATTCAAATCGCTACTTGCTCCAATTGATATTAAAACGTCGGCTCGCGCGAGCGCGGGGAGGTATAACGGGCGTGTAATTGACAACGGATTTTGTTGACAGTGGTTTAGCTCGTGTTAGTTTTGCATTATTTATCGGGCAAACTTCCGCAACGCGGTCAGGAGCAAACTCCGCAACACAGAGGCCGTGGGATGGGCGGGTGGTGGTGGGGAGTGTAAAGAAAAAAATGGGATGCAACAAATAAATTGGCAGCAGTCGATAATGGCTCTGTTGTCATGGCGGGGGATGTTCATTAACAAAGTACATATTGTTGTTACAAAGAGCAAATGCGATATGGGTGGCGCGGTTTATGCGCCCCGTGCGCGCCCATTAAGCGGACGCAGCAAGTAATTCTGGGCGGAGCCATCTGTTTAAATGCGCTCGCCGGGCCGGGCCGGGCCGGGCCGGGTCGCCTTTTTCCCTCTCGTGCGACTCGGAACGGGTCCCGGACGGCCGCGCCGTCTGTGTATGATGAAGCATTCGCTCGAAAAATTACCCCCGCTCGGTGCGCCCGCGGCTGCGGTTCAATTTCATGTGCGCTAAACAAACACTCGCCCATATAGGCGCGCCGGCGCTATTCTTAACCCGTGCAGACCGCGAGCAGACGCGACTCGCTTTTTTAGCCCCCCTCCCACCCCCTTTTTTTTAAAAAAAAGGAGAAGCTTCCGCCTCCCGCACGCTACGGAGCTCTAGAGATTTTTAAACTACTTTTTTTTTTTGACAAGTGACAGTCTGCGTATTACCGAAGAATCGGTTTCGCGGCGCCACTGACTCGGCACAACTGCTGTTCTTTCGATAAGTACGGCGACATTTCATCCCGGAATCCCATCACGGAATGCCTTCGAGAGGGAGGAAGGGGGAAACTGTTACGGCAGATACGAGGCTCGCGGCTTTCGTTTTAGCGGGGAAATCATCGGCTCCATTGTGCTGATACTTTTATAAATTGCCGACCCCCTGCGACGCAGCTCACGCTGGGTTTGCTCCACTCGCGCCAGATGAAACGAAAATTTCTGAGACCTCTTCCGCCGATGTCGTTCGCGAAACGTATGGCGCGGCGATTCTTCAATTGTATTCGTTGGCACTAATACAGGACGGAGGTAATTTGAAACCAGCCCCTTTTCTGAAACTGACATTACGTTCTGTTTAAAATGGGGTACTTTGGATTGGCTGATTTTTAAGCTCTACTCTTGAAAATAATAAATGTGTTTTTAGTTGCCGAGACCTCACATATCGTGTTGGCTATTTACTTATCCACTTAAGGACGGGGGCAAATTAAAATAAGCATGGATAAATGTGAACACTTATTTTAATTTTTCTGTCTTAATGAAAGCATGATGATTACACATAACAGATCTTCATATCTTCTGAATTTGCATGTCTTCGCTACAAGTTTTTTATGTCTTATTTATTAGAGTAGGAAGACAGATGCATATGACGAACCGCCAGGTTAGCCGAGAGCGCTAATGCGCTGCTTCCTGGACTAGGGTAAGCGCGCCGACGCCGGATTAACGACGGGGGCCGGTGTGCCGGCCAGCCTGGATGTGGGTTTTAGGCGGTTTTCCACATCCTTCTAGGTGGATATCAGGCTGGTCCCCCACGTCTCGCCTCAGTTACACCTGACAGACATTTGAAACACATCCGCACTTTTCCATGATTTACACTAGACGCAGGCAGTTAGGGTACTCTGATTCCGTCGCGGGGGATACAGGGTGGCGGCAGGAAGGGCATCCGGCCACCCCTTCCAATTAACATGCCAATTCCGATTTAACCACGCCAACCCCGCGCAAAATGCGGTACAAAGGCGCAAGCGATAGAAAAGACAGATGCAAATGACGACGATCACATAGATAGAAACCGTTCATAAAATAAATAAAATACAGTTTCGAACCCTACAGAAAATGAAAAAAAGTAAATAATATTCGCAGTTATATAATTCAATGGAAACCAAAGGAAAATTTGTGCCGGATTGGGACTCTAATCCGGATCCCCCATTTTACGCGAGCGATAGCCTTAACCACTTCGGCTGTCCCAGCACGCTTCACGGACAGATCCAAATTTCCATGTTCCACTGTCTGCTTCCCGTAACGCTCGCACAATTAGATTCGCGTACAGGGAGGGGCGTATTTCAGTTTTCTCGTCAGATTGCCGTGACTTTTGCGAGTCTGTATTTCAAAGTGTCAGTAAAATTCGATGGAATATTCCTTTAGAGACGCATGCATGTCGGAAGCTACAGACACTGCTGACGATTTGTAGCCTTATTAAATCGTGAAATGTATTTACAAACTGCGAATACGGTGCGACCACAGCTATACCCGTGTTTACTGGAAACAATTGAAAATCTGCGCCAGATCGGGTTTCAAACCTAGATTTCCCGCGTTACAAGAGCGGTCGCCGTAACGGTTTTGTCTATCCGAGCACACTCCACAGGCAGACCCAAATTACCATATATCCCAGTCTCTCCTTGCCATACTGCTCACCCGCACAGGGAGCTACTCATTTTAGTTTTCCCGTAAAATTGCGTTGGCTTTGGCATGAAAAGATAATTACATCTAACTTTATGGACTCTGGGTCGAAGAGCTAAGGCTGATAGGCAATGAAATTTCGTAATAAGCAGTGCCAATGCATTAATGCGCACTATCATTGATAATTATAGTTGTGCTCTTCATCTGTGCGTAACCACCGCAACCTACATCCATTTTAACTTGCTCACTGTACTCAAACCTTAGTCTCCCTTTCCAATTTATGCACCCCACACGTGCTTTCCATTACGTATTTGACAGTCCCTTCATGCCTCAGAATGTGTTACATCAACCGATCCCTTCTTTTAGTCAAGCTATGTTATGGATGTCGCTTTCCTCCAAATCGATTCAGTACCTACTTTCTAAGACACAAATTGATATTAGATCTTAACAAAATTCCTCTTTTTCAGAAATTCTTTTCTTGCTATTTCTTGTCTGCATTTTACGCCCTCTCTACTCCGCCGATTGTCAATTACAAAACTCATCTCCTACTTAGTGTTATATTCCCTAATCTAATTCTGATTTAATCCGACTATTACCCTTGTTTTACCTCTGTTGATGTTCATCCTACAATCTCTTTTTCAAAACGCTACCCATTCCGTTCAGCTGTTCTTCCAAGCCCTTTGCCATCTCTGACAAATACAATGTCATCGGCTAAACTCAACCTTTCTCTTTGGCTTCCTTCACAGTTTGCTTGGTGTGCAGTTTGAGTAACACTCCCCACTCAACCACTGCTTCCATTTCCTGTCCTTCGACTCTTGTAACTGCTGTCTCGTTTCTTTAGAAGTTGAAAATAACCTTACGCTCCCTGTATTTTATACGTGCTACCATCAAACTTTCAATGAACCTAAGCCAATTAACATCGTCAAAAACTTTTTATAAATCACAAATGTTATAGATGTAAGTTTGTCTTTCTTCACCCTATTTTCGGGATCAGTGGTACGGTCGGTATTGCCTCACATTTTCCTAATTTTGTCTGGAATCCGAAATGATCTTCCCCAAGGTCGGCTTCTACTAGTTTTTCCACTCTTCTGTAAATGATTCATCTTCATCTTCTCTTCAGGTATTAGGCAGGCTAGCTCTGAGCACTATGGGACTTAACATCTGAGGTCATCAGTCCCCTAGAACTTAGAACTACTTAAACCTAACTAACCTAAGGACATCGCACACATTCATGCCCGAGGCAGGATTCGAGCCTGCGACCGTAGCGGTCGCGCGGTTCCAGACTGTAGCGCGTAGAACCGCTCGGCCATCCCGGCCGGCTGTGTGTGATGTTCGTAGGTTAGTTAGGTTTAAGTAGTTCTAAGTCTAGGGGACTGACGACCTCAGATGTTAAGTCCCATAGTGCTTAGAACCATTTTGAACCACTTAGATCTTCCAGCGCTCTGTTAAAGTGGTTTTGAAGTGCCTTAACGCATGTCACAGTTAATGTGGAACAAACGATCGTCTATCTTCATGGTTATATGCAGGACATCAAAATGGGCTCTCTAATGCTTCTTGACTAGTGACTTCAAGTAATGACTTCATGCAAGGCTCTTTCCTCGTGGCTTATGCAGTGGCACAGATAGACACAAAAGTGTCTTTTACATTTCTTGATTTTGTTGTATGCAATTCAGTTGTATTGTTTATTGTTGACGCACTACTTCACCGGAGTTTAACTTACCCGTCTTTATTTGCTTGACTTGGATGAAAATTAAAATATTAAAAACCACTATTTCCGAAAGTTAAAATCTACATGGCTACTCTGCAAATCACACTTAAGTGCCTGGCAGAGGATTCCTCGAACTACCTTTACAATAATTCTCTGTTATTCCACTCTCGAACAGCGGATGGAAAAAACGAACACGTATATCTTTCCTTGCAAGCTCTGATTTCCCTTATTTTATGATGAAGATTGCTTCTCCCTATGTAGGTCGGTCTCAACAAAACGTTTTCGCATTCGGAGGAGAAAGTTGGTGATTGAAATTTCGTGAGAAGATCGTACAACAACGAGAAACGCCTTTGTTTTGGTCATGTCCACCCCAAATCCCTTATCATGTCTGTGACACTCTCTCAGATACTTTTAGATAGTACAAAACGTGCTGCCCTTCTTTGAACTTTCTCGCTATATTCCGTTAATCCTATCTGGTAAGGATCCCACACCGCACAGCAGTACTCCGAAAGAGGTCGGACAAGCGTGGTGTAGTCAATCTCTTTAGTAGATCTGTTGCATCTTCTAAGTGTTCTGCCAATAAAACACAATCTTTGGTTCGCCTTCGCCACAACATTTTCGGTGAGTTCTTTCCAATTTAAGTTACTCTTAATCGTAATACCAAGGTATTTAGTTGAATTGAAGGCCCTAGATTTGATTTATTTATCGTGTAACCGGAGTTTATAACAGATTCCTTATAGCACTCATAAGGATGGCATCACACTTCTCATTATTTAGGGTCAATTGAAAATTTTCGTGCCGTACAAATATCTTACCTAAATCGTTTTTCAAGTGGTTTTGATCTTCTGTTGGCTTTACTATGCAATAAACAACAGCATCGTTTGCAAACTACTAAGACGCCTGCTGAAATTGTCTCCTAAATCGATTATATAGATGAGGAACAGCAGCGGTCTTATAACACTATCTTGGCAAACGCAAGAAATCACTTGTTTTACTCAGTGGCTTTCCGTCAATAACTGCGAACTGTGACCCCTCTGACAAGAAATTTCGAATCCAGTCGCCTAATTGATACGATATTCCATAAGCACGCAATCTGATTACAAGCCGCTTGTGAGGCACGGTGCCAAAGGCTTTCTGGGAATCTAGAAATATGGAATAAATTTGAAATAGCACCCAACACCTCGTGTGAGTAAAGAGCTATTTTGATTCACAAGAACGATGTTTTCTAAATCCTTGTTGAGTGTGTGTCAATAGACCGTTCTGTTCTAGGTAATTCATAATGTTTAAGCACAATATGTGTTCCAAAATCCTCCTGAATATCAATGTCAGTGATATGGGCCTGTAATTTAGTATGTAACTCCTATTGCTTTTCTTGAATATTGGAGTGACCTGTGCAACTTGTCAGTCTTTAGGCGTGGATCTCTCGTCGAGCGAGCGGTTGTATACGATGGTTAACTATGAGCTGTTGCATCAGCGTACTCCGAAAGGAACCTAATTGGTATACAGTGTGGACGGAAGACTGATTTCATTAAGTGATTTAAGTTGTTTCACTACTCCGAAAATATCTACTTCTAAGTTATTTTATGTTGAGCGCTGTTTTCGATTCAAATTCTGGAATAGATAGATTTTTGTGCCAAATTTTGAGATAAAGTTTCGTCGTGGAAACTATTATAAGCATCTCGCATTGAAATCCATGCTAAATTTCGGGTTCTGTTAAAAGACTGCCAATCTTGCGGGTTTTGCGTTCGTTTAAATTTTGGATGCTTTTTTCGTTGTTTCTGCAACTGTGTTATGACCTGTTTTGTATACCAAGGGGGATCACCTCCGTCGTTTGTTAATTTATTTTATATAAACATCTCAAATTCTGTCGATACTTTTTCCTTCAGTTCATGCCACATCTGCTGTACACTTACATACACTCCTGGAAATGGAAAAAAGAACACATTGACACCGGTGTGTCAGACCCACCATACTTGCTCCGGACACTGCGAGAGGGCTGTACAAGCAATGATCACACGCACGGCACAGCGGACACACCAGGAACCGCGGTGTTGGCCGTCGAATGGCGCTAGCTGCGCAGCATTTGTGCACCGCCGCCGTCAGTGTCAGCCAGTTTGCCGTGGCATACGGAGCTCCATCGCAGTCTTTAACACTGGCAGCATGCCGCGACAGCGTGGACGTGAACCGTATGTGCAGTTGACGGACTTTGAGCGAGGGCGTATAGTGGGCATGCGGGAGGCCGGGTGGACGTACCGCCGAATTGCTCAACACGTGGGGCGTGAGGTCTCCACAGTACATCGATGTTGTCGCCAGTTGTCGGCGGAAGGTGCACGTGCTCGTCGATCTGGGACCGGACCGCAGCGACGCACGGATGCACGCCAAGACCGTAGGATCCTACGCAGTGCCGTAGGGGACCGCACCGCCACTTCCCAGCAAATTAGGGACACTGTTGCTCCTGGGGTATCGGCGAGGACCATTCGCAACCGTCTCCATGAAGCTGGACTACGGTCCCGCACACCGTTAGGCCGTCTTCCGCTCACGCCCCAACATCGTGCAGCCCGCCTCCAGTGGTGTCGCGACAGGCGTGAATGGAGGGACGAATGGAGACGTGTCGTCTTCAGCGATGAGAGTCGCTTCTGCCTTGGTGCCAATGATGGTCGTATACGTGTTTGGTGCCGTGCAGGTGAGCGCCACAATCAGGACTGCATACGACCGAGGCACACAGGGCCAACATCCGGCATCATGGTGTAGGGAGCGATCTCCTACACTGGCCGTACACCACTGGTGATCGTCGAGGGGACACTGAATAGTGCACGGTACATCCAAACTGTCATCGAACCCATCGTTCTACCATTCCTAGACCGGCAAGGGAACTTGCTGTTCCAACAGGACAATGCACGTCCGCATGTATCCCGTGCCACCCAACGTGCTCTAGAAGGTGTAAGTCAACTACCCTGGCCAGCAAGATCTCCGGATCTGTCCCCCATTGAGCATGGTTGGGACTGGATGAAGCGTCGTCTCACGCGGTCTGCACGTCCAGCACGAACGCTGGTCCAACTGAGGCGCCAGGTGGAAATGGCATGGCAAGCCGTTCCACAGGACTACATCCAGCATCTCTACGATCGTCTCCATGGGAGAATAGCAGCCTGCATTGCTGCGAAAGGTGGATATACACTGTACTAGTGCCGACATTGTGCATGCTCTGTTGCCTGTGTCTATGTGCTTGTGGTTCTGTCAGTGTGATCATGTGATGTATCTGACCCCAGGAATGTGTCAATAAAGTTTCCCCTTCCTGGGACAATGAATTCACGGTGTTCTTATTTCAATTTCCAGGAGTGTAGTTAATTTGGAAGGAGTGGAAATTGTCTCTTCGGAAGGCGACAAGCGAATTTTTTTTTAATATATATTTTTTTCATTTATTTTTGGTGGATTTGGGAGTTCCTGTATTCAGCCTCGCTACGACAACCCTGTTTTCACTAATCCCTGTATCCGTTTTGATGCTCTTTATTACCTCAGAATTATGTGTTGCTAAGACGTCAGGTATGTTTTCACAACTGTTTGCTATTCGAGTGGGCTTATGAACTAATTTCTCGAAATAATTTTCAGCGAATACATTTAGTACAATTACGGATGATATTTTATGCATACCTCCAAATGTAAACATGTATTTCCCCTAATACATCTAGAGTAAATTGAAGTCACCACAAACTATAATTGTATGAGTCGGCTACGTGTTTGACATTAGACTCAAGTTTTCTTTGAACCTTGTATCATCTGCTTTGGGAGGTCGGTAAAAGGATAAAATTATTATTATTATTATGATAAACTAATTCAATCAGCAATGAACACGCCACCGCCAATTCTATTTACCTTAACTTATCTCTGGCTTTAACCTGTTTTCAGTGCCTATAACGATTTGAGCATCAGTGCTTTCTACACACATTAAAAAAAAGTTTTGCATCACCCCGGTGACCAGAACTCGTTAAGTAGACGTTGACTGTAGATGTTGTATCACAGACACAGTCTCCTTGACTGTTCATAGATGTCTCTAAACCCTCCCAAACATGTAAACAACCATGCATGAGTAGCGCCTATTAGACGGAGGGGGTCCGACAGCCGATCATTTCGAGTCATTCCACCAAGAAGGAGGAACACAGCTTGTGTTGTCTGTAGTTCAACCATGCCTAGACGGTCAGTACCGCGGTTCAATCGCGTCCACATTGTTACATTGTACCAGGAAGGGCTCTCAAAAAGGGAAGTGTCCAGGCATCTCGGAGTGAACCAGAGCGATGGCGTTCGGTCATGGAGGAGATACAGAGAGACAGGAACTGTCGATGACATGCCTCGCTCAGGCCGCCCAAGTGCTACTACTGCTGTGGATGACCGCTACCTACGGATTATGGTTCGGAGGAACCGTGACAGCAACCCCACCATGTTGAATAATGCTTTTCGTTCAGCCACAGGACGTCGTGTTGCGACTCAATCTGTGCGCAATAGGCTGGATGATGCGGAGCTTCACTCCTGACGTCCACGGCGGACTCCATCTTTGCAACCACGACACCATGCAGCGCGGTGTAGATGGGCCCAACAACATGCCGAATGGACGGCTTAGGGTTGGCATCACATTCTCTTCACCGATGAGTGTCGCATATGCCTTCAACCAGACAGTCGTCGGAGACGTGTTTGGATGCAACCCAGTCAGGCTGAGCGCCTTAGACGCACTGCCCAGTGAGTGCAGCAAGGTTCTCTGCTATTTTGGGGTGGCAATATGTGGGGCCGACGTACGCCGCTGGCGGTCATTGAAGGCGCCGTAACGGCTGTACGATACGTGAATGCCATCCTCCGACCGATAGTGCGACCATATCGACAGCATATTGGCGAGGTATTCGTCTTCATGGACGACAATTCGCGCCCCCAACGAATGACTTTCTTCGGGATAACGACGTGGCTCGGCTAGAGTGGACAGCATGTTCTCTATCGAACATGCCTGGTATAGATTGAAAAGGGCTGTTTATGGAAGCCGTGACCCACCAACCACTCTGAGGGATGTACGCCGAATGGCCGGTGAGGAGTGGGGCAGTCTGGATCAACAATGCCTCTGTGAACTTGTGGATAGCATCCACGACGAATACCGGCATGCATCAATGCGAGAGGACGTGCCACTGGGTATTAGAGGTACCGGTGTGTACACCAATCTGGACCACCACCTCTGAAGGTCTCCCTGTATGGTGGTACAACACGCAATGTGTGGTTTTCTTGAGCAATAAAAAGGCCAGAAATGATGTTTATGCTGATCTCTATTTCAATTTTCTGTACAGATTTCGGAACTCTCGGAACCAAGGTGATGCAAAACTTTTCTTGGTGTGCGTACAAAAGGTAGGTTGATTCAACATGGTGTTAAATCAACTAACTACACTTGGCAATGAAATAAGCGTTGCTTTATGTGCTGGTAAATATAGCGTGATCCCCAAGCTCGCCGGCTAACTTTCAGAGGTTGTTCATGAATACTTTTTCAGGTGTATGCATTAGCGCTTGGAGCTGTGTTACTTTCCGAACACGGATATGACAATTTACAACTGTTATACTTATGATTCCTAGATCTACATTCTTCCTGTGTTCGACCTACACCCTTTGAGACTGAAGCCCTTTGTGATGTCACTTTAATAAGTTATACTTTGATCAACGTTCATCGTGCAGAAGAAAATTATGATATCAGTGTTTCTATGGCGATATTCTCCCTAAAAATTGTATATCGTATCATAATAAATTGATTTGTATCTGCCTATACCATTTTGTACCTGAAATCAATTCTGTTTTATCTCAGTGTCATCTACTTTGTAATCGCCGTAATTGAGCCTATTACCAGCTGTTATCAAAAGTGAAAGTAATGCTACAATAAAGAAATACAGTTGAAAGAAACGAAACCCACTTTGGCCTCTACACTTGTCATTCGTTTCCGTAAATTGATAAACTTGAAGAAGAGTACAAAAATGCATCCACATATCCCGATGAAAGAACCGTCATTCTCTGGCCCAAAGCACCAGTTCACACGTGTGAAATTGACACAGCTAGAAATGACTAATGGCGCCTATCAGGTGATGACTCTTAGACGCTATTCTCCCGTTTCGGTCACTTGCTCCTTGTTACTGCATTCTCTTCGCAGGCTGAGTCGCACGCTGGGGTTGGAGATTATTAATTGATAAGAAATGTTAGAAACCACCTCATTTATTCTCATAGCTCGTGGACATTGAAATTAGAGCTTTTTGGATGTTGTATACTGAGCATAAAGCAGATTGTATATAAGTGCTACATTACACTGTATTGGTCGTGTTGTTGGACCCCACGAACAGAGATTCCTGGGGCTTGGAAAGGGGTCAAGGGCGTATGTATCATTCAAGCGTAATACTATGTTCATTTGTATTGCTGTCTTCCGGAATAGCTGTTCTACACCAGTTACTATTTACCGTAGACGTATTGCAACTTAAAAGAGTGGAAGACTCTTTTATTGCAGTACGCTTAAGACAGGAAAAAATAATGATTTACAGTGAAATGATTTTACATTATGAACTATTAATGAATTACAAAATAACCTAAAACATTAATTCCAGGAGTTTGTCTGCAGATCACCTGCACTGGCACAGAATAGTCTTTAAGCCCGTCTTGACCTCCATTACATTACTCGTAAGACGTGTGATAGGCTGCGGCAGGTTCTTGAATACATGTTTTACCACGTATCTGACCACTTTTGTACTAAGGTAATGTTTGTTCGTCGTAATCTATTTGTGATTTGCTAAAGAAGAATGAAAAGGAGAACGTGCAAAGTTCGTGTAAGAAATGGACCTAGCTTTGCCTATAATCCGAAAATTCATGTGCAAGCGTCATCCTCTGTGCCTCTAGTGCAACTGCGCCACCGTGTTGACTTAAACTGGACGCCTGATGTATCCGCGAGAGCTTACATGTTTCAGTAACAGATGGTGTCAGAGCGCCAGCGCCCCTCCCCATCCCTCCTCACCCGGTAACCCAGCCCTCCTATACCCTACTGGAGAAGACTCGGGTTAAACATGTGCTGGCCGCTGGCTGTTGACAGACTGACAGCCATTGTTTTCACCCCACCCTACGCTTGTGGCAACTCGTCCCACTCACCAACCGATAAACCAACAGAGCTGCACCGCAATTTGTATAGCGATTATCGTGAATAGGACTTCATTTCCCCTCTGAGTCAATTCAATTTTCACCTCAACGGACTTGTAAGTGTTCAACATC
Organism: Schistocerca cancellata; assembly: GCF_023864275.1. NCBI lineage: Eukaryota > Metazoa > Arthropoda > Insecta > Orthoptera > Acrididae > Schistocerca > Schistocerca cancellata. The sequence continues at coordinate 268,657,177 of NC_064627.1, forward strand.
GAGTTTCCGTGGCAAACTCTACGAAGATATTGGAGAGAATGAAAACACAGATACTATATAGAGTTAAAGGGTAACTCATGGTTCACAGCGAAGACTGCATAGAGATACGATAGACACGTTTATCCGCTAGCACTCCATCGTAGCTGAGGACTGCTATTTGACTCCAATAAACTGTTCCCACTTAGCGCGACTATGTGGGTATTTTCAGCAAGACGGAGCAAGCTTGACACGAGTGGATGAGGTGTTTGGTCGGTGGGGAGAGGACACTCAGCACAGGCAGTGCAATCCGGCTAACTCGATCGCCTGATCTCTCTCCATGTGACTGGTTCCTGTGGGGGAGATTGAAGGGCCAGTTGAACTCAAATAATCCTAACGCTATGGAAAAGCAACGTCAGAACATTGAAATGGTATTGCTACTATCACTCAGGACGAGCTGCTACTTGTCTCTTAACAAGGGTCAATCACCCATCAGTCTTACTGTAAATATTTTCCGGATCGTTTGCTTTTTTTATTCATCAAACAAATATACGATACATGATAACCCACTACCTTACACATTAGTGGGTCTTAATTATCTACAATATTATTGTTTTCTTAACAGCATTTGTTGTATTCTAGATTTCCTACTTACTACAGGATATGAGGATTTAAGTTACGCTATGGGCAAGTGTTAATGTCTACTTAAATACTATTCTTACTATCCTACAAGCTAACTCCTGCAGCGTTAGAAGCGTGCCAGTAAATCTATAAACCTACTATTTTTGGCCGTGCCCACCGAGCTAACCCCAGTGGGCGTGCCTCTGGCACTGGGCTGACCTTAACTGGAAGTCACTGCAGGTAGGCTACTGTTAGTGTTCGTTCAAAAAACTACATTCTACTTAAAACTACCTTACTACTATTAGTCATCATTTGTGTGCTATACGTCAAGTTCGGTATGGTTTCCCACCTTCCCCCTGTTCCAGGACGTGGCGGATTCCGACCGTCACGGCGATCGGCCAGTCCACGCCCTGGCGGAATGGGATAGGTGCGGGAAATGTCAGTTTGTTTTACAAATCATTGATTCTTGCAAGACTTTTGTTGATACCCCGCTGGCAAGACTGTCAGTGATTCTGAATGTGGATGAATTTCTGATTAGGTGATAAATGTCTATATTTGGCAAACGACGTCGTAATTCGGTGGCAATGTCATCGAAAAGGGGACTCTCGTAGATCACTAGGTCCGGAGTGCCTATTTCAGCACCACAGTCACACGAGGGGGTATAGCCCTCTTCCCGAACCGGCAAAGATATGCCGGATACGGTCCATGCCCCTTAAGGAAGTGCAGCAATCATTTACTTGGTTGGAAGTGTGTAAGTTAGAGGCGTTCCTTGATGTTTGGTAGCAGCTGGTAACCCCCTTCTTCCCGTCTCTTCTTTATCCCAAAGCTCTCGCCACAATTCTTCCCCCTTCTCCTGATTGCAAATTTGTCCGCTACCCCCCCCCCCCCCCAGTCTTTTCAATATCTCCTCTTTTGACCCAGTACCAAGCTGCCTGTTCCATGATTTTTATGTCTAAGGGACACAGCCCCTTGAGACTCAGTAGTGCCCCCACCCCCCAGGAGACGTCCGGTAAGCTCCAAGGTTTTTCCCACGGTGTATATAGCGCGGAGAGGAGTTTGTGCACAAGAGTTAGTCGGCAGTGGAACTGCGCCAAGTCATACTCTGATCCGCGGAAGGATACCGAAGAGCATGAAGGCCATTCAGCGAAGTGTGGTAAAAATACCTTAACCCTTTGGCTTCCATGTGTGTCAAATTGATACAAGAGGTGACATCCCTGGCAAGCCATATGCATCAAATTGAAACACATATTTCAGGCCGTGCATATAACTCGTATACTCAGCTACACATAATTCAAATGGTTATATAGTTTCCCAGGCCGCCTGGAGAGGCCGTGTACTTTTGGTTCCGAAATTCGTTGACCGACCTCCTCCATATTTGCCATGTGATTACTGAGAGCCTCTTCCGAAGTCAGCAGCTATGTGTAACGGTTGTCCAAATGAAAAGTTCATGTGATCGGACTGTCTTTTCAATACTCAAGCTTATAAAGTGCAGTATACAACCTATTAATTAATTCATGTATGTTTTACATCTACTGTGAATTTTTAAACCAACCTGTTGAAGTATTACAAATTCAGCTTTTATATTATTATTGCTCTGTTCTTCCAAAAAATAACCTTCATTCGTATGAAATGCTGAAATGATTTGTTTTTAAAGGTTGTGCATAATTCCTATTCACTTGGCCTAGCAGGACTGATATTGAAGAAATTAATTTCATAGGCCATGTGTTCAACACTTATACACACCTGAAAAAGGACACGGCGTGCTTGATAACTTTTGGTGATTCATTGTGTTAAAGTTTTACGGCAATTATACCGGCGTATTTTAACTGCCAGATGTGTGCTGGACATCGATTCTGAACAGTTACAACGAGTCGGATCTTAACATAATTTTAATTGGACGTGATCAGTTGTCGCACTCTGAGCATTTTCGTTACGTGCTATAAAGACCGCCTGGCGTCACAAACACATTTCGAACATTTTATAGCGTTTGTGTTTTAAGGAAAGCAATCATCGTTTCCTCCTACATCTGATGGGAGTGAAGACCTTTGATAGATTTATATTTGGTTGTTTGGCGTAAGTATTGATGCATTTTATAGAATAAAATATGAACTATTCGATCATAAATTGCTTTTCCCATTACAAGCCCGCGTCATTAACCGCGTTATTTTCAATAAATTTTTATGTGTGCATGGATGTTCAGGCTGGGCAGTGTTTTTCGTTTCTTTCTGTTCTCTTGTCGTAAGGCAGGCAGCTTCCGAGTACGTCGCATGTTTGCGGGGAGTTGAAGAGGAACTGGGAAAAAATAAACATTTAATAATAATAATAGTAATAATAATAATTAGAACTACATTCAGGTTGCAAAACTATTCCTTACAAGCAAAGCACCGTCGAACGTTACACGATCGTACGCCAGTGCCCTGCACAGGACAACAATGAAACATTCACCGGCGCTTTAGTTTGACAATAGTGCTCGCGCACAGCAACAGTGACAACATTTAGTTAGATGTTGCTTCCTTGCTGGACACAAATTCCAGTTTTGTGTGACGAAGCTGTGAAGATTTGGCAGATTGCGTACTTCTTTGTATTGTTAATAGTGTCTCAGGAATAATGCCTAATAAGACACTTGTAAACTCCGTCAGTGGTCTATTTATTGCGTGAAATTCGTTTCTTCGTCTGTGGGTTAGATACTAAAATGCCCCTCCGGTCGGCATCCTGCCCTACATGCTGTAATTATTGCACCGCCGACTTAGGAAACATTTTCCTTCCACCTTCCGTCACCGTTACCATCGACACCATTTCTCCTTTTATCTTCTCAGCGTCTAATGACTGACTGCAAGCCGACGCGGCTCTCACAAAGGCACCTTCGTGTATGATTTTTCATACTGCACTAAGCTGTAGCTAGACCTGTAAAACAAACAACTTAGATTTAAACTGTATGTATTCGGTACTGTCGAACCATCTACCTGTTACAAAATATTCGTTAATCGTTACTATTCACGTCCACTTGCAAAAATGAACTGATGTTAGGTATAAACAAATCCGATTGGGGCAAATTCTGGATTGCCCGCGAGCACAGCTTAATAGCACAACGTAGTACATTTGCTGCACTGTTCCATAGTGACTCAAGGGTAAACGCTGGACTTTCGTAAGCTGTGGAGTTCGGTCGCCAGCCGTTTTAACATTTTTTTACTATTACTTATGCGTCTTTCACCTTTCCCAGTGTCTATAAGACAACTGTAAGAATTTAGAGGCATATATCGCTGTGGGTAAGATAGATACTGCCTACAGGAAAATTAAAGAGATCTTTGGGGAAAAGAGAACCCCTTGTATGAATATCAAGCGCTCAGACGGAAACCCAGTTCGAAGCAAAGAGGGAAAAGCAGTAAGGTGGAAGGAGTATATAAAGGGCCTATACAAGGGCGATGTAGTTGAGGTCAGTATTACCGAAATGGAAGAGGATGTAGATGAAGATGAAATGGGAGATATGATACTGTGTGAAGAGTTTGACAGAGACCTAAGTCGAAACAAGACCCCGGGAGTAGACAACATTCCATTAGAACTACCTTGGAAGAGACAGTCCTGACAAAACACTACCATCTGGTGAGCAGGATGTATGAGACTTGCGAAATACCCTCAGACTTCAAGAAGAATATAATAATTCCAATCCCAAAGAAAGCAGGTGTTGACAGATGTGAAAATTACCGAACTATCAGTTTAATAAGTCACAGCTGCAAAATGCTAACGCGAATTCTTTGCAGACGAATGGAAAAAACTGGTAGAAGCTGACCTTGGGGAAGATCAGTTTGGATTCCGTAGAAATATTGGAACACGTGAGGCAATGCTGACCGTATGACTTATCTTAGAAGATAGATTAAGGAAAGGCAAATCTACGGTCCTAGCATTTGTAGACTTAGAGAAACGTTTTGAAAATGTTGACTGGAGTACTCTTTTTCAAATTCTGAAGGTGGCAGGGGTAAAATACAGGGAGCGAAAGGCTATTTACAATTTGTACAGAAACCAGAAAGGCAGTTATAAGAGTGGAGGGGCATGAAAGGGAAGCAGTGGTTGGGAAGAGATTGAGACAGGGTTGTAGCATCTCCCCGATGTTATTCAATCTGTATATTGAGCAAGCAGTGAAGGAAACAAAAGAAAAATTCGGAGTAGGAATTAAAATCCATGGAGAAGAAATAAAAACTTTGAGGCTCGCCGATGACATTGTAATTCTGTCAGAGACAGCAAAGGACCTGGAAGAGCAACTGAACAGAATGGACAGTGTCTTGAAAGGAGGGTATAAGATGAACATCAACAAAAGCAAAACGAGGATAATGGAATGTAGTCGAATTAAGTCGGGTGATGCTGAGGGAATTAGATTAGGAAATGAGACACTTAAAGTAATAGATGAGGTTGTTATTTGGGGAACAAAATAACTAATGATGGTGAAGTAGAGAGGATATAAAATGTAGATTGTCAATGGCAAGGAAAGCGTTTCTGAAGAAGAGAAATTTGTTAGCACCGAGGATAGATTTAAGTGTCAGGAAGTCGTTTCTGAAAGTATTTGTATGGAGTGTAGTCATGTATGGAAGTGAAACATGGACGATAAATAGTTTAGACAAGAAGAGAATAGAAGCATTAGAAATGTGGTGCTACAGAAGAATGCTGAAGATTAGATCGGTACACCACATAACTGATGAGGAGGTATTGAATAGAATTGGGGAGAAGAGAAATTTGTGGCACAACTTGACTAGAAGAATGACCGGTTGGTAGCATATGTTCTGAGGCATCAAGGGATCATCAATTTAGTATTGGAGGGCAGCGTGGAGGGTAAAGATCCTAGAGGGAGACCAAAAGATGAATACACTAAGCAGATTCAGAAGGATGTAAGTTGCAGTAGGTACTGGGAGATGAAGAATCTTGCACAGGATAGAGTAGCATGGAGAGCTGCATCAAACCAGTCTCTGGACTGAAGACCACAACAACAACAACAACTTAAAACTTTTCATTTAGTATCCGTCAGAATGTAATGTATCAGTATAATTATTACTGTATCCCAGTACAAAATTTAACTACATTAAATTTCCTACAAAAAGGTCCTGTTCGTGTATTCTTTAGGACTAATAGTTTGCATATACCAAGCGAGAGAAAATGAAAATCTCATAGTTTTTGAAGGTTTTGCAGGTTGGATAAAACTTATCAATAGGAGCCGCTGAATCACCCTGTATCGAGGAGTTATTTTCAGTTTATTAAGTGAAAATTTATTTGCATTTCTTAAGTGAGCTATGTAAAAAAAGCTCCACAGCTGCAGCTCTCTCCGTTTACAACATTGAAGAGCTTGTACAAAGTATGGCAGAATGTTTTCGACAATTTTGATTTCATTGCCTGCACTATCAATGGCTGGAATACTGTTCGCGACTTGAGGGGGTATCATCTGCGACAGCCCAGTCTCACCTCTGCCAGCGTCGGAAGAGATCCAGAGGCTTACATTGGCTCCCCCTGTAACAGAAGTAGACTACCTAGGTAATATGAATCTCCAGATATTTCAACATAATTCGAGCACTCTATTACATTACAGCATATTAATATTATACATTTGAACGTAATAAGTCCTATTCCATCTGACATGTTGACACCCACCCTGTAAGATATAGTTTGGAGTGTGCTAAGTGGGTACACTCAGTGCTGCCCACTTCACGGTCCACTCCACAAGTGCCAGCAAGTGCTCGATGGGAGAGGACTATGCAGTCTAACAGTAATACGATTAAGAGTGAGAGAAGAGCAGTAACTTTCTGGTCGTTCATTAATTCACCATCAAGTAACTACAACACAATTAAACGGCCTTACAATACGCTGTCGACGACAAACAGCAGTTATATGCCACATTTACCAATCATTTCTTTTACTCACCGAAACTACATGGGTCACTGACAACATCACACTTACGAATTAAGCATACCACAGCCCTGTTCATACAAACATATTTTACATAAAAGCTCACTTAAAATTGCCAATAAGTACTTCGCCGGTAAACTGAAGTTACTCCACTGTGCAGTGTGTTAGAGTGTAAGTGCGGTATGATTCAGCTGGAGTCACTTGGCGTCCATATAATCGATGCAACAGGGAGAAATTCATAACGTATAGTAAATTACAGCAATCCGCTGAACTAAATAAAGATTGATCAACGTTGTAGAGCTGGAGAAAATCTGAGAGTAAATTTTTCCAAGGTGCAAATTCGTTTTACGTAGATAATCTTTTATCTGCTGTAGGCCCTAAGAAAGATTCTAAAAATCAAAGTGAGTTGAAGTACCAATCATTTATGTGTAAGAAAGTAGTGTATATGACTTTTGTAAAAGAAAAGAAAGGGTTACATTCTAAGTATAGGCAATTGTTTACAACTTATGATTGCTCTTCAGTTTTTTTACCGGAACTGGGACCATAACCAGTTGTATCCCGACGACCTCCTCCTGCCATTCATAGTACCAAACGATGTAGGATTGGATGAGTTAGCTTTAACCTTTTATGGAAGTAAAATAAATGTGTTGCAGCAGTACTTGTGTTGGAAGAATTACGATTTAATAAACCAGACTGTGACGCGCTAATAAGACAATCTACAGACTATTACGGAAATTATGCATACATGCGCTGACGGTGTTAGGTGCGCATACAGATACTATGATTTCAGATTAGGGCATTACAGACAGTTGTGGTGTGTTAATAACTATCAAAGCCGCAATGGATAAAGAGATGTTCCTCTCTGACACACAGCGAAGCAAGCCTAGAAAATGGCCTCGTGGCCTCCTATCAGAGTGATATGTATAGGCTGACGAACGAGTTGAATAAGCAGAGAAAACATGGGATATTCGATTGTAAATATGATTTCTGTTTACGTCATTGTTATCTTAATACCACGTATGTACCCACTTAAGTGTGTGTGTGTCCTTTTTTTTCCCTACACGTCACGTAATTTACTACCTGATACTTTTTGCAATGTTGTAATTCCACCACTAAGTGGACTACGCCTGTCTGTATAGATTAACAGTTTTGGGTCCACACTCAGCACTTGACCTGCTGCCCAGGGGAAAATATGCATTAATGGCTTGCTCTTGTCACGTGTACTGCCAGGTACTAACCAGCCTAAAAACATAGTATTCCTAATAGCTGTAATTATTATTAGTTTGCTGATTCAATAAATACTGATGTAATTTTGTTCAGTGAACTGCCCTCAGTTTCCAATAAAAATATCTGCACTTATCCGGCTGACAGCCGGTATAAACATGAGCTCAGAAAATTTATTCTGCCAGCTTACGTAAGATAACTTGACGGTAAATGCTACGGAGGTATAGCCTTTCTGTAAACTGAAAAGCGAGAAGCGCTCGTGGTGAAGGAAGTCACCTTTCCATGAAGAATGCTACAACAGCCGTGCAGGGTGACTAAGAATCAATTTCCACTCTAGCAGTGTAGAATAGTGCACAGAGATTGCGTAGAATCTGTCCATAGGCTTTAGTTGTGTTACTGTTATTAGTAATTCATATTTTTATTCAATGTTTTGTTAACACACTAACACACGTAATGAGAAACAAACATCCCCCCCCCCCCCCGGCCCTTTAGAGTACCCGCGAACTGTGTCGCCAGTGGTTCATAAGGCGGGTAAGGACCATGGTACCAAACTGCTGAGGTCATCGGTCCCTAGGCTTACTCACTAATTAAGCCAGCTTACTTACGCTAAGGACCACACACACACACACACACACACACACACACACACACACACACACACACACGCCCGAGGTAGGACTCGAACCTCCGGTGAGGGCAGCCGCGCGAACCGTGACAAGACGCCTGAGACCACACGGCTACCCCGCGCGGCCCACAGTCCTGCGACCTGCCTCTGTTCACGCCTCTAACCTTCACCCTCCCCCTCCCCCCGCCTTCCCCCCCTCCCATGTTACACTATCAGAGCACAGTACATCCCTTAACACTATTCTACTGCAGTTAAATGTTGTGCACACATTTAACATTTGTTCTTAACGCACTTCTACGAATAAACACTCATTTTGTAGGATTAAAACACTAGTTTTATTTAGTTTTGTCAGTTAGGTGAATGAAGTGCAGCCCTGCACTGCTTTACAAGACGTTTTTAACTAGAATGAACAGTCATGTGGCTGTCGTAATGTATGTTCTTGCATGGGTTATTGAATGATTTGATAATGAGCTTGGGGTCGAAACTACACATCGGGTAACCAGCGATTCTCCCATCCCCTGGAACGGGAAACAGTTCTAGAGAAAAATGAATACGACCTTTTTTGTAGGAAATTTGGGGTTTATTTTGTACTGAGATAAATTTTCGCTTGAAGCAGCGGGTTTCGAGATATTCGAGAAACGACCTTTACTCACCCCAGCCCCACCGCCACCCCCACAGTCACAACCAACGGTCAGGATTTCGAGTATATTGTTCATTACATCCCTCCCACCCTTCCCACCCCAACAATGTACAAAAGTCTAAAAGGCAGTCTGGTTAGGAATCCCACCGTAAGAATTGATGGAACACCAGTTCTTCGGCGCCGCGAAGCGCGATACCTAGGAGTAATTATTGACGAAAAATGGAGCTATACATCTCACATCGAAACCATTACATTACGTGCCATAGAAACCTTGAATAACCTTATCAATATTGGACACAAAAGATTTCACCTGCCACCCGCTCTCATAAAATTATATCATAATAGCATCCTGTCATCAGTAGTTGGGTATGCGTGTGGGGTCTGGGCTCACAGGCTCACGAGGGTAATGCCTGCCATGGCCGTGAGAAGGGTGCAAAGAAATATGATAATGCGGTCTGTAGGTGCCTACAGAACAACTCCTGGGGGGCCTCTATTGGTGCTGATGGGTTTATGCCCGTTAGACATAAAGATAAGAGAACAGGCCGCATGGTACTGGGTCACTAAGGGGAAAATTGATAAGACAAGGGACATTTTGGGGGTCCAGGTAGGAGATAAACCTGCCATTAAAAGAAGGGGGGAAGAGCTATGGCAAACATCATGGGAGAATGAAGAAGCTGGCAGAAGGGTCTTCCAGCTACTGCCAAACATCAAAGAGCGACTTGGGATGACCTACTTCGAGCCTAGCAGGGGACTATTGCACTTTCTCACAGGACATGGACCATACCCGACATATTTATGTCAGTTTGGGAAAAGGGCTACACCAGCGTGTGACTGTGGTGCTCTAGACGGAACACCTGAGCACATCATCTATAACTGCCCGTTATACGATGATGTGGCGCATGACCTGCGAGCGCAATTACCCGATCATAACACTTATGCCCTACTGCGACGTGCCGATACATTCAGCATTATCGATACACTGGCAAATGAAGTATCTCAAAAAATATTGCGAGAATTTTTAAGAGCACGAGACGGACGAATTTGAACCCGGAATTGACTGAGATGCACTCGCCATACCGCCGGGCGCGGAGCTGGCCAGTCTCCCCTGACTGGAATCCGCCGCGCCACTGGACCAGGCCAGCGAGTGCATCACCCCACAGGCTATGACAACTGCACTCTATAGACATAGTACCATTTAAATTGTAGTATTAGTAGAGTAGAACACTAATAATACTAACAAGTAGGGACTGCAGCGACAACACAGATTTGGCCAGCCCAGTGCCAGGGGCAAGCTCACATGGGTTTAGCTCAGTGAGCAGGCCTTGAATAGTAGGTTTGTAACACCAACTGGCACACTTGTAATCGCTGCAGAATACATTAGAGAAGTAGAATAGACAATAGACTAACCTTGCCCATAAGATAGCCAGTTGAAATAATGAAATGTAGTATTTGCAGTTTTCTAGCAGTAGTATAATAAATAGACCCACTAATCATTGAGGTAGTGGGTTATTGATGTATCTTATGTAGTTGTAATGTATTGTGTTAAATAAACATGTTTTTTTTTAAAAAAAAGTGTGCGACTAGACAAATCTTTTCCCCCAGTCGGCCGTTTCTCATCTTCGTTGACTGGGCTACTACGTGTTCTGGGCGCGTGTACAGTAGTTGGTTAGCCAGTTTCAGGAGGGCGGGGGCGGCGAGCAGAAGGGGCGCCAGAGCACTCGCGTGCATTTGCTCACGGACCTGCTGGCCGCTCTCGCGCCACGCCGGGATCGCGTTCTGAGTTCAAAGGGAAGCGCGCGCCGCCGCGCCGGTCTTAATCGCGTTAGACATCCATCAACTAATTATTAGTTAATTCCCGTTCATCAAATTTTCTTTTGTATATACGTTACAAGGGAGGAGGAGCGGCGAGGGCAGAGTAGACATCGGCTAGGAAAGGCGCGGCGTACCGGCCACGCTCATACACACACACACGCACGCGCGCGCGCGTTCCGACACCGTTTAAAAATGGAACGACGACCCTTTTAAAACGTCATTTCAAATTTGGCCGAGGTAAAGGTGAAAAAAAGGAGGCGGCGCGAGAGTTAGACTGCAGGGGGCGGGGCGGTGCAAACGGGCCGGCCCCTCTGCCTAGTAATCCGGGGCGCTAATCCGACAACAGAAAATAAACGCGATTACCACGGCGCGTGATTAGAGTCGTCCTTATCTGCCGCGCCACTTCATAAAATAGAGTGCCGCGGCCGCCTGAATCATTGATTCGTCACGTCGCCGCGACACTGTGTCCTCATCCCATCCCCTCTCCTCTGTGGCACCTGGCCCGTGCGTCTCCTGCCCTTTAACCACCCTCACACACACTCAACACTCCACGATCGCTACTGGTCCAGCCACAGCTTCGCGTAGCGCCCGAGTAGCCTTGTTGCCTGAGGAATAGTAGTTGCTCTCAACTACACATTTGCAAATTGTTCTTGGTGGTGGTGGTGGTGGTGGTCGCAGCAGGAGGAGTAATGCATTCGTCCTAAGTGAGTTGCGTTGTGTAAGGGTCGAGACCCATTTCGTCGAAGGACTGGGACAGCTAGGTCTCATTCCTTACGGCTGAAGGTAAAGGTACGAAAATGGGGGTTTACGAGACATCGGAGTATTTTCGCTTTATGTTGAGATGTTGACGATATTGCTTATTAGTGAAAGACGGGGTATAATCCGGTAGTTAAGGGAGAAAGCAGGATAACAGTGACGATTTTCATTGTTGGGATTCCAAATTTATTTCACTGACAGATGTACATGGCATTAGCAGCATATGTAAACTATTCACGGTAAATGATAACAGCCAAACGGTTTCGGTATATGTAAATATCTAAAAATGGGGAAAACGTATATAATTCCACGTTTGCTGAACATCTATGGCTCTTACAGCATACGCCACGTAAACTGGATGACGTAGAATTGCTTCACGAAGCGAGTAAGGGTTACAAACTGAACCTGCTCGAAGAATTAGAGATGTTCAAGCATCTGTCTCAAAAAGATGGTTTTATACTTAATGAACAGGTGCAGCTTCGAAACAATTTTTTTTAGATAGTTTCAAACCCCTCCTTGTTCGAATGTAATATGGTCTGGCTGACTAGAAGTTAGTTTTCTTGCCTGTTGATGCTGGTGAGATGCGCTTTTCCTGTCTTGTTGGGATTTTACGTTTTTCTGATGTGTGCTGTTTGTTGATTTCGATGTGTATGTGCGGTTAAATGATTCTGTTATGTTTTTATTCACAACGACAGATGGTTTCGGTTTGCTTTAACAATTTGGTTGTTTTCGCTAGTATGTATTTTACCTTTTAAGTTACGCGAGATTCTCGCGCACAACACTAGTGCCCTCTCTCGTTAGATGTGTTCAGTAGCGCAAGCTTCATCTACTTGACACTAGGACACACGCAAAATTGGTTTCATATTTTCTATTTTACGTAGATGTTTTTTAAATGTTTGTGATACGTTTTATTTATTAAGACAGAAGGTTTGAATTAGCACAACTTTTAATAATTTTTATGTACATGTGTATGTATCCATGAGTTTTAATGTGCGCGAGTGTCTCGCGCACATCACAAGCGGCCTCTCTAGGTGAAACGGTCTGCCCTAGGGCTTTCACACCCTCTTCACGCTAGTTCACAGGCGAGGCAATGATGCTATGCTGTGTTCGCATCAACCCTCTGTCCATAATTATATTGTATAAATGGATATGATATTTAACTACTGACGACGCCTTTGGCACAACTGTTTTATGTATCTCCACTGCAGGATGTGATTTTAGTAAGTGACTAAAAGTTTTTGTGCTTATAACACTCTGGCAATTTTACAGTGACTTAAGCTATAGTGTTTTTTCTTTCTCAGTTCCGATGCAAAGTTTTTGCTAGTGAAAGTGTCTTCCTGTTCAGGTGTATTTTACTTCTGGTGAAGGTATATTTAGATATACCGAAACCGTAGTCAAGAATGTTAATAAATCTTTATCCTGCAACTGTTTGGCTGTTATCGTTTACCGTGAATAACCGTGAAGAATTTCAACAGTTACTGTTTCAGCCTAGTTTAAAATCTTGAAATATGTAAACTATGAGGATTTACTTTTGATGATTTACATTACATTTAATGCAACTCAGCACACTGCAATATACAGCTATACTCCATACGTTGGGACTCAAACGGGCGATGTTACATTTTGCGTCTGAGGCATGAGGCACACAGATACCCATGCCAGTTATCGCCAGTCCAGTCTGTACATTCCTCATGGGGCCCACTTCTCACACTTGAAATGCTTTACTCAATCATCTGATTTTGCTGTTGACGGATAGGCGTCATTGCAAACAAGGCAAGGCGTTTCATTCTCATCATCGCCGGCCGCTGTGGCCGAGCGGTTCTAGGCTCTTCAGTCCGGAACCGCGCTGCTGCTACGGTCACAGGTTCGAATCCTGCCTCGGGCATGGATGTGTGTGATGTTCTTAGATTAGTTAGGTTTAAGTAGTTCTAAGTCTAGGGGACTGATGACCTCAGATGTTAAGTCTCATAGCGCTCAGAGCCATTTGAACCATTCTCATCTTCAGAAAAGCTTTTTGCCTCGCACTTGTTTAGCTTTTTCTGACTTTATTTTATGGTCTGGACCCGGAGTGCTTCGAAAGTTTCTTTTAACCCACAACAAACGCACTACTTTTTTTCACTCTCAGAAGAATATTTGTTTGCAGATTACACGTACTACAAAGAAAACACAATTTCAGTTTCAGCAGTATTCAACAATTTTTCGTTAAGAAAATAGCACCAGATGGGTAGTACCAACTGCTTCTGGTCAACACAACATTGACTGGACAATATTCTCAACTGATGACGATTCACTTTGAAGAGATTGTATATAAAGCATTCAAACCATTTTCATTAACAAGGAAACAATTCTCAGACGCAGAATTCGCAGATGTGACTTCTCGATATGAACTTCGTGTAACGAAGATGTAATATTCGGAGAATGAGTGCAATTACACAGCTCTCTAAAAAAGAAAGAAGCCGAGAATTTTTTTTTTAGGTGAAATCTGATGATAAGTGGAGTAGATATTTTTGTCGTTATCAAAACTGTTAAAACCTTTCCAAAGTTGCCCGCTTCGTGTTGTCTGTACCTCATTCCAACACTGTTCCAGAAATAATTTTCAGCCTTATGAGAATCTCTTGACTAGGAAAGAGAACCGTTTCTCAATGGCTACATTATAAGCAGATTTATTGGTGAAGATGAGTGACTGATATACGTGCCTGCAGTTTCGTCAGTTTCTCGGCAGGGAGGATTCTACCGGGTTTGTTTTGAACTTTAGGCCGGTGTGTGTTTTGTCTAGGATTCGTAAAAAATCCCGATTTTGTTAAAGACCTGGCAACCCTTTATTCAAACCATTCTTCATCGGTAGGAATGACTTCTTTCTGTACTGAAAATAAGCTCATATAAGGATGACACTTTAATCGACATGTTCCACAGGAATGGAGATAGTGGAATGTAAGTGTGGTAATTAGAAGAGTGGTCGTCCACAAGCCTATTAAAAATATGCGCTAAATTTCTATTACGCGATAAATACCACAAATTTAACGGCTGTTGATTGAACTGAATACTTCGGATTACTCTTGCAGACGAGTTAAACTTGAACCATCACAAAGAAAATATGCTGTGGAAGTCTAAGCGCCGGCCTGTGTGGCCGAGCGGCTCTAGGCGCTTCAGTATGGAACCGCGCGACCGCTACCGTCGCGGGTTCGAATTCTGCCTCGGGCATGGATGTGTGTGATGTCCTTAGTTAGTTAGGTTTAAGTAGTTCTAGGTTCTAGGGGACTGATGACCTCAGATGTTAAGTCCCGTAGTGCTCAGAGCCATTTTTGAAGCCTAAGCAGAACACTTAAAAAACGCAAAAAAAAATTTACTGTCCTCCATTTGTCCGATCTACTCTGGATCACTGACGCGTGATACAGTTCCTCACGAGATAGGTAGATCAGTGGAAATGACCATCGTAATAAAATAACAGATATCAGTGTTCACACGAAAAGATTATAAGTGTTCCTTTTTCTCAAGTGCTACTCGAGACTGAAACAGTCCAGAGAATAGCCTGAAAATAAATAAAGAAAACGAACCACCGCAACTGTATCATCAAAGAAATTTATTTTAAATGACTGGTTTCCGCGCAACGCTTAACGATATCGTCAGGGCCACTGTAACGTATTGTGTAACACTTCCCGTTTCAATCAATATAATAATATGATGGGAGAGAGAATGTTTGTGTGTGTGATTTTCGTAATGTGCTCGCAAGTGGCTACTGGCAGAAAGGGATTCACCGGCAGAAAATCAGGGGCACATATTATGCAACATCAGTGGGTATTGTATTTACTAAAATTTACAAGTGCACAGGAGCAGAAGTACGCTAAGCGATATTCAGGTCGCCTATTAGGTTGCTGAATCTGTACCTGAGTTTTAGTAGGCGATACATGCGCGACAGCAGCTGAATTGTAGCCAGGTTTTTATATCGGCCTTTTGTCTGTTTGGCGTCGCGCCTCAGTTTTTTGGCGACCGTGACAGAACACCTATCCATAATGTCTGAGACTCGAAGTGTCCGGCGCTCCACCTTGTCTTGCGCTCGGCAGTGTTTTGTTCTGAGTGATGCGAGGGGTCAGAGGCTCGCGTTAGTACACACGGGCTGGTGAAGAGAGCGTTGACGCGGAGCTGAGTACCTCGGCGGCGGGCGGCGGGGGGTTCGGGGGCCGCCCTGCGGAAGCCATTGCCGAGTGTCTTATACCTTCCGGCCAGCGCAGCGCCCAGATTCAATGGCACAATTTCCGAGCCATTAAGCACGCACTCGGGGCGGCCCCGCGGGCGCGTGTGCCACGCGGCAAGCGGCGTGCAGGGCAGCGCCAGGGGACGCCTCCGTGGTGGGCCGCAAGTTCGAAGCTCGCTGGCTGTACAGCCAGTCCACCGGACTAGTTTCAATCCACTGTGAGGTATCCAATCAGGGACGTATTTAGGATGTAAAGACCTGAACTTGTAGTGCGACGTCTAATAGGAGAATTACACTGAGATGACGTTTGTCATGGGGTAGCGATACGCACACATACAGATGTCTGTAGTATCGCATTCACAAGGTACAAAAGGGCAGTGCTCTGGCGGAGCCATAATTTGTACTCGGGTGATTTATAGGAAGAGTTTCCGACATGATTATAGCCTCACGACGGGAATTAACAGACTTCGGACGCGGAATGGTAGTAGGAAATGGACACTTGGGACATTCCATTTCGGAAATCGATACGAAATTCAGTATGTCGACATCCACAGTGTCAAGAGCGTGCCGAGAGTACTAGATTTCAAGCATTACCTCTCACCGCGAGCAACGTAGTTGCCGACGACTTTCGTTTAACTACCGAAATCAGAGGCGTGTGTGCAGAGTTGTCAGTGCTAACAGACAAGCAACGCTGCCTGAAATACCCGCAGAAATCCGTTAGGACAGTAGGGCGAAATTTGGCGTTAATGGACTGTGGCAGCAGACGACCGATGCAAGTGCCTTTACTAACAGCACGAAGTCGTCTGCAGCGCTTCTCCTGGGCTCGTGACCATATCGGTTCGACCCTAGACGACTGGAAAACCGTGACGTGATCAGATGATCCCCTATATCAGCTAGTAGGAGCTGATGATTGGGTTAGTGTGTGGCGTAGACACCACGAAGCCATGAACTCAAGTAGTCACCAAGGCACTGTGCAAGCTGGTTTTGGCTCCATAATGATGTGGGCTGTATTTACGTGGATGTACTGTGTCATCTGAATGTTCAGCTACTTAGAGGCTATTTGCAGCCATTCATGGCAAGTTCCCAAACAACGAAAGAATTATTATGGATGACAATGCATCATATCACAGGGCCACAGATGTTCGCGATTGGTTTGAAAAACATTCTGGTTAGTTCGAGTGAATGGTTTGGCCACCCAAATTGCCCTAGATTGCCGATACGATGCAGAAGCTTCCCAAGTCGATGGAGCGCATGGAAACGTAGCTGAAGCGAGTTAACTGGTGAGCACTGGGACCGCAGCAATACGACACTGGTAAAATTCTCTGTCGTGTGTCCCCTCACACCATGGAGTGCTGTTTGCCCCACGAAACTGTATCATGTGATTATTTCATGTGTATTAAGCAATGCTACATCCTCGTCTGTGGTTAGTTTCACACAAGGGACCCCCCCCCCCCCTCAGATTTATTGATAAAATCGCCCAGTGGATAGCCAGTCAGAAACTGAACACAGATCAAGCATGAAAACAGGAAGAAGGTACACTGAAGTGAGAGAGAAAAAGCGAAATAGAAACAGCGAATGGTCCAAGATTAACAAATGCAAAACTGAGCGTAGTGCGGGAGCTACGGCGTCGTGGTTACGTGTTTACGGTGTGGGACTGCATCACGGATGACCCGGGGTCAAAACTTTTTCGTGCCTTTTATTTTTTTCACAGAATTATGAACTGCCCATCCAGTCATCGAAATGTTCGTCCTCTTTCTGTAGTCTTGGCAGCTATCATATTATTCATTGATTATAGAAAATGAGTCGTATGGTAAGAATACATTACCGTCGCGAGTACATATGGTGAATAGTGAGAGCGGGCGAGATAGCACGTAGACGTCTCATGGAAATGAAAACAATAAAATAAACGGGGCGAACTATGTTACAACAAAGGAATTCGAGTCAAAACGTCCAAAACGGAACGCAACCTCTAAAATATTAGAAATATATATTTTGACAGAGCACAAGGAGAACTGTGTATTATGAAATTGTTGCGCTCATTTGTTCATTTCTTGCAGCGTACGATACAAATTGCTATGTTTTCATCATTTACTTAGAAGTGATCACGTTCACATTCATACAAACTCCTACATCGGGCAAGGAGGCATGCCTTACGAGACTTACAAGTCAAGTGCGTCGATAAGAGATTCTTATTACATGGCACACGCAGTGTCACTTATGCCATGTATGACGCATCAGACGTGTTTTCCGGTGGTGGGTTCAGTTGACCTGTCGCCTTCTCAACAAACATTTGCGGTTCCCATTCGAAAGGCACTTCCTTTCGGCTACTAACAGAGTAGGTGTTCAGAATCAACGTTCATTATACGTCCCTTTCCTGCACCTCGCTGTTGCAGTTTTATGGTTACGCCACGATACAGACACAAATGTGAATACAGCGAAGAGCGAGAAGAGGAAAAAAAAAAAATTGGGCAAGGGAGCTTCGAACACGACTCCCCTGCTTCGCTGTTCTGTATTGCCCTGTGGTGCACTTGTTGTGCTTAGACCGTTCACTGTTTCTATTTTGCTTTTTTTTCCACGGTTCAGACACCTTCTTTATGTTTTCATGCTTGATCTGTGTTCAGTTTTTGACTGTCTGTCAATTGGGCCCTCGTGTCCCTAAATCTGAGAGGGTTCGATAGGGAATTTTCCTTGTCAGTACGAATTACCACTAAATGTTGTTGTCCCATCAGTTTTAAACTCCGCAAGAGGTTG
Organism: Schistocerca cancellata; assembly: GCF_023864275.1. Lineage (NCBI taxonomy): Eukaryota > Metazoa > Arthropoda > Insecta > Orthoptera > Acrididae > Schistocerca > Schistocerca cancellata. Next base: position 268,675,660 of record NC_064627.1, read on the forward strand.
TTCTGTTCGTATGTGCATTACATGCGGTCTGCCACATTCAGATAGAATGTAACTATCCTTTTGAACCAGATCCAAATTGAAATGGACGTTTAAAAATTTTTTTTCATGTGTCCTTTAATTTAGTAAACTTTCTTGAGTTCAACATTTTCTCCTGTACTCCAACGCTGATATATTCTCCAGTTGTACCCAGATTTTTCCATACACTGTGTTTAAAGTAATATGTAAACCTTGCCTGCACGTTTGCAATGGCCCTCTCGTTTCCAGTAGTAGTTCATATTCCTTTTTTCTGGGAACTGTTTTCGCCATATACTCCAGTTTTGGTTTTTTTTGGCCTCAACCTCTTCCGTTTACAGTCTCCTTTTTGTTCTCATAACACGTCAACTGCACTTAGAGGCGTAATTTCTTTAATGCGGACTGGTCTACGTGTGTTCGATATATTGGGTATTTTTCTAAGAAAAGACCTGTGGGATGACATTATTCGTGGGAACCAGTTCCAATTTAGAAATGCCTATATCTAACTATACTGTGGAGAACAGTGTGCTGGATTAAGAAAAATGTGTTTCTCCTGCTTTAACATATTACATCTGTATACCGCTTATATTGTATTTGTTGGAGTCAGTGTTAAGAATTTCATGTAGTTTACGGGTAGATAATTAAAACTGTATGCAGACAGAAGAGAGCTGATAAGCTTTTCTCGTTCTTGATTGTCTTGAAGGTTTACCTGCACACCAGTCAATTTTCAGATATTCTTATTACGCCAATAGACAAACTGCAGAACATTGTTAACCACCACACAGCGGTAGTTCTGTTAGTTATTCGGTAATTGACATCACACAGAAGTGATTGGTACAGACTACAGTGGAGCTTATTGAAAATACTGGTCGTTGATGTTTAAAACACGTAAACAGTCCTGCTCAGGGCCAGACTTTTCTGTAGTTGTGTACATGTTGTTGCTCCAGTCTGGTTGACACCATATTCTTTAGCCAAAAAGGACGTGAAAGTTGTTAATAGACGCAAGTCTGGGCACTTTATAAAACCAGTGAGTTGGTTACTGATGTCTTTGTTCTCTCCTGGACTTGTTATTTTACATATAAATTTATTGTATATCTCTGCAGCTAGAGGTCATCCACGATAAACATTTTATTCCAACTGTCTTATCGTTGTTGCTATTAATCAGGTGGTCTCCTTGCATACAGACGTTGTGGTGTGTAATTAGATAGTGGCACATCTCCATTTTGTTAAAAAATCCCGGCAAAATCTATCGTTAGATCCGGGCCAGTTAGATAATAGTCGGTTACACGAAGCTCCTACAATATTCTAGGCATCTGTTCCATTATTACAGCCATTTTAATGTCACCTGATTCCACTTTATATGATATATCCTACAGGATTTTTGTATTTCCTCGAAATGATTTCCAGTTCTTTCTTGCCGAATTTTACCAATATTCCTCTTGCGGTAACACTGTAGTTCCTGTATAGGAAAAACATTAGCTTTCCCTTAACGCCAGCTCTTGCAGTGAAGAACGTGGCTTTTCTAATTGCTGCCGATAGTCAACTTGATCACAGATTTTCACTGCTCTGATGCTATCGTAAAATGGTTCTATAATAGGCTTAAACACATTTACATTACTCTTTCTAAGGAGCGTACCGTTTTCGGTGTAATTTATGTTACCAATATCAGTAACAAGATTGTTCAGGTTATGCAATAATAACCTCGCACCAAAATATTCATTAGTTTGTCTCGTCTTCCTCCCTACTAGCTGGGGGATGTGTAGCACATTGGACGAATCAATGTTAACACTTCCACTACCACAGAAGACTGATCAGTTGTGGCTATCAGGACCCCTTTTATACTCTAAATGTCCAAGGTTGCAGCACTTCCGGCCACATGATCTCGTCCTTGCAAGCTGCTTGTACACTTCCAGCCCAGTTACACTATTTTGTGTGCAAGGAACACTGCCTAGACTTCATCATCTGAAAACAGTCTAAGAGAACTGCTCAGATTACGTCGTAAATCATTTATATTGGTCAGAAACAGTAGAGGGCGAATAAAACTTACTTGGGCAACGCTTCTCTTTTATTCGATGACTTCCGTCAGTTACTATGATCTGTGATCTTTCTGACCTTTAACGGATCCCGTATATTCCATTACAACGCAGTTTGATTAGATGCCGATTGTGAGCTATGCTATCGAAAGCTTTATAGAAATCTAGAAATACGAAATCAATTTGAGATCCCCTGTCAGTAGCGCTCTTTACTTAATTAGAATAAAGAACTAGTTATGTTGCACAAGAGAGACATTTGCTGGATCCATGCTATGTGCCAGTAGATCGTTTTTATACAGATAATTCATAATGCTCTGACTCAGTACATATTTGAAAATTGTTCTGCAAATCAACGCAGTAAAATGGGTCTGTGCAACTTTCCGGTCTTTCGTCACGGATCTTTCACCAAGCGAGTGTTTGTATATAATTGCTAAGTGTGGAGCTATTGGCTCAGCGTGCTCTGAAAGATATCCAATTGGTATACTACTGTTACACGACAGTTTTTTCCAAACTGTCCCGTAATTTATGTAAAATCCATAAGAAAGAGAGTAATCTAATCAGAATAAGCACACTACTGGCCATTAAAATTGCTACACCACGAAGATGAGGTGCTACAGACACGAAATTTAACCGACAGGAAGAAGATGCTGTGATTTGCAAATGATTAGCTTTTCAGAGCATTCACAAAAGGTTGGCGCCGATGGCGACACCTACAACGTGCTGACATGAGTAAAGTTTCCAACCGATTTCTCATACACAAACAGCAGTTGACCGGCGTTGCCTGGTGAAACGTTGTTATGATGCCTCGTGTAAGAGAGAGAAATGCGTACCATCACGTTTCCGACTTTGATAAAGGTCGGATTGTAGCCTGTCGCGATTACGGTTTATCGTATCGCGACATTGCTGCTCGCGTTGGTCGAGATCCAATGACTGTTAGCAGAATATGGAATCGGTGGGTTCAGGAGGAGGATAATACGGAACGCCGTGCTGGATCCCAATGGCCTCCTATACTAGCAGTCGAGATGACAGGCATCTTATCCGCATGGCTGTAACGTATCGTGCAGCCACGTCTCGATCCCTGAGTCAACAGATGGGGACGTTTGGAAGACAACAATCATCTGCACGAACAATTCGACGATGTTTGCAGCAGCACGGACTATCAGCTCGGAAACCATGGCAGCGGTTACCCTTGACGCTGCATCACAGACAGGAGCGCCTGCGAAGGTGTACTCAACGACGAACCTGGGAGCACGAAAGGCAAAACGTCATTTTTTCGGATGACTCCAGGTTCTGTTTACAGCATCATGATGGTCGCATCCGTGTTTGGCGACATCGCGGTGAACGCACATTGGAAGCGTGCATTCGTCATCGCCATACTGGCGTATCACCCGGCGTGGTGGAATGGGTTCCATTGGTTACACGTCTCGGTCACCTCCTGTTCTCATTGACGGCACTTTGAACAGTGGACGTTACATTTCAGATATGTTACGACCCGCGCCTCTACCCTTTACTCGATCCCTGCGAAGCCCTACATTTCAGCAGGATAATGGACGACCGCATGTTGTAGGTCCTGTGCTGGCCTTTCTGGATACAGAAAACGTTCGACTGCTGCCCTGGCCAACACATTCTCCAGATCTCGCACCAACTGAAAACGTCTGGTCAATGGTGGCCGAGCAACTGGCTCTTCACAATACGCCAGTCACTACTCTTGATGAAGTGTGGTATCGTGTTGAAGCTGCATGGGCAGCTGTACCTGTACACGCCATCCAAACTCTGTTTGACTCAATGCCGAGCCGTATCAAGTCTGTTATTACGGGCAGAGGTGGTTGGTTGTTTTGGGTACTGATTTCTCAGGATCTATGCACCCAAATGGCGTGAAAATGTAATCACATGTCAGTTCTAGTATAATATATTTGTCCAATGAATACCCGTTTCTCATCTGCATTTCGTCTTGGTGTAGCAGTTATAATGGCCAGTAGTGTAAATCCCCACCTGATAATGAACTCTGAATTAGTACCAGTGATTGCCAGGACTTAACTACTTAGATTACAGTTTCCTGTATTCATTGCCTGCACAGCTGAATGAGAAGCCACTATGGAAGCAAGTTGGGCTCCGTGAAGAAAATGGGAAGCGGTGCCGGACCATAGACTGTAGGGAGTCAGTCTCCCATCCCCATTCACAGAATAGCCGGTCATCTCCATGCGAAGAGACCCGCCAGATAGGTATTGGAGTTGGGCTGACACAATGGACATTTTGTCTCCAGGATTTGCGGGGACAACACAGATGGTTTTAGCGTGCTTTGTCACCACGAAATGCGTGCAGCTTACCAGCACACTAGCGGAAGAGCTACCATTGTGGAGAGAAACAGCAGACAGTCAAATTTCGCTGGGAAACACAGGCTGTTAAGACAAAATCTTAGAAAGTGGAGTAGGAATAAGAAGTTTAGGGCCTCTTTGAAGACTGTGAAACGCGGACATCTCGCCGAGGTAACACAAAATGAAACGCGCTGATTGAAAAAAAATCGAAACACTAAAAAATAATTGATGCAGAGTAATGAAGTTTTTCGAATACATCTGCGTAGGTATCATATTTAAGAGATCAACATTGCAAGATCACAGTTTGATATAAGTACGAGATAAGCCATGTTGTTGTTGTTGTTGTTGTTGTTGTTGTGGTCTTCAGTCCTGAGACTGGTTTGATGCAGCTCTCCATGCTACTCTATCCTGTGCAAGCTTCTTCATCTCCCAGTACCTACTGCAACCTACATCCTTCTGAATCTGCTTAGTGTATTCATCTCTTGGTCTCCCCCTACGATTTTTCCCCTCCACGCTACCCTCCAATACTACATTGGTGATCCCTTGATGCCTCAGAACATCTCCTACCAACCGATCCCTTCTTCTGGTCAAGTTGTGCCACAAACTTCTCTTCTCCCCAATCCTATTCAATACTTCCTCATTAGTTATGTGATCTACCCATCTAATCTTCAGCATTCTTCTGTAGCACCACATTTCAAAAGCTTCTATTCTCTTCTTGACCAAACTATTTACCGTCCATGTTTCACTTCCATATATGGCTACACTCCATACCAATACTTTCGGAAATGACTTCCTGACACTTAAATCTATACTCGATGTTAACAAATTTCTCTTCTTCAGAAACGCTTTCCTTGCCATTGCCAGTCTACATTTTATATCCTCTCTACTTCGACCATCATCAGTTATTTTGCTCCCCAAACAGCAAAACTCCTTTACTACTTTAAGTGTCTCATTTCCTAATCTAATACCCTCAACATCACCCGACTTAATTCGACTACATTCCATTATCCTCGTTTTGATTTTGTTGATGTTCATCTTATATCCTCCCTTCAAGACACCATCCATTCCGTTCAACTGCTCTTCCAAGTCCTTTGCTGTCTCTGACAGAATTACAATGTCATCGGCGAACCTCAAAGTTTTTATTTCTTCTCCATGGATTTTAATACCTACGCCGAATTTTTCTTTTGTTTCCTTTACTGCTTGCTCAATATACAGATTGAATAACATCGGGGAGAGGCTACAACCCTGTCTCACTCTCTTCCCAACCACTGCTTCCCTTTCATGTCCCTCGACTCTTCTAACTGCCATCTGCTTTCTGTACAAATTGGAAATAGCCTTTCGCTCCCTGTATTTTACCCCTGCCACCTTTAGAATTTGAGAGTATTCCAGTCAAAATTGTCAAAAGCTTTCTCTAAGTCAACAAATGCTAGAAACGTAGGTTTGCCTTTCCTTAATCTTTCTTCTAAGATAAGTAGTAAGGTCAGTATTGCCTCACGTGTTCCGGTATTTCTACGGAATCCAAACTGATCTTCCCCGAGGTCGGCTTCTACTAGTTTTTCCATTCGTCTGTAAAGAATTCGTGTTAGTATTTTGCAGCTGTGGCTTATTAAACTGATTGTTCGGTAATTTTCACATCTGTCAACACCTGCTGTCTTTGGGATTCGAATTATTACATTCTTCTTGAAGTCTGAGGGTATTTCGCCTGTTTCATACATTTTCCTCACCAGATGGTAGAGTTTCGTCAGGACTGGCTCTCCCAAGGCTTTCAGTAGTTCCAATGGAATGTTGTCTACTCCCGGGGCCTTGTTTCGACTCAGGTCTTTCAGTGCTCTGTCAAACTCTTCACGCAGTATCGTATCTCCCATTTCATCTTCATCTACATCCTCTTCAATTTCCATAATATTGTCCTCAAGTACATCGCCCGTGTATAGACCCTCTATATACTCCTTCCACCTTTCTGCTTTCCCTTCTTTGCTTAGAACTGGGTTTCCATCTGAGCTCTTGATGTTCATACAAGTGGCGCTCTTATCTCCAAAGGTCTCTTTAATTTTCCTGTAGGCAGTGTCTATCGTACCCCTAGTGAGATAAGCCTCTACATACTTACATTTGTCCTCTAGCCATCCCTGCTTAGCCATTTTGCACTTCATGTCGATTTCATTTTTGAGACGTTTGTATTCCTTTTTGCCTGCTTCATTTACTGCATTACAAATGTGAAATGCTCGTACACTAATAACTGAAATAACCGCCAGAATTTGGAATCCAAGCATGGAAACGTGCTTGCATTGTGTTGTACAGGTGCCGGATGTCAGTTTGTTCCATCCCTGTTACACTTCGTCGGTCAATAAAGGGACGGTTAAGGCTGTTTGTAGATGACGCTGGAAGGTTCAAATAGGTCTAAGCCCTATGGGACTTAACATCTGAGGTCATCAGTCCCCTAGATTTAGAACTACATAAACCTAACTAACCTAAGGACAGCATACACATCCATGCCCGAGGCAGGATTCGAACCTGTGACCGTAGCTGTAGCATGGTTCCGGACTGATGCGCCTAGAACCGCTCGGCCATAATGGCCGGCCCGATGATGACCCGTAAATGCTCGATTGGAGACAGATCGAGTAGGCAAAGACACCATGTCGACACATTGTAGAGCACATTGGGCTATAAAGGCGGTACGTTGGCGATCGTTATACAGTTGGGAAACACCCCCTGGAATGCTATTGAGAAAAGGCAGCAAAACGCGTCGAATTACCAGATTTACGTACGAATCTGCAGTCATGGTGCGCGTGATAACCGAGAGAGTACTACTGCCGTCACACGAAATCTAACTCCAGTTCGTAACTGCAGTTGTAGGTCCAGTGTGTCCAGCACGCAGACAGGTTGGTTGCACGCCCTCAACTTCCCTGATTCTAAGCAACGCACGGTCAACACTAACCCCGAGGCAGACACAGCTTTCTTCAGAAACACAACAGATCTCCACCCTGCCCTCCAGTGAGCTCTCGCTTGGCACCACTGAAATCAGAAACGACGGTTGTTTGGGGTGAGTGGAACGTTTGTGCCAAAATGCTGTCCTCGTACACAGCGGCTCGTGTCAGCAGAGATTTTAAAATCAGAGGGAGCCAAGTCAGTGCTGTATGGTGAGTGGTCAAACACTTCCCATCGAAAATCTTGCAGGAGCGTCTTCGTTGCAGCTGCTGTGTGCGACTGAGTGTTGTCCTTCAGAAGAACAATGCCTGATCACATTCTTCTTCGCTTGTTCTGAACTGCCCTTCGTAGACGATTTCCTCGAATTGCCTAATCCATTGAACGAGCTAATCGTCTAACATTCGCTTCCTTTCCTGACCGTCTGCATCATGAATGTCGATGCGTCCTGCTTCAAAATTCAAGCACCGTTGCCGCACTTTGGTGTCACTTCAGATAATTACGTTATGTGGGGTGCATGAAATCAGCGCAACACCTCAGCGTGATGAAATCGAATGACAAGCATGCACTTCACACTTGGTGGAAGACTCCATTGTTCTAGGCATATATACGTGCTCGCTGTGCGCTCAGAACTGAAAAGTGCGATATGACGCGATTGTCAGGCATGCTAGACACATTATACAGTACATGTGCGCAAAACTTCATCGGATTTACACTGTGGTTATAATTTCGTGGCGGAACAGATCTCTCTCTCTCTCTCTCTCTCTCTCTATCTATCTATCTATCTATCTCTAAATGCTGTCATGTAGCACACACTTCAAATATCAGATTTCTTATTTGTCCTCGGCTTTTCCCATTACTCGGGGTCAGATTTTGAAAAGAACTTTTAGTCGACAAGTTCATGAGGTATTTGTGGTAAGTGATCATACCATCTCAGTCTGGATTCTGATTGGTTTGTTTATGGCGAGGACTTTAAAACCGTCTCTTATGAATTCATTACGCACGTTGTCTTAATGTTACTCCCCTGCCCCTACTCTTCGTAATATGTGCTTTTCTGTTGCATGGAACTATCCGTGAGTCTTGTTTGATGTCCAACTTCTGTACAATAAAGTAGTGCTGGTCTTACAGGTGTTTATAAATTTTGCTTTTGATTGTTACGTTGCTTCCGTTAATCCATTCTCGACGTTACCAGATACTTCAAAAATTTTAATTATTGAAATTATTACGTTATCTAACTTGATATCTGTAGTTTTTGGCCGGCCGCTGTGGCCGAGCGGTTCTAGGCGCTTTAGTCCGGAACCGCGCTGCTGCTGCGCTCGCGGGTTCGAATCCTGCCTCGGGCATGGATGTGTGTGATGTTCTTAGGTTAGTTAGTTTTAAGTAGTTGTAAGTCTAGGGGACTGATGACCTCAGATGTTAAGTCCCATACTGCTCAGAGCCATTTGAACATTTTTTTTTAGTTTTTGTGGCACGTAGGACGGAGTTACACATCACGAATCGGTCTTTGGGCACTCCTCTAGATTCTCTTGAATTTCTTGGATATTATCAGATATAATGGCTGCGCCAGCATCCAAAAGATTCCACAGTTTTGGTTTCTTTACCTTTGCGATTAGCTAATTCAGTGCAGTGTTAAACAGTAAGGGACTTTGAGGCGTACCCTGATGGACACCAGTACCAAGGTGGACACCACCATTAACGTCAAAGCTCTGTGATATGCTTGCGGGGCTTTTGGCGCAAGTTTGGACGTTGCTGTACATGTCTACTCTAACTTGTGTTTAGTACTCCGGAACATGATGACCTTTCAAAGCTTGTCATATTATTATTCTTGGTTCTCGCTAAAAGCCTTTCTTAGATCTATCAAGATCAACCAAAGATTTTGCTTGTTTTCTAGAAATTTTTCCATCACCAGTCTCGTTACACGAATAGCAGCTCTGGTTGCCTTTGCAGCTGTGAATCAAATTTGGTTTTCTGTTACGATGTTGGCGGTCTTGAAAGACTCTCTCTCAGATTTTAAAGGTATGAGAGTTGTCGGAGTGATATACCCATAAAGTTTCCATAGTTATTTTCGTCCCCATTGTTTTCGTAGAAAAGGATTAGACACTCCTCCACATATCGGCATTTCTAGCTTCTTTTTTTTCGGGATATTGTTATACAATTTTGGAAGCCACAGCTCGCAAAACTGTTAAAATATTAACCTGTTACAAATAAGTTAAATATCAGGCAGAAGTAGTATTTCTCGATTTCCGAAAAGCATTTATCTCAGTACCATGTCTACGCTATTTAATCAAAAGTACTATAATATGGATTGTAAAACGAAATTTGTGAGTGGATTGAGAAAGTTTTGGTAGGGAGGACGTGGCATGTAATTTCGGATGGAGAGTCATAGAGAAATGTAGAATTACCTTCTAGTGTGCCCCAGGGAAGTGGGTGTTGCTGTTCATGTAGTATATTAATGACTTCCAGACTGTTAATGGTAACCATAAACTTTTCGCAGATGGTAAAGTTGTGTATAACGGTGTATTGTCGGAAAAAAGGTGCACAGATATTCGGTGAGATCTTGATAACAATTCAGAGTGGTGCAAAGAACGGCAGCTTGCTTCAAAAGTACGAAGATATAAAATTGTGCACTCCTCAAAACGAAAAAAACGTAGTATGCATGACTCTGACACCAGTGAGTCAGAACTGGTACAGGCCAAATCTCTCAAATACTTGAGCGTAACACTTTGTAGGGATATGAAATGGGCGGTCTGTTTATAAAGGCGGTTTCTTACAAATCAAGCGTGCGGTCAATCCTCGAAAATTGGTCGACTGTGTGAGACCATACCAATAGGACTGAAAGCAGACACTAAACGTATACAGAGAAGGGCAGCACGAATGGTCACAGGTTTGTTTCGCCCGTGGGAAAGTGTCACGCAGATGCTGAAAAAACTGAACTGGCAGACACTCGAAGGTAGACGCAAACTTTCCCGAAAACAGTTCAATAACGGGCTTTTAAGTGTTACTCCAGGAATATACACATACGAGGGGCGTTCGATAAGTAATGCAACAATCATTTCTGAAAGCAGGTTGGTTTTACTCAGGAAAACCTTATTTTTCACTGTAACCTCTGTTTATTGTGACGGCCTTACGCCACCTTAGTGGGAGGACGTGTATGCCCGCGTGATACCACTCTACTGTTCGAGTCGTAAGTAACGTGTTGCTGCATCCACGTACTGCTTCCCGCGGAGTGCTTCCCTCATTGCGCCAAACTATGAAAGTCGGAGGGTGCGGGATCCGGGCTATACGGTGTACCGTAGGTGATGAAGAACAGTCTAATGAAATGCTGTGAGCCCCTCTCGGGTGCACAGACTTGCGTGAGGTCTTGCGTTGTCAAGGAGGAGGAGAAATTTGTTTACATTTTTGTGGCGACGAACACGCTGAAGTCGTTTCTTCAGCCTCCTGAGGGTAACACAGTACACTTCAGAGTTGCACCATGAGGGAGGAAATCGAACATAATAACCCCTTCAGGTTCGCGATGACTTTACGTGCTGAGGGCGCTGGTTTGAACTTTTACTTCGGAGGAGAGGTTATAACATTAACTGCCAGCACGTGTGCTATCATTTACCAAATTTGGTTTAGTACGCACTATGCCCCAACAGAACAAATAGTCCTGCCACGGGAAAAGCCACGTATAACACTATACACCGCACCGTTTGTGTACTGATACTATATTTGTAACCAATTATGCTATTTATCCTCTGTGAGGATTTTTGCAGAATTGACCGTGAAATGCCTAAAGGGTTTTGCTTATCGGATATGAAACTGAAGTTACGTAAACACACTGAAGATAACTGATCCAATTTAGAAACTGTTTTAACTAATCAAACTTGCTCAAATGAAATAGAATACGGTCGCCAGCCTAATTAGGCATAGAAATGTGTAACATTTCTTTTAAAGAAATAAGTAAACGTTTTAGTGGAAAAACACAGCCTATACTTCTTTCCTACGAAAGTGCAATGAACCGAATCACAAGCAAATACTGGTAAAGGGGATATCAAGAGTTATTGTAAAACATGCCTGTCCTCACAAACACAAAAGACACTGTTACACTCATCATTTTTAAACACTTTGTCAAACCTGAGTAACTTCATCAACACAACAAATGCAAGCCAATACTAAACTGGCAATTGGGCATGGGTCTAGTCTTATTTTGTCAGATATTTTCTACACAGCACAAATTCAATTAAATTTCACTTTCATAAATATTCAAACTTTCCTTTAAAAACAAGTAGCTGTATTCATGGATAATGTTATTCATAGTAACATTACCTTCAGTGACACTAAAACAGTAAGTGGGTGGTCATAAACTGATATTACACTTTTTGGCACACAATGTGCACAAAACCCAACATAAATTTCAAGAGCAGTGACAATATTCATTAATCCAGTAACTTTATGTATTTTTAGCAACTTTCAATGGGATGCCCTTAATCTTGACCACTGTTGTAAAACAAACTAACACACTTTAATGAATAATTTAAAGAATGCCAACTTTTCGAATTCTCCTTTTGAAATATTGACTCACCTTGTATGCATTTTTATAACAGATTTTACAGTAAATATGTTCACCGGGTATTGCATTTCAAACCAATTTTTAAGAACAATTACTTTAAAGCTAACCTCACAATGGATTGTTGTCTATTAGTTATAATGATAGTTCTTTGCTTTTTAAACCAGAAGTTAAGCAAGTAATTTTAAAAGTACACAAAACTTTAATAGCCGGCCGGGGTGGCAGTCTGGAACCGTGCAATCTCCACGGTCGCAGGTTCGAATCCTGCCTCGGGCATGGATGTGTGTGATGTCCATAGGTTAGTTTGGTTTAAGTAGTTCTAAGTTCTAGGGGACTGATGACCTCAGAAGTTAAGTGCCATAGTGCAAAACTTTAATATGAATTAGTTCAATCACTGGGAGGCTTTCACAAAAGCTACACTTACTTCCTCCTCAACTTTGCCAAAATCCACAGTAAGTTTTTACAGCCTTTTTTCACTCAGTTTCAAACAAAATCAATCAAATAATTGTCTTTCTTTTTGATTATCATTTCTCTCAATCTGGACACTCGGAAATCATTGTTCGAACGGAGAGGACCGTGAGAGGTATTTTGATGAGGAACAAATCAAGGTAGGAGCAAAAATTTTTGTATGAGTCACCTTGTATTTGCACATACTAAATGTGCTGATCCATCACTTTACAAACTATGATTCCTCCTCTCTGATACAGTGACTGCGCAATATTGGTGGTGAGTGTAAGATGGCAGATGCCGTTGGAATCGAAATGCTCTGTTATTTTCTTGGCTGGCCGCGGTGGTCTAGCGGTTCTGGCGCTGCAGTCCGGAACCGCGGGACTGCTACGGTCGCAGGTTCGAATCCTGCCTCGGGCATGGGTGTGTGTGATGTCCTTAGGTTAGTTAGGTTTAAGTAGTTCTAAGTTCCAGGGGACTTCTGACCTAAGATGTTGAGTCCCATAGTGCTCAGAGCCATTTGAACCATTTTTTTGTTATTTTCTTGATGGCGACGATCATCAGATTTTATAATACTTTCAGGCCACAGAGCAAGGTATTAAATCCATTCATCCACCCGAGGCTTTGACGTAATAAATCCGAGCACTAAAAGCCTCACTCGGCACCTGCACAATGCACCTTCCAATCACTAACTGCCAACTGTTTCAAAGAGTGCAGATTAAAGAAAATACACTTAACGAAAAGCATAATTAATCAGAAAAAAATTACATAATGTCTTACTATGGTGTTATAAGATGGTTCGGCGCAGATGGTCCTTCGTTGCTGTTTATGGTCTTCAGTTAGGCGGTGAGGAACGCAGCGGGCACACACATTTAGTACCCCAATTGATGGACGGTTATGCCAGCACTACCAACAGAGACGTCCAGTTGTGCAGCGAGGTGTTTCTTTGTCATCCGGCGATCACCTCGAATGAGAGTGAGAGTGTCCGCACGTCTCAAAATTGTAGGAGTCACACCTGTGTGCGGCCGGCCTGCACGCAGGAGATCGGACATTTCACGCGATCTTGTTGCGATGATGACATACGCCTTGACCGACGACTCACGATGCTTTTGTTGTCCGTGATGTTCTGCAAGCGCCTAAGGATATCTGTGATGCTTTGGTTTTCCGCAAGAAGAAACTCAATGACAGCTCTTTGCTTGGAACGCAGCTCAGTTACAGCCGCCGTTTTGAATACCACATACAGCGCCGCCACATATCGAAACTTCGCGAAACTTTAGGGGCAGAAGCGGGAGTATTCCAAGCGGCACGACGTCCCACGTCAAATTCCGCATTTTTTCACTGAAACTGGTCGAGAGAAAGAAAAGTGCTGCATTACGTATTGAATGCCCCTTTTACTACAACCACCAATGTATCTCAAGGGATCATGAGGAGAAGGTTAAGTTAATTACAGCGTGCATTTAAAGAATCGTTCTTGCCGCACAACATACATGAATGGAACGGGAAGAAGCCCTAATAACCGGTTGAATGGGAAGTACCATTTGCCACGCGCTTCACAGTCGTGTTGCAGGGTGTGGATGTATACGGGGTGGTCCATTGATAGTGACCGGGCCAAATATCTCACGAAATAAGCATCAAACGAAAAAACTGCAAAGAACCAAACTCATCAAGCTTGAAGGGGAAAACAGATGGCGCTATGGTTGGCCCGCTAGATGACGCTGCCATAGGTCAAAGGGATATCAACTGCGTTTTTTTAAAGTAGGAACCCCCATTTTTACTACATATTCGTGTAGTATGTAAAGAAATATGGATGTTTTAGTTGGACCACTTTTTTCGCTTTGAGATAGATGGCGCTGTAATAGTCACAAACGCATAAGTACATGGTATCACGTAACATTCCGCCAGTGCGGACGGTATTTGCTTCGCGATACATTACCCGTGTTAAAATGGACCGTTTACCAATTGGGGGAAAGGTCGATATCGTGTTGTTGTATGTCTATTGTGATCAAAATGTCCAACAGGCGTGTGCTATGTATGGTGCTCGGTATCCTGGACGACAACATCCAAGTGCCCGGACCGTTCGCCGGATAGTTACGTTATTTAAGGATACAGGAAGTGTTCAGCCACATGTGAAACGTCAACCACGACCTGCAACATATGATGATGCCCAAGTAGGTGTTTTATCTGCTGTCGCGGCAAATTCGCACATCAGTACCAGACAAATTGCGCGAGAATCGGGAATCTCAGAAACGTCGGTGTTGAGAATGCTACATCAACATCGATTGCACCCGTACCATATTTCTATGCACCAGGAATTGCATGGCGACGACTTTGAACGTCGTGTACAGTTCTGCCACTGGGCACAAGAGAAATTACGGGACGATGACAGATTTTTTGCACGCGTTCTATTTAGCAACGAAGTGTCATTCACCAACAGCGGTAACGTAAACCGGCATAATAGCGACCGTAGGCCCATTAATGTATTGTGCGGCATTACGGGAGGAAGGATAACTGGCCCCCATTTTATGGATGGCAATCTAAATGGTGCAGTGTATGCCGATCTCCTACGTAATGTTCTACCGATGTTACTACAAGATGTTTCACTGCACGACAGAATGGCAATGTACTTCCAACATGATGGATGTCCGGTACATAGCTCGCGTGCGGATGAAGCGGTATTGAATTGCATATTTCATCACAGGTGGATTGGTCGTCGAAGCACCATACCATGGCCCGCGCGTTCACCGGATCTTACGTCCCCGAATTTCTTTCTGTGGGAAAAGTTGAAGGTTATTTGCTATCGTGATCCACCGACAACGCCTGACAACATGCTTCAGCGCATTGTCAATGCACGTGCGAACAGTACGGAAGGCGAACTACTCGCTGTTGAGAGGAATGAAGTTACACGTATTGCCAAATGCATTGAGGTTGACGGGCATTATTTTGAGCATTTATTGCATTAATTGGTATTTACAGGAAATCACGGTGTAACAGCATGCGTTCTCAGAAATGACATGTTCACAAAGGTACATGTATCACATTGGAACAACGGAAATAAAATGTTCAAACGTACCTACGTTCTGTATTTTAATTTAAAAAACGTGCCTGTTAGTAACTGTTCTTGTAAAATTGTGAACAATATACCTGTGACTATTACAATGCCATCTATCACAAAGCGAAAAAAGTGGTCCAACTTAAACATTCATATTTCTTAACGTACTACAGTAATATGTAATAAAAAATGGGGGTTCCTATTTATAAAATATTTGACCTATGGCAGCGCCATCTAGCGGGCCAACCATAGCGCCATCTGGTTTCCCCCTTCAAGCTAGACAAGTTTCGTTCTTTGTAGCTCTTTCGTTTGACGCTTATTTCGTGAGATATTTGGCCCGGTCACGATCAGTGGACCACCCTGTATGTACACCATAATAGTACATTGGGGAGAGGGCTGGCTGCATATTATGATTGAAATTGGAGAATCTGTACGTCTGGAAAAGCTGTTCTGTACAAGGCGTGAAATATTCCATCGTCCATGACGAGGCAGCGATATGCAAGCAGGGCCTTTGTTTTCTTAATGCTATCGCTCCCGCTTTACGAGATCTGCCGTCACGTATCGGTGAGCGCGCGTTCGCTCCGTCGGTCGCCTGCCTCCACAGATGCGAAAATGCGCTCTCTCTTGAATAAAAAATAAGACAGCTCGGCTGCCTTCTCGCTAATTGGTGATTCCGTAATGGCACAATCTCAGTTAAGCATCGGCCCTGGTGTCAGCGCCGCCAGGCGACGCGGTGCGACGCCTTTTGAATCCGTGAACATTTTGGCAATTGCGTGAAGTGGTTTAAATGTTCGTGATGAAATGTTGTCTGCAGCGGGCCGCTTTTACTCGGATTGGCTGATAATGCGGCATTAGCGTATTTGTTTATGACGGGCGGCGTATTTCTCCCTGCTGCGGCCTCTTGCCTGCTGCGTAAATCTCCGGAATGTCGGCGGGTCGGCGCCTGCGCTGCCGAAATGCGCTCCAATCTACGTCAGCGCGATACGTTCTCGTCAGCGCCGCCGGCGGCCAGCCGTTACACTGTAGTCTTTCTGTCCGGATACAGTACAGTCGCCATAATGGCGCCCACAACATCTGTCCAATATGTAAGTTCATTGTCACACACTGAGGTGACGAAAGTCATGGGATAGCGATATGCAAACGTACAGATGGCGGTAGTATCGCGTACACAAAGTATAAAAGGGCAGTGAATTGGCT
Organism: Schistocerca cancellata; assembly: GCF_023864275.1. Taxonomy (NCBI): domain Eukaryota; kingdom Metazoa; phylum Arthropoda; class Insecta; order Orthoptera; family Acrididae; genus Schistocerca; species Schistocerca cancellata. The sequence continues at coordinate 268,692,181 of NC_064627.1, forward strand.
AAACTGTCATTTGTACTCAGGTGATTCGTTTGAAAAGGTCTTCGACTTTATTACATCCACAAGACATCTACATCTACGCGATTACTCTGCTATTCACAATTAAGTGTCTGGCAGAGGGTTCAATGAACCACCTTCAAGCTGTCTGTGCGCTAGTATCTCTCTCTCTCTCTCTCTCTCTCTCTCTCTCTCTCTCTCCCTCTCTCCCTCCCCCTCTCTCCCCTCCCCTCCCCTCCCTCTCTCCGATTTTCCTAATAGAAGTGAAGCTGTAAGGATAGATTTTTTAGTCGTGGCTACATAGCTAACAGCATTGCCAGCGAAAGGCAGAGTTGTGGATTTCCGAGTCCCGGTGCGGCGTACAGCTTTGATGTGCCGGAAAGTTTCAAAGAAGTCCAGAGTCCGATGCAGAGTGAAAGATTCAGTCTGGACATATATTTTGTTGTTTGGTAAGACGATCGTGTTACGGACTCCAATTTTTGTGGTATATCTAATCTTCCTACGGTGTGGGCGATTAATTAGAGATTTTATTCTGTTTTAGCAATGGTAGAAAGGTTAGCTGATTCTGTTAGTATTATTTTTACAATGAATGGCCATCCAGACAATCTTCACAAGAATGTTTTGACCCTTCGCTAATAGTGGGACACTTGTGTACCACGATAAGTTATCAGAGACCCACTGCGATTTTGCTGCAAGTTACTGCTTTGTGTCAGTGTCCCACTGGTAAAGGGAAGCCTGTAAATGGTTTGAACATTTCTTATAATTGCAGCTTGGTACCTGGAAGTTCACAGTCTTTAAGTTTGATTGTTAGCACTCTGCTCCGTTCCACTCCGCTCCGTATTATCGCATCGAATCACTTTGAGCCTGCAGGTAGGCAAACCATTAAACAGATTTGCAAAGCGGGCTGCTTTCATGCCTTCCCAGACAATTGGTATTAATTAATTGGACGCACAGACTGACATCAGTCATATCACAAACAGTGTCGTATTTAGCACTCGTAATGTGACCTAAAAACTTGAAGAGATACTCTGTCCACCGATATGAGCGCCGCGCGTAGTAGCCGCGCGGTCTCGGGCGTCTTGTCACGGTTCGCGCGGCTCTCCCCGTCGTAGGTTCGAGTCCTCCCTCGGGCATGGGTGTGTGTGTGTGTGTTGTCCGTAGAGTAAGTTAGTTTAAGTTAGATTAAGTAGTGTGTAAGCTTAGAGACTGATGACAGTAGTTTGATCCCATGAGATCTTACCACCAATTTCCGATTTGTGTGTCCTTTCTCTATATCTCGTAGTTTTTGTGGAGTCATCTTTTGAAACCCCAGAGGGTCTCATGAATAACCTCGTATGTCCCATCTCGCCCCACGTTGGTAAACGTGGGGGCAAATATTTTTCTCCATATTGTTACTTCTAAGGCTCTAATTGAAAAGTAATTGGTAGTTGAAAGGTTAACCGTGGTTCTTACACTTTAATTGTTCAACGAGAAGAACCAAAAAGGTTTACGTACCACATCATTTATTTTTAATGTGACCGATAGCGTTGAGGTGTGGCTGGAATTGACAATCAAAATTTGAACTAACTACCAGATATATAATTAATTTAACTAAATCATCATCGTAATTGTATTCTTCAGCATAAGTTGCTTCTTTTTTAACTGCCAAGTGCCGGTTTTTAATCTCTCTCCGTGTTATGAGACTTTGAATGAAACAACAAGTTTACTGTTACCAGTCACCGTTTTATTTTATTTTTATTTTTTCCACGACGCGTTTCGAAGGTTTAAACCTCCATCATCGGGTGGATTTACATTAGTTAGTATTACATATATGTGTATGTTGTGTTACGATTTTGGAGGAACTTGTGGCACTGCCTAGTGGGGAAACAAGACACTATTTCAGAATATGGTTTTGGATAACTTTTGACAAAAAATAAACTGATATCTAATGGTAAACTTTAATAAGTAAACTAGAGTACCTCCAGTGGTCACAGGTTCCTTTTTCTGTCGTAACACTTCACATGTATACTGCCACATTTGTAAACAAATATGGCGTCTGGAATCAGCTGGGTGCAAGGTTCGTACAGCAGAAGAGAAGACATAATCGCAAAGTGCAAAGAATATAGATCGTAACAACATTATTACAGAATAATCGTTTAAACCATTTGGAGGTGTTTGTTTTGAGGTGTCGAATATATGTGTGTGTACTTCAGGTGGTATATAAATCCAATTTTGAAAGGTTAAAACAGCTAAACATTCGTACTCGTTTATGCAATCAGGTGAAATGTTAAAATGGCTTAAACTTCATACTTGCTAATAACAATTAGGTGAAATGTTACAGGCTTGAATTACAATGATCGTATTGGCTACAGCAGTAAAATCATAAATAGATGACACTCTTTGAAGAAAGAGAGAGAGAGAGAGGAAGGAGTGATTATATGAGAGCAAACATTTACATGGCAAGGAGTCTTAAGATTACATGTTGCATATATTAGCTGCCTAAAGGTTGGGGTAATACACTGGTTAATGTTATAAAATATGCAGATAGATATACATTTGTGCCAGTAGTTGATGTACCTACAGTTTTAAGCTGACAAGGGGTACAAGCTGTTGGTGTGATGAAATATCAGTGAATGAGGTCAATCTCTTGTACTCTTGGTGGCTGTCAATATTTATGGTAAATATTAGCATGTGTGCACGTGTGTGTGTGTGTGTGTGTGTGTGTGTGTGTGTGTGTGTGTGTGTGTGTGTGTATTTTTAAGAGTGTAGGCAGTTGCTGAAAACAGAGATGATACTATTGTAAATATTGTCATTTTTGTCATTTAAGATGGATTCTGGTTGTTTCATTTGGTGTTTGTATATAATCCATCTTAAATGACAAAAATGACAATATTTACAATAGTATCATCTCTGTTTTCAGCAACTGCCTACACTCTTAAAAATACACACACACACACACACACACATGCTAATATTTACCATAAATATTGACAGCCACCAAGAGTACAAGAGATTGACCTCATTCACTGATATTTCATCACACCAACAGCTTGTACCCCTTGTCAGCTTAAAACTGTACGTACATCAACTACTGGCACAAATGTATATCTATCTGCATATTTTATAACATTAACCAGTGTATTACCCCAACCTTTAGGCAGCTAATATATGCAACATGTAATCTTAAGACTCCTTGCCATGTAAATGTTTGCTCTCATATAATCACTCCTTCCTTCTCTCTCTCTCTCTCTCTCTCTCTCTCTCTCTCTCTCTCTTTCTTCAAAGAGTGTCATCTATTTATGATTTTACTGCTGTAGCCAATATGATCATTGTAATTCAAGCCTGTAACATTTCACCTAATTGTTATTAGCAAGTATGAAGTTTAAGTCATTTTAACATTTCACCTGATTGCATAAACGAGTGCGAATGTTTAGCTGTTTTAACCTTTCAAAATTGGATTTATATACCACCTGAAGTGCACACACATATATTCGACACCTCAAAACAAACACCCCCAAATGGTTTAAACGATTATTCTGTAATAATGTTGTTACGATCTATATTCTTTGCACTTTGCGATTATGTCTTCTCTTCTGCTGTACGAACCTTGCACCCAGCTGATTCCAGACGCCATATTTGTTTACAAATGTGGCAGTATACATGTGAAGTGTTACGACAGAAAAAGGAACCTGTGACCACTGGAGGTACTCTAGTTTACTTATTAAAGTTTACCATTAGATATCAGTTTATTTTTTGTCAAAAGTTATCCAGAACCATATTCTGAAATAGTGTCTTGTTTCCCCACTAGGCAGTGCCACAAGTTCCTCCAAAATCGTAACACAACATACACACATATGTAATACTAACTAATGTAAATCCACCCGATGATGGAGGTTTAAACCTTCGAAACGCGTCGTGGAAAAAATAAAAATAAAATAAAAAGGTGACTGGTAACAGTAAACTTGTTGTTTCATTTAATGTCAGTAACAGTCACGGTAAAGCCTAACCTAAAAATGTTCGCATTTAAAGTTATGAGACCTTGGCTTTTGTCAGCACTTGAGTATGCATCCAGAAAGACGAACATGCCCAGAATTTCATTGCGGCCGCATTATCTTATTCCGACGGAACAACAGAACGATCGTCTTCATTGTATCGGGAAAATAAATGTCTTTTTAAACCGATGGGAGTTCGTGTGTGGAAGAGCGTTCTCAGCCATTTGCGCCGACGGAAATTGCCAGTGTAGCGTGACGCTTCTTTTCAACTGGGGATTTTATCGCGGCTCTTGTCGCCGTTCCAAAAGTTCGGCGCTTAAGTTGCCAAGTTCTGGCATAAAAGTCGCATTGTCCCGCGCAATATTCCCTTTGTGTCTGGGCCGGGCGCTCGCGCCCATTCCGTAACTCGGTTAGGCCGGCGCGGGTCGCGCCACGCCGCGTCTCCGTGGCGCACTCATTTGGGGGAATCCCCTCAGCGGGATTTCCCGGGGAGTCGCAGCGGGGGCTTTCTGGCTCGACGCGCCCTCTACACCTGCCCGCTGCTGGCTGCTGACTGCTGGCTCCTCGCTCCTCGCTCCACCATGTCGTATCCGCTCGCGTCGCGCCTGCGTTGTAATTCGCGTCACCCCTGTTTGCTGTTCTGAAAAGGTAATGAATGGCTACTTTGTCCAGCACTCGGGCGTCACCCGTATAAAGCAGACGTGTGTTAAGGCTTCCTTATCCCGATTCCACAGCGTGAGTTGCATATATCCTGACTGTACAAGCGGTAGTTAAGCAGTTAATTATCACCTCGAAAAAGTATTGAGCTGGTGCGTAAGTTCGTAGAGTTTTTTCATAAGTGTAATAAACATAACGGATATAGTTAACAGACACTTTAGTCATCAATAATGTATTCTCCTTCACTATGTACAACAGTTTGCCACCGCTGGAGAACTTTTTCGTTCCTGCGACTTTAGAACTCACGTGGTTTTGAGGCGGAGAACTCGTCGAGCCATGTTCGGAGCACATTTTCATTCGGATAGGAAGTTTCTTGAAGGTTGTTCGGTAGAAAGCGGAAAAGATGAAAATACGCTACTGGCCATTAAAATTGATACACCACGAAGATGACGTACTACAGACGCGAAATTTAACAGACAGGAAGAAGATGCTGTGATATGCAAATGATTAGCTTTTCAGAGCATTCACAAAAGGTTGGCGCCGGTGGCGATACCTACAACGTGCTGACATGAGTAAAGTTTCCAACCGATTTCTGATGCATAAACAGCAGTTGACCGGCGTTGCCTGGTGAAACGTTGTGATGCCTCGTGTAAGGAGGAAAAATGCGTACCATCACGTTTCCGACTTTGATAAACGTCGGATTGTAGCCTATCGCGATTGCGGTTTATCGTATCGCGACATTGCTGCTCGCGTTGGTCGAGATCTAATGACTGTTAGCAGAATATGGAATCAGTGGGTTCAGGAGGGTAATACGGAACGCCGTGCTGGATCCCAACGGCCTCGTATCTCTAGCGGTCGAGATGACAGGCATCTTATCCGCATGGCTGTAACGGATCGTGCAGCCACGTCTCGATCCCTGAGTCAACAGATGGGGACGTTTGCAAGACAACAACCATCTGCACGAACAGTTCGACGACATTTCCAGCAGCATGGACTATCAGCTCGGAGACCATAGCTGCGGTTACCCTTGATGCTGCATCACAGACAGGAGCGCCTGCGATGGTGTACTCAGCGACGAACGTGGGTGCACGAATGGCAAAACGTCATTTTTTCGGATGAATCCAGGTTCTGTTTACAGCATCATGATGGTCGCATCCGTGTTTGGCGACATCGCGGTGAACGCACATCGGAAGCGTGTATTCATCATCGCCATACTGGCGTATCACCCGGCGTGATAGTATGGGGTGCCATTGGTTACACGTCTCGGTCACCTCTTGTTCGCACTAACGGCACTTTAAACAGTGGACGTTGCATGCCAGATGTGTTACGACCCTTGGTTGTATCCTTCATTCGATCCCAGCAAAACCCTACATTTCAGCAGGATAATGTGCGAGCGCATGTTGCAGGTCCTGTACTGGCCTTTCTGGATACAGAAAATGTTCGACTGCTGCTCTGGCCAACACATTCTACAGATCTCTCACCAATTGGAAACGTCTGGTCGATGGTGTCCGAGCAACTCGCTCGTCACAATATGCCAGTCACTACTCTTGATGAACTGTGGTATCGTGTTGATGCTGCATGGGCAGCTGTACCTGTACACGCCATCCAAGCCCTGTTTGACTCAATTCCCTGGCGTATCAAGGTCGTTATTACGGCCAGAGGTGGTTGTTCTGGATACTGATTTCTCAGGATCTATGCACCCAAATTGCTTGAAAATGTAATCACATGTCAGTTCTAGTATAATATATTTGTCCAATGAATACCCGTTTATCATCTGGATTTCTTCTTGCTGTAGCAATTTTAATGGCCGGTAGTGTATGAGGGCACAAGATCGTGTGAATAAGGTGGGTGCGGAATGACTTCCCCAACTAACTCCTGTACAGTATTTCTTGTCAGTCTAGCAGAACACTGGCGGTCGTCATCGTGCAGTAGCACTCCGCGCAGTATTCCTGTAGTTGTTCTTGGACTGCGTTTGGAAGGCGCCTCAGTTGTTGACAATAAATGGCAGCAGTGGTGGTTACATCTCGGGGAAGCAATTCGTAATACCCCACATCATCGGTGTTCATTAGGCGCATAACATTACCTCTTGTGGATGCGCGCAGTGTGGTGCTCAAACATCCCTTTCTTTTCGTTACGCTAGCGTAAAGACTCTCTTTCTCGTCACCACTAACTGTACAGGATAGGAATGGTCGGTGTTGTTCACGAGCTAATGGATGACGAACAAGCAGAGCTGCGTATATGGCCCCCCGCTGATTTTTATGATTTTGGCTTATAGTATGCAGTCATCATAAACCCGATTTTTGAACCTTCGTCATTGCATAAAAATGTCGCACGGCGGTGGAATAATCACAGTTCATTACATTTGCTAGTTCTCGAGTCCACTGACGTAGATTATTGTTTATTAGTGCGTTTAAACGACCTTTATCAAATTCCGAAGGTCTTCCTGAACGTGGAGAGTCACTAATGTCAGAATAACGTCCTTAAATCGAGAAAACCATTTTCTTGCTGTGCTCTGTCCAGTGGAGTTATCCCCATTCACGGTTCAAATGTTTCTGCCTGCCTCCGTTGCTGTCACCTATATTTAACTCAAGCAGAAGAATGTCAGAAATGTTCCGATTTCTCCTCTTAATACACAATTTTCTAGCATCCACAGCTCGACTCGCTATCTCCGAATGACAAAATGACAACATGTTAACTGGAACAGCAATAGTGAACTGCAGGTTATAAATGACTCTATTGGAGTACCATCACGCAAAACAAAAACGCTCCGGGCTATGCACCAACATAATAAAGTTACATAACTGACCTTTCGTTTCTTTCCAAGAACATGTCTACAGTCGTGGAAAATAATGAAATCCCCGGAACTCAGTATCGTCACATACCGGTAGAGGAGACAAAACAAAATGCCGCAGCCCCTTGACATAGTGTAACAATACGTCTTCGGAATTTGAAGAGAAACGGCGGCTTCTGGTGTAGCCAAACAAGGCTGAATGACGAAGGACGCAATGACAGATCATGTCTCTGCGTGGACCCAAGGATCGCAATGGAATTGGAGGCCCTGGGGCTCGGAACCGATAGTGTCACAATCGAGGCGATAATGGAAAAAGTCAAATACAGTATGTTAGTGCATTGTCTGTGCACACTGAGGTGACAAATGTCATGGGATAGAGATATATACATATATAGATGGCGATACTATCGCGTACACAGGGTATCGAAGGGCAGTGCATTGGCAGAGGTGTCATTTGTTCTCAGGTGATTCATGTGAAACGATTTCCGAGGTGATTGTGGCCGCATGACGAGAGTTAACAGACCTTGAATCCGGAATGGCGGTTGGAACTAGACATATGAGACATTACATTTTCACTGAGAGCAGCGCTGTTTGCGCAGGGTTTGTCAGTGCTAACAGACAAGAAATACTACGCGAAATAACCACAGAAATCAATTTGGGACTTACGACGAACGAATTATGACAGTGCGCCGAAATTTGGCGTTAGTGAGCTATGCCAACTGACGATCGACGCGAATGCCTTTGCTACAGCGCGACATCGCCGGCAGCGCCTTTCCTAGGCTCTGATTGTATGAGTTAGGCTCTAGATGTCTGGAAAACCGCAGCCTATTCAGATGAGTCCCAATTTCAGTTGGTAAGACCTTATGGTAGGGTTCGAGTTGCCAAGTTATCAACAAGGCACTGTGAAAGCTGGTTGTGGGTCCAAAGTGGTGCGGGTTGTGCTTACATGGAATGGACTGGGTCGTCTATTCCAACTGAACCCATCATTGACAGGATTTCATGTTCTCAAACAACGATGGAATCCTTATGGACGGCAATGCGCCGTGTTACCGGGCCACAATTGCTCGCGGCTGGTTTGAAGAACATTCTGAACCATTCGAGCGGATGATTTGTCCACTCAGATCGCTCGACGTGAATCCCATAGAACATATCCTAGAGAACTTACAAGGTCATTTTCTGCACAAAATCGTGCACTCCCAACAATTTTGCAATTATGTCGGCTATCGAGGCAGCATAGTCAAATATTTCTGCAGGGATCATCCAACGACTTGTTGGGTCTATGCCACATCAAGTTGATGCACTACGTTGGGGAAAATGAGGCCCGGCACGTATTAGAATGTATTCCATGACTTCTTCCACCTCAGTATACTACTATGCAATGCTTCATCTGTAATGCATTCGTATCCGAAGGAACAGTCATTGCTGAAGGATTTCCCTCTTGTCACTAGCGGTCGCTTTAATCACTTCGATCCTTCCAGCACCAACTCAAATCTTCGTATGTCCCAGTATCTGCTTCCCATAGTGCTTGCAACAAGAGAAACTCAAGGTTCGAGTCGCGATTTGCACATACGTTTCATGAAAACGTGAAATTAAGTCATGGATCGCTTTTCAAAAAAATCCCGCCGAATCGAAGCAGCAAGTCAAATGTTGCACCCGTGTCAGGACAATCCATATGACTTATTTAGCAATCTACTGACCATGCACTTCTGCTGGCGGTATCTCGATCTCCCCGAGACAAGTAAGCAAAGCGAGCAGTGGAAAACGTGTAGGTTTTCCATCGCCGAAAGAAGCTAAAACCCAATTATACTGGACAACATGATGCCTAGTTTTTTTGAGAATAACGGAGGGGGCGGAAGGGACTGGCATGGTGTGGTACTAACAGATTACACTCGTAAGGAGCACACCGTCACAGGAAATCTGCTGACAAATTACGGAAGATTATATTGCGAAGCATCGCATTGTGTTATTTCTGGCTTTAGCAACCATCATACTAGCTCCATGATTCGTTATCAGAGCAGTAGTGATTGTAGCGTTATGCACATGTGGTAATCAGTACTGTGGGGCTCCAGTAGCAGATGGTACTTTTTTCGTGGGTTGGATAAATTAACGTAACTCCTTGCATTTCCCTCAGGACGGTGGAAGAAACTAGGCACCTCACGTGTAATGCATTCATAGACGAAATGTATCAGTAACACATGGGAGTGATAACACACAAATGTTCGTATGATACAATTCACTAATCATATTACACTGACGGAAAAAAATCCTAAGCCCAAGGAGTTGTGCGACATAAACGAAAGATTGTAGACGTGTTTCTACATCTGGAAGATAAATAAATAAATGTCGTGTGGCTATATTCTCTCGGCGGGTAGACCGTTCGCCGGGTGGAAGTCTTTCGATTTCACGACACTTCGGCGACTTGCACATCGAATCTGGAACATGATGTCTTCAAATTTCGCACCAGTCGCCTAAGAGTGGCGCTATTAACGCCACTGTGAGGATGCAAATCAGGGTTGCTGTAAATACACCACAGGGCGGTCGTAAGCTTTAGTTAACTATGAGATTGGACTTCGTGGGTTGATGTTAGTCAAGAATGCCTTTAAGGCGACAAAGACGACATTATCAACAACTCGCTGAGTTTGAACGAGGTTGTGTAATAGGGCTACGAGTAGCTGGAAATTCCTTCTGCGATACTGCCGGCAGACGTGGCAGGAGTGTAGCCACTGTACTGGATTCCTTGCAGCGGTTGTCCCAAGAATGTACGATGCAGGAGGATCTGCAGCGAATTGACGCATGGTGCAGGGAATGGCAATTCAATCTCAATGTAGACAAGTGTAATGTGCTGCGAATACACAGACAGATAGATCCTTTATCATTTAGCTACAAAATAGCAGGTCAGCAACTGGAAGCAGTTAATACCATAAATTATCTGGGAGTACGCATTAGGAGTGATTTAAAATGGAATGATCATATAATGTTGATCGTCGGTAAAGCAGATGCCAGACTGAGATTCATTGGAAGAATCCTAAGGAAATGCAATCCGAAAACAAAGGAAGTAGGTTACAGTACGCTTGTTCGCCCACTGCTTGAATACTGCTCAGCAGTGTGGGATCCGTACCAGATAGGGTTGATACAAGACATAGAGAAGATCCAACGGAGAGCAGCGCGCTTCGTTACAGGATCATTTAGTAATCGCGAAAGCGTTACGGAGATGATAGATAAACTCCAGTGGAAGACTCTGCAGGAGAGACGCTCAGTAGCTCGGTACGGGCTTTTGTCAAAGTTTCGAGAACATACCTTCACCGAAGAGTCAAGCAGTATATTGCTCCCTCCTACGTATATCTCGCGAAGAGACCATGAGGATGAAATCAGAGAGATTAGAGCCCACACAGATGCATACCGACGATCCTTCTTTCCACGAACAATACGAGACTGGAATAGAAGGGAGAACCGATAGAGGTACTCAAGGTACCCTCCGCCACACACCGTCAGGTGGCTTGCGGAGTATGGATGTAGATGTAGATGTAGATCGTAAGAATACCGAGCTCCGGACGGCTATGTGGAACCACCGAGAGTGAAGACCATCGTGTTCGGCTTATGTCTCTGGCGCATCGTACTGCACCTGCAGCAGCAGTTGGCACTACAGTGACACAACAATCTGTTATAAATCGGTTATTTGATGGACGGCTCCGAGCCAGACGCCGTGTAGCGGGCATTCCACTGACCTGGAACCGCCATCATTTGCGACGTCAGTGGTGTCAAGCGAGAGTTTAATGGAGGACAAGGTAGAGGTTTCTGATGAAAGCTAGTTCTGCCTCGGTGCCAGTGATGGCCGTCTGTTTGTCAGACAGAGGTCAGTTGGACCTGCACCCCGCCTGTCTGCGTGATAGACACACTGGACCTACAACTGGAGATATGGTCTGGGGTTCGATTTCGTATGACAGCAGGATCACTCTGGCGATTATTCCGCGCACCCTGATTGCAAAATTGTTCGTAAATCGGGTGATTCGACCTGCCATGCTTCCATTAGTGAACAGCATTCCAAGGGGTGTTTACCAACAGGATAACGCTCGCCCAAATGCCGCATTGTCACCGAATATGCTCTACAGAGTGTCGACATGGTGTCTCGGTCTACTCGATCACCAGATATGTCTCCAATCGAGTACATATAGGACATCATCGGAGGACAACTCCAGCGTCATCCACAAACAGCATTAACCGTCCCTTTATTGACCAATCAAGTTCAACAGGAGTGGAGCTCCAGCCCACAAACACATACGGCACCTGTACAAGAGAATACATGTACGTCTGCATGCTTGCATTCAACATTGTGGCGGTTACATCCGTTGTTAATGCACCAGCATTTAAATGTTGCAGTGGCTTATCTCTCGCTTACATTAACGTGTGATCTTGTAACGTTAATCACGTAAACATGTTACCCAAAAGAATATATTCCCGAAATTTCATTTCTCTAAATTAATTATATTTTCGTGTAGTGTTTTTTCCGTCAGTCTATTTTACGCCGTAGCAGGAAGTTGAGTCAAACGGACTTATTTTCCTCTATAACAACACCGCATTTCATTCTGCTCAGGTGAAAATCACTCTTACGGCTTATATGTGCTACCGGATTTCGCCTTCCCCGAGCATATCCTCGTGAGATGGGACTCAGTGGCTTCTTGCTTTTTGATCAGATGAAAAACCATTGCGCAGCACGACCTGCCAGAACGACTTCTACAGCCAATGTTTCCTCCAAGTCATTCATCTTTTTGAATAACGGGTGGCACTGGGAGGTATATATGGAGAAAAGGACTAACTCCATTACCAAATTGCATAGTCGCACCTAGTTTCTTTCTGGGTGATAGTGAATCGATTCTTTTCAGTGAACCACAAGAAAACAGGTTTCTTTCCTGAATAAAACAGCACAAAACAAAAAATATTTTTGGAAGCCAAAATACTGCAGATGAAATTAAGGTACTTTGGGTATATCGTGAGACTTGAACGAGCTTGAGAGCTCGAACGAAAAGGAGATCAAAGACGTAGAGGAGAATAAAGGAGAAGGTTGATAAGAGGATATCAAGAAATGCACTGGAACGACCCTGAAACAGTTAAGAACCTAAACAATGTCTAGGAGTGCTTGAAAGGACATCGTTCATCGTACCTCCCGGGGCCGGAGACGACTTGATAGATCATAACAATAACACAAAGTTTAAACTTTACCTTTACCTGTTGTATTTCCTAAAGCTGTCCTCCATCGAGAAACGTGGCGCAATAGTGGTAAGATTTGCTTTCGGGAGGTCGGCGATTCAAATCCACATCTGGGCGTCCAGATTTATGTTTTTCGTGGTAACTGAAGAGATATGCGACCGACTTACTTTCTCGTCCTTAACCTATACGAGTTTATGCTGCGTCCCTAAGACCGTGTCGTCGATGAGATGTTTATTTTCAGTTTTCTTCATCTACGCATTGCACTCTTGTTTTTCGCTGTGCTATTTTGCAGTGAATGTTGAGCATAGTATATTATTTGGCGAATATCGCAGAAATTAACGCATATAATCGAAAGTCACATGGTAATTAATTCATAAAAACCCGACAGACTTCTTTTTCTTTATTGTGATGTAGTAGTTAAGCTGCCTACAACCACATGCTCTCAGAGCCCTGAACCAGGATTACCAAGTTACTAAAGTGAAATTCTGCAGATCTGTTCAGCTTTATCACATCTACAGCTGCTAAACTAAATAGTGTTGCGATCTGTGCTTTGAGTTCTTAGAGGTGGCTGCTTTGAGTTCTTAGTGGCGGCCGAGCGGGATGGCGAAAAAGCGAGTCGATGAGCTCATACTTTGAAGGAGCAGCTTCAAATCTCCTTCGAGGTATCCATGTTTAGGTTTCCGATTATTTTTCTGGAGCTCATGAGGTAAATGTTGTGGTTCGTTAAACGAGACCACTGTCTACATTTTCCTGTATTCTAGTCCGATTGGGCCATTGAGCCATCCCCAATAATTCCAACGTCAACAGCACGTCTTATTGTAACAGTCAGTCCGTTTCATGATTTTTCATTTCATATCTCACGTTTTTCTCTTAACCCAATGTCCTCCAGGAGGTGTTTTCACAGATATAGCTTCAGAAACGCCTTACTTCCGTTGTTGAAAGGGTCCTAGTTTTGTGTTTCGATATCTGCTTTAGCCATCTGTTGATATACATTTTACCTAAATGATTTCGCCCAATGATCGCCTTGTTTATGTGGTGCCAGTTATTGTCTCTCGGACCTCCATAATTTCTCTTATTATGTTTTTTTTCTCTCTTTCTTAGTTCATACTAGAAACGCCACAGCTTCAATTATTATTTCTTTTCTCACCTTACGTGTACTGCAATCACAACTTGACAACTGACTCTTCAGCTATCGATGTGCCCTGGAAATGTGAGTACAATGATTGCGACTCTTGGATATTCGAAAATATGCTCAAGGAGGTTCCAGAATGATCACAACAGACTTCAAGATTCAAAGAATTGTTCGAGCAATTTGAGACTGCTCAGCATGCCTTTCTGTCACATTCGTCTCAGGTGAGGGATGAAGTCCGGGTGCATCACTTTGAACCGAAAACAAAAAGGCAGTCACTGGAGTGGCGCCTCCGCAATATATATATAAAAAAGAAGAAATTCAGGGTAGCTTCCTCTACCAGCAAAGTCATAGTGGCAGTCCTTTTGGGATACTGATTGGTCATTGTCGTGGATGTGTTTCCAAAAGGTTCAACTGTTAATTCAGAGACGTATGTAAAGACCCGGAATAAACTCTGGAACCGTTTCCAACATTTTCGGTCTGACAAGAATCCAAAATAAATCTTGCTCCAAAATGAAAGTGAGCGCCCAAAAACGTCTTTGAACCTGGGAACACATCACCAAAAATTGAGTTCGACGACATTGTCTCATCCACCCTACAGCCCAAATCTGGTGCTCTCGGATTACATCCGTTTCGGCAAGTTAAGGGTTCTCTGCGCGTGATACACTTCGAAGATGATGAGAGCGTGAGACAAGTATTGGATACACGGCTACGAATACGGGACGACAGCTTTTAACAACAGGGAGTACGTGATCGTACACAACGCTGGGTAGAGCCATAGAACATGTTGGAGTCTGTGTAGAAAAATAGTAAAAAGAAATGGTGACTGATATTGTGCTTTTGTGTTCTCGGTACTCTGTTGCGAGTTCATAGACTTGATACAAGTGTCAAACCACGGAGAAAGTCTTTCAAATATGCGATAGTAGTAGATGGAGGATGATCATTATGCCAGGCTGAGCTGCCGCCTGGAGTTCCAAAATTTAAAAGATACGATAAATACTTTTTGTTGAGTACAGTTCTACTGGTCAAAAACCTAATGCTGTATTTCTGCACATGTATTGTCAGAAATGAACAATAGAGCCTTAATATTAATAGCATTTGAAACAAAAACTTTCTTCCCGCTATTTTGTCGAAAACTGACATTTTTGAGACCATCGCTGAGTACAAAATACAAGCTGATTGTTGCAAAGAGGAAAACATCAACTAGCAACTGTTGACGACACTGTTTATTTACACAAATAGCGCTATTACCGATTTCGAGCTGATAGGGTCATATAAAGGAAGCTGTTCACGTTTATATATCATTTGTTATTGTTTACATTAGTTTTTCTTCTAAACAAATTTAAAAACTTCCTTACTGGCACTTGGAACCAGTCAGTTCTCCGTTACAGCACGTAGAACTTTATTACGAAAGTATTTATTTTATAATTTGTCTCTCTTTTTTTATTTTTATTTATTTTTTTTATGTGATTTATTAGACATCTTAATTCCATGTTATCAGAGTACCTTCTCAGTTTTGTGGGACACAAAGTATTTACAAAAACAGAGACATTGTTTTTTTAATTCTTCTAGCTAGTACCAGATTTCGCATTTAGAATGTTTTGCACTTCCACTTTCATATATTTAAAGACCTTCATAATATTAAACGGAAATCGACATTACTGGTTTGTTATTAAGGAGTGTTAAGAGTAGAATGCACAGAATCTCAGGAAAAATCTATTTACATGATGAAATCGACCATTAAGGAATTTCATTCTTGATTGTTGAGAATGAAAGTAGACATTTTATCGAAGAGGCTCAGGTTTGCTTTTTCGTCAGCCTTGCATACAAATAGTTATACGGTTGCTTTTGTTCAGTTCGGTACACCACTTGTTTCACGGGAGTGACACTTCACCTTGCAGAGCTATTGAAGCTCCTTGCTGTAATATGGCGGTAGGAAACTCAACGATATTCTGAGCGCTTGCTTGAAGTCTTGTTCGAAAATACGTATTGTGCCTCTCAGTACGGAAGATTGTAGAATTGTGCTCTCCGATGTTAGTTTTGGTACACTACGTAAATGGCGTAGTACATCGTAGCATTACCGATAGTATTGGTAGAATTGGTAGGGGAAGAAACATAAATGAATGCACAAGAGAGAAAATGGGAGCCGAAGACTCCACTCTGCTTTTTTGTTTGTTTGGTTGTTTTGCACACAATTCAAACTGCACATCCATACGGAACATTAATTGCATTTCATAAGTAATAAAAATTAGTTATTCACTAAACTTTTATGTAACCACAGGATGGCGATTCTTAGGGAAAACCTGGAATTCCCAGGGAATTACAGTTTATCAGGAAAAACCAAGGAAATCACAGGAAGTTTCAGAAATTTCATAATATCTCAGGGAATTCTCCTTTTTTAATCTAGCATTTACACTGAATTTTATTGAGTCTTATAAATCAAAAACTTTAAAAAGTGTGTTAATTATATGAATATTATCTCATATAAATTATCGAGATTTAAAAACTGCTGTCGAACTACTCCCTACGACAGGTAAACAGCTCAGCTGAGAGGAAGGAAAAGTCATTATTGTGTTACGTTGCCCCCACGCCCCGGCCCACGTGCACCATTAATTTATTAGGAGCTTCTTGACACCATCTACCACCCTGAACCAAAGCAATTACTTTTGATGCAAATACGGTTTACGCGCACAAACATAAAAATAATTATTGTTGTTTTTTACTGATTAGAAGTCTCGTTATTACAGATAAGTGCGAAAACTGTTTGTGAATAACAGAAACATGTTTTATATAAGCTGGACGAATTATTGAAAACATGTTTAATATTTTTGTTCTGCTGTTTTTATTCTACCAGTTTGTTGAGTAAATTGAGTTTTCTGGAGCTGTGTGCTAAGTATATATTTTTTCTTTATATTTATTACAAAGTACCTCTGTTCCACATTAGAAATCAAGAATTTTCGAATAAGACGTGAATTAAACATTGACAGATTCAGTTTGCGGTAAATACCGATTGTTCTTAAGTAACAGACTGGGGAATAACTATGAAGAAGATATATGTTCCGTAGGTTATGCGGCCCTTCTGTATCTCCATTCAGCGTTTAAATGGCTTCTCTTTTCCGGTTTTTAGGGGACTCTATCTGATCACATATGTAAAGAAACTGAACGTTATGAAGTAACGCCCGATAGGTATGCAACACATCTACATACAGGTAACGCGGCTACGACTTTAACTGACCAAAGCCACTAGGAAAGTTACAATTGTCTACGCTTATCTGTGGTAGTCAACGGTAGTTTTACAGCTCTAGAAAAGTGTAATAGGATCAGTCTCCTTTGTGGGATACACGTAGAATAGGTCGGTTGAGCCGCTCTGCTCAGAACACTAGTCCATCTACAGTTTTATGCCATGTCTTAGTACGCCATGTTAGCCTCAGTGGTAAAATATTGCCTGTGGTCGTTCCAGATGCAGTTACAGATTGTTCTCCAGTTTGCAAGAAATGCATTCTCCAAGCAATAAACAGCTCTCAGAACAGGTTTCTCTCATGAATACAAACTATGTACTAAACTCACACATGCTCTTCTCTCTCTCCCTCTCTCTCTCTCTCTCTCTCTCTCTCTCTCTCTCTCTCTCCCTCCCTCCCTCCCTCCCTCGCGGATCCTAAGTGCCACTGAATTAGGTAATTGTCTTTTTTTTATCACTAGTCTTAAGAATGGCTTGATGCGAGCTGCAACGACTTCCTCTTCTGTGCCGAACTCGTCAAACCAGAGTAGCACTTAAAACCCAACGTACTCGACTATTTGCGGGATATATTCCAGTCTATCTTGTCCTAATCCATCTAGTACCGTGAAAGTCTGATATCGTTACATACCACGGTTCCCTCCTGTAGTCCAGTGCTTTCCAACCTTTCTGAGACTATTACTCCTGAGTGCAATCCAAAGTTAGCAGACGCTGAAAGAAAGCGTATCCAACAAAGCAACCAGAAGATTACTTCTGACAGTCGCATGAATGTGAAATGATATCCCCCATTCTGCGGAGAACCACCACATTTCTTATCTTATCAGTCCATTTGATTTTCAATATTCTTCCGTAACACCGTATCTCATACCCTTTGGTTCTCTTCTTTTCGTGAATGCACTTCCATAGGATGCTGTGCTTCAGACGTACATTCTCGTAACATATTTCTCGTATTGAGGCCTATGTTTGAGCTAGTGAACTAGTTCTAGCGAGGAATGCGCTCTCCTTTCCTGGGCTACAATAATTCTTATGACCTCCTTGCCTAGTGCGTCGTGAGGTGATTTGCTTCCAAGGTAGCAGAATTTATTCACTTTGCCTACTCCGTGGCCCCAATTGTTCACATTAAGGTTGTCGCTAATTTCATTTCTGCTACTCATTCCTTCGTCCTTCTTTGGCTTACTCTGCACTTAGTGCTCATTGGAGCGATACTTCCCTCAGTTGGACCAATATTATTGTCTCACTTTCATAGAGATTAGAAATGTCACAACCGAATCTTGTCACTGGTATGCTTTCATGCTGAATTTTAATCACTCTTCAGATAATTTCTTTTACTTTCGTCATTGCTTGTTCAGTGTACGTACTGAAGAATGTGGAAAAACGACTACATCCCGGCCTTACGCCCTTTTTAATTCGAGTAAGGCTGTCTTAGTTTTCTGTAGTTATTGTTCCCCCTTTCTTGGAAATATAGTACATTACTTCTCTTTGCCTGTAGCTTGACCTATTTTAATGAGAATATCAAATGTATTACGCCATTTTACTTTGTGTAGAACGTTGTTTCTACGTCGACACATGCTATGAAAATGTATACTATAATTTTTCTGAAATTTTGTCTCTATTACCATGCATAACGTCAGAAATGCTTTTTGTATATAACATAATTGTGTTTATATTTTGAAACAGGTTTTTTTATGATATCTTGCAGACAGTGTAACTTGCTGAATAATTTGCGAGAAAACATAGACCGTAAAGAGATGTTAAAAATTGCAACTGTATTGTAAGAAGATTTTAGTTTCCTCCGTGAAGAGATGTTAAAAACTGCAACTGTATTGTAACGAGATTTTCGTTTTCTTAGTGTTAACAGCTTACCAATAATTCGTAACTATCCTCACGTCACTGATCATTTCGTTTAAAAACTGTTGTACGATTTTTGCGAATGATCAGTGTAGAGGGTTTTAGTACATCTGTAATTGATATTAATGTACATCTATTGAACTAAGGTGGTCTTCTACTCTCAGTGTGTTACCTCGAACTGGGAGGGGATAAAAATTAACGTGTTGTGGTATTTCCATCTGTCACGACCAAACAACAAAACTCAACCGACTAGAGAAAAATGTTGAGTGTATGGATATAGACCCTTACATTATGGATATAGACCCTTACATTACCTTTTTATTACAAAGTTCATTTTTTTCATGTAAGCGTCGGCCAAAGGCGCTTGTATTAATTTCCTTATCCTTTTTTGTTTTTTTTTTTTACGGACCAGTTTCGGGAACTAACGCCCATAAATTCCGTCTAGAAAGCAAAATACAAAACAATTTTGTAACTTAACATCTCATGGCGCAAGTAAGCCGAAGATCAATTAAAAGAACAGTGAAAATAGATAAAATCAATGAGAAATATAGCGTCTTAAAACGTGACGTGAGTTATGTTCTTAAGTGAAGAGGATAAGTTGGTTTCCTGGAACATAGTTTCAACCAAAAAATGCTATAGATCCTAAGATTTCGAATTGGTCGAATGGTAAAATGACCGTTAACGACAGACAAGGAAAGGTGAAGAATTAGTTGACGACGAGAGAAATGGTTCAAATGGCTCTGAGCACTATGGGACTCAACTTCTGAGGTCATCAGTCCCCTAGAGCTTAGAACTACTTAAACCTAACTAACCTAAGGACATCACACACATCCATGCCCGAGGCAGGATTCGAACCTGCGACCGTAGCGGTCTTGTGGTTCCAGGCTGTAGCGCCTAGAACCGCACGGCCACTCCGGCCGGCACGACGAGAGTGAGAGTGAGAGTGAGAGAGAGAGAGAGAGAGAGAAGGGGGGGGGCGTTTTTAAAAGACAGCTTAAAGCGATTACCTGTGTCATTCACTTTCCGTTTCTTCTGCGACACGTTTCGAGAGTCCCACCCGTCATCTTTCGGTGGATCAGTAATACATTAGAATTTCTATTCCTAGCAGTAACCAATTTTCAGCCTTAGCCTTTATTTCGAAGATGTTCCTGGAAAAAGAACATTGCAGACCCTTTATATAAACGTTTGTATCACTGAATAGCACAAGAACACAACAACAAAAACTCAGAGTTCATGTGTAGTTTAGTGGTCTTAGAACAACACTGTCATACTACACTGCAGATGTGAATGTCTATAGTTAATCTATGGTGCCAAATACATCAACGGACAAAAGAAGAGACCGTTTGCTATGGAACGAGAGACGATAAAAAACTTGAGCAGTCTCAAGGTCGAGAAGACTTCCTGTCCAGAAATCGAGACCTTCTCAAACTCTGTGGTGCGCAACGCTGCACCACATGCATTCGAAGTGCTACGAATGTGCAGTACAGTTAGCGTGACTGCACAATAACGTAACAAACTGTAGAGACGAAAACAGCCTTGGGTCAGACTTACGCTGTACGAAGTCGACTCCACAAGCCACTTTGAGGTTGGCTTTTGAACTATTTTCCACACTCATTTCTTCGCTTGTTGGAGTTGGGGGTTGCAGTTTAGCGAACCAACCAAGCAAATGCACCTTTCGAAACACATTTCGTTCAACTTTAGTTACACCGATCAACATTGAAAAATAGAAAACATGAAATTCGTGAACATGATGAGAGGCGATGTTTTATAAGTAAACAAAGGGCTCTAGATGTCATCAGAAACAATAGGCGTTTTGTTAACTTACCCACTTTCTCCACTTCGAGAAACATTAATTTTGCATTTTTGGTTGATTATTTTTGTCGACGAACAGTAAGGCACCCTTAGTTGTTGTGACTTGTTTATATTTCCAATTTTCAGCATCCACGTAGCATTATTGGAAAAAATATTTTGCGAATATTTTCTTGCTATATTCCATAACAAGTTAGAAACCCTGGATTTAATCATATCATGACATAATTTCAGGTCGTTGTATCAAAAAGCTGGCATACATATCTCATATAATGATTACCGTTTAGATCTAAAAATTAATCCATTTATAATGTCCTAAATGGATAACAATCAGTCGTTTGAGGTACAGTACGTTTTGTTTAATTCCCGACTTTTAAGTTGTGATACGACTTAGAGACATGGGAAAATGGTGTCACTTCTTGGTACCGAGCACTTTCATGTCGGTACCGCTACTTACATACTCTATACTTTTCAGTTAATACTTATTTACTCAAATCACTATTTTAAAACAGGCATCGTATCGATACTAGTAACGATTTACTACATTTTTAATATTCAGCCAAATTTTTTGTCCCATATCAATAGGCCAACAACTGAGACAGCCATGTGCACACGTGCAACAGAGCGAGTGTACACGAATGCATTTGCGAATCTTCGTAGCGTTGACAATGTTCCTTTTTGTGTAGTCGTTTAAATCAGTTTAAGTGCAAAGTGCAAGAATTCCTGACTTAGCACAAATAATGACGCTTACCGAAAGTGAAACACAGCAGTATTTTCGTCCTTCATTCATATATCTCCGTCTTGATAGCACATTACTGCACAATTCACAATGACCTGTTTCGGCTTCATAGATGTATTCTGACAAACGTAAGTTGTACACGCAGGTACTTAACGTGTGCAAGTAACAAATATGATCTCAACTAGGTTTCTTCAATTGATAGTGTTTTGATAAACTATAACAATGAAACGAGGTGCAAAATCTGTTCCAATAATTTTGAGTTTGGGAAATACTAGTACGTCACACTTCAAAGAGCATTGTAAACACAACACAACACAAAGGTGAAATTATTTGCTTAAAAAGGTAATAAGGGAGTAAATAGTGCTTTACACATTTTTTATAAATATATGAGATGGATGGAAGAAGGATGTAAATCAGAAAGTGTAGTTTTGAGATAACAGAGTTTCAAGAACTACCGTCATAGAATGCTGCCATAATAAATCACACCATAGCAATGTGATCTGTCATGATAAGCTTGATTCTCTGGGAAGAATGAAATACGCAGTGAAAGTAAAAACGTTGCGTGATTCATCGCTTATTTCAGTCCACACTCTAAGAAAAAAAAAGCACTGGGAAGGAATTATTCGAATGGGATGGAAATCGGTACACGTGATGTACATGTACAGGCAAACAAATAATTACAATTTCAGCAAAATCGGATGATTTATTGAAGAGAGAGAGATTCACAAATTGAGGAAGTCAATAACGCATTGGTCCACCGCTGACCCTTATACCAGCAGTTATTAGGGATGGCATTGATTGACAGAGTTGTTGGATGTCATCCTGAGGGATATCGTTCCAAATTCTGTCCAGTTGGCGCGTTATATCGTTAAAATCCAGAGCTGGTTGGAGGGCCCTGCCCATAATGCTCCAAACCTTCTCAGTTTTGGAGAGGTCAGGTGACCTTGATGGCCAAGGGAGGGCTTGGCAAGCACGAAGACTTGCAGCAGAAACTCGCGCCGTGTGCAGGTTGGCATTATCTTGCTGAAATGCAAGCCCAGGATGGCCTCTCCATGAAGGGCAGTAAAATGGGGCGTAAAATATCGTCGACGTACCGCTGTGCTGTAAGGGTGCCATGGATGACACTCAAAGGGGTCCAAGCAACGAAAAGAAACATCACCCCAGATCGTCAATCCCGATTGTCGAGCCGTATGGTGGGTGACATTCAAGGTGGTATCCCACTGCTGTCCGGGGCGTCTCGAGACCCGTCTTCGGCCCGGCTTCTCATTGACCAGAGTAGAACGTCTTCATGGATGAGTCACGCTTCCCAACTGACGCCGAGGGCCAGCGAAGATGAGTGTGGATCCGCACCCGACATTGGTAGGGTACCACCAACCTGATGGTCGCCCGCCATAATGACCGAGAACCCGGAGTGGTGACCTGGGGTGCTATTTCTTTTCATAGCAAGACCCCTTTGGTTCTCATCCGCGGCGCAGAGGTACGTCGACGATATTCTACGGCGCGTTTTATTGCCCTTCATGGGAAGCCAAGGTGGGTTTCCGTGCAGCAAGACAATGCTTGCCCGTGCGTGGCGAGAGTTTCTACTACTTGTCTTCGTGCTTGCCACACTCTACCTTGGCCAACAAGATGACCGGATCTCTCCCCAATTGAGAATGTTTAGAGCATTATGGGCAAAGCCCACCAATCATCTCGGGATTTTGACGATCGACCGCACCCAATGGACAGAATTTGGCGCCATATTCCTTACGAGGACTTCTTGAAACATCCCCTTACAAAAATTTATGAGTGACTGTGCTGGAAAACCTCTTACGTTATTTGCTTTTCAAACTGCTGAGCAAAACTGAACGTACTCAGACATTTCTCTCTTTACTTATTCTGATCATCACTAAACAGACACACAATATTTATAGAGCTCTGACTTTCAATAATCCCTACAAAAGAATGGCCCTGACTAACAACAACCTATACCTTTCATGAATCACGTACCTCACAAAAATCTTCATTACTCGAACTACTGCAATACAGCGAGCGCCAATACTGCCAGCTAAATAAAAGATTCTAACTACTGAAGTCACTAACTACTGATAGGCATAGTTAGCAAATGAAAGAGTTTGATAAAGAACAAACAATGTATTTACCTTAATATTGTTCAAAAGTCATAATATATATATATCAGTTCATGACATCCAGTCTTACAAATTTACTCTCTCTGATGGACACAGGTCCAGATCAACCGCTCTCAAAACTCCGCCATCTCTCTCCCCACATCCACCACTGCTGGCGGCTCACCTCCAACTGCCCAACACTGCGACTATTCCAACAATGCCACCCAGCCAGAGACTGCACACAGCACAGCCAGTGATTTTCATACAGAGCGCTACGTGGCGTTATCAATATAAAAACCTAAACAGCCTACTTACATTCTAACAACTGTTATCAATCAATCCCAAGCCGAATAACTGCTTGCATAAGGGCCACAGGCGGACCAACGCTTTACTGAGGTGCTCAATTTGTGAAGCTCTTTCTCTTGAATAAATAAATCATTCAAATTTTTCAGAAGGTGTATTCATTTGTTTTGTCTGAAGATATACCCGTGCGGTTCTAGGCGCTGCAGTCTGGAACCGCGAGACCGCTACGGTCGCAGGTTCGAATCCTGTCTCGGGCATGGATGTGTGTGATGTCCTTAGGTTAGTTTGGTTAAACTAGTTCTAAGTTCTAGGGGACTAATGACCTCAGAAGTTGAGTCCCATAGTGTTCAGAGCCATTTGAACTGAAGATATACGTCTACCAATTACAGTCGCATTCAGATACTTATTTCGATTTGCCTCGGCTTTTTTTTTTCTTTTTTTAGTTTACTGTCATTTTTGTTTTATTTTCGTATTGACCAACCAACGTCATGTAGACTTTTGAGTTACTGTTATTTCTGTGTTTTCTATTTTCCAGTATGCTTTTATCTTCACCCCATGTTTGTCGTTTCCTTTCTTCTGTCCATGTTGTTCCCGATTTATTAATTGCTACCTTGAAAGCGTTGTAAATTTAGAATTTTTTCGACAAATTGTTTCTTTTTGCTATTTCAGGCTCTCTGATGATGTTACTAGTTCTTCTCTTATTTCTGTAATCCGTTATCTTCACGTCATTCATTCGGTAGATGTCTCGAAAGAAAACTCTCTTTCCCTTTGCCATTGCTTTTGATATTTGCTCAATATTTTTGTAGATCTCCGCATTACCCATTTACCAATCCACTGTAGTTAATTGTATCTATTATTTTTCTAATAATCCGTCTTTCTAGTACGTCTGTTATCGTTATCATTCATATGGATGTAAACGTCTTGGTATTACGAGTGTTCTATAGTGTTTTACTTTTATTAATCTGGATACGTATTTCTTACTGTAGATTATTTTTTGGTCGAGGCATATGCTCTTTTCCATTTTACTACCTCTTACATCTATTGCAAATTTTTCTAGTCCATTTCCTGTATAATTTCATCAAGATATTTAAATTTTCTAGCTCGCTCTATTTTGTCACCTTGTGCTTATTTTGGTGTTTATTTTATTTTATTTTATTTTGTATTGAAGTTATTTTTTCTGTTGAAGTTTTGAGACCAGTCCTATGTACTATTTCTTCTAGAATTTTTTTGTGTAACTACTCCTCTCAGATTTTTTGATATTATCGCAAAATCGTCTCCAAAAGAAAAGTAGTTTACCTTGTTCCATTTGCTTTCCTTCCCCTGGACGACTGGTTGAATTTTGTGTTGTTCTTTTTTTTTAAGTCCAAATTCCAGATCTTTACATTGTCTTTAAAAGACACTGTTAAGCAATAAAGGTGATGAGCCGTCCCCATGTCTAACATCAGTTTCTATTTAAAATTGCTGAGGTACTTCTGTCACACATTTGACATATTTTATTTACAAGTGTTTCACGTATTACATTTATTAATTTTGCTTTAAGACCAAATTCTCTCTAATGACGGTACATGTCGTTTCTCTGTCTAATGAAATGCCTTTTTCTGAAATAACTAATAGTAATACAGATTTGCTGGTTAATATACTTTTGGCAAATTTTGATTTTAAGTAAAAAAGTTATTGATTTAAAATTTTAAAAATCTGTCTTAATGATAGGCCAGTGGGCTTAGCGCAGTGCTAAGACCGGCTCCCGTCAGATCACCGAATTTAAGCGCTGTCGGGCTTGGCTAGCACGTCGATGGTCACCGTGCAGGTCTGCCGAGTGCTGTTGGCAAGTGGGGTGCACTCAGCCCATGTGAGGCCAGTTGAGGATCTAATTGATGGAGAAGTAGCTACACTGGCGACGAAAACTAACAACGGCCGGGATAGCAGTGTACTGACCACATGCCTCTCCGTATCCGCATCCTGTGATGCCTAACGGCTGAGAATGACACGGCAACTGGTCGGTACTGTTGGGTCTTTACGGCCTGTTCCGACGTTGTTTGTTTGTTTGTTTGTTTGTTTTGTCTTAGTTTAAAAAATGGCTCTGAGCACTATGGGACTCAACTGCTGTGGTCATCAGTCCCCTAGAACTTAGAACTACTTAAACCTACCTAACCGAAGGACATTACACACATCCATGTCCGAGGCAGGAGTCGAACCTGCGACCGTAGCAGCAGCGCGGCTCCGGACTGGAGCGCCTAGAACCGCACGGCCACCGCGGGCGGCTGTCTTAGTTTAGATTTGAGAAACAGCGATGGAGAAGCTGGAACCGACAGAGGCAATTTTTTTTAAATTAAATATAGCTGTTGGTACGTCGAGGTATCGACCCTTTCCTTTCGATACTTTCCTGTTGGTATTTTTCCGTCGCTAGTTTACAGTCGACAAATTTTTCTCGACGCTTTTCTATTGATATTTTGATGAGTACGAAACTTGTATTACGAATCCTTACTACTTATGAGTAAAGTATCGATGCTGTTCCTTCGACAGCCTAGTCTAAGTAGGAGACGTTGTCAGACTCATCGATTTAATTGTATCAGAAATGGCGATTTTAGAATATCGCCCTCTCTCGGATAAATTTCTGCAGACGGTTACGAGGCGGTGCTTGGCGAGGCTGCGCCCTCTCCAGTTTCGTTTTCTCGCCGCCCCCCGTAGCTCCCGAGCGCTCCTCCGCTACTACTTTGCGGCCGGCGGCGTAACCTAAACAACATTACTCGCGGGCGGATTGCGCTAAATAACGCACGATCGCGCGACTCGCTCTGCGGCGGGCGGAAAGTAATTATCGCTCTGCCGGGCTGGTGCGGGCCGGCGCAGCCCGCGCGGCACGCGCAGTCTCCGGGCGAGGCGCCGCTGCGACGCGTACCGTACCGTATTACCGCCGGCACTTTCCGCATAATGCATCAAAAGCGGCGCCGGGGCGGGGGTATTTACGGCTGCGGCTAAAGAGGTAAGTGTAATGGTGTTAATTTAGCACGCAAGACGGCGCCCCTCCTCCCCTTTCCTCCTCCTCGGCGGCGCTCGCCTCCAGCTAATGTATTTCATCTTACCCCAGGGAGGAGCAGCAGCAGCAGCAGCAGCCGCCACCACCACCACCGCTGCCGCCGAGCGCCCTAATGGCTGCGTTTTAATTAGCCTAATGGACTCTAAAATCTCGGCGGTTTACACAAACGGAATTTGAACAATGCCGCGGCGCGGCTCGGCTCGGCGCTATCTGCTCCGGCGTGCGGTGCGGCTGCCGTGTGCCAGCGCAGCTCCTGCTGCTAATAATTAACTGCGCTTATAGATAGGTGGAGCGAGGCGCCGTGCTGTGCTGCCAGTTTGCTGCTGCACAGTGGCTGCGCTGTCGCCTCCTGCCTGACTGCCTTACCGTGCACGCGACCCCCCTCCCTCCCCCAACCAGGTCCATACAAAAACAAAGGACGGGCTAAAGTCTCAGTCGGGCCCAACCTTCGACCATAGATATACGTCAGTCGGTAAACAGAAGAGCGAGCGAGCGAGTCCCCACTCTGCCTACCCATGTACGTCACAGGGCGCTTCTACAGCCTGTTTGACAACGTAGTACCGGCCCTGCCGTGGCGCGCGCTTTAAATCTGTGGCAATGCCGTGTGCAGATACGTCTCGGCTGCGTTCATTTTTAGACAAATGCATTAAGACCATAAGAAATACAAAAAACGATACCTTCTTCTGAAACACAACATTCTAGAGTAAATATTATTAACATAAGAACGGAAGTCATAATTCTACTACAAACATAGAACCGAATGCCTGTTCATGTGAATGTATGTTTCTCTATTGCTGTTCATAAAACGAACCCCATATAATGCAATCAGTCTGTAGAATTAGAGGTTTGTTCTTATTTTGTGTTTCTACTAAAAGGTAGAAGTTTTCTTTGAAGGACTGAATTGAAAATTAACAATTCTTGCAACACGAAGAGTGTTTAAAAAGTAAGCAGAGATTTATGATTTTGTATGTAGTATTAATCCGATTTGCACTACTTTTTTGTGACTGTCTTTTTAAACATGCCTAAAAAGTATGTGTACAATGTTATGCGTATTGGGTATTTACTCTGTTGTCAGCTGTCAGAAAGGTTACATGTGTTTTGGTAACATCAACGATTACTTGTTTTGTATAAAAATAAATTAGAGTGTCTTTATTAAATTTTGTTATAAGAATGAAATAAAGTGTATGAAATTTTTAGAAATGATAAATATTGCTTTTGGTGAGCCTGTTATGAGTAAACCAAGGGCAGACAAGCGGTATAAACATTTCAAAGCATCCCTTAAACAACAGCGGTTTTACAAGCATGGGTGAGATTAAAAATGCTCAGTTTAGAGACGTATAAACTGTACCGAAGAAACAGCTCCTAAACAGTTTCGGAAATTGGAAAAAGCACTGGCATAAGTGTATGGTATGTATTGGGGAATATTTTGAAGAGGATAACATTGCTGTAGATTAACAAATAAAATTCTTACCAAAAAATAAAAATGAATATGTGAACGCACCTCGAATATCAATCTTTTTGCCTGGAAGTCCAGAATCGCTGTACACGTTTCGAAGGAAATTTCAGCAGTGTTCAGAGTAGCTATTGCGCACATGTTTTAAACAATATGTCTTAGAATCAGGTGAAGAGTGACCGAGATGCTTATTTAGTGTTCCATAAGCATCAAAGTTTTTACGTGATTTTGAAACTGTCTATAACGATGGGTTTCCTCCCAAAATTATTAGTTTTCCTTCGTGATGATTCCAGCAAACCATGCGACGTATTTTTCCGTTCCTTATGTGTCCTGTTGGGTGAGGCTGACATTTGCGTAGATTGCAGCCCTTTAATTGAGACTGGTAATATTAGCCGACAATTCTTTTTGGGCCGCCTCTTTAATACACGCTGTAACAACATTAGAGACGATCGAACGCTCGTTACTCCGCAAATACCTCCACTTCTTCGTATTCTGCATATTTTCTTGCAATGCTAGACGGTTATCCATCACTTCCGGATATCGAAGTATATCAGTAAGTATATAAAGTTAACTCTCTGACACTGGCAACTAAGATCCCGCGAATAGAAACAACGTATATCACTGCACGCCGATCTACACCGCTAGACCGATAACAGGCAACAGATTTTGGGTGCCCCTGTAGGCCGGTGACAGCGTTCTTCACACTGGACTCGCATTCGGGAGGACGACGGTTCAATCCCGCGTCCGGCCATCCTGATTTAGGTTTTCCGTGATTTCCCTAAATCGTCCCAGGCAAATGCCGGGATGGTTCCTTTGAAAGGGCACGGCCGACCTCCTTCCCCGTCCTTCCCTAATCCGATGAGACCGATGACCACGCTGTCTGGTCTCCTTCCCCAAAAACAACAACAACAGCGTTCTTCCGGGAAAGGCCACTTCCCCCACCAAAAGCGCTGCTCGCTCTTGAGTTTACAGACAGATTATACTAGTAGACTGGCCTTGCTGTGCAGAAGCTATAGAGCTGGTGTGGCTCCAACATAAACCACGTGACTGTTTGCAAAACGTGGCGGGATTTCAAATCGGCGGTCTGCCATCCTATGTTTGTATCGTATTTTAAACACATTTCTCAGTTGACTGCCAAACACTTCCAACAAAAATTACTTTTTTATTTGCGAAAAATTATGTCATTACTACATTTGACCTGGATTTGAACACAGTACCATTAAAGGTAACAAAAGAAAAGCTCGGAGTAGGTATTAAAATCCATGGAGAAGAAATAAAAACTTTGATGTTCGCCCATGACATTGTAATTCCGTCAGAGACAGCAAAGGACTTGGAAGAGCAGTTGAACGGAATGGATGGTGTCTTGAAAGGAGGGTATAAGATGAACATCAACAAAAGCAAAACGAGGATAATGGAATGTGGTCGAATTAAGTCGGGTGATGCTGAGGGAATTAGATTAGTAAATGAGACACTTAAAGTAGTAAAGGAGTTTTGCTATTTGGAGAGCAAAATAACTGATGATGGTCGTAGTAGAGAGGATATAAAATGTAGACTGGCAATGGCAAGGAAAACGTTTCTGAAGAAGAAAAATTTGTTAACATAGAGTATAGATTTAAATGTCAGGAAGTCGTTTCTGAAAGTATTTGTATGGAGTGTAGCCATGTATGGAAGTGAAACGTGGACGATAACTAGTTTAGACAAGAAGAGAATAGAAGCTTTCGAAATGTGGTGCTACAGAAGAATGCTGAAGATTAGATGGGTAGATCACATAACTAATGAGGAGGTATTGAATAGAATTGGGGAGAAGAGGAGCTTGTGGCACAACTTGACTAGAAGAAGGGATCGGTTGGTAGGACATGTTCTGAGACATCGAGGGATCACCAATTTAATATTGAAGGGCAGCGTGGAGGGTAAAAATCGTAGAGAGAGACTAAGAGATGAATACACTAAGCAGATTCAGAAGGATGTAGGCTGCAGTAGTTACTGGGAGATGAAGAAGCTTGCACAGGCTAGAGTAGCATGAAGAGCTGCATCAGACCAGTCTCAGGACTGAAGACCACAACAACTACAACAACAACAACCATTTATAAAATCTAACAAATACATCGAACGCCCCTCTGATGGGCAGCGGGAAGAAATTACTATAAACCATCAATTAAAGTAAAATGTCGTTAAAATTCTTTTAAACAGTAAGACTGGGCTCGTGTCAAAACTTTAAACATTGGATTCGCCATGTTTTGAGCTGTAGTCACTTATAAAAGAAAATGGGATATGGGAATTATGTCAACTATAGGCGCCAAAATTGTCAACTTTAGGAGCAGGTCCATTTTCGAGTATCAATTTAGGTGCACTTCAAAGTTTCAGTTCCTACTATTCTTACAAAAGTTTAAACTATCAGTTTAAAAAAAATATTTTAGATGAAACGTGAGACTTTGAAGTTTCAGAAAATAATTTTGGAGCCTACATTTATTTAATAGTATTAGAAGGTAGAAAAAAATTCTCTTCATGTGTCGACTATAGGTGCTCTTACCTTATTATAATTTCACTTGTATATAAAAAAGGCGCGTATGTGCAGATGGCTTAAAGTTTTTCCGTTTCAGGGCCTGTATCCAAAGCTGCCTTCGGTTTTCATCCTTAGGGAAATTATGAGTAGGAACGAGAAACAGTTATCCTTACTTCTGTAACCGAATTATCACAGATACTTTCCAAAATGTAATATGAGTCTGACTTTACAGGCATCACTTTCAACACTTTAATTTTCATGTGTAAAAAACATATAAAAGTCACGTCAGCAGATTTCAATAAACGGCTGCACTATCATAGAAACACTTACACGTGAAATGTAATGCCATTTTCCCCGACAAAACGCTGAGTACAGCCATAAGCGCAACACGAAACAACCATGTCTTGCCAACATTCACGTGACTTCAGCCCAGAGATATTGGAGCCACGAAAATGACGTCAGGGTCAGTCTATTATATTTATGGCCGAAGTGACCAATGCCTAGCCACGGCTATGTACTTCTATCGCTCATACGTTGGCAACACGTCAGTTTCTTGTAGCCAGCGTGATGATACTTTTACATGTCTGCCAACTACTACGGCTTGTCCGCACTTGTTACGAATTTATCACCTTAATTATAGAGTTACGCCAAGTTACCAGAAAATTCCGGAAATAGACATTTTACAATCTGATGTTTCAAAAAAATCGAGAAATTTCTCTAATCATATAGAGAAAAGGTGCCTATTATGCGATAGTTCCCTAATATGAGACACCCCAACTGTGCTCATGTTAGGGGTTGCACTCTGGTGGAGAGTTTCTTAAACACGCCTACTGCGTGCCAGACGACGGCACTGCGAGTAGAAGCAACACCGACTCAAAGGAAGGCCTCGGCGCTTGTTGGTGACGTCACGTCAGTTGGGCAAGGCGAACGCCAGGTGTGTTGCAGGCAGAAACACCTGGGCGTGCTTATCACTATAAATCTCTTATTTTTGGACAAAATGTTTGGTATTGTTTTGGATTCTGCAGTTTTATTTACATGACAGATTTTCTTACTATCGTAAAGCTACAAATGAAGATCATAGTTCTGTATTACTGAATCCTGTCGAAACAAACGTAGATCTACATGAGAAGATGCTTTGCCCGTTGCAAGCTTCGAAAATTTTACATTCAAGTAACTATATTTACTTGATCCATTTTGTTATCGAAACTTACCCCAACCCCCTTACAATGAACTCGTTTCTTTTATTTATTTATTTATTTATTTTCGTTTGAGATCGTCACTGGAAATGTGTACTAATTTACATGTGTAAATGTCCAACTGTTGCCAATCATTAGATTACAGTCGTTTTCAACGAAAGGAGTTCTAAACAGGAAACAAAATAGCTTCATACATCGAAACTACTGCTGAGATTAAACTTTTTTAAACATGCACATTAGAAAAGATAAATATTCCCCTCTTGCAACTGAAACGAGAAACTTTATAAGATAAAAAAATTATTTGATGAAACAAGTATCTCTCTTTTGCCGATTCTTCTGTCCCCCAACCCCTCCCCCAACGTGTACAATCGCAAGATATTTCATTAACATTCAGTGCTCCTCACCCTATAGTCAACCAAGATACCTAAAGAAGAGCACCAATATGTTCACAGTTTCTTGTAAAAGCAACCCAGTACAAACGTAATTTCCTCAGATTTACAAATAAGGTAAAGAAGCACGAATTCTGTTGCTGCTGGACCATGAAGTTGTTTTTGTATGTCAACCCTTAAAACAAGTGGAAACTTAAGTTCAGGAGTACACTATTTGTTAAGAGGTGTGATGAATTGCACAATTAATTGATTGCAGAAATCTCTCAGAACAATGTGTGTTGGTCAACTACCGCCAATAGTGTCACATTTTCCTGTGTCAGAGAGGGAGACACCACCATTATGAGTATGCCTGTAACAGACCGTGCCTAGCTGAAGTGACGTCACGAACAAGCGCCGAGGCCTTCCTTTGAGTCGGTGTTGGTAGGACGCCATAGTTGAGCCGGACACAGTACGTAGAGGTTGATACAAAATTTCTTGTGTTTGGAGTTTTTGCGACATCGGTGTTAAGACAATATCTCAGGTTAAAGGTGAGTGGATATTGCTGCACTCTTTTATTGTTATTTGTGACGGTATTGCCTATAATTATTGACAATTAGGTTCATTTTCCAACGAACGTTATTAGCAAGTGCGTGAATCTTTGTGTAAGATCGCGAAATTCCTAATATGCGATAGTATGGGGATCCAAATACGCGACAGTGTGGCATATTACGATACCTATCGCATACTGGGGGAACTCGTTCTCTCACGATTTCTTATATGTAATCTACGCAATACTATTATGAGATAACAATATTTTATCATTTATTGTAGTAAAATTTTGGCAACTGCGTTTATTTTAATTCGATTAAATTATCGTAAACAGTGATTATTTTGACTAGTCTTATGATCAGAAATTGGAATGTTTTCTGGAACTTTCTTTCAAGGCAGTGTTTTGCTCAGAAGTTGATCAATATTACGCCAGATTCAAAGTACTCCGTTCACAGTACTTATAAAAAATAATCTAACAAATAAAATCATAGAAGTTGAAGTCCTTTAAGAAGTATGTCTGATTATTATATTTATTCTTTGTAGATGGCATTGGCACCTGAAAGGAAAACGTGGGATAAAGACGCCACGGTTCGTGCCATTAAATGTGTGAGAAATGGCGAGACGGGGTACTTAAAAGCCTCAAAAGTTTTTGCTGTACCAAAACGTAGTTTGGAAAGGTATGTGAAGGATAAAACTCGTACACCCGAGAAGCTGGTTGGTGTTAATCTTGGCAGAAGGCCTGAACTTGTGAAATACTGCCTTGCATTGGAAGAGCTATTTTATGCTCTTAAATGTAAGGACATACGAAGCATGGCCTTACACTTAGCTGTCAGGAATAGGCTGAAAAATCCCTTCAGTTCAGAAAACGCTTCAGCAGGAAAGAAATGGCTCCGAGCTTTTCTTCAGAGACATCCCATTTTATAAATGAGAACTCCTCAGGGTCTTGCAGCGGCAAGAGTGGAAGCTTTCACTCCAGAAAATGTGGGGAGATTTTTTGATATTTACGAATATGTGCTATCTAAAGCCAACCATAACCCGATCGAGTCTTCAATGTTGACGAAACTGGGGTGACGTCTGTGCAGCACAAACACAGCAAGGTTATTGCTGTGAAAGGGAAAAGACAAGTTGCTGCCTTGACTTCAGCAGAAAGGGGAAATCTCATCACAGTTGTAACGTGTATGAACGCAGCTGGGTCTTATGTTCCACCACTAATCGTCTTTCCAAGGAAGAATATGAAGCAGGAGTTGATGGACGGTGCACCTGCAGGATCAATATCAGCTTGTCATCCAAGTGGCTGGATACAAACTCGCATTTTTACTCAGTGATTTGATCATTTTGTGAGTCATGTAAAGCCATCTTTTTTAACCCTGTCATTTTGATTCTTGAAGGGCATTATTCCCACACCAAGAATCTCGATGTGGTAGATAAAGCACGTGAAAACAATGTTCATATTGTATGTTTGCCACCTCACTCAACGCATAAAATGCAGCCACTTGACGTCGGATTTATGGGGCCTTTGAAAACCTACTATACCCAAGAGATAGAAACGTGGTTGGCAAGTAATCCAGGTCGTGTTATCACCCCATTATTAATAGCCAGGTTATTTCGGACAGCTTACAACCGAGCAGCAACAATGGAAGCATCTGTGAAAGCCTTCAGAAAAACAGGTCTCATCCAATGCAACAGAAACATCTTTAGGGAACATGAATTTTCAATTCATCGCCTTGCTGACGCTCTTCAAGAAAGAGATGCCAGAAACGAACATGAAACTGCTGATGGTGATGATCAAGCTGTCAGCCCGGCAGACATCAGACCTCTCCCACACATCGCAAAACCACCTGGAGATAGGTCAAACATCGTGTTCGTGCTTTGTTGCGTTACCAACTTAACTCCTTATGTGAAGCAATTGCAAGAATCTAAACAGAAGAAATCAGAGGCTGAAGCTAAGAAAGCAGCAAGAAAGTTATTTGGGGAGAAGAGTGGAAAATCTTCAAATCGTAGTCCTAAAGCAGAAGAATCGTGTAGTGACTCGGCATCCGATATCCATCTTGATGACAGTGGGGATTCAGACAGCAGTGATGGCGATGACGCAGAGTGTCTGTTCTGTACGGGGCGCTTTTCTGAAGACAAATACGGGGAGAAATGGGCACAGTGCACGAAATGTTATCGCTGGGGACAGAAGACAATTTTGTTTGCCCCGTATGTCGTAAATATAAACCTAAGTAGTGTGAAATGAATGAAGGATAACATAAATGAATGAACATGTAAAAATTGTATATTCATATGCCATTATTCTGTAATAAAATAATTAAAGCAAAAAATTATTACTGTCTCATTTAGGAAACCTCGATCTCATTTCTACGAAATGCCTTGTTTGTGAAGATTTAATAACTAGTCTGAAAGATTGTTTATTATTGCAAATACGACAATTGTATATTAAAATTACATAATGCAAGGTATTATTATCATCATAAAAAATACATTTGCACTTTGGGTCTTTCAAATGGGTTTACAAAACTGTATCTCATATTAGGCACCTTTCCCCTACTACTGAAATATGTTATAGATTGTAATGATTTCCTTCCTAAGTACGCACTAAATCTGTCTACGAATAATTTCGTCACCACAGCTTACGAAAGGCGCGTTTACACCGATTTCGAAACACGTTCTCCAACATTGTTCGCGGCTAGTACTGGACTCCATGTGTTCGCAACATGTAATCAACATCTTGTCTGTGTCTTGGCTGTGCCGGAATCACGTATTACGCTCTGCCGGAAAGATACCCCTTGACGTGTAAGCTCGTGCAACAATCGTCGGAAGGGTCGAGTCGAACCGCGCGACCGCTATGTCGCAGGTTCGAATCCTACCTCAGGCATGGCATGGGTGTTTGTGATGTCCTTAGGTTAGTTAGGTTTAAGTAGTTCTAAGTTCTAGGGGACTGATGACCTTAGCAGTTAAGTCCCATAGTGCTCAGATCCATTTGAATCATTTATTTTAAGGGTCGAGGTCGAAGGAGCGAGCGCTGTGGTCTGGGCAATATTTTCGTGGCGTTCCTTGGGTGAGCTCGTCTTTCTGGAAGGCACAATGCATCAACACAAGTTTGCATGAATCCTTGAGGACCATCTCCAGCCCCAAGTGTAGTATTTTATTCTCTTCCCCCATAAAATGGCATCCACCAGCTGCACAATGCAATGTCACACAGCTCACAATGTGCAAGTGTGGTTCGAAGAGCACGAGGATAAGTTTACCGTACACCCCTGGCCACCAAACTCCTCAGATTCAAACCCAGTAGAGGATGTGTGCGACCACCTCGATCGGGCTTTCGCGCCCTGGAAAAACCTAACGCAGATGGCCTTGCCAGAGGAATTGGCATGGCTCCACAATCGTCTCGGTATCTTTCAGATCCTCACTGACACTCTTCCTCCTCGCTTGCACTGCAAAAGGTGCTTATTCAGTATTCTGGCAGGTGGTCATATTACTGTTACTTGACCGTTTACTTGCCTTTGGTATCTTAGGAATTGTGTGCATGTCTGATGGTGTGTTTCAAGGCTCTTAGGTCATACAAACCAGCTTGTATAGTTGTTCGGTTGCCACTTCCTCCAACGATGAGTTGGTTACAAGTGCCAGATACTGGAACATTAATGTGACTGTGTGTGAGTAGCACCCCTTGCACGCATGGAAGTGTACATTTCATGGTTTCGTGCCTTTGTGTGTGTAAGGGTACGGGAGGGGGGGGGGAGCAAGGAGGAGGAGGAGAGGTAGCTGTGTTTGGGCCGTAAAACGTAAGCGCAGCTCCGAAGCAGGAGTGGCCCATGCTGCGGCTTGGTGTGGTGTGTGTTGTCGGGTTTGCAGACGGCAGGCAGCAGCCAGCGGAAATGCGGCGCTGGCCGGCGTAACGGGCGCTGATAAAGTGGGGGCGGCAAAGTGGCTGTGTCTTCTCGCAAGAAAGCGATGGCCATTTCCTTCCTGCGCGCGCCGCGCCTCGCCGTACCTCGCGATAGCTCTTGCGGGGGCGGGGCGGCGCGGAGGGGCAGACATGCCCGCCCTCCTGCTCGTACAGTCGCGTCCCGCCTCTCTAGACCTCCTCTCACAGTTGATACGTTCAGTGCAAGTTCAGTTGCGGATTGTGGATAAAAAGGCGTCTGTTTCGGTTTCTTTCCTGTTACACAAGCTGACCCAACTCGCAGAATAATAAAAACACCGGTGCTGGGCTCAAATTCCAGCCTTGCGCTCCAGACTTAGGTAGGTCGTGATTTTCCTAAACGACGATGATTAACCGGACGGCACCCAGCCTAAGGCGTCATCAATTAACTCTTTAAGGGGCTCCGGAAGGGTAGGAAAATCCCTATGTTAAACAATGTAGAATTCATTCATATAAAAGGTACCTTTTCTCACAAACTATTGGAATACAAATTTGATAAAAAAAAAACCTATGACTTGTAGTCTACACATTTCTAACCACTTTAACAGAGGGATTACTGAAGTGTTGATTAGTTTTAGGATAATAATTATTTTTCTAAAAAGTGGATATAAACAAAAAAATCGTCTATCCTTTTCTGCATATATGAGGCTCTACCTTCTTTGGAATTTATAAAATAATAAAAACCCTTTGTTAAAAATGCACAATACTCCAGTGAGTATACAATGTAATTTTGAACAAATTTTGGCACCTAGAAACTGAGAAAAAGTACACTTTATTCTTAAAAAAAAAGCAACTTACGGAAAGCAGCCATTAAAGTTATCAATGCATCCCAGCTCCAAACATGATGGGCTGTCTGCGTCCTCTTCCATCTCGTAACATCCTTTTTCCTGCTTGTCTACGCTGTCTCGCTATTGTCTCAATGTTTTTAACAGTTCTCTTTCATACCATAAGCTTTTTTTTTCACACTTGTTTAACTGTGAAACGATCAACTGTTTGTAGCAGTCTTTTCAGGACTTCACTCAGTGCAACATTTCCTTCATTGAACGTTGTTACTGCCGCGCGGTTTAAGGCGCCATGTCACGGATTGCGCGGTCCCTCCCGCCGGAGGTTCGAGTTCTCTTTCGGGCTTGGGTGTGTGTGGTGTTATTAGCTTAACTTAGTGTCCGCCCCCGGTACCTGAGTAGTCAGCGTGACAGAATGTCAATCCTAAGGGCTCGGGTTCGATTCCCGGCTGGGTCGCAGATTTTCTTCGCTCAGTGACTGTGTGTTGTCCTAATCATCATCATTTCATCCCCATCGACGCGCTAGTCACCGAAGTGGCGTCATATCGAAAGACTTGCACCAGGCGAACGGTCTGCCCGACGGGAGGCCCTAGTCACACGACATTACTATTATAGCTTAAGTTAGTTTAATAGAGTGTAAATCTAGCGATCGATGACCTCAGCAGTTTGGTCCCTTAGGTATTCACACACATTTGAACGTTGTCACTGCATCAAAGACACCGATATGCAATGTACTGATTGCCACAAACACGATCCGTGGTAGTTGTAGCCCAGATTATTCTCTTGATGGACTTGTTAGGATTGTGGGCGTGACCACGAAGTCATTTCCTCAATATACGTACACCTGACAAATCTTTGAAAGTTTCTTTCTGAACGTCCGATATGGCAAAAGGAATAGTTGGTTTGTGAATAAATTTCTTACCATTTTGCTGTGCTGTGTTGTATTTGCACTACGATCTACTTTCTTTAGAGCATAGGCCATAAATGTGTTTTCGTCTGTCGAAGACGTGTGATATAAACTGCCCATACAGCTTTTCTCATATCTTCTTCGCTACTAACAGTTTGCCTGATGGTCATACCGTAATAATTTTGAATTATTTTTCATACATCACGTTAGTTTATTCTTACCATCGAGTCCTCTGCCAAATCCCAGTTTTTTTCCCTGGTATGGAATTTTTAGTCGTCGCAGCCTCGTATCCATTCGCTTTTGCACATGACCAATGACTTCTGCTTAGCGTTAGTTACATTTTCTCCATATTGCTTCTCTTTCTCAACTGCTTTGAAAGTTTTCAGTCGCCATCTTCTAAATAATTGTCATCTGTGGCGTGGCATTCAATCAATCAAATTTCATTCTGAAAACTGTCAAATGTTTGTGGCCACGCTTGCACAATATTTTGTTTAAATGAATGAATAAACCAGAAATAACGCAATAATATGTATGTCTTACATATATCATTGGAAAAGTGAAAATCAATTGATTACATCGAATAAAAGAATGAAAAATTTCTAGTTTCAGCCTGTCCGGAGCCCCTTAAACCCGTTAAATCAGTGAAACGGTTATGCCAGTCCGTGGCCTGCTCGTTCTCAGTGGTTTCGACAGACATATCCGTCCGCAGCAGTATGTGGCTTGTATCTAATGAGAATGAGGTGTTCGAGGCCGACAGGTGTTTTAATTGCTGTCAGCTAATGCTTCCACCACTAGACAGTAACCCTCGTCAGTTAAAATAATGTATTCTCGTTCGGCTGTATCGTTTTTCGTTGTATATAGCGGTAACGAGACAAAGTATGACTGTCTTTATCCTGAAATGAAATCCTCAAATTGTTTTAAAACTTGCTGATGATTTTCTCAGAAACCTTTATTGTTATGGATGGGTCCGCCTTTTTGCAAGTACGCAATTATTTTCTACAAGTCTGCGAACTGAATTCAGAAGACCTTGTTATTTGGTGCACTAGCCCAGGTGAACTATAAATTAAAATTTAAGAAATTGCAAAGGCGCGAAATTAAGGTTACGGAACCTGGATAAGTTAACAGAACTAGAGATTATTTAATGTTTCAGGGGGAGCATTAGGCAATATTTGACAAACAGGGAAAGGAATACAGTAGCAGACGATTGGGTAGCTTTGACAGATGAAACAGTGAAGGCAGCAGATGATGAAATAGGTAAAAAGACAATACCTAGTACACATTCTTCAATAACTTACGAAAGCAGAAAATATAAAAATGTAGAAAATGATGTAGGCGAAAGGAAATACAGATGCCTAGAACCAGAAATTGGCAGAAAGTGCAAAATCTAAGCAGGAATGGCTAGATGACAAATGCAAGGCTGTAGGGACATGTTGGGGAAAATAGGTACCGCCTATAGTAAGATTAAAGATACCTTCGAGAAAAGAGAAGCAACTAATATATACAAGGTGAGTAAGGAGGAGAGGTACATACTTTGAGGGGTGATAGTACTAGTGGTTCTGAACAAAAAACTTCATATGGACGTATGCCCTATTTCGAATGATTTCCAAGATAGAACACATTTAATATCACTTTTGTACGTTTTTCTTGAATAACTCGAAAACCGCACCCTCCAGCGAAAACGTGTCTCAGTACAAAATTAACTATATTAAATTTCCTACAAAAAGGATCGTATTCATTTTTTTTCTCTAGAACTAATGGTTTGTGCGAAGAGCGCACGAGAGTGTTAAAAAAACTCGCTCGACGCGCATGCGCTGTAGCTTACGTAGTTTTTGTAGGCCAATTTTAGGTAGCATAACAAGGTAGCAAGTTGAGACGACCAGTTTGATACGGGACACTTTTGGTCCATCAAGTCGCGGAAACTACCACAAATTGGCCTACAAAAACTACGTAAGCTACAGCGCATGCGCGTCCAGCGAGTTTCTCAACATTCTCGCGCTCTCTACGCACAAACCATTAGTTCTAGAGGGAAAAAATACGACCTTTTTTGCAGGAAATTTAATATAGTTTAATTTTGTACTGCGACACGTTTTCGCTGGAGGATTCGGTTTTCGACCTATTCAAGAAAAACGTACAAAAATGATATTAAATGTGTTCTATCGCTGAAACCATTCGGAATAGGGCATAGGTCCACAAGAAGTTTTTTGTTCAGAATCACTAATACTATCACCCCTCAAAGCATGTACCTTTCCTCTTGACTCATCCTGTATACACGGAGTGCAATGGACATGAACTCGAAGACGATATTGTAGAAAGGAAGGAGGAAGTAGATGAAGATGAGATGGGAGACATGATACTGCGAGAATAATTTGGCTGATGAGATACTAAAAGTAGTAGATGAGTTTTGCTATTTGGGTAGCAAAATAATTGATTATGGCCGAAGAAGAGAGAACATAAAATGCAGACAGGCAAGAGCAAGAAAAGTATTTCTGAAAACAGAATTTTGTTAACATCGAAGTTAAATTTAAGGGCTAGGAAGTCTTCCCTGAAGGTATTTTTCTGGAGTGTAGCTTTGTATGGAAATGAAACGTGAGCAATAAGCAATTCAGATAAGTCGAAAATAAAAGCTTTTGAAATCTGGTGCTGTAAAAGAATGCTTAAGACTGCTTGTGTAGACCGCGAAACTAACTGAGGAGGTACTGAGTTGAATTGGAGAGACAAAAAATTTGTGGCACAACTTGACTACAAGAAGGGATCTGTTGATAGAACACCTTCTGAGGCATCAAGGAACTGCCAGTTTTTTTATTAGAGGGAAGTGTTGGTTAAAGCTGTTGTGGGAGACCAAGGTATGATTACAGTAAGCAGTTTCAGGCGGGTATACTTTGGGGTTCATGCAGATGCTATTGACACACCAGTTAGAAATGCTAAACGGCTCAGCCATTATCGCAGGCTAGGTACATGACAAGTAACAAGTGAACACCTTTTCAAACCTGTCATTCTTTTGAGCCCTACTATTCAGCATGTCGTGTGGCCACTATGCGCTGCAATTAGAGCTGCCACAAGTCGTGGCATTGAATCAATAAGGCTCTGAATACTTTCCTGAGGGATTTCCCTCCACAGAGTTTGTATCAGAGCCCACAAATCCGTGACACCAGTTACTGGAAAACCGTGACGCACCAAGTGCCTACCAACCATGTCCCAGACGTGTTCGATTGGCGACATGTCTGGCGAACGACGCTCTTTGAAGAAGGCCTGTACATTCGTCGCAATATGTGGCCAAGCATTGTCCTGTTGAAATGTGGCCTGTGGAGATGCCTGAAGCAGGGAGAGTACCTCAAGCTCCACAACGTAATTAGGTACCGGTTGCTGCTCAAAGTGCTCGCAGTATGTACGAGACGAGATCGGTTGTTGTAACCAATAGCGCCCCAAACCATCACTCCTGGTGTTTGTCCGCTGTGCCGCTCCACAATGCAGCCCACCAGGCTGCGCTCACCACGGGACCCCCGGACACGTATGCGGCCATCACTGTTGGACACGTTGAAGCAGAACTCATCCGAAAAGATTACATGTTGCCACTCAGCACCCCAGTGACGGTATTCACGTGCCAATTGCAGTCGGGGAGCTAGTGGTTTCTGGACAATGAAAGCCTACGTAATGGCACGCGTGGAACCAGTCCAACCTGCAGCAGACGGCGACAAGCCGTCGATGCAGACAACTTCACACCTGTTGCAGTGCTCCAGCGACGAGCCAACACTGTGGATGACGGTGTACGGTCCGTAATAGCCATGCGGACAAGATGTCGGTCATCCCGTACTGCGGTCATGTTCCGTGGTCCAGTTCCCGCTCGTCGCTGCGTACGACATTCCTCTATCCACTGCTTCCACACACGCATCACTGTCGTAGCAGCATGCCTTGTGCGAGCCGAAATGACACGGTATGACAACCCCCTTACCCGGAGACCGATCATTCTGCCCCGTTCGAACTCTCTCACATGCCGATATGGCTCCCTTTAACGTCAACGAGGCTTACTGGCATTCACTGTATTGTTTCCACCTTGTGTGACAGCTCTGCACCGACTACACTAGGCGGAACACCGACCCTGTCGGACCGACACGAGAGGGCTCTGCTCGGCCTATGTGTACCTCATCTCGCTGCAAAACGTTTCACGTATTGCTTGCACACCCGTCGCCACTTCCACCAAGTGTGGCGCTATTCGTGTAATAGCGTTGCACTTTTCACGAACGGCAGTGTATTTCCTAGACCACTTTCAAGGCTTCTAGTTTGTTCTCAGATAAAGCAGATTCGCCTTCTGCTACAGTCTGAGCAACAGGCCAGAGCGACATGCAGTACTAGCTGCTTGCGTACTGGGCACTAATTACTACGCCACGCCAGTGACATCGCTTATGTCGTACTAAAACACGCTCTCTATACCGAATATGTTACATTGTCTGTTACTTGAACATATGTTGTATCTGCACGTTCACTATACGATCTAAAGGATCTGGACACTGCTAGTGGACATTATTATAGATGTGTCCACACTTCTCCTTTATGATGACTCGAATTCTGCTGGGGACACTTACAGGGATGTGTCTGAATGTCTGTGGAGTGATGGCATCCCACTGTTC
The DNA here is from genome assembly GCF_023864275.1 of Schistocerca cancellata. Taxonomy (NCBI): domain Eukaryota; kingdom Metazoa; phylum Arthropoda; class Insecta; order Orthoptera; family Acrididae; genus Schistocerca; species Schistocerca cancellata. Next base: position 268,735,306 of record NC_064627.1, read on the forward strand.
CTCAAGAGCCGAAATCGGAGAGGGTAGTGATGTTGGACGCTAGGATCTGAAGCAAAGTCGACGTTCTAGCGCACCCCGAATGTGTTACAGTGGGTTCAGGTCGTGACTCTTGAGCATGTCAGTCCATTTCAGGAATGTTATTGTCCACAAACCGTGTCCTCATAGATGCTGCTTTGTGACATACAGCATTGTCATGCTGATACAGTCAATCATCGTCTTCGAATTGTGCGCATTATACAGTGGCGTGAAATGTGTTCATTACATCTGCATTACCCGTTTTCGTAAGGGCAGTGTGAGGACGACACCGTAACCACGGATAACAATCCCTTACCGTAACAACACATTCGCCGCACTTCACTGTTGGTACCACACATAGCGGCAGGTAACGTTCACCAGACATTCGCCAAAGCCAAACTCTTCCATCAAATTTTCACAGCGTATGGCGTGATTCATTACTGCAGGTCACTAGTTTGAAGTCATCCAGTGTCCACCACCTCTAGCGTCACTTAGCACCGACTACAGAAACGAGGAATTGCTCACAATTTTTCTAAAACAGTCCTGGTCTAACTTCAAAAACTATCTTTCACGGGCCGGCCGGTGTGGCTCGAGCGGTTGTAGGCGCTTCCATCTGGAAGAGCGCGACCGCTACGGTCGCAGGTTCGAATCCTGCCTCGGGCATGGATGTGTGTGATGTCCTTAGGTTTAAGTAGTTCTACGTTCTAGGGGACTGATGACCTCAGATGTTAAGTCCCATAGTGCTCAGAGCCATATTTGATCTTTCACGAACCCAACAAAGCCGGATTAGTTAAGAGAATTTTTTTATTTCAACAAGTTCGAAATGCGTCGATGAAAACCAGAATACGTTCTACTATAACTAGCATAACCAAACGCGGTACTCTACCTTCACTGACTATAATGCGCTAATAGTAAGAGTTCGGTGTACCGCTTCAAATACTGAGTACACTGATTACGAACGAGGTCATATTTGAATTGTCCTAACAAAAAGTATCTCAAAGTGGCACGTCCCCTTTAGTCAGATTCTGCTTAACGCAGGGTACTTCAGTGATAAGGGAACATAGCTGTAGAATCTGCTTGTGGCTAACTTTGCTTTTACTTGGCTTCTGATGGGAAAAGTATCATTATCGCATGCACTCTTACAAAATAACAAATTGCCAATATTTTTACATACAAGGTGTCCCAGGAGGAATTTCTGCATTCAGGCACATGGTAGGAACGATCATTCGAAGCAGAAAAGTCCAGTAAATATGTGCTCTAAAAGGCGTACCTCAGAGAGCTATGAGCACTTGTTTCACAGTAGCGAAGATTAATGTCCTCGTGCTCTTAACGCATGCACTTTAGTTCTCATGTTTAGTGAACATTTTTTTTTCTTTGTTTGGTCCATATTACCAACGGTCAGAATATGTAAAGCAAAGAACTTGCAGCAGAAGAGTTTTCTTTCACAGCGTTTAAGATAGAAAAGTGCTTATAGCTCTGAAGACATGTATTTTAGAACCCATGATTACTAGACTTTTTTGCTTCGAATGATCGTTCCTGTCATGTCCCTGAGCATAGACTACTCCTCCTAGGTCAAATTGTATATGCAATCTATACCAGATTGTCTGGAGTAACTACCTACTTGCCGGCCGCGGTGGTCTCGCGGTTCGAGGCGCGCAGTCCGGAACCGTGCGACTGCTACGGTCGCAGGTTCGAATCCTGCCTCGGGCATGGATGTGTGTGATGTCCTTAGGTTAGTTAGGTTTAAGTAGTTCTAAGTTCTAGGGGACTGATGACCACAGCTGTTAAGTCCCATAGTGCTCAGAGCCATTTTGAACTACCTACTTAAAAGGTCATCTGTTCGCTGTAGAAGACATCTATGTAGATAAGACGAATGATTACGTCAGATATATGGTGAACTAAGAGCGGGTAAATCATTAAGAATTAACAGTGTAAACTGACCGGCCGGTACTTCGTAGTAGATTCTGACGGAACTATATAGTAAACATTGATTGTTACAATACGTGTTGTGCCTAAAAAATACCAAGCTTGACATGAACTAAGTGATCAAAGCATCTGGAGACACTTCTATCAGCAACTGATAAAAGCATTTTAGCATAAAATCTGTGACCCAAAAGAAGATAGAAAGTGAACGTTTGATTTTACGTACGTGATATTTACATTCAGTGTTGTTGTTGACAAGCAAAAACTAATTTGGTACTTTCTCTACTACGCAGCAAAATAGTCGCAATCTAGTACTACCGTAATGAGACTGTTATTCATTGGGTGAAATTTTATTTTATACACGATATCTAATGTTCACACTGCTCCTGTTATGCGGTACAATGTCAAATTGTAGCTGTGAGAGAGTTTTACACTGATTATGAAGCTATCTGCATGACTCTATAAACGCCTGCATAAAAGTTAGTTGACATGTTGTTTCTAAAATTGAAACGAAGTAGATCGCTGTGTAGATTCCTGGAAGATATATGTGTCTCATCTGGCGTCGTACTCGCCGAGTTGGATGCTCTTTGATGCTGGTGTACTGCATCCTTCCTAGCTATTGCTGGACCACAGTAAGAAGGCGGTTGCTGTCTTGTCATAGGAAAAGTAATTCATAGAAGGCTAATAAAATTTTCGCTGCTGCTCCGGCGTGTCGTCTGATGGCTGAACCCATGCTGTAAATTATGTGAATGATTCGTGTCTCTTCTTTCGGAGTCCGCTTCTGTGATGCATATTATGTAATTTGAAAGTGGACGGGAAGAAAGGGAGGAACTCATGAAGTCGGCTGTATCGGGACTGCACGCGGAGTCAGTGGCGCCAAGTGAAAATGTGTGCCAGACCTGAAATCGAACCCGGGATCTCCTGCTTACAAGGCAGTTGTGTTAACCAGTGCGCCAAACAGACACAGTATTTATCGTAACTGCGCGGACTGTACCGGTACGGAAGAACAGACACCACGCATTCATATAATTGTGTCGCCTCGATGGGCTGTGAATCCACCACCTTCACTGCGAATGCACAGTCATGTTCAACCTCCTGCGGGAATCTCAAAGTAGACATGACATGAAAGAAAAGGTCATCGTACTACTAAGAGATATCACGGTGCTTTTGCGTTCTGTTGGTGAGAGTGGTTTTGGTTTTATGCAGCTCGAGGTATTCTTCAGCCCTGTCTCTCAACTTCTTATGTGCAGAATCTTGAAAAATCGTCTCTCATGTAATTCTTGGTTCTAGTTTCTCTTCTTTTCTTTCATATTCTGGGTCAAATTTCAAAATTAGTTTTCCTCTCCAGATTCGGTGGGCTATTGCAACAATTGCAAAGCAATCGCGTTCTAAAAATTGCTGTGCGCTTCTCGCCACCTCACGTTATTAGTGCGTTCTCTCTCTCCGTACCGTGTCGCTTCTTCGCTTTCAATCGCCATTGAAACTGCTCTGCCTCTAACGAGATAATTAATTTTTCACTAATTAACTCTTTGCTCGCATCCGACATTCGATGCATATCCAAGTTTCGACCAAGACTGAATATATTTCAAAACTTCGCGTTCTTTTCTTTACACTAGTTCGTCCTTTCATTCATTCATTCATTCATCATCATCATCATCATCGTCATCAGTTTTCTGCTGTATTAGCAGGTCCTTTGCCTCTCCATTTTCTGCGATCCATTGCTCCCTGCTTAAGGCTGTTGTATGTTGTACCGTCCATCACGTCATCCAGTATCTGAAATCTCTTCTTTCCTCGCTTCCTTCTTCCATCTACATAACCTTCTAAAACTGTTTTTATCAGTCCGTTAGTCTTTCTAAATATATGCTCAATCCAATTTCTTTTTCTTCTTTTTATTACATCTGGTAACTGTTCCTCCATGTCCACATCTCAAAAGCCTCCAGCCTTTCTCTGTCTTTCTTCCTCAAAGTCCATACAGAAGAACACTCCATACAAGACCTTTTATGAGCCTTTTCCTCAGTTCTCTGTCCAGACTGCTGCAGAAAATTCTCCTTTTCTTATAAAATGCCTCTTTTGCCGTCGCTATCCTTGTTTTAATTTCTGTGCTGCACTTCCAGTCGGTCTCTAACCTTCTTCCAAGATACTTAAAATTTTGCACCTGTTCTAATACTTCTCCATTCAGCATAATTTTTATTTCTTTATTTCCTCCTAGTGCCAATACTTTTGTTTTGTCTGTGTTAATTTTCATTCCATAATTTTTTCCTTTAGCTTTAATGGTATCCACTAAATCCTGTAATTCTTTTTCCCCTGTGGCTAGAAGGACCATGTCATCAGCAAACCTCAAACACCCTAGTCTTCTTCTTTCAATTTCTACTCCTTTGTCATCTAATGAGCATTGGTCAATCACATTTGCCAAGTAGAGGTTGAAAAGGATAGGTGATAGCATCCTTGTGTTACTCCTTTTCCTAGTCCGATCCAGTTTGTATTTTCTCCCCTCACTTTAACTGATGCTTTTTGATTCAGATATAATGAGTTTACAGGTCTTCTGGTTTTACAATCCACTCTCTTTTCCCTCATTATAGTCGCCAGCTTGTCCCAAGCCACATTGTTAAATGCCTTTTCTCGATCAATGAAGCACATTTTCAATAAACCTTTCTCCCAAGATTCGTATCTTCCATTACAGGACAAAAAACCCTTACAAAATATAACAAACTTTCTGCTAATAATCACACATGCTACCTATGTCCATCTTAACACTTACGAGTCCCATCTTAGATCATTTCACATATTTCTTCCCACTTACATTTTTTTTCATAGATTAAACGTTCCGTACTGGACCAAATCTTCAGAATAAACGGAAGTTGTATGTAGTTGCATCGACAAAATAATCCTACAACTTCATACAGCATTTTTCCTTACATTTTCATTTACACCAAGTACCAACAGTCGACTCGGACAGCTGTAGAGGAGTTGAAATGTCTGTGATGGATTTGTTACTCAGGTGAGTAACAATAACTTGACATGAAATAGCAAAAAGAAATTAAAATAATTGACTAATTACCGTACAGTCCTGCTAAATTTTAGAATGGCGAAATGCTATTGCGTGATCGTAGAGGGGGCTGAAAATATTCCCGTTGTACTGCTCCCTTCTTTCTAACTCCCTGCAGAGGTGTACACATTCCGCTTTTCACCCGCTCATGCTTGCCTAATAGCCAGGCAGACCAGCTGCCGCACGTTATCAGCAGAACGAGCAGGCTGTTTACTACCATCCGAGCCACGCTATGCCAAACCGAAGCAGGCTAAAGGAGTCACGCTTGCCTGCCCGTCTTCCCACTGTGCAGCTTTGCGGAAGTTGAAGAAAAGTAGTTTTCTGCGCGAGTCTCATAGGACGAGGCCCAGTATACACTAAATATCCATTTTGGGTCATTGTAGTCCAGAAAATGGTGAATTTCATTTGTTCTTTTCTTCGTTTTTGACGTTTTTGAGCTTATTTATTTATCTTTAGATATCAACGGTTTTCGCTGCAACTTCACCTTCTTTCGACTAGTCCTCAGTTCGAACAATCATCAGGTCACCTCTAATACATGTTTACTGTAATAAACACAACCCTCTCTGAAAATGGAGATCCTTTGCACCTAAGAACCTGAGGATGACTATTACTGGGCAATGCCAGCTTAACTAATGTTTTGGAAGTCTGGTTTCTGTAACAGTATGTTTCAGCCAAAATGACCCAGCTATACCAACTGTCATTGCTTTTTTCAGAATGTGTACTGTAGGTTCGCTGAATTCATTCTAAGTGGTTAAAATATTTCATGGTAAATTCCTCAGACGTATTTTAACAAACTCGAAGTTGAAACTTCCTGGCGGATTAAAACTGTGTGCCGGACCGAGACTCCAACTCGGGACCTTTGCCTTTCGCGGGCAAGTGCTCTACCAACTGAGCTACCCAAGCAGTTGGTAGATCACTTGCCCGCGAAAGGCAAAGGTCCCGAGTTCGAGTCTCGGTCCGGCACACAGTTTTAATCCGCCAGGAACTTTCATATCAGCGCACACTCCGCTGCAGAGTGAAAATCTCATTCTGGAAACTCGAAGTTCATTTTTCATATTACGTTACTCTAAAAAATACTCCTATGCAAGAAGAAGCTTTTCATTCACATTAGGTTTTCATCATATTACTTTACATATCACCACAATTTTATATTTTCAATCTGACATACTGCTTTCACCAGGCTTTAGAGCCGGCCGGAGTGGCCGTGCGGTTCTAGGCGCTACAGTCTGGAGCCGAGCGACTGCTCCGGTCGCAGGTTCGAATCCTGCCTCGGGCATGGATGTGTGTGATGTCCTTAGGTTAGTTAGGTTTAATTAGTTCTAAGTTCCAAGCGACTGATGACCTCAGAAGTTAAGTAGCATAGTGCTCAGAGCCATTTGAACCAGTCTCTAGATCTTTATAGTAACATTTCAGATTCTTTTTATAATTATTTTAGGCAAATTATAGGTCTTCAGCCTCTCAGTCCTAGGTAGAAGGGTCTTGTTAGTATACAAATGCAGGATTGCAGTTACTTTCCGGAATGTATGTGGGACTCAACACAAAATATTGTTTATTTAACCAACTTATGTTCTGTATTGCCTTAATCGATAGCAAATTAATATTGTGTTTTGCAGAGCAGATTTAAACATTCCAAAATATCCCTCAGTTGCCCTAAATGATTTATTTCAGCCCGTCCAGATCCTCCTAAAAATATTTCCCTAATTTACCAAAGGCAAGTAATTGAAAATTGTTTGTGAACAATAATGAATGTCATTTCAGAGGATCAAAATCAAAAAGTTTATAATCTCAAACAACAGTGAATTGTGTCTACAGGGTGTTCGGAAATTCCCGTTACAAACTCGTAGGACTTGTAGAGGAGAGTGAGGACATGATATCTTGAATAGGAACCGATGCACCGAAACGTACGGTTTCCGTGCTACAGCCGTGTGAAAATATATTTGCTAGGTAGGTATGCAACAGGGTAGTCATGGTGGGGGAATGGTTGCGTCTATCCTACCTCTCTGACTTGGTTCGAGCCTCATTCACGTGTCTGTGAGTGTCAAAGCAAGATGACTGAACACACGTTTGCAGAATACACCGACATGATCCTTCTGAATGGCGAACCTCACGGTATCGGAAGAGCTGTTAGCCGCCTTGATCAAGATCGTTCTCCACAATGTCCGACTCCATTGTGTACCCTTTTCGCCACAATTACGCAACGCCTTCTATAAAGGGACGACTGTGGTGCTGCAAGAAGACGCCGCACAGAGAACTGGAAGTGGCCGTACTGCATCACGTTGAAGAGAACCCGTCAACGACTATGTGAGCAATTTCGTTGACTATTAATGAGTGGAATTGTAAAACAAGTGATGTACTGGGTCACGCCTAATCAGTTAATTGTAAAAGTGGTCGAGTTAGCAAAATGTTTTCAAATTGTTTTAACATGGAAATAATACGTTTCCAGACACTGGTTCCAGTTCAAAATATTACCTACTCAGTCCCCTATACATATATAAGTCCTAGAAGTCTGTAACGGGACTTTCCGAACAATCTGCATAATATCTTGTAATTTCCTGTCTCACAAATCCTCTCCGCCGGCCGCAGTGGCCGAGCGGTTCTAGGCGCTTCAGTCCGGAACCGCGCTGCTGCTACGGCCGCAGGTCTGAATCCTGCCTCGGGCATGGATGTGTGTGATGTCCTTGGGTTAGTTAGGTTTAAGTAGTTCTAAGTCTAGGGGACTGATGACCTCAGATGTTAAGTCCCATAGTGCTCAGAGCCATTTGAACAATTTTCCCATTTGCTGTTTATGGTTTTCAATTCTGATGCGTTATAGCTGACCGTATTCTTAATGTGTCTCCTGAGTAGAGTTTGAGTGAATTACGACGGGATCGTTAAGTCTTTCTGCATGAAGACTTGATCGTTTTCACTAATTAAGCTAAAGACGCTGTCGCTGGAGGCAATTGTGGCAGGTATTTAATATTTTTCTTACCACTCAAGCAAGCCGAAGAAGCCGTTAAGAGTTATTTTTCCACTCATATAGTTTTCTTGTAAGTCTCTACTAACTAGGAGAAGAAAATCTTTTGCCCAGTTCTCAAACTTCGTCGTGCAAATTCTTCTTGGCTGCTGTGACTAGGTACTTGTACTGAAAATATATGTGCTCCAATTAATATTTTCAGAATTGTGTTGGGATCCTACTTACCTAACCCGCACGTGGTTAAAATATATAATAATATCCACATAACCTATGAAATTTACGTTCACCACATCTCTGTCGTCCCTCTTGGTAACGCACAATTTTTCATTGTTCGTTAGCTTCCTTAATGTATGGTACTTAGACACCACAAACGTTACAGCACTGACGTCCATTTTCTGCTATAGAAAGATTTCAGCTACAGGTAGCATCAGACATATGCGAGCAGCCCGTAGTGACTTGCTTTCCACGCGTTCTACTTTAAAATTGTGACTAAAAAATTTTCGCTTAATGTTTATGTTATACGTGACGTGTAAGTACTGCTTCTTTTTGTACTATTAATCAGTTTTCAGTCTTCAAACTGTATTTCTATGCTTTTACGTAAGAAAAAAGTTACCATGTCTGTTGTTGTCAAATAAAAGTTTGCCTGTTAGTTCATGTACTAAATACTGTTCGTTTTAACATTCAGCTGTCAATATTTTAAATGTTAATTAGCCAACTTATATTCACGGCTACTAGATGGCACTCTTGGTGTAATGTTCATCTACCCGCACTTGCTAACGCGGGCGCCTGAGTCAGATAATACCTCAAATAATTAAAAAAAACTTACATTTCCGTTAAGTCTTCATCCTCACTACCATATTCCTCCATTCCTGAAGGTTAGGTCCGGCTGCTCCACTGTCAGGAGCAGACTGTAAGGCGTAACTTGACATTGTACCTATCAACTTTAACACAGAGTCAGGTAGATCAGATGAACACTTCCTAATCGCTGTAGCCCACTACTTAATATAAGAATCGAGTTCAGAGTATCGATATTCATTCTATTATGCCATTTTCATTTCTCAATCCTCATTCGACTAAAATTCCTCTCCACTTGTGCAGTTGAGTTGGGGAGACCTAACACTTTAATTGCGAGACGCCATAACTTTTGAAAGCCATTCATGCCTGTGAAATTTTAATAAGTAACTGCTTCAGCCCAAAAATACGCTAGATTACTAGCGTCGCACCACGTTATGAAACTGATATTCCGTCACTGGCTAGTGATGGATTCAGTTACGTCGGGCTTACTACAACCAAGTATTTCATCTAATTAGTAATCGATTCTTTAACAGACTTGAGAAACTCGTTCACATAGAATATTTTTATTTTTTTCAGGGTGTGAATGTTCTTAGAAAGCCTGTTTCTTAGTTCTTTAGTGAGTTTCATTGTGAAATCTGTGCACCGTTTACAAATGATGTTTTCAGTTTCACGACTGAGTTTAATTTCTAAAATTGTTTTCTCTACATGCGAATCACTTGTCAGGATGTCTACTTTCGCTGTAGGTATTATAATTCTCCTCGCTGACTGGATGAGATCTGTCAGATCCTGAAGTAATTTTGTAAGGTCAGCGTTCTCACTTTCAAAAGCCTTGGTTGTCTTTTGCTTTCCCATTACTGTTGATTTTAAGTAACACAAAAATAACTTATTCACAGGATTGCAATACGTGTACAGCGTTTCTGCTGTGTATCAGGTTTCTTTAGATTTGGAAATTTGAAAGTGAAGCTTCATTTCTTCACACTGTGATAATATTCTTGTTACAACCGGCTCAATAGAAAGCCATGGAGTCTCACACGCAGCTGGAATTTTCAAAAGTTCCTCCCCTTCATTTAATGTTTTATAAATGTCCCTGTACATTGATTGAAAACCAGTTGTAGGTTTCTAGAACTAAAAAGTTGATATTTCTTGGCAGTGTCTGTTCGGTTACATGAGAGATTGCGAACTGCAATGAGTGACAAACACCGCGCATCATAATTAGGTGTGGTAAATTTAAATCTCGTTTGAGCCTTTCATATACACCATCGCTTATTCCTGTACTTACTGAAGCAGTGTCAACCCCGACCCCAGCCATATTTCTTGCTTTAAATTTATGACACTCCAACAAAGCTTTTATTGAATTAGCAATGGCTTCAGTTGTGCCAAAATTCTAATTCCACCAAACCCAAGAACACGCACACTATTTTTTCCATTGAGGCGTTGAAATAGAGTATACAAACCGAGAGAGTGATTTTGTAATGGATATTAACGGATATATCTGTTGATTCATCTAAAATTAAGCAGAATCCATTTTCACCAGTATCTTGACGGACAATTTCTCTGCACTTAGTTCTCTCGGACGTTTGCTACTTGAAAATTGCCTTTTTCGTAATTCCACAAGTGCTCACACGAAAGAAATGAATTGTGTTCAGCAGTGACCATGCAGATTCCGAATTCCGACAATTTATGAACATTTGTTTTAGTCTCACTTTTAATCGGTAGCTTCCGTTGTCGAGAACTTTCGAAAGGATCCGAAAATTTGCTATGTTTTTGTGTTTTAGCATGCTTTTTAAGTCTGTTAATTTTGCGTCAATTTCGTACTTGCAGTAAGTACTGAAGGCTCTTGTAGTGTCATTTTCAACAGAACGTAACCAGTTTTTAAATTGAGGATTGGACTCCCATACTTGTCTGTAATGGTGTTCGTGGACAGGTCCCATCGCGAAACACCATCGAAAGGCGCAGCTTTACACACGTAAACACTTGGAATCAATCACTGAAGTGAACGTAACTCAACACTGCAAGCAAACTGTATAACAGACTGCGAGACATATTGTTGCAACTTGTTCACTTGTTTTGTTCGTTAGATTAGAACGAGGGAGTTCACAGCGCAAGTTGTTCCTGCTTCATAGATGGTGCAATACAGGAAGTAATCGTGTTCATTTACTCAGCAAAGCTCTTACTGAATATTATTGGTATGTAAGATGAGTGCTAGCGTCAGGAATACGGTGAAATAACGCTTACTCACCTCTTACAATGCAAAAGAGAAAATGGTATACACTGTTCTAAAACCATTGTGCATTTATATGAACACTCTATGACGTGAAGAGGTTTGTTTGCTCGACGTAAATATATTAAATCATATCTCACCTCTTCAGTGCTTGCTACATCCAGAATAATGTACGCCAAATTCTCCCTTCGTTTTTACCGAGACCTCATTTCCAAAAAAAGTCGTTATTTTCATTTTAGTTTGAATCGTAAATATTAATACCTACATACTATATGCAGATTATATTATACAACGTAATTTGTTGATTTATTACTGTGTCATGACCCGTTTCCGAACATTTGATTTAGACACTTCTGTGACGCAACAGGAAAGAGCTGCTGCAGCCTTCCACTGAGGCAGGCGGGATTCCCGATACTGCTGCCCCTGGTGCCAATCTGTGACTGCCATTATTTGCGCTGCGGGTGGGCAGAAATCGGTGTTTCATCTGTCTGCAATAAGATTGCTAATTCCGACAGTGATGTGATTGAATACTGATTGAACACTAACTCGGTTGCAGCGTAGTATGCGCCGGAGCGCGATTGCCACTAATTTGGTTTTTCGTGTCGGTTGTTTCCCCACCGCCTAAACCGAATTTTTCCCTTATTCACGCATTCGTTTGGACACAATAACCGCATGGAATCTGCTACACATACTGCGCTACATGATGCAAAAAGATAGCGCTCACCAAAGAACCTGTTATTGGCGGATGATACACTATTTTCAGGTCGTATGTCCTGAGAGGTTGATGCGTATTGTGGCAAATAACACAAAAACTCGTAGAATTCTTGAGTGATATGACGTTTTCACGTTGTCCATGAGTAGGCATAAATTTTTGCTACTGCTTATTCAATTTCGTTTCGTTAATCAATAACAGATAATTACTTTGGCGAATGTTCTGTGCTGCGTACAAGGTTTGGTGAGTAGCGCAAGTAGCTGAGGATAGCAGATGGATACTGTTTTGTCTCTTACGTACGATATCAGTTATGGACCAATGACTTTTGCATATTTATTATTTCTGTGGCAATAGATCAGCGACAAAAGCATTATTGATTTTGTAAAGCATCTAGTAATCTCAACGGCTGCTCCTGCTTTACCAGGGTCATGGCATTCGTTCAACGATTTGCGTTCGAGCAATTCTTCCACAGTGACAGAGTTATAAAGAACTTAGTAATAAATGTTAAGCAGTATCTCAGGGGAGAATTAATTATTAGTCTGAACACAAATTGTGCTCTTGATGACTTCGAAACTGGAATCACTGAACAGCAACTGTTTTTAATGACGACTTTATGGCTATAATCACTCATATATTTTATAGTTTATTTGCTGATATTAATATTATACTTGGCATTTCAGTTACAGTTGTCTTATTCCCTGCACCCTTTTTATACCAAGTTGAGATTTCTAAGCTAGACAACCGATTGCTGAATTTAATTTATTACTCCTATATAACGCATTCGACACAACGAAATCTACGTAACATTTCCTCTTTAAGTATTCATTGAGCGAGAGATGAAGGTAATTTTTATTCAGTCGTCTGATTTTCATTTTTGCTTTCGCGCTTAGTAGTAAGACCATTTGGAGGAAGAAAGAATATGGGTCATCACAGATAATATGGAAATGAATCCTAAAATACTCTCTTAAAAAAGTAAAATAAAAAAACGACGCGCAACGAAGGAGTTACCTAAATTGGTCACTAATTGATAAAAGTTGTCGACCGAAAATGCAAAATTGAAACCTTTGGCGACCGTTGGATGAATGTGTGTCGTTGCAGCACAGTTTAACGGCGCGGGCCCACCAGGACGTCAACATATGTAAAGAGGGAGACGCAACCCCTAATCGTTTTCGTGAAAATCTAGTTTGAATATTTTAAGGCTGTCCATATACTTTCTATGATTTCTCACGTTCAGTGAGTCCGCAGCTGAACGAGTAACCGTTAGTTTCGCAAGCGCAAGATGCCTGGATCGAATCTGGCTACCCGTACATTATTTCTTCCCTCATTATACTGCCAACGCACAATACTAAAGTAAATCCTTCCCAACATATTCCACAGATGCTGCATTGCGACGTTTATTTTTACATGTAGGCGAAGAACCCTGTAAAACGACTGTTAAATTGCGCTTATTGCAGGGCAGAGAGAGTTTCTAGAGAAGATTACTTAACAACCAATCAGTCATATACCATTAGCCGTCTCTACCAATTTTCGGTGATTTGCTTCGGTACGCCGCTGAATTGTGTGACCGCACCGTTATGTTTTTCGCAACAGACATATTGAAAACTCACGCACATGCAAAAGTTCGGCGTTCATCACACTTGCTGTAAGTCACAACAATTATTGTTTTCCATGTCCCTACTATAAGTATGATCCTGATTCGTGCAGCGCTCCATAGGTTACATACACTGAAGACACAAAGAAACAGGTACAACTGCCTAATATCGTGTACGGCTCCCGCTAGCCCGCAGAAGTGCCGCAACATGACGTCGTATGAACTCAACTAATGTATGAAGTAGTGCTCAAGGAAAGAGACGCCATGAATCGTGCAGGGCTGTCCATAAATCAGTAAGAGTACGAGGAGTGGAGATCTCTTCTGAACAGCTCTTTGCAAGGCATCCCAGATATGCTCAATAATGTCCCGGGAGTTTGATGGCCACTCAGAAGAGTGTCAGTGTCGTATCTAGACGTATATCACTCCAACTGCACACGCCCCACACCGTTACAGGCGTCCACCAGCTTGAATAGTCCCCTGCTGGCATGCAGGGTCCTTGGATTCACAAGGTTGTCTCCGTACCCGTACATGTCCATCCGCTCGATTCAATTTGAAACGAGACTCGTCCGACCAAGCAACATGTTTCCAGTCATTAACAGTCCAATGTCGGACGTTGACGGGCCCAGGCGAGGCTTAGTGTCATGCAGTCATCAAGGGTACACGAGTGGGCCATCGGCTCCGAAAACCCACATCGATGATGTTTCGTTGAATGATTCGCACGCTGATATTTGTTGATGACGCAGCAATTTGCGGAAGGGTTGCACTACTGTCACGTTGAACGCTTCTCTCGTCGTTGGTCCCGTTCTTGCAGGATGTTTTTCCGGCCGTAGCGATGTCGGAGATTTGATGTTTTATCGCATTCCTGATATTCACGGTGCACTCGTGAAACGGTCGTACGCGCAAATCCCCACTTCATTGCTACCCCGGAGATGCTGTGTCTCAAACCGCTCATGCGCCGACTATAAGACCACGTCGAAACTCACTTAAATCTTGATAACCTGCCATTGTAGCAGCAGTAACCCATCTAATATCTGTGGTCTTATTTTGGCGCTGCCGACCGCAGCGCCGTATTCTGCCAGTTTTCATCTCTTTGTATTTGAATACGCATGCCTATACCAGTTTCGTTGGCGCTTTAGTGTATTATACTTGTGAGAAATGTAGATTCAGTAGTATGAATAAAATGACTGTTCTGATTTGACTGAAAGTTCTCGTGTATAACTTTTTTTTTTAATTTCTTATCTCCTCTTTCATCGTAAATGTTATGTTGATAATTTACACAGACATAATAAATCTGTTGACAGAATAACGTGGGAATCAAATATGAGTACCGGTAGGCAGATTTGATCCAAGGCTCTGAGCACTATGGGACTTAACATCTTAGGTCATCAGTCCCCTAGAACTTAGAACTACTTACACCTAACTAACCTAAGGACATCACACACATACATGCCCGAGGCAGGATTCGAACCTGCCACCGTAGCAGTCCCGCGGTTCCTTTCTGAAGCGCCTAGAACCGCACGGCCACCGCGGCCGGCTTGATCCAAGGACCTCGCGCTTTGTGAAGCTACGCGCTTTATCGCTGGGCTGCGGACTGCTTGAATATTTGCTACTATACAAAGTATAAAAGCAAGCCTAAAATTTTCAAAATCGATCTCTCGAAAATCTTCCTGTTCACGTATGTGGAAGCCCTAGTGGTGCTTTGCACATTGCGTCAGAATGAGTCAAATAGGTGACGAGAAGTTTCTATGGTCCCCTTGTCAGTCGGGGCAATAACTGTGCCTCGCAGACAGGCGCATGAAGAAGAGACGCAGATGCGAGCATTTGAGAGAGGACGTGTAGTTGCTCTCAAAAAAGCTAGTTGGAGTAGTTGGCAAATTGCTTGGCATAATAGGAGCGATTCCACTATTTGACGCTGTTGGCAGGAATGGGCGAACCATGGTCGAACACAGCGTCAAGAAGGAAGCGCTCGATCTAGAGAGAAAAGAGAACGAAAGGATCGAGCAATCGTCAAAGAGCCGTTCAGAGTCCCAGATTAATCATTATCATTGCCTACGTGCAGCTGGTGCTTCAGTGACCACAAGGACCATCAGCATGCCGCTCATAAGATGGGGACTGAGCTCACGCTAGCTCTTGAGCCGACTACTGTTGACCTCTATACACCAACAAGACCGTTTGTAATGGTGTCGGGCACATTCAACCTGGAATCTCATTGAATGGAGTAGAATTGTCCTCAGTGGTGGGTCCGGCTTCGCACTGAGCCCCGATGATGTGTGAAGATGTGTCTGCAGACGCCCCAGACGTCGGTTGGGTACTGCCTGTCGCCTCCATACGTCTTCGACAAGCAAGAGTGATGTTCTGGAGTGATAATACTTTTCATAGCAGGACCCCGTTGGTTCTCATACGCGGCACCCGTACATCACGTCAGTACATCGACAATATTCTCTTCCCCGTTTCATTGCCCTTCATGGCAAGCCATTGTGGGCTTAGATTTCAGTAATATAATGCTCGCCAGCACAGTGCAAGCGTTTCTACCGCGTGTCTTCGTGCTTGACTAACCCTACCTTGGCCAAGGAGATCGTCCGATGTCTCCGCAATTGAAAACGTTTGGAACATTGTGGGCAGAACCCTCCAACCAGCTCGGGATTATGACAATCAGACGCAACAACTGGGCAGAATTTGGCACGATATGCCTGAGGGACATGCAAAAACTCTGTCATTCAGTGCCGAGTCGAATAATTTCTTACATAAAGGCCAGAAATGGACCAACGCGTTATTGAGTAGCTTATTTTGTGAAGCTATTTGTCTTCAATAAATCTTCCAATTTTCTGATATCGTACCCATTTGTTTATCTGTACATGTATATGACATCTATCGGTTTCCCTCTCATTCGGATAATTCCATCTAGTGCGCATTTTAAGAGTGTATTTTATGCGAAGTGCATCAAATAATCAAGCTGAGTAAATTACTATCTACTAAACAAGAATTTTCAAGGAACTGATTTTGTTTCCCGTGATTTCCTATTCATGTTGAGAATTGTTCGCTGGAAGAACGTTGGTATGTCTCCGTGTGAGCTCTAATCACTCTAATTTTACCTTCTTCGTCATTTCACAATGTATACATTAGAGGAAGCACTACATTCATTGAATCTTCTGAGTACTTAAGCTCTCCGAAGTTTAATAGTAAACCACACCTTAATGCAGAAGGCCTCTGTTGGACCGTCTGCCACAGGAGTTACCTGAGAGTCTCGTTGACGCTTTTCGCGCTTGTTAAATGAACCTGTAACGAAACGCGCTTCTCGTCTGTAGACCACCTGTATTTCCTCTATCGCTCCTATATTGTGGCCTACAGATCCCAGACTGGCGAGGAATATTCAAGTATTGGTCGAAAGAAGGTTTTGTAAGATACCTTCTTTGTGGCTGGGATACATTTCCTAAGAATTCTTCCAATGAATCTGTGGCTGCCATCTGCCTTACCTGCGGTTAGTATTAAAATCGCTCAGCACGCATGCTCCTAAATATTTTATGGATGTGACTGCTTCTAATGATTGTTCTGCTATGGCATGACTATACAACAATCGACCTATTTGCTGACGGAAATACGCTAATAATACACTGTGAACATTGGTTGTACATCTCGTGCAGCATAGCACGACGACATGCGCTAGCGAACAAGCGCTGGAAACAGTGGCCGTCTGGCGAGGCTCTTATTTTTTGCATAATTGGGGCACTCATCGTTGTTGTTGTGGTCTTCAGTCCTGAGACTGGTTTGATGCAGCTCTCCATGCTACTCTATCCTGTGCAAGCTTCTTCATCTCCCAGTACCTACTGCAACCTACGTCCTTCTGGATCTGCTTAGTGTATTCATCTCTTGGTCTCCCCCTACGATTTTTACCCTCCACGCTACCCTCCAATACCAAATTGGTGATCCCTTGATGCCTCAGAACATGTCCTACCAACCGATCCCTTCTTCTGGTCAAGTTGTGCCACAAACTTCTCCCCAATCCTATTCAATACTTCCTCATTAGTTATGTGATCTACCCATCTAATCTTCAGCGTTCTTCTGTAGCACCACATTTCGAAAGCTTCTATTCTCTTCTTGTCCATACTAGTTATCGTCCATGTTTCACTTCCATACATGGCTACACTCCATACAAATACTTTCAGATATGACTTCCTGACACATGAATCTATACTCGATGTTAACAAATTTCTCTTCTTCAGAAACGCTTTCCTTGTCATTGCCAGTTTACATTTTATATCCTCTCTACTTCGACCATCATCAGTTATTTTGCTCCTCAAATAGCAAAACTCCTTTACCACTGTAAGTGTCTCATTTCCTAATCTAATTCCCTCAGCATCACCCGACTTAATTCGACTACATTCCATTATCTTTGTTTTGCTTTTGTTGATGTTCATCTTATATCCTCCTTTCAAGACACTGTCCATTCCGTTCAACTGCTCTTCCAGGTCCTTTGCTGTCTCTGACAGAATTACAATGTCATCAGCAAACCTCAAGGTTTTTGTTTCTTCTCCATGGATTTTAATACCTACTCCGAATTTTTCTTTTGCTATCTTTACTGCTTGCTGAATATACAGATTGAATAACATCGGGGAGAGGCTACAACCCTGTCTCACTCCCTTCCCAACCACTGCTTCCCTTTCGTGCCCCTCGACTCTTATTACTGCCATCTGGTTTTTGTACAAATTGTAAATAGCCTTTCGCTCCCTGTATTTTACCCCAGCCACCTTTAGAATTTGAAAGAGAGTATTCCAGTCAACATTGTCAAAAGCTTTCTCTAAGTCCACAAATGCTAGAAACGTAGGTTTGCCTTTCCTTAATCTTTCTTCTAAGATAAGTCGTAAGGTCAGTATTGCCTCACGTGTTCCAGTATTTCTACGGAATCCAAACTGATCTTCCCCGAGGTCGGCTTCTACTAGTTTTTCCATTCGTCTGTAAAGAATTCCCGTTAGTATTTTGCAGCTGTGGCTTATTAAACTGATTGTTCGGTAATTTTCACATCTGTCAACACCTGCTTTCTTTGGGATTGGAATTATTATATTCTTCTTGAAGTCTGAGGGTATTTCGCCTGTTTCATACATCTTGCTCACCAGGTGGTAGAGTTTTGTCAGGACTGGCTCTCCCAAGGCCGTCAGTAGTTCCAATGGAATGTTGTCTACTCCGGGGGCCTTGTTTCGACTCAGGTCTTTCAGTGCTCTGTCAAACTCTTCACGCAGTATCGTATCTCCCATTTCATCTTCATCTACATCCTCTTCCGTTTCCATAATATTGTCCTCAAGTACATCGCCCTTGTATAGACCCTCTATATACTCCTTCCACCTTTCTGCTTTCCCTTCTTTGCTTAGAACTGGGTTTCCATCTGAGTTCTCATCGGAAGGTTGGAATTGCATCGGAATTTAAAGCGGCAAGTTAACCGACAAATTTTTAACCAAGATCTCCGTTGCGAAAGACTTCTTAGCCAAATTTTTCTTTCTGTTGATAAATATTGGGAGGATCGATGATGAAAGTCAGTGTCAAAATTCCTCAAACAGATAGGAGCTAAAACATTAAAGGTGAAAATCAGGATGTTGCAATTCCCTTCTCATTATTACATGATACAAGCGCGCTGCTCCTTAACCCATTATGGGGAAATCAACCAATCTGTGGAGCAGGGTAAAACCCGTGGCATTAAGTACGCGACTGCTGTCAGACAGCGAAAATCACAGTGGTGTTGTCTGTCCATCAGTAGTGCAACTGCAGGGGTAATAGTGTCTGTAAGAAGAGGTTCGTCGCCATCATTAATAGCAGCAACAGCAGCTGCCTTTTCCGATCCTCACTAGATTCAGCTATACTCATACATATTAATCCTGCGAGTACTCTTACGTTTTCCCACCTTTCTATACGTCATCGTCGCTGTCTTCCGTTATCTCTTGGAAGCCAGCAGATAACTTGGTTAGCCTATGCATCATCCAGTCGCGTGGCTTCACGTCCCGCCCACTGTCATTTATTCCCCTTACAGACATAGTCTCGCCTTGCACAGCAGTCGGTTCCGTCATCCATTAGTTCGTTCCTTATTGTGTCTCTCCTATTTATTTCTCTATGAGCAGCCATCAGTTCTTTGCCTGGCATTAAAACTTCGTCTTACTACTGTCAGTCAAAATAGGAATGTACACTGCTGGTAAACGTTATTTCTAGGACACGTCAAAAGTTTTGTTGTGAAAATCCTTATCAGTTTATCAGGAGTTCGTCAGCCATTTCTTATTAATACATATAAATATAGAAAACTGCTACAAGTCTCTTTCTTGAAATATTCTTTTATGCCCGTAAACTAGTTTTCTAAACTTTCCAGGCTCCTCATCAGACGGGGCTCATGGAAGTTACATATTTGATTTCCGTAGTGTTAGGTTCTGTACTAGTTATGTGACAGCCGTAATTTTTCCCGAGGGCATGCAAAAAATGGCTCTGAGCACTATGCGACTCAACTTCTGAGGTCATCAGTCGCCTAGAGCTTAGAACTAATTAAACCTAACTAACCTAAGGACATCACACACATCCATGCCCGAGGCAGGATTCGAACCTGCGACCGTAGCGGTCACGCGGTTCCAGACTGAAGCGCCTGTAACCGCACGGCCACACCGGCCGGCGAGGGCATGCAGCTTTACTGTATGGTTAAATGATGATGCCGTCCTCTTGCGTAAAATATTCCGTAGGTAAAATAGTCCCCCATTCGGATCTCCGGGCGGGGACTACTCAACAGGACGTTGTTATCGGGAGAAAGAAAACTGGCGGTCTACGGATCGGAGCGTGGTATGTCAGATCCCTTAATCGAGCAGGTAGGTTAGAAAATTTAAAAAGGGAAATGGATAGATTAAAGTTAGATATAGTGGGAATTAGTGAAGTTCGGTGGCAGGAGGAACAAGACTTTTGGTCAGGTGAATACAGGGTTATAAATACAGAATCAAATAGAGGTAATGCAGGAGTAGGTTTAATAATGAATAAAAAATAGGCGTGCGGGTAAGCTACTACAAACAGCATAGTGAACGCTTTATTCTGGCCAAGATAGACACGAAGCCCACGCCTACTACAGTAGTACAAGTTTATATGCCAACTAGCTCTGCAGATGATGAAGAAATTGATGAAATGTATGATGAGATAAAAGAAATTATTCAGATAGTGAAGGGAGACGAAAATTTAATAGTCTTGAGTGACTGGAATTCGAGTGTAGGACAAGGGAGAGAAGGAAACATAGTAGGTGAATATGGATTGGGACTAAGAAAGGAAAGAGGAAGCCGTCTGGTAGAATTTTGCACAGAGCGTAACTTAATCATAGCTAACGCTTGGTTCAAGAATCATAAAAGAAGGTTGTGTACATGGAAGAATCCCAGAGATACTAAAAGGTATCAGATAGATTATATAATGGTAAGACAGAGATTTAGGAACCAGGTTTTAAATTGTAAGACATTTCCAGGGGCAGATGTGGACTCTGACCACAAGCTATTGGTTATGAACTGCAGATTAAAATTGAAGAAACTGCAAAAAGGTGGGAATTTAAGGAGATGGGACCTGGATAATCTGAAAGAACCAGAGGTTGTACAGAGTTTCAGGGAGAGCATAAGGGAACAATTGACAGGAATGGGGGAAAGAAATACAGTAGAAGAAGAATGGGTAGCTTTGAGGAATGAAATAGTGAAGGCAGCAGAGGATCAAGTAGGTAAAAAGACGAGGGCTAGTAGAAATCCTTGGGTAACAGAAGAAATATTGAATTTAATTGATGAAAGGAGAAAATATAAAAATGCAGTAAATGAAGCAGGCAAAAAGGAATACAAACGCCTCAAAAATGAGATCGACAGGAAGTGCAAAATGGCTAAGCAGGGATGGCTAGAGGACAAATGTAAGGATGTAGAGGCTTATCTCACTAGGGGTAAGATAGATACTGCCTCCAGGAAAATGAAAGAGACATTTGGAGAAAAGAGAACCACTTGTATGAATATCAAGAGCTCAGATGGAAACCCAGTTCTAACCAAAGAAGGGAAAGCAGAAAGATGGAAGGAGTATATAGAGGGTCTATACAAGGGCGATGTACTTGAGGACAATATTATAGAAATGGAAGCGAATGTAGATGAAGATGAAATGGGAGATACGATACTGCGTGAAGAGTTTGACAGAGCACTGAAAGACCTGAGCCGAAACAAGGCCCCGGGAGTAGACAACATTCCATTAGAACTACTGACGGCCTTGGGTGAGCCAGTCCTGACAAAACTCTACTATCTGGTGAGGAAGATGTATGAGACGAGTGAAGTACCCTCAGACTTCAAGAAGAATATAATAATTCCAATCCCAAAGAAAACAGGTGTTGACAGATGTGAAAATTACCGAACTATCAGTTTAATACGTCACAGATGCAAATTACTAACACGAATTCTTTACAGACGAATGGAAAAGCTGGTAGAAGCCGACATCGGGAAAGATCGGTTTGGATTCCGTAGAAATATTGGAACACGTGAGGCAATACTGACCTTACGACGTATCTTAGAAGAAATATTAAGGAAAGGCAAACCTACGTTTCTAGCATTTGTAGACTTAGAGAAAGCTTTTGACAATGTTGACTGGAATACTCTCTTTCAAATTCTAAAGGTGGCAGGGGTAAAATACAGGGAGCGAAAGGTTATTTACAATTTGTACACAAACCATTAGGCAGTTGTAAGAGGCGAGTGGCATGAAACGGAAGCAGTGGTTGGGAAGGGAGTGAGACAGGGTTGTAGTCTCTCCCCGATGTTATTCAATCTGTATATTGAGCAAGCAGTAAAGGAAACAAAAGAAAAATTCGAAGTAGGTATTAAAATCCATGGAAAAGAAATAATAACTTTGAGGTTCGCCGATGACATTGTAATTCTGTCAGAGACAGCAAAGGACTTGGAAGAGCAGTTGAACGGAATGGACAGTGTCTTGAAAGTAGGACATATGATGAACATCAACAAAAACAAAACGAGGATAATTGAATGTTGTCGAATTAAGTCGGGTGATGCTGAGGGAATTAGATTAGGAAATGAGACACTTAACGTAGTAAAGGACTTTTGCTATTTGGGGAGCAAAATAACTGATGATGGTCGAAGCAGAGAGGATATAAAATGTACGCTGGCAATGGCAAGGAAAGCGTTTCTGAAGAAGAGAAATTTGTTAACATCGAGTATTGATTTAAGTGTCAGGAAGTCGTTTCTGAAAGTATTTGTATGGAGTTTAGCCATGTATGGAAGTGAAACATGGACGATAAGTAGTTCGGACAGTAGGAGAATAGAAGCTTTCGAAATGTGGTGCTACAGAAGAATGTTGAAGATTAGATGGGTAGATCACATAACTAATGAGGAGGTATTGAATAGAATTGGGGAGAAGAGGAGTTTGTGGCACAACTTGACGAGAAGAAGGGACCGGTTGGTAGGACGTGTTCTGAGGCATCAAGGGATCACAAATTTAGCATTGAAGGACAGCGTGGAGGGAAAAATCGTAGAGGGAGACCAAGAGATGAATACACTAAGCAGATTGAGAAGGATGTAGGTTGCAGTAGGTGCTGGGAGATGAAGAAACTTTCACAGGATAGGGTAGCATGGAGAGCTGCATCAAACCAGTCTCAGGACTGAAGACCACAACAACAACAACATGTGACAAAATTTAGATGAAAAAAAGACTGTAATGAGTCGCCATGAGCAACGGTTATATGGCGAGTTGTATAGAAATTCGAAATTACTAACGCAGTATGGGCGACTTTGAACATAGTTGGTGTCCACCTGACAGCTTCCATTGTGACAGCAAGTTGACTACACAGTACTACTTTTTCACTGTGGGTGTAACTATATACAGGTGCTAACGATAAATCTAGAGCGTCCTTCTTATGCTTCACGATTTGTGCATGTTACAATGGCCGTCCCTCAAAACTTAGACATTTCACTGACAGATGATTATTTTGTTTCCTTGTGCATTAATACAGTCGACCTGTGGGCAAATACTTTCATCCAAACTGCTGTTTACACTAATGCCGAAAAGTGGTGTTACAATTATTACAGGTTCATGGAATTGCAGCTGTTTATATACTGTATATATATGAACATTAAATTTATGGAACAAAACTTCAAAACGTTGTACTTTCTTTCTGTTGTTATATTGACATTGTCTGGAATCCTGGCTTATGGTAACACAGATTGAGTTTATTATAGCTGACGTGATAAGTACATGAGTGTTTTCTTGTACTGAAGCAGGATTATTTATTTAGCTACATAACACAAGTAGGATTCCCTGGTAGGCTACTGTCTGGTAATATAGAAATAGGTTAATTGCTGTTAAGTCGTAAGGGGATGGAGAGAAGGTGCGTGGGGTTGGAGAGTGTGTGTGTGTGTGTGGGGGGGGGGGCGTTGGCTGATTGGCTGTTCTTGACTAGAAAGTCCAGGAAGCTCTATAGGAAAAATTTGTTTCGCAGTGATCACCGAGAAGAGGATCTCGTACTATATGTGTGATGATAATGATTACGTTTGTTTCTTTTCCTGTTCATATGTTCTTTAGCATTAAAAACTTAACTCTGCCCGAACAGGCCGTGAAGGACCAACGGTACCCACCGACCGCCGTGTCATTCTCAGCCCACAGGCTCTACCGACCATACGTCAGTTTACGAGACCGGATTCCTTTGCATTAACTGCCCAAAATATAAAAACTACATCATTTTATTTATGTTGATATGTATTCGTATACAACCCATATGTAAATTTCTTAAATAAATTGAAAAGCAGAACTAGCAGCTCAGTTGGCAACGCTATGCATTCCGTCATGCGTTTAGCCAGGAGATTGCAGACAAACACCAGCGATGTAATTCTTTGTCTCGTTTCTCCTTCCAGAAACGTGTAGTGCATCAAGTCAAAGTGTAAGTAGGCTGAAATAATCAGTGCCGAACCCTGGAAAATGACGACACTTCCAGATGTAAGCTAATTCAGACAAAATTTTTTTGCGTAAAAATCACAAGCTTATACATGCATTTTTAGTAGTAGCTTACTCACATTCCAACCCTTTCAATAAATTTATTTTACTGGTAATATACTTCATATCCCTTCTTTTGTGACTGTAATAAAAGTTTTATTCAGATATTACAACAGCAGCAGAACAAGGTGTATAACGTTTACAGTTTGCATAACTATTACTGCGGAAACAGGACTTAAGAGCAAAAAAAATAGACATGGAATTTCACTTTGTTGTGGCTAGATATCCTGATTGTGACCCTAGCTTCCATGAGTTTCTCACGTTATATGCGCCGTTCTTCCAGAATCCTCCTCCTCCTCGTAAATGTTGATAAAAACCACCACAGCTGTATTTCAGGTATGTTTGTTATGCCACAACCAGTTTCGTACTTGGTGGATATCTTCAGATGGCCGAAAATTAACCAAGGACCTTCGTGAATAACTTTTACATAAATCTTTAATCAGCGTACGAGACTCTAAAAGGCGCAATATGGCTACTGGAAATTTTTGAGTCATGGTACCGAAGCATTTTTGCCACTTGATTTGAATTACTTTCAAAGACTGTGGCTGATCCTACGGTCACCTGAAGATGTTCGTTTACGACGAAACCAGTTGTGACGCACAGCTGTGAATGCATTAAATGATCAAAATTAAATCCCGATACTGTGTCCCTGTTTCGTGTGCTGAAGCGGCACGCCGCTGTTTGAGCTGCCACAGAACCGCCGGGGTCGCGGACGGCGGCCGCTCCGGCCCGGACTGTACCGGGAAAGTGGGGGAGGGGTCGGCCCAGTGAGGGGGGAGGGGTTAGCAGTCTATGCCATTACCTCAACAAATCCAGGCCGGACGTTAAGGGTACAAAATAAACCCTACTTAGATGGAATTTAACGATGTTCCAGCTCGTGAAATAAAAGAGTTTTTCCTGGACAGAGTAAATGGAATCGCTGCAGGCCCGGCCGGAGGGAGAAAGCCTCTTATTTTTCTTTGCCCGCCGTCCGCTCCTTGTGGCCTCCTTGCTAGCAGCCAGCCCGCCGCCGCTTCCTCTGCCCCCACCGCCTCCCCCGCCCCCACCCGCACTCCCGCGGTCCGCCCACGCGTGCACACGAGATGTACGGCTCCCAGCTCTGGCTGGCTCTACCCCGCGCTGCCCGGCGCCCTGGTCCCTGCTGCTTGCCGGCCACGGTGCTCATCCCGGCTCCGGGCACGTCCGTGACGGCTTGCACTTGAACTTGCCCTCTGCACCGGTGTATACACTTTATTCGAGGGCGAGTCAGCAACACAGACAGTTAACAGTAGAACATACAAATTAGGACAACTTATAGAGATTGAAATTATACGGAGCTTGGAGCTGGGAGTGGTAAGGTGCTGAGCCGAAAGTGAGAAAGATCTTTAACAATCATTATTTATGTCAGCGCAAGTCAGAAAACTATTAACAGTTATTTTGCCTACTATGAAACAGGCATTAGAATAGTCACCATAAGACATTTATTAATTCAGACAATCACCCTTAGATGACAAAACTCATGGACAGCGATATGTACATTAGGGACGGCGGTAGTATAGTATACAAAAGTGTAAAAGGGCACTCTTGTATTTCAGTGACTCATGCGAAAGGGTTTCTGACATGATCGTGGCCGGACGACGGGAATTAACAGACTTTGAACGCGGAATAGTGGTTGGAGCTAGACGCATAGGACATTCCATTTCGGAATTTGTTAGGGAATTCAGTACACCGAGATCCAGAGCGTAGTCAGACGA
Organism: Schistocerca cancellata; assembly: GCF_023864275.1. Classification (NCBI taxonomy): domain Eukaryota; kingdom Metazoa; phylum Arthropoda; class Insecta; order Orthoptera; family Acrididae; genus Schistocerca; species Schistocerca cancellata. The sequence continues at coordinate 268,761,311 of NC_064627.1, forward strand.
GTCCCGATATCATTGGCGAAGAGCTGATGGTAGCGTTCGAATGTGACGCAGACCCCATGAAGCCTTGGACCCAAGTTGACAACAAGGCACTGTGCAAGCTGGTGATGGGTTCATAATGGTATGGGCTGTGTTTACATGGAATGGACTGGATCCATTGGTCCAGCTGGACCGATCATTGACTGGAAATGGTTATGTTCAGCTACTTGAAGACCATTTAGAGTCATTCATGGACTTCGTGTTGCCAAACAACGCTGCAATTGTTATGGATGACAGTTGTTCGCGATTGGTTCGAAGAACATTCTGGATAATTCTAGCGAATTATCTGGCCGCCCACATCGCCCGACATGAATACCCGTCCAAAAATTATGTGACATAATCGAGAGGTTAGTTCGTGCACAGAATCCTGCACCGGCAATAGTTTCGCAATTATGAACGGATATAGAGGCAGCATGACTTCGTACAGTTATAAAAAAAAAGTATTGACACAGCATTGTTCTTGTAGAATAACTGCGTTTATTCGAACGAAACATGACGACCAGAGATGTTGTTTGATACACTAACAGTATGCAGTTTCCTTACTAACTTGTGCATATAAAGCGATTAACTAAATTAGACTCGTGCAAAAACTGACTAAATATTCTGCGCCGGTTGGTGTCTCAAAGTGAGGAAAAAGTATTCATACATGCAAAGAAAACAGCAATGTAATTAAATGTAATGACAATGTTAGTACTTCATAGTCATTCCTCTTGTATTTGTCACTTCTGTTATCCTCTTTTGGCATGGACTGAACTTGTTTTGGTAGTCTGTGAGGCAATATTTTGCGATTGATGGTGCAGACATTGTTTCAGAACAGTCGTACTTCGTATTTCATGCTTTCTGACCATTCTTTTAATTGTACAGCCAAGATGTTCAAGTGAATTAAGTTTCTGCTCTGTGACGGAAGCGTGAAAACACAGGGAATATGTTACAGCAATCACAATCAATTTCCGCTGTGTGCTTAGAGCCCGCGTCTTCTTGTAAGTAGTAATCTGTGCCTAAATCGAAGCCAGCAACACTTTTTTGCCGATTTACCTTTGGGATATTTAAATACTGACATGTGTCCATGTTACCTTCAAATAAAAGCAGGTCACCCGACACCAGATATAGCCTTACATCCCCATACCAAAATTCCCAATCACTGTGCTTCACTGTGGAGTGAATGTGCGCGAGATTCAGCTCAGTATTCGGTTGTCTCTACAGAAAACGTGTGCAATCATTTACTACTACGTATCGATAGATGGTGGTAGACTTTTCGAGTGGAGACGACTAAATACTGAGTAGCTGTGAGTATGATCGTGACAATTTTTTGTCGAACATTGTCACTGGCGGTGAAACATTGGTTTATCGTTTCAAACCGGAAACAAAACGGCATCCATGGAGTGACCCTACACCACCTCTCCCCCCGAAGAAATAGTTCAAAGCCCCACCTTCACAAGGTAAAGTGTGCAACGATCAACTCGGAACGACTTAACCATGTTCGTCGCCACAAAAATGTTAACCAACTCCTCCTTCATGACAACGCAAGGCCTCACACAAGTCTGCGCACCTGAGAAGAGCTCACAAAACTTCATTGGACTATTCCTCCTCAACCACTCTTCAGCCCGTATCTCGCACCTTCCGACTTCCGTCTGTTTGGTCCAATGAACGATGCACTCTGTGGGAAGCTGCACGTGGATGGGGGGGGGGGGGGGGGAGGTTATTGACGCAGCATGACACTGGCTCCGACGTCGACCAGTGGAGTGGTGCCATGCGCGCATACAGTGGCGTAAGGCCGTCACATTGAACAGCTGTTCTGTTGTAAAATAGGGTTTTGTAGCCGAAACAGTCGGGAATAATATGGTGTATTGGAATCGTGAATAAAACCAACCTCCTTTCAGAAAAAAACTGTTGCATTACTTATTGAACACCCCTCGTAAATATGGCGAAATGTAGACACTATCAATATCTCTTGTCTTTTCTTAAGGTTTTAACAGTTTGCTGGTTACGTGTACGTACGAAAATTGGATTTTTTTCAGTTTAAGTGGAATTGATGTGTTATCAGTTTTAAAAGTAACTGTAGTTAGTTTGATGTTGCATTTTGTACGGTTATGACAAAGGTATACTTAGGGTATTCAGGACCTAAGATGGTTTAATGTAACATCGAAATCTAGTGCAAATAAAGTAAGACCTCGAAATGCAACCATAGGGGAAATTACCCAATCTTCAGGATTAAACCGTGCAGCGAACAAAGAGACCCCACTACGTTACCAAAAGTCTACAGTGTCACCTGAAGCAGATATGACAAAAAACTCAATAACCCAATATATAACCGAAAGCTTTATACGTATTTGGAGCGTTAGTAGTTGGAGGAAGATCATCAGTTCATGACATAGAATATCAAAAAGAATAAAGTCCAAGGAAAATTTTTGGCCCGTCGTACTTAAGCGGAATTTAGATGGGAATAAATATCAGGAATTTTCTCAGCATATTGAGAAGGTCACTAGCAGTTTGAGGAAAACTATTAAAATTTTACAATCACTTTCTGAGACTGAATTATGACAAGCCGACCAAAAGGTTTTTTCGTCTCTTTGTCAGTGAAAGATAAGAACAGCTGGCTATTTGAATCTGAGAAAGACGTATATTGGGAATTGGCTACACAAGTACGTAATACAGGGTCGAGAACTGGAACCAACATAACCTGGACAGAAGAACAGAAGAGGAACAGCTAGGTGAAGATGAATATACTTTTGGAGAAGAAGAATTCAGTCTACCATTTTTAAGCCTCTGTGTGAATTCTACTCTCTCCTTTTCTTAATGGTCTTTTTGCGAGGTGTAAGTGGAAGATCTTAGCTGAAATAAGTAGTTTTGAAAAGAACATTAACGTTGTTAGATTGCTGCACGATAATATGAACGGCATGGTTCTTATCAGGGAGAGAATTTCGAAATCACAGCGGGTCTGAAACAAGGTTGTGTGGTAGCTCCCACTTTGTTCTCAATACTTGTTGGAACTATAATTCATTTTCTCGACGAGAAGATGCCAAAGGGCAGGACTGATGGTGGTTTGTTCAGTCTTAGCACATTACGGGCAAAGACTGAAGTATCCGCTACAACCATTATTGAACTTCAATATGCATATGATAATGTCATCCTTGCCAACTCAGAAGAAGATCTACAAGAAATCCTAAATGCATTTGATGAAGCATATAAGAGAAATGGGCTAAACTTTAACATCAAGAAGACGCAGATCCTACATCAACCTGAAACCAGCTCTAATCGCCGTACCCCCAAGCGTCACAGTCCAAGGCAAAGAGCCCTGCAGAACGTATAAAACTTCCCATACCTTGGCAGCCATCTTTTAGCAATTGCAAATATTAATGCTGAACTACAACAATGTCTCAGAAATGCCAGTACGGTTTCTGGTCGTCTTCGGATAAGGGTCTTTTATAATCATAGCATCAGCATTAGTACCAAGCTCTATGTATACCAAGCTACACCACCGCTCGTTAATTTCAGTACATCATGGTATTTCAGATTTACAACACAAATCGAACGTTATTTCTCACAAAATATGATTTTGTTAACTTCCACACATATAATACAATCACAATCATTGTATTTTACTTTCATCAAAGTATCCTCCTTTGGATTTACTGACTGCCTCACAAACTCGAGGCATGCGGTCAATCAGTTGTTGTAGGTATCGTGAATCTATATGATTCCACATGTGCTTAACAATATTCCAGAGATGTTCCTTACCTGATACGTCTGTCCACTCCGTCCCAGACTATTTTAATGGCATTACAATCTGGCTTTGGGACGGCCATACCATATCATTCAGTAATTTCTGTTTTTCCTTTGATGCGATGTAGTTCGTACAGTATACCAGCCGATGTTTTGGGTCATTATCCTGTTGTAAGGTGAACCCTTTACCTATTAAGCGCAATCCACTTCGTATTGCATGATACTGAAGTATGCGGTGGTATTGCTTCTGATCCATATATCCTTCTATTTTCACTATGTCGCCAACTCTGTCTCCGGCAAAACATCCCCAAACCGTAATAGAACCTCCACTGTGTTTGTACGCAGCTCGTGGTCATGCGGTAGCGTTCTCGCTTCCCACACCCGGGTTCCCGGGTTCGATTCCCGCCGGGGTCAGGGATTTTCTCTGCCTCGTGATGACTGGGTGTTGTGTGCTGTCCTTAGGTTAGTTAGGTTTAAGTAGTTCTAAGTTCTAGGGGACTGATGACCATAGATGTTAAGTCCCAGAGTGCTCAGAGCCATTTGAACCATTTTCCACTGTGTCTAACTGCAGGCGGAACACACAGGAGGGCTACCAAGGGGTTTGCTTGCTGTGACACATCCTTTCAAGTCGGCGTTAGTCTCCTTTCTACTGTTGCAACAGATATTGTTGTCGCGTTCATTTCTACCAATTATGCACGAATTTGGGGCACTGTTTTGAATCTCTTTCTCTTACTGGTAATTCTGATATGTTTATCATCACTTTTAGTTGTTTTACGATGTCGTCCTGGTCGTGTTATGTCCTTATTGCTACATGTTGTCTTCTAGCGGTGAAGGGTGTATTGCACTCCCCCTATAGACACATTACACTGTTTCGCAATTTGGCGAATAGATAAACCTGTGTGGCTGGGTGCTACAATTGCAGCACGTTTTTCTATTGATATCTCCACTCGCAGAGCCATACTAGCGACGTGCACACTTCAGTGTCAGGAAGGAACTGACGTGCAGTGCGGTAGCGTTCTCGCTTCCCACGCCCGGGTTCCCGGGTTCGATTCCCGGCGGGGTCAGGGATTTTCTCTGCCTCGTGATGGCTGGGTGTTGTGTGCTGCCCTTAGGTTAGTTAGGTTTAAGTAGTTCTAAGTTCTAGGGGACTGATGACCATAGATGTTAAGTCCCATAGTGCTCAGAGCCATTTGAACCATTTTTTTGAACTGACGTGCAGGAACCACATGTTATGTATTGTAGCAATGCTTGGCGTTCGCTGCGGACATCACTTCGCTACAGGGAACAAAACAGGTGCCCCAAATGCGGCGTCCGTCGGAAAATAGGTAAATAAACATATCAGACAGGTACATAACGTTTATTTACATAACATTGTTTGTTGTATACTATTGTATCTCGATGACCACAAACGAAAACCATGTGTTCAACTGTTGTACTATTCCTTTGCTTCCTCAACCGTACCCACGGTATTAGACCTTATCAACAAAGAACTAGATGTCATTTGGTGGGTGTATTGAAATTAATTTATTGTAGTACACTGTTGTACCATCTCTCACATACGGGTGCGAAGTACGGACTACTTACAAAATAACACACACGATGTCTGGAAAAATACGATCAGCGCTGCCCGAGAAGGATCTTAAGGGTGAAATGGCAAGGTAGGCTCACTAACAAGTTCTGGAAGAAGCAAACTCTACTAGCATTGAAGCCATGATCATCAAGCATCAACTCCGTTGGAGGGGCCACGTTGTTCGTATGCCTGAATCCCGTTACCAAACAAAATTATTTATCCTCAGCTAAAGGATGGTCAAAGAAAAGTAGGACGGCCACAGAAACGATACAAAGATGTATTAAAAGACAAAATGAAAAGATGTCAAATTGAAGCTGGTAACTGGGAAGCTTCTGCACTTAGCCATCTAGTATGGCGTCGCATGGTTGGAGAGGAGTTCAGCCTTTCGAACAACTGACACGGAAAGCAGAAACTGACAAGCGCAATGCTAGGAACCAACGGTGACTCTTGAAGATAAGGAACGCTACGCAGCCAGTTCCCACACGAACAAACGTGTGTCTACAATATGGAAAAATCTGCAACTACAGGATTGGCCTCTACAGTCACTTGGTATCCCATAGAAACTGAGTTTCGAAGAAGACAATCATACTCGTCAGCGAGTATGCCCATGAAGTAAGACGAAAGAATATACAAAAGTGAGCCAGTATATTTCTTCCTCCTACGTACATCTCGCACAAAGACCATGGAGGTAAAATTAGGGAAATTCGAGGTCACGTGGAGGCGTACCAACATTTGCTCTTCCTGCGAACGTTCGTAAGTGGGATAGGAAAAGAGAGAAATGACATTTGTACACAAAGTATCCTCTGCCACCCACCATAAGCTGGTTTTCTGGGGTACTGACAGTTGTAGATCAGCTACAAAGTTCAATCACGCTCTTTCATTGGTCATAACGATGTTGTTTAAAAAAAAACTTTTTGTTTTGTAATAGCCTTCTCCAAGTATTTTTGCAGTAAGTCAGTGAGTTTCGTGACAGTGTGAGCTGTAAAGCAGAAAACTGGCAAAAGGTTTTCAACTGGAATGAAAAATACGTAACTTCCTTTTTCAATATGAACAAAGGTTGAAGTATAAAGTTGACCTGTTTATTGCATACGACTTCTGCGTCCATTGGATTATATTGTCATTCTCTCTTATCATTAAAGAATGTAATGTAGCTTTCTCTCCGATGAACTGCCTCGGTGAAGAGACCAACGGCGCGTTAGGTGCCCCACCATATTGCTGTATCTGAGACGCCCTGAAAGCGTCTTTTCATCTCTTTGATGTGTTGTTGAAAGCGTTTACCTTGTTGCTCACGGACATCGCCCAAATTTTTAGGGAGAACAACAAGCCGGATCTTGAAAAAAGTGAATCCCAAGGCTCATCAAACAGCCTAAATACTTGTCCATTCAACGCTGGAGTCAAACACATTTCGAATGTCAAGCTGTACTAACCTTCATTTTCGTTAGTGATAGATGACGAAACTTCTCGTAGAAATACTTGAAAAACAATTTCATTAGACCCAGCTCAATATATTGAGGTGCAAAGAGACATTTTTCAGAGCCACGAGGTTCTGGCTCATAAAAAGAGCCGAGGAGGGTGTCCAAGGAGGTAATGTAACAGTCCTAGTCATCTGAAAGGTTGCGAAATATGATAGTACCGTTAGGGGCTGAAAACACTAGTGTCTTTTTAATCTATATGGATATTGAAGTTGCAATGAAATTTACCCAAAATTACACAGGGCGTTTTCTAAATATTGACACAGACATTTTGCAGTATGCTTACTCTCCCTCGCAATGCAATGTTTCCGCCATTATTGTTTACAGAATAAAGAATAAAGCTTACCGCTTGACGAGACACTGAAGATCATTTACATCTGTACACAGTATTCTCCACATGACACACCAACACTGGGACGATATGTGGAGAAAGAACAACTAGTGAACACACGTGTCTGACAATGGCGACGTACACACTTTTCGTGCAACGTGAAATTAGGACTGTTATGAGAAAGAGTAGCCGACTTAGATTATTGCAACGCGCATATGCTTTGTCTTACCGCTCTTTCCCCCTCGAATATACTTATGCAGGCACACAGAAGCACTGAAAACCTCCCTTCTCATTCCTCGATTTTATCAAATTCAGTTGCGTTGGCTTTTCTTGTCTTCGAACAGGGGAAAAAGTAATGAGAGAGATACTCTAACACAGTCATCTGTCCAGAGCGTCTTTATGGGTCAAAAACACACCCTTGAAACAGAAAGAGAAGCGTTGAAGAAATCCAAAAGAGAGAACGCGAAGTAATCAGGAAAATTAGGTTCAAATTATGCTGTGGAAGGAATATACAGACTAAGAACAAATAAAAAAATTGAAAACTATCCCAACATTCATTTGGACATGAAAGAGCATAGGCTAAATTTTTGTGGTGATATTAAGAGAATAAAACGAACAAAATTGACTGCAGGTTGTAGGGTTCTACCAACCTCTAGCAGCAGATTGTGGGTAGCGAGTTTAGGCAGTTTACGAATTCTACTTGTGTGCTGAAAGAAACGCATAAATGGGTACTTACTGGTTTGAATTCTCCCTGAGACGTATACACATCGATAGGGATGGTGATGGCGAGGGGAAGTAGGAACGATCGAGCCTAATTCAGACGCTGGTTTTTAACGTTTAGTAGAAAGAGACTGTATACGGTCGTATATTGTAGAAGGAAAAACACCTCTCAGCTGTCGGTTTCAGGACAAGAAATAATTGATGAAATCAGTGCTGCATAAAAAGCAACAATGGTAATGTTTTATTGATACAATGTGGGAGGATCCTTCAAGGCTTCTGTTCAGAGTGGCGCGCGGGACGCAGCCGTGTAGGTATTATTTCCTTTCTCTGCGTCGTTTTTACATCCCCCTACAGCCTTTTAAAAAGAAGAAGTGGCTCATAAATCCCCCCAGGGAGAAACAGACGCGACCTCTGCCTCGGTAACAGACCGGTGGCCGGTCACAGCCGAGAATACTGTAACGGAGAGTGCTCCCATTTTGTTCTCAACGAGTTCTTACGAAAGTATTACCGAAGCACATTACCAAGACATCTATAAACATCCACATGTCAGTTATCAGCGGAAAAACAATTGCTTTATTTTACGAGCCGGAAAATGAAGTAGCTGTCATTTCTCCGAAACTGGCTACGCTATGAGGGTTGTCCAGAAAGTAAGTTCCGATCGGCCGCGAAATGGAAATTTAGTGAATATCAGAAATGTTTTATTTGCATCCGTTAGCTACACCTTCCACCTACTTCTGTATATAATCGCCGCTCCGACGTTAAGACATTTATCGTAGCGTTGTACTAACTTTCCACGACACACGTCGTGGTGCTTTCCGCCAATTTCTTGCACTGGTCTGCAGCTCGTTGCCAATTTCCTGCACTGGTCTGCAGCTTGTCTATGCCAGAACGTTGTCTTCATAGCCAGCGGTTCATGTGAGCAGAGATGAAAATCAGAGGGAGCCACATTCGCGCTATATGGTGGATGAAACCGCGCGACTGCTACGGTCGCAGGTTCGAATCCTGCCTCTGGCATGGATGTGTGTGATGGTCTTAGGTTAGTTAGGTTTAAGTAGTTCTAAGTTCTAGGGGACTGATGACCATAGATGTTAGTCCCATAGTGCTCAGAGCCATTTGAACCATTTTTATGGTGGATGATCAAACACTTCCCGTCGAAAACGCTGCACGAGCGTCTTCATTGCCCCTGCATTGTGTCGCCGAGAATTGTCATGAAGAAGGAAACGCACGACAGTTACGTCATGAGGGGTTGCATGAAACCAGGCAAAATATTTCGAAAGGCATACATATTTGGCGGGAGGCACTATTTTCTAGGCTCTCTACGTGCTCACAGTAGGCTCAAAACTACAAAGAGCGACGAGACGCGATGGACGGGCATACTAGAGACACTGCCCAACACACTTGTGCAAAGCGCCTTCGGATTTTCACTGTTGTTTCCATTTCGCGACCGATCGGAGCCTGACTTTCTAGACACCCCGTCGTGCCACTATGGATTTGCCCGCATCACACTAGGCAGATTGGAATCTGTGCGCCACACGAAAATCTCTGCTGTGGTACATCGGCAGACTGGTTGACATTTAAGCGTTTTGGCAAAACTGCCTTGAGTCGGGGTTAACTTGGCGTTCGGACGACAGGAAGTTCCGTCGGTTTCCGAAAAGAATGGAACATTAAGTATGGGTCTGGACCAATTCTAAGAAGGAGAAAACCAGCAATAACTTAAATGCCAGTCGTTTACAAGAGTCGTACTGTGCTAAGGGATCAGTACCACAGTATGCATCTGAGGGATCTGGTCTTACATCAGAGGGAGACTTGCAATAATAGACCACACAACGTCAGAGTGCATTGACACAATGGAAATGATAAGGCTGCAAAAGTTGTGATACGTTCCAAAAACAACGCATCAATTAAGATGATCGGTCTCACGATTACTTACATAATTCACAATCGACCAAACGTTTTCAACGATTATTACTGTACACAGAATTGGATCACCAAACATTAAGATTCTATAAGAGCTACGCACAATTATTTGCCAATGAGCAAAACATAATTTACTATGGAAAACAAATAGACAGTGGTGTCACCCTCCCTATTCTGTAGAAAGCAGTGAATTTCGAATATCTCTTTCTGCAACTCCTTGGCTGCTACAAGCAGTCTGCAGCTTGTTTTTCTGAATGTACGGATAAATCCAAATTTTTCTTCGTTTTCTCAATCGTGTTTTAGAACAATAGAGAACTACATGTTACATGCTTGAATCTATACTCGACATGCCGAGTTTAACAAAAAGATGCTTGGGTGTAATAAATAATACCCCTCTTACACACGCCTTAACGCCCCCACGTCACCTTTCCATATCAAATGATAGTTATGGTTTTTTTTTCTTTGCCTTAAAATGTAGATTCCTTTTGTATACACTCTTCTGACATGTTGGGTTATTACTTTGGAGTTTATTTGGTTCTCCTTATTGCCACGATTCCCGTACACTATTACGTGTGTTTCGAAGTAGACCTATTCATACATATTTTCGAAGTAGTGACACATTTTTTTGTTTCAGGTTGTGAAGGATTTCTTTGGACGAGAGGTGCAGCAAGTGGCGTCTTCCGGAGGAACAGGTTAGTTACCCGTTCTTTCATTTTTAATAACGACGTATTCGAAAACGTCTTGGTGATAGTGTACCTAGTCAAAGGTAAATGCGTTTGTGTTTAGGCTTTTACTGTGATTCAGATCTGGACTGAATGATACTTACCGTCCTATTGATTACCATTTCTAAGATTCGAAGGGCGTCCAGAAAGTAATGCAATTTTTGTCTGAAAGTGTGTTGGTTTTATTCAGGATTTCAAGGCGACATATTATTCCCCAGTCTTTTGGCTACAGACACATATTTTTCAACATAACCGCTGTTCAGCGCTACAGCATTACGCCACCTTACTGGGAGAGCCTGTTTGGCCGCGGATCCAACGTCTTGTTGCTTCAATAACCTCCCCATTATCCACGTACTGATTCCCGCGGAATGCATCCTTCAATGGACCTGACAGATGGGAGTCGGAAGGTGCGAGATGTGGACTGTAGGGTGGACGAGGAAAAATAGTCCAGTGAAGTTTTGTGAACTCCTCTCGGGTGCACAGACTTGCGTGAGGCCTTGCGTTGTCACGGAGAAGTGCGTTGTGTGGGAACGAAAACGCTGAAGACGTTTCTTCAGTTTCCTGAGGTTGGGATAATACACTTCTGAGTTGATCACTACCGCCATGAGTTTATTTGTTGAGGGTGCAGCCTTGAACTTCTCCTTCGGAGCAGAGGTGATGTGGGACCGCTCCATGGACTGCCGTTTTGTTTCAGGTTCGAAAGTGATGCACCCATGTTTCATCGCCTGTGATAATGTTCGACAAAAAATTATGAGCAGCCACGTAACGCGCTAGCCGTCCCGCTTCGTTGCTCTTCATGGTCTTCTGTTAGGCCGTGAGTAACTCGGCGGGCACACACATTTGAGGACCCAACTAGTAGACGAGTATGACAGTACTACCAACAGAGATATCCAGTTGAGCAGCGAGGTGTTTGATTGTGTTCCGTAGCACCGTCACCCGTCGGGACTTCATGAAACTTTAGGGGTTGAAGCCGGAATGTTTCACGATGTCCCACCAGACGTTTCACATTTTTTTCAGTTGGAACTGACCGACCAAAAAAGTGTTCTATATTACTTGTTGAACGTCCCTCGTATTTCAAGTTTTTTGTTTTTCTTCTCCCTCTTCTTCTTTCTTCCACTTCGGCCATCAATGGAGCACGTGCGGTAACTTCCTCATGATGTTCCCTTCTTTCCTTATTTTCAGTCTTACTGAAACTTCTCCATTCTTTCACTGTGTTCTTTCCTTCTTTCGTCTATTCACACTGTGATGATGCTTTATGTCTTTTTCCTGAACTTCCACTAACTTCCTAGTCTTTTTTCGAAAAGATGGCGTGGCTAGAATTTCCGCTTTCGTAAAATCAATTTCTGCTGAGTCTCTTTTTCACTTTCTTGACCCATGTGATTTGCGTTTTGAGAATTTTTTCTATATACTCAAAACTTTCTTTTAAGCAGTCTTTCCTGTTTCGTTCGAATCGAGCGACCATGAAATCAGCCTCAGATAGTTTTTCGGTCTGGGTGTAGATTTCTTCATTACTTCTTGTCATCTGCGTACTCCCAACTTTCTGTGGACCTAGTATTATCCGCAGTACCTTCCTTTCCTCTTTTTGCAACTGTTCGATTTCTTCATTTTTGTTGAGCGCTAAACTTTCCGCTGTATAAAGGTACTCCAGTTTTATGACAATGTTCTAGTGTTGGAGTTTTGTTTTTTCTGAGAGTCATTTTTAATTGAAAATGCCCTTCGTTAATTGATAATTCATTTCCGTTTTCTGGGCATTGTTGTTGTTTGCTGTCTTATTTTCCCGAGGTATTTAAATTTATGAGGCACTCAGTGATGTAGTTGTTAGAGTACAGTGTTCTGCTCATGGGTGATTTTAACGCCAGGATTGGAAATCGAACAGAAGGGTATGAAAAGGTTATGGGTAAATTTGGAGAGGATATGGAGGCCAACAGGAACAGGAAACAACTCTTGGATTTCTGTGCCAGTATGGGCTTAGTAATCACAAACTCCTTTTTTAAACATAAGAACATTCACTGGTATACTTGGGAAGGCAGGGGAACCAGATCTGTCATTGACTATATAATAACAGATCAGAAATTCAGGAAGGCTGTGAGGGACACACGTGTATTCAGGGGATTCTTTGATGACACTGATCATTATTTAATCTGCAGTGAAATTGGGATTGTGAGGCCGAAAGTGCAGGAGGTCAGGTCCATATGTAGGAGGATAAGAGTGGAGAAACTTCAGGATAAGGAAATCAGGCACAAGTACATAACAGCGATCTCAGAAAGGTACCAGTTAGTTGAATGTAGTCAATTACAGTCATTAGAAAAGGAATGGACAAGGTACAGAGACACAGTACTAGAAGTGGCTAAAGAATGTCTTGGAACAGTAGTGTGTAAAAGTAGGACGAAGCAAACAGCTTGGTGGAATGATACAGTCAAGGCAGCCTGTAAAAGGAAAAAGAAGGCGTATCAAAAATGGCTACATACCAGAACCCAGGTAGACAGAGAAAGTTATGTTGAAGAAAGAAACAAAGCCAAACAGATAATTGCAGCATCGAAGAAGAAATCGTGGGAAGACTTTGGAAACAGGTTGGAGACTATGGGTCAAGCTGCTGGAAAACCATTCTGGAGTGTAATTAGCAGTCTTCGAAAGGGAGGTAAGAAGGAAATGACAAGTATTTTGGACAGGTCAGGAAACTGCTGGTGAATCCTGTGGATGCCTTGGGCAGATGGAGGGAATATTTTGAAGAGATGCTCAATGTAGGTGAAAATGCGATCAGTAATGTTTCAGATTTCGAGGTAGAATGGGATAGGAATGATGATGGAAATAGGATCACATTTGAGGAAGTGGAAAAAATGGTCAATAGATTGCAGTGCAATAAAGCGGCTGGGGTGGATGAAATTAAGTCGGAACTCATCAAATACAGTGGAATGTCAGGTCTTAAATGGCTACACAGGATAATTGAAATGGCCTGGGAGTCGGGAGAGGTTCCATCAGACTGGACAAAAGCAGTAATCACACCAATCTTTAAACATGGAAACAGAAAAGATTGTAACAACTACAGAGGTATCTCTTTAATCAGCGTTGTGGGTAAAATCTTCTCAGGTATTGCTGAAAGGAAAGTGCGAGTATTGGTTGAGGACCAATAGGATGAAAATCAGTGAGGGTTTAGGCCTCTTAGAGGTTGTCAGGACCAGATCTTTAGCTTACGGCAAATAATGGAGAAGTGTTATGAGTGGAACAGGGAATTGTATCTATGCTTTATAGATCTAGAAAAGGCATATGACCGGGTTCCTAGGAGGAAGTTATTGTCTGTTCTACAAGATTATGGAATAGGAGGCAAACTTTTGCAAGCAATTAAAGGTCTTTACATGGATAGTCAGGCAGCAGTTAGAGTTGACGGTAAATTGAGTTCATGGTTCAGAGTAGTTTCAGGGGTAAGGCAAGGCTGCAACCTGTCTCCACTGTTGTTCATATTATTTATGGATCATATGTTGAAAACAATAGACTGGCTGGGTGAGATTAAGATATGTGAACACAAAATAAGCAGTCTTGCATATGTGGATGACTTAGTTGTGATGGCAGATTCGATTGAAAGTTTGCAAAGTAATATTTCAGAGCTAGATCAGAAATGTAAGGACTATGGTACGAAGATTAGCATCTCCAAAACGAAAGTAATGTCAGTGGGAAAGAAATATAAACGGATTGAGTGCCAAATAGGAGGAACGAAGTTAGAACAGGTGGACGGTTTCAAGTACTTAGGATGCATATTCTCACAGGATGGCAACATAGTGAAAGTACTGGAAGCGAGGTGTAGCAAAGCTAATGCAGTGAGCGCTCAGCTACGATCTACTCTCTTCTGCAAGAAGGAAGTCAGTACCAAGACTAAGTTATCTGTGCACCGTTCAATCTTTCGGCCAACTTTGTTGTATGGGAGCGAAAGCTGGGTGGATTCAGGTTACCTTATCAACAAGGTTAAGGTTACGGATATGAAAGTAGCTAGGATGATTGCAGGTACTAGTAGATGGGAACAATGGCAGGAGGGTGTCCACAATGAGGAAATCAAAGAAAAACTGGGAATGAACTCTATAGATGTAGCAGTCAGGGCGAACAGGCTTAGATGGTGGGGTCATGTAACACGCATGGGAGAAGCAAGGTTACCCAAGAGACTCATGGATTCAGCAGTAGAGGGTAGGAGGAGTCGGGGCAGACCGAGGAGAAGGTACCTGGATTCGGTTAAGAATGATTTTGAAGTAATAGGTTTAACATCAGAAGAGGCACCAATGTTAGCACTGAATAGGGGATCATGGAGGAACTGTATAAGGGGAGCTATGCTCCAGACTGAACGCTGAAAGGCATAATAAGTCTTAAATGATGATGATGATGATGATGATTTAAATTTATTCATTCTGTTGATTGTACTGTGTCTTGTGCAGAAACTTCGGAGTATTTTTTTAATTTTCGTTATGAACTCTGTCTTCGCGAAAGAAAATTTTAATCCAGGCTTTTCACTTTCTTGACCCATGTGATATGCGTTTTGAGAATTTTTTTCTAAACACTCAAAACTTTCTTTTAGGCAGTCTTTTCTGTTTCGTTCGTGCTCAGTTGCTCTTTCGATGTTTTCGGAAAATACTGCCAGATCATCTGCAGGGGCTATACGATTGAGCTCGACGTTCGACGTTCGATATTCTTTATTTAGAGATTTTGTCTTTCCTCTCAAGTTACTCGAAAGATGCGTCGACGAAGACACGAGACCATCTTTCAGTTTCTTCGAAGAGAATGAAACAGTTATTTATAAAAATTGTCTAACGTTGGCACCTCAGGAACATGATTCGACAGCTTCTTCTGATGAAAATCCTTGTGCATGGCTTTGTTGTTTGACATAACGGAAGAAAATCAGCTCGTTAGGTGATAAATCATTCGAGTGCGGGCAATGCCATGAAATAATCCATGTTTGACATGCTGTTGGCTTAATCAAAATCAAGTATTTTTGCTAACACGCAACCCTATAATCAGCATTTAAGTAAGTGATGTCCTTTTTTGTTTCAAATTTACAGAAATATCTTTGAACAGCGCATGAAAATATCATAACATTGGGTTATACTTTTTGTTAAATGGCCTCTTATAATGTAAAAAAAGTGTGGAACACAGCAATGCATTTTAAAAGTATAGTTCAGATGTTCAAACATATAATAGGCTAACCCGAATTTTAAATTCCTTCATACTGAAACTCCTGATCCTCTAGCTCTCGCATCTCTCTCCTTCCTTTCTTTGTGGCTAGTGTTTGAAAATCGGACAGTGCTTCATCAACTTTGTTGATCCTGCTCCAACTGATGGTGTAAATGTTTTTGCAGTAAACACACCCGGATTCGCACCTTTTTTCCTCCAGCGCTTAAATTCGGTCTTGATTTTCACTCATTCAACAGTCGTTTTTGGACATGTCATCCAAATTAAATGCTTAAGGCTTTCATTTACGTACTGCATTTTTCTATGAAGACAGGGCTTGCAAGAAACCTGATTGTGTGTTTAACGGCATTCATAACGGGTTCTAATAGTGAGTGCTTATGTGTTTCATTGATTGCCACAAAGTCTATTTTGGATGTAACAAAAAATGGCCCTGAGCACTATGGGACTTGACATCTAGGGTCATTAGTCCCCTAGAACTTAGAACTACTTAAACCTAACTAACCCAAGGACAGCACACAACACCCAGTCATCACGGGGCAAAGAAAATCCCTGACCCCGCCGGGAATCGAACTCGGGCGCGGGAAGCGAGAACGCTACCGCACGCCCACGAGCTGCGGACTTGGATGTAACAAAAATGTTACAATTTATCTGTATTAATGATTTATACTTTAGATGTGACTTTTTTTTAATTCCTCGAAGTGCAACATTTATTCTGAACGTAAATGACGAGGTGTGAAATCTGCACCCATCGAAATCGAAAATGTTCAGCATGAACAAAACCAGCATTAATAACTTAATTATTGTACTCCTCGAAGTTGCCTTTCGTGTAGAGCGAAACATCTGTACCACAGCATTACCTAAACAGTCACATGAATACTAATCGAAAAAATAGAGAAATTGGAATACGGTCGCTCCTTACGTACACCGGCACAAGAAACTACTCTGTTCATCAGGAGAAAGTAGACACTCGTACACACCGATTTCTGTGTACATTCCTCGTACATGAAATCGATGTGTGATATTATATTGAGCGTGAAATCGTAGACTTGTTGGGAAGAGCTCTGGAAAATTACAGTACTCCTATTAAGGAAACAGCATACAAGACATTATAGCGACCTACTCGAGAGCTCGAATGCTTTAATTGGAATCCTCATCAAGCAGGCTTGACAGTAGATGTTGACATATCGCGTACAAATTGATAGATTTCTGGATAGAAATAGTTCGGTATAGCCCATAGAAAACAGAAATGATCAGTTAATTTAAATGGAGAGATATCTGGAAGAAAAACAATTTAGTTCTCGCCAAACGCTGTTGTGTAAATTTATTTTACCGATATCCGAAGAAACCCCATGAACTGTTCTGCGGCATCCATTGTAAACCTCGACCTGAGATCAGTCGAATAATATAACAAGTCATGCACCGAGAATAAAAACACTCCCTCTCTCGCTCCATACGGGAATGCATTACGACAGAAAATTGCCACTACAAGTAGGGAGTACCCTCCGGCACACACTGAGCAGTGGCATGCGGAGTGATGTGTGTAGGTGTCGACCTGTTATAATGGAAAAGCTTTTGTGAATTCAGTTTGATTTAGTCCACTCCTTGTGCTGTTATTTCGGTCACCGTCTAACATAACTGAAGAATATCATTGGCATACCTCAGGTTTTCTCTGCGTGGTTGATTAACAGTGATTTCGAAATGTTGTGCATAAAATGGAAATAACAACTCAGCTGAACACCCGTAAGCACACCATCAATATAATTCAAGAGTGTGCTCAGTGTCCTGTACTGGGTAAGCATCAGAATGAAAAATGTAGAAGTTCGATGGTAAGTCCCCATTCGACCCAACAGTTTTTTTTTCTATCACAACTAGCAATGACTTGTATACGTCAAAATTGCCTACTTGCTCCTTGCTTTGGAGTCCACGGTAAACTGTAAATCGTCTTGTGTCTACCTGGCTATATCAGTTCAAAGATAGGATAAAAACAACGGCATGCCACTTCTGACTAATTCACAGCATTTAAAATGCGGTGTAAAATATAATTAGCTTCATCCTTTACCAAAGTTTACTGTATCTTAAAAGTGCAGACTGTGCATAAATTTGAAAATAGCCGATACACGCATGATATGTGCGAGGTGTGAAAAGTAACGGGAATTTAATTTCGCGGCCTTTATACGTCAGATTTTTATTTTTTTTATCTACAAGTAGTTAGTACACACATTCCTGGTGTGTGTTTGCATTTTCAGGTGTTTTGAACATTTATTTTATTGTTGACAGTTAAAAAAGCTATACGTGTTTTCGAATGGTCGGCGAACTTTTACTTTCGAAAAAGATAGCTCAAAGAATTTGCATTAAATTTTGCTTGAAAAATGTAATAAAGTGCAGCACAGCATTCGAAACGTGGTTTTTGGCGTATCTACTATGAGTTAGGGAAGGGTTACGAGTAGTATAGATGTTTCAAAGAGGGTCGAGAAGAAGACGACGGCCGCTCTGGACGCCATCAATTACTGACTACAGTGTGGAAGAAGTAAAAAAATATATACATAAAATTAAAGAAAATGGTTGTGGAATATCAGGGAGGTTGCTGCTGACGCCGGCATATCCTTTGGCTCATGCCAAACAACTTATTCCTATGTTTTGGGCTTAAAATGTGTAGCACCAAAGTTTTTTTCGGAATGTGTGGAAATTTGACCAGAAACGACGTCACGTAGTCATTTCTCAGAAGTTGCCGAATGAACTCGACAACGATCCAGAACTTCTAAATAAGGTTATGACAGATAACGAAACTTCGGTGTATGGGTATGAAGGAGAATGCAAGGCCTGAAGAGCCAAGACCGAAAAATATTCGAGAAGTGCGATCGAATGTGAAGGTTCTTCTCACTTTTTTCTTAGATTACGTCAAGAGTACTTGCTTTACGGTCGTGCGGTTAATAAGGAGTACTACCTGGAAGTTAAGCGCCGTTTGCGTGAAGCAGTCCGAAGAAAACGACGAAAGTTGTGACAAGACATCTCTTATAAATTGCATCACAATAATGATCCCGTACACGGTTCAATTCTTCAATGCTTGTTCAAGATTTTCTGGCAAAGAAACAAACCACCGTATTCGCAGTACATTGCCCCCTCTGACTTCTATTCCCGAGGCTGAAGAGAGTTATGAAAGGATGTCATTTTGCCGCCATTGCTGTTGTGGTCTTCAGTCCTGAGACTGGTTTGATGCACCTCTCCATGCTACTCTATCCTGTGCAAGCTTCTTCATTTCCCAGTACCTACTGTAACCTACATCCTTCTCAATCTGCTTAGTGTATTCATCTCTTCGTCTCCCTCTACGATTTTTACCCTCCACGCTGCCCTCCAATGCTAAATTGGTGATCCCTTGATGCCTCAGAACATGTTCTACCAACCGATCCCTTCTTCTTGTCAAGTTGTGCCAGAAACTCCTCTTCTCCCCAATTCTGTTAAATACCTCCTCATTAGTTACGTGATCTACCCATCTAATCTTCAGCATTCTTCTGTAGCACCACATTTCGAAAGCTTCTATTCTCTTCTTGTCAAAACTATTTATCGTCCATGTTACACTTCCATACATGGCTACACTCCATACAAATACTTTCAGAAACGACTTCCTGACACTTAAATCTATACTCGATGTTAACAAATTTCTCTTCTTCAGAAACGCTTTCCTTGCCATTGCCAGTCTACATTTTATATCCTCTCTACTTCGACCATCATTAGTTATTTTGCTCCCCAAATAGCAAAACTCCTTTACTACTTTAAGTGTCTCATTTCCTAATCTAATTCCCTCAGCATCACCCGACTTAATTCGACTACATTCCATTATCCTCGTTTTGCTTTTCTTGGTGTTCATCCTATATCCTACTTTCAAGACACCGTCCATTCCGTTCAACTGCTCTTCCTAGTCTTTAGCTGTTTCTGACAGAATTACAGTGTCATCGGCGAACCTCAAAGTTTTTATTTCTTCTCCATGGATTCTAATACCTACTCCGAATTTTTCTTTTGTTTCCTTTACTGCTTGCTCAATATACAGATTGAATAACATCGGGGATAGCCTACAACCCTGCCTCACTCCCTTCCCAACCACTGCTTCCCTTTCATGCCCCTCGACTCTTATAACTGCCATCTGGTTTCTGTACAGATTGTAAATAGCCTTTCGCTCCCCGCATTTTACCCCTGCCACTTCAGAATCTGAAAGAGACAAAGACATAGATGAATAAGTATATTTATAAGCATGCTGCTGCCGTTTTTTCGTGTAACTGTGGAGTACTTATGGCCTGACGCGATCGATAGTAATCGGCCACTTTGACCTCCAATAACTCGTGAATTATTCAAGTTACATGCTCTTAATTGATACCAATTTAGGTTTACACTAATAGCTTTCTAAAGACATGGCGAACGACAAAATCGGATGAAGCGTTTTTATTTTGGAAATTCGTTGCTGGGTGTTACTTGTATAATTTACAGTCACATACTAAACTTTAAACTAATAAAGATATTGAAAATCTGATTACACCATCAAAATCGTCGAGCAAATAAAGGTAATGTACATGTTTCTTTTTGAGGTAACATGATTCATCTGGCTACTATTAATTTCTATACGAACTGTGAAATGTCTGCCATTAAGGTTTCACAAAGTCCTCCATCTTTGGCCCTCCCGGCGCACAGCGTCACCAAGGAATTCCCAGCCACGTGCTCGATGGACCACGCGCTGGGGCTACCCCTATCGTCCGCCTGACGTTCGGCTCCACGTGTTTGCTGGCGGGACCCGGCTGGCCGAGCAGCCCATGCGGCCACAGCTTCCTCCGAACTTAGAATATTTTCAGGGCGCCACGACTCGCCCGTTGCCTCACACATGACTAATCTGCAATTCACATTTCAGTGTGTGGCAGGGAGTTTATCGAACCACACCTTGAGACTATTTCTCTACCGTTCCGAATTCGGGAGTACAACGAATCAAACCCGCGTCCGGTCATCCTGATTTAGGTTTTCCTCGATTTTCCTAAATCGCTTCAGGCAAATTCCGTGATGGTTCCTTTGAAAGGGCATGGCCGATTTTCTTCACCATCCTTCCCTAATCGGAACAATGACGTCGTTGTCAGGGAGAAGTTAAACACTAATCTTCTCCTCCTTTCTAATTTAAGTTCCTTGTAATTGCAATCGAAGGTATTTCATTGAATTTTCAGCCTTTAGATTTCTGTGATTGATCGTGGAACCAAAATTTAAGGGCTCCTTTTGGAATTCATTTGGATGATCCGACACTTTTCCTTATTTAGAGTCAGTTGCGACTTTTAGCACTGTACAGGTACCTCGTCTAAATCATTCTGCAATTGGCTGTGCCCCACCTATTTTGACCATCCCAAAAAACTTTTCGTCCAAAAGCAAATTTAAAAAAGTATCAAGCTACGATGGGACATTAACCAGCATGATTGTCTTTCTTGTACCTTTGTTCGTTACGAAGATATGGACACAGTAGTTCTTTCCTGAATAGCACCCGATATGTTTTATTCCGTAATCCACTTTCTCTCCTCAAGGCGTGTTCAAAAACGTACCACAGTGCACGGTTGACGTAAACATGACGGCGTTAAAAACTGTTCAGAAGGAAGTGAGTTTGACTCTTCCCCCATACTAGCTTACAGTTTAGATACCCGGGGTAACGCAACTCGTCCTCTTGCTGGACGTGACAGTAGACAAATGGAAACACAAGGAAAATACATACTTGAGTTGAAAGTTTGTGGGAGTACAGTTCTCAAATTCAAATGGTTCTACTTAAACCTAACTAACCTAAGAACATCGCACACATCCATGCCAGAGGCAGGATTCGACCCTGCAACCGTAGCGATCGCGCGGTTCCAGACTGAAGCGCCTAGAACCGCTCGGCCACACCGGCTACAGTTTACACCGACTACTCATCTAAGCGTTGGTGTATAAGTTCGTAGCGTATTTCCATAAGTTTAGTAAACACAACAGATACACGTAACAGAGATTTTAATCGTGAGTAGTATACTCTCGTTCACCATTTACAACAGTTTGAGAACGGTGTGGTGAGTTTTCGATTTCACAACTGAATTCACGTGATTTTTAGCTGAAGAACTAGTCGAGCCATGTTCGGAGCGCATTTTCATCTGGGAACGAAGTTCTTTCAAGTCTGTTCGATAGAGGGCGAGAAAGAGACAATAGACCTGAACCTGCGCTCTCAGATTGTTAAAATCTCAGAGCGCTGGGTTAGGTGAATAAGGTGGGTGAGGAATGACTTCCCAACACCACACGTCTATAGTGTCTTTTGTCAGTCTAGCGGAATGCTGACGGGCGTTATCGTGAAGTAGCTTCGCTTCGTGCAGTCTTCTTGGTCGTTGTTCGTCGATAGCGTCTGCAGGACGCCTAGTTGTAGACAGTATGTGTCAGATGTGGTGGTTACAGCTCGGGGAAGCAGTTTGTAGTACACGACACCGTCGCTGTTCGACCAGGCATTATTTTTCGTCGATGCGCGCAGGACTTTGCTCGGGGAGTTGTAACATTGTTTGAGCTCAGCCGTTCGTTTATTTTCCTTAAGTTAGCATAAAGGCACCGTTTCTCATCAGCAGTAACGATACAGTTTAGGAATGGCCGTTGTTATTCAGGAGCCAATTGACAAGCAAGCACAGATGCACATGTGGCCAACCGCTGACGTTTATTTGGGCTTAGAGCATGCGGTACCCATACACCCAATTTTTGAACCTTCCCCGTTGAATACAGATGTCGCATGATGGTGGAATGATCACAATTTATCACATTTGTCAATTATCGAGTACATTGACGTGGATCATTGTGGATTAAAGCGTTTGGACGTTCTTTCTAAACGTGGTGAGGCACTAATGCCAAAACGATCCTCCTTAAAACGACAAAACTAATTTTTTGCTTTGCTCTGTCCATACACGGCGCAAGTGTTTCTGGTTGGCGCATTTGCTGTCACCCATCTATTTGAACTCAAACAGAAGATAATGTCGGATATGTTCGATTTCTCCACTTGGTACACCATTTTCTAGCGTCCACAGCTCCGCTCACTATCCCCAAATGATGATATGTAAACTCAGATAGCAACAGTGTATTACAAATAAAAAATCACACTCCATAAATAAACCCAAGGCAATCAGAATACAAACATCAAAACAATAACGCTACTGAAGACGATGGACTCAACGGCCACTGTACATTTTACTTGTGTTTCTATTTGTTTCCCGGCGGAGGTTCGAGTCTTCCCTCGGGGGTTGTCCTTAGGATAATTTAGGTTAAGTAGTGTGTAAGCTTAGGGACTGATGACCTTAGCAGTTAGTCCCATAAGATTTCACACACATTTGAACATATTTGTTTCCTGTTAACCACAGCAAGGGGACAGGTTACGTTACCCCGGGTACCTGCGTTGTGTGCTGTTACGGGGGAGTCAAAGCAAATTTGTCCGCAGCTCGTGGTCTACCTCTGGATCACGGGGTCCCGGGTTCGATTCCCGGCCGGCTTCGGGATTTTCTCTGTCCAGGGACTGGGTGTTTGTACTGTCCTCATCGTTTCATCATCATCATCATCATTCGTGACTGTGGTTAGATTCGTCTCTGTAAAAACTGGGACTTTGTACAGGCGCTGATGTCCCCCGCACTTGAGCGCCCTTCAATCCAATCATCATCATAGTAAATTTTGTGTTGCGTTTTAATAAAGTCATGTATAAGTGATTATTATAGTGTGATATTTTTTGAACAGGTCTTGGAGAGAGAAAATGGATTAAAAGACATTCTGATGGTCATATCTGTCTCTGTCGGCGACGTGAAACCATTACGAAATAGTTGAACTAATTGCGATACAAAGTCAGTTGTACAAATTCAGTCTTCCCTTGCACCGTCCACGAATGCAATAGAAATGGGGTAATGTTTTGATAGTACAAAATGTTACAGACCGTACGACTGCTTTCAAATTACAGAAGTAGCTGTGCGTTTAGTAACTCCTGTTGTTTGGCGTGCCAGTGGCCACCACGCAAGTATAACATATTACGGCGGCCATATTACGGGACCTAGTTGAAACTGCAGTCGCAAGCCACGGGAGCTAATTCCGGTGCACGTCTGCGGAAGGACGGCTAATAGGTCCTGCCCCTCAGAGTCGGAATGTAAACGCAGGCGGGCCGCGGTTAAACCGAGAGCTCCTCTTCTTTCCGCCGTCAGTTACAGTTGGGGAGCTCCGTAAAACTGATTATACTTTCCCTGCGAGCTCTGCGCTCGGCGCATTTGTCTAATTTAGTGGTGCTGTTTGTCTAGCGTCACCAGCCGTTATTGTATTTCCTTTGCGTCCGTTTGTTCAGCTAATGAGATTCGTATGCCCGCGGTCGTGCGCCCTGATAGGATTGTCATGCGTAATTACACCGAATAATTACTCTGCTAAGTTGAGCGCGCTCTCGCGGTCTGAGTAAACCAATCAGCGATTAAGAGAGAGGGCGAGATAACGCCCTGCTCTGCCTAATTCGCTCCCCGCGTTCGTTCGTTCGCTCGCTCGCTCACTGGTTCGCTCTTTGCGCGCTGCGAACTGCGATCCCCTGGGACCGGAACCGACCGACGCCAGAGAATGGCACCCGCGCGCGCATGTTTGCCGTGCAGATGTGGCACTGGTGAAGCTGCCCTCGCGTGAATGTGGACGTGGTTTTCAACGTGGTGCGCTACTGGTCCGCACGTAGTGCCGGCCTGTGCAATGTCTGCGGCGCCTGGTACCTAGTCGCCGCCTTGGTGCTCCAAATTTTTTGGTGAAGTTGACTGAAGCTTTTATCATCTTCGATGATTTCACTCTTTGCGTATATGGTAGGGTAAAATCTTTCATTTCTTTATTTCTCTTTTGTGTCACGGCATCGGAACTCGCATGAGTCCTCTTCCCTGGTTTAATGGTCATTGTATTTTGTTAATTTTATTGGGCTATGGTCGTTTGGCTGAACGCTCAATGGCCGTGGTGGATACCCCAGTTTCCGTGAGATTATCGACGTTATGTGCCGTTGACACTTGGATGCGTGACCTTATGGGCCGCCGTGTGCTGTTGACCTACCGGTGCGCAGTCAGCCTCGTGATTACAGTTGAGCCGGCCGCGGTGGCCGAGCTGTTCGAGACGCTTCAGTCCGGAACCGCGCGACTGCTACAGTCGCAGGTTCGAATACTGCCTCGGGCATGGATGTGTGTGATGTCCTTAGGTTAGTTAAGTTTAAGTAGTTCTAAGTTCTAGGGGACTTACGACCTCAAATGTTCAGTCCCATAGTGCTCAGAGCCATTTGAACCATTTGATGACAGTTGACGAGCTGCTTGACTGAGTCGTAGTGGCTCCGGGTCACGAACGTGACAACGATCAGTCGAGCGATGTGCTGACCCCGCGCCACTCCATATCCGCGTCCAATGATGCCAGTCGGCTGTGAGCATGACACGGCGGTCGGTAGGCGCCGTTAGGTCTTCCGAGGCCGGACGCAGTTTAGTTTGAGTTTGAATGGATGACTGATGTTTAGGTTTTTGCTTCATAACTGAAGTATCGCTCGTGGTACTCTGCTTTTATGCCATCCTTGTAGGTGAATAGTCCCTAGTGGTACAAATTGTCTAAAAAATGCCACGTAAATCTTCGATTTTGTAAAACATTTGTTCTGCTGCGTCTCGTGTTTTCCGTTGGAGGCATTTTTCTTGTAGCTCTTCGTGTAATTCCGCTGTCAGTATTCACTAACGGGCTCCTAATTCCCATAGGAAACACGTGTTTTGTAGGACTTGGAGAGCGTTACTCCAAAGGTTGTTAACCAGAACGTGGAGCGTATAACGCGCTTTGTTCTACCGTTATCCGTAGAGTTGAATATTTTGTTTTAACGTTAAGTTCATTATTTTTAAAGGAGGGTATCACTGGTTTCATCATTTTCATTCCCTCGTTTCTCTTCTCGGTGACAAGGTGTGTGTGTGGGGGGGGGGGGGGGGGGGGGGGAAGAACCAAAATCAGAAGACTTCGCTCAGATGAAAATCTTTCTGTGAACGTCGTATGCAAATTTCGAACCATGTCGTATATTGCACAATAAACATTCGAAAACAGAATACAAAAATGCGACATGCTGTATGAACAAGAGATCAACTTTCAATTACTCTTCGATTTTTGCAAACAGTACTTATTCCTTTTATTACAAATATAATACATTTATCTTCATGCTGACATTAAAAAAAAGTCAGCTAAAATTCAAAGACGTCTGTATGCGATTCAACTTCCCCGTCTGGAGAATAAAGCAATCCACAAATTTATTCCGCGCTACCGAGCGAGGTGGCGCAGCGGTTAACGCACTGGACTCGCATTCAGGAGAACGACTGTTCAAACTCGCGCCCGGTCATCCTTGATTTAGGTTTCCCGTGATTTCCTAAACCGCTTCAGGGAAATGCTGGCATTGTTCCTTTTGAAAGGGCACGGCCAACTTCCCCATTCTTCCCTAATCCTATGGGACTACTGATGACCTCGCTGTTTGGTCCACTCCCCCAAAGGCATTAACCAACCATTCCGCGCTCATCCGCTGACGGTGGCCAATTATATATACATACTTCAGGTTTCCAGTGGTACATTTGTTTCGGTACATCTGTCTTTGCGCCATTATCCTTTTCGGCACTGACATTTTCGTGTCGGTATTGCACACATGAAACTTCTGCAACTTGCGGAAGTCGACGTGCTGGGGATATTTCCAAGCCAGACAACTTGCATAAATTGCTTCTGGAAGCGACTTGCGGAAGCTTGCTTGCTTGTGGACACACGTCTTTCCCGTGGTCTTGATGAGGTTGATAGTTATCTTGTTTAAATTGGCCCACTGTTCCATGAGGTCCAGTTGATGCTGCATTCTGGAAATGATTTCTTCCAGGTTTCCGTCACTTGCGAGAAACGCTCCGACTGAGGATCGGCAATATTTCACATAGCTCGCGTCAAATAACATATCGCCGGCGCAGAAACGCATTCTTGTGGCGAGCGCGGGGCAAGTCCATCACGTTGTTCCAAAGGGGTGGCCGTCTCAAATGACTATCGCCACCCAAACTGCACACTTGCCGAGTGTTTTCTTTGCTATCTCTTTACTACCTTCCATGGCACCGTAGTATTCATGCACTGTACGTGCAGAGAAAGTTCTTGATAATAAGGCATATGTGACTATAAGGGGTGTCTAGAACGTGTAGAAGGGAATGAGTAGATAATATTTTGGATTGGAACTCATGTCCAGAAACATAAAGTTTCCATGCTATAATAATTTGAAAACATTTTACAAATTGTTGATCAGGCGTGACCGAGTACATCCCCTGTTTTACAAATCCGCACATTAATAGCCAAGGAAATTGCTCGCGTACTCGTTGACAACTTCTCTTCAACGTGATGCAGTATAGCCTGTTCCAGTTCAGTCTGCGGCGCGTCCTTGGAGCAGCACAGTCACGCTTGTTGATGGCGAAGGTACCGTTTCTTAAAGCTGTTGCATAACTACGAAAAGGGTAAGCGATGGAGTCGGACGTTGTGGAGAACGGTCTTGATCAAGGAGACAAGTGGCTCTTCCGTTACCGGTCAGAAGGATCATGTCTGTGTATTCTGCAAACTTGTACGCAAACATGTTGCTCTAACACTCACAAGCACATTTCCGAACACCCTGTACGCAACGCCATTAATTTTTTGTCGTAAGAGGCTCGCAAGGAAGCAAAAATCTCACTAAAAATTATGCTTGAGAGGGTGTACAATTTACTCAATTCTGTATGATCGCCAGTCCTTCTAAACCGCTACTGATGCTACGATTTAATACGTTGGGAAATATGTTTAAATTAAATAACAAATTAATACTGTGCAGTGTGTGATGTAACAGTACTAGTGCTTTATTGCAGACTGGCCCTCAGTGCTGGCCGAAGTGGCCGAGCGGTTCTAGGCGCTTCAGTCTGGAACAGCGCGACCGCTACGGTCGCAGGTTCGAATCGTGTCTCAGCCATGGATGTGTGTGATGTCCTTATGTTAGTTAGGTTTAAGTAGTTCTAAGTTCTAGGGGACTGATGAACTCAGATGTTAAGTCCCATCGTGCTCAGAGCCATTTGAACCATTTTTTGGCCCTCAGTTTCCGGAGACACGTTCATATAAACGTTATGGTTCCATTTCGTGTCATGAATCACCACATAAAGTTCGTTCTCTAGCATAATATTCTCCACGAGTATGTTGGTCGTTTTATGGATGTAGGACAGTGCCTAGGTGAGTACGTATCCGGCTACAAACACACAGGTCGTGAGTTCGATCTCCAATCGGGCCTACAATTTTTTTGTGTTATTTAACTGTTCTTTTACCTATGGGAATGACATGTAATGTGAAAAATGCCAAATTGCACCGTCGTTCGAAGTCTACGGTGACCCCATGCTCCGCTTATAAACAGCTGGATAAGTCAGTTCAAAGTCAGAGGAAGGCAAGCCCATAGCAACTCCAATATGATGTCTTCTAAAGCGCTGCGGAGTTACAAACCAATCTACCCCTCCTCCCCCCCCCCCCCCTGCGTGTCCGGGGGTTAGAATAGGCCCGAGGTATTCCTGCCTGTCGTAAGAGGCGACTAAAAGGAGTCCCTCCCAGTCAAGGGGGTAGTTTGCGCCTGTGTCCGGAGACGGACGGTTCCACGACTTATATTTGTGGTCACTTTGGTTTTTCACTTATTCTGGTTTCTTCCTTCCTTTGTTTGGCTCCTTTCCTTGTCCTTCTCCCTCTCACTGTCTTCCTTACTTTTTTCCCTTGCCATCTTCTCCTTGCCTTCTCCTCCTTGCCTTCTCCTCCTTGCCTTATCCTCCTTGACTTCTTGTCCACCCTCTGGTCTCCACCTCGGCGTTTGAGACAGTCTGTCCTTTCTCTCCCTCTCTCGCTTCTTTTTCCTCTTCTTCTTTCCTTCCTGTGCGTGCCTGAAGGCCGGCCCACGCGTTCGCACGCGTAGCCGGTGGCGGGGTAACGCGTAATTCCCCGCCCTGGGTAGACAAGTAAGGCACGCACGTACCCCCTGGTAAAGGCCAGGTCCAGGGAGGGGTGATTGCCTGAGCAGACACCTTCCGACTATGCCGATTGGTCCCTCCGTCCGTTTCTCGGGAGGTGTGACCTGAAATGTAAACATTCACCTAAGGCGGGATTGCCTTCTTAGAGAGTCCCCACAAGGAAGGAGCGCGCCATCGGAGACGCTGTCAATCATGGGGGTTCATCCGCAATGGATTTCTCTTCTTCTTCTCTCTCGACTACTGCCCAAAAACGGAAACTTGACCAGCCACCAGTGACAAAAGTACTATCGCCTGCCCCAAAGTTCCTCGTAGTTTCTCGATCTGAGTTCGGAAAGGATTTTTGATCTGTCAACCCTTTCGTTATTCAGAAGGGCGTAGATGCCATAGCCGGATCTGTCAAGTCTTGTACCAGGATGCGAAAACCTTGTTACTAGAAACTGAGAGCGCCTTTCAGGCACAAAAACTGCTTCGGGCCACACTTCTCGTGATGACTGGGTGTTGTGTGATGTCCTTAGGTTAGTTAGGTTTAAGTAGTTCTAAGTTCTAGGGGACTGATGACCATAGATGTTAAGTCCCATAGTGCTCAGAGCCATTTGAACCATTTGAGCCACACTCCTGTACACATTCCCTGTCCGGGTGGAGGCTCACCGCACTTAGAATTCGTCGCATGGTGTTCCTTCAAGAAGGAACCGTCCCGTGAAGACTTCTTACGTACCCCGAACTCCCAGCCATCGACCAGTACTTCCACTAAACGACCTTCCAAGAAGGCTCATAGGAAGAAAAGTTCTCCTTCTCCGCCACGGCGCGTTTCTTCTCCTGCGCCACTCAGCGGCTACCGCCTCAGGCCGTTCATCCGTTTCGCCTGGCCGCACCGCTGGTAGCCGAACATCTGGCCGTTCACCGGCGGAGGAAGCTCCCCCTCCCGACCATCTTAATATAGTGGCCGACGACCCTATTGAAAAAATGGACGATGACTCTCCGCCTATTGATAGCGGCAGCAGTGCTCGCTCGAAGCCAGGCCCTCAGCGGCCTTCGAGGTGACCCCTTCTTGCTTCTGCTTTTTCTTCTCACGATGGCACTTCTTCATTGGAATGTTCACGGCATTCGCTCCAACCGAGAGGACTTAAAGTTGCTGCTACGCTTGCACTGTCCGCTCGTAGTAGCTCTCCAGGAAACGAAGCTATGCTAATGCGATCGTGTTGACTTGGCACACTATATCTCTGTGCGTTTTGACCTCCCCCCCTGTGGCAGGTATTCAGGGTCATGGAGGGGTTATGTTGCTGGTCCGGGATGATATCTACTACGATCCCATCATATTACACACCGATCTGCAGGCAGTTGCTGTCCGAATTACTCTCCCCACTTTCACATTTTCCATTTGTACTGTTAACACTCCATCGTCATCTGCCGTTACTAGGGCAGACATCTTGCAAATTATTGCTCAGCTACCTGCACCATTTTTGTTGACTGGAGACTTCAATGCCCACCATCCCCTTTGGGGCTCTCCAGCATCCAGCCCGAGAGGCTCCCTGTTAACAGACCTTTTCAACCAGCTCAATCTTATCTGCCTCAATACTGGCGCCCCTACTTTTCTTTCGGACCCAACTCACACCTATTCCCATTTAGACCTCTCTATATATACTACCCAACTTGCACATCGGTTTGAGTGGTATGCACTTTCTGATACGTATTCGAGCGACCACTTCCCTTGTGTTATCCATCTCCTGCATCATACCCCATCTCCATGCTCAATTAGTTTGGAACATCTCCAAAGCAGACTGGGGGCTCTTCTCTTCCAGGGCGACATTTCAGGATCAAAACTTCGCAAGCTGCGATAGTCACGTCGCAAACCTCACGGAAGTCATTCTCACTGCTGCTGAATATTCCATTCCTCATACTACTTCTTCTCCCCGTCACGTACCGGTCCCCTGGTGGACCGCAGCATGTAGAGACGCTATACGTGCTCGTCGATGTGCTTTACGCACCTTTAAACGCCACAGTACGATGGCGAATTGTATTCATTATAAACGATTAACTGCGCAGTTTTTTCGTGTTAATAAATAAAGCAAGAAAGCCAGCTGGTCTGCTTTCACAAGCGCCTTCAACAGTTTTACTCCTCCTCCTGTTGTCTGGGGTAGCCTGCGCCGGCTATCTGGCACTAAGGTCCACTCACCAGTTTTTGCCTTGACGGTCGCGAATGACGTCCTTGTGGCCCCTGAGGATGTCTCCAATGCCTTCGGCCGATTTTTCACAGAGGTTGCGTGCTCCGCTCATTACCACCCTGCCTTCCTCCCCCGAAAACAGGCAGAGGAGGCAAGGCCACCTAACTTCCGTTCCTCGAATCATGAAAGTTATAATGCCCCATACACCATGCGGGAACTCGACAGTGCACTTGCCCGGTCTCGGTCCTCCGCTCTGGGGGCCTGATTCTATTCATATTCAGATGCTGAAGAACCTTTCTCCTGCGGGTAAAGGTTTTCTTCTTCGTACTTATAATCGCATCTGGATTGAGGGTCATGTTCCCACATGCTGGCGCGAATCTCTTGTTGTCCGTATTCCTAAACCGGGGAAGGACAAGAACTTGCCTTCCAGTTATCGACCCATTTCCCTTACCAGCTGTCTTGTAAGGTGATAGAACGAATGGTTAACTCTTTTTTGGTTTGGCTGCTCGAATCTCGACGCCTACTTACCAATGTTCAATGTGGATTTCGTAGGCGCCGCTCTGCTGTTGACCATCTGGTTACCTTGTCGACCTTCATTATGAATAACTTCTTGCGGAAGCGCCAGACAGTGGCTGTGTTCATTGATTTGGAGAAGGCTTACGACACCTGTTGGAGGGCGGGCATTCTCCGCACCATGCATACATGGGGCCTTCGCGGTCGCCTCCCTCTTTTTATTCGTGCCTTTTTAATGGATCGACAGTTCAGGGTACATGTGGGTTCTGTCCTGTCAGACACCTTTCGCCAGGAGAATGGGGTGCAACAGGGCTCAGTTTTGAGCGTCGCTCTCTTCGCCATAGCGATCAGTCCAGTAATGGATTGTCTTCCAGCTGATGTATCAGGCTCCCTCTTCGTGGACGATTTTACCATCTACTGTAGCGCGCAGCGTACGTGTTTCCTGGAGCGCTGTCTTCAGCGTTGTCTTGACCCTCTTTACTCCTGGAGTGTCGCCAATGGCTTCCGTTTTTCTGCCGAGAAGACGGTCTGTATTAACTTCTGGCGCTAAAAAGAGTTTCTCCCACCGTCCTCTCCCATTCGTGGAGCCAACAAAATTATTAGGTTTTACATTTGACAGGAAACTTAGCTGGTCTCCACATGTGTCATATTTGGCTGCCCATTGTACCCGTTCCCTAAATGTCCTCCGTGTTCTCAGCGGTACTTTGTGGGGAGCAGATCGAACCGTCCTACTTCGTCTATATCGGTCGATCGTCCGCTCAAAGCTGGGTTATGGGAGCTTTGTATACGCCTCTGCACGGCCGTCCATCTTACGCCGCCTCAATTCTATACAACATTGGGGGTTACGTCTTGCGATCGGAGTGTTCAATACTAGTCCCGTCGCGAGTCTTCATGCTGAAGCCGGTGAATTACCACTAACCTACCGGCGCGATATACTGCTCTGTCGGTATGCCTGTCGGCTATTATCAATGCCCGAGAGCGAGAGCCAAACGCCACCTTGGCTCCAGGCTCAGGTTCGCGTTCACCTTGACCTCAGCTCGCTCCCAAAGAAGGTTACCCCAGCTTCGGTATAGCGCTCGCGATTTGCCGGACTTCGTTCGAAGTTCATTAATACGATCTTCATTTATACAGATGGCTCTAAGACCAATGACGGTGTCGGGTGTTCTTTTGTTGTCGGGGCACACAGTTTCAAATACCAGCTCCATGGCCATTGTTCGATCTTCACAGCTGAGCTATTTGCCTTCTGTCAGGCTGTTCTTTACATCCGCCGCCACCGACATTCTGCTTATGTCATCTCCTCTGATTCCCTGAGCGCCATCCAGAGCGTCAGTGATCCGTATCCGATTCACCCTTTCGTGCTCCGGATCCAACGCTCTCTTCAGCAGCTGGCGGACGACGGTTTTCCGGTTACCTTTATGTGGATTCCTGGCCATGTCGGTATCCCTGGGAACGAAGCTGCAGATGCCGCAGCCAAAGCTGCGTTCCTCCAGCCTCGGACAGCTTCTTGTTGTGTGCCTTTATCTGATTTTAGCTGGGTGATTTGTCAGCGCATTTTATCGCTGTGGCATGCCGATTGGTCTACACTTATTGAAAACAAGTTTCGGGCCTTGAAACCTCTCCCCCCGGCTTGGACGACCTCTTCACGCCCTTCTCGGCGGGAGGAGGTCGGTTTGGCCCGGTTACAGATTGGACACTGCCGGTTTAGCCATCGACATCTGCTGACGGCTGCGCCGGCGCCGTTTTGCCCATGTGGGCAATTGCTGACGGTACGCCACATTTTAACGTCCTGTCAAAATTTTAATACACTACGCATTGATCTTGGCCTGCCATCTACTCTGGAGGAAATTTTAGCGGATGACCCAGGAACACCTGCTTGCGTTCTTCGTTTTATCCACTTGACAAACCTGTCTAAGGACATTGATTGTGCTGTTTTCTTTTAATCCCTTGCCTGTTAATGTGCCTTTTATAGTGTTGTCCTTTATAGTTCCTGTTTTAACATTGTGCCTCGCAGTGCATTAATAATTTAGTCTGGGCGCTAATGACCACTGTAGTTGTGCGCCCTAAAACCACAAAAAAAAAAAACTGATTTTCCCAAGTATGCCTTCCGTGCAGTTTTGTATCTTTTATTTAGTATACTTGTGAAGCTCTTGTAAGTTGTACTTAGTAGTGTTATACCTCTGTAGTTTTCACATGCTGGCATGAATTATTAATCAAATAAAAAAAATATGTTTGTGACCACTTCCTTAAGCGTTCTATTTAAAAACGCACAACAAAGTTACCAAACATTGCGGTCTTTTGAATTATCAGACGTATCATTCACAGTATGCATTCAGTGATTCGTTGTGGATCACGATTATTGACCAGAGGTGAAGATATTATTAAATAGGGATTTTTCAGTACTTGATAACGTTCTAGTCGGTGCGCTCCAGTGAGCTCCCTATTGATAGGGAGACAAATTTTTCTGCGAGCCCATCGGCTGCGGCATGGCCAAATCTGTCGAATAAATGACATTTTGCAAATCGGTAAATTGAGATGGTGTATATGTATTTACCGGTTGGTAATTGTGAGATTTGCAACTCGAATCGAGTAACTAATAATATTACAAAAGCCGTGCAATGCATATGATAGTACTAAGCCCAACGCATTATTCAAATGGGTCTCGCTGTTCCTGCATATGGTATCGCTCTAAAAGAAATTAAAATTTTTTTCATCTACTGATACTGACTTTTTCTGTGTTTAGTTCTCTATTCAACAGTCTTTTTCTCAGTTGAATTTGTCGTTTATTCTGTGTTGTCATTTCTTTACCATAACTTTTTCACTTTTCAATCAGATGTAATCGTCGAGGAAATGGTAAACCGACGCATGAATTCAGCATTTGTAAACTGTAATCGGGGTGCTGGTAGTTAATCGAATTCTTGCACAGGCGATTTCTACACTACGTCGACTCGCTTTTTTAAATCTTGTCCATTGTGGTTTTTTTTGGAGACATGGCTGGAAAAAAATAAAGGGAAAGGTAAAACGCCTTCAGTCACAATCGTTTTTATGTTATAACCCATCTCATACACCAAACATTAACAACACAAACGTGTAGCAAGTTGAGTGTACAGATTACAGTGCAACAATTATCTGAGTTTTACTCTGGAAAAATATTAAGAACTTTTCAAATACGTCGCAAAGAGCACGCTGGGGGTTTAGGTTCAACCACTGCGAAAAATCCCATGTACCAAAACAGAAACATACAAATCATCATCCGGGATAGACTTAAAGTACACTTCATGCAGAAACTAAAGGGAAGACACTATATCTGTTAGTATCTGAAATATTTTTGCGCAAAATGAAAACTTTTCCAAAAACATAATAAATCAATAAATAGATTTCTTCAGTAATTTGACAGACTTACAGGGTGTCCGAAAAATCTTTCCCTGATTACATAAATTGATAACTCAGGCTAGAAGTTTGATACAAATATGAAACTGGTGTCTAATTGTTTACAAACTATCAAAGTTTTTTTTCACACGTCAGCAAACTTCCACATGAGCACCCTTGGTAGCACGTAGCACATCTAGGCGATATTCATTTTCCGTCCACACATTAGCCAACATCACTGGAGGGATCGATTCAACCATTGTGGTTATCCATTGCCGCAGGGTTTCAAGATCTGGTACACGTGTTCGGTAGACCTCGTCCTTGACATAACCCCATAAAAAGAGGTCAAATGGGTTTATGTCAGGAGAGCGTGGAGGCCAAACAGTTGGCCCATCACGACCAATCCATCGCCCAGAAAGATCATATCGAGATAGGCACGGACATCCAAACCCCAATGAGGTGTTGCACCGTCTTGCTGAAACAAGACATCGGGGTGATACTGAAACAGCTGAGGAACAGCATACAGATGCAACATGTCCAGATACACTGCAGATGTGACGGTAGCCTCAGCGAAGAAGAATGGCCCGATAATTCGATCGTGCAATAGCGCGCACCAAACATACACCTTTGGACTGCCTCTGGTGCACTCCACGACCTCGCCGGGGGCTGTGAACCCCAAATGCACACATTATGGCGATTCATTACTCCCTGACAAAAAAGGTCGCTTCGTCGGAAAAGGCAATTCGTCTGTGATAACCATCATCGTCCTCAATACATGATAGCATTTCGACCGCAAAGTCATATCGACGTGTACTGTCATTAGGCAACAAGGCCTGAACGTTTTGCACTTTGTATGCACGAAACAATAAACGTTTGTGTAAAATGTCATGGAGAGAGCTTTTTGGCATCTGTAATTCACGTGAGGCCCTGCGCACCGGTTTCTTCGGACTTCGCAGAAAAGACTGCCTTACAGCTTCCACCCTGTCTGCTGAGGTTCTTGGTCGACCAGACCTCGGAAGGTCAGCAACCGATCCTGTGTTCTTGAACTTCTCATACCAGGCTTTAATGCTCTTGACATCAGGTGGATTCCTTCCAAATGTTGTCTGAAAGTGACTCCGCACTGCGGTTGGTGATCGTGTCTCATGGTACCACAGGACACACTGTGCCTTCTCCTGATTGGTTAACATGGCTTCTTGGGCACTGCACCTCATCCACTACTTACGTACTGGGAACCTAAAACAGAAAAAAACTTTGATGGTTGGGGAATTCGACACAAGTTTCATATTTGTATCTTACTTCTAGCCTGAGTTATCAATTTATCTAATCAGGGAAAGA
Organism: Schistocerca cancellata; assembly: GCF_023864275.1. NCBI lineage: Eukaryota > Metazoa > Arthropoda > Insecta > Orthoptera > Acrididae > Schistocerca > Schistocerca cancellata. The sequence continues at coordinate 268,797,351 of NC_064627.1, forward strand.
CTTTTCGGACACCCTGTATTTCTTCCAAAAAATTAACAGTCTATCTATTGTTACCACACACAGCAGACACGTCACCTCTGTAATCTACAAGGAGCTGTCATGTTAACTGTAGGCACGTTTTATAGTAGAAAAAAAAACACCGAAAACTGTGTATACCGTTTATGTGATGTCTGTACTCTTTGTAACGTACACAGGCATTGGAAATGTTAACATACGTAAACCGGTGTAACGCACAAAATATATGTTTGACAACGTTATCCACGCTTCAGGTCCATACATACCCTGAGGTGACAAATGTCATGGAATAGTGAAATGCACATATACATATGACGGTAGTATCGCGAACACGAGGTATAAAAGGACGCTGCATTGACGGAGCTCTCATTTACAGTAAGGTGATTCATGTGAAAAGGTTTCCGACGTGATTATGGCATGTGTCGGCAATTAAAAGACTTTGTACGCGGAATAGTATCCCGAGCTAGACGAATGGGACATTCCATTTCGGAAATCGTTAGGGAATTCAATATTCCGAGATCCACAGTGTCAAGAGTGTGCCGAGAATATATTTCACCTCTCATCACAGACAGCCCAGTGGCCGACGGCCTTCACTTACCCACCGAGAGCACCGGGGTTTGCGTAGAGTTGTCAGTGCCAACAGACAAGCGACACTGTATGAAATAACCGCAGAATCCCATGCGGGTTATTCGACGAACGTATCCGGCAGGGCAGTGCGGCGAAATCTGGCTTTAGTGGGCTGTGACAGCAGAGGACCGACGCGAGTGCATATGCTAATAGTACGACATCACCTGAAGCTCCTCTCCTGGGCTCATGGCCATGTCGATTGGACCCTAGACGTCTGGAGAACCGTAGCCTGGTCAGAAGAGACCCGATTTTAGTTGGTAAAAGCTGATGGCGCAGACCCCTTGGTGCCATGGACCCAAATTGTCAACGAAGGCACTGTGCAACTTCGTGATGGTGCCATAATGGTGAGGATTGTGTTTACATGGTATGTTCCCAAACAACGATGGTATTTTTGTGGATGGCAAAGCGCCATGTCACCAGGCCACAATTTTTCGCAGTTGGTTTGAAGAAAGTTCTGGCCAATTCAAGCGAATGGTTTGGCCACCCAGTTCGCCTGACATGAATCTCATCGAATATTTACGACACGTAATCGAGAGGTCGTTTCGTGCACAAAATCCTGCACCGGCAATACTTTCGCAACATGGCTCAGTATTTGTGCATTTGACTTACGAGTCGTCGAGTCCATGCCACGTCGAGCTGGTGCACTACGTCGGGTAAAAGAAGGTCCGACGCGATGTTAGGAAGTATCCCATGACTTTCGTCACCTCAGTGTAATTTTTGTACAAATTTTTGTTTTAGTCAGTCTTATTTCATCACGCAACTGAAATGTATTTGCCTAACAGGGCCAGCGGGTATCTTAATCTGCAACTATTGACGGCATAGTGATAAGCACATGAAGATGAACCTCCAGCGCTTGAAATACATTCTTCTTTTCAATAGTAATAGTGAACTATTTGTGATTTTCACCTAATGCTTTTTTCATTTCATTACCCACATTTTGTTTGTGTCGTCCCGATGTGAGTGTTAAATAAACATGCAATATTTTTAAAGTGAACTAAATCATTTTTTTTTATTGCAGGTCGCCGTATCGATGAGATTGTGAAGAGTGACATATGGTTCCATTTCAAGGAGGGCTTCAGTAATGCTGTCAGGAAGCCCATCAAGATGAAGGACCTTGCATAGACAGCAAAGAGACTTTCTAGTTCGTCTGACGCACGAGCAGAGTATTGCCTAACGAGATCCTTCGTGTACAGAATACAGTTTTTAATTACGTGCTGTTAATAAATGTGTTTCAATTGATTATTGGAAAATAAAATTTTTGTATTTATTTTTAGCTTGCTTTTTCTTTGTGGTGTTTCTTGTTTGAAATGTTATTTAGGAAGTTACAATCTCAACTGAAAGTTATTATTTGCTATAGCTTTACCAACTGAGATTACGCCCGTCTTCGGCGACATTATAAAAAATTAATCAGATTAAGTTGATTTTACTGTGTAAAAATCCGGATAAGCGCGGGTAGGACTCGCGCACGGAGGGTTCCGTATAAATTTATGGCTCATACATCTCGGATATCGAGAACCTTGACGCTGAAACGTCCCCTTCTGAAAATTATAAATGACTGTGCTGATAAACCCCTTACGTTATTTGATTTTCAAACAGCTGAGCAAAACTGAACTTACAAAAATCTTTGTTACTCGAACTACTGCAATCCATCGAGCGCCAATACTGGAGGCTACTAACTACCGAAGGCACTAACTACTGATAGGCATAGTTAGCAAATGGAAGATTTTGATAGAGAACAAAGAATATATTTACCTTTATAAATAGTTCATGACATCCAGTCTTACAAATTTCCTTTTTCTGACGGACACACGTCCACATCGTCCGCTTTCAAAACTCTGTGATCTCTCTCCCCACATCCACCACTGCTGGCGGCTCACCTCCAACTGCGCAACGCTACGCGCTGTTCGCATCCAACTGCCCAACACTACTATAGTGAATATTCCAACAATGCCAACCAGCCACAGACTGCACACAGCACAGTCAGTGATTTTCATACAGAGAGATACGTGGCGTTACCAACATAAAAACCTAAACAGCCTACTTACAACGCTTTTTACCGGTGATCGATATCGATACAGGCAAGATGTACGTCTACCTATTTCTGAGAAAAAGGAGTCTTAACACAAGGACATATAGATAGACTGACAACGAAATGACAAAAAAAAATTTCGTGTTATATAATTACAGGTGACCAAATTTCGGATTTTTTTCCCTTTCCTTTCATCATGTTCCTAGGTCAACGGGATGTACCCTATGGGTTTGGATGAGTCAGTTGGCTAGTATCAAAATGCGTGACATAAGCAGACGTGTCTCTTGAGTACATTGACGTAGATGCTTAAGGTTTGTACAACGCCAAGGGGCCACAGACCTCAGTATGTGAAATAAATTTCAGCTGGATGCGTCTACTGTTCCCGAGAAAAAGGTTTCCTTAACTGTCAGACAGATAGACAGTGGGATAACGAAAGAAAAAAAATTGTTATTCAATTATAAATAAACTGTTTTTAGGATTATTTCCTTTACTTGTAATGTGAAACCTTGCTTCATGTTATTTATCAGGATTCTATGTCAATGGGATGTACCCTATATTGTCATGAGTGAGTACGCAAGTATGAATATACGTGACATAAATACCCGTATCTTGTGAGTGCATTGACATTGAAGCTTCAATTTTTACGCCGCCAGTTGACCGTAGACCTTGGTATATGACACAAATTTGAACTTAATACGTTTACCCATTCCACACAAAAAGTGTTATTAACAGAGCGACAGAAAGAAAGACGGGCAACAGAGTGAACCTATATTGATTCTGTTTACACCAATTAAGGTACAGAACCCTAAAAATCATTCAACATTTTCAAGTGAAACCTCCCCTTAGAAAAATTATGAATGACAGTGCTGGTAAACCGCTTACGTTATTTGATTTTCAAACAGCTTAGCAAAACTGAACGTACTCAGACATTTCTCTCATTACTTATTCTGATCATCACTAAACTAACGCACGATATTTTTAGCGATCATCACTAAACTGACACACAATATTTTTAGCGCAACGCAATCTGACTTTTAAAAATCCCTACAAAAGAATGGCCGTGACTAACAATAACCTATACCTTTCATGAATCACTTACCTCACAAAAATCTTCGTTACTCGAACTACTGCAATACAGCTAGTGCCAATACTGCCAGCTAAATAAAAGATTCTAACAACTGACGGCACTAACTACTGATAGGCATAGTTAGCAAATGAAAGATTTTGATAGAGAACAAACAATGTATTTATCTTAATAGTCATTATATATATATATATATATATATATATATATATATATATATATATATATATATATATGATGATGACTTTTGAACACTATTAAGGTAAATACATTGTTTGTTCTCTATGAAAATCTTTCATTTGCTAACAATGTCAGTTCATGACATCCAGTCTTACAAATTTACTGTCTCTGTCCAGATCATCCGCTCTCAAAACTCCGCCATCTCTCTCCCCACATCCACCACTGCTGGCGGCTCACCTCCAACTGCACAACGCTACGCACTGTTCACATCCAACTGCCCAACACTACAATAGCAAATATTCCAACAATGTCAACCAGCCACTGACTACACACAGCACAGCCAGTGATTTTCATACAGAGTGCTACGTGACGTTACCAACATAAAAACCTAAACAGCCTACTTACACAAGCTGCTAAGCGCCAATGTCGTTTTTTAAAATCAGTTTTTCTGTCGTTGCTGTTTCGAAGCCCATTCCATCTACATGAAAGTTCACTCATAGTAATTTATTTATCTTGCTTGTTCTGAGGACGATACAAGCCACAGCTCTTGATCACAGAACGAGCCAGTACTTTGTTTACAGAACGATGATTAGAAAATCTTGTAAACAAGAATCAACAAAGCACAATGAACCTTGGAGTATATGAATAAATTGCACATTACAGAGGAAAGGTAACAACTACTGCCAGGAACTCTTGTGCAGAGTAGGGGTGTGTCACAAGGAAAGCTTCTGACTTGGAACTGAATACTCTGTGTTTATTACTCAGTGTTTTGTAGTTCTGCTGGAAGCATATTGAAAATGAAACCTGCTGAATAGTGCATTACTTCAGGAAGTCTTATCAAGGTGCATACTTTTAGTGTCTAGTATTCACTGAATGAGTGATGCAGTTTCTTGTAAATAAGCTAGTACTGTCAGCAACAAACTTTGTATGAATTACATGTACAATGATGGCAGAGTTAGAATTCTGAAGCACCTGAACAAGATCATACACGAAGTTTGTGAACTGACACCACATATCAGCCTTGCACCCTGTTTAGGGACTAGTATTACTCTCGGCAAGTGTACGTAGTTCCTCCAAAACTTAACACCATATGAAGTAACATAACAGAATGAAAGTAAGAAATGTCAGAGATAGTGGAGACCATTCTTATAGCCGAGATAGCAAGTGTACGTAGTTCCTCCAAAACTTAACACCATATGAAGTAACATAACAGAATGAAAGTAAGAAATGTCAGAGATAGTGGAGACCATTCTTATAGCCGAGATAGCATCACTCAGATTTTCCTCCTACCCTAAGTCATAAGAATTTCAGTGTCTGACTTCACAGACTGATAACTCCTACCACTGAAATTTTGATTTTATAAAAGTTCCTTGTCAGAAACTGATTGCATGTTACAGTTAAGTATTAATCAGGTCCCTGATAGCCACATGTTGATGGTGCTGTCCAACCTATCAACTATGCCATTTATATTATGATAAAATTCTCTCAGGCTTCCAGCCATGTCAAGTTGTTTAAAATACACAAGCTTGCAGCTGAGTGCTCCTTGGCAGCAGCAGCAATCATTTGACTGTCACCGCTTGACAAAGGCCAAGGAGCACTCTGCCTAAAGTTCATGGAGTTTAAACTGCTTGATGTGGCTGGAAGCTGGAGAGAATTTTATCAATGTATATCATCACAAAACTATGCATTTGTATCATTCATATTATGTTCCATGTATCTCACAATAACACTTATGACATCTGCAAAAAGAATCATTTTTGTGCCATCTGTCATGGTTAGTGTCACATCATTGATGTATATCAAGAAAAGCAACAGAGTAGAATGCTGTGGCACCCCCTACTTGACATGACCCCAGTTATATTCAAACCTCTTCCCCCTATGTTGACACTGGGGATAACCTTCTGCGTCCTACTTTCCAGATATGAATTAAATCATTATTGAGCTTTCTACCTAGTGCCATAGTATTCCAAATTGTGTGAAATTATTGCATGGTCCACACAACAAAATGCTTACGTTAAATCACTCTATTCAGTCTATCATTTAGTTCTGCTAAATGTCTCAGAGACACAAGAATAATACCATTTTCTTTGGATTTTCCATTCCTGAAGCCAAACAGGATCTGACAGAAAATTATGTATACGCAGATCTGGCAATATCTTTTTCACCCTTTTTATAAGGTGATTTAACTTGCCAGTATTTCGTTCTGTCAGAAACACCTGAAGAGACATTGCACAGGTGACTAAGTGCAGCACTAATGTATGGTACATAGATTTCCATAATCCTACTTGAAATTTCGCCATACCCATGTTGGTATTTACTCTGTAATGATGTAACAATTCAGCCAGTTTCTTGTTTGCTCACTTCCTGTAGCTGTGTGTGATGTAGTTATCTTGAATCCCAGATTTCACAAGTTTTACTTATTTATATGTACCAATAAAATTTTGATTTAATGTTCTGAGTGTTGGCAAGACATTGTTATTAAATATTTTGCATAACTCTGGTGGATCACTAACAGTTTTATTCTCACACAAGAGAGATGTAGTACATTAAGTGCCGCCGTTCTGTCCTAATATGTCTTTCACAATTGATCGTATGGTTTTAATTTTGATCTGGGAGCTTCCTAGCCTCGTAGTGTAATGCATTGTTTCAGCCAGTGTGGTAACTTTCCTCAGCACTTTGCAGTATTGACTTCGTTGCCTCTAAGTGTAATGCATTGTTTCAGCCAGTGTGGTAACATTCCTCAGCACTTTGCAGTATTGACTGTAATAAAATTCTGTTACTGGGCTGTGTAAGTCCTTCATACTACCATACTGCTCCCATTCCCTCCTACACGATATTCTAACGCCATTCAAAATGGATAGTTATTAGTACTGCAGATGTAACTGCACTTTCTTAAATAGGAAAGGGCCTTTTTTGCGGCATCAGTTTTCTGAATGGTTTGGCATGGCCCACCATGAAATTCTCTCCTGTGCCAGCCACTTCATCTCAGAGTAGCACTTGCACCCAACGCCCTCAATTATTTGCTGGATGTATTCCAATCTCTGTCTTCCCCTACAGTTTTGCCCTCTGCAGCTCCCTCTAATACCATGAAAGCTATTCCCTGATGTCTTAACAGGTCTGCTATCATCCATCCCTTCTTATTGCCAGTTAAGCTATTAAAGTGATAAAGGTTCGAAAAAATGTATAGGGTGAGCACAAAGTCTTTCCCTGATTATAAAAATTTATTAAAGAATAACCATTTGACATAATAAATTACATTTGATGCCATTGCATAGGTTAGTGTTACTAGTTTTTTTTAAGACCACGTACGTTACTAAACCTCAATGTGTGCTCCCTCGGTAGCTCGGGGAATGTTGAGGCAGTATTCCAGTTCCCGTCAGGTGTTTCTTAACATGTGTTCTGTGACAGTACCCACAGCAGCTTGCAACCCATCTGTTGACTCTGGGATCGAGACGTGGCTGCACGATCCGTTACAGCCATGCGGGTAGGATGTCTGTCATCTCGACTGCCAGTGATACGAGGCCGTTGGTATCCAACACGGCGTTCCGTATTACCCTCCTGAACCCACCGATTCCATATTCTGCTAACAGTCATTGGATCTCGTCCAACGCGAGCAGCAATGTCGCGATACGATAAACCGCAATCCCGATAGGCTACAATCCGACCTTTATCAAAGTCGGAAACGTGATGGTACACATTTCTCCTCCTTACACGAGGCACCACAAGAACGTTTCACCAGGCAACGCCGGTCAACTGCTATTTGTGTATGAGAAATCGGTTGGAAACTTTCCTCATGTCAGCAATTTGTAGGTGTCGCCACCGGCACCAACCTTGTGTGAATGCTCTGAAAAGCTAATCATTTGCATATCACAGCATCTTCTTCCTGTCGGTTAAATTTCGCGTCTGTAGCCGTCATCTTCGTGGTGTAGAAATTTTGATGGCCAGTAGTGTACCTCCAAGAAAACGGTCTATTGACACACAGTCAACATAGGTCTAGAAAACATCGTTCCTGTGAAACACAACTAGCTCTTTACTCTCATGAAGTGAAGTGTCGAGTGCTGCTGACAACGTCATGTCAGCTCGTTTCTGTATTTCTGGATGGCTTTTGACGCTGTACCACACAAGCGGCTTGTAGTGAAATTGCGTGCGTATGAAACGTCTTAGTTATGTGACTGGGTTTGTGATTTCCTGTCAGAGAGTTCACAGTTCGTAGTAATTGACGGAAAGTTGTCGAGTGAAACAGAAGAAATTTCTGGCGTTCCCCAAGGTAGTGTTATAGGCCCTTTGCTGTTCCTTATCTGTATAAACGATTTGGGAGACAATCTGAGCAGCCGTCTTAGATTGTTCGCAGATGCCGCTGTCGTTTATCGACTAAAAAAGTCATCAGAAGATCAAAACAAATTGCAAAACGATTTAGAAAAGATATCTGAATGGTGCGAAAATTGGCAGTTGACCGTAAATAAGCAAAAGTATGAGGTCATCCACATGAATGCTAAAAGGAATTCGTTAAACTTCGGTTTCACGATAAATCAGTCAAATTTAATAGCCTTAAATTCAATTAAATATCTAGGAATTGTAATTACGAACAACTTAAATTGGAAGGAACACGTAGAAAATGTTGTGGGGAAGGCTAACCAAAGACTGCGTTTCATTGGCAGGACACTTTGGAAACGTAACAGGTCTACTAAGGTGACTGCCTACACTACGCTTGTCCGTTCTCTTTTAGAATACTGCTGCGCAGTGTGGGATCCTTTCGAGATAGGAGTGACAGGGTACATCGTAAAAGTTCACGTTTTGTATTATCGCGAAATATGGGAGAGTGTGTCACTGATGTGATACAGGATTTGGGCTATACATCATTAAAAAAAAGGGCGTTTTTCGTTGCGACGGAATCTTCTCACGAAATTCCAATCGACAGCTTTCTCCTTCCCAATGCGCAAATATTTTGTTGACACCGATCTACGTAGGGAGAATCGATCACCATGATAAAATAAGGGAAATCGGAGCTCATACGGAAATATACAGGTGTTAGTTCTTTCAGCGCCCTAAATGAGATAGGAATATTAGAGAATTTTGAAGGTGGATCGATGAACCATCTGCCAGACACTTAAATGTGATTTGCAGAGTATCCATGTAGATGTAGATGTATTTATCTACTCATGAGCTGCACTGGTCTCCAGACAGCAGTGAAGACACACACACACACACACACACACACACACACACACAGTGTGTGTGTGTGAGAGAGAGAGAGAGAGAGAGAGAGATGTAGAAACCAGTGATCACTCACAATATTTGCTCTTGTACCCCATACAGCGCACTTCACATAGTTTTTATCTCACAGAACGTGCAAACTGGATTAAAACCAATTACTACAATAGTGTTAGTAGCAGTTTCAAACAGAAACTGAGTAACACGAGCAAAATATTACAATTACTCAAAAATAACAGGAGAGTTCTGAAGACAATAATTTCCGTCGCTGTATGTTTCTCTGACAACTTTCATTTTTATACTGAAGAGCCAAATGAACTGGAACACCTGCCTAGTAACGTGTAGGGCCCCCGCGAGAACGCAGAAGTTCGACAACACGATGTGGCATGGACTCCACTGATGTCGGAAGTAGTGCTGGAGGGAATTGGCACCATGAATCCTGCAGGGCTGTCCATAAGTCCGTAAAAGTACGAGGGGGTGGAGATCTCTTCTGAATAGCACGTTGCAAGGCTTCTCAGATACGCTCAATAATCTACATGTCTTGGGAGTTTGGTGGCCAGCGAAAGTATTTAAACTCAGAAAAGTGTTCCTGGAACCACTCTGTGCCAATTCTGGAAATGTGGTGTGTCGCATTCTCGTGCTGGAATTGCCCAAGTACGTTGGAATGCACAACGAACATGAATGGTCAGACAGGATGCTTACGTACGCGTCTCCTGCAGAGTCGTATCTAGACATATCAGGGGTCCCATATCACTCAACTGCACGCGCCCCACCCATTACAGAGCCTCCACCAGCTTGAACAGCCCCTGCTGACATGCAGTGTCCATGGAGTCATGAGGTTGTCTCTATACCCGTATAGTTCAACCCGCTAGATGCAATTTGAAACGAGGCTCATCCGTCCTGGCAACATGTTTCCAATCATCAACAGTCCAACGTCGGTGTTGACGGGTCCAGGCGAGGTGTAAAGCTTTGTGTCGTGCAGTCGTCAGGGTATGCGAATGGGCCTTCGGCTCCGAAAGCATACACCGATGATGTTTCTTTGAATGTTTCGCACGCTGACACTTGTTGATGGCCCAGCACTGAAATCTGCAGCAAATTGCGGAGGGGTTGCACTCCCGTCACGCTGAACGCTTCTCTTCAGTCGTCGTTGCTTTCGTTCTTGCATGATCTTTTTCCGGCGGCAGCAGTGTCGGAGATTCGATGTTGTACCCGATTCCTGATATTCACGGTATACTCGTGAAATGATCGTACCGGAAAATCCCCTCTTCATTGCTGCCTTGCAGATGCTGTGTTACCGCGGGACTGCTACGGTCGCAGGTTCGAATCCTGCCTCGGGCATGGATGTGTGTGATGTCCTTAGGTTAGTTTGGTTTAATTAGTTCTAAGTTCTAGGCGACTGATGACCTCAGAAGTTAAGTCGCATAGTGCTCAGAGCCATTTGAACCATTTTTAGATGCTGTGTCCCATCGCACGGGCGCCCACTATAACACCACGTTCGAACTGTCTTAAATCTTGATAACTCTCCATTGTAGCAGCAGTAATCGATCTAACAACTGCGACAGACACTTGTGTTATATAGGTATTGCCGACCGCAGCGCTGTATTCTGCCTGGCCGGCCGGAGTAGCCGAGCGGTTCTAGGAGCTACGATCTGGAACCGCGCGACCGCTACGGTCGCAGGTTCGAATCCTGCCTCGCGCATGGATGTGCGTGATGTCCTTAGGTTAGTTAGGTTTAAGTAGTTCTGAGTTCTAGGGGACTGATGACCTCAGAAGTTAAGTTCCATAGTGCTCAGAGCCATTTTTGGTATTCTGCCTGTTTACGTATCTCTGTATTTGAATACGCATGCCTATACCAAATTCTTTGGCCCTTCAGTGTAAATAGTAACTGAATTGTACATTGTTGTATGCATGAATATGATGATAAACGCCAAGTTGCACCATTTCAGAAGCACAACACATGAGCCACATACCACCCTGAACATTTAATTTTGGAGTGTATGGATCTTTATGTGGACACACTTGCCCAGAAGATCATTACTAATGCAAGTTGACAGTTAAATAGTCTCTAACAATCAAAAGCCAAACTTAACTAATTTTAAAATGGAGCTGGGGGCTCTTTCATAAAGTCCTAGTAACTAAATTAAGATATTCGCACACACGCACCGTCATAAATGATATGCATAAAATCGACAGTTGATAAAATCTTACTCCCTGTAAACTACCAGCACCCATCAACTCAAATATGCAACTTACCACTCCACTGTACATCGCTTTGTTTCACTTCCTTTAACTGAACCGGTCTTATAAGCATTGCTGCAGGCTATCAGTGACGTCACCTAGAGCTGTAGCTCTGACGTGATAAAAATTCTACACAAAAAAATAATATTATACTCTTCTTGTGTCCCGGTGAACACGGGCTCTGCCCCATATATTTCACTCTTCCAGGGTGTATACGACCCGGGACAACCGGGAGATCCGAGAAAAACCCGGGAATTTTCATCCGGGAGAAAATCGGGATAAACCCGGGAATTTTTCGGAATTCCGGGAATTTTTCATTGTTTTAGTTTTCAGTTAAATTTTTGTGATTTTGACGGGTAAAAACAAATACTCTAACAAAGGATATTACCGTATCCCGCTTCTGCAGTATAATACTGCAGCAACCAAATGTGAACGGTAGAAAAAAAAAACTAAAATAAAACTCAAGCGCAAAAGAAATACGCCATATACAACAATAAAACACAGTGCTCATACAAGCGTTTGCCAATTGCAAAAGTGTGTCAAAGGCTTTGGGAAGACTATGCAATGCTTCCTAACAACAAATTGTCTCCGATGAGCGTGACGTCACAACTGTTTACTTTAGATTCGTTTGAGCAGTTGCGGGCCGACCCTTGTGCGTGTGCAGTTGAGTCACGCATGTGAAGTACCTTTTCCCGCTTCTCGCTAGATGTTTACGTTTAGTGATTTTGCTGTTTCCCCTTCATTTATTGCTCTCACATTAAACGAAAACAAAACGGATATCTATGGCCGTGAGTTATCAAATGAATTAAAATACGTTCGCATAGTTACAGAAGGCTAAAATATGTTATTAGTTTCAGGTTTTATCTCCATCTTTCTGACAGTCAGGGATTAATCGCCTTGCAGAACAATGCAGTTATTTTTGTCGGTTTGCTAAAGAAATTTGGCTTTTATTAATGTTTTCCGCTGGGGCAGTCAATTTATTTGAAACGAAGTGTTTAATTCCATACTGTGGGCTAGTTTCAACTGTTCGCTGCATTTCAAAAGTGCATGTTTTCATCTTCTAGCACGTATGGCATTATGCCATAATAAAGAACCAAACATGAGATAATACAGTACCGGTACTCTAGAAAATTTACGTCCGAATCTGGACATACGAATGTGCACTTTAAGCCGAATTACGCATTGTAGTATGGTTCACGAAATTTCGATGTTCTTGGAGTATCCTCTGATGTCTTGTTTTCTTTATGACACAGTGTAAGATCTTTTAATGTTTTACACCTACGAACATAAGGGCTTCCTGCATCATCGTAGCTGCGCAAGCGCGGTGATGCCTGTTTCTGGCGCTCTCTGGCAACAACTGAAACGAACCTACTTCTAACAGGTCACGGGAAAATATTTCGAATGGTTGATTGAAAAGCGTTACTTTCAAAGTAAATTTCCTTTTATGCAAGATTAATTATGTGTGAGAATGTACGATGAATTTCTTAATCACAGAGCGTTTGACTCTCACTTAAAAATCAAGTCTTTGAGGACGTACATTTAGAAAAATTTCGAGCTCAGAAGATCAGAAATTTATGTATTTATTAAAAATTTTACTGACGCATTTGTGTGTTGTACCTTATAGTGTAACACGCGCAAAAAAATCATCATCATATGTGAAAGCTTAGCTTCTCTTGCAGCTTATTAATCTCTGAGACCAATATTGTATGTGAAAGCTTTGCTTTTCTTGTAGTAACACTGCGTATGTTAATTTAAACCATTAACTTTTCCTATTTGTACATACGCGCTACTTAACACTGATATTGCTATTGGCTGACTACATCACGTATCCTACGCTATAAGATCCACTGTCATCGGCTGGCGAGATCACGTGGTGAGCTATGACTGGCTGCAAAAGCGCATTGCAATCTTGATTTCAATGCTTGGGAAAGTAACATGCGGCGTTTGGTGAAATTTAAATTTACACTTTCGTAATATGAAAATATGCAGCGTACATTGTTGCTGCACATCAAAGATCTTTCCAAAACGTGTTTTTTACTTTCACCATTCAAAGGATTGATAAGTTTTACAGCTCTGAGGAAAAGTCTACTGTCACTTGACAGGGAAAAAGCGTATTTTCACCCGGGAGAAAGTGTAATTTTAACCGGGAAATCCGGGAATTTCTTTTTCTTGTCCGTGTATACACCCTGTCTTCCAAAAAGTTAAAATCCCATAAATACAGACTTGCATTTGTCTATAGCTAAACTTACATCGGAAGTTACTCAACAGCAAAGACAGTCGACTCTTACACGTGTAGGTCAAACAAGCACAGCTGTGACTGTCAGACTGCCTGAACAAGCAAGAAACAAAAGACTACAAAAGCCAGGTTCAACATGTGGCGAGCACATGAAAAATCACCCAGGTGACGTGCAATGCGACCACCTTTGTACTGGTAAGGAAGGTAATCTAATTACGTTACTGGAAATGGTTCAAATGGCTCTGAGCACTATGGGACTTAACTACTGAGGTCATCAGTCCCCTAGAACTTAGAACTACTTAAACCTAACTAACCTAAGGACGTCACACACATCCATGCCCGATGCAGGATTCGAACCTGCGACCGTAGCGGTCGCGCGGTTCCAGACTGAAGCGCCCAGAACCGCTCGGCCTCACCGGCCGGCTACTGGAAATAATACAAACCATTAATCATATGCCACAGAACATTAGCATACTTTGAAATGAATTTAAATGTTTTCTCTCTCTTAAACATGTTTATCTGAGAAAACTCCATAGTTTCAACAGTAAAGTCAACTTAATTTTTCATATGTAACTATTTCATTGTTGTGAGATTTGTATGTACAATCAACTTACCAAATTTAATGACTTCATGTGTCTCATGTTATCTTGTCTGCAGTTCTCGAACACAGTCCTCATCCCTCAATAACCTAAGAAGCTGACAAATACAGAGCATTATACTAAGAAAATATTTCTTTTTCTTATTACCTCAATTTTATATTAACTTACGCAGGAAAACACTCATATGCAAGCGCTGTAAAATTTACCATAGCATTTGTCGATCCAAAAAAGGCATTCGACAACGTAAAATGGCGCAAGATGTTCGAAATTCTGAAAAAATAGGGGTAAGCAATAGGAAAAGGAGAGTAATGTACAGTATGTAGAAGAACCAATAGGGACCAATAAGATTGGAAGATCAAGAACGAAGTGCTCGGATTAAAGATGGTGTAAGACAGGAATGTCGTCTGTCACCCCAGTTGTTCATTCTATATATCGAGGAAGCAATGACGCAAATCAAAGAAACGTTCAAGAAAGGAATTAAAATTCACGATGAAAGAAAATCTTCTAGTGATAAGATTCACTGATGACATTACTGTCCTCAGTGAATGTGAAAAAGGATTACAGGATCTGTTGGATGGAATGAACAGTCTGATGAGTACAGATTGTGAATTGAGAGTGAACGGGAAAAAGAGGAAGGTAACGAGATATAGCAGAAATGAAAATAGCGAAAAACTTAATATCAAAATCAGGGATCACGAAGGTAAGGACTTCTGCTACCTTGGAAGCAAAATTACCCATAATGGACGAAGCAGAGAGGACAAAAAATTCAGACTAGCGTAGACAAGGAGGGCATTAGTGATCAACACTGGGAAAAGCAGAAGAGAAGAGAATAGAAGCATTTGCCAAGGGAATGGTCGAATCTGATGTGTCGAAACCTCCCGTGAAATTTTTTAGGCAGGAAGAATAAACACAAAGAAACACAATTTCAGAAATTTACCTGCTAAGACACACGAAAAGTATTTTTTTTTTAATTTGAAGAATTCCAATTTTTTAGTTCACCAGGCACAAAAATGGTTCAATTGGCTCTGAGCACTATGGGACTTAACTTCTCAGGTCATCAGTCCCCTAGAACTTATTTCTCTGCCTCGTGATGACTGGGTGTTGTGTGATGTCCTTAGGTTAGTTAGGTTTAAGTAGTTCTAAGTTCTAGGGGACTGATGACCATAGATGTTAAGTCCCATAGTGCTCAGAGCCATTCGAACCATTTTGAACCCTAGAACTTAGAACTACTTAAACCTAACTAACCTAAGGACATCACACACATCCATGCCCGAGGCAGGAATCGAACCTGCGACCGTAGTGGTCGCGCGGTTCCAGACTGAAGCGCCTAGAACCGCTCGGCCACAGCGGTCGGCTCAGTTTCTGTTGATAGTTTCTGTAGGACAGTTGTTCATAGTTACTATTCGCTGGAATTTCCAACTCATTTAATATCTATTATAATTAGTAGTTGCCTTTGCGGTATCGCTAAGTGTTAACAATGCAGGAAAAACTGAATTTTCTTTGTGATTTCTTCGGTTCTAGAGTAGTTTCACAGTGAAATCCAAATAATGTTTTCAATCTTGCAAAGATGAAATATGAAGAATGTGGTATACAGAAATGAATCACCTACTTCTGAAGACCTACATGTGTTATTTATTAGCTAATTCCTTGAACATTCGATCTAATGACGTTGACGTTTCGTTAGACATTGTGGAAACATTAGAATAAACAGGAAAAACCTCAGACGATTCTGTGAACTGTGTTTAGAACGATGATTCCTGTGCTAATTAAATTTCAGAAAAAAATAGAGTACTTTTCAAATCGGGTCAAAACATTAACAGTAATAGCTTTCAGTAACAAAGAAAAGGCTGTAAATTTATAAAACCTGAACGTGAGCTGTATAAAAGGAACAAAGATTTACACTCAGTAGGAAATATGCAGCGTAATGAAAGTCGCAGAAGTGTGACAGAAAAACTATTCGAAAGATTTAGAACGCTCGTGAGCGTGAATACACCGTTACCGAAGGAAATCTGCAAGACTGGGCACTCTGAATTCCAGCTGAGATAAACATTTCTTTTTCGACCTTGTTAAACAGATCCAGTAAATTGTACGGAAAAAGAAGTCGAAAAATTACGAAGTTTTCCTTAAGTAAACACAAAGAGGCGCTGTCCTTAATACGTAATTCTACAGAGAAATCCGTATATAATATGAAGACAAATGCTGTGTAGAAAGTCATGTGTCAGGTTTCATGTAAGAACAGCGTGCAAACCGCAGATAAGCATTTCGAGTGATGATAAGACAGAGTTGCTCGCGTAGTTTCAATCCTATGACATATACGTATACACCACTACTAGTGATAACTGACAGTGGATTGCTGTTTTCGCAGCTTTGTATCGGTATACGGAAACATCAAGGCCAACTGGGACCAAAAATTCAGAAAAAATGAACTGTGTACTTGCAAAAATCATGTAATCGATGTAGCAAAATCTGAAAAAAGTTACATCCAATACGTCATCTTACAGTTTGCAGAAAATAATTATTGTGATTCAACTCTTGGCTTGGACATGACAGCTCTTTCTTTAGAGGACGACGAAAACGATTAACATAATTCGGTTTCCACCAGTAACTAATAGTCTGATTCAGCCTCTCGATAAAACAGAATTTCAACCGTGTAATGATTTTTTTCAGAAAATTGGAGGACAGTATAATATCTGACAGCTGTTATTCATTTCAAGTACATCAACAGAACATTTTGCTAAACCGCAGTTATTTCTGCATTGTCAGTTTTGCGCGCCACATTTTACGAATTTGATTAAGTATGCCTGGAGCGCAGCACAAGATGCCACGTCCAGTTCTTTCTCCATTGCAGTTCTTCCTAAGTAAAACTAGTAGTTACTGTAAAGTGCCTGAAGGCATTAATATTTCTTTTATCAAGTGTGCCTGGTGTAAGGAAAAAGGTTTGCCTCATCCAATAGACACTTCGCATTTTTGTGACGGCTACAGGGAATGAACAAGGAACTGTTTCATTCTCAGTAAAACATACATTACTCAAAAGTTATCATGGGAACTGTGCTACAGAAATTGTTATGAGATATTTAATGTAAATAAATTTCGCAGAAATAGATCCACATTAGATCACCTTTTCACTTCAAGACAGATAACTGAAAAGCCGTGGGAATTCAATGTGGATGTACACACATTATTTGTAGATTTCAAAAAGGCCTATAAAAGCGTATACCGACAATATAATGAGGGAATTTGAAATACCAATAAAGCTAATCAGATTAATTGAAATCTGTACAGATGAAACTTTATGCCGTATCAAGACACCTGTAGAAGAAACAGAAAATTTCAAGGTGTTCACTGGACTGAGACAAGGGGACGTCTTATGATCGATAAAGAATTTAGTAAAACTAATCCACAAGGGGTCCAGATGTAGGAGATGAACATTACTAGACTGGCCTTCGCAGATGATGTAACATTAATAAGTAGTTCCAAAACAGAATTAATCAAAATGATGCAAAATTATTACAAAATTGCTGAGAAAGCAGGATTAGATGTTAATGACGAAAAGACAATTCTGGTCGTAATTAAGAAAAACCAAAGAGATGTACCTTTGGCAGTAGGTCGATTCACTTTCAAAACGGTTGGCGGCTTCAAGTACTTAGGGAGTCAAACAGCGATCAAATCACTCTTTATTTTTATTAAAATCTTACAGAAAAGATTACTTAGTACTAACTTCAAAATCCGTTTGTATCAGTCGACCATTATACCAGTAACATTATACGGAAGTGAAATATTAATATTTAGAGAGAAAGATGAAGAAAAACTGTTAATATTTGAAAGAAAAATACTAAGAATAATTTTTGGTCCAGTATATGAAGATAACATGGAATGGAGGATAAGAAAAATGAATTAAGAGAGCTGTACTAACACTGTAACATCATAGATGTGCTAAAGAAGAGAAGGTTGAACTGGGCAGGCCATATAGCAAGAATGGTAGAACACAGACTACCTAAAATAGCATTCGGAAGGGCAGTAGATGGAACGAGAGGAAAAGGAAGACCGAGAAGTAGATGGAGAGATAACATCCGGGAGGACACAACTAGGATGAACACGAACACTGAATGGACAAACAGAGCACTCAATAGAAGTAAATGGAAGAGGTTTATACAACAGGCGTATGGTCGATAAGGCCCTTGCCACTTGCAAATAAATAATAAACACATTCAAGTTCCGATTGATGGAAGTCGTCTGTTATGTAACATCATATGCTGCCTTGATTTCCTTTCGTCTGCTATTCGCTTGCGTAACAATTACATCTGCAACAATTTAGCTGTTGACAAGTTATTCAAAAAAATAAAGACTTAACAGTTTTAGAATAGTTTAAGTACTTAATATCTGCATCTTTGTACTTGGTCCTTCGTGGCGCTATCTTCTCTTGTCACAGCTGCGTCTGCTTATTCACGGACACGCGCGCTAGGCAGGAAGCGCTATACAAATCGCTGTTATAAGCAGCTCTTCGTACAACAAAAATGAGTAACTTTAACATTAAAAGATACTTGTAGTTCGCCCTAGCAGCTATATTTTGACTTTGCATTTCCGTGTATTCTTCGTTTCTGAAAAAATTCAGGATAGGTTTCGAGATGTCATTCCCTGTGAAATGTGGTGCTACAGAAGAACGTTCAGAATAAGTGGATTAACAAGATAAGGCATGAGGATGTTCTCCGTAGAATCGGCAAAGGAAATATATATGGAATATACTGGGAAGAAAAGGGACATAGTGATAGGACGGGTATTAAGCCATCAGGGAATAACTTCTGTGATACTAGAAGGTACCGTAAAGGATAAAAACTGTAGGGGAAGACAGAAGATTTACCATTAAGTATAGAATGGGGCTCAGCAGTGGAAGACGGATTCCCTGTTCTTCTTAACGGAGATTTATCTTCAGACGTATCTTTGGGTGTATCCCAAGGGAGTGCTACAGCGCCATTTCTTTTCACATAGATATATATACACTGAGGTGACCAAAGTTGTAGGACACCTAATATTATGTTGGACTTACTTTTGCCCGGCGTAGTGCAAGCAACTTGACGTAATACAGACTCAACAAGTCGTTGGATATTCCGTGCAGAAATATGGTGCCATGCTGCCAGTATAGCCGTCCAAAAATGCGAAAGTGTTGTCGGTTTAGCCTTTTATGAACGAGCTGATCTATCGATTTTCTATGGGATGCTGTTAGGCGATGTGGGTAGCCAAATCATTCGCTCGAATTTTCCAGACTGTTTTTCCAACCAATCGCGAACAACTGTGGCCCGATTGTTTGGGAGCATGAAGTCTATGAATGGTTGCAAATGGTCTCCAAGAATGCCAACATAACCATTTCCAGTCAGTGATCGTTTCAGTTCAGGTGGTTCTATCTAAACACAGCCCACACCATTTTGGAGCCACCACCAGCTTGCACAATGCCTTGTTAACAACTTTGGTCTATTTCGTCGTGGGATCTGCGCAGCACTTGAACCCTACCATCAGCTCTTACCAGCTGAAATCGTGTGTCATATGTCCGGGCTGTGGTTTTCCAGACGTCTCGAGTCCAACTAATACAGTCACCAGCCCAGGAGAGACGCTGCAGGTGAAGTCATGCTGTTAACAAAGGCACTCGCGTCAGTTGTCTGCTGCCATAGCCCATAACGCCAAATGTCGCCGCACTGTCCTAACGCATAAGTTCGTCGTACGTCTCACGGTGATTTCTGTAGTTATCTCACGCAGTCTTGTTTGTCTGTCAGCACTGACAACGCAAACGCCGCTGCTCTCGACATTTAACTGAAGGCCGTGGACAATTGCGATGTCCGCGGTGAGAGGTAATGCCTGAAATTTGGTATTCTCGGCATACTCTTGACACACTGCATTTCGTAATATTGAATTTCCTAACGATTTTCGAAATGGAATGTCTCATGCGTCGGGCTCCAACTACCATTCCGCGTTCAAAGTCTGTTAATTCCCGTCGTGCGGCCCTAATAATGTCGGGAACCTTTTCACATGAGTCACCTGAGTATAAATGAGAGCTCCAACAATCATCTTTTATATCTTGTGTACGCGATACCACAAGCATCTTTATGTGTGAGTATCGCTATCCAATTACATTTGTCACCTAATTGTATATATAAATAACGTTGGGAGTTCCATGATGCTGTTGTATAGAGAGAACTCGCAACGCTGGAAAATTGTAGTGAAATGTTGGAAACCCTGCAGGGATTAGCAGGTCACTTGCACCATAAGTAAGTGTAACATTGCGCATGGATCGACGGAAAGAGCCACTATTGTGTGGCTACAGGATTGTAGTGCAATTAGAGGTAGCAGTCACATCTATAAAATTCCTAGGAGTGTGCGTGCGGAGCGGTTTAAAGTGGAACGACCACATAAAATCAACAATAATAAGGCAGATGCCAGACAGATCACTGGAAAAAATGTTCAGGAAATACATCGCATCGACAATGGAAGTAGCTTGCAAAACCCTCGTCCGAACATCACTTGAATATTGCTCGTCAGTCTGGGATCCTTATCAAATAGGATTTACAGAGGAAATGGTCCAAAGAAGAACGGTGTGTTTATGTTACACGTTTATGTAGTAAGCGCGAAAGCGTCAGGAATATGCTCAACCAACGCCAGTAGCATACGTTGCGAGAGAGGCGCTCTGAATCACCGTGTGCTTTGTAATACATTTCCGAAAGCGTATATTCCTAGGATTGTCGATCAATATATTCCTTCTTCATACGTGTTTCTCACGAAAAATTAGGGAGATTCGAGCGTACAACGTTCTTCCCACGCACCATTCGCGACTGGAATATAAAGGGCAGGAAAATGAAAGAGTTACACGAAATACCCTCCAATATACACCATTAGATGGCTTGTGGAGTACAGATATACAGAGTTTCCCACGTAACTCTACCGCCTTATGTATTTCCGAAACGAAACAAGATGTGAAAAATGTAATTGTTCAGGAACCCACTTATTTCAGGGCTGTACAAACAAAAAAAAAAAAAAAAAAAAAAGCTTTCAGTGTTTCTCTTCAAAATGCAATATGTGTGGCATCTGTACAATGTTTAGTTCTTGTACAATAAATAACTGAAAGTGTTGCCGGACTTTATGTACACCCTGTATAAGGCTTAGAGCAGTGTAACCCAGTCTGCTACTGCTAACTCTACCTCTATTTTTCATTTCCATAGAAATTGATATTGGTTTACGTTTATCAATTTTGTGAGCCTCTGGCATAGGTGCACCAACTGGCCAACTGAATTTTTCACATTTTGTTTAATTTCGGGAAAACATGAGTAGCAAAGTTAGGAGGACGTCGCGTATATGTAGATGTAGACGATTCACCGTAGTTTTACGGTGGTGTTGCAGAAGACGAAGCTGCCTATACCCTCTGCGTCATCTTCGATAAGCACTTAGTGTGTGTTCCAACTGAAAAATAAACATATACTTCTGGAAATGGCGTATTTGACTGAGAAGATAACTTCGTTTCTCTTTTCCTCTATTCACACTTCGTGGGCGTACAAGAGGCACACCTGTCGTTGTCGGCAAGTGGGGCGGCAATTTTATCGGCTTTTTAAATCCTTCTCGCGGCGTTTTAACCAAACGAGATACCCTCGTTTCGGACAATGCGGAAAAGTAGGAAGTAGCCCCCACCAAAAAATGGCCCGTAATCACGGGAACATTATTTCGGAGTTCCCCCTAGTTGTTTACGGCCAGCTTTTGTCTACGGTAGTGGGCGAGAGAAAGTCGTCGAGTAGAGTGTAGCCGCACAGGACGGCTAAGCGGGCTTCTGGGATGAACCCATAGTAAATTTCCGCTATTAAGTTTCATATGCTCGCCGGCGCTGCCGCCGTCCGGCCGGACGGCCAGTTTGATGCTAACTTTCCTGAGTCAATTTCGGGTTTTATTTTTACGGCGCGCGAGGCCTGTTTCATCTCGGGAGTCTGGCGCGGCCGGTGCTCCGCTATCGAGCTTTTTATTCATTTATGTAGCGAGCCACTTTGTAACTGCCGTCGTTGATGCCCACTAAAAGAGTAACGCGCCAAGGCCCGGCCGCTCGCTAGGCCGTCGCGCGTCGGCCCTCAAAGTACCTATAAAAAGATGGCCACACACACACACACACACACACACACACACACACACACACACACACACGGTCGCACACGCGGCAGCTCCATTAGGTACAACAGACGGCGGCGCGGCGCGGGCCGGCCCCTGTGTTCTGCTGCAGCCTCCATGTTGGCAAAGTGAGTTAGCTCGGCGGGCGCGTGTTTTCTGGAAACTCAATCCTCGGCCCAAATTAACCGAGGCAAACGCGATTACAGTATCGAAACCTGCCCTGCCGTGCGGGCCCGCTGCGCCTGCTAGGGCGGCCACCCGCGGTGCAGGCGGAGCCACGTCTGACGCGGCCCTAGTAGACGGCTCTAAAACTGCGATTTTTACAAAAAAAAAAAAAAAATAAAAATAAAACGGCTAGGTGCGAATAGGACTCGTACGCTGAGAGTTCTGTACAAACTTAATTATGTGCATACACATAAGTGCATCCCGGGAATCGAGAATGTCGACGATCTTTGCCGGTAATCTACATTCATACTGGCAATATATTGGCGCTGGGAATTGCAAAACTTTCGAGAATGTTTTAATTTTAAATTTGAACTCGGATAAATAATGGAAAACTTTTTTTGGTCTCGTCTTCTGACTGGTTTGTTGCGGCCAGGCACGAATTCCAATTTCTACATCCCAGAGTGGCACTTCAATCCGAATTCCTCAGTTACTTGCTCGATATATTCCAATATCTGTTTCTCTCTACTATTTTTACCCTCTACACCTCTTTCTAATAGCATGAAAGTTAGGCCGGCCGGAGTGGCCGAGCGGTTAAAGGCGCTACAGTCTGGAACCGCACGACCGCTACGGTCGCTGGTTCCAATCCTGCCTCGGGCATGGATGTGTGTGATGTCCTTAGGTTAGTTAGGTTTAAGTAGTTCTAAGTTCTAGGGGACTTATGACCACAGCAGTTGAGTCCCATAGTGCTCAGAGTCATTTCAACCATTTTTGAACCATGAAAGTTATTCAGTGATGTCCTTCCGGCCTCTCCCTAACATCCTGTACCTTCTTCTTGTCAATGTTTTCCGTATATTTCATTCCTCGCCGATTCTCCGAGTCTTCAGAGAACCACATCATTCATTAAGTTATCAGTCCAGCTAATTTTCAACATCCTTCTGTAGCCCCACATCTCAAATTCTCTTCTTTTCTCGTTTTCCCATAGTCCATGCTTCACCACCATACAATGCAATGTTCCAAACCACATTCTCCGAAATTTCTTCCGCAAACTATGGCCTGTGCTTGACACTAGCAGACTTCCCTTTACAAGGAATGCCATTTTTGCCAGTGCTAGTCTGCTTTTTATATCCTCCTTGCTCTGTCCATTGTGGGCTACCTTGCTGCCTAGGTAGCAGAATTTCTTAACTTCATCTACATCGTGTCCGCCCCTGGTAGCTGAATGGTGCCGCGCGGAATTAGCCGAGTGGTCTAGGGCGCTGCAATCATGGACTGTGCGGCTGGTCCCGGCGGAGGTTCGAGTCCTCCCACGGGCATGGGTGTGTGTTTTTGTCCTTAGAATAATTTACGTTAAGTAGTGTGTAGGCTTAGGGACTCAGTTAAGTCCCATACAATTACTCCTACTGCTACACAGTTCCTACTGCATACAACACTGCTCTCTGGTCTGAGATTCTCTTATAGCTTACATATCGTAGGCAGCGCGTGAGCAATGCATCGAAATTACATCTGCTCGAGTGCGCTAGCGACAAATTCCTTAGTCATGGACCTCTTACAAGCGTGGTTGGTCAGAGGGTTAGCTACCCTCTGTAATAAAAAAAACTGTGTGAACGTATCAACAAAGAACCTGAACGGCTGTCATCTGACGTCCGCCACGAACAAATTAATCAACCAATATAGAGCAAAATGAGATACAAAAAGGGGTCAACGCGATAGTGTCAATCCTAAGGGCCCGCGTTCGATTGCCGGCTGGGTGGGAGATTTTCTCCGCTCAGGGACTGAGTGTTGTGTTGTCCTAATCATCATCATTTCATCCCCATCGATGCGCAAGTCGCCGAAGTGGAGTCAAATAGAAGGACTTACACCGGCGAAGGGTCTACCCGACGGGAGGCCCTAGTCACACGACATTCATTTTTTCTACATTGTGATCACCAATCCTGATGTTAAGTTCCTCACTGTTCTAATTTCTGCTACTTTTAATTAATTTCGTCTTTCTTCGATTTACTTCCAATCCATATTCTGTACTCACTAGTCTGTTCATTCCATTCAGCAGATCATTTACGTCTTCTCCACTTTCACTGAGGATAGCAATATCATCAGATATTCTTATCACTGATAATCTTTCACCTTGAATTTTAATTCCGCACTTGAACCTTTCTTTTATTTCCGTCATTGCTTCATCGATGTACAGATTGAACAGTAGGAACGAAAAAACTACGTCCCTCTCTTACACCCTTATTAATCTGAGCACTTCGTTCTTGCTCTTCCACTGTTATTGTTCCCTTTCAGTTCTTGTATACTGTACTTTGAATAGTACCCGTCTTTCCCTAGTTATCTCAGAATTTGGAACATCTTGCAGTATTTGAAGCTGTCGAACATTTTTTCCAGGTCGACAAAACCTATTAATGAAACTTCCTGGCAGATTAAAACTGTGTGCCGGACCGAGACTAAAACTCAGGACCTTTGCCTTTCGCGGGCAAGTGCTCTTCCAACTGAGCTGCTCAAGCACGACTCACGCTCCATCCTCACAGCTTTACTTCTGCCAGTACCTCGTCTCCTACCTTCCAAACTTTACAGAAGCTCTCCTGGTAGGAGACGAGGTACTGGCAGAAGTAAAGCTGTGAGGATGGGGCGTGAGTCGTGCTTGGGTAGCTCAGTTGGTAGAGCACTTGCCCGCGAAAGGCAAAGGTCCTGAGTTCGAGTCTCGGTCCGGCACACAGTTTTAATCTGCCAAGAAGTTTCATATCAGCGCACACTCCGCTGCAGAGTGAAAATCTCATTCTGGAAACATCCCCCAGGCTGTGGCTAAGCCAGGTCTCCGCAATGTCCTTTCTTTCAGGAGTGCTAGTTCTGCAAGGTTCGCAGAAGAGCTTCTGTAAAATTTGGAAGGTAGAAGACGAGTACTGGCAGAAGTAAAGCTGTGAGGATGGGACGTGAGTCGTGCTTCGGTAGCTCAGTTGGTAGAGCAGTTGCCCGCGAAAGGCAAAGGTCTTGAGTTCGAGTCTCGGTCCGGCACACAGTTTTAATCTGCCAAGAAGTTTCAGCGCACACTCCGCTGCAGAGTGAAAATCTCATTTCTAAAACCTATTAATGTGGCTTGATTTTTCTTTAGTCTTGCTTCCATTGTGAACTGCAACGTCAGAGTTGCCTCTCTGATGTCTTTACTTTTCCTGTGGCCAAACTGATCATCATCTAACACATCCTCAATTTTCTTTCCCATTCTTCTGTATATTTGGTTCTACGACTGAATAAGCTGACTATGGGATATAATTAGAAGATTAACAGTTTTCTGATTTTTTTCCCTTTACTCGTACCGTGAAACTTTGCTTCCTTCAAATGTAATGATTCTAGGTCAACGGGAAGTACCCTCCAGGTTTTAATGAGTGAATTCGCGAATATCAAAATATGCGACATAAATGGCCGTATCGTTTAATTTCACTGACTTAAGAGTTTAACAGTTTTACTCCACCTAGGGATCATAGACCTTAGAATGTGACATAAATTTCAACTCGACGCGTCAAAGGGTTCCTGAGAAAAGAGGGTATTTAACAATCAGACAGACTGACAGACGGACAACAAAGTGGCCCTATAAAGATTCCGTTTTTACCGATTGAGATACGGAACCCACAAGAGACTAAAAACAAGTATGAGGCGTGGCTTAGCTCATCTCTCACATTTTTCTCTATATCTATATTGTCGTTCTTGGGAGAGCTACCTATGACAAAACTGTTCCACTTGGTGGGCAATATGTACTATATGAGACAGGGGAAATAACCTCAGACTTTAATAAGACTGTAATAACACCAGTAGAAAAAAAAAAAGGTGCTGGCAAGTGTGAATATTACCGAACTGTAAGTTTAATAAGTTAGGTTGTAAGATGAACATAAAAAAAAATAAAACATTGGAATGGAAAGTACGCAGATCAAATCAGACAGTGCTGAGAGAATTAGGCGGGGAAATGAGATACTACGAGTTGCAGATTAGGTCTGCTATTTTAGCAACAAAGTAGCTGGTGATGGCCGAAGTAGAGAGGCTATAAAATGTAGACTGGTTGTAGCAAGGAAACGTATTTCAAAAAGAGGAATTTGTTAATATTTAATATCAATTTAAGTATTAAGAAATATTTTTGAATGTATTTTTCTGGAGTGTAATCTTCTACCTAAAAGAAACGTGGCGGATAAGCTGTTCAGAAAAGAAGAGAATAGAAATCTGATGCTACAGACGAATGTTGAATATGGGTGGGTCAACTAGCTGATGAAGAGAGAGAAAATAAATTGTGGCACTACTTGATTAAAAGAAGGTTTCCGTTCAGAGGACACATTCTGTGTATGTGTATGTGTGTGTGTGTGTGTGTGTGTGTGTGTGTGCGCGCGTATGTGTGTGCGTGTGCGGGCCGGAGTAGGGGAGAGTATTTAAAAGTTTTAGAGACAGATCATTGATTAATATCAAAACTGGAGATCACGAAGTAAACGAAATTAAGGAACTCTGCTACTTTGGAAGCAAAATTACCCATGAAGGACGAAGCAAGGAGGACATAAAAAGCAGAATAGCTCGGGCAAAGAGGGCATTCCTGGCCAAGAGAAGTTTACTGGTATCAAATTTAAACCTTAATTTGAGGTAGAAAGTTCTGAGAATGTACGTTTGGAGCATAGCATTGCGTGATACTACATCATGGGCAGTGGGCAAACCACAACAGAAGAGAATCGATGCATTTGAGATGTAGTGTTGCAGAAGAATTTTGAAAAATCTGCTGGACTGATAAGATAAAGAATGAGATGGTTCTCTGCAGAATCGGCGAAGAAATAAACATAAGAAAAAGATTGACAAGAAGAAAGTATCATGGGACGTGTGCTTAGTATTGCGGAACCGTAGTGATTAAAATCTTTAGGGTAGGGCGGAGATTTGAAAACACCCAACAAATAACTGCGGGCGCAGGACGCAAGTGCTACTCTGAGATGAAGAGATTAGCGCAGGAGACGAATTCGTGGCGGGATGCACCAAACCACTCGGAAGACTGATGACTCAAAAATTGGCAGCAAGTTCCGCATGTGGTTGTCTTGTCACTTATTTCCCACTTTGTCTGAATGATTTTCCTCTTTAACCTTCCCCCCCAGGTTACACCAACGCCCTTCTCGGCATGTTTACTCTGCCAAGTCTGTTTCCATATCCACTGATGGTGCGTTGGCCGGCCGGAGTGGCCGAACGGTTCTAGGCGCTACAGTCTGGAACCGCGCGACCGCTACGGTTTGTGATGTCCTTAGGTTAGTTAGGCTTGAGTAGTTCTAAGTTCTAGGGGACTGATGACATCAGCAGTTAAGTCCCATAGTGCTCAGAGCCATTTTTTGATGGTGCGTTGTCTCAAGTGTTCGTGCACACTAATCAAATTAAACAGCCATAACACTTAATACATTAAGCAAACCTGTTGATAGCCATGATAGGTCGCTGATTGCTCCAGTGGATACAGTACTTGAACACAATCTCCGAAAACTTCAAGATACCGTTCGACATTCATTGTGTCTCTAGTTAGATATGGACCCACAACTTCCGTGGATATGATGCCTACTCCAACCGACCATCACAGCCTTTTGACGATAATTCCTGGCGTAAAATGGTTCAGTGGACGAGCCGGCCGTAGTGGCCAAGCGGTTCTAAGCGCTATAGTCTGGAACCGCGCGACCACTACGGTCGCAGGCTCGAATCCTGCCTCGGGCATGGATGTGTGTGATAGGTTAGACTGATGACCTCAGATGTTGAGTCCCATAGTGCTCAGAGCCATTTGAACCATTTCAGTGGACGAAAATTTAACTCGTTCTTCAGAAGAGTTCGAACTGTGTGTCGAGTTAAACCACCTCCGTGAGGTGCCTGTTTTTGTGACTTCTGAGGACTTCGGGTGTACATTGGCTGAAGCACTTCCACATTTTTCACCGTCCAGGATGTCAAGGGCGAACGCGCTTCCTCATTTCTGATAAAGAGTCTGTGTCCATTAGCTCCCAGTGGTAATTCTTGTGGTCCTCGCATCTGCCGATGTATGAGGCTGATACATTTCTGCCTCTGAGAGCCATAAGCTTTATTTCCACATCCCACATCTCAGCTGAGCGAAGGTGCAGTAGCTGACGCATGCATCATAAAGTGAGGTGGGAACAACAGATGGTACTACAAGCGTACCTGTCGTGAGAAAATGCGCCAGCTGAATAGTCTTGTATTCTGGTTAGCTGCTGTGATAGATGGAGGGATTACCCTCAGGACAGCGCGGCAAAACTCATATTTTCATTAATTAATTAAGCTATCACCACACAGTCTAAACTTCTTTTTAGGAGGGGAGTATAATAAGTAATGCAATACACATTTTTCTCAAAGCAGATTGGCTGTATACAGGATTTCAATAAACCATATTATTCCCCACTCTTTTGACTACAAAACCCTGTTTTTCAACATAATCTCCGTTCATTGCCTAGTCGTTACGCCACCTTTTTGGGAGGGCTTGTATGCCCGCATGGTATCACTGTACAAGACGACGTTGGAGCCAAAGTACTGCTGCACCAATAATCTCCCCATCATCGACGTACTGCTTCCCACGGAGTGCATCGTTCATTGTGCCAGACAGATGGAAGTCGGAAGGTGCGATACCTGAGCTGTAGGTTTCATGAGGAGGAACAGTCCAGTGAAGTTCCGTGAACCCCTCTCGAGTCTACCGAGCGAGGTGGCGCAGTGGTTAGACACTGGACTCGCATTCGGGAGGACGACGGTTCAATCCCGCGTCCGGCCATCCTGATTTGGGTTTTCCGTGATTTCCCTAAATCGCTCCAGGCAAATGCCGGGATGGTTTCTTTCAAAGGGCACGGCCGACTTCCTTCCCCGTCCTTCCCTAATCCGATGAGACCGATGACCTCGCTGTCTGGTCTCCTTCCCGTACCATTAGGGAAGACATCAAATAGAATAAACCCTTTGAATCTTAGAAGGCCCCGCCATGACTTCACCTGCTGAGTGTGCGACTTTGAAATTTTTCTTCGGAGGAGAGGTGCTGTAGTGTCACTCCGCTGACTGCCGTTTTGTTTTTGACTCGAGGTGATCAATCCATGTTTCATCGCCTGTGACGATGTTCGACAAAATTGTCACGATCATTTTTGTAACGCGGCAAGCATTTCCGCACAGATGGTCCTTTGTTAGACGTCCAGCTGTGCAGCGAGGTGTTTGATCGTGATCCGTCGATCACCTCGAATGAAAGTGTCCACACTTCCCAACATTGCAGAAGTCGAGGCTGCGTGCGGTCGGCTGGCATACAGGATATATGGCAGGTTTGCGCGTCCTTGCGATGATAACAGACGCCTCGCCGAACGACTCACCGTACTTTTGTTCACTGATAAGCCGGCCGCTGTGACCGAGCGGCTCTAAGCACTTTAGTCTGGAACCGCGCGCCTGCTACGGTAGGAGGTTCGAATCCTGCATCGGGCATGGAAGTGTGTGATGTTCAAAATGGTTCAAATGGCTCTGCGCACTACGGGATTTAACTGCTGTGGTCATCAGTCCCCTAGAACTTAGAACTACTTAAACGTAATTAACCTAAGGACATCACACACATCCATTCCCGAGGCAGGATTCGAACCTGCGACCGTAGCGGTCGCGCGGTTTCAGACTGTAGCGCCTAGAACCGCTCGGCCACTCCGGCCGGCAGTGTGTGATATTCTTAGGTTAGTTAGGTTTAAGTAGTTCTAAGTCTAGCGGACTGATGACCTCAAAGGTTAAGTCCCAAAGTGCTTACAGCCATTTGTTGTTCACTGCTAGGTCTCTCTAGTCTCCTATGAATCCCTGCGGAGCTCTGGTCTTCTGCCAAAAGAAACTCAATGTCAGCTCTTTGCTTGGAACTCACCTCCCTTACAAGACGCCATTTTGAAGGCTCCATATAGCACCCCCACGTATCGGAACTTCATGAAACTATAGGGGCTGAAGCGGAAATATTCAGTGATGTCCCACAGCAAATTCTCAATTTTTTCTACCGACACTGGCCGAGAAAAAAGATTTTCTGCATTACTTATTGAACGCCCCTTGTGTAATCAAAATTTGGAGAATATTTGAGTAACGAGAGAGAGCCGATTCACTTTGCGTCTAATCGTATGTGGCACTGCGCTTCCAAGATCACGACTTTACGTGTATGGCAGAGTAGAAACGAACTTAGGAAATGTAATTTGATTTCTAAAATATTTATTACATTTTCTACCACGTTTAACACTGTGCTAGGTTTACTATTAGTGAATAATAAAGATGAGTAGGAACTTAACTAGGCGTATGTTAAACTTAAGAAATTGTAATTTTAGTAATAGTGAGCCAGTTTATTTGTACTTCCATTATTGTGTCACAGCGAGATCACCTGACTGACCAGTTCCGTGCTCCCTGTGTGCTGGGACATCGACATTACTTGAATACAGCAGGTTGGTGGGCATTTTA
This sequence comes from Schistocerca cancellata, assembly GCF_023864275.1. Lineage (NCBI taxonomy): Eukaryota > Metazoa > Arthropoda > Insecta > Orthoptera > Acrididae > Schistocerca > Schistocerca cancellata. The sequence continues at coordinate 268,828,301 of NC_064627.1, forward strand.
GAAATTTTTTGCTTTGATGCGGAAATACTTTACATTTCCTGTTACTCCAGGCCAAATGTGGACAATTTCCAGAAATCTGTTGTAATACAGAAAAGGGAACCGCAAACATAGTCGCTCGGATCACTGACTCGCGCCACGTTCAGTAGAGACGGCAGGCTATATTTAATACGCTTTACCCAGGAACGCCGTAAGGTCCTCGCACTCTTTGCCATTATGTCTGTACTTGTACCACGGACCGCCATAGCTGGTGCTGGGGTGCCAGTTAAGATCCTTCACTCAAGGTTAGATGTTACGCCATGATCCGTCCGCCAGCGATACCTGCAATAAGTGAGGTACTTTGCATTGAATTATACCACTGTCACGAACAAAACATTTTTCTTTTGTTCCATGAAAACTGGTTTAGTTTTAATAAAGCTATAAACAGTTTTCAATAGGGAGTCATTTAGCGCCCACCAAAACGGTCATAATGCGAGAACCTAAAACGTGTTTTGATGTTGTACAGCAGAGTGTTGTCATCGATAAAGGCTTATAATTACACTACAAGATCAAAAGTATCGGCACGCCTCTAAATAATGGGGAACTGACCACTAGACGTTACGGGAGACTGACACGCAAATATAAAATGAGGCAAGGAGAAGTAACGAAGCAGTAACAGCAGAATTGGTTAGTCACGAGAGCTCAGTTTGAACGTGCAGATGTCATCGGTTGTCAGCTGGGTAACAGATCGATCAGGCAAACCTGCCATAGTCGAATATTGGTGGGCGACCGTTGTAAAAAATCGCTCGAAATCAGCGGAAGGAATCACTCGTGAGTTCCGGAGTGCTGTCAGCAGTCCATCTAGCACGGTGACTGTGTGTAGGTAGTTTAAAAGAATGGTCGAGCAGCTCCTCATAAACCGCACACTATTTCTTTAGTCACTGTAAAGCGATGCTTTAGATGGGGTAAAGAGCTTCACCAGTGCACAGTGGCTGACTGAAAACGATTGATGTAGTGCGCAAGTATAGCCGACAGCGTTAACGCGCTGCTTCCAGGATACTGGTAGGAGAGCGTGACCGGGATCAAATCCGCCTCGCGGATTAACGAGGACGGTTAGAGAGCAGGCCGGCCTGGATGTGGTTTTTGCTATTTGCCACATCCCACTAGATAAATGCCGGGCTGGTACGCACGAAGCGCCTCAGGTACACGCTACACAAACGTTCAGAAAATCTTCTCATACTTTCGCATAGGAATTACTCTAGACACTGACACATGGGGTACACAGATTTCATCCTGGGCCACGAATAAAAGATGACCGCTGCTGGAAAAGCCATAATCGTCATAATGATCATCATCATTAGGAGTGATTTGATGTGACGAATCACCCTATACCCTGGGGCAATCTGATGTACGGGTTTGGCGAACGCCTGCAAAAGATTACCTGCCATTCTGTGTATTGCCAAGCTTGAAGTGCGGAAGACGTGGTATCATGGTGTAGGAGTGCTTTTCTTGCTTATGGTGTACTTCCGTTATTATAGTTAAGCAAGAGATAAATGTGGAAGAATATGAGCATATTTTCAATATTGTGCACTGTGTTAGAAGACTGTTTGGAAACAATGGTTGTTTGCATCAGTTCCGTAATGGATTCTGTCATAATGCAGCAACTATAATGCAATGGTTTGCTCATTGAACCTAATGGAACACTTTTTTGATGAGCTGGACACTAACTTCGATTCAGACCACAGCCTGGCCTGCTCAGAGTCCTCGACGAACCCAGCGGAACACCTTTGGGATGAGACGGAATGTCGAATTCGGTCCAGACTCCAGCCTGGCCTGCTCAGAGTCCCATTGAACCCAATGGAACACCTTTGGGATGAGCTGGAAAGTCGACTTCGCTCCGAACCTCAGCTTGGCCTGCTGAGAGTCCCAAATTGAATCCAATGGAGCATTTTTGGTATGAGCTGGAAAGTTAACTTCGCTCCAGAGCCACACCTGCTCAGAGTCCAAAATGTAACCCAATGGAACACTTTTGGGATGAGAGGGAATGTCGACTTCACTCCAGACTCCAGCTTGGCCTGCTCAGAGTCCCATTGAACCCAATGGGACACCATTGGAATGAGCTTGAAAGTTGGCTTCGCTCCAGACCCCAGCTTGGCCTGATCAGAGTCCCAAATTGAACCCAATGGAACACTTTTGGTATGAGCTGGAAAGTTAACTTCGCTACAGAACCACACCTCCTCAATGTCCCAAATTAAACCCAATGGAGTTCTTTGGGATGAGCTGAAACATTAACTTCGCTCCAGACCCCACCCTGGCCTGCTCAGAGACCGAAAGTGAACCCAGTGGAGCCATTTAGGATGAGTTGGAACGTTAACTCCGCTTCAGGCTCAACATCATTAATTGATATGGTCTCGGCTGTTGAGGAAGAATGGTCTGGCGTTCCTCCGCGAGCATTCAGGCACCTCACTGGAAGTGTCCCCGTCAGTGTTCAAGCCGTCCTAGAGGTGTAGGGTGGAAACACCCTACACTAAGTCCAGTAACACACGTCCTACTCATTTGAACAGATATGAGTGCATCTGTAGGACGAGCTCTCCTTTAAACGGAAATGTCCTAAGCCTTTGTGTCCAATCGCCTGACCAATCCCTTGCACAAAAGTGCCTCGAGGAAGGTGTCTGACGACGAGACTGCGCCCGTGGCGCGGCGCCGGCTGCGTGTGGCTGCGAGCACAGCTCAGCTCAGCCCAGTACAGCACGGCGCGGCAGACTGCGCGCCGCTGCTCCACGCGACGCCACGGCGACGCCGCAGCCACGCGGCCGCCGAGCCCGCCTGCCTGCCTGCGGGGATCATACATAGTGCAGGCGCGCGCCGCGGCGCCGGCTCCGGGAAAGAGAATGCCTGATGAGCGCGCCGCCGCGGCGCCGGGCCCAAATCATATTTCCATCACACTGCGCGCCGCGGCGCCCTAATGTCGTCAACAATGAGAGCGCAGACGCCGACGCCGACGCCGGCGGCGACGCCTCGCCGGACCCCGGCGACGTCGCGGCGCGGCCGCCCGCCTCCCGGAAATCCGTTTGAGCGGCCCGCGTCTGTGTTGGTTGTAATCGCGCAAAAGTGGGTAAGTGTGTTTGCATGCGCGAGGAGATGGCGGGGGAACGGGGGTGCGGCTCCGTGTGTGTGTGTGTGTGTGTGTGTGTGTGTGTATGCGTGCGGCGCGTGCCCAGACTGGCGAGCGCCTGTCCGTCCCTGAATGGCTGGCGTAACACACCACCAACTCCACTCAACAGAATGTAATGCGTATAGGTGCAGGTATTTCAGTTGGTGACTGAGTACAGTGTATTCAACAACAATACAATGGTACTTACACCACTGGCCATTAAAATTGCTGCACCAAGAAGAAATGCATATGATAAACGGGTATTCATTGCACAAATATATTACACTAGAACCGACAAGTGATTACATTTTCACGCAGTTTGGGTGCATAGATCCTGAGGAATCAGAACCCAGAACAACCACTTCTGGCCTTGATACGCCTGGGCATTGAATCAAACAGAGCTTGGATGGCGTGTACAGGTACAGCTGCCCATGCAGCTTCAACACGATACCACAGTTCATCAAGAGTAGTGACTGGCGTATTGTGACGAGCCAGTTGCTCGGCCGCCATTGACCAGACGTTTTCAGTTGGTGAGAGATCTGGACAATGTGCCGGCCAGGGCAGCAGTCAAACATTTTCTGTATCCAGATAGGCCCGTAAAGGATGAAACGTCCCCTTTCAACAATTATTCATGACTGTGCTTAAACTGACACACAATATTTTTAGCGCAACGCAATCTGACTATCAAAAATCCCTACAAAAGAATGGCCCCGACTAACATTAAACTATACCTTTCACAAATCACTTACCTCACAAAAATCTTCATTACTCGAACTACTGCAATACGGCGAGCGCCACTACTGCCAGCTAAATAAAAGATTCAAACTACGGAAGGCACTAAGTACTGATAGGCATAGTTAGCAAATGAAAGATTTTAATAGAGAACAAACAATGTATTTACCTTAATAGTCATCAAAAGTCATAATATATACAGCAGTTCATGACATCCAGTATTGCAAATTTCAAAACTCCGCCATCTCTCTCCTCACATCCACCACTGCTGGCGGCTCACCTCCAACTGCGCAACGCTACGTGCTGTTCACATCCAGCTGCCGCTGCCCAACACTACAATGGCAGACAACAATGCAAACTAGCCACAGACTGCACACAGCACAGCCAGTGATTTTCATACAGAGAGCGCTACGTGGCGGCGGCGTTACCAATATAAGAACCTAAACAGCCTACTTACATAAGCACGTAGCGTTGCGCAGTTGGAGTGAGCCGCCAGCAGTGGTGGATGTGAGGAGAGAGATGGCGGAGTTTTGAAATTTGCAATACTGGATGTCATGAACTGCTGTATATATTATGACTTTTGATGACTATTAAGGTAAATACATTGTTTGTTCTCTATTAAAATCTTTCATTTGCTAACTATGCCTATCAGTAGTTAGTGCCTTCCGTAGTTTGAATCTTTTATTTAGCTGGCAGTGGTGGCTCTCGCCGTATTGCAGTAGTTCGAGTAATGAAGATTTTTGTGAGGTAACTGATTTGTCAAAGGTATAGTTTAATGTTAGTCGGGGCTATTCTTTTGTAGGGATTTTTGATAGTCAGATTGCGTTGCGCTAAAAACATTGTATGTCAGTTTAAGCACAGTCATGAATAATTGTTGAAAGGGGACGTTTCAAGGACCTGCAACATGCGGTCGTGCTTATCCTGCTGAAATGTAGGATTTCGCAGGGATCGAATGAAGGGTTGAGCCACGGGTCGTAACACATCTGAAATGTAACGTCCACTGTTCAAAGTGCCGTCAATGCGAACAAGAGGTGACCGAGACGTGTAACCAATGGCACCCCATGCCATCATGCCGGGTGATACGCCAGTATGGCGAAACACGGATGCGACCATCATGATGCTGTAAACAGAACCAGGATTCATCCGAAAAAATGACGTTTTGCCATTCGTGCACCCAGGTTCGTCGTTGACTACACCATCGCAGGCGCTCCTGTCTGTGATGCAGCGTCAAGGGTAACCGCAGTCATGGTCTCCGAACTGATTGTCCATGCTGCTGCAAACGTCGTCGAACTGTTCGTGCAGATGGTTATTGTCTTGCAAACGTCCCCATCTGTTGACTCAGGGATCGAGACGTGGCTGCACGACCCGTTATAGCCATGCAGATAAGATGCCTGTCATCTCGACTGCTAGTGATACGAGGCCGTTGGGATCCAGCACGGCGTTCCGTATTACCCTCCTGAACCCACCGATTCCATATTCTGCTAACAGTCATTGGATCTCTACCAACGCGAGCAGCAATGTCGCGATACGATAAACCGCAATCGCGATAGGCTACAATCCGACCTTTATCAAAGTCGGAAACGTGATGGTACGCATTTCCCCTCCTCACACGAGGCATCTTAACAACGTTTCACCAGGCAACGCCGGTCAACTGTTGTTTGTGTATGATAAATCGGTTGCAAACTTCCTCATTTCAGCACGTTATAGGTGTCGCCACCGGCGCCAACCTTGTGTGAATGCCCTGAAAAGCAATCATTTGCATACCACAGCATCTTCTTCCTGTCGGTTAAATTTCGCGTCTGTAGCACGTCATCTTCGTGGTGTAGCAGTTTTAATGCCCATTAGTGTACATAGTTCACATCGTTTACAGACTAATAATTATAGGCATTACATGTAATATGTTTTTATGTTGGATAGTACCTCCCAAGTACATGTGGCAAGAGCAAGCCTATTTTCCCTGTGGAGCAGGTCAGGTGTTGAAGTGTGGATGCATGGATGCAAAACTGATGGTCTATGCTGACAGGCATAGTCCACTTAATGGTGTAGTTGTGGCCGTCGAGAAACTCCAAGTCGCAAAGTGTGTGGCATGTTTGGGGGACGCAGAGAAAAACAGCCAACGCACTGATAGGTGTACATATTGAGGTACCACATACAAAAATATCCGCACTCATACTCGTTAGACCCATTGTAGCGGCATCATGTCTTCTATTGTCTTGCCACTATTGTATTCGATTAGAATGTTCCATTACACAGTTTCATTTTTTCTGTCACCTATATAAGTCATTTGACTGTAGGAACCACCTCATCCTCCTCCATAAGCTGAGGTTTTATACACTTTATGGTGTAGCCAATCAATGGATAATGACATATCTAGCGAAAAGCATGCCAAGGTTATACTTAATAGTTTAACCAATGTAAGCAGGGGAGATTCATCTGACTGCAATCGGTTACGGGTTAAACTGAGGTGACAAACTTATGAGATACCTCCTAATATCGTGTCGTACCTCCTGTTGCCCGATGTAGTGCAGCAACTCGTTGTGGCATCGACTCAAGAAGTCACTGGAAGCCTCTTCAGAAATATTGAGCCATGCTGCCTCTTTAGTCGTCCATAATTATGAAAGTGTTGCCGGAACAGGATTTTGTCCACGAAATGACCTCTCGATTACGCTCCATAACTGTTCGACTGGGTTCATGTTGGGCTATCCGCGTAGCCAAATCATTTGCTCGAACTGTTCAGAATGTTCTTCAAGCCAATCGCGGACAGTTGTGATTCAGAGACACGAATGGCTGGAAATGGTTTTCCATGAAGCCCAAAATAACCGTTTCCAGTCAACGATGTGTTTAGCTGGACCAGAGGACCCAGCCATTTTCATGTAAACACGGTCCACACCATTATGGAGCCACCACCAGCTCCCACAGCGCCTTGCTGACAAGTTGGCTCTATGACGCCGTGGGGTCTGCGCCACACTCGAACCCTATCATCACCTATCAAATGAAGTCGGGACTCACCTGACCAGGCCAGTTTTGCAGTCATATTATTTCATTTGCGGTCAGTTCCTATTGGATCAAACTGCTGAGGTCATCGGTCCTTAGACTTACATACTACTTAATCTAACTTAAACTAACTTACGCTAAGGACAACAAACACACACACACACACACAAGCTCGAGGGAGGACTCCAGCTTCCGACGGGGGGAGCCGCGCGAACCGTGGCTAGGTTCCCCTGACCGTGCAGCTACCACGCGCGGCAGTTTTCCAGTCGTGTAGGTTCCAAGCGATATGGTCACGAGCCCAGGAAATGCGCTGCAGGCGATGTCGCTCTGTTAGCAAAGACACTCGCGTCGGTCGCACTGTCCTAACGGATACGTTCGCCGTACGCCCACATTGATTTCTGCGGTAATTTCACACAGTGTTTATTGACTTATAACACTGACAACTCTACGCAAACGCCGCTGCTCTCGGTCGTTAAGCTAAGACAGTCGACCACTGTGTTGTTCGTGGTGACAGGTAATGCTTGGAATGTGGTATTCTCGGCACACTCTTGTCACTATGGATCTCGGAATATTGAATTCCCTAACGCATGTCCCATGCGTCTAGCTCCAACTGCCTTTTCGCGTTCAAAGTCGTGCGGCTATAATCACGTCGGAAACGTTTTCACATCGATTAAATGAGTAGAAATAAAGCTCCCGCAATTTAGTGCCGTTTCATAGCGTGTGTTCGCGATACTACCGCCGTCTGCATATGTGCCAATCTCTATCCCATGATACTTGTCATTTCAGTGTATGAAAACAACCTTATTGTAATCTACAACAAGCAGAAGTAATGCCCTTCGCGGATCACACTAGTAATGCAATGAATCGAAACATACTTGCAGCCATGGAAGAAACAGTAAATAATGTCCTTAAAGGTACTACTGAATAATTTTCTGCGAATCATCTCACTCTCGATTTCAAGAAGACACACGTATTCCGTTCCGTTCAACTAAGACGTGGTGGGGAAATAATAGCTATATTTGAAACCTCAACATTTTTAGATGTCCATATTGAACAGAATTTAAATTGGAAAAAACACCTGTCTGTCCTCGTGAAACAACTTGATTAGTCATATTTCCTCTTCAGATCGTTGCAAATCTTGTTGAGAGACAACTCAGTATAACGTTGTACGGAATGACATTTTGGGTAAGTAGAGAGGATATAAAATGTAGACTGGCAATGGCAAGGAAAGCGTTTCTGAAGAAAAGAAATCTGTTAACTTTGATTATAGATTTAACGTGGATGATAAATAGTTTAGACAAGAAGAGAAGAATGCTGAAGATCAGATGGGTAGATCACATAAGTAATGTGGAGGTACTGAATAGAATTGGGGAGAAGAGAAATTAGTGGCACAACTTGTCTAGAAGAAGGGATCAGTTGGTAAGACATGTTCTGAGGCATCAAGGGATCACCAATTTAGTATTGGATGGCAGCGTGGAGGGTAAAAATCGTAGAGGGAGACCAAGAGATGAATACACTAAACAGATTCAGAAGGATGTTGGTTGCAGTAGGTACTGGGACACGAAGAAGCTTGCACACGTTAGAGTAGCATGGAGAGCTGCATCAAATCAGTCTCTGGACTGAAGACCATAACAACAACAACAACCCATCTTTAAGAAAGTAAATTTCTACTGTTCAAGCAAGTGCTATAGATGAGCCGTGAAGTCGATAAGTCGCGTCCGACTTGCAAGTGGGCTGATCTTTGGTCAGAGGAGGCGTGGGTTCGGTACTGGGTCTTTGCGAGGCCCACGAGAAAGACAGGCCGTAGCGAGTACGTCACAGCACGTGACACTGCATGTCTTGCTCGTGGCAGCAGCCGTCTTCGGCGGGGAAATGGAAATTTGTGGTAAGTTCTATGGGACCAAACAGCTTGAAACGTCCCCTTAGAACAATTATACATGACTGTGCTTATACATTCACAATACGGTGCACCTCTCCAATTTCTTTCATAATTTCCGAAATGCCCTGTGTTATTATTTTGAGGCTTTTCCGTATTTCTAAGTTCCTCTTCCCGTGTTGGAGCACGAGTGTCCTCTGAAATATGAAATTTTTGTATTACTTGTGCCAACTGATCTTGTACTTCCCGGATTTCTCTTTTGTATTGCGTATTAATTTGATTCTGATTTTGTTTGAATTTCTTAATTTGTTCATACTCTTCTGTGTCAGTGATGGCTACAGGTCTTGTGTCATTCAGATCATCATCTACCTTTGCAGAGAAGTTAGTGAACTGATCCGAAAGTTCGGCTACTTTCTCCGATAGTGTACTTATTTCCTCAGTGTGTTTTTCTGAACCAAGTTTCAGAGTGTCCATTTGTGTTGAAATCGTATCTACTGTGTCCTTTAAGTTTTCTTGAGTTTTTGCAAGTTGCATAACCGAATCGGTAGATGCAACTGAGTCAATTTTAGCTTGCAAGGTGTCGTGACTTTCATGAACAATAGTTTGCAGTTCTTTTATGGCTGCTTCGTGATTCTGTAATGCATTTTCATGACGCTAAAAAATAGGTTGGAAATGCTCACAAATTTGTGTTTTTACGTCATTACAGACTTTTTGACATTTCGATTCGATGTTATGTAACTCAGTAGTTAAATCTTCACATGTTTGTTCAAGTGTGGTGTCTAACTTTTTAAGATTTTGTTCCATTGTGTCTAACTTTTGAAGATTTTGTTCCATTGTGTCTAACTTTTGAAGCTTTTGCTGTGTTTGTCTCTGATTTTGTTCCATTGTGTCTAACTTTTGAAGCTTTTGTCCCATTTGTTGCATTAATTGTAATAACAATGCACTGGTGTCTGAAACATGTTTCTCAGTGCTATTCTGCAATGCATTTGAACCGGCAATATTCGTAGTTTGAAAAGCGGAAAATGTGTCTTGACTTATTTGAGAAAAGGGTGAGGACGCAAAACCTGAATCTACAGTATTTGCAAGATTGTGTCCTGTCATTTCGGATCCCTGACGCAAGCTGTTGCCGAACGATCGATCGATAATGCTTCCCTGTTCACTAATTGTTTCACTGTCTACACCATTGTTTGCAGCCTGCTCCATTTCCCTATGTACAATTACCAAATTACTACTTTGAACATTAGTTAATTCATTACTCGGCGGCGCTAACACACTGATTTCGTCTTCACTGTCATTTCTCAGTTTACTTTGGAGCCTAGTATTACGTTTTTCACGCGCCATTATTGTCACAATATTTCACACGATAACACAGAAAAATACAATTTGAAGAGCAACAATAAGAAAACACATTAACATAGCACTGAAAATAATATCTCGTTAATTGCAAGCGCAGCTGCGAAATACTTGGTGCAAATCTACATGCATGCCACAACTGTTTTACTGTACAAGAATGTAAAACTACAACTACAAAGGAAATTCTCTCTACAATTACGCGCTAGCAATAAACAAAGTCTACACTAATTACACAAACTACAAGAAAAAATCAGAAGATTCCAGTGAGGTATCCTTGGCTAAGGGTCGACACATGAAACGTCCCCTTAGAACAATTATACATGACTGTGCTTAAACTGACACACAATATTTTTAGCGCAACGCAATCTGCCTTTCAGAAATCCCTACAAAAGAATGGCCCTGAATAACATTAACCTATGCGTTTCACAAATCGCTTACCTCACAAAAATCTTGGTTACTCGAACTACTGCAATACAGCGAGCGCCACTACTGCCAGCTAAATAAAAGATTCAAACTACGGAAGGCACTAACTACTGATAGGCATAGTTAGCAAATGAAAGATTTTGATAGAGAACAAACAATGTGTTTACCTTAATAGTGTTGATAAATCATAATATACATAGCAGTTCATAATCTCCAGTATTACAAATTTCAAAACTCTGCCATCTCTCTCCCTACATCCACCACTGCTGGCGGCTCACCTCCAACTGCGCAACGCTACGCGCTGTTCACATCCAGCTGCCGCTGCCCAACACTACAATGGCAGACAACAATGCAAACTAGCCACAGACTGCACACAGCACAGCCAGTGATTTTCATACAGAGCGCTACGTAACGTTGCCAATAAGAAAACATAAACAGCCTACTTACAAGCTGAGATCATCGGTCCCTAGGCTTACACACTACTTAATCTAAGTTACACTAAGGACAACAGACACACCCAAGCGCGAGGGAGGACTCGAACCTCCGACGGGGAGAGCCGCTCGATCCGTGACAAGACGCCTAGTCTGCGTGGCTACCACGCGCGGCATTCGGCGTGAGCGAGTAACTTTTTCCGACGGGTTCAATTCTTGACTGCTGGTTTTAATCCATGTAAGCTGTCGATAGCACACGACAGGTTTAAGATCTTTAGTAGTTACCTTTTCAATTACTTACTGATTTCCCGCAGGCCCTGTACGGAGGCGAGCGTTCGCGAAGTGTGGCGCACAAGCCGAATAGTGTGACGTCACAAGTTCGTTGCAGGGTACGCCTCTGGCGGCAGCGCGCGCGCTCTAGCTCTCTTGGAGTTGAACTGGCGAGTGGGAGGGAAGTGAGTGGTGTGGCAAGCAAGCCGTCGGATGTGTCCATAATCTGATACGTGGCTTGGTTCGTATGGGCCGTTCCGGGAAGTCCTGAATTTGTCGCTGTGCTTGGCCGACGGATACGCGGGGTGTGTCTTCGCCAAAGTTGGAAAACAGCGAGTTAGAGGACCAGAATAGCGCCACCGTAAGAGCCGGGAGACGACAGCTGGCAGTAGGTGGACCGTTGCAGGCCGAGGGGCTCATTTTCCTGTTTACCTCCCAGCTTCATGGTGACAGCGGCCAACTATTTGCAGCCAGAAGCAGGCATCCCGCGACCGCTTCATTTAAAAGACCGGGTGAGCAGCTTCTGGGACGTTACGCTAGAGTTCAATTCTCTTGTGACGTATTTCGTAGCGCGGTTTTCGTTCCGTGCAAACCTCCTCGTGCATAATACTCCGCCGTTGTTTGTTCAAGTGCGAGCTTCCTAGGGTATGGTGTATAGAAAGTGAGCTTGTGCGACGCCAAGCAGCTATTGTTGCGACTGGAACTTGTCGTCGCGTTTGGTTAGGCTAAGCATCCCGTGGGGAAAATCTTCAAAGTGCATTTTTAGGTTATTCATTTACCCTTTATCCCCTGATAGTGTATTTAGGTTGTTCATTTACCGTTTTTCCCCTGATTTATATTAACACTTTGCTGCGTTACAAATTTAAAGCCTCTTACTGGATATCTTAGCACCAAACGCTGAAATTTAAATGTTCCCTTCTTAACGCTCATGCGGGAGATGTTTACTGATTATTAGGAGTAAACAACTTTTTGTTTGCTTCGTATATTCTGTTGTCCATGTACCAGTAACTGCACTTACTGTTATATGCTTTAAGTACTCTAATGGCTTGCGGTTCTAGCGCTTCAGTTTGGAACCGCGTGACCGCTACGGTCGCAGGTTCGAATCCTGCCTCGGGCATGGATGTGTGTGATGTCCTTAGGTTAGTTAGGTTTAATTAGTTCTAAGTTGTAGGTGACTGATGACCCCAGCAGTTAAGTCGCATAGTGCTCAGAGCCATTTGAACCAAGCCATACTTTAATGGGTGTTGAATTCTTGCTCAAGAGTGGGTGTGTTGATTGAAGTGTGGACACTGTACACATACTAACTTTTCTTTATGAACTGTCGAGAGAAAAGTAAATTGCTTGGCTGAGCCTGACGATAACTGAGATCGGCATATTGCTGCAGCATTATTATACGTATCTGCTATTTCTTTTAAAATATCTATTTTGCATGTTTTATAAGCTGCTAATTTGGTTGTCTGGAACAGACTTTTCGGTTCTAGGCGCTTTAGTCCAGCGCCGTGCGGCTGCTACGGTCCCAAGTTCGAATCCTGCCTCGAGCATGGATGTGTGTGGTGTCCTTAGGTTAGTTAGGTTTAAGTAGTTCTACGTCTAGGGGACTCATGACCTCAGATGTTAAGTCCCTTAGTGCTTAGAGCCATTTTTGAACCAGACTTTTGTGAGGCGTGCCGGTCCCCGGTGACTTCAGTAGCAGTCTTGTTGACGCTCCTCGTCTCTGGAGTCGATCTGAAGCTTTAGAACCCGATTTTGAGAAATCTGTTGCGCTTTATTAATGTGTTTTGATGTTTATTGTTCAATTCAGGGTATTTAAAGTACTTTCTGCTCTGCTGAAATTTGACTGCTTGTATTGCTGTTTGCAATCCGATATGAGATTAGAAATTTTAATTGTGCTGCAGTTTTCCCATTTAATATTTCATAGTTGATTTAAAGTTAATGTCTGTTGAGCTTAAAATGTATCTGATGAATCTTCAAGAAATCGGCTTTTTAAATATTGACTATTCAGTCTGCAGTTTAACTGGCTGTTCCTGTAATCTTAAAGAAAATTACTGCGTGCCTTCTTATCTGCGTTTGTTTCAGAGTTGGCTTTTGTTGTTAGTAAATGCCCCACGCTCTATCCCATAAGCCCGCAGATATCTCGCTTGCTACAGTAAGAATAATGTGATGCACACCTACGATCATCTTGTAGACATCAGTTCGGGGACATTTTAAAATCTACTTCATAGCATATTTATTCTGCCATGGCATTTGTTGTAAATAACCCACCACAGATCAGAAGATCAATGTTGTATTAGTTTGGTGCATAATTTCGTAGCGTTTTTGTTTTGGATGTTGGTATTCCGTTTGCTAAGGATTTATTTATCGATTTTCAATTTTTTATTTGTAGTTCGTTGCTGCTATTTGAGTTTACAAATTTTCATCTTGTCATTTGGAGACAGCAAGTAGAGGTGTGGGCGTTAGAAAATGAGTGCCAAGTGGAGAAATCACAAGATTTCCGACATATTTTCCTCTTTGAGTTCTGTTTGAAGGTTGGCAGGAGAGGAGGAAACCAGAAACATTTGCGCTGTGTATGGGAATAATGTAATTGGACAAAGTACGGCAAGTATATGGTTTTCTCGTTTTATGAGGATCGTTTTGACGTAAGTGACTCTCCACGTTCAGAAAGACCTTCGGGGCTTAGTGAAGATCGTTTAAACGCATTAATCCACAATGATCCACTTTAGGGTACTCGAGAACTGGCAAATATGACGAACTGTGATCGTTCCACCATAGTGCGACATTTGTGTGTAACGGGGAAGGTTTAAAAATTGGGTGTATGGGTACCGCATGCTCTAAGCCAAAATCACAGAAATCAGCGGGTGGTCATATGTACAATTCTACTTGCTCGTTATCAACTGATTCGTGAACAGCACCGACCGTTCGTATCCTGTATCGTTACTGGTGGCAAGAAATGGTGTCTTTATGCTAACACAAGGGAAATAAACGAATGGTTGAGTCCAAACAAATCAGCTGTCCCCCGTACAAAGACCAGCGTGCATCCACAAAAGATAATGTCATGTATTTGCTGGAACAGCGACGGTGTGGTGTCCTACGAATTGCTTCTCCGAGTGGTAACGATGACTGCTGACATTTGTTCTCAATATCTGAGACATCTTGCTGACGCACTCGAAGAACAACTACCAGGAAGACTGGATGAAGTAATGGTACTCCATGATAACGAGCGCCTGCGTTCTGCTAGACTGTCAAAAAACACTATACAGAAGACGGGTATGGACGTCATTCTGCACCCACTTTATTCACCTGATCTTGCGCACACAGATTTCACGTCTTCCTCTCTCTGTCAAACAACCTTCAAGGAACTTCCTTTCCGGATGAAAATGCACTTAGAACATGGATCGACGAGTTCTTCGCCTCAAAACCACGGGGTTTCTACAGTCACCGAATCGAAGAGTTACCCTAGCTTTGGCAGATTGTTGTAAATAGTAGAGGAAAATTTACTGTTGATTACTAAAGCATTTTTATGTGTATCTGTTGTGTTTTTTGCTGTTGGCAAGCGGGGTGCATTCGCTCATGTGAGGGCAATCGAGAAGCTACTTACTGAAAAGTATTGGCTCCGGTCACGAAAACTGAAAACGGCTGGAGGAGAGGTGTGGTGACCACATACTCATCCATATCTGAATCCAGTGGCGCCTACCGGTTGAGGATGACACGGCGGTCGGTCGGTAGCGTTCGATCTTCTGAGCGATTCGGACAGGGAGAGGGAGAGAGTCGCTTATTAAACTACGCTACGAACTTATGCACCAAGCCAATATTAAGGAAGGAATAGAATGATTTCATAGCTGTGGAAGAATACACAACTAGAGGAAAGATAGGTGGTCCTATGAGAAAGTTAAAAAGGCGTTCTGAGAAAAGAGAAGGAACTGTATGAAGAGTTCAAATAGCAAACCAGTGCTACGCAAAGAAGGGGAAAGCTGAAAAATGGTTCAAATGGCTCTGAGCACTATGCGACTTAACTTCTGAGGTCATCAGTTGCCTAGAACTTAGAACTAATTAAACCTAACTAACCTAAGGACATCACACACATCCATGCCCGAGGCAGGATTCGAACCTGCGACCGTAGCGGTCGCTCGCTCCAGACTGTAGCGCCTAGAACCGCACGGCCACTCCGGCCGGCGAAAGCTGAAAGGTTGGAGAAATATAAATGCAGGACCTCTACGTGGGAAATGAACTATACGGCATCGTCATAGAAAGCCAAAAGGCAGTGGATGAAGATGAGATGGGAAGTATGATACAGACAGAACACTGAAACAAGTAAGTGGAAAGAAGATCCCTGCAATATATGACATTGCTTTGGAGTTAGAGATTCTTGTGAGAGACAGCCATGATAAAAGTATCCTACCTGTTGTGGAAATATATGAGACAGGTTAAATGACGTAAGACGTCAGGAAGAATGTAATAATTAAAATTACAAAGAAGGCAAGTGTGACGACGTGTGAATATTACTACCGGACCACAAGATATGGTTGCAGAACATTGACACGAATTATTGACAGACGAATGGAAAGACAGGTACAGCCTGACGTTTGGGAAGATCAGTGTCGGTTCCGGAGAAGTGTAGAAACGCGTGAGGTGATACTGACCCTCGAGATATTCTGGAAGAAATGTTGAAGAAAGGCAAACTTCAATTTATTTTCTTTTTAGATATCGAGAAACGTGTTGGATGGACTACACAGTCGAAACCTTTCTCTATATCTAAACATGAAATACACGGAAGTTTGCCTTTCTTTAACATTTCTTCCTGAATATGTCGTAGGGTCAGTATCACCTCACGCGTTTCTACATTTGTCCGGAACCGACACTGATCTTCCCAAAGGTCAGGCTCTACCTGTCTTTCCACTCGTCTGTCAATAATTCGTGTCAATGTTATGCAATCATATCATATTTTAAGGATAGCGGGGAATTAATACAGGGTCGGAAAGGTTATTTGCAACAAGCAGAGAACCTAATACGTTTGTCTGTGTGGCCATCTTCCGCAGCGGCTGTTAACATCTGGTTTTACAGGTTATTTGTCTTGATCTTACAGTCAACTCAAGACAGATTACTTATAAAAACAGAGGTACAGAAACCAGCCCAATCTGTCTGTTTACATACAGGGCGTTCGAAAATTCCCTTTACAAATTTCTAGGACTTGTAAAGGGGAGTGAGTACATAATATTTTGAATAGGGACCCATATCCGGAAACGTACAGTTTCCGAGCTGCGAGCTGTTTGAAAACATGTTTGCTAGCTAGGTATGCAACAGGGTAGTCATGGGGAGGGGAGGGGGGTTCTTACATCGGATCGGCTGATGTCATCTGAGGTCTGTCCTACCTCTGTTGTAACCTCCCCACAAAATTATTTCTCATTTGTAACCTCCCTACAAAATTCTTTCTTATTTAATCTAAGCTCAAAATTCATTCACACTTAGCGTAACCTCACAACAGAAAAATTCCTAAACCTCTCAACAGTAAAAATTATAATTATGTCGTTCACATTCAGTATAACATCCCAATAAAAAAAATAAATTCAGTAACCTGGTAATAAAACAATGTAACTAACCTCTCAATTAAATTGTCGCTCACTTATGACTTTTCAATAATTCACTGTGAATTTAACCTGGTAAATTTTGGACGACAGCAGTGCTGCGTCATGGTCCTGAAAGATCATTCCGAACAAAAAAGGAAAAATTCTTACCTCAATGAAGTCTGCTCTTAACAATAAATTTTTCCGGCACAGCTCTGTGCAATGCTGGCCGACCTATCTGTCATTTATGAAAGGAAGCAACTGATTTTTCTATTGCAATAATCGGGATGATCATGGATGGCAGAAATTAGTAAATTCTTTAAATTGAAATGAATGGTTGTTAAAAGTTACTTTATATGAGGAAGATTATTATTACGAGAGTTTTAAAAGATTTACATGGGACTTGAGGTAACATTACTACATATGCGCGAGGCTGCTTTTTTTACCTTATACATTAATACTCAGGCTCCGACATCGCTGCACCGCGACCGGGCCAGCCAACACGATACACCAGACCAGACCAGGGCAGACTCCAGACTAGCAACAACTTACTGCTACAGCTACACAGTTCCTACTGTAGTCAACACTGCTCTCTGGTCAGAGACCTTGCATATCGCAGGCAGCGCATGAGCAATACATCGAAATTACATCTGCTCGGACCTCTTACACTGTGACCTCGTTGGAGCCTATGTGTCTGGCAGTGTTAGAGCAGCATGGATGAGTACACGTTTGCAAAATACACCCATGTGATCCGACTGAATGGCGAAGCTCACGGTATGGAAGAGCTACTCGTTGCCTTTATCAAGATCGTTCTCCACAACGTCCGACTCTATTATGTACCCTTTTTGCCACAATTACGGAACGGCTTCGAGAATGCGTAACTTCACCGTCAACAGAAGTGACTGTGGTGCTCGAAGGAGACGCCGCACACTCGAACTGGAGGAGGCCGCACTGCATCACGTTGAAGAGAACCCGTCAACGAGTACACGAGTAATTTCATTGACTATTAACGAGTGGAATTGTAAAACAAGTGATGTACTGGGTAACGCCTAATTAATTACTTGTAGAAGTAGTCGCGTTACCAACATGTTTGATTGTAATGCTTAAATGACTCGTTTCCGGACTTGGGTTCCAGTTTAGAATGTTACCTACTCGCTCCCCTCTACAAACCTTAAAAGCTTGTAACGTTAATTCCCGAACACCCTGTATGTTGCAGTCCTACTTGTACCCTACACATCGTATCAATATGATTCACATCAGGTCTGAAGCAGTGTTTAATATGTAAACGTTTTGGTGCTGGGGAAGGCACCTCTTCAAACATACAGCCATTTAACCCCACCCCAGCCATAAAAATCAAAAGTTTCGATATTTGAAAACCACCATGTGATGAAACTTACAATGAGAAATCACTGTTTCACAAAGTACTGCTCTGAGATTCAGGTTTTTAAAATATAATTTCTTATAATCAAAACAATAAAATCACAAGATTTAATATGAACAACAGGTGCTACCGTCTGTTCCTGCAGCAGTGTCACTTTGCTCCCCAGTTCTGCTCGACACATATCGGCGCAGGTCGGTAGTCTTCGTGACTATGACGCCATGTTGTCAACTGCAGCCATCTGTAATGTTCAGACAGTTGCTTTATAACCGCTCCGTGAACTTGTGTCCAGTATTAATTAATACACCCTTTAGCGATCAATGACGATAAAGATAATCCTGGCCCGTCGGAGTCAGGTACAACTTCGATTATCCGAAGAGTTAGAAAAACAGACACTATGTCACATGAGACGCGGAGTTGGATGTTTAGTATATGATTTAAGTGTTAATCTCCAATGCCGACTTGCTCCAGTGAGGTCAACTTCCCTGGGAGGTGCCGTAAAGCCGTTCCGGGCGAAATTAAGCACTCGTCTGAAGACTATGGCTATACGAAGCTGTAAATAAGATGAATGATGTTCCAACCTACATGTGGGAAGGCAGCCTTTCTGTTGTTTTATCTCTTAATGAAGGGTCCTAAACTCTCTGTCTTCGCTTACTCACTTCCTGTGCTTTGCCAGTTCTACGAACCGTGTCGGATTTGTTGATGCCAGTAGGTACTATCAGCGTGAGAATATGCATCTTTACCTGCCTACTGGGTTACCAGTCAGGTATGTAGCTTATAATTTATATAATTCCTTTCCATTTGCGTGACACTTACTTCCTGCATTTTACCAGTTCTACGAACCGTGTCGGGTTTGTTGATGCCAGCAGGCGGAATCAGCGTAAAGCGTGCGTCTTTACCTGTTTCAAATGGCTCTAAGCACTATGGGGCTTGACATCTGAGGTCACCAGTCCCGTAGACTTACAACTACGTAAACCTGACTAACCTAAGGACATCACACACATCCATGTCCGAGGCAGGATTCGTCTTTACCTGGTTACAGGGTCGCCAATCAGGTACGTAACCTGTAATTTATAGAGTTCCTTGGCTTTTTCGTGACCCTTACTTCCTATGCTTTGCTATTTCTACGAACAGTATTGGATCTGTTGATGCCAGCAGGCGCAATCACTATGGGAAAGTGCGTCTTTACCTGGTTGCAATGGTATCAGTCACGTATGTACCTAGTAGCTTACAAAACTCCCTCCCGTTTTCGTGACCCTTACTCTTCGTGCTACTTTATTCACCGAAAGTTGGCTGTGGAATTTTGTGCAAGTGAAAATGTAAACGCTTCTGATGAAGTGTGTTTTGGGGGGAGTCATGTCTGAATGACCCCTCCCCTCCTCTCCCCATGGTCCTGGATCCATGACTACGTCAACCAAGAAACAAAAGACAGCGTGCACAAAAGGGCGACAAGCACTATGAAGAAATCTAGCGCCGTGACACAGGCAAAGGTAACCAACGTCAGTCGTCATCGATAGTCAAGTAATAATTACCAGTTGGCGAGGAAGTGTGCGAATTCTGTCTCTCTGTTGTTTGACCATAGAGAGAGAGAGAGAGAGAGAGAGAGAGAGAGAGAGAGAGAGAGAGAGCAAGCTTTCAGGTAGAATTTAAGAAAAATGCGCCGTCTAGTTATTAGATCACTTGCTAGTTTAATCTCTGCTGTTTGCTAAATTACACTATCTCAGTTACTGGAGGTGCACGCCAGAATGCGTGTGTTGTTATACTCCATCGGAAGAATGGTGCGAATGGAATGTTCTTCAGTCGCAATCGGCTGCTTAAGCCTCTGTGCCATTGTGGGAAAACATGTATTGGCGAGACTATTCACGACAGCTGCGTTGACTACCACAGTCACAGACGAATTCTGCAAGCTGATAAATCTGCCGTGGCGGAGCACTGTGTAACCGAGGAACCATGCGTGGTGAGAAAGAAATACGTGTTCCTGCGTCTTCCTATGGCATGGTGTCTTAAACGAATGGACTAAAATTAGACTGGCAGATAATATTACATATAGAAACAATGGCTACTGTTTCAGCGAAATGCGGATTTTTTAATCTGAAATTAGAAAAATACTTTGTTTTTGACACGACCGACAGAGACACACCCTCCTTAGCGATCCATGGTTCCTGCCGCCTTCTACCTCTGGGGCGCTGTACATCAACTTAGTGACAGAGCAGCAACGACGATTTCTCTCGCTGGTGTTTAGTTCAGTGGATTGTATAAATAAGCCACCGTCTTCCGACAGTGATGTGTATGTAATTGGAATGTAATAATCCGTAACGAAAGAGATCAAACCATTGCGTAAAGGTGTTTATGTAGAAGTTGTGTGTTATGTATGATTGTTCAAATTAGTGAGTCTCAAATATTGTCCATTTCGATACTGCAGCGTTGAAATCGGTTGTGTACACTGGAGAATGAGATCGCGTTGCGGTGTTCAATTTGAGCTATAAACTGTAGCAACTTCATCTGGATTTGGCATACTTGGATTTGGAAAAACCGACTGATCCTAGTATTTTAGTTCTGAACAATCGGTAGTTGTTTGGTCTCGGTTATAACAGGTCTTTTATTTTTTACAAACAATTATTTAAAAAACCGAAATATCACTTACCGTAGCAGCTGTGCTAAATTTTTTGATTTTTAAATAAACCTTTCTTAAAGTACGCGTAATTTTTATTCTTAAAATTTGCATTACTTACACATATTGCGTTATTATAGAAAATGCAAAAAGTTACCAGTTTTATTTTAATAACAATGCCGAAAGAAAAGAGCAACAAACATATGGTGTAAGAACTGCTGAGACAATAATATACCAGTTACAACGTGGTGTGACCTATTGGGTGGTAGCATGTATATGCAGTGTGCAAGACTTGCCTCATCTGGTCCGTATGGTAGTTTGCCGCTGTCGTGGACGGAAATGAGGTACAGAATAGTAACATCCCTAGTCTGGAAGTAATTTACGAGATGCGGATCAATGAAGTACAATGCTCCAGTTCTTTCAAAAATTAAAGACGGAAGGAGCCACAACAGACTTGTGACATAATATGAGGAGAACACGTAAAATTTAACAGTTGTTTCATAGTTTACAAGTAAAATAGAAAGCAGCTGATCTGTTGCGTGTGTCTACACAACGTGCCTTTACCTGCTTTTATTTATTTGTTTTATTTAACCTGATCTAATTAGGGCCATCACAATTTTAGATTGACAGCTAGTATTAAAACGATTTGAATGTCTGCAGTGGCAGTGTGAGTAGATTATACTGACTATGAAGTAACAAAGTTAATGCTGGCATTACTTGTCCTACTGTAGCTGCAGTCACCAATAAATAATAATAATGACTGTAATTGTGACACTAATAACAATAATGACAGTGGTAAATAAAATAATTTACAGGCATACAAAATATATGGTTTCTTATATAGCGAGTTTTGGGAAAATGAAATTTAAGGAAGCTGCATCGACTAAGAATACTGGGATATGAGGTAGATCAGGTTGGAAAGAGAGATGTACAAGGGTAACGAGAGCGTACAGGGACAGTGGTCATCTTATTGTTACTTCAGTGGCTATGTCATTACCTCTCTACTGAAGCTGGAGATGTTATTCAGTTCGGCTATTCGGAAAGTAAAGAACGATAGGTCGCAAAGTGGAAATCACAGTGAAAATCAAAACTGTTTTATTTTCAACAGTTAGATACAACTTCCAGCTACTTATCTCCATAGTCGCCGACCCGAGTTAGACGTTTGTCGCAGCGTTGCACCAACTTTCCAACACCCTCGTTGTAGAAGGCAGCCGCCAGTGCTTTCCGCCAATTCTCTAAGCTGGCCTACAGCTCGTTGTCTGTGCCAAAATGTTGTCTTCATAGCCAGCGGTTCATGTGAGCAGAGATGAAACTCAGAGGGAGACAATTACGGGCTTATTATGGGTAATCAAACATTTCCAATTAAAAACGATGCAGGAGCATCTTCATTGCTGAGAGTTGTCTTGAAGAAGAAAACGCACGACAGTTATGTAATGTTGGCTGCCTAGCTTCAGGCGAAATTTATCACCCGGCCCTCGTACTTAGCGGGAGACACTATTGCTCTAGGTATCTTTATGTGCTCCCTGTGTGCTCATAAGTAAAAAGAACGACGTAACGCGATCGACGGGCATACTAGAGACACTGCCCAACGCACTGCGCAAAACTTCATCGGATTTACACTGTGGTTTCCATTTCGCGACCGATCGTTCATTACTTTCCGAATGACCCTCGTATTGCGGAAGCTTGTTACACAGCTGAGAAGGACTTCGAGAAGGTAGCTGAACGATGGAGTGGGCCAGGAAGGATTTTGCTCTGATGGGAACGGGTGTTCCTGCCGTGTTGCTCAGACAAGGGCGTTAAGGTCAAGAAGAAACATGAGGGACAATGTTCATTGATAAGACAGTAGAAAAGGCAGAGGGTATGGAAATCTCTGCTCTTGTCTACAAGCAGCCAGGATAACTGTGCGTATGATGGTGAAGTGCGATCGAAGAGTCGAACATCAGAGATATAATGAACCTGGCATACATTCCTAACCAGTTCCAGGCGCCGTGAGCTTTCCTGAGAAAGTCGCTGAAGGATGACATCGCTGTAATCAATAACTGGAAGTACAAGTTCTTGTACAAGTTTTTTTCTGAGGTCAAGAAGGAAGAGCTTTTTATATTTTTGTAGGGCACTGAGAAATGCTGATGCGTTTTTGCACGTTACAGTTACGTGCTCAGACAAATTTAGCTTCTCATCTGTATGCTCCTAGACTCTTTGCTGAAGGAGAGACGTTAATGTATGTCCAATTTAGGGTTAAAGATGGTAGCGATTCCCAATATTTCGGGCTAATGAGCGTTCTACGGATCGGAGCGTGGAATGTCAGAGCCCTTAATCGGGCAGGTAGGTTAGAAAATTTAAAAAGGGAAATAGATATAGTGGGAATTAGTGAAGTTCGGTGGCAGGAGGAACAAGACTTTTGGTCAGGTGAATACAGGGTTATAAATACAAAATCAAATAGGGGTAATGCAGGAGTAGGTTTAATAATGAATAAAAAGTAGGAGTGCGGGTAAGCTACTACAAACAGCATAGTGAACGCATTACTGGGGCCAAGATAGAGACGAAGCCCACGCCTACTACAGTAGTACAAGTTTATATGCCAACTAGCTCTGCAGATGATGAAGAAATTGATGAAATGTATGATGAGATAAAAGAAATTATTCAGGTAGTGAAGGGATGTAGGACTTCTTATTGGGGTAGCAGCCGATATTAAACATGAATAAAATATATTAATGTGACAGTGACGGCTAACTACACCTAACTATTGAATCAAAAGTGATATTGTAAATAACTTGTATTTATTGTAAATTATCTCACGATAGAAATTAGATAATATTGAACAAATCATGAATGAAAATAAATTAAACAAATTGTACACTGTTCCTACAAGGGAACCTCCCCATCGCACCCCCCTCAGATTTAGTTTTGAATTGGCACAGTGGATAGGCCTTGAAAAACTGAACACAGATCAATCGAGAAAACAGGAAGAAGTTGTGTGGAACTATGAAAAAAATAAGCAAAATAAACAAACTGAGTAGTCCATGTGCAAGATGACAACATCAAGGATAGTGTAAGCTCAGAAGTGCCGTGGTCCCGTGGTTAGCGTGAGCAGCTGCAGAACGAGAGGTTCTTCGTTCAAGTCTTCCCTCGAGTGAAAAGTTTTAATTTTTTATTTTCAGACAATTATTAACTGTCCGTCCGATGCGAGGTAACTGCGCCGTAGTATGGGGACGCTACACCTAAACAAACATCGAAACACATGTCAGTCGACTACAGCGCACGGAAGAGACAGTATTCCTGCTAACGAGGCTCCCTGGCTGGAAGTTGACTGTTCGCTACTTTGGACGAGAGTGCATTAAATATGTGAGATGTATTCCGTGGGCAATATGAATCCAGCAAATATAGCGGACGGACGGACAGATAATAATTGTCTGATAACAAAAAAATTAAACTTTTTCACTCGTTGGGAGATTTGAACCAAGGACCTCTCGTTCCGCAGCTGCTCACGCTAACCACAGGACCATGGCGCTCCTGTGCTCACTCTCTCCTCGATGTTGCATATGTTGCACATGTTGTTGTGGTCTTCAGTCCTGAGACTGGTTTGATGCAGCTCTCCATGCTACTCTATCCTGTGCAAGTTTCTTCATCTCCCAGTACCTACTGCAACCTACATCCTTCTGAATCTGCTTAGTGTATTCATCTCTTGGTCTCCCCCTACGGACTACTCAATTTGTATATTTTGCTTATTTTTTTCGTAGTTCCACACAACTTCTTCCTGTTTTCTCGATTGATCTGTGTTCAGTTTTTCAAGGCCTATCCACTGTGCCAACTCATAACTAAATCTGAGAGGGGTGCGATGGGGAGGTTCCCTTGTTAGATATACGACACTGGTAAGATTGGCTCTCAGCTCTTAATGTTAAGTTGATGCGAAGTTAGATTTAATTATGCCCCTAGATAAGCAAATGGTAAATGCGATCTGACTGCATTCCTATAATCTCTTTTGTGTCTGAAATAATACGTACTTCGGACACCACCTCCAAGAAACAAACCAAACAACATGCAAAAAGACAAATAACCAATAACGAATCGTAAGCAAAACTGCACAGATGCTCAGTGGATGGCATCAACACGATCCAACAACTATTTCTGAACTTTACTGCAGCTGTTGCAAGTTTTACAATACCGTCTACCAGCGTGCTGGCTCCATCGATACTGCTGGGGCGACGACTGCAGCTGCGAAGTCGCTGAATTAAGATAAGTCTCTCAAATATCTTGAGCAGAATAAACTACTCAGAAACTACTAATACCACAAGCCCTGTATTTCCTCTAAATGGTATACAAAGCTTTCAAGACTGGCTCAACAACCTTTAAGGTGCAGCCCAGTGTGTCTTGTACTAACGTGCAATACCAGTATGATAGCTCTGTGCACTGGCTGACTACGTTCAATGATGACTGCCAGCATATAAGGCGGAATCAACTGCAATTATACTAGTAGTCAATGCAATGCCTATCGTGGACGCTGATGTCCTACTGTAGCTGCAGACTCTAGATCCTACATAACACAGTATTCAGAATCTAAGTCCCTATCTCAGAGCTACCGAACTTTGCGACTGTCCGCTTTCATGGCACAAGACGCTCTACCCTCTTGCCTCACTCTGCACGATGCTCTTGCGACAATCTTGCCGCCAAACTTCAATCAGCCAATCCCGACGCTGCAAAGGCCTCCCACATCTCCCTCACGGAGTGATACAATTTCTCCACCTATCCAAATATTTCTCTGTTCAAACAGCGGGCGTTGACCCTCAGCGTTCCCCGCACTTTCTTATGAACTGCCCAATCAGAGCTCAGCCCATTTGCCGCTAAAACAGCGAGCGACCGGGCGGCGCCAGCGTGTACGTTGGACGCTCTCTGTCTGCTCGACATTTCCCCTCTCTCTCTCACCTGGCACCCGGCGGCGTTCCTTTTGATGCTTGCAGGTCAGTGGCCCCATCCCCTGGGACCCCCGGCCCTTGCACAATGCTCTTCCGGCACTCACCGGCCTTCGCCTCGCCAGCTGCCCGTCCACTCCTCGCCTCCACTGGAAAATTTACTTTACTTACACCTACAGCATGCGACTAAGTATTATCATTACCAAAGCCAGTATTATTTCAGACATGTGTTTAATCATCACGTATCTCTCTTTCTAATCCACCTAATAAGACTAATTAACCATTATATGGGTTTATTTACTTCAAACATGCAGAATAATCTGCGAAATGAACGTCACCAATGAAAGCCATCTTTCAGGGAGACGAAAATTTAATAGTCATGGGTGACTGGAATTCAACAGTAGGAATAGGAAGAGAAGGAAACGTAGCAGGAGAATTGGATTAGGGCTAAGAAATGAAAGAGGAAGCCACCTCGTAGAATTTTGCACAGAGCATAACTTAATCATAGCTAACACTTGGTTCAAGAATCATGAAAGAAGGTTGTATACATGGAAGAACCCAGGAGATACTATAAGGTTTCAGATAGATTATACAGGGTGATTCAAAAAGAATACCACAACTTTAAAAATGTGTATTTAATGAAAGAAACATAATATAACCTTCTGTTATACATCATTACAAAGAGTATTTAAAAAAGTTTTTTTTCACTCAAAAACAAGTTCAGAGATGTTCAATATGGCCCACTCCAGACACTCGAGCAATATCAACCCGATACTCCAACTCGTTCCACACTCTCTGTAGCATATCAGGCGTAACAGTTTGGATAGCTGCTGTTATTTCTCGTTTAAAATCATCAATGGTGGCTGGGAGAGGTGGCCGAAACACCATATCCTCAACATACCCCCATAAGAAAAAATCGCAGGGGGTAAGATCAGGGCTTCTTGGAGGCCAGTGATGAAGTGCTCTGTCACGGGCTGCCTGGCGGCCGATCCATCGCCTCGGGTAGTTGACGTTCAGGTAGTTACGGACAGATAAGTGCCAATGTGGTGGCGCTCCATCCTGCTGAAATATGAATTGTTGTGCTTCTTGTTCGAGCTGAGGGAACAGCCAATTCTCTAACATCTCCAGATACTGTAGTCCAGTTACAGTAGCACCTTCGAAGAAAAAGGGACCAAAAACTTTATTGGCTGAAATGGCACAGAAAACGTTCACCTTAGGCGAGTCACGTTCATACTGAGTTGTTTCCCGCGGATTCTCGTCGATTCTCTTCTGCCGTACTCAATAACACAAAAAGCTTTCTGTTGAGCGGTCGCCATCTTAGCATCAACTGACGCTGACGCCTAGTCAACAGCGCCTCAAGCGAACAAATGTACAACTAAATGAAACTTTATAGCTCCCTTAATTCGCCGACAGATAGTGCTTAGCTCTGCCTTTTGTCGTTGCAGAGTTTTAAATTCCTAAAGTTGTGGTATTCTTTTTGAATCACCCTGTATAATAGTAAGACAGAGATTTAGGAACCAGGTTTTAAATTGTAAGACATTTCCAGGGGCAGATGTGGACTCTGACCACAATCTATTGGTTATGAACTGTAGATTAAAACTGAAGAAATTGCAAAAAGGTGGGAATTTAAGGAGATGGGACCTGGATAAGCTGAAAGAACCAGAGGTTGTAGAGAGTTTCAGGGAGAGCATAAGGGAACAATTGACAGCAATGGGGGAAAGAAATACTGTAGAAGAAGAATGGGTAGCTTTGAGGGATGAAATAGTGAAGGTAGCAGAGGGTCAAATCAGTAAAAAGACGAGGGCTAGTAGAAATCCTTGGGTAACAGAAGAGATACTGAATTTAATTGATGAAAGGAGAAAATATAAAAATGCATAAAATGAAGCACTCAAAAAGGAATACAAACGTCTCAAAAATGAGATCGACAGAAAGTGCAAAATGGCTAATCAGGGATGGCTAGAGAACAAATGAAAGGATGTAGAGGCTTATCTCACGAGGGGTAAGATAGATACTGCCTACAGGAAAATTAAAGAGACCTTTGGAGAAAGACAAACACTTGCATGAATATCAAGAGCTCAGATAGAAACCCAGTTCTAAGCAAAGAAGGGAAAGCAGAAAGGTGGAAGGAGTATACAGAGGGTCTATACAGGGGCTATGTTCTTGATGACAATATTATGGAAGTGGAAAAGGATGTAGATGAAAAAGAAATGGGAGATATGATACTGCGTGAAGAGTTTGACAGAGCACTGAAAGACCTCAGTCGAAACAAGGCCAGGGAGTAGACAACATTCCATTAGAACTACTGACAGCCTTGGGAGAGCCAGTCCTGACAAAACTCTACCATCTGGTGAGCAAGATGTATGAGACAGGCGAAATTCCCTCAGACTTCAAGAAGAATATAATAATTCCAATCCCAAAGAAAGCAGGTGTTGACACATGTGAAAATTACCCACCCAACAGTTTAATAAGTCACAGCTGCAAAATACTAACGCGAACTCTTTACAGACGAATGGAAAAACTGGTAGAAGCCGACCCCGGGGAAAACGAGTTTCGATTCCGTAGAAATGTTGGAACACGTGAGGCAATACTGACCCTACGACTTATCTTAGAAGGAAGATTAAGGAAAGGCAAACCTACGTTTCTAGCATTTGTAGACTTAGAGAAAGCTTTTGACAATGTTGACTGGAATACTCTCTTTCAAATTCTGAAGGTGGCAGGGGTAAAATAAAGGGAGTGAAAGGCTATTTACAATTTCTATAGAAACCAGATGGCAGTTATAAGAGTCGATGGACATGAAAGGGAAGCAATGGTTGGGAAGGGAGTGAGACAAGGTTGTAGCCTCTCCCGATGCTATTCAATCTGTATATTGAGCAAGCAGTAAAGGAAACAAAAGAAAAGTTCGGAGTAGGCATTAAAATCCACGGAGAAGAAATAAAAACTTTGAGGTTCGCCGATGACATTGTAATTCTGTCAGAGCAAAAGACTTGCAAGAGCAGTTGAACGGAATAGACAGTGTCTTGAAGGAGGGTATAAGATGAACATCAACAAAAGCAAAACGAGGATAATGGAATGTAGTCGAATGAAGTCGGGTGATGCTGAGGGAATTGGA
This sequence comes from Schistocerca cancellata, assembly GCF_023864275.1. Classification (NCBI taxonomy): domain Eukaryota; kingdom Metazoa; phylum Arthropoda; class Insecta; order Orthoptera; family Acrididae; genus Schistocerca; species Schistocerca cancellata. The sequence continues at coordinate 268,857,073 of NC_064627.1, forward strand.
TTAGGAAATGAGACACTTAAAGTGGTAAAGGGGTTTTGTTATTTGGAGAGCAAAATAACTGATGATGGTCGAAGTAGAGAGGATATAAAATGTAGACTGGCAATGGCAAGGAAAGCGTTTCTGAAGAAGAGAAATTTGTTAACATCGAGTATTGATTTAAGTGTCAGGAAGTCGTTTCTGAAAGTATTTGTATGGAGTGTAACCATGTATGGATGTGAAACATGGACGATAAATAGTTTAGACAAGAGGAGAATAGAAGCTTTCGAAATATGGTGCTACAGAAGAATGCTGAAGATTAGATGGGTAGATCACATAACTAATGAGGAGGTATTGAATAGAACTGGGGAGAAGAGGAGTTTGTGGCACAACTTGATTAAAAGAAGGGATCGGTTGGTAGGAGATGTCCTGAGGCTCAAGGGATCACCAATTTAGTACTGGAGGGCAGCGTGGAGGGTAAAAATTGTAGAGGGAGACCAAGAGATGAATGCACTAAGCAGATTCAGAAGGATGTAGGCTGCAGTAGGTACTGGGAGATGAAGAAGCTTGCACAGGATAGAGTAGCATGGAGAGCTGCATCAAACCAGTCTCAGGACTGAAGACCACAACAACAACAATGAGCCTAGAATGGTCAACCAATATCGCTTGGGTTTTAGGTGGTTTGAGCTTTAATCCTATATCCTGCGCTCATTTTGACAGTGCACACAGGTCAGTAATGAAAACTTCGATAGCTGTCTTCAGGTTTATACGTTTTGCACTTACATGCAACCGGAGGTCATTAGCATACAAGCGGTATTTGCAGTAGGACAAAACTGATGACACGTCATTTACGTACAATGAAAAGACATGTTGTTGTTGTGATCTTCAGTCCGAAGACTGGTTTGATTTAGCTCTCCATGTTACTCTAGCCTGTGCGGGCTTCTCCGAGTAACTACTGCATCCTACATCTTTATGAATCTGCTTACAAATCTCTTGATCTCTCTTAACATGTTTACCTCCTGCACTTCCCTCCAGTACTAAGTTGGTGATCCTTATGTGTTTCAGAATGTATCCTATCAACCGATACCCTCTTTTGGTCAAGTTGTGCCACGAATTTCTTGTCTCCACAATTCTATGCAGTACCTTCTCATTAGTTATTTGATCTATTCATTTAATTTTCAACGTTGTTCTGCAGCACCGAATTTCGAAAGCTTCTATTTACTGTTTGCCTAAACTGTTCTACGGTGATGTTTCACTTCCATACATGGCTACATTCTCGAGAAATACTTTCACAAAAGACTTCCTAACACTCAAAGCTATATTTGATGTTAACAAATTTATCTTCTTCAGAAATGCTTTCCTTGTCGTTGTCAGTCTACGTTTTGGCCATCATCAGAAATTTTGCTCCCCAAATACCAAAACACATGTACTACTTTCAGTGTCTCATTTCCTAATGTAATTCCCTCAGCATCGCCTGATTTAATTCGTCTACATTCCATTGTCTTTGTTTTGCTTTCATTGAGTTCATCTTATACCCACCTTTCAATACACTGCCCATTCCGTTTAACTGCTCTTCCAAGTCCTTTGCTGAAAGAACTACAACGTCATCGGCAAACTCAAAGTTTTTATTGCTCTTCCCTGAACTTTAATTCTTACTCTAGATTTTTGTTTTGTTTCTCTTAATGCTTGCCCAATATACAGATTGAATAACATCATTGGTAGGCTACAACCCTGTCTCACTCCCCTCTGCTTCCCTTTCAAGCCCCTCAACTCTTACTACTGCCGTCTGGTTTCTGTACAAGTTGTAAATAGCCTTTCGCGCCCTGTATTTTATTCCTGCTACCTTCAGAAGTTCAAAGAGAGTATTCCAGTCAATATTGTCTGAGTCTACAAATACTATAAATGTAGGTTTGTCTTTCCTTAACTTATCTTCTGAGATAAGTCGTAAGGTCAATATTGCCTCGCATGTTTTTACATTTCTCCGGAATCCAAACAGATCTTCCGCGATGTCGGATTCTATCACTTTCTATATTCTTTTGTAAAGAATTCGTGTTAATATTTTGCTATCATCAATTATTAAACTGATAAACTCCAAATCACCCGTTTCTAGTACACTACTGGCCATTAAAATTGCTACACCACGAAGATGACGTGCTATAGACGCGAAATTTAACCGACAGGAAGAAGATGCTGTGATATGCAAATGATTAGCTTTCCAGAACATTCACGCAAGGTTGGCGACACCTACAACGTGCTGACATGAACATAGTTTCCAATCGATTTCTCATACACAAACAGCAGTTGACCGGCATTGCCTAGTGAAACGTTGTTGTAATGCCTCGTGCAAGGAGGAGAAATGCGTACCATCACGTTTCCGACTTTCATAAAGGTCGGATTGTAGCCTATCGCGATTGCGGTTTATCGTACCGTGACACTGCTGCTCGCGTTGGTCGAGATCCAATGACTGTTAGCAGGATATGGAATCGGTTGGTTCAGGAGGGTAATACGGAACGCGGTGCTGGATCCCAACCGCCTCGTATCACTAGCAGTTGAGATGACAGGCATCTTATCCGCATGGCTGTAACGGATCGTGCAGCCACGTCTCGATCCCTGAGTCAACAGATGGAGACGTTTGCAAGACAACAACCATCTACACGAACAGTTCGACGACGTTTGCAGCAGCATGGACTATCAGCTCGGAGACCATGTCTGTGGTTACCCTTGACGCTGCATCACAGATAGGAGCGCCTGCGATGGTGTACTCAACGACGAACCTGGGTGCACGAATGGCAAAACGTCATTTTTTCGGATGAATGCAGGTTTTGTTTACAGCATCATGATGGTTGCATCCGTGTTTGGCGACATCGCGGTGAAAGCACGTTGGAAGCGTGTATTCGTCACACCATACTGGCGTATCACCCGGCGTGATGGTATGTGGTAGCATTGGTTACAGGTCTCGGTCACCTCTTGTTCGCATTGACAGCACTTTGAACAGTGGACGTTACATTTCAGATGTGTTACGACCCGTGGTTCTACCCGTCTTTCGATCCCTACGAAACCATTCATTTCAGGAGGATAATGCACGACCGCATGTTGCAGGTTCTTTATTGGCCTTTCTGGATTCAGAAAATGCTGCCCTGGCCAGCACATTCTCCAGATCTCTCTCCAACTGAAAACGTCTGTTCAATGGTGGCCAAGCAACTGGCTCGTTACAATATGCCAGTTACTATTCTTGATGAACTGTGGTATCGTGTTGCAGCTGCATGGACAGCTGTACCTGTACACGCCATCCAAGCTCTGTTTGACTCAATGCTCGGGCGTATCAAGGCCGTTATTACGGCCAGAGGTGCTTGTTCTGGCTACTAATTTCTCAGGATCTATGCACCCAGATTGCGTGAAAATGTAATCACATGTCAGTTCTAGTATAATATATTTGTCTGATGAATAGCCGTTTATCATCTGCATTTCTTCTTGGTGTAGCAATTTTAATGGCCAGTAGTGTAATTAATGATACACTATCGAGTGAGGTTGCTGTTTGCACCACCTCAACCGTTCTTTAGCATTGACTTGAGAAATGTCTGGACTGTGAAAAACTGCTCGAGCATTGCCCCTCATTCTTTATAACTTCCTACGCGCAGCCATTGTGCTAAATGGACAGTTCGTAGCACTTTGCATTCACAAATAATTCCTCCTACTGATTTCATGCAAGTTTTTCGCAATGTGCGACGGTGCCTGTCCGTCAGTACGTGAGGTGTGAGTTGTGCCTGGTAGTGGTTTATATTTGGTTGCTCTTTCGGGATTCCACCTCACAATCGCAACTGACGACTAGGGTAGCTTCAGAAGGATTCGTTACTCAGGTGACATTGAATGACTAACCCACATTCGAAGTCACTGAGCTCCGCAAATCGAACTGTTCTGCTGTTACTGATTCTCCACGTATTTATTGATTTCCGAAAAGCGTTAGACTCAGTACCGCACCTACGCTTACTGTCAAAAGTACGTTTGTATGAGGTATCAAGTTAAATTTGTGACTGGACTGAGAACTTTTTGGTAGAGAGGGCAAAGTATTTTTTCTTTAAAAGAGAGTCATCTTCAGACGTAGAAGTAACTTAGGGTGTGCACCAGGGAAGTGTTGGGACCCTTGCTGTGCACGTTGTATATTAATGATCGTGCAGACAATGTTAACAGTAAATTCAGGCTTTTTGCAGATGATACAAAAGCAATCTCTATAACGAATCTATAATAAAATACTATCTGAGAGAAGCTGCATAAATATTCAGTCGATCTTGATAAGATTTGAACGTGGAGCACAGATTGGCAACTTGCTCTAAATGTTCAGAAATATAAAATTATGCACTTCACAAAACGAAAAAACGTAGTATCCTATGACTATTGTGTCAATGAGTCACTTTTGGAATCGGCCTACTCATACAAATACGCAGCTGTAACGCTGTGTACGGATATAAAGTGGAATGATCACGTGGGTTCAGTCGTGGGTAAAGCAGGTCGTAGACTTCAGTTTATTGGTAGAATACTGGGGAAGTGCAATCAGTCTACAAATCACTCGTGCGACCCACCCTAAAATATTGCTATATTGCCCAAGTGTGTGGGACCCGTACCAAGTAAGACTAACACGGGACATTGAACGTATACGGAGTAGGGCAGCACGAATGATGACAGGTTTGTTTAATCCATGGGAGAGTGTCACAGAAATACTGAAGGAACTCATCTGGCACACCCTTGAAGACAAACGTGAACTACCCCAGGAAAGTCTATTAACAAAGTTTCAATCAAGAACCGGCTTTAAATGATTATTCTAGGGATATGCTACAACCAGTGATGTTTTTCTGGGGGAACGCTGGGGGATGCGTACCCCTAAACTTTTTCGTCAACAAAGTAACTTTTTTACGATGTTGAGAACTTGGAAGAGTGCCAAAGATTTATTTCGCGGACGTAGATTTTTTCTTTCATTTTTTCGTATTGGTAATTGCAATACGAACGATACCAGTGCAATTTTTGGTGGGAAAAGCGATGTCATTGACATGCTATGAATGTAAATTACACTGTAGTTTTTAGTTAAATAAATTTTCAGCTGTATTGAAACTTGGGTCAGCTGAAGCATGGGATACCACCCATCATCTATGCCATTACGGGAGCCAAACAAGGTTACAAAAGATTTTTGTAGTGTAGTTTCTATTGTTGTTGATGATGATAGATGTGAATGGTTTTTGTTGTATTGTGTCTTTTAGTGGTGTTTTATAGGTTAAAATATGTTTTCGGTAATATTTCCTCGTATTGTTTTGTATGTCGGAGGGTTGATTGGACTCACCTGCTTCATTTGAGGTGTATTATAGGTCAATTGAAGTGTATGATACCATTTTCTTTTATTGTTCAGGGGTTGGTGGGAATCGCATGCTTCATTTGAGGTGATATAAACTGTTTTGCTCGATACCACATTCTCTTAAATGTTTGGGTGTTTCTCGGTATCGCCTGCTTCCTTTGAGATGAAAGTCAACTGAAGAGTCCGATACCAGGTTTGTTTTGCAATTCGCCAAGTTGATTACGTCATGGCTAAAAGCAGACAGGTGGTATCCTATGCTTGAGTTATAAGTAATTTTCGCTGCATTATATCCAATGTCGGAGTACCCTCAAAATTTTCTTTTAGAAAAAAAGCACTGGCTACAATCCCCTATGTATCGCTCACATTACGATCGTGAGGATAATTTTAAAATAATTACTGCACCCACAGAGGCATTCAAACAATCATTCTTCCCCCGCTCCACACGTGAATGGAACAGTAAGAAACCGCAAAAATTGGTAGAAAGTGACCTACCATCTGCCAAGCACCTCACGGTGGTTTCCAGAGTATAGATGTAGATACGTAGAACACAATACTATCCGCCTCAGTTTGTACTGACGGGTCCGCGACATCTAACAGCCAAAACTGCATTATGTAAGTGCGTCCGCATACTTTGGATCTGTGTATAATGATAAGTATATACTTTTCCAGTCCATAGTGTGTGTACAGATACCCGTACTGTAGGTGCAGCCACACTGAAAGTGTATCTGTGAAGAAACGTTTGCCGGCCGCTGTGACCGAGCGGTTCTAGGCCCTTCAGTCCGGAACCGCGCTGCTGCTACGGTCGCATGTTCGATTCCTGCCTCGGGCACGGATGTGTGTGATGTCCTTAGGTTGGTTAGGTTTAAGTAGTTCGAAGTCTAGGGGACTGATGACCTCAGATGTTAAGTCCCATAGTGCTTAGAGCAATTTGAACCTTTTTCAAAATGGTTCAAATGGCTCTGAGCACTATGGGACTTAACATCTATGGTCATGAGTCCCCTAGGACTTAGAACTACTTAAACCTAACTAACCTAAGGACAGCACACAACACCCAGCCATCACGAGGCAGAGAAAATCCCTGACCCCGCCGGGAATCGAACCCGGGAACCCGGGCGTGGGAAGCGAGAACGCTACCGCACGACCACGAGATGCGGGCGAACCATTTTTGAGGAACGTGTTTCTAGTCTTGTCCGCATGACGTCACTGAGGAACTCTTAGCCCTCATACTTGCATGTTGGAGGCTGTATGATTTCGTGAGTGTTATGTTTTTCGCTTAACTACTTTTATTAAGTAGAAAAAAGTATAGGTAAAAGATAGATAAAGCTTTGTAGATAAAAGTGTTTCGAGTGTTTGTAAGTAATGCAGGATCGCGCTGCTTTTGGCTAACACGCTCACAATCGTAACATCTAATGGAGCGAATAAGTGCTTCAAGCTTTCCCTCGTGAAGCAAATTTAGAAAATATTGGGCTGTCGAAATACTATAGGAAAGACGCTTTGAGTATTACAAAAGGTAGATTACATTCTCGTCATTTCGAACAAACGGGTTTTATTAGAGACTTGCGTCTGGAACTGCTAAATTTACGTGGCTTGAGAAAGCTAGCAAATTTTGATCCCCGGATGCGACAGTATGCCCACGTAAATTGGCATCATTAAGAATCCCTTACCGAGCGTAACCCCACTGTCCATCCAGAAGTAAAATATACACCAGGGCGCGAATATTTATCCGTCTGCGTCGGCTGTCATCAAAAGGCAAAGGAAGCTTTACGGTAGAAATGGACAACATTAGTGTAAAACAGGTTGTATAGGAACTTCGATTATTGGCTGAAGTGAAGGTCGTCTGACAGTGTTTGCTTGTCAACACTGCAACTCCAAATACTTAGCAAGATTACAAATGGTTCAAATGTCTCTGAGCACTATGGGACTTAACGTCTGAGGTCATCAGTCCCCTAGAACTTAGAACTACTTAAACCTAACTAACCTAAGGACATCACACACCCATGCCCGAGGCAGGATTCGAACCTGCGACCGCAGCGGTCGCGCGGCTCCAGACTGTAGCGCCTAGAACCGCTCGGCCACTCCGACCGGCAGCAAGATTACAAGATTGCGCCAAGGTTTCACTTTTTTCCCACGTCACATCACAGATTTTCTGAACGGAAGGCACTGTGAACTTGCTTACGTTTCCTGTAAATGGCATTTTGTAGCGCTGTTAAGTTCTGGAGCTAATATACCTGTTATATGAATGAATTTCATTGAATTTTAACAACTTGGACCAACTTTTTTCTCCCACTCTGATAAAAAAAAATCCAAAGGGTAGTGATCTGAGCAAATGTATAAACGTTTGTGCGGCAGTTACATTATCTCATTCCAACGCTTTCTAGAATTGAGGCACCCGGATAATTATTTGAGTGAAAACGGCAGAGTTCACTACTAGTTTGTAATGTCACAATGGATATTGGTGTATTGTTTATTTCCTGATTGCCTCTGAGTTCGTAATTCTCACCTACAAGTTTTGGAAGTGGAATTTTTCTTACGATTTTGCTTTCCTATTTCTTAATTACTTCAGTCGTTGTTTCCTGTTCATAATTAGTGTTTCTGTCACATAGAGACATCCTGGTTTATGTTCTTGAGTTCTGTACTTTAATGCCTTACTTTTGTGTTCTGAAGACAGCGTTCTTGTTTTAGGTATTTTGGCCATCTCGGTATGCAGCTTCCATCTTTTACCTTCTAATGGCGTTTGATTTTGTTTCGACTGCATTCTCCTGGATGGTTTCACCGAGACATTTAAATTATGGAACTCGTTTATTTTGTAATATTTCGTCTCGCTGAATTTTGCTACCTGTTTGTTCTCAGGTCAGGTATTCTGGCATCTCGAGAGATATCTGGAGACAAACATTTTTCTGCTGTTTCTTTCAAGAGTTCAGTCTGATTTCGTGCTGATGAAATGTCGCTAGTTAAGGTGTCGAAATCTTCTTGAAATGCTAGTAATTTATAGATAACATGTTTCTGCCTAAAGTGATTGGGTGATTAATTTTGAGGATTCATTTCCATATGCGCCATTCTTGTATCACTTCTCAAGGGCATAGTTGAAAAGTGGTGGAGGAAGCCAGTTGCTTTGTTCTATTTCCGTTTTGATTTCGAAAGGATCTGAGATTTCCCCCAAAATTTAACCTTGAACTCCGAGTCTGTCAGTATCCGTTATATAGTTGCTGGTTTTTTCAGATCTAGACATTGTTCTTTTAATATTTGAAAGAGCAGTTCTCTGTCAACTGCGGCATAGGATTTTTGGAAATCAGCAAATTTGAAGTCTAAATTTTTGCTACCAATTCACTTATGTCTTAGGATTAGCTTGACATTCAAGATCTCCTCTGGACACAGACGACTTGATCTGATCGTGTCTCGTATTCTCCAATTTTTGTTTCAAGTTATTTCTAACACTGTCTGGAAGACAACGCGATAGAATTTTGTATGCGATTGAAATTAGTGAGACTCTCCTATATAAGCACTATTTTGTTTCAACCTCTGTTCAGTCGGGTAATGGAAACAACATTGAACATGAATAATGTTTTATTATAAACATTTAGCTTCACTTTCCAGATACTTCTCTAAACAGTCGCCTCTCCGACTTAGACATGTATCGTAGCGTGGTACCATGTTCCCAATAGCCTCGTCAAAAATATCGATATATTTCTGCTATAACTTTTCCCCGATATATCGATATTGAAATGGCAATATCAAGTGCCGGTATTTTTCCACAATTTTCGGTAAATATTTGAAGTTTTCTTTTGAAATGATAGTAGAATATAATTTCACTTTCACTCTGTGAAGAAGTCTTACTACTTTTTGACATCGCGTTCAGTCTTTCTCTTTGTGCGAAGCAAAGTATATATGGCACAAATGAGGAAGTCCGATTGCATTGGGGGGGGGGGGGGGGGTGAATGGAATAACAAGATTTACAATGTGGATAAACAGCACAGTAGTCGAGTTAAAACACGATTTTAACCGCAAACGAGTGCTGTTTCTTCACATCGGCATTCTTCAAAACAGTTGCTGTAAATGATAAACAAAAATGGCGGTCGGCGCTACCAACAGAAACTGCAACATTTAGCTTCACCATGCAATTTTGACAGTATAGCTGCTAGGTCGTTGGAGTTGACAGAAATGAAAAAGTAGGGAAGTCGACATGAAGTGATCCGGACAAACCCGAAACGTGACGAAACCAAACGACGGACCGATCGGACACCTTGTATTGTGCCACTTACGTGCAGTTACCATTGTTAGCAATGTGGTTACCGCCTAATGCGAACGTGCATGATTTTCTTTCCAATTCTTGCTCTAAGGGGGATAGGCAGGCTGCTAGTTTGCTGATGAATGATCTAATAATAAATCAATACTTAAATAAACAGCTCTAAAACCGGCGGTATATGTACTATGTGCGATCGATATCTTCATAGGCTTGTACGTAGATACTTTCACCGCCGAATTATCGACAATTTTTCTCTCTATATCGAGAGCTATCGGTACTTCTTAGATGTCGTATTCCTGACATTATAAAAAAATGTTAAGTCCTACACCGCACTCTCGGCCATTATTGACGTTCCGACCTTGGAGCTGCTACCACTCAATCAGCTGGCTCCTCATTTGGCGACAAAAGCTGAGGGCACCCTGGTCAAGTCCTCTCATGAAAGGAAAGTCCCTGCCAGTGCCCCGGATCGAACCCAGGTCCCCTGAATGAGGGTCTGTCGGGTCACCACTCACCTACGGAGGCAGCCAATAATATGATAATAGCAATGTGTTTGTTTGTATCGGAATTTAGTATATTGCTTTAGCATAACATCCAAAACATTGTACCCGTCCGAAAATTTTGGAAGAACAATGTCATGCATTAATTTAAGAGCTAAAATAGTACCAAACTAGTTTCTAGGAGTCAGTCCCTCTCTCTCTCTCTCTCTCTCTCTCTCTCTCTCTCTCTCTCTCTTTGTACATGATCTTACCCCTTCTGTCTTCCCTTATTTAGCTTCTTGTGACTTGTTGGTCCTACGCACGGACCTGTAAACGGTGTCGGATTTGTCGTTCTTAGCAGATACAGTGGACCAGTGAAAGTGCGCCTGTATCTGGGTAGAATGTTACGGATCAGGTCGTAAGCCCATCCACGTAAGTAGGCCATCACAACTGAAACGTATCCTGTGTTAAACGTAGCTCGTAATGTATGAATACAATTTTCGAGACTTAGTTTTCACGCTGATTAATCTTATCTACGAAAGTTAGCCGCGAAATTTGGAGAATGGTGTATCTAAAAATACAATGTGTTTCTGGAGGAATAGTAAATATCTTAAGAGATGGTAGTATACACTAATTTTAATAAAACACTCCATATAATATGAGTCCGGCTTTTATTGTTTACAGATATACAGCTGTTAAAATGAGATACTTTGTATTGGTTTTATAGTTGCTATGGTTTTGTTTGTCGATTGCCATGCTTGTTTTGAAGTTGAAGTTGTTAAGTTGTGCCTAAGTTTACATTATTGAATTTTTCAGCTGTGTTTGTGATTTGTTGGCCAGTGGCGTTGTACTGTTTAATTATGCTATGCTAAAGTAAGCCACTACTTATTTTACGGACGGAATGTGTTGCATCTTCTGTAGGCAAAAATTTATTATGAATCTCTATGCGACCGTGGCTATCGAACTAAAATTCAAACAAATCGAAGTGCAGGTTCTAATTATGTCGCTACTTGTTACAAACAATAGAGTTCATTGCTAAAAAGTCACATTGGACAAGAGGATAAGCAGTAACTACTTTAATAATTACATATCACTGAGGAATATTTAGTTAAGCATTTCACTGGTTCAGAACTGAGAATTGCTACGTCTCATAAATAATTGATTAACTATGGTAAGATCCAAGAACGATGCTATGGTCTACTCGAATGAAAGCAGGAAGTGCCGAGTATGATGTTTATTACAGCATGATACTACATCATACCTTTTTTTCATGAACACCAGAAAAAGAGTAAGTCTTTTTCAAACACATATTGATAATATATCTCGCAAGAATCCATATACTACAAGGAGTTAACATAAAACAACAGCTATACAGAGTGTTCAACAAGAATATACGTATTTCGAACGACGCATGTATTTATTGCACTGTAAGATAAACAACTATGAAACTTGGGACACATATTTACGAATCTCTCAAATTTAGATTACAGATGTTCACTATGTTCTCTACCAGCGACGCGGAACAAATAGCACCGATACTCGGATTCCTCCCATAGTCGGTTAAGCATATACATCGTCCCTGATGTTATGGCAGTACGGATCTGCTTCTTCAACTCTTACAGATACTATGGTGTTGTTGACGCAAAAACGTTGTACTTAATTAAATCAACATGAAGAAGTCACAGGGCGTCAAATACCGTGACCGTGAAGCCCAGCTGAGACATGCTAAGTCGCCAGCTCCATGACGACCAATCCATCGGCTCGGTAGTGTTTCATTCTGATATTCACGCCCTTGGCAACTCCAGTGAGGGGTTACCCCATCATGTTCCCAAATGAAGTTGTCCTCGTTCAGCCTTGGAGCAAGGTACTGCTGACCATTAACCGTATTTCCGTCAAAGAAGATTGGCCGTAAACTGATGATTGGGATATCGCACAAAACACATTGACTTCGAATGATTCTCGTACATGTTCATTGCGTGCTTGTGGATTTTGTAGGACTCAAATTCGAGCATCACCGAACACGGTGTGTTGTGCGAAAGTGTTATCATTCTCAATACCATTCTGAAGCTCGTCAGAAAAACCACATGTTTGCATTTGTCTTCATGACGTAGAGCTTGTTACAGCTAAAATTTTTAACGGATTCATGAGCAACCGACGTCTCAGAACACGCCTAACTGTTGTTGTACGCAGTTGTAACTTCCGAGTGGCATGATGAGTTGATCTTGTTTGACTACGTTGGAAAGCTGTGTGGAGTCGTGTGACATTTTCGTCGTAAGGTGGCTATGGATCTTTCCTTTAGATACACTTCCTGTGTCTGCAAACTGTCGTTATCATCTTCGTATGTTCCATTCATTCGGAGGATCGGTTTGATGCTTCAACCTGAAACGTCTTTGCACTGTAATCACGGAATTACACTTCACAAAATTGAAAACACAAAATTATTTCTGCTGTGAAGTAGCCATTTTGCAGCATGCGATGGCAAGGAAGCTAACAGAAGACAGCGGCAATGAATATAAACGGCACAATGTATTGATTCCTACATTAAGTGAGCCGCGATCGATAGTTTTGACAACGTAATACTCTGTAATACGTATATGCTTTTTGAATCATCCTGTATACTGAGAATGAAATTTTCAGTCTGCAGCGGAGTGTGCGCTGATATGCAACTTGGTGGCACATTAAAACTGTGTGCCGAATCGATACTCGAACTCGGAACCTTTGCCTTTCGCGGACAAGTGCACCACCAACTGAGCTACGCAAGCAGGACTTACGACTCGTCCTCGCAGGTTTACTTCCACCAATGCCTCACCTCTTACCTTCCAAACTGCACAGAAATTCTGCGAAAGGCAAAAGTCCCGAGTTCTAGTCTTGGTCCGGCACACAGTTTTGATCTACCAGGAAGTTTTATACTGTACATTCCACGAAAATTCCATGTAGGTGGTAAAGATTATAATTACAGGACACAGCTCGTCAAGGTAGGAAAACATAGTTTATATTTTTTATTACATGGAAAGAGACATTACAATACGTGTAATATGATGAGTATGCCAACATAGTAATTGAGTTCGGGTTGTGTAATGGACACACTGTTGCTGCTTGTAGTAAATAGCGTAGATATTTTGTAACAACACGTCACAAATCGCCTAAAAGTAAAATTCGTTGAGAGGCGAATCGGAAGGAATGGTCAGGTATCTTTGCCACCAAGGTCCACGAACCTTACCTCTTTAGAATTTTGTCTTTGGGAATTGCTGGAAGGCGAAGTATGCAAAGCAAAAGTAAACAAAACAGACAAATTGATGTTTAGGACCATGAATAGTACTGCCTACATAAAAAGGACGACAAGAGCACGTGGTGTAAGAGCACGTCGGAGGACGAATTTGCGAAAATCATTCGCATTTGGGTAACATCTTTTGAGTATGTTTGGGTTACATTCTAACAGCTGTATAGTGGTAATCAATAAAAGTTGGACACATTTTATATGGAAAGGTTTATTCGAGTTAGTGAATACTTACTTTCTTTTCCCTAGCGTTTATCTAGTCTAGTCTTTTCCCCCCTGGCCCGCACGATCGGGCGGGTTCTGTTTTAAATTTGTCGAGGCTCAACTACACCACTTCCCTGCTTCACTCAGGCTTGCAACGATTTTGTGAGTTCCCGCTTACGTTTGGCAGCTGTTTTGTTTCACATTGTGACCACCAGAGCGCAACAGATCATTTCAAACTTCAACGAGAAGACAAAGCCATGCGTCACAGCGATAAATGTACTCATGTTCAGATAAAGACAGAACACCTTGAACGACTAGAGATAGGATGTTCATATTCACAGGACGTGTATATTATTATGTTCTGCAGAAATGATTAGAGTTTCAACCACATTCATTCTGGAAACATCCCCCAGGCTGTGGCTAAGCCATGTCTCCGCAGTATCCTTTCTTTCAGGAGTGCTAGTTTTGCAAGGTTCGCAGGAGAGCTTCTGTAAAGTTTGGAAGGTAGGAGACGAGATACTGGCAGAAGTAAAGCTGTGAGACCGGGCGTGAGTCGTGCTTCGGTAGCTTAGATGGTAGAGCACTTGCCCGCGAAAGGCAATGGTCCCGAGTTCGAGTCTCGGTCTGGCACACAGTTTTAATCTGCCAGCAAGTTTCAGAGTTTCAACCACGTTTACCCGTGGGTTCAGCGTCAACATCGACACTGCGGCGCAACACCATCTACCGATAAAATGTTCCTGCGGCTCTCGTTGTCGCTATGAGCGAAACGTAACGGATCAGTGTGACTTGAGCAGACGTGTAGGATGCCTCGCAGACGTATGTGCGAACCTTACCGTCAAATCAGTGAGTTTGAAAGACGGCGCATTTTGGAATGAGAAAATGTAATGCATCCATCAGAGAAATTGGTGGTCGTCTAGGACTAAGTGTTTCGGCAGTGCAACGTGTGTATGCAGAATGGTTCACAGAACACGATGAGGTGGGTCAGGCAGGACCACCCAGACCACCTCCTCAGAAGACCGACACCTCATCCGAATGGCGCAGCATGACAGATCTGCATCCTTCTCGACTCTGGCGCAACAGTGGAACACATCGTATACCATGAAGGGTGAAACTCGGTCGCCGTGCGTGCTACGTGCGCGTCGTCTACTTCTCCGCCTATCTTTGACGAGTGAGCATGAACATGTCAGACGACATTGGTGTATGGTACGACGTCACTAGGGACACGAGTGACAGCAGATGGTGTTTTTGGACGAATCCAGCTTTCGTTTGTTTGAAAATGACGGCCATGGGGAGCGGCTGCATTCGACCAAGACATACGAGGGGCGTTTGAAAAGTCCTAGCAAAGTCCGATAGATGGCACCACCGGCGCGTATCGAGGTCATGTTTAGTTTGTAGCATCTTTGGAAAGAACGCACACCACGTTTCAGTCATATTGGTCTATTTCTTTGTGTTTGGCATTCGTGTGAATCAAGGAAGTCGAGTGATTGTCAAAAAATGAACGAAAAAGAATTTCGTGTGGTGATTAAACATTACTTTATGAAAGGCAAAACGCCTCAGGAGACTAAAGAGAAGATTGATAAACATTACGGTGACTCTGTACCTTCGATTAGAACAGTTTGTAAGTGGTTTCAAAATTTTCGGAGTAGCCATATGGACACAAGTGATGCTGAACGTTCTGGGCGCCCTGTGGAGGTTACGACTCCAGAAATCATTGTTAAAATCCATGAAATGGTGATGGATGACAGAAGAGTTGTGGTGCGTGAGATTGTTAGTGCTGTGGGCTTCTCGAATGAACGGGTACATAATATTTTGCATAAACAATTGGACATGAAAAAGCTATCCGCAAGATGGGTTCACGATTGCTCATGCTTGACCAAAAACAAATTCGTGTGAAGTTTTGCAAGGATAGTTTGCAGCTGTTCAGGAAGAATCCGCAGGACTTTAAGCGTCGTTTTGTCACTGTGGATGAAACATGGGTACATTACTATACTCCTGAGACCAAACGACAATCTAAACACTGGGTTACCAAGGGAGAATCTGCACCAAAAACGGCGAAGACCATTTCTTCGACCAGGAAGGTTATGGCGACTGTCTTTTGGGATTCGCAAGGGATAATCCTCATCGACTATCTGGAAATGGGGAAATACTATTACAGGTGCTTATTATTCATCGTTATTGGATCGTTTGAAAACCGAGCTGCAAGAAAAACGCTGGCGATTGGACCGCAAAAAAGTCCTTTTCCATCACGACAATGCACCAACACACACCTCAGCAGTTGTGGTCGAAAAATTAATGGAAATAGGATTCCAAATCGTTTCACATCCCCCCTATTGAAGAAATGGCTGGTGGGACAAAGATTTTATTGAAAGGAGGAGGTGATTGCAGCAACTAATAGCTATTTTGCAGACTTGGACAATTCCTATTATTCGGAAGGAATCAACAAATTAGAAGTGTATAGGTCTAAAAGGAGACTATGTCGAAAAATAAAAAAGGTTTACCCCAAATCGGTAAGTAGATTTTTCAGGCGCCCCTTGTACAGAACCAATTCGAGGCCTTATGATCTTGGATGCTATTGGGTACAACCGCAAATCACACTTGATGCGTGTCCAGGGCAATGTGACCAGTGTGCTTACATGAATGACATCCTGCAACCACCCTTTCTCCACAACACATCAGACGCCAGCTAGCCAATGCACGACCACATGTTACTGCACGAACACGTGCTTCTTGGTGTCACACGATGTGAGCCTTTTATGCTGGCCCGCCAGATCACAAGACTTGTCGCCAATCGAAAATTTGTGGGATATGGTGAAAGGACCGAATGCCAACCACCACAGACGAACTTTGGAACCAGGTGAATGCAGCATGTATGGCTATACCATACGATGCCTTTCGCGCCTTATACACGTCGATGCCAGCATGCGTGGAACAAGTTATCAGGGGCCATGGCGGACCCTGTGCCTATATGACAACAGGACACATGCTGAACCGAGGTGACTGAAATTCTAATCATCTATGCAGAACATATCCTGTGAATATGAACGTCCTATCTCTAGTCGTTCAAGGTTTTCTGAACATTAGTGTGCGTTTTCCTACATTTCATTAGTTTAAGGTAATTCCTATATTATTTTAGACTTGGAATAGTACATTTAACGCATGTAAGGTGTCCAAACCCATTCATAAAGTGCCACTTACATTGTACACATGTCTGAATTTTGAGTAGCACTTGACTTCGTGGTCAAACTATCACCATGCGAAATTTTCGGAATTTTTACTGATTCTACAGGTCATAGTGTATGAAAATTGGTACATATCAGATAAAGGTTTAAGAAATTTTCTCTCATAGTGGAAAGGGGTAGTAGGGGTTCGCTTATCTATGATCAGGACTATTTTCTGTTGTTAACCAATTTTGTGACCAGAAACCCTTCCTGCTGCCACTGGCGTCAGGGTTACCTAAAGAACGAAAGTCGTGCGCTTCGCTCTTAGAACCGCCTCCTTCTTTCTCTGTGTGATCGCATTTTAATTGTTTGTGTTTTTACATATATAAGTGGCGATCAAAAATTTTCTGTTTGAGAGCGTTGCTACAGCGTATATTCAACATAGCGCGCCTCCGATGCGGGTATATAAGCACCGACATATAGGCAAGGGATTAGTGGGACACTCGTATTCTTCCGACTCGCGCGCGGTAAATGCGGAAACGTGGATTATGGCGACGGTATTACCAAATTTGTCCAAACAGGACCAATGTGCTGTTATTCTTTTCTTGGCTGGCGAGGGCAAACACCGGTAGGCATCCTTCGGAGAATGAAGAATGTGTATGGGACAGCATGTCTACTGAAAACCACTGTTGTGGAATGCTGCGCCAAGTTCCGTCCCCATATCGCAAATGTCGCAATGCGGAAGTTACGCCAACTTACTACACTCGATCACCCACGCTATAAGAGGTGCATTCAAGTTCTAAGGCCTCCGATTTTTTTTCTCCGGACTGGAAACAGATAGAAACATGCGCATTGTTTTAAAATGAGGCCGCGTTCATTGTCAATACGTCCCAGAGATGGCAGCACCGTACGGCAGATGGAATTTTACCGCCAGCGGCGAGAATGAGAACTGTTTTAAATACTTAAAATGGGGACGTTTTCCTTACTTGAAAAGCGTGCAATCATTCGTTTTCTGAATTTGCGTGGTGTGAAACCAATTGAAATTCATCGACAGTTGAAGGAGACATGTGGTGATGGAGTTATGGATGTGTCAAAAGTGCGTTCGTGGGTGCGACAGTTTAATGAAGGCAGAACATCGTGTGACAACAAACCGAAACAACCTCGGGCTCGCACAAGCCGGTCTAACGACATGATCGAGAAAGTGGAGAGAATTGTTTTGGGGGATCGCCGAATGACTGTTGAACAGATCGCCTCCAGAGTTGGCATTTCTGTGGGTTCTGTGCACACAATCCTGCATGGTGACCTGAAAATGCGAAAAGTGTCATCCAGGTGGGTGCCACGAATGCTGACGGACGACCACATGGCTGCCCGTGTGGCATGTTGCCAAGCAATGTTGACGCGCAACGACAGCGTGAATGGGACTTTCTTTTCGTCGGTTATGACAATGGATGGGACGTGTATGCCATTTTTCAATCCAGAAACAAAGCGCCAGTCAGCTCAATGGAAGCACACAGATTCACCGCCACCAAAAAAATTTCGGGTAACCACCAGTGCTGAAAAAATGATTGTGTCCATAATCTGGGACAGCGAGGGCGTAATCCTTACCCATTGCGTTCCAAAGGGGACTATGGTAACAGGTGCATCCTACGAAAATGTTTTGAAGAACAAATTCCTTCCTGCACTGCAACAAAAACGTCTGGGAAGGGCTGCGCGTGTGCTGTTTCACTAAGACAACGCACCCGCACATCGAGCTAACGTTATTCAACAGTTTCTTCGTGATAACAACTTTGAAGTGATTCCTCATGCTCCCTACTCACCTGACCTGGCTCCTAGTGACTTTTGGCTTTTTCCAACAATGAAAGACACTCTCCGTGGCCGCACATTCACCAGCCGTGCTGCTATTGCCTCAGCGATTTCCAGTGGTCAAAACAGACTCCTAAAGAAGCCTTCGCCGCTGCCATGGAATCATGGCGTCAGCGTTGTGCAAAATGTGTATGTCTGCAGGGCGATTACGTCGAGAAGTAACGCCAGTTTCATCGATTTCGGGTGAGTAGTTAATTAGAAAAAAAGTCGGAGGCCTTAGAACTTGAATGCACCCCGTAGTTCTGATCTCTCCCCATGCGATTACCACGCCTTCTGTCCCTCAAAACAGCTCTATAAGGGTCGACGATTTCTGTAGGACGGGGACGTGCAGCAGGCTGTTGCGGACTTCCAAACGCAGCAGGAAGCATTGTGTCAACAGACGGGTATCTTCAAATGGTTCAAATGGCTCTGAGTACTATGGGACTTAACATCTGAGGTCATCAGTCCCCTAGAACGTAGAACTACTTACACCTAACTAACGTAAGGACACCACACACATCCATGCCCGAGTCAGGATTCGAACTTGCGACCGTAGCAGTCGCGCGGTTCCGGACTGAAGCGCGTAGAACTGCTCGGCCACCGCGGCCGGCTACGGGTATCTTCATCCTGGTGTGTCGGTTGGCTAACTGCCTCGTTGCTCTTCGCGATTTTGTATGACTGACATACTGAACTGTATGGCCATTGAACGGAAACTTTTCGATCGCCCCTTATGCATCTATACTCCGGAAGCCAACCACTTTCCTCCTTTCTCGTCACAGAAGATCTGTGGAAAGAACTATTATCAGGATCGCTTCGGTTGTCATCCGCAGCACCCTTACAGCACAGCGGTAACTCCAACCGAACAGGCCATGAAGGCCCAAATGTATCGACTGGCCGCCGTGTCATCCTCAGCCACAGGCGTCACTTGATGGATATGGAGGGACATGTGGTCAGCACACCGCTCTCCCGGCCGTATGTCAGTTGCCCAGACCGGAGCCGCTACTTCTCAATCAAGTAGCTCCTCAGTTTGCCTCACAAGGGCTGAGTGCACCCCGCTTGTCAACAGCGCTCGGCAGACCGGATGGTCACCGATCCAAGTGCTAGCCCAGCCCGACAGCGCTTAACTTCGGTGATCCGACGGGAACCGGTGTTACCACCGCGGCAAAGCCGTTGGCACAGCACAGCGGTACGTCGATGGTATTTCTACTCCCCATTTTGTTGCCCTTCATGACAAGCGTCCCTGGGCTTACATTTCACGAGAGTATGCCGGCCTGCACACGGGGAGAGTTTCTGCTGTTTGTCTTCGTGCTTGCCAAACATCACCTACGCCCGCAACGTCGGCGGATCTCTCCTCGATTGAGGACATTTGGAGAACTAAGAGCAGGGACCCATCAACCAGCTCGGGATTTTGACGATGTAACGTGCCAATTGCACAGAACTTGGCACGATATCCTTCAGTAGGACATCCAACAACTCTATCAATCATTGCCAAGCCGAATAACTGTTTGCATAAGGGCCAAAGGTGGACCAGCGGTTATTGTGAAGCTCTTTCTCCTGAATACACTGTGCAGTCCTGGTACACACTGAAATCCGCACGCCACAGTACCGTAGCACGCCGCCAGAGGAGTCAGAACAAAAATGGCCCTGCCAACTGATAACGTGGAGTATCGTTCGGTGTTTGTTTTCTGCATTTGCAAGCGAACAACGCTGCAACAATGCAAGCTGAGATGGTGAAAGTGTACGGCAACAATGCACCAACAGATGACACATTGGTCAGGTGGCGCAGACGCTTCCAGTGGCGGTAAGGAAGTGTGAACGACGACAAACGAAGGGGCAGACTATCTCTCTGTGAAGAACTGCGAATCTCATGAGAAGAGGAGGCCTTAGTGCTCGAAGGACGATGTATTACCATCAAAACGAAAAAGTGAAAATCAGTCGTTGAACCGTTCTCAGCATCTTGCACGACATTCTGAGGAACACAAAGGTCGTTGCCCGCTGTGTTTATCGACTGCCAAGTCCCATTCAAAGAGCCTGACAAATCCACTCAGCGGCAAAGATATTACAGCAGTGTAAGTTCAATCCATATGACACCATTAGCCGCCAGATCACCGTGGACGAGTTCTGGTTGTATCTCTCTGACTGAGTCAATGTACCAAAGCAAGCAGTGGAAACATGCTGGTTCACCGCTTCCGAAAACTACTAAGACCTAACCATCATCGTGCAAAGTGATGCTGAGTGTTTCTTGGAAATGACATGGTCTGGCGGTGACACATTATTATCGTAAGAGGCAAACTGTTACAGGAGCATCTCCTGATAAAGTTTCTAGAGTCTGTCAAGATGAATAAAATTCATAAAGGGGTGTTTTGCTCCGTAACAACGCCCCAGCCCTTTCTCCCAAGCCCGTTTTGCACAGGGCGCAGTCACAGTAGCTGCTGCTTTGGGCTACCCGATATTGCAATATTCCTGCTCTCTGTATTCCCATGTCGTGGCAGCCAGTGACGTCTTCCTCTTTCCTTGGATGAAGAAACCAGTACATGGCAAGCTTTCCAAGGAAGACGACAATGTGATTTTCGATGCGAAACGGCACCTGAACACGAAAGTTCAGCGAACATCCACAGTTAAAAAACTTCATGTTGTTGGACACCACCGTTACTTTGTATGGAATATTAATAGATGCGTTCTTAAGAAACTTAACCTTTCTTCGAGTGCACCCATGTACCGGCAAGACGGCGTAATCACATTAGTTACATTAGGTAAATATACGCCTAAGATGGTTTCTTATAACAGAGTTCCGTAATATAGTAGGATTTCATGAAGTGTTGGCAAACAGTTTTCGACTCGCAAGATTGTTCCGGCATATTTCATCGCCAGGAAGAACGGGCACAGGTTCAGACGCAGTGAAAAAATAGTGATCCTTCTAAGACTCTGGGGTTTTACAGAATTACGCGCAATGTTTGGCCACACGGGTAGAACATTTGAGGCCAGATTTATGGACATTCATCTGGCTCAGGCTGTAGCTCATCTTTGGGTACCCATTTTCTGAGAAAGGTCGCTCTGTTACCAGCGTTTCAGTCAACATCTCAGTGTCGCATTCGGAACGTAAGGGCAATGTTCATAATGTTCTACGGAAACTAGAAATTTACTGTGTCTTAAAGCAATCTCCACGTCATACTCTCAACACCCAAGTTGAATTGAAACATAAATCGATCTTAGGTTATTTTGACTGTTTGTACATTGCCTCCTTCTCCGTCTCTCCCTACATGCTTAAGTCTTTTTACAGTTTGGTACTTTATAGGACCCTCTCTTAATTTTTTCAAAGATTTTTTAACAATTTTAATAGTTTCACACATTACGCCATTTAGTCTTCCAGTAGTATCCAGTTTATTTTGTCTATTGCAAATACTTCGCTTTGTAATCTAATGTGCATCCGATTCCTAGTATTTCTCTCACTTAGTGCGCTTTAGAGCTTCTTCGTGTCTATGTCCCACGTTAATTAACGGTCGCACTCCACTTGTCTGGTAGGGTTTTCCTCGTTTTTTTCTGTTTTTTTTTGTTCCTCCCCTCCCCTCCACACCGTACTTTAACGGTTTATTTGTAGTAGTTTTTATGTTCCGTTATTGGGCCCCCTTTTACGAGGACGTTCTTTGAGTACTGCAACACATTTTTTTCTGAAAGTGGGTTGGTATTATTCAGGATTTCAATACACCAATAACTGCAAAACCGTATTTTTCAACATAATCCCCGCTGAGTGCGACAGCCTTCCGCCACCTTATTGGGAGGACCAGTATGCTCACATGATACCACTCTACCAGTCGACGTCGGATCGAACGTCTTGCTGCATTAATAACTAATTCACGCAGCTTCGAAACACACGAACAGCTCCGCACGGGTGGTCCTTCCTGGCTCATTATGGTATTCTGTTAGGGACCCAGGGGATACACACCTTTGAGTACCCGAACTGTTGGGCGAGTGTGTCAGCACTACCAACATAGACGTCCAGTTGAGCAGCGAGGTGTTTGATTGTGATCCGTCGATCAACTCAAATGAGAGTGTCCGCACGCTCCAACATTGCAGGAATCACCGATGTGTGTGGCCAGCCGACATGAGGGAGATCGGAAGGTTAGCGCGTCCTTGTTACAATGATGACAGATGCCTCGACCAACGACTCATCGTGCTTTTGTTCACTGCCAGGTCACTGTAGATATTCTGAAAGTACCTACGGATATGTATGATGCTCTGGTTTTCCGCTAAAAGAAACTCAATGACAGCTCTCTGTTTGGAACGCACCTTCTTTAAGACGCCATTTTGAAGGCTATGTTTAGCACCATCACGTGTTGGAACTTTATGAAACTATAAGGACTAAAGCACGAATATGCCACGATGTCCAACAACAAATTACGCATTTTTTCAACAGAAATTGATCGAGAAAAAAATATTCAAGAAAGGTAGTAGGAGTGATGATGATGATGAGCGTGTGGCGTCATTGGCCGGGAGGCCCCTCGCGGGGCAGGTCCGGCCGCCTTGGCGCAGGTCTTATTACATTCGGCGCCACATTGGGCGACCTGCACGCCGGATGGGGATGAAATGATGATGAACACAACACAACACCCAGTCCCTGAGCGGAGAAAATCTCCGACCCAGCCGGGAATCGAACCCGGGCCCGGAGGACGGCAATCCGTCACGCTGACCACTCAGCTACTGGGGCGGACGTAGTAGGAGTAATCCACTACATTACAGGCCCAAAAATGGTTCAAATGGCTCTGAGCGCTATGGGACTTAACTTCTAAGGTCATCAGTCCCCTAGAACTTAGAACTACTTAAACCTAACAAACCTAAGGACATCACACACATCCATGCCCGACGCAGGATTCGAACCTGCAACCGTAGCGGTCGCGCGGTTCCAGGCTGTATCGCCTAGAACCGCTCGGCCACTCCGAACGGCTTACAGGCCCATATCGTTTACGTTGATATGAAGCAGGATTCTGGAACATACATTGTGTTCGAACATTATGAATTACCTCGGAGAAAACGGTCTACTGACACACATACAACACGAATTTAGAAAACATCGTTTTTGTGAAATACAACTAGCCCTTTACTCACACGAATTGTTGAGTGCTATTGACAAGGGATTTCAAATTGATTCCGTATATCTGGTTTTCCGGAAGGCTTTTGACACTGTACCACACAAGCGGCTTGTAGTGAAATTGCGTGCTTATGGAATATCGTGTCAGCTATGTGGCTGAGTTCGTCATTTCCTGTCAGAGTGGTCACAATTCGTAATAACTGACAGAAGTCATCGAGTAAAACAGAAGTGATTTCTGGCGTTCCCCAAAGTAGTGTTATAGGCCCTTCGCTGTTCCTTATCTGTATAAACGATTTGGGAGACAATCTGAGCAAACGTCTTATGTCGTTTGCAGATGACGCTGTCGTATACCGACCAGTAAAGTCATCAGAAGATCAAAACAAATTGCAAAATGATTTTTAAAAAATATCTGTATGGTACAAAAATTGACAGTTGACCCTAAATAACGAAAAGTGTGAGGTCATCCATATGAGTGCTAATATGAATCCGTTAAACTTAGCTTACACGATAAATCAGTCTAATCTAAAGGCAGTAAATTCAACCACATACCTAGGAATTGCGATGGCGATGGCTAACCAAACACTGCGTCTTATTGGCAACACACTTAGAAAATGTATCAGGTCTGCTAAGGAGACTGCCTACACTACGCTTGTCCGTCCTATTTCAGAATACTGTTGCGCCGTGTGGGATCCTTACCAGATAGGATTGACGGAGTACTTCGAAAAAGTTCAAAGAAGGGTAGCGCGTTTTGTACTTCGCGAAATATGGGAGAGAGTGTCACTGAAATGATACAGGATTTGGAATGGACATCACTTTCGTTGCGGAGGAATCCTCTCACGAAATTCCAGTCACCAACTTTCTCCTCTGAATGCGAAAATGTTTTGTTGACGCCTACCTACACAGGGAGAAACGATCACCATGATAGAATAAGAGAAATCAGAGCTCGCAAGGAAGGATGTAGGTTTTCGTTCTTTGTGCGCGTTATACGAGATCGGAATAATAGAGAATTGTGAAGGTGGTTCGGCGAACCCTCTGCCAGGCACTTAAATGTGATTTGCAGAATATCCATGTAGATGTAGATGTAGATGTAGATGTAGATGTACATGTAGATGGAGATCTACTTATTTAACGCCCTGCTAAATCAGTCCTTCGTGGGCTGTGATATGATTTTTAGAATGTAATGAAATTTTAGGAGCTCGGAGAAAGTCTGATGTCAGTTGTACTCCAGTATCACATTGTAACTCCTAGCTCCTGGCCATTGCCACATTATATATTACTTGCATTTAGGCACTTTTGGCAATGATGTGATGTCCTTTTTGTTCAATGTTGTCACTTCCTGGTATTATTTTCCGATGTCTTTCTACTAAGGACTTCAGCTGATGATGTAACTAACGTTACGAAACCGGTTGTGCTTTTTAAATAAAGTGACCATACAGCTGCATAGGTGTTTTTTACTCAACGATAGGTTCTTAGACAGCTAAAATGCAGATTTTTACAACGAAGGTTACTGTCAAGTCATCCGTCGTTGGGGAAAACTTTTCGCACTGGAGGGTGAACATGTAGATAAGCAACAGCATCGCCGCGCGGAGTGGCTGCGCTGTTTGAGGCGTCCTGTCACGGACTGCGTGGCCCCTCCCGCCGGAGGTTCCAGTCCTCCCTTGGGTGTGTGTGTGTGTTGTTATTAACATAAGTTAGTTTAAGTAGTGTGTAAGTCTGTGGACCGATGACCTGAGTAGTTTGGACTCTTAGGAATTCACACACATTTGAACATTTGAACAACAGCATCATGCGCAGTGAAAACCTTCTGAATAACCGTCATAGGAACAGGCGTAATGCTAAAACACACCATGATGGGCGCCAGGCAGAATCCATATACCCAGGTTTTCGGAAACATTTCACATCGACCCGCCCTGCTGATCGCTAACGAAGATGCGAGCATAGGGAATAAGTTCTGAGATATGTCGCGAAGATTTTTTAAGCAAGAGAACCCAACACGTTTTGCTGGATGGCGAATGCTCCAGGGAAGTGTGATAGGATCGTTCCAGTTCTCTACATACATAAACATCCTGACGCTTGGGGTTCTCTACATACATTAACATCCTGACGCTTGGGGTTGGCAGCAATCTGCGGAGTCTGCTGATGACGCCGTACTGCTGGGGCAAGAGCCATTGTCGAGCCTCCAGAACTGTAGGTGGACACTGGATATGTTAGACAGAATTTCCATTTGGTGTAATGAATAGCAGCTTTCTCTAAATGTGGAGAAATGTAAATTAACGCATATGAGTAGAAAAAAACAATCCTATAATTTTCGAATAAAACTGTTAGTCATCTGCTGCTTGACACAGTCACGTCTGTTAAACATCTAGGCGTAATGTTACAAAGTGAAATGAATTCGAATGAGCACGTTATGTATGTAGTAGGGAGCGGCGAATGGTCGATAGCGGTTTATTGGAAGAATTCTAGAGAAGTGTAGCTCATCTATAAAGGAGACCGCATATACAGAACAATAGTGCGATCCACCATTGAGTACTGGTCGAGTGTTTGCGTCTACGCCAGGTCGGAATGAAGCAGGACATCGAAGAAATTCAGAGGCATGCTGCTAGATTTGGTACTGCACGAGGATTGCGAAAATGCTCCCTGAACTCAAATGGGAATCCGTGACGGAAAATTAAGTTTGTTTTCTTTTTTCTTCGCGAAACGCTACTAACAATAATGACGTGTGACCAGGGCCTCCCGTAGACCGTTCGCCGGGTGCAAGTGTTTCGATTTGACGCCACTTCGGCGACTTGCGCGTCGATGGGGATGATAAGATGATGATTAGGACAACACAATACCCAGTCCCTGAGCGGAGAAAATCTCCGACCCAGTCGGGAATCGGACCCGGGCTCTTAGGATTGATATTCTGTCGCGCTGACCACTCACTACTGAGAAAGTTTAAAGAACCGTCATGTGCGACCGAGTGAGGTGGCGCAGTGGTTAGCACACTGGACTCGCATTCGGGAGGACGACGGTTCAATCCCGCGTCCGGCCATCCTGATTTAAGTTTCCCATGATTTCCCTAAATCGCTGCAGGCAAATGCCAGCATGGCACGGCCCACTTTCTTCCTCAGCCTTCCCTAATCCGATGAGACCAATGACCTCGCTGTTTGGTCTCTTCGACCATTTCGGCCCAGCCCGACATGTGCGACTGACTGCCGAACGGCCCTACTGCGCGAACAATGTAAAGCATCCCAATTCCATCGAAGTCCTTTCAAGATTTCCTTCGCTCGGTTTGCAACATCTTGCTTGGCAATGTGATGAAGCAGATTTGCGGGCGTGCGTCTTTAAGTGCACGTAATTGTGTTTAGTAACGTTCAGCATTTGCCGTAGCAGCTCGTGGTACGCCACACAGGGTAGGACGCATTTTGGCACTCACCTCAAAATCGTCTTTGAATCATCTAAATCAGTCTGTGCATGTTGTTTCCGACAGAGCATGTTCTCCATACGCTTCCACTAGCAAACGATTATTTCCGCAGCAGATGTCTTAAGATGAAAGCAGAAGAGTAACATTTCTCGCCAGTGCTGTTTTGTAGGTACAAAACCCGCCACATTCAAGTCACTAAATAGGTATGTCTTTTTCACTTCACTCGAAAGTCACACACAAATCTGAAAGCCCAATATTTCTGCTGCTAAATACGCCTCGTGTGGCTGCGTGCTATGCTGCACTAGTGTAACTGCTGTCTTCTCTTCGTCAACAGCGAGAATTAATTTAAGCTCGCATTACATATGGAAAAAATAGGGAAAACAAAAAAGCAACACGTTACCCTGCCTGACAGGGTGTAGGAAACCAATGGCATTCAAAATAGCTTCCAGTCGTCTCGAAATGGACAAATACAGGTCCTGAATGGTTCTGGAGGAAATCTTATAACATTCTTCCTGCAAAGTAGTGACAAGTTCAGGTAACGCTGATGCAGCTAGATAGCGATACGCACCTTTCTCTCCAAAGTAAACCACAGAGGCTCACTAATAAAGTGATCTGGCGACTCTGATAGCAGCCAGAGATGTGACAATTCATCCTCGTGTTCACAAAACCAGTCGTGGACGACACGAGGTGTGTAAATATGGGTCTTGTGATCTCGGAACTCAAGATCCCCATTGGGGAGCAAACATTGTACCGTGGGATCGACCTGATAAGCCAAAATGGTCGTGTAATCCTGGCAGTAATGGTATGTTGAAGAGTAACCAGGTGACTTACGGAACATCACGATCTGGTTGCCCGAATCATCATTAAACTCCCGTCTTGTTTCACTCTTGAGACGTAAAATAGGCCAGAAGTTGGAAATAGTGTGCAGCAAGATTCATCCGACCAAATGACTTCCTTGCATTGCTCAACAGTCCAGGATTTATGGTTTCGGCACTTTTTTCTATTACGGGCACCAATGACCTGAGTGGTTTTTAGATTCCAGCTTGCCTTGAAATTCCCTAGTTATGGAGCTTCCTTAGTGTTGTTTTGGTGCTGACAGATTCGCGAGTGCGACATTTAGTCTTGCAGTGACTATTGCAGCAGCCATCCTCTCATTTTTCGTCACAATCCTCTTCAACGATCGTCTGTCTCGATAAATAAACACACACACTTTGGTCCGCGTTGTGACTTGGTCGATAATGATTTCCGGTTTTCCCGTATGCGGTATAAGTCTAGCACGGAAGCACTCAACATTCGAACACCAACAGTTCGGTCACGTTCGAATTCACATAGCTTCGTCATAATGCTCTCACAACTTCATAGAACACTGTTATGACCACGAACGACACCTGCAACGTATTGAGGACATTACACAGACGCTGTTTGTGGTGAAATACAACAGCGCAACGTGCAGATTTGGCTAGCATCTGCATAAACAGAGCATTTCGTAGTTCATGTTACAGACTTCAGGAGGTTATAGAGGGGACTTAGTAGACCAAATTGTGCATAGGAACTCATGTCCGGAAATGTTTCGTTTCCATCGCCAGATGTTTCTTACGCAGTTCGCCTTCGCTACCGGCGTTCGTGATTGGTATAACGACGCGATGTCACGTAATGCACTCTGTTTCCACCTGCCTTGTTTCCATGTATCCCGGTGATGCGTCAATTGGCATTACGGTGACTAGTACTGCAGTAACTGGATGCCTCAGTACACGTTCGCAGATACACCGATAAGTTGTTAATTTACGGTAAAGCCCGCCGCAGTGGAAGAGAAGACCAACCAACATCTGTACCACAAATACTTTCCAAATCGAGTGATTCCATCTCCTCCCATGTTTCTCTGAGAAGAACAACGGCCGCGGGAAAGTGGAAAATTCGCATGTGATAGAGTAAACTATGGTGCTCCATGAAGGCGGTGCAGTGATGTATTGGAAGAGACATGCTTCATAAGTTGAAGAGAACCCATCGACAAGTACTCGAGCCACTGCATGTGACATGCTTGTGTCTCATTCGTGTGTCTGGTGTATTTTGCATTAACAGCAAATCCATCTATATCACTCTCAGAAGGTAAACGCCATGCTCCAGCTGATTTTGTGCCACGTGTCAGTTTCTATATTTTTACACCGTTGTGTGGATTTTCCTCAATTTCCAAGGCGAATTCACTGACGAGCACATTTCAATGTGGAAGTTGTTTTAAGCGCTCGAAATAGCCACGGTTTGGGCCAAGAAAACCCCCAAAGCCATGTGTACACGAAGATTTCAATGCCCGCATCTCGTGGTCGTGCGGTAGCGTTCTCGCTTCCCACGCCCGGGTTCCCGGGTTCGATTCCCGGCGGGGTCAGGAATTTTCTCTGTCTCGTGATGGCTGGGTGTTGTGTGCTGTCCTTAGGTTAGTTAGGTTTAAGTAGTTCTAAGTTCTAGGGGACTAATGACCGTCGATGTTAAGTCCCATAGTGCACAGCGCCATTTGAACCACGAAGATTTCAGCACATCTTCGGCATCAATGTCTGATCAGGTATCTGCGATGGTCGTGTGATGGGGCCGCACATCTTTCCTCCCCACCCAACTGGTGCCAGGTGCGTGACATTCCTGCAACAAGTGCTGGAGGAATTTTTGGAAGATGTGGTGTTGGGCATTCGGCACGATTTGTGATTCCAGTATGATGGCATGGCAGTACATTTTGTAGATCGCGTCCGAAATCATCTCAATGCAGTCTACGGGGACAGGTGAATCAATCGCGGTGGGCCACATGCTTGGCTACCAAGATCCACAGATTTTACCTCTTTAGACTCTTTTCTCGTGGGGCCATATGAAGAGTTGTTTACGAGAATCCAATCCAGTCCAGTCAGAGGAAGATCTGGTTGCACGTTGCATGTTGGACAGAATTTATGCGGACTTACTGCGCAGATACTCTGTGTGCACCAAACTTGAGTCGTCATATCGAAAAGCAGTAACAATATCATAGTAAATAGAAATGAAGTCTGTACATCCTGTTTTCTTGTAGCATGGAAACGAACAGCTTCTGGACTTCGGTTACTATGTAAAACTTGATCTACTAACTTCCCTCTATAGCCTCTAGAAGTGTGTGAGATGAACTGGGAAAAAACACTGCATATTTAAGCATCCATTTGTCGTAGTGGTTCCATACACTATGTGATCAAAAGTATCCGGACACCCCCAAAAACATACGTTTTTCGTATTAGGTGCATTGTGCTGTCACCTACTCCCTGGTACTCCATATCAGCGACCTCAGTAGTCGTTAGACATCGTGAGAGAGCAGAATGGAGCGCTCCGCGGAACTCACAGGCTTTGAACGTGGCCAGGTGATTGAGTGTCATTTGTGTCATATGTCTGTACCCGAGATTTATACAGTCCTGAACATCCCTAGGTCCATTGTTTACGATGTGATAGTGAATTGGCCGACCGAGGTGGCCGAGCGGTTCTAGGCGCTACAGTCTGGTACCGCGCGACCGCTACGGTCGCAGGTTCGAATCCTGCCTCGGCCATGTATGTGTAGTTCTAAGTTCTAGGGGAATGATGAATATAGAAGTTAA
Organism: Schistocerca cancellata; assembly: GCF_023864275.1. Taxonomy (NCBI): domain Eukaryota; kingdom Metazoa; phylum Arthropoda; class Insecta; order Orthoptera; family Acrididae; genus Schistocerca; species Schistocerca cancellata. The sequence continues at coordinate 268,887,672 of NC_064627.1, forward strand.
GACCCATAGTGCTCAGAGCCATTTGAACCATTTGATAGTGAAGTTGAAACGTGAAGGGACACGCACAGGTCAAAAGCGTACAGGCCATCTTCTGTTGACTTACAGAGACCGCCGACAGTTGAAGAGTGTCGTAATGTGTAAAAGACAGACATCTGTCCAGGCCATCAGACAGGAATTCCAAACTGCTTCAGGATCAACTGTAAGTACTATGACAGTTAGGCCGGAGGTGAGAAAACTTGGATTTCATGGTCGAGCGGCTGCTCATAAGCCACACATAACGCCGGCGAATTCCATATGACGCCCTGTTTGTGTAAGGAACGTAAACATTGGATGATTGAACAGTGGAAAAACGGTGTGTGGAGTGACGAATCACGGCACACAATGTGGCGATCCGATGGCAGCCTGTGGGTAGGGCGAATGCCCGGTGAACGTTATATGCCAGCGTGTGTAGCGCCAACAATAAAATTCGGAAGCGGTGGTGTTATGGTGTGGTCGTGTTTTTCATTGACGGGGCTTGCACCCTTTGTTGTTTTGCGTGGCACTATCAGAGCACAGAACTATACTGATGTTTTAAGCACCTTCTTGCTTCTCACTATTGAAGAGCAATTTGGGGATGGCGATTGCATCTTTCAACACGATCGAGCACCTATTCATAACGCACGGCCTGTGGCGGAGTGGTTACACGACAATAACATCCCTGTAATGGACTGTCCTGCACAGAGTCCTGACCTGAATCCCATAGAACACCTTTGGGATATTTCGGAGCTCCAATTTCTTGACAGGCCACACCGACCGACATCGATACCTCTCCTCAGCGCAGCACACCGTGAAGAGTGGGCTGCCATTCCCCAAGAAACGTTCCAGCACCTGATTGCACGTGTGCCTGCGAGAGTGGAAGCTAAGGGTGCGCCACACCATATTGAATTCCAGCATTACCGATGGATGGCGCCACGAACTTGTAAGTCATTTTCAGCCAGGTGTCCGGTTACTTTCGATAGCGTAGTGTATTTTTGTCCCCCCTCCTGTAAATGTAGCTGTAGGTGGATCAAGTGCTCCTTTCAAATAATGACGAGTAGGCGACGGTCTTCATCGGGAGCCCTTGTGGAGCTGTTGTAGAGGGGCACGAGGGAAAAAACGTTGTCGACATTTAATCTTTTAATCGCACTGCACGTTTTAATCGAGTTCTTTCGTGCTGAAGTCGTTAGGCTGCAGCGCACAGAATTCATACGCGCCGCATTAGAGCGGCAATTAAACAATCAGAGGAGGGCCGCCGGCCAAGAGCGGCCATCGCCGCGGAAATAAACGAGTAAACATGAATACAAATTAGAGTCGCACAAAGTTAGCCCCTCCCTGCCCATATAAATTATCATTACCGCCTCCCCGCCGCTCTTCTCCTCCCCCTCTAGCCCACGGCCATGTTAGTAAAATATCACTTTATATATTACGATGTCGGGCTCGGCGCGAGGGTACTTTAACATCACAGATGCGCGTTACCGCAAAGTTGGTAATTCGATTTGGCAAACAGCCCGGATGCCACGCAACCGCTCTCGCCGCGCGTGCGCTCGCGTGCGTGCGCACGTGTGTGCACGCGCGCGCGTGCGTGGGCGGAGCGGGGCGGCGCGTTTGAGCGGCTGCGCAGCCAAATGACGCTGATCATCACATAATTGCGCCAATTCGCCGTCAATGACTGCCGACGCCAGAAGTTGCAACGCCGCCGCCCGGCGAAATAATTACGAGATAACTGCAGTTCCCTCCCCCCTACACTTCTCATTTTGTGCGTACATATGTGGAGCGCGTGCGAGGCGGCCCCAGAACAGTACAGTCATTATTAATGAGAATCCGGCAACATGGCGCAATCTGAGACAGCGCTTGCATCCCGAGCGAAATGTACTCTAATGCGCTGCCCGACTCTGAAAACAGCGCAACTTTGTGACGGCGTCGCAGGCTCGGATCCAGAGAGGGTGTCATGCGCATGCGCGTCATACGCCTCCCCCCCCCCCCCCCTCCGACACAAAAAAAGACGTATGAGGAGCAACTCCTTAAAATGCATATTGCTGGTCGATGACAATCTGATCCCATCAAAACGCATTTCAAAAATTTTCAAAATGATCTATGAAAAGTAGCAAATACAACAAATACATGTTGTCCGCTAGTATGAATGAATGAAACATCATAAAGTCCATCGGTTTACTTTATTTTGTGTTATAAGCGACGATGGCTGCAATGTACGAGGGTGAGTCAAATGAAAACCTTAAATTTGTAATAACAAATCGAAATTTCGCGCCGTTATCCTGTAAGTTGGTAAGTGTGCAGAATGGCCTGTAGGTACACATACCGTCGCAGTATCAAGATGTGCAACCCCAATTGCGACTTGCACCAGGGAAGAAAAGCGTCCTATTATTCGGTTTTTACGTAGTGATGGTGTGAAACCTATTGAAATTCATCGACGAATGAAGGTTCAGTACGGCGATGTGTGTTTGTCACAGCAGCAAGTCTACGAATGGAGTATGATGTTCGCAAATGGTGTGACTTCAGTGGAAGATGCTCCTCGTCCAGGTCAGGCACAACGAGTTGTGACTCCACAGAGCATTACAGCAGTTGAAGCCATAGTGAAGGAAAACAGCCGAGTGACACTGAATGACATCGCAGCATGTTTACAGATTACTCATGGGTCAGCACACCACATTGTGCATGATGTGCTCCAGTTTCATAAAGTGTCTGCAAGATGGGTGCCACGGCAGCTGACTCCTGAAATGAGAGAACGACGTGTTGATGCTTGTGAAGAACTTCTTCGGCGCTTTGAACGAGAAGGTGATGGCTTCCTTGCAAGAATCGTTACTGGGGACGAAACGTGGGTTCACTTCCACCAACCGGAAACGAAGAGAGCGAGCAAGGAATGGCGCCATTCCTCATCACCAAAACCAAAGAAGTTTCGAACGGAACCATCAGCAGGGAAGGTTATGCTGACTCTTTTGGGACGAAAAAGGCGTCATTTTGGAGCATTACATCTCTAGAAAGACCACTGTCACCAGTGCATCATACACAGATCTCCTAAAAAGTCATCTGCGGCGTGCAATCAAATCAAAGCGACGTGGATTGCTGTCAGAAGGTGTCCCACACTGCACGTACAACAGTTGCAACAATCACAGACTTGCATTTTGAGTGTGTTCCTCATTCACCATACTCACCAGATCTTGCCCCAAGTGATTTTCATGTGTTTGGACCACTCAAAGACGCAATGGGGGGAAATAAATTCCGTCCTGATGAAGAGGTACGCCACGTGCTGCACGAGTGGTTGCGCGGACTGCCAAAAGAACTGTTTTCTAAAGAAATTTGTGCACTTTGTAAGCGCTGGAGGACTTACATTGAGAGTGGGGTAGATTATGTTGAAAAGTGATACAGCTTTGTACCACTTCAGCACAATAAACAATAGCTAAAAAATATTTAAGGTTTTCATTTGGCTCAACCTCGTAACAGTGGTGGACTGAAGTGAAACTTGTTAACTGGCAAACAATGACGAATTTGGCCAGCTGGTGTTCATTTTTTAATTTTTTTAATTTTTTTTTCAATCTGATTTTGCAGGTATAATAGCGAGTGGGTGCGTATTTTTCGTTCATTTTTGTCTTTTTTCGTTAGAAGGGAATCTGCAGAGCTTGCGACTGAAGTACGTCTCTGCTTTCAAATTCTATGACACTCAATTTAGCTGCTAGCTGGGTTTTTGGTCAAGAAGAAAGTAATGTTGAATCCAAATAAGGAGAAATTCATGTAGAAGTGGACGAAACAAGGATTTTGTGGAAAGTTTGGGAACTATTTGATCGCAACGAACTATGTAAAATTTTGAAGCCTATTGAAGGTATCAATGATAAATGAGAAGGATTCATTTGAAGAAATGCTTGCTAGGTGGAGCGTAACTGATGCGAAAACGAAAACTCGAGTCAACTACTTTTACGGTGATTCTTCAAAGAACTTTCTGCCATTAGGCAAACGTGAATACAGCTTTAGCAAAGTAGCAAATAGATACAAAGGGTCATCTCCGAACAGGATTAAACAAGGAAAGAAAAACAATGTAGAAAGCTATTTAGCCTCAGATTTGGAAAAAAATGGAGAGACAATGAAGTACTTTAGTTTTTAATCGAGATAATCAGCCTACCCATGTATCGAACTCTTGTACACTATCATTGAAATGAAGAACATTTATGCTTTTGTTTCTCCATCTAGTGGGTTCTATTAACATTAAAAAGTGAAAGTTCCAAAAAAAAAAAGAAAGAAATATATTTACCAGTTCTATGTTAGTGAAATCTAATCAAAATGCGTTATCTCAACAGCAGCTTACATCAAAAGGCATAATGTCCAATAGAGCACAACATGCCGCATTTAGTCCATCACAAAAGTCGTCATATGTTGCAAGTGAAACAGAAAAAATTTTCTTGTAATAAACACTTTTTACCAGTATCCTTATTTAAGAATTTTGTGTAAAAGTCGAGAAAACTGCTTAAGTACCTTTTGAGGTACAAGCTTTTCGCTGCTCCTGAAAATTTTGCTTTCTGTGACATTATGCATTTTGCAAAGTTGCTTCTTACATGTCAGTGGAATCGTTTGTACAGCGTGTCTCAGCAGGAATAGCAAGTATTTTAAGTGGTGGATTTCTTTTCGTGCAATTCTTTTTTCCTTTAATGCAATTCATATTCACATTTGATGAAATGTGCCGCGTCCATCATCAGATACTGTACACAGATGTAAATACTGAGTGCGCTACAGTTATGGTGTGACGCCACAGAGGAGACTGGTAACAGGGACTCTGCCACGCCTCAGCCTAACGTCAGGCAAATATTTCGCAAACCAATATTCATCCGCCAGTAGCGGCCAATTGTAGCCGTTGTACAGCAGTCACCTGTTACTGGCAGCCATCGGATAGTTCTCACGTTGCTGCAGTCGCCGCAGTAACCGTCGAGTGCTGCCGTGTCCAGTTATTAACAGAGCTTAGACTTAATATACTGTCACAAAGAGACTAAACTTTTTGTTAGATTAGTCAGTAACTGTTCGCTGTATTAAGTTTAGACTAGCTGAAATCAGTACCACACCTTATCAACGTCAAACGAAAGCTGTGGATTTGTGATAAATGACTGTTCTTACTCATTGTGTTGCCAACATTATTATTATGGAATGTAGTCGAATTAAGTCGGGTGATGCTGAGGGAATTAGATTAGGAAATGAGACACTTTAGTAGTAAAGGAGTTTTGGTATTTGGGGAGCAAAATAACTGATGATGGCCGAAGTAGAGAGGATATAAAATGTAGACTGGCAATGGCAAGGAAAGCGTTTCTGAAGAAGAGAAATTTGATAACATCGAGTATAGATTTAAGTGTCAGGAAGTCATTTCTGAAAGTATTTGTATGGAGTGTAGCCATGTATGGAAGTGAAACATGGACGGTAAATAGTTTGGACAAGAAGAGAATAGAAGCTTTCGAAATGTGGTGCTACAGAAGAATGCTGAAGATTAGATGGGTAGATCACATAACTAATGAGGAAGTATTGAATAGGATTGGGGAGAAGAGAAGTTTGTGGCACAACTTGACCAGAGGAAGGGATCGGTTGGTAGGACATGTTCTGAGGCATCAAGGGATCACCAATTTAGTATTGGAGGGCAGCGTGGAGGGTAAAAATCGTAGGGGGAGACCAAGAGATGAATACACTAAGCAGATTCAGAAGGATGTAGGTTGCAGTAGGTACTGGGAGATGAAGAAGCTTGCACAGGATAGAGTAGCATGGAGAGCTGCATCAAACCAGTCTCAGGACTGAAGACCACAACAACAACAGCAACTCTTAAGTTGCACTGGAACAACACAGTTGTGCAAGCGAGCCATCTGAATACAGCAACTACTTTTTGTGGCAGGGGTTTCGGTTCCGGCTACTTTTACATTGGGCGCCAAACTTATTTGGTGAATACAACAAAACGGAACCAGCTTTGAACACAGCTTAACTTAAGATGTAGTAGACTACAAAACAGTTCTGCTGCAGGCCCATCAGCCAAATGGAAACGAATCATTTGTCCCCAGCTGCAAAATATCGACCACTGCTGAAATGTAAACGTGCGACAAGCTCGTATAGCATAACGTGCATCTTGCTGTCTTGTGTGTGAGCGACGTGAGCCAGAGACGTATCGAATTCGCGTGCCAACGATACGCCCGAGTGCTGGTACAGCAGCCAGGCTGACAAGGCGGCCACACGCGAATTGGATTGTTGTAATTCTTTATATTTGTGGCACGTGAAGGTCAGGACTCAAATATACCTGTCTGAAAGCAGTTCGGTATAGACCTCAAAAAATACTCGAGAAAATCGAGACTGAAGTATTCTGACCATTTTTAATATGCTAAACGGCGGTGGTATTCTTTCGACGAGCGGTGTGGTTATGTGATAACAGCGCTCGCCTAACGAATGGGGCGACGCGTGCTTGAGTTAGAAACCTGGCAAAACCAAATTGTTAAATAAAGGTTGTAACCTCCCAACAGCTAAAAAATATGTATAGCATTCACATTCAGTGTAACCTAGCAACAGTTTATTATTCCGTAACCTCGCAATAATAACGTGACTAACCTACTAATAAAAAATTTGACTCATATGTAACCTTTCAATAATTAACTGTTTGTGAATCTAAACTGGTAAATTTGGACGTCAGCAGTGCTGCGTCATGGCCCTGAAAGATCATTCTGAATAAATTGAAAATTCTTACCTCAATGAAGTCGCCGGATAACGCGTATATATCTGCTCCTATAAGAAATTTTTCTGGCACAGCTCAGTGCAATGCTGGCCACTAGATTTGTCATGTATAGAAAGCAACTACTGATTTCTCTGTACGATAATCGGGATGATAATGGATTGGAGAAATTTGCAGATTCTTTAAATTCAGATGAATGATTGTCAAAAAGGTAATTATATAAAAAGGATTATTATTAAAAGATTTTTTGAAACATTTACATGGGAATTCATATAACAATAGTACAAATTTAGTTTAACAAACTACATATGCGCGCGGCTGCTTTTACCTTATACTACATCGCTGAGGCACCGCCATCGCTCCCTACGACCGGCCCAGCCAACTCCATACACCAGACTGCTAGCTACTACTTACTCGCCGGCCGCGGTGGTCTAGCGGTTCTGGCGCTGCAGTCCGGAACCGCGGGACTGCTACGGTCGCAGGTTCGAATCCTGCCTCGGGCATGGGTGAGTGTGATGTCCTTAGGTTAGTTAAGTTTAAGTAGTTCTAAGTCCTAGGGGACTTATGACCTAAGATGTTGAGTCCCATAGTGCTCAGAGCCATTTGAACCATACTACTTACTCCTACTGGTACACAGTTCCTACTGCAGCCAACACTGCTCTCTGGTGTGAGATTCTCTTATACCTTACATATCGCAGGCAGCGCGTGAGCAGTCCATCGAAATTACATCTGCTCGAGTGCACTAGCAAGAAATTCCTTAGTCATGGGCCTCTTACAAGGTGCATGCGCTTGAACATTTACGTGAAGCGCAAAATACAAAACGATAGAATAAATTAATTTGTTTTTTAACTATCGAAACTTGATTAACAATATTTTATAAAAGATCGGTAATCCAGAAGTTTTGTTTGCAGTGAAAACTGCATTTTTGTGTGCAGCTTCTAATTAGAAATAAGAAGTTTATTTTCCATAAAAATGACAATTAGATGTACTAATTGGCATATATTTGATGACTGTTACATATATGTGACATAGGTATTCGAAAAAAATAATGACCGAAACGGGACTCGTCCTAGCGCTTACTGTCTAGTGCGCCTTGTGTACTTTTCGTTTCATGGAAATATTCGTAGAAAATGCACCTTTGTTTAAAAATGTGATTGCATCTGGAATCTAACTCAGGCCCCCACACAGCGAGCGAGCATCGCACCACAGAGCCGTGCCGCTCGTCGAAAAATATTTACCTCATTTTAGTATATTAAACATGTCTGGAAAACTCAAAAGTCGATTTTCTCGAGTATTTTTGACTGTTGCAACGAACTGATTTGGGAGAGGTATGAGTTCCGCTCTTCACGTATCGTATATATAAAAAATTACAGAAGTCTGATTGCCTTGTGTTCCATTTGTGATTACGGTTTTTAGGCGGTTTCCCACACTCGTTTAGGCAAGAGCTCGGGTGGCTCACAAATTTCGCCCCCACCCAGCGGACGTGTCAGCACAAGCAGTGGTCTTGTCTATTATTATTATTATTGTTATGTAGTATCCTGCCTAATGGCAGGTCCGAGTCTCCATACAGAGAATTTCTGAGGCGAGTGTGGCCTGTCTTCAGTAACTTCAAATGGTTCAAATGGCTCTGAGCACTATGCGACTTAACTTCTGAGGTCATCAGTCGCCTAGAACTTAGAACTAATTAAACCTAACTAACCTAAGGACATCACACACATCCATGCCCGAGGCAGGATTCGAACCTGCGACCGTAGCGGTCCCGCGGTTCAGTAACTTCCTTCAGTCTGGTGTACCTCCTGTCTTTCAAGTCATCCAGACGTTGAATTCTTCTTCTTCCTCGTCCCTCCAATACAGTTGACCTTCCTCTGAAGAATTGTATTCAAAACAGTTTTTTCTCCCCTACGCTTCTCAGTACATCGTCGCTTGTCACCCTATTTGTCTACTTGGTCTTCCCTATTATTCTCCTACACCACATTTTAAAACTTTTTCTCAGTTTTTCTGATGGTCCAGGTCGCTGCTCCGCACAGTGCAATGAGTCAGATGTAGCACTTCACCAGCTTCTTCCTTAAATCCAGCCTCAACTTTCTGGTCAACGAAGTCCTCTTCTTGTTGAATGTGGCTTTGGGCATGACGATTCTTGCTCGGATTTCATTCGCGCAGTGACCATCTTTCGACAGCAAATTTCGCAAGTACTTGAACTCTATCACATTTTCCAGTTGTCCATTGCGACACTTATCCTCAAAGTTTCACCCACTTTGTATCTACATCACTTTCGATTTCTCGACGTTGATTTCCTTCCAGTTTTCACGAACAGGTTGATCGTGTATTGAAGCTGCCTTTGATTTTTGGCGACCACTGCCAGGTCATCTGCATACCGGATCGTGGTGATGAGTTGTCCTCTTGTCCTGAAATTTCCTCATCCTTTCAAAGCTTCTTTCACCAGCCATCTCCATACAGGTTGAAGATACTCGATGGTAGACAACACCCTCTTTTGATTTCTTTTCCTGGTTCTACGCTGCTTGTTTCTCCTTAAGTCAGTCGCACTTTTACTCTTTATCCCAGATACAAGTTGAGAATTATTCTCCGGTCTGTCTAGCTATCTCCATAGTATTTTCATTAATTTTGTCCAGTTGACTGCCGAACGCCGTGTGCCAGTCTATAAAACAGGCGCAGATTCCTTCCTTAACAGCCAAAACTCTCTGCTGCAAAATCCTTACCATGCCGATGGTGTCTCTGGTTCCATTTCCTTTCCTAAATCCAAACTGTCCCTCTTTCATTACTTCTTCAATTGCGTGTTCCAGCCGTCTGTTGAGTATTCCTGCAATGATCATCGCCACGTGTGAGATCAGACTAATTATTCTGTAATCACTACATTTTTCGATTTTTTTTGTTTCTTCTAAGAAGCAACCATTATGACACCCACTCTCCAGTTTCTAAGACTTTGTAGCCGGCCGCAGTGGCCAAGCGGTTCTAGGGGCTTCAGTCTGGAACCACGCGACCGGTACGGTCGCAGGTTCGAATCCTGCCTCGGGCATGGATGTGTGTGATGTCCTTCGGTTAGTTAGATTTAGGTAGTTCTAAGTTGTAGGGGACTGGTTACCTCCGATGTTAAGTCCCATAATGCCCAGAGCCATTTCTAAGACTTTGTTTATGAGTTGCGTCAGCGCTTTCAAACCTCCTTTTCTGATTTCTTCGTCTACTGTAGCATTCCTCATCTACATGTCCTTAATCGCCTTCCTGTTTACACATGATTTAGTTAATCGTTTGTCTCATGTGCTTCTGTCAAGAAATGAGTTATGTCTGGTTATTTTACTGTGTTGACTAGTATGTAATAACTCACAGTAAGTTTTTGCGTAAACTTCAGTGCATTTGATTTTGAGTAGCTAGGGTCTAGTGTACCTTCACCCCGCCATAAGCGCTACTGTCGCTAATTCAGTTATAATCTCGTGACTTGTGTACAGTGCTCGCATAGTCAGTACAGTCGCAGCCCTGGAGCCAAGCGGATGCGCTATCAACAACTGTTTCTTTTTATACACTGAAGCGCTAAAGACATTGGTATAGGCACGCGTATTCAAATACAGAGATACGTAAATAGGCAGAATACAGCGCTGCAGTCGGCAACGCCTATATAAGACAACAAGCGTCTGGCGCAGTTGTTAAATCGGTTACTGCTTCTACACTGGCAGGTTATCAAGTTTTAAGTGAGTGTGAACGTTGTAATATAGCCGGCGCACGAGCGATGGGACGCAGCATCTCACGAGTGTACCGTGCATATCAGGAATCCGGTAAAACGTCAAATCTCCGACATCGTTGCGGCCGGAAAGAGATCCTGCAAGAACAGAACCAACGACGACTAAAGAGAATCGTGCAATGTGACAGAAGTGCAAGCCATCCGCAAATTGCTGCAGATTTCAATGGTGGGCCATCAACGAGTGTCAGCGTACGAACCATTCAACGAAACATAATCGATATGGGCTTTCGGAGCCGTAGGCCAACTCTTGTATCCTTAATGACTGCGCCGCACAAAGCTTTACGCCTCGCCTGGGAACGTCAACACCGACATTTGACCGTTGATGACTGGAAACATGTTGCCTGGTCGGACGAGTCAAATTGTATCGAGCGGATGGACGTGTACGGGAATGGAGACAACCTCACGAATCCATGTCAGCCGGTGACTTCAAGCTGGTGGAGGCTCTGTAATGGTAAGGAGCGTGTGCACTTGAAGTGATGTGGGACCTCTGATACTTCTGGACACGAATCTGACATGTGACACGTACGTAAGCATCCTGTCTCATCACCTTCATCCATTCATCTCCATTGTGTATTCCGACGGACTTGGGCAGTTCCAGCAGGACAATGCGACATCCCACACGTCCGAATTGCTACTGAGTGGCTCCAAGAAAACTCTTCTGAGTTTAAACGCTTCCGCTGGCCAGCAAATTCCACAAGCACGAACGTTACTGAGCATATCTGGTAGGCCTTACAACGTGCTGTTCAGAAGAGATCTCCACCCCGTCGTACTCTTACGGATTTATGAACAGCTCTGCAGAATTCACTGTGTGAATTCGCTACTACAGACATTAGTCGAGTCCATGCAACGTCATGTTGCGGCACTTCTGCGTGCTCGCGGGTGCCGTACACCATATTAGGTAGGTGTACCAGTTTCTTTGGCTCTTCAGTGTACAAGGGATTTAGCTTAGTTTTTAATTGTCTGATTTTGCGATGAAGCGAACTGCATCTGTGTACGAGGTGCATTCAAGTTCTAAGGCCTCCGATTTGTTTTCTCTGGACTGGAAAGAGATAGAAACATGCGCATTGTTTTAAAATGAGGCCGCGTTCATTGTCAATACGTCCCAGAGATGGCAGCACCGTACGGCAGATGGAATTTTACCGCCAGCGGCGAGAATGAGAACTGTTTTAAATACTTAAAATGGCGACTTTTCCTTACTTGAACAGCGTGCAATCATTCGTTTTCTGAATTTGCTTGGTGAGAAACCAATTGAAATTCATCGACAGTTGAAGGAGACATATGGTGATGGAGTTATGGATGTGTCGAAAGTGTGTTCGCGGGTGCGACAGTTTAATGAAGGCAGAACATCGTGTGACAACAAACCGAAACAACCTTGGGCTCGCACAAGCCGGTCTAACGACATGATCGCGAAAGTGGAGAGAATTGTTTTGGGGGATCACCGAATGAATGTGGAACAGATCGCCTCCAGACTTGGCATTTCTGTGGGTTCTGTGCACACAATCCTGCATGACGACCTGAAAATGCGAAAAGTGTCATCCAGGTGGGTACCACGAATGCTGACAGATGACCACATGGCTGCCCGTGTGGCATGTTGCCAAGCAATGTTGACGCGCAACAACAGCATGAATGGGACTTTCTTTTCGTCGATTGTGACAATGGATGAGACGTGGATGCCATTTTTCAATCCAGAAACAAAGCGCCAGTCAGCTCAATGGAAGCACACATATTCACCGCCACCAAAAAAGTTTCGGGTAACCGCCAGTGATGAAAAAATGATGGTGTCCATGTTCTGGGACAGCGAGGGCGTAATCCTTACTCATTGCGTTCCCAAGGGCACTACGGTAACAGGTGCATCCTACGAAAATGTTTTGAAGAACAAATTCCTTCCTGCAGTGCAACAAAAACGTCCGGGATGGGCTGCGCGCGTGCTGTTTCACCAAGACAACGCACCTGCACATCGAGCTAATGTTACGCAACAGTTTCTTCGTGATAACAACTTTGAAGTGATTCCTCATGCTCTCTACTCACCTGACCTGGCTCCTAGTGAGTTTTGGCTTTTTCCAACAATGAAAGACACTCTCCGTGGCCGCACATTCACCAGCCGTGCCGCTATTGCCTCAGCGATTTTCCAGTGGTCAGAACAGACTCCTAAAGAAGCCTTCGCCGCTGCCATGGAATCATGGCGTCAGCGTTGTGAAAAATGTGTATGTCTGCAGGGCGATTACGTCGAGAAGTAACGCCAGTTTCATCGAATGCGGGTGAGTAGTTAATTAGAAAAAAATCGGAGGCCTTAGAACTTGAATGCACCTCGTATTTTGCTGTATTCACCATCGTGTACTAATTTATTCAATGTCTTCTACGTTTTTGTAAATTTTAGGGCCTTTGCATTCCCTGAGCTGAGTTTATGGTGCAGTAAAAGGTAGAAGTAGAGCAGCAATGGTATCTAGATTGCGTCCATCGGCTGCTTGGGTCAGTGGCGTATTCTGTGGTATTGTGCCGCTTTGCGACAAATTCGGATGGTCATGAGGATCCTTGGCTCAGTGCGGTGGCGCCATTTGTAAGCTGCTGCCGTGAAACGAGCCCCTAGTGCCTGGGTCGGGTAACGTGTTGTGAGTCTACAGCGAGGAAGGTGCACGCTAGTGCTTGTAAACTCCCAATTGAGGTTAGCTGACGGAGTAGTTGCTGTCCATGCATCAGCACGGCTTTAGAAAGCATCGCTCCTGCGAAACGCAACTCGCCCTTTCTTTACATGATATCTTGCGAACAATGGATGAAGGGTATCAGACGGATGCCATATTTCTTAACTTCCGAAAAGCGTTTGACTCGGTGCCCCACTGCAGACTCCTAACTAAGGTACGAGCATATGGGATTGGTTCCCAAATATGTGAGTGACTCGAAGACTTCTTAAGTAATAGAACCCAGTACGTTGTCCTCGATGGTGAGTGTTCATCGGAGGTGAGGGTATCATCTGGAGTGCCCCAGGGAAGTGTGGTAGGTCCGCTGTTGTTTTCTATCTACATAAATGATCTTTTGGATAGGGGTGATAACAATGTGCGGCTGTTTGCTGATGATGCTGTGGTGTACGGGAAGGTAGTTGAGTGACTGTAGGATGATACAAGATGACTTGGACAGGATTTGTGACTGGTATAAAGAATGGCAGCTAACTCTATAGATAAATGTAAATTAATGCAGATGAATAGGAAAAAGAGTCCCGTAATGTTTGAATACTCCATTAGTAGTGTAGCGCTTGACACAGTCACGTCGGTTAAATATTTGGGCGTAACATTGCAGAGCGATATGAAGTGGAACAAGCATGTAATGGCAGTTGTGGGGTAGGCGGATAGTCGTCTTCGGTTCATTGGTAGAATTTTGGTAAGACGTGGTTCATCTGTAAAGGAGACCGCTTGTAAAACACTATTACGACCTATTCTTGAGTACTGCTCGAGCGTTTGGGATCCCTATCAGGTCGGATTGAGGGAACACATAGAAGCAATTCAGAGGCGGGCTGCTAGATTTGTCACTGGTAGGTTTGATCAGCACGCGAGTGTTACGGAAATACTTCAGGAACTCGGGTGGGAGTCTCTGGAGGAAAGGAGGCGTTCTTTTCGTGAATCGCTACTGAGGAAATTTAGAGAACCAGCATTTGAGGCTTACTGCTGTACAATTTTACTGCCGCCAGCTCATATTTCGCGGAAAGACCACAAAGATAAGAGAGATTAGGACTCGTACAGAGGCATTTTTCGCACGTTCTGTTTGGGAGTGGAACAGGGAGAGAAGGTGCTAGTTGTGGTACAAGGTACCCTCCGTCACCCACCGTATGGTGGATTGCGGAGTATGTACGTGGATGTAGATGCAGATGTAGATGTAGAGTAGAGGTAAAAGTTGCGTGATAGTGATCTGACCATTGGCATCGCTTCCTGCGACGCGTTGTTGGGTTGCATTTCAACAGGAATGCAGATTAGCGCCCATCACTGTATGACAGGTAGTTATCTGCGACCGAAGACAAGTGAAATTCCATGAGGGGAAACATTAACTCTGTGGTACGCCGAGACCACTGCAGTGGACAGCTCTCATTGGTCGTTTTTGTGGTGTTTGGAATCAGCCTTAAGTCTCCAAACGCAAACAGTACATTGTAATGGATATGCCCGACTTGTACTGCTTCATGCTGAACCCCTAAGACTTACAAAGGCCCGGCAAACAGTGTTAGCTACGATGGCGAGCATGAACCGAAAACAAGCGGCAGCATCCACTACTACTCGTGCCGGTTTCTATGGCCGTTCATCAAGATTGGTAAATAATTTTACACTTGCTGGCTAGTGGCATTGCTATGCAGTTATCGAGCCTTTATACGATTAAACATATTTTTATGGTTTTTCTAAGGCATTATACATCTCTCCACTCAAGTGACATTGTGCATTACAGGTCTTACTTGAATCTGGTCGTCATGTGATACTTCTGATCAAAGACGCAACTGACAACGTGATTAACTGCACGTTGTTGATTACTGAAAAAAATGTAGTGATTGTCATTGCGTATTTCAAGTGAGAGACCGAAACGTTCCTATTCGTCCGCCGTCTCGTAGTTCCTGCAGCGTCTGGTGAAGTCACCTAGCGGCTGGCCACTGGCCAGAGTCCACGAACTGTTGGCGCCGTGCGGTGCTCGAGACAAATCACGTGACGTGTTGCTCCGCAGACACCCTCCGAAACGTATGTTGACGGACCCGGATAATTTCTATCCCCTACTACACATGCGAGGGGGACCCAAAAATAACCGGAATTTCTTTCTAGCACTTTCATGACATTGCGTTTTACGTCTTCCACATCCGCAAAACGCTTCTCTCTCAAGTCTCTTTTCATCCTCGGGAACACGAAGAAGTCCGAGGGTGTTAAATCCGGCGACTAGGGCGCATGGGTCAAGGTAGTCGTCTTCGTTGAGGCCAAAAACTGGCGAACGCTGAAAGCCGTGTGCGCGGGAGTGTTGTCGTGATGCAGGAACCACACGCCAGAATCCCACAAAGCCGGACGTGTTCGCGACAAACTTCTGCGAAGCCGTTTCATAACCTCCAAATAGAATTTTTGGTTTACTGTCTGCTTTTCAGGGACAAATTCAGAGTGTACGATCCCTTTGATGTCAAAAAAACAGATTAACATCGTTTTCACATTCGATTTCACTTGTCGAGTTTTTTTTTGGTCGAAGTGAGCCAGGTGACTTCCATTGTGATAACTGTTGTTTATTTTATGGATCGTACTCATAGCACCATGACTCATCATCTGTAATGATTTTTTAAAAAAAATGTGGATCATCTTTGAAAGCGTCCTTCATTTCGAGACAGGCTTGAACGCGACGATCCCTTTGATCTCCGGTAAGAAGCTTCGGCACGAATTTTGCTGCCACTCTTCGCATCCTCATATCGATGGTCAAGATGCGCTGAATTGAGCTCCAGGACAACCCGGAGAAGTTCTCGAGTTGGTCGATTGTCCTGAGTCGATCTTCACTGATGAGATCACGGATTTGTCGATGTTGTCTTCGCTTCGAGCAGTTGAAGGTCGACCGGAACGGGGCTGATCTTCAACCACCATTTCTCCCTTTTTAAACCGAAAAAACCATTCGTACACTTGCGTTTCAATAACAGCATGGTCTTTGTAGGCTGTCTGAATCATCGCAACAGTTTTTGCTGCGTTCTTGCAGAGCAAGAAACAAAACTTCACTGCCGCGCGTTGTTCGTAAGAACTAGCCATTTCCTCGTGTCACGTGCAATGTACGCACTGTCAAAGAACTGCCAAAGAAACCACGCTTCTCACTGTTGGGTGACGCCGCGTGGCAGAATGACTCAGCTGAGCTCCTACTACAACCCTATAACGGCGCAACCTGCTACTAGAAGTACACGATGTGCAGCATTACGATTCCGGTTACTTTTGGGTCCCCCCTCGTATGGTATCAAGCCAAGCAAGGGTCACTAGCCTCACTTTGACCCTTGGGGGAAGGTTAAATTAGTCACTTCCACTACGCCACTGCTCTGCAGCAGCCTGACTACTCTCAAAAGACTCCTAAATTCGACTACTGGATTGAACAACAAACACTACAAACAGTCTCTGTACTGCCACCAACCACTTCTCGTATGTAAACTATAGAGCACCATAGTCTACAGTTAAGGAAGATAGGGTCATTCACAAGAACTTCTCAGTTCAAATTTACATTGAAGCGAAGCACAATTTATTCTAGAACGAATTTTTCACTCTGCAGCAGAGTGCGCGCTCATATGAAACTTCTTGGCACATCAGAAGGGTCTGCCGGACCACTATTTGAAGTCGGGAACTTGCTTTTCACGGGCAAGTGCTGCACCGACTGAGCTACCAACTACGACTCACGACCCGTCCTCGCAGCTTTACTTCCACCAGAACCTGATCTTCTACCTTCCAAACTTCACAGTTCTTCGATGACGTTTGCGGAACTAGCACTTACATGTAACTGGAGGCCATTAATATACGATCACAAAGACCCTTACACGATTATGATCGTGTGTTTGACTGGATGGGTTAACTACAGACAACTGTACCTAGACAAGTACAGAAATAAGACACGTGTTTAGATTAACCTCTTAGCTCAAAAGAGAGCATACGACCGTTTCTTAAATATTTATACGTATTTTCTAGTGAAACGCATCGTATATTTTCGCAGAGAGGTCCATACCGTTCTATTTTCCAGAAAACACTTGCGCTGGCCGCAGAGTACCGTGGCGTCATGTAATTTTTGGGAGCTCTACGTTCCCCTCCTCAGTAGTATGTCTCTTGCGGTCGCCGCCCTGAATAATACTCCACTGGGTTCGCCGCGTCATGGCGGCATACCCGTTTACACGCGCTGAAACATGCATGGCGGTTCTTTTATTACCTTGACACTTGGCTCTAAATGCTGTGTTTAGGACACCGCCAGAGGTGCACTAAATTTCAGGTCCGCAGTAAAAGTTGCGTCGGCGGCGAGTTATCTTACAGGACAGCGGCCGAGTTTTTAGACAAGTAACGACCGCGTGTGTGGAGAGGAGAGCGACGAGTGGTTACACCAAAGTTGGGCTGCTGCTTTATGTCCGGTGATAACACTCGTGCTACACACATTAATGGCATTTCGGTCTGTCAACTTGCCGTCATAAAGTGCTTTTACTGCCATACCGATCGTTACCTTGTATAGAAAACATTTTCCACCACAAACAAAGGTGATAGTATTTGCTAATAGTATGAAAAATATGCACAGTAACATAGTAAGCACTGAAGGAAAGTAGTTTCTGGTAACGGTATCCTTATATATGGTTTACTTTCAGGTCTGGAGGAACAGACATTAATGACGATTGACAGCAGTCCGAAATTAATTCAAAATAGATTCGCTGAATGCGAATATCCTGGCATCAGCTGTGTTAGGTGTAGATTTACTACCTATTAGTGGGATATGGAAAATTTGTACGTGACCGGGATTCGATATCGGATTTCCCGCTTATCGACAGCTGTCGCCTTAACTACTTCGGCTATCCGTGCACGCTCTCCAGCCTGACCCAACCTTCTATGTGTCATAGTGTCCACATCCCTTTACCATAGTCCTTTACATTTCCCTGTTCGTCCAGACATGCAAGTAGGTACAGAGTTAGTTTACTCATACTTTCTTAAAAGAAGACAAACTTCTTAGATAAGGTTTTGTGGGCAACTGGTTTCGGTAAAACTACGTTACGAAGATCTGATGATGGTAAGACACTTTTACCGAAACCGGTTATCCACTGTACAGTGTTTTATTGCGACCTTGGCTAAGAAATTTTTCTTTCACGATTGGTACACAGTGATTCAAAAAGAAAGAACAGATTTCACTTGTATATTTGCACACAAACTCTGAAAGATAGAAACATATTTCGCATGTCACAGGATGGAGGAAAGTCAAAGTTTCATGTTCGTACAGCGCTGTACCACGCACTCAACATGAGCACCATGCATTGCTCAAGAAATATGGTATTACATTTCATTCCACACTCGAATCAATAGGTTCCTCCTGATTGACTCAACAGATTCAACAATTCACCTTCTCGGCTCCTGCCCCCAGGGGCTCAGCATTCATTTGCTGGGTACGGGCTTGGCGACCCCGGGGTTCCTGAGCTGGGGACTGGTAAGCGCCACCAGTCCCCTGTCACCGTAAGCTCTGAGCATACTTCAGCGACCACCGTGCGGCGCGGCGGTGGAACGTTGTGTGTCTCAGGGAATGGGGATCTTGGCTTGACCGCCCGGATCGCGAGGATGGAATAAACCTCTATAAAAAAACCCTCAATCTCAAGGTGTGCTGCGCGCTGATGAGATGCATGGCTGTTGAGGTGGAACAGTCGATAGCGGGCAACCTCTGGGGAACCTGCCGCACCTCAGGTGTATAAGGCTTACCTAGGCACGCGGGGCTCTGTCTAGGTGGACTTCCAGTTCCCTAGCTGCTCGTGGGACCGAGATGGATCCTTCGAAATCCTCTTTTCTTCCTCCCAGCGGAAAGGGTGGGCCGCTGGAAGGTTCCAACACCCAGTCTCTTAAGAGGGCCCGTGCAGTCAGTCCCCCTGACTCCGGCGATTCTTTGAACAGTCCAGTCTTAGGTAACAGAATGCATTCTGGTAATCCGAATGTGTTTCTCATTGTGAAACGGAAGGAGGGTAGTTTCGAGAAGGTTTCGCCCTTCTATAGACAAAAGGGATTGGAGGGAATCTGTGGCTCCTTAAAATCGGTGAAGCGCTTACGTAATGGGACCTTGCTAGTGGAAACTTCCACTTCCCACCAAGCAACTAACCTCCAATCTGCTAAAAGCCTTGGAGAGTATGCCATAGACACTGAACTGCACAGCACCTTGAACTACAGCAAAGGTGTTGTGACATGCCGGGATCTAGTTGACATTCCCAAGGAAGAACTGCAACGTGAGTGGGCTCCAGAAGGTATTGTTGATGTCCAACACATAATGAAGAGGGTTGATGGCACTCTTGTCAAATCCGACTCCTTTATTCTGACCTTCAGTAGCACAAAGCTTCCTGAACATGTTAAAGCTGGCTTCCTTCGCCTTAGTGTGAGGCCTTATTTCCCGACCCCAATGCGCTGTTTCAAATGCCAGCGTTTTGGTCATACCACCTTAGGCTGTAAAGGCGAAGCGACTTGTGGAAACTGTGGTCAGGCTGCTCATGAAGGAGTTGGTTGCTCGTCTCCGGCTAAATGTATTAATTGCTCTGGGGACCACCCTGTTTGGAGTAGGGACTGCCGAATATTTTTAGAGGAACGCAAGGTCCAGGAAATAAAAACAACCAAGCGTATCCCCTATGGTGAGGCCAAGAAGATCTATAAGTCGATGCAAACTCCCACATTTGCTACATCTTTTGCATCCCTGGTTCAGAAGCCTACTCCAAAAGTCGATGCCTCAACGCAGACTGAGGTGGTGAGTGTTGGCACTAACACCTGCAGCTGTCAGTGCACTTGCAACGCAGCCAGTGTTTCAGAGCCAGTAGCCCCTACTCGAACGGCAGACAAAGGTACAGTGGCGAACTTGGGCCAGGCCCTGGCGCCTCCAACAGCTGAGGCTGTTCCCAAGCCCAGTGCGCCAATTACCACACCCACATCGGCTCCCCCAAAATCCACCAAACCACAGAAAGCTATTGTACAGCAGCAACAGCGCGTCAAATCCCGTGGTAAACCATCTGACCATGCGGATGTTGTTTTAGGTGAGGCTTCATCTGACTCTTCCCCAGAGTTGATGGAGTACGATGTATGTGTGGGGCAATCATCTCGTCCCACGCCTGCCCCTCCACCTGCTGCGGTCTCCCCGCCCCGTCGGAGAGACAGGATGAAGGTGCTACCCCCAACGTAGATGGCTTCCATACTCCAGTGGAACTTGCAAGGGTTCAGGACGCATGTGAAGGAACTTCGTCTACTCTCTCAGGGTAGACCACTGTGTCTCTGTCTCCAGGAGACGTATTTCCATCCATCATACTCCCCTGAGATACGAGGCTACACACTCCACAAAAAGGACGACCTGCGTGGAGAGAGAGCTAGAGGAGGCGTAGGTATTTTCGTCAGGACGGACTACCACTCCTCGCCTCTCTCACTTACGACGACTTTACAGGCCGTCGCTGTGTCTGTGCACGTGCGTCATCCATTGACTGTATGTTCACTTTACTTGCCCCCAAATGATGCTCTTGATGAAGCGGCCCTCACTGACCTTCTTACCCAGCTCCCCCAGCCATTCATTATTTGTGGTGATTTTAATGCCCACAATGTGCTTTGGGGCTCTGCAATTACCTGCCCCAGGGGTAGAGCAATTGAGAGGCTTCTCCTGTCATCCTGTGCCTACTTGCTTAATGGAGGACAGAGTACTCATTTCTCCACAGCGACTGGGTCGTTCTCTGCCATTGATCTCTCGCTTTGCTCTCCAGCTCTTGCCGCCAGTGCTCACTGGGAAGTGGTCGCTGACTTGCACGGCAGTGATCATTTCCCAATCTGGATTCACCTGCCAGATGGCGTGGGCCCCGAAAGGAGACCACCACGATGGGTGCTCAGTGGAGCTGACTGGACACTTTATAGCCAATTGGCCCAATTCGAACACTGTGCGAATGTTGAGGTGTGGGTGGATCACATCACCAAAATGGTCCACCACGCCGCTGCAGTATCCATTCCACAGTCCACAGGCCACCGGAAGAGGCCACCTGTGCCTTGGTGGAGTGCCGAATGCCGCTCTGCAATCAGGACGAGGCGTGCAGCTCTGCGTCGGTTCAAGTGTCGGCCGACTGCTGAGAATCTTGCAGCCTTTCGGGTGGCGAGGGCAAGATGTCGTCGCGTTATTCGTGAGAGCAAGAAGAGGTCATGGCAACAGTTCCTGAACACCATTAATCGTTCCACCAAAAGTTCCATTGTGTGGGACACCATCAGGAGAATTTCTGGCAGAGGAGGGAGGTGTCCCATAGCTGCTGTAATGAATAATGGCGCTCTCCATACGGATCCGCGAGACATTGCCCAGACTATGGCAGCGTATTTCGCCACAGTTACTGCAACAACCAGTCAGGATCCAGGTTTCCAGCGCCATAGAGCCGTTGCTGAGAGATGTAGTCTGGACTTCCATTCCACCTCTCATGAAGTTTACAACTGCAAATTTTCTATGTGGGAGCTGGATTCTGCGTTGTCTGGAGCTCGTGACACATCCCCTGGACACGACAGGATCCATTACAGTATGCTATGGCACCTCACATTGCGCAACAAAGAAATCCTCCTCGCACTTTTTAATGCCATTTGGGCGTCGGGTCACTTTCCTGACGCGTGGCGTGAGGCAGTTTTAATCCCTTTTTTAAAACCTGGGAAAGACCGCACAAGCCCAAGTAGCTACCGTAGTATTGCCCTCACTAGTTGCATAGGGAAGACCTTGGAGCGGATGGTCAACCGCCGCCTTGTCTGGATGTTAGAATCCCGGCAACTCCTTAGTCGCTTTCAGTGTGGGTTCAGGAGGTTTCGTTCCACCTTCGATAACCTTGCCCTCCTGGAGGCGGCTATACAACAGGCTTTCCTACGCCGTCACCACCTTCTAGGTGTATTTTTCGACATCGAGAAGGCCTACGATACTACTTGGAGGCGTCTCATCCTGGATCAGCTTCACGAATGGGGTTTTCGTGGTTGTCTTCCTCTTTTTATTCAGTCTTTCCTCTCGCCACGATATTTTAGATACCGGATTGGTGACGTCCTGTCTGATCGCTTTGAGCAGGAGAACGGTGTCCCTCAGGGTAGCGTTTTAAGTGTGACTCTCTTTGCCATCGCTATTAATAGCATTACGTCCATAGTGAAAAGTCCTGTCCAATGTTCTTTGTTTGTGGACGATTTCTCTTTGTTTTGCTCTTCTTCAAGCCTTGCAACGACAACTCGTCAGTTGCAACTTACGATTAGGCGTTTGGATGACTGGGCGCAGAAGAGTGGTTTTAAGTTTTCCACCGAGAAGTCTGTATGTGTTCTTTTTAACCGTTCTCGTTCGATTTTAACCTTTCCTGAGTTGAGGATGAGGGACACTATACTTACTTTTAAAGACACGGTGAGATTTCTGGGGCTCATTTTTGACTCGAAGCTCACGTGGTTACCTCATCTTAAAGACCTGAAACGGCGGTCACTTAAGGCTGTAAGTATTTTAAAATGTCTTAGCCACAGTACATGGGGAGCTGACAGGACTTGTCTGCTCCAGTTTTACAGGGCGTTTGTGCGATCTCGGCTCGATTATGGGTGCACGGTGTATAGGTCTGCGAGGCCTTCTTACTTAAAGTTGTTGGATGTTGTGCACCATGAAGGGCTTCGGTTGGCCACTGGGGCATTCCGAACTAGCCCCATACCAAGCCTCTGTGCAGAGGCTGGTGAACCGCCACTTCATATGCGGCGACGGCTACTTACAGTGCGCCAGGCGTATAAAACTTTGTCCACACCATACACCCCTGCATACCATACCGTTGCTCAGCCTCCTCTGGCACGATTGTTTCATAACCGGCAACGTGCGACGCAGCCCTATGGGATTCGCGCACAGGATTGCCTCGGTGCGATGTCTATGGCTGGTCTTCATGTTTTACGTCGCGGTTGGAGCAGATCTCCACCTTGGCTCCTCCGGAGACCCAAACTTATTTTAGATTTGACTAATTTTAAGAAAGCTGGCACACCAAATTTTACGTTCCAATCTCTGTTTTTTAACATTTTAGATGTGCATCATGGTTTCACTGTCGTTTATACTGATGGCTCCAAACAGGAGACTTTCCTTGGCTGTTCTGTGGTGTTCCCTGATCATGTTACCCGGATTCGCCTCCCTGCTGAATATACCGTTTTCGCAGCGGAGCTCCACGCGATCCTGACGGCACTGGAGCAGATGCATCGTGTTCGGGGCGATGGATTTCTTCTCTGCTCCGATTCTCTTAGTGCCTTACAGTCGCTGCAGAACCTGTACCCGACTGAAGAGATGGTCCAGCTGATACATGACCAACTGTACTTGCTCCAACGGCGGGGTAAAGAGGTATCCTTCTGCTGGGTGCCTGGTCATGTCGGCATATGGGGCAATGAACAGGCTGATCGGGCTGCCAAGGAGGCCTGCAGAGAGCAGGATGTGGTCCAGTGTCCCATCCCCTTGCAGTCAGTCATCGCTGCACTCCACAGGAAGTGCATGGAGTTGTGGGAGGACGAATGGCTGGCGGTGACGGCCAATAAACTGCGGTTGGTAAAGTCAACCACTCGGCCGTGGCGTTCCTCCTGCCGGCTGCTCAGGCGGGAAGAGGTGGCGCTCACACGTCTTCGGATCGGGCACTGTCCTCTGACACATAGCTATTTATTACGGCGGGAGGATCCTCCGTTTTGTGATGCTTGTGGTGTGCACATCTCTGTCCGGCACATTTTAACAGACTGCATTTTATACCGTGATGCAAGGGCAGAAGCACAAGTTGATGGGGATCTGCCCTATGTTTTAGGTAACGATGAGACGTGTGTGTCTAGGGTTTTTAAGTTTTGTGATGCGTCTGGACTCTGGCCTAAACTTTTAGGCTGGAGGTTTTAGTGTATTGCAGAGTGGCTGACTCCTCCCTTTTTTCCTTGCGGTCAGCCAGCCACTTCCATCTGCTACATTGTTTTAGCACCCTCTACCTTTTTCTTCCCGTGTTGTTCATGTTTTACTGTTGACGCCCTGCTTCATCCCACGCTTCGGTGTGGGTGAGCACATGTTTTTCAATGATTGTTCCCCGTGTTTTCTGTTCCGTTATATGTAAATGTTCTGAGTTTTTTTCTTGACACCCGTCTCACTATGATACTGAACGGGCGCTGAAGACCTTGCTGTCGTGCGCCCACACAACCCTTCTACTACTACTACTATTCTTGGCTCCTGAAGAGTAGCTGTCACAGAAGGGACAATGACTGTCTTTTATGAATCCCCACAGAAAAAAATCGCTGAGTGTGAGGTCTGAGGATATGGAAGGCCAAAGGCAATGTAAAAGATCTTGTTTCCAGGATGAGATTTTCACTCTGCAGCGGAGTGTGCGCTGATATGAAACTTCCTGGCAGATTAAAACTGTGTGCCGGACCGAGACTCGAACTCGGAATCTTTGCCTTTTGTGGGCAAGTGCTCTACCTACTGAGCTACCCAAGCACGACTCGCGTCCCGACCTCACAGCTTCACTTCTGCCAGCACCTCGTCTCCTACCTTCCAAACTTTACAGAAGCTCTCCTGCGAACCTTGCAGAACTAGCACTCCTGAAAGAAAGGATATTGCGGAGACATGGCTTAGCCACAGCCTGGGGGATGTTTCCAGAATTAGATTTTCACTTTGCAGCGGAGTGTGCGCTGATATCCTTTCTTCCAGGAGTGCTAGGTCTGCGAGGTTCGCAGGAGAGCTTCTGTGAAGTTTGGAAAGTAGGAGACGAGGTACTGGCAGAAGTAAAGCTGTGAGGACGGGGCGTGAGTAGTGCTTGGGTAGCTCAGATGGTAGAGCACTTGCCCGCGAAAGGTAAAGGTCCCGAGTTCGAGTCTCGGTCCGGCACACGGTTTTAATCTGCCAGGAAGTTTCAAGATCTTGTTGTCCACCTCGTCCAATCCAAAGTTGTGGGATGATGTTGTTAACATAACGCCCCATCTTAAGGCGAATGAGAGGCGGGGCTCCGTCGTGTATAAAAATGAAATCATTGGAATCTTTTTGAAGCTTTGGAAACAACCAGTTCTATAGCATGTCCAGGTATGAATTTCCTGTCACAGTTTCTTCCACACAAAAAAAGGAACATCCATAAACTTTGAGAACAGAAACGGTGCAAATCACATTCAGCTTCGGTGAGTCTCTTTCATGTTCGACGATGACGCCAGGACTTTGTGACCATCAAATTCTTACATTATGGCTGTTTACTTTACCCGACAGATGAAACGTCGATTCGTTCGAAAAGATGAGTCGCTCGGGAAAAGTGTCCTCTTCCACATTCTGAAGGACTGAAATGCAAAATTCGTACCTTCTGTTATGGTCGAGAGGACGAAATTCTTCCAGTAACTGCAATGCTTCATATGGAGGCGTCGTTTCAGAAGACGACACACCGCTGTTTGAGGAAGCGGAAGTTCCAGGTCTGCCCGTCTTGTGGACCTCGGAGGACTCCGTGTGAACGCATCGGGGATACGCTCAACATTTTCATCACACTTGTGTGGCCGACCAGTGCTCTTCTCTTTGCAGATGCAACCAGCATTCACGTATTTTGTACGCCAGTCGTAAATTTGCTTGTGCAGATTTGATCTCTTGCTGAATCGACGGCGGAATGCATTTTGCACTTTAACAATGGCTTGACTTCATGCAGATTCCAACATAGAAAATGATTTTTCTTGTGGTGTAGTCACCTGTTTTGCTATAAACAACCAACGATGCAGCTGTGTCAAGACTGAACCTTCCTCTATACAGTGACTTGCGCAATGTGTTTCTGTCTTTTACAGTTTGTAATAAACAACTGAAATCTGTTCTTTCTTTTTGAATCATCCGGTTTTACGTGCCGAGGCGGACACAAGACGATAATATCATGGGTTTAGATTCCTCATAGTCTCGCTCTTACTGGTGCGGGAGTTCAGACTCAAGTAGCGAGCATTAAGTGATGAATGTACGGGGCTATAGTATAGAGGTGTAGACAGTGTGACGTATGGAATTCTGGATCGGTCCTGGAGGCGGGCATGGGCAGCCATTGTTGTTAAGGCGTCCGCTTGCTATAAGCGGGATGTCCGTGTTCAGTCCCAGTCCGTCCGCCCCTGGTAGTTGAGTGGTCAGCGCGACGGAATGTCAAGCCTAACGGCCCGGGTGCGATTCCCGGTTGGGTCGGAGATTTTATCCGCTCAGGGACCGAGTGTTGTGTTGTCCTTATCATCTTCATTTCATCCCCACCGACACCGACACGCAAGTCGCCGAAGTGGCGTCAACTCAAAAGACTTCCATCAGGCGAACGGTCTACCCGACGGGAGGCCCTAGCCACATGGCATTTCCAGTCCTAGTCCGACACAAATTTTCATATACCACTTATAGGTATTACATGTATACCTAACACAGCTGAAGTCAAGATATTCGCATTCGGTGAATTTATTTCGAATTATACAGGGTGTTTGGTTATTATAGGCAGAAATGAAAGTAGCTAGTAGAGGACAATGGGTCAACATAGGCATCTATTGTTATTGTTGACAATGCGTGGAGGGATGCTTTTTACCTTTAGTTTGCTTTGCGCGTGCTTCAGCTTGAAATGACATCACGGAGATTTTTATACCGGACGAGGATTCAAAACTAGACTTGCACCTTGAGGAGTTTAGAATCTTGAAGAATAACGAAACAATGGAACTGTATCGCCCAAAGGGTCAAATCTCTCTAAAGGGGAAATCTAAGTTCAAATCCCAGCCCTTCGCCAATATTTTCAACGTCTCAAGTTCAAATACAATAAGAAATAAGTTACCTGTGCTCTTGCGTGACGATTGGTTCATTAATAAAATGACACTTCTAATGTAAGACAGCGACAGTTTCTACTTGTCGCGACTTCCGCTTCTTTTACATCTCTATTTACACCAATTCTCTTCCAGTCGGTAGTAGCAGGACATCATGTTTAATGTGGGCTTAGAACTACAGTGCAACCATATATTGTTCATTTGGCTGGCGTTACCAGTCGTGAAGAGGACCTGTTCGTGCTTTTTAAAAATGGTTATCTGAAATGTAAATCGAACCCGGGCCTTAAGCATGTGAAGCTAAAATGATACCAACAGAACACCAAACTACACATATTGGCTGGTTCATGATTTTGTCGTAACGGAATATGCTCCACAATGGAAGAGAACTGACTCCCTGGAGGCGGACTACAGTATCTTCAAAACATTCTTTCCTATGCTCATCCTCATCAATTTTTATTCATTAGCTGCCTCGGCTACCTATACATACTTTCGACATGATTTTGTGATTATTAAACTAAATTGTCGTAACAGACATCTGCACAAACTGGAGACATGGTAGGATGTGGAAATTTCTGCAGAATGTGCTGCTTTTCTCTGGAGCTGCCTTGGTATTGTATGTATAGGCATCACTAAAAGTTTTGTATCACCACTTTATTTCAAAATTCTTGGCACAGGAAACAAAAACTCAAAAACTTGCTTTGAGGCTTGCTTGTATGTTCATCTGCAATGCGTCCAGAACGAAAAATCAAAAACGAATATTTGCGTAACGACTGAATCGTCCATTTCCCATAGGGGATTTTCTCAGTACTTCTGAGTAACGTCAATACGTGGTGGAAAGCCACTTGATAGACTGTTGGCTTAAATCCGTCGTAATCAATGAGATCATCAAGCCATCATATTGTCCCACTTGATAATGGCAATTCTGCGTAAGCCGCGTTTAGCACATGGTCATTGTCGATGTCCAGAAAACAGCTCGTTTCAATCAATCCCACACATTATCGATTGTGTTCGTGTCCGGGAAACAGGCAGGCCTTTCCGTTCTGGTGATGGTGGCATGCTGTTCAAGAGAACAGCACGACGAACACGCGAGTTATCGTCCATCAAGCTGAAACTGTCGCCAACATGTTGGTGACATAGTCCCACTATTGGTTGCAGAATCTCTTGCCCGTACCGTAGAGCAGTCAGATTGCACTTAAAAACCAATAAAGGTCGCATATAATGCCACCCCACAATATCACTCCACCACCACCTTTTTCACACGTGTGGAACACAGTGCTGGAGGTGCTCGATATGACCAGATTGTCTTCAAACACGCCTGTGATTATGAGGGTATGAACGGATCCAAGTTTCGTCAGTAAATAACACCCGATGCTAATCCTAGTGCGCCATTCTGCATGATTTCTTGCCGCTCTGTGACTGTGTCCATGGTGTTGTTGTGTATGACGTGGTACTCGCCATGGTCATTGTGAATGGAGATATGCATCATGCAGTCAGCTTCTAACAGTTTAATGCGATAAACGGCGCCCTTGTAACCCCGTCGAACGCCGAATTCAGTTCTGGAGCACTCAGCCCATGGTTCCCTTTTACTCGAATGTCGTAGATATCGTCCTGTGCACCTGTCGAATGTGGACGGCCTGTGCACTGTAAGTCCTCAACACAAACTGTCAATGGGGGCCGATTCCACGACCGCACCACATCACTTTGACTATGACGCACACGTCAAGCAACTTCCCTTTCTTTTGGTGCATAATGTTATTATGCAGACCCGCTCATTTGTCGCATGAGGCATGTTCAGTCTACTGTTAGACAGGCGTATGTAATGCGTGTCCACTAGAGCTGTACCATAGAGTGTAGACTACGGTAGTTTTCCTAGTAACCTTGGTCAGTTCACGTGGTAACTGCATTACCTGCACGTTAGGTGTGTTGCATACCTACAGGGTGTTACTCCATTTCGATCCCTTTGTTTGCGAAAGCGATTAGTGTTTTACGAGATTCCTCTTGAAACTGGAAGTGGCGAACCATTCTGAAACTAAGTGAGGATATAAAAGGTGTTTCGAAAAAGATTTTACAACTTTGAAAATTCATATAAATTAATTCATCGTACCTACAAATGTGATTGTAGTGTCAATTTGTAGAGAAATACAATCCTGGAAGTGGAAAAAACAACACATTGACACCGGTGTGTCAGACCCACCATACTTGCTCCGGACACTGCGAGAGGGCTGTACAAGCAATGATCACACGCACGGCACAGCGGACACACCAGGAACCGCGGTGTTGGCCGTCGAATGGCGCTAGCTGCGCAGCATTTGTGCACCGCCGCCGTCAGTGTCAGCCAGTTTGCCGTGGTATACGGAGCTCCATCGCAGTCTTTAACACTGGTAGCATGCCGCGACAGCGTGGACGTGAACCGTATGTGCAGTTGACGGACTTTGAGCGAGGGCGTATGGTGGGCATGCGGGAGGCCGAGTGGACGTACCGCCGAATTGCTCAACACGTGGGGCGTGAGGTCTCCACAGTACATCGATGTTGTCGCCAGTGGTCGGCGGAAGGTGCACGTGCCCGTCGACCTGGGACCGGACCGCAGCGACGCACGGATGCACGCCAAGACCGTAGGATCCTACGCAGTGCCGTAGGGGACCGCACCGCCAAATTAGGGACACTGTTGCTCCTGGGGTATCGGCGAGGACCATTCGCAACCGTCTCCATGAAGCTGGGCTACGGTCCCGCACACCGTTAGGCCGTCTTCCGCTCACGCCCCAACATCGTGCAGCCCGCCTCCAGTGGTGTCGTGACAGGCGTGAATGGAGGGACGAATGGAGACGTGTCGTCTTCAGCGATGAGAGTCGCTTCTGCCTTGGTGCCAATGATGGTCGTATGCGTGTTTGGCGCCGTGCAGGTGAGCGCCACAATCAGGACTGCATACGACCGAGGCACACAGGGCCAACACCCGGCATCATGGTGTGGGGAGCGATCTCCTACACTGGCCGTACACCACTGGTGATCGTCGAGGGGACACTGAATAGTGCACGGTACATCCAAACCGTCATCGAACCCATCGTTCTACCATTCCTAGACCGGCAAGGGAACTTGCTGTTCCAACAGGACAATGCACGTCCGCATGTATCCCGTGCCACCCAACGTGCTCTAGAAGGTGTAAGTCAACTACCCTGGCCAGCAAGATCTCCGGCTCTGTCCCCCATTGAGCATGTTTGGGACTGGATGAAGCGTCGTCTCACGCGGTCTGCACGTCCAGCACGAACGCTGGTCCAACTGAGGCGCCAGGTGGAAATGGCATGGCAAGCCGCGTCACAGGACTACATCCAGCATCTCTACGATCGTCTCCATGGGAGAATAGCAGCCTGCATTGCTGCGAAAGGTGGATATACACTGTACTAGTGCCGACATTGTGCATGCTCTGTTGCCTGTGTCTATGTGCCTGTGGTTCTGTCAGTGTGATCATGTGATGTATCTGACCCCAGGAATGTGTCAATAAAGTTTCCCCTTCCTGGGACAATGAATTCACGGTGTTCTTATTTCAATTTCCAGGAGTGTAGATCAAGTTTTGTCTTGTGTAGTTCGCTAGTGCCGAATCGCACCGTAAGGAGCGCTAGCGGCAGTTGCGTTAAAGATGGCTGCGTTCACTGAACCCGAGCGTGCTAGTTGTGTGTCGGCGACAAAAGTTCAGCGTAATTTAAGTACGAAGTACGCTAAAGATCATTCTAGTAGGCCTATAGTTTATGAGTGGTATAAATGTTTTGTAGAAACAGGGTGTTCGGTAAGACATGGGAAATCATCAGGTCGTCCAAGCACATCTGACAAGGTCGTAACTGGATATGTTACAACAATTTTTCATACCACAGATCGAAGAGGATGACCAAGAACGAAATGTTTAGTTCATGGAAGACGGTGCACCACCCCACTACTTGGCTGACGTCGGGATTTTCTCAGTGACCGCTTTCCAGTCAAAAGATTGGCCATGATGCGTCAATTGCATGGCCCCCACGTTCCCCAGGTCTGACACCACTCGATTTTCTTTTTTTTTATGAGGATTCTTCAAGGATATCGCGTTTGTACCTCCTGTGCCGGCTTCTCTACCAAGAATTTACGTTGCCACTGAGCAAGTTACACCTACAATGCTACAGCAAGTTTGGGAAGAAATTGACTTTCGATGGGATGTGTGCAGGTTAATCAACGGAAGCCACGTAGAAAATCTTCAGTTTAAGGTAAAAAAAAAACTTGATGTGTTTCCCTACAAAATAACACTAAACCCTGGTCTAGATCTTCATTCACTAAAGTGATATACATTTTTAAAGCTGTAAAATCCTTTTTGAAACACCCTTTATAAAGGGCTGCGTAAACTATGGCTCATTTTTAATCTACACAGTTATTCTCCTGTCTGTTACTTACAAATAAACAGTATTTGTAGCAAAATTGAAACTATGAATGTTTAATTCAGGTCATATTCGAGAAATGTTGATTTTTAACATGAAACAGACGAATATTGAAGTAAATATAAAAATGAGCAGTACAGTTTTACCACATAGCTTTAGAAAACGAAATCACCTGAAAAAAAACTAAAATTTTAAAAAACACAAAGTTAAAAGCATAGCAAACTTGTTGAACACTTTGTCGACCTTACACAAAATAGGTTTCCGTACTTCATAAACAACTTTCGCGCTTGCCAATAATAACAGTAAACTCTTGCATTTTATAGTGATGAACATTCTACTGAGTACAAAATAACAATAATTATAAACATTTTTTATGTTTCTACAGGTCAACTGTACTTAAGTCAGAAATAATTGCCTTGGTTACTAAAAGCGCAGACGTTACGCGAGCAACTACTCGTTATTGCTTATAAAATGCAATTTATATTTCGGACGGACATAAAACACACACTGCGAAGAACACTGAGTGATACGCAGTTTTAATGCTGTGCAAAACTAACAAACAAACAAAAAGCAAAGAAAGAGAAGTCGTTGTTTCATCAATTTCTATCTCGCACATTCATTTATGTTTTTTCCCTAGCAGTACTACTGGTAATCCTACCATTTACTATGTCTCTTATGTAGTGTACCAAAACGACAGAACCGTAGTTTTGGTAGAATACAATTCTGCTTTCTACTGGTGGTTTACTTTCAACTGAAATGCTGCAAGCTATTCTAGAGTGGAGTTCTACCTGTACGTAACGCTGACGTAACTACAGTGACTCACAAAAGTATTCGGCCTCCAGTGTTATGTTTTATTTTTACTTCATTATATACAGGCATCACAAATTACAGGAGTACTCTCGGCAGAAAATAGTATAGGACTATGTAATAAATAACAGGACAGCATTTTCTTATTTGCAAACTTAACTCATACAACATAAACATTAACACTCAAAGAAACATGCCCACTATCACAATCTCAAAAGTTTTCGGAGGGCTGCCGGCCGAATTGGCCGTGCGGTTAAAGGCGCTGCAGTCTGGAACCGCAAGACCGCTACGGTCGCAGGTTCGAATCCTGCCTCGGGCATGGGTGTTTGTGATGTCCTTAGGTTAGTTAGGTTTAACTAGTTCTAAGTTCTAGGGGACTAATGACCTCAGCAGTTGAGTCCCATAGTGCTCAGAGCCATTTTTTTTTTTTCGGAGGGCTAGTATAACAATCACAACTTTGTACATTTTAATACCTTGTATGCAGTCCTTTTGCTTAATAACTCGTTCCAAGCGTTTAGGCATTCTGTGAACGAGATTTCGCGTATAATCAGGACTTATTTGTCGCTTTCTTTCAGTATTCTTTCCTTTAAAGCTTGTTTTGATGTCACTGGCGTTTGTCATACTTTTCGCTCCAATTCACTCCAAAGATTTTCTATTGGTTTCACGTCTGTACTCTGAGCAGGGGTATCCAAAACCTTAGGGCATTTATATAGCGTCCATAGTCTCACAATATCCGCTTTATGCTTCGGATCATTGTCTTGATACAATTTGAACGTCCTCGAAAGCCCGAAACTTGTAGCACTTTGCGGTAAGTTCTCTTTTAGGATGTTCAGCTACTTAAACTTGTCCATTATACCTTCCATTAATGCTAATTCGCCTACCCCAGATGACGACATGGAACCAAAAATCATGACACCTCCACCACCGTGTTTAACTGTGGGTTGCAGATACTTCTATTGAAATTCTTCACGTCGTTTTCTCCAAGTCATTGGTCTTCCGTTTGAGGAGAACATCTGCACTTGACATTCATCGACAAAAATTACTTCGTCCCACAAACTGATACTTTTATGTACGTGCTGCTTCAGTAAGTCCAGTCGTTTTCTTTCAGTTCCTTTCATTTATCATAGGCTTCTTCCTGCTTACTCGACCATTATACCCCTCTCGTCGGATAATTCGTCTGACTGTTTCAGGCTGCACATCCTTCCCATATTCCTGCTGCAATGCGGCAGCAATTTTCGTTGCCGACAACCTTGGATTTGGAGATTGAGATTTTCACTCTGCAGCGGAGTGTGCGCTGATATGAAACTTCCTGGCAGATTAAAACTGTGTGCCGGACCGAGACTCGAACTCGGGACCTTTGCCTTTCGCGGGCAAGTGCTCTACCAGGTTCGCAGGAGAGCTTCTGTGAAGTCTGGAAAATAGGAGACGAGGTATTGGCGGAAGTAAAGCTGTGAGGACGGGGCGTGAGTCGTGCTTGGGTAGCTCAGATGGTAACCGGCACGGTAGCTCAGCGTGTTCACTCAGAGAGCCGATTGGCCTCTGTAATAAAAAACTGAGTGGAAGGATTAACCACCGAACTTGAACAGGATGTCTTGCGATGTCAGCAACGACCAAACACAACGATCAATAACGAACAAAAGCGGAAAAAAAGATGGTAGAGCACTTGCCCGCGAAAGGCAAAGGTCCCGAGTTCGAGTCTCGGTCCGGCACACAGTTTTAATCTGCCAGGAAGTTTCAACCTTGAATTTGTTTTAATTTTTCTTATTACTCCGGTTTCCTCTCTTCTACTCAGCTTCCTTGGTCGCCCTGTTTTTGGTTTATCTTCAATTTTATCTTCTCTGTTGTATCTTCGTATAATGTCACCTACACTACTCTTACTCATTTGTAACAATGTGGCAATCTGTCTTTCGGAAGGTCCTTTAGCGTGATGGAAAATAACAATTTGTCTCTTTCTTTTCCGCCCCATTGTACTGTGTCCCACGCGTGTTAACAACACTGAAGCGCAGCACGGAATCAGTCTGCTCAGTCTACAACTAGCACCACCGCCGCCTGTACATGTGCCCGAACAATAAAGTGACTGCATCTTGTGGTGTCTTATAACGAAAATATACATTGCACGTTGTTAATTATATTATACAGTGACCTGCTTGTGGTACATTGTCAGACAATATTCACACTAGAGAATGGACTGGCAATTGCTTCCCGTATACCCAAATGTTCGCAGAGAACTTCAAATTTCAAAAACAATGAGGATGGTCGAATACTTTTGTGATGCAGTGTATGTGCACGTTTACAAACAACGTCAGCGATGACAAATGGTTCAAATGGCTCTGAGCACTATGGGACTTAAGAGCTGTCGGTCATCAGTCCCCTAGAACTTAGAACTACTTAAACCTAACTAACCTAAGGACATCACACACATCCATGCCCGAGGCAGAATTCGAACCTGCGACCGTAGCGGTCACGCGGTTCCAGACTGAAACGCCTAGAACCGCACGGCCACACCGGCCGGCAGCGGTGACCTTCCAGTTGGTAAAGGAGGAGTCTCAATATCAACACACCAGCACGATATATCGTGGTGATGCAACCCTTTTATTGATGTATGTATTTATGATCTAGTGACAAATCTGGCGCAGTGTAAACGCAACGGCAAGCTATCAAGCACACACTTATTTGTTTTTTTAAACCGCATTTGTCTCAAACAAATGCTTAGGCAAGGGCGTTGCGACTTTTTCTCATGTACAGTTTGACGTGAAGATTACTGAATTACGAAATTTACCAGAGAAAAATTTACCTGAAAAAAGTAGGTTGGTTCAGAGGCTCGTGGATAATGTATTTGGTGTTTCGTCATCCAAATTGCCATAACTACATTTATCAAGCGTCATTCTTATTTGTTTTCCGTGAAGTGTTTTTGCGGTGGCTTAATCATTGTTACGTAGTTGAAGGTTAAGAAGAATGTTATTCAAGTGTTAAAAATGGATCATGAAGTGGAAAAATGTCTAATATTTTTGATATTTTGTTCTATTTGGATTTAATAGAGATTGCAGGTAGCGGAGGCAACTGGAAACATTTGTGCCATGTGTCACGTCAGAAAATGGTTTTGACGTTTTAAATAGGAGCGTTTCGATGTGAATTATTTGCTACATTCAAGTTGGCAAACGGCCTTTGATCGACGTTTTTACGGTTTACCATTATGGTCCACTTACCTAATGGCAAATGTGATGAACTGCTACTACGTGAGACACTTTTGTTCAGTGCGCAATGTTAGGGAAGACAGACAGGAAGGTTGATTAGCGTTAAATACTCCATCAACGAAAGTATCGTGAGAGACAAAACAGAATCTAGGATTGGGAAGAATGGGGTTTGAAATTAACTGCGGCCTCTCAAAAGAAAGAGCCCTGTATTTTCCTTAATCGATGTAATGAAACGACGGAGAACTTAAATAAAGATGGCCAGATCGTGATTTGAATCAACTTGTTAACTTCAGAAAAAGTAAATAATTGTTCGCTCTAATAAGAAATGCATGAAGCAAAGGCCAATGTGAGTCTTCAAAATGCAGCGTTGTACATTGGTGGCACTAGGAAGGCATCCCAGGGCTGTGTCTATTCTATTTGGCATCTGCTGCTGACACCTGAGACACCTTGCGGTCGCCATGGAAGAAAAAGACCATGCAAACTGCATGAAAGGTAGTTATAGTACGAGAACGCCCGTCTGCACTCTGCTGATTTAAGAAAAGAAGCTATACAGGACTTTGGCTAAAAAGCCATCCCTACTGCAGTTATTATTCTAATCTTGTGGCATCATACATTTACCTCCCTCACTCCTTATCGAACAAACTCGAGAAAATTTCTTTGTGTTCAAAAATACGCTTTAAACTTGGATTGACGACATCTTTATCCTCGAACCAGTAGCTTCCGACACACATGGAATCCAAAAATTGTCAGAGCACCAGCAGGTCGTTTTAATTAATGTGAGAAAAAAGAATGTGTGTGAAATCTAATGGGACTTAACTGCTAAGGTCATCAGTCCCTAAGCTTACACACTACTTAACCTTAACTATCCTAACGACAAACACACACACACACACACATGCCCGAGGGAGGACTCGAACCTCCGCCAGGACAGCTGCACAGTACATGACTGCAGCGCCTCAGACCGCTCGGCTAATCCCGCGCGGCAATGTGAGAGAATTTATTATTGATGATTAATCTCTCTCTTATGTTCAATAAACCAACGAGAAGCTCTATAAAAATATGCACTGTTCTAATACAAATGCAATATAACTATTAATGATAACAAACTATTTTACATTCCGGGCAAAGTGTCATTCTTAGCGCACTGCTCATTAAACTATATCTTTCGGTTCAAACTTCATCTTTCTTGGACCTCCAAGTGACCTTAAAAAATGGAAATACAGACTTCGATGTTTACCGAAAGCCAGCCACAACAGATCTTGTTAACTCGTGCACGGGCAGACTCAATTAAATATAAATCCGCGGCATTCCGAGCCATGTTAAACCGTATGTATGAATTGCCCCTTACTAGTGGCTGAATATGAAGTTATATGGTATACAGCGTATCAAAGTGGTTACGATCCAGAATTTGTTAATGCAATTAAAAGAAATATATTGGAAAAGAAAAATCTTCTTCTCATATCGGGTCAGAGGCAGATTTTATAACCCTTAGACCAGCTGATCAGACAATGGAATTGTTTATTTTCTTTGTAGAATACCATATCAGGGTGCAGTATCCGAAAAAACTGCAGACGTATGAGACCTAAAAACGTTATTCCAGCGTATTTTAGATTTTCAAATCTAGGCAGAAAACTCAGGTACAAGGAAAAAGCTATCGTAAATAAATATAAAGAAGTGGCTGTATGCTGCAGTACGTACAGTGATTTCCCTAAAAAATATATAGGGCAAATCGGTAAGTCATTCGAATAAGATTTCAGGAACACATTAACTTAAATAATCCACGATCTGAATTAACAGAGCACTTATGCGAAGAGGGGCAGAGCCGGCCGCGGTGGTCTAGCGGTTCTGGCGCTGCAGTCCGGAACCGCGGGACTGCTACGGTCGCAGGTTCGAATCCTGCCTCGGGCATGGGTGTGTGTGATGTCCTTAGGTTAGTTAGGTTTAAGTAGTTCTAAGTTCTAGGGGACTTATGACCTAAGATGTTGAGTCCCATAGTGCTCAGAGCCATTTTTTTGAAGAGGGGCAGAGCATCACAAACCTTACAGAAAATTTAAAAATACGTTATAAAAAAGAGAAAAACCATATTTTGAATATATTAGAGGAATCAAAAGTTTTTAGATATAAAAACGAAAACGCCATTTCCCGTTGAATAATCAGTTAGAATTAAAGTAGCGTAATATTGTGGCTAATTTTGATTGTTTATACGATTATTGTGTATCGTGTATTGAAGTGGGACCTAGAAACGACGGGCCGGCCGGTGTGGTCATGCGGTTCTAGGCGCTACAGTCTGGAATCGCGCGGACGCTACGGTCGCAGGTTCGAATCCTGCCTCAGGCATGGATGTGTGTGATATCCTTAGGTTAGTTAGGTTTAAGTAGTTCTAAGTTCTAGGGGGCTGATGACGTAAGATGTTGAGTCCCATAGTGCTCAGAGCCATTTGAACTTTTTTTTTTTTTTTTTTTAGAAACGACGGAGCGGCTCGGTCCCGCAGTAGCCTTCAGTGGTACACAACCCCACTAGAGGCCACAGCAGTCCCCCCAGACCACCGCCGCCCCATACCACGGTTCGGCCCCCAATGAACTCCCCTCCTCCCACCCCACCCCCACCCCCTTGGAAACATCTCATACCAGAAGAGTGTAACCCCAAAATGTTTGCATGGTAACTAATTATCGTGTATGCGTACGTGGAGAAAGTGTTTGAGCAGAAACCGCTGGCGTAGTGTAACTGAGTCAGAGTAAGGGGAACCAGCCCGCATTGGCCGAGGCAGATGGAAAACCGCCTTAAAAACCGTCCACAGATCAGCCGGCACGCCGGACCTCTTCAGTAATCCCCCGGGCGGATTCGTCCCGCAGAGCGGCACGCCTTCCCGCTTGGGAAGCAGCGTGTTACATTGCGCGGCTAGCCGGGCGTGCTTATACGATTAGGTATTAATACGTAGTAAAATTCTGTATTATTCTCGCTTGTAAAGGTAACGGCTCAGTCCTCCTAGCCAAGAGTGCACGACCTCGCACTGTCCACACGAATAGCTTCCCCTCCGCCCTACAGTCTGGAACCGCACGACCGCTACGGTCGCAGGTTCGAATCCTGCCTCGGGCATGGATGTGTGTGACGTCCTTAGGTTAGTTAGGTTTAAGTAGTTCTAAGTTCTAGGGGACTTATGACTACAGCAGTTGAGTCCCATAGTGCTCAGAGCCATTTGAACCATCCCCTCCGCCAGCCAGCTAGTCTCTCTTTGTTGTTCGTGCGGGCCGCTTTGCCCTGCACCAAGCTGCTCTGCCGTCGCACTAGTAAGATACAGCCACCAGATACATTCCACATAATAATTTGCATAGTGCCGCGACTAACCGTGTTGGCAATGATAATTTTTTATCGCCAGTCCAGCTCCTTTTTAAAAACTTTTTCTCTTTTCTGTTTAGATGCAGGCAAATTTTCATGAATGGAGCACGTCTTCGTTACCTTCCGCTCGCAATAGCATTGACGATATTCACTGAATAGTAACTTTTGGCAAAGAGCGATGGTCCGCAGCTCGCGGTCGTGCGGTAGCGTTCTCGCTTCCCACCCCCGGGTTCCCGCGTTCGATTCCCGGCGGGGTCAGGGACTTTTCTCTGCCTCGTGAACACTGGGTGTTGTGTGCTGTCCTTAGGTTAGTTAGGTTTAAGTAGTTCTAGGGGACTGATGACCATAGCTGTTAAGTCCCATACTGCTCAGAACCAACCAAAGAGCGATGGGCATGCCTATGATCTTTTAACTTTCTTAATTTTAATATCCAAAAATGTGGCGACACTGTACTTTGCTTTCTACCATATAGGTTGCACCTGATGATGCGACTGTAGACTGCGAAACCGGTAGTGTTTTAATGAACAACAGTTTTACCAGCTGTTAGTGGAGTTCTTCCTAACAGTGCGCTTTTCATGATAACTTTACGACGCAAGTTTAATATAAGTACCCGTAATACAAGTCTGCCGGAAATTTCATGCTCTTTTGACATCGATGGACTATGTCTACGTGAAGTACTGTGTCCTATCCAAGAAACATTTCGGGACTACCACAGAGGTACGTAAATCTAGCTGTGAGAATAGACTCAAAAAGAAAACCAGTCAACAAATTATACAGTGCCACACATAAACCAATGAAATTGCGCACTCACAAAAAACTAACAGTAGATCGGCATTAGGAGGAAAATTAGTGGTTTAACGACACTGGAATGTCGCAGTTTCTTAAATGTTTCACCCTTGGATCTAGAGAGTACTATACTTGAGAAAAAATTCTTTTGGCACCGACCTACATAGAAAGAAATGATCATCACGATAAAATAAGAGAAACCAGGACTCGCACAGAAAAATTTAAGTGCTCGTTTTTATCCCGCGCTCTGTTCGATAGTGAAACGGTAGAGAGACACCTTGAAGGTGGTTCATGGAACCCTCTGCCAGGCAATTATTTTGAACAGCAGAGTAATCACATAGATGTAGATGTTGTAGAGGTTGCGAGAAAATTTAACGTGGAGAAATTCAAATTCTCTTATTGATTTTCAATCTAAAAGCTTGTAGTTCGGCAAGTCAAGAAGTAAAAAGATGAAAAATTGTCTAGGTCCCCAGCGATGTTGGAACCAGAGCTAATGCATTTTCTTTTTCACAGTATCCACGTTATCACTTATGTAGCGAGCCCATACTACTCGATGTGTGCGCTCTCATTGTATAGCGATAGATAACACAGACAATTCGCAAAGTAAGATAGGCGATTAGTTGTAGATTCTGCATGGAGCTAACCTCTTGAGATCAACTCACAGATTTGATAAGACAGTGTTATACTTTAAGTGAGAAACATACACATTATTTATTGAACATGACAAGAAAATAGTAAGTGAATACAGCAGATTAATTGTGAACCACTCCACAAAGTAAATTGATAGTCAAATAGCTGCCAAACGTATATCAAAAAGGGTTCAAATAGCTCTGAGCACTTCTGAGGTCATCAGTCCCCTACAACTTAGAACTACTTAAACCTTAGTAACCTAAGGACATCACACACATCCATGCCCGAGGCAGGATTCGAACCTGCGACCATAGCGGTCGCGCGGTTCCAGACTGTTGCGCCTAGAAGCGCTCGGCCACCCGGCCGGCAAACATATTTTACAATGTTGCCAGTTCTCCATGAGACTAGTCACAGGAAGGACACGATTGCTTAGGCAATATACACTCCTGGAAATTGAAATAAGAACACCGTGAATTCATTGTCCCAGGAAGGGGAAATTTTATTGACACATTCCTGGGGTCAGATACATCACATGATCACACTGACAGAACCACAGGCACATAGACACAGGCAACAGAGCATGCACAATGTCGGCACTAGTACAGTGTATATCCACCTTTCGCAGCAATGCAGGCTGCTATTCTCCCATGGAGACGATCGTAGAGATGCTGGATGTAGTCCTGTGGAACGGCTTGCCATGCCATTTCCACCTGGCGCCTCAGTTGGACCAGCGTTCGTGCTGGACGTGCAGACCGCGTGAGACGACGCTTCATCCAGTCCCAACATGCTCAATGGGGGACAGATCCGGAGATCTTGCTGGCCAGGGTAGTTGACTTACACCTTCTAGAGCACGTTGGGTGGCACGGGATACATGCGGACGTGCATTGTCCTGTTGGAACAGCAAGTTCCCTTACCGGTCTAGGAATGGTAGAACGATGGGTTCGATGACGGTTTGGATGTACCGTGCACTATTCAGTGTCCCCTCGACGATCACCAGTGGTGTACGGCCAGTGTAGGAGATCGCTCCCCACACCATGGTGCCGGGTGTTGGCCCTGTGTGCCTCGGTCGTATGCAGTCCTGATTGTGGCGCTCACCTGCACGGCGCCAAACACGCATACGACCATAATTGGCACCAAGGCAGAAGCGACTTTCATCGCTGAAGACGACACGTCTCCATTCGTCCCTCCATTCACGCCTGTCGCGACTCCACTGGAGGCGGGCTGCACGATCTTGGGGCGTGAGCGGAAGACGGCCTAACGGTGTGCAGGACCGTAGCCCAGCTTCATGGAGACGGTTGCGAATGGTCCTCGCCGATACCCCAGGAGCAACAGTGTCCCTAATTTGCTGGGAAGTGGCGGTGCGGTCCCCTACGGCACTGCGTAGGATTCTACGGTCTTGGCGTGCATCCTTGCGTCGCTGCGGTCCGGTCCCCGGTCGACGGGCACGTGCACCTTCCGCCGACTACTGGCGACAACATCGATGTACTGTGGAGACCTTACGCCCCACGTGTTGAGCAATTCGGCGGTACGTCCATTCGGCCTCCCGCATGCCCACTATACGCCCTCGCTCAAAGTCCGTCAACTGCACATACGGTTCACGTCCACGCTGTCGCGGCATGCTACCAGTGTTAAAGACTGCGATGGAGCTCCGTATGCCACGGCAAACTGGCTGACACTGACGGCGGCGGTGCACAAATGCTGCGCAGCTAGCGCCATTCGACGGCCAACACCGCGGTTCCTGGTGTGTCCGCTGTGCCGTGCGTGTGATCATTGCTTGTACAGCCCTCTCGCAGTGTCCGGAGCAAGTATGGTGGGTCTGACACACCGGTGTCAATGTGTTCTTTTTTCCATTTCCAGGAGTGTATTTCCTTATCTGGCTACCAATTGGGATCGTCACACTTCGAAGACGCGGTGGTGGCCGGTGGCACTGAGTCGACGGGGAGCCGAAATATGTAAAATATAGGCCAATGAGTTTTATTCACAGTTCTGTAACTTTGGATCTAAAATGTAATTGCTGATAATGTCCAGATACACAGACTGCAACTCGAATATCATCAATAAACAGTACGGGGAATTACTTGGGCGCCCTCAGCTTGACTGGATGTCGTACGTGGAATAGTAAGTAAATGCAGGAATAAAATTTCGTTACAGACCGATGGAGACGTCGCTGTGTGTGGTGCGACTGCCAGCTATATAGTGGTGTCGTAACCAAATGTCAACACGGACGACCTGAAATGTTCAAATGTGTGTGAGATATTATGGGACTTAACTGCTAAGGTCATCAGTTGTAAGGTGTCAGGCAAATCCAACACCTTCCATGAAAACCCTGACATAATAGCAAATCCGGCAGTATGTCACATAGCTCCGAATAAATCCTGACATTAAATTAATCAAAGTAATACGATCAACGAGTGAGCGAGGTGTGTGGAGCTGCGCCGCCCGCCGCCCCCTGACGTTGCCTAACCAACGACAAGGTAATGAACGCATGCAATGCCGTGCGCATAAGGATTCACTCAGAACTGCAGAAGTCTCATCTGTTACATCCCCTTTTTGCATAATACTAATGTGGATCGTCAATTAAAGCTCATGGTATTCACATTTGCTACTGGAAGTTAAAATCTGAAATGCGATGATTTTTCTGTTATGTAATTATTGAGAAGCCACATCAGCCACTGTAATTTACGACAAGTTAAATAAGTAATTAAAGATAATTGAGGGTCACTGTAGACCATTTTGATAGTTTTCTCTTTTATGAAACTTAACTTAAACCTAGATTATAGATTTGATATGGCATAGGTCATGCTTCGATCCATTATAGAACTTGAAAACCCATTCAGGGAATATTCGTTCACATTTTTGTTGAATGCAGTTGGTTTTTATCATCCTGTATTAAATATTTCCTTTTATCAATAGTGCAGTTCATAAACAATGTTTTGTGAGTAGAATAAAATTTGCAATGGTAAACTTAACTGCTTCTTCGACGTTATTTTACCAGCTAACTAAAAATAGGAAAGCCTTGAACCCCTTCCACTAAATTTAGTTAGTATTAAGATTCTTTTACAGGGAGTGCAGTGTAGCTGACACTGAAATCATTAAGTATTTGATTATATCATCGCTAGTCTCACTGAACTCTTCTGAACTCTACATGTCATGTGTGCTCTGGCGTCTTCTTACCAGCAACAGGTCCCAGGTGCAAACTAGTCAATTCCCTAAAAAATACGCTCCGAGCGTCGCTGCACGAAAGTGGTAGGGAGACACGACTTAGAACAAACAGACACCACGCAGAATGTTAGAGAATGGCGACCTTGCCAGGATGGTAAAATACCATGATTGAAGGTCGACCACATGCCTAACTAGGTCAGAAAAATATCGTGTTGAAAAATTTTCGTAACAAAAATTTTTTCTGTAAGTTATAAATAGTCGACAACAGTAGTTGCCGCGACAGATAGTAAGAAAGTATTAAATAGAAAGTGAGACAGTCTAGCAGAGACAATAGCATAATTAAGTTATGAATTATAATATTGTTAGAATTAAGTTTTCTCTCCAATGCAAGTGCACAGGTGGCGGATACATCGTTGCAAGTTGGTTCTGACCCAACAAGTAAGTGAATGCATTGTCGGTCTTGGGTATAATAAATGTCAAGTCGTGTGTGCAAAAAGTTTATGAAACGCGTGAGATCGTACAAGCGCATGTTGACGCGAAGTAGGGCGCGTGAATTGCTTTTAAAACAGAAAATAAGGGAATCGGAAAGATTAGCAATGGCAGATCGAGGCCTTGACCGAATTGAGGTAGAGACCCAGCATGAAGACGGACAGAGAATAGAGGACAGTACAACAGACGATGCAGTATCGCGAGAAATAGGACAGATAACGCACCATAACGAGGATAATGTACGCCAAGGCATAGAAAACGTAGGTCAGCACACGACAGAGGAGCAGGAAAGTAGAGAGACAGTCGATGAGGATTCTAACTTGCGTCTTGAATATGTAGAACCCATAGTACAAGTAATCAGAGCTACCTCACAACAGAGTGCAAAGAATTCGAGCAGAAACGTGTCACCGCACAGTTCAATGCAATCGGTTGCAAAACACTTGGGCGAAAACACAGAGCGTAGGACGTCGGAATAAAACGCAATAGGACCCACCAGTGTGGCAGAATTATTACAACAAATGACGGAAATCATGACAAGACAAAATAAAGAAATTGCTAACCAAAATTGAATTCAGAATGCAGAAATGACGAAAGAAATTGCAGAAACCACGAGACAAATGGGTGAGATTAAAGAACAAAACAAAAAAATTGAGTTACACCTAATTCATATTGAAGACGAGGCAAAAGAATCTCGAGAAGTGATAGGAAACTTAATAACAGGTCACAATCAATTGAGAACAGACATTGACAAGGTACAAGCGGACGTACAAACATTGCGTAATGACACTCAGGACTAGATCAAAACATTACGTAACAACACCCAGGAAGATGTCAAGAAACTAGAGAAACAGATAAACGTAATTACTAGACAAGCAGCAGGTACAGCGCGTGAAATTGTTGAAAACAGTGTGTTACACAAACGTATCACAAAAGCAGCGCTGAAAAGATATGATAATCGCATAGTCAAAATACAAGTGCAAATAAAGCAACAATTTCAGAAATTGCGAACAGAGTTGTTGCAAACCATTGAAGAGCATAGTGAACAGGATCGATCAAGCACTGAGTCTACAACCACATCCGTATGTGTAACAGCACCGGAAAAACAAGCAAGTGACAAAGATATCATGCATTTGCGATTCCAATCACAGGCGGAAAGTAACATACGT
Source organism: Schistocerca cancellata (assembly GCF_023864275.1). Classification (NCBI taxonomy): domain Eukaryota; kingdom Metazoa; phylum Arthropoda; class Insecta; order Orthoptera; family Acrididae; genus Schistocerca; species Schistocerca cancellata. The sequence continues at coordinate 268,932,538 of NC_064627.1, forward strand.
GAAATCAGACAGCCTGCACCACAACAAACAGGTTTCGAAATTCTTGATGAACAAACGGCACCACAAACACGTGCGGAACCACAAATGTATGTTTCAAGACAGTTTGGATCGTGCAATGAAGCGGCAAGCTTAGCCAGACAAGATACGGAACCAATACCTGACAATGGAAAGCCAGGTCGCGAAGAGTACAGTACAGTGCAATGCATTCAGCTACACGTTCACAACCGATGGAAGAAAATTATTGCGTACCACTCCAACGATACTACGCAAGGGTACGCGAAGGTTGCAGTGGACAATATCCAATGGGTCTACCACAACCGGAAAGAACGACGGGAGAAATGATCAGAAAAAAAGTGGCGAAGAATCGTGAATTTCATATGGAACTATGACGAAGTACGACAACGATCATTTCCTCACAGTCAGAAAATTTCAACACTTTCGAGAAGGAAACTCATTACATCCACGAACTTTTATTGATCAATTCCGAGTAGGATTACCAGAACACTGGACACTAGGACACAAATTAGACTTTATATGTGCACACATGTCAGGAACAGTCGCAGAAACCATGCAAAATGTTGCAGCGACATGCCGATCGTACGAAGATTTCAGAGAGAAGTTTCTCTCACGATATTGGTCCAGCGAAGCACAGAACAGAGTGAAGTGCGAATTATTACAGAACCCATATTTTGAAAATTCATGAGAGAAGAGCCCCGTGAAATTTTTCGAAGTAATGGCAAAGAAAAATCAATGCTTAGATGGACCATGCAGTGACGGAGAGTTGATTAAATTATGCGCGATGAAGTTACCATTGAAATACCAGCAATCATTAGTAGGTCGCGGAGGCAATGACATGGAAGCATTTAAAGGAATTCTAAGGGAACTAGAGTTTATATTTTCGGAAGATGACGCAAGAAAAAGACGAAGCGCACGTGAAAACGAAAGCAAAAAGCAGTGGAATCCACAAGACACAGTACGAAGAAACAATAATTACGAACCACGAGATAACTTCGCACCAAGAAACGACAACAGATTTCAACAAAGAAACGGTTATGGATTTAGAAGAGAATATGGCAATAACTATAATTCACCCAGGAACGGCAACAACTATTACAGAGAGAATAATGACAAGCGGAACGGATATTGGAGAACCAATAGACCGACAAATTATCAACAAAGAAACCAATATCAACAAGCGGAGCAAGAAAAGAGAATACAGATAGAAGAGGTGGAGGTAAGACCACCAAACCCCGAAAAACGTTCGAATTGACAGCTAAGCGCCCATGCCAAAGACAATGACGCACCGACCCAGGATAATTGCAGCACCTTGAACAGAGAAGTAAATACCTTATCACGAGAAGAGAAGAAGGAAGAAACAAAACCGCAGGGACCAGATGAAAACGAAGACAGGAAAATAACAATATTGTGTTGGGACGAAATTAATTGGGAGAATACCGACGAGGAAGATGAATTACCAGAGGCATACCCAATGAATGTAGGAGGAAAGGACGGAGTAATGAATATTGCAGAGCTGTTTGAGATGGAAACCAGGGAAAGCGAACTCAATGAGGATAATGCGCAGTCGACAGAAGTTGAAAATAAGTTACTAGTGGGCACACAACCCAACGTATATAATGAAGGAAGTTATGAAGCGATAATTAGAGCATTTAGATGCGATTATGTGGAAGTAGCGACGAAGAAGGAGAAGATAGACAAAGATGAGGAAAAAGTAGAATATCTTGAAGAAAGCGTAAATTAGGTAAGAAATAGAGAAGAGGAAATAAAAGAGAGAGAAGTAGCAGTCGAAGCTTATCCTCGGGAAAGTTCGAATTTACAGGGGAAAGTCCTGAAAAGACTCATGTATGATTCAGTGGAGGATTCGTTGATGTAAGAAGAAGAAGAACAGAACCAACCCTTTAAAATTTAACCAATTGTGAAGGCCATGATAAAACATATCCCAGTCAATATTGTAATTAATAGCGGAAGTGAACTGACCGCGATCTCAGAACATTTATTCATGCAGTGTAATGCCAATGAAGAATTGCCAGTTCTGAAAACACGTAAGATTAAAGTAAGAGGTCCTATTAGAAACAATGCTGCGGAAGTTACGAGACAAACAAGGTTAACTCTTTCGTGCCAATGTCAAAATATCGAAGCCAACTTCGTGACTATACCTAGACTAACTGTACATTTGATTATAGGTGCAGATTTTTTAAATGAGAGACGAGCAATAATAGATATGGGGAAAGGTAGCGTAACATTTGGCAATGTCATACTTCTCTTTGAGCAAAAGCTAAAATTAGAAGAAATACCAGTTATAAACAAACAATTAAGAATGATGCGAGGTAAAGAGGATGAAGAATTAGAATGGTATGCACAAAAGGGGGAATCGCCTCAACTCATGCTAGAAGTCCACAAAGAAATTGACGAAAAATTTCAAGAAGTTCAAGTAAATAATTATCAAAATATTTCAAGTTCATGTTGCAGATAAGATCGTCAGGAGAAGGAAGAATGAAGTGAGAGGAAGTTGGGAAAAAGAAAGTAGTTTCAATAAAAACAAAAACAAAAATAACACCTATACTAGCATAGATTAAGGTGAAGGGATAAAGCGTAGATAGTCTAACAGCATGAAATACTAAAATGCTATACACCATGACATGACACAAAAAAAAACGAATTTGAAGATTCTTGGAGAAGTTAAGACTCACTACATCTTAGAACTGTAACATGGAAAGGGCGCCGAAATTTGTAAAGCTTTTTAAAAAGGCGTAAAGCAATGTAGGTACTAGACATATGTTAGATGATTATAAGTAAAACTTTTGTAAGAACCATTGTAAAAAACTCCAGCAAAAAACCAGATGCAACGACCCACAAGTTGCAACGCGAGAAATATCAAGAAAGAAAAGGATGTAATTAGCAAGACATGATTCCTACAAGGCAGAAGCATCGAGTGAAGGGAAAGGTCAGCGAGATCAACAAAGGGCACTTGTATCTGAACTCAACAGTAAATCTACTGCTTAGCAGAACCACAGAGGGCGGAACCCTGCAGAGACACACGGAAGGCCAGAAAGGTCCCGGGATGCCCCGACTCAGCGGAGTGAGCAAAAAACAGCCCGACAAGAAGATGGCTTGGGCAAGCCACCACTGGCAAAAAATATGTGTAAAAGTAACACTACTGCTATTAAACAGCACACTGCAGTACGAAACTGAAGGATACTTCCACAAAGTAGAAATGACACGTCCAAACAATTTATTAAACTGTTACTAAGAGGAGAAAGTCAAAGCGACTAGTTATCAATAAATATTCCCATATCCTGCCCAGAGGAGAACCAAGACTCATGTAAGAAGCAGAGAAAAAGCAGGAAGAACAGAAGTTGAAGATTTGCTAGATTGAGACCAAGAAAGAAGATGGGTGAAGAATAGACAACATACGTTCCCAAATCCCTATCCTATTGTAAACTAGTCGTCTGCGAAGTATTACAACGAAAAACAACCGCTTTCAGCGACATATAACGATGACTTTCACGCATACAAATCCAGTAAACCTCAAGATTCTGCACTCACAGCTCCATTCCATTATGGCACCTCCACAACAGCAACACACAGTTGCAAAACCAACAAGGAATGACGACAGAGGCTGTACATCAAATACTTGCCCACATCCATCTCGCTCAAGTCCATCAACTTCGTGCAAAAACATTCGTCAATCTTCTGCATAAACATTCATAGGATAATAAAAGTGTGAAATCATGTGATGTAGGAATTGTGCAAAAGACATGTGTGAAAAACTCAATAAGTAAAGCACACCAAACAGCTAATAAACTACAAAGTAACAGTCATTGACTATGGACGTAAGTAAAAATAGACTATCGATAAAAATAAGTCATAAGTTCTGAAATGGATAGTGTATAAAGAACAAAAGTAAGACATAATAAACACTAAAACTATATGCTACTTATTTTCTCCTCATAAAAATAAAAGAATAACTATATTTTACTTATTTTCTCCTTATAAAAACAAAGAATAAAAAATTATCTTGTTGGATGTTTTCCCTTTTTAACATTTGTACCATTTGTTAGAATAATATATCAATACTTGTGTATGTATATTTCTTTGTCGAAGCAATTCTTGGAAATAATTCTTATTTGTTAGTGTAACAATTTTGATATGAGTGTCTAGAAACAAAAACCTTTTACATGTACATGATATTTAGAAGATGTGTCAGGAATAGGTTTTACTTAATTACTACATTTATAAAAAAAATATTTCTAAGAAAATCGATGTGAAAGACTCCTCACTTTCGATAACAAACTTCTTAAAAAAACAAACTTCACACTTAAATAAAGAAAGAAAATAATTAAAAATTAATAATGATAGTAGCATAAAAATATTCTTCTCTTGTCAATATAATCGTATTTTTGAGAATAATGTGGAAGAATATAAAAATATAAATTAGTAATACAAACTAGCATAGAACTGGAATAACATGGCTGAACAGTAGGCAACAAAATTTAGATAAAGGAATAATTTTGACTGACTTAGACAAAGATTCAATCATTGCCTACTTCAGTGGAAAAATTAAGTTCGAAGGGTGGTGATATGTAAGGTGTCAGGCAAATCCAACACCTTCTATGAAAACCCTGACATGATAATAAATCCGGCAGTTTGTCACATAGCTCCGAATAAATCCTGACATTAAATTAACCAATGTAATATGACCAATGAGTGAGCAAATGGAATACCACAGACTAACACAAGAACACCTAAATGCATGTCATACCTTCCCACCGTGAAACAGACGCAGTTCCGAGGGGAGAAACGAGCACAGAAGCCAAGAGCAGAACTGTATTAAGCTAGAAGGCCCTACGATAAGGGCCGACCGCCAAGACCACCCGCAGCCCATGTTAAAAGATAGAGCCCTCCAGAAGAACAGCATAGATCCTACAATAACACTAAAAGGGCCACACTAGCTGCAAGTTTTAGCGTGAGACTATACGCGTCTCTGTTATGTTTCAAACGTTAAAAACATTGCCCCACCACGAAAAGTATAACGTTTGCCATTCGATAGACAGAAGTTATGTAGGTGGAGCTTAAGGTTAACATTGAGACCCTGATTGGTCAGTTGAAAACACAGCCAGATGGCTTTTCTAAAACCAACTTCGGTCAATTATAGTAAGGAGAAGTTTGAAAGAGTTGCTTCCAAGACGGCGAGGTGTGTGGAGCTGCGCCGCCCACTGCCCCCTGACACTGCCTAACCAACGACAAGGTAATGAACGCACGCGATGCCGTGCGCATAAGGATTCACTCAGAACTGCAGAAGTCTCATCTGTTACATCCCCTTTTTGCATAATACTAATGTGGATCGTCAATTAAAGCTCATGGTATTCACATTTGCTACTGGAAGTTAAAATCTGAAACGCGATGATTTTTCTGTTATGTAATTATTGAGAAGCCACATCAGCCACTGTAATTTACGACAAGTTAAATAAGTAATTAAAGATAATTGAGGGTCACTGTAGACCATTTTGATAGTTTTCTCTTTTATGAAACTTAACTTAATCCTAGATTATAGATTTGATATGGCATAGGTCATGCTTCGATCCATTATAGAACTTGAAAACCCATTCAGGGAATATTCGTTCACATTTTTGTTGAATGCAGTTGGTTTTTATCATCCTGTATTAAATATTTCCTTTTATCAATAGTGCAATTTATAAACAATGTTTTGTGAGTAGAATAAAATTTGCAATGGTAAACTTAACTGCTTCTTCGACGTTATTTTACCAGCTTACTAAAAATAGGAAAGCCTTGAACCCCTTCCACTAAATTTAGTTAGTATTAAGATTCTTTTACAGGGAGTGCAGTGTAGCTGACACTGAAATCATTAAGTATTTGATTATATCATCGCTAGTCTCACTGAACTCTTCTGAACTCTACATGTCATGTGTGGTCTGGCGTCTCCTTACCAGCAACAGGTCCCAGGTGCAAACTAGTCAATTCCCTAAAAAACACGCTCAGAGCATCGTTGCGCAAAAGTGTTAGGGAGACACCACACAGAATGTTAGACAGTCCCTAAGCTTACACGCTACTTAATGTAAATTATCCTAAGGACAAACACACACACCCACACCCGAGGGAGGACTCGAACCTCCGCCAGGTCCAGCCGGACAGTCCATGACTGCAGCGCCTCATACCACTCGGCTAATCCCGCGCGGCACGGAAGACCTGAAGGAAAGACTGGGAGCTCGTTTCATCAGCCTTTGCAAGATGGAAGCCAAAGACAATTGATCCAGCACTGTGATAGTATTGCAGAGCAAACAGAACGCTCTACTATAATAATACTAAGTGTAGTAACTTCAATCAGGGACGTTGTAAGGAAAGCTTTTAGTATGAAAAAATTCGTATAAAGGAGTGCACTCGGCACACTGAAGTTAAACGCTACAGCAGCTGCGAGGGCTGACTAGCTCAGAAAGCGAGAACACATTCGATCATCGTTGTGGGGGATCGCATCATCGCCTGCTGTAAAACGTCCAGCCCCCTCAAGCTCATTCTCAGAGTTCCGTCGTCCATCCACTTCATGGATTCCGATGGAAGACCAGCTCTATTTAACCTGCCGCCAGCTAGGAGTACATTACTGCAAACCCGCAACTGTCTGGCCGTGGAGGTGAGTAGCTATCTGAAAGCCGCAGTCCTGCCAGTCAAAATAGTGACTGACTGAGAATGGTGGCCGGGCCGATCTTCCGAGTCTGAAGAACCGATCTGCCCGTCTGCAAGCTATTCAGGAAAAGCGCGGGGCGCCTGTGTCGCCACTACTGCGGCAGTGTAAGTACCGCCTTGCCGACTGTACGCTGGGACCGCCATTCGAACTGTCGTTCGTGTTGCTGCTGGGTACTCCACCGCCTACACACCATCCCGACAACCGACAATAGGACCGTTCAGACTTCTGGGGCCGAGCCTAAGCGCAGTTTCGCACATTGAGAGCGCTGATACATTGACGGACTTCCAAAGCCATGCTAGGCTGCGGAAACACATGGCCGCCATATCCTCCTGCGGCGGGGCCACAGCAATGACCACAGGCAACGCCAGGACCTGTGCACATCAAGCTCCTCGCGGGCACTGACGTGTCACTTCGCGTTTTCAGCCATTGGAGACTCAGCACGGTCGCTGCTAGGCAGCGCTGGGAAAAAGACGGACTGATTGCAAAACTCTCACCAATAATTTCATTAGAGGCCTGGAGTTTTACAGGATCACTCATACTGGCTTTTCGCTCGACCTCCTGATAGCAACGCAACTTCAAATGGTTCAAATGGCTCTGAGCACTATGGTACTTAACTTCTGAGATCATCAGTCCCCTAGAACTTAGAACTACTTAAACCTAACTAACCTAAGGACATCACACACATCCATGCCCGAGGCAGGATTCGAACCTGCGACCGTAGTGGTCGCGCGGTTCCAGACTGTAGCGCCTAGAACCGCTCGGCCACATCGGCCGGCAACGCAACTTCACCTCGAATCGTAACACTATATTTCTTTTTCTCTGCTAAGCATACCACAAACCGAAGAACTTTCTCATCGGAAGTGATTCTTCTTAATAAAATCACCAAACGCTATTAACGTTGTGAATAAACAAAATTTTTTTAAAAATATTTTATACTTAAATACCGATTACAAAACACCATTATCTACAAAGAAATTTCATAAGCTGCGAATACCATATGGTTTCACACCAGAATAGCAAACTACGCAAGTAAATCTTGCAAAATGACCTAAAAGTGGGATTCAGAAAGCCATGAACGAGATTAAGCAAGTGAATGAGTGCAATACAGGGTGATTCAAAAAGAGTACCACAACTTTAGGAATTTAAAACTCTGCAACGACAAAAGGCAGAGCTAAGCACTATCTGTCGGCGAATTAAGGGAGCTATAAAGTTTCATTTAGTTGTACATTTGTTCGCTTGAGGCGCTGTTGACTAGGCGTCAGCGTCAGTTGATGCTAAGATGGCGACCGCTCAACAGAAAGCTTTTTGTGTTATTGAGTACGGCAGAAGTGAATCGATGACAGTTGTTCAGCGTGCACTGAGAATCCGCGGGAAACAACTCAGTATGAACGTGACTCGCCTGAGGTGAACGTTTTCTGTGCCATTTCAGCCAATAAAGTTTTTGGTCCCTTTTTCTTCGAAGGTGCTACCGTAACTGGACTACAGCATCTGGAGATGTTAGAGACTTGGCTGTTCCCTCAGCTCGAACAAGAAGCACAACTATTCATATTTCAGCAGGATGGAGCGCCACCGCATTGGCACTTATCTGTCCGTAACTACCTGAACGTCAACTACCCGAGGCGATGGATCGGCCGCCAGGCAGCCCGTGACAGAGCACTTCATCACTGGCCTCCAAGAAGCCCTGATCTTACCCCCTGCGATTTTTTCTTATGGGGGTATGTTAAGGGTATGGTGTTTCGGCCACCTCTCCCAGCCACCATTGATGATTTGAAACGAGAAATAACAGCAGCTATCCAAACTGTTACGCCTGATATGCTACAGAGAGTGTGCAACGAGTTGGAGTATCGGGTTGATATTGCTCGAGTGTCTGGAGGGGGCCATATTGAACATCTCTGAACTTGTTTTTGAGTGAAAAAAAACCTTTTTAAATACTCTTTGTAATGATGTATAACAGAAGGTTATATTATGTTTCTTTCATTAAATACACATTTTTAAAGTTGTGGTATTCTTTTTGAATCAGTTCCAACTTCTGATAACGTGAAACAAAAATCATGGAAGAGAAATGGAGGACCACACAGGAAAGGCCAAAAGACTAAACGTATTTCTCCAAAACTGTTTTATAGATGAAGATCTCACTGTAGTGCCTCTTTAAATGAATAACACGAACGACAAAAAGACTGATATCGAAATAACGGACCATGGGATAGAAAAGCAACTTAATCCCTCGACAGAGGGACGGCTCCTGACCTGACGAATAACACACCTGTTATGGGAAAAAATAAACCCTTCTTCTAGCAGCAGAGTACCTTACATCTCTGGAGGAGACCCATTCACAAGAAGGGTCGTCGAACAGACGCATAAAATTATAGGCCCACATCTCTGACTTCGTAACGTGTCTTATATTCGTTTTTCACGACATTTTTACAACCGACATTTTGCTGTGTGCGATTCAACATGGGTTCCGGAAACAATGATCGTGTTAAGCCCAGCTCGCTCAGTTCGTCCATGAGACCCAGAAGCTGGAAGATACGGGCACCCAGGTAGATGCCGTGTTCCTCGAGTTCCGGGGGTGTGACTACAGCAAGAGTTTTTTTTAGCAAACGAAACACAACCTGTCAGTCTCGAGCAAGAGAAGAGTTCAGGTCTAAAAGTAACTTTGTGTATACCACAAGGGAGTGTTGTAGGTCCATTATGTTTTACTAAATAGATAAATGACGTAATAGGCAACAACGAAAGCTCCATGAGGCTTTTCGCTCATGATGCTGTTTTATACAGAGAAGCCGCAGCGCTAGAAAGTTGTAGCGGAGTGCAGAGAAACGACGCTTGGAGCATGGAGAGGCAATTGATCCTCAACATAAACAAATGTACTGCATATACGTAGAGATATTGGCCATTTTAAAACGTTGCGGGAGAAAGACAGCGAACAAAATACGCTATTTGAAATCAATCATGAAACCATGCAGATTGCAAAGGCGCATTTATTACAACGTGACTGGTTTCGATCACAATATGGTCCTCTTCAGATTTTCAAAATTGTAATATGAGACGGGATATAAATTAGATGGATACATAAAAAGAACTTAAAATTAGCTTTTAAATTACAAAACACAGATATATCCCTATTGGCAGACAACGACTGTACACTGACTGGAAGGGCTGTATGACGACAGTCAACTGGTGGAGAGAGCAGCGCAGCTCTTTCTTAAATAGTGGAGTCTCCACCTACAGCTGCTACCATGATGCCAGCGGTAGCCAATCAGTTACATATCGAAAGAATTATGTGTAAAAAGATGTATTTACTAGTAAATAGAATGTCAAAATAATGTAGAATAATTTTATAATCTAGACGTAGCAGCTTGTTAATGCAGCTATTGTCAAATAAAAATACTGAGACCTCTAAGAAGGACACAAATAACCATTGCATTAGTTGTGTGTAGGTTGCCCTCTAAGAGCATGCTGGAAAAGTAATTGCGATGTTATGGTTTCTATAGAGATGGTGGTCGGCGTTCCAAAGATGTAGCAGCAGGGCGATTTCTAAAAAAGAGGTGGCAATGAGTATCGATGGGTGATGTCCAGTAGACAACATTCCATACACATACGAAGCGGTTGGTTATTATGGAGATGGTAGACGCTGATAACCGGCGGTTTCCATTGAAATGGCTGCAAACATCCATAAATGAAGCTAAGTAGAGAACGCTCCATAGATGCACTCACAGGATATAAATAAGTGATGTCTGTCCATGCATGTATCAATCTATAGTAAACAGCTGTTGAATGCAATATGCTTTTTTTTTAATTATCAGTCTTCTGACTGGTTTGATGCAACCCACCACGAATTTCTCCTCTGTGCCAACCTCTTCATCTCAGAGTAGCAATTGCAACCTACATTCTCAATCATGCTAGCAGATAATAACAGAAGTGTTATGAGAGGATAGAAATATTAAAGAAAATACATGCCCATGTTTCTAAAACATATAATGTGATAAGAAGTGAAAAATTAAGTATTGTCAAAAATGAATGAATTAAGTTAGTTCCATTATGAGAAAGTATATAGATAAAAATGCAGTGCTATGCCTACCTTAATGTGACAATTATTTGTACACTGCAATAACATTATGTAAATATAAAAGAAAATAATATAAAATTAAGGAAAAATGTCATAACCCATTATATTTAAATAAAATAACATGAAGCACAATAATATGAGTTACAGTAAAAAGAGTGTGAAGAAGGATATAAAATAAATTTGTACCATTACGAAAAGAAGACATCAGAGTCAGCATTCTAGAACAGATCACCAAAAAATCCAAAGAAGTGTTTGTCTTTGAAGTCTAAATGCTCATTTATAATGGATATAGTTTTACTTTTGTAATGTGAATGAATTTCGATTTCATCTAATGTATTAAGGAACAGCCATTTAAGTGCATTATGTAAACGTTTCATATTGTTAGAAATGTAACCTCCAGAGAGATTATGTTCATCAAGATAATTTGGTGCATGGCAGTACGATTAGTATGCTCTCTGAAATGTATTAAAAAGTTATGGACAGTTTCTCTGATATATTGTTTATTGCACTCCTTGCACTGTATTTTGTAAATGCCAGAATTTTGGTATTTGTTACATTCTCCAATTGTATGTTATTTTTTTAAATTATTTCTTTATTTTGTCAGAAGTAAGTCTTATATGAGTCATTTTAGTAACTCTCTTATTGAAATTTGTAGCAATGTAATTTGTTTGTTTTAATTTTTGATATAAAAAGTTGACTTGACTGGCTCTAAAGCTATTGGCAATATAAATTTGTTTTAAAGTATCAGTTTCTTTTTGGGCTGCATCAGGTTGAAAAGGTAATTTTAATAACTAACGTACCACTGTTTTGAAGACTGCTTTTTTATATTTTGTAGAATAGCATTCATTATCATTAATTATAAAAATCTGTTGGTACTGGTTTCCTATAAATAGAGATACAATGTTTTCCATTTTGATTTGAAATTGTAAGATTTTGAAAGTTAATGCCTTTTTTGTTTTAATACTCCACTGTGTAAGAAGGATTAGGATGTGCATTATTTAAGCTGGTGAGGAGCTCAATTTCTTCCTTTGAGCCTTTGTATAATAACAACATATCATCAATATATCTGTTATAATAAATAATTTTATTGGTTATTTCTAGATTATTGTAGTTTTGATGTAATTTACAAAGATATTGGATAAAGTGCTGACAAGTGAATTCTCCATAACAAGTCCAATATTCCGATTATAGATTCTGTTTAAAATGAAAAATAGTTGAAAGCTAGAGTATTTTCTACTAGTACAATAAACACAAATGTCTGTTCAGAGCTCATAATATTATGATTTAGTAAGTTGTTTTTAATTGTGTTGACAGGCTAATAAAGCTTATAAGAGGATCATTTAATATTGTCTACAGCTGGGTAAATTGGTAAGTTTGGTTTATGTAATGTAATTTGTGATGTCAGACTAGGTAATGTAGGATTCATAGGATTTTCTCACCTTAGGCAAAAATAAAAAATTCTTCTCATCAATCACATTTTTACTTTTGGCTTGAAATTTTGTAGTAGGGTGTTTGTTAACCTCAGTAATTCCACTGCCAGTAAAAATTGTCTTGTGCAAAAGATTTATTCATCTTCAATTAACAATGATAATGGTATTATCTTTACCTGCCTCAATTATGATTGATTTGTTACTTATTAGTTTTTAATTGCTCTCCTTAATTAATTTTGATTCATTGCTAAATTTATTTTATCTTCTACTTTTGTTATAATCTTCTTAGTTTTAAGTGCTATATCACAAATTTAGATTGTTTACATTTTACAGGGGTCTTTACATTGGCAGTCACAGATTTAATGTTAGACTATCCTGAAGTTAAATTGTATTTAAAGTTTTTGTTTAAGAGAGTTTCTATGGTGGGAGTGAAAATATTGTTACCCGAGTTAGTTCATCTAAAAAAGGTTATGTACATTTGGTGAAGCATCTTGTGAAAGCGCAGTCTATTGGCTAACAATGACTGAAATTTTCTTAATATGTCTGTTGGAAATAGTTTCTTGTAAGAGATTAATTTTCTTTTCTGTAGATGCAAGTGATTGTTGAAGTATTACTTATGACAACTAACAGCTAATGCACAAATACAAGTTACATATTTTTAAGATTTGATGTGTCATTTTTCATATATGCACCATTAATATCAGATTTTATCCAAAGAATGCTAGTATTCCTTTGTAAATATTGTGTTACATTTGATATTGTATGAAAATTAATTTTTATGTAATTAGGTATCAGGTGATTTGTTAGGCATTGTTTGTTAAAATACATTTTGGAATTGAGCTTCATACTTACGCCTCTAAATTTTTTGTAGTCTTCAACAACAAATTATTTAAATAAAAACAAATCTGATGATATCTTCCACAGGTCACAACCTACTGCAACAAAAATGGACCATACAATTGGCGAATCTAACAAATAAAAAAATTCTGGCATCTACAAAATATAGTGCAATGACTGTGATAAACAATACAGTGAGCAAGTTGAATGTAACTTTCAGTATGTTTCATGGAGCATGCTACTGGTACTGCAAGTATCAAATCACAGTTTGATCGAAATTTATTCAGATTACAAAAACATACTATTATCTGTTATAAATGCGCCAGTAGACATCAAAGACAAACATTTTTTTTAGCTTTGATCTGCTTTAGAGTGCTTACCCTGATGGCTTTCCATACTCTTTTCAATGTGACCCATATTAGCGTGTTTCATGTTATTTTATTTAAATATAATGGCTTATGACAAATTTCTTTAATTTGGTTGGCTCTGAGCACTATGCGACTTAACTTCTGAGGTCATCAGTCGCCTAGAACTAATTAAACCTAACTAACCTAAGGACATCACACACATCCATGCCCGAGGCAGGATTCGAAGCTGCGACCGCAGTGGTCTCTCGTTTCCAGACTGTAGCGCCTAGAACCGTACGGCCACTCCGCATGGCTTTCTTTAATTTCATATTATTTTATTATGTATTTATGTAATGTTAGTAGTGTTAGGTCAGATATAAAACTACATATTTAACTTTATATTTGTTCATCATGGTATTATTCTAATTAATTAATTTTTGACAATACTTATTTTTCACTACTTACAGCATTATGTATTTTACAAATATGGACTCCTATTTATCTTTAATATTGATAACCTTTTGTAACACTTTTGTTATTATTTGCTAGCATACTACAATCAGCAACTATTTAATGTAGATTGAAAATACCTCAACAGATACTGCTTCTTGTGACTGCATGTATGGAGCATTCCGTGCTAAGCTTCATTTATCGATGTTTCTGGCCACTTCATTGGAAACCACCCGAGATCAGCGTCTGCAATCTCCATAGTATCCAACTACTTCATAGATCTGTAGAATATAGTTTGCTGGATATCACATATCGATACTCACTACCCTCTCTTTAGATACTGCCCTGCAGCTACATCTTTGAAATGGCGTCCATATCTCTACGGAAACCAACAACATCGTAATTATTTTTCTAGCATGCTCTTAGAGGGCAACCTATACTCAATGAATGCGATGTTTCTTTGTTTGCTTTTTAAAGATCACAGTCTATTTATTTGACAATAGCTGCGTAAACAAGCTGTTTCTTGTTTGTTACAAATTCGTTCTACTTGAGTTTGACGTTCTATTTACTAAAAAGTACATCTTTTTGCACATAATTCTTTCAACATACAACTGATTGGCTACCGCTGTCATTAAGGTGTCAGCTGTAGGTGGAGACCCCTATTTAAGGAATAGCTGCGCTGCTCTCTCCAGCAGTTGACTATCGTCATTCAACAGTACCTGCTCTGGGCGCAGCCATTGCCCATCAAGATGGATGTATCTAAGTCTTGTAATTTTATAGCTAATTTTAAGTCCTTTGTATGTATCGCTCTAATTTTTACTCGGTATCATATTACAGTTTTTAAAATCTGAAAATGATCATGTGATGATCCAAACCAATTATCTTGTAATAAATGTGCGTTTGCAATCTAAGCTGTTTTATAATTAATTTAGAAACACCTGTTATTGTATGATTTCAAGATTGCAAAACAATCACTGGAACCATTACTCCCCTAACTCACCCATAGTTCAGTTGACCTAAGTTGATCCCAAAGAGTTACAATGGGTAATCTTACCCAATTGCAGATCATTGAGCTAATGTACTCATTGATGCAACATCAAGGGAGGCCTGACATACCCACATACGATTTACCTATTTATTTTAAGCAACTTCAATTCTCAGTCACAGTTCATTGGCAACAATGAACAAAGCTCAAGGTCAGAGAGAATGGAACAGAGGAGCTGAACGAGGGAGGTGGGGGGAGAGAAAATGGATAGAGAGGGAGGGAAGGAGGAGATCAACAGAGAGAGTGGGAGAAGGTGGTGGAGAAAGGTAGGGGAAGGAGGTGATGAACAGAGAGAGTGGGAGAAGGTGGTGGAGAAAGGTAGGGGAAGGAGGAGATGCACAAATAGGGGAGGGGGGGTTAGGAGGTGATTGACGGAGATGGTGGTGGTGAGGTGGAGGAGGAGATGGATAAAGAAAGGGGAGAAGAGAAGGTAGATGGAACAAAAGAGAGAAGATGGAGATTAAGGTGTATATACATGTTTAGCCACTGTGAAGCTTTGCTGGGTTCACGAGTATACACATAAAAACATTTATTAAGAAAAGTAGTACTGAGCATATTGAAAGGATAAAACAGCATACCAGAAAAACGTATGATAGTGAAGGGATGAACACCAAGGTAGGGGAAAAAGGGCACCTTGATTTGAGATAAAACATAACTGAATCACACACACACAAACAGCAAGTGTTCCTTCAGAACAACTAGCCATATAATATACTTGTAAAATGTCGTCTCTGAGCCATGCCTGTGTCCTCGTTATGTGGGTGTGTTCTCCGCCTGGAGTTGATGGGCAGATTTTTGCCTAACCCTCCTAAATGGGTTTGCAATTGGGGCCTACATGGCTGGTATGAGTGATTTCCAGAGCAAGGCCGGTGTTTCTTAATACCCAATGGGAAATGGCTCTGAGCACTATGGGACTCAACATCTTAGGTCAGAAGTCCCCTAGAACTTAGAACTACTTAAACCTAACTAACCTAAGGACATCACACACACCCATGCCCGAGGCAGGATTCGAACCTGCGACCGTAGCAGTCCCGCGGTTCTGGACTGCAGCGCCAGAACCGCTAGACCACCGCGGCCGGCACCCAATGGGAAACAAACTTGTGAAAGTGTTGGCAGGGAGCACCTTGTAGCAAGAGCTATGAGCGTCACCAGGAAGCGATGACTTTAATTGCCTGCACTATTGCCTGGAGGCTGGCTGAATGGTCTGATTGTGAAAGTAATTTCGTGGAGCGGTTTTGTGGCTCGTGAAAATGTGAGTCAGCCGGTAGTTCTCGTGAGGGGTGGAACAGAAGTCATGGGTCCTGTGGGGCGGAGTTGTGGTTCTAGCAGCGATGCGTCTGATAGGTCATGATTGAATGACCCTTAAAGACCAGTATAATTGTTTTCCGGTGTTTTTAGGAAGGGCGTATGGTAAATGAGGGAGGTTTGCTAGGTGTACACAGATCCTATATTAGAACGTAGAGACATCAGCTAGCTGTAGATTGCGTTTGACAACAAAGAGGCGGACTCAGCGAGTTCTCATAGAAAATTAAATTCAATTTATTCCAGTGAAAACTTGTAGTGTTTTTGTGAGTGTCCTTTATCATTAGACTGTTATCGAGTTTTGTTTATGGATGAGATACTGCAAACTGGTAGGAGACTGTGTAGTGAATTTTTTCGGTACTCATTTTCTAATCCTGTGGTCGAATCTGAGATTGTTTTCAAAGTAGTTGGGCTACCACAGGTAATTTATTTATAGTGTAACAGAAGTGACTATTTTACCCTGTCTCGCGAGTCAAAGCTAGGCGTGTGACCCTTATTTAGAGTGAGTAACAGTGCATAGAAATAATCTGGGTGTGCCAAGATACGACTACGTTATGGCGGAAGTCTGCGGAGCGATACGTCGCGCGATTTGTCTCCCGCACCGCACGGCGCAACCACAGGGGTGTGTTGAGTGTGGCCGCGGCTGCAAGGGGCACCTTGCCGGACGCTACGGAAGCTCCGAGGCGGCAGACGAGAAGGAAAGTCCCACATTCTCGCACAGGAGGCGTGACACGAGCTTGGGGAGTGGAGTATGCCTCAAAGTGCAACATAATGATGCGCTTCGCTTGTAGTTACTGGGTCGTTAACCGCTGGAACACACAGGATGCTTGTCCTCTTCTGATCGCAGTGCTAGAAGCGCACATGCTAGCAGCCTTGCGGCTCGAACAGAACAACTGTTGGTGACCCAAAGAGTGAAATGCCTGCATGGTTTAGAATGACCGGGGACAATCGGTCCTTGCCGGCTTTGTAGCCACACTGCTCTAAATCTCCCACAGTGTCTCTACCACCGCTCGACGCCGTTTACCAACATAAATGGGCGCGTCCAGAATTGACTGGCCTTACTGTTATGATGAAAGGAGAAAATACAAAAATGCAGTAAATGAAGCAGGCAAAAAGGAATACAGACGTCTCAAAAATGATATCGACAGGAAGTGCAAAATGGCTAAGCAGGGATGGCTAGAGGACAAATGTAAGGATGTAGAGGCTTGTCTCACTAGGGGTAAGATAGATACTGCCTACAGGAAAATTAAAGAGACCTTTGGAGAGAAGAGAACCACTTGTATGAATATCAAGAGCTCAGATGGCAACCCAATTCTAAGCAAAGAAGGGAAGGCAGAAAGGTGGAAGGAGTATATAGAGGGTTTATACAAGGGCGATATACTTGAGGACAATATTATGGAAATGGAAGAGGATGTAGATGAAGACGAAATGGGAGATAAGATACTGCGTGAAGAGTTTGACAGAGCACTGAAAGACCTGAGTCGAAACAAGGCCCCGGGAGTAGACAACATTCCATTTGAACTACTGATGGCCTCGGGAGAGCCAGTCATGACAAAACTCTACCATCTAGTGAGCACGATGTATGAGACAGGCGAAATACCCTCAGACTTCAAGAAGAATATAATAATTCCAATCCCAAAGAAAGCAGGTGTTGACAGATGTGAAAATTACCGAACTATCAGTTTAATAAGTCACAGCTGCAAAATACTAACGCGAATTCTTTACAGACGAATGGAAAAACTTGTAGAAGCCGACCTCGGGGAAGATCAGTTTGGATTCCGTAGAAATGTTGGAACACGTGAGGCAATACTGACTTTACGACTTATCATAGAAGAAAGATTAAGAAAAGGCAAACCTACGTTTCTAGCATTTGTAGACTTAGAGAAAGCGTTTGACAATGTTAACTGGAATACTCTCTTTCAAATTCTGAAGGTGGCAGGGGTAAAATACAGGGAGCGAAAGGCTATTTACAATTTGTACAGGAACCAGATGGCAGTTATAAGAGTCGAGGGGCATGAAAGGGAAGCAGTGGTTGGGAAAGGAGTAAGACAGGGTTGTAGCCTCTCCCCGATGTTATTCAATCTGTATATTGAGCAAGCAGTAAAGGAAACAAAAGAAAAATTCGGAGTAGGTATTAAAATTCATGGAGAAGAAGTAAAAACTTTGAGGTTCGCCGATGACATTGTAATTCTGTCAGAGACAGCAAAGGACTTGGAAGAGCAGTTGAACGGAATGGACAGTGTCTTGAAAGGAGGATATAAGATGAACATCAACAAAAGCAAAACGAGGATAATGGAATGTAGTCAAATTAAGTCGGGTGATGCTGAGGGAATTAGATTAGGAAATGAGACACTTAAAGTAGTAAAGGAGTTTTGCTATTTAGGGAGTAAAATAACCGATGATGGTCGAAGTAGAGAGGATATAAAATGTAGACTGGCAATGGCAAGGAAGGCGTTTCTCAAGAAGAGGAATTTGTTAACATCGAGTATAGATTTAAGTGTCAGGAAGTCGTTTCTGAAAGTATTTGTATGGAGTGTAGCCATGTATGGAAGTGAAACATGGGCGATAACTAGTTTGGACAAGAAGAGAATAGAAGCTTTCGAAATGTGGTGCTACAGAAGAATGCTGAAGATAAGGTGGGTAGATCACGTAACTAATGAGGAGGTATTGAATAGGATTGGGGAGAAGAGAAGTTTGTGGCACAACTTGACTAGTAGAAGGGATCGGTTGGTAGGACATGTTTTGAGGCATCAAGGGATCACAAATTTAGCATTGGAGGGCAGTGTGGAGGGTAAAAATCGTAGAGGGAGACCAAGAGATGAATACACTAAGCAGATTCAGAAGGATGTAGGTTGCAGTAGATACTGGGAGATGAAGAAGCTTGCACAGGATAGAGTAGCATGGAGAGCTGCATCAAACCAGTCTCAGGACTGAAGACCACAACAACAACAACTGTTATCTACGTAGTGCAGCTACCACTTTATGGGCAAATTTTCGGAAATGTGGTGGTGAAGTATTTCAGGAGCTTGCAGGCTGTTGGCACCTCAATTACAGTTAAGAGAGCTGTTAATTTATTGCGAGATGTCCCTACTGCCCCCCCCCCCTCGCCTCACCCCCTTTCGCGCTCAGTTTGGTGAAACCTACCAGCACAGCGGTAAACATAGGTGTCACTACTGGGAGGGGTGGGGAAGTACGTCTGCACCCCCCGCCCCCCAGAATTGTTTGGAAAGTAGTTTCAATTTGTTGAGTATTAGTTGACAAGAAATGACACCGTTGACTAACTTCCCATACCAAAAGCTATCGTACAGTAAGAATTAATGGTCTGAAATCATATCCACTCATATTCTTTACTAAAAAGACGATATTCCAAGTTTTAATTAATTGTGTTGGTATGTCTGCGAGCGCAGAAGGAGTGTGGTAGATAAGCACAAATCTGCTTGGTTTTGCTGTAAGTCTGTTAGAGGGGTGGCCAGGGGCAGACGGCTAACAATTCAGCGCGACACGACAGTCACTTAGAGTCCGATGTTGGTATAAATATACAGTTACAGTCAGTGCATGTGTCAAGAGGAATTGCTATGCAGAGAGCACAAGGCAATTAATCAATATTGTTTTTCTAAAAGGCAAAGGAATGATAGTATCTAAGTATTTATACTAATCGTATTCGAGTTTACTCACTGTTACCGCTACATTGTAGTAGAACATCTAGTCTATAAGAATTTATCAACTGTTTCTTAAACTGGTCTAATTAGAGCGTGCAGCGTATAATGTTCTATAAATATTATTTTTCCTTGATTCTTTCCCACAGAAAGCTTTATAATAAACTAGCAATTAACCTTTCGCGGCGTCGCCCACGTTACTCAGTAAAAGAAATCTACCCAATGTTAATTTTTGAGGGTACTATTGTAAAGTAATAGGTTTACAGCGTTCGCTATATTTTAGAAGCACAGGTATGTACTTTAAACTACGAAATACATTGCGTCCTTTTTAAACTGGTGTAAATAAACAAAGTAGCACAGTATTTAAAGATGTGGAGGTCCTTGTCTTTTACTGCTATACTCAACCAACTGAGCCGAAATTTTGCACGAACGAAGCTTTTATACGTGGGCTATTGTGTTGCGAAATGGAAAACGTAGTGAAAATCAAAAATGTTTTACGTGCAACAGTTTGTTACACCTTCCAGCTACTTCTCTACATAATCGCCGCTCCGACTGAGAAATTTGTCATGGGACTGTACCAACTTTCCAATACCCTTGTCACCGAAGCCTTCGTATATGGAATAAACGTAGAAATATTGCCGTTCCGTCGAGGACGTAATTCACAGTAATCATAGACACACTGTCGATAAATTTAAATGTTAATATTATACAACTTTTTACACACGATAATCGCAAAATACGTCAACCCAGGCCTACACGGACATTATTTACGAGTTTCAAGTGCCATGAAAAATACTATCTGAGGCATCCAAAAAGTTTCGTATATTGGTTTTAGTTCCTAATTTTTTCAACTTTTTTCACTGGGATCTCCCATTTAGCTCCTCTGATCTGTATCCTATATGTTGAGGCTTCCCTCACGAATAATTCAGTGCTGGTGATGTCGATGGTCGATGGCTGTAAAGCCTAGTTTACGCGACGACACTAGGTTGCAGGCAACTGCGCTATCGGCCACTGCGCATGCGCGCCGCGCGTTTGCGCAACTCGTCGGTGAAACTAAACACTCGCGGCGTGTTCCAACTTTGGCGACACTAGTTGCATGAGTTTTGACGTTATGTGTGTTCGTAGAGTGTAGACAAACTGAAATATGCAGTGAGGAGCGAATAACAATGTTCGCTTTTTGGATATCTATGCTTTGCATAGGTGTTTGTGGGATTTCAGTGATGCTGATTACAAAAATAAGTAATATATTGATGCTCCTGAGACCTTCAAGTGCTATCAGAACACAGAAAGTTTGATAATATTTAAACTGCAGGGCAAAATTTATTGAATTAGAAGCACATATACAACTGAATTAAGAAAAATACAGCAAATGTAATTCTAGCTGTTGAAATGCTCTCGTCTGCAAGACTAAAATCTCATATTTCGAGTTTGCCGACTTTTTTTTTTTCAAGGAATGTTGTTGACAGGAGGGAAGGCTTACTCAAATCAAGAATCAGCATTCTTTATTCAATGTTCATCTATTTAAAACGTCGCAGCAGTGCTCTCCATTCAAATATGTTTGAATTTTGAAATATTGCCACTGTACAGGTCTATCTTCAAGAGAGTAGTTTGCAAACCATTCTCTTCTTAATGCGGCCTATTCTAATAATTACGGCTCGTAATGTTAATGATTATTACTGTTAATCTTAATAATTATTGGTGTTAATGAAAAAGTGTCATCACCAACTAAATCCGCATCTTATACCATGCCGAGTGTTCTCGATTCTAATGCACGCAATGTGATATGTAATTTCAGCTCTGGCGAAGTGCTTCATGCATTACAGTATCTTTATTCCTTATCGCAAAATTAACTCTATTTAGAAGAAACGTGAACATTTCTGGTGACATTCTGAGATAAAAGAACTTTTTGGGTCTTCCATTACAAATTATTTCAGCAAGAGTGCTGAGCAACCGTGCTGACGTCTTTTCTTCATCCAGTCACGAATCGAAACATGTTTCTTATTTTTTTCTTATGCAGCACTTGCGCGCAACAGGCTTTAACTCCATCACAGCTCGTGCGACATGCAGATGCCAAAACTTTCATTTCAGACACGACTCAGGAACCCACAAAACGACGAAACTGAAGTGTGTGTTGGTTTCGCCGTGTCGACAGTCAAATATGAAACCATCTGAGTGCAGCTCATTCCACGCAACGAGTGGTGCAACCCAATATCGTCGTGTAAACCAGGCTTAAGGCACAGTTCTTGCAGTAGAGACTGGGGGATTTCTCCACTGAGAGGTTTCAGTGTTGTCGCTGAGAACCCGACTACAAGCAGCGCATTGGCACAACAAGACACTCTTATCCTGTACAAATGTCATTTTGGTAGCAGATTTAAACGCAGGCCCGCCAGGGCATGGGGTCTAAGCCAGATGAGGGAAAAATTTGTGGTAAGTTCCTATGGACCAAACTGCTGAGTCATCGGTCTCTAGGCTCACACACTACTTAATCTAACTTAAACAAACTTACGCTAATGACAACACACACACCCACGCCCGAGGAAGAACTCGAACCTCCGACGGGGAGAGCCGCGCGAACCGTGGCAAGGCGCCGAGACCGCGCGGCTACCCCACGTGGCCCAGATGAGGGGACGATAGGGATCAGCCAGTAGCAGTGACGAGTTTGTGTTCCCGTGACGTCACGGTACCTGCCTCTGGCAGCCAGCCACCTGCAAGACAGTGCCACGGTATACGCGGCTACCGCACTGGCCCAGACGAGGGGACGGTAGGGATCAGCTAGCCGCAGTGACGAGTTTGTGTCTCCGTGACGTCACGGTACCTGCCTCTGGCAGCCAGTCCACCTGTTAGACAGTGCCACGGTTCAGCAGGGCTATTCCTGGCCTGCTGTATCGGCTAGCCGGACTCCTGCCCAGGGCAGCACGTCATGTCCTGCGCACGGCAGTCGCTTTCCGAGATGGCGGTACGGCCCTGCCGTGCCACACGCCTACAGCCGCTGGCACGCAGTCATTCACTGTAGAACTGGCTACCGCTACAAGAATCCTGACTGTCTTCGAACGCCGCTGACGCAGGATGTTTGTGGCACAACTCTTCCAGTCGAATCGCTTGCCGCATATCAGCAAATCTGGGCGCGTTTGTAGCAGCCAGCCGGCTGGACGCTAGTTGTCTTCTGGAAGCCCACACGGTTCTCTGAAATAAAGTGTTTGATTTCACAGCCGAGTGTCTCTGAGCCACCACCAGCTTTCAATCCCACACCAACCTCTGCCGCCTGCAAACCAACACCAACACTGGGGTTGGCTACTCTTGGGATCAGGTTCAGTTCGAAAACATTTTTCCACGCAAGCGACTTTTCATTTGGCGCATCCCTCCTTCCCTCCCCTTTTCCCTCGCACACTTTCACCCGTTTAAGTTTCCGCTGCTAATCGTGATACGCACGGTATACAAATCTTGCACTTGGGTGTCCCTTTCATCTTGACGCCCCAAGCGGCCACTGCTAATTGTGGTACATATCCTGTATGGGAATCTTACAGTGATGCCACCTCTGTCGCTTGGGCTTTAAACCGGCCCTACCTTGGATGGCAGAACGCAGCAACATACTGCTCGAGGCTGTGGGTGTGACAAGGGTGCTGAGACTCTGTCAGAAAATTTGGTGATATTCGGTTCGTTTCGGCGCCTCCCTCTCTTGCAGAAATACGTGCAAGATGGCAATCTCTGATTTCTTAATTAAATTTGATTGAACCTACAGGTGACGTTATCAGTCACAAACTTTATGGAGTACCTGTCAAGGTAGAGGCAAATCTAGAGACTTTACATGTTTTCCTGAGTATGAGCCTGTAACACTACCGCCCTGTCGGACGTGCGTTAGCTCAATAAAGCCTGTACTGTAATAAGTTCACGGGCTTCACCTTGTAAACAAGGATTTAGTACATAAGTTGACCGCGTGTACCTAATGGAAGCAAATCGGACTTATATTCAGTCAGTAACTACAGTGATGCGTCAAGCAAATGTAAAGTATAATTGCGCGTTCGCATGGACAAGAAGTACACACAGTAGATACTACCAATGATAAATAATACGGTCGCCAGCCTAATTAGGCATTGTGTGAGTTTTTCCCTGTACAAGTGGTAGCATGTACAAGCATAATGACACGTAGTAATATTGCGTTTTATGGCAAAATTTAGAACCAGAAAGAATCTACTGAACTAAGGTTTTCTTCTTTTGTACTAATTTGTACGAGCTAAAATTACACAACACCACACAGCAATGATTACTACGAGCTGCACTTTGTATATTGATCAGACTGAAATCGGGCATAGATTACCCTAGAATCAGCAATTTTGAAAAAACACGTACAATGTCACTATTAAAATTGGAAAAAACACTAATACACTTAAGTTCAATACAGAAATTAATTTTGCGATTCAACTCTGATCAGTACACTTCAAAATGTGCAATCATAGGCAAGAGAAGGGGGGGGGGCCCTGAAACTGTTATAGTCGTTATACTGAAATTAGTAAGTCCTGAAGGTAAATTAACACTCAAAGTTATCAATCTGTGAAGAATTAATCTTTTGTCTTATTTTTACGGAATCGATTAGTTATCATTCTTTCAGTCTCAAATGAATTAAATAACATTGCTACCTCAATTCAAAATTTATCTTTCAATTTAATCACACTGTTGTTCTTTACTAACATCTGCGTTAACAAACATGAATTTAAACGTCTTTATAGCATAGATTAGTCTGCAGATGATTTATTACTAACTGTAAACTTTCAATTCGGGATACTCGGGTTGCACAATATGTGGTAAGGACCCTGTCTAGGTCAATGATAAGGATAAGTGATGGCTAAAGCAATTCTGGTAAAAGTCACGTTATTATTGAACAGTCAGAACAGTTTCGACACTGGTCCACACAGATACAATTCTAAAGATGAAATAAATGTTTGACCTGTGCACGTCGTTGCGGCGGATGGCGGGCAGCGAGATAGCGGGCAGCACAGCACACATACAAGCATGGCTAAGGCTCTCACAGTATCGGAACTTTCATTCTTCTTAGCGTCGTAATCTTTCCAGTTTTGTGCCTGAGAATATAGCCAGGCCAAGTAGTCGTCGGAATCGGCCCATCCGAGGCTCAATGGAATCCACTTTTCCTAGATAGCCTCCTCGGTACAGTACATGTTCCTCTGACCGATGCCCAATTCCGACTGTGTTACTGAGCCCGTTGTGCCGAACCGCGCCAGTGTGCGTTTTCCCGCGCTCGCCTGCATCCACCTTTTCCCGCGCCCCTACAGGTAGGGTATTCATCACAGGTTTTCTACTACACATATTCTAATGCATTACCTACGTATGGACCAAGTGTTTAAATTACAATTTTCACATTTTACAATAGTTTTAACATTAAATACATTTTCCTTTGGTTATCAAATCGCTTGAAATCTAACATAAATAATAACATTCATTTCAAAAGTTGTTTACAGTTTCTTTAACATGACACGAAAAGAAAAAGATCCAAAATAATATTTACATTATTTTACATAAATTCAGAAAGAAACATTTATCTAAATGCATAAAGAAAAAAATTATTATAGGTACATTATTGTTACACATGCCCCTGTTTCCAGAAAATTTTCTTAAGTCTAAATTTTATGGGAACACTAAATTTAACAATAATACCCTGGTTCTGAATCTTTACGTAAATGTTCAAGAAAATTTACACTACATATTTCCTTCCACTCACTGTATATAGGTCCACACTATTTTAACATATCAAGATCAATTTCTTGTTATTTACTTAAGTGCCTTTTGCACAGTCCAACTTCCCATTTTAACATTACTAAAATAGCAATTTAATCATTTTTTCCCAAATTTCTTAAAGAAATAATTTAAAATTCTGGAATGCAAACATTTAACTACAAAAACAAATGCATATTTCTTATACACTATAAGATAATTTATCGCTGCTCGCTTTGAATAGCAGTCCATTTCTTAACTTATCAAACAAAACACACACAAAATTTTAAGAAATTTATTTACACATATTTGCTGCCTATTATGTGGATTTGGGCAGTCCATTTCACTTCATATTGTCACATCCTCTGGATTACATTTACTATTTTCCATCGACTATTTATCTGCCCTCATTGGTATTTGGCAGTCCTTCATATTATGGTTTATACACTGCCCATTTTTCATTTTTGACAGTTCCATCTTTTATCTGGCTGATAGCTTTTATCCTTTCTTTTCAGTCCTTTCCTCCACACATTTTTACAGTTACAATACAATTGGTAATCTGAAACTCACACAACTACATTAGTACACTTTCAATGGAATACAGACATTTAGAAAGATTAGTTACATTTCAAATAACTTGGTTTCAGCATAAGATACAGCACAATTACTCGTTCCTGGGAACATACAGTTTCAGGTCCACAATATTTCTTACACCTAAAGGTCTTTTGGATTTTGGGTAGATTAGGTAGTAAGCATTTTCGTGTGGAATGGTCTGTATTATATATGGTCCGTTATAAATATATTTAAATTTTGAAATTTCATAGTTTAGTTCACTAGATTTTTCGTGGGTTTTTAGAAGAACATAATCTCCAATTTTAAATTTTGAAACCTTTAGATTTTTTTCGTGTCTTCTAGATCTAGATTCGGCTTTTTGCTTTGCCCTTTTTATTACCAATTCTTTCTTTTGATTCAATCCCAAACTTGTACAAGGTGGAAACTCTAATTTTTCTTCAATTAAACTTTTACTACTTTTACCTAACAAAATTTCTTCCGGTGGGAACCCTGTAGTTTCATGATGTAATGTGTTCATGACATTCTCAAAATCCGATATGAATCTGCCCCAGGCTCTATGATTGTGACTGCAGTATGTTCTACACAATCTCCCGACTTCGCGCATGTACCTTTCAACCGGATTGCTTGCAGGATGGTAGGCTGCAATATATTTAACCTCCACACCATTTTTCTCCATTCCCTCTTTCCAAATTTTGGATATGAACTGGGGTCCATTGTCCGATAGTACTGCCTTGGGTTTTCCGATGGTCCTGAAGTATTCGACCATCCTACTAAATACAGCTTTTGCTGTGGCTTTTTTCAAGGGGTATAGTTTCACAAATTTTGAAAATACTTCCAAAATCACCAAAACATATGCACAATTTCCCGAAGTCTTTGGGAGGGGACCATATAAATCTACCGATAGTAAGTCTAGGGTGTCTTCAGGCAATGTACTTTGCATTGGTCCCCTACTAGTTTTGTTCGGTACTTTGGTCTTTTGACAGACATCACATGACTTAATCCGTTCCTTTACCTTCTTACTTACACTACCGGTAATCACTACGACATTATTCAGTTTATCCAAACATTTTTTCGGCCCACTATGCCCCAATGCCAAATGAAAATAATCTATGACATCAGTGTCAAACTGGTTTGGCCAACATACCCTCCATTCCTCAGTAACTAAACCTTTCCTCCTATATAAAATGCCTTTATAAATTTTGTAATATTTCTTAATTTGAGGGTACTGCACACTGTCAAAATTTACTTTCACTGATTTCCAGGTTGAATCCTCATTCTGATGGTACCTCATATTTTTACATATCTGCTCAATTTTCCTATTTCCTGAAATCTCTTTCATATACCTTATCTGAAAAGTACCCTCTTCCCCATTTTCATCGGGCACTTCACTCATACCATTTGGCAATCGAGATAAGGCATCTGCCACATAATTCTCAGTACCTTTAACATAGCAAATATCGTAATCAAATTGTTGCAGGTACAAATCCCAACGAGTCAGCCTACCATTAAGTAAACGGCACTCTTTAAGAAAGGTCAAAGCTTTGTGGTCGGTATGTATAATGAGCTTATGGCCCCACAGATAATTTCTAAATTTCTTTAGCCCCCATATAATGGCTAAAGCTTCCTTTTCCGAAATAGTGTAGTTTCTCTCGTACCTTGTTAGGGTTCTACTGGCAAATGCGATAGTCCGGTGTTCGATTTCTTTGCCCTCACAGATTTCTTGGAACACTTCTATGCCAATTCCATAAGCACTGCTGTCAGTACTCATATGGAAAGGTTTTGACAGTATGGGGTGATGCAAAATATTGTCATTCAAAAGTTCCCTTTTTAAGTTTTCAAAATCTCTCATGCATTCTTCAGCCCACACAAAAGCACTATTTTTCTTAAGTAAATTATTCAAATGAGGACTATTAAAAACTTGGCCCTTAACGAACTTTCTATAGAACCCACACAAACCTAGAAAGGCTTTCAACTGTTTTCTATTTCTAGGAGCTGGACATCCCGATATTGCACTTAACTTTTCCGGATCCTTGCCAATACCGTTTGTAGTAATCACGTGCCCCAGAAACTTTATTTCCGATTTCACAAATTCACACTTCTTCCATTTAAGTGTCATGCCCCCTGCTTGTAGAGCAACAAAAACTTTCTGTAATAACTCGCAATGCTCCTGCCATGTTTCTGTAGCAATCAGTAAATCGTCTACATAAATGGTTAACCGGGAACTCAGTTCTCTACCTAACACAAAGTCCAGTGCCCTAATAAATACTGCCACAGATGTGCTAAGCCCAAATGGTACTACTTTATACTGATAGCATTTCCCGGCGAATAGAAAAGCGGTATATTTACGGGATTCTTTACTCAACGGGATTTGCCAGTATCCGGCGGTAATATCCAGACTGGTTAAATATTTTACGTTATAAAATTTTTGGAGCATTTCGTCCAGATTCTCAGGCCTATCTATTTCCTTCTTTACAATTTTGTTTAAAGTCCTAGCGTCGATAACTACTCTCACTCCCCCATCCCTTTTGTTCACTATGATAAGGGGACTATTATACTCGCTGTTACTTCGTTCGATTACCCCCCACTCTATCATCTTATCTATTTCCAATTGAACAGCCTGCCTCTTTGATATGGGTATCGAAAACGGTCTTACGAAGAAAGGTTTATGTTCTATTGTCTCAATCTGATATTCAAAATTCTTAACTACGCCAGGTTTGTCCGAAAATACGGGGCTGTTACTATCTAAAATTTCAAGCAATTCTGCTTTCTGTGTGGGAGATATTCCCTCTAAATTTTCCACCATTCCCTTAAATTCATTCCCCTGCTTTTCACTTTCATTTAATAATTTCTGTACATGGTACATCTCGTACTTGTTCGTCAACCCATCATTCCCTTGGTCAATCTCCAACCACAAAGAATCAATTTCTGAATCAAACACTTTCCCAGTTCCCTCAAAATTTAATTCCAAATTCCTAAATGTACTATTAATTTTGATCACTCCCTGGCTACAATCAATAATAACCTTTTCTTTATCCAACCAATCTATCCCCAAAATCATTTCAGTACTCAGGTCTGGCACAACCAAAAAATCGTGTTCAAAGTTTTGTCCTTTTATACTAAATTCAACAAAAATCTGGTTCTTTACCGGCTTGCTAGCCTTGCCAGTAGCCCCAACAATTTTTATACCTGTTACTGACATAATTACTAGCCCAGGCTTATCACAAATGTGTTCGAAAAACGATTGGGAAATTGCACTTATCTGAGACCCAGTATCAAGAAGTACCTGCAATTTCATGTTATAAATTTCAACTGGTATTATTGTTTGTTTCACCGTCGAATGTTTTTCATTATCGTGGTCTTCCTTGAGCAAATCCGGGTCGACGATAACATCGTCCCAAGATATGCTTTTAACATTCACTTCACATATATCAGGCGGTTTCTTTGGTTCCGGGAGTTCAAAGTCATTAATTACCTGAACTCTTTGCGAGATAAACCCTGAGTCGTCCGGTGGTTCTTTCTTTCTTTGTTCGGTCTCAACGTCTGGATTTTGTTTTGACACTTCATTATCGTTAGGTACAATATCGTACTTAACTACATCCCCTTTATTTTCACTGATTTTCTCATACCCTCTTTCAGTAAAAGTATATTCACTTTCTTTTAGCCCGAAAAATTCATCTTCACTAAAGTCATCACTACTATCTTCCTCAATACCAGATTCATTTAAGTACGCTACTTTTGCACAACAGGGAAAGCTAGTATATTCAATTTTGTCTGTATTTACGTATGTTTCATCATCTGAACTATCGTCGGAATCCGACCATTCCGGATCGCTATCAGGTTCTAACATAAAGGCTTTTCTGAGACAGGCACTAAGTTCCTCCTCGGTATTGTCATCAGGCTTAGATTTTAATTCAATCTCCTCTTTTGGCGAAACGGCCTCATCATCAGCTTTATTTACATCTACTGTGACTTCATATTCTGTGTAATCCTCGTGGACTTTAATTACTTTCATGTAATCATCTGCCCCTTCTCCACGGTGCCTCTCGGTAGCAGCTTGTACTATTGGCGAATTGTTAGCAGAAGTTATTTCTTCGTCAATGCTGAGGATTTCATCCTCCAAATCCTTCCTATCATTAACGTTCCTCTTATCGGCAGCACGCGTACTTTTCGCGGCGCTATTTATTCTCCCCTCTTCAAATTTGGGCCGCGTCAGTTTATTGACGCCCCTATCGTTTCCCTTTCTATTAACTAATTTCTTCGCCTCATACTCCTTCTTAAAATCCTCCCACTCACATTGCTTTAGGCCCTTGTACAGATCGTCGATCTGCACACGCCAATCAGTTACTTCCGCTAATTCATTATCGCCCTTTACCTCATTGCAAACACTGCTAACCGCACCTCTCTGTGTATTTACAGTCTCATCTATTGTTTCCTTTGCCACAGAATTATCACTCGTAAAATTTTCATTATCTCTTATGGCTACGTTCGCACCTACTGCTGCCGTATTGCTAGCGGCTTCTCTCTGAACAGATGTTCCGCTAGGCTGGGCCGTTGCCCTCTGATGCTCCACTCGCCCGTTAATCTGGAGTATTTTGTGCGGCCGATATGACTCATGCTGGCTCGCACCTGACGCTTGTCTCTCCACAACACATTGCGTCGCTTCACGCCTGTCTCTAACCTGTCTCATTACATTGCGGTCGGTCCGGTATCTTTTCTTAAATCGGGGCCGGTATGTGTTGTCCGCTTCCGTTTGGCCCGCAACGTTCGCGGAAATTAGTTTCCCGCGTCGTTATTATTTTGCGCGGCATACCCTCTACCGCGACCTGGATAATTTCCTCTGCCTCTTCCTCTCTGTATCATATTGACGCGAAATCCATCGCCGTCATTTCTTTCGTCATGGTTTCCGTTATTACGGTTACCAAAATTTTGATAATTGGCACGACTTTCGCGCCAATGGTCTTCGTCTTCGACCCTTTCCAGAAATGCTTGAAAGCTACGATGGTTGCTTCCTACATACCTCTTAGAATCTTCTGGAAGCTTTTTATATAGCTCCCAGATAATTTCTGAATCTGATCTTCGGCCTCTTAGATGTGTCAATTTCCGGTACCAATACTCGCAGAAATCTTTCAAAGAATTCCTGCCCCTGTTATCATGCAGTTTGGCCATGATAAACTCGCGCCATAAATGGTCCTGCTTTTGTTCAGACCAATATTCTTCTGTAAATCTTTGCCTGAATTCTTCGAACGTCATTCGTTCGGTATCTAAATTTATTCCCCAGCGCTTAGCGTCACCTGCTAAGGCGCTAATTACTACATTTATCTTTTCCTGATCAGACAAGTGCTCAGGAAATACTCTCTCGCAATTTTTGATAAAATCTAACGGATGCCACCCGTTATGTTTCTTGGCTGGATCAAAGCGTTCCTCGCCTTCTAACAGCTTCGTAATTGGTGCGCCATTACAGACCACACCAGGCCTATCTTTAATTTTGCTCTCTAGATCGAAAATTTTGCCTTGAATTTTCGTACAATTTTGAACACATCCGGTTACTTTTTCACCTAATTCTTTTTCAGTGTCTACAACTACCTTTTTCAACTGAGATATTCCGTATTGACATTCGTTTACGATCTCAGTTTTAAGACCGAAAACTTTTTTCGTCTACCTTAGTTTCAACCAGAGGTTCTACTTTCTCTTGGATGTTGAGAATTTCAACATCGAATCTACTATTAATGTTTCCAATTTCCTCCTGCATAGTATCCATATTTTTGTTAATAGTATCAATTTCAAATTTCAGAGTATTTACCACAGAACTTAAATTACCTACTTTTTGTTCTACTTGTTCTATTTGTTTACTAATTTTAATTCCCTGTCCTTCAACCTGTGCTTTAATCTGATCACTCTGTGTTTTGAGCTGCTCATCAACGTGTGTTTTGAGCTGATTAACCTGATTGCCGACTTGTTTTTGAAGTTGCTCATTCTGTCCTACAATTTGTTTGGTTAATTGTTCAAATAAGTCATTCATGCTTAAAATTTTTACACTGTTTTGTTCTACGGAATCCGTGTGTTCCGGTCCTACTTCATAAGTTTGTTTCGGTTCTTTCTTTATTTGCGGTGAATCAAATATGTCAGTGGATTCGTTCACGTACCCACTATCCTCTACAAAGTCACCCTCTTCTTCCTGTTTTGTCCCTTGCTGTGTTCGAGGCGATCGTGACATTTCAATCTGTTCGTTGACGTGTTCATGGTATTGTATGTACGCCAATTGTCTTCCGCTAACGCCATCTGTTATCTGGCCGCGTAAACTCCTGCTACTACTAGCCGCATTCTCCATTTCGCTTGGCACATCTATCCTGTCCCCGTTCCTGTCCATATTAAATGCCAATTACACCATTATTATACTTGACTCACACTGCAGTTTACTTTGCTAAACTTTATTACTGTTCGTGCCACTGAACATCCACTGTTCGGTCTTTACGTTAGTTTATAACCGACAACAACTGGATGTCCTGTCACGGTCGCCACGTGTAACACTACCGCCCTGTCGGACGTGCGTTAGCTCAATAAAGCCTGTACTGTAATAAGTTCACGGGCTTCACCTTGTAAACAAGGATTTAGTACATAAGTTGACCGCGTGTACCTAATGGAAGCAAATCGGACTTATATTCAGTCAGTAACTACAGTGATGCGTCAAGCAAATGTAAAGTATAATTGCGCGTTCGCATGGACAAGAAGTACACACAGTAGATACTACCAATGATAAATAATACGGTCGCCAGCCTAATTAGGCATTGTGTGAGTTTTTCCCTGTACAAGTGGTAGCATGTACAAGCATAATGACACGTAGTAATATTGCGTTTTATGGCAAAATTTAGAACCAGAAAGAATCTACTGAACTAAGGTTTTCTTCTTTTGTACTAATTTGTACGAGCTAAAATTACACAACACCACACAGCAATGATTACTACGAGCTGCACTTTGTATATTGATCAGACTGAAATCGGGCATAGATTACCCTAGAATCAGCAATTTTGAAAACACACGTACAATGTCACTATTAAAATTGGAAAAAACACTAATACACTTAAGTTCAATATAGAAATTAATTTTGCGATTCAACTCTGATCAGTACACTTCAAAATGTGCAATCATAGGCAAGAGAAGGGGGGGCCCTGAAACTGTTATAGTCGTTATACTGAAATTAGTAAGTCCTGAAGGTAAATTAACACTCAAAGTTATCAATCTGTGAAGAATTAATCTTTTGTCTTATTTTTACGGAATCGATTAGTTATCATTCTTTCAGTCTCAAATGAATTAAATAACATTGCTACCTCAATTCAAAATTTATCTTTCAATTTAATCACACTGTTGTTCTTTACTAACATCTGCGTTAACAAACATGAATTTAAACGTCTTTATAGCATAGATTAGTCTGCAGATGATTTATTACTAACTGTAAACTTTCAATTCGGGATACTCGGGTTGCACAATATGTGGTAAGGACCCTGTCTAGGTCAATGATAAGGATAAGTGATGGCTAAAGCAATTCTGGTAAAAGTCACGTTATTATTGAACAGTCAGAACAGTTTCGACACTGGTCCACACAGATACAATTCTAAAGATGAAATAAATGTTTGACCTGTGCACGTCGTTGCGGCGGATGGCGGGCAGCGAGATAGCGGACAGCACAGCACACATACAAGCATGGCTAAGGCTCTCACAGTATCGGCACTTTCATTCTTCTTAGCGTCGTAATCTTTCCAGTTTTGTGCCTGAGAATATAGCCAGGCCAAGTAGTCGTCGGAATCGGCCCATCCGAGGCTCAATGGAATCCACTTTTCCTAGATAGCCTCCTCGGTACAGTACATGTTCCTCTGACCGATGCCCAATTCCGACTGTGTTACTGAGCCCGTTGTGCCGAACCGCGCCAGTGTGCGTTTTCCCGCGCTCGCCTGCATCCACCTTTTCCCGCGCCCCTACAGGTAGGGTATTCACCACAGGTTTTCTACTACACATATTCTAATGCATTACCTACGTATGGACCAAGTGTTTAAATTACAATTTTCACATTTTACAATAGTTTTAACATTAAATACATTTTCCTTTGGTTATCAAATCGCTTGAAATCTAACATAAATAATAACATTCATTTCAAAAGTTGTTTACAGTTTCTTTAACATGACACGAAAAGAAAAAGATCCAAAATAATATTTACATTATTTTACATAAATTCAGAAAGAAACATTTATCTAAATGCATAAAGAAAAAAAATTATTATAGGTACATTATTGTTACAAGCCATAATCGTACTAGAAATGGCTCCACTTGCAGGTTGCCTGTCTAATGATTTCCAGAGGCAACAAAAATTTGATTTTCAGTAAGTACTGAGTTTAATTAGTGACCAAACTCAAAAATTTATAATGCTATCGTAAGCCACTCATTAAGAGATATAATCTGATACAATAAGTCAAGTATTAGAGTTAGGAAGTATTTATCTGTTTTGAAGCGGCGTAACGCATGACGCATGAATTAACCAGACTGTATCCCTCCAATATCTGAGAAAGAAACAGTTTAGCGACATCCAGTAAAATAGTCTGAGTGGAGTTAAGCATCAAATGTAGATCAAAAACGGTAATCGGATTCTTTTATAGACCGCCTGCGACAGCAGCTGCAGTGACAAAAGATTTCAGAGCAAAATTACAGAATCACGTGAATAAGTTTCCTTATCAAACTATTGCAATTGCCAGGTACAGAATGGGAGTGTAATGCGATGGAGACAGAAACACGGATTCGGGTATCATTGTTCTTAAAGTCCTGTCTGTAAATTATTTCGATCGGATAGAGAAGAAACTCCTGAGGGTAGCGTCTTAGACCTCCTAGCAACGAACAGACCTGAACTTTTCGAATCAGTTAAGGTTCGGGGAGGGTGGGCATCAGTGATCATAAGCCTGTGATACCATCAATAACTAGCAAAAGGGGCAGTATACAAATTACTGAGTTTCTGAATAGTTAGCATCAAAACTTCATTGCTGAGGACAAAGATGATGGGCACAAATGGATAAAATTCAAAGCACCGTTCACTACCTGTTGGACAAGTATCTTCCAAGCAACGTTTCTTGGGATGGGAAAGACCCACTGTGGTTTCATGGCCATGTTAGATAACCGCTATGTAAACAAAGAAAGCTTACACTATGTAGATAATTATTACTTTGGGACCGTGTAATCACAACTCACTAAAACACACTTTTTGTGGCATACACGTTTCGCCATTATTCTTTGTAAGACTATTTCAGTGACCTGGAGTAAGTACATATTTTTGTTTATACTATTTAGTTTACGTTTTAGGACGTTGTTTGTCTAGGCTATAAACAGTTCTGGCACTTTTTGCATTTCTGTGATGTCAGTGCTACTTACGTTGATGCTTAACAATATGTGTTCTTGTTCATTTGAAATTTCGTTTTCACACTTCATAGCTCTAGGAATTTCAAATGGCAGTTATCAGATGAAGAACTGCTGTAGCAGAGGAACAAGAATACGTATAGACCAGCATCCACGAAATCTGTAAGCAGAACTTTAAATTGCTACTTCATCGTAGAAAACCAAATTGTGCCATAACTGTTTATAAACTATGTATGGAACGTCCTAAAATGTAAACTAAAGAGTACAAACAAAAATATGTGCATATTCCAGGTCACTGGAGATGCCATGCAAAGACTAAAGGCGAAAGGTATATGGCACAAAAATTGTGTATAATTCAGTTGTTATTAGAATGTCCCAAAGTAATAATTATTTGCATACCCTAACATTCTACGCAGCTGAGGACGAAAGGACTACCAAAGTTGAGAAGACAAATCATCTAACTGAAAAACAAAAGCTGGACGAAGCGAAAATGAGCATAAGGAGAGCAATGAGAGAAAAGTTCAGTGACACTGAAAGTAAAATTTTGCCAATCAATCTGCCTGAGAACCCGAAGAGGCTTTGTTCTTATGTAAAATCTGTAAACGCACCGAAATCATCTATTCAGTCACTTAGATACCATACTGGCATCGAAACGAAAGATAACAGAAAGCGGAAATACTGAATTCGGCCTTCCGAAATTGTTTTACCACGGAAAATCGGAATATGGTTCCTTCTCTCAATCATCGTACGAACGCCGAACAGGTAGATACTGAGATACGCGACCGCAGAACAGAAAAATAAATGGCTCTGTGCACTATGGCACTTAACTTCTAAGGTCATCAGTCCCCTAGAACTTAGAACTACTTAAACCTAACTAACCTAAGGACATCACACACATCCGTGCCCGAGGCAGGATTCGAACCTGCGATCGTAGCGGTCGCGCGGTTCCAGACTGTCGCGCCTAGAACCGCTCGGCCACCCCGGCCGGCCAGAACAGAAGAGCAACTGCAATCGCTTAGTAGTGGAAAGTCATCTGAGCAAGATGAGATACATGTAATATTCTACACAGATTGTGCAAAAGAACTCGCTCCCCCTACAGCAGCAGTTTGTCGCATTCTCTGGAGGGACGAACAAAACCTATCGACTGAAAAAAGTGCCGTTATTCCAGTTTTCAAGAAGGGTCGTAGCCAGATACACGTAATCGTTGGCCTATGTCGCTAACGCCAATCAGTTGTAAAGTATGGAACATGTTTCATGATCACATATATAGAGAACGGAAACCTCATCTTTTAAGCATACGCACATTAAGAATCAGAGCGCAACTTCACTCTCTCGAACCACGCCACGGACACAATGTGCTCAGAGTGTCATTACAGTACCCGAA
Organism: Schistocerca cancellata; assembly: GCF_023864275.1. Lineage (NCBI taxonomy): Eukaryota > Metazoa > Arthropoda > Insecta > Orthoptera > Acrididae > Schistocerca > Schistocerca cancellata. Next base: position 268,969,463 of record NC_064627.1, read on the forward strand.
GTCCTCTACGACTGAATGTCTGTTTATTCGTTACTCCTGTAATGAATCAGTGCTGGGGTTATGTCTCCGTCATAGCGCAGTGAGCGGGTATCAATGTAACGTGGGCGAAAAAAAAAGTGTCAGGTGGTCCAGGCTGGAGAAGCACGGCAGAGGAAGGCGGGGGTGGGGCTTCTCTTCTGCTGCTCCCCTCCGCCCCCCCTCAACCCCCTCTGGCCGGCATCGACCTGCGCCGCCCCCGCCGCCCCCGCCGCCGGCGCCTGCTGCCCCGCGGGAGTCGGCGCTTGTTTGTCAAAGCAAATGGCGGGAAATGCATCTCGCGCGCACCCGGCCCGCATCACAAGCAGAGCAGGGCAGACCGGCACACCGCCCAGATACCCACGTACCGGCTGAGCGGCGGACACAGCCGTTATTCTGCGCTGGTCTACGGCACAGAGCAGGCGGCCTCCTACATGCAAACTAGGGATAGGGGGGATGGCGGTTAGCGCTGAAACAGTTGGTTTTCGGTTACACCGTTTCTATCTCCAGTTTAACCTGGCTAAAAACCAGTCAAAATAACCGCTTTCTGATATAACTGATTTTCGTATTTTTGGTTACTATTATTTCTAGAAGTAAAGACAGATATCCAACAGACTCCTTCAGGCTTTTGCTTTTATACCTTCCAAGATACCTGCAATCAAAATCTCAAATATCTACACTACTGGCCATTAAAATTGCTGCACCAAGAAGAAACGCAGATGACACACGGGTATTCATTGGGCAACTATATTATACTAGAACTGACATGTGATTACATTTTCACGCAATTTGGGTGCATAGATCCTGAGAAATCAGTACCCAGAACAACCACCTCTGGCCGTAATAACGGCCTTGATACGCCTGGGCATTGAGTCAAACAGAGCTTGGATGGCGTGTACACGTACAGCTGTCAATGCAGCTTCAACACGATACCACAGTTCATCAAGAGTGGTGACTGGTGTATTGTGACGACCCAGTTGCTCGGCCACCATTGACCAGACGTTTTCAATTGGTGAGATATGTAGAGAATGTGCTGCCCAGGGCAGCAGACGAACATTTTCTGTATCCAGAAAGGGACGCACAGGACCGGCAACATGCGGTCGTGCATTATCCTGCTGAAATGTAGGATTTCGCAGGGATCGAATGCATGGTAGAGCCACGGGTCGTAACACATCTGAAATGTAACGTCCACTGTTCAAAGTGCCGTCAATGCGCACAATAGGAGACCGAGACGTGTAACCGATGGCACCCCATATCGTCACACCAGGTGATACGCCAGTATGGCGATGACGAATACATGCTTCCAACGTGCGTTCACCGCAATGTCGCCAAACACGGATGCGACCATCATGATGCTGTAAGCAGAACCTGGTTTCATCAAAAAAAATGACGTTTTGCCATTCGTGCACCCAGGTTCGTCGATGAGTACACCATCGCAGGCGCTCCTGTTTGTGATGCAGCGTCAAGGGTAACCGCGGCCATGGTCTCCGAGCTGATAGTCCATGCTGCTGCAAATGTCGTCGAACTGTTCGTGCAGATGGTTCTTGTCTTGCAAACGTCCCCATCTGTTGAGTCAGGGATCGAGACGTGGCTGCACGATCCGTTATAGCCATGCGGATAAGATGCCTGTCATCTCGACTGCTAGTGATACGAGGCCGTTCGGATCCAGCACGCCGTTCCGTATTACCCTCCTGAAGCCACGTATTCCGTATTCTGCTAACAGTCATTGGATCTCGACCAACGCGAGCAGCAATGTCGCGATACGATAAATCGCAATCGCGATATGCTACAATCCGACCTTTATCAAAGTCGGAAACGTGATGGTGCGCTTTTCTCCTCCTTACACGAGGCATCACAACAGTGCTTCATCGGGCAACGCCGGTCAACTGCTGTTTGTGTGTGAGAAATCGGTTGGAAACTTTGCTCATGTCTGCACGTTGTAGGTGTCGCCACCGGCGCCAACCTTGTGTGAATGCCCTGAAAAGCTAATCATTTGCATATCACAGCATCTTCTTCCTGTCGGTTAAATTTCGCATCTGTAGCACGTCATCTACGTGGTATAGCCATTTTAATGGCCAGTAGTGTATATAAATAAAAATGTAAATGCTCGTTAGTTCAAAACCGTATGGCTCCGAAAGTTCTTCACTGATTGCTTCGAAATTCTGATGTAACGTTGCATTCGAATATGCGCGTGTGTTTATATGCCTACTGAACCGCCACGTACAATATATAAGTATGTATGAAGATAGAAACTGTTCTCGAAAGAACGGATACCATTGATGACCGTGCAGCTTTACTAGAATAAATGATAATTAACTGAAACCCTCAGGTGCCGACAGATGTTGTTGATATACCTCGATGGGGACAGCTGAAAATGTTTACGCCGACCGGGACCCGAACCCGGGATCTCCTGCTTACACGCCAGACGCTCTATCCAGCTGAGCCACCTAGGAGGTATATCAACCAGCCCTGTCGGCAGCTGAGCGTTTCAGTTAATTATCATTTACTCTAGAGAAGCTGCACGGTCATCAATGGTATCTGTTCTTTCGAGAACAGTTACTATCTTCATATATAGTTAAAGGCTACCCGGCCATTGACCTTCGTCTGTGCGAATGCGCACAGGTTGCCCGAACTCTTACGGGAATCGTCACCTTAGTTCGCGAGAGTAATGAATAGATGGGCAAATACCTATTAGGATCATTACATAATTACGTATGTAGAATGTTGACAGTTGGGAATCACACATTTTCAGCGGTCCCCATCGAGGTATATCAACAACACCTGTCGGCAGCTGAGGGTTTGAGTTAATTATCATTTACATAAATATGTATGTATCAACTATAGGGGAAATGTGTATAAAAATTTAAATGTTCGTTTGTTTACAATCTTAAATCTTCGAAAGTGTTTCACAGATTCTTTCGATATTCTAACATAACGTTTCATTTTAATACTCGTGTGTTCTCATGTACCTATTTTTTAAATACATGTAAAATATAAATAAATATGTAATATATGAAGCGGAACAGTTATAGCGAATAATTTCGAAAAATTCTTGACCGATTTACTACAAATTTTTAGACAATACTCTAATGAACATTCGGGCAGACACAGGTCATACACTTTAATATATACAAATATATTGTTACCAAAATTCTCAAAAAGTACTGGGCTGATTTACTTCCTTTTTTTACAGGATACTGCAATAGACGTTTCGACGCACATATATGTTAAGTATGTTTTAGTAATGTATATAAAATACATAATAGTGAAACGTTGTTAGCAAATGAGAAAGTCGTATTTGTAGCTTATGATTAAAATACTCCTACAAATGAGGAAATGGACAGAGGGCTGGAAGGAAATGGGCATAGGAAACGGTAAGGAGGGTTCCAAATGGTTCAAATGGCTCTGAGCACTATGGGACTTAACATCTGAGGTCATCAGTCCCCTAGAATTTAGAACTACTTAAACCTAACTAACCTAAGGACATCATAAACATCCATGCTCGAGGCAGGATTCGAGCCTGCGACCGTAGCGGTCGCGCGGTTCCAGACTTAAGCGCCTAGAACCGCTTGGTCACAACGGCCGGCGGTAAGGAGGGGACGGAGATAGAGAAGGAGCAGAAGAAAAAGAAGAGAGGGGAGAGGTTATGGGCTGAGAGAAGAGGGAAGAGGAGGAGATGGACAATATTTCGGAAATAAGGGAATTCGAACGTGAGCAAATTGTTGGTGCTCGTATGGCGTCTGCTTCCCCAACCAAAGCAGCCGAAGTGCTTGGTGTATCAAGAGGCACATTACAGAAATGTACTTCGCATAAAGAAACGGAAAAACATCATTCGCTAAGTCACGAGGGCAAAACGGTGTGTTGGGTGATCGTGACAAACGGTGATCGAAGAGGACTGTGAGAACAAATAGGAGGACAGCAGATGCAAGAGCCACTGCAAACAATGTCGCACTCGTGAAACCTGTCAGGACCGAAACAAAGCGAAGGGAGCTCCTGTAGCAGGGAATTGCGTGGTAAGGTGTAATTCCAAAAACACTCATGAGAGATGCAAATACCCGTAATGGGAGCTATAAAACCAGGACTAAGGAGCAATGGAAGAATGTTATTTGATCGGATATGTCTCGTTTAATACTGCTTCAATTTCTGTACGACTTTACTTCAAATGTTCAAATGTGTGTGAATTCCTTTGGGACCAAACTGGTGAGGTCATCGGTCCCTAGACTTCCACACTAAACTATGCTAAGAACAACACACACACACCCATGCCCGATGGAGGTCACGAACCTAAGGCGGGAGGGGCCGCCCGAGAGTTTACTTCCCAAGAGTGAAATAGGGCGGGGCTACGGCAATGGGATGGATATCTACATGTACATGCATACCCTGCAAATCACATTTAAGTAACTGGCAGAGGGTTCATCGAACCACCTTCACAATTATCTGTTATTCCAATCTCGTATAGTGCGCGGAAAGAACGAACACCTATACCTTTCCGTACTTCTACGTTACTCCTGTTGGCAGCTGTTCTGGATTCGAATTCTGGAATATTTAATCCTGGTATTCCATGGAAGCCATTGTAACTGTGCCAAGGGTTATGTGATCATTTTGACTTATCAAGTCCATGCCGTGGTACAGTGTTTGTTCTCCAATGGTGGTGCTGTGTTCCGAGGCGACAGCTTCCCTGTTCACACAGCTCGCTTCGTTCATGACTCGTTTTGTGAGCACAAGGATGAACTGTCGTATCTCCCCTGGCCACCGCTGCACCAGATCCCAATATTATCGAGCCTCTGTCATCCGTCCACTTTGGAGAGAAGGTTACTTGGTCGCTTTCCACCTCCGTGATTGTCACTTGAACTTCTTGTTGTATTTCAGGAATAATGGTATAGGCTCCCCTTGAAAACTTTAAAACTTTTTTTTGTTTTTTTTTTTTTCGTTATCAGTCTACTGACTGGTTTGATGCGGCCCGCCACGAATTCCTTTCCTGTGCTAACCTCTTCATCTCAGAGTAGCACTTGTAACCTACGTCCTCAGTTATTTACTTGACGTATTCCAATCTCTGTCTTCCTCTACAGTTTTTGCCCTCTACAGCTCCCTCTAGTACCATGGAAGTTATTCCCTCATGTTTTAGCAGATGTCCTATCATGCTGTCCCTTCTCCTTATCAGTGTTTTCCACATATTCCTTTCCTCTCCGATTCTGCGTAGAACCTCCTCATTCCTTACCTTATCAGTCCACCTAATTTTCAACATTCGTCTATAGCACCACATCTCAAATGCTTCGATTCTCTCCTGTTCCGGTTTTCCCACAGTCCTGTACTGTACTGTACGGGACTTATATTTATCAATTCCCAGACGACTGGAAGCTGTTTGAGTGTCAATGGGTTCCACACCGTATTAGGTATGATAATGTGTTGTATTTTTGTCCACCTCCTGTACTTAAAAGAAGCTTACACACGCGGAGTATCTCATTTTGGCGAAAAGTTGGTCCACGCAATGTGATTTACTGAGGGCGTATGTCGGTACGGAAGCTTACCGTGGAAAGCTTAGAAATAAGGACGGATTTTCCCCTAGTAGATCGGTCATCACCGACTCTGTTCAACTTGGTATTGGATTTCGTGGTCAAACAGTGGAGACATGTGAAAAACACGTCCGTTCAAGGTGTACAAATTTCATACAAATTATAGCGCAACGCCACAATGGACCGCCTAGATTATAATAAACAAGAAAGAAAAAGGCACTGAAAAATATTTCAGAAATTGCAATGAAATCAGGCTTCAAGACATGACTGAAGTATTTTAATGGAGACGCCTGACGAAATGTCAACTTACAGTAAATCGTTCAGTCGCCGTTAGCTGCCGGCCGCTGTGGTCGAGCGATTCTAGGTGCTTCAGTACGAAACCACGCGGCTGCTACGGTCGCAGGTTAGAATCCTGCCGCGGGCATGGACGTGGGTGACGTCCTTAGGTTAGTTAGGTTTCAGTAGTTCTGAGTGTAGGGAACTGATGACCTCAGATGTTAAGTCCCATAGTGCTTAGAGCCATTTGATCCGCCCTTAGGTGAATTATTCTGCAGCACACACGCCTTCCTCGAAGCAACTATTACTGTTGCTCTGTTAGGAAAAGCTGTTGTAAAACTAGCCACATCAGACGTGTCAACATGGTGCAAGAATGTTCTCAAGGCCTACGTGAGCACAGAGCAAGAAGACTGCCACGGCACAAGAAGAAAGTGAGTGCTTGTTTTATAAAAGATTTCTTGTGAAAAACAAACCAACATATGGTTCAAATGGCTCTGAGCACTATGGGACTTAACATCTATGTTCATCAGTCCCCTAGAACTTAGAACTACTTAAACCTAACGACATCACACAACACCCAGTCATCACGAGGCAGAGAAAATCCCTGACCCCGCCGGGAATCGAACCCGGGAACCCGAGCGTGGAAAGCGAGAACGCTACCGCACGACCACGAGCTGCGGACAAACCAACCTACAAAGTGACATTGCCCCTTAGTAGGGTATCCTTCTTTCTCTCCACAGGATGATCTTATCAGTCATGTAACGAAAATTTAATGTCTTTATAACTTATGTTAAATCTTTTTGAAATGCCACTAAATCCTGATGACGAGCTATCACCTCGAAACACATCGTTACACAAATGATTTACTAGTCAACAAATTTTATGACTGGTAGCGGTATTTGAAAATTAGTGGTCAATATGGCTTCAAATTAGGGTAAAAGGTTACTGATTCATGAACGCTCCAAATTCTGTGTTTTATGTAATTTTGCATGTCTCCGGAAGTACTGTAGATAAGAAGATGAAATTGGTATAGACGTTAGCAATCATTTTAACAAAATATTGTACAAAGTATGATCTGTTGGATTTAATTCAGTTTACAGAGCGGGCATAGAAAAATTCGTCGCTTGGACGATAGCGTCACAGCGTGGCTGAAGCTTCTGAGAGCGCACCACCGCCTCTCGCGTTGTAGTCGTGTCTAATTGCCTGTGTGAAACTATCCATCGTAATCTCTATATACAAAAGGCAATGTCCCGACTGACTGGCTGACTGACTCGCTCACTGACTTTTCATCGCCCACCCCAAACCGCTGAGGATAGAAACTTGAAACCCAATGGGGTGAAATACGGAATGAAAGGGTTTTTGAAAATATGTCGCTATTAAGGCAGTTTTGAAGCTAGACCTACTGATTTTGGTGTTTGGTTTCCACTTATAAATAGAGAAATATGTCTCTCAACATTTTTGAAAACTTAACTCGTATGGGGTGAAATTGTGAGTGGAAGCTTTTTTGTAAATAAATCACTATTAAAGAACTACTAAACTGTGAGTCCCTAACTTTTCCCGGCGAATCGAATGTTCAAATAACTTACGGGTTTGTTGCGGGTGACGTCGTCGAACACCGCCGAGCTGATAGTTGTCACCATCCAGCTCAGCGTGGAGGAGTACTTCGCACCTTGGTTCACAGGGCCCACGTTATCTCAGACCCTGAAAGTCTGGCAGCTGAGCTAGAACATCTCGAAGTCACCTTTCGTCAGAATGGTTATAGCGAGAGGCAGATCAAACGTGCGTTGCGCCATCAGCCTTCTGTGCAACGGGTGAGTGACGATAGCAACGAAGTGGCACCTAAGTCTACGGCCCTTTTGCCTTACGCAGGAAGCGTTTCCAATAGGATTGGCTGTATTTTGCGGAAATATGATGTGAAATGTATTTTTCGACCACCTTCTAAGATTAAGGCCCCGTTGGCGTCCGTAAAAGATGATCTCGGTTTGCGTAAGGCTGGGGTCTATCGTATTCCTTGCAGTTGTGGCATGTCATATATTGGTCAGACAATCAGGACTGTGGAAGACCGGTGTGTTGAACATAAGCGTCACACACGCTTACAACAGCCGAGCAAATCCGCTATTGCACAACATTGCCTTGACACCGGTCATCCTATGGAATACAACAACGCGGAGATTCTGGCTTGCACGTCAAGCTATTGGCATAGTGTTATTAAGTAAGCTGTTGAAATCATACTATCAAGCAACCTTATTAACAGAGATGGTGGATTTTGTTTAAATGCTGCTTGGAATCCGGCTCTGTCTCTCATCAAAAAACAGAGGGACAGAATTAGTGCTACCTCACCTGTTGATTAATAGTAACCATCGATATTTCTGATGCTGGTTATCTTTGGTTGTGTTGACACTTGTTCTGCGTGTGGTGTCTTCCTTGTTTCTACTCTGTGAACCGAGGTATTAAATTTGCTTGCACATTTTCTCTTCCTTGCATTTGTGCCTTGAGAATGGCAGGGTGTGCTCATGTCGAAATATCGGCGGTGTTCGACGACGTCACCCGGCAGCAAACCCGTAAGTTATTTGAACAACTACTAAACTACACTCCTGGAAATGGAAAAAAGAACACATTGACACCGGTGTGTCAGACCCACCATACTTGCTCCGGACACTGCGAGAGGGCTGTACAAGCAATGATCACACGCACGGCACAGCGGACACACCAGCAACCGCGGTGTTGGCCGTCGAATGGCGCTAGCTGCGCAGCATTTGTGCACCGCCGCCGTCAGTGTCAGCCAGTTTGCCGTGGCATACGGAGCTCCATCGCAGTCTTTAACACTGGTAGCATGCCGCGACAGCGTGGACGTGAACCGTATGTGCAGCTGACGGACTTTGAGCGAGGGCGTATAGTGGGCATGCGGGAGGCCGGGTGGACGTACCGCCGAATTGCTCAACATGTGGGGCGTGAGGTCTCCACAGTACATCGATGTTGTCGCCAGTGGTCGGCGGAAGGTGCACGTGCCCGTCGACCTGGCACCGGACCGCAGCGACGCACGGATGCACGCCAAGACCGTAGGATCCTACGCAGTGCCGTAGGGGACCGCACCGCCACTTCCCAGCAAATTAGGGACACTGTTGCTCCTGGGGTATCGGCGAGGACCATTCGCAACCGTCTCCATGAAGCTGGGCTACGGTCCCGCACACCGTTAGGCCGTCTTCCGCTCACGCCCCAACATCGTGCAGCCCGCCTCCAGTGGTGTCGCGACAGGCGTGAATGGAGGGACGAATGGAGACGTGTCGCCTTCAGCGATGAGAGTCGCTTCTGCCTTGGTGCCAATGATGGTCGTATGCGTGTTTGGCGCCGTGCAGGTGAGCGCCACAATCAGGACTGCATACGACCGAGGCACACAGGGCCAACACCCGGCATCATGGTGTGGGGAGCGATCTCCTACACTGGCCGTACACCACTGGTGATCGTCGAGGGGACACTGAATAGTGCACGGTACATCCAAACCGTCATCGAACCCATCGTTCTACCATTCCTAGATCGGCAAGGGAACTTGCTGCTCCAACAGGACAATGCACGTCCGCATGTATCCCGTGCCACCCAACGTGCTCTAGAAGGTGTAAGTCAACTACCCTGGCCAGCAAGATCTCCGGATCTGTCCCCCATTGAGCATGTTTGGGACTGGATGAAGCGTCGTCTCACGCGGTCTGCACGTCCAGCACGAACGCTGGTCCAACTGAGGCGCCAGGTGGAAATGGCATGGCAAGCCGTTCCACAGGACTACATCCAGCATCTCTACGATCGTCTCCGTGGGAGAATAGCAGCCTGCATTGCTGCGAAAGGTGGATATACACTGTACTAGTGCCGACATTGTGCATGCTCTGTTGCCTGTGTCTATGTGCCTGTGGTTCTGTCAGTGTGATCATGTGATGTATCTGACCCCAGGAATGTGTCAATAAAGTTTCCCCTTCCTGGGACAATGAATTCACGGTGTTCTTATTTCAATTTCCAGGAGTGTATTTTTGAAGTTACATCTATGACAATTGGTGTTCGACTTCTCTGTTACAAATAAAAAAATTACGTGTATTTGTAGAACATCTTGCCGCAGTGGTAACACCGGTTCCCGTCAGATTACCGAAGTTAAGCGCTGTTGGGCTGGGTTAGCACTTGGATGGGTGACCATCCGGTCAGCCAAGCGCTGTTGGCAAGTGGGATGCACTCAGCCCTTGTGAGGCAAACTGAGGAGCTACTCGATTGAGAAGTAGCGGCTCCAGTCTAGTAAACTGACATACGGCCGGGAGAGCGGTGTGCTGACCACCTGCCCCTCCATATCCGCATCCAGTGACGCTATGGGCTGAGGATGACACGGCGGCCGGTCGGTACCGCTGGGCCTTCATAGCCTGTTCGGGAGGAGTTTAGTTTTTTTTTAGTCTATAAGACGGAGAAATAGGTGATGAAATGGCTTATGAAGATATCTTATTATGAAAGCATTGTAATACCTAAATCTAAGAAAATTAGAATTTGGCATCTCAGCTAGAAATAAAAAAAGCGTTTTACTGTTTTTGGAAATTCAACCCGTAGGGAGTGAAACAGGGGATGAAATGGCTTATGAAGATATCTTATTATGAAAGCATTGTAAAACCTAAATCTAAGAAAATTAGAATTTGGCATCTCAGCTAGAAATAAAAAAAGCGATTTACTGTTTTTGGAAATTCAACCCGTAGGGAGTGAAACAGGGAATGAAAAGTTTTACGAAATTATTTCATTATGAAAGCCCTTTCAAAACTGAATCTATGAAAATTTGTTTTCGATTTCTCTCTTAGAATTTTTTTTTTTTTTAAACGTGTGTTTCACTGCGTTTGGAAATTTAACATGAAAACATGTTTTTAACACGACCACTTTTACAAGTAATTGATTAGGCATGACCCACTACATCACTCGTTTTACAATTCCAATTATTAATACCCAAGGAAACTGCTCCTGTACTCGTTAACGTGTTCTCTTCATCGTGGTGGAGTTTGACCTTTCCCCAATTCGGGCGTGCGAGTGTCCTTGCAGCATCACAGTCATACCTGCTGACGGTGAAGGTACGCTCTATTGAAGCCGTTGCGTAGTTGTGGTGAAAAGGGTATGCGATGAAGTCGGTCGTTGTGGGGAACGATCTTGATAAAAGCGATTTGCAGACTTGCAGCTCTTCCATTTCCGTGAACTTCGCTATTCACAACGATCATGTCGGTGTATTCTGCAGCCGTCCGGTGTGACCGAGCGGTTCTAGGCGCTTCAGTCCGGAACCGCGCTGTTGCTGCGGTCGTAGGTTCTAATCCTGCCTTGGGGGTGTATGGGTGTGATATCCTTAGGTTAGTTAGGTTTAAGTAGTTCTAAGTTTATGGGACTGATGACCTCAGATGCTCAGTAACCAATAAAATTCATACAGACAGTAATATTTTAAGACGCTGGTTTACTCATGTTGAGCTCGAAGGGGCGATCTGCAGTGATTAAAGAAGAACTTTTTAGCCGAGGTCGCTATAAAAAACTTTATTGTAGATAATCGTTTTCGGTAAAACTAACTTACCATCTTCAGATCTCCATAAAGATTAGTACAATCATCTTGCGCCAGCCACTCACAAAATCATTCCATTAAATTTCCAGCTACATAAAGCATGAAATGAGCAATGCGTCGGTACGTCAAAAGTAAATTAACTATGCACATCACAATGCGCCAAAGCATTGCTCCCATAACATAACGTATCACAACATGGCTATCTGGGCGCCATAAGACTGTCAATGGCCAATGTACGAGGTGCATTCAAGTTCTAAGGCCTCCGATTATTTTTCTAATTAACTACTCACCCGAAATCGATGAAACTGGCGTTACTTCTCGACGTAATCGCCCTGCAGACGTACACATTTTTCACAACGCTGACGCCATGATTCCATGGCAGCGGCGAAGGCTTCTTTAGGAGTCTGTTTTGACCACTGGAAAATCGCTGAGGCAATAGCAGCACGGCTGGTGAATATGCGGCCACGGAGTGTGTCTTTCATTGTTGGAAAAAGCCAAAAGTCACTAGGACCCAAGTCAGATGAGTAGGGAGCATGAGGAATCACTTCAAATTTGTTATCACGAAGAAACTGTTGCGTAACGTTAGCTCGATGTGCGGGTGCGTTGTCTTGGTGGAACAGCACACGCGCAGCCCTTCCCGGACGTTTTTGTTGCAGTACAGGAAGGAATTTGTTCTTCAAAACATTTTCGTAGGATGCACCTGTTACCGTAGTGCCCTTTGGAATGCAATAGGTAAGGATTACGCCCACACTGTCCCAGAACATGGACACCATCATTTTTTCAGCACTGGCGGTTACCCGAAATTATTTTGGTGGCGGTGAATCTGTGTGCTTCCATTGAGCTGACTGGCGCTTTGTTTCTGAATTGAAAATTGGCATCCACGTCTCATCAATTGTCACAACCGACGAAAAGAAAGTCCCATTGATGCTGTCGTTGCGCGTCAACATTGCTTGGCAACATGCCACACTGGCAGCCATGTGGTCGTCCGTCAGCATTCGTGGCACCCACCTGGATGACACTTTTCACATTTTCAGGTCGTCATGCGGGATTGTGTGCACAGAACCCACAGAAATGCCAACTCTGGAGGCGATCTGTTCAACAGTCATTCGGCGATCCCCCAAAACAATTCTCTCCACTTTCTCGATCATGTCGTCAGACCGGCTTGTGTGAGCCCGAGGTTGTTTCGGTTTGTTGTCAACGATGTTCTGCCTTCATTAAACTGTCGCACCCACGAACGCACTTTCTATACATCCATAACTCCATCACCACATGTCTCCTTCAACTGTCGATGAATTTCAATTAGTTTCACACCACGCAAATTCAGAAAACGAATGATTGCACGCTGTTCAAGTAAGGAAAACGTCGCCATTTTAAGTATTTAAAACAGTTCTCATTCTCGCTGCTGGCGGTAAAATTCCATCTACCGTACGGTGCTGCCATCTCTGGGGCGTATTGACAATGAACTTGGCCTCATTTTAAAACAATGCGCATGTTTCTATCTCTTTCCAGTCCAGAAAAAAAAAATCGGAGGCCTTAGAACTTGAATGCACCTCGTATGTCTTTGTCTTCCAGTACTGACAACAAAAGTGTGTGACTTACAGCGATCACCTGCACTGGTATAAATTTAGACACCGAAGTAACAAGACCGAGCGAAGTGGCGCAGTGGTTAGCACACTGAAATCGCAGTCTGGAGGACGACGGTTGAAACTCGTGCCCGCCCATCCTGATTTAGGTTTTCCGTGATTTCCCTAAATCTCCTCAGGCAAATACCGTGATGATTCCTTTTAAAAAGCACGGCCGACTTCCTTCCCCATCTTTCAGTAATCCGATGGGACAGACGACCTCACCGTTCTGTCCTCTCCCAGCAAATCAACTAAGCAAGCAACAGCGCTTCGTGAATACACAACAAGATACATTCATATTCAAATGCGTTACATATCTGCAGCAAATAATATGTAATTATATTAAGGTTGCCGTGACAGAACGCAATGAGTAGAAGAAAAATTGACATTTAATAAACGTTTGTGATCGTGTCTCACATTGCATAGTACATTTAAATTTAAGGACAATTACTCTTATTAATGTGTTAATCATTCCCTCACACAGGCAATATAAAAACACTTCGTCAGGCAATTACAGTGGCACAACTTTGGAGTCGCCGAGGGTGGCAGCAGAATGAACCAGAGAATAATCTATGCGAAGTGTTCGGAATGGTACCGACTTTTAACGATCAGTACTAATATAGTTAGTCCATTAGTTGTTCATAACATACTGGTTAATGTAGGTTATCACGTAATAATAGTCGTAGCAGTTTCGTAAACGAGCATTAATCCAGAGTAAGGAAAACCAGATATTGATCATATGAACCCACTTGTATCAGCAGATGCCTCGAAATCGTGAAGACTGCTGAGGTCCCAGTATTGCAAGATATAATGCAGTTTCTTGTCCAGAGATACCGACGAAGACTATAATGGCAGCGAAAGCGGCGAGGAAGCCTTTACGTACGGTGGAACTGGAAGAAGTGGCAATATTTGAAAGATAAAATTGGTCTCTTAAGTGTAGAAAGACAACCAATATAAGGGAAGGACTCACCGACAGAAAATCGCCTGGTCCTCCAGGTTCGGGGTTCAGGAAATGGGTCCGCACCCCATCACTCTTGAAAAACCACAAAATGAAAAATTTCTCAACAACGCCTCGGGAACGTGGAATATTCAAGGGATATCAGTTTTTTTTCGAGCCATCAGTCTTGTGATGGGTTTGATGTAGCACCACGAATTCCTCTCCTGCACTAACCTCTTCATCCCAGAGTAGCAGCCGGCCGCTGTGGCCGAGCGGTTCTAGGCGCTTCAGTCCGGAACCGCGCTGTTGCTACGGTCGTAGGTTCGAATCCTGCCTTGGGGGTGGATGGGTGTGATGTCCTTAGGTTAGTTAGGTTTAAGTAGTTCTAAGTTTATAGGACTGATGACCTCAGATGTTAGGTCCCATAGTGCTTAGAGCCATTTGAACCATTTGAGAGTAGCACCTGCACCGAACTTCCTCAATTTATTGCATGTATTCAAATCTCTGTCTTCCTCTAAAGTTCTTACCCTCCACAGTTCCCTGTAGTATCTTGGAGGTTATTCCCCGATGCCTTCACATAGTTTCCTTTCTTCTTGTGAGTGTTTACCATACGCTCCATTCTTCGCCTAATCTGCGGAGAAGCACCCCATTCCTTATCTTATCAGTCCATCTGATTTTCAACATTCCTCTGTAGTACCACGTCTCAAATACTTCGATGCTCTTCTGTACCGCTTTTCCTGCAGCAAATGATTATTAGCTACCATATAACGCTGTGCTCCAATGCTCCAAAAGTACGTTCTCAGAAATGTCTTTGATATGGCACGCGCCGCTATCCTGTGATCTTGTTTAGAGCGCGCGCTGTAATCGATTATAGTTCGCTGTTCTGGTGCGGGTGGCGCTCCGGTGGTGATTTGCTATTACGTCGCTGGCGTTTGTTTGCGGTGACCGGCGGAAAGCTAGAGGGTAGTTGGTTTTCCGGGTACTGCACGGAACGTGAAGTTCGCTCTGCCTGACCTGCTAGTGACTAGCGCAAAGTTTGTTGTGCCACACAATATGAGCAGAGTGGTCTGGGGCGGAGGCGACTCGCCAATGTGCTGGCCATGCGGTGGTGATTAGTTGGAGTCGGCGTACTTGTTCTGCCTGCCTGTCTAATGTGGAGGTCCAGTGGGGTTCTGTGATACTCTGACCCGGAGACAACCAGTTGCTCAATTTTGGAGTCATCTGCCAGGTTAGCGTGTGGGCTCGGTTGGCTCGTCAGATTTTCCAGCAGCGGTTTCTGAACTTTATTCTGATGTGGGAAGGCGTTGTTGGAAGTTTTTGCTGTGTGTATGTGTGGCACGTTACGATATTTGTTGGTACTAATTTATTTACTCAACTGGAGTATCTTTTGGTTATCCCGCTGAGTGGGTCGTTGCCCACCCGGTCTACTCAGCGTTACCTCTGGTAGTGCCTGTTTGTTCCTTTTTGAAGGAATTTACGTAGGTGGTTCCCGTTACCTGCCTGGAGTTGCGTTCATGTGTGGTATATTTGGCATTTGATGTGTTAGGTAAAGTCTGCCTAAGAAAGGCGGTTTTGGATAGTATATGCATAGTGAATTACTGCTGCTTGGTGTATGTGGCCTTCTGGGACCTGAACAACACGATCTCGTCAATTTGGTTTGTGTAACAGCATTTAGTGGTATGTTCTGTATTTTTATCTCACTGTGTTATTATTCACTTGGTGGAATAGTCGCGTTTAGTGTCGTTAAGGTACTTCTAAGACTGTGGTTTGACTATTCATGTGCGCTTGGCTTTTACTGTTTTGCTTTAAGAAGCGAGAATTGTTTATTAAGATTTGTGTGTGTTGGCTTCCGGCACTTGTTAAGAGCGCCCAAGTTAGCGGCGCCGTAGTTATCATGTGCTGTCGGGATGTTATATTGTTATTTGATTTCTGAATTTTATCTTGTGTTGATCTGTGTTACAGAACATAACCAAGGTGCGCAAGTGATGGGCAGTTGTGGCAGGCATGTCGGGGAGCTCTCAGCGGTTTGTTTCGGGGCTGTTTGTAGTGGGAGGCTCCGAAGTGGTGAGAGCTCGCTCGTCTGTGATTGCGTTGGGAGTTGCCCTTGCCCTTTGGTTGTATCAAATTATTCAAAAAATGTTCAAATGTGTGAAATCTTATGGGACTTAACTGCTAAGGTCATCACTCCCTAAGCTTAGACACTACTTAACCTAAATTATCCTAAGGACAAACACACACCCATGCCCATGACTCGAACCTCCGCCGGGATCAGCCGCACAGTCCATGACTGCAGCGCTTTAGATCGCTCGGCTAATCCCGCTCGGCATCGAATTATTATTTTGTTATTATATTTATTGGTTGTGTGTTGCGCTTCTTTGATTTTATGGCGCCAAGTGCCATTATCTTTCTCAAAGTTTTTTTTATATAAATGATTTTAAATTGTATGGCCAAGTTAACTTATTATTGGAGCTTGGTCTGTGGAGTAAAATCTTTTAAAGCACCATTGTAATATCTTCTTGCAGAAGAAATTTCTCTTATTTTATGGTTCCAAGTTGCCATTATTATTTTTTTAAGTTTATTACTGCTCTTAATGTTTTCCGATTTTATGGTGCCAAGCGTCATTATCATTCTTAAAGGTTTTTATTCAAATGTTCAAATGTGTATGAAATTTTATGGGACTAAACTGTTAAGGTCATCAGTCCCTAAGCTTACACACTACTTAACCTAAATTATCCTAAGGACAAATACACACACCCATGCCCGAAGGAGGACTCGAACCTCCGCCGGGACTAGTCGCACAGTCCATGACTGCAGTGCCCAAGACCGCTCGGCTAATCCCGCGCGGCAATGGTTTTTGTAAATGATCTTAAGTTGTATTGCTAAGTTAACTTCTTATTGGATTTTGTCTCTTGTGTAAATTCTAAAAGCACTGTTGTAAAAGGTTCTTTGATTTTATGGTGGCAAGCCGCCGTTATTGTTTTAAAGCTCATTCTTTTAACCATTTGTTAAGTTCTGTAAGTTATATGAATTTGTTGTTACTTAAAAGAGTTTAGTATTGGAAATTTAATAAATTGTGTACAGAATTTGCTGTTTGGATATAATTGGGTGGAAATTCTTGGATAGTTGTCCTATAAGAATATACATTCCAGTCTTCCTCAATTTAAGGCCTATGATTGATATTAACACAATTCTCAGTGTAAGTCCACTTTTGATGTCCTTATTGCTCCGTCCATCATAAGTTATTTTTCTGCCTAGGTAACAGGATTCCTTAACTTCACCTACTTCTTGATCTCCAATTCTAATGTTAAGTTTCCGCTGTTTTCATTTCTACTACTTCTCATTACTTTCAACTTACTTCGATTTACTCTCAGTCCATATTTTGTACTCAACAGACTGTTCATTCCATTCGGCACGTTCTTCATTTTCACTGAAAATAGCAATGTCAACAGCGTATCTTATCAATGATATAATGTCATACCGATTTTTAATCCCACTATTGGACCTTTCTTTTATTTCTGTCATTACTTCTTCTATACATAGACTGAACAGTTGGGGTGAAAGACTACCTATCTGCCTCACACCCTTTTTAACACAAGCACTTCGTTCTTTGTTTTCCAGTCTTATTGTTCCCTCTTTGTTCTTGTTCGTATTGTATATTATCAATCTTTCCCTGTAGCTTACTCCTATTTTTCTCAGAATTTCAATCATCTTGCACCATTTTACGTTGTCGAACGCTTTTTCTAAGTCGACGAACGCCATGAGCGTGTCTTTCTCCGATGCTTTTACCTTACCTAAAGCCAAACTGATCCTTGTCTAACTGATCCTCAGTTTTCTTTTCCACATTATTCCTATAATCAACATGGATGCGTGAGCTGCTAAGCTTCTGATGCGATAGTTTTCGCACTTGTCTGCCTTGTAAACTTCTGAACTGTGTGGATAATATTTTTTCCGAACGTCTGACGGAACGTCGCCAGTCTCATAAATTTCAAACATCAACTTTAATAATCGTTTGGTTGTCAATAATTTTAAAAATTCCTATGGAACTTTAACTTGGTTCAAGAATCATGAAAGAAGGTTGTATACATGGAAGAATTCTGGAGATACTAGAAGGTATCCGATAGACTATATAATGGTAAGACAGAGATTTAGGAACCAGATTTTAAATTGTAAGATATTTCCAGGGGCAGATGTGGATTCTGACCACAATCTATTCGTTATGAACTGTAGATTAAAACTGAAGAAACTGCAAAAAGGTGGGAATTTAAGGAGATAGGACCTGGATAAACTGACTAAACCAGAGGTTGTACAGAGTTTCAGGGAGAGCATAAGGGAACAATTGACGGGAATGGGGGAAAGAAATACAGTAGAAGAAGAATGGGTAGCTTTGAGGAATGAAATAGTGAAGGCAGCAGAGGATCAAGTAGGTAAAAAGACGAGGGCTAGTAGATATCCTTGGGTAACAGAAGAAATATTGAATTTAATTGATGAAAGGAGAAAATATAAAAATGCAGTAAATGAAGCTGGCAAAAAGGAATACAAACGTCTCAAAAATGACAGGAAGCGCAAAATGGCTAAGCAGCGATGGCTAGACGACAAATGTAAGGATGTAGAGGAGCATATCACTAGGGGTAAGACAGATACTGCCTACAGGAAAATTAAAGAGACCTTTGGAGAAAAGAGAACCACTTGTATGAATATCAAGAGCTCAGTTGGAAACCCAGTTCTAAGCAAAGAAGGGAAAGCAGAAAGGGGAAAAGAGTATATAGAGCGTCTATACAAGGGCGATGTACTTGAGGACAATATTATGGTAATGGAAGACGATGTAGATGAAGATTAAATGGGAGATACGATACTGCGTGAAGAGTTTCAAAGAACACTGAAAGACCTGAGTCGAAACAAGGCCCCGGGAGTAGACAACATTCCATTAGAATTACTGACAGCCTTGGGAGAGCCAGTCCTGACAAAACTCTACATTTGGTGAGCAAGATGTATGAGACAGGCGAAATACCCTCAGACTTCAAGAAGAATATAATAATTCCAATCCCAAAGAACACAGGTGTTGACAGATGTGAAAATTACCAAACTATTAGTTTAATAAGTCACAGCTGCAAAATACTAACACGAATTCTTTACAGACGAATGGAAAAACTGGTAGAAGCCGACCTCGGGGAGGATCAATTTGGATTCCATAGAAATATTGGAACACGTGAGGCAATACTGACCTTACGACTTATCTTAGAAGAAAGATTAAGGAAAGGCAGACCTACATTTCTAGCATTTCTAGACTTAGAGAAAGCTTTTGACAATGTTGACTGGAATACTCTCAAATTCTAAAGGTGGCAGGGGTAAAATACAGGGAGCGAAAGTCTATTTACAATTTGTACAGAAACCAGATGGCAATTTTAAGAGTCGAGGGGCATGAAAGAGAAGCAGTGGTTGGGAAGGGAGTGAGACAGGGTTGTAGCCTCTCCCCGATGTTGAATCTGTATATTGAGCAAGCAGTAAAGGAAACAAAAGAAAAATTCGCAGTAGGTGTTAAAATCCGTGGAGAAGAAATAAAAACTTTGAGGTTCGCCGATGACATTGTAATTCTATCAGAGACAGCAAAGGACTTGGAAGAGCAGTTGAACGAAATGGACAGTGTCTTGAAAGGAGGGTATAAGACGAACATCAACAAAAGCAAAACGAGGATAATGGAATGTGGTCGAATTAAGTCGCGTGATGCTGAGGGAATTAGATTAGGAAATGAGACACTTAAAGTAGTAAAGGAGCTTTGCTATTTGGGGAGCAAAATAACTGATGATGGTCGAAGTAGAGAGGATATAAAATGTAGACTGGTAATGGCAAGGAAAGCGTTTCTCAAGAAGAGAAATTTGTTAACATCGAGTATAGATTTAAGTGTCATGAAGTCATTTTTGAAAGTATTTGTTTGGAGTGTAGCCATATATGGAAGTGAAACATGGACGATAAATAGTTTGGACAAGAAGAGAATAGAAGCTTTCGAAATGTGGTGCTACAGAAGAATGCTGAAGATTAGATGGGTAGATCCCATAACTAATGATGAAGTATTGAATAGGATTGGGGAGAAGAAGAGTTTGTGGCACAACTTGACAAAAAGAAGGAACCGGTTAGTAAGACGTGTTCTGAGGCATCAAGGGATCACAAATTTAGCATTGGAGGGCAGCGCGGAGGGTAAAAATCGTAGAGGGAGACCAAGAGATGAATACACTAAGCAGATTTAGAAGGATGTAGGTTGCAGTAAGTACTGAGAGATGAAGAAGCTTGCACAGGATAGGGTAGCATGGAGAGCTGCATCAAACCAGTCTCAGGACTGAAGACCACAACACCGGCCGGAGTGGCCAAGCGGTTCTCTACAGTCTGGAACGGCGCGACCGCTACGGTCGCAGGTTCGAATCCTGCCTCGGGCATGGATGTGTGTGATGTCCTTAGGTTAGTTAGGTTTAAGTAGTTCTAAGTTCTAGGGGACTGATGACCTCGGAAGTTAAGTCCCATAGTGCTCAGAGCCATTTGAACCATTTGAAGACCACAACAACAACAACAACAACAACAATGGAACTTTATCTATTGATTCTACATTATTTGATCCGAAGTCTTCCAAAGCCCTATTAAATTATGACTAAGAGCGGATCCCATATATCATCCCTATCGACTCCAATTTCTTCTTCTAACACTTCCTCAGACAAATCCTCTTCTTCACAGAGGCCTTCAGTGTACTCTTTCTATCTATCTCCTCTGTCTCTTTTGCGTTTAGCAGTGGAATTTGCATTCCATTCTTGATGTTACCACCCCTACGACTAATTTGATCGAAAGTTATTTTGAATTTTCTATATCTGAATCAGTCCTCCCGACGATTTCTTTTTTTCGATACCTTCACATTCTTCATGCCCACTTCGCCTTAGCTTCCCTGCTCTTCCTATTTATTTCATATACTTGTATTTCTGTATTCCTGAATTTCCCTGGAGAGTTTTGTACTTCCTTCTTTCGTCAATCAACCCGAGGTTTCTTTGCAGTTACCTTCCTTATATCTATGTTTGACTGTCCAACATTTGTGATTGCCCTTTTTATAGGTATCTACTCATCTTCAACTCAACTGCGTGTTTTGGTATTCCTTAACGCAATACTCATATGCTTAGTGAGTTTCAAACGCGTCTCATCATTCCTCAGTAATTCAATATCCCACTTCCTTCCATACTGATTCTTCCGTACGTTTCTGTTAACTTCAGTCACTAAATTCTAATCTATATCTGCAACTGGGTACGCGGGACAATCCAATATCTGATTTCGGAATCAATTATGGCCATGATGTAATCCAGCTGTAACCTTCTAGTGCCTTCCTGTCCTTTACAAGAATACCTCTTCCTCCTGTGAGTCTTGAACAGTGTATTATCTTTTACCATCTGAAATTTATTTCAGAACTCAATCAGTCTTTATGCTCTTTCATTCCTCTTGCCAGGCCCATATTCTCCGCCGGCCGGAGTGGCGCCGTGCGGGATTTGCAGAGCGGTCTCGGGCGCTGCAGCCATGGACTGTGCGGCTGGTCCCGGCGGAGGTTCGAGTCCTTCCTCGGGCATGGGTGTGTGTGTTTGTTCTTGGGATAATTTAGGTTAAGTAGTGTGTAAGCTTAGGGACTGATGTCCTTAGCAGTCAAGTCCCATAAGATTTCACACACATTTGAACATTTTTTTTTTTTTTTTTTTTTGCCGGAGTGGCCGAGCGGTTCTAGGCGCTACAGCCTGGAACCGCGCGACCGCTACGGTTGCAGGTTCGAATCCTGCCTCGGGCATGATTGTGTGTGATGTCCTTAGGTTAGTTAGGTTTAAGTAGCTTTAAGTTCTAGGGGACTTATGACCTCAGAAGTTAAGTCCCGTAGTGCTCAGAGCCATTTGAACCCATATTCTCCCGTAACCCTTTCTTCTATTCCTTCCCCTACAACCGCGTTCCAATCTTCCATGACTAATAGATCTTCATCTCCCTTTACATACTGAATTACTGCCGCGCGGAGTCGTTGCGCGGTTTCAGGCGTCAAGTCACAGATTGCGCGGTCCCTCCCGCCATAGGTTCGAGTCCTCCCTCGGGTATGTGTATGTGTGTGTTGTTCTTAGCATGAGTTAGTTTAATTTAGTTTAAGTAGTCTGTAAGTTTAGTGACCGATGACGTCAGCAGTTTGGTCCCTTAGGAATTCACACACATTTAAACGCAGTGAATTACCCCTTTCAACATCCTCGTATACATTCTCTGTCTTTACACCTGCAGCTTGCGACGTTGTCACGTACATCCAAAACGTTGGTTTCTGTCGCATCTGATGTGGATTGCCTTATCACTGAAGTGTTCACAATAGCTCACTCTCTGCTCTGACTTCCAATTCATAACGAATCGTACTCCCGTTGTACAGTTTTCTGTTGCTGTTGATATTATCCTATACTCGCCTTATCAGAAATCCTTATCTTCTTTCCATTTCACTTCACTGACCCCCACTATATCTAGACTGAGGGTTTGAATTTCTCTTTCCAAATTTTCTAGCTTCCATACTACGTTCAAAATTCTAACAGTGCATGATCCGATTCACAGACTGTTATCCCTTCGTTGCTTATTCCATCTTTTTCTCATGGTCACCTCCCTCTTGGCAGTCCCCTCTCGGATATCCGAAATGCGGACTAGTCCGGAATCTTTTGCCAATGGAGAGATCATCATGATAATTCTTCAGTTACAAGCCACATGTCCTGCGGATAGTCGTAATGTGTCTTTAATGCAGTGGTTTCCAATACCTACTGCATCCCCATACTGTTGATCGTTGCTGATTCTTCCGCCATTTAACTTCAGTTTTCCACCCCAAGGGCGAGAGAGTGCCCTGAACCTCCGCCATCTTTGACAAGGCCGTTGGCAGAACGAGGGGAACTTCTTATACGAGAAGTCTTCGGCATTCATTGCTCATGATTTTTATTCAAAATTTAAGCAGTGGCTGTGTTAGAACCATTGACTCAGGACGTTTAGATTAGTAGTCATAGATGCCACCTCACCCCCTTTTTATTATTAATACTTCGTCATTATTCTTGTCGTTTGGGGTCCAGACGGTCGTTACAGGACACCACTGCAGGTTCGTCGTTGAATACCGTACTGAGCTTTTTTGTTACAGGGGGCAGACAGCCCTCTGACCGAACACGCTGAGCTACCGTACCGGCTCCTAGACCAGGAGAAATATTTAAAGAATTAGAACGGTAGACAGGGACATATTAACTTTCACAGAGAGCAAGGAAAAAGGGAAGGGAACAGAGGAAAGAGATGGACATTTATATAGTGGTGACAAAAAGAAAAAGTCAGCCCGGTGAGGAGTAACCCTAGCAGTCACAAAGAATGTTATAGTCCTGGACCCAAATAAATAGACTTTTGCAAATGTATAGCGATGTGAGAAATCGTTCCTTGGTAATCACGACAAGATATGGCCCAACAGACGATGCTGCAACTACTGAGGACAATTTATCTTTTGACCTGGTGACAACTTTGGAAAAGTTTGGGAACAGGAAGGTGTTTATAACTGCTGACCTAAATGCCAGAACGGGTTCCAAATTAAATGACCCGGTAGCAGGACGCTAAGGAGAATCTATTTTGAATAATAATTAGGAAGACTAATTCATTTATATGAGCAACGGAAGCTAAAAAATACTAATGGATGGTTTTTGTACAAAAATATCCACAAATGTATATGGACGCATCCCACGCGTAACCTTAAAACGATCATTGATGACGTTATTGTCAGACAGATCACTGAGCTGAAAATCTCAGACAATAGAACCACGCGTGGCTCAGAATGTGGCTCACATCATTTCTTAGCCGTAGCAAAGACCTTTTTTCCCTGCAAACACGACTTAAATCGTAAACCACCAGCTGAATAACATCGAGTACAATATTGAATCAAACAATGAAATGTTACAAGTACAATATTGAGAGTTTGAGAAATATCTCAATTAAGTTCTTGTACTAGATGAGTTTAGCTACGAAGTTGGACAGGATAACATAAGGATCAGCAAACGAACCTGAAAACACTCACACATGAAAGTGGAAATGAAGCCCTCGGGCCGAGGGGTCTAGGGCGCTGCAGTCATGGACTGTGCGGCTGGTCCCGGCGGAGGTTCGAATCCTCCCCCCGGCATGGGTGTGTGTGTTTGTCCTTAGGATAATTTAGGTTAAGTAGAGTGTAAGCTTGAGACTGATGACCTTAGCAGTTAAGTCCCATAAGATTTCACACACATTTGAACTTTTTTTTTTTTTAAGCCCTCGGAGAAGAAATAGTCCTTGAAAGGTATAAGGAATACACAATGGTGGAATGAAGAGATAGAAAAGGCTGTTGACGAGAAAAGAGCTGGTTATGAGAAATGGTTTTCTACACAAGACACTGAAGATAGACTAAATTATAATGACGAGAGGAGAAGTGACAAAGAATAAGTACTGGAAAGAGACATCCCAAGATAAACTTGTAGTAGGCAACACAAAAGTAAATAAAACATGGAAAGGTATGGGAACGCAGCATTAAGATGTAGCAGGAGCGAGTATTATTTCTATTGAGAGTGGAGAACCTGTTACAGAAATATTCTAATGAAAAATTGGACAGAATTCACAGGCGATCATGAAAACCATCTTGCTAACTCAACACAAACCGAACAAGAAACCTTCGTAGACTCAGGAGATGCAAGAAAAGCTCTCCAAGAAATGAAAAATGAAAAAGGTGTAGCACTGTGAAATGAACATGGTGGTTATAATCAAACTTTCGCTACTTGATAGACACCCCATGAAAAGCGAGTGATCGTAGGACAACAAAACTTTGTGGAAACATTTGTAAGGGCATGCAAAAGGGAAATAACGCATAAACCATTAAAGAAACACGTTTTAATTTCCACATGAGAGGGCAAAACTTGCTAATTGCATACCACGTTTACGTTCCAGGTTACAAAAGTTGCTCACTGTGACGACCATCTATAGACACGACAGCCTGGAACCACTTTAGAGATACCGTTTCACAATTCTTTGCAGCTCTTTGCGGACTCTGGACCAGGAAATGTTATGCTGTCGTGGCACAGCTCGTTCGCTGCTGAAAGATTACACATTGACACATTGCCTCCAGTACTATCACCTTTGACCACAGTAACTTCTTCAACAATCTGTGGGGCAACTGGCCGTCGGTGCCTCCCAGGAGCAATTACCAAATCGCCATTTAATTTGAACTTCCGAATCATTTCTTGAGCCCCGGTGCGAAAAGAGGACCTCTCCGTACTCCTTTAATGTGTCGATACTTACGAGGAACAACAGCACTAAATTTGTTGTTTGTATGAAACAGCTTCACGAGTAAGGCCGTGCCACCTTTTCCAGACCCTTGTTGACTGTCTGCAACTGGAATGCACACTGATGCTTGTGTTTCAAACCTACGTCGCCGTACCAGTACCGGCTCCTAACAGCAAGTCATGATGACACTTCTAACAATGCAAATCCTGCAGCGTAAAGTCTGAACGTCAATTCTGTAAAACTGGATACCCATATGGTAAATAGTTTTCTGGCTAGACTGGCTCAAGTAGCGAAAGTTTAATTATAACCACCCCTAAAGGCAGTCCTCTCAGCAGTTTTTGAAATTCTGGCTGAAATGTTTGATAAATGTTTAAACGGTAAGGAACCCCCAAATGAATCGGAAAAGCAGTGGTTTCATCCATATTTAAAAAAGGAAACCGATGCGATTATGCAAACTGTAGAGAAGTTACTGTTATTTGTACAATAGCGCGATCGTACGAAAAAAAGTAATTAAGCTTAACATAGAAGCACAAATAACGGAGTTGGAGGACTAAATGGTTTTAGAAAGGGACGTTCATGTACACATGGTATTTTCGCTCTTGAACATCTCACTGAAGTGAGTCTAGAAAGGGAAATTACAGTTCACTTAACAGCTGTTCATCTACAGAAGGCATACGATACAGACCCACTAAGTAAGCAATGGGTAGCAATGCAGAACCTCGGTATCGGGAATAAGTATGTCCAGGCAATAGCAATCTTACATGACGAATGCAACAGTATGGTTAAAATACTTAACAAAAAAAGGTTAGGGTCTAAACCAAACGTGCTCATAAGCTCCGACTTTATTTAAATACACGCAAGAAAAATTTAACCTTCTTACTACAGAAGTTTTGTTTAACCAGATCACAATAAATGCATACACGTATATAGACGACTGGGTGAGGCAATTTAAACTGCCGAAACCAGTCGTCCATAAGTTTATATATTGCGATGTTGGCAAATAAAATTCTCTAGTAAGAAGATTACATTTTTCAAATTCAGAAATCGCTCTCCCGCTGACAGTGTCGATGATGATGATGATGCTTGGTTTGTGGGGCGATCAACTGGGCGCTCATGAACGCCCGTACGAAGTCCCGATTTTTTACACAATTTTTTTGCATTGTCCAATCTAGCAACTGTCACGAATGATGATCATGAGGGAGGGGAGGAGGAGGAGGACAATACAAACACCCAATCCCTGGGCAGCGAAAATCCCCAACCCGGGCGGGAATCGAACGTGGGACTCAGTGATCCAGAGGCAGCAACGCTAGCCACTAGACCACGAGCTCTGAACACTGGCAGTGTCAGGTAATCATTACACATAAGAAGTTTTCCAGAACTGGAAGAGGAAATGTCGTGGAATGGGAATACGTGTAGGACGAGAAACACTGTAGACTTTGCTCTTCACCGATGACCAGGCCCTAATCGCGGGAGACATGTTCAGTAAATTGCACGAATAATACTAAAAATGGGGCCTGGCAAAAAAAAAAAAAAGGTTCAAAGTAGTGGGTGAAGATCAAATGGCTCTGAGCACTATGGGTCTTAACTTCTGAGGTCATCAGTCCCCTAGAACTTAGAACTACTTAAACCTAACTAACATAAGGACGTCACACACATCCATGCCCGAGGCAGGATTCGAACCTGCGACCGTAGCGGTCGCGCAGTTCCAGACTGTAGCGCCTAGAGCCATACCATTTCTTCTTTTTTTTTTATAGCGCCCAATCTCTTCTGTCATTGTTGTTTTCACGTCCATTGGCTACCTTATGTCGTCGCTCCATAGTCTATCTCTTAGCGTTAGTCCAAGAAGTGACCTCAGAAACCTCACCTCAGATGCTTCAAGTTTTTGTTCCTCTCTTTTCCATTTAGACCAATTTTCACTGCCGTAAATAAGAACAGGCTTAGCTACCACGTTGTGTAGCCTTAGTGTTACATCGTTCCTCACATTTCTTCCATGTTACCCCCCCGTATACAACCATTTAAAACGTTATAGTTCCGTATATTTTAAACCGCAGTTCAATTAGTTTTGATCTTAGGATATTGATATCTTTGTCCCGAGATAGTTAAATGAATTTACCTGTTCTATTGTCTTCTTGTTTATCACCATTTTTGTTCTTACGTGTTACCCTTCCATTAGCATTACTTTTACTTTGTTTTACAGATATAGCAGTCCGATGAGTCTATAAAAATTTATTCTGTTCAAACACATTTTCTTGTAAAACGGCTTCACTGTCTGACAGGAGAGCCTTGTCGTCTGCAAATAAAATAGTGCGAGTAAATTAGTTCATTCCCAGGTTCTTCTTCTTGAGGTTTTTACAGATCCATTCTTCCAAACCTTCGATGATATATACGAGGGCGAGCTGAAAAGTAATGTTTCGGAATTTTTATATGAAAACTTTTAAAGGTTTTTTAAAATAGTTTTCACATAAAAATCCGGAGGCATTAGTTTCCAGTACCACTCATATATCAAGAAGCATTTGTGAGAGACCACAGCCGGCCGGATTGACCGAGCGGTTCTAGGCGCTACATCTGGTCCCGCGCGACCGCTACGGTCGCAGGGTCGAATCCTGCCTCGGGCATGGATGTGTGTGATGTCCTTAGGTTAGTTAGGTTTAAGTAGTTCTAAGTTCCAGAGGACTGATGACCTCAGAAGTTAGGTCCCATAGTGCTCAGAGCCATTTGAACCATTTTGAGAGACCACATCCTTGTTTTAGACGCTGGTTTACAGTCAACAACTCCTTATACTAATTTTAGTATTATCGTATAGTAATTTAATGACATTCACTAAATTTAGAGGTACATCGTAGTCATGAGTATTCCCGATAATTTCAGCCTTTTTACCTTAGGGTAAGCCTCCTCGTAGTCTAAGGAGAACAGAGATGTGTAGATTGTTGAACTCTCTTCTCTTTTCTGTCAGTAGTTTAAGAACGAGTGCTGCTTCTGCACAGCACCTCCGTTCACGAAAGCCGCATTGCTCTTCTCTTAAAAACGTTGCTGCTGTTGGCTTGAGTTTCCTTTTAATGATATATGAATAAATTTTGTAAGCAGCATTTAAAGTGGATAGAGCGCTGTAAGTTGAGCGTTGTATTTTATATCTTTCTTGTAAATTAAATTATTGTTACCTTCTGTTCCTCTGGAATTTTCCCCAAGCATCAAATATCACTCAGCAACAGCACCAATAACTTTTTATATGTAATATTGCCATATTTTTCAGTTTTACTTCTATACGTGTACCCTTCCTGTTCCCTACCTCCTTTAAAATACTTCGTAAAGCTGTCACTGTTTTTGCACTGTATTCCCCTACATTGCCAGTACTTGTTTGTCAGGGATTGATTATCTTCCTTGACTAAAAGCTGTTTATATGGCGACAACCAGGAATACTGCGTTACACGCAACAAAGAAGACCATCTAGGCCAAGAGCGACTTTATCTGGCTGGATGATAAGGAGTGACAGATTTTGATACACAAACAGAGCACGGAATCAACAAAATGAAGTTTGTGATGCAGATATCACGACAGAGCTACGTGGCAATGTAGAGAGAATTTCAAGCAGGTTAAAGAATAGCAGACTGAGATTTACACGGCACATGGTACGTCCTGGGGATGGACGACAGCAAGTTGACCTTAAAATATCGAACGTAGCATTTTTAACAACGAACAATTGGATAAAAGAAGTCACGGAGAAGTGAAAATAAACTGGAATAAGGGAAAGAGTCCATATGCAATAGTGCAGGATACAAGAAATCAGTGGACTATAATAAAAGGTCTCATACCAGATAATAATTAAGAACACAGAAGTTGAGAGAAACAAAAGCTACAAGATAATGAAGAGATAGTGGGAAGAAAGAAGACTTGCAGAAGAACTCACTACAGACTTTAAATGGTCGATTGAAATAAAGTAAATAAACGGACGAATAACAGTGACATCACACATTAGAATTTCATTCGAGGATCTGCCATTTGTCGTTGTTGGGCCTTGCCTGGTTACTCTATACTTATGTATAATCTCTGTAATCGTTTCTATTTTTATTTTCTTGTCTCGTGTCGGTATTTGTCTTGTGTTTTCCAACGTAAGGAAGAATTCTCTTTTTAGAAGACTCGCACGGTTGAAGCTGGTCATCCCTTTGAGAACAGCTTCCGTATTCCTACAGTAATAACCTCAGGTCAACGACTTCAATAATTTAACCCTGACAGTACCAACTGGAGCGGGGAGTACTTCATGTATATCTTTTGAAAAAATTGCAGTCGAGTCGGTTACTTTACACACACATCAAAAAAAGTTTTGCATCACTCCGGTTCCCGGAACTCCTGTATATAGACGTTGACTGTGGACATTGTATCACAGACACAGTCCCTTTGTCTAGTCAGAGAAGTCACTAAACCAGCCCAAAGATGTAATCAACCATGCATGAGCAGTGACCATTAGACGGAGGGTTCCGACAGCCGGTTAGTTCCTATCATTCCACCAGGAAGGAGGTACACGTCTCATGTTGTCTGTAGTTCTATCATGCCTAGACGGTCAATACCGTGGTTCGATCACGTCCGCATTGTTACTTTGTGCCAGGAAGGGCTCTCAACAAGGGAAGTGTTCAGGAGATGTTGTTCGGGCATGGAAGAGATACAGAGAGGCAGGAACTTTCGATGGCATGCCTCACTCAGGCAGCCCAAAGGCTACTACTGCAGTGGATGACCACTACCTACGGATTATGGCTCGGAGAAACCCTCACAGCAACGCCACCAAGTTGAATAATGCTTTTTGTGCAGCCACAGGACGTCGTGTTACGACTCGAACTGTGCTGCATGATGCACAGCTTCACTCCCTACTTCCATGGCGAGGTCCATCTTTGCAATCACGACACCATGCAGCGCGGTACAGATGGGCACAACGACACGCCGAATGGACTGCTCAGGATTGGCATCACGTTCTCTTCAACGATGAGTTTCGCATATGCCTTCAACCAGAGAATCGTCGGAGACGTGTTTGGAGGCAACCCGGTCAGGCTGAACGCCTTAGACACATTTTCCAGCGAATGCAGCAAGGTGGAGGTTCCCTTTCCTTTTGGGGTGGCGGCCAGCATGTTCTCCAGACATGAATTCTATCGAACATGCCTGGAATAGATTGAAAAGGGCTGTTTATGGACGACGTGACCAACCAACCACTCTGAGGGATCTACGCCTAATCGCCGTTGAGAAGTGGAACAATCTGGACTAACAGTACCTTGATAAACTTGTGGATAGTATGTCACGACGAATACAGGCATGCAGCAATGCAAAAGGACGTGCTACTGCGAATTAGAGGTACCGGTGTGTACAGCAGTCTGGACCACCACATCTGAAGGTCTCGCTGTATGTTGGTACAACATGCAATGTGTGGTTTTCATGGGCAATAAAAAGGGTGGAAATGATGTTTATGTTGATCTCTATTCCAATTTTCTGTACAGGTTCCGGAACTCTCTGAACCAAGGTTATGCAAAACTTTTTTTGATGTGTATATTTTAGAATTTTGAAGAAAATAATTATTGTTTTTAATAGTTCTTCTACCAAATTCCATAAACGTTTAAAATTTTTCAGTTAATCTTATTCCAAGAAATGTGAGTCACTGTAGCAGATGGAACTTCCCCCAATTAATGTCGTATTCCATATTTCGAGGTTCATGGCCTTACTCTCACATAAAGATGTCTTCCAAAAGTGTGTTGAGAGCAAAAGTCAACAACAGTTAACGGAATTTGCGTTTTTGAAATTTTCTCTTGTAGTCACGAAGTCGGTGGAACACGATAGTTCAAGTGCATTGATATTGCTAAGAGCGTGCTGAAAGATATTTTCAGGTCCTGGACCCTACTTACACGTCAGTGTCTCTAAACAGTATGTTGTTAATATAATTCAACAACAAATAACGAATTTTGTTTTTTTTTAATATTTTTACGGGTGGGCGTAAAATACTCTTGGTAACGAGCGTTATGGAATATGCCTTTGTATTGCTAGGGTTAAGCAATGTTTCCATTACAGCATTGTTTTTCAATGTTCAACAGAAATGCTGATATGTGTGGAGCTTCATGCCAGCATTCTCCAATTGTACATGTTCAAATTGATGTGCTAGAAACTTAAATTCATCCGTTTGTCCAAAACATTGTGCGTTTCTAAAGAGTTTGCCTGTTACAGGACGTGACATAAGTTTTACTTAATGAAATTATCGTACCTTATTTAGCAACTACGGTAGTTATTTATGCGCCACTCTATTTGATGATGTGATAACGATCCAGTAATAAATTTTTTAAATCGTTAAATCATTAATGGTAAAAGCATTGTTCACTGCACTCACTCGTTTTTTTTTTTTTTCCTAGCACGTCAAAGAAAAGAGAGAAATGTACGTTAAAGTGGACACCCTTGTCTAATTCCATGGTAAATATTTAAAGTAGTTGTTCTACTTCTCAAAGTGTGAACTTCTAGCGTATTATCCACATACACGGACTGAATTTTCCAGTGTTTCCTATTGTCGACACAAATTCGTTCTTAAGGTAATTGATTTACTGTTCATAATAAGAACATGTCTGAGTTACAAACGTCTAGTTCTGCTGTAATAGGTGAGTAGATACAACAACAGCAAGAGTGAATGCAGTAATTATTATTATTATTCCACTTTCCTCTCAAATAAACTTTTTATTATTGCGGTAGTTTCCGGTAATTTCGAAAGACGAAAGTGTTAAAGATTATGGTTACACGTTGCGTCGTGAACATAAGTTCCCCTTCAAAGAAACCATTGCGTCATTTACATTAAGTGATCTACGAAAACTTCGGAAAATCTAAACCTGGTCGGTGGGACGAAGATTTGAAGCGACGTCCTCCCAAATGTAATTCACTGCACCACCTCCACCTCGCAGCGTTGTTTCTCGTTTCCATAAACCAGGGTGAATGAGCAAAATTCTCAGCGGATATTCGTGTTTTTCCATCGTGCTTTTCAATTACTGCTGCGAAAACCATCAAAGGACATAATAATAGCATTTTACTGTTAACAGACATCACAACATTTCCCATTAATAAATTATAATTCAATGCGTGAATTCAGTGCGCGCTCTGTCCTTTAGTGATCTTCTTTTCACATTATTCTGCGTAATTTTCAGGTAGATAATGGTCAGTTTTTACTGTAATTAATATAATAAAACTGCAATGACAGTTCTTCACAATATTTCTTCTTTCATCTGTTTGTAAAACATAAGACGTGCGGGAAAATAAGTTTTAAAGGATATGGGGAAACAATTTCAGGCTTAAATAAAAAGCATGTCTCAGGTTTTCTTATCATTTATTAAATAAACGTTTAGCTGTTTTATAGTGATATAAATCCGGCGTAACATAATCACATCTACAAATTTACATTTTACGCTTAACAGTACAACATGTGCAACCTTTATTGATCATAGTGAACTAATGGTACAGATCTCGAATACTACCAGAGAGGCGTTCGAGAGATTATCAGCTTGAATTCGTTACAAAAATTCTCGGGCTATTCTCTTTCAGAAACGCCTATGAATTTTGCGCTACAGAAATCTACTAGTAAATATTTATCTTGCGATTATTGTTACAGCTTTAATATGAGTCACGTTAAGTCTCTTCTTCTAACCATATTTGACCATACCTCTGCTGGTTGGATTTTAAGAAAAACTAGTGTTTCATATACGGTAACATCTGCAGAGTTTATTTACAGACGGTAAGTTGCATTTACACAACAATGAAATAATTTTCTTAAATAATAAAGCTATTTTATATGACGACAGATTAACATGGTAACAGTAATGGATTTAAAGACAACTTCAAGTTCATGAGACGATGAATTCTTTTGACATCCAGTAAACAATAACGTGCAAGTTCAAAAAAATATGTGGATTTAGGTTATATTACAGTAACTCCACATAGCAGCAAATTTGGAACTTGTTGAGCCTCTCCAAGGGTCAATTTTTAAAGAGATTTTAACATACTCTTTTAGAAACTGTCTTTCTCCTTTTTTCTCTAAACTCGGTTGTGGAATATGTGGCACTTTATTTGTAAGTAAAAATAGTTTCCAGTAGGTAGGATAAAGATTCGAGAAATTTAACGCAACAACACGACATGACATGTATTATTTAACTGCCCTTAACAGGCAACAGCACTGCTGTATGAAGAGGGTATTCAACTACAACGCAATCAAGTGCCAGTGATGAACCCGTCCATATTTGAGCTACTGGCGTGTAAGATGTTCAGGGTGTCTATAATCTTAATTCTGCTGTTTTGTCATTTGAACGTGTGATGAAAACGGCACTAATAATAATAATAGTAATAATAATTGTAATTTTGTTTATTCCTTCTCTGAGAGGAAATATAACACAAAATATAAACAGCCGTCTTTAATGATTTGTTTTCTGATTCTCCAGAGAACACAAAAATATCCCCGTGTTGTTTCCTACGAAGTATGGTACTACACAACGCTTACCTCAACGTTATACACACACTTTGCTTGGTCCATCTGTAAGAACTCTTTATTCTTATTGTTGTTGTTGTTGTTGTTGTGAGTTTTTAAATGCAGTTATCTACAGTAATTTATAAAATAAAATTGGTAGTAAAACAAATTCAAAAATCACAGGCTTTAAACATTAGATTTTTCATGTCTTGTCAGCATATCATACCAAAAACCTGTTGATGGTATCACACTAAATTTAACTTGACCATTCCCTGAGGCATAATGATACGATCCTATGAGAAGCGAATCAGTGTTTTCTGGGATTTAACTATAAACGCATTTTCAATACGTTACAACTGATTAGGTAGATGTACACACAAAATTTCTAGCTAGGTTTCGATGTTGTCACTTTGCACTGAGTTATGCATCTGAGGAACGACTATTAGATTTTGCAGTGGTTAATGAAAGTGATTTGAATTGATTGTACAAGACGTTTATTAATGGTACATTCACACTGAACAAAACACTGAAAGGATGTCGAAACAGTTAACAGTAGGGCCATGCTGCGTAAGATTTATCACATGATATTGGGTTATGTGTGTCACACTTGAAAAGAAGGCAAATTACGAATTAGCAATAACTAAGCAGGCTATCATAATTTGACAATTCATACTATATATGTATCACTGTGAAGCAGGCACTTCCAAGACATCTATAGCAGGCATTTTATTTAAATCTAAATGGTTCCAGTCAGTTGTGTAAGAACATCTACAGTTTTTAGAGAGCTTCGCCTGTCTGAAAGTTTGTCCTTACTGAATCGTACGGTATGCACAAAAACTTTTCCTTGTCTAACATTTATCACATTTCTAATAGTTATGTATTAACAATTCTGCCGCGGTATCACAGGGTCCTGTATTTATCTTCGTTTGAATGAGAATACACAGCGGTTCCATGACAAGTAATGCAAGTGTACTGGTTCCATCTCCAAAGAATAATCAGGTTCACTTTATCTGGTATTAATATGTTTGAGTCATATTTTTGCGATGTATGGATGAAATCATAGCAGATACAGGCCATTCACAGGATGTTTCATGTAACTTCCAACGTCAACAGAAAACGCTGTTTCTCACTGAAGACAAAATGTTGTCAGACGTGTAATTTTATGTGCACAATCGACAGAGCAAACTTTTACCTTGTCGTGATTTTTAACTTAAGGATAACTTCGTAGACAAGAACACGTGCTTTCCAGTTTATGGAGAACCAAGGAACTAAGAACTGAAATAAAATGAAGAGAGGAAAATGTGGGTAATGCAGTAAAACGCGACGAATTTTTCCGGAAATCCAGTAAAGAGTGAGTAAGGCTGCTGTGTTGTACCGCACTGAATCACAGAGACGTAATATTTACGAACTGTGTCGCAGATTGTTCTGTGTACTGAGCAAAATAAAATTTATGTTTCTGTATATGTTATAAATTGGTTACTGTCTGATACATACAATTAAAAAAAAAAAAAACTACGGATGTCGGGCATTCCCTGCCCCGCAAGAAAATAGCGGACATAAGTTTATAAGTGCGCACTAAATTATTTTGAAAATTTATTTTTTATCGCACTGACATACAGCCGTACTACTTTAACGTAATTATTTTCATGTGTAACATAAAATATGTTAATTTCAGACATTTTAGTGTTATTTGTTAGGTTATCTTCTCTGAAATACTTATACAGGAACTTTTAAATTTTGTTTAAATACGCTAGTATATGTTGAAATTACACGACGCCTCTCATTCACATATACATTGACGTACATATGTGATTTTTCTGGAAGTATTTAGGCAAGAAGAAGTGCATCCTTCTTATGGAATGATATCAATGTCAGTTTTGACGTTAAGTGTATCGCTTCACAGTTGAATTCTAACTTATTTCGTGGTTGTGTATCTTGTTGATCTGAAGATTATTGTTGATACCATACGTGATTGTAGAGGAGAAAGAAACTATTTTCTAAAGCATTTCATCACTGCCGCCTGCACCATGACTGAAGTGTTCTTCCCATAAACACGTTTTGTTTGTAATGGAATCGTCAATCTTGTGTCGACATTCTTAATTTTACACCCCCAGGTAGAGTTCGCCATTCCAATAACGACCCAATGGAGAGTCAGTCACTTCTGAGCTAAATACCAAGAGTGCTGGTAGCGGGGCATATAGAGTCCCAATTGGGTAAAACATTGATATAATCATGATGGCTATAGTAAAATAATTTCTTTAAATCCTAGATCTCTCTGGCATATTGGGGGGGGGGGGGGGGGACGAAGTTTAATAAGTGTGTGTGTGTGTGTGTGTGTGTGTGTGTGTGTGTGTGTGTGTGTGTTTGTGTTTGTGTTTGTGTTTGTGTGTGTGAGTGAGTGATGGCGTGGAGAGAGGGGCAGAAGAGAGAGACCTCTCTCAGAAACAAACTCCAGATGGTTTGGGGGGGAGGGTGAAATTCCAGTGTACGCATTACGAGCAAGAAAGGGAAACCTCGCAATAACCTTGGTTAGAAATGGAGGACGGGAAGTGTTTTAAATTTGCTTCTGGAACAGTATACCCATGACAAAATACATGGAAGTCTAGTATAAGTACAGAAGTATATATTTGTGTGTATACACAGTAACGCCGATAACTTGATCGGTCGATGTCGGCATGAAACACCCCACGAGCAGTTTTTCTTTGCAATGAATTAACAAAACTGGAAATACCATGCGAAACACCAGAGAAATGACATCTGAGCACTCGCTTGAAGGACACGTGGTAGATAGAACCAGCACACTCATTAGGGCAGCCGCAATTGTGCGGAGCCGATCTGGTGGAGACGAGCACTGGAGAGTCGGCGTAGCGACGCAGCAGAGCCCGAATGTCGTCACTCAGCGTCCAGGAGGCAGCCCAGCAGGGGCCAGTAGGGGCCTCAGTTTGAGGGGGTCGCCCGATCGGAGCCGGCCGGCGGCACGGACAGCGGACTGCCGGGGGCGGCAGGCGACTCAGAGCGACGC
The DNA here is from genome assembly GCF_023864275.1 of Schistocerca cancellata. NCBI lineage: Eukaryota > Metazoa > Arthropoda > Insecta > Orthoptera > Acrididae > Schistocerca > Schistocerca cancellata. Next base: position 269,006,161 of record NC_064627.1, read on the forward strand.
GACGCCGGCGGCGGCGGCGCGGGGGCGGGTGGCGGCGGGGGCGGCACGGGCGGCGGCGCCAGGTGGTGCAGGCCGAAGCCGACGGGCAGCCCGGAGGCGGCTTGGAAAGAGGCCAGCGACTGCAGCAGCGCGGCCGAGTGCTCCTGCGCCTTGCGCCGCAGCTCCGCCACGCTCGACGACCGCTGGTCGCCGCCGCCGCCGCCCCCGCCGCCTCCTCCGCCTCCAGAGGACGCACCACCGCCCCCCACTGGTGACGAGGCGCCTGGCTGCTGCGGCTGCAGGAGTCCCATCGGCTTCATGGGGCAGCACGAGCACAGCCCGGGGAACGCTGCAACACGAACGTCAACCGACGCGTTCAGACAGGCGTCTCTCTCCATCTCGATTCTCTTACAGAAGTTGTTGCGTTTATTAAAACATTTTTATTGGGTCACTTTCTTGTCTGTATGTATTGTACAAATATTGATGTTGATTTTAAACTAACTTCCCAATGCGCTAGAGACCTGTAATTTTAAATCGTAGCTCAGAACTGGCTGACAGTGCAACATTAACTGGCTTCCTTGTCAGTCTGTTCGGTATGCGTGGAAGTGGGAATTGAAATTGTTACGGTGCTCGCTTATTTCCAAGTCCGTATCGATCTTAGTGCTGAGTTTTCACTCAGACGGTGCTTTGGCGTTAGGCGGTTGTTTCCGTGTGTGATCGCTGGCCGGAGCTTAGCTGGAGGCATGTGAGGAGATAAGAGGTGGCTGCCTTGGCGTGAACACAGTTCGGCTCGGCTGGGGTTGTTTGCGTCTGGACGCCGAGTGGGGCCCGATGCGAAGACCGGACCGTGATTTTACGGTTAATAGTGTGGACTGGTGTGCCGTTTAACTCGATTCGCAAGGGGAGCAAAATCTCACCTGTTGTAGTTTGTCGAGCCTGAGTTTGAAATATCTTCCTTGTGCGACGGGATGTCATTTCGTCCTCCTGTCTCTCCGTCGCTGGGATTGCTATCCTCGTTTACCATCCAATGGATGTATATCGATGGGGTACGCTGCTCTCCGTAGTCTACTAGACGCTGGTGATGGAAGTGCGTCGTTCAGCGGCACGTTAGTCTGGGTGCTTTATGTTTGATCTTCAGGTGCATAGTCTTCGAGTGGCACTCCTTAGTTTGCCTTGCGCAGTTACATTGGAGTTTATTTTGTCTTGTGGTGCTTCCGCTTTCCATTAACGAAGGTTAAGCTTGATTCGGCACTCCGTACGACACTTGGCTCCTCAGCAGGCGGGTCGCAGCCACCTTCGCGACTAAACGGAAGCCTTTGGACTGAGGGGTCTTGTGTTTTGCATATTGTTCATAAATTGTTGCTTTGGTATTAAGTTGGCTGAGGTTTCTTACGGATTTCCCGGCATTTGGTCTGTTGTCCGGCCCGGGCTATGTCTCGTTATTTTAAAAGTCGGTCCTTGTTTTGGCTTAGTACGATTTAGGTTTACTGCCTGGTGGTTCTGGTAGTACGCCAGGTCGCTGTGGTTGTGTTGCATTTTTTATGGGGCCATTCTTGGTCCTCTGCTGTATGAAATTATTTTATTATTATTTTAAAGTAACATTATCACTTAAATGATTTAATTCTTGTTGCGTTAATTGCAGCTTGGGTACTGAGAAATTTAGTAGTGTAATTACGGAAGATTTAATAGTGGCACATGCCTCTTTACCTGTTTCGTAATCTGTTAGTTAGCGGAAGACCTTAAGCTCATAGTCATATGATGGGATTTTCTTAAATTATTGTATTTTTATGTCATGTTATTGTTTTTTTTAATTTGCTGGTCACTGGGGTTAAAATGTTTCTGGTAGCTATCACTTGTGTGCAACGCGCGGAACCGCAACGGAGAGAGTAGTTACGTGCCTTACGTGTCCATTCTCGGCGCGGCCTGCTGTCCGTTGTTTGTTTTGGTGCACCTGAGTTAAGTATTGTGTTGCCTCCTCCCTTGCGGCCCCGTCGTGTTCTTGTCATAAAAATTTCCTTCAAGGCATTTTAGTTACATTGGTAAAATTGTGCGGCCTCCATTATGCACACTGTTTGTCATAGCGGAGTTGATGTGCCATTGTGATTTCTTAAACTCCATTGTGTGTGCCCTTCATGATACATATTGTTTGTCATAATAGATTTGAGTATGGCAATTATAATGTCTCATATATCATGATGTACGTGTGTAATGGTGCAATAAATGGATGATTGTTATTTCTGTTTTTGGCGTCCTTCATGCCTCCTTTCTTGTCTCTATTGGTACTTCTGTTGGTAAGCCACAACAGAAATATTTGATTAAGCTGACATATAGGCTGCCTTGCTGGACTTTTGTGTTGTGCAGGTAGCACCAGAATGTGTTCCAGGTGGTATGTAATAGGAAGGGCACAGCAGAGAAGTGAAAGGGGGAAGACGAAATGGACAGAGTGAGGGGGAGGAGAAGATGTTTGAGGAGTATTTGACATACGCATACACAGGAAAAGCCAAAGGTAAAAAGCTAGAATATACCTTAGCGTCCACCGCTTTGCTCTGTTAGATTATATGGTCTGCACAGATTTTTTCTGTAATTGTATTTTTATGTTGTTCACAAATTGCAACACTTTCTAAACTTTTCATGCTAATTAAGGCCTATAGAAACATGGTCTTTTCCGAATGTATTTCTGAACAAAAAGCGCTTCTGTTAGCTAGAGTCCGAGGTTTCTGTTAATCAGTGAATTGTAAAGACACCCAGGAATGCATAAAAGCCCTTGGCCCTGTTACGAGCGCTGTGCAGGTTTAGCTGGCTCATAGGGCTGCTCTCTCACGGATTCAAATCCTGTTGAATAATATTTCGGATTACCATTCCTAGGCAGATTGTCATTCCCAGGCTACGAGCTCTGAAAACGTGTCTTCTGCCTCTTATGCCTTTGCGATGTTATATAACACACCTTAAGGCGGTAGTCACATGAGGAGGCATTCGACTGTTTGAATTAAAAATGATTGTTAGGGAGCCGAAAAAAGGCTCCACATTGTATGTTGTAGCCAACATGCTTGCTGAGCCATATCGTTGAATTTTTGAATAGTCCCCATGATGTCTTTCCTGTAAAGTTGGTTATGTCTGCGATAAGAGGGTGATTCATCTATTCAAAACATCAAAGTGATGTAAAGAGCCGGCCGTTGTGGCCGAGTGGTTCTAGGCGGTTCAGTCAGGAACCGCTACGGTCGCAAGTCCGAATCCTGCCTCGGGCATGGATGTCTGTGTTGGCCATTAGAAGTACTTAAAACTAACTAACCTAAGTTCTAGGGTTCTGATGACCTTAGATGTTAACTCCCATAGTGCTCAGAGCCATTTGAACCATTTTTTTTAATGTAAAGACCGGGGGGTGCTCTACGGTTGGTCACTTCACTGAGACCTACAAAAGGATATTCATCGGAGAACTGCGGTATTAGATGATTAAGGCAGGCGACGGAGAGAGAGAGAGAGAGAGAGAGAGAGAGAGAGAGAGAGAGAAAGGAAATATAAGGAAATGGGCGCATCATTTCTGTGTAACAAGAGGTGTCTTCATATTTATACTTCAATAAAACATTTTCCATATTTAACAATTACATTTCTTTTCAGTCCAGTTACACGTGTTCTGCCGATTATCAATTTTATAATGACGTCACACTGTTCAAAACTGTATATGGGGGAAAAAAAGAAACTCAGGTCAGATATGGATTCAGTGCCCATAAAAACGTATTACCTAACAAAAAGTAAGCAGAATTATTTTTTTACTGCCCTGTGTAATAAGCGCAGACAACTTGGCAACGTAATCGCTATTCACTTTCATCTAAAAAGCCGCTGACACAGATACCTGCCAACTTGGCAAGTACGCAAGCGTAAGTTTATTGTACTAGGTAAACACTGCAGTAGAGTCCAAAATTTACAAGTGTCATTGACACATGAACGAACTGCCCCAGTAAAATAAACATTTGTATGAAAAGTTTTCAAAGGATTCAAACACAATAAAGGAAATAAGGCTGTGATCCTATGGAAAAAATAAAGGCAAACACTAGGTGGACGAATTCGTTACTGAATACGGAATATACCAAGAGACACGAAATACCGTTTCGTTATTACCCGAAACATTTCGTTACTCGCATGTTTACTTCCCCGCACGTAGTTCGCGCATGAATCGGGTCGACACGACTTGATTCCTCCAGTTCGTTACCTCGGAGGACTCGCAGTGATGGAAATGTTCCTACTCGTGTGTCTTCTTCCTCGTACGTAGTTCATGTCTACTAGGTAGTTTTCGAGTTCCTTTAATTTCTTTCTTTCAGTGGGCCACGTCAGTACTGACACGGAGTACCAAATACTTTCAATCTCTCGCTTTGTTTCCTTTCCCACACGCAGCTCGTTTCCCGCTAGGGCCGTGCCACCACTTTTCGTAAGCCTCAAATTCCATCCTCCCAGATACATTTCATGCCCTGCCCTGTTTCACTCGCAACGATTCCCTCCGCACGACAAATCACCGTCTTTTACTTTGCCCAAGGTGTTAAAAGGGGTTTCACACATGTTATAGCGAGTGCCCGGAACCCAGCAACTGACGCCCTACCACCATATGGCGCCGTTCCTTGTTGCCACTGCAGAGTCGGTCGCTTTTTCTCATTTTGTAGTGCAACTACAAAATGAGAAGCAAATTGTGTGTGTGTGTGTTTTTTTTTTTTTTTCCTCAGAGAAGAGACAAGAAGTAAAGCAAAGTGTGATATGTGTCGGTGATCATTTTCAGTCAGAAGAGTGTCCGGAACGAATAATTAAAATAAATAAAAAAGAGCTGGCAATGCGCAAGTAGGACTTAATACGTATACAGACAGTTCATTCATTTCCGCAACCGAGACTCACGGCGATTACTGTCTGTTATCGACATTTATACTGGCTCAAGATATCGGTCCCAGAGATTCCAAGACTTTCGAGAATATTTTAAATTCAAGTTTCAAGTCAGATAACAAATAAAAAAAGAAATATTTTGTGTGTGATATAGTTACAAGTTAACAATTTTCTGTTTTTTTCCCTTTACTTGTACTGTAAGACATTTCTTCTTGACAAATTTCGTGATACTACGTATAGGGGAAGTACCCTCTAGGTTTTAATGAATGAGTTTGCGAGTATCAAATATGTGACATAAATGGTCGTATCTTTTGATTGCATTGACTTAGAAGTTAAAGTTGATTATATCAGCAAGGTTCCATAGACCTTAGTGTATGACACAAATTTCAACTTGATATGTTGACCTGTTCCACAAAAAAATGGGTTTTAACAGACAGACTGGCAAACAGACAGACAGACAGCCTGATAACAAACGACAAAAAAATTCTTTTTCGTATGATATAATTACAAATTAACAATTTTAGGGGTTTTTCCTTTGATTGTATCTTGAAACCCTGCTTTCTGGCAAATATCATGATTCTACGTCAACCCTGTAGGCTTTGATTAGTGATTTTGCGAGTATCAAAATATGTGACATTAATAGCCATATCTTTTGACTGGAGTGACTTAGAAGCTTCACTCTTTTATATCACCAAAGGACCCTAGACCTCACTAAGTAGTACAAATTTCAACTTGGTACGTCTACCCAGTCCAGAGAAAACGGGTTTTGAAAAGCCGCACAGACAGCCGAACAACGAAGTGATCGTATAAGGGTTCCTTTTTCTGAACGAAACCCTAAAACTGATGGCATTCATTGACGAAAGTAACGACTAATAGTTTGTAACGGGTATGTGTCTCGACAATACCGAATCCGCACGGTACAAGATTTATTCGTTACTTTCCTAGCCCTACCTGTCTCACTTGTGCATCAAGGACTCTTCAATGGGACATCCCAGTAGGAGGTGGTCAGGTATAGGAGTGGCTATGCCGTGTTGAAACTCTAAGCACATCCTACCCCTGCACGAGGTTAGTCGCATTCGATGATCGAGTGAAATATCTGTTCGGAGCATATGCAATGTAATATCGCTGTGTACTTTACACTGTCGAAAATTGCCGCGCAAAGTTAGCAGCGCGTCTGCGACCGCTGAGCCCCTTGGCTGGCACATGTGCTGCCCCATCGCCTGTGTGCAAATGGAATTGCCTCTGGCTGAGCTGTCGCGCAGGAGGGAGCACCCCCTCCCCCCCTCCACCTCTCCCCAGCACCTGGCACCGGCATGGCGCGCGATCAGTTTGCCCGCAAATTGGATAATGGCTTTAAAGTTGATAAGGTACGGCGCCGAGCACAGGTGCGAATTCAGTCCGCTAAATCGATTCCGGCCGGTAACCCGGTTAGGCCAAGTAACAACTTTGGTCCCGTGCCGCGAAAATAGCGTTGTTCGGGGGTGCGAGAACGCACGGCCACAAGCGTTCGTACGCGGCCCTAGTTTCTGCTGTCTGGTCGCCGCACACAACGCTCACGTCTCCAACACGCTCACGACCCGCCACCACCACCATTTTACAGTTATAATTATATTTGGCATTTTATACTGTTTCCTACAAATTTAGTTATTCGGTTTCCAGTTTTTCTAGTTTCAGTTTTTTACTTCATATTACGCATCATCAAGAAGAATGGAAGGCCAGGAGATTAAGTGCTCGGATTTAAAAGGGCTTACGGGAGAGAGTTGTACCTGGAGGATAATGTACATACGAACACATTATGTTACCTGCCGGTCAGGCGCGGCTCGTGGTTTCTATACTGGGGAAGGCTGCGGCATTTATCAATCGCAGCCAATATAGACCTCTGGTAACGTTACAGATTAGTCTGACACAAACAACTAAGAATTCAGGGGCAGGGGGGGTGGGCAGATCACTCTCTACCCATAATTTTACGTACTGTGTCTTCTATAATCAGGTATTTATTAAATATCATTAGAAGCTAACTTCGAGTTAAAATCTTTGGTTAGTATTTTATACGTCATCATTACATTTTCTGACACTTTGCAACAAATGATATGAAAAGGCGCGTTTCGGAGAGATCTTTAATGCGATGAATGTTAACTTTGCAGCTGCTTAATATTTTTGGTGTTTTCAGTTCTAAATTTAAGCCGTTTATTGTAGTTTACCTCCAAAGCTCGAAGTTAAATGTTTTTCGCTGGAATTATGTTTTTTCACCTTTGCGTGAACATTCTTTAAGTCAGTGATACCAGTTTCAGTCCAGGCACTATCAGTACTATTTGTACGAAGACAGGTGAAACAGAAAAATGCTTTTTTCACTTCACAACCACACAACCACTCAGCTGCATCGTACATTGCTCTATTAAAACTGCGTTTGTATCCTTGCCTAGATTTGCACTGTTTCTGTTCTTGATTGATTGTTAGATCGGGTCTGGGTGCACCAAGTTCTTTCACTTGCATCCTATGGCCGTGTTCCAAGTTTTTACCTATTAAATTGCACACTGAATTCATATTGCGCTGGTTTCACACTCGCGGTATGTCGCAGATATTCACAAGCAAGTAAAACTCACTAAAATCTTGCAAAATACACTCCGAAAAAGAAACTTGCTAATATCACACGATATCAACAAAAGCAGTCAGCATCAGCAAGCAAGGAAAGTAAAGTCACGGGACAAATTTCGCGCGCTTTGTCGTCTAATCACTTAAACTCTCGCTAGATGGCAGTACTGTTGTTACAGTTAGAGAGCCTGTAGTTACGGTAGTCTAGTGCACTCTGGCGGGATATTTGCAAACTTATTCTAAATGTGGATAAAATAGCCAATGGTAGAAACAAAACAACTATGTAAAACATTATCAAAACAATAATACTAAACGTCGATTAATGACGCATCGAAGCGTAGTAGAGATGTACAGAGACAGAAATTGGGTAGCGAAGTTTCGGCCACTCTGCATTCCTTCATTACATAGATAGTGGAACGTGGAAAACGTGTGGTGGTTGGTATGACACCCTTAGGCTGCAAGCTCTGAGCCTTCGGGTCGCCCATAAAGTGCGGTACTATGTAGAAGCCACGCCCCCAAACCGCACACTACATGCAGCTTACGGACGTTCCAAGGCGCAGCCTAAACACTACTAACCGTTCGGAAAACATCTATCGATACAAACAGTTCCAAAAACGTTGACCGTCGTTATTTTAATCGGAATGGGAAACGTGCGAAATTCGTCCTGATAATTTAAATTTTGTAATATGTTCTTGCGAAATTTACTTTAATATATGTTTTGGGGCGGCTCCGCCTCATAGCCTTTAATTACGAGCCGCGCCTGCTGCCGGTGTTTCAATGTAATGACCAGTTTTAGAATCATGTGAAGGAATGTCCATTAGAGATCATCATTATCGTTATTAGCGGTTTCCAGCATCTTCTACCATTTGTGTTGTGAGACATGAGGCTTTATTTTGTGCAGCATTTATTAATCACCAAAGTAACCACCGTCAGGCTTGGCTAGGACTTGGATGGGTCGCCGTCCAGGCCTGTTGAGTGCTGTTGGCAAGCGGGGTGCACTCAGCCCTTGTGAGGTTAATTGAGGAACTGCTTGACTGAGAAGTAGCAACACTGGTCTCGAAAACTGACAATGGCTGGGAGGGCAGTGTGCTGACCACATTCTGCTCCTTACCCGCACCCAATGACGCCTAAGGGCTGAGGATGACAAGGCGGCTATTCGGTACCTTTGGACCTTTAAAGCTTTTTCGGACGGTGTTTTTGTAGAATTATGGGAGAATCTGTAAATACAGGATGTCACAGGTATAAGTGTAGATATTTTTATATGTGATACCTTAACATGTACACACACATCGTTGTCCTGGCCGTTTTTCCTCTCCATCTAACAGTCTTCCCACAAACGTGTCACATAATATACTACCTGATGTTTTCTGCACATTCTAAACTGCAACAGTAGGTGGACAGCCACTGTCAGTACAGGCTAAATGTTTTGAGTCCACGTCTCTACACATCGACAACTGACGTGCTTCCCAGGTGAATACAAACATTAATGGCTCGTTCTTTCCACATGTACCAGGAGATAATAAACAACCTAAAAACATACAACATGTAGTATATATAATTATTAGTCTGCAAATTAAGTTAGTACAGATGTAATTGTGTTCAGTACACCGTCATCAGTCGCCAGTTCAAATATCTCCACTTATACCAGTTAACCGCGCGGGATTAGCCGAGCGGTCCAAGGCGCTGCAGTCATGGACTGTGCGGCTGGTCCCGGCGGAGGTTCGAGTCTTCCCTCGGGCATCGATGTGTGTGTTTGTTCTTAGGATAATTTAGGTTAAGAAGTGTGTAAGCTTAGGGACTGATGACCTTAGCAGTTAAGTCCCATAAGATTTCACACACATTTGAACGTTTGTATACCAGTTACACCATGTATTGACTTATCATGTAGTGACTTACAGATTGTGGAAAATTGAAAGTAGTTTTACTCATGGAATTTTCAATGTTGTATTGTGTAGAATGTCATACGAATTAATAACATATTATACAGTTACACGTAAAAAATACGTAGAGAAACAAACCGGTCGCAGACATTCGTAACGAAAACAACAGTATGGGATTGTGGATCCACTTCGATGGAAAACACTTTTCTTATTTGTTTATTTATTCCCCCAAACTTTTTTCAGCGACAAATATCGCCATCAGCAGCGGGTTCATTGATTCTAAAACATGCAGAAATAGCATACTTATAAAAAATTGTAAAACATTTTTACATGTAACAATACACATATTTCACAATGTTTTATAAGTATGCTATTTCTGCATGTTCTAGAATCAAAGAACCCACTGATGATGGCCATATTTGTCGCTGTAACTATTTGCGGGACTAAATAAATAACAAATATGTTATGCATCAAGGAGGACCCAAAAAAAAAGGTTCAAATGGCTCTGAGCACTATGAGACTTCACTGCTGAAGTCATCAGTCCCCTAGAACTTAGAACTACTTAAGCCTAACTAACCTAAGGACATCACACACATCCATGCCCGAGGCAGAATTCGAACCTGCGACCGTAGCGGTCGCGCGGTTCCACACTGTAGCGCCTAGAACCGCTCGGCCACCCCGGACGCCGAGGACCCAAAATTCCACATTATTGTTTTTGTATACAAACACTGACCAGTGGAAGAATTTCAAGATAAAATTATTCTTTTGTAACTATTTGATAACAGACAAAGGTCGGGGTAAATCCCTGCATGTCTGATACGTGGAGGGTGCGAACAACCACCTCTGACAGTGTGACTGGTCTCGAAATAATTAGGGATGTGACTGACCTTTGAGTCCCGGGAAGAGCGGCGGCGTGAACTGTGAGCTGAGGTGTGACGTCAAGTGCGGCGGGAAGAACAGAGGAGGCGCCCCTCGCGAAGGCCCCGAGTCCAGAACGGGCCGAAAGCCGCCCCTGTAACACCATCAGAGATCCCGTCACCACTCTGTTGACATTCAGTTTAGCTTACAAAGGGCTTGCCCTGCTCGAGGGCAAACTGTTGCTTCAGTTTCCTATTAAGACAGTAATTTACGGTTAAACAATAGCTACTCAATATTTTGGAGAGTCTGAATACTGTACGAAAACAATCACCAGTACAAATTTATGTTACTCAACGAAAGTAAAGTAGCCCTCTTCCTATTTGTACACTGGATATTAATCAAACACAAGTCTTCAATAGTCGATATGTTACGCCACAGAAGTTCTCAGTACAAGCAATGTGATCTTTGGTTGTCAGTAGCATTGTCGTGATCTGTGTCATTCACTGAGAAGTAAGTGAAGGAGTCGGGTGTTGGTTACACAGCTGAGTGGTCTGGAAGCAACTAGCAGAACAACAGAGATGCAAATGTAGAGGGTGTTTTCTGGAAATATGATTTTGTAAAGACTGATTTCAGTATGGTGAAAATCTTCAGGTAATGTTTGTCACTGCATTGCTTGCTCGCGCGTAATTTATGATGAGTCTGTGAAAGTCAAATTTTCGGTGATTTTCTCGTAATTGGTTTGGGTCACTCAAGAGTTACAGTTTCACTACTCATTCACAATTTCAGTAGCGTGTTGTATGGTACAGTCATAATTTATTTATAAGGAGTGATTTTTGTACGGATGGTTGTAATTGTTAAGGAATCAGAGTTTCGCAATGCAGCTTTTGAATGCTACTCTCTTTCAATCATTTAAAAACTCGAGTTTCTACCAATGTCTCTTCACGAAAATTTTGTTTTGTAATTGTGTATCGCCGCATTGCGCTTAGGGGAACACAATTGCTCAAAAAGTAAAGCATGATGTGATTAACATAGTTGATTTTCTTTGCACTGCACTGGGAAAGGTTTATTTTCTTGAGCTGGTTTGTTGCTGAACGGCATTTTTATTATTTCAGCACTTTCGAGCAATACCGAATTCCCGTTGCCACAAGGTAAGTCATGAACATTTGTCACGACCAATTTAACATTACGGTCAGGACACAGTGAGATCATTTACTGTTAAGTTTTGCATTTCAAAATTGTTATAAGGTTCAGTTTAGGTAAAGTCCAGTTTAGATTTCATTTATTTCATTGGACAGTCTTATTCTTACAGTGCAATGTTACATTCGCTTGTGCATCAATTAATGTTTGGAAATTTATTGAGTCAGTTTGCTTACGTAAATTTATAGCGTATTTTAATGAAAGCATTTTGGACATTTATTCTTTCAAAATTCGTTTTGTAATTTTATGCAGAACTTTTATTCTGTTAGTTTTGCGTAATGGAACTCCAAGTCGCTTACTGTGATGTCACGAATTGTAGCAATTTCTCTGCACTGCGCTACACAGCATTTCACATGACAGCGTATTTAATGTACAGTTTTACGTTTTCTAATTATTTTTGATAAAAGTTATTTGCAATATACAGTTTCACTAGTATCTGGCGATTCTCTTAATAGGGTTGCGTTTACGTAATCACACCACTTGCATTGCTCTGGTCCACGTTCAACACAGACGTACACGAAAGCTTAAGAATAGGAAATCAGTTTTAGTTTACAACTACATACAAGAACAATATAATAGTTACAACTGTCGCCGCTAGGCGTCTCTAAGTGTCTTTCTACTGCCAGTCGCCACGTGGCATCATTGTGCGCGCGTCGGACTGAACGTTATTGCTAATTTCTTTACGAACTGTTTATCTACTGTGTGTGAAAATTTCGAAATGGCTGACTCAAAGGAACAAACGATCTTCATTAAGTTTTGTTTTAAGCTCCACAAAACTACAATCGAAACCCGCAGCATGTTAAACGAGGCTTTTGGTGAGGAAGCTTTGAGCCAAGAAAGAACGTTCGCTTAATTTAAGCGATTTAAAGATGCCCGAGAGTCTGTGAAGAATGATAAAAACTCGGACCAACAGTCATCATGCACAACACGGGAAATGTTAGACAAAGTGTGTTAAGTGATTCACAAGGACAGAAGGCAGGCAATCCATGAAGTTTGCGAAATCGATGCGATTTTGTATGAAGCTTGCCAATGCAATCTAGCCGACGAACGGTTATGGAAATACGGTTCTATTTTGAGCAAACACAGTTCGTGTTAGAAAGCGCAGTTTTCTTATCGTGAAGACGTATGAAAAAGCGGAATAAAAAAAAAAAAGACAAACGAGTAAAATATCAGCAGCACTGCGAATGTCCGACAGCCACATAAACATCAGTATGTGATACTAAGAAAATAAATGAACCCAATGGCGATGGTGAAACTTGACAGAAACATGTTTGGAATTAAACCCGATTTTTACACGGTCCATTCTTGTTTTAATTGACTACTCGAGATAAGTGAGCCGACTGCAGCGCCCCCGGCGTTTTAATCATGTTCTGAATCTCGCCTGTATTGAATGGTCATTCTCGTTTACACGTCAGCGCCAAAATAGCGTCTGGAGTGACAACTGCCTGCTGTGCAGTGTGGCACCTGAACGGTGAAGGAGAATCTATGAGGTACCAACCGTTCTAGGAAAAAACTGAAATATTATAAGATTTATTTTGACGATAAAGTTTATTAGAGACCAAAGCAAAATTCGTAGTGGATGTTCTTGTCAGAGGCCGTGTGTAAATTCTCCACACTCCTGAGAACTAAAAGGGTAGGAAAAGCGTCGTCCAAACATTCCGAAACACATATTTGCTAGACAAATTATAGACGTGCAAAATCGTCAAGCAGTATCTCGCAATAAGTAAAGTCCCTTTTTTACTTTATCCTTTACATTTTGTTTTCATGCTAAGTGCCAAATAACATCGAAAATTATTTTTCTCGTCAAATAACACATTAAAACACGTTTATCTGTTTACGTCCCCATTAACACATTGTGTACACTTTTTCTCTGCACAACATAAATACCTTTTTCCTTTCAGATATAAAATCTCTCGTGTAAGAGGACACTAAAAAGAAAATTAACGGAACCTCGTGTAATCTCTTTAGTGTGTCATGAAAACAAAGCAATTAACAAAAAAATTAAGAAGAAGGAAACCACGAAATTAATTTCTACAATAGGAATAAGCTCGGCGACAATAGTTTAACTTCCGATGTTAGCAGACGTCTTCACAGACCCCTGTTAAATCAAACTATAATATTGCAACTTCCAGGCAGATTAAAACTGAGTGCCGGACCAAGACCCGAACTCGGGACCTTTGCCTTTCGCGGGCAAGAGTTCTACCAATTGAGCTACCCAAGCAGCACTCACGCCCCGTCCTCACAACTTTACTTCTGCCAGTACCTAGTCTCCTACCTTCCAAACTTTACAGAAGCTCTCCTGCGAACCTTTGCAGACCTAGCACTCCTGAAAGAAAGGTAGAGCACTTGCCCGCGAAAGGCAAAGGTCCCGAGTTTGAATCTCGGCCCGACTCATAGTTTTAATCTGCCAGGAAGTTCTATATCAGCGCACACTCCGCTGCAGAGTGCAAACCTCATTCTGGAAACTATAATACTACTGTTGGTTAGAATATGTCGGTTTATGGCATAATATTCGTTAATAGTTATGATTTGTCATGTCATGATGTCACATTATAACTGAGGGAACTCCTATTCTGATAGAAAGAGGTTGTTTAATAAAGTGACAATATAACGGTGTTCAAACCATGATTTTCCATTAACGCTTTTAGTTCAATACCCCCCTCCCCCTCTCATGCCCCACCCCCGCTCCATTCGTTGGATCCTCGTCTGTCTGCTGTTTGCTCTGAGAATACTGAAATTTAACTTCATACAGCGCTGTTCCCAGGAAATAAGAAATGTACACGTTGAATATTGAGAATATGGCTGAAGGTGTCGTCTGCTTTGCCTCTCTCCCCCACCTGCCTTGGATTTTCCTTCGCACTCTGGAGACTGCACGTCCCCCGGCATCTAATCTCACGTCCCGCACGTCTGCAGACATCCTTCCGAATCTCGACAAGGTCTACGTTTCGATATGCGGGATTACTGTCCCCGGTTCTGACACCTGTCGTCAGGCCCCTCCAGAGAAGTCCGCTAGCAACCGCTTAGTCATCTTTACATGCTCGTGCTCTTTCGTAGCATGTTTCTGTTTGCTTCACCTACACAGTCTGCATTTTGACACTGTCCAGCGAGGCAACACCGACCCTACGACTTATCTTACCACAGAGGATGGAAAAAGACAAATCCACATCTTTAGCGTTTACAGTTCAGACGAAACTACCCGCCCGGATATCGGAGAGTGCTAACGTGCCCGCTTCCGGGACAGGGAGGCAAGCTTTCCTCTATCGGATCTTCCAGTCGGGCTACCGACGAAGGCTGGAGAGCTGTCCAGCCTGTATGTGCCCTTCTGGCTGTTTTCCACATACAGCTAGGTACATTCCGCGCTGTTGCGCACGTTCTGCCTTACATACATACTACACAAATATACACTCCTGGAAATGGAAAAAAGAACACATTGACACCGGTGTGTCAGACCCACCATACTTGCTCCGGACACTGCGAGAGGGCTGTACAAGCAATGATCACATGCACGGCACAGCGGACACACCAGGAACCGCGGTGTTGGCCGTCGAATGGCGCTAGCTGCGCAGCATTTGTGCACCGCCGCCGTCAGTGTCAGCCAGTTTGCCGTGGCATACGGAGCTCCATCGCAGTCTTTAACACTGGTAGCATGCCGCGACAGCGTGGACATGAACCGTATGTGCAGTTGACGGACTTTGAGCGAGGGCGTATAGTGGGCATGCGGGAGGCCGGGTGGACGTACCGCCGAATTGCTCAACACGTGGGTCGGGAGGTCTCCACAGTACATCGATGTTGTCGCCAGTGGTCGGCGGAAGGTGCACGTGCCCGTCGACCTGGGACCGGACCGCAGCGACGCACGGATGCACGCCAAGACCGTAGGATCCTACGCAGTGCCGTAGGGGACTGCACCGCCACTTCCCAGCAAATTAGGGACACTGTTGCTCCTGGGGTATCGGCGAGGACCATTCGCAACCGTCTCCATGAAGCTGGGCTACGGTCCCGCACACCGTTAGGCCGTCTTCCGCTCACGCCCCAACATCGTGCAGCCCGCCTCCAGTGGTGTCGCGACAGGCGTGAATGGAGGGACGAATGGAGACGTGTCGTCTTCAGCGATGAGAGTCGCTTCTGCCTTGGTGCCAATGATGGTCGTATGCGTGTTTGGCGCCGTGCAGGTGAGCGCCACAATCAGGACTGCATACGACCGAGGCACACAGGGCCAACACCCGGCATCATGGTGTGGGGAGCGATCTCCTACACTGGCCGTACACCACTGGTGATCGTCGAGGGGACACTGAATAGTGCACGGTACATCCAAACCGTCATCGAACCCATCGTTCTACCATTCCTAGACCGGCAAGGGAACTTGCTGTTCCAACAGGACAATGCACGTCCGCATGTATCCCGTGCCACCCAACGTGCTCTAGAAGGTTTAAGTCAACTACCCTGGCCAGCAAGATCTCCAGATCTGTCCCCCATTGAGCATGTTTGGGACTGGATGAAGCGTCGTCTCACGCGGTCTGCACGTCCAGCACGAACGCTGGTCCAACTGAGGCGCCAGGAGGAAATGGCATGGCAAGCCGTTCCACAGGACTACATCCAGCATCTCTACGATCGTCTCCATGGGAGAATAGCAGCCTGCATTGCTGCGAAAGGTGGATATACATTGTACTAGTGCCGACATTGTGCATGCTCTGTTGCCTGTGTCTATGTGCCTGTGGTTCTGTCAGTGTGATCATGTGATGTATCTGACCCCAGGAATGTGTCAATAAAGTTTCCCCTTCCTGGGACAATGAATTCACGGTGTTCTTATTTCAATTTCCAGGAGTGTACGTTACGACAAAAAAACGACACGTTATGAAGGTGTAATTCTAATGAGACGGAAATCAGTAAGAGCGAAGTGCATGTACAGACAAAAAAGAAAAAAATGAATACAGCTTCAGAAAAATCGGATGGTTAACTTAAGAGAAATAGCTTCACAAATTGAGCCGGGCAGTAACGCGTTGGTCCACCTCTGGCCCTTACGCAAGCAGTTATCCGGCGTGGCATTGATCGGTAGAGTTATTGGATGTATAGAGTTATTGGATGTATAGATTTGTTGGATGTATAGAGTTATTGGATGTATAGAGTTATTGGATGTATAGAGTTATTGGATGTATAGAGTTATTGGATGCATAGAGTTATTGGATGTATAGAGTTGTTGGATGTATAGAGTTGTTGGATGTATAGAGTTATTGGATGTATAGAGTTGTTGGATGTCCTCCTGAGGGATACCGTGCAAAATTTTGTCCAGTTGGCCCTTGAGATCGACAAAATCCCGAGCTAGTTGAAGGGACCTGTCCTTAAAGCTCCAAGCGTTCTCAATTGGGAGGAGATTCGTCGACCTTTCTGGTCAAGGTAGGGTTTGGTAGGGACGAAGACCAGCAGCAGACTGTGCGCGTGGACGTCATCTTGCTGAAGTGTACGCTCAGGATGGCTTGCCATGAAGGGTAAGAAAACGGGGCGTATAATATCGTTGAGTACCGCTGTACTGTAAGAGTGCCTTGGATAACAACCAACGGGGTCCTGTGGCCGATAAGTTGGTGTTGCATTGCTGTCCAGGGTGTCCTCGCGGTCATTGGTGCTCAGTTCGAAGCGGGGTTCATCACTGAAGACAGTTCAACTCCAGTCAATGAGATTCCAGGCCGAATGTGCCCGACACCACTGAAAACGGGCTTGCTGGTGTACAGAGGTCAATGGCAGTCGGCGGAAGGGCTTATTAATGGCCCTTGTAGTCACTGCAGAACCAGTTGCTCGTCAGACATACGATAACGATGAATCCGGGGCTCTGACAATTCCTTGGTCCTGGCGTTCCATCAGCTCTGAGCCCCAAAAATACGCCCGACGAGGTACTGATGTCAGTAAGTAGTTCTATCACCGAGTGACTTCTGGATTTTCCCTAAACTGGAAAAAGAATCAGATTTCAAAACAGGTAAGACGTTATGCAGCGCACCATACCAAAAGAGGCTTTCCAGCAATGCTTTCAGCAGTGACAGCAGCTTTGCAAGAGTTATGTAGAAGCTGGAGGGGACTGCTTTGAAGGTGACTAGTGTCAAAGAATTGCATCTGAATAAAGATTGGTTCTATAAATAAAAGACGGATAGTTTTTGAACAGCCCTAGGACTAACCGGGCCAATATTTCACACTGAAGTCCGAGGCAGATCGTAACGACGCATTCGCACTTATCTCGCAAACGGCTCAACTGCGAACACATAACATTTTTGCTTCTGTTCTCGTACACTTTCGCCAGTGTCACTCTTCGCTATTAATTCTGATACACTTTGTAAAACAGAGGGGAACACGTGTCTTCAGGCGGTGATTTCTATTAATAAATACCTACTACAATATAAGTAGTGGAGCGAAATATAAGAAATCTGATGTCGAAGACTCCACCCGACCTGTCCCGGTTTATCATCTCCCCGAAGAGGTTATGCTTTATACAAGCTTTTGCACCAGTGTTGTCTCTTAACGACGCTGGATCCACAGAAGAACGGCTCGCCAGAGTGAATTATGGAAGACGCACTCGTACATCCTCTTTGTCTGAAGAGCGCCAGAGCTCCGCCAGGGATCAGCTTCAGCGGCGCAGACAGTCGCAAACCCTATTCGTTTTTACTGGCTTCGGCTCAACAGAATTTGACGTCCGCATATCAGATTTTTGCGAGGGGCGGCGTACTCGGGAGACGGGATCTTCTGCAAGGGGCGGCATAGCGAGTAGACAGGAGAGGGGGCGGGGGGGGGGGGATAGCGCTCCGGGGGTGGAGGAGAGCCGTCGATCTCTGCTTGCTGGTGAGGTCTGCCTCACGTCCGAGCCACCATGAATGTGCCTATATGCAGCAGATCGTCAAATATACGACTTCGGTGAATATACTTGTCTGTTGATTAAATTCTAGATGAAAATGAAAACCAGAAAGGCAGCTTGTATAGCTGCCATTAGCAGCGAATTATTAAAATACGGCGAAATTCTTCTTAAACTAACATTTTTACGTACTGTAAATTTACGCTGTGAGAAAGCGAGTCAATCGGCTCTGAGCACTGGCTCTGAGCGCTATGCGACTTAACATCCGAGGTCATCAGTCCCTTAGACTTAGAACTACTTAAACCTAACTAATCTAAGGACACCACACATATCCATTTCCGAGACAGGATTCGAACCTGCGACCGTAGCAGCAGCGCGGTTACGGACTGAAGGGCCTAGAATCGCTCGGCCACAACGGCCGGCGCGAGTCAATCGGACATCTGGTCAACACACGTTGTGTATTCAATTTTTAAGAAAGGATATCGATAACGGATAGTAACTACATTGTAATCCATTGTATACCGGTGGTGCTGCCCGCATCTCGTGGTCGTGCGGTAGCGTTCTCGCTTCCCACGCCCGGGTTCCCGGGTTCGATTCCCGGCGGGGTCAGGGATTTTCTCTGCCTCGTGATGGCTGGGTGTTGTGTGATGTCCTTAGGTTAGTTAGGTTTAAGTAGTTCTAAGTTCTAGGGGACTGATGACCATAGCTGTTAAGTCCCATAGTGCTCAGAGCCATTTGAACCGGTGGTGCACAGCGACCGTTGAACAATCAAATGTAAAGGACAACAGTCATTCGGAGAATCGGTAATTTACTGCTGTCCTTTTCATTTGAACAGTGGATAATATATTCGCTTTGAAGATACTGATAAATAATACAACAGAATTTAATAAGACATACAGAGGCAGATTAAGACACGAAGGTATTAAAAATGAGCATAAAATATTTACAGTAACAGGAAAAATGGGCACACATAAGCAGAAATGGAAGCAACATGTCAACAGAATGTAACAAGGCACATGTCCAAGGAATGTTTTGCAATATATACCCAAAGTGGTACGGGCCAGGGAACGATGGAACTAAGAAGCTGAAGCCGGAACAAGTTCCACGAAACTAATCCAATCCTTGAACGTAGATGATGATGATGATGATGATGAAGATGACCGAAGTCTAAACGCTTCTACAGGATTCCGCTAAATTAATGGCGAAACTGAAAATCGTGGACGTATGTTACAACAGAAGCAAAGATCTCCCAGTAGACATGGCTCGGCAGATGAACCGTTTGTGAGATCATTGCGAATGTGTCCTATTTAGGCCAAATGTTCTCTAAATGTAGACGTTTCTATTGCTCCAAACTGACTGGACTCGAAGTATCACCCGTCCATGCATGATGGCGCCACTACACACTTTCACCTTGAGGTGCTGCGTTAACTTAACAACACCATCTCACAACATTGGACTGGAAAAGGTGGACAGCAAGGTCTTGTTCTTTGCTTTTGATCTCCCATGTCATCAGATCTCACAATTAGCGATCTTTTCTGTTTGGCGTACATAAAAAACAGAGTCTTTGTCCCACTTACGTCAGGTACTTTTCAAGAGCCCAGAAATCGAATTGCTGAAACTGTCGATTGAAAAAACAGGGACCTGTTGATTCGTGAGTTGAATGAAATGGACTACCGTTTAGATGTTTCTCGAGTACTACATGGTGCTCCTGTTGAGTGTATAGTATAGTGTCTGTTCGAAGATAAAACTCTGAACCTTCGCCTATCCGGTGACATGCGCAATACGTTTCTCTATTTCATAGTTTGTCTCTAATAAACAACTGAAATCCGTTTTTTCTTTTTCAATAGCACTGTGTATGGAAATATTTTTATACGTTTTTCTTGCATTCACAGCACCAGATTTGCACTTGGTGGCCAAAATTGGAAATATTTTTTTCCAGCGTAAATCGGTTCCTCATTAACGCCGTAGAATATTTATCAAGTTCCATATTTACTGTTGACATACAGTAAGAACATACCTAATGTAGAAACCTGATGATGAACAGCGAGAAACAGCGGCAAACTTTTTTCCTTTTCTTATTTTATAAGAGATGTTAGCGAGATAGCGCTTCTAAAAGGTTTGGAATTATGTGTAAAGTTTGTTGGAATTCTACCAAATTGTTCAATGAGTTGCATAGGCCTTTGAAGTTGCAACATTGATTTTCTTTTGTGGATGATTTGTCAATGAGCTTAGGCTTGAAACTAGTAATTTAGTAACAAAGAAAATTAACACTGCAACTTCGACGGCTCTTTGTAATATACTGCGTGATTTGAGAAACCATACGGTTGCTGACGTCATGTCTTTCAGAATCCTGGAAATTAGGAAATTTGTCGTACGTCGCTAAGTGCTCTCATTTTCAAATACTGGCGAACTATAACCTGGGTTATTTGTGCTGCGAGTACCCCGGCTAAAGACGTATAAACGAACAGTCTCCTGTTTTAACATTTTCTTATTGTCCCAAACATTTAGACTAAAATTATACCTTTTTTGAGTAGATGATGCCAACATTTCGATTTTTTAATTCGACCAACAGTTACATGAAATAGTGAAAATCAAATTTTTGTTGCCCCTGGAAGTTAGGTAACCTGCAATTGGTGCATGATAACAGTTTCTGTCTTAGTAATACAGATGTTCACTAGCGATAGCTTCCGACGTTGATTATATTTGGTGGTTTGGTGCAGCCAGTTGTTTACCCCCGCAATGCCTTCAAATACCATGCACAAGTTTTCATATTTTCTTGTTTGGTATGTGCAGGCTATTAGTCCCACAGAAAACGTAAATAGGAAATTTTATAGGAAATTTAATGTCGTTAAGTTTTGTACTGGGATACGTTTCCGCTAGAGGTTATAGTTTTAAAATTAATCGAGAGGAACCGACAAAAGTAACCTTCAGATTCGAATTCCGTGGCCTCCTCCGAAAACGAATTCCGGTACAGAATTTAACTACATTAAATTTTCTACAAAAGTCTTACTCATTTTTTCCGTAGGACTAATAGTTTGAATGTAGCGATAGAGAAAATGTAAAAATGTGCGTGTATTTTGAAAGCGTTGCGGGCTGCATAAAACCCATTGTTAGGGGCAGCTGAATCACCCTATGTATGTATGATGTGTTGCGTCTGAGTGTAAATTTCCTTACATAGCGGTCTCTCGTTGCATTTGTACCTTTACGTGTCAAAATATTGGCGGTAGTCGAAGACGTCACCTGGCTGCATTTCCAAAAGTTGTTTGAAGATCTGACAAAATATCTAAAACCGTTACCTTGTGCTACAAAAGGAATGTGACCACAGTCCTCCGAGTTAAGGTCGCGGCGTAATAGGATGAAAACCTGAACGGCTACGCAGCCTCCGGGATTGTGGCCTCGCCGCAGTTCCTTGGCTGACGTTAATCGGCCGAATCAGCCGGCTGCCGGAATCGCTAATTCAATAACGAGTCTCCTGACGGACGAGACCGACACTAATGCGACCCTGGCACCACACACACACACACACACACACACACACACACACACACACACACACACACACGCCTGGTCTCCGTGCTAGGGCGCTACGTCTGCGAGACAAGGAGCAATCCACCGTAACTATGTTACGCTTGAAGAACCGGTGGTCACGCAAATCATTGCATCAGTGTGTTAAATTAATAGACAATCACATAATAATAGCTAAGTACTCGGCGTTGCACGGCTATCTATTTATTAATCCCTCTCTTCCTTCTCCCTCACTCTGTCGATTTTCTCCTTCCCTCATTTCCGTCCTTGTCCTTCTTCGCCTCTCTCTGTCCCGCTCTTCCAGCTCACCTCCTCTTTCCTTTCTCCTCTTCTTTCTTTGTGCCCATCTCCTTCTCTTCCCTTTCTCTGTCCATTTGCTCCCCCTCTCTATGTGCACATCCTCCTCCCACTCTCTGTGCGCATCTGTTCATCCGTCTGTCTCTGTCTATCTCCTCTTGTTTCCTTTCTCTGCCCATCTCCTCCTCCACCCACTCTCTCTGTTCATCTCCTCTTTCCTCCATCTCTGGCTGTTCATCACCCCCCTGCTTCCCCTCGTCTTCTCTCCTAGTTATCATCTCCACTCTAATAGGTGGCTTCTGGTTCTTATCCCCATAGTACTTCTTTCCAGATAGTAAGTAATATGTGTATCATATATGGAAGAGCAATTGAACGGAATGGACAGTGTCTTGAAAGGAGGATATAAGATGAACATCAACAAAAGCAAAACGACGATAACGGAATGTAGTCGAATTAAGTCGGGTGATGCTGAGGGAAGTAGAGAGGATATAAAATGTAGACTGGCAATGGCAAGGAAAGCGTTTCTAAGGAAGAGAAATTTGTTAACATCAAGTATAGATTTAAGTGTCAGGAAGTCGTTTCTGAAAGTATTTGTATGGAGTGTAGCCATATATGGAAATGAAACATGGACGATAACTAGTTTGGACAAAAAGAGAATAGAAGCTTTCGAAATGTGGTGCTACAGAAGAATGCTGAAGATTAGATGGCAGATCACATAACTAATGAGGAGGTATTGAACAGAATTAGGGAGAAGAGGAGTTTGTGGCACAACTTGACTAGAAGAAGGAATCGCTTGGTATGACATGTTCTGAGGCTTCAAGCGATCACCAATTTAGTATTGCAGGGCAACGTGGAGGGTAAAAATCGTAGAGGGAGACCAAGAGATGAATACACTAAGCAAATTCAGAAGGATGTAGATTGTAGTAGATACTGGGAGATGAAGAAGCTTACACAGGATAGAGTAGCATGGAGAGCTGCATCAAACCAGTCTCAGGAATGAAGACCAGGACAACAACAATGCGGTTGAAATCGATCTAGTGGTTTAGGACGAGCCTCTACCCGTGGCTTTGCCCGCGTACGGACATGTCACATATATTTCAAATCTTTTTAACATATTTCACACGTATTTGCACATATATTTCACTTGTATTTTTTGTGAATTTTGCACTGTCGTTTAATTTTCACGCACCTCAATGTTTATGACGTCATATCTCCTGAACTGTGGCGTACGATGATATAATTCTGCACGTACCTCCAGCAGTATATGTGAATACTGTCCTCAAAATTTATCATAAGGAAGTACTAAATTAAGACGTTATGACTTACGCCTCTAATAGTCATAGGGACTGGAATGCATTTGTAGGGGTAGGAGTAGAAGAAAACGGTACAGGAGAATATGGGCTTGGGACAAGGAATGAGAGAGGAGAAAGATTTAATTCTGTAATAAATTTCAGCTTGTAATAGCGAGTATTCAGTTCAGAAATAACAAGAGCAGGAGATATATTTGGAAAGGCCGGGTGATACGGGAAGATTTCGTTTAGATTACATCATGGACAGACAGAGATTCCGAAATCAGATACTGGATTAAAAGGCGTACGCAGGAGCAGAGATGGACTCAGATCACAATGTAGAAGTGATGAAGAGTAGGTTGAAGTTTTATACATTAATCAGGTAGAATCAATATGCAAAGAAGTGGGATATGGAGGCACTAAGGAATGACGAGATACGCTTGAAGTTCTCTAAGATACAGTAATAACGACTAGCTCAGTAGGCAGTACAGTTGAAGAGGAACGGACACTTCTAAACAGGGCAGTCGCAGAAGATGGAAAGGATAACATAGGTACAAAGAAGGTAACTGCAAAGAAACCAAGGATTCATAAGAAATACGTCAACTGATCGATGAAAGAAGGAAGTACAAGAATGTTTAGGGGAATTCAGCAATACAGAAACACAAGTTGCTGAGGAGTGAAATAAACAGGAAGGGCAGGGCCGCTAAAACGAAATGGCTGCATCAAAAATGTGAATTAATCGAAAAAGAAATGACTGGCGGAAGGACTAACTCAGCATATAGAAAAGTCAAATAAAACCTTCGGTGAAATTAAAAGCAAGGGTGGTAACGTTAAGAACGCACCGGGAATTCCACTGTTAAATGCAGACGAGACAGCGGATGGGTAGAAAGAGTACACTGAAGGCCTCTATGATAGGGAAGAACTGTCTGATGTGATAAAGGAACAAACAGGAGTCGATTTAGAAGAGAACATCTGTTCATACTCGTTGGTTATGAAAATTAACAACACCATCAAAAATGTTCAAATGTGTGTGACATCTTATGGGACGTAACCGCAAAGATCATCAGTCCCTAAGCTTACACACTACTTAACCTAAATTATCCTAAGGACAACCCCCGAGGGAGGACTCGAACCTCCGCCGGGACCAGCCGCACAGTTCATGACTGCAGCGCCTTAGACCGCTAGGCTAATCGCGCGCGGCACAATACCATCTCTTGTGAACCCTGCCTCATCGGTAAATAGAATCTTGGATGTGAATAATGGATCTGCGGCACACTTCTACAACAGCCATTGACGGAACAGCCATCTGCCACGATGATCCTTTGGCCTTAGGGCCTGAACGCGCTGTAGATGATATGGGTACAGCAACTGTTCATGAGGTACCCCCTCCCCCCAATAAGAGAGTGAGACATGTCTTCTGCTGCTGCTAATCGTCGCACACTGGTCCCAGCGGTTTCTTCCATCGAACGTGACACACGCTCCTCCATGTCAGGAGTACGAGGGACTTCCACCGTCAGTCTTCCGAGGTGCAAGGGTATCTGTGTCCCTCAGACGCTGGAAAAGACCACTGAACAGCTTATCAGGTGGCACTCTGCACTATGGATATTTTTCAGCGAAAGGGCACGGGGTCCGAGGCTACGTCCATCTGCTAAACCACAGCAGAACATCATATCCGCCATTTCACTTGTCGAGTAGAAGGTTTCCATTGCTAACAAGTGGTGGAGGAAGAAACGTAAATGTACTACACCATAGGTACGTACAAACAGCGCAATAACAGTAAACACATAAGTTAGTCCGCGTTTGGAAGAAGATAAAACACCATTCTAGATTCCCAGGATTGCCAGTACTGTACAGTAGGACACACATACACGACGAAAAGTAACGTAGCCTAAAACACGACTCGAACCATACAAATGACTGCCGGCCACCTAATGGTAGGTAGAGTACTGTAAATAAGACATCATAATACGCCGCCGACACACCTGAAGCAGCGCCAATGCAACGACTGTGCTAATATCCGAAACCAAGCGTCGCTCAGCCCTTGCTATAAACACGTGTTTATCTCGAAAAGTATGCGTATCCGGACCCATGTTTATTGGACTTATTCCAATGAGAAACTACTACCTGTCAAAGCATTCGACACTATTTTTGAACACCCTACATATAGAGATAAAAATAGCGATCCCGTCACCCCTGCGGCACTCCTGACGATACCCTTGTATCTGACGAACACGCCGTCGAGGACAACATGCTGGGTTACATTGCTTCAGAAAAAAAAATGTTCAAATGTGTGTGAAATCTTATGGGACTTAACTGCTAAGGTCATCAGTCCCTGAGCTTATACACTACTTAACCTAAATTATCCTAAGGACAAACACACACACCCATGCCCGAGGGAGGACTCGAACCTCCGCCGGGATCAGCCACACAGTCCATGACTGCAGCGCCTAGGACCGCTCGGCTAATCCCGCGCGGCGTTACTTCAGAAGTCTTCGAGCTACTCTCAAGTCTGGGAACCTATTCCATATGCTCGGGAGGACGACGGTTCAATCCCGTCTCCGACCATCCTGATTTAGGTTTTCCGTGATTTCCCTAAATCGCTTGAGGCAAATGCCGGGATGGTTCCTTTGAAAGGGCACGGCCGATTTCCTTCCCTATCCTTCCCTCACCCGAGCTTGCGCTCCGTCTCTAATGACCTCGTTGTCGACGGGACGTTAAACACTAATATCCTCCTCCTCCTCCATATGCTCGTTCGTACTTCAACAGCCTGCAACGGGGCACCGTGTCAAATGCTTTCCGAAAATCGAGGAAAATGGAATCTGCCTGTTGCCCTTCATCCATAGTTTGCAGTATATTCTGTGAGTAAAGAGCAAGGCGGTTTTCGCAGAAGCGACGCTTTCTAAAACCATGCTGATTCGTGAACATAACCTTCTCGGTCTCGAGAAAATTTATTGTACTCTAACTGAAAATATGTTGAAGGATTCTGCAGAAAACCGATGTTAGAGGTGCTGGTCTGTAAGATACGGTGTAGTCGTGCCGCATTTGCTAGGCGACAGTGGTACGCGTCCTAATTCCCGTGTAGGAAGGGAAGGCGAGGCGAGGCTAGGCGAGAAGTGGTTAGGGAAAGAAGCCAGCCGGCGAGGTAGCGGGCGACTAGGCGGCCAGACACGGGCATGGGCAGGTGGCGGCGTGGGAGGGCGGGTGGGTGGACGCGGGGGCGGCCGGGTAATGCAATTTGCGGCTCCTTGAGGGCGCCGTCCTCCACATGCTAATTGCCAGTGCTGCACTTTGAAATGCAAGTGTGTGGCCGGCTCCTAATTACGGGGCTAACTCCGCCCTAATGAACCACCGGCGCCACCGCCGCCCCCGGGGCTTCCCCGAACCGTGCCTCTGTCCGCGCCACCAGCCTGCGGCTATTAAATACGAGAAATTCGATACCACTCGAGTTAAATTTTTTTGCAGTGCGTAAGACTCAGAGCGAAAGGACATCAGTGATAAGATTTGCTAGGAACTTTCGAATGAAATGAACACTACTGTACATGGAATATATGAGGCGTAGACGCAAAGTTTTAAGTGCCAAAATTGAATTAAAACATGGTTATCATCGTTATCACACAAGTTTTATTTTTGCTGACACCACGATCTACGCCGGCCGGAGTGGCAGAGCGGTTCTAGGCGCTACAGTCTGGAATCGCGCGACCGCTACGGTTGCAATTTCGAATCCTGCCTCGGGCATGGATGTGTGTGATGCCCTTAGGTTAGTTAGGCTTAAGTAGTTCTAAGTTCTAGGGGACTGATGACCTCAGAAGTTAAGTCCCATAGTGCTCAGGACCATTTGAGCCATTTTGAACCACGATCTACGACCAGTCTGCAGTACCTGACATGCGCCTCTACAAACGCTGATCATCAGAGACTGTAGCTTCACTGATAGTTTCCTATCTGTACCACGAATATTTGGAAAGAGCTGGTTTCAATGTGTAATGTCCATAGGCGGCACCATTCTGGTATCCGTAGGTTGTAGTAATTCTCTATTCTGTAAATGCTCTCGATATTTCTCATACCAAACAATAAAGGTGACGCGAGAAGAGCAATACGGCGCAATGAAGTTCTCTGTTCGTTTAAGCCATACAGTCACTGAAAGTAAAGAAAAGTTACGATAAGCGTACGGTGAAGATGCACTACCTCGAGCGACAGTGTTTAGGGTGATCAATGACTTCAAAGAAGGCCGACTAGTCTGTGTTACGCAAGGCGGGCCTGGTGTTTCGGCTTTTGTTGTGACTGAAGTCAACAACAACACAGCTGCTGTGATCGTTCGTGAAAATAGGAGAACAACATTACGTAACTTCAGTGAAGTATAGGGAATTTCATATGGCAATGTCTTTATGGTTATGTATGAACATCTCCATATGACCCTTGTTTGTGCGCATTGGGTTCCACTTCTGTTGACTCCCGAACAAAAGGCTCTGCGAATGGAGAAAAGCCGTGAGTTTCTGCGTCTCTTTCCTGACGGAGGAGATACGTTTCTGGTATCGGTTAACACCAGCCATGGCGGCATCGTTATGATTCTGAAGGAAAACGAGTCAGCAGAGTGTAGAAATCTCCAGGCCCATAAAAAAAAAATAAAATAAAAAACATATATATATATATGCTACTCATATGTTCTTTTTCTTGGAGGGGGGAGGGGCGGCTCGGCTTCCATGAACCATACGACCCTCCCCCCTCCTCCTCTAATCATCCTTACTAGAAAAGTCTCTCTGCTCGAACAGGAATTCGGTGTTCCAGTTGTATGTAGAAGCTTTCCGTACCACTGTGACTAGGATGGAGGAAGCAGTCGATTGTGTTACTCCTAGTTTGCACACAATCGGACATCTAACATTTTTATGTACATGAGATTTGACGAAACAATACGCAGAATCACAATAGGCACAATTGGTGAAAGCAATATCTGAACAATCTTGAGAATCACTTTCTTGTGCTGCAAAATGAAATGCCACGTGAATCACATTCATGAATTTAGCAACATCTGCGTGAATATTGTACCCAGTCCTTTGCCAGGAATATTGAAGCATAGGCTGATACACTGGAACACACAGCAGCTGCTTATGAATAATAGAATGCATTTTCATTACGAAAATTCTGTTTCCTAATTTTGTGTCGAAGTCATTGCAGAGTATCCTTATAGAGTCTGTTATCCTTCTCGCTTGTATACATTTTGTATTGCAGGAAGAAATTTACTTGGAAAAGCTTCCCGTTTTTTTTTCTTTTTTTGGCGGAAAGATCATGCATTCAATGTCTTTATCAGCAGATGAATCATGTACTATTACCGTATCCTTTTGAGCACCCCAAGAATCACAAAGTAGTATACACATCTAGTTATTTGTAAAATTATGATTAACAACATTCACGAAAAAGGATTTTAAATGAGCTAGCCTCCAAATGTATGTCTAAATTGAAGGTTGTTATAAGTAGCCTTTTTAACTTTCGGGCCGAAAGTTTTTTCCAGAAGGAGTCCACTCACTGAAAGTCCTGCATCTATTATATAGCTATGAATTGCATTTTTTTGCAGCCTGGTTTAGGCAGTTATTGATTTTTTCCCCTTTGTTAGATGGTGTCACCCCAGAAGTTTGTTCATTATTAAATCTACACTGATTCCAAATGTAGTGTGGCTGTAGCTGGAAACTTGCAGTTTTCTACTTTAGCTGTTCGGCAGAACGGGGTCCAGAAGGGCGAATATGTTGCTCTTCCTGAACGTCTCTGGCCGTCATCGAAGCAGTGATGTGACAATTGCACATTTTACGTTCTTTCTTGACACGTGCTATGAAAGCTGTAGAACATTTAAACTTGGTCTGTCCAATTTCTCTTCCTTTTTGCATTGTCCAGAATTTCTGGTGCCAGTACTGGACACATTTTCCTTGATTTCTTGCTATGTCAGGTTGGAATGGCGTTGTTTTACCTCCAATTCTTTGAAGCAGTGATGTGTAAAATGCACATTTTGCATTCTTTCTTGAAATCTGTAGAACATCTAAACTTGGTCTCTCCAATTTCTCTTCCTTTTTGTATTGTCCAGAATTTCTGGTGCCAGTAATAGACACATTTTCCTTCATTTCTTTCTATGTCAGGTTGGAATGGTGTTTTTTTACCTCCAGTTCTTTGACCGTCTTGTTAACTCGAAATTTATGTCCATTACGTCTTTTTTACTCCTCATAATCAAATATTGCTTTGTCATTCGATGTGCTTTTTATAAATGGATGTGTCTTCAATAACGAGCAGCGTGTCGCAACTTTACAGGAGATGTATGATAATCATCATAACTACGGCTCAAGACGTATGTAATGCCATAAAACTGCAACCAGTCACTTTTTTGAATAGTTATTTATTATTCCATGAGCTGGTTTTCGAACCTTTTCAGGTTCATCATCAGGTGATAGATCACTTCACACACTTTCACACAATCTGTATTTATTTACACTGTGTAAATAAAAACAGATTGTGTAAAAGTTTGTGAAGTGATATATCAACTGCTCATAAAAATGGAAGCAGACAGATGGAAACTAACGAAAAAAGCCGCCCATACTTTCGCAGTAAGTAAAAAACTAAATTTTGCATCTATATCGACGGATAAACGCCGCTCGAGTTGCCGCATGGTTAGAGGCGCCATGTCGCTAATCGTGCGGCCCCTCCTGCCGGAGGTTCGAGTCCTCCCTCGGGCATGGGTGTGTGTGTTGTCCTTAGCGTAAGTTAGTTTAAGTAGTGTGTAAGTCAAATCCGATGACCTCAGCAGTTTGGTCCCTTAGGAATTCACACACATTTGGACTTTTTTTTTTTTTTTTTTTTTGACAGATAAACAATAGTCATGGCGATACTTTAAAGTGTGTTCCATCTTCTTGCCACAGAGCCAGTAACCAGCATTATGCTAGAAATAGTGATGTAACTTCCAGAAAACCATCTGATGATGAACCTGAAAAGGTTCGAAAACTGTTTCATGGAATAATAAATAACTATTCAAAAAGTGACTGTTGCAGTTTTATGTATTTACATTCAATAAACAGTCACGGGTTGTAAAATATCCGTAATGGACAAGCTCAAACGGTTCAAGACGTTCTTCCAAAAATTTTGTTGAAATATTAACAGTGTTTGATTTCTTTCTTGCAGGTTCATAGTAACCAAAATTGGTTAGCTTTTCTCTGAGGGGTACTGTTTCCGCCACTGCCACTAGCACCACAACCTTGACCACTACTAATGGAGTTATTGTCTGTAATGTCGTTTTCTTCATCCACTGTCCTATCAAACGTAACTTAAGGTAAGCAGTCAAATGCATATTCATGTTTCTAAATACCACCAGAAACATTGTGAACCGGTCATTATCCTGTCCTACATCGTCTTCCGTTGCATAACGCCTCCTTAACTTTGATGCTACAGTATTTAAAAGTCCCAAACATTAATGATTTCGTTCATTTCTCCTGCATATGTATGACAATACTGACAGACGGACGTATACAAAACACGTCAACTACTTGCTCATGTAACTGACTGACTGGTGTGTTACACCCCCCCCCCCCCACCACCTCTTCTCCAAGGCTGCAAGCACTGTTGTGTAAAAACCAATAGCATCACAATTATGGGCCGTCGCAAGCGTGGTTACAAATCTGAGATGGTTCTGTGTACAAATGTTTCAATATAAAATTCCTGTTCGAGCCGAGAGGCGTCCGTAGTTAGATCCGCGCCTGTCACCGAGCCAGCGCACCATGCTCCACAGCACGGCAGTCTGGCCAATACTGTCGGTGGGTCGGTCAACCAGCCAGTGATGACTTTGCGAACAGCCGGTGGCGGACGTACGCTGCGTTGCGTTGCGTTGGAGCAAAGTCAGCGGCGTCCGCAACGCCGGCTTTGGTCCTGTTCTGAGCCTCCGAGCTGCGCCGGCTCGCCCTTTTTTAAATAATACGCCGCGGGAGTTCGTCTCTAATAGCCTTAAAAAGGTTCGTTCGAGGGGAAAAGATCCCCGCGCTTTACCTTGGCAAACACTAATTTGCTAAGAGGATTGCAAGTTCTTTCAAGCCTGACTGCTGCTCTTTACTTAAAGCATTTTTCCCGGGGGAAAAAAAGAACGTAAAACATCGTTACGGAGTTTAAAGGAACACGAAATTAAATTACCTCGAGTATAATTTTTAAAACTAGCAGTAATAAAGTTGTTAAGATTTAAAATTCTTACGCGCGTTTATAAGCGCATAATTGATGGCCTCTCGTGTCTGACTAAAATGAGTGCGCAGATTTCGTTTTAATGAGCACAGTAAGTATTAGCGCCGACGTCAGGCATTTGGAAATAGTAAAAGTAGATTAAGGTGATTTTTCAGTGCAGAGAGTGGCAGTTCTGTCTTACGGCATTTACGAGGAGAGGAAACCTTGCTGCACTTAGTAGCTATCTGACATCTTATACTTCGAAATGATGAATCTAAATGAAACTATACAACCATATGTTCAGTTATAGCTATATACTTGCAGCTTTGTTGCTTACGGACCTGGAAAGGAGTATTTGATTGCTCTGTTGCTCTTTTATTATTATTTTGGCTGGGTTTATTGAATCATACTACCAACAGCTCGGGACAAATATAAAATCATACGAGTATATACGAGGTCTGCACAACTTCCGGAACTTCGTCCAGAAAACTTTTCTTCGCTCACACTTTACTTATTGTACATGGTCTCATTCGAAATACTGTCCTCCACAATTGAAACACAGCTCCCAACTTCTGTGCGCAGTCTTGGTACGCCTTTTGCTGGATCGTACGAAGCGCCGTCTGCGAATTTTCTTTTATCTCGTCTATCGTTGCAAATCTTCGCCCTTTCAACGGGGTTTTCAACTTTTCTTTTTAGAAAGTCCGCAGGAGCCAGGTCTGGAGAGTACGGAGGATAAGGCAACACCGTGATTTCGTTTTTCTCGCAATACTCACGCACCAATATGGATGAATGTGCGGGTGCGCTATCGTGATACAAGAACTATGAACTGTCTCGCCACATTTCAGGCCGTTTCCTTCTCACGTTTTCTCGTAGGCGTCGCTACACGTCCCGATAGTACCATCGATTGACAGTTTGTCCCTGAGGTACGAATTCATGATGAACTAATCCTCCAAAGTCAAAGAAAACTATCAGTATGGCTTTGACATTTGACGTAATTTGACGAGCTTTTTTTGGTCTTGGAAAACCTTTCACGACCCATCGTGAAGACTGAACCTTGGTCTCAACATCATAACCCTAGACCCACGTCTCATCATCAGTTATCATTCTGTTAAGCAGGATTTCGTTCTCATTTGCGGGATCCGAACGCTCTTCATAGACTGCGAGTCGAAAGTCTTTCCGGTCTTGACTCATGAGCCGTGGACGAAGTTGGTGGCAACACGTTGCATTCCAAGACGCTGTGCCAGGATTTCATGACATGATCCAACTGAAAAATTTCATTCTTCTGCAGTCTCTCGGACAGTCAGTCTTCGACTATCACGTATAATTTCCTTGACGTTCCTGAGATGTGCTTCACGGTAGACACTGAAGGGCGTCCTAAACGAGCATCATCTTTAAATTCCATCCGGGAATATTTAAACCGTGTGAACTATTCGTAACAAAGAGTACAGCTTAAGCACTCGTTACCGTACGCTTGCTGTATCATTTAGCGTCTCTCTGTAAAGGTTTTCTTGAGTTTCACGCAAAATTTAATGCAGACGCGTTGCTCCTGCAAGTCTGCCATCTCGTGAATCGCAAACTGTGCGACACAACATTCTGCGCAATACTGCACTGAACAATAACTAAGAGACATACAACAGCGAATCTTCCGGTAGGCACACATAAAACAGTGGCGTGTGCAGGGATGCCATCTGCATTTCGCTCCAACTTACGATTAGCGCGAAACTACGAGTGTGGAATTTTTTGAACAGACCTTGTACGGAGTAATCACGATATAAATACCAGAATGAGATATTCACTCTGCAGCGGAGTGTGCGCTGATATGAAACTTCCTGGCAGATTAAAACTGTGTGCCCGACCGAGACTCGAACTCGGGACCTTTGCCTTTCGCGGGCAAGTGCTCTACCAACTGAGCTACCGAAGCACGACTCACGCCCGGTACTCACAGCTTTACTTCTGCCAGTACCTCGTCTCCTACCTTCCAAACTTTACAGAAGCTCTCCTGCTAACCATGCAGGACTAGCACTCCTGAAAGAAAGGATATTGCGGAGACATGGCTTAGCCACAGCCTGGGGGATGTTTCCAGAATGAGATATTCACTCTGCAGCGGAGTGTGCGCTGATATGAAACTTCCTGGCAGATTAAAACTGTGTGCCCGACCGAGACTCGAACTCGGGACCTTTGCCTTTCGCGGGCAAGTGCTCTACCAACTGAGCTACCGAAGCACGACTCACGCCCGGTACTCACAGCTTTACTTCTGCCAGTACCTCGTCTCCTACCTTCCAAACTTTACAGAAGCTCTCCTGCTAACCATGCAGGACTAGCACTCCTGAAAGAAAGGATATTGCGGAGACATGGCTTAGCCACAGCCTGGGGGATGTTTCCAGAATGAGATATTCACTCTGCAGCGGAGTGTGCGCTGATATGAAACTTCCTGGCAGATTAAAACTGTGTGCCCGACCGAGACTCGAACTCGGGACCTTTGCCTTTCGCGGGCAA
This sequence comes from Schistocerca cancellata, assembly GCF_023864275.1. Lineage (NCBI taxonomy): Eukaryota > Metazoa > Arthropoda > Insecta > Orthoptera > Acrididae > Schistocerca > Schistocerca cancellata. The sequence continues at coordinate 269,040,141 of NC_064627.1, forward strand.
GTGCTCTACCAACTGAGCTACCGAAGCACGACTCACGCCCGGTACTCACAGCTTTACTTCTGCCAGTACCTCGTCTCCTACCTTCCAAACTTTACAGAAGCTCTCCTGCTAACCATGCAGGACTAGCACTCCTGAAAGGAAGGATATTGCGGAGACATGGCTTAGCCACAGCCTGGGGGATGTTTCCAGAATGAGATATTCACTCTGCAGCGGAGTGTGCGCTGATATGAAACTTCCTGGCAGATTAAAACTGTGTGCCCGACCGAGACTCGAACTCGGGACCTTTGCCTTTCGCGGGCAAGTGCTCTACCAACTGAGCTACCGAAGCACGACTCACGCCCGGTACTCACAGCTTTACTTCTGCCAGTACCTCGTCTCCTACCTTCCAAACTTTACAGAAGCTCTCCTGCTAACCATGCAGGACTAGCACTCCTGAAAGAAAGGATATTGCGGAGACATGGCTTAGCCACAGCCTGGGGGATGTTTCCAGAATGAGATATTCACTCTGCAGCGGAGTGTGCGCTGATATGAAACTTCCTGGCAGATTAAAACTGTGTGCCCGACCGAGACTCGAACTCGGGACCTTTGCCTTTCGCGGGCAAGTGCTCTACCAACTGAGCTACCGAAGCACGACTCACGCCCGGTACTCACAGCTTTACTTCTGCCAGTGCCTCGTCTCCTACCTTCCAAACTTTACAGAAGCTCTCCTGCTAACCATGCAGGACTAGCACTCCTGAAAGAAAGGATATTGCGGAGACATGGCTTAGCCACAGCCTGGGGGATGTTTCCAGAATGAGATATTCACTCTGCAGCGGAGTGTGCGCTGATATGAAACTTCCTGGCAGATTAAAACTGTGTGCCCGACCGAGACTCGAACTCGGGACCTTTGCCTTTCGCGGGCAAGTGCTCTACCAACTGAGCTACCGAAGCACGACTCACGCCCGGTACTCACAGCTTTACTTCTGCCAGTACCTCGTCTCCTACCTTCCAAACTTTACAGAAGCTCTCCTGCTAACCATGCAGGACTAGCACTCCTGAAAGAAAGGATATTGCGGAGACATGGCTTAGCCACAGCCTGGGGGATGTTTCCAGAATGAGATATTCACTCTGCAGCGGAGTGTGCGCTGATATGAAACTTCCTGGCAGATTAAAACTGTGTGCCCGACCGAGACTCGAACTCGGGACCTTTGCCTTTCGCGGGCAAGTGCTCTACCAACTGAGCTACCGAAGCACGACTCACGCCCGGTACTCACAGCTTTACTTCTGCCAGTACCTCGTCTCCTACCTTCCAAACTTTACAGAAGCTCTCCTGCTAACCATGCAGGACTAGCACTCCTGAAAGAAAGGATATTGCGGAGACATGGCTTAGCCACAGCCTGGGGGATGTTTCCAGAATGAGATATTCACTCTGCAGCGGAGTGAATATCTCATTCTGGAAACATCCCCCAGGCTGTGGCTAAGCCATGTCTCCGCAATATCCTTTCTTTCAGGAGTGCTAGTCCTGCATGGTTAGCAGGAGAGCTTCTGTAAAGTTTGGAAGGTAGGAGACGAGGTACTGGCAGAAGTAAAGCTGTGAGTACCGGGCGTGAGTCGTGCTTCGGTAGCTCAGTTGGTAGAGCACTTGCCCGCGAAAGGCAAAGGTCCCGAGTTCGAGTCTCAGTCGGGCACACAGTTTTAATCTGCCAGGAAGTTTCACGATATAAATAGTCTAAACAATGATTTAAATTTATTCTACAGTTTCCCCTTAGGCAGAATACTTACAGCTGAGGAATCCTGGCATAGTATCTATAGACAAAATTGTCCTTTCTTACTCAAGAGCCGAAACCAGAGAAGATAGTGATGTTCGGCGCCGGTCTGGAGCGACGTTAACTTTCTAACTTATCCTGAACGTGCTCCACTGCCTGCAGATCGGGACTCTGGGCAGGGCAGACCACTACAAGAACTTTAACTGTCCGCAAACCATTGCCTCACACAAGCTGCCCTATGAGAGGGTGCGTTGTCGTGCTGACAGAATCATCGTCTCCCAACTGTTACTCTACTGTACGCAGTATACAATGTTGTAAATTGCCGGCCGGTGTAGCCGTGGGGTTCTAGGCGCTTCAGTCTGGAACCGCGTGACCGCTACGGTCGCAGGTTCGAATCCTGCCACGGGCATGGATGTGTGTGATGTCCTTAGGTTAGGTTTAAGTAGTTCTAAGTTCTAGGGGACTGATGACCACAGATGTTAAGTCTCATCGTGCTCTGAACCATTTGAACCATTTTTTTGTTGTAAATTGAGTTCACGCTCCTGGATTTAGCGACTTCTTAAATGGAATTAGGGGACCAACCGTAACCGCGAAAAACACCCACATATAGGAACCCCAATACCGTATTTCAGTGGTGGCGTTAGACAGGTAACGTTCTCTAGGTATTCGCCAAACCCAATCCCTTCCAATGGATTGCCACAGGGTACAGCCTCAGGGTTTAATTTCGGCTAAAACGAGCCGAAACGCCGTTCCGGCATCTACTAGGGCTTTTTTTTTTTTAAAAAAAAGAAAAGAAAAGTAGTGAAACAAGTCGACACCGGAGATTTAAAATACTACACGTGTTGGTGAAAGATCTGACATGGATAAAATAACATGTACTACACGTGTCTTAAATCGCAACATGACTACAATTTGCGGCTGTGGTTGCGCCTGCAGCACTGAACATGACAAGGGGTGACTAAAGTAATGCGATGGGGGGACGAGATTGTGTGTGTGTGTGTGTGTGTGTGTGTGTGTGTGTGTGTGTGTATGTGTGTGTGTGTGTGTGTGTGTGTGTGTGTGTGAGAGAGAGAGAGAGAGAGAGAGAGAGAGAGAGAGAGAGAACAGTATATTGAAGACAAATTGAAAGACAACGTGTCGTGTTATGTGTGTCAATGATCAGAAGACAAATGGCATTTAAAGCACTTACTAAACATGTAACTCCGTGTCTCATGTCAGATCGTGATTTCGTTTTCCTAACTCTTCTGGAAGGGGGAATTTTACGTGATCTCGATGGGCCAGGTACATCTTCATCGCCATTCTTCGCTAAATGCTTTATTAATTAATGCTGGACACGCGTTCTGCAGTACAAGGTTGCGCCCAATTGCAGTTGGCAGAGGGAGAACTTAATCTTTATTGATAACATCTATAATATTTATACAAAATGAACCCACCACCTTAGTGATTAGTGGGTCATAATAATACTACAGTGTTATATATTCCGCAGCTATTTTATTGTTATTACAATGATACTATGTTTATTATTGTGAGCTACAGACAGGGTACAATACAGGGTAATAGGCAGACTACAGTTATTGATCTACACTACTAGCTAATCGTTAGTTTTCTTACCTACTTGTTAATTCCTAATTGCCTGCAGCGTTACAGGTGTGTCAGCGTAGATATAAACCTGCTACGTTAGGCCCTGCTCATCTAGCTAATCCCGATGAGCGTGCCCCTGACACTGGGCAGGCCAAGATTGTTTGTCGCTGCAGGTTCCTAACTTAATATCTATATCTAATGCTACAACTACTGTACTAACCTACGTCAAATCCGGTGCTATTTTGGTGTAGATTAGTGTACCCTGGTCCCCCTAGTCCTGCACGTGGCGGATTGCAACTAAAAGTCGACCTGTCCACGCACAGACGGTATAGGATCAGGGTAATTGGACGCGTTCAGTATTTGTCTTTAGTCATGAAAGTCCCTCAAGTATGCTGTCAGTACTTTTCGTGATACCTCGTTTGCCAAACTATTTAGGGTTTCAAAAGTCTCTTCATGTCTTAATAGGTCGTAAGTATTGTTATGTGGAAGTTGTTGTCTTAATGTCACTGTTACATCATCGAAGAGGGGGCACTCGTAAACCACATAGTCGGGAGTGCCCTCCAAAGCGCCACAGTCACACTCGGGTGTAGCCTTTTTCCCAAACCGACACAAGTATATCGGGTAGGGCCAGTGAAAAAGTGTATTAGACCCCGTGTTGGCTTGAAATACTTCATCCCTAACCTTTCTTTTACATTTGGCAGGAACCCAAAGGTTCTTCTGCTAGTTTCATCCGTTTCCCAAGACTCCTGCTATAAGTCCTCGCCCCTTCTGCGTTTTTCTCCCTTGTCCCCCACCAGAGCTCAAAGGATATTCTCTATTTTCATGTTGTTCCCCTTCTTAACCCAATACCATGCTGCTTGCTCTCGTATTTTTATATCTAAAGGACAAAGCCCATTTATTATTAATAGTGCACTTCCTGGGGATGTTCTGTACGCCCCTATGGATCTTAACAGCATGTTTCTCTGTACTCTTCTCACTACCATGGCAGGCACCACCCTCGTGAGCCTATGTGCCCAGACTCCCGATCCGTAACCCACTATTGAAGTTAGTATACTATTGTGATATAGCTTGATTAGGTGTGGTGGAAGGTGGAATCGTTTGTGCCCTATGGAAGTAAGGTTGTTAAGTACTTGTAGTGCTTTTTGGGTTACGGACTCAATGTGCCTTCCAAAGTTCCACCTTTCATCGATGATGACGCCCAAGTAGCGAGTTTCTTGTCTTATAACTGGTGAGCCTCCGATTCTGACTGTAGGGTTCCTTACTAGCTGCCCCTTCAGCAATAAGTACGTTGATTTTGTTGGTGAGATCGTCATCTTAGTATTTGTACAACACAGTTGTAATTTGGTCACAGCTCTGTCTATTTTTGGCTTGATGTCTTCGCGGCTCCGGCCGCCGACCAGCAGAAGGAGGTCATCTGCGTAGGCTATCACCTCTAGCACTTCTTCACTCTGCTGTAAACTATCTAAAAGTGGTTCCATATGGATGTCCCAGAACAGGGGACCTAAGACGGAACCCTGGGGCCATCCCTTAGTTATAGTTTTTCCAATTCTACCGCCAGGGGACGATAGCCAGACCTCCCGCCCTTCACAATAGCTCCTCAGGCAACCATATAGAGACCCTGGACACTCATTCTCCCGCAAGCAGGAGAAGAGCGAAGGCCACCACAGGTTGTCAAAGGCGCCACTGATGTCAACCGTGATGCCAACAACGTACTTGTACGGGGTAGAGCCGCAGACCTCAGCCGCCAGAGCGATCGCGTCGGTTGCCGATCGCCCCGGCCTGAAGCCGAACTGCCTGCCACTCATCCCGTACAGCACTCGGTGCGCAGTCTGTCAGCTAGCAATTTCTCGAGTAATTTCCCAAAGATGTCCAGTAGGCAGATCAGTCTATAGGACTTGACATCCGCTGGGTCCTTGTCTGGTCCCTTTTTGATGATCACAACATTTGCCTCTTTCCAAATTTTTGGGAATTTTTCCTGTCTTAGCCACTCATTGTATAGCTGGGTTAGTGGCTCCACCAGTTGGGGTGCCAGAAACTGCACCACCTCCACCACAATGCCGTATGGGCCGGGGGCTTTCCCTGTTTTTAATGCTTTGATGTGGCCAGCCACCTCCTCCTCAGAGAAGGGGTAGACTGCCCTATCGTTTGCTATTCTGTCTGGATCTTCATTTCGTAGCTGGGACTGGCCTTCAGTGTCGCTAGCCTCATCGTCATCAGGCAGCAGGGACCGGAGAAGGACCTCGGCAGTCTCCTGCCAGGAATCCGTCATCCCATCCCCGTGCCTGACCGTTGATAGCATCATTGGGGATCGGATCTTTTCCATAACTAATTTGTAGGATAGTCCCCATGGGTCCAGGGCCAACTGTTCCAGTACAAATCTTTCCCAACTTCATATTCTAACTTCTTTTAGTTCTTTTTGGAATTTCTCTTTTGCCTCCCGGTATTGCAGTAACCATCTTTGCTTTTCCCACCAGACGACACTGCGCTGGTAGTGCCTCCTCAGCCTTCTGACAGACTGACGCATTTCCTCAAGTTCAGCTGACCATGGTGACGGGGAGGCCGCCATGGCCCTCCTCCTGGTTGGAACAGCTGCCTTTCACGCTCTGGTAACTGCACCCACCAGTTCTTCGGCCCGCTTGTCTATGTCCAGGTCTTGTTGTGCGTCACCTTCTGGCAATGGAGGAATGTCGCACTCTCCCGCTAGTCTTTCCCAGTCAGCTCTCTTGAAATTCAGTTGCAGCTCCCACCCCATGGCCCAGTGGCACCCTCTATTTCCTAGGCTAAAAGTAATAAGATTATGGTCACTTGTTGTAGCGTTCTCTTTAACTTCCCAGTTCTGGATGATGTTGGCAGTATTTGGTGTAACTAGCGTTACGTCTATGTTGGTGCCAAGGCCCCCTCCCGCCGCCTAGGTGGGAGGGTTGCCAGGTCTATTTGCCACTACAAGTTGTAACGCCATGATCATATCCTCCACTTTTTCGCCATTCTCATCTCTTGTGCCACTGTACCATAGGGGGGATTTTGCATTTATGTCAGCTGTTATAACCAGTTTGCGTCCCCGCAACGCCGTGGCTACTCTTGCTAGGTGATCCAGATGTTGTTCTATATTGTCTCCATATTGGAAGTACATATTTATGAAGGTTATAATTCCCATGGGAGCCTGTATCTCCACGACGTTGCGGTGACCGGTGGAAAATTGTGCGAGTGTTGTTACTCGTAGAGACTGGTTCGTAATGACAATTGCCGCTTTGGGGGCATCCCCACTACTAGCTATTTGCCATGTAGCGGCTGCAAATGAAAATTTCCCAGCTTGAGAGTACGGTTCCTGTAAGCAGAGTACATGAAGCCTCCTCTCCTCCACCTCCCTTCGGAGCTCCTGCATCACAAGTCTGCTGTTATGCATGTTTAATTGTCCGACAGTTAGTTTAGTCATTATGGGAAGTAAGTATGCATTCTATCGTCAGGCCAAGTCTTACTCCAATCAAAGGCGATTCGACCGTGAGCTAGGACTGACTGGGTGTAGATGTCGTCTAAGTCAAATTTCTCCCCACGTCTTTCAAACACTTTCTTGAGTAAGTCTCGCAGGGCTCCGAAATCAGTGGGAAGGTTCACTGACTTTAGTTGTATTCTATCTACAGCCTCCATTACCGACAGAGGGAGAACTTGCGCGATGTGAACCAATTTTGATGCCACATAAAGATTAAGAAACTCAACCCGTTGAAGTGTGTCCTGGCGGCGCAAGAGGTTCTGGCGGACGTCGTTGCGGATGACGTGTAACAGGCGACGGAAATTCGTTGCCGCTGTGCGTGTGACCGTGGGGGTAAAGGTAATGCCCAGGTACCGGAAAGTCCGCACAAGCGGCAGGGGTGCCACTTCACCCTCCTGGAGGCCTCGTCCAATGTGCATTGCAGAAGATTTGGCGACATTCATGGCACTGCCAGCGGCAGCCACATAACGGGTAATCAATTCGAGGACTTCTCGAATCTCAGAGCCGGAGCCAATGAGGAGGAGGAGGTCATCAGCATATGCTCAACATCGAAACGTGTGTTGGCGTAGGGTGAGGCCAGAGAGCTTGGTCGTCAAGCCCCCAATAAGGGGCTCAAGGGCAATGGCATACAGAAGGGTAGAGAGGGGGCACCCCTGCCGTATCGAACGGCAGATAGGTACCGGCCCTGCTAAACGTCAATTGACTTGGTCACGTGAACTGGCACTGTCGTAAAGACGCCGGATGACGTCGAGAAACGGAGGGGGGATGCCCATTCGGGCTGCCACCAAAAACAGGAAACGATGACGCACTTTATCGAAGGCGCTGTCGAGGTCGATAGCGACGACCGCTGCACAGAGTCTGCAGGCCGCCGCCATCGCAATTATGTCGCGGCATTCCCCTGTAGCAGTCTGTATGTTAACCTGTCCTCCAGGCGTCGTTTGCTCTGGCGAGAGGATATGAGGGAGTATCGTTCGGAGCCGCATTGTAATCGGCATTGAGTAGGGTGAGCGGTCTGTAACTCGTGACCACCGAACCACGGGCTAGTTTGTGGACTGGTATGATGATGCCCTCAGCAAAGGCGGGTGGGATTGCTTGGTCAGATGTCATTAGTTCTTGATACATAGTCGTCCACCGTGCCGCCATGAGGTCCCGAAAGGTACGGTAAAACTCAATTGGTAAGCCGTCAATGCCGGGCGATCTGTTGACAGCACCCTTGGCGATTGCGTTGTTGACTTCGTCTAGCGTGACCGCCACTGTCAAAGCATCCGCCTCCGTGTGGGGGAGGTTGCGCGTGACGTAATGCAAAATGGAGTCGTCTGCTGCGGTTTCAGCGTCGTCTTCACTATAAGTACGACGGTAGTGCTCGACGAATGCGTGGACGATGTCACTCTGAGTGGTCACCTGCGTGCCATGAGGCGTGGTCAGAATGCTGATGATCTGTCGACGACGCCGTCGTTTGTCGGACACTATATGATGCATAGATGGAATTTCTAAATCCGCGTGATCGTGGCGTCGCGTCCGTATCACGACCCCTTGCAGTTTCCGGCGTGCCAGTGCAATTTTCTTCGCCTTAGTTCTTTGCCGTTCCAACTGGTTGTCCGGGGTTGGCGGCTGAGCGTCCAGATCTCGGAGAATCGCATAATAGAAGTCAACAGTGGTGCGATGCCAGTCGGCCATGTCCTTCCCGTATCTCATCAGTGTCCTCCGGATCGCCAGCTTGGCGCAGTCCAACCACCATGTCAATGTCGATTGGTAGCGGGGAAGACGTCGTTCGCAGGCTGTCCACGTTTCAGTGACTTGTTGGCGACACTCCAGGTCATGCAAGTGTGAAGTATTGAGTTTCCAAGGCGCACGGCTGCGCCATACTGATTGCGGCGGAAGGAGGACCGTACAGATGTAAGCGCAATGGTCGGAAAAGGCCAGCGGCCAGCGTTCGGCGCCCCGTATCGCAGATCTAAGAGTTTGTGAGACATATATCCTGTCTAGTCGGCTTGCGGAGTGACTGGTAAGAAAGGTATGGCCAGAACGGTCGCCGTGTTGAACTTCCCAGGTATCGTGAAGCAGGAGGTCTCGCACCACTATACGTAGTTCCTGGCATGTAGTATAGTGGGGAATCTGATCTTTAGGATGCAGAACGCATTTACAATCACCTCCTAGTAGGCAATGGTCATAACGCCCTAAAAACAGTGGAGCGATTGCCTCGGAATAAATCTGGGCTCTTTCATGCCGTCGGTCGGTGCCTGAGGGAGCGTAGACATTAATGATGCGTGTCCCCATGGCAGTGAGTGCCATGCCCCGAGCTGATGGAAGGAAGGCGACATCGGTCACAGAAATCCCGTGGCGGACGTAGATGGCCACTCCGCGGCCCATAGGATCACTCACGGAGGCATAGGCGGTATAGCCTTTGATATCCGGGAGACTAGCTAAGTGAACTTCCTGCAGAAGGGCGAAGTCAATATCCGATGCCCAGAACATCTCCTGCATAAGGCGGTTTTTACCCTGGAACGGATGTTGTTGGTGTTGATGGTTGCTATCCGGTAGGCCTGGTGTTGGATTGCTAAAGGCTGGTCCACTCCGCTGTCCGCGCAAGGGTGTGGGCGTCGCAGCGGAACGTTATCCCGCTGGCCCGCAGGGGAGTCTGGGGAGAGTATGGTTAGTGGTGCGGCCGTGACGGCTCCTCCTCGTGCCACGCCGTGGAAGCGGAAACTGGTGTATCGTCCATTTTGTCTGCAGAAGATGTTAAATGGTGCGTGGTGTAGTGTCGCCTGTGATACGTTCATGATTTAGTTCAGCGTCAGCACGGGGCACAGGCACACCGATAGATGTCTCCGCGCTCATAACGTCTTCGTCAGCAGTAGCGGGTTCTGAGGCCTCGTGCTGGTCGACGGTTGCGTCCTCCTCGACTTGTAACGTCTCCTCTTGGCCGGAAACTGTGCGACGTCTTCGCTTGCGACGTTTCGGAGAACGTTGTTTCCTTGTGCGACCCTCCGTGTCCGAAGACGGAAGGGAGTCGCGTCGTTCTGGCAGAAAGGCCGCTGTAGGAACGATGAGCCAGTCGATCTCCATCGTGTTTCCGGGGTCAGGGTCAGCGTCCGGTTGCGTCGGCATCGTCGCAGCGGCGTCGATGGCCGGCCGAGGCGGCGCTCTCCGTCGGTGTCCGGACGGGCTCGTTGGTTGCGTCGTTTGTGGTATCCGGGCGACGTTGCAAAGCGGTAGGAGAAGCTAGAGCAGCGGCATAGGTCACCGGTAGCACTGTAGGTTGCGACGTGGGTGGGTCTTCGGCAGCTGGAAGTTGCGTAATACGCTGTTGTAGGAATTCGGATCTAATGTGGCCTTCTTTGCCGCACCCGGAACAGGTCCGAGGCTGGCCGTCGTATATAATTATTGCACGGCATCCGCCGATCTGTAAGTAGGACGGGACGTGGCTTCGGAGATCAATGGTGATCTGTCGGACCCAGTTTAGAGCAGGATACGTCCGAAACTATGTCCACTTCTCCGCAGTGTGGCCGTGGACTGTGCCGTATGGGCGTAGTGCCGCGACGACTTCCTCAGCAGGAAGTTCGAATGGCAATTCGAAAATGCGTATCGTTCGCATACCTAAGCCTGCGTGGTCGACGGTTACCTCCCCCACATTGCCATCAGCGTGACAGAAGCGGAGCCCCTGTTTGATCTCACGTAGTATGCGTTCCCACGCCGCGTCGTTAATGATTTTCACATAGACCGTGCTGCTCACGATTGACAAATGATGCCGATAATATCGGTCGCCGGGATCTTCACTTCCTCTCGCAGAAAACGCTCCACCTCGAGTGCTTTGGGTCGGGCATAATCGTTGCAGAAAGTAAATCGGAGTGTTGATTTACGGTAACGGTTCGCCATGGATCGTACAAGGTAAGCCGGCACTTAAGCAACGGCCGTCAGAATGTAAACAAGGCGAGCTCGCGCTCCGTACGAAGTCAACACGTACGCGTCCGCTCTGTTGCCCTGCCGAAGGCAGACTGAGACAGCCACCGAGGACACAGAGGATAGCGCGACTGCAGGGATTTATCTCTGGCACTCCTCCCGAGAAACCCACAGTCTCAACATTCGTAGTGCTCCCGCCCATTATATTCATTTACTCGCGGCGCGTTGCCGATTCCCGTAAGAGTTCGGGCACTGTTTGTGCATTCGCACAGAAGAAGAAGGTGGTCAAGTAGCCGGTGAGCCTTAACTATATGTATATATACGAAGATGGTATCTGTTCTATCGGACATATCCGACATGTGCCCTCGGTAGCTCAGATGGGACGCCGGCACCGTAGCTCAGCGTGTTTGGTCAGAGGGTTATCTGCCCTCTGTAATAAAAAAAAACTGAGTTAATCGAACAACAACGAACTTCAACGGGTGTCTTACGACGTCCGCCCCGAGCACATCAACGAACGAAAGCGAACAAAATGAGAGATTTAATAATAATAATAAAAAAGATGGCTAGAGCGTCTGCCATGTAAGCAGGAGATCCCGGGTTCGAGTCCCGGTCGGGGCACACATTTTCATCTGTCCCCGTTGACGTATGTCAACGCGTGTAAGCAGCTAAGGGTGTTCATTTCATTGTAATTTTATTTGTAAACTGACATACGTAAAAATACAAAGGATACTAAAAAGTTGTTTATTTTAGGGATAATAATAATCACTTGACAATTCACGCCTACCCCACCCGCCTTCCCTTCCCGTGGATGTGTACGTTCCTTGGGAACACTGTTCTCCACTTGGCTTCAGCGTGGTTCCTAGAAGAAATGCTCGAGTCAACTACTGCCCTCTCATACCTGTACAGCACCACGTGTGGTACCTGCCACCCTATTGGCGGAACGTGTTAAGGTAGCTGCACACAGACAGACACACACACACACACACACACACACACACACACAACCACACACACACACACACGCCGATCCCCATGATGCGAGGCCCGTAGCCCCCGCCTCGCCTCAGCCACCGCCGATAATTTATTTAAACTCCCCTCCCCTCGCCATAAATACGAGCATCAGTTATTCATGACGGCCCAGGCTGGGGGGTAGGGCGGCTCCTTCGGTTTAATCTCTCAGCCATCGCAGCCGGTTTTAAAGGCGCGTCCTCTGTGGCGGGCCCGCCAAACAATAGCTGATGCGCGCCCCACTTGGCGCGCGCGCCGCCGCTCGCCTAATTCAATAGAGCGGGACAAACCCGCACGAGCCACTTGCTGCGCAGTCGCTACTGTTTGCCGGCCGGTGCCCCGCCACGCGATCGCCCCACCTCGGGGGTGTAAACAGCCTCTTCTGCAGGGGGCGCCATCGAGGACCGGTTATCATGTCTCTATTTGCATGTCAACCCGCCTCCGTCGCCGAGATCGCTATCTCGTACTAGTCTGCGACCAGCGATGGGCTAAAATGTTACTTTCCGTTAACACCGATTGCGGTTTACGTTACTTTTCGGTAACTTATCTTTGTTGTGATTTAGAACTGCGTAAAACTATATTTTACAGTTTATAACCAACAATGTAACTATACCTGATGTTATTTATCACTGTAGCTGTTGGACTGTGAAATTTGTCATATTTTATACACATAAATGAAATGAGAAGTTGTTGTCTTTATTACAACTGAAGCAGTATTGTATAAATATTGTAGCTGCAAATGCTCCATTGACATCGGGAATGCCGGTCGCGGTGGCCGAGCGGTTCTACGCTCTTCAGTCCGGAACAGCGCGACTGCTACGGTCGTAGGTTCGAATCCTGCCTCGGGCATGGATGTGTGTAAAATGTCCTTAGGCTAGCTAGGTTTAAGCAGCTCTAAGTTCTAGGGGACTGATGACCTCTGATGTTAAGTCCCATAGTGGTCAGGGCCATTTTTTTGACATCGGGAATGACTGAAAAAGTGTTTTCCCAAGTCGATCATGTGACACGAGAGCTTGCACGTTGACAACGGATGTGGCGAACGTTCAGGTTGGTCTCTCGTCGGCCACCACGGACCACTCCCAACTTCGCAGTGGTGTGCACACTTTCATACGCAGATGCGCTAGAGAGAAAATAGACAAAAAGGAAATCCTTGCCTCAACTGTAAATTTGCCAGGCTGACTTTTTAAACATGCGGCCTAGTACTCTGTTTTTTTCTCGATATTACTGCAAGTGCCTTAAAAGAGAGTACAGAAACAAAAAATAATTACGTATGCCATAAAACACTCAGTCATTGCGCCGCACAGTCCACAGATACTAATGTCGAATTTGTCTCAAATTTCGCCAATGTGTGCAATCTCTCAACGTGCTTCATTGTGCTTGCCGAACATGAAAAATACCACTTTTTCCGTGTAAACTCCATTTCTCTTACTCTTTATCAAGAAATGCAAATTTCACAACTATCTCATCCGTGATCGTTTTTTGTCAGCAGAAACAAGAAGTAAACCCTCGAAGAACAGAAGAAGAAATAGATGAAATATTTGAAACTCTTTTTGAGTCTGAATTTTGAAATATCTCGGGAAATCCCGAATGACGTATAGCCAGTCAGTTGATTCAAGGCCGCTTATAATATAGCCTATCGGAGTGCATTTCGTCATCCATATCTAGGATATACGTTGATAGCGTGAGACCCAAGATTCTTAGAAGTGCGAACTGCGGCCATCAGATGGCAAACAGCGTTGGATGTTAGTCTACTTCTGTTAGCTATAATCTGTTTATGAGAACAGCCGAAATAACATTATAAGGGTTACTTCAATGATAGTAAAGCGCCATGCATCGGATGGTGCGCAGCCAGTTATCGATAGCTTGTTATTTGTAGCACTTAACGTTATGCGCGTCCGGTGGTATCGTGCGCTTCGAGCCGGGTTGCACGCGCTCGGCCAACAGCGGCCTACTGCAGAGCGACACTTAACACCAAATACAAATCGAGAGAGAGGCCCTGTCGTATGGCACTCGCGGTGTATACGCTGAAATTAATTGTAAATAATACGTCTTTTGTAGTGGGCGTCGCTCTACTGCAGTGTCACACATGACGAATAAATAGGAAAACAGTAGAACGTCTGTGTAGGGCCATGTTTTTACCTACACTGTCACTTGGCTGAATGTGTATAAGGCTCTGTGGCATCATTCAGACACAGCCAAATTGTCAGACTAGCTGTGTATCGCTAACAAAGTCGATGTATGTCCTCACCTCGGTGGCAGTTGGCTCGAACCACCAACCTTTCGGTTAACAGCTGAACGCGCTGACCGATAGCGCCACAGAGGCGTTGACTTTCATTGGCTTCTGCTCTGTTTATCAATGCAACTCGTATACCTTCTGCAGGCATCTCGCAGAATGGTAGCATCTGCTTACGCCTCTTCACATGGATAAAGTGCATGCACACTGTAGCGAGGTTCGTAAACGAATGACATCGCCTAGCATGACATTATACTACAAAATGCATACAAAACAGTGTTCCGCCTACACATTCAGTAAACCTCAGAGGCAAGTAGGTTACAGAACTTCCCATTCATTCAGTGTTCTGTCATGCCGCTAGAGCTACCTCTGCTCTCAGCAGGAAAGTTAAAAAAATGAATGTCTTCTGTGAGGGTCGAACTCACGACCCCTAGTTTACGAGACCAGTGCTCTACCACTTTTTTTTAATTCTCGGGTGAGTATGTGGCAGGCAGGGCAGGGATCAAGAAAGTTGAGGCCTGGCCACGCTGTCGCCCCCAAACCTGTCAGCAACTCATATTCTCTAGGTGAGCAGCTATCTGAGACCGTTTGCTCATGACCCTGTAGTGTATACAAAAGTGTCGTTGGGTGATTGTAGGAGGACAAGTGATGAATTTGAACAGAATTTCTATTTGATGTAGTGAATGGCAGCTTCCTCTAAAAATGGTAAAATGTAAATTAACGCAGATGGTTAGGAAAAACAATCGTGAAGTCTTGCTGCCATTACGAAGCACAACGTCAGAACTGTGTGTCTCTAATGTTTTACCTTTAGCTGAGAACAGAACTGTCCTCCACAATGCCTGAAACTGCACTGCATCCGGAGCCTCGGGCAATATTGTAATCCCGAACCGCATCCAACTGGGCCGTGGACGATGTGCAGACATCTCCACAAGTGCGGCAAATCTTCATCGCCATCGGAATGACAGACGTTGCTCATGTTGTATCAACATATCCCGCACGTGCCTATAACGGTCCTTTCTAAGATTTGCAAACAGCGATGAGTGGTGTGACGAAATACGCAAAAGAACTTGATATTCGTGTACAGCTGTTGTCATTTGTGCTATTATATGGTGGACAGCTGTGATTACATGTTGTCGTGTAGTAGCTTTGTAACCTTTGAATATGTATTGCCATACGATAAATAAATGAATTTTCCAAGAAGAAAGTGATGGTCATCTAACATATTGTTAACTTTCCTCTCCATTTTTGACCTGGTAGGTGCTTCTAATGGTCCATATCACGAGCGGGTGATAATGGTGAACGCGTCCGGGAAAGCGTCACCGGCTGCGCGTTGGTGCAGAGCAGAAAACGTTGCGAGCAGTGGGGGAGCACCTGGCAACGCAGAAACCACGGGCGGGGGGCGGTGAGCCGGTGTCCGCAAGCACTCCACCCCGGGCCGGGGTGCGCCCGCCGTAAGCCTATTAGGCCCAGACCGGGCGTGCGCGCGCGCCACGGGACGCGGCCGCCACATTACCGATGAAAATTAGCAGCGGGGCCCGCGCCAGGCTGGGGTCTGCGCTGCAGCGCTAATATGCAGAGTCGCGCGGCCGCAGATGGCCAAGAAAGTAGGCAGCGGCAGCGGGCCCGGGCCGCTTTGATGTGGCGATAACCGCGTTAGCGGCCGGCCCGCGGCCGTCCTCGCCCCGTGCTGTTCTGTGCCGCGTTGTGGCGCGCCGTAGCCCCGCAGATCTCGCCCGCCAAGAAGGCCGTCTCTAGACGTCGCGGAATGACAGGTGTCACCCTTCATGACCCCGGTTGTGCGCCAGGCCCAATTGTACCATAGCCCGACGCCTACAGTCCGATTTAAAGTAGGCGTCATTTCGCAGCTCGTAGGATGAACTGCTCCCGCCACCAGTAAACCAATTGCGGCACGGCATGTCGGCCTGGTGAGCAGCCAGAGTGAGGCTCTCGAACGTGTCACATTCCCTTGTATTGACTTTTATGTTAACCGGGTACCTAGAAACGACGGAGAGGCTCCGTCCCCGCCGCAGCCGCAGTGGTCCACAACGCCACGACGACTACGGCAGTCCACTTCACCCCTCCGCCGCCCCACACCGAACCCAGAGTTATTGTGCGGTTCGGCTTCCGGTGGGCCAACCAGGGAACGTCTCACACCAGACGAGTGTAACCCCTATGTTTGCGTGGTAGAGTAATGGTGGTGTACGCGTACGTGGAGAACTTGTTTCCGCAGCAATCGCCGACATAGGGTAACTGAGGCAGAATAAGGGGAACCAGCCCGCATTCGCCGAGGCAGATGGAAAACCGCCTAAAAACCGTCCACAGACTGGCCGGCTCACCGGACCTCGACACAAATCCGCCGGGCGGATTCGTGCCGGGGACCAGGCGCTCCTTCCCGCCCGGAAAGGCTTGCGTTAGACCGCACGCACACCCCGTTACTGTCACTTCCATCCCCTCCCCATGCCCCCCTCCCCATAAATCTAACTTACGTAGTCCTCACTTATGCCACATATGCCAACGATTTTCATACACATAACAAATAAAAATAGAAACTGAACAGCCAAAGTAACTGGTACACTTGCCTAATATCGTTTAGGGCGCTCGTGAGCACGCAGAAGTGCCGCAACACGACGTGGCACGAACTCGACTAATGTCTGAAGTACTGCTGGAGGTAACTCAAACAATGACGCCTGCAGCGCTGTTCATAAATCAGTAGGAGTACGAGCGGTGGAGATCTCTTCTTAACAGCTCTTTGCAAAGCATCCCAGATATGCTCAATAATATCTCGGGAGTTTGGTTGCCACTCAGAAGAGTGTTCCTGAAGCCACTCTGTAGCAATTCTGGACGTGTGGGGTGTTGCATTGTCCTGCTGGAATTGCCCAAGTCCGTCTGAATGCGCAGTGGACATGAATGCATGCAGATCATCAGACAGGATGCTTACGTACGTGTCACCTGTCAGAGTCGTATCGAGACGTATCAGGCGTCCCATATCACTCCAGATTCACGCGCCCCCAGCATTACAGAGCATCCACCAGCTTGAACAGTCCCCTGCTGACATCCAGGGCCGGCCGGAGTGGCCGTGCGGTTCTAGGCGCTACAGTCTGGAACCGAGCGACCGCTACGGTCGCAGGTTCGAATCCTGCCTCGGGCATGGATGTGTGTGATGTCCTTAGGTTAGTTAGGTTTAAGTAGTTCTAAGTTCTAGGCGACTGATGACCTCAGAAGTTAAGTCGCATTGTGCTCAGAGCCATTTGAACCATTTTGACATCCAGGATCCATGATTCATGAGGTCGTATCCATAACCGTACACTTCCATCCGCTCGATGCAATTTGAAACGAGACTCGCCGGACCAAGCAATACGTTTCCAGTCAACAACAACCCAATGTCGGTGCTGATAGGCCCAGGTGAGGCGTAAAGTTTTGTGTCGTGCAGTCGTCAAGGGTACACGAGTGGGCCTTCGGCTCCGAAAACCCATATCGATGTTGTTTCGTTGAATGGTTCGCACGCTGACACTTGTTGATGGGTCCGCAGCTCGTGGTCGTGTGGTAGCGTTCTCGCTTCCCACGCCCGGGTTCCCGGGTTCGATTCCCGGCGGGGTCAGGGATTTTCTCTGCCTCGTGATGACTGGGTGTCGTGTGCTGTCCTTAGGTTAGTTAGGTTTAAGTAGTTCTAAGTTCTAGGGGACTGATGACCTCAGATGTTAAGTCCCATAGTGCTCAGAGCCATTTGAACTTGTTGATGGCCCAGCATTGAAATCTGCATGAATTTGCGGAGTACACTCATGTTGAACGATTCTCGTCAGTCGTCGATGGTCTCGTTCTTGCAGGATGTTTTCCCGGCCGCAGCGATGTCGGACATTTGATGTTTTACCGTTTTTCTGATATTCACGATACGCTCGTGACATGGAGTACGGGAAAATCCCCTCTTCATCACTGCCTCAGAGATGCTGTGTCCTATCGCTCGTGGCCGAGTATAACACCACGTTCAAACCCAACTAAATCTTGATAACCTGCCATTGTAGCAGCAGTAATCGAGCTAACGACTACGCCAGACACGTGCTGTCTATATAGGCGTTGCCAACCGCAGCGGCGTATTCTGCCTGTTTACATATCTCTGTATTTGAATACACATGCCTATACCAGTTTCTTTGGCGTTCAGAGTGTAACTTTTGATACAATATTAACATCTTTTGAAGTCATGTTAAAAATAACAGTGATCTATTTCATTTTAATCAAGATGATGGTGAGCGCGAATGATGTTTTATTTCATTACTGATGACCGGTTTCAGTCTTAGTAAACCATCTGTAGACCAGTTGTTGACAGTATTGGTGACATGTGCAGATGTTGGGCAGGATCAATCATGAGGAAAAGTACTTGCTTTGGGGGATGATTATATTGTTGACTGCGAAAAAAAAAAAGAAAACAAAACACTACTCCGAATTGTTTCCGAGATAGAACACTTTTTATGTTAGTTTTGTACGTTTTTCTTGAATAAGTGCAGAGCTGCAGCCTCTAGCGTACGGGTGGCACAGTACAAAATTAAACTATTTCGTACAAAAACAGTCCTATTCATTTTTTTCACTATACCTAGCAGGTTGCGCGAAGAGAGCGAGAGAATACTCGAAATTCTACGCGACGCAATACACTGTAGTTTAGGTACTTTTATCCATAGATCATGAGTGTCCTATATCAAACGGTTCGTCTTGAATTCCTGTACTTGACTGTATTACGTTGTAAGCAATAACAACATACTGAATAATACAGAAAATAAATACCAATGTACGTTATGCGTGTTGTATCTCTGAAACCACTCGGAATAGCGCGTATGTCCATACGAAGTATTTCGTTCAGAATCACCAATACCATCACTCGTCGAAGCTTGTACCGTTCCTCCTGACTCATCCTGTTCATTCCGACAGGCTGTCTATTGCAGTCGACGATTGGGCCTCCTCCTTAATGTCTGTGCGTGCTACCAACGGTATCACTCACTGGTCTGGAGGTGGTCTAAGACTGAAATCAGCCACCAGTCATGAAATAAAACGTCATTGGCGATCACGACTGAATTATTTTCATTAGGATAATATTACTAACAACATTACGTTTACAATAGTGTGTCAACCCGAGATCTTGCCACGACGGATCACCCACTCATGCAGAGAGGCCTCAGCGGCTGCGTCATTCAGTCCCTTACAAAGGCAGAGTACTTCATTATTTCACTAATAATATTTCCAGTCGCCTGTTCACACACGGAACGAAGTTACAAATCTAATGACAGTAATGAAGGGTCAGCTATGTGAGTATTTAAGAAGTCGGGAAACTTACGAGAAATTTCAGTTACAAAACTGATTTTGCTCGACCTTCTGGATCCATCAACGTGCTGCTTTGATCCAGGACCAGTCAGAAGGTGGTGGGTAATCACTTTAATATCAACCAATCAGATCGTTTGAGGAAGTCGCAAGGCGGCATAAATCAACCGTAATCGGTGCGTTCAGATTAGCGACGCAGGCATACCAGCGCTTTCGGAGATTTTTTTTTCGCAGCTGTCGGCCAACCTAATCACCAGCAAATCATCTTGTGCCTCTCCAATCAAGCCACGGAATGAGCATAGGAAACATAATATGTAACGCCGCTTTTGAAACATCCTTAGGCCATAGAAATGTTTTAATAACCAACCCCAAAAAAAGTATTAACTCACTTCAGTAGTTTTGGTATAATGAAACTTTGCTCTGCAAAGCGGAATATTCACCCCTTTTGCGCTGCTGACTTCCCCCCTCTCACCTCACACATTTCGAACACTGTGTATCCTACATTCCTCGCAATCTCGACTCCAGCAACCCCTTTCTTTCCTCTCTAATTTTGAATACTAGTACGCTGGCGCACCTATATTAACATATTCCGCCAATGCTACTTCTACACAGTCTCCATATTGTCTCCCAGCGCAATTTTAATTGACTTCCGCTCCCAGACAACGAAATGCTCCCCTTTCCACCACATTTATCCCACTTCCTACAGTACCCCACATTACAATAATACTCCGTCTTCTCTTCATAGCCTCATGTGTTCTTACCTACTCGAAAACATGGCGTATATTCCGCCCTAGCTATGGCTTATCCAATCATCATTTTCCTCTAATACCAACCCACCCACATTATCCCGTCCCGAAATACTAACTTTCCTGCTACAGTCGTACCCACACCTCGCACCATTTGAACCTCCTCTCTCGATGTCCTCCCCATAGAGCAATGGTCAACTCTGAATTGTATTTTGCTACCCTCAGGAAATCGAAGAAACGACTTCAGGGTGTTAGTCGCCACAAAAACATAAACCAAGCTCTCCTTTTGCATGACAACGCAAGGACTCATCCAAGTCTGCGCACTTGAGAGGAGATCACAAAACTTCACTGGACTGTTCTTCCTGATCCACCCCACAGCCTGCATCTCACACCTTCCAACTTTCATCTCTTTGGCCCAATGAAGGATGTAACTTCGTGGGAAGCAATAAGTGGGAGATGAGGAGGTTATTGATGAAGCGAGACGTTGTCTCTGACGTCGACCAGTAGAGTGGTACCATGTTAGCGTAAGTGCTTTCCAAGTAAGGCCCTCGCATTGGAGGGAGATTATGTTGAAAAATAGGGTTTTGTAGCCAAAAGGGTGGGGAAAACACGGTGTCGCCGGCTGCTGTGGCCGAGCGGTTCTAGGCGCTTCAATCAGGAACCGCGCTGCTGCTACGGTCGCAGGTTCGGATCCTGCCTCGGGCATGGACTTGTGATGTCCGTAGGTTAGTTAGGTTTAAGTAGTTCTAAGTCTAGGGGACTGATGACCTCAGATGTTAAGTTCCACAGGGCTCAGAGCCAATAACAGGGTGTATTAGAGTCATTAATAAAACCAACCTGCTTTCCAGCAAAAAACTTGTTGCATTACTTATTGAACGCCCCTCGTATTTTAAAAGGAAATATAGACATAGTTACATGGATTTATTGGTCGGGACGAGCCGCATGGTTGTTGTTCAGTGCAGCTGGAAAAAAGGTTTCTTACTTCGCGCAGAAAGGCACCTTACATTCGCGTCGTAAGTGTACCTATGTGCGTACTTGTGTACAGTGTGGCGTCAAAATTGTGTTGTTTGACAATGAGAGAGGGGTTAGGAGGAAACCAGGTGACGGCACATAACTGAACTCTGGCGAATAGCACCAGCCGGCCGATGTGGCCGTGCGGTTCTAGGCGCTTCAGTCTGGAACCACGTGACCGCTACGGTCGCAGGTTCGAATCCTGCCTCGGGCATGGATGTGTGTGATGTCCTTAGGTTAGTTAGGTTTAAGTAGTTCTAAGTTCTAGGGGACTGATGACCACAGATGTTAAGTCCCATAGTGCTCAGAGCCATTTGAACCATTTTGAATAGCACCAACACGACCGCCGAGTCTACCGTCCTCGTCTGACAGACAGATCGCCATCAGCAGCGTCACATAGCCTCACTCTGGGAGACATTGGGGAAATATTTGGAATTTAAAACAACACACTGACAAAAATACATTTGTCGAAAACTGCTTCCACCTTCAGGAATGGAAACGACTACCGCCGAGTAAAATTAAAAAAAAAAAAAAAAGGTAGTGTGGTACGATTGGCCCCAGATTCCCCCAAGAGGTATGTTCGGTCGCCTGGCCTAAGTCATTCAACTGGACGCCTCTTCGCCCTTCTTGCATTCCCATGTATCACATAGAACAAAGGACCAGGTTCGACTGCCTTAAAGTTCTAACATGTCGCACCACTTCGCTTTTTAATGAGGGATTACGTCTGGAGACGGCCGCAATCCCTCCCCCACTGGAGAACTGGAAGGGGGCGGCCTAGTGCCTCTCGGTGTTGCGGGAGGGGCGTCTGTGAGGCGGTGGGAGTATCGACCGCACCGCCGCGAGTACAGCCACCAGCTGCCTGGAGCCTAGAGCCTAGGCGGGCAAAACTCTGGCGCCACCAATTAGCGACTGCACCCCCTAATCGTCTGCGCCGCCACCCTCTGCGTATCGGGTACATAAAATAAACACGACGGTGACGCGCCGCTAATTACAGCCAATTACAATGTTAATGAAATTACCGCCTGCAATAATTAATTAACCGATGCGGGGCGACGGATGCCTGCGGGGGGTGGGAACTCCAGCCTGTACCTCTCCAGCACCGGACTCGAGTATCGTCATGTCTTTCACGTCCGAAGGCGAGGTGCTCACTTGCACCTTTAGACTATCGCTATCAGCGTGGAGAAAATCACAGTATCTTTCTTGACGGGAGCAGAATACATTGGATGCTTTGTTTTCTTAGCAGCCTACTGTACCTCCCGGATATTAGGACATCGTAAGGAAAATAAACAATTCTTGGCTTCTCTTTTTCGAAGATCAAAAGTTCTCGGTTAACTTGCTGCGTCAGAAGCGGCTAAGTGTGACTCGTGTGAAACATGTTCTTTTTTTTCGCCTTTCATTCTCTAGTTTTAGATCCAGCTAATTATATACGCGGATAAACCAGGGCGTACGATACTTCCTACAGCTTTCACTAATGACGTCATACCTCCTCCCCCCCTTTTGAAGATCCCACACACAAAAGATTTCAAGGTGATGAGCAGTACTCCAGTGGCGCCTGAATATAAACGCGAAATTTCGTATTCATAATTATAGAAACTAAAGGGACAAGCTTGGGAAAGTAAGGATCTTGGGCGTGGAGAAACTAACAGCAAACATAACAATCGCAAAATCATATTAATAGAAAAATATAAAAAGTGGACTGGATATTAGGCGCAGAGAAATTCAATACTGTCACGGGGGCGTAAGAGGACAGGAGACAACAGAAGAAGATGACATACCTCGGAAAGTGATGTCACCCAAATAGTTGAATTGTAGGAGGAGATGCAAAGCCATGACAAGAGGTTCATGAGATCGTATCTAAGGGCACTATGGATAACTCATGCACCACGTAAGGCGACCTTCCCCATAAGGCCCGCACTTCTGTAGAATTTGAAAAGTGGCAGCTCAAATCATGCAATGGGACCTGAACTTATAGGACCGAAAAGTGTGAGACTCCTTTTAGTCACCTCTTACGACATGCAGGGATACCTCGGGCCTATTCCAAGCCCCGGACCAGCAGGGCGAGGTGGTGTTATGGTTTGGTCGCGTTTTTCATAGAGGGGGCTTGCACCCCTTGGTGTTTTGCATGGCACTCTCACAACACAGGCCTACATTGATGTTTTAAGCACCTTCTTGCTTCCCACTGTTGAAGAGCAATTCGGGGATGGCGATTGCATCTTTCAACGTGACCGTGCACCTGTTCATAATGCACAGCCGGTGGCGGAGTGGTTACTCGACAATAACATTCCTGTAATGGACTGGCCTGCACAGAGTCCTGACCTGAATAATATAGTACACATTGGGATGTTTTGGAACGCCAACTTCGTGTCAGGCCTCAACGACCGACATCGATATCTCTCTTCAGTGCAGCAATCCGTGTAGAATGGGCTGCCATTCCCCAAGAAACCTTCCAAACCTGACTGAACTTATGCCTGCGAGAGTAGGAGCCGTCATCGAGGCTAAGAGTGGGCCAACACCGTATTGAATTCCAGCATTTCAGATGGAAGGCGTCACGAACTTGTAAGTCATATTCAGCCAGGTGTCCGGATACTTTTGATCCCATGTGTGTTTTCATCCGTTTCCAGATCTGAAAGAACACCTTCGAGGACTTCTCTCTGACAGTGATGAAGCGGAGGAAGCAGATCTGAGATTGTGGCTCCGTCAACAAAGCCAAACATTCTGCAATGATGGTATCAAGAAGCTGACTCTCGTTGGGAGAAATGTGTTCGTCGCTAGTGCGACTATGTTGGCAAATAAATATGTAGACATGAAGAATATAGATGTAGGACGTTAATAAATTTTGCTTTAAGGGTTTTCACACAAAAAATTTGGAGGCATCACTTGTCAGCACGGCCCCGTATAGTGCTGCATCAGTCCCGAGATACTGAAACGAATTTACCTGTTCTATTACCTTATTGTTTATCACTGTCTTCGCTATGCTTGCGTGTTTCCTTTCAATTGACGGTAGTCCGCAAATAAGAGTCTGTTTTTCTAAAACTTTGCTGATATATACAGGGTGGACCAGATGTCACTACCGAATGTAACTCATTAAAACAAAGGTAATCTTGTTTACGATAATTATAGATACAAATATCAGAGTGGACTGCAGTATTGTTTTCAGATAATTATTGCTACATGCTCAAGAGCACAGTACTCTTAAATGAAACGTTTCTGATATTGCTCATTTTTTATTCTAACTTGATGTGAAGATGTTTTATAATGAAGAAAGAGATTTTGGAGAGACGAGGCAACTTTCAAATTATCAGGTCATGTCAACAGATACAACTGTATGTACACTGCTATACAGAGAGCAATAAAATTGTTTTTGGGAGGCAGTGACATCAACTTTGTGTTACCGCTTGGGGTGTTAAAGAGTTGTCTTTTATTTAAGGGGTCTTGGCTGTTATTCGAACCGGTAATGTTGACAGTCCATGTCACTTTGAGACTACAAATAACCTAAGACATAAATTCACTTTACTTTCAATGTGATGAAGCGCCACCGTATTACAGAACTGCTGGGCGAAACTACATGGGTGAGGTATTTGGTAGAAGAGTCACTGGACGACGAGGGGCAATAGAAATACCAGCCAGATCTCCTGACCTTACACTAACGGATGTCTTCTATAGTGTCTGCTACAAAACCGCAAACAATTGAGGGCTTGAAAGGAGCTATTTACAATGCTTTTAAAGATATTGATTCTAATAAACGATTGGGTAAACAAGTATACTCAAGCGTCCCAGATCGTCTGACGAAATGTATCAACGAAGATGGAAAGCAATTCGAGAAAGAATGAAATAAATAATTCTGTAGTTTCAATACAGGATTCAGTTATTTCAGAATTCAAACTGTTTGTTTTGTATTCAATTAGGTTGCGATGGATAGTGACTTTTGGCCCACCCTGTACATCCAAAAGGATTGATGAGAGACCGCACCCTTGTTTGAGTCCTTGTTTTACGGCCAATACAAAAATAATTAGTAGACTAATTAAAAAAGTAATTAGTATTCATCATCAACTGTCCGGTACAACTTTAATTTATGTTGCAAGGGGAAATAAATTAAAAATAACTGAAAGGGAGAATATTCTCTGCTATGACATTTCTACCATAATACTCTCAAACAATAGCCAGGCGACCATCGTCAAAGTCTCATATAAAAGGCAGTGGAGGAGCGTTTTTGTGGTATTTCGAATGGTTACAGATCGCTTTCCTCTGCAAGAGACCAAAACATTCCGAACACTACTGTAGAGCACTACGGGAGCCATCAGGGTGTGCACCTGAGAGCATGTAACGGCAAGCACATGGCATAAACTCCATAGACGTATTTCGCTCAAGAACGATTCAGCACGTAGGCTGGAATCAGACCGAATTCTCTTACTCCATGCGACGTGTCCTTTGTACCGACTGTATGACGGAAGATGGTGTTGGATATATCGACACGACTCTGAGGCAAAGGAGAAAGCGGAACGAACACGTGAATATCACCACTGCCGAAAACGGCGAAAACCCACTCGTCATCAGGAAGGGTGATGCTGAATATTTCTTGGGATTGCCGTAGTGTGGAGCTGACACATTATCCCCACAAGGGGCAAACCATTGCACGAGCATACTAGAGAAATTTCCAGACGACGTTGCTGGATACTGTCTCGATGTTTCACGAGAAGCTGTCCAAAAGAGGTGTTGTTGCTCCACAACTACGCTCCAGGTCATTCTTCACAGGAGACAGGTCCACGTGATTTAACTTTGGGCTACTAAAGCTTGCCTCACTCGCCCCCCCCTCCCCCACACCCCTACCATCCTCCCTCTCAGAGTATTCTCCAGACGTGGCACCCAGTGACTTCTTCGGCTTTCCTCGCATGATGAAGCCGTTGCGTGGAAGGCATTTTCAGACTGACGACAAAGTGACTTTGGAGGTGGAACCTTTTCTGGACCGCCAAAGATCGAGGTCTTCATGAAGACATCCATCGCCAGCAAGAAGGAGCAGCAGTCTATAGTGAATATGTAGAGAAGCTCTCTATTATTATTATTATTATTATTATTATTCAAGAGGGAACTCAAAACTTACATATTAGGGACGGTATAGCCACCATTGTTGTGCCCCTCTCATCTCTTTCTTTCTCCTCTCCATCATAGCTTCGAATGTTACCATTCTATTTCTCTTCCTCTAACTTATCTACCTCTTCTATATCTCTTTCACCCCATTCTATCGTCTTATGTCTCTGCTCGATGAGAATAACTCACAAGCTGCAAGAACATAACGAGAAAATTCCAAACTAGCAATAGGACTGTCATTCATAAAAGAAAAATATGTTTACTTTCATATACATATGGTTGGTTCAAATGGCTCTGAGCACTATGGGACTTAACATCTGTGGTCATCAGTCCCCTAGAACTTAGAACTACTTAAACCTAACTAACCTAAGGACATCACACACATCCATGCCCGAGGCAGGATTCGAACCTGCGACCGTAGCAGTCGCGCGGTTCCGGACTGAGCGCCTTAACCGCGAGACCACCGCGGCCGGCTTCATATACATAGTCATTACTATTATTATTATTATTATTATTATTATTATTGATTGTTATAATTATTTCTTTGATTGTTATAATTATCATTGCACTACTGTTATAATCTCTATTTCTTTTTTCTTTAACATTAATACTGTATAACACGTTCTATGTCCTTGATGTTCTGTAGAAACTGTAACTCGTTTAATCTGAGTATGCCTGGTTAGGTGTAAGAGAGGGTCTGAAGGCCCTAATCTTGCCAGGTAAAATAAATGCATAAATAAATAAATAAGTATATTATTTATTGTGCCTCTGGTGTGAGAGAGAGACACCACGTCACGTACTCCTGTACTATGACAGTTCGCAGGAAAGACGACTCACACGCGCGTACGACGTCGTAATAGTATCACTTAAAGACCAAATCCTGTGCTCTGATCTCAACGACTGTGCAGACAAAACATTTACAACGGTGCACAAAGAGTACTGACAGCGACAGACGACAAACGAAATATAGGACAGCTCACGTTGATGTATAGGGTAACGTAACCTGGGTGCAGAATCACGCCTTCTGAGGGCAGTAGCCTAAAGTATTGCTGAGGTTCTCGCCGTCAGATGGCGGGTAGTAGTAGAGCGGGTGTTGGCTGGTTGGGAGCGAGAGTGTGTCTTTCTGAGGTACTCTCTCCTGGAGAGCATCGGTTGTGGCAGTCTATAAATCTAAACTCTTTCCTATCGTCTTAATACACAAATTGTTAACTTTAAGCATATCTGTTTCCTAATTAGTTTTAAGTTTACAACTATTTAAAGCTGCCCTATATTGGTAACTGGGCAACAGCAGATATAATAAAATAATGAAACACGCTTTTAAGTCGGATTAAAAGGTATAAAATAATTCCTCCTAGTCCCATACAAATTCCTAACCCATGAAAATTTGTCATCAGCTTTTAATAGCTTTGACAATACCTGTAAGATTTATAGGCAAAAAAGGTGGCACATGCAGTGCACAAGTGATGCGTTAATAGCTCACCTCCTAACTAGAATCTATCGCATGTGCCCCACATTTCCGTTGTACATCTTACAAGGACTGTTATAGCCATTAAAAATTCACAGGCACAAATTTTCAGGTGTTAGAAATCTGTATGGGGCTAACAGAAATTTTTTATACTTTTTAGTCCAATGTAGATATGTGTTGTATTAAAAATTTATTTTTATTTAATTAATTATTTCCCCGCTTTTTAGTTTTGTGGGTGTGAAATTTCTCAGTCGATTTTAAACATTTTGCTGAGATTATGATTTTTTTTTATTTAAATAATTATAATGTATGGGAGAACACGTGGACGCGTGAAATCTACAGCAAGAAATGTATGTCATTTCATGCAAAGATCAAACATTATAATACAGTCATTAAACTTGAAGTGCTGTACGCGAGCGAAACCTTGATACATAGGAAAGGTGATCTGGAGAACATCTTGAAGGTTGAAAGAAAGATCATGAGGAAAATGCTGAGATCAGATAAAACAGAAGACGGTTATAGACTCAAATCGCGCAAAGCAACAGAAGAACTGTCCAACCAAGCTGCACATATCAGGAAACGAAGGCTGAAATTCTATGGCCACATTCATTCATAGACTCCCATCTTCAAGGCTAACTCACAAGATTTTGACATACACTGCAACAGAAGACCATTCCATGAATATGACTTGGAACAGTCACAGATAGGAACATCGGACATACTAGACAGGAAACTTCACGGTTGCCGAAACGAGCGCAAACACGTTAACAATGTGCTGTCTCACAGCCGGCCGGTGTGGCCGTGCGGTTAAATGCGCTTCAGTCTGGAACCGCGTGACGGCTACGGTCGCAGGTTCGAATCCTGCCTCGGGCATGGATGTGTGTGATGTCCTTAGGTTAGTTAGGTTTAATTAGTTCTAAGTTCTAGGCGACTGATGACCTTAGAAGTTCAGTCGCATAGGGCTCAGAGCCATTTTGCTGTCTCACACTTCTGAACCTCGTTTAATATTTCAGGTCTCTAGCTCAATGGAAAGTTAGTTTAAAATAAATTACAAAATTTGTATTGATCAGACAGACAGAAAACAAAACGATCTACACTGAAGCGCCATAGAAACTGGTATAGACATATCAGTTCACATACAGAGAGATGTAAACAAGCAGAATACGGCGCTGCGGTCGACAACGCCTATATAAGACAACAATAGTCTGGTGCAGTTTTTACATCGGTTACTACTGCTACACTTCGCTGATTATCAAGATTTAAGTGACTTTGAACGTGGTGCTACAGTCGGCGCACAGCATCTCCGAGGCAACGATGAAGCGAGGATTTTCCCGTACGACCACTTCACGAGTGTACCATGAACATCGGGAAGCAGGTAAAGCATCAAATCTCCGACATCGCAGCGGCCGGAACAAGATCGTGCATGAACAGGACCAACGACGACTGAAGTGAATCGTTCAACGTGACAGAAGTGCAACCCTTCCGCAAATTGCTGCAGATTTCAATGCTGAACAATCAACAAGTGTCAGCGTCTGAATCGTTCAACGAAACATCATCGATATGGGCCTTCTCCGAAGGCCCACTCGTGTACCCCTGCTGACTCCATGACACAAAGCTTTACGCCTCGCCTGAGACAGTCAACAGCCGGCCGTGTGGCCGAGAGGTTCTAGGCAGTTCAGTCCGGATCCGCGCTGCTGCTACGGTCGCAGGTTCGAATCCTGCCTCGGGCGTGTATGTGTGTGATGTCTTTAAGTTAGTTAGGTTTAAGTAGTTCTAAGTCTAGGGGACTGATGACATCAGATGTTAAGTCCCACACTGTTTAGAGCCATTTTAACCATTTAGACCGTCAACATTGACATTGGACGGTTGATGGCTCTGAGCACTATGGGACTCAACTGCTGTGGTCATAAGTCCCCTAGAACTTAGAACTACTTAAACCTAACTAACCTAAGGACAGCACACAACACCCAGCCATCACGAGGCAGAGAAAATCCCTGACCCCGCCGGGAATCGAACCCGGGAACCCGGGCGTGGGAAGCGAGAACGCTACCGCACGACCACGAGATGCGGGCTGGACGGCTGATGTCTGGAAACATGTTGCCTGGTCGGACGAGTCTCTTTTCAAATTGTATCGAACGGATGGACATGTATGGGTATGGAGACAACGCCATAAATTCATGTACTCTGCATGTCAGTAGGGGATTGTTCAAGCTGGTGGAGGCTCTGTAGTGGTGTGAGGCGCATGCAGTTGGAGTGATGTGGGACCACTGATACGTCCAGATATGACTCTAACAAGTGACACATACGTAAGCATCCTGTCTAATCGCCTGCATCAATTCACCTCCACTGGGCATTCCGACGGACTTCGGCAATTCCAGTAGGACAATGCGAAACCCCACACGCCCAGAACTGGTACAGAGTGGTTCCAGGAACACACTTCTGACTTCAATACTTCCGCTGGCCACCAAACTCCCAGACATGAACATTATTGAGCATATCTGACAAGGGGAAGGCCTCAGACGTGGCCAACGGATCCGGCAGAAAATTTCGCAGGTCGCTTGTGTACAACCTAAAACGAAGGAATCTAAGTTATTTTGGGTCAACACCCTCGCGTTTTTGAGAAAATCGCCCCTAAAGGTTGTGAAGAGCAATCGACTCAAAATTGGAGGGATCGATAGATAATTGTAAATACAGCATTTTTCATCATCGGGTATGGGGTCCGCAAACGCAAACTTTTCCAGAAATCGAGGAAAGAAACTTATATAACTGCCGCTTCTGTACCAACATGGTAAACGCTATTCGGCGACAGCGTTGATAGCGCACCGGCCAAGGTAACTGGCTGGGTCTCGAAGAACCCGGGTTAGAATCTCGAAAGATAGGACACAACAAACACTAAATAGTTACTACAGCATAAACAGACGAGCTAATTACTACAAACTACATACAGTACTCGTCATGTGTTACTTACGGAAGGGCACTGTACTCATTCACAAAACGTATTTCATTCGGAGGATTAACGATGGAAAAATCATTACATGTATCCGCGAGGTTCGCGACAGCCTGATGACGGAAAACAACTCTTTCAGACTGACTTCTACAAGGCTCGCGCTGGACACTTTCACTCTCCCAGGTTTACAACTAGGATATGACGAAGAGGCAACTGGGACAACTTAACTCTCCGAGCGTGCATTCTGCCCCGTGCCTCGCCGTAAACAAGCGTCGTGCGGTTGGCTATCTGTGATCCCTCGTGAGGAATTCGCAGCACTCTTACTCGGAGTTGTTTTCATGTGACAAGGCTTAAAAGTTTAATAATTTACTAACTCACGGCGTTTGGGAAATTAGTTTGCCTACCTTATTGTTATCTTTCCTTATTGATTTACTTACCTTATTAACCCTCCTATCCCTATCAATTGATATATGGAAATATACAAAAGAAAAGAATAACATTCGCTAGGTTTCTTCGAGATTCGAAACCGGGTTCTCCCATTCCGAGCCAGTTACCTTGGCCATTGCGCTATCGGCGCTGCCGGCGAAAAGCTTTTTGCATGTCGGTACAGAAGCGGCAGTTGTAAAAGTTTCTTACCCCCATTTCTGGAAAAGTATGCGTTTTTGGACCCCATACCTGATGATGAAAAATGCTCTACTTACAATTATCTATCGATCCTGTCAATCTTGTGTTGATTGCTCGTCATAACCTTTAGGGGCGATTTTCTCAAAAACGAGGGGGTGTTGATTCCTTCATTTTAGGTTGTACACAAGCGACCTGCCAAATTTGAGCCGAATCGGTTGGCCGTGTCTGAGGCCTTCCCCTTGTGAGATGCCTTGCAACGTGCTGTTCAGAAGAGATCTCCACCCCCTCGTACGCTTACGGATTTATAGATAGTCCTGCAGGATTCATGGTGTCAGTTCCCTCCAGGAGTACTTCAGACAATAGTTGGGTCCATCCCAAATCGTGCTCGCGGGGATCCTACACTATATTAGACAGGTGTACCAGTTTCTTTGGCTCTTCAGTGTAGTACAAACGTGTTAATAAGAGGAGTGCCACCGTCACCGAGTTCCTGGACCATGGCTAGATTTTTGCGATGTGGTAATTATAACTTCGTGACTACACGTCGACGCCTGCTGCCGGGCAGAGAGACAAGAGAACGAATCGGGTCAGCATCAGCAGACAAGAAGCGGGGGCCGCCGCGGGGCGATGGGATAAGAGATACAGCAGTGGCGCTGCATTAAGCGATCGGCCGCACCGAACACGGCGCCGTAAATCTGCGTCGCTTCCGGCGGGGGCGGCACAGGGCGTGCCGGCGCTTCCTGGGGGCAGGCGGGGGAGGCCGTGGGCGGCTAATGCGATGCGGCCGGCAATCTGCCGACGGCGCCTCCCGCGGCGAGGAACAAAGCCGGCGCGCCCCATTCATTAGG
This sequence comes from Schistocerca cancellata, assembly GCF_023864275.1. Lineage (NCBI taxonomy): Eukaryota > Metazoa > Arthropoda > Insecta > Orthoptera > Acrididae > Schistocerca > Schistocerca cancellata. The sequence goes on from NC_064627.1 coordinate 269,072,122, forward strand.
CCAGCCGGCCGGAAGTCACGACTCATTGGCCGCGCCGGAACAGAACGGCGCGTGGAGACGTCGCATCGGCCCGCTGCGACGACAATTAAAACGCCATCCCCCCGGCAGGCAGCGTGCGTCACCGATCTGGCAGTTTGCTCAGACTTCTATCTGTGGTAACCTAACCTCCCGTGGACAGTGTCGGCTACAGAGACTCAGTACCTGTTGATGCCGGCGACAGTAGCCGCTGCGAGAGGCCCAGTCTGAGGAGCAGTTGTTCATTTAACTACGCTGACGGAAAAAAGTCGCAACAGCGAAAATTAATTAATTTCCAATAATGATATTTTGGGGAAACGTTTCGCTAGGTGTCATACTCGTATTTAAGTGATTAACACTGCGGGATTACAGGCTAGTGCAAGCGCGAGATAAACCATTGTAAATGTGAAATGCTGGGACATTAACAACGGGCGTAACCATCAGACTGTTCAATGCAAGCATGCACACGTGCATGCACTGTGTCGTACAGGTGCCAGATGCCAGTTTTTGTTATGGAGTTCCGTGCCTGTCGCATTTGGTCGGTCAATACAGGAACTGTTAATGTTGGTTGTGGATGACAATGGGCTCGTCACCCGATGATGTCCCATAGGTACTCGACTGGAAACATACATGATGAACGAGCAGACCAAGGCAACATGTCGACTCTAAGTGGATACGTCTGATGTCAACAACTACCCCCCAATCTCTCTTCTGACTGCCTTACCCAAAATTCTTGAAAAAGTAATGTATTGTACAGTAGCTTCACACCTTCGTAAAAATAAAGTTTTAACAAAATGTCAGTTTGGTTTCCAGAAAGGTTTTTCAATGGAAAATGCTATATATATTTTCACTACTGAAATATTAAATGCTCTCAGTAACCGGAAGTCACCCGTTGGGATTTTTTGCGATCTCTCAAAGGCTTTTGATTGTGTAAATCATGGAATACTTCTCCGATAAGCTCAAGTACTGTGGTATGAATGGGACAGCACTCAAATGGTTTAAATCACATCTAACTGGAAGAGTGCAGAAAGTTGAAATAAGCAGTTCACGTAATATGCAAAAAACTGGTGATTTCTCAAACTGGGCAACAATGAAGAATGGGGTGCCACAAGGTTCGGTCTTGGGTCCTCTGCTGTTCTTAATATATATTAATGACTTGCCACTCTATATTCACGAAGATGCAAAGCTGGTACTTTTTGCCGATGATACAAGTACAGCTATCACACCCAACAGACGAGAATTAACTGATGAAATTGTAAACGATGTTTTTCACAAAATCAATAAGTGGTTCTCTGCAAATGAGCTCTCATTAAAGTTTGACAAAACACAGTGTATACAGTTCCACACAGTAAATGGAATGACACCATTAGTAAATATAGACTGCGATCAGAAATCGGTAGCTAAGGTAGAATATTCAAAATTTCTAAGTATGCATCGATGAGGGGTTGAACTGGAAAAAACACATTGAAGATCTGCTGAAACGTTTGAGTTCAGTTACTTATGCTGTTAGGGTCATCGCAAAATTTGGCGATATATACCTCAGTAAATTAGCTTACCACGCCTATTTTCATTCTCTGCTTTCGTATGGCATCATATTCTGTGGTAACTCATCACTGAGTAGAAGAGTGTTCATTGCACAAAAGTGTGTAATCAGAATAATTGCTGGAGCTCATCCAAGATCATCCTGCAGACACTTATTTAAAGAGCTAGGGATCTTCACTGTAGCCTCACAATATACATACTCACTCACTAAATTTGTTATTAACAATACGAACGAATTCAAAAGTAATAGCAGTGTACATGTCTACAGCACTAGGAGAAAGGATGATTTTCACTACTCAAGGTTAAATCTAACTTTGGTTCAGAAGGGGGTAAATTATGCTGCCACAAAAGTCTTTGGTCGCTTACCTAATAACATCAAACGTCTGACAGATCGCCATATAGCACTGAAAAGGAAATTAAAAGAATTTCTGAATGGCAGCTCCTCCTACTAATTAGATGAATTTTTGGCTACAGTAAGTGGGTAATTTCCCCAGCCCCCACGCAAAAAAAAAATTAAGTGACATGTAATATTTTGTGTAATGTAATATCTTGTATAGACACCTTTTATTAACCTGACACGTTCCACATCATTACGAAGTATCGTATTCATGATCTATGGAACAAGTACTAATCTAATCTAATCTCTTGAGCGTGACGGGTCACAACAACGCTATGCGGGCGAGCGTTAACCCGCTGGAAAAGGCCCCACGGAATGCTGTCCACGAATAGCAGCACAACAGGTCGAGTCACCAGACAGACGTACAAATTTGCAGTCAGGGTGTGTGGGATAACCACAACAGTGCTTCTGCTGTCATACGAAATTGTACCCCAGCCCATAACTTCAAGTACGAGGTGCATTCAAGTTCTAAGGCCTCCGATTTTTTTTCGCCAGACTGCAAAGAGATAGAAACATGCGCATTGTTTTAAAATGAGGCCGCGTTCATTTTCAATACGTCCCAGAGATGGCAGCACCGTACGGCAGATGGAATTTTACCGCCAGCGGCGAGAATGAGAACTGTTTTAAATACTTACAATGGCGACGTTTTCCTTACTTGAACAGCATGCAATCATTCGTTTTCTGAATTTGCGTGGTGTGAAACCAATTGAAATTCATCGACAGTTGAAGGAGACATGTGGTGATGGAGTTATGGATGTGTCGAAAGTGCGTTCGAGGGTGCGACAGTTTAATGAAGACAGAACATCGTGTGACAACAAACCGAAACAACCTCGGGCTCGCACAAGCCGGTCTGACGACATGATCGAGAAAGTGGAGAGAATTGTTTTGGGGGATCGCCGAATGACTGTTGAACAGATCGCCTCCAGAGTTGGCATTTCTGTGGGTTCTGCGCACAGAATCCTGCATGACGACCTGAAAATGCAAAAAGTGTCACCCAGGTGGGTGCCACGAATGCTGACGGATGACCACATGGCTGCCCGTGTGGCATGTTGCCGAGCAATGTTGACGCGCAACGACAGCATGAATGGGACTTTCTTTTCGTCGGTTGTGACAATGGATGAGACGTGCATGCCATTTTTCAATCCAGAAACAAAGCGCCAGTCAGCTCAATGGAAGCACACAGATTCACCGCCACCAAAAAAATTTCGGGTAACCGCCAGTGCTGAAAAAATGATGGTGTCCATGTTCTGGGACAGCGAGGGCGTAATCCTTACCCATTGCGTTCCAAAGGGCACTACGGTAACAGGTGCATCCTACGAAAATGTTTTGAAGAACAAATTCCTTCCTGCACTGCAACAAAAACGTCCGGGAAGGGCTGCGCGTGTGCTGTTTCACCAAGACAACGCACCCGCACATCGAGCTAACGTTACGCAACAGCTTCTTCGTGATAACTTTTAAGTGATTCCTCATACTCCCTACTCACCTGACCTGGCTCCTAGTGACTTTTGGCTTTTTCCAACAATGAAAGACACTCTCCGTGGCCGCACATTCACCAGCCGTGCTGCTATTGCCTCAACGATTTTCCAGTGGCCAAAACAGACTCCTAAAGAAGCCTTCGCCGCTGCTATGGAATCATGGAGTCAGCGTTGTGAAAAATGTGTACGTCTGCAGGGCGATTACGTCGAGAAGTAACGCCAGTTTCATCGATTTCGGGTGAGTAGTTAATTAGAAAAAAAAATCGGAGGCCTTAGAACTTGAATGCACCTCGTATAAGAGTATCTAGCAGGCAGACAGTTTGGTTGCAAGTCATCAGCTGGCGAACTTCTAACCAACACTTCGCCATCATTGGCACCGAGGCAGAATTAGCTTTCATCAGAAAACGGAACACACAACCACTCTGCCCTCCAATGAGCTCTCTCTTGGCACCACTGAAGTCGCAAATCACAGTGGTGAGAGATCAGTGGAATGCGCGCTACAGGGAGTCTGGCTCGGAGCTGTCATTGAAGTAACTGGTTTGTAACAGTTTCTTGCGTTATCACGGTGGTGGCAACTGTTGCTCAAATTGCTGCTACAGACGCAGTACGGTGCGCCAGAGCCATAGGCCGAACACGATGGTCTTTCCTCACTGTAGTGCCACATGGCCTTCTGGAACCCAGTCTCCTTGCGACCGTAGACCGTACATCCTGGTGACCGCGGCTGCCCACAATAGTGGCAAGTATATAGAAAAGAATTCCAATATAAAGTGACTTAACGTTTTGAAAAGGAAAAGAAATAGAATCCATTAGTTTCAAATTAAAATAATGATAGATGCAAAGTAGTGTACTTATAGATCACGGAATAGAACGAGTGAACTCAAAGAATACTCCTTGTGAGTACTCTTTGAGGACACTGCATAATACAGAAGATCGAAGTCATACGTTGTTAATGTGCTACTAGCGCTTGCTGGATCAGATCGTATCTCAACGTGTTTTCTTGTACGTAGGCGCGACGAGATTGTTTTTGTGAATTTTTGGAAATTTTGCGACCTGCTAGGAATCATAAACCTGAAATAGATCAGCAACCTTCAGTATATCATTACTTAAAGCTAAGAGAGGAAAAGATCGAACTTGTCTTAAATTGATTATCATACGGGGAGGACTGAACTTTACCCCAAAGTAATAGATTGTTACCAGTTTACCGACGTAGGAAGTGAACATTGATATGGATTGTGAGACAGTACTGAAGTTTCGTTGAAGTAGCAAATGAAATCGAGATCTTGTTACAAACTCTTTGACAAACTTACGTAACTAATTCCACCCAGCCTAGGGAAAAGCTGCTTCCTTAATACAATGATAGGACTGAATAATATAGAATAAACCAGCATAAAGTGGATTTGCCGTGTGACATTTCTTTCAACCCATTTAATATTGTGTGTTTCTGAAATATTTATTTGTGCGAGGACATAGATTAATAACAGAGCGCAGCATGCATAAATATTCTTTGCCGCGTTAGGAGGTTATTGTACCGATTCGAACTATTAAGCTTACGTAAACTGAAAACTTCAGGGGAGAAACTATTACATGGACTGTAGCCACAATTAGTACAAGGATAGCCATTGGTGTGCAACTACGTTTAGCTGTGCTCGTATACGTCCGGGAGCATATACACTCCTGGAAATGGAAAAAAGAACACGTTGACACCGGTGTGTCAGACCCACCATACTTGCTCCGGACACTGCGAGAGGGCTGTACAAGCAATGATCACACGCACGGCACAGCGGACACACCAGGAACCGCGGTGTTGGCCGTCGAATGGCGCTAGCTGCGCAGCATTTGTGCACCGCCGCCGTCAGTGTCAGCCAGTTTGCCGTGGCATACGGAGCTCCATCGCAGTCTTTAACACTGGTAGCATGCCGCGACAGCATGGACGTGAACCGTATGTGCAGTTGACGGACTTTGAGCGAGGGCGTATAGTGGGCATGCGGGAGGCCGGGTGGACGTACCGCCGAATTGCTCAACACGTGGGGCGTGAGGTCTCCACAGTACATCGATGTTGTCGCCAGTGGTCGGCGGAAGGTGCACGTGCCCGTCGACCTGGGACCGGACCGCAGCGATGCACGGATGCACGCCAAGACCGTAGGATCCTACGCAGTGCCGTAGGGGACCGCACCGCCACTTCCCAGCAAATTAGGGACACTGTTGCTCCTGGGGTATCGGCGAGGACCATTCGCAACCGTCTCCATGAAGCTGGGCTACGGTCCCGCACACCGTTAGGCAGTCTTCCGCTCACGCCCCAACATCGTGCAGCCCGCCTCCAGTGGTGTCGCGACAGGCGTGAATGGAGGGACGAATGGAGACGCAATATAATTGCTTTGCCGAATAGCTGTCTAGCTGACTTTCTGATGACTTCGACTTTACCTTCAAAATTTCAGTCGTGCTGTCGTCCGCAGCTCGTGTTCTAGTGGCCAGCGTTGCTACCCCTGCATAACGGGGTCCTGGGTTCGATTCCCTACCAAATCGAGGATTTTTCTCCGCCCGGAGACTGGGTGTTTGTGTTGTCCTCATCATTTCATCATAACTCGGGAAAATGGCGAGAGTGTTTTGTGGAAAGATTGGGAAGTTGTACGGGCGTTGGTAACCGCGTCGATTAGCGCTCAGCAAAACAAACCTCATCATCTTCAGTGGTGCTATCCTAAAGTTTGATATAAAGAGAAGATTTGCCGTTTTCATACGCTGAGATTTTTTCTTTCATTGATGGACAATCTGTGTAGATGTGGAGCTACTGATCATCAAGGTATCTCAGGAAATATTAGAAACAGGTGACACCTTTCTGCTCACAGCCGCTACTGGGTTGTTCAGGGGTTAGTTAATAGCCAGAAGTGTGTAAAGTTCATTGAAAGTGGGACCGATGACCTCTGCAGTTTGGTCCCTTTAATCCTTAAACCAACCAACCAACCAATCATTGAAAGTCTGCGACGAACATTAACCCCGAAAATTGAGGCAGTGCATTATTTTGAAAAGATGGGCGGGTGACGCTGGATACAAAGGGTCGGCAGGAACAATAGAACGCTATTTTCGGAATCACAGGGCGACGCCCTCTCGCAGCCAGGACGAGTCGGGTATTTAAATAATACTGTTAAAGAGCCGGCCCCAGAACGCAGCCGTGTGGAACTCTGTAATCCTCTAATATTCCGGCAGTGCGGTGGCACTCCCGGCGGGCGTTTGGAACGGATAGTGACAAATAGCTTCCGGCACCGGTTTATGCAATAAACGTGTTGCCATCCAGCTTCTCTCACACCGATAATTTCGTTTAATTAACTCTTTCGACAACATTTGCTCGTGCAGCGTTTACATCCAGCCGCTTTCTCTTTCGCTTGCGTGCCAAATGAAAACCTGCCGGTGAAATACTCGTAATAAGCGAGTGAGATTTTCCAGTCTGCTTTCTGCGTTGTAACCGTGTTATCTTTCCTTCTCTTGTTGCTCAGTTTGTTATCAACCGACGGCGACTCTACTAAAAATTAGTTGCATTTCAGAACATTTTCTTGCTATTATAACATTTCTGTCTGCTTCGTTTTTCTTACACAGAGTGTTTACACTGTAACTATTTTGCTCTCTCCTGCACCACGTGCACAGGTATAAAAATTGCGTAATTACAGAGAAGGCTACAGAGAACATGTCGAGGAAAAAAGTGCTCAATGAATCTCGTTGTTGGATGAGAACCATGTAATCTCATAGTTAACCTCAACGTCCTTTAGGGGTGCTTGCTTTCATACCTTCTATTGCACACAGTAATATGAAGGTTTTTTAGTAAGTGCTTATTCTGATGTCTGGCATTTATTACAAAACGGAGGCTTTATACGACTGGCGTTACTGAACATTTTTCATCGAAGACTAACTGCACAGCACATTTCTGACTGAGAGCTAAACACAGACTGACTAGACCTGTGTGTCTAGTCTTTTCCAAGAATGACGTAAAACGTTTTATGAATAAAACTCTCTAGACAGCTAAATAAAATGTCTATTATGTTACTGAATCAGCTATCATCACATATCAGTAGTTCTCTGATATCTGATGACGATAGTTTCTTCTAGAAACCAAAATCTTACATTTGTTGTATTTCCATAACTAAATGCAACATTATAATTGTTTTAAAGTAGAAGAATGAGGTTTGAAAAATAGTTCGACTAGAATTTTGGAAAGAGTAATTTCTACATAGCAGAATACTGAAATTCTTACAACAATAATTTTCAATGACGATATTTATTATATTATATAATTTTGGAAGAAGTCAATGTTCATTACAAAGAAGGAAATGAATGTATCAAGTAAGGTATGTCATTCCTTCCTATAACGACAACGAATATACGATTTAATGTTTACAACACATTTTGTTTGTCTCATACGCATGGTTGTAGAAAATTTTATATAAGGTAGATTGATTTTTTTCAATAGCAGAATGAATTAATTACAGTCCACAAATTTAAAATCGATTACTGATACTGTACAATCGAATACTGATATTGTACAATTCGAGTATATACACATTTGTATATTGTAGTCTATAAATCTTTTGGAACCTTTTTCGGAAGAATTTTATCTTTTGGTAATTAACAGACTCAAATTGCCGCATTACAGCACCGACTATTTAAACCAGGGGAAAAACGTAGAATATGCCAACGTTTCCCCTCTGTGTACTTGTGACTATCGTCAGACACAGTTTTCCAATGCATAGTGTTACTGGAAAATCAGTTAATGATTTCATGAGGGTCAAATGACACCAACACATAACACGTACGAGTATGTGACTTCTATCTATGCATTATCAGACATTGGTAAGCTTCTATTGTTTCTATTCAGACATGAATTATTGTTTCATTAACTAGTGTTCCAACATGTCTTGGCAGACAGGTACGCATGATGAAATGGATTCCGCAAACAAAATCTTGCGAACATAGCTCGTTCTGTTTGTCCATGGAATCCACAGCACTGTGTACATTCTAGCCATGTTAATGCCGTGTTACTTGACCTCTGGAAGGCATTCGTTACATTTCCACACTGTCATTAAGTAAACGAAATACAAGGAGTACTGGACGAGGCGTCAGGTCTTCCTAGAAGACAGGAATCGATACATTGTACGCAATCTACAGATGTAAAGGTAATGCAGGGGTTCATAAAAATATGGAAACATTGCGAGAAATGCATTCTTGAACATAAATGCTGATTCTAGCCAAGCCTGCAGCATGCGTTGTCTACTTCACCCTCAATACATCGTTAAGTATCAATCGTAGTCAGAATAGCGCTCTGTGTTGTTGCGAGTGCATTATGTCAGAGGTCAGTGGATTCGAACGTGAGCAAACTGTTGTTGCTCGTATACTGGGTGCTTCCGTAACCAAAGTGGCCGAAGTGTTTGTTGTTTCAAGAGGCACCGTATAGAAAATTCATATCGCATATAGCGAAAGCGGAAGAACACCATCCGATAAGTCACCACACGGACGAAAGTGCTTGTTGAGTGATAGTGACAAACACTCAGTGAAGAGGACTTTGACGAGAAATAAGAAGACGACAGCTGCGAAAGTCGCAAGCAGAACTGAATCTCACATTCGCAAACCTGCCAGCCCTAAAACAATACGCAGGGGTTCCAGTAGCAGGGAATTCAGATCGAGTTCGAATTCCAAAAACACTCATCAGTGATGCAAATGCCAGTAACAAGAAAACATGGTGTCAAAATCATAAAACCTGGACTATGGAGCGGTGGAAGAATGTCATTTGATCGGATGATCTTGTTTCACATTGTTTCCAACTTCTGGGCGGGTTTACGTCCCAGGAGTTGGTATGGTGGAGCTTCAGTGGTGATTTGGGCAGCCGTATCGTGGTATTGCATGGGCTCGATGGTTACTCCGCAAGGTCACATTACTGCCAAGGATTACGTGACCATTTTGGTTGATCACTTTCATACAATGCTACAATGTTTGTTGCCCATTGCGCTGCTTTTTTCCAAGACACCAGGGCCCTTATTCACGCAGATTTCATCCTCCGGGACTGGTTTTATGAGCACAAGGATGAATTCTCGCATCTAATCTGGCCAACACAATTACCAGATCTCGTTATTATTGAGCCTCTGCGCTCTGCTTTGGAGAGAAGGAAGCTTGATCGCTAACCACCTCCAACATACTTACTTGAACATGTCATATACACTCCTGGAAATGGAAAAAAGAACACATTCACACCGGTGTGTCAGACCCACCATACTTGCTCCGGACACTGCGAGAGGGCTGTACAAGCAATGATCACACGCACGGCACAGCGGACACACCAGGAACCGCGGTGTTGGCCGTCGAATGGCACTAGTTGCGCAGCATTTGTGCACCGCCGCCGTCAGTGTCAGACAGTTTGCCGTGGCATACGGAGCTCCATCGCAGTCTTTAACACTGGTAGCATGCCGCGACAGCGTGGACGTGAACCGTATGTGCAGTTGACGGACTTTGAGCGAGGGCGTATAGTGGGCATGCGGGAGGCCGGGTGGACGTACCGCCGAATTGCTCAACACGTGGGGCGTGAGGTCTCCACAGTACATCGATGTTGTCGCCAGTGGTCGGCGGAAGGTGCACGTGCCCGTCGACCTGGGACCGGACCGCAGCGGCGCACGGATGCACGCCAAGACCATAGGATCCTACGCAGTGCCGTAGGGGACCGCACCGCCACTTCCCAGCAGATTAGGGACACTGTTGCTCCTGGGGTATCGGCGAGGACCATTCGCAACCGTCTCCATGAAGCTGGGCTACGGTCCCGCACACCGTTAGGCCGTCTTCCGCTCACGCCCCAACATCGTGCAGCCCGCCTCCAGTGGTGTCGCGACAGGCGTGAATGGAGGGACGAATGGAGACGTGTCGTCTTCAGCTATGAGAGTCGCTTCTGCCTTGGTGCCAATGATGGTCGTATGCGTGTTTGGCGCCGTGCAGGTGAGCGCCACAATCAGGACTGCATACGACCGAGGCACACAGGGCCAACACCCGGCATCATGGTGTGGGGAGCGATCTCCTACACTGGCCGTACACCACTGGTGATCGTCGAGGGGACACTGAATAGTGCACGGTACATCCAAACCGTCATCGAACCCATCGTTCTACCATTCGTAGACCGGCAAGGGAACTTGCTGTTCCAACAGGACAATGCACGTCCGCATGTATCCCGTGCCACCCAACGTGCTCTAGAAGGTGTAAGTCAACTACCCTGGCCAGCAAGATCTCCGGATCTGTCCCCCATTGAGCATGTTTGGGACTGGATGAAGCGTCGTCTCATGCGGTCTGCACGTCCAGCACGAACGCTGGTCCAACTGAGGCGCCAGGTGGAAATGGCATGGCAAGCCGTTCCACAGGACTACATCCAGCATCTCTACGATCGTCTCCATGGGAGAATAGCAGCCTGCATTGCTGCGAAAGGTGGATATACACTGTACTAGTGCCGACATTGTGCATGCTCTGTTGCCTGTGTCTATGTGCCTGTGGTTCTGTCAGTGTGATCATGTGATGTATCTGACCCCAGGAATGTGTCAATAAAGTTTCCCCTTCCTGGGACAATGAATTCACGGTGTTCTTATTTCAATTTCCAGGAGTGTATGTACAAAAAATACAACCAGGCACCTAGAATACGCTGGGACAGTCGAATCTCGAGAATGGCACAGAGTATGAGTTCCCAGGGGCATAATAAGGAATTAAATAGAATAAAGAAAAACCAGTAGCAATCACCAATTAGGCTTAAAGGGAGACAATAGCCCAAATGTCCTAATAAAGCAAAATTATGTTAAAAACTCTAAATGAAAGAAGTCCAGCCGCCAAAGGCGATAGCACTTATAAAAAGACAAAATAATCAAACTTATGCAGATGACAGCGTTAAACCACAGCGACGACGGATTAGGCATTTGTACATGTAATAGCGGCTTTTCTTATAATACTCGTCCAAGATTTGTTGGTGTAGCATGCGTACAAGAAATATTGGCTCTTCTAACCGTAATCGCCCAAGGTCTGTTTCTGTATTGTATACTCAATAACCACGAAAAACAATCCCAAGACTGTTAAAACAACTTCCTTCATCCTTCATCGCTGTCACTACAGACGATAACACGCAACACTCTCCAGGTATTTGCCAAACCCGAATCTTTCCGTTCGACTGCCACAGGGTAAAGTGTGACCCATCACTCCTTTCCAGTCATCCACTGTCCAGCGGCGTCACCGCTTACACCACCTCAAGCGTTGCTTTACATTGACTAAGAAATGTGTAGCTCATGTGGAGCTGCTCCACCACTGTAGCCCACTCTTTCTGACTCCCTACTCACAGTAACTGTGTTAGCTCGACTGCTGGTAGCACTTCGGAAACCACGATTCATTCCATCAGCTGAATTCACGTGATTTTTTACAACTTCCACCCGCAGTGCTCAACGGTCCCTGTCGGTCAATACATTAGATCTTCCTCGTATTGGTTTATCTGTGGTTGTTTTTTCACATTTCTGCTTCATAATCAAATCACAAACAGTCGACTCAGGAATTTTTAGAACAGTTCAAAACGATACTGGCATAAGATACTGTCAGCACACCGGTCCGCAAAGATGTAGTAAGAAGATTCATAACAGGTGCTGATCAAGCGCACCTATCAGCAGAGAGGCCAAAGACAGACTCGCAAGCAACGTGCCGCCAACGCCCTCTCGACCGCCAGTATTTAGATCGTCGCCCTCGGATCGGAGAGTCCAGTCAGTCACAGACAGTCACCCAGTAAGTCACAGTAGCAGTTGCAGTCACTCGGAGTCACAGTCTCTTGCTTAGAGACAGTCAGTACCTAACGACCAGAGTGTAGTGTTTATAATGGGACTTGTACATCACCAGCAATGAGGCTAATGTGGACTACTGCGGAAGAGCTTGTTCCACAACACACGGACTAGCTTAAAGATAAGTAGCTTTCTTGTTCTGGTTAATAAAGAACCCTGTTAATACATGTGTGCATTTGTGTTATAGAAAGAGCATACCGGCCACCAAACAACATCCTCTCCTCTGCGTTCCCTGGTACAAGATTCTACAGTGTCAACGACGACACAAAAGACAAAACATTATCGATTTGTTACTTAGATGACATCCAGTGATTAGTCTACGTTTGAATTCACTGAGCTCTCTGGCTAACCATTCTGCTGTTACTGCTTCTTTACTGACAACACAACGCTCCCTGCATCCTTTTATACTGGCGGGTTTGCCGTTCGTGACATCTAATGGTCAATTCCGCATTACACAGGGGACTCTGGATACCTTTGATCAGATCGTTTATGTGCCTATGGGCACTATGTGGTATCTTCCCACTTGAAAATTGTACAGCAGTGACATGACACCCACAAGGACCTAGGTCCCAGGGACACTAAGCTCTTGTTGAGTTGAACACGCTCTTTATTGTACTTCGTACAATCACAGCCATTTGCTGGTAAACTGTCTGAAGCGAGAACTCATTGGAGGGTAAGGTGGAGGTTTCTGATGGAACCTGTTTCTGCGTCGGTAGCAGTTATGACCGTGTATTGGTTTGGAATGAGGCCAGATCAGGGCTTTCAAGCAAGCTGTCTGCATAGACACACTGGACCGACACCTGGAGTTATGGCATAAGGTGCGATGTGGAATGACCGCACGAGCACTATTGTGGTTATCCCACGGACCCTGACTGTAAATTTGTACGTCAGTCTGGAGATTCAACCTGTCGTGCTGCAATTCACGAACAGCATTCCAGGGGGCGGTTTCCAACAGTATAACGCTCGCCATCTGCCGCTGTTGCAAGCCAACATGCTTTTCAGAGTGTCGACATGTTGCCTTGACCTGTTCGATCACAAGATCTGTCCCCAAACAGCATTAACCGTCCCTGTATTGACCAACCAAGTGCAACAGGCATGGAACAAACTGACATGCGGCACTTGTACAACACAATGAATGCACGTTTGCGTGCTTGCATTCAACATTCTGGAAGTTACACCGGTTGTTAATGAACCGGTATTTCACATTTACAATGGCTTATCTCGGGCTTACATTAACGTGTGATCTTGCAATGTTAATCACTTAAATATGTTACCTAGACAAATATTTTCCCTAAATTTCATTACTCTACAGTAATTACTCATTGTTGTTGCGATTTTTTTTCTGTCGGTGTATTTCACTATCTTTGATACAGTACACTCTCAAACTGTGAATGTAGAAGTGATAAAATAGAGTTTTACAAGAACTAGGTTGCAGTTATAAAATTCGAGGGCCATGAAGAAGAGGAAGCAGTGGTTGAGAAGGGAATAAGAAATGGAGTTGAAGGAAGCAATAAAAACTGCGATGGTTGGCAATGATTTTGAAATTCTATCTGAGGTATGAAAGAACTTCGAACAGCAACTGAAGGAATGGATAGTGTATTGAAGAAAGGCTGTAAGGTAAAAATCAATAAAACTAAAAGTAATGTTACTGGGATGTATCGAATTAAACCATGCAATGCAGAAGGAATTAGATTAGGAATTGAGATTCTAAAGGCAGTACATAAGTATTGTTATTTGGGAAGCAAATTAACTGACGGCAACGTATAGAGTGTATAAAATGCAGACTGGCTACAGCAAGGAAAGACTTTCCGAAAAAGAGAAATTTGGTAACATGTAATATAAATTTAAATGTTAGGAAGCTTTTGTGAAGGTGTTTGGTGTCTAGGCTTGAACGGAAGTGGAACTTGGACGATAAGCGGTTCAGACAAGAAGACAATAGAAGCTTTTGAAATGTGTTGCTGCAGAATAATGCTCAATCGTAGATCGTGTAAATGATGATGAGGTACTGAATAGAAATGTGGAGAAAAAAATCTATGGCATAACTTGATCAGAAGAAGGATTTGTTTGATAGGACACGTTGTTGTTGTTGTTGTTGTTGTTGTCTTCAGTCCAGATACTGGTTTGATGCAGCTCTCCATGCTACTCTATTCTGTGCAAGCTTCATCTCCCAGTACCTACTGCATCCTACATCCTTCTGAATCTGTTTAGTGTATTCATCTCTTGGTCTCCCTCTATGATTTTTACCCTCCACGCTGCCCTCCAATACTAAATTGATGATCCCTTGATGCCTCAGAACATATGCTACCAACCGATCCCTTCTTCTAGTCAAGTTGTGCCACAAATTCCTCTTCTCCCCAATTCTATTCCATACCTACTCATTAGTTATGTGATCTACCCATCTAATCTTCAGCATTCTTCTGTAGCACCACATTTCGAAAGCTTCTATTCTCTTCTTGTCCAAACTATTTATCGTCCACGTTTCACTTCCATACATGGCTACACTCCATACAAATACTTTCAGAAACGACTTCCTGACACTCAAATCTATACTCGATGTTAACAAATTTCTCTTCTTCGGAAACGCCTTCCTTGCCATTGCCAGTCTACATTTTATATCCTCTCTACTTCGACCATCATCAGTAATTTAGATAACCAAGTAGAAAAGCTCATTTACGACTTTAAGTGTCTCATTTCCAAATGAAGTTCCCTCAGCATCAACCGACTTAATTCGACTACATTCCATTATCCTCGTTTTGCTTTTGTTGATGTTCATCTTATACCCTCCTTCCAAGACACTGTCCATTCCGTTCAACTGCTCTTCCAAGTCCTTTTCTGTCTCTGACAGAATAGGACAGGTACAGAGTTAAAAAAGGATTGATCCATTTTTGGGGGAGGGAGGATTATGAGGGTGGAGGAGGGTTAAAAATTGTGGAGGGAGACTAATATATGAATAAAGTAAGCAGGTTTAAATGGATCTAGGTTACAGGCATTATTCAGAGATGACGAGGCACGCACAAGACAGGCATGGAAAGCTGTACAAACCAGCCTCTGGAGTGAAGACCACAACAACAACGACGACGTAACAACAACACATTCTCCCCACGAACGTGGGCGGAGCGGCTGCGGGGACAGTATCGCGTGCTACACGGACAAACCGTCTCTCATTGACGGGGGTAGCGCCCCCTGCGTGCGTGGGTGTGCGGGGACGTTTCCCGGAAAAGCGCGCCGCGGCGTCCCTCTGAGGAGGCCGGCGGGCGCCTTGTCGGCAGCTGGCGCGGCCAAAGCGCGTAATTAACCGCATCAGCCGAATTGCCGACAATTCGTGCGGTTATTGCTTTAACCAGAGCGGCGCGCCGTCGCCTACACGACAACAGGCTCGAGATTCGGCGGGCAGATACGGCGCGCGCGCGCCGCCGGCATTCCTGCAGGGAGGGGGGGGGGGGGGGAGAGGGGGGGCAGGGGGGTAGGGGAATCCGTAATTGAAGTAAGTGATGGGGCTAATCGGCTAACTGCCCGATAATTACCGCGGTGACGTCAGAGAGGGACGGCGACCGGCCGCCGCATGACCCCGCGTATTATTAACGCCAGCAGAGCAGGCGCGCGGCCTTGACTCGTCCCGGCGTGCGACGCCCGCCTAGCGCAGCCGCAGCGCCACTCCAAATCCCTTCTGTCGGCTGCGTCAGCTAGCGAGCCGGCTGCCGCCTAGATTACGGCTGTACCGGCGCTGTGCATTAATCACTTCGGCGGCGTATCGCTCACTTCGGCCCATCCGCCGATTGCACGCGCCCCGGGACGGCAATGGCGTGACGCTAATAGGGTGGACGCCGTGCCGCGCGACTCCTGATCGATTCCCGGTCGGAGCAGTCCCGACCTGACGCGTCCACGTTCACTTCTCCGTCTTTCCATTCCAGCCCACATATCCTTCTACGTACATACTCTGCAAGCAGTTGTATATCGTACCAATATTATCCATTTTCTTTCCTACCCCATTCGAGCATTTTTTAGCTCTGTACACAGACGGGCCAATCGGGACCGACGGCCCGCCGTGTCATCTTCAGCTAATGGCGTTATTTGGATGCGTTCTAGTGTGAAGCGCTTAAGACAGTAGTCTTTCGCCCCTGCTATTGTCTTTACATCGGAGAAGCAGTGATGGAAATAAAAGAAAGGTTCAAGAGTGGAATTAAAATTCCACGTGAAAGGATCTCAGTGATAATTTTCGCTGATGACTTTGCTATCCTCAGTGAAAGTAAACAAGAATTAAAGAATATGTTGAATTGGATGAATAGTCTGATTAGTACAGAATATGTACACTATTGGCCATTAAAATTGCTACACCACGAAGATGACATGCGACAGACGCGAAATTTAACCAACTGGAAGAAGATGCTGTGATATGCAAATGATTATCTTTTCAGAGCATTCACACAAGGCTGGCGCCGGTGGCAACACCTACAACGTGCTGACATAAGGAAAGTTTCCAACCGATTTCTCATACACAAACATCAGTTGACCGGCGTTGCCTGGTAAAACGTTGTTGTAATACCTCGTGTAAGGAGGAGAAATGCGTGCCATCACGTTTCGGACTATGATAAAGGTCGCGATTGCGGTTTAGCGTATCGCGACATTGCTGCTCGCATTGGTCGAGATCCAATGACTGTTAGCAGAATATGGAATCTGTGGGTTCGGGAGGGTGATACGGAACGCCCTGCTGGATCCCAACGGCCTCGTATCACTAGCAGTCGTGATGACTGGCATCTTATTCGCATGGCTGTAACGGATCGTGCAGCCACGTCTCGATCCCTGAGTCAACAGATGGGGACGTTTGCAAGACAACAACCATCTGCACGAACAGTTCGACGACGTTTGCAGCAGCAGGGACTATCAGCTCGGAGACCGTGGCTGCGGTTACCCTTGACGCTGCATCACAGACAGGAGCGCCTGCGATGGTGCACTCAACGACGAACCTGGGTGCACGAATGGTAAAACGTCAATTTTTCGGATTAATCCAGGTTCTGTTTACAGCACCATGATGGTCGCATCCGTGTTTGGCGACATCGCGGTGAACGCACATTGGAAGCGTGTATTCGTCATCGTCATAATGGCGTATCACCCGGCGTGATGGTATGGGGTGCCATTGGTTACACGTCTCGGTCACCTCTTGTTAGCATTGACGCACTTTAAACAGTGGACGTTACATTTCAGATGTGTTACGACCAGTGGCTCTACCCTTCCTTTGATCGCTACGAAACCTTACATTTCAGCAGGATAATGCACGACCGCATGGTGCAGGTCCTGTACAAGCCTTTCTGGATACAGAAAATGTTCGACTGCTGCCCTGGCCAGCACATTCTCCAGATCTCTCACCAATTGAAAACGTCTAGTCAATGGTGGCCGAGCAACTGGTTCGTCACAATACGCCAGTCACTACTCTTGATGAACTGTGGTATCGTGTTGAAGCTGCATGGGCAGCTGTACCTGTACACGCCATCCAAGCTCTATTAGACTCAATGCCCTGGCGTATCAAGCCCGTTATTACGGCCAGAGGTGGTTGTTCTGGGTACTGATTTCTCGGGGTCTATGCACCCAAATTGCGTGAAAATGTAATCACATGTTAGTTCTAGTATGATATATTTGTCTAATGAATACCCGTTTATCATCTGCATTTGTTGTTGGTGTAACAATTTTAATGGCCAGTAGTGTATTAAGAGTAAATCGAAGAAAGATGAAACTAAGGAGAAGTAGCACAAATGAAAACAGTGAAAAACGTAAGATCAGGACTGCTGATCACGACGTAAATGAAGTTAAGGAAGTCTACTACCTAGGCATGAAAGTAACGAAGGATGGAGCACGGAGGACATCAAAAGCAGACTAGCACTGACAAAAAGACTTTTCCTGGTTAAGAGAAGTCAGCTTGTGTCAAACATAGGCCTTAATTTGAGGAAGATATTTCTGAGAATGTACGTTTGGAGCACAACATTACACGGTAATGAAACACGGATCGTGGGGAAATCGGAACAGAAGAGAAACGAAGCATTTGAGATGTGGTGCTAGATACGTAATTTACATACAGGGTGCTTACGCTGCCCCTACCCTATCAGTCTTATGAAGTCTTCGCTACGGCTGTGTCAGGGAAGGTGTCTAGACAGGCGACAGCCACGTAATCGGTATAAGTTCCCTCTCAGAGCTTTGGGGGTTTGTAAGCAAAGGGAATCACTCTGTAAAAAATACAAATGACATTTCGCCATGAGTTACACCCTACTTTTGGACCTAGATATACCTTATTTCTGCCATACTTGTCCTAGTGTCTCCAATCTTTCTTGTGAAATTAGCGGTGTAGTCAAAGGTTTTGGATGTCTCGGTAAGTTTATTCCTATTATAGTAGTTAATCTTTCAGTTTTAAACATGACTGTTTCTCAGCAACCGTATATCATTTTCAAACATAGGACTTATACAGCGAATCGGTTGCAAATAAATGTTTGGCACACTGACCTTGATTTCGACACCTTCTAAACGTCTTCATCAGAATGAAATATTGAGAAATTGTAAAATCACATTGCGAGAAAGCACAGAATTTAGAACAGCTATGCTCAAGTCAAAAAAACCATAGCTGCTCTAAATTCTGACCATTGCTTTGTCGCAATGTAATTTTACGATTTCTCAATATTACATTCTGATGAAGACACCCTTAGTACGTGTCGAAACATAGGCCAATGTAGCAAGTTATTTGCAACCCGTTGGCTCTATAATTCCTATGTTTGGTAGTTAATCTTTCGTAAATGTTTCTGTGGTTACGTACTGGAAAGTTATTACTTCCATGCTTCCCACTTCGATATCTCGTGTTAATTAACTTGTTTCCGATGGTGAAACACATTATAAGGCACCGTTTCTGAACTATTTACGAAAGATTAAATACTATAAACGAAATAAACTTACCGAGACATCCAAATCCTGTATGCTGTCCAGGTTTCGAGAGGGTGCGTTTCTGGATGAGGTATCGAATATATTGCTTCCCCCTACTTATACCTCCCGAGGAGATCACGAATGTAAAATTAGAGAGATTCGAGCGCGCACGGAGGCTTTCCGGCAGTCGTTCTTCCCGCAAACCATACGCGAGTGGAACAGGAAAGGGAGGTAATGACAGTGGCACGTGAAGTTCCTTCCGCCACACACCGTTCGGTGGCTTGGGCCTGCGGAGTATAAATGTAGATGTAGACAACGCCATTAATTACACAAAGAAAGATTGAAGTGTCTTGCCTAAATATGGTAGGTATATCTTGGTCCAAAAATACCTTGTACTTTTGCTGTAGATTCCGTTTGCTAACAGTTGTTCTGAGAGCGAACTTATATAGATTATGAGGCTGTCACCTGTGTGGATACCGTTCCTGAAACATATGTATTGTGTGGGTTGCATAAAACGAATCGGTAGGAGCAGCTGAAACATCCTGTATATTATAAACTCTAGCCGTACTATCACGCTTCTACATCTACACCTACACCTACACACGTACCCCGCAAACCACCATATGGTGCGCAGCGGAGGGTGCTCTCCAACAGATCGAGGGAAAAACGACTGTCTACACACCCAAGTTCAATCCCTAATTTCTCTTACCTTTTCTTCGAGGTCCTTATGGGCAATGTTCTTTGGCGGCCATAGTATCATTCTCCAGTGAGCTTCAAATTCTCTAAATTTTCTTAAAAGTGTTCCATGAAAAGAGTGTTTGGGCAATGACAGCAGACGACCAAGTGAGTGCCTTTGCTAACAATACGACATCGTATGCAGCGCCTGTCCTGGGCTCGTGAACATACTGATCGGGCTCTAGACCACTGGAAAACCGTGGTCTGGTCAGACTGGTCACGATTACAGTCTGTTGGCAGGTTTCGAATGCGATGTATACCCCATGAAGCCACCGACACAGGTTGTCAACAAGGTACAGTGCAAACTGGTGGTGGCTCCATAACAGTGAGGACTGTGTTTACATGGAATGGACTGCATCCCCTGGTCCAACAGAACCAATCATTGCCTGGAGGTGATTATATTCAGCTACCCGGAGACCATTTGCAGCCATTCATGGACTACTTCCATGTCCCTAAAAACGTCACAATTGTTCGCGAATGGTTCGAAGAACATCCTGGACGATTCGAGCGGATGATTTGGCCACCTAGATCGCTGGACATCGCCCATCGAACAGTTATGGGACATACTCGAGAGGTCAGCTCGTGTTCGAAATCCTGCACCGGCAAGACTTTCACAGTTATGGGTGGCTATAGAGGCAGCAAGGGTCGGCCTTTCTGCAGGGAACTTCCAACGACTTGTTGAGTACATGCCACGTCGAGTTGTTTCAGTACGCCGGGGAAAAGGAGGTGCGACACTGTATTAGGAGGTATCTCGTTACTTTCGTCACCTCTGTTTTATTCGGATACAAAAAAGTAGCTACCGCAAAGAATATATTTTACAGGCAAATATATTACCAACTAATGGAGAAATTACTGCTAAGCAAAACTGTAACGGTGAAAACAAACACTGTTGTGAATGCGACAGTACATCCTTACGCCAACAATTAGAAATTATGGAAACAGAAATACACTACTGGCCATTAAAATTGCTACACCAAAAAGAATAGCAGTTGATAAACGGGTATTCATTGGACAAATACATTACACTAGAACTAACATGTGATTACATTTTCAGGCAATTTGGGTGCATATATCCTGAGAAATCAGTACCCAGAACAACCAATTCTGGCCGTAATAACGGCCTTGATTCGCCTGGGCATTGAGTCAAACAGAGCTTGCATGGCGTGTACAGGTATACTCATGCAGCTTCCACACGATACCACAGTCCATCAAGAGTAGTGACTGGCGTATTGTGACGAACCAGTTGCTCGGCCACCATTAACCAGACGTTTACAATTGGTGAGAGATCTGGAGAATGTGCTGGCCAGGGCAGCACTCGAACATTTTCTGTATCCAGAAAGGAACGTACAGGACCTGCAACATGCGATCGTGCATTATTCTGTTGTAATATAGGGTTTCGCAGGGATCGAATGAAGGGGAGAGCCACGGGTCTTAACACATCTGAAATGTAACGTCCACTGTTCAAAGTGCCGTCAATGCCAACAAGAGGTGACCGAGACGTGTAACCAATGGCAACCCATACCATCACGCCGGGTGATACGCCAGCATGGCGATGACGAATACACGCTTCCAATGTGCGTTCACCTCGATGTCGTCAAACACGGATCCGACCATCATGATGCTGAAAACAGAACCTGGATTCATCCGAAAAAATGACTTTTTGCCATTGGTGCACCCAGGTTCGTCGTTGAGTAGACCATCGCAGGCGCTCCTGTCTGTGATGCAGCGTCAAGGGTAACCGCAGCCACGGTCTCCGAGCTGATAGTCCATGCTGCTGCAAACGTCGTCGAACTGTTCGAGCAGATGGTTGTTGTCTTGCAAACGTCCCCATCTGTTGACTCAGGGATCGAGACGTGGCTGCACGATCCCTTACAGCCATGCGGATAAGATGCCTGTCATCTCGACTGCTAGTGATACGAGGCCGTTGGGATCCAGTAGGGCGTTCCGTATCACCCTCCCGAACCCACCGATTCAAAGTGGTTCAAATGTCTCTGAGCACTATGGGACTTAAAATCTATGGTCATCAGTCCCCTTGAACTTAGAACTACTTAAACCTAACTAACGTAAGGACATCATACAACACCCAGTCATCACGAGGCAGAGAAAATCCCTGACCCCGCCGGGAATCGAACTCGGGAACCCGGGCGTGGGAAGCGAGAACGCTACCGCACGACCACGAGCTGCGGACCCCACCGGTTCCATATTCTGCTAACAGTCATTGGATCTCGACCAATGCGAGCAGCAATGTCGCGATACGCTAAACCGCAATCGCGATAGGCTACAATTCGACCTTTATCATAGTTCGAAACGTGATGGCACGCATTTCTCCTCCTTACACGAGGCATCACAACAACGTTTTACCAGGCAACGCCGGTCAACTGCTGTTTCTGTATTGGAAACTTTTCTCATGTCAGCACGTTGTAGGTGTCGCCACCGGCGCCAATCTTGTGTGAATGCTCTTAAAAGCTAATCATTCGCATATCACAGCATCTTCTTCCTGGCGGTTAAATTTCACGTCTGTAACACGTCATCTTCGTGGTGTAGCAATTTCAATGGCCATTAGTGTAAAAGACGTTAGGCAAAATAATGCAGTTTTACAGGCTCGTCTCTCTAGATGTAGCACTAATACAGTTAAAGAGTTTAAGATGAAATTACACGGGATTTCTCCGTCCTACTGGTCAATGTGTTCCAAGCTTGTGCGAGCCTGTTCCACCGAGGATAAAAGCAGTGCTCTCCGACATGGTGAAAGAGGCTGATGTCCTTCAGCGATCATAGAAAAAAAATGATCTGCTACGAAGCCTAATAACAATAAGCCTGTAGGCTTCAATGCAGTGCGGCGTGGCGAGAGGATTCACGGTGACGTCACAGCTCACAGTTCGCCTGTACGTCACTCCTACCGTGTATTCAAGTATCCGTGGTTCCTATTGAAGTAGTTGTACATACTGTATGTGGAGTGTTGGGCGTACGCGTCGTGCTACGGGGCCCGGAGATGAAGGTGTAAGTGGGGTCAACTGTGCCTGAGCAGTACAAAGCAGATCTCCTTCCGCTGTTGAAACCCCTAGTGGCGGAGGCTTACTGTGTCGCAGAGTGTCTCTCCAGCGGCCGGCAGCAGGTGACGGCAGCACAGTGTGGGTAGGCAGTCCGCGGCACGCGCGCGCTCTAATGCCTAATGCGCAGGCGCGGCCACTTAGCCACTTAGCGGCGCGGAGAGGCCGTGTTTTTGTGGCGGGCGCCGATGCGCGATGCCAGAAACAGCGCGCCAGCTAATTGCTTTGTCGGCGGCCGCCGCCACCCTGTGGCGCTCGTGTTTTTAATAAGCCTCGCCCCACTATACTATCACTTTCCCCCCGCTGTTGTCACCGCACCAAAAAACCGACCGCCTTGATTGATATAAATGAAACGCGACAAAAAGAAGAAACTCCCAGTCACGCCACGGCAACAAGATGAGGAGCTGGCGACCGTTACGGGGAACTTATGTGCCAATTAATTTTCCTGAAAAAGACGTATCCCG
This sequence comes from Schistocerca cancellata, assembly GCF_023864275.1. NCBI lineage: Eukaryota > Metazoa > Arthropoda > Insecta > Orthoptera > Acrididae > Schistocerca > Schistocerca cancellata. Next base: position 269,095,519 of record NC_064627.1, read on the forward strand.
TTTATACTGCAGCCTGCCAACTAGCTTTGGTCCACCGCGCCTGGTGTGGACCATCTCTCCACCCACACTACAGAACTGGAGGTGAATCCGCCTCGCCTCCCCCCCACCCCCCACCCCTCCAATCCACGCTCACGGAGCCCAACTTCATATTTTTGTAAGGCAACGTTCTTTAGACTTGTCTGATGCCCCAATATCCTCTACAAACACACTTTTTCCACTCCTCCAATTTTCCCAGTCCACAGTTCCTTCCAGCGCCAGCTTAACTGTTCCACGATTTTCTTAGAACATTGACAGATTTAGTACTAACTTCAGATGTGTCCCAGGAAAACGTTTTGGGACCGTTGATGTTATGTTTGTATATTAATGACTTCGCAGACAATATTGATAGTCATCATAGACTTTTTGCAGATAATGCAGTTGTTTATAATGTAGCACTGTCTGAAATACGCTGCGCAGGTACAAAGATTCTAAACTTGCTTAAAGTGCTCATAAATGTAAAATTGTGGACTTCAAAAAACAAAACAGTAGTGTACTGTTACACATGAAGACAATAAGGGAACGGGAGACAGAGAATACCCTGCAGCCTGGCTTTGCTCAAGCACACAGAAGTATTGACACGAGCCAGTTGCTAAGCTAGTTGTTAGTTGATCACTCAGAATGCGACATCAACACTTCAGTGTGTGAGTGCGAGTAAGCTCAGTCGGAAAGCATAACACAAATGTAGACCAGCCTGCCTCCATTACTCCCATAACGTTATGTAAGAAGCACTACATAGAACACAACACCTATCAGCGGTTTGATAAAGCATTTATGATAATAAAAAAACTGATTAAATCAATACAGTAAAAGTGAAGACCACTGACGTCTCGTAATGAGCGAGACAGATTCAGTCGTTACAAATAATCTGTGCAGCATAGCCGCTCCTCAGTGCTGGAAACACTCTGCCCTGCTAGCCTAGAGGCAGTCGATCAGAAGGATCAATGGCTCTCATGTCATTTGTACTCGATTCTCTGACTATTATATTGTTATTATATCGTAACATCCTGTGTAAGAGTGTTCCAGTATTGATCATGCTCTTGCTGCAGCAGATTAATAATTCGTAATTCATCAAAAAGAAAACTAAATGCACAGTTCCGCTGAGGACATGACAACTGCTCAAACTGCTATCAGATGAAGGATATCGCATGCAAAACTCCAACGTTCCTGAATCATGAATCAGCCATCAATCACGTAGTGCAACTCTGAAACAAAATCCCAATAAGCTATAGAGATACGCCTACATTGTCCTAAGATCCGCGCTCATAACCATTCCAGTCCCCCCTTCCCCTTAGCAGCAAGCTCTCGCCATATTTTCTCTCCGCTGCAACGTGGCCTGCTTGCGACATGGCTTGTGTCAGGTGCTGGATATGAGCCCCAACTGAATACTGCTGTTTCCTAATATGTCTCTCTCAACTGTCTGAAATACCTACTAGCCTCGGGGCCAAGCTCCAGGTGTCCTCGAGAGCACGTCTCTGCTCCTAATTCTTCACAGAAACCCCCGTAAAATCACGCTCATCTTGCAATCGAAAATTTGACAGTAGTTCTCACCACAGGATACTTCATAGCAACATTTGCTGTCTCTCCTGTGAAAAAGGTTGTTTAAACACTAGCTGAGCTCTTATTTTTCCAAGGTGGCAAAATATTAACAATGTAGCAACAATCTGCCACCGCTAAGAAAAGATTCTGCTCTAATGAACGCGAGCAGCACACGGGCTTGCATTTCTCAGAAAATGGCGTCCAATTCCCCACTGAAGCTCCTCTTTTTAGCACTGTCCAATCATCGTTGTTCCCGCTATTTTCTGCTTTGTTCGGGTCAACATAATCTGTAGCATGTCGACCGACTGTCTGCACACTGGCTCTTTACAAAGAGCGGTGCCATTTAAACAATAACACTGTACAGGTGACCACTAGCCTACTTGCCTGGTCGCTCTCCGTGGTAACGCCCTGCACTACGCGATGAGGGTGTTCAGATCTCAGTTGAAATTGTCCCCTGGGGACACCTCCCAGCACGTGACTAGCAAGTTGTCTCAATGCGGATGGCTCCGAGATTCGACCAAGTTCTCCAACCCAGAAGTATATGAAACCTAAATACTCGCAACTTTAATGAAAGATAAAAGCAGCCAACTTGCTGTGCAAATTTTATTGCACTGGCCTGGTTTCCATACCAACAAAGGCTATCTACATCAGAATAAGTCACAGTTACATAGATTCACACTGCATGGAGAGATAATAAAAACATTTGAACTAAAGTGATCAAGTTAAATAACTACAAGTTGTCTTGTAAAACCACGAACATAGCAAGCAGCTAGGACTGACATCACACTGCAAAATTTTTAGACTGATTTCGCCACAATGTGGAAAGTCTGCAGTTTGATTCGATATTTTTGGACAATATGACTCATCTGTTCCAGTACCACATCGTCTTCGATTGGAGAATGATGACCGCAGATATAAGAGATAGGAGCTGAATGTTTTTGGAACTGCTGTGGAATCGTGTAACAGACTTTTCTCTAAAGCGCAGACTATCACAGGAGCATATTGTCGGAATCTGTTCATGCTGTAAAGACTATTCATGGAAGCTGTCCTGCTTCATGAAAATGACCGAGCCAATCGTACACAAGCTTCATTCCCAGCATTCTCCTGCCTGTGCATTGCCTCTTTCCTCTTCACTCGCACGAAGAAACTATTCCATGGAGGTAAATTTTAGAATGACGACGAGGTGATTATCGAACTTCATGACCAGCTAAAATGAATATTTCTGCAACCAGGGTCCCCGTCAAATCATTAACCGCTGGGAAAAACGTGTCGCATTCATGAGACAATAAGTATAGTAGGACTGATTTTCTATCTACCAAAGTTTTTTTTTTCAATCAACAATATAGTCTCCTTCAAAGTAGTTCCCTTCGGCAGCTGCACAAGGGCGGAGTAGTTCCCAGTCTTAGTAGCAGCGCTGAAAGGCTTTAACTGATAGGGCCTTTAACATGTCGGCCATATTCTTTTGAATGTTCTCCACAGTCCCAAAAAGACGACTTTGAAGACTTTTTCAATTTTGGGAAAAGAAAAAGTCACAAGGACTCATATCAGATGAACAGGGAGGCTGTGGAACAACAGGAATGCCTTTTGAGGTGAAAAATTCCGTGACGGAAGTGCCTGTGTGACATGGGGCGTTGCCGTGATGCAGCATCGACTTGTTTTCATTCTCCAGTCTCACTCAATTTTTGACACTTTCAAGAACATCTTTGTAAAACTCTTGGTTGTTGTTTCTCTCTCGATACTCTATTCTATCGCTTGCCCCTTTGTCCCGCATATTGCGCGGGGTTGGCGTGGTTAAATGGGATTTGGCATGTTAAGTTGAAGGGGTGACCGGATGCCCTTCCTGCCGCCACCCCGTACCTCCCGGGACGGAATCAGAGTCTGCGTCCAGTGTAAATCACGGAAAAGTGCGGATGTGTTTCAAATGTCTGTGAGTCGTGTAACTGAGGCGGGACGTGGGGACCAGCCCGGTATTCACTTAGAAGGATGTTGAAAACCACCTAAAAACCACATCCAGGCTGGCCAGCACAGCGACCCTCGTCGTTAATCCGGCGGGTGGATTCGATCCGGGGCTGGCGCGCCTACCCGAGTCCAGGAAGCAGCGCCTTAGCGCTCTCGGCTAACCTGGCGGGTTTATCTCTCGATACTCCTACTATCAAAAAGCAAATCAGCATTCATTTGCTCTTGGATTTGCTCACTCGACCTTTTTTCGGTCGAGGAGATGCTTCAATTTGCCACTCCTCACTTTTTTGCTTTGTATCAGGATCGTACTAAAAAAATCCGGGATTCGTCACCTGTGGTCAGACGGCTGAACCACTCGTGGTCACTAGCAGTCTTCTCAAGAAAATGGACGCACACGTTTCTTCGATTGTACGTCTGCTTAATTATGAGGCTTTTCGGCACCATTTTGGCACAAACTGTTCCGCATGTGCAGAAATTCGGGTACAATTTGATGCACGGTGAAAGTGTTTAAGAGGCCACCCATAATTCTAATTGTTAAACGACGGTCAAAGAGCACGCATGTAACCTTCCCGTATACAAAATAATGTCTAGTACAAAACTGACTGAGAATTGAAACTGATAAATTTTGGACGTAAGCAGCACTCTGTCATGGTCCTGTGAAATCAACCTGAATAAACTGAAAAATTCTTACCTCATAATGGTGTCGCTGGATAACGCTGTCTATGTATCTGCTTCTAAATGGCACAGCTTAGTGCAATGTTGGCCTACCTACTACTACAACTGAACAACATTAGTCTGAGATTTGCATTATTAGAAAAAAAAACCTGACTTTGCTTGTTGACACAGCTACATAGCTGGGCCTCTGATTATTAATCAACACATGACTATGATCTGGGAAATTTGTAAAATATTTAAATTCAAGTAAATGACTGGTAAAAAAATTATGCTCTGAAAAACGTTATTATTGAAAACATTTCTGCAAACCATTACATATAAAAAAATTTGAGCATTAAAAGTCTGATTTAATTAGTGTTGACAAACCGCAAAAAGATTGAAACAAATTCGTATTAACGTCTCAGACAGCAAATTTAAGTACGCGCATGGCGATGAAGAATAATAAAGTTCACCTTACACTACATGGCAATGAACTACGCTGCACCAGCGGCGACTGCTATTGCACTTACATGATTAGCAACTGTACTGTAGCGGTGAGCTACGACGACTTCTGCTCTGTAGGAGCTAGCGATTACTACTACTATCGAATTGCTCTGACCTGCGATTCTATTGCAGAATAGATGTTTTATATCGCAGGCAGAGCGTGAGCAGTACATCGTAATTACATTTGCTCCAGTAGGGCAGTGAACAGTAAACCTCTTACATAATGAACTCCTTACACGCACACGTTCGACGTTTTTGTCGGTTTTTGAAGTTGAAGGTGTCCCTGAGCGAGGCTCATGTTCAAGGTATCTCGGCCTTCCAAAAATGATTCGTGCCAGCGAAAAAGTTGTCCTCTTGATAACTAATGTTCCCCAAAGGCCTGTTTCAAATTCTCAAATGTCACACTCGCGGATTCCCCGGGTTTAACACAAAACTTGGTGGCATAACGTCACTCTGAATTACACTGTTTCATTTTCGTAACCCAGAACAAAACCACAACTTCACTGATGGCGCTCTCAAAAATCGCGTGAAGGCTGGTGGGAGCTGCAACTCGGACTGAGCATCTGAAGTGGATGACCGAGCGAGGTGGCGCAGTGTTTATCTCACTGGACTCGCATGCGGGAGGACGACGGTTCAATCCCGCGTCCGACCATCTCGATTTAGGTTTTCCGTGATTTCCCTAAATCGCTTCAGGCAAACGCCGGCATGGTTCCTTTGAAAGGGCACGACCGACTTCCTTCCCTAATCCGATGAGACCGATGACCTCGCAGTTTGGTCTCCCCCCCCCCCCCCCCCCCTCCCCGAAATCAACCTAACTCTGAAATGAAAGATACGCCGGTCTACACAAGTAGAACAACAAGGCGTTACCAGATCTCTCACAATGCTATCAGTCTCACTACTTTTCTCACATACGCCCATGATGGACTAACGTCTCCACTATTTTACGATCGCAATTTATTTCGAGTTTGCAACCTAGTGCTTTTTTTTTTTCAGGATTGTTTTTACGGTCAGAGACTTGTATCGATTTTCAGAGGCGAGTGAAAATGTGAAGCCGCAGCACCGCATATTCCCGCCCGGAGAAAATCATGCAGACAAGACGTACTCGCATCTGCATACGTCACATAAATTCCAATTTCGGCGTTTTAATGATGAGTTACGGCGCGGCACGTTGCGGGGTTAGCCTGGTGTCCATATCTGGAATTGCGGCGTCCGCGTGCAACCCCAGCGCGCGCTCATATTTACAACGCGCCAATTGGCAGCGAGTAACTCATTTGGCTGCGCTGATTGTAATGTAGCGTAGGTACATGGCGGCTCGTTTTTAAACATCCATTGAGCCACTACCCGTAATGAGCGCATTAACAGTGGCTACGTAACGCAGTTTCGGATGCATATGAATCAGAGGACGCGCCGTTATTTGATTTTTCCAACGATATAGAATAAAAATGCAATATGGGCGGCTGTTCGCGTGCTGGTTATCTCTTATTGCAGCGAAATCCCATTTTAAAAATCGCATTAGCGTGTGAAATTTTCTGCATGTATTATGTCCTCCGAGGGCACATATTCAACGTGTTTAATGTTATTTAATTGGATGAGAACGCAGCCATTGGTCAGAAATAATTGCAACTTGTGAAGTTTTAACGAGCCTGTGCGCGTCTAGCGCGACTGGGTCAGGCGCGATTTTATATTCCAGTTATTAGTATGATAATTTGAAATTTGGATGGAAATTCGCCACAAGGGCTTTGCCGAGACTATTTCGATTTTGCCTCCTGTCAGTCAAAGCGTAAAACGGGGAGAAGTCATTATGGCTCGTTCGGGTAATTTCGCGCTTCCTTTTTCAGCTCTGCAATTGCGTCTAATATTCTGTCTGAGGCGAATTTGCAATATTCGTATCACCAAAGGGTAAAGAAATTAGTGCAATTCGATGAAACCCTCATTGTTTTTGATGGAGATTCCGTTACTGGACATCGCTAAATCGCTATTCCATTTTTTTCCCGGGTATACTTTGACTTTTAACATTAATTCTTATTCTTTAAACAGCTCGTATACGAAACTGTTCATTTGCTTCAATACAAAAGTGAAAGATACGAATAGTGGAATAGTGAAGATGGGATGTCTGTTTTAAATAATCTATTTCGCCTATTAAGCATTTAACGAGGCTTCATTCGAGAACAGTACATACTCTGAAAAATGAGGATTGACCGTTCAGCACTGCATTACCCATTGTCTCTTCATGTCGCGAGATCCACAGGCAGCAGATCTTATAGTTTGGACATTCTGTGCACGGCTAGAGAATAGCTTCTGTTCTCTTATTAATTTACATTGTATTGCGGGTCACACCGTTTCAAGTGCAGGCACTTCTTCTTCCAGATTAAGAGTTCATAAAGTTCGTTGCCGTCCTCGTGCGTGTTACTGTGGCACCAACTGCCTTAGGAATATGATATTCATTATCGGTGTTTTGTCGGAAGCTGCCATGATGAGATCGTGGGTGTGTAAAAACACTGGTCATTTCTTAGAAACACAACCAGACACAGTTAACAACGCCATATATTAATAACAAACAGTGCCATTAGGGCTTTTGAACCGACAGGTTCAAGGGAAGGCAGAAAGGTGGAAGGAGTATATAGAGGGTTTATACAAGGGCGATGTACTTGAGGATAATATTATGGAAATGGAAGAGGATGTGGATGAAGACGAAATGGGAGATAAGATACTGCGTGAAGAGTTTGACAGAGCACTGAAAGACCTGAGTCGAAACAAGGCCCCGGGAGTAGACAACATTCCACTTGAACTACTGATGGCCTCGGGAGAACCAGTCATGACAAAACTCTACCATCTGGTGAGCAAGATGTATGAGACAGGCGAAATACCCTCAGACTTCAAGAAGAATATAATAATTCCAATCCCAAAGAAAGCAGGTGTTGACAGATGTGAAAATTACCGAACTATCAGTTTAATAAGTCACAGCTGCAAAATACTAACGCGAATTCTTTACAGACGAATGGAAAAACTGGTAGAAGCCGACCTCGGGGAAGATCAGTTTGGATTCCGTAGAAATGTTGGAACACGTGAGGCAATACTGACCTTACGACTTATCTTAGAAGAAAGATTAAGAAAAGGCAAACCTACGTTTCTAGCATTTGTAGACTTAGAGAAAGCTTTTGACAATGTTAACTGGAATACTCTCTTTCAAATTCTGAAGGTGGCAGGGGTAAAATACAGGGAGCGAAAGGCTATTTACAATTTGTGCAGAAACCAGATGGCAGTTATAAGAGTCGAGGGACATGAAAGGGAAGCAGTGGTTGGGAAAGGAGTAAGACAGGGTTGTAGCCTCTCCCCGATGTTATTCAATCTGTATATTGAGCAAGCAGTAAAGGAAACAAAAGAAAAATTCGGAGTAGGTATTAAAATTCATGGAGAAGAAGTAAAAACTTTGAGGTTTGCCGATGACATTGTAATTCTGTCAGAGACAGCAAAGGACTTGGAAGAGCAGTTGAACGGAATGGACAGTGTCTTGAAAGGAGGATATAAGATGAACATCAACAAAAGCAAAACGAGGATAATGGAATGTAGTCAAATTAAGTCGGGTGATGCTGAGGGAATTAGATTAGGAAATGAGACACTTAAAGTAGTAAAGGAGTTTTGCTGTTTAGGGAGTAAAATAACTGATGATGGTCGAAGTAGAGAGGATATAAAATGTAGACTGGCAATGGCAAGGAAAGCGTTTCTCAAGAAGAGGAATTTGTTAACATCGCGTATAGATTTAAGTGTCAGGAAGTCGTTTCTGAAAGTATTTGTATGGAGTGTAGCCATGTATGGAAGTGAAACATGGACGATAACTAGTTTGGACAAGAAGAGAATAGAAGCTTTCGAAATGTGGTGCTACAGAAGAATGCTGAAGATAAGGTGGGTAGATCACGTAACTAATGAGGAGGTATTGAATAGGGTTGGGGAGAAGAGAAGTTTGTGGCACAACTTGACTAGAAGAAGGGATCGGTGAGTAGGACATGTTTTGAGGCATCAAGGGATCACAAATTTAGCATTGGAGGGCAGTGTGGAGGGTAAAAATCGTAGAGGGAGACCAAGAGATGAATACACTAAGCAGATTCAGAAGGATGTAGGTTGCAGTAGATACTGGGAGATGAAGAAGCTTGCACAGGATAGAGTAGCATGGAGAGCTGCATCAAACCAGTCTCAGGACTGAAGACCACAACAACAACAACAACAACAACAGGTTCATCATGAGACGGCAGTTTACGTTTGAGTACTGTTCATCAATCTGGGACCCTTACCAGGTAGGACTGGTGGAAGAGATAGAGAAATACAACGAAGAGCGGCGCGTTTCGTCACGGGTTTGTTCCGCAGGCGCGAGAGCAATGCGCCAGAGATCCTCAGGGAACCCGGGTGGCAGACGTTACAAGAGAGGCGTTGTGCAGCACGGAGAGGCTTACTACTGAAACTTCGAGAGAGCATTTTCCGAGAAGAGATGGACAACGTATTGCTTCCTCCCACATACATCTCGCGAAATGATCAAGACGAGAAATTTCGAGGAATTAGAGCTATTACAGAGGCTTAGTGACATATATTCTTTCTACGTTGCATTCGCGAATGGAACAGTGAAGAGGGGATCACTTACTGGTACCAAAAGTACCCTCCACCACAGCATACGTTAAACGTAATTTTAAACGCGAACAGCCGTCTGGAGATCAGTCTGACGGTTCGAAACCAGTGACGACTGGCGACAGGGAAAAACTACCGTAACGGTACTCCTTGGTACAGAGTACTTTCATCACCGTACCCATACCTTTTTTTTCGATACTTTTCAGTCGATGCTTTTATTCATAGCAGCACTTCATGTAGGTACCGTATCGAATCATGCTAGTTAAGATTTAATACGTTACCATACTGTGATGCTTCTCTCTAAATGGTTTATTACTTTTGAATTAGCACGTAGCAAACAAAAGAAAAATAAGATGGACTACTCGCCTCTTTCGAACCTGCTCTGGCTGATCGAAAAGATGGAATGAAGTTTTATTTGGCAACAGCTGTGCCACTTCTGTAGACTAATCATTTAGAGCAGCGCTGTACAACGCCCGTGATATTTTCTAATGGCGCTCTGCATAAGCACATTTCTAATCCGACGAGTTCTAATATTAAATCAAATTTCAAAACAAAACTTTTTTTTTGTACACTCAGAGCTGTATTCATTATTTCCCTGAAAAAGTATTAGACCTCAGTTGTTGGGAAATGGAGAAAGAGTCACTTAAATTCCAACAAAACTTCGCCGTCACGAAATGATCACTCTTTGTGAACACTGTTTTTTTGTACCGATAGCTTCTTCTTGTGCAGTGTTTTTGGTGCTCTCCGGTATAACTTGATAGCTTGTGAATGTAGGTTCAGTTTCATGCTTTGTTTGTGATCTATTATTCTTAATACAATATGGCTAAAAGACAAAGAACTTACTGTTTTAACAGACATTGGGAGGAGCGGTATTGTTTCACCGAGTTCAGAGGAAAACCTGTGTGTTTATTTTGTAACGGTAATGGGTCTGTTCCCAAGAAAGGTAAAAATAGTTCGTCATTTTTTGACAAATCACAGAAACTTTAATAGTGACTTTCTTGTTAATTCTAAATTACAAAAATGTAAGTCTCTATACGTACAATCTAAATTGAATTTACGCCAAAGTGTGTTTACAAAGCCAGCTTAGCGAAATAGTAACGCGACAACGGCCTCTTACAAAGTATGTTATGTTTTAGCGAAAAGGGAAAAAACCCTTTCATTATCAGGGAAGTAGAAGAAGGAATGACCAGTACCACGGAATCTCTGTTCGATGACCACTAAAATAAATATGCACTAATCTCTATAAAAGGACTTCAACTGTCTCAACAAACTTTTGCTAGACGTGTCGAATAGATTTCTAAAAATTCAGAATATCAGTTATATCAGGATCTGCAATCGTGTCAATATTTTTCACTTACGTTTGACGAAAGCACTGATGTTTCCAATATTGGACAGTTGTGTTTTTTTTATTAGACTGGTCATTCATAATTTTATGGTTAAAGACGAGCTTGTAGAAGTGCTCCCACTTCATCAACGTACTACGGGAGAAGACATATTTAGTGTATTCCTGAAATTTTCGAAAAGCAGCAACGTTCCACTATCCAAATTTGTTGCTATAACAACAGATGGGGCGCCATCAGCGACTGGAGATAAAATAACGGTTTTCTTACTCCTTTCCAAAATTTATTTCGTATCACTGTATCATCCGCCAACAAGTTCTATGTGGAAGGGTTCTGAAGTTTGACCACCGGATAAAAGTCGTAATTCGAGTATAAAATTACATCCGATCATCACCTACACATCTACCTCTACGTGATTACTCTGTTATTCACAATAAAGTGCCTGGCAGAGGGTTCAATGAACTACCTTCAAGCTGTCTCTCTAACGTTCCAGTCTCGAACGGCGCGCGGGAAAAAGGAGCACTTAAATCTTTCTGTGCGAGCCCTGATTTCTCTTATTTTATCGCGATGATCATTTCTCCCTCTGTAGGTGGGTGCCAACAGAATGTTTTCGCAATTGAAGGAAAAACTGGTGATTGAAATTTCATGAGAAGATCCCGTCGCAACGAAAAACGCCTTTGTTTTAATGATTGCCACTCCAATTCACGTATCATGTCTGTGACACAATCTCCCCTATTTCGTGATAATACAAAAAGAGCTGCCCTTCTTTGTACTTTTTCGATGTCATCCGTCAGTCACATCTGATTGTTCAGAAATCTTTTTAATATATCAGATTCTGAGGATGGTGACCATTCTTCACGCAGACGTACGGTGGTTTAGTAGGGGGAAAACTCTGAAACGATTCTGCACTCTTCTGGATGATATAAGAAATTTTCTGAAGTCTCTCTCCTGATGAGATTCCATGGGTCGTAGATTTATGTTTCTTGGTAGATATCATCTCAAAATTAAATGAGCTAAATCTCTAATAGCAAGGGTAAAATCGCAGGAAGATGATGTGGTTTGCAGCAACTATGCAGGATGGACTAGTGTAGAGGGTTACCTCACATCAGTCTCAGCAACGAACGAAGACGTGCGTTTACACCCAAGGGTCACCACAGCGGAACGTAATAGTAGACTGGTCGCTTAGTGAAGACTAAGACGGATAAAGAGTTTGACTGATGCCGTGGAGAGAACACAGGGGTATGTTGACGGGGAGCGAACGGCAGACCCAGCAGCGGGCGCCGCGGTTGGGTGGATGGCCTTCCTCCCCCCTCTCCCCCCCCCCCCCCCCCCCAGGCTGGGGACGCTGACGAGCGCCGCCCCTGCCGCATACAATAACAGTTAGCTCAATTGGCGCGCCGCTTCATTACTATTAAATTGGCGGCGCGAAATGGAATTAATGGCAGCGGCCATGAATCACCTCCTCTCCGTGTGCCCGTATGGATGTTCGTCCGCTCAATTACATCACAGCGAGCGGCTGCCACAGGGGCGCTGTGGATCCCGGCTGTGACACAAAGCCAGCCCCACTGACATCCGACACGCTACACCACACCCCTCTCCACCCCTCTCCACTCCGTGCTCTCCTCTACAGCACTACGGCGGTCTACGAGCCCAGAACTGGAATGCCGCATCTTATTGTGGTCTACTCCAAGTCGCTGCACTGTACAAAAAAGTCACATGTTCCGTTGATAATTTGGGCGAATTTTTTCGAATGTAGTGATGCGAATCAGTTTACAGGCTACGTGTATATGACTCACCGCTCGTGTGAATCGCAGCTTCCTTTATATACACACGATGCCTTTCGAACAGTAGATGCGAGTGAACAACTAAATTCACAGAAAAAGAAGTTTCGGTCTTGCTCTGTGTCACAGCCGAGATCCACGGCGCCCTGTGGCAGCGTACACACTGAGGTGACAGAAGTCATCGGATATCTCCTTTTGCCAGCGGTTGTGCAGCAACTCCTCATGGCATAGACTCACTAAGTCGTTGGAAGTCCTCTGCAGAAACATAGAGCCATGCTGCCTCTACAGCCGCCCCTAGTTATGAAAGTGTTGCCGAAGCAGTATTTTGAGCACGAACTGACCTCTCGGTTATGTCCCATAAATGTTCGATGGGATTCATGTCGAGCGATCTGGGTGGCCAAATCATCCGCTCAAATTGTCCAGAATGTTCTTCAAACCAGTCGCGAACAACTGTGGGTTGGGAACATGAAATCCACGAATGGCTGCAAAAAGCCTCCCATTAGCCGAACATAGCCATTCCCAGTCAATGATCGGTTCAGTTGGACCAGAGGACCTGTCCATTCCGTGTAAACGCAGTCCACACCATTACGGGGCCACCACCAACTTGCACAGTGCCTTCTTGACAACTTGGATCTGTGGCTTCGTGGGGTCTGCGCCACACTCGAATCCTACTATAGTTCTTACCAACTGAAATTCGGACATCTGACCATCCTGGTGTTTCCCGTCGTCTAGGATCCAACCGTTAATGTCCCGAGCCCAGAAGACGCGCGGCAGACGATGTCTTACTGGTAGCAAAGGCACTGGCGTCTATCGGCTGCTACCACAGCCCATTAACGCCAGGATTCGCTGCAGTGTCCTAACGGATAATTCTGTCATACGTTCCACATTGATCCCTCGTTTATTTCACGCAGTGGTGCTTGTGTGCTATCGATGATAACTGGACGCAAACGGCACTGCTCTCGGTCGTTAAGTGAAGGCCATTGCGTCATTCGTGGTAAGAGGCATTGCCTAAAATTTGGGCTCCTTGACACACTCGTGAATTCCCTAACGACTTCTGAAATGTAATATCCCATGCGTCTAGCTCCAACAACTATTCCGCTTTAAAAGTCTGTTACTCCCCGTCGTACGGCCATAATCATGTCGGACACCTTTTACATGAATCGCCTGTGTTCAAATGACGGCTCTGCCAATCACTGCTCTCATGTACCTCGAATACACGATACTACCGCCACATATATGTGTGCGTATCGCTATCCCTTGACTTTTGTCACCTCAGTGTGATATTTTGATGAGGATCTGCCAGTGATTTTCAGGTGCACCATCTATGACTTTTCCTCAGTTTACAGTAATTAACCAAAATGTGAAGCGATGGTTGAATGTTTATGTAAATTCGTACACGTACACACCATCGGCGCGTATGTAAACGATTAGAGGTGCAAAACTGTAACCAGAATGGCAGCAGAGGGCATTACTGTTGTTCGTGTTTATTGTTACGAGAACTGATGCTTGATAGGGTACATAAGGAGCTTGAACAATGACAGATGTTGAGTGATATAGGCTGCCATTAATACCAAACACAAACGGCTATGATTCCGTGACCACGAAGCATGGACCGATGATTAATGGCGTCGCATTGCTTCCAGCGGTGAATCGCGGTTCTGCTCTACCCCAGATGACCATCGTTGGCGATTATGGTGGCGACCTGGAGTGAGGTTCCGTTCTTCCAACGTTTTGCAGAGGAACAGCGATGTTATTCCTGGTGTCATGGTGTGGTGAGCCATTCAGTATGGCTTCAGGTCAGGCAGTGACTGAGTTCAAAATGGTTCAAATGGCTCTCAGCACTTTTGGCCAAGCGGTTCTAGGCGCTTCAGTCTGGAACCGCGCGACCGCTACGGTCGCAGGTTCGAATCCTGCCTCGGGCATGGATGTGTGTGATGTCCTTAGGTTAGTTAGGTTTAAGTAGTTCTAAGTTCTAGGGGACTGATGACCTCCGATGTTAAGTCCCATAGTGCTCAGAGCCAATTGAACCATTTGAACTAAGGGACTTAACATCTGAGGTCATCAGTCCCCTAGACTTACAACTAGTTAAACCTAACTAGCCTAAGGACATCACACACATCCAGGCCCGAGGTAGGATTCGAACCTGCGACCGTAGCGGTTGCACGGTTCCAGACTGAGGCGCCTAGAACCGCTCGGCCACATCGGCCGGCAAATGTTCAAATGTGTGTGAAATCTTATGGGACTTAACTGCTAATGTCATCAGTCCCTAAGCTTACACACTAATTAACCTAAATTATCCTAAGGACAAACACACACACAAACCCATGTCCGAGGGAGGATTCGAACTTCTGCCGGGACCAGCCGCACAGCCCATGACTGCAGCGCCTTAGACCGCTCGGCTAATTTCGCGCGGCCCTTGTGGGTGCTTCGCTATGGCAAGTAGTGCATGTCTTCCACATACGTCTCACGGAATAACCAAGCGTCAAAGTCAAAGTAATTACAGATCTTACGTAGGTGTACTGACTGTTGCGCTCCCCATGTACCAATCGAACAGTACAGGGAGAAAATGTTTGTGGTACTGTAAGTGCCTTCCTCCAAGTATCGTAAAGTACAAGGAATAGAAAAGAGAATCATGCTATTTATAAAAAATAACTACTAGGTTATATGAGATATGTGCGTGAAAAAAGTGCTGTTGGAAAGAGCAAACAATCGAGTTTTACATTGCTTCTGCTGGGTAGAAGTAGTGCTCCCCACTTCAGTTCTAGTAAAACTGGTGTCGGGACAACAGAAATCGTTTTGTGTTCTACGTTTGGCGCAGTGCAGGTCAGTAATAACTATTTAGCGTGACTTTCGCGCTAGGTATGGTGTGGATCCACCAGCAGCACAGAGCACTGGACGATGGTTTGTGTAAAGCCAAATCGCCGAGCCGTCCCCAAGTGTCTGACACAGGCGTCGAACGCACCCCCATAATTTCACAAGGACTCCCCAGAAATCCGTTCGCAGTTCACCTCGACAGCTCAAAATGCCACGATGTCCGTTTGGCGTGTGTTGCGTCGACGTTTACACATTAAACCATACAAAATTCAGCTACTGCTAGCTCTTCGTGAAGGTCACAAACAACAACTTGTGGATCTCTGTAATTTCATTCTTGGCAAGGTGGAGGAGGGCAGTTTTATTTTATTCCACGCTTAACGTTTAGTGACGAGGCAGCATTCCACTTAAATGGAAAGGTGAACCATCATAATATGGGGCACGGAACAACATGGCAGGGACTCTCCAAAATTTAATGTGTTTTGCGCAGTTTGGTTCAAATGGCTCTGAGCACTATGGGACTTAACATCTGAGGTCGTCCCCTAGAACTTAGAACTACTTAAACCTAACTAACCTAAGGACATCACACACATCCATGCCCGAGGCAGGATTCGAACCTGCGATAGTAGCAGTCGCGCGGCTCCAGACTGAAGCGCGTAGAACCGCTCGGTCACAGCGGCCGGGTTTTTCGCAGTTTCACGGGAAAATTTGTATGGTCCATTCTTCTTTGCTGAGAACAGTGTTACAGAACTTTCTTTTCCCACAGCTGGAGACTGATTCGAAGGGCTTCATTTACCAACTGGATGGGACACCGCCACGTTCACATCTGGAAGTGCGGGAGTTTTTAAATCAGAGGATTACTGAACGATGGATCGGTCGAACTGGACCAAATGAATCAGCCTTACTTTACTGGCCTCCAAGGTCACCGGACCTGACTGTATGTGATTATTTCTTGTGGGGTTTTATAAAAGATTCTGCGTATGTGCCTCCGTTACCAACAACAACGAATGAACTGACACATCGCATAACAGCAGCTGTGAAGCTGTAACTCAAGACATGCTCGCTGCAGTGTGCGAACAATCTGAATACCGCATCGACATATGCAATGCATTTCAAACGGTGAATATTGAACACCTATGAAGAGAGATGAAAAAAAAAATCTTTTTGAGTTTCTCGTGCATCAAAAAACAAAGTTTATTGTATATGTTTATTAGTTTCAGAAATACAGACGTGCCAAATCGGATGATTCTTTTTGATACACCCTGTATTTTGCCGAGTACATCTGTAGATGTATAAATGCATGGTGGCGCCATATTAACCTGCGCTGAGCATCATGTTCTGAACTGAAAGTCTGGGCAGAAAAACAGATGTGCTGTATTCTCTCGCACCTCTTGGTTCGCATGGCTAGATACCCTAGTCTACCATCATATATACTCGCCGCTGCTAAGAACACGAACGTGTACTTCGTTACTGAAGTTAACAGGATTTAGGTAAGGACTGGTTGCCGCCTGCTAGTTCCCACCTAGACTTTTTTCTCTCTCCCCCCCCCCCCCGTCCTCTCTCTCTCTCTCTCTCTCTGTCTCTCTTGCTTCCCTAGTACGTTCTCCTCTCCTTTACCTTCAGCAGTCTCAGTGCGGCATTAGCTCGCTCGAGGCACCGTGCAAGAGCGCATGTTATTTTACATTTCCATCAGCTCGAGAGGCGTAATTAAATCTTCCAGTTGGCAGCGAGAGAAATCCAGAAAGAAGTCTTAATTTAAAATGGGAGAACGGAAATTGAAAGAAAATAAAGGCGAAAAAGGGGTGGCGGCGGCAGCCGGCAAGAAGTTTAAAAATCACATTACCCAAAAAAATTTCGTAAAACGAATTTTTTTCTACAAAAGTATTGCGTTGAACTCGGTAGGTGGAGAGAAGAAGTTTTAATCTTCAAATGTGACGTCGTAGGCTGCCATTGCTAAGACAGGGAAGGCATTCTTCAGCATCAGGAACTTTATTGGAGCAAATTGAATTTCAGCGGGCGACTTGAGCGTTTGTGCCATTTTCTTTGACGGAAGGATAATTTGTAAAAATTTCATTTCTCCATTTCCAACTTCCTGTAATGCGTCAAAAGAAAGTGGAAAGAAGGGGAGAGAGAGGTTTCATAATTTATTTACTCAGTATCACGAGCAGGAAACTCAATGGCATAATAATTTTACTCCGTACCTCCCTGCTCCCTCCTAGCAGAGGCAGGGAAAAGAAAATAAGCAAAAAAAAAAAAACCTGGAATTTGCATCCTGGCGCGCACCGCGAGATGTCAAAATGAAGACACTTTCGCGCCGGTTTATTCATCCGTGTAATTAACAGCTAGTGTGGAGGAAACGTCTGCAATAAAGGTTCGAACAGTCTTTATTCGAGGAACATCTATTAATTTTACGTTTGCATTAAATACAATTCCACCTGTGCCACAATGTCTTTGACAAAATTCTACCAGAAATTTTAACGGAGGCAATTACAACCGCATGGCAGAGGGTAAGCTACCGTCATATTGCGGGAACTGAGCCGCAACAGAACTCTGTCGTCTCCTAATATTTTGACTGTTAACAGTTTAGGCATCTTCTGACGGCAAAGAACTCGCGGCGACATTGTATACCGGTAGATCGAGCCAGCTGCGCATGCGTGTATCGCAAATCACACTGGAAGGAATAGCACATGGGCAGCAGATATATTTGCTACCGTGACGCCCTTTATGAACGATGCTGTGTCACAAATTCTGGTTGACAGAGGGACAGTCTGTGAGAGACAATTTTTGTCAGTACCAGATTCCACATTTTGTCAAGGTCGAAACATTCATCGCTATTAACTCAACCAATCGTCAAATGTATTTCAAAGGTTTCCCTGAAATCCGAAAATCTGATCTTTCTCGTATTGTACCGTGTAGCCTGCCTGTACACAGTGCTCCGTCGCAGCAGATTGATCAAGCCGTAGCAGGCGGGTATGATGTTCTTGACCTGTTCGCAAAATATGTCCAATGCAAGACAATCGGCGCTAACAGGAAATCATCCGAAGACCCAACGAACATATGTATCTTTTGTACTGACAGAAAATTAGCATTTGTCGTGTTATAGGCGTTATTTGCGAGAAATAATAAATGCAAATTTTTTCTGGATTGTTCTACTCCCGAATTAACTCCACAAATTCCGGCTGCTGGGGGTGTTCCGTAGATGTTTAGAACGAATATTTATTCTGATAGGGAGCAGGACAGTGTAAAATGTTATTTTGCCTAATTTACCATCAACTTACGATAAAGAGTCGTATTTAATCATATTTAATAATTACGTCCTTTAATTATGATTTTCTTCCGTTTTTTGGACTTCTTTTCCGAGTAGCACATTAGAAATAATGCAATGAAATAAATATGCTTTCAACTACAGTTCATGAATTTCACAAATAATTCTCAACCATGAAAAAGACATGTCTTACTCCAACGACAAAGAGAAAGAGGAAGTACGTGAAGTACGATTAGAACTCACGCACTGAGAGTTCCGTGCAAACTTAACTATATCGGCCTCCGGAATTCCTAGACCGAATCAAAATCTCTACAGTTCTTTCTCAGACTAGCCTGCACACACAAAAAGAAGCGAGAAAGTGACTTCGATTTATATACGTAGATACAAAAGATGTAACAAAATATTTTTTGAAGAGGCTGAAAAAAATCAGCCAACCAGTTGCAAACCAAAGGTTTGTTGAGCCCTTGAGCTAGTTTTCGATATTTAGAAAAATATCTTTTTCAGAAGAAGTGGGCTTTGCTATATCACATGGCCCATTTCTTCTGACGAAGATATTTTTATAAATATCGGAACCTAGGGCAAGGGCTAATAAACCTCTGGTTTGCAAGCGGTTGACTGATGTTTTTTCAACCTCATCAATTTTATACAGTTGCTGAATAGCAGCTATGTTTAAGACTTAAAAATATTTTTTTATTTACTCGTTAAAATATGACTGCAACTTACATTTTATGCTTGAATGCAATATGTGTTCTAATGGCAAAAAATAATTTGTATGTGATATAACGACAATTTAACAGTCTTCATATCTTTTTTTTTTTTTTTTTACTTATACTGTGATACTTCGCTGCTTCCCAAATTTCACGATTCTACGTAAACGGGAAGTACCCTATAGGTTTTGATGACTGACTTTGCGAGTATCAAAATACGTGACAAATGGCCGAATCTTTTGATTGCATTGACTTAGAGGCTTAAATGTTTTACACCGCCAAGTGACCACAGACCTCAGAAAATGACATAAATTTCAATTTGATACACCAAACTCTTCACGAGAAAAAGGTGTCTTAAGAGACGAACAGACAAACAGATAGATGGATAAAAAACGACAAAGAATATTTGTTCGTGTTGTTTGGATACAAATTAATCATTTTCGGATTTTTTCCGTCACTTATACAGTGAAGCATTCCTTCTCATCAAATTTCATAATTTTAGGTCAACGGGAAGTTCCCTATAGGTTTCAGAGAGTGAGTTTTCGAGTCTCAAAATAAGTGACGTAAATGACCGTATTTTGATTGCATCTTAAAATGTTTTCACTGCCATGGGACCATAGGCCTTAACATGTGACATAAATCTGAACTTATCATGTCCTGAGAAAAAGGGATCTTAACAGTCGGCCCGACAGACAGACAGAAAAAAAGGCGATCCAATAAGGTTCCCATTTTTTAGAGGTTGAAGAACGGAACCCAAAAATGAAAATCATCTCTCTCAATTATTTTCATAAATAGTGCCACCATTTCACTCAGACGTGTACATACTTATTACTTGTGCAGAAGGACGAACGTGTTCCTTGACATTCGTCGTAAAAGGAAAAGAATTCTGAATTATTACTCGCTTAATGTGCAAGATACAGCGCACCTTTGCTTCACGTTTAGAAAGGATATGACTTATTACAAGAGACAGATTCCTCTACGAGCGGCAGAAAGGTCATGGACATGAAACTTCTCGATATGGACACTAACTTTTGGTTTTAAATGGAAATCTTCCATAGTGGATACCCATTATATTCAAAAACTTTCGTGAGTTGTTTTAGTTCTTCCTGTATATTGTCCTTGCTAGTAATCACACACTGACGAGCCAAACCTTTACAAGCACTGTCCAGTGCGAACCTGAAGGCCGCCTGGTTGGGTTGCAAGTATGTGCCGCAATGAGGAGGGTACATAGGCGCAGCAGAGATGAATGGAGAATAAAATAACGATAGGGGTCGCAAATAGCACATTCCACTAACACTTTGACAAGGGGCAGATTGTTATACCTGGCATTTGATAACAAGCACCTCGGAATCAGAAACAGCATAACTGGTCCGTTTCGCGCGCCGCTGTCGTGATCGATTGAAGGATTGTGAAACCACGAGTATGCGACAAGGTGTTGGACACCCACGCGTCATCACTGAAGGTGGTAGTTAGAGGCCCACCCACTCTGTAAAGCAGGGTAGGCGGAAATCTGTGGCAGTAAGCGCTCCGCAACAAAAAACCCCTACGTGTTCCCAAGATCCAGTGACCATCGTCAGCTATGATACCAGTGGGCACGGGACCACGGGGACTGGGTTGTGGATCAACTGAAATGTGTCGCGTGCTCGTATGAATTACGTTTCTTGTTACATGACGCCACGGACGAAGGCCGGTGGTCGGGGAGGGGGGGGTGGTCACATTTTGCTGCGGGGGACCTTTATCTGGCCTCCATGGGAGCTGCGGTGGTATCTCATATACGCGAATAATCCGCGCCATCGCATAATCCTCAGACTATAATTTTAAAGAAGGAAAAAAACAAATATTAAGTTTAATTTGTGTTTTATTAACCAAAAAATTATTCTTAAAATAAACATTCTATCCATCACCGTTTTCATGGTCATCACTACCGGAAAAGTCATTGTTGTCGCCCTCTACCCATAGAGCGCCCAGTGAATTTGGGATACCACATTTTTTGAAAAGTCCGAGAAACACCTGGCCTCTTGTTTTTTCACTTGGCGTGAACTTACGGTTTTCATTGTCCATCCATTGCGTATATCGATGATTAAGTGTAGCATTGATTGGCCGATTTAAAAAGACTGTTCCAATAATGAGATTTTCACTCTGCAGCGGAGTGTGCGCTGATATGAAACTTCCTGGCAGATTAAAACTGTGTGCCCGACCGAGACTCGAACTCGGGACCTTTGCCTTTCACGGGCAAGTGCTCTACCATCTGAGCTACCGAAGCACGACTCACGCCCGGTACTCACAGCTTTACTTCTGCCATTATCTCGTCTCCTACCTTCCAAACTTTACAGAAGCTCTCCTGCGAATCTTGCAGAACTAGCACTCCTGAAAGAAAGGATATGCGGAGACATGGCTTAGCCACAGCCTGGGGGATGTTTCCAGAATGAGATTTTCACTCTGCAGCGGAGTGTGCGCTGATATGAAACTTCCTGGCAGATTAAAACTGTGTGCCCGACCGAGACTCGAACTCGGGACCTTTGCCTTTCGCGGGCAAGTGCTCTACCAACTGAGCAACCGAAGCACGACTCACGCCTGGTACTCACAGCTTTACTTCTGCCATTACCTCGTCTCCTACCTTCCAAACTTTACAGAAGCTCTCCTGCGGCTACCATATTTGCCTGGGCGCATTGGTCGCCATCTACGCGACCACCAGACGACTGGCCAGTAATTTACGGAAAGAGTGTGACCTGCGCGTACTCATCAAGTGCCATAAACGTCCGTAAACCTACGACAGACTTATAATAAATATGGCAAGGAGTAAATACACTACTGCCCATTAAAATAACTACACCACGAATATGACGTGCTACAGACGCGAAATTTAACTGACGGGAAGAAGATGCTGTGATATGCAAATGATTATCTTTTCAGAGCATTCACACAAGGTTGACGCCGGTGGCGACACCTACAACGTGCTGACATGAGGAAAGTTTCCAACCGATTTCCCATACACAAACAGTAGTTGACCGGCGTTGCCTGGTGAAACGTTGTTGTGATGCCTCGTGTAAGGAGGAAAAATGCGTACCATCGCGTTTCCGACTTTGATAAAGGTCGGATTGTATCCTATCGCGATTGCGGTTTATCGTATCGCGACATTGCTACTCGCGTTGGTCGAGATCCAATGACTGTTAGCAGAATATGGAATTGGTGCGTTCAGGAGGGTAATACGGAACACCGTGCTGGATCCCAACGGCCTCGTATCACTAACAGTCGAGATGACAGGCATCTTATCCACATGGCTGCAACGGATCGTGCAGCCACGTCTCGATCCCTGAGTCAACAGATGGAGACGTTGGCAAGACAACAAACATCTACGCGAACAGTTCGACGACGTTTGCAGCAGCATGTACTATCAGCTCGGAAACCATGGCTGCGGTTACACTTGACGCTGCATCACAGACAGGAGTGCCTGCGATGGTGTACTCAACGACTATCTTGGGTCCAATAATAGCAAAACGTCATTTTTCGGATGAATCCAGGTTCTGTTTACAGCATCATGATGGTCGCATCCGTGTTTGTCGACATCGCCATACGGGCGTATCACCCAGCGTGATGGTATGGGTTGCCATTGGTTACACGTCTCGGTCACCTCTTGTTCGCGTTGATGGCACTTTGAACAGTGGACGTTACATTTCAGATGTGTTACGACCCGTGGCTCTACCCTTCATTCGATCCCTGCGAAACCCTACATTTCAGCAGGATAATGTACGACCGCATGTTGCAGATCCTGTACGGGCCTTTCTGGATGCAGAAAATGTTCGACTGCTGCCCTGGCCAGCACATTCTCCAGATCTCTCACCAATTGAAAACGTCTGGTCAATGGTGGCCGAGCGACTGGCTCATCACAATACGCCAGTCACTACTCTTGATGAACTGTGATATCGTGTTGAAGCTGGATTGGCAGCTGTACCTGTACACGCCATCCAAGCTCTGTTTGACTCAATGCTCAGGCGTATCAAGGCCGTTATTACGGCCAGAGGTGGTTGTTCTGGGTACTGATTTCTCAGGATCTATGCACTCTAATGCGTGAAAATGTAATCACACATCAGTTCTAGTATAATATATTCGTCCAATGCATACCCGTTAATCATCTGCATTCCTTCTTGGTGTAGCAGTTTTAATGACCAGTAGTCTATTTTTCTTAAAGTGTATCGCGCCCGCAGGAGCTTTCGGCGATCATTTAGCGGTGGGCAATTGCATGATGTTGTGGGTCCTCAGTGTATGTTGAAAGGAAAGGATCGCAGGGGCATGCCTCGACACAAGTGCGAAACCCAGATTATTGGGGATATAGTGCTGATGCATTCACTGAACTCAACTGGCTTCAGCATATAAAACTTGTAGGGAAAGAACCCACTACCACTGAAAGTAGCTGTGTTATGAGGTGGCTTGCGTGCACGCAGCAACCTTACAGCATTGTCACAGGACCAAATAGTATTAGGCAACAGCGATGGCAAAAATAACTGGCAACAAACATTAGCAACAATTTACAATGATTTACTAATACTGCAGAAGTTATTACAGTACATAACTATAATATAAAGATTGTGCGTGGCAATATAGTGCCATCTTCACTAGCAATCTGCTACAGTCCTACACCCAATGAACGACGACCAGCATCACTTTTATAATGTCTTGTAATTGGTTTTCTCGCCGGCAACTGTAGATGAGTTCTGATACTGTCTTGAGGTGCTATCTAAACAATTAACTGCTGAGTGTAGACGTGAGTCTGATTATATACATGTTTAGTGGCTCGATCTCCAGTTTGGAAGTACCGGGTGGTTATAACTAAACTGACGGTGTTGCGAGTGCTGTAGGGAGGACTATATACATTGCAGGATGTTCAAACATCGTACATATGTTCATTAATCGGCGCGCTCGCAGCATATGGTGAAAAAATAATAGTTCCAGTTTCTGCCACCAGGAGCAAATATGATGCTGTGTGCAATCAGAATGTGGTCCGGATGCAGGAAAAAGCGGAGGAACGAGCAAGCACATGACAATGGTAGTTCTCAAACATTTATTAGGCTATGGTCGCAACTTACATGTGTTGAATATGGTCTCCTGACTCAGCAAGATTCTCTAAGACGGCATGGTCGACAGACGATCGCTGGATATCCAGTGTAATCAGAATGACATGTCCTGATAGGCACGATCTTTCAGTTATCATCACAACCAGAAGTCACATGGCTTTAGGTCGGGGGATCTGGAAGGCCATACATCTTGAAATTGGCTACCACTACCGAAGGTCTCTCGATGGAAAGTGTCACCTGGCGGGTGACATGAAAATAGAAATGTAGACACAGCTGCTGTTCTTGCCAAACTGAAATCACATGTTGCACAAAGAGGTCCTCATAACTTGCAAGCGTCACTCTAGACATAACTGGTCACTTCACAAAAGAGATCAGATATGCATCGCCAAGCAACAAACAGCATACCGACGTCAGAAGAGGGATTTCACATTCTGATTGCTCACAGCGCCATATTTTCAACTGGTGGCAGAATGTGGAACTATAATTATTCACAGCATACTCTGCGAGAGCACCTATTAATGAATACATCCACGATGTTTCAGTGTCCTGCGATACATACAGGCACCGCAGTACCCGGAACACAGTCAGTTTAATTATATACATACAGTTTTTGTGGGTGACGTAAGGTGGAGGCATAATACAGGGTAACCCAAACAGAATACCACAACATTGAAAATCGAGAACTCTGTCGTCGATCGAAGGAAGCTCTGAAGTTTGGTTGCTCATTTGGTCGCTAGGAGCGCTGCTGGTGACGTAACATTCATTTCTGTTGTCAGTGCAAAGATGCAGCCCGCTCTACAAAAAGCTTTGTGTTATCGAGTACGGCAGAAGTGAAGTAATGAAACGTTATCGTCTACATTTGGTTCAAGCGCTTTCCGAAGCCGATATGATGGAAATAATCGAGTTCTGCGAGTTCGTCCTTGAGCGCAAAGGGAAAGAGATGAGCGGTTCGTTTCGAAGATAATGTTTGGCGATGAAGCAACGTTTCACGCAACAGCGAAAGTCAATCGGCACAATGTGCGTATATAGGGCACTGAGAATGTGCGGGAAACAATTCAGCATGAACGTGATTCACCTAAGGTAAGCGTTTTCTCTACCATTTCAGCCTATAAGGTTTTTGGCCCTTTTTTCTTCGAAGGTGCAACTGTAACCGGGGAAAGCTATCTGGAAATATTGTAGAATTGGCTGTTCCCTCCACTTACCTGTCCGTACCTGTTTGAACGAAACCAGCGGCCAGGCAGCTCGTGACAGAGCACTTCATCACTGACCTGCGAGAAGCCGTGACCTCAGCCCTTGTGATTTGTTTCTGTGGGGGCTGTGTTATAGATATGGTGTTTCGACCACCTCTACCAGATAACATTGAGGAACTAAAAGAAGGAATAACTGCAGCCATCCAGACTTTTAGGCTGGAGAAGCTACAGAGAGTGTGGAACGAGTTAGGGTATCGGGTTGATGCCGGCCACGGTGCCCGAGCGGTTCTAGGCGCTACAGTCTGGAACCGCGCGACCCCTACGGTCGCAGGTTCGAATCCTGCCTCGGGCATGGATGTGTGTGATGTCCTTAGGTTAGTTAGGTTTAATTAGTTCTAAGTTCTAGGGGACTGATGACCTGAGAAGTTAAGTCCCATAGTGCTCAGAGCCATCTGAAACATTTTTATCGGGTTGATGTCGCTCAGGGTGTCTGAAGGGATATCATGTTGAATATTTATAAACTTGCTTTCTACCGAAAAAAAGTTTTTTGTTAAGTACTCTTCGCACTGATTAATTATCCAAGGTTCCTTCATGTTTCCTTGATGAAATACAGATTTTCAAGGCAGTTTTATTCTTTTCCAATCACCCGATATAGTGTTTGTCGAGTGCACCCTCTTTGGCGCTTAACATTGACTAAGTTGCGTCTGAAACGTTGGTACCTCAGCGATCTTGTATGTGGGCAGTGTCCAGTATCTTCTAGAGGTCACAGGCCACAGCAAGGAAGAAGCTGTAACGACGAAAGAAGATATTACGATAAGCGACAGGAAGGGAGAAACGCTTCAAATCAACTTCAGTGGTGACAACGGAACCAACAGGGTGTGGGGGAGGTGAGGAGGGAGCGTCGCGTACGTGTATCCAGGCGACAGGGCAGCTAAGTGGCTCGCGCGGGCTATTTTTGCGCGCTGCCGACTAATTAGGGGTAATTTAAGCC
Organism: Schistocerca cancellata; assembly: GCF_023864275.1. Taxonomy (NCBI): domain Eukaryota; kingdom Metazoa; phylum Arthropoda; class Insecta; order Orthoptera; family Acrididae; genus Schistocerca; species Schistocerca cancellata. The sequence goes on from NC_064627.1 coordinate 269,121,985, forward strand.
CGCTTTGTGCGCGCGGCGTGGGCGGCTCACTGCGCTATCTCCGAGCCTGCGCTGCGTTGGGTTGCCTGGGCTGCGCGGGGCACTCTAATTGCACCTGTTGGCCGGCCCGGCGCGACTTCACAGTGCGGCGTCACTGGGCTTAGCTCCGCCTCAGCACACCCACACCCACGCCCACACCCCAACAACATCCCTCACACGCGCCGTCACTGCTGCTGCTACCCTGAGCCGCCAGCGAGGGGCGTCCCCCCTCCAATGTATACACATTACACAGACTTTGTAACTGCTGTGACGAAGGGGCATTCCGTAACGGTAGCGATTCTGCGGAAACTCTCACAGGCAAATCTAACTAAGGGATACAATTCGATTTTCATCAGCTTTGAATATGTTGAAGTGTAGAGCAAAGTAAGAGACGTTGAGAGGTGGCTTTCTCATATTTCTATCTTACTTTGAGTAATTCGATTTTCCTCTCTAATTGCATGCGGTGAAAAGTTGCTATTCCTTCACACGCGGACTTCCCGCGCAGCGTCTCTCGTCACCCGGGTGGTCCGGTGACAGGCGGGTTCTGCTGATCTTGAAAGGGTTAAGCCGACGGGTGTGAGGGAGTCGAGTGGATGCTTTCCAGACGCCGAAATTGTCATAAGAGCAGGGGCGACACGCCCGCAGGGGCCTGACGGAGCGGCTGGGCTAGAGATTCCGTTACTTCGCAGAAACTTAGTGAAAACACTTTCTGGTGGGCTACCAGCGAGGCGTGGGAATGACTTGTATTCCCAGGCAGTCTTGGCGGGCAAATTACCGCGTTTTCTACAAAATCATAACTGTGATTGGCTTGATCAGGGGATAGCTCCGTGACGTAGCAAAATCGGCGCAGAAATTGGCGCCAAGTATATCCATTGGTAGAATAGTAGGGCTTCGGCAATAGAGTGGCATTTTCCGCCGGTTTTCGAGTTGCTGATTCGAACGTTTAACATCGGCCACTGTCATGGGGGCTGGAATGGTCTGTGTTTGGCTTGTACAGGTGCTCTTGAGTGGAGTCGGCTCTCGCCTTTCGGTCGGAGTAGGTTGCAAGACTGAGCTCTCGCTGCTCTGGACAGCCTGCCTTCTGTTGGCTGTCTAGTATACTTTCATTTAATTGTAACTGTTTGACGGAGTTGTTGAAGTTTCGACTTCAACGTAACTTTCCGAGTACAGTTGGCAATTGAGCGTTCTGCGTACAAGCGGCCTATGTTGTCTGTCTTGAGCAGTTTTTGCTAAACTTGACTGTATCGGAGTTACTGTGTGACTTCGCTTGTTAAAATCAATCACTGTACTGTCAGTGATTGTGTAGCGAGCCTTCTTCATCTCCCTCAGAGGCGCATTTGTGTTGCTAGAAAGTCTTTAGTCTGGAACAACCAGACCAGGATAATTTGTTTGGGTCTATACTCAAGACATTATCATCACCATGACGGGACGTCGAAGCAACCAGCCATCGCCTCCGGTACGCCAGAACATGTCCTTGCAGTTAAGAAGACAGCTTGGTAATCTATGTCCGCAGCACCGGCAGATTAGGGAATTTTGCTAGGTGATAATCAGAGCTCAGCAGAGCGCACCTGTTCGTCTTTTCTAACTTCGTTCTGTCTTGCGCGTTCATTGAGTTCTCACTACTGTAGCAGCAATTAATGTTGGGTTGGCTGTGTGTTAGTCTTAAGATTTGAGTTGAAAGGAATGGCTCCACATACCACTTCGTCATAAATGTCACCATCTAGTTTATGGACAACCTCACCTTCACAGCATTTATTTGAGTATCCAATTTGGTGCATTGTAAATGTTTCATGTGTTTTGTTTATTATTTTGAGTTTAGTCATAATAAACCAAATTGCTATTTTGGAAAGAACTTTCATTCTCTTAATCGGTAGAGCAACCCTTCCATTTCTCACTACAATAATGACACTTTCCTTTATCTAATTAATTTCTATCAAATTAAATTATTGCAGGTGCCAAACTCTTTTACACTCCACTTGTAGGGTCGATTACAGTCAGCTCACGTTTCTTCTTAATCCGTGTGCAACAGCAAAAGTCGGAGTTAGAAAAGGGGGGGGGCACTTAGAGCATCATTTCCATATGAAGATTCTAGAAGAATTTAGTGTTAAATACACTGCTAGCCCCGGCACCTCGTAACGTGTATTTTTTTTATATATGCCGACAAGGGGGTGAAAGACCAGCATGAAAAAAAGTGAGTTTCATATTTCTGAAACAATACTGTTGAAACGCTAAGAGATATAAAAAACGTGATAGGAACTATGGCTTTTAATGCATGTTACAACGGTGCACCGTGATTTGGAGATTTCAAAAACGCATTTGTCAGAAAAAAAACTAGAAGTATCTATATGTCACTATACATACACTTCATGTGTGCCTTGCCGGCCGGTGTGGCTGGGCGGTTCTAGGCGCTTCAGTCTGGAACCGCGTGACCGCTACGGTCGCAGGTTCGAATCCTGCCTCGGGCATGGATGTGTGTGATGTCCTTAGGTTAGTTAGGTTTAAGTAGTCCTAAGTTCTAGGGGACTGATGACCACAGATGTTAAGTCTCATAGTGCTCAGAGCCATTTGAACCATTTTTATGTGTGCCTTCTCCATTACCAGTTCTCGTGTTAGGTTGTTTAATAAGTCTTTGCCAGATAAATGTATTCTAAATGTACATTATACGTTGTACACCGTTTTTTTTTAATTTTATGAGCTATCAGATATATAGTCCATTCAGCATTTTTTGACCTCAACAATTCTGTGCTTCCTCATTTTCGTAGAGATGTACAATTATGTTACAACAATAATGTATAAGCAATTTCAAAAGTAACATAATTACATCTGAAATGTTATAACTTTGAAACAAAAAGAATACACCAAATCTAAAAAGAAAACGTAAATACAACATAAGATATTTTATATTTCAGAAAATTAAAAGAAAATTTATATACAGAACAATACATGTAGAATACGCGTTTAGAATACATTAATCCGGGAAAGATTTATTAAACAACCCAACTTGACAATTAGCACTGGACACACATGAGCAGTACGTACAGTGATACAGGTATATTTCTAACTTTTTTCTGACAAATGCGTCAGTCATATATGACTGAATTTGGTATTAACGAAGCTATACATTTTGCTGTTAGACGTCGATATGAAGAACAAGCAGATCAAATTCTACAAGGTGATTTTGAAAAGAGCTGCATGATATGATCACTGGTAGGATAAGGAGAAAGAAGTCGCCACAGTACCCTTCGTATCACCAAAAACATGTGTTCCAGCGGGTGAGGCAGGGCCAGTCACAGGAAGTGCAGGTGTACCTCCCCTGTGAGACGTTGTGGAAGGATGTCTGATCCCACGAGACGGTCGCCAATGACACTATTCAACAGCTATTTTGAATCTGGCATGTTACATATCAGTTAGCATGTACTTTGGGGTGTAGAATAGGAATCTACCTCTCAAAACGTTCTAGCGCCGATGATTTTTAGGTTTTACGCCTTTTTTACTGTTGGGCTTTCAGTCATTTGAATGAAAGGTTTCCTAAATTGAGTGCAGCAAAGCTGAAGTAAGGTATATTTGTCGGACAGCAATGAAGAAATTTAATGAAAATTCCTACCCACACAAACATTGAATTAAACGATGGTCTTCCTTCAAAGTGATTGCGGAAGGATTTTTGGTCAACTGAAGAGATGATCAGATAATGAATAATCTGTTCGACAGCTGCAAGTCCATGGGATGTACAGTGTCGCTTAAAATATACTTTCTACATTCCCACCTTGATTTCTTTCCGTAAAAATGGGAGCCATAAGCAATGAGCAGGGTGAGCACTTTCGCCAAGACATCCCTACGACGGTACGCATTTATCAAGGTCACTGGAACCCTTCGGTGATGTGGTGGTGTTACAGAGAGTGCTGAAACGGCGAACTAAAGAAGATCACAACTGTCGCTTTTTTAGGAGGAGGAGATTAGTGTTTGAAGTCCCGTCGACGATGAGGTCATCAGAGACGGAGCACGAGCTCGGATTACAGAAGAAGAAGAAGAAGAAGAAGAAGGAAATCGGCGGTGCCCTTTGTCAGGGGAACCATCCCAGCATTTGCCCGCAGCGATTTAGAGGAATCTCGGAAAACTGGCCTGACTCGGGTTTGAACCGTCGTCCTCCACGCATTTTAGAATACCAAAAAAGATTACAGTTGAAAATATTTTGTGAACTAATTTAAACCTTCTCTTGGCGTTTATATATATATATATATATATATATATATATATATATATATATAGTTTGTTTTCATATTCAGTGTTCGCCAGTACTGTTTTTGTTTCTGTAGCATATCTAGAAAACTTGAAGTGATAGAGAAAAAATGATTTTACCAGTGAACTCAGAACCACAAAATTGGTAAATCCACCCATTTACAAACCAGATGCAGAAAAAAAGTTTAGATTTGTTGACTAGTGTAATTCCCGTCCACACATAGACGCTGATCCGGCGCTAATGATTCACTGCCATCAGACCACTGGGATTCTGCGTAGCCCACGGTGGGAGTTGTGAAGGTTGACAATACCGTCCCTCGTTGATGATGATGATGATGTTTGGTTTGTGGGGCGCTCAACTGCGTGGTTATCAGCGCCCGTACAATCACCCAATCTTTGCTCAGTCCAATTTCGCCACTTTCCTGGATGATGATGAAATGATGAGGACAACACAAACACCCAGTCATCTCGAGGCAGGGAAAATCCCTGACCCCGCCGGGAATCGAACCCGGGACCGTCCCTCGTAGAGGTATCTAACCAGTGAACAGGGTGGCTGGCAAAAATCGCAGCACTGTGCTGCCACGTGTGATGTGCCAGCAACAGAACCTTCGTCGCGGAGTACGTAAGCTGAGAGGCCTGCACGCGCTGTAAGCGATACAGATAATGGCAAGTGCCGTGAAGAATGTTCGACACGGATGTCGTGGCTACCCGATGCTGGCGAACCACCCTGTCTGCTGCTGATATCGTGGCTACTGTCACAGTTATCTCCACCGTCATGTGGGTGTGCCTCCCATTGCCGATATGTCCATATCACTTTTATCGTTCGTCATCCTTTCAGGGATCGTTTGCTGCAGCTCGTTCCCATTTATCAGAATAATCCTGTATAAGGCAATCGACAAACTGGGATTTCCGCTACCGATAAATGTCACGAATCTTTCCAAACGTCCAAAAATCTGCTTTCACATCGCAAGACACTTTCATCTTTAAATTCCAAGATGTGAAGAAGCGGAAACACAGAACTGCAGTAAATGACTCCACAGGTGCACACAAGCAGCTAACACCAAAAGAAGATGGTGCTTGCATTCGTTTTTATAATAGTTTATTTATGCACAGTGTTAATCTCTAGTCCTATTAGTTTTTTTGTTTCCAATGATGAACCCTCTAACAAATGCCACGAGAGAAAATCACTACCAATTAAGTAGATTTAAAAATCTGTATGTAGTATATTTTTCCATCTTAGTTCTTAACTGCACTGTTCTTTTACAAGTTGACTAATTCTGATCACATGTGATCATCTTCAAATCTTTGTAACTGTGTAAGCAACCAGTTCTGTCACGCAGAAACTACACATCAGTGAGTTTCTGCATGATACGACAGATCACGGAGGTGTAGTTTCCGCATGATGTGGCTGGCTGCTCAGGCAACTACAAAGATCATCACATGTGATCGCATATTTTGACGTGAAATTTTCGCAGGAGGCTTCTGGTTGATTGCGTAACTACATAGATCTGAAGATGACTACATATAATAGCAATTAGTCATAGTGTAAAAAATGTCCAAACAAGACGAAAATATGAGCGATATATAAATTTTTAATATCAACACACATGCTTAGTTTTCTCACGATGAATATGTTGTTTATACCGAATTATTTAGATCCTTAGCATAAGAAAGTTTAGTATGTTTGTTTTATTTGGAGTGGTACTATGTAGCTAATCCTACATTACTGAACCTTCGCAAAATTTATGATTGCAGATGGTACGAATTTGCAGTTCCTGTCAATATGAAGTTGTCAATATAGGGTGTAAAACAGGAAATTTTGTATGTGACATACTATTGGAGACCTTATAATTGTAATTAACTAGTGCGTAACTGTAAATTATGACTTCATTTGAATAAAATATGGAGTATTGTATTGTATGTTAACCGGGGACCTAGAAACGACGGAGAGGTTCCGTCTCCGCCGCAGCCGCAGTGGTCCACAATCCCACGACGACTACCGCAGTCCACTTCACCCCTCTGCCGCCCCACACCGAACCACTCTTTGACGAGTGTAGCCCCTATGTTTGCGTGGTAGAGTAATGATGGTGTATGCGTACTTGGAGAACTTGTTTGCGCAGCAATCGCCGATATAGTGTAGCTGAGGCGGAATATGGGGAACCAGCCCGCATTCGCCGAGGCAGATGGAAAACCGCCTAAAAACCATCCACAGACTGGCCGGCTCACCGGACCTCGACACAAGTCCGCCGGGCAGATTCGTGCCGGGAACCAGGCGCTCCTTCCCAATCCGGAAAGCCGTGCGTTAGACCGCACGGCTAACCGGGCAGGCGAAATATGGAGTTGTAAACTTACGAAGGCTAAGTAACAATGTAACATTTCGCCTTTTAGTGTTCTCGGACTCAGGAGTAGTTATGTGCATCGGTAAACATAATAAATGAATATGTAATTGCTAAAATATTAAATAACAATGTAAATGGCTAAATAGCTGGCGTTCCCAAAAGCTTACCGAAGTATTTTTGAATCGGTTCTTATTATTGTAGCTATGAGTCCGTATATTGGTTTGATGTGGGTCTCCATGCTACTTTATCTCGTACAACTCTTTTGGTATCTTTACTGCTTCCTGCATCCACTTGAACTTGCTTACTGTTTCAAGCCTTCGCCTCAATTTACTATTTCTACCGCCACACTCACCTCCTTTGCCAATTTAACTATTCCTTGACGCCTCGGGATGTGCCCTATCTATCGAGACCTTCTTTTAGCTACAAATTTCTATCCTCCTCAGTTTTATTCATTACGTGTTGGCTCGTTATCAGATCTACCCATGTGATCTTGAGCGTTCTTTTGTAATGCCACACTACAAAACTTTCCATTCTCTACTTGTCTGAACTGTTTATTGTGTTCACGTTTTATGTCAATATAACGCTACACTGCAGATGAATACTTTCAGACTCCCTAACTTTTAAATGTGTAAGTGGCACACGTCAAACCAGTGAGAAGAATGATGACTAAAAAATAAAATATTTTCGGTAAGTGGTACACGTAAAACCAGTCAGAAGAAAAACAAGTGGTATAGACACACGCGTGTCGATTTTATTTGTCAACCATGCAGACCTTCTTCGGGTAAAAAAATCTTAACACTGTACACATGTTCGTGACAGAATACCCCGATATCTATAACAGTCAGTCTACGTCATTACCAATTGAACAAACCTCCTGTTACACATTGTATGCTTTCCGCATTTCAGCGTGGGTAGGAAATACATTCGTGAAGTTTCATGATAAAATGTCAAATAATCATTCTGCAATTAACCCCGGCGTGGGCTAATGATAGCCGCAGGCCTATCTTTCTATGTTTTCTCGTTCCCGTAGAGGAAGACGAAGATTGTGCATGATTAGTCCAGCACTGTATGTGTGCAAAGAGAATTCGAGTCTGTCTTTAGAGCAGGTCTGTAGTCACCATCGTAGTAATCCACTACCTGCTCTGTTTTTAATATATTTTGTGCTATTTAAGGTGTTTGAAATGTTTGTTATTCTCCTATCTTGATTAAAATATTTTTGTAGCTAAGTAAACCTCATTGTGATGAAGTTGCCCTTAGCGGTATCGAAACTAGGTCAAAGAAATTAAATTTGTGCAACCAGTTGGCTGCTTTTACCCTTCATGAAATCTTTGAATTCTTTCTAGAGTCAATCTTTTATTCTGCATCGAATAAGCATTACTTTTAAATTTCCTATCAGTTTAAAAATGTATGCCGATCCGTGACTTGAACAAGGAACCTTGGCTAACGAAAGTAATGCTCTTATCGACTGAGCTCCCTAGCCACTCTCACGTCTTTTATTTCTTCCGTTTAACTGTAATTCCCTTTACAGTTTCTCCTTTGTTACCTTACTACTTGTTCATTGTAATGAGTAAATAGCGTAGGGATAGTCTACAACCCTTTCTCACCCTTTTCTCAATTACTTCCTCTCTTCCATGTCCTTCGCCTTTTAGCCGAAAACGTTCCTACCTCTTTTTAGTTATCTTCCGCAATTATTCGTAAAAGTTCAATTGCATCTCTTGAATCTTGGCCGCTGCTGAAACCGAACTGTCCTTCATCGAATTCTCTCTTAACTTTAGGTTAATCAATATTCCTTGTAGAATTTCTACCGAATGATATATCAAATTTACTGTTCTATATTCTGTACATTCTGTAGGGTGCGTATTAATTTTGATGCTGAATACGTTATTTATATCGTTAGATTTCAATCCCTTCAGCGTTACAATAGTTAAAGAGATGAAAATAAAGTATCCCATTAATCTACAGCTCATTGGATGGGTAAAGTGTGTTACGTTTGAGTTGGTGACACGACAAATGTGATAAGGTTGGAACGGCAAATTCGATACACCTGCGTAAAATTCTGTTGATACTTAAAATACCTCTCAGAAATTCGCTGATGTGTCCCATCCAAGCTAATGAACATACAAAAATACCGTCTCCATTTTGTCGTTTCATCTACGGAAACGTTATATTTTGGGAAACTGAGTCTACTGTGCTGTTGTCGATTTCCACTTTCGATTTATTAAGAAGGAAAGAAAATTCCCAAATCGTATAAGAGTGTCAGAACAAATATGTACCATTTCACCAATTTTCAGAGACGTTAAAATAGAACTAATTTTTTTCTCTCCCTTTCTATGAGCATTGTTGAAAAGGCAATTAAATGATGGGGTTATTAACCCTGCACAAAGTCCATTCCGTGTAAAGTATTCTGTTCACGAGAAGTCGCTTCGGCCAGGCAGGAATTACAAAACAGAAAACAAAAACACAAAAAAAGAGAGATCGAAGAACCGAATCAGTTCCTACCTAAATGGATAATGAACTCCATTTAGTGGCCGTAACGCCCAATTCGATAACTGATCCTGACGGAGGACAGCAAGAATTATTTAGAACACGCGAGGAGGCGTGATTGGTTTCGAAACGCTGATCTAATACTGCGATATTAATCGAATGAAACGGCTGTCGATCTTAGTTACGAGTGACGCCAGCCGACCCAGACAGACGGCGATCGCGGCGCACGTCACACCGTTTGCTGCCGATCGACAAACACGAGGCTATATATATGTTACATAATGCCCTTTTCATAGAAACCAGGTTTCACGAAAGTAAATTTTTTTCAGAAAAGTAAATTTCGACGTCGACTGGGATTAAGCGTATGTATTATGAACTTTATTTTAGCCGCTATTAGGTGCTTTTAACTAATTACCAGATCATGCGCAGTGGCGCACATGACACCGATCGGCCGCCATGTCATCCAGCGCCATATGACGTCATGCAAATGCCGTAGTGGAAGCGGAATTGGGTAAACACACCGCTCCCCCAATCGTTGTCGGCTCTCCAGGCTTTCTCACTCCGACCCGCACAAATTTTTTATAATAACTAGTCAAAAACCTGCATTTCAATTTGCCATAGCAGCAGTGCTAAAATTATTGATTTTTAAATCCTTTTTTTTTTAAAAAGAAAGAAGTAAAATTTCCATTACTCTGAAATATTTGAGTATCGTGAAGAGAGATCAGTTTCAAAAACCGGTTGTTTCGAGCAGTTTTAACCGTCGGGATGTCCGCGCCATTACCTGAACGGTCAGCGCGTTGGAATGCCACGCACGTGGGCCCGGGTTCGACTCCCGGCTGGGGTGAGAGATTTCCTCCCCTCAGGGACTGGGTGTTGTGGTGTCATCATCGTTTCATCCACATTGTCGACGCACAAGTCGCCAAATGTGACGTCGCACTCAATAAGATCTGCACTTGGTGGGCGAACTTTCCGCTTGGGAAATCCCGGCCACTGACGGCATAGGATCATTTCCATTTTTTACTGTCGGAGTAAACTGAAGGCGAAAAGTACCGGTGTGGCCGATCACTTACCCGTGCCACGCCGCCGCAAAGAAAACTGTTTCAATAAAGAATCAGCAAAAATAGCGGGAAAGAGATTTCAACATCCATTATACAGTGGCTGAAGAAAACATGTGACACAGAAGCCATCGTTGAATGTCAACGTGACTACTTAGACGTACACAATATTGTGACAAAATACAGCCGTCCTTATGATTTAATTTTATTTTGTTGCAACCAGTTTTAGCGCTTCAATGCGCCATCTTCAGGCTCTTGTTGATGCGGTACGGGTTGATATGATCCCTATATATATCACGTCAGTTGCCAGCATAACTGGATATGCAGATATTGTGTCAGCACTCCATCCATCAATCGCAGTGCTGACACATTATCCAGTTATGCTAGCAACTGATGTGATATATATATATATATATATATATATATATATATATATATATATATATATATATATATATATATATATATATATATAGGGATCATCTCAACCAGTACCGCATCAACAACAGCCTGAAGATGGCGCATGGAAGCGCTGAAACTGGTTGCAACAAAATGTAATTAAATCATAATGACGGATGTAGGTGTTTTATTTTGTCACGACAATAAACGGCCGTCGTCCCAAAGACCTGCCAAAAGGATGGACATACAAAAACTTGATGTGCACACTGTTGGTTGGTATATAAATGATACGTAAGGATATGTAAGAGGCGTGAATAGCGTCAGATTTTAAGTTATAATTGTGAATGACGCTGAAATGCAACGTACTCGTTCGAGACAGCATTATCAGCACCTGCCACATTTTGGAAAAGGCCTAATTGTAGCTTCCCACTTGGCAGGCTGGTCGAATCATGCAATATCCAGATTCGTAGGGCGTTCAGATGTGGCAGTAGCCGGATGATGGACTGCATGGGAGCGTGAGGACAGAAGTTCTTGTCGTCAATGTTTCAGTCGACCACATCTGATGACCACAAGGTCGCAGAGTAGCAACAGCCGCACTAGGGAATTACCGTCCCATGCGTAGGCTGCCGTTAACAAGGCATCACAAATGGCTGCGACCGGAGTGGTGCAGTCAACGAGAAGTATGGATTGCTGATGCACGGCGTCGCGATGAATCGCGGTTCTGCTCTATCCTGGATGACCAGCGCTGTCGAGTATGGCGGAAACCCGTGAAGAGGTCTCTTTCTTTCAAAGTTTTGGAGTCATGGTGTGGAGAGCCATCGGATATGTCTCCAGGTCACGGCCGGTAGTGATTGAGGGAATTCTTGACAGCACAACAGCACGTCACAGACACCCTGTCAGAAGGTGTCACCTCTCACACGACAGTATTTTGGTGTTTTTTTCAACAGGACAATGCACTTCGGCACGTAGCAAGTGTGTATTATGTCTGCCTGATGCCGAGGTACTCTCATGGCCAGCACTATCCTCAGATCTGACCTCGACAGAACACGCAACTCGGCCGTCACATCTGTCCCAGTGCTATAAATCAGAGTGTCGAGGACCATTTACAACATTATGGGCCAGTTTGTCTCAGGCTAGTGCATGCATTCAGAGGAGCTACAACGTCAAACTGATAAGTGGGCTCATACGGCCAAGTTCTCTGTAAATTTGACTCGACTTACTAATAACCGAAAGAAAAGAAACATCACTAGTGAAGTATCATTTCTTTCCCTCCTTGCTTTCTCGGTTCTTTTTTCATCAGACGCTGTACATTTTAGCTTTATTGAAACTGATACTTTACCGATACGTCTGTCTGTGCGTGGTGGGGGATGCGAGGTTAGTTTGCTAAGATCACTTTTTTCGAAAGTTGGGTGACTAAGGGGGGTCGGAGGGAGGGGGGGGGGGGGCAGGAGAGGCAGTTGCCTTTCTCGACCCCTCGCTGGTTAGCCGTCTGAATGCGCTCTCTGCTTGCACTTCACAATGGTTTTCTCAGTACATGTAGGCGTTTACGCTGTGCCTCTACGCCGGCAGACGCGGAGACGCAGTAGCTGGCGCTGTGAGAAATGCGCCGACTGCCGCTGCTGTGACGACAGACGGGTGGGGTCCCGCGGCAAATCCAATAGAGGCCAATTGCGCCGTCCTAATTGAATGTAGAATGATGATTGACTGGTAACGGCGGCCCGCCCCATTTGACCCCTCCGGACCGACACCTCGCGCGCCTGGACAATCACTCCCCATCAGCCGGGTCACGGCTATATATAAAGAAAGGTACACATCCTCCCTGCAGCGGGCAGGGTACTCCGCCAGCAGCGACTGCAAGATCCGAGAGGCGGGCGTGCTAAATTCCAGGTCAGCTGCTCGCTGGTCAACTGTGTTGGGCCGGACGATGTAACACTCGCCGGCCCAGTAATGTATACTCCGATATACTACGATTACTACTGGAAGAGGCCAAGTTGATACAGTAACACATCAAAAGTTCTACTTCACTTTCTTATAAATGGAACAAGATGAGGTACTTAACTTTGTGAAAATTCATGGCCAAGGAATGTAATGTATATTTGTTACTGTCACTGAACACTAACATATCACTAGATGCAGTGAAAGATAATATTCTCTTGTCTCAAAGTACAACTGAGTATTAACTTTGCTACGTACAGATTGTTCATAAATTAGTTACACAAAAATAACCTTCAGTTGCAAAAAGGGTAAAAAGAAATGTTTGATATAGCACTGAATGCAGAATATCTTCAAGTTTTATTCTCGCCTAAAACTGTCAGTTCCCGACGTTCCCGCTAGGTCGCACGCGCAAGTCAGTTATTTATACCAGCGCGATCATGGAGTCTTGCAACAGTGCTGTTAATGACCAGTGTTATTTCTTGTTTCGTAGAAACCAAATCCGCTACTACAGTTCATAGACATTTCATATTAAAAATCACAAGCCACCACCTCAAAGACAAACTGTTATTAATTGGTACAATGGTTTCACCTAAACTGCCAGTGTATCACACAGGACGCCGATTCAGCGTCTTCCACCAGTCCTGACGCAGCAACTGGAAAAGTTCGGCAGTCTTACATTCGTGGTGCCGGTAAATCGACGAGACGTGCCAGCCTAGTGGTTAACTGTGGAACGTATTACGGAAACACCTGTCATTCAGACCCTACAAATTTGAAACTGTTGTAAGTTTTAAGACAAAGTGGCAAAGAAGAACGAGCTGAGTTTCGTGTGGAAATATTTAACAAAACGTAGACTGAAGATGATACTGTTAATAAAATTGTGTTCAGTGGCGCAGCCATCTCCAAACATGCGGTAAAGCGAATCGGCATAATGTTTGGATATGGAGTGAGCACGAACCACGTAACGTAACCGAACACGTACGGGACTTGCCTAAGCTACCGTTAGAGGTGGAAAGCGTCCACGTCCACCAAGAAAAAGTCTGCGGAAAGCAGTTGGATATGGTGGTCACTATAATAGCACAGACGTTCAGATGTCTTACCTAGCTACGTGTATAGGGGCCTAAAGATGGCGTCAATGAGGCACCGAAACTGGTAGATAAATAAAATTATTAATAAAGCTACGCTCTTTGTATCTGTTTTCTTCAAGTCTTTGACCGGCCGCAGTCCCATTCCATTTACACGAGACGGAATTAACAGTATCTGGAACCTGATTGGTAGGCAACCTGTTCACTTCCGGTTCTACTGCAGCCACTGTGGATGCTTTATGACGGCCTTCAAACCGCGTTGCAGTGTGTTTCACAATAGCATATTCAGGCTCCGTTTGATTCCATGATGTTCATCTAGACACTGATAGCAGCGCACGATGGATTCAGGCTGTAGTGAATTCAAATGGTTCGAATGGCTCTAACAAGGGAAGCTCCCCATCGCACCCCCTCAGATTTAGTTATAAGTTGGCACAGTGGATAGGCCTTGAAAAACTGAACACAGATCAATCGAGAAAGCAGGAAGAAGTTGTGTGGAACTATGAAAAAAATTAGTAAAATATACAAACTGAGTAGTCCACGTGCAAGATACGCAACATCAAGGCGTATATGAACTCGGAGCGCCGTGGTCCCGTGGTTAGCGTGAGTGGTTCAAGACTTACCTCGACTGAAAATTTTACTTTCTTTATTTTCGCAAAGTTATGATCTGTCCGTTCGTTCATTGACGTCTCTGTTCACTGTAATAAGTTTAGTGTCTGTGTTTTGCGACCGCACCGCAAAACCGTGCGATTAGTAGACCAAAGTACGTGCCTCTCCACTGGGAACCGAAAACATTTGATCGTAAGGTCATAGGTCAACCGATTCCTCCACAGGAAAACACATCTGATATATTCTATAAGACTCTGGTGACGGCATGTGCTTCACATGACAGGAATATGTTGTCGACCCACCTAACTTGTACACTTAGCGAATGGGTAAAAAGATTCTTCTACCTTGCCCGATTTAGGTTTTCTTGTGGATGTGATAATCACTACCAAGAAAGTGACGAAAATAAAAGAGTTTGTCACATGAGTTGAAAATAAAAAATTAAACTTTTCACTCGAGGGAAAACTTGAACCTAGGACCTTTCGTTCCGTAGCTGCTCTCGCTAACCATGCGACCACGGCGCTCCTTCACTATCATTGTCCTTGATATTGCCTATCATCGCATGGAGTACTCAGTTTGTATATTTTACCAATTTTTTTCATAGTTCCACACAATTTCTTCCTGTTTTCTCGATTGATCTGTGTTCAGTTTTTCAAGGCCTATCCACTGTGCCAACTTACAACTAAATCTGAGGGGGGAGCGATGGGGAAGTTCCCTTGTAAGCACTATGTGACTTAACATCTGAGGTCATCCATCCCCTACACTTAGAACTACTTAAACCTAACTAACCTAAGGACATCACACACATCCATGCCCGAGGCAGGATTCGAACCTGCGACCGTAGCAGCAGCGCGGTTCCAGACTGAAGCGCGCAGAACCGCTCGGCCACAGCGGCCGGCTGTACTGAATTCTCAAGCTCAATGTGCATGTATAGAGCTGCAATTCTAACCCTCTGCGTATTGTCATCTCACAGATTTCATTGCAATCACCTGTGTCCTTGGAGCTGCAATTTTACACAAACAGTAGAGTATTTGTATATATATGTATATACGATATTATAATAATTTTTTAAAATGTTGAGTAGAATAGTAGGCCATCATTTGCTCAAAGTAGACTGAACTATGAGGAAATTTTTGATGTGTGTAGAGAAGAAAAATTCTTTTACCAGTACTGCACAAAGATTGGTCGTAATGAAACAGTTTGTGAAAGCCTCACATGGAGAATATTTCAAGTATCTCTGCAAGTATTTTCCTCATCTATGAATAGCGAAATTGTTTTCTGGATCTGACATTCGAAAAATGATATTCTATTCTAATATAGCTTGGCGTGTCTCGGTTATCATTCAGGAAGTTGTCACTAAAATGTTAGTCCGCAAAAGGCCCCAAATTCAATTTCTATTGCAGTCAACATGCAGGGAGAATTCTGAAAGTTAGGCTGATTGAAGAGTCTCAAGATCCACTTGCTGAACATTCACCTTTGTTTTTTCCTTTTAAATCTTGGTGTTATGAGCGAGGAAAAAAGTGGGCGCATTCATCAAGACTTCAGTGTGACGGAAAGAAGGCACAAGGGATGCAGGAAGACCAGTATGATGAGACGATACCATTGGTTACCTCACCGAGACTTACAACGAGGAATTCATCGGGGAAAAAGCTGTATTAGATGTTCTAAAGAGAAAAGAAAAAGATCATTTAAGCCGATAGACACATCTTTCTCATAGACGTGAGAGGTATTTTCATACTACTTCATTAAAACCTTTATTCATACAGACATAATAAGTTACTTTCCATTCAAATTTATATGAGTTATGCTAATTTTCTAGTTTATAACGAAATCACGAGACCGTACCTACGTCAAAGTAACCGGCCGATTCCATTACCTCACAAAACGTAATCAAAATGTGTTCTTCGTTGACGTTATTTGTTGCTTCGAACAGTGAACAGAACCTGCCGATAGTATGATTTGCGAGACAATGTGGGTATGCTCAAGTCATTGGAAGATCATCGATTACGGGCGTGACGGCTATACAGAGGGATATGTCGACTTGTGTGGACGAAGACATGGTATTTGGGCCAAATGCATTGCCTACGTACAACTGGCGAAGCCATTGCACTACAAGAAGTTAGCGTTATGTTGTACCGTCCACTTACTGAACTTGGATGAGTGCAGAAATCGAATGAACTTATGAGTTTCCTGCTATACCGTGAACTGTAATGTCTTCAGGCTTTGGAACCAGGGATTCTCTTTTGACCTTAATAATGAAAGTGATTTCTCTCGCAGGTAAAATAATAACACTGGATCTACAAATTCAGGGGGCGTAGAAGCAATGACAGATGGCTTTGGAGAGTAACGATCGCATGTTTCTCATATTGTTATCATACGGTTGAGTAATGAGTTTAGAGTATCTCGTATGTGTCATTGCAGATGGAGACAATAAACTTGCTGGCGTTGTGCAGAGATACGATGGAATAATGTTGCTGATTCATCTTTGTGCTCAGTGAAATCATCCTCAAATGTACCTAAAGATGTCTATATTTCTACTAGATGAAGGGGGAAAATGTTGATTTAAGGTTCTACATGTTTTTCTGAAACGACATCCAGTAGGGGTTTAGGAGCACTGGCAACGTAAAACCTTGTAACCAACAAAAACGGATCTGATACGAACTTGCTGTCATTTAACATGATGGGTCGAAAATGTGAATAAGACGTAAATGCAAAAATTTTCTTATTGCCATGTGATTTTTGGGCCTCGACTACGGTTTAGGTAAAATTTTGCATTTTTCTTTGTTTATTATTTCGTCTCATCCAACGAGAGGAATCTTCACAGCCTGTGATGGCAGTTGTTCAAATCTGTAATGTTTACTACTTCGGAAAGTGATGAGTACTTTCCTTTATCTCTGATAAACTTAACCGCTGTGGGAACTGAAACGCTGCCAAAAGGAAAAAGCTATCACTTCGATACATATTTACATTATTTGCCCTAATATACAATCCGTTTTCCTTTCCATTCTTCTTTATGCCGATTAACACCCTTTCACAATAAATGGGCTTCAAAGTTTGGCCGCTCCTTATTTCAGGGACTTCTGCCGCAGTGTTACCTGAATACAAACTTGATATTGTCGAATAAATGATGGGAGCATTTCAGACTTACGGCAATTTGTTAAATTTTGCTCTATTCAATGTGCCGTGTCCTGGTATACCCTTATTATCATGCTTCTGTTCTGAACCCTCTATGTAAATGAAGTCGTAAAGGTGAACAGTATTAGTGGCAGAATGAAAAATATATGTGGTCAAGAGCATGCCAACATTAAATGCTATGAGCAGATGGTGCCCATTGCCCGTAAATATTTAAAGAAAATCACTTTTCACAGCTGCTGATAGAACAAACTATTTGACACCACTTTAGACCGAAAAAATAATCATAAGATAACCTGTATTGTAACGGAAAGAATACAAGAGATAGAGTATGTTCACGGAACTGTTATAACACAAATCCAACAGCTACATATAAAATTTTTGTAGCATTCTATATGGTATCACTCTTACTGTTACGTCAATATTAAAAAGAAAATTATAAAAAGTAATTCCGTGCCACTGGAAATAGCACCAGGTAATGGAAACAGACGGTTTTCACGCATATAAAGGAAATGGTTAAATAGAACACTTTTTCTACAGTATTACCTGTCGTCAAGAGTAAAATACATTTGTGCAATTGAGTGACCTTACTCTACTGTCCATTTCTGTATTTGCTGCTGCTAAATGTGTGAGCTCAGCGTAGTGAAGAGTTGGAAAACTGATACAGCTCGTGGTCTAGGGGTTAGTATTGGTGCCTCTAGCTCGCGGGGTGTCGGGTTCGATTTCGGCCGGGTGGAGGATTTTCTTCGCTCGGGTGGACGTGTGTGTTGCCATCATTTCATCTCAGTTTCAGCGGCCGGACAACCCATAAGATTATAGTGTGTTGGAAGTTCCTAGTTACCTTTGTTTTAGCAAAGAGTCTAGTAAACGTTTTTAGAGCTAAAGACTATTTTATAAACAAGAACAAAATGCAAATGCGAAGACGAACATGAAGTATTAAAACACGTAAATGGGAACACAGTCTAAGACTTCCCCCAAAATCTGATTCCTCACATTTAAAGCTAATAAGGAGGATACAAGATAATCCGAAATACTGTGAATGTGGCGGTATAACAACAGAAGCCAGAAATCACGCAAAGCAGAAAACTGAATTCTTACGGCTGTTGATCAGTTATCGCCAACTATCAACCACTAATAAAGCAAGTTCCCTTCATCAAAATTATATCTTAATTTTAAAAACAGTAGTAATGGTTTTTCAATAAATGTAATCTTACTCCGTAAACCCTAAAAATTACATTAAAATTATTTGAATAAAACAGTCCTGTTATATATATTTCGTTTGGTGGGCGGTTTCGGTCTTCTATAAGAACATCATCAGACAATTTTTTACTTCTCGGCGACAGCAGAGCCTGTGGCGTGGAGCAGGCCGCTCTGGAGGTGTGTGGAACACTGCTGAGTGGAGACGTGTTGTGGAATACTGCACTGGCCTCCAGAGCGGCCTGCTCCAACGAGTAAAAGATGGCCTGATGATGCTCTTACAAAAGATCGAAACCGTTCACCAAACGAAACACATACATAACACTTTTATTGAAATAATTGTAATATAGATGCTGTTTTTCTTAAGGCAATGTTCCAAAAACCCCTACAAAGTGCCTAAAATACTGAGAGATCAATGTGGGGCCTGAACCCTGCAAGCTGATTAAAAAAAAGAATGGTAACGGACTGTTTGATAAAAATCTTCTGTCCAGTATCTCGTTTAGTTTTATTCTATTTGCAAATGCCCTCTCTACCGAAACCAAAAGGTTCTCCTGCGTAGAATACTGTGACCCAAGTGCAAAGTGTTACACCTTGAAGCACCGGTTCCATACTTACCAAGCCGTGTTGAGCATATCACCGCGTAACGGAAATATTAAGTGATTAAAGTTTCTTGCCTCTGGAGGGGTTGTGGTGAGGGGAGGGGTCAGACGTCGTACTAATGTTATTCCGAATGGAATACTCTAGTCGGCCGCGGTTGCCGAGCGGTTCTAGGCGCTTCAATCCGGAACCGCGCTACTGCTATGGTCGCAGGTTCGCATCCTGCCTCGGTCATGGATTTGTGTGATGTCCTTAGGTTAGTTAGGTTTAAGTAGTTCTAAGATCTATGGGACTGATGACCTCAGATGTTAAGTCCCATAATGCTCAGAGCCATTTGAACCATTTTTTGATTTGGAATACTCTGAACTGATGTCCACTGTCAACATCAGTATAAGGTATGGCCCCCACAGGCACGAATTCACTCTTGTATTCGATGTGGCATGGAAGGAGAAAGCCTCCGAGTGTCATCCTGAGGAATTTCTTGCCATGTCTGAAACGCATGCCGCCTAAGTTTATGTTGGTAGCCTCTGGAGGCTGATGTGAAAGTGTATGCCCTCCTATCGTATCCTAGACATGATCTTGGGTGACATATCAGCGGACGGGGCAGCCCAGCCAAGAATCCGCGCATTCCTCAAGTGTGAACTGTACCGTGGGGTCTTGTATTATCCTGCTGGAACATTCATCTCGTACTCGCATCGTCGAGGGTATGACATCATTTTTACCACATACTGGAAAGCATCCAGCTTGTCCTCAACAATTATCAAAACCGGCCTGTTGTCACATCGAATAGTTCCCAAAACTTGAGTCCAGGAGTTGGTAAGATGTGAGTCTCGATAATCGTTGTTCTCTATGACCTTTCACCACGTCGTCTTCGGGCAATTTGGCGATCTAATCGCCACAACCAGAAGCGCCACTCGTCGCTAAACACCACAGAATGCCACAAAGTATTCCAGTCGACTGTGGCTCTACACATCATGCAAGGCATCGTTGTCTGTGCCAGGGTGTCAGCTGTTAACAAAGCATAGCTATCTGGAATCTCAACCGGGACTCCAGTAACCTATTCTCGACGGATTGTGGTGGTTCTATGCTTGTTATCTCTTTCCGGTTTTCAGCTGTTAGTACCCAACATCCATCATCATTAAGCCGAAAACGCTATGATGTGCGCTAGTTGTAACAGACAGACAATTCAGATCCATATACTGTAGTGCTCCCGCATGTCTAATGTTTCTTTTTGCATTCATTGTACTCTCCATGTGCGTTTATTTAGTTTCTTTAACATTTTTGCAGAATATTTGACGTTTTTCTCTTTGTGATGTGAGCCTCACCCATTGCATATCTACACTCCTGGAAATGGAAAAAAGAACACATTGACACCGGTGTGTCAGACCCACCATACTTGCTCCGGACACTGCGAGAGGGCTGTACATGCAATGATCACACGCACGGCACAGCGGACACACCAGGAACCGCAGTGTTGGCCGTCGAATGGCGCTAGCTGCGCAGCATTTGTGCACCGCCGCCGTCAGTGTCAGCCAGTTTGCCGTGGCATACGGAGCTCCATCGCAGTCTTTAACACTGGTAGCATGCCGCGACAGCATGGACGTGAACCGTATGTGCAGTTGACGGACTTTGAGCGAGGGGGTATAGTGGGCATGCGGGAGGCCAGGTGGACGTACCGCCGAATTGCTCAACACGTGGGGCGTGAGGTCTCCACAGTACATCGATGTTGTCGCCAGTGGTCGGCGGAAGGTGCACGTGCCCGTCGACCTGGGACCGGACCGCAGCGACGCACGGATGCACGCCAAGACCGTAGGATCCTACGCAGTGCCGTAGGGGACCGCACCGCCACTTCCCAGCAAATTAGGGACACTGTTGCTCCTGGGGTATCGGCGAGGACCATTCGCAACCGTCTCCATGAAGCTGGGCTACGGTCCCGCACACCGTTAGGCCGTCTTCCGCTCACGCCCCAACATCGTGCAGCCCACCTCCAGTGGTGTCGCGACAGGCGTGAATGGAGGGACGAATGGAGACGTGTCGTCTTCAGCGATGAGAGTCGCTTCTGCCTTGGTGCCAATAATGGTCATATGCGTGTTTGGCGCCGTGCAGATGAGCGCCACAATCAGGACTGCATACGACCGAGGCACACAGGGCCAACATCCGGCATCATGGTGTGGGGAGCGATCTCCTACACTGGCCGCACACCACTGTTGATCGTCGAGGGGACACTGAATAGTGCACGGTACATCCAAACCGTCATCGAACCCATCGTTCTACCATTCCTAGACCGACAAGGGAACTTGCTGTTCCAACAGGACAATGCACGTCCGCATGTATCCCGTGCCACCCAACGTGCTCTAGAAGGTGTAAGTCAACTACCCTGGCCAGCAAGATCTCCGGATCTGTCCCCCATTGAGCATGTTTGGGACTGGATGAAGCGTCGTCTCACGCGGTATGCACGTCCAGCACGAACGCTGGTCCAACTGAGGCGCCAGGTGGAAATGGCATGGCAAGCCGTTCCACAGGACTACATCCAGCATCTCTACGATCGTCTCCATGGGAGAATAACAGCCTGCATTGCTGCGAAAGGTGGATATACACTGTACTAGTGCCGACATTGTGCATGCTCTGTTGCCTGTGTCTATGTGCCTGTGGTTCTGTCAGTGTGATCATGTGATGTATCTGACCCCAGGAATGTGTCAATAAAGTTTCCTCTTCCTGGGACAATGAATTCACGGTGTTCTTATTTCAATTTCCAGGAGTGTATAAGCCATGTCATCGCAACTGTTACGACAAAGAGTACGCACCTTTTGTATTGGTTCAAGTTGGGATTATAGCCTAGTGAAGAGTGCGAAATATTTAATTATTCGCGCGTGTGGCATTATTTGGTTTTATTTGTTTTTCTCTGCTGATCATTGTTTCCATGCTCCCACAAGAATATAACTTCGTGGAGAACGGATCATCTGCTTCCTAAGGTATTTAAGGATAAGACTTTTGTCTGCTGAGTGTGAGATCTTGCTATTAATCCAAGATCGATCCCTCACGGTGAGTACGTATTTCTGGCATTGACTGCCATTCTCTCACAGGGTGTTGACTGCACAGTCACTGCGGATTGATCGATCTTGTCGAATTTCAAGTAGGCTAAACGTGTGATGGTGTGAAGGATTTGCTAGGATGTACTGATGATTTACATATATTTTATCACGTATATTTTTGCCTAATCTTATAATGCCTTGAAGTTACGCATTGATTATTCGCGCCAAAGTCATTCAGCCACCCACAGCCATGTTTTGTTGATCATCGTTAGAAACAGTAGTCACCAGCCACTGTATGGATGGCGTGAGAAGAGAAGTTACGTATCAGAACCACCTTAATCCCAGAAGCAACATAATTTTCCTTCCAATTCCGTACATAATATCGTGCGAGACCACTTAGGTTTGGATGATGAGCGCGCTCAATGTATTATATGAGCTCTGTTCTCCACAATAAACTGTATCTTTAATCAGAATCAACGTCAGCATTCACCCTACTAATTCCAAACATCTGACCCCTTCTACTGTTGCAACCCTGAGTATTTTTACCCCTGAAACAATAATGAGTCAGTCGTTAACAAAATCATAAACCCATGTGCTCACTTCGTGTTAGACAGTTGTGAAAATGCTTTTGATCCACTACCTGCTTTGATTGTTTGCCTGGCCATTGCAATATCCGTTCAAACGGTTCAAATGACTGAGCACCATGGGACTTAACTGCTGAGGTCATCAGTCCCCTAGAACTTAGAACTACTTAAACCTAACTAACCTAAGGACGTCATACACATCCATGCCCGAGGCAGGATTCGAACCTGCGACCGTAGCGGTCGCGCGGTTCCAGACTGTAGCGCCTAGAACCGCTCGACCACCTCAGCCGGCTGTTATCCGTTACGCTTGGTTATTAACTAATTAACTAATTAACTGACTAAATAAATGTTTGGGGCGTTCCCAGTTATTATCTACAACAAGAATTGAACCAAAGAGGATAGCATGAATGTTAGCCACTACAGAAATTTTAATTCCCGCCGTCAGGCAATGATTTCACATATTATTCGACGAACAGTAAAGTCACATCAGTCATATTCTACCCCTGCAGAAGTAAAAACGACTAAAACGGTAGGCTTTCAATTGAATTAGAATAAAGCACTCTCTCGCCGTGTGTGTGTCTTTCTCAACGCTTCTTCAACCTCGGATAACGCCACCCCTTCGTAATAAGCTGTAGTCGAGTCCCTGTTCTCGAAGACTAGCCAACCAGAGTCCACGGAAGCGATCTTTCCTTATAAAGGCGTGCTCTGGGCCAAAGGGAGACGAGATAACGTGATCGACCTCGCACTCAGGTCATGATCATAACACGATGCATGTGGTCCAGCTGAATTTCATCTATATCGCACCTCATTTCGTTAACCATATACCGCGTTACTTGCTGAACAGCTGCCTCTCAATACACTGAGGTGACAAAAGTCATGGGACAGCGATAGCACGTATACATATGGCGGTAGTATCGCATACACAAAGTATAAAAGAGCAGTGCATTGGTGCAGCGATCATTCCCACTTAGGTGATATGCATGAAAAGGTTTCCGGCGTGATTATAGCCGGACGACAGTAATTAACAGAGTTCGAACGTGGACTGTAGTTAGAGCTAGATGCATTGGACATTCCATTTCGGAAATCGGTAGAGAATTCAATATTCCGAGATCCACTGTGTCAGGAATGTGCCCAGAATACCGGATTTCATGTGGCCGAGCGGTTCTAGGCGCTTCAGTGTGGAACCGCGCGACCGCTACGGTCGCAGGTTCGAATCCTACCTCGGGCATGGATGTGTGTGCTGTCCTTAGGTTAGTTAGGTTTAAGTAGTTCTAAGTTCTAGGGGACTGATAATCTCAGATGTTAGGTCCCAAAGTGCTCAGAGCCATTTGAACCGGATTTCAGGCATTACCTCTCAACACGTGCAATGCAGTGGCCGACAACCGAGAGCAGCAATGATTGCGTAGAGTTGTCAGTACCAATAAACAAGCAACATTGTGTGACATAACGGCAGCAGGCAATGTGGGACGTACGACGAACATATCCTTTAGTACAGTCGGCGAAATTTGCTGTTAATTGGCTATCGCAGCAGATGACCGTCGCAAGTGCTTTTGCTAACATCACGACATCGCCAGCAGCGCATTTCCTGGGCTCCTGACCGTATCAATTGGACCCTAGACGACTGGAATACCGTGGCCTGGTCAGATGAATCCCGATTTCAATTGGTAAGAACTGACGGTAGGGTTCGAGCATGACGCAGACCCCAATCCCACGAAGCCACAGACCCAAGTTCTCAACAAGGCGCTGTGCAAGCTGGTGGTTGCTCCAAAATGGAGTGAGCTTTGTTTACTTGGAATGTACTGGGTCCTCTGGTCAAACCGAACTGATCATTGACTGGAAATAGGTGTATTCGGCTACCTGGAGACTATTTGCAGCCATTCATGGACTTCGTCGAATTTTTATGGATGGCAATGGACTAGGAAATTTCCTGGCAGATTAAAACTGTGTGCCGGACCGAGACTCGAACTCGGGACCTTTGCCTTTCGTGGGCAAGTTCTCTACCATCTGAGCTACCCAAGCACGACTCAAGCCCCGTTCTCACAGCTTTACTTCTGCCAGTACCTCGTCTCCTACCTTCCAAACTTTACAGAAGCTCTCCTGCGAACGCCGGCCGCGGTGGCCGTGCGGTTCTGGCGCTGCAGTCCGGAACCGCGGGACTGCTACGGTCGCAGGTTCGAATGCTGCCTCGGGCATGGGTGTGTGTGATGTCCTTAGGTTAGTTAGGTTTAAGTAGTTCTAAGTTCTAGGGGACTTATGACCTAAGATGTTGAGTCCCATATTGCTCAGAGCCATTTGAACCATCTCCTGCGAACCTTGCAGAACTGGCACTCCTGAAAGAAAGGATATAGCACAGACATGGCTTAGCCACAGCCTAGGGGATGTTTCCAGAATGAGATTTTCACTCTGCAGCGGAGTGTGCGCTGATATGAAACTTACTGGCAGATTAATACTGTGTGACGGACAGAGACTTGAACTCTGGACCTTTGTCTTTCGTGGGCAAGTGCTCTACCAACTGAGCTACAAAAGCACGACTCACGCCCCCTCCTCGCAGCTTTACTTCTGCCAGTACCTCGTCTCCTACCTTCCAAACTCTACAGAAGCTCTCCTGCGAAACTTGCAGAACTAGCACTCCTGAAAGAAAGGATATTGCGGAGACATGGCTTAGCCACAGCCTGGGGGATGTATCCAGAATGAGAAAGAGCTCCAGACGTAAAGCTGTGAGGACGGGGCGTGAGTCGTACTTGGGTAGCTCAGTTGGTAGAGCACTTGCCCGCTATAGGCAAAGGTCCCGAGTTCGAGTCTAATTCCGGCACACAGTTTTAATCTTCCAGGAAGTTTCATATCAGCGCACACTCCGCTGCAGAGTGAAAATCTCATTCTGGACAATGCACTATGTCACCGAGCCACAATTGGTTTGAAGAACATTCTGGAGAGTTCAGCGAATGATTTGGTCACTCAGATCGCCCGAGATGAATCACATCGAACATTTATGGAACATAATTGAGAGGCAGCTCTTGCAGAAAATCCTGCACCGGTAACACTTTCGGAATAATGGACGCCTGTAGAGGCAGCATGGCTCATTATTTCTGCAGGGGACTTGTGACAAATTGTTGAGTCTACGCTACGTCGAACTGCTGCACTACGTCGGGCAAAAGGAGGTCCGACACGATACTAGAAGGTATCCCATGACTTTTGTCATCTCACTGTAAACCAAAATCACATTTGAGAGTGGCAGATCTCAACATAGGGCCAAGTGGCCAGAAAATAATCACAAGTGTACTCACGCGTCCGAGAAGCCGGGGAACAGGTGGTGTCCGAAGGCGGGCAGCACGGCGGGCCGTAGGGAGGCGGCGGCGGCGGCCGCGGCTGCGGCAGCGGCGGAGTGCTCCTGCAGCCCCGGGGGCAGCGCTGGCGACGGGGGGCGGCCAGAACCTCCGGAGGCGGAGCCCGCCCCCGGCGAAGAGGGCGCCGACACGCTGCCACACAAAACACTACGTCAGTCTAGCTGCTGGTAAATATGTACGGTGTTCCACGCGGTAGCATCTCTGGACCATTATTGTTTACTATCATTACCAATATGCCAGATAAGCTCCTTCTCGGAGCTAACACGCCACCGGACTATGACAGAATTCCTATTACATTTTACTTTGACTACGCTGTCTGGTGAAGTGATTCAGAAAGAAAACGGTGTCAATTTGGAAGACATCGGATGTGCTGTATTATTAGAGTCAAAGATTGGAAGAGCTTTGTAAGACTTGCAATCGAAGTAATAGGCTTACATAAGATTTCTCCTGAATCATTGGGAGAAGTGCCAACCAAGCGATTATTCGCGTCAGTGTGCGCAGTTTATCAGACTGGGAGATTGTCCTTGCCGGCCGCTGTGGCCGAGCGGTTCTAGGAGCTTCAGTCTGGAATCGCGCTGCTGCTATGGTCGCAAGTTCGAATCCTGCCTCGGGCATGGATGTGTGTGATGTCCTTAGGTTAGTTAGGTTTAAGTAGTTCTAAGTCTAGGGGACAGATGACCTCAGATGTTAATTCCCATAGTGCTTAGAGCCATTTGAACCATTCTTTGAGTTCGTCCTTCTGCTTTGTAGGTTAGCCTCTTTTGCTACACATGTAGACCTTAGACTTTTCCATAGCATTCACATTCTGATAACGTTACGAATCCGATGACTACAATCACGCTTCGGTTGCATGTGTAGCAAGCAAGTACACAAACTTTATACGCAAATCTCTGCCAGTAAACTAATTACGCGTGAAATTTTGATACTTCTATTATGTCGCGGAACGCTAGGACTATCAGTCCGCCGCTCGTGGTCTCGCGGTAGCGTTCTCGCTTCCCGAGCACGGGGTCCCGGGTTCGATTCCCGGCGGGGTCAGAGATTTTCACCTGCCTCGAGATGACTGGGTGTTTGTGTTGTCCTCATCATTTCATCATCATCCAGGAAAGTGGCGAAATTGGACTGAGCAAAGATTGGGTAATTGTACGGGTGCTGATAACCACGCAGTTGAGCGCCCCACAAACCAAACATAATCACAAACCAAACCGCTAGGACTATCAGTGATGTCAAATCAAACGGTTCACATGGCTCTAAGGACTATGGGACTTAACTTCTGATGTCACCAGTCCCCTAGAACTTAGAACTACTTAAACCTAGCTAACCTAAGGACGTCACACACATCCATGCCCGAGGCAGGATTCGATCCTGCGAGCGTAGCGGTCGCACGGTTCCAGACTGTAGCGCCTAGAACCGCTCGACCACTTCGGCCGGCTATGATGTCAGAATAAATGTGTGATTATCATAAATCACTTTTATTAAAAATCACAATATGGCACTGACCCTTAGCAAAAGCTGTTTCTAATCAAATTTTGTTTGTGGCCCGTGCGGTCACGGCGAGAGACGTTTTCTACGCTAGGTTACACATGAAGAGGGTATCCCTAGCGCTGAAAAATCGTCGCCCCCTCCATAATGTAAAATGGATAGGTCAGTGCAGCTTTCCTGCAGGTTGGAAATGTTGACTATGTTTTTAGTCACGGAAGCATGCTACCAAGGTTATAAAACGGCCGGGTCCCATCTGAATTGTTTCTCGGTTGTATTTCATTCGTTTATCGTTGGTTAACCGCGGCTTATTCGTCTTTCGTTAATGCAAGTCTGCTGCCAGGAGGTAAATAACCTGCGTACCTTGACGTCAGACTCGCTGAGTCCAGCCTTACTACTAATTTGGTCGCCTCGCGAGTATATAGCATCGACTGGCCAATGCAAGCTACATACTCGTACATGCTTCGCTAGGCTGGTAAGTGCTAGAGTCTACG
The DNA here is from genome assembly GCF_023864275.1 of Schistocerca cancellata. Taxonomy (NCBI): domain Eukaryota; kingdom Metazoa; phylum Arthropoda; class Insecta; order Orthoptera; family Acrididae; genus Schistocerca; species Schistocerca cancellata. Next base: position 269,149,992 of record NC_064627.1, read on the forward strand.
TCACTCCTTGCAATAACTTTCATGGCCACTTCACAATTCTCATCTTCTCTGTGTGAATTTTTTAGATGCCATCATGATCGGCTTTAACCGTAAAGTTATTTGTTTATAAAATCCGCTGTCGGAATGTAGGAGGTATGGCAATTTTCAGTGGAGTACTGCAAACTACAAAAACAGAGTGAGTATACAGAATGGGACTTAACATCATGCCACGCATGTGACAGCTATATAGGGTGATTCAGCTGCCCCTAACTATGGGTTTTAGGCAACCTGCAACACCTTGAAAAACCACGTGCGAGATTTTCACATTCTCTTGCGTGCTGCGCACAAACCATTAGTCCTACACAAAAAATTAATAGGACCTTTTTTGTTGGTAATTTAATGTAGTTAAATTTTGTGCCGGTATACGTTTTGGATGGAGGTCATAGTTTTCAGGTTCTACATCTACATTTATACTCCGCAAGCCACCCAACGGTGTGAGGTTATTCAGGAAATACGCATTTGAAGGTCAATTTTATGCGTTTTCCTTGAGTAATTCAAAAACTACAGCCTCTAGCGAAAGCGAATCCCGGCACAAGATTTAACTACATTAAATGTATAATAGGTTTGTTTATAAATAACTTATCTGCTACTAGTCACGAATTTATTTATTTTATTTTTCCCTCGACGCGTTTTGGGAAATGATTCCTATTTTCAAGTGCGCTTTTTGTGTTTGTTATGTCGTTCCTATGTGATGTTGTCGATGAGTGAGATTCTGCTATTTTCGTTGACTTTTCTGCAATATATAAGAAAACACGCGATTCTTAGTTGGTTGTCGATCTTTTTGTGGAGTTAGTGACGAAATTTAGAAGAATTTGTACTTACAGTTTCCTTATGGTCCATTTGTGCAGAGTCACACACAAACACTAAACATCACACACAACTTCTTGTACACTTTTATACATCGAAAACATTTTTTTACAACAAAACAGTTACACAGATGTTCCTAAAAGTAGTTAACAGAGTATGATATACTTTTGTACAGAGGTTATTTACCTTAACAATTTGGATCATGATTTACTTACGTCCATTTTACAATTGTGCTTATTTCTATGTGTTGCTATTTTTATTTAAGTATACTATCGAAACACCTGCAGAAATTCACTGATTCACTTTCAAGTTTTTCGTTTAGTATTTTATCTTCATATTTTCTGTAATGTGAATATATTTCCAGTTCTTCTAACAAATCCATTTTATGTCCTTTATTTAGGTTGTGGAGTACTTTGACATTTTGCTCTATTTTTCCAAATGGGTGTCCTGCATTATGTACATGTGTTGCTATGGCTGATGTAGTGTGTCTGTTGCGTGTGTAGGCTTTTATGTGCTCTGTGTACCTCGTGTTGAAATTTCGGCCTGTTTGTCCTAGGTAGAACATGGAGCATTCCTGGCATGTGACATTAAATGTCCTCCAAAAAGATCCGATTCATTTTTTCTGGGGAACTAATACAGGTTAGTTTGTGCATAGTGAGTTACAGAGTGTGCAAATTTTGCTTGTGGTATTTCATGGCGTCCTGGATTAAATAAAACCCTTCGGCAAGGGCAGCTGATGGTTGATTGATTGGTTGATTTGGGAGAGGGAACCAAACAGCGAGGTCATCGGTCCCATCGGACGAGGGAAGGATGGGGGAAGGAAATCGGCCGTGCCGTCTCAAAGGAACCGTCCCGACGTTTGCCTGAAGCGATTTAGGGAAATCACATAAAACCTATACAAGGATGGCCGGTCGCTGGTTTGAACCGTGGTCCTCCCGAATGCTAGTCGGGCAGCTGAAACGCCCTTTGTAATAAAATATATAGCTAACAATAATATATGACATGCCAGATATTTTGTAAAGTTTCGACGTGTGCTGAATAACAGTGGAATGTGAGTGACTGGAAACGAGTGATTTGGGGTGATGAATCATGCTACATCCTGTGACAATCCGATGGAACGGTTTTGGGCTGGGTGAATGCGTGAGAACCGTTACCTGCCATCTTATGTAGTAGAGATGGGCCGTTCGCGAACTAACGGGTCCAAAGGTACGGTTCACCAAATTCTAAGGAACGCTCTTTCACATTTCACTTCGGTCGCGGCTTTTTACTTACAGCTCCCGGGAACCGGAAACGGTCGGTCTCGTTGCCGCAACAGCACGTAGGCCGGTCTCGTTCCAGCCTCGGTCCCGTCCCCCTCGGTCTCGGTCTCGGTCTCGGTCTCGGTCTCGGTCTCTCTCGGCCCGACTCGTCGTTCTTCGCGTGGCCACTCGTCGCAGTTCAAAAATGGTTCAAATGGCTCTGAGCACTAGGGGACTTAACTGCTGTGGTCATCAGTCCCGTAGAACTTAGAACTACTTAAACCTAACTAACCTAAGGACATCACACACATCCATGCCCGAGGCAGGATTGGAAACTGCGACCGTAGCGGTTGCGCGGTTCCAGACTGTAGCGGCTAGAACCGCGCGGTTCTAGACTGTAGCGGCTAGAACCGCGTCGCCACTCCAGCCGGCACTCGTCGTAGTTCCGCTGCCGACTGCTCATAGTTCAGTACCGAGTTGTTGTTCGTTTCGTTCGCTTCGCACGCCCATTTTAGATCTGTTTCAAACCTTTTTTGAACTCAGAACTTCTGGTTCTTTTAGTATTCTATTCAGCGTCCACGACCGGTAATTAAAATGTATTTTATAATACGTAAATTACATAAAAATTACGTGGTATGTAAACATACATCTTTTCAGGTAACAAAACGGCGTATCAGCTTACTTCACTATTTCGATAAACAGCCGAAGAAATACTAGTAAAAAGGCAAGATATTTTTGTTATTACACATGCAAAGGACGTCGGCACGGCACACACGCATGGCCATTTTCCGTCATTTTTTTATCCAAGATAAAAGAGCATGTTCATTGTTATGGATGGCAGACCGACTTACAACCGAATGCATCCCGCGCTTCGTAATCGAGTGTATAGTGTCACATTTTGTACAGAGAATGTGATAACGCCTAAGATATTATTTCAGTGGTACAGGATGGCGCACGAAAAATCGGCCCGAGTACTAGACTGCTCATTGTCGCTTTTCAATCGTCATCTCTTGTTTCGAAGTTGTTTCCATTACCTTATTTGTTATTTCTTCACTGCCTAATTATTACATGTTTATGTGTTCTGCTCGTAGCGGTCAACAAATCGTGCGAAACTGGCGAGCAGTCTGTACTTGGGGCCGGTTTCTCGTGCGCCACCTTACAGTATTTCACTGCGACCATCCCATAACGCTACATTTGACTAAACGAGATGTTTTGCAGAATCACGAAAATTACGAGTGCGTGAGAATTCTGTTACGAATAAAAACTCTGTACTCCAGGAGAGAGGCAAGTGCCCGCTCTTTGCACCTTCCATCTTCAGTTACCTATGCTAGTAATTTTCAATTTTTCATAAGAACCTTATGCCAAGCACTGTGGACGGTCAACGAGTAAAAAGAACGGTTCCCAAAAAAGAGCGATCACCAGTGAATTAGTTCCCAAGGATGAACGAGTTTGCCCATCTCTATTATGTAGAACCGACAGTGAAGTATGGAGGAGGCCGTGTTACGGTTTAGGGGTGTTTTTGTGGTTTGAATGTGTTCCCGCTTGTGGTGCTTAAAAAAAACGCTAAATGCGGAGCTATATGAACGCACTTTGCAGGGTTGTGTTCAGCGTACAGTAGAGGAACAGTCTGGATATGCGACTGTTTGTATCAGCATGACAGTGCGCCCTACGCAATGGAACTGCTTTTGGGACGGATTAGAACAACGACTTCTTTCCAGACCCAGAGTCCTACATCACTATTTTCTTTGGTTTCGGCTCTTGAGGAGTAATGGCTTGCCATTCCTCCACAAACATTCAGAAACTTCAACGGTACTGTCTCCAGTAGAATTCAAGCCGCCATAATGGGGAAGGGTGGACACACCCCAAACTGACGCCCACTAACTGGTGTCGTGATGCTTCTGATCACTTCCTCTGATTACTTCCTCCCAATCCCACACACGTCTCGCGAAATGATCACAACGAGAAAATCCGAGAAATTAGAGACGACAGGGACGCTTACTATTGCCGGCCGGTGTGGCCGTGCGGTTCTAGGCGCTTCAGTCTGGAACCGTGCGACCGCTACGGTCGCAGGTTCGAATCCTGCCTCGGGCATGGATGTGTGTGATGTCCTTAGGTTTAAGCAGTTCTAAGTTCTAGGGGACTGATGACCACAGATGTTAAGTCCCATAGTGCTCAGAGCCATTTGAACCATTTTTTTTTTACGCTTACTATTGATCATTTTTCCCAAGCGCCTTTCGCGAATGGGGTACGGCACCTAGCCAGGAGAGAGGGGGCATATAGTGGTACCCTTCGCCACACTATCATCTAACTTGCAGATTATACAACGGGTCATTCAAAAAGAAAAGAGAAATATCAATATTTTATTACAGACAAACTATAAAAGAAAAATGGTTCAGATGGCTCTGAGCACTATGGGACTGAACATCTGAGGTCATCAGTCCCCTAGAACTTAGAACTACTTGAACCTACCTAACCTAAAGGCATCACAGACATCCATGCCCGAAAGAGGATTCGAACCTGCGACCGTAGCGGTCGCGCGGTTCCAGACTGAAGCGTCTAGAACCGCTCGGCCACACCGGCCGGCTATAAAAGATAGAAACACACTGAGCATTCCACTGCATAGAGGAAAGTTTTGACACAGCTGCGCTGTTTTTCTTTTTAGCAACATGGCGACTAAACCAAAAGAGAAATAACTTTGTGTGTTGGAATTTGTGCGAAGTCTATACTCTGTTCATGTGCAATGTGCATCTCGCCTTTGATTCAGCAAAACCGTAAAAAATTTGCACATGCAAATGTAAGAGCACTGGTCGGCCACAGACATGTGATGAAAATGTCGAGCGTATCCGAGGTGTGCCCTTACGAAGTCCTTCGAATTCCACAATACGGGCAGGCCAGAGAACTCAGGTTCCTCAGACAACTGTGCGGCGTGTTCCGAGACGATACCTACATATGAAGCCTTAATGCATTTACTGCAGCAATTACCTCCCGAAGTGCCAAACAGAACTCACGAATTTTGCATTTCAGTTCTCCACGATATGGCAGAGGACACTTTTTCCAAAGGACTCATCTTTCCGGACGAATCGACGTTTCGTATATCGGGCAAAGTGAACCGCCCTAGTGGAACAAAATCTCGCCAAAGCTGAATATGTTTTGCACCGTTTCTGTTCACAAAGTTAATGGACACCTTTTTGTGGAGGACTCTGTGACGGGAATATCGTACCTGCACGAAAATCAGTTGTTTTCTCAACTTCAAAAAGCTTCCACTGATTTCATTTTTATACATGACAGCGTCCAGCCTCAGTTTCACCTTGAAGTGCGACGTTATCTTATCAACACCATCCAACAACGTTGAATAAGAAGAGGTGGACAACAAGATCTTGTTCACTGCTCTTGACCTCCCAGGTCGCCAGACCTCAGACCTTGCAATTTTTTCTGTGGGGAGTACATGAAAGACAGAGGCTTTGTCCCTGCTTTTCAAGAGATAAACTGAAGTTTTGAACCCGTCGATTCAAAAAGCAAGGACCAGTTGGTTCGTGTGTGGAACGAAATGGATTACCGTTTCGATGTTGCTCAAGCAACACATGGTGCTCGTGTTGAGTGTATGGTACAGCGTCTGTGCGAAAATAATACTTTGAACCTTGCTCTGTCCAGTGACATGCGTAATATGTTTCTACCTTTCATAGTTTGTCTGTAATAAACAACTGAAATCTGTCCTTTCTTTTGAATCGCTTTGTATATGTAGAGGTGTAGGAACTGGTGCGCTACTTGCCATGTCGTCCATGGAACGGGCTGGAGCGGTATGCGGTGATCGCAGACTGCCTATGGCGTTACTGGTTCGCGCAACGCCGTATAAACACTTGCGTCCAACGTGTAACTCCGTGTACTTTAAACAACGGTGTTTTTTTTCCTTCCTGTGGAGTACTTCTGCCCTCCACGCTCCTACTACACCTACGGCATAAGCCACCGCGTGACATTTAGCCTTCCCATTCTGCTATCTTTACAAGTGTTGATGTCCGATGAACTGCACTCGTCCCCTGTCACTTTTAACTCGCGGCGTGGCTCGTGCGACTGAAACCTGACCCTTTGTTACGCCTGGCCGCGTTTGATACGGCGATAGGCCGGAAAAAAGTAAAGGAGAAGATAAACAGAGCGCTGCCGTCCCCGGTGAGCTAACACGCGCTGGCCTTTCAAACCGAGTTACGTGTGTTTCGTCGCTTTTGGCCGCGACCGCGCGGCGTTCAAAGTCCGAAGCTGCGCATATTTGCTCGGTCGCGGGACCCCCCCGTCTGTGCGTCTGTCGCGACGGCCGCGTCAGAAGCGGCGCCCGCAAACACCGGCGCCCAGCAGACGTACGCCGCCCGCGGCGACAGATTGTGTTTGCAAATAAAGCCGTAACCCGATTGCATGTTTGTCGCCGTGTCCGGCGGAGGCGAGCCACGATCCGGCCGCGATTGATGTCTGCCCGCTTTGATGTGACGGAGCAGCGGTACACCGCAAGTGCCGCCGGTACGCACTCGGGCACGAGCCTGGGTGGGATGACGCCGCCGGTTTTAACAGCAGCTGGCGTCTGCAACTGGCACAGCCTCCTCTCATACACACGGGCTGTCTGTAATATTCGCACATCCGCAATTTTTAATAATTTTTGACGTCAACTTTTAACAATGAAATACGTGAAGTTAGTAACTGTTCTCGAGTGCCCGCCCGGTTGGCCGTGCGGTCTAACGTAACGGCTTTTCGGGCGGGTAGGAGCGCCTGGTCCCCGGCACGAATCCGCCCGGTGGATTTGTGTCGAGGTCCGGTGAACCGGGCATTCTGTGGATGGTTTTTAGGCGGTTTTCCATCTGCCTCGGCGAATGCGCGCTGGTTCCCCTTATTCCGCCTCAGTTACACTATGTCGGCGACTGCTGCGCAAACAAGTTCTCTTCGTACGCGTACACCACCATTACTCTACCACGCAAACATAGGGGTTACACTCGTCTGGTGTGAGACGTTCCCTGGGAGGCTACCGGGGGCCGAACCGCACAATAACCCTGTCTTCGGTGTGGGGCGGCGGAGGGGTGAAGTAGACTGCAGTAGTCGTCGTGGGGTTGTGGACCACTGCGGCTGCGGCGGGGACGGAGCCTCTCCGTCGTTTCTAAAAAATGATTCAAATGGCTCTGAGCACTATGGGACTTAACATCTAAGGTCATCTGTGCCGTTCTAGGCGCTTTAATCTGGAACCGCGCGACCGCTACGGGCCTGCCTCGGGCGTGGATGTGTGTGATGTCCTTAGGTTAGTTAGGTTTAAGAAGTTCTAAGTTCTAGGGGACTGATGACCTCAGATGTTAAGTCCCATAGTGCTCAGATCCATTTGAACCATCTAAGGTCATCAGTCCCCTAGAACTTAGAACTACTTAAACCTAACTAACCTAAGGACATCACACACATCCATGCCCGAGGCAGGATTCGAACCTGCGACCGTAGCGGTCGCGCGGTTCGAGACTGAAGCGCCGAGAACCGCTCGGCCACACCGGCCGGTTCCGTCGTTTCTAGGTCCCCGGTTAGCGTACCATACAATACAATACAACTGTTCTCGAAAGAACAGATACCGTTGATGACCGTGCAGCTTCTCTAGAATAAATGATAATTAACTGAAACCCTCAGCTGTCGACAGGTGTAGTTGATATACCTCGATTGGGACAGCTGAAAATGTGTGTCCCGACCGGGACTCGAACTCGGGATCTCCTGCTTACATGGCAGACGCTCTATCCATCTGAGCCACCGAGGAAACAGATGAATAGCGCGACTGCAGGGACTTATCCCATGCACGCTTCCCGTGAGACCCACATTCCCCACTGTCCACTATCTACATACGTAAAGATCTTCGTCAGTGCGAATGCGACAGGTTGCCCGAACTCTTGCGGGAATCGTCAACTTAGTTGGCGCGAGTAATGATTGGATGGGCAAATATCTATTAGGAGCATTACGTATGTAGATTGTGGACAGTTGGGAATGTGGGTCTCACGGGAAGCGTGAAAGGGTTAAGTCCCTGCAGTCGCGCTATTCATCTGTGTCCTCGGTGGCTCAGATGGATGCCGCCACGTTAGCTCAGCGTGTTCGGTCAGAGGGTTAGCCGCCCTCTGTAATAAAAAAAAAAAAAGACTGAGTTAATGGATCAACAACGAACTGAAACGGGTGTCTTGAGACGTCCGCCCCGAGCAGATGCAACGAACTAAAACGAACAAAATGAGATTTAAAAAAAAAGATGGATAGAGCGTCTGCCATGTAAGCAGCAGATCCCGGATTCGAGTCCCGGTGGGGCACACATTTTCAGCTGTCCCAATCGAGGTATATCAACAACACCTGTCAGCAGCTGAGTGTTTGAATTAATTATCATTTACAGTGAAATACTTTGCATGTTATATCTTTGTCACTGTATTATCATATCGATTACATCCCGTGTAATAGCATGGATAGCCGCAGAAATTTATACGGGGGTGGAGGAGGATGGCACAAGTCCGAAATTACTGTTTTTGACACAAACTGATTGCTCAGTTTCTAGACATCTGATATCACAAGAACTATATCTTGAAACGTGACACAACCTTGTGTGTCACAGAGTTGTTAGTTGTCCATGTTGTCTGAGAATTCTGTAACGAATGAAGACATGCTCAGGGGAGGGGGTGAGGAAAGTGCATCCTCTTGCCCGGAGTTGTGCGGAGACACACTTCTGACAAGGCAAACTGCCCACCGCATTCCCTGCACATTTAGTAGTAAGATGGTCCAGTAGATAACCCGTCAAAAACTGAACACAGATCAAGAACGAAACCAGGAACAAGGTTACTGAACTGTAAAAAAAGAAGCAAAATAGAAGTAGTGAACGGTCAAAACTCAAAATGTGTAATGGCGAGCTAATTTGAATAGCTACGGCGTCGTTGTTAGACAGGGGAGACAATGTTCAAATCTCCGTCGCGCCCCTTTTTTTTCCCACAAAATTATCGACTGTCCGTCCACTCACTGACGGACCTGTTTGCTGTATTCGTTTGCAACAGCGAGGTACAACGAAGGGACCTCCAGACGTACATACAACCTATTTGTTCTACGCAAGCACCACATGTTATCACTCTTGCGTTCCGTTTTGGAAGTTTTGACTGTTGAATTCCTTTCTTCTAACACAGTTAACACCCTTTTATTTCTTGATTTCATTTCTGTGACAGGTCTATGCGGCATTTTGCTTGCTCTCACTATTCATTACAAGCCGGCCGCTCTGGAAGATGGGTTCTAGGCGGTACAGTCTGGAACCGCGCTGCTGTTACGGTCGCAGGTTCGAATCCTGCCTCAGGCATGGACGTGTGTGATGTCCTTAGGTTAGTTAGGTTTAAGTAGTTCTAAGTCTAGGGGACTGATGACCTCAGATGTTAAATCCCACAATGCTTAGAGCCATTTGAAACATTTATTCATCACATTTCCTTGCGACGGTAATATTTCTCACCACGTGACTCAGATTCCATAACGAATGTATTGTACGTCAGTAATTGCAAAGGCTACAGAAGGAGAACACACGTCAATGAACGGACGGACAGTTCATAAGTTTGTGAAAAAAATGGGGCACTAGGGAGATTTGAACACAGATCTCCCGCTCTGCAGTCCAACACCGTGCGCACACAATGACGACGCTATAATCCTTGCAATGCCCTCGATGTTGCACATATTGGAACTTGGACGGTTAACTGTTTCGATTTTGCTTCTTCTTTCACAGTTCATACTTGATTGCGTTCAGTTTTTGAGTGGGCTATTTTACCACTAATGGGAAGTTTACCTTGTGAGGAAGAGGCGTTTCTACGGAGCCTGGGGCTCTCGGTAGGATAAGTAGCTTTTCTCGGGTAGCATACAGGTGGTAAGAGACATGAAGATGTGTTGGCTTACTGCTGCTCATTGGTCTGTGCATCATTCCGTAGAACTGTTACAGAATGACTAGTTATAGCTGTAGTTTCTAGCTATTTTTGAACAGCACATTAGTTTCGTAAAAGAAAGTAGCCTAGTGTCAGTGTGAGTTATCATCGACTGATCATTTCCTTTACGTAATTTTGTGTGTCGCTTAATATTTGAACAGCACAGTAATTATTGTGCAACATAAAAGATGAGTTCACTCTACAAAAGGTGAATGTCACTTGTTGTCCTTCTGTTGCACATTACTATTCTACTATTCTACTAATCTAGTAAAAAGAAACTTAAAATGCCACAGCTGATAGGACAGTAATTGCAACTGCTTATTTACAAGAAAAAGGTCGCAATGTTAATGTTTTCAAAATTAACTGGCTTTTAATGTCTTCGAACAGAAACTTGAAACAGTTAAAGATTCACATCTGCTTATGTTTCATTATGAAAGCCGCATGGGGTAGCCGTGCGTTCTCAGGCATCTTGCCACGGTTCGCGCGGCTACCCCCGTCTGAGGTTGCAGTCCTCCCTTCGGCATGGGTGTATGTGTTGTCCTTAGCGTAAGTTAGATTAAGTAGTGTGTAAGCCTAGGAACCGATGATCTCAGTAGTTTGGACCCATAGGAACTCACCAATTTCCAAAAAAATGTCATTAAGAAAAGCAGTTCTGACTGCAAAAATTAATGAAATTGCGCTTGCTTGAATCATCTTGGTTTTCAATAAAGTGAATGTGAAAAGTCTCTTGCTAAATTCAGCTAATGTGGTCTAGATGATTTTTTTTTTTTTCATTTGTTCATTTAGGACTGACGAGAATTTTCTTCAGAAGTATTTTCGGAAAGTAAGGCTCTTTTGGTCCTCCCCCAGTTCTGAATACCGGCACTGTTGATTAGAGAATTATTTAAAACTGACTCAAGTAGTGAGGTTTTAATCAACGTGTTTTGACAACGACCTCAATACTATCCACTACGATGCGGTAGTTTGGACAGGAATTGGACTACGCTTAACTTTTATTTTTTGAATTATAATCATTAAAGTAATCCTTAAGTCAGGAATAGTTTCGTTAAAAGTAATCATCAATAGTGTTAGATTTTTTCATGTGCACAGCTTACACGTCTGTAGCAACTCAAGGTTGGACTCTTTTTATGTTAAAATTAGTGATATGTGGACAGTAACTCCACAGAATAGATAAGTTTTATCACTGGCAGATGACAATTCGGTAGTTAAATCCTCCACAAAGATTACCTCTGCCAATCACGTGTGGAGTTACGACATGCCCGCTTTTTCATGCACTAGTGAGGTGTCGCAGTAGTTAGATAACCTAATTCACATTCGGGAGGACGACGGTTCAAATCCCGGTCCGGCTATCCAGATTTTAGTTTACCGTGATTTCCCTAAATGTCGGGATGGATCCTCTGAAAAGGTCACGGCCGATTTCCTTCCCCATCCTTTCGTAATCCGAGCTTGTGCTCTGTCTCTAATGACCTCGCTGGACGGGACGTTAAATCTAATCTCCATTCCTTCGCACCTTTTCAAGGTGTTCGTGTCACACTCCTACGTTCGCACTGACAGTCGACACCACTCAGCGGAACCAGGAACACCTCTGCAGATGTCTGACGCTGCTCTGGATGATACGTCAGGAGCAATAAAGTCTCTTGGATCATGACCATTCAGCCCGGAAGATTCACCAGCAACTAAGACAACCGATCGTGTAAACCTTCAATCTCTAATATTTCGTCACTTGTGTTCCCTTGTATAACTGCACGTTATGTACGATGCAGCCAGTTTCTGTCCGCTCTCTTGTTACAGTTTCAGGCTGCCGCATGGTCTGGAAGGTCACAGTGAGACGGAAGGAAACTAACATGACATTCGAAAAATGACAACTTATTGTATTTCACCGTGCGAAGGGTCGCATTTACAGAGCTATTTTCTAGTTTCCTGACTATACACAGAATTACGGTTGGGATATGGTAGGACGATTTGAGAACAAGGACTGCATAGAATCTGTAAAATAAATAAATAAAATAAATCAGTCACAGAACCTAACTGAAAGCGAAAGACAGTTGAGAACTTCCGGCCGTCAGCCTTCTGATTGCTCTCGTGTGCCAGCCTCGTCATCATCTTAGAGTAGCATGTGCACCTAACGTTCTCAATTCCCTTACTTTTTTACGATCTACAGCTCCCTCATGTATCATGGATGTTATTGCTTGGTGTCTTAGCACATGCGCCGTCATCGTGTGCCTTCTTTTTGTATTTTCCCATGTTCCTCTCCTGGCCGGTTTGCGAATAATGTCTTCATTTCTTATTTTATCAGTCCACCTAATTAAAACATTCTTCTATAGCGTCATATATCAAACGTTTCGATTCTCGTCTTTTTGTGTTTTCGCTCAGTCTATGTTTCACTTCCATACAATGTTGCGTTGCAAATGTACGCTCTCAGGAATTTCTTCCTCAAATTAGAGCCGATGTTTGATAGTAAAAGACTTCTCTTGTGCCGGTACGTCCTCTTTGCCTGTCCTATTCTGATTTTTATGTCCATCCTTCGTGCGTCATGTGTAATTTTGCTCACAAGGTGTCGGAATTTCTTCACTTCGACTACTTCGTGGTTCCCAATTTACATGTTATGTTTATCACTAATCTCATTTCTGCTACTCATTACCATCGTGTTTCTTCGGTTTACTCTCAGTTCATATTCTGTTCTCATTAGGCTATTAATTCCGTTCAAACGGACCTGCAATCTTCCTCACTTTCCCTGAGGATAGCAATGCAATCAGCGACTCTTATCACTGACAACCTTTCACTCTGAATTTTATTCCTATTCCTGAACCTTTCTTTGATTACCTGCATTGCTTCTTTGACGTATAAATTGAACAGGAAGGGTAGAAGAGAACATCTTTTATATTTTCTGTATCTTATTCTTGTCAACACTTTGGGTACATCGGCTATTAAGCTGACTGTAGGACATTTCTCGTCCTCATTTGTCCTTGCTATCTACGGAACTGTGTGGATGATATTCTTCCCAAGTATTATGGCATCTCACTGGACACACAGATTCGAAAAACCAACTTGAGTAGTCGTATAGTTGCCGCTTTACCCAATGATGTTAGAAATTCCAGAGGAATGTTATATACGCCTACGCCCCTTCCTTGCTCGCAATTCTTCCAAAGCTCTGTTCAACTCTCACTCTAATACTCGATATCTCCCAAATTATTTGTTCTTCTGTGACTTCATAAGATAGTTCCTAGCCTCACATAGGCTTTAATTTCACCGGTTAATCAATAAAGAGGTTAAGCATAACCTATGAGTAAGTGCATCTAAAATGCAGTCTAGCTGCTGCAAGAATGTTACAAGCGAGTAAGTAATCAACTGTCCGGAGATTAGCAGGAAGAAGGATACACCGGAAGAACGGCAAGGAAAAATCCATCTATAAAGAAAGTAAACCGTTGTATTACATTGGTGCGTACGTTCGTAGCATTTTTCCTACAACAGATACACATAATGGAGACTTCAGTAATAAATAACATATTCTCCTTCACTTTTACAACAGTGTGCCAACGCTAGGACGACTTTCCGATTTCGTAACTGCAGAAATCAAGTGGTTTTGAGGCAAAGAACTCATCGAGTCAAGTTCGGAGATCATTTTCATCCGGAAGGGAAGTTCCTCGGAGGTTGTTCGATAGAGCGCCCAAAAGGAGGAAGTCTGAGGATGCAAGATCAGGAGAATGAATTGTGTGCGGAATCCAGCTCCTGTACAGTGTTCTTTGTCAGTCTAGCAGAATACGGGCGTTATCGTTTACACAGTCTTCCTGGTCGTTGTTCTTGGATTGTCATTTTCTTGCCTTGCTCTCTCCAGTGGCATTACACCCCTATACCGGGCAAATGTTTCTGGCTGCCTCCGCTGCCGTCATCCCCCTACTAAACTCAAACAGAAGAATATATCAGAAATGTTCCGATTTTCCACTTGGCACTTCATTATCTAGCGTCCAGAACTCCACTCATTATCTCCAGATAACAAAATGACAATATGCAAATAGCAGCAGTGAACTACAAATAAAAAATGACGGTCGATAAGTAAACCCATGGCAACAGGAATACCAACATGCAAAACAAAAACGCTACGAACTTACGCACCGACCTAATATGTGGGCGATGACGGCGGTACCCACCTGGGACTGTAGGACGCGGGCAGCGAGTTGGCCTCTGCGCCCGCCGCCGCCCCCGCCGCTGACGCCTCCGCCAGCAGGGGAGGCAGCGGGGGCGGCGCCTCCGTCTGCTGCGCCGGCGCGGGGGCGGAAGCGGACGCGGAGCCGGGAGCGCCTGACGCGCCGACGTCGGCGTCGCCAGCGTCGCTGCAGCTCAGCGGCGACCGGCTCGTGTCCGCGTGCACCACTGGCGCAGACGTCGACGCCGCCTCCATGTCCTCTACAGGGCTCGCTCCCTCACGGGACTCCACCTGCGCCCAACCAAAATCCAAGTGGACTCTTAAGCCGGCGTCCGCCATTGTAAGGCTGTGTAAGTAACGAGGAGAAGGCCTCTGACACGGCCAACCGATTCGGCTATTTGGCAGGTCACTAGTGTACAACCAAACGGAAAAGACTCGTTTTTGAGAAAACCACATTGAAGTGCAGTCAACTCAGAATTGACAAGATCGGTAGAAAATCAAAAACTGAACACTTTTCTTCATTCTACATTAACGGAAAAACAAATCGCAACACCAAAAACTAATTAATGTAGAGTAATGAAATTTCGGGAATACATATGTCTAGTTAACATAGTTAAGTGATTAACATTGTCAGATCGAAGGTTAGTGTCAGCGCGAAATAAGCCATTGCAAATGTGAAATACTGGTGCATAATAACCGGTGTAACCACCAGAATGCTGAATGCAAGTATGCAAACGTGGATGCACTGTGTTGCACAGGTGCTGGATGCCAGTGTATGGGATACAGTTACACGCCTGTTGCACAAAGTAGATCAATATAGGGAAGGTTGATGATGTTTGTGGATGACGCTGGAGTTGTCGTCCAATGATGTCCAATATCTGCTCGATTGGAGACAGATATGGTAATCGAGCAGGCCAAGGCAACATGTCGACACACTGCAGAGCATGCTCAGTTACAACAGCAGTATGCTCGCGAGCGTTATCCTGTTGGAAAACTGTTCATAAATGACAGTACAACAGAACGAATCACCAGATTGACGTTCAAATTTGCTTGCAGTCAGGGCGCGTGGGATAACCAGGAGGGTACTCCTGCTCTCATACAAAATCACAGCCCAGAACACGACTCTAGGTGTAGGTCCAGAGTGTGTGCACGCAGACCGGTTGGTTGCAGGTCCTCAACTGGACTCCTTGTAACCAACACACGGTCACCACTGGCACAGAGACAGAACCACCTCTCGCTCGCAACCAGTGAAGTCGCAAATGGCGCTGGGGTCAGCAGAAAGCACGCTACAGGGCGTTTGGGTTCCAGCTGAAGTAATCGATTTGTAACAGTTCGTTGTGTCGCTGTGGTGCCAACTGCTGCTCAGACTGCTGCTGCAGAGGCAGTACGATGCGCCAGAGCCGTACGCCGAACACGGTACTCTTCCCTCTTGCTACATGGCCGTCCGGAGCCAGTTCTTCTTGCGAACGTTCATTCTCGTGGCCACAGCTATCAGCAATCATGTCCGGTGGCTACAATCCCGCCAAGTCTTCCTGCAATATAGGAACATCCAGCCTCTCGTAGCGCTACTACGCGACCTCGTTCAAACTCAGTAAGGTGTTGTCGCCTTAAACGCATTTTTTATTATCTCCACCTCACCATGTCCAATCTCAAAGATAACTAACGCTGACGACCGTTACAGCGTGTATTTAAAGCAAATGTAATTTGCATCGTGAAAATTGGCGATAGTAGTTCCACTTTTATACGATAGGCGCGAAATTTGAACAGATATCATTTTCAGAAATAGAAACACGCCAGCCAACTTTCCTTTACGTCGCACAACTCCTTCTTCGTGTTGCGATTTTCTTCGTCAGTGTATATGGGATCGGCAAACGCTTATTTTCCTGGAAAGAAGCTTTTTTTACTGTTGCGTATATTCCTGTAAGATGAATGCTGTACAGTGATTGCGTCGTTTTGGTGTAGCGACCAAAGCATTTGGTTGAGGAGCAGAGAACCTGTGTTCCAGTCCCAAATGCATTCATCCTCTGTTTTTCAATTGTATTTTTTCCGTTTAGAAACTGGTAGGAATATGAGAATTAATAAAATAATGAAGGCAAATAAATTTTTCAAATAATTTGAAATACTAAATTTTGAGTCTCTTTATATGAAAACAATTCTGTATGCTTCGAAGTCGAACGTTCGATGCAGTTTACCAGATGAAGGAGAAAAACGACACCTGGCGCATCATAAAGTAATGTATTCGTACACGACGTAATGTTACATCACAGTGTCTGTAAAACTGTGGGCCAATGTTCTCCCGTTCTTATAAAGAACAGATGATTAATTGGGTCCTCGGGGTATGTAGGACGTTAACTGTTTAACCGACTCGTTAAAAAATGATTACGTCACCTGCTACAAATCCGGTAAATTACAAATTAAATTTACAAAACATATCTTCAGAATGTATTAAATAAAGAAATTAATTTAGACTTTTTTAATGCCTAGGCAGGAAATTTCCTTTTTTTTCCTTATAACTAGTTTAGTTATCCTTTGCCGGCCAGTGTGCCCGGGCGGTTGTAGGCGCTTCATTCCGGAACCGCGCTGCTGCTACGGTCGCAGGTTCGAATCCTGCCTCAGGCATGGATGTGTGTGATGTCCTTAGGTTAGTTAGGTTTAAGTAGTCCTAAGTTTAGGGGATGATGACCTCTGAAGTTAAGTCCCATAGTGCTCAGAGCCATTTGAACCATTTTAGTTGTCCTTTCTTTTTTTCTCATAAATTAAAGTGCGCTAACTAATTCAGTAGTGCTTTAGAGGTGATTCAATTGTGTAGCGAAAAAACTTGTGATCTAGACATTAAAAAAATTTATATCATATAATACATTAAGACTACTGTCTCCTCTCCGATAATGTCAGGCCTGATATATTGAGGACATTTTAAAACCAAACGTCAGTGACAAAACGTTTTGCCCAACATTGGATTCCTGGGGTGGATAAACAATACTGCCATGTATTTATAAATGGCGAGTGTCAACCCAATTTTTTGGAAATTTGTGGTAAGGTTTCATGGGACCAAATTACTGGGATCATCTGTCCCGAAGCTTACGCACTACTTAAGCTAACTTAAACCAACTTACGCTAACGATAACACACACACACCCATACCCCAGGGAGGGCTCGAACCTCCAACGGGGGGAGCTGCGCGGACCGTGAGTAGGTGCCCTGCACCGTGAGTAGGTGCCCTAGACCGCGTGGCTACCGCGCGTCAGCCGATTGCCACGGTAGTAATAGTACCACCGAAACGTACACCAGTTTCCCAGAAATGTCTACATCTACATCGATACTCTGCAAAGTTACATTTAAGTGCCTGGCAGAGGGTTCATCGAACCACCATCACAATTCTCTATTATTCCAATCTCGCATAGCGCGCGGAAAGAACGAACACCTATATCTTTCCGTACGTACTCTGATTTCCCTTATTTTATCGTTGTGATTGTTTCTCCCTATGTAGGTCGGTGTCAACAATATATTTTCGCATTTTTGGGAGAAAGCTGGTGATTGGAATTTCGTGAGCAGATTCCGTTGCAACGAAAAACGCCTTTCTTTTAATGTTGTCCAGCCCAAATCCTGTATCATTTCTGTGACTCTCCCATATTTTGCGATAATATAAAACGTGCTGCCCTTCTTTGAGCTTCTTGGAAGTACTCCGTCTGTCCTATCTGGTAAGGATCCGACACCGCGCAGCAGTATTCTAAAAGAGGACGGACAAGCGTAGTGTAGGCAGTCTCCTTAGTAGGTCTGATACATTTTCTAAGTGTCCTGCCAATAAAACGCCTTCCCCACAACATTTTCTCTGTGTTCCTTCCAATTTATGTTGTTCGTAATTGTAATATCTAGGTATTTAGTCCCCCCCCCCCCCACCCCCCATGAACCATGGACCTTGCCGTTGGTGGGGAGGCTTGCGTGCCTCAGCGATACAGATAGCCGTACCGTAGGTATAACCACAACAGAGGGGTATCTGTTGAGAGGCCAGACAAACGTATGGTTCCTGAAGAGGGGCAGCAGCCTTTCAGTAGTTGCAAGGGCAACAGTCTGGATGATTGACTGATCTGGCCTTGTAACAATAACCAGAACGGCCTTGCTGGGCTGGTACTGCGAACGGCTGAAAGCAAGGGGAAACTACGGCTGTAATTTTTCCCGAGGGCATGCAGCTTTACTGTATGATTAAATGATGATGGCATCCTCTTGGGTAAAATATTCCGGAGGTAAAATAGTCCCCCATTCGGATCTCCTGGCGGGGACGACTCAAGAGGATGTCGCTATCAGGAGAAAGAAAACTGGCGTTCTACGGATCGGAGCGTGGAATGTCAGATCCCGTAATCGGGCAGGTAGGTTAGAACATTTAAAAAGGGAAATGGATAGGTTAAAGTTAGATATAGTGGGAATTAGTGAAGTTCGGTGGCAGGAGGAACAAGACTTCTGGTCAGGCGAATACAGGGTTATAAATACAAAGTCAAATAGGGGTAATGCAGGAGTAGGTTTAATAATGAATAGGAAAATAGGAATGCGGGTAAGCTACTACAAACAGCATAGTGAACGCATTATTGTGGGCAAGATAGATACGAAGCCCACACCTACTACAGTAGTACAAGTTTATATGCCAACTAGCTCTGCAGATGACGAAGAAATTGAAGAAATGTATGATGGAATAAAAGAAATTATTCAGATAGTGAAGGGAGACGAAAATTTAATAGTGATGGGTGACTGGAATTCGAGTGTAGGAAAAGGGAGAGAAGGAAACGTAGTAGGTGAATATGGATTGGGGTTAAGAAATGAAACAGGAAGCCGCCTGGTAGAATTTTGCACAGAGCACAACTTAATCATAGCTAACACTTGGTTTAAGAATCATGATAAAAGGTTGTGTACATGGAAGAACCCTGGAGATAGGTATCAGATAGATTATATAATGGTAAGACAGAGATTTAGGAACCAAGTTTTAAATTGTAAGACATTTCCAGGGGCAGATGTGGACTCTGACCACAATCTATTGGTTATGACCTGTAGATTAAAACTGAAGAAACTGCAAAAAGGTGGGAATTTAAGGAGATGGGACCCTGATAAACTGAAAGAACCAGAGGTTGTACAGAGTTTCAGGGAGAGCATAAGGGAACAATTGACAGGAATGGGGGAAAGAAATACAGTAGAAGAAGAATATGTAGCTTTGAGGGATGAAGTAGTGAAGACAGCAGAGGATCAAGTAGGTAAAAAGACGAGGGCTAATAGAAATCCTTGGGTAACAGAAGAAATATTGAATTTAATTGATGAAAGGAGAAAATATAAAAATGCAGTAAATGAAGCAGGCAAAAAGGAATACAAACGTCTCAAAAATGAGATCGACAGGAAGTGCAAAATGGCTAAGCACGGATGGCTGGAGGACAAATGTAAGGATGTAGAGGCTTATCTCACTAGGCATAAGATAGATACTGCCTACAGGAAAATTAAAGAGACCTTTGGAGATAAGAGAACCACTTGTATGAACATCAAGAGCTCAGGTGGAAACCCAGTTCTAAGCAAAGAAGGGAAAGCAGAAAGGTGGAAGGAGTATGTAGAGGGTCTATACAAGGGCGATGTACTTGAGGACAATATTATGGAAATGGAAGAGGATGTAGATGAAATGGGAGATACGATACTGCGTGAAGAGTTTGACAGAGCACTGAAAGACCTGAGTCGAAACAAGGCCCCCGGAGTAGACAACATTCCATTGGAACTACTGACGGCCTTGGGAGAGCCAGTCCTGACAAAACTCTACCATCTGGTGAGCAAGATGTATGAGACAGGGGAAATACCCTCAGACTCAAGAAGAATATAATAATTCCAATCCCAAAGAAAGCAGGTGTTGACAGATGTGAAAATTACCGAACAATCAGTTTAATAAGCCACAGCTGCAAAACACTAACACGAATTCTTTACAGACGAATGGAAAAACTAGTAGAAGCCGACCTCGGAGAAGATCAGTTTGGATTCCGTAGAAATACTGGAACACGTGAGGCAATACTGATCTTACGACTTATCTTAGAAGAAAGATTAAGCAAAGGCAAACCTACGTTTCTAGCATTTGTAGACTTAGAGAAAGCTTTTGACAATGTTGACTGGAATACTCTCTTTCAAATTCTAAAGATGGCAGGGGTAAAATACAGGGAGCGAAAGGCTAATTACAATTTGTACAGAAACCAGATGACAGTTATAAGAGTCGAGGGACATGAAAGGGAAGCAGTGGTTGGGAAGGGAGTAAGACAGGGTTGTAGCCTCTCCCCGATGTTATTCAATCTGTATATTGAGCAAGCAGTAAAGGAAACAAAAGGAAAATTCGGAGTCGGTATTAAAATCCATGGAGAAGGTTCGCCGATGATATTGTAATTCTGTCAGAGACAGCAAAGGACTTAGAAGAGCAGTTGAATGGAATGGATGGTGTCTTGAAGGGAGGATATAAGATGAACATCAACAAAATCAAAACGAGGATAATGGAATGTAGTCGAATTAAGTCGGGTGATGCTGAGGGAATTAGATTAGGAAATGAGACACTTAAAGTAGTAAAGGAGTTTTGCTATTTGGGGAGCAAAATAACTGATGATGGTCGAAGTAGAGAGGATATAAAATGTAGACTGGCAATGGCAAGGAAAGCGTTTCTGAAGAAGAGAAATTTGTTAACATCGAGTATAGATTTAAGTGTCAGGAAGTCGTTTCTGAAAGTATTTGTATGGAGTGTAGCCATGTATGGAAGTGAAACATGGACGGTAAATAGTTTGGACAAGAAGAGAATAGAAGCTTTCGAAATGTGGTGCTACAGAAGAATGCTGAAGATTAGATGGGTGGATCACATAACTAATGAGGAGCTGTTGAATAGGATTGGGGAGAAGAGAGGTTTGTGGCACAACTTGACCAGAAGAGGGGGCATCAAGGGATCACCAATTTAGTATTGGAGGGCAGCGTGGAGGGTAAAAATCGTAGGGGGAGACCAAGAGACAAATACACTAAGCAGATTCAGAAGGATGTAGGTTGCAGTAGGTACTGGGAGATGAAGAAGCTTGCACAGGATAGAGTTGCATGGAGAGCTGCATCAAACCAGTCTCAGGACTGAAGACCACAACATCAACAACAGGTATTTAGTTGAATTTTCGGCTTTTAGATTAGACTGATTTATCGTGTAACCGAAGTTTAACGAATTCTTTTTAGCACTCATGTGGATGACCTCACACTGTTCGTTATTTAGGGTCAACTGCCATTTTTCGCACCATTCAGATATCTTTTCTAAATCATTTTGCAATTTGTTTCGATCTTCTGATGACTTCATTAGTCGATAAACGACAGCTTCATGTGCAAACAACCTTAGACAGCTGTTCATTTTGTCTCCCAAATCGTTTATACAGGGTGTTACAAAAATGTACGGCCAAACTTTCATGAAACATTCCACACACACAAATAAAGAAAAGATGTTATTTGGACATGTGTCCGGAAACGCTTAATTTCCATGTTAGAGCTTATTTTAGTTTCGTCAGTATGTACTGTACTTCCTCGATTCACCGCCAGATGGCCCAATTGAAGGAGGGTAATGTTGACTTCGGTGCTTGTGTTGACATGCGACTCATTGCTCTACAGTACTAGCATCAAGCACATCAGTACGTAGCATCAACAGGTTAGTGTTCACCACGAACGTGGTTTTGCAGTCAGCGCAATATTTACAAATGCGGAGTTGGCAGATGCCCATTTGATGTATGGATTAGCACGGGGCAATAGCCGTGGCGCGGTACGTTGGTATCGAGACAGATTTCCAGAACGAAGGTGTCCCGACAGGAAGCCGTTCGAAGGAATTGATCGGCGTGTTAGGGAGCACGGCACATTCCAGCCTATGACTCGCGACTGGGGAAGACCTAGAACGACGAGGACACCTGCAATGGACGAGGAAATTCTTCGTGCAGTTGACGATAACCCTAATGTCAGCGACAGAGAAGTTGCTCCTGTACAAGGTAACATTGACCACGTCACTGTATGGAGAGTGCTACGGGAGAACCAGTTGTTTCCGTACCATGTACAGCGTGTGCAGGCACTATCAGCAGCTGATTGGCCTCCACGGGTACACTTCTGCGAATAGTTCATCCAACAATGTGTCAATCCTCATTTCAGTGCAAATGTTCTCTTTACGGATGAGGCTTCATTCCAACGAGATCAAATTGTAAATTTTCACAATCAACATGTGTGGACTGACGGGAATCCGCACGCAATTGTGCAATCACATCATCAGCACAGATTTTCTGTGAACGTTTGGGGAGGCATTGTTGGTAATGTCTTGATTGGGCCCCATGTTCTTCCACCTACGCTCAACGGAGCACGTTATCATGATTTCATACGGGATACTCTACCTGTGCTGCTAGAACATGTGGCTTTACAAGAACGACACAACATGTGGTTCATGCACGATGAAGCTCCTGCACATTTCAGTCGAAGTGTTCGTACGCTTCTCAACAACAGATTCAGTGACCGATGGATTGGTAGAGGCGGACCAATTCCATGGCCTCCACGCTCTCCTGACCTCAACCATCTTGACTTTCGTTTATGGGGCATTTGAAAGCTCTTGTCTACGCAACCCCGGTACCAAATGTAGAGACTCTTCGTGCTCGTATTGTGGACGGCTGTGATACAATACGCCATTCTCCAGGGCTGCATCAGCGCATCAGGGATTCCATGCGACGGAGAGTGGATGCATGTATCCTCTCTAACGGAGGACATTTTGAACATTTACTGTAACTAAGTGTTTGAAGTCACGCTCGTACGTTCTGTTGCTGTGTGTTTCCATTCCATGATTAATGTGTTTTGATGAGAAGTAATAAAATTAGCTCTAACATGGAAAGTAAGCGTTTCCGGACACATGTCCACATAACATTTTCTTCCTTTGTGTGTGAGGAATGTTTTCTGAAAGTCTGGCTGTACCTTTTTGTAACACCCTGTATAGATAATGAGCAGCAAAGGGCTACCTTGGGAAACGCCAGAAATCACTTCTGTTTTACTCGATGACTTTCCGTCAATTACTATGAAGTGTGACCTCTCTGACAGGAAATCACAAATCCAGTCACATAACTGAGACCATATTCCATAAGCAGGCAATTTCACTACGAGCTGCTTGTATGGTACAGTGTCAAAATCCTTCCGGAAATCCAGAAATACGGAATCGATCTGAAATCCCTTGTCAACAGCACTCAACACTTCATGTGAATAAAGGGCTAGTTGTGTTTCACAGAAACGATGTTTTCTTAACCCATGTTGACTGTGTGTCAATAGACAGTTTTCTTCGAGGTAATTCATAATGTTCGAACACAATATATGTTCCAAAATCCTGCTGCATATCGACGTTAACGATATGGACCTGTAATTTAGTGGATTACTCCTACTACCTTTCTTGAATATTGGTGTGACCTGTGCAACTTCCCCGACAATGGATACGGATCTTTCGTGGAGCGAACGGTTGTATATGATTGTTAAGTATGCAGCTAATGCATCAGGGTACTCCGAAGGGAACCTAATCGGTACACAGTCTGGACCAAAAGACTTTTTTTTTTTATTGCCGGCCGCGGTGGTCTAGCGGTTCTAGGCGCGCAGTCCGGAACCGCGCGACTGCTACGGTCGCAGGTTCGAATCCTGCCTCGGGCATGGATGTTTGTGATGTCCTTAGGTTAGTTAGGTTTAAGTAGTTCTAAGTTCTAGGGGACTGATGACCACAGATGTTAAGTCCCATAGTGCTCAGAGCCATTTGAACTTGTTTTTATTAAGTGATTTAAGTTGCTTCACTACACTTCTACCTATTGGGATAATGTTATTATGGAAATTGTTGAAATTAAACTAGCAACTGATCCCATAAATAGAGAAGCAGGTTTTTGCATAAATTATTCTTAGTATCCCTCTCTGTCTTTGCTCAAGTAACAGATGGACGCAGTTAATGCTACTGGCTCTCCAGCTGGTGATGAATATTCACTATCGATAACTTCTGACGTTGGTCGTCTTTGGTTGTGTAGTGGCATTAGTTGTTTACGATGTGTGTGTGTGGGGGGGGGAGGGGGGGGGGCTTTCTGTATGCTCTGTATTATGGTTCTTGCTCGGCCAAGCCACTGGAAAATGAAAGAAGATCATCTTAACACAAGTGACTAAGTCATGCCATACTTGCACTGGACGCAACAAGGGGGCAGTTAATGCGATGATCAAATACGCAGCGCTGCCGCCAATCCAGGAACAGCGTTACCACCCGAAAATGTTGTAAGCTTCGGAGTAGGTGTTCAGCTCCAGAGGCAGTAGTAGCCAGTTTCCGTCTGTGTCTGCAACATTGTCAGCATGCTGCGACAGCATTGGCGTGAACCGTTTCTGCAACTGACGGAGAATGAGCAAGGGTGTATAGTGGGTCTACGGGAAGCTTGATGGTCATATAGCAGAACTGCGCTTCACGTGGAGCGAGAGATCTCCACGGCGCATCGATGTTTTCACCAGTGGTCAGCAGAAGGCGCACATCCCCGGCAGCTTGCGTCCGGACAGCGGCATCTCACGAAGTGCCGTATTGGACCGCACCAAGACATCACAACAAAATAGTGACACTGTTGCTATGAGGGCATCAGCGAGGACTATTCGCAACTGTCTCTGTGCAGAAGAGCTGCCCTTCTGCGTGCTTTTAGGGCGTCTTCCGCTCACGCCCCAACATCATGCAGCTCGCCTCTAGTGGTGTCGCGAGAGGTGCTTATGGAAAAACGATCGAGGACTACTTATATTCAGTGATGAGTCGCTTCTGCTTTGGTGCCAATGTTGGTCGTACGCGTATATGGCGTCGTGCAGGTGAGAGTGTATACGACGGAGGCTCACAGGGCCAACACATGGCTTCATAGTGTGGGGAGCGATGTCTCATGACGGATGTTCTTATCTGGTGATCGAAGAGGCAATACTGAACAGTGGGCGGTACATCCAAAATACCATTCAACCCGTCCTGTTACCATTCCCCTGCGATTTGCTTTTCCAGCATGGCAATGCACGTCCACACGTATCACGTGACACCCAGCCTGTTCTCCAAGGTGTACGTCAATTGCCATAGCCAGCATGATCCCCAGTTCTATCTCCCACTGATCATGTTTGAGACAGAATGAAAGGTTTTAAGTGGGCTGCTTCTGTGTTGGCAGCGCTGTGTAGCACTTTGCATTGGATCTCTGACTGCGCTTTCTTTGTAATAGGCTCCGTGGCTGGTTGGACTCGTTGTTGGAAGTTAATCGCCGATAGTGTTAGGCAGTTGGAAGTTATTCGCCAGCGGTGATGGAAGTACTGTTGGGCAGTTGGAGGTGAAGTGCCAGCAGTGATGGATGTTAAATGTGAGAAGTTAGCATTGATGGGGGGTAGAGGTCTGAAGTGTTAGCGTAGGCTAACGACCGGGAAGTATCCGACTTGGAGATTGAAAATTATTCATGATTATATATATTTGTACTGGATGTCAATGACGATTTAAATTCGTGTCTGAACTGGATGTCTCATTATTAAGGTAAAAAATACATTATTTGGTTTGCAACAAAATCTCTCCTTTGCTAACCACATGCTTATTAGTAGTTAGTAGCTTTAATAGTTAGAATCTTTTATTTAGCAGGCAGTATTGACGCTCACTGTACTGCAGTAGTTCGCGTAATGAAGATTTTTCTGAGGTAAGTGCTTAATGAAATGTATAGGTTATTGTTAAGATTTCTTTTTAGTCAGGGCCATTCTTTTGAATTAATCATTTGAAGTCAGGGTGTAATGGGTTTGAGCAGTCAGATTGCATTGCGCTAGAATATTGTGGGTCAATGTTGACATGATAAAAAAAGTAAAGAGAAATTAGGTTCACTTGCATTCAATTTCACTCATCAGTTTAAGTAAAACATTTTAATAAAGAAGTTTGAAGGTCAACATGCGCAGTCTGCGAGAGCGGCAGGAAATCTGGCCCACTTGAGGCACCAGGCGGAAACTGTATGGCAGCCATTCCGCAAGACTACATGCGTCACCTCTACGATCGTCTCTGCCTGCCTGCATTGCTGCAAAAGGAGGCTATATTCGGTATCAGCGCTGAAATTTCGCACGCCCTGTCGAAAGTACTCAGATGTGTATGGCAATGTCGGTGTGATCTGTCGCTTTTCTTCTTCTTCTTCTTCTTCTTCTTCTTCGAGTCATGCGGCCCGCCACCAATTCCTGTCCTGTGCAAATCTCTTCATCTCAGAGTAGCATTCCTACTCCTCAATTATTTGCTGGATGTATTCCAGTCTCTCTCTATAGTTTTTGCATTGTACAGCTCCCTCTAGTACTACGGAAGTCATTCCCTGATGTCTAACAGATGCCCTATCACCCTGTCCCTTCTCCTTGTCAGTATTTTCCACATATTCCTTTCCTCTCAGATTCTGCGCAGAACCACCTCATTCCTTACGTTATCAGCCCACCTAATTTTCAACATTCATCTGTAGCACCACAATTCAAATGCTTCGATTCTTTTCCATTACGGTTTTACCACAGGCCATGTTTCCCTATTGTACAATGCTGTGCTCCAAATGCACATTCTCATAAATTTCTTCGTCAAATGAAGGCCAATGTTTGATACTAGTAGACTTCTCTTGAGCAGGAATGCCGTTTTTGCCAGTGCTAGTCTGCTTTTGAATTCCTCCTTGCTTCGTCCGTCATTGGTTTTTTGGCTGCCTAAGCAGTAGAATTCCTTAACTTCATCTACATCGTGACCATCAATCCTGATGTTAGGTTTTTCACTGTTCTCATTTCTGGTACTTCTCATTACTTTCGTCTTTCTTCGATTTACTCTAAATCCATATTCTGTATTCATTAGACTGTTCATTCCATTCAGCAGATCATGTAAATCTTCTTCACTTTCACTCACTTTGTTCTACACATCCTTAATAGTGTGTCAATAAAATTTCCCTCTGCTGCGTTGACCAAATCATGGTGATCATTTTTTCAATTTTCAGTGGAGTAAATGCACAGTGTTCTCTCGTTGCACTTGTGCCTTGAAATTGAGAGGGGTGTTCATCTATCGAAACATCAGCAGTTGTCAAAGACGCACCTTCCTGTATTCCCGTAAGTTGTCTGAGCAAGATAAGGCAAGACTGCACTTTCCCCTTGATGTCCTAAGTATGTCGCTACAGAGGGTGCTCAACTGTGGTGCTTCAGAGAGCACATTCTCCACTTTTGTAACTCATTCAAAAACCTGGCAATGGAGTTGCCAGGAGACTGCCATGCCACCACTCACTAGCCACTTCTGTTGATGGACTCAGGCACACTAAAAGCAGCATGGAATTACGCATCCGTATCAGTCGTCCAAGTACTGTTCGATTCTGTGTTCAAACGGCTTAGAATCGCTGTTGCTGCCTGAGTTGGCAGCTGTGAGCACAGAATTTCACACCCTGTGTAGCCCAAAATTACCTACACATTTACTCATGTTCCTGGATGGTAAGTAAAATTTCATCATTCCTTATATTGCAATTTTAATGGCCGACAGTATAGCCATACAAGAAATCCCCGGAAAACTGGTGCAACTAGAATACTGAAGTTCATCCTACCGAGGAAAGAGCAGTCTAGGCACTGCGTTCGGCGCTACTGTACTTCAGTTACTGCCAGCACAGAGAATAACGGCTAATCTCGTCTTTCCCGGAGAGTCCTCGGGCGAAAGTAATGGATACGTCCCGCGAGCTAATGAATGACGCGGGCGCCGCTGATATTCGAGTCCGGGCGTCGCGAGTACATAAAGCGCGCGTGAGTTACGGCGGCGGTAAATGGCGTGTAAGCAGCCACTTAGCCGACTACTCGCTCTTGGCCGACCGGGACGCCTCCGCAGAATTAATCCGCGCGCGGCGCTGCGGTCGCTCCCGGGGTTAATCACGTGAAGTGCGAGCAGTCTGAAATATGGCGCCGCCGCGCGCGCCGCAGCAAGTTTTGCGCGAGAATTATCGTCTTCGAATCTTGGAATAATTTAGGGCGCTAATTAAAATGAATGCGCCACAGCCGCAGCTGCTAACATCTTAGCAGATGAGGACAAGGAGTTGCTGTACACGCGGCAACAGCCGTCTCCTGCGGCCGGGGGAGATCTTAATTCTGGCGCACTAATAGTAATTAACTACGCGGCGGACTGCCTCGTCTTCCACCCACACTGGTGGGCCACAACATTAAGACCACTGCCCACCGCGACACTGAACACTGAAACTTGGCGTTACAGGCACGTGGCACGGCGAGGAAAGTACAAGATTCGTTCAATAATCAATGCCCTGGTTTTCTTTACTGTTCTTAATACGAGGCCCATTTTTAAATTAAGTGCCACTCCGAAATAAAAATAAAACTAGACTTTTCTTAGCAGTTTTACAAGGCCTTTCAATAAGCAGGTTGGCTTTATTCGGGATTTCAATACACCATATTATTCCCCATCTTCTGGCTACAAAACTATATTTCTCAATATTGTCTCCGTTCAATGGGACAGCCTTTCGCGACGTTACTGAGCGCGGAGTGCATCCTACATTGCGTCAAAGAGACGGCAGTCGAAATATGTAAGGTGGATGAGGAATGAAGTTTTGTGAGCTCTTCTCGGGCGCGCAGACTTGTGTGAGGTCTTGCATTGTCGTGGAGATGAAGAAGTTCGTTTGAATTCCTCTAGCCACGAACACACTGTAGTCGTTTTTAATTTCCTGAGTGTAGCACAGTATACGGCTCGACAACCAGGAGTGATTGTCGTAAGGGCCAGAGGTGGACCAACGCGCTACTGACTCCCTCAGTTTGTGAAGCTTTCTCTCGAATAAATCGTCGAGTTTTTCTGAAATTACAATCATTTCTTTGTCTGTGTCTGTGCATCACGTGTATGTACTTGCGTCCCATTCGGAAAATTCCTTCGTGGTACATTATTTAATTTGCGTTAGTGTGTATATAGATTAGGCTTCATCGGTTGTCCTGGGAGGGAGCGGGCGGAGAGTTGGATGGGTAGGGGGTGGGGGATGGGGGAGGAGGAATTTTGTCATCAGGAACGTAAGCTATTGGAGCAGCATAAAGCGTGTGTTGGCTGTGGTGAGGGAAGGTCAGTTGTGGGACTAGTGCTCTATCTATCTACACCTTCGACATATGCATCAGGCGGCATGGGAGATCTACATGTTTTGTCAATAGAACGCAGTCTTCTGTTCCTCTTCCCCGTAACATTTTCTGTGTGACAGTTTCAATTTAAGTTACTCGTAATTGCAATCCCTAGCGTAAATTTGTGTGTTTCATGGTCCAAGCTAAATTTAACGGATTCCTTTTGGCACTCACGTGGATAATTTCATACTTTTTATTGTTTAGTGTCAACTGCCACTTCTTGTGTAAATAATTTTGAAATTCGTTTTGATTTTTTGATAACTTTATTAGAAGGAACAGGTCAGCATCATCTGCATACTAAGAGTGCGCCTCAGATTGTCTCCTAAACCGTTTATGTAGTTCAGGAACAGCAGAGGGCCTTGAATACTAACTTGGGGAAGGACAAACATCATTAGAGTGTAGAAAAATATCCGCTACCAGTTACGATAAAAGGTTATTTATTTGTCACACGACCGGTTTCGGGCTTGCGTCCATCCTCAGGTGTTTATACATTCATGTACATGTTTATACTGTTGGAGATCACTGTATAAATACAAAAAAATTATTTGCTGGTGACTAAACAGATACAAGTGGGACAATTGTAAGTCGTAAGGCAGCATTTGACGAAAATATATCTGTACTTACATAAAGATGAAGCATCATTATTACAGGTATGCTATGGTGATAGTTTTGTCACATAGTTGCACACTTATTGTCATTTTCACATCCATATTTCAGTTTTACCAAGTATAGCTTCATATTTCACTATTATGATGTGCAGTCGTGAAATACGCTATGTTTATATACAAACATGTGGGCTGGGGTCAAAGAACTTAGATGTAGCAGATGTAAAGATGTTACTCATACAGAACCTTGTAGGTTATGGTCAAAGAACTTAGCCACAGGAAGTGCAAGGGTATTGCATGTATAGAAATTTAAAAAGCTGCGACGTTTCTTGATACACATTATGAATTTTTTTTTATTCACATTTTTGTTGGAGAACTTAGATCTATATGGTGCTTCATCTTTATGTAAGTACAGATATATTTTCGTCAAATGCTGCCTTACGACTTACAATTGTCCCACTTGTACCTGTGTAGTCACCAGCAAATAATTTTTTTTTGTATTTATACAGTGATCTCCAACAGTATGAACATGTACATGAATGTATAAACACCTGAGGATGGGCGCAAGTCCGAAACCGGTCGTGCGACAAATAAATAAACTTTTATTGTGACTGGTAGCGCCCGCATCTTGTGGTCGTGCGGTAGCGTTCTCGCTTCCACGCCCGGGTTCCCGGGTTCGATTCCCGGCGGGGTCAGGGATTTTCTCTGCCTCGTGATGGCTGGGTTTTGTGTGCTTTCCTTAGGTTAGTTAGGTTTAAGTAGTTCTAAGTTCTAGGGGACTGATGACCATAGATGTTAAGTCCCATAGTGCTCAGAGCCATCTGAACCATTTTTTTTTTTACTGGTAGCGGATATTTTTCTACACCCTGTAAAGGAACAGTCACGGAGTTCGACACCATCCACTATTGATAAAATTCACAGATATCATTTCTCTTTTACTCAATGACTTTCCGTCAGTTACTAGAAACTGTGACGATCCTGACAGGAAATCACGGATGCAGTAACACAACTGTAACGATACGCCACTGGCACGCACTTTGATTTGAATGCGCGCGTGAGGAACAGTTTCAAAAACCTTCTGGAAATCTACAAATATGGAACCCGTTTGAGATCCCTTGTCGAAATCTGTCATAACTTCGTATGAAAAAAAAGGCACTTATGTTTCAGGTTTCAGAAGAGTTGCTACCAACTTACTCCAAGCTAGAGGAAAGTACGTCGTCGCAAAGGAAACGGTGTGGCGCTCCAGGATGCAAGATCACCTCGCTTATAAACTGATATTGTTATTACTCAGCTTAGCCGCGAATCCGTAGAGGGTGGTATATGTGACGTACAGTATTACTGGTCAGCATTTCCACCCGGAATTTGCGAGTGTAAGTCGGACCTTCCTTGATCCGCCTTGGTGGATCGTATCGTCGGATTTTGGTGGATCGTGTCGTCGGATTTCCTCCTACCTGTGCGCGGTGCAGCTCTCGTAAATGTCGTCCCGTGCAGATTCTTCATTGGCGCATTGGATGTCTCTCTCGGTGGAAGCTAATTATCTGAAATTTCTGTCGATCAACTTTGGGGTATCTATTTACTCGAAATTAACATTGAGAACGCCGTAATATCACTTTTATTCCTATTAGATCAATCATGAAACACTCATGCCACAAATTACTCGTCACCGAGAGCATGGCTACCATCGAACAAGACAGGAAGAGCTCTTAACGCCGACTGCTGACTTTGGCGTGCAGTCCGTCACAGTTCGTGAATTTCCGATCAAGTTCGTACTTACTAAGATATGCATTTGTTAACGAACGGGTGTGAATTTTAACGAGGCAAAATTATGATAAATAGTTTTAAACATCCAGAGGCTCGTCCTAGTATTCGTGTTGTCATAAATGACTAATTATTAAATATAAATAAACAAAATCGGTGACTTAGGCGCCAAGATGGCGGTACTTCCCGTCATGTATATTTCCCATGCTGCCGCTTGTTGCTACGGTCCAGCGCCGAGCCCCACCCCACTAAGCGCGACATATGGTCGCTTCGTCACCTAGCCAGGCAGCGTGGGAAATGCTCTCCAACTCATGGCCGGCTACGGACTATAGCACTTTCTAACTATCGTGAATACATCAATAAGAGACAATAATTTATTAAAACTGCTAAAAATGTCTTCCTCACGTAAGAGGCACCTTACAAGGACCAAACAGCCAGCGGTCGCACCCTACTGTAGGCAGCACAGTTGCGCCACTGGTGGCTGAGGCGGCCACAGTAGAGCGCTGTGGCTGAGGAATTGGGTTGCTTGGTGTGAAGCACGGAGAGACGTGTAGTTTCAATCAGAGTGCGGACTGACCTTGTCGACGTCGAGGGCGTCCTTGTCGGGGTCCCTCTTGCCCCTCTCCTGCTCCTCTCGCTTGCGCTGTTCCTCCTTGAGGCGCTCCGCCTTCCTCCACTTGGCGCGCCGGTTCTGGAACCACACCTGCAAAACGGGTGCCCCGTCAGGCCAACGTCTTTCACGTTCATCGGGCAGCTAGCGCCGCAAACGCACACCAGATCGCTCGTCGTTCCACCATACTATCAAGGGAACCACACACCAGTGTGCGATTTGTGCTTTTACCAGTGGGGGGGGATGTCTTAGGGGGTTAGTATAATTACATTATGTTACTAGCTTGGACCGTGGCATTACCCATGGTTAAACAGTTATTTATAAATAGATGTTAATGCCGAAACTCACTATTCACGCGTATGCACTATCAGAAAAGCCATCCCTTGTTATATCTTTAAAAGTACATTACAGGTAAAGCTTATTTACAAAATCATCTACATACAGGTATACGACGGAAATTCAAAAAGTAAAGGCACATTTGTGAAAAGCTGCACTTATTCTGATGATAGAAAACTGAAAGATGCGTTATTTTTCTGCGTAACCTCCCTGGACTTCAATGCAGTTTTCCCGACATTTCACGAGTTTTTTTTTATTTCATCAGAAAATACGTTTTTCGGTTGTAACTGTAACCAATTTTGCACCGCAGCAATGACGTCTTCATCACTTTCAAATCTTCTTCCCAGTAGTGCTTCCGATAAGGGTCAAACATGTGAAAATCACTTGGAGCAAGGTCTGTACTGTATGGTGGATGCTCCAGCACCTCGAATCTTAACTCCTTTATTGCGTCAGCTGTCGGTTTGACAGAATGTGGGCGGGCGTTATCTTGCTGCAGGATGACACCTCTTCACAGTTTTCCACGACGTTTGGATCTGATTGCAGGTTTTAGTTTCGTACGCAACACATCACATCCACCATACAATACAGACCTGGTTCTAAAGCCTCGTTTACGCTGGGGCGACGTCTTGCAACATTGTGGCATGCTACGGAAATGTAGCGTGCGTCGTCTTGTAGCATGCTACAACAGACAACATCTTGAGGCGTATGTTGCATGCGGCAGATTAATTTATACCAAAGCAACAGAATTTGTGCCACACGTGTGTCGGTCTTGCAGTATAAAGGATAATAAAGTATCGCAGCGGCGGCCTACTTGGTACTTGCACTTGCAGCTAACAACGGAAATGAAAACCAAAGGAAAACGATGGTGGAAGAGAAGAGTATTTAAAGAAGGTCCACGAAGTAGTATCCTAGGAACTAGAAGCAGATGATGGTGCGTTATTTAGTAATGTGTGCTTTCGTCCCAGGCGCGTTAGTCCGCGCCATACCGGTGCCAAAAGGTGGCCTAACGGTAAATGTTCGCACAGGTACCGGGCCGGTCACCACCCTGTGTCAGGGCCCGGGGTGGGAATTTCAGCCCCCAGCTCACCCAGCTCTGCGGTATGACTGCTGCGGTACGACTGCCACACTACTTCCCTCGCAAGCTCGCAAGGAAACGGATGACGCACCTTAGACGAAAGCAACAATGACAACACGAGAATGATGATTTGGTTCTAAATGTTTAGAAATGCTTAACTACTACATAACACTTTTTCAAAATTAATAAGCAAACATATTAATAGTATTAATAGTAAGACTGTATAAAAAACTTTCAGTGTTCGGCTCCACAAATTTAAATTATGTGTAAAGTTTACTCCACTGCGTGGGAAATAAACATCCCTGGTTGGGATGCATAAACTAAAGCCAGAGGAGGGGATGGTCTGATGCAGAGGGGGGGGGGGAAATCCCCCCCATCCCCTCCTGCAAATCGCACACTGCCACACACCCAACGTGTCACCAATTTCGCTCATACAATAGTGCAGTGCCTGTGTTATTCTGAATTACGACGCAAAGTTCCTTTGCACACATGCATGCAATCGAATTTCAAGTAAAATGTCTCACGTGTATGGGAATATACATAATGTATGTACGAGTACAGGTTGTAGACATATGGTTGACGACATGTGGAAATTTGGATCTGGTCGTGAGTCGTGCACGGATAGGCAAATGGGTACGGCGGCCACTCGCGATAAGCGGGAAATCTGAGTTCGAGTCCCGGTCCGCCACAAGTTTTCATTGCCATTGCATTCTACAGCTGATGGTTGTCCATATTCGCAATTGCCAAAACATTTAATGTGTTTCATAAGGGCTGTAGTCGCCACAGTGCCAGTTCCTTTGGGAATGCATGCATGTCTCAAGGTACTTTGCATAGTAATTCGGAAGAACACAGGCACTGCAGTATCCTATTTAAAAGCCGACACCGGGCAAGCGGCTTCCAAGTTTAATGTCTCAGGTGTACGGGAATATACACCACTGGCCATTAAAATTGCTACACCAAGAAGATGACGTGCTACAGGCGCGAAGTTTAACCGACAGGAAGAAGATGCTGTGATATGCAAATGATTAGCTTTTCAGAGCATTCACACAAGGTTGGCGCGGGTGGCGACACCTACTACGAGCTGACATGAGGAAAGTTTCCAACCGATTTCTCATACACAAACAGCAGTTGACCGGCGTTCCCCGGGGGAAACGTTGTTGTGATGCCTCGTGTAAGATGGAGAAATGCGTATCATCACGTTTCCGACTTTGATAAACGTCGGATTGGTCGTGCGGTAGCGTTCTCGCTTCCCACGCCCGGGTTCCCGGGTTCGATTCCCGGCGGGGTCAGGGATTTCCTCTGCTTCGTGATGACTGGGTGTTGTGTGATGTCCTTAGCTTATTTAGGTTTAAGTAGTTCTAAGTTCTAGGTGACTGATGACCATAGAAGTTAAGTACCATAGTGTTCAGAGCCATTTGAGCCATTTGAAACGTCGGATTGTAGCCTACCACGATTGCGGTTTATCGTATCACGACATTGCTGCTCGCGTTTGTCGAGATCGAATGACTGTTAGCAGAATATGGAATCGGTGGGTTTAGGAGGCTAATACGGAACGCCGTGTTGGATCCCAATGGCCTCGTATCACTAGCAGTAGAGATGACAGGCATCTTATCCGCATGGCTGTAACGGATCGTGCAGCCACGTCTCGCTCCATGAGTCAACAGATGGGAACATTAACAAGACAACAAACATCTGCACGAACAGTTCGACGACGTTTGAAGCAGCATGGATTATAAGCTCGGAGACCATGGCTGCGGTTACCCTTGACGCTGCATCACAGACAGGAGATGAATCCAGGTTCTATTTACAGCATCAAGATGGTTGCATCCGTGTTTGGCGACATCTCGGTGAACGCACATTGGAAGCGTGTATTCATCATCGCCATACTGGCGTATAACCCGGCGTGATGGTATGGGGTGCCATTGGTTACACGTCTCGGTCACCTCTTGTTCGCATTGACGGCACTTTGAACATGTGGACATTACATTTCAGATGTGTTACGACCCGTGGCTCTACCCTTCATTCCATCCATGCGAAACCCTACATTTCAGCAGGATAATGCACGACCGCATGTCGCAGGTCCTGTACGGGCCTTTCAGGATACCGAAAATGTTCGACTGCTGCCCTGGCCAGCATGTTCACCAGATCTCTCACCAATTGAAAACGTCTGGTCAATGGTGGCCGAGCAACTGGCTCGTCACTATTCGCCAGCCACTACTCTTGATGAACCGTGGTATCGAGTTGAAGCTGCATGGCCAGCTGTACCTGTACACGCCATCCAAGCTCTATCCGACTCAATGCCCAGGCGTATCAAGGCCGTTATTACTGCCAGAGGTGGTTGTTCTGGGTACTGATGTCTCAGAATCTATGCACCCAAATTGCTTGAAAATGTAATCACATGTCAGTTCTAGTATAATATATTTGTCCAATGAATACCCGTTTATCATCTGCATTTCTTCTTGGTTTAGCAATTTTAATGGCGAGTAGTGTAAATGATGAATGCAGGAGTACAGGTTGTGTACACATTGCATTGTATTGTATTGTATTAAACCGTGGCCCTAGAAACGACGAAGAGGCTTCGTCCCGCCATAGCCCTCAGTGGTTCACAACCCCACACCAGGCCACGGCAGTCCATTCACCCTACTTCCCACCTCACACCGAACCCAGGGTTATTGTGCGGTTTACAATGTAATGTTCCTTCGGACATGCAAGCATAATCGATTTACGAGTACAGGATGTAGACACATGTAAGTTTGGGTCTGGCCGTAAGTAGTGAATCGATAGCTAAACGGTAAGGCAACTGCTCGGGACAAGCGGGAAATCCGGATTCGACTGCCGGTCTGGAACCTATTTTCAGTGGCGTCATTCCATTATACAGCTGATGGTAGTCCACATTCACAACCACGAATACATTTAATAAAATTTAATAAATTTATAGCAAAACTACATACTGCACCAGTACTTCGTCCAGAAACGTCTCGTAAAAGCAGTAGCACAAACTCAAATTTACGTTACAATGCCGGCCGGAGTCGCCGAGCGGTTCTAGGCGCTACAGTCTGGAACCGCGTGACCGCTACGGTCGCAGGTTCGAATCCTGCCTCGGGCATGGATGTGTGTGATGTCCTTAGGTTAGATAGGTTTAAGTAGTTCTAAGTTCTAGGGGACTGATCACCTCAGAAGTTAAGTCCCATAGTGCTCAGAGCCATTTGAACCATACGTTACAATAATTTTAGACAGACTTCCTTTCAGTGTTAATGATCTCAATACGAACTCAAAAAAAAAAACTCATACGCCAGTCCCCTACGTTCACATAGCATGATCTCCACGTATACTTACTTCAAAACGTTGTGGCTACTAAAATATACTACATTCGTAGAAGTAACCACTAGATGTCTGTCTATCAATAGGATAGGTGGTTTCATACGAAAGGCACTAGTGCTTAAAGGAAATGGTACGTTGAGGCAGGAACCACAGGTACTCATAGGTTCAAAGCCACTGTTCGTGGTCTGGGGCGCCTTGCCACGGTTAGCGCGGCTCCCACCTGTCGGAGATTCGAGTCCTCCCTCGGGCATGGGTGTGTGTGTTGTCCTTTGTGTAAGTTAGCTTAAGTTAGATTAGTAGTTTGTAAGCCTAGGGACAGATGACCTGAGCAGTTTGGTCCCATAGGAACTTACCACCATCTCTGTCACTGTTTGTTTGTAGCTTGTGGAGTGCGAAACACAGTTTTAACCACAGCGAGAAACTGGCCCTGGTAATGTACCCTGGTAATGTATTCGTAAGTGCATTGACGTGTGTGTGTGTGTGTGTGTGTGTGTGTGTGTGTGTGTAGAATAGGAGCCGGGTCGCTGATCTGCACAAACCGCGCTAACGCTCCACTGGGCAAGCTTTCGGTGGCGCATATCACACCCCGGGGAGCTGGGGCAGCGAGAGAAGGGCTGTGTGTGTTTGAGCGCAGTGAATGCGTTTTGTCGCGACGCGTCGCCACCCGTGTCGACTGCTCGCGATGGAGGGAGGGGGGAGGGGGGGAGGGCACCCAGCCGTCTGGAGTGGCGAGCCCCCCTCTGTTGTTGTCGGCCGTGTTTGCCTGCCCTACTCACTGACTGGGCCCTCCACAGCCTCGCCGCACCGCAGTGCAGCTTAACTGCTGCTGCCTGCGTTCCCCTGCTGCCTGTTCTAAGAGGGCCACTCCACTTCACAGCTGCGCCACCGCCACCGCACTGGTTCCGCACTCACGCTTGTTAGCATGCAGCTCCGTGCAGGACACTGTATCCGACCGATTTCCGGCAGACCTTTTTCTGTTGGCGGAACAGCTGGGCTATGAAGATGGAATTTTCTTATACGGCGCGAGCCAGACGAGATACGACACCACAAGTACACTGCCCGACAAAATAAGTGCAGCACACAGACGACACTGTCGGATGTCAATGTAACTTCGTGCAAGTACACACAATAGGCGGGTACGTACGTTGCTGATTTGACATAGCTTTACGCTTTTACCGTTATTAGAATCTATGGCGCATTTAAATAATAAGAAATCAGCACAAGGTAGTTAAGTTGTTACACTGGAAACGAAGCCTGAAACTACGAAATTCTCCAGCTGCCTGGCTGGCCAGCACCAATTCTCTGTGAAAGGTACAACATCAGCACATCAGTGTTGTTATCCGGCGCGGTAGGGTACATGACATGGCGGTCGGTCGGCCCTATTGGCCGGTCTATAATGAGAGCGCGGAACTTTACCTTACTTCACCTGTCTCACACGTGTCATGCTAAAGAGCAGAGTTATTAATTAATCTACATCTGTATTTAAATGGATACTCTGCAAGTGAGACGTGCCTGGCAGTGGTTTCGTCGAACCGAATCCTCTTTTTGTTCCACTCTCGAAGAGCGTACGGAAAAAACTAGTACCTACATCTTTCCGTGCAAGCTCTGATTTCCCGTATTTTATTGCCTCTAAGCACTATGGGACTTAACATCTGAGGTCATCAGTCCCCTAGACTTAGAACTACTTAAACCTAACTAACCTAAGGACATCACACACATCCATGACCGCGGCAGGACTAGAACCTGCGACCGTAGCAGCAGCGCGATTCCGGACTGAAGCTCCTAGAACCGCTCGGCCTGAGTTTTGTTCTTGTATATAAATTAGTCTTTAGCTCAAAAACTTTTACTAGACTCTATGCTAAAACAAAGGTAACTAGGAACTTCCAACAGACTATAATCTTATGGGTTGTTCGGCCGCTGAAACTGAGATGAAATGATGACAACACAAACGTCCACCCGAGCGAAGAAAATCTTCTACCCGGCCGAAATCGAACCCGACACCCCGCGAGCTAGAGGCAGCAATACTAACCCCTACGGTCGCAGGTTCGAATCCTGCCTCGGGCATGGATGTGTATGATGTCCTTAGGATAATTTTCTTTAAGTAGTTCTAAGTTCTAGCCGGCCGAAGTGGCCGTGCGGTTAAAGGCGCTGCAGTCTGGAACCGCAAGACCGCTACGGTCGCAGGTTCGAATCCTGCCTCGGGCATGGATGTTTGTGATGTCCCTAGGTTAGTTAGGTTTAACTAGTTCTAAGTTCTAGGGGACTAATGACCTCAGCAGTTGAGTCCCATAGTGCTCAGAGCCATTTGAACCATTTTTCTAAGTTCTAGGGAACTGATGACCTCAGAAGTTAAGTCCCATAGTGCTCAGAGCCATTTGAACCATTTTTGATTATTATGATGACCATTTCTCCCTATGTAGGTCGCTGTCAACAAAATATTTTCGCGTTCGGAGGAGAAAATTGGTGGCGGAAATATCGTGAGAAGATTCTATCGCAAGCGCCTTTGTTTTAATCATGTCCACTCCAAATCCTGTATCACATCCATGACGCTCTCTCCGCTCTTCCTCGATGATACAAAATATGCTGCTCTTCTTTGAACTTCTCCGTCTACTCCGTTAATCCTGTCTGGTAAGGATCCCAGACCGCGCAGCAGTACTCCAAAAGAGGACGGACAAGCGTCATGTAGGTAGTTTGTTTAGTAGGTCTGTTGCATCTTCCAAGTGATCTGCCAATAAATCGAAGTTTTTGGTTCGCCTTCCCCACAGCATTTTCTGTGTGGTCTTGTAATTCCCAGGTATTTAGTTGAATTTACATCCTTGAGATTTGATTGATTTATAGTGAAACCGAAGTTTAACAGATTATTTATAGCACTCATGAGGATGACCACACACTCCCATTATTTAGTGTCAACTGCCAATTTTCGCACCATACAGATATATTTTCTAAATCGTTCTGCAGTTTGTTTTGACAGGTACAACGACAGAACATCAGATTATGGTTTCAGATGAACAATCAAAGTTTGGTAAAGTTTAAAGTTCTGTCAGTGGCTGGTTACATTAGACACGAATTTTCCGTTATTTTTACTTAACGCCATTAGTTTGGCAAGGTAAGGAGCTGCACAGTAAAAATAGCTCTGTAGTAAAGTAAGCAACATGTAATACCGTAATTTACACTGTTTATTATTTGTGAAATCTCAAGACCAGACTTTTAATTTTTGCTAATGTACCGAGAGTATGAATGCTATTCTAACAAGTACAGCAGATCAATATGTGTGAACTAAGATAATAGCGAAAAAGAAAACACGAATGAATTTTTGAACCCACTATTTTATACTCAAATAAAGTTTGTCTGCAGCAAATGCACAAAATTCTTGCTTCAAACATAACAATAAGCATCGTCGAAGAAATGACTGCCGCACCTTCTCGAAAATTCCTGGCTACTTATGCATGACTGTCGCGGCCCCAAAATTTCTCACTTATTGGAAAATCTAACGTGACCTCGTCGCTGATGGTCTGTAGTTTTAAAGGTAGTTTTGCAGCTGTGCGTTTCAGACCAGTGGCTACATGGCAAATTTTGCTCGATTCGACGTCCTTTACCCTACTCTGATCTTATCAGACTGCTTTTCTCCATCCTCTGCATACGTTTTGTAGAAGGTGACTTCTAAGAGGAGTTCAGCAACAAAACAGGTGGAGAACTCAAGCAGCTAGTAACAAAATACACAATGTGATCAAAAGTATCCGGACACCTGGCTGAAAATGACTTACAATTTGGGGCGCCCTCCATCGGTAATGCTGGAATTAGGTATGATGTTGGCCCATCCTTAGCCTTCTTGACAGCTTCCACTCTCGGAGGCATACGTTCAATCAGGTGCTGGGAGATTTCTTGGCGAATGACACGGACTGCTGCACTGAGGAGATGTGGCGATGTCGGTGTGAGGCTTGGCACGACGTCGGCGTTCCAAACCATCCCAAAAGTTTTCTATAGGATTCACGTCAGGACCCTTGCAGACCAGTTCATACAGGGATGTTATTGTCGTATAATCACTCCGCCACAGACCGTGCATTATGAAGAGGTGCTCGATCGTGTCGAAAGATGCAATCGCCATCCCCGAATTGCTCTTCAACAGTGGGAAGCAAGAAGTTGCTGAAAACATCAATGTAGGTCTGTGCTGTGATAGTGCCACGCAAAACAAAAAGGGGTGCAGGCCCCCTCCATGAAAAACACGATCACACCATAACATCACCGCCTCCGAATTTTCTGTTGGCACTACACATGCTGGCAGATGACATTCACCGGGCATTCGCCTTATCCACACCCTGCCAACGGATCGCCACATTGTGTACCGTGATTCGTCACTCCACACAACGTTTTTCCACTGTTCAATTGTCCAATATTTACTTTCCTTACACCAAGCGAGGCGTCTTTTGGCATTTACCGGCGTGATGTGTGGTTTATCAGCAGCCGCTCGATCATGAAATCCAAGTTTTCTCACTTCCCGTGTAACTGTCATAGTACTTTCAGTGGATCCTGATGCAGTTACGTATTCTTGTGTGATGGTCTGGATAGACGTCTGCCTATTACACATTGCGACCCTCTTCAACTGTCGGCGGTCTCTGTCAGTCAACAGACGGGGTCGGCCTGTACGCTTTTGTGTTGTACGTGTCCCTTCACGTCTTCACTTCACTATCACATCGGAAACAGTGGACCTAGGGATGTTCAGAAGTGTGGAAATCTCGCGTACAAACGTATGACACAAGCGACACCCAATCACCTGACGACGTTCGAAGTCCGTGAGTTCCGCAGAGTGCCCCATTCTGCTCTCTCAAGAATGGTTCAAATGGCTCTGAGCACTATGGGACTTAACAGCTATGGTCATCAGTCCCCTAGAACTTAGAACTACTTAAACCTAACTAACCTAAGGACATCACACAACACCCAGTCATCACGAGGCAGAGAAAATCCCTGACCCCGCCGGGAATCGAACCCGGGAACCCGGGCGTGGGAAGCGAGAACGCTACCGC
Source organism: Schistocerca cancellata (assembly GCF_023864275.1). NCBI lineage: Eukaryota > Metazoa > Arthropoda > Insecta > Orthoptera > Acrididae > Schistocerca > Schistocerca cancellata. Next base: position 269,192,012 of record NC_064627.1, read on the forward strand.
ACTCTCTCAAGGAGTCTGATGACTACTGAGGTCGCTGATATGAAGTACCTGGCAGCAGGTGGCAGCACAATACACCTTATATGAAAAATGTATGTTTTTGGGGGTGTCCGGATACTTTTGATCACATAGTGTACCATGAAGTCGCAAACCACCGTACCGTCGTCACGGGAAAAGGTCTCACGCGCGTATAGCATACCTTACGGTACCAAATGTAAGCAAACACGCAAGACGTGGATCGCGTGTTCTCCTGTACGCTTGAAGCCGATTAGTCAATGCTCTGCTGTCGTAGCTACCAGACAAGTTGCTCGTGGAGGTACTCAGACGTTTACAACGCACAGTGTCTGATCAAAAGTACCCGAACACCGCTATGTAATGCGGAATTTGCCACTAGTTGTCGCGAGAGGCGGACCCGCCATTATAAGAGGTGGCGGGGGTTATTATGTTGTCAGTACAGAAGCAGTAACAGTAGAATGGGGCGTTCAGGAGACCCAACGTTTACTAGTCACTGGATGTCACCCGAGTAAAAAATCGATCAGGACATTTGTACTCTTCTGAAACTGCCAAAGTCGACTATTGCTGACGTGGCTGTGAAACAGAAATGCGAAGGAATAACTACATCTAAACCAAGACAAGGCACATCGCATGTACTGACGTACAAGGACCGTCAAGCATTATGGAGGGTTGATCTAAAATCTTGCATGAAACAAGCGGAAGTATTCGCTCATTAGTTTCATCGTGCTACCAGCAATCCAGACAGCAAAGTGACCGTGCGTAGGAAGTTAAAACTATTGCGTTACAATGGTCGAGCAGCTCCTCATAGGCCACAAATTAATGTACTGAATAGCTGAGTGCTGCTTGAGATGGTGTAAAGAGAGACACAGTGGATGACTGGAAACGATTGGTGTGGATTGACGAATTACGGTGTACTTTTCAGCTATCCGATGGAAGGGTTTGGGTGTGGCGAATTTCTGGAGAGCGTTAACTGCCATCACGTGTAGTCTCAACAGTGAAGTGTGGACAAAGTGGTGTTATGGTATGGTGGTGTTTTCGGTGGTTGCAGTGTGGTCTCCTTATTGCGGTTTAAAAAAAAGGTAAAATGCGGTGGATATGAACACGTTTTACAGCGTACAGTAGAGAAACAGTTCTGAGACGTTAAGTGCCTGTATCAGCATGACAATGCACACTGTCTTGTAGTAGCATCTATCAGGCAATGGCTTATACACTACTGGCCATTAAAATTGCTACACCACGAAGATGACTTGCTACATAAGCGAAATTAAACAGACAGAAAGAAGATGCTGTGATATGCAAATGATTAGCTTATCAGAGTATTCACACAAGGTTGGCGCCGGTGGCGACACCTACAACGTGCTGACATGAGGAAAGTTTGCAACCGATTTCTCATACACAAACAGTAGTTGGCCGGCGTTGCCTGGTGAAACGTTGTTGTGATGTTTCGTGTAAGGAGGAGAAATGCGTACCAAAACCTTTCCGACTTTGATAAAGGTCGCCGGCCGCGGTGGCGGTGCGGTTCTAGGCGCTGCAGTCCGCAACCGCGGGACTGCTACGGTCGCAAGTTCGAATCCTGCCTCGGGCATGGATGTGTGTGATGTGCTTAGGTTAGTTAGGTTTAAGTAGATCTAAGTTCTAGGGGACTGATGACCTAAGATGTTAAGTCCCATAGTGCTCAGAGCCATTTTTTTGATAAAGGTCGGATTGTAGCCTATCGCGATTGCGGTTAATCGTATCGCGACACTGCTGCTCGCTTTGGTCGAGATCCAGTGACTGTTATAGCAGAATATGGAATAGGTGGGTTCAGGAGGGTAATACGGAACGCCGTGCTGGATCCCAACGGCCTCTTATCACTAGCAGTCGAGATGACAGGCATCTTATCCGCATGGCTGTAACGAATCGTGCAGCCACGTCTCGATCCCTGAGCCAACAGAGGGGGACCTTTGCAAGACAACAACCATCTGCACGAACAGTTCGACGACGTTTGCAGCGGCATGGACTATCAGCTCGGAGACCATGGCTGCGGTTACCCTTTTACCCTTGACGCTGCATCACAGACAGGAGCGACTGCGATGGTGTACTCAACGACGAACCACAGCGAGAAACTGACCCTGGTAATGTATTCGTAAGTGCATTGACGTGTGTGTGTGTGTGTGTGTGTGTGTGTGTGTGTGTGTGTGTGTGTGTGTGTGTAGAATAGGAGCCGGGTCGCTGATCTGCACAAACCGCGCGAACGCTCCACTGGGCAAGCTTCCGGTGGCGCATATCACACCCCGGGGAGCTGGGGCAGCGAGAGAGAATGGCAAAACGCCATTTTGTCGGATGAATCCAGGTTCTGTTTACAGCATCATGATGGGTGCATCCGTGTTTGGCGACTCGCGGTGAACGCACATTGGAAGCGTGTATTCGTCATCGCCATACTGGCGTATCACCACGTGTGGTGGTATGGGGTGCCATTGGTTACACGTCTCAGTTACCTCTTGTTTGCATTGACGGCACTTTGAACAGTGGACGTTACATTTTAGATGTGTTACGACCAATGGCTCTACCCTTCCTTTGATCGCTACGAAACCTTACATTTCAGCAGGATAATGCACGACCGCATGTTGCCGGTCCTGTACGGGCCTTTCTGAATACAGAAAATGTTCGACTGCTGCCCTGGCCAGCACATTCTCTAGATCTCTCACCAACTGAAAACGTCTGGTCAATGGTGGCCGATCAACTGGCTCGTCACAATATGCCAGTCACCACTCTTGATAAACTGTGGTATCGTGCGTAAGTTGCATGGGCAGCTGTACCTGTACACGCCATCCAAGCCCTGTTTGACTCAATGCCCAGGTGTACCAAGGCCGTTTCACGGCCAGAGGTGGTTGTTCTGGGTAATGACTTCTCAGTATCTATGCACCCAAATTGCGTGAAAATGTAATCACTTGTCACATCTAGTATAATACATTTGTCCAATGAATACCCGTTTATCATCTGCATTTCTTCTTGGTGTAGCTATTTTAATGGGCAGTAGTGTAGTTTACAGACAAGCGGTTTATAGACAATTATGTTTATCAAATTGACTGACCTGCCCAGCTTCCCGATACCTTTCAGATGAGTTAGAAACTCGACTTCGCTCCAGATCCCAGTCTCCCACATCACTACGTTCTCTGGTTTCAGTTCATGAGAAAATAAAGGCTGCCACTTCTCTAAAGACAGAGTAACAGCACCAGAGTTCCAAAAGGTTCTAAGGGTGGCCACGGACCTTATTAATGTCCATTAGTACGTGGCCGTGTGTTCCTGTTGAGATGGTATATAAGACATATAATGGTTTTCGTTTATGGCGAATGTTGCCGAACTGTTGGAACAAATGTCCAGTTGCATGCTGGGAGTCCCGAGCGTGCCAACTCCTGACGGTCTGTCTTTGGAAACACTATAACAACAATTTTAAAAGACTAGATGTGTAAGTAATAAAATAATAATAATAAACAGCAACTGACGAGAGAAATTTAAGTAACATTTTAGCAACGCTAACACAAACTTACATGTCACTATGAGTTAGCTTGAATGAGCGAGTGGGATCAGCCTTAAGAATGTTCTGCATATACCTACTTCATTAAAACGTAATTCATCCTTTCCACAATTCGCCTCATCATCAGTTTCTTGGCAATGACTTCCTAAATCGGTGAATGTAGTCCGAAATGTTTCTACGAAAACTGCGAAGAAGTGTGTAGTTTTTATGCTCCTTTTGTTTACGGATGAAGATAGTTCCTAATCACGGGAAAATCAGTTTTCGCACTATGCACTACTGTTCAGTTGGAAACCCACGCTACCTCAAAGAGGTGAATAAACAAGTTTGGTCTGTCACCGTGCTTTCCGAGCTTTTCACGGACCGTATCATCGGTCAGTTTTTTATTGATGGAACTCAAAAGAAGAAGAGTTAGTCGGACAAAATATTAGTCACCTTTACAATGACACTGCACACCGTTGTAGATGTGGAACAGGTACCTTATGGATGTGTGACTGCCCCGGACGTGACAGACTGCGAGATAGGAGCTATCGTGTTTGGAAGTATCTAAGACCACACTGTCAGTGAAGTTGCCAGATTCGTTGGTGTGCCAGCGTGCACTGTCCAACGTGTCTACGAGGAATGGTGTTCCACTCGCACCCATCTAACGTGGTGTAACAACAATGCTTGTAATGAGATCCTAACTGATAGGTCCGGGGACAGGTGTCACGTCTTATCAGTGACAGTAATGGTTTTAAACCCAAAAAGAATTGCTCCTGTCAGTGAATGGAGATCCATGTTATCCATTTTCGGAGCGAACATTATGGAGAAAACTGCCCGCAGTGGGCCTTTAGAGTGGGGTACCTCACAGCGGAATCTAAAACTGTATGTCTTCAGTGGGGAAAACACAGAAACCAGACAATAGTTGACTGAAGACGTTTGGTGACTGAAGACGTTTGGTCCGACGAGTCGTAAGTTTGACGATTTTCGAATTATGCGAGGCGTGAAGTGCACCGGTGGCCCAATGGAGTGTTTAACTCGTAGGGTGCGACACTTATGCCCGAGGCAGTTCTGTGATGTTTTTCATAACACGACGTGAGGCCAGTCATTCACATTACCGTGAACAGGAACCCGGGTGTTTATTTCAGCGTTCTAGGTGACCATGTTTTATAGTTTCTTCTACGAGGGAAAGACCTTATCTTCTCAGGGATCGTTTCTAGCACTTTGTCCCCATTTAGCAAAATCGGCTTGTATATGACTGCAGGCAGTCCGTTAGTTACGACGTACGTCACATGGTACGTAACTTGCGGGAGCTATGTTGACAAGAAAGCGGCAGGGTAACGTAAAGTTTCGCAAGACTGGAGATAAGTATTTCCTTTACTGTTGGGAAAAATATGGGACAAATATGAAGAGTATTGGATAATTGCTTCCTGTAAACGTACACCTGCAGTGTCTCGTACCTTCTGCGGACTTAATTTGACGAGGCCTGGAGGTGGATTAGCTGTAAAGGGTAAGGAGGGGAGCGTCCAGTAATGACATTGGACGGCCGCCTCGGATTTCCACGGACGGACGACGGCAGATTGCCGCCGGCGCTGATGACACGAGCATCGACCGGGTGCGGCGCCGCAATCTGCGTACGTGTGTCCGGCGGCTCCTGCCCCAGTAACACCACACCGCCTCACCTCGCCTTCCGGCGGCAGCAATATTCCCAGTTTTAAGCTGCGCGCCGGAGCTCGGGGCCCGCGCAAGACGTAATGGAATAAATGTTTAATGGAGGGAAACAACATTAAACCGGACAAACTGCGTTTCCCATTTTCCTCGGGAATGCTCGGGCCGGGCTGTGCCGAAAGGGCGAGATTAGATTTTTAGCTTTTAGTGGAGGGAGGGAGGAAAGGGGACGACGGCGTAATCAGCTCAATGTTTTTGAGGAGCGAAATTCGCCGTCCCGTCTGGAATCATCCCTCTTAGGCTGAAATATGAACAAGTTGCGAGGAGAGCGCGCGTGCAATATATTTGTTTGGCTGACGGCAGTGCCCTGTGTTCCTACCCACCCCCGTCTCTCTCTCTCTCTCTCTCTCTCTCTCTCCCCGTCTCCTTCTCCACTCCTGCTCCACACACTCCTGACACATGCACGTACGTCGTGGCGCGCCTGCTCTCGACTCGACTCCACTGTGCGTTTTCCTCCAGCTCGGCGCGATCAATATTTGAGGCCCCTAAACGAGAAAGTCGCGGCCGATCAGCTTCCGCTACGTCTGGCTCTCCGGTCGGCAGCTGCCGGCAGCTGAGGGGGGGGGGGGGGGGGGGAGGCGGGAGGCTGGTCCGCTAAATAGCTCAGGTCCGCCGTTGGCCTCTCAACACACAGGGAACTCGTACAAAACCCATGTGTAAATAATCAACTGGTACCAGTCCCACCTGAGAGCTGCGCCAGTAAAGTTGGATTTACAACACCTTTAACTTACTCACTTCCGATTATGTAAGATATTTCGGCATACAGTTGTTATGTGATAGACTGTAAAACAAAAAAGGACGGACCACGAAGAAATTAGCCGAATGGAACGGAAAACGGTAGATGTCATATAAACGTACAGCCAAACGAAAGATTACAATTTCCAAAAACTGGATGATTTATTCACGAGAAAGGGCTTCAGAGGCTTGGCATTGATTGATAAAGAGTTGTTGGATGTCTTTCAGCGGGAAACAGTGCCAGATTACTTCCAACTGTCGGGTTAGATCGTCAGAATGCCTAGCTGGTGCCGGCCGAAGTGGCCGTGCGGTTCTAGGCGCTACAGTCTGGAACCAGGCGACTGCTACGGTCGCAGGTTCGAATCCCGCATCGGGCATGGATGTGTGTGATGTCCTTAGGTTAGTGAGGTTTAATTAGTTCTAAGTTCTAGGCGACTGAAGACCTCAGAAGTGAAGTCGCATAGTGCTCAGAGCCATTTGAACCATTCGAACCTAGCTGGTGGGCGAGCCATGCCAATAATGCTCCAAACGTTCTCGTTCAAAAATGTTCAAATGTGTGTGAAATCTTATGGGACTTAACTGCTAAGGTCATCAGTCCCTAAGCTCACACACTACTTAACCTAAATTATCCTAAGGACAAACACACACACACCCATGCCCGAGGGAGGACTCGAACCTCCGCCGGGACCAGCCGCACATTCCATGACTGTAGCGCCGTAGACCGCTCGGCTAATCCCGCGCGGGCCAAACGTTCTGATTGGTGAGCGATCCGGTGACTTTGCTGGCCAAGGCAGGTTTGGGCAAGCGAGAAGACAAGCAGTACCAACTGTGGCCGTTTGCGGGTGGGCATTATTTTAATGGAATGCAAACCCAGGATGGCATCAAAACGGGGTGTGACTGGGTGTTGTGTGACGTCCTTAGGTTAGTTAGGTTTAAGTAGTTCCGAGTTCTAGGGGACTGATGAGCATAGATGTTAAGTCTCATGGTGGTCAGAGCCATTTGAACCATTTTTTGAAAACGGGGAGTAGAATGTCGTCGACGTACTGCTGTGCTGTAAGGGTGCCGCGGATGACAACCAAAGGGGTTCTGCTATGAAAAGAAATGGCACCCCACACCATCACTCCTGGTTGTCGGGCCGTATTGCCGGCGACAGTCGGGCTGGTATCCTACCGTTGTCCCGGGGTCTCCAGACACATCTCCGCCGGTCATCGGGGCTAAGTTCGAAGTGGGACTCATCACTGAAGACAGTAGTGAGATTCTAGGTCGAAGACGTGTCCGAAAAAGCGTCTCGGTCAATGTGCAGTGCGAGCACCTATCTCCCTCTCCCCCACAAATTTCTCCCGCGAGACGTACTGAAACCAATCACGGGCCAGATCCAGCTTGTGGACCACCGGTTGCCCATCCGTGGTCTAAATCTAACTGTTGTGATCGATTCCAGCCTAATTACACTACTGGTCACAAAAATTGCTACACCACGAAGATGACGTGCTACAGACGCGAAATTTAACCGACAGGAAGAAGATAATGTGATATGTAAATGATTATCTTTTCAGAGCATTCACACAAGGTTGGCGCCGGTGGCGACACCTACAACTTGCTGACATGAGGAAAGTTTCCAACCGATTTCTTATACACAAACAGCACTTGGCCGGCGTTGCCTGGTGAAACGTTGTTGTGATACCTCGTGTAAGGAGGAGAAATGCGTACCATCACGTTCCGACTTTGATAAAGGTCGGATTGTAGCCTATCGCGATTGCGGTTAATCGTATCGCGACACTACTGCTCGCGTTGGTCAAGATCCAATGACTGTTAGCAGAATACGGAATCCGTGGGTTCAGAAGGGTAATACGGAACGCCGTGCTGGATCCCAATGGCCTCGTATCACTAGCAGTCGAGATGACAGGAATCTTATCCGCATGGCTTTAACGGATCGTGCAGCCACGTCTCGATCTCTGAGTCAACAGATGGGGACGTTTGCAAGACAACAACCATCTGCACGAACAGTTCGACGACGTTTGCAGCGGCATGGACTATCAGTTCGGAGACCATGGCTGCGGTTACCCTTGATGCTGCATCACAGACAGGAGCGCCTGTGATGGTGTACTCAACGACGAACCTTGGTGCACGAATGGCAAAACGTCATTTTGTCGGCTGAATCCAGGTTCTGTTTACAGCATCATGATGGTTGCATCCGTGTTTGGCGACATCGCGGTGAATGCACATTGGAAGCGTGTATTCGTCATCGCCATAGTGCCGTATCACCCAGAGTGATGGTATGGGGTGCCATTGGTTACACGTCTCAGTCACTTCTTGTTCGCATTGACGGCACTTTCAACAGTGGACGTTCCATTTCAGATGTGTTACGACCCGTGGCTCCACCCTTCATTCGGTCCCAGCGAAACCCTACATTTCAGCAGGATAATGCACGACCGCATATTGCAGGTCCTGTAAGGGCCTTTCTGAATACAGAAAATGTTCGACTGCTGCCCTGGCCAGTACATTGAAAACGTCTGGTCAATGGTGGCTGAGCAACTGGCTCGTCACAATACGCCAGTCACTACTCTTGATGAACTGTGGTATCGTGTTGAAGCTGCATGGGCAGCTGTACCTGTCTGTACACGTCATCCAAGGTCTGTTTGTGTCAATGCCCAGGCGTATCAGGGCCGTTATTACGGCCAGAGGTGGTTGTTCTGGGTACTGCTTTCTCAGGATCTATGCACTCAAATTGCGTGAGAATGCAATCACATGCCAGTTCTAGTATAATATATTTGTCCAATGAATACCCGTTTATCATCTGCATTTCTTCTTGGTGTAGCAATATTAATGGCCAGTAGTGTATGTTATCCTCGGATTGAAATGCCAAAGGCCTTGCGGCAGTGGTAATACCGGTTACCGTCATATCACCGTAGTTAACCACTGTCGGGCTGGACTAGCAATTGGATAGGTAACCATCCGGTCTGCCGAGCGCTGTCGGCAAGTGGCGTGCACCCAGTCCTACAAACTGAGGAGCTACTTGACTGAGAAGTAGCGGCTCTGGTCTTGTAAACTGAGATAAGGCAGGGAGACCTGTGTGCAGACCACATACCCCTCCGTATCCGCATCCACTGACGCCTGTGGGTGAGGACGACACGGCGACCGGTCGCTACCGTTGGGACTCTGTGGCCTTTTCGAGAGGAGTTTAATTTTTTCGTATTGAGATCTAGGGTAAAAGATGGTTGCTACCATAGCTTCCATTACAACAGTTTCCTTCCCTATCTTCAACAGTGGTGACCGACTATAAAAAAACCTCCTCTCGGCCACATCGAAGCCAGCCATCGACTCGGCCTATTGAGAGCTCAGCCGCAATACAAACACAGCGGCTGGCCGCGGGCGAGAGGCAGCAGGCTGGTGTTGGGGCCTGGTGTTTCCTTGTGGCCACCCCTGGCGCACCATCTGGCACTGCGGTGGTGAGATTAGCCACCCTGGCGCACACCCCGCTGCCGCAACCCCTACGCCCCATCAGAGGTTTTTATCTGCTCAGCCCGCCGCCTCGTGTACTTAGGCGCAATACTGCCTCGCGATAATGATGGTAAATCCTAATCCGAACATCACCTCAGACAGTGAACGGTCCTTTTGGTACCTTCTGTTTGGCGTAAATGCACTGACATCGCACTGTTGTACTATCATACCATACTGTCGGTACAAGTTATCTTTCATATCTGGTTGAAGAAAGACAAACGTAGATTTGCGGCATTTGTAAGTGTAAAAAAGCTTTTGACACTGACGAATTGAGAACGCTTATTGGTATTCTGAAGTCGTAACGGACAAAAAATATCATTGACACACGGTGCAAAACGGCACAGCAAGAATGGATAGAGAAGAAATGTAAGGTATGACTGTAAAGACAGGTAACGTCTGTAGGACACTTAAAAAAATCACTGGAGAACGGAGCAGCACTTGTACCCTTACCGTGATTGGAGGTGGCAGGTCATTTCTAAGCAAAAAGGAAGGTGGAAGAAATACACAGAAAGACTATAAAAAGCAAATAAACATTCAGACACTATTAAACAATGCGAGTAGGACGTAGATGAAGGGAAGGTGGGAGATACGATACTGCTTGTCGTTGTTATTCTACACTTTACCTTCAGTTGTTAATTTAATTTGTAAAACGACTCCCAGCCGTCGAAAAATAAGGTACCACGGTCCTATACGACCCATATGCACATTACAGCCGTCTACTAGTACTCGTGCGGCAGAACGGCCCATCGCCTGTGTGTTTCGCTAAGACTTACTAGGGGCGGAGTCTGCATGCGAGGTCATTTCTTCATCGCATTGCTGTTTTTTAAGTACCATCAGCAATTCAGCACCTGTAAGCTGTTATCGTAATACTTTTACGGGATTCTGATTCAACAATTTCGTGTTCTTCCGCTTATCCGCCCTATTTTTCAGGTCCAAATTAGAAAGTCCCTCAGTGCCGATCCGTAATCATCTAAGATTATTGATGGATCTTTCAACATCCGTTGCATTTGATGTTGCCAGGATATGTGAGTTACAGAACGTTGGGAGATCGTATTCGCTTAATGGCTTAATGTAATCCAGCCAAATGAGTACTTTTCTATCTCCTTCATAAGAGGCACCATTAGGTTTTGCACTTAACGACCTCTGACTCGTATGCATATTGTACATTTAACCTGAAGGTGCGATTCATTATCGCGAAACCGCTATCTCACAATAATTGAGGATTAGCAGCTAAAACGTGGACTCAGTATTTTTTAAATAAAATTTTAAACCAAATTTTTTCGAATTTTTTTAACTGTATGTAAGTGTGAGAATGTTTTCTGAATGTTTCCGTAAAGTGTATCAGAGGCGGGACGTGGCTACCAGCTTGATAATTAACTAGTGGGATGTGGAAATTTAATGGTGACCTCCTGTCTGCTGTACTATATCTTAACGGGGTGCAAAAGCCGAGTGACATACTACTCGCGTGAAACAATCTTGATACTGCTCTTGGGAGTTCCACTGCCCTTTCATTTACGATTCTGTTCTTATATTGGTCATTGAGTAATGCGGTATCGACCACAGCGGTATAACGTCACAGATTAATGTGTTCTTTTTATTTAAGACTTCAAGAGAGTGGCGGCGGTAACTTGTGTGTGTTCCTGTGATTTAAGTCTATCTGTAAATATTTTACCCCCTGGGCGATTCTTGCCGTAAACTACTTTGTGTTGAACCACCTAAGCTGGTACTCAGTTTGAATGTGTCGGACTCGACCAAAGGGGACAACGTGTACTTAAGGGGGCAAACGGTGGTGACGCTCGATTTTTGAATCGACATTCATGATTTTTTTTTTCAATAAAATAACAAAGAAATTACAAAACTGACTTGAGACGTTTAATGCACATCCTTAAGATTCTATTATGTATTTTTTTTTTAAGTATAAAGCTTGCGCTTAGAGGACACATCGACGAAAGGCCTTTGCGAAGTGCTAAGGCGATTGCTGTGAGCTCTGAAGGCCACGACTTTCACCCTAGAACAAAATTTCAAAAATTGATTTGAAACTGATGATATTGTCTAACGTAGTACATGGTTTTTAACAAAATGGGGACACTATGAAATAAAAATTAATGTTTTCGACAATAAAACCGAGCGCGGTGGCGCAGTGGTTAGCACACTGGACTCGCATTCGGGAGGATGACGGTTTAACCCCGCGCCCTACCATCCTGATTTAGATTTTCAGTGATTTCCCTAAATCACTCCAGGCAAATGCTGGGATGGTTCCTTTGAAAGGGCACGGCCGACTTCCTTCCCCGTCCTTCCCTAATCCGATGAGACCGATGACCTCGCTGTTTGGTCTCTTCCCCCACACAACCCAGCCCTCGACAATAAAGTCCTTATAAAAACGTGCAAGAAAAATCTAAGTTAAAGCAGTCGCAAAAATCCTACGTAAAAACGCCGACTCAAGTTACAAGAAGCTGTGATATAATTCCATGCATATTTCGTGAGTTATAGCTCCCGACAACTTCAAAAATGTTTTTTTTTTAAAAAAAACAAGAGTTTGAGGTTTCAGCTTGTTTCTTTATACTGAAACTGAACAAACCTTTAATGGCAATGCCAGCACTGTACAGTTCGTCTTTTTTTCACCGATGTCAAAACACACTCAATTTGACGAATTTTTGTTGATTAACTGGCTTCCGCTTACTAATCGAGGCGTTTTTTGCACGATTTGGATTACTTTTAGAACCTTTTCTATCCGTATAAATACGTTTGTTTGTCGTTTTAAAACACTCAAGTTTCACTTCGTATAAAAAAAACTAGCGAAATGACAAGTTAAGCAGACGAGAGATAAGCACGTGCTTTTAGACTGTTTATTATAAACGAATCATGTTACGAAGAGAAATGTTGTTGAGAACAATATTTTAGTTGATATTAATGCCGTCTGTGGTACTATCCGAAACTAACAGGACCCCTGTTCCGTCGGTAACTATTACAATATTGCGTCGTTTGCATAAGAGCTCTCGGATGCACCAGACCTCCACGAAGGAAATCACGGTTTTAACAAATTTTAACATATATGGCACACTTTATATGATTGAATCTTAAAAATAGACATTCTAAGGAACATTTTAAGCCAATAAAAAAATTAGGCTAAAAATTTCTTTCCTGATCTATCCCTTAATTGAGTACTGGAACATAGATTTCATAAATTCATTTATGCTGTTAATTTGTGAGGAAAGGTGCAAAACTGGTACATTGTGTTAAGTTGCATGTAATTGTCTTACGATGTCATAGTATATGTGATAATATTGTGGATTTTCCTTTTTTAAAAGCTCTAAAACCTAATTGTCTTATTGTATCTGTATTCGTTCGGTCGGCTTGTTGGGACCTGTGTCGAATGAGAAATGTTCATACCAGCTTCTGGACGAAGCTTTTCAGGATGAGAGCTCGACGATCATCGTCTGGTACTCACCTGTCTTTTGGCGTTGCAAAGAAACTGTGGGGTATGATGTAAATCTTGTTCGGGTTGTTAAGTTTACTGATTCACCCATTCGCGCCCATAAGCTATTTTGCTATTTTCTGTTGGCGCTTTTAAATAATTTTTGATGCTATATTGACTGGTTGCCTGTTTTGTACGTCGGCGCCTTTAAATTATTTTCGTGTTACTGTATTTGTTTTACTGGCACTTTCCGACAGTTCATTAATTACCCTACCTATGCTAACTTAATAATTAAAAGCGCTCAGTTTACCAGCGTGTGCGTTATGTACATGGCTTGGTTCAAATGGCTCTGAGCACTATGGGACTTAACATCGGAGGTCATCAGTCCCCTAGAACTTAGAACTACTTAAACCTAACTAACCGAAGGACATTACACACATCCGTGCCCGAGGCAGGATTCGAACCTGCGACCGTAGCGGTCACGCGGTTCCAGACTGAAGCGCCTTTAACCGCGTGGCCACACTGGCCGGCTACATGGCTTGGGTAAAATACACTTGTGAAATTTTTCTGCTGAGTGTGGACTGAGTCGATTTACACTGCTGGATCCCCGTATGCTTACCATTTCAGACTCCAAATCCCTTGCATCCATAATTTTTTTTAATAGCTGCACGAGGAATTTCTATAGTTACATAAGCTACCTTGTTCCCTTTGGTACTATTGTTCAGCCGCTAGTAATCGACGTAAAAATTTGATGTGCTATGTTTCTTCTGCATAAGGATCACACGACCAAGGATAGTACGAAGAACGTACGAAGAACGTCCAGTCCATTAAATCTAACAGAGCGGGAGGAATCGTGTGAGGGGACTTCAGAACGCCGCCGTTTCTTTCCACGGGGGAGACCCGGCCGAACCATCTCGGCGGACCAGCGCTGTCATTTTAAGTTCTGCTCCGGAGCTCGGACAGGCGAGCTAAATAAAGTGTATTGGACGCAAATTCGATGTCGTGCGTCAAATTGTGGGCGCTCTATTACATCTGGCGGTGCTGTCAGCCGGGCAGCCGCGAAGGGGGCGAGGGGCGGTTTTCCGCGGAGCGGGCCGGATAGAATCGCGATAATATTGACATTAGCCTTCTGACGGGCCTCTCCCCCTAGCTGCGATCTCCGAGTCTGCAGAGACCACCTCGACCCCGCCGGCCTGCGGTCTACGCTTGCGGCGCAGCGCCAGAGATGGGATGGGTTTTTAAGAAGCCGAAGCCTTCTCCCCCCCCCCCGCCCCCCCCCCCCCAAATCCACCCCCTGCTCACATACGGCGCGCCGCTAACCGGCTTAGCTAGTGGGACCGGTCGGCCGGGACCGCTGAAAATTATTGACATTATTTCAGATTAAATTGGGATTGAAAAAAAATGTAGGGGGCCAGAGGCCCTCGGGCGCACGTAGGGGGTGAGGGGTGAGGGTTGAAGATCTCCCCGGGGAGCCGCGGCAGAACGGCCGACAAACTCGAGTAGACAGCCGCCGCTGCCGCTTCTACTGCCGGCGCCTCGGCTGCCGAATCAAAACGTGCCACGCACCAGGCCGGCGGAAAACTTCAACATGTCTCCGTACATCCACCTACCGGCGGATCATAGAACGGCAGCTGTTACCATATCGCACCCCGGCAAGAAAAGTGGCACAAGTAAAAAAATAAATAAAGCAATTTTTACTTTATTTCACTGAAAAATACGTGTAAAGTGCACCAACAGGCTCGAGAAAAAGCCACGTCTCTCTCTTACAATTTGTCCACTTCAGGGCAGTTGTGTGTAGAGGTTGAGGCTACTTCCAAGATTCGCCACGGTAAGAAGAGCGTCGTTTCAGCATAGCTACTGGCAAGTGTTGAAGAAGGGTGGCACGTTCTGTGTGTGACACAGAATAAGATAAGCTGAATGTTATTAGTTTTAAATTTAATTCATTATTGTAACGTCTATGTGTATACAACGTCTATAACTTACGCATCAGTGTATGCATGTCTGAAAGAACTCACACTGATTTGAGGATTACAGCTGTTGTAAATATTGCGAAATTTTGTGCGTTGCAGTTTACAAGAAAAAATGCAATTTTTTTCTTAAAAAAGTTCATATTGAATCCTTTTTCTCGGCGAAAAGTAATGCTATATTATATAAGCCATTTATGATACTGTCTTGTCGTAAATTGTGTTCCTTAAATTGCACACCTAATTGATGTACCTTATTAAATTGTGTATTTTATATTTTGCTTATAAAAAAGTTTCAAGTTCGTTTTCATTTTTTATTCTAGCTTAAGTAGTAATTTCGCGTGATGGAATTTCGACAGTCTTATTGTATTACAGTAAGTTTATAGGGGAGTCATAGCAAAAGCAAAATAGTTTTGGGAAAGCAAGAAAAGTGACAGTTCAAAGAGATAATTAATAGTTACCTGATAACACCTCACGTTCTACGAGAACAAAAAAACGGTTCAAATGGCTCTGAGCACTATGCGACTTAACTTCTGAGGTCATCAGTCGCCTAGAACTTAGAACTAATTAAACCTAACTAACCTAAGGACATCACACACATCCATGCCCGAGGCAGGATTCGAACCTGCGACCGTAGCGGTAGCTCGGCTCCAGACTGTAGCGCCTAGAACCTCACGGCCATTCCGGCCGGCTGCGAGAACAGATCTACGTATTCATATACTGTTGTGTAGAATATAATGGGATTTACTGTCAAAACTACTTACTTGAAATTTGAGGGAAATTTGTACTATTTTAGTATCAGTTTTGTAGAGTTCTTTAACTAGGTTTTTCTCAAGTACTGAATTTTTTAGTTGTGTCACTATTCTTACCAGTGTGCGATATCTTTATGTAATAGGAATGACACCCTACCCTGCTTATTTTTATTGCAATCGATTTCAGACAGATAGTAGAAATCCTATCTACTTTACATCAAGACACAGTCTTGTGTTCACCAAATGCGCTTGGCGTCTAACAAATGCATGTGGCAATAAGAGAATTTCCCACCAACGAACTAGCTGCTGTTAACAAGTGGCTTGCTTACACACAGAAACTAAACAGACAGTCTTAGACAACATCTACAGCAAAGATAGACAGCAACAGATTATTAACAATTTACAGCGATTTATTAAAAGAACTTCTTACAATATATAACTGGAATATGAAGACTGTGCGTGCGAATGTAGTGCAATGTTCGCTTGCACTGCTCTCTCTCTAAACACTGCTTTAAACATAGATCCGGTGTAAGATGACTGACATCATCTGTATAACGTCCCGTTCTGCTCTTCTCGGCTGCGACTCTCCCCTGAAAGTTGTCTTCAGGTACTGCCCGCTGAGTGAATATACGCCTTTGGCGGTTGTACGTCCACTTGTGGAGTATTTGTGTGATACAAGGCAGATGTGTAACATACTCTCCGTCGTACGCGCTATCCCTCGAAGCTGACCACAAATACACTGATGGAAAAAAATCGCAGCAGCAAAAATTACTTAATGAAGAGTGATGAAATTTCGCGAACACATTTGTCTACGTTACATATTTAAGTGATTAACACTGCAAGATCGTGGGTTAACGTAAGGGCGAGAGAAGGCATTGCAAATGTGAAATGATCCTACATTAATAACCAGTGTCACCGCCAGATTGTTGAATGCAAGGATACACACGTGCATGCGTAGGGCTGTACAGATGCTGGATGTCATTTTGTTGGATGGAGTGCCATGCCTGTTGCACTTGGGCGATCAATGTAGGAACAGTTAATGCTGTTTCTGGACGTCGCTGGTGTTTTCGTCCGATGACGTCCCATACATAGTCGACTAGAGCAGACGTGGTGATCGACCAGGCCACGGCAACACGTCGACCGTCTGCTGTAGAGCATGTTGGGTTACAACACAGGTTTGTGAGCGAACGTAATCCAGTTGGAAAACATCTCCTGGAATGCTCTTTATGAATGGCAGCACAACAGGACGAATCACAAGATGGACGTGCAGTTTTTCAATCAGGGTGTGTGGGATAACCATGAGAGTGCTCTTGCTGTCATACGAAATCGCAACACAGACCATAACTCTAGGTGTAGGTCCAATCCGTCTAGCACGCAGGTTGGCTGCAGGCCCCAGTTGGCCTCCTTCCAAACCAGCATACGGCCATCACTGGCACCTAGGCAGGACCGGCTTTCATCAGGAAACACAACAGACCTCCACCATACCCTCCACTGAGCTCTCGCTTGACACACTGAAGCCGCAAATGGTGTTGATTTGGGGTCAGTGGAAGGCACGCTACAGGGCCTCTGGCTCAGAGCTGTCCTTGCAGTAAGCGATTTGTAACAGTTCGTTGAGTCACTGTGGTGCCAAACGTTGCTCAAACTGCTGCTGGAGATGTACGATGCGCCAGAGCCATACGCCGAACACTGCGACAGTACATTCTCGTGACCACCACAGCCAGCAATCATGTACAGTGGCTATATTTCTGCCAAATCTTTGTGGAGTATCGCAGAAGGAATATCCAGCTTCCCGCAGTGTGCATGCTTGCATTCAACATGCATGTGATCTTGCAATGTTAATCATTTAAATATGCAACCTCGACAAATGTATTCAAACTCAATGAGATTTCGATAATGGCGTCATTTTCGCCTTAAAGACATTCACGACTAACGTAAATTCAACACGTCCAGTCTCAAAGGTAACTAGCGCTCGCGACCGTTACAGCGTGTATTTAAAGCAAACCTGATTTGCATCCTCATTGTCGTGCTATTAGTTCCACTCTCATGCGACTGGCGCGAGATTTGAACAGACATCATTTTTCAGATGTAGAAACACGCCTGCCAACCTTTATTTACGTCACACAATTCCTTCTTGGTGACGCGATTTCTTTTTCAGTCAGTGTACGAGGGTTCTCCAGAAAGTAATGCACCGCAGTTTATTCTTCAACAATTCTTTATTGAACACAGTGAGACTTACACACACGAAAGAGTGGTGTTTTATCTACAAACCCTATTTTTTCCACGTAATCTCCATCCCGTTCTATGGCCTTCTCCAGCGCGAAATAAGGGCATGTATACCCTGTCGGGTCCGCAGCTCGTGGTCGTGCGGTAGCGTTCTCGCTTCCCGCGCCCGGGTTCCCAGGTTCGATTCCCGGCGGGGTCAGGGATTTTCTCTGCCTCGTGATCACTGGGTGTTGTGTGATGTCCTTAGGTTAGTTAGGTTTACGTAGTTCTAAGTTCTAGGGGACTGATGACCATAGATGTTAAGTCCCATAGTGCTCAGAGACATTTGAGCCATACCCTGTCGGTACCAATTTTTGTCCTGGTGGCGGAGCCAGTGCGTCATTGTGTAAATCACCTCCTCATCGTCCTCAAAATTCTTCCACGAATGGCACCCTTTAATGGCCCATACAAGTGGAAGTCCGACGGGGCTAGGTCCGGTGTATCAGGTGTGACAGCCGTGGATGGTCTCCCCGACCGTTGCAAATCGTGGAGCTCCGCCGAACCACCTTCTGTTGATCTCACCCTCCGTGCCCAGTGACTAACTGTACTTCTGTCGACAGCAGATGCTCCATGGACTTCGCAATGTGTTTGTAAATATTCTCCACAGTTCCTTTCCCTGAAGTGAGAAATTCAATGACGGGGCGTTGCTTGTAACGTAAATCACCTACAGACGCCATTTTGAAACTGTCCTGCAGCTACGCTACCTGTCGGAAGTGACGAAAACTTGGCGCGCTCACTCAGGAGGCTTCAGATAATACATACGTAACATTTCGCATTCGTAGCATTGTTTTCGCCTGAGAAAAAGAAAAGCGGTGCATTATTTTCTGGGCAACACTCGTATATTGCGCCTGAGTCATAGGCAACTCGGCACTCCTCTTCGTAGGCTGTGTCCCGTATGGGTAGTTAGTTGCTTGATTTGGGTGAGGGGACCAAACAGCGAGGTCATCGGTCCCGTCATATTAGGGAATGACGTGGAAGGAAGTCGGCCGTGCCCTTTCAAAGAAACCATCCCAGCAATTGCATGAAGCGACTTAGGGAAATCACGGAAAACCTAAATCAGGATGGCCGGACGCGGGTTTGAACCGTAGTCTTTACTAAAGCGAGTTCAGTGTGCTAACCACTGCGCCACCTCCCTCGGTATGTCCCTGTGTTGTAGAGGATATAGCGCATAGTGACTTCCATCGTCCAACGTTCTTTCGGGTGTTGGATGTGCGGAGATAGTACGCGACGTGCCGGCCAATGGGAAGAACGTACGGATTCACAGCTAACAATATCAGATGTTAACTTTGTTGAAGGTGGTGTAACGTAACACCGAAATCGATTACAAATAAAATAAGACCTATAAATACAGTTGAAGGTGTCATCCCTACCACATAAAGAACTTAACAGGGGAAGCATCGGGCGCTGACACAAGCACGATGTAATTGGGTCATAACCCCCGGAATACACATTTCAGTAACAGTGTTCATTTGTTTACATGTATAAATTTCCAAATTTCTCAGCTCAATTTCAGAGAATAAAGTGGCATAAAAACTGAATCTCAAAAATGGTAAGAAGTTGTAGAAAATTGTAACTGTGTATCACTTTGTTGCCCACAGCGATGGCATACCGTCCTGACGACTTGCGGAGAACCATGTTAAGGCGCTTATTCACGCGATCTACTATCAATAGCAAATCAAACACGGTTCGAGCGCACGCAGGTTGGACCGGAAGTTTAGAGAGGGAAGACGGAAAGGAGAAGACCTTCTACACGTACTAGGGAAAAAACAGAAAGGCTGACTTCCTCGAAGTTAGGCAAAAACGAGCGAATGAAGCAGTACTCCTCTGATTTACACTGCGATTCACAACCATAGTCTGCAGACCTTTTTCGTAGTGCCAAGTAGTGTCAATACTAATAACGATCAATACACACTTCGATTTTATATCATGTGAATTATGAGCTGTCAAAGATACAAGACTTTGTTTCCATTACATTTCTCTAAACAACTGAATGACATTACGACTAAACAACTAATACGTCACCTGATCACTCCATCCCGGTTGCACGTTGCCTATCTAAAGCCTTCCACGGACAAGAAATGTTTGATTTTAAGTGATTGGTGTAACTGTTAACCAAGTTTAAAACACTGTCATAATCTTCTCATTAAGAGGTATAATCTTATGCTGAAGCTTTAACACAACAAGAGACGTAGTAAAGTTAGATAGGATGTATACGTCTTGACTGAGTAGAACTCACGTCACGCAAATTACCCAGACTACATTCGTCCAGTATTTGAGAATGCGAGAACTTGGCTAACTCTAACAAGCTTAACACGTAATTTCAAACGTCTTCGAAACTTTTTCTCGCTTTGCCCCTCCCCCCTTCCCAGCCGTCACACACACGCACGCACACACACACACACACACACACACACACACACACACACACACACACACACACACACACACAAATATTGAATGCAAAAAAGTTTATCGCTTATTACATTCCCGCTGTTCATGCAGAAAAACTTCAGCATCAGGCATGACGTTTTAATTTATTATTTATTTACTACTAACTGTATTTGCGACACATTCCGCAAATAGTATCCACTTATACCACTGAAAGTGCCGAAAAAATGTATGATTGTACGACACATAGTTGTAAACTATATTTTCTCGGAGTGTCAAGTGTGTAAGCCAACGGCCTTGCCGCAGTGGTAACAACGATTCCCGTCAGATCACCGAAGTTAAGCGCTCTCGGGCTGCGCTAGCTCTTGGATGGGTGACCATTTAGTCTGCCGAGCGCTGTTGTCAAGCGAGATGCACTCAGCCCTTGTGAGGCAAAGTGAAGACCTACTTGATCGAGAAGTAGCGACTCCGGTCTTGTAAACTAACAAACGGCCGGGAGAGCGGTGTGCTGACCACATGCTCCTCCATATCCACATCCAGTGAAGCCTGTGGGCTGAGAATGACTCGGTGGCCGGTCGTTACCATTGGGCCTTTATGGCCTATTCAGCCGGAGTTTAGTTCTTTTATAAAATGTGCAACGCATTAACTGACTTGGACAGGAATCAGACGATCGAAGATGGAGCTCGATTTTTTAAGGAATCGAAAGTTGGAAGTGTGTGTGTGTTGGGCGGGGGGGGGGGGGGGGGGGGATGTTATTGCTGCACATCTAAAAAGCTTGGAACTTTCGAAAAGTTGTAGTTCTCTGAATTTCCATTTATTTGGAGATACACTACAGCAATGTTCTAAATATTAATGTAAACAAACTGTTATTATCATTATAGTCCCTATATTAAAATGTCATTACAGGTATATGTGGAACATTAATACTGAGGCTGACAGCTAGTTAAATTTAGGGTTGGTAAAGAAGTGCTACGATTCGATACATGGCACACGGAAGTTGACTGTGCTCAAAACGCAGCCTTTACATCACGTGGCCACCTCCCCAGATGGCGAAGTCTACCCCCGCAGGTGTATTAACAACAGATCGAAATGCATGATTCTTAGATTTCTCGGAAAAATCAGGTTAACACACCGTGTTGTTGTTTTGGTCTTCAGCCCAGAGACTGGTCTGATGCAACTCTCCACGCTACATTATCTTGTGCAAGCCTCTTCATCTCCGAGTAACTACTGCACCCTACATCCTTCTGAATCTGCTTAATGTACTCATCTCTTGGTCTCCCCCTACGATTTTTACGCTCCACGCTTCTCTTCAATACTAAATTGGCGATCCCTTGGTACCTCAGAACGCGTCCTACCAACCGATCCCTCCTAGTCAAGTTGTGCCACAAAATCCTCTTCTCCCCAATTCTATTCAGTACCTCCTCATTAGTTATGTGATCTACCCATCTAATCTTCAGCATTATTCTGTAGCATCACGTATCTAAAGCTTCTACTCTCTTCTTGTCTAAACTACTTATCGTCCATGTTTCACTTCCATGCATAGCTACACTCCATACAAATACTTTCAGAATGGACTTCCTGACGCTTAAATTTATACTCGTTGTTAACAAATTTCTCTTCTTCAGAAACGCTTTCCTTACCATAGCCAGTTTACATTTTAATCCTCTCAACTGCGACCATCATCGGTTATTTTTCTTCCCAGATAACAAACCTCATCTATTACAATTTTAAATGGCTCACCTCCTATTCTAATTCCCTCAGCATGATCTGCCGTTGTACGTAATCACATGTCAGATCCATTATTTCACAAGCTATGGTAAGAGTCGAAATAAAACTTCTATAGAAGTGTCTTCATAAACGTATTGCCTGTTCGAAATTATAGGGTGGTTGTAATCAAACCATGAGAGGGCCTCTTGAAAAATGAGTAACACTTGGACAATAAAACTTTGTGGAAACATTTGTAAGGACTTTGGAAAAGAAATAACAAATTATCCAATGAAAGAACACGTTTTAATTTACGTATGAGAGGGTAACATTTGTTAATTGCGTACCATGTTTATGTTCCATGTTACAAATGTTGCTCAATGTGACGACTATATGAACCCACGACAGCCTGAGACCGCACTACAAATTGCCCTACTGCTGCCCGAAACATCTTAGGTGTGATGTTGGCTACCTTCTTCGCTACGGCTTATCTTCAGTCTCCAAAGTATTTTAGTGTCTCGTTGATAAACCCTGTCCTTCAGGTAATCCCGTAGCCAGAAATCACAAGTTTAGTGATCTTGGTGGCCACGCAGTTTGGAACGATCGGCAAATAATTCGGGAATGCAGGAACCGAGTGACCTCATGAGCAGCGCGTAAATACTCACGAAGAGCAGCAGTACTATGGCCGTTGTTTTGATAAAACATATATGCGAGTAAAGCCTATCTCACCTTGTCCAGACCAATGTTGATTCAGCAACTGCAACGCACAATGATGCTTGGGTTTCAAACCTACGTCGCCATACCAATACCGGCACCTAACGGCAAGTCATGACACGAATGCTACTAACAACGCGAATCTTGCAGCGCACAGTCCGAACATCGTTTCTATAAAGTAGATACCCATATGGTATATAGTTTTCCACCTATACTACACGTAGCGAAAGTTTAACTATAGCCGCCGTGTATTCCGGGACTGACAGCTCCGGTGAATGTAGTGGGACGAGACTTGTGAGGAACGCGGAGCACGTATTCCGCCAGTCCACGATACCTGTAGCCGCAGCAAACATCTGCAGTTGCCGATCCTTCATCCTCACCACAACACTTGCCACTTGCACTACGCTTTAGTTTCAGGCTGGTTACTGTCCTATATCGCCTTTCGTTGTACACTGTGATGTAGTCTTTTTTCGCGTATTTACGGTTGCAGTAGTTATTACTTTATTCATTGTTAGTCTTATTTGATGCATGGCAGTGAAGAATGTCAGAAGCAAGATCGTTGAACGTTCAACGTCGTTCTGTTGGCCGGTTGTGATATCTTAATAAGGACGGCATTATCAGCAGCTAACTGAAAATGAAGTTCTTCTCAGGAATTCAGCCCGTATTGCACAAAATAAGCTTCACTACTTGCAATAAAACTGCTGTACAATTCAAATAGTGTTGTGTGTATCGTTTTTGTTCTAACTTTCAATACCGGAATGCCTACGTAAGATTTCCCACCCCGCTAAACAGGTGAAAATTTAATTTTTTTCTAATGTTAGAAATAAGTAGATGAAATAGAAAACTTTAGAACAGGTTAACTGTAAAGCTAGCAATTTGTTTGTCGTAACGAAACCACATTGACACAGTTTAGTACGTAACGCGCAAGCTGACAATTGTACGTCTCATTGAACTGAAATAATCTCGTTTTACAGAACTCTTACAAAGTTCCGATTTGAAGTAGATGAAAATATGATGTATTCCTAACATTTCTTTCGCATAATGTGTTCAATTTTATTTAATGAAAAAAGTTTCCCGCATGTCGAAAATACGTTAAGGATACAAGGAAACGTATTTCGTAAACTGGCTGTATACTGTTATTATATTAAGTTTGGATCGCTCTCATTACATGAAGACATAAATAGTTCTGGCACTTTCTGGCTTTCGGTGATGTCATAGTTAGTTGAAATTTCTACGTCCGGCCATCCTGATATAGATTTTCCGTGATTTCCCTAAATCGCTCCAGGCAAACGCCGGGATGGTTCCTTCCCCGTCTTTCCCTAATCCGATGAGACCGATGACCTCGCTGTTTGGTCTCTTCCCCCAAACAATCCAATCTCTCTCTCTCTTTCTTTGTGTGTGTGTGTGTGTGTGTGTGTGTGTGTGTGTGTGTGTGTGTGTGTGTGTGTGTGTAAATTTGTATTTGTTAGCGCTGTGCAGACGAAATCTCGATGAAGATAAGGGCAAGAACAGCCATAAAACCGGAACAAGAATACTTACAAATTAGTAGGTTGAAATTTAGACTATTATGGCGTAATGGAAAAATCAGAAAGTGCCATAACGGTTTATAACCTCAATGTATAATGTCCACTACGCAAATATGTATATATTTCAGTCCACTGAATATGTGGAAGAACTCGTTTCATCCAGTTTAGGCGGATCCAAAATGATAATCTATACTAATAATAAATCTGTAAAACTATCGTGTTTGTTTGCTTGTCAGAAACCATAGGATCGATTTCAACCAAACTTGGTGCACATATCACTTATTGTCCGAAGAGACTCGCTGTGGGGGTGAGAACCACCTGCCTAACAAAGGGGTGAGGGTGGGGGTGAAAAAGAAGTGTAGGCCATGACCCGCGAATACTCAGATTTTATTCATCCAGTTACTTGCTACAAACATAATTTCAAACCTTTACGAAAATTTTTCTCGCTGACAGTCCCCACAAAACGATGAAAGGAAGAAAGTTTAACGTCTACTACGTTTTCACTGTTCGTGCAGTAAAATCGACGCATCAGTTATGACACCATAACGTTCACATTTATTGCTTCTTTGCTGGTAACTCTGTTCGCAACACATTAAGCAGACAGTATGCACATATGACATATGCTGCTGAGTGTGCCTACAAAGTTATATCATTGTATGACACACAGTTCAGGAGATATGAGAGAAGGAGGAGATGGACAGAGAGAGGGGGAGGGGGAGGAGGGGGTACACAGGGAAAGGGAAGAGGAGGAGGTGGAGAACGGGAAGAGGAGATAGAGAGGAAAGAGGAGGAGATGCGCAGGAAGAGGGGAAGGAGGAGTTGGGCAGAGAGAGGAGGGTGTAGCAAATGTATGGAGTGAGGGGGGGATGGGATGGAGGGGGTGGACAGAGAAAAGGGGAAGAAGGTGATAGGCAAAGAGAGGAGGGAGGGGGAGGTGGACTAATTACACTGAAATAAATACATGCCAGGGCAACACCAGGTACTCAGACAGTTATTAATATAATAATACGCGGCTCTGAAGACGAAAGATCAATAAAGTTAAAGATAGTTGCATACCGCCTTAAGGGGGGGTAGGACGTCAAACGGGCCGTCTTGGAGCAGGAGAGACACCACAGGACATTTTAATTTCCACTGTCTATACTTTTACGAATAAATTCATAAAACTTTGTCAGCATGACCAGGAAGGATTCAGGTTTCACAATCATAGCAGTGGAAGTTCAAAAACATAACAAAATAATTTTTTTTTCACTTCTATTGGCTGCGTTTGTTGCTATAGGCACACGTTTCTTCACAAGTAAGAGATTCTTCGATCAATTTTGCGCAGCATACAAACCATACTTACAGGTGTATGAAACTCTAGAAATTATTTAATTTATGAAAAAATGAATGTACTATTATATTTTAAACTTCATGCTTAGAAAAACTCAAATTTTATAGTTAATTATCTCATTTTTTTACCACAGTTTTTAATAGATTTGGAAAATTCTAGAGTTTCATACACCTGTAAGTATGGTTTGTATGCTGTGCAAAATTCATCGCAGAATCTCCCTTACTTATGAAGAAAAGTGTACCTATAGCAACAAATGCAGCCAATGGTAAGTGAAAAAAAGGTGAGATACAAATGTACAAAAATTAATTATTTTCTTATATTTTTGAACTTCCACCACTATAAGTGTAAATCCTGAATCCTTTCTGGTCATTCTGATAAAGTTTTATGAATTTATTTTTAAAAGTATAGACAGTGGAAATTAAAATGTCCTGTGATGTCCTGTGGTCCAAGTCATCCCGTTTGACGTCCTACCCCCCTTAATAACTTGTTGCCGGAAATCAAGCTAAACGAAGGCATAGTGCAGTTGTTCCAGAATACACTCGATACCAGTTCCATATTTGTACAACGAGTAGATTGCGAGTCTGAGCTAGGTGAATGTGATGTGATTCGACGGAACGAGACAACCCAACACCCTCCACATGTACTCCCGCCGAAGTAGTTTTGAACAGATTTTACTAAACCAATTTTGCTTTGTATCGCGTATTGCGAGGGACTCACATTAACTGTCAGGTTACAGTAAATCACTGCGACGTTGGGACCAACCTTCGGTTAGACGACATTTACACATACCTCAGTGCGCGCTATGTCGATTGCTTCTTGAGCAACGGATTGCGTACGTAAAGGAAAACGGGAAGGAATGAGTAGAGAGAGAGAGGAACCACGCTGCAGTTTTCACGGCCTTTAGCGCTTTCCGGTTCCCTCCCCCGTCCCACAGTGTCTCAGGCGCGCGCGAACCGAGCGCGGTAAACCGAGGTGACATTGATACAATCCCCATGGCGGCTTTATTTATGACGTCTCCGGTTTCCGGGGGATGCAGGGGCGCCGGTTTCTGCGGTCGGAAGAAATACTCTGTAGAGACACTTGGCTCAAACCATCCAGCAGTCCCCCACTCTCAAATACAAGCCGATGTCCCAGACAAAAGTGACTCGCACCTTGTAACTTACCCGTGTATCTGTTCGTATCTCTCCACCAAACTGTAAAGGCTGTACGCCATTGCTACTGATGTGTGAATCATTTATGCAGTCTATTTGCTCTATCAACGACTCACCAACGGTTAATGCAAGTGTGGTTTTCATACGGTGATACAGCTTGTAGTATTATTACATCTTCATCCACATCTGTACTCCGCAAGCCACCTTACGGTGTGTGGCGGAGGGTACTTTGCGTGACAGTGTTCCTCCCTCTTTACATGTTCCAGTCGCGTATGGTTCGCGGGAAGAACAATTACTGGTAGACCTCCACGTGGGCTAGCACCTCTAATTTTATCTTGGTGGTCTTTTCGCGAGACATTCGTGGGAGGAAGCAATATGTTGGTTGACTCTTTTAGGAACGCACGCTCTAGCAACTTTTAACAGTAGACCATACCGTGATGCAGAACGGCTCTCTTCCAGGTGTGCCACTGGATTTGGTTGAACATCGCCGTGGCGCTTTCGCCTTTACTAAGTGAACCTGAAACCAAACGTGCTGCTCTTCTTTGGATCTTCTTTATTTCTTCTATCAGTCCTGATGGAAGTTTCCTAAGGATTTTTCCAATGAATCGCAGTCTGGCATCTGCCTTACTAGCGATTAATTTTACGTCATCGTCCCACTTCAAATCGCTCCGTACCCATGCTCCTAGATATCTTATAGAAGTAACTGCTTCCCGTGATTGTTCTGCAATTTTGTAATCATGTAATACATCTATATATACTCCGCAACAGCGCGTGGCGGAGGGTATCCCTTATCTCTACTAGTAATATTCTTTCCTGCTCCAATCGAAAATAGGACGAGGAAAAAACGACTGTCTATATGTCTCCGTATGAGCCCTAATTTCTCGTGTCTTATCTTTGTGGTGTTTTACGCGTTATGTTATGTTGGAGGCAACAGAATCGTTCTGCAGTCAGCTTCAAATGCCGGTTCTCTAAATTTTCTCAATATTATTCCTCGTAAAGAAAGTCGCCTTCCCTCCAGGGGTTCCCATTTGAGTTCCCGAAGTATATCCGTAACACTTGAGTGTTGTTCGAACCTACCAGTTGCAACGTTCTTTACAAAAATACATTCTTTATATGGAATACATTGGATGAAGGCGACTGCATACAAATATTTATGTTGTCTCGAGCAGCAACGGTGGAAGGCGATATATTCTGGTCTCTCATGAAAAAAAAAAAAATATGAATGCTAGCTATAGGCTCAGCAGTGTGCAATGCTGTCCATAATATTTGAAAGCCACATGAAATTGTTGTGGCTGATAAATGAAAACATTTATGAAAAATCCAACTTCTTTGAAAAACATATGACCTGGATAGGGAGGCGGTACTGATTGTGGCGAATTATTAACTCTGATTTTTTGGCAAAATTATATTGCAAGTTAAGTTAGGCTTTTCAAAAACATTTAACAATTGACATTGATCAGAAAAATACATCATATTTACCAATTGATCCACAAACAATGATTTATACCGCAAGTATTTTCTAACTTCACTAACCCAGTATACATGCAAATCATCAAATTACATTTTGCTCTGTTAACAAATCTTAAAAACATTACAAAAATTAGTCTTATTGTCAAATCAGTTTACGTACATTTTGGGGTTACTCAACAATCACAAATTATCAGCCAACTCATCTATACTAACGCGCTGACATAACAAAAATCATAATTATTTAACATCTTTACTTTGCTTGTGAGAAGACTTCTGCTTACATGTTCTCGTAATTCCTAATTTAATCTAACAGTTGGTGGCTTCACACAGCACACCACGAAAACTGCCTACACCATCGTCTTTCGCTCACAGACAGCTACCTACAATTGTGCGCCAAGCGGGCTCCAACACTACAATCTCAGACCAGAAGCAGTATCTTTGGCTCTGCGATCGTGGAGTCAGCGATCCGCATTATAGAGCCTGTCAGAGACATACATCGTTTACCACATTCGGGTGCCACATACAAATGTGCACCAGTAGACTCCTTTCACAGTAACAAATCTAACAACCTAACTCTGAACTGCTTCGATGTCTTCCTTTAATCCGAACTGGTGTTGGTCCCAAACACGCCAACATTACTCAACAATGGGTTGCACAAATCTTCTGTATGTGGGCTCCTTTATAAATGAGCTATACTGCCAGTAAACCAAATGAGAAGATTCAGCTTCCTACAACCGTCCTTACTTGCTCGATCCGTTTCAAATCGCTGTGCAACGTTGCGCATAGGCATTTAACCGAAATAATTTTGTCAAGCAGGACACCACTAATACAATACAATACATACATACACAATATCATCTGCTTTAACTTATATTTTTCCGCATTTAAAGCAGTCTTCACCTTCTGTTCGTATTACGTTTTGCTTGTTACGTCTGCTTACAGAGATTAAGTCCTTCCACCTAGTTTTGCATATCGCTTTGTTTCTTCATCTTGTCTGTTTGCGTTTGAATACCATTTCTGATATATCTTCCGTCCTAATGATGTCCTCTTTCCGTTTCCTTCTGTATTCTTGTACTTTCTTTTCCTTTTAGAGATGACTATCTTAATTTTGTTCTTACTTCCGTATTTCGCTTTCCGCACCCGGATTCTTAGTGTATCCTTTTTTGTAGTTATCCATGTTTCACTTATATATATTACAGCTGGATGTGACAGTTACAATTAAAACTCGCAACAGAATAGAAGTAGTTGTTATAGTTTTCGAACTAAAACAGAACAACAATGAAAACTTTGACATTTTTGTGGTAATATAAGTGATATCTACAGAAGATGATGCATAGGTTTTTGATCATGCGTGGGTGAACAAAAAGTAAAAAAGGAACATGTTTTATAGAGACCAGGTGTTTTTTAAAAAGAATTGGTCCGAATATAACACGGTCCATTAAGTTTCATGCCGGAAAAAAAGAGAAACGCAGTAGAGAGAAATTTATGTATTTACAAAAACATGCTCACTCTTAATCAGATTTTCTTACGTTGTGACAAGGTAAATCACACATAAATAACACGCTTCTGATCACAGTCTTCACGGATGTCCCTGTTAACTTCACTACCAGTCAGTGTCAGTATTCTCTCCCCACCCCCACCCCCAGCCTCCTGCAGTACGTCGTCTACGCTAGTACCCGGGACCTTGTTGAATCATAGATTTTCAAAGTTTCTCTGTTGCACATATACTCTTCGCATAACGAATAATAGGGAGTTTGAGATTTGTATCATAGCTGTGCCGAATTCCGAAGGTCGTTGATGGTTTTCGTTTTGCGTTAGCACATATTGGTAAAGACAATTTTTTTTCTTCTTGTTTAGAGAAAAACTGTGTCTCTTCTATCGCACAAAACAGTGGCTCTGTGAGCGCGATAGCAGTCACTACCCAAATGAAACATCACTAATGGAGGACGATTACAGTGATACCTCATGCAAAAAGGTTAATTTACAAACGCTAGCGATATTAGGAAAGCCGGCCAGTGTGGCCGAGCGGTTCTAGGCGCTTCAGTCTGGAACCGCGCGACCGCCACGGTCGCAGATTCGAATCCTGCCTCGGGCATGGATGTGTGTGATGTCCTTAGGTTTAAGTAGTTCTAAGTTCTAGGGGACTGATGACCTCAGATGTTAAGTCCCATAGTGCTCAGAGCCATTTGAACCATTTGATATTAGGAAATACACTTATTTTTAGTCTATCGATCACTGTTTTGTATCTTAAAATGACCCTTTACAGGCGCTGACACGCACATGGATGGTGAAAGTGGTAGCACATCTGCGTAAATACAGATACGACCTAAATATGGATGATGGTCTCTGAAACAAGTAACACTGAGGTAATAAAGCAGCGACGACGGACTGAACATAAGTTTATTTTCTAGGAATGACGATCGCGTATCTCTCCCTACTGACAAGTCTGTTCGGTTTTGAAGAAACTAGCGGTATTGTGATCGCTCAGGTATTATAGTCGCTATTGATTTAATGATTTGCTACCGAATTTTCAGCTCAGCTTTTGTTTTCGTTTTGTGCACAATATTTTTACCCTTGGCCCAGACATTTTCTTTAGGTGCTGCGAGTTTTGCTGTTGTTCGTGCACGCTATCTAGACTCCAACCATAACATGGAGTATGATAGGCCTCGCCCCTGTTTACAGCGTAGTGGGCGTGGGGAGTCGAACTGAGATGTAAGTAGTGCCGCGAGAAACAACACAGGGTAATTCAAAAAGAAAGGACAAATCTAAAATGCGTCCGCATGTCACTGGACAGCAAAGGTTCAAAGTTTCATGTTCGCATAGACACCATGCCATACACTCAACATGAGCACCATGCATTGCTCGAGAAACATTCCACACACGAATGAACAGGTCCCTGTTTATTGGATCGATAGCTTCAACAAATCGATTTCTCAACTCTTGAAGCGTAGCTGCCATAAGTGTAAGACGAAGACTCTGTCTTTTGAGTATATATATATATATATATATATATATATATATATATATATATATATATATATATGAGACAGGCGAAATACCCTCAGACTTTAAGAAGAATATAATAATTCCAATCCCAAAGAAAGCAGGTGTTGACAGATGTGAAAGTTACCGAACTATCAGTTTAATAAGCCACAGCTGCAAAATACTAACGCGAATTCTTTACAGACGAATGGAAAAACTGGTAGAAGCCGACCTCGGGGAAGATCAGTTTGGATTCCGTAGAAATGTTGGAACACGTGAGGCAATACTGACCTTACGACTTATCTTGGAAGAAAGATTAAGAAAAGGCAAACCTACGTTTCTAGCATTTGTAGACTTAGAGAAAGCTTTTGACAATGTTGACTGGAATACTCTCTTTCAAATTCTGAAGGTGGCAGGGGTAAAATACAGGGAGCGAAAGGCTATTTACAATTTGTACAGAAACCAGATGGCAGTTATAAGAGTCGAGGGGCATGAAAGGGAAGCAGTGGTTGGGAAAGGAGTGAGACAGGGTTGTAGCCTCTCCCCGATGTTATTCAATCTGTATATTGAGCAAGCAGTAAAGGAAACAAAAGAAAAATTCGGAGTAGGTATTAAAATTCATGGAGAAGAAGTAAAAACTTTGAGGTTCGCCGATGACATTGTAATTCTGTCAGAGACAGCAAAGGACTTGGAAGAGCAGTTGAACGGAATGGACAGTGTCTTGAAAGGAGGATATAAGATGAACATCAACAAAAGCAAAACGAGGATAATGGAATGTAGTCAAATTAAGTCGGGTGATGCTGAGGGAATTAGATTAGGAAATGAGACACTTAAAGTAGTAAAGGAGTTTTGCTATTTAGGGAGTAAAATAACCGATGATGCTCGAAGTAGAGAGGATATAAAATGTAGACTGGCAATGGCAAGGAAAGCGTTTCTCAAGAAGAGAAATTTGTTAACATCGAATATAGATTTAGGTGTCAGGAAGTCGTTTCTGAAAGTATTTGTATGGAGTGTAGCCATGTATGGAAGTGAGACATGGACGATAACTAGTTTGGACAAGAAGAGAATAGAAGCTTTCGAAATGTGGTGCTACAGAAGAATGCTGAAGATAAGGTGGGTAGATCACGTAACTAATGAGGAGGTATTGAATAGGATTGGGGAGAAGAGAAGTTTGTGGCACAACTTGACTAGAAGAAGGGATCGGTTGGTAGGACATGTTCTGAGGCATCGAGGGATCACAAATTTAGCATTGGAGGGCAGCGTGGAGGGTAAAAATCGTAGAGGGAGACCAAGAGATGAATACACTAAACAGATTCAGAAGGATGTTGGTTGCAGTAGGTACTGGGAGATGAAGAAGCTTGCACAGGATAGAGTAGCATGGAGAGCTGCATCAAACCAGTCTCAGGACTGAAGACCACAACAACAACATATATATATATATATATATATATATATATATATATATATATATATATATATATATATATATATCGCAGGGTTTGATGTCTGATGACTTGGGAGCCTAAAAGCAATGAACACGATCTTGTTGTCCACCTTTTCCAGTTCAACGCTGTGGGATGGTGTTGTTAAGATAACGCCGCACCCCAGGGTGAAGTGAAGCGCGACGCCGTGATTCATAAAAATTAAATCATTGCAACCCTAGTGAAGCTGAGGCAACAACCAATTTACAGCATGTCTATGTATCATATTCCTGTCACAATGTCCTCTGACATATCATGGAGGTCTGAAACGCAAAATTCGTATCTTCTCTTATGATCTCTGGGACGCAATTGCTTCAGTAACTGTCCGCAGCTCGTGGTCGTGCGGTAGCGTTCTCGCTTCCCGCGCCCGGGTTCCCGGGTTCGATTCCCGGCGGGGTCAGGGATTTTCTCTGCCTCGTGATGACTGGGTGTTGTGTACTGTCCTTAGGTTAGTTAGGTTTAAGTAGTTCTAAGTTCTAGGGGACTGATGACCATAGATGTTAAGTCCCATAGTGCTCAGAGCCATTTGAACCTTCAGTAACTGCAACTTATAGGGCTTCATACGCCAACGTCATTTCATAACACGCCACACCGATGTTTGAGGAAGTTTAACTTCCTGGCCTGCACGTATTGCGGAGTTCCGAGGGCTCCGTGTGAACGCATCTCGGATACGCTCGACATTTTCATCATACCTGCGTGGTTGACCAGTACTCTTTCCCATGCACCAACTTCCAAGAACTTTGTATACCAGTCATAAATCTGCTTGTGTAGAGGCGACGGAAGAATGCACGTTGCACTTTAACAACGGATAGACTTCCAACACACAGAACGATATTTCTTGTGGTGCAGTCGCATGTTGCCTCAAACAATACCGCAGCTGTGTCAAAACTTCGAATCTTCCTCTATCCAGCGACATGCGGAGTGTTTCTGTTTTTTGTAGTTTGTCTCTAGTTAACAAATGAAAACTGTTCTTTCTTTTCGAATCACCGGGTAGTCCAGTGTGATTGGAATCTAGGATGCAAGTAACCACATATAACAGCACTACTGGCAACAACTGAAGAAGACAACTGGATCTAGCCTCGAAATACTTCGTATAAAAGAACACCCGGAAGTGTACCATTAGTGATAAGTTGCTCCATTTCGAAATACGGAACGAGGGCAACATTTTAAGTTCAAATGGTTCAAATGGCTCTGAGCACTATGGGACTTAACATTTTATGTCATCAGTCCCATAGAACTTAAACCTAACTAACCTAAGGACATCACATACACCCATGCCCGAGGCAGGATTCGAACCTGCGACCGTAACAGTCCCACGGTTCCGGACTGAAGCGCCTAGAACCGCACGACCACCGCGGCCGGCAACATTTTAAGTTTCTACGATAATGTTAACAGGGTCGAGTGGATATACCGGGTGATCAAAGAGTCAGTATAAATTTGAAAACTTAATAAACCACGGAATAATGTAGATATAGAGGTAAAAATTGACACATATGCTTGGAATGAAGCGTGAAAGATCTCTTGCCCGCTTCGTTTGGTGATGATTGTGTGCTCAGCCGCCACTTTCGTCACGCTTGGTCGCCCAGGTCCCCAGACCTCAGTCCGTGCGATTATTGGCTTTGGGGTTACCTGAAGTCGCAAGTGTATCGTGATCGACCGACATCTCTAGGGATGCTGAAAGACAACATCCGACGCCAATGCCTCACCATTACTCTGGACATGCTTTACAGTGCTGTTCACAACATTATTCCTCGATTATTCAACTATTGTTGAGGAATGATGGTGGACATATTGAGCTTTTCTTGTAAAGAACATCATCCTTGCTTTGTCTTACTTTGTTATGCTAATTATTGCTATTCTGATCGGATGAAGCGCCATCTGTCGGACATTTTTTGAACTTTTGTATTTTTTTGGTTCTAATAAAACCCCATGTCATTCCAAGCATGTAGGTCAATTTGTACCTCTCTATCTACATTATTCCGTGATTTATTCAGTTTTCAAATTTATACTGAGTTTCTGATCACCCAGTACTTCACGTAATATGACATTTTCTGATACACATAGTTTGGCGTGCGACACTATCACGTTAAAATTTAGTCTGGAGTCAGAGAAATGGGAAAAGAAAGTACCAACAGCAAAAATTAATGCTGTAGTCGATGAGATGTGAGGTGGGACGTAGAGACAGTAGCTGGTGTGGTGGTACTTGCACTGCTCGTCACGAAACGGTGTCCTGCGTTCCTGTCAGTGTAATTGGCGCCGCGAGGTTGGCAGCGCGGCCGGCGAACCGCGGAAACAAAGCAGCAGCGAGAGCGCCACTTGAGGTGCGCGCGCCGCTTCCCCCACCCTACCAGCCCGGTCCCTCGCCAACACTTCCCGTCGCGCCGCTTTGTTGTCGTCGTCGTCGACGCTGTAGCGTCCCTTTTCAGCGACGGAGGACATTTTATTGTGTTTCGCTAATTGGGAGCTCTAATCCGAGGAGGCCCGCTAGCGGCGAGAGCACACGCGCGCTTGCGAGCACAGAGGAGGAGGACCTCCGTGTTTGTCTATTATTTTCACTAAACTCCCTTTGTGCTGTCGCTGTCTGCTTTTAATTGCGTTTCCTCCAGCTTCGTTTGTGCAGCGCGGCAGTGTTTTGTGAATGCCAAGTATCCGTCACCTGCGCTCGCCAAGGGAATACATTAACGCGACGCTCCGCGCGCACGAGACGTCCGCGTCGTTAGCGCTAGCTAGATGGCTGGCTGCTGCGCAGTACCCGTTCCTCTTGCGGCGGTCACCGCTGCCGATTTCTGTAATTTAGAAAATAAGGCCGACGGGGCGACGCGACGCTTTAAAAAGAAAAAAAATTCCGCGTTCCCGCGGTGGGAATTGTTTTCGGTGACGGAAATGCATAAAGGCAGCCGAATTAAATCCCGCCTCATCATCGTACCTTGCAGCAGCGTTACTTCGACTACGGCCAGTGTTGTTTGCATACATCAAAACGACATGTGTTTCTGAGTCCTCCCAAAGACCTTCTTGTAGTACAGTAAAGAAGAGACAGCAGTGCAGTTTGTTACAGAATACATCCAAAAATCTCTAGCCTGTGTGTTTCTCGCGACCCACATTACCGCACCGGACAAAAATTTAACTACCTTCAGGAGACATGATGCTAATACCCTGACAGTAGCCTCAGTTGGGTGAATACGAGAGTGCACGAATCTCTTCAGGTATGCCATGTTTAACTGAAGCCACTCAGTTATTACGTTTACATATGACAACTTCCGGAAGACGAATACCCAAACCTTTTTTTTTTTTTTTTTTTTTTCTCTCTGGCGCGTTCAGGCGTGAAGCGGTTTTGTTAAACCGGTAGATTATCGCTTTTCCGATCAGCTACTTTACACAAATGGCGTCTGGAAATCAGCCTTTCCGGTTTATGATTTAGTCTGCGAAATTGCTGTTTGTCTTCGTTCAAATAATGGGAGGTAGAATACTTCATTCACAGTTTAATAACCTTCGCTGCGTAAAAAATCACTCTGTCCGGATTGGCCGAAAGTGTTTGAAAACATGATATAAAGTGACAAGCAAAGCAAGTTTCAAAAACGGTTGTGCGTTTATATGACACAGAAAATCGACTGTGTTGGTAGAAATCCGGCAGTCGGAACTGCATTTACAGGATAGATGATACTGGAAAAACGCTTTACGAAATCCGGTTTTTGGAGCCCTATGAAAAACGCAGTGAATGATTCTCAGCTCTATGGAATTTAATTAATTGCGCGGCTGGTCCCGGCGGAGGTTCGAGTCCTCCCTCGGGCATGGGTGTGTGTGTTTGTCCTTAGGATAATTTAGGTTAAGTAGTGTGTAAGCTTAAGGACTGATGACCTTAGCAGTTAAGTCCCATAAGATTTCAGACACATTTGAACATTTTTTGAACAAATTGCGGGAGTATTGCTTGCAAACAGTCCCAGACATTTTCAATGGGTTTAATGTCGGGCGAGGGCAAATCAAAGTGCATTAGGACGCCGCATTGTGCGTCGAACCGATAATGTGTGTGTGTGCAGCGCTGAAACACAGTTTTCGTCATTTTGGAATGCTGCATCGTTCACAGTCTGCTCGTCATTAAGATATAGAAGAGAAGACAGCACTTCGTCACCGAAATTGTTGATCTAAACGTCACGATAGAATGGGCCCAAGTCTTGATACGAAAAATGCAACGAAAACACCACGGGCTTGACATAAGTACTTTTCCATGGCCGGTGTCATTTTGGATATTGGACCGCGTCATTATAAACTACTAAAACAAATAAATTACCGAGATTCGACCGACTTGCTGTGGTCGTCTTCAGGGCAGTTCACTACTGTATACTAGTGAATGTCTTCCTTTATATACCGTTATTTTCGGTTGGCTGTGGCTACCGACGTCACATATCTCAGATGCTGTCGGACAGTTTGAAGATGGCGACTGTAAGGTATGCTGTTGCCTATGTTCCCCTGATGCCTAATTGGAAGGCAACTCTAGTAAGTATTGGTTGAAGGTTGGCTGTTTTCTGTGTCACTCTGACAAGTGATTGGTATGATCGGAAGGTGGCCCGCCGCGGTGGCCGTGCGGTTCTAAGCGCTTCAAAAATGGTTCAAATGGCTCTGAGTACTATGGGACTCAACTGCTGAGGTCATAAGTCCCCTAGAACTTAGAACTACTTAAACCTAACTAACCTAAGGACATCACACACATCCATGCCCGAAGCAGGATTCGAACCTGCGACCGTAGCGGTCACGCGGTTCCAGACTGTAGCGCCCAGAACCGTAAGCGCTTCAGTCCGGAACCCCGCGACTGCTACGGCCGCAGGTTCGAATCCTGCCTCGGACATGGATGTGTGTGACGTCCTTAGTTTAGTTAGGTTTAAGTAGTTCTAAGTTCTGGGACACTGATGACCTCAGATGTTAAGTCCCATAGTGCTTAGAGCCATTTGAGCCATGATCGGAAGGTAACAGCAAATCGGCAGCTTGTATCCAGGGGGGTGGTGTTTTCCTGCGGCGAGGCGTTAAGGCCGCGAAGCAAGTTGTCTCGTGCCGCTGTTTTTCAGTAGTTTTAAACCGTGTCAAGTGGTGCTGCTGACTCGCGAAGACACGCGGTGCGCCGGGCTGGAATCGCTGCAGCCACGGCTGCCGACGGGCAAGCAGGCGGGGTAGTTCAAAACTATTAGGACAATCACATTCCTGGTCTTGTTCTGCTACCGTTCACTTGTTGTTCTGTCCCAGTCGTATGTAACGTTCACGCTCCGAAACGCAAATGCTACTGGGTCTCCCGCTTTTAACAACACAGATTTCGCCGCATCCACATCGAAGTTTGTACACACCCGCAGTGTGGAAAGCCTCATCGGGTCTAGGAGCTTGCGGCCACTCTGAAATATAGGTCTGATTCGCGTGCGACGCAGGACCTTGCCAACACGGTCGCTGACGCCTCCCACATAAGGCGTGCGAGCAACAGTAAGAGTACCTTGTGTATCTTTCTCTGTTTTGTCTTCGCTCGTTGTAAATTAGCTATAGTAGCACCAACCCATAAGGACTGTGACAGTCCTATCAGTTTTCATGAGACCTCGCGCGCTTGCCCGGCAGCCTTGGACCCTTCTCTCGACGTGTTATCTCTCTTAAAAATCGTAATCGGGATTCTTCCATTACGCGCGTTGGTAAGTTTCCTATTATTCCGTTGGTCTCGATCCTCCGTGCTGTTGCGGAGATGTCAAATGTACCACTTGATGGCGCGTTTGATCAGCCTCGAAGAAGCGAAGAAGCAAATAGTGTCCAGCTGCTTTGGGAACCGTTATCTGCCCCTTCGGTACCCCGTTTGCTTCCCAATGTCACGCACGCAGGCCATCTTGCACATGAAACCCGGCTGACTTCTCTCGTTATGATCTGACAAGTAATAAAATTTATAAATTTTTCTAAGGTTACGGCACTGTTTTAACATTGGGAATAAGCTTTGTTCAATGTGTCAACATGCGCGGTTTGTTACCTGAGCAGCTGCCACCGTTCTCTTTGCTATCATATGTAAATGCTGCTATCTGGAAATGCATTATAAATGAATGAAACTAATGTGTCATTAAAGAAGTAGCGCAGCACTATATAATTATTAACATTGCCGTTGTGTATTATTTAATTTGACGGGTGCAGAAGCTGAAGAAGTGACATTTCGCAGAAAAATGAAGTAAGTCCATCTAGAGCACGGTAAGGAACGTAAAATTGTTGCGGCAAAGGGATACAAGTGAAATCGCACTTTGTGCTGTTCTGTGGTGAACGAAAGGAAAACTAGTTACAAGATGCCACGAAACAATACGCTATTGTAGGATTATACTGTTTTCTATGTCGTATGTTATTTAAATAATCTGCTTATGGTAGAGGAGAAGAGGGAAGTGACCCATGTGGGGCGAAACATTTTGACTAATGGGATAGTGCATTAAACAGTATTCTTTCTTATTTTGTTGAGCTACTGTAAGCGACAAAAGGCATGATGTTCACACTATTACGTAAGTGTTATGTTACTACTCTAAATAGCAGTTTTATAATATGTAAATTAACAACAACAAAAAATAAAGCATTATAGAGAAAACCTAAGCCACATTCTTCTTAATTCGCAATATTACGGAAGCAAAGAGATACAAGTGCAGACCTTTATGAATTTTTACATAGAACTGATCATTTATATAAACTTGTTATTCCAATTTCCAAACAGAAAATGCTACAAGGTATTTCTACGTCTAACGTACACAAAAATTTTTAAATTACACTTTGTAGTTTCAAGAGAATTCCGAAACCTTGCGAACTTTAACTCCAGATTTCTCAAAACTACAGGAAGTGTGGTTATACCTCTTTGCTTCTGACCCCCTAATTTGAATTTTAAAGTTGGGACTGTTGAAGTGAGATAGATTTGCAGGAGAATCAGAAAAGAACTCGGAAAGGTGTAGATCTCTGTAAGAAGAGGAAATGGTAGCCGGGGTAGGGGGGATGGGGGAGGGGGTAGGGGTGAAGTGGGAGGGGGGGATGTATGGGGGAGGGGAGGAATTGTATAGCCAGTATCATGTGAGTGCCAATAGAAAGTTGCTTGTTCTGTGTTCATTATTGTATCGTACAGTACTTTAACTGTGTCGCTTCCCTTGTTTTACAGGTATGGTTCAAATGGCTCTGAGCGCCATGGGACGTAACATCTGAGGTCATCAGTCCCCTAGACTTAGAACTACTTAAACGTAACTAACCTAAGGACATCACACGCATCCATGCCCGAAGCAGTTTCGATCCTGCGACCGTAGCAGTCGCGCGGTTCTAAACTGAAGCGCCTAGGTCGGCTCGGTCACAACGGCTGGCTTTTACAGGTATTATCAGGGATCAAGAGTGACCTCTTGGTAGCATATCGAATTTATTTATTAGTTCATTAACAGTGGGCAGAATAACCCACCGCCTTGAAATGTAAGGTGGGTCGCATGCTTGTAAGTTTAACAGCAGACTTTTATTATTGCAATCTTATTGATGAACAGTTGATATGCTTTTTTTAAAAAAATAATATAATTAATATAATATGTAAAAATTTCTCTAAGGTTACGGAGAGCCGGATGCTGAACAATTGTTAAAATGGTTCTATAACATTTCGAACCCTGACGACTGTCAAATGAGACTTATATGGCTGGAATATTGTCTTTTACCCATTTCTATTTCGAGCAACAGCGTACAAATTGCCGGCTACTTTCTTCCTACTGTCGATCACACTAACTTCCTCTCGACTTTACAATGTACTTTGAAAATTCAAAAATTCACTACAATAAAATAATGCCCAGAAATGCCGCACTGGACAAGCGCACTTCCGGTAGACACAGTCATAACTTCTGAAATCCGTCGGCCTTCGAGTACGTACTGCTGTGCTGGGACCGCGGATAAATCACAAAAATCCGCCGATTTACCCCACATACAGGGTGGTCGGAAATTCCCGTTAGAGACTTCAAGGACTTGTAGAAGGGAGTGAGTACATCGTATGATGAATAGGAACCCATGTCAGCAAACGTCATCCAACGAGACTACAGAGCGTCAAAGTTATAGGCGCGGGCGTCTGTAAATGCACGTATACAAGGGGTGATTCCGCGATGATGTTACAGACTTTCTAGGATGATGGAGAACGATAAATGTATTAATTTGAAGTACGGATCCCTGTACCGGAAACGAACGAGTCGAAAGTTATAAACGAAAACAGTTTTGATACCTCTGACAGTTGAATACATGTACCGGTTCTTGTGCTGCGAAGAGTGTAGGGTACCGCTACGGTCGCAGGTTCGAATCCTGCCTCGGGCATGGATGTGTGTGATGTCCTTAGGTTAGTTAGGTTTAAGTAGTTCTAAGTTCTAGGGTCTGATGACCACAGATGTTAAGTCCCATAGTGCTCAGAGCCATTTGAACCATTTGAAGAGTGTAAGGTTGGTAACTTTCAGTGGTGGTGGTGTGGACAAAAACGAGAAAAAAAAGTCCAATAAACGTGGGCTGTAGATTGCATACCTGAGGAGCGATGATCATTCGTTCATCATATCATCGCTAATGTGAAACACGTCTCCTCTACTGAGCAAGTGTTCATAGCTGTTAAGGTACGCTCTTTAGAGCCCACGTTTGTTGGACATTTGTTCTCGTTTTTGTTCACACTACCACCACTGAAAGTTAGCAACCCTGCACTCATTGCAACACAAGAACCGGTACATGTATTCAACTCACAAAATGGCTCTGAGCACTAGGAGACTTAATTTCTGAGGTCATCAGTCCCCTAGAACTTAGAACTACTTAAACCTAACTAACCTAAGGACATCACACACATCCATGCCGAGGCAGGATTCGAACCTGCGACCGTAGCGGTACCCTACACTCTTCGCAGCACAAGAACCGGTACATGTATTCAACTGTCAGAGGTATCAAAACTGTTTTCGTTTATAACTTTCGACTCGTTCGTTTCCGGTACAGGGATCCTTACTTCAAATTAATACATTTATCGTTCTCCATCATCCTAGAAAGTCTGTAACATCATCGCGGAATCACCCCTTGTATACGTGCATTTACAGACGCCCGCGCCTATAACTTTGACGTTCTACAGGCTCGTTGGATGACGTTTCCGGACATGGGTTCCTATTCAAAATACGATGTACTCACTCCCCTCTGCAAGTCCTAGAAGTCTGTAAGGGGAATTTCCGACCACACTGTATAGAGGGACACGACCTCCGTGCACACGTGAGAGACTGGATGCTCCGAGTGTGGCTTGTACGTTAGAGGAAAACGAAAACGACCGGCCTGAGATCGGCAGGCCGTATACATCAAATATCAGCGAAACTGGCCCGCGCTTCTGGCACGTCACAGAAATCTGCTCGCGTCTGGTCAGCTAGGAAAGAAGGGATCGCATTCAGTTCATGGGACGACAGAAAGCTCGGAACGGGCGGCTCTGATCGCACGTCACAGACGCAGCACTCGAACCGCACCTTAAAGAGTGCGTGGATTCGGCCGCGGGAGGGACCTGGGTTGGGTTGGGTTGTTTTGGGGGAGGACGTAATGTCCCCACAGAAAATACCCTCTACCACGCACCAATTAATCATTTTCAATCAAACCATCCACATTCATTCACCTTGGGAAAGTTATCTGATCTGATTTTCTCGTAATATATGCGGCGACAGCTCGAC
This sequence comes from Schistocerca cancellata, assembly GCF_023864275.1. NCBI lineage: Eukaryota > Metazoa > Arthropoda > Insecta > Orthoptera > Acrididae > Schistocerca > Schistocerca cancellata. The sequence goes on from NC_064627.1 coordinate 269,234,285, forward strand.
GACGCCAGAGTATTTTCTAGTGCGTTTATTCTTTGAAATAACAGAAGCATATATGCAGTCTCCATGGTTGTTAGAGTGGTAACTAGGACAGCTTCTGGAGTATCTGTTGAGGGAGATACATATTCTGCTTTTCTTCTCGCCAAAGCGAGCCAATTAACATTTGTGCCGCTAGCGGTTTGTTTGAAGAGAGCGAGACTGTAAACGGAAAATAATTAAGGCGTGGAATCACCGGAGATCTGGATATGTAATGGAGATGGATTTAATACACAATTTCCTCCATAAATAAGGTTTGTGACCTTTTTGTTCTGGAGTGAATGAACGAATGAGTTTTTTCTGAATCATTTGATGATCACGTTGGCCCTGTAATTAGTGGGGAAGTTTCAGCTGTGTCGAAGAGAGCCTGCAATCACTGAGTCTGTGTTAAATCGTCCAAAAAGGCTTCGTACACATCTGGAATTCGCAATCTTTCGTAAAAGGAACAAATTGTCCAAACGATTGATTCTCCCGACTAACTGCAGTTGCATGGGGGCTTTATTTTATATTTATGGAATGCAAATATTTTTTTGTTAGCTGTATGTCCGATTACGCAAGTCTCGTAAACGGCTGGCCCTGACTAGTTTTAGTACGGAATCTGACTGCTTAGAATGACAACAAAGAATGTAAGAAAATTTCTGTTAGCACAATTAATTAATTAAGTCCCCAGCAACTATAAAACCTACGAAACAACAAACACAAGTGTAGCTGTTCTGTATGTGGTAGTATGACTCAACGCACATCTGGCACGGTTCTTCTTCAACAAGACAAGAATTTTTAAATACCAATTATACTGACGTGATAAAAGAAAATTAGAAATACTATAATTGCGCAAGAAAACCAGAATTACACTCTAATACAAGAACACACGCCAGATGCTTTGTTGACTGAACCTGTAATGAAGCATTATTCAGGACACACAAATAATAAGAAAATAAAGAACAGTAGTTAGTTACCTTAATTTATATTGACGAAAAGCACTCAGATCATTACAATATCTCCATTGGAACAACATCTGCTATCTCTCCCATCAAATAACTGCATAAACATGGAACAACACTCTCCACTACCGCATCTCACTCTGACTTCAGCTACAAGCAGTGTCCACCACAACTTCTCGGCAAGAACTGCTTGCCGCTACGTCTCAATAAGCACTGCCAGTGGAGGCGGCGGACAATACTCTCTGGCGCGATTTCTGGCGCTGTGGCTCAGTGTAGCCACCTTTCACAGTGTTTAACAGTAATAATAAATGTAAAGATCTCTTACAGCAAGCCAGCCGCTGATTACCAAGACGAAGGACTCCACCAAAGATCCTCTTTGGCTGATTTCACGTAATGAAATATTATATTAAAAACTGTACATAGATAAAGGAGAGAAAGAGAGAGAGCGAATGCAAATAGAGATAATACTAATAATCCTCCATTAGTCTAATTTTTCGCCTGTCTTATCACGGATCAGCCAAGAACGAGGAGGGCCTTACTTTACTGTATAGATTTGTGTGTGGAGGCGAAGGGATCTTAAAGGCAACAGATACACGTCTATACAGACAAGACATCACACAGAGATAGCGGCTAGCTGCATTCATCATCTATTCATAGATAAAGAGACGGCAACTTATTATCCGAACATTTAAAAATTTTAAAAGGAGACCAGACAGCGAGGTCATCGGTCTCATCGGATTAGGGAAGGAAGGGGAAGGAAGTCAACCGTGCCCTTTCAAAGGAACCATCCCGGCATTTGCCTGGAGCGATGTAGCGAAATCACGGAAAACCTAAATCAGGATGACCGGACGCGGGATTGATGGTTCAAATGGCTCTGAGCACTATGGGACTCAACTTCTGAGGTAATTAGTCCCCTAGAACTTAGAACTAGTTAAACCTAACTAACCTAAGGACATCACACACATCTATGCCCGAGGCAGGATTCGAACCAGCGACCGTAGCGGTCTCGCGGTTCCAGATTGCTGCGCCTAGAACCGCACGGCCACTTCGGCCGGCCGTGGGATTGAACCGTCGTCCTGCCGAGGGACCTGTAGCGAGGCCACGGAAGCTCCGAGGGACAGACACTTCGTCGCCGTGCCGAGCAGTTTCTCCTCGGACGATGGCGACACGTCGAGGCGTCACCGTAGCCACGGAGGCGGTCTTGAAGCGGGAGCAGGCGCGAAAGGCTCGTTAAGCAGTCGAGAGCGGCGGTTCGTGCCCGCGGCGGCTACCCGGCCGCTCCTAACGAAGCCTGGAATAGACGGCGCGGCGCGGCACGGGAGGAAGCGAGGCGCTGTTGACCCCGGCGTGCAGCCCGGCCTCCGCTCTAATGCAGTTCTCGGCGCTAATTGGCGGCAATGCTCGGCATTTGCGGCAAACGCGGTAACGAGCTCGCCCTCGGCGGCACGCGCAACACTGCCTCTACTCGCACACTCGCGCTCGCGGCCCCGGGCGGCCCCGCTCCACACCCGCCACTCCTCGTCCTGCTTCTGGCCAGAGTGGGCGCCGGCGCTGGCAGCGGGCTTCTGGACGCTGCATTCACCTACTGCGCTCAGTCTACACCTCGCAGCACTTCCGCAGAGACAATCCGTGCATCTTGGACTATCGAATACAGTTGTAAAACTACCTTAGGCTACCATAGACTACTATAGCTAATCGTACACTGCGATAGTTTCCCTAATACGCAGAAGAGCCAAAGAAACTGGTACACCTGCCCAATATTGTGTAGGGCCGCTGAGAGCAGGCACAAGTTCCGCAACACGGCGTAGCATGGACTCGACTAATGTCTGAAGTGGCGCTGGAGGCAATCTTGGTTTGGTTGGGAGAGGAGACCAGACAGCGAGGTCATCGGTCTCATCGGATTAGGGAATGATGGGGAAGGATGTCGGCCGTGCCCTTTCAAAGGAACCATCCCGGCATTTGCCTGGGGCGATTTAGGGAAATCACGGAAAACCTAAATCAGGATGGCCGGACGCGGGATTGAACCGTCGTCATCCCGAATGCGAGTCCAGTGTGCTAACCCTGGAGGCAATCGACACCATGAATCCTGCAGGGATGTCCATAAATCCCTAAGAGTACGAGGGGATGCAGATCTCTTCTGCACAGCACGTCGCAAGGCATCCCAGGTATGCTCAATAATCTTCATGTCTTCTTTGGTGGCCAGCGGAAGTGTTTAAACTCAGGAGAGTGTTCCTGGAGTCACTCTGTAGCAATACTGGACGTGTAGGCTGTCTCACTGACCTGCTGGAATTGCCCTAGTCCGTCGGAATGCACAGTTCAAATGGCTCTAAGCACTATTGGATGGAACTTAACATCTGAGGTCATCAGTCCCCTACACTTAGAACAACTTAAACCTAATTAACCTAAGGACATCATACACATCCATCACCGAGCCAGGATTTGAACCTGCGACCGTAGCAGCCACGTGGTTCCGGACTAAAGCAGAATGCACAGTGGACGTGAATGGATGCAGGTAATCAGACAGGAAGCTTACGTACGTGTCACCTGTCAGAATCGTGTCCAGAAGTATCAAGGGACCCACATCACCCCAACTGCACACGCCCCATACCATTGTAGAGCCTCAAACAGCTTGAACAGTCCCCTGCTGATATGCAGGGTCTATGGGTTCAAGAAGTTGTCTCAACACTCGTATACAATTTGAAACAAGACTCGTCCAACCAGGCAACATGTTTCCAGTCATCAACAGTCCAATGCCGGTGTTGACGGGCCCAGCGAGGCGTAAAGCTTTATGTCGTGCAGTCATCAAGGGTACACGACCGGGCCTTCGGCTCCGAAAGCCCATATCGGTGATGTTTCGTTGAATGGTTTGCACGCTGACGTTAATGGTCCAGCATTGAAATCTGCAGCAATCTGGGGAAGGGTTGCACTTCTGTCACGTTGAACGATTCTCTTCAGTCGTCGTTGGCCCCGTTCTTGCAGGATCTCTTTCCGGCCGCAGCGATGTCGAAGATTTGATGTTTTATCGGTTTCCTGATATTCACGGTACACTCGTGAAATGGTCGTACGGGAAAATCCCCGCTTCTTCGCTACCTCCGAGATGCTGTGTCCCATTGCTCGTGCGCCAACTGTAACACCACGTTTAAATTCACTTACATGTTGATAACCTCCCATTGTAGCAGCAGTAACCGGTTTAACAATTGCGCCAGACACTTGTTGTCTAAGGCGCTGCAGTCATGGACTGTGCGGCTGGTCCCGGCGGGGGTTCGAGTCCTTCCTCGGGCATGGGTTTGTGTGTTTGTCCTTAGAATAATTTAGGTTAAGCAGCGTGTAAGCTTAGGGACTGATGACCTTAGTAGTTAAGTCCCATAAGACTCACACACATTTTTGAACTTGTTGTCTTATGTAGCCGTTGCCGACCTCAGCATGGTATTCTGCCTGTTTAGATATATCTGTATTTGAATACGCATGCCTATACCAGTTTCTTTGGCGCTTCAGTGTAGCTTTCGTCAATAAAGATCATATCCGCGTTACCTGTACGTTAGCCGTGTTGCGTACCTGTCGGCCGCTACCTCATAACGGTTGCTTTTTTTACACATGCGATTAGTGTCTTACTATATTCATGTAAAAACCGGAAAACCGGGAGCGGTAAGCCGTCTAGAAATTGAGTGAGGATATACAAGGTGAGCATTAATAAAACCGACAAACTGCAGGGACTGTGAGTGGAGGAAAAGAAGTCCTATGAACATATGTCCGGAAATGGATGGTGTGCAACGACGACAAATCGTCCCAGAACACAATACAGAGCTGCGTCGAATGCACATCACAACAGATTCTCAAAGTAGCCTCCTTAGGATTGCAGTGGTAGGCATAGTAGCTACTGTCATGCAGGATACATATAATCGTACTTTGGTTTACACCGTGTTGCCGGGCCCCTTGCCTGGAGCTTGTACTAGTGTTCGTCTCAATATGCAGTAGAAGCCGGTCTTCCAAATCTGCCGTACGCACATTCCACCGCCTCCTGTCTGAAAGGACCCATAATCAAACAAATGCTCAAAAAGATCTTGAATGTCGTGTGATATGGTTGATGTCCTTTTTTGAGGGTACTTGTTTTGAGAGAGCCGTACTAGCTCTAGACCGTTTCCATCTCCTTAGTAGTCCACAAACACCATCTTGGCTTGTTCCCGACATGAATACCGGACGATTCTGATGCTTACAGTATGGTGAGGTCATCACACAGCGAGCAGCTCACAAGGAACACACGCAACGTGGTCAGAAGAACTGTCATTCGTCAGCACTATCTACCGTGGCAACGATGCATTTCCGGGCACATGTTCATAGAACCTTTTTTTCCTCCATTTTCAGTCAGGAATCCGTCCCTTCAGTTCGTCAGTTTTAATAATGATCGCTCTGTATAAAGTGTCGTGTAATATACGGAGAATTTTTGGTCTCGTGTTTGTTACTTAAAAGTAAACAGCATTATTAGCAAAACTGAACTTGATTTGTAACGGGAAACAGAGGAATGTTGCAGAAAAAATAAAGGAGACACTACAGATTTATCTATTTAGTGATAGAAAACGCAATTTCCTCAACCAGAAAGATAGAATGCAAAAACTGCAAAACAAAAATGTACCAAACTGTGTATCAGTACTTCGTCGTATTTATATACGAAGGCTGTTAGTAAAGTAAGGTACGATCGGGCGCGAAACGGAAACCATAGTGAAAATCCGATGAGTTTTGCATAGTTGTGTTGAACTGGGTCTCTAGTACGCCCGTCGATCGCGTCACATCGCTCTTTACAGTTCTGAGCACACACACCCCGCCTGAGCGTGTAAAGATGCCTAGAACAATAGTGTCTCCCCCAAGTATGAGAGCTTGGTGACAGATTTCGCCTGACGACCTGCAGCCCACATAACATAACTGTCATGCGTTTCTTTCTTCATGACAATTCTCGGCCGCACTCGGCAGGGGCAATGGAGATGCTTCTGCAGTGTTTCCGATGGGAAGTGTTTGATCATCTATAATAAAGCTCGTAACTGGCTCCCCCTGAGTTTCATCTCTGCTCACATGAAATGCTGGCTATTAAGACAACATTCTGGCAGAGACAACGAACTGTAGATCGTCGCAGAGAATTGTCGCAAAATACAGGCGGCTGCCTTCTATGACAAGGGCATAGCAAAGTTGGTACAACGCTACGACAAATGTCGTACTTGGAGCGGCGACGACGTAGAGAAATAGCTGGAAGATGTAGCTAACTATTCAAATAAAACATTTTTGATTTTCACAATGGTTTCCAATTTCATGACCTACATTACTTTCCAAATAGTCCTCGTGAAACATGTTTATGCTATTCGTAAACCTTTTTCGCATTTGTCAGTAGATACAGGGAACTCCTTCCTTCGATCATGAGGAAGAACGTTCTATTGAGAACAAAATAACAATAATAGTTGGTTGTGCAAAAAAAAACAGTACTTACTTCAAAAGTAATTGCTCTGGTTACATAAAAGCGCAGAAGCTACGAGATCAACTAATTTTTATTACTTTAAAAAGCAATTTAGATTCTTTAAGGATATAAAATACACAATGGACTAACACGGAATGATTTACGGTTCTAATTATGCACGAAACAAACAAAAAAAGAGAAATTGTTGGTTCGCAGTTTCTCTCTGAAACATTCATTTATATGTCCTTCCTTACCAGTGTTTCCAATACTATATTTTACTATGACAACGTGCTACGTCATTTGTGACGCTATAGGACCTTTTACGAATACTATGGAGATATTTGTATTTTATTTTATTTTCATTTGTAATTTTTAAAATCGTTTCGCCATTTGCCAGTTTTCACTGTGTCCTGGTTATTCAACTTGCAAATTACGTCGTATGTGGTGTGTTATTTTAACTGAGTTGGAGGTGGTTAAAGCCAAAAACTAGTTTTATTTTATTTTATTTGTCATTGTGGAATTTATAATGTTTTCGCTACACTAGAAGAACATTTGCTTAGATAATACACAACGCAGCCAAAATTCTCTCGCAGAGTGTACTTTTGATCTATGGAAGGGGCATCTTAATTTCATCTTCACTTGAGCGTTATGGTAGGATGTGCTGAAGAGTTGCTAGATCCTAGATCAGTTACACATCTCCGCATGTGTTCATACAGCTAATACAAAAACTACTTAGACATATAAATATTTCTGCTCTGAAGCTCCTTCAGGAGACAAATCACTCCAGTGTTAAAAAAGATTCGTTTCTCACGTCAAGTGCACAAAGTTAAAAATGAAACACACTTTACACCAGATATGAAAAATAGCCCATTCGTTTCTGACACATCAACAAGTATCTGAAGCCGTCAGAATAAGTCATCATACGATGTTTTTGCATAATCATTCACAGATTCAGACTGAATAACTTTCATGGGTAACTTCATGAATAATATGCACTTCGGAGATTTCATTATGTTCAACTATATTTCAATAAAGAAATTAAAGAACAAATATAACAAGAAAATTGTCTTAACCCCACAATAAATGTTAATGTTTTCATTTAGATAACAAATCACAAAGTGCGGTATGTCATGAGACAAAATAGGGTTGTCAAGGTGATTAGTCTTCGAGTGAACAATGCTACAGCAACCAACAACAAATGCGAAAAAATCGTGTTAACAATTTACCCACGCGAACGATCAGTAGTAATACGAGAAACGAACCCGAGCCTGGTGTTCAGGGCTGTAACAAAGCCGAAAATGAAACTTTAAATTACGAGCAAGGGCTGCCAGATATAGGCTTCGTAAAGTGTGTTGGTCATACGAATAAAATTTTAAAGAAACGTAGTTAGTCGAAAAATCAGTAAACTGGAATACTTCGTGGTGCGAATTATGGTTATGGGAACAAATTAAAACAGTCATCCGAAACTTTGAGAGTCACTTAAGGAAAAATTCGTCTTATGCAAAAGAGATTAAAGAGACAGGACGGTTTCTAAAGAAAGATCTGCTAGTCAACTGCAAAGGTATTGTTTCATGTTTGTTTTATACCACCTTCGCTTACTACAAATGTCCATTGACTTCTGCTTTCTTCATTCCGTGGGAATACGAACACCTTCACTTTTGTCTGCAAATCCAAACGCAGCACAACCTAGTATTGTTTCTGACGATCTGCAGAATGAACGACAGATAGATATATCCTGTAAACTGTTATTGTCTTTACTTCAAAATCTTACGGGTTTCGTCACGAATACTTTCTTACTTGAACTTCTAAGAGACACTTTCCGCGATAAAAGCTAATTTTTACTTTCGCAGGCGTAAAATATATACAACTTGCTGTCCGAACAAAGTGCAAACACACACAGAGTATATAAAATATCGGAAAAAAGCTCAAGTAATTACAATATAATCCTTTTCACAAGTTTTGTAGGCCATATTCCAATATCGTGAGCACTGCAAGACATGTGAAAGTGACTAAGAATATTGCACTACTCTGGGGTTAGTGTCCGCGCTGACAAGACATCCTACGCTTCTATAAAATCTGCGTAACTTCTATGTGATAATTACGAAGAAGCAAATGAAAAGGGGAAAGGAGAAAGGAGAAAACTTTCTGGACTCGCCTATTATTTCACGGCAGCATTTAATATTCTCACCCCAGCCATACTAGATCTAGGATGGAAGTAAAGCACAGGTTTCGCACGTCTGCCTATCAAAAATGAGGTCATAAGAGATAAAAGCCATTTTTGCTATTAAGAAGAAGGGCAGAAAACAATTTCAAAGAAGGAACAATTACAGAACATGTAGTAATAATTATTAAACTTTTGGCTTTCTGATCTCATTTCCTTTGTCAAATCATAATAAATACGAGGTATGAAGAATAACAATTATTATTGGTTTCTCCGTCTTAAACCTACTGCAATTAATTAAAGAGTATTTTACACCAGACGCATTTCGCTTTTATTTACAAAGCATCTTCTGTGGTCACTCTGGAAGTGGAAGTCAAGAAGCGTTGTAAATAAAAGCGAAAGGCGTTTCGTGTAAAGTGTCTAGTTAATTGCAGTAAGCTTAGAAACCAATAATATTGACAGATCTGCTGCGGAAGATGGACATGCAAACAAATATACAGGTTATATACAAAGTCCGAGAACACTTCCAATTATTTATTGCACAAGAAGCAAACATTGTACAGATATCATACATATGTCATTTTGTAGAGAAACCCTGAAAGGTTTCTTTTTTTTTTTTCATGTATACCGCCGCAGCGTAGTTTGGTAAGTTGCCGATAGTCAGCGCTAGTCGCAAACATGGCGGCCGTGCTACAGAAGGGGTCAGCTGTTTCATGAAATGGCCTCACCAATCACCAGATCTCATTCCGTGTGACTTTTTTCTGTGGGGACACATTAAAAATCTGCTGTATGTACCGCCTCTACCACGTGACGCAGCAGAGCTCCGGGAGAGAGCAAGGAAGCGACTGCTACAGTCGACGATGCCATGCTGTGACGGGGACAGCAAGAATTCGATTACCTTATTGATTTCTGTCGGGTCACTCATGGTTCGCATATCGAATGTTTGTAAAAAAAAAAAAAAAAAAAAACCTTTCAGATTTTCTCTTAAAAGTGCAATATGTATGACGTGTGTACAATGTTTAGTTCTTGTGCAGTAAATAACTGATCCCGGACTTAATCTACACCCTGTATTTTCAATAACAGCGCCTTCATTCATTAAAAAACCGTGAGATATTAAATCACGATACTTGTCGGACCATGTGGCCCATGATAAGATGATAACAGTTTAACAAACTACTCGCTCTTGAGCGAGGTGATGCGAAATGTACGTTCCTGTTGAGAGTAGGTTAGGTGTCAAATTTCAAAATTCGCGAATCAAACAACGCAAAAAAGAAAACAGTGAAAAAATTACCAAAATATCCAGGGAAAAACATTATTAACGCTGTAATCAGCAAAAGTTGATTTATGCATTCCGTAATTGCACATTACGACATTCAAAGTGCACAGCTGTTTGTGCACTTCAAAACACTAGTCGGGCGAAGTATAATATGAGTCGACCAAAGATTATCTTTATTATTCAGAGCTTCGACCATAAATATAATAGACTGGCCCTGACGTCATTTTCGTGGCTCCAACATCTCTGGGCTGAAGTCACGTGAATGTTGGCAAAACATGGTTGTTTCGTGTTGCGCTTATGGCTGTACTCAGCGTTTTGTCGGGGAAATGGCATTACATTTCACGTGTAAGTGTTTCTATGATAGTGCAGATGCGTTTATTGAAATCTGCTGAAGTGACTTTTATATGTTTTTTACACTTGAAATAGAGTATCACGTAAATTAAAGTGTTGAAAGTGATGCCTGTAAAGTCAGACTCATATTACATTTTGGAAAGTATCTGTGATAATTCGGTTGCAGAAGTAAGTATAATCGTTTCTCGTTCCTACTCATAGGTTCACTAAGGATGAAAACCAAAGGCAGTTTTGGATACAGACCCTGGAACGGGAAAACTTTAAGCCATCTGCACATACGCGCCTTTGCTCGAAGCACTTCGCGGAGAAGTGTTTTGATAGGTTAGTTATTATTTACAGTGTATATCTATAATTTGTATTTACAGTGTGTCATTTTTAAACCTAGGCTCCAAAATTATTTTCTGAAACTGCAAAGTCTCATCTTTCATCTAAAATAACATTTTTTTTTAAACTGATAGGTTAAACTTTTGTAAAAATAGTGGGAACTGAACCTTTGAAGTGCACCTAAAACTGATACTCTAAAATGGACCTGCTCCTAAAGTAAACAATTTTGACACCTATAGTTGACATAATTCCCATAGCCAATTTCTTTTACAAGTGACTAGAGCTCGAAACGTGGCGAATACAATGTTTAAAGTTTTGACACGAGCCCACTCTTACTGTTTAAAAGAATTTTAACGACGTTTATAGCAATTTCGTCCCGCTGCCCACCAGAGTGGCGTTCGATGTATTTGTTAGATTTTATAAATGGTACTTTGAACAAATCCAGGTCAAATGTAGTTCTGGCATAATTTTTCACAAATAAAAAAGTAGTTTTGATTGGAAGCGTTTGGCAGTCAATTGAGAAATGTGGGTAAAATCCGATACAAACATAGGATGGCAGACCGCTGATTTGAAATCCCGCCACGTTTTGCCAACAGTCACGTGGTTTATGTTGGAGCCACACTAGCCCCATAGCTTCTGCACAGCAAGGCCAGTCTACTAGTATCTATGGTCGAAGATTCAGAGTCATATATCAGAGTTATAAAATAATCTGACATACGTATTTAAAATTACGAAAATAACTATGGCTGGCGATATCTGCCTGTTCATTTAACATGGATTTGGGCTTTATGATTCTTATGAAGGTGTATTTCCATTCGCTCTAACAGATCTAGAGTCTCGTCATTGGGTTCATTGTGTAGTACTAGCAAATTGTTTTCCGTCTTGTTGACAATGTGTCTAATTTCGAGCTTATGCTTTGCAATGGCGAGATTTTAGAAGTGGCTAAGTCAAAAGGCACACACATGTTTTTGGAAACGGTTTTTGAAACTTCTGACTCTTTTTCGCTTGACATATTAGGCAAGACAACTGGGACGTAATATTTAACACACCCCACTGTTGTTGACATTTTACGAATCTGTTTTTAACATGTGCTAATAAGTGTCCTAGCTTATTCTTATTGGATAATGCAATTGTTATATTGTTTTTTAAATATGTCGGTAGGTTTTTATGAAATAGGGCCTGGATATGGAGGTACTAGCAATTTTTTTTCCTGATCTGTATGGCAATTTAATCTCTTATTTTTATGTATTTTTGTGTATAAATTATCCATTGTTTTGGTTGTGCAGCCATCGTTTATGGCAATGTTTTTATTGCGTCTAATTCTGTATTAAGGCTTTCTTCTAAGTTCAATTTCTGTGTTTTGTGTAGCGTGGCCTTAAATGTTGCATAGCTACGTGTGATGGATTAGCATGATGTCTGTTGTCTATTGTTCACAACTGCCGAATATGGACAACATTAGATCACAATAAGAAATCGTGCAGTACTTTGAAAATAATTGCTACGAAAAATTCATTATGTAATAAAAAGGGAAAAAAACGAGTATCGCACACGGATGAAACCCCCGGTCGCAGGTGCATTCCCTCACAGCTCATGGTGGACGGCGGCCACGTTAAGCTAACACAAAGCGCGCGTCCCATACGCTGCCGATACACTGAGCTGAAAGCCTATTAGCAGCAGCGCAAATGCTAAAGAACTGCAGATCCATTTTGAATGTAGCGCTCTTTCATTTGTTTACTGACGTTTTAACAAGCTCATGAATTTTAACATGGAATATAACTGCGATAATTTGATTTCGTGCTCTTGATTTAAAAGGTACCAAATATATTTAGTGACGCCATTAGTGTTTCACTAACAGGGACTCGCATCGGTAATCAAATTACAATTTTTAACCAAAAAGTTATTTTCGCTAATGATATTGCTATTAAAATTCCGACATTATTCCCCTTCGGTGGATTGTGTTTAAACATCAAAGGGCCGGCGCATTCTGTGAAACGTAATTTCTCTAACGAAGTATACGTTTTACGCAGTCTATTTTTTTAGATGATTTTAAATATTTATGGCCATAACGAGTGGAAATGACGAATGCAGCGAAAGAATCAGATCAAAAGATATGGTAATCTGCATTATTTTCAGCTAAATAAACAAATATGAACACAATAATCACACATAGATGTATGTCCGAGGTCTCTTCTGTTTATTGTTTTGAAAATGAGTTTAATAGTTATCCTTTATCTCTTTCTAAAGATTAAGAAAGTAAACCTGAAGCAAATGTTACGTGAAGGGAAGTTTCATGTAATGCTTTTCCTTCTGATACTTCTAAATACTTCAGAATACCGTGCTAGGTACATTAATTATACAGTTTTTTGCATCTAAGAAATAATACTAGTTTCGCCAATGCTGAAAACACGCTAAGAACATGCAGAGAATACAACTATAAAACAAGTTCAGAGTGCAAGAATGAAAAGAATTACATGTTTTTGTACTGTTTCTGTACAACTAAATTTAATATAGTTCTTACATTTTGTATACACGTTGACGAATAAAAATAATGTTCCTAGTAGGGAAAAATTCCTATTCCTTGACGTACGAAGTTAAGTATCTCTGGATTCTGGTTCCATTAACCTGTAACCCTATCCTAGTGAGAATTTTCTGTAGACCTCTTTTCCCGCCTATTTCTCATAGGCTCTCTTTGCTTGGAGCCTTATAAGTCTATTCATTTATAAAAATACCTCTGTTGCATCATATTACAAACACTTCAATAAACTTTGTTCATGTCCCCTACTACATGTTCTGGCCCTGTATATACACTTCCAGAAACTGCTACTTCAATTCAGTGAAAATTCTTCAATCTTACAATCTGATCCTATCGTCTTCCTAATTTCGGCTATTACGGTTAACTTTACTGCTTAGGTAGGCGAATTCCTTCACTTGATCCAGTGAGTGTCCCACTTTTTATGTTTTGCTAATAATTATTATTATTATTATCCTCTTTACTACTGTTCAGCTGTTTATGGTTTTTGTTATGTTCCATTAAGCCGTTTCTATCCTATCCATCCGATTCCTCACTTCGTGCACATTTCATTACTCCCCATCAACGAGAAAAAAGGAGAGAAGATTTGGATGTAAATCCTCGTCGTCAAAGAGGTCATCTGAGATGTGTTCAGCAAACATGAGACAAGAAATTGAGCTCCCAAGTCATCCAGGCATTTTCTACTTCATCATCAGTCTTTCGATTGTTTAGAAATTCTCCTCTTGGATCTATGGAAGATGTTTTCTACATAATTAAAGACTCCTGTATAAAGCAGTGCTGCTTTTAAAAACACCACTCGCGGTCTTCCTCGGGCTATCTTCCTTTGCAACATTCTTTCTAGCACATTTTACAAATGGTTCAAATGGCTCTGAGCACTATGGGACTTAGCTTCTGAGGTCATCAGTCCCCTAGAACTTAGAACTGCTTAAACCTAACTAACCTAAGGACATCACACAACACCCAGTCATCACGAGGCAGAGAAAATCCCTGACCCAGCCGGGAATCGAACCTGGGAACCCGGGCGCGGGAGTTTTATCCATCCACTTAATCTTTAACAGACGTCTCGATCACCACACTTCAAATGCTTGAAGAGAATTCATTTCATTTTTGCCTGTTGTCCATATTCCATAGTCATACTGTGTTACGCTTAAAGTGCGGCTTTTAACCTCCATTTCCCTTACTTCAGTATTTACGTTATCTGAACAAAACATTTTTCTTCTATTGATGAACACTGCTTTTGGTTCTCTAGTTCTCTGCTTTGTTTTTCTTTGCTGCTCTGTCTTTACTTATAGTACTATGTATGTCTTTGTATGATATTGTCTATTTTATTTTATTTCCCATAATTTTAATGTTCATTTGTTCTGGTTCCTTAGAGCACACTAGTATTCCTATGTTCTTTGATTTAATTTCCATTTTGTACTCATTCCTTAGTACAGTATCCATATCTTCTAAGATTTCTTGGAGATTTGTTACCCGCAAACCTAATCGTCCGTATTTTTTGTCCATTTATTCCGACACCTACACAGTATGCTTTGCACTTGTTTATGAAACGTTCTAGGTAGATGTTGGATGGAGACCAATGTCTGAGACAGTGATAGAGGAAACTGAAACCACGAATCGTGCAGGGCTATCCATAAATCAATAAGAGTACGAGGAGGTGGAGATCTCTCCTGAGCAGCACGTTGGAAGGCATCCCAGATATGCTCAATGACGTTCTTGTCTGCGGAGTTCGTTGGCCATGGGAAGCGTTTAAACTCAGAAGAATGTTTCTGGGGCCCACTGTGTAGCAGTTCTGGACGTATAGGGTGTCGCATTTTCATGCTGGAGTTGCCCAAGTCCGTCGGAATGCATACTGGATGTGAATGGATGCAGGTGATCGGACAGAATGCTTACGTACGTGTTACTTGTCAGAGTTGTATGGCCGGCTGGTGTGGCCGAGAGGTTCTAGGTGCTTCAGTCTGGAACAGCACGACCGCTACAGTCGCAGGTTCGAATCCTGCCTCGGGCATGGATGTGTGTGATGTCCTTAGGTTAGTAAGGTTTAAGTAGTTCGAAGTTATAGGGGACTGATGACCTCAGAAGTTTAGTCCCATAGTGCTCAGAGCCATTTGAACAATTTTAGAGTTGTATGTAGACGTGCCAGGGGTCCCATATCACTCCAACTGCACACGCCACACAGAGCCTCCACCGGTTTGAACAGTCCTCAGCTGACATCCAGTCCAATGTCGATGATGGGCGAGGCGTAAAGCTTTGTGTCGTGCAATCATCAAGGGTACACGAGTGGGCCTTCGGCTCCGAAATCCCATATCGATGATATTTGGTTGAATTGTTCGCACGCTGACACTTGTTGATGGCCCAATTTGCGGAAGGGTTGCACTTCTGTTACGGTGAACGATTCTCTTCAGTCGTTTTTGGTTCTTGCAGGATGTTTTTCCGGCCGCAGCGACGTCGGAGATTTGATGTTTTACCGGATTCCTGATATTCACGGTACACTCGTGAAATTACGGGAAAATCCCCCCTTCATCGCTACCTCGGAGATACTGTAACCCATCGCTCACGCGCCGATAACACCACGTTCAAACTCATTTAAATCCTGGTAACCTGCCACTGTAGCAGCAGTATCTGATCTAACAACTGCGCCAGACACTTGCTGTCTTATATAGGCATTGGCGACCGCAGCGTCGTATTCTGCCTGTTTACATATCTCTGTATTTGAATGCGCATGCCTATACGAGTTTCCAGTTTCTTGGGCGCGGCAGTGTAGCATTGATAGAGGAACTAGAGAAGATCCAAAGAAGAACATCACCTTTCGTTACAGGTTGATTTAGTAAGCATGAAAGCGCCACGGAGACGATCAACGGACTTCAGTGGCAAAAGCTGCAAGAGAAGCTTTCTGCCACACGGTGTGGTTTACGATTGGCCGAGCGGTTCTAGGCGCTACAGTCTGGAACTGCGCGACCGCTACGGTCGCAGGTTCGAATCCTGCCTCGGTCATGAATGTGTGTGATGTCCTTAGGTTAGTTACGTTTAAGTACTTCCAAGTTCTAGGGGAGTGATGACCTCGGAAGTTAAGTCTCATAGTGGTCAGAGCCATTTGAACCATTTTTTTGTTCACGATTAGAGTTCCGAGAACGTCCGTTCCTAGACGTGTCAACAAATATATTGCGTTCTTCTATGTATATGCCGCGAAAAGAGCATGAAGATGAAACTAGAGAGATACTGATGAGCGATATTGAAGAAACGAATGTTCTGTAATCTACCCCTTTTTTTCCACTGGCTACATTTCTAAGGATTCTCTCGATGAATTTAAATATGGCAACTCTTTCCCGCGTTTGGTTTGACAAGGTCATTTCACTTTAAACCGCTCTTTACGCGTACTCCTAGAGACATTCGGCCTTCCCGTCAACCATTCGCGACTAGAACAGGATAAAGGTGGGAGGGGGGAATGGAGGATAACAGTGATTCACAAAGATCTCCCTCCACCGCAGGTAGCTTGCGGAGTAGACACCGATGTATGTTGGCTCTGCACTCAGTGGCCCCTCGCTTTGAAGGGAAGGTGTGTGTACGACACAGTCTACGTCCGTAATGCTGTCTGGTACGTAGCCAGAAATTCCATTTTCGGTCTGTCAGCGTAAAAACTCTCGTTTACCGCCGTAGGCGCGACCTTGCAGCAGATGTTGTTCTCTATAGCGTCGACCCTCTGTGGCGCCTTTGGGTGATGTTACTGAACATGGGTTCCTGTCCTCAAGCAGCTCCTCAAGACGTCCTTTACAACTCCTCAAAGTTTGTCGACATCGTTTAAAATATACTGAATATCTGCACAACTTACGCGTTTACAGCAGTTGTCTCCCAGATTCTATGCAAGCACGACATCGTCTCAAAAATCTCTGGCATACCCGACTGAATCAGTCAAAAACAGGATAACCCGCGTGAATCCTCGTTAGTTCCTCTTCGGCCTTGGTAGTTGTTCCTCACACGATACGTTTCACGTTATTATGTAACGCCCTAATATTTATCAACCTAAATCAAGATATTCACGAAACTTTCTGGCAGATTAAAACTGTGTTCCGGACCGAGACTCGAACTCGGGAGCTTTGCCTTTCGCGGTCAAGTGCTCTACCAGCTGAGCTACCCAAGCACGACTCACGCCCCATCCTCACAGCTTCAATTCCGCCAGTACCTCGTCTCCTACCTTCCAAACTTTACAGAAGCTCTCCTGCGAACCTTGCAGAACTAGCACTCCTGGAAGAAAGGATATTGCGGAAACATGGCTTAGCCACAGCCTGGGGGATGTTTCTAGAGTGAAATTTTCCCTCTACAGCGGAGTGTGCGCTGATATGAAACTTCCTGCCAGATTAGAACTGTGTTCCGGACCGAGACTCGAACTCGGGAGCTTTGCCTTTCGCGGGCAAGTGCTCTGCCAACTGAGCCATTCTCCAGAATGTTCTTGAAACCAATTGTGGCTCGGTAACATAGTGTGTTGTCCAGAATGAGATTTTCACTCTGCAGCAGAGTGAAAATCCCATTCTGGAAACATCCCCTAAGCTGTGGCTAAGCCATGTCTCCGCTATATCCTTTCTTCCAGGAGTGCTAGTTCTGCCGGGTTCGCAGAAGAGCTTCTGTAAAGTTTGGAAGGTAGGAGACGAGGTACTGGCGGAATTGAAGCTGTGAGGACGGGGCGTGAGTCGTGCTTGGGTAGCTCAAACGGTAGAGCACTTGCCCGCGAAAGGCAAGGGTTTCGAGTTCGAGTCTCGGTTCAGCACACAGTTTTAATCTGCCAGAAAGTTTCATATCAGCGCACACTCCGCTGTAGAGTGAAAATTGCATTCAAGATATTCACGTTCTGCAGTCTCTTTCTGCCCCCATCAGTACCTCTAATTGAATTCAATGGATCGCTGGCCTTACTATAAAGGGTCCATTTCGTGAGATCAGAGGAATTTTTTATATAGGAGTAACAGACTCCTCTGGCCGTCTCGAAGATCCAGCATTCAGTCACAGGATCTGTTAACAACAGATATCGACACCGGAAGATTGAGAACAAAAACTTAGACCAACCATTCTTCGGGTCACTTAAGATATGAAACAAAAAGATTGGGACGCACACTCGAATAAATACAACAGAAATTAACTGAAAACACTTCAAGGGGAAAAACAAATTATCTTAAAGGACGCAGTATAAATTAGAAATGAAGGTGTTCTATTTATCTCCATTAATTAACTCTTCTTAATTACTCTGCGTCTCTCCTTGTCTGAAAGCGTTCGAGTTGTATGCAGCAGACTTTCAGCACCAAATTGCCTTGTGACGCATGGTAATGTACCGAGGCGTGGAGATAAAAGATCGGTGTGCATGTAGGTTATCTATAGAAGCCGTAACCCAGGGTTATGTCCGTTGTTCTCCTCTTATAAGCTGAGAAAAGGTAGCTGGTCCTCCCCTCCCCCCCCCTTTTTTCCAATATTCAGACAAGGAGAGCCTCGCAGAAAAAAGTGTTGACAGCAGTAGGAACTGTGTAGCAGTAGCAGTAAGTAGTTGCTAGCGAGCAGTCGTGTGTGTGGAGTTGGCTGGGCCGGTCGTGGGAGCGATGGCGGTGCCTGAGCGGTATAATGTGAGGTAAAAGCAGCCTCGCGCATATGTAGTACTGTTATCTCAGGTTCCATGTGAATGTTTTAAAAAAATCTCTTAATAATAATCTTTCTCATAAAAAGTAACTTGATCATTCATTTCAATTTAAAGAATTTATTAATTTCTCCAATCCTTGGTCATCCCGATTATTGAAAGGGAAAATCAGTTGTTTCTTTTTACACATGACAAATCTACCGGGCAGCATTGCACAGAGCTGCGCCTGAAAAATTTCTTATAGGAGCAGATATATACGCGTTATCCGGCGACCTAATTGAGGTAAGATTTTTCAATGTATTCGGAATGAATTTTCAAGGCCATGACGCAGCACTGCTGACGTCCAAAATTTACCAGGTTAAATTGACAGTCAATTATTGAAAGGTTATAAGTGAGTCACATTTTTTATTATTGAGAGATTAGTCACATTTTCATTATTCCTAGGTTACGGAATAATAAACTGTTAGAAGGTTACGCTGAATGTGAATGAACGACATAATTATATTTTTTACTGTTGAGAGGTTTAGGAATTTTTCTGTTTTGAGGTTACACTAAACGTGAATATTATTCATATTTTTTATTTTTTGTGGGGAGGTTGCAGGCATTTAAACCTGTTTGTTGGAATATCTTGAAAATTACAAATCGGATTAAAAAGGGTTTAAAGTTTTTCGTCTCTAAGTGGGGCATCCAGTTACACCAAACTCGACGACCACGAGGTGGCAACTTTCAAATCTTAAATAGGAACCCTCATTTTTTTATTACGGATTCCAATTCTCCGCGAAAAAATACGTAACTTTTGTCTTTAACATTTTGTTCGTTGCGTTAAGATGGCGCTGTCACCGAAACCGTACGGATTAAAAACAAACGAAAATGACAATATCTCAAAAAATACACATTAGATTAGGATCCCAGACGGTTAAAAAGCCAGTTATATTTAAAAAAATAATGAGAAACCGTTTTTGTACCAAAAAATCTTGATTCTGCAGAACACAATGTTACTTTTGAGGAGGAGATCAGTTTTTAACTTCCCGTTAACAGCGAGGTCATTAGAGACGGAGTACAAGCTCGGATTATGGAAGGCTGGAGAAGGAAAGCCTCCGTGCCCTTTCGAAGGAGCCATCCCGGCACCGGCCTTAAATGACTAACGTAGATCAAGATGGGCGGACGCGGGTTTGAACCGTCGTCCTGCCGAATGTGAGTTCAGTATGCTAACCACTGCGTTACCTCGTTCGGTAATGCATTACTCTGTCCACATTATTGGTGTAATTTTTTCACAGATGATCCTCGACATGTCTTAACTAATGGGCACTCTCAACCGACCAATAATGCATATTATGACGATTTAATTGACCACGACTCGTAAAAGTAGTTTCATCAAAGAAAAGTATCTGTGAAATAAAACCATAATAGCCTACTAGTTCTTATTGTATCTGACTGCAAAAGTTCAAGTGGTTTCGAAAGTCATCGCAACGTAGTTCTTGATGCAGAGTTCAGTGACGAGGATGGAATCTGTATTCATGTGGTATGCGCAGAATACTCATTTGAGAAATTCCTGAACCTCCTGTGATGTGCTGAGAACTAATGTATTTTTTGCTACATAATATTCGGTTTCTCATTAAAAATTTTAGAATAACTACTTTTCTAACGACCTGCCTCCTGGGATTCTAATCCGATGTGCATTTCTTGAGTCATTATCAGTTTTCACCGGCCAGTGTGGCCGTGCGGTTCTAGGCGCTTCAGTCTGGAACCGCGTGACCGCTACGGTCGCAGGTTCTAATTCTGCCTCGGGCATGGATGTGTGTGATGTCCTTAGGTTTGTTAGGTTTAAGTAGTTCTAAGTTCTAGGGGACTGATGACCACAGATGTTAAGTCCCATAGTGTTCGGAGCCATTATCATTTTTCAACCGTTTTTAACCCGTTCTGATTTCTGCCTTTTACCACCACGCGTGTTACACAACGAAAGAAATTGTTAAAGAAAGAAGTTGCGTATTTTTCCGCTCGGAATCCGAATGCGTGATAAAAAAATGGGGTTTCTTTTTTATGATTGCGAAGTTGAGCTCCATCGCGCCGCCTGAGGTGTAGGGTAGTGAGATTGAGTTTGATGTCACTGGATGCCCTCCTTCGAGACGAACAACTTTTTTTATAACCCTTTCTTTAATCCAATTTGCAGTTTTCCAGATATTTCCAAAAACAGATTTAAATGCCTCACCTGGTATTTACGTGCAAAAGGTAAAATGTTATTCGAAAGTTATGTTCAAAAGCTGACGTAACTTTGGTGTTAACCGATTCTCCCGCCGATTCTTTGTAGAACAACATAATCATAAATGAAAACACAATACTGTGTACGTTCTAGAGGATTAATTTTTTTTCGGTATCTACTTTTTGGCTTACAAGGACACCATCAGACTTCAGCTAATTGAAAGAACTTACATTGTCTGTAAACAACGTTGAAAATTTTTCTCTGCATAAACAGGGTTCCACGAAATTTCGGGATTGCATCCGGATGACGTCTTGCCATGATATTATGGCTGACAACCGTTCAGTCATTTTCAGGTGAGTGTTGATTACTGGCGATAGCTAGTTCACATCGCTAAACTTTATACCAAAAAATTGATGTGTAGACGCAAGGGCAGCCACTACATGAGCGACCTCAGAGTTCCGCGCCACCTGATTTCAGCCCACAAGAACGTTCAATCTACGATGGATGTGGAGAAGGGCCGCTGCCTGCCGTTTCTGGATGCCTTTGTCAGTGGGAAAGTAGGTGGATCATTGGGGCATTCCGACTACCGCAGTCCCACACGTACAAACCTGTATCTGCAGGCGTCTATTTGTCACCATCCATCACGAACTATGGGCGTCCTTTGAACGTTGGTACACCGGGCACATGTTGTTTCTGATGGAGATAACCTTGCAAAGGAGCTGGAACACTTACAATCTGTGTTCAAAGATAATGGATACTGATCACATCAGACCTACGCGGCTTTAAGGGGGCAGAAAGGTGACCACCCAAAAGTGCAAGTGGAGAAGGTACGGTTCAGTTCCAAGGCGTCCCTCCCACATGGCGGCAATATTTCATCGAAATTAGGCAAAATCTTAACGAAACATCCTGTCAAAGTAATCTTTCTCTCACCTTGTGCGCTTCTCTGTTCGGCTAAGGATGATCTGCGATTGCGGATGGCTGGAACCTGCAGAATATCTTGCCAGTGTGGCAAAGCCTACGTTGATTAGACAACCATGATCGCCACACTCGCCTTTCGCAGCCGAGTAAATCAGTCATAGTCGAGCATCTTATCTCCACAGGACATTCCATGGATTATTTTGCCATGGAAATCTTGGCCTCGACGAGATCTTTCTGGGATTCGATTACTAAACAATCGGTGGAAACACGTTTGGCGGAAGATCCTGTTATTGCGATGGCTGCTTTAAACTCGATAAGGCGTAGAACCTAGAGATTTCTTTAATATGCACAGAAAGGAAACATTTTGGGTCTAGTGATACGTCTAGCGAGAACTAATAGATGGAGAAATATTCGAAGGCGTGCGAAACTCTACAGAGGTCGCTGCCTTTGTGCATGCGTCTTCGCGCCAGTTTTTTGCTATAAAGTTAGCCATGTGATCCAGCAATCTCCAGTGCTTAATACTCACCCGAATATGGCTGAATGTTTCTCAGCCGAAATATTGTGGGAAGAAGCCTACGTCATCTGGTTGCAAACCGGAAACTTCTTGGAATAATGTGGGAAAAGATGTTACCCTGCTAATGATACATAAACACAATAGGAGACATGACTGACAGTTGTAACAGCAGATTATATTAAGAACATAGGTTCAAATGGCTCTGAGCACTATGGGACTTAACTTCTGAAGTCGTTAGTCCCCTAGAACGTAGAACTACTTAAACCTAACTAACCTAAGGACATCACACACATCCATGCCCGAGGCAGGATTCGAACCTGCAACCGTAGCGGTCGCGCGGCTCCGGATTGAAGCGCCTAGAACCGTTCGGCCACCCCGGCCGGCAAGAACATAGGAAATGACAATCTATTCCATATGCAATACCTCTCCCAAGTCATTCTTTACTGGTTCGGTCTCTCTATATTTGCTGTTCAACTCTTTACCGTTTCGATTGCATTTTCGTTGCAGTGTCAGAGATGACATTTAATCTGCATTCATGCTTCAGTCTAGACGAGTAACTTTTTCCCAATGTTATTTACAAACTTTGTGACTTCTTTGCCGACGGTAGTCAGTTAAAAAGTATGATGATCGCCTTTTAAGGCGAAAACAGGTTAACCTGAATAAATTAATTCTGTAGAACATACACAATATTGTGTTTTCATTTATAGTTTTGGTGTATTTGCATATAGCAATTTTCTTTAGAGGCAGAGTAGATGGCATAAAGTACCAAATTACGGGTGCACGGACGCCATACACACATCCTAGAGCCGTGAAGTTTTACTGCTGTACTCGAAAAATTGTCGGTTCTCAGATATGTATTGGACTTGAGTTGTTGATTCCTTCAAGTTCTCGATTCCGTCCATTACTGATCGAAGTACTCTAACAGCAGTAACTGTAACACATTTTCTTCACACCAGACCATCGCCTCTGGTAAACGAACTGGACGTAAACAAAGTGACATTTACAGTGGCCAACTCCCACCCAAACCTAACCTACAGCGTATAGCGTCTGTCGTGTGCACTCCAATCTGTAAGCGCTCATTCAGCGGAACAAATCCAAGCGCAGAAAGTAATTTACAAATACTGATAACTCTAATGTCGTTACTATTTTTATTAAGGGGCTATTTAATTTGTTTTCTATGCGTGCAGTCTAATCAGATAACGAAACAAAAATAGGAGTGCGAACTTTTTTTTTTTTCGAAGCCCGGCGCCACAATCGATACCACTCGGGTAAGCGCACAGATTTTAATTAATTTTCCGTCTATATTTTGTTACGCCGATACAATTTTATTTGCAGGATTGCGTTTGCTAATCCTGGTAATTAATTCTTATGTATTTTAAAACAGGCAACGTTATATCTGTAATAAAGGCTCGGCCTCATATCCAATATTTAAACTGCTGGAATGAGATTCGGTGCATCGAAAAACTCATTTTTTTGGTACCAGTTGTTTTTTGGTACAGGAATAACTGAAGAAACGTTCGAGCAATTATTGTTTCGTGAATTATTAACTGGTGCGCTATTGTTGGGAAGGTGTCGCACCAGGAAGCTCACTGCCGCAAATGCCCTCTGCTGTCAGGAAATCAGAAACTCGAAACGGTTTCACAATTAATGAACTGATACACTCATTAGTTATGTATCCGTTCGGAGGAATAGCAAATGAGTTGCGGTCTTCGGTGTCAGTGCAGATTTCACCTACTATATCTGCGACCAAGTGTACACAAAGGCTAAATCCACTTCTGTTACGACACACATACCCCGAAAGCCACTATAAACAGCGATGCATTAAGGAACTGCCGTTTGAACTAATATTAACCCTCTGCCGTCCGGCGACACTACAGTGGTACTGTGCGCGAAATAGCGGTCAACGGCCGGCGACACCGCAGTGGTGTCGTGTGCGCAGTGGCCAGCGACAGCACTTTAGCATGTTGGCGTTTTGTTTAGGTAACAATAAGTCACGCACGTCAACAAGCTTTCTGTTTTTGTAAGTACTTGTGCCCTTACGGTTATTTAAGACGAATACGCGGACGTCTTATCTGACATTCCGGACGACTTGGCCGATTGGGAAAAAGACATTGGATATAAAGAGGATGAAGGTGAAGCAGAATCGTCGGAAGATAGTGAAATAGGTCCAAGAAGAATTCGGCGAAACTGCGGTTGCCAACTGATTCGGATGAATCAGACGAAGAAGACAGTGCGCAGTCGTCAGTCTTTGATTTACCGAGGACCAATAATAAATTTGAATGATCTGCGGGTCCAAACATATTTCCCAAAGATACACAGAGCGTTGAGGATATCGTAGAATTATGTATTGGGAACGATCTGTTTGAATATACACTCCTGGAAATTGAAATAAGAACACCGTGAATTCATTGTCCCAGGAAGGGGAAACTTTATTGACACATTCCTGGGGTCAGATACATCACATGATCACACTGACAGAACCACAGGCACATAGACACAGGCAACAGAACACGCACAATGTCGGCACTAGTACAGTGTATATCCACCTTTCGCAGCAATGCAGGCTGCTATTCTCCCATGGAGACGATCGTAGAGATGCTGGATGTAGTCCTGTGGAACGGCTTGCCATGCCATTTCCACCTGGCGCCTCAGTTGGACCAGCGTTCGTGCTGGACGTGCAGACCGCGTGAGACGACGCTTCATCCAGTCCCAAACATGCTCAATGGGGGACAGATCCGGAGATCTTGCTGGCCAGGGTAGTTGACTTACACCTTCTAGAGCACGTTGGGTGGCACGGGATACATGCGGACGTGCATTGTCCTGTTGGAACAGCAAGTTCCCTTGCCGGTCTAGGAATGGTAGAACGATGGGTTCGATGACGGTTTGGATGTACCGTGCACTATTCAGTGTCCCCTTGACGATCACCAGTGGTGTACGGCCAGTGTAGGAGATCTCTCCCCACTTCATGATGCCGGGTGTTGGCCCTGTGTGCCTCGGTCGTATGCAGTCCTGATTGTGGCGCTCACCTGCACGGCGCCAAACACGCATACGACCATCATTGGCACCAAGGCAGAAGCGACTCTCATCGCTGAAGACGACACGTCTCCATTCGTCCCTCCATTCACGCCTGTCGCGACACCACTGGAGGCGGGCTCCACGATGTTGGGGCGTGAGCGGAAGACGGCCTAACGGTGTGCGGGACCGTAGCCCAGCTTCATGGAGACGGTTGCGAATGGTCCTCGCCGATACCCCAGGAGCAACAGTGTCCCTAATCTGCTGGGAAGTGGCGGTGCGGTCCCCTACGGCACTGCGTAGGATCCTACGGTCTTGGCGTGCATCCGTGCGTCGCTGCGGTCCGGTCCCAGGTCGACGGGCACGTGCACCTTCCGCCGACCACTGGCGACAACATCGATGTACTGTGGAGACCTCACGCCCCACGTGTTGAGCAATTCGGCTGTACGTCCACCCGGCCTCCCGCATGCCCACTATACGCCCTCGCTCAAAGTCCGTCAACTGCACATACGGTTCACGTCCACGCTGTCGCGGCATGCTACCAGTGTTAAAGACTGCGATGGAGCTCCGTATGCCACGGCAAACTGACTGACACTGACGGCGGCGGTGCACAAATGCTGCGCAGCTAGCGCCATTCGACGGCCAACACCACGGTTCCTGGTGTGTCCGCTGTGCCGTGCGTGTGATCATTGCTTGTACAGCCCTCTCGCAGTGTCCGGAGCAAGTATGGTGGGTCTGACACACCGGTGTCAATGTGTTCTTTTTTCCATTTCCAGGAGTGTAGTAGCAACGAAACCAAAAAGTACTACAGTCAGAGTTGCAATAGAAGGAAACTGGATGACAAAAATGCCAAATTTGTCGACGTTACGGGACCCGAAATTAGAAAATGGTTTGTGCTTGTTATTCTTATGGGAATTGTAAGAAAAGAAAGGATCAATGATCATTGGTCAACGAATCCGTTGACAGACACACCGATATTTCGCAAAACTATGTCCCGCAACCGATTCACACAAATATTATCTTTTTTACACTTTTCCGACAACAATAAACCGAATAATGCCGACTACGTTTTCAAAGATGCCTATTATCGCGCGATGACCTCAGCCGAAATAGTGGCACAGTGGCTAGCTTCGCGGTCTCGTATTTTTTATTTTTTATTTTCATTTATGTACCCATTCCGTAAAAGGTTACTACAAGAATGTTTTTTTAATAAGTTATGGGATATAGGGCGTTATATTAATTGCAAAAATATATCTGAATTTCACAATATTTGTGACAGATTTATTCTATAATATATGTATGTATGGTACGTTCTGGGGCTAATCCATTCACTGTCTCATAGTCTTATATTTTACTCTTATATTAATTGTTATATTTTGTTCTTACTTTTACTTTTCAGGAAGATTTGCGGCATTCCCTTCGATGATACCGCTGGTAGAAACATTGGAAACATAGAAATTCCGAAAACCAGGGGCGAAGGCAGGTTTGCCACAATAACATTTCTTCGTTCGAATGTCACTCGCGAAGGAAGCGAAAGAAACGTTATTTACATTCCTCATGATTTCACACGTTGGCAATAAGTTCGAGTAAATCACACATAACGAATCAATTTTTCGAAAACTGGAACTTGCTGTAGATTGGGAATGAGGATACTCTACAGGAATTTCACCGAAAACAGTTTTTAAATAATTCTCTTTTTTTTATTTTTTCAAATTCATTCACCAGACATACAATAAGCATACGAATAAGCACAACGTTTTTTCAGTATATGTGTATATATATGTATCGGAAAAATGGAAATGAGCGTTTGGCGTCTTTGGCCGGGAGGCCCCTTACGGGGCAGGCCGGCCTGCTTGGTGCAGGTCTTATTCAAAAATGGTTCTGAGCACTATGCGACTTAACTTCTGAGGTCATCAGTCCCCTAGAACTTAGAACTACTTGAACCTAATTAACCTACGGACATCACACACATCCATGCCCGAGGCAGGATTCGAACCTGCGACCGTAGCGGTCTCTCGGTTCCAGACTGTAGCGCCTAGAACCGCACGGCCACTCTGGCCGGCAGGTCGTATTACTTTCGACGGCACATTGGGCGACCTGCGCGCCGGATGGGGATGAAAAGATGATGAACACAACACCCAGTCCCTGAGTGGAGAAAATCCCCGACCCAGCTGGGAATCGAACCCGGGCCCCTTAGGACGGCAGTCCGTCACGCTGACTAATAATCTTCTACGGACATGGGTAGATAAACAGCTAAATGAAAAACAAAAATAAAAACAGTAACTTGGTTTCGAACACGGGGCTCAAAACAGCGAAGCCGTATATAAAGTACCTCCAGAACTTTGACCGTAGTCTCGCAGAAACGGTCGAGTATTTACGGATAATCCGAGAAAACTGTTCGCTTATTTTGATCCCTCTTCCACTGAGCGAAATTTCTGGGAAATTGGGTTATGGCATTTGCTGTGTTCTGCTCGTGAGTAGTAATTTAACTGTAACACTTCCGTGGGGTACACTCGAAATTCCTTTTACAACCGACGTTTTCGCCTCGCTGAGTACTTCTTGCTTAGGAAGTCCTGGATCCAGTTACCAAACTGGTGTGATCGACTAGCAATATTGCGCAGTAGGTGACAGTACTGAATTATGTCGCACGCTTTCTTTGTGGCCACTATACTTGGGACCGTCCAAAATTTCCCGCCGTTTGGCAGCGATTTACCGGCGCGATCAACAGAAAGTGGGCGCAGCGACGCCTATAGAGCGTTGCCATGTTCGATGTGGCCGAGGCACGCACGCTGTCAGAGGGCCAATGGGCAGAGGGCGGCCACGGCGTTGCCTGGCAACGGCTTGGCGGCGTCGGCGCATGTGCGTCCTGCAGGGTGGGAAGGGGGTGGAGGGGTAGTCGAGGGCGGAGAGGGAGGAGAGGGCGCCATCCTCGCCCCGCCAGAGGCGCCCAACGTCGTTACGGCGCACCGCGCGCCCCTAACTACGTCTTGTCGCAGTCTCTGTGCTCCGGACCAGCCGAGACACGGGAAGGCCTGTAGAGGCTATGTGTGATCAACAGCGGGCGGAATGCCATTCATTACAAGGCGGCTAGCTCCTGTTTCCTTATACGAGGAATGCAGTTGAGAACGCGGTATAAGGCTCTGCTTACTTAAGCTGCATGTCACTGAAGTCTGATTTAAGTTACGCTACTGCTTGGAAAAAGTGCAGCATCAAGACCGAGAGATGTGATCACAATGAAATCTGTTCCACCGATTAGGTACATAACTCCACACAAATGATTAGCATTACAGAAGTGTACATGTTCTGTGACTCCGGGAATTCAGTACGGAGCATCGTCACCACGTGTAGCAAACAGAGCTGTTAGGCGTCATGGCAAGGAATCAGAGTGCTCCAATATGTTGCTGGGGAATACTCTACCACGCGGTTTGTATTCGCGTCCAACTGCTGCTGCAGGAGGACCTTAACGAACGATTTGCGAACCGACCATATCTCAAACATGTTCGATGGGCGACGCGTTAGGAGAGCATGCAGTGCCAGGTCATTCTGCAAAGCAAGCTTGCACAGTTCTCGCCATGCGCGGCCGGGCGTTGTCCTGCTGAAATATGGCATGTGCAACGGCCTACAGGAAGGGCAGTACCCCGGGCTGTGAAACCTCTCTGATGCACCGGTAGCTGTTCAGATCCCCTCAAGACATAGGAGGCGAAATCGCGAGTTATAGGAAATGTCGCTCCACTTGGCGTTTGTCTGCTTTGCCGCTCAACGATGCAGTCTGCCCGACTACATTCACCAAGACAGCGTCGACGCTGTAGAACAAGATGAAGCGGGACTCGTCCGAAAACACATTTTGTCACTCATCGGCCTTCTCGTGCCCATTGCAGTCTGTGGCGCTAGTGGGTCCTGGTCAATGGAAGCCCATGCAATGGCATGTGTGCCATGAGTTCAACCTGCATAAGAGGGCATCGCACCAACACTGGACAAAGCTGTTCTGTCCATTACGGCCAAGCTGGCAGAAAGGAGGTCCTCCTGCGCTGTGGCCACTTTGAGTCGTTCATTTACCTGTCAGAGCTGTGCACGGCCCTCTCCTCTCCACTGGCTCCACATATGCGTCACTGTTTAAGCAGCGTGCCCTCTACAAGCCGGAATGTCATGGAACGACTGACCCACCTCCTGGAGACCAACTATTCTTCCCCGTTAGAACGCACTCACATGCCAATATTCCATCCTGTGATATCGGTGAGGCACAGCGACACTTGGTTACAAGTTTACACTTTGTATGACGGCTCTGCACCGCCTGAGCGCCGCTTAACACTGACCAGTCAGGTCATACGAAAGAAGGCGCCGTTGAGCCTATGTACACACCAACCCTCTGACCTTTAAATCACTTATTATGGTTCCACAGTTCTACACATCATCCTACCGTTGCGTGTTGCAGACCATTGTTTTAGAGTGTTTACTTTTTACAAGCATACTGTAGTTGGTATCTGACCAAAGTTATGACGTTGTGGTAACAAGCAAGATCCGCAGGCAGCCGTCTGAGCGCTCTGCTCCCAGTGGCGAAAGGAAATCACTTTGAAGTCTCTGTTTTATGAAAAACATCACAAAAATATCTGATGTTCACGGATGGTATGCATCTCTGTGGTGTCAAAAAACTATTCTTAATTTTGATTTGGGCCGGAGCAAAGTTTTTTCTTGAAATAGGTGTTTCCCACATGAGAACTGGCAGGCACAATGCTTCGTGCAGCCGAACCGGCAACACAATGGGGCTAGGCGCCCTATTGGTGTACTTGTGGTGCAAGTAGTACAGCACGCTAGCTGTGAAATGCCAACTACAGTACTCTAAATCGCATTTAAACTGTCTCATCAAAAATACCTCGACAGCTTTTCGCTTTATGATGGCTTGAATTCTTTGGAGGCCACGTTCTGAGTGTCTGTGGAACAGTGGCAGACCAATCTTCCTCACGAGACGAAACCGGACAAGGTGTAAGTAGCCTGTTCATATGTTTGTACGTTGGCAGCGCTATAGTCTGTATTAATATCGCTGACGGCGGTCTGCGCCCTTGGTAACAGACTCTGTGGTTGGACGGACTAGTAGTTAGCAGTTAGTGAGCGGACGGCTTGGACATATGTCCTTCGTGGAGACTCAGTGTTGGTAGGACATGCATTGTAAAATGAGGATGGATGTAGTTGGTAATGTTTGGGTAGTAGAATTACTGACTACATAATTTTTGGAAGTGGATGTCACATGAATAAGGTAAAATCTGCTAAGTACATTTTTTGCTCTTAAACAAAATCTTTCTTTTGCTAACCATATGCCTCTTAGTAGTTAGAGCTTATAGTAGTTGGAATCCTTTTATTTAGATGGCTGTAGTTGCTGCTTGCTGTAATTACTGTAGTTCGTGTTATGAAGATTTTCTGTGAGGTAAGTGACTTATGAAAAGTACGGGTCATTGTTAGGATTTCTTCCAATACAGGGCCATTCTTTTTTGTTAATTATTTGAAGCCATGTTGTCACTGTATAGCAGTAAGATTGCGTTGGGCTTGTACATTCTGGGTAATAAATGAATAGGTTAAGTTTGTGTTGTCTTTCCAGGGAAAATTCTGCAGGTTAGTGTTTGAAATGATCAAACTAAGAAAACACTACGAAGTTTCGAAGGTAGTGATGTGGAACTCTAGGATCTGGAGCGACGAAACTGTTCCATTGGTTTCGGGGGGGGGGGGGGGAGGGGTTCCAGGCACGGTAGTCTATTTCAGGAATGCTGTTGCCCACGAAGTATTACTTCACACATGCTACTTCAGGCCAGGGGGCAGAGTCATACTGATGGAAACAATCGTCGTCTCCGAACCATTTCTCTGCTGTACACAGGACACGATGCTGTTAAATGTGCTCATATCGGTCCACATTCGTCCTTTTCTGAAGCGCGATTAGACGACCACAAACCTAACCACGAACAGCTCCCCCATACCACAACGCCGCCTTCTCCGTACTTACTGTTGTCCCTACACATGATGGCAAGTAACGTTCTGCAGGCATTCGCCATCCCCAAACCCTTCAGTCGGACTGTGCAGGGTACAGCGTGATTCACCACTCCAGAGCATTCGTTTCCAGTCATCCACTGTCGAGTGGTATCCCTGATTTCGCCACCTTAAACGTAGCTTAGTATTCACTACAGAAATTTGTCGCTTTACGAGGAACTGCTCTATCATTGTATCCCATTGTTTCTTACTCCCTTCGCTTAGTCTCTGACCTAGCTGGACTGCAAATAGCGCTTTGGCAGTCACGAGTGATTCCTTCCTCTGATATCATGCGATTTTTTGACAACCACCTTCCGCATGCTCGACGGTGCTTGTTCGTCAGTGCATGACGCCTGCCTACTTTTTATTTAGCTGCGGTTGTTCCTTCACGTTTCCATTTCACAATCACGTCACCAACAGTCGACTTGGACAGTGTTAGAAGAGTTAAAGTGTGCCTGATGGACTTGTTGCTCCGGTGACAGCCAATGACCAGGCCATGTTCCCCTGAGCGGCCCATTGTGCCACCACTGATTCTCTGCTGACAAAACAATACTATCGGCATCCTTTTATAATGGCGGGTCCGCCTTTCATGGCATATGGTGTTCAGTTTTGCATTACTTAGGGTGACCAGATACTTTTGATCAGATAGTGTACAACACAAGCGCCACCTCTGGCGCTACGCGACAACGAATATTCCCGTAGACAGACTGCGATGACTTTCCAGCCAGTTGCTCGGACTGTGGCGGTGGTGTATGTGTTTTAGCCGAACTTCGGCATTTAGGATCAGCCTCGGGAATAAGGAACTGCGAGAAAATCGTTGTGTCATTTAGCACTTCAGACTGAGTTGTCAGTTGCTTCTAACTGTCATACATCGACTGACTAATTTGCTGAATGGATAATGATCTACTCCCTTGAGTATAAATACGAGGGGCATTCGGAAAGTGCTGTAACACAGTTTTTCTCTCCAATTTAGCTTGAAAAAATGCAGAATTTGTTTTGGGACGTCGTGAAATATTTACGATTCAGACCCTTTAGTTTCACAAAGTTCCGATAAATGATGGAGTTATACGCAGCGTTCAAAGTGGCGTCAGTAATGGAGGTGCCTTCATAGCAGACAGCTCTCATTGAGTTCTTTTTGGCGGAAAATCAGAGCAGCGTAGCGATTCATAGACGCCTGCAGATTGTCTATGGAGATCTTGCAGTGAGCAAAAGCATGGTGAATCGTTGGGAGAGCGTCTCCCATCATCACAACAGGGTCGCCCAAACCTGTCCTGTGTCCCGTGTGCCGGCCGGCCGTGACTACTGGAGTGCTGGAACGTACAGACACACTCATTCGCGGTGGTCGACGAATCACAGTCAAACACCTCGCTGCACAGTTGGATGTCTCTGCTGGTAGTGGTGACACACTCATCCACCAGTTGGGGTACTCATCCACCCTACAGCCCGGATCTCGCACCTTCCGACTTCCATCTGTCTGTCCCAACGAAGGTGCACTCCGTGGGAAGCAGTACGTTGATGTTTGGGAGATTATTGATGAAGCAAGACGTTGGCTCCTACGCCGACTAGTAGCGTGGTACCATGTGGGCATACAGGTCCTCCCAGTAGGTCTATGTAAGGCCGTCGTTGAACGGAGGTTTGAAAAACAGGGTTTTGTAGCCAAAAGAGTGGGGAGTAATATGGTACACTGGAACCCTGAAAAAAGCCAACCTGCTTTCAGGAAAAAATGTGTTGCATTACTTATCGAATAGTGAACCGAACATCCAACCAGAGTGGCATAATGGTCGTGTTTGCGCCCATGAAATAGCAAGGTGTGATAATAACAGCGTACACATCAGTACAACATTATTTCACAATATTATGTGTATCAATCCACCCTCGTCTGAATAAATCATCGGTTCCTTTCAATCTGTTGATTATTTTTTTCCGTAAAAATCTAATACAAATTGTACTATGTCATCTCTTTTGCTCCTTACCATCACTTTATTCTGACACCTTTGACAACCTACTGTCATGCAGATAGCAATTTATGTTCAGAGCTTTCTTGCTAGCGTTGAAGTCCTATTTGTGCTGTCCATAATGTCGCAGAATTTTCTGCCTAGTAATATATTTACCAATATCGCCATGGAATATGTGGGGTCCTGCCCACTCGTCTCTTATAGGATGCCTAAAGGAGGCTGCGTTCTCGGATAGCTATACAACAATTCAAGCAAACCACATTAATGGTTTTTATTACAATAAAGTAGATCGA
Source organism: Schistocerca cancellata (assembly GCF_023864275.1). Lineage (NCBI taxonomy): Eukaryota > Metazoa > Arthropoda > Insecta > Orthoptera > Acrididae > Schistocerca > Schistocerca cancellata. The sequence continues at coordinate 269,267,859 of NC_064627.1, forward strand.
CAATACTTAACTTTGTATTTACAAGAACGTGTCGCAAGCGATGGGCGACATCATGCAAACAAGTCAGTGTCCTTTGCTATATCCAATGTCCATGTAAGCAGTTGTTTTAAAGCACAAGTCTCAGTATAACAGTTAGGGTGACGGGTCTTGTAGTGCTGCTCTTCTAGCGGCGGTCTACTACTGCACGGCCGAGGCTTTTGAGGGTGGTTGGAATACAGCTTCACCGGTTGCTCACGGCCTTACTCTGTTGGTGAAAGGTAAAATTGTTCCATTCGACAGTGATGCCATTCCAAAGACATCTCTGGAGTGCACTTTGAAGGTGTGGCGGTGCGACTTTAAGTCCCATACCACCCTCCGACAGTGGAAGTTCAGGTTGCAGGCAATAGGTAACATAGCGATGAACAACATTATGTACGAGGTGCATTCAAGTTCTAAGGCCTCCGATTTTTTTTCTTCGGACTGGAAAGAGATAGAAACATGCGCATTGTTTTAAAATGAGGCCGCGTTCATTGTCAATACGTCCCAGAGATGGCAGCACCGTACGCCAGATGGAATTTTACCGCCAGCGGCCAGAATGAGAACTGTTTTAAATACTTAAAATGGCGACGTTTTCCTTACTTGAACAGCGTGCAATCATTCGTTTTCTGAATTTGCGTGGTGTGAAACCAATTGAAATTCATCGACAGTTGAAGGAGACATGTGGTGATGGAGTTATGGATGTGTCGAAAGTGCGTTCGTGGGTGCGACAGTTTAATGAAGGCAGAACATCGTGTGACAACAAACTGAAACAACCTAGGGGTCGCACAAGCCGATCTGACGACATGATCGAGAAAGTGAAGAGAATTGTTTTGGGGGATCGCCGAATGACTGTTGAACAGATCGCCTCCAGAGTTGGCATTTCTGTGGGTTCTGTGCACACAATCCTGCATGACGACCTGAAAATGCGAAAAGTGTCATCCAGGTGGGTGCCACGAATGCTGACGGACGACCACATGGCTGCCCGTGTGGCATGTTGCCAAGCAATGTTGACGCGCAACGACAGCATGAATGGGACTTCCTTTTCGTCGATTGTGACAATGGATGAGACGTGGATGCCATTTTTCAATCCAGAAACAAAGCGCCAGTCAGCTCAACGGAAGCACACAGATTCACCGCCACCAAAAAAATTTCGGGTAACCGCCAGTGCTGAAAAAATGATGGTATCCATGTTCTGGAAGAGCGAGGGCGTAATCCTTACCCATTGCGTTCCAAAGGACAGTACGGTAACAGGTGCATCCTACGAAAATGTTTTGAAGAACAAATTCCTTCCTGCACTGCAACAAAAACGTCCGGGAAGGGCTGCGCGTGTGCTGTTTCACCAAGACAACGCACCCGCACATCGAGCTAACGTTACGCAACAGTTTCTTCGTGATAACAACTTTGAAGTGGTTCCTCATGCTCCCTACTCACCTGACCTGGCTCCTAGTGACTTTTGGCTTTTTCCAACAATGGAAGACACTCTTCCGTGGCCGCACATTCACCAGCCGTGTTGCTATTGCCTCAGCAATTTTCCAGTGGTCAAAACATACTCCTAAAGAAGCCTTCGCCGCTGCCATGGAATCATGGCGTCAGCGTTGTGAAAAATGTGTACGTCTGCAGGGCGATTACGTCGATAAGTAACGCCAGTTTCATCGATTTCGGGTGAGTAGTTAATTAGAAAAAAAATCGGAGGCCTTAGAACTTGAATGCACCTCGTATCAACATCGGTGGTTTACGATGATCGAATGGTCAGGTCAATACTATCGCTGCATGAGTGGCTGTAGGAAGGCTAACGTTAACCGTGGTCGGAATCGGAGTCCTCAAGGATGGTAGGAGGAACTGGGTTTCGGTGCCAGTGCTGGAGTGTGGTGGTGCCAATGTTTTATAAACCAGCGACCGTGTCGCGTAGAGCTTCTACTTTGGCTTAGAGACGCCATACCTTCTCTCGCATGGACGCCTTGAGAGTGGCCATGTCAGTTTCCTCGTGCAGAGTAACTACCCTCGCGAGGGGAGGGGCATGCAGGCTCCACCGTTGAATCTTATTCTGCAGGCGCTAGAGGGTCTGTTTCCGGGATGCATTAATCGTAGCCCACGCATTGATGCCCTAGGTGAGGGAAGGGTGGAAACCATCCAGCAGAGCCGGAGCTTGCTGTCGAGGTTCAGTTCCATCCTGGTGAACATTGGGTATAACGCTTTGATCACATCGAGTCCTTTTTGGGTTACATGTTCTGCAAGGCGATGGAAGAGCAGTTTTTTATCCATCCGGGCACCTAGGTATTTGGTATCAGGGAACCATGGGACCTAGACGCCTGCTATAGTGATGATGTGGCAGACGATGGGGCGCCCTTTACTGAAGTAAACTGCCATAGCTTTGTCGACATTGAGGGCTATCTCGTTGGAACGGCATCAGGTCACTGTCACGTCCACCTGTCTCTGGAGGCGACCAGTGAGCTGGTCTGTGTTGCGACCGGTGGTGTACAGCGTCGTGTCATCGGCGTATTCCGCCAGGTGTCAGTGTGGGAGGACTGGCATATCGTTAACATAAATGTTAAAAAGAATGGGAGACAACACGTAGCCCCGAGGGGCACACATCGACATGTGACGTGAGCTGGAGCGGCGACCTTGCTGAGTAACCAAGAAAACCGATCGTGGAGGAGATTATCCACGATCTTCACAAAGATGTCGGGGATGCTGTCTGTGCCAGCATTTTGTACACAAGACTGTCCTGCCAGATCTTGTCATACGCGTTTTTCAGGTCCAGGGAAACCGCTGGCGTCGACATGGTGGAGTTAAAGCCCTTGCTAACATGTTCCGTGATCTGAAGGACTTTGAGTTCAGCTGACGGATGGGAAGCGGATCCAAACTGTTCCGGATGGATGATCCCAGCCGCCGCCAGAGGCTGGGAAACGTGGTGGAGAGTCAAAGATTCTAGAGCCTTGGCTACGGTATTCAGAAGGCCAACGGGCCTGTTGTTAGTATGGACCGTAGGATCCTAAGGGCTTGGGGATGGCAATTATTTTGGTCTGCTACCACTGCAGGGGAAAAACGCCAGTTGTGAGACAGTAGTTCAGGATGCAGTGGCTTGCGTGGGAGCCGGCGGAGGTGTTCGTTTAAAACACCTTCCAAACCTGGAGCCGATTGTCCACGCTTCCGCCGGAGGATCCGCTGGATTTCCGCCGTGGACGTAAGTTGAGGGGCAGATAGGTCTTTCTCTGAAAGCGGCAATGGGCACTAGAATATCGTGTTCATCTTGTAGTTCATGAGGCGTCAGGTCCTGGATGAGTAACTGGATTTGGGCCTCAAATGCATCGGCCAGAGTTTCTACCACACGGAGGGAATCATAAGTTAAACCATCGACAGTGCGGACGGGATGGTTGGTTTTCACTGCGGAGCGCCGCAGGACTTGGACAAAAGCCCTTTCGGATTTATGTTGGAAGAGGAAGACAGACATCTTGTCTTCCCATCGTTCCGTTTTCCAGTCGGCAAGCCGGTGGCAGAATTCACGCTGGAGACGCTTCTTGACGTTTATCCCGAAACTGCTTCCACCACCTGCGGCCAAGGTTGGCAGGAGCGGCGCTTATGTTCTCTTCGTAAAGAGACCGCTCCTGTCGTGGTGCGGTGCTTATGAGCGGGCTATTGGCTGACGTCAGCTCACAGCCTTCCCAGCTCTTGCGTTCTTCGTCTTCGTGCTGGTGCTTGTGGTTACGCCGGCCAGAATGTTTCTCCTGTTTACTTTGCCTCTTCTTCTTTAGATTACATACTTGATTTCCAATCCGCTCACCATAGTGTCTTTCCTGCCGTAATACGCACACTATCTACACTATCCGATCAAATGTATATGGACAGCCCTAGGTAATGGGGGACAGGCCACTACACGTCTCGAGAAACGGACTCGCCAGTGTAGGAGGAGGCGGGGCGTATTGTGTAGAGAAAGAGAAACAGCAGAATTGGTTGGCCGGAAGAACACAGTGACTTGGATCGTGGGCTAGCATTGCATGTCACCTTGACAACAAATTCTTCAGGCGCATTTAAACACTTCAGAAGCCGCCCGAGTCGAACTTTTGCCATGTTTTTGTTAAGTGGAAACGCGACGGAACAGCTGCAGCTAAACCGAGACCAGGCAAATTTCATCTAATGACGGACGAGGATTGACGAGAATTGCCGAGGGTGGTTGTAAAAAATAGCATGAAATGCGCGGAGGGAATCCTTGTGAGTTGCACAGTGTGACTAGCAGTCCACCTAACTATGCGTAGGGAGCTGAAAAGAATGAACTACAGTGGACAAGTAGCTCGTCGTAAGACAAACATTTCCGTAGTTAACAGTAAGCGACGTTTGAGGTGGTGTACAGAGGATGACTGGATAAGAGCGATTTGGGGTAATGAACCGTGGCATACCCTGATGCAAATCCAATGAAAGGGTTTAGGTATGATGAATGCCTGGAGAAAGTTACCAGCTATCCTGTGTAGTGCCAAGTGCGAAGGAATGGTGCTATGGTAGGTGTATTTCGTGCTTAGTATGTGGTACCCTTATTCCACTTAATACACCCTTATATACAGAAGGAGATGAACCGATTTTACACCATTGTATATTGAGTACAGTAGAGTAACAGTTCAGAGGCGGTAACTATTTGTACCAGCAGGACAACTCCAACTGTGAGCAGCGTCTGAGGGACAACTGATTTTGGGCGATTCCATTGCTCAAATAGACTAGCCTGAGGAGAATTCTGACTGGATGAAACACGTATGGGATAAGTCAGAATGTCGACTTCCCCCAGCCTCCAGCGTCCAACATCGCTACCTTCACTGGTTTCTCCTCTCGAAGGAGAATGGGCTGTCATTCCTCAACAGACACTCAGACACTTCACTGAAAGCGTCTCCCAGCAGAGTTCAAGCCATCGTAAAGGTGAAGGGGGACACACGCTGTATTCACGTCTACTAATATAAGCCGGATACTTTCGGTCAGTTAATGTACTTACTCAGCTTTAGTACTTTGTGTGTTACGTTCCGGCACCTTTTCTGTCACCTCTGTCACCCCATATTCTCCCCGTCAATAAATTTATTAGACTAATAGGGAACGGTCGCGCTTGTTGAAGAAGGCTTTGCCTGTGATCGGTTTTAGTGCTTCCAGTACGAGTAACACCGCTTAGTCTGGAGCGCGGTTGTACCTGATCACCTCACAAAATCGTTTCCTGATACAGACAAGTGTAAATTTCACATTGTTGAGCATTAAACACACAGGACAAAAAATTGCTCCCCTTCCCACCCGGGGACGTCAATCTAATATGGTGTAACACAGCTTCCAACATTGAAAATGGCCTCGATTCGGCAAGTGTGTGTCGAACCAGGAACGTATGCTTCTACCTCTGTGAAGATGACGGTGGTCATCTTGGAACGGACGAGCATCTACAGCGTACTCATGAAAGGGGGTACACAGATTCCGTGCTGGTGGCATGAGGAAGGGGATCCAGCAACCAACTACGACTAACATTGCTTCAACCCTTATAACAATTTCATAATTGACAGGTTGTCGTAGGAACCATCGTCTCTTGTTATAATAAATGAACAGACACCATCTAGATCTGTGCTGCAGATTTTACACTGTTGAACTGCATTTTGCGGCCCCAGACCTGAAGATGATCTGCGGCGCAGACCGAAACCGTTAGTCGGTAATAAGAAGTTGTGATCCAAGCGGTGTTTGTTTATTTACTACACGACTCCGGAGAAAGAAACGGAATGAGAAGAAGGAAAAGAAGAAGAAGAGAAGGAAGAGTAACAAGATCGGGCAACTCAGTCGCATTGTGCTCACGGTCTCATCCCAAACACAATAGCTCCTTTGCGGCATCATATCATGTCTCAACGTTGACCACCTCTTGCTGCTATGGTTCCCTGCAACCGACTGGCGCTTGCTTTTTGTTCAAGATAAGGTGACGATTCGCGCGGTGGTGAGGGAACGGTAGGAGCCGTGCCTTGCCCCCGCATTATGACTGCCGATAGGAGAGACTGGTGAGGAGATGACAGCGCCGACTCTTTCCTGCAGTGCTGGCACTATTACCCACTTGTTGTGCATGTACGAAAGCAGACGTGACACACGCGGAAATATTGGCACCGCTCGGAGACAAATGAATATATTCCAGCCAGCGATGATTTTCTGCGCTGCTGATAGGGCCAGTAAAAATCGTATCCTTACTATAGAAAACTGTACATACCACTGACTTAGGTCAGAGGCGGAGCGTCACATGCCCAGCTGATCCAGTTCTACACCATCCGCAGCACTTCAAAGTGAACAATGTGATCTTTTAATGAACGGGCGTACTCCTATGCTTCTTGAGCTGACACTTCGTAGCTGATGTAAATAAATCCAGACAATAACAATTAGGGTTGTAGGTTTATGTTGTTGTTACAGCTTCAGTTTCTCTCTCATTTTAAACATTCTATATACTGCCGAAACGCAACGACAGACGGTCAGTGTTTGTCAATGTGGTCGAGTTCAACGGCCACAGAACCAGAAGGTAATGGGTGTACAGCAGCGACGGAACAACAGAGGGGTGGGGTGGGGTGCCGGCCACCCCCTGCAGGCGACGGATTAGCGCCGGTGTTTGGGCGCGCTTATCCCGGCCTGCTATCCTGCGTGACGTCACGGCAAATGGCCCATGCGGGCACCCCGCAGGGCGCCCCGGGGGTTCCCCGAGCAGGGCGCGCAACTCTACACCGGCAGCTCGCGGCGCAGCCGGAAGACGCGCCGCACTGCGCTGCGCTCACTATCCACGATGGAAGGCACTGGATGCGTGTTACGTTCAAGCGTGGTGCCGGGAAGGCAATTTTACTTTACGATACGGACTACCTCCGGATCAGCACCCAGTAAATATAATTATCCTGCTTGGGTTCATTACAGGTTTTGGTATGTGAGTTCAACGTACTATAGTAGTGTGTCTCGCTCGGCTAGTTACGAAGCGATGTCCCCAGAGGTACGATCGACTTTTTAAACAACCTGTATTATGTAGGTCACGATTCCAAGTATCGTACCCTACAGCCATTCACCCTGGTGGTCCGTCTTCTGGAAGTAATCGACAAGAAAGAATTTCGTAATTTCTTGTGATAGATTAGAGCAATGAAAATAATACAGAACCGAATTATCTGGATGCATTTACTTCGATTTTTTCTTCCTTTTCGACGTTTTAGATTTCCGTCTATGTTATTGCAATCGTTGTTTCTATTACTCACATCGCATCAGTTGAGTTTTATTCATGAAATATTCTTTCGTTTAAGACTCCATCTGCAACATTTTCTTCATGGTGCGAGAAGAATTTATATTTTAAATGTCTGTTTCACAATCACGATCCAAAAAATTTAATCTTGTAACGAAAAATTAATTTTTGCACCATTTCACATCCAAAATAAACGAATTATCTTTTCTTTTGTTTCCTAACCGATACATCGGTGTTTTTAAACGTTGAAATCATATTCCAAAAATAATAACAGACGTCAAAAACTGAGAGCAAATAAAACATTTAATACGATGATTAAAATTATGCAGCAAAAGATCAGAAATACAAAAAATTAAACAATAAATATCCAGTCATCCCGATAAGGATATAAAAAAAACGGAAAACCTCTAACGTAATTTGAACCAACAATCTCCAGCATACCAGTCAATAAACATAAACGCTATTCTGCGCGACCATTTTGGTAATAACGGAATTGTCAATGGTTACACAGTCACAACAAATCCTGAAATTATTTTTGTAGATAAGTCGCAAATGAGGGCCCAACAGGGTGAGTGAATGCAGGGTGTGAAACCTGGGACCCTAATCTACACCACTGTATAAATTGTCTCAAAAAGTCAGCCCCCCCCCCCCCCTGGTGACCTCTCCTTGTTAGCTGAGCAAGTATCAAGACTGCACCACCATCACCTATCGGAATCACGTCTCCGCCTGAAAATGGGGAGGTGCCCCGTAGTTTTGTGTCCACCCCAACAGCAGACCGGGTAAGTCAGTTCGAATATCAGATGAAGTCAAGGATGTACCACCTCCAATATTACGGTGCCAAGATGAGAGCTACCTGTGTTCCTTTCCTCACTGTTATTGCTGGGAAAAGGTCTTCAGGTGTACCTGCTGGTCAGACCACAAAAGGTAAATTATTTATTAGGGAACATCTCCAATATGTTTGCAATACAAGCAATAAAATACGTCAGTGCACCTTAGTAAAACGTAAGAAATTATCAAAGCTCATTAGATACACGTCAGAATTCAACAGTCGTCAAATTGATACTAGCTGTACTACGCGCTTGGATATGATCGACTGTCGGATTGACAAATGCACTACGTGACCAAAAGTATCCAGACGCCCCCGAAAATATACGTTTTTCATACTAGGTGCATTGTGCTGCCACCTACTGCCAGGTACTCCATCTCAGCGACCTCAGTAGTCATTAGACATCGCGAGAGAGCAGAATAGGAAGCTCCGCGGAACTCACGTACTTCGAACGTGGTTAGGTGATTGGGTGTCACTTGTGTCATACGTCTTTACGCGACATTTGCACACTTCTACACATCCCTAGGTCCACTGTTTCCAATGTGATGGTGAAGTGGAAACGTGAAGGGACACGTACAGCTCAAAAGCGTACAGGCCGACCTCGTCTGTTGACTGACAGAGACTGCCGACAGTTGAAAAGGGTCGTAATGTGTAATCGGTGGACATTGTAGTGGGACGCGAAATTGAAGCGTCACCCATCCACCTGAGTCAGCCCAGTTTGCAGGTGAATGTAAGTTTAATTTAGTTTTGTTTATGTATTTTTTTGTAGTATTTGTAATGGTTGTGAATTGTCTAAAGTTTTTGTATTTATTTTTTATGTTTCATGTACGGAGAGGGCGGCGCAACGAACAGAGACAGCATCTTTGCTGTCGGGACCAGAGAGAAAATTGCTGGCCACTATACGTCGCGGGTCGACAGCCAAAGAGCAACAGAAGATTCTGAAACCGATTTGTTGCGTCGTGCTTCTAAAAATTGAAAATGAATTTTTTGTAATGTTTTGTACAACAATGACGTCATAGAGAGTTTAATCTTATTAAAAATGTTAGTCCTATCTTGTCAAGGCTCAGGGTCACGTCTGTACGTAGGAAGATAATAAACTAGTGGATGCTACTAAAGTTGAAATACGTGTTCCGAGGATTTATTTATGAAGAATTATGTGAATGAATTAATAATATATTTGACAAGATTATTGAATTTTGACAGCGTTCATCGCGACTTTGAATCTCAAAAGTTTATTCAATGTGGTTCTAATATCGATTAAATCAGATAACGTGTATCAATATAATTTCTGAGGAGAAACAAACGACATCTAAAATTGAAAAAGTTTACGCAAACCAATTGGACTGAGTGACGTAATTTTGTCCATACGACTCAAATGATGTTTTACAGTTTCGTTCAAGAACCATTCTGAGACAATTTAAAAAGAATATAAATAATTTTGAAGTGGGTTGTAACTGACGTAGGTGACGAAGTCTACACATGGTCATATGTCGAAAGAAAATCATTTATCAGACCATCACACAGAAATTCGAAACCGCATCAGGATCCACTGCAAGTACCATGACAGTTAGGCGGGAAGTGAGAAAACTTGGATGTCATGATCGAGCGGCTGCTCATAAACCACACATCACACCGGTAAATGTCAAACTACGCCTCGTTTGGTGTAAGGAGCGTAAACATGGGCCGATTGAACAGTGGAAAAATCGTTGTGTGGAGTGACGAATCACGGTACACAATGTGGCGATCCGATGGCAGGGTGTGGTTATGGAGAATGTCCGGTGAACTTCATCTGCCAGCGTGTGTAGTGCCAACAGTAAAACTAGGAGTCTGTGGTGTTATGGTGTGGTCGTGTTTTTCATGTTGTTTTGCATGACACCATCGCAGGAAAGGCATACATTGATGTTTTAAGCACCTTCTTGCTTCCTATTGTTGAAGAGCAATTCGGGGATGGTGATTGCATCTTTCAACACGATCGAGCACCTGTTCATAATGCACTGTCTGTGGCGGAGTGGTTACGCGACAATAGCATCCCTGTAATGGCCTGGCCTGTACAGAGGCCTGATCTGAATCCTACAGAACACCTTTGGGATGTTTTGGAACGCCGACTTCGTGCCAGGCATCACCGACCGACATCGATACCTCTCCTCAGTGCAGCACTTCGTGAAGAATGGGCTGCCATTCCCCAAGAAACCTTCCAGCACCTAATTGAACGTATGCCTGCGAGAGTGGAAGCTGTCATCAAGGCTAAGGGTGGGCCAACACCATACTGAATTCCAGCATTGCCGATAGAGGCGGCACGAACTAGTAAGTCATTTTCAGGCAGGTGTCCGGATACTTTTGATCAGACAGTATATTTCACCGATATCTCTAGCGAATTACGCCCTGCAGTTTCCAAGTTGTCAACAAGGCACTGTGCAAGCTGGAGGTTAGTCCGTAATGGTATGGTCTGTGTTTCATGGAATCGACTGAGTCCTCTGGTCCAGCTGAACCGGTGTTCACTGGAAATGGTTATGTTCAGCTACTTGGAGACCGTTTGTTCCCAAGCAACGATGGAATTTTTATGGATGACTGTGGTCCATGTCACAGCGCTGCAATTTTTCATGACTGGTCTGAAGGACATTCTGGACAGTTGGAGGGAATGATTTGGCCACTCAGATCGCCCAACATGAGTCCCATCGAACATTTATGGAACATAGTCGAGAGAGATCAGTTCGTGCACAAAATCCTGCACTGGCCACCCTTTCGCAATTATGGACGGCTGCAGACACAGCATGGCTCAGCATTTCTTCTGGGGACTTCAACGAATTGTTGAGTCCATGCCACGTGGAGTTGCAGCACTACACGGGGCAAAGACGGTCCGACAAGTTATCCCATGATATTTGACACTTCGATGTAGACTTGCTTTCAGTTCCATGCAAGATGCAGCTGCATAGTGGGGCCAGCGAGTTTAGGTAGTCTGCACAATCCGCGGACTCATGGTGTGCGCTAAAAGGAACGTCAGAATACGCACTAAGCGCGGTTGTCATTGAGGCGATACGATATGCGATACGACACGTTGCAACAAAGGTTGCTTGATGCGACGGTTATCCGTGCGACATTTGTGTTGCCACAGGAGCGATACGATACGCAAGAAGACACAGCAGGCGGCAATAGCCTCGAGTGCGATGTGTCGCTGTCAACCTCATTGCGGAGAACTTCAAAATGTGTAACGTATTTACTCGAGACTGAAGGGGACTATGGCTCTCCTTCCGCCACTAAAAACAATTTCGATATTTTAGATGCATTTGGTACACAGCACTTCATGACCCAAAATGCACCAAACGGCAACTCTCCAGTAACTACATTCTTATTGTAAACATTTCAAAGTATGCACTGTGTTTCACTTAATTTCAAATTATTATAATAACTATGGGCAACGGAGTGAAGGAAACAGTTCACTATCAAACTTTGATAGCACAGAATCCTCTGCAATAAAATATTTTCACCGAGCAGTTTCCTCAAAAGCCTATAAGAAAGATTGCATGGCGGAGAAAATATGCGAATCCCGAAACAGTGGTTATAATTTTTTACGCGAAATTTTCACTCTGCAGCGGAGTGTGCGCTGATATGAAACTTCCTGGCAGATTAAAACTGTGTGCCCGACCGAGACTCGAACTCGGGACCTTTGCCTTTCGCGGGCAAGTGCTCTACCATCTGAGCTACCGAAGCACGACTCACGCCCGGTACTCCCAGCTTTACTTCTGCCAGTATCTCCGCTGCAGAGTGAAAATCTCATTCTGGAAACATCCCCAAGGCTGTGGCTAAGCCATGTCTTCGCAGTATCCTTTCTTTCAGGAGTGCTAGTTCTGCAAGGTTCGCAGGAGAGCTTCTGTAAAGTTTGGAAGGTAGGAGACGAGATACTGGCAGAAGTAAAGCTGTGAGTACCGGGCGTGAGTCGTGCTTCGGTAGCTCAGATGGTAGAGCACTTGCCCGCGAAAGGCAAAGGTCCCGAGTTCGTGTCTCGGTCGGGCACACAGTTTTAATCTGCCAGGAAGTTTCATAATCCACGAATTTTATTTTTCAGAGCCGCAGTACTAACGGAACTGTGACACTGTCTGATATGCCTGTAATCATGGAAACGACTGACTCGTACGCACGGCGGCTGCAAGGGACGTAGTTGCGCGAACGCCGGCAGACACGCCGCGGTCCAGTGGCGGTATATATATACGTGAAGGCGGGGAGCCGCTAAGAGGTCGGGGGCGGAAGTTGGCGCCTCCACCCCCGCCGGCGGCAATCAGGGTGTGCGGGCCGATGGGATTAGCGCCTCCCCTCCCCCGCCCTTCCCCCCGCTCCCCCCCCCCCCCCTCCGCGAGCCAACATCTGCCGCCTGATTACCCAGTCCCACGGGACGAGGTCGCGGATCTGCCCGCTAGCTCCGAGGCTGACAACTCCGTGCTGGTGGCTCCTGCTGCCAATGCGGCAGCGCTGGACGCGTTTTGTCTTCAAAAAGCGGAAATGCGAATGTAAGTAAAGCCGAAGGTTGGAGTGAACACCAGAGAGCTTTACAAGTCATGGTACTACAGTCTAAAGTTGGGTTCAAAACCAAAGAGCTTTACACTGAGGTGATAAAAGCCACGTGATACATCCCGATATCGTGTTGGACCTCTTTTCGCCTGGGGTAATGCCGAAACTCGACGTGGCGTGGTCTCTGCAAGTAGCAGGAAGTCCCCTGCAAAAAATACTGAGCCATGCTGCCTTTATAGCCGTCCATAATTGCAGGAGTGTTGCCGGTCCTCGATTCTGGACACGAACTGACCTTTCTATTATGTCCCGTAAATGTTCATTGGGATTCGCGTCACCCGATTTGGGTGATCAAATGATTCGCTTGAACAGTCCAGAATGTTCTTCAAACCAATAGCGAACAACTGTGGTCCAGTCACATGCCGCATTGTCATCAATAAAAATTCCATCGTCTTCCATGAATGGGTGCCAACTGTCTCCAAGCCGAACAACCAGAGGACCCTGTCCATCCCTCGTAAATACAGCCTAACCATTACGTTGCCACCACCAGCTTGCACAGTGCATTGTTGACAACTTGGGTCCCTGGCTGTGTGAGGTTCAAAATGGTTCAAATGGCTCTGAGCACTATGGGACTTAACTGCTGAGGTCATCAGTCCCCTAGAACTTAGAACTACTTAAACCTAAGTAACCTAAGGACATCACATACATCCATGCCCGAGGCTGGATTCGAACCTGCGAACGTAGCGGTCGCGCGGTTCCCGACTGTAGCGCCTAGAACCGCTCGGCCGGCGCTGTGTGAGGCCTGCGCCACACTCAGACCCTACCATCAGCTCCCACCAACCGAAATCGGGATTCATCTGACCAGGCCAGGGTTTTCCAGTCGTCTCGGGTCCAACCGACACGGCCACAAGCCCGAGAGAGGTGCTGCAGGCGATGTCGTGCTGTTATCAAAGGTACTCGCGTCTGCCGTCTGCTACCATAGCCCATTAACGCCAGATTCGTCGCACTGTCCTAAAGGATACATTCGTTGTATGTCCCGCACTGATTTCTGTGGCTGTTTCAAGCATTATTGCCTGTCTGTTAGCACTGACACCTTTAGGCAAACGCCGCTGCTCTCTGTCGTTAAATGAATGCTGTCGGCTACTGCGTTGTCCGTAGTGAGAGGTATACCTGAACTGTGATAGGCTCGGCACGCTCTTGACACTGTGGATCTCTTGAGTACTGAATTTCCTAACAATTTGCGAAATGGAATATCCCATGCGTCCAGCTCCAACTACCATTCCGTGTTCAAAGTCTTAATTTCCGTCGTGCGGCCGTGAACATTTCACATGAATCACCTGAGTGCAAATGACATCTCCGCCAATGCACTGCCCTTTCACACCTACTGTACGCGATCTTACTGCCATACGTATATGTGCGTATTGCTGTCCCATGAGTTTTGTCGGCTCAATGTACTAGCGATGATACTGCAACCAAAGATTCCTTTACCACACTTAACATCTACATCTACATCTACATCATCTAAATCCCGAAGTTTTAATTCTTGTAATTCGAGTAAGACAGGTACATTAATTGTCGCAAACTTCAAGTTATACATATACAGACCCTGCAGTCTCTTTGGATTTCTTTAAAGGGGCTCTATCATTCACTCTCGCGCAAAAATTATCTAATCTGTCTGGGAATCGCAAGTGCCCAGTAACAATTTTAGCCAATTTCGGTTAAATTCTGTCCAGCGGTGCGAAGATTCGAAGGAGCATCAACTACACAATATTTCGAGCCATTTAGGAAGCTAATGTTTGTAACACAGAGAGTTCTCAAATTTTACAAGATCCATTTCCCTAGGCTGCCAATAAGTTAACTTTTAAACGAATGCTTTCAGAGCAAGATATTTTGTGTGTTTCTAGAACACGTAACGTTTTAGTGATACAGTACTTGGCGTTTTTGATTCTCACATGCCTTCATCTTGCTGTATTTGAATAGTGTGATAAAACGGAAATACTCCATTCAAAAATAAGTAAAGGTGAGTTACACTGAAGCGTAGCATTTTTCATTTCTGTACAGTGAATGCCAATTGAAAAATCAAAGTAAGAGTAAAATGGTTCAAATGGTTCTGAGCACTATGGGACTTAACATCTGTGGTCATCATCCCCTAGAACTTAGAACTACATAAAACTAACTAACCTAAGGACATCACACACATCCATGCCCGAGGCAGGATTCGAACCTGCGACCGTAGCAGCCGCTCGGTTCCGGACTGAGCGCCTAGAACGCCTAGTAAGAGTAAACTCTCAACTGATAAATTATGAAGTACGCAGCGATGGCTGAAAAAAACACTGATGAAAGAAACACTGATGAAAGAAACAGAAATAGTACGCAGTCTGTTGAGCAGCGGCTTGCTGTACTGACCTGCACTCGGGCCTCCGTGAGGTTGATCTTCATGGCGAGGTCCTCGCGGGTGAAGACGTCCGGGTAGTGCGTCTGCGCGAACGCGCTCTCCAGTTCCTCCAGCTGTGGGCAAACGCATCCGTTGAAGATGGCACACTCACTGCACAAGCGCTCGCATAAGTAATGTAGGCGTCCACAGACCAAGTCCTGTGCCTAACAAGGAGAGGTCCCCAGCAGTGCGATCGATATTTGTGGTCAGATGGTTGAGAAGCTACCTGTACATTACTTTTTCGAAAATTTTTGAGATTGCTGGCAAAACTGAAATCGGTCTGTAGTTTGATGGTATCTCTTTATCCCCTTTCTTGAATAGAGGCTTAACATCTGCATATTTTAGCCAGTCAGGAAATGTCCCAGTTATAATTGACTGGTTACACAAGTAACTTAGAATTGTACTAAACTCACAAGAACATGCCGTAATTAACTTTGTTGATATTTCGTCATAACCACTAGAATTCTTTGTTTTTAAAGATTTTATTATGGAAGTTATTTCTTTTGGTGAAGTGAGTGACATATTCATGTACCTGAAGCTATTTGTAATGTTAAATAGATTTGCCACACTATGTCCATCGGTTACTAATGTGTCATCTACCCTTAGTGCTATTTGCTCCTGTTCCTTTCTGGTTCTACCTGTCTTTTTCACTATAGCCCATATTGTTTTTATTTTGTTCCCTGACATTGCTATCTTCTTCTCGTAGTGCATTTGTTTAGATGTCTGAATTACTTTTTTTAATATTTTTTCTTGTGTACATTAATGATCTCTCATCAGTTACACCGCCAGAAGATCAGTTCGTTTTGTTTGCAGATGACAAGTATTGCAATAAATAGTATGTCGAGTGTAGTTCTAGAAAAATCTGCTAATGATATTTTCATGGATATTAATAAATGGTTTAAAGCCAACTCACTGACATTAAACTTCGAAGAGACTCACTATATGCAATTCAGAACCTGTAAGAGGTTTCCACCCAGCATATGCATAAAGTATGAAGAAGAGCAGATAGAAGAGGTTGACAGTCTTAAATTCCTGGGATTACAACTTAATAATAAATTCAGTTGGGAGGAGCACACCACAGAACTGCAGAAACGCCTTAACAAATCTCTATTTGCAATTCGAGTGTTAGCGGACATAGGTTACATAAAAATGAAAAAGCTTGCATACTTTGCCTACTTTCATTCCATAATGTCATATGATATAATATTTTGGGGTAACTCTTCAAATCAAACTAAAGTTTTCAGAGTCCAAAAGCGTGTAATACGTATTGTTTTAGGAGTAAATTCACGGACGTCCTCTAGAAACCTCTTCAAGGAACTGGGTATACTAACTACTGCCTCTCAGTATATTTACTCCTTAATGAAATTTGTCCTAAATAATATATCTCTTTTTTCAAACAAACAGCTCAGTTCATACATACAATACCAGGAACAAAAATGATCTGCACAAGGACTTAAAAGCACTTACTTTAGTTCAAAAAGGGGTCCACTACTCAGGAACACTCATCTCAATAATTTGCCAGCAAACATAAAAAATTTAGTTACAAATAAAGATCAGTTTAAAAGGAGCCTGAAAGACTTACTAGTGGCCAACTCCTCCTACTCCATTGACGAATTTTTTAATAGAAACAAATGATGTATATATTCATACTATTAGTATTGTTATTTCAGCTTTAAAAAAAATTGACATGTTCCACATCCACGAGGATCTCCTCAGCACGGATCTATGGAAGGAAAAAATAACCTAATCTAATCTAATCAAAAACTTTTTGGAACTATCTACACGGTGATGTAGGTTAAGATCCCATGTACAACACACTGCAGTCATTCACCCTGTGCCGGCCGCCGTGGCCGAGCGGTTCTAGGCGCTTTAGTCCGTATTCGCGCTGCTGCTACGGTCGTGGGTTCGAATCTTGCTTTGGGCATGGATGTGTGTGAGGCCGTTAGGTTTAAGTAGTTCTAAGTCTAGGGGACTGATGACTTGAGATGTTAAGTCCCATAGTGCGTAGAGCCATTTGGACCATTCGGCCTGACGGGCCCTCGATTGCGAGTAATTGGAAAAAAAAAAAAAAAAAAAAAAAATCGGAATTTTGTATGACACTCTATAGCATTAAAAAGTTGCAGTATGTCGTGTGGTTACGTGGTGTAATGGACAGGATGACAACTAAGCAAGCAGGAAGATATGGGTTCGAATCTTGTCATATGTGCAACTTTTTTATTTTTAAATTTTTATCGAACTGATTTTGATCATTTTTATTCAATTAACTGATTTAAACGTAATTTTTAATTCCCTTTTTTTGTCACATAATTTCAATCGTAATACTAACTTCTTCATTTACTCTAATTTTCACTCCTATCATTCTTTCTCCCCTTGAAATCTTTGTTCACGTGCTCTTATTAACTTTATGTGTTAATTTCGATTTAATTTCTATCGTTTTATCACCATGTTCTCTCGTCCACATTATTGAGTTCGTTATACCTATTTCTCATTTTGCTTGAATTTCGTTTTACTTCTAAACGCGTCTTTCATCTGCGCTATTTTGTCCATAGGGCAGTGGGTGCTTAGGTTAAGTTTTAAATATTTGTATTACGATTACCGTTTAAGGAAATTGCACAACCGGTAAGAAAATACATTTTTCACACCATTGCACAAATATAAATAGATTATTTTGTGTTTTGTTTTCTAACTGTTGGATCGGAATTTTCAACTAATTGAAGTTTATAATAGACAAATTAAATTAAATTCATATTCGAAAAAAATTCGATTGGAAAGATAATGATATAAAGAAAAAAAGAAACAAATGAAAAAGTTCATATAGTGATTAAAATGATGTGACAAAGGAATAGAAATAAAAAATTACATTTAAACCAATTCATTGAATAAAAATGAAGAGTCGTTTCGATAAAGATTTAAAAAAAAGCTAGCTCTAGATATTCGAACCCACATCCTTCTGCATGCGAAACTGGTGTTCTATCTTTTTTACCTTATTTTTTTCATTGACGTTCGTTGCATTTATTCGGGGCGTATGTCCCAAGACACTCCTTCAAGTTCAGCATTGCTCCATTCACTTAGGGTTTCTTTTTTTTTATGAAAGAGGGCAGCTAACAATGTGACCGAACACGCTGAGTTACCATGCCAGCTCCATTACACCCCGAAACCACGCTCTGCAGTACAACTTTTATAACGCTATCGAGTATCACACAAAATTTCGATTTTTTTCGTCAATTACTCGCAAATGTGGGTCCACTAGTGAGAATGGGTGCAGGGTGTGATACCTGGGATCTTAACCTACACAACCGCAGAGATGGTTTCGATAGGTCGATCGCACCGCTGTTGACCTCTCCTTGTAAGTATGAGCCCCACACTTCAAAAAGTATGTTACACATATCGTCCCCTGCTTTGACCATTGAGCAACAGCTATGGCGGACTGTCGTAAGATAGTACATTTTCTGACTTCCTTCCGACACATTTCTGCTGTGGTACGTTAACAAGTGTATCACAGTGTGCAACGGAAATTGCGCGGCAACTGAAAACGCACACCAAAGATAAAGTGTGTGGACAGTATTATTCCTGTGAGTACAGCGTCTAAATTGCACATAGATTCACCGAGAAATTCTAACAGTGCAGTATATATATATATATATATATTACTACCAAAACCCGAAATCGGCCAAAGCGGAAACTGGCCGGCCAAGTCATGAGGTGGCCAATGTCGCTTCAAATTGGCCGGCCAATGTCCAATCTTTTCCTGATTTCGGGCTTCGACTGGCCAGCTCCTGAAGTGGCTGGGACCGATCGGCCAAACTCCGAAGAAAGAAGCAAAGCAGATTTGACTGAAGAAATTGTGTAAGTCAGGCAATAGCCAACATCCCTGTAAATTGAACGGACAATGTCCGATTTTTTCCTTGAGCTGGGGATTTGGCCGACTAGTTTGGAAGTGGCATAAAGAGCTCGGCCAGAATAGGAAGATAAATAAAGAGTGAAAGAATATCTGTAATTTCTAGCTGTATGCAATCTATTTATTTTATCAGTCTCACTTATGACAAATATAAACTTTATACAATCTATCCACTTTATAAATTTTTCTAATACAACCGATAGTCACTTATTACAACAAATTAAGCATTTATGATATTTGGAATTACACAATATTTTTTTATTTCTGCATTTGCAGCGATTTGTGGCGCATTTAGAAGAGCAATTGCACCGACTGTATCCTTGGTCACTAGTCAGTGACTGTAAAGACGATATGGTTCCCAATGATTTTTCTTCTTTGTCCGTGGATTCCAGCGTGAGCAGTTAACCTTAAAATAATGTAGAAAAAAATGCAATACATGGAAGACAAGCTTCATGTATGTTTAGTAAATATATTTTATATTTAAAATGGTCAGGGTAGACCTCAAGTGAGGGAGGAAGGGGGGGGGGGGTACATCACCTTTCACGAAACTTCACAAATGGGCAAAGTGAGAGCAAATTAAAAAAAAAAAAAAGCAGCTTACTACATTAAGCGACGTTCCCTTACCACATCTCTTGAAGACCAGCAGATACCACAAACAAAAATACGAGAAAACGTGACAGTATTCGCATTTGTCAGGAAGGAAAACAAGGGACAAAGGCACTGTGTAAAGCAGTAGCTACCGCGGGTGTGAATAATTAGCAGTGAGAGAAGTGTTGCCTGCCTACCGCACTTTGTTGCCGCATCACAGTATGCAGTGTGACAGCCAGGGTTTTCCCGACGTACGCGCATGCGCTGTACCTAACGTAGTTTTTGTAGGCCAATTTGAGGTAGTTTCCCAACTTGATAGACAAGTGGCCCATATCAAACTGTTCGTCTCAACTTGCTCCACACTACTGTGGTACATTGTAAACCTCAAATTGGCCTAAAAAGACTACGTAAGCTACAGCGCACTCTATTCGCACAAACCATTAGTTCTAGAGAAAAAAAAAGAATTTGACCTTTTTTGCAGGAAATTTAAGATTTAATTTTGTACTGCGACACTTTTTCGCTGGAGTGTGCGGTTTTCGAGTTAGTAAAGAAAAAGTATGAAAGTGATATTAAATGTGTTCTATTTCGGAAACCATTCGGAACTGGCCATACGTCCATATGAAGATTTTTGTTCAGAATCACTAATACTATCACCTCTCAAAGCACGTACCTTTCCTCCTGACTCATCCTGTATATTAATACTACAGATTCCTGTTGCTGACTCTGTAATATAAGCGCAATGGTTTGCCATTCTGTATAATAAGAGCACGGTTACTCAGGCTGCTATACATAAATCTTATCTGCAAGTTAAAATTCCTTGGATACATTGAATGTATCAAATTTACCTAACACTTGTAAATGGATAGCCATGCAGTCACCTAAATTAGCTCTGTGAAATCTATATTACTAAATGGCTAAAATGATCGCCCAGATCTAGTTACTAGATGCCAATTACTAACTTCCGGGTGCAGCATAAATTACATTTTCAATGTTCCTTGGAATTATAGACCGATCTTTAACATTTACAATGCACTCATAATTTACTCAAAGGAAAAAAAATTACTATTTACTACGTTTTCGCTATTCATACAGTAAAACTTCAACATCAGACATAAATAAATTTTTTTACTTCTTTATGTGCAACAAATTTTGCAGAAAGTATCCACATATACTACTGAAAGTAGGCATAGCTGGAAAATTTTACTGTTGCACGACACATAGTTTAGGAGAGATGACTTCATAAACATTGAGAATTTTAGAACATGTCTTTTGCTCGAGTATCATGTCGTTTTTGGAAACTCAGAATCTACTATGTAGGAATCAACATGGATTCCGGAAACAGCGATCGTGTGAAACCCAACTCGCATTATTTGTTCATGAAATCCAGAAAATATTAGATACAGGCTCCCAGGTAGATGCCATTTTCCTTGACTTCCGGAAGGCGTTCGATACAGTTCCGCACTGTCGCCTGATAAACAAAGTAAGAGCCTACGGAATATCAGACCAGCTGTGTGGCTGGATTGAAGAGTTTTTAGCAAACAAAACACAGCATGTTGTTCTCAATGGAGAGACATCTACAGACGTTAAAGTAACCTCTGGCGTGCCACAGGGGAGTGTTATGGGACCATTGCTTTTCACAATATATATAAATGACCTAGTAGATAGTGTCGGAAGTTCCATGCGGCTTTTCGCGGATGATGCTGTAGTATACAGAGAAGTTGCAGCATTAGAAAATTGTAGCGAAATGCAGGAAGATCTGCAGCGGATAGGCACTTGGTGCAGGGAGTGGCAACTGACCCTTAACATAGACAAATGTAATGTATTGCGAATACATAGAAAGAAGGATCCTTTATTGTATGATTATATGATAGCGGAACAAACACTGGTAGCAGTTACTTCTGTAAAATATCTGGGAGTATGCGTGCGGAACGATTTGAAGTGGAATGATCATATAAAATTAATTGTTGGTAAGGCGGGTACCAGGTTGAGATTCATTGGGAGAGTCCTTAGAAAATGTAGTCCATCAACAAAGGAGGTGGCTTACAAAACACTCGTTCGACCTATACTTGAGTATTGCTCATCAGTGTGGGATCCGTACCAGATCGGGTTGACGGAGGAGATAGAGAAGATCCAAAGAAGAGCGGCGCGTTTCGTCACAGGGTTATTTGGTAACCGTGATAGCGTTACGGAGATGTTTAACAAACTCAAGTGGCAGACTCTGCAAGAGAGGCGCTCTGCATCGCGGTGTAGCTTGCTCGCCAGGTTTCGAGAGGGTGCGTTTCTGGATGAGGTATCGAATATATTGCTTCCCCCTACTTATACCTCCCGAGGAGATCACGAATGTAAAATTAGAGAGATTAGAGCGCGCACAGAGGCTTTCAGACAGTCGTTCTTCCCGCGAACCATACGCGACTGGAACAGGAAAGGGAGATAATGACAGTGGCACGTAAAGTGCCCTCCGCCACACACCGTTGGGTGGCTTGCGGAGTATAAATGTAGATGTAGATGTAGATGTAGAGATGCGTGAAAAAGTAGGGTTTTGCGCCTTCAGCCATAAATCTTTTACATACTTAAAGTTATAACCCATTAGCTCACTTGTGAAGTAATCAGACCTTTTAAGCTATTTTATGTATGGGAAGTGGTTTCCTTAAAGAATCAAAGGTAGGATGGAGGGGGAGGGGATGACGAGGCGAGGGAGGGGGGGGGGAGGAGGAGCGGTACCGGTTCACTCTATATTACACTCCATCTCACCGTCTCAATATTTGGCAATAAATTTTAGGACTGTTACTAGTATGATTATTTTTGGACCTTTCTGGTACTTACCTACGGAAGGTTACCTTTCCTTCTTTGGCGTATTTCGGTTTGCGTTCATAACAGCAATAGTTCAACAACAGTGTAGCTATTAATTGGTATGCATGCGACAGCATTTTCCGGTGCTCATTCCTCGGGTACTGTTGGTGATAAAAAGGTAGGGTCAGGTGTTTTGGACAACCCTTGGGTTTCGGACCATTTGTGTACCCAACAGAAGGATCGTCTTAGTAGCACTATCCTACAGTAAAAGGTAAAAGTATGAATATTATATATACTCTTCCTCCTGCTTAGGCAAATGGAGCGAATCGCTTGGTTCTTTTTGCATTTGATGTGGCCTACGGTGGCCTTGATGGGACTGTCAGAGGGACCATTAGTTTATGGGCGGTTCCTCGCAAAATTTCAAAAAAGTTTTTTGACTATATTTTCACCGTTAACAGCGGATTTAAAGCCACCCGAGGATACCCCTCAGATCTGGAGCTAGAAGGCCTTGAAAGTTGTGCTGATATCTTTAACCCTTTCTCAGATACAGGGTTAAATTTACCCTAATCGTACACGTACAACATGCACGCAAAAATTAAACATGTTATTGTGATCGTATCTTAGCTTTGGTTACTGGTAATAACTTGACACCAGTGCCTATGAGTTTAATTTGTAAACTACAGCACTGAAGATGATCACTATGTGATTGAAAATCGATTTTGCTGTCAATAAACCATCAAAATTACGCCCAACGCTGACCTTCCTTCTAAAAATTAAACAGATTGAATGATGACGGGTATACCCTTGATAAACGCACGATTTTATTAAACTGACAGGTATACCTGTGAGTGAACGAATGAATGAATAAATGAATGAATGCATGAATGAACGCATGAATGAATGAATGACATTTTCGTAAATTCCTGGGCGGTTCCCGAGAAAACACCGCAAAAAGCGTTTTTCAACATTTTCCTGCCATCAGCAGAGGACTGAGCCTGAGTCGCGGGTTCCAAGACAGCTACGCACAGCGAATGGCGGTAATTTTTATGATATGTTCCCAAGATTCCGGTCTCGGACAGCCTTGAAAATTTTCTAGTTGTATTTATCGGTTTCCGAGATACGAATCTTAAAAACTACCCTTCTTGTACACGTAAAATACGTACGTAAAATCTCGTGTGAGGCGAAAATGTGGTTTATAAAGCAATGTAGCACGGATAAATATGATGAAAAGTGTTTCCGTTATTATCTGAAGGGTTCTGGGAACTCCATGTTCTAGAACTGAAACACATGCACACTTTTTTCTCGCAGAATGCAGTCTGAAAAGTAAACTTAGTTTTGTGTTCTTTCAGTTTCACATAAGTAAACTACCTACCCAATACGTTTCTTTTCATATGAGTTACAGGCTCCTATCGGAGCACATAAAATACGAGTAGGTTACTGTTTATTCAAAAGACTGAAATGTGGGGTACCTTCTGCCTCATTCTACCTTCTTCAGCAACTTTAAAAATTTTCGCAAAAGTATTGGAATGTGAACATACTCGCGGTTTTCAATACTGAGAGAGAGCGAGATAGTGGCAGTGAGAAAGAGACGGAGACGTAATAAATACTAGAAGATAGTACACGGTGGTTGTGATACAGAAAGAGCGAAGGAGACAATGGCAGTGTGAGAGAAAGAGAGGGACACATTGGCAGTGGAACATAGGTACTGTGAGAAAACAGTGCTAGGAAAAGAGTGAAGGAGACACAGCCTGTGGGAGAAGAATAAAGAGAAGGAGGAAGTGGAAGTGGGTGGCAGCCAGTGATAAAGAGAGACAAATATTTTGACAATGACAACGAGGAAGAGAGAGATAGTTCAAAAATGGTTCAAATGGCTCTGAGCACTATGGGACTTAACATCTATGGTCATCAGTCCCCTAGAACTTAGAACTACTTAAACCTAACTAACCTAAGGACAGCACACAACACCCAGTCATCACGAGGCAGAGAAAATCCCTGACCCGCCGGGAATCGAGCCCGGAAACCCGGGCGTGGGAAGCGAGAACGCTACCGCACGACCACGAGCTGCGGACAGAGAGAGATAGTGACAGTGAGGAGATACAGAAGCAGTGGGAAGGAATGAATGAGACAGTAGCAGTAAAAGAGGACAAGAGGCAGGCAGTGAGAGTGACATGAGACCGTAGTAGTGGAACAGAATAAGGTGACTATGGCTGCGAGACAGAAGACAGTGGCAGTTGGAGAGCCACAAAGAGGTAATGACAATGAGTTGGGCTGCATGAGTAAGTGAGAATGGGCAATTGGGAATGCATGGGCACGAGAGACTTACAGCGATGGACTAGGAGGTGTGAGCGAGTTACAGTTACGGCAGCTTGTGTGTGTGTGTGTGTGTGTGTGTGTGTGTGTGTGTGTGTGTGTGTGAAGAGGAGCATATTTCGGCTTCTTTGTGCTCCCACAGGAGAATTTTTCCGCTGGGAAATAAATGTGTGAAAACAGGGAAAATACTGCAATATTAAGGTTTCAGACGTAGCGCAAAATGTACGCAAGCTCCGTTACACTTAAGTCACACAAGGATTCCAGTTTAATACTGACGTCATGCTCACTCCAGAGATAATTATTGTCAGTTGCCTGTTACTATTTGTGGCAATATAAATATTATAGTGCACTAACGAAGAGTGTAGCAGTTAGATCGAATATGGTAATGAGGTTGTGCATCTACCACAGAGCGTTACAGTCAACGGCGAAAGAAGGGCACTGACATTTGAAGTCGACTTGGCGCGGCTGTTTTGCACATCTATAAAATCAGTCAAGGAACTCTGTTTTGTACAGGTTTCCTCGGCAAAACGTCGGTGTTTTCGCGGCGCTATAGCTGGCCATTCTTTTCACTCACGCAGCTGCGCTAGCGCCGGAAGCTTTTTGCATTTCGCTGTTGACAGTCGGCATTAGCGCTGCCAGCAGTCAGGACTGTCGTATCGCCTAGCTAGAAACTTGGGTTTGAGGTGCTCACCTGTTGCAAGGTGAAGGTGGTCCTGTTGCGTCGCTGCTTGCGGCGGACGAACGTATCATCGTGGATGGCGGGGTGGTAGGAGTAGCTCGTGTCTGCAACACACCCACACATACACTGGTTAGTCGCCTCATTACTACTACTCGAAAAGAGAACATTCGCCCATTATCAACTATCCTCGCCTGAAACATTAGGTGCAATACAACATGACGAGCAGCTACGTCGCTGGAATATTGTGCATTTTCAAGAGCAACATTTTACCTTAACCTGAGGACCACTAAAGCAGTTATTCAATGGGCAAGAGTCAAAGAGCTTGTGATGCCACGCTCTCTAGCGGAACAGTGTCACACGAACGATATGTTACAACAGTTTCAGTTGTTCGTTTTAGACCAAAGTTTTCCTCATCTGTCAGTCAAACATCAGAACGTGATCCTTTTCCAAATATTCGCAATTGGAAATTCATCTATCCTATCCCCGTCTCGCTGGTATCTGGCTGAGAAGATCTGAGTCCGGATTTGAACAAAAATCTGAAACAGGCCGGATTTCTCACAAGGGCAAGACGATTCATGCGTATCTAACAGCAGTTTCAACCTCCTGACGAGAGAGAACATAATTTATTGAAGAGAAAATTGGTATCTTCTCCTGACTGGAGGTTCCCAAATAGAAGAAAGACACGAAAACTCAGATAACTGAGTTGAGACCCAACTTCAACTGAGAAAGTGCCGCAGAAAGTGACAAAACTCTTACGGCAGACGCTAAAACAGCGGCAAGATATACTACGGAAACGATTTAAGAAAAATGGTTCAAATGGCTCTGAGCACTATGGGACTCAACTGCTGAGGTCATTAGTCCCCTAGAACTTAGAACTAGTTAAACCTAACTAACCTAAGGACATCACACACATCCATGCCCGAGGCAGGATTCGAACCTGCGACCGTAGCTGTCTCGCGGTTCCAGACTGCAGCGCCAGAACCGCGCGGCCACTTCGGCCGGCAACGATTTAAGATTTTCTGTTTGTTCTGATGTTCAGTCCGTAGACTTGTTTGATGTAGTTCATCCTACTGACCTATTCTGTGGAAGTCTCGTCATCTGTGCATAACAACTGCAGTCTGCAACGAATCGAATTAGCTTACTGTATTTAAGCCTCAGCCTCCCTCAACAGTTTTTATCTCTCACAGTTTCCTCCATTACCGAATTAACTATTCCTTGATGCCTCAGAATCTGTTCTATAAACCTTTTTGTCAAGTTGAGCCAGAAAACTCGATTCGATTCAATATATCCTCCTTAGTCACCCGATCTAAATATCTAATCTTCAGAATTCGTCCATAGCTCCGCATTACTAAAGTTTATATTGTCTCCTTGTCTGTACTGTTTATCGTCCAAATTCACTTCCATATAGTGCTTCACTTCGTATAAATGCTTTGAGGAACAGATTCTTAACATTTAAATTTACGTATGATCTTAGCGTTTTTCTTTTTTTGAGAAAATCTTTTCTTATTATTGCCAGTCAGCATTTTAAAGCCTCTTTACTTAAATCATGATCAGTTATTTTTCTGCTGAAATAGCAAAACTTATTCACCACTTTTAATGACTCACTTCCTATACTAACTACTCCAGTATTGCCTAATTTAATTCGACTACACTCCACTACACTTGACTTACTTTTATTGACGTTCACCGTTTTTTTCATGATCTTGTCCGTTACGTTCATTTAAACTCAAAATTTTAATCTTTCCTACTCAAACTTTAATCCCTCTCAAAACTTTTCTTTGCTTTCCTTCACTGCTGCTCACTGTGCAGATTAAATAACATCGGGGATAGGCTACAAACCTTTCTTACTGCCTTCTCAACTACTGCTTCCCTTTCATGTACTTAGAATCTTATAACTGCAGTCTGGTTACTGTACAACTTGTAGATAACGTCTCTCGTTCTGTATTTTACCCCCACTAACTTCAGAATTTGCAAAAGAGTATTCCAGACTATACTGTCAAAAACATTTTCACTAATTACAAATGCTATAGGCGTAGTTTTCTCTTTCTTCTAAGTTACGCCATAGGCTTAGTATCATTTGGCTTGTCCCTACAACTCTCCGGAAAAACTGATCTTCTTTCAGGTCGGATTCTGTAGATAATGCATGATAGTATTTTATAAACATGACATATTGAAGTGATGTTTCCGTTATACATCTGTCAGTGGAAATGAACCTTCGGAGGGGAGTGGTTCAAATGGCTCTGAGCACTATGGGACTTAACATCTGAGGTCATCAGTCCCCTAGACTTAGAACTGCTTAAACCTAACTAACCTAAAGACATCACACACATCCATGCCCGAGGCAGGATTCGAACCTGCGACCGTAGCTGTCGCACGGTTTCAGAGTGAAGCGCTTAGAACCGCTCGGCCACACCGGCCGGCTCGGAGGGGAGTGGATAAGAATATTACTCACACATATTTTATAAGATCTCTTCATTGCAGATTCTCTCTTAGATCTTTCATCCACAATTATTTGCTGGATACATTCTAATCTCCGGCTTCCCCTTCAATATTCAATATAGTAGCAATAAAGTTATTCTCGGATGGCGTAACACGCGTTCCACTGTCTTGTCCGTTCTTCTGTGTAATTTTTTGCACATGATCTTTTCCTCGCCCATTCCGTGAAGAATCTCCACAGTTCTTATTATAGCCCTCCATCCAGTTTTCAGCATCCGTCTGTAGCACCTCATCTCAAATGCTTCTTTTCTCTTCCCTTTCCGGTTTTCCCACAATCCAATGCTGTGCCCAAGACGTACAACGTAAGAAATTTCTTCCTTAAATTTAGACGTATGTTTGACACTAGCGGACTTATTTTGTCGTAGAATGCTCTCTTCCCAATGTTTGTCTGCTTCTTGCGTCCATTTTGTTTCGTCCTTCATCCGTTTATTTATTTATTTATTTATTCTTTTTTTCTTTTTTGCATGTCCTTCCGTTCGTCCGCTACGTGGTGGCCAATTCTGATGACGTGCAGAGTAAAAAACGTATATGTAGATGCAGATGTCGGAAAATCTAAAGTTTTTTAAAACATTTTATTTTTTTTTTTTCCGACAGTGACTGTGGGCTTTGCCTGGTCTGCTAATATTGGCCACGAACTGATTGACCCTCATTAAAACTTGAGCATATGCACGCTTTGCCGTACACTTTCCCTCCAGCAACATTAAGACTTATTAACATTCTCATTAATAAGTTAACACATAAATACGCGACCGGCAGAAATTTAGAATTCAGCTTGTAAATGAATGTCGATCGGAATCCTATAATTCGAAGGCTAACGTTGTGAATAATATACTTACAGCCTCATTTTTAAACTCGTTTCCATTTTCCCCCCTTTTTCCCGCTGCCCCCTCTCAACCCTCCTCCCTCTCTCCTTCGCTTCCGCGAATTTCGTCCGCGGACATTCTTCCATTATCAACAGTGCAATAACACTGTCATAGGTTCATGAATATGTAAGCGCTCCGCCAGATGTGGTCACGGAATTAAACAGCACTGTCTCCCTCTCTCGCTCGTTCGCGCGCGTGCTGGCTCTTTTCCGCATTTTTGAAAGTCAGCGCCGCTTAAACACGTGCACGGCCACATGTACACACGCGCTCGTGGCCGCTGTGGGCTGCTGTGGGGGGGGGGGGGGGGGAGGGGAGAGAGACCGCGCGGCCAGAGAAAATCCCGAACCTCAAAATTAATTTCCTTGTCATAAAAATTTAATGTGGATTTAAAATGCGGTGGCCAGGCGGGAGGCAGCTTGCGCCGCCGGCTTCCTGCGGCCGACCCGGTAATTAAAATGTTTTATCCGCAATTAACGGGGCACTTAGCGCTGCCACCGACGCCGGCCGGACCTCCTTGCGCAGAAAGCAGGCAAGGCTGCGCCTCTGGCGAGGTCACAGGTCTCGTTTAACTTCCAAGGATGGTTGTTTTTCAGCCAGGTGATACTTGGGAGTGAGAACTGTATCAAACTATCTTATCTCTGAATGACAGGTCTCACCTATCGGAATTCTATTCGTTTTTTCGTCTGTGTAAGTCAAAATATTATACCGGAGGGCCTTTATGGCTTTCCAGGTGAAATAAGTATGAGATTCACTCGATATTTAACTGACGGGGTGCAAAGGGGAAGGTCAGATAGCTCATGGAGTTTCTCTTCCACAGGGTTCAATACTAGGACCACTTTGATCATTTAACCATTATGATATGAGCGACTACGCTAGTTTTTA
Source organism: Schistocerca cancellata (assembly GCF_023864275.1). Lineage (NCBI taxonomy): Eukaryota > Metazoa > Arthropoda > Insecta > Orthoptera > Acrididae > Schistocerca > Schistocerca cancellata. The sequence continues at coordinate 269,297,347 of NC_064627.1, forward strand.
GCTTGTCACTATTTCCAAATTGGTACTGAACTACATTTTGCCAAGACGATCTGCATAAGAACTTTAAAAAAATAATAGGGCAGATGTATGATCCTATTGATGATCTTTTACATAAGATTTAATGGTTTACTTTACCACTAATAAATGAACAAACACATTCCAGATCAGAATTTCTTGATTTAATGATTGATACGCAAATTCTATTTATTAAAAAAAGGTTTTTAAACGATTATATTGTAATGAAGCTAGGTTAGTTATTTTTGTAATATAGAGGACGTTACTTATACCAGATGATGCAAGCTGAGGCTGTTGTACTTTTTATAAACAAGCACATCAGTTCCCCTTTGCCTGTACACCAGTAAAGACACTTGGTGACATGTAATGCTGCGAGTTTGTTCGACGGTAACTCACTTGAATGTCGAATGGTATGTTGACTAGAATGCAACATTGCTAATGGATAACGCATTGTTTTACTTATTGTTTAATGTAAATCAGTTCTGATTCTGTAATTTCCCTGTATTTCAGCACTAAAGATGGCTATTTACAGCTGAAATCTGGATATGCAAGAATAACAAAAACCAATGGGCTTACTGGTGATTGCTGCCTTCTTATCCTTCCTTAATTAATCTACAGCCCCTGAGCACATTGGTTATTAATGGAACTAAAGTTGGTAAACGACCTTCAATCATACAATTATACAGCAGGAATTCTGCTCTTTGCTGCTAATGCAATCACGATTTTCTCCTGCATCATCAATCTTTCGATTAGGTGTGAGGTCTCCATCTTTATCTACTGGAAGCTAACTGCTTCACTCTGAAATACGTACTGACTCTCACATTATTTGTGGCTTGTTTTAAAGATGTCAATCGGGGTCTTCATCGCACTTCCTTTACTTGCACTGTTCCTTCCAGAATGCCAGCAAGCAACTGGTTGCAAAGTATGTAACCCGACCGCTCACGTCGTCTTCCTTCGACTGTATTCCTTAATACTTTTTCCTTGCCAAATCTTTGGAAACTTTTTTGGTTGATGTAACTACGTAGTGTTCTGTAACCAGTTCAATGATGATTAAAGTTCTTCTGGGTGTTGTACCAGATCACTGTACTTCACCTGTCGGGGAAAATATTACTAGCACTTGGAGTGCAATGAGCTGCCCCCTCTCCCCTGTTGCTGTCGATATCTTCATGGAAGATTTTGCTAACGGCGCAAGCTTCTACACCTTTACGCCCCCTTTTTTTGGGCTCGGTATGTAGACGGCACATTCGTCATCTGGCCACTCAAGGAGGAAGGGTTGGAAAGCTTCTTTCAGCATTTAAAAGCCTGAATAAGAATATATAGTTCACTCACGAAACCGAAAACAACGTGCGTTACTATTTTCTGACATAGATGATATAGAATTGCCAATGGTACACTGGGACACGAAGTGTACCGGAAGTCAACCTGCACAAATTGATACCTGCACGCGGAGAGCCAGCATTACCCAGTTCAGAGGTGTTCATTTCCGCACATTCTGACTGCCCGTGCCTACCGGATAAGTAACGCTAACGACATCAAAGACGAATTGAGGAAGCTGCACCACACGTTTCACCGCCAACAGTTATGACAAGAACGTTCTAAGAAAACCGATCATGGCCTTCCGAAAAAAATAACAAGAGAAGAAGGCAAGGAAGAGAAGCTTCCGCTACTACACTTACCATACGTGAAAGGCGTTAGTGAGCGGCTAGGCTACGTCTTTCGCCGACGACGTTTGAAACCGATTTTCCGGAGGAGACATAGGATCCACAACATGATAGGTTCCACCAAGGATGTAGTCAATAAACTAAACACTGCAGGAGGATATTAAGTTATTATGGAAATGGAAGAGGATGTAGATGAAGATGAAATGGGAGATACGATACTGCGTGAAGAGTTTGTCAGAGCACTGAAAGACCTGAGTCGAAACAAGGCCCCCGGAGTAGACAACATTCCATTGGAACTACTGACGGCCTTGGGAGAGCCAGTCCTGACAAAACTCTACCATCTGGTGAGCAAGATGTATGAAACAGGTGAAATACCCTCAGACTTCAAGAAGAATATAATAATTCCAATCCCAAAGAAAGCAGGTGTTGACAGATGTGAAAATTACCGATCAATCAGTTTAATAAGCCACAGCTGCAAAATACTAAAACGAATTCTTTACAGACGAATGGAAAAACTAGTAGAAGCTGACCTCGAGGAAGATCAGTTTGGATTCCGTAGAAATACTGGAACACGTGAGGCAATACTAACCTTACGACTTATCTTAGAAGAAAGCTTAAGGAAAGGCAAACCTACGTTTCTAGCATTTGTAGACTTAGAGAAAGCTTTTGACAATGTTGACTGGAATTCTTTCAAATTCTAAAGGTGACAGGGGTAAAATACAGGGAGCGAAAGGCTATTTACAATTTGTACAGAAACCAGATGGCAGTTGTAAGGGTCGAGGGACATGAAAGGGAAGCAGTGGTTGGGAAAGGAGTGAGGCTGAGTTGTAGCCTCTCCCCGATGTTATTCAATCTGTATATTGAGCAAGCAGTAAAGGAAACAAAAGAAAAATTCGGAGTAGGTATTAAAATTCATGGAGAAGAAGTAAAAACTTTGAGGTTTGCCGATGACATTGTAATTCTGTCAGAGACAGCAAAGGACTTGGAAGAGCAGTTGAACGGAATGGATGGTGTCTTGAAGGGAGGATATAAGATGAACATCAACAAAAGCAAAACGAGGATAATGGAATGTAGTCGAATTAAATCGGGTAACGTTGAGGGTATTAGATTAGGAAATGAGACACTTAAAGTAGTAAAGGAGTTTTGCTATTTGGGGAGCAAAATAACTGATGATGGTCGAAGTAGAGAGGATATAAAATGTAGACTGGCAATAGCAAGGAAAGCGTTTCTGAAGAAGAGAAATTTGTTAACATCGAGTATAGATTTAAGTGTCAGGAAGTCATTTCTGAAAGTATTTGTATGGAGTGTAGCCATGTATGGAAGTGAAACATGGACGGTAAATAGTTTGGACAAGAAGAGAATAGAAGCTTTCGAAATGTGGTGCTACAGAAGAATGCTGAAGATTAGATGGGTAGATCACATAACTAATGAGGAAGTATTGAATAGGATTGGGGAGAAGAGAAGTTTGTGGCACAACGTGACCAGAAGAAGGGATCGGTTGGTAGGACATGTTCTGAGGCATCAAGGGATCACCAATTTAGTACTGGAGGACAGCGTGGAGGGTAAAAATCGTAGGGGGAGACCAAGAGATGAATACACTAAGCAGATTCAGAAGGATGTAGGTTGCAATAGGTACTGGGAGATGAAGAAGCTCGCACAGGATAGAGTAGCATGGAGAGCTGCATCAAACCCATCTCAGGACTGAAGACCACAACAACAACAACAGCGACAACAGGCGTGACTGTGGACAGCCTGTCTTGTTCCAAGAAGCTCATATGCTGGCGAAAGAGTCGTGGACGAGCTAACGTAAAAGTTCGAGTGGCGAATGACGTCATTACGCAGCCTGACAACATCAATAGAGAGGACGGCGACAAATTTGCGGCGGCCTGAGTGCCTGCTATCCCTGCCCAACGGGTCGCGAGAGGTCGCAGCCAGAAGCCTCATATGGCACGGACGCGACAGCCTAAACAAACGGCTATATGGTGACTGTCAGTGCACTTCCGCGCACACTAGGAAAAAAAAAAACCGTGCCCACCAGAAGCCAAGAGCTGATTTGCAGGCGGTCGCCAATCACCGACAAATCAGCTTGACCATGAGCAGCTTCTTTCCTACACTCTCCCCTTGATCATGACTGTCCCATTAGATTCCAGGCCCAATAAGCTTCATAAATATAACGCACTGACGCCGTAAAGAGTGTTTGTTACACTTCCACACCAAAAAAAGGTGAACCATCACAACTGCATAGGCTTCCGCGGCCAGAGTCGGTTTACATAAAATTTTTCTGAATGTGGTTTCGCATCATGGTACTGATGACCAACAGACCCAGAAGAAGGCCACTGTAACCGTGGCCGAAACATTGGTTGCCCCACAAGGGAACCTCCCGATCGCACCCCCCTCAGATTTAGTTATAAGTTGGCTCAGTGGATAGGCGTTGAAAAACTGGACACAGATCAATCGAGAAAACAGGAAGAAGTTGTGTGGAACTATGAAAAAAATTAGTAAAATATACAAACTGAGTAGTCCATGCACAACATATACCACATCAACGAGATTGTAGCATAAGGAGCGTGGTTAGCGTGAGTAGCTGCGGAACGAGAGGTCCTTGGTTCGAGTCTTTCCTCGACTGAAAATTTTACTTTCTTTATTTTCGCAAAGTTATGATCTGTCCGTTCGTTCATTGACGTCTCTCTTCACTGTAAGAAGTTTAGTGTGTGTTTTGCGACCGCACCGCAAAACCGTGCTATTAGTAGACGAAAGGACGTGCCTCTCCAATGGAAACCGAAAACATTTGATCGCAAGGTCATAGTTCAACCGATTCCTCCACAGGAAAACATCTGATATATTCTATACGACACTGGTGACGGCATGTGCGTCACATGACAGGAATATGTTGTCGACCCACCTAACTTGTACACTTAGCGAATGGGTAAAAAGATTCTTCTACCTTGCCCGAATTAGGTTTTCTTGTGGATGTGACAATCACTACCAAAAAAGTGATGAAAATATAAGAGTGTCACGTAAGTTGAAAATAAAAAATTAAACTTTTCACTCGAGGGAAGACTTGAACCTAGGACCTCTCGTTTGGTAGCTGCTCTCGCTAACCACGGGACCACGGCGCTCCGTGACACCCATTGTCCTTTATGTTGCCTATCTTCGCATGGACTACTCAGTTTGTACATTTTACTAATTTTTTTCATAGTTCCACACAACTTCTTCCGGTTTTCTCGATTGATCTGTGTTCAGTTTTTCAAGGCCTATCCACTGTGCCAACTTATAACTAAATCTGAGGGGGGTGCGATGGAGAGGTGGGGAGGTTCCCTTGTCAGTATACTTTTTTGAATTATAAAACTTTCATGTGGAATATACTTCGGAACTCTTTCAATAATTCTTTGCCAGGTAGAATTAAAAGTTTTCTCTGTTCAAAATGGTTCAAATGGCTCAAATGGCTCTGAGCACTATGGGACTTAATATCTGAGGTCATCAATCCCCTAGAACTTAGAACTACTTAAGTCTAACTAACCTAAGGACATCACACACATCCACGCCCGAGGCAGGATGCGAACCTGCGACCGTAGCGGTCGCGTGGTTCCAGACTGAAGCGCCTAGAACCGCTCGGCCACACCCGCCGGCAAAGTTTCCTCGGGTTTCAGAAGGAACTGCAGGGCGAAATGCGCAACAGATGTACATGAAATATATGAATAACTGTGACTGAAATATGTAACAAATATATAAAATATTTATACATACCAAATACATGTGACATCTGCGTACGAGAGAGAAGCCTGGAGAAGAAGCTAGTTAACAGCAATAACAGAGCAGTGGGGTAAAGAAATAAGTAAAACTGAATGTTGAAAATTCCTGGATATGCATGAACTGGAAAATACATATGACAGATCTTCTCAAACGACTAAGTTCAGAAATATATGCTCTACGTGTAATTGTTAATCTTGATGATTAAAACGTCAGAAAACTGACTTACTTTGCATACTCCCATTCATTAATGATATACGGAATAAGTTTCTCGGTCAATTCCACTCAGGGACACAGTAATCAGTGTATAGAAACTTGTTATAAAGATAAAATCACAGCAGGTGTCCATCCATCTCTTATGGAGTTTGTTGTGAAGAACCAGTCACCATTTGAAAATAACTGTAGAATTTATAAAGATGCCACTAAGAAAAACAATTTGCTTCCACTAGTCACGGCTTAACGTTAGTGTGACACAGGAATAAGCTGAGGATGCAGGCATGAAAATATTTTGCCACCTCTCTTATCAATTAAAGATGTTTTTAACTAATGTTTGTAATTAATTGCCGGCCGTTGTGGCCGAGCGGTTCTAGGCGCGGCAGTCCGGAACCGCTCTGCTGCTACGGTCGCAGGTTCGAATCCTGCCTCGGGCATGGATGGGTGTGATGTCCTCAGGTTAGTTAGGTTTAAGTAGTTCTAAGTCTAGGGGGCTGATGACCTCAGATGTTAAGTCCCATAGTGCTCAGACCCATTTGAACCATTTTTGTAATTAATTATCTGGTACAAGCTTACATAAAGTTCATACCATAAAGTTACAAGGTGGTACGCTAACTATAATTACAGCTATGAATGTATTTTCTTTTGCATATGTAAGGAAATGACAACCACTCGTTTATTAAAACTACTCGGATGTGAAATGAAAATACATAAGTAATTAGGAACACCGCTAAGAAAAATTTACCGGTACCAGTACATGTCCCATCCTCTTACAGTGTCTTTTTTTCTCCACTGCACAACGCTACGCATGTACGTAACTGGATGGAGTATCCCATAAGAAGCGCGTTCCCGTATGTAGGTCGATGTTATCGGAAGTGAGCACGTTTTCCCATTCCGCTGCACATGTCCGACGCGAAGATTTAACACAGACGTGGCCAACATGCAGGAATTGGGAGCGGACAGCAGAAACATCGGTACCGTAAATGGTAGCGAAGTACACCAGCTACGTGGAATAAAAGTCCTCCTCTCATCCGCTAAAAACTTTTGTTAAATTGAAAAGCTGCCAGTAGATACCGATAACGAAGTTTACAATTCGATGTCATATAGGGAAAAAGTCTTTCATATTCAATTTAGTTAGTGGGGAAATAGCAGCGCAAGAAAAAAATTTTTTTGCACCAGTGCCGCCTGAGTCGTTATTGCATTTCTGTCCGTAAATGGGGAGTTATATATATGTATAGCTGCCGTTAGCTGGCGAAGCGACAGCCATGGCGGCGGCGGCGTCGCGGTGGCGTCGGCTGCGGCGAAGATAACGGTTCCAACTTCCTCTCTCTCCGCGGATGCAATTAATATCTATTCTGGCCGTCGTGACTCGATTACAGGATGTTATTAATTTAACAAGTGGATCAGGTTTGCGAGCGGGTTGGCAAGTTACTACGCCTGGCGCCAGCGCCCGCCGCGCGGCGCTGCCTGAGTAATCGCGTTAGGTTAGGCAGCCTGGTGCGCCTGCGAGCGCGGCCGCCCGCCAGACACACACGGCGCTGCTCGCGGCGAGGCGGGGGAACCCCCGAAAAATACTGTATGGAGCGGGCTGCGGCGGAAGAGCCGGCTGCTGCGAAGCAGCCGTGCGCAATTAACGGACGCGCCAAAAATGCGACTCTCTGCCACAGAAAGGGATGGTACGTTTCCAGAACGTCGAGTTTTAACCGTTAAAACATGGCAAAGTATTCCTGATACTGCGCGGTTACTGTTAGTATGGATTTGATGATAATGCAATTTTCAACAACAGTACACACTGCATCTTACTAGCAAAAATAAGCACATCAGACAAAAAGTTACTCGCTTTTAGGAGACATGACGCTAATGCAGTGTTACACTATCTCCAGCCTTGTTAATGGTCTCAATTCGGCCAGGAAGTTCAAAAATGGTTCAAATGGCTCTAAGCATTATGGCTTAACATCTGAGGTCATCAGTCCCCTAGACGTAGAACTACTTAAGCCTAACTAACATAAGGACATCACACACATCCATGCCCAAGGCAGGATTCGAACCTGCGACCGTAGCAGCAGCGCGGTTCCGGACTGAAGCGTCTAGAACCGTTCGGTCACAGCGGCCGGTCGGCCAGGAAGAGTGTGCACAAGTTGCCTGTATGTTTTCAGATGCTGAGGGTGATGGCTGTAGCTGTGATTGTGGATTTGAAGTCGCCTGCAGCATATCCCACCAGCCCATCAGCACACGATTAATAGCGTGCGTTATGACCATTGCTCATCCCCTCCCCTTCACCCCACCCGAGGCAAGGAACGTTCTCCCACCCGAGACAAGCAACGTTATTAAAAAGGAACCCATACTGACGTCAAATAGCTGTAGCGATGCCAGCGCTCCAAGCGGTTAGATTTCACATTGCACTTGCAGTGTATAGAAGACAAGCGACTTATGATCAAATCCACGGCGATCAAATCCACTGCGAGGCCCTAGATTTCATATTTCTTCGACGAAAGGCGAAATCTGACAAAGTTCCGTATTACGCTATGAAATTTCCTTGTCAGGAACATTTGACACATCAGCTCTGACAAAGAAATGTGACAGTGTAATATCGGCCTATGTCATGCCCAGCTGAAGCCCTATATTGATGATCAGATCCTGCAAAGCGCAAAGCGACCATACCGAAATGGTGGACATCGTTGCGTTTCACTTGTTACTGCAAATAGAGCCAGGCGTTTCCTAAGGGATTACTATCGAGCTATTTAGCGGGCCAGGTGGAATGTGAAATGCTGAGTAAATCTTCGTCAAACCAGGAACTTGCTTCCTGTTATCAACGATTCGTCTATTGAGCAAGGAAAACTTGACTATACCTCTCTTATCTTATTCTCACGAACCTACTCGAGACACAACGTCGGTAGCCAGTAGTCTGACAGTATTCTTCAAATACAGGTTTCCTAAATTTAGCCAACAGTTTCACGAGGAGTACATCTTTCTTCCAAGGATTCCTATTACAGTTTTATGGAACATTGTTTCAGAAAAATAGCTATCTATTAATATTTTAACTTATTTAGTGAACAGTCGTGGTTGCATATAAGTTGTAAATTTTTATTTTTAGATGAGCAGTTTCAGTCCTCTAAAGAGATCATCGCCAGGTCTACATTTCTTGATTACAGTAGGAATCACTGGCATGGAGCAGGACCCCTGCACCGCAGCAGTGTTCTCCACGCCAGCACGGGTGGGGGTCTGCTCACGCCAGCGATTCTTACTGTTATCAAGGAATGTAGACCTGGCGATGATCTCTTTAGAGGACTGAAACCGGTCATCGAAAAATAAAAATTTACAACTTATACACCATCACAACTGTGTTTACTAAGTAAGTTAAAATATTAATAGATCGCTCCCCCCCCCCTCCCCCACACACACACACTCTACATCCATCCACGAACTACACACGACTGTCACCAGCACAGATTTAGATTGACAGTCCAAAGTTCATTACTCTCTCCGACCAACTGAAACTGTGCGGCTAGTTCAAATGAATGAGTAAAAAACGGTCGCCAGATTAATGTTACTCGACGATTCCTGTAAAAGAATAACCGCCCACATTAATCAAAATACATTCTAAGAAAAAAATTAATCCAAGATAGCTTCCTACGAAGGGCAAAGAAATGGGGAGTATAGAATATCGTCGAAGTACCGAGCGCCGCGGGTTTCGAATCCGCGCCAGACGGCATGGACCTTGATTACCACCATTAGCGACGTACTATCATGTATTTAAGCGCCTGCCTCTCGCTCAGCGAGGTAGTCTGATATTTGTGTGAGTGTGTCGACATCTCGCCTACAGACAGCGTGTTTAATTTGTTTCCGTGTACGAGTGGACGTCGTTGATTCGTGAGGTTTCCGCTTGCGACCCCGTTGCTTCTTGCGTGTTGGTGTTCGTAAGGTCTTGCTCAGTCGTCCGTCGTTGTTCGCGTCCGTCCTTTCCCGTTTGTTTTCTTTGTTCGTGGGTCGCTCCCGTTTGGTCCCGCCGCGCTTTCATTCTCGACAACCCCGCAACCGTACCGATCGTGGTTACAAAAGGTACTGTGGATGGAAATGAAATGGCACCTCAGACCTCGGGGCATATGGTAGGCGGCAATCAGGTTGGTATCCCATTGTTGTACAGGCATCTCCAGCCTCGTCCTCGGCGGTCATCGGGGCTCAGTTCGAAGCGGGACTCATCACTCAAAATAATTCTACCACAGCCAATTAGGCCCGCAACTCGTGGTCTTGCGGTAGCGTTCTCGCTTCCTGCGCGCGGGGTCCCAGGTTCAATCCCGGTGGGGTCAGGGATTTTCCCTGCCTCGAGATGACAGTGTAGTTGTGTTGTCTTCATCATCATCATTCATCCCCATTACGGTCGGAGGAAGGCAATGGCAAACCACCTCCGCTACGACCTTGCCTAGTCGGTGGTGCTGGTCTCCCTCGTCGTTTCCTACGCTCCTTGGAGTATGGGACATCGTCATCATCATCAGTCAGTGAGAGTCCAGACTGGAGACGTGCCAGACAGTGTTGGGATACCATCCTGACTGTCATCGCGTTGCGGCCCGATAACCAGAAGTGATGGTCTGGTTTGCCACTGAATTTCAAAGACGGACGGGCGCTGATAACCTCGCTGTTGTGCGCCCTAAAACACCAATCATCATCATCATCATCATCATCAAAGACGGACCCCTTTGGTTGTCATCCGTGGCACCTATTACAGCACAGCAGTAAATGGACGATATCCTGTGTCCCGTTTTGTTGCCCTTCCTGACAAGACATCCTGGGCTTACATTTCAGCAAAATAATACCCACTCACGTCGCGAGTTTCTACTGCTTGTCTTTGTGTCTGCCAAACCCTACCTTGCCGAGCAAGGTCGCCGGATCTCTCCCTAATTGAGAACGTCTGTAGCTTTATGGGCAGGGCCCTCCAGTCAACTCTGGACTTCGATGCTCTAATGTGCCAATTGGACAGAATTTGGCACGATATCCTTCAGGACATCCAACATTCTATCAATCAATGCCAATTCGAATAACTGCTTGCTTAAGGGCCAGAGGTGAAACAACACATTATTGATTTGTTGAGTTTTTAAAGCTCTTTCTATAGTATAAATCATCCAGTTTTTTCGGGAACTGGAATCATTATCTGTACATGTACATCACATCTACAGATTCTCGTCCCATTCGGATAGTTCCTTCATGGTGCGTCCTTTTTTTGTTAGTGTAAAAAAAAGAAAAACGGTCTCCAGATTAATGTTACTCGACGGTTAATAAAGGCATGAAAGCTCACATTAATCGAATTATTTTTCACAGAAATCCTCTGGCTAATATGGCATCGGTTCGATCCTACTTACGAGATTGGTCAGCAATTATTGTTGCTGTGGACCGCCTCTAGATATGCAAGATGGGTGGGAATAACAACACGAAATGTACAGGGTGTTTAAAAATTGTCTCACGTACACCTAGAGGAGGCAGTGTTGACCAGCCCTAGAAGAAAATCTATACTCATGTGTCTGGAAACCAGTACCTGTAGAGATATGGGGCAAACCGTCCTCTCATTCCAGTCTGTGACGTAGAAGTAGGCACTACAGGTAGTGTTGCATGTCGTTATGTAATATTTCTGGCTTATTGAGCCATCATATTAGGCTCCAGGAAGCTATTCCCAGGGCAGTGGAGATGCAAGAAGCATAGAGATGACGCAGTGTGGGATGAGGTACCGGTGACAGATGTTAGATTCGGTACCATTCCCGTGAGAAAGACCGCCTGCACGATGCTGCTGCTCTGTGATTGGCTGCTGTGTTCGGCGGTAGGGCGCCAAAACGTTAAACTTTAGTTGCTATTATTAATTAAACCTGTCATCCAAATTACTTCATTTTTTTAAATAAACATCTCTCAGCAGCCAGCTATCAATCAATCATTTCAATATTATTAAAATGAAAGTATTACTAAAACAAAAGACTGACGATATTACTGCCGATGCACTTCGGTGGCGTTCGGGTCACGCCTTGCTGGCTTGGCGCGCGCAGTGTCTCTGGCAGTCCGGCTCTCCAGTTCTGACCGTTCCAGTAGACAGACATGTCGTCTGTGATAGCAGTATTTGTTTCATGCAATTTTATTAACTACAGTTCCGACCGTCGCTAGGTACAGACATGTCGTCTGTAATGGTAGTATTTGATTCGTGTAATTTTATTCTCCAGTTCTAACGGTTCCAGTAGACAGACATGTTGTCTGTGGCAGGATGTATTTCAAGTTATTTTAGCCAGATATAATGACTGTGGAAAGATATGTTCAATACGTTGTGATCAAGAATAGTTTCTCGTGTCTATAACAATAAAAAAACGCGAGTGGCATCCCAAATGAGTTTTAGTTTATTAGTAGCAGCAGTTCCTTGCGAAGTTAATTTCAGCCTCAAGAAAAAGAATCCACGACCTGCGTGCTGTTTTCTGCGCTGGGGACATCATCATCATGAAGACAGCAGGTTAGTGAAGTGTACAAGAACTTAGGTATTCCACACAGGGCAGTGGAAACAACAAGGCACCTCACGTGTACTGCATGCACAGTACAAATGTGCTCAGTGACACGTCATCTGCAGTAATGCAGAGGAGGTAAAGAAGGATGAAAGTATTAACACAATCTCACTTTTATTCCTTCTTCTTGCCCTAGTTACCAGACATCCTGACGTATCCTTCTTTCACAATGCGTCATACGCATTACGACAGCCTCAGACAGCTCTTGACAACGAAATAGAGGCAGGAATCGAAAGTTCGGGATTTTATCCGAATCTGACGCGGCAAGTTAAACAGCTCCTGGTTTTGAACTAGAAACAAGGATCAAGGCGAAACGGCGTTGTTTTGCAGCGCGTTGTCAGGGGAGTGCCGGGTAGAGCCCCGCGGTCGGGCCACGCGCCGCTGCAGGGGTGCCAACCCTGCGCGGCGCTGCGCGCTCTGGCCAGCCCTAATTTGGTAACCCCATTATGGGGCGAATTACGGGGATTACAGCGTGTAGGCCGGCGCCGGCGCGGGTCCCGGGAGGCGGCGCCTATCGCAGTGATGTCATCACCCGCGCAAGAGTGCCGCTGCTGCCCTGGCTAATGGACGGGACGGGATGGGACGCGGGCCCTCTGCGCGCCGCCTCGCGGCCGACGGGCCGAAACAGCACAACACTGCCGGCGCGGCCTCCGCTGGCGGGTTGTCTGCGCGCAGCTGCTGACAGTACGCACGAGGTGCACTCAAGTTACAACACTTCTGATTCTTTTTTTCTAGCAAAGCTGATCACACGAATACACACTGAAAGGCACAAATTACGAGGGGTGTTCAAAACAAAAATTTAAGACTTTCTTTCTGATAGCAGGTTGGTTTTATTCGGGATTCCAATACACCACATTATTTTGCCTGCAAAACACTATTTTTCAACATAATCTCCGTTCAATACGGAGACCTTACGCCGCCCTACTGTGGAGGGCCTGTACGCTCGCATGGTACCACTCTACTGGTGGACGTCGGAACCAATGTCGCCGGCCACTGTGGCCGAGTGATTCTAGGCGCTTCAGTCTGGAACCGTGCGACCGCTACGGTCGCAGGTTCGAATCCTGCCTCGGGCATGGATGTGTGTGATGTCCTTAAGTTAGTTAGGTTTAAGTAGTTCTAAGTTCTAGGGGACTGATGACCTCAGATGTTAAGTCCCACAGTGCTCAGAGCCATTTGAGCCAACGTCTTGCAACATCAACAACCTTGGAAGTGGTAATTTACTCACAGGGCACCATCTGTTTTTAACCGCGTAGTTTATCATTATCGTCAATTATACCCTGTGAAGCTACTGAGCTTGCTATTATTGCTTATTTCTCTATCAGTGTCCCAAAAACCTCATCCCTGTTGTCAGTGGTGTTCTCTCTATTTTGTAAGAACCCATACATCACTTCCTTACAATAGTAGTATCCATGGCTTTTGTAAAATGCCCACTAGCACTCACAATAAGAAAAATAAAAATCTTTCGATACGACGACTGTTATTTAACATTGTCCTCGAAATAATGATCAGGGAAGAAAATCCAATGATTGAAGTTCAGTTACAAAACCGGAAAGACTGTACGCATCAGAATGTATTCCACGGAACAAGAAACGTGTGGTAGACTACTCGGAAATAACGGAGGGAAACATTCTGAGGAATATCGTAGGGAATACCAAATACGGACATGAACACAAACTATGGCCAAATAAGGTATTATGCAGAGTAACTGAAAATTTCATATCTTTTAAAAAGGGAGAACTGTTAGTTTAGGGGCAAGTCAAAAGAACCCTGGATTACCATGAAGACCCAAATTAAATGGCTGACAAGTAAATGGGTTACGGTAAAAATAAATATCATACCATATTCAGTAAATAACGCAAGTGAACATAAGAATACCGTCAACAAAGTAAAGGTGTTGAAAGTCCAAACATATGTTCGAAGAAAAGTAGATTATCTGGTCGTAGAAACGCAAGGAAAAAATAAAAAATAAGCTGATCTGAACGCAAAAGAGCCACAAAGAAATAACTGATACTTAAAATTCAATTGGAACTTTGGCTATGTAGTTAGCCAACTTTATTTCCTATTTTACGGATAACCATTGTTCACCTGCCAATCTAAAAAAACTGCAGGAGCTAGTCTGTCTTGGAATGTTTGTGGATATGAAGGTTCTGAGCAAGAAAATCTTGTTTATGACTAGTTTCAGGATGAAACAAAATCTTCAAACACGAATCATTCCTATCCACATGAGAACAATCATAGTAAAAATTATTGCAATATCAACTGTGACTTTGAACCCAGATTCACTCGCGTGAAATCAGTTCTCGTCCGCAGCATTGAAACCATCGAGAAAAGCTTTGTGAAGTCGATCGAATACGAACGTAAGCACAATAAACATTAAACACTGGTCTCTCATACAAGAAAGCACCGCGATGTAACCAACTATTTCAATCACAAACGAAGAATTAAGGCTGTAATTTAGCCAGACAAATATCTTTAATATTTGATCGGAAGACAACAATCTACGACCACGCTTTTACCCAACTGAGTAATTGGAGATAAGAAATGGAGACGCTAATGGACCAGGACGACTTAAGACAGCATAAACTGCAAGGATCTACAGGACTGACACAATAAAAGTAGGGGCACCCGAAATATGAGAGTCATAAAAGCCTTGATAACGCTGTGGGGAGAAAATCTACGAAGCTAAGAGGTAGATAAATGACAAAGAAGGCACATGGATCGCGCTATTAAATGAGCAGAGTGGAATATTAGAAAAAGACGAGTAGTTCTTCTATCAGTCCTATATTAACTTAATAAGGATATCCTCATAAAGTTTTATGACTCCAGAAGCGAAGTCATGTTCTATAAATGGCTGCAGCAGATGAGCAGTGGTGTCGTTCACGACTTTTGTATGACACAGCGTAGGCTGACAGAAAAGTCATGTAACGGAGGAAAGTCCTTTCGCTTATGCTGTGTGTTCTGTATGTCCATTTTGCTTGAGCCATTTCGTGTAAATAGTTTTAGCACACTATGTGCCCTCCGCCACAAACCCTACAGTAGTGTACAGAGTATAATTTTAGATGGCTTTTACATTTATGTTGTATTCTCCTAGAGGTGGGGTGATTTCCTCGAGATTCGGAATTAAGGCCAAAGCAGTTCTTTCTAAAGCTGCGTTTACACGGACCATATTTTATGGCAATGTGAGGCCGCAAAAGCATGGTCGTTAATATTGCTGTGATGTGGCTGAAATACTCCGCAATACTGAAGATGGCCGGATAGCGTGGCCGATTGAGCAAATTCTTGCAGTTAGTTTCCGAGATATGGCCGTCGTGTTCTCTGTCAAGAGTGGAGAATATTTCGTAGGGTCTGGCCACATCTACCTCGGTCCTTGTCTCTAAATCCTTTAATCTCAATCTCAGCCTTCCTTTTTCTACCGGGAGCATTGCTGCAGAGTCAAACCACGTATTCTGAGCACTGAAACAATACGTATTATTTCCCTTTAGTTAGGAAGATGGCGCACTAACGTACAGGTAGTCGATGTGTTGTTTACCAGACTGTAGAAATGGGCAACGAAAGAATAACATGGAATCACCGCGAGAAATGCTTGCTTGAACATACGAGGGTAAGTCAGTTATTAATCGCAAAGTAGTTATAAAATTTTATTCTAATCAAATAGGAAACTTACAAGAACATCATTTTTCGACTTAGTCTCCTTGCGTTTCAACGCACTTGGTCCATCGCTGTACAAGCCTCCTGACGCCCTCATAAAAGAAGGTTCTCGGTTGAGCTGCGAGCCAGGAATGCACTGCTTCTTTCACTGCTTCGTCCTAGGCAAATCGACGGCCCCTTAATGCCTGTTTCAGTGGACCAAACAAGTATCAGTCAGAAGGGGCAGGATCGGGACTGAGTTTGTGGAGCGTTTTAGCAGTGTTGACAGCAGTATGCGAACGGGCATTGTCGTGCAACAACACAACACCTTTTGACAGCAATCCCCAGCGTTTGCTTCGAATTACAGGCTTTATCCTGCCAGTAAGCATCTCACTGTAACGTACACTGTTTGTTATTGTGCCGCTTTCCCCATAATAATCCAGTACTGGACATTGTGCGTCCCAAAATATCGTAAGCATCAGTTTTCCTGCGGACGGTTGGGTCTTTAACTTTTTCTTGCACGGCGACTTTGGATGTTTCCAATCCATACTCTGCCGTTTACTCTGCGGCTCGTAATGATGGATCCATGTTTCGTCACCAGTAATGATCCTGTCTAAGAAGTTGTCCCCTTAATTACCATAGCGATCCAAATGCTTTTTTTTTTTGCAGATGTCCAAGCGCGTTTGTTTAAGCAACTGTGTGAGTTGTTGTGGGACCCATCTTGCGCGAACTTAGTGATTTCGTAGGCAGAACCGTGACTAATTTGCAGACGATGTGCCACTTCGTCAATAGTTATTCGTCTGTCTAAGAGAATCATTTCACGAGAACGCTCAATGGTTTCTTCATTTGTGGCGGTAAACGGTCGTCCGGCTGCCTCATCGTGCGTAACACTGGTGCGACCATTTCGGAATTTTTGAATCCATTCGTACACACTGCGTTGTGGAAAAACACTGTCCCCGTACTGTACAGAAAGTCTTTGATGAATTTTGGCCCCTGATACGCCTTCCGACCACAAAAAACGGATCACTGAACATTGCTCTACTTTGGTGCCGGCCGGAGTGGCCGAGCGGTTCTAGGCGCTTCAGTCTGGAACCGCGAGACCGCTACGGTCGCAGGTTCGAATCCTGCCTCGGGCATGGATGTGTGTGATGTCCTTAGGTTAGTTAGGTTTAAGTAGTTCTAAGTTCTGGGGGACTGATGACCTCAGATGTTAAGTCCTACAGTGCTCAGAGCCATTTGAACCTTTTTATTTTCTCCTTTGGTGCAAATAGACAGCGGAGCAGCCATGATTAACAGCACGGCAGCGATAACGAAACTAACCTAGCAACTTGAAAATTGCAAAGATATAACAATAAACAAACAAAGCATACCTCATCAACGTAAAACGACAGTACTACCAAAATAAACAAAAATATAACTAAATTTCGGATAATAATTGACTTACACTCGTAAATGCAAATTATAGGCAAGCCTGTAGGTTGCACTGCTGTGTCTGACTACAAACGGCACTTGTGCAATATCCTCAGTATGTTTCAGTTGTCAGTCGTAGTCAGAATAGCGTTACGTGTTCTTGCGAGTGCATTAGGTCGGAGCTAACTCAATTCTAAAGTGGGCAAATTCTTGGTGCTCGTGTGGCTGGTGCTCCAGTAACCAAAGTAGCCAAATTTAAACGGACGCAAAATCCCCAAGATTGGCGATCTTTTACAGAAGCTCGAAACTTAGCGCGGACTTCAACGCGAGATGCTTACAACAGTATCCACAACGAAACTTTGTCTCGAAACCTGGCAGAAAATCCAAAGAGATTCTGGTCGTATGTGAAGTATGTTAGCGGCAAGAAACAATCAATGCCTTCTCTCCGCGATGGCAATGGAGACACTATCGAAGACAGTGTTGCCAAAGCAGAGTTACTAAACACAGCCTTCCGAAATGCCTTCACAAAAGAAGAGGAATTAAATATTCCAGAATTCGAATCAAGAACAGCTGCCAATATGAGTAACGTAGAAGTAAATATCCTTGGAGTAGTGAAGCAAGTCAAAACACCTAATAAAAGCAGGTCTCCTGGTCCAGACTGTATACCAATTAGGTTCCTTTCAGAGTATGCTGATGCATTAGCTCCGTACTTGACAATCATATATAACCGTTCGCTCAACGAAAGATCCGTTCCGAAAGACTGGAAAGTTGCACAGGTCACACCAATATTCAAGAAAGGTAGTAGGAGTAATCCACTTAATTACAGGCCGATAGCATTAACTTCGATATGCAACAGGATACTGGAACATATAGTGTATTCGAACATTATGAATTATCTCGAAGAAAACGGTCTATTGATACACAGTCAACATGGGTTTAGGAAACATCGTTCTTGCGAAACACAACTGGTGTTGAGTGCTATTGACAAGGGATTTCAGATCGATTCCGTATTTCTGGATTTCCAGAAGGCTTTTGACACTGTACCACACAAGCGGCTTAAAATGAAATTGTGTGCTTATGGAATATCGCTTCAGTTACGTGACTGGATTTGTGATTTCCTGTCAGAGAGATCACAGTTCGTAGTAATTGACGGAAAGTCATCTAATAAAACAGAAGTGATTTCTGGCGTTCCCCAAGATAGTGTTATAGGCCCTTTTCTGTTCCTTGTCTATATAAACGATTTGGGACACAATCTGAGCAGCCGTCTTCAGTTATTTGCAGATGACGCTGTTGTTTATCGACTAATAAAGTCAGCAGAAGATCAAAGCAAACTGCAAAACGATTTAGAAAAGATATCTGAATGGTGCGAAAATTGGCAGTTGACCCTAAATAACGAAAAGTGTGAGGTCATCCACATGAGTGCTAAAAGGAATCCGTTATTCTTCGGTTGCACTATAAATCAGTCAAATATAAAGGCCGTAAATTCAACTAAATATCTAGGAATTACAATTACGAACAACTTAAATTGGAAGGAACACATAGAAAATGTTATGGGGAAGGCTAACCAAAGACTGTGTTTTATTGGCAGGACACTTAGAAAATGTAACAGAGCTACTAAGGAGACTGCCTACACTACGTTTGTCCGTCCTCTCCTAGAATACTGCAGCGCGCTGTGGGATCCTTGCCAGACAGGACTGACGGAGTACATCGAGAAAGTCCAAAGAAGGGCACCACGTTTTGTATTATTGCGAAATATGGGAGAGGGTGTTACTGAAATGATACAAGATTTGGGCTGGACATCATTGACATAAAAGGCGTTTTTCGTTACGACGGAATCTTCTCACGGAATTCCAATCACCAACTTTCTCCTCCGAATGCGAAATTATTATTTTTTTTTTTTTGACACCGACCTAAATAGGGAGAAACGATCACCACGATAAAATACGGGAAATCAGAGCTCGCACGGAAAGATATAGGTGTTCGTTCTTTTCGCACGCTACACGAGATTGGAATAATAGAGAATTGTGAAGGTTGTTCGATGAACCCTCTGCCAGGCACTTAAATGTGATTTGCTGAGTATCGATGTAGTTGCAGATGCAGATGTATTTCAAGACGTACAGTATCGAAAATTTATACCGAATACATCGAAAGCCAAAAAACGTCATCCGCTAAGTAACAACGCGGACGGAAGTGTGTTGAATGATCGTGGCGAAGGCCATTGAAGAGAATTGTGACGAAAAAGAAGAGGACGACAGCTGCAAAAGTCACTTTAGAACTGAATACTGCACCTCGCGAACGATGTCTGCGCCGGGAGAAGACGGAGTTGCATGGCTAGCCGGAATGTCAGGAGCACCCATGAGTCATGCAAATGCCTGCAGCAGGAAAAGTGTTGCTAAAATCATAAGACCTAAGACTATTCAGCAGTGGAAGCAAGTCGGTTTGTCAGATGAGTTTTGTTTCTCACTGTTTCCAACTTCTGGCCGAGTTTACGTCCCAAGAGTGAAATATGTCGGGGGTTCAGTGATGGACTGGGCAGCCATATCGTCCTGTTCCCTGCGCCCCATTGTTACTTTGCTCGGTATTACTCCCCGGTATTATATGATCATTTTTGGCTGATCAAGTCCAACCCATGCTACAGTGCTTGTTCCCCAATGGTGACGCTGTGTTCAGAGGCGACACGGCCCGCATCATCCAGGACTGGTTTTATGAACACGAGGATGAGTTTCCGCATCTGCCCTGGTCATCACAGTCATGAGACCTAAATATTATTGAGTCTTTGTGGTGTACTCAGTGATCACTATCCACCTCATTATCATTACTTAAACTTGCCACTGTTTTGCAGGAATACAACCTACAGGACCTGTATGTATCCATTCTGAGATGACTGGAAGCTGTTTTGAATACCAACGGCTTTTCTACACCGTATGAAGCATAGTAATGTGTTGTGTTTCTGGTGTTTCCATATTTTTTCCACCTCCTGTATATATAATGGCCGCAATATGAAAAAGTAGGTTCTCGCTGTTGGAATGGTACAAATGGCTCTGAGCAATACGGGACTTAACATCTGAGGTCATCAGTCCCCTAGAACTTAGAACTACTTAAACCTAACTAACCTAAGAACATCACACACATCCATGCCCGAGGCAGGATTCGAACCTGCGACTGTAGCGGTAGCGCGGTTCCAGGCTGAAGCGCCTAGAACCGCTCGGCCACAGTGGCCAGCGTTCTCGCTGCTATCATTGTATTAGGAGATCCGCAGTAATGAGCTATAATTGCATCTAAATAGGTTCTTAAGACTTCTAAACCCTTTCGAAACTTCATTATTTGTGTTTGTGTGTTCGTGCACAACCACTTGCCAACTGCCTTTCCTTATTACGGTCTTTGTACACATCACTTTTCATTATCCATAATTTCATACTTCACCAGTAGCCAAAACCTGAAGACTGACCGTCAATCTGATTGTAGCTCATATATACTCGTTCATATCAGCGTTGGTCTTAACAAGCCTCAGACGGAATGCATTCACAGTATATTCAAAACAGAGTTACAATATCGTGGACAATGTATGTATCCCGCATCAGTTACGAGTTAAAATTCTGAAACAGTTCGCTTACTTAAAAAAATGCTTCAGCAAAGGTTGATTTCTTTTTTCCTGTGCAACGCAGATGTAGGAGAGCCGCACTCACATCCGCTACCTTGTTCTCGTAGATTTCGAGGCTCGTGTAACCACTTATTTCAAAAGAATTGTCAGAACATAAAATCGATATCTTCCTATCTGACAAAGCAGACGGTGTACGACAGGGTTATAGTCTTTCGCCCCTACTGTTCAATGTACACATCGAAGACTCAATGACGGAATTTAAAAAAAGGTTCATGAGTGTGATTAACATGTAAGGTGAAAGGTTATCCATGATAAATTTCGCTCATGACATTTCAGTCCTCATTGAAACTGAAGAACTACAGTATCTATTGAATGGAATGAATAGTCTAATGAATACAGACTATGGATTGAGAGTAAACCGGAAAAAGACCAAAGTAATGAAAAGTAGCAGAAGTGAGAGCAGCGAGAAAGTTAACATCAAAATTGGTGATAACGAATAGACTGAGTTGATGAATTCTGCAATAAATAACCCATAACGGACGAAGAAAAGATGACATAAAAAGCAGACTTGACAAGCAAAGAGGGCATTTCTGACCAAGACAAGTCGAATAATATCTAACATATACCCTAATTTGAGGAAGAAATTACTGAAAATGTACGTTTGGAGCACAGCATTGTACGGTAGTGAAACATCGTCGATTATGGGAAAATCCGAAGAGAACTGAGATGTCTTAGTACAGAGGAATGTTGAGAATTAGGTGGACTGATAAGGTAAGAAATGAGGAGGTTCTGCGCAGAATTGGCGAGGAAAGGAATATAGGGAAAATACTGAAAAGAAGTAGGGACAGGCTGGTAGAATATCTGTTAAGACATCAAGGAATTACTTCCATGGTACTAGAGGGTAACAAGAGTAGATGAAGACGGACACTGGAATACATACAGCAAACAATTGTGGACGTAGGTTGCAATTGTTACCCTCAGATAAAACGTTTGGCACAGGAGAGGAATTCTTGGTGGGCCGCATCAAACCAGTCAGAAGACTTAAGCTTGAAAAAATAAAAATATTACTACGCATGTATTAATCCAAAAAGTCATGTCATCGTGGGATACAAAGCCGGCATACTTTACACAGCGATCCACAGTTTAGCAAACTTACCGTTGCAAAAGTAAGAAACTGAACTGGAGCTAAGTAATTTCAATATACTGCTATTACAGAGAGGCGTTATTTCAGCAAAAGTAATAGGCCTTGCAATCTTTTAGAACAAACAACTTTGGATGGGCAAGCGCGTTTCCATATTTAGTTATAATCACTCATAAGACAGCAGTGTGTTTCAAGAACTCAGATGTGAGCTCCAGTTTCAAAACTTAATAACTCACAACAGACATTATGACATACAGCCAGCAAAAATAAAACATTCAGAATAAGGTATTTGCGAAATCGGTTACGGAAACAGACAAAGTTTTTGAACTGGCTTAATTGGAAGGGCGTTTAGCACACGTTTTGAAGAAGATGCGGGGATGCCTTCCCACTTCCGTCGTACATTCAAAGGCGACAAAACGCAAAGCTTTTAGCGTTAAAGTCTCGATGGAAGTTTCCACAAAAATACATAAAGATAAATTAATGAGGTATTAGAGGAAGTGGATATTTCCTATCGTTTTAGACACCAGTGCGACAAGAGTTTGAAATGAACAGCAAGAGTTGCGAAAGAAGAAATTCCTGAAAAACTTTTTGCCAGTTTCCTACGACGAATCCTTGCAGTATCTTAGAGCTCGCCAGCGTTATTGTGGTGACGCAGACGCAGCACACACAACGGTATAAACAGCTTGATCCTAAGTGATTTTGTCTTACTTTTTAGAAGCAAAATATCACGATACTGTATTAATTTGTTGTAACTGGTAGATTATACACTACTGTAATTGAAATTTCATTAAATTTACTTACTACCCCAAGCCTTATACGTACGCTAACAGATGTATATCGAAAACTCACGACATGTGTCATGTCTGTAAATATTCAGTGACCGTCAGGATACGTTCTTTGTATCACCATACACTCAGTTGGAAATGTTTGTCATTGCACATCTTTTATGGTCAAAAAGCTAACAAATATACCCAGTAAATCTGTAATGTGACCATATCGTCGGAAACCACCTACGTCACCTCACATTTCATTAATTGAAAAATTTGTGCATATAAAGTAATAATTTAATTCGCTCTGATATCAACTCCAAGTTTACGAAGCAGTTTAATGAGAGAAAGCATCGTTAACCCTTTCAGACCCTCTGGCTACAATTGTGTGCATTTAATTTTACTGTGTCTTAGTTGCAACAGAAGTATTTTTCCCCAGTGGAAACCTGAAGTTCACTTTTGTGAATGGAGGGTAGAGGTATGAAGCGTTAGCGTAGGCTAACGATCTGGAAGTATCCGACTTGGAGACTGAAAATTATTCATGATTATATATCTTTGTACTGGATGTCAATGACTATTATTATTAGTGTTTGAACTGGATGTCACATTATTAAGGTAAAAAATACATTATTTGGTTTGCAACAAAACTTTCCTTTGCTAACCACATGCCTATTAGTAGTTAGTGGCTTTAGTTGTTAGAATCTTTTATTTAACTGGCAGTATTGACGCTCGCTGTATTGCAGTAGTTCGCGTAATGAAGATTTTTGTGAGGTAAGTGCTTAATGAAATGTATAGGTTATTGTCAGGATTGCTTCTTATTCAGGGAAGTTCTTTTGTATTAATTATTTGAAGTCAGGTTGTAATTTTTTTCAGCTGTCACATTGTGTTGCGCTAGAATATTGTGGGTCCGTGCTGTCATGATAAGAAAACGTGAAGAGAAAGTAGGCTCAGTACGTTCTGTTTTACTCAGCTGTTTCAGAATCAAATAATGTAGAAGTTTCATCTTCTCAGTCATTCTGCAATTTAAGTACAGACACACTCATTTAAATAAAGAAGTTTCAGCCTTTAGTATGCCGAATGTGTCGTACGTTAGTGTGAACGATAACGGGACTCGTGGGAGTGCATGCAGAAAAGATAGAATACTGAGAAAGCAAGATGATGTGAGTAAAGCATATGAAAAATATCGAAAAACTTGTATTTGACTTAAAATGTTGAACATCACGAAACAATTTGGTGCAATCGGGGCCAGACTTGTACGTTACCAGTTGGCTGCCCCAAACAAATTGGAAACAGTAAGTTATAATTCAAAAGAGATTAATCGTAGGTCTCTTATTTATTCAGTTTCCCACGAGTCATTCTCAAGAAAAGATCGATACAGTAACCGTGTCCCTATACCATCTTCCAGGTGACAAGAGAACATTAATCGCGCGCGTAAGTGAACACTTCCCCAAACGTAGAAGAAACATCGGAATATTCTTTGAAGATAAATACTATGGAATTCATTGTACAAGATTAAATAGTGTACCTTGTAACTTCAGTTACTAACATTTCATTGCAGTCAAATTTCATCATACGAACAACAGGCTTAAATTCCGTCGCACAAATAAACAGTAAAAGTGGCATGTGACAGATAGAAACTATATATGAAGATAGTAACTGTTCTCGAAAGAACAGATACCATTGGTGACCATGCAGCTCCTCTAGAGTAAATGATAATTAGTTGAAACCCTCAGCTGCCGACAGGTGTTGTTGGTATACCTCGATGGGGATAGATGAAAATGTGCGCCCCGACCGGGACTCGAACCCGGGATCTCCTGCTTACATGGCAGACGTCCTATTCATCTGAGCCACCGAGGCCACAGATGAACAGCGCGACTGAAGGGACTTATCCGTTGCACGCTTCCCGTGAGACCCACATTCCCAACTGTCCGCAATCTACATACGTAATGTACCTAACAGATATTTGCCCATCCACTCATTACTTGCGCACACGTCTGCCATGTAAGCCGGAGATCCCGGGTTCGGGTCCCGGTCGGGGAACACATTTTCAGCTGACCCCATCGAGGTAAAACAACAACACCTGTCGGCAGCTGAGGGTTTCAGCTAATTATCATTTAAGATAGAAACTGTTTGAGTAGTATAACAACAGGTGTACTACAAGTTAGCTATTAAGTCTAGCGTAAGTTATATTCTGTTTAGTCACTGCTTTCACATTTAGCAAAAATGATGTAGTGAAGATCTGATATTGTTTTACAAAAAAAGGCTTTCAAAAGGGAACTCGTAAATGGACTAAGGCCGAAATTATACAATAAAATAAAAAAAATTAAAATAAACATTTGCAGACACCAAAGAGTCATGTAAAAATAAGTCATTTAATACCCACTACTCTAAAAACAACTCTCGACTTACCCGGGAACCACAGTCTTCAGTAGTATGCAATTTCCATTAAGTCCAAGACTGGATCGTTTCTCATCCCTTGCGACCCATCTACCGTGCATTCGTCGACTACAAACATGTCTATCCCACCTGCATTTCAGTCATCATTTCGTCTTGCATTTGTTAGCTTTTGGGTGTCTTGTAGCAGTTCCCAACACGGATAATTCCATCGAGCGCTAAGCTTTTGGAATACTTTGTCTCACATTTTCACACTGCGTCTATGCTGATGATTGCGCATCTGCGCCATGTGGACATCCGAACAGCTCTCTGGAAAGTGTGTACTCCCTACTTTGAAAGATAACATTTCCATTTTTCACTTTTTTCACATTCACTGTGTATCATTTGACTCACCTTCCCAAATTTATGACTGTTATTTCATCAGTCGATAGCGCCCGTAGGGCGGAAGTGATTTTTGAACCAAATATCTTACGATTTGGCATGCAGCTGTCTAGCTCTAGCAGGCTAGCAGACGTGGTACTCACAGGGATGCGTCGGCGTGAAGGGGTAATCTAGGGTTGGCAGCCGTGGCGCGCTCGAAGGGTGCAGCGACGGCGGGCAATGATAGCAGAACATGCCTCGGTGCCCCGCGATCTGAAACAGGTCGACAACTTACGTTCACTAAACAAACCTTGAACCTGAAAACAAATATCTGATGATTACTTTGGAGCTGGCCGGGGTGGCAGAGCGGTTCTAGGCACTACAGTCTGGAACCGCGCGACCGCTACGGTCGCAGGTTCGAATCCTGCCTCGGGAATGGATGTGTGTGATGTCCTTAAGTTAGTTTGTGTGATGTCCTTAAGTTAGTTAGGTTTAAGTAGTTCTAAGTTCTAGGGGACTGATGACCTCAGCAGTTAAGTCCCATAGTGCTCAGAGCCATTTGAACCATTACTTTGGAGCTGCAGCTAGTGAACTGTACTTAGGGCTTTTTTGTAATTGATTTTGGAAATATACAAAAATTAACATGTAAGGTACCAAAAGTAGACATTCTTGCCTTAGCGAATTACCGCGATTCTTGTTTGTAGAAAAAAAATGCACTTATTTTCAGTTTTATTATCTCAAAATAACTGGTTCCGGAGATATGATATCTGATTTCTTGTAGATAGAAAATAACCAGTATTAACGGAAACACAATCAGTTTCACTGCAGTTTTAGTGTTCCACACACGTCTTGAGAACGGCCTCCTCCACGCCACAGTCTCCTGATGTCACCAATGAAAAAAAAACAAAAAAAAAAAAAAACAATCTGATGATGGTCTTATAAGCGACCGAAATTGGACGCAAGGTGGAATAATATGTACAGCTTATATGCTATCTAGGTTGTTTTGTTGAAATGATTTTAAACTTCCCTCTGTCAAAGTCGCTCATGTCAGTGGATTTCCGCATTTGCGGCCCGTATCGTCACTAGATTGATACCCCATTCATCTCTGCTTCGTTTATACATGGTGATTTCGTGATAACGTTATAGACTTTCAGAAATGATGGAGGAAGGTAAATGTATCAGTCTGATGTAAGGAACCCCGTTCGGAAACGATCATGTCGCAAGCTATACGCCAAAATCGTTCTTCTACTGCAAGCACCTTGCTTTCCATATTCTGGCAAGAGGTAGTATGGACTAAAATAAGAAGAAAACGTGGGCTCTAATGCATTTGTTCATCTTGCTACTGTGAAATACATTTCTTCTACTGAAGAAGTGCTCTTAGCTCTTAACGTATCCTTTGTAGAGCCCATGTTTACGGAACAATTTTTTCTTCTTTTGGTCTACATCTACATCTACATTCCGCAAACCACCTGACTGTGTGTGGCGGAGGGTACCTTGTGTACCTCTATCGGTTCTCCCTTCTATTCCAGTCTCGTATTGTTCGTGGAAAGAAAGATTGTCGGTATGCCCCTGTGTGGGCACTAATCTCTGATTTTATCCTCATGGTCTATTCGCGAGATATACGTAGGAGGGAGCGATATACTGCTTGACTCCTCGGTGAAGGTATGTTCTCGAAACTTCAACAAAAGACTGTACCGAGCTACTGAGCGTCTCTCTTGCACAGTCTTCCACTGGAGTTTATCTATCATCTCCGTAACGCTTTCGCGATTACTAAATGATCCTGTAACGAAGCGCGCTGCTCTCCGTTGGATTTTCTCTATCTCTTCTATCAACCCTATCTGGTATGGATCCCATACCGGTGAGCAGTATTCAAGCAGTGGGCGAACAAGTGTACTGTAATCTACTTCATTTGTTTTCAGACTGCGTTTCCTTAGGATTCTTCCAATGAATCTCAGGCTGGCATCTGCTTTGCCGACGATTAATTTTATATGGTCATTCCATTTTAAATCACTCCTAATGCCTACTCCCAGATAATTTATGGAATTAACTGCTTCCAGTTGCTGACCTGCTATATTGCAGTTAAATGATAAAGGATCTTTCTTTCCATGTATTTGCAGCACATTACACTTGTCTACATTGAGATTCAGTTGCCATTTCCTGCACCATGCGTCAATTCGTTGCAGATCCACCTGCATTTCAGTACAATTTTCCATTGTTACAACCTCTCGATATACTACAGCATCATCCGCAAAAAGTCTCAGTGCACTTCCGATGTTATCCACAAGGTTAATTATATATATTGTGAATAGCAACGGTTCTACGACACTACCCTGAGGGGAGAGATTAGGGCTCGTAAGAGGCATATAGGCAGTCATTTTTCCCTCGTTTTGTTTGGGAGTGGAACAGGAAGAGAAGATGCTAGTTGTGGTACGAGGTACCCTCCGCCACGCACCGTATGGTGGATTGCGGAGTAAGTATGTAGATTTCGATGTAGATGTACACCTGAAATCACTCTTACTTCGGAAGACTTCTCTCCATTGAGAATGACATGCTACGTTCTGTTATCTAAAAACTCTTCAATCCAATCACACAATTGGTCTGATAGTCCATATGCTCTTACTTTGTTCATTAAACGACCGTGGGGAACTGTATCAAACGCCTTGCGGAAGTCAAGAAACACGGTATCTAGCTGGGAACCCGTGTCTATGGCCCTCTGAGTCTGGTGGACGAATAGCGCGTCTTTTTGGTCTTTTTCCTCCTCCCACATTATGGAAAGCACAGAACTTGCAGCAGAAACGGTATCAGAATGATTTTCGTTTACAACGTATAACTCAGCCGTTTCTGGACGACGTCTCTTTCCTCAGATTGATTCATTTACCCTTCATTATCATCCCTGAAAGTTTGCTACATCAGCACGGAATCATCCTGTATACTTCCTTTGCCGTGTCATGTGCCCGCAATGCCATTAGTTTCGCGTAGGCAATGGTCACAATGTTTCGGCTCTCAGTGTATGCTCTTCTGGAGGCGCAGCTGATGACATGGAATCCCTCGTTGTTTTATGGACGCAGCTACGCAAGATAATCCGAGAAACGAGAATTCCTTGGCTGAAGGATATGGTGGTTGCAGCAGCTAGGCTATTTTCGACTGTGGACTTCTCGATTGCTTGAAGTTCCCAATCTTTGCGCTCACTTGTTGGGATGGTGTCTTGCATACCCCTCGCTCGGTGAACGCGCAGCCGAGCACGGCGGCCCGTCTCCCCACGGACAGGGCTGGTGAGGGGGGGGGGGGGGGGGGGGGGCAGGGTGCTGCTGCTGTTGGCGCTCTTATCCACTCCCTGGGGAGAGCTGAGCGCTTTGTCGGAATGCCGGCCCCGGGTCATTACCGCCTCATGAAATGTTGACTCAGTCTCTAATTAGCGGCCAGCGTCACGTGCCCGCTGGCTAATTGATGTTGGCTGCCCTGGGACGGGACGGACGCGCTCCTATGGCCGCGCTTGCACCTCTCCACCAATCGATTTGTGTCTTGTAGCTCAATGCACGACCGAACTATATGATGTGGACAAAATCGTGACATGACTTTACGTCCGGAGTCTCTTATCCGACATCATTACGTCTCTTTCTCCCACGTTGTAGCACGTTGTCTTCCAGAGCCTGAATGACAATGTCAAGTAACACTGTGGGAAGATACGCTTTACCTAAAGAAGCGCTGAATCACAACGAGATCAAACATACTTTACATTGACGAATCAGACATTACGACCGCTGCTGTAAGTGTCCATTTCCTACTAAAATATTAATTTCAAATGTAAATATAGGCTAATGAATATCAGACTGTTGTTCAGAGATGGGATGAAGGCGACAAGTGGGAGAAACTCCCTCTATTAATGAGGAATAAAATTGTCCAAGTTTCACTGTTGAGTGCGAGCTGCCACCCAGCTTTGTGTTCTGGGAAATGACATGAATGCGGTGGTCTAAGAGGAGTGGCGTCCATGACTAGCGTATTACAGCTTTAAAATCCTGTTGCCATCTACTCATTAACAGGTATAAGCTTAGAATGAGAATTTCACTCTGCAGCGGAGTGTGCGCTGATATGAAACTTCCTGGCAGATTAAAACTGTGTGCTGGACCGAGACTCGAACTCGGGACCTTTGCCTTTAGCGGGCAAGTGCTCTACCAACTGAGCTACCCAAGCACGACTCACGCCCCGTCCTCACAGCTTCACTTCTGCCAGTATCTTGTCTCCTACCTTCCAAAGTTTACAGAAGCTCTCCTGCGAACCTTGCAGAACTAGCACTCCTGAAAGAAAGGATATTGCGGAGACATGGCTTAGCCACAGCCTGGGGGATGTTTCCAGAATGAGAATTTCACTCTGCAGTGGAGCAAAGGTCCTTAGTTCGAGTCTCGGTCCGGCACACAGTTTTAATCTGCCAGGAAGTTTCAGGTATAATCTTACTTTAAGCAATTAAGACAATAATGTAGGTATTACAATTACAAACCGCGTATATCTCTTGAAGCAGGGTAAATCACAGCCCGCAAATTACGCAGACTATATTCTTCCAGTAATTGAGAATAGGAGCACTTAGGGACGTTCAGCAAGCAATACACAAAATTTCAACCCATTTCAAAAGTTTTCGCTGACACAGCCACAAAATAATGAAAGCAAAGAAGCTTATAGTTTACTGCATTTTTCTCTGTTCGCGGAGTAAAACTGCAGTATCAGTAAACACGTTATAATTTATGACTTTACTACTGATAACTATTAGTAACAGATTTTGGAGACAGGATGCACATACACCAGTGACAGTACCTGCAAAATTTTATTATTGTACGCTACGTAGTTGAGGAGATCCGAGGTCACAAACATTGAGATGCGTGAGAAACTAACACAGTGTCTTCAACAATAAAGGTTTTACGTGCTGAACGTCAAATATTAAAGACATTAACTCGTTTGTAAACTAATCAGACGTTCTTAGCTGTTTTATGCATGTGTGTTCGATTCTTTGTACAATCGGGGATAGGGGGTTACGAGTTGTCTTATTAGCCCTCGCCAAGTCCCCCTCCTTTCTTAAACAATAACTCTAGTTACATAATGGACCCCACAGGACTTACGACTCCCTTTATACTGCCCCGAGGGCTGCCCGGCTCCAGAATGACACTTCCAGAGGCCGCTCATCCCTAGAGGCTATAAAACTTGAATGATATATTCACTCTGCAGCGGAGTGTGCCCTGATTTGAATCTCCACGGCGTATTTAAAACTGTGTGACTGACCGGGAATCGAAACCGGGAACTACACGTTTCGGGGACAAATGCTCTACCGCTTGAGTTACCCAACACGACTCATTTCCTACATCAAAACTTCACAGAAGCTCCCCTGCGAAGCTTGCAGGACTAGCACTGCTGTACAAGTACTGACGAAAATAGAGCTGTGGGGGCAGGTCGTTAAGTCGTGCTTGGGTGGTTCTGTCTGTGGGATTCCTTGGTAAACTCCAGAAAAGTGTCTTTTTTCACATTTTCGCCGTCACCAGCGCATGAAAACCCAGCCGAGGGTCCCAAGCTTGCTATGAGTGGCAAAAGGCTTTGATTTATACGATATATTCCTAAGACCCCGATCTCTAACTACTTGGAAAATTTTTTCCATATCTTCATTGGTTTCCAAGATACCACGCTTCGAAGTTACGCAATTTGTACATGTAAAATCCGGCGTGAGGGGAAAGCAATGTAGCACGGAGAAATATGCAGTAAAGTGTCTCAGATATGATCTGGGAACTCCGTTTTGTAATACTGAAGCACGTCCAAATTTTTTTGAACGTAAAACTCGGTCTGAGGTGTAAAATGAATTTTGCGTTACTTCAATTTCGCATAAGTAACCTATGTAAATAGTACTGGCCCATAGATTTCTTTTCATCTGAGTCACACGTCCTGCTTCTATCGGAGCACAAAATACGCGAATACTTTCCCGTTTATTTAGAGGGCTCTGACTGAAAAGAAGCTGTCTCATTCTACCTTCAGCAGCTTTAAAATTTCCCCAAATATTTTGGCCTGAGAACATAATCGCGGTTTTTATACTAAGAGAGAAGAAGACAGTGGCAGTGGCAATGAGACAAAAAAGTAATATATACTGGAAGATAGTAGACAATTTGTATGTAGGCTGTTTAGGTTTTTATGTCGGTAACACCACGTACCGCTCTGTACGAAAATCACTGACTGTGCTGTGTGCAGTCTGTGGTTGGTTGGCATTCTTGGAATATTTGCTATTGTAGTGTTGGGCAGTTGGATGAGAACAGCGCGTAGCGTTGTTCAGTAGGAGGTGAGCCGCCAGCAGTGGTGGATGTGGGAAGAGAGATGGAAATTTGTAAGACTGAATGTCATGAACTGATATACATATGAGTTTTGAACACTATTAGGGTAAATACATTGATTGTTCTCTACCAAAATCTATCATTTGCTAATTATGCCTATCAGTAGTTAGTGCCTTCAGTAGTTTGAATCTTTTATTTAGCTGGCAGTATTGGCGCTCGCTGTATTGCAGTGTAAGTAGGCTGTTTAGGTTTTCTTATTGGCAACCTCACGTAGCGCTCTCTGTAAGAAAATCACTGGCTGTGCTGTGTGCAGTCTGTGGCTAGTTTGCATTGTTGTCTGCCATTGTAGTGTTGGGCAGCGGCAGCTGGATGTGAACAGCGCGTAGCGTTGCGCAGTTGGAGGTGAGCCGCCAGCAGTGGTGGATGTGGGGAGAGAGATGGCGGAGTTTTGATAATTTGTAATACTGGATATTATGAACTACTATATATATTATGACTGTTAAGGTAAATACATTGTTTGTTCTCTATTATCATCTTTCAATTGCTAACTATGCCTATCAGTAGTTAGTGCCTTCTGTAGTTTGAATCTTTTATTTAGCTGGCAGTAGTGGCGCTCGCTGTATTGCAGTAGTTCGAGTAACGAAGATTTTTGTGAGGTAAGTGATTTGTGAAAGGTATAGTTTATTGTTTGTCTGGGCCATTCTTTTGTAGGGATTTTTGATAGTCAGATTGCGTTGCGCTAAAATTATTGTGTGTCAGTTTAAGCACAGTCGTGTATAATTGTTGTAAGGGGACGTTTCAGCAGTAGTTCGAGTAACGAAGGTTTTTGTGAGGTAAGTGACTGATGGAAAGTATAGGTTATTGTTAGTCAGGGCCATTCTTTTGTGGGGATTATTGAAAGTCAGATTGCGTTGCGCTAAAAATAGTGTGTGTCAGTTTAGTGTTGATCAGAATAAGTAACGAGAGAAATGTATGTTCAGTTTTGCTCAGCTGTTTGAAAATCAAATAACATAAAGGTTTACCACCACTGTCATTCTTAATTTTTCTTTGGGGATGTTGCAAGTTGTTACGTTATAGAAAGAACGAAGGAGACCACGGCAATGTGAGAGAAAGAGGGGGACACAGTGGCAGGAGACAATAGTGGACAGTGACAGAACTGCGCTAGAGTGAAGCAGACAGTGCCAGAAGGGGGGGGGGGGGGGAGGGGAGGGGAGGGGAGAGGAATAAAGAGAAAGAGAAAATGGAAGTGCGTGAGAGCCAATGACAACGAGAACGAGAAAGAGAGACATAGTGACAGTGAGAAGAGACAGCAGCAGTAGGAAGGAAGGAATGAGATATTAGCAGTAAGAGACAGCAAGAGGAAGGCAGTGACAGAGGAAACTGCAGTAGTAGGACAGAACGAAGGATGATATTTGGTTTGTGTGGTGCTCAACTGCATGGTTATCAGCGCCCGTACAAATTCCCAATCATTTGCACTGTCCAGTCTCACCGCTTTCTCGAATGATGATGAAATAAAGAGGACAACACAGACACCTGCGGAGAAAATCCCCGATCCGGTCGGGAATCGAACACGGAACCCCGTGATACAGAGCGCTAGCCACTAGACAGAACGAAGGGGGCTGTAGATGTGACGCAGGAGGCAGAGGGATAATGGCAATGAGGTGGACCGAACGAGGTGGCGGAGTGGTTAGCACACTGGACTCGCATTCGGGAGGACGACGGTTCAATCCCGTCTCAACCCATCCTGATTTAGGTTTTCCGTGATTTCCCTAAATCGTTTCAGGCAAATGCAGGGATGGTTCCTTTGAAAGGGCACGGCCCATTTCCTTCCCCATCCTTCCCTAACCCGAGCTTGCGCTCCGTCTCTAATGACCTCGTTGTCGACGGGACGTTAAACACCACTAACCCAATGAGGTGGACTGAATGAGTGAATACGAAAGTGCAGCTGGGAGTGGATGGGCTAGTGGGTGTGAGTTACGGCTAGGGGAACCTACGGGTGTTTGTGGTGAGGGTGGTGAGCTGCTTTTCTAAAAAATTTTGGGAAAATTTTTAAGGGTACTGAGGAAGATAAAATGGGTCACTCGGTACCCCACCGTTCAGTCAAAGACTTTTAAATGAGCAAGAACGTATTCGCACTTTCTGTGCTCCGATAGGAGCATTTTTCCGCTGGTCCATACACAGGGTGGTCCATTGATCGTGAACGGGCCAAACATCTCACCAAATAAGCGTCAAACGAAAAAACTACAAAGTGCGAAACTTGTCTAGCTTGAAGGGGGAAACCACATGGCGCTATGGTTGGCCCGCTAGATGGTACAGCCATAGGTCAAACGGATATCAACTGCGTTTTTTTTAAAATAAGAACCCCCATTTTATATTACATATTCATGTAGTATGCAAAAAAATATGAATGTTTTAGTTGGACCACTTTTTTCGCTTTGTGATAGATGGCGCTGTAATAGTCACAAGCATATGGCTCACAATTTTAGACGAACCGTTGGTAACAGGTAGGTTTTTTAAATTAAATTACGAACGTTTGAACATTTTATTTCGGTTGTTCCAATGTGATACATGTACCTTTGTGAACTTATCATTTCTGAGAACGCATGCTGTTACAGCGTGATACCTGTATATAGCACATTAATGCAATAAATGCTTAAAATGATGTCCGTCAACCTCAATGCATTTGGCAATACGTGTAACGATATTCCGCTCAACAGCCAGTAGTTCGCCTTCCGTAATGTTCGCACACACATTGACAATGCGCTGACGCATGTCAGGCGTTGTCGGTGGATCACGATAGGAAATATCCTTCAACTTCCCCACATAAAGAAATACGGGGACTTCAGATCCGGTGAACGTGTGGGCCATGGTATGGTGCTTCGACGACCAATCCACCTGTCATGAAATATGCTATTCAATACCGCTTCAACCGCACTAGAGCTATGCGCCGGACATCCATCATTTTGGAAGTACATCGCCATTCTGTCATGCAGTGGAACATCTTGTAGTAACATCGGTAGAACATTACGCAGGAAATCAGCATACACTGCATCATTTAGACTGTCATCGATAAAATGGGGGCCAATTTCCTTCCTCCCATAATGGCGCACCATACATTAACCCGCCAAGGTCGCTGATGTTCCACTTGTCGCAGCCATCCTGCATTTTCCGTAACCCAATATTATGCCGGTTTACGTTACCGCTGTTGGTGAATGACGCTTCGTCGCTAAATAGAACGCGTGCAAGAAATCTGCCATCGTTCCGTAATTTCTCTTGTGCCCAGTGGCAGAACTGTACACGACGTTCTGAGTCGTCGCCATGCAATTCCTGGGCCATAGAAATATGGTACGGATGCAATCGATGTTGATGTAGCATTCTCAACACCGACGTTTTTCAGATTCCCGATTCTCACGCAGTTTGTCTGCTACTGATGGGCGGATTAGCCGCGACAACAGCTAAAACACCTATTTGGGCATCATTATTTGTTGCAGGTCGTGGTTGACGTTTCACATGTGGCTGAACATTTCCCGTTTCCTTAAATAACGTAACTATCCGGCGAACGGTCCGGACGCTTGGATGATGTCGCCCAGGATACCGAGGAGCATGCATAGCACACGCCCGTTGGGCATTTTGATCACAACAGCCACACAGCAACGCGATATCGACCTTTTCCGCAATTGGTGAACGGTTCATTTGAACACGGGTAATGTATCACGATGCAAATACCGTCCGCACTGGTGGAATGTTTCGTGATACCACGTACTTATACGTTTGTGATTATTACAGCGCCATCTATCACAAAGCGAAAAAAGTGGTCCATCTAAAACATTCATGTTTCTTTACGTACTACACGAATATGTAATAAAAACTGGGGGGGGGGGTCCCTATTAAAAAAAAATCGCAGTTGAAATCCGTTTGACCTATGGCAGCGTCATCTATCGGGCCAACTGTAGCGCCATCTGGTTTCCCCCTTCAAGCTAGACAAGTTTCTTTCTCTGTAGTTTTTTCGTTTGACGCTTATTTCGTGAGATGTTCGTGCCGGTCACGATCAATGGACCATCCTGTATACCTGATGAGTTTGTCTGCCATTTGCCCCGCATAGCACTATCAAGCATTGTTGCTTAGAAACAAATTTTAGTAATCAGTGAACGTGACGGCAGCAGGGTAGTGGCAGAGCAATGTACTCGCAGTGGGCAGAGAGTTAATCCCTTGACGTCCGCCGCAGACACAGCTGTGTCCATCTGTCTCTGGCTGGCAGAGAGCGCTCCGCGCGGCGAGACAGACAGGCAGGCTTGGCCGCTGCTTGCAGCTAAGCGCGGGCCGACCGGACGCTCAATCCGATGCTCGGTTCGGCGCCCCTGTCACCGCCTCGCTTCCCGATTGGAGCTCAAGCCGGCGCGGAGGGCTCCGCGGCAAGTGCTCTCAACAGATTCGGCGATTAAATTTTCATCGAAATCACTTTACGCGCGCAACGTCTTTATCGACGCGGGCCGTGATGACGGAGCTTAAGCGCTGACGGCGGCGCAAAACGGCCGCCTGATACCCAATCAGCGGGCCGCATTATGCCGGCAAATCAATTGGCATGGCGAGCGAGCCGTCAAACGGAATGGACGAGTGGCCCGCGCCGGCCCGAACCACGCTAGGCTGGGCTCGCCGACCGACGCGAGTGCGCGCCTGGCTTCCCACCTCCCGCTGCGTTGACGAGATGTCAGAAACCGGCATTACTTACCCTCCAGGCCGCCGGGTGTGGCGATTTTCCAAAAAGTGACGCGTACTTAGGGAAGAATACAGCAGTTAGACAAAAGTATGGAAACACCGCAAGAAATGGAGATGCAAGTCAAGCTGGCTCACTGCGCACTTGTACGAGCGGAGCTCAATAAACAATGCAACACGTTCTTTTCTCGACGAATTTCGGTTGAAAAATGTGGAATTTGCTGTGGGACATAGTGAAACATTCCCCCTTTACCCTCTATAGTTTCATGAAAGGTGGGAATTTAAGGAGGTGGGACCTAGATAAACTGACAGAACGAGAGGTTGTAGAGAGTTTCAGGGAGAGCATTAGGGAACGATTGAGAAGAATGGGGGAAATACGGTAGAAGAAGAATGGGTAGTTTTGAGACATGAGCTAGTGAAGGCAGCAGAGGATCAAGTAGGTAAAAAGCCGAGGGCTGGTACAAATCCTTGGGTAACAGAAGATATATTGAATTTAATTCATGAAAGGAGAAAATATAAAGATGCAGTAAATGAAGCAGGCAAAAAGAAATATAAACGTCTCAAAAATGAGATCGACAGGAAGTGCAAATTGGCTAAGCAGGGATGGCTAGAGGACAAATGTAAGGATGTACAGGCATATCTCATTAGGGGTAAGACAGATACTGCCTAGAGAGAAATTAAAGAGACCTTTGGAGAAAAGCGAACCACTTGTATGAGTATCAAGAGCTCAGATGGAAACCCAGTTCTAGGCAAAGAAGGGAAAGCAGAAAGGTGGAAGGAGTATATAGAGGGTCTATACAAGGGCGATGTACTTGAGGCCAATATTGTGGAAATGAGAAGAGGATGTAGATGAAGATGAAATGGGAGATATGATACTGCGTGAAGAGTTTGACAGAGCACTGAAAGACCTGAGTCGAAACAAGGCCCCCGGAGTAGACAACATTCCATTAGAACTACTGACGGCCTTGGGAGAGCCACAATCCAAAGGAAGCAGATGTTGACAGATGTGAAAATAACCGAACTATCAGTTTAATAAGTCACGGCTGCAAAATACTAACACGAATTGTCTACAGACGAATGGAAAAACTGGTAGAAGCCGACCTCGGGGAAGATCAGTTTGGATTCCGTAGAAATGATGGAAAAGGTGAGGCATACTGACCCCACGACTTATCTTAGAAAACAGATTATGGAAACTCAGACCTACGTTTCTAGCATTTGTAGACTTAGAGAAAGCTTTTGACAATGTTGACTAGAATACTCTCTTTCAAATTCTAAAGATGGCAGGAGTAAAATACGGGGAGCGAAAGGCTATTTACAATTTGTACAGAAACCAGATGGCAGTTATAAAAGTCGAGGGGCATGAAAGGGAAGCAGCGGTTGGGAAGGGAGTGGGACAGGGTTGTAGCATCTCCCCGATGTTATTCAATCTGTGTAATGAGCAAGCAGTGAAGGAAACAAAAGAAAAATTTTGAGTAGGTATTAAAATCCATGGAGAAGAAATAAAAACTTTGAGGTTCGCCGATGACATTGTAATTCTGTCAGAGACAGCAAAGGACTTGGAAGAGCAGTTGAATGGAATGGATAGTGTCTTGAAAGGCGGATATAAGAGGAACATCAACAAAAGCAAAACGAGGATAATGGAATGTAGTAGAGTTAACTCGGGTGACGCTGAGGGAATTAGATTAGGAAATGAGACACTTAAAGTAGTAAATGAGTTTTGCTATTTGGGGAGCAAAATAACTGATGATGATCGAGGTAGAGAGGATATAAAATGTAGACTGGCAATGGCAAGGAAAGCGTTTCTGAAGAGAAATTTGTTAACATAGAGTATAGATTTTAGTGTCAGGAAGTCGTTTCTGAAAGTATTTCTATGGAGTGTGGCCATGTATCGAAGTGAAACGTGGACGATAAATAGTTTAGACAAGAAGAAAACAGAAACTTTCGAAATGTGGTGCTACAGAAGAATCCTGAAGATTAGTTGGGTAGATCACGTAACTAATGAGGAGGTATTGGATAGAATTGGGGCGAAGAGAAATTTGCGGCACAACTTGACAAGAAGAAGGGACCGGTTGGTAGGACATGTTCTGAGGTATCAAGGGATCACCAATTTAGTATTGGAGGGCAGAGCGGAGGGTAAAAATCGTAGAGGAAGACCAAGAGATGAATACACTAAGCAGATTCAGAAGGATGTAGGTTGCAGTAGGTACTGGGAGATGAAGAATCTCGCACAGGATAGAGTAGCATGGAGAGCTGCATTAAACCAGTCTCTGGACTGAAGGCCACAACAACAACACAGTTTCATGAAGGTCCCATAGATGGCGGAGCTATACGTAACCTTCAAAATGGCGCCTGTATCGGTTGTGCGTTCCAGGCAGAGAGCTGTCACTGAGTTTAGGTGGTTGGCTGATTTAGGGAGGGGACCAGACAGCGAGGTCATCGGTCCTTCGGATTACGGAGGGATATGCAAGGAAGTCGGCCGTGCCCTTTGATAGGAACTATCCCGGCGTTTGGCTGAAGAAATTTAGGGAAATCACGGAAAACCTAAATCAGGATGGCAGGACGGGGTTTCAACCCTCGTCCTCCCGTATGCTAGTCCCTCGTGCTAACCATCCACCACTCGCTCGGTCATTGAGTTTGTTTTGGCGCAAAATCATAGTATCGCTGATATTCATCAGCGCTTGCAGAATATACACGGGGACAAGGCGTTGCGAGAGGCGTCGTCACCACCACAACAAGGTCGCGCAAACCTGTCCTATCTCCCGCAAGCTGGCCAGCCACACACAGCTGTGACTCCTACAATGTTGGAACGTGTGGACACTCTCATTGAGGTGATCGACGGATCACAATCAAACATCAATAGTGGGTTACGGCTCGGGAGTATGGGCACACAGGTTCACGAAGGTTGTGCCCGCCATGACAGTGAGAAGGTTTCGAAGGAACATGATACTCAGATCTGTGGGGGCCTATAGAACCTCTCCAGGGGGAGCCCTATTAGTCATAATGGGGCTCTGCCCCCTGGTCATCAAAATTAGAGAGCAGGCTGCGTGGTTCTGGGTCAAGAAAGGGAATACCGCGAAGATAGAAATATTAGGCACTGGGGTTGAGGATAAGGGTGAGATACGGCAAAGGGGAGAGCAATTGTGGCAAGAACTATAGGAGGCGGATGAAACAGGGCGTCGAACATTTGAATTTCTTCCGAGCGTTAGGGAACGGCTGAAAATGAGATACTTTGAACCCACTCGAGGACTGATCCATTTTCTCACTGGACATGGGCCATACCCGACATATTCATGTCGTTTCGGGAAAAGGGCCACACCCGCGTGTGAATGTGGTGAATCAGAGGGTACCCCCGATCATGTGATCTACGAGTGTCCCCTTTTTAATGATGTTGCTTCCACATTACGTGACCAATTACCTGACAGTGACACATACCGACTACTAAGACAAGAAGACACTTTTCAAACTCTCAATAAACTAGCAAACGAGGTATCACGAAAAGTGTGAAAGGAATACCTGAGGGACATAAATTAACGTAAAAAAATTGAGACATACTAAATACTGAATGCGCGCCCTGCTCCTATAACGCTTGCGCGTGGGTAGGCCGACTTTCCTCG
Organism: Schistocerca cancellata; assembly: GCF_023864275.1. Taxonomy (NCBI): domain Eukaryota; kingdom Metazoa; phylum Arthropoda; class Insecta; order Orthoptera; family Acrididae; genus Schistocerca; species Schistocerca cancellata. The sequence continues at coordinate 269,337,439 of NC_064627.1, forward strand.
TAGTCTGGAATCCGCCACGTACAGGACTAGGGGGAGTGGTGAACAATATCACCAATACTAGACAAAGCGTCGGACTTGACTTAGGTTAGAACTAGCTAGTAGGACTTAGATTAGGAAACTAGTTATTAGGAACCTGCAGCGAATAACACCTTGGCCTGCCCAGTGTCAGGGGCACACCCATCGGGATTAGCTCGATGGGCAAAGCACTAAAGTAGGTTTATATATCTCTGACACAACTGTGACGCCGCAGGTAGTAGAGTTTTAGTAAAGATAATATACAGTAAATACTAATAATAATAGTAGTAGAAATTTAGCTCCCCATTGTCATTAGTTATAGCTGTAGCTCACAAATTAATTAAACATATAATTAGCTGTAATTGATGTTTTGAACAAATTAGGACCCACTAATCATATAAGGAAGCGGGTTATGTTGTATAATTATTATTATTATTGAAATAATTGCTCAGATGGATGTCTCTTCTGACACACTCTTACACCAGTCGGGATACTCAAAGGTGTGTGGCCGATGCGTTCCCCGCCGCCTAACAGAAGACCACAAAGAGCAACGAAGGACCATCTGTGGGGAAACGCTTGAGCATTACGAAGCTGACTGTGACAATTTCTGGACCTAGTTGTTGATGCAGGACGACGATGGCTCGGACGTCGACCAGTAGAGTGGTACCATGCGGGCATACAGGTCCTGCCAGTAAGGTGACGTAAGGCTGCCGCATTGAACAGAGATTATTTTGAAAAATAGGGTTTTGTAGCCAAAATAATGGAGAACAGTATGACTTATTGGAATCCTGAATAAAACCAACATGCTTTCAGAAAAAAAAAATGTTTTTCACTACTTACTGAATGCCCTTTGTGTATGACCACGAACGGCACCTGTGCAATTTCCTCAATACGTTGCAAGTGTCAGTCGTGAGTGCATTATGTCGGAGCTAAGTAAGCTCTGACGTGGGCAAATTGCTGGTGCTCTTATCGTACCTGCCCCTGTAATCAAAATAACCGAAATGTTTCGCATTTCAATAGGCACCGTATCGAAGATACACTGAGGAGCCAACTAAACTGGTACATCTGCCTGATATCGTGTAGGGCCACCGCGAGCACGCAGAAGTGTCCCAATACGATGTGGCATGGACCCAACTAATGTATGCAGTAGTGCTACAGCGAAATGACACCATGAACCCTGTAGGGCTGTCCATAAATCCGTAAGAGTACGAGGGGGTCTCTTCTGAACAGCACATTGCAAAGCATCCCAGATATGCTCAATAATGTTCATGTCTGGTGAAGTGTTTAAACACAGAAGAGTGTTGAAACTTCCTGGCAGATTAAAACTGTGTGCCCGACCGAGACTCGAACTCGGGACCTTTGCCTTTCGCGGGCAAGTGCTCTACCAACTGAGCTACCGAAGCACGACTCACGTCCGGTACTCACAGCTTTACTTCTGCCAGTATCTCGTCTCCTACCTTCCAAACTTTACAGAAGCTCCTTTCATTCTGGAAACATCCCCCAGGCTGTGGCTAAGCCATGTCTCCGCAATATTCTTTCTTTCAGGAGTGGTAGTTCTGCAAGTTTCGCAGGAGAGCTTCTGTAAAGTTTGGAAGGTAGGAGACGAGATACTGGCAGAAGTAAAGCTGTGAGTACCGGACGTGAGTCGTGCTTCGGTAGCTCAGTTGGTAGATCACTTGCCCGTGAAAGTCAAAGGTCCCGAGTTCGAGTCTCAATCCAGCACACAGTTTTAATCTGCCAGGAAGTTTCATATGAGCGCACACTCCGCTGCAGAGTGAAAATTTTCATTACAGAAGAGTGTTCCTGGAGCAACTGTGTAGCAATTCTGGAGGAGTACGGTATCTCGTTGTCCTGCTGTAACTGCCCAAGTCCGCCGGAATGCACAATGCACACGAATGGACGCAGGTGATAAGACAGCATGCTTACGTACGTGTCACCTGTCAGAGTCGTATCTAAACGTGTCAGGGGTCACCATGTCACACCAACTGCACACGTCCAGTACCATTACAGAACCTCCACCAGCTTGAACAGTCCCCTGCTGACATGCAGGGTCCATGGATTCATGAGGTTGTCGCCATACCCGCTCGATACAATTTTAAGCGAGACTCGTCCGGCCAGGCAACATGTTTCCAGTCATCAACAGTCAAATGTCGGTGTTGACGGGCCCAGGCGAGGCGTAATGCTTTGTGTCGCGCAGTCATCAAAGGTACACGTGTGGGCCTACGGCTCCGAAAGCCCATATCAATGATGTTTCGCTGAATGGTTCGCACGTTGACGCCCCAGCATTGAAATCTGCAGCAGTTCTGGGAAGTGCTCCACTTCTGTCACGTTGAACGATTCTCTTCAGTCGTCGTTGGTCCAGTTTTTGCGGGATCTCTTTCCGGCCGCCGCGATGTTGGAGATTTGATGTTTTACTGGATTCCTCTCGGTATACTCTTGAAATGGTCGTACGGGAAATTCTCCCCTTCATCGCTACCTCGGAGATGCTGTGTCCTATCGCTCGTTCGCCGACTATAATACCACGTCGAAACTCACTTAAATCTTGATAACCTGTCATTGTAGCAGCACCAGACACTTGTTGTGTGACATTGGCTTTGCCTACCGTAGCGCCATATTCTGCCTGTTTAGGTATATCTGTATTTGAAAACGCATATCCGTACGAGTTCCTTTGGCGCAACAATGTTCATAGAATGAGTTGTAGCAGCAGTAACCGACCTAACAATTGCGCCAGACACTTGTGTTATATAGGCGTTGCCGACCGCAGGGCCGTATTCTGACTGTTTACACATCTGTGTATTTGAATACGCATGCCTATGCCAGTTTCTTTGGCGCTTCAGTGTACATACCGCACACAGAGAGCAGAAAAATGCCATCCGCTAAGTTGAAAAGCAATGTGTGCTGAGTGATCAGGACGGACGAGCACTGAACAGGTTTCTGAAGAAAAATAACGGGACGACGGTTGCAAAAGTCACTGCAGAACTGAACATTGGACTTGGGAATCCTGTCAGCACCAGAACTACACGAAGGGAGCTGCAGTAGCTGGGAATCGCTGAGCGAGGAGGAAGTCCAAAAGCACTCATCACTGATGCAAATGCCCGTTGTTGTGGGTTGGCAGGAGAGCCAACACCGGTTTTGACAGGAAGCCGAAAGGCACGCGTTTTAGCTCACGCAGGCTGGCGTGAGGTCTGGAACAGGTCAAGGAATTTAGACTTTAGCAAAAAACTAACGTAGCTGGTGGAATACTTAATCCATAAATGGTGAACATCGCTCTTGAGGATACATTATTCATAATCTCAATAGTAACTGGCAAAGGCGCCTTGCTAGGTCGTATCAAATGACGTAGCTGAAGGCTATGCTAACTATCGTCTCGGCAAATGAGAGCGTAATTTGTCAGTGAACCATCGCTAGCAAAGTCGGTTGTACCACTGGGGCGCGTGCTAGGAAGTGTCTCTAGACCTGCCGTGAAGCGGCGCTCGGTCTGCAATCACTGATAGTGGCCACATGCGTGTCCGACGTATACTAACGGACCGCGGCCGCTTTAAAGGCTACCACCTAGCAAGTGTGGTGTCTGGCGGTGACACCACACCCGTAACAGGAAAACGTGCTACCGAAGACATGAAACCTGGACTGTGGAGCCACTGAAGAGAGTTGTGTAGTCAGATGAGTGTCACACTGCTTCCAACTTCTGGGAGAGTTTATGGACAAAGAGTGAAAAATGTTGGGGGTTCGGTGGTGATTTGAGCAGACATACCCGTTTATCCCAAGGGGCCCATGGTCCTCTACAAGTCCGCATTACTGGCAACGTTTATGTGTCCAGTTCGCCTGATCAAGTCTATCCTAAGGTACAGTGTTTGTTCCCCAGTAGTGATTCTATGTCCCAAGACGACAAGGCCCCCTTTCACACAGCTCTCATCGTTTTGTGAGCACGAGGTGGACTATCGCATCCCACCTCGTCACCACAGTCACCAGATTTCAACATTATTGAGTCTTTGTGGTCTGCTTCTGAGACAAGGTTGCTTGGTCGCTATCCACCTCCATCATCGTTACCCGAACTTGCAACAATTTTGTTCGAAGAATGGCATAAGATTCGCTAGAAAACCATACAAGATCTGTACTTATCGACATGTACTGAAGCTCTTTTGAATGCCAACGATTTTCGTATACCGTATTAGGCACGGTAATGTGTTCTGTTTAGTTTGTACATCTGTGTAGTTTGTACATCGAGTAACCTGTGGAGGAAACCGAGAAGAAATCTGGATCGTGAATTAAAATCTCTGAAGTTTGCTAATGACTTTCAACTTGTAATTCTGTCAGAGACAGCAAAGCACTTGGAACAGCAAATCAGCGGAATGGGTTAGTGTGTTCACAAGTGGCCCTAGTGTAAGATTAACAGCAACAAATACAAAATTACGGTAATGGAAGTTAATCGAATTGAAACAGTTGGCGCTGAGGGAATCAGGCAGACAGATGTAAAGGTAATTTCAAGAATACCCCAAGGAATTGTGGTAGAAACGTTACTGTTTAGAATATTTATAAATATTATAATACAAAGCGTCGGTAGCTCCATGAAGCTGTCTATAAGATGTCTGCAACGCCACAAGACTGCAGCGAATAGCATGAAGACCTGCAGGGACTGTAAGTTGCCCGTACACATAGTAAATAAATGTACCATATTGCGAATTTAAGTCCACTACTGTACAGTTGCACTATTAGCAACAAATTGTTGGAAACAGTAACTACCCTAAAGTGTGTAGGAGTAGCCATCCGAAGCGGTCTTAAGCGGAATGATCACACAAAAAGCCTTAGGAGAAGCAGATGCGGAAGTGACATTCATTGATAAAACCATTAGGAAATGTAATTCACCCACGAAAGAAGTGGCTTAGCCGGCCGCAATGACCGAGCGGTTCTAGGCGCTTCAATCTGGAACCGCGCGACCGCTACGGTCGCAGGTTCGAATCCAGCCTCGGGCATGGATGTGTGTGATGTCCTTAGGTTAGTTAGGTTTAAGTAGTTCTAAGTTTTAGGGGACTGATGACCTCAGATGTTAAGTCCCATAGTGCTCAGAGCCATTTTTTTGAAGTGACTTACAAAACACTGGCTCCACCGAGTCTTTAGTAGTGTTCATCAATATGGGAACCTTACCAGATTGAATTAATAGAAGAGATAGACAAGATCGAACGGAGAGAGGCGCATTTCGTGACGTGATCATTCAGTCGGCGCATGTGGGTTGCAGAGATGCGCAGGAACTCCAGCGCCAGACATTACAAGCATTGTGTTCCACAGAGACGTTTGCTATTGAAATTCCGAGAGAGTACGTTCCGGGAATAGTCGGAAAATGTATTAATTCTCCACACCTATGTCTCGCGAAATGACCACAACTAGTTGAGAAATTAGAGCTAATATGGAGGTTCACCGATTATCATTCCTTCCGTGCGCCATTCACGAATGCAAGAGGAACCGAAAAATCAGGTGGGGGTACTAGAAGAACACTCCGCCGCGCACCATCAGGTGGTTTGTGGTGTTTACATGTACATGTAGAAGATGATACAGCAGCACGATGGCGCGAGGCCTCCCACTTCTCGTGCCACTGTGGAGGACACTAGGACAGTTTAGATGCCTACAATCCCGACTTTTTACCGTTCAGCCACAACTTTTCCCATTCTGTGAAAGAACAGGCGTGCTATAGCAATGTCTTCCGGCTGCTGGGACCCCATGAAGAAAAAAAAAATTGAAAAATCCGAATGGACGGAAATCGGCAGATGTGATGCACATGCAGACAGATTATTACAATTGCAGGAAAATTTGATGATTTATTCGCCAAATTCTGTCCAACTGGCGCTCTAGATCGTCAAACTTCCGAGCTGTTTGGAGCGCCCTGCCCATAATACTCCAAACATTCTCAACTGGGGAGAGATTCGGCGATCTTGCTGGCCAACTAGGGTTTAGTAGGAACTCTTGCCATGTATGAGCGGGCATTATCTTGCTGAAGCTTAAGTCCAGGATTGCTTTCCATGAAGGGCAACAAGGCGAGTGATAGAATATTGTCCATATAGCGCTGCACTGTAAGTGTGGTGTCACCGCCAGACACCACACTTGCTAGGGGGTAGCCCTTAAATCGGCCGCGGTCCGTTAGTATACGTCGGACCCGCGTGTCGCCACTATCAGTGATCGCATACCGACATCCGCCACACGGCAGGTCTAGTCTAGAGAGACTCCCAAGCACTCGCCTCAGTTGTACAGCCGACTTTGCTAGCGATAGTTCACTGTCTACATACGCTCTCATTTGCAGAGACGACAGTTTAGCATAGCCTTCGGCTACGTCATTTGCTACGACCTACCAAGGCGCCATATTCAGCTACTATAATTACTATCTTCAAGAATGTCTTCTGAACAGATAATATTGTGACTCATGTACCGTCAAGAGCGACGTTCATCATTAATGGATTAAAGTATCAAACTAAGTACGTCCGCTTTCTGAATTCTCATTCCTTGTCATGTTCCAGACCTCACGTCAGTATAGTTCTTGCCTCCTCTCGCCAGCATGCGTGAGCTAAAACGCGTGCATTTCGGCCTCCACTCGTAACACGGTGTTGGCTCTTCTGCAAACTCATAAGTAAGAATGCTTGCTATGAAAAGAAATGGCATCCCAGACCATCACTTTTGCTTATCAGGCCTTATGGCGCGCAACTGTTACATTGGTATCTCACCACTGACGGCGGTATCTCCAGGCGTGTTTTCGGCGTTGAATCTCATAGACTGGAGTAGAACTGTCTTCAGTGATGAGTTCATCTTCGAATTGCCCCTACAAGAAGCGAGAACGTGCATGGAGGCGCCCCAGGCAGTGGTGGGGTATCAAGCTCAATTTATGAAATTAGAATTATATATTAATACTTTCAGCTGCTGACAGGCGTTGATATATATCAACGGGGACAGGTGAAGATGTGTGCCCCGACCGCGACTCGAACCCGGGATCTCCTGCTTAGATGGCAGACGCTCTATCCATCTGAGCCACCGAGGGCACAGAGGGTAGTGCGACTGCAGGGACTATCTCGCGCACGCCTCCCGCGATACCCACATTCTCACCTAATATGTCCACACACTATATTCGTAGTGTCCCTACCCAACACACTCATTACTCGTGGAAGACATTCTTACCAAGTCCCGTAAGAGTTCGGGTAATATGTGTGCATCCGCACAGTAGAGGAAGGTCATGGCTGGTATTGCCAGAAATATACTTACTTATATGGATATGGTGTGTGTTCTTTCGTACATGTCCGAAAGAACAGACCTCATATCCGTATTAGTATATCAATTTATGAAGGTCTTTCTCTTAAATAAATGATCCAGTTTTCCTAGATTCCTAATCATTTATTTGTCTGTAAATGTGTATCACTTCTACTAATTTCTGTCCCATTCAGATAATTCCTTCATGGTACGTCCTTTTTTTGTCTTAGAGTGAACGCACAAAGAAACGGAAGCGCTACTGAAAGGCGATAGAAATGTTTGAAGATGACGTATAATACATGGCTTTTCTAAAAAACGTAGAAATGAGCATCAGTAAATTAATAAAAAATCTTGTTTTTAAGGAAAGATATTCGAAAATATGAAAAATTATTGTTGATAATATAATACTAGGAGGAGTTCAATATTTGAAGTATCTAGAAAGCGATATTACATGTCGTCGTTTCAGAAACAAACACCCCGTAATTGTTTGTCATTCTTGAAAGAAGACATTGTCCTACGTAGTTTTATCTTGTTTTAAAATAAACATTTTATTTGACAATTTTATTAGCTAATTTCGCTCTCTTGAGCGTTATGAAGCTAATCACAGTATTAATTGTTATGTATATAGCATGGTGTATTCCACACATCGATATGGGGGAGCTAACATATTATAGATGTTAAGTTCATACATAAAATGGAAAAAAGTAACGCAACGATTATGTGAGTTTTGTCACTGCCAGCATACAACACACTAAAATACATTACGCAACTATTAAGGTGAAAATACACATGGCGCGTAGTTCCATTAACGTATTTTAATACATTGTCAGTCATTGTCATGCATTTCACGGAGCATTAGCTCAGAAAATTCTTATAGACAGATCAAGCCAGTTTTCAGTCTACCGCAGTGACAATGTTTCAATCGATAGTGACTATTTCTTCCCCTCGTCGGTTTCAGAAGCTTATTAAATTTGCAGAGCAGTCCTCAAAATATGTCGATACGAGGCCCAAATCACTTCTAACTACGATCCAGTTTTCTGTAAAAATATCAGTGGCTATTCACAGGGTTGTTGCACTTAATTTATGTTAATGGTGTCCAAAATGTGTTTGGAACGCTGTATCAGGAGTTCACATTTTTGCGGTAGTACAGCAAATAAAATTTGTTTGTCTATTTATTTAAATATTCGTTGTGAAGAGGAAGTGAAATCAAGATTTCAAGTAGAAGAAATATATTCGCCATTGCAAATACGATTATACTTCAGCTGCACAATTTATTAGTGTCATATGAAAATTTGTGCCGTACCGGGACTCTAACCCAAATTTCCCGCTTTACGCGAGCCGTCGCCTGAACGACGTCCGCTATGGCAGCACCCCTCCCGAACCGATCCGGACCCCCATATGTCACCGTGTATCCTCATCCTGCGCTCGCACAGTTGCTGGGATGCATGCATGTCTGATGGATATTGCATAGAACGCTATAAAACACAGACACTGCAAAATAAAATACTGTTTCAATAACTGCCGTACGCATTTTTCTTTCTTTTCGCCCACTCTCGTGTCGTGTGTTCTGATCCCTGCTTCTGGAGCTGATCGATGTTATGACGTTGTTTTCTTTTTCTTTCTTGTTCGGCCCTGCAGGCCACTTTCTGAATTTTGTTCCTAAGTACACTGGTGTCCAAAAGTAAAGCAATACACCAAAATGTTGCAAGATTCCTTTTATTTTTCCACAAAACAGTATAATCAGGTGGTAGTAAAGTAGGCCGGCCAGTGTGGCCGAGCGGTTCTAGGTGCTTCAGTCCGGAACCGCGCGACCGCTACGGTCGCAGGTACGAATCCTGCCTCTGGCATGGATGTGTGTGATGTCCTTAGGTTAGTTAGGTTTAAGTAGTTCTAAGTTCTAGGGGACTGATGACCTCAGATGTTAAGTCCCATAGTGCTCACGGCCATTTGAACCATCATTTGCCCTGACGTCATTGTTAGCGTGTTTGTCCGTTGACCGGAATGCCATCTTCCTCCGTGCAGGACACGATAGTACGGACATCTGTTGACAGTTTGTATGATTACATTGTGAATAGACACAGGACGGGAAAATAGTGGTTTGTTGCTTTAATTTTGGACACCAGTGTACATTTCTGTTACGTGTGTCCATTAGGATGGCGTTTGCTTCTTTGAGGTTACTTCATGTTTACATCTACATCTACATCAATACTCCGCAAGTCACCTGACTGTGTGTGGCGGAGGGTACTTTGAGTACCTCTATCATTTCTCGCTTCTATTCCAGTCTCGTATTGTTCGTGGAAAGAAAGATTGTCGGTATGCCTCTGTGTGGGCTCTAATCTCTCTGATTTTATCCTCGTGGTCTCTTCGCGAGATATACGTAGGAGGGAGAAATATACTGCTTGACTCCTCGGTGAAGTTTTGCTCTAGAAACTTCAACAAAAGCCCGTACCGAGGTACTGAGCGTCTCTCTTATAGAGTCTTCCACTGGAGTTTATCTATCATCTCTGTAACGCTTTCGCGATTACTAAATCATCCTGTAACGAGGCACGCTGTTCTCCGTTGGATCTTTTCTATCTCCTCTATCAACCCCACCTGGTGCGGATCCCACACTGGTGAGCAATATTCAAGCAGTGGACGAACAAGTGTACTGTAACCTACTTCCTTCGTTTTCGGATTGCAGTTCCTTAGGATTCTTCCAGTGAATCTCAGTCTGGCATCTGCTTTACTGACGATCAACTTTTTATGATCATTACATTTTAAATCACTCCTAATACCTATTACCAGATAATTTATGGAATTAACTGCTTAGATGTCTGCGTAAACCATGCTGGTTGTCCTTTCAGGTTCACAGTTTTACTGAAGATTTGCTCCCTCAGTCTGTCGTCATCGTTTCCAGCCAAATACGCCTTGTGCGTGTTATGTTCTCTGCATATTCACAGATTGCTTTCTTACTTTGTAGTCTATTGCATGCTGTTTGTGTTGTCCTTAGGCCAAGTAAGTGTCTAACTAGTGTTCAACCTACTTCCATAATTTTTATTATACTACCTTTGCGCACTTGTTTTGGTGTTTCAGCGACTTGCAGAGTCTCAGGCCTCACTATTGTATGATGATGTTTATCGTGTGATAGCAAAATTAAAGCGTTCTCCTTCTGTGTGTTTCTGGTGTTCTGGCATGTATTGCTCATCTTATTTGTTCTTATCTCTATATGGTCCTTCTCACTGTTATTTATGCTTAGCCGTTCACCTAGATAATTGAACGAGCTGACTTCTTGATTATGTTGTCTTTTATGAGTGACTTTCGTGGACAGTTTTTAACACTTGTTATTAATACTATCTGCGGGAAAGAAATTTGCAAACTAATTTTTCCTGCTTGCACAATTAGATTCCCTTTGCGGATTATCACATTTTACAAGTATGCCTGTTATCAAGGAAATGATATCTGTGAGTGACGAGTTGTCCACATAGATATGGTCTTCTTGGTTTCCCAGTTTGATGCCTTTCGAAATAAAATTAATGTAGACGTATCGGAAATTTAGTATTTGTCTTAAGATACCCAGCACCAAATTAGAAAGTTACGTAAGCATAAAACATAAGCTGTATTTCTGTACGACTATTTAGCTTGGAAAAATACTTGATGACACAGTGCTGTTGTATAAATTATTTATTCACTACTTGTTTCGGTCACAGACCATCTTCACAGTGATGTATGTACATACGAACAAAACAGAAGAAAAGACCATCAACACAAATTTCCAAAGAAAAAGTCGAAAACTCCAGATACTTACGAAAAAGCTTTTACCGTGGCAACATCACATGGTATAAATGTCTTTAGGTATGAATGATAAAGCTGCCAAGTCAAAACATAAGAAACATTTAGAGTAGGTATTCAGTTCTATAGCAATGGCTCAATCAACACGAGAGAAATTCCAGCATACAAGTACCATCCAAGAGGCCACAAAGCTAAGTCAAAGATCATTCAGCCAAAGACAAAACAAGTACAAAGTAAGATGCAACGTAATGTGGTGACAAAATAATGAAAAATACCTATGATGAACACAATGATTTTACGTAAAAACACATACATTTTTTTACAACAAACTTGCTTTCTCTTTTGCTGTATGCTCTTCGGTTTGGCTTTGTGACCTCTTGGCTCGCACTTGTATGCTGGATTGCCAGTATTTCGGTTGTTGTTGATAGGGCCGTTCCAGTACTATTGAATATCTATTATAAATGTTTCTTACGTTTTTGACTTGACCATGTTATCATTAAATCTAAAGAGGTGTAAGTCATGTAACCTTGACACTGTAGAAAATTTTTCGTAAATGCCTGAAGCTTTCGATTACACTATTTCCTTGGAAATCTTATTTTGTTTCGCTTTCCTTGGCTTTCTGTTCTATTTTGTTCGTACCTACAGCAATTGAATATGGTCTACGACCGAATCTGATTGGGTCTAAACAATAAGACGACACTGTTATCACGCATTTTTCCACGAGTGTTGCTGCTGTTAATAGTTGCCTGAAAAAAATTTGAATATTAGTTGGTTCAAATGGCTCTGAGCACTATAGGACTTCATATCTGAGGTCATCAGTCCCCTAGACTTAGAACTACTTAAACCTAACTAACCTAGGGATATCACATACATCCATGCCCGAGGCAGGATTCGAAGCTGCGACCGTTGCTGCAGCGCGGTTCCAGACTGAAGCGTTTAGAACCGCTCGGCCACAGCGGCCGGCGAATATTAGTTGTTTTTCGATCGCTTTCACTGGGGGAATCAGAGCTCACATTGCAGAGACAGTGGAAGCAGAGACAAGAGAGCATCGCGTTGCATATTGCTAAAATTCAGGGCTCTAGACCATGCTGTTTCAAGAGTGGAAATCTTGCGAAAAAGACATATTTCATAACTTTTTTTGACTGACTTCCAGTTTATATCGGCAGCTGAAATTCTGAGCACGGAATTTGTTTTCAAAGTTGGCTAACAGTGAGAGAAAATCAATACGAGTTACGACGTGATAAGGCTCAGCATTCATCCGACCACGATGTTACTACACGTGGCCTCTCATGGCTGTTGTCTGAAACGCGCGGTGACATTACAGTAAACAAGTACAGTGGTAACAAATGATAGTGCAGCGCATTGTGAAAGATTTCGGGACCGTTGTGCATATACTATCAAGCGGTTTAGCGTGTCCTCGTGATCTACAAGGGTTGACTGAAAAGTGATGCCTCCACCTTCGTAACCCTTCAACAGTTGGCAACATTGGTATGCGACAGGTACTGGCTTGTTCCGTAGCCTCTTCTCTACAGCTCCAGTTGGCGGGAAGCCTTAGCATTGTTGTTATTACAGTGTTACAGTGTAAAATATGGAACCCTTCGCTGATGGAACCCTTCGCTGACGGTCGATCAATGCGATTTAAGCAACGTACAGTCATTGAATTCGTGACAGCAGAAGGTGTCACCCCAAAGGTTATTCATCAGAGAATGAAAGCAGTTTATGGCGATTATGTTGATGTGAGTGCTGTACATCGTTGGGCGATAAGTTTAAAGATGTTGAGGCGGGAACATGTGACCTGCGTGACAAAGAGTTGGACGTCCTGTGATAGTAACCGCCGAGTTCACAAGCAAAATGTTGACAGATTGATTCAGGACGATCGTCGTATCACTCAGAGAGAAATTGCAAGCACAATCGGCATTTCACAAGAACGTGTGGGTCACATTATTGCTTTGCTTGGCTATCGGAAGATCTGTGTGCGATGGGTACCCCGGATGTTTATTCCCGAAACGAAAGCGCACAGACTTGAAATTTGCCAGAAACTCCTCTCACGTTACGAGAATGAAGGTGACGCCTTTCTCCATTCAACTGTGACAGGATACGAAATGTGGGTACACCATTACGACCCGGAGATGAAACGTCAGTCTATGGAATATCGACACAAAGACTCGCCCCAGAAACGAAATTCAAGACGCAGCGTTCAGTTGGAAAAATCATGGCCACAGTGTTCTGGGACGCAGATGGTGTTATCCATATTGATTTCCTTGATCGTGGAACAATAAAAAATTCAGAACGTTACAGCACAACGCTGCAAACTCTGAAACGATGGCTAACAAGGGTCCGAAAAAGAAATGGAAATGTTTTCCTGCAGCATGACAATTCCAAACCACACACTTCACGTGCCACCAAAGCAGAACTTCAGAGACTGAATCTCACCAGCGTGCGGCATCCTCCATAAAGTCCAGATTTAGCACCGTCTGACTTGCATCAGTTCCCGATAATGAAAGCCGATCTGCGGGGACATCATTATGGTTCAAATGGCTCTGACCACTATGGGACTTAACATCTGAGGTCATTAGTCCCCTAGAACTTAGAACTACTTAAACCTAACTAACCTAAGGACATCACACACATCCATGCCCGAGGCAGGATTCGAACCTGCGATCGTAGCAGTAGCGCGGTTCCGGACTGAAGCGCCTAGAACCGCACGGCCACCACGGCCGGCCGACATCATTATGCTTCTGATGAAGTTGAGAGAACTGTGAGACTGTGGTTGCGGAAACAGAGTGTCGACTTCTTCCGTGATGGCTTCAGAATACTTGTTCATCATTAGCAGAAAAGTATCCAATTGGCTGGTGATTATGTGGAAAAGTGAATATTGGTAATTATAGATCACATTCTGAGGATTATTTCTGCGTTTGATTTATTAAAATATTCGCATCCAAACTCAATTAACGAAGCTGGAGGCATTACTTTTCATTCAACCCTCGTATAACGATAAAAACTGACGATAAGCCGACGGAAGCGCCCTAATCCCAGGTGCAATGATATTGCGGTCGACTAATAAGTACATTTCCGATCAAGAGTTTGTGCGTTCTGTCGTCAACAGTACCGGCGAAGAAGTTAATCGTCACGTGCTGATGAAAGCTACTTCCAATGTGAACAGAATCCCCGTGTGGTCGCAACTCGACGATTATGACGCGAGTGGCCTCGGAAACGAAGCGAGAGCGCGTCTTGTGCGGAGCCAACCAAACGGGCGCCCGACAAAAAGTAAACACGACGTTAATCAAGCCTTCGGTCTTTCATCCGGGCGGCGATTATTTACACAGCGTTATTACCCGGTATCTGCGAGGGGCCGCGCGCGCTCGCTTTACACTTGGCCTAAATAAATAGCGGAAACGAAACACTCATTTAATTTACATCTTTTTAATTGGCTAATCAAATGCGGTGATTTAATTTCGGCGTTCTGTGCCGCGCCGCCGCGGAGCTGCGCCGTGCGCCCAGGACCGCTCGGCTCCTAACGCGATTTGTTGACCTTTGAAGCGCGCCGGCCGTGGTCTGCGCGGGCGGCCGCGACATGAAAGCGCGTGTTTGCCCGGGACACACATCCACTTGATTACCGGCTAAATCGCCCGTGTAAATCATATTTTGCGCGGGCGGCCGCGCTGTCGGCGACCGTCCTTTGTCAAGACGCGCGGCGCGCGGCCGCCACGGCTGCCAACGCTGCCGCTTGATAGGGTTAATGGCCGGCCGCCGAAAACCGGCCGAGTGCGGCGGAATGGGGGAGTGGAGGGGGTTGGTAGCGCTTCCGGATGGGAGGGGTGAGGAAGGGGGGGTGCAGGATATACAGTACACACGTACAGCCTGCTGCGGACAAACGCGTTTACGCGCTAACGCACACGCAGACACGTCGGCCGCCGTTCGCTGGTTTCCAATGTGTCGCCCCGCCCGCCCCCCCTGAATTATTGAACGGATTTTGGTTTGCGGGTTAGTCTATAATAAACCCCCGTTTTGCCTGTGACAGACCGCAACGCGCGGCCGGGCGGACACACGCCGTCTCTCGCTCTCTCTCATACACACGCACACGTACGCACGCACGCAGAAACTGTGTGTGTGGAGTGTGTGCGGCCGCACGTGTGGATAATTCAGGGCTCGCTCGGCGGCCTGCTGGAAAAGCGACGACAGCGCGCTCCCGCGCCGCGTCGGCACTCCCGCTGAATAAACAATGGAAGCGCGCGCGAACGGACGGTTTAGGCGCGACTTCAAATTTATTGCGACCGGCCGTAGGACGCGGTAATTAAACAACGGCGGGGAGAGCGGCGATGGCGCCATCTGAGATCCGGCGCGCATGCGCGTTAACTGTCGCACTCCGCCACAGCCGTCTACTTCGTGCGCAGGTGCGCGCTGGTCCTGTGCATGGCTGCCGAAACAGCGGCGGTTACAAGCTGCCGAGGCTCCTGGGTACGCTTCATACGTCGAGCAAGTCAATGACTGTACATGTATGTATATAAACAAATACACATCCATATACGCTACGATTTCATATTCCTTTGTGTGGGACATATCGTGCTAGAACTGAATTAAAAAATAGTCCCCACCCCCTGTTAGGAGCAAGGTTTTCGGGACTTTTACCTTGACTATGAAGCAAGAGAAATTTGTTAACATCGAGTATAGATTTAAGTGTCAGGAAGCCGTTTCTGAAAGTATTTGTATGGAGTGTAACCATGTATGGAAGTGAAACATAGACGATGAATAGTTTAGACAAAAAGAGAATAGAAGCTTTCGAAATGTGGTGCTACAGAAGAATGCTGAAGATTAGATGGGTAGATCACATAACTAATGAGGAGGTATGGAATAGAATTGGGGAGAAGAGGAGTTTGTGGCACAACTGGTCAAGAAGAAGGGACCGGTTGGTAGGACATCAAGGGATCACAAATTTAGCATTGGAGGGCAGCGTGGAGGGTAAAAATCGTAGAAGGAGACCAAGAGATGAATACACTAAGCAGATTCAGAAGGATGTAGATTGCAGTAAGTACTGGGAGATGAAGAAGCTTGCACAGGATAGAGTAGCATGAAGAGCTGCATCAAACAAGTCTCAGGACTGAAGACCACAACAACAACAATGAAGCAAGCTCCGGGACTGTGAATCCTGACTTAAATACTCCTACTTGGAATTACTTTGTCCCACAATCAGCTCGACAGCTATTTGGTTGTCAAGACCCTGCCTCTCCAACGGGTCATTACACGGGAAGCTGTACCTTCAGGGAAAGAGCGAAAGTTATACAAAAAAATAAAAAAGTTGCCGAGGCTCATCTCCCTACGGTTAAAGCTCACCAAAACGTATATTCCAGTAAGAATGTCACTGTCTCTCTACAGATGTAGGCCTATCACACGCTACTTTGGCGTTCAATTATTGTATAATCGATTTCAAGCTGTAATATAGTTTGCGCTACACTAGTGAGTTCCCAGCAAGCGTAGCAATGCCACCCGTACATACAGGGTGTTCGTCGACTATTTCAGACGAACGGACTTGAGCAGTACGTACTGTAACGGTTTCCGATGTCGCTTTCCGTCGATCGTATGTTTCTGAAGTTCGCGATGCCGTTTTCTTTCGTATTAGAAGTGCAGCGCGATCTAAATCTTGTCGTTTGGGTTGCATAAATGATTTAACAGGAAAGGTAACAACTATTAGAAATTCACTTGGAAAAAGAAAAGAAAATGCGTATGATATCCTCATATCCTCTAATGTCTACTAGCTACTAAAATTTCGCATTCAACACCGCGTTTTATGTCACACGTAAACTGGAATGTTGCTGTTTGTGTTTGGTTTAATTAAATTGTCATGCATTTGGACTCATGCACCGAAAATATACAAACTGCCTCTGAACTATAGGAAATACATTAGTTGAGGCGATTCCCGTGCTACCTATTGTAAAATGGATGTACTGAATCAGAAAAATTTTGTTTTGTGAATGAAACCGCCTTTTCTTGCTGCAACTGAAATTTATTTCTCCCAGACCCGTTTCGCCTTTTTGTGTTCTAAAGCATCGTCAATGAGACACTTTGTTGGCATTGCGTTTCTGATCATCTGGTCTGGAGATCGCACTACCACTTAGCGGCAAAAAAGAAGTATTGCACCAGAGAAATAAGGGAAAACATGGCGAACGGGGTGAAAGAGAAAGTTTGGATTGTAAAAATGTGCTTATGTTTCGGAAATGAAGTGGTAGAGCGACCTCTGGACCAGACGAGAGGAAACGCAGATGCCAACAAACTATCCCACTGAAGCCCCCCGGTTGGCCGTGCGGTCTAACGCACGGCTTTTACGGGAGGGATGGAGCGCGTGGTGCCCGGCACGAATCCGCCCGGCGGACTTGTGACGAGGTCCGGTGAAACGGCCAGTCTGTGGATGGTTTTTAGGCGGTTTTCCATCTACCTCGGCGAATGCAGACTGGTTCCCCTTATTCCGCCTCAGCTACACTATGTCGGCCATTGCTGCGCAAACAAGTTCTCCACGTACGCGTACACCACCATTACTCTACCACGCAAACATAGGGGTTACACTCGTCTGGTGTGAGACACTCCCTGGGGGGTCCACCGGGAGCCGAACCGCACAATAACCCTGGGTTCGGTGTGGGGCGGTGGAAGGGTGAAGTAGACTGCGTTAGTCGTCGTGGGTTTGCGGATCACTCCGGCTGCGGCGGGAACGGAGCCTCTCCGTCGTTTCTAACATAACATCCCACTGAAAGTGCCTTAGGATTAAAAAAAAAAAGGCGAAACGCGTCTAGGAGAAATAAATTACAGTTGCAGGAAGAAAAGGCGGTACAAAACAAATATTTCTGTGATTGTTGCAGAGGATGGACACGCAAACCAACTTGTAGATCAGAAAAACTTCTCGGATGCGTACGCAACAACTCACGTTAGGAAACTTCCTGGAAGATTAAACCTGTGTGCCGGACCGAGACTCGAACTCGGGACCTTTGCCTTTCGCGGCCAAGTGCTCTACCAACTGAGCTACCCAAGCACGACTCGCGCCCCGTCCCAACAGCTTTATTTCCGCCAGTACCTCGTCTCGTACCTTCCAAACTTTACAGAAGCTCTCCTAACTCACGTCGGTTTCTTCGCAATAGGACGAATGGCGTGTGGACCGTACAGAAAAAAATGAACAACATATATATGCCGCGAAGTGCCAAACGTTCTAAAATATCGAGTGCTGCAAGTACCACGAGCGTTCATCCAGAACGCCTGCTATCGGTAAGTGACGCAGGTACACTGGACATGCCTACCAAATTATCAACTCTGTATACACATCAACATACTTCAACAAACATTAGGCTTTCAAAGTTTCTTCTGAGGCATATTATCCAAGAGCAGTTAAGAATTAAGAACAGTTCATATCCCCAATTCCGGCCTTGGTGTTTGGGAAGTTTCCCTTGGTTGTAAGGAAAGTGACAGATCTGGAAATCCCCTCACAATATTCCCAATTTAGACCCCCTCCTTACCAGTATCAGTTCCCCTGCAATTTGACTGAATATTCCCTGAACCTTCGCATGAAAACAAATAGGACACAAAATCATAGCTTCACTGATGCAGTGCATTTCCGCAAATACTTTTTGTAGACTTTTTTCTCTACGTGTAGAGGTAGATCAGACTGTTTGAGTAAATGACCCACTGGAGAGTCGATCATAATATGATCTGGTAATGGGGCAGAGAGATTGGCAATCGGGAATATTTGTATTGGGCATGGAAAATCCTAACTGGGAATACATAGTAGTGGATATGGAGTTCCAACATTTGCCTTCCAACCAAGGGAAACCTCCTGAAGACCTGGGCCAGAATAGGGATGCAATCTGTTCTTAATTGAGTTGTGGGACAACATATCTCACGCTAGTATCTGAAAACTTAGTGTAAATTGTAACGTCAGTGGCACACATCATTTAGCGATTTTGTTTCAGCTCTGTTACGATTAGTTGACGGCGTATGGTGTGAGCTTGTTACTTTTGCTAAGTGTCTAAAGTTATTCGATTTCTCAGTGGAAGAGAGTGTCTAGAGTGCTTGGCAGTGTAACGTTTGGTGAGCAGAAGTCTTTCACTGTGTCTGAAAAGCAGGGAACGGCTGCATCCTGGGAAGCATCCAGTTTTCGGGGAAAGAAATGTTCTTGTGGTCAGTTCCTGGCGCTAATCCGTTGCAGTAGGTGCAGTGCCCCTGGCCGCCACTTTCATTTCTCATTTCTCTGTGGGTGGTTGAGCATGAGATTTGCCTCTCTCTCTGCACATGTGGTACTAGTACCGGACTAATGAATCGTAATATACATTTTTGTATGGCTTGAGTGGGAAGATTCTGTTGTGTTCCCAGGTTCTCCATGGGTAAAGGCACTTTCTCATTCGTCACATTGGGAGCAGGATTCCGTTACTCCCCCAAGTGGAGTTTGGGATCTCTGGGCAGTTCCGGAGAGATAACTTTGTTGTTAGTATCTATTCACTTCTCGGCTCTCGTCTAGCCCAGACGCCCAATCGCCGTTCTTGGGAAATTTAAGTGTCGCTCAGGCTTTAGCGCAGTCCATCTCTGAGCAGCTCGCATTTAAATAATTCTGTTACGCATGTTGCACACTCACTTCTTTGTATTTAATATTTGTTTGTTGAAGATCGTTTGCACGCATTAATCCACAATGATCCACGCCAGTGTACTCGAGAACTGGCAGATGTGATGAACCGTGATCATTCACCTTCGTGCGGCATTCGCATGTAGTGGGGAAGACTAAAAAAAGTCGTATGTATAGGTACCGCATGCTCTATGTCAAAATAAGAAAAATCAGCGGGTCCCATGTGTGCATCTCTCGTCATCAGTTGGCCCGTGAACAACACAGACCATTTCTAACGTGTACAGTTACTGGTGACGAGAAATGGTGTCTATAGGCCAATACACTATGTGATCAAAGTGTCCGGACACCTGGCTGAAAATGACTTACAAGTTCGTCGCGTTCTCCATCGGTGATGTGGAATTCAATATGGTGTTGGCCCACCCTTAGCCTTGATGACAGCTTCCACTCTCGCAGGCGTACGTTCAATCGGGTCCTGGAAGGTTTCTTGGATAATGGCAGCCCATTCTTCACGGAGTGCTGCACTGAAGAGAGGTATCGATGTCGGCCGGTGAGGCCTGGCACGAAGTCGGGGTTCCAAAACATCCCCAAGGTGTTCTATAGGATTCAGGTCAGGAATATGTGCAGGCCAGTCCATTACAGGGATGTTATTTCGTGTAACCACTCCGCCACAGGCCGTGAATTATGAACGGGTGTTCGATCGTGTTGAAAGATGCAATCGCCATCCCCGAATTGCTCTTCAACAGTGGGAAGCAAGAAGGTGCTTCAAACATCAATGTAGGCCAGTGGTGTGATACTGCCACGCAAAACAACTAGGGGTGCAAGCCCTCTCCATAAAAAACATGACCACACCGTAACACCACCGCCTCGGAATTTTACTGTTGGCACTACACACGCTGGCAGATGACGTTCACCAGGCATTCGTCATACGCACACCCTGCCATCGGGTCGCCACATTGTGTACCGTGATCCGTCACTCCACACAACGTTTTACCACTGTTCAACCATCCAATGTTTACGCTTTCTACACCAACCGAGTCGTTGTTTCGCATTTACCGGCATGATGTATGGCTTATGAGCAGCTGCTCGACCATGAAATTCAAGTTTTCTTACCTCCCGCCTAACTGTGATAGTATTTTCAGTGGATCCAGATGCAGTTTAGAAATCCTGTGTGTTGGTCTGGGTAGATGTCTGCCTATTATACATTACGACCCTGTTGAACTGTCGGCGGTCTCTTATCAGTCAACAGAAGAGGTCGGTCTGTACGCTTTTGTACTATACGTGTCCCTTCACGTTTTCACTGAACTTTCACATCGGAAACAGTGGACCTAGGGATGTTTGTGGAAAGTGACACCCAATAACCTGACAACGTTGGAAGTCCGTGAGTTCCGCGGAGTGCCCCATCCTGGTCTCTCACGATGTCTAATGACTACTGAGGTTGCTGATATGGAGTACTGGGCGGTATGTGGCAGCACAATGCACCTAATATGAATAAGGTATGTTTTTGGAGGTGTCCAGATACTTTTATCACATATTTTATAAGGAAAAGAAAGGAATGGTTGAGAGAAAGGATTGGTTGAACCTAAACAAAGCAGCAACTCGCCGTACAAAGACCTGCGCCCATACGCCAAAGATAATGTTATGCAATTGGTGGAACAGTGACGGTGTGGTGTACTATGAATCGCTTCTCCGAGATTTGACCATCACTTAACTTATTTTTAACAACTGAGACGTCTTGCAGACGCAACCCAAGAACAATGGCCAGGAAGACTGCGTGAAATGGTGCTTCTCCACGATAACACACGCCCGCATTCCACTAGAATGACAAACTGGGCCGAGAA
The DNA here is from genome assembly GCF_023864275.1 of Schistocerca cancellata. Taxonomy (NCBI): domain Eukaryota; kingdom Metazoa; phylum Arthropoda; class Insecta; order Orthoptera; family Acrididae; genus Schistocerca; species Schistocerca cancellata. Next base: position 269,358,880 of record NC_064627.1, read on the forward strand.
CTCATTCCACACACACCTTATTCACCTGATCTTGTGCCCTCAGATTTAACTTTTTTCACTTTCTATCGAACAACCTTTAAAGCACTATTTTCCAGATCAAAAAACGCGCCTCAGAACCAAGTAATATCTACAGTTGCGAGATCGAAAAGTTACCAAAGTCTTGGCAGACAGTTGTAAACAGTGAAGGAGAATATATTACTGATGACCAAAGTCGTTGCTACGTTTATCCGTTGTGTTTATTGAATTTGTAGAAATACGCTACGAACTTATGCACCTACCCAATAAACGCAATACACTGTAAAATAGTCTTAATTTTTGTCGCCCAAATTTCACGCGCCATGAATGTCGTATCGCAGGAAATCGGTGAATAATTCTGACGAGAAGAAGCGTTTCATTGGATGCCTTAATCCGTTACAGTCTGACTGCAGTCTATGGGCAAGAAATAGCCGTCCCGAAAATTCGGCAGGCAGTTGCGCGTAGCCAGGAGCATCCGTCCGGTTTGCTCCTCAGCTGAGCGCAAGTGGGGGATGAAAAATGGAGGCCCAGTCTTCAGTTATTCTTTTAATGCTCGGCAGTTTGCATAATGAAACAGCTCGAGAGGAATGCTGTTACTCGACTTAGGTACATTTCATATTCATCTGCAAAGGCAGCAGCAGCAGCTCGCTGCCGCCGAAAAGGGGGAGTAATTTGCTCGTGCTGCAGCGCCGTGCCTCCTTCCGGAAGAGCGGGCCGCTTCTAGTGGGTGTGCGCATGCGGATTCCCCGTGTCCTCCGTGGAGAGTAAGGGCGGTTTGCTAGCGTCAGTAGCCGTAAGCGAATAAGCGAAACAACTTCTTCTGCAATAACAGACAAGAAGGTGGTGTGAGCTGCTCGGCATCTCGTACACCCACGCATCCCGTGACTACTTAATGGCTTCAATCAACGGCCCCGCACAACCTTATCAAAAAATCAGAAACACAAGACAAGATTAAAAAATAGTTAATTTTTTGGGAGATCATCAGTCTTCTCCGAATTTTTTTCCTCGGATTAATGGCGATATTTGATACTAGCAGACTTCTCTTAGCCAGGCATGACCTCTAATCTATTTCTTATGTCCTCCTTGATTCGTCCGTCATGGATTATCTTCTTTCCAAGATACCATAATGTCTTCACTTTATTAATTTCATTGTACCAAATTTTGATGTTAAATTTATGCCTAATCTCATTTCCGCTACTACCCATTACTTTCGTAATTCTTCGATTTACTCTCAATCGATATTCTGTGCTCATTAGACCGCTCCATTCAACACGCCCTGTAATTCTTCTTCACTTTCACTGTCATCAGCGAATCTTATTATTGATACCGTTGAATTTTAATCTCACTTTTGGACTTTTCATTAATTCCCGTCATTGTTGCTTTGATTTACAGATTGAACAGTAGGGACGAAAGACTATAGTCTGTCTTACACCATTCTTAACCTGATCACTTCGTCCTTGGTCTTCTTTTCTTATTGTTCCCCACGATTCTTGTGCAAACTGCATATTGTCCGTCTTTCGACACTGCTTATTCCTATTTCTCATAGAATTTCGAACTTCCTGCACTATCTTACAATACAGAACGCTTTATGTAGACTGACAAATCCTATGAACGTGTCTATTTTTCTTAAGCCATGCATCCATTATCGATCGCAACGTCAGAATTGCTTCTCTCGTGTATTTCCCTTTCCACACACGACATTAACATAGATAACTCTTTTTAGAAATCGGTACCTTCACACTTGCATAATATGAATATCGACAAAAGTAAAACAAGGGTAACGGAATGCAGCGTGACTAAATTAGGTGAAGCTAAGGGAATCCGACATGGAAATGGGACACAAAGTAGTAGATTGGGCAACGAAATAACTGTAATTCTTCAGCCTTTTCAGGCGATCTTTGACATCTTGAGGTGTCGGGTATTCTGTCGGATACCGGCGTTGTTCTGACGATGGCCACACTAGAGAGAATATACGAGGGTAATCCCAAAAGTAAGGTCTCCTATTTTTTTGTAAGTACATAGACCTGTTTATTTCTACAGTGGCTTACATCAGTTTACTGCTTGTACATTCAGCTATTTTTGACATAATCACCATTTATGTCGGTCGATTCATTTTTGTAGACGCTGTGGCAGTTTTTGTATGCCCATGTCATACCAGCTCGCCGCCAGCTCGTCGGCTTTGGTGAAGAAGGACGCCGCCACTGGCGTGATTGTTGCTTGGTCTCAGGTGTAAAGTTGTATGCCCACGTTTCGTCCCCCTTGACAATTGAGTCCAGAAAGTTGTCGTGTTAGGCTGCAAGGCGGTGACGAAATGCACGGGAAGCATTAACTCGTTGCCGCATGTAGTCTTCAGTCAGGATGCGTGGCACCCATCTTGCGCACACCTTCCGGTAGTTCAATGTTTCCGTTAAAATTCTGTGAGCGGTGCTCCGGGAAAACTCAGGAACCAACGTGCAGAGATCATCCAGGGCGATCCGCCGATCTTCACTCATGCTTTGCTCAACCTTCAACACTGTCACCCCAGAAATTGACCGTCTCCCGCTGCTTTGTTCGTCGTGAATTTCGGTCCGACCAGCTGCAAACTCTCTACACCACTTACGAACATTTTTGACATCCATGCACGACTCACCATACACTTCCGTCAATTGGCGATGGATTTCAATCGGCGCAGTGCCCTTTGCGTTCAAAAACCAAACAAATGCGCCCAATTCGCATTTAGCTCCATTCTCAACGGCTGCCAAGCCAGGACTGAGCGCCTCAGCGCGGGGTGCGCATGTTTACACACAGTGCGTGAAGCACTCTTCATAACAGTGTGACCAACTGCCACACAGAGTTCTGTACTTATGAAAAAATAGGAGACCTTACTTTTGGGATTACCCTCGTAACATCCAGACTTCCAAAAGCAAGGAAAAAGTTTCTGAAAAGGGGAAATATGTTAAAATGGATTATAAATTTAAATGTTAGAAATTCCGTCCTGAAGGTATCCGTGTGTAGTGTTCTGGGGAAGTGAAACTTGGACGATAAACAGTTCAGGCGAGAATATAACAGAAGAGTTTCAAACGTAGCGCTACACAGGAATGTTGAATATTACGTTATTAGATCGAATAACTAATGGCGAGTTACTGAATGAAACTAGGCCATGCCGTAACTTGACTGAAATTAGGTATCGATTGACAGACGCATCGTGAGACATCAACTAACAGTTATTTTGGTAATGGAAGGACGTGTGATAGGGTAATAACTGTAGACTTGACTATATAGTATAAAGGATCAAATAAAGATAGGTTGCAGTAGTAATGCAGAGGTGAAAAGGTTTGCACGGGATAGCCTACCGTGGAGAGCTGCATCAAACAAGGCTTCGAACAGAAGATCAGAACAGTTACACTATGAATATACAGACATTTTTTCCTCATCAACAATCTTTCGACTGGATTTTAGTTTTCCACCTGGCTCTATTAGAAGTTAATTTCCTCATTTCTGCATAATTAGAGGCTCCTGGATCAAGTGCAGCTTGCTTTCAAAATGCCAGCGGCGAAGTTGCTCGAATAATCTTCGCCTGTAATGTTCCTCCTAGATTTGGAAACGCGCGACCGCTACGGTCGCAGGTTCGAATCCGGCCTCGGGCATGGATGTGTGTGATATCCTTAGGTTAGTTAGGTTTAAGTAGCTCTAAGTTCTAGGGGACTGATGACCTCAAATGTTAAGTCCCATAGTGCTCAGAGCCATTTGAACCATTTTGTTCCTCCTAGAAAATTTACGAGGAATTGGCTGTGTCTTATTATGCAACCGTTCCACCCTTGTCTACTTGGCTCTGTCGTCCTTCCAAATGACCTTTCTTCCCTAAGTTTGTACAGGACTTCCTGACTGGTGGTTTTATCTTTAACAGCGCATTTCCAGAACCTTCTTCAAATGATTCAAAATGGTTGGTTGTTTGGGGAAGGAGACCAGACAGCGTGGTCATCGGTCTTATCGGTTTAGGGAAGGAAGTCGGCCGTGCCCTTTCAGAAGAACCATCCCGGCATTTGCCTGGAGTGATTTAGGAAAATCACGGGAAACCTAAATCAGGATAGCCGGGCGCGGGATTGAACCATCGTCCTCCCGAATGCGAGTCCAGTGTCTAACCACTGAGCCACCTCGCTCGGTAAATGATTCAAGAGATTTCATTTCATTTTTTGCCTACTGTCCTCGTTTCTCAGCCATGAAGTGTCACGCTTCAAATGCAACCTTTAACTACTTTTTCGTCACTTCATCATTTGTGTTGTTTGAACAGTCTTTTTTTCTTTGTTCACGAACATTGCTTTTACTTGTCGGATTCTTTCTTTTATGTCTTCTTCACTTCCTCATCTTCAGTTATCTCACTTCGTACGACGTTGAGTCAAATGCAAACCTTGAATCTTTTTTTTAAAATATTATTTATTGTGCAGAAGTGGTACAAAGCTGTATCACTTTCCAATATAATTTCCCCCAAGCTCAATGCAAGTCCTCCAGCGCTTACAAAGTGCATAAATTCCTTTAGAAAAAAAAATTGTTTAGGTAGTCCGCGCAACCACTCATGCACCACGTGGCGTACCTCTTCATCAGAACGGAACTTCTTTCCTCCCATTGCGCCTCTGAGTGGTCCAAACATTTGGAAATCACTTGGGGCAAGGTCTGGTGAGTATGGTGGATGAGGAAGACACTCAAAATGCATGTGTGTGATTGTTGCAACTGTTGTACGGGCAGTGTGTGGCCTTGCATTGTCATGTTGCAAAAGGACACCTGCTGACAGCAATCCACGTCGCTTTGATTTGATTGCAGGCCGCAGGTGATTTTTTTAGGAGATCTGTGTATGGTGCACTGGTGACAGTGGTCCCTCTAGCCATGTAATGCTCCAAAATGACGCCTTTTTCGTCCCAAAAGAGAGTCAGCATAACCTTCCGTGCTGATGGTTCTGTTCGAAACTTCTTTGGTTTTGGTGGTGAGAAATGTCCCCATTCCTTGCTCGCTCTGTTCGTTTCCGGTTGGTGGAAGTGAACCCAGGTTTCGTCCCCAGTAACGATTCTTGCAAGGAAGCCATCATCTTCTCGTTCAAAGCGCCGAAGAAGTTCTTCAAAAGCATCAACACGTCGTTCTCTCATTTCAGTAGTCAGCTGCCGTGGCACCCATCCTGCAGACACTTTGTGAAACTGGAGCACATCATGCACAGTGTGGTGTGCTGACCGATGACTAATCTGTAAACATGCTTCAATTTCATTCAGTGTCACTCGGCGGTTTTCCTTCACTATGGCTTCAACTTCTGCAGTGCTTTGTGGAGTCACAACTCATTGTGCCTGACCTGGACGTGGAGCATCTTCCACTGAAGTCACACCATTTGCGAACTTCCTACTCCATTCGAAGGAACCTTCATTCGCCGATGAATTTCAATAGGTTTCACACCTTCACTACGCAAAAACCGAACAACAGAACGCTGTTCTTCCCTGGTGCAAGTGGCAAGTGGGGCGGCCATCTTCTACATCTACATCCATAGTCCGCAATCCACCATACGGTGCGTGGCGGAGGGTACCTCGTACCGCAACTAGCATCTTCTCTCCCTGTTCCATTCCCAAACAGAACGAGGGAAAAATGACTGCCTATATGCCTCTGTACGAGCCCTAAACTCTCTTATCTTTGTGGTCTTTCCGCGAAATGTAAGTTGGCGGCAGTAAAATTGTACTGCAGTCTGACTCAAATGCTGGTTCTCTAAATTTCCTCAGTAGCGATTCACGAAAAGAACGCCTCCTTTCCTCCAGAGACTCCCACCCGAGTTCCTGAAGCATTTTCGTAACACTCGCGTGATGATCAAACCTACCAGTAACAAATCTAGCAGCCCGCCTCTGAATTGCTTCATGTCCTCCCTCAATCCGAGCTGATAGGGATCCCAAACGCTCGAGCAGTACTCAAGAATAGGTCGTATTAGTGTTTTATAAGCGGTCTCCTTTACAGATGAACCACATCTTCCCAAAATTCTACCAATGAACCGAAGACGACTATCCGCCTTCCCCACAACTGCCATTATATGCTTGTCCCACTTCATATCGCTCTGCAATGTTACGCCTAAATATTTAATCGACGTGACTGTGTCAAGCGCTATACTACTAATGGAGTATTTAAACATTACAGGATTCTTTTTCCTATTCATCTGCATTAATTTACATTTATCTATATTTAGAGTTAGCTGCCATTCTGTACACCAATCACAAATCCTGTCCAAGTCATCTTGTATCCTACAGTCACTCAACGACGACACCTTCCCGTACACCACAGCATCATCAGCAAACAGCCGCACATTGGTATCCATCCTATCGGAAATATAATTTATGTAGATAGAAAACAACAGCGGACCTACCACACTTCCCTGGGGCACTCCAGATGATACCCTTACCTCAGATGAACACTCACCATCTTTATACTGATACTGCGACGGTATGTATCCATCTGCACTATACTGCCGCCTACAGGCCATTCTGCACGCTGTTTGTAGCACGCTTACCAACTTACAGGATAACGGCGCGAAATTTCGATTTGTTATTACAAATTTAAGGTTTTCATTTGATTCAACCTCGTAATTATTTGTATGAACTCAAGCGCAAATCTGGCGCTGTGAATGCAAGAAAGACTTATAGGAATGTTTCCATATGTAATGGAGTAGGAAAGGGACGAGGGCAGAAAAGGTCAAACAAATGAGAAAGGCGTAACGCTGATTTTCTTATTAGCCACTGTTTGTACATTTTGTTGAATACAAGCATTGGAGATGTCGATGAGACTCTGTACAGCGCCAGATGCGCACCTGGTGGCCAAAACTGGAACTAATTTTTTTTCGAGTATACGAGGTTTGTCCTGAAAATACGTATAAAAATTGAATAATAACTTTATTTTACAATTATTTAGGTATTACAATATGGTCTCCTTCAAAGTACTCGCCCTGAGACGCGATACACTTCTGCCAACGCTGTTTCCACTGTTGATAACATTGCTGAAAGTCTTCAGTTGTGATGTTGTTCAGTTGCCGTGTCGTTTCCGCCTTGATGACTTCCACATCTCCCAAGTGCCGCCCCCGAAGCACCATTTTGCATATCGGGAACATGCAGAAGTCACACGGGGCTAAATCGGGTGAATAAGGCGGGTGGTCTGTCACGGTGATTGAGCTTTGGGCCAAAAACTCGCGCGCAACGAGCGACGTGTGAGCGGGCGCATTGTCGTGATGAAGGATCCACCTGCCCCCTTTTTCCAACTGCGGTCGAACTAGGGCCACACGAGCTCTGAGATGTGTCAGAACTTCAACGTAAAAATTTTCGTTCACTCTCTGGCCGGGAGGGACAAATTCCTTGTGAAAAATGGCTCTGAGCACTATGGGACTTAACAGCTATGGTCATCAGTCGCCTAGACCTTAGAACTACTTAAACCTAACTAACCTAAGGACATCACACACATCCATGCCCGAGGCAGGATTCGAACCTGCGACCGTAGCAGTCGCGCGGCTCCGGACTGAGCGCCTAGAACCGCTAGACCACCTCGGCCGGCAAATTCCTTGTGAACAATGCCCCTAGAATCAAAGAAAACAATCAACACTGTCTTCACATTGGACCTTGATTTTCGCGACATTTTTGTTCTCGATTCTCCTGCTAGTTTCCATTCCTTGCTTTGAGATTTGAGCTCCACATCGAAATCGTAAAACCAGGACTCATCTCCATTGATGACTCGGTTGAGAAAGTCCCCTCGTTCCTCTGTTTCCAACCAATCCTCACAGCACTCAACCCTCTTTGCTTTCTGTTCTGGTGTCAAGAGCTTCGGTACGATTTTCGCACACAATTTCTTCATTTCAAGTTTTTGTGTCAGGATTAAGTGAACGATTGTTTTGGGGATTGACAGCTTGTCAGCAATCATTCTGACTGTCAATCTACGGTCTTTAAGAACACACGTCCGAATTCGTTCAACATTTGCATCGGAACTCTATGTCGACGGGCGTCCTGGGCGAGGGTCATCGTTCACCTCTTCTCGGCCATCCCGGAACCTTTTTAACCACTTGTTCATGGTTGGTTCATTCAGAGAATTGTCTGCGTAAACCTGTTTCAAACACTCAAAAATCTCACCGCCATTCTTGCCTAGCTTTGCAAGAAACTTGATGTTGACACGCTGTTCCTCAATCAGAGAGAGCTCCATGCCGACGGCAGGTGAAAAAGGGTAACCGTCGACAAGCTGCCGCACACTCCCACCTTCACGCAGAGTATTCTGACTCGAACTGAGCGTTGATGGGATTGATTACAGCAGTAGTCCCACCTGGCGGTGACTGCAACTTGTAACATAAAGACATTATTCAACTTTTATACGTATTTTCCGGACAAACCTTGTATTTCAGTTCCGCACTAACGCATTAGCATATCTACGAACTTTCGCAGCCGTACTATAACTGCAGCCCACACTGGACCTCTGTGAGTAGTTGCACTTCAGTTATAGCCCCTTGGTAGCTGTGGTCCACGATACACACTGCGCGCCGTCGGGACGCCAGAGCGTCCTGGCCCTCGTACCGCACATACAGCAGGCGACCCTACGCTCGCGGCATGACGCAGCCCGCCGCGACAAGTAGACGCCGCCCGGGTCCGGAGTTCAGCGACTCTCGCCCGCTGTGCTTTGTTCTCGGCGGCGCCCAGCCTCGTTACATTAGATTATTCCTAATGCGAGCAATAAACTCGGTTAGCTGCCTATATTTCTCCTGATTAACTTAGGCTCGGCCTGCCCCAGCTTCGTTTGACTCCTTAACGATTTAAATTTGGAACCGAGCGACCTTGTACGCTTCGTTGCCTTCCATTCCACCTTATTACTCCGTACGGGCGGCTCTCCGCATTGGTAATTGCTCACCATGTTACCGCTGCGTCTCTTTTGAAATGTACCTTACTTCCTTACTCCATTTGTAACTACCGAACAGACGCCCACATTTGGTGTGAAGAACTCTAAAACTGCTCAAAAATCTTTTGACCCAGAGATGAGTGCTTTTTTTATTGTAACCCAGTGTCGAATATTCTTTTGAGACCAGTCTGCATCCTATTCTCCAGCAACGGCCAGCAGCGACGACGTGATTTCTCTGCCACTTTCGGTATTGGCTGCTCATACCGGCGCATAGTAGCTTGTTTGTCGGCATATACGAAGTATAACGTCTCAATCTCTTATTCAACCCTTACAACAAGACAAGGAATTTTTAGCAGTACTTGTCAAGGAAGGTAATACACTACCGGCCATTAAAATCGATACACCACGAAGATGACGTGCTACAGACGCCAAATTTAACCGACAGGAAGAAGATGCTGTGATATGCAAATGATTAGCTTCTTAGAACATTCACACAAGATTGGCGCCGGTGGCGACACCTACAACGTGCTGACATGAGGAAAGTTTCCAACCGATTTCTCATACACGAACAGCTGTTGACCGGCGTTGCATGGTGAAACGTTGTTGTCATGCCTCGTGTAAGGAGGAGAAATGCGTACCATCACGTTTCCGACTTTGATAAAGGTCGGATTGTAGCCTATCGCGATTGCGGTTTATCGTATCGCGACATTGGTGCTCGCGTTGGTCGAGATCCAATGACTGTTAGCAGAATATGGAATAGGTGGGTTCAGGAGGATAATACGGAACGCCGTGCTGGGTCCCAACGGCCTCGTATCACTAGCAGTCGAGATGACAGGCATCTTATCCCCATGGCTGTAACGGATCGTGCTGCCACGTCTAGATCCCTGAGTCAACAGATGGGGACGTTTGCAAGACAACAACCATCTGCACGAACAGTTCGACGACATTTTCTGCAGCATGGACTATCAGCTCGGAGACCATGGCTGCGGTTACCCTTAACGCTGCATCACAGACAGGAGCGCCTGCGGTGGTGTACTCAACGACGAACCTGGGTGCACGAATGGCAAGACGTCATTTTTTCGGATGAATCCAGGTTCTGTTTTCAGCATCATGATGGTCGCATCCGTGTTTAGCGACATCGTGCTGAACGTACATTGGAAGCATGTATTCGTCATCGCCATACTGGCGTATCACCCGGCGTGATGGTATAGGGTGCCATTGGTTACGCGCCTCGGTCACCTCTTGTTCGCATAGACGGAACTTTGAACAGTGGACGTTACATTTCAGATGTGTTACGACCCGTGGCTCTAACATTTCAGCAGGATAATGCACGACTGCATGTTGCAGGCTCTGTACGGGCCTTTCTGGATACAGAAAATGTTCGACTGCTGCCCTGGCTAGCACATTCTCCAGATCTCTCACCAATTGAAAAGGTCTGGTCAATGGTGGCCGAGCAACTGGCTCGTCACAATACGCCAATCACTACTCTTGATGAACTGTGGTATCGTGTTGAAGCTGCATGGGCAGTTGTACCTGTACACGCCATCCAAGCTCTGTTTGACTCAATGCCCAGGCGTATCAAGGCCGTTATTACGGCCAGAGGTGGTTCTTATGGGTACTGATTTCTCAGGATCTATGCACCCAAATTGCGTGAAAATGTAACCACATGTCAGTTCTAGTATAATATATAATGTCCAATGAATATCCGTTTATCATCTGCATTTCTTCTTGGTGTAGCAATTTTAATGGCCGGTAGTGTAATACCCAGCACTGCGAAACGCGCACCGTAAGACACTGATAGGCAGAGATAAGACCAAACTGCGTGCAGTAACGAGGTGTTACAATAGTGACCAAAATAACTGACGAAATCAAAAGCGAATAAGTCATTTATTTCATAAGCCACAACATGGATTACTAAGGAAATAAACGGGTATAAATGTAAAAAAATAAACGCAAAATCGGCTATCCTCGCACTCAACGCGAACGCGGTTCTAATGTAATTGTGCGATAGTATAAATTGGTTGTAGCATTTGCGAGTTCGAAACGGTGCTACTGCGTCATGTTATTGCGTGCATATTCCATAATCTGCGCAGTCCAGTAGATCTCGATCTGTTTTGTGAGGCTCCAGCACGTGTGTTCCCGGTCTACAGTATCATCTCTTGCCCTGCCGCACAACGTATACGCCCAACAAGCTATATACGCTGATCAAAAGTATCCGGACACATGACTGAAAATGACTTACAAGTTCGTGGCGCCCTCCATCGGTAGTGCTGGAATTCAATATGGTGTTGACCCACACTTAGCCTTGATGACAGCTTCCACTCTCGCAGGCGTACGTTCAGTCACGTGCTGGAAGGTTTCTTCGGGAATGGCAGCCCGTTCTTCAAGGAGTTCTGCACTGAGGAGAGGTTTCGATGTCAGTTGGTGAGGCCTGGTTCGATGTCGGCGCTCCAAAACATCCCAAAGGTGTTCTGTAGGATTCATGTCAGGACTCTGTGCAGGCCAGTCCATTACACGGATGTTATTGTCGTGTAACAACTCCGTCACAGCCCGTGCATTATGAACGGATGCTCGATTGTGTTGAAAGATGCAATCGCCATCCCCAAATTGTTCTTCAAGAGTGGGAACCAAGAAAGTGCTTAAAACATCAGTATAGGCCTGTGCTGTGATAGTGCCACGCAAAACAACAAGGGGTGCAAGCCCTCTCCATGAAAAACACGACCACACCATCACACTACCGCCTCCGAATTTTGCTGTTGGCACTACACACGCTGGCAGATGACGTTCACCGGGCATTCGCCATACCCAAACCCTTGCCATCGGATCGCCACATTGTGTACAGTGATTCATCACTCCACACAACGTTTTTCCACTGTTCAATCGTCCAATGTATACGCTCCTTACACCAAGCGAGGCGTCGTTTGGCATTTACCGGCGTGATGCGTGGCTTATGAGCAGCCGCTCGACCATGAAATCCAAGTTTTCTTACCTCCCGCCTAACTTTCATAGTACTTGCAGTGAATACTGATTCAGTTTGGAATTCCTGTGTGATGGTCTGGATAGATGTCTGCCTATTACACATTACGACCCACTTCAACTGTCGACGGTCTCTGTCAGTCAACACACGAGGTCGGCCTGTACGCTTATGTGCTGTACGTGTCCTTTTACCTTTCCACTTCACTATCACATCGGAAACAGTGGACCTACAGATGTTTGGGAGTGTGAAAATCTCGCGTACAGACGTATGACACAAGTGACACCCAATCACCTGACCCTGTTCGAAGTCCGAGTGTTTCGCGTAGCGCCCCATTCTGTTCTCTCGCGATGAATAATGACTACTGAGGTCGCTGATATGGAGCACAATGCACGTAACACGAAAAACCTATGTTTTTGGGGGTGTCCGGATACTTGTGATCACATAGCGTACATCATGTGAAATAACATCAGCAGAAGCTAATAAAGTGTTAAGACTGTAGTCACACTACATTTTCATTAGAGTGTTGGTTTTCCTTTAGGAAGCACAAGTTATATTTTACTCGAATTGTTTACGCTAAAACGAACTGGTCATTTATAGGGAAAACCATCGTCAATCGAGAAAGGTAAGTGAAGCACCGCATCAGTGATTTGCCTACACTCAAGCCTAGCCGCCAGCTCACGAGCATCCATGCAGAAGTCTTGCACATTCGCTGTTCATGGTAGTCCAGGAAGCAAAAGTGTATTTTTTTGAGCGGTATCTTCTCCAGACTGGCTCGCACGACTAATGTTTGTGCCAAATAATCAGGGACTGGTATCTCCCTCCACCGCACTTTAGCTTTTAATATCATTTATAGTATCTGTGGCTTGGAAAAGTAACTAAGCTTTCCAGAAGACTTAGTGGGAGCCGGACGCTCTTTGCCGATATGTGTTAAATATATTAATTATATTTTGTAGTAACCAGGACATATACAATTAAAATGTAGGGCCGTGTTTCGTTGCTTTGGATTTCTGTCGCAGTATTCCAGTCACACAAGATAGGAAAGATAGTTGTACGGCACCACATTAGTCATGGCGCCGTCCCGTCGGAGAAACTTCGCTGCGGCGTATAGCGTCCACCTTTCTACAAAAGGCTATTGTGTCTTTCCAGGCCCTCGCCGCCTGGGAAGCCATTTTCCACCGGTCTTCGCACACACGCCGATTTCCGAAGTTCTCAGAGCACCTGACATTTAACTGGTTGTCTCCTTGTTTAATTACTCCTTTCCATTACAGTTGGCGAACGGTGAGAAAAGACCACACGTGATGCGCGATTGCAGGGATCTGCTGCGGCAGCTGTCCGGTGTATTCGCGGCCTCACCCAGTTGTTTCTTTACAAAGGTTGGTAAACACAAAACAAATACATTGTTTGCCGGAACACACTCGACTTCTGCTGATTCTGACCGAGGAAAAAATGAACTAAAGACAGAGGGAACGAATAGCAGACGGCTGTACCTACTCTTCGGTATCTTCCTGTCAGTAATGCTACACTATGATAAATTATTTCCAAAATAACCCTTCCGATTTTTAGGGCCTGCCTGAAGTCCAGTGGGAGGGGCTCAAAACCTCTGACGGGAGTAGTGAACCGGAGAAGAGCCCCTCCTCGCCCCCCCCCGCCCCCCCGCCACGCTCAATGCGCTATATTTCGTTCATCTTAAGTTCAACCCTTATATAAACAAATGCCCGCTCTGTGAATGGTCATGTGGCGCAGTACACCTACAAAATATGTCGTGATGGCGCTTGAAATAGACCCTATTTGAATATCAGTCAGTTGGTTGTTGTTCTAGCCGGAATGACAGTGTGCATGCTAAAGCACTGAAGTCTTCAATGTTTTTACCAAAAAATGTTCATCTCACGTGATTCTCGTTGGACAGTCGTTGCCACTGTTCCCGAAGTCGTACTCATGTGGTCTTGTCATTCGTATGAGCTGTGAAAATATGTGAAATATAGGAGCGGAAAACAGTTGAAAAACAGCGAGAAACTGACTGTGCTTAACGTCTTCGACAAGTTTTAGGAAAAGAAAAGACCGTTGCTACCGGCATGAAAGATTTCAGAGAGAACATGTGACTTTACTGGAGTTTGTCTCTAATATATTAGATGCGCGAAACGAAAAGAATAACACGGATAGATGTCTATTCTTGGCAAGATATTCCCGACGATATGCAGCTGGACTCTAGGGTCGTGGTACTGCCGGAAACTTAGGTGACGTAATATTCAGGAAACGAAAATATTGTCATGTTTTAGGATACTTACAATGGACTGCATGTTGTACCCATGACACAACGATTCCGATAATGAATATTCCAACAGTTTACGTAATCGCAATCGCTCTCTCTCTCTCTCTCTCTCTCTCTCTCTCTCTCTCTCTCTCACACACACACACACACACACACACACACACACACACACACACACACAGAGCATTTAAATGCACTTGGTTTCACGATCAACAAACACTGAACGTTAGTAAAAAGACTATGAAGGTGCAAGATATCACACTTTGCTAAATCGCAATCTTTGACAAGAGATGCATTACATTACAGAATAAAATACGTACAGCTTTAGATGGTCCTCTACGTCTGTCATCGCTAGTATCTCATTCAATTTTACATTACGTAATAAATTTTTATTTACCTGTAACTTTTTTCTTTATCTAAATTACATGTACACTGTCGACGTGTGGAAACATCTGCGGCGTGCAATGTTCACTTGCGCCCACTAGCTACGATTGTAAATGTTTCATTCTGTAATTTATTGCAATGTAATTATGATTTCATTGTTCTTCCAATTGTATTAAGTGGAATTTAAAGTTACGCTGTCTGCCTAAGGTTCATCGTTTTTTGCCATCACATATACGAGTAATCAGACGTTTTGTTCTTCGGATGTTAAGATACGCTAAAGCTACAGCTGCAGCTTACTGTTACTGGTTAAATGCATCATTCGCTAAGGCGATGTGCGAGTTACGAGGCTGCAGGGTGAACTAAACGCCGCACGGAGTGGCCGCGCGGTTTAGGCCGTCATGTCACGGACTGCGTGTCCACTCCCGTCGGAGGTTCGATGATGATGTTTGGTTTGTGGGGCGCTCAACTGCGCAGTTATCAGCGCCCGTACCAATTTCCCAACCTTTTCTCAGTCCAATCTGGCCACGCGTATGAATGATGTTGAAAAGATGAGGACAACACAACCACCCAGTCATCTCGAGGCAGGTGAAAATCCCTGACCCCGCTGGGAATCGAACCCGGGACCCCGTGCTCGGGAAGCGAGAACGCGACTGCGAGACCACAACCTGGGACCGGAGGTTCGAGTCCTCCCTCGGGCATGGGTGTGTGTGTTGCTCTTAGCATAGGTTAAGTAGTGTGTAAGTCTAGGGACCGATGACCTAAGCGGTTTGGTCCTTTAGGAATTCACACACATTTGAACATTTCGTAAACTGAACGAACCGTACCAACCGTACGCAGCTGTACTCGACGGGGCGTGATTTACGTTCCACGAGCTGTAGACTACAGTGAGGTAACAACAGATCTGGAGGAATGCATAGTGCAGTGTTTACTTTCATGTTAGCCTTAACGAAGAACAGAGTATAATTTCCGTGACACGCTCGTGTGCTCGTGGCACTGGAACTAGGAGTCAGAGAGAGAGAGAGAGAGAGAGAGAGAGAGAGAGAGAGAGAGACCAGCACTGACCACCCACCGTCGTAGTCCGCAGGACGCGGGCAAGAAGCGCCGCCGACGCCGGCGCGGAATGCGCCGCCCCGCCTCTGCCGGCATAAACGCAATTAGCCCGGGTCAAATGGAGCCACGCGCCTGACGTCACGTGGTCGCCACGCGGCCTGCACGTGCGCCGCCTCGCTTCGCGCAGGTGAAGCTGCCAGCACACGTGTGGCCGACACCTCTGCAGACAATATGTACACTGCTCTTCTCTTCCGACAGTTGTTCCGCTTCAGTCACAACAGCGTGCATTACTGTATCTATGTTGACGTTGTTTAAGCTAAGTGGCTATGGAGTGAATTACTTGAAGGCATAAATTAACCAGCCATTTTTTTGGATGCTGTATTTTTACAACAGAACACGTTTCGGCCCTTTACCCATCTTCATCTAGCGCAATATATTCATATTTTCATCAGTATAACATTTTTATCCGATCCTTTTTGAATGCTACAGCTGCCCTCTCCAAAACAACAATTCGTTTAGTTACCCTTTCTCATGATACAAACACTTTTAGTTTGACCGACGCACTGATACAGCTTAGCATTCGGCATGTGGCCGACTAATGTGTTTATGTCTCAAATTTTATCTAAAGCCATCTTACAGTTTTAGAATGTGTAAGAGAACAGTAGTGGCGAGCTACTCAAAACATGCATCACGCAACGAATGATGACTGCTTATTCCGTGAGGGTCATGCAACAAGGCTTTCATGCCACCTGCGGCGTTAATCGAAGGCAGCGCGGTAGATGTACGTAATACGAACATTATTGCATCCCACCAACATCTCTTCATGCATGATGTCTTCCCTAACGGCAGTGGCATCATCTTCCAGCTAGATAACTGTTCGTCTCAAGCAACACGAATCGTGCTACAACTGTTTGAGGAGCTTGATAGTGAACTCACGCTGACGTCTTGGCCAGATCGAAGCCTGATGGAACTCATCTGGGTCGCTATCCGAAGCCAGCTCCGCATCCAAAAACCATTAGTTCGTAATTTACGGAGATTGCGTGACCTATGACATATTGTGCCACATACATCTGGAAACCTACCATGAGTTTATTAAATCCGTGTCACGCAGTATCGCTGCTATAATGCGTCGAAAGGTGGACCAACACCGTATTAACCAGGTGGTCATAATTTTTTGTATGATCTTTTATGAATTTCCATGTTTGTCATGTAACTTTCGGAGAATATTTTGCAGATCCTTGCCTGAGCACTAGCCCACATCGATGGACTTGCGCCCTGAAGGGCTGCAGGAGTGATTCCAGCCAGGTAGAAGCGTCTATACATGAGCTGACCATACCTGCGGCCGGCAACAAATTTAATATGTTTCTGGAGTCCACAGGTACAACCAGATAGGTGAGTAACGGAAGACAGAAAGAAAAGCACCGTCCACTAAAGAAAACGTAACAGAAGGACTGAATTCGCGAACGTAGGCTGGAAGAAACAGCATTCCCACTGCAGACATGGCTTCGCAGTCACAGTTGTCAGTAATGTACTGGTAACGATGACTGCATACTTCGAGTTTATGTTGTGTAAATTACCAAAAGAACAGATAAGTGCGAGACCTATCGCACAGTCAGCTTATCTGCTCATGCATCCAAACTGCTGACAATGTTATACCAAAGACTGGAAAAGAAAATGGAAGATCTGTAAGATGACCATAACTTTGGCTTTCGGAAGGGTAATAGCAGCAAAGGGCAGTTATGAGGTTTCGAATGATAACGGAAGCAAGACTAATGAGAAATCAAGAGACGTTTGGAAGATTAATCGATCTAAAAAAAGCTCTCTACAATGTAAAATGGTCAAGATGCAACGTATACAGAAAAACAAGAGAGAAAAATAATGTAAGACCAAGAATGAAGTGTTCAAATTAAAAAGTGTGTCAGACAGGAATGTGTCTTTCGCACCTACTGTCCAGTCTACACGTTGAGGAAGCAATGACAGAAATAAAAGAAAGTTTCGAAAGTGAGATAAAAATTAAGGGTAAAATGACTAGATTCTTTCACGATATTGCTGTTCTCAGAGAAGGTGAAGTAGAATTACAGGATGTTTTGAATGGAATCAACAGTCTAGCGATTACAGAATATGGACTGAGAGTAAACTGAAGAAAGACGAAAATAATGAGTAGTAGAAATAAGATAAGTGATTAATTTATCAAAAAGGGGGGGCTGCGAAGTAGACGAAATTAAGGAATTGTTCTACCTATGAAGCAAAATAATGCGTTATGGACGAAGCAAAGAGGACATAAAAAGTTGACATGCCTGGTCTCGAAAAAACTGCTTGTATTAACTATTGGCCTTAATTTGAGGAAGAATTTTCTAATTATTTAAGTTTGGAGCACAGCATTGCTTGTTACTGAGACATGGGATGAGGGAAAACCGGAAGATAAGGGAATCGGGGCGTTTGAATTATGGTGCTACATCATGATGATGAAAATTAGGTGGACTGATAAGGTAAAGAATAAGGAGGCTCTGCGCAGAAAACAACGAATGGGAAACATTGATAAGAAGAAGGGACAGGATGATAGGACTTGTGTTAAAGGTACCCGGGAATACCCTCCACGGTGTTAGAGGGAACTGTACAGGATGAAAACTAATTCATGCTGGGCCGTATCGAACCAACCACAAGTCTGATTGCTCAATAAATAACTAAATGAATAAATAAATTTTAGAAAATAAAAAAATTGCGATGTCGAAATTGTCAAAGTTTGTTGTTGCTACAGTTCTAAAATCAATTGTATGACACTTGTAGTGTGTATATTTCTAATTTTCAGTCGAACGCTTTTGAAATGATGTATTTCTCTGAAATATTTCTTCCTGGAATTTATGCTGAAGAGAAGTACACTCATGTATAGAAAAAAATAGAACAGCTGGGCGATTGGAGAAAGGACGTTCATATTCATAGGTCATATACAGTAGTATGTTCTGCAGAAAACGATTAGCATTTCAGTCACGTCGATCAGCATGGTTCTATTGCCTAGTAGGGCTCTGAGCACTATGGGACTTAACATCTAGGTCTTCAATCCCCTAGACTTATAACTACTTAAACCTAACTAACCTAAGGACATCACACACATCCATGCCTAAGGCAGGAATCGAACTTGCGGTCGTAGCGGTCGCGCGGTTCCAGACTGTAGCGCCAAGAACCGCTTGGCCGAAGCGGGCGGCCCTAGTAGGGACAAGGTCCACCATGGGCCTTGATAACTTGTCCCATGCGTGATGACATCATGACATCGACGCGTATAAGGCGCGAATGGCGTCCTGTGGTATAGCCATTCATGCTGCATTCACTTGGTTCGAAAGTCCATCTGTGGTGGTTGGCATTCAGTTACAGCGCTGTACCCGTCGTTTCACCATATCTCACACATTTTCGATTGCGACAAGTCTGGTGATCTGTCGGTCTAAGACAGAAGACTGACGTACTGTAACACCACGAAGCCACATGTTTGTGCAGAAATATGTGGTGATGCACTGTCTCATTGAAAATTAGAGTCTGGGATGTTGTGCAGAGAGGTTACGGCTACGGGTCGTAGGATTTCATTCACGTAGGTCACAGTGCCCGGGACACGCATCAACTGTGACTGTAGCCGCGCGGTCTAGGGCGCCATGTCACGGATTGCGCGGCCCCTCCCGCCAGAGGTTCGAGTCCTCCCTCGGGCATGGGTGTGTGTGCTGTTCTTAGCATAAGTTAGTTTAAGTTGGTTTAACTAGTGTGTAAATCTAGGGACCGATGACCTAAGCAGTTTGGTTACTTAGGAATTCACACACACTGGACACACATCGTGGTTGTACCGAATAACATCCCACACCATACGGCCTTGATTTGGCGGTGTATGTCAGTCACTGCATTCGCTCCCCCTGTCTGCAGCGAACCAAAATGCGGCCATCATTTTCAAACAAATAGAACATGGATTCGCCCGAAAACGCTATCCGATCCCTTTCCTCTCCCTAGTCACGTCTTTCCTTCCTGCACAATTTATCAAAGGTAGGCGGAGATGTGAACGATGCGAACGTAATACGCGCCATAATAAACGCTGACGGACGATCACCCCTGATAGTGTACGATGTGTTACGCTGTTCTGCTGTTGCTCCAGAGCCGAGGAACACGCAGATCTGTCCTGCAGTGCCATTCGGCTAAGGCTCGGTTTTCTCGGGGCGTTGTCTGGGTGGTGCGACCTCACCCATCTCGTCGTGTTCTACGGCTGTCCGTGAAGGTTTCTGCACACACCCGTTGCATTGCCGAAACACCTCGTCCCACACGAGCAGCAATTTCCTGGATGTATGCATCACATTCTCTAATGCCAATAATGCGCCCTCTTTCAAACTCGCTGGTTTGACGGTACGTTTCGCTCACACGTCTGCGAAACGGCCTGCACGTCTACTCAAAAAATGGTTCAAATGGCTCTGAGCACTATGCGACTTAACTTCTGAGATCATCAGTCGCCTAGAACTTAGAACTAATTACACCTAACTAACTTAAGGACATCACACACATCCATGCCCGAGGCAGGATTCGAACCTGCGACCGTAGCGGTCACGCGGTTCCAGAGTGAAGCGCCTTTAACCGCACGGCCACACCGGCTGGCCACAACTCAAGTCGCACTGATTCATTACCTTCGGTATGTAGCGACAACAAGAACCGCAGGCACATTTTACCTGTAGCCGGTGTTGCGCATCGATATCTATGTTGACCTTGAACCCGCGGGCCGACATGGTTCAAATGCTAATCATTTCTGCAGAACATACTAATGTACATGTCCTGTGAATATGAACGTCCGATCTTTATTCTGAACATGAGTGTAGTAATCACTGCTGTAAGCAATTTATTATTATTCTACTAAAACATTTTATCGTTATTGTACGAGGGGTGTTTGTAAAGTCGGTGCAAAAATAACTACTTACGTGTTTGGGGTAAACCTTTCTTATTTTTCGACATAGTCTCGTTTTAGACTTATACACTTCGTCCAACACTGTTAAAATTTGTTGATCCCTTCTGAATAATAGGACTTGCCCAAGTCTGCAAAATAGCTATTAGTTGCTGCAATCACCTCCTCGTTTGAATAAGATATTTGTCTCGGCAGCCAATTCTTCAAATTGCGGAACAAATAGTTGTCCAAGGGAGCCAAGTCTGGAGAATAGAGGGGATGTGAAACGAGTTAGAATCCCATTTCCATTAATTTTGTGACCACAACTGCTGAGGTGCGTGCTGGTGCATTATCGTGATGGAAAATGACTTTTTTGCGGTCCATTCGCTACCGTTTTTCTTGCAGCTCGGTTTTCAGACGGTCCAATAACGATGAATAATATTCACCTGTAATAGTTTTACCCTTTTCGAGATGGATTCTTCCTGAACAGTTTGCAAACCATCCTTGCAACACTTCACACGATTTCTTTTTGGTCAAGCGTGAGCAATCGCGGAACTCATCTTGCGGTTAGCTTTCTCATGTCCAAATGTTTATGCAAAATATTATGTACTCATTCATTCGAGATGCCCACAGCACTAGCAATCACACGCACCTAAACTCTTCTGTCATCCATCACCATATCATGGATTTTATCAATGATTTCTGGAATCGTAACCTTCACAGGGCGTCCAGAACGTTCAGCATGACTTGTGGCCATATGGCCACTCCGAAAATTTTGAAACCACTTATAAACTGTTCTAATCGAAGGTGCAGAGTCACCGTAATGTTTATCAAGCTTCTCTTTAGTCTTCTGAGGAATTTTGCCTTTCATAAAGTAATGTTTAATCACCACTCGAAATTCTTTTTCGTCCATTTTTTGACAATCACTCGACTTCCTTGATTCACACGAATGCCAAACACAAAGAAATAGACCAATATGGCTGAAACTTCGTGTGCATTCTTTCCAAAGATGCTACTAACTAAACATGACCTCGATACGCGCCGGTGGTGCCATCTCTGCGACTTTGCACGGACTTTTCAAACACCCCTCGTAAGACCATACGCCACTGCGGTATCATAAAAGTGATAATTTATATGCAGTGTGTCTGGAGGGGACGGGGGAAGTGGAGGAACATACACTACTGGCCATTAAAATTCCTACACCAAGAAGAAATGCAGATGATAAACGGGTATTCATTGGACAAATATATTATACTACAACTGACATGTGATTACATTTTCACGCAATTTGGGTGCATAGATCCTGAGAAATCAGTACCCAGAACATCCACCTCTGGCCGTAATAACGGCCTTGATACGCCTGGGCATTGAGTCAAACAGAGCTTGGATGGCGTGTACAGGTACAGCTGCCCATGCACCTTCAACACGATACCATAGTTCATCAAGAGTAGTGATTGGCGTATTGTGACGAGCCAGTTGCTCGGCCACCATTGACCAGACGTTTTCAACTGGTGAGAGATCTGGAGAATGTGCTGGCCAGGGCAGAAGTCGAACATTTTCTGTATCCAGAAAGGCCCGTACAGAACCAGCAACATCCGGTCGTGCATTATCCTGCTAAAATTAGGGTTTCGTAGGGATCGAATGAAGGGTAGAGCTACGGGCCGTAACCCATCTGAAATGTAACGTCCACTGTTCAAAGAGCCGTCAATGCGAACAAGAGGTGACCGAGACGTGTAACCAATGGCACCCCATACCATCACGCCGGGTGATACGCCAGTATGGCGATGACGAATACATGCTTCACCGCGATGTCACCAAACACGGATGCGACCATCATGATACCGTAAACAGAACCTGGATTCATCCGAAAAAATGACTTTTTGCCATTTGTGCATCCAGGTTCGTCGTTGGGTAAACATCGCAGACGCTCCTGTATATAATGCAACGTCAAGGGTAACTGCAGCCATGGTCTCCGAGCTGATAGTCCATGCTGCTGCAAACGTCGTCGAACTGTTCGTGCAGATGGTTGTTGTCTTGCAAACGTCCCCATCTGTTGACTCAGGGATCTAGACGTGGCTGCACGATCCGTTACAGCCATGCGGATAAGATGCCTGTCATCTCGACTGCTAGTGATACGAGGCCGTTGGGATCCAGCGCGGCGTTCCGTATTGCCCCCCCCCCCCCCCCTCCCTGAACCCACTGATTCCATATTTTGCTAACAGTCATTGGATTTCTACCAACGCGAGCAGCAATGTCGCGATACGATAAACCGCAATCGCGATAGGCTACAATCCGACCTTTATCAAAGTCGGAAACGTGATGGTACTCATTTCTCCTCCTTACACGAGGCATCACGACAACGTTTCACCAGGCAAAGCCGGTCAACTGCTGTTTGTGTATGAGAAATCGGTTGGGAACTTTCCTCATGTCAGCACGTTGTAGGTGTCGCCTCCGGCGCTAACCTTGTGTGATTGCTCTGAAAAGCTAATCATTTGCATATCACAGCACCTTCTTCGTGTCGTTTAAATTTCGCGTCTGTAGCTCGTCATCTTCATGGTGTAGCAACTTTAATGGCCAGTAGTGTAGTAAAGTGTGAGCTCACTGCTCAGAACCTAACCCTCGACGCCGGACTGGGATCATTACATACCCCAGTATGGAGATGTTCGGGGTTTAATTCACGGCTTCGGCGCCAACTTCGTTGATTCGTAACTTCAGCCACCACCGCTTGTCCCTTGCCGGCTAAACACTGGAACCAAAAAGTTTCCACACTAGGATTCGAACCGGGATACGTTAGAATCGAGCGCTAACGCACAAGCGTGCATTAGGGACCTCGGCTGCGGAAGCGGGCTCGAAACTCAAACAGGTGTTTAAAAAAGCGACGCCGATAACAGTTTGGTTCTGCTTCCACAGGAAAACTGTAAATGATTTATGGGTAGCTTAAAAAGCGGCTCGCCGCTTTTCCCACGGTAAAACGGTTACGGATTACGCGAAATGAAAAACTTTATAAAATCAAAGTTTTTAACGTCATGCAGAGTTATCTCATTTACAGCTCGTAAAGTGATCTGTTATTGGGTGCTGCGGTGTGTGAGGGAGTTGGGGGTTTACAGGTGTGTGCGTGTGTGGGACTGGGGAGGGGGGGGGGGGTGGAAGGATGTAGATGTGTTGGAGATGTGCGTGTGTGCTTGTGATCGGTGTCAAACCTGAGGATCAGCGAAACTAATTAGCGAATGCTGGCCGTGTCACCGAGCGGGCCGCGGCGACATTTTGATTCGTCAGTTAGCGGCAATTACGGTATTAGAGGCGCGACTGTGGGATTAGGTAGCGCGGTATCGGCTGTGACGCGGAATTGCTGGTCGGCTTACGGCAGCTGTGATTGCGTGTCGGTGCGATGCGGTACTCAGCCTGCAACCGGCCGCGCTGACACTGTGCTGAGAGCCCTTTTGTAGTCGTCAGATTAAGCCTCCTCCTACATTTGCACACACGCGCCGCAAACGACAGTACGGTGCGTGGTGAGGAGTACAGTACTTTTCGGACTATAAGACGCACTTTTTTCTCCGAAAACTTACCGAGTGAGGTGACGCAGTAGTTAGACACTGGACTCGAATTCGGGAGGAGGACGGTTCAATCCCGCGTCCGGCCATCCTGATTTAGGTTTTCCGTGATTTCCCTAAATCGCTCCAGGCAAATGCCGGGATGGTTCCTTTGAAAGGGCACGGCCGACTTCCTTCCCCGTCCTTCCCTAATCCGATGAGACCGATGACCTCGCTGTCTGGTCTCCTTCCCCAAAGAACCGAACCGAAAACTTGCCTCCAAATTTCAGGTGTGTCTTATACTCGAAATTAATATAAAAATGTCCACTGTTTGATTAAAAATTTCCGCCAGTCTTAAAAATGACCGTATATTCGATGCTGCGAGAGACCTTTATCTATCTGGAAAAATTAGTTTCACATGGCAGCAGCAGTGCACAGTGCACCGATGCGTCGAACATGAGTTGCGGGGATTCACAAGCTAGCTTACACTGCCTCCCTCTCGCCCCGCCATCACAAACCCAGAACACTGTCTGGCATGTTATGCGTCATTGCAGCCTACGGTGCCGGTGAACTTGATTTAAAAGCGATTTGTGTTATCGCTAACAGTACAATTTGTTAGTAGCTAGTTCCGTAATGGAAAAAAATAAAAGGTATTCATAAGACGGCAACGGCCTTGCCGCAGTGGTAACACCGGCTCCCGTGAGATCACCGAAGCGCTGTCGGGCGTGGTCGGCACTTGGATGGGTGACCATCCAGGCCGCTATGCGCTGTTGCCATTTTTCGGGGTGCACTCAGCCTCGTGATGCTAATTGAGGTACTCGACCGAATAGTAGCGGCTTCGGTCGAGAATACCATCTTCCGACCGGGAGAGCGGTGTGCTGACCCGACGCCCCTCCCCTCCGCATCCTCCACCGAGGATGACACGGCGGTCGGATGGTCCCGGTAGGCCACTCGTGGCCTGAAGACGGAGTGCTACTCGTAATATGCGGGCTATAAATTGCAAGTAGAGCACATGCAGAAGAACATGGGAACAGATCAGCTGCGTGGCAGTCTGCCCTTCACCAACAGTAAAAACCTTTCGCGATTGATGTGATAGTAAAGAACACCTGAAAAAACTAAGGAGGACTAAACGTGCAAACAGAGGACTAAATGCAAAATGGCCATAACTAGAAGACACCGTACTGAAATGGATTCACTGTCAAAATGGCATTGGAATAAATACAAAAATGATTCAAATGCACGCTCGTAAGCTAGCGATACAGTGAAACTTAACAGACTTTAAGGGTGGAGTTGGTTGGTGCTACAGATTTAGAAGCGACATGGACTTGGCAAGTGAACCAAAACTATAATCTCAGAAAATGCCACAGGAGTATGAACAGAAAATGTCTTTCCATCGCTTTATTATTCAACGTCGATAGAAAAACAGTGTGGAACTAAGCCAGAATGCGAATATGGACGAAACTCCTCTGTCATTTGACGTACCGCGTAACAGAAGTCCGCAGCTCGTGGTCGTGCGGTAGCGTTCTCGCTTCCCACGCCCGGGTTCCCGGGTTCGATTCCCGGCGGGGTCAGGGATTTTCTCTGCCTCGTGATGACTGGGTGTTGTGTGATGTCCTTAGGTTAGTTAGGTTTAAGTAGTTCTAAGTTCTAGGGGACTGATGACCATAGATGTTAAGTCCCATAGTGCTCAGAGCCATTTGAACATTTTTTGAACCGTAACAGAACTGTCGCCATGAAAGGTGCGAAAATGGTAACTATAAAATCATGTGGATACCAAAAATACGCTACACTATTGTCCTTTCATGTTGTGTTGACGTTACTAAACTTAATCCGTTGATCACGCTCAGACCTTCGGTAAGTCTGTAAGATGGCGACGTTTCAAACGATTTCCGAAATATGGGAATATGGAAACTGCTTGTTTCGTTTCATACGCAGTTTGCAAGATATCGTGCGAGAAAACAGCAAGCTGAGTTTCGCACAGGAGATGCCTTCTAAATCCATGCTGATTTATGGACAGCGTCCTGATGTGCATCCAGGAATTTTATTATTTTAGAACTTAGAATATTGCAGGACTCGTGCAGAGAATCGATGATAAAGATACTGGTCTGTACTTTTGGAGGTCTGTTGTTCTACTGCCCTTTTTGTCATACGGGAGTCAGCTGCATCATCTTCCAGTCGCTTGGGCCAGGGATTCGTGATAAATGTAACCTAAGTAAAGGACCAATACCGAAAAGTACTTTCTATATAACCGAAATGAGATTCCATCCCAACCTGGCAGCTTATTCGGTTTCAACTCATTCAGTTGCTTCTCAAGGCCAGGCGTGAATATTTTTATCTGCTTCACACGGGAGTGTGGCGGTACGTCTATACACGTAAACGACTTAGTAGATGTTATTTGTAGCATTTTTCGAACAATACATAGAAGGAAGGTAAATACGAAGTCAGAAAAAATCAGACACCTCAACTGTGATGTTGTCACAATTATTATGCCACTGCACACGCTACGTGCGGTGGCTTGTCTTCCACTGTCACCATGTGTTATATTTTTGACTCAGCCTTCTCGTCTTAAATTTTTAATTTTTTTATTAAGAGACCAGTCTGAAATGATTACACCTGTATATCTTATCCGCATGGCTGTAACGGATTGTGCAGCCACGTCTCGATTCCTGAGTCAACAGATGGGGACGTTTGTAAGATAACAACCATCTGCAAGAACAGTTCGACGATGTTTGCAGCAGCATGGACTATCAGCTCGGAGACCATGGCTGCGGTTACCCTTGACGCTGCATCACAGACAGGAGCGCCTGCGATGGTGTACTCAATGACGAACCTGGGTGCACGAATGGCAAAACATCATTTTTTCGGATAATTCCAGGTTCTGTTTACAGCATCATGATTGTCGCATCCTTGTTTGGCGACGTCGCGGTGAACGCACATTGGAAGCGTGTATTCGTCATCGCCATACTGGCGTATCACCCGGCGTGATGGTATGGGGTGCCATTGGTTACACGTCTCAATCACCTCTTGTTCGCATTGACGGCACTTGAACAGTGGACGTTACATTTCAGATGTGTTACGATACCCGTGGCTCTACCCCTCATTCGATACCTGTGGAACCCTACATTTCAGCAGGATAATGCACGACCGCATGTTGCAGGTCCTGTACGGGCCTTTCTGGATACAGAAAATGTTCGACTGCTACCCTGGCCAGCACATTCTCCAGATCTCTCACCAATTGAAAACGTCTGGACAATGGTGACCAAGCAACTGGCTCGCCACAATACTCCAGTCACTACTCTTGATGAACAGTGGTATCGTGTTGAAGCTGTATGCGCAGCTGTACCTGTATGCATGCACAGCTGTACCTGTACACTCCATCCAAGCTCTGTTTGACTCAATGCCCAGGCTTATCAAGGCCGTTATTACGGCCAGAGGTGGTTGTTCTGGGTACTGATTTCTCAGGATCTATGCACCCAAATTACGTGAAAATGTAATCACATGTCATTTCTAGTATAATATATTTGTTCAATTTGCATTTTTTCTTGGTGTAGCAATTTTAATGGCCAGTAGTGTAGTTTCGTATTAGCGCAAATTCCGCTGCAGAGTTAGAATTTCATTCTGGAAACATTCTCCGGGCTGTAGCTAAGCCATGTTTCTGCACTATACTTTCTTCGAGGAGAGGTAGTCTTGCAAGTTTCGCCGGAGAGCTTCTGTGAAGTTCGGCAGGTGGTAGATGAGGTATCAGCGGAAGTAAAGCTGTGAGGATGTATAGTGAGTCGTGCTTGGGTAGCTCAGCCGCTAGAGCACTTGCCCGCGAAAGGCTCAGGTCCTGACTTCGAGTCTCGGTCCGGCACGTACTTCTAATATGGCACGAAGCTTCCACCAATATATTGTTCCATCCCATGTATACTTGCAAAAAGACCCTGGAGTAAAAATTAGAGTGATTGGAGCTCACACGGACGATAATTAGTAATCGTTCTTCTAGCCAACCATCCGCGACTGGCACGGGAAGAACGGGATATGGCAGTAGTCCACAGAGTTCCCTGCGCAACACAACACACAAGAAAGCAAGTTAATACTGCATTGTCATCCAGCCCTGAACTATGCTGAAAGTTTCATTTCTCTAGCTCACTGGGAAGTTAGTTAAAAATCAGTTGTAAAATTTGTCCTCCACACACAAACAGGGAAATAAGAAAGCGACCTAATCAAATCGTGTTTAAAAAACCTACAGAGAAAGTGTAATCTTGTGCGGTAAATCGTTTCCTGCATTTATACTCCACGCTGATTTCCTGGAAGTCTATTGGAACAATGCACCGGCATCTGACGCCCCCGCAGTTCAGCGTATCATAATCGACGATAGAGTAAAAATCAGTCATGGATCAGTTATTAACATACTCCACGACTGTTCTGGACATGACGCAGATCGCCGCCTGCTTCACTGCGCGACTGATAACATCCATTCAAAAAGAACCACGTCCCCTCCACCACCCCGGGCAGCAAGTGCTGCAACCGTGTTCCCGTGAGTCACCACTCTTTAACCACCCAACCATGGACGACATCTGGTTGTATCACTACTATCCGCAGAGAAAAGAGAAAAGCAGGCAGCGGAAACATGTGGGTTTACCACCACCGAAGGCTCTACCATTACTGGAAAAGTGGACGATGAGTTTCTTTCTTGACTGTAAAGATGTGGTGCCAACAGGTTAAGCTTGTAAGGGCCAAACTGTTTTAGAAGCATGTTACCGAAATCTCCTGACGAGGTTACTGGAGGTAATCAGGATGAAACGTCAAAGACAGATTTTGTGCTCCACGACATTGTCCCAGCCATTCTGTACAGGATACAGTCACGCTGCTTCTCTGGACTATCAAATTTTACTCATCCCATCTTCCCCCTTCTTCCCTCCATATTCTCCTGACATTGCACCCAGTGACTTCTTACTCTTTCCTCGGATGAAGAAACGAGTGTCTGGTAGACATTTCCAGAACAACAGCGAACAGTTTCGAGGCTGAAGCTTCCTGAAGAGCGAAGTTGCAGACTTATACCTGGTTACAGAATGAGAGTTTCACTCTGCAGTGGAATGTGCGCTGATATGAAACTTCCTGGCAGATTAAAACTGTGTGCCCGACCGAGACTCGAACTCGGGAGCTTTGCCTTTCGCGGACAAGTGCTCTACCAACTGAGCTACCCAAGCACGACTCACGCCCCGTCCTCAGAGCTTTACTTCTGCCAGTACCTCGTCTCCTACCTTCCAAACTTTACAGAAGCTGCTCTGCGAACCTTGCAGAACTAGCACTCCTGAAAGAAAGGATATTGCGGAGACATGGCTTAGCCACAACCGGGTTGTTATAATTCAAATGCAGCTGCTCGGGGAGGTCCAGTGTGGGCTGTAATTACTGTACGGCAGCGAAACTTGTCAGATAGGCTAATGCATTAATGCGGATGTGATTTGCGCTGGAAAACAAATTAGTTCCTGTTACGGCCACCAGGTGCAATACTGGCATTTTACACTGATGTATGACGGTATGACATCCATGTTATCACTTGAGAATCCAGAACAAGAGTGGACAGTACGGTTATCGAGAAGAGAGACCGTGTTCTGTTAGTGAAACTGTTGTCAGCAGTTACAGTGTTGCATTGAGAGAGTATCGCTGACAGAAAGGGCTGAGGAGTGACCCGACGTGATTAAATGAGTTAAAGATGATGATGAATCTAGAATACATGGGTGACCTTGGTGTGGCACCTGGAAGAGGAAGGCGTCCTCTCTCGGTGGAAGTTACTGACGACGTTGCGTTGCTGTAGCTTACCATAGAGCAGTCCGCCCCCGGTAGGTGAGTGGTCAGCGCGACAGAATGTCAATCCTAAGGACCTGGGTTCGCTTCCCGGCTGGATCGGAGATTTTCTTCGCTTAGGGACTGGGTGTTGTGATGCCCTAATCATCATCATTTCATCCCCACTGACGCGCAAGTCGTCGAAGTGGCGTCAAATCGAAAGACTTGAACCCGGCGTACGGTCTACCCGATAGGAGGCCCTAGTCACACGAAAAAAAAGAAAAATAAACATACAGCACGTGACTTGAGTAGTAGCACTGCTAGTACAGTACCACGGGAATTGTCCATGCGATGGTCAAGACTACGAGAAGTTTTGCGGTCTATTTTACACTGGTACCCGTACAAGATCCAGACGGCGCTTCAATTGAAACGTCATGATGTGCAGGAACGTTCTGAACTTGCTTTTCGGTTTCTGGCCTGGATGGAAGTTGATGCCGGCCGGAATGGCCGAGTGGTTCTAGGCACTACAGTCTGGATCCGCGCGATCGCTACGGTCACAGGTTCGAATCCTGCCTCGGGCATGGATGTGTGTGATGTCCTTAGGTTAGTTAGGTTTAAGTAGTTCTAAGGTCTAGGGGACTGATGACCTCAGAAGTTAAGTCCCATAGTGCTCAGAGCCATTTGAACCATTTTTTGGTAGTTGACGAATTAAGGCCGAGCAATATTCTATGGTGTTATGGGCCGCATTTTACACTAGAAGGTGCAGTGAATACACAAAACTGCCGAATTTGGGTTACCGTTAAACCGTCTGTTGTGCACAAAGAGCCATTATTCTTGCCGTATGTGACTGTGTGGTGTGAATTGACACTGTTAATCTCGGTCCGTTGTTCTTTGAAGAGAATACATCCAGAGGACCTGTCAAACGTTCAGTGACGTCTGCACGTTATCGAGACCTCTTTGTACAGCATGTGATTACTACATTGGAAAAGTTAAACTGTGTGGAAACCACTGTTTTCATGCAAGATAAATGTAAATATCGTGTGACTAGGGCCTCCCGTCGGGTAGACCGTTCGCCGGGTGCAAGTCTTTCGATTTGACGCCACTTCGGCGACTTGCGCGTCGATTAGGATGGAATGATGATTAGGACAACACAACACCCAGTCCCTGAGCGGAGAAAATGTCCGACCCAACCGGGAATCGGACCCGAGCCCTTAGAATTGACATTCTGTCACGCTGACCACTCAGCTATCGGGGGCGGACTTCATGCAATATGTGACACCATCTCACGTCGCTCGCCCAGTGAAAGATATGTTCACGGTAAATGACAACAGCCAAACAGTTGTAGGACAATGATTTATTAAAATTCTTGACCACGGTTTCGGTATATCTAAATATACCTTCATCAAAAGTAAAATACACTAAAATCACATCCTGCAGTGGAGATACATAAAACAATTGTGCCAGAGGCGTCGTCAGTAATTAAAATATAAATGGAGATGATGTTTTAACTACTGACGATGCCTTTCGCACAATTGTTTTATGTATCTCCACTGCAGGATGTGATTTTAGTGTATTTTACTTTTGATGAAGGTATATTTAGATATACCGAAACCGTGGTCAAGAATTTCAATAAATCTTTGTCGTGCAACTGTTTGGCTGTTGTCATTTACCGCGAGGAATTTCAGCAGTTGCTGTTTCAGCGATGTTTAAAATCTTGAAAGATATGTTTATTGCAACCTTCGACGAACTTCTTTCCTCCAGACGTTTTCCAGGTGCATGGCCAGCAAAATCACCTGTTCTGAATGCATGTGACTTAACTGTGGGGATATCTAAAAGAGACGCGTTTACCAGGGACACGTTCGGTCTCTACCTTATCCGATACGTTGCTCAGATTCCACCAGAACTACTACGCGCAACTCTTGATGACGTCGTTTTGCGGATACAGCATGTAGTCGACGTCTCTCGTGCTGTTGCAGTCACAACGCCAGATTTGTGCCTGGTGGCCAAAACTGGAACTAATTTTATTCCCCGACCGAATTAGAATATCTACCAAGTTTCGCTGTCTTACGATTATCTCAGCCCACACTGTAAGACTGTGAATAGTTGCACTTTAATCATAAACGGTCCGCAGCTCGTGGTCTCTTGGTAGTGTTCTCGCTTCCCGAGCACGGGGTCCCGGGTTCGATTCCCGTCGGGGTCAGGGATTTTCACCGGCCTCGAGATGACTGGGTGAATTGTGTCGTCTTCATCATCATCATTCATCCTTATTACGGTCGGAGGAAGGCAATGGCAAACCACCTCCGCTAGGACCTTGCCTAGTACGGCGGTGTGCGTCTCCCGCATCGTCCCCTACGCTCTGTTAAGGAGTATGGGACTTCACCATCATCATCATCATCATCGTCATCAATTATAAACTGTATAATCAAGGGCCGGTATGTCAGCGGTCGCAGGGTGAAGTGTCTCGCGGTGAGGGGTGAACATATAGAGAAGGACTAGCAGCATCTCCACGTGAAGCGGTGTTTTTCGGACAAGCAGTCCAGAATGCAGTTGAGTACTCGCATACGGATTCGAGCAGTCGCGCCGCAGGGCTGAGGGGTGTAGCGCGATGGCGGCGAGTAGTGCTGGGATCGCGAGCGCCACCTAGGCGTCCCGGGCACGGGGCATGCGTGGGTGGCGGCCCGCCGCGGCCCCTAATGGCCCACATCCTGGCGGCTGGGGGCGCCTAATTGTATTAACGAACCCCCACACCGTCCAGCGCGGCGCGGTCCAGCCACCACGCCGCCGCGTGGGCACCCCGTCTCCACTCCACTTGTCTCCTCCGCACTTCACTGCGGCGACGCGCGGGGCCGGTAGATCGTCGACGGTGATTATGATTTCATCATCGACGCGTGAACACCGATGGGCGACAGTAATCGCCTTCAAAACGTCGATGTTTTCAACATCGGTGTTAAACGACGAAGTTACAGAATGACGTAAAAAGCAACAGACACTATTTGATCAAAACTATCCGGAAAACCTATTAGTGGACTTTAATACGGGGTGTGTCCACCCCTGCCTTTAAATCGGCTTGAAATCTGCTGGCGGCGCTTTGAATGAAGTGCCTGAAGCTCTGTGGAGCATGGCACCCCATTCTTTCTCAAAACCGAAGCAGGAGAAGGTACTGACTATTTACTTATGTACACATTGCAGTCTGTTGCCTAGAAACCTAACACAGGCCATACAGTCACATTTTTGTGGATAGTAAGCGTACCATCACGTTTCCGACTTTGATAAAGGTCGGATTGTAGCCTATCGCGATTGGGGTTTATCGTTAGCAGAATATGGAATCGGTCGGTTCAGGAGCGTAATACGGAACGCCGTGCTGGATCCCAACGGCCTCGTATCACTAGCAGACGAGATGACAGGTATCTTATCCGTATGGCTGTAACGTATCGTGCAGGCACGTCTCGATCCCTGAGTCAACAGATGGGGACGTTTGCAAGACAACAACCATCTGCACGAACAGTTGGACGACGTTTTCAGCAGCATGGACTATCAGCTTGGAAACCATGGCTGTGGTTACCCTTGACGCTCCATCACAGACAGGAGTGCCTGCGATGGTGTACTCGACGACGAACCTGGGTGCACGAATGGCAAAACGCCATTTTTTCGGATGAATCCAGGTTCTGTTTACAGCATCCTGGTGGTCGCATCCGTGTTTGGCGACGCGGTGAACGCACATTGGAAGCGTGTATTCGTCATCGCCATACTGGCGTATCACCCGGCGTGATGGTACGGGGTGCCATTGGTTACACGTCTCTGTCACTTCTTGTTCGCATTAACGGCACTTTGAACATTGGACGCTACATTTCAGATGTGTTACGACCCGTGGCTCTACCTTTCATTCGATCCCCGCGAAAGCCTACATTTCAGCAGGATAATGCACGACCGCATGTTGCAGGTCCTGTACAGACCCTTCTGGATACAGAAAATGTTCGACTGCTGCCCTGGCCAGCACATTCTCCAGATCTCTCACTAATTGAAAGCGTCTGGTCAATGGTGGCCGAGCAACTGGCTCGTCAGAATACGCCAGTCACTACTCTTGATGAACTGTGATTTAGTGTTGAAGCTTCATGGGCAGCTGTACCTGTACACGCCATCCAAGCTCTGTTTGACTCAATGCGCAGGCGTATCAAGACCGTTATTACGGCCAGTGGTGGTTGTTCTGGGTATTGATTTCTCAGGATCTATGCACCCAAATTGCGTGAAAATGTAATTAAATGTCGGTTCTAGTATAATAGATTTGTCCAACCCGTTTATGATCTTCACTTCTTCTTGGGATAGCAATTTTGATGGCCGGTAGTGTAGTTGTTTGTCCATTTTTGCAACGAAATACATCGTTGATTCTGTGTGTCAGAGATCCGACAGTTTATTGATATATTTGTGGAGGTGTGTGGCATTAGCTGTCTACTCAAAGGCCATGTAATTTGCGAGATGAACGGGACGTTAATTTGCGTACGCGTTGATGGCGCCTGATAGCGATGCAGAAGGGTTCCATAGAATTCACATCAGGCGAATTTAGTCACCGAGACATCAACGTGAGTTCCCTATAATGCTCCTCAAACCACTGTACCACGGTCCTGGCTGCGAGACATGGACAATTACTTTGGTGAAAGATGACATGGCCGTCGGGGAAAACATCGAGCTTGAGGGGAATGCAGGTGGTTCGCAGCTGTCAGTGTGTCTTCCATTACCATTACAGGTCCTTCGCAAGCGCAGGAGAACGTCTCCCACAGCATAATTCTGCACGTTTCGAGCCGACCATCACCTCGACGACGGCGTCTGTGGAGGCGATTAGCTACCTAATGTAGCAAAAATGTGATTCACCCGAAGAGCCGAGCCGAGCGGAGCGGCTGATTGTGCGGCCTCTGACGCCGGAAGTTCGAGCTCTCCCTCGGGCATGGGTGTGTGTGTGTTGTTCTTAGCATAAGTTAGAGTGTAAGTCTAGGGTCCGAAGAAAAATGGCTCTGAGCACTATGGGACTTAACTTCTGAGGTCATCAGTCCCCTAGACTTAGAACTACTTAAACCTAACTAATCTAAGGACATCACACACATCCATGCCCGAGGCAGGATTCGAACCTGCGACCATAGCTGCAGAGCGGTTCCGGACTAAAGCGCCTAGAACCGCTCGGCCACAACGGCCGGCCTCGACGCTTCCTGTTCGTCAGTACATGTCGTCTACCAGATCTT
Source organism: Schistocerca cancellata (assembly GCF_023864275.1). Taxonomy (NCBI): domain Eukaryota; kingdom Metazoa; phylum Arthropoda; class Insecta; order Orthoptera; family Acrididae; genus Schistocerca; species Schistocerca cancellata. The sequence continues at coordinate 269,393,867 of NC_064627.1, forward strand.
GGTTTAGCTGTGCTGTGCTTCGTCTTTGTAAACAAATCACCAACAGCCCACTTTGGCTGCTTTAGAACGGTTGTAATATCCCTGACGGATTCGTTACTTGGGTGACATCTAATGACTAGTCCACGTCTTAAGTCAATGACTTCTCCTGACAGACACATTCTGCTGTCACTGCTTCCTACTGGCAACACAATGTCCCGCTCCCGCCACCTTTTACACTGACAGACCCGCCTCTCGTGACGTTCCGCATTCAATATGGGTGCCCACATACTTCTGACAATATGTTTATCGCGTTAATCTGAATCGTTAGTAGTAAACGAGAATCACAAAGCCGCAATTCCTGTGAATAAACTTACCTTGTTTTACATGTGAAGCTTTCTCTCCATTACAAAAGACATACTACGTTCTATTTGCTAGGAACTTTTCAATCCAGTCACACAGTTTGATATTCCAATGTTCGTATTTTGTTGGCTCAGGCTGTAGCGAACGCTTTTCGCAAGTCAAGGAACGTTGCTGTCGCTCACTCAGTAGATTTGAACATAACTACTTCACAACTTTTAGGCACGATTGCAACAATGTCATTGTTCTCGCCCCCCTCACGTTTCCTAAATAAGTACTTTCTCACGCCTATTGCAATAGATACCCTCCAATCTTCCTCATACACGCTCAACACATCCTACCCCAAGAACATCTTAAGTATTCCGCCCATCGCTTCGTACCCCAACGAAGTGACATAGGTTCTAAGAATACCACCACTTGCAAAGTAGGTTAGAAATCAGATTACTAATGTTGCTCACGCGGCATATGTTCGCTTTATCGGGCAACAACAAAGGTATTGACTATGGATGGTATCATCAGAATGGAAATAATGAGGTCACTGTAAAAAAGTCAGTAATTTGGCACTTATCTTGAATAGATTCCCACGTAGATTTCGTCAAAGTTTTTATGGGTCATCTTGTTGATTCTAGGGTAATTCCACTTTGACTGCTAGAAGGTCCAGATCTGTATTTGAGCAATATTTGAAGACCTAGCAAATGCGTTTTTCACGAAATTCTTAATGATCAAACAATCCCAGATCAGAACAATGGTATGGTAGAAGTAACTTTTGACTTGGTGTTCACGATCCACATTTTTATTAAGCTTCTTGTAAATTCTCATATACTTCTTAATTGTCACATCATCAAGAAAACAGTTTTGTATCAATCTTCACATATTTAATTTCCACTTTAACCAAACACAAGACTTGACTGTTCTTTTACAAAACGAAATAACAACTTAACTTCTGCCAAGTGAAAGAAAGACTGCTCTGTGCGCATTCGCGCCAAAACTGTTACAAGTAAGTCAAAGATTATGACAGTTTCACAGAAATGAATACACACAAGAACCATATCACTGTAATACGTCGATACATCTGAGTACCCATACATTAATAAAACCAAATCTGAATATTGTCACAAAAATATGTCTGTTACTTCGCAGAAAAGTAGTAGGATATTACTGGTATCGAGAACTGGGGTTGGAGTGCCATAACGGTCACGTAAATAGAGAACTATTACAAGGTACAGTACTGTTCTGGAAGACACGAGAGAAGTACTCGCGCAAATAAAGCTGGCAGGGCGGGTGGAGTCGTGCTTGGCTAGGTCATTCAGTACAACACTCGTCTGCGAAATCCGAATTTCCCACGTCCTAATCCCGGTCCGACACAGTTTTTAATGTGACAGGAAGCTTATGCACGGCTAATCTACAGACTGGACAACCTGTACTGAGATCATCGGCAGCGTGCATATCTGGCTCAGTGAAATACACCCCTTGTCACGCTTGCTACGAGCAGACGCGGACAGAGAGAAGAGACAGGGAAAGTGCAGCTGTTGCGCGCCTCGCCCCCAGCTGAGGCGCTCCGGAAGCCGTCCTCGCTGACGCCTGGTGGTGGTCGGCCGTCGCGCAGCGCCCCCGGGCATTGCAGTTTTGAATGCGAGTCGCCAGTGGCGGGTGGACATTAATGGTGCTAACACTGTTAGCACGGGAAGGATCGAATTGCAGCCGAGGGGGGAGCTCCGCGGACAGAGCAGGGCAATTGAGCGCAATGGGGGAAACGGCCCGTGTGTGAGAGCGGGAGCGAGAGGCCTCTCAACACGCGGCTTCCCTCCACCTCCACCTCCCCCCCTGCTTGTGATACGCGAGCACCCTCCGCACAGCTGCGCCCCCCTGCAGTCCTGAGCCAGCGTCAAGGGCGTACATACATACATACGAACTTACACCGGCTAATATTCGGAGGCCTCCTACTGGATAAATAATAATTACCCACACGGCGATAGGCGTTAACGTTGGGGACGCTGCCTCCCCGGACGAGGGGTACAGCACATGCCATCACTGACGCGTGCTGTGCTGAATAAACTTTTAAGCTGGCGATGCGGCACAGCTTGTAAATACATGCAACCGCTATCTCTACCAGGTGGCGTATCGGTCTTAGGCACGGCAGCCCATCGACGTAGCGTGACAAGTGACGTGACATGTAGCACGAGAGCTACATTACAGTGGCGTGACATGCGTGTGACTTGACGCCAATAGAAGTGATTCGGCGTTATCAAAGAGTAACCATGTCTTCTTCGGACGATGACTGTATTCTGTTTTAGTCATCATGTCATCATCATCATCATCATCATCGTCATCATCATCATCGTCATCATCATCATCGTCATCATCATCATCGTCATCATCATCATCGTCATCATCATCATCGTCATCACTTCGTCATCATCATCATCTACATCAGGGTTGGGCGTTCTTGTCCTTTCCTTCAAAACTTGTCGTGCCATCTCTTGATTAGTCTTCTTAAGATCTCTACCTTCATGGTTCAAAAATGGCTCTGAGCACTATGGTACTTAACATCTGAGGTCATCAGTCCCCTAGACTTTGAACTACTTAAACCTAACTAACCTAAGGACATCACACACATCCATGCCCGAGGCAGGATTCGAACCTGCGACCGTAGCAGCAGCGCGGCTCCGGACTGAACCGCCTAGAACCGCTCGGCCACAACGTACCGTCATGGTTTATATTGCTTTATAGTCATGACTCTTGCATATGGCATACGGTTTATGAGTTCTTTTCAGTATTTTTTTTGTGTGCCACATATGTTTTGCTTATTCAGTTGAGCTCGACTCTCATCATTCCTTTTTAATCCATTAAAATATGCACGTAGTAACAAAATGGTATGGCCAAACTTTCAGGGAACATTCCTCACAGGTAGAGGAAGATAATACGGCACTGACATGGGCCCGAAAATGCTCTTTCGTCATGTGCAGCTAACTTTCTACTTCTCTTCACAGTCGGATTAATCATGGGAAACACACAAGAAAAAGTATCAGCACCGTGTGAAACACTTTCCTGAGTGAAATGTTCAAAACTACCTCGTTAGCAAGAACAGATGCATCAACCCGCTATCGCACTGAATCCCTGTTGCGCTGATGCGTCGTGCATGTTTTACAGCGTTCTACAATGCGGACACGAACGTTCTGTACATCTCGTAGTGAGGTTCCATACACAAGAGCAATCAAACGCCTCCACACATAAAAGTCTTGTGGGTTTAGGAGAGCTTAGAGGCCAAGGAAATCGTCCACCACTACCTTGATACACCTACACCTTTGTCGTAGAAAGACCGAAATTTCCTTATTATTTTGCTGTTCATGAAGTTGTTCCCCTCACAAAACACATAATAACAGAGCCTCATAGACAAGCAACTAAGAAAAGTCACATATTACAGATTATGTTGGGAAAGAGGGTCTACAGAATGTTCTTTTTCTGTGTTAGTATCCAAGTTACGCGTGTAGGAGAGTTCAATAAATTGTGAACTGAATAAAACCAATGCAATTGTTCAAACTATTTGTGTGTTGCATAACCTTATAGGGATTCATGGAAGTGTATATTCCAAGTTATCTGTTTAGGACAACGTAGACCATACCATCGAGAACTAAGATACAGGAAAGCAATAGAGACATACAGTGCTATGTGGATAAGAAATCGGCTCTGTAGTTTCTGCAGGTTAAAATGCATTTATGTTGCTGTAGTTCTGCAAAGATGAAAACACTTGCATAGAATAATTTACCTTATAAAGTTACATCAGACCAGAGTTCGGAGTGAAGACTACCACCACCACCACCACCACCACCACCACCACCACCACCACAACAACAACAACAACAACAACGTTTCTTTCTGACCCCAAGTGAAGTACTGTCTTGTGAGAACGAAATGTATACATAAGTACATACCGAAAGGACGTTACATCCAGCAAATCAGTAAAAAGAACTGCAGACGTGTTTCAGGAAAAACTACATTACGAATTTCCATTTAATTCTATATCTTCTTTATTTTCTGTAAATAAACTAAATGAATGTCGATTACTGAACCTGTCTCAGATATTTCGCATGTAATCTTTTATCTCTGTTTATCTTGAGCGTTCCTGTTGCTCTATACAGCGGTGCTCAGAATTAAACACAGATATTCCTCCACTACACCAACGCAATGAATACTGATCTAAGGATCGTCTCCCATTCTACTGCTTACACAGACGATCGCACAACCAGTGCAGAAATGTTCTAAGCTGTAACTAGCACCAAAGTGGCGTGTGGCAAAAGTGCAGCACACCACATTCATCCGGCAGTTGTCTGGCATGCCACAGGACTCTTACGTCGCGCTATTCCAAACCGTAGCTTCCGATAGGTACCTGAATTAAAAAAAAAAAATCTTTTTTTTCGAAGAAATAAAAACTAAAGCGACAACCTACGATTACTTAAGAGAAGGTAAAGTTCTTAGCCACGATCGCTTTTAAACAACCCTTACTGTCGATTGCCTATTTCGGTAAGCATGGTTACCAAATTCAGGTCTGTGAATGCATTCGTACAATGCGAAAATATACACAGATAAAATTAGACATAATAGCAGGTGCATTTTAATAGCAAAGCTGTGTTGCAAAATACCTCGATAAAAGGTTATTACATGTCCCATATATCCGCTGCATAAATACTCCTCCTGAAACACTGTCAGGTGTATGAGGGACGAGATGAATGCTGCATTGGCAAGTCGAGGTTAAAACTACAATATACGGAGTAATTCGTCAGCTGCTCGCATGTCATACCACACATTACTGCGTAATTCAGACTGGTAGATGGTGGCAGGTAGTGGCCAGAAAATTGATAAGTAGCACCGACGTGTGTAGCTAGTGTATTCATGTATTTCTTACTTAAAATTATTTGTGTACTGTTTTTTAACTACAGCACGATTCCTGTTAACTGTCGATAAAAGATTCCTGAAGAATATTTTAATTATTAAAACGGAAGCTAAAAATTGTCCTTACTACTTTTACGTGTACAAGTGCGCCTGTGCAGAAGCTGCTATACAACTTGGTGCAATTTCCACAATTTGCTATACAATAATCTGCTATATAACGATATTTTCTAATTTATAAAATCTGCAGATATATTTATAGACTTATTAAAATTGCAAATATTATATAAACATGGAGAAATATGGTTACAAGGTGGGCAATCGCTGAGTCATTTGGATAGCAATTGACGCTGCGGATGACAACCTAAGTAATTACCACGTATGCAAATAGTAAAATAATGAGAGTGATAGTGGACAGTACACTGAATTCACATAGTGACAACAGTTAGGCGATGTGAGCACCCATACTGGAACCACGGACTGCAGCTACATTGCATTCCACATGTCTACTACTTAATAAAATATAAACTCACCATGATGATATTAATGGACAGACTGAAGTCAATGACTTAATAACACATTAAAAACATAAAAAACACTAGCTCGTGAACAAATTAAATTCACGCATAGGACGCATGACACTCCCACAAAATGCTCGTTTACTGTATTTTATTATGGTTATCTTTCCGTGAGCCGTATTTATCTTCTTCATTTGTTGGTACAGAAGAAAGCGCAATGTCCGAGAAATGTTGGGTGTGGAAAGATGTGTCGCCCGATGTCTACGTTAAGTATGGGTATCACAGCACCTTCTTACGGCACGTTATTTTCGTAGGCCAACAAGAGACCAGAATTCAGTAGCAGTGGGAACATTTTACTAAACTGCAAAAGTCGCAGCCTGTAGAGATGAGATGGAAAGAAGATACCATTGTTGGTTAACTTAAGGTTAGTTCATGCAGGACGGTTTAAGAACAGAAAAAAAATTGTAAATTTGTGGTAAGATCTTACAGAGACCAAACAGCTGAGGTCATCGGTCCCTAGGCTTACACCCTACTTAATCTAACTTAAGCTAAGGACAACACACACACATCCATTCCCGAGGGAGGACTCGAACCTCAGACGGAGGGAGCCGCGCAGACCGTGACAATCGCCCTAGACCGCGCGGCTAAGAACACACTGAGTCTGACATTATTACGGGTGCCCGTGGTTACAGTAACTATCCTACACTGCTGGCCATTAAAACTGCAACATCATCAAAGCTCAATTTAAAATGGCACGAAGTGTACTCCATTACAGGGCATCCGTACAAACCAGTTACGAGAAACGCCCCCCACATTCTTTATACAAGGAAACATTACGCAGCGCGTTTCCTATTCAGAAATCACATTTAAATTTTGTTTGTTTGTGAGAAGGTCCTGTTATGCCTCGTGTAAGAAGGAGACAACTGCCAACACGTTTCTGTAGATATATTGTGGACGTGGGACAGCGGTTGGTCAAATATTTAACAATGAAATTCGCCAAACAGCCGTGCAAATTGAGAAGTTATTTTATTTTATTTTCGCTACCAGTCAAGTCTTCAAAGGAAGCACGTGAGAATTCACGACATCCAGAAAGAGATGGCTCTAGTATGCTAACATCGACAATTTTTGAAAGTTGCACGTGGGGGCCTGAAGATGGCATACTGAATTGTCGAAACTGGTAGAAAAAAATAGCTTCTCAATTTGTTCGGCTGTTTGGCGAATTCCTTTCTTAAATAAACTACCAGCACGTGTCGGAATTCGTCAACGGTAGGATCGCCGCCTATCGAGACTGCAATTCTGCCAGATTGCTGCTCGCTTTGATCGGGATCCGACCAATCTGATGCGAATATGGACTCTATGAATTCCGGTGCGCTATACGCACTCAAACCCGTAGAGGACCTCAATGACCTCGCAGAGCTTCGGCGAAGACAGACGAATTGTTCGCTTAGCGTGCGGAATGGTACAGCACCTTTTAGGGTCCAGTGATTCATTCGGCAAAAATGAAAGCATTATAGGACCGTTTTGTTGTCCGTCTGTTAAAAACCCTTTTCTCAGGAACGGTTGGACGTATGAAGCTGAAATTTATGTCACGTACTGAGGTCTCTGGCCCCTTGGCGGTGTAATAAACATTAGCTTCTAAGTCAATGCAATCAAAAGATAATGTCATTTCTGCCAAATACTCATCAAAACCTATAGAGCACTTTCCGTAGTTCTGCAATGATGAAATTTGGCAAGAAATAACGTTGTACAATACAAGTAAAGCAAAAAAATCCGAAAACTATTAATTTGTAACCATCACACGAAAAAATATTTCTTTTGTTATTTGTTGTCGGACGTCAAACTTGAAATTAAAATAATCTGCAGGGCTGCATACAGGCTGACCGGGTCGCAGTGGTAACCGTCAAACATCAGGCAAGGAATGACATTACTTATCGTATCATGCGTTTCGGAATTTATCCATCATCAGATGGATTATACTGGATTAGACTGCGAATATTTGTTTCACATACAACTTCAAACGCCACGTCTACGAGCAGTAAATGCTCCTGGATATCTGACGATGGAAAAAATTTCGAAACGCGTCCCGTGAGCAATAAAGTCATTCCTTGGCCGATGTTTGACTTGTAACACGGCGACCAAATCAGCCTGAATGGAGAACTACTGATTATTGTAACAATGGTCGCCAGCCTCCTGATTGACGTTATGTCACATTTACACTATTGAAATTAAAACTTTCTCGAAAATTTTGGTGTCTCTGCGACCGATATCTTGCCAGTATCAATGTCTATAACGCAAAAATGGTCGAGATTCTCGACTCGCGGAATGACTGAACTATCTTTATACACCCCTGAGTTTGTACGGAACAGTCAGTGCGCGCAGGCCGCTGTGGGGGAGCGCTTCTAGACGCTTCAGTCCGGAACCGCGCTGCTGCTACTGTCGCAGGTTCGAATCCTGCCTCCGGCATGGATGTGTGCGATGTCCTTAGGTTAGTTAGGTTTAAGTAGTTCTAAGTTCTAGGGGACTGATGACCTCAGAAGTTAAGTCGCATAGTGCTCATAACCATTTTCTCATGTTCGCATGCTAAAATTTTTGTGCAAAATTTGTAAAGGTGCTGAGGAAGGCAAAATGAGGCAGCTTTTTTGTCAGTCTTTTAAATAATCAGGAACATATTCGCTGCTCCGATAGGAACATTTTTCCAATGTTTCCGTTCTTTTCCCTACTGCAGCAGGGCATGTATCTCATATGATGTAAATGTATTGGTCAGTAAATTTTATATAGTTCGGTTATGTGAAACTGAAATAACTCAAAACTAATTTTACACCTCTGGCCGGATTTTAAGTGCAAAAACGTGTTGCATGTGCTCCAATACTACAACATGGGGTTCCCAGATAACAACTCAGACAAATTACAGCACATTTCTCCGTGCTACGTCACTTCATGTTTTCCCTCATACCGGATTTTATGTGTATATGTTGTGTGCTAAGTCCGCCCCGATAGCTGAGTGGTCAGCGCGGCGGTCTGTCACGCCAAGGGGCCCGGGGTCGCTTCCCGGCTGGGTCGGAGATTTTCTCCACTCAGGGACTGGGTGTTGTGTTGTTCTCATTATCATTTCATCATCACCAGTGGAAGGCAACGGGAAACCACCACTAGACTCACTTCCCTAGGCGCTCATGCGGTGGACCTCTCTGACGAGGCTTCCCCAATGACAAGACCTGTCGTAAGGCAGAAGACAGTTTTTTTTGTGTGTAAAAAGTGGGGTAACTTTTAACCTCTGTGTCTCTGAAAGGGATAAAATTTTCAAGGCTCCTTGGGGCAGGGATCTCAGGAATACATCGTAAAAATTACAGCCATTTGCTATGCATACCCTTCTCGGAATCCGCGACTGGATTTTCATATCCAAAAAAACAAGGTTTCTGGCTGTATCTCTATAACGGATAAAGATTTTTGAAAACGAGGTGATGGCTCCTCTAGATAAATGCCTACAGAACATACCGCTAAAATTTGTGCGTTTTCCTGCGGCTATTTATTACTTAGATTTAGCCTCATACCGATTTTTAGGTGTGGAAACTGATAAAGATATCAAGAAAATTTCCAAGGTTGGTCGAGGTCGGGGTCTTAGGAAAATATTGTAAAAATTTCAACCATTTGCTGTGCATAGGCGTCTTGGAACTCTCGGCTGGGTTTTGGTCCGCTGGTCACGAAGAAAATATGGTAAAAATCCCTTTTTATGGGGTTAACTAATGGTGCATCCGTAAGTCCCATCAAGACCACCGTAGGCCACATCAAATGCAAAAAGAACCAATCGATTTGCTCCATTTGACCAAGAAGGAGGACGTGTGTAATATTCATACATTGACCGTGTTGTTGTTGTTGTTGTGGTCTTCAGTCCTGAGACTGGTTTGATGCAGCTCTCCATGCTACTCTATCCTGTGCAAGCCTCTTCATCTCCCAGTGCCTACTGCAACTTACATCCTTCTGAATCTGCTTAGTGTATTCATCTCTTGGTCTCCCTCTAAGATTTTTACCCTCCACGCTGCCCTCCAGTACTAAATTGGTGGTCTCTTGATGCCTTAGAACATGTTCTACCAACCGTTCCCTTCTTCTAGTCACGTTGTGCCACAAACTCCTCTTCTCCCCAATTTTATTCAATACCTCCTCGTATGTTATGTGATCCACCCATCTAATCTTCAGCATTCTTCTGCAGCACCACATTCCGAAAGCTTCTATTCTCTTCTTGTCTAAACTATTTATCGTCCACGTTTCACTTCCATACATGGCTACACTCCATACAAATACTTTCAGAAACGATTTCCTGACACTTAAATCAATACTCGATGTTAACAAATTTCTCTTCTTCAGAAACGCTTTCCTTGCCATTGCCAGTCTACATTTTATATCCTCTCTACTTCGACCATCATCGGTTATTTTGCTCCCCAAATAGCAAAACTCCTTTACTACTTTAAGTGTCTCATTTCCTAATCTAATTCCCTCAGCATCACCCAACTTAATTCGACTACATTCCATTATCCTCGTTTTGCTTTTGTTGATGTTCATCTTATACCCTCCTTTCAAGACACTGTCCATTCCGTTCAACTGCTCTTCCAAGTCCTTTGCTGTCTCTGACAGAATTACAATGTCATCGGCGTACCTCAAAGTTTTTATTTCTTCTCCACGGATTTTAATACCTACTCCGAACTTTTCTTTTGTTTCCTTTACTGCTTGCTCAATATACAGATCGAATAGCATCGGGGAGAGGCTACAACCCTGCCTCACTCCCTTCCCAACCACTGCTTACCTTTCATGTCCCTCGACTCTTATAACTGTCATCTGGTTTCTGTACAAATTGTAAATAGCCTTTCGCTCCCTGTATTTTACCCCTGCCACCTATAGAATTTGAAAGAGAGTATTCCAGTCAACATTGTCTAAAGCTTTCTCTAAGTCTACAAATGCTAGAAATGTAGGTTTGCCTTTCCTTAATCTTTGTTCTAAGATAAGTCGTAGGGTCAGTATTGCCTCACGTGTTCCAACATTTCTACGGAATCCAAACTGATCTTCCCCGAGGTCGGCTACTACCAGTTGTCTGTAAAGAATTCGCGTTAGTACTTTGCAGCTGTGACTTACTAAACAGATAGTTCGGTAGTTTTCACATCTGTCAACACCTTCTTTCTTTGGGACTGGAATTATTATATTCTTTTTGAAGTCTGAGGGTATTTCGCCTGTCTCATACATCTTGCGCACCAGATAGTAGAGTTTTTGTCAGGACTGGCTCTCCCAAGGCTGTCGGTAGGCCTAATGGAATGTTGTCTACTCCCGGGGTCTTGTTTCTACTTAGATCTTTCAGTGCTCTGTCAAACTTTTCACGCAGTATCATATCTCCCATTTCATCTTCATCTACCTCCTCTTCCATTTTCATAATATTGTCCTCAAGAACATCGCCCCTGTATAGACCCTCTATATACTCCTTCCACCTTTCTGCTTTCCCTTCATTGCTTAGAACTGGGTTTCCATCTGAACTCTTGATATTCATGCAAGTGGTTCTCTTGTCTCCAAAGGTCTCTCTAATTCTCCTGTAGGCAGTATCTATCTTACCCCTCATGAGATAAGCCTCTACATCCTTACATTTGTCCTCTAGCCATCCCTGCTTAACCATTTTGCACTTCCTGTCGACCTCATTTTTGAGACGTTTGTATTCCTTTTTGCCTGCTTCACTTACTGCATTTTTGTATTTTCTCCTTTCATCAATTAAATTCAATATCTCTTCTGTTACCCAAGGATTTCTACATTGACCGTGTACTGTAGGATAATGACGTTAAGATGATCCTTCTATTGGATATACAAATGTCCCTAGCCGAAGGGCTATCCGAAACACTTGATCCTACCTGTGTATCATCAGTAGAACCCGAAGTATGAGCACTGGGAAATCCTGTTTCTATGCGCCGGGTTTAGGAACATACTAGATATGCGCGCTGTCGCTTGTATACCAATACGCGGTTCGCCAATCATGCATTCGTCATTGCTCATTCACCAGTTAAGGTGTACATCACTGTGCTAGTGTTTTTGCAAGACGACTGCGTCTGGTAGGTGTTTTAGGGGCAGTGGGCACCAGCAAACGCTCGGGAGTGGGCAGGTGGCGTGGAACAAAGATGGGGGGGGGGGGGGGACGGAGGGGGGGGGGGGAGCACTAGTACGAAAGGCGACGGGCGCGGGTGTCAGACTGGCGTCTAGTTACCGCCTACTCCGCTCGCGCTCGTTACGAAAGATCTTTTTCATTAATTTCAATTTCCATGTTGTGTTAACCGTCAATCTTAATTTAGCGAGTTATAGGGAGAACTTGCTGGCAAACTTGTTTGAAGAGGACAACCCACATCAGGCCCCACACTCGTTGCTAATGCCGGTCCATCTCAGACGTAGCATCAGCTTTAGGCGGAATGCTTAAGTGGCAAATTAAGTCGCTTAACGATTTTACTGCCAGGACGGGCACTTCTCGGTTACACGAGAAGAAATGCGCACATGTGCGTCACATAAACTCTTCCTGATGAATTCCTGCAGTTTCCTACCAACTTGACGCTAGGGAAAGATAATTCCATCGTCAACTCGAAAAAAAAAATTCATGCGTCTGAAATTTTATTCTCTCATTACGTACAGAGTCGCAGAACTGAAAATCAGAATATCCGAGACAGTCGGGCGTCTATTTTCATATAGTATTCACCTAAACACAATTAGCTACAATCATCTCGCACAATGACTATTCTGAGCCCTTTACCTCTCTCTGTCGTTTGTTAAAAATATTTTTACAAACTTTATGGTGAAGAAAGGACTCAAAGCCTAATTATATGCATTCCCGAATACCCTTCCTTTCTGAGGTATTAATGAAAGTTTATGTTCAGCCAGAAATTAAATTTTATTTTGTGAGAGAATCGAGTAATACTATCGACAAAAGTGAACCTGCTTTCCATACGAGAAATGAAATTTTTATGGATAACAATGCGCGATGTCTGCTGGCCACAACTGTTCGCGATTGGTGTGCAGTACATTCTGGACAGTGCGAGTGAACAATTTCGTCACCAAGATTGTCCGCTAGGTATCCCAGCGAACATTTATGAGACATAATCGAGAGGTCACTTCGTCCAAAAAATCCTGCACCAGCAACACTTTCAGTTATTTTCGGCTCAGTATTTCTGCAGGAAATTTTCAACGACATTTTGAGTGCATGTCACGTCTAGCTGCTGCACTATGCAGAGAAAAAAAGGCGGTCCGACATGATATTAGGTGAAATCCCAAGACTTTTATCACCTCATTGTATGCAAGGGCATATTTTTGCTCAATATCTGATCGGTCGCGAATTTAAAACCACAGTGAGAACCGGTGAAAGTAGACGTGTTGCTCAGTGTCTCTTGTATGCTCATCTATTGCTTCACTTTGCACTTATCAGTTCTGTGAGTACGTAAAGATGGCTAGAAAATAGTTTCTCCCGCCAAGTATGATGTGTCTGCTGAGAGGCTTCCCCTGATTTCATGCAGCCCGCATATCGTAACTGCCATGCGTTTCCTTCTTCATGACAATACTATTCTGGGACGAACACTGCAGCGGCAAAGAAGATGCTTCTGCAGCGCTTTCAGTGTGTTTCATCTCTTCGTTCGCATGAACCGCTCGCTGGCTATAAAGACAGAATTTTGGTAGAGAACTAGCTGCAGATCAGCGTATGGAATTGGCGGAAATCAGATGGCAGATGACGAGGGTAGTGGAAAGTTGGTAACACGCAAAAAGACATATGTCGAAGTGGTTACTGTGAAAGGTGTAGCTGAATGTCGCAAATAAAACATTTTTAATTTTCACTGTGGTTTTCTTTGCGCGACTGATCGAAGGTTGGGAAAAAAAAATAGCCGTCGCATGTTACTAGATTGATAAGAACATTTCGTGTAGGTCACACTCACCGTCGCTTTCTCAGGTGTGCGAACAGAAGACCTGGAGCCTGGGTGTGTGTCGCCGGCCGCCCGTGTGTACACTGGTGGGTAGGTGAGTGAGTGAGCGAGCGAGCGAGCGAGGCTGGCGCCTTCCCGAGCGCCAGGGCCGCGGGGGTTCCCCGCTATCAGGACGGCATCGCGGAGACAGCGCGCCGTGTAACGTGATCTCATTTACTGGACGCCCTAATCAACTGGCCGGCCCGTAACTTTTAATGAGCTATTAATTTAATATAGCTCCTCATCATAGCTAGCTCGCCCAGTAGCACGGCTCATTCCAACCAGCTAACGGTACCTCCCAATCTCCACACGGTACTTTCGTTCTTCTATAAGGCACTTGTTAACTCAATACGGGGTCTCTGTGACGGGAGGATTTTCTAAGTCTACATACATTTACAGTACAGGACGCATTGCAATTATTAGTCAATGAATACCTCGTAACCCTATCCGACATTTCAGAGGGTAAAGGAACTCAGGCGTTCGACTTGCTTAGTTGAAATACATGGATCAGCTAAGATATTATGACCACTAGTACTACTAGCACTCCGTCTTCAGGCCGGAAGTGGCCCATCGGGACCATTCGGCCGCCGTATCATCCTCAGCTGAGGATGCGGATAGGATGGGCGTGTGGTCAGCACACCGCTGACCCGGTCGTTATGATGGTTTTCTGTGACCGGAGCCGCTACTATTCGGTCTAGTAGCTCCTCAATTGGCATCACGAGGCTGAGTGCACCCCGAAAAACGGCAACAGCGCATGGCGGCCTGCACGGTCACCCATCCCAGTGCCGGCCACGCCCAACAGCGCCTAACTTCGGTGATCTGACGGGAACCGGTTTATCTATTGCGGCAGGGCCGTTGGCCCTATTATGACCACTTCCAACTGCCATATTAAATGCCGGCTAGTGCCGCTATGGGCATATGACGTCATAAGGAACCGGAGCATGAGCGAATGAAGAAGGCCACAGAGACGAGTGACTTTGAAAAAAGACGGGTTTTTCTGGCCCGGAATCTCTGAGAGAGCAGCTCAGAATTGTGTGTCATGTCGCGAGAACCTACGGAAAGCTTTTGGGTGGTGAAACCACGAGGAGGCGACAACGTGTTGGACGTCCACAGAACGTAGAGCGCTTGTCCACTCTGCAGAGGAGGATAAGCACCAATCTGTGGCTGATCTGACGCTACAGTATATTGCTGGTGCAGGCCTAATGCCTTGTAGCGCACTGTGCAGCATACGCTGTTGAACATTGGGTTCTGCAGTAGACGACTAATGTTTATTCCCATGTTGATCTGTCGACGTCGTAAATTACGGGTGTAGTGGGCACAAAATCATGAAGATAAGTCTAAACGTGTCACCTTGTCGATTGAATTACTTTTCTAGCTACACCAGAGCGAAAGCGTCTTAAGTACACATGCACTTTCTGTTCCATTTTTCTACATAAAGCAGTGCTCTATCCAGAGATTGGTTTGAACAACACGTGCTATAGTAGGCATGGTCCTATTGGTGGTGGAATTGACTTACCCAGCGATTTATAAGTGGACGATTAATGTGTGTGAGAATGAGATTAATCTTCTGTCTACCAAAGTTTTTATTTTTTTCAAACAACAACATCGGCCCCTTCAAAGTAATTCCCTCAGTCAGCTATACACTGGCGGAGTCGTTGTTTCCAATCTTGGTAGCAACGCTGAAAGGATCCAACTAGTAGGGTCTTTAACATGTCGGTCACATTCTTTTGAACGTTCTCCAGAGCCCCTGTGTGATGTCCTTTTAAGAAATTTTTCAATTTCAGGAAAAGAAAAAAGTCACAACGACTCAGATGAGGTGAATAGTGGTGCTCTGTAACAACAGGAATGCCTACTTAGATAAAAAAATTCCTTGATGGAAGTGGTCATGTGAAATGGGGCGTTGTCACGATGCACCATCCACTTGCCACAAACCCTACGCATGTTGAAATTTTAGGTCAAAATTTGGTCTTCGTTATTGTTACACATCTGTCTGATCTCACAATAGCCCGCACACGTTCGACATTTTCGTCGGTTTTTTACGGTGAAGGTCTCCCTAATCGGGGTTCATCTTCAATGCGTTCTCGGCCTTCCAAGAATGATCCATGCCAAAGAATGGAATGTTCTCCATAGGCCTGTAATGTTGCTCTGAATTCGGCTGCTCCATTTTCGTACCACATAACAAAGACAAACTTCACTGATGGCGCTGTCAAAAGTAATGTGATGGGTATACGGATCTCAAAACACCGAGCGTCGGGAATGGATGAACACACTGGTCTACACCAGTACAACAATGCAGCGTTGCCAGATCGCTCTCAATGTTGTCAGTCTCACTACTTTTCTCACACATCTCGTATGGGGACCTACAGTTGAGTGTGGACTCCGCGCCATAGATGGTATGACGCCCACGTAATATTGAGCCGGAATACATCTTTTACATAAGCATATCTATAGATCTCGACGTTTTCATTTTTTGGCCATAGACACCATCAAAACAAATTAAAACACGAACCACAAATACAATATATCACGTCAAAAACCAACCCTGGAGCATAAACACAATGAATACGGTTAACAACCATACCATAAGTTAGAATGATAAGGGCCAAGTTTTATTTTTTGACGTAATATATTGAAAAATGTTTGTCTTGCCTATATGTGTGGCAATAAACATTACAGTCACACACACTTTCAACACGCTACCAGTTTTATTCAATCTTCAGCAGACAAAATACCTGCTGATACGAAGATACCGTGCCAATGTCGATATTCCTGAAGCAGGAAACTCTTTGGGGAACACCACGTGCGTATTGGAGAAAGTTGGTC
Organism: Schistocerca cancellata; assembly: GCF_023864275.1. Classification (NCBI taxonomy): domain Eukaryota; kingdom Metazoa; phylum Arthropoda; class Insecta; order Orthoptera; family Acrididae; genus Schistocerca; species Schistocerca cancellata. Next base: position 269,410,392 of record NC_064627.1, read on the forward strand.
AGAGAATGTAACGGTAACTTCTGGTTGTGCGGAAAAGCAGGTATACAACTGTGGTGTGAGAGAACAAATTTCTGGTGGAGACGAGACAGAAAGCAGCAGTTCCTGGTGAACTGCACTGCAAACTCTGGGTAACGAAATTTGAATATTCTTTTACGTGTTCTGCAAAAGAGGTCATCGGTCCCTTACACACTACTTAAACTAAATTATGCTAACAACAACCATACACACCGATGCCCGAGGGAGGACTAACCACCGCGGCCATTCCGCGCGGCTGCGATCAGTCAAAACCGAGCCACTTTTTGGGCGTATTATAATCGCAGAATTTCGATTAGCTGGTTTTCGCGAACCTTAACTTGCGTAACGGCTAATTAGTAATTCGACACGCATTCTGTCCGGTACGGTCAGTCTTACTTTCCATGTTCGTTCTTTGGATTCTCTTATTCCCATACTCAGTGTGGTTTTGATTGCTGTTTTATAATTACAATGATCGTAAGACTTCGTGGGGTTTGCACTTTCGGTAACACGTGGTCGTACATTGTGCGTTTTTAGTCGCTAGCCATGTGTATGATTACGTCGTGATTGGAACATCTACTGCATATTGCGTTTGCTACGTTCTTCTCAATATAGATTTACTCCAAATTGTTCTTACTTCTTTCACACATCCACAGCATAATCCTCGGCCTATCTTTCCCATGATCGTGATGGTCACAATTTCGACTTTTTGTAAGAGATTGAGCAAATTTATTTCGCACTCTGAAGTATGTAATTTCCTTCACTTCAGCTTATGAGGTAAGTTTGTCGCTGTATGAGATGTGGGACAGGTGCACACAGATACTCCGTTGCGCAAACAGTTGTTGACTGTTGACTGATTTCAGAGCTCTAATTTCAGGACTTTAAGACGGACGCACATAAGCGATGGACATCACCCAATAGTAGAGGTAGAGACTGTTATTAATGAGAGAGATTTCTAGTTATTAATAAGAAGAATAAGCATAAAACTACGAAACGTTTCGACTGTTAAGGCATAAAGAATTTCACCGCATATTCGCAAGAAAAGGAATGTCTGGAAAATACTAACGAGAAGCCAGGAGAGGATGATAGCGCATGCATGGAGACATTACTTGCATGGTATCAGAGGGAATCTTAATTGCAAAATGTTGCGGGAAGACGGACATTGCAGTCTCTAACAAATGACTTACGACATCATGCGTAAGTGGTAGGCCTACTTTGAGAAGGAGAGGTTGGTACATGAGAGGATTTCCTCAGAAAACAAACGCTTTTCTTGAAGATCATTTTAGTCTGTTTCAGTCTGTTTCAGTCTTATCTAGCACGCTTCGACAGTCTTCCTGGTTCTTCCAAAATGAATTTTCGTGCTGCAACGGCGTGTGCATCGATATGAAACTCCCTCGCAGGTTAAAACAGTGTGCCGAACCGACTCTCAAACACGAAAACCCTGCCTTTCGTGGGAAAGTGCTCTACGAACTGAACATTTGCTCACGAAAGGCAAAGTTTCCTGTTTAGAGTCCCGGTCCGGCACACTGTTTTAACCTGCGAAGAAGTTTCATATCAGCGCAGACTCTTGCTTCATAAACAGAACTGTTCGGCACCCACAACTACAGTGTCCTCATCGAGTACAGTGTTTAGTTATTCTCCGTTCTACCATTTCTTCTTAGCTTTTTCTTATACTTCTAGGCAGTCCATTCATACAAATAGATTTCCTTTGTCTTCCTTACTTTGGTCACCAGGGCTTTATCGTGTGCGCAACTTCGCACCCGACGACCTACGAAAATATTACACCACCGAAAAATCTATCGTAGGTTTTAGTAAGATTGTCAAAACCTAAGTATGTACTCAAGAAAAATAGTTTTCTCTGGTGTCCATACTCCGAATGTACTAATCATCAGCAATTCGAAAGCAGCGAGGGAGAGCATGACTGAGGAAAAACATTCTTGTAGCACCAGACATTTCTACTTTCGGATTTTGGCCGTATAGAACATGTTATTTTTTCATTAAATAATGTATTGTAATGCTAGCAGCTACTTCTAAGATCGCGCCCAGCGTAAAAGATTTGAGCAACCGACAACACTGGCAAATGAATGCTAAGTGAACACGATGCAAATGCTATGTAACTTTTTCCTTCATCACAACGATCATCACTTCAGTTGAACAGCAGTTATCCTGGGTCATGTCAGAGTAACGGATAACTTGAAGTAGTATACCTACAGACGCTGATCTAATATCGTTTCTTGGCTACTGTCACTGCTTCTCAAACATAGTAACAAATACATTAGGCAGTACCTCTGAACTAGTCTCCCAGCTTTGCTTAGAGACAACGGGAGCTTAGTAATCACACCCTAAATTTTTTTATGGAACTCCAAGAACGCGGTATTAGAAATTATTCGCCGTAAAAATTTAACCAGTTTTCCATGAGCAAAGTAAAACGTTGTTTTGGGCCTCTGTTGTGTTTCAAGGTTTCAGTTGGAACTATATGCCAAGATTTATTTTATATACATAATGAGACATTTTAAACCTTATGCTGAAATACTCGCCTTTAACAGATAATTTTAATGATAAATTTAGAAGCAACGACCCTCCTCTCAAAATAAATTATGTATGTCAGGTTCCCTCACATATAAAAGCACGTCTTACCTTATTATTGTAACTCAGGAAATCCCAAGTGAATGTCATTAAAATTTCAAATACGACCGATTTCATGACCTTTAGACAGTTGAATGTGTCACTTCAGTAATAAAAGGTATGGGATGGACCTTCATCGCTGAAACGAGTTACACAATGTCAATCTGTTGCTAGCTGTGATTTCCGTTTATATTTTTATAAAAAAAGTTATGAGAAAATCGGATGAATTTACGTCGCTTATTTACAATAATATATTTAACACATCTCATCGACTATATGCGGATATTAATGTGTGCACTTAACTCTTTACAACTGTTTTTCCAGTGTCGGTGTAATATGCAAACATTCCATCCTAATTTTGACAGTTAAACGTATGAAACACATGGAAATGTCGAAAATATCTATTTACAGTGCTTACTCAATAACCTACTTACCAGATCCCACGGAACGACATTGTTTGCACCCGACCGGCGACCGTTCTGGTAAGAATTAACTATTAAAAAACTATTAAAAATCTTGAGAATTTCGTTCTGTGACGATAAAGTGCAGAGGCAGACGAGTAATTTATTTCTACTGGAAGCAAATGGATGTAAGGAAACGGGAAATCAACATAAGTTCGTAGCAACCAGTCGCGGAAACATTATTTATGTTGTTGCAAATCGATTTCGACTCATATCAGTCATCATCATCGGTGCTGAAACAAATACAAGAGAGAGGGCATAAACAACAACTGCTTTAACAAACGAAAAAATTGACAATAAAATATAGTTACATCAATTACAACACATACAGATGTCTGAAATTAAAATTCAAAGTCATAACATACCATTTTTCTAACCGATACATGCCATAAGTAGAAGTACTGTCCTTGGCAGATTTCTGTCATGAAGTGACACATCATAGGTCAACACTACAACAAGACAACATAGGGTGGAGCCACGTTGCAATAAGCGCCTTCTAAGTAAGATAGAAGAGTAATGTAAAATACATGTAAGGGCCATTGATACCATTAATCGGTTTCCTCATTATGACAAATGGGTTTCATTTCCTAAATTTGTGTCAACAGAATCATATTTTTAGCGAGTTTATCTCTTCGCACAATTTTGACGATCGTAGCTCTGACATATTTAGTTATTATCATCTGACAAACAATGTTCAGACATTTTCACTTGTAATTATTTAAATTTTGTGTTATCAATTACCATCACTGTATAATTTTTTCTATTGTGATATATTCCTTATTGCTTGTATTTTACATTACTTTTCGTTTTTACATAGAGGGCGCTTATTGCAACGTGGCGCCACCTCATGTTGCCTTTAGTAGTGTTGATCTATGATGTGTCACTTCATGATAGAAATCTGCTAAGGACAGTACTTCTACTTATGGTATGTATCGGCTAGAAAAATGGTATGTTATGACTTTCAATTTTAATTTCAGACAGCTGCATATGTTGTAATTGATGTAACTGTTTTATTGTCAATTTTTTCGTTTTTTAAAGCAGTTCTTTATGCCCTGCCTCTTGTTTTGTTTCACCACCGATGATGACTGATATCAGTCGAATCGATTTGCAACAAGATAAATAAATTATGTTTCCGCGACTGGTTACTACATTCTTTATAATTTTATCCTCCAGAATGTTTTTAAGAAGAGAAAAGTGTGTGCAAAGTATTTTCCACACACCTTGAATATGGAACAAAAATAACGCCGTTGGACGCCTGAAGCAACAAGACTGAAATACAAACCGCGGAGAATTCTTTTCGTCACGAGTGACGAGACATGGTGTAGTGGGGAGATCTGAAGAGCAGGCACTTACATTGTCTTATAGATCAACCGAAATGCTCTTTTAGCTACGTGGATGACACCGTTGTTATATGGTCCCACGGAAGGGAAAAGCTCGATGTTTTCTTGGACCACCTAAACTCACGCGATCCTAACATTAAATTCACCATGGAACTAGAGAGGGATGGGCTACTCCCATTCCTAGATGTACTAGTCAAGAGGAAGGCGAATGATACCTTCAGTCACAGTGTGTATCGCAAACCCACTCGCACGTACCTGTATCTGCAAGCCAGGAGTTGCCACCATCCGGCACAGAAAAGTGGTGTACTCAGAACTCAATCACAGGGTGCGAACCCTGTCATATCCTGATAATTTGGTGACGGAAATAGAACACCTACAATCTGTGTTCTAGAAAAATGGATACTCTTCTGGAGATGTTCAAAACGCACTCCGCCCTGTTTCCCCCGCCAGAGGTTCCTGAAGAGGTACAAGAAGAAACGAAGAAAGTTGCGTATTTGCCATATGAAGGGCCGGTATCTGATAAAATCAGCAGAATTCTCCTCAAACATAACATCAAGAGCGTGTTACATCCATCCACCAAGATTAAGGGTGACCTGGGTCAACAGAAACCGGGCGTTTATCACATACCATGTGAACGTGGTATGGCAGATGACATAGACCAGACCACCAGGACCGTTGAGATCAGATATAAAGAAGACAAAAGGCCCACCAGACAGAAAGGCGACCAAGTCAACGATTGCCGAGCATTATTTAGAACTCATTCTGTGAACTATAATTGTAAATAGGCTGTTTAGGTTTTTATATTGGTAACGCCACGTAGCGCTCTGTATGAAAATCACTGGCTGTGCTGCGTGCAGTCTGTGGCTGGTTGGCATTGTTGTAATACTCGCCATACTCTTTGGGCAGTTGGCTGTTAACAGCTCGTAGCGTTCCGCAGTTGGAGGTGAGCCGCCAGCAGTGGTGGATGTGGGGAGAGAAATGGCGGAGTTTCGAAATTTGTGAGACTGGATGTCATGAACTGCTGTATATATTATGACTTTTGAACACTATTAAGGTAAATACATTGTTTGTTCTCTATCAAAATCTTTCATATTGCTAACTATGCCTATCAGTAGTTAGTGCCTTCAGTAGTTTGAATCTTTTATTTAGCTGGCAGTAGTGGGGCTCGCTGTATTGCAGTAGTTCGAGTAACGAAGATTTTTGGTGAGGTAAGTGATTTGTGAAAGGTATAGGTTAATGTTAGTCAGGGCCATTCTTTTGTAGGGATTTTTGAAAGTCAGATTGCGTTGCGCTAAAAATATTGTGTGTCAGTTTAAGCACAGTCATGTACAATTGTTCAAAGGGGACGTTTCACATGGCGACCCTGCCAGGATCTGTTTTGTTGTTCATGTGTGAAGTTGATGTTTCAAAAGTTATTCTGATCTTTTATGTATGTACTTATGTCATAATTCCTGTAACACTGATGTATATGTTATTTCGATTCTTTAGTAAAAACTGTATTACTACAAATGTTATCTGTACTGTTATGTTCTTTAATGATGTATTTTGTACCTTTGTAATTGTATTCTTATGTTGTAAATTTATAATTGTATAGACACCAGTTCTTCAAATTAAGTATCATTTCAGTGCACATGTTTCTGTTGGTCATAGTAATGCACAATATGTAAGAAGTTGGGACTGTTAGTGTTTGCACGTGTGTTAATAATTCAGCAAGGGACTGGATAACAGCATTGCTGGTTCTAAGGACAATTCCAAAAACTTTGTGAGTGCACAAGTGGTGGTTCATGGACTTGCTATGGTGATAGTGCACCTGCACAGTCACAGCAGATGGCTGCTAACCATCTCTACAAGGACTGCAGTGGGTCTACATCTTTGATGGACCACCAGTACCATTATTTCCAGTCAGGGCCATTCTTTTGTAGGGATTTTTGAAAGTCAAATTGCGTTGCGCTAAAAATATTGTGTGTCAGTTTAAGCACAGTCATGTATAATTGTTCAAAGGGGACGTATCATGATGATGCCCAGATTCTAACAGAAACATCGAGATACTGGGAGAGAGTCATCAAACTATCTATTGAGATTAAGGGTCCGGAGAATCTGATTAACCGTGACACCGGTTTCCAGCTAAGCCCTGCCTGGAACACTATCTTCAGAAGAGGCAATGGAGACAGAGTCTTCAAGGGGCACATGTATGAAGATGCAATTAGAGTAAACAGCCCAGTATGTGTAACAAAGGACGCACGTGAAATTGTACCTCAGACAACAAATCCAATACCTGAGGACGTTCCATCGAGTCTCGAGCGGCAATCTGAACACCAGCAGCCTGAAAAGAACACTACAGCCACTCTTGGGGGGCACGGACTTCGGACGGAACCCCTGACACGGGCAGGCCACGGTAACAGACGTCCTAGATCACAGGAGGGGTTAAGTGACGACAATCGGAAGATAACATGTTTAGAACGACTTGATACAGCAAAACTGACAACGAATAATAACCGCAAAGTACGTGCACAGCGATAGGAACAGCAGCGGCTAGGAGAAAACACTACAGTCGCTGTTATTTGTCGATGCACTCCACGGACACAGCGCCCGATGCGGCGAACACCGCAGATGGAGCGTCTGGCACAACAAAGGCATAAATAACGGACTAATTCTACGCTGGAATCATTCAGGCAGCACGCGAAAAAGACTGCGAGTGACGCAGTAGAAATATCGTTCAAGAAGGACGCTAATAACCGGCGAAACCCGATTGTTCGACATGCCATCCAAGACAGGATTTTTCCGACAGTTTCCATGGCCGTATGAACGTTCTGTGCGTTGTAATCAAGTGGGCAGAAACTGTAGAACATATAAAGCAAAAATACCACCATCTTAACTTTCCCCTATTTTTTTTATTCATCCAGTCTCTAAACTCCTTGGACTCGTGGGGTAGGTATACGAGGACACAGTGTAGATGAACCTCGTAGGCGTATGCGGCGAAAAGATTAACCCAACACATGAAGCGATGCTCAACATCAAAACAGTTTTAATAAATCTGAAATGTCGTGACTAGTTGCAAGCAATAGAGAATTTTTCGGTTTATGAGAAGCTTGTACTACGGCTCTGCGGACTAGCTGTGTACATTGAGACTGCCTGCGAGTTGCCTTGTAGCGTTCTCTGTAGACCAGCGGCTTGGAGTCCGCCGCTACAGCGCAATCTGAGATTAAGTAGGCCATTGCGTCACCACCCGATGCGCTCCCCGTAAAGGAAGAATATGTGAAAAAAGGGGAGCAGAAATCTATGACGCCATCTTTGACATGTTGAGACGCGAAACTGGTTACAAATAAACGAAGTTCGTTTTCTGAAAATATGGTTCCTCGCAATAAATAATTAAAAGATCAAAACGAACTGCAAAATGATTTGCCTGTTGAATCGTGTGAAACGCGCTATGTGAAATGTGGCAGTTCACACTAAAGGATAAGAAGTGTGAAGTCCTCCATGAATACAGACTTCATGATAGAAATCTGCCAAGGACAGTACTTCTACTTATGGCATGTATCGGTTAGAAATATGCACCAATGATGACTGATATCAGTCACAATCGATCTGCAACAAGATAAATAAATTATATTTCCGCGACTGCTTGCTACATTCTTTATAATTTTATATTCCACGGTCGCTGCACAGAAAGGGAACCTTATGGAGCCCAACATTCAAAAAGTTTGAATGGTTTTTAAATGTTGAGTGTTATTGTTATTTTTAATTGCCTTAGGCTAAGTCTAGAGATAAGCTAGCAGGTCTACTAAGAACTTTTATTGATTTTTTGGCGAAGGTTTTCTCTAAGTCCTCATCAGCCATATCCTGATATGTTTTATTCATACTTTCAATTAATAAAGGTAAACACTCCAGTTATTTGCACGCAGATTTTTTTCTTCCCTGCGTCATCGGTTCTTCGACGCGAAACTTTTCAATTGTTCTTCATAGTGTTCCGATTATTTGTTTAATTTTCTTTCTACTTGTTTTGGTCAATCGTGAACAGTGCTGAACTCCCTGGCTTACTTACCAGTTAGTCCTTCTGAGAGAATACATGTTTCGATGTTTTTATTTCTTATCTATGGCTCCTATTGGGACAATATGCTGCTTTGTTGTGTAACAGCTCGGGTGTGTCACAGCTTCCTTCACAGCTTTCTGAATCTTATCTGGCCGTTTCGTATGTTATTCGAGTCATAATGCTGAAACTAAGACTGTGTTGAGCTACGATGACGCAACTGTGGGAGTACGGCACATATACTGTGAAGGAAGGAAGACTTAGATCTACGCCAAACTCGGCACGCAAATATATCTGTCAGCGCCGAGAATCGCTGACGCGTCTCAACGTTATTTGTAAGCATCGAGCTAGGCCCTAATAAGGCGCTGAGACGTAAATCACAGAGCAGACCAGAAATGATGGATCGCAAAAGGAAGTAGAGACAGTAGAACAGATGGAATACTTTCACGCTTGGCCAAAAAATGCACGCTTCGCCGAGAGATATGCGGCGCGTAGATCGTTACATGGCTGCCGTCTGGTGGTGACGCAATGGCCTACTTAATCTCAGACTGCGCCGTAACGGCAGGCTCCTAGCCACTGGTGTGCCGAGAACGCTGCAAGGCAGATCGCGGGCAATTCTGTGTCTCTGTATGTACACAGCTAGTGTACAGTACAAGCTGGGCACAAACCGAAGAAAATCTCTGCTGCTTGTATCTGTTCACGATATTTCAGATTTATGTAAGTCATCAGTGTTACAGCTGTTTGATGTTAAATATCGCTGCAAGTCTTGGGCTAATCTTTTCACTGCATATGCCTAAGAGGTTCAGTATCTACAGTGTTCCTGTGCAACTACCCAATAAGTCCAAAAAATTTCGAGATTGGATTAATAAAGAAAAATTGAGAAAAGTTAAGATGTTCATGATCTCCATCCACTTGAGTACAATGCACAGAGGGTTTATACAACCATGTGAAACGGTCAGGAAAGTCCTCCTTTGGGACTGTGTTCGTCACATTAGCTTCATTGTCAGTTATGTCGTAAAAGTGTTGACCCATCGTGTGAATTTCTGCATTTTATCATTTTATGGTACGTTCGTACTGAGACAGCTAATGTAATTAATAGTGTACATATGAAACGTCCCCTTAGAACAATTATACAAGACTGTGCTTAAACTGACAATATTTTTTAGCGCAACGCAATCTGACTTTCAAAAATCCCTACAAAAGAATGGCCCTGACTAACATTAACCTATACCTTTCACAAATCACTTACCTCACAAAAATCTTTGTTACGCGAACTACTGCAATACGGCGAGCGCCACTACCGCCAGCTAAATAAAAGATTCAAACTACTGAAGGCACTAACTACTGATAGGCATAGATAGCAAATGAAAGATTTTAATAGAGAACAAACAATGTATTTACCTTAATAGTCATCAAAAGTCATAATATATACAGCAGCTCATGACATCCATTTTTACAAATTTCAAAACTCCGCCATTTCTCTCCCCACGTCCACCACTGCTGGTGGCAAAAAATATTGTGTGTCAGTTTAAGCACAGTCTTGTATAATTGTTCTAAGGGGACGTTTCACATAAACATGTCTGTTTTATGAGATGGTTATGACATTCAAATGAGAAATACCGTTCTTTTAGTGAGTACCTTAGACTGTGGACGAACGTATATTTGTTACTACCGTTACGTACCTTCAGCTTTTCATAATACAGGACTACCCATATCAAACTGCATGTTGCATGCCGCCGTCTGAGGTACGTTAAGACATAAAACTTGTTTTAATAAAATAGCCGCACGTTTGATGAAATTACAGTTACATGGCGTTTCCGGCATATTTGATGCAGTTCTGAGTTAAAAATACTTTGTGCTCAGGAGTGGAAAGTATTTACATAACAGCTCTCACAGATCAGGAGTGGAAAGTATTTACATAACAGCTCTCACAGATGGACTCAGTGTAGTTGTACACAACAGACGGATACAGATGTATTCAGGTAGACAAGAAACGAACGCAATTATTAACAAGAAACATTAATCATACTGTGACCATCCTATAGGGTACCTGAATTACTTTACTGGCTCTTATTTCTTTAATCTTGGATGGGAAATAATTTCGAGCAAAAGCTTCAGCGTATTAAAGAAGAAACGGCTGGTGGAACCCCTTAAACCTCAGTTTTCTGGCCGAGATGAGCTAGTCGGGAAAGACCGCTGTTTCATCCTCTGGCAATAGCGTCATTTGGATGCGGGATTAGAGGGGCATAGGAGCAGTCCACCGCTCTCGTGGCCGTTGTCGGCTTTCTGTACCTTAGAGTTGCTTCTTCGCATTCAAGTAGCTCATGCTGGCATCACGAGGCTGACATTTCCCTTGGTTGTAAGGCAAACTCCGGAACCGGACACCGAGCGAGGTGGCGCAGTGGTTAGACACTGGACTCACATTCGGGAGGACGCCGGTTCAATCCCGCATCCGATCATCCTGATTTAGGTTTTCCGTGATTTCCCAAAATCGCTTCAGGCAAATGCCAGGATGGTTCCTTTCAAAGGACACGGCCGACTTCCTTCTCCGTCCTTCCCTAATCCGATGAGACCGATGACCTCGCTGTCTGGTCTCCATCCCCAAACAACCCAACCCCCAACCCAACCCGGAACCGGACATTCTCTTCGAAGTTTCCATATGAGGTCCCACTCTGACCCACTAACAGCTCGTCTGGAATTTGGTTGCAATGTCCTTGAGTCGAACAGCCCGTACTACCTACAGAATGAAATGCATTAAAAATTTAATCAATTGCTTCGCCGTGATCGGCAATGGTCTCTCTCTCTCTCTCTCTCTCTCTCTCTCTCTCTGTCTGTCTGTCTGTCTGTCTGTCTGTGTGTGTGTGTGTGTCTCTATCATTCGACTTCACACTGTCTTTTACAAATACCAGAAGATATCCGTTTTGTAAACTTTTCAGTCGAGGCATAGTCTAGTGGTAATGTCTTTGACTCGTAATCAAAACGTCCTGGGATCCACCATAGCCCCTGTTTACATTTTGAATAAGAATCATCAGCAATGGCACCCGAAGTCTTCAGGCATAAAGAAGTTACCCTCTTAGTGCCAATGGTTCAAATAGCCCTGAGCACTGTGGGACTTAACATCTTAGGTCATCAGTCCCCTAGAACTTAGAACTACTTAAACCTAACTAACCTAAGGAAATCACACACATCCATGCCCGAGGCAGGATTCGAACCTGCGACCGTAGCGGTCGCATGGTTCCACACTGAAGCGCCTAGAACCGCTCGACCACTTCGGCCGGCCTTAGTGCCAATGACCTTGTCGAAGGGGACAGAGGAACAGACACAAATTCAGGGCACTCTTTTGCCCTCGAAGTGGGAAACTACCACTAAAAGGCGGAAGAATCAGCAATGGTCAACGGCATAAGGAAGCAGAAGGCAATGGAAACCACTGCATTAAAGACAAGGAATGTGAATCCACAGGACATGGGGACTGCCAAAGGCGACGTGATCCTGAGAAAAGCATGACGTAACCAACGAAGGGATGACATCCAGCGAGTCGGAGCATGGAATGTCAGAAGTTTGAACGTAGTAGGAAAGCTAAAAGGATCAGAATTATTTAAAACCCGTAATTGTCTCCCACTGCGACGCGTAGGTTTGAAATTTGTCTGAAAGATGCCTACAAACTTCCTCTGCAATGTTTCAAAAGTGTGGCGCCCTGCAGTGTATCCTCGGGCTCGGCAACGCCTCAAACAAGAAGTCTATACATGCGGAAAACAGGCCGCAGCACGGAAGTTTATGTGAGCTGTGGATTAGTGATATCACATTGGCACCAAATTACACCACAGTTCTGTCCAGTGCCAGCGTGGAGGTTCCCACACGCTGAGAAGGTCATCACAGCCACCCTTACCCACATTTCAGTCCATCTTTAGACGTCTTTACGATGGGGGTTACACCGAGCGTAGAAATCACGCAATTTTCTTATGGGTGACCGAGGAAAGCATTTCAAACGCACCGCCACTCAGAATCGACGTGGAAAGACCTCTGGGTGTGGCATAAAGAGTGTCAATGAAACCATCCCTTTCCCCGGGGCGTTGAATCCCACCCAGTTCGCTGTGCGATGAGCAACAAGAGGATGTTCTTTTCAACCTTTGACACTGCTGACATCTTCGGATGTTTCAGCCCTTCTCTAAGGGCATTGTGGAGCTGCGTTCACAATGAATGTGAACGCAGCCCTTTGGAGTTCAACACAACCACAATTTTTGCTCTCGTGTACAGGTTGTAACAGGGACGGTTCAAACCCATTCGACGGAATTCGAACGTGATCCGAAGCAGGAAAAGATACCGATGATTTTTCAGCCCTCTTGCTTTCCGCCCTACTGTGGCGTGACATCGCAGGAGTGGAACGTTAACATGCGCGTGAATAAAGCGGAGAAGGGGCTCTCTAAGACCACCTCAGTTCGGCAACACTTCTACCACACCGATCCTTCAGGACAATTATTTTAAACTTCAGTCTAGTCTTCATCATTACCAAACTGTGATCTGCGTCTATATCTGCTCCTAGATACGCTTTACAATTCTGATCTCTGATTTCTGACTCCCTGTCTGACCATGATATAATCCAGTTGGAATATTCCCTTGTCTCCAGGTCTTTTTGCAGCGTATCTCCTTTTTTGATATTTTTGTATAGAGCTTTCACTATTACCGACTGAATTTTGTTGTAATTCTACTGCCAAGCTCTTATTTTTCCGTAACCTTTCCTTCTCTTCTTTCCGTACAACCACAGGTGAGGGTTAGGCAACCCCTCGAATACGCTGTAGAAGAATTTGCGTGCCTTCAGGTACTAGAACAGCCGCCAGGCTGGACTGGTCTCAGAGTTTGACAGGTACATTTCTAACGTTAGCAAAAAAGTTGCGTGGGTTTGCACACGAGGGTGTTGCCGAACCGGGTGTCTTAGAGCGACCCTCTGCCGCTTTATTCATGCACATGTTACTGTGACACTTCCGCGATAACACGCCAGAGAAGGGCTGAAAAGCCGGCCGGAGTGGCCGTGCGGTTCTAGGCGCTACACTCTGGAACCGCGCGACTGCTACGGTCGCAAGTTCGAATCCTGCCTCGGGCATGGATGTGTGTGATGTCCTTAGGTTAGTTAGGTTTAAGTAGTTCTAAGTTCTAGGGGACTAATGACCACAGCAGTTAAGGCCCACAGTGCTCAGAGCCATTTTTTTTTTTTTTTTGAAGGGCTGAAAACAGGAGGGCTGAAAACAGGAGAGCTGAAAAAGCATCATTAGCCTTTGCTGCTTCGGATCGCTTCAGATTTCGTTGACTGCTTTTCAACGGTTCCTAGTGCTTCCAACCTGCATACGAGAGCAAAAATTGCGGTCGTACTGCACTCCAAAGGGGTGCGATCACCTAAATGGAGATGCAGCCTCAATATCCTTGGATAAGGGCTGAAACGTCCGAAGGTGGCAGTAGTGTCGAATTTTGCCAAGAACATCCTCCTGTCGGTTTCGACAGCGAACTGTGTGGGAATCAACGCCCCGAGGAAAGGGGTGGTTTCATTCACGCCCAAGAGGCCTTTTCGTGTCGATTGTAAGCGGAAATGTGACTGAAATGTTTTCCTCGGCCATTCATAAGAAGACTGCGTGATTTCAACGCTGAGCGTCACGCTTCTGACCTCTATCACAGACACGTCAAAAGGAAGAGGTGAAATGTAGGTGTCGTGTGACAAGTCCACAGTGGAGTTGCGCAGGATTGTGGTTAAATTTGGTGACAAAGTGATTTAATTAACTGCCCTTACAGCTCACGTGAACATCCGTGCTGTAGCCTTTTCTCCGCATGCGTCGACACTTTGCCTTTTGAAGCATCGCCGAGCCCGGGAGTGACGTCCCAGTCTGTCACAATTTTGCACCATCACACAGGAAGGTTTAGGTAATTTTGACCCAAACTTGAAACTTACGCACCTCAATGGGAAGTAATTATGGGGCGTAGAAAAAGTGATCATTTAATTCTGTTGCACAGTGTAGGTACAGTGTGGGTCAGTGAAGTGAAATAAAATGAGGAGGATTTCTGGTCAGACCCACATAGTGTACTATCAACAGCAGCAGAAAATTATGTAAAGAGTAGGATTCGTTACGAACAGGAAAGTAGGGCAGACAGTGAGCTACTGTGAACAGTTCAGTGGTAGGGATATTCTCATCAGATTTGACAGCAAACCAACGCCACAATAGCTCCGATATACCGAGTGATAAAAAAAATCAGTATAAATTTGAAAACTGAATAAAACACGGAATAATGTAGATAGAGAGGTACAAATTGACACACACGCTAGGAATGACACGGGGTTTTATTAGAACCAAAAAAATACAAATGTTCAAAAAATGTCCGACAGATGGCGCTTCATCTGATCAGAATAGCAATAATTAGCATAACAAAGTAAGACAAAGCAAACATGATGTTCTTTACAGGAAATGCTCAATATGTCCACCATAATTCGTCAACAATAGCTGTAGTCGAGGAATAATGTTGTGAACAGCACTGTAAAGCATGTCCGGAGTTATGGTGAGGCATTGGCGGTCGGATGTTGTCTTTCAGCATCCGTAGAGATGTCGGTCGATCACGATACACTTGCTACTTCAGGTAACCCCAAAGCCAATAATCGCACGGACTGAGGTCTGGGGACCTGGGAGGCCAAGCATGACGAAAGTGGCGGCTGAGCACACGATCATCACCAAACGACGCGCGCAAGAGATCTTTCACGCGTCTAGCAATATGGGGTGGATCGCCATACTGCATAAACATCGTACGTTCCAGCAGGTGTTTATCAGCCAGGCTGGGGATGATGCGATTCGGTGACATATGGGCATACCTCTCACCCATCACGTTAGAAGCTTTGCTGTCCAGCGCCATCTGTTGGACATTTTGTGAACTTTTTTTTTGTTCTAATAAAACCCCATGTCATTCCAATCGTGTGTGTCAATTTTTACCCCTCTAACTACTTTATTCCGTGGTTTATTAAGTTTTCAAATTTATATTGACTTTTTGATCACCCTGTATATGCCGAAGTCTCAAGTAGGAGATGAAGAGACACGGAAAGTATGTGAGGATACTCAAGGGTGATTCAGTACGTAAAGGGAGATGAAATTCTATCATGGGGGACTGGAAAGTGGTTTCAGGGAAGGAAGACATGAAAGAGTTACGGGAGAATAGGAGCTTGGCAGTAGGATTGAGAGAGAAAGAAAATACTAATTGAGTTCTGCAGTAAACTTCTGATGGAAACAGCGAATACTCTGTTGAAAAATCACAAAAGGAGGAGGGATATTAGGAAAAGACCTGAAGACATGGGAAGATTCCAGCTGGGTTACATCATGGGCAGATATTAGATTGTGAGGTGTATTCAGAAGTAGATAAAGGCGCAGATCACAATTTGGTAAGGATGCACAGCTGACAAATTTAAAAGAATTGCCCGGAAGAATCAGTGTGGAAAGAAGTGGTAGACATAAGTACTGAGGAATGATGAGACGTGGTAGAACTTCGCTAAGGATGTTGATACTGCGATAAGGAATACCACATTAGGCAGTTCAGATGAAGAGGATTGGACATCTCTATAAAGGGGTTCTCACTGATTTTGGACAGTCAAGCATAGGTGCAAGGAACGTGACAGGAAGAAGTGTTGGGTAAGAGAAGAAATGCTTCAGTTGATCGACGACAAAGAAAGTATAAAAATGCACAGGAAAAGTCAGGAAACTGGCAATATAAATCGTTTAGGAATTAAATAAATAGCAGGGAAGCCAAGGCAAAATGGCTGCACGAAAGATGTGCAGAAATCGAGAGAGAAATTGTAGGTGAAATACTATCTCGCCAAACAAAAACGTCAAAAATTAAAAGCAGAGGTGCTAACATTAAGAGTGCATTCGGAATTCCACTGTTAAATGCAAAGTGCAGAGCGAATAAGTGAAAAGAATACACTGAACGCCGCTATGGAGGGCTTGTCTGATAATGTGATGGAAGAAGAAACAGTAGGCAATAGGAAAGAGAGAGGAGTTGCATTGTTAGAATCATAATTTAAGAGAGCTCTGGAAGGCTTAAGATTAAATAAGGCAAAAAAGAGTAGATAAAATTCCATTAGAATTTCTAAAATCTTTGGGGGAAGTGGCAATATAACGACTATCGACGTTGATGTGAAGAATCTAAGAGACTGGGGATGTACCATGAGATTTTCGGAAATGTATCATCCATACAATTCTGAAGATAGCAAGGCCATTTAAATGTGAAAAATACGCACAATCAGTGCAACACGTCATGCACCCAAGTTGATAACAAGAATGATACTTTGTACACAGAAGAATGGAAAAGAAAACAGAGGAACTGTTAGCTGACGATCAGTTTCAGGGTAAAGGCACCAGAGGCTATTCTGCCGTTGCGCATGATAATGGAAGCAATACTGAAGAAAAATGAAGAAATGCTCACAGGATTTGTCGGCTTATACAAAGCGTTCGAGAATGTAAAAGGTACAAAATGTTCTAAATGAGATAAATAGGGGTAACCTATAGGGAAATACGGGTAATATACAATATGAACATGAACCAAGCGGGAACGATATGAGTGTAGGACCAAGAATGAAGGAAATCTTCCACCGCCCGTACAATTCAATCTGTACATCGAAGAGGCAGTGAGGGCAATAAAAGAAATATTCAAGAATATGATTAAAATTCAGGGTGAAAGGAAATCAGCGATAAGATTTGCTGATGACATTCTTATCCTCAATGAAAGTGAAGAAGAATTACAGGATCTATTGAACGGAATGGTCTAATGAGTACAGAACGCAGATCGAAAGTAAACTGAAAAAAGACGAAAGTAATGAGGAGCAGAAATGAGAGTAGCAAGAAACTTGACATCAGTACAGGAAGTTAAGAAACTTTAGAAGCAAAATAACCTATGATGGACGAAGCAAGAATTACATAAAAAGCAGACTAGCACGGGAAGAGTGGGCATTCCTGACCAGAAGAAGTCTGCTAGTATTAAACATCAGCCTTAATGTGAGAAGAGATTCCTGAAAATATCCGTTTGGAGCACAGTATTGTATACTGGGACCGTGAGAAAACCGGAAAAGGAATTAATCGAAGCAATGTGCTGATACGGAAGATGCTGAGTGTTAAATGGACTGATAAGAAGTAAGGAGGATAAGAAGTAAGGAGCCTCTCCGCAGAATCATGGAGGAAAGGAATATGTGGACTACGCTTACGGTAAGAAGGGACAGGATGTGTGTTTAGGCATCAGAGAACAACTTACAACTTTCGTGTTACTAGAGGGAACAACAGAATGTTAAAACTGTAGGAAGCGATAAAGAATGATTAGATATAACAAATGCTAGGTGGTGTTGAGTGTAAGTGCTAAGGCCGGCCGTGGTGGCCGAGCGGTCCTAGGCGCTTCAGTTCGGAACTGCGCTACTGCTACGGTCGCTGGTTCGAATCCTACCTCGGG
Source organism: Schistocerca cancellata (assembly GCF_023864275.1). Lineage (NCBI taxonomy): Eukaryota > Metazoa > Arthropoda > Insecta > Orthoptera > Acrididae > Schistocerca > Schistocerca cancellata. The sequence continues at coordinate 269,428,316 of NC_064627.1, forward strand.
CATGGATGTGTGTGACGTCCTTAAATTAGTTAGGTTTAATTAGTCCTAAGTTCTAGGGGACTGATGAGCTCAGATGTTAAGTCCCACAGTGCCCAGAGCCATTTGAACCATTTTTTTTTTGTAAGTGCTAAGTTGAACTGCTTGGCTCAGGAGATATTACGGGGGGCTACATCAAACCAGTTATAAGACAGGTGACCCTACCCTCAGGAAACAATGTCTGTCGATTCCGAACGCCAGTGGCGCCATTGGTGGATCTAAAAATCTCTCCCTATGTGTCTGAAGCCTCCGGTTTGCTTAGTTCGAAGATTTTGGAAAACGTAAAAAACAATTCAAAAATTCAAATCTTCGGTTGTAGAACAAATATTTTCGTTTAGAATAGACAATTATGCATGTGGCATGTTTTCATACACCTAAGGCACTGAAATACGTTGATGTGAGACAACGCAGTAATAAATTTTTAGGAAAATATGTACAGATGTCAAGAAAAAATGAATGAAAAAACAAACGAAAAAGTGGACAATAATAACGTCATGTGACTAGGGTCTCCCGTCGGGTAGACATTTCGCCGGGTGCAAGTCTTTCGAGTTGACGCCACTTCCGCGAATTGCGCGTCGATGGGGATGAGATGATGATGATTAGGACAACACAACACCCAGTCCCTGAGCGGAGAAAATCTCCGACCTAGCCGGGAATCGAACCCGGGCCCCTAGGATTGACATTCTGTGGCGCTGACCACTTTTTTTTTGTTCTCATTTTGTTTATTACTGTCCGTTGTATTTGTTCGCGGCGGACGTCCATGACGCTTGTTTAAGTTTATCGTTGATCCATTAACTCAATTTTTTATTACAGAGGGCAGCTATCCCTCTGACCGAACACGCTGAGCTACCGTGCCGGCATAATGACTTAAAACTTCCTGGCAGATTAAAACTGTGTGCCGGACCGAGACTCGAACTCGGGACATTTGCCTTTCGCGGGCAAGAGCTCTACCAACTGAGTTACCCAAGCACGACATACCGGGGGCGGACAAGTGGACAAGTATTTCCAAAAGGTGACCTGAAAGCAGGTAATACCTTGTGGTTCCAATGTAATTTTGTAAATAAGTGTTAGGTTTCCCACCGAGTAACCTACCGGTAACGCATGTTTTGTACATCCAGTAAACAGCAGTTTCCTGTAAAAATATACGAGGGCTATTCGGAAAGTAAGATCCGGTCGATCGCAAAATGGAAACCGCAGTGAAAATCCGATGAAGCTTTGCTTAGACATGTTGGAAAGTGTTCCTGTTATGCCTGTCGACCGCGTCACGTTGCTCTTTTCAGTACTGAAAGCACGGTGAGCATGTAAATATGCCTAGAAAATAGTAGTCTCCCGCCAAATATGAGTGCCTATGAGAGATTTCGCCTGATTTCATGCAGCCCGCACTACGTAACTGTCATGCATTTCCTCCTTCATGACAATTCTCGGCCGCACACGGCAGGGGCAATGAGGACGCTCCTGCAGCGTTTTCGATTGGAATTGTTTGATCACCCACAATACAGCCATGACTTGGCTCCCTCTGAGTTCCTTTTTTCGCTCAGATAAACCGCTGTCTATGAAGACAATATTTTGGCACAGACAACAAACAACCGTACCAGGTCGGGTTGACAGAGCAGATAGAGAATATGCAAAGAAGAGCGGCGCGGTTCGTCACAGGGTTATTTGGTAAGAGTGATAGCGTTACGGAGCAAATTCAAGTCGCAGACTCTGCAAGAGAAGCGCTCTGCATCGCGGTGTAGCTTGCTGTCCAGGTTTCGAGAGGGTGCGTTTCTGGACGAGGTATCCAATATATTGCTTCCCCCTAATTATACCTTTCGAGGAGATCACGAATGTGAAATTAGAGAGATTCGAGCGCGCATGGAGGCTTTCCAGCAGTCGTTCTTCCCGCGAACCATACGCGACTTGAACAGGAAAGGGAGAAGGTATTGACAGTGGCACATAAAGTGCCCTCCGCCACACACCGTTGGGTGGCTTGCGGAGTATAAATGTAGATGTAGATGAAGCTGCAGATCAGCGTAGGGAATTGGCTGAAAGCACAGGCGGCTGCCTTCTATGACGAGGATATTGGAAAATTGGTACAATGCTGCAACAAATGTATCAGTCGGAGTCGTGACTGTAGAGAAGAAGCTGGAAGGTGTTCACTGTGGTTTCCATTTCGTGACCGTTCGGACCTTACTTACCGAATAGCCATCGTACAACGACGGAACTTAGAGCTCGTAGTCGCTTAGAGATACTGTATCCAAAAAAATGTTCAGTTGTGTGTGACATCTTATGGGACTTAACTGCTAAGGTCATCAGTCCCTAGGCTAATTAACCTAAATTATCCTAAGGACAAACACACACACTCATGCCCGAGGGAGGACTCTAACCTCCGCCGGGACCAGCCGCACAGTCCATGACTGCAGCGCCCAAGACCGCTCGGCTAATCCCGCGCGGCATACTGTATCCATTCTCTATCAAAACCTGCTTGTTACTCAGAAGGTATAATTTCGCACAATTACCTACTCACATACTGAAATTAAACTAGGCAACCTCCGGATTGTATTCAAGTATTTTACTAGCAGCCCCAATCAGAAACTGGAAAGGATGACGATACTGAAGTTCCTGCATCATTGACGGCCTTTTTTTTACTCTTAAGCCAATAATTAATAAAGTAGGCATAGTTTTTAAGCGTTAGGGGCGTCATGGCTTCAGATGTGTCTGAAGGAAGGGAGGAAGGTTAGTGCTTAACGTCCCGCCGGCCGGTGTGGCCGTGCGGTTCTAGGCGCTTCAGTCTGGAACCGCGTGACCGCTACGGTCGCAGGTTCGAATCCCGCCTCGGGCATGGATGTGTGTGCTGTCCTTAGGTTAGTTAGGTTTAAGTAGTTCTAAGTTCTAGGGGACTGATGACCACAGATGTTAAGTCCCATAGTGCTCAGAGCCATTTGAGCCTTAACGTCCCGTCGACAAGAGGTCATTAGAGGCGGAGCACAATCTCTGATTACGGCAGGATGGGGAAGGCAACTGGCCGTGCCCTTCCACATCTATCCCGGTATCCGCCTGGAGTGATTTAGGGAAATCGTGGAAAACCTAAATTAGGATGGTCGGACGGGAATTTGAACCGTCGTCCTCCCAAATGCGAGTCTAGTGTGCTCGCGCGGTAACTCTGACGCATGAACGAGCATTCAAACACAAGCAGAGGATTTCGGTCTCCTCGCGGTTATAATTATTGGAGCAGACGTTACCGACATGTTAAAACTACGCGTCGCTGTTCACAGAGTAAGGCTGACATTTTCTAACGTAATTAAAAAAAGAAGTTTAATAAAGTAGTAATCATTTGAGTCTATAGAGGATACACGACTGTGTACGTAGCAAATGAGCTGAACTATTCACCCATTTATTATTCTTGAAGTTCACACTTTACTAATTTAGCGAAGAACGTATGTAATAGTCCAGGCACTGCATGTCTTTTTAATCGCATATGCATGTTGTTGTGTTAGACAGTCCGAAGGCTGGTTTGATGCAGCTCTCGATGCTAGCCTATCCTTTGCAGGGCTCTTCATCTCTGCATCAATACTGTAGGTACATGCACTTGAAGCTGGTTCTACAGTCAACCCTTGGTCTCTCTCTAGAATTTTTATCCCACCCCCTTCCATTACCATTTTCCTTGATTCCTCAGTATGAGTTCATCAACCAATTCCTTCTTCTACACAAATTGTGCCACACATTCCGCAGTTGTATACGGTAGCGCATCATTAGTTATCCGATCTACGCAACTAGCTAGGCTTCTGCATCCTTCTATAGCACCACATTCCGAAATCTTCTATCAATTGTGTCTGAACTGTTTATCTTCCACATTCCCTTCCGTACAAGCCTACACATTACACAAACTGGTACAGAAAACCTTCTCTGAACATAAACTTATATTCGATGTTAACAAATTTTTCTTTTCAGAAATGCTGTTCTTGGTAAAGCCAGTCAGCATTTCGTTTAGTCTCTGCTTCGACCATTGTCAGCGCTTTGGCTTCCCAAATAGCAAAGATCATCTCTCATTTTCTAATTATCTCTCACCCCATTGCCTCATTCAATTCAACTATTACTATCATTTACCCGTGTTTGACTTTTGTTGGTGTTCCTTTTATAAGTTAACCTATTTTAAAGACACTATCTATTCCCTTCAACTGATCTTCCAAGTCCTTTGCCGATTCTGATAAAATTTCAATATTATCGGCAAACATCCAACAATTTTATTTCTTCTCCCCGAACTTTAATTTCTTTTCCTTACTTGGATATAAAAATATATTTAAATAATATTAAACTTCGAGCAATAAAAAATGCTCCGATCACGTCCAATAGCTTCTAAGTATCCCGAATTCTCAATACTGCGGAGACAAAACACATAACAGTTTATAACAAAATTATTTTTTTCTTTATCGGTCATCCTAGTGTACATCATCGACATGACTACTCTGCAATCCACACCCAAGTTTTGGCACAAGTTTCGCAGAACCACTTTCACACTACTTCTCGCCCGTTCCACTCTAATAGCACGTGGGAAAATTGGACACGTAAATCTTTGCGTGGTAGCTCCGATTTCTCTTATGTTTTCCCCATACAGGACGCATTTTCGCATTCGGGAAAAAGATCTCGCTGCAATGAAAAATTGCTTTGATATAATGATTGCCCCCCTACCTCGCGTATCATATTCATGTTCACGATAGTACAAACCTAGCCGAACTTCTTCGAATGGTCCGATGCCCTCCATCGGTCCTATCTCGTAAGGATCGCATACTGCGCAGCATTACCCTAGCAGAGAACAGAGAAGCGTAGTTTAGGCATCCTATCTAGTAGATTTATTGCATGTTTTAAGAGTTCTACCGATAAAATGCAGCCTATGGTTCGCCTTCCCCACACCATTTTCTATGTGGTGGTTCCAGTCTAAGTTGTTCCTAATTATAATCCTTAAGTATTTAGTTGAATCGACAACCTTTAAATCTGTATTATTACTAAAATTTAGCGGATTCTTTTTGGTACTTTTGTGGAGCCTCACACTTTTTATTGCTCGAAGTCAACTGGCACCTTCCGCACCATACAGATGTCTAAATCATTTTCTAATTCGTACTGATCTTCCGTAGACTTTACTAAAAGGAAAAACGACAGCGTCAACTGTAAAAAATCTAAGAGGGCTGCTCAGATTGTCTCCTACATTATTTATATAGATTAAGAGCAACAAAGGGCCTGTAACACTTCCTTGGGGAACACCAGGTATCACATTTATTTCACCCTACGACTTTCCATCAATTACTAAGATCTGTGTCCTTTCTGTCATAAAGAGGCAATGCAAATAAAGAATGTAGCCTTCATTGCGCCATGTGTACGTAACTCTATGCTCAGTTTTAGGAATCTTTGCGAACAGAAGATACCCTCCTTCTAGCTTCAAAAAGCTAGATATTCACGGAACTTCGGCACCGAAGACTTGACGTTGCAGAAAATCTGTTCCCACGGCGCTTTCACTGAAGACCCCATGATGGTCATATAAAACTGGAACAACTGAATTTTCAGTCTGTTTCATGAAGCAGATCTTGTCATAATTTGTTCACAAAGCATGAGTGTTTACGCTGTATTTCATAGAACCTCAGTCCATACAGCACTATAACAACCACGTTACGTAAAGAATGTTGAAAATGTGTGCGAAAAATATTTGTTGATAGCTCTAGAGTAAAAAGGGTTGGTTTACGGTTCCCCTCTATTCTACTACTCAGTGAAGAAAGAAAGATGAGGGCTTAAAACCAGTCGACGATGCTGTCACTGGAGAAGAGCTAGTATTCACAGACGATCGGTTTCAGGATAACCTTAGTAACTCTATCAAGTAACGCTATCTGAAAAGGCGAAATGACCTTTTAAGAGAACACTACGTGGCTAATGATGTGCGCTCTACAAGAAACGAAGACAGTGAACCTACTTCAATATAGGTCCACAGCAAATGACATCCCGAATCACGTAATTTTTTATTCCTAAAAGTAAAAACTAGAAGTCTGGAAATGTGGGGAGACAAAAGAACGTTAAAAAATTACGCGGGCGGAAAATTCTATTGCAACAAGGGCAGATAGTTGACACTCCTTGAGGGAAAAAGCAAATGAATGAGCAAGGCGGGTATGTAAGTTGTATTCGATAGAATATTGGCACAAGCTAGATTTCAGGAACCAATGCAAAGCAGCCGTGGTACACTTGACTAAAAAAATAGTTATTTTTTGAAGATTCTGGAATGTTTTTAGTTATACTAATTGAGGAATAGTCCAATATTAATTTCGGAACACTCTGTAGTTTCGGTCGAAATCGGCCAACTCCTGTATCGTGTGTGCGTGCGTGCGTGTAGTAGAAGTTAATTTTTGGCGTGAACTGTTACCAAACGACATGCATTAGTACCGGAATAAACAGTACCACTACGTAAGGTTTAGAGATTTTGTCTGCCATATGTAAGAATATAGGAGTCAAACATACTACTCAGTATACGAGTAAACAGCCCCGGTCTGCTTCCTCATGAATAATTAGTGTGTGTAATATGTACCGTACTGATTTACCTATATGCGACGGGAGTATGAATGATAAGATTTGATCTACAATTATTAAAAACTACAAGCATTTCCGGCTTGAATTTAAATCAAAATATTTTAGAAGGCTGAAAATCCAGTTTGTTGCGTTTCGTTTCAAGACGAGATTTTTATGCCTTCCCTTTTGATTTCTCGTTAATAAATCTGAAGGTGATATGTAAGTACGCTATGACAGATGCTGGTATGTTTCCTAACGCCGTAAGTACTGTCTGTCTTGGTATAGGTGGGGAACGAACCACAGTAAACTTAGTCTCCGAAATTAGATGACCGGATTAGTGGATATTAATAAACGAAGATGCAAGGACATAAAATGATTTCAGTGAAAATCGGCCAGGAATGCTGGAACCGCAATGTAATGAATATGTCGTAACCACCGAGGAATTGTTCTAGGCTGGAAGCAAGCGCTGACACTGCATCTGATGGATGATTTCAGCTGTCATGGTCGGCAGTTTTATACATTATTTATTAATGGTCTATATTAAAAGAATTATAACCTACTTAACATGATAATTTGGCAGACTAACTTGTACATCAGTTACCCTGTTCTACGTCAAATCGAAACCGCACAAAAAAGTGACATTGCAAGAAAGACTCAATAAAATTTAGTATACCATTTTGTTTAATTCGTTATTTTCGTGTGATACAAAACATTTATCACGTTGTTTTTATATATTGAAAGCAAGAAGAATGATCGCCGTTCAACAGAAATCTGTCTCGGACAGGGTTGCCATCCGATCCGATATATCGAGACCGTCGCCGCTATGGACTTTTTTGTCCCGGCATCCCGACAAGAACCAATTTTGTTCCGATTTTGTAAAATATGATACGAGCTTGGCTCAGGTACGGAAGTAATGCAATCTGTTAGCACAACGTGTAGATGCAGCCGGAGTTAGTTTTATTTATGTCAACAAGTTTATGTTGACGAGGTCGTCTCATAGATGGCGTTGCGTCGATGATGCACGCACCTTCCAGATCCAACGCCATCGTTCGGGAAAATATAACACTTCTCCGGTAGTGCGGGGCTGGAACTACTTAAGCAACGCCACCAGGAAAACTCCGGCAGTTCCCGTTTGAATAACGATTCGATAAGCTGTTCCTTTCCAAATGTAATATGAACAACGAGTGCAAGTTAGCAATGTTTTGAAGTGTTTACTGCAGTTATATAGGGCGTGAAGTGTATAGTGAAGTGTACCGGGTGATCAAAAAGTCAGTATAAATTTGAAAACTTAATAAACCGCGGAATAATGTAGATGGAGAGGTAAAAATTGACGCACATGCTTGGAATGACATGGGGTTGTATTGGAACAAAAAAAAAAGTTCACAAAATGTCCGACAGATGGCGCTGGACAGCAAAACGTCAGTGACTGCGCATGACAATCGTGTTACAGAATCGCATCATCCCCAGCCTGGCTGATAAACACCTGCTGGATGGCGTTCCACCCCATATTGCTAGACGCGTGAAAGATCTCTTGCGCGCGTCGTTTGGTGATGATCGTGTGCTCAGCCGCCACTTTCGTCATGCTTGGCCTCCCAGGTCCCCAGACCTCAGTCCGTGCGATTATTGGCTTTGGGGTTACCTGAAGTCGCAAGTGTATCGTGATCGACCGACATCTCTGAAAGGCAACATCCGACGCTAGTGCCTCACCATAACTCCAGACACGCTTTACAGTGCTGTTCACAACATTATTCCACGACTACAGCTATTGTTGAGGAATGATGATGGACGTATTGAGCATTTCCTGTAAAGAACATCATCTTTGCTTTGTCTTACTTTGTTATGCTAATTATCGCTATTCTGATCAGATGAAGCGCCATCTGTCGGACATTTTTTGAACATTTGTATTTTTTTGGGTCTAATAAAATCCCATGTCATTCCAAGCATGTGTGTCAATTTGTACGTCTCTATCTATATTATTCCGTGATTTATTCAGTTTTCAAATTAATTCTGACTTTTTGATCACCCGGCACTTCGATGACTAAAGTGTTAATGTCGACTGTTTACCGTCTAATAAACTTATCATTGCTTACAAAATGTCTAAGGATGGAAAGAGAAAGTGTCACTTTTCAGATGGTTACACAAAAGAGTGATCTTTTGTCAAGAAAGCATCAAGAAGCGTTGTGTGAGGTTTGTAGCTGTACCTCACGGAGTTAAGGCAGTTGTGAGGCCTACGAAGAGTCATACAAATGGATTCGCGGTAGCATCGACATCAAAGCCTATTTCTACATTCATGCTAAAAGAAGATACCCAGGAAGAATTCCTCGTTGTTGCTGCAAAACTAACAACAGTTTGGAAAGTTGTCAAGCATCGTCACTCCTTCAGTTTTCCTGACTTTACCGTAAAACTGAATGCCGCAGTTATATTGACTCCAAAGTGGCCGCAAAGCAGTCTACACGCAGGACCACAGCTAGAGCGATTTTTTAAAAATATTATCGCAGCACACTCCGTTTCCGAATGCATAAAATAATTTCAAGAAGTTTCATTTTACGTGATAGACACCGACGCATCGAACCGCAAGGCTCTGTGGAGACAATTCCAATTTCGGAGGACGTCATCGACGCAACCAGCGGAATGTGTTCACACACAAAAAAAAGGTAGCAGAATGTGGATGGCCTGCCCATATTCTCCATAATACTATACCAAGCGCTGCTGAAGTCCTAACTGTCGACACTGAAATAATCGTCATGAAAATATTTAACTATTTTTCAATATGCACGGTAAGGACAGCCGCGCGCTCTAAGGCGTCTTGTCACGGTCCGTGCGGCTCCCACCGTTGGAGGTTCGAGTCCTCCCTCGGGCATGGTTGTGTGTGTGTGTTGTCCGTAGTGTAAGTTAGATTAAGTGGTGTGTAGGCTTATGGACCGATGACCTCTGCAGTTTGGTCCCATAAAACATTACCACAAATTTCCAATTTTTTACGGCAAGGACAGAGAAGCTGAAAGAGATCTGCTAACACGTTGATGTCAATCATCAGACTCTTCTATCTCACGCAGAAACAAGTTGGCTGTCGTTAATGCCCACAGCTGAAAGAATTCTTAAGCTCTGAATTACATTAAAATAATTTTTGGTGCCAAAGACAAGCCACCTACAATAATTTCAGTTTTTCGGTAGTTCGATCAGTGTAATGCACTTCATGTTTCTACAGTCAAACTTGGTTCTGTTTAACAAAAAAAAAAAAAAAAAAAAAAAAAAAAATTCGTGGAGAAGGATAAAGTCTCGATAATTGAAATGAGAAATGTATTAATCGACATCCAAAGATGTGTGAATCAAAGAAAAACTGCCAATTTTAGTGGAATGAAAACCAAAATGTATCTGAACAAATTAAGAATGAGAACCCTAACCAAGAAATTATTAATTTGATTCCAAAATTTGAGGAAGAGACAATGGCTTTCTGTATCATAGCATTTGATTACTTAGAGAAATGGGCTATTTCTTTTAATAAATATCAAGTATTTGGTTGTACCATACTATCTGAAACCCCAGATCGGGTGATTGAAAACACCATCATATAACTGACTAAAAGGTGTGAAGATTTCAGGCGACAATTTTTTCATGAATATAGGTATCTGACGAGCTTTTTAGAAACCAAGCGTGATTCGGAAGAATAGAAATCTAAACACTCCGAGGAAGAAAGCTGGATTTACTTTCTTAAGGTAAGCGGAAATCCTGAACGCAAACGCCAGCTTCTACAATAATGCGAGTACTTGTTTTCTATTCCCGCACACAACGCCATTGTGGAAAGAGTATTTTCTCTGATGTCGAGCAAGTGGACTGACGAAAGAAAGCCGGCCGCAGTGGCCGAGCGGTTCTAGGCGCCTCAGTCCGGAACCGCGCGACTACTACGGTCGCAGGTTCGAATCCTGCCTCGGGCATGGATGTGTGTGATGTCCTTAGGTTAGTTAGGTTTAAGTAGTTTTAAGTTCTAGGGGACTGATGACCTCAGATGTTAAGTCCCATAGGGCCCAGAGCCATTTGAACAATTTTTTATGAAAGAAATCGACTGCTGCCAGGGACTGTGAAATCAGTCTTACAGTGCCAGTTTAACTATAAGCTGACTTGAATGGAGTTTTATACGGCAAATACGTAAATGGCAAAAAAGACTTGCTGGAAAAGGTGAAATCTTCCGAAAAAGTTGGTGTACCAGCTACTTCTACCGCAACAAGTTCTATGTAATTGTGTTCTAAATAAAATATAATTATATTAAATTTTTTACTTCATTTCTATACTCCCCTCTCAAAGTGTACCCGACGAGGTCCCAGCAAGATGTGGTAAACCTAGTCTCGGAGCACATGAAAACAGGGACTGTGGAATCTACTACTCCAGTGACGATGGTCTGGTGCTAAATAGTGAAGGGCCTCTGGTGGTAATGTAATACAGTAAGCATTGACCTGTACACAGTTTCTGTGACATAACCGTAGCATAACTTGAAATGGAAGAATGGTACAGAAAAGAAGGTCGAAAGTAACGGTAATTATTATATGTTGAGCGTTCCCGCTATTAAATAAAAGATTATTTAAGCTCCTACAACACATTTTCGCTTCTTTTACTTCCGAATCCAGCGGTGACTTTCTGCGATCATTTCTTCGTATCTGTGCTATAGTAGAATTGTTTGTGGGGGGAAAGGTTTACACTTTACGTGTGTTATCTATTCGTGAATGCGCTTGCGATTTTCACATTCACATTCTTCCGAAGGTTACCCGTAGCTGATCAAGGACAGACTGCTAGACTATACAAACTGACCCCATACAAATCCGCAGCAGCACAGACTGTCTCTACTCTTTTTATTCTTTCAAGGAGCACACGATTCGCCTGTTGTGATCATAGTGGAAGTTGTGGCCAGTGTTGCCTAGTATTCCATTCGGACTGTGTGATGAAACTTCGTTTGGACTTCTTCCTTGTTGCAGTCTGTTCAGGTGTGGCAGCCATCTTTATTTATCTTCGTTGATTCTATCTTCTGTTTAAAAATTACAAGTCTTCTCATGTCTGATTCCCACACGTTACTAAGGTAGTCACTCGTAATCCATGTCTCCTAGCCCTGTAGCAAATCCCAACACTTTATAAAATTTCATTCTTGTTTCCATTTTCGTGGTAGCGATCTCGCCGGCTATTCTCGACCTCCGAACGGAGGTACTACACCACTGATTGATAAAATGACGGAATGACTACTCGCAACAGCGTGATTATAAATATAAATCACCTCTTCTGTTAACTTGGTATTGAATCAATCACAAAACAGGCCCAATTGCTATGCACATCAATTTTGTAACACTAACCAGAAAAAAATTAGAAGCGTAATTTTTTGTCTTGAGTTACAATTGCAGAACGTTTAAGACAAGAAAAAATGCTTAAGAAAGGAATAAAAAAAGAAAATATTTTTAACATAAAACCACATAACAGGTGGATAACAATTATTTAAAAAAATGACCATCGTAACAAATTAACTATCAGTTTCATTAAAATAGTCCTACGTGTACTGACGCGTCATTTTATAAAATACCTGAAATGATGAAATACTACAACATTTCGGCCGTACTGCACCGGTGTATCTTCAGAACCTAGATTAATTTTGCTGGAGAGTGGGCGCTTCAATACATTGCATTTCTAACGGAGTCATAAAAACCATCTGAAATTTATATGGTTTATGGTACCGCTAGAAACAAGGATGTACTGAAGAACCACTCCCTGGCTCAGTCTATGCCGTGAGCAAGAGAACTGCAACACGGCCAAAACGTTGGTTATTTCAGCATTTTAAAAACTATTTGAAATGACTCGGCAGTAACCTAAAATGATTTTAATGAGATTGGCACCAGCCGCAGAAGCCACGTCTTGGACTATCAGTTGCTTGTGTTCCCTCGTCCTTCACTACCGCAGATGATATCGCTAAAAAGTTACGAGCTCTAAATCAGCTCCAAACAAATCTGTGAAAAAAATGCGTAAAATGTAAAACACTTGACTTCGTCGGAGTAGACGTGATATACGGGACATCACGAACCATAATGAAAACGATCGAAAGGGTTCGCCACTTTGGATTATTCGGAAGTAAAAGAAGCGAAATGCGTGTTTACACAGTCTATGTATCGTCGAAGAGACAGTACAAAGTAGGAAAGCAAATATAAACTTCCGACGTGGAGAACAGGTTAACGCGAAATGCTACTGCGATCAATGCAATATACTGCGCAAGTTCATTCTTATTTTTTTCCTTTTAACACGACGTCGCTTCTCGGACGAACAGATACACTAGATTTCTGCCGCAGTGACGTCACCATTACTTACTTATTTCTTCTTATTTTTACTCGTTAGACCGGAAAAGGTAGTAATGGTTGCTACTGATGCTACGTTACCGCTCTTCTTAGGGCACTGGCCCAAACACTTCAGTCAGTTTTCAAATTCATGGTTGGATGAGTCGAAGTCGCTGAATTGTGTGTCGCCAACAGTGAAATTGATATTTAAATCATTTCGAGTTCTGTTGTGTGTTTAAATAGAGTGTAAAAATTAGACGATACCGAAAGTACAGTTTTTTCGTATGCATCGCTTAACACGAAATTTTGTAAGACGAAATGATATTTCAGTGACCTCAAATCGCAACTGTTGATTATTCAGATGTGAAAGAAGCGATGCTCTTACGGCAGAAGCTTAAACAGGCTTTTTTCAGTACAAGGGAGGGTATAAAATTCCAAAAGCACAGTTTCTACAAAGGAGCCGGCGGTTGTTGTCGTGAAAAACACTTCACACGAAAAATCGCTTAAAATGGAAAAATACTTAGATCATGACAAAATAACTACGCAATTTCATGCACTGTTTTACTTCTTTTAGCGCAAAACCAGAATCGTTCAAACATGAAAAGAGCTCGCTCCTCAACCGAACAAATGCAGGTGCTGTTTATAGTAACCTCACTGATATACACATTTACGGCATTTTTAGAGTTAGAGTGAAGCCTAGTAAAGAATGTTACCATTTGTCTTCGGGCACTGCTATTGTCAAGACACTTCACCTAGTTTTCTTATTTGATGATGCGTGTGTCGAAGTCGGTGAAATGTGTGCCGAAATATTTCTTGTTGTGTTTGTTTGCGTGGCTATCTTCCACATCGGCTTTTAAATACTAATAATTACTGTTTTCGCGTCTTACGGTTACTGAAAATAAGAGTTTTTCCCTAGACGCGTTTCGCTGTTAGCCTATTTAGAAAGCATCTCCAAGTGGTCATTCTGGAAATAAATATATCTCTGCATTTACCCGCCCGGTTAGCCGTGAGTGTTAGTACACCGCTTCCGGGACGCGGAGGTGCGCCAGCTGGCATGGATGTGGTTTTTCAGGTGGTTTCCCCACACATAACTAGGTGAATACCGGGCGGATATCGAAGTCTCACTTCACTTACACGATTCGCAGACGTTTGGAAAACTTTCGCTCACTTTCAAATGTATGATTTTACTCGCAGACAGTTGAGATATACAGAGTTCCGGTCTGTCAAAACTACTTTTTGGTAGTTTTGGTACAGTACACCAATGACGTGGTAAATGGTAGGATTACCAGTAGGATTGGTAGCATTGGTAGGGAAAGAAAGTAAATGAATTTGTGAGAGAAACTGGGATCTGACGACTTAGCTTTGTTTTTTTATTTGTTTTGCACATAATGAGAACCGCACATCACTTAGTGTTAGTTCTTTGTGTAGTTTACGTCATTACAATTCCATAAGTAACAAAAATTAGTTGATTTCGTAACTTGTGCACTTTTATGGAATCAAAGCAGTTACCTTTGATTGAAGTAAGTACAATTCACATGCAGAAACATATAGTTGTCTGTGTAATTGTTTTTGTTGTTTTGAACTGGTCCTGTTATTATTAATAAGTACGAAAGTTGTTTATGAATAACAGAAACATGTTGTATATAAACTATACGAAGTATTGATACGATATTTGTTATGTTTTTGTTCTGAACTGTTTTTTAAATTTTACTTTTTCTTAGGAAATTTGCTTTTCCTAGCGCTATATGATAAATCTGTTTCTTTTATTTTACTACAACACCTCTCTATTCCAAACTAAACATCAGCAGATGACTAATAGAAACTACTAAACACTGAAAATTTCAGTTTTGCTATAAACAGCTTCTTTTTAAATAACAGAGAGGGGGATAACTATGTAGAACAAAAATGTTCTGTAGGTTACGTGGCCTTTTATAAGCCATTACACTATTTATAGACGCTCCACAGCTTCCGGTTTCTAAGGGAATCTAGTAAGGCGCTAATTGCTTACGCAAATAAGGCGATCTAAATGAGGCAGCGCCCCATAGGTATGCAACACGCCTAACGCACAGGTAACGCGGTTGCGATATTAACTGACCAAGGATACTAGGAAAACTACCGTAGTCTACGCTTATTTATGATAGTCTACGGTAGCCCACGGCAGTTTTACAACACTAGGCACACATATTCCTCCTGTGGGAGGGGGAGTGGTGGGGAGGGGTAACTGGGTGGCGACAGGAAGGGCATCTGGCCATCCCTTGGATCAAACAAACCACACACGTTAATAACCATGCCGACCCAGCGCCGAAGCGGGTCAAAGGCACAAGAAAAAGAAGTAAAAAAGAAGATGTTTCTACATTTGTTGTTTGTAGATTATAATCTGTTTTTCATGTTTCACACAAAAAATTTGTAATGAAAACTGTTTTTAAAGTATAAATAGCAAATTTAGAAACATTATGTAACGTTATACCATATTACCAGAATGACCGCTGCTTTGTAAATAAAAGCGAAATGTGTCTGGTGAAAAACAATAAGTTAAGGATAAAATGGGAAGAACTATAGCATTTGAGCATTTAATATTATCTGTTAAAGTTCCACAAGATTGAACATACATTGTATTTTGTTCCCGTGTATCATTAAAAAAAATATTTCGGTGCTCTCGGTTTCATGTTAAAACTTTTGCACTGTATATAAAAGGCAAAAAATGCTAACGGCGGTCTGAGTTTGGTACCTTGGAGCTGTAGTATGCAGCGGACCTCGCGTGCGACGGGTCTATCGGCGGAGTATCCACCCCTGCGGCTGTGCCCGGAGCGAAGCCGGGCCGGTCCGTGGAGGCAGAAGACGCGCCGGCGATGCGGCGGACAGCAGCGGGCAGCGGACGCTGCAAGCTGAGTAGCGGGCGCGGAGCGAATGCCGACTGCGCCGCGGCGGCGCCGGCGGCGGCCCGCGAGCATGGCGCCCGCCCCGCGCATGCGCCGAGCGGCGACGGGGCGGGGCCTGCGCCCGCGCCGCCTCACCCCACCGCCGATTATGCTAAAGGATCGGCGCCCGCCGCGTTTGCGAAAAGGGAATAAAGCGCCGCGCGGCCGCGAGGAGGGGGAAAAGGACTCGTCCCCGGGAGGGGGGAGCACGCGAGGCGGGGTCGGAGGAGGCGGCCGCGCCACGTGGTCGCGCGCCTGTGGAGGGGATGGCCACGGCAAGATAAAGTGTTTGCCTTCCGCCATTGGCGGCGCTCGCAGCGCGTGACAAACGCGCTTGTTTGTTCCGCAGGCCCGACAAAGCAGGTTACGCCCCCCTGGCATTAACGCGGTTCGGCACCGCTTGTCACCTGACTAAGGCGACCCACTTACGCTGTGGTGGTTGGGGAGGGAGAGCGACTTTGTAAGCAACTCCTCAGTGGAAAACAGGCTGAATCCCGTCTAAGCTTACAGCGTGGCTCAAGATGTAACACACACAAATGGACGTCATAAATACTATATTACTCCCAGCTCTGAGGAAACGGAGCACTTGGAGGAGCTCCACTTTGCATGCTGAAGGAACTTCGTAGTCGCCACCTAACAGTAAAATAATACGGCAGCGATTTTTACTTCTCCTATTTTTGGCTGTAGGACCTATATCTGTACCTGTTTCCTGATGATATTATTTTAGGTGCTGTTTCATTGGAATTTGTGTTAAGGTACATGTCATTTTTAGCCTCAGATTTTGATGGAGATTCGTTACACTGGAGAATTTTCTTATATCACAACGTTTCTGGGATGAAAACTGCTTTCTGAACAACTGAGTTATAAATAAACAACTCTTATACAATATTCATGGTATTTCAGCAGCTCCTAGCTATGGGTTCTACGCAACCCACAGCACCTTCAAAAACTACACAATTTAATGTAGTTAAATTTTGTACTAGGGTACAGGCCACAGTTTTCGATTTATTCGTGTAAAGCGCGTTTGAGGCTCACTTTTGTACGTTTAACTTGAATAATTCGAAAACTATATCCTCTAGCGAAAATGTATCCCAGAATAAATTTGACTACATTAAATTTCGTACAAACAGACCCTATTCTTTTTTTTCTGAAGGACCACTAGTTCGCGCACAGCGAGCGAGAAATATGAAAACCTTGCGTGTGGTAGTTGGTGTTGTGGGTTGCATAAAACCCATAGGCAGGGGAAACTGAACCACTCTGCGTAAGGGGTATTCAAATGAAAACGAGATAGATGGAAAAAGTAGGTAAACTGTTAATCATTTCAAAAGTAATCGCCATAACTGTTAATAAATTTATTCCACTGTGAGACAAGACGGTCAGTGCCTTAATAGAATACGCGGTTGCCTTCTATAACAACCTCGCTCCCTCAGTTCAATAATCACGAAGATAATAGCTATAGATAAGTGAGTTATGGCATATCTGTGATCATCAGCTTGGGTATAAGCGTATAATGTTCTGAACAGGAAAACGCGATTGTAGATCCGTTGTTCCTAAGGTGATTGTAGTAATAATTAACAACCAATAAATATACCCACCTTGATCACCCGTATATATTTTCTACTCGGCTCGTCGTCCAGTAAATTTCGAGGTATGACTCTTCCAGAAGTCCTGGTCATATCAGGTTTACGAGAAAACGTTAACTTGTTCTCGATGGAATATCGTAGTAAATTCTCGAACTCTGTCAATAACATTTCTCTGCATCCACGCGACAAATAGAGGAAAAGGTGCAAATATGGACACCCTCTTTTGTTTTTGACTTAAAGGTATTACCTTCTATAAGAATTCTAGATTTTATGCGTTCATTAACAACTATCACAATTTACGAAATGATGAGAGGCGAAAAAATGATTAGTATCCATTATTCTATTCGAAAATAAAGATTTTCAAAAACCTTGTAAAATGGAGCATTCAAAAAAGGGGGTGCAAAAACGGGAATCCACAAAAAGGTGCAAGAAATCTTTTGAAATATTTTAATGAAATGCGTTAAAACAATACAAAAGGGTAGACTAGACTACAAAAAGCATCTTTCGTACCTTCATGCATGACATCGGAATATATCCACAGTAATCGCAAAGGATAGTAGTTCCTTCAGCGACAGCACAATCTAAGTGTTAAGTGTGCCCACATGTGGAACATAACACATTTAATCCACACCTCTCCTCTCATGCCTTGAGAGAACATTTCATCACAAAAGATGGAACTTGCATCGCTTGAGTCTGTCGTATCCCTATCGTTCACATCAAGGTCATTATCGCTGTCCAGAAGGTGAGGGCTGCAGGAGCCGGAAGAGTCCGATGATGAATTAGATAATTTTTTGGAACAAATTATATTTTTTTGGAGGCCTTTGGATTTTGCACCTCTAACCCCGGAGAAACTCAACGACCTGTTCTTGACAGCACTTTTGTCAAGCAACTTTGTCAACTGATCTGGCGTTCCAGTGATGTGGCAGGCAGTTGTTGCTTTTCGTCCCCGCGTTGTGGTTCTCTTCTTAATGTTGGGGACAGGTGATATATCGAAAGGGGAAACTGCATTTTTTGAAGCGTCTGGAGAACTTCCCGGTGTTTCAATTGGCATAGCTAGAGTTTGACGTGACTGTGCATCAATATAACTCGAAGAAGAAGCAGGTGACGTCGATTGTCCAGAGACAGCAAGTAGAGGAGCATGTAATTCAGAAACGTTAGGTCTATGTTCCACTGTGGAGTAAGTTTTTCCTACGACCAACTCAGCTACCTTGAAATCAGCGTAAGTGAAGATGTACACGGTTCACAGGGTATAACCCAGTTAATTTGAATCCGTTTATTGCTATCTCAGCTGATTGGGTACGAAGGTAGGCTTGGCCAAAAACGTCTATAACGTCGTAAGGTGTGAGAGGACGCCCATTGTGATGCAACCATACTCTTACTGGCTCGCTGTAGTACGTTTTCAGAGGTCCCATGAACATCTTATCTAGAGGCTGCAGTTTGTGGGTGCAATGTGGAAGAAGTCACATCTGGATTTCGAACGTGGCTATAATGACCATCCAAGATGAGGAGAACAGGCCTTGTTCAGCCGGACATGTTTCCTCAATGAAGTGAACGAACCATTCTGTGAACAAATTGTTTTGAACCCATCCTGAAGGATGGGCTCTACCAATTGCGCAAGGGGGGCAGTCTCTCATTAGAACTTGGGATATATTGGTTCTTGGGAAAATTATCAGTGGCGAGACATAATGTCCCGAAGCGGCCGTCCGCTTTGGCCGAGCGGTTCTAGGCGCTTCAGACCGGAATCGCGCTGCTGCTACGGTCGCAGGTTCGAATCCTGCCTCGGGCCTGGATGTGTGTGATGTTGTTAGGTTAGATAGGTTTAAGTAGTTCTAAGTCTAGGAGACATGACCTCAGATGTTATGTCCCATAGTGCTTAGAGCCATTTGAACCATTCCCGAAGCCCTCATGCATGCGATAACTGTGAGTGTAGCCCTTCTTTTTGCAGACGTTAGAACTGCAATTTGTTTCTTCCCTTTCATCCCTATCACTTTTGGAATTTTGCTTTGGACAATGGACAGGCCTGTCTCGTCCAAGTTACACACTCAGTCTGCTGGATATGAGCGTTTATTGAAAGCGTCTGCCAGTAAATAAAAGAAAATCATCTCATTCTATTTATTGAAGCCCAAGGCTCTGGGATGTGAAGTTCCACAAGCTTTGTGAATTGACAGCTGATCCCTGTGTCTGTCAAGAAGAAGGTCAGCCCAAGCTTGTCCTGCTTCTCCTCCTTTGAAATGGGTTGTCGAACTATTTCTCTGGGCAAGTAAAAATGCCATTCTTCTCAGTTCCGCCAAAGTGCACCCAAAGAATTTTTGCTCCATCTCAAGGAGATAACAAACCAGCTGTTTACCGAGGTCTGCATTTAAAATCAGTTTCCTTCCAAGCTTCGTCTGTTGAACCACTTGCTCAGGGAATTCATCAGGTCTTATAAATTTCTGCAAAGTGGTACGAGGCACTCCGATTGTTCTTGCACCACCTTTGACGAAAGCCTCCTCTGCTTTCACAGCTGCTGTGGCACATACCATCTGATATTCATTCCACTGATGTCTCTGGTTCTTAAAGTCATAGCGCTTCATCGTTCTCGGCATTCTGCAAGAACGAACAAAAGCACTACGGTCAATTATCGTAATTTGAAAATTCTATTTGTTTCGTCATTTTTTTCTGTTTTCCGTCTTTCCCCTTAGTTGCTCTAAATTCTTGGATGTATGTACCGTTTATGCAACTAATTGAAGTCAGTTTGTTTCGTTCAGTGTTACTTACGATAAATTCACATTACGGGATTTGTGCTGCAAAAGTTGGTTCCAACCTAAAATCAAGAGAAAAACACGACAAAATGTAATATATAAACATATTATATCTGTCACATAATACGTTTATTATATGTATAAAAGGAAACATGTATTTCAGGCCACTGATGATGTTTCCCAAATAAAAGAAGCGAAACGCGTATGGCAATAAACAAACTGCCTTCTGTTTGTTTGTTTGTTGCTGTGTGAGTTGTATATGTGAACTTTACACAAAATACGACTAACCACGTTTCCGTAAAATTATTTAAATGTTTTACATTGTTTAAGAGAAGAGATTGTGTAATTACGGGCCCTCCTTAAATAGGGGCCCAATTTTACACCAATACAATGGGCCCATATTTATACCAGCCATTCTTAAGCAACATGGCCACTATCACGTCTAACCTAAAAGCGTGCGTAACGTAAAACGTGCTTCTAAAAGTAGCTTAGAATTCCGTTATTCTGGATATTACTGAGAAATTGTTTTCAACTAATCAGAAGGGTATGAAAAGAAAACGACTACACATGCCTGCCAAACGTTTGCAGACCTCAACAAACACCAATTCACACAGTAACCGACGCTCTAACTACACTGCTTGAAACAATCAGTGTTGCCAACTCTTAAAAACCTGAGTCGCTAGATTCATTATCAAAAGTCGCTAGAAAGTCGCTAAAACTGATTTTACTAGGAGTGTACTGAAAATTTCGTGCTGTGAATTGTTTAATAAGCCAGTGTGTGTGGGGGGGGGGGTAATAATATATTAATAAAAATTGTCTCATACGTAATTGCTATATTGTCTTAATTAAATGACGCATCGCTTGCAACGACATACATATAAAATACGCTAA
The DNA here is from genome assembly GCF_023864275.1 of Schistocerca cancellata. NCBI lineage: Eukaryota > Metazoa > Arthropoda > Insecta > Orthoptera > Acrididae > Schistocerca > Schistocerca cancellata. Next base: position 269,449,309 of record NC_064627.1, read on the forward strand.
TGTTTAATTAAACATGTTATCATAATTGACGCAAGACATAAATTGTTGTTTCAATCGCAGTAGTCAAATATACTAGAAATATACAACTATATTTGTAACAAAAGAAAGCAAGAACTCAAATTAGGTTACAAAATATATACATAACGGTATGTGAGCTAGTCATCATCGTCACTCAGAAGATCGAATAACTCTTGTGTTTCATGCTCCGACAGAACTGTAGTTGATGTAGAGGGTTGAACGTCGCTCAAAAGATGACGTTGCAGTTCGACTGGTTTTGTCGCAAAAGAGGAACTTTTGTTCCTTCCATTAAGCTCCAATACGTCTGACAGTATGTCAAAAGATGCACAATCTTTATTTTGTTTCTTCAGCTGGTCTCTCTATGTGATCAAAGCATTAATTGTCTTTAAAGATAATCTGTTACGTTGTTTAGTTTTTATAATTTTCATAGAACTGAATATTCTTTCCACTTCTACATTTGAATGCGGTAGGCAGGGAACAGTCAGTGCTAGCTGTGAAATCAAAGAAAATTGATTCTACCCTGCGGCATTTTTATACTGCAAAACCTCACTCAAAAATCGAACAGTGTTAGTAGTGTTATTCCACGTAATGAAGTTGATATTATGCCATTCTTGCATCATACCGTCTATGAAATCGCCACTAAAACCCAGTTCTTTGGCTACATCCGCTACAGCATTATTTTTATTCATTTTTAGTGTTTCTTCATCATTCAGCCTTGACATTTTCTTCAGCATCGTAACGTTACTTGGCAGTCTTTGTTGAATTTCTTTTATGAGTTGCAGACTAAACTGAATGCATCTCTTCTTCAAATAAACTTTATTTTCTTCAGACAAACTTGACTCAGACAATTTCTGTTCAAACATAAAGCCAAGGTTCGGATTTGCGAACATACATTCGCTTGGAACTGGTGTTGTCAACAAATCAACAGTTGGAAAAATTATGTTTTGTCCAAGTGACTGCATGAGAAATACAAGTGTATCTAGTAATTTAGTGGGGTCATTGTCTTCTCCTTCAAAAGCTTCTATTGTTATTTGTAGGTCTTTTAAAACATGGTTAAGGTAAAACATGTAAAGATGATTTGAGTCGTCACAATACATCTTGTACAAAAGATCGGCAGTGTAACAATTGTCTTGAACCATGGCAAGTGAACAATGTAGTTTTAGTTCTTCCCACTGCTCCAGAATTCTTCGTATTGCTAGTTCAATTGAAAGCCAACGTGTTGCACAGACCTTCAAAATTTGTTGTTGCTGTTTTCCACAATTTATTATCTCATAAACCTTTTTATATTCCTCTTGTCTTTTGAGTGAAATGGAGAACCAATTGTAGGTTTCCAGTACAAGAAACTCTATGTTTCTAGGTATGGTATTCACTGAGGCGTGCGAAACTGCAAGCTGAAGAGAGTGACAAATGCAACGCATCAATGCCAAATGCTTCAAACCATATTCTCTCTTGAGTTGTTCGAAAAGCCCATTGTTTATTCCAACCATTGCAGAAGTATTATCTGTGCCAATTCCTACCATATTAGCGATTGGAAGTTTGAGATCTTTCAAAGAATTCACAAGAACCGCAGCCAGATTTCTTGCATTTGCAGTTTATACTACAGCGAGTTTGAGAAATGCTGATCTAATGGTTTCGTTGCTTACACTATAGTACCGTATAACGATACGTAGCATTTTAGATATTGATACATCTGTGGATTCGTCTATTAGTACATTGTATATTTGGTTACCTATATCTTCAACCAATGATTGTGTAAAATATGGAGCCAAAACTTCAGTTATAATGTTAGTGCACTTTGCACGCTGTAATTGCATGTTTTTAGCGCCCTCATCACCGGAAAACACCTTCTCGCACAGTATTCCTAAATGATCTACAGCTAAAATAGAACAATGTTCAGCAATAAATAAATAAAGGGCCCCTTCCGCTCTGCTTGCTATTCTAACTGTAGTTTTCGGAACAATTTTCACAGGTAAGGTGGTTTGTGCTTTTTTTTAAATCAATTTTTTGTTTATGCTTAACAGTTTTCGAATGCTATCTAATATCACACAATTTAGCATAAAACTCTGTTGCACATACTTCGCCCGCATCTCGTGGTCGTGCGGTAGCGTTCTCGCTTCCCACGCACGGGTTCCCGGGTTCGATTCCCGGCGGGGTCAGGGATTTTCTCTGCCTCGTGATGGCTGGGTGTTGTGTGCTGTCCTTAGGTTAGTTAGGTTTAAGTAGTTCTAAGTTCTAAGGGACTGATGACCATAGATGTTAAGTCCCATAGTGCTCAGAGCCATTTGCACATACTTGACATCTTGCCTTGGATAAGTCTCCAACGACTGCTTTCAGCCACCCATTGAATTCAGGTTCTGCTTCCCACGCATCCCGATATTTTTGAGCGTACTGCTCCTTCTTCTGCGGTAAATCCATTATGTAAGCCACCACAACATAAGTTTCACCAATTTATAATCACTGAAAATACATTAAAAAACAGGCGAACTAGAGGTCATGAAAGAATCTACTCACTCGGTAACTCGATATCAGTCCTATTGTTCATTTTTTAAAGCTTAATAATGTCTGAGATACCCCCACCGAATTGTTCTTGCGTTACCACTGTGCATGTGGTAATAATTTGACTGCAAGTTAACATTTCGAAAAATTAGAGGTTGTGGGACAGAACTGTATTTTATTATACTTAATATGACGTATGTTTTTTGTAAATTCGAAAAATAAAGGGAGTTCAAAAGTTGAAGAATTGTAGATCGATACGCTATCGACAATAACAGGCTAGTGGTAATGAATAATGAATTGTGCTATAGTCAAGGTTTTCTTACTCTGTAGGCAATTCCCACATTCAGGTTTACTAAATGCTGAACAATGCTACATTATCTGCTAAGAACTTAATTTAACTTAGTAAATCTAGAACAAAGTCAGTATAGTACCCATTCTATAGTTAAAATCTTAGTTTTGTTAATGAAATACTGGCCCAAAATAGTTTTGATTTGTACTTCAAAAGTTGTCAGTACTCCAAAAGTCGCCAGATAAGTCGCTAAATAATTTTTGTCGCTAAAAAGTTTTTTTTGTCGCTAAGACGAAGGCAAAAGTCGCCATTTCTAGCGACAAAGTCGCTAAATTGGCAACACTGGAAACAATGCTACCGTCTATCAACAACAGGCACCGTTTTCAGTCCTGGTCGCCAGACTGCAGCACTTTCCGTACCCTCTTCGTGAGGGGTGCCCATAATTACACCTGCACCCATTTTTGCACCTTTTCCTATACCACTGGTTGAAAATGATCACTTTCAAACGTAACACTCCTCTTGAGATTGACTGGTTTTATATTCTCATACTGACGCATTACTAGTATCAACATTCTTGATAAAGACGTATTTGACCGTAATCAGGTCACAAGACAAATTTCACAGCATCTAGCATGGGAGCAAGTCGCAGACTTGGCTTCTTCTCCAACACTTCACAGAGACTTGATCGGCGTAATGAATTTGCAATACATCATTACAGGAAGTCAGAGTTAACACTTATAAAGAAAGAAATAATCAGAGGACATACGTATTTTATAAAGAAAAAACAATTATATAATTCTTAAGAGTAAGTTTTGGTGCTAAATTTTCATGACTTGGCGTATGTCAGTTATATAATTATCTGCCGCTTACTGACGAAAGAAACAAATCTAGTTTGATAGGAAATTAACGCTTTCATAAGTAATATTTGAAGAAATACTTCAGAACCAAGATAGCATTTAATATTTATTTTGAACTGATGATCAGTTTCAACAGTATTCTGCTGCTATCTTCGGATCTGCAGTGAGGCATAAAAATATAACGCGTTTGTAAACACGTTTTCTATGCCAGTAGTAATCAAATACATCATATTTTGCATATAGGTAATATACCGGGGGATAAAAAAATCAGTATAAATTTGAAAACTGAATAAATCACGGAATAATGTAGATAGAGAGGTACAAATTGACCCTGAAAACAGCATCGAACCGATGCCCTTTGAAACAGAGTATTTTGATTAACGTGCGCAGTTACTTATTCAGAGCAGTTGCTGAGTAACATTAATTTGGCGATCGTATTCCATTCAAACTTATTTTGTCGAAAACTGACATTTTGATAACGTGTAAAAATATAAGTTGTTTCTTGCAAAGAAGAAACAGCAACCAGCCACTACTGATAACGCTATTAGACCGCGATAAAATTGATAAAATTATAAGTTTTTCAGCCACTGTAAGTATTTTACCTTTACTGTACTTGGACAAAGATGCATGAGCGCGATGCTTGAGTTGTGGATAAGCTCTTTGATTCTGTTTTATGGAATCTGTGGCGTGCTTGGTCGCTAATCAGTTGTGTAGTGCTAGGACATCTTTATTAGACGCATAGTAGCGAGCAGGTGAGTTTTAGAGGAAATGAGATATTTGTGAGTCTGGCAGAAATCGTCTGGAATACCTTATCTTCATAGATGAATACTTGTTTTTAAAGATATTTTCTTGATTGTGTGGATGGTGAAGGTTTTTGGAGGAATATTTCAAGGTAATCAGTTCACGCGCAAGAATCAAATATTTGTTTGTCAGGACTATTAATTCAAATAAATTATTTGTCCCTTAGACAATCAATAATATTCATGATTAATGTTAATTTGATTTTTGTTTTCATTATGTCACACATGACGAAATTAGTTTAAATGTTTGTAATTTTTGTAACAAGTGAATTTCATAATTGCTAGGGTCGCTTTAAGCTGTACAATCTTTTCTGACAGTAATCAGAGTTTAATTTTTCAAGTACGCTTTTCTTTAAAGTAAAACCCTCCTGCTTCATTCTTAGTAAAGCTTTAAATACACTCCTGGAAATGGAAAAAAGAACACATTGACACCGGTGTGTCAGACCCACCATACTTGCTCCGGACACTGCGAGAGGGCTGTACAAGCAATGAGCACACGCACGGCACAGCGGACACACCAGGAACCGCGGTGTTGGCCGTCGAATGGCGCTAGCTGCGCAGCATTTGTGCACCGCCGCCGTCAGTGTCAGCCAGTTTGCCGTGGCATACGGAGCTCCATCGCAGTCTTTAACACTGGTAGCATGCCGCGACAGCGTGGACGTGAACCGTATGTGCAGTTGACGGACTTTGAGCGAGGGCGTATAGTGGGCATGCGGGAGGCCGGGTGGACGTACCGCCGAATTGCTCAACACGTGGGGCGTGAGGTCTCCACAGTACATCGATGTTGTCGCCAGTGGTCGGCGGAAGGTGCACGTGCCCGTCGACCTGGGACCGGACCGCAGCGACGCACGGATGCACGCCAAGACCGTAGGATCCTACGCAGTGCCGTAGGGGACCGCACCGCCACTTCCCAGCAAATTAGGGACACTGTTGCTCCTGGGGTATCGGCGAGGACCATTCGCAACCGTCTCCATGAAGCTGGGCTACGGTCCCGCACACCGTTAGGCCGTCTTCGGCTCACGCCCCAACATCGTGCAGCCCGCCTCCAGTGGCGTCGCGACAGGCGTGAATGGAGGGACGAATGGAGACGTGTCGTCTTCAGCGATGAGAGTCGCTTCTGCCTTGGTGCCAATGATGGTCGTATGCGTGTTTGGCGCCGTGCAGGTGAGCGCCACAATCAGGACTGCATACGACCGAGGCACACAGGGCCAACACCCGGCATCATGGTGTGGGGGAGCGATCTCCTACACTGGCCGTACACCACTGGTGATCGTCGAGGGGACACTGAATAGTGCACGGTACATCCAAACCGTCATCGAACCCATCGTTCTACCATTCCTAGACCGGCAAGGGAACTTGCTGTTCCAACAGGACAATGCACGTCCGCATGTATCCCGTGCCACCCAACGTGCTCTAGAAGGTGTAAGTCAACTACCCTGGCCAGCAAGATCTCCGGATCTGTCCCCCATTGAGCATGTTTGGGACTGGATGAAGCGTCGTCTCACGCGGTCTGCACGTCCAGCACGAACGCTGGTCCAACTGAGGCGCCAGGTGGAAATGGCATGGCAAGCCGTTCCACAGGACTACATCCAGCATCTCTACGATCGTCTCCATGGGAGAATAGCAGCCTGCATTGCTGCGAAAGGTGGATATACACTGTACTAGTGCCGATATTGTGCATGCTCTGTTGCCTGTGTCTATGTGCCTGTGGTTCTGTCAGTGTGATCATGTGATGTATCTGACCCCAGGAATGTGTCAATAAAGTTTCCCCTTCCTGGGACAATGAATTCACGGTGTTCTTATTTCAATTTCCAGGAGTGTAGTTTGTCGTGTGTTAGTTGCACCTAACGACACACGCAGCCACAATTTGTTTCTGACAAGCAAAGAAAAAATTAGTAGTGACTAAATTATTTGCCTTTAGCTGCTGCATTTGCTGATTTCAATATGGTTTCGAAGACGTCAGTACAACAGACACAAAACAGCTTTCTGAGCAAGAGGTAGGTTACTTTTTTTTTCAGGACAGATCTCACTTTGCAAACATTACGTAGTCTGAATTTTCAGGTGTTATACTAACTAAGCAAATTAATTTACAGTCAGTGGTGAAGGTAATATGAAACAGTCTTTTTTCCTAGTTGAGCAGTACTTTATTTTGTACATACTTCAAATTAGACGTTGTACTTCCTGCTACATAACTTTGATAACGTATTTCATTTAGTTTCTTTTGGGATTTAATTAGAATCACTTTCATTATTTCAAATTCTTAATTTCACTAAGACTGAAGTTTTATGTCACGACACTGTTCACAAACGCAATACAGGGCCAACCAACAGTCAGTATTGCACAGCAGTTGAATGTGATATCTTAAGAACTCGTTACACGAGGTGAAAGTTTTTGAAAAACAATGTTCAGTATTTCATATAGAGATAAAAAACTTAGAAAACTTACAAAGTCTGTCCCTGTGCTGGAATCAAAGATACCGTGCGAGTGCAAGACGTGGGCACACAGCGACATACGGATGTTTGGGTAGGTCAGGGAGAAATGTTCGCATAGCCGAAGTGGGTACAGCGACCGCTCGCGTAAAGTGGGAAATCCAGGTTCGAGTTCCAGTCCCGCCCAAATTTTCACTTGTAACTAATAAATTGTACCGCTGAATTTTTGGTGCTACTGAAAACGCTATTTATTTACACCAATTGCGCAGTTGCCTGTTTCGAACCTAAGACTGTTTACGTGTAGATACAAGTTTGTTGACGTTTACATTATTTTTCGGTACTTCATGCCCCCTTCTGGTAAAAGTTCCTCGTGGTGGTAGTGGCCTGCAGCAAAAAACGATGTTAGAAACGACATGTTTAAACGTAGCTATCCCTATCAACGACTGAATACAGTGGAAACAAACCCTTAATGTTGGCTTGTTGTAGTTATAGTCAGCCTCGGATCTACGATATTTCCGAACCAGGGTAAAAATTTGATAGCGGTGCCACCCCCCACCCCTCTCACTCTAGCGTTTGAGACAGGCACGTCAAAAGTTTTAAAAAATCGATTGTTCAAAAATACGTTTATTTTTTAGAGCACATCTGTCTGACTAGTTTGATATGTAAAACATATATGTTTGAGGAAATGTAAGACTAGTTATTTGTTCTTAAGTGTGCCAAAGTGCAGTGCCAAGTCTCTTCACACAGCATTCTTCTATCGCACGTCACTTTATTTTCCTCTGTGGAGTTCAAACGTGTATATTTTGCAATGCAAGCCATCAAATCTATTTTCAGGACAGAGGAAATTAAGATGTGCAGTGGTGCCTATCCTCCTCCCAGTCGGCCCTCTTCACACAGCGTTCTTCTGTCGCTCGTCACTGTATTTCGCTCTGTGCAATTCAAACGTATACATTTGGTAATGGAAGATATGAAACCTATATTCAGGACAGTGGAAATTAAAATGTCCTGTGGTACCTCTCCTGCCCTGAGTCGGCCTGTCTGACATCCTACCACCTTTAAAAAAAAAAAAAAAAAAAAAAAAAAAAACCTCACAGTTAATACTGAGTGGGATTATTTGTGACCGGGAGAATAAGATCTTTTCAGAAAATTTTCACTCTTTTATTGACTATTAAATAATAACTTTCTCTTTTGTGTGACATAAATTAAATACAGGAAGCATAAAACTAGTACACACAAGAGGCAAACAAGAGCAGCACACGTTTGTTCAATCCTTTGATTCTAGCATTTTTTCTCTCTAATCTTGGTACAGCTTTACACGGCGTGCCTTCCTTTCCGCGAAAGAATCTACTACCCATCAGAGTTCGTCAAACGTTTTTCTACACGAATAATCCAAATGTCATGGTCTAATTCTGAAAAAGCGGCTAATACGAATAGTACCCAAGAGTGGTGTTGTTTCTCGATTTGAACGTCTATTTTGTCGCTGTTTGCTAGATAAAACGAAACAAGCCTTTTCTAATATTGCAGCGGCTGTAACACATGCCAAATAAGCGAGACTGTTTTGGAACAAATGGTTATTTTGATCTATCTCATTTGCATAAATAACACGGCAGACTATTACAAGCAAAAAGTTGTATATCAGTAAATATTTTCATATTTCATTCATATACTCCAGTTCCTCAATCACGAGATCGAAAAGTAATAGTGGTAGTGCGAAATTTTTATATAAATTTGGAATCGTCGTATTCTTCCATATATTTTGTATGATGTCCTCGTTTCTTCTCCTTCCTCGATCTAACAAACAATCTTGTCATCACCAATTCTGTAATTGTTCCTAGAACTGTCAAAACATATTAGCCAGTTAACTTCACTAACCCTACCAGAATCCCCGGTTAAGATACCTCGCGTTTATTGTCCGGTTAGGCGTTACTACGCGTTCGTACAATGCGTTTTCCGCGCTGTCCCGAGAGTAGAACTTAAGCCGCTGCTAACTGTGGACTATACAACTTCTTGAATAAACCGAGAAGATAATATTTAATCTTTCTTTGTTATTCATGTTTGTCGTTTATTTCCACTCTGGTAGTCTGAACCTATGGATTTCGCTAATAATTATAACAACGGCTGTCATTTGCACGGTCAATCAACCACATAAAGATAACAGTGGCTGCTATTCACTCCTTCGGGTTTATTCGCCTCAGCTCGTAATTCCCCGCCCCCTTTCGTCTGCGAGAAATTCTTGTTGCGACGGGGATTCCCCTGGCGGAGACATCACGTGCACTATGCACGTATTGAGAAATCAACTTATGATTAGTTCAGAAATCAACTTACAATGTGTTAAAAACCAACAGGGGTGAGTTTCAAAATCATACAAATAATCGATATATCAACGTGCACTGGATGATAGGCGCTTTGCAAAACAAGGTTGTTTCCTTTAAGAATATGAATTTGGCGCCCCCTGAAACAGCCGATCGGGCCAGGTACCCGGTTTGCCACACCCTAGAGCCGAGCCTGGTTATGGTTCAGTTACGTCGAAAATCTCGCGTCATTCAGTTGTAATGTTGTTTGCTTACGTTCACGAAATTCTGAAAAGTATATCAAGCACTTATTTTATATACCCACACTAAAGCGCCACACACGCGCGCACGCGCACACACAGACACACACACACACACACACACACACACACACAGACACACACACACACACACACACACACACACACACACACACACAAGTTATTGCTACACGGGAAAATGTAAACAAATATGTCAGTAGGTCAAATATAACAGTGTCAAAGAACTTATTACTCAGAGATATTTCAATATGAACATTGATATGACAATGGAAAATTTCCAAAGTATATCGTTCCTTTAGACGTAGTTTACGTTCAGAGAGAATTAATCACAAATGAAGCAAACAAATATAGAAATCAGTTAGAAAAGTTTCTTAAATAATATTTTGTAAATATAGTGCTATATACAGGGGAGAAAATAAATTTTGAGAAATATGTGTATACAGATAAATAAGTATTAAGACAATGGACATTATTCAATTACTTCAGCTGCCCACAGGCTCATTCGGTCGATGTAATGTGCAAATAAATTAGTCTCAAGCAGAGACCGAAGGTGCGGTACTACTATAGGCCGCACATGGGCTGATGGAATGGACTATGAGCGCATTATTTGAAAAATATTTTCATAAATTACTTTTAGAGCCTTTTCAGACTCATACTCAAGAGAGGTCACACGAAAGTCATATATTTATTTCCACCCCGTCGTGATGTCGTGTATTGGCACTGTGACAAGAAGACAGATAAGAACACTTTAATATATCGCAATGAGTGATAATTACAGGGCTTGGACAAAAAATATGGAAACACCGCAAGAACATCACGCTGGAACATAAATGCAGGTGGTAGCCTAGCCTGCAGTTGCACTGTTGCGTTTGATCACGAACGGCAACTGTGCGACGTCTCAGTACGTGGCGAGTGTCGGTCGCGGTCAGAACAGTGTTCTGCGAAGTCGTGAGTGCGCTATGTCGACGCTAAGGGTATTCGAACGTGGGCAAACTGCTGGCGCTGGTGTGGTGGGTGCTCTCGTAACCAAAGAAGCCCAAGTATTTGGTGTTTCATAAGGCACCGTGTCGAAGATTTATACCACACACAGGGAAAGCGGAAAAATACCATCCGATAACTCAGAACGCGCAGGAAAGTGTGTTGAGCGATCGTGACCAACGGTCACTGAAGAGGATTGAACCGAAAAATAATAGGATGACGGCTGCAAGTCACTGCAGAAGTGAATGTCGTATTCGCGAACTCTATCAGCACCATGCAATACGAAGGGAGCTCCATAAATCACTCATTAGTGACGCAAATAACCATTTTTTCTGATACAAGTCCATCCCATGGTACAACGTTTGTTCCCCAATGGTGATGCCGTGTTCAAAGACGACAAGGCCCCTATTCACACAGCTGACATCGTCTAGAACACTTTTTGTGAGCATGAGGATAAACAGTAGTATCTCCCCCGGCCACCACAGTCACCAGATCCCAATATCATTGAGCTTTTGTGGCTCGCTCTGGAGAGAAGGGTGCGTGATCGCTGAACAGCTTCGTCATCATTGCCTGAATTTGCCAGTAACCCAGCGAGCTGGCGCAGTGGTTAGCACACTAGACTCGCATTCGGGAGGACGATGATTCAGACCCGCGTCCGGCCATCCTGACTTAGGTTTTCCATGATTTCCCTAACTCGCTTCAGGCTCATGCCGGGATGGTTCCTTGGAAAGGGCACGCCCTACTTCATTTCCCATCCTTCCTTAATCCGATGGGACGTTGACCTCGTTGTTTGGTCTCTTTCCCTGAATCAACCAACCAACTTGCCAATATTTTGGTGGAAGAATGGTATAAGATTCTCTTGAAATACATACAGGACCTGTATTGATGCATTCAGAGCCGAAAGGAAGCTTTTTCGATCGGTAATGTGGTCTTTTTGTTGTTTCCCTATTCTTGTTCACCACCTGCATATGGTAACGGCAGTATTGTTGTTATTATCCACGTGGCAGCTTGTGTTTTCACTGTCTATTGGTTCCAGAAAATTAATTACTAGTCACCGTATACATCTCACTCTCGCCCGTTAGCCGTCTGAATGGCACGGTGTAGGCTGCACGCCGCTGCGAGGGTTTCACATTAATCCTGCTGCTGTTGTGGAAAGAACCACACGGCAACTCCCTTCATTCTCTTCCTTTCCAGTATCTCAGCACAGTCCCAGAGAAATATAGCGTGAACATTCATCGTCACTTAAAAAGGAACAGAAACAGAATACAATGGATTCATTCGGTTAATGTAAAACTAAATGGATACGGGCTCCATAGCATTCACTGTAAGACCTTCAGTACCTTCAGTACGTTCGAATGATTATATCATCATTCGATGAACTACATGGGTTGTAGTGTATTGTATGTATATTAACCGGGGACCTAAAAACGACGGAGAAGCTCCACCCCCGCCGCAGCCGCAGTGGTCCACAACCCCACGACTGCTACCGCAGTCCACTTCACCCCTCCGCCACCCCACACCGAACCCGGGGTTATTGTGCGGTTCGTCCCCCGCTGGACCACCCAGGGAACGTCTCACAACAGACGAGCGTAACCCCTATGTTTACGTGGTAGAGTATTGGTGATGTACGCGTACGTGGAGAACTTGTTTGTTCAGCAGTCGTCGACATAGTGTAGTTGAGGCGGAATAAGGGGAACCGGCCCGCATTCGCCGAGGCAGATGGAAAACCGCCTAAAAACCACCCACAGACTGGCCGGCTCACCGGACCTCGACACATGTCCGCCGGGCGGATTCGCGCCGGGGACCAGGCGCTCCTTCCCACTCCGGAAAGCCGTCCGTTAGACCGTCGGCTGACCGGGCGGGCCACTACATGAGTTACTGAAGGATTCGTTGCGGCTCAAGAGCACGTTATTCAAGGAAACTATTCAGCATATTCAAATGGTGGCTGTCGCCATCAGGTAAGTCAAATAAAAATACATCAGCATATGGCGAAGTCTTAATAACTTGTACTCTGCAGATCATAATACATTGGGTAAGAGACTGCTGTAGGTAGAGAGGGATAAATAATACATATTTAACAGTTTTTTCATTTATTTATATTTAATACTGAGCAAAAAATTGAGAATTTTTCATACATCTCTGAATTTAGACTCCGACTCTTCTGTAGATATTATAACAGACTTCGTTGTTTATCATTTTTGTGCGTTACAGAGGCGGCTTTGAAACGAAAGATATATTATCGATAATTGGACTTTGAGAGCAGGCAGCTGAACAGGTAAATTAGTGGTGGAATTTCAGCAAGTAATGTGAAGAATATTTTCTCCGAAGAAGCCGAGTAGCATCGTGGTGTAATGGATACGATATTAAACTGGGCCGGCACGGTAGCTCAGCGTGTTCGGTCAGAGGGCTGTGTGCTCTCTGTATTAAAAAAACTGAGTCAAGGATTCAACGATCAACTTGAACGGATGTCTTGTGACGTCCGCCCAGACCACAAGCAACGAACTACACTCCTGGAAATGGAAAAAAGAACACATTGGCACCGGTGTGTCAGATCCACCATACTTGCTCCGGACACTGCGAGAGGGCTGTACAAGCAATGATCACACGCACGGCACAGCGGACACACCAGGAACCGCGGTGTTGGCCGTCGAATGGCGCTAGCTGCGCAGCATTTGTGCACCGCCGCCGTCAGTGTCAGCCAGTTTGCCGTGGCATACGGAGCTCCATCGCAGTCTTTAACACTGGTAGCATGCCGTGACAGCGTGGACGTGAACCGTATGTGCAGTTGACGGACTTTGAGCGAGGGCGTATAGTGGGCATGCGGGAGGCCGGGTGGACGTACCGCCGAATTGCTCAACACGTGGGGCGTGAGGTCTCCACAGTACATCGATGTTGTCGCCAGTGGTCGGCGGAAGGTGCACGTGCCCGTCGACCTGGGACCGGACCGCAGCGACGCACGAATGCACGCCAAGAACGTAGGATCCTACGCAGTGCCGTAGGGGACCGCACCGCCACTTCCCAGCAAATTAGGGACACTGTTGCTCCTGGGGTATCGGCGAGGACCATTCGCAACCGTCTCCATGAAGCTGGGCTACGGTCCCGCACACCGTTAGGCCGTCTTCCGCTCACGCCCCAACATCGTGCAGCCCGCCTCCAGTGGTGTCGCGACAGGCGTGAATGGAGGGACGAATGGAGACGTGTAGTCTTCAGCGATGAGAGTCGCTTCTGCCTTGGTGCCAATGATGGTCGTATGCGTGTTTGGCGCCGTGCAGGTGAGCGCCACAATCAGGACTGCATACGACCGAGGCACACAGGGCCAACACCCGGCATCATGGTGTGGGGAGCGATCTCCTACACTGGCCGTACACCACTGGTGATCGTCGAGGGGACACTGAATAGTGCACGGTACATCCAAACCGTCATCGAACCCCTCGTTCTACCATTCCTAGACCGGCAAGGGAACTTGCTGTTCCAACAGGACAATGCACGTCCGCATGTATCCCGTGCCACCCAACGTGCTCTAGAAGGTGTAAGTCAACTACCCTGTCCAGCAAGATCTCCGAATCTGTCCCCCATTGAGCATGTTTGGGACTGGATGAAGCGTCGTCTCACGCGGTCTGCACGTCCAGCACGAACGCTGGTCCAACTGAGGCGCCAGGTGGAAATGGCATGGCAAGCCGTTCCACAGGACTACATCCAGCATCTCTACGATCGTCTCCATGGGAGAATAGCAGCCTGCATTGCTGCGAAAGGTGGATATACACTGTACTAGTGCCGACATTGTGCATGCTCTGTTGCCTGTGTCTATGTGCCTGTGGTTCTGTCAGTGTGATCATGTGATGTATCTGACCCCAGGAATGTGTCAATAAAGTTTCCCCTCTCTGGGACAATGAATTCACGGTGTTCTTATTTCTATTTCCAGGAGTGTATATCGAACAAAATGAAAAAAGAAAAAAAGCTGTTGCGTCGCGGGTCGTGAGTTCCAAACTCACCTGCAACTGTACGATTTTAATTTGTCTGTTCGGCTCGATTGCGTTGTAGAAGTATCCACAAATGTCAAGAATGACTGTACTGGAATGTTCTATAGCTGTATATATACTGTATCTACCTGGCCGGAGGCAGTTCGCTCCACGCTCTTGTATGTGCAGCTGCTGAATAAATCTTCTTTAAGTGAAGTTAGTGTTCGTCATTCACCTGTAACACCTTCTTCTATGTGACATTATTCTGGTGATGACGCTGGGTATTGTAACTCGTGATAGCGCTCATTATAGACGACACAGTGGCTCCCATCAGGCGACGACAGAGCTGCCGTTTGCGTGGCGAGAAACCCGAGTTCGAGCCATATTCAACAGATCGCAATCTGCCGGAGACAGAAGAAGAAGAGGACGTTATGATGACAGCAACTGTGTGCCACCACATGAGACATCCTTCCGGGTTCTCTGGTGACGATGGCCAAGATCCAAACAAGTGGCTGAAGGTATATGAGCGTATAGCCAAATTTAACAAATGGGATGACACCGTGTGTTTGGCTAACGTATTTTTCTACTTGGAGGGCACTGCCAAGAAATGGTATGAGAACAACGAGGAAAAGCTAAGAAGCTGGGCAGTATTCCAGGCGGAACTGCGCAAGTATTTCGGTGACACACAACGACAGAAGTGCAAGGCTCAAGATAAATTAAAAGTGCAGGGCACGGCGTTCAGGAGATACTACAGCATCCTACATTCAAGACGTCTTGGAGCTGTGTAGAATAGTGGATCCTAGAATGAAGGAGGAAGATAAGGTTGCACATCTCATGAAGGGTGTTGCTGAAGACATGTATCAAGCCCTACTCCTGAAGGAGGTTTCGACAGCAGACGACTTAATAAAATGGTGCCACTATATCGAGACAATGCATAAAAAAAGTTACACGCAAGAAGTTTGAACGTCTTCCAAACGTCGTATCGATGTCTGTGATGGAGGAAGCAACTATTTAACAAGTGTTCTTCGTCAAATAGTGAGAGAGGAAGTTCAGAAGGCACTTGGATTGCACACCGAGAAAAAACCGAGACGCTTCAAGAGGTCATAAGGGAGGAAGTGGAACAGACATTGAACCCAATCTCTCGTCCTTCATTTCCCTTTGAGACGGTGAAAAAGTCGAGACGCAGGCGGAGTTACGTTCCTACAATGCCGCATGAGGAACCTGTCTGGATGACCCAGGATAACCAACCAGTATGTTTCCACTGCGGACGACCGGGACATGTGGTGCGCTATTGTCAAGAAAGGCGGCGGATATTTGATGACGCCCGCGCCAGAAGATAGCAGACCGATCTTAGCCGACGCCAACACCGGGACGACGAAGATGAACAAGGAGATGTGGGTGCAGGACGACGCAGGTCACCATCGCCGCAAGCTAGCAGCTGGAGAGGACGCTCCCCAACTCGTCGATCAAGGTCTTCATCGCCGTTTAGAAGCTCCAGCCGATCACCTAGCCACCGCAACCTGGAAAACTAAACCGAGCGAGGTGGCGCAGTGGTTAGCACACTGGACTCGCATTCGGGAGGACGACGGTTCAATCCCGTCTCCGGCCATCCTGATTTAGGTTTTCCGTGATTTCCCTAAATCGTTTCAGGCAAATGCCGGGATGGTTCCTTTGAAAGGGCACGGCCGATTCCTTTCCCAATCCTTCCCTAACCCGAGCTTGCGCTCCGTCTCTAATGACCTCGTTGTCGACGGGACGTTAAAAACTAACCACCCCCCCCCCCCTGGAAAACTAAAGGATGCGACATTTCTTGATTTCTTGGAGGTGAAGCCGCCGAAGAGAAAAATCCTCCGCCGTCGATCGCTACAAAAATGGTAGGAAACTACGTCGATATCCTCATGGATGAACGACGAGCCCGAGCTCTTGTGGACTCTGGAGTATCACATTCAGTCATTTCGGAGAAGTACCGTCGCCAGTTGCAGTAGACCGTATTCGCCGACAACAAAACATCTTTGCTGATGGTGGGTAATGGGAAATATGTAAAATCTACAGGAAGATGTACCATTCGTGTAGGTATAAGTGGCCATACACAGCCCTTAGAATTCATCGTTCACAAGAGTGTAGTCATGACGTCCTTCTCGGATGGGACTTTTTGTAAGCTTCTCAGGCAATTATAGATTGTGGTCGCTCGAAGATTGTGCTAGACGAGATGAGATACTGTAGAGAGGAAGATGCGCATCCGAGTGTGTGGAGATTATGTGAGCTGAGTGAATTGATCATTCCTGCGGTCAGCGCTAGAAAGGTAAGTATCATGTGTCACGCCATGCATCAACACATTGATCTTGTAGTGGAATGTAAGAGAAGCATACCACCGGAGAATAACTTGGTCATCCCAGCCTCTGTCGTCTCGTTTAAGAACGGATTCGGTGAATTGTGGATAGTTAACCGTCGCCGAGAGCCACAGATCCTTCCAAGACGCATGTGCTTGGCAAATGCTGAGCCATTAATTGCAGGACGTCTGAGTGTAATAGAAACCTCCCATGCCTAGTCTGTGGGCTAAATTAGCGCTACCACTACGACACAAGATCTTCTAGCTCGACTATCACCAAATCTCACTAAGGAACAACAGAAGAAGCTACTTGACATTCTTCAAGAGTTCTCTGAATGCTTCAATCCACAGGTGAAGAGCAAATTAGACAAATCGACGGTGAAGCACCGGATTAGCATTGGAGACCATCAACCAATAAGCTAGAGAGCTTACCGGGTTCAGCAGCGGAATGTCGAATAATTTGCGACGAGGTAGAGAAAATGATGAAGAATGACATCACTAGGCCTTCGCAGAGCCCATGGTCGTCACCAGTGGTCCTCGTCAGGAAGAAGGATGGCAGTTGGTGCTTTTGTGTTGATTACAGGAAGCTTAATAAGACAACTAAAAAAGACGTTTACCTCTTCCACGAATTGACGATATACTTGATTGTCTGAAGGGGGCTAAGTTTTTCTTAACCATGGACATGTACTCCAGATACTGGTAAATAAAAGTAGATGAGTCTAATCGTGAGAAAACTGCATTCGTCACCCCTGAGGGCCTGTATGAGTTTAAGGTAATGCCGTTTGGTTTGTGTAATGCACCAGCAACTTTTGAACGGATGATGGATAATTTTCTAAGGCACCTGACGTGGACGATCTGTCTTTGTTATTTAGATGACGTTATCGTGTCCTCCGAGACATTTGATGAACATATACACTACTGGCCATTAAAATTGCTACACCAAGAAGAAATGCAGATGATAAATGGGCATTCATTGAACAAATATATTATACTAGAACTGACATGTGATTACATTTTCACGCAATTTGGGTGCATAGATCCTGAGAAATCAGTACGCAGAACAACCACCTCTGGTTGATACGCCTGGGCATTGAATCAAACAGAGCTTGGATGGCGTGTACAGGTACACCTGCCCGTGCAGCTTCAACACGATACCACAGTTCATCAAGAGTAGTGACTGGTGTATTGTGACAAGCTGTTGCTCTGCCACCATTGACCAGACGTTTTCAATTGGTGAGAGATCTGGAGAATGTGCTGCCCAGGGCAGCAGTCGAACATTTTCTGTATCCAGAAAAGCCCGTACAGGGCCTGCAACATGCGGTCGTGCATTATCCTGCGGAAATGTAGGCTTTCGCTGGGATCGAATGAAGGGTAGAGCCACGGGTCGTAACACATCTGAAATGTAGCGTCCAATGTTCAAAGTGCCGTTAATGCGAACAAGAGGTGACCGAGACGTGTAGCCAATGGCACCCCGTAACATCACGCCGGGTGATACGCCAGTATGGCGATGACGAATACACGCTTCCAACGTGCGTTCACCGCGATGTCGCCAAACACGGATGCGACCATCATGATGCTGTAAACAGAACCTGGATTCATCCGAAAAAATGACGTTTTGCCATTCGTGCACCCGGTTCCGTCGTTGAATACACCATCGCAGGCGCTCCTGTCTGTGATACAGCGTCAAGGGTAACCGTAGCAATGGTCTACGAGTCCATGCTGTTGCAAACGTCGTCGAACTGTTCGTGAAGATGGTTGTTGTCTTGCAAACGTCCCCATCTGTTGACTCAGGGATCGAGACGTGGCTGCACGATCCATTACACCTATGCGGATAAGATGCCTGTCATCTCGACTGCTAGTGATACGAGGCCGTTGGGATCCAGCACGGCGTTCCGTATTACCCTCCTGAACGCACCGATTCCATATTCTGTTAACAGTCATTGGATCTCGACCAACGCGAGCAGCGATGTCGCGATACGATAAACCGCAATCGCGATAGGCTACAATCCGACCTTTATCAAAGTCGGAAACGTGATGGTGCGCATTTCTTCTCCTTACATGAGGCATCGCAACAACGTTTCACCACGCAACGCTGGTCAACTGCTGTTTGTGTATGAGAAATCGGTTGGAAACGTTGCTCATGTCAGCACGTTGAAGATGTCGCCACCGGCGCCAGCCTTGTGTGAATGCTCTGAAAAGCTAATCATTTGCATATCACAGCATCTTCTTCCTGTCGGTTAAATTTCGCGTCTGTAGCAGTCATCTTCGTGATGTAGCAATTTTAATGGCCAGCAGTGTAAAAAGACTGAGGGCCGTTCTTAAGTGTCTCTAACAAGTCGGACTGAAACTTAATCCAAGAAAGTGTTTCTTTGGAGCAAAAGAAGTCAAAATACTTGGACACCTTGTGTCAAACGAAGGTGTGCTGCCAGACCCAGAAAAGAGTGCAATACACCATATTATTTCCCACTCTTTTGGCTATAAAACCTTATTTTTCAACATAATCTCCGTTCAATGTGACGGCATTAGGCCTTCTTACTGGTAGGGCCTGTGTACTCGCAAGGTACCGCTCTACTGGTCGACGTCGGAGCCAACGTCTTGCTACACCAATTAGCTCCATCTGGTTTCCTTCTTCAAGCTAGACGAGTTTCGTTCTTTGTAGTTTTTTCGTTTGACGCTTATTTCGTGAGATATTTGGCCCGGCCACTATCGATGGACCACCCTGTATACAGGTCCTGCATAGTTTTCAAGGGAGTGTTATACCATTCTTCCTGTAAAATTGTGCAAAGTTCAGGTAATGATGATGAAGCTAGGTAGGAACGACGCACCATTCTCTACAAAGAACACCACAAAGGCTCAATAATATTGAGATTTGGTGACAGTAGTGACTAGGGCAGATGCGACAGTCCTGACTCGTGTTCACAAAACCAGTTCCTGAACGATGCGAGCTGTCATCTTGGAACACAGCGTCACCATTGGAGAAGAAACATTGTACCATGGGATGGACCTGATCAGGTGAAATGGTCACATAATCCTTGGCAGTAACGCCCCTTTGCAGAGTAGTCGTGGTGGCCATCGAACACCACGTTTTTTTTTTTTTTTTTTTTTCATCAGTCTGACTGGTTTGATGCGGCTCGCCACGAATTCTTTTCCTGTGCTAACCTCTTCATCTCAGAGTAGCACTTGAAACCTACGTCCTCAATTATTTGCTTGACGTATTCCAATCTCTGTCTTCCTCTACAGTTTTTGCCCTCTACAGCTCCCTCTAGTACCATGGAAGTCATTCCCTCATGTCTTAGCAGATGTCCTATCATCCTGTCCCTTCTCCTTATCAGTGTTTTCCACATATTCCTTTCCTCTCCGATTCTGCGTAGAACCTCCTCATTCCTTACCTTATCAGTCCACCTAATTTTCAACATTCGTCATTCGTCTATAACACCACGATATAGCTGCCCAAATTATCACCGGACCCTCGCCATGTTTCACTCTTGGTACGTAAACTCGACCAGAAGACGGAAAAAGTGTGAAACAAGACTCATCTGATAAGTTACTTGCTTCCATTGCTACATAGGATAGGTTTCATGACTTCGGCACCACATTTTCCTGTTACAGCCGTTTGTGTCACACTGATGAGTGCTCTTGAAATTCCAGCTAGCACTGCAAACGAATACAGAGATTAATGAACCCAAGGCTGTCGCAGCGAGATTGAATACTGTAATCCCCAAATAAACGAAAAATATACCTAGTCCGAAAAGCAGATAAAAATACACTCGACGCCTTCATGAGAGACAATCTCCACTCCTTCCAAATTAACAATGTAAGTGTAGACCAGATGTGCCTTGAATTCAAAGAAATGGTATCGGCAGTAGTTGAGAGATTTATACCTAATAAATTAACAAACGAGCTGATTCTCCTTGGTACACAAAACGGGTCAGAACACTGCTGTAGAAACAACGAAAAAAACATGCCAAATTTAAATGGACGCAAAATTCCAAGATTGGCGATCTTTTACAGAAACTAGAAATTTAGCGCGGACGTCAATGCGAGGTGCTTTTAATAGTTCCCACAACGAAATTTTGTCTCGAAACCTGGAAGAAAATCAAAGAGATTCTGGTTGTATGTGAAGTATGCTATCGGCAAAACACAATCAATTCGTTCTCTGCGCGATAGAATGGAGATACTATCGAGACAGTGCTGCCAAAGGAGAATTTCTAAATATAGTCTTCTTAAATTTCTTCACCAAAGAAGATTAAGTAAATATTCCGGAACTCGAATCAAGAACAGCTGCCAACGTGAGTAACGTAGATGTCCTCGACGTAGTGAAGCAACTTAAGTCACTTAACAAAAGCAAGTCTTGTGGTCCAGGCTGTAAACCAGTTAGGTTCCTTTCAGAGTATGATGATACAATAGCTCCATACTTAACAATCATTTACAACCGTTCGCTCTAGAAACTATCAGTACCCAAAGACTGGAAAGTTGCACAGTTCGTAGAAATATTCAAGAAAAGTAGTGGGAGTAATTCATCAAATTACAAGCCCATATAATTATCGTCGATTTACAGCAGAGGTTTGGAATATAAATTGTTTTCGAACGTTATGAATTACTTCGAAGAGTACAAACATAACTAGCCTTTTCCTCACACGAAGTTTTGAGTGCTATCGAAAAGGGGTTTCAAAGTGAGTCCGTATTTCCAGATTTCCATAAGGCTTTTGATACCGTACCACACAAGCGTCTTGTAATCAAATTGCGTGCTTATGGAATATCGTCTCAGTTTTTCGACTGGATTCGTGATTTCCTGTCAGAGATGTCACAGTTCGTAGTAATTGAAGGAAAATCATCGAATGAAGCAGAAGAGATTTCTGGCGTTCCCCAAGGTAGTGTTTTAGGCCCTTTGCTGTTCCTTATCTACGTATATAAACGATTTGGGAGACAATCTGAGCAGCCGTCTTGGGTTGTTTGTAGACGACGATGTCGTTTATCGACTAGTAAACTCATCAGAAGATCAAAACAAATTGCAACACGATTTAGAAAAGATATCTGAATGGTGCAAAAATTGGCAATCGACCTTAAAAATGTGAGGTCATCCTGATAAGTGCTGAAAGGAATCCGTTAAACTTCTCTTAGATGATAAATCAGTCACATCTAAAGGTAGTAAATTCAACTAAATGCCTAGGAATTACACTTACGAACTACTTAAATTGGAAGGAACACATAGAAAATGTTATGGGAAGACTAACCGAAGATTACGTATTATTGGCAGGACACTTATAAACTGTAACAGATCTGCTAAAGAGACAGCCTACACTACGCTTGTCCGTCCTCTTTTAGAATACTGCTGCGCGGTGTGGGATCCTTGCCAGATAGGATTGACGGAGTACATCGAGAAAGTTCAAAGAAGGGCAGCACGTTTTGTATTATCGGCAAACAGTGGAGAGAGTGTCAGTGAAATGATACAGGATTGTGGGTGGACATCATTAAAACAAAGGCGTTTTTCGTTGCGGCAAATTGTTCTCACGAAATTTCAATCACCAACTTTCTCCTCCGAATGCGAAAATATTTTGTTGACACCGGCCTACATAGGGACAAACGACCATAATAATGAAATAAGGAAAATCAGAGCCGCATGGAAAGATATGGGTGTTCGTTTTCTCCGCACACTGTACGAGATTGTAATAAAGAGAATTATTATGAAGGTGGATCGATGACTACTCCGCCGAGCACTTAAATGTGCTTTGCAGAGTATCCACATAGATGCAGATGTAGAGTGCTTTGCAGAGTATCCACGTAGATGCAGATGTAGAGTGCTTTGCAGAGTATCCACGTAGATGCAGATGTAGAGTGCTTTGCAGAGTATCCACCTAGATGCAGATGTAGAGTGCTTTGCAGAATATCCATGTCGATGCAGATGCAGAACCCCTGGTTTATGGAGCTCTCTTCCTGTTGTTTTGGTGCTGTCATTGTTCATGTGTGCGACATTAAGTTCTGCAGTGCCGTTTGTAGCCATTGCCTTCTTGTTACGGGACAGTTTTCTGGAGTGGTCTCGCAACATATCGAAATTCACATAACCTCATTTCAGAGTGACCCTCAACCTCAATAATCAATTCCAATCATAGAAATGATTTGAATATTGAACGTACAAGTGATCGTCAGCTTTTGTAATAACCTAAAACAGACTTGCATGGTAGCTGGAAATAAGAGAAAGGTTTTGGAGACACCCTGAAGAGGCCAGCGAAGGGAAGCAGCCATCGCCGCAGCAGTCGGTCCGCACACTCTTCCTGTGCGAGTGTTTTACGAGGCGGAGGGAGGAAAAACTTTTAGCGAGGGCTGTTAGTAGGGTGTGACGGGAAATTCCGCCACTTTCCGGCGTCAAATCCTAATTACTCTGACTTACTCCACTCTCAAAACAAGTTCCATGCAGTCTATTTAATAGCGTAAGTGCCCAACGTCATATGATATCGTAAGATATTTCGCAAGAACACCTAATCTCTTGAGCCTGAAGGTTCTGCGTTCGACACCGAGAAAGTGCAATTATTTCAGTTTTAATCTAACTTGATAGAAATTTAGCAACGACGTTTAATGTAGGCAACTGCGCGAAGTTTCACAGCCCTCAGGTTCTGCCCTTAAGATATTAAGTTTAAACCCCTCAGCCCCAGGCCTCCTACCCTCCAGGCTCTAAGATATCGGTACATGCTGGGTGGTCGAACCTAATTTTCATGTAATTTAATCGAACTTTCGTGACAACGTTAAATGTAGGCAATTGTGCGAGGCTTGAGCTCTCAAGCTACACGTATGAGCCCCCAGGCCCCCGCCCCCATCGGTCCCTACCCCCTACCACCAAGTCCCTTGGCCGGCTGGAGTGGCCGTGCGGTTCTGGGCGCTACAGTCTGGAGCCGAGCGACCGCAGCGGTCGCACGTTCGAGTCCTGCCTCGGGCATGGATGTGTGTGATGTCCTTGGGTTAGTTGGATTTGATTAGTTCTAAGTTCTGGGCGACTGATGACCTCAGGAGTTAAGTCCCATTGTGCTCAGAGCCATTTGAACCATTTTTTAACCAAGTCCCTTGCCGCTCCAGCCCCTACGTTCAACAGTAACAAAACAGCGTAATTATCTCAGTTTCGTGCGATTTTGCGCAAAGCTTCAGAACCACAACCTTAATTTGCTCTTCCAAAACAGTGTTTAAGCACAGTAAATATCGCAACAAAACAGCGTAACTATTTCAATAACCTAAGGTGTGAGCCCTGTGAAGCTTCACACAATTGTCTACATTAAACGTTGTTTTCAAAATTTCGATTAAATTACGCTGATGAGCCAGAGAAACTGATATACTTGCCTAATGTCTTGTAGGGCGTCCGCGAGCACACAGAAGTCAGCAACACTACGTGGCATGGACTCGACAAATGTCTGAAGTAGTGATGGAGGGAGCTAACACCATGCAGTCTGCAGGGCTGCCCGTAAATCCGTAAGAGTACCAGGGGGTGGAGGTCTCTACTGAACAGCAAATTGCAAGACATCCCACATATTCTCATTACTGTTCATGTCTGGGATGTTTGGTAGCCATTGAAAGTTTTTAAATTCAGAAGAGTGTTCCTGGAGCCATTCTGTCGCGATTGTGGACGTGTAGTGTGTCGCATTGTCCTGCTGGAATTGCCAAGTCCGTCGGAATGCACAATGGACATGAATAGATGCACGTAATCAGACAATATGCTTACGTATGTGTCACCTGCCAGTGTCATATCTAGACGTATCAGGGGTCCCATATCACTCCAACTGCACACGCCCCACACCATTACAGAGCCTCCACTAGCTTGAACAGTTCCCTGCTGACATACAGGGTCCATGGATTCATGAGGTTGTCTGCATACCCGCACACGTCGAATCGCTCGATACAGTTTGAAATGAGACTCGTCCGACCAGCCAACATGTTTCCACTCATGAAAAGTCCATTGTCGGAGTTGACAGTCCCAGGAGAGGCGTAAAGCTTTGCGTCGTGCAGTCATCAAGGGTAGACGAGTGGGCCTTCGGCTCCGAAACCGCACATCGATGATGTTTGGTTGAATGGTTCGCACGCTGCCACTTGTTGATGCCCAGCATTGAAATCTGCAGCAATTTGCGGAAGGGTTGCACTTATGTCATGTTGAACGTTCGTTGGTCCCGTTCTTACAGGGTCTTTTTCCGGTCGCAGCGATGTCGGAGATTTGATGTTTTACCGGACTCCTGATATTCACGGGCATTATTGAAATGTTCGTAGTGGAAAATCCCCACTTCATCGCTACCTCGGAGATGCTGTGTCCCGTCGCTCGTGCGTCGATTATAACATCGCGTTAGACTCACTTAAATATTGATAACCTACCAAAGTAACAGCAGTAACCGACCTAACAACTGCGCCATACACTTGACGTTGTTTCAGAATAGCATGTGACGTCATATGTCCTTGGCCACTTTCGTTATTAGATTGCTTAATAATTGAGGGTGGAGGGACATTACTTAAAGTAAGTGAGAGTAATTAGGAAATGACTTTGGGGAGAGGGGGAACTCTCCACGCCCCCCCCCCCCTTTCACTGACGTTGGAGATCCGTATCTTGAGAATGGAAAGGGAACTTCAAGCCAGGCCTCTGAAAACTGTGAACCGTCGCTGAATACGAAACCCTTACAAGAAACGTTGTTTGCCGGACGTAAGAACTTTAAACAATGGCTCATCTAAACTTTTTCCAAATAGAGCAAAACAGTGTTGGAGGGTAGCTGCCTCATTCGTCGAGAAGAGAGAGACATGAACAGCGAGGAGTGACTGTTTTCAGAGGAGGATAGTTGAATGGAGATCATTGGTTAAGCAAGTAAAACATATCCCAGCGAAGGGGGGGGCGCGACTTCTCCAAGAGAACTGTGATCGATCGGAGCTCAGAAGATTCAGAGCCCAGCCAATCAGATTAAGCTTTTACCGAAAAATATGGAAAAATTAATTTTTCTTGTCAGATGAAGTCGCACAGGAATCACTTAATCTCTAAGCTTCATCTCATAATTTCATCTCGTTGCTTCTGCTGCATAGCTTCAACTACCGGTCCGCCATCTTCGTCAGCCTTAGCCACCAGTTCATCTGACCCATTTGCAGGGACTTGGAAAATATTCGATCCATTCAAGACTTAGTAGCAGGCGAGACCCGCTGGCATTGCCACTGATTCACGTCGCAGTACTTAAATCACCAACAGCTACTAATGGTGAGGCCAAACCGCTTCCACGTGAGACGTAGGGAGTGTCGAGTCACATCATAATATTACTATCTCAGATCCTCACTCGGAAGATTTTCCTTGTGAAGTCATTGCCTCAAAAATCTACGACACGTGTGACATACTACCTTCAATACTTCTACGTATTACCTTCGGTAATTCCATTCTGTATTAACCTCTTTCACTAAAGTCACTACATACCATTTGCATTAATCGTGAATTGTCTAACATTTTATATGCAAATTAATATAGTCTACAAGTAACCGCAATATGCGAATCATTCCACCCCCCCCCCCCCCGACCCACACTATTAACACCCTCTTCATTGAACGTCTGTACAGTCAGTCAAAACACACTTTCATCAGCGTTGTTACTTATCGAATGATGTTTTTCTGCTTTTCTCGTATGCGGTATAAATATTCGATATGGCGCCTCTCGTAACACCAAATATGTCGGTGCCCTTGGTTAGGGAAGCATCTACCGTATTAGCACCAACAATTCACCCACGTTCGAATTCACGTAACTCGGACATAATGTATTCACAAGTACACAGAATATTGTTCTGACCACGAATAACACTTGCAACGTATTAAGGACACTGCACAGGTACCATTCGCGGTCAGATACACTGAAGAGCCAAAGAAACTGGTACACCTGCCTACTATCGTAAGCTACCGGAGCACGACTCACGCCCAGTACCGGGCGTGAGTCGTGCTTGGGTAGCTCAGTTGGTAGAGCACTTGCCCGCGAAAGGCAAAGGTCCCGAGTTCGAGTCTCGGTCGGTCACACAGTTTTAATCTGCCAGGAAGTTTCATATCAGCGCACATTCCGCTGCAGAGTGAAAATCTCATTCTGGAAGATGATAAAACATCTGTTAAGACATCAGGGAATAACTTCCATGGTTCTAAAGCGAGTTGTAGAGGGAAAAAACTGTGGGGAAGACAGAGACTGGACTACAGCTAGCAGATAATTGAGGACATTAGTTGCAATTGCTCCTCAGATGAAAAGCTTCGCATACGAGAGGAATTCTTCGCTGGCCACATCAAACCAGTCAGAAGACTTATCACACACACACACACACACACACACACACACACACACACACACAAAGATAAATACTGAACGATATGTATTATTAACATATCACGAGACATATAAATCATTCCTGAACTCATAATATGCTTTGCTCGTAGGTGACCGAGCTCAACCACGTACTTCCTAACGCCATGCCATCAGACTTAGCAGAGACTAGTTGGTGAGAACTGTTTCACGGGTTGGTCATTCCTCATGTGGATGTAAGTATATAAGTTGTAGTATATCGATTGTTTGGGTACAACTAAGTGTAAAATGAATGTGCCGTAATAGTACAGTACTGAGAGTGTCTCCGACGCTATTTTAACAACATCTGATGATTAATTTAGTTACAGTTAATATGAAAATAATCGATTTGGCTCGCAGACAAGAGTACAATACCGGCTCCCCCAGTTTAGATTATAGTATGCAACCAGAACCCATGAGGTCTCAGATGGCGCTGTATCCCACGAGTGCTGCAGCAGTGTAACAGCATACCTCATTCCACCTTGTCACACGTCTACTATTTTACTCCATCAATCCTGTGTAATCTGCAGGAATAAGGTGATGCTCCAAGAGCCATAGACGCTACAATGTTCATCACTAGATACAAGCAACAGCCGTATCTTCTAAAGCTTACTTTACGAGGTGCATTCAAGTTCTAAGGCTTCCGATTTTGTTTCTAATTAACTACTCAACCAAAATCGATGAAACTGGCGTTACTTCTCGACGTAATCGCCCTGCAGACGTACACATTTTTCACAACGCTGACGCCATGATTCCATGGCAGCGGCGAAGGCTTCTTTAGGAGTCTGTTTTGACCACTGGAAAATCGCTGAGGCAATAACAGCACGGCTGGTGAATGTGCGGCCATGGAGAGTGTCTTTCATTGTTGGAAAAAGCCAAAAGTCACTAGGAGCCACGTCAGGTGAGTAGGGAGCATGAGGAATCACTTCAAAGTTGTTATCACGAAGAAACTGTTGCGTAACGTTAGCTCGATGTGCGGGTGCGTTGTCTTGGTGAAACAGCACACGTGCAGCTCTTCCCGGACGTTTTTGTTGCAGTGCAGGAAGGAATTTGTTCTTCAAAACATTTTCGTAGGATGCACCTGTTACCGTAGTGCCCTTTGTAACGCAATGGGTAAGGATTACGCCCTTGCTGTCCCAGAACATGGACACCATCAATTTTTCAGCACTGGCGGTTACCCGAAATTTTTTTGGTGGCGGTGAATCTGTGTGCTTCCATTGAGCTGACTGGCGCTTTATTTCTGGATTGAAATATGGCATCCACGTCTCATCCATTGTCACAACCGACGAAAAGAAAGTCCCATTCATGCTGTCGTTGCGCGTCAACATTGCTTGGCAACATGCCACACAGGCAGCCATGTGGTCGTCCGTCAGCATTCGTGGCACCCACCTGGATGACACTTTTCGCATTTTCAGGTCATCATGCAGGATTATGTGCACAGAACCCACAGAAATGCCAACTCTGGAGGCGATCTGTTCAACATTCATTCGGCGATCCCCCAAAACATTTCTCTCCACTTTCTCGATCATGTCGTCAGACCGGCTTGTGCGAGCCCGAGGTTGTTTCGGTTTGTTGTCACACGATGTTCTGCCTTCATTAAACTGTCGCACCCACGAACACACTTTTTGACACATCCATAACTCCATCACCACATGTCTCCTTCAACTGTCGATGAATTTCAATTGGTTTCACACCATGCAAATTCAGAAAACGAATGATTGCACGCTTTTCAAGTAAGGAAAACGTCGCTATTTTAAGTATTTAAAACAGTTCTCATTCTCGTCGCTGGCGGTAAAATTCCATCTGGCGTACGGTGCTGCCATCTCTGGGACATATTGACAATGAACGCGGCCTCATTTTAAAACAATGCGCATGTTTCTATCTCTTTCCAGTCCGGAGAAAAAAAATCGGAGGCCTTAGAATTTGAATGCACCTCGTACATACGATTTCCTATCCATTTTCTTCTAATACCAATGTACACCTTCGTACACCTCCCACTAACATGTCAGTTCGTTGCTAATGATCTTCGTCGACTTCTTCCCTAAACTGTTCTGTGTTAGATATAGATTTCGAACATAGCTGTACTTCCCGTTTGAACAATGATAAAATGGTTATAAAAGCCCGAGAACATATTCAACAATTACGTAGTTTGTAAATTATGGACAAGCAAATTTTTCCCTGCTGCAGCCTAAGACAGCTGACTCCCCCCCACCAGCAGTCACTTGTCTCGCTGCTTGTATACCCGCTCCCGAGCGCGCCCTCGACATTTGCGGCGCTTTTCCCACAGTAAGAACTCCCCGCCAGTGTTACGCATTAGGCGCTGGAATTTTTAGTCTAACTGATGGTATGTTGCAACTAGTTTCATTTCACGGTTATATTTCCCTGTCTCGTTATTTGGGAACATATCCTGAATTATGCGTTCCTATTTCGTCGTATTATGCTCGAATTCGGGATTCTGATTTGTAATGATGATGGACGGAGCAAGGAGGACATAGAAAGCAGACTAGCACTGGTGAAAAATGCATTCCTGTCCAGCAGAAGTCTACTGGTATCAAACATAGGACATACTTTCAGAAAGAAATTTCTGGGAATGTGCCTTTGGAGCACAGCTTTGTATAGTTGCGAAGTATAGACTGTGGGAAAACCGAAACGAGAGAGAGAATTGAAGCATTTGAGATGTGGTGCAACAGAAAAATGTTGAAAGTTAGGTGGACTGAATGAGGAGGTCTCGGCAGAATCGGCGACGAAAGGAAAGTAAGTAAAACACAGAGAAGAAGAAGGGACAGGATGAGAGGACATTTGTTAAGACGCTAGGGATAACTTCCATGGTGCCATAGGGCGCTGAAGAGGTTAAAAATTTTAGAGGAAGACAGAAATTGGAAAACATGAAGTAAATAATTGAGGACATAGTTTGCAAGCGATAGAAGCGGTAGTCGGAGATGAAAAGGGTGGCAAAAGAGACGAATTGGTGCGGACCTCATCAAACGTTAGAAGACTGACGGCTGAATTTAAATTTAAAAAAAAATTATTCGTGACTCATCACCCTGTTAGCAATCTGCAGAGAAGGATCCCTCAGATACTGCGCACTCGTTTAATTTAGTACACTTGATATATCAAAATTTTAAACATGACTAAAGCAGCAACTGTTGAAAATCTTCACGGTAAATGATTACAGCCAAGCAGTTGCAGGTTAAACATTTATTGAAATTCTTCACCACGGTTTCGGCATATCTAAATATATCTTCATCAGAAGCAAACATGCACCTGAACAGGAAGACACCTTCATTAGCAAAAAACTTAGCACCATAACTGAGATAGAAGAAAAAACAAACATTTGTAGCTTTAAGTAACCGTGAAAATTACCAAAGTATTACAAGCCTTTGGCACGATTGTTATATGTATCTCCACTGCAGGATGTGATTTTAGTAAGTGGCTAAAGGTTTTTGTGCTTGTAATACTTTGGTAATTTTCGCGGTTACTTAAAGCTATAAATGTTTGTTTATTCTTCTATCTCAGTTATGGTGCGAAGTTTTTTGCTAATGAAGGTGTCTTCCTGTTCAGGTGTATTTTTGCTTCTGATGAAGGTATATTTAGATATACCGACTCCGTGGTCAAGGATTTCGATAAATGTTTATCCTGCAACTGTTTGGTTGTTATCATTTACCGTGAACATTCGATACAGTTAGTTGATAAAGTGTGCTCCCTCATTTGTGTGTTTTTTGAGCCCTACACAATGGTGACAGTTCTTGTCAACACTCCATTCTCCTTCAGAAGCGGTAGTATATGCTAAGAGAATCATTGCCTCTCCAGCTACGGGAAGTAAACTAGTAGTACACAGATAAACAAAAGACTACTGTGCCACTCCGCTTCAAAATTGTCCTATGTTCACGCAGGGCAAGCGTACCATTACGTTGCATTAGTTTTATTCCATGTAGCCTATAGACACTGGCTGCAGGGATGTGGAAAGAATTTCAAGGCGTACCTATAAATTCAAAGTAGTGAAATATCATTATGTTAATACATTACAGTGCTAATTCTACACTCCTGGAAATGGAAAAAAGAACACATTGACACCGGTGTGTCAGACCCACAATACTTGCTCGGGACACTGCGAGAGGGCTGTACAAGCAATGATCACACGCACGGCACAGCGGACACACCAGGAACCGCGGTGTTGGCCGTCGAATGGCGCTAGCTGCGCTGCATTTGTGCACCGCCGCCGTCAGTGTCAGCCAGTTTGCCGTGGCATACGGAACTCCATCGCAGTCTTTAACACTGGTAGCATGCCGCGACAGCGTGGACGTGAACCGTATGTACAGTTGACGGACTTTGAGCGAGGGCGTATAGTGGGCATGCGGGAGGCCGGGTGGACGTACCGCCGAATTGCTCAACACGTGGGGCGTGAGGTCTCCACAGTACATCGATGTTGTCGCCAGTGGTCGGCGGAAGGTGCACGTGCCCGTCGACCTGGGACCGGACCGCAGCGACGCACGGATGCACGCCAAGACCGTAGGATCCTACGCAGTGCCGTAGGGGACCGCACCGCCACTTCCCAGCAAATTAGGGACACTGTTGCTCCTGGGGTATCGGCGAGGACCATTCGCAACCGTCTCCATGAAGCTGGGCTACGGTCCCGCACACCGTTAGGCCGTCTTCCGCTCACGCCCCAACATCGTGCAGCCCGCCTCCAGTGGTGTCGCGACAGGCGTGAATGGAGGGACGAATGGAGACGTGTCGTCTTCAGCGATGAGAGTCGCTTCTGCCTTGGTGCCAATGATGGTCGTATGCGTGTTTGGCGCCGTGCAGGTGAGCGCCACAATCAGGACTGCATACGACCGAGGCACACAGGGCCAACACCCGGCATCATGGTGTGGGGAGCGATCTCCTACACTGGCCGTACACGACTGGTGATCGTCGAGGGGACACTGAATAGTGCACGGTACATCCAAACCGTCATCGAACCCATCGTTCTACCATTCCTAGACCGGCAAGGGAACTTGCTGTTCCAACAGGACAATGCACATCCGCATGTATCCCGTGCCACCCAACGTGCTCTAGAAGGTGTAAGTCAACTACCCTGGCCAGCAAGATCTCCGGATCTGTCCCCCATTGAGCATGTTTGGGACTGGATGAAGCGTTATCTCACGCGGTCTGCACGTCCAGCACGAACGCTGGTCCAACTGAGGCGCCAGGTGGAAATGGCATGGCAAGCCGTTCCACAGGACTACATCCAGCATCTCTACGATCGTCTCCATGGGAGAATAGCAGCCTGCATTGCTGCGAAAGGTGGATATACACTGTACTAGTGCCGACATTGTGCATGCTCTGTTGCCTGTGTCTATGTGCCTGTGGTTCTGTCAGTGTGATCATGTGATGTATCTGACCCCAGGAATGTGTCAATAAAGTTTCCCCTTCCTGGGACAATGAATTCACGGTGTTCTTATTTCAATTTCCAGGAGTGTAATTATATATTTACTTAAAACATTAAATTTTAGAATTTATTGAGTGGAGTAGAAGGAGTTGCCCAGCAACAAGTTTTATAATTCAGTCTCAAGTTTCGTCTTAATATAAGCTCCACTACAGTATCTGTAACACCCCACTCATCACTTATCTGGTTTTGGTATGTGTTCACCCCAGCTAATTGACTAACAGATCAACAGAGAGTGCAAAACTGCCACAATATCGGATAACGCAAAGAAAGTAATAAGGCCCTGTGATTCTTGGTTGAACTGTGGTGGCGGTGTTGACATTAATTGATTCAGAATTGATCCCTTTTAATTAAAAAAGGGGTGCACATTGATACTATATTCAGCTACTGAACACCAGATGCAAATGTTGAACATAAAATTAATTAAGAAGTGACTCGGGATTTCAACTACTTGATTGAAAACAGATGCAGTCGATTAGCACAAATTTATTTTAACTCACGACCTTCAATCGTCACATTGCATGATTCTCCTAACAGGCAGTGGGAATAATTTGCGTTTACGTGGAATAAAGCGCGATAAATCAAATTTTAATTCCTATCGACTGACCCAGGCATAATGCGAAGTGTGAGAAGAATTCTGTAATACACGGCCCATGAAACCCTCGTGGAAACTTTGCCGACGTGATCCAACAAACTAATCAGTGGCCTAACTCAAGCCAGAGCCGGCGCAATATCACCGAATCCAGTGTGGCGGGACGTCGTCGTTGTGCGGACGTCGGCCGGCCTCGTGGTACTGCAAGGCTGCGCTCGTCCATTCACTCCTAGCTATCTTGCTCAGTAGATAGCTGAACGAAAACTTTCTATCACCAAGCTCAATCATTCCGTTTGCTAAGTCCTAAACTGCAGGGATGCTCACACTCTCTCTCAGGCAAGCTGAGTAAAGAATGCCACGTCCGCACTCTAGGCAAGCTGGGAACGGAAGACCTCTGCAGAGACTTCTCCCAGTCCACTCTTCGCCTCAGTTTCCCCTCCAGCAAAATCGCTTACGCCAATTGCAATGCAAGTCCCGTTAATTATGCCTCACTTCCCAGCGCTGACCAATACCTGCTCTGGGAAGTGAACAAATTCCCTCAGAATTTCCCTTCCTCTCAACTTCTGCTATTTAGCTCCTCCCAGGCCACCGATCAAGGTTAGCATCTGCATAAAACACCAATTCTTCCGAAACTCTAACTCCCAGGAGAGTACTTCAAATTCCTTGGTCCTACATTCCCATCGGAGGCCGGCATATTTCATGCTGTCGCTCTTCACCTGATTTACTTCAGGCTCTGCGGACAATGAATTCAGCGTGAAGCTGCTACAGTCACGAACACGCATATTTTGGCCTCTGTTGACCCCTCCACCATAGCTTTGTGCGGCTTTCTCGCATGTTTCACTGAAAACAGGACGATGGACATTTATCAACAGGCATACAAGTTCTCTGTCTGCTTCCCGGTACACCAGCAAGGGGTCAACCACCCCGTCACTGTCACTCATCTTAACGCAGCTGGAGGCCGCGCCCCGTTACTGCTTTCTCAGAGTTTGAACCGCCCTAAGCTGCCTATTGTCGCTTCCCTTCACCACTCCCTAGTTGTGCGCCGCCGCTCGGCTGCAGTCAACTCTGAATATTTCCCTGGGATAAACTAGCCTCCAGTAAATCAACATGTTTCCGCAAAGTTTCCACGTCACGTGAATTACTTTAAAACCATCACCCAACATTAATTATTCAAATACATCCATACCCTCTACAAGATGCATTGTGCCTTGTCAGTCATTTTTGTTCAGGCCTACTGTTCACTCAACATGAGTTCGGTGATATTTAATGACTTCATGTAAGGGGCATAGTTCTTGCCATCTTACATATCTACAGGAGATTTAATGTGTTCTGGTAGGTTGTTGAACATGTGAGTACCCACGTATCAAACTCCTTTTTTGTACTAATGTTAACACCTAGAGGTCTTTGCGTAGGTTGTTTTTAGTCCTGGTGTTATATTCACGCTTTTCACATTTTTTTGTGAAAAAAGAAATATTGGTAATCACAAAGAATAATAACAGATATTTGTATTGTTCAGTTGGTGTCGAAATACCTCGTTTTTGGGGTGGTCTTTGCAAGGTGTCCTTGAATTAACGTCGGATATAATTCTTATAACACGCTTCTGCATTCTACAAATACCATCCTTGCAACTTGAATTTTTCCAAAAAATCGTTCCGTAACTCGTTAGTGAATGGAAAATGCAGATTAAACTAGGTCCGATGGGCATGAAATGGAAGCCACAGTGAAAATCCAATGAAGCTTTACATAACCGTCATGCGTTTGCTTCTTCATGACAGTTGTCGGCCGCACTCTGCAAGTCAATGAACATGCTGCTGCATAATTTTAGATGAGAAGTGTTATATAACCCAATCTTCTATGACGAAGGTAATATGAAGTTTGTACAACGCTACAGAAAGTGTCGAAGTCGGAGCGGCGACTATATAGAGAAGTAACTGGAAGTTTACCTAACTGTTACAAATAAAACACTTTTGATTTTCACGGGGGTTTTCATTTTCCGACTGATCGGATCTTAATTTCCGACTAGCCCTCTACATTTACCATCCTCCATCACCCCTGAAGGTTTGTACCATCATCATGGAATTATCTTGTATGTGGATACTGTCTGCAAAGCGTGTTGCGATTAGAGTTAGTAGTAAAGAAGTCATCTATTAAAGAGTCATACCTGATGCTGAAGTTTTACTGCACGAACAACGAAAATGTAATAAGCGATACATATTTTTCCTCCATTTTTTTATGGAGTGGCGGGTGTCAGCGAAAAACATGCTTCGAAAAGATTTAAAATTTTATTTAAAGTTTGTTGAAAGATGCTAAGAGCTCTCATTCTTAAATAACGGATGAAAATAGTGTAGGTAATTTGCGCGCTGTGAGTTACGCTACCTGAAGGCAAATACACATTTTCTAAGTGTAATAGTTCTCTTACTGTGTTAAACCTTTAATATGAAATTACAGCTCTTAAGGAGTGGATTATAACAGAATTTTAAATTTGTAAATTCGGTCAGTAATTGTATGATCAGTGAAAATCAAAATTTTATTATATATGAAGATGGTATCTGTTCTTCCGGACGTTAAGGCTCATCGGCCATTTGACCATCTTCTTCTGTGCAGATGCACGAACAGTGCCCGATCTCTTACGGGAATCGGCAGTAAAGCCGCGAGTAGTGAGTATGACGTGCAAGGGTACTATGAATATAGTGCAGGACAATAAGTTGTGAAAGTGAGTCTCACGGGAGGCGTGCCAGAGATAAGTACCTGCAGTCGCACTATCTTCTGTGTCCTCGGTGGCTCAGATGGATGCCGGCACGGTAGCTCAGTGTGTTCGGTCAGAGGGCTGCTTTCCCTCTGTAATAAAAAGACTGAGTAAAGGAATCAACGATCAACTTGAACGGATGTATTGTGACATTCGCCCAGAGTAAACGCAACGAACAATACCGAACAAATATTTTTTTAAAAAAAGAAAGATTGATAGAGCGTCTGCCATGTAAACAGGAGATCCCGGGTGTCGACTCCTGGTCGGGGCACACATTTTCAACTGTCCCCGTTGACTTCTATCAACGCCTGTATGCAGCTAAAGGTATTCATTTCATTGTAATTTCAAAATTTTATTGCCTCTTGAAGCCGCTGGACAGGCAAACTGAAACTGGGACAGAGCACCATGAACCTGGTTAGTCGTTTACTAATTGATGGTTCACATAATCATAAACCTTAGCGAAGCCGCATGAGGGTGGCTGTCCGCCGCTCGTGGTCTCGCGGTAGCGTTCTCGCTTCCCGAGCACGGGGTCCCGTGTTCGATTCCCGGCGGGGTCAGGGATTTTCACCTGCCTCGAGATGACTGGGTGTTTGTGTTGTCCTCATCATTTCATCATCATCCAGGAAAGTGGCGAAATTGGACTGAGCAAAGATTGGATAATTGTACGGGCGCTGATAACCACGCAGTTGAGCGCCCCACAAACCAAACATCATCTTCATCTCATCAGGGTGGCTTTCCCATACATACATACATATGGGATAGCAGGGTAAACACGTTGCTTTCCTGGAGTGGCTTACCAAGCCTGATGCATAGAAAATTACTGAGCAGGGCTTTATAAATTTCATATTGGTGGTGAAACGGGAATTACAGCCACGTTTCAGATTTAGTAGTTAAGTGAGGGGCGTTCAATAAGTAATGCAACAACATTTTTTCATAAAAGCAGATTGGTTTTATTCAGGATTCCAGTACACCATATTATATCTCACTCTCTTGGCTATAAAACCTCATTTTTCAACATAATCTCTGTCCAATGCGCAGCTTTACGACGCCACCTTACTGAGAGGTCCTGCATGCCCGTGAGGTACCATTCTACTGGTGGACGTTGGAGACAACGCCTCGCTGCATCAGTAACCTCCTCATCATCCACGTACTGCTTCCCGCGGAGTGCGTTCTCCATGGAGAAAAACAGATGGGAGATGTAAGATCCGGCCTACAGGTTGGATGACGAAGAACGGTCCAATGGCCGGACGCTGTGACCGAGCGGTTCTAGGTGCTTCAGTCCGGAACAGCGCTACTGATATGGTCCCAGGTTCGAATCCTGCCTGGGGTATGGAGGTGTGTGATGTACTTAGGTTAGTTAGGTTTAAGTAGTTCTAAGTCTAGGGGACTGATGAACTCAGATGTTAAGTCCCATACTGCTCAGAGCCATTTGAATCATTTTTTAAACGGTCCAGTGAAGTTTTATGAGCTCCTCTCGGGTGCCAGACTTGTATGAAGCCTTGCATTGTCACGGAGAAAGAGAAGCTCGTGGCGACGAACTTGCTGAAGTCATTTCTTCAATTTCCTGAGGTTAGCACAATATTCAGAATTAATCGTTGCACCGTGGGGGAGGAAGTTGAACAGAACGACTCTTCAGAGTACCAGAAGACCGTCGTCATGACTTTACTGACTGAGTGTGCGGCTTGGAACTTTTTCTTGGGAGTAGAGGTAGTGTAGTGCCTCTTCATGGCTTGCCATTCCGTTTCCGGTTCGAAAATATCAACCCATCTTTCATTGCCCATTATGATGTTCGACAAAATGTTGTCGCTATCAGCCTCGTAACGCTCAAGCAGTTCCACACAGATGGTACTTCGATGCTCTGTATGATCTTTGTTAGGCGGCGAGGACTCCAGTGGGTGCACACCTTTTAGTCCCCCAACTGTGGATGAGGTTGTCAGCACTATCAACCGAGATGTCCAGTTGTGCAGCGAGGTAATTGATTGTGATCCGTCGATCATCTCGAATGAAAGTTGTAACCTTCCCGTATAAATAAAAAAAAAATATAAAGTAATGATGTGTAACCTTCCCGAACAGAAAACAAAAATAAAAATTATTAAATTTGAATAATTAAATTCTGACGTATGAAAACTGATAAATCTTAAGTCATGAAGAACTGATAAATTTTGGCGTAAGCTGCGCTACGCCATGGCCATATGAAAGCAATCTGAATCTGTCCGTGAGAAATAAACTGAAAAATTCTTATGTCGTGATGGTGTCGCCGGATAACGCCGTCTATAATTCTGCTCGTAAATGGCACAGCTTACTCTTAGTGCAATGCTGGCCTATCTAATAATACTGGGTAGTATTTGTCTGAGGTCTGATTGACGAGAAAAACTGACTTTACTTAGTGACACAGATGCACAGCTGGTCGTGTGATTGCTAAAGAACACATGACTAGGATCTGACAAAAATTATGGAATATTTTAATGTAGATAGATGACTGTATCTGGAATGGCAATGACTAAAGAGGAAATTATTCTTTTATAGTTGACTGGTAAAAACTATTATATTCTAATTTTTTTACGTTATTGATAAAGAACTACAATCAACTACACGGGAAAATTGAATATATTGCAAATCTGGGTCACCTGGTGCTGACGAATCGCAAAAGAAAAGATTCAAACAAATTCATATTAACATCTCAGACAAGTGACTTAACTACGCCCATGCCTATATAAATAATTAAATTTACCTTACAAGAGCTGGTTGACTTAATTACACTGTTGATTTTTCATTATATTAACAATTATTCATTTGTTGATCATCATTTCATTCCATGGTATCACCTTCAGCTGATCGCAATTATTATTCAGTTCCATAAAACAAAATTTTACAATTTGTTCTGCAGTGTGACTTTAACAACTACTAACTATAAACTGCGCTGTACTAGCGACAGACTATCTACACTGTAGCAGCGAGTGACTGCAACTGTGCAGAGACTGCTCTGACCTGCGATTGTATTGCAAAAAGATTTTCAAATGTGTGTTAAATCCTATGGGACTTAACTGCTAAGGTCATCAGTCCCTAAGCTTACACACTACTTAACCTAAATTATCCTACGGACAAACACACGCACCCATGCCCGAGGGAGGACTCGAACCTCCACCTGGACCAGCCGCACAGTCCATGACAGCAGCGCCATACACCGCTCGGCTAGTCCCGTGCGGCGATTCTACTGCAGCTCTCTTTTAACAGGGGCAAAGGTATTTTATGTGTCAGGCAGCGCCTGTGAATTGTCGTTCTAGCAAGTGAGCGATACATCGAGATTACATTTGCTCCAGCACGGTCGTGAACCCCTTACAAAGTGTCTCCACGTTCCAACATTGCAGTGTGCGGCCGGCCGGCAATTGGGAGATTGCGACCTTTGTCCGATGATGACAGACGCATCGTACAACGACTCACCGTAGTTATCCTGCAAGGCCTGCGAATATCTGCGATGCTCTGGTTTTCTGCCAAAAGAAACTCCACGATCGTCCTGTGCTTGCAAAACACCTCAGTTACAGACGCCATTTTGAAAGCTACATACAGAGCTGCCACCTATCGGAACTGCATGAAACTATAGCGGCGGAAGCGGGAATATTCCACGATGTCCCAAAACAAACTTCGCATTTTTTCAACGGAAAATGGCCGCGAAAAAAAGTGTTTCATTATTTATAGAAGGCCCCTCGTACTTGTGATGGTCCCAGAGCATCAGACGCTAAATGGTAGCAAGTGCCTAATGAGGAAAAATGATTATCATTTCATAAAAGGTTTCTTCTAAAAGATAAACGAAACGAGCAGCGTGGTTAAGCTGTAAGACGGTTGGTAGTTGCCGGTCTACTGGTGTGTAGGCATTAGGCGGCCACCGCTGCAACAGACGCCTGGGTGTCTGGCGGCTGGTGGCTGGTGGCGCGTCCCGCGGGGGCGGACCGAGCCGCTGCCGCCCCCGCCGCCCCCGGAGCCCCCGGCCGTGCCCGGCCGGTTCGGATTTCAAGTCGGGCCGCCCGCCTTCCCCGAGCGACCGGCCTAATCGCGTTAAGACCGCACTGACTCAATTAAAAGCAAGTCATAATGCGAGTGTAAATTGTGTTAGATTGTAATTTGGCGCGCGTAATGGCGTTACGGGCACGCGAGAGGCGGGAGGGCGGGAGGCGAGAGGCGAGAGACGGCTGTCGGAGGCGGGCGAAGGGGCCGCGACAGGCGCCGATTCGGAACTCAGACGACACCACCATGTGCCACTGCTTCCCGTGTTTAGCGAAAGATGTCGCTAAGTCAAGAAACTGTTTCAGTACCTACCTCTCCGTACCGCATAGCCTTTCCAGAAGTATTGTGGTTTCACTTGGAAATGACGCTACTTTTCAACACAAATTATTAATATGAGACCTCATAACATTAATCAGCTTTACTTTGAAGGATAACACGGACTATTCTCAGAAGAAGAGAAGAACTGGTGGAAGCCAACCACAGGGAAGAAGATCAATGGCTCTGAGGACTATGGGACTTAACATCTATGGTCATCAGTCCCCTAGAACTTAGAACTACTTAAACCTAACTAACCTAAGGACATCACACAACACCCAGTCACCACGAGGCAGAGAAAATCCCTGACACCGCCGGGAATCGAACCCGGGAACCCGGGCGTGGGAAGCGAGAACGCTACCGCACGACCACGAGCTGCGGACGAAGAAGATCACTTCGGGTTCTGAGGAAGTGTATAGAATACGAGGTAGCTGATTCTTCGATTTACGAGGGATGTCCTATAAGAAATGCAACACGTTTTTTGTGTCGGCCAGTTTCGGTTGAAAAAATGGGAATTTGATGTGGGTTGTCGTGGAATATCTCCGCTTCAGCCACTATAGTTTCGTGAAGTTCCGATAGGTGCCGGCGCTATACGTAACCTCCAAAATGACGTCTGTAACGGAGGTGCGTTCCAACCAGAGAGCTGTCATTAAGTTCCTTTTGGTCGAAAACCACAGCATATCAAGGTGCTTGCAGTATGTCTACAGAGACCCGGCAGTGGACAAAAGTACGGTGAGTCGTTGATCGAGGCGTCTGTATCGCAATAAGGTTGCAAAGATCTGTCAGATCTCCCGTATGCCGGCTGGCCGCAAACAGCTGTGACCCCTGCAGATATGGAAGGTGCGGACGCTCTCATTCTATGTGATCGACGGATCACAAATACCTCGCTGCACAGCTGGACGCCTCTGTTGGTGAGCTGTGTGCGGCTCGTGTTCATGCTGTTTATTGCTTGTCATCTCGTGTTTACACTACTGCCGCCTCATTTACTGGCGCCACTAAGTTTCTGGCTTGCCTGCCCGTGAGTGGCAGCAGCAGCGCTTATCGATAAGAGCGCTGTCGTATTATCTTTGGAGCGACCGCTAGTATTTCCAGGTCGTTGAGTCGGGACGGAGCAGCAGTGGGGTCCGGACAGCCATGACTCGCCCCATCGTTGCCGATACACATGACTTGAGTGTAGACGACCTTGGTTGGTCGTTCGATCGGTCGTCTCATTGGACGACGTGTATTTGATCGCCGACTGCTTCTGGGTTCTCTGTGTGTGTCGACTTGTGATTTGTCCTTGTTGTTCCTCAGTGACTAGTTTTAGTATCGTTCGAGTTGTTTGTGGAAGTGTTTCTGTGGAACCATGTGTAGCTTGTGGTTTTGACTGACCGGTTATTGTAACGCCCTCTGCGTGTTGGAAGCGGTCGGTCGGTTGGGACAGAGCAGCGAGGAAGTCTGCACGGTGCGAGGTCAGGCCGGGGCCGCTGGCGACGAGCACGCGCGGTCGGATTTGTGAGGCGCTAGCTGCGAGAGCTACGAGGTTCGTTGCCCACCGAACCTGGACCCTGAAGTTGAGTGATCAATCAACTTGTTATGAAACCTCAACTGCTGTGACATCTCTTCTGGGCCCTTCCCACGAGCAGCAACTTATGATGCGTTGGAGTCAGCGAAATTTTACACATGTCTTCCTGTATGGTGTTTATTAAATTGGTTATTACGTATTAGTGATGTGCACCAGCGGTATCTTCTGCCTTGTGGCTGTTAACGTTCCAGTTGCCTGCCCTGGTGGTTAGCATAGTTTTCTGCCAGTGTGTGTTACTCCTCGCCGTGTTGATGCTGTCTGGCAGCCTTGGTGTTGTTCATATTTTGAGTGGTTAGTGTGCCTTAACTCTATATAGACGCCAATTTTGAAGACATAGTGCTGCTGGTATCTTTGTACTCGCAGATATTTTCCATTGTCGTGCCATTGGTCGGGCAGAAGGGAATTGATTAGGTTGTTGGTCGGTTCTTCAGCCATCCCAGGGTCTTACTCTTGGCTGCCTGTCTCACCTAAAATTATGTTAGAGTTACCTCCTCGGACCGACCTTAGGAACACTTCTGAGCACCATTGTCTGTTGTTTTTAGATTGTGATATTTTTTTAGTCTCAAGTACTGTGCGAGACCTTCGGCTGTCTATTAATTTAGTTTGTTTCAATTTTAAAATAAGGCCGTCAGTCAACTTAAATTAAGGTTTCAAGATTGATGTTTAAAACTTATTTTTTAAAAAAAGGAGATTTTGCTCTATTTTGAATCCTTACTATCCAGGCCTTAAACCTTGAATTGTTGTATGTTCAGTATGTGGCCTTCAGCTGAACCTCTGTGTGAAATATTTTAAGATAAGGCCTTCAGCCGTCTCAAATGAAAATTTTGAAAATTCACTTGTTTAAAACCTTTTAAAATTTTCTTCTTTATCCGAAATTCTTGTTATCCAGGCCTTAAGCCCTTAGTTTTTCTGTGTCTAGTGTGTGGCCTTCAGCCGAGTATTTATGTAAAATTTTTAAAGTAAGGCCTTCAGCCGTGTGTATTTCTTAGAGCAATCGTAATAACTTGCGTTTGGGCTTTCAGTCGTATTGTTTTGAATCGTTTTAAAGGCATGTGTGACCAAGTGTTTTTATCAAAATAAAGTTTGTGTGTTTTGCCCAACTGACAGTTACTCATTTTTGACCCTTTCCACAACCATAACCTGATCCACTCTGTCCTGTGAAACCAGATTTCAGTTGGTAGTGGTGACACACTCATCCACCATTTGGGGAATTCAAAGGTATATGCCGCTGGGTTCCTAGCCGCTTAGCAGAAGACCATAAAGAGCAATGAAGGACCACCGGTGAGGAATAGCTTATGCGTTACGAGGTTGATCGTGATGACTTTGTGTACAACATTCTCACAGGCGGTGAAACATAGGTTCCGAACTACGACAGGACACGGATTTAGGGAAGTGGAGCATACTGGAGATTTACTGAATGTCAAGTGAAACTTTTAAAACATTTATTTGACATCGCTAGCGCAAACAAGAATCAAAAACTGTCGCGCGATTGTACCTTGTTCTATCGTATTACTGATTTCTTAGAAAAAGATTAATTCTCGAAATATTGTCTATGCAAGTAAACACTGTTTTCAGTTCTATGTTAAAAACCAATTAATGATAAAAAACTTCACGTAAAGTTAACTGTCTACACTTTTACAAATCACACTGAGGTTTCAACAAATACGCTCTAAACACACTAGTTTTACAATAA
The DNA here is from genome assembly GCF_023864275.1 of Schistocerca cancellata. Lineage (NCBI taxonomy): Eukaryota > Metazoa > Arthropoda > Insecta > Orthoptera > Acrididae > Schistocerca > Schistocerca cancellata. The sequence goes on from NC_064627.1 coordinate 269,492,691, forward strand.
GGCAAAATATTTATAAAGCTTTTCTTGTCATTAGCGAGCATACATTCCCATTTAAAAAATTAATAAAATACAAACTCAATATTTAACTTAAACTTAATAATTAAAAGCAATTTACTTCTTAAACACTACCCTGCCCTTCGACTGGTCTGTTCCTCAACACTTCAGACAATGTTACTCTTTTTTCCTCTCTTACTTCACATGAACAAGACAGTAGAATTGAACATAGTTTATCAAATTAGCAATCGTCAGCTACAGTAGGGCAAAAATCCTACCTCCTTGACAGTCAGATTCTACCTGTATTGAACGGGACTGTAATACACTTTAATTATGTTCGCAAGAACAATCACACGGCAAAAACGTCGCTTCACTGTGTAAGTAGGCTGTTTAGGTTTTTATGTTGGTAACGCCACGTAGTGCTCTGTATGAAAATCGCTGACTGCGCTGTGTGCAGTCTGTGGCGGGTTGTACTCATTGTTGGAATATTCGCTTGTGTAGTGGTGTTGGGTAGTTGGATGTGAACAGCGCGTAGCGTTGGGCAATTGGAGGTGAGCCGCCAGCAGTGGTGGATGTGGGGAGAGAGATGGCAGAGTTTTGAGACGTTACTATGAGCGGACGATCTGGACATGTGTACATGTCTGGATGTCATGAACTGATATATATATATATATATATATATATATATATATATATATATATATATATATTATGACTTTTGAACACTATTAAGGCAAGTACATTTTTTGTTCTCCATCAAAATCTTTCATTTGCTAACTATGCCTATCAGTAGTTAGTGCCTTCAGTAGTTAGACTCTTTTATTTAGCTGGCAGTATGGGCTCTCGCTATATTGCAGTAGTTCGAGTAACGAAGACTTTTGTGAGGTAAGTGATTCATGAAAGGTAGAGGTTATTGTTAGTCAGGGCTATTCTTTTGTAGGAATTATTGAAAGTCAGATTGTGTTGCGCTGAAAATATTGTGTGTCAGTTTAGTGATGACCAGAATAAGTAAAGGGAGAACTGTCTGAGTATGTTCAGTTTTGATCAGCTGTTTGAAAATCAAATAACGTAAGAGTTTTTCCAGCACTGTCATTCTTTACATATAAAGGGGAAGTTTCAACTGGTTATGAAATCCGCCGATTCCCCAGATTCAGAACCATTCCATCTTAGCACGTAGTCCAACATAATCTGCACGTTCCTCCGCCCTAGCTGATGCCTAACCACTCCAGTCACGGTGATCTTTGATAGTCGGACAGCCACTAAAGGATACAACTTCCGCCCCAAACTGCCCTCGCCACCGCCTACTGCGGCCACCGCTCTGCTTGCCCAGTAGTACCGTACTGCCCGGCTCGGAGGGCTCTCTCTCGGCGACCTCGGAGACAGTCACTGAACGCTCTTGCTCGCCGCCCTTTCCGCAACTCCACTCTCCAAGCCAGCTCCCTCCCCTCACTCTCTACAACACTCAAGATATCGGTTATATAGGCCGTCTGCTTCGCTTGTGCCTCTGAAAAACAGTCGAAAAACTCCTCTAGACCCAGATCTAGCAAGCTAGGTACCTCGAGACGGCTCAGATTCATCACTTCGAACCGGAAACAAAACGGAAATCAGTGGAGTGTCGCCGCACACCTACGAAGAGAAAAGTTCGAGGCCGCTCCTTCAGCCAGTAAACTTTGGGCGACGGTCTTCTGGGACTCCGAAAGGGTTATTCTGTCTGATGTCCTCCCTCATGGTGCATTAATCAGTTGTGAAACGTACTGAGCCACCTTCAGGAAATTGCAGAAATGACTTCAGCTTGTTCGTCGTCGTAAATACGCAAACGAACAATGCAAGGTCTCACCTAAATCTGCGTACCCGTGAGTGTAAAATGGCTCTGAGCACTAGGGGATTTAACTTCTGAGGTCATCAGTCCCCTAGAACTCAGAACTACTTAAACCTAACTAACCTAAGGACATCACACACATCCATGCCCGATGCAGGATTCGAACCTGCGACCGTAGCGGTCGCGCGGTTCCAGACTGTAGCGCCGTGAGTGTAAGGTGGCTATAATTTCGCACCTTACAAGCACTCATCCATATACTTTGCCGTGAACTGCAACCACAATTAGGTGACGATGATGATGAGGTCCCATACTCCGAGGAGCATAAAGGACGACGCGGGAGACCCGTACCGCCGTACTAGGCAAGGTCCTAGCGGAGGTTGTTTGCCATTGCCTTCCTCCGACCGTAATGGGGATGAATGATGATGATGATGAAGACGAAACAACAACACCCAGTCATCTCGAGGCAGGGAAGATCCCTGACCCCACCGGGAATCGAACCCGGGACCCCGTGGGCGGGAAGCGAGAATGCTACCGCAAGACCACGAGCTGCGCACCACAATTAGGTATCATTTGATAAGTTGTACATCGTATATATGAGTATTTAAAGGAGACTAACATTGTCATGTACGCCTTATAAGCTTGTTGCATGAAAGGTTGTAAGTAGGCTGTTTATGTTTTCTCTATGTAAGTAGGCAGTTTCTGTTTCTTATTGGCAACGTTACGTAGCGCTCTGTACGAAAATCACTGGCTGTGCTGTGTGCAGTCTGTGGCTAGTTTGCATTGTTGTCTGCCATTGTAGAGGGGCAGCTGGATGTTAACAGCGCGTAGCGTTGCGCAGTTGGAGGTGAGCCGCCAGCAGTGGTGGATGTGGGGAGAGAGATGGCGGAGTTTTGATAATTTGTAATACTGGATGTCAATTATGAATATTAAGGTAAATACATTGTTTGTTCTCTATTAATATCTTTCATTTGCTAACTATCCCTATCAGTAGTTAGTGCCTTCAGTAGTTTGAATCTTTTATTTAGCTGGCAGTAGTGGCGCTCGCTGTATTGCAGTAGTTCGAGTAACGAAGATTTTTGTGAGGTAAGTGATTTCTGAAAGGTATAGTTTAATGTTACTCAGGGCCATTCTTTTGCAGGGATTTTTGATAGTCAGATTGCGTTGCGCTAAAATTATTGTGTGCCAGGTTAAGCACAATCTTGTATAAATTGTTCTAAGGGGACGTTTCAAGGTGACGGATTGTCTTTATTATCAGAATGGTGTAATGAATGATTGCCTATACTAGTAGTGAAGATGAAACGGCAGGCAGAATTCAAGCTCTGGGTGGAAGGCCCGCACAGGTGCTGGTCCTGGTTAGAAACAGGAAGTAGCTAGACGGACGTCGTGGCACCTGAGCTCTGGAGCACAGTAAGGTGACTGCCGGCCGGTATTGTAGCAGGACCGGAATGATAACCGAGAACTCTGCAAATCTTGGTCTCAGTTGAGAGGAACGAAGAAGCGGCACCTCGGAAACCACGCAGGCTGGGTTATTTCCAAGGATTTTTCTCAGAAGCGTACCATTGTACGAGTATAGATTTTTCCTCGCAAACTTTCCGTGCTGGACGACAAGAGACAAAAATATGGTTGGACGGGGTTCGGAAGAATCTGTAGACAGGGAGAATATTGCGTGGTTTTGGGAAATATGGTTCGTTTTCGGAACTACGAGGGTGGGGAGCCGAGCCTTGCAGGGAAGCCAGCGGTAGAAAGACGTGGTTTTCCCTTGTGAGCGATCGTGTGTGACAGTCGCTCGGTATCAGCTTTGTTGGTACAGACGGACTCGCTGTCTTTGCTCTCAGGAGAGTTTATAGTTAGAACAGTTAGGCACTGTACTGTTGCGAACCTATACGATACTGGACTTTACCTCCGGGTTGGAGGTCGTCGTTGAGTACCCAGCGTTCAGTAATTGAGAGCACTTCTGCCTATACTTACGTTGAGACGTTATCTGAACTCCGTCCTTGTAGCTGGGAGTTCGCGTTTCTCGTCTGTAGAACACAGGGAGGAGAAGACAGTATTAGACTACATTAGTCAGAGGACCGTCTTCTGCCGTCCTAGTGTCTGAAAGAGTCTATTTGTGGCTGGAGTTCTTCCATCGTCGCAGACGAGTACGAGAACCACGCAGTTACACGAAAAAACTGTAGCAGCATGCTTATAAATATATTTATTGGTCTATGTCTTTGTTTATGTCCGATATATGCTATTCATGAAGAATTTGCTATGTTAAAAAGCACAGAAACATTAGACTACTGGCCTACATCTTATGTCTCTTCCTTAGATAAATGTTTCTTTGATTTGTTTATGTATTTAATAGTGCGTGTTAGAGCGTGTTTATGGTCCAGCCGTAGGAATGTTTATTTAATTTCAAGTTATTTAAATGTAAATCCAGTATTTCGTATGTGTTTCAATATGTTTGTGAGTGTGCGTTGGCTTGAAGACGTGACTGAACGATCTAGCCAATAACAGCGCTCGTTAATGGGGTTACTGGATGGAAATGCTGGGCAAGGGAGTGCTGGACGGAAAGCAGCGAGGGGTAGGCGTGGGAAAGACTGGCAGAGTGGAGCAGCTTGCGCGTGGTCGCGGGAGATAGAAATATTTCGTAGTGCCGTCTTGCGCACTTGTGATTCTTCCATGGCTTCTGCAGTAAATACATGGTATGCGTTTAGAAGTGAATATCTCGTGAGCTATTTTGTTGTTCATAACTAATTACGTGAAGTAGGAATCTATTGTTTCCCTGTTATTCAATTTTTATTTTATTTAATTGCTGGACCATCGACACCAATAAGTGTTTGCTGTAATAAACGGCATTCTTAAGGGTACTTCTGCTATCATCATTTGAAGCCGTTAAAATTGTACCTGCAGATTTTATTTAATTTAAATCTTTAATTTATAAATTTCTACGTTACATTCAAAATTCGAATTTGCCGAATGATAGGAACGTTCGACCATTCTATTCATGTGTATATTCATATTGTATATTGTAGACTCGGCAGTATTTGGCTTCTAATGTGGCAACTACGAATCCCAGCCACTAGACAACGAAACCAGGCAGACCTTTTAATATTTTAACTCTGAGAGTACGTAGTTGAGGGCCACCACACCACATCATTTCATTTGAAAGCCCGCATTATGCAGGAACAGTTATAAGAGCCAAAAGACATCAAAGGGAAGAAGTAGTTGCGAATTGTGTGAGAAAGGATTGTAGTCTATCCTCGACGTTATTAAATCTATGCACTGAGGAAGCACTAAAGGAAATTCGACTGTCTCTTATTCCCAACTGAAAGAGCGTCCCAATACGAGTACAATAGCTTCTCTATTGTCCTTTCGGAAAAAAATTGTACGTCACAATTTGTAATTACAGATTAACTCCGTCTCTTGTGCGATTCCAAACAAAATACAGTTTTGGGGATTTAACTCCACCTAACTCCCTGGAGCCGGGACTAAATACTGGGCGGCCGGCCGAAGTGGCCGAGCGGTTCTAGGTACTACAGTCGGGAACCGCGCGACCGCTACGGTCGCAGGTTCGAATCCTGCCTCAGGCATGGATGTGTGTGATGTCCTTAGGTTAGTTAGGTTTAAGTAGTTCTAAGTTCTAGGGGACTGATGACCACAGCAGCTAAGTCCCATAGTGCTCAGAGCCATTTTTAAATACTGGGCCGCGCGGAGTGGGCGCATGGTCTGAGGCGCCATGTCACGAATAGCGCGGCCCCTCTCGCATGAGGTTCGAGTCCTCCCTTGGGCATGGGTGTGTGTGTTCTTCTTAGCATACGTTTGTTTAAGTAGTGTGTAAGTCTCAGTTTGGTCCTTTAGGAATTCATACACACACATTACTAAATACTGAAATGACTAACATTGAAGAATGCTCATTTCCAACGCAGACGCCTGCTCCTCGGCGTTCCGCTGTCGTTGTCGGTGGCGCTTGACGAGAGCTTATTTAAGGGGCTGCAAGCAGTCAGCGCCACCTCTCGTCGGCAGGAACTGTCCTCAGTGGTCTCTGGGTTTTCTTAAACAGCTGTTCTCCAGGGAGAACGGGATGCCCCCCAGTAGCTCATGGCCGGATATAGGCGTGCTCTCGCGATGCGCTCAGAGACTTCTTCCTGGTGCCTGGCGAGGTACCTAGTGGTCCGTAGCTGACGGTGCGCCTCCTGGCGGTGTTGGGGTGTACTTGAAAATCACGCGTTGCCTCTTAGAAACGCGTGAGCGTTGTTTTCCGTATATATATACGAAGATGGTATACGTTCTTTCGGACATGTCCGAAAGAACATATACCATCTTCATATCCATATAGTTAAGGCTCACCGGCCATTTGATCATCTTATTCTGTGCAGATGCACGAACAGTGCCAGAACTCTTATGGGAATCGGCAGTAAAGCCGCGAGTATTGAGTATAATGGGCAGGGGCACTATGAATATAGTGTGGGACAATATGTTGCGGAAGGCGTGCCAGAGATAAGTCTCTGCAGTCACACAATCCTCTGTGTCTTCGGTGGCTCAGATGGACAGCCGGCACGGTAGCTCAGCGTGTTCGGTCAGAGAGCCGGTTAGCCTCTGTAATAAAAAAACTGAGTGGAAAGATCAACAAACGAACTTGAACCGAAGTCATGTGACGTCCGCAACGACCAAACACAACGATCAACAACGAACAAAATGCCAAAAAAAAAAGTATATAGAGCGTCTGCCATGTAATCAGGAGATTTCGGGTTCGAGTCCCGGTCGGGGCACACATTTTCAACTATCCCCGTTGACTTATATGAACCCTTGTATGCAGCTAAGGGCATTCATTTCATTGTAGTTGCTTTCGTGACTCACGCAATGTAGCCGCCATGCGTGTTACGGCTGCTGCCCCTGGCCACCTCAGCGGGAACCGTGGAGAAATTTGGAAAGGAAACTACATTTCAGGGAGAAGAAATAAAAACATTCATGTTTGCCGATGGCACTATAATTGTCAGATAAAGCAAAGGATTTGGATGAGCAGCTGAACAGAATGCACTGCGTCTTCAAGAGAGGTCATAAGATGATCGTCAACAAAAATAAACAAGGGTAAAAGAATATAGTCGAATTAAATCAGGTGAAGATGTGGGAATGGGATGGGTAAATGAGGTATTAAAAGCAGTAGATGAGTTTCGCTACTTGCGCAGCAAAATAAATGATTTACTTACAAATTTTTACATTAAATGTTGAAAGTGTCCCCCCTGTTGTTGAATACACAATTCAATTCGTTTGTTTCCAAACAAAAGCTGTAACATATATTCTGTAACAGAAGCAGTGAAAGTGGATTTTGCAGTTTTCAGTTCATCGATGGATTTTGGACAGTTTTTATAGGCAGTTGCTTTCGCTGCACCCAAGAAGAAAAAGTCAGGTGGTGTAAGGTCAGGCGATCGTGGAGGCCAAAATCCCTGTGAAACTATGCGATCACCAAAAACATCAGCAAGCAGTGACATTGAAACGCGTGCTGTATGCGCGGTTGCACCATCTTGTTAAAAATAAACGTTCAGTATTTCACTTAACACAAGTTCTCCTATGAATGGGTACAGAATATCACTGCAGTATCGTTGTGCGTTTATTGTTTCGCTGAAAAATATGGGACACACAATTCGACGTGTAGAAATTGCAATCCAAACTCCTATTTTCACAGAATGAAGTGGTTCATCATGAATATACAATGGATTTGCAGTATTAAACATACGAGAATTTTGCGAGTTCATGTACCTGGATAAATGAAACCACGCCTCATCAGTGAAAAACGTTTCATTGAGAACATACCTTCCATTTTGTTGAACGAAATTTTTGAACCCTTGCCATGATCAGTATTTTTCAGTACTTCCACGACTGTCACTTTATATGGGAAAAGTTCTAATTTTTTCCTTACAGCTGTGAGGGCCGTTCCGACACTAACATCGATTTCCTGGGCGAGTTTTCTTAGTGATTTGTTCGGACTCATGAACATTTTATCGGAAATATCGAGTAGTTTATCCTCAGGCAAAACGCTAGGATGACCACTTCTCGGTGCATCTGTCACTGAACCCGTACTTCGAAATTTGTTAATCAGATCTCGCACAGTATCGCGATGTTGGAGTATTGTCACTGGGAAAACTCAATTAAATGTTTGACGAACTGAAACTGTGTATTTATGGCCAGCTTTGAACACTTGTCAACTAAAAACACACGTTCTTCAATGGTTACCATTTTAACAGTGACAAAAACGAAACAAACGAACGAAGGAACTAAACTTAAACGTTCACAACATGTAACGACACACGCCAACGATACTATTGACGCTGTTTCGTAACAGTGGAATGTTGGGAGAGTCCTCTTGAAGGGAAGTAACCCAGGCAGGCGAACAATCATACGGCATGCGCGGCTAACAATCACACGGCACTGCGGAGTGACTTACTGAACACCCCGTATGTTATCAGTAGACAAGCAGTAACAGCCGAATGGCTACGTCAGGAGAGTTCACTGACTTCGAAAGTGGACTAGTCGTTGGATGTCATCCATTAGGGATCTCTCGGCCCTTGTAAAGTTACCCGACATTGGTGGTATGATAGTGAAACGGAAAGCGAAGTATCAATCCGCTAAACCAAGAGCAAACAGACCTCACGTACAAACGGACAGCGACCGTCGAGCACTGCGGAGCGTGGCTGTAAAAAATAGCATTAAATCAGCGAAAGGAACTCGTGAGTTTCTAAGTGCTACCAACAATCAGCTGGCATAGTGCCTAAGCATAGGGACGTAAAATGGACGAGATACTATGGTCGAGCAGCTCCTCATGAGCCACTCGTATGCTAAGCGACGCTTGAGGTGGTGTAAGGAGCGGTGGTCTTGAGTAATGAATGACGCTATATGCCGTGGCAATCCTGTAGGAGGGTTTGAGTTAGGCGAATGCCTGCAGAACATTGTCTGCAGTCATGGGTAATGTCAACAGTTATGTTCTGAGAAGGTGGTATAACAATAGATAACAATATGGTGGGTGTTTTTCGTGCTTTGGATGCGCTGCTTTATTGGGCTTCAGAAAACGCTAAACGCCGAAGGATGTGGGCAAATTTTACAGCATTGTATATTACGTACAGAAAAGGAACAACTCGGAGATGATGACTGTATTAGCACGACAATGCAGCCAGTGACAAAGCAGCATCTGTGAGGTAATATTTTACGGCCGTAGACATAGATGTCTAATGGAAATAAGTATTTAAATACAATAGCTTAGTTTCTAAATTACGTAAAAACTGGTTTTCCACAATTACAGCTATGTCACAGCCCATTTTTGGTACTAGTTAATCGGACAACCTGTAACAAAATCACTAGAAAAAACCCGTATCCGGTAATGGATAACAAAACGAAAGCAAACATGTCTTTCAATACAGAATGATATTCTTAAACCTAGACATAGTGGAACAACCTTAATTTGATAAGTGGGCTACTTTTTGTGTCTCTTCCATTTTTTTTCTGGGATCTTCAGTTATTGCAGTATCAAACTGGGATTTCATTTTCTGATAATTTTGTATCTTAGTAGGAATGTTGGTAATTTACGAAGAAATTTCAAAAATTATATCGTCCTTTAAACTCTGTGGACATGAAAGCTTCGGATGCGTCGTTCACACAACACAGTAAGTGAAAACACATCCACCTAATGCTTGCGGAATAGGTTGATTTGCAGACGATACTCGAATTTAAGAAATATGTTTACTCTGATCTCCTGAACAAATATTGGAAGATGATTCTGCCTCGACAAACATTTGTCCGACAGCGACTTTCGATGTGGTCTCCCAACGTATTTACGGAAAGCCGGGGGCAGCGTATATTTTCATTCCGATATTTACGTATCACAAGTCCTGGGTAATCCAGAAGTTGTCTCGCAAATCACACAGAACAATATTAACAGCATACGCAGGTGATACACTTGCAAAATGTCATTATATATTTTATTGTGCGCAGTGTTACACTAGTTACTTCAGCATTGCTTTAATGGGACGAGAGAATATGCCGAAAAGAATCTGACACTCATGTCTTTTGTTTTCTCTGTCAGCATAATTACTTTTGAGCATAATTCCTCTTAACTAGAACACTTTTTTCTAATCACGTTGGACCAACCACTAGCCACCCGCAGGAGTGCTTTGATAATGTTTACTACGAGGAATTGATCCCACAAGCTTCACTGGTATTTTTTTCTATCCAATTTCATTTTAATACATTGTCATACATTTTAGACATGTTACCTAGAAGTTCTAAACAAGTTATACATATGTAGTACACATGGCGACATACAATGTTACCAATATGACAGCTGAGGTTGTAACATTTTTTATATGGATTCATTCCTATGGTAATGATGGAATATGGCGTGTACTTCATATTTGTAAACAAAAATAATTTTATTATTACTCTAGGTAATACGTGGTATCATTCATGTGCCTGAAAACGGCAAGTTGTTGAAATTAGCTGATCGCATGATTAAATAAAAGTTGTTTACATTACAGCCTACTATGGACCATGTTTTCTTTTATCTATAACTTACTTTATTAACAATGTTTTAAGGAATTATGTCAAAGAGACAGAAATCTGTAGATGTGATCCACATGTACAGACAAACAAATGATTGAAATTTAAGAAAAATTGGATGATTTATTCAAGAGAAAGAGCTTCACAAACTGAGCAAGAGAATAATGCGTTGGTCCACCTCTGGCCCTTATGCAAGCAGTTATTCGGCTTGGCATAGATTGACAGAATTATTGGATGTCCTTCTGATGGATATCGTGCCAAATTCTGTCCAAATGCTGCGTTGGATCGTCATAATCCCGAGATAGTTGGAGGGTGCTGCCATAGCGCTCCAAACGTCTCAATTGGGGAGAGATCCAGCGACTTTGCAGGCCAAGGTAGGTTTTGACAAGCATAAATACAAAGAGTAGAAACTCTCACGGTGTGCAGGCGGTCATTATCTTGATAAAATGTAAGCCCAGGATGTCTTGCCGTAAAGGGCAATAAAAGGGGGCGTAGAATATCGTCGACGTACCGTTGTGCCATAAGGGTGCCGCGGAAGACAACCAAAGGGGGCCTGCTGTGAAAAAAATAGCACTCCAGACCGTTACTACTGATTGTCGGCCTGCATGGCGGGTGACAGTCAGATTGTCCGGGCATCTCTAAAAAAAATATTCAACTTGGAACCTCACTGACTGGAGTAGAATTGCCTTCAGTGATGAGGCCAGCTTCGAATTAAATTCCGATGACCAGCGAATACGTGTCTGTAGACGCCCTGGGTGAGACTTTCTACCGCTTGTCTTCGTGCTTGCCAAAACCTGCCTTGGCTAGCAGGCTCGACGGATCTCTCCCCAACTGAGAAAATTTCGAGCATTATGGGCAGGACCCTCCAACCATTTTGGGATTTTGACGATGTAACGATCCAATTGGACGGACTACTGGTAGGCGATGGAATTTGAATGCGTCTGCCGATGTTTCACTGTACCGCGTAGGCCCCCGCGACCATGCAGAAGTGCCGCAACACGATGCGGCATGGACTCAACTAATGTCTGAAGTAGTACTGGAGGGAACTGACACCATGAATCCTGCTGGGCTGTACATAAATCCATAAGAGTACGAGTGGGTGGAGATCTCTTCTGAACAGCACGTTGCAAGGCATCTCAGATATGCTCAATAATGTTCATGTCAGAGGAGTTTGGTGGCCAGAGGATATGTTTCAACAACTCAGAATAGTGCTCCTGGAGCCACTCTATAAAAATTCTGGACGTGTGGGGTGTCGCATTGTCGTGCTGGAATTGCCTAAGTCCGCAGAATGGAAAACGGACATGAATGTATGCAGGTGATCAGACAGTGTGCTTAAGTACGTGTCACCTGTCTGCGTCGTATCTAGACGTGTTAGGGTCCCATATCACCAACTGCACGCGCCCCGCACCATTGCATAGCCTCCAATAGCTTGGACAGTCCCCTGCTGACACGCAGTGTCCATGAATTCATGAGGTTGTCTCCATACCCGTACACGTTCATCTGCTCGATAAAAGTCGAAACGAGACTCGCCCGACCAGGCAACATGTTTCCAGTCATCAACAGTCCATTGTCGGTCTTGACGGGCTCAGATGAGGCGTAAAGCTTTGTGTCGTGCAGTCATCAAGTTTACACGAGTGGGCCTTCGTCTCCGAAAGGCCACATCGATGATTTTTCGTTGAATGGTCCGCACGCTGACACTTGTTGATGGCCCAGCATTGAAATCTGCAGCAGTTTGCGGAAGGGTTGCACTTCTGTCACGTTGAACGATTCTCTTCAGTCGCCGTTGGTTCCCTTCTTGCAGAATCTTTTTTCGGCCGCAGCGATGTCGGAGATTTGATGTTTTATCGGATTCCTGATATTCATGGTACACTCGTGAAACGATCGTACGGGAAAATCCCCACTTCATCGCTACGTCGAAGATGCTGTGTCCCATCGCTCGTGCGCCAACTATAACAGCACGTTCAAACTCACTTAAAAATGTTAATAACCCGCCATTTTAGCAGCAGTAGCCGATCTAACAACTGCGCCAGACTCTTGTCTTACATAGGCGTTGTCGACAGCAGCGCCGTATTCTGACTGTTTACGTATATCTGTATTTAAGTACGCGTGCCTATACCAATTTCTTCGGCGCTTCAGTGCATGTTACTGGCAGCCTCGGAAGAATTCGAATTTTGCCGTATATCTACAACTACACGTATCCCTAGGCCTAAGACTGTTACACGATTCTAAATTGTTTGCAGTAGTACTTGCGGGCCTTGACACTCCTTGTCTACGCATACCCGTGTCTGTGGCTGTTGCATTTTTTAAATGTGTGTATTTATCAGCGGAAAAGTGCTACTATCGGAGCGCAAAAAAAGGGAATATGTATCAGTTTAACAAAAGACTAGCTGAAAAGCGGGGTACCAGTTGCCTCATTCTACGTTCCTCAGAACATTTAAAGATTTTTCCAAAATTTTTGGCATATGAAGGTATTTACATTCGTTTTACCATGCAACTCACCACTCACTCCCACAAGCTCCCCTACTAGAACTCTTTTCCCATCCACTAGTCCGTCGCTGTAAGTCGCCCATACCAAATCGCTCCCACTTGCGCATTCTCATTTAGCCCAAGTCATTGTCAGTATCTCTTTGTGTATCTGTCACTGTCTCCTGTCTCACAGCCACAGCCTCTCCCTCCTATTCTCTCTTACTGCTATTACCTTATTCATTCCTTCCCACTGGTGCTGTCTCTTCTCTCTGTCACCATCTCTCTCTTCCTTATTCCCAATGTCACAGACTTTCTCCCTTTTTACCACTGGCTCTCATCCACTTCCACTTTCTCCTTCTCTATATTCCTCTGTCTCATTCACTCTTTTCCAAGAACTGTTCTGTCACTATGTTCCCCTGTCACTGTGTCCCTCTCTTTCTCTCACTGGGCCATGTCTCGTCTGTACATTCGATACCACATCTACTGTCTACTGTCTTCCAGTACTTATTACTTTTCCGTCTCTTTCCCGCTGCCACTGTCTCCTCTCTCAGCATATAAGGACGCGAATATGTTTGCAACCAAAAATTTTGAGAAAATAGCTGAAGCTGCTGAGGAAAGTATATTGAGGCATGATACGCCGCTTTTCAGTCAGTCTCTTAAAGAGGAGCATATTCGCCTTTTTTGTGCTCTGATAGGAGCATTTTTCATCTGGTTCTCTTCTTTTCCCTGTCAGAGAACGACATGTCACTCACATGAAAAAAAATTTTATGGGTCAATAAATTTTTGATAGATTACTTACGAGAAATTGAAATAATGTAAAACCAGTTTTCACCCCAGACCAAATTTTACGTGCACAATAATTTATCATGTTCTTCAGTACTACAACACAAGGTTTGAAGGACCTATCTGATGAAAAAAACTCTTTACAGCATATTTATCTGTGCTACGTCACTTTATAAACTACGATTTCGTCTTACACCAGATTTTATGTGCGTATTTTACCTGTACAAGTAGAGTAATTTTGAACCTCTGTATCTCGAAAACGAATAAAGAGACCAGTAAAACTTGCAGGGCTATTCGAGATCGTGATCTTACGAATAAGTCGTAAGAATTTCAGCCATTTGTGTAAATAGCCGTCTTGAAATTCGCGGCTCGAGTTTGGTGTGCAAAAATCAAGTTTCTGGGGTATTAGCCGGCCGGAGTGGCCGAGCGGTTAAAGGCGCTACAGTCTGGAACCGCACGACCGCTACGGTCGCAGGTTCGAATCCTGCCTCGGGCATGGATGTGTGTGATGTCCTTAGGTTAGTTAGGTTTAAGTAGTTCTAAGTTCTAGGGGACTTATGACCACAGCAGTTGAGTCCCATAGTGCTCAGAGCCATTTTTCTGGGGTATTTCCCGATAACGGATGAAGCTTTTGATAAATGGAAGATCGCACTTCTAGATAAATACCTAGAAAATATATCTTAAACATTTGAACTATGCTGCTGACAGTTATTTAGACATCCGTTGCTGATGACGAAAAATGGTGAAGATAGCTTTTTTATGTTTTCACGGGAAACGCCCACGAATTAAATGGTGCGTCCATAAACCACTGATGGCGCACCGTAGACTACATGTAATGCAAAAAGAACCACATATTTGCCCCATTTTCCTAAGCTGTAGGAAGTGTGTATATTCAAATTTTAATACTGTAACGTAGGGTAGTCACAGTAACACGGTCAATGTGCTGGGTATATGGTTCAAATGGCACTGAGCACTATGGGACTTAACTTCTGAGGTTATCAGTCCCCTAGAACTTAGAACTACTTAAACCTAACTAACCTAAGGACATCACACGCATCCATGCCCGAGGCAGGATTCAAACCTACGACCGTAGCGAACGCGCCGTTCCCGAATGTAGCGCCTAGAACCGCTCAGCTACCCAGGCCGGCTGCTGGGTATACAAATAGTCCGTAGGCCAAGGGCTATCCAAAACACCTGACCCTACCTTTCTATCGCCAATAGAACCGGATGTTTGAGCCATAAAAAAATGCCTGTTTGTATGGGCGGCATTTCGGATAATATTGGTAGCGTGTGTTGCCGTATGAGTACAGATATTTAAGTTTTTGAAACTTCTTGGCAGATTAAAACTGTTTGCCGGACCAAGACTCGAACTAGGAACCTTTGCCTTTCACGGGCAAGTGCTTTACCATCTGAGCTACCCAAGCACAACTCAGGCCCCGTCCTCACAGCTTTAGTTCTGCCAGTACCTCGTCTCCTACCTTCCAGACTTCACAGAAGCTCTCCTGCGAACCTTGCAGAACTAGCACTCCTGAAAGAAAGGATATTGCGGAGACATGGCTTAGCCACAGCCTGGGGGATGTTCCCAGAATGAGATTTTCACTCTGCAGCGGAGTGTGCGCTGATATGGAACTTCCTGGCAGATAAAAACTGTGTGCCGGATCGAGACTCGAACTCTGGACCTTTGCCTTTTACGGGCAAAATCTCATTCTGGAAACATCCCCCAGGCTGTGGCTAAGCCATGTTTTCGCAATATCCTTTCTTCTAGGAGTGGTAGTTCTGCAAGGTTCGCAGGAGAGCTTCTGTGAAGTTTGGAAGGTAGGAGACGAGGTACTGGCAGAACTAAAGCTGTGAGGACTGGGCGTGAGTGGTGCTTGGGTTGCTCAGATAGTAGAGCACTCGCCCGTGAAAGGCAAAGGTCCCGAGTTCGAGTCTCGGTTCGACAACGAGACAACGAGGGCGTCCTCCCGACATCTTCCGGAACTAACGTTGCCAAATCAGCAAATTAACCTGCCGACCCCGTGAAGGTACGGGATAAAGCCCGGGAAAAGAAGAATAAGAAGTAAATGTTTTGTATTTAGACTAAAGGGCAGAGGTTAGTTTTCGTTGATGTGTCTTCGGTTGTCCGCAGCTCGTGGTCGTGCGGTAGCGTTCTCGTTTCCCGTGCCCGGGTTCCCGGGTTCTATTCCCGGCGGGGTCAGGGATTTTCTCTGCCTCGTGATGAATGGGTGTTGTGTGCTGTCCTTAGGTTAGTTATGTTTAAGTAGTTCTAAGTTACAGGGGACTGATGACCATAGATGTTGAGTCCCATAGTGCTCAGAGCCACTTAAACCATTTTGTCTTCGGTTTTAGCTGTCAATTAGATTAATATGGTATACGTCTTAAGATTTTATGATATTTCTGGCTTGCTGTCTATTAGCGAGAAACTTTTGATGTTACTAGCCTGACTGGAGTACCCTGTTTTACTGCAAGTGATCAACCAGCCACACACTCAAAAATGGTTAAAATGGCTCTAAGCGCTATAGGACTTAACACCTGATGTCTTCAGTCCCCTAGAACTACTTAAACCGAACTAACCTAAGGGCATCGCACACATCCATGCCCAAGGCAGGATTCGAACCTGCGACGGTAGCAGCAGCAGGGTTCCGGACTGAAGCGTCTAGAACCGCTCGGCCACAGCGTCCGGCGCCACACACCTTTGGGGTGTTTAAAATGTTTTCAAAAATGGTTCAAATGGCTCTGAGCACTATGGGACTCAACTGCTGAGGTCATAAGTCCACTAGAACTTAGAACTACTTAAACCTAACGAACCTAAGGACAGCACACAACACCCAGCCATCACGAGGCAGAGAAAATCCCTGACCCCGCCGGGAATCGAACCCGGGAACCCGGGCGTGGGAAGCGAGAACGCTACCGCACGACCACGAGATGCGGGCTGTAAAATGTTTTGTCTTGTAGTTCAGTTAAGATTTTAATAGCTCATTTTAACATTGACAAAGTTGCACATTGTGTATTCTTAATGGCTTGGTTTGGCTGGATACGTTAATAAGAGTGAAATGAGAGAGTGTGAGTGTAATTTTAAAGGAAGTTATGTTTTAGGCAATTCTAGTTTTAACTTTTTTTTTTAACCACATACGTGTTGACAGTATAACCTTGCTGTTGAACACCTTAAACACACAGAAGACACAGTCTTAGACGAGAGTCTTAGAGATGTACAATCTGCCTAAGGAGAAAAAAGTAGCAGAACGTTGGCAAAGAATTGAAGAAATTTTTTGGGGGAAGAAGTTTATTGAATCTGTAAGTCTGAAATTCTATGTGGAAGTGCGAACTGAGGAAAACTGGAACTGCGGAAATTGATAGGATACTAGATGTATAATTACAGGAATATAAAAATGATGTCAGAGGAAGTCGAAAATTCAGGCTTAATGGATAGAAGAAGGGAGGCAAGTCATCTACGAGAATCCTTACAAGAAATTATTAATTTGTTGATGGAGGAAACATAAAGGGAAACGTTCTGGACAAGTTAAGGTGGAAAATATTAGAATAACATGAACGGATAGAATGTACTGGCAGTAGGGAGACATATAGGTATTGCCGCGCGGGGTAGCCGCGCGGTCTTAAGCGTCTTGTCACGGTTCGCGTGGCTTCCCCTGTCGGAAGTTAGAGTTCTCCCTCGCGCATGGTGTGTGTAAGTTAGGTTAAGTAGTGTGTAAGCTTAGGGACCAATGACCTCAGAAGTTTGGCCGCATAAGAACGTAACACATATTTCCAAACACGTATAGGTATTGGCCCTGTGGAAGATTACATGGAGGCAGTATCAAACAAATCGAAGAGCAGATGACTAAATCAATATAGAGTATAAGTATGTGGTGTAAGCTGCACTACTCAACCTAACTTAAACTAACTTACGCTAAGGACAACACACACACCTATGCTCGAGGGAAGATTCGAACCTCCGACGGGTGCAGACGCGTGAACCGTTAAAAGACGCCCAAGACCGCGCGGCTACCCCGAGCGGCCGCGTAGAAGGCAGACAAACACATCTGAAGAGATTAGAGTGCCAGCTGAATATAATATAAGCGTTGTGAATTCTTCTGCGTAATTTGCTCGTGGCAGTTGCAATATGTTTCTAAACGAGGCGATAAATTCTGTACAGTAAAAGCAGACATTAAAATCGCTGACGCAAATGAGCTACAAATTTTGATAAATAATCTTGTCAATATTGCACGATTTTTCAGCGTCACTAGATATGAAGCTGTGGCTTTATGAACTTAGCGCTTACAATTTTTGTAAACAATTCATTATGCAATTACGGCAGTTGTTTCGGAGCTACAGATGTGCGTGAATGCGTGCGTGTGTGTGTATTAACGTGATTTCATATTTTAAAAGTTCATTTTGTTAAATCCATAATTCAGAGCGCGGCGCGGCGCATCGCTTAGCGCCCGTTAATCAGGCGCCAGCTGCGTTCGGGGAAACCCCCAGCAGGACTGCCACCCTCACGGAAGGAACCGCGCCTGCCCCCGGTTGGCTCTCGCCTCACTGCGCCGCTCCACGCCGCGCACCCATTCCAATCTTCGCCCGGAATTAACTCCGTCGCTGCAAGATTTCGCTCGGATTTTCGCGGAGGAGCACAGATTTTGTTTCGAAACTCAATTTGAAATCTTTATTAAAACCAAATTGGACCGGTAAATGAATTATGAGAAATGCGCGGAGAGGCGCACGCCGGAAATTGATACCGTACGGCGGGCACCGCGGCCGGCGCGCCGTGCGGCAGCGAAAAAAAAAGAATAAAAGGCTTTAAAAAATGCGCGTCCCGATCGGGCACGATCACCGCCACCGCTGTGCAGTCCATGTTCCGAACGGTACTGCGCCCGAGGACGAGGCAGTAGTTCTGAAACCAACAGCATCCTCATCATCTTTATCACCAGGAAGAATAGCAGCACTTGCTTGGTACTCTAGCCAATAAGATGTCCAGAATCAAACTTGCGAAAATGAAAGTACACAACTGTTTGTGAACATTGCCGATACCAAGACGGAGACCTGCAATTACAATGAAACTAGTGAGCTTGGCAATGGTTCGCAATTGCTAAAATAATGTGTGGGAATTGGATATACGTTCTAATCTTCAACTCCGCCCTCTCTCTGGTCATCTCCTCCTCCGGCAGATCCTCCCCATCTCTCTACCCATTGCCTCTTCCTACCTGTTTCACCTTCTTCCGCTATGCCTCTCCATCTCCTCCTCCCTCACCCTCTCTCTGTCTATCTCCTTCTCCCTCCTCTCTATGTCCATTTCCTTCTCCACTTCCCCCCTCCCCCCTCAAATCTGCCCATCTCCTCTTGCCCTCTCTCCCCACGTGAGCCTTGTTTTATTGTTATTGGCAACGAAACCCTTATTGGGAGCTGAAGACGCTTAAAATGAATAGGTAAATCTATTGGGATCATTGATGAGAAAGACCTCTCCTGCGGCTGGGTCTGTGACGATAATAGCTTCAGTTATGGTATTTCGCATAGTTTTAATATGCGAATGGGTGGGATTACACAGTTTCAGACGTTTGAGATTCCGTACTAGCATTCTAATAATAAGCCAATAACCCATAAATAAATACAAATGTTCTGTTTTTGATTAAACTAGCTGGGAGGCGGAAAGTAATATGCTATGCTCGAGGGGTGGCGTTCAATACGTAATGTAACCAGCGCTGTAGTTAGAAAAAAATTAGGCTGTACTCAACCAAAAATAGAAAAAATGGCTCTGAGCACTATGGGACTTAACATCTATGGTCATCAGTCCCCTAGAACTTAGAACTACTTAAACCTATCTAACCTAAGGACATCACACGACACCCAGTCATCACGAGGCCAACCAAAACTCACTTAACAAAGTTTCAGATGGACTCGTAGTGGACTTCCCTGAGAGGATTACATTTTCGCCAATCTGTTTCTTCAGCTCATCTTCTTCCTGAAGACTGCACACACATTTCTGGATTAAATTTTTCCAGTGGTGACCCAACAATTATTAGGCAAATTAATCTTCTGGTTACTTCTGCCAAGAAACTGTTCCTTTTTTAATGTGAATGTCATTCATACCACTAAATGATCTTTCAGATGTGGAAATTGGAATTGAATCAATTATTTGTAATAATTGTTCAAGGTCTTTAGGGTTCATGTTCGTGTCTGCATATTCCCTGAATGCCTGCATGTATTTTCTACTGTCTTGAAGTCGAAACCTCATATATATTAGAGATGATCCTATTTCCACAACGTATGTCAGTACCTTGCGGCCAATGCTTTGTCGCTACAAGAGCAAAATTTTTGAACAATACTTCAGTCCTCTACTTCAAAAAATGGCTCTGAGCACTATGGGACTTAACATCTGTGGTCATCAGTCCCCTAGGACTTAGAACTACTTAAACCTAACTAACCTAAGGACATCACACACATCCATGCCCGAGGCAGGATTCGAACCTGCGACCGTAGCAGTCACGCGGTTCCGGACTGAGCGCCTAGAACCGCTAAACCACCGCGGCCGGCAGTCCTCTACTTCCTTTCGTTTTCTGTGCTGTCTGGGAACCTATATGGGATGGATTGCTAAGAATGGTAACAAGTCTGTGGTAGGATATTTTCAGCAAGACTTCGGTAAAGCTGACCACTGTTTATTTGAACAACTTTATGGTTGTTGTGTGAATCAACGTCTTTAAAAGCTTTGTTTTGAGCTGCTTTGGTTGCGTCCTCAGCATGAGAACCTGGAGAAGATAACATGGACTCCAGTATCCAGAGACTACGTTTTATAGTCTTCTCAGCCTCGGCAATAGTCATGTCTCTTCTTTCAAAATCTGGGAACTGAATTAGAGCGTCGTTTACAACTGCTAAATTTGCAACAAATTCAGAAGAAGTCAAAGTTTTGCAAAGGCCTGCATATTTATACCTTTATCTGGAATGCCTGTATTTATTTGAACAAGAGATCGATAGTTATTCCAAACAGATTTAACAACAATCCATCTGACAACACATACTTTCCCAATTTTATTTAGTTTTTCTCAAGATATGCTGCCCATTCTCTAAGCTGAGTTCCGATTTTGTTGACGTGCTATAGACAGAATACAGTTTATCAAAGGAAGAATAGAAATGAGTGAGACGTTCAACCTCATCTCTCGTGTCATGTACTGCTAATTCGAGTCTGTGGTTACTACAGTGCCAAACTATCAAGTGGGGAAACATGTTCTGTAACGTCACAGCAACTCAGTTTCTCTTTCCTAACATTACCGAGGCTCACTTGCAAATCTAGCAAAGTTACCGTTGAGGTAAGAATGCGAAAAACCATAAGAACTCGAATTCTGCAAAATGGCGTCCTTGATTGAACTGGATTTCGTGTATTTAAGTTCAATGAGATTCCCCGAAAAAAATGAATGAAACACAGTGTTTTCTGACATGGCACATCTCAAACAGAAGACGAGCATTGATAAATTACTGCAAGTAGTAGACTCGTGTACCATAACACTTATTTTAGTATTTTTTTAATAAGATGATTAGCTCTTTTCTTCCTTATTTCTGTAGAGATATCATCAGTAATGTTGGTACAACTGAACTAAAACGCCAGACTCTTTCTATATCAAAACCATTAAGTTCCTGGACTACTGGAAAATCAGATAATGGACTTCCTAGCTTTGCCTCTTTATATGCTGTCCTAAACAGTCTACTCGTAGTCTCACACTGATTAATTAACACTTAACCTACTCCTCTTTCTCCAGGTTTGCTCTCAGCATTAGCCTTAGCCTGCTCTGCGCTTTTATGACTCACAGATTTTTTATGTTCATATATTTTTTTCTTAAACTATTTTGCTGCATTTTTTTAGTATTTCCAAAATAAATAACTTTCGCGTCAACACACTCTTTAGCTGCTTTTCATCCTGAACCACGCTGTGGTCCCTAACCATGCCTGTTAGCTTCAGCACAGTAAGAACAACTAAGCTTTTCAGTTTTAAAGCACTGGTACTGAGACGCCGATCAGCATTCTGGATAATATAGAATAACTGAACTTACTCGAGCAGAAGGATTAATTAATTACCTCCTACATTCTCAAGTTCCTTCTCATAATCTTTGTCCTTTGAGATGATCCTTCGTTTCGAAGGGTCTGGCTGGTCACAGCTAGCACCGTTCTCTTCAACGTTCCTGTTATCATCTGGACTTTTTCTTTCGCCACTGTTTAACTGCTTTAGCTAGCTCACTATTTCTTTAAAATTATGATGTTTGTACACGCACATACACACTTCACACAAACAGTTACACAGAGTGGCACTTAATGCACACAACCAAGCGTTTACAACCAAAATAAGCGAAGCTGACAACGTTGCCAACAGCTCAGCATGCATCTTGTTGAAGAAGCGTTAGTCCAAGAGAATAATATTCGCTTCGATTTTAGTTCCGAGTTGTGCCACAAGATAACTCTGAACAAGTAAATAATAATTTCCGATTTTTCTTTCTGAAATCCATTTGATGATTTACAGTTAGGCGATTTGTTACATATTTAAAAATGAAGTTTAGCCGGTGCGCTTATAACGGGTTTTGATCTTAGGGGGTACGCCGTACCGGCCCGAATCGGCCCAATTACAGCACTGGGTGTAATACATATTTGCCTGAACGCAGGATGGTTTTATTCAGGATTACAACAGACCATTTTACTCCCCACCTTTTTGGTTACAGAATCCTATTTTTCAACATAAAATCAGCTCATGCGACGGACTTATGCCACCTTATTGGGAGGACCTGCATGCCCGCATGGGCATGGGACTCTGCTGGTGGATGTCGAAGCCGACGTCTTGCTGCTTCAATAACCTCCCCATCATCCACGTATTGCTTCCCGCGGAGTGTACCCTTCATTGGCCAAACTGATGGAAGTCGGAAGATGAGATCTGGGTTGTAGGGTAGGTGAGGAAGAGCAGTCCAGTGAAGTTTCTTGAGCTCCTTTCAGGTGCGCGGACTTGACTGACGCCTTCCGTTGTCAAGGAGAAAAAGGTCATTTGCATTGATGTGTCAGCACAGCATGGAACTCAACTTTTACACAACGACCCAAGCTCAGCACAGTAGGCTGTGGGGTGGTAGGACTGGACCAAGTGACACATCAGGCAGTCACCATCGACAGTTGCACTAAACATTTATTTGGCACGTTTAAACAAGAAAAATAACAAATAAAACCATCAAAACATTTTTAAAATTACCATCTAGGTGAGAGCAAGTTGCTTCAAAATTTAAACATTCATAAACCACGGCACTTATGGCCTATTACACATTTAGTGAAATGAATTAAAAATTATTTACTCAAAAACTATAATCAACCTGAAGAACAATTTACTAAAATTTAACAGGGAAATGTAGTCTTTCGTTACTGCAGTTATTTGTATTCAGAGTACAGGCAACAACAAATTAGATACCATGTCACACAACCACGTTACTTAAATGGCAGGCACCCTACAATGTAGGATATAAAATACAAAATGTCATGTGCCCAAGAAACCTCCTGGGATTCAACAAAGTACGCCCAGAGGCGGACGCCCGCCCACTCAGCTGTTCCCAATACAGGCTCGGCATGGACCCCCCAAACGGGAGCAGCAAAGGTCACGAATAGGCACGAAAAATCCCAGAATTAGTGGCTATCTACAACAGACTGACGTCTGTCTTAAGTAAGTAGAAGCACAATAATCCATTACAGTACATCATCTGTAGAATTAATGAACCTATTAATGAACATCAGCTAAGCAGTACAAATCTATTACCTTACGGGGGTAAGGCCAATTATACATTAAACCACGAGTGAACTAGATACACGGCCAGCTGGCACGCGCGGGCAACGGGGGCGGAAAATTCACAACAGCACAAGCAGGACACAACCCAGTAACCCGCACTCGCTACCAAGACAAACAGCAGAAGTCTCGATAAAACGAAATCAAAATGCAAGTACCTATCGTGGAGGCTAACGGTATATCGAGTTCCCCCCATCCCTCCGCTCACCAACCCCTCCCGACGCTAAAAACAAAGCAACTTACAGCAAATAGCCACACTTAAATTCGCGATTAAATCAGAATTAAATACCATATCCACATACTGACATTGAAGGAATTCTTGTACTTTCAGTAATAGAATCAGCTTCAAACTATTAAAACACACAAGAACAACTGGCTTCTCAGTAACTTGTAAGAATTTAGGAAACTACTCATTTAGAGTTAGACACGTTTCTCTCAGACACGCTATCAAAAAAATGTTTCTAATGGCTCTGAGCACTACGGGACTCAACATCTGAGGTCATCAGTCCCCTAGAACTTAGAACTACTTAAACCTAACTAACCTAAGGACATCACACATTTCCATGCCCGAGGCAGGATTCGAACCTGCGACCGTAGCGGTCGCGCGGTTCCAAACCGCTTGGCCACACCGGCCGGCACACGCTATCACTTCAGATAGAAACGTAACAGTAATAGTATTACAATTCGCAGCAAAATATATGCAGAGAAAATTTTATCCATGTATATCTTTAACAATTGGCCAGCTTAATTCCGTCGTGTGATATAAATACAATAACCAGGCGGCACTTAGACAAGGACCAGCCCAACTGTTTTCGATGGTGGTTAACGCTGACAGTAGCAATCTACAAACAGAATGTATCAGCACTGCAGGCCCTAGTAAATGTTATCATCACATCACATACAGCTCTGACTAGAACCTTGCGTACTAAGCAAGATGAAATTAATACAATCGAGGACAGTCAGTACCAGTAGCAACGGCCGGCCAAGAAAATGAAGTAAACAGCCCAGAACCCAGTGGTCGATTCCGGCCACAATTTACAGCACAAGCAAGGCCCTTACGCTCTCGCTAGTTCGACGAAGCCAGCCGCCGCAGATCCCGGTGCCAGGAGACATGCAGCAAGCGAAATACACCAAGGCTTCCCAGTAACATGACTGCTTCCACGCCGGCGATATTTGCTACGGCGCCGTCACCCGGGTAAACAGCCCCTTTTAGATGTGCTCTTCCTGCTGCCTCGCATGGCGCCTGTACTGTCCGCCAGACTTCACAAACTACACTACTGGCCATTAAAATTGCTACACCACGAAGATGACGTGCTACAGACGCGAAATTTAACCGACAGGAAGAAGACGCTGTGATATGCAAATGATTAGCTTTTCAGAGCATTCACACAAGGTTGGCGCCAGTGGTGCCACCTACAACGTGCTGACATGAGGAAAGTTTCCAACCGATTTCTCATATACAAACAGCAGTTGACCGGCGTTGCCTGGTGAAACGTTGTTGTGATGCCTCGTGTAAGGAGGAGAAATGTGTAATATCACGTTTCCGACTTTGATAAAGGTCGGATTGTTGCCTATCGCGATTGCGGTTTATCGTATCGCGACATTGCTCCTCGCGTTGGTCGAGATCCAATGACTGTTAGCAGAATATGGAATCGGTGGGTTCAGGAGGGTAATACGGAACGCCGTGCTGGATCCCATCTTATCCGCATGGCTGTAACGGATCGTACAGCCACGTCTCGATCCCTGAGTCAACAGATGGGGACGTTTGCAAAACAACAACCATTTGCACGAACAGTTCGACGATCTTTGCAGCACCACGGACTATCAGCTCGGAGACCATGGCTGCGGTTACTCTTGACGCTGCATCACAGACAGGAGCGCCTGCGATGGTGTACTCAACGACGAACCTGAGTGCACGAATGGCAAAACGTCATTTTTTCGGATAAATCCAGGTTCTGTTTACAGCATCATGGTGGTCGCATCCGTGTTTGGCGACATCGCGGTGAACGCACATTGCAACGTGTATTCGTCATAACCATACTGGCTTATCACCCGGCGTGATGGTATGGGGTGCCATTGGTTACACTTCTCGGTCACCTCTTGTTCGTATTGATGGCACTTTGAACAGTGGACGTCACATTTCAGATGTGTTACGACCCGTCATTCGATCCCTGCGAAAACCTACATTTCAGCAGGATAATGCACGTCGCATGTTGCAGGTCCTGCACGGGACTTTCTGGATACAGAAAATGTTCGACTGCTGCCCTGGCCAGCACATTTTCCAGATCTCTCACCAACTGAAAACGTCTGGTGAATGGTGACCGAGCAACTGGCTCGTTACAATACGCAAGTCACTACTCTTGATGAACTGTGGTATCGTGTTGAAGCTGCATGGGCAGCTGTACCTGCACACGCCATCCAAGATCTGTTTGACTCAATGCCCAGGCGTATCAAATGGTTCAAATGGCTCTCAGTTTATGGGACTTAACATCTATGGTCATCATTCCCCTAGAACTTAGAACTACTTAAGCCTAACTAACCTAAGGACATCACACAACACCCAGTCATCACGAGGCGGAGAAAATCCCTGACCCCGCCGGGAATCGAACCCGGGAACCCGGGCGTGGGAAGCGAGAACGCTACCGCACGACCACGAGCTGCGGACCCGAGGCGTATCAAGGCCGTTATTATGGCCAGAGGTGGTTGTTCTAGGTACTGATTTCTCAGGATCTATGCACCCAAACTGCGTGAAAATGTAATCACATGTCAGTTCTAGTATAATATACTTGTCCAATACCCGTTTATCATCTGCATTTCTTCTTGGTGTAGCAATTTTAATGGCCAGAAGTGTACGTTACTGCTAGGCGTCCCAAAGCGAAATCCTCGCTTACACCTCGCTCCACGATCTGCACGGTTGGTGGCGCCACCGCGCACTCTGCACACACCACCGGAAAGATGACCCATACTGGCGGCTGGAATATCGCTGATCGAGCCACACGGCTCATGCATTTATCTGCATGCTGTGTGCCCGACCAAGACTCGAACTCGGGACTTTTGCCTTTCGCGGGCAACACTGTTTTAATCTGCCAGGAAGTTTCATATCGGCGCACACTCCGCTGCAGAGTGAAAATCTCATTCTGGAAACATCCCCCAGGCTGTGGCTAAGCCATGTCTCCGTAATATTCTTTCTTTCGGGAGTGCTATTTCTGCAAGGTTCGCAGGAGAGCTTCTGTAAAGTTGGAAGGTAGGAGACGAGGTACTGGCAGAAGTAAAGCTGTGAGTACCGGGCGTGAGTCGTGCTTTGGTAGAGCACTTGCCCGCGAAAGGCAGAAGTCCCGAGTTCGAGTCTCGGTCCGGCACACAGTTTTAATCTGCCAGGAAGTTTCAAAACTGGGATTATTCGGAATAGTTACTGGTTAGTAAAACTGAAGGGCGAACATTAGGCGTAATTACTGTAAAGATTTGCAAGTTTATATTCCCATGTGTTAGTTGTTAAAAGTTTTTTTGTGTTGTAATGTAACTAATCAGCCTTGATCTGAATCTGCTGATAGATCAGTTCCTGGATCGCTATGTAGTTGATGAGCCTGTTTTCCGGTATATATCACAATAACAGCACTACAGAAGTACAGCTTTCATTCTTATGACTTGTGCTTTCTATAATAACTGGCTTCCGGTATTCAAACTACTACAGATTCAGGGACCACATGTCTTATGTCTCATCTATCTAGTGCAGACAAGTAAATGCTTCCTGATAAAATAAATAGCAATCAGAACTAATAACAGAAATATTTGAATTCCATTTCAGTGACAGTATTTCCCAGTAATTCAACTGATAAAAGATCATCATGTCCACGTCAAAGGTGATCCACCGTCAGGAATCATTTATCTGTAATTAGCATTACATTTCTGGTTTAATATACAGATATTAAGTGTTGCTGAGAGTCAGTTGTTCCCAAAATGCCTTAATACTTCTTCTGTATTGTTGAGGCAAAATCACTACTACATTGCTAGCTAAAGTGTGCTACTGTCTTGTATATAGTTTACAAAATATAATTACAGTATCAAGTAAAGTCCATTACAATAGCTAACTTTCTTCATTAACAGTACTAGTATCTGAAAAAAATTTGCCTAATTAGGCTGCCGACCGTTTTCTTTTACGTAATTGCAGTTTACTTGTAACTAATAGAACCTTGGTTCGAATGCCGTTTCTTCTGCTATTGCTTCCTTCCCATAGAAGTCTCTTAAGAAACGAAAATGGTCCGAACACTCCCACGCAAGATTACGGTCAAATTAAAATCCGTTCACAGGAGTAACATTATCGGCCAATTGCTAATTTAGTCAGAGGCGGCAGCGTTACAACCTTTCTTAGTTTTCTAATATCTTTTCCATATTTTGAGTTTCGATCGTTTAAATTTTTGGAGGGTTTTACTGGACCTAATTTTTGTTGCAAAGAAGTTTTAACTGCGTCGTAAATATATATAAACTTGAGCTTGTCCATCAGCTCACCTAGTCTGTCAAAAAAAAAGTTAAATTGTTTGTTGAAAAAAGTCCATAGCCGCTGTCATTTTTGCAATTTTGAATCAATGGTTTGCTTTCAGTTCATCTGCATGTTTGTACACTACATTTAATGACTCAGTCCTTAACTGAAGGACTGGCTGTTTATATTTTCTTGGTCATCTCTTTGATTTCTAAAGCTTGAAGTCTGCCATCTCACGTTCTTACTGGAACTGAATACTTTTCACACTCTTTCTTGATTGTCATTTCAGGAAGTATGATTTTTTATGACTCTCTTCATGTTATTTTTATCACATTTGTCCTCATTTCTCCATGTTTGCAGAAAAAACCGTAAAAATTTAGGTTCCGTCCGATACAACCTGAAATTGCTTTGTCCGGTACAGCCTGAACTCAAGACCTTTGTAGTAGTTCGTAGTTTTACATTTTCATTGTTATTACTTGGACTAGACATTGTCACAGCCTAAAATATAGAGAATAATATCAGTTGTATGTAAATAAAAAATAAAGTGTTACATCAATTTCTTGCAAAAAAAAGCACAACAACACAACAGTCCAAAGTTAAGTCCGGCCGGGGTGGTCGAGCGGTTCTAGGTGCTTCAGTCTGGAACCGCGCGACCGCTACCGTCGCGGGTTCGAATCCTGACTCGGGCATGGATGTGTGTGAAGTCCTTAGCTTAGTTACATTTAAGTAGTTCTAAGTTCTAGGGGACTGATGACTTGAGATGTTAAGTCCCATAATGCTCAGAGCCATTTGAATAATTTTTCCAAAGTTATGTTCGTACACCGAAGTCACAAGCAACAGATAACCCGTTACCATTCCGATGCGCGCTGTTGTTTTGCTTCAAAATCGACTGAATGGTGTTCTTCCTCCATAGTTCACACTGCAGTATCACAGCAGCGCTGATGTATGAACAACTCTTGCCCGATACAAGCCGCTGTCCTGTACTACCCGACCTTCCCCTTCAGAGATAACCCTTGTGACACAATTCTCACGCACCGTGAAGGAAGGGTCCATCTTGCGCAGCGTACGAAAACTGTATTCGATGTGTCGGCTGAACCTACACATCGGTGTCTCCCTGCTAACAAGACAAAACGGTTCTTTCTTTCACACATGTCTGTAAGAAAACTAATGAAAGCACTGTTAGCTTTCATTAGCCGGTAAATATCTCCTGTGTCCCACGCGTTAAAGTAACTACGTTATGAAGATAATCAAATAAGTTTGTTTGTAACAGTATTAAAGCAATACCTTGAGTTCGCATTCAGATGTATTTTGAGGCATGGTGTCTTGGAGCTGATGTTTACCCCTGAGGCCTTCGCTATATTCTGTTTCTCCTGTGTTTCGTCCTTTACATCAACCATACAATGCGTGGCAGACGATACGCATTATACATGATAGATTTGCAGATGGTATAGGGTAACAAGAAAATGGGTCTATCGGAAACTATATTAACCGAAGTTTAGAAAAGGGTAAGTAGAATGGTTGGAGGACAGTCATCAGATAGACAAAAAACTGCAGAATGGTTATGTAAATATTTAACATAAACTAATAAACTGCCATGTTTAACTTTTGTTTTCCTGTCGGCCTCAGTTGCGTGTAATTTTATGTTAATACTGTATGTTGGTGGTAAGATATCTCTAGCATCCCTATTCCTGGGGATAGTGATGGGTGATGGGGAAGTAATGCATGGTATCTTCAGAGTAATCTTGGTAAATACACGGCTGGAAAAATATATTGTAGGGTAAGATTATCCTAGTACTCTACAGATTGGATGCGGATGTGAAAAGGGTGACCTATGAAATAATCCAAAATAAACATTATGAATGTCGAATCTACAATTTTAATGGTTACTGGGATGATATGCAACAGCCTGATGACATTTAACTTTTAGCGGTGGGGGTGGGGATATGGAGAGGTGATATGTAATTCGGGAGCGCTTGTAATGTCAACCAAATTTCGGACACACATGGCTCGCTATATGCAAAAAAATATTTTATGGTGACAATGGGTGAAAATGTAAAACTAGCCAACAACTACGGTTGTAAATAAATAAGGCTCTCTTAATTGTCTGTAAATGTGATGACGCAGTCATCAAGCCACTGCACTAGCATTCGCAAAGGACTGAAGATTAAATTACGTCGTCTCGTCTTCAGAAACGCAGAACAAGCTTAGTTGACAGGGAATCGGCCGGGGTATTCTTTTTAAAAAGTGAATTAGACAATTCGCTTTAAATTCGTCTCACGATGATTTGAAGTTCGATGGTCCACAATATGAGTTCTGCCCCTATCAGCGAAGAGTTGCGGAGGAGCGGGATTCATATCCCGGCTCTGCTTTCCGTAGCTGCGGTCCTCTCTCATAGCGGTGCAACAATCCGACCCTTCAGTGCACAGATTACACTGGAAAAGTTTTGTCGGGTGAAACTGTTACGCAAAGTAGACTGGAATGGCTAAGGAAAACATTCTGAATGAAAATGGTTTGTTCTTGTGGTTTTTAGTGCACTCAATCCTACGACAACTTCGATAATATACGAACTGATATCCGGAAGTTACCAAAAGATATTAATTAATATTATGGGACAAGAGGAATTTGCGATACCAACCGTTGATTAGGGGCGTAATGGTAATGGTTGCTACTATGCCACTTCTTGGTGCGCATTTTCAACTGCCTTTATTTACTTGTTGTTTTCTTTACATGTTCGTTTCGTTAGAAATTAAACTTTTAGTATCTTTTGTGTTTGAGAAACAAAATACTATATTTTCTGTTTCGGAGCGAATTATACAATAACGGAAAAAAATCGCAGCAACAAAAAGTAATCTAGAGCAATGAAATTTCGGGAATGTATTTGTCTGAGTAACGTATTTAAGTGATTAATATTGAAAAATCACGGATTGATGAACGCGCGAGATAAGCCATTGCAAATGTGAAACCGGTGTAGCCACTAGAATGTTGAGCGAAAGCATGAATACGTGCATGCATTGTGTTGTACAGGTGCCGGAGGTCAGTTTGAGGGATGAAGTTCCATGATGACGCTGGAGCTGTAGTTCGATGACGTCCCACATGTGCTCGATTGGAGACAAGTCTGGTGATCGAGCAGGCCGAGGCAACATGTCGACACTCTGCAGAGCATTGAGGGTTAGAACAGGGGAATGTGGGCGAGCATTATCCTGTTGGAAAACACCCTCTGGAATGCTGTTCATGAATGGCAGCACAGAAAGTCGAATAGCCAGACTGACGTTCAGATTTGCAGTCAGGGTGCGTGGAATAACTACGAGAGTTGCCCTGCTGTTATACGAAATCGCACCACAGATCGTAACTCCTGGTGTAGGCCCAGTGTGTCTGTAACGCAAACGCGTTGGTTGCTGGCCCGCAGCTGCCCACCTCACCAACACATGGGCATCACTGGCACCGAGGCATAACCAGTTTTCATTGAGCTCTCGCTTGATGTCACAGAAGTCGCAAATGGTTGTGGTTTGGGGTTAGTGGAGTGCACGCTAGATGGCATCCGACTCGCAGCTGTCCATGAAGCAACCAATTTGTAACAGTTTTAATTGTGACGCCAACTGCTGCTCAAATTGCTGCTACAGACGCAGTACGATGGGCTAGAGCCATGCACCGACCACTCTTGGTACTGCCACTTGCCCGATCTTCTTGCGACTGTACATATTCGTGGTGCCACTACCAGGAGCTATGTACAGTGGCTACATTACTGCCAAGTGTTTCTAGAGCATCGCAGCAAGGGACATCCAGCTTATCTTAGCCCTACTACACGATCTCGTTCAAAATCAGAGAGGCGTTGATAATGGCGTCTTTGTCGCCTTAAACGCATTCTTGACGAACATCATGTCCATTCTCAAAGGTAACTAACGCCCACGACTGTTACAGTGTGTTTTTAAAGCAAACCTGATTTGCACCCTCATAATGGCGCTACTAGCGTAACTGGCGCAAAATTTGAACAGATATCATCTTTCAGATGAAGAAATACGCTTACCAACTTTCGTTTATATCGCACAACTCCTCCTTGCCGTTACGTTTTTTTCCGTCTGTGTATTTAGTCAACATTTTTTACGATAAATATATATTTTTTAAAATTAGTATTGTTCATTGTGTTCCACACTTGAGCTGTAGGGCTTCTTTTACGGTACCTGATTCGCGATCTCTCCAATAAATAATTAAAATTTTTGTGTGATGACCGTTTTCATTTAGTCAACTACTGATACATACCACGTATTCGTTACCGAATATCGCAACTTTGAATATAGCCCTCCAAGTACAGTGTATTTTCCAATACTAGCTTCGAATTCTTCTCGAAACATGTTTTAATATAGTTCGTGCTTCGTTTCAAGGTACCCATTACTTTCCTTTTTTTACAATACTCGATACATTTTCTTTCTGGTAAACAGTAAAATCTCTTGTGTTAACCTTTTGACTTAGTAGTGAGAAGTACATACATTCGTAAGTGCGTATTGCAGTCTCCACTTCAGCTGTGCGTGTAACTAAAGTATGTTTTCCGATTACAGCTTCTACTTATTTACGACAATTTTTTTTTTATTATTTCGTGCTTTGTGTTGTGATGCTCATTACAAGCGTATAACTTGTATGTACGATATTAGACTCGTTTTCTTTCCAAGAAATGTTTCCCTTATTTGTATATGACTGATCATGGTAGTTGTACTGTAGTTGGGCAATGCAGCAATCGTCACAGTGAAAGAGTCTTTCTCGAGATCAGGAAAAAAACCTCAAAGAGTTGAGAGTCCTCTTAAGTCCACGTTGACATTTAGACAGTGAAGGAGTTGTTGATAAAGAGCTCGTCCCTGTTGGTCTCTAGGCCCTCCAACGACAGGATGAACGACCGCATACGGCCTGCGCTATTCAGAACTCTTGAGTATAAACAAAATGGCAGTTTTTGGTGAATTTAAGTGCATATGCCTTGGTCCTAGACATACTCCTCTGCCTGACATTTCGTCTTCCGACGCTGAAAATATTATCAGGGGCTCTAAAGACTCAGACAGCAGTGCGGAGTGACATCAGCAATCCACGCAACGGCCAGTTACTTACGTTGTCACACCGCTGTTTAAAGTTGCTGAGTCATGCCGACATACACTCATAAAAAAAAGTATTTCATCACCACAGTTCCCAGAACTCTCGAACACAGACGTTGACTGGGAATATTGTTTCACAGACACGTCCCATTGACTGTTCAGAAATGTCACTAAACACACCCAAAAATGTAAACAACCATGCATCAGCACCGCCTATTAGATGGAAAGTGAAGGGGGGGGGGGTGTCCGATAGCCGATCAGTTCGAGTCATTCCACAAGGTAGGTACACGGTACGTGATGCCTGTAGTTCAACAATGCCTAGACGGTCAATACCGCGGTTCGATCGCTTCCGCATTGTTACTTTGTGCCAGGAAGGGCTCTCAACAAGGGAAGTGTCCAGGTGTCACGGACTGAACCAAAGCGATGTTGTTCGGACATGGAGGAGATACAGAGAGACAGGAACTGTCGATGACATGCCTCGCTTAGGCCGCCCAAGGTCTACTACTGCAGTGGATGACCGCTACCTACTGATTATGGCTCGGAGGAGCCCTGACAGCAACGCCACCATGTTGAATAATGCTTTTCGTGCAGCCACAGGACGTCGTGTTACCACTCAAATTGTGCGCGATAGGCTGCATGATGCACAACTTCACTCCCGACGTCCATAGCAAGGTCCCTCTTTGCAACCACAGCACCATGCAGCGTGGTGCAGATGGGCCCAACAACGTGCCGAATGGACTGCTCAGGACTTACATTACGTTCTCTTCACCGATGAGTGTCGCATATACCTACAACCAGAAAATCGCCAGAGACGTGTTTGGAGGCAATCCGGTCGGGCTGAATGCCTTAGACACACAGTCCAGCGATTGCAGCAAGGTGGAGGTTCCCTCCTGTTTTTGGGTGGCATTATGTGGGGCCGACGTACGGCGCTGGTGGTCATGGAATGAGCCGTAATGGCTGTACGATACATGAAAGGCATCCTCCGACTGATAGTGCAACCATATCGGCAGCGTATTGGCGAGGCATTCGTCTTTATGGACGACAATTCACACCCCCATCGTGCACATCTTGTGAATGAATTCCTTCAAGAAAACGATATCGCTCGACTACGGTGGCCAGCATGTTCGCCCGACATGAACCCTATCGAACATGTCTGAGATAGATTGAACTGGGCTGTTTATGGACGACGTGACCCACCAACTATTCTGAGGGATCTACACCGAATGCCGTTGAGGGATGGGACAATGTCGACCAACAGCGCCTTGATGAACTTGTGGATAGTATGCCACCACGAATACAGGCATGCATCAATGCAAGAGGACGTGCTACTGGGTATTAGAGGTACCGGTGTATACAGCAATCTGTATGGTGGTACAATATGCAATGTATGAACTTGTGGATAGTATGCCACCACGAATACAGGCATGCATCAATGCAAGAGGACGTGCTACTGGGTATTAGAGGTACCGGTGTATACAGCAATCTGTATGGTGGTACAATATGCAATGTATGAACTTGTGGATAGTATGCCACCACGAATACAGGCATGCATCAATGCAAGAGGACGTGCTACTGGGTATTAGAGGTACCGGTGTATACAGCAATCTGGACCACCACCTCCGAAGGTCTCGCTGTATGGTGGTACAATATGCAATGTGTGGTTTTCTTGAGCAATAAAAAGGGCAGAGATGATGTTTATGTTGATCTCTATTCCAATTTTCTGTACAGGTTCCGAAACTCTCGGAACCGAGGTGATGCAAAACTTTTTTTGATCTATGTATATCTTAGGAGCTTGTAGTAGGGAAGTATTGGCGTCTTTAGCTTTATTTAGCAATAAGGCCCATAACTTGTCTACTTTTAATCCTTCATCTTTTCTACGGTTTTGTTTAATGGTATTGTCTCTCTGTACATCGTATCAT
Organism: Schistocerca cancellata; assembly: GCF_023864275.1. Taxonomy (NCBI): domain Eukaryota; kingdom Metazoa; phylum Arthropoda; class Insecta; order Orthoptera; family Acrididae; genus Schistocerca; species Schistocerca cancellata. The sequence continues at coordinate 269,527,546 of NC_064627.1, forward strand.
AGTGACGACTGGATCTAGATAAAACCATTCTATCGGAGAAGAAGTTAACATCTTCTGTGTTAACATCTTCTGTGTTCTTAGGCCGCGTCATATTTCCTCTAAAATAGTCGTCTCTTCGACCCCTCTGCTGGGATCTTCTTCAGGATCTTCCGGTGTCCACTACGGCTAGAAAACTGTCAGAGACCAGTGCCACGTTCCTCTTTATAAGAAATGCGACACTGGTCTCTGACATCCCATTGGACGACACGTCTAATAATAAAATGGGGTTTTAAGAAAACATTTTGATAATTAGTAAAGTATACATGATGATGTGAATAAAACCATATAAATGGAGAAACTGTATCGTACTATTTACTCTTCATTACATTTAAAACTATTAGCTCGGTGGCTATGTATTGCTAACTGCGCTATAAAAATTACTCGCGCTTACATGTAAAACTTGTAGCTCGATGTCTAGGTTGCGCTGGCAGTTGACACCTGTTGGAAGCAATTGTTTCTGGTATTCTGCAGTGATTGCATTGCTGTCCCCCTGGGTAAACAGGTCTAGTAATAAAAAAATGCAAGCATTCATACAGTTATTTTAACTGTTAGCAATGAGCGCAGATGGCGGAGATTGTATGAATTGTAAATGTGTGTGGACGTGCTAAAGTGTATTTGATTAAACCTTTTGTAAAATTATCACCCTGTCAATCCGTTTCTATCGTTGCATATCCGAAGACGGCAATTACCGAAACCGGTCAATTAGATAAATGCTTTACGAGCGATCTTGGCTGTTTGGAATTTATCCAACGTTCATTGCGTTACAAATCGCCCTCATTCTCGCAATGCTAGGAATATATACAAGTTACATACATTTTAGTAACTTTCTGGCCTATAAAGAAGTAACATAGCGACCCAACTAAGAGCAAACATGGATACAATGCTCACAACCCGTAGGATTAAGGTATTACCTAACAAAAACCTAATCATAAATGTTTTTTTCATTGGCTCGAGTGACAGACTGTCGCCATCTAAAGCAGATACCGTCCTTATTTTCTTTTGTGCTTTTTGAGTTATCAATCTCCAGACTGGTTTGATGCTACCCACCACGAATTTCTCTACTGACCCAATCAGAGCAGCACTTGCAACCAAAATCCTCAGTTTTTTGCTGAATATATCCTAGTCTTCCTATACAGGTTTTACCCTCTATGGCTCTCCACCACCACAGAAATTTCTCCTTGATGTCTTAACACATGTCCCACATTGTTCTGAAAAAGTATAGACTTCGGTATGCAGTCGCCATTCATTTTTTTTGCCTACCGGCTACCAGTTTCGATACACAGCACCATCCTCAGTCCGTCCCATACCACGCAATCACACTTGCTCCCCAAGAAGGTGTGTCAAAATGTCGGGAATATGTACTATCTTGCCGGCCCGTGTGGCCGAGCGGTTCTAGGCGCTTCAGTATGGAACCGCGCGACCGCTACGGTCGCAGGTTCGAATCCTGCCTTGGGCATGGATGTGTGTGATGTCCTTAGGTTACTTAGGTTTAAGTAGTTCTAAGTACTAGGGGACTGATGACCTCAGATGTTGAGTCCCATATTGCTCAGAGCCATTTTTTTGTACTATCTTATTTTCTTGTAAGTCATAGTTTCTCATCATCAAGAGGCGCAGTCTCTTTAAAAGATGGTTCAAGAGCGATACCGTATCGAATCAACTATCAATACCCATTAGCAGACTATGATCAGCGGTTGGTTGTCTAGTGGTTTGCTACACTGCCTCTATTTCACAGGTAACGTGTTCGATTGACGGATGGATGGGAGTTTTTCTTCACTCAGGGTCTGGGTGTTTATGTTGTCCTAATTATTTCATGCCATCTTCATCGACGCACAAGTGGCCAAAGTGGTGTCAAATACACAGAACTCCAGATGGCTTCTCCCAGGCTATAACACGAGGTGCATTCAAGTTCTAAGGCCTCCGATTTTTTTCTCCGGACTGGAAAGAGATAGAAACGTGCATTGTTTTAAAATGAGGCTGCGTTCATTGGCAATACGTCCCAGAGATGGCAGCACCATACGGCAGATGGAATTTTACCGCCAGCGGCGAGAATGAGAAGTGTTTTAAATACTTAAAATGGCGACGTTTTCCTTACTTGAACAGCGTGCAATCATTCGTTTTCTGCATTTGCATGGTGTGAAACCAATTGAAATTCACCGACAGTTGAAGGAGACATGTGGTGATGGAGTTATGGATGTGTCGAAAGTGCGTTCGTGGGTGCGACAGTTTAATGAAGGCAGAACATCGTGTGACAACAAACCGAAACAAGTTCAGGCTCGCACAAGCCGGTCTGACGACATGATCGAGAAAGTGGAGAGAATTGTTTTGGGGGATCGCCAAATGACTTTTGAACAGATCGCCTCCAGAGTTGGCATTTCTGTGGGTTCTGTGCACAAAATCCTGCATGACGACCTGAAAATGCGAAAAGTGTCATCCAGGTGGGTGCCGCGAATGCTGACGGACGACCACAAGCACAAGCCGGTCTGACGACACGATCGAGAAAGTGGAGAGAATTGTTTTGGGGGATCGCCGAATGACTTTTGAACAGATCGCCTCCAGAGTTGGCATTTCTGTGGGTTCTGTGCACACAATCCTGCATGACGACCTGAAAATGCGAAAAGTGTCATCCAGGTGGGTGCCACGAATGCTGACGGACGACCACATGGCTGCCCGTGTGGCATGTTGCCAAGCAATGTTGATGCGCAACGACAGCGTGAATGGGCCTTTCTTTTCGTCGGCTGTGACAATGGATGAGACGTGGATGCCATTTTTCAATCCAGAAACAAAGCGCCAATCAGCTCAATGGAAGCACACAGACTCACCGCCACCAAAAAAATTTCGGGTAACCGTCAGTGCTGAAAAAATGATGGTGTCCATGTTCTGGGACAGCGAGGGCGTAATCCTTACCCATTGCGTTCCAAAGGGCACTACGGTAACAGGTGCATCCTACGAAAATGTTTTGAAGAACAAATTCCTTCCTGCACTGCAACAAAAACGTCCGGGAAGGGCTGCGCGTGTGCTGTTTCACCAAGACAAAGCACCCGCACATCGAGCTAACGTTACGCAACAGTTTCTTCGTGATAACAACTTTGAAGTGATTCCTCATGCTCCCTACTCACCTGACCTGGCTCCTAGTGACTTTTGGCTTTTTCCAACAATGAAAGACGTTCTCCGTGGCCGCACATTTACCAGCCGTGCTGCTATTGCCTCAGCGATTTTCCAGTGGTCAAAACAGACTCCTAAAGAAGCCTTCGCCACTGCCATGGAATCATGGCGTCAGCGTTGTGAAAAATGTGTACGTCTGCAGGGCGATTACGTCGATAAGTAACGCCAGTTTCATCGATTTCGGGTGAGTAGTTAATTAGAAAACAAATCGGAGGCCTTAGAACTTGAATGCACCTCGTACCATGCAAACATTTTATTCACGAGGCCAAGAGCAGGGGGCGCAAGCAGTGGTGTGATATGGTGTTACGCACCAGAGTCGGATGCTTGTGTCTACGTAGGATGGAACTGCCACGTTCAGTGTGTGGATATAGCCAGACGTCAGACTACTGGGCTGAGGCGCTGCGCCAGCCGCCTGGTGGGCAGCGTCCCAACTCAATTTGTCGCATTAACGTTTGACGAGGGCGGCGGAGGCGGTGGCAACGCGTCCTTCGTTAGGCCAGTACGTGCCGGGGGCTAGCAGACGGCGAGGAGGTGGCAGCACTGATTGGCCGTCCCCTCGCCGCCGTGGGGGGAGCCCCTGCGTGTGTAGCTTTTGGCTGAGGTGACACTACCCAGCCACTCAATGCTCCCAACTTCAGAAAGCCTACTGCCTTTTCATTTTCATTTCTCAAGTCACTGCACGTGAACTGTTCAGTCGTATCATGAAATCAGAACCCTGTTTTCATGAGGGAACGGGCGCAAGGGATAACTGATAGTGCAGTGACTTGTTAGTTGATCCTCAAACCACAAAGACTAGCTGACCAGAAGCAGAATCGGCGCTTGACGAGCCGTCACTCTTGTGGCAATGCTGCCACACGATCACACGGAAGGAGCGACCGACTCTCATGGCCGCTCCCGGAAGTCGTTGAAACATCGCAAGCTGGGGACGTTCGCGACTGATAATTACAGCCGTCGACCTGTCCAAAGCAAACAGGCTCTGGCTCCCAACCGCTCGCGTGGTGTCTGCCGAAGGACTGCGCCCCTGAACGGCTTGCTGCATACGGATAAGCCGCAGATAACCTTACCATTTTCTTATACATAGTACTGAATAAATGTATTAATGTCGTCATGACCTCGTCTACTCGCAGGTCTCAGTGGTTTCCGAGGTGCAAATACTGTACCTGAATTATGCTAAGTAAGGTATTTTCGCTACATAAATGAAAACTTTAGTGGAATATAGAGATCGGAATACATCTAGCAAATAACTGAGGACGTAGGTTACAAGTGCTACTCTGAGGTGAAGCGTTTGACACATCAGAGGACTGCGTGGCGGGTTACGTCAGACAGTCAGAAGACTGGTGACTCATAAAGAGAGAGAGAGAGAGAAACACTAACTCATACACATGCACTAGCAGTTTTTGGCTAAAGCGATGGAGTGATGCATCTTACTATACTTACTAGTTTCGTTTAGAAAAGAGGTAGTGGTTCACCACTGTGGTTTGTACGAGTATTCTGTACACCAGCGAAATCGCGACTGCTTACACACGTGCTATGGGCGTACAATAAATAATGCAACACTTTTTTCTGAAAGCAGGTTGGTTTTATTCATGACTCCAATACAATCTACTATTGCTCACTTTTTTGGCTACAAAACCCTAATTTTCATCATTATCTCTGTTCAGTGTAACGGCTTACTCACCTTACTGGGAGGGCCTGTATGCCCGCATAGTACCACTCTACCGGTCGACGTCGAAGCCAACTTCTTGCTTCTCAATATCCTTCCAATTACCCACGTACTGCTTCGCAAGGGGTGCATCCTTCATTAGGCCTGACAGATGGAAGTCGGAAGGTGCGAGATCCGGACTGTACAATAGTACAATGATGTTTCGTGAGTTCCTCTCGGTTGCGCAGACTTATGTGAGACTTTGCGTTGTCATGGGGACGGAGATGATCGTTTGCACCCGTCGATCCTCTCGAATAAGAGTGTCTCCACTTTCCGACATTGCAGCTCTCAGCTACGTGCCCAACTACCCACTACCAGGTCTCCATAGACATTCTGCAAGCGCCTACGATTATCTGCCTTTCTGCCATGCTCTGGTTTTCCGCAAAAAGAAACAGCTTCCTGCTCGGAACGCACCTGCGTTACAGACGCTATTTTGAAGGCTACTTGCAGCGCTGCCACCATTCGGAACTTCACGAAACTTTAGGGCCTGACGGTCGGAGTGGCCGAGCGGTTCTAGGCGCTACAGTCTGGAACCCACGACTGCTACGGTAGCAGGTTCGAATCCTGCCTCGGGCATGGGTGTGTGTGATGTCCTTAGGTTAGTTAGGTTTAAGTAGTTCTAAGTTCTAGGGGACTAATGACCTCATAAATTAAGTTCCATAGTGCTCAGAGCCATTTATTGATTTTAGGGCCTGAATATTCCACGATGTTCCACAACAAATTCCGCGTTTTGTCAACCGAAATTGGCAGAGAAAAGATGTGTTGCATTACTTATTGAATGCCGCTCGTACTTCATGCTGACTTTGTTACGCTTAAGGTCACTGCAGATGGCAAGGCGAGCGAATGTGTCCAGTTAATTTACGGTAGATTGACGAGAGAAGGAAGTATAAAAATGCAGGAAATGAAGCAGGCCAAAAGAAATACAGGCCTCTAACAAAGATACTGATGGAAGGGGGTGTCAAATAATAAGGAAGTAACGTGGTTAGAGGATAATGCAAAGGAGTAAAAACCTGTATACAGGGTGAGCCGTGGCGCTCGTTACTGGCGCGCCAGTCTCTTGGATATCCATTATCGATCCATCGATGTTTCTTATCTTTGCTTGCCTTGTTGTTTTCCGCCTTCGCGGGGCGAGTGGCAGTTGACGTTTGCTTGGGTGACCTGCTGAGACGCCGCGAGGTACGAGGTGGGAAGCAACCACGTGTATGTGGAGTTGGTTGTACGCGGTCTGCCGGTTCAGGGTGGAGGATATGTGTTGGCTGCCTGCCTGTCTGCTCTCCTGATTTTGCTCGCCGTGCCTTGCGACCGCCTAGCTTGGGTTGCTGCCTGGTGTATCCTACACGAGCCATACCGGACGTCCAGCAGAAGTTAAGCAGCCTTGTGTTTCTTTTAAAGAAAAGGAGCAAATGTGTAAGACTTTTGTAACCAATTTTGGTGGCCTCTTAAGTGTGTCCTTAGCGTTTACACTGCCTTTGGAGACAGCTAATTTTAAATTTAAATAATTGGGGTTCCCTGTCCTTTATAATGTTTTAGGGGTTTTATTTGAATTTTCTCTTTGGGGCTCCTTCCTTGTGCTTGGTTAAATGTTTACTTGTATAGCACGAAGTGACTCCTGGTTAAAACTCGGAGAAGGTGTTTGATGTTACTGCCGCCTCCGGCATTTGTCTTTTCAATCAAGTGTTGTCATCCTTTCGAGCGACCTGGTGTCACTCCTCGTTAATTAATGCTGGTTTATGTATACTTAATTTTGAATTGGCCATTTGAATTAATATTTTGGAGCGCAAATGGCTGGGTCAGATGGCTCTGAGCACTATGGGACTTAACTTCTGAGGTCATCAGTCTTTGGAGCGCAGTATAGCACTAAGGCAACCTCATTGTATTGCCCTGGTCTAGTATCTTAATTTTCAGTGGCACGAGTTAGCTCCACTACCAGTTTTACTGGTGTACTACCTTCAAAATCTTGTCTTGTATAAGTTTGCCCCATGTGTGTCTGCGACCACAGAGATGAGCTTTAGGGTGACTTCAGCGCCAACTACCAAGATCAAAACAAATGTTTAAGACAAAATGTACGTAGTTTTTTATGTAGATTCTGATTCTACAATAACAAATGGGGGTTTCCATTTGAAAATTTAAAGTTACCTGCCGCCCCACCTCCAGAAGGCAGGGGTGGCGGGATAATTTTAGCACCAGCAGATGTCCCCCTCGAAAATAATCAACTTTGGATTCTACACATTTTCTCGTGTGAAGCTTATTTTCCGAGCTATTCTGATTTGTCAACTTAAAATTTGCACCCTGTATATCTCAGGATATAGATGCCGCTTGTAGAAAAATTAAGGAGTTCTTTGGAGAAAAGAGTAGAGAAGGCTGAAGGTGGAAATAATTGTTGAAAAGTTATAAAAGGCCTCGGAAACGAAGACAATAGGATGGAAATAGAGCAGAAAATGATGAGGTGAGAGATTTAGTTCTGCGGGGAGACTCTGATAGAACATTGAGAGGCCTAAGTGGAAAGTAGAAGACATCCCCTCAGACTTACTGAGATGCTTGCGAGAACCGGTCACGGTGCAATTATTCCACCAGGCATGTAAGACATATGAGACACGCGAAACAGTCTCACACTTCAAGAGGTGTGTAACAATTCCTACTCCAAAGAGGCAGGCGCTATCAGCTGTGAGTATGGATTAGGAGGCGGAGGGGTACTGGAATGGAAACTGCCAGGGTGAATTTATTTTACTGGTAATTGTTTTAACACACAAAGAGATTAGTCAAAAACATCAAAAATTTTAAATAATTAAAACTCACGAAACAATAAAAAAAACAATGACGAATTACGCTCAAAACTATCTGATGAACTAAATGGCAGTGGAATTGCAGTAGTTATACAGAGGGTTAATATTTAGGAAGAAAAAAAACAATACCTTAAAAACAACTGCAGTTAGATGCAAATTTATCAAAGTTTCTGCAGAAAGTGACCTACTGCGTCAAAGAATTATGTTATGACCATAACAAATAATACCGAAACATCAGTTATCCGCAGTTTTTAGATGGAAACATAGCAAAGATACCAAACTGCCTTGCTATGTACCAAATTGCAACAAGCTGCATGTAAAATGCCTTAACTAATTAACGACAGATAGTAAAACTATTATTTTTTTTTCTTTTTTGCGTCCAAGAACATCCAGAACCCAGTCACCATCAATTGCTTTTTTCCTTGATCATGACTATCCAGATAGGATTACATGGATCCCGCCCAACAGCCTTTAACATCAAATTGTCCAGGAATCTGACGGGCGACTAGTAAAGCCTCAAAACGACAGTAATTATAAAGCCAGACGACAGAGACTGGTCCTATAACAAAACACACAGTTAGACTCAGCCTTAAAATCTACAATCTTAAACACTACAAAATTAAAAAAATCCGGGCATGCACATGTATCTAGACACAAATCTCTTAAATCAGTCAGACTCTGTAAGCTGCGCTATCAGCGCGGCGGATTGCTAACCATAGTGCTCCGGGTTCGGTTCACGCCCCTGCCCTAGAGGACTGGGTTTTGTGTTGTCATCTTACTCGTATCGTCATAATTGACAGTCCACTATGACTGTACTAAAAAAATAAAAAATAAAAATCTCTTAAATCAGTCAATCGCCTGGAGAATACCGGACAATATTATTAACTTGGTACAGAGAATGATGGTACTATCAAAATAGCACAATCGTAGTTCCTTCCTTTGCAAACTTACCACTATTATTCCGCTGACGGCGGCTATAAATGTCTATCATGACGAACCATTATAAAGCAGACTCACTAACCACCACCGAAAAAAGAGAATATGTAAAGTTTACAAATTGCTTACTGTGCAGCTTTTCTCGGCAGTATCGAGTCCACGTTGCAACAGACGTATACCAACATTAATGTAGCCGAGCTGCCTTCTTTCCTGAGGAACAGTTCCGCATAACCAGCGCAGCTTGAATATCAACACACAGTCACGGCCCGAGACGTCTTCCGGTGTTGCAACCAGCCAACAAGCACGAGGAAAACTCGTCGTACTCAATGAAGTCCCAGACTTTCTTTTGCAAACCAGAGGAGCCGCTTAAATCTCCTTCACCGCCAGTGTCCCTCGCGGTAGGTCAGAGAAGTCACACATCTCACTCACGTCATAAAATGTAGGCGAGCGTAATGACCATCGACAAGCGCACTGTAAGGGACAAATATTGTCGAACTAAAAGTTTAATTTACTTAGTCATGGTTGCCAAACACTAACGAATTATGAACAGAAGAATGGAAAAACTGGTAGAAGCCGATCTCGAGGAAGATTAGTTTGGGTTTCGGAGAAATGTAAAAAAACAGAAGGCAATGTGAGTAAACGATAAAAACACTCAAGACTCAATAACAGTTTTAAGTCTCATAAGAAACAACAATTAAAAATGTGAAGAATGATGAGGTGCTTCCAAAAGCCGGAGTTCCACTCCACAACTGTCCATCTACAGAATGAAAATATAACCATTATAAACCTGAAGAAACATCTACGCTGAGGTGAAACAGGTAACTGCGAATAAAGCACCTTCGTACAGCTATGCGGCTTTTGGAAGAACTTCATCATTCTCGACTTTTTAACTGTTATTTTGAATGGTTATCGAGTGTTGGGTATTTTTAATTGTTATTCACAATGTCTCTGAACTGTGGTTGTCCCACTCAAAATGTTGTTGGTATACAAGGCAATACTGATTCTACGATTTATTTTGGGGGATAGGTTAAAGAATGGGAAAGTTACGTTTATAGCAATTATAGATTTAGAGAAAGATTTTGAAAATGCTGACCGGAATACACTCTTTGAAATTCTGAAGGTAGTAGGGATGAATTACATGTAACGAAAGGTTATCTACAACTTGCACAGAAACTAGTTATAAAAGTCGAACGACAGAGCAGGGAAACAGCAGTAGGAAACGGAATTAGAGAATTGAAACTTGGCCCCAGTCCGTAGATCGAGCAAGTATTAAAGGAAACCAATAAGGAATTTGGAAAGGGAAATAAAGTCCAGGGAGAAAAAAAAACAAATGCTTTGAGGTTTGCCGACGACGTCGTAAATTTGTCAGAGACAGTAAAACTCTTGGAAGAGCAGTTGAACAAAGTGGATAGCGTCTTTAAAAATGGCTGAACATCAACAAAAGAAAAACAATGGTAAAGGGTTAAATAAGATGATTTCCAGAATGAGAAAGTTAAATAAGATGATGCTGAGGGAATTAAATTAGGAAATGAGACACTAGCCGGCCGCCGTGGCCGAACGGTTCTAGGCGCTTCAGTCCGGAACCGCGTTGCTTCTGGTGTCGCAGGTTCGAATCCTCCCTCGGGCATGGACGTGTGTGATGTCGTTAGGTTTAAGTAGTTCTAAGTCAAGGGGACTGATGACTTCAGACGTTAAGTTCCATAGTGCTTAGAGCCATTTGAACCATTTTTTGAGACACTAAAAATACTCCTTCAGTTTTGTTGTTTGGGGAGCAAAATAAATGACCAAGGGTGAGGACGGATACAAAATGGAGTCTGTTAATGTCAGTAAAAGTATTTCTGAAAACAGCAATTTACTAACATAGAATACAAATTTAAATGTTAGGAAGTCTTTTCCAAAGGCCTGGAGTGTAGTCCTGTACAAAAGTGAAACGTGAATGACAAACATTTCAGACAAGAAGAGACAGGAAGTTTTGAAGTGTAATATTACAGACGATTGACGGAGATTACTAAAGCTGAGTACTGAATCGTATGGGGGAGAAAATAAATTTATGACACAACTAGACTCTTATGTAAATTGAAGTTGGAGCGGGGATAGAAAGGAAACGGAAGGGACTAATGATATCAGCTGCGTCGAGACTTTATGTGGAATCAGCGGCGACGAGTGAAAATGTATATCGGACTGGGACCCGAACCCAGGATCTCCTGCTTGCTAGGTAGTTGCATTAAGCACTGCTACGCCCCGACACAGTGTTTATACACGGACTCTCCCCGCACCCCTCCCAGCCTACACTCCCTAGCGCCACCTATCCGCTTTCTCCGTCCATGTACTGCACGCTTGCTAATTTTAAATTCCCACTGAAGGTCTACATCTACATCTACATACATACTCCGCAATCCACCATACGGTGCGTGGCGGAGGGTACCTCGTACAACAACTAGCATCTTCTCTCCCTGTTCCACTCCCAAAGAGAACGAGGGAAAAATGACTGCCTATATGCCTCTGTACGAGCCCTAATCTCTCTTATCTTATCTTTGTGGTCTTTCCGCGAAATATAGGTTGGCGGCAGTAAAATTGTACTGCAGTAAGTCTCAAATGCTGGTTCTCTAAATTTCCTCAGTAGCGATTCACGAAAAGAACGCCTCCTTTCCTCCAGAGACCCCACCCGAGTTCCTGAAGCATTTCCGTAACACTCGCGTGATGATCAAACCTACCAGTAACAAATCTAGCAGCCCGTCTCTGAATTACTTCTATGTCCTCCCTCAATCCGACCTGATAGGGTTCCCAAACGCTCGAGCAGTACTTAAGAATCGGTCTATTAGTGTTATATAAGCAGTCTCCTTCTCAGATGAACCACATCTTCCGAAATTCTACCAATGAACCGAAGACGACTATCCGCCTTCCCCACAACTGCCATTACATGCTTGTCCCACTTCATATCGCTCTGAAATGTTACTCCCAAATATTTAATCCACGTGACTGTGTCAAGCGCTACACTACTAATGGAGTATTCAAACATTACGGGATTCTTTTTCCTATTCATCTGCATTAATTTACATGTATCTATATTCAGAGTTAGCTGCCATTCTTTACACCAATCACAAATCCTGTCCAAGTCATCTTGTATCCTCCTACAGTCACTCAACGACGACACCTTCCCGTACACGACAGTATCATGGGCAAACAGCCACACATTGCTATCCACCCTATCCAAAATATCATTTATGTAGATAGAAAACATCAGCGGACCTACCATACTTTTCTGGGGCACTCCAGATGATACCCTCACCTCCGATGAACACTCACGATCGAGGACAACGTACTTGGTTCTATTACTTAAGAAGTCTTCGAACCACTCACATATTTGGGAACCAATCCCATATGATCGTACCTTAGTTAGGAGTCTGCAGTGGGGCACCAAGTCAAACGCTTTCCGGAAGTCAAGGAATACGGCATCCGTCTGATACCCTTCATCCATGGTTCGCAAGATATCATGTGAAAAAAGGGCGAGTTGCGTTTCGCAGGAGCGATGCTTTCTAAAGCCGTGCTGATGCATGGACAGCCACTTCTCTGTCACAAGGAAAGATTTCTCAAATGCTAAATTTAAAATTTCAGCTTTCGTTTAGCTGTCTTCCGTTGCCAGGCCAGACTGATCAGTGAGTGACTGGATGGAAGCCTTTGACCCGCTTACCGATTTTACGTAAAACAAGAATTTCCTTGGGTCGAACGTAAATCTGCATCCACACTGAAAGTTTTGGATTCATTCCCCATGAAAGAGAATCAAGTATACGAATGTGTGATGTCTGTTCTTTCGGCATGTCTGAAAGAACAGACAACACGCAGTCATACGACTAAAAGAAGGGATCGGTTGATAAGACATATCCTAAGACATCAAGAAACGATCAGTTTAGTGATAGTGGGAAGTGTGGAGGATAAAAATTGTAGACGGAGACCAAGACTTTAATGCAGGTTCGAATGGATGTAGTTTGCAGCAGTTACACTGTGTTGAGCAGGCCTGCACAGTATAGATTCAAGTGGAGAGTTGCATCAAGCCACTCCTCAGACTTACGACCACAACACTCAACGGTATTTACGCGAGCAAGGGACAGCCCATAGTACAGTGTTTTCAGTGGTCCAAATGCCGGCGAAATACAGAATATGACGAGGGGAATTGGGATGGAGCATGAAGTGAGAAAGTGGACACTAAGATTTAATAAACACTTCGAAAAAATTAGTCCCACGATGAAACATGGAGAAGGTGTTAATTTTTATCGACATATCCATCCTTCATGCGACAGTTTTTCTCTTTGATGGATGATTTGTTGCAGAAATCTGCCATTTAGCTGATGAGCGAACGCACCACACTGGCAATGATCTCGTCGTCATTCCGAAAATGTCTTCCACGCAACAGTGTCTTCATTGGAGAAAAGAGTAAGATGTCACTGGGTCTACTGCGTATGATCCCGTCTCTGCAAATTGCTGCAGCAGCCTGCCGAAAAATCTGTTTTGAGGCGGATTGCGACGTTAAGGAAGCCATTCGGCGTACATACACGTGCGGGTAGATTAATGGTTCAAATGGCTCTGAGCACTATGGGACTCAACTGCTGTGGTCATAAGTCCCCTAGAACTTAGGACTACTTAACTAACCTAAGGACATTACACACATCCATGCCCGAGGCAGGATTCGAACCTGCGACCGTAGCGGTCGTGCGATTCCAGACTGTAGCACCTTTAACCGCTCGGCCACGGTAGATTAATGCCGTTGACTTCACCATAGCAATTACCACGCCTAGCGTTTTCCACGTGAGATCATAGAAGTCCATCAAACTGTTCGCACACTTAGGATTCGGAAGCTTCCTATGATGAATTACAGATTTCAATGTTCTTGATTGCAACATGATACAATAACAGCGCTCTGCGATGCACATCACATTCTTCAGATGCTACCACAACCTCAAAACAATACATACGGATGGCTGGTCTCAGAGTCAGTCGTAACTGCAATGTCTGCCAACAGTTGTTGCTGATGGTGATCGCTTAAGGAGGCCAAACAGCGAAGGTCATCATTTTCCTATTCACCCCCCCCCCCCCCCCCTCCATCTCTCCCCCAGTCACAGAAGCAAGGTATACAATCTTCCTGCACATACAATAAATTATGCGTGACAATGTAACTAAGTGATCTAAATGTTTGCGTAGCGTGTATCTGAGGCAGAACACGGGAACCAGCCCGGTATTCACCTGGTTGGCTGTAGGAAACGGGCTAAAAGCCACATCCCGGCTTGTAGCTACATTGACCCGTTGTCATTAATTCGCTCCGGGACGTACGTGTCTCCACCTCCCGGAAACTGCAGCACTAACAGGCACGGCCATCCAGGTGGGTCAGACAACAGCTTCTCCGTCAGAGGGCTAAATACAGAGACAAACACAACCAGTAACGAATGAGCAAAGAACGTGACTAGAAAGACAGTCTATATCTCTGAGTACTGGCCGATGTCGACGCAAATGTAGAGGCTCATGCCTCAACAAGTACTGACTTTACGACATACACCATCTGGCAAAAGAGAAATTGAAGTACCCACATGACATGGTCGGATTTCCATGTGACATCCTACACGTATAGTCGATCGGCTGGTAGATAAATGATTACAGTTGTATTTCTTTCTTTAATGGGTACAACAGCTACCAGAGTGCGTAAGTGTTCTTCGTGTTTAGTGTCGTTACGAGGCCTGGAGGATGTATAACAGGCGTGAACAACGTCAGTGTTGCATACTCGGTACGAAGCATATTGAGATGCCACGTACTCGTATGAGACAGCGTTATCAGCACATGATAGAGTTGTAATGAGGACTCGTTGTGGATTTCCATTTGGCTGACTTACAGACTCATGAAATATCCAGATTTGTGGAGCATTCGGATGTGACAGTTGTGCAGTGTTGGACTGCGTGGGGACGTGATGACAGGAACACTCGACGGCAAGATTTTGGTCGACCATGTCTGACCATCGCAAGGAATGACCGTTATGTTGTGTTTCAAGCACATTATAACCCCTTCACATCTCCACCTACCATTCGAGAACAAGTAATGGATCCACTGCGACATTATTATCCCGTACCATTGGCCGGAGACTAGCAGCAGCCGGACTAGGGAGTTCTCGTCCTATGCGCAGGCTGTCGTTAAAATCACAACACAAACGTCTGCATTTGAAGTGGTGCCGTGACCGGAAGCTTGCAGTGCTGATGAATGACGCGACGTTATATTCAGCGATAAATCGCGCTTATGCACTACTCCGGATGATCGTTGGCGTCGAGTATGGTAGCTACCTTGGGGGAGACCCCATTATTCCAATGTTTTCGAGAGAAAAGCGGTGTTAATCTTGGATTCATGATGTGGGGAGTAATTGGGTATCACTTCAGGTCACGGATGGCAAGGGAACTCTGACGTCACAATGATACATCACGAACGTCCTGCAGACTCATGTGTTACCTCTAATGTGACTGTAACATAATGAATGCCATTTTCCAGTATGACAATGCCCGTCCACTTACTGTAAATGTCTCTATAAACTTTCTGCATGATATCGATCTATTGTCGTGGACTGCAAGATCATCAGATCTGTCTCTGATAGAACATGTGTGGCACCACCTGGGGCTTCTGAGCTGTGTCGGTGCCTGTATACAGGATGTCAAGAGCCAGATACAGCAATTGTGGGACATCTTGCCTCAGGTGACAATGCAGCGGCCTTACGTCACTCTTCCCAAACGAATTAGTGTATTCATCCAGGCCGGAACGGGGAAAAGACATAATTTTGTTCATATTACCAAGTTCTTTGTAAATTTGACTATTTTGTAATCACCGAGAGAGTACAACATACCCTGTAAGTCAGTGACGTTTCATTTCATTTCGTCCTCGCTTTTTAGATGCTTCACTTCCTTTGTCTGAATGTGTACACACATAATATTTAGGTTATTTTTTGTGGAAACACTCTTTTTTAAATAGAACAAATCCATATTGATACTAACAGATTAAAAGTAAGGTGAATGAGAATGGAAGTCGTGTTTTTTGCAGTTTTCTAGTGCAATTCGTTTACGAGATGTCATATTCTGAGAAGTTCCCAAACGGACAGCTTCTACAATACCTGTAGTTGCACACAGCAAAGAACAACAAAAGTGCATGCACTAGTTATGTGGATTCTGCCCAGTAACGAGACAATTGACTGCCACAGGTTGCGTTCAAAATGACCACCCGCAGCGGCGATACACGCTTCCAGTTCGATATGGAACGACTAGCATTTCAGTTGGATTGTCCGAGCAGGCTGTAGCAATACGTCGTTCTATAACACTATCCCCGCAGACAAAAGTGTACAGGCGTCAGATCCGGGGAACGGGCCGGCCAAGGTACGGGTCCTCTGCGTCCAATCCAACGATTCGGAGACAATTCGTGAAGACATGCTGTAGTACTTCGTGCACTGTGGGCTACATGTTGGTACCACATGCTCCTCCTTGTCTTAAGGGGAGGTTTACTATCCTTTGGTTCAAAAAATCGATTTTTTAAGTTGCAGTTTTGGATCCATAAAAGCGTTTGGAATCCACCCCTGAAACGGTTTTCCCGAACACGTAACGGAAATGTTTGTTATTCGCGGTTGAACAAAAAAACGAACCTGCCTGAAATCGGTCTTTTTCACGCACCAGTTTTTTTTCTCTCAGAGGACGAGTTATTGTACCGGTACTTGGGAGGGAACAATGAAAGTTTGAACGCGTGGGTTTGGAAGTTAGCCCCAAAGCATTTGCATTCTGGTGCGAAGACTGTGAAGATTGCGACTTTCCTGGCAGTGAGCAGCTTCAACGAAGGGTATTCAGCAATTCTGAAGACCATGACAACGATGGACGTCACCCCGGGACTCTATTCGACGCAGTTCGCCAAGCATTCGGACGACCACCGGATTGCGGCCGTAAACCGCCTGTCACCGGCCGTACGAGCGGCTCTGGAGCAGCGCAGTATGGCCCAGATCGAGCAGAACGCCATCCATGAGGAAGAGGAAGGACTACTTTATGGATCCGGAGTAGCAGATTGAACGTAAGTTGCATAATATTGCATTTATATGTAATCAAAACTTCAAACGCGTTTTTGACTCTGAGCACTATGGGACTTAACATCTGTGGTCATCAGTCCCCTAGAACTTAGAACTACTTAAACCTAACTAACCTAAGGACATCACACAACACCCAGTCATCACGAGGCAGAGAAAATCCCTGACCCCGCCGGGAATCGAACCCGGGAACCCGGGCGCGGGAAGCGAGAACGCTACCGCACGACCACGAGCTGCGGACAAACGCGTTTTTCTCGAAATGACTTTTTTTTTATCGCGCAGAATGGTAACTTCAAATCTACTAAACCGATTGGCATGATTCTTTGTTTCCGACGTAGCTTACTAAATTGTCTAGGAGTTGTACCACTTTTATTCCGATCCATCAACTATAAATATTTTTACTTGGCCGACGAAATCGAAAAATCGATGTAAAAAACCCTATTTTTTCAAATGGCCGCCATTTTGTTTCCTATGGTCCAAATACCTTGAGCGAGGTACAACTGCTAAAGAATCTTATATACTTCGCTAACGCCAACTCAATTTTGACTTCAGACGAGCCGGCTGACCTATGACATACTGCGCGTGGAGGTCTACATCGAAATTTTGTTTCGTTCCGACGTACTTCCGCCCTTACTCTAGGACATTTCCGGTCGAAAAAATTCCAGTTTATAGAGAAAATATCAATAAACATTTTGACCAAATTTGACATTGATCTCTATAACACATCCCGTGAAAAAAATCCTCAAAGAACATGCTTTCTTCGGACCAAAGATAGTAAACCTCCCCTTACGAAGAATTTCTAGCATCCGTGGAAGATGACTGTTAAGATGTTGCGATACGTGTGCACCTTTATTGTTCCGTCTATATATATATATATATATATATATATATATATATATATATATATATATATATATGTATACACTCCTGGAAATTGAAATAAGAACACCGTGAATTCATTGTCCCAGGAAGGGGAAACTTTATTGACACATTCCTGGGGTCAGATACATCACATGATCACACTGACAGAACCACAGGCACATAGACACAGGCAACAGAGCATGCACAACGTCGGCACTAGTACAGTGTATATCCACCTTTCGCAGCAATGCAGGCTGCTATTCTTCCATGGAGACGATCGTAGAGATGCTGGATGTAGTCCTGTGGAACGGCTTGCCATGCCATTTCCACCTGGCGCCTCAGTTGGACCAGCGTTCGTGCTGGACGTGCAGACCGCGTGAGACGACGCTTCATCCAGTCCCAAACATGCTCAATGGGGGACAGATCCGGAGATCTTGCTGGCCAGGGTAGTTGACTTACACCTTCTAGAGCACGTTGGGTGGCACGGGATACATGCGGACGTGCATTGTCCTGTTGGAACAGCAAGTTCCCTTGCCGGTCTAGGAATGGTAGAACGATGGGTTCGATGACGGTTTGGATGTACCGTGCACTATTCAGTGTCCCCTCGACGATCACCAGTGGTGTACGGCCAGTGTAGGAGATCGCTCCCCACACCATGATGCCGGGTGTTGGCCCTGTGTGCCTCGGTCGTATGCAGTCCTGATTGTGGCGCTCACCTGCACGGCGCCAAACACGCATACGACCATCATTGGCACCAAGGCAGAAGCGACTCTCATCGTTGAAGACGACACGTCTCCATTCGTCCCTCCATTCACGTCTGTCGCGACACCACTGGAGGCGGGCTGCACGATGTTGGGGCGTGAGCGGAAGACGGCCTAACGGTGTGCGGGACCGTAGCCCAGCTTCATGGAGACGGTTGCGAATGGTCCTCGCCGATACCCCAGGAGCAACAGTGTCCCTAATTTGCTGGGAAGTGGCGGTGCGGTCCCCTACGGCACTGCGTAGGATCCTACGGTCTTGGCGTGCATCCGTGCGTCGCTGCGGTCCGGTCCCAGGTCGACGGGCACGTGCACCTTCCGCCGACCACTGGCGACAACATCGATGTACTGTGGAGACCTCACGCACCACGTGTTGAGCAATTCGGCGGTACGTCCACCCGGCCTCCCGCATGCCCACTATACGCCCTCGCTCAAAGTCCGTCAACTGCACATACGGTTCACGTCCACGCTGTCGCGGCATGCTACCAGTGTTAAAGACTGCGATGGAGCTCCGTATGCCACGGCAAACTGGCTGACACTGACGGCGGCGGTGCACAAATGCTGCGCAGCTAGCGCCATTAGACGGCCAACACCGCGGTTCCTGGTGTGTCCGCTGTGCCGTGCGTGTGATCATTGCTTGTACAGCCCTCTTGCAGTGTCCGGAGTAAGTATGGTGGGTCTGACACACCGGTGTCAATGTGTTCTTTTTTCCATTTCCAGGAGTATATATATATATATGTGTGTGTGTGTGTGTGTGTGTGTGTATGTCCCTGCATCCAAGGAGGAGAAGTATTTGGCATGTCTTGAAGAGACTTGGCGTTCCACACTCACTGCACTCCATCAAGAAGCGCCAGCCAGTCGAAAGGCGGCTCTTCCCTCACGCCGTTTATTGTCACTTTCGATGCTGTTTTCTTACGGTTTAGTTAATAAACGTCTTGGTGTCATACATTACTCATACTCGCAACTTATTTAAACAGAAGTTATCATATGATCATCAATATAATTTGATTTTAATTACGTTGATTTCATCTGCTCTCTACTTTACTGGGACGGTTTTGCTGCACAAACCAGTACATAAAACGTGAAAATGAGAAAAAATTTCTTTCAGTTAGTAGTTAAGAAACCAATAAATCTTAGTAAACTCATAGAAACCCTAAACGCTCATTAAAACACCAAACTATTAATCTGCGTAAATGGTCTGTAATTAGCACACAATGACATAATGGAAGTTGAATTCCCAGTGGTATCCCACCTCAAATTTTGAAAGATTAAAGTATTAAAAACTATTCCTCTTAGAGGCGAATGAGTATGTAGATACTCACGTTGGCTTTAAATTGCACCGTCTTTACTAGCGGCGTTCTCGGAGCTGATGTACATTCGGACTCGGTTTTTAAACTCCGCCTCCTCCAAAACGCAACGTTTTTCTTTGTTCTGTTTACTCACACATGTTTCGACACCTATGAGGTTTCTTCTGTGCGTCTAGATTTATTTCTAAATCTAAATTAATTATAAAGATGGGTAAATCCAGAAGACGACCTGCTTTCACGCTATTTTATAGTTTGACAGCATATCGTGTTTCCTATCATTTGCATATTTTTCGATGTATTCCTTTTCCTTGTTGCAAAGTAAACTCATTTTCAGTCCTTTTACACTTTACACTCGTCCGATATGACGAGTTTCCATACACAAAAATGAGAGCTGAAAGAAACTTATGTAATGACGACCAACACAGAAAACACCTCAGTGGTGTACGAAACGACGGAAAACATTTTAATTCAGAAATCTTATTTGAGTAATGGTTGTTTGTGAGAAAGCCTTGTTATGCCTCGTATAAAAAGGAGAAACACCTACCGGCGTGTATCAGAATTCGATACTGGGATTCCGCGATATTGCTGCTCACGTTAGACAGAATCCCACGGCTCTCATGTGAATATGGAGTTGATGGATTCAGGACAGCCATGCAGGGCCTCAATGGCACCACGCGACTTGCACTAGAGAGGACAGACGCATTGTTCTCTCGACTATGCCCTCGCCAAGTACCTTGCTTCAAGAAATTAGGTGGTTTGCAGGAAGGCAAGTATCCACACAAAAGCGCGACGACGGTCAGACTGCCAGCACTGCGATTATGGTTGCGGCTTCCTTTGGCGAGACGGCAGAGACCTAACGACGGTGGTGCGCTAAACGACAACACTGAACTCAAGAATAATACTACGTCCTCTTCTCAGTCGGACCTCGATTCTACTTATAGTGTCACAATGGGCTTACCTGTGTGTGGAGACTCCGCGATGCACGAACGTTGTTACATTCCACTCGTCGTCGTCGTATGGGTCCAGCAACTGGCGAGATGACATAGACGGCCATTAGGCGAACAACACGATGAAATCAGCTTCGCATATCGGGTGATTTGGACGGCAGACAGTCTCGATACAGAGTGTTTGTAACTCTGGCGAGCACGTCGTTCTGATGTGTTGCGGCTGGCTGCACAGCATCTTCGAGGTCTCAGTAATATCCTTCAGTAAGAACGCATGTTGCACGTGTTGCCATGACCTACCTCGTTACAGATGGTGCTCGACAGTTACCATCGCGAACATGTTCTTCCTTCAAATGGTTCAAATGGCTCTGAGCACTATGGGACTTAACTGCTGTGGTCACCAGTCCCCTAGAACTTAGAACTACTTAAACCTAACTAACCTAAGGACATCACACACGTCCATGCCCGAGGCAGATTTCGAACCTGCGACCGTAGCAGTCGCGCGGTTCCGGACTGAGCGCCTAGAACCGCGAGACCACCGCGGCCGGCTGTTCTTCCTTCTCTAGATTGTTGCACGGATGACAAAATGGTAGATATCGAAATAGATGACAGAGGGATAGAAAAACAACTAAAATCTCTCAAAAGACGAAAGGCCGCTGGACCCGATGGGATACCAGTTCGATTTTACACAGAGTACGCGGAGGAACTTGCCTCCTCCTTGCAGCGGTGTACCGTAGGTCTCTAGAAGAGTGTAGCGTTCCAAAAGATTGGAAAAGGGCACAGGTCATCCCCGTTTTCAAGAAGGGACGTCGAACAGACCTATATCTCTAACGTCGATCAGTTGTAGAATTTTGGAACACGTATTGTGTTCGAGTATAATGACTTTTCTGGAGACTAGAAATCTACTCTGTGGGAATCAGCATGGGTTTCGAAAAAGATGATCGTGTGAAACCCATCTCGCGCTATTCATCCACGAGACTCAGAGGGCCATAGACACGGTTTCCCAGTTAGATGCCGTGTTTCTTGGCTTCCGCAAGGCGTTTGATACAGTTCCCCACAGTCGTTTTATAAACAAAGTAACAGCATATGGACTATCAGACCAATTGTGTGATTGGATTGAAGAGTTCCTAGATAACAGAACGCAGCATGTCATTCTCAATGGAGAGAAGTCTTCCGAAGTAAGAGTGATTTCAGGTGTGCCGGAGAGGAGTGTCGTAGGATAGTTGCTATCACAATATATATAAATGACCTTGTGGATACCATCAGAAGTTCACTGAGGCTTTTTGCGGACGAGGCTGTAGTATATCGAGAGGTTCTAACAATGGAAAATTGTACTGAAATGCAGGAGGATCTGCAACGAATTGACGCATGGTGCAGGGAATAGCAATTTAATCTCAATGTAGACAAGTGTAATGAGCTATAAATACATAGAAAGAAAGATACTTTATCATTTAGCTACAATATAGCAGGTCAGCAACTGGAAGCAGTTAATTTCATAAATTATCTGGGAGTAGGCATTAGGAGTGATTTAAAATGGAATGACCATATAAAATTAATCGTCGGTAAAGCAGATGCCAGACTGAGATTCATTGGAAGAATCCTAAGGAAATGCAGTCCGAAAACAAAGGAAGTAGGTTACAGCACACTTGTTCGCCCACTGTTTGAATGCTGCTCACCGGTGTGGGAATGTGCCAGATAGGGTTGATAGAAGAGATAGAGAAGATCCAAGGGAGAGCAGCGCTCTTCGTTACAGAATCATTTAGTAATCGCGAAAGCGTTGCGGAGATGATAGATGAACTCCAGTGGAAGACTGCAACAGAGACGCTCAGTAGCTCGTTACGGGCTTTTGTTGAAGTTTCGAGAACATACCTTCACCGAGGAGTGACACAGTATATTGCTCCCTCCTACGTATATCTCGCAAAGAGACCATGTGGATAAAATCAGAGAGATTAGAGCCCACACAGAGGCATACCGACAATCTTTCTTTCCGCGAACAATACGAGACTGGAATAGAAGGGAGGACCGATAGAGGTACTCAAGGTACCCTCCGCCACACACCGTCAGTGGCTTGCGGAGTATGGATGTAGATGTAGATCTTCCCCCCCCCCCACCCCACCCCTCACCCCCCGCGCTCCCTGAGTCGTCCTATGACGGGTTTTGATGTGGCCCACCACGAAGTTCTCTCCTGCGCGAACCTCTTCATCGCTGAGTAGCAGTTGCATCCGACGTCCTGAGTTATTTGTGTTCCAGTATCTGTCTTGCTCTACAGTTTTTAGCCCCTACAGATTACCTCTAGTATAATGAAACTATTCCCTGATATCTTAACATAAGTCCAAACATCTTCTCACCCATTTGAAACATCTGGTTTTGGATTATCGAGAGACTGAAGCGCGGCCACGTCACTGTAATTGATGTGCTCTGGCAGAGAGTTGAAGCAGCAGGGGATGATGTAACCCTATCTGCCATCTAAGCTCAGACACGATGAGGAAGAGTCATTGTTGCTGCCATAGATACCAGCTCTGTGTAATAAATTTCTCTCCCTGAATCACCTACAGATTTAATTGTGTTCTGCTACAGTAGAGGAAATAAAGGCGGAGTTCCACGAAAGTAATAGCGTAATGTCTGAAGCACACATGTATCCAGTTTACTATGAAAGTTCGTATAAGACATAAACAATCATGACGGAATTATAAAATTTCTTTCATAACATGAGTTACAAAATAAGGCGTTTTAATTTCCTGTATAAAAATCGGTATGAAGGCACTCAAAGTCACGTTGTGTTATTACATTGTTATTACTTTCTCCAACCACTGTTTTTCCTAATTACCTCAGAAATTCTCTTCGGCATTAGGGTTTGTAGTTCTTGCAATGAAATTGTCACCAAGTCATCTCGTATCGCCCTTCCCAGCTCACATGCGGCCTCAGACTGCCTTCCATTGCGATAAACACGCCTTGCAAGTATTACGTGAAGGTTTTCCCGGGACTCTAATCCGGGCTTCGGGGAGACCAGAGCAAGACATCGATATCTTTATCTTCAAACCATCTTTTGGTTCTAACAGAACCATAAACAGGTGCATTATCTTTTTGAAACATGAGACTTCCCTCCCCTATGTCCTCTTACATTCTAATCAGTTCTGTTTCTAACACGTCAGTGTACATAGAGCTCACTCTAGTATCCAACCAAGCAATGCGTGATTTACATTTAGCGCAGGAGGCTGCCCAAATCATAACACTTCCATCACCAAAATTTACCCTCATTCTTATCTGCTGTTCTTTTCTCAGATCATGCCAATAATATTGAAAACCATCCTACCCATCTAAATTAAACTTCTTCTCATCACTGAAGATTACTTTATCCATTCTGAAGTTGACACATTTTTTAGCAAACTCCTATCTAGTCTGTTTTTGTTTGGATGTTAATGAGGATTTCAGCTATCGTTTCTCGAACACAAGATGTTTGTCATATGACAAAACCTGCCGTACACGTCTGGCAGTTAGTGGCAACTGTAAATCTGCAGCAAGTTGAGGAGAATAACGGTTTGTGGTCCTTCCTTTGTGCAAAAGTAACACTTTCTGTTCCTCATATAATTTTCTATTTTTACCAAATTTTCCGTTCTGTCCACATCGTGCGGTCTATCTAACGAAATCATCAATCACTGCACTTGAACACTTCATCTTATTGGCAACTGACGATTAGGAGCCCCATTTCCTTGTAAACATCGATGTTTGCCTTTCCACTGCGTGATAAGTCATAATCGTGGTTTATGTACACAACATTCACTGTCACAAATGGTGTCAGTTTCCTGTCTGCAGTAACGGCACGTACATCGCACAGAGCCGACTGCCTTTATACTGAGTTTCACCCCTACAACCTGAATCTTTGCTGTCTTTTTATAGTGTACTACTGATATCAAATGCGATGAAATTTGTCTGTATTTGTCGATATACTGGGTTTCATACTATTGGGTATACAATGTGCAAAACTATTCCAACCGATAATGTTAATTTTCCTGCAAATATCCAAGCCTTTGTACTGATTTCCACTACTGCACACTGTAAATGCACAATGTATAACATTTCGTTATGTCCAGCAGTGTATATATGTATATAAATGTAATAACATAACGAAAATTTTAGCTGTATTAATATGTGACAACGTAGGAGCACTTCATTGTGCAGAAAATTGGCTATTTCACCTACCGTGCAATATTGCTGAGAGTTTTGGCACAGTAATACAATCTTTGGCGACAAACCGAAAGACAGACGCACTATTTTGCGAATTTCATGCACTGTCATCTGTAGTTTATCAGTGCTATAAGTAAAAACAAAGTAAGAAACTGACGCCTCAAAATTAATAATGATAAAAGAAGAACAGAGACGTTTGCATTTTAATTAATATGATGCAGTCAATAGATTTCAAAAGTTACATCTACTATAAGGTACCGTATAGCGATATAGGATTTTAGGACGATGTAGACTAAATTATTTTGCTAGGGAGGTAAAAACTGAGCATCCTTTTCTGCGTTGCTTTCCTTCCACCTGCGAAGGTCCCGGGCGACCTCATCTAACATCGTTCGCCTTTCTGAGGGTAACGGACTTACCGCCATCGACTTCTCAATGTCGTTGCCCTCGCCTATTCCATTTATGTGGCTCTACAAGATGGAAAGCGAAAGTGGAAGCTAAGTAACAGAGTCCTTGAGTGAATTTCGCAATAATAATATCAAGCGCTTACTGTATTTCTTGTGTGAAAACCGCAGCATGTGTCTTACCACGAGTTATTCGCTCTGGACACGACGAAAATGCACGAAGATAGCTCCAGTGAGAAACCCTGCTGCACAAAATCCACTTGTCGTTCTGGATAAGCAGCTGATGCAGTTTCTGTCCTAAAGAAGTTTCTTGTAAGTAATTAACTTTATAAGATACTTATTGAGGCTGCTTAACGATAATATGTCTAATACAGGGACTGAACGACCTTTTAATCCACTAGAATCGTAAAGGAATGGCTTTATGAAAGGATAGTTATCAGACGTATTGAACATTATCGAAAAACAAAATTATCAGCGAACAGGGAGCTTTATCGGTCACCGTAATCGAGAACTATATGCGTGTTTGATACTTGCACGTATAAGAGAAAAAGATCATTTTTGTAACGTCATAGACAGTCTGAATAACTATCAACTAATATTTTCTAGTGTCTCACGGCACGCTCGAAGAATTAAATGGAGAGCTCAGGAGAGCTCTCTCATTCATTCATTAAGTGTAATGAGTATAAATTTCTATTTATATACTTAAAGGGGGTGTGCATTTTAAACTAACTTGCCCCAGGCAGTACCCGTTCAACAATAGAGCGCAGTTACTAATTGAGTTAACACAAGGTTGGGTCAGTTGTTTCAAAAGTCAGTTTTCTGGTATCGCACGCCGCGGAATTTGAATCCCGGTCAGACATCATGGACGTGTAAGACCCCTAGAGGTCTCTGCACCATCGCGCCGTAAGCTATGGCGGAGAGCGCCTCCTGGCCCGCTTTTAGTGTGAGGGCGCCACAGTGGAACACGTGGTTCCAGCGGCGCCCCCGATAGAGTATTTAAGCGCCTGCCCCTCGCTCCGCCACCTTCGGGGGGAATTGAAAATCAATAAAAAAAAAAAAGCTGCGCCATCTACGCCATCCGTCGATATTTTTATGCTCCGGTCGTACTGCGCCTTGTGTTCTTTTAATTGTCCCAGTGTGTGGTTTTTTGTGTGCACTACTTTTTGACTGTTTTTATCTCCATTTTACAGTCGCCCATTTTTGTCTATTGTCTTCCATGATGTTCCCCCTTTTTTTATATGTATGTACACTGTGGTGTCACCTCCAGACACCACACTTGCTAGGTGGTAGCCTTTAAATCGGCCGCGGTCCTTTAGTATACGTCGGACCCGCGTGTCGCCACTATCAGTGATTGCAGACCGAGCGCCGCCACACGGCAGGTCTAGAGACACTTCTTAGCACTCGCCCCAGTTGTACAGCCGACTTTGCTAGCGATGGTTCACTGACAAATTACGCTCTCATTTGCCGAGACGATAGTTAGCATAGCCTTCAGCTACGTCATTTGCTACGACCTAGCAAGGCGCCATTACCAGTTACTATTGATGCTGTAAAACATGTACCGTCAAGAGCGATGTTCACCAATTATGAATTAAAGTTAAGTATTCCAGAAGCTACGTACGTTTTTTTTTTTTTGCTAGTCTCAATTCCTTGTCCTGTTCCAGACCTCACGCCAGCCTTCGTGAGCTTAAACGCATGCCTTTCGGCTTCCTTATAGTGGGTTGGCTGTCTTGCCAATCCACAACATACACCATGTTTCTCCTTTATGTTATTTTTAAATGTCTTCTATTGTTTCTTCTATGTCTTTCGGCTGAAGAGCAGCGCATATGCTG
Source organism: Schistocerca cancellata (assembly GCF_023864275.1). Classification (NCBI taxonomy): domain Eukaryota; kingdom Metazoa; phylum Arthropoda; class Insecta; order Orthoptera; family Acrididae; genus Schistocerca; species Schistocerca cancellata. Next base: position 269,554,539 of record NC_064627.1, read on the forward strand.
CTGCCAGCCCGCCCCGATGGGGAACTCAAATACAATTAAAAAAAAAATGTAACTCTGCCAGCGAGTCTAATCGTTGCGTGAGTACTGACACATCTACCGACAACAGACAGCGTGTTTACCGTTCCTTGTTTTCATTACTAGTGGACGTCTTGGATTCGTTTGGTTCTCTCTGTCACTCCGTTGCTTCTTGTGTGTTGTCGTAAGGCCTCTCTCCATCGTCCGTCGTTGTTTCGTGTCCGTCCGTTCCGTTCGTTTGTTTGTTCGCGGGCCGCTCTCCGTTTGGTCCTACCGCGCTTTCTCGGCCACCCCGAGACCATTCCGGTCGCGGTTACAACGTGTTTTTTATGATTAACAATTAATTTATGGTTCAAAAATTGTTTAATTTATTGAATGAAATCTTCATTCCTTTGGGTTAATGAACATGTGTTCATTACTAATATTTTATGGTAGCTTCCACATTATTTACAATTCTACTTTAAATTTATACTTTACTTCCCAAGTGTGTGTCTGGAAACACTCGTAGGTGTGAATCGTAACAGATTCCTTTGGTGTAGATAATAATTATGCTAATATCTTCTTCAAAATACGTTGTGAGATACATTAGTCATAAAATAACAATCCTACTGATTATTTACTATACATATGTCAAAGACATTATAAAGAAAGAGATAATTTTAATAGCAATTTAACATTTATATGTAAAGCTAAAAGTAATCAGTCTTCAGGCACGTCTCTGACCTGGAATCTCATTAACTGGAGTAGAATTGCCTTAAGGGCGAGTCCCGCCTCGAAATGAGCCCAAATGTTTCAAATGGCTCTGAGCACTATGGGACAACTGCGGAGGTTATCAGTTGCCTAGAACTTAGAACTACTTAAACCTAACTAACCTAAGGACATCACGCACATCCATGCCCGAGGCGGGATTCGAACCTGAGACCGTAGCAGTCGCGCAGTTCCAGACTGAAGCGCCGAGAACCGCTCGGTCACAACCATGAGGAGTCCCAAGAAACGAGTATGCCGACTGGAATTTTCTCCGGACTGTTTTTGATGATTGTGTCTTGTGATACCAAAGGAAACATAGCACTTTTTCCTGGTTTGAGTACACGTTGTTTGCAAATGTTGTCCGACTCCGCTGTTGTTACATAGTGGGTCCTGTAACAGACAGAGTAAAAGTAAGTATGTAGGTATATAAGAAACTGAGTATGTCACATGCAATTCAAGATAAAAAGTATTTGTCTGTGTGTCATAATACTGCTAATCACTTTCTGCTATTCCTTATTAGTTTCGTCTTTCTTCGGTTTACTCACAATTCATATTTGTGCTCATTAGACTTTCCATGCCATTCAGCAGCTCCTGTAATGCTACCTCGTTTTCGCTGATGATAATGATGCCATTAGTGTATCTTATCATTGGTATCCTTTCATCCTGTTTGTTAGACCCACTCCTGAAACTTTCTTTAATTTCCTTTATTGCTTCTTAGATTTATACAGAGTGTCCCAGAAATGTTCAGCATACTACGAGGGGTTCTTAGGGCGTCCTGAAGAACATATTGAGGATATGGATCTGTGTCCAGAAACGTCATCCAGCGACGCTACAGAGCGTCGAAGCTACAGTCGCCAGTGCCTGCCGCTAGGGCAACCCTACAGAAACAAACGTGACTTTGTACACTCTGGCAGTTTATTTTTATTCTGTGTAACGAAAAGCATTGGATGTTTACAGGGTTCCAGGAGAAAAACAAACTGCACATCGAAATCCACGTCTGAAACCACCATCAAATGTTCAAATGTGTATGAAACCTTATGGGACTTAACTGCTAAGGTCATCAGTCCCTAAGCTTACACACTACTTAACCTAAATTATCCTAAGGACAAACACACACACCCATGCCCGAGGGAGGACTCGAACCTCCGCAGGAATCAGCCGCACAGTCCACGACTGCAGCGCCTGAGACCGCTCGGCTAATCCCGCGCGGCAAATCACCATCCATCAAGGCAACAGAGCATCGTATTCGTAGGGGACAACGCGGTCTAAGTCCATCTTCTCCACTGGCAATCGTGACAACCAGTCGCGATCACTGAATAACAAACAATATTGCGAGCCGTAGTGCATTTGGTATGTCAGCGTACAAAGCCTCGGTGTGGCCCTTGTGGCAGAAGCCAGCGTCTGTAACTTCGACTCTTTGTAGCGTCGTTGGAGACGTTTCTGGACACGGGTTTCTATCCTCGATTTGTTCCTCAAGACACTCCTACAACCTTTCGGAGTCACAACATTTCTGGGACACCCTCTAGATTAAACAGTAAGAGCGGAGAACTGCGTCCCGGTCCCTTTCTTTTTTTTTTAATACTATCTGTGGAACACTGCGCTACATGACATTGTTGTGAATTTAGAAATACAGACATGGTACGTTTAATGGGAGTTGGTGAATGGGGAACGAGGTGTTTCTCGAGAGATGTTTAAATTAAAAGTTTTCTATCCCTTTTGTTGTTTTGAATTACAATAGTTCATGTACCATTTCTACGGAATGTAAACTGTTCTCAGTTCCCTTTCACGAGTTACCTGACGTTGCCTCGGTTGGAGTGATGCATCCACGTGTAAGAGACGGCGAGAGGGATCTGTGCAGGCTGGAAGAGGAGGTTCAGTGAGGGGTGACAGAAATTAATAAATACAATGAGAGAAACGTCTTTGTTTATTTTAAATTAGGTTTGCAGTGGTATCTTTCTGGAAGGACAAAATTGTGACATGTGGCATTTTATGGGATACAGGCAATGCAAGGCAAACCTCCTCGTGCTGACCCTGAGATTCCTATCGGGTGGTCCAACCGACCGCCATGTCGTCCTCTGCCAGCAGAACAACTCGCATACGGGGTGTGGAGGAGCATGGTGTCATCACATCGTTCTGCCAGCTTTCTTGATCTTGGAGCCGCTACTTCTCATTCAAATAGCTCGTGAAATTGTACCACGTCACATTCCTCCCTGGCAGTACCGGGGATTGAACCGGGCCGTCCGCGTAACAGTAAGACACGCTGGTCACTGAGCGACACGGTTGGACGTCGGGGATGGATGGTTAAAGCTAAAAAATACTGAAGAAGATCAGTGATATTTCAGGGACAATGCGGAATAATAGACACAGAGGCAAATCTAAGCTACAGGAGACAGAGAGCTAAAACACAAGGAAGCGAGATTCACGAGCATCTCCTTGTTGGCAATTGGGGATGGAGTCACGGGGTCCCTTTCCCACGCCTCCTGATCGGTTACTGATAAAAGGCGTGGCTATGTCGCGTCTTAATTCGGGCTGTACTGCCTTAGACTGGTCCACCAATTCAGCACCCGTGTATCTGCACGTGTGCTTGGCTAGTGAAATCTTAACCGGAAATGATAGGATGATAAAGATTATTAAGTGATAGTAATCCACGTTAAACCTAGTAGGTTGTGCCGGTCGCTGTGGCCGAGCGGCTCTAGGCGCTTAAGTCCGGGACCGCGCTGCTGCTACGGTCGCAGGTTCGAATCCTGCCTCGGGCATGGATGTGTGTGATGTCCTCAGGTTAGTTAGGTTTAAGTAGTTCTAAGTCTAGGGGGCTGATGACCTCAGATGTTAAGTCCCATAGTGCTTAGAGCCATTTGAACTAGAGGGTTGTGGTTTTTCATTGTACTGGTAGCCGCTGCTTGCGCAAGTCAGCTGTTTCCCTGCTGAAACTCTTGCCGCTACGTCCTCGGCCCCTCTGCAACCTGTCTTCCCCTCCCCTCCCCCTGCCAGCATCGTACTGCGCCTCTGCGCCCTACTCTTTGCTCCCTATTCCGTCTCCCCCTTACGCGTTGCTGTCTCTGACCCGACATGGCTCCCTTCCCTTTATTTCCTGCCCGCATCGAAAACTAACTTAGTAAATACGAGATTAGCGGAGCAAAAAGTGTAGCTTAGATGAGAGAATTGGCAAAGTACACGGGCGCGGATACTTATTTCATTAGGCCTCAATCCTTTTGATTTAAAATTCAGCTGCATGATTCTATTATACATTGATGCGCGCTGCGCGGCGCGGGCCTGAGCTGCAGGTTTGACCCGCATCTCGGAGACTGCTGCGATAGCTGGCACCCCTGTCCCGGGGGAATACCCCTCCCCCGGGGACATCGCGTTTCCTGTGCACTTGCTCCCCGTCTCGTGGACTCGTTACGCACTTTCTACCAACTTCGTACACAAGAGTAATGTGACTGTCTAATATCCAACATGTTCACTCTGAGACACACTACCATGAAACTTTGATTTGGTTTTCCGTTTTTCGTAAATTATTTGCAGCTCGAATAAATGCTAACTTCTGCAAGACGAACAGAAAGTCTGAAACGATCTGTTATCCTTATCTTCTACTTCTTCTCCTTCCTCTTCTCCTTCTCCTTTCTGTCTTCCTTAACATTGCCCATTTACTCCTCGAGGTCGGCATAATTACACAGGATGTTTCAGAAGTGACGGTCAATATTTCACACACGGAAATTACAGGTCAAAAGTACCTAAAAAGCTCCAATAAACATGGGTCCACAAATCAACCGTTGTCGAGATACATTTCCTGTTGCGGTTCATCAGTCTCTAGGAACAAATGGCATCTCTAAACGCTAAAGTAGGTGTTCCAAATGTTGTCTATGCGTCTGACTTCAACATTGAACTCGTCTCTGAAATGAGTTAGGAACCCTCACAGGCAGTCCTGAGGAATTCTGTAAATGCTAAATCCTGCTTCAATCAGCAAGCGCAATTTCTCAAGAGAGTTGAAAAAATGGTTCAAATGGCTCTGAGCACTATGGGACTTATCATCTCAGGTCACCAGTCCCCTAGAACTTAGAACTACTTAAACCTAACTAACCTAAGGACGTCACACACATCCATGCCCGAGGCACGATTCGAACCTGCGACCGTAGCGGTCTCGCGGCTCCAGACTGAAGCGCCTAGAACCGCTCGGCCACCAGCGGCCGGCAAGAGAGTTGACCTCGGTAACGTAGACCAGGCTTTTGACATGATCCCACACAGAAATCCATGGGATTTAAATCTGGAGACCTTGGAGGCCATGACAGAGTCCCTCCTGTACCTATCCAATGTCGTCCGGGCTACACGCCGGCGCACTCGTAAATTAAAATTTGCTGGAGCAGCGTCATGTATAAACCACATGTTCGGGCGTTGCTTCAGTGGGACATCATAATGTATATCTGGAAGTACAATTCGCAGAAACCGCATATACTGCAGTCCGGTTAGTCTCTGTGGTAGAAAGTGTGGTCCAATTATGTGGACTCCGAGCAGTCCTGCCCAGACGTTCAACGAATACCGCTGTTGATGTCGTGATACATGGGTTGCATTAGGACTGACATCGCCCAAATGAGAGAGTTGTGGTAGTTGAAAATACCATCACTGGTAATTCTAGCCTCATCCGTGAAGAGAATACTGTTTACAGACAGGGGATTCAGGGTACACTGTTACTGCAGGCACTGGTAGAAATTCTCTCTAGGAGGGAACTCTGAATTGTTGAGGGTTTGTACTCGCTGGAAATGATATGGGTAGAGTACTTGCCGATATAAAAACCGCGACACCTTGCTATGATTCAGGACGCGCTCTTGGGTAGCAATCCACCTTGTTGAAGTACTCGGACGTTCATGTACAAGGCGTTACATCCTTTCCTCAACATCTGGTTTTCTGGATCTGGGTAGACCTTCTCATACACGGTGTGCGAAACTCCTGGTTTCTCTAAGGCACTGATGTAACCGGCTAAATGTACTCCTGTCGCGCTGCCTATGGAGAGGAAAAGCTTCTTCATACAATCGCGCAGACTCAAGGGCACAGCCATTCGCTTTGCCACACATGAAGTGAATGTCATCATACTCTTCATTGATGTAACCTCTGTTCGTGGTGCCTTCACGTTCGTAACTGATTGTGAACCCGGGACGGCACAGAGCACGGAGGGAGAAAGGCAACTAATTGCGCATGCGTAAACAAACAGACAGTCGATCCCAAATCTTGAGATATCAACGTAAATAACTCGGTATCAAGGGGCGTTTACAGTTGGTTTCAAACTCGAATTAATGCGATACCTTGCCAACAATTGATTTTCGGGCCTTGTTTATTGGAACTTTTTAGCTACGTTTGGCCTGTACTTTCCACTATTGACCAACACTTCTGAAACACCCTGTGTAATTTTTGGCAATGTTAGTGACCTGGATAATGAACATATAGTGACAGACATAGCTCACAACCTACAAATGTTCCACCTGCCTAGAAAAGGAAAAAGAATGAAGTTACTTAAGGAAATTTGAATTTATTCACACAAATGTGCATTCCCAAATGACATCACAAATGACAATAAGCAGTTACCCTAATAAAAAAATTTCCTAAGGAATTTCCATAACTTACTTATACAGCCACAGCCTTAAATACAGTCACGAAAAAACACAATCCAATATGATCCCATAAAATGCACATTCAGTTATTCTGCCTCTAGTGTTTGTAAATATCACTCCAAATGTGAGCAAATTCTTTCATGTAAAATGTACTATATTATTTTTATAATAATCAACATATTTTAATTAGTAATTTTTGAGAGCATTTCTCGTTGAGAAACAGCGATCTGACTAAAAGTACTTAAAAAAATGGGTTACGGGTGGTCTCGACCGCAATAAAATATTCATTTCAATGAACCGGTTTTGGTCAGAATGTGACCATCCTCATACCCTTCATACTGTGATGGTAGGCGGTGGCGATGAATGGAGCATGTGTTATGACTACGAACGCCAACTGCAGCAGTTGACGTTTGTGTAGTCATAAAAACCGCTCCTATCACCATCGTGGTGTAAAGGGTCTCAGGATGGTCCCATTCTGACCGAAACCGGTAACCATTGAAATAAGTTTTGTATTGGGGTCACTACTCTTTGTAATGCATTTCTAAAGTATTTTACTTAACCATACACTATTGTACTTATTAAAACACAAGCACCCAGCACACTTACGCTAAGCAGTTTCAGTTCTTTTAACCATACAGAAGCTTAAACTACATCTACATCTACATGGATACTCAGCAAATCACATTCAAGTGCCTGCGGAGGGTTCATTGAACCACCTTCACAGTTCTCTATTATTCCAATCTCGTATAGCGCTCGGAAAGAACGACCACTTATATCTTTCCGTACGAGCTCTGATTTCCCTTATTTTATCGTGGGTATCGTTCCTCCCTATGTAGGTCGGTGTCAACAAAATATTTTCGTATTCGAGGAGAAAGTTGGTGATTGGAATTTTGTGGGAAGATTCCGTTGCAAAGAAAAATGCCTTTCTTTTAATGATGTCCAGCCCAAATCCTGTATCATTTCTGTGACACTCTCTCCCATATTTCGCGATAATACAAAACGTACTGCCTTTCTAAGAACTTTTTCGATGTACTCCATCAGTCCTATCTGGTAAGAATCCCACACCGCGCAGTAGTATTCTAAAAGAGGACGGACAAGCGTAGTGTAGGCAGTCTCCTTAGCAAGTCTGTTGTATTTTCTGTGTGTCCTGCCAATAAAACACAGGCTTTGGTTAGCCTTCCCCACATCATTTTCTGTGTGTTCCTTCCAATTTAAGTTGTTCGTAATTGTAATACCTAGGTATTAAGTTGAATTTACGGCTTTTAGATTAGGCCGATTTATCGTGTAACCGAAGTTTAACGAGTTCCTTTCAGCACTCATGTGGATGACCTCACACTTTTCGTTATTTAGGGTCAACTGCCACTTTTTGCACCATTCATATATCTTTTCTAAATCGTTTTGCAGTTTGTTTTGATCTTCTGATGACTTTATTAGTCGATAAAAGACAGCGTCATCTGCAAACAACCGAAGACGGCTGCTCAGATTGTCTCCAAAATCGTTTATATAGATAAGGAACACTACGTTAGGAACGCCAGAAATCACTTCTGTTTTACTCGATGACTTTCCATGAATTACTACGAACTGTGACCTCTCTGACAGGAAATCACAAATCCAGTCACATAACTGAGGCGATATTCCATAAGTACGAAATTTCACTACTAGCCGCTTGTATGGTACAGTGTTAAAAGCATTCCGGAAACCCAGAAATACGGAATCGATCTGAAATCCCTTGTCAATAGCACTCAACACTTCATGTGAATAAAGAGCTAGTTGTGTTTCACAGGAACGATGTTTTCTAAACCCTTGTTGACTGTGTGTCAATAGGCCGTGTTCTTCGAGGTAATTCATATTGTTCGATCACAATATATGAACTAAAATCCTGCTATATATCGACGATAACAATATGGACCTGTAATTTAGTGGATTACTCCTACTATCTTTCTTCATGATTGGTGTAACCTGTGCAACTTTCCAGTCTTTGGGTACGGATCTTCCGTCGAGCGAACGGTTGTTTATGATTGTCAACTATGGAGCTAATGCATCAGCATACTCCGAAAGGAACCTAATTGGTACACAGTCTGGACCAGAAGACTTGCTTTTATTGATTGATTTAAGTTGCTTCACTACTCCGGGGATATTTACTTCTCCGTCACTCATGGTGGCCGCTGTTCTCGATTCGAATTCTGAAATATTTACTTCGCCTTCTTTTGTGAAGGCATTTCGTCAGGGTGTGTTTAGTAACTCTGCTTTGCCAGCCCTGCCTTCGGTAGTATCTCCATTGCTATCGCGCAGAGAAGGCATTGATTGTTTCTTGCCGCTAACATATTTCACATACGACCAGAATCTCTTTGGATTTTCTGCCAGGTTTCGAGACAAAGTTTTGTGTAAACTGTTATAGGCATCTCGCATTGAAGTCAGCGCTAAATTTCGAGCTTCTGTAAAAGATCGCTAATCTTGGGGATTTTGTTTGAATTGGGCATGTTTGTTTCGTTGTTTCTGCAACAGTGTTCTAATCCGTTTTGTGTACCAAGGAGGATCAGCTCCGTCGTTTGTTAATTTATTTGGTATAAATCTCTCAATTGCTGCCGATACTATTTCTTTGAATTTAAGCCACATCTTGTCTACACTTATATTATTAATTTGGAAGGAGTAGAGATGTCTCTTAGGAAGGTGACAAGTGAATTTTTGTCTGCTTTTTTGAATAGGTATATTTTTCGCTTATTTTTCGAGGATTTAGCGATTACAGTATTCAATCTCGCTACGACAACTTTGTGTTCTCTAATCACTGAATCACTAGAAATAGAGCATTCTGAACCGTTAAGTAAAATATAACGTTGGCCTTAGATATAATTTTCCGATGTGAACAAATACGTCACTCGTCAATCTGGCAGATACTACAGTGTTTCTGTGCAAGATACAAGTTAAAAAGTCTTTATTCCAGTTTTATAAAGGTGAAAAGCGGATCAAAAACCAGAGCAGAAAGTAAGTACCACCAATAACTAATAAATCGTAAATATACAACTCGTGAATTGTAGTAGCTAAACAAAACTCTTAATTTGCGCAGGCCAGCTGGAGCATCCAAATTGCTATGGATGTTTTACTTACGTACAGCTTCAGATTGAATATGTACTACGCCAAGCGAAGATGGGTGAAATTCCGAAAGACACATTGGCTTGAATAAAATAATGTGAAGTCGCGTTCACAAGGGCCTTGCTGCATGGCCGAAGTAGATGGGCAATGTCTGGTGAATATGAACGGGTGGAGGGGTTGGGAGAGGAAAAAGACATGACATCGAACTCCGTTCAAGGTCATCTTCACTCGGTTTGCAGCATGTAGTTTAGCGTTAACATGAAGCAGTATGACTTTGTCATGTCTCTGAGTATACTGCGGGCATTCGTCTTTAAGTGCGCAGTTAAGATTGAGTAGCTGTCCTTTGCAGCGATCAGCATTCACCGTTTGACCAGGTTGCAGTGGGTCACGGTGCACCACACAGACCAGAACACATTTTGGCAGGCACCTCTTTGAATCGTCGAAAACGACCTCTGAGCGTTATTTACGACAGAGCATGTTCTCCATACGCTTTCACTAGCAAACAATGACCTTTCGCAGCAGATTTCTTGAGAAGAAAGCGGAAGAGTAACACTTCCAGTTAATGCTATTTTGTTTTTGCAAAACCCGACATGTTGAAGGCACTAAACAATTCTTCTGCATCTACTGCCCATTCTTCGTCAACAGCGAGAATTAATTCAAGGTCCCAATAATTCTTGTGCGTGGTTAAAATTAAACTGAATTTACACACATTTCCAACAGCCATTTATCCACACATTTCGTTTCGTTATAATTAAACCGCTAAGTTATTTAGCTTAATAGTCCTAAAGGGAGACCTTAAATAACATAATATCCGTCGTATTCTATGGAAACCACGGAAAAGGCCTTTGGAATGGACAAATTACTGAAGGACATACATACCATTTAAGTGCAAGTGTAACTCTTATGCTACGAAATACTCACACACAATGAAAGACTTTATTGCTATATATTGCTATACTAATAACGGGAAAAACTAATTTTATGAGTACCTGGAACTCACACTTCGATAGAACAGAAGTAACTGCCCGACAGGAAATTATTTAATTCATTTTATACATACGTGTATGCATTTATTTCACCCAGTCACATCACGGCCTAAAGGACGTGTCTTGCTTGTAATCAGACAAGATTACTGAGTCAACAATGTAATGTGTGAGGTAGTATAAAGGGTGTTAAACAAAAAGGTACTGCCAAACTTTCAGGAAACATTCCTCACACACAAAGAAAGAAAATATGTTATGTGGACATGTGTCCGGAAACGCTTACTTTCCATGTTAGAGCTCATTTTATTACTTCTCTTCATATCACATTAATCATGGAATGGAAACACACAGCAACAGAACGTACCAGCGTGACTTCAAACACTTTGTTACAGGAAATGTTCAAAATGTGCTCCGTTAGCGAGGATACATGCATCCACCCTCCGTCTCATGGAAGCCCTGATGCGCTGATGCAGCCCTGGAGAATGGCGTCTTGTATCACAGCCGTCCACAATACGAGCGCGAAGAGTCTCTACATTTGGTACCGGGGTTGCGTAGACAAGAGCTTTCAAATGCCCCCATAAATGAAAGTCAAGAGGGTTGAGGTCAGGAGAGCGTGGAGGCCATGGAATTGGTCCGCCTCTACCAATCCATCGGTCACCGAATCTGTTGTTGAGAAGCGTACGAACACTTCGACTGAAATGTGCAGGAGCTCCATCGTGCATGAACCACATATTGTGTCGTACTTGTAAAGGCACATGTTCTAGCAGCACAGGTAGAGTATCCCGTATGAAATCATGATAACGTGCTCCATTGAGCGTAGGTGGAAGAATATAGGGCCCAATCAAGACATCACGAACAATGCCTGCCCAAACGTTCACAGAAAATCTGTGTTAATGACGTGATTGCACAATTGCGCGTGGATTCTCGTCAGCCCACACATGTTGATTGTAAAAATTTACGATTTGGTCACGTTGGAATGAAGCCTCATCCGTAAAGAGAACATTTGCACTGAAATGAGGATTGACACATTGTTGGATGAACCATTCGCAGAAGTGTACCCGTGGAGGCCAATCAGCTGCTGATAGTGCCTGCACACGCTGTACATGGTACGGAAACAACTGGTTCTCCCGTAGCACTCTCCATACAGTGACGTGGTTAACGTTACCTTGTACAGCAGCAACTTCTCTTACGCTGACATTAGGGTTATCGTCAACTGCACGAAAAATTGCCTCGTCCATTGCATGTGTCCTCGTCGTTCTAGGTCTTCCCCAGTCGCGAGTCATAGGCTGGAATGTTCCGTGCTCCCTAAGACGCCGATCAATTGCTTCGAACGTCTTCCTGTCGGGACACCTTCGTTCTGGAAATCTGTCTCAATACAATTGCCCCGTGCTAATCCATACAACAAATGGGCATCTGCCAACTCCGCATTTGCAAACATTGTACTGACTGCAAAACCACGTTCATGATGAACACTAACGTGTTGATGCTACGTACTGATGTGCTTGATGCTAGTACTGTAGAGCAATGAGTCGCATGTCAACACAAGCACCGAAGTCAACATTACCTTCTTTCAGTTGGGCTAACCGGCGGTGAATCGAGGAAGTACAGCACATACTGACGAAACTAAAATGAGCTCTAACATGGAAATTAAGCGTTTCCGGACACATGTCCACATAACATCTTTTATTTACTTGTGTGTGAGGAATGTTTCCTGAAAGTTTGGCCGTACCTTTTTGTAACACCCTGTATTGGCAGTACATAACGATAATAATAACAAAATAACAATAATTATAATACAAGTAATAATATACTCTTTGACCAAAAAGTGATCTAATGACCTCGTTATCGACGGGACATTAAACACTAACAAAAAGGTGAAGTATCCAAATGGGGGAGGAGGACACAAAATGATACTTCACTGGTTGAGACGGCATGTGATGTTATTTCAGCTATTACGAAATCCATTCTAATTTACAAAGAAGTTGGCAGTATGAACCCACTTACCAGTAAGACGGCCTCAGTGCATGCACTGATTCGGTTGGGAAGGATGTCAGAAAGCCATTATATCCTCTCCCGAGGCAAATTGTCCCACAGCTATTGTGACTGCATTATGTCCTGGATACTGGCAGTGGGATAATGCTGATGTTCAAGCTGGTCCCAAACGTCTACATCTAGTCTACATCTACATGGATACTTTGTAAATCACACTTAAGTGCGTGGCAGAGGGTTCATAGAACTATCTTCCCAATAATTCGCTATTAATCCAATCTCGAACAGCGCGGAAAAACGAACACCTGTATCTTTCCATGCGAGTTCTTATTTTTCCCATTTTCTTACGACGATCGTTTCTCTCAATGTAGATCGGCGTCAACAAAATATTTTCACATTCGGAGGAGGAAGTTGGTCATTGAAATTTCGTGACAAGATCCCGCCGCAGCGAAAAACGACTTTGTTTTAAGGATGTCCACCTCAAATTCTACATCATGTCCGTGACACTCTCTCCCCTGTTTCTCGATAATACAAAATGTGCTGCTCTTCTGAGAACTTTCTCGATATATTCCGTTAATCCTATGTGGTAAGAATGCCACACCGCGCAGCAGTCCTATAAAAGAGAACGGACAGGTGCAGTATATGCAGTCTCTTTAGTAGATCTTCTAAGAGACCTGCCAATAAATCGCTGTCTTTGTTTCGCCTTCCCCACAACATTTTCTGTGTTTTCTTTCCAGTTCAAATTATTAGTAAGTGTACTTACCAGGTACTTAGTTTAATTTACGGCCTTTACATCTGATTAATTTATTGTGTAACTGAACTTTAAATGATTCCATTTAGCACTCATGTGAATGTCCCCACACTTATCATTATTTAGGGTCAATTGACAATTTTCGCACCATACAGATGTTGTTGTTGTTGTGGTCTTCAGTCCTGAGACTCGTTTGATGCAGCTCTACATGCTACCCTATCCGGTGCAAGCTTCTTCATCTCCCAGTACCTACTGCAAACTACATCCTTTTGAATGTGTTTAGTGTAATCATCTCTTGGTCTCCCTCTACGATTTTTACCCTTCACGCTGCCCTCCAATACTAAATTGGCGATCCCTTGATGCCTCAGAATATGCCCTACCAACCGATCCCTGCTTCTAGTCAAGTTGTGCCACAAATTTCTCTTCTCTCCAATTCTATTCAACACCTCCTCATTAGTTATGTGATCTACTAATCTAATCTTCAGCGTTCTTCTGTAGCACTACATTTCGAAAGCTTCTATTCTCTTCTTGTCTAAACTACGAGTATTTATCGTCCACGTTTAACTTCCATACATGGCTACACTCCAAACAAATACTTTCAGAAACGACTTTCTGACACTTAAATCTATGCTCGATGTTAACAAATTTCTCTTCTTCAGAAACGCTTTCCTTGCCATTACCAGTCTACATTTTATATCCTCTCTGCTTTGACCATCATCAGTTATTTTTCTCCCCAAACTGCAAAACTCATTTACTACTTTAAGCGTCTCGTTTCCTAATCTAATTCCGGCAGCACCACCCGATTTAATTTGACTACATTCCATTATTCTCATTTTGCTTTTGTTGCTGTTCATCTTATATCCGCCTTACAAGACACTGTCCATTCCGTTCAGCTGCTCTTCCTGGTCCTTTGCTGTCTCTGCCAGAATTACAATGTCATAGGCGAACGTCCAAGTTTTAATTTCTTCTCTATGGATTTTAATTCCTACTCCAAATTTTTCTTTGGTTTCCTTTACTGCTTGCTCAATAAACAGATTGAATAACATCGGGGATAGGCTACAACACTATCTCACTCCCTTCCCAACAACTACTTCTCTTTCATGCCCCTCAACTCTTATAACTGCCATCTGGTTTCTGTGCAAATTGTAAATAGCCTTTCGCTCCCTGTATTTTACCCCTGACATCTTCGGGATTTGAAAGAGAGTAATCCAGTCAACATTGTCAAAAGCTTTCTCTAAGTCAACAAACGATAGAAACGTAGGTTTGCCTTTTCTTAATTTATTTTCTAAGATAAGTCGAGGGGCAGTATTGCCTCACGTGTTCCAACATTTCTACGGAATACAAACTGATCTTCCCTGAGGTCGGCTTCTACCAGTTTTTCCATTCGTCTGTAAAGAATTCATGTTAGTATTTTGCAGCCGTGGCTTATTAAACTGATAGTTCGGCAATTTTCACATCTGTCAACACCTGCTTTCTTTGGGATTGGAATTACTATATTCTATTTGAAGTCTGAGGCTATTTCGCATGTCTCATACATCTTGCTCACCAGATGGTAGAGTTTTGTTAGGCCTGGCTCTCCCAAGGCTGTCAATAGTTCTAATGGAATGTTGTCTACTCCCGGGGCCTTGTTTCGACTAAGTCTTTCAGTGCTCTATCAAGCTCTTCGCGCAGTATCTTATCTCCTATTTCATCTTCATCTACATTCTCTTCCATTTCTATAATATTGTCCTCAAGAAAATCGCCCTTGTACAGACCCTCTATATACTCCTTGCACCTTTCTGATTTCCCTTTTTTGATTAGAACTGGGTTTCCATTTGATATTCATACAAGTGGTTCTCTTTTCTTCAAAAGTGTCTTTAATTTTCCTGTAGGCAGTATCTATCTTACCCCTAGTGATATGCGCCTCTACATCCTTACATTTGTCCTCTAGCCATCCCTGCTTAGCCATTTTGCACTTCGTGTCAATCTCATTTTTGAGACGTTTGTGTTCCTTTTTGCCTGCTTCATTCACTGCATTTTTGTATTTTCTCCTTTCATCAATTAAATTCAATATCTCTTCTGTTACCCAAGGATTTCTTCTAGCCCTCGTCTTTTTACCTACTTGATCACCTGCTACCTTCACTATTTCATCTCTCAAAGCTACCCATTCTTCTTCTACTGTATTTCTTTCCCCTATTCTAGTCAATCATTCGCTAATGCTCTCACTGAAGCTCTCTGCAACCTCTGGTTTAGACAGTTTATCCAGGTCCCATCTCCTCAAATTTCCACCTTTTTGTTGTTTCTTTAGTTTTAATCTACAGTTCATAACCAATAAATTTTAGTCAGAGTCCAGATCTGCCCCTGGAAATGTCTCACAATTTAAAACCTGGTTCCTAAATCTCTGTTCTACCATTATATAATCTATCTGATACCTTCTAGTAGCTCCAGGATTCTTCCATGTATACAACCTTCTTTCATGATACTTGAACCAAGTGTTAGCTATGATTAAGTTATGCTCTGTGCAAAATTCTACCAGGCGGCTTCCTCTTTCATTTCTTCCCCCCAATCCATATTCACCTACCACATTTCCTTCTCTTCCTTTTCCTACTATCGAGTTCCAATCACCCATGATTATTATATGTTCGTCTCCTTTCACTACCTGAATAATTTCTTTTATCTCATCATACATTTCATCAATCTCTTCGTCACCTGCAGAGCTAGTTGGCATATAAATTTGTACTACTGTGGTAGGCGTGGGCTTCGTATCTATCTTGGCCAGAAAAATACGTTCACTATGCTGTTTGTAGTAGCTTACCCGCTTTCGTATTTTCCTGTTCATTATTAAACCGACTCCTGCATTACCCCTACTTGATTTTGTATTTATAACCCTGTATTCACCTGACCAGAAGTCTTGTTCCTCCTGCCACCGAACTTCACTAATTACCACTATATCTAGCTTTAACCTACCCATTTCCCTTTTTAAATTTTCTAACCTATCTGCCCGATTAAGGGATCTGACATTCCACGTTCGGATCCGTAGAACGCCAGTTTTCTTGCTCCTGATAACGACTTCCTCCTGAGTAGTTCCCGCCCGGAGATCCGAATGGGGGAGTATTTTACTTCCGGAATATTTTACCCAAGAGGACGCCATCATCATTTAATCATACAGTGAAGCTGCATGCCCTCGGGAAAAATTTCGGCTGTAGTTTCCCCTTGCTTTCAGCCGTTCGCAGTACCAAAACAGCAAGGCCGTTTTGATTAGTGTTACAGGGCCAGATCAGTCAATGATCCAGACTGTTGCCCCTGCAACTACTGAAAAGGCTGCTGCCCCTCTTCAGGAACCACACGTTTGTCTGGTCTCTCAACAGATAATCCTCCGTTGTGGTTGCACCTACGGTACGGCTATCTGTATCGCTGAGGCATGCAAGCCTCTCCCCACCAACGGCATGGTCCATGGTTCAGTGGGGGGGGGGGGGCGGCTTCAGATATCTTTTCTAAATAGTTTTACAAATTGTTTCAGTCTTCTGATGACTTTACTAGACTATAAACAAAAGCATAATCTGAAAGCAACCTAAGAGGGCTGCTCAGGTTGTCTCCTAAATCATTTCTATAGATAAGGTACAGCAGAGGGCCTATAACACAACCTTGGAGAAGGCCAGAAATCGTTTCTGTTTTAGTCGATAATTTTACGTCAGTTACTACGAAGTGTGACCCCTCTAACAGGAAATCACGAATCCAGTCGCATAACTGAGACGAAATTCCCTAAGCAGGCAATTTGATTACAAGGTACAGTGTAAAAAACCTACTGGGAATCTAGAAATTCGGAATCAATGTGAAATTCATTGTTAATAGCATTCAACACTTCGTGTGAGTAAAGCGCTAGTCCTGCTTCAAAAGAACAACGCTTTCTAAATCCGTGTTGACTGTATGCCAATAGACCGTTTTCTTCGAAGTAATTCATAATGTTCGAACACAATATATGTGCCACAAACCTGCTGCATATCGCCGTTAACGATATGGACCTGTAATTTAGTGAAGTGCTTCTATTGCCTTTCCTGAAAACAAGTGTGACCTGTGCAACCCTCCAGTGTTTGGGTACGGATCTTCCGTCGAGCGAGCGATTGTATACGATTGTTAAGTACGGAGCTACTGCATCAGCATACTCTGAAGGGAACCTAGTTCTTATGCAGTCTGGACCAGAGGACTTGCTTTTATTAAGTGTGTTAAGTTGCTAACACTACTCCGAGAACATCTACTTGTAAGTTTCTCATGTTCGCAGCTGTTCTCGATTCGCATTCTGGAAGATTTACTTCGTCTTCTTAGGCGAAGGAATTTCGGAAGACAGTGTTTAGTAACTCTGCTTTATCAGCACTGTCATTGACAGTATTTCCATTGCCATCGCGCAGAGAAAGCATTGATTGTGTCTTGCCGTTAACATGCTTTACATGTGACCAGAATCTCTTCGGATTTTCTGCCAGGTTTCGAGACGAAGTTTCGATGTGGAAACTATTGTAAGCTTCTCACATTGAAGTCCGCGCTAAATTTCGAGCTTCTGCAAAAAATCGCCAGTCTCGGGGATTTTGGTTCGTTTAACTTCAGTATGCTTTTTTCGTCGTTTCTGCAACATGTTCTGTTAGGGACGGATCTGGGAATCCTTTGACGTCGGCTGCTGTAGCCGAGCGGTTCTAAGCGCTCCAGTCCAGAACCACGCTGCTGCTATGGTCGCAGGTTCGAATCCTGCCTCGGGCATGGATGTGTGTGATGTCCCTAGGTTAGTTAGGTTTAAGTAGTTCTACGTTTAAGGGACTGATGACCTCAAATGTTAAGTCCCATAGTGTTTAGAGCCATTTGAACCATTTTTTGAATCGTTTGACCACGGCGGTACCTGAGCATCACTCAGACACGATATTTTCGCTTGAGAGGTGACGCATGAGTCGCAGAATGTCCGCGACGTTCCCTCAATTTCTACCAGCCGTGACATGAAGGCATATCCGACGACTCGCCTCACCCTGACGCCGTGTTAAAACCACTGTGTTTGCCTAGAATATTGGAAGGTTGGGACCTCCCCGTCCCACGTTGCAGCCATATTCGCTGCCGATGGTCATCCCGGGTGGTGCAGAACCGTGATTCATCGCTGAACACAATGCGACGTCACTGGTCAGCGTCCATGCTTCCCGGTCACCACGCCAAACGTAAATGTTCGTGTTGTGGTGTAAATGGCAGCCTGCGCAAGGGACGCCATTTAACTAGTCCGGCTGCTGCTAGTCTGTGACCAGTGTTACAGGATGTCACAGACTGTGAGAGGGAGTTCATTGCTTGTTCTAGCGATCCTCCATTCTGGCTATCAGAAGTGGTCTACTGGAATCTTAACAACGGGTATTCCTGCCCTCATTAAGATCCACGTCCGACATCGGCCCACTGTCAATGCGAATGCTTCAAAAATCTAGATGTTGCACACTGGACCAACCGCCAGATGGAGACCCACAACGAGGCCACTTCCATCAGAAGCTGATAAAGCTGTCTCACACGACTATGTGGTATCTCCGTAACCTCAACATTAATTACGCAACATCTGACGCTGTTCACGCTCCTTAATACCCTGCCGGGTAACAACACTAAACACAAACAACACTAATGCAGTTTGATGGTCATTCTACTTGTTACAGCAAATAGCAACTCCATTCATTTACATTCCCAAGAATCGTGTGTATGTGTACGAAGTTACGTTGACGTCTGACCATGTCCTCTGGGCCTCTGCGACCGAGCGGTTCTAGGCGCTTCAGCCCGGAACCGCGCTGCTGCTATGGTCGCAGGTTCGATTCCTGCCTCGGGGACGGATGTGTGCGATGCCCTTAGGTTAGGTGGTTCTAAGTCTAGGGGACTGATGACCTCAGATGTTAAGTCCCATAGTGCTTGGAGCCATTTGGGCCACGTCTTCTGGGTGCTTTACTTTATTTATCAGATACAGTCTATTACGACAACTGATGTTGGATGGTATTCAATATATGTTGCTAACGTTAGTAACGTTGTGTTAAGCAATTTAAATATAACGGACATCTAACGGAAATGTATGATTGAAGTACAGAAGGAATTAAGTGTGGAGAAGTTGACTGGTCAGAGGAAATGTGAGAAACAGTAGGATAGGTTGATATATGTAATGGAAAGAAGGAAACAGGAATGGATATGGATGACAAAAGCATGGATGATGTTGACAATGTGACAGAGATACTGGTTCATTATCTGATAGAAAACAATTATGATTTGTCGAGAAGGAAATTGCATGTCTGATAACTGATAAAGTTTTTATTTTCTGACGCAAAGAGTTTTTGGATACTGTGCATGTTACAGCGTAGTTTCTTCCAGAGTCGTATGGCTGAAACGGAGGAGGAGATGAAGAAAGATTTAGTGTTATGTACTGATGAAACCAAGATGTTGAACATATCCAGTCTGGTATTGGAGTTGTGGAATGATGATATAAATTTGATTAGAGGGGAGATGTTGAGGACAGTAGTGGCTATGAAACCGCTGAAGAAAACATAGTGTGTAAAAATTTCACCTATTCGGTTGTATCCACTGTTACTGAGCTTAGGATGGATTGAAATTATCGAAAAAACAACTGTTACGTGAATATCGAAAGCAAGCGTTCGTGGTTAGTTCGAGCCGTCTGAAGTTTTTTCTTCTTCTACCGTGTTGATATCACAGTAATAATGAACTGATAGGACTTGGAATAGAAATAATTTTTGTTTTATTTGAGGTGAAATATTTTCCAAATAAAATATGTGATTATGAAGATGGTAACTGTTCCTTCGGACAGTCCGAAAGAACAGATATATATATATATATATATATATATATATATATATATATATATATATATATATATATATATAGATTTAGTTAAGGCTCACCGGCCATTTGACCATCTTCTTCTGTGCGGATGCACAAACAGTGCCAGAACTCTTACGGGAATCGGCAGTAAAGCCGCGAGTAATGAGTGTGATGAATGAGTATGATGTAAGTTGCGAATGTGGGTCTCACGGGAGACGTGCCAGGGATAAGTCCCTGCAGTCACACTATTCTCTGTGTCCTCAGTGGCTCAGATGGAAGCCGGCGCGGTAGCTCAGCGTGCTCGGTCATAGGGTTAGCTACCCTCTGTAATGAAAAAACTGTGTGAACGGATCAACAAAGAACCTGAACGGATGTCACCGGACGTCCGCCCCGAACAAATTCAACGAACAATATAGAACAAAATGAGATCTACACAAAAAAGATGGTTCAAATGGCTCTGAGAACTATGGGACTTAACATCTATGGTCATCAGTCCCCTAGAACTTAGAACTACTTAAACCTAACTAACCTAAGGACATCACACAACACCCAGCCATCACGAGGAAGAGAAAATCCCTGATCCCGCCGGGAACACACAAAAAAGAAAAAAAAAAGATGGTTAGAGCGTCTGCCATGTAAGCAGGAGGTCCAGAGTTCGAGTCCCGATCGGGGCACACATTTCCAACTGTCTCCGTTGACTTAAATCAACGCCTGTATGTAGCTAAGGGTATTCATTTCATTGTAATTTCATTCCAAGGAAAAATTTGTTCCTCGCATTTTAGACGCTCGTCTATGATTATTCCGAGAACTTTGCTGTTTTCTGATAGGACAGCTGGCGCTTATATACCATTCATTGTCGTCAGCGTATAAGTGGTAATCGCAAGAATGCGGCAGAAATGGAATATCTTGTTACGCAGCAATAAACGCAATGGAGCGAGCACTCTACTCTGGGGGACTCCTGACAGCATACGTTTCCATCATGTGTACCCTGACCAACAAACGACTCGTCGACGTCTGGTTCGAAGTTGTTATCAAGCCACGCTGTTGCTGTATTTGATAAATTCAACGCCTTCCTTTTTGTAAATAATATATCGACAGTAACAGAATCAGGAACCTTTCTGAAATCAAGCAGTGTTAAGAAAGTCGCTTCACGCCTATCTGTAGATTACTTGATGTCGTCAGTCACTTTGATTAATGCAGTTGCTGTGCTGTAATGTTTTCCCAAGCCTTTTAGATATTTATTCGGATGTTATAAGGTTGATGGTAATCTGACAACTGTACACGAACAATATCTCCAAGACTTAGGTACTGCAGGTAATATGTGGGTCGACCTGTAGTCGCCTGGTGATTTTGGGTGGTCGTTCTTGGGTATTAGTCGGATTAAGCCTTAGTTCCACCACATTTCTCATAAGACAATTAATATACTCTGAACATTGTTGAATATGCGTGAATCCGTTTACCCGAGTCCTTTCTTCGCTAATTTGAAGTCCTCATAGCCTCTGCAGTATGTTTTCTCTTCCATTACATATTCAAGCTTTGAACTGTTTTGCTTGCTTGGGATGTGAGAGCAATAGCTCGTTAGTTGGAGCAGTTCTTGATTGGCTACTTCTTGTCTTGGGCGATGAAGAGAGACTTCTGCTACTCTTCTGGCCACTTCCCAGCTGTTCGTATTCTTGTACACAATAAATTCAGCACATCAACATCTTCTTGTCCATTTCTTTGTTCATCTCCTCAGGTATACTGTCTATAACTGGGGATTTATGGTTCTCCAGATGTTGAAATGCGTTCTCTGTTTCGCTGCATAACATTGTAGGTTCCGATCTAAGTCGCTCGACAGCTTGTCTGTCCGTACTGCTGTTGGTTCTAGAACACAACGCTTTACAATACTGTTTCCATCTCTCGACAGCGTCTTCCTCGTCTGCGACGGGGTTGCCATTCTCGTTGTCTATTTCCCACGTACGAAGATTAAATTCACCGGTGACGCGGCTGAGTTTCTTCAAGAGATCACAAACTCACGTATTTGACTGTGATTACTATGTTTTGCCTCTTAACAGATACCGTTAATGAGATATGACCCGTCTTTTCTTCAATTCTGTTTTATTTCTCTCCACACGTTGTTATGCCTATCGTGACCCTTGGTAGTATGGATACCAGTTTTCTTCCGATTGCTTCTCTCTTCAATTAATTGTAATGTGGACTTTGATACCAAGGAACTTTTGCACTTTTAGTCGTTTCTTTATCGGAAGTGACGAGGAAACGACCTTCTCCATTCAGTCCCGTGTATGTGATGCTGGTACTTCCTTTTCAAGACTGATGTTGTGGAGCTTACAAGCTCACCAAATTCCCGAAGAGCTTCCTTTTTTGTGGGTCTTAGTTGTCTTTCTCCGCTTTTCTTGGTGGATTTTAGCTTAATCCGCATTTTCGTGGATGGCAGACATTCATCACTTCCACTGTCAGCTCCGGCGAAGGTCTTACGGTCCAAAACAGAAGTCTTCTAACATCTTCAGACTATGAAGAAATGAATCTGGCGTCTAAATCTATCACCAGGTGATGTCGAAGTGTACAGCTGTCTTGGGTGATACTGGAATATCGTGTTACAGACAGTCACATCGTTAGACACACAGAAATCTAGTAAGTATTTGTCTGGTTCATTTTTCTCATCTAAACCACCCTTGGGTAACAGAAGAAATATTGAAATTAATTGATGAAAGGAGAAATTATAAAAACGCAGTAAATGAAGCAGGCATACAAACGTCTCAAAAATGAGATCGACAGGAAGTGCAAAATGGCTAAGCAGGGATGGCTAGAGGACAAATGTAAGGATGTAGAGGCTTATCTCACTAGGGGTAAGATAGATACTGCCTACAGGAAAATTAAAGAGACCTTTGGAGAAAAGAGAGCCACTTGTATGAATATCAAGAGCTCAGATGGAAACCCAATTCTAAGCAAAGAAGGGAAAGCAGAAAGGTGGAAGGAGTATATAGAGGGTTTATACAAGGGCGATGTACTTGAAGACAATATTATGGAAATGGAAGAGGATGTAGATGAAGATGAAATGGGAGATACGGTACTGCGTGAAGAGTTTGACAGATCACTGAAAGACCTGAGTCGAAACACGGCCCCTGGAGTAGACATTCCATTGGAACTACTGACGGCCTTGGGAGAGCCAGTCCTGACAAAACTCTACCATCTGGTGAGCAAGATGTATGAGACAGGCGAAATACCCTCAGACATCAAGAAGAATATAATAATTCCAATCACAAAGAAAGCAGGTTTTGACATGTAAAAATTACCGAACTATCAGTTTAATAAGTCACAGCTGCAAAATACTAACGCGAATTTTATACAGACGAATGGAAAAACTGGTAGAAGCCGACCTCGGCGAAGATCAGTTTGAATTACGCAGAAATGTTGGAACACTGACCCTAAGACTTATCTTAGAAGAAAGATTAAGGAAAGGCAAGCCTACGTTTCTAGCATTTGTAGACTTAGAGAAAGCTTTTGATAATGTTGACTGGAATACTCTCTTTCAAATTCTAAAGGTAGCGGGGGTAAAATACAGGGAGCGAAAGGCTATTTACAATTTGTACAGAAACCAGATGGCAGTTATAAGAATCGAGGGACATGAAAGGGAAGCAGTGATTGGGAAGGGAGTAAGACAGGGTTGTAGCGTCTCCCCAATGTTATTCAATCTGTATATTGAGCAAGCAGTAAAGGAAACAAAAGAAAAATTCAGTGTAGGTATTAAAATCCATGGAGAAGAAATAAAAACGTTGAGATTCGCCGATGACATTTTAATTCTGTCAGAGACAGCAAAGGACCAGGAAGAGCAGTTGAACGGAATGGACAGTGTCGTGAAAGGAGGGTATAAGATGAACATCAACAAAAGCAAAACGAGGATAATGGAATGTAGTCGAATTAAGTCGGGTGATGCTGTGGAAATTAGATTAGGAAATGAGACACTTAAAGTAGTAAAGGAGTTTTGCTATTTGGGGAGCAAAATAACTGATGATGGTCGAAGTAGAGAGGATATAAAATGTAGACTGGCAATGGCAAGGAAAGCGTTTCTGAAGAAGAGAAATTTGTTAACATCGAGTATAGATTTAAGTGTCAGGAAGTCGTTTCTGAAAGTATTTGTATGGAGTGTAGCCTGGTATGGAAGTGAAAAATAGACGATAAATAGTTTATACAAGAAGAGAATAGAAGCTTTCGAAATGTAGTGCTACAGAAGAATGTTGAAGATTAGATGGGTAGATCACATAACTAATGAGGAGGTATTGAATAGAATTGGGGAGAAGAGGAGTTTGTGGCACAACTTGACAATAAGAAGGGACCGGTTGGTAGGACATTTTCTGAGGCATCAAGGGATCACCAATTTAGTGTTGGAGGGCAGCGTGGAGGGTAAAAATCGTAGAGGGAGACCAAGAGATGAATACACTAAGAAGATTCAGAAGGATGTAGGTTGCAGTAAGTACTGGGAGATGAAGAATCTTGCACAGGATAGAGTAGCATGGAGATCTGCATGAAAACAGTCTCAGGACTGAAGGCAACAACAAAAACAACAACAACAAACCGCAATATCCAACCACAGATTGTAAGCGTTTGTCTTGGTTAGTATCTTCAATGTTAACAATGAACTCTCCTTGAATTTTTGCCTGTCTTTGTTAGGGATCTTAGTAACGAGTTCGTAGAACTCCTCTATATCCTTATCCCATACTGCAGCAGCAGGGGCATAGATCTGAATGACTGAGTTTACACGAACAAGAGTTCAGTATGATAGTGACGACCTTGTCATTAACAGGTTCATATCAAATAACACAGTTGTTCACATTTCTAGGAACGACTATTGCAATACCATTTCTTCTTTGGCCACTACTGCGTAAAAAGTACACAGTGCTTCTTCCTTGGGTCAGGAAATGGCCACTTCCTCTCCAGTGAGTCTCATTAAGTACAAGAGTATCCAGGTTATTTGCGGACACATCTGTCTCTACTATGGCAAGTTTTCCCGTCTGAAATAGTTCATCCAGACTGCACTTTGCAGATTTTGACCTAATGACTTGTTTCAGACCTGTTCCCCCTCTGTGGTGTACTGAGATACCAGACAAGGCATGTTTGCTACAGTTGGTACTAAAAGTACCGTGATTGTCCGTCCGCAGCAGGAACATCGCCGCACGCAAACCAGTCACGTAGCCCATGTGAATCACGCCTACTGGAACGACAGCGACACCAGGAAGAGAGGTGCACACTTAAGTAATCGTGAACGAGCAGATGTAGTCAATTGCAAGTTGTAAGTCAGTCCGAGTCTTGCTAGGAAGTCCCTGAGGAACGTTCATCGCTTCTTCAAGCCGTCGAGTGAGATAGGAACAGTGGCCGATATGTAGACAGTGGTTAGTCTTCAGTAGAGACAGAATAGTGAACAAAATTATCGTATCTGGACAGAGACCGCCTGCCTAGAGATTTAACTGGGTACTGTTAGTTTGGAACTGTTCTCCGAGTAATACATAGGCTAAACTTGCATTCTACAATTGCTGTAACCAGCGTTACCAAAGTTGAGTAATATCTTTTGCTATTCATTATTCTGTGTTACTTTCACTGTGTATGTGCTGCCCTAGAACCACACCTTCATTATTCTTTTCCGGCGACAACTAGATTTTCGTCAAAGTAGATGCCTCCAGTCCACAACACTCCCCGCTCTCCTCCCCCTCCCCCCCCCCTTCCCGCCCCTGGAGATCAGACTAATAATTTAGAACTGAGAAAAGTCACGGTGTTTTCATGGGAAAAAATTCAGTGGTGGTTTTCAGTTGCCTTCCACTGACCTCCGAAAGTTGCCTGCTCACCGACTCAGGCCCCCGTTGGGGTTGGGTACCCGATCTTCCTTGGTTAGGGGAGATGTTGGAGAATTGAGTGGCAGAAGCTAAGAGAACACTCTTGCTGAGTTCTTACAATCGTATGTCAGCCCATTTCTCTCCTACCGGAGCCTCTAGTTGTTTCGAGAGACTCCCAGCTTATTTCCTGGCGTGGAAGAAATCACGACGCCCATCTGGCCATTTGCACCGTAACTGAGCGTAGGAAGAAATGACGAATGTAAAATACATATCGTATGCAAACATTCATCGGTACTTCGAGTCGTCTGAAGTTCGTTTGTGTCATGCTGATATAACAGTAACAATGATTTAACAGGACTTTTTGGTTTATTTGGGCTGGAATATTTTTCCAGTTTTTTGGATTGCATAAGGACAAGGCTGGGGTGTTCAGCATGCTATAGTGTGCCGACTGTGGTTTTATGTGTGCTAGCATGGAGTAATCTGCTGTTAAACTAGTGATCTTAATCGGTGTTTATGGTCAAAAACAGGGAAAAAATGGGACTTGAATACATTTAACTACTAATCCATGTTTTGTTATTACGCATCTACAGTTGAATGTGTCGTACCTCATAAGTTCAGTGACCATGCTGTGGTTAAGTAAAGTAGGAGGAATTTCTGTTCCGAAAACAAGTAAAACAACTTCTTTACCATGAAGCAACAGAAACAAGCAGCACATTATGCCCTTGTGGAGATGAGCCCAATGTTTTGTCGTACCTCATATGTGAATATTTAATCCATTGCCTGATGCATCTGATAATCACCTGGGGGGCTTGAAGTAAAAGACTGAATTTAAACCTTTTGATTTATTACAGTTACTTTTTACAAGGCGAAAGTATAACTGCATACCAAATAATGTTCTTAAATGCCACTGTCTCTTACGGAATGCAGACTTGTCAATAATTAGCAGACAAAGTGAACAGCATGAGGATGACTGTATGGGAATAAGGTAAAGGATTTTATATGCTTCTGAATGATTCAACATACTTCAGCAGAGGTAAACATTGCTGAGGTCAAAGAACAAGAGAGTAAGTTGTCATTGCTCATTCACAGAAATTCGCGGTGCTGATAATCTTAAAACTTCTTTAATAATAGCAAGGCGAGAAAAAAGTATGGATGCTAATTGCAGTCACTGAAACAAGAGATCGAACATACTGTTCAACATAAAACAGCTTAGCTTAAGACACATGTGGCAAAGACTTCAGCAATTCGGAAAGAGTTTGATACAAAAAAATTAGGATTATGAACCTGCTCTGATCACAATCTAACTAACAGTACGCCAGCAAGCAGTTGCGTTGCCTGTCACCATCGTTCCCTAGTGGTACAGTTGCACAGCGGGCCCCCACCAACCAACAGTATCTCCAACGCGTCGAGCCTATAGCTCGTCCCGCCTAGAACTGCTCCGATTGCTGCCCCACACCAACGAGAGGACCCATATTTTGGAACACCATCTACTTAATCACAGCTCCAGCTTCCGAATGCAACACGATGTCCGAATCGACTCGCATCAGAAGTGCCCCCTAAAGATTCCTTGTTCGCCTGTTTTAACGGACAGACTCTCTCGTAAGATCTCGAAACTTGTTCCGTGAACTTCCAGTAGCAAACGGAAACAAGCGCCCAGGAATTCGGCGGGGGAGATCGTTCTACCTACGTGCCCCAACTTACGTACGCCAAGACGGAGAGGGATGGTGACCTCTCCTTGTTCTTCGATTCCACCCCCCCCCCCCCCGTTTCCCCGCCCCCCCCCCTCCTCCCTTCATGTGCATTCCAAAGGTTAAGTCCTCCGTTTATTAGTTTGGCGAGAGCAGAAATTTCGCCTTAGCCCACAGCCAGAATGGGGCGAGACAGGGAGTGTTCATTAAACAGAGGCTGCTGACCGTAAAGGGAAAGTCAGGATTAAAATAGAACACAGGCATTGGTCCGAGTAGAAAATGTTGAAGATAGCATATGAAAATGATGAAATACCGTATCTAATTAACTGAGTGTAATCTAATGAAAGATGTATTCAAATAAACGGACGCCTTTCAATGATATAGTAATTTGGTCTTCCCAGTTTAGTTGCTCAGCCAAGATCATGCCGCGATCTTTTACTGTTTTTTGATAAAGCGCTTGAAAGTCGTACATGATGTGTCATCTGGTGCTTAGACACAATTGAATGTCGTCATCGTGTAAGTGATGATTTCAAGAATGCGGAAAAGATGCAATACTATAAGCACGCAGCGATAAAAACAATGGAGCAAGCACCGAACCCTTGACGACTCCTGACAGCACAGATTTCCACCATGAATTCTCTGCCGGCCGCGGTGGCCGAGCAGTTCTAGGCGCTCAGTCCGGAACCACGCAGCTGCTACGGTCGCAAGTTCGAATCCTACCTCGGGCATGGATGTGTGTGACGTCCTTAGGTTATTTCGGTTTAAGTAGTTCCAAGTCTAGGGGACTGATGACCTCAGATGTTATGTCCCATAGTGCTCAGAGCCATTTGAACCATTTTTGAACCATGAGTTCTCTGACCAATAAACTCCATCGACATGTGTTTTTTGAGGTTGCTATCGAGCCACGGCGTTATAGTGTTTGATAAATTAAACTGCTTTATTTTCGTAAGTAATATATCGAAATCAACTGTATCAAGAACTTAGTTAAAGTCAAGCAGCCTATCCATTACACGCTTGATGTCGTCAGTCATTTTGATAAATGTTGTTTTTGTGTTACAGTGTTTTCGAAAGCCTGAGTGATATTCATTGTGGATCTTATGCGGTAGAAGACAGTCTGACAACTGTTCGTGAACAATTACTCCAAGGCTATAGGTACTGCAGGTAATATGTGGATCGGCCTATAATCACCTGGTCATTTTGGGTGATCGCCGGCCGATGTGGCCGAGCGGTTCTAGGCGCTTTAGTCTGGAACCGCCCGACCGCTAGGGTCACAGGTTCGAATCCTGCCTCGGGCGTGGATGTGTGTGATGTCCTTAGGTTAGTTAGGTTTAAGTAGTTCTAAGTTCTAGGGGACTGATGACCTCATTTGTTAAGTCCTATAGTGCTCAGAGCCATGTGAACCATTTTGGGTGATCGTTCTTGTGTGTGGGTCGAATTAAGTTTAATCTTCACCACATTTCTCACATGACACTGAAAATACTCTGGCACACTGTTGAATGTACGTGAAACTTACTCGATCCGTACTAACGTGAAGTCCTTGAAGCCTTTGTATAGTTTGTTTCCGATCCTGGTATAATTGTTTTTTGAGAAAAGAGAAATGTTGGCAACAACAGAGACAGTCAACGGATATATGTACTCTGAAGCACTTCTCAAAATAGCCAAATATTTGAAGATGTCACTGGGGGATCTTCTGGAACCAACGCCATTCTTATGACACGTTTCTATATTGTCAAAATATGGTAGCTGTAAGTTGAATTTGCACAAAAATTTATTCTAGAACTAACTGGTGAACATATGCCGAATAGATTCTTTCTTCATTTGGAAACCTCCTATAGCAGTAATCATGCATACTGCAGTTTTAGGTCAAGTAATACTCTTCATTAATTGTGTGTGGGTATTCCAGTCAATATTGTGATCTTCCTAAAGTCGAAAAAAACGTACCACTTCCTGCTTCTTGTATTTCTTTAATTGAGGATATTGTTTTTATAGGGTGTAGAGTACTGTGAAAATAATGAATTGTTTGTATTGAAACTTGTCAAAATGTAAGGATAATCTGTGTGCCCTGAATAATTTGTTAACGTTTTCGAATCTCTGGTACCTGTCTTCTCAATTAGAGAATATTTCATTCCTGTTCTTGTCTTGACTGAAAAGAACGAGATTTGTCTCCCCTGACAATGTATGGGGAGTACCTTTTAGGAGGGGTAGGTATAAAGTTTTAGGTATTACTTCACGATCACTAAACCTTCACGTGGTGTTAGTCTTCGTCATATACACTCTTCAACGTGATACGTATTTCCGACGGATGGATGATTTGCTGGGGACCTCGGTTGTAGAAGTCCGAAGTCCGTTCAGGTAACGTTCCGGCTCGAAAATCACCTCGTAATCCTTCTGGTAATGCCCGCCACGCAATTGTTTCCACATAAAAAAAAAATTAAAAAAATAAAAATAAAAAATAAATAAAAAATTTAGAAGGCACAAGGTCCTATGTCAGGAGAATACGATATCTGAATGTTATTACTATGTGTGATTATACTCAAAGAGGTCCAACGTAGGCTGTAATTGTCGTACAGCAGCGAAACTTGAACAAATATCCTAATGCGTTAATGAGGAACCGATTTACGCTGGGAAAAAAAATTAGTTGCAGTTTTCTCCACCAGGTGTAAAACTGGCCTGTAAATTCAAGAAAAACGTGTAGAAATGTTTCCACATTAATAGATTAGGAATGGGGCGTGAGCAGAAAAGGTCAGACAAGTGAGAAAGACATGATGTTGATTTTATTATTGCCGCGCGGGAATAGCCGAGCGGTCATAGGCGCTGGAATCATGGACCTTGCGGCTGGTCCCGGAGGAGGTTCGAGTCCTCCCTCGGGCATGGGTGTGTGTGTTTGTCCTTAGGATAATTTAGGTTAAGTAGTGTGTAAGCTTAGAGACTGATGACCTTGATAGTTAAGTCCCATGAGATTTCACACAAAATGGTTCAAATGGTTCTGAGCACTATGGGACTGAACATCTGTGGTCATCAGTCCCCTCGAACTCAGAACTACTTAAACCTAACCAACCTAAGGACATCACACACATCCATGCCCGAGGCAGGATCCGAACCTGCGACCGTAGCAGTCGCGCGGTTCCGGACTGAGCGCCTGAACCGCTAGACCACCGCGGCCGGCGATTTCACGCACATTTGAACACTTTTTTTTATTATTAAAGGCCACTCGCACAATTTGTTCAATATGAGCAGTGGAGACGTCGACGAAATGCTGTACTGCACCAGATTTGCACCTGCTGGACAAAACTGGAAGCAATTTTTTCCAGCATAAATCGGTTCCGCATTAAAGCCTTAGCATATCTACCAAGTTTCACTGCCGTACCATAATTACAGCCCACATTGGACCTCCGTGAGCAGTTGCACTTTGATTATAAGCACCCGCTAACTGATACATTCTGCTTTCAGCCAATCAGTTACGATAAAAGACATGAACCTGATGTATGTAGATAATATTTTAACTTTTGCACGGGGATATGGTGATTCATGCTCTCAGTATCCTTAGCCAGGTAACAAAATATTTCCATCAGTTTCTGAGCTCTCGACAGTAAAAAGTCACTGGTTTGCGAATCCGCAGTGTTCCACGCAGTTCCGTGTTTCACCTGAGGATGTTGCCTGGCGTTTCCCCGTGCTGGCTCGCCCCCTCCCACACAACTCTCTAGACCCCACCCCCACCTCCGCTCTCCTTCACCTCGGCACCGCCTCCATCTCCCGCCAGCGGAGCGCATCTCCATTTCGCGAGATGTGATCTGATCACGGTATTCCTCGATCTCGCCGAGGAAAAACAAATTTATCTTCTCTTTCCTGTCAAGTTTTCTTTCCTTTTTGCTTATTTCTGTGCCCCTCCCAGCCTCCTCCCCGCGCTTCGTTGGGCTCCTACCCGTCCGCCACACTTGCCATATTCTCTCTCTCTCTCTCTCTCCCTCCCTCCCTCCCTCCCTTCCTCTCCCACTCGCGCTCCACGGCTTTTCTTTTTATTTATTTCTGCCCCTGTGACTGCATTTCCTTTCATTCTCGATGCTACATTCGGGAAGATCCGCATCCAAATCAATTTATTCTGGTATAGAGATATATTTATATTTTCTCCGTCTCTCTCTGTCTCTTTTTTTTTTCTTTCTTTCTCCGTTTCCTCTCCGCATCGGCTTTTCGCTCTGCAGCCCGTGCCGTCTCCGTGACCTTTAATATGCATGGGTCGTGAAATTTATTTGTTCACATGGCGAGGAAAAACTTTTATGTTTATACGTTGTCTGCGAGGCGACGCGCTGGTGTCTGAATCTTGTACGCCATAAACAGGGACATAAATCCGCCTCGGCGCTGGGAATTTATCTAGTCAGGCCCGGCCGTCACTGCACCGTTCCTAACTTGCGCCGACATTACGGCGGCGAATAAAATCTCCGCCGCTTCTCACTAAATATTTCTCGTCGCAATGTTGCCGCATAACTTTTTGTGTTTTATGGCGAATTCGTAGTCGTGACACAAGAAACTCATCATAGGGTAACAGATTCCTTTAGCAGCTATCTACGAGACATTTAAATTTTACTTCTTTTTTACAGTGTGTAAGTGGAGCAGCCACAACAATCTTGATTAAGTTACTAAATTGTTTTCATCTTCATGAATGGCAGTTCTTAAGGAAGTACAGCAATTTTTGAAAGCTATTTATTGTCTACGCATCATCGTCAACCTCTAATAACCTCATACAGGAAAGACAACGTAAAACTGTCCCAGAAAATGTGTTAAGACTAGCGCGGAATTGACCCTCCTTAATGAACAATTTTGATTTGTCAATCACAAAAAATCCTGTTGTGTATGAGCCAAAACGGCAAAGGCTCAAAGCAGATCTGGCTCTGAGCACTATGGGACTTAACATCTGTGGTCATCAGTCCCCTAGAACTTCGAACTACTTAAATCTAACTAACCTAAGGACATCACACACATCCACGCCCGAGGCAGGATTCGAACCTGCGACCGTAGCAGTCGCGCGGTTCCGGACTGAAGCGCCTAGAACCGCTTGGCCACCACGGCCGGCTCAAAGCAGATCTAATGAGGGTCAATGGAAAGAAAGATTTCTGGTCAGATGAATATAGAGTAATATCAACAACAGCAGATAATGTTATAAGGGGAGTAGGATTCGTTATGAATAGGAAGGTAGGGCAGAGAGTGAGTTACTGTGAATATTTCACTGGTAGGTTTGTTCTTGTCAGAATCGATAGCAAACCAACACCGACAACAATAGTACGTAGTAAAGGCCGACGTCGCAAGCAACAGATAAATAAATATAGTATTTGAGGATAATGAACGGGTAATTCCGTATGTAAAGGAAGATAATATTCCACTAACCATGGGGGATTGGAAAGCGGTTGTAGAGAAAGGAACAGAAGAAAGAGTTACGGGAGAATATAGGCTCGGCAGTATGAAGGAGAAAGGAGATAACTGAGCTCTGCAGTAAATTTCGTCTAGTAATAGCGAATACTCGGTTCAAGAATACCACGATAAGGAGGAAACACGTGCAAAAGGCTCGGAAACACGGTCAGATTTTAGCTGTATTGCATCATAGTCAAACAGAGATTCCGAAATCTGATTACGGATTCTAAGACGTACCCAGGAGTGGGTATAGATTCAGACCGCAATTTAGTAATAATAAAGAGTCGAGTGAAGTTTAAGAGAATCTTACCGAATAATCAATATGGAAATACGTGGGATATTGAAGTACTGAGGAGTAATGAGACGCGTTTAAAGTTCGTTAGAGATGTGGATACTGCGATGAGGAATACCACAGTAGGCAGTTCAGCTGAAGAGGAGTCAACAAGTCTAAAATGAGCAATCACAATGGAAAGACAAACATACGTACAAGGTAGGTAACTGCGAAGAAACCTACGGTAACAGATGAAATACTTCAGTTGATCAACGAAAGAAGAAAGTACCAAAGTATTTAGGGAAAGAGAGGATTACAGCAACATGTTTCCCTTAGGAATGAAATAAACAGGAAGTGCAGGGAAGATAAGGAGGAACTGTTGCAAGAAAAATGTGAAGCAATCGAAAAATAAATGAACGTTGGAATGACTGACTCTTCATACAGAAAAGCATACCGGAAACAGCGATCGTGTGAGACCCAACTCGCTTTATTTGTTCATGAGACCCAGAAAATATTAGATACAGGCTCCCAGGTAGATGCTATTTTTCTTGACTTCCGGAAGGCGTTCGATACAGTTCCGCACTGTCGCCTGATAAACAAAGTAAGAGCCTACGGAATATCAGACCAGCTGTGTGGATGGATTGAAGAGTTTTTAGCAAACAGA
This sequence comes from Schistocerca cancellata, assembly GCF_023864275.1. NCBI lineage: Eukaryota > Metazoa > Arthropoda > Insecta > Orthoptera > Acrididae > Schistocerca > Schistocerca cancellata. The sequence continues at coordinate 269,588,375 of NC_064627.1, forward strand.
ACACAGCATGTTGTTATCAATGGAGAGACGTCTACAGACGTTAAAGTAACCCCTGGCGTGCCACAGGGGAGTGTTATGGGACCATTGCTTTTCACAATATATATATAAATGACCTAGTAGGTAGTGTCGGAAGTTCCATGCGGCTTTTCGCGGATGATGCTGTAGTATACAGAGAAGTTGCAGCATTAGAAAATTGTAGCGAAATGCAGGAAGATCTGCAGCGGATAGGCACTTGGTGCAGGGAGTGGCAACTGACCCTTAACATAGACAAATGTAATGTATTGCGAATACATAGAAAGAAGAATCCTTTATTGTATGATTATATGATAGCGGAACAAACACTGGTAGCAGTTACTTCTGTAAAATATCTGGGAGTATGCGTGCGGAACGATTTGAAGTGGAATGATCATACACAATTAATTGTTGGTAAGGCAGGTACCAGGTTGAGATTCATTGGGAGAGTCCTTAGAAAATGTAGTCCATCAACAAAGGAGGTGGCTTACAAAACACTCGTTCGACCTATACTTGAGTATTTCTCATCAGTGTGGGATCCGTACCAGATCGGGTTGACGGAGGAGATAGAGAGGATCCAAAGAAGAGGGGCGCGTTTCGTCACGGGGTTGTTTGGTAACCGTGATAGCGTTACGGAGATGTTTAACAAACTCAAGTGGCAGACTCTGCAAGAGAGGCGCTCTGCATCGCGGTGTAGCTTGCTCGCCAGGTTTCGTGAGGGTGCGTTTCTGGAGGAGGTATCGAATATATTGCTTCCCCCTACTTATACCTACCGAGGAGATCACGAATGTAAAATTAGAGAGATTAGAGCGCGCACGGAGGCTTTCAGACAGTCGTTCTTCCCGCGAACCATACGCGACTGGAACAGGAAAGGGAGGTAATGAGAGTGGCACGTAAAGTGCGCTCCGCCACACACCGTTGGATGGCTTGCGGAGTATAAATGTAGATGTAGAAGAGAGGATATTGCGGGGACTTGGCATAGCCACAGCCTTTGTGTTTATTACCATACTGCAGCACCTCTACATTGTTCAAAACATGTTGCACCGTTTACATAACCGTGAACGCGTCTGGTCTTACACTGATGTGGACCATGAAGTGGAAGTATGGGACTTGTGAAACTAGCGCACGATTTGGATGGCGTGCGGTTGGCGGTGGAGAGATGTACATTATTAAATAGCTTGTCTTTACACCCACTTGTTATTACGTGGAAGTTCAAACAACAGCAACAAATCTAAAAAATTGTAAATTTGTGGTAAGATCTTATGGGACCAAACTGCTTAGGTCATCGGTCCCTAATCTTACACACTACTTAATCTGACTTAAACTAACACACACCCATGCCCGAGGGAGGACTCGAACCTCCGACGGGGGGAGCCGCGCGGGCCGTGACAAGACGCACTTTGACCGCGCGTCTACCGCGCGCAGCAACAGATCTATCTTCAATAGATAAAAGCAAAAATAAATACTAACTTGCCATGGAGTAATTCTTACTTAAAAGGTCCATGTGGTATACACCACTTCTAACAAACACCGAACAACGCGATCCAGTACGCGGCCGCCAAATACATCGCTGGCCGCACTTCTCTGGGCTGCCCGCTGCTTCCATCCCTGGCCGTCTTCACACGCACGCTCCCTTACGTGTCCGAGAAATACATCGCTGGCCGCACTTCTCCGGGCGGCTCGCGTCTACCATCGCTGGCCGCCTTCGCGCGCGCGCGTTTTGACAGCACACAGCAATTGGCTACGCCAGGAAATATTGTGATTGGTTTTCCCTGGAAAACAGCGACCCCAGACGACGGCTCCATTAACTAGCAAGCCTTATATAAACCCGGCCGCCGCCGCAAGCGACAGTTCTCATCGGGAAGTGCAGTACGCTGTGTTCCAGCTGCTTGTGGATGACTCTCCGCACCACTCGAGGTTACCTGGCTACTCGGCGGAAAATCTTGCGACTTCACTTGGAGAGACTGAACTTCACTGGACTTGGAAATAATTACGGAACGTGCACCCCACCATGCACATTCGGACATTGGTATAACCAAACTAACCCCTTAGAAAAATCAATGAATTACTGTGCTGATAAACCATTTTTTGATTTTCAAACAGCTGAGCAGAACTGAACGTACTCAGACATTTTGCTCTTTACCTATTCTGATCAACACTAAACTGACACACAATATTTTTAGTGCAACGCAATCTGACTTTCAATAATCCCTACAAAAGAATGGCCCTGGCTAACAATAACCTATACCTTTCATGTATCACTCACATCTGCACACCTGAATATGCAAGTGTCTTTCTACGAGAATTGAGAGAATTTCTACCAACTTATGAAATGCCACATGACTATTAAATGATATTTTTATGCTTTGCTTTACATAGTTTCTTATTACATTTGATATCTGGTTTCCAGATGTGTTGCAGCATTGGTTTTATAAAAGAAAATTAAATGCATTTGCTAATGTGAACACTTTCTGTCAACAGACCTATTAAATAATAATTTTGTGAGCCACATTCTTCGAAAAAGGAGCACTTGGAAAGGAAAGAACAATAAGAAGGGACTAATAACAGTAACTGCATACATAATTTTCTTTTCAAGTACTTGGTAATTTTTTTGTAGAATAAGTTGTGGTGCACCACCTTAATGACATTGACATTAAGATGTGAATAGACATTTCCCTTATCTGCATTGTTGTCTTTAGTGTACTACTTTTTCTGGTCGTGGGTTTGTCATGATTAGATATAAGTTATTGCATTTGCTGCTGCTGTTTGCCAGGCATAGTGCTACTGAATTTCACTTTGTATTACTCTGTTAAGCCAGTTTTACTACTGATTTATTTTTCTTGTTTGCTGCACATTGCCTTATATTAGTTGTGATGTTGCATTTACTTTGCTAATTTAGATATACTGCTGCTTGCTTTGCCAATTTGCATTTCTTTGTCATTGCTGTTTGTGTTAATTTTTTTGTACTGCTGCAGTGCCTCGTCCCTTAGTTTATGTATCTGAGCTCAGTACATTTAAGTTAGCTTAAGAGGGTGGAAATAAATGATGAGGTAATATAATGGAAAATAAATAATGAGGTAAGAAATAAGCGAACATATAAATACAGAAAGCATGCTAGGATAGGATTTTTTTGGTGGAAACAAATGTTGCAATAAGAGGAAAGATCTATGGAATGAAGTTTTAGGTTGGACTGCAGTACCAAATGTTACACTGAAAACGAACCCTGTCCTTTCCTTTTGTGTTATTCCGCTATGTGTATTTGTGTTTTTCCTGTCTTTATGTGTTTAGCTAATAAGATTTATGTTGTAGAATTTTTCTAATACTAAGCTACATTCACTATGATGACGAATACTGTTATCCTCAAATATAATTTGCATTAATAATATGTCATTTTCTTTGTAAAGATGTTTAGACATTATTTATTCTGTTCTCTTTTAATACTCATGTGTGAAATTACTGTTTAGAAATCTATTCTCATTATTTTATATATTTACTTATGTCATAATTCCTGTAACACTGATGTATATGTCTATTTCTATTCTTTTGTAAAGCCTGTATTACTACAAATGTTATCTGTATATTTTTGTTTTAATGATGTTTTCTGTATCGTTGTAATTGTATCCTCATGTTATAAGATTGTAACTGACACCAGTTCATCAAATTAAGTAACTTGTATGCATTCATTTCACTGCACACATTTCTGTTGGTCATAGTATATGCACAATATGTGAAAAAAAGAGGACTGTTAGTGTTTGGACGTGTGTTAATAATTCAGCAAGGGACTGATTAACAGCATTGCTGATTCTTAGGACAATTCCAAAAACTTCGTGAGTGCACAAGTGGTGATTTATGGACTTGCTATATTCTTCACAAGACTCTTCGATGGTGATTGTGCACCTGCACAGTCGCAACAGATGGCTGCTGGCCGTCTCTACAAGGACTACAGTGGGTCTGCACCTTTGATGGCCCACCAATACCATTCTCCCTACCAGGACTACAGTGGGTCTGCTCTGTGATGACCTACCTACCAATATTATTCAACTTCGACTGACTCTGCTGCGGGTTTACCCTGTTGTGACCCATTAATTGTCTGCATCTCAAGAGTCAGCACTGTCTTTCCGTCGGAAAGACAACACTACTTCTACAAGACTGCATCGAAATCCACTACTTCCATGTGCATTTTCTTTTACTAATGAGACTTTGTAAAAAAAAACTGTAATTACTATTGTGATAAATGATCAGGACTGTCTTTATGAGAACAATTTTTGCTTTTGTACAACAGTGCATCAATAAGTGTGTGCATTTGATATCTTTGTTATTCTACTTATGAAAACTTTTTTCAAATCTGTATTGGCCACTGCCCAAAACAATTTGTAAAATTTTTTGTGGGGAGCATGGGGGCTATGTAAGTAGGCTGTTTAGGTTTTTATGTTCGTAACGCCATGTAGCGCTCTATATGAAAATCACTGACTGTGCTGTGTGCAGTCTGTGGCTGGTTTGCATTGTTGGAATCTGCTATTGTAGTGTTGGGCAGTTGGCTGTTAACAGCGTGTAGCGTTGCGCAGTTGGAGGTGAGACGCCAGCAGTGGTGGATGTTGGGAGAGAAATGGCGGAGTTTTGAGAGCGGATGATCTGGACGTGTGTCCATCAGAGAGGGTAAATTTGTAAGGCTAGATGTCATGAACTGATATATATATATATATATATATATATATATATATATATATATAATGACTTTTGAACACTATTAAGGTAAATACGTTGTTTGTTCTCTATCAAAATCTTTCATTTTCTAACTATGCCTATCAGTAGTTAGTGCCTTCAGTAGTTTGAATCTTTTATTTAGCTGGCAGTAGTGGCGCTCGCTGTATTGCAGTAGTTCGAGCAACGAAGATTTTTGTGAGGTAAATGATACATGTAAGGTATAGGTTATTGTTAGTCAGGGCCATTCTTTTATAGGGATTATTCAAAGTCAGGTTGCGTGCGCTAAAAATATTGTGTCAGTTTAGTGTTGATCAGAATAGTTAAAGAGCGAAATGTCTGAGTACGTTCAGTTCTGCTCAGCTGTTTGAAAATCAAATAATGTAAGAGGTTTATCAGCACAGTAATTCATTGATTTTTCTAAGGGGACGTTTCAGCTGTGTGGAAATGAGACACAAACAGTTAAGAACGCTTAACTGCGATTTAATTTGTGCATAGCGTATACAACATGACTAATACATTTTATTATGTGTTAATACTATTATAGCCAACAACAGTGAAGTGACGAAAGCAGTACATCAATCCATAACAACTGCTAATCGCGTGTTCTTTAGTCAGAACAATCTTTTTAAATCTCACCTGATATCTCAGAAGAACGAAGTCCATCGGTACACGACACTGGTGGGGCCGTTCCTTTTATACAGTTGTGAAACGTGGGCGACATCAATAACGACAGAAGATTCAATATGTGCGTTTGAAAGAAAGGTACTTCGAAAGATCTATGGACCCGTCTACAATAACTTGGAAGGTAAATGAGAAAGAAGAAAGAAAGAAGACCTGTACCAGAGGTTTGAAAAGCCGCACATTGTACGAATATTGGGACAGAGGCGACTACAATGGTTTGGCCACATCTCACGAGCGGACGGATCCCTACCTGAGAGTCCTCCACGCTCAACCCACGGGAAAACGCCCGAGAGGATGCCCAAGAACGCGATGGAAGGATAGAGTCACGGCGATCATTCAAAAAGTGGAACCGGCAGCCTTGGAGGATGATGCTAGAGGTCGGAAAAGATGTAGTGCCTTCTGCAGCAAATCTTTTGTGATTGACAGACAATCCTGTTATTGATGTTTTTGTGTTTGTTATGTTTTTTCTCCTACTGTTCTCCTGCTGTAGGCCTCAAAGGCCCGTTAATGCAATAAATGATGATGATGATGATTAATATTGTTTTGTAATGCATAATTTTATGTGTATCACTTTGACGTTGTCACACATACTTCGTCAATCTATTTTTGCGTTGGGACATATGTTTCATAAAATCAGTATTTCTGTACATAAAATTAACTTGCGCTTATTCGTACGTCAGCAAAGCATATAGTATACAAAGATGTACATTATCGATAGTCATCTATGCTATCTTTGAACGTATCTTTGCTAGAAATTAGAACAGCTGATTTCAGCCTCAGTCTCTAGGTGGAAGTCCGTGGTTCACACATGAGATAACGTGATTATATGCTTCAAAGACGATGTCTTCGCTCTTGGGTTGTAATATAGAAGAACTATTTGACGTACGGCTTCACATAGGTAACTGCTTTTCTATTGTATGCCACAACACGTACGACATATTGCTTATGTTTAAGTAAGTAAGACTATTTCTATACAGAACTGAAACGCAACTGTAGTTATGTTTAATGGTTTTCCATAGTGTACGTACTTAATGCAATACTCATCCATGTTGATATATTATTTTATTTTATTTATTTTATAGGGTCTTAAAAATGACTTGTTAATGTCGAAGTTGGCCACTCACACAACGATTAAGGGATGTAACAGCACAGTCTGTTCGGGACAATATTTTCCGTCACAAAATTCATAAGCACAACTTCTCACACCTTTGAAAAAATGCGTTCTTTCTACGGGCTTCAGCTGTTAGGAACAACCGGAATATTTTTAAATATACAATAGTCGTTTAATAAAACATTCACACTCTTCCAGACAACATTTTTTTTACGAAAACACTGAGGCAAGCACTTTACAGTCGGTTGTATTGACACAATGTTCAGTCACAGAACAAGGTGAAGTACAAATTCAGTGACTAGAATTTCTTCAGTGAACCTCCATTTGAACAGACCTTCAGTTTAAAATATTTATCAATTACAATATGTTAACGATCAATCAAAACCACCTCAGCAGTATTATTACACATTTATGATGGGACGATCGCTTTCGTTCTTTGAACATCTGCAGGTTGCCGATTTGTGATAAAGTCAATCTGAAGATGTTCAACGAACGAAACCGATCGCAGCACCATAAACGTGTAATAATACTGCTGAGGTGGTTTTTCGTTAATCATTAACATTAGTGCCAGTTGTGATGCTCGACGTGATCAAGATTAATCACAATATACACTAAGTATTGGGGCTGTACAGATAGAGCGATATACATAAAAGTAGTCAATTCTTCTTTGACTGTTTTCATCCAGTTCTTCTTTACAGATATCACATTAACTTTATCTTTCACTTCCTGAAGGCTGTTATATGATATTATTTTCAAATATTCATTATGACTGGTTACACTAATTACTACGATTTTCCTGCACTGCTGCTGCCTCCAATGTGATTTTTTCTTCTGGTCCCTCTCTGGATCGTCCTGCAGCTGAATATAGATAGGCCGGGAAGATCGTAAAAATGCATGGCAAGCATTTGAAGCAAGCCGTGGATTTGAAAGTGGATCAGTTATGGTTTATCCGTCTCTGGCACACAATCCCCAGATAATGTTGCTAACTTTGTAATGCCCGTAACACACCTGGAAAACGACCAGTGAAATACTGCAATCACGATATATTCAAGCCAAGTGGTCCGGCAAACAAATGTACTATAATCTGAAACATGCATTAGTAAATTACATTAAAAACAAAACTGACTACTGTATAGTTAGTAACCGTGAACTCCTGCCTTGGAATTGAACAGTGCCGCTTCTGTCTCATTATGTCGTTTTTAGGAAATCTGAACACATGAATACTGCTTTAGTTACTTTTACTTTTAAGGACTTCTCCACTCTTCAGTAGTTGCTCTGTATAACCATTCGCCAGCTCTCAAGATCATGGCAGTCTCTTCTTTCAGATCTCTCGTTTTCATCATTCCAATTACTCCCGCTCTCCATGTTAATCTCAGCCGCCCACGCTTCATCCTTCCTGGCGGCGACCATTCCAGGATTGCTTTTGGCCATCGTCCTTGCTCTGTTCGTTGTACTTGGCCATACCATTGAAGAGCAACACTTCATTACTGTAATGAAGATGAAAATGAATAAACGTGTATTACGCTGCGTTAAAAACAACTTAGTAACACGTAGTACGATTTTTGAGCTCTTAAATCACAACCTCGTAACGATCATAGGGCACGGCGAGTTTTTTATGTTGATAAACACTTGATAGCTTTTGACTTTGGCCACTTCTGACTGACGTCACAACTTCGAGTTATCGCAGTTCTGCATCATTACCATCTAGGTGGTACTGGATACACTTGCAAGATAGTGGTTTTGCGTTTTAAATAACGGAATGAGATATTATCTGATAGCAGGTGAAAGATACTAACTCTGACTGCTTGAATATAACCGTACACTTTTAATTTAAAAATTTGGCTGATAGCGCAAGAAACCTGTAACTCAGAGAATTTAGCTGAGCGCCAGATTAAATATTATTGTTAGTTCGTATCGACATCGCAAGTATCTGTGAAAGTGCCATATCATTTTATCTGCGGTTGTGACATTCAGTTGTCACCTTGCGACAGCCTAAGAATGTGAGGGCCGGTTCGTGACGAAACAAATGATATTTTGCAGAGCATCACGGTACTCCTTCCTATATAATATTAATTTTCTGCATCTTTCCCATGGTCACAACCTCACTCCTTTGTAGCAGACTGAGTTGTGTACACCGCATACACAGGTACGCGAATGCACTGCATGAGGTAAGTTTGTATCCCTGCGAGAAGCTGGACAGAGAGAGCACAGATAAAGTCCGTTGCGCATAGTCATGTGTCCAACATTAAAAGTTTTTCAACTCCAGGGCATGATTCTCACAGAAAATTAATTTTGAAGCTGAACTCTTTTCAAAGAATATGTTCAATTTACTCACATAATGCTGATTTCAAATCATATTAGGTTCTATATTATATGTACTCATATTATTCTCCCATAAGAGTAAGATTAACCACAGTAGTGTAAGATTATTATGAGTATAATTCAGAGTAGTAAGTTACAATTACTATCCCAGATACAAGTTTTAGATAGTCATTACCGTTTGATTAAATTTAAAATACGATTACAGCAAAGTAAGTCAGTCATCTGAAAGTCATTTCAACCTGATACCGTACTATACACGCATTTATTACAGTCACCCACCCTTAACGGACACACTTAAGATGAAACTCCTGTACAGCGCACGAAAGAGGCCCTTGTTCGCGGAGGAAGGAAATAATTTCCGACTAGGTGACTAAATAACCTCTACGGATCTCCCAGAAACATGCCTTTCATCTCTATTTCAAACATATGAGTTACGACAAATAGACATGGACTTTTCTTACGAAAAACGCTCAAAATCTGAGGGTTGCCCAGTTAACAATGGAAAAATGTTTGTTGGGAAATATTAGGAGAAACTGGGAAACAAACGAGGAGAAGGGGAGATTAGCGTTTAACGTCCTGTGGACAACGAGGTCATTAGAGATAGAGCACAAGCTCGGATTAGGGAAAGAACCATCCCGGCACTGGCCTTAAGCGAATTAGAGAAATCACGGAAAACCTAAATCAGGATGGCCGGACGCGGGTTTGAATCGTCGTCCTCCCAAATGCCAGTCCAGTGTGCTAACCACTGCACTGTCCGGCTCGCTGCCGGCACGGTAGCTCAGCGTGTTCCGTCGGACGGCTGCGTGATCTCTGTAATACAAAAACTGAAGAAATAAACGATCAACTTGACCGGATGTCTTGTGACGTCCGCCCAGACCAAACGGAACGAACTATATCGAACAAAAAAATACAAGAAAGGTGGATATAAACACGTGTATCAGGGGACAGAGAGTTACATCTACATGGATACTCTGCAAATTACATAAGTGCCTCGCAGAGGGTTCATCGAACCACCTTCACAATTCTCTATTATTCCAATCTCGTATAACGCGCGGAAAGAACGAACACGTCTATCTTTCCGTGCGCGCTCTGATTTCCCTTATTTTATCGTGGTGATCGTTCCTCCCTATCTAGGTCGGTGTCAACAAAATATTTTCGCATTCGGAGGAGAAAGTTGGTCATTGGAATTTCGTGAGAAGATTCCGTCGCAACGAAAACTACCTTTCTTTTAATGATGTCCAGCCAAAATCCTGTGTCATTTCTGTGTCACTCTCTCCTATATTTCGCGATAATACAAAACTTGCTGCCTTTCTTTGAACTTTTTCGATGTACTCCGTCAGTCCTATCTGGTAAGGATCCCACACCGCGCAGCAGTATTCTAAAAGAGAACGGACAAGAGTAATGTAGGCAGTCTCCTTAGTAGGTCTGTTACATTTTCTAAGTGTCCTGCCAATAAAACGCAGTGTTTGGTTAGCCTTCCACACAACATTTTCTATGTGTTCCTTCCAATTTAAGTTGTTCGTAATTGTAATACCTAGGTATTTAGTTGAATTTACTGCTGTTAGATTAGATTGATTTATCGTGTAACCGAAGTTTAACGACTTCCTTTTAGCACTCATGTGGATGACCCCACACTTTTCATTATTTAGGGTCAACTGCCACTTTTCGCACCATTCAGATATCTTTTCTAAATCGTTTCGCAATTTGTTTTGATCTTCTGCTTACTTTTTTAGTCAATAAACGACAGCGTCATCTGCAAACAATCGAAGACGGCTGCTCAAATTGCCTCCAAAATCGTTTATATAGGTAAGGAACAGCAAAGGGTCTATAACACTACCTCGGGGAACGCCAAAAATCACTTCTGTCTTACGCGATGACGTTCCGTGAATTACTACGAACTGTGACCTCTCTGACAGGAAATCACAAATCCAGTCACATAACTGAGACGATATTCCATAGGCACGCAATTTCACTACGAACCGCTTGTGTAGTACAGTGTCAAATGCTTTCCGGAAATCCAGAATTATGGAATCGATCTGAAATCCCTTGTCAATAGCATTCAACACTTCATGTGAATAAAGAGCTAGTTGTGTTTCACAGGAACGATGTTTTCTAGGCCCATGTTGACTGTATGTCAATAGACCGTTTTCTTCGAGGTAATTCATAATGTTCAAACACAATATACGAGGGTATTTCGGAAAGTAAAGATACACCGTACGCCAGAGGAACAGAAAAGTTTTGGCGAGCAAGTTGGCAACACTGGTGTTAACCTTGAACCGTTAGCTTTCTCCTCGCGGTCGTTCGGCAGTTGAACGTTGTTTCTGGTTGGAGTAGATCGTGTTTAAAGTGGCTGCGCCAAATGCGAAGTGCGCTCCGTCATACATTTTCTTCATGCAAAACGTCAGCGAGCAGCGGATATTCACAGAGAAATTGTTTCTGTTTATGGGAACATTATGAATCGACAAAATGTAACGAAATGGTGTCGTCATTTCTCTGAAGGTAGGACCGATGTTCATGACAAACAAAGAACAGGTTGGCCATCTGTGATCTTTGATGCCCTTCTTCGGAGAACGGAGGAAGCAATTCGTGGGACTAGACGTCTCACATTGAAAGAATTGCATCAGATCATACTGGACGTGTCAATGACAACTCTTTATGACGTTGTGACTGTCAAGTTAGGGTACAGGAAATTGTGTGCGCTCTGGGTTCCAAAACTGTTAACGGAAGAACACAAAAAGAAAAGGATGGGCTTTGCACTCGACTGTCTCACACGCTATGCTGAAGCAAGTGACGAGTTCCTTGATCACATTGTGACAGGTGACGAGACGTGGGTTTATCACCACACACCTGAATTCAAGCAACAATCAATGCAACGGCGCCATTCGAGTTCACCAAAAGCCAAGAAATGAAAACGTCGATTTCATCGAAGAAAATCATTGCTTCTGTTTTCTGGGACAGACAAGGCATTCTTCTGTTGGAATTTATGCCTCCTGGAGCGACAATTAATGCTGATGCATATTGCCAGACTTTGAAACGTCTTCGAAGGGCGATTGAAAACAAACGCAGGGGAATGCTGCCAAGTGGAGTCCGCTTGCTTCATGACAACGCTCGGCCTCACACAGCGCTCGTAACCAAACCACTACTCAGACAATTCAAATGGGACGTATTGGATCATCCGCCACACAGCCCGGACCTTGCGCCCACTGACTTCCATGTCTTCCGTTACCTGAAGTCACATCTTGGTGGAAAATCATTCCACGACGATGACGAGATCAAAGATGAAGTTGAAATGTGGTTCCGACAACAGGCGGCAACCTTCTATGACTGAGCGGAACATGTAACTACGTGAGTAGACTTCAGTGATATCCACCGTATCAGCAAAAGAGATCAAACCTTCTTATGCTCTGAAAGAGCCTCTTGGAGTTAGTAGCTACAGTTTATATAAACACTACACAAATTTGTACCTGTGACGTTTCTTTTTGTCTGCTGCGAGAGTTAGACGGTAATAGTTAGGAACGCAAGTGGGCTATTTTCGTTTATGACCCAACTGCTGCGGTGCTGTTTTGCCACTTGGTAAGAACTATCTCCAGAGCGCGGTTAAACGGAGGCGTGTCTCGTACATATTCGCCACCGCATCGTAGTCGGGTAATAACGTTAGGGAAGCGCGGAAGCACTAAACTGTGCTCGCCGGCAGAGAATAGTCCGCAAAAGCGCGCATCCGCTGCGGAAAGCTATATCCAAGGCGAGCGACCGGCCGGAAACCGCGCCATTGGCGTAACTCTGCGCACAGGAAGCCACCCGCACCGAATGTACTGCCAGAAAAACGCGACACTGGCCCACTCGAAAATGCTGCTGCCGCACTAGGTTGTAAGGTGGCAGCACTGTGCCAAAGTATTCGGGGGTTCGGTAGTACAAACGGACACACGCACACAAAACGCTCTAAGCAATGGCTGTCAAACTGTCACCATAGGTGGTTCATTTCCTGATTTTTGTTTTGTGACGATTATTTGCATACTAGTTGCAGTGACCGGCGTTGCCCATATACAGGGTGTTTAAAAAATGACCGGTATATTTGAAACGGCAATGAAAACTAAAAGAGCAGCGATAGAAATACACCGTTTGTTGCAATATGCTTGGGACAACAGTACATTTTCAGGCAGACAAACTTTCGAAATTACAGTAGTTACAATTTTCAACAACAGATGGCGCTGCGGTCTGGGAAACTCTATAGTACGATATTTTCCACATATCCACCATGCGTAGCAATAATATGGCGTAGTCTCTGAATGAAATTACCCGAAACCTTTGACAACGTGTCTGGCGGAATGGCTTCACATGCAGATGAGATGTACTGCTTCAGCTGTTCAATTGTTTCTGGATTCTGGCGGTACACCTGGTCTTTCAAGTGTCCCCACAGAAAGAAGTCACAGGGGTTCATGTCTGGCGAATAGGGAGGCCAATCCACGCCGCCTCCTGTATGTTTCGGATAGCCCAAAGCAATCACACGATCATCGAAATATTCATGCAGGAAATTAAAGACGTCGGCCGTGCGATGTGGCCGGGCACCATCTTGCATAAACCACGAGGTGTTCGCAGTGTCGTCTAAGGCAGTTTGTACCGCCACAAATTCACGAAGAATGTACAGATAGCGTGATGCAGTAATCGTTTCGGATCTGAAAAATGGGCCAATGATTCCTTTGGAAGAAATGGCGGCCCAGACCAGTACTTTTTGAGGATGCAGGGACGACGGGACTGCAACATGGGGCTTTTCGGTTCCCCATATGCGCCAGTTCTGTTTATTGACGAAGCCGTCCAGGTAAAAATAAGCTTCGTCAGTAAACCAAATGCTGCCCACATGCATATCGCCGTCATCAATGCTGTGCTCTATATCGTTAGGGAATGTCTCTCGTGCAGCAATGGTAGTGGCGCTGAGGGGTTGCCGCGTTTGAATTTTGTATGGATAGAGGTGTAAACTCTGGCGCATGAGACGATACGTGGACGTTGGCGTCATTTGGACCGCCGCTGCAACACGGCGAACGGAAACCCGAGGCCGCTGTTGGATCACCTGCTGCACTAGCTGCGCGTTGCCCTCTGTGGTTGCCGTACGCGGTCGCCCTACCTTTCCAGCACGTTCATCCGTCACGTTCCCAGTCCGTTGAAATTTTTCAAACAGATCCTTCATTGTATCGGTTTTCGGTCCTTTGGTTACATTAAAACTCCGTTGAAAACTTCGTCTTGTTGCAACAAGACTGTGTTCTAGGCGGTGGAATTCCAACACCAGAAAATTCCTCTGTTCTAAGGAATAAACCATGTTGTCTACAGCACACTTATACGTTGTGAGCAGCACACGCTTACAGCAGAAAGACGACGTACAGAACGGCGCACCCACAGACTGCGTTGTCTTCTATATCGTTCACATCACTTGCAGCGCCATCTGTTGTTGAAAATTGTAACTACTGTAATTTCGAAAGTTTGTCCGCCTGAAAATGTACTGTTGTCCCAAGCATATAGCAACAAACGGTGTATTTCTATCGCTGCTCGTTTAGTTTTTATTGCCGTTTCAAATATACCAGTCATTTTTGAAACACCCTGTATCTGCCACACAAAGTGACTGGCCCTGTGCCTTGTTGATACTCATAATGAATGCGAGCCAAATGGGAAACTACAATCGCTTCAAATCGAAGGACATGTTTGAATCACTGGCTGTCAACGGAATGCGACGAATGAATACACAGTGGCGCCTATTCCTTGAGGACTCCATGGCGGCGCCCTCACAATGATATCAATCACGGGAAAGGTTGCAGTATGTATGAATCGTGAAACAAAAATCGCCTCATTTAGTTTTTCTATGTCATCGGCCCCAGTACGTGAATGATCAATTTTTTTGAATGGTTCGGCTGTCGGACTCTCGGCGAACAGTCTCGAAGGTTTAAAGGCAGGCAATGGACGCGTGTGGAACAGTGTGGGGATACAGGGAGTTAATTGGATGCAATGCATTGTATTAGGGTTGCTTAGGGCAGCTTCGCGCAGACGAGATACGATGGTGAGTCAAATGAAAATCTTAAATTTGTAATAACAAATCGAAATTTCGCGCAGTTATCCTGTAAGTTGGTAAGCGTGCTACAAACATCGTGCAGAATGGTCTGTATGTGGCAGCATAGTGCAGATGCACACATACCATTGCAGTATCGGTATAAAGATGGCCGCCCCACTTGCGACTTGCACCAGGGAAGAACAGCGTTCTGTTATTCGGTTTTTGCGTAGTGAAGGTGTGAAACCTATGGAAATTCATCAACGAATGAAGGTACGGTACGGTGATGCATGTTTGTCACAGCAGCAAGTCTACGAATGGAGTAGGAAGTTCGCAAATGGCGTGATTTCAGTGAAAGATGCCCCTCGTCCAGGTCAGGCACAACGAGTTGTGACTCCACAGAACATTGCAGCAGTTGAAGCCATAGTTAAGGAAAACCGTCGAGTGACAGAGAATGACATTGCAGCATGTTTACACATTAGTCATGGGTCAGCACACCACACTGTGCATGATGTGCTCCAGTTTCACAAAGTGTCTGCAGGATGGGTGCCACGGCAGCTGACTCCTGAAATGAGAGAACGACGTGTTGATGCTTGTGAAGAACTTCTTCGGCGCTTTGAACGAGAAGGTGATGGCTTCCTTGCAAGAATCGTTACTGGGGACGAAACCTGGGTTCACTTCTACCAACCGGAAACGAAGAGAGCGAGCAAGGAATGGCGCCATTCCTCATCACCAAAACCAAAGAATTTTCGAATGGAACCATCAGCAGGGAAGGTTATGCTGACTCTCTTTTGGGACGAAAAAGGCGTCATTTTGGAGCATTAAATGTCTAGAGGGACCACTGTCACCAGTGCATCATAAACATATCTAAAAATTGATCTGCGGCCTGCAATCGAATCAAAGTGACGTGGATTGCTGTCAGCAGGTGTCCTTTTGCAACATGACAATGCAAGGCCCCACACTGCCCGTACAACAGTTGCAACAATCATAGACCTGCATTTTGAGTGTCTTCCTCACCCACCATACTCACCAGACCTTGCCCCAAGTGGTTTCCATATGTTTGGACCACTCAAGGACGCAATGGGAGGAAAGAAGTTCCGTTCTGATGAAGGGGAACGCCACGCGGTGCATGAGTGGTTGCGCGGACTACCAAAAGAATTTTTTTCTAAAGGAATTTATGCACTTTGTAAGCACTGGAGGACTTGCATTGAGTGTGGGGAGATTATGTTGAAAAGTGATACAGATTTTTACCACTTCTGCACAATAAATAATATTTAAAAAATATTTAAGGTTTTCATTTGACTCACTCTCGTAGATGAGTAGCGGTGTGCGTGTGGGACTTGTACTGTTGTTTTGTTGTCAATCATATTGTTTGACAGTGAGTCCTAGTGGCTAACTGGTGCTCTAGTTTCCTGTTTAGAATGAGCGGTGTAAACAGCGTAAATAAAATTTTAACTAATAGAATAAACAAAATTTTAACTATTGACAGTCAATATCTCATATTTGAGAAAATATTGGAACTGAAAAAGCTAGTACCTCCAAGTCCTGTTTTAACATTGTACAGATTCGAAATGCATCCAAAAGCAAAAGTACTTTTACCAGAAAGTACTACTACTTTATGTCAACATGAGGACTGGCTGTTTGGCTTTTAAATAAGAAATGCTTTGTCCTGTTACGCGCGTCTGGTGAATGTTGCG
Organism: Schistocerca cancellata; assembly: GCF_023864275.1. Taxonomy (NCBI): domain Eukaryota; kingdom Metazoa; phylum Arthropoda; class Insecta; order Orthoptera; family Acrididae; genus Schistocerca; species Schistocerca cancellata. Next base: position 269,604,933 of record NC_064627.1, read on the forward strand.
GAACGTACTTGGACCACGGATTAGTAACAGATGTCGAACACTTAACCGACGCACAAGTTAGAAAACATAAACTGAATTAACTGCACATAAACAGTGGCATCGAGTTTGCTACGCTTGGCAAAGTCGACATAAGACGTCAGCTGGATACAGGTTAAAGAGTGGGGACTGAGAAGTTTAATGCAGAGGTTTCTAAGAATCATTACATCCTTAGGAAGTTGATCGACTGTATCAAGTTCTATGTGAAGTCGTAACTTGCGCTAAGGGGACAATCCTGGCATTTTTAGTGATTTGGTCAATCTGATGACAGAACTCGATTCCACGCTGAAGGAACGTTTTGAAGAAATCAATAATCGTGTATTTTTTAGGGTTTCAAAAACGATTCAGAACGAACTAGAGGACTCTATGCTGTCTGCCGTCAGTTGATTTCTAAAAAAATACCGCGACCAGATAACGTCGCAACAAAAGCTGGTGAAACGACAGAGTAAGCCTCGTATCTATTGTTCGGTATGAACTGAAAGGGTAAGTATAAGAAAGGTTTATAGGTTTCACAACACCCAAAGATCATACAGCTGCAGGAGTAAGTAGTGGAGAACCTAAAAACTGAGGACTGACGACCCTCAAGAAAAAATTCAGAGTTGTGATGGACCTACATTTCTAAACAGTAGGCACAATGGGATGCAGGCAAGAATGAAAGCAGTGTGTGAACAAGCAAATTTTGTGCACCGTTAATCCCACCAACTCAATTTCACTGTAGAGAGCTGTGCGACACAACACAATGAACTTAGAATATTTTTAGCAATTTACAGGGATTCCCTACCTTCCTCTCTGTCAGTGAAAAGAATTGCCGTACTGGATAATTTTATTCATATTTCGCAGCTTCAGACGTGACTGCATTCGATACACTGGAGGAATGAATTAAAAAAAAAAAACGCCTTCTGTCACAACTTTTCGTGTTTTATTAAGTACGTGATGCATTTCGGACCCTGTGGATCCATCATCAGGTGTAGTTTGTATTAATACTGTACAACAGGAATATGCATTGCACCTCAATCAAGAGAAAAAGTAAAGCATGTATTAAGACAAATTACACCTGATGATGGACTCCCAGGGTCCGAAATGCATCGTGTACTTAATAAAACACGAAAAGTTTTGACAGAAGGCGTTTCTTAATTCATGCCTCCAGTACTGGATAATGTGAAGAAACTTATTCCAAGAAATATTGACATATGATGGAATTTTAAGACGCGATGGGTGAACCAAGTTTTTAAGTATAAGGAAGAAACAGGTGAGTGCCTTGAGATTATTGAGAATGATGATAGCAGTGATTATGCAACAACCAGAAAAGCAATTGGGCTTTGGAAACTTCTCAACAACGACCAAAAGTTTCTCATTTGGCTTGAGTTTTTCTTTATTCAGCTGCAGCGTAGATATGTTGGTAGTGCGAAAGCTCTTACGAAGGTTTCTGATCTGAGGCTGGCTACACAACTGACGAGAAATCATAAGGACAACAGGAATGAAAATGAAGAGATCCCCGGTCCGAAACGTTTCAGTATTGCGTAGACTCCCGTAAAACTGTTCCAAAGGAAGTCATGGTTAACATGGGAGAACCTTTCGCGTTAAGCAATTACTTGTTAGCAGCTATATTTTTCCAGCCCAGTTTGTTTCCAAAGAACGTAACCTGTTAATACACGAAATTTTGTATTTTCATCGTTCAAGAAATGTTCTGAAGAGAGAAAAGCTGCGTGTGACTGTTTGCATAGTCTTGCCGCCCCTCTTCATCTACAGTCTACCGGCCGACAATGGTATTCACCTGAATGAAAAGATGATTAGTTGCGTCATCTGTTGTTATATTTTGCCATAAGTATCTCATTGTGTTTCCGGAGAATTCCTCTACTGTTCCGGTTCAGTTTTCGCTGTTTCAAATAGGGCTATGTTGAGCACGACTCCAACTGTTTGAGAAATTTATGTCACAGTTGGCAAATCTCGGGTTCTGTTCGATAGTTTGAGCGGCCAGAACTTAACAAGAAAAGTCTTATCTCAATATTAGCAGAAAAATTATACTGTGAAGGGTATCAGATCAAGCAGGTCATTGAGGTTGCAGACCCCGTGATGGTTGGCTCAGCCACAGAAAAGGGAAGCGGCGTCTTCTTTTTCAGGGAAAATACTGATTTCTTGATCCCGCTGATTCAGACATATTTGACAGTATTGAGCAGGAAGAACGCGGCACCAATATCTTGCCTACGAAACCCGGAAAAGGCAACCAAGACACTCATTTACATCCCCAACAGTTCTAAGCTCTCTGAAGAAGCTAATGTGTTATTTCTTTACACTTTCAGTGGCTGTGACACCATCTCTACACTTTTTCGACAGGAAAAATAAAATTTATAAACACATTTCAAAAGCACACGACCTTCCAAGAAGTCACCTCAGTTTGTTCCTGCAGGAAAGCGTCTATAAAGTGTTCTATAGTGGAAGAGAACATCTACCTTGATTCGAAGCAAATTGGCAGTGCGATTGACATTGTCGAGGAGGAAATCAATTTAGATCCCATGCTTTTTTAAATTTTTGAACCCATCTACTACGGACTTGTACTGGCATAGTAATTAATTAATACTGCCGGCCGCAGCGGCCGTGCGGTTCTAGGCGCTCCAGTCTGGAACCGCGTGACGGCTACGGTCGCAGGTTCGAATCCTGCCTCGGGCATGGATGTGTGTGATGTCAGGTTAGTTAGGGTTAAGTAGTTCTAAGTTCTAGGGGACTGATGACCACAGCAGTTAAGTCCCCTAGTGCTCAGAGCCCCATAATTAATACTAATACATAAAATTAATTACTTTGGTAGGTAGGTACCTAACTAAATCGGTATTTGATTTCAAAATCTGGAAGATTGTGTATGATTTGGTTTTCAAAAGTAATTTGACTTCCGAAAAAAGTCCTAGTAGGAATTCAGTGCTACGAATAATTTAACGTTTCTATTTGTGTCTTTGCAAAGGAGTAAGTACATTTTAAAATTCAGGAGCTGTTTTTACGCAGAATTTGATGCTGTGCAACTTTCATGCAAGACGTTTTCATCCGGAAAGGCCGCTTTATGAGTTACAGACCTTAGAACGTGAGCACAATTCACTTTTCCGCCAAGCTGGTAAAAATTGTCGGTCATTGACTATCGTTTGTGGCTAAATGGCTGAACAGATTTTAACTATTGGTTTGGAGCATAAGTTCGTATCGTTTTTCCATAAGTTAACAACAGTTACATATAACAGAGAGTTTTGTCATCAATAATATATTCTGCTTCACTATTTATAACAGTCTGACAATGCTGGGGTAATTTTCGATTCCACGGCTGTATAAATCATGCAACCTTGAGACGAAGAACTCGTCGAAGCATGCTGAGAGCGCATTTTCATCCGGAAAGGAAGTTCCTAGAGGGCAGTTCGACAGAGAGCTCGACAGGTGAAAATCTGAGGGGGCAAGTAAATAACGTGGATGCGGAATGCTATTCTATAGTCTTTTGTCAGTTTAGCAGAATGCGGCCGGGCGTTATCGTGGCTTGCATCACTTCACGCAGTCTTCCTGGTCGTCCTTCATGGATTGCGTTTGCAAGACGTCTCAGTTGTCAACAATAAATTTCAGCAGTGATGGTTACACCTCGAGGAAGCAATTTGTTGCACAACACACCGTCGCTGTTCCACCAGTCGCATTGCATTATCTTTTGTGGATGCGCGTAGGTGCTGCTTTGTTTGGGCTCAGCCATTCCTTTCTTTTCGCTTCGTTAGCGTAAAGACGCCACTTACGTCAACAGTAACGATACAGGATAGGAATGGTCGGTGTTGTTCACGAGCCAATTGATGACGAACAAGCAGAGATGTACATATATTGTCAACCACCGATCTTTGTGATTTTGGCTTAGAGCAGATTTCTGAACCTTCCCCATTGCATGCAAAAGTCACACGATGAAGAAATGATCACAGTTCATCACATTTGCCAGTATTCGAGTCACTGACGGCTATTATCGTGGATTATCATTGTGGATCAATACGTTTAAACGACCTTAATCAAATCCCGAAGGTCTTCCTGAACGTGAAGAATCACTAATGTCACAATGATTATCCTTAAAACGAGAAAATCATTCGCTTGCCGTGCTCTGTCCAATAGAATTATTCGCGACGCAACTATCTTCTGCTGCTGTCACCACTCTATTGAACTCAGACAACAGATTTATCCAAGCCCTCCAATTTCTAGCGTTCACAGCTCCACTCACTATCTCCAAACGACAGTAGGTAAGCTGAAATAGCAACAGTGAACTGCAAATAAAAATATGCCATCGCTAAGTAAACCCATAGTAAGCGGAATACCAACAAACAAAAGCGCTACGGACTTGGCACCAACCTAATATTAAGTAAGTCATTCTGCGCTCTCTCAGTTTGATGTTTTGCAAATCTTCTTTGTAGGATATATCTGAAGAAACCACAAAAATTTTGCGGTTTTTCGGCCCTTGAAAGTTTAGAAAAGATCAGAAACCGTAGCAAACTCATTGAAAAGTTATTTAGGGCGCCTAGTGTCGATTAAAATTATTTCCAGCTTGCGCATATTATTATTGGCCAGGAAAAGTTTAATTTTTTTAGACGTTCTCCTTGCTTCGTTTGTTTTG